>NW_026138084.1:0-5401939 GCF_025592945.1 Manacus candei
TCTCTCTCTCTCTCTCTCTTTCTCTCTTTCTCTCTTTCTCTCTTTCTCTCTCTTTCTCTCTTTTCTCTCTTTCTCTTCTTTCTCTCTTTCTCTATCTTTCTCTCTTTCTCTTCTCTTCTTCTACTTTCTCTCTTTCTCTCTTTCTCTCTTTCCCTTTCCAAACTTATTAACTCCCCCTCCCCTTTCTTTCCACTGCTTTTTCTCCCTCCCTGCCTCTTTCTCTCTCTCTCCCTCCCCCCCTCTGCTCCCAAAACCGTGCCTCTCCAGAAGCACAAGGTGGATCTTTTCTACAAGCTGCGGCACGTGATGAACGAGCTCATTGACCTGCGCCGGCAGCTGCTCTCGGGGCACCTCACCCAGGACCAGGTGCGGGAGGTCAAGAGGCACCTCACCGTGAGGCTGGACTGGGGCAATGAGTGAGTACCTGCTGCCACCCTCAGCCTTCTCGTGCTTCTCAAGGAGCTTTTATTAACAGAAACCCCAACACAGCGTTTTCTTTCCACAGATAGGGACGTGGGATTATTTGGAAATCCAATAGAGCTTTTTGCAGTGAGTTTGTTGCACAGTTCTGCTGTTGCTGTAAAAGGAGCTGTTTGCTGGTAGGCCTTTTCTAAGGCTCTCTGCACTTTTAAAAGGATTAGGTCACTTTACTTACTGTGTAATCAGTCTAGGAAATAATAGGAGGATGTGTTCAGAGCGACTAAACCCACATTTTTTTCCACGGAAGAAGTATTTCTCAATGGTTGGTGCAAGGAGTAGAGAATCTCACAATTAACAGGACATGGGAGCTGAGGCTGTGATATTTGGACTTTTCATATAATGATGTTTTTCAGAGGTTTAGACTCCCCTTTGTCAGTTCTGTGGTGAATTTGTGGAGGGTTTTTTTTTAAAGCCAGACAATTGCAATACATTCACATAGAAAATGGTAATAAATTGCCATTAGACAAAAACTGGCCCTTGGCCAGCATTGTTTGCTCTGAGATGTGTATCAGACAGGTAAGTTGTGCATGACACACGCATGACTCTCACTCTCAGGCATACAGTGACACCTTTTCCACCAGGAGTGGGATTAGTCCTAATTAGCATGTGGGAGTGGGGAGGAATCCTGTAAGTTGGTGACTAAGGAAGAAAATCCAGTATTTTTCACTAAGCTCTGTTTGACTGAGTTCCTTAGTCACCTCTCACAATCTGCTCTGAGGGACATACCTGAAAGTTTAGTGAGCCCCCCAGCTTACATTTCCATGTCTCTCTTGTTGAAAGCAAGCTCTGAAGGACATGAATAGATTGCATCATCATTGCTCTGCAGTGCAGAGTTAGATATTTTCCATTCTCATTCCCAGGAGAATAAATGGGAACCAAGAGACTGTTTTTGAACGATTACACCTGCCTGTTTTTGCTCAGAGTTTATGGATGAAATTAGCAACAGGAAGCAGCAAAAATGTTGTAAGAAAAAGATGAGGAGAGCAGAGAGCAGTTCAGCAATGAAGAGGATAGGTTGTTCTATGAGGCAGCTGTAGACTTTTCTTTAATGTAAAATCACTAAATAGTGAGACTGTAAGTTAAATCTAATGTGTGACAGTTATGGAGAAGCATCAGTGAAATCAGTAAATATAAGTGTGTTCATGATTATGTTCATCTGCTCAGGATGCTTGTGTGAGGAAAGAAGAACAGGTATTGAACTCCCTAGAGAGAAAGGTATATAATAGCAGAGATACTTGCAGTATTTAAATTTAAATGTCTGGGAATTGGAAGGTATATCTTGCAACATTGCTCTTTTCCATAGAATTTCTGGAAGAGTTCTTCCACTTTCTTCTGTCTCCCCTCTCTGAGTTTTACCATAAAACTTAGGACCACCTGTCTCAATCTGCTAAAAAAACCTGATGATTTTCATATGTGTGTTCACACAGTACTGCCCTTTCTCAAATATTATAATAATGTTCATTGCTTATTCTGTCATAATGGAGATTTGCAAATAAAATAAATGAAAAACGTTGTTATTACCATGCCTTGTTGTTGACTGAGAAGGTTGAATACCTGCAGTTCTAGTAGGGCTTTAATTATTCAAGGCAGAACCACCGAACATGAGATAGTCCATGACCAAGTAGCTTTCAGGAAACAGGTAATCTTACACATCTGGTATGGAGTGTTTGCTAACTTAGTGAAAAGCTACTTTTATCCTGCAATTGGTCATTACTAAATGATGTTGTTTGGGAAGGAGCGATGCAAGCATGAAATGTCTTCTGGCACCACCAGTGAGGGGGGGATTTTCAGTTTGTTGAACTGGTGTCATTTTCCCCTAAATACACTGACAGTGTTCTGGAAGCCATTTCTTATTTGTCTAAGAGAAATAAAATGATACTAAATGAGGCTTTGATATACTGAGAGAAGGAATCCAAGGAAAATTGGTGCTGCAAAATTAAAGTGGAAAAGATCAAGGTAAAGTGAACATTTTTGGAGGAGAGGAAATGAGATCGTGCCCACTGCAGAGACATGATGAGCTCTCCCAATCTGTTCTTCAAAACTGGGTGTTCATCTTAAAGACCTTTTTTTTTCAGTCTTTAGGCATATTACTGCAAGCTTCTTCTAGGAAGAGTTGTTAGGACTTGTGGTTTTATTAATTCTAAATGCTGTAGAGTTTGTATTGTAAATAAATGAACATACTGTAAATTAGGATCATTCTTCAAAATTGCCATTAACCCAGATTGATTTTCTCTAGAAGCCCAGTTAACATTGTGTGTTCATCCCTTTCAGTATTGAAAAGGTCTGTAATTTTGTCAGTCAGTTTGGTTTTATATTACTTGAGAGAAAGGTATGTAGTGATTTTAGGTGGTGGATTTCTAAATTATTTTTCTCCCAAAGAAAGGAAAAGTCTAAAGACTTCTATGTAGAAGAGGGAGAATGTCTAAATGGCAGGTGGAAGTATCCCAGGCATGTGCTATCAAGAGGCAATTCATGGGTTTGGGGATATTTTGTAGGTATAGTTGGTAAATATTTTTGAAAGGCGGTTCAGCGTGAAGGCAGAATAAAAGAGCACAAGAATTTGCTTGTAAGAGGAAGTATTGTGGAGAGAGGAACTGTCAAATAAACAAAGCAGCACATTATGTAATTTTTATGCATGCTATGCTTTGGAGAAATACTGCTTGGCAGCTGCTGCCCCCAGTATTTGGTAATAGAGAGTGAAAGTGGGCCACTGCCTGTCGTTGCTGTTCCAAGCATTATGTTGTCAGTCCTGCACAGACTAAAAAATAATTGATACAAATGGAATGTGTAAAGCTGAACTTGCACCTGCACAGCAAATGGCAGAGGGTTGGTACCCCAGCAAAGACACCTTTATTTGCAGGGAGCAAGTATTGTGCAGGATTAGCATAGTATTAGAGAATGAGAATCTTCTGGGCTGGAAATCCACGGTGTTAAGGGATTTAACTAAAAATAGGATATTAGATAAGTTTCACAGGGATGCTACTGCAGTTGTGTTGAACATCATTAAGTAGAAGATAATACGTTTGTCATGTGTTGAGTAATGAGCCCAACCACTGTTTGACCTCAGGTCTCCAGAGAGTTGGAATGATGCAAAAAAACTTGACAGTGATCTCTTACTGCCTTTACCTGTTACCATTTTTATAAGTGGGCTCAAATGGCAGCTGCAGTCAAGGATTACCTGGTGCATTCTTGTTTCAGTCTTTCTCATTTGGTAAATAGATACAGTCATTTTCATCTTTGCAGCTGCAGTTTTCAGATGCTCGTCCTGAGCCACAGATAACTTGTGTTTGATGGGTTTAATCAAAACAAAACGTGCAGAAGGTGTAAAACCATCACTTTCACAATGGGGCATTAGAATTTAGAAATTGGTATTTGACATGAAGCTGCACTGAAGAAGAAAAACAGTTCCTTATTTTTCCATTGAAAATATAATTGATTTTGGCAAAGAACTAAGAATGTGGAAACTCCAGTTTGTCCTTAGGTTATTTTAATGACTACAGTGTTGCCTAACAGTTGTTTACCAGCAAGGGAACCAGAGCTGAGCTGTATTTTGAGATGTGATGGTTTAGGGATATAAATAAAGAAGGAAAATTGCATTAGGCAAAGTTTCAAAAAGAACTGAGGAGTTTGGAAACTTCTGGGTCAAATGTTTCAAAGTCCGTGGTGAGCAAAGGTCAGGGAGCTTCTCCTACAAACCCCTGGTTCTCCCTTCCTGTTGTTCTAAGCCAATTGCTCAGAGAGAGACTGTTGCCTGCAGCCTTGTGTTTATTGCTCCATACAATTACTCTGCAGTACCAGAGAGGTTTTTTTCCAATAAAATTTTTCATTTGCCATCAGGAACAAGTCTGTGCAGAATGTTTTCCTCTCTGATTACAAAATTAAATTGACTTTTGCTTTTCTTTTGTAGTTAGTGACAGAAGGAGTGCAAAGGTAGTTCATGAGGGCACCTCTTCTGTAATTTTTTTTCTTTAAGACTATTAAGAATTTCAGTATAAAATATCCATAAGTGAAAAGTCAGTTACATAAGACAAAAGCAGGAAAATGATTAATTCATGTGTTTCTTTAATTTTCTCTTAGTGTATGTGTTGAGAGTAGATTTTTATTGTGATGCTCAGAACTCTTTGTGCCTCAGAACCTGTTGATCCGTGGAGCGAAACTTGGGTTTGGTTACAAATACAGATTAAAGTTCTTGTTATTGCAGTTATTATTTATTATTTAGAAAAAATGCTAAGTTTACATAGTGATGAAGTTGGGGGTTAAGTTGTACGAACACCAGGAATATCAAAGCAGCTTCCCAAGGCTCAGGATCTGTTTGCACATTTGAACAGGGCTGCTAATGGAACTTTTTCATTATTTGGTGAAGGAACTTACTCAAATACTGCAGCAGAAACCAGAGTACAGGCTTTATTTGCCTGCGACTTTCCCGTGTTTGAAATTACCTTGTTTTGGGTACTGCACCAACACATTGGCCAAAAACCTCACCCTGCAGTAATTGCTGGAGCTCCACTGAGGTCAGGGAACAAAAAGTAACAAGTTCATGGTGGGGTTTTGTTGGATAATTAATTTTATTTAGAAGGGTGTCTGTTTATTGATTCACAGTTGCAGTAAGACCCAAGCAGTTCAGTATTTCCCTGGGGCTGCCCCGTGAGCACATGTGGCAGCTCACAGGGAACACTGACTGTGACACTCACCACTGCTCCTTCCTTCTCTTTGCAGACACTTGGGCCTGGATTTAGTGCCTCGGAAGGACTTTGAGGTTGTGGATTCGGATCAGATCAGTGTTTCAGATCTTTATAAAATGGTAAGAAATCCCTGGGAGATGCCTCTGGGTGTTGACTACGGGAGGGAAAGAAGGGAAAGGTTTTTTCTTCACTCTTACATGTTTTCTTGGATGGTGCTGTAGGCTGAGTCGTCTTCATGTGCATCCTGACCACCAGAACAGTGTCTCTGGTACCCTGAATTTAATAAGAATGAAGCAACTTTCTTTTGGAAATGGCATACTTAGATACATTTGAATCCCAATTTATAAAGTAACATGATGTGAAAACTGGTGAAGGTTTCTCTGAGTCCAGAATATCCATGAGAGCCAGTGTTTGATTCTTTCAGGAGATTTGGGAATGAAGAATTAAGTGAAAAGTCTGCTTTTAGGAGTTGCATGGATAATAAACACCTTTGCCCTGTTACTGCAAATAACCAGTATTTATTATCAGAGCAGTCTGATTATGTCACTCAAGTCCTGAAGAGAATGTCCCCAGCACATTGTGCTGCTCCATCCTGGGCTGGTATCAGGACCCAACCACACTTCACTGTTACTGCAGTTTGGAGATTCAAGAAGACAGTGCTGTCTGATCACATCTACCTCATGTCAGGAGGCAATTTCAGGAACCAAAGCAGCTGAAAAACTGTTGTTTTTGTAACACAAAATTTGTTAGAAATTAATGGAGGGGAATATTGGTGATTTTAGGTAGTTAAAGGTTTGGGGGGTTTTATGTGGTTGGGGGATTGTTTTTATTATTTAACAAAACACAGGGTGAGAATCCTCCTTACTCCTGGCAAAATACTGGAAGGATTCTCAAATGAGCAGTGAGGTTTTACATTGTACCTTTGCAGGAATAGTTGGGAGAGCCAAATTACTTTCTCCTATTTGCAGAGTTGTAGAATGTCAAATGTAACATGGGGAATAGTCTGGTGTTAGCAGAGCAGTGGAGGAGGGGACACACCAGGCTTTCCTCTCTGTCACAGTTTGGTGTCAGGCACTTTATACCGAGTCATTAGGCTTAGCATCGCTCTCCTTGGTAAATCTGGAGTCTTCAAATCTCAGCATGTTTTTTAGCTCTCATGTTTCATTGCTAAGTATATTTGTGACTCCTGTATGATACTGTGTTCATCTCCTTGTCAGAACTGTTGTGCTTGGAGGCCTCGTCCGTCCTGTTTCTCCAGGTTACTCATTATGAAGCAGAATGCCAGTGGCTGCAGGACAAGCAGCATTTGTCAGGAGTTGTTGCTTTGCTCCTGAAGGAAACCAAATTGCCCTTTTCGTATGGCAGTGTTTGTGATTTTTACCAGTATGACAGAACACTTTAAAAATTTATATTGCTTTTGAAATGGTGGGAAAATATGTTCTCAGAATTGTGCCACAGAACTCCGTGCCGGAGTTGCCGCTGGATTGAAGTTGTCATTTAGGAACACAAAGTCCTGCAGAATGTCAGAAACACTTGGATGGCACTTTTTAGTGAAGGGGGGTTACAAGACACAAATGTCTGAAGTTGTTTCAAAAATTGGAAATGTTCAAAGCTGGTGATTAAGTAAGTTTAGCTGTTTTATAAATTTATTGATTTAGATGTGTGTCTGTGGGAGGTGCATGAAAGGCACAGCTGTTGGCTGTGTAACTGCTACAACTCAGCCATTTCTTCCAGCTGTATGAAAGAAATACCCTAAGTTTACCAGAGTTCCTAATAAACAAAGTTCCTAAATGAATAGTTTGAGATTAATGCTGCCATCACCTCATAACTGCTTATACTTTATTCAAATGGAAAATGTGATTGGTAAGAAGGCATAGTTATAAAACTTGGAGATGATAGTTCAGTTGCCCAGAACTCTGGTAGAAAAGGAAACCAGCTGGACACAAACTGTGCAGGAAAGCACTGAAATCTCATTGTGGTTTTTTTTTTGGTTGTTGTTTGTGTACATTTGGTTCTAAACCCCAGGAATAAGTCAGATGAGAATATGAAGATAAAAAGCAGTTTGAGACTGACTTGGTAATGATGAGATTCACTTACCAAGCATTGTCAGGAAAGGGAGGATGAAGAACAACACTAAAAGCTCATATTGGTAGATAAGATATCCTGAGAAAGAAGTTTGATGGGAAGAGAGAGGGAAGGAGAATTGGTATCTGTTTCAGTAAATTAAGAACCACAAGATTCTCACTAAGAAGCAAAGTTGGATAAATTAAGAATTCTTTATCATTAGAGTGAAAGGGATATTGAGGTTT
Organism: Manacus candei; assembly: GCF_025592945.1. NCBI lineage: Eukaryota > Metazoa > Chordata > Aves > Passeriformes > Pipridae > Manacus > Manacus candei. The sequence goes on from NW_026138084.1 coordinate 7,472, forward strand.
CCAAGAGCAAGAATAGAAGAACAGAATTGTAGCAAAGTATAGTAGAATAGCACAGGTGAGTAAATAAAAAAATTAGAAAGGCAATGCACAAATTCAGTATAACAGGCAAATATGGTCAATTGTATCAAGAAACAGTTTTATATAAATAATGTGGTAGTAATTGGGAAACTAAAGAAATCTTTTGTACTGGGGGAAACCAGTTGGCACACGGTGCAAAAAAATACTGTGGCATTTAATGTCCTTACCCTGCTGAATTCTGATAAGGTGGTAACTTTATGTAGTAGTTATCAGTTCCAGGGGATTGAGAACTATATCCATGTCACGTGGGATGTCTAACATCAGACATGTTAGTGATAACCATTAGAAAGGTGGGTAAGGTTCCAGAATGCAGCAAAGAGCAAGCAAACTTTACACCTTGAAAAAAAGATATTGGAGGAGGAGAAGCTAATAGTTATCTGCCTGTAAAAAATGCTGGGGGTAAAAACCATTAGTTATTTGCAACAAGAAGGTGAGTAGCAGTGAGCATTAACTTCTTCAAAATAAGCAATTTTTAGAAGTTACAATGTACTTCCAGAACAAAAATAAGTCTAGTGGATAGAGGAAAAGCAGCTGATAACATATTTCAATTTTCATAAGGTTTTTAAATATTTGGTTGTTCTTTTTTAATTGGAATTCTCCTAAAGTCATTAGTTTCAGATGAAATTACCGTAAACAGAGAGCTAATTAGAAAACCCATACTCAAAAAAAAAAAAAAAGTGAAGAATGTTTGTCAATAATTTGATCAAATAGGAGGGATGAATCTGCTGAATTTCATGTTTAATTAAGGACTAGATGCTGAAATAGGGAGTCTGCTTACTAAATATGTAAATTCCACAAAGTTGGAAGTTAGTGTGTCTGACTATTTCATGGGACTAAAGGGTCAGAATTCCAAATAATGTAGAGAAATTGAAGCAATTATACAAAAACTGTAGGCTACAAGTGAGAATTATCAATGCAAAGTTTGAACTTCTGCAGTTAATTGTTCTCTCTGAAGTACAGGCTGGGACACTACAAGCTTAAGTGGTTTTGTGGAGGAGATATGAGTATTATAATGAAGTCACAAGCTGAATTAATTAATCTTTTCATCCTAATGATGGACAAGACAAAAATCAGTGAGCTGAGGTTACAATAACAAGGAATCAGTTTAAGCATCAGAAAGCACTTTGATAAGGAAAGATATACTGAACATCTTATCTGTTCAAGTTTGCACAACTTTACCAGGCAACTCCCTTTTGGGAAAAATAAAACTGATTTATTTTTTTTTCTAGAAGGAAGATGGATAATTTCCTAACAGTCCTATTTTTATGTCACCTTGTCATGCTGTTCAGATTGGAAGGGGCCTCGGGGGAGATCTAGTCAAGCTTCCTGCTCTCAGTGCAAAGTCAATATTGAATTCAGACCAGGCTGCTCAGAGCTTTGTCCTGTTGGATCTGGAAATTCTTCAAGGAAATATTCTGGGTCCCTGCTCTAATGCCTGGCTGCCTGGATGGGGTTGTTTTTTTCCATGTTGGAAAGTTGGGATATCCCATGCTGTAGTTGCTGACTGCAGTATTTTGGCTGCTGGGAAGCTCTGTAAAGAGCCTGTCTCAATTTGATGGTAACTTCATAGTTATGGGAAGGCTGCCCTCAGGTCACCTACAAACCTTCCCTTCTCCAGACTCGGAATGCTGCATTCCCTCCATCCTCCTCATGCACCCTGCACTCCAGCTCCCAGCTGCTCCCCTGTCCTTGAGAGCACAGTGCCATATTTCAGCTGGGGTTGACTGAATGCTGAGTAAAAGGGGATAAATGTTACCCTCAGTGACAGTGGCTACATTCCTGTTAATAGAAGCAGTAAATTGTTGAAGGTCCTTGCTGCCAGAGTTCTCTCTTGACTTATGTTTGCCTTGCTTTAGTAGGACCCTGCCAGTGTGCTGCCCCCGATTTAAAGCCATCTGGGAATTGATGAGACTGCAGAGGTCTCAGGGCAGACCTCTAAAGAATACACACCATCAGCCACTACCTTTGGAGCCTGACAATCCAACTGTTTATTGGGCTTTTTGGGCCAGTATATTCAGTCTACCCATCCAGGTGTCCCTTTACAACATGGGTACAGGAGTGCTGTGGTGAGGGCCTTGCTGAGCAGAGGATAGACAACAGGCAGTAGTCTTCCCTCATCTACTGATCAGGTCATTTTACACCAGAGGAATCACTTGATCCAGTATGATTTACCCCTGGTAAATCCACATTGGCTACTTTCCATCACCCTCCCATCCAGGTACCCGAAAATGGCTTCCAGGAGAGCATGTACACTTTGGGTACTTTGCTTTAGCAAAGGTGTGTAAAAGTAACTCAGTCAGTGATTGTATTGTAGTAACATGGTCCTGAAACACAAAAGCAGAGAGTTAGTGAAATCTAATCTTTTGATTGTGGAAAAATATAAAACCTGATTGGTTTTTTGGCCACTTATTGTTACAGATTTACCTCAGTGTGCACTGTGAGCAGCTGTGTTCACTGAGCAAACTGGAACTCTTCAGACCATGTCTCATATTTATGTTGCTTGAGTTTCTCACCCACTTTTTTACTTGGATTTAAAGATGAATTTTAGTCAAAAGAAGCCAGGACACCTTGAGCAGCTTAAATAACTGGTCTTTTCTGAGCCAGCTGGTTCTGAGTGGTTGCAGGTGCCAGAAGATTCAATACACAACTCAAACACCTAAACTTAGGGGATTTCTTGACATTCAGAAGATGATGCAGTAGTTAGACAAACAGTGGAGCTGGAGGTCATTATCTCTTTTACTGACATTGTGAAAGAGGACATTTTTATAACTGTGAATGTAAACAGGTGTCAAAATATGCCATTTAGAATCAGAGTTGGTTAGTTTGGAAGAGACCTTTGAGATCATTGAGCTCAGCCATTAATCCAGCACTGCCAAGGCCACCACTAAACCATGTCCCCATGTCTACACATGGTTTGCATCCCACCAGGGATGGTGACTCCACCAGTGCCCTGGGCAGCCTGTTCCAATGCTTGGCAATGCTTTCAGTGTGGAAATTTCCCCTAATATCCAGTCTAGTAGTGAGGGGACCAAAACTGAGCCCAGGATTCAAGATGTGGCCTCACTGATGTTGGATACAGGGCCCTTCTTGGCAGCCAATCTACTCCTTATGCTACAGTGTAAATGTTGGGTCAGAATAAGGTGTTGGGTTTGTAATAGAAGGGGAGAGAGATGGGCCAAATGAAGAGAATGTTTAATAAGGTGTGGTAGTGTCAATGGTAATATTTCAGTTTAACATACTGATGTTGAGATGATGAGCAGGGAACAGACATGGCAGAGTCATTAATGATATGTTTTTTTAAAGCTCTCTGAAACCTTTTCAATTTAGATTAGTATTTAAATCTCCCTTTGGAGATTAAATGGGTTCAGTGAGTCTTGCAGTCCATTTTCTGATTATAACATCTCCTTCTAGCATAAAGGGCTCTAAATACAGGATCATCCTCTGAGTTCCCCTTTGGACATGTAGCTCGTTATGCTGATACTTCTTTACAGGTGTTGGCAGCTGAAACTGTAGAGGAGTGTTCAGCCATTTATCAAGATTTCATCTTCTGATTAGAGCAAAAGGTTAAAACAAAGTCTAAAATCCATCTTTCATTCTAGATGTCTGATTTTTTTTTTTTTAACAAATGCACCTTTTCATAGATATACTGGTAGATGAGGATTAGTGGTGAGGTATCTCCCTCTTTAACAAGAGAACACATGGATTGCACAGTATAGGGTGATGAACTCTTGAGAAATGCTGTTACACTGTTGGAAATTCTTTCTAGCTTGTGACTGCCATTTCCTTTAAAAGTTAAGGTAAACACCCCTGTAAATGGAAGTAGTTAGGCTAAGAAATGGCTTAACTGAGAAAAGCCTTTAGGAAAGCTAGTGGTCTTGTGAGTGATGATATACTGTGAAAAAAGGCCGAGTAAAGTTGGTAATAATTTTAAGTCATATTTTACAATTACTATTTTAATGCTACACAAATATAAATATTACTTCCAAAAAGGTTTAAATTTTTACTATTTTGTGTCTCCACAGCATTTGTCAAGTAGACACAGTGTCCAGCAGAGCACGTCACAGGTAAATACCACCCACATTGAAATTTTTTATTGTTTTTACGTGTATGTAAAGGTATGATGGAGATTATTGGGTAAGTCCCTACCCATAGAACGTTTCCTCAGAAGATCCTCAGATATTTAAGTCACTAAGGTCCTTCTTCAAATTCCATTTAGGTCTTTTTTCTTTAGCTCTGACTGTTCTTAAAAGATCATCTTCTGTAGAGAGATCAAAAGCCTCACTCTGCCCACGTGACTCTTCTTTCTACCTGCTGACACGTGGCTTAGTGGCTTCTGCCTCACATACCCTTTCTGTAGTAATGTAATCCATTCCTGGGCATGGGATCTGCCTTTGATCTGTACAGAAGTCTGTGCTTCTATAGGTGCCTGTCCTTAAAAGAATGAGGATTTACTTGGTTTCAGTTTAAAATCCAGAACAAAATTCCTTTTAAACCAGTACAAATCTCGAGCTGGAAGGCTGGAAATGTTAAGATTTTCTTTGTTGGTGTGTACCTGTCTAGAGAGCCTCGTGAGCTTAGGATATTCATGCAACTTGTTGATTAAAATAAGCATAAATAGATGCAAAGGGGTATAAAACTTAGAGCATAAATTTGCTTCTAGTTATCCCCCCTTGTTCCTTGGAAGCAGAGCCTGCCTGCCTGGCTCCCCCCTCCTGTCAGGGGGTTGTAGAGAGCGAGAAGGTCCCCCCTCAGCCTCCTTTTCTCCAGGCTGAGCCCCTCCAACTCCCTCAGCTGCTCCTCATGGGACTTGTGCTCCAGACCCTTCCCCAGCACTGTTGTCTTTCCCTGGACACGCTCCAGCCCCTCAGTGTCTGTCTTGCAGTGAGGGGCCCAAAACTGAACCCAGGATTTGGGGTGTGGCCTCACCAGTGCCCAGCACAAGGGGATGGCTACTGCCCTCATCCTCTGGCCACATAAATGACATTTACAAATGAATTGCAACTGCTAAAAAGAAATAATGGAATAAATGTTATTCTTAAAAATGCTTTGAAGTCCATCTGCTTTAATGGAAATTCCACTAAAGTCCATCTACTTTAAATGGAAATCATCAGGAACCACCCTAGCACATCTTATTATAGTTCATTTTCACTACTAGAATAAAGCCAAAATCTGAGAAATAGGATTGACTTGGTTTACTTGATGAAATCAAATTTCAAATGCATAAACCATTTATTTCATATCTACTCGGTTATCCTGGTTTCTCAAACTATTGAAATTATAAGTGGAAAAAACGGAGGAAGAAAACTTAAGCTGGCACGTATCTGAGGCAGAATATATTTGAGATTAAACTTGGATGGAGAAAGGAGAGCAGAATCTCAGTTAAGATGATCAGCTTGGTCACGTGTCCTTTGTTTGTGGAGAAGCACAAGTGACTTTCCCTGGTTTTGGTTAGGTGGACACCATCCGTCAGCGCCACGGGGAAGCCTGTCGCATGCCAGTGCCTCACCACTTCTTCCTCAGCCTGAAGAGCTTCACCTACAACACAATTGGAGAGGACACAGATGTCTTTTTCTCTTTGTACGATGTCCGAGAAGGCAAACAGATCAGGTAGGGGTGTGTCAAATAACTGAAAACCTCCCTAGGGAAACGGTTCTGTACAAAAGATACACACTGGAGAAAAAACCTGTGGTGTGTTCCTGTGGCACAGCTGAAAGGACAGAGCTGGCAAATCATAAGTTGCCAGCCCTGCAATGCACGTGTGAGAATATCAGTAATAGTGGTCTTTGCATGTGAAATTTAGGGAAGCATTAAAGGCACAGAATGGCTGGATTTTGCTTAGGTTTGTGACTTTGCCTCCACACAGTACTGAGGGTCTTGGTGTCTCGTAGCTGCTTTCTTAGGGCTGTTGCTTAAGAATCACTAATACAGGCAGGGCCAGGCTGTAGGACGGGTTTGAGAGCACTGCTGTGTGCCTGGGTGATGAATTGAGGCTCTTTAACTCTCCTCCACTCCTTGCCTTACAGGCCTGTCACAAAAAAGCTTGTTGTCATCTCTCTGCTGCCATCAGTATAAACTATTCACATTGATCCCCATGTCTGTGCTCGCAGTACATCGAGCTAATTGGTACCAATGTTCACAAACATGAGGTGTGCTGGATTTCTCCTTTACAGCTGTGTGTTTTGAAAACAGCAGAATACATAGAAGAGTATTGCAGCATTTATGTTGTGTCTTGGAAATTTAGTAAGTGTGACTTGGTCTGAAGTACAGCATGTCTGTGGGGTGTTCTGAATTTTGGTTGAGGCATGTCCTGACAGTCAGCACAAACCATATTTGCTGCCATAGTCAAAACTCTCCCAATTTGCAGCAAATTAGATTTAGAGTTGTTCTAAAGTAAGGGAAGAGCCACAAAATGTTCTTTACTCTCTTCAGAAGAACATTAGTATGTGAATAATGCTCATCCAATAAAGTTTAGAGCAGAGTGATAACAGTTTTGTAGCTCTTCAGAGTACAGCCCACTGTAATATTGATCTATATTGGGAAACTCTGATGACTTGATTACATCTTATAAATATGTCTGCCACTGTTTATTTAAGCAACCTTTAGATTGTCCCATAGAATATTGCAAGAATGCACAACCTGATAGAACACGATGCTTATTTTACCCTTCAAGTGAGAAACACTTGTTTTGATCATAGAGTATCCTGAGTTGGAAGGGACCCTCAAGGATCATCCAGTCCAACTCCTGGCCCTGCACAGACAACCCAACAATCCCACCCTGTCCCTGAGAGCACTGTCCAAAGTTCCTTGAGCTCTGTCAGCCTTGAGGCTGTGCCCACTGCCCTGGGGAGCCTGTTCAGTGCCCCACCACCCTCTGGGAGAAGAATCTTTTCCTGAAATCCAACCTTATCTTCTCCTGACACAACTCCGGGCCATTCCCTCGGGTCCTGTCACTGGTCACAGAGAGCAGAGATCAGTGCTGTCCCTCTGCTTCCCCTCATGAGGATGTGGAAGGCCTGAGAGATCTCCCCTGAACAGCCCAAGTGCCCTCATCCCCTCCTGTGGTTCCTCTCCATTCATCATCATCCTCGTAGCTCTCTTTTGGACACTCTCCAGTTGATGTAGTTCAGGAGTTCATGCCTATGATTCCTCTATTAAGAGAATTCCCAGAAAATAGCTGTTAAAAGAGAAAGGTGAAATTGGCAAACCAAACCAAAAAAATACACTGAATTTATCAGTCTCTACCACAGAGCAGTAAAATAACAAATTATTTAGATGAGGAAAGCTGCAGGGAAGAGGAAGGGACAAGTGGACAAGCTGCTGCCAGCAGAAGTTGCTTTGAAAGGAGATGAATTGTCTTGGGCTGCATTTGCATAGTATGTAAACATTGAATGGAAAGCCTTAAGAAGGGGTTTTGCCTGTGATAAAAAAGTAAAATAATAGTTATAATGAAAAAAAACACAAAGAGTGGTTCAGGCATATTTAAATCTATAAAGTAATGCTTTGATGTGCAAACAGATGTTATTATTTAGCTCTTCGTATTAAGCATCAGTGATCTGCTGCAGTGAAAACTGCATAATTTTTACATTTTCCTACGTCCCAGGGAGTGCTGGGGAAGAAATGTGTAATGAGGCTGAGCTCTGTTTTACAGAAGAAACCAGAAAACAGACACACATTGCTACAAATTTAGAATGATGTTTTTATATCTACTTGAAAAGATTTTCTTTCCTCTCAGGATATAGTACATTAAGGTAAAAAAAAAAAAGCAAACAACAAATAAAGCTTCTGCTCACTGCATTCTAAATGGAAGGGACAAATTCACTTCTGAAATGGTTTTGAGGTTGATAAATTGCTTACCCAAACTGCTCCTGCTGGAGGCTGAGTGGCTTTCAGCTTTACTGCTTTGGACATGTGCTAGATTACAAACCTCACTGAATCTGCTGGTGGGAAGAGTTATTTCCCAGTTTGTTAAGTGAGGAATTGGTGACATTTGCAGTCTTTTTCAAGGGCTGAAGTAACAGCAGGTACCAGTTGTAGGTTAGCAATCAGAAGGTTGAAACAAGCAGCTGAAATACAGTTTGAGGTGGTTCTCAGGTTCTGAATACAAATATGTTACTGTGTTTAATGGTTTGTGCTGTCAAAAAAAGGAGGAGCAGACAAAGGATGACAGTGGGGAGCTGTGGACAGCAAGGATAACAATGCTGCTGTTAGAGGGGTAAGACCTAGAGGTAAAAACAAGGAAAAAGTTACTTAATTTTTAGTCTGAGAGAAATATAAACATTCACATGAATATACACTTGTAAGTGCATAGAACTTAATGGCTCAGGTCAAAAGGGATTAAAGTTTTTTGTCTTTTTTAAACTGTTTGGGATTCTTTTTTTGGTTACAAAAAAAGTCCTATCTTCTTACATACCAAAGCCATTAGTCTAGCAACATAATCTTTGTTACTAAACTTTTATACCTCAGTTTGCCTGCTGTGTGGAAGTTAGAGGAAAGTAATGTGATAATTGATGCAGTGAGGAAGTAGAGCCCCACTGAGAGGTGTGCCTTGGGATGAATGATCATGGAATGATCCCGTTGATAGTAATGTCAAAAAGGAAGGAATGAAAATGTTGATGTAAAGATGGTGAAACTCCATATGGAGGGTGTCAATAAATATCAAACAAAGATAGGTAGACTGATATGGAGAAAAGAAATTTGAGAGTTGTTGGTTTCTTAACCATACTGTTGAAGAGCACAGAAGCAAATTGTTTTGGTATGAAGGGATGGGAAAAGACAAACTTGTAGGAAAAAAAATACAATTAGCAAAAGACATCGAGAACCAAAAAAAGAGAATAGTTTTGTAATGCTTTAGCAGCAAAAAAAAAAAATTACAAAATCAAGAAATAGCTGAAGAGATTAAAGGGGACTTTAAGCCATGAGCAGATGTTTCCAAGATAGCTGGAGTATTTAATGGCTGTTTTACCTCAATCTCCCTAAGAAGGTCAGCTGCAATCCAATGGCAAATGCGAAAAGTTGCAGAACAAATAAACTACTTGTTAGCACTGAGAAGCCACAAGACGATAAGTAAAAGTCAACACAGATTTGTCAAGCACAAATCACATCAGAGCCAACTAATTTTGTTCTGTTATATGGGAATGCACCTCCTGCCTCAACTGAAGAGAAGCATTAAACTTGATATGGTACAGAGGGACATACAGGCTGGATGAAACTGCTCTAAAAGAGCTGGAAACTGGTAGAAAAAGTGATCCAGGGCAGTTATTTATGCTGGATGGATGCAGCAAATAAGATATATATTTAAATTTTTTGTCATTTTTTCATCATGATTTTGATGGGTGGAAATAAACTAAATTCAGTAAAGCAGTGAGGTTTGGCTTCCTATGCAAACAACAGCTCTGTTTTCCCAGGAAATGCATGGAATTATGCAGAGCTTAAAAAAAATCACACATTCAAAAGCACAGTAGCAGGTTTTCTCTGATAACAGACTTGAAAAGTCCCAAGTGTCATGGAATCACAGAATGGCCTGGGTTGGAAGGGACCTTTAAGCTCCCCTCGTTCCACCCCCTGCCATGGGCAGGGACACCTCCCACTAGCCCAGGTTGCTCCAAGCCCCATCCAACCTGGCCCTGGACACTTCCAGGGATGGGGCAGCCACAGCTGCTCTGGGCAACCTGTGCCAGTGCCTCCCCACTGTTAGAATGTCTTCCTAATTTCTTCCTAATATCCAGTCTAAACCTATTCTCTCATTTTTAAGCCATTCCCCCTTGTCCTGTCACTCCAGGCCCCTGTAAATAATCTCTCTTCATCTTTCTTGTAGGCCCCCTTCAGGTACTGCAGGGCTGAAATTAGGTCACTCTGAAGTATTCTCTTCTCCAGGCTGAACAGTCCCAATTCTCTCAGCCTTTTGAGTATGGAAAAAGATAAATAAATTTTAGTCTTATTTTTCTTTATAAAGTTTATGTTTAAACATGTAGACGTTTTTTTATCTGCCTGCATCTTAAACCAGTTACCCTACTGTACACCACTGGGATTTAAAAGTTTCTTGTCGTTTAGAGATATCCTCAATTATGGAGAGGGAATAGAACAAAAAAGAAATTCTGATGTGATTGAATTTGAAAGTCTGGGGCCTAATGAGGAATTATGCCTGGAAAAACGGTGCTGTGCATATTTCTGCTTGTAACTCCCCCACCTGCTCCTCCTACTTGCTGCGCCTTTCCCAAGTCCATTTTAATAAAGACCTTGTGACTGGAGGTTTTGGAAGATGTGCTGAGTGCCCAGGGTGGTGTTGATAGGGTTGACAGAGAAAGTCCACGTGGGTGTTTCTCATACAGAATATGTTGAGCCTTTTTGTTGAGGGACCAAATGTTCCCTGTGGTGTCTGTACAAGGCATATGTTTGCTGATGGTCCCCTCTCATTAATACATAGTGTTAGGAGAAGATCTCACCATCTTTCAGCTGGTCTGTTCAGTCCAAGTCACCACCACCTGGGGGTTTTTGTGTGTTTGCTTGCTCCTTTGTCCATGGTGCCTTTTCTTTCTGTCATTTTATCTCAGTGTGACGTTCTGGACACTCAGGATGATCCCTTCTGGTGTGTGGACAGTCAAGCAGATGCAGCAGTTGAGCTACCTGGGGGAAATAAGAAGTAACCTGGGTGTGCAGGGACAGAATAAGAAAAGGGAAAGCTCAGCTGGATTTGAATGTGGAGAGGGAGAGCAAGATACACAGACATGCACACAGGGCTGCTGTTCATTGGCAGCAGGTGGAGGACAAAGGAAAAGGTGGCCCAGATGCTCAGTAGGGCACTGTGTGGTGTGGCACGAGGAAAAGGTAACTAAGAACTGGTGGTTTAACTCATTAATATTTTTAACTAAGTGGCTGGTTTAACTAATGACTATTTTCAGCTTGAGCAGTTGTGGCAGTAGCAGCAATAGGTAACTATTCATATTTTTAGATGTGGATCCAGTGGAGATTGGCAACTCAGAGGTCACAATGGTAACGAAATGCTCCAGATTTTATGTCATTGATGTTGTGGTTTTGTAAAGTGGGCATTAAAAGACACTGGGGGGCCGTTCTTTGGTTTGCACTGTGCAGTGCTCAAAAGTTGGGTTGGTCCTGATTTGCTGCTCTTGTGCCATCTGCCTTGTAATCAGCTTTTCACTCACAGGGCTTACAAGATCATGTCTCTTCAGTGAACACCATAGTGTGCATTATATTTTCTCCTTCCTGCTTTATATCTCTTTTTAATTATTAACATCCCTTATCCCAATATGCCCAATTCCAGTGTCTAGGTAACTATTTTTGCAATATCTTCATGAAGTGATCTTTTTTTTTTTCTTTTTCTTTTAGAAACCAATATTCCTTAGCAGATCTGCAGTATATTGCATTCTTTTGCTTCAGTTAACATATAACAAGATTTCCTAGAAGCCATCACATTAAGAAATTAAATCAAATTAAGAAATTACATATGAATAGGTGGCTCTTAGTCAGTTTTAGAACTGCCTTCTCTTCTACTCTGTGCTGCTGTAGTGCTTCTCTGTATGGTGCTCCCAGCACCTCTTGTTAAGAGCTTGATACAGTTTATTCTGAGAAATATTAAATGTACAGTGTGCCTAAAGAGCCTATGTTATGGACATGCAACCTAAAGCTGGAAAAGTTTAAAGTTAATGAGAATGTACTCTGGAAATGTTATTTAAGGACCCATGAAGGATGGGGAGTACAGTAGAACATGCTTCCCACGTGGCCTTATAGAGTCCCAGGAAACATGAGAGAAAGTTTACTTAAGCCAAATGCTAGCAAAAAAACCCACAATTTACCCAAAGAAGGGTGGAAACCATGGGGAATACTTAGTCTGATCCTCACAGTGCATTTTGTGGATCCACATTACTGGAACTTTTTCAGTACTGCAGAAGTTTTTAAGATTGCACCTTATTTTATCCGTAAGTTCTGTCAGGAAAAACGATTGTTAATGGTAAGAATCTGAACTTACCCCACTCAGAAGTGTGGCAAATACTTAAAATTTAGAGTCCTGTTGCATTTTTAGTGTCTGGGTGTTTCAGTGTGTTTTTTGTCAGTAGATTTTGTTTGACAGTTTTGTTTGGCAGCTTTGAGGGAATTTATGTAAGTTGGAGGTGGGGGAAAGGGTTAAGCAGAGAAATAAATGTACCTGCAAATGCAGAACCACATACTCCTTCTATTTAAGTAGTTCCCAGCTGGACTCTTAAGACTCTTAAAGCATGGGAAATTTCTGGGAATCATACATGATGATCAGGTTTAGGTGTATATAAATCTATGTACAGATAACCCATTTCTTGTAGGGCTCAGTGAACTGGGGGAAAGGTGCTGCTCAGTGATTGACCTTGAAAGCTGTGACTGGTTCCTGGCTGTGCAGATTCCCACCCTTTTCCTGGAGGGGTCTCATTTCCATAACGCCTCACTGAGTGCACTGGTACAGAGTACAATATTCTATCCACTGAGTTTTATCATATTTCCTTTTTTTTATAAAAAATTCTGTTTCTCCAGGGCCTAATCAAATAGTTATCTAAGCTTTTCACCTTCCAACATTCTTTTTTTTTTTTGTTTGCCTCTCTCAAACCATTCCTTTCATTTCCTTTTGCAGGCCTTCATTAATAATTCACTGTTAAGTTAAATTTATTTTGTTTTTTTCAGATCTTTATTCTTTCTCTTTGCTGTCAGTATAAGAGAAACATCCACATGGAATTAGTATAATTTCGTCCTCTGATTATAATTTAAAATAATTTTATTTCAAAAATAAAATGCTTGTTTTTTTAAGGAGGAAGAGAAAGAAAAAAGAGAGTAATGGAATTAAAATCATTCAAGAGAGTAAATTTGTGGGAGTGTGAAGCACTGCAATGAGAGGAGTGTAGGGAAGGCACAGTAACAGTGTAGTAATAATTTGAGTTGTTATTAGCTTGGACTGATTAGCATTTCACACCTTTTTTCTTTTTTTAATCTATACTAAATTGTGCCTTTGGGCTGTATCTAAATGGTGTTATGCTGTGTAACTGCAGCCTTACACAGTGAACACATAACATGTTGTTACAATATTTTTTTCTTATTGCTTAAGACATAAATGTAGACATGACTGGAGGTAATGGCCCAGACTTTGAGGGTATGATTTGCTAACAAGGGATGTTTGCTCTTATGGAAAATGCCTGTCCAAAATTTTGTCTTGAAATACTGTGTGCTGCCAGAATATACATCCTTCTTTTACACTGTAAGTTGATGTCCTCATATGCATCATAAGCCTAAATCATTTGCACTTTAAGGTAAGGAAAGACACAGGAAATGCTCATACAAAAACCAGTCAAAAGGTATGGGGGGGAAAACAAGGAATTACGAAATATGTATTTTTATAAGCCAAACATCTGCCTCAGCCTCTCCCTCCTTAAAACAAGCAAATAAGCCCAAAGATATATTAGCATAAATGGTGTGTGGTCTGTGTTATATAGTAGACAAGACTGAATTATTGTAATGATCCCATCTGCTCTTAAAATTAATCTGTTAGATAGAAGTCTATCCTACTGTATTCTGTCAGCTGGTGGTTTCGCAGCAGCATCATAATGGAAGCTGATCTTGACTGGAGATTGCAATTAGGAAAAGATATATTGACAGAGTATTTTCCTCCTGAAGATTCCACCAGAATTCCAAACTTCCCCCTGTCCCTCTCTGTCTGGGGCAGTAAGACACAGAGCAGAGAAATGTGTCTGCTCTGAAGCAGGACTTTGTCCTTCAGTGGTTAATGTATAACTGCTTGGAGCTTTTCTAATGCAAATCAACATTTATTGGTTTGGTTGCATTATGGAGAAAGTCCTTGTTCCTGTAAAAAGCAAAATTTTCTCAAGTTCATGAAGCAGCTTCATTACCTCATTCTTTTCTCACACTGCTTTGATCCTTTACCTCAGAGTACGTGGAGGTATCAGCAAGGTTAACATCTAGCCCTTAATAAAACAGCTCATTGTGTTTCATTGAGGTGCCTTTTCACATTCTTTTCCTCCCCACTGAAGGATAAAATGTTAATCCCTTTTTTCTCAGCAGATGGCTAGGTAAAACACGTGCAGAAATGTGAGAAAACTGAGACCCACAGTGATTGCAAAATACTAGAGCTGTAGGAGCCTGTCTTCTGCCCAGCTGGCCAGCACTGCAGTACAGGGCTAGGATTTAGGGCTTTGGAAGCATCTATTTCTGTGTTAAAATGGAAAAGCCATGGTCAAAGTGAGGAAAAAACACAAGCTTCCTCTTTAATGCTGTTGCTAATAGTTGATATGGAAAGATGTTTCATGTGGAAATGTACTCGGTTTGTGGGTGGATGTTGGGGAGAATGTGAGCAGTACAGTCTGTCCCAAATCTTCTGCCTTAAGAATTTAGCACCATTGACAAAGCAGTCCTCAGGAGAGAAACATGATCTGGAAACATAATTATGGACTGAAAAAACACTCTTGATGAACATCATGGTAGTTGGATTCGGCTACTCTAAAGTCACTGGCATGAAATCATCTGCCCCTATTTTTCAAGGCTGAGTCAATAAATATTCAGTGGCAATGTTTTGCTGTTAATACTGTTCTGCAGTGGGGTGTGGTGATAACTAGCAGAGGCAATGTAGGTAGTGATTTCCAGTTTGTAACTCATCTCCAGATCTTGAGATACTTTCCAACCAAATTCTTTTCCCTGTTAAAAATTAGCAGACAAATACGTAAAAAGTTTAAGATGTTAAAGGGGAAAAAATGTTGGAGAACAACATCATCAATTTAAATGTCTCCTTGGCCTTGTAAACAGGTTAACTTTCAGGGCATGATCAAACTGGCTTTGGTTGTAGCAGTGTGTGAGTGTGTTAGAAAAGGAAGAGTTTCCTCAAGCTGCTGCTCACTTGTACAGTCTGGTCCTGTAGAAGTCACAATACTGCATTTGGTGGTGGTGGGAGGCTGTAAAAAGAATGAAATGCACCATTTTGAAACACTGGAGTTAGAAATGATGAATTTGTAAGGGATTTGATTTTCACTCTTTCTGCAGTAGGAGTTGTCTCTGACACAGTATTCCCAATTCAGACATCAGAGTACAAATCTGTACCAAGTTGCCAAAGGTTACCTTGACAAATTTGACAGGAATCCCTCATCTCTGTATTTGGTGATGGTCATTAGCTCTATGGTTCTCATCATCATTTAGTCATATTTTCTTCACTTTTCAACTGTCAATAGAAATGTGTATCAGCTGCTCAAAAATGTTATCAGGAAAAGTGTAGCTAAAATTACATCATTGAGTCATAGGATCAACCAGGTTGGAAAAGATCTACAAGATCATCAAGTCCAACCCTTGATCCAACCCCACTGTGGTTCCCAGCCCATGGCACTGATGCCACATCCAGTCTCATCTGAAAAACCTCCAGGAACGGTGACTCCACCACCTCCCTGGGCAGCCCATTCCAATGCCTGATTACCCTCTCTGTAAAGAATTTCTTCCTAATATCCAACCTAAACCTCCCCTGGCACAGCTTAAACCCATGCCCTCTTGTCTTTCTGAAAGTTGCCAGGGAGAAGAGACCAACCCCCACCTGGCTACAACCTCCTGTCAGGGAGTTGTAGAGAGTGATGAGGTCTCCCCTGAGCCTCCTCTTCTCCAGGCTGAACAGCCCCAGCTCCCTCAGCCTCCCCTTACAGCTCTTGTGCTCCAGTCCCTTCCCCAGCCTTGTTACTCTTCTCTGGACCTGCTCCAGCCCCTCCATGTCCTTCCTGAGCTGAGGGCCCAGAACTGGACACAGCACTCCAGGGGTGGCCTCACCAGCGCTGAGTCCAGGGGCAGAATCACTTCCCTGGACCTGTTGGCCACCCTGTTCCTGAGCCAGGCCAGGATCCATTGGCCTTCTTGGCCATCTGGGCACAGTGCTGGCTCAGTGTGCTCATCATGCTTACACATCATCTTGAATAATTTTCTTGTAACAGTTCCTGATGTAGACAATTACCACCACATTTCAAACACTGAGCAAACTTCAGGAAAGGCGATGGCAAATTGTCCACAAGTCCTGTCTTAGTAGGGGTTTGAGTTCACCTCAAAGCTCTGATGTGCAGGATCAGGATCCTTAGTGGGAGAAGACCTGCACAGAGCAACCCTACCTGCCCCAACCCAGAGCTGTAGAACTTGCACACATTGTAGACACCAGATGCTGCTTGGGTAGAGGGAGATGTAGCAGCTGAGAATGAAGAGAGGGGACAGGTGGAGAATAAACTGGAATATCAGCATTAATAAGGTCAGAAGATGGAAGATGGGGCCACTGGGTAGATGAGTCTGGTTGAAGTTGAATAGCTGCAAAAGAAATTGTTAGTTAATGTGGAAAGATCCACATTAAAAACTGTGTCAGACGAGCCTGACTGCATTCTCTCCCAGGGTATGGAACTGACCTGAAGATCCTTTTTTCTATATTGTTTCTCTCTCAGGTAATGGCTCTGGGAGTGCTGTGACAGTGTGTGGGTATTTATCCCCAGTTAATTGCTTTAAAATATTATCATGCTCCACTACTGCCAGTTGCTATGTAAGGAAGCAGAAAATTATATTTTGCTTTTATTGTGCAATTATGTGCTAAATTTTCCTTTTGTTATGTTTTTAATAGCATAGCTATTTTAAATTAAAAAAGTTATTCATTGTCAGTATAATGATTTGTCTGCTGGGAAAAAATAACTTTGTATCACTCATAATTATTTCTTTAATATTCAGAGAATTTTCCTAAGGATTAGGCTTACCAACTAATGAGTTTTTTCTTCTGCTTAGTCACGAAAAAAATCTTTCAAGTTTTACCTCTTCTAGCAATCTGATCTGTTGGAATAGCTAATCCTCCATCAGTTCCTCCTGTGCTTTAGTTTAATGTGTTCTTAGGATTTCAAGGAAAGTATATTTCTGAGTTTTGTGCAACAGATAATTCATAGCAGTAGTAACAACAGTAGCATCAGTTTTTCATCCTGATCAAGATGAACTTCCTCAAAAACTAAGCAAACACTAAGGAATATTGTTATCACAGCAGTGCCTTGTTCTGGTCACTCCAGATAACATGGGAAATATGTGGGGCTCTGAAGTTTGCTGCACATACACAGCTGGGGACAGAGAGTCTTTCTGATAGAGTGTGTAACTTCTAGAAAATGCAAGTTTGATCATCACTGAAGACTTAAAACCTATGGAGTATTTTATAGGGGGTCTTTTGTGTGTAGATTTTCAGAATAGGATGCAGGAGGAGTAACGTGTCATTTTCTCTGCCAGGTGCTTCAGTGACTTTCATTCCCTCATCTCTCTGAAATCTGCATTTGCTTGGTTTGCCTATTTATCCCCTGTCCTGTTAGTAGGATATGGAAGATAAATGGTTACTGTCTGGGTTTGTATATGAAAACTCCTGTAAGAGATGTAAGTGGTTTTATTAGAGATGTTAATTCTTTCCTATAAAATTACGATTTTTTTCTTTTCCTATGAAATTACTAACATGAAGCTATTATAAAAAAGGAGCTTTTGCAAAAATATCCATCTTATCTTGTATCTCTCACCACCATCACCCTCCTTCCCCCAAAAGAGGGATCAATAGGTAGGGATACAGAATTTTCTACAGAGGTGTGTTGATTTTTTTGGTTGTTAGCAGGAAGAAATCAATTAGTTGCAGGCAGTTGAACTACTTCTTCCCTTTTCCTGCCCAGAAAGGATGACCATGTGTCATGAACAGGTACAGCTGGAAGAGATTTTTGTCTGGAATGGCAGGGGACAAATACACGTTGTCAAAATGTTTCAGTGAACTCCACAGCTCAGAAAAAGCAGTTACAGGTAATTTTCTGTCTGTAGGAAGGCCTAGTGTAAGGAACACTATTCATTATACTTGAGCTCTTTCTGTGGCAAAATTCCCTGTTAAACCCAGTTCTGTGTCTCTGAGAGAAGTTGTCATGTGCAAAGCCAAGTGACGGGGATATGTGGGTTGTGGAGCAAGAATTAAATACAACAGCTGCTGTATTAGCCCTCAGAACCATTAGATCCTCCCAGGTTGGAGATGGTGATAAAATACTTATTCTACAAAATACCTGTAATCCAACATTAGAAGTCTTCTCTACAAAGCTTTTCTCTCCTGCCACCTGGCAGGTCAGTCTGCCCTGCTTTTCATTAGTTAAAGTCACGGGCATTGGCAGGCACTGAGGAATCTCAACAGATGACTGAAGTCTCTCTTTTTTTCTGAAAATAGAAACCTTTTCTAGCTAATTGAGAGGATTCCACTCAAGAACACAAATATGCACCTTTCATGATGGGAATAACAGAAAAACCCTAATGACAGTGTCAAATGTTCAAGTGTGTCAGAGTCATGAGAACCCAAGGAGAATGTAATTGGTTCTTGGCTACCTTTCTCCTGCAAGCCCCAGTAATGCTTTAACATTGTGGTGGCTTTCCCTTAAATGTGGTAGAGAGAAATGACAGGTAGTTATTTTCACTATTTTCTGTTTCTATGGAAACCCAGTGTTTGCAGTAACAGTCTTACTGTAAGCTCTGTAATCCTCCCCCGGGGCTTCCAGCCAATGTGGTAATTTAATAATTCATGAGCATTAAGCCTGAATTTGCTGGGAAGCAAACTGTGTTGCTTGGAGCCGTTTTTTCAGGGCCAGGTTCATTTCCCTCACAGATTTTGTGTTCTTTTCTCTAAGATGTCTTTATAAAATACACTCCATAAACCAAAGCAGTGTACTTTGCTTCACTTGTTTGTGAATCTGGGGTTACTGCAGATCTGCTGGATAAGGCAGCTCAGGAAAGAACTCCCCTCCCTCCCCCCACAAAAAGAAAAGAGGGGGAAAAACAAACACACTCCATGAGCACTTGCCTGAAAATGAAGATTTTTAAACAGTCCATGAGTCATTGTTGAGACACTGAGCAAACTGAAAGTTCAGCAGAGGTGATCCCTCTGTCTCCAGGGCTCAGCAGTGACCGCTGTGGATGATGGATTGCTCAAACACTGCTGTGCCCTGGGATCCAGAACACACTGTTGGTTTACACTGTAAATGGGAATGGAGTTCTTCACAGACACAGGATCATTCTGTACATATGCTTTGGCTTGCTCTCACACTCACACTGAGAATGAAGACTCATTCTGTGGAGCTCTGGGAGATTTTATTATTAGGTCATTCTTACAGCAGCTGTAAGGACCTAGATTTTTTCCAATAGGATGAGCAGAAATTAGCAACTCTGAAAGATGATCATGATAAACTTGAAAAGCTTTTTACAGAGGAAGATCAACCTGGTCTTTATGAGAATGGGAAATGACTGAAATATTGATATACATGCATGCTTTCTTCCTGACCATGAGACCATGTTCATGAAATAAAAGTTCAGAAGGCCTGATGTGAACCTTGTGTCCTGTTCAGAAAGTTTCTGCAGGTGCTCTCCAGAGCATCAGGCTGCGATGCTGTCCTGGAGTGACCATTGCCATTGCTGAGCATAGTAATGTTCTTGCAGTTGACAAACATGAGAGAGATTGTGACAAATGAAATGAAAATAATTTTTTTTCTTGTGTTAAGTTGTACAAGCAAATATAAGAAGCCTCATTGTTGTTAGTGTTACCTGTACTGCAGGATGCACCTTGACTGCAGAGCTATGGCAGCACAGCCGGGTTTTCTCTCTGGCTCCACACAGGCTGTTGGAGAACAGTAATTGCTTCCTGGAAAACTGGCTAATGCTGCTGTCCTGGGGCTTGAAAACTTGTGCTGTGCTGGGTCAGGGTACCTCCTCTCTGATGCAGGAACAGCTTCTCAGATTAATCCATGCAAATATTAGCTGGGCCACACTGGAAGGTTTAGACACAGTAGTTCAGTTTTCTCTTTCCCTCCTGCCAAACCCCAGGGATCTCTTCCATGGTGTTTCTCTCCTAACTTACAAATATTTTGAAACGAGCTCCCTTTTGCAGCTTTAAGAAAATACTTTGATCATATTCCTAATGTAATTCCATTCACCTGGTCAATGTACTGTCCTTGTAGAGCTTGTACCACACAGTGGTAGGAGGAATGCAGGATTTCATGGCTCTGATGAAGTGAACTGCCCAAAACGTGGTGTGCACAGCACGACTGGGATATTCTGAAGGCAAATGTTGGCAAGGTTTCTATTGCCATAGAGAGTGATGAGCTCATCCCAGGCTCCATCCTGAATGGCCTGGGCTTGCAGTTTGTAGAGTTTATTCTCGAGATTAATCCGGGACGAAAAATGGTGCTTTTGCAGTAACATCCTAAAATGTTTATGATGCTCAAATGCCAACTCAAATTTTATTCTAGAATTATTATCAGGCATATTAGCATTCATTAAAAGAAGAGACTAGAGTTTGGGGTTTTTTGCAGTGGGAGGAGAGGAGAAATCAAATAGTATCATGCTTATCACCATTTCTTAACTGATAGGACTGAAAGGAGGTGAACTGTGCTGGCTCTGCAGGTCTTTGTAGCTTATTCCTACCAGCTTCTCTGACAGCATGTTCAGATTTTTATTTTGTGTGCAGGTAGTTTTTTACCTGGAAGACACTGAAAGAAGATCAAAGTCTAAAATACAAGTTGTTATATGATCTTCTCCTCTACCATATGACCCTTTTCCCTGTGCACTTTTACATGTGTCATGGGACCGATATGTATTTTAAAATAACCTTTATTCTTAGAAGGGATTGGCCAAATGTTGGGTTCTGCAAACCCAATTAAATACAGCTTCTGAGAACGGACTGAGGTATTTGTAATAATGTTGGATTTTTTTCAATGTTCTCCCAGTTTTCTTTGGAAATAGGAAGCACTGAGGAAGAGAAGAAAAACGAGGGAACATATTTGTACCATTTCCCTTTCAGTGGCATATTGGAATAGAGAGAGTGAAGGAGGTATTTATTTCTGGGAGAAATGTCTGCTGAACCATAATTTAAGGCGAGGGGAGGGTACAAGATATCTCCTTCTGCTTAAGGAGATTGAAGCCCTAATGTGTTGCTGTTCCTGCTTCAGAAAACCAATCTCCTGGACTTTGTTAAAGAATTAATTTTTTTTAATCTGTTCTTTATCACTAGTTTCCAATTCAAACAGCAAATTGATCTGCAGACTCTCTCCAGACTAGCACTGCTTTGGCATTATCCATCTATTAATGCTGTGCCTACGTTCATAAATTGATGCTCAGTCAAGATTTTTGCCTTTCAACACCCCCAGTAATTAAACCTGTCCCTGAGTTAATGCAAGGCCTCACCAATCCATCCCGAGCTCTTTGCCAGCTCTGTCCTTCAGTTGTCATCTTTGCATGTTATGCAAAAAATCCCAACAACAAAAACTCCCCATGGGCAAAGTGCCACTGCTGCTCACCCAACAGTAAATTTTGTCCCTGTTTGCCTCCTCTTTCATGCTGAAAACGTAATGTCCCAAACCATTGATGGCTTCCTTCCTTTTTGCAGAGACAGATGCCAGTTCAGGATGGTCCTGCTTTTCAGTCAGTTCAGGGCAGCCAAGAAGTGAGACACTACACTCCTTTCATTCTTCCTCCTTTTCAAGTGAATGAACAAGAAGCTGTTTGACTTTGCTCAGCAGAGCAATGGTTCCTAGATTTGAGTAGCTCTAGCAATTACTAATCATGAGAGTGATTGGAAACCCGGCCTGACTGCTGCACAAGAGGTGGTTTCACTGTGATGTGAGTTAGCACAGGAGGAGATGGTGCAATTAGAGTAATTGAAGGTTGCTTACAGCACATAGGAGCAAAGGAATAAATGAGCTTTTGTTTAAGATGCTGCTGCTACTGTGGCACATCTTCAATCTGAACCCAGCAAGGTAAAATGTTAATTCTTTTCTCTGCTGTGATGCGTTTATCTCTGATTTTATGCAAGGTAAATGATTTCAGTGTATTTCCAGAATAGCTGAAAATTAATATTTATTGGGTTGTTGGCTTTTTGGATTTTTTTTGTTGGTTGGTTGGTTGGTTGGTTTTGATTTTGGGTTTTTTTTGATAGTAGTAGGATCAGGCAGTCAGATTTCATCTTGGAACCTCCCCATACTTAAATTCCACCACTCATTTGGCATTTATAACTACTGGGGTTTTTTAATTAATTTCCATATGGAGTTTATTCCCATTTGATATTTTGGTCTCACTAAACTGGACTTTAATTTAATCTAGATTCTATGCATGCTCTTGTCCTTGTGCAGAAGATAAGCTTGAGGAAAAGGCACACTGAAGATTGAACTCTTTAAAAGGACAGAGCTCCCAAAATAAGAAATTAAATTACTGAATTCCCATTAAGTTTCTTGACCCTAAATGTGTGTATTTTTGTCTAAAAATAGAGCTGTAGTGACAGATGAAGGCAGTGGATCTTCAGGTCATTGAAAACAGGGTTATTCTTCCAGATTTGCTTTGACACAGAAATGAATTTGCAGTTGTAAAAGGGGAAGCAGGTGACTCACTATAACTAGTTCATAATATGGGTCACCAGTGTTAAAACACTGCAGTCCCATTCCAGGGATACAAACATCAGCAGCACCAGTGAGATCCTAGTGGAATAGTCAGGGTAGTTTCTGTAAACTGTCCTTGATCAGTGGTACCAAAGATGAGAGAAATGCCAGAGATGGGGGACAAAACTGCTAGTTTGGGAGAAGTGACCTGCCAGGAAAGGCAGGAGAACTGGAGGTGGCTTGGACAAATGACTCCCTGTGTTCCCCTGGTCTCAAATGCTGTGGATAACTCAAAGCCCCCTTAATTATTTAGTGGTACAAGCTCAAGAGGACTCAAGGAAGGACTGGAAATTAAAGGAAGGAATTCGAAGGTTGTTACTGAAGTAGTGCTGGAATAAGGGAACAGTTGATCAACAGGCAGGTAGGAATGACCTGCTTCATTTTTTGAAAAGCACTGGATTATGGGGACAGGAACCAGATTTTTTTCTATGACTCTAACAAGGAAAAGATGAATTGCAAACTTGAAAATATTTCCACTTATTAATGGAATACAACCCTGCAAGCGAGTCTCCAGAATATCCCTCTTTGGATGTTTTGAAAGCAGACTAAGCAATACAACATTTGGTAATGAATGAAATATATATATAGACACCTCATCTCAAAGACTTGGCACTCCTTTCTCTGCCATTGTCTGAGGGGCAGCCTGCACAGCCTTTTGTGGCAGACAAATCTTTTGTGGTATTCAGCTTCTGTAGGAAAATGAAATGCTTATTAGTGCTGAAATAATTAAAGAAAAACCTGTGTTGAAAGTTCAAAAATATATCTTACTGGAAATTTAAAATAGAATATGTAATATTGTTATTGAATTATGTATTAGGTAGATAGAGGTAACTATGAAGAAGTAAAACTTGTTGTAATGTACTGAAGCTGTAATATTGCCCTGCTCCCCACTTAACAAATCACAGAATTCTTACTAAAAGATTTGATTGTACCACGTCATTAAAGCATTTGCTAAAACATTCTTAACTTACTAATTGACGTCTCAAAGCAGTTGTAGGTAATCATCAAATATCTGTTTCTCTTGGATTTCTTTGTATCATTTCAGCAATCTCTGAGGTTATAAGAATTGGTGGCAAATTAGTTAAAATTATAACTGAATGGGGTTGGGGGATACATGGAGATTGGGGTTATAGTGAATAACAGGGAGAGCAAAAGAGCCAGAGAGGATGATCTGGGTTGCTGAGCATGATAAACTCACACAGTAATCGTGCCGAGGTTATAACGAGCTGTGTGAGTCGTGCTTGCAGAGCCATTCCAACAAAAGCAACAGTTCTGAAAATATGTCAGCCTTTACAATGGACAGGTTGCATGAGCTGGAGTAAAAAGGCCAATTTGTGATGTCTGATACATTCCAATCAGGATGAGTAGGGACTTGGCTTCGTGTGTGTGGAATACACAGATGTGTGTGTTGGTATTTGTGGTGTGGGTGGTGCCAGTACCAGACTGTTACAATCCTACATTTTTAGAACTGTTCATGAAATGCTGTTGAAAAATTACACCATGGGTAAGTTCTATAAAACAATTCCAGCACTTTTTCTTGAATTTCTTAACAGTGTTAAGTTGCTTACTTGTTTGGGGGGCTGTCAGTGCCACCCTGTAAGAAATGAGCTTTTCTAAAGGGCTCTTTAACATACAGAAGAAAGAGTAACAAAAAGCACTGGCTGCACACTGAAATCAGGCAGTGATTAATCCATGTGGATTAACAGTAGGGATGAGTGGCCTTTGGGAGCAAACTACCAAAGTGTCTACACTGTGTTTTCATATTTTTCAGTCCAACAGTACTGGAAAATGTGTCAGATAAAGGTTGATGGAGTTGATACAGTCATACTGGATAGAATGGAAAGGACCTGTGAGATAATGGAACTGTAGCTGGAAGATCTAATGGTGTGCTGTTGTTTTATTTCTGTGAAAATCTAGGATGAAAATTCTGATCTGGAAAATCTAGGAAGAAAATACTTGGTGTGGTCTTGCACACTTGTGAAAAAATTACTCATCAAACTCTTTTTTACACATAAATTCTCTGTCTTTAGAAATAATATGAATGTTCATGTCTTACCATCCATAGTAAGGAGTGTTCATTTTGCAGTCTGGCTATACATGCTGGTTTTATTCATAGAAGGGCTGATTAATTTGACTGATAAGAGTTGTATCAATTGAATCCTAATGTATTTGAATTAGGATATTGCCTCTATAAATACTGTGTGTTAGAGGAGATTGCTTAATTGGTATTCTTGTTACTTTTAGTTTTGAGTGGATTTTAATGAACTCAGTTTTACCAAAGGCCCTCAGCAAGTTTGCCTTAGCCTTTGCCTGGAGGAGTTGTAATGTGCTCAGATTCTGTGCTTCTTATATTCACATTAAAATAATGTTATTGCATCATGAATATGCATCAACACAATGTTTTCACAAGCAGAGTACTTACTATTAAAAGTCTTCTGTGCTACTCCATGTAACTTGAGGAAGATCAGTGAGTACTGTTTCATAAACGTTGGAGTTATAATAACCACTGCAGCTATTTTTTAATAAAACCCATATCTACCTGCATTTTTCTGTTGAAATGTCTACCTGAAACACTTATATTTTTTAATGTTATTTGTTTTTCAGTGAGAGGTTTATGGTGAGGTTAAACAAGAATGGAGGCCCCAGGAACCCGGAGAAGATCGATCGAATGTGTGCTCTGTTCACAGTACGTGTCTATTCCCTTCCTTCTGCCCTTCCAGGAGTGTACTTGGAGATCACTCACCCTGAGGGGGGAAAAACAATTCTTCCCTTCCAATATATTGAGCAGAACAGAAGCTGTTTCTAAGTTTTGTTATGGTTGTGACTAAATGTTAACATAGAAAATGAATGTACTTCTAAATTATTTTTATGGCTAAGTAAATAATCCAAAGTACTTCCTTTGAAGTGCATCTTTTCCTGCTCATAGTGTGAAATTTTTAATATTTTCATTGCATGTGCTGTGCTCTTAGATATCAGGGCACAGGAAGATGCTGTGATGGCCTGAACAAAAAACAAAGCACTTTTTTCAGAGTCAAGGGCAGGCAAACAACTCCAACAGCACACAGAGAAAACCTGAAAATTCTGCAGGCAGACTTTTGTCACAGCCCACTGGAGTGTCCGTGTAGCAGCCCCAGGTGGATGGTGCAGGACCCTCCCAGGTTGGGGGCAGAGGGTGTGGATGGGACAGAGGGAACAGGATGTGCTGCAGAAACAACAGCCAAGTTGAGCTACGAGGAATTGATTGGAATAAAGGGAACATTGTGACATCCAGAGTTCCCACAGCAGGTCTGTGCAAACAGCTACCCCATCCTGAGGCACAGCAGATACCACCAAGTGCACCAGCAGTCTTTGACTTTCTATGCCAGAAAGACTGAAGGAGTAACTCCTGTCTGGCTCCTAGCAGATGATTCCTCATTTGGGAATGAAATAGTCAGCTCAGATTTTTTCCCTTTTGATTCTTCAGACTCACCCCTCACCTAACTGCCACCTTCTTTTGTACTGGTTATACTGAAATGGAATCATGGCATCACAGAATGGTTCAGGTTGGAAGGGACTGGTTCCAATCCTCTGCCATGGGCAGGGGCACCTTCCAGCAGACCATGTTGCTCAAAGCTCCATCCAGCCTGACCTTGAGCACCTTCAGAGATGGGGCATCCACAGCTTCTCTGGACAAGCTTCTCTTGTACCAGGGCCTCATCCCTCAGAGTGATGAATTTTTTCCTGATGTCTAATCTAGCCCTGCCCTCTGTCAGTGTGAAGCCATTACCCTGTGTCCTGTCCCCACATGCCCTTGTCAGAAATCCCTTTCTGCAGTGATACTAAGTTATGTTTAAAATTCCCTCAGAATTCCCTCTGAATCATATGTCAGACCGTGTTTTTATCTGCCTCTTTTTCTCAGATACGAAAATCTAGAGACATTGAAACTTAACAGCCCATGACAGAATAACTGTGAGGAATATCAGATCCCAAGTGTGATAAACACCTTCCATCGTGTCTCACCTTTAGCTCCTGCACACGCTGGAAGCTCTGTGGCAGAAGTATTTTTACCTTCAGTGAAGAAAAAATACGGTGGAGAGCTTTGGTATAAGCTTTGGTTCTGGCAGTGGAACCCTCTAAGGTCAGGCAGGGCTGAACACTGAAATAGGTTCCCAGTATGGTTCCTTTTTTTCCTTTAAGGAGATAGTGAAATTTCTCCTCTTAAGGAACAGAGTATATCCAACCAGATATAAGGGTGCTCAGTTCTACCTCCATCTGGATGTAAGAGCTGTGGGTCAGTCCAAAAATAGCTCTGACATGGATTCTGACAGCAGTAGCAGTTGGGGTTTGGGAAGTGCTACAGCTGGTTAAACAGCAGCAGAGGTAACAGGCTCTTAGTGTTTCCATGGTTGGTAACTCAACACCAAGAGTCTTTCCCTGCTAAGAGAAAGTGCCCAGGGAGCAAGCTCCAGCTCTGGTGTCTGGTCTTTATGGAATATCCCTAAGGAATATTCCCAAAAGGCAGGATAGGATGCTTTGTATCGAGTTTGACACTTTCAGGCCTATGAGGTTCATCATTCTGGAAAAGATTTTAACCATCAAACTTCCCTATCTGCAGCAATGCTACAAGACTTTGGGTCAGCTTTCTGGAACAACTGTCCTGCTTCACTCTGTGGTGAAGAGTGTGCTCTGGTGACCTTCAAACCAGCCTTTACACTCTTTAAAAAATGATGATATACTGCAGCCAGGGACATAACATAGTCCCAGGAGAGACCTGCTGCATATTATGACAGAGTCTAAAAAAGGCCAGTCTGGAGTATTGCAGACAGTGCCACTCTGCAGCACCTCTCCTGACCAGAGATCACTCCCAAGTAGCCTTTTGGTGTTACTGTACAAAAATACCAAAGCTGCTGCAGTATCAGTTCTCTGAGGTGCTCAGACTCCATCCCTCTGTCTGGTGTAGGTGCTTAGACTCTCTCACTCTGCTAGAACATATAGTCTACACAACAGGAATTATAATTAGAAAAATTATCTGTGCAAAAAATGGCACGCTTTTGATACAGTGTTCTTCATCAATGTATTAAAAGGACTTTTCAAAGTCTGTAGGAAAAGAGAAACAAATAATTGCTTTTTGAATAACCATTTTATCCCCAATGGTTCTATCTTACCGTAACTTCTTAATTAGGAAATACTTCCAAGATAAGATAATTCTGTGATTATCAGGTTTGTCCCCAAGCTTGTGTTCATCTTGACTCTATTTCCTTGCCCTCCCTCACCGCAGTATCTTTCAAAAACTCATCTTTCCCAGAGGCAAGAAACCCAATCTTAGACAGTTCAAGGGATCCCTGTCTTTTCCTGCTCTGTTACTGCCAGGAGTTCAGCTGTCTCTCTGTGTGAGAGATCAGAATTACTCAGGCTTTGGTTTTAGGCTTTGGTTTTACATCTGCTGTCATATCATAGCAAAGGTGCGAAGCTGTTTGCTCTGAAGATCAAAGCTCACTCAAGCAAACCTCAGCCTGTGCACACTTTAGAAAAGTTCCTGGGCCTGAATTGAAACATAACTTCACAGTATAAGCTCGTTATTTTTGTTAAATACCTTATTTTCCCTACCCTATGCGGTTGGCAACTGAATTAAATAACTAATTAGTGACAGACAGGTATCCTTGATTCCAGTGGTCTGGAGGTGGTTGTGATGGTGTTTGGGTTTTTTAACATAAAACTAGACATTTCTAGAAACCAGCATTGTAAAAAACTAACCATTATTAGAGAGTAACTCTTTTCCATACCCTATACTGGAGGGAAAATTTAGGACTGATTTTCTAAAAAGCCATTCAATTAGAATTATAATGTTACTATTTTATTTGTGAACCAGTATCATTTAAGCAGCAGCTCAGAAGGATGTGGGAAGTACCCACCCTGTGGATGCAGTCCTAAAACCACCTTTCTGTCTTTATTTATATGGCACACAAGCAAACAATAAATGTAGTTTGTCCTCTTCTGGTCCTAAGTCATGTGCACGCATTCTCTGCAGAGGAATTATCTGAAAACTTCTTCGCAGGGGTTGGGGCTTTTGACTGTTTGGTCCATGTAATGAAAAGAACTTCTTGCCTTGGAAAAAGCCTCTGCTGCACAAACTCAAATACAAGGCCATCTGGGCCCACATTTCTTGCCTCTTGACTGTGACAGAGTGTATTTTTTTGTGAAATTGAAAAGCAACTGAAGTGTGAACCCATCAATATGTTCATGCCCTGCCATTTTCTGATGTTTTGACAGCTGCCCTTTAAAAAAAATAGTTCTTTAAATTGCTGTTAATTAGAACTGGTAATCAGATAGTATACTAAAATTGTCCCTGTCAAAGCACAGATATTTTCAGGAATCTATTGCTCTCTAGAGCATTAAGCACTACCTCCAAGTTTTTTTGCTCTTTGAAATGTCTTGTCAGGCACTGTTGAGATTAAAACTATGTCAAACCCCCTCTTAGTGTGGAACTTCATGTCTCCAAGACATGTAAGATAAAGGCTACCATATGCTGCTACACTGGTATGTTGGGTGATGGAGAAAGCCTAGAAAGTGTGTTCCCTTATTGGTGCAGCAGCAGAAGAAAACTTGCAGAGAAAATGCTAAGGACGACGTTTATAGCGTAATGTTTTGGCTCAGGAGAGACACGATCTGCTCTTTAGCAGGATCCCAAACAGTGGATTTGCAACTCCCTGCATATGCTGCCCTGGGAAATACAGTGCTGCTTTTAAACAGGGAGGAGAAACAGCCATGAATTTATTGCTTGCCTGCTGTAATTTAGCAATATAACATGATTGGAAAGGGATCGACACCTCTCCTTAGAATAAATTCTCTTTGTGCCTGGTTCTCAGTCGCTGTGCCCAGATTTTACTGTGCTACATGTCACTGTAATCTGGGGTTGCATTGCCATCATAATCTCAGTTGTTGAGATTTGGTTTCTCAGGTCACATGGGAAAGAAATTTGCTGTGTGACTTAAAGTTCGTGTTTTAGCTTTCAGCAAAATACAAATTTTAATTCTAAATTGGTTCAGTCTAGGAATAGCAGAACTTAGTTGTCTACAGTTTAAATTTCCTCCCCACCTTTATATAAAAATTCCACTTATTTCTTTTTACAGTGGTTTTAAAACCTCTAAACTGAGGAGTTCATTTAAGCAAAACCACAAGATTTTATCTGAGATTGTTCCAGGTAATTTTTCCATAAGCAGTACCTGAAAGTAAGATGACAGCACTTAATAGAGTGGAGAAAGGGGCAGCCTTTTTTCATCAGTCTAAAACATGGATGAATATTCTCATAGTATCTGTTTAAAATCTTCTTATCTGGGAGGTTAGTAGCATAAGGAAAACTTGTTAAACAATACTGATGTTTTTAGGAACAAATGTTTCTTAGATCTTTCCTGTGATTTAAAAAAAAGGCAGAGAAATGTCTCTGATGTTCATATTTGTTTATAAAGTTATCAGTGAAAACTACAACATGCCAAGGAAATTGCAGTTGTCTTCTAACATGTGAATGCAAAATGCTGCAGTAATGAATTATTGAAAAGTGTTATGTGTGTTTTGTTAATCTATTTCTTTATTATTAAATGTCTCTCGGGGTCAGTTATACTTACTTGTCCTCATTCACTCCAGCTTTCCTTTTGCTCTTTTGTAGGTTCCCCTTTTCCTGGTTTTTGGGCTTTTCTTCAAGCTCACTTTTAGAAGCTTTGACCTCTTTTTCTGTAACATGGAATTTGAGAGTTTTCATCTGTGTAATATAGTTACAGGCACTTATGTTGGAAGTGCAACATGTTCCTCTTAATGTCTGTATTTTTTCCACTCTTCCAGGACCTCAGCAGCAAGGACATGAAGAGAGACTTGTACATAGTTGCCCATGTAATCCGAATAGGTACAGTATGATTTAGTGCTTGGAACAGATAGAATTAACAGTGCCTTTAGAGTATTTTTTAATGTGTGTTTTAATTAGCTGACTTTGTAATGATTTAACCACTTCAAAAACTCAGTCATAGACTGATTAACATTCAGACCATATGGAGCTAAGTGTTAGAAAGGTACTGGTGACTGTTTAATAGTGATGGTTTTTTCTTAGTCTGAAACAAAATACTTGATCGAACACCACATTTGGGGAGAGGGACAAACTAAAAAGGCTTTTTGTTTAACGTTTAAAAATTTCAAATGAGGTCTTTTTACTGATGTTTATAGTTAGTTTACAGCACAGGACAGCAGCATACCTGCCCATCCACATCTAGTAAATCAGAGGCTGTTAAACAAATAGATATAAAGGTCTGCTTTCTTCTGCAGGAGTCTGTGGTGCTTCGAAGAACCCACACTTAAGTTTAGGGAGATGCCTAAACTCAAGTTTAGGGAGAATGGGTTTCTCTGACTAGTCAGCCAGGCCAGGCTAGGCTTCATTTATTCTTTTTGACACTTGCAGTAGCAAGAATGGGAGGTATTTGTGACAGAAGTTGAATTTAGAATGTGTCTTACAGAGTATAGTGCAGTGCTCAAAGTTCTTAGCCCAGCAGTGTGTTTAAAGTGACTGTTTGATTTCTGGTATGTGAGTTGAATTGCTGGAATCTCTTAGAGATGGAAGGTGTTGGAGAGAAAAAAGTTGAAATTAAAAAGGATATAATTAGTTAGTAACAGGTTTAAATGGATCTAATTTATTAATGTCTGTACTTCCCCTGAGAAATTAGCAAGTACATATTTTACCTATGTTAAATATTAAATAGTTTTAAATATTAGACCTAAAATGTTAACAACATAAAGTGGGAATAGCAGACAATTTCTTCAGTTATATTATTGTAAACAAGTGAGTAGTGCATTGTCATCATGTTTTTCAGGTTTTCAGTTAACTGAGGAATGGCCAGGGAGTGTTTGCAGTGGAAGGGTGTTTAACCCTGTTGCCAGCCCAGTCACTGCTGACACCCATTAGCAGCCACAGACACCTTTTCTGAAGTACAGCAGGTCTGAACAGCTTAGTGAAACCACAGCTTTGTGTGTTGTCCTGTGAATGACAATGTGCCTTCGAAGCCACAAATGACTCTGTTATCACTTGAGGTGATTAATGAAGCTTGTAGGAAGATATGCTGTATTAACCTTGATGTGGGAAGTGCTGGACAAATTATTGTGTGTAATGTTACAAGTTCACTTAGATTATCACAGTGATTTTTCTGGCCTTGGCATTTTTTACTCTATTTTAAAACTGCCTTAATAATAGGCAGTGAGTCACTGAGCAGCTTTGCACCTCAGAATTCTCCTCCCTGCGCTGCAAGACAAACATGATCTATGACCAATATATAATATGTGATATATATTATACACAATGTATAAAGTGAGGATTTGTGTAAATTCTGAACTATAATGGAGGGACCACAGTGAATCTCTGTGTGGATCAGATGGGTGAGTACAAGGCATATTCTTGGCTCAGTGCAGAGATGATTTGTAGTCAGCCCATCTGGATGCAAATATGTGTCATGGAGCTGCAAATCAAAGATGACCAGACATGATGCTGCTCACTTTGCCCTTGACTGTTCTGTTTAGCTAAATGAGGTGATGCCCCTTAATTAAAGCAGCCCAGGGGGTCAGGGAGGTTCAAGTGGAGCTCTGGATTTGAGGCAGTTTAAGAGTGAGAAGTTGTGGTGGGTTGACCCTGGCTGGACTCCAGATGTCCTCCAAGCTCAAGTGCAATATCACTCCTCTACAGCAGGACAGGGCTGGGGAGGGGGATAAGATGGAGGAAAACTCATGGGTGTGAAGGTCAGAGCAGTTTAATAAAGCAAAAGGAAAGTCCATGTGCAGAAGCCAAGGAAAACAAAAGATTCATTCTCTACTTCTCATCAGCAGTCCATGTCCAGCCACTTCCTAGGAAGCAGGGCTTCCTTGCATGTAGAGGTCGCTCCAGAAGAAAAACCTCAGAGTCACAAATGTCCCTCTCTCCTCCTCCATTCTCTTTGCTTTTGTTGTTGAGCAGATGCCACGTGGTTTGGAGCATCCCTTTGGTTAGTTTGGGTCACAGCTGTCCTGGCTGTGTCCCCTCCCAAGATCTGCCCACCCCCAGCCTCCTGGTGTCGGGGGGGTGCTGCAGAGGCCATCTTGATGCTGTGCCAGCACTGCCCAGCATCTCTGGTGTGTTATCAACACCTTTTTGGGTACCAGCCCAGCCCAGCACTGCTCAGCATCACTGGTGTGCTACCAAAACACCTCTTTGGGTACCAACACACAGCCAAGCATTTTGAGGCTGCCGAGGGGAAAACCAACTCCACCTCCACCAGACCCAGTGCACAAATATCAGCCTGAAGGCTGGAGTTGAAACTTGCCTGCTCAGAGGGGTCATGGAACACAACAGGCAGGATGGCCACATGTCAATCCCTGATGTTTTACATTTCTATTCACCACAGGTCGTATGTTGCTCAATGACTCCAAAAAAGGGCCCCCTCATTTACACTATCGCCGCCCCTACGGCTGCGCAGTGTTGAGCATCATGGACGTGCTTCAGTCAATCTCTGAAATAAAGGAGGAGAAGGATTTTGTTCTCAAAGTTTACACGTGAGTAACTCCTAGAAGGAAGTTCTTTGCTTCTTTATTATTCCAGCAGCTCATAGAAACTAATGGATATTATCCACAGATATTTCAGGTATGTGAAATGCTTCAGAAATTATTGAGTATTGCCCAAGTCTGTGACATGCAAAGCTGCTCTTTTATTAATGTGATTTATTTAAAATCTGCTAAGCTCAAACCCAAAGAAATATGCTGTATTTCATCTTGTGAAGGGAATAGTTACTTGTGCTCCATCTCCTGTTCCTTACCAGTCACAGTGACCCACAAAAGGAGGTAGAGAACAACTGAAGTCAACAGTGTGTGACCGAAAAACTCAAATCAACACTTCCTGAGCAGGAATCTGTCTTACAGTTATTTGTGATTTTGAACTTTGAACTAACAAATTCTTATTCTGAAATGTGGTCTCACAGTTGTAATAAAGAGGCCACAGACAAACTGTCTGGAGACTGCAGGGAATATTTAAATCTTTTGTCAGTGAGAATAACTACTGGCAAGATCTGCTTTGCAGATGGGCTGAGATACAGCTGACACTGCTTTGTGGTCTGTGGCCACAGTAATAAGATAATTTGGCGGGTTACAGAACTTTGTTATTCTTTGAGAAGTGCATTCAGCAGCAGAAAAA
The DNA here is from genome assembly GCF_025592945.1 of Manacus candei. NCBI lineage: Eukaryota > Metazoa > Chordata > Aves > Passeriformes > Pipridae > Manacus > Manacus candei. Next base: position 41,183 of record NW_026138084.1, read on the forward strand.
CTGACCTTCAAGGGAAACTATAAATGAAAAAAATGTCTTTTACTGTTCACTGAAAGGTTCTTGGATTTCTCTTCGTACATTAGAAATCTCTGAAGTCCAAACAAAAGTCTCTCAGAGTCAGCTCCTCCGTTCTTCCTTTGCCAGCAGTTATGAAAACTGCAGCAGAAATGTCAAATTACAGGGAAGAAAATGGTCATCTTTCTTCTCTCTGTTGGTCGAATCTGGATAATTTTGACCTTTTATCACCATTCAGTTCCAGCTTATCTCAGACCAGTGGGTTTGGGTTATGTAGTTCATGTTAATATTGTCCTTGTAGATGTGGTGTTAATAATTGCAACTGCAGCATCTTGAATGTTTACAGAAATGGAACATTCTGGTTATCAGATATCTGTTTTGGTGCCCTTTTAATGCATCTTTAGCTTCTGATTCACTGAAAAAATAGAAGAGAAAAAGCTTTTTAAAATGCTGGACAAATAAAGTCACACAGCCACTTGGAGCGATCCAAAGTCCTGGTACAATGATAAAATAAAAGTTACAGCATACAGAGCTTCCCTTTCCTTCCTCTTAATCTGAAGTGTTTTGTTGACATGGATTCCCTTCATGCACCCAGAGTGCCAGCAGTGTGTGCCCAAATGCCTGAGCAGGTTTGTACCATCACATCTGCTCCCCCCAACCCTTGTTTTCACCTCCCCCACGCAGCCCCTGCTGCCTTCCCAGAGGGGAAGGAGAGCCCATAACAGAATTCAGCTCTGTAATCAGATGCTTGTAATTTTTTATCACTGTTATCACTCTCTTGGGTTGTTTTAAGTCTTGTGCATTCATTCTTTTACGTTACTGCTGCTTGGAGTGTTCTCTGTAAACCTCCAGCAGAAATATTCAGAATGGAACATGGATTTATCTGAAGGGCACCAGCTTATCCCCTCTGCAGCTTTGATAGCTGTTGGTCTTTCATGGCAGAGTGTGCACAGGTTTATCTCTTGCATCTTCTCTTTGCACGTTCCTGTAGCTAACCCCCCTTTTCTTGCTTTGTAGGCTAAAATTGAAATGGGTTTTGTCCTTAGTAAGTTTAAAATTGAATATGAATGCTTAAACAGCACTGAACTGATTTTCTTACCTGCTGCTCTCATTTTGATTACTGCTAACATGCCCCGGGCCAACTCAAAACCATCAGAAAGATGAAATAAGGAGGGAGGTGTATTTGTGTTTTTCAAGGAGCAGTAAAAAGCATTCCTTTTGTACACTATCTGGCTAAAGCTTACAGCTGCCACAAATGAGGCAGCCAGCAGCCAGCCAGAAAAGCCTTTTCACAGGGAGAAGCTGGAAAAAATTTGAGAGACTGAAAACCTAACAAAGGCTGAAACAAATACATGGTCTTTCAGTGAGACTTTTGCTGGATCCACAAGAGAGAATGCTTATGGGAGGGGGAAAAAAAAATTAATTTACTTCACCAGTCTTTCTCTGCTTGCCTTATTGTTGTTAAAGATTTATGGCTGAAAAATACTTCTTTCTCACAATTGAGATTTTCCTCTTTGTTAATCCCACAGTCATGTTAAAATCTCTCTAAGAGGATATAGTACCACAGCTGTAGTTATAAGCTCATTATGTAAAAGCATAAAGGTTTACTTTTATAATTCTTTTTAATATACATGTAAAATATTTAAAAAGAGAGATGGAAATTAAATTCTCAGTCCATTTTTTAAAATCACTTGGTTTCATATTTTTGTATTTATTTTTATATCAATTTTTATCTCTAATGAAAGTTTTTGCTCACTGAACATTACTCTTTGTGTTAATCTTACCATTCCTCTAAAAACTTCATATATTTCTCTTTCATGTTATCTTTTTCAGTTTTATTTTTTTGTCCTATTTTCCTTCTGTCCTTTTTTTCCTCCTTCTCCAGCGCTTAAAATTCTTTCCCCTTAATGCCTGAATGCCCTTCCCTTTTGATATTCCATAGTTGCTATTTGTACATCCCATTGCTGTCCCCAGCTGGGGGATGGCAAACATTCCAAGTGGTAAATCTGCTGTGGAACCAGCCGACCTCAAAAGGTGATGGCTGGCTCAGGGGAAAATTCTTATTTAAAGGAGGAAGATGTTCTGTTATCTATTTGGTATTTGGACAAGTAGAATCTGAACACAATAAAACATGGTCCAAGCAAATGTTTTCAGGCCTACATGCCAAACTTGGGAGAATATCCTCCTTTTTGTGTTGAGGAAATGCAAAGTGCAGCTCACCTTGGTACCTGGTACAGCACTGGCTTTAGCAGTCTTTATGGTTTGTTGATTTTGGGATAACTTTGGCTCAGGTTAATTGGCAGACATAAGTCACTGGAGGCTGAAATCTATTTTAACTTGCGCTCCAGAGGCTGGTACAGCAACTAAAAAATTATCAGAGGGTAGGCATTTTTTGTATTCTTACCTGGGAGGAGGGAGGAGGGTATAGAATTTGTCCTATAGGTTATCCCTCTGCTTCTAGGAGAATATTATTTGCAGTAGGATAAATGACTTTTAATGCCTTGGCCATGTGAAGATAATTATTATTTTTTCTTGAAGAGTAAGCTGAATTAGCACAGAACACCACAATTACTGACAGGGGGTTTGTACTGGCCATTAATGCCTCAGCTCTGTTGTGTTTTGGTTTTGAGAGATTGTTTTGGGGAGTGCAGATATAGTCACTTTGCCATCCTGTGAAGTTCTAGAAGGTCACTTCAGTGCTGACCTGTCTTGAGTGACTGTGGATAGCTGATGTCTCCTCCCAAAAGGGATATAGCAGTTATAGAAGGGGGGGAGTCGAGCAAGTGAAATGTTTAATGACACAGGGACATTTCTTTATCAGAAATGGAGAATGTGGGGAGCTTCAGCTTGAAGAAGAGAAAAGTGATGGTGGGAAGAGATACAACCCAAGGCAGTGTGAGCAGGTCCAAAGGGGATTAGACAAACTTCTGAACAAGAGATCCATAAAGAGAGGAGCAGGAACAGACAGGGCTGTACCCTCTAACCTCCCAAATTCAGCCACCTCGGGGCAGGGGACCTGAGCCTGGCTGCTCCTCTCCCCTGCCAAAGTATCATGTCCTGTGGCCAGTGTGGGAAGGTTTTTGTGTATTCTGGAGTTCTTGACAGTCAGCTGAGGTGTCTGATACCTAAACCCAGTGCAGGGGAAGGGAGGGATGGTGGGATAGGTGGAGCTAAAGTTTCAGGTGAGATGATCCCAATCTAACTGCACCAGGTAACCCAGGAGTACAGCCTGATCAGCATTTTAATTAAATGAATACTTTTGGGTAGCACAGTGGAGGAAAGTAACTCCTAATGGTTTTTCTCCATATTTTCCTCTTTTGCTGTCTGCACTTTGTATTTCATTTACTCCAAGTTGTCTCTGTTCCTTTTGCTGTTACAATGGCATTTGGGGGGATGTCAGTAAGTGCCATAACAGGCTTTGTGGGTTCTCTCATTACTCTTGGCACTATGTGGTTTTGTAACGCAGAGGCTGTAAGAAATGACCAGCTGCTGTGTGTTCTAGATAGCCCTAATTCCTTTTGCCATGCTATTCTTCAGTTACATAATGCAGCAAACAAAAAAATCCCTGATGTCTTCAGTGTAGCTGGTTTGTATCTTACCCTGGTTGTGCTGGTGTGTTGTACTCTTGGGGGGGAAGCAAAAAAGGGAAAAAATGTTCATATCCTTGGGAGAAGTTTTGCAAAGTGACTTATTTCTCAAGACTCATAGGAGCTGAAAGCTTAGAGCATTAGCTTCCCTTTTGTTTTTAACCTTTAAGAGTCAATAGGACAGAAGTTTAATTAAATTGTTTAATTCAATTGCTTTTCAGGGGAAATAAGATTCACTATTGCTGCTGAGTTAAAAATTGCTGACTTCATGGGGAATCATTAAATCTTGCAGTTGTAATTTAAATAGAGCACAATTGAATTTAAAATGCAGTTAGACTTGATCAACATACTGGTTTTCCTTTCTTTTTTGGCCCGTAGCACTGTTTGTGGTAAAATTTCCATTTTTTTCACAAGAGAAGAGATTATATGGCTCATCTTTCATGTAAAAGCTTAATAAAGAGGGACACTTCAGTTTTTTACCTTTCTCCCCCAGTCTAATGTCCCTCTCTCATACAATGGGACAGTAAGCTACGGATTCAGAATGTGGGGCTTGTTTCCTTGTTTTCCTTGATTCCTTTCTCACTGACACTGCAATTCTTGCATTTTGGGCTCTGGTTTTTGGGGAGATTGCATCATGTTTCAGGGCATTCTGTAAAATACATAGGTAAGCAAAAGACTCATTGTAAATTCCTGAGATACTTAAAAAAATCTGGGGTTCATTTAGTCTTTCAAATGTCACTTTTATTTCTTGATTTTAACTTTTTTAATAAATTAAAAACAAAAAGGTAATATATGGCAGTAGTTAATTTCAGCTTAAAACTTATTTTCTACATGCACAGGATTCAAACAGGAAAATCAGAGCTTTCTTGGTCTTACCATAATCTGAAGAGTGAAACAACGGCTTTGGTGACAGAAAAGTCACTGCTGGCTCCAGAGTGTCCATAAAAGTGACATAACTATTAGGGAATATTTTGTTTCCTTCCACTTTTAAAAACAAGAGTTACGTGGGATTTCTCTCACTCATCCAAACCTTTCATATTATCTCTACACCAAAGCTGACTCTCCTGTTCTAAGGTGGTTCAGCAGAAAGCATTTAACTTGAATAAGTGTTCTTTTATTTTAGGTGTAACAACGAGAATGAGTGGTGCCAGATCCATGAAAATATCATCCGTAAGTCCAGCACCAAATACACAGCACCCAGCTCCAACTATGGTAAATATTTACTTGTGCTTGTTTGTCTTGACAAGAGCTGAAGATTCCCTTTAGGAAGCTGCTGATTATTTATAGCAGAGAAATTCACTGAGATGTGAGATTTTACTTTCCCAACTAATGACAGATAAATATGGAAAGTAAATCTTATCTTTTTACCTCATTTAATGATGTCTGGAGTTGCTAATTCAGAGATATCATTGCTGTGCCATTCCAAATGAACCAGCTGATAGGATGCAGTTGTGCTTCATTAAAGCGAGTTTTGCATTCATTACCAAGTGCCTCATTCATGGGCCTTCTGATGACCAAATACTGAATTTGTCTTAATTTCACTTGTTTGCATATTGAGATGCTGTAGTGGAATATGCAGTTCACACTCCCATAGAAGATATTAAGTACAACAATAAGCAAATAAAACATTTTTCAGGTTTGGCATTTTACCATGTGTCAAGCCAGTCTCCTTCCCTGCTGCTCTTCCTGTTACAGTTCAGGTTATCCACTAGTTATCATTAGAATATTTTCCTGAGTTGCTTATAACTTTTTTACCTTTGCCTTGGGCTTTTTAAAATAATGATTTCAGGCATTTCATTAAGATGTAGTTCGTCTCTGGAATAGGAGGTTGAAGCTTGGCAGAGGAATTGTGCTGTGGGAAGGGCAGGGTTGCAGGCTGATTTAAGCATCAGGGATATGATTTGGGCCTCTCAGAACCCACTCTCAGAGTGAGAAAATTCTCAAACCACGAGTGTGATGTTTCCCTGGAGAAAAGCTCACTGGTTCTTCCTCTCACCACCTTCCCAGGTCTTGTGTAAAGTTGGTCCTTCAGATCTGCTGCAAGGAATAGAAACAAAGTGGAAGGATATGCTGGGTAGAAAAGAGGAATGGGGAGCACAGAACCTTTGGGGAGAGCAGGGAGCTGGGCACAAGTTTTTTGGGGTGGATTATGTGGGAAAGTATCACATAAGTTATATATGTAATACCATGCTGTAAAAATGACAAATTCTATTACCTATAGTGACTGACTCTAATAGATGACAGATTAATTCTGGTACTTTTTGTTAAGTACTGGGAGGTCTGAACTTCCAAATTTGCTCTAGTGCTTTTGCACTGCAGTTTTTAAAATTAATTTTCATTAGTTTGTTTTTAATAGCAGAAGAGGATCTAAAATGAAAAAGTGTTTCTGTAAGTGGCAAAAATAGTCAAGACCGACTTGTCGTGAACGTGTGTCTCTTGTGTGCTGTGGAACCTTCTGTAGCACATAGACAACACACACACATCCGCTTGCACATGGTATCCAAAAGGGTTGGATCTTTTCCATGGTTTTCAAGCCTGTGTTTTCCCTGCAGAGCTTTGCAGTGCTCTTCTGCCTGCTTAGCTGGACAGTTGCAAGTGCATGTTTTGGCACCTTTTGAGTACATCCATGCTGACTGTCCAGCTGGCTGGTTGGCCTCCCTTTTCCTTCATTTTAAGGCTTTATGCTCTTTTTTTTTTTGGTCCCAACTCCCAGTATTCATAAAATTTATACAGTCTTCCTGTAATCTAGATATCCACTTATTTGCCAAATTTGGCTGAAGCCAAACAGCAGGATTGAAAATAACTTCAAGGGAAGAAAGCAGGAATTGGGTGGGAGGTACATGATCCTCCTGGTTTCATTCCTCTAGTAACTTGTCTGACAAAATTGTTCACAAAGCCCATATATGAAGCTTAAGAAATAGCAGAACTTTAGATGGCTCATGCAAGACCAGAGTTTGGTTTGGTGTGCGTCGTTCTGGAGAGTGAACAGGGAGGATACAAAGAACTATTGACTGACTGCCATGGAAGGAGATAAAGGGTGTGGGAAATGACTGTGTGAAGGTAATTCCCATGGATACTGTAAGGTAATTCCCATGGATATTGAGGCTGGTAGCTTGTGCTCAGCAGGTGAGACTGAGCTTGCAGGGCTGAGCTCAATCCTGGTATTGTTTGGTATCGTAATGCCGGACTTGTTAATTTTACCAATACATTATCCTTGCTTTAGGGGTGTAGTATGGGACAAATGAAAAGCAACTGGAGGAAACAGCTGGACTGAGATTACCTGTGTAATTATTCCTAGTCAAGCTGTTTTTCAGTTGGTACCCTGAACAACAGAGCTGGTTGCTGAAGTCAGTTTGGCCAGTCGGTATTCCTGAAACGTGTTGAGGTACTGATGGGAATTTCATTAAAATCAACACCCCTTTATGAAGCAGTCAAAGAAACAAGTGGAACTGATACACTGTGAGATTTAATTTTTTTTCATGGTATTAAGTAGGATTAAAGGTACTTTAGAGATGTTCTACATCACTGTGTGGTTATTCAGATAGAGGTGGCATTGTTCACACATGTATTGTAACCTGCTGTGTATGAGGAATAGAAGTAATGGAAGTACTTGCTGTAGCTTGTGACCAGTCTGTGAAATCAAGTATTCTGATTTTTTAACGTTGTATGTTAATATAATACTGTGCTTGTAACTGATCCCTTGTAACAGTTTTGTTTCTTCCATTTCAGCTTTAAATTACTCCAAGGGAGAAAAGAACTCTGTTTATATACTTGTCTTAAATTAACTGTGGAGCAAAACATTAGCTTACCTGCATGCCTTGTATACACAGACATCTAATTCTTAGGTCAGAAACAATGAACATATTTGTGTTTTTTCCAGGACTTATAATTTCTCTTCAGCTTCTTCGTGGCGACATGGAGCAGATTCGAAGGGAAAACCCCATGATCTTCAACAGAGGCGTTTCTGTTACCAGGAAGCTGGGTTTTCCTGATGTTATAATGCCAGGTAAACACAGCAGCTCTAATCTGAAAATTTTGATGGTTTTTTTCCTCATACTCTCCCACACAATTGCACTGGGATGGGGGATTTACTTGAACAAGATTAATAACAGAAGAGTTGCCTTATTTATCAGTAAATGCCAATTCCAGGTTTGGGAAGGTATGCTGAATTATTTTAATCAATGGACATTATAGTCATAGAAGGTGTTCTGTGAACATGTATAGCAGGTGATCTGGAAGGATACTCCCCCCACCACCCCTGACACTTGGATATCCCTCATGTGTGGAGATTATTCCTCAAGCGTAGAGATCTTTCTTTTAAAATGCATAAGGTTTCTTCCCAATAATCCAAAGCCTGGAAAAAGAGTTTCCGTTTGCAATCTTGATTTTCTGGAGTCGGTGTGATCCTTTTGTAATGGTTGACTGTACACAGGGATCTGGTTGGATTTTCCAGCTGGCCTTGCAGAGCACGTGGTCCGTGCAACAGGTGTCTTGGCTGGAGCATTGCTGTGCTGCTTTGATCCTTAGTTCTGCAGCAGCAGCTGGAGATGCTTCTTATTTTGGCAGAAGCTGAGGTAACCCCAGCACAGCCAAGAGTTCAGTTAGGGAAGAACCCAAATGTAACCATACAGTCCTGCAGCCATACAACAGCTGGTGTTACACTGTCCTCACTGCTGCAGTGTGGGAAGGAATGGCCTTGGGAATGACCCTGCATGTGTAGCATCTGGACTGTTCCCTCATTGCTATGCATGACAGGCAAAGCCAAGGATGACTTTGCAGACATGGGAAGTTTTATGAAAGCATAACAGGGAAAAAAATCAGATCTTGTTACTCGAGAGGCTGCAGCGACACATCAGGATCAGAAGTGGTTGTTGTAGCTTCATTGTGGAGGCTCTTCAGAAACCACAATAAAATAGGGAGTAGGTGGGAAGAATTTCTAGAAACTAAAGTCAAAGGATTTAGAACATCTGTTTTATTCACTAATGAGCTTGAAAATAGTAATAGAGCAGCAGAGGATGTGGGCTATAAGGCCAATTATAAATTTTACGTTTTAGTGACCTCATAGCAGTTCCAGTCATAACCCAAAGCAGTCAAATAGAGAAAAGATGAATTATTACAGGTTCATCTGCAGAAGCAGCTGCTGCAAGGTGATCTGCTGTAATTGAGATCCCAGCTGGATATGTCAGCTGGAATAGCTGGATCACAGCTAGAAAAGCCAACGTCAAAAATAACATTTACATACCTGTGTGAGTGAATTGATTCTCCTGCAAGAATTGCTTTATCCTCCATTGCTGTGTATGGAGGAGTCCCTCAGGTGCTTAAGGAACAGCTTTGTGTCCTCAGTGTTTCCCTGTATTCTGCTGGTTTGGGCAGGGCTTTGGCCCAGAGCTGGAGCAAGCAAGGCAGCAGTTTTCATGCAAAAAGTACTCCTGCCCTAAGCTTTTAAAATTCTCTATTCATTGCATTTAATTCAAATTTCCAGATTTTCTTTGTGAGAACCACAATTCTTGTTGGAGAAAACACTGGGATTTTAGGGTGATAATCTCTTTGGAATTGGACTTACAGCTATATATACATATGCTTAAAATGCTGATTGATAGTAACAAATGTGTGAAAGGACCACCATTCTGCTGTTAAATGTTTCCTGCCTCTCTAGAGACATTGGACACACAGAACTTCTCCTTGGTTCAAAGGGGGCTACAAGAGATTTTCATATATAGAGTTTGGATGCAGAGCTTTAGGCATTTGTATTTGGAAAGGAAAAGGCTCCCATTTGTGGAGAAAAGCAGTTTGTGCATGTCTGTAAACACCAGGTAAGAAAAGAAAGGCAGCCAAGGGAAGTGTGAATGGACTTTCACTGTGATTGTAAATGAGGACATGGCCAGAGTGGAAATGAGATGTGAAGAGAGAGGTGATCATGAAGGGGGCTCTGAACAAAGGCTCTCACTGTGTTGGGTATTTTCTAGGATAAGGAAGTCTCATGAAAATTAGGAGATTGAAATGTAATGGAACTCCATTAATGCAGCAAACAGTGTTCATTCTAATTACTTATCAATATTTTTTAATGAAAGTATGTTTGAGACATTCAAGTGACAGCACATATTTGCCTGTTCTTTGCTTTTAAAACAATTGATAAACTGGGGTTTGAGTTGACCTGACATCCAGGACAGAACGTTTGGGTTAAGTCACCTTTCAGGTGGATTAGCCAAGCTACATGAACAAGGGATGTGTATCAATTTACTTTGTGCTTGTGTTGTTACAGGATCAAACATTCTTCCTTAGCTTCCTGAGCATTGTCTTAAGTTGAAAAATAATTAACTGGGGACACACACAGCCAAAAAGAAAAGAAAGAAATACCCCCAAACCAAACAAAAACCAAAGCCTGCCATGCACATGACCTATTCTCAACCATGTCTGCTGCTTTAATTGTCTTTGTCAAACTACCTTTTCCTTGCTTTGCCTCAGAACTGTTTCTTTGTCACTAAACACAGGGTTTTTTCTTCCAGAAAAGAGCACAGAAAGTCCATGACTTTTGTATTTTGCAAGTGGATGCAGGTTTTTCAAGGCAGTGTGGTTTAAAAATGTTTTTTAATGAGTAAATTAATAGACTATGTCACCTAGTACTGTTAAAATATGCAGTGATCATTCTGCTGAACGAAAAAATCTATTTTTAAAAAATAAATAACTAGCATTTCAAATTAATCTTCTTTGTCAAAGGTTTGAACATTTTCATTTTCTTTTTTAGTAGGAAATCCTTCCACATGTGTACATCTTAACCACTAAAGTTCTGTAGGTGTGTCTTACCACACAGTTTTCCTGTCCTGTTTTGCTGTCTAAACTGTAGTATTAGTTCACTGTATCAAGCTCTCTTTTCTGTCCCTCAGATATGAGCAACATCAGTGGTAGCTGGTCATCATTAAGAAACAAAGTGAAACTGGTCTTTATGGGCTTATATCCTTCATGGCTGTGCAGAACAAGCTTAATACTGTACAAAATAACCATGCCTGTCTTCGTTTGTAAAGATAAAATGTTCTTTGTTTCCTGCTGGGTTGTGATCTGAGAAGAGCATCATAAAGGCTTCCATTGTCTTTTTTGTCCAAATCAGAAGGGATTCAGTCAAACCAGCCTCATGAAGAAGTATGGTGGGGTTTTGTTCATTTGTGATGGTTTTTTTTTTCCTTTCCTAAGTTGCTCCTGGGTTTAAGGCCATGAGTCTGATCCTGACAATTTTACCTTTCCCCAGAGCTAAGAGCAATGAGGCATGTGCTGCTTTGGGATTGCAGCTGTGTTTGTGTACAGAACTTGCTGATCAGAATGTGTTGCATAGGCTTGGCCTTTGTCGGTCCCCCGCGGACATCCCTCCCCTTCCCCATGTGCTGATAAGTATTCTGTCTTTTACTTTGATGCTCTGATGAAAAGTGCATGCTTCATCTTCTACTCGTGAGTGATGTTTCTTTCTCTTTTTTTCTCTCTCCTTGTCTTAATTTCCTGGCTTCTCTCCCTCTCCTTTCCCTTTATTCTCTCCCCTTTCTTTCTGATGCAGAGATGAAGATTGTTGGGTGTAAGTTTCTGCTTTTCTGTGTAATGTCTGCTTATTGCCTGCTTTTTTTTCCATTTTCATATCTTCCATGGAATGTTGGGGATTGGTAAAGACAGCAAATCATAACATCTCAGGGAAACTCTGATAACAGAGAATGGGAGACTGTCTCTCTTCACACCACAGGGTTTCAGGCAAATTTAGTAGTTATGACAGGTGAGTTGGTAGCAAAGGTGAGAAGCATCTCAGCATCTGTTCTGTCAGTGAGCACAAAGTCATGGCAAAAATCTGTTAGGAAAAGGACATGGCAAAATCCATCAACCAGTCTTAGAATGTTCATGGCAAGAAAGTAATGAGACCAAAAGACATAATTAGGTAAAAAAAGTGTTTACAGGGAGTATAAAAAGTCTTACTGTCATAAATAAACTTGTGGAAATGGAAAGTTGGAGGAGATAAAAATGAAAAGCTTTAAAAAACAACTTCCTGCTACTGAAAGGCAACTGTTCCAGGGAAATCACTGAATTTAAAAAGAGCATTGTATAAATTGTTTTCTATACATAGAAGTCAAACAATGGATAGTAAATAACCTAGTAAGTATTGCTTGTCCCTTTTCTTTTTAACAATTGTGTTCTGCTCATTGAAAGCTAGAGGAGCACACAGAGTTAAACTTGCATAATGTTGTGTTTAGAGGGGAAAAAAGCTAATTTAATTTACCATAGAGGCAGTAGATAAAACCTTTGTTTCCCTTTCCTGCTGTAATATTGCTCACAGTTATGTTAATAGTTGCTCACTGTAACTATTTCAAGAGTATAGGCCTTGAAAAACTTTAGGGCCTGGCTGGTGAAGGGGCAGAGAAATAAGGTGCTGAAGTGGATTGAATGTGATTCCCAGGCTGTGTGGCTGTGCCAGGCAGGCAGGAATGCAGTGGGTAACACAGCAGGGCTTTACACTGGTGACAGAGGTGATGGCACTGTTACAGCCAGGGAAAATCCCAGTGTGAGGACATGACTGGGAACAAGTCCCTGAGGGTCAGCCAGAAAGAAGGCCAGAGGTGTTGGAGACCTTTCCCACTCAGTGCCCTTGGTGGGTTTGTCCTTCAGTCCCTGTGGTTTGGACAGTGACGTGATGACCCCAAAGCTGCTCCTGGGCACTGTCCTGTTAACCTGCTCTGTGTTGAAATCACTGCACTTCAGAAGTAGTTGTGTGTTTGCATTTGGAGGAAGTTGCAACTCTAAGTAAGGGTGTAGTTTGCTGTTTGAGATCAGAATCTGATTGCTGTCACCTTCCAAAGCAGCAGCTTCCAGAACTACTGCAGGGAAGAGCCGTCCATTGAGGGATTGTCCAGTTCAAGATGATATTCCACCCAGAAAGCAGAGCAGTTACCCTGTAAAGAGCTAGAACAGATACAACCAGAACACATGATCACACTGTACATGAGTAGAAGTGTTTTACATCTCACAGCTTTCTTCAGAGATTTTACTTCCCCTGGTGGTTCAAACTGCTGTAACGTTGCTGCAGTCACTGGGGTGATGCTGATTGACTCTTGACTGGGGGGTGTTACAGGACATAAATGCAAGGGCTTGCTTTTTCTTCAGAAGCCATTGGGAAAGATACTCTAGCTACTCTTCTTGCCCATTCACTCTTCTGTAAAATGAAACTATTTTCAAGGAAATGCTAAACCCAGGGATGTCAGAGAGTCCAACAGACAGTCTGTCACAGTGTGGGGCCCTAAATAGGACCATCTCAGCAATTTGATGGATAGAGACATAAATACTGATTTATTTTTTTTTTGTAGATAGATTGGTTTTTTTTAAATCCTTGGCTGCTTAAATTGTAAAAGGCTAAACTTCTAGTTTAAAAAATCCAAGGATATTCAAAAATCTGGATAAAAACAGTTATTTTACTAAGTTACTTGAAACTGCCTGGACATTCTGACTGCTGGGAGCTGCCACTTTTCCCCAGCTTACAGGGGTATATTACATGTCCTTTACAAGTTCACAAAGTCATAAAACATTGACAGCTTAGAAAAAAAAGATGTTAGAGTTGAGATGTCAGAATTTTGTGTCTCTTTCTCCTGCAGGAACTGATGTGAATTATGCAGTCTTTCTTGACATGGTATTCCCCTGTGTAAAGCAGGGACCATTCCTGTCCTCAGTGTCCAAAATCTGTTAGGATCCCTGAATAAAAAGTGTTAAATGCAGACAGTTTCTGTAAATTGTTACTACTTTGCAGTTCAAGTAGCTGGCTAGTTGTCCAGTGGAAACCCCACACACCTTGTCAGGATAAACTGCTGTTTATTCCACTGGGTAGTAGACAATTAGTGGCCATTGGACTACTTCGTGTTATCCAGTCTTGAAAATGATAAATAACTATATGGAAATCTTCCAGTGCATTCCTTTTATGTTGCAAATACAAAATCAATATTTGGCTTGGGTAGCCTTTTCCACCTCTCCTTTTTTCCCCATTATCATTAAAGGAGCTTCAGGTGATATGAGAAAGGATTTCATTTCAATATGAACCAACCCCCCCAAGCTATAATTTATGATTATTATTTAAACAACTGTACATTTAACATTAGGCTTTGTAAATAGGTTAAAACAGACAAACAAAACAAAACCCCAGTAAAGGTGAAGGGAGTTGATAAAGGGAGAGCCCCGTAACACATCAGAAAATAATCTTTTTATATTATTGTGCAAAATACTCTTTTTCAAGACATTTCATAGGAAATGCATCTCAGTTACTGTGTGTACAAAGTGCACATATTTTATGCTAAAAAGCAGTTTACTTTTGTTTTTAAATTGAAAACAGTTGTGGAAAGATGGGCTTTGAAACAAATACCATTCTGAAAACTCTGACTAGCTTTTCAGTTCATCTTTGACAGCCATCCAGCACAAAGAGACCTCAGCTTAAAATGACATCAGCAGGCTTTACTCTATAAATACCCATGGCCCACTGGCCTTCTAGCACTTTTTTATTCCTCTACTGGTGATGGGAGGCCACAGCTCACCCAGTTTATGATCTGCACTTGCTGTTTGGGAAGATGTGAGACCTCTGGGATCCAAGCTGAGGTACCATCCTGGTTTTCCCTCAAAATGTAGGAATTGCTGTCATAAACACAGGGCTGTTTGCACAGTAGTTTGCCATGCAGAGGGCATGAGTGGGCCAGTGTCTTCAACAAGTTCATTATTTATATCTTTTTCTTACAAATGGCTTTAATATGGAGGAAGCTCTGTCTGCCAAGATTTTTCACTCAGTATGTTGTCATTGTGTCTTGGAGCTGACAAGCACCAACTCTTGGTCCTGCTGGTCACCCCTTTGGTTTGCTCACGCTGTGTGCAGAGGGTGATGTGGTGCTGAGTGTTCTCTCTGGCCCCCCACTTTGCATACTCACAATAAGCATTTTAATGAACTACTCAGTGTTCAAGCATTTGCAGTAGTTTCTGTGCAGCCCATTAGTGTAGCAGAGCTCAAATCCCTCGAAACCACAAGCAATTGGAAGAAAAAAAATCTTGTGAGGACTCGGCAAGCAATGTGGTTAAGTGGTGTATTGAGGAAAGGAGATGGCTCCTTGTAGGAAGGTTCTTTTCACTGAAATAAATTGAAGTGTGGGAGTTTGTAGTTTTAACTCCAGATTTTCAAGAAACCAAAGGGCTCCATAGCTGATAGTTAAATGCTTTTTGTCTTTGCTAGACTCATTTACTTCCTTAATTTTACTGTATGCAGTGACCTTTTCTATTTTTTTAAGATTCAGTAGAGTATTTTTGCAAGAGAAAGTGCACCATTATACTTCACTAAAATACTTTTTCCCATCTTTTTTATGCAAATCCACTGTTTTTTATATCCCTCTACCTCCCACCCCAAAGGCATTTTTTTTAATTAGTGCAGTAATATCCCTCCTGTTGAACTTAATAGAAGATATGATGCTATATATAACCAAATGCTGCCTTTAATTTAGGCTGGAAAATGATTTTCTATGTGATATTGGACTTTGTGTAGCCAGACTGTCTTCCAGAAAAGAGGTCATAAATAGGGAGCTCCAAAATGCTAATTATAGTGGGTACAATTAATTTCTGTTAGGATTTATAGCTTACAAATTGAAACTTTTGTTCCTGATTGTGCAAACTGCTAAGAAAAGGGGATGGAGACAGTTAAGCAGAAAGATTTTCAGAACAGAAGTCCCAGCTTAAACTGTCTCTTGTGATGAGTTTTGTATTTCCTTGGTATCCCTGTAGTCAGCATAGAGGTAGCTCAGCTTGATTTTGAACAGCAAGATAATTTTCTCCTGTCGTGGGCCGTGGATTGTCGCATTTGATGACGGTTCTTTGATAAGAAAAAGCAGATGGAATATTTGAGGCCTTTCACCAGGCTCTCACTGTCATCTTTTGCCGTTAATGAACCCTGGCATCCCAGCCCTCTGACTGTGAGGTGTTCCAGCTCTGTGTGAGCCCCCAGTGATGGGGGGGTTGATGGAGAAAGGAGGACGTTTTGCATACAGATTCCCATTCACAGGGAGCTCCTCGCAGCGAGCGCTGACTGTCAGCTACAGAGCTGTATTTGCTGTGCTTAAAGGCTTGTACTTATCTCCAGAAATAAAATTGAAAGTAAAGACAGGACTGAAAGCTTCTATTGTTTGTCCCTACAGTAGATTAAGGAACAAATTCTGTGGGGTTATAGACTTCGGGAAGAATTTGAAGCGCTGCTCTGACGGACACAAAAGGATATCCCTCACTGCCTGAAAGCAAATGCTGCTGTTTCATTGTGCTTCTGATTAATACACAGATTTAACTGCATCAACTTCTCCAAGTGGAAGAAGTCAGACATTGAAGGAGTTTCTCCTATGCTGGATAACCATTCCATTAGTTTGCTATTTAGTCTCTTGAGACTATTTAACAAAATACTTGCCTTGAAAGGATTTAAATATTTTTTTATTAATATTTTTACCTATTGCCCTTTAGTATGTTTGCCTTTCTGGCAAGCAGACAAAAAGAAGTGGTAAGTGTAAACCATCATGAAATAGTGACAGTAACTAAGTCTTATAGGAAAATTTTGGTGCAGGGGTTAGAATTGACCACAGCAGTTTTGGATGCAGTTTCCCAAATCAGATTCTAAAAAAAGGGAGGGGAAAAAAAAAAAGAAGTGAGCTAGTCTGTGAAATTCAGGATAACAAGATGCTGAGAGAGACACGAGCATTTCTATTTCTGAATATAGTAATTTACTCTGAAAGCTCCTGAGAGTGACGTAGTGAGAAGTTGGCAAGTGTCCATCCTGCCCTCTTTCATACAGCCATGCATATGGATACCAGAGGCTAGCCAGAAATCTAGCAAAAAATGTATTTGTAATTCCTCCTTAATCCATCTGAACTGAATGACAAGCGGGTTTCCGAAAAAGCTGGGTTTATTTTACTGTTATGATAAAAGGGAATTATGAAAATATAGAAATTCCTTGAAGAGCTAATTGAGGGCAACGTTCTGCTGATCATCACAAAAATACTTATTTTTCTTATAATTATTGGAAATAGGAAGTCTGATGCTAATGATGTTTCGTCAGGCTTAGCCTGATACTTCCAGCCCAACTAACTAGGCAAAGCAGTAGGAGTGAAAGGTTTTTCTCCCTTCCTCACTTACATAACAAAAGCCAGTATTGATTGTGAGTTCACATTTAATAAAGGCATTACTACTAACAATGGTCTGTTTTTATGCACTGATATTATGATGTTCATCCCTATTAACAATTAACTTGCTGCTTGGAATGATTTGGGCATCAGCCATAGTCTTGCAGAACACAGAAAACAATGTGCAGAATCCAGCTGGCCCCGCTGAGTGCTCCCTGTGGAATTTAAGGATGTGGCTCCGCTCTCTCGCTGTAGGTGACATACGGAATGACTTGTACCTGACCTTGGAAAAGGGGGACTTCGAGAGAGGTGGGAAGAGTGTGCAGAAGAACATCGAGGTGACCATGTACGTGCTCTACGCCGACGGGGAGATCCTGAAGGTAGGTCTTTAGTTCCTCTGTGAGCTCCAGCTGCAGCTGCTGCCTCCAGGGACGTGTAAGGGAAGAGCTACAATCAAACCAACTCTTCCTTTTTTGTGTGAGTGTTTTTTTGTTTTTATTATGATGAAGGAAGTGGTCAGTTATAAATTTGAAAGTATTTGGAGCACTTCCGCTATATGAGGATAGAAGACTTGGAGAAATTAGTCATAAACTGTGAAAAGCTTGTGTAATGCCAAAATGTGGTGCCAGTGGCTAAGGTAAAAAGAAAATTTAGGGTAGCTGTAGTCAGAAGTGAAGAGTGTATGGCTTGTCTAAAATTAAATAATATGTGTCATACAACAGGATGAAATGTGATTCCAAGAGAGGCTTTTAAATCTGAGTCGTTGGAGTTGCAGTACTGAATGTAGTTCTGGAAAATAACTTGGAATAAAGTTTCACCCTGGGCTGGCTCCATTCCAGATGGGGATGGTTTGTGTTTTATGTTTTTCTTCCTCTGTTCTTTTAGTTTTATTGAAAAGAAGGTGGGGTGGGAGGGCATGAGGATAGAGAAGTAAACAGAAAATATTTCAACATGAGCAGTTGTCAGAAATAACTTCCCCCTACCTTTTCTTTTACCTCCACTGCTTTGTAACCATTACTATGAAGAGTCAAAACACCTAAAGTGCTTGTGTACCAAACACATCTTTTTAGTTCAAAGGAGAGCTTTTATTACTACAGCAGGTTGTGATTTCATTAAAGTGGATCTCTTGTACGGAACTGGTTTGTGCTCAGAGATCACAGTCCTTTTTTGCTGTTTTTTACCTTTCAAACTGAGTCACAAATTCTTAATCATAGCTTGATTTCACAGCAGTCTGCTAAGGACCAAGAGAGGCCTTTTAGCCTCAAACTGCAATATCAGCATCTTCAAGTGCTCATGCACATAATGGCACCTAATTATACTGTAACTGTGGCTGATGATTACAGATAAAAGCCAGATAATTTCTAGACATTACCAGTCTTAACTTCTTTTGTGATTTTGGTTGGAATGCTCATTCACAGAGATGAAGTAGTCTTTTCTTACCCGGGCCTCTTATGACAACTGTAAAGTACATCAGGGATTTCCATGGGGTAGGTCCAACTAGAAGAAATTCAGGTGAACAGGTTGCCCAGAGAAGTTGTGGATGCCCCATCCCTGGAAGTGTTCAAGGCCAGGCTGGATGGAGCCCTGAGCAGTGGAAGGTGTCCCTGCCCATGGCACAGGGGTTGGAAAGAGATGGTCCTTGAGGTTCCTTCAAACCCAAACCATTCTGAGATTTGCACTAAAGGAGAGACTTTACATATACAAGGTCTTTTGTGGGTGTTCAAAATTTAAGCCACAAATGTAAAAGAAAATCTTTATCCCAGTTGTAATGTTATTTCCCCCTCTGTATAGTTGCAGTCAAAGCAACACAGATCTTTGGTTTGTGTCAGGACATGTCTGATGTTTCATGATGCCTGTGAATATGGGCAGAACACAGTTTCAGTCATTGAGGCACTGCTGTTCCTGCTTGGAATATCCCCTTCTATTCCTGAGCTATGGCCTTTCTGGAGCAGAGACTGCTGAGGAAGACACTGTGTGCAGACTTACACAGTAAAGGGGGAGAAATGCCACAAAATTTTCATCTGATATTAGAGTAAAATCTCTAAACTTTTCCCAACCAGCAGCATGATCCAAGCCTGAATTATGCCTTTGTGAAGACTTTAGCAGAACTGTGCACAGCGTTAATGAGAATATTCTCAGATCCTCACTGCTCTTGAGTGTATCTTGATCCAGAAATAGTCCTATTGAAAGCAGTGAAATTACTTCCAGAATGTAGTGCTGTTCAAAATGAAAATGAGTATTTCCCTCTCAAAATGGTCTTAGTCAATTGTTAGTATCTTTCAATATATTCTGAATAATAAAAAAAAAAACCTTGACACATTTCTCACTTATTATTCTTTCTGTTCCAGTAGCAGGAATATCTTATGAATTGCAAGGCACACCTTTACACAATGGAAATATTACCTGATAGTTTTTCTAGTTTAGCTTGCCTTACTTGCCTCTGCCTTCTAATTCACCTGCATATTTGGGTCTCATGGTAACTGGATGTATGGAGACTAGTTTCGTGTTTGTATTTTGCAAATCACTATTCAGAATTAAACAGACTATAAATTGTAGTATAACTGCATAGAAACTAAGCTAACAAGGAGAAAGAAAGACTATTCATTTATTTGAAGTTTATAGGATGAAACAGCATTCAAAGACTGATCATTTGTCAGCCAGAGTAGGTAATTGTTTGAGGGGACAAAAAAAGCTCACATTGAAATTTGAATTTTTACTGTACCTTGTAGAGGAAATAGAAATATTTTTTTGCTTTCTCCTAAGAATGTAATGCAGAATGAGATTCTGCAATTGCTGTGTTGAAGCCCAACAAGTTACCCTTGCTACAAACTAGAACTGGGATCTTGCAGTTCTGCTCTGTAGAGCTGCCACTAATCTACTCTCACTCCAACCTGTTAGTATCTGCAACACTTAATTCTTGTTGCTGTATTAAAAACAGCACCTTTTGGCAGGATTGTGACACATAATGTGGTTGCCAAGGCTTACTTGAGAGGACTGAGTTGTGAGCTTCTGCTGCAGTCACTCAGTTTGGATCAGAGCCTTTGCAGAGAATCTCTGTCCGGGGAGGCCCTTCTTGCATTGAATCCCGAAATTCCAGGGAATATTTCTTTCTTTTGGGGCTCCTTTGCAAATTCTTCACTTTCTCAGAGCCAGAAGAATATTGCCAGAGGTCGAACTAACTGGATCTGGTTAATGGGATATGCTTGACTCGGTAGTCAGATGACTACACATAAAAAAATATCAAAATGGTTGGTATTTTCTTGAGATAGAATTTAGAGATGTTTTGGGGAAATGACCAGTAGTTCTTCTTGTCATCACACCATTCTGTGGGGGGTGTTTTTGTATCAGAATTTATATTGCATGTGTCATTCTGGGAGAGCTTAGCTTCTGTTTCTTCCTGGATTCATTATCCTTGGAGATGCTAAAGGTGAAGAATTTCCAAGCTGTATTTTTTCTGCATGGTTTTATGAGATGTCATCATATCTTTTGGATCTCTTTGCAAGTGCTGGGTGTAGAGCATAGGTTAGTGCTTTATATAAAAAAAAGTGCTTCCTACTCCTTCTCTTCATCACAAAGGATCTTTTACTGTTCTTACTTCAGGGCTTCAATACTTCACCCATCTTTACTTGTGCTCTGACTAAGGATTTCTGTATTTTCCAGACAATATCAATTCATGTTTGTCTTCATCTGTATTTTGATAATACATAGACTGGGCAAGAACTCTGAGCTTGTTATACCTAAAAGCAGAAATTTAAATCCTGTTGTATTTTTAGGTGATGACTATTACACAGAAATTCTTTGCTTACAGTAAGGAAGTAACTTGATCAGAATTTTCTGGGATACTTGTTGAGACTGGATGGCTGCAGTTTTGAAAGGTGAACATTTGTAAGAGCTTGAAAAATTCAAGTATCACTTCTGAACTGAGATACTGAAGCAGAAATCTGGAATGTCTGGAATACTAGAAGTCCAGTATTACAAGTGATGTTCCTATTTTTTTTACTCATCTTGATATATTTGGAGTTAGGTGTTTATTGTATCTAGTCTCTGCTTGGTGGAAAACTTACTTTAAATAATAACTTAAGATACTGGAATTCATCCTGTATTATAGGTCTCCTAGCTCACCCTTTGACCCAAACAGAGTTTAAAGATCTCTTAAAAAATTTCACATTTCATTGTGTCTGAGTTTCTGCTCTGACTCTTGTTTTATGTCTACAGAAAGATATGAATTATATAAAGGTTATCACCGTGGAATAAAATGACTCATCGGTAGTGATGTGATGTCTTCTCATGTGAAATGGTTTTCTTTTGTTGCAGGACTGCATCAGCCTGGGCTCAGGAGAGCCGAGCAGGAGTGCCTACCACTCCTTTGTGCTCTACCACAACAACAGCCCCCGCTGGGGGGAGATCATCAAGCTGCCCATCCCCATCGACAGGTTCCGGGGCTCCCACCTGCGCTTCGAGTTCAGGCACTGCTCCAGTGAGTGCCAGGAGCCCCCACTGCCAGCTTCTGTTTGGATGAGGCTGTTACTGGGTGGAAAGCAGGAAAGGGATGCCAACCTAAAATACAGTGAAGGGGCCCTGCTAACCAACTGATTGCTGGATTTATTAAACAGCATTAAAAACATCATGAACAATCAGTGCAGGGCCAAGCACTTTGTACATGTTCTCCCCTGCTGTTCTTTTGCTGTGTTTTTCTGTAGAATGTTTTCTTTACAGAATGACTAGTTTATATTTTGTTATGTTGTTTGATTTGAAGCTTGTCAGTCCTTTGCATAGAATTAGAAAGAAGAAATGAGAATTACAGAAGTTGTTTGTTCTGTAAGCTGTGTGCTTTTTGTTAGGCATGTGGAGAAGTTAGTGAGTAACCTCGTGGTGTGTATGGACAGACAAAATATGTACTAAAACAATTCCTTCTTTCTATCTCTTGCTACAGCAAAAGACAAGGGAGAAAAGAAGCTCTTTGGTTTTGCGTTCACCCCTTTGATGAGAGATGATGGCACTACCTTGTCAGATGATATCCATGAGCTTTATGTTTATAAGGTACTGGTTCTTCTCTGCAGACTTTTCACCTGCTCATCTCCACTTTAAATGAGTAATGGTCATTACATTATCCTTTTCCCTCCTTATTAGAAGTATGTATGAGATTAATAGTTGTTTCAAAATTTTATAAATTCAAAATCACATGGTATGGATAGAGCCTTCTATTCTAAGTACAGCTCACCTTTTCCATGCAGATGATGATGATGATCTATCTGCTGCTAATCCCATCCATTTTGACCTCAAACACACTGGTGTTCATGAGCATTCAGCAGTTCTTCCAGCTTATGGTGTTACTCTGTGCCTTTGTGTGGTGACATTATGCTGTACTTCAAATGCATCATGTTACTACAGCTTGGCAGCCCTGCAGTGAGGGATTTGGGGGGGTGCTTTTTCTTACCTGGGTTTATTTCTTCAGTACAGTTTTCAGACAGCAGTTGTACAGTTGGAAGATCTTGATAAGTTCTAAAGAGTCAGTGCTTAGGAGCCCACACTTTGTAGGGCTGGGCCTGTCTTGTGTGTGCACAGGCCCCAAAGGTGGTAAGCACAGCTTTTTCTTAGAAGTGTTTCTGTGCACCCAATAAAAAGATCAATAAAAGTACTGTTAGGCAACTGCTGAGGCTGTGAGCATGTGGGATGAGATGGACTAGGTACAGTCCATTCCGTGTCCTGTGCCCACAGTGTGATGAGAACAGCACCTTCAACAACCACGCACTGTACCTGGGGCTGCCCTGCTGCAAAGAGGATTACAACGGCTGCCCCAACATCCCCTCCAGCCTCATCTTCCAGCGCAGCACCAAAGAGACCTTCTCAGTCTCCACACAGCTTTCTTCTACCAAACTGACCCAGAATGGTGAGTAGCTCATCCTTCAGAATTGCCCAAGGCAGCAGGAATTACAAAAGAGAGCAATGTTTGTGTTTTACTTATTTTACTGAAATATTCTTTGGTTATAATTTCATTATATATATCGTACTGTTTCTGAAATGAGCAGAAACTTCTCTTGAGGAAATAAGGATATTGACAGGTGGCAGAGAAATTACAGACATTATGTAAGAGCATTACAAGGTTAAAATGTTAAAGCAGAGTTAATTTTCATTAAATGATTGTAGAACAAAAAAGTACAATGTTAGCACTTCTACACAATCCAAAATATATTTTGTTTGGGTTTTACAGAGTTACTGAGTAAGTAAAAATATGTCACAGCAGCATCCCTGAAGCACAAGAAGACAGGATTGGATTGTCCCCATTACAAGTCAAGTCACATAGGGGAAAATGCAACTTTTATTCTTTTTAAAGCACTTTACCATTCCTCCATTCATTTCTCTGTTTGTGCTATTGACTTACTCAGTGTTTTCCTTCTTGTTTTCTGCTATATATGTATTATTTCCCAAGAAGTGAGAACTGTAAGAGGTGAAGTGTAACATGATGAATCTCTGGTGGGTTTGGGGTCCCCATTCTTCCCCCTGCATGTGGTTCCAGCTCTTTCTCCCTCTGTTCTGCAGTGGATCTGCTTGCCCTGCTGAAATGGAAGGCTTACCCAGATCGTGTCATGGATATTCTGGGAAGACTGAGACACGTCAGTGGCGAGGAAATTGTTAAGGTACTACATGAAATAACAGTCTGTGATAGTGAATTCAGACCCACATTCAGGCTTCTGAATGTTCCCTCTTACTGTGCTTTTTGATTCACACTGTGAATTTTTATTGTGTATGAATTGGGATTGTATTATGATGTGAAACTGAGCAGGAAAATACATTCCAGGGATTAGTGGATAGTTAGTCCTTGGGGTCAAAATAGAGCTAATCCTTAGTAAAATTCCCTCAGCCAGCTGTGCTGGGAGTGTTGGGTCCCCAGCACCAGTTGTTCCAGTCTGCAGGCCCACACAGCTGCTGGAGCAGACACAGCCACTGGTAGAGGTGTTTTGGGCAGTCTTACCTGTTCCAGCAGTATTTCCTAAATGACAGTCTGAGACCTGGCCCAGGTGTGGTTAGTCCTTTCCAGAGTGGAGAAACAGCTGACTCAGAAAACTTGACCCTCTCAAACAGTCAATCTGCATTGATATTTTGAAGATATCTTCCAAATGTCCCCATAAAGGACCTTGGAAGTTGAGTTTTGCTCAGGGGCCAGTGAACCATCCTGCACACCCCTTTTCCTATCCCAGCACTGTGAACTGCTGCCTAGAGCACCACTTGCTCTCTAGTGTGTCCAACCACCACCTCTATTTCTGTCTCCCAGCTCATGATTTCACCATGTTTTGTAACCACTGTTGCTCTACGTGACAATCCTTGTGTGACCTGAACTTCCTTAGGTCCAAGGAGCTTTAAACTGTATTTGAATATTTGTAGTCTCAGCAAAATAACCCTGCATTCCACATATCCCTCTGATAATTTTAGGAGTGCTGAGAACTCTCCCTATTTCTGTAAACTGAGAAGTAAAAGATGATTTGTAACAGCAAACAACCAAGGAGAAGAAACCAAAGTCAAATCCCCTCACTTCATTAGTAATTTATGATTAAAGCCACTTCACTGTAACTCATTTGAATGTTGCCATATCTGGAATGTTAGTCTTCCTGATAGCTTGGTAACAGTAACAGAAGAGCACAAACCCCATCTATATTGCAATTCTTCAAGAATGTCATGTTTTGTATACTTTGTTTGCAGGGCAGGACAAGTATCTGTTTTTTTAGAGAAAGACAAAGAAAGATGTGGATTAAATAATTTCGTGGGGAGAAGTAATTGATTCCCTCCATAAATTCAGCTGCCATTTGGCACTGGGATATGAAGAACAGAATGCAGTAATTCAGAAAAAAAGAAGTTTTATCATTCCAGAGACTTCATAAATTGTCATAATTTATTTCTTGTTTTCCACATTATAAATTTAAGTAGAATAGATTAAAAAATCATGAGAGAATGTGCAGTTGATGATCTTGAGCATCCTCCTTCACACTCATCCTTTTGAAGACTGTGCTTTCAGGAAGAAAATCACTGAATTGTTAGTGCTCAGCAAGCTGAGATATTAGGGGAGGAAAGAAACAACTGGCAATATGTAACAGGACCCAATTAATGCTTGTTAGGAAACCTTTACTTGCTGTCATATAACAAAAGTTTTCAGTATTAAACATAATTTGGAGCACCAGTTAATGTTCTTCCAAGCCTTAAATTTGATGCTGAACAGTCCCTGATACACTCTAATGACTGCTATTCTTGTTAGGCAGCACTTTTAGTCAGCTCACAGTGAGAGGAACACTCAGTCAAGTTTACAAATCAGCCATGCAGTACATATTCCTTATTTTTTGTTTTTCTGTCATGTTTTTTTTAGAAATATTTCTTGTAAAGAGAAAAAATCTTCTTAGTAAAAATCAAATTATATGGATGAAACTGAAGTGGTTTGTCCTTGGCAAGTTTTTCACAAAGATACCAACATGTATGAACTAATTAAAGCAGGGGAGAAATAACCTTTTGAGTACAATTTAATTTGAAATTCTTTGTTTGTTTGTGTCATTTTAGTTCCTACAAGATATTCTGGACACGTTGTTTGTAGTTTTGGATGACAACACAGAGAAATATGGTCTGCTGGTTTTTCAGTCTTTGGTAAGCTCCTGGATTGTTATTTATCTCATGTTCAGTGAGTTTTAAGTTTCTTGTCATCATGTTGCTAGTATTTTACTTCTGTGAAATATAAAACATTCAGCTGGATCCAGCCTTACATTTTCTGTAATGATCTTGGGTGAGGAGGGCAGGACAACCTTGGCAGATCTGAGGGCAGCAATATCTGCTCTCACTTGGGAGAAGCAAACAATGACATCTAATAACACAGACACTGCTTAAAGGAGCTCATGTATTTCATTATTCCTTAGCTTGGGTAGCTTGTTTAGTAACAAAGTGCAGTTTCCTGTAGTGTGGGTTCACTCCTTCATCTCCCCCAGGTGTTCATCATAAACCTGCTGCGTGACAGCAAGTACTTCCATTTCCGGCCCGTGATGGACACCTACATCCAGAAGCACTTTGCAGGAGCTCTGGCTTACAAGTAGGTTTTGTTTATCCACCACTGGAATGATGTCACCATCAGAATCACACCCTTCCTTTCAGCAGTGGTTTCCAAAAGTAGAATTGCTCAACTGGAAGTTTTCCAGCACAGCTGTAGGGAAAAGCTGCTGAGTGTCACCTGAGTGTGGCCAGACTTGGGCATTTCTCTTACCCTTCTGAACTGGCAAATCTTGCTTTCTCTTTTTTTTTGACTGAAGAGACTCACTCAGCAACAGTTCATTATGAGTCTGTACTAATGAGCTACCAGGAGCATACACATTCCTTGTCTTAAGGATGTTGGGATACAAGCCTGGAGTGAAAGTTCAGAGAAGTAACTTTAACTTCCTTTTCCAGACTAGACAGGTTTTCACATAAGATGATGTTCTGTTTGATTGCAATCTAATGTCAGCAGATCATAAATTTAAATTTCAGTTACTTTGAAGATTCTGCCTTATTTTCTAGTATTCAAAGAGTCTTGCATCAGATAATGAGATAGATTTTCTTAAAGCAGTAACAGTTCTCATTCAGGGTGTTGCTTTTCTTTTCTCTTAGACCATTTCCTTTGTATTTTTGAGAATATTTTATCTTTGGCCATAATAAACTATTAAAACCATCTTATAATTGGTTTTGATTGTTTTAAACCATTCACATTTGTGTGTAATTAAAATAAATATAAAATATATTCTGTCAATGGCAGGTACAAACCCATAGATACTATACAACATTAGAAGGCATAGTCATGTTCAGAAGATAAAAAGATGTTCTGCTTTGTGTTGTCACCTCTTTCAGACAAAACAAATGGGTTTTGTTAGTGATGTCTGAAATAAAACATGGTTTTAATACACCATTATAACAGTCCAGATGGTGGTGTGTGCTTGGGAAAATAGATGTATGTATTTTCTTTGTGATCTTAGTTTCTAAAAACTTAGACGAGAGCTGAAATTTCTTATTACAAAAAAAGATATATTTTGGTCTTAGAACCATGCCTTTACCAAAGCTGTCTCTTTAATAACATCTTTTTTATGTTGTCTTAGCGTTCCTTATGATCTAAGTCAATTATAGAGAAGAAATTATTTTCTGGTTTTGAAACTTAAATAAACGCAAATATTACATAAGTTCAGTGTCAAGGACAGCTACAACTGACCACTGAAATGAAGTGAAATGAGGCTGTTTTGTAGCTCTCTCCCGACAAGCAAAATGTTTGTTACCTGCCTGATTTTAAAACAGTGCTGAAGGTTCCTTTCCCTGTCCAATGCAGGGAGCTGATCCGCTGTCTGAAGTGGTACATGGACCGCTCAGCTGAGCTCGTGCGCCAGGACCACATCCAGGAGGCAATGAGGGTATGTATCCAATGGCAGTGCTGTAGTCCTCATCTGGGACTACAGGCTGTAAATACAATCAAGGGTAGTGTGGCACTGACTTGTTATTTGTTTAACCAGATTTTTTCATATATATATATATATATATATATATATATATGACATTTTAATTTTAGGGAGAGATTCACTCTTGTGCAGAAAAAAAAGGCAGAATCATGTATCCTTAAGTCCTTTTGCAGCCCTGTGGAGAATTTTAGTAGGACTTACATCCATGGCCAGTGCACATACACTCCATTTATGTGGTCTACCCCATGCCCTTCAAGCAGCAGCATTTTTAAATGTAAAGGTGCTGTGGATCAAAGATCTGCTTTTCGTTTCTGGCTGTGGCACAGCTCCATTGTACTATGGGTTGAAGCTCTAGAGTATTTTAAGCAGCAGATAAATGAGCCTTTAACTGGATGGAGATTTTTTGAATTAGTGCTGCACAGGACCTGAGCCACAGTTCATGACAAGAATACCATCTCACAGGAGGGCACAGCTTTCCAATGGGGTGTGAAACACCAGGAATGTTTTTGCTGCTATTAGAGAGAAATCAGAGAATAAATCAAGTGTTAGTTTTACCTTGTGTAATTGTAAGCCAGGAAGATGGTGTGTCGAGTACATGAATACAAGATTCCAAAATTTGCAGCAAGGTGTTTCTCTTTGGTTGAATGTTCTGTCTCTGCTGCTGTCCAAACACTTGGATCTGGGCACTTGTAGAACTGGTAGCAGTGGCAGCATTGGCACTTGGTTTTTTTCACTTGTCAGTACAAATATAGGTGAGGCATCTCCCAGGGGAAGCACAACGTCACTGCCATTGACTCACTTTCCATCCTGTTAGGATCCTGCTCAGATTATACAAGGGTATTTAAACCAGTGTTTAATTTGTCCTGGGTTGATATTTACATCTTCTTTGTCGTGTTTTTCAACCACAGATTCATAGGGAATGGTAAAAATAGGGCAAAGGCATCTTTTCAAGAAATTATTCTTTTTTTCCCCCATCCTTATCCTTCCTCTTTTTTTTTTTAATTGCAAAGAAATCTATTAGAATTATGAGATGAGAGGAAGATCTCTAGCTGGAATGACTTCGAGGAGCTTTTCTTCCCTCTCAAACCACTCATTAGTGCTATATGCAGTGCAGCAAATGGAGATGTAGGATATTGTCCCTATGTGATCTGCATTTTTTGAATGTCACAGCAGTCCTCTTTGGAAATAGTAACAGTATGAATGCTGGAATGTCTCTCAGAAGCTGGGATTAGTCAGCTTACTGTTTGTGAATAAGGCATGTTCTGTCTAGGGATCCAAGGCAGCTCTTTGCCTACTGGGAATCTCAAGGGCTTGTAGCTGTTCCCTCCATGAGTGAGGTCAGTTTGAAGACCTGACAGCCCAAGCCTTTCCAAGCACAGGAATTACAATTACCACCAGAGTCTGTGCAGACCTAACAGCACATCCTCCACCACCCACACTGCTGCCACATCTTATTCAGACAGTTGCCTTTGCAGGTGTATCTTGGAGGCCCAAATTAAGATCTTTATTTTCTTTCTGTTACAGCCAGGTGATTGATTTCATTTCCTTCTTTGTTTCCAGATTTTATTTCAGGCATTTGGAGCAAGTTTGTACCAAACTCATTATCATTGCTAATGTGTCATTACCAGTGCTAAATTCTACTGGGAATTTCTGGGGTCTTTGCTGTGTTCACTACATTCCTTGGATTAGTAGTTCTTATACTAAGAAAACAGGATAGCTCCTGATCCCTTTTTCCCTGAATTAGCTGTTAAGTGCAGTACCCTGAGGCTGGTGTTGAAATATCTCTGCACTCTTTTTTGGCTCTTGACCAGTCTTGCACATTCATGATGGATATGCAGATGTCTCATAGGATTCTGTTTTCCAACCCTGGCAGTAGCAAGTGGTGCTCTAGAGTATTTCTAAAATTTCTCACCACCCTCAAGACTGCTCTTAATTCTCAAAAAACTCCTGTGAAACTGTAGCTCCTCTCCTGAGGAACTGTAATGAAAAGGACATCTCTACCTGTGCTAGAACACATTATATCATGCCCCTTTATTACATCCTATACCAAGCTCCACATAAGCTGCATCTGGGTACAGCTGCTTGTGCCTCCCTGGAGCCTTCTGTAATGAAGTGTCCATGAATGGCTCCACAGCCAGTTTTATTGTCCCTACTAATCATGGCAAAACTTAGGAGGCTTCTCTAGGAGGTGCCCTTCCAGCTTCAGATATCTTCCAGTAGTGGAACCACGGGTGGGTTTTGCCTGGATTGAGGAACCTGCTCACAGGGGAGAGGTGTGTGCTCACCAATGGCATGAACATGCAGACAGACTGCTCTTGTGAGGGACCTCCTTTAATTTGATGCTGATTTTTTTATACCATGCCAAACATAAGAGAAGGCTGGAATTTTATTTCAGGGCACTTCTGTGTCTTTAGGCACATACACACATCATGGTTGTGATTTTGTAGGTAGTTAGAGTCAGAGTTATTCCCAGGTGCTGACTGTGCTAACGAGACTGGGTTTGTGTTTTTAGCATCCCAGCCATGTGCCTGCAAACACATGGAACTTTGCACTTCACTGCCTGTGTGTGGGCACATTGTTCAGATTCTAAGGATGTGCAGAGCCCTGCCATTTCCCCTTCCACAGGGAATTATGGAAGTTCATACAGAAATCTTCTGACTCATTGCAAAACATAAGCTTCACATTGAAGTTATGAGCTTTCAGGTTAGAATTATGGTTGTCTGTACCAAAGCTATAAAACAGCTCATGTGAGCACTGACTGTGCTGGATTTGGTGTTAGCACAGAGATGTTAACCTGGAAGAGCTGACTGTGAACCAACTGGCCTTTGTCTGGAAACCAGCCAGAAATGCAGTTGTTCTTTCCTGATGAAGTTCTTTGGTGTAAGGAAGCTTCACTGGGAGATGATTTAATGCAGAAGTATAAATAATGTACTGCTGAATTGCCAAAGCTCCATAATTTCTGAAAAAGGAAAAAAAAGGCTGTCAGAGCCAGTGGCATTTTTGAAATCTGTGATTGCTGAATCTCCAGCCTCTTTATTTCCTGTGCTGAATTTTGAGGATATCATCAAACTGTGCATCATGATCCTATTTTCATTGTGAATCATGATAAGCACTGAGGGAGGGAAGTGAAGACCAGTGTCACTGATACTTAGTGCATTTTCATGTTGACAGTTGTGTGCACCAAGTGATCAGAAAGGCCGTGTGGGATGTCACCCTGCAGGGTTGGTGTCTGGGAGAACTGTTGATGGGTTGGTAACTTGTCACAGCTGCACAGAACACTGTGTTTTCTTCATCAACATTGATAAGTGCAGTTCTCTATAATGCCATTTACAAAATTTTACAGATGTTTAGGTTGCAAATTCAGATTTCCCCTGAACGTGTCACAGAACAACTTACCATTCTACCACAAACAAACCCAGTGCTAGTCCTGCATCTCTCACACATCATGTACTGGGTTGAGTTCCATCTTGGGTGTGGGTTATTCTCCCTCTGCTGGGTGCTCTCCAGGTTTCATGTGGGATAAAAAAAGGAAGACACCTTAACTTATCACAGTGTGAAGTAAAGAGGTGCTCACTGCAGTGCTGCTGCTTGTCCTGTGCTGCCAGAGGGCTTCACGTGCTGCCCTTGTCTCCTATTTCTGCATCTGCATTTATTTCTGTTGTGCATGTGGCTGCCAGAAATAAAGGTGAACGTTGCTGTTGTGTTCAAACTGAAAAGTAGATTTACTTATTTCCAGGTAACTGTTCTGCTGTTCCAATGACAGTGCACTGATTGTAATCTAGATTAGCT
The DNA here is from genome assembly GCF_025592945.1 of Manacus candei. Taxonomy (NCBI): domain Eukaryota; kingdom Metazoa; phylum Chordata; class Aves; order Passeriformes; family Pipridae; genus Manacus; species Manacus candei. Next base: position 72,170 of record NW_026138084.1, read on the forward strand.
AGCTCAAATAATTAATGGTACAATTTGAAAGTAAACTGGAGAACAGCTTCTTTTGTCACTTCAGTCATTGTACCAAGATTTTCCTAAAATTATGTAACTCATATTTGTCTGTTTGACTTCAGTACATAGTTTTTTTGTTAGTGGGACATGCTAGTAACAAAGATTATTGGTTGAGAATGGGTACTTGCCTATGAGTAGCTCTTCCTTAACTGAATTATATAACTTATAAAACCTGTTTTTCTTTCTCTTTTCTAAAGCTGAAGAATTTAGTAATTATGCACCTAGAATCTTTCCTGGTTCTCTTTAAAGCTCCTTTATTTTTCTTTCTCTCTTTTTCTCTGTCTTAATCTCCTTCCACTCCTGCTCCTTAAGGCCTTGGAATATCTTTTCAAGTTCATTGTCCAATCTCGGATCCTTTACTCCAGAGCTACTTGTGGAATGGAGGAGGAACAGTTCCGCTCCAGCATCCAGGAGCTTTTCCAGTCCATCAGATTTGTGCTCAGCTTGGACAGCAGGAGCTCTGAGACTCTCATCTTCACACAGGTTTGCTATTTTTTACACTTCCACTGGCAAACCAAGAGGCAGCTGTTTTCTGCACGGGTAGTAGTTGTGGGCACATGGGGATTAAATGCAGATTAATAGAGTTTTCCCCTCCAGCAAGCTGATGATTCTGGAAAACAACACAGCCAGTTGAAGGTGTCAGGCAGTAGCTTTGCACAGGTGAGCTGGACTATGGGCTCTCAAGGGGAAGGTGACTTGTCACATGAGAACACAGTTTTTGCTCTTCACAAAAGTAAACTGCATTTTTAAGTCTCATTCACGTGTCTTACTGTTGGCCTCAAGAATTTTTAAATCCTTAATTACAGTAGTTCAAATCAATACTTACAGTCATAGCAGCATCACAGTAGAGAGGTTCAATTGACGTACTCACAGTCAGGTAAACTTAATTCCAGCATACACTAAAATTGTGGTCAGAATCATGTGCAACCTGGCCACAAGCCTGTTGTGATACTCACATTTCATACATCACTTTGAATATGGCCCAGGGGACTTCACAAAGACTTCACATGAGCTTAAGCTACTCCTCAGAGTGAGTGAGGATGGTGCTAAGTTTTGGTTCCTATTTTAAATATCACTGTAGTACATTACATACTTCAGCATTTGAAAGTTCTAAACAGTAATGTCAAATGTGCTGCATGTGCCTCTGCTCAGGTGTCAGAAGGGACCACCTAGAGTTCCCTGGTAACATGAAGGTGGTTTGTCCTCACTAATACAGAATTACAGATGTTTTGAATGCCTGCTGTGGTTTGCCATAGCAGCAGCTGCTGTGAATGGTGCAGCCAGGCAGTGACTCCACTGGTTAGGGAAGCTGCCTGTGCTGTGATCTCTTTCTTAAGGAGCTGCTCTGAAAGCTTTCGAGAGCAGCTGCTCTAATCTTTTATTTAATCACCCACTAGTGGGTATGGTAAATGGGCCAGGAACATGAGAAATCAGTGCACAGAATTTTGCAGACAAAGTGATGGGGAATAGAAGCAGCATCTTATGTTTGTTTTCCAGTTGTGTTGGTCACAAATACAGAGGGAGACTCACTTTGAGGACGGGGGTATTCTCCCTTTTTCTCTTTGTTTCTCTTTATTTATTTTTCCCTCCTTTCTCTCACTGTGGTACTTCTTACTTTGGACTTTTGTAATTTATAAAGCCTGTCCTTGTTTAATCTTTGAAAAGTTTGCTTTTTGTTTCCCCCTTGCCACTGTGTTGCCCCTCGATCCCACTTGCCCCATAGGCCTCCCAGCCTGGAGGGCAGGCGAGCGGAGCCGGGACTTGTGCCCCACAAAAATGTGGGGGCACGTCAAGGCCGTCATTTAACTGTGTAAGTAACGACCCCACAGCTGCACAAGTGTTTTGTCATGGATGTTCCCAATTAATCTCTCTTCCCTACCCCAAACCCTCTTTTTCCTGCATATAAATTGGAATTTCACGTTTAAGTGGCTGGTACTTTGAAACTAGGAGATGTGGAGTATTTCAGTATTAATGGAACAGTTTATGGCATCCACACATTGAAAAGACAGTACTGAGGGTGTACATAAGATTCCGTAAGTCAAATTGTTCAGGAGAGCCAAGGATTTGTTTATATTTGATTATTAGTTCTGGAAATCTGGACAACTGGTAAATACCTATAGAAATGCTCGAGGCCCTGGCAAACATAATTTCCCTCACATTTGTGCTCGTCTCCAGGATATTTGAGAGATCTCAGTATAATTCTTTCCAGCAACGAGAGTAAAACTGATTTCCTTCCTTCCAGGCAATTAGTTTGACATGAGTAATGTTCCAGCCTATTTTAGGGTGTTGCACAAAAATGGGCCCTTCAGGGAACTGATGAAGTGATGAAACCTCAAGGGAGCTCAGAGCTTCCTGAAGAGATCCCATACATACCCTCGGATTGCTGCTGGATATACAGAAATCATTCTGCTTTACAAATAATAGCTAGAAAGTTGAGGAAAACTTCTGTAAGGGGGCCAGCATTGTAATTTCACTGGTATTATCCCAAAGATAAAGATTTGTGACTGTTCCAGCCTTCCAAGAGTACCATGAGCTGTTGAGATGACTCAGACTTGTTGATTTTGTTAGTACATTGTATGTATGTAGCAACAAATAGTTGACAACACCCGGGAGGCTTTGTGGGGGTTTGTGTAATTTGAGGGGATGGTAACAAAATGAGGTGTTGAAAGAGGTAAACTTAGATTCAGAATAATTTAATGAACTCTACAGTGTTAGTTGTAAAAATAACTTAGACTTTGCTCAAACACTGTTAAATAGATTTTGTTGTTGTTTGATGGAAAAGATACTTGGAACACAGACTCGGCAAAGGACGAGGCTGGGTATTATATGGATTAGGGGAGGCATGTCAGTGTGAGGGAGGTAAAGAAATGTTTATGCAATGGGAAAACAAGTCTGGGAGGAAAAGGAAATACTGAGAATACTGAAGTGGTGAGACTCTGGAAAGGCAAAGCTGAACAGAGATCTGCACAAATTCTGGTACATCTGAACTTCTACAGAAACTCAGTGTGGTTTGTGTGGAGAACTTTGGGCAGGAGAGGTGGAAATGGCACAAAGGGAAGAGTGGAAGTGGGGCCAGTTCAAGAAAGCAACCACGTAGGAATTTAAGTGGTTACAATGAGGAAGCAGGTATGGACCTTGGCTAGGATACAGAGGAAGAAAGAGAAGAATTATAAAACATTAGAGGTGTGTGGCAGTTTTCTGGTAGGACATCATGTCTGTGCAGCTTCAGCACAGGGCAGTGCATGGAATTTTCCACTCTTGTGAAGAAATTAATTGAAAAATGGGAAATAGGAGATGAAGAGGTTTTTGTTGCTGTTGTGCTGGTACTGTTTGCACTTGAGGAAGCACTTCCAAGGATAACTCGAGCTTACTGGAAATATCTGTTACTGCAGGAATCACATGTGCACTCGCATGATGTGATGCCTCCTTCACGTGAAATCACACCCCACCCCCTGTTGCAGAAATCCTGATGTCACATGGCAGTGCTGCTGTGGTTAAGGGTCTGCCAGCATGTTCTTCAGGATATTTTCTGAAGAGTTTTAACTGTCTTGGGTAGTTGCTTAGTACAAAAACTTTGTGTGGAACTCTAATCAGAAGCAAGTGTTGTATTTATTGAAAAAAGTAACTCAACGGAAATGGACTATTTTTGTCCTCTGATACCTCAGTTTTTTCCTGTGTTTTAAGCTGTGTCCTGAAGTGCAGCCTTTGAAGCTGTACCTGTGTGCTCCACTTACTGTGAGAGTATTGCAGCAGCACTTGATGTTTATATACTCCGTGTGATTCGTTCACCGTGAACTTCAGGAATCACAAAAACATGAGCAGCAGCCACAGCAGCCCTTCTGGCAGACCCTTAATTCAGTTTTACTGCTGCTCCCATCTCACCGCCCCGGCTGCAGTGACAGAGTTCCCGTCCCTCCCCAGGCCGCCCTGCTGAACTCCTTCCCCGCCATCTTTGACGAGCTGCTGCAGATGTTCACGGTGCAGGAGGTGGCCGAGTTCGTGCGGGGCACCCTGGGCAGCATGCCCAGCACTGTGCACATCGGGCAGTCCATGGACGTGGTGAAGCTCCAGTCCATCGCCCGCACCGTCGACAGCCGCCTCTTCTCCTTCTCAGGTGAGGCACCGGCACCCAGGGCCAGTCCTGCTGCTGACCCAGAGCACAAACACATCGTGTTATTTGGCCAGATCTCACTTGGTGCTTTGCATTGCTCTGCTACTGTTGCCATGGATAGGAAGAAAACCTCCTTTCCTTCTTATGCCTAAAGAAACAGGGGGATAGTCATGTGAGAAACCCACCACATTCCTTTAAAGTGTCATTAATCTTCACAGTATAACTTCAGTATTTCTCAGCTCAGCCTTCTAGTAATTCTTTTAAGAACTGAATGAAAAACGGTTGAAGATTGTGAGTTTATTTCACGCATAAAAGTGTGAATGAAAGAAGTAATGAAGGTAATAGTGGGAGATAAAAAGCACCGTTGGGTTTATCTTCTCTCAAGTTAGTGCACTCAAATTATTCTTCTCAGTGAGAATGGTAACAGCACAGAATCTTGTTTAAACCATCTATTGTAATTGTTCATTGATATTTTTTTCCTTAAATTTGAAATTATTTTCCTTCTTTCAGAGTCCCGGCGCATCCTGCTACCTGTAGTTCTTCACCACATTCACCTTCACCTACGACAGCAGAAGGAGCTACTTATCTGCTCTGGGATCCTCAGTAGTATCTTCTCCATAATCAAGACCAGTTCTTTGGTAAATCTACTGCTTGATTTTATTTATTTTTTTTTTAATTCCACCACTGATTTAGTAAAATGAAGACTGAGAGATTTTTATAGGTTAATACAGGTTTTTCGAAGAAACTTTTAAAAACAAAATTCTGCTAACTGTCAGCAGGAGAACATCTGAAATGAGGGTCTGGATCTGTGTGTGTGACTCAGAGGATTTTGATTACACAGGGTTCTTGCTCTTAAAAGGGGAAAAACACACAGACATTCACCAGGTTTGACACTGTTTAATTTTCTTCATCCAAGCCCAGAACTTTGATGTCAGTGGAGTTTAAAAGCTCTACACAGCTCGAGGACTTGTAGTTCTGCAAGAGACAGTAACTAGCACTTTGTGATTCACATTAAGAGAATACTCTGAAATTATCCAATCAATGAAATCCCACTTAGTTCTGGAAATTGCTGCTGAGTTTAAACACCCAGCTTTGATGGTCATAATACTCTGATCTCAAATGGTAACCAGATCATTTAAAGCAATGCTCACAAAGAGGGACTGGGGAAGCTTCCCCAGCTGACTCTGAAGTAGGAAGCTCATGGTGCTAAATATAATTCAATGTGTATTTCCAATTACAAGTCATGATTCTGTGTGAAAGGAATGAGATGGAAGGTATCATGGAAATCAGCTAAAATAATACTGCCATGGAATAAAGGTTCCTGAACATAATTTGATCCCACTGTGGTTCTAGACCTTTGATTATAGATTTACCTTTATGGCTGTGACCATGAATGTTTCCATCAGAGAGTGTCGAGGTAACGCACACACGCGCCGGCAGGACAACAGGATCTGGGACCACTGAGGAATTTGGTTGCACTTTGAGCCTCTCTTATGGAGCTTATGGTATAGCTGACTCAGCAAAATTGTCTTTGCCAGTTCCATTCTCCCCAGTGTCTAACTGTCTGTTTGCTCACCACTTGCTGTAGGAGGGAGATGTCGTGGAGGAGGTTGAGATGATGGTGGAGAGCCTCCTGGACGTGCTTTTACAAACTCTGCTTACAATCATGAGTAAATCGCAGTCTCAGGAGGCGGTAAGAGGGCAGCGCTGCCCGCAGTGCACAGCAGAAATCACTGTTAGTAACTAACAATCAGTTTCTATTTCCTGCTTCTCTAACCTCTGGTTCAGTCCCTCACCACCACTGGCACCTCATCATCATCCCTGCTGCATGAACACCCAGGGCTTTGGCTCTTTCCCTTAATAAGCCACAAACCCGTTCCTTCCTCCATGCACTGAGGGAAGCAGTGGAGCTCAGGAAGCTTTTGTACCTTTCCAGGTTATTTTCTTGTTTGTCTTTGCAGCTCTGATTGAGAGTTATTAATTAAAACTTGAGGCCTTGGGGAGCTTCACCCCTAAGTAGATGTCACCAAGGGCTAGATGAGCATGAGGCCGTGATTCCCAAGACTGAGGATGTGATAATGCTCAGTGATTGTCCCTTTGCTAAAACACCCTGGAGACCTTCTGTCCAGGGTCCCAGAGTATTTATTTATTATACTTTTTCCAAAGAAATAAGAGATCCTAAGTCAAGTGAACTGTTGAGCTTGGTGGGGAAAGAGGGAGTGTCCAGGCTGTGTCCAGGCTGCCAGCATAAGCCACAGGGAAGAAATTTTTCTTTGCTGTCCCATGGAAGAGAAGAAAAGGAATAGAATTTTGCCATTCAGCTTTCTTCTTTTCTGGATTTGTGCCCTTTCCTATTCCAGCCTATTTCAGTCTATTTTTGCTTGTCGGAGTCTCTAATGCAGCTTTTGCACATTGTGGGATGTTGAGCTGCTGTTCAGAACATCCTTTTTTTAGACTTGCTTTTTTGTCAAGTGGCTGAAGCCTCAGCGGTGCTGCTGGGGGCAGATGTGCACTAAGGTACCCTTCTCACACAAGGCTGTATCTTCCCTTGTTAGCTCAGATGATGAGATGTTCTTTGATACAGAACAAGAAAGGGGCTGGCTTGCAAATGTCCAGTAACCTCTCAGGTTCCCTTTACTCCTGCCATTTGACTTACTGCTATTTGCCACATGCCACCTCATAGAGAAAAGCACACCTTTCTTCCTAATGAAGTTCAGCCCTGTAAAGTGTATTGGAACAACCTTTGTCAAAACTTCTGGGTAGATGCTTGAGTCAATTAGAAGAAAAAAAAAAGAATGGGCAGTCCCAAGTCTAAAATCCCCTCGTATTTGTTCCTGAATTTACACATCACAGCACAGTGATATGTGGATTCTTACTAGATACTGCTCAGAATGTTGTCTGTATATTTTACAAATTAGTTGCTCATTGTTGCAGAAAAAAACAGTGTTGTGCAAGGGACTAGCAGTCAAAACACCCAGTACTGATGTTCTTGGCACTGCCTTGCTTTGTTCTCTTGGACAGATTGCTTAACTTCTCTGTGCTTTGCTTTCAGATTTGTAAAATGGGGGAGCTCCTCTTTGGAAAACACTTTGGGATGCTGTGGTAACTGGTTAGGGGGCATCTGCTTTGCAGGGCAGAAATGTAATTGTAGCTCATGTGGGCTTATCCACACCGTACTCAGGGTATCTGACTGCAATCCTGTCAGTACTGCAGCTATGACAGCACAGAACTTGGTGAACACTAATAAGCCATATATTTACAAGATTCCAGACACCTTCTGTAGCCCAGCATGATCCCAAGCTGTCACTGCTACACTGGTCTGAGTGTCTGAGCCAATTAGTCCCAATAATTCCTGGTATGTCGGCATGAGCTGCAGTCACACCTCTGATAGACACTGGTTATTAAGTGCCTGAAAAAGGTGATTGTCAAAACCTGCATGCTTGGAGGGTGATTCATTCATTTGTATTAATAATACAAAATTATTTTTGATAAGACTGCAACATTGGTTAAAAAACCTTTAAAACTGGTATCTGTGGAGGAGCCTCTGAGAGGTGTATTCCTGTGTATTAACAGTAATTGAGAAACTGTTAACCTGCAATACTTTTAATCTCTGCATGACAGCTTTCCCCTCATAGGCATTGGGGCCATTTCAGACCCCTCCCTTTATACCTTCCCCCGGGTTAAGTTTTTTATTTATGAAATTTCAAGATTGTCTGAATCAAAGAGTTTCTCATTTGGTCCAACAGGGAGAATATGTCTCCTGCCTTTTATCTTTGCTTCGTCAGATGTCAGACACTCACTTCCAGCACTTACTGGACAACTTCCAAAGCAAGGATGAACTGAAGGTACACCAGGATACCATGTTTGTAGGGCGATTCCCTCAGAATGGGAGAGCAGAGGGGAACCTCTCCCCCATCACTTGCTCTGCTAATCATTCCCATCCACTGGCACTCTGTTCAGGGATCTTCCTTTCACTTTTGTAATCAGAGGTGTTGTGTTGCAAAAAACATTTAAGACCACAGGGCACCGAATTAGCTTTATAACAGCAAATAAAGTCCCAAGATAGATGTTGTTGGACATAAAGGATATCGTAATTGTACCATATAAAACACCCTCAGAGGAACAGGGCTTTTTTTAATCCTGTGAATGTGAAGTCAGTTGTTGTAAAGCATTTTACTAGATGTTCAATATGCATTGGAGCTTTCTTACAAAGAGCATTGATTTTATGCCAAAAGAGAATTTCAGGCCTTTTGGGGGATACAAATGTCTCTAGCAGATGAAATCTTTTTGGGGAAAGCAGTAACCTTACCACTCCACTTGCTGCACCCTTCTTTGTGAACATTAACTTAAATTAGGGCTCTCCAGGAACAGCAGGGGTTGAGGAGGGGTGCAAACCTCACTGGTGGCTTTTTGCCTCTGACATTTTGAAATGGCACATCTCACAAAAGCAGAAACTTTTTACCTCAGCTTCCATTGGGAGGAGGAGTATCTCCACTGACAACCTGTTTAAAAGACAGAATAATCTTATAAATAAAGACAAGCTTTTATGTAAAATGCTTTTGGTTAGCATGGCACTAAAATATACACTCACTAAAATATACACAACAAGAACAATGTGATGTGGCAGGAACTTCTGTTGCCTTAAGAAATGAAATGGAGAAACAGTGAGGAGTGCTTTCTGGATAGGCCTTCAACTTCTAAATGTGTGTATATAGGGAGGCTGAATAAATCAGGGAGATGAATTTGGGATGATAAAATTCTTACCTTTAGGTCGCAGGAATGAGTGTATCTGAGGTTGATAGTTGTCTGAGATTACTACCTTTCTGGTAACTTTCAAATAGTTCACAGGAAAATGATTTGGTAAATTAATTCCTATTACATTTTAATATTTATTTTAAAAGCTATCTAAACTATAGTTCTTATGTCAGACTCATGAAAAAGGTCATTGAACTGAAATTTGTCTTTACGACCATAAGAACAAACACTGTTGCATCTCTGGTAATCTGAGGGTCTGTTCCAGGAGAGGAACAAAGGCTGAAGATTTTATATCCAAATGTTTTTTCAGCTCTCAGTTGACCTAATAAAATATATTGCTTTTTTTTCCCCCTTCAAATATTGCTATAATAATATTTTCAGTATTTTTTCTGGCATGGAAAGGCATTATGTTCACTTATCACTGTTACACAAAGGGCAAAATAAGGCCAAAAGTCAAGGACCTTCTAATGCTTCACTCCGTGCTCAGTTACACCAGGATATTAATCACACACCCCATTAAGGCATAATGGTAGGATGGTTTTGATGAAACCCTGTGCTGTTACTTTCTGTGCCATCTTGATTTTATGTGGAGATAAAACAAAACAATAAAATCATAATTTGCGAAAACTTGGCATGTTTAATCCTCACTGTTGTTCTGTACAGACATAGAGGTGCAGGTAGTCAAAAACCAGCAATGTCTTCAGGTTTGGGGATTTTTTTTGGAAAGCAGATATTCACCTGAATGTGTTTAAGAGCTCTTTGCTGCTGCATGTTGCCAGAAATGGGGTTTTCAGTTACTATTTTAAAAAGAGTGTGTAGGAGTTTTATTGGGCTTGGGTGTGTGGTTTGTTCTCGAATTTGTGACGTAAGTGCAAAGAGATTTGGACAGATGAATTAATTAAATGAATGCATAAATAAGTGATCATGAGTCCAGTATATTTGAAAATAGCTGCAAATTGACACTGGAACTCTCTGTGATAATGTGAGAAGTCATATACAATTATGCACATAGGAGGATTTTCATCTTACTGTAGAAGTTAAGATTTAAAAGAAGTTGCAACTTGTTCAGTACATATTAGATGCAAACAAAAGGAATAGAGCCATATCCAAAAATATGTTGCTTCCATTTTCCAGCTGAATGGCCTTGCAACACAAAGCTCAAGTGGAACACACTTAGTTGAATTGCCTTTCTTGTAGTCAAGAAAACAGATTAATCTGCAACTGCTGGGGGTGTTTAATTTTTTTCCCCTGTGTGACAGGAGTTCCTCCTGAAGATTTTCTGTGTGTTTCGGAACCTGATGAAGATGAGTGTCTTTCCTCGAGACTGGATGGTGATGAGGTTGCTCACCAGCAAGTAAGTAGAGAAGCAGGTGCAAAGTGTTGACATTCTGTGTCCCAATTCAGGCAGTTAAAACCTGTGATGCTGTGTTTCATCAGGCTGGGACCAAGACAGGAATTCTGTAGTGCTCATCCTCGTTCTGCTGTTATTTTAACACTCTGGACCAAACCTCTGTGTTTGTTCTGTTTGTTAAATGTCGCTGTTGGAACGGACATGACACTGAAATCCACTAGAAAGGTTTATTGGAGAGAAGAAAGCACCAGCTTGCACTTTTACAGCTCCTTTTATACATTTCTTAACCTGTTCTTTACAGATAGGTTAATTTCAAACACAGCAACACAATCTCAGGGCTGATAGGTTGACTCTGGCAGTTTTACCTTCCCACAGTCTCTCTGCACATCTGTTCTGTTATCTTTTATGTTTACGTCTTGCTCAGTCACTTTATCCAAAACAAGTTCTTGTTTCTCACGGACAGCTTTCCTCCTGGTGCTTTTCCCTTCTTTCAGGGTACATCAATATGTTGTCAGGGCTAATGCCTTCATTCTCAATCATATTCTCATTCCACGTTAGGGTCTCGGTCCAGCCGAAATTCCCCACAGTTAAACTCTGCCAGTGTTCACAGACATCAAAGAGTTGGAAGTTCAAAGCCAAAGATGAGGGAGCTGCCCTGAGAGTGAGCTCCCCACACCAAGGGCTGCTAACAGGCCTCTCCCTCCCCTGCTCAGGGAATCATTGCATTGAACATCTGTGCCTTCCCATAAACATCACCCCTGAATCGACCTGGAGGGAGGACTCAGGTATTTTGGAAAGGGAGGAGCAGAGCCCAGCAATGGCACCAGAGCATTACACACAGAGATACTTCTCCATGCAGTTGTTATCTCCCATTTCAATGCTTTGTTTTGTCTCAGTTTGCTTGTGATGGGTTAAGCTCTGTGCTGTTGGGCTTGGCAGCAGTGCTCAACACAGGGTGGCTGGAATTATTTAGTAGTCTCCTTAGCTAAACTGGCTGTGGAATTACCACTGACTGAAAGACAACCAGAGGGTTCCCATTACAAGGAAACACCATGGAAGTGTTCCTAAGGGCTGCCTGCTCAGCTCAGCTGAATGCTCTGAGTCCACCCTGCTAATGAGAAGTGAAAGAAGTGCATTGCAGTATTTCAAGCGTAAAGACTCAGTGAAGTTCTGTAGGAAAAGAAAAGCCCACGTGAGAGAGCAGCTCCCTCAGATGCTGCAGGTTGTCCCTTCCTTTTGGTGTTATTTTACCACAAACCTTTGCACTCACAGGTATATTTAGAAGTGTTACTGGAGTATTGCTTGCATGTGAATCAGATGTGCTCACTTTTTTGATACTATTGCTGCCTTATCTACATGGTGTTTATTAATTCCTGAATTTATCACATGCCTTGATTGCCTTTCACTAAGGTGTATTTAGCCACCAACAAAAAAAACCCACAGGATCAAAAATTGGCAAAATACAAATATCTTGGGTTGAATGTGAGGCCAGACAAAGGACCATTGTATAGCAAAGAACAAAGATAGCTCAAACTTTTTGAGTTGCTCTTCTCTGGGGAAAAAAAATAAATCTTTCTGCGTAAAATAAGAAGGAGTGTCTTCTTCCATTTCATTGGAGGTCATAGGGCCCAGCCATGCAAAATAGACAGGATTTTAAATGCTGCTGTGTGAATTTCAAAAGTTACAGTTATGGTGAAGGTTCTTAATTTTGTATGTTCATTAAAGCACAGAAAGAAAGGTGATTTCTGTGCAAATCTCACAGTGATTACACAAAGAATGCTCATCTCTGTACCTAAAGTTAAACCAGCACCACCATCCACTGTAAAATGTTGTACTCCAGATTCAAATGTTCTCTTTTTGTTTTCTTCTCTTTGTTTTTGCCTGCAGTATCATAGTTACAACAGTTCAGTACCTGTCCTCTGCACTGCATAAGAATTTCACAGAAACAGACTTCGATTTTAAAGTAAGAATTGATTCTCAGAAAACGTTCTGACATCGTTTTAAACCAGCAGCAATAAAGGAGCAAGAGCTGCTCTCTGCATTAGCTGATTATATTTGCAACGTTTATCTGGGTGTCTGTGAGGAAGATGACCTGATAAAGGACAGGGGTGGGAATCTGCTGTGGAATGCAGGGGAAAGCAGAACAGCTACAGCTTGAGATGAAATCAGGGAGATTGAGCCCTTGGTAAAGGAAACAACTATCTCCATGAGCTGTGGAGCTGATGGAATGTGCTGGCTTCCAGACTGATGGCTGATGGAATGTAAACTCAGGCAATGCTCCTCCTGAAGTTGGGGTATTAATGGTCTTCCTCTCCCAAAGGTCTCTCATTCTGGCTGCTGACATGAAAAGGGGAGGAACACAGGATCTTAGACAGTGTTGTCCCTGTGTCTGATGTAGTTGAAGATGGGCAGCAAGTTAGTAGGGCAAAGCTGCCAGAATGTCCCTGGGGACATGTGCACACAGGAGGGCTCAAGTTTTTCAAGTTCTTAGTAGGTTTTAAATAATCCATTAATATCCTTAAGAGTTTAGTATCTCCACTGTAAGATACATAGTGATTAAGTTAAGTCTTGATTACAAAAAGGATCATATGTGTTTCTACACTTGTTTAAAGCTTAGTCCTTGGAGTGTGATGTTACAAAATTCTTTCCCTTGTCACAGGTCTGGAACTCTTATTTCAGCCTGGCAGTTTTGTTTATAAACCAGCCAAGTCTCCAACTAGAGAGTGCCACACCTGCCAAGAGGAAGAAGATTCTGGATAAGTAAGGACATGTTTTGTTGGGTCCTCACCTCAAAAGAGAGACTTCTTTTTCTGGGATTTATTATGGTACTTAGGAGTGGAAGTGCCTGGGCAATAAATAAGTAGGTCTCCTAATACAGTGTTCAGTCAAGTTGTTTGGTATTTTATGTTGACATAGATGTGAACTGAATTTTTTTTTTTTTACAATTGGATTATTTTTTTGTTCACATCACTGCCTTGCCAGTTTTTGTTCCATGGGCAGTTGTGTCTCTCTTCTCTTTCAGATATGGTGATATGAGAGTGATGATGGCATATGAGCTCTTCAGCATGTGGCAGAACCTGGGTATGTCTCTCCCTGCTCTGACCTGACAACCAAAGCCAAAGAAGCCCCCAACCCCCCATTTCTGTTGGATTTTCTTTTTTTTTTTTAACTTTTTGTAGCATTACAGAACACTTTGTTTCTCTGAAGAGGTGTAAAACCAGGAAGGACTTCTCTTCTCCCCCCAAAACTGTTCAGCACTGTCCATCATACTTTTTTATTTGAAATAATACATTCTTAGGAATTTGAATACTTTCTTCTCAGATGTGACAGTGGCAGGGAATTTTTCACAGCTGTAACCAACTTAATAATTTTTTAGATGATTCAAAATTGTAGACCCACAGAATCATTTAGGTTGGAAAAGACACTTTTAAGGTCATCAAGTCCTGTCATTAACCCAACACTGCAAACTGCATGACTAAGCCACAGCTGTGTGTGTTTGATAATAAAACCCAGCAGTGGCATACAGTAAAGCTGCTTTTTTTTGGTGTCTTCAGGTATTTAGTATGCATAACAAATTCTATGTTACTACTTTAAAAATTAAAAAAAAAAAATAAAAAGAAAACAGAAACCCCAACCCAAAACCTACAAGAGCCCTGCCCACAATAACACAACGTTTGTGCTGAATTTTCAACTTCTGCAGTTCATTTGACCTAGACATTTTACAAAATGGGAAAAATTATATCTCTCCACAGGTCTCAAAAGGGAAATGGAAGTTTTTCCCCTGGGAGTTGCACTTTTAGAAGTGTGCTGAGGCAGTCTTGGGTTTGGGTAATTCAGGATTTAGAAGAGTCAAATAACATCTGAACTGAATCAGAGCAAGTCCAGCTGGGCAAGTCCAGTATCCTGTCTCCATCAGGGACCAAAAGGAATACCTATGGAAATGTTTGAGAAGGAAGCATTTAGTATTCTAGAGGAAAATACCAAAATGTTTACTGATGGAGATCACAAATACAAAGAACAGGTGAATCATTAAGAGGGCAAAGGAATGATACAATTCAAAATGGATAACTTGATAATGTGGCTACAATATATTCAAAAAGCCAGAAATGAACATTTCATGTGTAGGAATGTAGGTAGGAGTGCTGTTCAAGAAAACAAAGACTACAAATGTATCATGCTGGTAGTCAGCTGAAGGGGAGCTACCTGTAAAATGCCACTGTAATTTTTGAGAAAATCTGCAAGACTTTTGAGTAAGAGGAGAGAATAACGTTAGTGCCACAGTTTTTTTCATAAGTGTACTTGATTCTAGATGAGTTTCCCTGGCCCTGCCTTCTACAGCTTAAAAAAACAACCAAACACAAAAACAAAGCCAACCCAAAAGGAAGGCAAGTTGGGCACAGTTCAAACAGCAGTCAGGAAAAAGACTATGGAAGCAAGAAAATGCCTTATTCTGTGATGATGAATAAGGCTGGTCCGTCTGGCACAACTGAGATGATACAGCCAGAGCTGGTCAGAGTTCCAAAGCATCTCTGTGGGAATAGAAGGTAACAGGTAACCAGAAAGTGATGCAAAAACTCAACTGAGAAGTGAGAGGCTGGTTTTAGACATGTAGATACAGATATTTATCACTGAATGCTGTTCCAAACGTGGCTCTTTTGAGTTACTCCCTGTGACTGTGCAGTAAGGTGGCACAGAAGAGGCTGTCAGCAAAATGCCTCAGGATTCTGTTGGAGCAGCAATTCCACTTGGTCTCAGCTCTGTTGGGAAACTGGAACTGCCACAGCACCAAAGGATGAAGAGCTCTGTAGTTCTTTGAAATCTAAATGTGTTCTATTAACTACTGTTGTTCTCACCAGCCCTTTCAAAATGTTCTTCATGAATCAGAAGTATCCCTGGCCTCTTTTCCCCTAGTTAATATGTTTTAGTTTGGTTATTTCTGACAGTTTGAATTCCTTTGCAAGTAAAATGCACTGACAGTTCTTGCTGAAGGCTTTCTCAGTGAAATTAAAAATGCTCTTAGAGACTTCACAAGGTGTAAAGCAAATACAGGTTTTTCATTCCTTTCAGGAAAAGAATGTTTGGTTTTGTAATGCCCATGCCTACTACTTTGTACATGTCATTATTGCAGGGGTTCTCTGTTTTCTTAGTGGCAGATAACAAAGGCTTTTATGTAATTACATTTGCTTTGTGTTGTACAGGTGAGCATAAGATTCACTTTATTCCGGGAATGATCGGCCCCTTTCTCGGTGTCACCCTTGTTCCACAACCAGAAGTGCGGAATATCATGATCCCTATCTTCCATGACATGATGGACTGGGAGCAGAGAAAGAATGGCAACTTCAAACAGGTGAAGGCACCTCCCAAGCATTCCCAGTATTCCTTTTTTTTTTGCTCTGTCTGTCTGCAGTGTCCAGCTGGAAGCAAGGAGTTTGTATTTGTTGACCTGTTTCTGATAGTGGAGATGTTGTCAAGTAAATATATATAAAAATAGAAAATTGGAAGCATAATTCACAAAAGTATTACAAGACTCCCAAGATTGTTTAACCAGTGCACTGCAGAGCAAACTGCATTTCCCATGGACATGGAGAAGAGGAGGGATGTGCTCAGCACATCAGAGATGGGGGGGGGAATTTTTTTAAGTGCTAGGCTGTCAGTGTTCCCACTGGTTTCACTTAGATTATTAGTCAGCCATTGAATGGACCAGGCTGATAACCAAAAATGGAGATGTAAGAGTCAGCCAGTATTTTTGAAAACAGTGATCTCTGCTTCTCTGTCTTCAATTTCCAGCTAGGAAGTGGTGTTGTATAATTATATCATTATACCGTGCTTTGAAACAGACTTTGGAGCTGTATTTATTTTAAGAAACTGTAGCAGCTCTCCTGGAAGGGTTAAGTCCAGTGACAGCTCTGCAGTTTCCACCTGCTGTGAGCTGTGATTGCAAATCAGGGAGAGAAATCTTCATCATTCTGTTTCCCAGTTGTGGTCAGAGAACTGCTAAATTTTCCACTGCAAAACAGATCCTGAAGTGCAAAGCACTGATAATGAAGGATTGGCTTAGACTGGATCCTCAGATGACAGTGTTTCATTGTCACTGTGCTGGGGCAAGTATCTGCAGAGAAGTGCTCTGAAGTAGTAAATCATCATTAAATTATCATAATTCATGTGATTAATTATTATTCACACAGTCATTACAATGCCAGATCTAATCTATCATTCCAGGAGAACAGCAGACCTTTCCCATAACCTGATCTATTAGAGGCTGTGTGGAAAAACATCAGGAGCTTATGCTTTTCTTCCTCTTCAACTCCCCTGATTGCTACTATTGTTATTATTTAGTACTATTATTATTGCAGTAGCATTTGATCATGGTCCTCTTTTCACTTGTTTTAACATAACAATAGAACAGTCCCTGCTCTGGCATTTACAGTTACAAGCACCTACAGTCATCTTCAAGTTTCTGGACCTGCTTATATTTTTTGTATCAAGATGAACTCTTCATAATCTGCATTTAGTTTTTATGCTCACTAATGTATTCTGAACTACAGCTCCAAGAATATTTCTTAAATTACCTGTGGAGCAAATTTCCACGGTGTTTTATGAAGCATATATCATAACTTTCCAAGGTTAAAGATGGAATAATCATCTGTATTACTAAGAATGAAATAAATAGTTAAATAGCACAAAATAGCACAAGATATAATAAACCTCATTAACAATATCTGCTGGAACCAGGGAGTTATTTGCTTTGCAGTGTAATGCTGGATAGCTGGACACAGGAATTACTGATTTCTGTCAAGTCATTGTAGATCACAAGCAGAGGGAGGGTGTTTTAATTGTGAGCTTCTCTTCACCTTTTGAATACTCAGCTGGTTGTCAGAAAATATAAAAATCCTGGAAATTAATTTTCAAGCCTTTTTTATTTTCTTCAGTAGCTCATGTTTTAACAAGGTTGATTTTCAGCGAGGCTGGATAACAATGCAGTCTGATTCAGGGATGAAGTCTGGTCTCCCTTTAATGATTTCAGCAGCAAGAGCACCAACTCCATTTGTGTGCCACTGGGTGAATTGCTTTTCCTTCTCATCTTTACTTCTTTTGCAATTTGGCAGCTGAAAAACATAGAGAAGCTCAAACTATGCTTGTCTTTAAATAAAAACAAGCCATGTTCCTGCAAATGGTTTCAACCTTTGGGAACCTCTGTCTTCATTTGTACTGAAAGTGTTTTTTCTGCAACATTTCCCAGACTACTTGAAATTGTTTTGTTTAATGTTAGATACATTGATTTCTGCACTTGAATCAATTTTATGAGAATATCTGATATCAAACTTGATAATAGGATGTATTAGATTTAGGGTGGGAATTAATATGTATTCAAAACATTTCTAAAATAAGAGAAACATAGTAATGCTGTTGTGGCCCTTTATATAAGTGTGAAAAGCAAATGTGTCATGTAGGCATAGAGAGGCTTGACAAAACAGGGTTTAATGAACAAATAATCTTACAATATAACGATGCCTGGGTGTGGGAAATCAATCACCTCCCAGCAGAACCACCACAGCAACCCAGTGGTGATGGATATTCTGTTGTGGGACAGGATTCAGTTTACCTGAGGTTCATTGCAAGTGTGTCTGAGTGATTGATTTGATCCCTTTTCCTCCAGGTGGAAGCCGAGTTGATCGATAAGCTGGACAGCCTGGTGTCCGAAGGAAAAGGTGATGAGAACTACAGGGAACTCTTCAGCCTGCTGTAAGCTCTGCCACCTTCTGCTCCTCTGTCTGCAGGGCCAGGGAGAGTCAAAGCACTGAGCTGTGGAGGGGGCACTGAGCTGTCAGCCACAGCACTGATCTCTGGAGAGGGCAGGAAAGGGCCTCCTGCCAGGTTTTCGTGGCATGGCTCAGGGAAGTAGAAATACATCACTTACATCACTTACGTTTCTGAAAAGAATATAAAACCCTCAATTCTTTGTGTTCTTTCTGTGACATATAATGTCAGGCTGCTCAGGTAAGTAGTTATCATCCTCCTATCAAAAACTGATTTGCTAGAGGAGCAGGTGCCCTTGTTTTTCCACAGCAGTAAATGAAATCCTGGTCTCAGCATTGTTTAGAGACACAGTGCACTGCAAGTCAGACCTTGCTGGAGCAAAGGAGATTTTCCTCATCATTTTCTTTTGCTTCTTCCAATTTTTGAAGGCCATGTTTTGGTTGGTTCAGCAGTTGCAAGCTGCTCCCTCCAGAGTCCATCATGACACTCTATTTCCACTCCCTTTCACACCAACAATTTGTACCCATAAGGATAAACTTGAAGACTTTATGTCTGACTTTACACTTAGTTATCTTTGAGTATTGATCCCTCTCCAAATTTCATTTCCAGTGATCCTATTTTATTTCAAAAGGACTTACTTTGAACTCTGACAGTGCAGAGCAGTTAATCCAAAGCTGTTAATATCCCAGTGAGCCAGAGGGATCATTAGCACAATTTTAGCCATATATTCCAGACAGTTTTATGTGCCCCCCAAGAGCACACCGGCCATTTGAGGCATAAATTTCTGTTTTGCTGGAACCAATACTTGTATTTTTGAATTTGCAATTGCACATTCATTCATTGCAAGCTAGATAATCCTGCCCTTCCTATATGCATGTCCTCAAGAAGTATGTAAATGTATTCAGTTTGGATTTGTGTATATTCAGCCTTGGGAAGCCTGGTACCTTATGAGTACAGATAACACAAAGCTATTTCAGGGATAAAGGAAAGAAAATATCGATTTATTTTTTTTTTAATTCACCTCCAAGAGGAATAGTGTGCAGTTCCAGTTGAAGACATTTGTTACCTGAAATGTTAAGAATTCAAGGACTGTAGCTTGTTACTTATTTTTAGATGATAGTGACTGGATGTATTACGAAGAAACACAACCTGGAATTCCAGCAACCAACCTGTTAGATTATATTTGCCAGTAAGTGTTCTGAGAACAAGGTGAGGAAACAATTTGAGGAAACAATTTCACAAATTAATCAGTGCTATGTGAAAAAACAGTTGAACCTGAATTCTACTGTCCAACTACACTGCTGGAAAGGGAGCTGGCTCCCTTGGCTGGAAATCATCCAGTACAGAAGAGTTTGCCTGACATCCAGCAGAATTTCTTTCCTAGAAGTGGAGAGTCCTTTGACTGGAAATCCAGTTTCAGGAAAGTAGCATCTAAATTTCCTTTCTTTCTTCACTTTTTAAATACAGTTTTCAGTGTTGTAGCTTTCTCTCATCCCTCACAGCTCTCTCCCTGAGATGAGTGCTTGCTGTACTGTCTAATTTGCTAGGCAGGAACAGGTTGCCTTTATTTCCAGTTTAATTAAATTGTGATTCAGGGTTGGCTGGTTGGTTGCTGATTAGAGATGAAAGTTTACAGAGGGATGAGCAAAGAAGAGGTATTTGCAGTAGGTTTAGACTCCTTTCCAATTTCTGACTGCAGTTACCAGTGTTTAAGCTACAGGTAATAACGTGGGAATCAAGTATTGGTGTGAGTGTTGCTCTTTCATATCTTTTAAATGGCAATGTGAGGATATTTTTCCTTCCCCTGTCAATTCTGTAATCTCCTTGTCTTTGCTTCCTGCTGCCTGGAGTAGAACCCAACTCTTTGGGCCTTATCCCAGGTAAGATGGTAATTCTGTGAATTTTTTTATGAGGGAGAAACCAAGTTGCCTGAAGCAGTCTGCATGCCCTGTGCCATTCCCCTGGAAGCCTCACCTGCTGTCTTTCCATCTCCAAACAGTTTGCTGGAGAAGATTGAGCAGGAAACTTGGCGGGAGACTGGAATCTCTTTTGTTACATCAGTTACTCGCCTCATGGAGCGTCTGCTTGACTACAGGTACCTGGCACCACCAGGAATGTATTCTGAGCATAAGTTTGGGAAGACTTAGTACCAGATTCCTACAGGGAATATTTTTAATCTGTAGTTTTGTACTAAAGTTTGTTCAGGTTGCTAAAACACTAATTCCTTCCATCATTGAAATGATCTCAGCCAATTCAGCAAAATAGATGCTAAATGCAAGAATGATCTCAAAAGCCTTGGTGAACCAAGGGGTGCTGGATGCCTCCTCCAGGCATGCAGGGGTGGAGAACCTCACCTGTGGGAAGTCTGCCATGTCAGCTGGTGACTCCTGTGCAAGATTCCTCTATAAACTGGGCAGTCTTCATTTAATTTTGGACTGAAGTTTGCAGGCCTGTCGTGTCAATGCAGCTGAGCTTTGACTCAGTTACCAGAAGTATTTTAACTTCAGATATATATAAACACACAGAGAGCTTTTGTACAATAATAGATAATTTGAGCCCATATAGAACTGGCCCAGATATTTCTATCTTTAGCCTGCTGACAAGAGTTCAAATAAATTTTTCTGCTGCTGCTGCTGCTCATTAGAGGTGAAAACCCTGGGACTAGGCTGGGTGTTCTGCTGTCCCAAATCCTTTCCTGTGCTTTTTAGTTTGCTCTTTTCATTATCCCTACCACTTTGATCCAATCTCCTGGTTTTTTCCTAGCAACAACCACTCTACTGTGCACAACCAGGTATTGGAGACACACTTAAAGGGAACGCGGGGGAGTTGGTTTGGGGTTTTTTTAATGAAATTTGCTATCAACACAACAAGACTGGTTCTCAGATACAAACATGTAAGAGAACATTTAAGTTCTCACATCATTTAAGCCATAAAATGGAAAGTTCTCTTAGAGGAATGTTATAAGATGAAGTATATGATTAATTGTTTGTGATCTAGGGAAACTCTGGAGGATAACTTCAGATTTGTTTTAAAAGGACAATTTTTGCAGATGTTTGTTTCAACACTGCTCTGCTTTCTTAGGGACTGTATGAAAGGAGATGAAACAGAAAACAAGAAAATCGGCTGCACTGTTAATCTTATGGTAAAGATGTTTCCTTTTTCTCCTTGTGATACTGTGCAATGTTTTTGAAACTGGGTTGGGAGAGTTTGGGATGGGAATCTGTGTCAGGCAAATGTAGCTTCAGAATCCAAGCACAGGGATGACAGAAAAGAATGAACAGAACTGTGAGGATCCCCTGGAGGTCTCTGGTCCAACTCACTGTTTAAAATGGGGCCAAATAGGTCAGCCTCCTCAGGGCCTTGTCCAACTGAGTTCTGCATGTCCCTGTGACAAGTTCTACAACCTCTCACACCTTTTCTTTCAGCTTTTTGCTACGTTCACTTTGAAAAAAAAATCATGACACGATAAAATCGGTGGGTTAGATCAGTGTGAATGTGAAAAGAATTATTAATTTTCTTTTCAATTAATAATGTGTTCTCTTTTCAAGAGCTTTACACATGCACAGATGCTGCTGATTGTCTTGAACAAAGGAAGAGTCTCACTAAAGAGTAACAGCTCTCTGTCTTCCTTCCCAGAATTTCTATAAATCCGAGATCAACAAGGAGGAGATGTACATCCGCTACATCCACAAGCTGTGTGACATGCACCTGCAGGCTGAGAACTACACAGGTGAGGAAGGCTCGTGTGGGGTCTGCTTGAAATCCTGATGATGTTTTTTACTCTCCCAGGGTTATGTAATATCTCATTCATTCTCCTGGAAAAAATCTGTATGAATCAGTTATGGCAGTTGGGAAGGGAAGAAGCGGAGGTGCAATTCTTTCTCTCAAGTGAAATACTGTTTATGCCACGCAACCATATTCCATTATGCTCCAAATTTTATATTAAAGTGTTCTGTGAGGAAGACTGATCAAAAAAATCACAGCAGTGGAATCAAATTTAGGGGAAGATTAACAAAACCACCATTATATTATCATATGCTGTATTTCCATATTGCAGTGTTGAGGGAGCACTTAGAAAGTGTAGGGACTCTAATTCTGTGTTGTCCAAGCCCTGTTTACAGCTGCAGACCCCAAATCTGGTCACATATCTGAACATCTGACTGTGCATTTAAATCAAGTAACTGGTAAAAAGAAACTCGACAGATTTGTACCTAAAAATCGAGTTCATAGGAAACAGCTTTGTGCTGCTATTTTAAGTAATTGAATCATTTAATGATCCTCTAAGACTTTGATTTTTTCCCTCACATTGTAGATCAGAAATCACAGACTATTTAAGAAGCAGGTCTGTGTTTATTTGCTGTCATTGATTCAGTGTTCCTTAATTGCCTTTCCAACAGAGGCCGCATTTACTTTGCTTTTGTACTGTGAGTTGCTTCAGTGGGAGGACAGACCTCTGAGAGAGTTCCTGCATTATCCATCTCAGTCAGAGTGGCAACGTAAGGAAGGTCTGTGCCGTAAGATTATCCATTACTTCAACAAAGGGAAGGTATGCCAACTTCTTCTCTCTTCCAGCAGCTTCCTTCCCTATTCCTGACTGACTTAGGGCTTGCAAGCCATCATCTCAGTTCAGTAGTCTGGAAATAAATTTGTATCAAAAGGTTTTATAACTTGATAAATTGCTTCTTGGCTCTCTGGGCAAAAAAAAAAAAAAGATGAGAAAAGGGATATGGCTGTTTCATGATGGCATTTGGAATGGTTTAGGGAGGCCAACAGGACAAACACCAAAACATTTTATAGCTTTAAACCAAGCCTTGGATCGGCTGATGTGGCAGGATGCCAGTTCCTCAGCTTTTGAGGGGTGGGATTGCATTTTGTAGCTATCTGTGCAAACTGCTGTGCTATGACTCGCTTTAGGACTTGTTTTGTGCTTAACCTACACCAGGAAATGGCAGGCAAAGCACTGTAGGAGTCCCTTTAGTAAAAAAGATTTAAGTCCTTTCAGAGTCACAGTTATTTTAAAGTGATTTTCAATTAAAATGCAGTTCCATCCACTGCACAAGAAGAAAATCAATCCATTTCAATTTCACATATTCAGTGTGGATTTTCTACAGTTAATTATATTTTATTTCAATTACTGCAGAGGTAGATGGTTCAGTCCCTTGTGTTGTGGCGTTTCGGGAACATTTCAGAGGTGAACCTTAGAAGTAATATCATCTGTTAGAGTATTTTCAAATTTTTCCCTTCTCTAGGAAAATTCCTACAGCTTATGTTACCGGGAGATAACATCTGTATGTGTGCCTCGGGGTTGGTTTTGCCTGTGATGGCAATGACAGTGGCATTAAATAAAAATGTGAGTTGGTTCATACGGGGCTGCCATTCCAGATCATTCTTTCCTAGCCCTGATAGTAGAGAGTTGCACAGGCATTTTATACAGGACCTGCAAGGGGAAGTCAGATTCCTGTGTGAAGGAAGAAATGGCCTATTTGTGAGGAAGTTATTGATTATGATTTTTTGTGTGTGTATGCCAGAATTGTTCTTTTGTAATAACACTGCATATGGTTCTCTCTTCCATTTCAGAATTTTTCAGGGTTTTCCAGACTGCACTTAAAAAGGAATTACTGACTTGTGCAAATACTGCAGTACTGTACTGTCTGACTAGACAAAGATGATCTAGAGAGTATGGAAAGCAAGGGAGCCTGTATTTTCAACAAAAACAGGGAATCCATATACACACTGAAGGGGAGTAAAAACTTGACAGATGTAATTAGGCTGTAAAACTCCTAGCAGATTATAGAGTGTTAACCTCTTGAGGATGTTTTTGGAATTACTTGACTTTGTGTTTTAATCCTCCTTTATTACAAATGGTAGCTGAATGATTAAATAATCCACTTGAGCAGTGTGTATGTCACTCACACTGTGGAAGTGAAAGGCTGAGAAGCCAAATCCTTCTTTTCAGCCCTCTTCCTGTTGCTTTGTGACAGGGAACAGCTCAGGGAATGGAAGAAACTTGCTTCCCTCAACTTTTGTGTCTTAGTTTCTTCCTGCACTGCCCTGACATGGCCCCTCAGGTCCTGCAGAGTGGGATTTGTTCTCGTGTCTTCACTTGCATTTCCAGTTACATTTCTCAGGCTGTTCCTGGCCTCTTCCACCAAGTGAGGGGGTCAAGGCAGCATCAAAAGGGTGTAAAATTTCTGCATTTGTTAGGAGGAAAATTTTCTCAGCACAGCAGTGGGGGAAAATTGGCCACAAGACTGTCTTGTGGTGTGGCCCATGGCAGTGGGTGCAGAACTGAGGGACTCCCACTCTCAGTACTGTCAGCAGCAGCCCTGTGCTGGGAAGGAACAGGGTGTTCCAAAGCCCTTTTTAGCCTTCACTGGTCATGTGCCCCTTCCTGCTGATTTCTGCCATGCTTTGAATTGGTTTATGGCTCAGCTGGCAGCGTGTGCAAGAGCATAACTTGAAATGAAGGTATTTTTAACTCACAGTTATGATTTTGTCTGTTAAAACTCAAGGTTTTGTATTTGAACTAGACTGTGAACAGAACAGTTTGAACCCAACTGATCATGCTTCTGCACAGCAATAGCTTGAAAACTACCCAACCCTCCTCTGTCCAGTTCACTGCCAGATTTTATTAACTAACAACTCTGACCAGCTCCCATCACAGCACTGCTGCAGTGTGTCCCCCCCTTAGCACCAGCCAGGCGCTGAGAGAGACCCAAAGCTGGGTTCCCAAAGCAGTTCATTTTTAGATCATGTGCTCCACACCCAACAGTTGAAGTAATTTCTCTTGTGTAGCTGCATGTGAACGGTCTTTCCAAAGAAATCTGCATGTTGGGGTGTGAGTAGGTAAATAAAAGCTGCCCTTCAGAAGTGTTGGTTCCCTCTCCTGGAGCCTCCTGGTGTGCAGTCAGCACTGCTCACCTGAGAGCTGACAGTGCCACAGGAGGAACTGCAATAGATGTCACATCATTGTGCCTTACAAGTACTGCAGAACGTGCCAGCAGATCTGAGGTCAGCAAAGCAGAAAGCAGCAATGAGGGGAATTAACAGTGGAGACATTAGGAAGTTATTTGAAGAGGGAAGTGACACACATAGCACATGGAATTACATATTAAATTTCTGTGCTGTGAAGATGCTACCGATTAACAGCACAGATTTTAAAACTGAGGCTCCCAGTGACTTGGATATCCATTAATTTCTTTTCCTCTTAAATATCTGCAAACTCTTTTCTCTCCAAGAAGTTACCTGTTGTGTTTCTTTACTTCTTTAGCTCACCTTTTATCAGCAGAACTCAGCTAGCACAGTGGAATTTCTCAGGGTGGAAACCTAACTGAAACAGAGCCTGAGTTAGGATGACAGGAATGGTATCAAGGTACATGGAGAAGAGGTGGTATAAAGAGGAATTAGATGTGGTTACATGTTGCTCATTTAATTGACATCAGAAAAGGAGTGTGAAAAGGTTCCATCTCTCAGGTCACCTCAAGGGAAGACAGCCACTGAGCTTTCTGCTTCTGTCCAGAAGGCAGATTAGAGAATTAGATAGGCTGTAACCACAGCATCCCATTTGGAAGTGAGACTGCTCACACTTTGTGAAAAAAAACCATTTATTCCCGGCCAGATGTTTTAGGAGAGACTTTTCCATCCTTTCAAGTCAACACAGATCAGCTGAGGACTAAAAATGTCTGTATAATATCTCAGTAAAGAATGTTAAACTTATAAAAAAATGCAGCAGTGTTTGTGTTTGCAAATTTAAACACTTAATTGGTTGATGTTGTTGATCCCAATTGAGTGGATCAGTTTGTGTGTCATGGACTTTGACAAGCCATGGCAAAAATCCTGTTAATTTGAGATCACAAATACCTCAGTAATATTCTAAGTAGTCAAGTAACTGGTCTTTCAATTCCTTTCCTATTGTATGTATTGTATTGATCTAAATAAATCTCAGACCTCCCATCCTCCCAAACTGCTAATGCTATCAGAATATCCTAATTGATTCCGAAATAATTTTTTATTTAGCAAGTTCTTATGGAAGGTTTTGTGATTAACTGAAGCTAAAGAATTGTCAGATTATTTTTGTCTCTTTAATTCTTACAAATATCCCTTCTTTTAATAAAAGTTCTTACACTTGCTGGTTGTGCTATTCAGATAAAAAAAAGCTTTCCTGATAGTAAGGATGACAGAACAGACACTACAAATGTGTGCTTAAAGGGAGACACTGTGAAGTACTTCATACACTAAAACAGGGTAGAGATTCACTTTTTTAAGTTTCTGTAACCAGAAAACTTTCCTTATTCAGTGCTAATATTCTGCATAAATGCTGTTAATTACTGTTATCAGTAATTTACAATATTGCTATCAATATTCTTAAAACTGAAGGTGATAGGTTAACTCACACATTAATTTTGTTTTCACTACAGCAGGGTCCCAGTTAAAACAAGTGGCATGTTAGCCCAGTAATGCATAATAAAAATTAATCCAGTAAAGGCTCAACTGAGACCTTGGTGTTCTAAATAAGTATGGTTAGAAACAGCCACTCCCCAAAAGGCTTCCAGCCTATGCATTTAAAAGGTGATGGAAGAGGAGATTTCAGTGTAAAATGAGCACTCCAAAAAGCCAGGTGAGGTAACAGGGGAGTCTTTCTCTCCATGTGGGTGTGCCCAAAGTGGGTCTCTTCCCTCGTGACCTCTGGCATGATGAGAGTGGTGTGCTAGGAAGGATTTATTGTGTGAGACTGTGAGCTGAAGAAATGAGTGTTGCATTCAGTTCTGAGTATGGATATTGGCTCTGCAACAATGCAGGTTCATTCTGAGGATATTTTGTCTCTGTGCTGGAGTGTTCCCACTGCCTGACAGTTTGTGCTTTCAGCGGGAAGGAGCAGCCTGGGAGGGGAGAGCACTTTGCTGTGGAGCCAAGCCCTAGCTCTGTACTCCAGCAAAGGAGCTGTTGGGGGTGGGTTGAAGGGGTGTCTAGCAAGAAGAAAAATTGTTAGTTATATTATCTTTCTCCAAATAAGTTCCCAGTCTCATAAATGAACTGTCAGAGCAAGCAGTATGTGTGTATAATTTCCATGGAACATATGCTTCTGTTCCCATCTTTTAGAAGGAATTGATCCGATATTTAATGGAAATTGTTTCATCACGTTACATTTTCACATCTAATCTCTGCCATTTCATACCAAATGAATTCCCAAAATTGAGTTCCCATCTTCCTCTCAGCTGAGTTGGCAATAACGTTGTGTTTGCTGTGAGTGTGATTTGCTTTGGCTTCGCAGAGCTGGGAGTTTGGGATCCCGCTGTGCCGAGAACTGGCCATCCAGTATGAGAGTCTCTATGACTATCAGAGCCTCAGCTGGATTCGGGTAAGTAGCTGCACTTCCTCTCCTTGCAGGCTCTTAAATCATTCCCCAGAGGGTTTTGCCCTCCTGCCAGAATATTCTGAATTTAAAAAATAATCATATTCCCTATAGAGCTCCATGGATTTACAGTGACTCCTTTGCCATTGGTTCGTTTTGATGACTTTGTAGGTCCACTGAAATAATTCCTAAGTCTGGTAGCAGTAAAATCCTATGGATATATGGAGACAGCACACATACAGGAGATGGCCTTGCTATTGCAATTGCATATTTACATATATTTTTGCATAAAATATCCTTTTTTAATATATATTTTATTTTAATTCCAAAAAATATCAAGGACAGCTTATCCCTTGGTGATATAAGATGGACAAGAAAGAATGGAGAAGGCAAATATTTATGGCATTCTCTCAGTTTAAGAGAATCTGGTCCTCTGGTACAACCAAACATGTGATGAAATCAGGGCACATTTGCAGCATCGTGCTTTAATCAGAAAAAGTCAAAGTTCTTGTTGTTATTTAAAAGCTTTATGAATGTGAAAACAGTTCATATCTCCTGTCCCCTGGGGTAGCATGCTTATATCCAAAGTGGAGATTTATGCTGCTTGGATGTATTCTTATACAGTGGTTTAAATTCTCTTTAAAAGTCAAATTTATTCTAACCTGAAGGTACCTGTCTAACAAGGTCTCATAAACTGCTCTTGTGAAGAACATGTTTTCTCCAGAGTGGCCCCGAGGAGAGCACGGGTGACCAGCTTAGCTGTGCCCTCTGTGTGCCATTCACACCATCACCACATTCCTTTATGCTTCCTGCAATGATACTGGGACCTTCTCCGTTTTAGAAAAGGAGTTAACGTGTGTGGGGACCGAGCACAAACCCTGCATTCAGTATTCTGAGTTAGGGTTCCCTGCAGTGGAAGCGATGGTGTCCAAGGGATTCTTCTCCTTAAAGTGCAATTCCTGTGAGCCTTTCAGCTGAGGTTTGGTTTGGCAACGGGTCTGGAAATCCCACTCCTGATAGAAATGTTAGCACAGTGCCACAAAACTAGGGATTGGAACTAGAGAAAAGTCCTTTTACTCTTTCCAACTCCCTTTTTCCTCCGTGTTAAACCTTCTGGTGCATGGAGCTGTAGAAGATTTAATTTTGTTTCATCCTTTTTCATGCCCCTCAACTCAATTAAGGCAAACTCAATTGAACTGATGTAATTTTCTAGGCAGTGGTATGGATTTTGAGCTGTAGGAGAGAATAGGACACTGTGAGCCTGTGGATCTTAATCTCAGCTTTGCCATTAATTCTACAATGCAAAGAAAATAACATTCAAGACCTGTTCAATTTTAAATGAGATACAACAGAAAATGTTCATATGTTATCTCTCAAAACGTAAAATGAGTGTGATGATACTCTACTCTGTTCCACCAGACAGACTGGCTTAATTAATAATTTTTATCTTTGACAGAATTTTGGTCTTTTCATAAAAAAATTGTGGGGGTAAAAGAGCAATGGGATATTTTAATGAGTCTTGAGATTCTAATGTAGTGCAGCTTTAAGAGTCTTGACAGCAGCTATCCCTTTCCTCCACAGAAAATGGAAGCCACCTACTATGACAATATCATGGAACAGCAGCGCTTGGAACCAGAGTTTTTCAGAGTTGGGTTTTATGGTCGGAAATTCCCATTTTTCCTGCGGGTAAGCCAGACTTACACAAAATGTGACACAGTGACTCAGAGTAGCTGTTGAGGCTTTGTATTTTTGTTTTGGAGATACTGTGTCTGCCATGCAGTTTATTTTTCACCCCTGCACTAGTGAAAACAGCTTTCTGGCTGAACTGGAGCATATGGTCCATTGGGAATGTTCTTGGGAACAGAGATCAGAAATTTGACTCATGCCTATGTGTATTTTGGACGATCTGCAGATGCAGCACAAATTGCCTCTATATTAAGCAAAATGCTGTGTCGCAGCAATGTTGGGTCATTACTTCACCGATTTGCATCATCTCAAATTATCACGCTTTAAAAAGTCTCACATGACAGACTTCCAACCCCAGCCTGATGACTCCTGTCCTATCCGCAAGCAAAAATTTCCTCTCTTCAACAGAAAACCAAACACCTCCTCTGGACACATCCCCACTTGGAGCTCACTGTCTGCTGGTGTGTACAGCATCAGCTGGGTCTGCAGTCCATCAAAAAAGTGAAATTATCTTCTTTTCCTAATAAGGGATCAAACTTAAAATGGGTATTTGTTTATACAATGTCTTGTTGCTAGTTCAGAGCAAGGAAGGAATATAATCTGACAACTGCTCCAGGAGCTGCCTGAAAATTGATGGTAGATGCCATCGAGCATGACAGGACAAGGTAACGTGAAGCTTTCAAGGACTGAAGGTGCATGGTTTGTGTTCTCTTTAAAGGAATGGTTTGACAAGAGGTGGCACCACTCAAGTTACACAGTATGAAGCCACACAAAGCCAAGCCTTGAAAACTGCACTCTTGAAATTCCCTCTGATTACAGAGTCGTTTGGGTTTTTTAATTAGGATTTCAAGATTAGTGTTTAATTACACTCTTTTAATGGAAACACGGGCAGGGGCAGTAAAGCAAGGTGGAATTAGTCATGGAGAGAAAAATACCAGTAGATAAAGGGTGACTTCGTGTTATTTGAAGATGAACAGTGTCAGAATCAGGGAATCACTCAATCATTTAGGCTGGAAAAGACCTCTGAGATCACCGAGTCCAACCTGTGACCAATCACCACCTTGTCAACTAAACCAGAACACTGAGTGCCACATCCAGTCATTTCTTCAACCCCTCCAGGGATGGGGACTACACCCCTCCCTGGGCAGCCTCTTCCAATGCCTGACCTTTCAGGGAAGAAATTCTTCCTTATGTCCAGCCTGAACCTCCCCTGGCACAGCTTGAGGCCGTTTCCTGTCACTTGTTACCGGGGAAGAGGCCGACCCCCACCTGGCTTTCAGGTAGTTGTAGGGAGCAAGAAGATCCCCCCTGAGCCACCTTTTCTTCAGGCTGAGCCCCCCCAGCTCCCTCAGCTGCTCCTCACAGCACTTAGAGTGCAGCAGCCCGAAGCAGTGTGCAGAACACCCTGCAGAGGGATCCAAGGAAAGGACAGGTGCTGCAGGGTGAAGAGGGATCTGCCCTTTCATGAAGATCTCCAGAGAAAACTGGCGATTTCTTTTTTTATATCCAACAACAGATGTTTCAGAAAATGAATGACAAAGTCATCATGGCACATGAGTCTTCCTAATGTCTGAAGTACTGCCAGTGACTGTAACTTAGCTTTTTAAATTGTGGATCCTCAGTTTTATGAGACCCTCCCAGCCAATGTGTTTGCTGGAGGTTTGTGCCCAGCCCTGACTCTTTGTGCTGTAACAATGTGGATCCTCGGCTGGAGCCATCACCAGCGAACACGGGTGTACGTAATTATAATCCTTGTTAATTCTGCAATTATATTTGGTAGCAGTACTTCTGATAGCAGATTACTAATGTAGCAATCTCATTAAAAGTCATCCTCCTCCTTTCTCTCCCTAATGATCCACAGAGCACACACACTGCGGAGCATGGACTAAGCCCATTAGCAGTCACATCAGCATGGATCACACTGTAAAGAGATTGGAAGCAGCTATTCTAGAGAAGAAAAAGATTTACATGGATTTAAAATCTACAAATGGATATGGAAGTGATTTAAAGTGATCAAATAACTCCAAACCCTTTTCTCATTTATTTTTCTATTGCTGTATAGCTTAAGACAGAAAATAACCACTTCTTTCTACATCTTTGATTTCAAAGACCCTTTGTCCAGAAAATTCATTGTGCATGTTTCTGTGAATTCTGCATATATTTTCTAGCCTCCCTACATAAGTAAATGAAAGCTAAATTAAAACTGTCCATATCTTCCACCTACTAGAAGTTCAAGTAAGGCCTGACAAGCCACGTTATATGAGGTCTTGTGTTGGCATCTGTCTGAAAAGTCTATTAAATTTAGCTTTGAGGTGTTTTCAGGGCATTATTTTTAGAATCACAATAACCTTATTTATAGGCTTATATTTTTCTAGATTGCTGCAATGAAAAGCTAAAATAGAGAATGCAGTAAGTGTTATGAAGAGATTCACCTTCAAACGTGGACTCACTCCAGATTTAATAATAGCTGCACAGTTTGAGCATTACAGACTGAGCTGTCAAGCTCCATCATGCGATTCTTCTCCCCGTCCATTGGCTGCTGTGGCTGATGCACATGAAGTGACACATGTCACAGCTGGGACATGAGAGCTCTTCCAGAACGGTGAAATGCAAAGCCAAAGATAACTGAACTCCTTGGCTGTGCTTTATGATCGGGTTTTGCAGCTTTCCTTTTGATTTTGCTACAAGATCAAGACCTGCTCATCCAGATCCCCTTTCCAGAGCAATTAACAAAACATTCTTGCATAAACTGCAGCTTCTAAATTCAAGAAATAAAAGGGAGGAAACTGTTCTGATTTGTTAGATTCTTTGTTTTATGAAACACCTCCCTGTACTTCTAGTTATTGTTATGTGTATGAGGTACCAGAATTAGAGAATTTGCCTGCTTTCATTGGTCTTGCACTAGGAGACATTAATACCAATCAAAATTGTGGTTTGTGAGGGTTAAGACACTGGAATACAATCTTTATGTCACTGAGGACTTCAGAAATCCTGTATCTTGCTGTTGAGAGTTCGAGATGGCTGAAAAAACATCCAAGAGCTCTGCACAAGTGGTTCAATGCCTCAAGAGTCATATCTAAATGCAGCTTTCCATTATTAGCAGAAATGAAATTTTGTTCATCAAGAGGAAAGTGCTTTTAGGGCCGAAGGGGAATTTGCTAAGTGGCCACTGAGAATTCTTGGTAAGGCTTTTCCATATTACTCTACTGTAGGCAGGGGAGTTCCTGAGCATGTTATTGTTGAGCATGATCAGGGCTGGGTTGTATGGCTGTGATAGTACAGCAGTGATTAAACAGCAATTTTTGTGAACAGTTTGTTGCAACTTTTCTCTAAGGAGAACTGATAAAATGATAAACATACATCTCCCTCTGTTCTGTGAGGTCCTCAGGACTTTTATCCATCTGGTGTAAATTGTATTTGACAGCAGCTTTCCCAGTGCCAAACAGCCAAGCTGGTGACTTAAGTTTTGGTTGATGCGTTTCAGTACAGTCCAATTAAAAATAGTCCCTTTTCTGAAAAGCAAGTAAGAAAAGGCCCCAGGACTGAGTGCTGCATGTGCGTGGATCAGAGGCACCGTGCTGTTGGGAGATCAGTGGAATGGTCTTCTCATTCATCACTTCTTGATGAAATACATTGTAAAGAAAAAGGAAGGAATAAAATACATCAGCTGTGTTAAATGCGAGTTTTACTCTCCCATTAGCATATTGACACTGTCATTTATCTTTGGTTTTGAAGCAGTAACATTTAAAGTGAGATAAAAGCCAGTAGAATTTAACTTACTTTTAAGGAGACTAATTTATGCTTGTTCTTCTTGCAGAACAAAGAATATGTGTGTCGGGGCCACGACTACGAGAGGCTGGAAGCCTTCCAGCAGAGGATGCTGAGCGAGTTCCCACAAGCCATTGCCATGCAGCATCCAAACCACCCCGACGACTCCATATTGCAGTGTGATGCCCAGTGTATCCTTCTGTGAAGGGGCAAACTGATGGGAACTGTGGCAGAGCACAGAGTAGAGCTGGATATGGAGGATATGGACAAAACCAGGCTCTGCCTGCAGCAGACAGTAACTGGTTCGTTGTGCTACATGATCTTGGATAGAACAGTCACTTTTTAGTAGGGGAGTGATGCAGGTCATGTTTGATGTGGAAGGGAGAGGGTTGTGCTTTGTCACATCCCTGTTTTAATCCTTTACCAACAGCATTGCCACAGTGCACAGTTTTTGTCCTTAAAAGTATTCCCAATATCTTCCCTTGGACAATACTTTGTTGGGAACAGATACTGATTCCAAAGTGCTGTTTTCCATCCTGTTTATTTTTTTACATCAGTATTATTGTTTTTTTGCAGTCTCCCTTTCTTTAAAACTGATAAACCTTTTTATCCCCAAGCCTTTGAATCTCATTCTTCTCACTGATCACCTGCACTGGGATTTGATGTAACCACTACAATGCTCTATGCATTTAAGGACTGAACCACATAACATTTCATGGGACTGCAGGGACTTTTGGAGAGCTTAGTCATGGGAACACCACTGTTTGGCTTGTGTGAGAACAGCAAGGATACTGTGCAGGACTTTAACCATAAGGACACTGTCAGCACGTGAAATCTGCTGCCATGGGTTGCTGTTTCCTGCTTGTCTTTCCTAACACATGCTTTTCACTCGATAAAAGCTTTCTTTGACTGCACAATGAACAGATTTACAGATCTATGCAGTGACTCCCATCCCAGACAATATAGACGTGCTGCAAATGGACCGTGTCCCGGATCGCATAAAGAGCTTTTACCGAGTCAACAACATCCGGAAATTCCGCTATGACAGGCCCTTCCACAAAGGCCCCAAGGACAAGGAGAATGAATTTAAGGTAGAAGTAGTGACCAAGCAGTGTTTAATCTCTTCAAGATGATTTTTGTCTTGTTGTTCTATGCTAATAATGCCTTTCAGGTAATCCTGATGTGGTGCCCAAAGATACCTTAGTAACTCAAATTACAAGTAGCTGTCGAGTCCATGGTCTGATTGACACCTGACCTGATTAAAGCATTTTCCAGTTTAAAACTGAGTTATTTTAGTGCCAGGAGAAATGGATTTTGAAGCAAGGATAGGACTTTTTTGTTTTACTGGGTTTCTTTCTTACTGCCACATATGTCCACAATGTCTTCTTGGGTCCCATGACAGAATTGGTGGTCAGTCTTTAAAAACTGACAGAAAGGTTGAATGTGTTGTTTAGAGCAGGTGTACTGAATTCCTGGTTTGCTGTTCAAGTGACTTTCAGCAAGACATTCTACAGAATTAATGCTCAGGAGGTTAATGTGTTCTTTTCTGAACGCTGCCCCCTTAGCACCTGTAGTGAGAGTCCAGATGATGTGGTTGTGATTCACGGGGTCCCTCACAGCCTCTGTTACTCCTTGCAGAGCTTGTGGATCGAACGCACCACCCTGACCCTGACTCACAGTTTGCCTGGCATCTCCCGTTGGTTTGAAGTGGAGAGAAGAGAACTGGTAATATTCATAGTTCCTGTGATTGGGGTTTGAAATGATGGGTTACTGAGGACATGGGATAGACAAAACTCCCTTGGCTGATATCTTGCAGTTTAAAATGATGTAGTTTATCAAGGATTAAGTACGTTCTTTTTCTACCACTTGATCGAAATAATTGCTGAATGTGACCAGGGGACTTATGTGAGGGAATGGAACAGTACAATGGAGACAGTGCCAAAAAAAAAAAGAATAATGGCATTGCTGCCACGTCTTCAGTATATAGAAACAAGTTAGTGCAACTCAGTGACCTGAAATCCAGCACTGCCAACAGTGAAGTTTGTTAATGTAGTTAATTTTCTACAAAGCAGTAAAAGCAAAGAGAACTGAACAATCCTAGGGTATCATTTCATTACAAGGAAGATAATAAATCTCGGTGAAGTGTCCATGGAATTAAAGGATATTTTATTGCCTTTTAGGTTGAAGTAAGTCCTTTGGAAAATGCCATTCAAGTGGTTGAGAACAAAAACCAGGAGCTGAGGACACTGATAAGCCAGTACCAGCACAAACAAATGCACGGCAACATTAATCTTCTCAGCATGTGTCTGAACGGGGTGATTGATGCGGCTGTTAACGGGGGAATTGCGCGGTACCAGGAGGTAAGCCGGGCTCTGCTTCCCAATTTACTGTCACCCTTTTTCAATTTCATTTCCATTTCTGTTTCAAAGAGAGTTTGACTTAATAAGATAAGAAATTTTCATGTCCATTATCTAGAGATGAGGTTAAATCCCCCACCTGGTTATTGTGCATCAGTGCTTGCACAGCCACGTGTGAACAGGGGGCTCTGGAGGTGGGGCGGGGATCTGGCCTGGGAGTAGGTACAGGTGACAGGGGGGTTTCTCAAGGATGGCACTTGGCTTACCTGGAAATCCTCAGCTGGCAGGTAAAACAGTGAGGCAGATTTTTTATACTGCTTACATTGTAAAGTCATTTTGCAATAGGGGTTATGGGACTCATAATTGAGACTGATTGGCCCTGGAATCAGGAAAGAATGCTAATTCATGCTACTGAACCATTATCCTTGCTGATGGCCTACTCACTGTAACCCTGAAATGATCTTATATGCAATTTGTTATCCAGCATAATCCCTGGTAAGCTGTTACTTAAACTGAGCATTGTAAAAGGTAAGTTTAGGGTAAAACTTTAGGCAGTTATGTGAAGGGAACTATATAAAATTCAAATAACTGGATGACACAAGGCTTAGAGGTATTGCTCATCACTGTCACAAGGGGAAACTTGGTCAGATTCATGATTCAACAGAATCGTTTCAGGTGCCAAGACCATTTTCTCAGCATCCCAGAGTGCTAAAACCAATAAAATTAAGCTTTGCTGTTATCTTAATATAAGATTTTTGGACCTTTTCCTGTCATCCTTTGACACCACGTTATGATGAAATACCTGCCAGTAAGCAAAAGGTACTTTTTTTCCCTTTTCCTGTAGGCCTTTTTTGATAAGGATTATATCACAAAGCACCCCGGAGATGCAGAGAAGATCACACAGCTGAAGGAACTCATGCAGGAACAGGTACTGTTTTTCAGATGCAAAAGAAGAGTGTCTGGATTCATCATCAGTAAGTCTAAACATATTAGATCAAACTGCTTCATTCAAAAGCAGAGTTTGGGTACAGGAGATCCAAATACATTCAAACAAAAAACAGGGGAGATGGGCAAGGAGATTATGACAAGTCTTTCACCTTACGGGATGTGAGGTGAAGCTCAGCTAAAAGTACATCAGTTTTGTTGTCTCCATTTATTATCTGACAGACATCTTGCTGCGTTTCAAGCCTGCCATTCATTTTTGGCATTTTGAATTATGTCTTTCCAGCAAGTTTCAAAGATAATCAGAGACACGACAGGTCAGGCTTGAGATTAGACTGGCAGAACCACATATGAAAACTTAATGCCTGTTTATATTATCTGCAGTTTTATTTTTCCACAATGTCTCCATGAGACATCTTCATAGATAAAGCAGCAGGATGCTTTGATGGGAGTGAAATCAGATAATCACATCCCTCTTAACTGAAAGTTTGGCAAGATATACCCCATTAAACAATGTGCCCAAGTCTGAATAGAGCTACTAGGCCTGTTTCTTCAGCAAATCACTGAACTGCATTGCAATTCCCCATCTGAAAAATAAAGATAATGCTTATCTCCCTTCAATCCTCAGGAGGATGTTTGAAGATTAATTAGTTATTGTTTGTACAGACTTTGGATCATGTAGGGAATTACATACATCTTAAGCCTGCTATCGCTATTTTCTTTCATCTGAGACTTTATATAATCTTATTCAATCACTAATATTTTATGTTTGACCTTTGAAGAAGTGACCTTTAGAAATAACTAATGAGGACCAGGCAGAGTGACTGTGCATGTGCCGCTGCTGCTGTTCAGCTCCATTATCAGAAACTCCTTTTAGAGATCTCTGCTGGCAACTCCAACCCCTTCCCTGGCACTGGGAGGAGGCATTTCTTTGTCACAGGGCATTATCTGTGTGAGGGCGTAATGCTGTTCACTCCAGAGATAATCTCTCTGGTAATTTTTTACAGTTATGTCTTTAAAAAGCAATCCAACATGACACAAATGTACTTGTCTCACACTTAAAGTATTCGCTGGAGTAGTATGAACTTGCCAGGATTCCTTGGCTTGCTTAATTATCAGCAGTCTTGTAATGAACAATGGCATATTTTAGAGCACTTTCATGGACATTGACAGAACTGCAGGACAGGCTTCGCTTCTCTGTCTTAGACAGGATTTATTTGGGTTTGGGATGTTCCATTTTCTCTTTCACAGGTACATGTCCTAGGAGTGGGTCTGGCTGTCCATGAGAAATTTGTACACCCAGAAATGCGTCCCCTGCATAAGAAGCTGATAGACCAGTTCCAGATGATGAGATCCAGCCTGTACCATGTGAGCTCACAGTCACTTCTCCCATCTTACATTATTCAGAGTTATGATTAGTTGCAGTAGGGTTCTCAAAACAACTGGGCTGATACAGCACTGATTGAACTTACTGGACTGCCAAATTACCAAAAGAATTCTTGACTTTTGTGCAAGAAGGAAGTCCTAGTAAATATGTTAACTTAGCCTTTAAACAGGAATTGTTAATATTTGCATGTACTTTGTTGTATCACAGAGCAGTTGTAAAGCTTAATTTTCAGTTGCTGTCTCATATAGCAGAAAATGATGTAAAAGAGAGGAAGATTAACAGGAAGTGTTGGATGTTGAGCTCTTCAAAGGAGTAGAATGACACGAAGAAAACTTGCAGTTTTCCAAGACTGACTTAGCTGAAGTCTGTTTGCTTTGCAGGAGTTACCTGGTTTGGAAAAGCTGAGCCCAGCCTGTTCTGGGTCCAGTACCCCCCGCAGCAACGTGCTGGTCTCACATGGACCCATGAGCCCGGAGAGCATAAAGCTGGTGCATCGACACAGGTACCCCCTTCTCCTACCCAAATATCGAGGATCCCTGCACACTGTTGCACCAAGAGTCAGGGATCTAAGGAGTGGCTGACAGCACTGCAGGAGGGGCAGGATGAGTTTTGGCAGAAAT
Source organism: Manacus candei (assembly GCF_025592945.1). Classification (NCBI taxonomy): domain Eukaryota; kingdom Metazoa; phylum Chordata; class Aves; order Passeriformes; family Pipridae; genus Manacus; species Manacus candei. The sequence goes on from NW_026138084.1 coordinate 110,317, forward strand.
GCCTTTTGCCTTCATGCAGTGCTAATTATTGAAAATTGAGAACTGGAATAAAAAAGTTGAGAAATCCAATTTGCAGCAAATGCTGAACACCTCCAGGTGTTACTCCATCACTTCACTCACTGTAGGGGCAGAAGCACACATCTGCCACTCAGTTATCCAGACTCAATCTGACTTGGGAGGTTCCAACTTCTGTTATGCCAACAGCAAATAACTGGGTCCTTATCTACCATAAAAGGAAAATTTCATTCACATTTTAAAACCCAACTCAATATGTACCCGTTTTGAAGGATCAAAAATGTTCACATCATTGCTTTTTATAATTCTGATCAAATCAGAAGCCAAATACAAGGATGATCAGAACATCAAAAAATGACTCTGTGGGTGCTTATTCAAACTGAATGCCCATCTATAAAATCTGAGCTAATGACTGAGGATAAAAATTGGGATTATCAGGACATAACAGTGGGTTTTATATCCAGTCGAAATTGCTCATTTGAAAATGCTAATTACTCTTCTCTGTTTATTTTTGTTGGTGGGTCTCTGTAGTTTAGCTGTTTTTAAAGCCTGGCATCAAAAGCTGTGGAAACTCGGTCTCGAGTCCATGAATGGAGGATGGTGACATTCTTTTTGATATTAAAACTGAGTAGCTTCTACTATTTCTGTGGCTTGGCAGTTGACAATTGGTGTCTGGGAGATAACATTTTTTTCCTCAAAATTCCTCCCTTTGTAAAAGGTTTTTGTAATTCTTAGGACATACTAGGGAGATTCTATAGTGTACAAAATATGTTATTTATTTATGTATGTGATTCAGAGAGACAAAGTTAATTACCTGAGTGAGATCAGGGTGCATCCTGCACACCAGCTGGGCTGTATTAATTTACTGTCAGCTACAAAGTTGCCTTCAGCAGTAACGCTGAGGCAGTAAGGAAAACTGTATTTTGACCTGTGTGTCTTGTGCTTGGCTTCCTTTGGAATTTTTTTTTAAGATGCTCCCACTCATTGTATTTAGTGTTAAAAATGAGAGTGGTTTCAGCATGTTCTGTTTAAAGAAATATGCTCCCAGGGTCATGATGTTAACCTGGCTTTGGATTCTGAAATTCAACATCCCACCTATTGTTTTGTCTTACATGTAACCTTGTTGTCAGTTCTTTCATATCTACTCACATTTATTGATTTGTTTATTGGGCCTGATTTTTCAAAAGTATCTGACATCTAGAGGTGACCTAAAGCAGCAGGTAACTGTAGGTACTTTCTACCTTGGAAGAAGTCAGGCTTCACAAATTAAAACACAGGTTCAAAACGTAATTATGCCCTTGCTCTCTCTCTGGTTTTTTTCCAGCCCACTGAACTTGCTTGGTTCAGTCCGACACTCGTCATCCTCTCTGTCATCCCACACCTCCAGTGAAACAGGAAACCTGGTTATCCTGACAGACAGCTCTGTGGGGGAGACTGCTGAGGATATGTACCACATGCAGGTACAGCTCCAGCACAGCCAGGAGCTGTGGTTGGGAGCAGCACGGAACGTGCTCTGGAGGGTTACACTTAGGAGCAGTACTTTACCTACGCATATGCTTGGATCTGTCCAGTGATATTTTTCTCAACTGCATAGGTAGAATCTAACATTGGTCAAGAAAGATGACAGTGATTCACTAGGTTTGCTTTGGGAAGAGATCTGTGTTTGTGCAGTGACTGTCCACGATGACACCACCGCTTTCCAAAAGCGAGATTCTTGCCACGTGTGATTTACCCGCCCTGCTCAGCACGGGCAGTTAGTGCTGCTCTTGGTTTGGGGGGTGAAATGAGTCCCACATTCCTGAGAGCAGGTTATCAGTGGCCTGCACTGAAGCTGGGCAGAGGCTGCCCTGGCTGATCCAAGACAGGTAAATCCCCAAGACACTGATCCACTCGGTTCTCCCTCAGTGATTTCTCTGCCTCCTGCAGCTTGTTTACCCTAAGCCCAGGTACCAAGGCTCAGCCACCAACATCTCTGTTTTATCCTCGTCCCAGGCCAGCCCTTCCACCTCCAGCCTGAGCTCCACTCACTCGGCACCATCCCAGATGATTAACTCTGCCCCCTCCAGTGCTCGAGGTAAGCACGGACAGGCCCCAGGAAGGGTCACCTGCAGGTGTTCCCAAAACCTGGCAGCCTTGTTGACTTACTGGTGGAAGACCACCTATAAGTGTACCACTGTTTCTCTTTGGAGATGTAAATGCCTCTTCAATAATTATTTCTTTACAAATGTGCTCATTCTCCAGAAATGGATTTAATAATTTTTTTCAGCAGTATTTGGAATGTCTCCCTCTAATACATGCTGGTTTCAGGCAGTTGAATTCCATAATGACTTCCATTGTTCCGCCACAAAATTGTGGCAGGCAGTCTAGAGGAAAACAAGAATAGTGCTTGGTATAGTACTTAAAAGAGAGATCATGAAGACAAAGCCAAATAAATCATTTTACATGTGCAATGAAATTATGGCACAAAAAAGGTCTTGAGGCAGTTTAGCAGACATGTATGTACACAAAAGTGTATGTACAGGATGAATGTTGAAAGATATGAATTTTAAGTGCTGGAGATAAAGAAGGGCTTCCCTGCTGGGAAATTCTTGAAGAAAGGAAAAATGTAAAAGCAGGCTCTGGGGTACTCGTATTGCCTTTGTGTTACAGTAGCTGGTCTTGATATTGCTAATCATTTTCTTCCCAAGCCTTGGAGCTGAAGCAAAACAACACCATGCAATCTCCTGACTTTTGTAACTTCTATTCAAGGTTTTGGTTTTTTCCCTCTCATTTTGGATTCTTCGTTGCAGGTTCTACACCTCTTTTCACAGGCATCTGGAGAAGGTGTCCAGGATATAGCCAGAGAGAGAGGCTGATATTTTTAATCTTACCCTTTTTTCCATACAGGGAAACTCCATGTCTCCTGATGGATGGAGAATACAGAGAAGGGCTCTTTCTCTCAAGCCAGCTTGGGGCTTTTTTGCTCAATCTGGCAGTAAAATTCTAACTGACTGGCTGTTGTTACGACACAGAGGCAGCAAAGTGATTTAATTGAAGAATCAGATGGAGTAGGAAAGTGGGAAGGGAACACCTTCAAATAAAGGCAGATAGCTGCACTAATTACCAAGGGCTGGAAGGAAAATAATCAGAAATAGTAAAGTAACCAGGTGAAAGTGGTGTAACAGGAAAAGAAGATGGAACTGAGCACAGGGCTATCATGCCAGGAAGACATCCCTAAATGGGTGTGCCTCAGTGAATGTTTTGAGGGATCTGAGGGGGTTTGGTGCTCATACTGTTTCACGCTGTTTTCCACTTTAGAAGTCCAGTGACAGGCTGTGACAGTCTTTCTGAGCCTGATGACTGCACAGCATCACCAGCTTCCCTCTTTACGGTATTATTCACTGTTGCTTGGAAACCAAGGGGATGAATGCTCCAAAGGGAATGAATGGGTTGCTGGGTGAGCCAACAGCACCTCCCAGGGATGGGACCCAGACTGACCACAAATGGGAAACAATAAAAGAAGGAATGAGTTTGAAAAATATTTATATAACTACGATACAGCATTTATTCTCTGCTGGTTTTGTTCACCTCTAAGTTATGTGAGCACAGCATTCAGACATTACTCACTCGTTATGGGATTTCACTTGTCCCAGATGCTCTCTGTGTTTCCCAGTGTGCCAGTCACTGTTCCGGTTATTACGACACTGCTGTTGGGAATGGAGCTGTTCTTAACAAGAAAAAGCCCTTACACTTAAATTCCTCTGTGGTAATAGAGCTTTGTTCTTCTCCTTGGTGATTTTTGCTTTTGTTTTCTTTTTTAACTGGGTGAATTTGATGCTTGTGAAAATGAGATTCCAGTGTCACTGGCTGGAGCAAGGTACTTCACAGACATTACATGTGCAGCTCTGCCAATGCACCTCTATCCTTCTTTTTTCTTTTTTTTTTTCCTTTTTTTTTGGTATTTATTTATATTCTTTTCAATTTAGCGCTGGTGAAAGGTGCTGGATTGACCGCACTGGAGGCTGAAGCCCTCTATTTACCCACAGAACAGATACAGCATGGGCGGCAGCCGTGCAAGTTCCCCCACGCTGCCCCCACCCATGTGCCTCATCTCTGTCCTGGAGGGACCACCTCTAGAGGTGAGAGGATAGTTCAGTCTCCATGACCCATCCAACCCTTGGCCTTTCTGCTGAGACTGCCAACAAAGCTACGATAGTCACGATGCTGCAGCTGAACACTTGTCAGATGGGAAGTGTGCAAAGGCCAACAATTCGTTTCATACAAGCCACCTAAATTTATCAACTTTGCATCTTTGTCACTTGTGGCTTTTACCTGAGCATGGTTAGGTAGGAGTTCTAGGATTTTACTTGATTTTTAAATGGGATTTTACCTGATTTTTAAATGCTTCTCTCATTGATTCAAATGTTAATGTGGAGGTGAAAAGCTGCTATCCCACTATGCAGGTACTTACACCACCTCCTCTGTTTAAGTGCATAGCCCTTTCCTGAGGAGATGGGTATCTTTATAATACAGAGTAGTTCCATCAGTGACCAAAGGAAGCTATGGCCATTTGTATTAAAAATCCAGCAGGAATTTAAACTGTACTTTCAATTCTCCACTTCCAAAAAATGACCCTTTCTTTGATTTTAAAACAGCAAGACAGGCGATTATTCGGCTTGTCCAAAGAAAATAATAAAGCTGTTAATAAAAAAATTTTCAAGGGTAGTCATCAGGAAAGTAGATCAATGGCTTGATTGTATCACTGAACAGCAGATTAAGGCACTAAAATTTACAGTAGTTATAATATACACAAATTACAGCAAATGTCTTAAATAGAATTGAAATCAGAACACAGTAAGAATTTTCTAATTCTGTGCTAATGATAAAGACATTACCAGTTACTCATTTTTACAAATATCTTTCAATTTTCACCTGGCTTGACCCTTGTGTAGCTTCTTCCCTATCAGGAAAGCACCACTTTTTTTTTTTGTATGGAGGATCAGTAAGTTCAGTTTGGTTTGGCTTCATTTGAGGTGACTCATGAGGCACTGCTGTAACCTTACTGGAGTTAAAAGATAGTATAGATGGTTCGTTAAGCAGAAGATGAAATGCAAAAGGGCTGGGAAAGAGCTATGAGTGAGTTAGGGGTTTTTTTCCAGTAATTTAATTTAAAATATGGTTGGGACTCCTCTGATGCACTCGAAAAGCAACTCCCACTTGGATACTTGATGCCTCTTAAGGCATCCCTACTGCTTCCTCAACACAGCCCCTTGTTAAAATGTAGAAAATAAGTCCTGGTGTCTTACTCAGCACTTTGCAGGAATCCGTAAACTTACATTAAAACTGCCTTTTTAAAGCAAAAACCATTTTCATAACAGTAATGGAAGTGATGAATCAGGAGAAAAGATTCAATGAGTTTGGAGTTTAACTACATTAGTGTTCAGTTTCATTCCTTAAAACTAATACTTGTCACAAGTGGATTAACATATTTATAATTAAAAAAGAAAAACTACCTCTGGCTTCAGCACAGGTTTTCCTTTCTCATTAGTAAGTGCCTGCAGTGCTGCACACACCAAGTGCACCAAGCTACATGCTAAAAGGAGTCAGCCCTGCCACATGCTGCAGTATTTTATATGGCCACTGGCTGCTCTGGAAGCTTCTAAGAGCCTTTTTTTGACTTTGTTTTTTAAGTTTTTCCAGTCCCTGAAAGGAGCGGTGGTGATTGTGCTCTCTACCTGTCCAAAGCAGCCCTACTTAATTTTGTTTGCACACTGGACACTTGACACAGTCTCTTAAAATTTTTATAGCTATAGTCAGTTACAAATTTAGGGTAGCAAACAGCAGAGCTGTTTTTTAAACTAGACTCTGCTAGCACATGTGAGATTTTTCACGTCATGAAATGCAAGGTCTATGGAAACTGTAATCTCTTATAAATTGACAGCACAGAGGTGGTTTGCAACTTTGATATAAAAGAGCAAGGATGACAAGATAAATGAAAAGGGTAGAGTGTAGGTTGTGCTGTGCTGTAGTTCTGGGCACACCTAAAAGTTCAGCATCTTTACATTTGTCCTGCAGAACAGGACTATCTGTGACCTGTGAGTAAAAGACTCAGCACAAAGCGTTAACACTGTGTTCTCCAAGCTGATGTTGTACATAAGAGCAAAGAATGTTGTCTAATTATGTTTCTGTTCTATGTCTGGGGAGAAAATGAGTTCGGGACTAGAATGCAGATACTCTATGGCTGTTCATGTTGGAGTGGGGGTATAGATTAATCTGGCATCTGCCCCCCCAATGGAACTGTTGCAATTGTAGGACCTTATCCTGCATTCTGCTGGACACATTGTTCCTTCCACTGTGTGCTGAATATCAGTCCCAAAAACTGCATGTTTGCTTTTGCTGGGGTAAAAGCTGCATCAGCCAGCACCAATGCCTTTGCTCATATGTTGGAGTGCTGTCCAGGTAATGTGTGTGGTTGTGGAAGTTTGCCAGAGGGGGCATGTATTCCCCAAAAGCCGGCATGGCTCTGTAATGCGCTGTGTGCTGCCATCTGTTCAGTGCGTGTCTGTGACGCAATCAAACAATGAGTGCAAATTAAAGCTCACTTCAGCAGCTTCAGAACATCAATTCCTGCCTAATACTGTGCATCCCAAGGGATGTGTGTATCAGTAGTGTCAGACTTCAGGAAGTCACTAATGAGAATCATTCTTCTGGCAAACCCGTTGTCAGCTGTTGCACATCAGAAGGCATATTGTTACGTGGCACTCATCTTGAAGGACATGAGTCCCAAGTAATTCCACCTGCTAAGAAGCTGTTTACATTAATTACCCTAGTATCTTTAACAACAACTACACAGATAGATGAATTAAGCCTATTCCTGCTATATAACTCTAAGTATTGGTAAATGTCCTGGTGTCATAAAAGGGCTCACTATAGCAACACGCTCAGTAGTAATCATCATTACAGCAGCATTATAAGCAAAGTGCCACTTACACTTAAGGAAAATTGTGTTTATTATTGGGCTTTGTTTTGCTGGCCAAGGTATCACCAACTAAATGGCACCACTTATCTCTAGCAGACCTGAGGAATGAAGTACCTTCCCGTAGCTTCCTGCTTTCACTGAACGGTGTATCTCAAGCTTTTATCCCTTTCTTCCACATTCAGTCCTAAACCGCACAATTTTAAGGCATTTCTGTTACTCTGCAATACTTTATGAGGGCAGGGGAGCATTAGGCACTGTACAGCACAGCCACAGCCGATTCCACACAGATGCCCACTCTTTCCTTTGTTTAAGAGGAAGCACTTTGCAACATACAACTAGGGATGCCTACACCTTACACACCTTTTGTGCTATGTCCTCAACTGTATATAACAAGCCAGTTCTTACTCCATCCTCGTGCTATGCACCCACCAACAGTCAGCTGCTTAGTGGGCTCGGCACCATGTTCTTTTGAGTCCTGTGAGATCATCCGTCCGAACTATTGCACAGGAGGCCTGAATCCCTGGGCATGCGGAGACCTGGCTGTTGTTTGTCCCGTGTACGTGATTATTCTCACTTGTTTACAGGCTCTCCCTCTCTACCAGATAAGTACCGGCACTCTCGGGAGATGATGATGTTGCTGCCAGCCCACCGGGACCGACCCAGCAGCGCCATGTATCCTGCAGCTATCATGGAAAATGGACAGGTACCAGCTCCAATTTTTTTTCTATGTCAGTTCAACCACCCAGAACTGTGACTTTATATTTACTGATTCTGATGACCTTAAAGCGCTTTCCTTTTTATTTTCACAAAGCACAGCAACTTATTTGGGATCATTTTCAGAGGTGACGCAGAACTGTTCGTATTAATCCCTCCCTGGAGTCACCCACTGTGGCAGTCAAGTGATAGAAATTGTAATGACTGTTAAAACTGCAGATACACCCTGTAAAAATGAACTCTCCTTATCCTACTTCCCAACTTTATCCTGTAAGCCCTGGTCCTCTGCAAGTCATCATACCATTTTATTTATTCATTTTTTTAGAACCACAGCCATCCTGCAGTCTAGCCTCAAAGTTGATTCTAAATAGCTTTATGGTGATTTCCAGAGGTATCAAAAAACCATGAGGGGCTGAAATAATATATTGATAGAGGGTCTCAAAACAGTCTGTGCCCACATCTACATTTGTCTCTGGACAAATTGAAGAATTCAGAGCGTGCATTTAAATCTGGCCCCAGCCTGCACTTCTGAAGGGAATCTCCTGATCATGCCCACTTCAACTCACCTCAGAGAACTGTCTCAGAGCATGCAAACTCAAACAAAACCAAAGCCAAAGGTAAGCTCCAGAAGGGCCCAGGGTGCATTCCAGGTGATAAAGGGCACGAGGGCAGGCTAGAGCTAGTCTGAAATAACTCCTCCAGAGAACACAAGCTGAGGGACTGGGGGCCCTCAGCACTGTTACACCCTGGAGGCCCACTGCCATTGCACTGCAGGACTTGCCAATGCAGGCACGGCCTAAGGTTCCCTTTAAACCTTTAGATGAGCTTTCTTTGCTTAAGAAAAGTGAACAGAAAGCCCCCGTGTTGCCCCAGCTGGTCTGTAACTTTTAACTCTTCTTTGCTGACTTTTCCTCCCTCAGCCTCCAAATTTCCAGCGCGCCTTGATCCAGCAAATGATTGGACCATGCAAACCTTGCAGTGATCCCAACCTGTCCGTGGCTGAGAAAGGTACTCCTGTCCCTAGTTAGCTGCTTGCTAAAATAGTATTCTTCTGGTCATGCTACAGCAAGTAACGAATGGGCTTCTGCAGTTCCTGGCAGAGTGCATTCTCTCACGCTTTTCTAATTAACAGTTTAATTAACTGGGCCTTCTGCCAATCTGTAGTCATTTCAGAAGGGTGGGGTTGCACAAGCCTCTCTATTTCAGAAAGTCTTCTGAGTTTAGCACTTTGTTATTGAAACAAATCCTGCAGCTTTTATCAAGCAAAACTTCCAAAGCAGCAAATGAGAAGATATCTAAGAAGAGTGCAACATTTGGACCGTGTTTTTTAGTAATGAAATATACTGGGTTTTTTAGGATACATTTATTGCTCTAAATATGAATGTTCTTTGTAATCCCTCTCTGAGGTAGTTTTATATTTATTTGGCATTGGGAATATATGCATTTTTAATTTGTTGCTCTGAAAAAAAACAGGCAGAGGCCCTGCAGGGGGGAAAAAAAAAAAGAAGAAAAGATAAAGACTTTGTTTGGTGTAACAGAAAAGGAGGAGCTTGTGAAAGGGGTGCCATGGACAAAGCGATGGGCTCAAAAATTACCTGAAAGGCAGCATTCTGAAAAAGCAGTCCTGAGTCAAAATCTGAGACAAGGATGCTGCCTAAGCAAGCAACAGTCATGTGTATGGCTGGGAAAAATGGTATCTTAAAAGATTTTTAAGGCCAGGAAAGACCATTGCACCTCTCTAGTCCGACCTATAATACACTTGGATTTTTACCAATCTTTTTGTTTCAGTAACTGTGCCAGAAGTAAACTGTACCTTCTTGAAAAAAAAAATCCAAATTTTATTTTAGAATTTCTAGTGAATCAGAATTCCCTACTTTAACAATGTGACAGCCTTACAAAGCAGTCCAGATCAAAACCAAAAGCCAACATCCAGTTCTGATTAAATGCAGAATGATGACTTGATGACAGTAATGAGCGATGACAACAGAGAGTTAAGACTGGGGGGTGAGGGATTAAGAGCTCCATCTTAGTTTGAACCAAACAGATGCCAGAGATGGTGAGATCTTTATACTGGAGAGGAGAAAGATCTGGAAAAGGAAGGTAGATAAATATTTATTGCCTGTCTAGGAAAAAAATACTTGGATTTGTATGTGTGGGAAATATTATACAAGAGTGTGGTATTCAGTGCAAAGAGATCAAAGATAGAATCCCCCTGCAGGAGCCCAAAGAAGACACAGACGTTGTTCCCTAGTTGTTTGTAGGGGCTGGTGGGACAGGACTCCCAGCTCTTGTGCCAGGCTGGTGGCAAAAATGCAGTGACAGGCACTTTTGGTAGGCCTTGAACCCACATCATCCTTTGAAGTCAGGGTGCCATCTGCCTTGGATTTTGTTAACAGTCACAGCCATGAATTTCCCCACCCCCTCCTTGCCTTGTCGAAGCTCCTCTCAGTAATTCTCCCTGACAGGGGTGACATCAGTCGCCCCGAGCAGAATGGTTCAAATGCAGCTTCCCTGCTAATTAAACTTGGCCACTGAGCCACTGAACACTGTTATGGAGAGACATGGGCTGGGACAGAGCACGAGGAGCTCCCTGCTTAGGTTCTCCCCTGAAGCATTTTGGATAAAAGGCAGGTTTTAACAGGCAGCAGCAACTCTCCAAAATCATTTGACCTTCAGATGATTTCCAGCACTCCTAAATACTCATAAGGCTGTGAATGAGGGAACAATAAGAAAATATAAATGGGTTTTGCACTGGGATACCATGTGCTCTTCTTCACATTCTTATTCTGCATCTCAGTGTTCAAAAAAACAAACAAAACCAAGCACAACAAGAGTTTTACATCCAAGCAAATCAGGTTTCCTCTCTTTATCACCTGATGCTGGGGTTTGCAGGCAAGATGAGTATAGCTGGCACTGCTGTCCCTGTTCTCTATCAATATTCTTAGTGTCTTCTTCATATTCCTTTCTCAGGTTGACGGTCTCTCTTTAAAAACAACATTTACTTTTATATTTTTATGGGGTTTGTTCTGCCTTATGAAGCTGTCACTTTGTGATCTTTTTTACTTCAGGGAATTTTAGGCCTTTGGGAGCCTGTGCTTGGGCTAAATCACAAACTAGGGAGAAAAAAAAAAAGAGAAACCTTTCAAAATCATTTTAGAAAAGAAATGCACCAAAAATGGCTGCAGGCATTTTAATTACGGAGAAATCCTCTTCAGATGTCAAACTCCATGTTTGTTTCTCCAAGCTTCCATTTTCCAAACTGAAGATGGAAAAAGCTATTTTTATCTCAGCTTTCATTGACAGGCTCAGTGAATTACTTTATTTTTTTCCTTTCCTTTGCTAATCTGAAGAAATTGCTTATTTGTTTTTAAACAAACATACAGTTATTGCACACCTCCTCTCAGAATAAACCAAGTCTTATTTGGAAGAAAGGAAGGTGCATTTTAATAATGCTTAAGGCTGATGGAATTCTCAAGATCTTGAAAAAGGGTCATGTTAGAAAGAAGCAGCTTCTACTTCTATGAAAAAACAAGTTTGGGAAGATCATACCCACTGTGAGTTATATGAAGTAAATGTTCTCTCTGCTTCCTGATTCACAAAGACTTATGAATTTCACAAGATCTGTTCAGGTGACTTTGTGATACAAGGAGGCCAACCTGCTGTCCTTAAATATTTTGTGATCTAAATTCTTGATCAGCTCTATAGCTTAGTAAATCCGGGCTTTGAAGTCATGATTTCTTTTGCAATGGATTGAGGTGTAATTTCCTTCATGTCCTTTATTCAGTCCTCACTTACCCTGTAGTGCAGACACAGCCTGTCCTGTGTTTCCAGAGGGTTCTGCCTCATGTTCCCTTCTGCTCTGTCACCACTCACACCTGAGATACAGCTGCCCTTCCATCACTAGGATTTCATTTCTACCTACTCTTTGCTTGCAAAAAAACCCTCCCAGAGTTCTACTGCTCTTCAAACTTGCTAGAAATGAGCCAAGGGGTGATGGAGGGGAGCTGGGCACACTAACCCTGCAATCACCTAACTCTTGCTTCCTTAACAAAGCCTCTGTAAACTTAACTCACTGTAGACTAGACGGTGCCTTTCTGTGCTTTCAATCCTGCCACTCACCGAGTCCCTGGAATCTGTCTCTCTGCTGGTGAAGAGCAGAATCTGCCTGGCCCCACAACCCCCCTGTAATGTTACCCCAGTTACATCTGTTTCAATCCTTCAGCTGTGCCAGCAGCACCCAGTAGCTGGAGCCTGGACAGCGGAACCCGGGAGGCCCTGCCATTCCTGTCTGCCCACGTTGGGAGCATCCTGGCCCCACCAGTGCCTCCCCGAAGCCTGCCCCATGGTAAGGACGTGCCCAGCAGGCCTGCAGTCATGCACACATAAACCCAGACCACCTAAAAGCTGACCTTAGCCTTTTTTCCCCCCTAAAAACAATCAGAACAAAAACCCACAGTCTTTCCTGGTCTGCTAGGTTTCCAATTTTTTTTCAAAAATCTTCAAATTATTGCACTCCTTACAGCAGTGTGGACTTGTGCATATTTGGGGACTAGAATTAGGTGTGAGAGCACTGAAGTTTGGCTTGGTTTCTTACCAGTGATCAACTTCAGCAGTAATTTAAGGCTAAGAAGCTATTAAAAGAAACTTCAAATGTTCATTGTTTACGAGCCTGTTGCCTTGCCATGAGATCCTTGATAACAGGGGTGGGTGGAAGTTTATCACTGCACTGAAGTTCTCCTTAGTTCTGTGTGTGTGTGTGTGACAGATGCACTCGGCAGTGCCCATCAGACAGGCAGCCCTAGGTTGGAGTTACCAGCATTTGGAGCTGTTACCTGGCATTACAGATCTGAACCCAGCTCTGTGGCTGCAGCACAAGTCTGCATTTCTGATCCTTGTCTCGTTCCAGGACACTACTCACTGCACTTTGATGCCTTCCACCACCAGCTCAGTGATGCTCCTCCCGCACTGCCTGCACGAACACTGCGCAAGGTAATGGCAGGGGAGCAGAGAGGGATGTAGGACAGTAAGAGACTCCCGGAGGAATCCCCCTCCTCTGCTCCCACCCAGCAGCTTCTGAATACAGAAACACTATTTCTAACATGGTAATAACTTGCACATGAGAAAATCCACTGAAAGCTCACAACCTGCTCTGAAATTGAGTTCTGTAGAAATAACTTAAGTGTTGTAGGCCCTTCCCTTTTCCTTCTTTGCACCATCTGCTGTGATTTCAGCACCCTGATCATCACCTCAGCTACTGTTTCTCTGACAGCTCTGGTGTTGTTGAGTGCACTTGTCTGCCCAAAAGTGGTACTTCTATACCTGTAAACCAATAATCATTGACATTTTGAAGACAAATGGAATTGCTCTGTTGTTCACAACACTGTCAAAAGCTGAAATGGGGAACACCACACAAGATGCAGCATTGCCTCCTTTGTCAGTTTTAACCTGGTTTTGTTTTTCTCTAAACAGTCCCCTCTTCATCCTATCCCTGCATCGCCCACCAGTCCGCAGTCTGGTCTAGATGGGAGTAACTCCACTTTGTCCGGCAGTGCCAGCAGTGGTGTCTCTTCCTTGAGTGAGAGCAATTTTGGACATTCTTCTGAACCACCTCCTCGCACAGACACCATGGATTCTGTCCCCAGCCAGGCCTGGAACACTGATGAAGATCTAGAGACACCCTACCTCCCTGTCAGGTACAGTCTCTCTGAGCCTGATGTCCTGGAGTCGCTCAAATCCCAGCCATGCCGAAGCCACTCTGCTCCGTCTGGAGTCATTCCTCAGGACACCATGGACCCTCCTGCTCTGCCCCCCAAACCTTACCACTCCCGGCTGCCAAACATGGAGAATGAGGAGGGGATGATCATTGAAGACGATGACAAACACCGCCCCTTGCACCGTAAAGTGTCCCAACCGGTGAGTGGTGGAAAGGAAGAGCAGGCCAGGGTAGCATGGGAGCACGGCATCACTGAGCAGTAGGGACAGCTCCTGGCACACAGCTGGCATCGGCATTCCAGGTCTGGACACAACAGAGAGAGAGAGCAGGACTCGGAGAACAGCAAACCGATTTTCTACTGCCGCAAGTTTATGTCTGAAGCCCACCTGAGCAACTGGGCCAGCATGGGAGGTTGCTGCTTTCCTTTTTAAGTTCTTTTTACACCTTTCCGTTCCGTTTTTTAACTTTCTGTGTAGTGGACAGTTTATTCCTTCTGCAGTTTCTTAACCACATCCTATGGCACACGAGCCATAGAGACTTGCAGAAGCTGAAAAATACGATTTTAAGCGGAGGGGGGAAAAGGGGGGAATGTGGCAAGTTTTGAAGCCGCTTTCCTCCCAGTTTGAGACGCACATGAGTAGAAGCAGTTGCACTAGGGACATATTTCTTTGCTGTACAGAATTGAAAGCTCATTGCTGAAATCAGGGATTCTATGAACTGTCAGGCTGGAAGGTGCATGAGCTGCAGGCAGTGGAAAGATGGCAATTCTAAGAAGAAATTGGCTCTTTTGAGAGCAGGATTGTACATATCTGTGCAGTGATCTCCCTGCATTGGTTCATAGGTGCTGAGGCAATCTAACCAGTGCTGATGCACTGATCTCCAAGATATCATTTCCAACAAACTCTGCCTCCTTTGTTTTTTATGTACTGTTTGATTTCTTAAATTTTGCTTTCACTGGCTAAGCCAACCTGCTTTCTCATGGGAATCACGTGTTATTCATCTGTGCTACAGAATGAGAGGAGGTTGGTAGCCACTGGAGCTACAACCTCATTGTAAGCCTTTCCCATGCCCAGCTTTGGGCAGGCTGTTGACACCAGCATTTCTATTCCAGTTTAAAACAAAACCAACCAAATTGAGTTTCTCATGCCACAAGCTGGTTGATGACCCAGCCAGTAAAGAAAGGGTGGCTTAAATGCATCATATCCAACAATCCTTGCCTCAGGGCTGAACATCACAATTCTCACCAATTTCCATCACCCAGGAGCTGAGATTCATTCCATGTTAACTCAATATCCTCAGTCCCTCCCAAAAACTCACTGCAGCTGGTGTGAGAAGGAATCTCCCATCTCAGAGTAGACAGAAAACACCAAGACTCCAGCAATGCCCGGTATCCAGTGTACACCCCAGAGTCAGGGACCTTAAAGGCAACCTGTAAAGAACAAGTGTTTGTTTCCTCTTTTGCTTCTTTAGAATGTGTAGTGAGAGCTGCTGCTTCTCTCTTCTGGAGAGCTGATTTCTTTTTTCTTTTCTCCTCAGGCAGCAATACAGCCTTTCCCCATCCCATGTTTTTTTTTATGGATAGGCTCCAGAAAGAGCTGAAGAACACTGAGGGGTTGGGGAACAAACCACACCACACAAACCAGAACTGTGCAGAGGTGAAGACAGTATGAGTCTATGACCACAAAACAAGCTTTTTAATCAGTGTTTGCATAGTTCAGGAAAAAAAGTCTGTGGGTAATAGTGTTCTTTACAAAGAACAGATCTCGGCTATAAGAAACCTTTTATTCCTGTTTTCGTATTTTTCAAGAAACTTTCAATCAGGATAGTATAAAATACTTAATATTTTAAGATAAACAAGCTATGTTCCTTCCCCTTGCCATGCCCACACTCATTTTAGCCTTCCTTTTAACCTTTTCACCTGCAGACTGTAAAGCACACTCCGTAGGGTGGAAACAAACCTCCCTCTTTCCTACCACTGAAAAACCTGAAGCACATTCAAATAAGACACTTACCTCCACCATATAATTAGTGCCAGAAACAGGAACAGCACTCACCTTTCATCTTGAATTCTTGTCCTAACTGCTCAGTTTCTCCTGCTAAAAACAGCATAAAGAAGCAAAAAAGGATATTAAAAATCTTTTACAGGTCACCTTTAGCACTACCTCTAAATACAGTGACTGGGCAGAGTACGTGGCTTCTGAACTGGCTAAAGATGGTCTGGCTGTATAAAGTCTGGACTCAGCAGTTGTGTGAACGGGATTTTAAGAGGATTTGTTTATTTTCTTTCTCCAGCTCTAGCCCATGCAAAACTACTAAGTTAAGGATTTGTTTCTTAAATGGCCTATTTGGCTGGAACAAAGTCTCTCTTGCTTCCTCTATTTTGTTACTAACACAGGCTGCTTGTAATCATTATATCCTTCACAATTAAGACAACAATAATAAAAACTAGCCCATAGTGAATGTTTCATCTCTAGCAGGAAGGAGAGTTTTCCAATGCGAGGACAGTCCTAAATGTTAAGGAACTAAGCTGGATCTCTGGTATAGAACATATATATGGAAACAAATTATGTTTTTGGTAAAGGTAAGTCAAGGTAATTCCTTAGAAATGGGTGATGTGTTTTCACATATGCTATTCTCCAGTCCCACTGAGACTCTTCCAGTGAAGTTTTTAAAATAACTTACTATTCAGTTCCAATTCCCTTGCCCCTGGTTTTGTTTTTCTTTTTGGCAGCAAGACTAAAAGTAGTAAATGTAGTGACTTACCGAGCTTCCTTAACGTGGAAAAACCAGCAGGTCTAGCAAATAAAACTTTGCAGAACCAAGAATGCAACTAAAGTGGGACTGAGTCCCAGGCACCTGGAAAACCTGCTCACTAGAGCTCTAATCAGTCTCTCAAAACACATCATCCTGCTCTGATTAGAGACATGGTACAACAGCGGTGAGTCCGTGGGGAGTCTGACATTCCCATGTGTTTGTAAGGGTTCGAAGGTCAATCAGGTGATGTGTACAAATACCTAATTTATGGCAGGTCCACACAAAGAAGGATGGAATAAATTGCTGAATTTACCAAATTTAAGCCTCTCTGGAGTTAAATTTCTGTTATGGTTCTGATATCTACCAAGTACTCTGCTTCCCTTTTCAGTGTTTGCCTTAAAGGGGACAGAATATAGAAAGACTATTATTGAAATATTGTGAATCTTGGAACCAATATTGCTTGGAACTACTTCTCTGTATGGTGAGGTGTCTTTTAGCATAGTACAACTCCAACATCAAGCTCAGTCCTGGAGTAGGGGGAAGCAACAGCAGTTGTTGCACTTGCCCAACGGGATTTGAAGATATAAACCACAGCAAGAGGATGTTTTGAACAGGACCTTGACATTTTATACCAAGCTCTAATTCAAACTTCAGTGTACTTGCCTTCATTGGGTTTTCTTTGCATAACAAAATAGCATGTGCATTCCTGAGAAAATTGGTGGAATTCTGCTATAAATCTCTCCATCATCCGTGTACCTGCTGGCCCCATCTGAAACAAAATTGAGAAGGAACTACAGTGATAGAAGAAAAGCACTTAATTTCTCTGAATCCTATTTTTTTTTCCAATGGTTGGGTTGGTTTTATTACTGTGTACAAGACTCAGATTCTTTTTTGACTTTTCCTCTTTGTTTTTTAGCTTACTTGCCCTTTTTTAGGTAAGGGATATTGCATATCCTTTCTGTGGGAGTATCAGCCAAAACTGGGGAGGCTGGAGAGAGCAAGAGCCTTTGGGAAACAAATTATGTGATATTTAAAATTTCCTCTGATCATGCTTCTTTGTAAATACCCCCATTTGAATGCTGTGTATTTGTACAGGAAATTGAGCAAAAAATGTATAGATTGTGATGTCTGACTGGTATTCTGCCCTGTAAATGTGTTTTTAACCTCTGGCATTCTGTGCTTATTTAAAAAAAAAAAAAGGCAAAAACCTCTAACCACTTCTCTTTTGTGTATTCATGTTTAAAATAAATCGAAAACAGCTATCTTATCTATAATGGAAATCAAATTCAAAAGGAAAAATTAATTTGTACAAGTGTCCTAAAGGTACTTCATTGTATATATTGTGATAGCATGTTTCCAGAACCAACAAATAAGTGGTGTGAATTTTAGATGTAAATATCTGCCGTTTGTTTTGGGTTCCTTTCCCTTACCCCATTCACTCGACTGCTGTGATGTGGAATTAAAGATTAATACCTGATATTAAAACAGTGCAGCTGTATGTTCATTGCTGTCCTCTAGGCAGGGGGATCCATGGGCTGCTCCCAACATCCACAAGGGACAGGGGAACAGCCATTGCTTCCCACCTTTGGGGGCATGAGGAAAAGGGGGAGCAACCTAAAGGACCTTGTGGCTCTTGTGTGTGGTGAGGGAACAGCTTCCACGTTATTCTTTTAGCTGACAGTGTGTTATTTTATTTAATATTAATTTCCTAAAACAAGCATCAGGCATATCCTCCACCTGTCTAGTCAAGTAAATGTACATGGCACATGCACCAGCCCCAGAAAAAGTTTTGGGATAACTGTTTCAGAGACAAAGGGAATGGGATTAGCTCTCCAGCAGGTCTCTGTGGAGTGGCTGTGTGCCACATATTTACTAGCTGGGCTTAAACCACCACTATCTCACTGCCTAGATAGCTACTTTTTTTTTTTTTTGCTATCGTACTTGAAAACTAATAATTTTAACAGCACAGATGTGAAAAAAAATAGTAGTTAAGACACGTAGGATCACAGGATTTTGGAATTCAAAGCTACAGTGACTTCTACATATACATGCATTTTTTTCATTACCACTAATAAACCAGGTCCAAGTACAGGAAACAAAAAGTAACTCATTTTATCTCTTGACAAACCAACAAAAAAAACTTATGAAACTTGTCTCGAGAGACATTTAGCAGTAAAACATAAAAAAATATGACTCTTCAGCTGGTCATAGTGTACATGGACTGCCAAGCATTCAGTACACACCACATACAAATACTGAGAAGAGAGAAGCTGTAACAAGGTACTTCAGAAGTGCATCTAAGACACCAAAGTGTGGCTTAGCTAAAGTGTTCACCTGATGCCCAATGAAGCCTGTATCAGTCATGGCACTGAATCACAGAATCAGCCAGGTTGGAAAAGACCTCCAGGATCATCAAGTCCAACCTTCATCCAAATACTACCATGCCCACTGAGCCATATGGGGAAGTGTCACATCCACTCATTTTTTTGAACACTTCAAGGGATGTGATTCCACCACCTCCCTGGGCAGCCCATTCCAATGCTTAACCACCCTTTCAGTGAAGAAATCTTTTCCTAATATCCAACCTGATCCTCCCCTGGCACAGTCTGAGGCCATTTCCAATTCTATTGATGCCTTAAGCCCCTAATGTTTTTTTTATTTTTCTAATATTTTTAAGACTTGTAAGTTTTATAAGTAGTGGAAGTAGATTTTAAAAGCAGCAACCCCCCCCCTTTGTCCCTTTCCCTTTCTCTAGCACCCTTGTTTACACATTCCTTAACCCTCTTACCCCATTCTATGCTCCCCATATCAATCCTACCCCTGAATACAGCAGAAATGTTTAGTCTTTTGTCAAGGCAAGGCCTAGATTGTTGGCAGAACAGCATATCAGGGCCTAAACCACAGAATACGGTCAAGAATGAGGTAACTATGTACCCTTTGTGCTCTGATGAGGAGGAAGGTGGGATGAACACGGGGTCCCAAAACCCCCAGACCCATTTCTCAGGGGGTGGACCCGGGGCAGACCAGAGTAAAGGCCACAGGGCGGACACATCTGGGATTGGATGGAGGGTTTCATAAAATGTGACATTTCAGGCATGTCTTGTAACAGCCTTGGCAAAATAAATCCTTTCTTATCTCACCCCTAATTAACTGCTCTGGAGATTTTTTCAGCACCAAAATTGCACGGTAACAATTGATAGTTACATGGAAGAAGAGGCAGCCTCCCAGCTGGCTACAACCTCCTTCCAGGTAGCTGCAGACAGCAGTAACTGAGCCTCCTTTTCTCAAGGCTAAACACCCCCAGTACCCTCAGCTGCTGCTTGTAGGACATACTCTCCAGACCCTTCACACTGTGTTCTATCAGACCCTTTGAGTCTGTTCCCAGTCAGACTTACCAAATATTAATTTTTTTTTTCTATTCAGATAAAAAATATATTTTTTAATTCAGATAAAAAATATTTATTAACCAAGCATAGGAAATAAAACCCGCATTTGGCACAACAAAAGGTGTGTGAAGCCCTCAGCTTTAAACAAGAGTTAAAAAAATATTCTAGTTTCTGTGAAAACCAACAGAACAATTTTTTCAGTGCAAGTCAAATACTTTATTTAAGCCAAGGCGACATCAGTCAGATTGAATTATAAATCCCATGTCCAAACACCTCCCCTTATCTAAATAAGAAAACTTCAGCACAGTTTCAATATATGACTTGTGCAACTCACTCAATATGAATTTCATTATAAAGCTGATAAGAGGAGACACCAAACCTCTAGAAACTACTCTAACCTGGCTGATAAAATTCAGCCCTTCACACCCTCTGCATAAATGGGCCTCTATTTGTAGATGCCTCTTAAACCATGGGCACAGACACACAGCATTTAGGAGGAAGAGGTCTGAGCTTGTCTGTCTTGACTGTTAGGAGAAGGTTCACATACCACTGCTTGCTTTTCACAGGCTTTACTGTCAATCCCACATACATTAAATTTGGAATAGCAGATCTATTACACTTGAGCTTCCATTCAGCATTCACTCACAGCAGTACTGCATTCCCTTTTCCCAAACTAACCTGGTTTCCCCTGCACCCTGACAGGACCTACTTCTTTATCCCCACAGACCAACACCTGAGGCTGAACCCCTTCATCCAACAGATTTGTGTTCTCGGACTGTAGAGCCAGCACAGGTCCAGCCCACACTGCAGCCTCACCATGAACTTGCAGCTTCCTCCACTCACCTAACAAACCTCCCAACAACTCCGATCCCCACAGAGCCACCAAGCCCAGTAACGTTCCGGCTCACTCCGGACATGCTTCCAAAACACTGACCAGAAGTCACTAGGGGTTTACTCCTCACTCACCCCCAAGCTCCAACTCTAAGTCTGGGATCATTCCCCAGCACAGTAACTCTCCTAATTCCCAGCACCTCACTTTTTCAGTGCTCTTTGCATTTAGTTCATGCTCTGACCAAACCCAGAGCCAGACACTTCAGAAGCCCAGGGAACAAACACAACCACCTCTGTCCCTCCAGCATCCTGCAGGTACAGCAATGGAATGGGCACAGCACTGGGACCTCCCCAGGAGAGAGCTAACACTGTGTTCCAGCACTAACTGCACAGTGTGGGACAGGAGTGGGAACCCTGAGCACTGGCTCCTGCACCCTCTGCATCTTCCTAATATCGATGTAAAATTCCACAGACATTTTGTCTCTCTTGTTCTCACACACAAGAACTCATCCCTTTGTTCTTGTCAGACTCCTCTGTATTCTGAAGAGGGAATGAACTGATGAGTATCCTCCTGCAGCTGTAGGTTTAGCTCAAACATTAAAATGTGACAGTAGAAAGGAGCTAAAGCTTCCTTAACAACTAAGAAGCTTTAAACAGTAACACCAGCCAACTTTTCCATCCAGAATTAAATCCTTAACCCAATCCTTTTTTAAAGGACAGCACTAGGAACCAGGAATCTAGATGCATCTCCAAGAATCGTGAGCACATGACACTGCAAAAATGTATCTGAGGCTCAGCCAGTGTTCTACTACCACTTACTGCTTACACATGAGGAAATTAAAGACCACATTTAAGAAAAAAGGAAAGTAAAAAAATAGGGTTTTAATTTTTCGATACCCCTCCAACTTGAACTGGTAGCAGTCTGAATGTCCCAACAGCACAAGCTCTCCATCACTCAGGTTTCAGACAGAACAAATCCCTAATGCTCCAGAGAGACAGTGGCTGGAGGGTGATGGAAGGAACAGAGCCCCAGAAACCTCACCATGGATCAAAAAGAAGCAGAAGGTAAAATGAAGGCAATCCTTCCTAGCTGCTGGAACATTGGAAAGTAAACCATAAATAAAAAGGAAAAAAAAATGGTATTTTTTCAGACCCAACTGAGGATCCCATATTGAAATAGAGAGAGAAGCTCATTTCCCAATCCAAAACCAAATAAAATTGCTCCTATACTGTCACACAGTCTGATCTATAAAAATGCATAAAGCTCCTACTTTGTTTGAAGATGTTTCATAATTGCACTACTTTGGTAGTTAAACTTCCTCCTTATTGTGAAGCTCCCAAATTCTCTTAATGCCAAATTTAAGCCCTACTTCCAATTAATTAATAAGCACTACATCTCAGGGCTCTTTTGTCCACTATCCTGATAAGAAATAAAGGCATTTTAAGCCACCACTTCTCTGCACAGCTAAGCAATCACCATGAGGTTTAGAAAAGCCAATATTCTTCCTAAAGTGCACTGATATTGAGTAATTCTGGGAATCATTATGGACTGAATTAAAAATAAATAAACAGAACAAGTCCGTAACATTATTACTGACCTTAATAAACAAATTTAGAGAGATTACAACATCTAGAAAGGTGCAAAACCACCGTTCTTGACAAACACCTGTGCTGCATTCACTCTGGCAAGACACAGTGTCCTAATTAGCGTCACCTGCTGTGACCGTTGCTGAATCACGTGCTCCTCCTCGTCTCACCTCATCAGGCTGATCATTTGCAGCTGATGACCTGCAAGTGTCTGATCAGACACTGAAAATTTCCCCACAGCTCCCACCATGGCTTTGCTTGGGGCAGGGACAACCAGGCTGCCTCAGGAGCCTTTCTGGGCCAAGAGAGCCCACCGAGCTCCATGTGGGGTCCCTTGCTGTAGCACAGGGCTGTATGATTTTGCCTCTCCCTTCCTTCAGTGGAACGATATCCCAGACACACACAGCCTTTTGTGTTCCTCCCCCCAACTTCGGGGCGTTTCAGTCATAAGCTCACAGGGTTGAGGATTGTTCAAGGTAGTTCCCAGCACATCCTGTGAAGGCTTTGGGAACAGAATGGCAATCACAAAAGATTTTCAGTCGGAAGGGACCCACAAGGATCAGCAAAATCAACTCCTGGTCCAACACAGGACAATCCCGAGAATCACACGATGTGCCTGAACAAAAGGTGATTGGCCCAGTGACTGGGATATTAAGTTGGAAATTTTTAAAAAATAACAGTAATATTTTCTTTTTACTTGACTCTGCAAAATCACCCACCCAAGAAGCTGCATGCTGGTTGTTATTTTAACCTCTCAGCTCTCAGCTGCCCCACCTCAAAGCACCCAGTCCTTGGACCTCACAGGGTGTGCCCAAAGCCACTGAGCCCATCTCTGTCCGTCCCATCCCCTCACAGGACACATGGTCATAGAATCATAGAATGTTAAGAGGCTGGAACGGACCTTAAAGACCATCTAATTAATACAACTCCCTGCCATGGGCAAGGGACACCTTCACTAGACCAGGTTGCTCCACGCCCCATCCAACCTGGCCTTAAATGCTCCCACAGAGAACGGGCAGTTTGTATCAGGGCCTCACCACCCTCACAGGGAAGAATTTCTTCCAACTATCTCACCTAAACTTTCCCTCTTTCAGTTTGTACCCATCACTCCTTGTCCTAACTCTGTAGTTCCCAACGAAGAGTCCCCAAGACCCCCCCACCCCGCAGCTCCTCTGCCCCACCAAACTCCCTCCCTCCCCAGACATGCAGACACGACCCCACTCACCCAGAGGTGCCACAGAGCCTCGCACAGGCCCTCTCCCCGCGGTGCCGCCCCGTCCGGGTCTGTGAGGCGGCCCCGGCGGGCGGTGCCTCAGACCGGGCCGGCCCCGCCCTGTCGCAGGTGTGAGGACCTGCCCCTTTCCAAGATGGCGCCCGCAGGCCGCCCTCAGGCAGCGCGTGCGGACGCTTTTTCCCTTAACAAACATGGCGGCGAGGGCAGGCGGGTCCCGCCGCCCACCCCCAATCAGCGGCCGCCAACTCTCCCGTGGAGGCGGTGGCGCGGCCAATGGGAGCGCGGAGCGTGGCGGCCGCGCGGAGAGCGGGCCAATGGGGCGGCGGCGGCGGGGGCGGGCGACGCGCGGCGGCGGTGCCTGGGGTGCCGGGGCGGCGGGCGCTGCCGGGCGAGGCGGGATGCGGGCGGCCCACGGGCTCTGCGCGGCGCTGGCCCTGCTCCTGCTACCGGCCGGCGGCCGGGCGCTGCGCGACGGGGACTGCGAGGGTGAGTGCGGACGGGCCCGGCCCGCGGGCACGGCGGGGGACAGGCCGCTCCTCGCCGCCGCCTTCCGCTGCCCGGCCCGCCCGCCCGACGCGAGAGGCCGGGACGCGGAGCAGCCTCGGGGCTGTGACAGCCCCGAGCGACAGCCCTCCCGCTGGGGCCGGGCCGGGCCGGCGGAGCGGTGCCTCCCGTGGCAGGAAAAGTCTTGGAAGTCCGGGCAAGCGCGGCCGGGCTGGGCCGGGCGATGCTCGGGGTGCCCGGTGCCGGGGCGGCCCGCGGGGGAGGCGGGGCGGGGCTGCCGGCCGGGCCCCTCGCCGGACGGGACCTCCCTCCCGGGGGCGCTGCGCTCTGCCGGCAAGTTGCCGGACCCTCTCAGCGGGGTCAGCGGTAGCGCAGAGTCCCCAGGGAAAGGGAGCCCGACCCCGGGGACGTCCGGGCTGGGTGATCGGCACTGTCGCAGCTCGCCACCCGCGGGCAGCGCTGCCGGTCGGCTGAGTGACCGGGGCAGGGAGCAGAACGCCAGAGCGGTTAGTCACCGGGACTCCCTCTTATTCATCACACTGTTAGTTCACCCAGCGCCTGCTGGAGTGCTCCGAGTATCCTCGGTGCGCGCAGCCGGGAGCAGCTAATCTAAATCAAACCGGGCCCCTCCGTGTACCATGGGAGTACAAACGCCTCGGGGATGAAACCCGTTGAGCTGCACAGCAAATTAAACTGCTCTTGCGCGAACTGAACATTTCCCATTTGGAGCAAGAAGAACTCTAAGTGGGGCCATAGTAGCTGGTTGGGAGTTTGGGGTACTAGCACCTCTCCTCCTCTTTATAGGGAGAGCAACAATAAGACAGGAGGGGAGGGAACTTGGTAAATCAAAACTTCCATCTGCTGTCCCAGCACTAGTTTGGAAACTTGTTTCTACTTGTACTGTGGCCACTGGTGCCACTGCCTCCAGCAGTTTTGTTTTTCCCGAGGTTTTCACTTCCCAACAGCACAGAGTGGACATCAGTGCATGTCTGTGCCTAGGGACAGACTGGTGTGAGGTAAACGAGGGTGTGTATGTATACAAAAAATGTTTTCCTAAATGGCTTATAATTAATGACAGTAAGTTTCTACTCGGTTCCATGGTGGCCATACTCCATTTCCTGTACTGCCCAATTCCCATGCCATGCCATGTGTTCAGAGTTGAATACAAGTTGCTAATGACAGTAACATTTGCCAGACTCTTCCTGTTGTGGTAAACAAATCCCATAAAAGACATAACTCATACCTGTTCCTTGGAGGCAGGTCTAGGCCTGGCACTTGTCTCACACCGGGAAGGGGTGAGAACCCCCAGGTCCTGCTGCAGGAATTGGTGGGGCTGCAGAGCTCTCAATCCAGGTGATGCTGATGTCCACTGGCAAGTTGTGAGCAGCAGGATGGCCAGAATCTGACCCTCAGGGTGTCCCTCAGTCACCCCACGGCACAGATCCCACGGGCTGTCTGCCTTCCTTCCCAGCCACACAGGGCCGCTGTGCTTTGGAATGTGTGCGGAGCGACTGCTGCCAGGGAAGGAGTGACTGAGCTGTACAGCCCCTCCCGCAGGCAGGAACATGGATCCGTCCTCTCAGATGCTGCTGCACTTGTGGAAGTTGCACTATGTCTAAGACTGTTCCCTCCTTCCGTCTGAAAACGCGTCAGAAGCTTGTGGAAATGAAGAGAGGAGACACGTGCCACGAGGACACAGCCGGGATCAAATAATTCCTTTTTCTCTTGGAAACAGTTTCAAGTGAAGCAGCTGGGTAATCAGTGATACTGAAATCAGCACATGGGGAGTCTGCAGGATTATGTACACACTTGGTTTTCTGCCAGCACTGGGTTTGAAGACACTTGCATGGATCTGGTTTCTCAGGTTGCCACAAACCCACCAAAAGTATCAGGGTCTGTTATTGATTCACATGTGCTCTAAAAGATGTTCTGAAACATGGGTGACATCACTGGCTTATAATGCAGCTTCTAAAAGTTCTATTCTCCAGATCCCTTATTCCATTTCCCTACAAATGTCCTCTAGGAGCTGCCACAAGATTACTTCACTGGCCAATAACTCCATCCACCTTCCCTTCCAGTGTGTGTCACGTTCCTGGGAAGGTTCTACCAGAGTTTAAAGGACAATGACATCGAATTCACACCTTCCAGTATTGAAAAGGAGCTCTTGAAATCCTGCAAAGAAGCAAAAGGCAAAGAGAACCGCCTGGTAAGTAGTAGTAGTCGATGGTACTTGCCTCCTGAGGGAATAAGTTGTAGGATACTTGGCAAACAAGGGGAAACCAATGCCTCTGAGATTATGATATAGCTTCCCAGGGGCTGTTCGTCCTGCTTCTGTGGCTACAATTGGTCCTGTATTTTTTATAAGAGAGGACTTGAGGAGTTTGACCTCTTCACCTTAAAAAAAAAAAAAAGAAAAAAACCCCAACCTGTCTACAGACATCGGACTGGCTGGCCTTGTGTCTCCCTTGTTACTGAAGCACTGGGGATTACAAAGCTTTTATTTGCTGTAGGGCTTCCCTGTCCCTTAGACAGTATTTGAGGTGCTATATATAAGCTGTTAAAATATTTATACTCTCTGGCTGTTTAGCTGCAAAACTAAATTAAGGAAAACCAACTTGCCCTAACTAAAAACCGAAGGCAATCTGTGAATGAAGAGCCCCAAGGAAAAGGCCCTGAACTAGAGGCACTGTGAGACGTAGAGAGGGGGAACACTTCAGGGAGTCTTTTCTCCTTGAAGGAAGAAGACTTCATTCTTAATCCAGTTCAGTTTTCATAAGGCTGAGAAACAAGAGAACCAGTCTGGGCAGCTGTAAAAGCAGTGAAATGGAACACACCTGCTCAGTAGCCTGGGTTCAGAGTTGGGCTCCTTTTTCCATCTGTAGTGGTCACTTGGAGAGGTTCTGTAACAGCAAACATCCAGCTGCCAAAACAAGTGAGGGAAGGGATAGCAAACTCTCCTGTTAAAAGCCTTTTTCCATACAATCCCATCACTCTTGTCTTCCCTCTAGTGCTATTACATTGGGGCTACAAGTGATGCAGCCACCAAAATCATTAATGAGGTGTCAAAGCCCATGAGTCATCACATCCCCGTGGAAAAGATCTGTGAGAAGCTAAAGAAGAAAGACAGTCAGATCTGTGAACTAAAATATGGTAAGTTGCCAGCACAAGGGGGAATGCCCATGCTTTTCTGGGGTGTGGATCTCTGGGGTAAAAAGCAGCATGCTAAAACTACTCAGCCCAAAATTCTGTAGCCTAGATAGGTTGTGCAACCTGGGTTGCTCTTCATGAATATCCTAGAGAGTTTTATGGAGGTGCTCAGGTACAATTGTTGGCCGCTAACCCTTCTTAGCTTCTGCAGGGGACTCTGATCTGCCCTGAAATAACTAACTCCCTGGTGCTCACACTGCTGTTGGGAATATCTTGCTTGGGAGGGCGTGTGGTACAGCCTGTCCTAGGGAGCAGGCAGGGGTGTCACTGTGGCTGGGACTCGAGCCCTTGGCTGAGCTCTGCAGTTGCAGCTGCTCTCCTGTTTCCAGCAGCAGGGAATGCTGCTTTCTCACCTCCTCTGGTGTCTGCTCACAGCATTCCACACTCTATTTCTCACCACCTTCCTTGAACTCTCATGTTCCTAGATTACTCCTCTTCCTGAAAAGACTAATATGAAGAGCAGGCATGGAAATACCTCCTGCTGCTTTCCTATATCTCTGCCCTTACATGCCCAGGAGACACCCCTTGGATTGTAGGTCTTTATACCTCTCACTTCTCTTGTGTCCTGTTGCTTCCTAAAAAGCTTTTTTGTTGTTGTCACTTGCTTATCTTTCCTCTAAAATCACCCTGCTACCTTTCATTCATCCAGTGAAAGAGAGAAGTGTCGCTGCTGATATAATAAAGGGGCATTCAGGGCTATTGTGGAAGACCTACATCGAAGCTGCAGCCAAGCATTCTGGCTTCTAATAACAACTTATAGCATTAAGAGCCTTACCACTATCCAAAGCCTAACTTAGGCGTTCCTCCCACTCCTGGCACCTCTCCCTATCTCGGGCTGGGACTTCCCTGCCCTCTCCGTGTGTCTGAGTGCGGCTCTGCTCTCCCCGCAGACAAGCAGATCGACCTGAGCACGGCTGACCTGCGCAAGCTGCGCGTCAAGGAGCTGCGGCGGATCCTGGACGACTGGGGTGAGGTGTGCAAGGGCTGCGCAGAGAAGTCTGACTTCATCCGCAGGATCCACGAACTGATGCCCAAGTACGCGCCGAGGGCAGCCGGCGCCCGGGCGGACCTGTGAGGGGCGACCCCGGGGCTCTGAGGGGCGACCCCGAGGTGACCACGGGGCTCTGAGGCGTCTTGGAGGGGCGATCGCAGGGCACCGAGGGGCGATCCTGGGGTGACCCCGGGGCTCTGAGGGGCGATCCCCGGGCTTTGAGGGGCGATTCTGGGGGTCGAGACCGGGGCTCCAAGGGGTCTCTGAGGGGCGACCCCGGCCCCGCGCTTTGTACGGGACGTTCATTAAAGTTCGCCGGTGTGCACCGGGCGGAGCCGTGCCGTGTGACGTGATTTCCGGACACACCCGCGCACCCCCATCCCCTCCCGCCCCGCCTGATCCCGACATTCCCCCTTCTCCCCCTCCTCTCTCCCGCTGTTCCAGCGGGTCCGGCCCCGCGCGCCCCCTCAGCCCTCGCGGGGGGCGGGGTCTCGCCGCCCTGCCCTGATTGGCCGCCCCGCCCGTCGCGCGCAGGCGGCGGGAAGCGCCGCGTGACGTCACGGCCCCGTGACGCCGGGCTGCGGCGCGGCGCGCGCGGAGCGATGACGTAGGGCCCGCGCGGCGCGGCGGCCGGAGCCGCCTTCGCTCCCTTTTGTCCAAGATGGCGGCGGCCGCCGGAGGCGCCTCCTGAGCCGCGGGCCCGGCGCGATGAAGCGCGGCAGCGACCGCGACTCGAGCCCGCCGGGGGCCGCGGGCGGGCGCGCCGCCGCCGCCGCCAAGCGGCCCCGAGACCGCGACCGCGAGAGCAGCAGCCGGCGCGGCCCGCACCGCAGCTCGGGCGCCTCCCGCAGCAGCCGGGACAAGTCCACGCCCGGCGGCGGCGGAGGCGGCGGCACCACCACCAGCAGCAGCAGCAGCGGCGGCGGCGGAGGCGGCTCCAGCTCCCGCAGCCACCGCGGCGATGAGCGCGCCGGCGGCGGCGGCGACTCGAACCACCGCCCGGCGGGCAGCGGCTCGGCCTCAGGCGCCCGCGGCGGCAGCCAGGCCGCCCCCTCCTCCTCCTCCTCCTCCTCCTCCTCGTCCCGGGCGCTCGGCGTGCCCAAGGCCAAGGCGCTGCCGGGCGCCGTGGTGGCCCCGTCGCTGCTGCTGGCCGGGCCGCCGCCGGGCGCCGCGCCCTCGCTGCTGCTGGCGCCGCTCGGGGGCTCGGCCGGGCTGGCCGGGGAGCCGCCCGGCTCCTGCGAGTACAAGACGCTGCTGGTGAGCGGGCTGAGCGCGGCCCTGCCCGACCAGCTGCTGGAGGACGGGCTGTTCCGCCTCTTCCAGCGCTTCGCGGGCGGGGGCGCCGGGGACATCAGTGTCAAGCTCTCGCACACGCCCGAGCTCGGCCGCGTCGCCTACGTCAACTTCCGACACCCCGGGGATGCCCGCGACGCCCGGCGGCACGCCCGCGCCCGGCAGCTGCTGCTCTACGACCGGCCGCTCAAGGTGGAGCCCGTGTACCTGCGCGGGGGCCGCCGCAGCCGCACGCCGCCCCCCGCGCCCTCCCCGGAGCCGCTGGGCTACCTGCCGCCCCTGCACAGCGCATACCAGTACAAGCAGCGCTCGCTGTCGCCGGTCACCAGCCCCTTGCTGCGGGAGCCGCGGCCCCGCCACGCTCACGCCGCCGCCGCTGCCTTCGCGCTGGAGGCAGCGGCCATCGGGCTGTCCCGGGAGCGGGAGCGCGCCCTGGATTACTACGGGCTGTACGACGAGCGCGGCCGCCCCTACAGCTACCCCATCGTGGCCGAGGAGGACCTGATGCCCGAGGATGACCAGAGGGCCACCCGCAACCTCTTCATCGGCAACCTGGACCACAACGTGTCGGAGGTGGAGCTGCGCCGCGCCTTCGAGAAGTACGGCATCATCGAGGAGGTGGTGATCAAGCGCCCTGCACGCGGCCAGGGCGGCGCCTACGCCTTCCTCAAGTTCCAGAACCTGGACATGGCTCACCGGGCCAAGGTAGCCATGTCAGGCCGCGTTGTTGGCAGGAACCCCATCAAAATCGGCTACGGGAAAGCCAACCCCACCACCCGGCTGTGGGTGGGGGGCCTGGGCCCCAGCACCTCCCTGGCCGCCCTGGCCAGGGAGTTCGACCGCTTCGGCAGCATCAGGACTATTGACTACGTGAAGGGCGACAGCTTCGCCTACATCCAGTACGAGAGCCTGGACGCCGCCCAGGCCGCCTGCGCGCAGATGAGGGGCTTCCCCCTGGGTGGCCCGGAGAGGAGGCTCCGAGTGGATTTTGCCAAAGCAGAAGAGACGAGATACCCGCAGCAGTACCAGCCCGCGCCGCTGCCCGTGCACTACGAGCTGCTGGCCGATGGGTACAGCCGGCACCGGAGCCTGGAGCAAGACTTGAGGGTGCGGGATAGGACTCCTCCGCACCTCCTGTACTCGGACAGAGACAGGAGCTTTGTGGAGGCAGACTGGGCCAGCCCTGCCAAAAATGCCGAGCGCAGGAACAACCTGGAGAGCTACAGCCGGTCCGTGCGCAGCAGGAGCGGGGAGCGCTGGGGCGGCGACGGCGACCGCAGCGTGCCCAAACCCTGGGAAGAGAGGCGGAAACGCCGGAGCCTCTCCAGCGACCGCGGGAGGACTACTCACTCGCCTTACGAGGACAGAAGCAGGACAAAGGCCAGTGGGCCAGCTCTAGACCGCAGCCCTGACAGGGCTCGCAAGGAGAATCACACTACAGAACCCGGGGCCGAGAAAGAGCAGAGCAACTCCCTCCAGAACAATCGCCACGCGGCTGAGGAGAAGCCCCATCGCGAGCCATCCGATGCTCCCCAGCCCAAAAAAAGGGACAGCGAACGCAATCATCGAACTGGTGAATCGGAATCAAAAACTCACGAGGAGCCAAAATCCGAGACCAAAAAGCTAAAGAATTTATCAGAATATGCTCAGACACTGCAGCTTGCTTGGAATGGGCTTCTTGTGCTAAAAAACAGCTGCTTCCCCACCTCTATGCACATCCTGGAGGGAGACCTGGGTGTCATCAACGGACTCCTCAAAGACCATTCGTCCGGCGGGAAGTTGACGCAGCTCAAAATCGCGCAGAGACTCCGGCTGGACCAGCCCAAGCTGGACGAAGTCACCCGCCGCATCAAACAAGGCAGCCCCAACGGCTACGCCGTGCTCCTGGCCACCCAGTCCGCCCCGGCAGGGGCAGGGGCCGAGGGGACCTTCCCTGCTGTGGAGCCTGGCTTGCAGCGACGGCTTCTCAGGAATCTGGTCTCCTACTTGAAACAGAAGCAGGCTGCTGGGGTTATCAGCCTGCCCGTGGGAGGGGCGAAGGGCAGGGACAGCACAGGCATGCTTTACGCGTTCCCTCCTTGCGAGTTCTCTCAGCAGTACCTCCAGTCAGCACTAAGGACATTGGGGAAGTTAGAAGAAGAACATATGGTGATAGTTATAGTCAAAGACACTGCCTAGCCCACACTGTCTTTTCAAATTTCATGTTTTCTTTGTGTGTCACACAACCCAGTTGTTTTTAAGGCTGATCATTTTGGCGGAGGCTCAAAACACCTCGGCCAAAGTGGTAAGATTTTTAGTTTCTAATTAATTTTAATACCTATAATATCTATTAAAATTTTAAATAGAGCCCATTTTATTCGTTTTTAATATGTGACACTGTCCGCTGTTGTTCTGTATTTTTATTTTTTAACTGTATGAAAAGTTGTCAGTAAAGCCTTGTTCACTGATGGATTTCTAAAATTGTGCGGTATCCGAGTTCTTACGGCTCAGGAAGGGCCAGTTCCCTGTGCAGGAGCATCCACCTGAGGCCCCAGCTTGGTTCAGTTTCTCAGACTCCAGCCTTCTGCACCTCCTTCATCTCTATATGTGTCCTTCGAGGTGGGAGGGGAAGGGGGTTCTTTGTGCTGCATGAGAGACTCAAAGGTTGGCTCTCTTATTTTTTTTCTGTCCTGTTGGCTTTTTATTTCATAAATTTGAGTCTGGATGCATTCCTGTTGAGTCTCTGTTTGAGGATAGAAGCTTCCCAGGAAGCCAGCTACCAAGGAAGCAAATCCTGATCAAGAGTAGAACTGGTTTTTATACACAACAAAAAATTACAGTTGATAATTAATTAGCAAAAAGTTTGCTGCTAAGGAGTCAACCCCGTATTCAAGTTGGTGAGCTTTGAGAGCACTGATAAATCTCAGCCATAGAAGCTCTTGGATAAAACAAAAGAGGTTTGACATTCCCAGTTTTTATAAAAGGAAAAAAAGCGAAGCAGGAGAAAAAAAAAGTGATTTAAGGGGAACCCTCTTGGGCCCATTGTAGATGTGGACAAGCAAAGGGCACAAAGGTATTTGGTGAGCTGGAGCTGCCATTTGCATAGTCCATCACGTTGCACTACCTGAAATCCTTAATTGAAAAATGGCAATTTTTTTTTTTTTTTTTTTTTTTTTTTGCTGGAGTTAAAGTTTAACTCTTGTAAGCTTGTTAAGGCCTACAAGGAAAGAGAGAAACATATCTGGCTGTCTGAGAACGTGTTACTTTACTGCAGGTGACCTGTGACTGTAGGAACTGCTGGAGATCAAAGTTGGAGATCTGAGATGGGGTGGGTCCATCACCTTTGCTGTCTGTGGTAGGAGGTGGTTGTTAGGAGAGACCAGGACCTCTGCACCTCTTGAGTGCTCAGCAACATAAGGATGTGGTAGCGAGTCCAAATTGGAGTTAAAATCCACAGTTAGGTTTGGGGATCTTTTTATTTTTTAAAACGATGCCTGTAGATTTTAGGAAGCTTACAGAAAATTGTGTGGGATTAAAAACACTAAAGTTTCTTTAAATTTGCAGGGGGTTTTTTGTTTGTTTTGGTGGTAAGCAAGTGAACAGAATCCTGGGAGAACCAGAGTCTGTCTTGCACTACTCTCTGTGACCCAGCAACTCACTTGCTGATGGCTGCCAAAGGCCCTTCTAAAACTGCTCTCAGGTATGATTGGTGTCAAAACCTATTTAGCAGGGAGCATAAACTCAGTGTAAGATGCTTTTATTTTTTTATTTTTTAACCCTGCAGTGTCACAGTAGGGACATGGTCATGTGTGAGCAGTTGCTTAATTTAATAATGTGTTGATATCAACAAGTGTGGGTTGGTTTGTTGAGTTTTTTTTGTTATTTTAACATTCAATACTGTGATTATATTAAAAGTAAATCTAATGAGTTAGTGTGATCAGGAGAGGGTTTGCATTTCACTTGATGCATCTTCTGTACCCCAGAAAATGTTAATTCTGTCCGTAAGGGCCCGAGTACAGCTCGGAGGCCGCGGAGGGTGTTGTCCATGGGGGTGCAGGCACAGGTCAGGGAGAGGTGAGCTGGCTGCTCTGCCAGGAGCAGCAGGGACCTGGGAAAGCTGTGGGGACAGAGGAGCAACTCCAGCACTCCCAGCCGCCCTCCAGGCTGGCTGCACTGGTGGCACAGGGAGGTGCAGGGGAGCTGGACTGCCCCGGCTTTACAAGGTTACAGGAACAAGGACTTAAACCTTGTGACCAAGTCCCCGATGCTGTTGTACCGAAGACAGTGTCAAATGTCAACAATTGTAAGATTAAGTGTTATCTGAAACCAAGTGCTATTAAATGCCCCTCATGGCCGAGTCCTAGAGTGATTTAGAGCCTTTTGTGGGAGTCTCCTGTGCATTGGAGGTGTCCTGGAAGTGTCCTGCAGCCTGAGGCAGAGCGTGTCGTGGTGCCACAGCAGTGCCTGCCTGGCTTTGTGGTGGCAGGGAGCTGTAGCTCGAGCTGCTGTGGCGTGGCCTCGTGTGTGCCTTTGCGTGTGTTATGGTGTGTGAATGTGAGGAATTGAAAGGGAAAAAAAAAAGCTGCAACCGCTTCCTGGCAAGGGAACAGCCTGAAATCCCCCATCTCCCACTTCCCTTGTGAAATCAGTAAATAGGGTTATTTAGAAGGTAAACGTCATCCTGCGTTGGGTTGGGTAAGAGTTTTAATGATGGGATCTCTGTTCCCAGAGAGGGGCTGATGGGTGTGAGCATGTGTGCATGGACCAAACAGATTTCCCTCCTACCAACAAATTAAAAGGAGAAGTCAGAGAGTTAAGGAAAAAACACCTTGGGAGAGAAGCAGCAGCATCCCTCTGACATGATGACCTGAGCCTCCCTGCTCCCTGGCATGCAAGGGAGCCACAGCCTTGTTTGAACAGACTGTGCCAAGGCCAAAGGACCTGTCCTGCAGTTGTGTCCTCCTTCCCATCCCTTCACACTTGTATCCAGGCTGGTCCAAGAGAAACAGGCCTGAAAAAGGCTTGACCATTACAGCAAAATAACACTACATCTGTATCTTAGAGCATCAGAGACTTGTCCCTTAAACTGGGATGGGCTGCAGTTCTGGGGAGAAGTTCCACAATATGGGGCAGGCCTGAGACACGTGGTGATGTAGGAAGATGTGGGGTATGACAGTGCTGGGGGGTTGGGAGGTGGGTGTGCCTTTCAGCCCGGGACAGTAGGAGCAGTGGGGTAATCACAGCAGGGTAATGGTCTGGGCTCTTTGAGGGTGCTCTGAAACTCAAGTGGGACTGGGTGTGAGAGGATGGGTTGGCTGGTCTGAGAGCATTAGTGCTCAGACTGAGCTACTCCATCTTTTATTTTAAACACTCCTTCAGCAAACATTTGGGTCTTTAACTTCAGTTGCTGGCTGCCTTTACTACAAAAAAAACCAGGGATGAAGGCCAGCCCTGGGTGAGCTGTGACCAGTGCTGAGGAGCCCATCACACCTCAGTTACCACCCTTCCCTGACACAAAGGTTAAGCCACTGCCCAGCCCCGGGGTTTGTACCCTGCTCTCCCAGGGATGTGCTCTCCCTCCCAGGTGCTGGCACAGGCATTCCACAGGCTGTGCTCCACAGAAGGGTGTTGCTGCACCAAATGGGCTGAGCAGTTACCTGGGGTTGGGTCCCAGAGTGAGGAGGACCACACATAGGAACGACACTGACAGGAGGGCACAGGCTGTGCTGGGCTCTGCTCACATTGTGGGAGGAAACACATCCTTCCTGCAGGGGCTCCTCTGCTGCAGAGGTCGGTGGGTGTCTCAGCCAGCTGGCAGGACATTTAAATCTCCTTCCACCCCCTAAGCCAGGGCCTGTAACAGCTGCATAGAAGAAATATTGTATGGCATCACGTCAGCCATGTGCTGTGTGTATTCCAAAAGATTATAGGACTTTTTCCAAGCACTCTGCTTTTAAATAGATTAAATCATGATGTCAGGGGAAGAGGTGATTTTTCCAAATGCTGAGATTTTCCCCCTATCTCAAGTAGTTGCAGAATTATGGACTTAAACAAACAAATCCTTGCTAGTCCCCAAGTCTGAATCCTGATTTGCACCCAGGCTGTTACAGTCACCTGTTCACCAGCAGCCTTCAGTGACACCCCCCAGTAACACAGGGTTCAGGCAGCCTCCCTCAGCTGTGAATTTAACTTCAGAGAGGCTGGGTCTGCCCAGAACAGGCAGCAGGGGCCGCTTCAGCAGGTTTGGGGGGGTGACCTGCAGGCTCTACCTCCTTCAGCACAAGGTAATGCCCAAACAGTCCCTTTGGCTCTGTCCAGTGAAGTCAGGGCAGGTGTGGGAGGGGAGAGCATACTTACAGCAGATGTACTTACAGAGATATACTTACAGCAGCCCAGGTTCAAGTCAAATGTACACACAGGAGCTCCATCCTACGTGTTTTGGTTCTGTTTCACACAACTAGTAGGCAAATTTCTCTGAGCCAGCCAGGCCCAAACCAGCAGCAGATGCTGCCCATTACAGCTGGGGTATAATGCCAGAACAAGACACAGGCATCTGGCACAGCAGTTCCCTGGTAGTAGTAGCTGAGTACAAGCTTTACTTTCTTTTTCCTCCTCCTAAGCAGCACATTTTCTATGGTGAAGTCAGATAAGATGGTTTCTGATAAGGCAGAGGCTGCTTCCACAGCTGTTGGGTGGCATATCCGATTTTCAATCCCCTCATTTAATCAGAATGCTGCTCCAACTGCTGTCCTTAAATGCTGTAGTAATTGCAACTCGTTCATCTTTATCGACTCTGTAGGGTACAATTATCCATTATAAGTTGCAGCAGAACCTTTCTTTTTAATTATTAACAAGCAGCCCTGGGTAAGTGCATTAAGTAGATGCAATGCTTGAGGGAAGAAAAACTATCCCTTCCCTCAGTTAAAAAGGAAATCCTTCCTCTTCCAGCAGGCCCTTAAGCTTACTTGAAATGCAGAGTTCGTGGTGGAAAACTGGCTGTAGTGTCGAGTGAGAAGCCTCAAGTTCCCTGTTCTGCTTAAAACCCTATTCTGAAAGTGGGCAAAACAGAGAAAGGGTTAAAAAGTGAGTGGATGTTATCTGAACACCTGGGAATAAACAGCTCAGGTAGTGGCCTCGTCCAAGCAAGCAGGGAGCACACTCACCTGCCAGCTCTGACCCGCCGTGCAGTGGGTGCTGCACTGTGAAATCAAACACTCCCCTGCCAGTTCTGAGGGCAGGGCCCTGGTCATGCACCAACAGGAGCCCCTGATTTGTGTTCTGCCCAGACAGCCACAGGGCAGCCTGGCAATGCCAGAGCACAGGAGGAGGGCTGTGCTGCTCCCACCTCCTGACACACACCAGGGAGGGGGTGAATTCTCTGGCTCAGCTACACAGTGGACACTCCAGTGCACCTTCACACACCACCACAGCCTGGCACCAAGCAGCACGTCCCAGCTCCCACCTGGATGCCCACACTGGGAATTCCAGGCTGTCAAGCAACCCAAGTGATCAGACTGGAACCCACAGGCACTGTGCAATGTCCATCCTAATGGAGTCTGTGCTCCCAAAGCTCACTCCTGTTTACTCTGCCCTTCCTTCCTCACTGCAGCCAGGCCACCAGCTACACCTGGCTGCTCTCCAGCCAAGCTCCACAGGCACATGGACCACCACTTTGCATGGCTGGCAGGGGAATGCATGGCTACAATGCACAGCCATAAACAGACACAGGATTTGTATTTAATTTTTTAATAAATACACTTTACATTAAAGAAAAAGGCCTTCAATTTGCAGTTTCCACACAGAGGGCAAGAAGGGAAAAAAAAAAAAACAAACAAAAAAGAAAGAAAGATTAAAAAACTTGAACCACAAAGGGCAGAGGGGAGAAAAAGGGCTCAAACTTCAATCCCAGATTCCCATGTCTTCAGGAATACCAGGCTCTGACTAGGCCCAGCCAGGATTTCAGCCTCCCACTACAGCTGGTATCACTATCTCCATTAGCAAACACTCCAGGGGCTCTTCCCTGGACAACAAAAGCATCTGGAACACACTGGCGCATTAGCAGGTATTACACCTGTAGTTCTTTTTTTTTTAAAAATAAAATCATATTT
This sequence comes from Manacus candei, assembly GCF_025592945.1. Lineage (NCBI taxonomy): Eukaryota > Metazoa > Chordata > Aves > Passeriformes > Pipridae > Manacus > Manacus candei. The sequence goes on from NW_026138084.1 coordinate 147,591, forward strand.
AAAATAAAAATATTCTCACTCCTCAACAATATTAGAAATCATGATCCTCTTATTTCACTTGGTAGTTGCATAAATTTTAATTTTATTTAATTTTAAACAATTTTTCTCCCCTGAACCTACCCCATGGTAACAAGGTACTACAGGAATACAAAGGTCATCCCCTCTTTACTAGAACACTTGCCTTTTTTTTTCTTTTTATTTTTTTTTATAAAACTATTTTTGTTCTTTAGGAAAGAACTTTATACAAAGAAAATATATTGTGAAATATCTTCAGAAGTTTCCTTGAAGAGGAGAATCATCTCAGCCTAAAATAAAAAATAAAAAAAAAAAGGCAGAGAGAAATGAGGCCTAACCCCAGGTCTCTTTATTGAGACTTAGCCCCGAGCCTCCAACTGACTCAAACCAACACAGTGGGCTGGTAGGAGTTCCTCGGGTTCTCCCAGGAAAAGCAGGGCTGGGGTGCTCAGAACTGGTTTCCAATTTGGTCTCTGGTCTTCTGTTGGGAAGGGAGCATCTCCTCCTGCCAACACCCTGCCCAGCAGCTGCTCCTCACTCATTCAGAGACAGGATTATGTCGTCCTCCAAGTCAGAGTTATCGGAGCTGTCGGCTGGAAAGGAGACACGTGGGTTATGTTTGGTTTATGGCAGAGCACAGCTGTTGGGACACCCCTGCTCGAGGCCACAGCTCCTCAGCACTGACAGAGGCAGCCAGAGCCACTAGTGCTCCAAATCACTCAGCAGCAGCCAGGAAATCTGCACCAGAGCTTTCCTTCCCTGCTTAAAAGAGAAGCTCAAGGAGAGCAGCTTTAGCCAGTGCAGTTCCTATGAGCTCGCAGGTTTTCCCCCCCGACAAGGTGGGGAGGACACCAGCAGTGAGCTGCCTGCACAGCTCTCCGTGCCAGGGGCTGGACAGATGTAGCAGTCACTCCTCACAGCTGGACAGTTCCACCAGCCTGATGTGGTGAAATAGGGCTGCTGCATAATGTGCATGGGGTAATTCATTATGCAGTGAGATGGACCCTCAATCCCTACATTCACAACCAGAACCTTCCTCTAGCAACCCAAATGTTTTGGTAATGAATTTAACTACATGGCACTCATTGAAGGTGACCTGAAAACTGTGCTTTTGCTGGTTTTCTTCATTGTGGTACAGAATAAAGACATGAAAGGATTTGCCAGAAGCAGTCTCACACACACACACACACACACACACTTGCTTTTTATCTTAAAACATAAGTTCTCTACTCCCTCAGTTGTGCAAGAGGGGAGTGGTAGCAGCTCTGGCAAGCAAGAGGACTCCTGCCTTACCTTAGAGGTGATGTTGGCTCTTTTTCTTATGCGAATTCATTGGATGCAGCAGCAAACTAGGTATTAAAAATAGTTAAAAAGAAAAGAAAAAGACACCAGGACTTCCTCTTAGCCATATCAGTTATACTGAATGTGTAAAATGCCTGTCAAGGTAAGCAAGGCCTTCTGGAAGGTTCATCCCTTCCCACACACTATCCTTAGGGGGAAAAAAAAATCACAGGCAAGCAGAGAGGGCACAAACCCTTTCCCCCAACCCTCCTCCCTGATGATCAGCCAGCTGCCCTTCCACTGTGATCAGCAAGGGATGCTCCATCTCACCATCCCTCAGACTGAGCCTAAGCTGAGGGTCATCAGTGCTCCCAGAACAGCCACAGCCACCTAAGGGTAGTTGGAGAACACCAGCCAGTGCTGCAGCAGCCACACTTACACAGTCAGAGGGAAAGAAGCATAAGCAAGATAACAATCCAGAAACTATGGGGATAAAGAGAAGCTCGAAAAGTTGGAGTTTTGGGGGTTTTGTTGGGGTTTTTTTAACCCCAGAGGAAAGCTCACTATTCTCCAGTGCACCACACAACCTTCCAATTTTGAGCTCTATGTCTATAGGTAAATCTGATTGCAGTTAACTGCTTACCATAGTTTGCATAGACCTGCCTGGAAGTTGCCATTTTGGATTATAGAAGAACAGGAAACAGAATCAAGAGTCAGCCATGCTGCTGGTGAGAATTCAATACACTTCTTCCATCCTATGTCACATGTGCATTTCAAAAAATTACACCCAGCTGGCCCAGGAACAAGCTCCTGAAAGATCTGCACAATAAATACACTGCTTTGACAAATGTATCTAACGTCCTTTTGTCAAGGTGGTGACAAAAGGGGAGGAAGACAAATTCATACTTAAAAGGTTCATCATGGACTATTCCCAAAAAGGAATCAGAACCTCTTCTAAAGCACAAGGAACTAAAGCCATTCTCACTCCCCTGTTTCAACTGTTCTTTGACTTACTTTGCTTTGAAACACACCCACTGTATGTTCACAGAATATGCTGAGTTGGAAGGGACCCATCAGGATCAGAGTCCAGCTCCCGGCCCTGCACAGGACTATCCCCAAGAGTCACATCATGTGCTTGAGAGTATTATCCAAACTCTCCTTGAGCACAGCCTTGGTGCTGTGCCCACTGCCCTGGGGAGCCCAACCACTCTCTGGGTGAACCACCTCTTTCTAACATCCAACCTAAACCTCCTGGCACAACTCCAGGCCATTCCCTGGGTGCTGTCCCTGGTCCCCAGAGAGCAGAGATCAGTGCCTGCCCCTCCCCAGGAAGTTGTAACTGCAGTGAGGTCTCCCCCCAGTCTCCTCTTCTGCAGGCTGAACACACCAAGTGCCCTCACTGTCCTCACATGGCTTCCCCTCAAGGCCCTTCATGATCTTTGTTGCCCTCCTTTGGACACTCTCTAATGGATTCATCATATCTGTGCTGGCTGTGACCAATTGACTGTGTGGTCTTTCAGGTGTTTTCAATCCCTCCCAGAATAATCTCCTTAACTTTACCAGGCACTGAAGTGAGACTGACAGGGCTGGAGTTTCCAGGGTCCTCCTTGAAAAATGGGACAACATTCACCAGCCTCCAGTCAGCTGGAACCTCTCTGGATTCCCAAGACCACTTAAAAAAAAAAAAAAATCACTGAGAGAGATTTTGTGATGACATCAGCAGCTCTTTGAGGATTCTGGGATGAATCCCATCAGGCCCCATATTTGCAGGGATCCAGCTGGAACAGCAGATCCAGCACAATTTCAGGGTCAACTGGGAGTTGATCATTCTCAGTCTTGGTTCTCCAGCTCAGGGCACTGAGACTCCCTTGGTCCGTCACCATGTTGAAGACAGAGGCAAAGAAAGTATAAACACCTCTGCCTTGTCTCTGTCCCTGTTTGTGAGGAGACCATCTCCATCCTGGAATGGACCAATGATATTTCTATAGTGCCTATTTCCATTAATGTATTTGAGAAGACTTTTTTTTACTGCCCCCCATCCCCATTTCTGGCAGCTTCAACTCCAGTTCAGCTTTTGCCACACAATTTTTTTCCCTACAGTGGCAAGCAGCATCTCTGTATTCTTCCCAGGTCATTTGACCTTGCTTCCAGTCTCAGGAAGAGGCATCAGGCACTCCTGGCAACCTGTGACCTGGAGAGCTGCATCTGCCATCAGCAGGTCTGTCTGTCTGGAGGCCTCTGACAGGGCTGGTACAGTGACTCCCACAGCTCTAAGGGATCGAGCTTTACAGGGCATCAACACCATAACTGAGGGAGCTTAAACTAATATGCTAATAAGACTGGGCTGAAAGGATCTCTTTGCTCTTTCTTACCAGCTACTGACTCTGCTGCCTCTATTGGATGCTCCTGGATGATCAGAAACAAACCCTTCCTGCTCACTCTGCCTGCACAAACTGCCATGCTGTGCCCTCCCTGCTGTGCCACGCCCATTTGTCCACTCCTGTTCAGCATGTTCCAGGTTGCTCCTGCTCCCTGGAGCCCTTTAAAAGTCCCTCAATTACTCCTTCCTCACCCAGTTGGCTGCCCAGGATCCCTGGGGTACACACACACACATACACACACACACACACACACACTTTAACTTTCTAACACACATACACACACACACACACACTTTAACTTTCTAACCCAGTGGTTAGAAAGTTTTGTGGAGTTTGTGGAGTGCCAGAAAAAGAGAACAATTTAAACTGTATCCCAAAAGTTATGTTAGCTTCAGAACAGTCTGATAAAGGAAGTGAAGTCAGAAATGCCATGTTGGCTTTGCACTTCAAACCATTACAAGAGAGAAAGAACAGCACCAAGGACCAAAAGTGTTTCTTGTCCTTACAGGTACAAATGAGGCAGAGAACAGGGGAAGTAACAGTAACCTGTGTCCCCTTGAAGGGCAGGACAGGCAAGCAATCAGACAAGGCTTCTTCACGTGAAGTTTCTTGGCCTGCCAAGTTCTCACACACACACACACATGGGAGCACTTGAAGAAAGGAGATACCTCCTTTTCCAGAATGCACAGTTGTTCTCTCATATAAGAGCTGTTTTTACCAGCAGATTACCTAGAGAGGCCACAGGTGAACAAGGATGATGATCTGTGCCTCAGCTAAGTCATTTCAGGGGAGATTTAGATGTTGCATATTTGTCAGGACCTTAACCAGAGGACAAGCTTACCAAGCTGGGCACACACTTACTATCTCCAAGAATCAGCTCGACTTCCTCATCAGCATCAGAATCCTCATCTTCACCCTCATCTCCTTCTTCCAGGAGGTTGGCAATCTCCTCATCATCGGAGGGAGAAAAGTCATTTTCTCCATCCTCACCAGCATTCTCGTTGTTCTCATCCTCCTCCAGCTCAGCCTCCAGCAGCTGGTCTGTATCTAGTTCATCAAGGTCATCTGTGTCATCATCATCTTCATCATCATCTTCTTCCTCTTGCTCCTCTTCCTCCTATAAAGACAGCAAACACAGTCCATTGCAGACACTAAGACAAATGTAAAATGGAATAAGAATAATTGAAGAAAACATACCTATAGTTTTCACTTCTCCCCATATCCAGGTATCACACATTATGAACACACTCCCATCTCCCATCTAAGCACTCTCTCCACAGCTACAGAACATCAATGTTAGATCACTTCCAAGCCTGCAAAGTCCTGTCTGCAAAGTGCTGGTGCAACACAGGTACCCTTGGCTCAAGCTCTGCTCCAGTACTGGCCACCAACATGTGTCATCACAAGGCACTCTTGAGAAGGACATGCAGTAAGACCTGTTAATCCATGGCTTTGTTGCTAGCAAACTTGTGCAAACTGCTGTAGTTTCAGCTGGACCAAAATCTCTGCTTGTCATCAAACAGCATGCACGTTCTGTCCCTGCCATTCCCATCTGGATGAGATGTAAAATGTAGGGAAGGATACCATCAGCCTAAACCAATCCCTGAAGCAGCTTTGGATGACAGAACTGTTTAAAGCAGCTCAGAGGTCTCATCTTTGGTATTTACCTATGGATCAAGATCTTTCTCTATCAAACTATAAGAATTTGAATTCCTGAACTCCTCATTGCACAGATGAAATCCAGAAATCTGTGTGTAACAGAGAAGACCAAGTGGGAAGGAGCTGTTACAGTCCTATCCTTCTTCCAGACAACCTGCCAGCACAAGCCAAGCTCCAGGAGGTCTCCAGGACTAAAAGTGTTCAATACACCTGCTCATCTCAGAGCCACAGCCTGTTTCTCTAACAGAGTGCTCTCATGTGGCAGGGAGGCAGCTCTCAACTCATTCAGCCTTAATTGCTCCTTTGCTCTGGGAGGGAACACATTCTGCAAAATTAGGAAGTAATTAAGATAGACATCTAACAACCCACTTCAAGGGATGGTTTGGTCCTCAAGCTCACCACATTCCCACTGTGCTATTTAGACTGCTGCATCTTCACATCTAAAAGGACAGAGGAAAGTCCTTTACTGTCATCTCCCCAACCTACTTTTTCTTCAGTCAGTGCTATAAAAAGCCCACCACACCCACACAAATCCAACATCTGTCACAGGCAAGAGAAACAAGGAATGCCACGAAGCCTGACCAAATTGTATTGTTTCTTCACTTGGAAAAGGCAGCCAAGTCTCCTCTGCTGACCAGAAGTGCCCTGTTATTAAATGGAGATTACAGTATAAAAGCATTGATTTGCTATACACAGTTTTCTTGTATTAAGAGCTTGTATTAAGTGTAAAATTAAAACCAACCTGTATGAAAGCCTGTGCTTATTTTAGTCAACTATAAACTTAATACTTTGAGTCAATGGGTCTTCAAACAAACAGACATTGCTTTCTGAATTGCATACACATTGGGAGAGGAAATACCTTACTTGCACTTCACAGTTTTAAACTGCAATGTCATAATGTGTATAATTTTCCATAAAATATATTGAGTATAAAAGCTTTTGTCTTAATAATTTGAATTCATTTTTGCTCTATGCAGTACCTGCAGAAAGACCAATGTCTTAAAGCTTATCACTCTACTCAGAATTGAAAAACTGATTAAAAACTGAAAAAGGCAGGAGATTTTATTTTCCTTTTTCAGTCTCTAAACAGCTTTAAAGCAGAAAATATATCAATTTATTCAAAAAGCCTGGAAAAATTAAGCCAAATTTCTCTGTATCTGGAGCTAGAGACACACCTGAACTTTAGGAAAAAAGTATGTTGTCTACAAGATTCATTTAGAGTCCATGTAGGTAAAACCTAAAGGATTCTGAAATAAGTTAGGTACCCTCTTTGTTTCCACATCTGTGGAATTTCTGAAAGCATCTTTTTCTTAAATATATAGCCCACAAGGACTTAAAATGTCAGCCTCATTTGATTATGTTTCACATGTAATGTATTTATTAGAAATTGAAATACTATTTCATCAACATTTTCATTCAAGCTTAAGGCAAGGCATATATAGCAATATCCTTCAAATATAGGATGAAATTAAATATAGTTGTATTAAGGTAAAAATTCCTTCTGGCTGACAAGGGTAAGAGCCAAATTACACAGAAAGGTTGTATATTTTGCTGCAAATTAACTTTGAAGGATTATACCAACCAGTGAGGGAAAAAATACTTTATGAGAATACAAACAGCACCAGAAGAACTGAGATGTTTCCACTTTTACAGTTTAAATTACTTAATCTGAAGTAGGTGGTTAGAATTGGCCACGCTCATTTAAAACCCACCTAGGAACAGTAAGATGAGATCAAAATTATACCTGTCCTTGGTAAAGCAACCAAGGAGTCAGGTGTGTGTGTGGCAGTGTGACACACACAGTGATGTCCTTACAGAGCTGAGGAGTGGTATATAACAGGGTTCAGGAGGAGCAACTTCATCCCTGAGAAACCTGTACCTTATATTTTAAAGAACCCAGACAGGAACTTGGACACTGTGATGCTTCTGCCAAGTAACAGGCAAATAAATTGTGCCTCTGAGCCACCCCCAAGCACACCCCTCTGCAGGCACAGTGCAGCACTCCCAGCTGGAATACACGGCTTGCACACACACAGGGAGAGCTCAGAAAGGTGTGAGGGAGTACCAGGTGCAGTCTAACACCATCCCATGGGAGTGATATCCGACCTGTTAGTGGGGATCCAGGATGAATCCTCGTCAGACACAACTGTCTCGTGTCAGGGATCCATACACAGGTGGGAAATGGCAGCCCTTCCACAGTGACTCAAACAAGCACTCTGAGTAAGAGCAGTGAAAAAAATCCTTATGCCATGTCACAAGGGAAGACAGGCAGAACAGTTATTCCAAACCATATCTGTTTCTGTAGGAAAAACCTGCAAAAGCAAGTTCCTGTCTACTCATCAGTCATTCCCAAGAGTTTTGGGCAATGACACAGGTACTGCTGGAAAACAGAACCAGCATGCACATCTATGCAAAACATCCAGGCACCTGTGCTCATCTTCCTCATTGGAGTGAACTGATCCACAGAAGCCATGGGCCAGCACTCTCCAGAGGACTTGAACAATACCAAGGAATTGCTTCAGCCAGCACTAACTCCTTGAGATGCCTAAAGATATTCTTCTGTTTGGGTTGAAAATCTGCTTGGATCAGAATGTGAACTGTTCATGGAGTATTCACATTTCTCCTCTGCTTCCCTAGAGAATATTTTCCTCCCTCTCCAACAGAAGCTACTCCACAGCTGCCACTTCCCTTTGCAGAAGGCACAAGGGTAGTACTACAGAATCCCAAACTGACCATCTCATAACCTTCCCCCTGTAAAACATTTTACCTCCCTATCAGCACTCTGACTCTCAGCCTGGTGTCTGTGTGTGCCCTGTGCTACAGCCAGGTGCACCATGACTGCAGTGCAGCCAGACCAAACCCCTGTCTTCCCATGGAAATCATGGAAGATTACAAACAATCTCAACCTGAGGCTATGATGGAGGAAAAAAAAAAAAAAGAAAAGAAAAAAATCTAATGGTGCCTTTTAAATAGAGCAAGCAACACTCAGAGGGACGTGATGGAGTCCAGCTTTTGAATTAAGCATGTCACACTGCTCCCCATTTTAGTTACACTGGGATTCAGGTATATTAATTAGCTGTAGATAATTAAACTTTGGATTAATTTAAAGAGTTTTACCTTCATATATGTCAAGAGTAGAGTAATTTTGAGTACTCATTGACCCCTAATGAGATTCAAATTTGCAATTGGATATGATAGAGATATGTATTAACTTTATTAATTAATGGATATGAATTCTAGGGGGTTTCTGTGTTATCTTCCTAACACTGCATCAGTGTTACTCCTCTTCATGTCCAGCACACAGAGTGTCACCAATGCAGGTGACACTGTGGTATCAACACACCTGGATGGCCAACTCTCTCTGCTCATCAAAAACACAGTGACACAATTATCATAAAGGAATTTTTATCTTGGAAACACCCACCCTATTTCCTACACAAAATGGCTTCCTGGCCCCACTCCCTGCATAAATACTTTACAGAATATTTCACCCCAGCTAAAGCAAAAAGGTCATGCAAAAATAAGGTAATGAACAAAGATGACAATTTAAAGCAAATGAGAATAAACCAAAACCCAGTTATAATTGTTAGGGGATAGCAAAGAAGGAGGCTGCAATTTTAGTGTGGAATATCTATCCACAGGATAGGATGTCCACACAGGGACAGGCCCAAGTGTAACACAGAAATTGTTTAACTCAACTATTAAAGACTAGTTTAGGCTGAAAAAGACCATCTATACAGAGGGTTTGTGTCAGTTTAATTCAAAAGGTCTTAAGAATATAATTTAGTAATGTATAGTATCATCAGTTATATATTTTAGGCAAGCAAAAAGGATGCAGGAACTATCAGTTCTAGAATCAGACTGTAAAATGGAACAATAATTTAAGTTTTCATCTTAAGATAAATCTCTCAACACTCACTAACTCACCCACACAGTAACATAAAGAGCTTCAACACACAGTCTATGACCCTGGAATTGCTTTGAGGATGATTAAGAGGGTAAAAGTGATTCCCATCACCTTTCTATCATGCCTGCATACAGGAAGATTTACAGAGATGTAGTAGTACAACAAAAGCTGGACATAAACTTACAGAAAAGTTGATTACATAGCAAAGGATTATCTCAAGATCATCTCAAAGCAAATTACTGTTAACTGAACTCTACTACCACTTTGCAATCTTACATAAAGATTCAGAAAGCAGAGTAGATTTGGTTCAATTAATTTATCATTTTTAACCACAAAGGAAAAAACCTAAACAACATCCCCTAAAGGAATGGCAAATACTGGGGTGGTTGCACTGGAACAAAAAAAATGTTTGATCTAATTCTTCATATTGCCAGTTTTTACAGCCCTTTCAGAGCTTAGTAAATACCTTTTGCACTTGTTCAGGCGTTATGTGTTTTCTGCTATATTGTTCTTTGATGCTTGTTTGCACAGCCTTCATCAGCTTTCATCATCATCATCACAGAATTCTTACTGTTCCCCTTTACCCAATCATTTTGCACACACAAAATTCACAAAATTTGTCTTTTCAGGTAGTACAGACTATTGATACTTAACACATTCCCTGGGGTTTATCTCTCAAAAATTATTCAAAGGCTCAGGAAAACCCCATATTTCACCTACTCAAATTGATGCAAACCACGTTACCTAGGCAGAACTTCAACTTTTTGATCTTAACATATTTCTGTAATGTATTCAAACACTAAATTAGTCTATGTACAAAGTGCTTCCAGGAAGTCTGACTTACAGCACTGCAGAGCTGCAGTTTATAAAAATAGACCAGCCCGCTTTTAAGCACTTTCAAGACTTTTTATAGCGTTTTTTTTACATTTCTCAAATCCAAAAAGATTTTATGACCATGTGAACAGAATTTGAGACTTCTCCACTGTAGATTACATAACCTCTCAAATTTATACTAGGCTGGCCTTTAACTGGTAAGAGAAGATCCCACAGGTCTTTTTTGATTGTTGATATTCAGGCTGGAAATTTTTATTCAGTTTTGAGATTTACAGGTCACTGGTTTGTTGCTTATTTGACATGGCTTCAGCTGTTACAAAAAGCTTCATCTCACACCTGATTCACTTTTTCTTCCTCTACCAGGAGCTGATTCACAGTGCAAAACAAGGCATTGCACCAATAGTTCTGTGCCCAGCTTCCTGTGACTGCTTTATGAACTGCTCAGCTGTCACCAGCCCCCTGCTCACCTCCATCATCACCTCCAAGTCAACACCTCTCACCTGCAGCTGCTTTCCAGCAACAGTCCCTTCCTCTGAAAACAGTCTCTATTGCACCTCTCAGTTTGAATCATGCCATATGGTATTGCTCTAACTATTCTTATCTTCCTCTAGGAGGCTGCCTTTTCTCTACCTTCAAAACACTTAATCCAACGTCAGTGAAGCTTTTCCCACCATTTCAAATCTTTTAGCTCATATTTAATTCACTTCTGGATATTGGTAGCCAAGTCTAATCATCTGCTGGAAAGTATCTGCTTCTCTAAGTTGCTTATTTCACCTAGGTTTGTTTTCTTTTTAAAGAAATTCATGTTTCCCATAATCTCATTATTTTGGTTAATTTATTTGTTTACTTCTCCCCCTCTTTCACCCTCCTTTCCCAAGTTTCTCCTAGAGCAAAGCAGACTCATTTTCAGTAATCTGATCCCCTCCAAATTATCAGTATTATTTTAATTACTTCCTATTTCCACCCTGGGAAGGGGCTTTGCCTTCATAAAAAAGAACTTACGATTTTCTGTTCAAATACAAGTTCCCTGAAGAATGTTTCACTCCAGAGTGAATAAGTATTTTAGCAATTTATCTTTCTCCACAGACAATCCTCTTGTCATATCTTCTGACAGCTGTTCTCTCTGCTCCCAAAGCAGCTGTGTAGCACGTTGGTCCTTTCTGAGCCTTTGCCATGCAATTCTCAGGAGTGACCATGTCTGCTTTTCAGTCACTTAAAAGTTTCTACCCAATTCCTCCCCCAACCACTTCTTAACACACTCCCTGAACAAGGGGCAGTAGAAAAAGCTTAAATATAGCCAAAAGACTCCCTGGTCAAGCATGTAAGGAATTTCACTTCCTAGATTACCTAGTGTCTATCCCTCTCCTCAGCCAGCAAACCCATTTCCAAATCCATTAAATTCATTCTAAGTATTTGTCTTCCTCACACTACAAGGCTGCACCTGCTTTTACCTTTCTCTGCCACTTCAGTGTTAGAATTTCTACTTTTTCATAGCCATTAATGAGATCACAGAGCTAAAAAATGTAGAAGCCTGGGAATGTGCAGGAGTTACTATATGTAACAAGCAAGGAATCTTACCATGGGCTTCTAGGCAGGTGTAGGTATGTGCAGATTTAATACAGGAAACAGCACACAGCGTGCAGTGTGTCACAGAGGCAAAACATGGAGTGGAGAAATAAAAAGCAGTTAATCTCTTAGTCTATGTAAGCAGGTTTAGCTTGTCTAAACTTACCTGTGATGAATGAAAAAGCATCCACAATACAGACAAACAAAAGCTTTAAAGGGAACGGGCCTCTGATGGATCGGGAGGTTCAGCTGGGACTCTTTGGATCAAACTCTGGTTTTGCCTATGGAATGTTTCCATTTTACCTGATGATGATCAATCTGACTCCAGTCACTGTTCTCTCTGAGGCATGTGCAAGCCATCATTTCACTTGAGATAAATGTGTTCTAACGTGACTGTTGATTCTCTGTGCTGTAGGGCTCAGAGATAATATATGGTGTACAGAACTAGGAACAATTTCTCAATTTGCTTCTCTTCCTTCCTCTCACTGATCTCATGCTCTCACTCACAAAAATAAGCTCATTTCTTTAATTCCATGACAAAGAACAACAGTGCATAAAGGAATTTCAAAATTTGGCAGGTAAATGAACTCTCTCTCTCTATGGACAAGAATTTGTTCCTTTGTTTTCTCAAGCTTCTGACTGGCATCTCTCATCACAGCTGAGGCAGCTTTTATTTTCTTGGATCCCAGCTATTCTGGGAATTCTAGAAAGATGTGTTAGGTGAGAGGAAGGACACCTTTGATTTCTGTCATTGAACAGGCAGAATATGCTTTTATCTCTGCTGAAGCTGTTTTACTCCATAATACTAAGTCTACCCTTCCAAAAATTCCAAATACTTCTCTAAGAATTTCCTCTGTTTCAACTGAAAGCTACTGAAAATGGATTTTGAAACAGCAGAATAGGCTGAAGCGGCCACAGTTATTTGCTACTATCTAAAAAATGTGGTAACAAGTACTGAGAAAAAAATGTGGTAAGAAGTACTGAGAAAAAATTTCTTTTAAAAATGTGTTTTGGAGGACACCTGTTCAAAAGATGTATCTGTTCTGTTAAAAGGTCTTTGACAGAAACCACTCTTTACTTAGGCTGCAACTAAGCTCAAAGATTCCTATTAAGGTGTGCAATGAACACATATTTATTATCACTTGAGACATTTGTCTGAAAATACTTGTTCCCAGCTATTATTCTGTAAACCATTTCATCTTGAGCAGGATTTCAAATCAAACCATATCTTTCAATGTTACAGGAACAGCTCCTGAAAGGGACCTTCAGTTAATGGTCCCTGATGACATAAATCATTCGAGTCAGCTTGTAGTGGCAAAGCACCACCGTGGTCTGATGGGTCCCAAATACTTGTGCCAATATGGATTAAGGTTTGTGGGGTCTTTCCCCCAGCAAATCAATATCCACATGAAAAAAACCAAGCCAACCATAGAACAGAACAGCAATAAAAGTACAGTTGAATTGCTGTTGCAGGCAGATAGGGGGAGAATCCTCAAAAAAAAAGTAGAAACTGGGATCACAAAGACCACATAGAAATCTGAGGAAAACATTACCCATCCTGGCTAAACCATATGTTAGAATAGTGATTGTCTTTTGAGTCTTTATTGCCTCATCTCCAAAGCTTTCATTTCCCATCACCTAGAATTTTCTAAACCAATGCAAAAAGACAAATTACACACCTACCATCACCATTTCGATAGCCCAGAAGCACTGCAGGATAATTAACAGTTCTTCAGTTCTGGCAAAAGAAGTAGAACACACTTTATAGGACAGGGACAGCTAGGTGAAGCAATCTGCTGCTGAAGCTGTAAATGTCCCTCAGCGTGACAATAACTGAGAATGCTACTTGAGCCTCACAGATGTATCACCCACACATACCACAGAGAGAAAAACAGCCCTTAAACCACTAATATGGAAAGGACAATGAAAATAGGGAAGGAAAAATGCACAGACTGAAAATCCCAAAACCCCCTCAGAAGATTACGCTATCCGGAGCTCAGTTTTGAGTCTACTTTGTCTTCAGCCAGTGCCACTGGGTTTAGTTTTTCTGACCACTTCATATTTCTGGTCTCCTTTTCTAGCCTGTGACACCTGACATTTCCTCTGAAACCCCTGGACTGCCTCACTGCAGAAGACAGTAGATTACCAAGTGAAACAGGGGATCCTAATCAGCCAAGAAAGAGAAATAAGTAAGAATAGAGCAAGCTAACAACCAAAAGATGGTCCAGGCTCTGTACTAGTAGCTCAGACACACACCTGATTTTTGCTAAGTCTAACTCTGAAGGAGTGTATCAAAACAGTGGCAAATACAGCAGGAAGAAGAATTTGCTGCCGGACTGAAAAATAAGAAACCCTTACATATTCCCACATAGACTGAACATAGTTTTGCAAATACTTGTGACTGAGACTGTCAATTGCTGATGGATCCATTTAGACACTCACCCAGCACCAAGATAATACACAAAACTCATGGAAGTTCAAGGCAGAAGGACTAGTATTTCTGGAGTAAAACATCCACCAAAAGAGCCTGCAAACGGACTCTCGCTAAGCACAAGACACCTTCACTTCCCCTCAGTTACCACAGTAAGTACAGACCACAGAGTATCAATATCCTTTAGCATTTGTGCTGTTCAACAGCTCTGGACTGCTGGCCATACCTAGGGAAAGGCAGTTTCCCAGAGACCTCACAGGAAAGGGTAGTACAACACCAGGGAAGAACTCAGCCACAGTGGTGCTGTTCTCCAGCACTGCCAATAAAACTACAAACATTTACTGCAGCAGCACCACACACAAACCAGCTGAGTCAGCCTAATCATTTCATTTGAGGGCAATATGGAGCAGACCAGTTAATCTTCCAAGATTTGGATTGAGAAAGCAGGAGCAATAGAGTTTTGTTCCTTAAATTACAGAAGGAATGGAAAGATATCTACAGACCAACCATCCCCACTAGGTTCATTTTAAAGACGCTCAGTCTCCTGCTTTTCAAAAACCTGTCACAGAGCTATCAGCTGACATTTGTCAGAACTGACATCATGAGGCATTAAAATTTCAAGTAAAAAAAATGCCAGACAGATATTTTTCTCCACAGTTCTTAACTTATCTCTAGCACAATTTTTAAAGCAGTTTTATTCTGGATACGTGACTTCCGAGCTAGGCTTGCCCACCAGACATCCTTCTATCTGAGTACTCACCACCTTCTGTACAGGCAAAAAAAGGTCCTCATAGACCTCTGTAGGTCAGATAGAAAAATACAAACATACACCAAGTCGAGGTGTGAATGCCCAGGGATCAAACAGATTAGTATCTGCTCTAAAAACCTTGACCAAAAAGATACCAGGTTCATGTTGATTCATATGGATTTCCCCCTCCACCATTTTCAAGAAAAATATGAGAAAGTATCTTCTTTCAGCCAGAAGTGGTTTTAGAATCCCTGTGAGAAGTCCCAACAAGCTTCAAAGGTTATAACCAGTTTTTCAATCTCTAAATCACAGACACTAACTAGGCAAGTAGTGAACACCTACATACGTGTGAGCTTATGTATACACAGAAAAATCCTTTCATGAGCAAACAAATTACTTTTGTTGGTCTCAACAGACAGGTGTGCCAGAGGGATTCCATCTTTCTTCTGGAAAACCTCTCCTCATTCTAGCTCAATGCTGGATGTCTCTATGGAGACAAAAGCTGTATTTTGTAAGCCTAAGAGCAGAACAAACCTGGAGGAATAGCATGGATGGAACAGAGGAAAACATCAGTTTATGTTTTGCTAAATATACATAGATTGAATTTAATTTGCGTTTATAAGTGTTTATATTAAAACCAAATCTCTTTTTAAAGAAACCTTATTGCAACCATCCCCGAAAGTTACTATCTAGGAAGCATCTACAGACCTCAGAAATGGAGACCATAAACCCCAGCAATTATGCAATATCAATTAGTCACTCAGCTTGCAAATCGATCCCGGAGCAGCTTTGTTTGAACACTCCATCAGCTTTACAGAAAAGCTTTTAGCATACTTAAATTCTGCCTGGGGCTACCTCTATTTGTAAGACAGGAAGTGTCCCCAGGCACACCTGATGGGTGACAGATCCCTTATCTCTGCTAGGTACCCGGTGTTACAGCCTGGAACCATTGACTGCCTTATACAAACACAGATCTCCCCTTGAGTCAACACTTAACAGTGATTTTGCAAAACAGTGCCCTGATAGCTGCTGGTTAATCATTGTACAATGCAAAACCTATTTCTGCTACTATTTTTTTTTAAATTTTATTAAGAAAATATAAATTAGCTTACAGAAAGTGGACAAAAACGTGGAAGCAGAGACAAAAATAGAAACTATTGCCCAAGGCAAGCACTGGAAGGCTAGGAAGTAGAAAGGAAGGAAAGAACAGTAATCTCTCCTCCCTCTTCATTGCTTCCCAAGAAATTCTGCTCTTCCCAAGAAATTCTACTCTTTTAATCCATCCAATCTAGGGATAGAAACAATGACCAACGATTTCAAAAGAATGCCAAGACTTCAAATGCAACCTTGTAGCACATTCAGAGGCCAGGACACAAACTGCACACCCAAACCAGAACTGCTGCTTTATCTTCAGAATTACAGTGAAATTGTAATAACAACAACTAACTGCAAAGAAAATTACTCTTTCCTGGGACCTGCAGTCTTCTGAACTAGCGAGTACAAGTTTTAACCTAGCAAGGGGAAGATTCAGACACAGAAAGGGTATCAGAAATCCAGCTTTCCACAGAGTCTGGAAAAAACCCATCAAAGTATTACCTTCTAGCATTCTTTGGAAAAAGGTGAAGTCAGCTTTTCTCACAGGAGATACAAATGTACCATTTACTAGAATGCAGGCACCATAGAGCAAAGGATAATGCATTTAAAATCTCAAGGGAATAGAAGCATAAAGTCTTTGCCTTTCAAAAAAACCCCACAAAACACCTGACACCCAAAAAGCTACAAATTTTGTCACTGTACTATAGTAAGCATTCTGTGCTACTGTGTATAGACTACCAGCTGCACCCTGAGGGGCCCTTACTGCAGTTCTTAGCTCTTTTGTCAAGTTGCCAGAAATCAAACGGCTGATCTGAGAAGGAAAACCAACACATCCCAGTGCAAACCTGCAGCCCTCTTGAAAATTCTTAAAACATTTTGCTGTGTACAAGTACTGTGCAGTTTCACTGCATTAGCCATAGGTTACATCTCATTCAGAAACTGGTGACAAGTTATGCCCAAATATGAGACTTGGAATTGAAAAAGAAAAAACCTCAAGCACTACTGTTTCTAATGGGTGTCAAAATATTTAGAAGAAAAAAAAGGCAGAACAAACAGCAGAGCTTCTGATCAAGACTGAAATATTAGGGAAATTAATCAATAAACTGTAAATGGTTGCATTAGTTTACAGTGCACAAAGTTACTGTTCACACAGGCTCTGTGTAGACAGCCTGAGTTTACACTGGCAGTAAAGTGATCTACTTCACATTAAGTGAGACCAAATGAGGCCTCTGTACTTTCTTGGTAATAAATGAACACGTGTAGAGGGCTAACAGCTACCCTTGAACACCCAGGTTAGTGCTGTGCTTCTCACCTGATCTTCTTCTTCATCCTCTTCGTCTTCTGCCAGACGCTGCCGGCCCACTTCATACAGCCTGCAAACCGTATCCATGTTCATGGCATCCATGCTGCCTTGATTCTGAGGGGGAGATGCCCACACAGCAGTTAGCCCCAGGAATTAAGCTCAGCTTTTGTATTCAATGCTACATCTGATCTCAATCACATCACCAAAATCCCTCTCTCCCGTTTACCAGCAGCAGTACAATTAGCACTAAAACCCAGTCTTTTTGGTCTCAAGGAACCACGTGCACCGAGAGGATGCTACAAGCTGTCATACAGAGAGAGTTCCAGAAGACAGCAGTGACACCCCAGCAACCACATCCCCTGAAATAGCATTTCCAATGACTCCCATAAAAGAAAATTTTCTTGGTCTGACAACGTTGCCATCTCCAACTTCAGTGGTTAAACGTGAAGTTTGTCCTGCCAGAGGTTCTTGACTCGTTTTTTTGGTCTGTAAGGATCAGTGGTTCAGAGTATGAAGCTGACAGGATTTTAAATTAGTCACTACATGTGTATAGTCAGGTTTCAAGAAATTGGGTCCTGACAACATAATACTGGGCAAAGCACTGGATCCCTAACAAGCCAGAAGTTTCACTCAGTAATCTTTCTTTCAAGCCCTTAGCTTGTGGGATGTTGTTAGGAAAACAAATGTAAAAGGAACAATAAGAGTGATTCACAGAAAAGTTCCATGGGAAGTCCCACAAAGATTGCTTTTCCCAGTTATTTGGTACAG
The DNA here is from genome assembly GCF_025592945.1 of Manacus candei. Lineage (NCBI taxonomy): Eukaryota > Metazoa > Chordata > Aves > Passeriformes > Pipridae > Manacus > Manacus candei. Next base: position 165,579 of record NW_026138084.1, read on the forward strand.
AGCACGTTTTAATTTGCAATAATAGGAAACTACTGCTATACATAGGAAAAATGCATTTCTCTCTATGCTCCTGAGAAGGAAAACCTCTGCACATTTTAAAGTGGGAAGAGTTTGAAGAAAAGAAGCAAATGAGTTCAGAAGTTTAAGGAATAAGAGGCAGCAAAACAAGACTGCAGTGGGTGGAAAACAAAAAACTAACAGCATCTTTATCATCATCAAAAGAACACCACTGCTTAGGACATGAATTTAACAGCAGGAACTCCAAAAAAGAAACAAGCACTGCACTGAAACAACAGCTACAGAGGCCAGAGTTTATTCTTAGCTGCTTTACCTCAATGACAGCCAGATAGCAGTCCTTGCTGTCTGTGCACAGGTCAAAGATATTCCTCTTTACATCTATGGTGGCTGGAAAACATCACAGAACAAACTCAGTGGTTAACTGCAGGTTACTTAATGCTCAGTGGAAAAAAAAAAAAGGTGTAAAAGCAGATAATACAATCTTGGGACAAGAAAGAACAGCTGAAACAGAAGTGACATGAACATTTTTAACTAATTCAACCTGTAATAAAGAATAGAATGTTGGAGACCACTGCAGAAAACAGCCATGTAAACTCTTAACCTGCTCTGCACAGAGCTTCCTCCCTTGATAGTACATTTATTGGCTTCCCTAAGCACAGTAAACAACAGATCATCTTTCAGAATAGGTGGCAACGCAGGGACTGAGTTGTGACCTGTGTATCCTTTCAATAGCAAAAGCCACACTTGTTTATGTCCATAGCAGTAACTAGCACAGCTCCAGAAGCTGAAGAAAGGGCTCTTCCTGCAATGAGACCAGTGCTATCCTGGCCAAATGTCCTACTATCTCAGATTATGCCTTACTTGGAAAGAAGAAAGGAAAATAAAGCCAGAATTCCTGAGCACTAGCAAGTAAGGCAATCAGACAATGAATGGTATATGATAGTTGAAATTATTTCAGTGTTAAACCCAACTCTTGTGCTTTAATCAGAACAGGCCACAGCAGTTTGTTTCCTCACATGTGCAAAGGAGAGAAGAAGTGAATGTTACTGAGTAGAACTTGCAATAAACCTTCAAACCTTCAGACCAAGCTATTTGCTCCTCTCTTACCTATAGGTTTATAATCAGTTGCATTAAATGTCCTGAAAGAAGAGCCAAAGGGACTTCTCATTCTCTCCTCCAGAAGGTCATCCTCATCATCTGCCTGCAACATAGCTGATACAAGGAAAGATTATTCCACAAATCTGCCTTCCATTCCTCACTATCATTAATCAACTTAAGATCAAGCCAGACTCTGAGAGGAATTCTCTTTATATTTAATAGCTTGACAAGACCCATTTAATATCTACTCTTCCAGAGCTGCCTTTACTGATACTACAGATCATCAAAACTAATACAGAGGAAAAAATCATTTTCTCAAGCATCATCAGATCTGCCATTATACAATAGGTTGGTTTTTAATCTCCTCAATTAGTTGTCATATTGCTGATGTTACAGAAAACTGTCTTTGTCAGCAATACATGCAGTGTGAACACCCTGGAAAAAATCCAGTTCACACGTGCCAGTAAGGCCTGGGGTTAAACAGACTCTCTGAAGCTTCCAATTTCACTGAATGAGCACCTACTTATCTCAAACAAGAGGGGACCAAGGAGAGTGATGTAAGGCTGAGAAGTCCTACCTCCATACATCACTGTGCCAGTATAGTTGAAGACCACACGACACTGGTCCAGTGCAGGTACGGTGTGTAACAAGTGGAAAGTTCGGAGGTCCCACTGAACAGACACAGGCTAAGGAACAACAAACAACTGGAAGCTTACAAACCCTTTTCAACACAGTGGCAAAGAAATTATTAACTGTGTTCAAGAAACCTCACTGCCACTTTCGTGTAAATACAATGGAACCAGAGTTGGATTCTTGCACTGCAATTTCCCTTCCAAGCGTTCAAAATGAAAGAGCTCTTACTCAAAATGCCATTCCCAGGCACAAGAGGTTACTGCAGTAGCTTCAAGGTTGATCTTGGTCAGGGATGGGAAGAGAGCAGAGGTATTATGCAGTATATCAGAAAAAAAAATTCTCTCTTGCTCTCTCTCTCTCTCAAGTATTTTCCCTAGGCTATATCAGAGGCAGAATCTAGATTTAAATTAGTTACCTGTCTGACAGTCCCTACTCCCTTGAGTCACAGATTCCAGTTACTACACATAATGTGTAACACAAACCATTAATAAAACTTCTGCAAACAGCTACTTGTTCATCTACCAGTTGTTTAGGTACCAGCACCTCAGTTACCACAGTGGCCAAAGGATACAATTTCAGTGTTGACTATGACCTCCAGCCCATTGGGATGGAAAACACCACTGATAGTCATGTTGAATTTGTCAAACTTGTGGATGGCTTGTGCTGATCTGACATCCCAGAGGACACCATCATTTAGGACAAGGTCATCAGTGGGGTTAAAGGTGGCACAGTTCTTCTTGTAGTTGTTGGCAAGATCTGGGTTAAACAGAGTCAATAGCTTGTTGCCAGTCTGAATATCATAGATCTTTTAGATTAAAAAGAAAAAGAAAGATTAGTCACAATTTGTAATATAGTTGTGCCTAAGATCACCCCATGTTCCCTCTTCAAGAATCACCCCATTCTCCCTTTCACTTTTCCATTTCACATGACAGCATTCCATAAATCATCCTTCCTACCAGCCCTTTAATAGTTTTTCACAGCTGCAACTAAGCCTCACAAGTTCTGGCCAGGACTCAGCTTACTGCAGGGTCACTGACATGTTTCACTACAGTCAGGATGAGTTCCAAAGAAACTAACCCTGCTATGAGGAGTGGGCTGGGAAGCTGCACTCACAAGGTACTACTTAGCCAAAAACTGTCTCAGAAATGGAACTGTTTTCAGAGCAGATGGTATTTACAAACATTAAAACTCCAAAGCACACAGTGAGGGGAAAAAAAAACCAAAAACTGTAGAAAAGGAGTTAAAATTCCTGGCATCTATACAGAAAGGCAACTTTCTGAGCTCTGTCACAACAAACTGTTGGAATATAAAAAGGGTTATAACCAGTAAAAAGGGTTTATGATCATCTCCTCGATAAACTGGGTCTGTAAAAGCCCTCAGAGCCAAGGTCTTGCTCCAACACTCTACAACTGGAAAACAAATCTATTTATCAGATAAACACAATACACAAACTGATCTGACTTTCAGCTAAATCCAAGTTAAAAAATGGGCAGGAATGGAGAGTTAACTTAAACAAATCAGAGTAACATGTAAAATTATAAATAATTTGATTAAGTTATATTTCATGACTATTTTTTATGCAAATACTCTGAGAGACAGTGCCCATAACAAATGCAAATTAGCACTGAGAAGCAGCAGAAGCTTTCTGCAGCCTGCATCTGTCCAATTTGCAGGTATTCACATAAAAACCAGAACAGCATTCTCCGAAAATATAGTGGTACAATTAAATTGCTCGAAAACAAGTTGCAAATTTGGGAGGGCAAAAGAAGGATACTTTAAATAGGTTATTTCCCATAGCTGTTGACTGAGATACTGTTTACAGTAGAACTTTATTATTATTATTGTTATTACTGAAAAATCATGCAAAGAAAGCAACTTCAGGGGAAAAAAAATCCTGCATGATCTCTCTCAAATGAACAAAACAAAGCAGAAATTCTACAATTGCCCTGAATATTAACCAAAGAGGCAACACACCCACACTGCTTGTGCTACAGCCAGTTTGAGATGGCCAAGTTTATACCCTCAGACATGGAGAAGTTATTTGACACTTTCAAAGCTTTCCTCTGAAGCTTCTTAGCCACCAGTTACACGAGTATCACAGCACCCAGATCAGTTAATAAACACCCTATGGAGGATTATAGTCCTGTCAGCCTCACAACCACGAGCTTTCCTGGTACTTACATGTGCAATGTCTCCCTTTGTGCCAATGACCCTGTCCTGAGAGTGCTTGCTGAACTCCACATAGTGGTCATCAGGGAAGGAATGCCTGGAGACAGAGGCATTAAAACGTCAAGGAACTGCAGATTCTACGTGAACCAAACACAACCCCAACACCTCCAGCACGGGTTTCAACCACAGAGAAAACCAAACATGCAGAAAACACTCTCCTTTCCACTGACTGTGGAAATGACAGTGCTGAAATGCTCCATGGGCATTTGCAGGGAAACCTCTCTTACAGACACAGCCTCTACAGCAGATCAGTGACAAAACCACAAGCAGCAAATTCACAGACTTGTCACCAACAGGGTCTGCCATAAACACAATGCTGTTTAGAGGACTGGGCGACGAATGGCATCATGAACATTCAAATACACATGCAGGCCTGAGGCTTCTGTGGCCTTTTCTCTGAAGAATGGCCCCAAACAGGTCACACCAAAACAGCTGCTTACAACTAAGGCAGACAACAGTCAAACCTTTTAAAAATTAAGAGCCTGCCACCCATTTTTTTTATGGGAAGGAACAATTGTAAATACTGAAACAGATTTTAAATAGCTTTATCCAGGACTGAAATAGCTTGTGTCAGGTCTGAAAATTTCCCAATGCAAATCAGCACTGCTAGTCAAATTCTGAACTGGCTACAGAAAGACTGTTAAGGTAATTTACAAACATGAGAATAAAAACACAAACATATTTCTTTGCCTTCGGGAGCAATAGTGATTTCACTGATCTATTTGGCATTAAACAGGACTTTAGGTAGTTAGAATTTAGTTAAAATTTACTTTACGTGTACACAATAAAACAGGGAAGATGCTAACACAAGAAAGGAGCACATTTTACTTTTCACAAGAGACATTATGAGATCTCTGCTATTCTGTTTTTCAGAGTTTCTTCCTATATCAAAGTGTTCTTCTAACTGCAGCATATCCATAGTTGAACCAGAGTATACCTACTTCATATCAAAGACAGACTTCATTCCCCACAATGCAGACAGAGGTTGGCTCCACGTAGCAGATGTCAGCAATAAAGATCCATCCTGGATTTCCAGATTGGAGTGAAGGAGGAGGGAGGGAAAATAGAGGTTATAATTTTATCTCTACACATTTACCTTGCACATACACAATAAATGTAGGAACTTTGTGCTTAATAAACTGCTCCTATAGGGATAAAAATCTAGGTATCTAATACGATGTATAATATAAAGAGCCCTTGGCAGACAAAGAAAAACATTACAGATAACAATGGGAATGTTCTTAACCTATGATGTTAAGAACAGATAAACACAGAATAATCCATGCCTGAATGTTAATGTCCTGTGAGTGGAGTCCATTCTGCTTATAAATCAGTATCTTATTTCTTCCTAGAATCATCCCCCAAAAGATTTCTTTCTCCAGTAAAGGGAGGTTATATAAACTCTGATATTTTATCTCATGCTTATCTTAAATAGTCAGTTTAAGCATTTTTCCACTTGCAGACATATATATTAATTTCTTATGAAGGCACACAGCCACTGTGTACTCCTCTATCATTTTGGGAAGAAAAAAAATAATTGTAGGACTCACAAGAGAAAGAATATACAATTATCACTTCACTGTACTTCAAAGTACTTCAATGACAGGCATTGCAGGCCAGCCAGTAGGTGCATTTTGGATGTACATGTCCACATGGGCCCAAAACATGCCAGGGCTTTAGGCAGTGAGAATTTTTAAAAACCAGGACAGGTTTGTAATTCCTTACCCTGGATGGCTCGAGGTGCGTGATGGCAGAGTTATGGCAGTTGTAACTGGCCTCTTCCTGTCCACTGAACACATTATAGAGTTTCAACTGCCCCGTGCAGGTACCCAGCATTAAGAATCGTTCTCTTGCAGAAAATGCACAACAGGTAAAGCCACTCTCATCCTCGTTTGCTTCCCTGAACACAGAAATTGGACGGAACCTGGAGAAGGCAAAAATACACAGGTCACCCAAAAGAGAGAACAAAAGCAAAACTGAAATGCTGTGATACTAAATCCAGCCCTTAAAAATCATGTAGGCACAAGTTACAGCTTTCTTCTAGAGCAAGCTAAGTGTCAATTGTAAGACTAGTGCTCAAGTCAGTATGTTACAACATGTTTGAAACCTTTCAGGGTTTGTTTAGCGCTATTTAGTACTTCTGTTAAAGCACATCATTAAGTTGAAGCACCTGGAGTCCATCTTCAAAGTTGTATTGATGGAAACTCTGTAATGCGATCACCTGGATAAGTAGAGACAGCCAGCAAAAAAATCTTCTAACAGTTCTGAAACACTCAATACAAGAAGACATGGCACATCAGCCAAACAACCCCCTGACATTGTAACTTCCCATGGTGACACTGGTTTCACTGTCAAGATGCTTTCATGAATGTGTCATCTTTATTTTTATAAATTTTACATCACCTTCCAATTTAACCTCAGGAAAGAAAGGCCACATGAAAAGGCAACTTGCAGTGCTGTGGATTCAGCTGCAAGAGCAAAATATGGATTCCACTGTCCTGCATCTGTCAGCCAACCATCCTCAAGGCTCTGCTACACTCTTGTGGAAAACTGGTGTTACATACTTACCTTCCAAAGGAGAACAAAGAGCTTCGAGTTGCAGCAGTCAGTGCTGCTCATGAATTAACATGATATTGAAAATGAAGAGTGCTTTATGTACTAAGGGGCAGTAGTAAGGACAAGACAAACAGAACAACTTCTAAATATGCCTTTCAAGGTTCTGTGAATTAAAACACTGTCACTGTGAATTAAAACACTTTTCTCTCCAAGGATACTTCACTGTGGGACTGCACAGCCCGAATCCAAGTAAGGCTTTTTGGCACAGGGGGCATCCTGAGAGGGACCACAAAACATTTTTCTTCCTTACCTGCTAAATATAAGGTGTCTATCAAAGCAGCCACCATCCACCCCTCCGTACTTCGGAAAGGCCGCCCTGCGGGTCAGCCGTGAGGTAAAGTTAGTTGGCGCCTGGCGCCTCTGTTTTGGCTCAGGACACTGGTGGGGAGTAAAGAGAGAGAAAGGGGGACAGGTGGCAACAGGGTTCTTGCAGCGGGCGTGCTGCTCCCTAAGGTACTCTGTGATTATACTGTCCAGCGTGGGTGGGGAAGGAAGGTGTCTGTCCAGCTGCTTTTTGATAGCTGGGCTCTGGCTGTAGGCGCCATGGTCCGATTTTTGTCGCAACACTCTGATTTTCCTGCCGTTGCAGGGAGACGGCCTCTCCCTCACAAAGCTAATCCTGCCAATCAGAGGAGAGTTGCTGGCATAAGAAGGGCCTGGAAGGGCAGGTGGACCTTGGGATGCCGACGGCCTTGCCTGAGCATGGACAGAGGTGGCAGCAGAACCTACAGCAGTGTGGCTACTCAACCGTGCCGAGATGCCGTTCGCTATGCGGGGAGTGCGAGGCAGGGTCACGGGAGAGGCAGCGGCCGCCACGGGGGTGAAGGCAGAGGAGTGAGATGCTGCAGTCATGGGCAGGTCAGCCTCCTTGGTAAGGACAGACGCCGTTTCTCCCAGGCCCTTAGAGATGAGATGGTTCCGAATCAGCAGCAGCAGCTCCTTCTCAGGAAACGTGATCCTTGACTGGGCCACCACGTCCGCCTTCTGCAGCCGAGCCAGAGAGACGTCGGTGCCGATGAGCAAGGGCTTGCCCGAGACGCGCTCGATCAGCTCTGCCGCGTACTTGCAGAACTTCACGTGCTCACTGCGCTTGTCCTGCAGCACTGGCTCCTTCATCAGCTGCTGGATCTGACAGCTGCTGAACAGGGGGAGCTTGCTGATGATCTGCCGGACGGTGCTGCTGCGCGACAGCCCCACCAAGGCTTTGCAGGCCAGCGCCCGGATCTGGTCAGCATCGGTGATGGGCATCTTCACAGACAGCAGTGACAGCAGCACTTTGATGCCGTTGTTGGACTGCACCACATTCCACATCTTGGCCAACGTATGCTCACTGCTCTTGGGGGCCTGAGGAAGCTTTCGCCGAGGAGTTCCGGAGATGAATTTCCCGATACTGGAGATCCGGTTATCTGGGCCACAGACGCAATTGATGATGATCTGAAGGGCTGATTTCTGAATCTCGGCATCGTGGATGAAAAACTCACCCTCAGCAACTCCAAGGATGATACTAATACCTAGTGAGGGAAAGAAATAGTTTCTTTAGTACTCTAAAATGTATCCTATACAGTTGATCGGACAAGTAAGGGAGTCTTCCAATGAATTTGAAGAAAGTCGATAATTCTCTTCCTTCTAGAAATTTCTCAAGTTCTGCTAACTAGTCTAATACATTCTTCTACCTCGCTGGCAAAATGTTTTTCTGCACTGCTGCTCCTCCACTTTATCATCAGTAAGCAGAGAGTCAAACAATCTGTCAGAGGGGGTGATCAGGCATGGCCCAGGAGAGCAAAACCTCAGATATCCGGACCAGAGCAAGATGCACAGGCACACCCTGATCGTTACTGCACAGAGCAACGCTCTTGTATAAACACAAGGTGAACAAAGAGACAAAGGAAGGGGACCATGTCATTGAGGGGAAAAAAAAAATAAATCATATCACAACTTCTAAAAGGAGTCAGGCAAAAATGAAACTTTGGGTTTATTTTGTTTTCCCAAGGAGTTCCTCCTACTAGTTTAACATCTGCTTCAGAAGATCAAAACCCTTAAAGAATTGGTATTTGTCTGCAAAAAGTTTTTGTGCAAAAGAAATTGGTTGTTGCCTACATCTAGTACTCTGCCTGCCTTTTGCCTTTTCTTTAAAAAAAAAAAAAATAAAAATCAGGCCCCAGTTAATGCACAAGCCTTGGATCTGATCCAGGCACATGTCAGTCATTTACATACTGAACCTGCCAGGTAGCCAGTTACAGCATAACTCACACAGCAATAATTGTTCCTCTCCCATACTCTCAAGTGCCATATCCCCAGGAGACCTAAATTTCTGGGAAGCTGAGGAAAACTAATAGTCCCATTACACAAGAATATTTGTCTCCACCTGTTAATAGGCTCTTGAAAACAAGTGCAAGAGAAAAATGGGTCTCCAGATTTGTAACCCAACCACAGTGTTCATCATGACACAATTTTAATCACAGTCCACTCTCCCACTTATTTGCATCCTTGGCAGTACCTCTGAGTATGTGAATTATTTTAACCCTGGTCTGACGGTAGGTGAGAAACAACCAGCCAAAAACTATGTAGCAGAAGACAACTGATGAATGTGTAAGTCATCAGGACCATATTCAGCTTACCCACAGTGGAAACAGTAGATCCAGCTTCATCTAGCACATCCACAGGTTCTGCCAGCTGCAACTGGATTTTAGGAACCACAGTCAGGATGGCCAGTACATCCAAAGCATATCGTACTGTGTCATTCCTGGAACACAACAACAGAAGAACTTCTTAGAGGTGCATGTACAGTTATTTCAGTAACAAAAAATAGCATTCAATCTACTCTACTCCAACAAATGGAAGTAAAGCAGTCACATCTGCTGTATTTGATGGTGCCTTTTGATTTTAGTTTATTCCACTCTTAAAGGTCTGGTCTCCACAGAAGGCAGTGCTCACATGTACACCATTGCCTGCAGCCTGCCAACATTTATCCCACACACCCCACAGGCTCCTAAAAGCACTGTAATTTTGTATTTATAAAAATAAGAATGTTAAGACTTATCCACAAAAGCATTCTAAATTAAGCTTCTAAGTCTATTCTAACTCTGCATCTTAGTTGGGAAATGTTGCTGTACAAAATACTCTGTCACCAATCAGCTAGGAAGGAAGTTTTTCTGAAGCCAAGGGAAACTGTTTAGCAGCAAAGCAGACAATTGTGATAGGGAAAAGGGATGATTAGGAAGAGATGGGAGAGCAGAACATTTCAAGAAAAGGGGAGGAGGTCTGTAAGCCCAGGTAGCAATTAGGAAACAGCTGCAGAAGGTAAGAAACAGGAGAACAGAAACTACCCAGGAGAGTGCAACCTGAGAGAGAGGGAGGGAATTGCAGAAGCAAAACAGATTTCAAAGTCTTTCAGGTTGAGTCAGGCAAAGAGCTCCTATAGGCAGTAGAAATAAGGAGGGAGTCCTGATCCACCTCATTCTATGACTAAGATATATCTGGATTTCATCCCATATTTGGAACATTTTCTAGCCTTTCTCTAACAAAAAGGTAAACAAATTTTGAGACAGATAAAAAGTGGCACAGAACTCTGCTTAAACTGTGATGCTGCTTTCTCAGAAATCAAAGGCCTGAGGCATTTTGGCTCTTCAGAAATCTCTTGGCATCCCTCTCTCTACCTCAGAATTTTAGTCCTGCCTTCCACAGTGTTAACTTCCATAAGCACTGGGTAGCCACAGCACAGCCCCTAACAGCACTAACCAGTATGTGACTGCTTTAAATGCCATCAGGGTAGAAAATCTAGAAATGCAATGTCCTGCCCAAGAGCCACAACTCGCTGCACTCAAGTCCAGCAGCACAGCAAACAGCTCACCTTGCATAGTATGTCTTCCAGTTGCAGGCTATGGAAATGAGCTGGAGCATGAGCTGGACACAAGACAGTTTGAGAAAAACCTCTGCTGGCTCCCAGTAGAGCTGTGCTGGACCGTACTCAATCAGGAACTCCATCATCTCTACAATCTGCTCATGAGTATATGAACAGGCCTGCAGGGAAGGGGAAGCATTAGATCACAAGGGTTACAAACTCACACATCAAATCCCCCACTGCTGGGATTTAACTGGAAACTGCATTTACAAGATTAGACTACCACTGTCTCTTGTAGATTAAGTATTTACTTTCTGTTTTATTCCTCAGTTATAAAAGAATACAGCAACAGTCACTGTAATAAGCTTAAGGATAATATCCTTTAAGTTTCTTTACAGTTTTAGAAAGCTTAGGCCAATTTAAGAAGAAAAGCTACATTAAATTAAAATTGTACTCAGCTTTTAAACTACTAACGTAATAGTTACTACACATCATTCAAAATACATATCTGCTAAAATATTAAAAAAGGTTGCTAAAAATATTCAATTACAGTTTTTTAAGTTCTGACAATGAAATACACTGAAGAAAAAGAGAAATTCCTAACAATTTCTTGCCTTTCAATGTTTTTTAATTACACAAGAAGGCAACAGCTTATACACATTTCTTTAGTTACTAAAAATAACTGATTTTTGCAGAAGCAAAAACATCCTTATATCTTTCTTATTTAAGTTCTTCTAGAAAACCACCAAATTAAACTAGAAATCACAGGCGAATGTGCTCCCTCCAAACAAGCAGCCATAAAATCCAGTTTTAAAAAACAAAACAAATCAACAAAACCAGGCAAAATTAGGGAAAAAAAAAATTCATGGCCAACACCATGTATTATTATCTATCTGGATCTCCCAGGTAATTTATAAAAACAATGGTGCCCAAAAGAAACATTTATCATTGTCAAATCAAACTTATTTCCAAGTTTTTCAACATTAAGTACCTCTCTACACACAGATTTTGTCCTTCCAGAGATTCAAAGTATAGAAAAAAACACAGGTAACAAAAATATCCTGCCTTTAAATGTCTGAGAGATGGAAAGGGAACCACAACAGACGAGCAGGAACCTTAATCAAACGTAATTCAGATAAACCTCAAGGGCTTTCCTGTACTTTCCTATTGCAGTGTCATTCCACAAGTCAGGCAAAAAGTACAAATAAAAAAATCCCTATGAATTGCACACTGCCCAGTTATTCCACCAGTCTCAAAAGGCATCCACACACATCTGCAGCCTGGGTTCACTTGAAAAATGCAACAGCCACCTTAAAAGCTTGCCCCACGCTCCTCACCTTGTAGGGGGGCTGTGGATGGACCAGGATGCCACCCTCGGTGCGCTGCAGAGACTGCTTCACCTGCTCCAGCTTGATGGCCAGGTGGGCCTCGAAGTACCTGCGCAAGGCCATGCAGGTGTGCTTCCCCGTCTGGCGGCTGGCAAAGATCTCGTCGTCACTCAGGAGGGCTCCTTGGTCTTCCAGGTTCAAGATCTCCAGAGTGCTTATCTTCAAAAAGAGCGGGGGAAAAAAAGGTTTCATCAGCTCAGTCTTCAGGGGGAAAAAAAGCATCTACAGCTCTCAGCTGCAGTTGTACTAAACCCAGACACACTGATTTTACTGTACAGGACATACAAGCCCACTCAGAGCTGACTAAGGCTGTTTGAACAGGAAAGGATATCTGCTTGGGAAATAGTGAGTCAAATTGAACCATTCCCTCTCCTTCACTATCTGTGAAGAAAGAAACCCAGACTTCCATCAGTGTAGGTCTGGAGGCAGTGCCTAGTACTAGCAGGCATTATATGACACAATACAGTGTTACACCCTGCAGCACTGATGTCCCCAAGGTAGACACAACCCAAGCAGCAGAACTGCACAGCAACACCCTGCATACACTCCAGCTTTTGTACATAAACAGTGTAATTTGTGCCCATAAGGTACCGTGGTTACACAGCACACACACAGTTGTACCTCTCCAGGAACAAGGCTGGATTTATCCACATCCAAAAGGGTGCATGGCAATACTGCACATGTATCTGGAATGGTGAGAAACATTTGGACTCCCACTGCTTGAATAAGTACTGCTTAACCTTGCAGTTGCACCAAAAAGCTCCCAAAGGGTAGCAAGTCTCTAGACAATAATCATAATATTAAAAATAATAAAGGGACAACATTGCTTAGAAAACTCACCCCACCTCTCCATCTCTTCCAAACTGAGGAGGAAAAACCCCAAGCAAAACCAAACAGAAGAACAGAACTCTCCACAGTTGCACTGCAAAGGGTGCAAACCCTGACACTAAAACCCTGCTCCCCACTAAAACCACGAGCCTTACCAGGTTAACCAGACGCCGAAGGCCATCGTGCCTGTCAAAGAGCTCCAGGACAGCACGGAAGGAGAAGCAAATGGAGAAGAACATGGTGGCATGGCAGCAGCCCGAGGCATGGGAGCACTCCATCAGCCATAAGGTGTAGTTCACCACATCTGAAAGCACATTATGGGGGTGCATGCACACCTAGAACGCAAAAGAACATTCTTGAGAAGGACTTCAAACAGATTAATGAAGAGAATTTGTCTAAGGAGAACGAGGGCTCTTTGAGAAGCAGAGGACGAATATCAGTTATTCTCAGCTTGACTTGGGACATCTGAGACAGGAAACAAAAATTCCCATTTCCAGATCACTAAAAAAGCCAAATAAACTCTGTGAGACTAATAAAGCCTATGATTTGGCAACGAAAGACTAGCAATTGGTCCATTCCCAGAGCAAAACACAGTAAATACAGTAGCCTTAGTACAGTATAATTCCAGGGAGTCTTTCTCCATACCACTTCCAGATATCCAAAGAATGATTTGCTAGAGGCAGAGAAGAGAAGCTTTCACTGAAGAAACAAAAAATTCCTCTCAGTGTAACAGTAGCATATGCTGCACTGAGGTTCCAGCAAAGCTGGCAGCACTGAAGCTAAGGGGAATTGCAAGGATCATCAAATCCAAGTCTAAAGCCTGACTTTCTCAGGAAACAGACAATTGAGTTGGTCTTTTCCCTTCTCAGACCCTGCCTCCGAGATGTGCAGACCATGTGCTCAGAACTGCACCTTCCATATGCCCGTTGGCTTCTAATGAGGAGGAACTCAGAACTCTCTGCCAGGGTCAGTGCCAGGAGGAACAGCACCGAGCTGAAGCACTGGCACCAGCTGCTATATGCCAAGTTAGCAGAGCTTTCCCTCTCTTCTCTGCTGGTGCTGGACATACTCAGACAATACAATGCTATCAGCTTCAGACCTGAGGCTTGGTATGGACTATGTGACAAGGGACTGACCCTATGAAATCCAGAAGTCCCACAGAAATCTGCTCTACCTGGTATCTGTAGATATTGGGGATAACATCTGGCAGAAGACACAATATCACTACAAAACAGCTGCATGATTTTATGACATGGCCTGAGGATGTCAAGCAGAAGGAATCCTCATGTAGCACCCTGCCATGGCTTTTGGCCTCCCTTTGGAACAGCCATGCCAGCAGCAAGGAGAATCAGGGAAAAATACAACAAAACGTTCAAAGAGAGCATATACAGTTTTCTCATTATGAAGTTCAGAGAAACACCAGAGCAGCTCATGTGCAGTCAGGGTCCACCTGGGCAAAAAAGTGGAATGAATGTTATTCCCATTACAGTTTTCTTGCCCACATAAGGGAGATGTAATAAAGGGCACGGACAGCCCAGATAAACCATGATTACCAAAAGGCTTTAGAATTCATTCCTACAAACATCTGCAGAACATAAATGCCAACAGAGTCCACGCAGATACAGCCTTAAAAAAACACTACCAGTCCAGCCTTATGTGCTCAGGAGTCTTAAGCATGTTGAATCACAACACACATTCAGACAGCATCAAAAACTAGGAAAGAATAAGCAGAAATGTACAGTTACTATTTAATTGGTTCCATTTTCAGCTGAAAAAAAGAAGAAAATGCTAGACAATGACAGGGACAGGCCAGCAATCAAAAGCCATCATCTCAAGCAGAGCAGAGCTGAAGGGTTAAGGCTACAACTTTGCAGTTGCTTTGAATGACTCTTAGAGCAGGATGCTCCCACAGGCCAGGACTAATGCTCACAAGCATCTTTTCTCCTTGGCATGGTTAGCAACTTCAGAATAAACTGGATCAGTTCACAGACCTGGCTCAGCACACACATGCTGTTGGCAGTACAAAAAACCAAAAAAAATAAAAAAGGAAACAATCACTGCTCAAAGTACCTGAGAAACTGAAGCCTAAGGGAATACTGCCCTATGGACCCATCTGAAGGGATGGTCACTGCAGGGACACTACTGAACCCAGAGGATGAGTTTTCTTAAGTATTTTTTTTCTATGTTAAAATATGAGGTAAGAAACATTACCATTACTGACATTTTTTTAACATGTATAAGTTCAGGTACAGAGAACCCACAGTGTCATTTAATGTGGTTTTCTGAACAATGCAGACCAGACCTGTGTGGGTCTCTTGCTGCACTCCACCACCTCCACAGAAGTTGTGCTGCTGTCTGGAATCTGACTGAGGGACTGTGTAACACTGAAGTTGTCCACACTGGATGGAAAAAGCAATCTCAACTATGGCAATCCATTGGAACAGATGGGAAAAGAAAGACAAATGAGAATGGAGGTTTTTGTTGGGTTTTTTTTGAGGGAAAGAGGGAATAATAGGATGAAAAGAGTGATGAAAGCATTGAGACAACACTGACAAGGTCTTCAGTTAACTCCCTAGGAACTGAAATCCACACCCTTGAAACAAAACACTCAAATACACTATTATTCATATACCTGCTGGTGCCTCTGCACATACCACAGTCATCCACATAGATCTGCTTTTCAGCTTAGGAGATGTTTATTCATTGTTTGAACACAGGTAGGAACACTGAGAAATGATGGAATCACTGCAATTATGGGACAAGGACGACTCTTACCCTCTCCATGGCATCCTGATTGTACGACAAGTAATACAAGCACATGGACACCCCTGTTGCTGCCATGGAAGGACGGGGAATCTCCAGCAGCTTTTGCACTCCTCCATGAGCAACAAACTCCGTTGCAAACTTGTTGTGCAGCAGCAATGATGCCAAATGCTAAGGAAGGATAAAAGCAGACTGTAATTCTTCAAACTGTCATCAATTCCATCCCAACCCCCAGAAAAACAGCAGAAAAAGCTCCATGCTTTGTCCACCTCATTTCCTCCTCCCGTTATATTTAACCCAGAATGCAATATTTAATCCCAATGACAAAAGCAAAAAGGCACTAGCACTCCATTTTACACATCCTGAACAGAAGAGCAACTCAAATTATCCAACAAGTCACCTTAAGGTTTTCTTATCCTTTTCCAATTCACTCACTTTCTATTATCACAAAGACTTACTTAAATTCCCATTCACACTTTGATTATTGCCATATTGCTGACAAGAAGAATTATACAAAATGAAGTGTAAAGGCAATTTAACAGAAGTCTGCAGCTGCACTGAAGTGTACTGCACATTACTTTTCTGTATTACCAGCACCTTAAGAGGAAACAGTAAGGACCATTGTAAACCCCACTCCACTCCCAACTGAGGTAACCTGTAGGAACACTGCTCCTTGGAAATAAATTCTCAAATGACAAAGATACAGAGAGGAAGATACTGGAGGATCAGAGGCAGAGAAGTGACTGTGAAAGAGGGGAAAGAACACAGAAAAGTTTAACTTGTGCTGTTGCACTGCAGGTTTGGCTTGGTTATTTTGTGTGGCTTTGTACCTTTGGGAAGTAACCTTAAAGACTACTCACACAAAACTACTGTATTTCAAACACTAAGCTCAGAAACATCATGCTGAGGCTTCTGGGAGTAAGATGCTTGTGCTTCTTACCCCTCACAAAAGTCCCTTGAGATGGAAGGCAGTGGAACAACTCAGGAATACCATCTAAGGGCAGCAGGAACACAAGCAGTTGATAAAAGAAGGATTTTTTTATCATCCTCAGATAGGTGGGTGAAATTATTGGCACTTCCTGCACAACTAAGATCCTTTTTATCCCCTCTTCCCTGTCCTGTTTTTTCATTTTAAATACTTAAGAGCTCTAAAAACAAAACTGCAATGCATTCAAGTTGAGTGAAAGCCAATTCCAATCCCTGCAAGACACGGGCCTAAAGAAGGTGAGCACTTGCCTTTGACACGTAGCAGGCATATATTCAACGTTTTTACAATGTTTATGATATATTTTATGTACTATGAAAGTAATTTACCTTAAGGGCTTCAAAAGTGAGCAGCACATCATTGGTTCGCTTCAAATCGATGTAGTACATCATCAGCTCCCTCGATCCCAGTTGCATAAAGATGGGTAATAGCTGGGAAAAATAAAAAGGGGACACTAGCTGAATGTTTCATGGGAAACGCAAGGTCTCTTTTGGTTTATACTCTCTCAAACCCCCAGTTTCCCCCTATTAGCAGATACCTGTTATGAGAGGTCAGTGGTAACCAGCTCCATCCATAGGAAGCAATAAAGGTTAACAGACCTCTTGTAAAACATCTGCTGACTGCAGCAAGGTGCATGGCAGCTGCCACACGGAAATCTTAAGACTCTCCTTCAAGTGCGGCTATGGAAGTCCACACAGATACCACCCTGGAGAGAGGTTCCACCTTCCATCTGTGCAAAGACAACTCCCCAACAACTGAACAGAAAAAACAGGAGAGCAGGGCAACAAACCAAAACCCTTTGCATAATTCTTTTGCAACAGCTTTATGCTATTAATTGCTATTTTTATATCCTGTTATTGCTGGCACATGAAGCAATCCAGTCAGCATGCAGGGTGTTAGGGGGATCACGGTTTCTGGTTCTCACAGAAGCAAGGCACACATGTGCACACACAATGTATATCACAAAACAACACTGTGTTGCTTTGTTCTGTTATAAATTAAGCTAAACAACCTCAAAAAAAAAAAAAAAGAAAGAAACACGGAAAATGAAAACATAGTTTGGTATCTGACATGGCCATGCTACTTTGTCCATTTAAGTAATATCAGTTCTCAAAAGCATTTGCCTGCCCTGTGACTTGTCATCAGAACTACTGCAGAGGTTACACAAACCACTTCATTTAGAATTTCAAGTTAGACTCCTGCAGTTAAAAGTCTGAGAAATATCACATCCCCCATAGGAAACAGGAGAAGTGTTCGTACTTCAAACAAAGTGACTTGCCCTGTGTCACGTAAACAATCACCAAATTTAACAGAAACATGGAATAAAATCCCTAGTGCCATGCTCCAACTATAGACCACACACCTGCTAGGTTCAGGTTTGAGTATTACCTACCAAGTAATACTCAAACTAATGACTTCATCAATCTGAAAGTCATCAGCCACTCAGGAAAGGTTACCTATCTTAATCATAACAGGAAACATCAGAGAGCAATGTAACAATTGTGCAGATTTTTCCCCACAACACCACTCAGCTTTGTCAGGAGAACTGGAGCACATTAGTGCTTCCTCCCCCCCTCATCTGCTCACCTCTTGGTACTCCCCTAAGGGAGTCAGGTACTGCAGAATCAGCCTCTGCTCTATGGCAGGAGTCAAGGGGTAAAGTGTGTAATTAGTGCCAATCACCCACGGGGACATTTCTGACCAGCTGCTGTTGGACAGCTCAACAAACATCCGCTCTGGTTCCGAGGTGGAAAAGCCCAGCTTTTGCTTGGCTTTCCGGAAGCCGTCTCTCTCGTGCTGTTTCCCCGATTTGCTTTTCCTCAGCGCCCCATCATCCAGCTTTGCAGCAGAGTTAACTCTACTACTGGTCTTGTGACTTGAATCAAGATGAAAGGAGATGTCCATATCACCAGAAACTTCCTCCTGCTCTCCATCTACTGTCACTTCCCCATAATCCATATCCACAGCCTCTTCATCGAGAGGCAGCAGAGGATCCGACGGCACTTTCCGAGGGCTGGGTCGCTTGTTCTCCTGTTTTGTAGTCATTTCAGTGACCTGTAGCTCCCGCAGCCGGCGAAGCACCAAAGCCACCTGTTCCAGAAAAGCAGTGCTTGTGAGAACACACTTCTTGCTTTGGTCATGCAACTCACCTCAGCCATAATTTTTTGTTATCAGCATGTAAAACCCACTCCACAGCATAAATTGCCAGGTATGCTGTGGTGTACATTTGCTTAGAGAAATAATGATTTCAAACCCTTTTTGCTACATCTACTTTGATTCTAAAATAGCAGCACCAAGTCTCCTGGGTGAGAAGGAAGTGACTTGAAAGCCAGTAAGAGCAGATGAGCTATATTGGTGTTAACAGAATCACAGAGCAGCTTGCAGCATCCTTCCATCATCTCTGGCTAGCCTGGAATAAAGGCAACATTCCCTTTCAAAGCAGCAGCTTTGGTAAATTGCAGGTCCCCAAAACCAAAGGTCATGCTTTTACTTCTAAAGATTAGAAGAGCAGTGAATGCATTTTCACCATAACTGTCTCCACGTTGACTTACCTTTCATTTTATAACCCCCGTCTGGTGGGTAAATCACAACATGCAAAAGTTACAGATGTAAAGCTGCTGAAAATTTTTCTTTAAGGAAACTATGAATTATGAGTCTTATTAAAATGTAAAGTGTTTGACTTCTTAGGTTTCCACTGGTAATTTTAACACAACTGATACAACAGAATAATCAGGCCACATGCTCCAACCAGCAGATGCACCATCAGGGAAGGATGGAAACCATGAGCTGTTGACTCTTGCAGATATTATCACAACCACCATAAGACCCATATATTAACTCATGAATGTGAGCTCCCCATAAAAAAAAAAAATTAAACAAAATTAGAGGCAACTGCCCTCTCCAAAGGGGAAGTGATTGAGAGATGATTACCAGTTGTGAGTTCTCATCCCTGTAATTTGCAGCGATGTCCTGGTTCTCCATAGCTCCCCCCAGCAGCCCCGTTGCGTAGGTCCTCAGCGGCTGATCAGCCTCCCGTGCCCACTTAAAGAGGTTTTCAACTATGCCTTCCTAGAAGGGAGAAAAAAAAAGAATGCAGTTCCAACAGTTACATTTCATCTTCAACTTCTCAGTCCCAGTGAAAGGACCAGCTGGGAACAATTCTCCCTACCCCTAGTAATGACCAGATTAGATTTCCTACCAGAAAAGATTTCCTACCAGAAAGAAATCGAACACTTTAAGCTGCATGAAACTATTTCCAGGCATCACATATTTGGATTTGCACACCTGCAAAAACCTTCTGAAGTGGCCAGTCAAAGTACTTCCCAGGAAGCAGCAAAACACTACAGGCATGAGTTGATTAGTCCAAACAAAGGAGCCCAAAGCTCCTGGCAGTTTTGCTAATAGAAAGCTCCAGCAATTTAGCAGATTTCAAAGAAGCCATGTTGAACTCACATTAAGTAAAATGGAATTTGGCTAAATTTAAAACACCCATCTAAAAAGACAATGTTTTAGTACGAAAGACTAATTTTTTTTTCCTCTAAATCACTAATGGATTTTAAAACATCAAACAGGAACACATTATCACCATGATGGGAATCTTGCACGTAATTTGAATCATAGGTACAATACGGTACAGGATCAGAAAAAAAGTAATAATGAATAGACACACATTTCAAGGAGAACTCTCAGCTTACAGATTTTCAAAGACTTGCCTGTTATATCTTTAAAGAATTGTATTATTATTTAAATGCTCTTATGTAATTTTAAAAAATTGTAACTGATGAGATGTGAAATCCCTTGGTCGCTAGAGGGCCTCTTTGTGACTAGAACAGCACCCTCATCCAATGGATATCCTAAAGTCTCCTACATACAGGAGCCCAAAGTGCCAGAACAGAGCTCTAGATATTCTCAAGTCAAAGGGAAAAAAGTTCTTAAGTGCAAAACTTAATTTAATTTCAGCTTACAGAGAGCTTTAGTCTCTGGAAATAGCTATGTTCTCCAAAAATGGGAAGCTATGGTTTTGGTTTTAAATTTTTTTGGTTTAAAGTCTCCCAGCCTTAGCTTTTGGACAGATCACAAAGAGCTCAAATTAAATTAAATCTTTCACAAAGGGAGAAAATTATTCTTTTCTTTTATCACACTTTGGAGTCCATACCCATATTTTTAATAGTAAAGAAACTAATTTAGAACTTTAATATAAAGCACTACTTGATTCGCAAACTTCAGAAAAACAAATTTTTACAGAAGAGGAAACTGTGGCTCAGGAGTGAAATTCACTTTCTCCTCCCTTTCAGCTCTCTGTGCATTCCTTCAGAACAACCCACTTGTCAACACACAGAAGTCTGAGTCAGCTGTCCATCACAGTTCCAGATAATCCCCACAAAGCATGTGGATTTTAGACTGCTTGGTTAAAGTATGACTTGCTTATCACTCAGCTCTAGTAATGCTATCGCTCTGCTGTAGCTGGGGATTACTGGGCAAGACTCCCACAGCAAGTCCTCCATGTTCTTTACAGCCTGCTCCATTCACAGGCCTATCATGCAACAATTCAAATTATAACATTTCCCAAAACATTACATTAGGTTCCAGCTTCTGTTCGAATCAGTCACATTACACCTTAAAAAGCTGTGAAATATTAAAGATTTGATTAATTGAATAAGCCAAAATTAGGAAGACTGAGGAGACTGTCTCACAGGGACAGGATTTCAATAGGGCTTTTTATTCATTTGTCCTTTGGGAAGACTTGTTGGAGTACATAATACAGCAAGCTTGAAAACCAAGCCTCAGCACAGGTGATACCTTTTCCTGAAAGACAACAGCTGTTTCCAGTCCCGGCATGATATCCAGCAGAAGTCGGCAGGCAGCAGTGTTCAGTGGGGGTTCTCTGCTCGTCATCACATAAGCATTCACTAGCTGGAGAAGATCAGGAACAGCATTGGTTTGAAATCAGACTCTGACCAAAACCAGAGCCGTGAAAGCCTTACAGCTCCCACAGCAGCAAAGTGATACAGTAAGGAATGCCAATCTGAGCCCTGGGTCTCCACACAACCAGCCTTTAACGTGCTCCCTCAGAGCCTCAGAAGTGGAAATTACTTCTCAGAGAAGCCATCAGAAAACGTCTGGTCTGCTTTTCACTGACTAAATATTTATCTTGAACTCATTTGTAAAGGCAAATGCTTTAAAAAACTGTGACAGGAACAGAGTAAACATGAAAAGATAATTGCTAAAAAAAATTAATGTAAGAAATAGCATGTTTTTAATTGTACCTCCATTTGCTTATCGCTTGCAGTTTAACACAGAGAGGTACATGCAAGCTATCTGTCAGAATCCTTACAGCAATGAGTACTCATATAGGTGTGTTCAGGGATGTGAGGATAACAAAAATTCTAGCTATTAAATCATGTTAAAGTATAGAAATGTAAGAGGAAAGCCAGATTCCTGCCTCCTAATTCTCTGCCTGAGTCTTCTAGAGCTAACACACACTATTCTGCTCCTACAGGCAGCCCAGCATTTCCATGAATTCAGAGACAGGGTACTGGAATTAGTGGCATTTTCATTACAGAAAGAAATTATGGTTTTGTACTTGTATTAGAAGACCTACATTTTCTTTAAAGAGACTGATAAACCTTGAAAAGAATTAATTCAATTGCTGCTACACACATTCCAACAGCTCATCAACTCCCCTTTCCTTGAGTCACTCTTAAACCCATTTTAAAAACCACTGCTATGGAAGAGATTGTCCTGACAGCACTAAAATAAATATTAAACAAGTACTGAGATAAACCAGCATACAGGAAATAAAAGCCCTAAGGTGGTGTCAGGAATTGACAGATGCAGTTCTTGAAGCAAACCTACCGCATTCATGAAATCATCGTTCTTGAAAAGTATCCTCAGTAAGTGTCCCAACATGCACTCCGGGTCCGCTCGGCCTGCAGGAGGAACAGGGAAACACTCATCTGCCTGCCTCAGGATGCCAGGGTTAATACTGAACTGCTATCCCCAAACTGGCTGCGGAATGCTCTACTGTCAGCACCACAGAGCACCACTTCCCAGCGCAAAGGCAGTGTCAGGCCTCGATCAGCAGTCAGCACGTGTTTCCTCTCAGTATGAGTTAGCAGGTGTTTGCTGGGACAGAGCTGGTGCTGCCCAAGCCACTCAGGACTCTTACCCGGGTGCCGGTCATCAAACGGGTCGGGGTCCCCTTTGCGGTACTCCTCAGTCTCCTTCTCAATCAGCTCCGACATCCTGCAGGGGGAATGACAGCCAGTGAACACAACTCACACTCAGCCTGCTCCTAGTGCTCCCCACATTAACACATCTGACAAAGCACTCTAAACCAGCCCATCACCTCTCACCTGAACAGCACTCAGTGCCACCAGAGGATTTCAGACTGTCCACAACAGAGGGCAGAGAAAAGAGACTGGCCTCTTCTATCTCAGCCTCCCACTGTGCTCCAAAACCCACTGAAACCGTATGAACACCCCAGAGCTGCACATACACTCTGTGGGGCCAACACCTTTTATTTACTCATCTTAGAGTTCTGGTGGTGTAGAGAACTTGAGCAAATAAAGGGCTTGAGCAGTACTTTTCACCACCACAGTGTCTTTCTTTTGCAGCAGAATCAGTCCTGAACAGGTGACTTAAGTCCTCCTCCCTATTCAGTGTGTGCAAGGGCAGCTGCTCAAACTGCCTACATAGTTTTCTGTTATTTTGCATAATAAATTTCAATCATGTTGTATAATTATTAAATATTAAATACTTTTATGAAGTGTTGTGTAATCTCTACTCAGCTATCAATGTTTTAGCACATATCAGCTACCACAATGGATAAGACAAGGAGAAACTCAGACAGCTCCTCATTCACAGACCTTCAAAATATATTAAATGCTCCCCTGTACCAGAAAAAAAAAATTAAGGGTTGTTTTGAAGCTATACCTTCTCCTAAATTGAGGAGCGGCCTCAGCAGACACATTAAATCCTATGCTCCAATTCATTTAGAATGAGCAGTATGGGAATTAATTATTATTTTTATTTAAACAAAATCAAGACGAGGGAAATTATCTCATGGTCAAGCAATAAATAATTCCATAGTTATCCACTGTCTTTCTCCATGAAGTGTCACAGTGGAAATATGTGCAGTTTTATGTGAAATAAAGAGCACTCGGTTCAATTAAAAAATTAGCAAATTAAATCTTATTTCCTAGGTATAAAACATCATACCCTTCCCTCTGCTGAGGTGCAGAGTCTATGTACAGCACAGCATTTTAAAACAAGGTCTTAATACCTCAATGTAGTAATCTAGGCAGAGTTTATTATAGGGGAGGGAAAACTGCTGGAAAGCTGCAGTAAGCCCTGGAAAAATATTTGTCTTTCACAGGAGATTTCCCTTACAGAACAGCACTGACTTCTACTCTATTCCTGTTACTTTCCAGAAAATATCCAGTGTTCCCAGGCACAATTAGAGGTAAAAATGTACTTAGTCCTGCCTCTGAACTACACTGACCAAGGATGATGACTGCCAGACTGTAGGAACAGCAATTTAGCTCACTAGGAATGAGCAGAAAACTTTCCTGCTTGTCTCTGATCTGACAATTATCTTTCAACAAACTGTTGATCCTGTGGGGTTCCAATATTTACTTTTACAAGCCTGATTCTGAAGGGATGCAAATTATGTCCCTTGTTAATAATAGGTGGCACAGCTTGAGCTCTCAAGGAATTCTGGCAAAAGCAAGTTACTTCAATACTCCACTGCCAGCTCCTCGGGTTTTTTTCCACGAGAACTAATTGCTTGAGGGGCGTCTGCTGACAGACAACTCAAACAAATAGGGAGTTGGGAAGCAGCACCCTCAACTTGTCAGGTCTTTTGAGGTGAAAATTAGCATTTTGATTACATGCCAGAAAGGACAGACAAGCAGCATGGAAAGTGAGCACAACACCCTGGCCAGTGCATCCTGTCTGGGTAGGCAGCCAAACAGTGAGCCAGCTCCCAGTGGTTTCAGGGACAACATTATCACAGGCTGGATGAAATGGGCATGTGAATCACTAATTATGGGGGGGGGTGTTAAGGCAATTAGTCACAATTGTTTGAGCAAAATAAAAAAATAACTGCCTCTTTAAAATTGACTCTCGAAAAGGAAAAAAAAAAAAAGAAAAAGGGGAAAAATTAAAAATCAAGCTTCCTTGCAATACCCTTCTTTTAACTAACACATGCAAAGGTGGTTTGTGACCTGACTTGGACAAATCTATCCAGATCAAGAGCTTTCTCAATTCTCAATTGGAGCAACAGAAGAGTCAATTAACTCATTCCCACCTTCTAACACTGGCACCTGGCACACAGGGATTTAACAAAACCACAGAGCTTCTGTTCAGGTTTCAAGATTTCCTTCGCTCATTTGGCATTATATTGGTTCTCCCACCACTTCAAAGTTTGCAGACAAGATCTTGGATTTACATGAAGGCAGGGATTCTTTCCCCTTACTTCTAACTCTTATTTTTTTTTTCCTCTTTACAACTGTCTTTGGAAAGTTAGTCAGATCCTCATTGTCACTTGCCACAAACTGAGCTCACCTGGGCAGTGGGGCAGGAAGGGACACTGGTATACAGAGAAGTTCCCAGTGACCTACATGGCATAACATAAACCCATCCTAATCCAGCCCTACGTCAGCACTTGGCATTAATGACCAACCTGAGCCTTTACAGCAGATTGCAACTGCATAAGATGCTCTAGGATCCCATGTCACAACACACTTGGTTTGTGGAGATCAAAGTTACTGTGTTAAACTGCTGATTTATCCCCTGATGAAAGAGGCTCCTGGGATGCAGTGAAGGATCTGGCTCCCAGGATTTGCCTGAATGGTTGAACATGACTCTTCCAGTCTGTGAACTGACGCTCTTGCAGGATCATTTCAATTTACAATATTTTGGAAAACCAACTATATTTAATATCTGTTGTTTGCTGACGGGTTTCCAAGCAATTTATCCAGTTCATACCTTCTAACACTCCAGAGATGGTACATCCATCTTACTTGGAAGTGACAATTCAGTTGTGGCCCATAAACCTCACTGTTGCTGTC
The DNA here is from genome assembly GCF_025592945.1 of Manacus candei. NCBI lineage: Eukaryota > Metazoa > Chordata > Aves > Passeriformes > Pipridae > Manacus > Manacus candei. The sequence continues at coordinate 191,052 of NW_026138084.1, forward strand.
CTTGTCCTGTTACAGCTGAACCCCTCCCTACTTCACCCTCACATGTGCTAGCTCAGTATCACATTTAATGGACCCCCATCCACACAGGGAAGTTTTCATCCATTTTGCTCAGGAGGCAGAAGGAAGTAGAAGAGTATCACTCACGAACAAGTCTGACCACAACTTCCTCTGCCTGAAGACTAAAACAGTATGTAAGGGCATTACTCTGCCTCAGGTCATTGGCCAATGCAAGCTCCAGTTGGTGAGGATTCCTGGGGAGCCCCTCCACCAGAAAATTCTAAATACCTAAAACTCCAAACACACACACAGCTTTCACTGATACCTGAGGCAGTGTAAATCCAATTCCTGACAGTCAGTAGATCCCCTTGCTATCTACCTTAAATAAATCTATACTATCTCCACCAAAGCCAAAATACCCAAGCTTTCACCATTCATAACCACTCTGCCTGCTGCACAGAAACCCTGAGAATCAACAGAGAGTTATCAGACTTGTCTGGGCATAAATAATGTAAGGAGTTCCAGGAGCTGAGTGGGAGCAAGAAGTGCCAGACTGCTATAAACACAAGAAAAGACATGTTTAATTCAAATGTCTTTAAATTTCTTAGAATACAGTAAAATTCTGGTTATGCCTACAGAAAAAAAGTCTTGAAATAGCACATATGTTTCCTTCAGACAAGACCCAAAGACACACCAAAACATGTCTCACAATTTTCAAGAGACCTACTAATTTTCAAGTGTTTAGGGTTGGTTTTCTGTTGCTCCTCTCCCTCTTTCTGAGCTGCTATTTTTAACATGTAGTAAGAACAGCAAAAAAAGCTGTGCCCAGTAGGTAAGGCACAGCACAGACCTGAGCAAGAAGCTCCACCAGATTCCTGTTACTTCCACCCAGTGCCAGCTCAGACTCCATGAGCTGACTTGTCTGACCCCACAACACAGGGCAGAGCAGAACATAAACCTGGATTGCTCCTGGAATCCAGAGCAGTTCAGTCCTGCACACACCAGGCAGGCCATGGGTCTGCCAGCAGACGTGTGAGGAGGGATTGGGAGGAATTTCTGTGAATCTCCTGCTAAATCAAGAGTAATGTCAGCCTACCCAATTGAGGCCTGGCTTGGGAAACTACAAATCCAACTGATAATTCAAATGTTTCTCTTGTAATAGATGACGTCTTATAATTAATGGTGTTACCTACACAGCTCCTAAAAACAATTTATTGGTCCAGGTAATATGTTCCTCACATATGCAATACAAGGCCAGTCAATCAACACACAGTTTAAAATAATTAACCAAGTTTCAAAATTTCACTTCAAACATGTTCTGTGAACTTCAATAATACTACTCTTGTCCTTTCATTTAATCTAACCAACGTCACTGCAAACTCAAACCCCTCACACTACCAATGATGGAACAACATTCTCACAGATTCCCATCTTGATAAATATTTCAGAAGCTTCATGTTAAGATAGCAGATTTATATCAACTTCTAATTATTTTTCCTGACTTCTATTATTTATGAGAATTAAATTCATGTTTTAAAGATAATTTGTGTAAGATCTTTGCAATATTAAATTTCTTACCAAAAATTTGCATTAAAATACCACACTATAGCTCAACTTCCAGACCACAAAAATGAATTACAGATTATCAGGTATGTGAAAACTTCAAGCAAAAACATGGTTAAAGCTGCTGTCAAGTAACTTCAGATACTTCAGTTTAGGAATTTGCTTAACAGATCTTACCTGGTGAGGATAGGGACCATGTCTTGCCCACTGCCATGTTCTTTCTCCCATTGCTCAAGCAAAGTAGTGAGCTCAGCCTTGGAGTCCACATGGCCAGTTCCTGAAGTCATGGCTTAGCCTAAAGGCAGAGGGAACAACCAGCATAAGAAGAAAGGGCATAAAAATGAGCAAGAAATCACACTATGTCACTATATTCATTGAAATAACCTAAAACAAAGATTACAAGTCATTTGAAAGAGGCAAATACTCAGCAACAAGGAGAGAGAAGATCAAGTGACAGCATTCTGCTTTCAAAGCTGAAAGTTTCTTTTTGGTCCTGTGCCTGAAGACTAAAGAACACGTGCACACTGCACACAAGTCTTGACTGGTGCAGGACAGCCCTGACCAGGACAGAGGAATGCACACCTCACCCAAGGGGTGTTCACTGCTGAACCTCCTAAAACCTCCACTGCTCCTCCACTCCAGGAGCAGACCTGAGTCAGTCCTTCCTGGTGATTTACTCCAGAACCAACAAAGCCAGGGCAGCAGGACTGTGATCAGTGTCATTGTTGCAGTCTGACACCCTCCAGACAGCAATGGAAGTGCCAACAAACATATCAGGTACAGGGTGCCAGGGAGCAGCTGTGGGCAGTGGGAGCGGCTCCAGGACAGCGGTGGTTGGGAAAGAGCAGGGCACCACCTGACCACTCGTTCAAGGTTTCCAAGAACAGCCAGTGGATCCAGCAGGAAGGAAGGATGATCACAGGAGGGAGCACTGGAGCAATTACTTCAGGTTTATCAGCCTTTACTTTTGTGACAGCAGCTGACAGAAGATTTATCTTCTCATCCCCAAAAGAGAATCCCTCTACAGAATTGAATGACTTGTTAAGGTACCATTTAATGAAGAGAACTATCACTGTAGATTCAGTTTAAGCTTCTAAATTTCCAAGTGTCAGCTTTTATCAATCTGACAAATCAACTAGAACAAAAATCTGTCTCAAAACACTGCTGTGCCCTTAGTTTCCAACCTGACAGACTGTGATTGCTGTGAAGAGTCGTAACTTCTGGAGGAAGGAATACCCAATCTTGATTTATAAATTGACCTTGTACTGAAGGTAGGGCTGAGAAATCAAAACAAAAGAGCTTCCTTCACATCCAAAACTGCACAGATTCCCAGCATTTCATTAGCCATAACATGGCCAATATCCATCTGCCATGAGATTAAACACTCATTTGTCATATTTGACACAGAAAAAGAAGTTTCCAAAACAATATTAAATATGGATGTGTTTAAGACAGTGACATACACTTCAATTCTTGAAATACAGATTCAGGGATCAGTCAAATGACAGACTATAAAGGCAGCCATAGGCCAACACAGATTACATAAGTATTTACAGCCCAAGTTCTCTCTGGAAAACACCACCATGCTTAACTGAGTGTTGGACACCTCCTCACTCAGGGAATGGATGAACAATCCTACAGTTCTGCTTCTTGTCTCATAGGTGCTTCTGAATTTAATGTACTGTGACTGTTAGTTAAATGGGAGACAAGAAGTGAAGATCACCTGACTGATGATGAAACTGGGACAAACTGCACAAAAATCATCACCCCAAGACTATGGAAAGATAAACCCGTGACTTCAAGAACAGCATCTTGATAAGTACTATTTTTTGTTAGCATGTGCTCACTTCATAACTACCTAAGCATAAAGAAAGATGATGTTTTCCAAATCACAAGTAATTATGATTTTATCTGGGGCGTTCATTATTCATTCATCTCAGAACTACACCAGGAAATGCAATGCAAATGCACAAATTGCTTAGGAAGAAACACTGCCTCGATGCAGGCAACAAACATAATGAGATTGTACACACACACCCCAAAACACCTTTGAAAAGGAAAACTATTCTGAGCTCATAAAGCTCCATTTCCTTTTTCATTAAGTGAATACCACTTGCCAGCAGCACTTCAGAGCTTTTAAACATCACAGATAAACATCCAGACAAATCCACTCTGGGCCCCAGAACGCAAGTGCTGTAACTGAATCTGCATTCAACCATTTCCGACACCTCCACCTTCATCCTGTACCCAGGGGATACAGAAAGAAGGGCCCTGTGAGCCCAGAGCTGGTACAGGGCATGTTCAGGCTCTCCTGCAATCTCAAAACCACTTCACTTCCTCTAACAACCCTTAACTGTTGCTGCTAGGAAATGAGAAAGGTCCAGCAATACCTGCAAGAGGTCAACAAAGTTCCAGTCAGGAAGACCACGGGAAGTGCTCACACTGCCCTCTGGGACAGTCTGTGCCCAACCATAACCAGGAAAAAACAGAAACAGGCCAACAGTCCCTAAAACCTGGAGTATTGCCCCAGTAAAGCACATTAGCAGCCTAAATACCTGGTTTTGACACACAGCTATTTTCCTGAAATAAAATTCAAACACACAAGTGCCACCCTTTCTATCAGGACACAGCAATGACAGTGAATGTCTCACCAAGGCATCTCATCTATTCCACAGGTTTATCCTTCCCAATTTATTCACACAAATATTACTGTTCTAGATGGCACCACAGAAACTCCTACTGTACTCACTTTTTTCAAGAATTCCATGTTAAATCAAAGTGAAAAACTCTGCAGAGAGGACCAGAACACAGACAGTATAAACTAACCTGTAACCATCAGCAACACACCCGGCCTGCTGGAGAGGAGGCCTGAAAGAGCAGCCCTGATTTTCACTATTTCCCTTGGACAAGCTGCTGAACAAATTCCATCTTAAACTGCTCTCCAGGAACCAGAAGAACAGAGTAGATTTAAATTCAGGGGGGTAGTGGTAAATTTTTTTTTAATAGGTTTTGAAAATCACGGCCTATTACAGATTTCAGTCAGGACATCCAATAACCTAAAGAATGGATTTTTTTCCCCAAGCACCACTGTTGCCAAAATACACTTTGAATCAATAAACTGATATTAACGAAATGCAAAGCACTTACTCAAAGGAATTGACTTTGAAAGACAAATATTTGCAGCCTTAACTGTCGCTGTGGACACCGCCACTGAAAACCCACGTGTGTCTGCTCCAGCACACCCAGCAAAGGGTTTACGAGTGTTTTACTCTTCTGAAGTCAGAGGTAAAAACTTGACAGAAAAAGGGAAACCCAAAGAAACATTCAGATTCCTCGATGTACTCACATGTTTTTGAAACCTCGGACACTTTAGTGCTTGAGTCACCTCAGTGAGACACCTCTGAACAAGCGAAGAAATCAAGTCCAGTGACCTCTAACCACAAATCCTGACTCAGTGCACGGAACAGTTTGAGCAGCTCAGCTCCACCCCCCTGTCCATCGACACACTGGAGTGTCACCAACTGCAACACCACCACAGGTCACTCCCTTACTGCTGCTGTGTCCAGGGAAAGGATTAGGAGGTTCTGAACACACTGACTCCACACAGACACACATCTTAAACCATCAAAACTCTTAAGTGAAAATAAATCTACTTGTAAACTCTGAAAGCCATCAGTTTGGTTATTTGGGAAACGAGCACAAAATCCTTGTCTTAGCAATTTAAATGGAAAATGAGGGAGCCACAGAACAAACCCAAAAATTGTACCTCAGGGAAAAAAAACCCCAAACAAAAAAAAAATCCCAATTTTAATTAACTTTGCAGAAAGATTCCACATTGAAATTAATGTGGGCATTAATTAATGTGCACTTTAAATTAATAGACAAAAACTACATGAGAGCTTGTACATGCACATGTACAGAGGCAACTCAAATTCTAATAACTACACTCTGACCCAGCTTAAATCAGGCTATTTGTTCCTAAACATGACTCTAAGCAGGGCTGAGAAGGAGACTAATATAATAATGTAACAACACTAATGAGCAAGCTGAGCAGTACATCTGTAGGTTCTTCCACATTTATGTTTTAACACAAAGAATTCCTCACTTTAAGAGGAAATAAAATGCTCCCTCTCATCACAAATATTCTTTAAACAGATGAGATACCTGACAGCAATTTGCCTGAACCTGTTGAGTCTGAAATAACCACGTGGAAGTTAAAGCTGAAGCACCACGAACTGTCAACACTGGAGTTCACTTGTGGAAAAAAGTATGCCACAAAGAAATAAAATACTCACAAGCTACAGAGCACAAAACCATGGTTTGTGGTAATACCCTGTCCTCATTTGTCCAACTTCCCCTTTTAACAGAGGTCCAAGTTGGCTGTTACTACTGATCACATTCCTAATGCTGCTTTAAGTACCTGTTTAAAAATTCATCGTTTTTTAAAATTAGGATATTTTAAGGCCAGGGAAAACCACAAGGTTATTCGATTTCCTGGAAATTCTGCTTTTACAAAACAAACTTGGAACTGCGTGCTGACCTGGCAGGACAAGCCCAAAAAACAGGAACAAACTTCTGCTGTCCACAAAATAAGGTAAAAAAAAAAACACAAAAAACCCACAGAAAAAATCCCAAACAAACAAAAAACCTGCGCTCAGTTTCAAAATCGATTCCCCACCGCGCGGCCGGACGGGGAACCACGCGGGCCGCCCCTCCCGTGGGCGGGGGCGGGCGGTGACAGCTCCCGTGGGGTCCCGCACCGCCCGGCCCGGCGGGACGCACCGGCCACCCCGGCGTGTAAAGGTCGGCGGAGGCCGCGGCGGGGGCGGAGACCTGCCGGCCGAGCGGGCCCGGCGCAGGAGGCAGAGCGGGCGGAGGGGGCGGGCCAGGCCCGGGGCCCCGGGGCGGGCGGGGCGGAGCAGGCCCGGCCCCGCCGGACGGGCCGGGGGGGACAGAGCGGGACAGGCCGGGCCCGCCGGGTTCCCCCCGCCCCGAGGGCGCCCCCTGCCGGGGGGGCGGACCCGCCGCCCGCCCCGCGCCCCCTCAGCGCCTGAGGCGATCCCCCCCGCCCCGCCGGCGATGCCGCCCCTGCCCGGCGCGGAGGCCGCGGCCGCCAACCGGCCCGGCCGTGCTCGGCTCAGCTCCGGCGGTGCCTCCCGGCCCGCCCGGCCCCGTTACCTGCGCGCTGCCCGCGGTGCCGCCGCCGCCGCCCCGGCCCCTGCTCCGGCCCCGCGCTCCCCGCGGCGGCCGCGATCGCTGTGCCGGGCGCACACTTTGCGCGTCACCGCGCTGCGTCACCGCGGGCGCGAGGAGGGGGCGGGGCGGGGCGGGCCGCGCGCTCGGCCGGCCTGACGGGAAACGGAGTTCGCGCGGGGCGCATGCGCTTGAGGGTGGTGGCGGCCCGGGCGGCGCTGGGAGATGTAGTTCGCGGCGGGCGCCGCCATTGTTTCTCCCCCGCAGCCCAGCCGGCGGCTGCAGACGGACGGGTCGGTGTTCTCTTGGCGTTCTCCTGGGTGTGGGCTCTGCGCCTTCCAGGCTGGCACCGAGCAGCCGCCGAGCAGCAGGTGCTGCTCGCGATACCCGGGTGTCCGCCCCGATAGCGGCGCTGGGCGCAGGGCCATCCACCCTCCGGCCCCGCGGGGCGCGGCGGGCCCGCTGCCGGCCGCGGCTGTGCTGCCTTCCCCTCCTCAGGGCTGAACGTTGTGTTCTTTTGTGCATTTGTTCAGTGAACAACGCGGTGGTGTTAATCTGTTTAAGGTCACCTCCAGGTAGACAGCGGGGTGTTTCAGTGAGAGGGCGCCTGGAAGGACAGCTCAGGTGCTCACTTAACTCCAACACAGGAACATCGTCCTGTTTCTTGCCAGTTAAGCGAGGGCCCGTTTTGGCAGCTGTAGCCGAGCCCCACAGCGGTGCCGAACACCCACCTCCACCTCTGCTCTGGGCCGTGCCCATCATCAGGCAGAGGAGGCTGCACTGGAGCTTTTCTCAGGCTCCCCTGGGTCTCTCAGGAAAACTCCTCTTCCCACATTCCCACCCTTCCTCCAGCTGCTCCGGAGAGCTCATCCGCTCCCCATTCCTTCCCTCTGACACCCCAGGAGGAGCTGAGCACATGCATGAGATGAGTGAGTGTCTGTGTTTAGAAAAACCCTCTGGCATTGCACAGCCCCGTCCCTGTTTGCCTTCCACATGCAAAATCTTCCATTCCTCTGGGATTGTTTCTCTGTGTCTGACAGTTCTGCAGTGGGAATATCCCGACTCTTGTGTGCTTTTACAGTGGTAATAAACTGTTTTTCTGCACTGTCCCCTCTCCCTGGAATATTAAGTTACCCATGGAGAAGATCCATGCACTCTCAGCAAGATTATCATTTCTGAGGGGGAGGAAGACCTGGAGGAGTACACTCCTCACCCATGCCCTCATGGAGGATCAAAGGTATCAGACCTGCCTACAGCTTTATTATCCAGGGAAGAGCATCACATCCACAGCTGCATCTTTTTCTCCCTTTGGAAGGCACAGGGCAGCCTCGAGGCAGCCACGGAGCTGTTCAGGAGGAGGCTGCGGGGGTCAGCACTCCCACTCCTCATCGCCAGCTTCAGAGGGCTGAGGGCAAAGGTAAGTTTTCCAGTTCCTGCCACATCTGTGATGCACTGGAGAAGGGTTTCTTCTCCGAGAAAGTGCAGTTCACCTGAGCAGTGAGGAGGCTTGGAGCTTGCTGCTCATTGCCAGAGCCTGGCAGGTTGCTGACACAGGGCACAGGTTGCAGCTCTGCCACAGCCTCCTCTGAAAGCTGCCTGAAGTGCTCAGGCCTCCAGCTCCTGCATTTTCAGGGCTCGGGAGATATTTGGAAAGGATTCAGTCTAACATCCTTGTTCCCTACAGGGCAGGTGAGAGTTCTACTGGCTCACTTGGCAGGAACAAGACAGTGTGAGCTCTCCTTTAATTTGGCTTCTCTTTAAAAGCAATGAAATCCCAGCTTGTGCTGCAGTACTCTAGTAATTACCCAGGTACTGCCAGAAGCTCTTCTCTTAAAAGAACAAATAAGAGTAAAAAATTAGTAAATAAGGGGAAACAGGGTCCTCCCTCTCAAGGAAAAGCTTCATTAGCACCATTCCCTGCTGAGATGCTTCCTGCCCCCCAGTGTCCACATTAATCCACTTTCTCACACTGCAACTGTATAAACACCTTCTCCAGGCAGTGTTTGGACAGGTACAAATTCCTCTGCCACACTTACAACATTTGACTGTCAGTCTTGATTAACTCCAGCATAGCAAGTGCAGCAGTGAGAATCCTGCAGCACTGGAGGTAGTGAGTAAGGGCCCCCCCTCACAGCAACACTTTGCTTTAATAGTGCAACTGAAGAGCAAAAACCAACAAAACAAATACAAAATATGGCTGTGGATTGCAGAGCAATAAAAACCAGAGGCCAGCACCTCTTGCCCTGGGAGGTGGGAGGGAGGCCTGTGGTGGGCAAGGAGGGGAAAGTTGTCTCTGCATGTTCACTCACATGGGCTCTCCAGCCAGAAGAACAACATATTCCATAGAATGGTCAAGTTCTAGTGACTTAAGGCTGAATCAAAGCTTGAGCTTCCTTGAACAAAGAACCACTTCTCCCCACTGTGGTCATATCCCAGATCACCTTGTAGTACTGTGGTTTACAAGAAGAGGATAAACCCACTTCACCGAGCTCTGATAAGCCTCTAGACTTAAGTACAATTAGTTGTGGGATCAGAGGAGGAACAGCACTGGAAAGAGAAGCCAGGAAGACACAAGTTCTATTTACAGGAGGTGTCTTGAGTATAGCTGGGAGTGGAAGCATGTAGCTGGGATGCTTCATCCCTCACAGCTGCTGACAGAGAGCCCCAGTCCCAGTTTCCAGGCAGCAGCTTCACCTTCCTGTCTGCACAGACAATTGCTCTGAAAATGAGAAAAAGTTTGTGATCAGGAAGCTCACAACACTCTGAGACACCTCACCATGGCTGCTCTACGAGGAGAGGAGGGATCCTTTTGGCTTTCAGGAGAGTTAATTGTACACCTTGACCTCCAACACAGATCTACACTGATAGTTTATTGACTTCCTACACTTCACCTTTTATTAATTGCCCCATCTGCTTGTAGGAGTCAATTTGCTCGTCAACATGTTTCTCCTTGCAATTAAGTTTCTGCTGAAGGGCAGCTGTGACAGTGGTTACTGACTGAGCAGTACCAAGCTCTGCAGCATAATTTTGCTGCATGACTCATAGCAGGTGAGGAGTGAGTCCAGTAACAGAGCTCAGTCCCTTCCCAGCACTCGTGTGCACTACACTGCTGCTGCAGCTACACGCAGCACCCAGCTGGATTTCCCGGCAGCATCCAGGGAATGGTGCAATGCCAGGACCTGAACCTTTGGGAGGGTCTGAACCTGCCCTGCTCAGGTGCTTGTAAACTAAAGGGTGTTTCTTTGCACCGCCCGTGCCCCGGGGGACTGCAGAACCAGGCGGGAGGTCAGACGTCTGGGGAGCTGCGCCTGAACACAGGACGTGTTCCAGGAGAGCAGAGGAGGTCAGCCTGCCTGTGCACCAGTTCAGCTGTGGTGCACTTCTCTGAGGAGTGCATTTCTCCTTTGCACCCCGCCAGTCTCCTACATTCCTCTGGGAATCTGGGGAGTGAGCAGCAGGCACAAATTCCTGCTGGAAATGCCTCGGCTCCAGCCTTAGTACTGTTGATTGCTCTTCCAGCCTCTATCTGCCCGAATAGCTGAGAAGTGGTTTTATGAGGTGTGAAGCAGTACCGTGGCAGATAATATTTGCAATGTTATCCCTCATACCTAAGGGGCTTTAAACACTGTCTAGACTCTCCCACGGCATTTGTTTGCCGTGTATATAATGCTAAATTTTCCCATGCTGTGCAAAAATATTGGCTAATCTATTAGATTGTGGCCATGGGTGACCTGCGAGCTGGCAGTCAGCACATCACAAATGGTCTGCTCCCATTGCTTGCCCACATCAGAGAGAAGGCAGATACTTCAGTAGAAAGATGGGAGAAAAGAAAGTGGGAGTAAGCGAGGGAAAGCAGTGCAGTGGGATCCTCTCTGCCTGGACATACTGAGCGACTGAAGGGGCTGCAGCCTTTGCCACTGGTTACCTGTGATCCAGGGGCCACAATGTGTGCACTCAGTGGCCACAGTAAATGATGTGCGACAAGGGAATAGTCCAATCACTAGGTGGCACACCGGCATCATCACACCGAACCAGCTTCCTCTTGGGAGGAGAGGAAAAAGCTCAAAATAGCCCAAAGCAAAAATTAATAAGCAGTCATTGGGGATGAGGTGCTTAGAAAGAGCCATCTGTGTGCTCACATACACAGAGCAAAACCACCCAACCACTGGGGAGAGACATTAAATGTGAAAGTGCAATAAAAATGTGTTCATTCAATCGAATTCTGCCTGTGCTCCTTTGCTATTTCTGAGTGACAGTGGGAAAGGTGGGGAGGCCCCCTCATGAATGGAGCGTAAAGAGGAAATAAATGCACAGAGGGCAGCAGAGGTGGATGGGTATCCAGGGAAAGTAGTTGCCACCTCTTCTGGGAGTTATGCCTGCTCCTGTGTGTGCAGAGAGCTTTTGGGGTTTCCTTCCAACAGAAAAGGCTCAAAGAGAAGTTTTTCTCAGAGATAAAAAGACAGAGTGAGGGACAGTGGCAGGAAGCTGATGACACTTACTGCAAAAGGAGTTCAAGGCTGGTTATTTGTGGGGAGAGGGAAGAGTGATAAAAGAGTGATAGCAACGCTTCTGGGGCAGGTTTTTCTCTGGGCTGGAGCTAACACAGCAACACATGCTAAAACCAGCTAAGGTATTTGTGAGGACGGGCCGGGGAGAGACCTGCATTTTGGCAGTGGCCGAGATACCACAGTGTATTGTTCTGCTACTGTAGATCTGTAGGAGCAATTCACTCTTGAAAGCATCAAGGACTGTACCATGGCCAACTCCACTAAACTCTTCTGGACGCTCCCAGGGGCTGTAGGACTTGCCATCAGGTAGGCTGCTCCCCAGACTCTCCAAGGGTTTGCATGGATTCAGCAGTGCAGACACAGGCTCACCAGCCAGCTCCCCCTGAGCAACGGTTTGGCTGAGCGTTTAGCCCAGACTAAAGAGAGAAGCCAGATCTCTATCTGAGAACATAGAAATGCAGAAGAATGTAGTTCATCAGCTCAGATACTAATGAGAACATGAGCAGGCAAACAGCTTTTTTCCCCACAGGCTGTTGCCAAAACCCTGCGTTCAGACACTCAGTGCGATGCCAAGAGCACATAATTCTGCCTAACTGAGCATCTGAGTGACAGCACATCTGCGTTTGCAGGCTGAAAGTCAACAAAAAAGTTAAATAATATGAAGTGATCAGTGTTGCATGAAGTAGAGGTTCATACACTGACATACACCTCTGGCTTTCCAGCAGCATGGCACCCAAATCCTGCTGCAGCACTACTGGTACTGCACAGTCTTGCTCAGAGCTTTATGCTCAGCTTCTCAAACACACTTAGCAGCTTCAAGCAGGTTTTCATACCTCTCCTCCCTCCCAAGTCACTGAAAAGTGGGATAACTGATGTGTTCTGTGGTACCCAGGTAATACATGGGCTATGTATTACCCAGGGGGATGCAGCCATGGTCTAGCAATTGGGAAAGAGCCTTTGGGACAGTGGAAGGGCACAGATAAAGCATGCACGGAGAATATACCAGAGAAAACATGAGAAAAGTAGGGGACAGTAAGCACACAGAAAGTGGCATCATGGCAACGAAACATGGTTTCCTGACCAACCTCATTTCTCTAACCGGGAGTGAGTTAAAAATTCATTTCAGGCACTACACAAAATCCCTTGCTAGTTTTTGTGGTTTAACAAGGGTTTTCCTTTTTATCTGTTTTGTTACTATAAGAAACAGCCACTCAACCAGCAAAAAAACCTCTCCATACAGGAGGAAGCAAGAAAAGATTATGCACAGCATGCTGTGAAATGCCTGCAAGACACACACTGGGAATACAAACAAATTCTTCTTAATGTTTTCCAGCAACAAGGATCTTAGGGATTACTCGTAACAACAGCAGCTTTAAAAAACAAAGACTAAACAAAACCAAGAGAAAGTACAATTTTAAGACAACAGACAACTACACTTTTAAAAAGGAGGGAGGGCCTTGTTTTGAGGGTTTGTGTTTTGGGGTTTTTTTGTGGTTTGTTTTTTTAAGAGGCCTTAAGTGCAGGTTATATATCTGTTCTGTTCATGACTTCTCCCTACAGGAGTTAATTGGGTCAAGTGTCTGTATGTGATGATTGTGAGGCATGGGGAAACAACAAGCAAATTGGTGAAGTTTGGCTATAACGATGGCAGACACATGTGCAAGCATGTTAATTTTGTATTCATGAGTTTTATCACTGAGGGATTCCATCAGTGTAGTGTTTATCATATTTAGCTGCTCTGGTATTTGGCAATCCTAATCTTTAGTTTGACCATGGTGGTGGTTACAGCTCTGGACACTCCCAGCAGCCACATGTCCATGGCCCCACTGCAGTTGCTGCCCAAACACTGGGACCTGGAGTGCTGTAAAGTATGATCATGGACCACTTGGCTCTCAGTTATATTCAGACACATCTAGGAAGAAGCTCTGAAGCTTCCCTAGTAGCATAAAGCATTCAACAGCTTCAACGTGGGAAAAAATCCCCAGCTGAAATGAGGCAATGTAAAGCTGAGGGAATTTGTGATGGGATTTACCCAGGACTCTTGCCCTAAGTTTCCCTCTCCCATGAAACAGTTCAGGTCTTTCACCCAGAAGGAATGACTTCCTCTGGGAACACCTTTCTTTGTGCTGCCCTGACCCCGAACAGCCTCTGCAGCCCCAGAAACTCTCTGGGATGTTTGAGGGAAGCTTCCTGAAACACTGAGCACCTCCAAGCCCATGTACCTTGGAACTCCAGTGGTCCTTGGGGCACGACATTAATGGCACAGATCCAGATCCCCATCATCATGGGTGACTTAATAAAGTGCTGGTTCTGCTGCTGAACTCACAGTGCTATGTCAAGACAGCAGCACCAGCTTGAGGGCTCTTCCCCTCCCTCTTCCACTTGTACCCTCACATAGGTGACAGTATCTTCTGTTCTTTCCAGCTGCTTCATAGCCCTACTCAGTGGGGAAGAAATATAGCAGGAATGAAGCCTCATAAATTTCTTTGCACAAATAAATCAGAAGCACCTGGCAATAGGGCAGAAGGGGAAGGGAAAAAGCACTGGATTGTTAGGAATTAAATTGGGTGCCAACCCACAAAGGAGAAAAATCCCACTGTCTCCCAGGGCACAGAATACTGTGTTAGCAACTGCAGAGACATTCTCATGGGCTTTGCTCTCCAGGGAGATTTGTTTGTGAACATTTAGTTGTACTTATAGGAGTGCAGGGTATTTTATAGAGCAGTCTATTCCTTTTGGGATGCAGATAAGTGCTAGAGCCTCATTCTTATTCTAAAACCAGCATTGATAAATGATAACCTGAAAAATATCTGAATGCCCTCTCTGCTTCTGGAGCTGGGGTGAGGAGCAGCTCAGATGTGCAGTAATGGCTGCAAGTGACAATAAATGGGTGATGCCAAGCTCTGAATTACCATTCCAGCTGAATGCCTGGCATATTCTCTGTAACACATAAAGCCCTCGCTCGGTAATGGAAGAGGTTTCTGAGAAAGACACATTTTTACCACTTCTGGACACAAAGGAACAACAAACCATGAAATATCAATTTTAGTAGCGATCATTTACATAGAAGTGTATATAAGTCACAGACTGAGTACACTCAAATCACAACAATACTGCACATTGCACTTGCATGGCAAACCTCAAACGTGGAAAACAATATCCTCTAAAAGGTGGTGCTTTTAGGTCTGGTACTCCAGGTCTAACTGCCATTTCTTAGGTGTCTGTATCTACCTGCTGCAAAACAATTGTTAAATTATGATAAAGAGCAACTAATTCTGAAACAGGGACACTCTGCAAGGATAATTTTGGTGTTACGCACTGAGAAGAATTAATTATATTTTTTTTGAGAGTTTTTATCTTGAATAATTTTTCTTCAAGTCTTCCCCAGAGAAACAAGATCCTTTTGAGTTATTGGACACACCAAATCACCAGTACAGCTGGATAGGACTGACAGACATTTTCCCTGTATTACCTTATTTCACAGTCTGTGTTAGATGTAACATTTGTATGCTTATCATAATACCACATTACCTTTAATGCAGTGCCTGGGCAGCAGTCTTCGGTGTGGTCTGGGAGCAAAACAATGCTTTAGCCCAAAGAGATGTTAAAAAGATAGGAGGACACGATGAGAGATGTTTATGGCTTTTACAGGCTGTTTGGACAGCAGAACTCACAGGAGATTTTTAGCAATTATGGATACAAAGCTTTGAGCCAGGAAGGGAGAGAGAAGCATGTTTAGCCACTCTCGTAGTCTAGGATGCTATTTTCCATAAATCAGAATTTTGCACCATGGCTGAGAGTACCAAGATTTATTTTCCTTTGTCTTTGCATCGTGGGAGTAAAATGCTGGTCTCCTTGAAATATGTGGGATGTTAGTGACTAAGATAATAAAGGCGAGATTTCACCCTAGACATTTTGAATCGTTTTCATCCCAGCCTCTCCCAGCAGGCTGGCTGGGATCATTCCCAGCCTGTTCTGTAGCAGACAGGTATGTCAGGCCACGCTACCTGCCAGATGAGCTCCTCAGGATACACAATCTCCTGCTACTTGCTGTTAACTAGTGTTGTGTTCTCCTGGGCTACAGAAAACTGCCACGAGCAATGAGAGAATCTCCTGGAAGATGGATCCCCAAGGGAGAGCTGCAGGGAACAACATTGCCTGCTGTGGAAAGTTTTACAAGCAGGCTGCAGTTACCCAGCACCCAGATGGTGAATGTTCCATGTTTGCTTTAAAGCAGCATCTCCACATCTAACCCTGCAACTCCCTTTCACAAAGAACAAGCAGCTGAAAAGGGAGTGCTGAGGTCTCACAGCACCAGCTCTTCTGAACTAGTTCCCTCCTTGCCTGGACTTGATCAGTGTCACCCTCCCAAGAGCCTGAAAAATGGGAGAGGAGAAAGAAGAAAGTAGCTTTCCTGCAGGCAGGTTCACAAAATCTTCTGTCTTCCTGGAGTGGCTTCAGAGACTGCTCACACTTTTTAAAGAGTTTTTTCTCCTATTCCCAATGCTGTTTTTCTCTCTTAGTCCTCCTTATGGAAACTTTATTAATGGATCTTGTATTAATTTATTAATGGATTTTGTAGCCAGTGGAGTTGTACCCCTTACCCTGTGCACATAGGACAATGTGTCACCCTACAGACACTATTACACTCCAGAGCTTATGTCTTCCTTCCTAAGAAAACAGTGTCTAATGGTGGCAATTTGCTCAGTTAGGAATAATCCCCAGGAGGGATTCACAGCTGGCTAAGGAGGGTTTGCTGGAGGGAGGGCTGTAGCTCCCCTCCTTCCCCTTGTAAGTGTCAGAGGCAGCAGCAGCAGCCCTGAGCTCTCTTTTTCTGCAAGGACTCTTAGACATCATCCTGTGCTTCAGCCACAGTCACAGCATCCATGTCTGCTGGTTCTGCTCCATGCCTCTCATCCCATCTTTGATCACTTGATGCTGGGGAATTTCTGGGAGCAATTGCTGGGACTTGTGTTCCAGATATCTCTTGGGAATTCAGCAGTCTCCTTCCCATGCAGGCACCAGCTGGCAGCAATCCATTCCTGCTCAGCCCTGCACCCAGACCATACACAAGCAATTTTAAATCCAGGGTGTGGACTAGCTGAAAATGACTAAGAAAATTAAAGATGACTAAGAAAAACAAGCTTTGTGTGCTGTGGAGTACATCTCCAGCCTGAAACAGCTGAAGAGCTCTAAATTCTGCAAAGCCCTGAGAGGTGCACAGACCTGATAACAGTGAGGCATCCCAAGAGCCAGAGTCCCTCCCTCCAGCTCATCTCCCAGCAGAGCCAAAAGCATGGCACTCATGTGCTGAAACCTCTGCCTGTTGGTCTTCCAGGAGTCTCTATCAGTGGAAAAACCTGCTCTGCCCACTGCTTTCCACTCCTGAGGAGAAAGTGGCTGTGCAAAGGAGGGATCAGGGCTGTCACCTCCTGCTGCAGCCTCTGCCCCTCGTCCTGCCCATTTGTGACTCCGTGTCAAAGCACGGCAGGGCAGTGCAAGCTGTTGGCAGTTATACACAAACTTGTCTGGGTGAACTTCACTCCTGTCACTTGACTGATTTCTAACCCTCTGCATCTACAGTTCCTGTCATTCTTTGGTTTCTTCTGTCTCGTCTACTGTGGTTTTTCTTTAATTTTCCCCTAATACTTCACGTAATTCCGGTTGCTATGCAGTGTTTCCAGGCTCAGCCGCCTGTAACAACCCCCCACCATGGGTGTGTGCAGCTTGGCTGCAGCGAGGACACTTTGCTGATTAATTTGCCTTTTTTTTTGTATAGTTATTTTGGCTGCTTGGAAATAAAACTGTTACTAATACCTTCCCCCTCCTAGTGCCAATTAACTTCAGCAAATGAATCTTCTTCAAAACCATGCTTTGTGTGGTCTAGTGCAGGGTGCAGACAGTAGTATTAACTGTATGGCTTCATTTACTCCCCACTTTTGTTCTCACCAGGCCCATAAGGTGGGTAGAGGGGACAAGGAAGCAGCACAGCACGACTGCAAGTCAGAAACGGCTCATTTGGACATGTCCACATCTGGGCCATCACACTGGGTGATGAGGGGAATCCCAGAGGCTGTTTCCTCTACCAGAAGCTGGAGAAAGGAAAGGATCTGAGTCTTGTTTCCCCACATACTGCACGCATTCCCAGTCCCTGCACTGCAAAAGAACCATTTGATGTTTCATAACCACTTGGTAGTGCCTGAAAGGGAGCACAGTACAGTTTCCAAAGCTCTTCCAACAGGTGTGTTGTCACCTTAACTGCTATTCTGATCTGTAAACAGTAAGTTTCCAAAAATAATTGCCCAGCCTCTTGATTGCATCGCCCTCCCATCTCTCCTGCCAAAGGCCTACCCTGCAGGTCACGTTGCATTTGAGCAAGGAAGGTCATTCACCTGCCCAGGCTCCAGCCATACAGGTGAAGAAATTACATGATAATGTTTCTTCCCAATTTATGCATACATGGAGCCCCAAGATTACCTCCTTCATACATACAGTCCCATAATTTCCCTACTTAAATACATCCACCAACAAAACTGTCTAGTAAGTCATGCCCCAGAGGCTGAGCCTCGCAGGAATGAAAATGTGCTTTTGAAGCAGAGAAACTTCCTTGAGCTCCTGAGCCTCAGAAACAATTGTACAGCCACAGGAGTCAATGAAAGGGGAAAATGCTGTTTAATGAAGTTGAAATGGTTGTTGTTCAGGGGCTGTTTTCCATGTGAATTCACCTATGGAGGAGGGAAAGCAGATCGCAAGGATGTTTGCCTACTCCAAAATTCAGAGGCCACCCACTGCAGGAGGGCAGACTGCAGAGAGGACTGAATCACACCAGTATATTCCCACTGAGTGAAGAAGCAGGAATAACTGCTGTGAAGAGCCCTTCCCAAAAACAAGAGATGCTGGGATGAACAGCATAATGAATTGTGGCTTTTCAGCACATCAGTTTTTGCCGTTAGTGTGATTACACCCCTCTAGAACAACTGGCTCTGCATGGGGGATAGAGGGCAACACCTGCAGGGTTCCAACTGGGAGCCAGCCTTGGATACCAGTGGAGTTAGGGAAAGGAGCAACTCCTGGTGACACTAACACTTCATTGCCTGGACAGTCATGTGTATGACCAGGGAGTCTCACATGGTACATTGTCTCAGAATGGTGATACTAAAAAAGAAGCATTACTGCTAATAAGTAGAAAGTAAAATCCACACCAGTCCCTGCATATGGGCTGCTTAAAGAATTTGCAGTGATTACAGGTGTTCTAATAAACAAGAGATTAGCTCCCACACAAAGAACAAAAAAGAGTGGAAAGCATACTAGACAATGAAGAAAAAAGTTAGCTAACTTGTTTTATGGCTGCAAATTAATAGTAATCCCTCAATGAGTCTACAGATGAAGAAACAAATGTATGTCTAATCAGCATTAACATGAAAAGTGCACTAAATTCTCTTCCCAAGACTTGATAATCCATCCCTAGCCCTTATATCTGTTGTATACCTGCTCAAACTCAAAAAGTCTCTTATTATTAGTCATTTAATTGCACATACCTTCCTCCTCTCCACAGAAAGCCTACTTGCTTTGCCATCTTCATGTGTAAGAATAAATTTCAGGACAATCAACTAAAATGCAGTTGTGAAATGAGCAAACCAGAAATATCTCAGTGTTTCTAGGTGATCTATAGCCATCCTACCTGTCCCATCCCTCCTACACAGCCCATAGCCACGGTAGAGCCTCAGGGTCTTCATCCACAGACAACCTAAGGGTGGAGGATACCAGGTTTAACCATGTGGAGAACAGCAGGGGCTGAGTATTCCCTCACTTGTCCATCCATAGCAAGAGCTGCTGCTCTTCAGAGGGACAAGAAACTAAGAGCCCAGGAGATCCTAGAACCAGCAGAACAGGGGTCTCACCACTCACCCCAGCACCTGAACCAGGCAGGCTGTGGGACAGCAATCAGCATCACCAAGGATCCAGATCATCAGGCAAGCTCATGGTGACAGAACAGAGTCAAAGTTTAGGTGGGAAATAATTCTACAGGCCAGATTCAGCAATACTGCCCAGGCCAAGTGCCCTGGGCTGAGTTTAAATAGAGCCAAAGGGTGGGGTCGTGTGAGTGGAAGTGCCAGGTGAGGCTGGTCAGGGTGATTAGGGCCTTTATATTTGCAGCCCAGCACAGGGACAGTGTCATCACACAGGGGAAAATACCCTTGTAAGGGAGTGTTATCAAAGTCAGTTTCTCAGGAAAAGCTCATTGTAGCATGGGAAAACAGGTCTTGGCAGAGGATTGGAAGTGAAAACCTCTTTATGTTGGTCATGGATTGTGTCATCTTCCCTGCCACCCAGCTAATGACAGAAAAATAAACCTGGCTATAGGCAAAAGCAAAGTGACCAGCAGTCTCCTCTAGCTCCGTGATACAGCTCTTCTCTTGGCAGAAGGAGGTGGCCTTGTCACTTTGGAGCATCTTAGAAGTTGGTTGTGCCTCCAATAACGAGCAGTCAAGAGCTGTCTACTTGAAAGATGTAACCACTTGGTGCCTTCTCCTTGTAGCTTCGAAAGTGCAGCTGGGAGCAGGGCAGTCCTGACCAGCAGGTGGCTTTATTTTCCACTAAGGGAGGTTTGGAGGTGATTTTTTTTTACCACTCTTGTCCTAGGGGACTGAAATATCTTGACATGCAGAAAGCCCCTGTTGGCCAGGAAAGGGCCAGTGCATTTCAGGGACGGTGTGGAGGTGGATGTTGTTGTGCTCACCTTGTTGCACTTGCTGTAACCACCTGGCTGGAAAGGAGGGCTTAAAAGGAGCGGGTTGAACCTGTGGGGAGTGTGAAAATGTCTGGTTTCTCAAGGTGGGCTTAAAAGTAAGTAAGTAAATTAAGTAAGTAAGTAAGCTAATGCCTTATTGTAAGACTGCATTTTGCTTCTCAATTGCATTGTGCTATGTGGTTCTGGCAAAGCAGAGCAAGAAGAAAGCTATGTCAAAATGGTTTTTACCTTGCTGTGAATTTCCTAACGGGCCTTCACAGGTAATTCAATGGTGCACTCCCTGCATGCTGGAGCTGTGGGTTTAACTTTGCCCCCCTCTGTGGGATCTGAGTGCTTCAGGTGTCTGTGGGTTCACTGCTGGCCTCACAGAACTCACCCTTGGAGTAGGTGACTAAGCAGTGTGCTCTGCTTTAGCCAGGTACCCTGCTGTGGGGATTGCCAGGAGCAGCTGTGTGACCTTTTCTAATAAGGTGTTTCAGTGTATTAGTTCTTAAATTTGTTATTTTAATTCCTTAAATAGCCCTCTGCCTCTCCTATGAGCAAAGCACCCCATCTGGCCCTCACTCCCTGCTGTTACTTTGCATATCATTGCATCTCTCCTATTTCCTTTCCTGGAACTGTAAAGCCTTCCAGCTTCCCCTGGAAGAGGTGGTGCCCTCTTTTACTTTCCTGCTGCCTTCCCTGGGTGACTGCACCCTGTTCTATCATCCAGTGTTTGAGAATGGGATGTTAAAGGCTGAAGAGTGTTTCGAGTGAGCAGGGCTGTGCTGAGTTATGCAATGGCATTACAGCATTTCAACACTGTAATCCTCCCCAAAGCAGCTCACCATAGGGTTAAGAAAACAAAGTGCCAGCTTTTCAAGCAGAGAGATCTCGCTTTGTAGTGACACTGAATCTCTTCTGGATTGGGCTAGTGCGGAGCCTAACGTGCAGAAGAAGTGTTCGAGTTGTTTCATGTGGTGAGGCTTGCCTTAAACTTGTCCATGATGTCACTCACGTGTTTCTGCTCTGCAGTGTCTGGTTCTTAGCCCCTTCTAGCGGGGAAAGGAGGAGGCTGCAGGCCGAGTGTTGAGGTGCAGGTGAAATCCAGCTTGGGTATCGTGATGCTGATTAAACGTCCGTGAAGCACCATAAACCTAACAGGCTATGCTGAGTTATAGCTCCCTGGTAACTCCTTGACCAACTCCTTCAGCACAAAGCTCGGTGTCACATTGTGATATTGGAAATCGAGTTAACTTCTGCTTCTGATTTCTCGCTTCCCTCTGCATGACTGCTTGAGTCCTTCTCTCAGGATGGAAACGGCACCATCAGGTTTCCCATCCTGCAGCCGGGATACGCTCCCTGTGAAGGACTGGCTGGAGTGTGTCCCTTTCTTTCACAGGGCAGCAGCAGGCAAAGGGAACAGCGAACAGCACCCAGAACAAGCACCAAATAGAGAAATGAGGAAAATTAGAGACAAGCAAAGCTATGTGGAAAAGGAGGCAACTCAGATGTGGTTAAGCAGGTGAATGTGGTGGGATGCAGAGTGCTGTGTAACAGCCCTGGCCACAGAAGGTCTCCAGGAAGCAGGAGTGGTGTCACCATGGCACACCCAAGCCTCCTCCATGTCAGGAGAAGTAACACAGATGAGACCCCACACTTGAAAGAGAAGGATCTAAGAAAGAGCATGTCCATCAGCAGTAGGAATTGTGCTGTAGCAGTTGTGAAGCTGCCACTAGAGCACCTGAGAAACAACTGTCATGATTTATGATCCCACCAAAGCCAACACACTTGTGCCAACGGTGAGATTTGATTTATTAATTGCTTTGAATGGGGTGTCATATGCTCACTCCCAGCTGCTTGGGTTGCAGTGAAATACAGATCTGCTCCTCTGACTGAGTCTGTGGACTGCACTTTAACAGTATCTGCTGTTTCCAGCATCCTGTCACAAGCTTTCCACGTCCAGAACTCTTGGGTAAAGCTTAGGATGGAAGAATTCAGAGGTATTCGAGTGTCGGGGCACTGAAGGCAAAGCTGAGTTATCCTTGTGTAAATGGGGTATGTATTTTTCTCCTGCTCTAGAGAGAGCCTTCACAGAGATTTGTCCCCTGTGGCAGGCTGAGTAGTTTAGGAAATGCTTTATAACTTTCATGGAAAGCTTTTGTGAGGGCATTTCATCTGCCTACATGTTTTGTAGATTACACATTTCAGAGCTTTTAATCAGAGGTGTGGAGGCCTTCTCAAATCATGCCTTTCACCTCTTTTAAAGATCCTCTGATGGGGAAGAAGGCCCAGATTATCCAGACCAGTACTGACCTCCCAGTCAGGACACTGAGAATCAGTGCAGCAGTTAGTTGATGGACACTTTATCTGGACACAAAACTGATGACTGATGTCTCTATGTATTGAGATCAAACCTGATGCTCTGATCAGAAAATCCATGGAAGGTAAGACTTTTAAAGTGCCTTTTTCAAGTGAAATAAAACTCGGTAAATTGTGCTCTGCTGGACAAGAACAACACAGCCAAGTGCAGAAGTGCTCATGGTTATGAGAGAATCAATTAGGGCATGTTGATGAATAATGCATGTGCAGCTTAGGAGGGATGGATGACATCGGTTTTATTTTTGTACTGTTAATTGAGAGTGATTCTAGGACAGAAAAAAGCACAAAGGGAAGATGAGGAAATTCTGGTCATAGCAGCAGAAGCTGGAGGCTCATCAACTACACTTCCTGTCCATTAAGCTGTAAAAACCTCAGGAAGAGGAATTGTACTTATGTCCTCTACAGCTCCTAATCCATGTAACTGATACTGCCCAAGAACCCAGTTCAGACTGTAAATGATAGGAGCATTTAAAGAGATAGAAGTTGAAGCTGTTGCTTTGAAATCTGATGGCCTTTCCTGTGTTAAGATAATGTCTGCCTTGCTCTTTTGGGATCCAGCTGTAGGGCATCAGTCAGCTTTATTTATCCCTAGAGGTGTGGCTCTGCTGTTCCTTTGATGTACAGGGATCTCTGAAGCAGAGCTGCACTGGGATGGTGGAGAAAGCCTGACACCCTGGTGGGAAATGATCTGTTGCTGCTCACATGTGGCAAAGTTCCCCACATACTGGTATGCAGGTCAAAATCAACTGCTCTTCAGATCTTATGGGTCTCCCCTTGGGCCTGTGCACTAGTTGGGTTTGACAAAGCAAAGTGTTGACTCTGAGACTGAAACAACTGCTGCAGGGTAGAGCAGGAGCCTGGCAAAGCAGGGGGAGTGCTCCACATCCCTTTGCTTTGGTGTTTCCCAACACCCAGATAAGGGAATTTCCCCATGCTTGGGTGCCTGCCCAGCTCAGAGCAAAGTCTGCTGCAGGTGCCCAGTAATATTTACCTGAGGCAGAGGACATGAGGGAAGGAGAGAGGGCACACACTGTGGTGAGCAATCAGCCACTGGCCTGAGGAACTGTGTCAAATTGTTATTTGTAGAACACTTCTGCTGGTGGCTGATGTGTGTGGGAAAGGCTGTGAAGGCACTTAGAGGGTTGTGTAGGTGACTGCTGGGGTCAACCACTGATCCCACCTGGAGGATTTCAGATTTTCAGATTTTCAGATTTTTTTTATTTGCTTACTCTGTGAGGAGTCACCACTTCAACCTAATCCTCCACAGAGATGGTCAAGGACAGCTGGTACCTCTTTAAGGAGCCAGAGCTGACATGTGTGGTGGGACTTGAGGTCACTCATGTTTCCTTGAGCTTGCTACCCCAGTTCTCTCTGGATGGTGCAACTGCAGCCTCAGTGTTGCAAACCAGCAACTTACACTTGCTGCTTGGACTGAATGCTTTTGGTGGTGGCATCTGTGAGTGTCCTGAGGCTGCACTGGGAGCTGCCTGCTGGAAAGCGTGGGAGATGTGGAGCTGTGTGAAGGGACAAGCACTGCAGTGGGACTGTGCAGGCAGCCCCCCCGTGCCAAACCCAACCCAGCATGTCCACTGGACAACATGGATGTCTGATTGCAAAGGTTCATTGGCTGTGGAAGATAGTGGTTTTACATCTATACAAGTCAAGAATTATTTTCTAAGTCTGTTTTAGCTAATTTTATAGAAATAAGGAGGAGGTGCTATCTTCTGAAGTGCTCAGAGGGGTGGCCTGTGAAGCAGACATCCTCAGCCAGACTGTGCTTGTCACTGCTGCTGTGGAGCAAATGCCTAAAGTGTAACATTTTTCAGTGTTGTCATGTGGGATAAAAGTCCATAAGGAGTCTTTGCTGCCCTGCTGGGGGCCCTCCTGCCTGCTTTAACTTGCACTTGTTCCATTGCCTCTGAGGCCTCCATCATCATCCCTCTCTCTGAAGGTCTCCTCTGTGTGACAGGCCAAGACAGGGAAGGAAAACCTGGAATTTAGTGTCAGATTTAACAGCAGAAGGTCCCATGGAGGATTTGGAGGTGTCTAGGTGGGGAGGAGGGTGAAGGTTTACTGTGATCCCTCATGCCTTTGCCAAGTCCCCAGAGGCACACTGTTTGTGAAGTGGGTCTGTGGTGCTACGGTCTTTTTATTTTGGATCAGCTCTGGCTTCCCTGAAATCCAGGAGACCCTTGAATGACTAAGGGTTGAGTTACACTGGCCATGCTCAGGCTGCCAGTACATATCCAGAGTCACATACCAGTTTCCTTTTCTTTCTCTGGGCCTGGGGAACCAGACAGGCACTTTCTCTGCTGGCCTTGTTCTTTTTCTTCCCTCTAACAGACGGGCACATCGAGCTCCTGGTGCTGTGCAGGACGAGCAGCAGGCGCTGGGTGCGGTGTCGGCAGTGTCCTGGCACTGATGGAGGCTGTGGAATGCTGGGCTCTCTGTCCATGGGACCACAGCCAGCCCGTGGAGGTGAGTGATGAGCTCTCGTCTGAAATGCTGCCTGCGGTTTTGGACACCCCTGGTTTGTGAGAGGGGTCAATTCCAGTGAGTCCTGGGGAGGCTGTGGAAAGGTTGGAGTGTAACAGGCTGAGGAAGTGGGAGTGTCGAGCTGGAGAAGGGTTTGGGTGGACTCTGGTGGTTGTCCAGTACCTGTGGGGAGGGTGTGGAGGCAGCGGAGCCACGCTGGTGGCAGCAGAATAAGAAACAGCGTTTGTGAACACAAATGGGTCCTGTATCGTGCTGGGTACGAGGGAAAGTTCTGTCCTGTGCAGAAGCCCATCGCGGGGGGGGGGCTCGGAGCCTGATGGGTTTTCATGTACGTGAGGGTATTTAATACCTGACAGGCCAAGGCCCAGAGCTGAGCTCCGCAGTGTCCCTGCCTTGAGGGGCAGAGACCCCCTCAACCTCAGCGACCACGGGACCCTGTGACAAATTAACAGCTCCTCACGGGGGGTGGGGGGTTGCCCCCTCGCAGTCACGCTCCTCATAGCCGATGGCACGGGCAGAAGCAGCCGGGGCTCCGCGGCCGCATCCCGCCACATCCCGCTCCGTGCCCGGGATGGGCCCCGGGACCCGCCGGGCCGGGGACGCCCCGCGGGGCCGGGGGGAACCTTTCTGCGCCCTGCGGAACCTTCGCGGCGGAGGCGCCTGTTGCTGCCCGGGGGACGAGGCGGGCGCTGCGGCGGGGGGCGGCCCCGAGCGGCGGCGGGGCCCGAGAGCGGCGGAGGCGGGAGGAGGCGGCGGCGCGGCCGCAGCTCCCGGGGCGCCCGCAGCTCCCGGGGCCGCCGGGCCGCAGCCCCCGCCGGCCGCCCAGGTGAGCGCGCAGCGCTGCGGGGCCGCCGGCACAATGGGAGCGGAGCGGGCCGGGCAGGGGCGCGCCGGGGAGGCCCGCCCGCCCCGCCGGGGGTGTGCGGGGAGCGGCGGCCCGGGGTGGGCGCTGGGCAGGGGAGCGGCCCCCGAGGGGCTGGGGGTGCTCCGGGGCCGGGCGGAGGGGCAGCGCCGCCGGGCCACCCGGGGGGGCGGGTCCCGGTGCGGTGCGAGGGGCCGGGGGCTGCGGGGCTGGGCCCGCCCGGGCACCGCCGAGCCCGGCTCAGCGTCCTGCCCAGCCCCGGGCCTGGCTGTGGGGGCGCGGGGGGCTCCGCCTGCCCCCCGTGCGGTGCCGGGGGTCCCGGGTCAGCCCGTGCTGGCGGCGCGGTGCCGAGCCGGGGCGGCCCGGCGGGGCCCGGGCACAGCGGTTGTCACGCTCTGTGGTGGCCGAGCGGCGCTGATCGGTGGGACTGGTAAGCACGGGCTGTGGGACTGCTGAACTGACGTGCAAAGTCGTTATTTGGTGCCTGTGTGAGACTTGTTGGTGAGCTTCGGAGGGGGGAGGCTCGGCGTGCAGAGCTGTTACCTCTCCTCGCCTCATCCCGTCTCTCGGCTTTTTGACTTGCTCCCTCCGAGGAAGAGTTTGCAGGTGACTTTTGCTGGTGGTTATGTGGGTGACTGGACGTTTCGGTGCTCACGTCTGAGAGATGCTCATAAACCCCTTTGGATTCCCCTCCTGCTCTTTCATTGTTATGTGCAAAACTGGTGCTTTAAAACGTTCTTGGTACATCCCCTCAGTCTGTGTGCAGGTGGGGAATTTTTATTTAGAAAAAGACCAAACAGTAAAAGTTCAGTGTTATTTTTTCTGATTTTTTTTTTTATGCTGATAAGATACTAATGGTCACATTTACTTGTCTTTATAACGTTATAAATGTTGGATATCCTTTGTATGGTTATGCAAGCATCATGCTTGATGAATAATCACTTAGCCTGTAGGAAATCACTGCAGAAACTTCTGTGTTGGTTCAGGATGTTCCTGCTGCCTGGTTGGAGGTGGTAACTCCCCTTCCTGGCTTAGAGTAATGGGCCTGGTGAGTGCTCTCCTTCTGCTTCAATGCAGAATCAATTAATTTAGAATAAACAGCCTTTGTTTTGGTAGTTCTGCTCCATGGGCAGCAGCACCCAGCAGAGGAATGAAAACCAAGCAGCCTGCTTGGACCACTGCAGGTGTTCCTGGTGGGAGCTGACACAGCCTTGGTTTGCTAAGGGAGGCTTCTTTCCCCAGGTGTGGAGCTGTATGCCCCGAATAGAGAGAGAACAGCACAGCTTCTTCCCCTGTGACCTTATCGGCACCAGAATCTAGGGGTTGTTCCTTGCTGGTAGGTGCTGAATGTGCCATTTACGAGAAATAAACAGTTGCTGCTTTAAGGGAGAGCTGTTGTGGCTGGGTGGTGTTTTCTGGGTTGACACTGCCTCAGAGTGAGCACCACCTTCTCCCAAAAAAGCTCTGAGGGTTTAGTCTGTGTTCCACTTGTACTGCACTCAGTTAACCGGAAACTTCTGTGTCTCTGAAACTTGGAATTCCAGATTTGATGTTCACGAGTATTGCAGATCCTGAATGGGAACATCCTGTGGTCTTTTGAGAAGAAGAACCAAGCAACGTGGTTTTTGTCTCATCTCAACAGTGGTTGCATTCTAGTGAAGATTTGTAAGGTATAACCTGGCATAGAAGATTGTACCAGAACATTTGTGGTGTTCTCTGGCATCCCAAGTTGATGTCGCAGAACAGTTCAGGCTGGAAAGGGCCTCAGGAGGTGTCTAGTCCAACCTGCTGCTCAGAGCAGGATCTACACCAAGTTCAGAGCGGGATTTTGTTCATTCAGGTCTTAAACCCTCCAAAGGTAAAAGTTCATCAGTCTCTGTGTCTCTGTTCCAGTGCTTGACTGTCCCCTCCAGGAAGAATCTCCTCTCTAGGCCAGGTCACCACCTCCACCGTTGTACTTTGTGTCTCATGTCCCGCTGTGTGTCTCTGTGCACAGTCTGTGTCTTCTTGATGGCCTCCATGTAGGTGTGGGAGAGCTGCACATAGTGTCTCCAGTGGGTCTGGAAAGTGCTGAGTGAAAGGGAGTCATGTTTTCCCTGGGTCAGGGGGGCTGTGCTCCTGCCCATACAGCCAGAGTGCTGTTAGCTTGTACAGCTGCCAGGGTGCACTGCTGGTTACATTTCCTGAGTGCAGGTACAGGTGTGTGCATGGATGGGTTTGTGCACACACACAAATCACACCCACATCAGGTGGGAGCTGATGTTTCTCACCTTCCTGCTGTGCAGCTCTGGAAGGAGCCTTCTTGGTGTGTACACGTGTGTGTGTGTGTGTACACAGATGTCAAATCACTCCTGCAGCACTGAGCAGTAGTTTTTCCACCCTTTTCCTCATATGTCTCTAGTGGTGACTGTGGGCTCCTTGGCCATTCCTAACTCTTGTGCTGTCACACGTACCCTGGCTGGTTGTGCCTCCCAGCCTGCAGGTCTGGCTGTTGTGTTGCCTTCACTTTGTGTTTGCCTTCACTTTGAGAAACTTGTGTTTCTCAAAATTTTGTTGTTTCAAACGCTTCTTTGTGATGTATCAAGTTACCGTGCTAGGAAGGGAGTGGCAGTGGAGTGAAGCTTTTCCTGTGGGGATTGATTTGAATCCCATTGGATCAACTTCAAATCCAGAATGTAACAACGTAGGAAGTGTGTTTTTAAATATGGTTGTTTATGGGTGTGAGTTAAATGAAACATTTAGGTACAATATTGTTAAGAATGCAATTAGTTGCAGTGCAACTAATGTTTGTGTAATTTCTTTGAACTTGTTTCCTTCAAGTGCTTAGGAGTTTTTGGGAAACTGTAACTGTAGGATAAATATTCTCTGTTAACAAGGTCTCTTATTTTAAACTTCATTCTGGAGAACTTGGTTCCTGCAGAGGTAAAAGTACCAATTGCTATTCCTAGATCCTTGGTACAGATATAATTTTGAGATGTGTTTTTTCTGCTTACACAGAATAATTTCTACATTATATTTTCCTGATTGTCAAGTATGTCGAGTTAATTACAGATGAATTTGTTTCAGAGAATGCTCATCTCAAGATGGGAATTTGTTGTGTTTAAGCAACATTTGTAGCTACAGAAAAATAAAAGAATTTATAAAGAGCTGTGGTTTCCCCTGCCTCCCAGGTTGGCACTTATTAAGTACTTTCACCAGCACAGAAGAAGTCAGTGTTTAAGTTCGGACTTGTAGAATAACATGTGTAAATCTGATATTTAGGTAATTTGAAACAATGAATGAAAATTTAATTTCTAGTTAACTTTTAGAAATCTTACACTTAATTTTCTAGGACTTTGTAGAAACAGAGTCTTAAAGATGAAGGGGAATGTTAAAGGAACACCGTTTGTTGTTTGAGAAAGGGACAGAATTAACTGATGAAATCAAATGTCATTACATACGGGGAGAAGGAAGAAGAGGGAATTACAGGTAGCCATAAGAAGGGAAAAATTGTTAAACAGGCACCTTTAGAAGCTGGTTGGACTTATGAGAATATGGCAGTGTTGTTTTGTAGGTTGTTTTTTGAAGTCATCATTCTTTTAAACTAGCTAGCTAATGGCATCTCATTCTAAGTAATACTAAGTTACTGATCAGTATTTTGTATGTGATAACCAGCAAATGCCAACTGCACATGTTTTCTGGCAAAATTAGTGTACCTGAAGTTGAAACAAGTTTTGAGAAGGGGAGGAGGGGGAAGATTAAAAAAAATATATATTGCTTTCAGCTATGCAGATATAAAACTATGTAAGAATAACAAGATTTGTTACTCTGAAAAATACTTTGAAGTATAGAATATAGGCTTTCAGAAATTCTTGAATATCAGACATACCACTGACTCAATTTTATGTCTGATGTGGAATAGCAGAATTTGAGTCCTGTGAGCAAGGCTGATTCAGTGCTATGGCAATCTCAGAGCAGCTGTGATAATTGAAATCTTGTTCTTGCTCAGTGGTAATGATGGAGTTGGGGTCAGTCTGACACCTCCAAAAATCTTGTGGCATTTTGAAGGTAACTGGAACTCACTTGAATTGTTACATCACTTAAATTTAATAGCAGCATTTTCAGCATGCTCTAAAATGTGCAGGTAGGAGCAGTGATTTGAAGCCCTCTGGGGTGGCCTGTCAGCTTGTCCCAGAGCTGCTGTTCTGAGGGTGTACCTGCAAGTTGAAATGCACAAGCAAAGGCAGGAAGAATGATCCAACTCGGGTTTTAGTGACAGCTGGTTATTCAAACATCAGAAAAGACATAAAGGCTGGCATGCACTTATCTGGAAGAAGTATTGATTCTGTGCTGGAGAAAAGTGCTGAATAACTTCATGACTGAAGGCATCATTCAAAGATGCAGAAATCTTTAGGGGAAGTCTTTTAGCCAGTTGCTTCAAAACAAAGCTGAAGGACTCTTAGATGCTATCAGCGTGGCTTGTGGTATAAACACAGAGTGCAGCGTTCAAACCATGTAAGCAGTGCCCTCTGTTACTGCCCTAAATCCTGGGAGGAGTTTCTGAGCTGCAAAGTGCAGTTACCATTGCCTTCTCAGACAGCTGTTTAAAGTGGAGAAGAGTCGATGAGATGAACCTGCCTCTTGCTGATCTGACTCAAGTGACTCTCCTCCTCTCCACGTGCACACACTGTGGCACTGGTAGGAGCCTTAGTAAGTGGCACTGGCACAAAACACTTTCTACTGCTATACCTGAAATGTCAAGCCAAGAATTAAGCACATCAACAGAATTTCTCTTCTGCCACTGTAACTGGTTCTATGCTGGTGGACTTTTTCTGGCAGATAAGTAGAAAATCAAAGTTGGAAAAGCTCAGTGTACCCATGTGCTCTCCTGTGTTACAAACACTTCAAAACTTACACTTGTGGAGCACGAGGAGGACTTTGATCGAGGCCTCACATGCAAAACAACACTCTTTATATAAGAAAGCCTAAAGAGAGGCACTAAACTTATAAAAGCAATTAACGGGGTTTTGCAGTGATTTGGCAGATTACAGGCAGATAACTTTACTCTGTTGCAAACCAGCTTGATCTAATTAACAAAGAACTGGAGCTATACAAAGGCAGAATTGATTACAGAATGTGCAGAACCTGGCTGATCAGGTACAAGGAGTTTCTAGGGCAAGCACAGTATGGGAAATAATTGAAATGTGGTGGAAGTAACATAGTTTTGACTTTTAGTTTCTTCCCTTCGCAGTGAAATTTTTTACCTCAAACTTTAACTTGTGAAGAAAACTTTTCTAGCCCAACAGAACTGTGGAAATGACATTTTAGAGACATGGCAATTAATCAAAGATTTTCTGTAGTCTCTGAGAAACTCAAGTCTTATCTAGGACATCAGCATCAATTAAGTGTGGGTTATTATATTTGAAGTTGTTGAATCCAGAATAAATAGGTTGTTGAAGTGTATTGATCTCAGGTGAATTGCTGTAGCTGTTTGTTGCACCCAAAGGCTAATACAACAACCAACCGACCAACCAAACCCCAAACCAGCCAAAATCCATGGGCCTGACAAAGCCTGGAAGGGATTGTGGAGCAGAGAGGCTCATACTGCCTGCTGAGTCAACTTGGAAGATAGGATGTTACTCGAAAAGGACTTGATTGAGGAGGGCTGGTGGTAGGATTTACTTAGAATTAGTGAAGTAAAGGAAACTGTTACTGGTGAGTGGCAGTAGTCTGGAAGACCAAAAAATCGTAATTAAAACTCTTGTATCAAAAATACCTTACAAATGGGATTTGTGTGGTAATTGTATTCCCATGCCTGCCTCAGTCAACGAGAGTGTTGTTGAGAAGTGAATCTTGTTCAACAGATACAATGTCGTGTATAATCTGTGAGTCAAAACCTAGATTAAAAATAGTAGACGTGGAAAGTAGAATATGAATGGAGTATTTTTCAGGGATTTGTAGTAGGTCCACGGCTTTGTAGTATTTTTATCAGTGGCCTGGAAGAAAACATGAAATTAGAGCTGTTCAAATTTGTGGATTATGTAAAAGGTTGTGCCTGGGTGGTGAAGCATGAAGAAGGAACGGCAGCTGTACAGTGTCCTCTGAGTTGTTTGGGTAACTGGGTCTAATATGGCCAAATATGTTTTTATAGAGCTGGGGCACAACCTTATGCTTGTTGTGGGAAAGACTGGAGGCTGTAGGTTTGGAATACAGAGTTGTGCTTCCAGAAACCAGTGACCTTGGAAAGGGCAGCAGGAGCAGAGCAGATATATGGCAGTATGTGAGTCCTCAACTAATGTACATCCATAACAACAGGAAATATTGAATAAGGACAGAGGTGAAATCAGATGGGGGGTATTTTGATGAAGTTTAATGTTAGTGTTTTTAGAGAGATGTTCAAAAGCAACAAAGATATAGTGTTCAATGTTGCTTGGGTGATTAAATCGCTCATTAGAAAACTGCTTCTTAGTGCTCAGTTGGTTTAGCTTATCACTGGGTATTTAAAAGTTTCTCAATTTTCTTTGGGCAGAATAGGCTGTGTACCAAAGGGCTCTTTAATTTAGTGGAAAAAGATAGGATAGCAGCCAGTGCCTGGAAGTTAAAAAGATTATTTCAAATTAGGAAAAAGGCACAGATTGTTAACAATGAACGTGATCAGCCACTGAAGGCATTAGGAAGATGCTTGTAAGTATTAAGGGGAATTAGGATGTCTCCATCTCTCGAAGTCATCAAGTCAGGATGGAGTATCATTTGAAATATATGCATGAGGAAATGCACTGTACATGTAGGAGTGTACCTGCCACCACACAGGTGCAGGAGCATTTGCACAGGCTGAACTGATCTCACCCAGTTGTGTTCAGACCAGGCCTCCCTTCCTGCCCCTGCCTAGAGTTAGTCAAGTGATCTGATGATGATAGTTGTTCGTTTATAGCACTCCTTTAAATCTATTAAGTATACCTTTTCTCTCAAAGGAATAAATGTGCTCGTAAGAGCCATGTACTTAAATGAAACAAAATGTTTGTGATCTGTATTGTTTGTTTTGTTTTTTTTTAGGAAACACAGTCATATTCAGTGATGGGGAAAGGAAGTGGCTGTGTGGGGAAGGACAGGGATGGCTGTTTCATTTCCTGAACTACACTTTCCCAATCTTTTTCCTCAAAGAATCTGATAATGTGCTCTCAGGAAGTTTACTCCAGTAGTGAGTAGTCATTACATTTGGAAAAAAATGTTTTTTCATTGGGGAAGAAATTGCATGTGCTCTTGCTGTGGCACAGGTAGCTCTGGGTGTGAATGAGTAAGGATGCAGTGTCTTCTCTGTCTCTGCTGGTACAAAACCAGTGTTTTCCTTGTCCAGCAAAGGAGTGGTTTCTGTTTTGTCCTGCCTGCCAAAGTGGTGAAGGACCATAGAGAGGAAAAAAGCTGTGAGTCCTCTCCTGCCTTGGCCATTAGGGAGAGGATTGATTGCCTGTGGGTTCACAGTGGCCCATCAGGACCATTGGTTTGGGATGTTTTCCTAAACCCTTCTGGAAGTACGATGGGAGCCAGTCTGGTCGTGACAGCAGCTTATGCCTGGTAGGCACCTTTCCAGATGTCCTGATCTTTTCCCCATCACAGGATGAGTGCATGCCCAGTCATGTGTCAGAGGAAGGGCCGTGGGAAATACAGGAGCTGGGTGCTCTGCTCCTGGCAGATTGTTGCTGGATGCCTTTTCCTCAGGTGCTCCCTTGGCTTCCGTAGGGAACGGGCATGTGCATCAACAGCCCTTGTGCAGAAAGGATGTTTCCAGCAAGCTCCAGATGTAATATGTCTGTTCAGGACCTCTGGTTTTGGGGAAGGGTTGGCACTATAGCAGATTACTTCCTTTGTCACCAAAAGAGACTGTCCTGCTCAAAGCAGTTACCTCCTCGCAGCATTTTCCAGCCAAGTGCTACCTTTCCCCCTCTGTTGCTTATTTTACTATTTCATCAAGGCAGGCAAGGTCTTGTATTCTTTTCTTTGCACTCTCGGGCTGGCCTGTGCAGGAAGGCTTAGAGATAAAATCCTTTTGTTGTGGGAAGCTGTTTATATTTTAATCTTTGAATTTCCTTGCATTTTGGAGGGGGTGTATCTCCCCTGCATCTCTTGCTCTCCTTATTATTATCATCTTGTCTGACCCATTTTGCTGACAAAGAGAAGGCAGTGAAGAGAGACAGAAGTGGTTATAACTGAACAGTTTTTTGCTTGCAGTCTTACAATGACTCCACTTTTTCTTTCTTTTCTAATTTTTTTTAAGTGATCTGCTGGCTTGTTTTTGCAGTTGCTTTTTGGTAGGGAAGATTGAAGGTGAATAGAGTTAATCATCCAGGAGTCTGGATAAGATTTTGGGGATGGGGAAAGATTGTAGAACTTAGGAGATAAAGATTTCTGTTTTTTCTACTTCATTTTGTCTTGCTGTGCTGGAACTCCTCCTACATCTGATATTAGACAAGTATCTTTCTCATGGCTGCTGAGGGGACCTGTCTCTTCTTTCCTCACCTGCATCTTTGCTTGGCTATGACATTGTTTAGTATAAGCTGTAAAATATGAAGAAGTTTACCTGTGGCCTGGATCAGAAAATTGAGACCAGGGGTTTCTGGAGGGGCAACTTCTTTCTTGTGAGAAGAAAGGATAAGAGAGAAGACTTTTAGGACTTCATGCCAAGGGTAATTATACCTCCTTGAACAGTTAGAGTGAAGTTGTAGTGCTGAGGGGAGCAAGCACAAAGCAAGCAGGGGATGTGCACGAGAGGCTTCATATACTAATATGTATTTATGATCAGAACTCCACAGTGGCTCTTGGTTGCATCTTGGGGAAAGGTCTATGTTCTAGGACAGCCCAGGAATATCTACTTATCCCAGACATAATAAGATTCAGCATAAAACCAAAGAAAGGCAGAGGGCTGAAACCAGTGATTTGTTTATTTAGGTACTAATAATTAGCCCTTAATCTCAAGCAAGGGTATCATGACCAAAGCAAATTCCACTTCATGAGCTTAAAGAAATTACCTATTTGTTCTCATGGTGCAGATTGCATCACTTCCCTTTGTCATCCCATAGAGCTGTTCCTTTAACAAGTCCTGCCTGAGTGCCTTCAGGAGGGGACCTGCCCTGACCCAGAGAAATTTCTGTCAGTGCTAGTTATGAGTTTCTCGAGGTCAGGGCAGCTTATCTTCCTGCTCCCTAGAGCAGAGCCTTGTCCTGTCTTTGCCCACGTGTAACTGCAAGGACCCGTTCACACAGGCTCTCACTAAACATGTTACATGTAAGGGACTTACATGAGGAGGTCTGTGGGTATTTTACTTTGAGCTCTGAGCAGTTTAGAAGAATTTGCTCTGGGGAGAGATGTGCACAGCAAGGGTGTCTGACTGCATGATGTAATTTATGATTCTTTTGCCCTTTGAGTGGCAATTGCGTTGATTTTTCAATTAAAAGAGCCCAGCAAAATGAACTTCAGAAATAAATACCTCTACACAAACCACAAAGTGATGCCATGACTATTTAAAGAAAGGGACAATTGAGAAGATTGAGTCTGGAAATGTTCATGTTTCAGCTCGAATACATGCACCATCCTTTTGGTTGGTGTTTGTGTCAAAGGCAAGGAAGTTTTGTCACAAAGACCATCACTTTCTCAAAGAAAGTGTCTCACAAACACTGTCTGTGCCCTGTACTGGAGCAGTGTCTGGCTGCCAAGAGCAAGTGTCACTGTCTGGCCCTAGTGACAGTGACTCCAGCTTGGACAGCCCAAACCCAGGGCTGCATATTCCCACCCTTTCACTGTTTTTTCCCTTTGTGCCTGCACAGCTGTTCTTGCAGCTTCGTAGTAAATCACATTTGGGAATGGAATTTTGCTTCCAGGTAGTTTTTCAGCTGAATCAGTTTGGTGTCCAGCCACGAGAGTTGTGCTGGCACAGTGTGGGAGTGGTGTGTGAGTGGGAAAGAGCAGCTGCTGCCCAGAGTGTGTTCGAGGCCCAAGAGGCTGCAGTCAGCAAGAGGGAAAATGGGTAATTTAATCAAGGCCAAATGTTTATTACCCTTCTGGTGCCTGTGAAATCTGAAAACTGTCTGTCAATGTCAAGGCATGTCTCTGTCTCTCTAATTGGTGAGATTAGCATCAGATTTTGGTTGCCATCTTCTGTTTGTTGCACTCTTTTATTCAGTCTTTGCATTAATTATTTGCATCACTTGCTGATGAAAGTGAAAGGAACAGCATTCCTGGTGTAATGTAACTGTCCAGAGGTTTCATTACTCTTACAGCATCTTGTGTGAAAAGGCAGCTGGCTGCAGCTTCTCCTTTCCAGAAATAGTGCAAGAGCTGTATATTCATTCCTTAGAAAAAAGTGCCAGGGTTATGGAATGCACCTCAGCAACTAAACACAACCTTCCGGGCATAGGAAGTGAGAAAAATCAGCTTGTGTTTGCAGGGGATGTTGGGGTGGGGGAGGTATCAGGAACAAAGAATATTTTCTTAAATCAAGAAGTTGTTGTAGGAGTGGTGTCATCAGTTGGGTTTAAAGTTCCTTGTCCGTAGGTGTCAAGAAATCGAGGGAGCAGGACCAAAAAGTAAACCTTATGGAACCAGCACCTTTCAATGCTTAGTGTGTGAAGTGTCCTGCAGGCTCTAACCTTGAAAACCAGGTGTCAGGGTGACTGTTGCGTGGAATAGTTACTGATTTTGAGATCAGATATTTGGGGAAAAGCTGCTACCCCAGAAGAGAAGGGTTTTTTTTATTTTCCCTCAATCTTGGGATGTGGTCCAGTTATTTGTGGAGGAGAATTTCCTGGGGAAGCTTTTGGGGTGGGGGGTTGGAAGCTCTTAACTCTGGACAATGCATAGTAAGATTTACCCTAGCCAGCATTTTAAAGTTTCTGTCCACTGCAACTTCACATCCTGTTCTCCAATGAATGGGAGTAGGTCTTTATTAGGTGATCTGAATTTGTTTATTCTATAATGACAATGGTTAACTACTTGAGAGAAATAAGACCCAGATAATGAGTAGAGAACACTGAGGAAGTGGGTGTTCTGCTTAGTCATGCACTCTGTAGGAAAATGCTTTTGGGTTGTTTTTTTTTTTTCTGTTTCTCCTTTAAAAAATAATTTAGATATGCATTTTTCTTCCTTCTGTACTTACCATAGCACTAATGAAAAACAAGAGAGGAGATCTTATATTTCAATTAAATCAATACTTCTGGTCAGTGAAATGCTTATTTTAACAGAGTGAGATACAGAGCTGTGTGCTAGTGTGGAACCTCTTTGTGAATATCTGTCCTTTTATTGTGATAAGAAGGTGCATCCTCCAGAAAGTCTTTAACTTCCATCATTTACCTCTTTCATTCCTAAGAGAATGAATGAAGTTGATTGAGATTTTACAGCACTGACAGTAAGTCTTCTCTGCAAGTGCCATGTAACCAGTTTTCTCTGTTAGAGAATGTTACTAATTGTAGCCAGAATCTCCCATCAAACCAAGAGTTGTAGTTACTGTTTAAATTTCTTACTTCAGCCTAAATCAGTGATGGTCAAGAATTTCTACAATTAGATAAATGGGCAGGTTCAGTAAAATGAGTGGGTGAAAAACTGGGTGGCCAAGCCTAAAGGACAAGAGGAAATGGCCTCAAGTTGTGCCAGGGGAGGTTTAGATCAGATATTAGGAAAGATTTAATGGAAAGGGGTTGTCAAGCATTGGAGCAGGCTGCCCAGGAAAGTGCAGGTTTTTTATTTTATTTAAAAGACATGTTGATGTGGCACATAAGGACATGTTTTAGTGGTGACCTTGGCAGTGCTGTGTTAATGGTTGGACCTGGTGATCTTAGAGTTCTTTTCCAACCTAAAAAATTCTATGATTTTATGACCTAGCAACCCTGATTCAATAATAATAATAATTCACTAATCCAACTAATAATTGAAAAGGAGGGGAGAAAAAATAGAGATGAGGCAAGAAATTCCATCCCTGTTGTGTTTTGGGAGGTATCAGCAGCTGAGTGAAGGGATGCTGACTTCTTACAACACGTGGTCACCTTCACTGGGGATAAGAAGTCAAGAGGACACAAGAAGACCTGGCTTTCCTGCTGCTCCCTCTGTACTTGCTTGCTGGGCACAGCTGCCAGTCAAGCAGCATTTGCAAATGAGCTTTGATGGAAAAAGTGGTCATTTGGGGAAAGCACTTGACTGAGACTTGCACTTAACTTTGAGAGAAAGAATACCTGAAAGGTTGTGGTTTTTTGAAGATCACAGCTGAATGCTCTTTGTCATCCTGCTTCTGAATCTTGGAAACATAACATTTTGGGTTCTGCATGGGCACAAATATACAGTATTGGCTGTTCAGTGAGAACAAGTACTGCAAAACACATTGCTAGCATTAATGAAAGTTAAGTGAATTTATACATTTGGGAGACAGTGACATTTTTACTCTAAAAGAGTTGTGTCTTGTAGCCAGCAGCTACTTCTAGATGACTGTTGTGGTGCTTATTCACCATACAGTGTTTTATAGGAATTTGTTAATGTGTCCCTTTTCAATTGCATCTTCCTGTCTTAACATTTGGATATGCTTATGACTGTAGGTGATGGTAGTTAATGTCCTATTTAGCATAAATTGGGACGGGACAAGTGGGTATGTTTACCAAAATCCCACAGGTTATATTATCCTTCTGTTAATATTTGTGTGTCTCCTTAGCCCAACTTGCACTGTGCTGTTTTAAAGCTCTTTTGGAAGTAAGCTCAAGTATGTAGAGTCATATACTCATAATTTTACAAGCTGAAAATGTCATCTGCATATCATGAGACTCATAGCTCAGGTTCTTTTGTGAAACAATACTTATTATCTCTAATTGGGGTGATTTTTCTGTGTGCATGCAAACGATCCCCTGAGCAGTGTGTCGGGTTGTTTGTGCTGTA
The DNA here is from genome assembly GCF_025592945.1 of Manacus candei. Lineage (NCBI taxonomy): Eukaryota > Metazoa > Chordata > Aves > Passeriformes > Pipridae > Manacus > Manacus candei. The sequence goes on from NW_026138084.1 coordinate 229,669, forward strand.
TGGGGAGAGGCAATAAGCTGCATTCTTCTCCCTTCCAGGCCTATCCAAACCATTGGGAAGTTTTCAGCCAGCAAAACACAACCAAAGTGACGTTTCCATTACTAAGGGCAGAACCACAGGAGGCTATTTCATCCAGTTGCTTTCCCTGTGAGCTGCCTGTAGTGTTAATCTTAAGTGTTATCAAAGCAAATGTATTTGTGCAGGATGGATAAGGATCAATGTGTATTTCATTTTGACCTGTATAGTAGGAAGGGCAAAGATCAACAGGTTTTGGTGGCTTTGTTCTCAAAACTAGCAGAAAAATGACCACTTCAAGTGGCACTTAATGTTTTAGTTTTTCCAGCACTGTGCAATGTTGAGGGAGGGAATGACTGTTGGAGGGAATGACTCTGAAAGAAACCCATGTTTATGACAAATTTGAATCCTCTGATGGATTTTTAATCTACACTGGCATTAAAAAAAGATTAGTTCAATGTCTGATTGCTTGACTGTAACTCAGGTCTAACATATGTTAATTGTCATCTTCATATCATGTGAGTTCGAAACTTTTTATTTCCATTTCTTTCTACTTCAGGGTTTCCTGGTTTTCTTCTTTCTTTTTTTTTCCCCTCGTTTTCTTTGGTAAACTGTAGGTGGCATAAGTAATGCTTCCTCATCCCTAGTGTAATTACTGTTGCTGGAGGTGGGGTAAGGAATAAAGAGGAACAGACCTATGTGGAATTCTTCCTTTTCCTAAAAACTGCATGAACCAGAACCTCAGGTTTTAAGTCCAGTTCTGAAGAGGGAGAAAGATGACTCATCAAAACCAAACTCCCAGACCTCCGTGACTGTTTGTGCTGAAATGCAGAGCTGTGACTAAAGGCAGAGCTCAGTTGTGTTTACTTTGTGATCTTCCAGTGACAGTGTGCAATGTGACTGGTGTCTGCCTCACAGGGGATGGTGGGCTGCCCTGGACTGCTGCTGATGGAAAGCTCATTTCCTGAGCAGGGACACAGTCACAGGCAGTGAATCACTCCCCTGTAAGGAAATGTGCTTCTCCAGGAGGCAAAGAAAGAAGAGTGTGTGGATGGGGTGATACTGAGAAAATAGGAGAGAATCAGGCCTTTTAGTATTATGAAAACTTGCAATTGTTCTCATTCTGAAAGATGAAAACATTGTTTATGAGCCATCCCAGCCTGTTTCTGTGGGATTCCCTTCAAGGAGGTGAGCCATAATGTTCAGATATCTCAATGACCAAAGCCATAGCTCTTGTTCAAGTAGTGACAGTGACTGCTCTTTCCTTGAGAGGGGATTAGCTCCAAGCCTTTTCCCTCGTTTCTGTTCCACTGTTTATGTAATTTAGTCTTGATTTATTACATAACTTCTTCTCTGGCACCTATGTATAACAAGAGCTTAAACTCCTAGAGGGATCTTTCAGCTATCTGGATCTTCCCCTGCTTGTGGGAATTGGCTCATGTCTTGACATAGTTTGGGTGTTTGCAAGGAGAAGGCTTGGCACACCTCTGCCATGAGCTGAGTCTTCAACTCTGTCTTTTGGAATATGGCAATCATTATCACTAGTGCAGGGTAGGGAAATTTACCCCAAATTAATCTGCTGTGTAAAATGCATCTAACATAATTTGGAATTCTGGCATGCTGTGCCCTACCATTGAGTCTTCCCCATAATTTGAAATATTTTCTTGGGGTTTTACTCCTCTCATAGGTCTTCGTTGCTTTTCTGTAGTTGTAGCACCATGGGCAAAACCTATACTAGCACACTTAGAAGTGTCTTTTATGTTGAAATGCTGTTTGCTTTGAAAGCAGAAACAGTGACTGGAGAAGGAAAGTTTCCTTTCCCCCATTTTTTCTTTATCAGGGAATGCAAATGCCATTTTTGTAGAAACTGGCAAAGCTAAAAACATAAATGGAAATTCTCTGAAGTAAGAGACGAAATTTTCGTTATTTTGTGATGGTGATAATCCAGATGAATATCAGTAATTAGTGGAAGCAAAACCAATCACATGCTTCTTACCTCAGGTAGCCTGAACTTTTGTGCAGTACTAATCAAACCGCTCTTCTATGGTGAGTCACTAGTGAGGACACTTCAGATTTTCAGAGGAAAGAGTTGATTTATAGGAAGTCAGTTTCTGCTTTAATAGAGTAAATAGAAATGCTCTTAAAAAACAATGCAACATTTTATATATACAAACACAAAAGCAGTTTGCCCATTTCTCCTGGCTCCGTCCGGAGGTGAGGAGCCTCACGAGGTCCGCGGGGAAGGAAACACTGGCACCTCGGGAAGAGTTCAGGTTTGCTGTGGAGGTTACAAAACGTTGACGCTGTTGGCAGAGGGGTGTTCCCGCATCCCTTGTGGACCGCGGGAGAGGAGGACCCTGAGGCTGGGGGCGGCTCCCGCGGCAGGTGATGGACGGGGCCGGGATGTGCCGCTGTGTGAGGATCCGCAGATGCTGCCATTGACTCGCGCTGGCTCTTTTTGTTCGGGTCGCAGTGGGAGCCAGGCCTTATGTAATGTTCATTGTCACAGTCTCCGTTCCAGCACTGTCATGTCAGCAGAGGGGAAGGATTAGCTCTCCCTTTTCTTTATGGGTTGGTTTTAAGATTTTTTTTTTCTTTCCTTTCTCCCACCCTTTCTTGCAGCAGCTTTTGTTGTTTTTGTTGTGAGGGAACAGCCAGTTTCAGGCTGGGTCTAGTTTTGGGGTGCCTTTTAGGAGGGAGACTGTTAACCTAGAGAGAATAAAAGAGCAGGTCCCGCAACTCTCCCAAAACTGATACATGGATGTGTTTTTTTTAAAGCAGTCTGTTATTTTTTTCCTCTATATTCCTGCTCCCCATAAATCACAGTGGGCTCCTTAATACTCATGTCCAGTGTGGGTGAAGACTAGTTGCATTGTCCTATATTTATGTGGGGTGGGGAGAAGCACACTTGCCTTCCTCAGAAAGGCAGTCCAGGCCAAGCAGATGCCCCCCAATTTATGATTTTCCAGGCTGCTTCTTTCTCCCTCAGTTTAATATTCCTGTGGAAAACACATCACTTAGAGGGGATCAATGCCACTTAGTTTTGTTGCAATTTGAACAAGATGAAAAGGAGAATTGTTTTCTTCCTTCCCAGCCAGCAGCGTGTGGCCACCAGTTAGCTGTGAGTCACAGCTGAAAAACTGTGCTTCTTGAGTCTCAACAGTCTCAGGCTGTGAAGGAAGAAGGGATTTAAATCACGAAGTAATCAATTAAGGATGGCTTTAAATGTGATTTGTGGAAGTTATTCCTGGGGGAAAGAAGTTCCTGTTGATTTTTCAGTAAACACTCGTTTGCTTTGTTAAAAGCATATAGGGGATCTGCTGGACTGGTATTAGTCAGTAACACTGATTCTTTTGGGGAAAATATTTATCCTTTTAAGTGATTCTTCCCCCTCCCCTGCCATTTTTTACATGATAATGTAATAGAAGTGTTAATATGTTACATAACAGAAATTAGAGAAATTATAGTGTTTGTTAGAATCAAACTGTCCAAACCCACTGATCTTGGGTTTATTTCTTGGTAGATTCTTAAATTGAACAGAGAAGTATTAATTATTTTGCAATAACATTGCAAGTTATTACTTGCAAACTGTTACAAGACTTTCTGTCATACAGAGAAGCTTAAGCTCATGGCTTCTTTAGTGATGCATCTGTGTGCTTCATAATAATGTTCCATTAGTTACTGAAGGCTGCCTGTAAGGTGCCAAAACAGTGCTAGCAGTGATTTAGCAAAAAGATGAGACTTCCCCTGAGGAGCCAGCAGTTACCTTCATACACATCCAGTTTGGAGTGTTTGTGTGTGAGCTGAGAGTATTGAGAGGAATCCTGTGGCCCCAACCAACCATTATACTTTTTACTGCCAAACAAAAAAAGGAAAACAGTTAAAGGAAATTATTATTACCATGAAACATGACTGTACAGCAGAGACTGGAGAGCATTATGCAGCACTGACTTAGAAGTACCTGGTTTTATTAAACTGTCTGTGCAAATCCTCTTGTGATTTGCCAGCGTGCTTGATTCTGTTTCTGTGGCCAGGCACCACAATGGCCAACATGAAGTCTTGATTATAAAACAGGTTTTAAGGGACAAATCTTGATGAGCCCCAGATATTGGGCTTGGCTGGAGGTTGGGGAGGTAATGGAATCCTCTTTACTGTTCAGCGGTGGAGTAGCATTAGTGTTAAACCTGCCCTTTGTGAAGGGATTTGTATGGGATGGATGTGTGTACTTGGGAATGAGCATGTCCTGTGCCTGAATCACTTGTGTCACATCAGGGAAAGAGCTGCTGTAAAGTCACTTTGGCTTCTGTGGCTTCCTGTAGGTGCAGAGGAACCCTGCTTCTCCTTCTCAGGTGGGGAAGGACTCCACTCTGCTCTTCCTGCTTCCTTACTTTTTACTCAATGGTATTTGTAATAATCCATTAAATAATGGTTTAATATTTATAGTGCTGGTGAGTCCTCAGGTGAAGGTGATGCACAGAAGTGGCCCAAGTCCCCACACCTCCTGATGTTTGCTGTTTCACCTCAGAGTTTGGCTCCTGGCATGCGTGACCCTGCTGTGAACAACTGTCATGTAGAGGGAAGAAAGTTGCTTGCACATTTCTCCCTCAACTTCATCTGTAAAGAAATGACTTTAAAGCTTTGCAGAGTGAAAGACAAACATGAGAACAACAGATTTGTGTCCAAATTTGCAAGGCTTCCTCATCCAGAACTGGGCCTCCTTTTTGTGCTGAGGAGGAGGCAGTCATCACCACATGGTATTTACTTACTATCTGAAATGTTCTACCTTAAAAAACCAGAGCTCAAAAAACTTCAGAACTATTTTTATCTTTGTTGAAAGACGGGACATAATACATGAGAGAGGCTGTCTTGGATGTTAATTTGATGTGCAGTTGATTGCAGGATTTAACTTCCTGGGTAGGATAAACATGACAGCTCTTTTCTCCTCCCTGAGTAAGCAAGAGGAATTTCTCAGTATTTTCCCCTAATATCCCACCCTGGTTTCTCAGCAGCCTTGCCACGTGCTGAGGCACTGTACTGTAAGGGTGTCTGGCTGTCTGTAAGGATGATGCAGTGGGATTGATGTGTGTTTCTTGGGGCTGTCACCCTCCTCATGGCACACATCCTGCTTGGGGGGGCAGCTCCTGTCCTTTGGCAGGGCAGGGGCTCCAATGTGGCACAGCCCAAGAGTCCAGTTGCAGGTAATCAGTTTATCTCTCTCAAAGTGCCCTTCCTGCAGCGATTAAACTTGAGCACAGTGTGCCTGCATGTGCAAAGGCAGGAGATGGGGCAGGTTGGAATAACTCAGCCATAAAACAGTAGCAGCAGCTACAATCTGGCCCTGTTGTGTAATTCCCCTTGGTGGGAGGCTCTGAACTGGGTCAGATCGGTGTGAGAAACGAGGGCAGTCTCTGGGCTGTGTCCCATGTACCTGCTCCCTGCTCCCAGTGCCACCAGGCAGGGTGGGATGGGAGCCCTCCCGAGACCAGGCTCAGGCAATGCCTGAGCTACCAGAGCCCAGGAGCAGGGAGGGAGGCAGGAAGACAGGCAGCACCACGACAATAGGCACAGAGGAGTTAACCATCTTTGTTTCACCCAGCTTCTGCAAGATTTAATTAAGTCTTTTCAAAAGCTTCTGTTAACTCTCCTGCATATGGCTGGGGCTGCGAGCGGGTGTCAGGAGTTGGCTTATACAGAACGTGTATTTACTGCTAAACAAAAATAAAGCTTAGATTTGAGCCCTTTTGTACTCCAGTTTGAGAGAAAGCTGTTCTCCACTGGGTTTGATTTTATTTGTAGAGATACAAGGACCCATGTCCTTGCCTTTAAATAGTATTTGGAAAGTGTTACGTGTTTTGATTTAGGGTTTTTTTTTAAAGCTCTTTGACAAATGATGAAACATAAGAGTGACACACAGGAGGATACTGATGGGAGAAACTGTATCATGTGTCATTCTTTGACCTGGAGCATTTAGTGACATTACAGCACTTCTGTTTTTTCTGTTTGTAGATGAGAATTCATTCCTGCCATGTTAGTAGTGTTTGTGTTTGTTTGGTTGGTTTGTGCAGCTTTGCATGTTACAGGTTTGTGTATGTTTGTTTTCTTTAGGGCTGAATATCAGCTGGAAGGGAACATTATTGCTACTTAAAAGAAAAAATAAGCTACTGTTTTGAAATACACAGAGATTTCAGCACAACAGTTGTCAGGAAAAGCTTGTGATAATAGATGGCTTTTGTGTTTGCAGCCCTTGACTGAAGCACAGGACGTCAGAAAGCAAGTGATGCTGGAGGTCACTGTATTGCACCAACCTGACAGCAACAGGGCTCGTACCTGCCTACCACAGAAGCTGAATTAATATCTTTGGCTTGTGTAAACTGGCACGCTTCCACTTGAGCTAATTTGGATTTTGGCCTTTTCTGCCATCTGTTTGACTAATCCAACTTATTTCGTGTGACACATTCAATAGTGTAGGGACTTCAGTTGTCTCTGCCTGGTGGTAAAGTGCTCCTGGGACCAAGTGGTGAAAGGCTTCCTATTCCAATGCCAGTTTCTGCAAAGCCTCCTCTTCTCTTATGTTTTTTTTTTTTTTCTTTCAGACACTCTTCAATGTTATTGAGGAACTGAGAGGGGCAGAGCAGGAACTGATGACTTCAGCTGGAATAATTCAGCGTACTCGACAGTTGGATTCTCAGCCCTGCTAGAGGGGTGTTGAGTTGTGTCTTTAACCTTCAGGTTTCTGAACTTGTCTGGTAACTGCTGAAACACAGCTGAAAATGACATCTTTCTGTTTCTTGAAGTGTTTTTAGATATGTGAGGGGCCTTATCAGCTTAGAAGTGGTTTTTTTTAAGTGACTGACTAATTCTTAAACATTTCATAGTTTACACTGGAAATGTGGTCTAAGTAGGGGGCAGTGGGAAATCAGTAATGAGGAAATGTTTCCTTCATCTTTCTTTAAAGCTTTTTGGGGAACATGTGGGTAGTAATTCTTCTGCAGCTTGATTTTTTTTGAACACAGCCTTTGCTTCAAGTTCCTTGAGATCAAGATGCCTTATATTCCTTTCTTGGTTGTGTTTCTTTTCATCCACCTTATCTTACATGGCTCCTTTATGATCGTTCTGTTCTTATGGAAGAGGAGTGCTCAAGAGAACCCATCATTGTCCAGAAGTGACAGATCTGAACAGATCAACTTGTGACTGCCCTGGTCCTCTCTTTAGTTTTTATTGTTGTGTTGTACCATAATTTCTGCTGTGATGCACTGGAGGAGTCGTGCACAGCCAGCTCCAGTTCTTGTCCTTGAGAGAAAGGAAATGCAAATTCTGTCTGATCCATCCTTCCTTTGTGTTTACTTTTCTTCTTACCCTGTTTTACAAGGAACGTTCAACCTTTAGAAACTGGATCTTTGTTGCCTTCTCTCAGAATTATTAAGGTAACACTGTTTCTGTTGCGTGGTTGGATCAGGGAGTTCAGCCAGGCTGTGATGAGGAGCTGGGTGACCTTGGCAGTGGGTACAGCTGAGGCAGGAGGGGGGTTCCTGTCTCTGCCCCATGTCTGCACACTGTGATGGTGCATGCAGGGATCAGGGTAACAGGCATCTGTAGGGGAATTCTGGGGCTGATCCTTTTTTCCATGCTTCATATTTGGACAGCAGTGTTCTGAAGTTGTTCACATAATTTATTTATTTTTGCATCTCTGAGCAATCAGACATTGATACCAGGAATCTTTCTACTGTGCACATGTCAGGGATACCAATAAAGACTCAGGGGCTTTGAGTGATTAGTTAATATATTGGTTCTGATACTGATTCTCCAGCACTGGACCTGTATTGTTATGATCCATTGCTTGTGGCATCCATTTTCTACCCAAGATTTTGTGCACTGTCTGGTATTTAACAGTCTGATAGACCTGTTATGTGCAAGGCTGATGGCAGAGTTGTGTTTTTATGTGCTGTAATCCTGCTAGGATGTTGAGCCTTGAGGCTCAGAGACTGGGACTCGCTGGGCTCATGGGCCTCTTTTCCTTTCTTGCAGGGCTGCCTCACGGTAGAACATGAGCAGGTAATGCACAAGGAGCACCACTGGGAATCATGTCAGACGAGTCAATCTCAGGGAGTGATCCGGACCTGGACCCGGACTTGGAGCAGGAGGATATGGAAGAGGAGGAGGAGGAAGATGAGGAGGAGGCGATGGAGGAGGACAATGATGGGGATGACGAGGAGGACTTACTTGATGAAAGTGGTAAGTGAATGGGGCTGTGAGTCTCTGCATACATCATATTTATGTTATAGGAAAATGGCTGTGGCCCCTTAGTAGATTGTGTAAGGGTTAGGATTTGTCCAGCTCCTGGTAGGGAGAAGTGCTTACGTGGGTGTTTAGTTTAAATAGGGATTTAATGTAGGTTAAATATGGAGTCCTGGCCAAAAACAGTCCCATAAAGAAAACAAGCCACAAGAATAAAATGTAAGGAAGATGGAATTTTTAAAATAGCTTCAGATTTTAAGGAAGCAATTATATAAAGAAGTAAATAAATCAATTTACAATTACTTGTGTTGTTAAAAGAATCCAGTGAAAATTTTGCATCACTGGTTTGCCCATAAGTAAAGAATTTAATGGATGCTATGGGCAATTATTGCTCATTTACAATAATAATCTTTAACAGCTGGAAAATGTTCTTTTCTGACAGCATACAGGTTGGGTTCAGTTTTGCTTGTGTGTTTTACAAGATGAAAGGTGGAAGTGCTGACTAAGTAAGTTGTCACCTTCTACCCTCACCTGGTTATACCTGCCCTACTCTCCTCTTCAGGAGAGGACCAGTTCAGGTCAGGACCATTGCAGCTGTTTGTGGGCCTGTGCTGTGCAGGTTACATATAAGTGTTATTAGGTAAGTGTCCTGGGTCATGGCATGATCCTAGAAATCAGTTTGTTGGTCCAGCACAAGGGCTGATGTTCTAGGGCATGTAGACAGGAATGCATAGCTCAGGTGGGAATCCCCCAAGCTGAATTTGCCATCAGACTCTTTGTATCATAAAACTGCAGCTGGAACCTAAGGAGCTCTATTTGCTTCCTTTAAAATCCCAATTTTTCATAACTTCAAAGGGTGTGCAGATATTTGAATACACCTACTTAAACCTACTGGGAGTCTTCCTTTTCTTAGCATGGAATGTGTTAAAGACAGATACTTCTCTCTTCTAGCCACTAAAGTATTTTTGGCTTCACAGTACATTGTTGTCCTCAAGTGTTGTTTTGTTTTTATATTGTTTTAGCCACATGCTCCTTGAAGATGCTGTTTTGATTTTTAAATACTTATAAAATGTTTACACAAATTAATTTTGTTCCTCTGTTTTTATTCACGTGATCACTTTTTCCTAATGAGAAAGTAGCAGAAAAGGAAGTGTTAGTTCAGGTGAGAAACAAGGGAATTCTCAATACCATAGAGTTGTAGGGCCACAGATTACTTTGTCTCAGAGGGTGGTGGTGACTTTGTCACTTTGTTCATGGGACCCTGCACCCAGTGGAGCTGTAGGAAGTGTGACATGGTAGCCAAACTTTTATTAATAGAGGGGAGTGGCTGTATGTGATGGGGGAGGTATGTCATTCCCCATGGTTATTTTATCCTAGACCCATGTACTTTATCATCAACATCTATATTATTATGGGTGAATAATCATAATTGTTTGTCAAGGTTGTTCTTTCCAAAGCAAACAAGATTAATGTTGGTATAAACAAGATTAATGTAGGTATACAGAACATCATTAACTGCTAATGACAGCTGCTTATTTTCATCTTAAAACACCAGAAACATGTTTATGCTTTATATTTCTGTAGTGACTAATTAAAAATAAATTTTAACAAATGTAGAAAATAATGAGGATGAGTAAAAAGACAATTTACATAAAACTAACATAAAAATCTTTTATAGTTGTTCATTAGGTACAGGAAAAACCCTCTCTTCCACAATCTGAGCAAAGCTAGGTTGCCTCTGAGGTTTCAGGTTGTTGAGCTTTAATTCTCTCTGCCAGAGTATCAGGATGCTTTCTGGGTGCTTAGATGTACAATTATTTTCTTCTATGGGGGAGTCCAGTCTGCTTTTCCTGATAGCTCCTCACAGCTACAGACTGCCTCAGAAATGTCATTTGGCATCTGTATTACCTTAGATCTAACACAGAACCAGTCTCCTGCTGTTTGTCCTATGAAATATAACCAACTGCAGGATTAAGAAGTTTTGTTTTATTTTGCCTGTCTGATGTTTGTAGTCCTGTCTTTGTAGATGAATCTCATTCATAAAAATCAGCTTAGGAACAGGCAGTTTTATTCACAAGAAGGGGTGCAGTGCTCTAATGTTTATACTATGAAGCATTTAAAAAGCCTAATTTTAATATTTTCTGTTAAAACTTTGTTCTCCCTATTCCCAGCTGTGCTGTTCTCTTCCCCTTCTGGTACTGTGGTTGTTCTGATCCCATTTGGGATCCTGGGGGGATCATTGCCTTGTGGATGGGCTCTTGCATATTTCTAGCACTACAAGATTTAGAATATTATTAATGTTTCACAGTTACTTCCTTGGAAGGACAGCAGGCTGCACATATATTTCCTCCAAACTGAAGCCAATTGCTTGTTTTAAAGAACAGTGATTATAACAATTATAAATGAACATTTTTATTGTTTGCTTGCAAAGTAGTGGCTTTGTATTAGGATTTCTGTATTCTGATGGTGCCTCAAATGACTTAAGAACCCTCCAGGGTTAATGTAATGTTATCCACCCCTGTTGATAACACTTAGCAGTGACTGGTGTTTTGCACATTTAACCTGTTTTTGTCTTTTTGATATATGTTATGTGTGGAGTTAATAGTTGTGAAACTTCAGTTTTGTAATTTTCTTGGAGTTCCTTTTACATTCCGATAATTGAATCTTCAGCTTTGGGGCACTTTTTCTCATTTCTGCTCAGCTTTGTTTGCATTTAGTATAGGCTGTCCCATGGATGGTCTAGAGTTTAATTTGGACTTGTATGGCACAAGCTTTCAACTCTTGTTGGAAGCAATTCTTAAACCTTTTCCCCCTGCCCTCAAGGAAGAAAAAGTGTCTGGAAGGCTTGTTTTCTGAATATTTCTGAGTAAGTGAGAGCTAATAACCACATGGCTTCCATCCTTCATAAGTTTCTTCAGTGGTGGTCAGTTAGTGAACCTTGGCATCGTGTGTAGGAGCTCTTACAGCTTTAGTCTTTTATTTTGCTGGTGTGCTCCTTCCAGGCCATTCCTCCTCTGACCCTCAGAACCCCTTCCCAGTGGCTGCCAGCCCGCATGGCCATCCCAGCAGCACGCTTCAATCCTAGTCAGAGGCTTCCACTGCTTCTCCAGCCTTGTCATCCCTGCCCACTTCATCTGTTTTCTCATCACTTGTGGGTTGCAGCCCTTGTTTTATCGTATTTGATTTTCTGATAGCAGTGCATGACTGCTAAGAACTTTTTTCGTGAACTCCCTAAATCTTTTTCACTAGAAATGTGGTGTACTGATGACTGTAGAGATAAAGGGCTGTTTCAAGTCCTGCACTTTTTCTCTGATCCTGGTAGTTGCTCAGGGCTGTGTAGAACTCCATAGGAATAAAAGCTGATTTGAGCAAAGAGGAAACAAACCTCCAATATGGATTTTACAGATCCTTTCAAATGCGGGGACTGTTCATACCTCAGAGCTTTCCTGAGGAAAGCTGTTATGTGTTCGAATGAATCCCACTGTAGTGCTCTCTTTTCCCACTCTTTGAATGTCTTTGGATTATTCTGATTGAAGTCTCTGGAATTCATTCTCTCTTACTCATATGTATTGCTGTAATTCTGCTATTAATAGTGATGGCAAGTTGCTTGTTTTCTTACCTCTGAGTATATGGATGAAACACTTTTTTTAAAGTGTAGTTCAGGGGTAGAAGTAGTTGTTCGATTCTCTGAAAGATTCCTTAATGAGCACAGGCATTCAGACACTGTCCTCAGAGGCTGCTGGTTGTGTTTGCATTACAGGTGTATGGTACAGAAGTACTTTTAGGGTATAGCAGTGAACATTTTTCCAGTACTACAGTAGTACTGCAGTTCTTACTGTACAAATATAGCAGTCAACACCAAATAATAACATATGAGATGCTACTGCTGTGCTATGACAAGCTCCATGGAATTGGCCTTGCCTTCTGCCCTGTGTTGTTCACCTTGTCTGTTTTGTCCTTTCTCATCCCCTCTTTCTTTCCTCAGGGCTGGGAGTGTGCTAACTCTGTGGCATCTCTGTTTGACTAGTAGAGAACTGGAGAGGTTCCCTCTTCCCAGCTCAGACTCATATTGTTCCTCTTACTTCCTGGCAAAGTGCTGGAGCAAACCCAGACTGGTTTGTGTGGGGTTTCCATGGACATACAGGCCCTTCAAGAGGAGTGAATGAGGAGCACAGGTGGTTGGTGGTACAGAACAGCAAGTCCCAGGAGAGGAGGACACAGGGGTGCATGTGCTCTTTTGCTGTGCAGCTCCTCAGCAGGGTGAAAGTGTCAGGGCCAAGTCTCAGAACCCCTGGGAGATTGGCACAGGAGGTGAATGAGGGGAAGAGAGACCTTTTTCCTCATCCTGGCCTCCTAAAACTGTGCTCATCCTGTTTGACATTTGATAGTATCATGACAGATTCAGAGTTGCCTTTCCTTTCTGGAGATGATCCACAATATATTTCAGTGGCTGCTTTTTGCTTGAACTTGAGCTGCCACTGGATATCATAGTTTTGAGTTTCCCAACAAACCAAGGCAGGAATTCATCACTTCAGGTGGCAACCACTGATGATCCAGATTTGAAGAGTTCTTTGCTTTCCTTGAGCCCTCGCTAGAGGAAACCCTGTTCATTTAAAGGGGTCCTGCTAGACCTGCTTTGCCTACAATTTTCACTTGGTGATGGTTGGGGAAAAAAATGTTGGCATGAAATTATAGCAAGAATGGATTTTGTTTAATTTCATGCTCCTTTGTGGCTCTTTGTGGGTCATCATCGTGGTGTGTACAGCAAGGGGTGCAATCACATTGAAAGGAAGATTGATTTGTAGCTGCCTGGGTAACTTCCTTGTGTAACCCAATGGTAAAAATCATTAGTTAACACCTTACTTACTAGAAACTTCATTGGAACCTGGAGTTATTAAAGCTGAAATTATTTTGGAAATCTGTTTTTAGAGTCATGTGGAAGTGTGGGTTAATACTTCTTTGAATGGTACATGAATGCATCCTTGAAGTACAGAGATCTGCTACTCATTTTGGAGATGGTGTTATTCATGTGCTTCCCACCCCAAATCATTCCATCTTTTCTTCTCCCCAACAAATTGCTGGAACAAAACGAAACTGTGGGGTGTGTGGGAGTCCCCAGCTGGATATATGTGGTTGGGAATAGAGCAAATTTCTGTCCTTACAGGGGAAGAGAGGAAAGTCTTTGGTATAAATCTGTTCATTTTGAAGGCTCCTCCTGCTCAAATGCATCAGTTTTGCTTTTCAACTGAAGTCATTCTTAAAAATTAGGTCATGTTATCCTCACCTGTATGAAACAGGCAGAAAAAGAGTGTGGAGACAGTCTCCTGAACAATACCCTACTAAATGGTATCCTATTATCTATATCATTTATATCCAGATTTAGAAAGGCCCATACTGCTGGAGGAAAAAAATAGGATGATAAAAGGAACTACTGTTAGAAAGTAATTTACCTGCACTTTTTACTCGATTTAGATGGTCCTGCTTGTGTTGGTAAATGGAGATTTGTCCCAGCAGTCTGAAATCTTTTTGCCTTCTACTTTTGACCAGACTGCACACCATTTTATCTTAGGAAACACTGATCTCTAAGTTGTCCTCCCTATCTACTGGAAAATGAAATATATTCCTTAAGAAGAGGAGGAAGAAATACATACTTACTTCTCTAATCTCTCAACTTCTTTTAGAAAGCAGCCTTTCACAGCTGTGTCTTTGGGTGGCATCAGGGCCAGATGGGCATCCCAAGGTCGAGGCAGCCTCAGACAGCAGCTGCTCTTTGAGGAACCTTGTAATGAGCTGCTTCCATCTGCTGCAGTACATGGCACAGTTGACTTGGTTGCTGCTTGCTTTCTTCCTCAGTCTAGTGACACGTGCTTTGATCTCCTGTCCTTGTTTAGCTGGTGGCAGGGGGTAAGGAAAGGCACAGGCCCATCAGAGTAAGCTTGGAGTGGAGAGCAGGCTCTTTTTGTTGATTGAAAGTGGATGAGTTGGAGGAAAAGGTGTGGAAAGAAGCAAAAGTCAGGTCATTCCTAAATCTGGAAAAGCACTGAAGATGATCATGAGGGTGGCTTTAATTTGGAGCTCTGCTGTGTTCTGTGTGTATATATTACAGAGTGATGGGTGCCCATAAGTGATAATCCTATAATTTAATCTGCAAATTGAACTTTGTAGAGTGCAAGGTGGATTTCTTGGGGAAAAGGGAAGAGTGGTGATTGATGTCTTCCCATTTTTTCCTACTTGATGGACTTCCTTATCTAGATTCTTTTATTTTGGTTACTTGTGACTGGATGCAGCTCCCTCTAGAGCCCACCAGTGCTATTTCTAAGGAAGCTGGAAGGGCATATCCTGGGGAAAGCAAACCTCTGCTCAAGTCTATGATTTTGCCTACACAATGGCTCTGGTCTTATTAAACCTTAGAAGCCAAACCTGAACTTCCATGTTGCACTACCACTGTGCACTTTGCTGTTCTTAAACAGCCAGGTAGATTTTAATGCTTGTAGTAACTTTGTAGACTGTCTTCCAAGCCAATAATTACCTGCATAGAGGATGGCTGGTGTGGTATCATAGAGGTACAGAAGTAATCACTACCTGTGAAAGAACTTACTTGTGAAGTATTATCCTGCATATTAAAATGTGTTTAAACTTTATCAAATTGTTTTAGGAAACTGCATTACCTTGGAAAATGATCCTGATGGATCAGAGTGTTTAAATGTGCTTTATCGTACAGGTGCAGACTGTGGGGCTCAGCCTCAAGTCAAGTGGCTGTGGGTAACTCAGTCAGCAAGTACTCATCTAACTGCAGATTTTGGATGCATTTCTCAGGTGACTTGGTGTAACTAAGAAGTTGAGAGCTTTCTATTTTTTTCTCAGTTCCTGAAAGTGATAAGAGCTTTGTCTGTTAAGGGTGTGCTCTCTGCATCCACAAATCTGAAGTTCAAGGCTTGTGTTGGTTTTCCCAAGACTCAAAAAGTTAGGAGCTGGCTGGTTTCTATGTTTCCACAATTCAGCTGAATAAAATACAAAAGATAGAGTTAGTATCAAAGGAGAAAAGAGACTGGATGCTAGCATTTGCAGTTTTAGCAATCCTGCTTGTTGAGTAATATGGAAAGGTCACATTAAAATAGTGAAGAAGTAGGTTTGTCTCTCACTTATGCAAGAGCCCCACTGATTTCTCTGGGAACTTTGCTTTGTTACAGCAGGCTGCAGATTTGAACCATTATTTTTATTCTGGCAGTTTCCCAGTAGCACAGTCTGTCTGTCAGAACAAATGCTGTTTCTGTGAGCAGTCTGAGGGGCTTGGACCTGCCCGGCTAGCAGGAGTCTCCATCCCCAGCACACTGTGGGGGAGCTCCTAATGCTTGTGCAGACCCTGGGGCAGGCACCCAGCTCCCTTGAACTGGATTTGCTGGACCCACGAAATGGCAACATTAAAGAAAAATCCTCTTGGGTGCTTTGCTGGGAACAGCCAGTGCTGGATGCTTTGTTAGCTCCCCTTCTGCCCATTCTGAAGCCGCAGATCGCCTGGCTGGGTATTTTGTTGTGTTGGGGCAGTTTGGGTTGTGGGAGGATGACAGAGGTTTCTTGCCTGCCGGCTGTTTGCCAATGAATCTGGGAGGAAGAGGGGAAGATAACAGGAATGGGGAGGAGCGGTGCCTGGGGTTTGGAGGGGTCTGTTGACTGATTCCAGGCTTTTAAGTAACCCTGTGAACTGGGTTATTCTCAGCAGGGTGAGGTGTGGCTTGAGGGCTGCTGTGGGAAAGAGGGATGAGATCCCGAGGAGTGCTGTCCCCCAGCCCCCTGCTCAGGGGGTTACAGACTGACGGTGGTGCAGGTCAGTCGCTGAGCCTTTCGCCATCTGCCTGCTCTGTCCGAAAGTTCAGACTCTTTCCCGGTCTCCTCAGTTTATCCCGAGCAGGGGAAAGCTCCGAAAGAAAACGTCGGTGACTCCCCTGCCCGCCTCCCAGGCGCCCTGACAGCGGCTTCCTTTTCGAGAGGGTGGCACAAAGTCTGGCATAGTCGAAGTGTTATATAACCCGGAGTAATGACTTGCTTTACTTCTTTAAAAGGAGGTGATGACGCCAGAGCTCTGCTTCCTTCAGAGCCACCGATTGGGCGCAGGGCCTGGCAGATCTCGTGAAATGATGGGGTGTTATAAAGAGCTCCACTTTTCCCCCCTTCTTTTTCTCCCTCCTTCCCTTTGATCTGTTGCGTATGATGGAATACAAAATAGAAATCCTTCTATGCAGTTCAAGAGCAGCCCACGCCCATGGCTCTGCATTTTCTATATATATGTACATGGAGTTTTTCAGAGGTTTTTTGCCCGTGTTTTATCTATTCTCTTAAAGCTGCCACAAACGTGAGAGCAGCGTGAAGGCACGGGGAGCAGTGAGCGAGCAGTTATTAATTGAACAAAACATTGCTCCAAGTCTTCTTCCTGCTTTTCTGATAAGCTTTGCAGGATATAGAGGTTGTGCTTTATTGGCCAAAACCTTGCTTTTTTCCTTCCATAAAGCAGCCAGAGAATCTCTAACAAAGGACAGTCCCACTTCCTTCTCTGTCACGCTTGGTACCTTTTGCCCCATGAACGTTTCCATCATCAGCTTTGTACTGCACGTAGTCACTGCTGACAGATACTGTGTTCCCTCATCTGCAGCTTCTGAAACCGTGATGAAATCACACGGAAACTAATTAGCAAATTTGTAATGTGGTATTTTCCCTCCTGAACAGGTAAGGAGTGGCAAAGTCACTTTGCCAAGGTTGCCTGATGAGTGTGAAGAAGCCAAAGTGAAAATCCTCTGGTTTGCATTTTAGGCAGCGCCCCTTTTATGTTGCAATGTATGAGGTGAAACACTCAAAGTGATTTTCATTTGAGTTTGAAGCGGTGCAAGGGGTCCTTATCTTCATTTTCTGTGGTACTGTGCTGGTTTTAATGACTGGTTAAATAAAATGTACATGTAGCTGTATGTTGTACCAATATAATATTAAATAATAAGAGTTTGGAAGGAGGGAAGGAACTCTTAATTAAATTAGAAGTATTCTTCAGATTTTAAAACACTATATCACATTAGAGTTATTTCCTTTGTCTTTTTTAATTTCTTGCTTAGGCTTTACAGAAACTGCAACACTGAACTTTCAGAAGTGTCTAGCTCATCATTTGGATCAAAGTGTTTTTTATTTCATTAACAGTAGTTTGTACTACAGATGTTGAGAATGTCTTGTTCACATTTTCTTCAACATGCAGTTCACTGACTCAGTCTCAAAAAAATTCTAAGTAGGAGTCAGAAGACTTTATTTTCACTTGCAGATATGCAAATAGGAATGAGACAGAAGAAAGCTACAAGATAAAATCTTTTTGGGCTAGGTGAACAGAAACTTCTAGTTTAAATCTGTGTCAAAACAAATTTTGCAATTAATCTGCAGGTAATCTTCATCTATGTAAAGTATTTAAATACTTGAACTATTAGAAGCCATTTTAAAAATGGCACTTTTGTGTACTCTTAGCTTGTGATTCATGTCAAATTTGCACATACCTGAAAATGAAGGGAATTAAATTAAACTTGTACAAAATCACGCTTCTGTGGTGCACATATACAGTTGTGTCATCTTCAGCAGCAAAAATGTAGCAAGTTACAGAAAGAGATGAAGAATCAGTTTCTTGAATATAACTGGGATTGTAACTCAGTGGATTTAGCTTTGATTAAGATTATGATAAATATCTGTGGTATAAATTCTTTAACTTAAAATCATTCCATTTTGTCTAATAATAGCTTGTTTTCTTCAGTACATTTTAGCAACCTTTGAAAGCCTTGGTCTGAAATCTCAAGCAGTGTGTTTTGCCTCGGTAAGAGTCTGAAAAGCATTTGCAGGAGGTGTTGCATTGTGTCACTACCTGAATTTTGTGTTACATTATATAAGACTTCCCACTCCCCCATTTATTATTTTAGATGAGTGTGGGAAATAAAATAAATCCAGATTTATATGAATAAAAGTAAAATGAGGAAAAACAGATTTATCACATTTTATGCCTTGTGGTTCAGTCCAAAACTCACTAAAGTCAATGGAAAAACTCCTCTCATTTTCCATGGTTGGTTTAGATCTTATCAAAAAGAATTTTTATTTACAGTGCAGTGTTTGTTTAAAAAGCAAATGATTCTCAAAGCCAGCAATACCCAGTTGCCAACACATAGTGTTATGGAGTTCAAGTGTGATTCTATCTGAACTGTTTTAGGTGGATAAATGCCACCTTATACCATGTCCAACTCAAACCTGATAGTGTTGTGTGTTTTCCATGTTGCTAAAACAACATGGAAAATAGGACAGGGAAAGTGGCCTTAACGATAGGTGTACTGACAGGTGATAATCAAGAGTGAAATGTGGCTGTCAAGCCTAGTTTCTGTTTAATGACTTACAAACAATTTGGGTTTGTAGGCTACTCACTGGAGGTCAGCAGGTTGCGCAGAAGGAGCTGGTGGATGTGGAGCATGGCTGTGAGAAAGCTGTGGGATGGGAAATATTGATATTTTATGAAAATACAAACTTTATAGTGTTGGGTTTGTTGTGTTTTTTTTTAATAGGAGAATCAAATTGTTTGCAAGGGAACCTCTCAGGTGATAACAATTTCTTGAGAAGCCTCTTGTGATGTACAGCACAGCTGTACAATTGAAAAGAGCTTGTGGTTTGAGATGAGGTAGGTGAGGTGTGACAGCTGGGTAAGATTTCAGACTCTGTAGGGGAGGGAGAACATTCTTCCTTGCTGGTAAGACTGGCCTCAGAGAAAAGCTATTCAGTAAATGGACTTATCTGTAACAAGATTACCTTCCATGAGGAGATCATTTTATAAACTGACTGTTTCTGGCAGATCTAATTCTTGGCTGTGTGAATATGTATTTTTCCTGCCTAACAGTGATGGCCTCACCAGAGGGCTGTTGTGAGTAGAAGAGCTAGAAGAGTTCCTCTTCCATTTTACACACTAAGCTGAAGAAAGAAATTCCCTTTTTATTGCTGTCTGCAGAAGGACAGGTATAGGTTACCTGTTTCACCCAGTGTATTGAACTGCCATTTTCCTCATCCTTGACTGCTGTAATAAGCGTGTGTTGGGGTTTAACCCCAGCTGGCAACTCAGCCCTAAAGAGCTGCTCACTCACTCTCCCCCAGTGAGATGGAGGAATTGAAAGGGTAAGAGTGACAAGTGGGTTGAGATAAAGACAGTTTAGAAAATTCATTCCCCACTTGCCATAGGCAGGCAGGTGTTCAGCCATCCCCAGGAAAGCTGGGCTCCATCACAGTAACAGTGACTTGGGAAGACAAATAGTATCACTCCAAACATCCCTTCTTCCTCCTCCTCCTTCTTTCCCCAGCTCTATATGCTAAGTATGACACCATATGGTCTGGGATGTCCCCTGGGTCAGCTGAGGTCAGTTGTCCCAGCTGTGTCCCTTCCTAACTCCTTCTGCACCCCCATCCTGCTCCCTGGTTGGGTGGGGTGAGAGGCAGAAAAGGCCTTGACTCTGTGTAAGTCCTGCTTACCAATAACAAAAACATCTCTGTGTTATCAACACTTTTTGCAGCACAAATCCAAAACACAGCCCCATACTAGCTGCTTCTTCTTTGAAGAAAACTAGCTCTCTTCCAGTTAAAACCAGCACAGTGTGCCTTGCAAAGTACCCAGTTGTGTTTGCACAAATACTTGTCTTTAAATCTTGCTTCATAGTTTCATAAGTCTGTTAGGTCAGATGCTGAGGTCATGTTTGCTTATTTATTCCAACCCTACAAAGTCCTTATAAGGCCTGTTACAAGATCCTTGGCTATATACTTCTTAATATATTCGTCCCTCTTTTCCCCCTTTATAAACACTATGTTCTTGTGTACCAGCCAAACTGTTTGAATCTGTGACACAGGTGAAAGGCTGTCCTGTCACTGTGACTCTTAATTGTAATACAGTTTATCTTTTCTTTGGTAAAATTTATATAGCTCTAATTGTGAAAAAGCACCTTGGGTTTGTTTCAAAGCTGTGATGTACCCTGAAGCACTGAGGGTATTTTGATGGTAGCATTCTCTGTGCCCTGCCACCCTCTCAAGTGAAAGGTCCCATAGAAATGGCTGGAGTCACACACAGGGTAGCTGGGCTCTGCCCTGGCTGTGCTTGCAGACCTTTAGATCAACCTTTGCTTTTAGGAGCTCATTGTCCTGGAGTCCTGCAGGTTCTGTGCCAGGGCTGTTCAGACACAGCCTGCTTTGGGTTTCTTGTGCCCATCCTGGTTTTCCCAACACTCACTCACCAGTTGTTTCAATAAAGAGCCATTACATGGCCAAATGCTCACTAGCAGCGAGCTAATTTCATTACCTGTCTGTCAGCCCAGGTTTGCTGCTTGTTACTGGCATTGGATGTGCCTGTGAAGGGAATTAGGCATGCAAAAAGTCTCTGTAACACTGGAGAAGGATGGATAGCCTTTAGGAGTTCAACCACAGCTTTAAAGGACTTGTTTTCTCTTGTATTTATTTATTCTCTCCTGTGCCTGTCCTGGTACAGATGGATGATGGGGACAAAGGCTCACTTAGAGTAAACTCACACTCCACAAATTCTGGCAGGTTGTTTCCTAAAAACTGGGATATCTCATTCATAAAACATTTGCTACACCGAGAGCCTTCTGCAACTCACAGTGCTGTGCGAGCTGCTGATTTAATGAAGTGAACAGGAGGCTCTTTCACCTGCTGCTGTACAAACAGGTTACCAGCTCCATCGAATTGCTCAGGTTGCTTGGAAATCAGCAGGCATCATGCAAATAGTTGGTAGGATCGCGATTGGTTTCAAAGCCAGAGCGGCTGTACTTCTTTTTGCACCTCCCTCCCACCCTTTTTCCCTTTTGTGCTCTGAAACTTGGAAGCAGGGCTACGGTCCCGCCTGTCCCCTGCTCTGAACGTCCTGTTGTCTGTTGGGATTCCCCTTGCGCGGGGCCCCAGCGGAGCCTGAATGGTTATGTAAGGATTTTTATTTTATTCTCAGTCTTGGTCTCTGCCACTAGTTGAACTGGATCACAGGCTGAGTGAATGGGATCCGGTCCGTACGGCGGGCAGCTCCAGAGGGGAGAGACCTCCCCCGTACACACCCACTCGGCCTCCCTGCTCCTCTCCTCTCTTCTCAAACTCTTTTTCCCAGGTATAACCGAGGCTGCTCCCGCCGATCGGGAGCACGTACCGAAGCCAAACCGTCCCGGCAGCACCGCTCCAGGCATCGGCCCCCAGTGGAGCAGCAGCTACCTCGGGCAGGGCTGTGCTGTTTGACTCTCCGAGCAGGGGAGGAGATAGTGGCAGTTTTTATTTAGGCTGAACACGAGGCATATTTAACTAGTTATGTAACGGTGACCCCGGTCCGTCTCGGCTGGGTGCAGGGAGGATATGTGCGTACTGACTCCCGTCACACCGGCGGGGTGGATTCAAGCACCGCGAGCTATTTACCAAAGTTATTTTCAGAAACCTTAAGCGCAGGTTTCCCTGCCTGTACCCTGGACTGTTTTATCAGGAGGCATTTCCCGCCTGCGAACTGAACAGCCAGTGAGAGTGGATTTAGTGCTCGCTGGGCTGCGGGCAGAGATAAGGAGTTGTCGGGAGGGACTGGAAACTTTTGTCCTGAAGACCCTGAGGCAAGAATAGCAGAAGGGCTGAGAGTGTGCGACCAAGGTGAACAAGTGTGCGGGCAGAGGGCTTGTCCTGGTGCACTGAGCAGCATGTTACTCTTGGATGAGTCTCAGCAGTTTCCAGGTAGGACACAGGTTGGATTTTTTGTGGGTTGATTTTTCTTTTTTTTTTCTCCCTTGTTTTCTTTTCCCTCTTGCTCTCCTGTTATAGGCCTCTCATTTTCCCACCCCTGTGCCAGAGCACCCCACTCACTGGCCAGCAAAGTGCATCAGGAACTGAGACTCTTCTGTGGGGCTCAGGTTTTAGTATGCTCCCTAATAGGCAGGGATAAAAGTGGTTGAGTTTTCAGTCTTGCAGTGCCTGTTGGCCTGATGGAGAAAATATGAGAAGGAAGCTCTTTATGTTTTAATTCTGAAGTCTTTGATGGTGTGACATTCTGGGTCCAGCTGTTGTAATTCTGCAAATGGAATTTTTAGAGAGGAGGCAGTTGTTAATAGCAATATTATTTTATATTCAGCGTCCTCTCTCCTACACCTTGCAACTTTTTGTGAATGCTTTGCCTTCAACATCCTACTTGATAAGAGTTTTGAGAGCTTCTTCTGTCAGTGAAATGCTTGGTGACTTGGTGACCGGGCAGCAATCTGGGCAGGCAGAGCTATTGGTGCTTGCTCCAGATTCCCTAATTAGTGCCTAAGAGACTAAGAGCTACTTGGCCCTTTTTTCCCCCCCTATCAAGTGGAAGATGCTGGTGAAACCATCACAGGAGTTTACAGTTTGGGGATGGCTGCCACTTAGTTTGCTTGCTGGTGGGAGGATGTTGTGTGTTGGAGAAAAAACTTTGTTCAGATTTGAAGAACTTTTTAAATTTGTAATTTAACTTGTTGCTTTGTGGTCAGGTACTTGAGGATTCCAGGCTTCTTCCACCTTGTTCATGTGGCAAATACCTCCAAAGTCATGCTATGAACTTAATAGACTGGTCAGGAATGGTCCCCAGGAGTTCCAGCTCTGGATTCCTAGTTTAAAGTGCAGTGCAGTGTGGTCATCATGAGGAGTTTTTATAGAAATAAGCCATGCAATATTTGTTATCCATTAGTGAGAGAGGTGGATTCCAGGAAAAAAAAATCCATCTTATTTTTCTGGTTGTGGTGGCAGGACAAGAAGCTAATTCTGGGAGAGCGCGATCTGAGAAAAGAAAGGAATTACAATAGAAAATGAGTTTGGATAAATGAGGAATCTGGGTGATGATACAAGTGGCTTATGTAACTTAGTCTAGATAATAGGTATAAAAACAGAAGATGGGGAGGGGAAGATGCTTTTGCAAATGGCACTGTAGGTCGTACATGGAGGGGGAATGCAAAGTTAGAGGCCTTCCAAAAATTTTGGGTGGAAAGATCTTTTGGGGTAATTTGTACAAAAGTAAGAGAGCAGGAGTGAAATTAACTCCTCCTTGTACAGTATTGCTTCCCAATTTGTAAAGTCTGGGGCAAGGTTTATCATAGTCTGCCAGTAGAAAATTCTTTCTCTTTGAGGAAGCTTTTGTAACTGATCTAGTGAGGTTGTGTCCCGGCTGGTGGATCCAGGAGAGTCTCCATCACACTTTTCCATAGCCTTCTTGTCCCAAGAGATGACAAAACTGCACAAGGTCACTGAATGAGTCTGGGACAGAACTGACACATCATGTTCTTCCCTGCTTTTGTGCTTCAACCACTGTTCAGTGTTTCTTTTCCTCTCTAGTTTATATGACTTTTCCTCACTCCAGGTCTTCAAAGTAGCAAGCACCTGTATGTGCAGTGCTGTGCTACCTTTTTGTTGTTTTATAAATGTTTCTGGAAAGTCAGAGAGGATTTTTAGATTATTTTTATGGTAGCACCCACCAGCTAGTAAATCAGGTTTTGTTGAAGTACAATACCTATCCTCCTGTTGCCCTGCAAGAAAAAGATATCTTATTTGAAGATCCCTGTTTTCTCCCCATATGCACATATATACTACTTTTCTGACTGTAGGGGTAATTTTAATTTTGGCAACCTTTCTTTTCCAGGCTTAGCTTTTGGGGTGTTGTGTATTTTGGATGGGGGTGTCCTTGTGACACTGTGGCTTCAATTTGTGTGAGTCTGATTGCCATGAAAAACTTTGCAGCCCTTTGTCAAACTCCTTTAGCAGCACCCACAGCAGCACCGATCTTTTGAAAAGGAAAACTAGAAACAGATTGTTCTTTCAGTGGTGGTGTTTCATCCTGGTCTTATTAGCTTTCTCCAGTGCTCTCAGTCACTTTTCTGGCTGCAGTTGATGGGAGAAGTGCCAGTGGAATGCGGTGGCACACAGGCTCAAACTCAACAATTTTGATTTTTCTCCCAAGTGATGCCTCCCTCATTAAACACAGTCCTTAAAAATTCCTCAGAAATTAGAGACTGAAGCAGAAAAAGGGGATGTAGCTGAAGTTCTGTGCTTTGTTACAGTTCTAAAAAAAAAAATAAATAAATCCACAACTGTGTTTTGTTTTGTTAAAGTAGGAAATTACATTTAAGGAGAGGAAAGAGAGCATAAGACAGGGAGCCAACAACTTGGGAGTTCCTCAGCATTGATGCCTACCTGATTTCTTTGCCTTAGTTTTCTCCTCTACAAGATGGACAGGAGGGTGTTTCACAGGTCACTGTGCTCGTGAACTCTTTGACACTGACTAGAGTAGAAATGCCAGGTATTAGAATTTTGAAATCCCTCCTCTCTTATACCACTGCCATCATGAGCAACAAAGGATTACTCAGATTCTGGAGGGTGCTTTAAGATGGGATTATTTCCCACGCTGCTCTTATAAATTAGGAGTGAGTATCACCTGTCTTCTCCTCCCTCCCTGTTAACAGGTCTGGAACAAAGGTATGGTGAGGGCTTGAGGTAGAGGTTAAAGTTCAGCTGGTGCTCGTTGTTTGTTTGCCATTTTGGTGGCCTTGGAAGTGTGTGGCAGCAATAATCCCTTTTTTATTATTTCTCATTACTCTGAGAGTGTGCTGGTATAAAGCTAATATCACAACTCCCAGCTACCTAGTGTAAACTAATGCTTATGTAATCATTGCATAATGCAGAATGCTTGCTCCCCTCCTCGTCCTCTTTTCTTAGTCCCTGAAATTTATCCCTAGAAAAGTCATGGTAGCAAGCAACTGGATTCACTGTGCTGGGAACATGTCAAGCTCCTGTATGCATCTATTTTCTGAAGTTGGGAGGGGAAATGTGTCTTTGTTACCTAAATCAATATTTAGGCACCTCAGTAGAATAGATCAGATTTCCCTTTTTAAAAAAGCTTAGAACAACTGTGAAAATAAATAACATCTGATGGTTAAATCCGGTTACTTGTGTTTAGATCCCCGTGGTAATTTCTGTAATCTGGCTGACAAAACTCTATTCTGGGTTACTAGTTAACTGGGATAACCAGAAAGGGGAGGTTTCAGTTCCCTCCTGCGCACAGCTTGTTGAAAACTTCCCAGCACTGAGCCTGAAACACTTCCCGACTCCAGAGCAGGAGTTTTATGTAACTCGTTGCTCTCACACGCCCCTGTCTAAAGGACAAATGAGACCCATCCCTGCTTCCTTTGCTACCTTAGTGGGTGCCTTTCCTGGCTTTGTTTCCTTGTCTTCACTTATGCCCACAAGTGTCTGCACAAGAGAGAGGGCATGTGAGGAGGAAACAGTTTACATTCTAGGTTTGAGGACTTTTATTAGGAAAAGTAGTTTTGATTACGTATCTAGAAGACAGATGCCAGGTAGCAGTGTTCTGCATTTCTCCAGTTTTTGCCATCTCAAGGCACTATGAAAATGTTTGATATGAAATTTCACAACCTTCTTTAGCTATCAGAGCAGGAAATGGATCCAAGATTGCCTGGTGCTCCAGAGTAAGCATGAACCTTTCCTCTGTGGTGCCTGTGAGAGGGAGGATGACCTGAGGGGCACCTCACCTGGGCTGCATTCAGGGGCTTGTGCAGGGATGGGAGGAGGTCCTGGAGAGGCTGGGTGCCAGAGCAGCTCCCTGCCACACTCTGGTGGCAATGGGGTGCCGGTGGCTGCGAGCCTGTGCCATACAACAGTTATATAAGTGCTCTTTGGTGTTTATGTAACCCGGGTCTCAGCGTCTGCAGCATTGAGGCCCAGCCAGAACAAGATCTCTTGGGTATTTGGGGCCTGGTTCTGCTTGCATAATCCCAGGGTTAGAAGATATATCGTCTGTCACCAAAGTTGGCAGTTTGATATTCCAGTTTGCCTCTCGGCATTTCTTGGCTGCTTCCCTTCCCTTTGGTTTTTGGGTGGTATCTTCCTTGCTTCTGCCCTTCAGCTCTGCTGCCTTTTGTCCCTGAAGGATTCCTTCAGGCCAGGAAAGGAGTTTTATTCTGCAGCATAACCTCATCAGTAACTGATATGCTGAGAGACCTCTGAAGGAAAAAAGAAGGGCAGTGCTGCCTTATAATTTATCTTCTAAAGTTTTCCATGGCTTACTCCTTGCCCAGGGAGTCTGGAGATGGGTTTGGCTTTTGTGTGCTCCTGGTCTGGCTGCCTCCTTGTGCTCTGGCCCACGGAGTCAGTGCTGGTGGCGTTTTTTCTTCAGAGCTCATTTCACATCATTTCCCTCCATCCTCTGGTCCTGGGCTGGGGATGGAGGCAGCCTGCCATCCCTTCTCACCAGCAATCTGCAGATTTCATGCAGGTATCTTGAACCCACAGCAAGTGATTGCTTTACAGATACTTAGAGAAATGAAAGACTTGAAGGAGCACTATTTGTTATACCAACATGACAGTCTCCATGTCTGGTTACAGTGACAGGTATGAACGACACACCTGAGGTGGTTAACTCCTAGATAAATCAGCAACGGGAATGAAGATGTACGTGCTTCGTGACAGCTGAGGGAAGCTTCCCCTGGGAGCAGGCAAGCTCTGGGGCTGGGTAGGCTCAGCCCAAAAGACGCCTTTTGCCTGGCAGTACCGTGGCTGTGACTCAGCAGGACACCGGCAGAGCTGGGGCCAGGGCGGTCGGTCGCTGCTCTGGTCGGTGGGCTGCGTTTCGCAGGAGCCAGGCGGGCATTCCTGGGGGCTGGGGCTGCAGGTCCCGCTGCCCGAGGCTCACACCGTGGCTGTCCCGCTTGGCCAGGGCGCAGTGCCAGGCCTGGGAGCTCCCCGCTCTGTGTGGATAAGTGGACAAGGGTCAGGTCCCGGCTCGGTGCTGTCAGCGAGTGGCAGCTGCTGGCGGCTGGAGAGGGTCGAGGGTGTCCGGGCGCGGGGTCCGGCGAGCCGGGGGGAGCGCGGGGGGGCAGGTGTGCCGGGTTATATAATACTTACATAATTAGGGCTTTGTTAAGCACTGCTGGCTGGGAGGGGCGTCCTGCCGTCGAAGACTGAGCCCGATTATTTTCCGAAGAGAACAAAGTCTTGTTGCGAATTAGCTGCTCTAAGGGCGGCTGCAGGGGGGAACCGCGGCCCCGAGTCCCCCCGGAGGGGCTGCGTCCCCCTCCGTCCCCCTCTAAAGTGTGCTTCGGGTGGGAGCAATCAGGCTTTGATGTGTGTCAAGCTCCTCGAGAGGGCTTTGTGCCTCTCCTGGATGTTGCAACAGGTAGTGCCTGGAGGAAAAAAGTCTGAGCTTCCCCCGTACTTTCGCCTACACTGTTCTTGAGGGGTTTCACAAGGAATTTCCTGCCTCCAGCCCAGCTTGGGGTGCTCAAGTGTTTTCACACAATGCCACCTCTGTGAGAGGGTGCTCTGTGCAGACATTTCCCTTCTTGTATGGCATCCATGCAACAGCTGCACCAGTAGCATACAGAGAAAGAATACTCTGAAAATATTTAATTTATATTCCACAGCTGAGTACAAGATGAGGTGGAGCACTCTGCCTGTTGCCAGCCTCCAAGATGATTGCTGTGCCACAGTTAAAGAACTGCTGTTCTTCAGGTGCCAGGTACACTTGCACTCTGGCATCATCTACGTGCTGCTCCAGCCCCCAGTGCACTGGGAAAACGTCACATAACCCCAGAGAGCATATTCCAGGCTGTCAGAGCTCTGTGGAGTCGCTCCTCCAGCCTTTGGCACAATTGTAGTTCAGTGTGTCAGGGACTGAGTGTTGCAGCTGGAGCTGTGCAATTAGACTTTCTTTTGCCATCCCTCAGTGCTCCTCCCATTCCTGCTTTGACAGCTCAGTACCAGCTGTAGTAGCACTAGCTAGTACTAGCTAGTCTCTGACAAGCTTTTGCCCACAAACCGCATGGAACTTCCCAGAAGAACTGCAATAATATTTAACTGCTCTTTGTTCTTTGTGCAGGACGAAAGAGAGCTCCAAAGTAAGAATTAACTCCTCGCTGCTCTGCATGCAGCTCCCTTCCTCACCATGCATGCACATCCCTGTCCTTAGGGTAGGAAGTAATGCCCAGAGACTGAGCCACACTGTGCTATTCAGTATCCTGAGTTTTTGTAGTGAAATGATTTTAGAAATAAACAAGTGTCTGGTTTTCAGTGTTATGCCTTCCCTGGACTCACTGGAGTTACCCTGGCAGAGTAACTGGCCTCCTAGGAGGAGGGTGTACCTCTGGCTAGCCATGTTAGCTATCTAGTAACTGAGGAGGTAAGGAAGTCTCCATCTTACAGTGTTTTGTCCACTGAGGGGTCTCTTGGACCTTCTCATCCAGCAGCCTCAGGTAGGAGACCTTCGGGTCTTATTCTGAACGGGAATTCCTGTACTCGGAGTGTCGGACTGTCGCTAGAGCTGAACTGTGGATGCACAACACTTGGACCTAATGAGGTCTGCCTTGGAGCATGGAGATTTGCATGCAGCTGTAACACTGTTTTCTCACACACCTTGGTGTCAGAAGACTGTTGCGCACATCTCACACCTCAAAACAATGTACCTGCTGCTTCAGGACACTTCACAGCAACCTGAGCCTTTTTGCAGAGCAGGCTGTGTCAAGAGCAATTCACTGCTGAATTGACAATGCTGGAGAATATTCTCCAGGCTGAATCCTGTGCTGTTTTAAGGGAAGTTTGAGAAGGAGGTCATGAGGTGAGTTTTGTAAGCTTGGGTGCAATAGGAAGTGCCTGACTGTGGGACAAATCTTTTGCTGTGTTACACATCATGACTCACCTGTTTAGGGGCAGCTCTGGCAGTCACAGCCCATAGGGAGCATCTGAAGCAGTTACACACAGCAGTCATGACTCCCTTTCTTACAGAGACTTCTAAACTGTATCACTGCAATACGCAAGTGTCAGTGGAGAAACCAAACTCCTCCCTCTGCTTGTGTGTACAGCTGGGGATGGTGGTTGCTGCTGCTTATTGAGCAAAGAAAACTGGCAACCCCCGGTTTGCAGCACAAACCAGAGCCATCCTCTAATCAGGTCTGTTGGGTTTTGAGAGGGCAGACACATTTCAAACCTTTAAAGTGCATGAGAAGGGATAGTTGTGTCCCTCTTGGTACCTCTCAGGACAGAGTGCCTGGGTGTGTGCAGGTGCCCATAACCAAGGACCAGTGGGAATTGCATGGGGATCTCTCAGAGCTGTAACCCACCTGAAGGAACAGTTGCATTGATGCTCTCACCAGTTCCCTTGGGGAAACCCTCTTTGTAGATTTGTTGAGGACACTGCAAAACATGAAACAGCTGGTGTGAACCCAGCAGTTGATGTTCCAGCTGATTCTTGGTGCCCAGTGTGTAACGACGGGATGGATTTACAGCAACCACACCTGACCCATGGCTGCCTTCTGCTTAGGAGACCTGGGCCTGCTTTTTCTCTTGGCTGTACTTGGGCACATGTGGCTGATCTCGCTGTGCTGGGCTGTCACCCACAGGCTTGTGGCAGTGCTCTTCTCGTGGAGGCATCGTGGATAACTGCCCAGGTCTTCCTAGAGTGCACTAACAGATTCAGCATGGTCAGGCAGTTGTCAACATGCAAACGTGGCTGATGAGTTTTTGCATTGTATAGAAAGCTACTTGTGTAACCATGTCAGAGTAGCATGTTGAGCTCCTGTTACAAAACCATAATTGCATTTCTGTTGTGGATGTAGGTTTTGCAAAATTGGGGCAGGATTATTCCATTGATTACCAGATGGGACCTGTTTGATGAGGCTGTTCCCACACTCCCTCCAACCCAAAGATCTAGCCTGTGCTTATACAAAATAGGTTTCTTTGTGTGTAGTTTGTTTCTTAATGCATTTCTGTCCCAGTGTGGGTCCCAGTTACACAGTCTGAAGTTCACTGTGGTGGAGTGCAGCCACACGGCTACAGCTGGAGCCTGGCTTTTTATATACAGCAAGATTTAGGCTGTGCACACAATCAGGAGTTTGATACAAAACAGCAACAAAACAATTCCTGCTTGTAACTGCCAGCTCATGCCACAGGTGTGGTGGGAGCTGATGCATGGTGAGACTTGCGATTTCATCATTGTGTTAGTTAAACTTTGTGAAAGGCAGATTTATTCGTGGTGGTGGCAAGGGTGGGAGCAGCCTCGGGAATCCGGCTGTCCCCTGAATCCCACTGCAGCTGAATCAGTGTGATGTTTGGTGCTGTCAGTAGTGTGGAAGAACTCTCAGTATCTAGATGCGTATGTGTCGGGAATGTGGGCTGAGGCACAGATTGTGTTCCTCACCTCAGAACTTGCACTGGCAGGACAAACACCAGCCTGAGCAGACATGGCTGTGGCGGATGAGGGCCTGTACTCAGTGCAGGATCAAATTTATCATCAGATTTTGTGTTTCAGACTCCTGGTCAGATGAGAATTATATTTTTTAAAAAACCTGCTGATCCAGCTGTCTGTAGGTTTCAGCAGATTTTGTATTAGGTATGATTAAGAGAAAAGGTAAAATGCAGAGGTGGAATGAGTCTACATAGAGATTGTACAACAAATATGAAAACATAGAGGAGACTTGGGCTGCTGAGCCTTTGGATTTTGTTGTATCACCCTTGTCCTGAAGACACCCTTTCCTGGCACAGTGCTCCTGCCAGAGCACACCCGCTCCTGGCAGAGCGGCTGCCGGAGGAGATGACCTGGGTAATTGCTGGAGTGTGGGGAGGGAAGTGCTTCCTCTTCCAAACAAGCATGACTTTGTGCTCTCTGGTGTCTTGTCAAGGTCCTCCGGCCCGGGGTGAGATGGCAGCAATGTAACCATGGCAGTGTTTGTCTCCGGTTTAATGACTCATCCTGGAGCATGTGATCACGTGTGCAGCCTCCCTGCTTCCCTTTGCCCTATTTCATCCAATCTTTTGATCTAGTTATATAACCAGGAGTCGAGAGGGGTGGGGGGAAGGAAACAGTGCTGAAGAATTGCAGGTAATGTGACTAAAATGTGTCTGTAGCTCAAATAGCAGAGCTGTTGTTTGGGAAGCCTGGGAAACTGGGTTTATTCCCAGCACAGTTCTCTGTCTGCAAGTGAGTGTGGTATTTGAGCTTGTAAGTCTGAGGAGGCATGGTGGGAGGACAGAGCTCCAAGACCTTGGCTATAGTAGGAGAACTACCCTGCTTGTAGCAGCAAACCCCTTAGCCTTAACCCTCACATGCAACATAACATTTCTTTCATTCATGGTGAGATCTGTTTCATCCCATAAACTGTGGATACGTGTTTTTCCAGTATGTGTAGGACTGGCAGAGACCGATGTTCACAGAAATGTTTGAGCTGCTCTGCTGGTCTATGGTGGGGTGAACCCTGAAGTCCTAAATGGATTCTGACATAGACTTGGAGCAAATACTGGGGCTGGTCTGGTGGGATGTCTGGAGAGGAAGTTTGCAAAGTTGGTGCTTTTGCCCAAGGTCTGAATCTACTTCTTGTCATCTCAGTTTTAAGAGGTGCTGCTGGTGGTAAGTTTAAGTTAATAGGCATATTAATGTGAGAGCTGTAGGTGCAACGTGCTGTACTGAAACATCCTTTGTTTAAGCTCCCAGCTTTTTTGAGAAGGGATGTTCTTTGTCTCCAGATCCCACAGAGTCACAATGAGATGTTTGTGGGTTCTGTATTACTTCATCTGCCACATTCATCTGCACTGATGTCTTCTTTCCTTCAAAGTTCTGTCTAAGTGTCATTTCAGTTCAGTCATTAACTCGGATACACAATGTAAGCAAGAAAGCTGATTACAAGATGAGACTCAGGGTATCTCTTTGCCTGACACAAGGGGACAAGATGCTTCAAAGAAGCTATTACAATGCTTGTCAGAAACAGTTTGCTTCAAGGGAAGCTTTTGAACAGAAACATCTCCTTTCTGTGCTCTGGAAGCATTAGCTTGGCCACTGGCAGCCTGTTGAAGAGCCAAGTGTCACATAGAACAAGGTGTCATTTCATATAATGCCTTAAGAGTGAAATCAAGTGCTAATGGAAGTCTGAAAATGGGAGAAAGAAGAGAAAAAAGAATGCGTGTGATTTATAATGTAGAAAGAGTATTGCCACTTACTTTTTGTTTTTAAAAAAGTTCGTTGGAAGTTACAATTTAAATCATGAGAGTGGAGCCTGGTGCTAAAACCACTGAGGTGCCCAGTGTTTGAACCAGATAACCTCTTACATGGTATGTTCTGTTAACTTGAAAGATGGTTCTGTTAACTTGGAAGGTGTCATATAAATGGAAATTTCTGCCTTACTTGAACAATATGAAACAAAGGTAAAGAGATTTAAGTTCCTTGTTTTAATCAGAACTCATTGGGTCCCTGTAGGAACACAAACCCTTGGGACAGCAATTGCTCCACGGAGACTGAAACAATTTTGCCTTGTTTTCTTGTCAGGACACTTTTGGGCTATGTTGAATGTTGTTAGTCTTGGCTTTTACTGGGAACAGACCCTTGACTATAAAACTTTTTAACACTCAGAGTGGCTGTTGGAAAGGACCCAAGTGTTGACCCTTGGAGAAACATGCTTCCAAATGAGAGAGAATCGGGACTGTCAGTTCCCACTCAGCTCAAATCCTGATGAATGCTCATGTAAAAGCCAGGCTGGCACAGCTCTCATGTCCTGTTCTCGTGTCATGGCCTTCTCCCCTTTGCAGACCAACCCCGGGAAGGTGTGTTCGGTGGTGACCATGCTGAGCACACGGAGGATGGAGAATGGCAGCGCTCGACTTCAACTACCTCATCTCCGAGTGAGCGGGCAGAGCAACTCTTGCAGAACCAGCACAAGAGCCTGGCCTCTGAGGACACCAAAAAGAAGAGGGCTCAGAAACCGTCTCACATGCGGAGGAACATAAGGTAAGGAGCAGCAGGACAGAAAGAGCTAGGGTCACATGAGCCCTTTGGGTGAAAACAGAATCTCTGCACTTTGCTTCTGAGCTACGTTTTGCCACTGCTGGCAGAGCAGATGGTTTTTCTTTTCCAAAACCTTAGGATTTCACCAGTGGGAGTAGTATGATCTCAGACTGGAGTGCTGCATGTGGGTGCAGACTTGTTTGGTATTTCAGAAGAGGGAATATTTGGTTATGGAATATATTGCAAAAGTTGTGTAATTGCTGCTGGCTTTTAAAAGATGTAATAGAAAAACAGTACCACCATTAAGTTAATACCAGTTTCAGATATTTGCTGAGGTGAATCCTATTGAAAACAGCCTAAAATACAGTCTTTTCCTGTACTATCCTGGGTATTTGTTAGCAAGAATGCTGATGCTACTGCTGGTGACTGAAATGTTGGAAATCAGTTTCACCTGGCTTATATAAAGCAGTAGTAGTTTGATTGTGTAAGTCACCACGTATTCTGGGACAAGTTGTCGAGTGGTAAATCGCTATGAAATAATGTTCAAGGGGACTCTTAAATGCTCAGAGGAGTCCTAATGGAGCAGGAACTCAAGTGGCTTCTCTTGCCCTGTGTGCAATGTGCTGGTGGTCTCTGGTTCATGTTTAAGTTTGTGCAGATTGATTTTCTTAAAACCAAAGGAATGAGTATTGAGTAGGCCTGGGGACGTCTCCTCCTATCTCCCCCTCCCTCGTTAGGATGGGCAAGACGTCCCTGAAGTGTGGGGTTGGGTGGTTCTAAAGGCTAGTTAGAGGGAACTGGATTTTACCACTGCTTGTACAGCACCTCTCCCCTGGCAAAAGCACCTTCATTTCCAGTACTGCACATGTGAAACTGAAGCAGGGGAAGAGCAACATTTGGAAGTAAAGAAAACTACCTGTAAAGGGAAGGTGCTTTGAGAGCATCCCTTGAAACCATTGTTAAAGCCATTAGAGGTCCTAGTTCCTGAAAGCACTATGTCAGAAGAGAATCAGGGTAATGACTTTTTGTGGTGGAATTGATGCCTTTTCCTCCCACGTATCTTCTTTGCATGGCTTTGTGCATTTTGTGTTTATAGACTGCATATCAATAAAAAACATCCTTTCAGATAGAAGAACTTGTCTCTGGTAACCTACTTTACATATGTGCTTACTCACTCCCAATTTTTCTCCTTTCATTATTTTGCTTCTGTCAAACTTTTGTCTTTTCCTTGACTACTCATAGTGTTACCTGTAGTTGGGAAGCACAGTCTTGAAGTAGCTGTATTTGCCTGTATCTTTTAATGGTGATGTTCCCAGTCTGTGTAGCTGACAGACTCCTGGAGCCTGTCAGTCATCTTTTGAGCCAGCTGTTTCATGTTTTTGGGAGATATTGTTTGAGTGTAACCAAATCACGTTTGCTCCTGTGTTCAGAAAGCTGTTGCGTGAGGACCAACTGGAAGCCGTGACAAAGGCAGCCCAGCAGGAAGAGTTGGAGAGGAGGAAACGGCTTGAGCAGCAGCGGAAGGATTATCCAGCTACTATTCCAACTGTACCCCTTGAGTTTCTTCCTGGTAAGCAGTGGGAGATGCCAACCAAAGCAGGAGTTTTAAGGACAGAAGCTGAATGAAGAAGGTAGTGCCGTGCTTGTCCATGAGAGGACAAGGGGTAATGGTTTTAAACAGCAGGAAGGTAGATTCAGGTAGATAAAAGGAAGAGAGTGGTGAAACACTGACACAGGTTGTCCAGAGAGGTGGTAAATGCCCCATCTCTGAAAACATTCAAGGTTAGGATGGATGTCCCTGCCCATGGCAGGAGGGTTGGACTAGATGGCCTTTGAAGAGTCCTTCCAACCCAAACCATTCTGTGTTTCTGTGCTGTACTTGCACTTCCAAGAGTAAACTCTCGAAACAGCAGTTCCAAAGCACTTGTTGGTTCAGTGTAGACAGTTCCACTTGTGAGCTAGTTTTGAATCACAATGCTGTGGCTGCATGGTGAAAGGTGCCAGGAAGAAAATATCTTGTTAAAGATATTTTGACACATTAATTGTGTGTAGTGGGATTCTGGAGCAGAGCTCTCTTGTCTTTCTAACTGGTAGAGTTGCCATGTCCAGACCCTATTTGTACTGGGAATGGTCTGTGCCAGGGGTAGTGGAGCAATAGACTGGGATGTTCATGTGTGTTCATGATGTAACCTTGTCCTTTCTTGCATGTTTCAGCAAGCAGTGAGTAGCAGGCAGTATAAATGGTTAAGCATCCTCTTGTCTTCTGGTGAATATGTCATCTTGCATTGTTTCCTAATCTGGATCATTTTGGTGATCTAGTGGTGACCAGGGCAAGGAAGTGCAGTTGGATGTTGTGTAAGGAGTCAGGAGTTAGGAGTTCCTGAGTTGGCTTTGCCTCTTGAGAAAATGCATATTCTCCCTTATGTGCAAGTGTTCAAAACACTTTTACATAGAAGAGAAGGAATAAGGGCTGTTTAAAACACTTCAACTGTTGCAGGGTAGGTTGAAGCCCCAGAAGAACATCATTGCTGAGTCACTGCAGTGGTGCTGTTTGGACCCATTAGCCTCTCTCACCACATAGCAGCACTAAAATATACAAACAAATGCTCTTGATCAGCAAAAGTTGTTTATGATATGTGGGATGTAATTATTACCGTGTCTCTACTAACAAAGGGCAGTTATCATCCCTTCACTTCTTTGCTGGGTGGAACACAGCTTTTACTTTTGAGACCAAAAAAAAAAGGGAAACAAAGGGCTTTAGCATGTTGCATGGTCACTGTGCCCCAGTCAGGGCATGAAACAGGGGGTGCCATCAGCAATGGCCTATTGTTTCAGCATATTGAGAAAGGAGCAGAGTGTGACCCAGGAAGCTGAGTCATAGCAGTATTGTAGACAGTGAGAGTCTGTTATGGAAAATTCCAGGACTAAGTTATTGGAGCAAAAGTGGAAGGAAATACTGTCTGGTTTCTGAACAGTTTTGTCTCCTTCCTTATTACTATGAATTACTTATTGTTTATGATTTATGTTTGTAGAGGACATCGTTTTCAGAACCGCAGAGGCGACCCAGCTCCCCCCTCAGGTCCTGGCTGAGGAAGTAATCTGCCTCGACAGTACCAGCAGTGGCAGCGAAGATGATGCTAAAGGAAAAAATAGCATTAAAGATGGTAAGTGACCAATTGGCTCAGCCTGGTCTTCTCACAATATGCTGTTTATTCAGCCACAAGTCTGTTTTCATCTGGTCAGATGCTCCAGTGGTGAATCACTTCAGATTTTTGTAGACCTATTGGTTTCCAATTATATGGGCAGTTCTGCTCTGTGAGTCCCGAAGTGACATTTATAAAATGGCCTGTCAGGCCCTCTTGTGAACTTGTGTTTATTTCTGCTTTATAAATGCACTTAACTTTGCTCAGTGCTCTGCTGAAGAATGCTTACGTGAGATGTGGCATCATCTGCTGTGTATAAAAGGAGCATCTAAGTATTCAGATCTGCAGCTGAAAGTGGGTTTTATGTCTCTTGTCCCAAGTGGACCTAACCTGACTACTTTATACCATCTGATACAGTACTTCTGCCTAATTTCCTTGGTGGTCCTCAGACATTGCAGCAGTAGATAAAATGCATGCCTGGGTTTTGTTAAGAGGGCATATGGAGGAGAATGGAAATCACTCATAGAAACTGTCTCACGTTCTGTTTGGATCAGCCCAAATTAATGTTGTCTGAAACGTAGGAAAGCTCAGGGAAAGTCATGCTTTCATATGCTGATTTGGGGGGCCTGGTGTGTCTGTATCGTGCCTGCTTGTTCAGAATGGGTCATTAGGCCAGTGTGGAATTGCAAAAGGAGGTGGTAGCCTTATTTCCTGATATTTTTTTCCATGTATGATAAACCCTGATGTCAAGTTCACCTTTGCCCTTATTCTGTCCTGCTTTGGTTACTTTACAGAAGTGATTGAGCTGAGCTCAGGAGAGGATGATGCCCTCCAAATTGTGGACAGCAGTGACTCTGGCAATGAAGGGGAGGAGGATGGCAGTGAAGAGAGCAGTGGCTCTCATGTGAATGATGCCTTAAATCAGTCAGATGCTCTGGGGCAAGTCATTGTCAACATCAATCATCCACCCAACGAAGAGGACATTTTCCTGGCTCCCCAACTTGCACATGCAGTAAAACCTCATCAGGTAGGCTTTGTTAGTCTTGCAAATGCAGTGACTCCAGATAAGCCTGCCTTGCAATCTCAGGAGAACTTCTTTGGTGAGCTCTGTGACCAGTCTGGTTGTAGCAGTGACTGTCAAATGATACAGACAAATTAAAAGGATGCCAAGGCTCTGTATAACTTTGGCTATTGTATTATCAGACCTTTGTATATTTAGATGAACTTTTTAAAAATAAAATTATATTTATAAGCAAATTATAATCAACCCCAATTCAGATTCTCTAGCTACAAATTAATTTTAATTTATTGATATAGTCTTAGGACATTTTATGAGTATCTAAAAATACTGAGTTTCAGAGCCTCCCCCAGATTAGAGTACTTCAGTGAACTTGAAGCATCCTCTTTATATTTTAATGGTTTATGCAATCCTGATATAATTGCCACTCTGTAAATACATACCCATCTTGGGGTTTTTTTCTCCCACCATTCTAATACCTTTTCTACTTTTATGTCTAGATTGGTGGGATCCGATTCCTGTATGACAACTTGGTCGAGTCCTTGGAGAGATTTAAAACCAGCAGTGGGTTTGGGTGTATTTTAGCACATAGCATGGGCCTGGGCAAGACCATACAGGTCATCTCTTTCTTGGATGTACTTTTCCGGCACACGGAGGCAAAGACTGTTCTTGCCATTGTACCTGTGAGTAGCCACATGAAGGGCTGGTTGAGGGGCTTCTTTGCACTGCTTCTTTCTTTGCATAGAGAAGGTTGATTAGTGTCCCATCTCACATCAAGCTCTGTCACACCCTTGCTGCTCTTCTCCCCCTTTCATTCCCTGTCCCTGAGTTTGCATGCTGTGGTCTGCTGCTTCTGTCTGGGCACAGCTGGCTGTCAGTCCTTATTTTCATTTTTGATCTTAAGGTCACAAATGACTCAGCTGGGTTTTTAATCCTTCCATGGCTAACTTTTTCAGGTGAATACACTCCAAAACTGGTTAGCAGAGTTCAACATGTGGCTCCCAGCACCTGAAAACCTTCCTGCTGATTATA
Organism: Manacus candei; assembly: GCF_025592945.1. NCBI lineage: Eukaryota > Metazoa > Chordata > Aves > Passeriformes > Pipridae > Manacus > Manacus candei. The sequence continues at coordinate 267,917 of NW_026138084.1, forward strand.
ACTCCAAAGAGGTCCAGCCCCGCACCTTCAAAGTCCACATCCTGAATGATGAACACAAGTAGGTGCCAGTAAAAGTCTTTTTGAGCTCTTGAACTGTGTCTTAGGGAACTGTTATCAGAATTGATGTTGCAGACTGTTCAGTTTGGGTTAATTCTGTGCCCTTGACTCCCAGATCTTTCCCACTCTGCATTTATTGTGGATGCTGTCTGAGGGGAGGATTTTGGTACCTGTGAGAGGTACCTGTCTCATTCATCCAATATTTATATCTCGTACTTCCTTCTCACACTGCTGACACATCTTTCTGTTCTTCCATTTGTGCTGAGAGCAGGAACCCAGTCCCAGAGACAGAACTGCAGAGAGGAGCAGAAGTGCTGTGGCTTGGTGGGACACTGTTAGTCCTGTCAGAGTCCTGGGATTCCTGAGGCGTGTGTCCCTGTACCACATCTCTTGCATTTTAAATGTGGCTTGATTTTTTTTCCCCAAGATTTTTCACACATTTAGGGATTCCTCTACCTGACACTTTGACTTTCTGTGAATGGAGTTGTCCATGAAGGGTTCTGGCAAAATATACAAAGCCTCTTTGTCCAAAAAGGAGAGATCAGTGATTGCAGTTACAGCCTGGTGTGGAGTGTGTTCTTGGCTCATGGATCTCTGCTTCTTTCCGGATTATTTTTCCTGCATGGATCAGGACATTGCAGTGATCCTAGGGAATTCTCGGTTCATACACCCACCTGTTGATGTCCTCACCTTCTGACTGGGGCATATTTTGAATCTGCTGATGCTGCTCCAACCATGTGTTTGCTACTGGCCACGATCTGGTGTGGTCTGGTGGACTGAGTGAAGACAGCGTCTTGATCTGAACCAAATCTGAGAAGGCTGCCAGGGAAGGAATAACTGGGGAACATGAGCACTGGAGGAGACAACAACAAGGGAAAAACAACTAGATAATTACAGCCATGTGCATTAGCTACAGCCATGTGCATTAGCAGCTAGTTCTGAAAATGGTTTTTGCACAGGCAGACTCAACAGCTCTTTAAAAAGGGTGCTGTCATGAAATGAGTGTTTTAAGGTCTCTCAAAAAATCACCAGCACAGATGCTCTCAAGTTTGATGTCCTTTTGTACATGACAGACTTCTACAGCTCAGTTCCTGAAACAATTTGTCATTCTCTACCCTGCTACCAGTGGCACTTAAAAGGCTTTTTTCCACTTCTATGCCAGTTTGCTTCTTAAAGAAATTTCATTGTGTTCTTTTGATGTGAGAAAAGTGCTTTAAATTAATTGAATGGGTCTTTTTTCTCAGCAGACTCCAATCCAGTGATTCAGTCTGAAACTGGAGAAAATCTGAAGTTTAATTGGTTGTTTTGCAGGACAACAGCTGCACGTGCAAAGGTGGTGAATGACTGGGTGACAGACGGTGGTGTGCTGCTGATGGGATACGAGATGTACCGTCTCCTCTCACTGAAGAAGTCCTTTGCCACTGGCAGGAAGAAGAGAACAAAGAAACAAACTGGCCCTGTCATTATTGACTTGGATGAGGAAGACCGGCAGCAAGAGCTTCTGAAAGGTGGGAGGCCAGCCCTCAAGAGGGAGAGTGTGATCCTGCTGTCCAGCTGGCCATCAGCAGTGGCAGCACAGGGAAACAACCTGTAACTTGCTTTTAGCATTGCTGACATGATCAAACCTTGCTGGGCGGGAGTGTGTCTTTGGAAGCAGAAGGTTGTTGAGCTTTGGCTGAGTCTTTAATTTCTTGCAAGAGCTGCAAGTGTGGAAGTCAGAAGACTGAACTATGGGATTTGTCAGTGTGAGATTTGCCAGTCTGAAATGCTGCAAGACATCCAACTTGATGTAATGCGGGTCGTTGAGCAGAAATCAAGGGACAGTCATGTTTGCTCATTACCACATTATGCTAAATCAGAGCTAGTGTCTAGTCATATTTTATCTCCTGAATCAGCCTGGCTCTCTGCACCCATGAACACTGCTTTTTTGTCTTTCAGAACTACCCCTCCTTTGTGAAGTCGGTGACCATTTAAAACCAGAACTTTGTCTTATTCATCTCTAACTAACACTTAAATGTTCCTTGTCCTCAGGGATCGAGAAGGCCTTGTCTCGCCCTGGCCCAGACGTGGTTATTTGCGACGAAGGACACCGGATAAAGAACTGCCATGCCAGCACTTCCCAGGCCCTGAAGAACATCCGCTCCCGCCGGCGGGTGGTGCTGACTGGGTACCCACTGCAGAACAACCTCATCGAGTACTGGTGCATGGTGGACTTCGTCCGACCCGACTTCCTGGGCTCGCGGCAGGAGTTCAGCAACATGTTTGAGCGGCCCATCCTGAACGGGCAGTGTATCGACAGCACCCCGCAGGACGTGCGGCTCATGAGGTACCGCAGCCACGTCCTGCACAGCCTGCTGGAAGGCTTCGTGCAGCGGTGAGTCCCTCAGTCCTTAGTGGTGTGGTCCATGCAAACACCTCCTTCATCCCCAATTACCCGGCTTATCTGCTGAAGTTATGTCCTACAATTAAATCTTGCTGCCTTATAGAGTCATGGAGTCGTTCGGGTTGGAAAAGACCTGTAAGACCATCAAGTCCAGCCGTTCCCCCAGCACTGCCAAGTCCACCACTAAACCATGTTTCCAGGTGGCACCTCCACACCTCTGTTAAATCCCTCCAGGATTTAACCACTTCCCCAGAAAGCCTGTTCCAGTGCTTGAGAACCCTTTCAGTGAAAAAATTTTTTCTAATATCCAGTCTAAACCTCCCCTGGCACAACTTGAGGCCATCTCCTCTCATCCTGGGAGCAGTGCCCAACCCCCACCTGACTCCAACTCCAACCTCCTGTCAGGGAGTTGCAGAGAGCAAGAAGATCCCCCCTGATCCTCCTTTTCTCCAGGCTGAGTCTCCCCAACTCCCTCAGCCACTTCTCATCAGACTTGGGGTCCAGCCCCTTCTCCAGCTCCATTGCCCTTCCCTAGACTCACTCTAGCCCCTCAATGTCTTTCTTGTAGTGGGGGGCCCAAAACTGAGCCCAGGGTTCAAGGCACAGCCTCACTAGTGCCCAGCACAGGGGGATGATCACTGCCCTGGCACTGCTGGGCACACTGTTTCTTACAGCTCAGTTTTGCCTTATGGTTAGAGGTAAAGTTGCTTTGCTTTGGTACCACAGACTCTGATATTAGAGAACAACACCTCTGACTGCACCAGAGTGACCTCAGGTTTATTTTGATGGCTTAATAATTTGGATGTGCACTTTTTGACATCCTCTACCCAAGGATCTGAAAGTGTTTCATGAAAGTGTTATGAAATAAGGACAGTGACTCCACCACTCTGGAAACGAATCAGCTTTTCTTCCTCATATGAGGGTTCTAAGATGCTGGACCAGTGACTTGAATGGCATGTCTTAATTATTAGCAGAGCTGAAAATAAACCTTCAGTCTTGTTTCTGGTTTTCAGCTACCATGGAAAACAGGACTTTCATCACCCTCCTAACACCGTGACCTGTGCTAGATGATTGTAGTGTTTGAGGTCTCTGTAATTGTGTTTACAGCTGGTATTTGGCTGCAGGGATAGTCTCTTGGACGTGTCATGCACTAGAGAAACATGCAATTTAAAGATCTTTCTCCCTGCAGCCAGGGGGGTAAGAAGTCAAACTCTTACCCTACAGGCAGCCATAGAGAGATCATATTGGGAAATTCCCTTCCCTGTATTTATCTCTCTTTTTATTTCCTCCGCAGGCGGGGCCACAATGTTCTGAAGGTTCAGCTCCCATCTAAGGAAGAACACGTCATTTTGGTGCGTCTGTCGAAGATCCAGCGGGCCCTTTATACGGAGTTCATGAACCGGTTCCGAGACGCAGGCAACAGTGGCTGGCTGGGACTGAACCCACTCAAAGCTTTCTGTGTCTGTTGCAAGGTAGGTTTTGGCAGGAGATGCAAAGAAATATTCTAATATGTAAGGCAAAGGCAGGAGTATGAGACAAAACAGGAAGCGAAAGTGTGGTTGGCCAGGGACATCTTCTCTCCCCAGAGTGCTCTGTGATGGCCCAACAGTGTTGTTGTCTTTACTTCCAGAACTGGGATGCAGAGATGTTAAATGTACTTTTCAAACTGTGCAAGAAACCTGCAGCCAACAGCTGAACCAGTACTGGGCTGATACCTTCACCTGCACAGCCTTACCTGCCTTTGTGCTGTGTGGGGTGCACAGTGGCCTCCTGGTTTGTTCTCAGGGAAAGAATTTGGCACTTTTAAAGATATGAGAGCCTAGGGGAAGTATCAGTTCTTTCCTTTGAATAGCTGTGGGGCTTTCAGACCACAATCATTGGCAAGCAGCAGGCCAGCACAGATCTAACCACTTTCTTTCCTTTCCCTTTCAGATCTGGAACCATCCAGATGTGTTGTATGAAGCTCTGCAAAAGGAGAATCTGGCAAACGAGCAGGATTTGGATGTGGATGACCTTGGCACAGCAAGTACTAATTCCCGCTGCCAGCCTCAGGGAATTAAAGTCAAAGCAGAGAGTAATGCTTTGGCATCACCAGTTGGAGAAGCTACTAATAGCAAGTTCCTCCAGAGTGTTGGCTTCAACCCTTTTCAAGAGAGAGCAAATCAGGTCGTAACTTATGAGTGGGTGAGTGCCACTGCTGGAAACCTCTTCATTTGGAGAGTCTGAAATCAGAGTGTACTTCTTTTTAGGGCAGTTTTCTGAAGTGGAGCAAAGAGAAGACTCTTCTGTTTGAGTTGTGGGTTTCTCTTACGTTTCTTTACCATAGAGCATCTTGATAAGCAGGTTGTGTAATGCTGGGAGGGGTTTATGAGTCTCATGAGGCAGGAGTGCAGGCAGCACTCATACCATTGTTTTCATCTGACCAGAAAGGCTGTGGACTTTGTTATTCAAAAAAAGGTGTTAGAGTGAAATTTGATCTAGATAAGATGGTGGTAAATCTAGAAAGCTAGAAGAAAGCTCTTGAGGTAAAAGAGTCATGAAATGTTGAGGGGACACTCATTCATCCAAGAAGTTTGTCATTTGGAGCTTCTGGAAGGGGAGGTAGCAGCAGTAGTTAGGAGTAGCATTCTCACCTCTACCAAGTGGATGTAAATAACCTCTGAGACAGGATTGTTGGACTAAACAGAGAATGAACAACTCCACCTGTAATAGTCTCCCATTTCTTGGTAGGCCAAAGACATCTTGTGTGATTACCAGACGGGAGTCTTGGAGAACTCGCCCAAGATGGTGCTACTGTTCCACTTAATTGAGGAAAGTGTGAAGCTTGGAGACAAGATCTTGGTCTTCAGGTAAGCAGAGTATCAATAGTTGATTCTACAGTCACCAAGCACTGGAGTAGTTGGATCTCCTCTGGTGCTAGAAGCTTGTTACACAGGATGAATGGTGTAGCAGTTTCCCTTTTTTTTCTTTGTTGTATTAGATCTTGGATTTCATCTGTGGGTTTTATACTTCTACCAGTGTCAATTTTACTAATGAGAGATGTGCTGCACAAACAGGCTTTGACAACCATCAGTGCTGTCATGGTTGGGGAAGGGTTCTGATACTCCACTTTTACTGCTGGGGAGTCATTTCCCTGAACAGAGATCTTGGTTTTGCAGCCAGAGCTTGTCCACCTTATCTGTCATTGAAGAGTTTTTGGCAAAGAGACCGATGCCAAGTCCTCCAGGCTCAGATGGAGGAGTTCACAACTGGGTCCGAAACATCAACTACTACAGTGAGTACAGCAAATCCCCCTCACTTTTGATGTCACACTGTTTGATCCTCTGTGATGGACTAATTTCTGAAAGTCACCCACTGTCTTCATATGTTTGTCCTTGGGTGTGAAGATGCTCCTCTGAAGCGTTCTCTTGATGAACCTCTTTCAGATTGTTCTTACTTTAGTTATTTTGGAAGACCATGTCAGTTGGATAGCAACTAACTGATAACTTCCAAATCCTCTTTCTGACATATTACTTAGGAGATGGTAGACATCTTTAACACCTCACTTACTACTGCTTTTTAAAGTTGCAAAAGATACTTTTTGCTTCCTGTTAAGCTATTTGCTAGATTTTGCTTCCAAATCCAGAATCACCCTGGAGTGCTTTCATTAGCTCAGGGCTGTGAATCCCTCCTCCCCTCTTCCCCAGTTTTAAATCTCGTTCTGGTATGGGTTGTTGCTTTGTGTGGCTACTTTACAGGCCAGGGTTGAGAGAAGTGGTGGCTGATTTTTGAAGAGCAGCCAGAAGCAACATGGAGCAGAGACAACACCCCCTGCAACTCCCCTAGACCAGTACTCTCTGTGCTCAAATCTAAGCTTTGGGGGTTTGCCAAAAGCTTTACAATTTTGATTTCTCTTGGTTCTTTGTTCCTGTTGTTCCTGCTTGCTATCCATCTTGCCTAAAGCACAGCCTTAATGGGCTGCTAGATGTGTTGTAGCACTCCCAGTCCTGGCCTTGACAAGCTTGAGTAATGTTTTACTTGATCTTTCAGCTGAACAAATCCCAGCCTGGCTGGCTGCACTGCACCTGCCTGGCTGGGCAAATTAGGGGTACAGAGTGGTCCAGTTGAGAACCTGGAGTACATGACTTGAGGAAGACCCAGAATTGGTTTGCAACCAGTTACAAAGCTCAGAGTTTAGAAAGTGAGTTTGTTTCCCCCAGACACACAGAGCTTTTAAATGTGTCTTTCATTTCCTTCTCAGGACTGGATGGCAGCACCTCTGCCTCAGAAAGGGAACGACTGATTAACCAGTTCAATGATCCCAGCAACACCTCTGTTTGGCTCTTCCTTTTGTCCACACGGTAAGTTGGCTGGAGCAGAAGGGCACAGTGGAGGACTCACACTGATGTTCTGTGTGCAGGTGGGCTTTCAGTTCTTAACTTCCTTTGTAGTATGCTCTCCATGGCCTGATAATGCCATCTGCTTCTGAGTTCCCTAGGGATGTAGCATTTCAGTCTTAATCTTCTGCAACAGCTTAACAGTCTTGGAAACCAAACTTAGGTTTAAAGTTTGGCTGGAGGGAACTTTCCATAGACACTTGTGGACTCCTGGCTGTGATGGTCGTCCCTGCCTAGAAGTTTTGAAAGTTGGCCAAGGCAGCAGTTTGAAATTTGTCTCTAATTTCCAGTGCTGGTTGTCTGGGTGTCAACCTCATTGGAGCCAACAGAGTGGTGGTGTTTGATGCCTCCTGGAACCCGTGCCACGACGCCCAGGCCGTGTGCCGAGTGTACCGCTACGGGCAGAAGAAGCCGTGCCACATCTACAGACTGGTTTCCGATTACACCCTTGAGAAGAAGATCTATGACCGTCAGATCTCCAAGCAGGGCATGTCAGGTAAGTGTGGGTGAACATGGCATTCCACTCTCAGCTTTCACTCCCTTTAGCTCCTGCAAGTCCTGGTTCTGTGAGTTTTGTAATTTCTTTTTTTAAGGTTGAAGACCAGACAAAGAGGTGACAGACACTATCCCAGAGCTATGTTTGATGTTTGTGAGTTGGCAATGACATGGGATCCTTTAAGAAATTCATGATGGTAGAGCCAAAATCCTGCAGCAGGGCTGTGTTACTAGTCCACTGCTGTGCCATTTACCATCACTGCTACTCTCCTGGCTGCTGCAACAGACTGGAGACTCAGAGGGTGTCTGTGTTCCCCTGTGCCTGGATATTGCTCACCTTAAGCTGGGTGTTACATATTAATAGCTCTGTACCTCCATTTTTCCAGCAGCAAGAGAGGGAAAATGGCTAAATTAAAACATGTATTGATACCTTTGACCCACAGTGCTTACTTAGGAGCCAAGAATAATGAATTCATTGCAGTTCTGACCTCCCCTTGTACCACAAGTATCTTTTGTGCTGGCTTGTGCCAACTGTCAAGCTGTTCTCCTGGAGCATGCAGCCGAGGGTTGTGGTGACCCAAAGAAAGCTCTGCTGCCTGAGTCCTTCTGTGCCTGAAACACAAGTCCAGAGGCAGCAGCCCAGTGTGATCTGCTCAGTGTGCTGTTGTGCACTCAAGGTGGAGTCCCCTGGCAGCTGGCTTCCAAGAGAGTCCTGGATAGAGATGTTTTCTCCACATGCTCCTGTTTGCCCTGTGTGCAGGAGGGATCATGTCCAAGAAAAGCATTCAGGCTCTTGTGAGCGAGGGACTGTGGCTGCTTTTCTGAGCTTTTAACTCAACAGAGTTCTGTAAATTTTAGTATCTGGTTACTAACTTGAGCCTTTTTGGTGGGCTTTGTGGGAGGGCACCTACTGATGTGGCTGCAGTTCTGTCTCAGGACACCTATATTTACAACCTTGTCATGTGAGGTGGGACACCATCCATCACTAGTTTTGTATTCCTGCTTGCCAGGAGCTCGCTGACCTGCACTGCCTTGCTGTGCAGTCTGGAGCACAAGACACTTGTCAGCCTGACTTGGTCAAACAGGCTCAGTTCTGAACATGAATGGTGATTTTTCTCCCTGCCCTGACATTTACAGAACACTTCTGAGGATTGTGCAGATTGTAAGGAGGGAACTCTGTTAGAACAGGGGTGTAGGAAGGGCAGCAGGCAAGCAGTACCCATTTCTTCCCTTTTCTGCTAATTTCATTCCCCCTCTTTTCCAGACCGGGTGGTGGATGATCTGAACCCAGTGCTGAACTTCACCCGACGAGAGGTGGAGAACCTGCTGCATTTTGTGGAAGAGGAATCTGACCCTGCTCAGCTCTCCCTCAATCCAGGCAAGATGAAGGAGTCTGTTCTACAATTAGCCTGTCTCAAGTATCCTCACCTCATCACCAAGGTAAGACCAGCCTGTTTCCTTGCTGGCACAGCACTGCACAGCCAGGAGTAGGCCTGGAGGAGTCTGGCAGCATGATTGGGCCATGGTGACGAGAAGGATGCACCTGTGTGCTGCTGGTGGGAATAGGCAGAAAATCCTCTAGAGAGAACCCAAAGAGCCCTGCCCTTCCCTGTGGTATCTCCTACACATTTACAGACGCCTCTGTCCTGGACAGGTTTGGGGGCAGGTTGCCGGCACCCCTTTTCTTCATCTTGGTGCTAGGTGGGAAAGTGGCAGTGGCATATCCCAGCTTGCTGCCAGCTCTTTTCCTGGGGTGGCTTTGAACCAAAGCTGGGACAGGCAGCACTTACCTGTGTTGTCAGGAGTTTCTCTGGTAGGGTGGTGGTGCAGAGGGGGCCTGTGGCTGGGTGCTGTGGGGCTCTGGTGGCCGCGTGACATCGTGGCAGACTCTGTGCTTGCACTCTTGGCCTGGCCTTTGGCTCCTGGGTTTTGCTCTGTGCTCGTGGTAAGTGCTGGCCTTGGCTGGGCAGGCAATGGCTTAGCTGACTGTCACCCTTCAATCTGAGCCTGGCCACATCCACAGCACTGCCCTGCACGTACTTCACCATGGCCATCTCTGCCTTCCCAACTGCCCTTCCTGCTCAGCCTGGGATGGAGACAGGCTGCCGCAGGGAGCCGCTGGCTGCCGTTTGGGGTTTGTTGGTTCCCTCTTGTGGTGTGTTGGTGCCAGAACCGCGGTGCTGTGGGGTTGCAGGAGCCTTTTCAGCATGAGTCACTGCTGATCGACCGGAAGGAGCACAAGCTGACCAAGGCAGAGAAGAAAGCAGCCAAGAAGAGCTATGAGGAGGAAAAGCGAGCATCCGTCCCCTACACCCGGCCGTCCTACGCACAGTATTACCCAGCCAGTGACCAGAGTCTGACGAGCATCCCTGCCTTTAGCCAGAGGAACTGGTGAGTACCTGCCCCTTCCCCTTCTTCCCATGCTGTAGACATGAAATGAGTGGGCAGAGAATGTTTATCCCTGTCGAGTGGGCACTGCACTCTCCTCCCTCCTGTCTCACTAGGCGACCAGCCCTCAAGGGTGAGGACAAGCCAGTGGCAAGCGTCCGCCCAGTTCAGTCCACCCCCATTCCAATGATGCCCCGGCATGTCCCCATGGGCAGTGCAGGATCAACCTCAAGCTCCAACCCTGCTGTCAACTTCCCTATCAACTATCTGCAGAGAGCTGGTGTCTTTGTGCAGAAGATTGTCACCACCACGGGTGAGTTGCTGGTGCTCACAGTGGGTTGAGTTGTGATGCCTGTGGTGAACTGAGCATCAGGGTGAGTTGTTGATGCTCACATGGGCAGTGGGCAGATGGCCATCAGAACCAAAGATACTGCCTCTCTCATTTGAGTGGTTCCCCTGGAGGCCTTTCCGTGCAGGTGTGCAAGGGTCTTGGACAAGGGTTGTTGGGAGTGAACTCCTATGAGAGGGCCTTCAATACATACTGTCACCAGTTGTCCTTTTTGGGATAAGGGACATGCTGTGCCAGAGCAGCGTGGCTTTTTCATCTTTGGAGCCTCTGTTGCCTTCCTGTGCTGCTCAGAAATAAACCCAGGGCTTGCTTGTAGCGTAGCACATAGGAGAGACAACTGCACTGCAGACAAAGGGGTTGGTGGGGCACCTGCCCTCTCCTGACTGTAGCTGGCTTGTAATTTAATGGACACTGTTCTGTTTCTTCTCCCACTGCCAGATATTGTGATTCCGGGTACAAACACGTCCACTGATGTACAGGCAAGAATCAGTGCTGGTGAGAGCATCCACATCATCCGAGGGACAAAAGGTAAGTCCTAGCCAATGCCGAGTAGCAAAGAAAAGGATGTAAGAGCATGAATCAGTGCCTTGACAGGAAAAGAAACAAGAAGAGGAGGAGGTCTGGAGTTTGCAGTGGCTCTGTTGCAGCCTGTGCTCTGGGTGTGTTGATGCTGCAGAGATGTTGCAGCTGTGGCTGCTCCTGTAGCCCTGAGAGGAGCTGTTGAACTTTGTGGCTGGGTGTCTCCTTTTCACAACACCCTCTGCATGTACTGGGGCAACCAAACACTTCCTGGTGCTCCCAGAGCAAACTCTGTCTCAAGCATGAAGTTTCACATTTCCCCCCAGCAGCACATTGGGAAGGGGTGATCCCCAACCCATGAAAGCTGCAAAGGTGGAAGTGAGGAGTGAAGAAGGAGACAGAAGCCCCTCGCTGAGCTTCCCTGCATGATCTGAGCTGGCCTTATGTGGCACTGCTGTCCTGTTCCTGCCTGAGCAGCCTTGTGGGCTCACAGATCCAGGGTCCTGAGCTGATATTAGAGTTGTAATGACGTTGTTCTGCCTCTGTTCCAGGGACGTATATCCGGACCAGCGACGGTCGGATTTTTGCTATACGGACCACTGGGAAGCCAAAGGGCAATGAAGACCGTCGGACAGCTGCCTCAGGTAGGGGCTTGTGAGTGCTGTGTGAGGCTTTCACATGTGCTTTCCTACTTGAGTGGCTGGGGTGGCTTTCCCTGGTGTATTCCTCACGGCTGTGTTTAGAGCAATCTCCCCACCTTCCTTTCCACTGTTGCGTTTTGGCCCCCGGGTTTTTCTCCAAGGTCGTCTTTCTCACCTGCTCCATCTCCTTGTTTCCAGGCTCCCAGAGCTCCTCCCTGGAGTCCACAAGCAATGGCAGACACAGTGCCTCATCGCCGCAGCTCCCCAGCACGGAGGAGCTCACCCGGCCCATATCCCCCGACAGCCCCGAGATCATCAGCGAGCTGCAGCAGTACGCGGAGGCGGCGGCCGCGCGCGAGTCCCGGCACAGCTCTCCCAGCACCAACGCGGCGCAAGGCCACGCCCGCACAGACACCGCGCCCGGCGCCGCAGCCCGAGGAGCCGAGCAGCGCGTGGGGGTTCACTGCCTGGCCCCCTCCGTGTCCACGGCCCTGCCAGCCACCAGCCAGCACGTCGATGCCCACTCGGTGTTGGACTTACGGGGCAACAAGCGCAAGTCGACCTCGCCGTCGGCTCCGGAGGAGCAATCCCGCAGGCAGCAGAAGAAGCGCCAGTTGCCATCGTCCGTGCAGCCCTACGAACACGGGTACCCCGTCTCTGGTGGGTTCACCATGCCTCCTGTCTCTTTAAACCACAACCTAACCCATCCATTTGCCTCCCAACCAGGAAACTCCTTGTACATGGGCACTGGCTCCTCTTATTACCAGCTGCCCAATTTACTCCCAGACCCTCATCTGGTGTTCCCTGTGACTACTGACCCTCTGCTGACAGCCGGCACCGCCAGCTCTTCTGCTGCTACCTCAGCCACCGCCAGCGTCCCCTCATTCATGCTAAACCCTTCTCTGACAGGGGTGCTGCCCAATTACTCGCTTCCCTTCACGCAGTCACTCCTGCCCGAGCCCAGGATGTTTGCTCCTTTCCCAGCCCCCGTCTTGCCTAGCAGCCTTCCCAGGAGCATGGCATCTGCCTACCCTGGCTACATGTCCCCTCACTCGGGCTACCCAGCTGGGGGTCTCCTTCGGTCCCAGGTGCCTCAGTTTGAACCCCAGGAGGTCCCAGAGGTGGGATGCAGCTCTAATGACGAGGACAAAGACGACGATGTCATAGAGATCACAGGGAAATAAAAAGGCCCAGCTCCTGCTCGGTCTCAGCTCCGCCAGGAGGCAAAAGTTGCAGGACCTTTTTGGGAGTCAGGATTTCCCCTCTGGGCTGTGGCAGTGGGTGGAGAAGGATGCAAAGGGTGTGGCGTGGGGGTGGTTTTGTTCTTTTCGTTTTGCTTTGTTGTTTTTTAGCTGTCGAGGATAAGAATTGTATTAGGGGCTGGGAGATGGGAGAGGGATAGAATGGACCTGTGAGGGCCAGGGGAGCAAGAGCCAGGGGAGGAGGGAAGCAACAATGCAAACCATAGGAGTGCCTCCCCCTATGCTCTGTCTGTCTGTCTGTCTGTGTTCTCTGTCTTGTCTGGCCGCAGCGGCTCGGTGTTGCGAGTCACTGCCCTGCTCAGGCCTGGAGGTGCGGGCTTGACCGCTGGCAGGGCCGAGCTCCCTCTCACATGAACTGCCTTATCTGTGAACTTCTCTCACTGAGAGAGGGGCGGGCCGGGGGGGTGACTCCAGCAGAGGTTGGGGACAAAGTGTTTTTAATGGGGAGGGAGTGGGGAGGCTTCTACATCGTATATGTTGGGGCAGGGAGGGGGGGGATTGATGTTAAAAAAAAAAAAAAAGGAAAGATAAAAAAAAAAGATTAAAAAAAAAAAAAGAAAATACCCCACAGACAGTTTGTCACCCTTTTCAAATTCACATGAGACTAGTGTGAGGGCTCCAGGCAGGCTCCTGCTGCAGTCAGGCAGGCAGGGCTCTGGTGGGGGGCTCCTCCAGGTCCTTCTGGAAGGTCCTGTCCTCCCCAGGGGCCTTCTGGAGGGTCCCATCCAAGGTAGGTTGGCCCTGTGGGTCCAATGCCAGCTCTGTGTGCCAGGTCAGATGAGTGGAGCAATCCCAAATGTCTTGGTGGCCGTCGGAGGGGAATCCTGGTGACTCCTCAGTTCCACGGCCCTGCCAGGCTATGTGAAGGCCACGTCTCACCCTGCTGTGGCCCACCAGATCCAGGGGTATGTGGGCTCACTGCTGCTTCTCAACAGCACCAGGCAGTGGAGAAGATTGGGAGGGGGACACTGGACCCAGTGCCAGTTGCTGTTGAACCTGTGACTGGAGGGACTTCCCCCTGCACAGAACCTCTACATTAATTTATTTCATGAAAGCGTAATATTTATTGTCTGGGGGAGTCTGTCTTTCTACTTTTAAATTAATTTCCATATTAAAAAAAAATAAAAAGCTGGCCTCCATCATGCAGTGGTCGCTTGTTGGGTTGTTTGTGTGGGGAGAAGCAGTGGGTTGACCGAAGTGTAGCCTTAGGAGCGGGGCCAGCTGTGGAGGTGGCCTATGGCTGACCCATGTGGCATTGGCTGGATGTGCCCCATCAGGAGCTGCTCTGGGTGCTCAGCAGCCAGAGCGAGGATGGAGTCCTCTTGTCATTGGGGAGCACATGTGGGAGCCTGCTGTGCTGCTTCCCAGTGAGGAGGAGGGCTGTGAGGTATGTGGAGCTGGGGAAGCACCTTTCCCCACGCAGGGAGCAGCACTCAGCCCAGCCCTGCTCAGCCCCACGTGTGAGGAGGCTGGTCCTGGCCCTGACAGTGAGCTCTCTGGCTGCTCACCTCGGGGCCAGGGCTTCTAGGGAGAGCTGGGATACCCAAGTGCAGCTGGACTTGGTGGGTGTGACTGTGTGTGAACACATTAGGATGGAGACTTGAAATCCAGGAACCCCCGTGTCACATCTGCGTGTCACCAGGCATGAGCTGTGCTCGCCTGTGTGGGATGTCCCTGGAGCCAGGGCAGCTTGTAGGGGACCTCTGGAAGCTGCAGTCACTGCTGTTTGCTGGGACCAACTAAGTATAGGAAAGGACAGGATGTCCTGACATCCTCCACTAAAGGGGTGCGGGAAGATGGGACCCCCCTTCCTGAGAGGGGGGCGGGTGTGCACGCGTGTTATGGAAACATAATAAAAATGTTATGGGGCTTTCCTAGTGTCTTCTCTGTTTAATGGACATTGTCTGTCAAACATAACCACACCATTCATAGAAGCCTTAGATCAACAGTTTAGCTATGCAAATTATTTTAATTATTTTTTTAAAAAACAAACATTAAAATAGTGCTTTCTTCTTTAACATATCCTAGGAGTTGAAAACCGAGGGGTTCTGAGCAAACTGCTGGACAACTTGTCTTTGGATGCACCATGGAAATAAAAATCAAACCCCCCCACAAAAGTAACAAAGCAAATTAACTGATGGTGTTCATGCAAGTTTCTCCAAAGACTTGACAGTGCTGCATCTGTGAGTCATGCCCTCCTGTGCTCTGTGTGTCCACCTCATGCACAACCCTGTGACACTGACTGTTTGACAAGCTTGCCCAGATGTCCGTTGCATCCCTGTGAGGCTGTCAGTTTTCTGGTGGATTTGGGGAATGAACCTAGGCAAGGGCTTTTTCCTTGTCGAGAGTAGCAAGCATTGAGACCCTGGGGGCACGTGTGGGAGGCTGGAATGTAAGCAGACCCCCACTAGAGCCCTGCTGCAGCCCCAGTCCTTCCTGGTGGGGGTCAGGGTAGTGGGGCTCATCCAAGGGACCCTCCCACATCTGAATGGGGCCTGTGCTGGGACAAGGTGTGAAGATTTGGCTGGGGGCAGTCAGTGTCGTGGTTCTGGATGTGATACTGGTGACTGCACACCATTTTCTCTGCTCCTTGCCTCTCCAGGACTTCCTGAGCAGGCCCTGGCACATCTCCATGCTGCCACTCGATGTCCTCCCAGGGTTCCCCAGCATAGCCCAAGCCCTGTGGCCACAGGAGCCAGGGGCAGCTGGCACTCAGCTGCCATGGGGTGCACACTTCGTGCCCTGTTCTGGTCATTAACCTGGCACCAGGGTGAGGTGTGAGGGCTCTCCTGGCTCCTGCATGGCCATGGCAGCTTGGAGACCCCTTGCCACCCTTCTGTGGTGCGCATGCTGCTGGCAAACATCCCTGGCTCCAGGCAACTGCAGCATGTTGGCCCTGCCCAGCAAGCGCCCAAGTACAGCCCCAGCCCTACCTCTGCCCCACCTTCCAGCCCCAGGCACCCCCTTAGTGAGGGGACGGGTCCCCTGGGCCCTGGCAGAGCCTTGGCTGAGAGATGGTGGCAGAGATGGCAATGATGCCCTGGCCACAGCTGGGGGCTGGCTGGGGCTGGGGCTGCTCCAAGGCAACCGGAGGCACCTGCTCTCCCACTGTGCCAGGGGAAGGATTTCCTCCACCCCACAGGAACTGGGGGGGGAGTGTGGGTTATCCAGAGTCTCTCCGAGTCGGGAGAACTCTCTGAGCCCTAAAACTCCCCTCCTGTGGGACCCACTCTCCCCCTCATCTCTCCCCAGAGTTTTCTCCTCTCCAGCATGTGGTTCTGCTGCAGAGGGTCCTGTCTTGGTTTTCCTGAGCCCAGAGCAGGGACTTTCCCTGCACGGGTTAAATTTTTCTTTTGCTGCTGAATTTCTGTCTCCAAATGACCTGACAGGAAGCAGCTGCCAGTTCTCGGTGGGGCTGTGGGTGACACTGAGGACAGCAGTGCAGGACTCTCTGCTGAGGGTTTGGACAATAAGGAGGATTCCTGAGCACAGCCTTGAGGCCTGGGCATTGCTGTGGGGAATTGGGAATGGCCAACTGCCCTCCACGTCAGCATTCAGCCCTTGGTCCTTCCCTCAGGTGGGAAGTTTCCACTCCTGGGAACAATCAGGCAAAGGCTGGGTGCCACTGGGGACAGTGCCATGGGCATGGAGGTGGCTGCTGTGTGCCCTGGTCTTGGTGGGCTTGTTTCCCTCACTGCTGATGAAGATCTTGGGGTATCATAGGGAACTGCAGGATGGGGGCAACACAGCCCAGCATGGCCCACGTTGGGCAGAATCTGCTGCTCGTCACCCTCCCAGAGCACCTGGGAGGGTGATGGGGTGGGTGCAGGTACTTGGAGAAAGCAAATATTCTGGCAAGCAAAGGGTGAGATTTCCACAGAGGCTTCACTAGAAATTATGTGTGTTTTGACTTAGTGATGTCAGCGAATCATAGACTCATAGAATGGTTTGGGTTGGAAGGGACTTTAAAGATCACCTCGTTCCAACACCCTGCCATGGGCAGGGACACCTCCCACTATACCAGGTTGCTCCAAGCCCCATCTAGCCTGGCCTTGGACACTTCCAGGGATGGGGCATCCACAGCTTCTCTGGGCAACAAATGAAAGTGGCTGAATGCACGAGAATCGCTGCTGGTTTGGGGGCGGCTTCCCGGACTACAGGGACAAGTACAGCAAATACCTTCACAGCTGGTGTTTCTCGCCACTCTGGGATGAATTTTGTTAATCCAGTCTTGGAAGGACCTGGGGGGGGAGGGCTGGGGTGGGGGGCAGAGGTTAAATGGACAATGTAGTCCGGCTAGATTACAGTGAGGTGATGGCTCCTCACAACTTGGAGCAGGCGCTCCCTGCGAAGGGACAACGGGGCAAGTGAGGGAGAGCAACCTCTGCCACCTCCCAGGCTACCACCACTGCCTCGGCTGCTTCGTGGTACCCAGCTTGGAGCTGGAGTCTGGCAAATCCACAGGAGCCTGAAGGAATCCATCACTGAGTCTCATTTGGGGTTTTGTGTTGGTTTGAGCTTCTTTTTCTTTTTTTTTTTTTCTTTTCTTTTTTACTACCGCCTTAGTTTGTGGCCTGTCTTGTTGTGGTTGGAAAGAGGAGTATTGCTAGCTGGGTGGGTTGGTCGGTTGGCCCCACGCATGATCATGTGCTTCCCTCTTCTCTCTGTCGAACGGGATGTGCTCACCTGATCTCCCAGAACAGAGACTTTGAACAATTTGTTGTTTATATGATGTATTTATTTTTACTTGTGTTTCATGTCATTTTTTAAAAAAATAATAAATTGTAAGTTGGTATAACTGCCTGTTGCTTCTCTCTCTTTTTTTTTTTTTTTTATTTTTCCCCAGTAATATAAATGTCAAAAAAAGAAGGCGATGTGGTTTGAAGTGGGTTGGAGCTGGGCTGGGCATGGGCATCTCTGCTCACCTGGAGCCCAGGCTCAGCCAGCAGCCGTGTCCCGCTGCCTCCAGCAGCATCTGGGCTCCACTGGCACCTCGGCAGCTGCCCAGGTGAGCCCCCTGGCACCTCCAGAGGGGAGGGAGGCTGGATGCACCAGTGTCCATGGCCTGGCTGGGTGCTGCCTGGAGTCAGCAAACCATTGGGAGGGTTGGTTCTTGCCTTTCTCTGTCCTCTGTGCTTATTATTGCTGCTGATAATGATTGTCATCAAGGGCCAGGGGAAAACAAGGAGAATAAATATTCTGCAGGTAAATAGAGTCTCGGAGAGCAGGCGCAGGCTGTGTGGCCTGGCCCTGGTGCTCCTGGGGCACGTGGAGAAGCAGCTGGGACTGGCAGGGATTGAGGTAGTAAGAGCAAGGCATTTCTGCACGGGAAGGCGAGAGGTCTCTCAGAGCTGATGCCAATGAGAAGGCCCTGGAGAGATGGGGAAGGGAGCTGTGGGCAGCCCTGGCTCCCTCACAGGCGCTGGGGGTGCCTCCGCACCCGGCCGTTCTTGCTGTCCGGGGATGGGTACTTCTGGTGCCAGGCTCTCTGCCGCTGCCTCTCCTGGTGCCGCAGGGCGTTGCAATAGGCGTCCAGGCTGGTGCCCGGGGCGCCCAGGGCCCGCGGGAAGCCCTTGTAGCCCGGCTGCAGGTCAGTGCGGGGCCGGGGGCTCTGGTGGGTCCCTCCGAGCTCAGCCCCCTTGCTCCGTTTGTAGGGCGGCAGCTCCATGGCCTCGTGTCCGATGACGCGGAGGCTGTACCGGCTGAGGGGCCGCGAGAAGGAGCGCTCCACCGCCTGGCACTCGTAGGTGCCCACGTCCTCCCTCGCCAGCTGGCGGATCAGCAGCCCTTGCTCCAGCACCAAGAAACGTCCATTGTTCCTGACCTGGGGCAAAGGCAGAGAACCCGGGTCAGTCCCTGGCGACCGAGCCCCCCCTGCTGCCCGTCCCCACTGCCCCGTGCCCCGCACCTCGCTCAGGGCCGTCTCCTCGCCGTGCCGCACCAGCCACCGGAGCGTCGTCTGCGGGGAGCGCGCCAGGCACTCGAGGAAGGTTGAGTTCTTCTCCACCCCGAAAACCAGCTTCTCCACAGCAGCAGTCCCTGTGCAGGGGACGGGACAGAGGAAGGGGTGAGTCCCCTGCGTGGGATCTGCGTGACGGGCGGGAGGGAGAGCAGCACGGAGCACCCAACGTGAGGTGAGGGCACTGGTTTCCCAGCTCCATCCCGCCCGCCCTCCTGGGCGTGGCTGGTCCCTGACAGAGCTGGCTGCCCACACTGGGGCTTCTTAGAGGGGCTGGGGCTGGTGCTCACCCTCTGCTGTGCCCTGGCACTGGCTGAGGGGGTCAGACTTCAGCATGTCCTGGCAGCGGGCACGCCTGTGGGAGAGCAGACAGGGCTTTGGGGTGGCACCCACATTGGGCTGTGGGACCCCTCCATGGCACAGCAGCCAGGGAGAAGGACCAGAGAGGGCTGAGGCAGGCAGAGTAGCAGTAGGGGTCTGGGCTGGTGGATAGAGCTCCAAGGCTGGCACTTGCCCACTCCTGCTTCTGACAGCATCCTTTTGCAGGAGTACAACAGGGCTGGCCCGGGTAAACACTCACCTCTTCTCAGTGAGCAGGTGTGGGGCACAGGTCTTGCCATCCCAGGTGCAGTAGGGATCCCTGGCCAGGCAGCAGTCGGTGCAGGTTTTGCCATAGAGCTCACAGCGGTACAGGGAGAGCTGGACCAGCCCATGGGTGCTGCTCACAAACAGCTCCTGCTGCTCGGGCAAGAGGAACAGCAGCAGTCAGAGCCCATGGCTGGAGACCAGGGCTGGCAGGGAACAGAGCTCCTGCCCCGTGCTGGGGGGAGGGGCGGGGACACCAGGAGCATGAGACAGAGCCTGCCACCTCCCTAATGCCTTGGCAGGATCCCATTCCCTAAATGTGCAAGCCCTGGGGCCAAGGGACTCAGGTAGAGGGGCTGGGACCAGTTGCCCTCTGTCTCTGTCCCTGTCCCTGGGCTGCTTTAGGGAGAAGCAGGTGGGAGGACTCACCCGTTTCGGTGATAACTTCATGTCCAGGATGGGAGAAGGCACCTGGAAAGGAAGGAGACGGTGCTGAAGCCATGTCAGTCCCTCCTGTGTGTCCCAACCTGTCAGTGGGGTTGTGTCCCCGGGGGTGGCAGGATGCCAGGTCCCTGGCCCAGATCCCTAGTCCCAGCTCCTCCTGCTCCCTGTAAGCAGCCTGGTCAGCCCCTGTCCAGCCATCATGGTCCAGCCCCCGTGGTGCCACCATGGACTCCTGTACCTTAGTGACGCTGATCTCCTCCAGGCTGATCACCTCGGTGCCACGGCTCACCCCGCCAGCCAGCCCCACCTTCAGCACTTTGCCTTCATCTGCCAAGGCAGCAGGAGAAGGAGCTGTCAGGGCTGGGAGCCCCTGGGACAGCGGGACACATGTGCCACACAAGCTGCCCCGCGGTGACAGCGTCCCCAGAGCCGGTGTGAGCTCCCACCTGTGCCGAGGAAGAGCACGTCGTAGTGCCGGCTCTCCATCTCCAGCCGGTGCACCAGCAGCCGCCGCAGCCGGTACGGCACATTGACCCTCACCAGCACGGGCTGGCGGCCCTGCGGGTACACGGGCTCCCACATCAGCTGGTGGCTGCGCATGAAGCTGATCACCTCGTCGGGGAAGTCCTTGGTGGACTGCAGGAGGGGGTCGTACGTCTCGCTGGGGCACTGTGTGAGACGGGGCTGCATCAGGGCCGGGCCAGTCTGACCCGCCCCCCCCCGCAGGTGCTCCCCAACCCCTTACCGTGCCAGGGCGGGGATAGGGGACGCGGCCCTTGTATTCTACCCAGCGGTAGTCGAATCCCTCCTTGTGTGCAAAGGGGCCGCTGAAGGCAGCTCTCACGGCAGCCATGGAGTAAACGCAGACGGCAGAGCCGCTGAACACGCCGCTGTGGGGAAGCACAGGGCTGTCACTGTCCCGGCTGCTCCACAGGGCTGTCACTGTCCCGGCTGCTCCACAGGGCTGTCAGTGACCCAGCTGCTCCATGGGGACCAGGCATATGCATGCCCACAGTCCTGAGCCCACGCTGTCCCCTGTCAGCCCTGGAGTCGTGCACAGCACCCCGGGGGTGACAGGAATCCCTTTGGAACAGCCAGTCCAGCCTGTGGGACTGCTGGCTGTGCTGATGCCAAACCTGTGGTTTGGCATTGGGCTGGTGAACCAGCAGCAGGGAAAGCAGGGAAAGGCTGGTGACCCTTCCTCAGCCATCTGGGTGCTGGTCCTGCCTTTCTCCACCCAGGGCTCCCTGTGGAGCAGCACTGATGAGGGGCTGGGGGGCTGGACTGCCCCACACAGGGGCTAATGAGGGTCCTGCTCACCTGGAGACCGTGAAGAGGCCGAAGACAAGGGGGTTCTGGGGGTCCCTGGTGCGCAAGAGAAAAACATCCTCTGCAAAGAGAGGGATTGAGGTGAGGCACCCCAGAGCTGGAGTACCAGTCCAGAGGATGCAGGCAGGCATCCTTGATGCTGTGCCCTCCTCCCTGGGAGGGAGCAGCTGTGGCAGAGCAGTGTTGCTCCTGGCTGCAGCCAGGGCTGTGCACTCACCGAGCTGGTCGAAGTGGGTCTCGGTGCCCTGGGGCCCAGGGATGGAGCACACCAGGCGGGCCTTCAGGAACGTGCTCCAGCGGTTGATGAGGCTGCGCTTCCCTCCAACATCATTCTGCCAGGCACCAAGAACTGGGGTCAGTCCAGCCTCTCTGAGCCTCCCCCGCCACTGTGCCCTCCCCGTTCCCACATCAGGACACCCCCAGCCCTGAGCCTTCTGCCTGGTGGCCAGTGTGCAGTGGCACCCTCACGTCTCACTGTTTGGGATGCCTCTTGGTCCAGAGGGGGTAAAAGCCCACCCGGTGGGACATCCATCCACAGAACACTGGCCTTTGGCAACTGACCTTGCAGACCCTGGCCACCCTGGCATGGATGTGCCGCCGCTCCCACTGCCCAGCTTCCATGGCTGTCTCACGGAAGAAGATGTAGACCTTGTCATCGTGAGGGTTGTAGGTGTCGGGGATGTCGTAGGCACCAATGAACGCTGGCTCTGTGGGGGGAAAGAGCAGCACAAGGTGGCCCTGTGTCCTCATCCCACCGTGTGGTACTACCCTGAAAGCCCCTGGCAGGTGCTGAGGGTACACAGGGCCTGCGTAGACCTGGCTACCTGGGAGGCAGAGCCCCATTCCCAGTGCTCAGGCTGTGGAGTGCATGCTGGAGCCTGGATCCCACCAGTGGCCTCATTAGTGCTTCCCCCAAAGAGGAGAACGAGGTGAGACCAGAGAGCTCTGGCCCCAGTGCTGGCCTCAGCCTCTCCCCAGCAGTCAGGAGAACCCCTCCCGTGCCCCATGGGTCCCCCTGTTCCTACCGTGTAGCCAGTGGTCCTGGTTCTGCTCCGTGCGGATGTAGCTCTGCTCTGCCCCATGGACCCAGGTCCGGAAGAAGGCAGCACTGCTGCCCATGAAGTCACTGGAGGTGCCCGAATACAGCTCCCCATCTGTGGGGTTAGGGGGGTGTGGGTGGGAACCAGCACCTCCCAGTACAGACCATGCCCAGCACTCCCCTCCCAGCGTCGCCTCTGCTCCCTCTTGCTCTTACCGACGAGGAGTCCCGTGAAGGGCTCACGGGGGCTGTACGGGCACCGTCCTCGCCCCGATTCCAAGGAGTGGGTCACCAGCCGCATGGGGGGAGCCCCGGGACCCTGTCAGAGCCAAGGGGGAGATGTCAGCCCAGGAGAACAAGCTGGGATTGTGGGAAAGAGTGGAAAGGAGGCTGGAGTGCTCAGGTCTGTGATGAGTGGAGTCCTCAAGGAGGATGCCAGGACCTGGTCCCATCTCCATGAGACACGCTGGCACTGCCAAGCTGGAGTTGCTCTCACCATGTGAATGCCAGGAACTGCACCAGGCTGTCCACCCTCCCCGTTCTGGGGCTCCCTCTCCCTTTGCTCCCTGGGAATGGGGATCTCTTGGCACCTTCTGCCATGGGCACTTGTCTGTCCAGGGTGCTCCTCACCTTCCCCCTGGCTCCCAGCTGGATGAAGGCACAGACAGGCTGGTAGGAGCCGGTGCCGCAGGCGAACACGTGGCTCCGGTTGAAGGGCTGGAGGAGGCGGATGAAGTTGGCACACTCCGTCTGCACAGGGGGAGATGTTTGTCACTGGGCTGAGTCCTGGTGTGTCTGCTGGGGATGAGGAGCCTGGCCAGACCCTGCCATGGCACCTGGCCAGCTGGGCTTGGCTCTGGCTGGCTCCACAACCCCATTCCAGGCAGACCCCCAGGCTCGCTTTCGGGGTGACAGGGATGTTTAACCTCCATGGTAAACTGCCAAAGGCGATGAGCCGGGGCTGCCAGCCCTGCTTACCTCCACGTTCTTCCCTGCCAGCTGGCAGTGCTCGACTTGCTCCCTGGGGGCTGACCAGAAAATCTGAAACACAATGACCCCTCAGATGCAGCCCCTTTTTCCCTTGGCTCCCACGGCACCGGTGGGAAGAGGCTCAGTCAAAAGGCACTGCCAGGCTCAGGTGCATGACAAGGACACGGGGCTGCTCTGCCACAGGTCTGACACCCCCCTGGGTCCCTAGGGCCCAGTGGGCATCCTGCCAAATCAACTCAGAGTGAACCCAGCATGGGGACAGAGCCTGGGTGGGCCACGGCACGCCCAGGCAGTGGGCAGGCTCTCCTGGATCCCAGCCCGTGGGAACGCCAGGCTGCGGTGCCTTAATGGGCTTTTCTTTTGTTGGGCTTGAGCTGTGCACCCTGCCAGCAGGATGTCTTGGGATGACATTAGTGGACTCACTGCTGGAGCTGTTGCTGCAGCAGCAGGGACTAGATGTGACTGCAGGGCTCCGGGCACTGCCCTCAGTCCACCCAGGTCACCTCTCCTGGCCAAGCCACCCTGTCCCTCCCTGGCGTCAGCCCATCCCAGCAGGGCCCAGCACCGCCAGGGATGGGTTGACCCCAGTGATTGAGACATCCTGGCATAAATGTGTCCCCAGTGAGGTTAGAACAGCCCAGTTCAGAGCACATCCACCTCCACGCCCTGGTGCTGGGACAAGGAGTTGCTCCCAGGGAGGAAGAGGCCAGCTTGGCCAGGGCCACCCTCCTCCCAGCACTGACCTTCTCAGGCTCTCTGCTGGGGTGGTCCAGGTGGAGCAGGAAGATGTGGTTTTTTGCTCCCACCATCAGCCAGGCTCTGTCTTCATCCACCAAGAGAGACTGGAAATCCATTCCATCCCCTGAGGCCAGCAGCAGGCGAGAGCTGTTGGATTTCAGCAGGTCTGAGGAGAACAGTGTGGGAGAAAGAGAAACCCATCCATGAGCAACACAACCAGCAGCCAGGGGCCCTGTGCCTCCCTGGCTGGGACAACCCTGGTTACCTACCCTTACTCCAAGGAATCACAATTCCTGCCTCTGCCTCAGTGAAACCCACTCTCCTTGGTGCCCCTGAGCTCATCATGGAGTTTCCTCTATGTTCCTTCCTGGGAGAAAGAGTCACTCCAACAGAGAGGAGAACTGTGCTGACCTTGCCCTGGCTGAGCTGGTTTGCAGGGCACAGAGCAGGACAGGGATCCAGCCCAGGAGCCCAGAGTGCTCAGCTTCCAGCCTGGATTGCAGAACTCCTGGAGCTGCAGAGCCTCTGCACCCTGAAACTGTGGGGAGAGGATGGAGCAGAGGAGACTTGCTTGCTGTGCCTCCTGGCATGTTTTCCATGCATTTCAGATCAAGAGAGTTTACATAAAAAAGGGTTTTGGCTATTTGCTGGGGCAAATACAGCCTCCAAGGAAAGGTCACCACAGCCCAGTCTGGACACCCTCTTTGCCCACCCTTTGAGTCTGTGAAGTGGCTGCTGGACTTCACTCCAGGCACAGGGACAGGTGAGGCAGGAGGATGGGAGCACTGGGACAGACCCTTGTAAAGGAAGTTCTCAGCTGTGTCCTGGATGCCACTCCAACCCTGCACCAAGCACACCACATTTCCCATTTTGTGTCCTGGGTATTAGACTAGCTAGGGAAAAGTGCTTTTCGTGGCACCCCTTTGGCACTGCTGGAGGGAAGAACCACCTTGCTGAGGGGAAAGTGTGCCATGGACCCAGCACAATCCATGGAGAGTGGAGACAGGGCAGCAGGAAAGGCTCTGCTGTTCAGGTTGCAGCTCCTCCTGTGCAGCAGCCGGAGTGGCTCACATGGCCCTTCTGGCACAGTTGCAGCCATGGGGGTGTGTGAGGGAGACAATAAGCTCTTTTCTTTTGGTTAAAACTCCTGAAACAACATCCCCTGGGCTCGTATCAGCCTGTGATGTGCAGCACCAGGTTTGGTGGCTGGTTGCCGGGGCAATCATCCCCCAGTGCCGCCGGAGTGGCGGCTGCACCGGACACGGGACCGCAGCAGCTGCCGCCCCTGAGCGCCTGCTCCCAGGGATCGGGGCAGGAGAAACCTGCACCGGGGCAGGCCTTGGGGCTTCCAGAAATCGTAACATACAGCTCTCATCTCCAAAAGTGCCGGGATGTGGCTGGGAATAGGGGGCTGGCTACGCTGGGAAGGCTGCTCCTGGTTTTCGTGTTGTGCAGGGAAATGGGCAAAAGTGGGGCTGTGGGAAGAGGAGATGGAAATGGGCTGCGCTGGATGGGAACTGAGTAGAGGCAGAGTGTGGCTGGAAACCCAGAGAGATCTGTAAGTCCCAGACTGAAAATCTGCCCCAAATCACATGGATTGAGTCAGTGTGTCAGGAGCAGAGGGAGGGAGGCTGCCGAGAGGAGCCGGTGCTGGCTGGGTGGGTGCAGTGTGGATGGGAGCGTGGGTGGACGTGCGGCCCCAGGTGCAGGTGGGGTGTACGTGGGCACGGGCACAGCTCCATCCGAAGGGAACCGGCTGACCCGGGAGGTTGTCTCACTTCCTTCCACCCCCTTTCCAGGGCAGAGGGGAAGCAGGGCCAGTGCCTGAAGGCTGGAGACGCCACTGACGTCCGGTGGTCCCTGCTGGGCCCAGCAGCACGTGGGTCCCTGCCCGGATCCAGCAGCCAGGCTGGCTCCCAGCTAGCGCTTCCGTCTCCCCTTCCTCCAGGATCAGAGCTCCTGTAAGGGGGGGCCACAAATCCTCCTCTGCCAGGAGCCACTTCCAGCTACATCAGGGAGCTCCTGGCTCTCCTCCTGCTCCCACAAAAACTGTGCACAGCCCCATTGCACTCCCCACCTTTCCTCGGGTGCCTCCTCTGGATACCAGGGATACAGGGGAGAAGATTTCCAAGCAATTTTCCTCTAGCTGAATGGGATTAACAGCTGAATTCCTGTCCCTGCCTCTGAGCCATTGTCCCTGCTGGGTCCCCAGTGGAGTGCAGTGCATCACTCACTCTCTTATGTCTGTCAACATCAGGACCTGCCTGATTCAGGGAGGAGGGAAATGCTAGGCAGGACTCTGGGGAGGCAGGTTGGGGTGGGAGGGAAGGGCAGAGGACAAGGCTGATCCTAGAGAGTGTCACTTGCTGGTCACCCTCTGACGTGCTGAGGACAAGGTCAGGCAGGGTGATGGAGGAGCCCTCCCTGCTGCCATGGTTAATACATGGGAGAACCCTGGAAGGACTCACTGCCCTGCACTTGCTTCCTCTGGCAGGTTAATGACCATGAGGGTCTGAGCCTAACCCCGTGGCACGGCTCTGCTCCCTCACCAAGAGGACATTGAGTGCTGTAATCCAGACCCAGGAAGCTGCCCCACAAAAACCAGTCTCTTCTCACTCCCAGGGCATTTGATCCAAACCCAGCCCTGGAGGCAGGGAACCAGGGCATCTCTGCAGCAGCTGTACCATGGTCAAACCCATGGATGAGCCCCGAGAAACATCCTCTCCTTTGTGTTCACTACCTCCCAAGGCCGCGGTGTTTGTCTCTATTGCCGGGACCACTGTAACTGCCTTGCCCCATCCATCATCTCTGCCTGCCCCTCAGCTACATCATCCTCCATGCAGGGTGACCTGGGCTTCCTGGGGTCACCTCCCGGCTGTGCTGGAGGGCTCTCCTGGCCCCTTCCCCTGCCACCAGGCGCAGCAGCCCACGGAGGAGATCCCCGAAGCCGGGAGGAAGCTTGGTGCTAAATCGGGCTCTGGCCCCTCACTGCTGCTGGCTGACAAGGGACGTCCCAGGGCAGCTCTTGGTGCCGATAACCAGAGCCCCATGACCACCCTGCCCTCTGGAGCACTTGCTGCGTGGTGCTGCCCGGCTGGGCTGGCTGCAGATCAAAGGCTGGCAAACGACCCATTTGCCAGTTCCTGGGATATTCCCGCAGGAGGAGCTGGCAGGCGTACTGTGGTTTCACTGAACACCCACACTGCTGCACAGCCTTGGAAAAGAGAGAGGCTCAGCTCGGGCAGCGCTGGGGCTGACCCAGCCTGACCCAGCTCACCCCAGGCTGCCCCTGCCCGGCCGGGGTGGCCGGTGTGCTATTATAAACCTCCTCCTCGCCTCCTCGGCGGGGTGGGAGCCGCTGCTGTTGTTCCTGGCCCCGTGCCCTGTGCCCCATCCTTCCTGTGCTCCCGGGCCGTCGCTGCTGTCATTTCCTTCTCTCGACCCTGCTTGCGTCTTGTCCCCCCGCCCCGCCGAGGGCTCCGCCTGCCATCCCATGCTGGGATCTGAGGGCAAGGCTGACCCCGCCGATGGACCCTCAAAGGCCTCCTTTTATTTATTTTTTTTTCTCCTAGGGGTTTTTAAACCTAAACTTCTCAAGGCATTGTGTCCTTGAACCTGCCCTGTGCTGTCAATGAGTCACATCCCCTCGCCATTGTTCACCTCGTCCTTGAGCCCTCCCGATGCTGGGAGCTTCCTCTTCTGCCTCTGCCCAAAAGGGGTTTTGGCATGTCTGGCCCCGGGACACTGTGGGGCTTTGAAGTCAGCAGTCCCTCTGCCCCAGCAGCCCTGCTCTGCCTCCTCTGGCTCCAAGGAAAGGCAGACCCTGCACCGTGTTTCTGAGCTGGGCTATCAGCAGAGCCTTCTCCTCACACAGATATATTCCTGGGAGGTCCAGTCCTCTGCAGCCACAGAGAGCATCTTCCATCATGCTGGCTGTCCCTGCCTGGAGAGCAGCTCCTCAGGGTGATGGAGCAGGCCAAAAGGATGGCCCCAGAGCCTGGAATGCCATGCCCATGAGAAAGCTGCTCTGTCCCCTCTCGAGTGTGGAGAGGGCTGGTCCAGCCCTGCTGACTGCCACGTCCAAGGCCACTCTGAGGACGTGCTGAGCTGCCATCCTCAAAAACAGCTTGCTGGTTTTCACATGGGAGAACCTGAAAGCAGGTCAATTGGCCACGTCCATGCTCCAGGTTCATGTCAGGGTGAGGAGCTGCCAGGTTAGCAGAGCTCTCCTCTAGCTGCTCAGGTCATTCCCCTGTAGAGACTCTTTCCCTAGGGACTCCCTTCCCACACTTCTCTGCTGGGCTGTGTGCTGTGCTACCTGTCAGTCTGCCATTGCTGCATCTTCAGGTCACCAAAGCAGTCCCCCCTCTGCATCAGGCTTGAGAAAACGGTGCCTCCCCTGAAGAGCAGACCAGACGGACATAGGGGGAAAGGGAGAAGTGCAGTAGGGAGATGATCTGCACGGGGAATCAGTCTCTCCTGGCAGGAGAGGAGAGGTACAGGCAGGACTGTGCTGGTGGGAGGCAGGAGAAGGAGCTGGTGGCACTGTCCTGGGGCTCAGTGTCCCCACTGCATGGTGAGCTGAAGGGGATGTGCAGTTCAGCCCCAGCCCAGGACACACTGTGAGACACACAGAGTGAGTCTGAGCAGAAGGAGGCATCCTCTCTGGTCCTGGTGTTGCACTGGACCAGGGCAGAGTTTTCCCTACTCGGCCCTCTTCTCCAATGCCAGTGGCACTGGTACAGCATCCTCAGGGACTGCTTGGAGTTGCACCCTTGAAACATCCCAAGGGCCCAATGTGTGGAGATGTTAAAGCCACAACCATGAGGCTGCTGCCTGTGTCCCCAGGCCCTGGCCACCCCTTCACTCCCTCCTTGCAGGACTCTCTCCCAGCCCTCCCAGGCAAGGTGCAGACCCCGAGGAGCCCCTACCTTTGTAGGCGAGGCGGAGGCGCGGGGCGTGCTGCTTCCACGCCTGGCTGCTGCCTGGCTGCTGCAGGAGGACACAGAGGAGGAGTGTGGCGAGGGGCAGCCCGTGGCTGGGGGCAGCCCACATGCTGGCACGGGGGTGTGGGCAGGGGCCACTGGCCCTCACAGCACCATGGTCCAGCGCCGAGATGCCACCTCAGCCGCCAGCTGCAAGGAGAGAAAGGGGAAGGCTGCAGCTGGTGCTCAGCGGGCCAGTCTGGGCACTGGGAAGGCAGCTGTGGCTGGGATAGACATTCATCAGCTGCCCCCCCTGGAACTCCAGTGCCTTCCATGTCCACAAAAGACCAGCTATTCCAGCCTGCTTAGGAGAAGTGTACATACAGTGTGATGCCAGCGTGCCCACAGCATGTGGTACTTTGAAGCACTGGGATTTGAGTATCCTGGAGGTGCCTGACATGAGGGAAGAGGTGAGGAGCTCTTGGGCAGTAGTATATCCTTCAACAGGCTCTCAGAGCTTGGGCATCCTCTGCTCAATATCTGCTCAGATCCCAGTGCTTGGCAGAGCCTGGTGAAAGATCCCTAATACTCATCTCAGCTTGGGGTTAAATATCATCCCTCTCACTTAAAGGGGAATCCATGTTTTGGAGCACTGTCCATAAATGCCACTTCTCTGATCCCATCCACGTCATCTGTGGTTGTGCATGTACATGACATATCCCTGGCCAGTAGCTCAGCAAATTGCCTGGTCACCACAGAGCTCTCTGAGGCCACCAGCATCTGCTGGCTGTGGCATACTGCAGGCTGGAAGGGCTCTCTGACACATACATCCCTTCTGAGGCACACAGGGGTTCACTGCCTTGTCCAGCAGCTCCCACAGCTCCTGCCGGGAATGGGGCTGGCCTGCTGGCCCTCACCAATTAATCCAGGCTATTTAGATACTTTTTCTCCACTTCATAAATGTCCTGGTCCCTACATGGCAGCTCTGACTAACTCCCCCTCTTGCTGCATATTAAGTTTGTCCAGTCCCACGGCTGAAAGATTTAAAATGAGCTTTTTAGCTCATTCCTGGCCAGAGGCTCTTGGCACCAGGAGCAGGGGATTCCTGCCATCCCAGTGAAGGGCTGTGGGAAGGATGGTGCAGCCAAGTCTTTCCAACTTCTTTGGTCTCTGTCTTGCACAAGAAGTGCTCAGCTCTGCCTAGGGAGGAAGTTTGGGGCTGGTGGAATGGGGGTTTCTCTCTCTCCCAGTAGTAGCTCATGGCTGACCTGGGTTGCAGCTTCCTGGGAGGGGGTGCAGCTCATCTCCTGCTGCTTTCCTGCCCTCACTGCTGCCTGGATCTCACTCTGGCCAACATAGCCTGCTGCTGTTCCAGAGCCTTCCCCTGTGCCAGGAGACCTGTCACCACCCCAGGACATGGATGTGACCTCGGGGTGACTGCTGTGCTATTCTCTGTCTCTCTTTATTTTGGGGCTGCTCTCTCAACCCAGCCACTCCTTCCTGGGCACTTTTCAACAGTTCAACCACTGACATAGGAAGGGAAAAAACACCCCACAAACATGGTGGGTTTAGCCGGGTTTAAACTGTTCCTGGGTTGTGGGGAGGGAGGTTCCCTGATAGGAACCCGTCGGCCACACTGGGGACCCACAGACAGTGCTGCCCTCGCTCCCCCACAGCCCCCTTCCCAGCAGGCAGTGATGGGATGCTCCAGCCATTTCAGCTGCTCCCATGCTCAGCCCCTGCAGTGGGGTCTCCCAGAGCCATCCTGTGGACTCGCAGCCGTGCCCTGAGCGAGCACTGCTGTCCCAGGGGTCATCCCAAGGACGGGTCTGGGATTTGAGAGATGTATTTTTTTCCTTTGCCAAAGTGTGTTGTGCTGCTGGAGGGCTCAGGAAAATGCTGGCCTCTAATTGCAGCTTTCTATAAATGGAGCTGGGTCTGTGCTAGGCTTACCTTTGGGCTAAGCCAACCTTGGAGGAACCTTTCGTGACCCAGGGAATGCCAGGGCTTCTGCAGATGGCAGGCAGGGCACTGCTCCTGCCTTGGGA
This sequence comes from Manacus candei, assembly GCF_025592945.1. Taxonomy (NCBI): domain Eukaryota; kingdom Metazoa; phylum Chordata; class Aves; order Passeriformes; family Pipridae; genus Manacus; species Manacus candei. Next base: position 298,444 of record NW_026138084.1, read on the forward strand.
CATGGTCACGCATGATGAGCTTTGGGGATGCTTTGCATGCCTGGAGGAGGGGCTGGGGATGTCGGGCAGGCGTGTGCACTCCCATCTACAGCTCAGTTATACCAGTGCTCCATCTCCAGCCTTGGGAATGCCAAAGGCAGGTCTGATGGTAGCGGGAGCCACGGCCATGCACAGGAAAAACCCAGAGCCCTGGCAGGGCTGGGACAGGGACAAGAAAGTGAGGGTTTTGCTAGAGGGATTTGCAGCAGAGAAAGGAAGAAAAATTCCAGTAAGAAACACTTCCCATGTGTGTCACTCTGGGACTCTCTCCCTTCGTGCCCAGGCAGCAGTGAGGGACTCCACATCCACTTCCAGTGCCCAGCTAAAATCCCAGCACAGCCCCCCCCCCGAGCTGGCTGTGCCCACGGGCACAGGGACATCCCTCGTTGTGCCAGTCAGTGCAGGGATATGGGGGAAACAGATCTGCTGGAGGTGAGGAGCTCGGCCGAGTTTACACGGAGAGGGGGAGCGTGGGTGCCTGGTGGATGGAAACAAGCTGCAGATGATGAATCCAGGGTTAAATTAAACACTCCCGACAGTTTTAAATAATCAACTGTCCGGAGCTGCAACTATTTCCATCTCAGTTTGGAGAGGGAAGTGCTGATGAGGGCAGGCTGCTGGGCGAGGGGATGGCGGGGGGTTAACATTTCATACTCCAGGCACAGCAGGACCTGGTGGTGAGGACTTGGGGGATGTCAGCTGTATTTTGAGGGGCTGGCAGTCACCAGGAGTGCCAGGTGTAGGTGGCACTGGTAGTGACACCACAGTGCTGGGCTGACTCTACCAGCAGACCACCAGGCACCCTGGTCCCAGCAGCTGCCCTGTGCCCTCCCTCCCCTTCCACTGGTGACCTGCAGAAGCCACAGAATCACAGAATGGCTTGAGTTGGAAGGGACCCTAAATATCATCTAATTCCAAACTCTCTGCCATGGGCAGAAATGCCCCCCACTAGACCAGGTTTCTCAGAGCCCCATCCAACCTGGATGTGAACAGTTTCAGGGACGGGGCAGGCACAGCTTCTCAGGACAACCTATGCCAGAGCCTCACCACCCTCACAGGGAGGAATTTTTTTCTAATATCTAATCTAAATCACTCCTCTTTTAGTTTAAAACCAGCCCCCCTTGTCCTGTGTACAAAGTCAATCTCCCTCATTTTTATAAGCCCCCTTTAAGTACTAAGGCTGCATTGAGTTCTCCACGTAACAGAAGTCCAAGAGGTCTAAGGCTCTTGGCTGTCACAAAGTCCTCTGGAAAGTCTTGCTGTAGAGTGAGCAGTCCAGGGAAAAGACAAATCCTTCCTGTTTGAGGCACGGGGTATGGAAGGGACTGGTTTATCCGTGAAAACTCCAGTTTCCTCCTGACAACGCCTATCTGCTGCAATGCCACGAATAGTGTAAACCAGCCCAAATGTCAGAGGGGGAAGGGCCCTGGCAGTGGGTTTATCAGGCTATGGATTATCTCTGAGGGGGAAAGCTCAGCTCTTCAGCAATCCCGCAGCACGAACAGCAGTCGCCCTGTTGCCATGTGCTCCACCAGTTCACAGGCCTGATTGTATCCCAGATAATCCCCACGTGCCATGGACAGCCTGGTGCCTTCTCTAGTTACATGGCAGGGCTGGCAGGGCTGGGGTATGAGACAAAATGCTGGTCCCCAACAGCTGGGGGACCTCAGGGGACAGGAGAGGGGGGAGGAGAGGATATGCACACCTTATCAATGTCCATCCATAAGGGTCTTCCCTGTGGGGGGACAGAAATGCTGGGGTAGAACTTGCTTTGAGAGGGGAGAGCTCCAGGGAACTGAGTCCCTCCATGGAGCTGGCCCTGCCTGAGGCTCCTGAGCACCCAAGCCCTGACTCCCAGACCTCAGCCCCAGACTCCTGAGACTGTCCTGCCTCCCTCAGCAGAAACTCTGGTGTGGGTGGTCCCTTCTCTGCCACTTTTGGGAGCTGGGAGAAAGGAGTCTCACCCTGGCAAAGACACTAAGGGGCAAAGCCAGGCAAGGAGGTCCAGCAGACTCAAATTGGGCATCCATCCCTGCACACACATCCATGGGTCAGTTGGGTGCCTGCCATGTGGTCTGTGTCATGGGAATGTGGAGCCATGTGTGTGTGGAGCACTCACAGCCGGAGCTGCTGGCCATGTGCCTTGGCCTGCACCCCTGCCCACAGCTGTCCCTCTTCCTAAATCACTGCCTGGCCCCCTCCCTGGCCAGGCAGGAACAGAACCCTCCCTGCTCAGCCCAGGGTTGTGGTTGTCCCTCTCCATACCGCCCAGGATGATGGATGCCCTGGCAGCTGCAGGGAGAGGCAGCTGTCATCCTTCTCCACTGGGAGGACAAAGGCACTGGGGTGAGCCCTTGGCTCCCTCCCTGTCTTCCCTCAGAGCTGCCAGGCTGGGGCAGGACCAACTCTGAGGAAGCCTGTGGTGCTGAGTGGTTTGTGGGAGGGGAATGTGATGGTCCTGCAACAAGACACCAGAGCTGGAACCACAAAACCAAGTGGCAGAGCTTGGGTGGCATCACAGCACCTCAGTGTGCCCTGTGAAACATCAAAGTCTCAGTGAACCCCTCAGTAACAAGATCACACACTCCCATACACAGCCCCAGAGATTGTGGGGAGTGGATTTGGAGGGGTTGGATGAAGGGATTGTTGGACAACAGCAGAAGGCTGAGGCTGCTCCAGCTTCACCTCCATTTCCCTGCCACCACACGGCCAGGCTGGCCAGCAGACTCCCCTCCAGCCGGGACGTCTGGCAGCCTCTTACGCTCCTGCCTCCTGACATTAAAGTCCCCGACTGTGATTAGTCCCAGACCACCCTTCCTTGCCAGACAACACTACTGGAGTGTGCCAAGCACCATGGGTGGGGACAAAAGAGCCCAACTGCCACTGTCACACCACGGACCCTCAGCATGTCAACCCCTGGGCAGGGGGGCTCCTCCCTCATGGGCACTGGGTGACAGTGGCTATGGGGCAGGGACAGCCCGGTGGTCTGGGTGGTGTCAGGAGGACTTTGCTGCCTGTGGTGACACCTCGGAAGGTCTCCATGGTGTTTGTCTCCCTGAAGTTATAGTAGCTTAAGGCACACTCTGGTTGGGGGCACATCCTTTGAAAGCAAATGGGGAATTGCCAAGCCCAAGGCTGGCCAGGATATTAATAACTGTTTATGATGGGATAAGGAGCTGGCTTCCCTTATCATCCTGCTAATCCCTTTCTTGGAAGGCCGCTGGCTCAGCCCCTACCTTTCCCTTGCTACTGAGAGAGGTGAAACCCACTCTAGCCCAGCTCTCAGGCATCTGGCTGGTAAGGTGGCCCAGCAGCTGGACTTGACTCAGGGCACAGTGGTGGGCACAGTGATGGGCTGCATCAGCCCCTGCTTTCAGTCAGTGATTCCTGCAGGAGTTTCAGGTGTTCCTGAATGTGCTACTTGAGCCAGGTAGTGCCAGCTGAGGGACCACCACCATTCCTCCCTCTAATTTACCCCAAGGGCATCCAGCACCAGGAAGGCAACAAGTCCAACATGCAGAGAAAGCTGGATGGAGACACAGTGTAATTGCACCTTGCAGGTCTCCTCTCACACAAGATGCTGCCAAAGCACAGGGAGCTTCCAGTGCAGAGCAGTGCCACGGTCCTGCTGCCCACATCGGGGCGCTGGGACACCACCTGGAAGTGGCACATTCACAGAGGACTGGGTTCCTCCCCAGAAAAAGCAGAGGTGGGACAAGTGTGGGTTAACTTGGTGTAATTAATAAGCTCTGGGCTGGGCGTACTGCACTCCCAACCTGCTGCTTAATGCAATTGAGAAGCTTAACATTCTTTCACATTTGGGGCTTGCCACCCTCTGATGTTGTGTTCAAGTACCCAAATAAGGCAGGGAAGAGGCTGTGTGCTGCCTTCTGTGCTGCCTGCCCAGCTCCCCAAAGCCTTGGGGGTCCCCAGAGGCAGTGCTGCATTCCTCAGAGCCATTTATACTCCAGTGCTGAAACCCACCCTTGTCACCTGTCTGCCACATGGCCTGACACTCAGCACAGCCCTCGGGATGCTCAGGGAGCTTTACCCCACTTGGGAGCCATTCTCTGGGCTCCAGACTTTCCAGGCTGGGTCTGGGTGAATCACACACGTCCTGGCAGGGGCTCCAAGGCCAGAAGCTGGTGTGGTCTCTAGCCAGGGACAAGTTTGCCCATGCTCCTTGCCCCAGACTGGCTGTAAAGCTGCTGGGGTGAGGGGCTGAGTGACACTCAGGGTTTCCATCCAGAGCTTGCCAGCCCAGGGTCACCAGCTGGAGCCTGGGCAGGCTCAGCCATCGTCCCCTGTCACAAGCTGCCAGCCCCTGGAAAAGAAGTGGTGGGCTTGGTTGGGGTCCTTGTGGGACCCCTGTGAAGAACCCCAGCAGAGAGCCAAGGGCTGGGGACAGCTCCACCCCAGGGGTGTCTCAGGGGAGAGCTAGCCCTGGGGAAAGCATCCCTGCTCCCTGGACAGGCTGCAGCCTTTCCCAACACTCCCAAACCAGAGCCAATTGCTTCCTGAAGCTGCCAAGGCATTCTGCAGCAAACCCACACGATGTGCAATACTCATTTTCTTCATTCACAGTGGGATTATTGCTTCCCACCTCCCGACCTACTGGACAGGGTGCTCAGCACCTCTCGGAGGGCTGTTAGCTTTGCCACATCTCCCCACCTATCATCCCAGGGCCCTTCCCGGCGGGAGCTGGCCGTGAAACACCTGCTCTGCTGCTCAGTGACCCGGCTCACGATCCGCTTCGCCGCTGCCAGCCAGCGACACGGCTGCCGGTCGCACTCCCGGGGCCGCTGGCTGTCCCAGCTGGGGCCGCCTGCCTCCCCTGACGCTTGAAAGCTCTGCAGTGTTTTCTTTTCATCAGCGAGAGCCCCGCTCCCTGCTCTCCCGGCCGCGGCGCTAATTGGAACAGGCTGGGCAAGGCGTGGGGGGCTCCGGCGGAGAAAGTATTTTAATGAGGATAGAGGGTGCCGGCCCCGTTATCTGCTTCTTCTCAGAACCTCTTGGCTGGGCTCCTCGGGAATTAGAGCCTGGATTGCCGGGTAAGCTCTCTGGCTCGCAAGCCTTGGACCCCTGCGGAGCACCACGCTCCGGCGGCTCCCCGACGGGCTGCCCTTCGCTCCAGGACACTGCTCAGGGAGCCAGGGACACGGCTCTGCATGGCCGGCAGCTCCTGAGGGCTGAACACCCCTGCGACCCCACCCCAGCAGCTCGGCTGTGGCCGAGGGAGCTGCCTGGGGCAAGGCTGCGGCTTCTCTGCCGGGTATTTCCCGGGATCAGCGACCAGCGGAGACGCTGGGATACACGAGGCCGTTCACCCCAGCCAGCTGCTCAGTCACGCTTCCCCAGGGGATGCCAGGTCAGCTCCAGGCGGAGCTGAAGATGCTGGCACGTCTGGCAGGGGCTGGGGCAGGTCAGGCTCTGGGCGGCTGCAACAGCATTGCCATGGGAGAACCAGGGCAGCATCAGCAGCTCCAAGGCAGAGAGCTCCCTGCTTTCAGCCATTTCCCTGCCCTGACAACACAGGAGAACCCCACCCAGCAGATGGACACAGGCAGGGGTACCCTCCTCCCAGCACAGCTCCTGTGCCCGTGTCCCCAGCAGGTCAGAAGCAGCAACCACCGTGTCCCACACCCGAGGTGCTGCTCCCAGGGCACATCCCTCCTGCCCAATCCCTATCTCACGTGAAGGCCTCTCTGTCCTCCATGCACTGATCTGCATGGAAGACATGCCAGCGTTCTGCCATGGAAGGCCACTGTGGTTGTTGTTATTCCGGTGTGGGGCTGAGGCACAGCTGGACTGAGTGACCTGCCTGTGGTCAAATGGGAAGCATAACAGGACAGGGATTGACCCCAAGTGTCCCATCTTCCCCCAAAGAAGCTCATTCTCCTCCAGCACAGACCAACTCAGCACTAAGCCTGACTCTATGCACGTGGCTCCCAGCACATGGTGTCAGAGCTGTCACCATGTCACCACCCGCCTGCGTGGGAGCACACACCGTGGGAAGGCCAGCTTTCCCCTCAGAGGACAAGGGACAGATTGAAACTGAAAGCCCTTGTTTTCCTTTTCACACCACAAAGCACGCAGGCCAAGTTAGCTGACATCAGTGGTCTCCTCCTGGAAAACAGGGAAATAAACCTGGACCCAGTGGTGGGAGAAGCAGGGGGGGGTTCCTGCACACAATAAATGGCAGCTTGCCAGCCCATGAGACCAGAACAATCACCTCACACGGCTGAGCGCTCGTGAACGGCATCATTCCAGAGGAACCAGGTCCTGGGCAGGCTCCCAAGTTAAGTGGGGCTGATGCTGGCAACAACTGTGCTCCATGCCGTGCCATCCCACCAGTGGAGAGGGGTTGTGCTGGCCTGGCATCCCTGCAGGTACAACAGAGCCAGGGGGAGATTCAGGGGCACGTGGGATGACTGAGCACAGAGGTAGCAGAGGCCAAATGCCCTACAGTGACCACATCTGGGAATAACAAAGGCTTATCTCTGCCGGGAGTATGGAGTGGTCCCTCCTGGGTACCACGGAATTACTATCGTTCATAACACCCAGCTATGGGGAGATGCTGGGGGTTTATGGCTGTGATTTGGGATAATTTAGTCTTTAGGGAGGGAGAATGACTTGGTTCCCTGTGCTGTGAGCCCAGCTCTGTGGTCTTACACTGGTCATTTTGCTTCAGTTTCCCCAGGCAAAGAGTTGGAGAAGGTACAGTTGGCTCCCATGAGCAGGGCAGGAGCAGGGAGGTATCAAGTGGCTCACAGGAAGGACCAAAGCTGGAGACCCAGTCCAAGGTAGGTAACACTGTTTTCACCCTCTCTCCTTGCTCCTGCTCTCCACTTGCTCCCTGCTCCAAGCAGGGGGGAACAGAATCCCCTGATCCAACCTTGTCCCCATGGAGGGCTCCTCAAAGAGGGCAGGTGAGGCTGGGTGTATCCCCCCATTACCCATCCAAAAGCAATTCCCAGTGGCCCCCCAGACCAGGAGGTGACTCAGCTGACTGATCTCTATGTCTCTGCTTCCAACAGCAGGTTTGTAATGGTGTGAATGAGTGTCTGTAAGGATCTAATTACCCCGTGCTCTCTGAGCTACCTCTCATTGTAATTCCAGCCGGAGTGGGGACAGACCAAACTTGGAGGAAGAGGCAGCTCCAAGAGTCTGGGAGCCAAGGTTTACGATAAATCTTTATCCTTAGTGTAAACAGCCCCTGAGAGAGTGTCACAGGAGCACAGCAGAGAGCGAGGCAGCCAGAACCCCTCACCGTTTGGAACATCTGCCAGCTCGGGGACTTGGTTTGGCAAAGAGCATCATTAGCAGCAGCAAGACCTGCCAGGGACCCCAGGCTTGGCTCCAGCTCCCTATCCTTGAGCTGGGTGCTGCTGGGTGCTGCTGCTGGCAGCCCCACAGCCTGGGCATCAGCCCTTCCCAGCCAGACCATGGCAGATGCTCTGCAGCCTCCTCACACAAGCACATTGGTATTTGGGAGAGCATCTTACATCCTTGGGGGTTTCCTGTTTAATTCTCAACCTAAGGAACTGCAGCAAATGATCCCTGTCTTGCATGCTTGTGGAATTCAGTGAGATTAGATTAGGGATGAATTCTTCCCATATTTCTTATAGGGCTGATATCTCTGCCCTGGCTTTCAGATTGACTTCCCCATCCCCGTCTCATTAATCACCGGGGTGTTTGCGTCTCTGTCGTTTTCAATGCCGTTAGCTCGGCAGGAGAAATCTGTCTGTTCCAGCAGCCCATCGCGTCAAGCCAGTGACCCGTCAGGGCTGCCAGACCCCCTCCCTTTGAAGGCCGAGCGAGGAGAGGCCGGCAGAAAGCTGGGACACGCTCCACTTGGCAAAGAGAAAGCTCCCGCATGGGGCGCGTGGCCGGCATGTGTGCGGGATGGCTGCAGTTCTGTGACCAGATCTCCAAGAGCACTTTCCCCTTTGCCCTCAGGCACATGGCTGCAGCAAAAAAAAAAATGCTGGTTTCCAGTTTAGCAGAAATTTCCTGCCAGTGCTCAGTAGCTGGATTAATGCAATGGTTCCTTACGGGCAATAAATTCTTAACTAAGGGCAGCCACAGCAGTGGCCAGTGCTTGGGGCTCACTGGACCCTCACTACACCCTGCACAGGGAAATGCTTCCAGATGATTTCCAGTGGACAGCACATCCCTCGGCCCGGCTGCCAGGTAGGGCTGCCACACACTCAGGAGCAATGATAGCAAGGGTAGGAAGAAATAACCCTCTGTGTCTTAATTTAAGTTCATAAAGAGCTTTGTTATTTGCTAAACAAACATTCAGCCTCCTCCCTCCCCCCTCACCCTGAGTATCAGCCCCATCACACAGAAACACCCACCCATCGCTTTCAGGACACTCAGGCTTGCAAGGCTCCCACCTCCCAGCCATCCATACTCAGGCTCTGTGATGCTTCCAAGCAGAGGGATCATTAGTTACAAGGACTCCTTTGGAGAGCACCCGGTATTTCTCAAGCTCTGTTTCTTTTCTGCCTGCTTTATGGGATGACCCGAGTTTCTGAGAGCTGAGGCATTGCAGAGGGAGGTTGAAGAAGCACAATTTCCTCGTCCCAACAGATTTCATAAAGCCCAAGCAGGGGAAAATTCCCCCATGGATCAGGGAGGCTGTTTTTTCTCCTTATATCAAGGCTGTCACAACTGTTTGAAGGCAAATGATTGATTTTTATCTGGGGGGGAGGGAGAAATCTGACAAAGTTATCTCTGAGCAGTGGCAAAGCTCCCAGCATGGGTTAGTGACAACTGCCCAGTGTGGGATTTTGGGATGTTAAACCTTTGCAGTAAAGCAGAGTATAGAAGTAGAAGAACATCAGAAAAAAACAGCTTTGGAAACAGAGCTTTACCATAATAAAAAAGCACAAAACCTCTCGGAACTGAAGTTACAGCATTAATAGATATAACAGTAAAAGATGGTTGCAGGGGGTTGGAACAAGATGATCTTTAGGGTCCCTTCCAACCCAAACTGTTCCATGACTCTATAAAGATTAGTATCCCAAACTTTTTGCGGCATGCTCTGACAAATGGAGCGGCAGAGCGAGGTCTGCTCTCTCTGCAGGAGGTGGGAAAAGCCCAGTCACTCGTGAGTTACTCTGCACGGAGCCATAAAACACAGCGAAGCTGACAGTGAAAGCAGACGAGCTCACGGCTGGTCAACCCCGGCTCAGCTTCCCAGGCTGAACTCTCCCACTGGGAATGCTACTCCAGCCAGCTCTCCCAGGGAGGGAACCAAGGCAGCCCGAACCAGCCTGGGCTGCCCAAGTTTATGAACAATTAAACCCACTGCTCGTTACTCACCCGTCAAGGAGCCAACGGGATCCCAGCGGCAATGCCCACCCTACCACCAGGCCAGCAGCTCCAGCGCCTTCTCCCAGTGAACCCAGAGCACCTGGAGGCTGGAGGCGGCAGGAGGAGCCGGAGGGGGAGGACAGCCGGGGGCAGCCCCTCATTCATACCCAGCCCCGGCTGCGGGAACGCTCCGTCTGGTCCGTCCCATTCATCCGCACACCACAATTGCCATCTAGCGGTGCGGGATCGGTGTGGCCGGAGCTGCCGGGCTACCACGGAGTCATAGGGAGATATTCGGCTTTTCCCCGGGATGCTTCATCCCCGCAGCTCGAGGCACATCTCGTGGAAGGGGATAGGAAAGCAGCAGGTGCAGCGCTCACGTTTTCTTTATCTTGTGAACTGGGACACAAAAGCACAGCAGGGTGGATGGGAGCACAGGCTCACGGACACCATCCCGCTGCTGTCACGCAGTGGGGTTAGAAAGGAAAGCTCTGGCCCACAAGCAACTTCAGAGCAAAAAGTGATGGGAAGGGAAATCTGGGAGGATTTGGGCTCTAATGTACAAGCACAGTGCAGTGGGAGCAGAGCCAGACATTCAAGGACCTGACTATGAACTATACATTTCACTTCAAATCCTTAGTCCATTTCTGAGCCCCTCACTACAAGAAAGACACTGAGGTGCTGGAGCGTGTCCAGAGAAGGGCAACAGGGCTGGGGAAGGGTCTGGAGCACAAGTCTGATGAGGGAGACGGGGGGGCTCAGCCCAGAGAAGAGAAGGCTCAAGGGGGACCTTCTCACTCTCTACAATTCCCTGACAGGAGGGTGGAGGTAGGTGGGGGTCGGGCTCTGCTCCCAGGTAACAAGCAACAGGACAAGAGGAAATGGCCTCAGGTTGTGCCAAGGAAGACTTAGATTGGATACTAGAAAAAATTTCTTCACTGAAAGGGTTGTCAAGCACTGGAACAGGCTGCCTGGGGAAGTGGTGGAGTCACCATTTACAGAGGGATTTAAAAGCCGTGCAGATGTGGCACTTAGGGATGTGGTTTACTGGTGGGCTTGGCAATATTAACAGTTGGACTCAATAATCTTAGAGGTCTTTTCCAATTTAAACTATTCTGTGATTTACAAGGTGTTTTTTAGCTCCAGACAGGCTCTGGGCTGATCCTGCAGCCTGAACGCCCATCAGTGGCTGGGGAGCATGAGGTGCATTCCTGGAGCATATTGGGTTTGGTTTCATCTGAAAGGAATCTGGTTGATACTGTCCCAAGCCCGACCTCTGCAGAGCTGCTCCAGGATGCAATCCAACAGTGGGGAAAGTCATGAGATCAGATTCAGAAGTGCACCCCAGAGTCAAATTAAGGCACTGGAGCAGGCACACCCCAACAGGACGTTAGGGAAGGGGACCTTTCTGTCTGTGCAAAAGACCTCCCCTATGTCCCAGCAACAGGACCCAAGGGAGTTGCCTAAGACCCTGTTGAGGCTCTGGGTGTAACAGGTGTTACAGGCAGCTTTGTCACCAGCTTGTGGGTGGGACTGCACTGCCTGTACTGGGGTGACTGTGCTCCCACTGCCCCTCTGTGATGGGAATGCAAACCTCATCAATGTAGGCACTCCAGCTCCTCAGGCTGACCCTTTCCTTCCCTCCAGATCAAGCCTGGCATGGCACAGTGTGAAGTCCAGAGGTGGGTATCCTGCACTGGATGTCTGCAGCAGCAGTGGTGTCTGTGAGGTGGTGGCTGGAACCACCTCCAGGGGTGAGCTCCAAGCTGTTATCCAGCCCTGTGCCATTTCTGGACCAGCCCATCCTTCCATTGTGTGGGACGGGGGACTCTGTCCCTGGGGGGTAATGCTCACATTCCCAGCTTCCTTGCAGCATTCCCAAGTGCTCCATAGGGAAGCAAGGTGCACTTTAACAGCTGGACAGGACTGCCCTCCTCAAGGCTGCAAAAGGGCTGAGCAGCACATGTACAGACCCACACACCCTCCAGCAGCAACTTGGCCAAACCACATCACATTCAAAATGTGCTGGTAAAAGGGATCCACATGAAGTTTGGACAAGGGCTTGTGTCCGTGCTTATCTCGGCTATTCCAGGCACTCTGTGACTTACTATAGTGTCATTCATCTTCCTTTGAATCTTTGTACTACTGAAAGGAAGTCCATGAAAGTGCAGCTTCACAAAGTTACACTTGGTGACATTTGAAAGCATAATGTCCCCAGTGCAGGAACAAAGAACAGAATGGTCTTTGTATGTATATGGATAAATAAGGAAATACAGAACCTACATTAAAATGGGGGCATGGTTTGAGCAACAACCTCCTCTGAACACTGAACTCCTGTTTCTTGAGTCTTAAAGCACTAAATGAGTAAAATTGTTCAACATACTCATCTGGTATCTTTCCATATCCATCTAGGGGCAAGTACACACGTTTATTACTCTTCCATTTCAAATAAAGAGAAGGCTTAAAGATTTGTTTGAAAGATATAAAAAATTGGCTAATTGCAATGTATTCACTCCTAAAGCTTTTACTGTAAAGTAGAACTTTATCTTAAAAGCGTTCCCTGCTCATGTTCTGCTTGCTGGTGTCCTGTGCCTTCAGGGTGTCCTGGCAGAGCTCTGCCTGTGTGCCAAGCCCAGCCATACCTGTGCAGGTCTGCAAAGCCCTGATAGTCCAGCACAGCTGCACTTGTGATATTGAGAAAGAAATCCCTGGAGGAGGTTTTTTTTTCAGTTTGCTTGCAGCTGAGTGATAGAAACCTGATTTGTGGAGCATCAGGTTTTGCCTCTGAGAAAAACAAGGAGTGTAATGCCCCTGCTGACAGGGTGGGTGTGCCTGGGCTGCAGGGAGGTGAGGTGGTTCCATACCCAACTGTGTAAGGCATTTCAGAGAGGGTCCCAAATGGAGATGACAGGTCAAGGAGATGTGACCAGCTCTGAACTCAGTCTTTGCAGCACTGAGGGGCAACCACCAGCCTCATCCTCCTTCCAGTAGCCCCTCTCCTCTCCTTGAAGCAGGTCACTGCTGAGGAGGGAAGCACATTCCCTGGGTTCTGTCTCTCCTTCCCCTTTACAAATTATTCCCTCATCCCACCCGGATGGTTTTTTTCTGTTTAGAAAGCACAACTCCAGCTCTTTACATCATTATGTTTCAATTACAAGGGCCTGAGTCACTGCTGTATCAATATTAATATGAATAAATATTGGAAATCAAAGACTATCTACTTGATTTACCTTGGGAAAGGGGGAAGAAAGCACCTCTTGCTTCAGAGCCTCTCAGCTGTCTGAAGCAGCCTCTTGCATACCAACCTGTGTGGCTGAGAGAGCTCAGAGATAAACCCTCCCTTGGACAGGGGTCCAAGCAGAAGTGCCTCCAGCCCTTTAAATGGCAGATTAACCTCCTCTTTGGTTCCACTCTCAGTCCGTGGCTCCTGTTGCCCGTTCCTTTCAAATAAAATCCTTTTAAACCCCTTGTTCTGCCTTTTCCTCTGGGCTTCCTTGTACACACAGTTCTATCCAGACCAGCCTTAGTGTTGGTTACGGATCACCCCAGTCCTCCTCCTGTGTGTAACATCTCCATCCAATCAACTGCTACAACACAGGACTTATGCTGTGAGCTGTTCCAATTCTCTTATCAGGACCTTCCAAAAATAAAAATAAATTGTAACCTGGGCCATACCCCTCACCACAGGATGGCACACAAGGACACGTGCTGAACACAGCCACAGCACTAGCACAGTGGTGAATAATCTCTGAAATAAAAGCAAAAGAGTTATAAGATATAAAGGTAGTTGCAGTTTAGCTGTGGCTTTGGGTGGCTATCCTTTACAAAGTATTAAAGACACCAAAACCACTGCACCAAAGATAAATGGTCAGGGTTTCTGCATCGCCACCTACGCTGCTGTTTTCCCAAGAGAATATGACATTTTCTGGGTTGGTGCTTCTTTTTAATGCTTTTAGTTTCTCACTCTATTTATCTGCTCCAGCTCATTAATAACCTCGTGCCAGTCACCTCATCCCAGCCCCAGCAGAGGACTGCTCCACACTCCCTAATCCTGGATATCCACGTGCATGGATGCCATGCCTAGGTAGATACATACATACAGTATATACACACACATCTTCAAGGGAACACACAGGAGCTCACACTGGGTTACACGAGGGAAGAGGAATTTGGAGGAATTAAATCAATATCAATCCAGGGAATACCTCGATTTTCCATGGGCTGGCACAGGGGTACTCCCTACAGCCCAGGTGAGTGGTGTTCCCAAGACACACACAGCACAATCCCCAGAAATCCCACAGTTCTGGGAGTAACACTGTGGTGTTCTGACATCCTAAGACACAAACAGTATTCCTGATTTCCCATAATCATTTACTATGAACCTCAAAATAATAGAAGCCAACACAAGTATTTCTATGATTAATATAAGTAACAGGAGGTAGATCTACCTCCATGGACAGAAAAAGGATTTCTCTTGATTGGCAACAGATACATCCTGCAATTAGTTATTTGTAATTTTTTTTTTCCTCCTCTTTTCACAGCAGTCTGTTCCTGCTCCTCTTCTGTTCCTGACTTGAGCCCTGGCAATGGGCCTGCCAGGAAAGTGCTGTGCTGCCTCTCCTTTCACACATGCACATCACAAACAAGAAGTGAGTGTATGGCTAAGCCAAGGAACGTGCATTATTTAGTGAGGTCCATCTGTCTAAGGGAAGCTGCTCTTACATTTATCTGGTTTATTATCTTCTAATTAATTACACATCATCAGTCATTGACAGGTTTTCACCAAGATGCATGTACCCACTTACCAAATTAATAAAATCAGAAGGGGTTCCTGCATTTGATGGTTGCAAAGGCTCCTTCTGGTTGTCTTGGGAATGATGTTCTGTGAGTGCTCATTTTTGGCACACACAGGTGCCTGGCCCACCCAGGTGCAGACAGCCTGTGCAGCAGCTACTAATCTGCTCCCAGATTCCCCTCTTCCCTCACGTGCCACTGAAAATGATGTCCCATCACAGTCATACTTCTTCCCCCTTTGTGCACAGATAATTTCCAGACTTGAGAGCACAAGCTTGTTACGTCCGACCTGGTGCCACCACCACTGTTCCCTGTTTGAGAGTTCCTCCCCAGAAGCCCATCACCTTCCCCATCCTTCCCTTGCATGCCTGGGACTCCCAGGAAGACTGAAGGCCCTCTCACACAGGTACTCACCAGCACAATGTCATGCCCACCTCCATCATCCCTGGGCCGCGGTGCCATGAGCGAGTCCTCCACACTGCTGTGGCACTGCCTGTGCCAGAGACAAGGAAATGCAGCTTGGAGAGGTCTTCTGCTGCCTTTGGAAGTTGTCAGCTCTTGCAGGTGGCTCTTCACCTCCAAATCCTGCTGCTTTCAGCTTCCACATCTCCTGCTTTCCTTCTTTTGGGGTATTTGGAAGCAGTGTCAGGCCTTGCTCTCTGCCAGGTGAGCAGAAAGGCAGAGGGAAGCACCAGCAGCTCCAGCACCACCCCCTGCTCGCCAGGCACGGGCTCTGCTCCCACCAGCCACTGCCATCAGCATCATCCTTATCCCTACAGGCCACACTCAGCCTTGTCAGCCATGGTCCCTGCTGTGCTCACACACACACACTTTCACTGTGCTTTGGTCCCACCATTACATGTTCCTGCTGACTCTGCACCTTCCCAGGATGTGCCAGTAGCACTCGCTCAGCTTTTCCCCTGTTGAACACAGCCCCTGCCACCATGGGCCAGCATGGATATGTCCCCATGAGGGCACCCAATACGCCTGCCACCAGATCCAGCCTGCCCCATGTGGAATGTTCTGCTCTGGCTGGGAAGCCCAGACATTAGTGACACCCAGTATTAGTGAGATCACTCTTAACCTTTCAGATCTTGCTATTAATTGAACCCTGTTGACCTCACTAGCAGCTAGGATGAATCCCACACAGGTCACTCCTGCTCCTGCATTCCTCCCAGGCTTTGGGGCCATCCCCTGCTCCCAAGCTCCCATCCTGACCCAGAAGTACACGGCACCAGGAGCACCTGTCCCTGACATGGCATGGAACACACTGCAGGACAGTGGCACTGCTGGCAGGGCCTTCAAGCTGCCAAACCTTCACTGACATGGCTTCAGCTCCCAAGGACCTCATCAGCAGAGAGCAAACCACAACAGGAATCCTCCAAAGCATTACATGCTTCTAAAACATATAGTTTCAGCCACAAGACAAGCACTGACAAATTTTCAGTTTTATTAAAAAAATTCTAGCAGCAAAACCTGTAACAATTCAAAAAAACAAACAAACGAAAAAAAAAGACCAAACCTTCAAAAAGAACATGACACAGAGAGAAAGAGACAAAGATGGAGAGAGACTGGCTTGGGGTTCCCCCTCTGTTCACTCCAGTTCCTTGTAGCGGGCAAACATGACCCTCCGGACGGCGTCACGGTAGGTCTCGTTCGACTGCCTCTTGGGGGGCTTCCCTGGGGCCCCCAGGCCAGGGCCCTTCCTCCGATTTTCTGCCTGCAAACAGTCACACAGTGATTTCTCCTCCCATAAAGAAAAAGCTTCCCTGGGGCTGCTTCAAGGACTGCTGACTGCTCCCATGTGGATCCGTGGGTGGAGGAAGAGCAAGTGCCCTGTGTTCCTCCAAAAGCTGCTTGGGAGAAACTACAGGCCCTTTGTGGGCAACGAAAGCAGCTGCAGCCAGCAAATGCCCTTTGAGAATCAAACCCCAGGGATGGGCTGTGGGGAACAACAGGAGCATATGGCGGGGTGGCAGCCAAGCAGGCAGTGCCGGCAGCCCAGGCAGCCGCGTGCCAGCCAGGATGGAAACCGAGCAAAGGAGAGTGCCAGCGAGAGCTGGGCTCTTGGGGAGCTGTTTGCTGTTAGCCTGCATTGGCACAAGCTCAGCTGTTCTCTCTAACAGAGTTCCCATGGGCCCTGGTACCTCGCTTGGAATTTCAACCAGTGTTTAAGGACCGGCTTTTGCAGCCAGTGCCTGCATTATTCAGCAATGTCTGTCTGGAGTTGGCCCAGGAGAGTAGGCCCGGGGCTGGAAGTTTCTCTCAAGTCCAACTTACCTGAATACCAGAGATCTCACCAATAAGACCAAGAGATCAAAGTCCTGTGGGGCTGAAGTGGGCACATGGTTTTGTCCCACGTGACTTGCAAGTGCAAGGAAAGCACATCTCTAGGGCTCTTCTGGGAGGCCTTTCTAGGAACTCTACGAGGGGCTGTGCTTTGCCACCAGCTCCCCACCCAGACAGGGAGCCCTGATCAGAGGTCAGACCTCCCAGAGCGTGTCGCTGGAGCTGGCTCTATGACAAAGCCCATTTTATGGGCACAGGAACCTCACCACGAGGACTCAGCAGCAGCTGGGGCCGGCTCCTGCTGTCTGCACTGAAGAGGGACTCTTGCCTCGTGTGTGTGGGCTCAAGCAAACACGCGTCACAAAGCCTCAAATATTTGCTTTAATGATATACTCGACTGCAAGCTGAAAGTCACACCACGAGCCGTGCTCCAGGCTGCCCCTCGGCAAAGCACGGACACCGCGGCAGCCTGGTGAGCCACGAACCTGCCATCACAGCACCATCCTGCTCCTGTGTCCCTGGGCAGGGGAGAGCAGCCCCTGCCCCAGGCCGCTTCTCAGACAAGCCCTCTGAAGCAAATTAAGGTCCCCTGAGAGACCAGCCTGTCATGGTAAGGCAGGGTTGGGTAGACCCTGATACCCTTTGCCAATGGGACTCTGCTCCTCAGGCGAGGTACCCTGGCATCACCTTCCACTGTCCAGAGTCTGCAACGGCAGTGAGAGCCTCACAAGTGCTAAGCAGAGCAGACAAAGAGCAGGACATGCCCCGTGGCTTTGGTTACACTCACACCTCCTGGGTGGAGGTTCACCTTTTCCCCCAGATCATGCGGCTGCAGAGCACTGAGCTGGTGACCTGCTCAACCCCCAGCCTGGCTTCGGGCAGGTACTAATCAGATGCTCACATCCTTCCTGATCTACTGTTGTTTTATTTCCAGCACCTCCAGATCCATATAAATTCTAACCTTGTTCTGCAGCCAACATACTTGCAGCCCCTCCCAGCCTGCAAAGTTCATCACTGCACACATATTATTCCATCAAGTGGGTGCCTAGACCTGCAGCCTGCCTCTTGCTCTGGCTGGGAACTCCCTCCAGCTGTTATGGCAGACATTATGGGCTGCAAGACAATGGTGTGCTTTGAAAGGAAGACTCACCTCCATTGGTGATGCTGTGCCCTGCTGGTTGTGGCCGAAGCCCTTCTTCCACCCTGGAGACTGCACCATTCGGTTCCCTTTGTTGTTACTGTCAAACTCACTGCAAAAGAGATAGAATCAATTGTCCAATCTTCCAATGCTTCAAACACATGCCAGGGATTTTTAGCTCTACTAATAGAACCTTCACTGACATTCCAACCTCTCATGAGGAATATCCAAGTTTCTTGCCAGAAGCACACCGCCTAAGGAAGTGGATTCTATGTGCAGGGCTCACACACCTTTGACTGCAAACTTTCTTGTCCCACCTCAGGGGGAAATACACCAGGGCACAGGAAATGAGCTCAAGTTCCAAAATATTTACAGTACAAGCCAGCCAGCAGCGTTCTGTGCTTGTATTCCTTAATTAGAATTTTAGCAATAGCAAGAAAGTGAAGTCTAATCCCTGTTGCTCTGTTAGATCTTTCTTTTCTCCCAGTGCTGTGGTCATGGAGTTCAACAGATGCAGTGTTAACTCAGACACCCTTTCTCCCACCTGGTCATTACTCATCCAAAACCACTAACCAAAACTCACAGTTTTGAAGACCTCTCAGCACAAAAATAGCTTCCTTCAGACAAGTTCTACTTTCTGGCTGCTGATGACACCGCACACAAACTGCTTTAGTTTATCCAAAGCTATTCCAGGAAAACAGGGAAGAGAAAATGTGGATTTTTAAACTGCAAGACACAGAGGAAAGGTCTCTTTCTGAGGTGCTGCACCAGAAGGGAACAGGCACATAACCACTGTTGTCTTCAACACATGCCTGGCCCTTCCTCAGCCCACTGGAACACGCGAGCTCGCAGCAGGCAGGTCTGTCGCGAGCTCCGCACAGCGCGCACTTTCTTCCTCCACCTACTCTGAATGAGATGGAAACAGCTCCCAGCGTTCCTCTGAGTCAGTGAACAGATGAAACACAGCTTTGCTCTTTCTTTCGATGGCTAGATGCCAGGACAGGAGGACAGCAAGTGCCTTAAGGACGAGGTGGATGGGAACAAGCTGCATTCTGCTCTCTATGCCTGGTCAGGCACACTCAAGCCCCCATCTCACCCCTCCAGCACCAGACAGCTTATCTCTGCTTTTCCCTAAACCCTCATTTCCATCAATGCCCTCCTCCTGCCCTCTCTGAGATGTCCTGCAGCACAACAGGCTCACAGTTTGGGGAACTCTGTCTGACAGTCTGACTGACTGTTAATTTGCAGACCTACCCCACTGGCCTTGGCATGCCAGCAGCACACACCCCATCCCAGCATCAGCATCCCCAGAGAGGTCTAACCAAGAGCAGCCATTACCTCTCTGAATCCCGGTCATATCTGAGTCGTTTCCTCTCTGGTGAATCCAGCTGCTGGAATTTCTCTCTCCGATCATTTCCTTTGTCTTTATGTCTCCCCTTCATAAGAGAAAAAACAAAGTAAGTACAGGACCTATGAAAGATTCAACACTGCAGAAGAAAGCTCTGCAGTCAGATCTCATCCTCAGCTGGCTGGAAGGTTGTCCTGGGGACCCACAAACACTGAATGCATCACATCCCACAATCCACTTGCTCTGTCCTGATGGCACCTGTTGGGCTGACTCAGACCTGTGGTTGCAGCCTTCCAGCTATGGCACCAGGAGCAGCTCTGTGACATTCCAAACAATGGACAAGTACAGCTCTCCCATCCCTGGCCAGGCAGCAGCAGCCCATACACCGCATCAGTTTAGACAGAAATTTGGGACCCATTTAGCCCAGAGCCCTGGTTTGCAGAACCACACTGTGACCCTTCTGGGAGAAGGGAGATAAGCTCTTAGAAGCCACAGCACTTCCAACAAGTCCCAGGGCAGAGTGAGCCCACAATTCACTCATTGGAAGGCTGCAGATATGGTGTGTAAGTGGAGGGTCTGCCTGGAACCACCATCCCCCCAGTGCAAAAGCACAAGCAGCAGTCTGCATGAGCAGACCCACCTCACGCTCTCTCTTCTCCAAATACGCCAGTTCCTGCTCGGATCGTTTGATCTTCATATGAATCTCTAGGTTTTGCTGGAAGGAGGAAAACAGAAGTCAGTGTCAAGCAGAGAACACAGGCTGTCTGAGTCATCTGCTCCACCCGTAATGAGCACAGGTAAAGCAGCATGTTCTTGCACTTGCACTATACCAGGCACAGCAGGCTCTCTTGCAGCCCAGACTATCTGATCCCCCACAGAGGCCTGGAGCGCTTCCTCCTGAAGATAGGAAGGCAACCAGTCCTATTTTAACCAGTGTGGAGTTTGGCCCTCCTAGAAGCAAGAGCTCAAAAGCAGCCCAGAACATGGGGAGGAAAGTACCAAGTTCTTACTTCTCTCACACTTGTGTGTGCCAGCACCCCACTCTCCCCAAGCCTCAGCTATCTCACCACAGCTTACAAAGTCACACCTTGATGTTACAGCACTCCTGTGACAGGAACAAGCAGCTCACACAATGCTTTGAACAGAGCTCCAGGGGAACTTTGCCTGCTACTGTGCCTAATTCAGCACAGCTCTTCCCACCCAACCGCTGCATTTTTCCTGCAGATCACGAAGCCATCAAGGCAAAAGCAGCTCGCAGTACACCCCCACCCACTGCTCCCCCATACCTTGTGCAGGTTGGAAAGCTGCTGGTGCTTGATGAGCATTTCCTTGTTGGGAAACTGCCTCCTGCACAGCAGGCAGGCCAGCTTGTTCCAGTCGGTGAGCTTGTCGTCGCTGGCCTTGGCCTTCCGCGGCTGCTCCTCGCGCTGTGCTGGTGGGTGGGGGGGAGGCGGCAGCCACTGAGCCTGGGACTGCTCCTCCTCCTCCTCCTCCTCTTCATTGTCACTGTCTCCTCCATACTCTCCCAGAAGTCCTATCAGAGGGTTTACCACCTTGGGCTGAGGGAAATGGCAGAAAAGTGTGACAGTTTGTAGCATCAAGCCTGCCCGGCCACGTGGGGCTTTCCCTCCCCAGTCGACCTCCCCGTGACTGCTGTCTCTGTTCCAGCCCAGGAGGGAGAGAGCAGCTTCCCAGCAAGGCAGGTAGGGAATGCAGAGAAGCTGGCTGGCTTTCCATTCACACCACAGGGTGGAAGGCCTTCTGTTCTCTAAGCAGGCCATGCTTTGGTGCCAGGCTTTCCCAACCTGCCACACACCTGAGCATAAGAAGCTGACCAAGGCAGTGGCTGTTTGGCAGGGAGCTGCTGTCAGTCACTTCCTCCAGCAATGGACATCAGTGAGGTTTGCCTTTCCTCAGCCCAGAAGTGGCTGGAAGAGTTTTCTGCTTGAGGACTGGTTGAGTGAAGAGACCCTGCTTAAATGCAGGTATCAAATTTCCCCATGCTAGAAGACCACAAACAGGGGCAGAGCTACAAAACAAACTGCCTTCACCATTCCATCCCCAGTGCTGTCGCTCAGGGTCACAACCAGGCTGTGGTGAGTCTCACTAGTCCTGTGCCCAGGCTCAAACAAGGCAAAACACAATCCTCTGGAGCCACTTACCGGGGTTGCACTCTCTTCCTTTTTCACAGGAGGTAAAGGTTTTTTAAAGACGTCTTCTGCAGAGAACTTCTCCTCTCCAGTCTCAGTCTGAAACAGTCAAGATCAGGTGTTGAGACCACCATGGACTCAGTGCACAATAGCTAAACACTCATTCAAACAGGCCTCCAAAGACACCAGGTGATTGGCAGAAACGAGGTGGTGGTTTTGGTGGGAGACATTCCCATTCTGGGGAATCCATAGCTCTCCTGAAGCTACACTCAGAGAACACCAGAGACTGCAGACACCCAGCCCTGCAACAGGATGAGCCTGTGATGCTCACTGTGTGCTCAGCAACACAAAGAGCAGGCTGGGGTAAAGCCTCACATTTACACACTTTACAGAGAATACTGGAGAGAAGCCCTGGACAGGCTCCAGCTTAGCAGTTCACAAGCTGTTCATACTTGACCAGGAAGACAAGTGCCATGCAACATCTTACCAGGCCTGAGCTCTCGTCCTTCTTCACAGAGGGAGGCAATGGCTTTTTGAAGACATCTTCTGCAAAGAACCTCTCCTCTCCAGGTTCATTCTGAAAAACCCAAGACTGGGTATTAGGCCAACAGCAGCACAGGGGTCAAAGAGTGCACAGTGCAGCCAGGAAGCCACTTCTGAACATCCACACAGAAATAGGCAGCTGGGAAAAATGATGGAAGGATTTCTACTGGAGATGCTTTTACCCTCCATTCAGACAGGATCATGTTTCTCCTAGGTCAGTAACCCTGAAAGCCTCCATACTAGATGAGACTTCTTGGCTGGCTTGGTACCAGTCTCAGGGACAATGGCACCCCTCGGGTCACAGCTGCCTGGGACTAGTCATGTCAGAGCACATCCAGACCAAGAGGTAAGGAGGAACATAAAGTTTCTGCATTTGTGATAAATCACTTCTACCAACTCTCCTGGCACTCCTGAGGCACTGTGAGTACCACAGCCCTGGGCTGTGCTCAAACATCACTTTGGGCAGCTACTCTCAACCAGCAGCTCTTCACACTGGGGAGATAGTGTTTGATCACTGGGAGCAGCACTGCCCTAGGACTGGGGGGCAGGAACAGCAGTTAGAGGAGAGCTGAGTCTCTGTTATCATCTGACTTGGTATGTTTAAACGTCTCTGCTAGTTTTTGTAGTCCCTGTTACAATAGCTGGGTGCTTTCAGCAGTGTGAAGGAAACGCGTGTCTTGGTTATCTGGATGTGTCTCAATCCTTCACCATAAGGAAGGGATGAGAAGCCCAGGATTTAATGTCACAAGAGAAAAATTTCAGGAACTTACTCCCACCTGGCTGGACAACAACCACATTCCTGGCCAGCTACTGATTCCATGGATTTCATTGTCTTCTCTCACTGTCCCTCCCTTTTTGAATCCTCTGATTAATCTCTATTTTCTAACCTCTCATACCTCAGCCTCCTGATCATTCTGATGCTTGGAGGGATTTACCTTAGCAGAAGTACTTTTCCCTTTGTCCTTTTTGTCCCTGTTGTCCCTGCTGTGTGGCTCCTTCCTTTCATTTGTCCGTTCTTGGCTCCCGTGCCGCCGCCTCCTGTTCTCTGTCGGGGATGAGCAGGATTCTCGGGATGAGCAGGATTCTCTGTCTATCGTGACTTCCCTCTGAAAGAGATATTTGGAGCAGGCTTAGCCAAAACCCTACAATCTTCTTACTGGGTTTCTTGTCCTTACTGGGCTGGGGAGACCAGCACAGTAAGAAGAGACTGCAGAGGAAAAAGACTTCAGAACTTTGCTGGGGCCCAAGTCAGGTCATCAGAGCACTGCCCTGCTCGCCCACAACACAGACATCTCTAGGATCATGAAAACAAGATGATAGTCCCAGAGAACCTCTGCTGATGGCTCTTTTTTGGCATCCTCATAACTACTGCTGGCGGGGGTAGAGAAGCAAAGAGACCACAGACGAAAACAGAGCTGTGCTGTCCATCTTTTATTACAGTCACATGTCTTCAGTAAAATTTAGCAATGATGCTCTGCTTATAAGTCTACTCAAGGAAGAGCAGACCAAAAACCTCCCAAAGGCAGGGCTTCAGAGGTCAAAGAGATGGCTACAGCTGCTTTGACACACAGCTAATGGGTTCCTAGCCTCTCATTAAGGTGACATTTTGCAGTGATATTTTTCCCTTTCATACAGGTCAAAGGACGGAGTGAAAGAAACAAAGCTGCCTCTACACTGCCCTGTCTTCAGGATCTAGATGCAAAATCTCTCCAGAGAAGGGCTGTTTGTAAGAACATATTGCATGTACAGCTTTCTTCCCACGCACTCACCTGAGTCCTGGGGTCATAGTATGTCCCAGCTATGGGATCATAGTAATTCCCGGTTTCAGGATCATAAATGTATGTGGACACATCCGATGGTGCTGGAGAGAGAGAAACAAGAGTTAGCAGCAGCCCTCCAAGGACAGAACTTGCCTTTTACAAAGACAAAAGCATGAGCAAATATTACACTGGCGAAGGGATCAAGGGTTGGAAAGAAGGATTTTTCCCTCCTGGCAAGAGAGCTTCACATCACTCAACCTACATCTTCTTTTCTTTAAAGAGTAAGAAGGGTAATAAGTATTCACAATTCTTCTGGTTTAGGACTCTGGCAAAACTGTCCACATCAAAGCAGATTTACAGGGGCTGTGCTGAGATCACCAGACCACAACACTTGGCTGGACAAAGACATGAAATTCAGTAATTTCCCTAAGAATGGGGTAATGAGTACCAGGCTCTGTATCCACCCACCCCTGTGAACAAGAAAGAGCTGTTCTCTCTCAAACAGTCTCCTGTTTAAAGTGATGACACTCCCCACATCCCTTCCACCCTGTGGGTGCATGAAAGCTCCCAAGAAGAAAGGGGAGTGAACTGTTTCAACAGGAAAAGCCAAAGGCCTTAAGGGTAGTAGGCCCATAATGTCAGGAATGCTCTTCATTTCCCAAGTGTTCTTGGACAGAGCTCAGCAATGCTACATATAAGTTCCTAAAACAATCAGGAGTGCTCTTCCAGCTCCTGGCACTGCTACATCAAGTGTATTTTCTTCCGTCTCTGCTAGTAACTGCCAGGCTGATTTTATCCCATCAGTTTTCCACAACAAGGAAAAACAGGCAGCAAGTTTCCTTTATCTGCATGTAGTTTCGCACAGCGAGAGTAGAGAGAAACACATCATCAGATAGGAAAATGTGACTAAACAAAGTTGGCAAAGGAACTCAGAAGTGGGTGTAGCAAACAAACCTACTCTTAGCCTTTAAAAATATTTTTGGGCTGATTTCTACATGTCAGTGCCCTTTTAAGGAAGAAAAGTCTCCACAGTAGGAGTGAAGCAGAGTTTAACTTACACTGTGCTCTGGTGCGTCGCTGTGATTCGCCACCCCTCCTGTCCCTCATGCCCCTTCTGCCCTGGAGTAAGTGAACAACACAAACAGATAAGAGACTCTTTGACAAACATCATATTGCTTCTCCTCCCTCTCACAGGCCCAAACTTCAGCAGAATGGCTCATTTAGCTACCCCAAAAAGAGCACAAGCAGACACAGCTTTTCATCTACAGAGCAATGGACAGTGTTGCAAAGCACAAGATCTCTGCAGCCTCCATGAGAGGTGCTCACAGCAATACATAGGGAAGCCTCCTGCCCATTCAGTATGGGAAGAGCCCTGCAGTCTAGTAATGATCACTAAGGAAGAGACATTCCCTCCGGGAGCTGAGACCAGTCATCAATTGAATCACTCTGTGAAGCGTGGTATCGGGTAACCCAGCCCCAGCTCCCTGCAGCAGCACCTGCACTCTGACTTCACTTCCACACACGTGATGAACACAGCGTGAGGGGCAGAGCAGCAGTGAGAGCACATATGAGCATTATCATCCCATCAAACCTGCTGAACTTGCAGCAGTCCAGAGGGAAAAAGCCCAACCCAGCCTGGCCTGTCTCCCCAGGCGTTCCCCACCTTCCAGTGACCCACAAGGAAGCTGTGCAGACCTACCGGGCCATAGTAGGAATTGTCACCGTGCTCCCCATAGTCATTCCTGTTGAGATAAAGGTTGCAGGTTAATGTCAATTTGGCTTCACAATAATCTCAGTATACTCAAAATGATAGCAGGACAAATAAAGGCAGAAAGACCATCTTTGCTGGCCACATGTTGGATTGAGTCCATCCCAGGAGACAGATTTGGCAGATCACTGCCTCCACAACAGTTATGACCCCACTCTGCTGTATCCACAAAGATGAATCTCTCCAAATGCTTTTTAAAAAGCTGAACACATTAATTCCTTGACAATGGGATTTGATGGCTTGACAACAGCAATATGCAGTATGATCACTAATCCCATACTGCTCAATCACTGAAGCTTCTTCAAGCTCCAATGTCTTCATTTCTCCAACACATTTTTAGAGTGTAGGAACATCTGTGCTAATTCCTGTGCCAAACTTTAAGCACCTGGTCTGACAACATAGTTCTAGCCTTGCAGCACATCATACAAAGGACAGTCCAACTGCCTCATCTGTCTATACCTTCTTCTCCCTGTAGCAAGATTCACTTCCAGCGTACGCCCATCAATGCAGATGGGGGGATCAAGGTTCTGCAGTATCTTCAGCAACCTCAGCGCCTCCTGTAAAAGGAAAGGAGAATGTCACTTCCATGAGAAGGAAATCAGCCCATTTTCCAAATCCAGCCTGCCTGAAAGGAATGCTTTGTGCTTAGAAGACAAGAAACACAACACTAAATATTAGCCTAAATGTCAGTGAAGAGTATTTAGGATGTGATAAAAGGGATAAATGAGTTGTGAGGTTCTCTGCTTGTCCTATGACCGCTTTCAGCAGCCAGCTAGGGACTGCATTCTCCTAGGGCTGCTTTGGCTGCTGTTGTTCCAAGGAGTTTTGGTGAACACCCTCTGGAACAATGCCAAAGCATTGCTATGGAGTCTGGGAGCCAATCAAAACCAGAAAACATGATCCCTCCAACATGGGACTGCATGTTAATTGAGATTCTTGCCTTCTGCAAACGGAAACTGTTGAATTCAAGCTCCCTGCAAACAAAATATCTCTGTAAGAGGTGTTCAAGTTTAGGAGGGTCTATGAAAAAATGCACTGAGGCAAGAAACACAGTGTCACAGCTTGTGACAACAGACAGTCTTTGACTCCTAAAGCCAGAGAGCAACAGCTGTACCTGGCCAGACAAGCAGAAGAGGACTCACTCCAGGACAGCTGCCCCACAAGCACCGCGATTTCTTGTATTCCTGTGCTTTCTCTACTTCTACAGATTTCAGATGCCAACAGGGGGAGCACGTGAAAGCCAGAAGCTACTTACAGCATGAGACTCCAGTTCGATGAAGCCGTAGGTCTGCCCCATCCGTCCAGCCTTGTTCTTCATGATGCGCACGCTGGACGTGGAGAGCCGCACGTAGGGCGCCAGGAGCCCCACGATCACCTCCGGGGGGGTGAATCGGGTGATGCGCTTCAGCATGATTGCTGAGGAGCACATTGAGGGAGGTGGCCCGGAAAGAAAAAAAAAAATAGGGAAAAAAATATAATTTAGAACTAAGTGTATTGTGACTGAACCCACTCAGAGCAACAGCACGGCTTCTCGCAGTCGAGTCCGGAAGCCATCGGTTTTTTTCTCTCCACTTTGCAAGATGCTCAGAGTTCCACCTCCAATAGCTGACCCTTCCTTCCCAGAAAACAGAGCAGAAGATAGCCCCTCCTCAGAGCTCAGGGTAAGCCCTGGCCAAAGAGACTTTTGAAACTGTTTTGAAGTGCTAAGTTAACTGCACCATCCTGAAGTCAGCTCAACCTGAATTGATCTTCCTAAAGGCAATTTGTCAGCACCTTTGGAGCTGGACAGTCCACTATTACTTGATGCCATGGATTTGCACAACACAGAAACAGCCTCTAGAGGTTTTAGTGAAATGGTGCCCTTTCTGCAGATAGAATGCAAGCAAGAGGAATCCAAATTTGGGCTTTATGCCACTCACTTCTGCTTCCTCCACCATCCGGTGGTGTGGCTTCCTCCCCTTCCCTCTGAGAAGGCTCCTGGTGCCGGTCCATGTCCCTCCTCTTCTCCTGTGAGGGTCGCCGCTCTCTCCCTTCATCTCTCTTCCTTGGCTCCTGTTCCTGAGGCTGACACTCCTCCTGTGGAGTAGGAACTGAGGGCTGCAGAGGCTGCTTTGGAGATCCTGGCTGACCTGACAATTCTTGCTCAGGTGTTTCAAGCTTTGTCTCTGCTATTAGAGAGGAGGAATGAAATGTTTTCACACAGAGTGTTTCAGCAGGTATTTTTCTTCTTCTCTTTTCTGGCCCCTGCAGCAGTGCTCCTTACAAAAGGTCAACCAGTTCTGCCCTTTGCATATCCTGTGCCTTAACACTCTGCAGACACAAGGTGTGTACAGGACAAGTTAGGTACTGCTGCTCATCCTTCCACTGACTTGTCTCATGTTGGGCTCCTTTACCAGACCTTTCCTGTCAGAGACAAGATGCTTTTTGGCCTCCTTTTAGGACTGGCTCTTGGCTGGACAAACATGAATCAGGGATGGATTTGGACACATTCATCCCATGTCCAGCACAACCTATATGGCCGTGATATCCTTACTCTGCATTATGCATTCTTGAACACCCACAGCTGAGCAATATCAACTAGTAACTGTCACCCTGTCTCTGGGTGGAAAACAGGGTTCAGGCCCCCTTGACTACTGAGTGAAACACATCATAATATAATCATGGATATATTATCTGGTGCCTACTGACCACAGATATAACATGAAAACATCCTGTCCCCCTCCCTTCCTATGCAACACAGAGAAGATAAATTCCATCAAGCTTCTGTGCTTGAAGGCCTCTGAACCACCTGGCTTCACTGCAAAAGAGATCCTGACCTGAGCTTCTAACACTGCTGGAAAGGAAAGCCAAAGCTGTGGGGCTGCAAAGTCAAACATCACCAGCCCTGCACCTGCTGCTGAAGCCTCTTCCCACAGAGAGAAGGAAATGAGAGGGCAAGACTTGGCACAGTGAAGCTTCCCTCTTCAGTGTCCCCCCAGAGCATCTCCCTGCTCTCATTCTGCTCAGGCAGTGGGCAGCATGGCAGAACACACAGTGATTTTGCACATAACTGTTGGGAAAGCTGCAACACTGCCTCACTTGGCTGCCAGCACAGCTCACCTTGGACAGGCCTGTACTCATTTGTCTGCAGTTTGTAGCGTGCAGAGTTTTGGCTACAGAACCTCAAGTAAAATTTGCATATGACACCAGTTTTGCACCTGCAGCTGCAAACACTGCCCACGCAAATCACACAGGCATGAGCACGACCCCGGAGATGGGGAGGGCAATTCTCTTACTGAATTCTTGCTCAGCCGATGGGTCCTCTCCCTCAGCACCACCTCTGGACTCTGGGCCTGCTCTGCTCCCTGAAAGAGAGGCACGTTAAAGTCCATTTCACAACCATCAGTCACAAAGCATGTCAGAACTCACACACAGCTGCAGTAACCACTGTACATGCCTAGAGAGCTGTTTTGTTTCACCCAGTCCTAGAGGGACTACCTTATTACACCTTTTCCCGACCAGGAAAAGCAGGTCAGTAAGAAGCATGCACCACCATCTGTCTTCACAGCAGCTTAAAGGCTCTGTTTAACTTGCTCCTTAGCAGTTTCATTACAACCCACAGTTGTGTTGGGTCAGCTGTGTGAATTTTGCTTTCACAACGCTGACGGAGGAGCCACAGCACACGGAAAGCGCAACCACGGGGATGGTGCCTCAGTAAACGGAGAGCTGTGCATCAGCAGTTATTGTACTGCCCTTCTGTATCTGCTCAAAGATACAGAGTCAAAGCTTACAGGGTGTCTGTATTTCCCAGAGAAATTAGTTCCTCAAGGAATCGTGTTTTGGCTCTCATGCCTTCCCACTCCAAAAAGGGTGCTGGTAGGTTGAGAAGCTCCTGGAGGAGAACTCCTCTCCATGCTTTTCTTACAGCCAGCAAGGTGAGTTCAGCAATTCCAATCCTGGATTTAGCACTAAACTCCTCTCCCAGGTAACAAGCAAAGCGACAAGAGAAAATGGTCTCAAGTTGCACCAGGGGAGGTTTAGATTGGGTATTAGGGAAAATTTCTTCATCAAAAAGGTGGTCAAGCATTGGAACAGGCTGCCCAGGGAAGTGGTGGAATCACCATCTCTGGAAGTGTTCAAAAAACATGTAGATGTTGTGTTTAGAGACACAGTTTAGTAATGGGCTTGGCAGTGCTTAATGGTTGGATTTGATGATCTTAGAGGTCTTTTCCAACCTTTAATGATTCTATGATCCTAATCTGAGATCTCAAAAGGACACTAAAAACATGCATCTCCCAAGGAAGGTGGGTTGAGGGGAAGCCATCTCACCTATGGCCTACAGTACTAGCTCACAGTTCTGAAGGACACACACCATTAACAAAGCCAAAGCAACAGGAAGGAAAGGCTGTGTGCACTAAGACACCTCTCCACCAAGCCTCACAAGCACAGAGAACCTGGCACATCCACATGTAACATCTTTAATGTGGACAGGCACAAAGGGTCTGAATGAAGCAAAACTCCCACACAGTCCATATAAGAGGGATGCCACGGGGAAGTCAGAAGAAAAACTTACTTGGGAGGGCAGATGAAACTTTTAACTGACCAAGCACATAGGACCAGATATACTCACCATCCCTTGGGAGCTTGCAATAGGAGCAGGAAGATCTATAGCCCACAGTGCACACCTTACACTGCAATGGAAGATGGACAGCATGAGGAAGTTGTGTTTTGGAGGCAGTGGGTACAACCTCCTCCAGAATGCTAGGCTTTGCAGTGCTTTCAGAAAGTAACAGCCATGGAAAAATTACAGCAAGATCCTGAGAGATAGGATGGATAATGGCAGCAGGAGCCTTGGCTGGAATGGCAGGAAAATGCTCGTATGACTCACAACTGGGATTGCCTTGGGAACAGGGTTTTCACACAGCTTCTCAGTAGATTTATTCATTAGTCCTTGACATGGGACCCTTCCTCCTCTCAAGTGACACTGGACCAAAAGTTCCCTGCTAGGCACCATGTTGATTCAAAGGATCAAAAGTTACCTTGGCATTCTCTAACATCAACTTGCACCTCAAGCAGCAAAAAAGTCCTTATCTGAGCTAAACTGTCAATACTGATGTAATTTGGAGAGTCAATGAAGAGATGTCTGCTAATCAAGATGCAGAGCTGTACATGCTTGGATGGTTATCCCACCCAGAGCCATCATGGAGAGAGCAAGTGCCCCATCTTCACAGCCATCTCTCTGAACATAGCATTCCTAACTTCTTCCTTAAGCTTTTTGTAAATGCATTGCTTCTCTTTCATACCAATTTTTTCCTGTAACTGAAGCCTTGTAAATGCTCTGGGGCACAAGGAAGCTCCTCCAGGCCATGGTTATGCACAGCAGCAGTGGGGACATACACTGCAGCCACCTGTCAGTGCACTGAAAGCTGTTTGAAACCACTGCCTGAAACTTCTGTCTCTACTTCATCTCTGGAGCACTGCAAGCAGAGATGAGGTGGTGAGCAACAGCTCTGCTGGCAGCTGAGTGGATCCAGTTAGCCTGCATGAGGCTCTCTGTAGCCCAGGGTGATCCACGATCAAGGTGGAAGTCTAATTAGAACCAATCCCTTCCTGCCCTGCTGCAACCTCTTGGTCTGCAGTCAGTGGGAATGCAGGCAGCATCCCTGCCCTTTCCCTAGAAATCACCCCCAGCCTGCTGCAGCCCAAAGTTCCTGTTCTGGGAGAACCTTGGAGAGGGCATAGGAACAAGCAACTGTGCCTTCCCAGAAATGGGCCAGTTCCAGCCTGTACTAACTGCTGCCTGGACTTGGATCCATTTCCATGCTTCCCTCCCTGCTTCACTTACTACACTCAGAGCTGTATCACAGGTTCCTGCGTGAGGCAGAAGGGTGGTTACACACACGAACCAGAGTGAAAGCCAGTTCCATTCCGGTTGCCGGAATCTGTCTCATTGTGGTTGTAAAGGAGAAAGGATCCACATGCTATTTTCCTCACATGTCAAAAGGGAACCACTGCATAGGGATGAAGCTGTTCTGTGCTTCATCCCTGGCTACCTGTACCAGAGCGATGTGCACTCAGAGATGGGACCAAAAACAAGGAAGGGAAAAGCACAGTTTAGAAGAGGCAAGAGCTTCAGGACAGGCATTCATTACCCTGAGAGATCTTCAGCCACCCAGCAAGTATCTAACACCCCTCTGAGCTGCCACTGCCATGAGTGCCAGCAGGGGAAGTACAACACAGCTCTGAGCACATACTTACGCGTTTGCAGCGCCAAAACTCTGGGCACGGAGTGTATTCAAGGGTCACTTCTTTGCCACCGATGGAAAGAGTTCCCTGTTGAGACAAGGGGGTAAATGACGAATGTGCTCGGCACACACAGATCACTCAGAGGCAAAGGAAGGGGTTAAAGCTCTGGTTCCTAAAGGCTTTGCAAGTAAAACAGGGTGAAAGGGGGAGGAATTCTCCTGGTTCAGTCAGCTGGAGCTTTGCCATGGAAGTGGGAGGGAAAACAGCCTGTGCCCTGCTCTAGCACAGGGCTACAAAGCTGTGTCAGCTCCAGAGGAACCAGGCAGGAGAGGCCACCTCCCAGGAAGAGCAGAGACAAGTAAATAGAGTGGGAAACTGCTTTAACCTGCTTTTGTCCATATGCTGGCAAGGGGTAGCTGGGCAGCCTCCCTCACACCAGCCACCACAAGGCTGGCCTCAAGGCACCTACTCGAGGAGGAACATGAGATAAAATGCTAGTGAGGTGAGAGAATTTTCATACTTGGGTTAGTCTTCATGTCCCTCATGAAACCATGGCTTTCCTCCAGAGAAATATGCCAGCACGTGACAAGGTCTCTGGTCCTGCAGCCAGTTCTTCATGGGGGTGGCCTCGAGCACCTGAGCAGCACCAGAGGGACTCTACTGTCCACAAAGACACACTGCTTCCAGATCCACACATGATGCTTTGGAGAGGTGCCAGGAGCCCAACAAACCCACAAGCTTTGCTGAAATGCAGATGATGATCTAAGGGTGAAATGAAGGTGCATGTCCCCCAGCTGCTGCCTGGAGCAGCCCACCAAAGCAGTGAGCAGCAAGGATTCCTGGTGGCACTCATCTGCTGTGGACAACAGACCACACCTGGGCATGCAGGATGCAGGCTGAGTAGCAGATGCAGGGAGCCATCCATGAGACATCTCTTGTCACTGGAGGCATCAGACATCTCCTGTCACTGGAAGCACTGCCAGACCACGCAGCCTGTATTGCCCAATACCACAATGAGACTTAGTGTTGGCGATGAGATCCAGACCCAGGTCTCCCAAGTCCCAGGAGAGCAGCTGCTGGATGGTACAGGTGGATGTCAGGGAGCTGTAAATGGCCCCCAGGTATTTTGGGGACCTCTGGTGAGTCAGAAGCTTCCCAGGTACTCTGACCCAGTAGCCTCATCACACAAGAGCCCCCAGTGCAAATCACGAAGTTGAGAAAAGTTCCCAGAGTCATTATTCAGAAGTCATGATACACCCATGCATGAATTGCTCTGCAGAATGTGAGGGAGATGCTAGGGAATATGTAAAGTGGGAGTGAAAAGTTCATGGGAGGGAATCACTGAGTGGCAGTACAACAATCCTTTAACTCCCACAAAAGCGCGCAGCAGAAAAAATTGGAGACCAAAGACGCTGCCCTGTGAGGTGGAGTTCCACACCCTCCCCTCTGCACATCCTGCCTTTTATGGACCAAACCCATCCTTTCCTACCAGGCCTATATGGTTTGAACACTTTGGGGGGTTCCTCCTTGCCACCCAGCTGCCCAAGCACTGCTTTCCAGCACGGATTTGCCTTTGCCTGACAGAAGCTGAACTGTTCCTGTACCTTGCTGAAGGCTGGTGTGTGCACCCAGAGCACAGTGCTGCATCCTTGGAGAATCCACAGCGTGGAGCATTGCCCACTTCACATGCCCACGAGATGGTTTGCACCTTCTCTAAGGCACATGAGGAAACACAAGTGAGAAAGAGAATTGAAAACCAAGGCTGTCCCACCAGGACTGCTGGTCCCTCTGAGGTGGACGTGCTCCCTGTCCCAGGCAGGGCACCCATCACATCCCATCACACACTCAAGAGATGGGCAGTGCCAAGAGCAGGCTGGAATCCTGCGTGTGCCTCAGGACCCGCCGAGCAGAGGCAGGGAGAGAAGGCAGGGTGCACATCCTCACGAGCAGAGCTGCAGCTTGAGCCCAGGGAAGTCCTTGGGAACAGCAGCTTCTCAGCAGGCAGCTGCAGCCCTGCCTAGAGCCTGGGAAATAAGGAAACTCAGAGAACACCTCCTCTGGTGGGGCAATCTGTCCCACAGCTTCATCCTTCTACCAGCCACTGAGGACAAACCTTGCCAGAAAGCCTCAAGATTATTTTTGGGTTTATGGAAAATGGTACTTAAGTGCATGTGGTGCCAGTCCCTTCTGCAAATTCCGTTCTTGGAGGCTGCAGACAGTGTCACTTGCATAATTACTCCCTAATTTCCCAAACACCCTGCTGATTGCCTGCTCACTTTTTCAGCATGCTCTCTCTTACTGATTTCTTCTTGATAAAGTAATTTTCAAGGTTGCAATCATGATTTAACACTCCAAAGTGAGTTCTTCATTTAGGACATACATTGTCAGGATTCAGTGGCTTTAAACTCCCCATTTCCCCATTTTGTTACTAGATCCCATCCCAAATATTTTCAGAACCTTTATTTCCTCTAGTCCCTGTCACTGCTTACTCTTTTTCATCTAGATCTTCCTTTACTCTGCAAAATGTTTTGGATAATACTCTTAAATTTCAGTTCACCACTTTCAACTGAGCAGATCTTGGTGAAGTCACAAAGATTTTCTGAAAATTTCAGGGAACAGTGCTGGGGGAGGAAAATAAAGGTAAGCCCAAGGTATGCCACCTGTACTGTCTGGTATTGAGACTAGAACAATCTCTTCCATAATCAGTCATTTTATCCTGGACCTCTCTGCCCGTTAATCCTCCTGGATTTTTAACATTCTGTACTTGGGAGCAGCTTGATTTTTTCTTTCTAAATCAGAATGCTACAAAAATGTCTCTCTGGTCCTCCCAGTCAGGAACCTCCCCCTCAACACTAGCAGTAAACACAGAGTTGACTCACCAGCAAAGGGTTTAAAAGGCAGCACAGCTCTGCAGTACTAGCACAGAGAGCTCTCAGCCATGGAAATGCCCAGATTTCCAAGGGCACGAGCAGATTCTACTGTTTTCTGAATTGCCAAATTCATCAAAACAGAGCATCAGGACTTCACTGCTGGGAGCAATGATTTGTGCTACTGTCTGATACCTTTCAAACACAGCTATACATGTTCTTTTGCTTAGAGGTCTGTTGGCGATGCAATACTGGATTCCAGTCTAAGTGATACAATTCAGTCCCAGCCATTTCAGCTACTAAAGAATCAGCCCTATGGCAAAGTATGTAAATATTACTGTCAGCAGGCTGATCCACGGAGCAATCCCACCATGAGGTGGTTCTAGAGAGCAGTGCCACAAAACCACAAAGCCCGTTTGCAGAAAGCACACACAGTGCGCAGCCACGTCTCAAAGCTCTCCACTGAGCAGGGACAAACCCCACAGGAACAGGTTACTTTTAGAGAGGGAAAGAAAGGGGAAAATCCCTTAGCCATGACATCCAAAGGTGATGAAATCCATCCAAAAGCACTTTGGAGACTGTGTCAGCGGGGCACAGGGCTTTGCCACCAAAACTCCAGTTTTAACTGGAGCAGTTTCCAAGCTTTTTGTCCCCAAAAGAAGCATTAAAGAATACCAGAATAGGATCTAAAGGCTAAAGGCAAGTCTAACTGTAAGAAAAAAGCCAGACCACACTCCTAGCACACATCATGCCCACTCATAAGGTTAGTTTTAGCTCACCTGTAGTTCAACCTGTTTGCAATCATACTGCTGTGCACAGAGCCCAGCTGACTCACTGCTGAGCACTGCAGGTACATGAGCACAAAGCACTTTGATCCTGCTTCCTAAGGAAGCACAGGAGTTAGTGCCAGGGCCAGGAGACAGCCTGCTGCAGGTCAGGCACTGCACAAGCTTCAGCTGCTTGTCTGTCAATTAGCATTTACAGTTGGCACGCTGGGATTTTTCATGCTTGTTGACAGCCTCCTAATGATGATAACTGGGGGCTGAGGAGGGGGAGAACTTGCCAAAAAAGTATCTCTTTGCTCTCAAGACTGAGATGACAGAATACAAATCATCAGTGTCAAAGCTTTTGCTAACTGTTTCTCTGAAAAAAAATTAGAGCATCCAAGAGTGACCTAGAAAACTGGAAACATGGAGGGAGAGCTTTCGGAGCACAGCCAGTCCCTCAAATAAAACCAGGCTTCTGCTTTAATTGAATCCATCCAAACATTAAAACCTTCAGTAAAATCTCACTTTGGAGCCTCTGAACAATGAGCTGACAGCTCTCCAAATATTCCACCTCACGGGTCATGCTCCAGCAGCTACCACAGGGACTGCGACACCGCACGGAGATGTGGATGTAGCAACCAACACCGCTGAGGAGGAATGTACTCCAGCTCTTCCAGTGGAATGGGAACAGCATGCCATCATCCCTGGTCACAAGGAAAGCCAGGGGTACCTGACTCAGTGGAACAGCTACTGTCAGTCTCAGCTTTACCGATGACACACCTGGGGCACCACGGGTCATTTCTGGAACAGAATCAAGGCTCGGCTACAGAGCACCCAAATCCGCAAGGATTAGCAAACTAAACTTTTCTTCTTGGCTGCAACCACAGAGCAGAAACCAAGGCAGTGCAGGAGGTGCCTGCACCACAAGTGAATCCTTCTCAGACCTCCTCCAGCAGCTGGCTCATGCACAAAACCAAACACCACTTCAGCTAATTATTTCCTTGTATTGTTCATGGTCTGATTAAATGGAAAATATCTGTGCCGTGAACTGAAGGGTTTGGGTCTCCTTCTCACTGAATAATAATGAAGTTAGAAGACTGACATTGTTACCATGTTAAAAATTAACTGGAAATATCCTTTGCGAACCCATAAGAAACTGCATACAAAGCTCATGACACAAGAATGCTTACAGGCAGCACAGCAAAGCAGCCACATTAAAATACCAGAACTAACCTCGTTTACATGATGTTAATTCAGCCCTCTTACGCATATTTACTATAATTAGGATGGTTACTCAAAAATCAGTATACATCCATCATTTAAAAATTATTTAAACTGATTAACAACTAGTGTTTATTGCCTTGGGGATGCTCAGACAGTACCCCAGGAGGCAGTCTGGAAATGCAGAGGGAGCCCACGGTCCCAGCAGTACTTCCCAGAACAAAAAGCTCTCACCATCCTCAGGGTATATTCCAGTCCTGGCCTCCAAATGCCCCGGATGGCACAGCACAGGGAGACAAGCAGCTGACAGCACAAGTCGGGTTATCTAACTGGAACTGCAAATCAGAATGTTTTCAGGTTCTGCTCCTATTTGAGTATGGATTATAAATGCAAATTCAACAACCCCCAACTGCCACACAATGTAAGTTATGTAATGGCATCTTATTCCACTGGCATGGCTCTCAGCTCCCTGCAGGGGCTGGATGGAAGCTGGCAGAGAGAGCACAGGGCTCTCTCCCTTGAGGTATTTATCTTCAAATCAGGCAGCCAGGTGGAGTCAAATACCAAAGGTCCCAGAGGTCTCCCTAATTCTTCCCCCTGATGCTTGTGGAATTGAGGAGGCAGCACCTTCCTGGGATGGAGCAAAGGGCCAACACCTGGGAGAAAAAGACTCCAGCTGGGTGTATTTCAAAACAAGATCATCTCAGCCACAGACACTGGCTTCTCATCCTGTTTTTTCCATATGCAGAAGTTTTTATCTCCAAACTCATCCACAGCTGCTGTACAACACTACAGAGCAACAGGCAGCACATCTGCTTACCTCTGACAAAGAGCAGATGAGAAAAGCTGTGAATCCAAAAACCACAATCCATCTGTAATTAAACATTTAGAAAACGGAGCATGACACGGAGAGCTGAAGAAAGAAGAGCAATCCAGCCTGCTGCAGGGTACTGCAGCAATCTGGCATTTCCTACAGGAACACTAACCACAGGTGAGTTCCTCGTGTACTGGGATTTTCCCCAAGGCTCTCAGCCCCCTTCTCCAGCTCCCTAAGCATTTGCAGGTCGGGGATTTCTTTTTATTGGCCTGATCTTAGCAGTGTCCAGTACTCTACTGCTGAGTGGCTGACAGCAAGGCAGAAGATTCCAGATATACAGGGGGAAAGGATGGTCGGATGAGTGATGGGTCTCTGAGGAACTGTTACATTACCAAATGGATCCAAACAACCTTGCCCTGTGTTATTATTAGAGATTTCTATCAGGATTAACACTGAGATGACAACTGACAACATAAACGTTGTGTTAGTGGTCACCCAGAAAGCGGGATGTTTGGCTCCCGGGCATCGGCGACGTCACGGAGCTGAAAGCACGTGGCATCACCTTGAAGCATGTAGCAGCAAGGCATTCATTCCAACAGAGATCCAGTGCTATCCAGCAAGTCATGCTCAGGGCTCGTGGTCTTCAAGGTCAGCGGAGGCCTGAGATTGGGAGCCCAAAGATGTCACCATCCATCCTGAGCTGACAGAACAAGGCTTCGGGCACACCACTGATGGACACGTGAAACAAAACTGGCTCTAACACAGAACTAAGGCATTGGGAGGATAACTTAGAGAGTCCTAAAGATTTGGTAGCTAAATGTAACAGATTAAGATGCCATATAAGGATTATTTTATCCCAGATAGCTCTCAGCAGCTCTTTTTCAAACTCTTTTTATTCAAAACCCATTACTCACTTGCACTGGGACAATCCACTGTGACACACCAGTTTCCATTTCTACTTGCTCCCTCCTCAGGCCTCCCTTCCTGCCTGGTTATCCAGGCCATTTGTCCTTTAGCAGAAGGTGCCAGTCTGCATCCTTTAAGTACCTTATTTCCACAGACACCCCAGCTAGCCTGCTGAGACACCTCCAGTTTTCTTCCTACGATTTCTAAATTCCCTGGATACCAGCCATACTCCTTTTAAGCAAGTCCCAGTATCTTTGTACAGCTCATCTCCCCCCACTGACATCCTTTTCGCAAATATACACAGAAATTGCTTTTCAGACTATGCCAGCTCTCTACATTTTAATGCCTGAATTTTGAACTCCAATTCAATTCCAAGTTAGGACTCTCAAAGTGCTTATCTTTTAAACACAGCATTTGCTTCGCTTGTCAGCACTCTCAGTCCTGCTCTGAGAACACCAAAACAGTGGGTACAGGCAAGCTCCCAGTCACTGCTCCAGGAAGGATAACAGTGATGTGCCGCAGCTTGGGAAAACACGCAATATGTCCAGGACTTCACATGCTCTGGGGCCAGCTTTGGAAGGTAGGTGATATGAATGGCTTCTGCATTTCACCCTTTAAGGAGATTTCAACACATCTGAAAGTTTTCTTTGATCCAGTGAAGCCAAGTGGACTTTCATCTGCCACTCAGGGCCCTAACCCTGCCCAGCTAATGCCGACCTCAAGCTCCCCTCACCCCTCTAAGAAGGCACCTTTGTGGATCAGCTTACAGGATCACTGGAAAAAAAGTGGAAATTTTAAAATGAGAGCCTTTCCTTTACGGTATGAAGTTGTCAGAAGAGGATTTTTAGAGTTCAGACACTGAGGATGGGGGGACATTGGGAGATAACAGCTCAAAGGGGGCAAGTTCTGTGCTCTGGTGCTCCCACTCCACAGCTAAAGAGAAGCATGGATGGTTAAGGCCTTATAATGGGGTAAGTGAAGGAGACCATGCATATGATGTTCTTTAACAGTTGGACTAATGATCTTAAAGGTATTTTCCAACCTAAATGACTCTATATAAAATACTCATTCCCAAAAAAATATGGATCAGGTTGAATCCTCAATTTGAAAAGTATACTTAAACTATCAAAACTTAAGAATATTTAAATATTAGCATATTGAGCATCATTATTCATAGATGGCTCTAGGGAAGGGTCCACATGGCTCTGCCTCATCAATATTCCTTTTCTGATTTATCATGGGCTACTGCATGGACACTGTGTTTGAACAGCTGCTCCAAAGACTTCATTTGCTCCCAATACAGAGGCTTCCCTTCTCTCTCCAAAATGCTGCTCTAGTGACCTGGACATATTTCTCAATATTTTGTTACATAGCCACCTTCTTCCTGAAAGGTCATCTCATCCCATCACCCTGTTAAACAATATAAAGCTTAATTCCATTACCACAATACACTAATCCAGCCCAGGACCTTCCTGTGCACCTCCCTCAGGGATACCTTACAATTAGCAATGGCCATAAGGAAGCTGGGAAACAATGAGGAAAGACCCAGCTCCTTAATCATAGATTTGAAGCACAAATATCAAAACACTAAAGACCAATTTCAATGTAAAATCATGCTGGAAAAAAGCCAGACTGGAAGGTTCTGCCTTAAAGGGGTAAATTTATTCCTAGACAATTCAACCTATTAAGCATTTAAAGACCCCACCCCAAACAAACACATGTCCTTTTACCTGTGGGATTACACACCAATTCCAACACAGCTTGACCTCCATGGTGAACAGAATGTAGAATGTTCTGTGCAGCAGCAAACATTTGCAAAGAACACACCAACTGTAAACAGGGGAGAGAGCAGGCCAGAGGCTCCTCCAGACAAGCCTCCAAACTCACTTCTCAGGCACTCAGAGCTAAGGAAGATCCAAAAACCCTGAGGAGAAGGAGCAGCTCTGAATAAAAGAGGGTTTTGTCCTTGGAGACAATTTCTCAACATGCCTAAATTCCGAGTAAATGGCAAAAGTGGGTGCCTGACCCTGATTCCCACAGGGTAAAAGAAAGAGCCCTGCCATTTGCCAGGGAAAGGCATCAGCAGTGCAATACTTACCTGTGACATCTCAGTGACGATTCCCAGCACATCACCGTGACCTTGAGGTGACCTGTCCAAAAGCTAAATCCAGATCCTTAAAACTCACACCTGGACAGAACCACAAGGCAGCTGGCACTTCTTCAGAGTGGCACCTGTACCGATTTCTACATCTGAGCAGGCGCTGCCTCCTGAGAGAGCTCTTCTTAGGAACTGATTTGGAAAACAGCTGCTTTAACCTGCTGGGTCAGGATTTGCCCAAGAAACCTGGCACAGCGTGAGAACAGTCATCTGAGCCTTTGGAAGGAGTTTCTCCTGCCAGCCCAGCAGTGTGCAACATAACACTAGTGGGTGTCACAGCTCCCCATAGGGCCCAGCAGCTCCTCCTTTACAGGCAGTGGGGTTAAAGAGGTTCATCCACACAACTTCACTGCACATCCAAAGGTACAGCCACATCCCTCCTTCCTAGCCAGTTGCCAGAACTGCTGAAGAAAGGAATTCAGTGCCTTCTCAGGGTGCAAGAGGCAGAAGAAGTGACTCTCCTCTGTAAATATCCAGGCTCCGAGGCTCTGGTGGCTGACCTCAGCTCTTTGGGAGAGTATAGCCAGAGAGGTGAGTGTGCAGGAGAGCAGCTCCTATGATAACCCTGACACCAAGGAAGGAGAACATGATTCCCTGCTGTGTCAGAAGTGCCTCAGCTTGGCTGAATTCCTAAGGGATTGGAAAGGGGAAACCACATGCACAGACACCTCTTCAAACTAGTCAGATAAGCCCCACAGTAGTGGGTGGCTCAGGTATTGTCACTCGAACCACTTGTGGGACTTTAATACCTGGGATTTAATACCTAGTGGCTCAGGAGAGAGACTGGCCCATGCAGACAGGCACAGGTAGTGCCTGAAGCTCCCTGTGTGCTGCTCACCTCTCGGCAGTGAGCTCTGGAGCATCAGAGAGGTGATGCTTTCAGCTGCTCCTCTTAGAATCAGATGGATTTGCCTGTCACTAAGAGATGCCAATGAAACATTCTGGAATTCACTTCTTAAATTTAGTGATGGGCCCAGTACACATTGGAAGGAAGAAAGAGAGACGAGCTAGTGCAATGGGCAGAGAAGGTGGCAGTGGCAGAGAACACACACCAATCCCACACGGAGCAGGCGCAGAAGAACACCTTGTCAGGGGAAAAAAACCCCAAACCACCTCAGCTCTCTTCTCCAGTGATATCACAGGTTGGGAAGAATCAATCAGGCTTTCAAAAACCTAAGGCTATAAACAGTGAAACACCTTAGTCATCATATCATTAATGTACAGCTTTGCACTGTGAGAAAGCTTCTTAGTGAGACTTCTCAACCTGGTATTACGTGTACGAAAATACATCTTGGGATTCTGAGAACTTAAAATTACTTTCTCTGTTAACTCTACTCATGAGATCCTTGATGGAAAAGTACATCAAATGTTTGCTTGGGCTTTAAATGCCATCCTGGCTCAAATCTGGTTCATGAAGCCCATCTGGATATTGCTAATTTCCTGGTTAGACATGGACTGTACATCACAAAAAACTAATATTTCCCCTGTTGTCTATGAAAGCAGGGGAGAATTACTCTCCTCCATTTGTTCTAAAGACAGTTGCAGTGTTTTAAATACTTAAATATCATGTTTACAGCTTTATAGCTTTGACCCTCATTAAAAATGCAATTCCTTACATGACAGACTTGAATTTAGACCCGTCCTTTGAAAGCTGTTTGTTCATTCTGGGGAAGACATAACTAACTGAACTTATAGGTGGCCTGAAGCAATGGAGATGAAGGAGGACACTTGGATGCAACATCTGGTAGTTGTCAACACATACACACAGTGCAACAGCACCGCAAAACAAACCTTAAGGCAGAACTCTCCTTTACATCAGACAGCTTCTGTCACTGCAGAAACCAGGAAGATCTTTCCACCTCCCTCCTGTGTCTCCTTGTACAAAACAGCTTCAGGATTTTCCCATGGGACCCTCTTCTGGGAGCAATCATAGCCAGGATTCAGCTGGTCAAACAGTGGTACTGAGGACCTTTCAGTGGCTGTCCCATTCACACATGTTGCGTTATCAGGTTCCCAGATATGATGGAAGAAGAAATTCTCCCCTGGACAAGAGAGGATCAGGGAAGATTGTGCCTTCCCTCAGAAATACAGAGGGCTGTTGTCTGGCAGCACTCTTGGTGTTCTTCCATCTCACATGTTTTCTTGTCCTGCACAGATGCAGAATGACAGCAAAGCTCCCAATCTCTGATCCT
The DNA here is from genome assembly GCF_025592945.1 of Manacus candei. Classification (NCBI taxonomy): domain Eukaryota; kingdom Metazoa; phylum Chordata; class Aves; order Passeriformes; family Pipridae; genus Manacus; species Manacus candei. Next base: position 340,747 of record NW_026138084.1, read on the forward strand.
GTAGCATACAGGGTTTCTTGTGATCTCTATAGGAATTAAAGCTTTAATAAGAGTCTTGAAGGTGCCCTGTGGCTTGCAGGGGAACAGGGTGGATAATAACTCTGTGTCCTCCTGTGTTAAATACCTGTTTCCTTGTTGCCTGTGATTGATGGATAATGACACAATAGTCCACATAGGCGTGCCACCCCCATTTTCCACTGTAATAATTTCATTTCTAGACAAGAACATTAACAGCCCAGTTACAGTCAAGTGGAATCAGAAATTCACAAATAAAAATTGCTGCCTGCCAGAGCTTTGATCTTGCATCTTCCAACTTGAAACATCTGAATTTAATCTTTTACATGTGCGAGCCTCATAACCCGAGCAGAAAATAGCAAAATTCAAGGTACTTTTTTTGAATGTACCCCAATTCCAGGTAGCCAAACTTCCAAGATTTACATTGAAAAGATCCAGTACAAGCTCAACTGGGAAGAAAACAGACTAAAATCGACACCTGAATGGAATTCCAGCTCTCTCTCACTATCATAATCATAGTTATACAAAAAACATACTTAATTTCTGCAGAAAAGCAGGCAGACCATCTCTTTGAAGAGAAGGAAACAGTGCTTCTGCCTTCCTTAACCCCAGGGAGTGTGCAGTTTGTCATTTTTTTTCCACCTCAACTCAATCTTTTACCTTCCTGTTCCCACAATCCAACACCAACAGCACACTAAGAAATGGAAAAGCAATTGCTGCTAAGATAGCACAAAAGCATGAACGAACAGTTCTGAGACTGAAGCTCACAAGAACGACTCATCAAGTGAAAACTGCAACATTTTGGTGCGCTCCCACTTATCAAAACAGTCCAGATGGAGTCCTAGCATTATAATCTGGCTCATATGCTTGTAAAATATATCTGGTGTTCCCCTCGACGTTGCTAGAATTGGGCTAAGAAGGACTCTTTGGACTCAGCCCAAAAACTTGTGTTGTCTCGTTCACGATGACGGGTCTTGTGCAAACCATTATGGCAAAACCGTGAGAGAAAATGGTCTTGCTCTGGAAATGGAAGTTATGGTGCACTCACTGAGATGCCTTGATTCATGTAAACTGAACCCATACAGACATTTCCCCTCTCACTGCCTGTTTATCTCCCTTAAGACACTTCAGTCATATCATCAGCACCATCCACTTCTAAGAGTACAGAGGGAATTTCTGAGAGCGCAGCTCCAGTTCTATTAGTCACCAGCTTACTTAAAGGATGACTTCAAAAGCATCAAAGCAAATTAGTGGCATGAGTCCTACCACTTTCATACAGGAGCTTGATCAAGGGATTTTACATCCTAATCCGAAATCCCCTTCTGACCACGTACACAACCTATCAGTTGCAGCAGCAGCACACGATCCGTCCCGCCGCTGATTTGCCACACTCCTTTGAAGCACTTTGAGGCTACAACGATACGCACTTTCCAAACAGTTACACAAGGATATATTTAGAGTCTCTACAGATCTTCACAGAAAATCAACTAATCATGAATGCAAGCACAATGAAAAACCAACAAGGAAATGCAGCCAGCAGTAAACCACCACTCTCCGTTTAAAGGTGAAATTGCACCTCTGCGTAGCATCTACGACTAAGATTTCCTCGTTGTCACACAACTGTTCCATTAACACGTTAGGAGGGGAGGACCTGACAGCTACATGACAGGGTGGCATTTGTATCCTGCCCGTGCATCCAAGGACTACTTCCAATCCTTCCTAGCTCAAGGCAAAAATCTCACCTACAAACGAGTCCAAAGGATGAGTGTGCCAGATGCCACATCACTCAGGAAAACACTTCGCATGCTGGCAGTGACCGAATCAAAGCCATTTCTTAGGAATGCTCTGCCAGTGGGTGCTCTGCAACACAACTTTAGCCCTATGGAACGGGCAGAGAGCAGACTTATCCATCGTACACATCGCACTTTGGATTCACGAGCAGAAGTTTTCGAGTCCCTCCCATTTTTACAACAGCCATGCTGGGCATGACCAAAGGTCCAGCTGTCCCACAGTGGTTTCTCACAGAGAGCCATCAGTGGAGTGAGCATCCAACCTTTGGCTGCCCAACAGCAGTGAGTGATGCACTGCAAGTACAGATTTATCACATCATACCATCAATCAACCAGAGAGGACTGGACACTTATCTTGTCAACCACTCATAGATCAAGTTATTCAAACAAATGTCAGGAAATCACAATTATTCCCTCGAGCTTCTGGCATTGTAAACAGAACATCCATTCCAACAGAGAACTTGACTAACAAGGCATTTACAATCTACAGGCAAAGAATGGGTATTTCAGAGTGAACTCATCACACAGATTTCTTAGTGTCAATGGGCAAAAACTCCCAGCAAACCCATCACCAAAAGAGAAATGTGCAGAGGCCAGAACAGTTTCATTTTAGAGAAGGGCAGGGAGGGATGCTTTATGTGGAACAACCTATTTATACAGCAGCCCAAGCCAACCTCAGCACACAGAATAGATAATTCTGTAATATACAGCAATATTTGAGTCCTGAGATAACCCTGTTGGGCCACACGTCCCCAGCAACAACTAGAGAGACCAAGGAAGTCCTGCTGAAGCATCTGCTGCATGCTCCAGGCAGCTCACCCAGAAGCTGTTCAATGGGACAATCCCACTGCAGAGCAGCAGTTCGGCAGCAGCAAACACATACTATCCCCATCACAGGAGTAAGGTGAGGCTGAAGGAAAAAGGAGGACAGGATTTTGGAGCATGAGCAGGGAGGTAGAGGGACATGGCAAGCTGGGAATCACACAAGTAGAGCACGAAGACGCAGCTTCACAACTCTCCCAGTGAAAAGTGAACTTATTTTAAAACATTTTGCGTAGCATACTTTGCTTCCTGAGGCAAGGCAGGACAGAGCTGCCAAGAAGGAGGTTGTAGTTTTTTTATCTGGGTAGGGCTAGAAAAAACTCATTGATGGGCAGCTACCACTGGCTGAAGGAAGAGTGTGTGAAGTCTCTGGCAGAAGATCTCTTACAACCTTCTGTGCCAGAGGAAGAGGGACTAAGAGGATTCACACAGCTTGAACAGCTGAGATGACAGAAGATGTTGAGAAGACAGAAGAGAAGGTCCAGAGAAACATTTTCGGTACCAGAACTTTCTGGCAGTTACATTTCACACCAAAAGCCACCCTTCTCTGCACAAAGAAGGTCCCTGCAGCACACAGATAAAGATCACTTTATCACAACATCCCTACAGGATACACACATGTACACCCACCCACCCAGCCCTGTCACAGGTCACCACAGGCAGATCCAACTGCTTATTCACAGGCAAGTGTCTGCCCAGCACTAGGAGCTTCCCACTGCAGACTTCCATACTGATCTGAGAGGCTTACAACTCCAATTAAATGCCGGTTCGATGGGGTGATTAGTGAGACACAAGAGGGAATGAACAGATGATTGACTCAACACATCAAGCCTCAGTGATGTAAGACCAGGCTGAGCTCGTGACCAGGTCACACACTGAATCAGACACAAAAAAAACCCCAAATCAGCTCTGCTGCCTGGAAAACCACTCACCCACTAGCCTATGGAGGGAACTTTCCATAGGTCAGGTGGCTCATAAAAATTCCTCCACAATGTGCATGTTTGCCAAACCATTAGGATGTTTATAGAAGAAACACTGTGTAGGTGTAAGTATACAAGCCTTTTCCCTCTCTATACACATGCTCCAAAAGGAAATTCTAGAAAACCACACAGTCAAAAGCAGGACAAGCTTAACAGCAGGGGAAAAAATATGCAAAGATACAACCTGAGCAAAATCCACACGCCTAATATGCAACAAGAAAAGCAGAAGATAACGTCAGCTGGTGATCCAAGGAGGACAGATCAAAAGCAAGCACCCTCAGCCTAACACACAAATGGATTTCAGTTTATTTGTGGACACCCTCAACTGCCACTACCACCACCCTCGACTGCAGGTTAAAGCTAAAGAGATGGATTGACATTGTCAAGTGGATAAATTATGGATACCAGACAGCCCGTGAAAATACATTTGAGGCGGGTGTCATCTTCCATTACAAGGGGCATTTGGCAGATTCTAGAAAAAAATGCCCGACTCTATAACTCAGCACGTCCTATCAAAAGGAAAACAATTATTTTTGATGTCTGGACACAGATTTTCCCTTACAAACTGCAACACACTTCTTGCACCACAGGCTTCAAGAAATACTCCTTGGCTACAGGTCACAGGAGAAGTTCCATTCTCAGGATAACCACATGCTCCTTCTGTATTTAACTGGGAAGCCACACAGAGTTGTGACTTGTTACTGCAAATGTTTTCAGGACAGAAAGTCCTAAGCTTTGCCTGCTTGTCACAGCATCTTGTGGATTTTAACACCAACAGCTACAGCAAAAAGCCTGTGAAGTCTGATCTGCACCAGAAGCTCTGTTCACACGGAATGCAGAAAGGCACTGCAGTGAATGGATACAAGGGCTCAGAGCAGGAGAAACACACACTTGATGCTTCCAGTTGCTCAGGGGTGAGACATGCTCAAGTGAGCACTCACAAAATCCAGTAAGAATCCCTCTTACCCTCCCCAGTAAGAAACAAGCAGGGAATGAAGGTATCACTGTGCCTGGCAAGCTGAACCACGACAGCGCTGCAGGGGAAACTGCTCTGACACATTCCAGCCTCAGTGCAGGAAGTGGAATGACCACTCTAACACACTCCTGGAGACCTCCACAGTAATTTATGATGTATGTGTTTTTAAAAGTTCATGCTATAGCTCTTCTCTCACCCTCTTACTTAAGAAACAGGAGGAAAGGATTACAAAGTTGTTACTTACTAGCAACAAAACCCATGAAATATTCACCTTTGAGGCCTGAGAGGATTTGGAGACAATACTACAGAGTCAGCGAGACAAACCATTTGCTCCTAAGGTTAAAAAAAAAAAATCTTCCTGCTTGCATATGTGTAACAATCATCTCCATCTCAGAGAAAACAGTAAAATATCCAGGCAGCAGAGACAGGCTCCCTCCATTTCTCCTCCTCCGGCTGCCTTTACGACACACGACAGTACAGGAAGGGTACTTCACGTCCCACCTGATTTTCTCACACCCAGTAACAATCTTGTTGTGTCTATCTCTTCCACAAATGAAGGAGTGCAAAGAGATCCCAGCACATATGGAGAAGAAGAGCCATGGGATATATTCCCGAAGTTGCTTCCAAGAAGCCAACCTGATGCCCCCAGACAGGAGCACTACACCTACTACACCAGGGTGTCAAAAGGGTGCCAAAGAAAACACAGTCAGACAAATGCCACATCACCAGCCTTTCAAAAACGAAAATAAAGGAGGGAAGGATTATTTAGGAGAAACCATGTGACTTAGCAGACAGAAACCCCGTCTTCCATTCAAAATACCTGTCTCTCCCCAAGAGAAAAGCAGCTCCTCACAGACAGAAGAGAGGTCTCACACAACTCAAATGACAGCCAGCGTGTAACAAAAGGTCACCAGGAGCATCACCAACCATGAGGCTGCAACGAGAGTTGCACCCGCGTCCTGCACAACAACTCAACAGCCCATCTGCCCTGCTGGGGCAAACAGCCCCCAAAGCCAGCAGGAGAGCCAGCACTTGGTGCCCAGCACCTCCACAAGGGGAATAACAGCGACCCAGCACCTTCCAGACACATTAGAGGGGACCCTGGAGCTGGAATAAATTGCCAATGCAACAATCAACAAAGCAAAGCAATTAATAAGGGGGATGTTGTCATTACTTTAGCTGCAGCAATTAATACAAGTGGAATGAAACTCTCCTCGAAAATTAGGGCAACATAGAAGATGGATGTTTCCTTATCACAATATATGTAACAGAAAGCCCCCTCAGATCTCAGCGGTCACACACACATGAATGTGTCACATTACTGAATAGAGGGAGTTGGACCTGGTAAACCTGTAGTTTGTAAATTTGGGAATGATCTTAAGTGGGTGCTGGGTAAAACAAAAGAATTTCATGGTAGGGAGATTACACAATATAGGGACGTAGCAAATTGTTCTTCAGGCAGGGGCAGTTCAACAGGCATCAAACAGCATCCAAAATGCTAGGTTTGCACAAGCTATTTATTCCCAGTCCGCAGATGCCTGAGAAAGAAGCAGGTTGACTAGAGAGGGACCAGGATGTCATTTGCTATTTATGCTTTCCCAAGTGATTGAGTTTGACAGGGGTAGCTGATAACCTTCTGAAAATAACTGAACTATCAAAGAATCTGTGTCTTAGCTAACACAGGTTTTGCAGCTTGCAAAAATGCAGACTGATTCTCAATCTAAGGAGACCATCTTAGAACTCTACCCTGGAAGTCATTAAAATGGGATATCTATTCTCTAAGGACAACTGTATTCATAACTCCCTTTCTGGATATCTCTATTTGGCTCTTAGTGAGAACTTAAAAGTCACCTATCTTCCCTTGCAGTATGTCAGATACAAATCTTGCTAGTTTTTTTTTTTTTAAATAATGAGAAGGGCTCTTTTTCATGTTCAATTACAAGCAAATTAGAGAAGTTAACCTATGTGGGGCAATCCAGAGGTTACAGCTCTCCTGACCAAATGCAAATAACTTGGGTCACCCCAAAACCCACCTTTCTAACTTCACTAATTACTAACTACTGTAGGTCTTCTGAAACATCATGAAGACCGGCACATGCAGGCTTTGGAGATGATCCTCTCCAAACACTCCATCTTCCAGGTCTCCTCTGCACACACACAGACACCTATAGCAGGAAGAAAACTGGAAGACTTCATACGCTGTCAGTTTTTAACTGGTGGAGTGCATGGCTGGGACCACTACCCCTGCCAATAGCAGGGTTCTGGCAGCACCTGCCTGAATGTTGGAAGGGAACCACAGGAAAACATTCCCCAGCCTGCCTGCTGCAATTGCTGCTGGGGAGGTCAGAGTAAGCAGCAGTGGAACACCAGCCACAGCTTCTTCCCGGGCACGTGTGTGCAGTGAGTTACTGGGCACCTCCAGGAGCTCAGTTTAGTTTAAGGATTGGTGCCTAAAGGCTCTTTGCTATAGCAATGGACCAAACCTGCCCAAATCTATATATTCCAAACAGGAGAAGGGGCAGAGCAGGCATCAACAATAGGAAAAAGAGGTATTCTCAAATTCCCAGGTACTTGGGGATTGCTCTTGTGCAGGGAGATGTTATTTCATGTCAGCAGAATATGGAGAGGCATTTGGTTAAAAGGAATGTCATCTACAATTACAGATTCCCCAGTGACAACAAAATAAATTGGGAATTGTAGCAACACTGAAGGGGAAATAGAAGTTGTCACTGATGGTAAAAGTAATAATTAATTCCGGAGCCTTCTCTCTCTATGCTCCTCACCACCACCCCGGTGGGAATGTGCCAGGCTCTTTCCCAGCAACAGAATTATTTCTGTAAAACATTTTTGTAAGTTGCAATACCTCTGTAACTCAAAATAGAGGCAAATGCGAGTGCTTAGCAGGACCTTTGAAACCCCAGCTGTGAAGATTCATTAACTGTAAGTACATTTTTGCAGATGCACAGTTCTGAATCTGACTCATAACTCTCCTCCCATGACAGTGAGACCCGGGATTCAGGTAAAAAGGCTTAAGATAATTGATATGGTTTCTTAGTCAGGCAAATTAGGAGGAAGAAGGCAGCAGAGAGGAAACTTAAGGGATGTAGTGAAGGAAGGGGTATCTCAATCGTTTAGTTGGTTTGGTTGAGTGATCCACCACCTACAGTTCCAAGGCATGGGAAGGGTGGTGTAAGATGGGAAAATGTTCTGTCTAACAAATCTTATGCATCTTGCTCTTGTATGGCGGACAACAGCTCTAGCCCCAAATACCAGGTCAGAGTAAAGGCCCCCCATGGGTACTTACTCCCTGGGGATTTCAGCCATTTTTTCTTTTTAAGGAATCTTTCAGGTTTACCAGGCTCAACTGCATGTAGGATAGAACTCATGTCTGCAGCTCCAGTTTGCCAAAGGATGGGATAGATATGGGGGAGATGCACAATAAGGATCTCTCCCACACGCAAGGCATATGGAAAAGTGGAGCCTGCAAGTCACAGTTGACTCAGAGCTGCATCCAGAGGCCTCACCTACAGTCACATGTGCATGTGTGTGTGCACACAGACAGGGGAAGAATCCAATGCTAGCAGAGCTCTTCCCAACCAGATTGCAGTGTGAGTACAGAATCATCAGGGTCAAAACCTGCATCAGGAGTCTGTCAGCCACCAGCTTCTGACTCCAGCCAGCGTGCTGACACACACCAGGGAGGAGGGGTGGGCCATTTGGTGTCCAGCAGCTCCTTCCCACTGGCATTTCTAAGCCTTGTACGAGATTCTGGTAAGAGCATTTAAACCGCGGTGTTGTGTATTATACAAGAACAGATCTTCCTTCACAAAAACCTCGTAGGCTTTCCACCACCCCACCAAAAAACAAAAAAATAATTAAAAATCTTCTAGCAGCATTGACCGAATTGTAAAGCAACCTGGTTGGCTTCCATGCATCCGATGGCCTCTTCCAAGAGTGAAAACTCCACGCAGACATAGCCATAGTCGTAACCTGGGGACAGCATTTAAATACAGACGGGAGTCATGTTAGTGCCTTGTCATAAAGAAAGCCACATTAAATATTCAATTTCCCTTTCCCTCCAATGACAAACCCTCTAACCACCACCCCTCTACTCCAGAATGAAAAAGAAAGAAACCAGGGACTAGCTGGATGATGATTAACTGTGCAGTTTATCATGAATGTTAATAGTACAGTGTTCCCACTTCCCCTTACACAACCCAGTGACAGGCACACCCTTCCTTAGGGCAAGAAATAATTGCTTTGTCGTTTTTTTTAAGGCATAGTGACTTTCCATTGCCAGTTTCACATTTTGTGCCACCTTGGAGGCAGCACTCTCCAAAGTAAGTGTTGATAAATCATTTCCAAGTACCTTGCTGCAAATGTACTTTACACGAATAGCCAGCATTTTAATTGGGCAATATTTCAGAAAGAACTAACACCATTCCTTTGCCTTTGCTATTTTTCTTTCAACACCTGCTTACTTTTTGAAGTCCAATCCCTTACATTATGAAAAAGTACAGCAGGGTAGGAATGAGAACTCCACCTTTCTCATTTTGGTATGGATGTTACTGCACATGTAACAAGAGGGTGTGAGAGCTTTAAGTTCAGATTCAAGAAACTAGAGAGCCCTTCCTCTTCTCATTGCTTGAGAAGCTGTCATCTCAGTCACTGCAGAAGGGACACACTGATTTAACTGTGTACTCCAGTTACCTGCACTGAAATATTATGTCCCAAAGCAAAGTGCAGGGTGAACACTACAGAACCTAAGACCAACTGAAGATCCATCCTCGATGTTGAAGCTACCTCCAAGAACTGGAGTGCTGAGGAACAATGTAAAGTCACAACCTAAAGGCCACCTCGCTCCAAAAGAGTGCTTTCCACATGACCATGGGCCAAGATGCTTCTACACAGACAGTGAGAGGAAAGGCTTGGCTCCTTCCTCCTGCTGCTCTTTTGGCGGGTTTGGAGTGAGAGGAAAGCCAGGCTGTGTGTGATTTGTACCATTTTAGGCACCTAAATGTCCTGGTGGAGAGCCTGTCTCCTCTCCTTAAGATGCACATTTTAACTCTGGTATCTTCGAACCAGGTTTATATCTGGCTCCTATTGCTTCAGCCCCTCACCTTCCATGGGAAGGTAACTCCACCCATGCTTCTTTCAGACAAGGCATTCCAGCCTGCTGGAAAACCACCCCCATCTCCTCCAAGTCTATGTCAAAGAACATTTGCTGCACTCTCTAGTTTTTCCTTCTCTGTTTTTTTTACATCTTTGTAGTTTACCACATCAGAAACAAGGCCACACAAACTATTTCATCATCAAACTCTACTGATTTTTAATTATTTTTTATTCTGGGAGCAATTTGCATGCAGTTCCAACAACACAATTCTGACATTGCACCTCTACCTTTAATAATGAGACTCCAATTTGCATCTAGCACATCTTCCACATCACACAGGAATTTATTCCCCTTTCCCATATTATTTTAGTCAATATAATTACACTAGAGGAAAATTTATCAATCTGGGTGCTTTTCAGCTCAGTGAAAGATGGAGTCCAGCAGCACAGCATCTGTGGTGGAAAGCAGCTAAAGCCACTTGATACTCTTACATGAAGTGGGCACCTGGAACTAGAGGTATGGTTTCAGCTGGCAGGATCCACAGAACCAAATTGATCCAGCTGTTCCCAGAGCATCCATTCTGCCCTGCAGCACAGCCACACCGGATCACATTTTGCAAATGAAGGAGTTCTCCTCTCTGCAGAAGGCAGCTGCTCTCCAGGAGCAGTGCTGCCCCTTGGTGGGAGACTGTTCTGCATTCCGGGCAGACACCTCTGCTACTCCACACACAGCATGCGGCCTCACATGGTACATTTTAAAGTCTTACTCAAACCCAGAACTCTTAAGTCGCTTCCTTCCATTCTGTTTAGCAAAGAGCTGCATGAATTATATTTGTCAGCCCATAAGGCTCCTGATTCCCCTTCAGAGAAGGTTTTTGAAAGCTGCTGTAATCAGCAAGGATCAGGGTACTATCTTGCTTCCATGTGTATGTGACAGAAAACAAGACTGCAGAAGTTTTCACTCTATTTGCTCTGCAACAAGAGGACGTCTACAACCCAGTCCTCCTGAAGGGAATGAGTGGTTTAGACATGGATTTAATCCAGCATGACACAACTGTGAGTGCAATGCTGAATGTTATGCACATATACAAAAGCTCAGACCCCTGGAGGAATATATGCCAGAGGACCATTCCAAGCATTACATGGAGACAGTTAAGGGGAAGCCCAGCACATTTCTCCTTCTGCACTCTCCCACCTCTGCTCTCCCCCACCCAGCTCATAAACATAGCAGCAGTAACATGTACAAAAACAATAACTGTGGCCCCATATCGTGCCAAAAAGCAGCTTCAGGCCAGACATTGGGCTCTTGTGGTTGGGTTGCAGAGGGACGCAGCGTTCTGGAATTCACTACGAGCTGTCCTTGCACAGACAGCACCGAAGTAGTGATGCAAGAAGAGAGCAGCCCGGAGCCACTGCTCTGCTCCAAACCGCTGCTGAAGATGTGCGGGGGCTTGACACTTTCCCCCGCCCCCAGATCCGGAGCTTTGCATGGATCTGACAAGCACACTCAGGATGTGAGAACTACGGAGTAACATCAGCCTTGGGCGGCACAGCACCCCCGATCTGCCCCCTGCCCCAGCCTCACCAGAGCATCCTCCCATTTTAGACCGTGACCGAAATGGAGGCCTGTGAAACAACAGCACCGCACCTTCAAAACGTAGTATCTGCTGATTTTCCCACAATCACATTAATTGTAGCACAACACTTGAAACAAAAGCAAGTGGCTTGAGGCTGGTTCTAAACAGGGAGCAACTACAGAGGCTCCTGCCACCAACTGTTGTGCCTCTTCCCTGCTTCCTCCATAGGGCTTGTTCAAGCTCCGTGTGGCAGCTGCTGAGCTTGGATATTTTTATTTCCAAAACCTTCACACGCACTTTGTCTGTCAGAACACTGCAATTCAGCTGCTGTTACCAGAGGCAGGGCAGGGGATTTTAACAGAGGGGTAGGGTCAGGCATCTAATGGCTGGAACTGGTTCAGCAGGCATCATCCCAAGGTAAGCTGTGCTCCCCTTTGAGTGAGAGCTCTCGGACACCCACTGGTATTTTACTGCTATGACCTGGAGAACCAAAGCAATCAAACCAGCAAAGAAAAACCACTGCTGAAGATTACAGTGTGGTGGTTTTGACTCTAGGTGGCCTAACTGCACATGTAAGGTTTCACATGAAGATACAAATCTCAGTATCTTCACTTACTGGTTAGCACTGCATACAGTTTCAGGATCCTCAAGAAAGTAGAACAGAGCAATGATTTGCAGAAGCATATGTGATCAACACAGACTCTGACAAAAAGGAAAGATCAGTATTTCCCCCACACAACCTCTGAGCACACTGCAGCAAGCTACACTGTCCAAATGACCTCTCCAACAGGAACAGCCCTCCAACACTTGAACTCACTCAGATTTTGGCCCTAAAACATGCATGTCCTCATCTCCCCCCATGTTTTAGGTCAACTGTGTAAAAGAACTCTTGTACCTTATTTAGCTACTTCCTCTCAGCTGCACAAGTCTACAGTACCACAGGCTGTGTACGACAGGCAAAATCAGAACACAAGGAGAGTGAGCACATAAAATCCAGAGGACTTCTTCTTTCCCTTCCTTAAGTGCTTCTATGTATACACAATCCTTCACGGATGCTCCCAAAGCATGCTTGGCTGTTTTCTGCACTGAAAATGGGCACAAATGCCTAATACTTAGGAGTAAAGACACATTTAGAGCTCCAGGAAGCTGCTCTGCAAGTACTGGAATAAGGAATATTCTGCCTCTGAAACAGATGTGTTTTAGCAAAGCGAATTTTGACAGCAAATGGAGGGTCCCTGTTAGCATGCAATGGTTTGGATAAAATCCTGAAAGCTTGCCTTAAAATTACTGTTCTTTGGCTTCAGAGATAAAGATCAAAGACTTGGGATTTAAAATAAGACTTGTTTCTGTACACACACAGTTTCTACTGAACAACTGACACACAGTAACGTGTTACTTCATGATAGTTTGTTATATCAAAGATCTAAATAAAGGAAAACCATAATGTTGTTCTCATAGGGGCTGCAAGCAGTGTGAAGACATAAAAAAAATATCTCTGGAGTTTTAGGAGGCCAAATGAAAAGATCATGTAGTGACAGCAGCCCTGCCTGTGCCAAAGCAAAGATAGTTTTGGAAAGAAGGCAGGATGGCAACATGACAAAGGCATCCAACCCAAGAGGCAGTCCAGCTTCTGGATTCTAGGAGTGAGCACGCAGTCAGTCCTGTCACTGCACACCCCGACAAGCTTAAGGCATTAGGTCACCTCCAGTCCCTGGTGAACCATCACCTGCCTTCTCAAAAACAACCGTGACAAACCCCCCGCCTGCTGTGGTGCTACGTGAAAACATTCTCTCCCCTCTGGATCAGGAAGAAGATGCTCTCCTATTAAAGTAACTCCATGTAACAGGTCACCAAAGGACACTACACTAACCTGGGCAGTAACCTGGGCAGCTGGGACAGCTGCAAACCTGGTGGAGGTCCCTGTATCTGCAGGGTGGGGCCAAGCGGCCTCAGAGCAGATGGCAACGATGCAGTTTCCATGGACAGAGCTTCTCCACCATCCCAACAACACTTCGCTTGTGCTTTTTCCCCATAGGAAGAGACAGAACTACCACAGTAGAAAAGCATTTGCCATTTTGGGGACTTCTAGAACTCTGAGAGGTGACATATTAAAGCAGAGCCATGGCCAGCTGCAGAAGCAGGAGATTCTTGCTGCCTGCTCTCTCCAGAGACAGCACGGTAGAGCAGAGTGCAGCTGAGGAAAGCCTCTGCAGAGAGGAAGGTTCTATTGCTCCAAGGGCAACTACAGCACAAAGTATGGAGTGACTATGAAGGACTTCTACACCCTCTGAAGGAATCTGCAGTCTCACACACTTTGCAAAGCCTGGGGAGTGGCGATGGGATTATGCACATTGTCCTCAGAGAATCTGCCATTCTGCAGCTGAAAGAAAAATCTACCTCATCTGTGGCAGACTTTGGCCATGTGCCCCTGACCCACTGCACAAGTTCTCCCTGTTTTCTCCGAGGCAAGATGCAGATGTAGGTCATCCATATTAAAGAGTAAATACCTCATCACAAGCAAATACTGGAAAACGCAGGGCTTTCTCTGTATTTCTGTGCTATTATTAGCAGGCATCACACACTCAGTGCTTCCAGGAAAACATCAGCTCCTGGACTTGCTCAGGAGTGGCTGTACCTGTGCTTATACAATGCTTAGAGCATTGTAGTGCCTTCTGTGGCAGGCAGAGGAAACAAATCTGTCCACACAGTCTGAAAACTTGGAGGGTACCCCCACAGCACGGCAGGGAACGGCGGCAACCTATCTACGCTAACACAGAAGCCAAAATCATGAGCTCTCTCAATACCAGCTGGTGGGATTCTGAGCATCCATAAATTTGTCAGATCTCTTTACTGCACAGATAAATTGGTCTTCAGAGCTACTAAAGCTGAAGAGCTGTACCAGAATAAACAGGACAATCTGCAACAAGCCATATCCCCAATTCCTTTCAAAGGCTGAGCATTTACGAGCCACACCTGCTGCTGGGAAAAGGCCTGTCACTTCCTACTGTCCCTCTGTGTAAAGAAGTACACTCTTACACACTCATTCACGACAGAGAACAGCACTGAAACCACAGGATACGAAACAGAGCCGTATTCTGAAAGTAGAGCACTACAGTCCATCCTCCTCCCTCCATCCTGGAGACCAAGACACAGAAAGGACCTGCCTCAGATGCCCTCAAAGGCAGCTCCATAAACTACAAGAACTACTACAATCAGAACCTCAAATGATTGTCGACCCTTCTTGGCCCAAGGAGAGTAGTTTATACACCAGCAGAGAGGAGAAGAGGGAAAAAACACACAATGCCAAGATTGTACAAACTGTAGTTTTATTACAGACAAAGTATTACATTATGTTTGTAGAGAAACCTGGAATCTGAGGAAGGCTGGGGCTTTCACTAAACTCCATGAGAGGGCTGGAAGCTGCATATCTGGGAAAGTGTTGCAGACAGGAGGTTGGTTTTAAAGTGCTGATAACGTGAACCTGGTCTCCAGGATATATGATCTGTCATTTAGCACAAAGGACTCAGAGCAATGAATGCAATGTCAGCACACTGTGAAAAGCCTTGAAGTTTTGCTCCAGAGATGCAAAAGGAATGAGCACCTTTGTAAAAATGACTACAGGGAGGATTCTGCATGTCAAAAGGGCTGTGAGCATGTTTTATGGATGAATGTATTTGTTGCCTTTTCTGTTGGTTTGACCTTATAACCCTAAACCAAGGTTGATCACTATCACAAACACTGACTTAGAACAGATTTCTACTTCCTATTTCCTAAGCCATCACATCACAGATAAGAAAAGAAGAGCAAGCATGCATTTTGCTTCCAAGAAATAATGCACTACTGCCCTGAAACCAACCAAGACAAGCCAAAAGCCTACTGCCCACACAGCTGGGAAAACTGGCAAGGACTGGTATTGATGACCATGGACTAATTCCAGCTAAGTGTTTTTTTAGTCCTTGGCAGGGCTATTCTGGCTACAAACTAGAACCAATTGCTTCACGCAGATCAGCACTGAAGACATTTCTGCAGCTCCTGACAGGTGAGCCCCTGCAGACTGCAGAACTCTGCTGATGAGCAGGGGGGATCTGGCCTCAAGAAGAAATTCCACGTGTGCTACAGCATCTTGTGAGCTTGTGGATGATCACTTCAGCTCTCAGCAAGTGCCTGAGTCGTGGCTGACAGAGCAGAGTGGGCCACACAACCTTTGCTGTGCAAAGCACCAAATGCAACAAGAGATGATTCGTCCTGTGGTGCCTTAGCACCAGCCTTGATGGTGAGCCAAGTCGTCCTCTGAATAATTAGCCCAACAGGCAAATGCCCCTCTCTGTGCTACAGACATCCCACAGCATGTTCTTTGTACCAAACCAAAGAATCTGAGTCCCTGTGGGACCTATTCCTAATTTAACTCCAGAGGGTTGGTGCCAAGCTACCTTCATAAGGAAGCCGCTAGCTGGCCACAAATCCACCCTTCAGAGGGGATTTCCCCAAGGGCACTGCATCACTCCAGAAAGGGAACAAAAGGACTCTGTCCAGCACAGTTCTGCTGCACACCTCCCCACACAGAGCAGCAGCTCACCTCTCCCTAGCCCTACCTATGGCTGGAAGCTGCAGCATGATGGCCATGGAAAATGGAAAACTTATCCCTACCACGGAGAGATGCACCACGTAAAAATCTGCACCAGTTTTTCCATCACGAACTGGAGACTTTTGGACCCTTAGATCGTGAGTGTTAGGAAAACACAGCACTAAAAAACAACAACTTTAAATTCCAGAGGCTTCCTGATATATTCCTGAAACCAATGATTCACTGTTCTGATATACAAGATAGGCTGCACCACTAGGTAAAAAAAAAAAAAAGACAAAACACCTCTTACAGATTTATCTAAGGGGCTTATTAATATTTAACAGGGCACCAATGCGGCAGAGCTTAGTAAGAACAAGCAAGATAATACAGTTTCTCCTAGGACTTGGCCAAGGCAGTTTAAGTTTAACACAGGGAGGGATAAGGGGGGCAGTTCCAAGCGCCACATTAGGGCCAGGTCTGGAGAAATGAAACAAAACATAAATGCCAGGGCAAGAAGGTGGCTGAGTAAATAATAAAGTACATTTAGTGCCAACAGTACTTGCCAAAACAAAAGCTTTTCAAAACAGAGCAGGCAGCTGCCATAAAGCAGCTCCAAGCTAGTCATGTTTTCAGGTGACACTACATGTCCTGTGTGTTCCTCCATCACAGGAGGATGCCTATCTTTTAGCATCAGCCACCTGTATCCGTGAGGACATCACTCTGGCCAAAAGCATTACTGCTGTTCAGAGAGCTCCTCCCTGCTCCAGGCATCCCAGTTCCATGTGTGCTTTGCTCCTCAGGGTGCGGTATTGTTTTCCCACATCCCCATCCAGGGTTCAAAAGCGAGTATTCAGAAGGGTCAGAAGAGGGTTAACAAAATTTATGAAGTGCTGCACTAATTTAGAGGGTGTAAAGGGGTTGGGATAGACCTCACTGCTCCTGCTGACTGCAATCCAGCTCACCTGGTCCCTCCATCTCGACTCCAGAGCTCCTCTCTGCCGTGGTGAGCGTGTCCATTCCCCACCAGGCTCTCCCAGCCCAGCAAAAACTCCTCAGGTTCCCCAGATGGGCTTGTGGAGTGAGACAGAAAAGTCTCATGGGCTGCCAGCAATTTCTCAGGCTCGCTTTCCCTGAACAGCTTTCACAACTGCAGATACCACCCCTAACACAAATCATGCTTGGAAAACACATGTTCCAAGCTTGTCCCACTGCAGACTGTGTGCAGGAGAACAATTTGAACAGAAGGCTCAGAGTACACTTCGTGTTTTCACTTATTACTTAGATACCACTGCAGCATCTTTTAGGAGTGAACAACTCTTAAAGCAGCCCTTCAAGATAAAGATGGCTTCACGTGCTTCCTTCTCCAGGGCACATATGTGTGTGCTCAGCCAGAGTTCTGGGCACATTGGACCCTCAAGATAAGACCTCAGGCTTTACTTATGTTTGACATTAGGCAGGGGAGTGGAAATAAAACCTGATGAGAACCAGGCAGGAGATAAGTTTAAAATATGATCAAAATCAAAACCAGGGCAAGGTGTGTTCACGTTAAGACTCCTTGAAGGTCAAAAGATATTGGTTTCAAGTTCCTGGCAGTCAGCACTAATGCAAGTGCACAGATAGTAACAGGAGAAGGGCAGACCCAGGGCTACAGGCAGCCTGGTACTGTCACATGCTGCACTAACAGCCCCACAGAGGGGGTACCATGGTGTAAAGCCACATGAAAGCTCTGACCCCAGTGAGCAGAGATAAGCACCTTCAGATGGGACAGGGTTGCTACTGAGCTATTACTGACAGACAAGCCTTTCCCAGAGAGCTGCTGACAAGTCATCACCATGAGTATCTCCCGAATCAGGGGGACATCTGCACGAGGCAGCAAGAGAGGCACCAGGAGATACTGCACACCAAAGCAGCTGATGGTCTTTGAGAAGATTCCACTGTCACCTCAGGGTTTGTTCTTTGCAATGATTAATTGGACAGACATGACCAAACACACTTGAGAAAGCAAGCTGGAAGATAAGCCAACAATCTAACACAGTTATTTCTGCCAAGGCTTACACATCACGTTGGAAGAAGCCCTCTTCCCCCCACAAATGGATTTGGCACTTTCAGTCTGAACATACAGGCATCAACTAAATCTAACTGATGGAAATTACAAGTAAATGTTTTTTAGGGTAATACTGTGAAGTCCAACTTTGACATTTTATCATTGTAAATATCTGCCTCTTTGATTTAAATAGAATTACTATGCCACTTCTTAAGGTCTCTCCTTTCACTGCTTCGTTTAAAATTTAGCCACCATTTCAGTCTGTGGGCTTCAGAGACAAAATAATATAAAGAATCAACAGCTTGAATGCATACCAAAATCACACCAGGTATAATAAGAACAGTGTTCCATTCTCAGCACAGCCTTCAGTGAAAATAGACTTCCCTTCGCACATACACAGTATGTAAAAACAGGGCTTTATAAAGAAGTTGAGCTGCTTTTCCAAGAAAAATCAACCATATATTTTCCCCCAAAACAGAAAGAGTCTTGTGAAAGATCATACAGTGGAATCATCACATTGAAGCTGCTGAGATAAGCTTTATGATAAGCGTTATCTTTTTGTGAAACCGATCCGAACCTCACTTATTTCGAGTTAATTGCGTGTTATTTGTTATGGTTGTTATTGTTCTCCCACAGCTGCAGGCATTCTTCTCTGAAACACACTCAACATGCATACTCACGATTAATGTTATTTTTAACATTTCTGGACAGCACTCAAAAATATACAACCCACTCAGACTGGCTTAGTACGTGCTCCTGTGAGCCAGCCACCGAGCCGATACAGCCGGATGGCCCAGGTGTATCCCAGAGACTTCAGTAATCCAGAAGGTTTACTCTTCATTCTTATGGATATTTACATGCACAACCCACCACAAAAGCATTGTTTACCCCATGACTGGCCTCTAGTTTCAAACAGGCTTAGCTTTTCAGAAGTTAATAAGAATTCAATTCTACACACCTCTCTAAGATGACCTAATGTAAAAAGGCTGGATTAATTTTACTACTGCTTCTAGTTACCCAGTTTCAAGACCAAGTTTCTACAATCCAGGAAGCTTTTATTGCCCTAGACATATCCATCTTGTGTAAGAAGGATCAGAGAGCTGTTTAAATCAGCAGCTGCATTTGCAGCCTCAGGATTTAACGCAAAACAAAGATTTTGGAGCATCCACGTAACCTAGAACAATGTTACAGCGCTTAAATGACTGATGTTTTATGAGCTGTGTAAAGCTGTCAACATCAGCTAGTTTTAACTTCATTCCTTGCCTCACCACAATTGCCAGAAAAACTTTTAAAACCCCCAGCTCTGCAGCTGAAGGCACAGACTGAATCGAAAAGCAGCTTTTGGAGAGAAAGCAGAAAACTGCACTCCTCGTGTAACATGTGACCACCCGCAGATACCAGAGCTTCAGACACTGTGTCTCACCCTGAGCAGCCTCTGAGACAGGGAATGGGAAGGAAGACAGCAGTTCTCTAATGAGGGCAGTAAGTCCTAATAACGTACATGGGAAGAGACTCATGAAGAAATTCCCAGTTCAGGTTCATTTATTACTGAAGAAAAAACCCACAACAACTGACAAATCACATCAGCACAGGCAAAAGAGGAGCGTGTTGCAATTACTATATTGCAGTCAGTGCCGTGGGGGTGACGACAGCCATGCTGAACTATGCTTAGAAAAGAGGAAAAGAAGCAAGACTGACTGTGCCCCTTAAGCTCTGCTTGTTGGGCCAGACCAGATTACGTGACACAGGGATGTTCTTTAGTTCAAAGGTTCGTGAGAAGGTTGTGAAATCTCCTTTGACAGCTTCCAGAAACAAAAATACACTTGAGAAATACCCCATTGCCCCAGTTTCTCTCCCCAGTTACTAAACACATTGGAAGCCTTTACATAATGTGTTGACCCCAAGAATTCCAGCTGCTTCATGTAAAAACCATACTGGAAATAAGAAAAAGCACTGACGAAGGTAGAAGCTTCTGCTCTCCTAGGTTTAAAAAATAAAAAAATAAAATACCAGTTTCGAGGTATTTCCTACTAGTATTATCCAAATCAATCCCCAGGACTCACCCTGCATTTCCTACCATTGCACATCTTTGTTCCAGTACAATTTTCTCACAAAGCAGACTTGTAAAATATTTCTTTCTTCAGAATCCTATATATACTGATCAGAAGTACAGCAGAACTTTATTCTTTGAATGATGAGGAGCATCCAGAATCAGGATTTGGATATTTGCTTATAAAACTTACTTTGTCCTGTTTTTTTAACCTCTCTTCGTACCTAAGCAGGACACCAGTTTCATGTTACTGAAGGAGAAATGTTAGGATGGAAGAGACTTCCTGAGGACACTATTTGAGCAGGACATGTTCCACAGTAAGACCACCCCAGAAACAAGATTTAGAACAATCCAAAAGGATTTAATAATAATTTTAAAAAAAAAATTATAAAGGAATTAAGCTGCTGTCCCATGGCTTTACTCTTGATGGCTATTAGAACAGCCTTAGTGTTCTTCCTGCTGCTCCTACCCCTTTCTAGAGGACACATGCTTTACCACTGAAGCAGCAGTGAGTAAAGCCATCAGTTTTGAGGACAAAAGGACAAGCTACAAAACTCTGGGTATTTTCCTTCAAAAATACCTGCAATTAGGGCACCAAAGACTTTAACCAAACTGCCTGAGTATCGGTGTAAAAAAAAAATACTATTTTGTAACTCAAAACTGGAAGCACTGGGAAAGCATTCTCACCTGAGCTGTAATCTTTCAGTCGCAGGTCCTTCACAGGTGTCCCATCAGGCCCTCGGAAAGCATTAAGAATCTACAGGAAAAATGAGATCCACTTCATCTCCAAAATCAAACCTCCAACAGCAAGGTACTTGCTAATGTACATTTCTCTCTCTCTGACTTCTTTTATTTCTAGCTCGACTCTGTTACAAACTGACACACTTTCCTGATTAAGTTCTGGCAGTACCCAAGAACTGTTACTGAGTTTTGAGAAGTATTTTGGGGTTTTGTTTGAAGTGAGCTCCATTTACACCACAATTCAACTGTGCAAAGGTTTATTACATTGGTCTCAGCCAGACAGTTCACCTCTGATCCTTACTTAAGTTCAGAGATGTCCTACAGCCTTTAAGAAAATCAAAGTACAAGGGTGACTGTTCTGAGTCTTATCATCCTTTGAAGGACAAAGTTTCTGCCCTGAGTTCTCCAGAATCAAGCCTCAGAAGCTGATCACCATAGCTAACCCTAGCAAAAACTGCTGCATGTAGGGGTTCTCATGCCTGGAACTGTCACCAAACAGCAACAAAAAAAAAATCCCTAAAATCCTAATTCAAAGTGGAAAATCTAGGAAGGGGAGCTTCTTTCATCTTGTAGCCTAGATCATTGTATGACTTTTTACTAAAAGTAGCAATAACATCTTTTCCATCTTTGTAAGATCTCCTTTAAGCAATTTCAAGTAACTAAGAACAAACAAGTTCACTTAGACACTAAATGTCTTCTGAGCCCAAAATAGTAGTAACAATATTTGGTATATATAAAGCAGTGATGAAGTAAGGCATGTTAAAGAGTCTGGAGTCAAGGCTTCTAGCTATCAACACCCCACATGCGACTGCAGAAAAACTCAGCACTTCTAGACCCCCCAAAAACCCAGAATAATCAGATAAAAGGTAACATTGCATTGACTTCTAAATCTGGATTTTCCCCTGGGGAAAATGACAGACCATCTGACCTACGTTAACCAGACTTAAAAGTGGTACCTTAGAAAGCCCTGATAGAAGTTTTTGGATGAGAAACATCCCACTTACATCATCCTTTGTGGCAGTTTCAGGCACTCCTCCCAGCCGAATGAGCTTGCTTGGCTTCACATATTTGGGACAGGTCCGGTAATCTTGGTCCTTGAGTTCACACAAGCAAGATGGTTTCACAAATGAGAGACGGTGGCTCACAAGGTACGCAAACAGCAACAAAACAAAGCAGGGGATAATTCAAAGGCAAGTGCCCATAAGCAGCCTGGCTCAAAGCTTTAACCCCTGCGTGAGCTTCAGGGAGCTCTTCACCTGCTCACCGATCTAGCTTCAGGAAAATAAAACAGGCAAATCATCCCTCTCTGCTTTCCAGCAGCGGGAGATTCAAATTCAGTAGCAGTTATTCAAATTCAATAGTAGTTATTAACTCAGTAGTTATCATTACCTTCAGATTTCCAAGTTAACTCTGAAGGAAAACAAAGCATGCATGAGAACAGCTGCACCTAGGCCCCCCCAGACCAGCAGCTTCTCTCTGGTAGTGCTCATAAGCAATATCCAGGAGAAAATAACAAAGTAAGTTCTTCTGGACACCACTTCTCCCGGAAATCCTCCCTCTGCCTGGTCATTTTCAACTTGGGGACTTTCTGAACCAAATCTGGTTCTACATACTTAGCAATTCTTATTTGCCAAACTGCACTTCTCTTGAGAAGAAAGTATTTCTGAGATAGAAAGGGTGCCCACTAAACAACCTGGAGCAGAGGGTGATTTTGGAGAAGGATGGTGAATTAGGATAGAACTGAAGTGGTGGGATATGGACAAAGACGCCTCCCCAACTCCTTCCACTCTTTGGCCAACACGCGTTTAACAGAAACACCAATGGACAAAACCACCTACCTGAAGGCTCTTATAGGGCCTAGAATCTTTGCTGGGTTTTCCTTCCGAAAAGGACTTGCCATGTTCATAATCAAACATCTGGTTCCCTGGCAGCCGGTGATCCACATCGCGATACTCCATGTTCCGGTAATCTGTGTCTTGCCTTCCAAGGAAATCCAGGTCACCTTCGCCCTTTAACCCAAGATCAGAATCGGATCTTTGCTGCTCCCCCCCAGAAAGCTGCTGCTGTTGCTGCTTGTTAGCAAAGGTCTGAGGTTGCTCCTCTTGGTCCTGAAGAGTAGGAAGAGGTCCACGGCTATTTTGGAAATTGTGTGAAGTGTCATCTTCAAGACCCAGTCCAAGTGATTCCTCTTCTCTGGCTGGTGCTTCCGAGTGTTGAAACTCTCCTTTTTGGCTACCAAAGGGAGTTCTATCTAGACCAAGTGCAGACTCGTCTCTCTTGCTGGTGCTTAAACCAGAGCCCTCTCTTTCCGCTAAAGGTACAGTAGATTGGTTGTGCCTAAAATCTACAAGGCTTTGATCCATGGGAGGCATTTCCCTATCTGAAAAGTCCATGGGAGGAGCCACATCTCTGCTCCTAAAATCCTGATCAGACCGGGACCTGTGCCTATTCCTGAAGTCTGACGACGGTGCATTTCTGTTTCTGAAGTCCAAATCAGAGGTGCCCACACCCCTGAAGTCCAAATCAGGTACATCCCTATTTCTGAAGTCTGAATAGGAATGGTCTCTGCCCCTGTAGTCTAACTCAGACATGTCTCTTGCCCTGAAGTCTGAATGAGACCCATCTCGACCTCTGAAGTCTAGATCATAAGACCCCCTACCCCTGAAGTCTGATGGAGGTTCATCCCTGCCTCTGTAATCCATATTATGTGCTTCCCTGTCCCTGTAGTTCATACGGAACGTCTCCCTGTTCCTGTAGTCCCCTGAAGGAATGTCCCCACCCCTGAAGTCCATAGGGGGCCCTTCTCTCTCCCGGAAGTCTCCAGAGTACATATCCCTGCCCCTATACTCAGAAGGGGGTGGTTCCCTACCTCTGAAATCCATCTGAGACTCATCTCTGCCCTGGAAGTCAGATGGTGGGAAATCTCTGCCCCTGAAATCATGGTGCCCCTCCCCACCTCTGAAGTCACTACGTGGTCCATCTCTAGCTCCATAGCTGAAAGAAGGTTCCTCTCTGTTGGCAAACTGAGGATTGAGGATGCCTGAGAGTGCCTGGATATCAAAAGGAAGTGATTTTCTGCCAGAGAAGTTGCCAGAGTGTCTTTCTTGAGCAAGACTATCAAGGGAAGGAGGATATTCCCTGTTCCACCCGGGAGCAAACCTTTCTTCTTGGCTCCCACTGTAGAAATAAAGACAGTATTATTCATAACGTGCTTAGAGTCTGAAATCTACACAGCAGCACATTCTTCTCTAAACTTTTATAGAGCTGTGTAACAGTCTAAGATCCGCAGAAGATATTGATGTTTGGCAGTTTAAGATGAGGCAGCATACGACAGATGTGAGAAAGTAAACTTGGGTGCTCCCATTTCAGCACAATTTCCAGAAGCACTCAACAGGGAATACCTGCAATATTAATGGGTTAATGATGGTAGCAATCCACATAGTCCTGCACTGCACACAGCTCTGCAGCTGTCCGAGGTGCCGGCAGCTGGCGTGTGAGGAACCCCACGAGCTTAAGCTCTCCGGGCAGTATGGAAACAACTACACTTAACACGTCATCCTGAGGCACATGAAAGCAGAGGTTACCAAACAGGCTTTATTGACATACTACAAAGACTCATTTATGCTTCCTTGTGCTGGAGTCCAAACTGGCAAACTGCTGAAAGCCACCAGTTCAGACACTGAGGATGCCTCACAGGACTGTGCCAACAATCAACATCCAAGATGTCCCTGAGCTCGTGCCTCCAGACTGTCTTACTCTGAGTTCACAATACTAGAGCTATGAGCTCTCCCAATATCTGCATAAAAACACTAAGGAAGAAGTTTCCTCCTAAGACAGTTTTTCAAAACCCAATGAGGCTTTTTGGTGGTTTTTTTTTTTTTTTGAGATGGAGCTACTTGATTTTTCATTTAAGCGAGGTTCCAATATATTTTTTAAAAAATAAAATAATACAGTATCAACACATTTTAAAATAACACCAAATGCTACCCAAAGCAATGGACATTTCCTTAGCAACTACAGCAAGTCATGTTATACTTCAAGCTTCACTACAGAATCACTCACCAAGATTAATGAAACCATACACAGATTTCCTAAGCTGCACGGTCCATTTCACCACCATGTACAACAGTAATTAAAACTTGGATCAAGGACAGCATTCCCCACCCAACACATTAAAGCATGATGCCAATAAAATCCACTTAAAAATCAGCAGAACAGCACTATTGATATCATCACAAGACACAATCACTCCCTCATCAATACCACTAGGACATGTTCTGGAGGACACCGGTTTTCATCAGCTTTCTCAACACATTACAGTAGACAATTATTTGAAGTATTCTTATTGCAGAAACCCAAGGTATGGCATGATCAGTACCTTTGTCACGCCGATATTCAAGGAACTGAGGTGCACACATAAGCAAAGGATGAAAGAATTATGCACAATAGAGGAAAATCCTAGGTTCTGGTGGCTCCATTTTTATACCCAGAGCCCTCCTGCAAACACAGGGGCCAGTAACGACCAGAGCAACACAAAATAAGACAAACATCATGCTGTGCAGGTCAGCTGCACATGAATCTTTACAACAGTTCCAGGGACACTCAAAAATGCCTTACAAAGAAGTATGGGAATACAGACTTTTTGGAAGTGACAGGACAAGGAGGAATTGGTTTAAACTGAAAGAGAGCAGGTTTACATTAGGTATCAGGAAGAGATTCTTCCCTGTGAGGATGGTGAGGCACTGACACAGGTTGCCCAGAGAAGTTGTGGCTGCCCCATCCCTGGAAGTGTTCAAGGCCAGGTTGGATGGGGAGCAACCTGGGCTAGTGGAAGGTGTTCCTGCAAGGAGTTGGAATGAGATGTTCTTTGGGGTCCCTTCCAACCTAAACTATTCTGTGATTCTATGATATATGGACTTACTAAACTCGTGGAAAGAATTAAACTCTTCAAAGTTTTCATAAAATCCTGTGTGATAACCTGTGCAAGGAAAGTGCCAGGATTTTTGAAGTTATTTTCTTCTCTTACAGGTGTCAATAGCACATAGCACCAAAAGCCATATGGCACATCATCACCTTAGCTCACAACAGCTAAACTAAGTATCACTAGAAAAGGTGGTGTGGAGAAGGAACAGAACTATTAAAAGCAGTTGTTGGTTTAAAAACTAAATTAAAAACTTCACAGAAATGTAAAAAGTTACACTGTCAATTAACTGGCCTGTTGTTTGGCAATCACACCTAGCTTCACACAGACCTCACAACTTCTACCAAAATAGTAAACAGAGAGTTCCCATGGCTTATTGTATTTAAGCATGTTGCTGAAACAAACTGTACATTCAAGTGCTTACCGAAAAGACCCCGTTCTGTTGCCTTGTCGATGGTCTCCCCACATTTTGATCTTGTCTGGTAGGTTTCCAGAAATGGTTAATTCACTCTAGAAACACCCAGACGCCACAACCTGTTGAATAAACAACACGACAATAAGCTACAAGGCAAAGAACACATATCACGTGAGAAAAAACACTGCTGGTTAGAAGGGGTGTGTGTAACATCTGATCAGGATCCACAGATACACAAGACCACACTTAGGCATGAATGAATTCAAGTGTCACGTTTCTCCACGTTCAAATTTGCAAGCGTCAAACAACTCCTGAAATCAAACTGTCAATATGGTGGGCAAACAATTTGATATCTGCTTTGATTAACATTGAGCTTTCCAACATACTGTGCTGTCTGACACTATTTGGGGTGCAGATAGAAATGTGAGAACGCCAACCATCTACAAACAACAAGGACCGCAGCCGAACAACAGTTTGCAATTAATGTTTAATCCAAACTATTTCTGCCAAAAGCTCTTTGCTGTTCAAGGAAATGATCGCTACTACTGGTCTGCCATGGGGACCCTGCCCTCAGAAGTCTGTAGATAACAGAGAAGGCTTTGCCAATAAATCATGACAGGCACTGCTCTCCAACGCTGCCCTCATCGAGCTGAGTGACGCAAATAACACTTGCCTCAACAGAAATCTAAAATTTCATCCACTTCCTCCCACCAGCGGAGAAGGTGAGGATTTCCTGGCGATAACCAAAGCCAGGACTTGAAATAGGAAGTACTTCCGTCTTTCCAAAAAAAAAAAAAAAACCAAAAGAGAAAAAAAAAAGAAAAAAAAGAGCCACAGCAGAGCATGGAGCAAACTGAGGGAAAAGGTAACCTGACAGCCTCAAACCTGCTCTGGCCCATCCAGCTGTGGCGGTGCAGGAGGGTTGCCTGCCATGCCACCAGACCAAGGCTGGGAGAACTGGGGCTCCAAGGCAGGATTATTTAACTCCAGTGGTTCAGGGCACAGAGGACAGCAGGGACAGTCACCAGCAGGCCTGGCTAGAGCAGCTCACACAGAAGAAAAGCACACAAACATCCTGTTTATTCTCACTTCCAAAGGTCAGCGCTGCCATACGGGAGGCAGGTCGGCAGAGCAGGTTATGACAGACCTCACAGCAGGGAGTGATCCCAGACAGGGAGCTGGCAGCCTGTGCCAAGGAGCTGAGGGAGCTGCCCCACCAAGAGGGAATATCCACTCCTGCCGGGGTCCATCACCTGCCACAGAAGACTCATGTGGGAGCCAGGGATGGCAGAGCCTGGCAAGCCTCAGGAACCAAGGGCGTGGAGGTTGAGGAAGGCAACCTGTGCAACCACTGCAGATCCATCCCCCCCAGCACCATTTCCAAAGGAACAGGTTCATTCAGGTGGCCACTAAAGCCTGAGAGCACTGGTCTGCTCATGTTTTACATGGCTCTCCATGCAATAGCAACCTCCTTGGTCCCAAGGATTTCTTCCATAAGTTCTATCCTATTTTCTTACTTGGAAGTGAATGTAAAAGAACCAAGATCACACCGTTCACGGCAAGGACAGGTGAAGGGAGATGGTTATGGCAGTCACCACTACAGCTGGCTGCCACCAGGCAGTCCTTTCATCTGTGAACTTTTGCAGCCCGCAGACCTGGCGTTTCTTGTTCTTCCCTTCTGGGTTTCCTCCCCCACTCCAGTTCTCATTAAGTCAACAACCTCACTGATGCTTAAAAAAACAAAAATAAAATCCCTTGCCAGCTGGGAACTGTTTAGACATAATATTGAAATTATCAGACAGGAGGAAAAAAAAATATCACTGGACAGATATCAGGCCTGGCACAGATCCACTGAGCCATTCAGCAACCTCCACGGGTGTGAGGTCATGGTTCAATAACACAGGCAGCCACACTGGCTCTGACTGGCTCCCTGCTCAGCCTGATCTGCTCCCCCCGCTCTGCCTTTGGCAATGCACAGGGTGTAAGTTCTTGCCAGCTTGTGCTTTTCTGGGTCTGCACCACAGATGACCCTTGGAAGAGAGTTATATTTAACCCGGGTCACTTCAGTGATACGCTTTACCATACAGCCCCACAAACCAAGGTGACAGCAAGCTGCAGGACAGGGACAGAAGGGCCTTAGCCTGGCTTCCACCGATGCCAAGATCTCCTGAAGGTGGGCCCTGCTACAACTGCTCCAAAAAAAGCACACTGTGATGAGACACCGTGAGGATTCACCCTTCTGCCACAGGCAGGTAAGTGCCAGCTCAGCTCCCACCTCCCAGCTCGCAGGGAGATGCTGGGAGACAGGTCAGTGTGAGTGAGGCTGTTTCCAAGGACATCCCAACAGAGCCCGGGGCTGGGGCCAGGACAAGAGCAAAGCACAGAAAATATCCACCCCTGTGCACAGGGAACTGTGCATCCATTAGTTCTGTCATACTTTGGTCACAACCAATTGTCTGAGGGATGGCAAGGGAGTTTCACACAGTGACACAGCCTGATCCAGTCACGGGAAGAGCCCAGACTGACAGCTCTTTAGGACAATAATGAGCTGTTACAATTACACAGAACTGTTCAGGAGGGCAGATATTCATCATCTTTCCCTCCTCCTATCCCAGCTGGCTCTACTCCCTGCTGGCAAAGCCTTGGCTGCACTGAAGATATAGAAGGCACAACTAAAGGAGGGGAAGTTTTTTTGTGGTTTTAGTTCCTCCAACAACTGGTGGTTCTGCAACTCCCCCAGGAGAGTCAAGTGGAGCTCCGGATGCTCCCTGGCAATCACACCCAAGGACTTCCCCAGGACCATGCCCCTGCCCTCCCCAGCACACCCCCAGACAGCTCTGGGAACATTCCTCATTCCGCTTCCCAAACTACATGTGCCAAGCCTTACAGCGAACTCTTGGATCTCTGATTCCAATTTACATACTGCCATGGGAAAATAATGGCATTGTACATAGGAATTGTGCAGTTGAGCCAGACTAAGCAACTTGTCTTCCTCAGGACTAATTACAAACTTCTGGCATGGGGCAGAGCATGAAATGCCAGCACAGCCCTTAAGCATCTCCTCACCAACTTATACCCAACTTCACACCTTATTTTCCATATATGGGGGGATGAGGGTGGTAACTGGTGATGGATTGGGCAAAGTGAGGTTTCAAAGCGCTGCTAATTTCAGAAAAACACTCTGATATTCACAGCTTCTCTCCAAACAGATTTTGCCAAGAGGAAATCCAACACAGGAGAACAGAGGAAGCAATTTGCTGTGGAACAACCTTCTGCATCCAGTAAAGTTTTTGTGAGGCTGAAGAAAGGAAAAGGCCTCTGTGAAATTCAAGTACTGCAGAAGGTACAAACGAAAACATTTCCCTTGGGAGGGAACTGCAAGAAACTAAGACAGCCAATTATATCTAATGTTAAAGTTGGAGGTCCCTAATTCAGAGGAAGTATTAAAAGCACTTCACTGAAATCTGAAAGTGAAGGGAGAGGGAACCATTCTGGCTCTCATGGGTGTCAGGCTGGAGGATTTTAATGAAAAAAGGGGAAGTGTACGTTTTTGAGCTGTATGATGCTTCTAGAAACATGTATTAGAGACAATTAGGTGAAATTCTAACATACACATGTCCCCATTACTATCCTGACCTTGCATGTCCCAAAGGACTTAGTGAGCACATTTCCAGCTAGGGAGTGCTGGGAGAGTCTCACACCTATCCCTGCTGGGATAGGACAGCAGATTCCACCTCCACCAGCGTTTCCAGAAGTAACGCCACACACCAGCAGCAACACTAGACTCGTGTGGTGCCAAGTGTTTTAAAAGTCAGAGCACGAGAGGTCACTGCCATCACTCCCAGACACCGCTTTACTTACAGCCCAAAATCCCACTTAGCCCATCCCCGGGGATTACATCAGCTAACACACAGCCCCCATCAGCTCCTTCCGCATCCCGGCATGAATCCGGCCCACTTCTGTCCATCCTTTTTACAACCACGAGCGTTCAGAGATGGAAATACAAGTGCCTCGATGCAAAAAAAAAAAAAAAAAAAAAAAAGCCTTAATTCTGATCAGGGCCTCAGAACAACAACGAGATACACAGAAACACCACGACAGCTGACAATGACATAGGCGGCAGGCCCCAACATTTCCACGTGGGATATCCCATGTGAGATCCAGGGGCCGAGCTTCCCAACCCCACAACCCACATCCCACAGGGGCGTGGGGTCCCGATGAGGACACCGAGCCTGCAGCGCCCAGCTGCGCGCCCACAGCGCCAGGAGCTGATGCCCCAGACCCCGCAGCGGGGCCGCCCCCAGCCCCAGCCCATCCCCGCACCGCGGGTGACCCCAAAACAGCCCCCCCGCCATGCTCACGGACTCCAGAGCCTCACCCCCTCTATCCGGGACAAGCGCACCCCAGGAGCCTCTCGGGACCCCCTCGCCCCTCTCACCACGCTAAGTGAGCCCCCCCTTTACTCCGGGCGCCCCTTTTATCCCCCGGGAGCCCCCTCTCACCTCCTGCTCCCGCTCCGCCGCTCCCGCCGCGCACAGGCCCCGGCGCCGCCACGGCGAGAGCCCGGAACTTCCGGACCCCCTCCCGGAGCGCGGGGTTAGAGGGGGATGTTGGGAATTGTAGTCCCTGCCGCCCCGTCCCGGCCTCCCAATCTCGGTCGCGGCTGCGGGGCGCGCGGACTACAACTCCCACAATCCCGCTCGGCGCGCACCGCCTACAAGTCCCATGATGCCGCGCGGCGGGTCGCCGCGATGGTCGGGGTGTCGCCGCGGTCGGGGCCGGGACAGGGGGTAGGGCGGGAGGCGACCGCCCGCCGCCGGCTCCGAGCCCTCCTCCGGCCCGCTTAGGCCGTGCCCGGGGGGCTGCGGGGCGGCCCTGGGAGGAGCCGCGGAGGTGGGTCCCCGCGCGTTGTCCTTTGCGAGGGGTCCCGGGCCTGGGTCGTGTCGGGGCTGTGGGAGCGGTGACACCTCAGCGCTGGGGGGTGAAGGGTCACGGTGGGTCCGTGCTGGGCCGAGGGAGGGTCCTGGGGTGAGCCTCGCCCTCGGAACGGTCAGCAGGGTGTTGGGGAGAGGTGAGGACGGGCCCCTGATGTGCTCCCCAGAATCCTCCAGGGCTGTCACAGGCTCCCCCAGGGCAGGACGGAGCTCTGACCAGCTCCCCAGCACCCTCCAGAGCTGTCACAGGGCTTTGGGGAAAGGGTCCGGCTCCCCTAGTTGAGGACGGGGCCATAATCTGCTCTAGGGCTATCACAGGATTTTGGGGGAGCTCGAGCTCCCTCGGGTGCAGCGTTACCTGATGCTGGGTGTGGGAGCAGGAGGTGTCCTGGAGCACAGGGCAGAGCCGGCGCTCCATGAACTTCCCCCCCAGCCAGTTTCGGAGGCACAGGCTCCCAGCCAGCCTGCCTGCCTCCTGTTGCTTTCAATTGTGCTCGCTTTTGGGCCGGTTTTCCCCCGGGGAAGGAAGGAAGGAGCTGGGCTGGAGGCACAGCCGGCTCTGCCCGGGAGAGCTGGGGCTGTAGAGGACACCCGGCTCTCGGTGACGCCATCGGTGCCGGCTCAGCAGGAGTGTCACCAGCCTGGTCCCATCGCAGCCACCTAATCCAGGCCAAGAAGGGTCATAAAACCCGCCCTGTGCAAACATGAGGCCTCTGGGATCGCGGGTGTGCGGGACTTGCCCCATCCAGGACTGTGTCCCTTCCCCCTCGCTGCCGGGACCGGCACGGGGAGGCTGAGCGGCTTTCACGGGGGAAATTGGGGCCAAGCCTGGATGAAAGGTGCCAGGGCCAGGGGACTGGAAAGAGCTGGGGCTGCGTGAGAGAGGAAATCCTGCTGGATTAGAGCAGCTTTCCTGACGTCTCACCGGGGCTCGGTGCTGCCTGCTGAGCCAGCAGGATCAGGCCGCGGGTGCTGCCATGGTCCTTCTGGACAGCAGAGTATTTCAGGACCCGCTGTGAGGGTGAGAGGACACAGAGGTGACACTGTGGGTCACATACAGGTCCTGCCCCGAGGAATGGCTGCAGATGTCCACAAGAAGAAGAGCTGGGAAGTGCCCAATGGGTCCCTGGCACCAGGAGATGGGCAGCACACGGAGCGGTCCGAGAGCCCCACGCCGGGGCTGGCGCAGGGCACGGAGCCAGGTATGGGGCACAGCTCAACCCGGGGGAAGAGAAGGGGGGGAAAAGCAGGTCCTCATGCGGGCTGGGCCCTCTGCAGCCCCTCAGGCAGGAGGAAACAGGCCCACTGGCAACTCCGCACGAGCAGGACCCACACCCCAGGGTGCTGCGGGATGGGGAGAGGAGGCAGGTCCTTGTTGTTTTTGCATCCTCTGCCCAGCGTGGGGGACACATGGACAGATGCTGCATGGCCCGTTATTCCAGGGGCGGGCCAGGAGGGAGCCATGTTTGTGCACACCCGCTCCTACGAGGACCTGACGAGCCCCGAGGACGGGGCGGCCGTGGCGCGGAGCCCGGAGGAGCGGCGAGGGGAGCCGGGGGAGCAGAGCAGCATGGAGCAGATCAGCAAGGACTTCAGCGAGCTGAGCACGCAGCTCACAGGCATGGCCCTCGACCTGGAGGAGGAGATGAGGCCGGGCAAGGAGGGGAAGCTGGAGCAGTCCCCGCAGACCCCCCGCCGTGACTCGGTGCTGTCGGGGAAGGAGGAGGAGGACGTGACCATGGACGCCTGGCGCATGCACCGCAAGCACGTCTTCGTGCTGAGCGAGGCAGGCAAGCCCGTGTATTCCCGCTACGGCTCTGAGGAGGCCCTGTCCAGCACCATGGGCGTCATGATGGCCCTGGTGTCCTTCCTGGAGGCTGAGAAAAATGCCATCCGGTCCATCCATGCAGGTACAGCCCTTGGGGGGGGGGAATGAGATGGGGGGTTCACGACCTGCGTATCTGTGCACCTGCTGCCCTGGGCCACGTTAGCTGTCCCCAGGGGCACATTGGTGCTGGGGGGAGAGCTGTAGCCCTGGGAAGCCAGGCTTACAGGTCTGTCCCTGCCCACCCCCGGGGACTCGCTCCCAAGCAGATGGCTACAAGGTGGTGTTCGTGCGGAGGAGCCCGCTGGTGCTGGTGGCAGTGGCACGCACCCGGCAGTCGGAGCAGGAGATCGCCCACGAGCTGCTCTACATCTACTATCAGATCCTGAGCCTGCTCACCTGGACCCAGCTGAACCACATCTTCCAGCAGAAGCAGAACTATGACCTGCGCCGGCTCCTGGCCGGCTCCGAGCGCATCACCGACAACCTGCTGGACCTCATGGCCCACGACCCCAGCTTCCTGATGGGCGCCGTGCGCTGCCTGCCCCTGGCTGCCAGTGTCCGGGATGCTGTCAGCAGCAGCCTGCAGCAGGCCAAGGCCAAGAGCCTGGTCTTCTCCATTCTCCTCTCTGGGAACCAGCTGGTGTCTCTCGTGAGGAAGAAAGATCAGTTCCTCCACCCCATTGACCTCCACTTGCTCTTCAACCTCATCAGCTCTTCTTCCTCCTTTCGGGAGGGTGAAGCCTGGACTCCTATTTGCCTCCCCAAGTTCAACTCCAGTGGCTTCTTCCATGCCCACATCTCCTACCTGGAGCAGGAGATGGACCTGTGCCTGCTGCTGGTCTCCACAGACCGCGAGGACTTCTTCACCGTGTCCGACTGCAAGCGGCGCTTCCAGGAGCGGCTGCGGCGGCGGGGGGTGCACCACGCCCTGCAGGAGGCCCTGCGCACCCCCTTCTACAGCGTCGCCCAGGTGGGCATCCCCGACCTCCGGCACTTCATCTACAAGTCCAAGAGCTCTGGGCTCTTCACCAGGTGAGGCCCTGGGGAACCATCAGGCCAAGGCTGTGGCGTATGGAATGGGCCAAGCCTCTTCTCCGGGGGGCTAACGGGGTGCCGTGTTCCTGCAGCCCCGAGATTGAGGCTCCCTACGTGCAGGAGGAGGAGAAGGAGAGGCTCTTGGGGCTCTACCAGTACCTGCACAGCCGGGCCCACAACTCTTCACGGCCCCTGAAGAACATCTACTTCACGGGCCCCCGAGAGAACCTCCTGGCGTGGGTAAGGCTGTCAGTGGCTTTTGGTGAGCCTGTCTTTCCTGGTCTTGTGTGGCAGGAAAAGGGGGTGGTGGCAGGACACAGCACCAGCTCCATGGTCCCCAGGGAGGCCTCCAGCCTGTTTAGGGGTGAGCTTGCCCCAGTGTGAGGGAGGGACGGGCAGGGGTAGCAGCAGGAGCTGGTGAATTTCGGCACCAAGGGCTGTGCTATGTGCTGTCATGAACTCAGTGCTGTGGAGAAAACCCACTCTGGGTGCAAACTCCGGGGTTTGGTCCTCCCACTTCTGAGCAAACCAGATGCCACCCATTTAGGGTACCACCTCATGTCCCTGCACTGGAACTCCTGTGCCTATTCCCAGTAGCCCATGGTGGGAAGATGCAATGCCAGCTCCAAGTGGTGCACAGTCCTGTTCCCAGCATGTATCCCATTCCTTCTCCCAGGTAACCAACGCCTTTGAGCTCTATGTATGCTACAGTCCCCTGGGGACCAAGGCCGGTGCCATCAGTGCTGTCAACAAGCTCATGAAGTGGATCCGCAAGGAGGAAGACCGACTCTTCATCCTCACACCCCAGACATACTGATGGGCATCACCCTGGGCGTGCTGCCAGCTGGGAGAGAGCCCCCGCTGTGCTGGGGAGCCCATTCCCAGGGATTCCCAGGCCATGTGTCTGGGGGAGAGGGCATGGTGGGATCCCAGAGCACAGAGAAACCCCCCTGTGGGACTGTCCAACCCGAATGTTAGAGAGATGGGGTGCACGGGGGAAGGGAAAGGGGTGAGCAGGACTTTCTCAGCTGCAGGCAGTGCCCCAGCTGGGGGGCTGCCCTTCCTCTGTGGTCCCCCGGCTCTGTCCCTGGAGTGGGGCTGCTTGGTACCCTGGGTTGCTGGAGGGGAGCAGAGGAGCAGAGCCCCCAGGTCCTGCTGCCTGTGCCTGCCATCTCCTCTGGCATCCTGTGGCTGTGCCAAGGGTGAGGGTCCCCAGGGGAGAGGTGGGAACCCCAGTGCTGCTGTGCCCGCAGATGGTGGGTGACACTACCCAGGCAGGGGACAGGGCTGGTCTGGGGCACACACTGCTCTTCCTGCCCTGGGGGAGCTGGACCTCCCAAGTGCCAGGGAGTCCCTGGCAGTCCCACTGCAGGTTTGCCCCTTTGGCATCTGTATGAGCCCTGACCCTTCCCACTGTGGCTGTGAAAAGGATGTCCCTGGGGATGCTGGCAGGCAGGGTGGGTCAGCCTGCCTCAGCTGGGACAGCAGGGTCCTGCCCACCTCCCCATGAGGACACAGAGGAGCTCCAGAGAGATCTGGGGTGCCAAGGTGTCCATCAGGGTGTTTGTGGGCTCATGGTGCTGGCTCTGGGTAGTGAACCCTAAATGGGCAGCTCACGCACAGCCCCTGGGAGACCCCGCCGGCACAGGGCCCTGGTGCCCCCCAGCCCAAGGAGGGTCTTCCCCTTGGCACAGGAGCACCTGCCCCAAACCCAGCCCCTTGAGCCAGTTATGCTGAGCTTGCTGCACAGGGGCCACCTACTCCCCAGACATCCCCAGGCACTGGTGTGGGGCTGAGCATCTGTGAACTCCATGTTTTGGGGCTGTCTGGGTAGTGCTGGGGCAGGTGTTTGAGGATGGCACTCTGACAGCAAAGGAGCTGAGAAGGACCCGGCAGGGCTAGCACAGGGATCTGCTCCTGTGTTTATCCTCCTGCCAGAGTGTAATCGCTTGTCTTTGCTCATAAACATTATATGGACCCTAAGTCAAGACTTGTCGCATTCGTTTTTGTCTGCTCGAGTGGGGGGATGACCAAGCTGAGGGGGAAGTTTGGTCCAAGATTGGATACTGTTCAGTCCAGCCCTGGGGACCCGCTGGGAGCCAGGAAAGCTGGCCGGGAGCGGCGTGAGGCCGCCGGGGCTGTGCTGGCAGGAGGCGGCGCTGGCTGGAGACTGGGAGCGGCGAAATCCCCGGGCTGAGCTGGCCGGGGCCAGCTCATGTCGAAACCGAGCCGAGAGGCGCAGCCGGAGGAAGGAGCTGTTGAGTAAGGCCCGGGGCCAACGGAACTGCCGGGCCTTGCACAACGCGGGGCGGGAGCCTGGGAGGGCCGGGGCCGGCCAGGTGGCAGGGACAGGAGGGCTCATTTTCGGAGTGTTCAGGACCAAAGTCCCCGGCTGCGTGAGGCAGCGCCCTGCTCAGCTGAAGGAGAAGTCCATGTGCAAAGGGATCCGCAGCCCCAGGGTCCGAGGGCAGCAGGGCACTTGGAGGGCAAATCCACGTATGGACCGGGATATAAAGCATCTTCCTGCATCCCTGGAAGTGTAGTGCTGGCACTTCCTGCCACCGCGGGGAGGAAAGGGACATGAGAAAGAGAGTGGGCACAACAGAATTAACCCCCACGGCTGCCCTCGCAAAACTTTGGCTGCCTCAGCCCTGCTCTTGTTCCCCGGCTTGGAACCCTGGTTCTGAGCCTGCCACACCCCGCAAAGGCTGCCCCGTTCGCCTGGAAGTGAGCAGCAAACGCGGTGCTAGAGCGGGAGCTTTGGGGAAGCGACAAGTTCGATTCCATGTGTCAGGGTGTAGACCGTCCCTATGGCAAGGGAGCTGGAATCTGTGGGCGAGGGTACCAACATGCCGAGGGTACCAACCCCACCCGTGCCCCGGGATGCCGGCAGCCGCCTCCCAGCCATCCGACGGCCACCCCGACCTGCGGTGGGCACCCCAGGCGCCGCGCCAGCCCTGCCCCCTGTCCCGGTCAAGGGCCTCTGCTCCCATCCGTGTCGCTCTCTGGCACCGTGCCCACCCATGTCTGTCCCCCCGAGGTGCTCAGCGGGCACCCCGAGCTGCGTGTTCCCGAGCACCCCCGTCCCCCGGGCTGCCCGTGGCTGTGCCGGCCCTCGGGGAGCCCCCGGCGGGGCGGGGGCAGGACCCGCCCGCCCCGTTCCGCTCTGTGCCGTCCCGCCTCGCCCCGCCCCGTCCCACCTCGCCTGCTCCATCCCGGCCCCGCTCCGCTCCGCCCGCCCTGCCCTGGCACGGCACGGCACGGCAGCGCCCAGGTGAGCCCCACGCCGCCTGGCACCTCGGGATCGGACCGCACCGCACGGACGTGGGGGGGGGGGCAGACGGACCTAACGAGGACTCCGGACCCGGTGAGTCGCGGCGGGGCCGGGGGTGGAGACCGGGAGTACGTCGGGGTCCCTGTCTCGGGAGGCTGGCGGGGGCCTTGTCCCAGTCCCGCGGGGATCCCCGGTTCCCGTCGCTGTCCTGGGGGCCTGGCAGGGTACCCATCCCAGTTCCTGGGAGGGGTCATTGCAGGGCAGGGGTGCCCCAGGATGAC
The DNA here is from genome assembly GCF_025592945.1 of Manacus candei. NCBI lineage: Eukaryota > Metazoa > Chordata > Aves > Passeriformes > Pipridae > Manacus > Manacus candei. The sequence continues at coordinate 378,106 of NW_026138084.1, forward strand.
AGGCGGGGTCTGGAGGTGGCAGAAGGCAGGATTTGTCCCCATGCCACAGGAAGCTTGGCTTCACCTGTCGATCATGATATTTGGGAAGAGGTTTGGTGTGGCCAGTCCTCTCCTGGCAGCACCCCTCATCATCTGGCCCCTGGGGACACCAGCACACCCAGCTGTGGCAGTGCCCAGGGTCCTTGCCTTAAAGCAGTGGGTAAAACCCTTCCTCCTTTATTTTGGCAGATGTGATGGTGGCCCATCCTCTGTGTGTTCCGACCCCACTGGGTGCTGAGCACCATCAATAACCTCACAGCGGTGGCACTGCACAGCATGGGCCTGTTGTGCCTCGTGTGCCTCTGGCTGGTGCTCGCCCTGGTCCCGCTGGGCGCCGGTGCCTGGCAGTGCCCCTACATCCCATTCAGCTCCACCAGGAACTTCTCTGTCCCCTACACGCTGCCTGGCCTCGACGCTGGCAGCCCCATCCAGAACGTTGCTGTCTTTGCTGACTCTGATGGTACGGTCGCCGTCTTTGTGGCCGTCCGTAACCGCATCCTGCTGGCCAGTGCGGAGATGCAACTCCTCTCCGTCCTTGTCACCGGCCCGGTGGGCAGCGCCAAGTGTGAGATCTGTCGCCTGTGCCCAGCCACCACAGATGGCCCTGAGGACACGGACAATGTCCTGCTGCTGCTGGACCCACTGGAGCCGTGGCTGTACAGCTGTGGCACAGCACGGCATGGGCTGTGCTACCAGCACCAGCTGGAGGTGCGGGATGGTAAGGTGGCCATCACAGCCACACACTGCCTGTACTCGGCCACGGGCAACAGCCCCACATTGTGCCCCGACTGCGTGGCCAGCCCCCTGGGGACCAGTGCTACCGTGGTGGCCACCTCCTATGCCTCTTTCTTCTACCTCGGCTCCACCATCAACAGCAGCGTGGCAGCCCAGTACAGCCCACAGTCGGTGTCCGTCCGCAGACTGAAGGGCACCTTGGACGGCTTTTCGGGTGATTTCCAGTGGCTGACGGTGCTGCCGCGATACCGCGACAACTACACCATCCACTATGTGCACTCCTTTGCCGACGGGGACCACGTCTACTTCCTGATGGTGCAGCTGGAGCGGCCGGGCTCGACTGTGTACCACACACGCCTGGCACGGCTCAGCACCCACGAGCGTGACCTCCGTCGCTACCGCGAGCTCGTCCTCGACTGCCGCTTCGAGTCCAAGCGCCGGCGCCGGCGGCGCAGCGGCGAGGAGGATGCTGAGCGGGATGTTGCCTACAACGTGCTGCAGGCAGCCCACACTGCCCGCCCTGGTGCCCACTTGGCCCGTGACCTCGGCATCAACGACACCGACACGGTGCTCTTCGGTGCCTTCGCCGAGAGCCAGCCGGAGAGCCTGGTGCCACGGGAGAACTCAGCTGTCTGTGCCTTCCCAATCCGCCTCCTCAACCAGGCCATGGAGGAGGGCATGGAGAAGTGCTGTGGCATCGGACACCAGCCACTGCTGCGGGGGCTCAGCTTCTTCCAGCCAGTGGAGTACTGCCCACACAACGTGAGTGCTCTGCCCTGCGCCACGTCCGGCCTGAGGGGCCTGGGGGTCGTCTGGGACATGGGGAGATGGGGACAGCATGCTGGGAAGCGCTGGTAGAGCAGGGTGGATGGTGGGGTGGGGTAGGGCAGGGGGAGAGCAGCATCACCCAGCTGTGAGTCAGCCCAGCAGCCACCCACCACCTATTGCAGGGGCCTTTGTGCTCCAGCAGGCCTGGCCGCACCGAGGAGGAGACGGGGTGCTGGTGGGGATCTGGTTGAACTCCCCACCTCACAAACACATCTCAGCACATGGGCGCACTGCTACATGCCCTGCACTGGGCTAACAGTCCCTCTCCTGGTGTGGCCTCCCCACAAGCACCGACTCCAGCCCTCGTGGTGACTGTCCCTGGATCCCAGCCAACCTCTCCAGCTTGTTTATGTGGAGGACGGACAGGGAAGCTGCGGGGCCTCGGTGGTCCCCAGAGTGGACGCGTGAGGTGCTGTGAGGTGCTGGCTACTCCTGTCTTGTCCCCCGGGCTCAGCCACCGCCTTCTCTGGGCAAATAAACCACAGGCGGAAGTGCAATTAGTCACCGGGGTTCCTCGTCTGCCGCAGCCGCAGGGCAGGAACACCGTGTCCCAGGTACAAGCCCCGGCATGGCCAGGACACAAATGGGTGGGCGCCCCAGCAGGGCCCCCTCGTCCCAGCACGTGATGTGAGTTTTGGTGTTCTCAGCCAGGCACGGGGCAAGGTGCAGCCAAATCCCCTCCTCTTCCCACACGGAGCAGACAGCTCACTGCCGCTGACTCACTCTGCAGCAGGGCGAGCCCAGGGGGGACCCCAACCCCGTTTATCAGAGGTGTCCAGTGGGGACACCGTGGCTCCTGGTGTCCTCCTTCAACCCCACACCCCCCCCAAGCTCCAGGGGCCAGGGAGGGCTGGGGTTGGGGTGTGCATCCCATAATGCCGGCACCCGATAACCACATCCAGATGGAGTGGGAGGGGAGGACAGGATCTGACGCCACACGAGGGTTGCAGGAGTGGCTGCGGATGTGTTTTTTTCCCCAAAGTTTTCCCAGCCTGGAGGGGAACTTGAGCAGTTTGGTGCTGCCCCAAAATGTCTCACAGCTGGAGCTGGTACCCACCTATGAGAGTGTGGGGAAGTCGGGTTACCAGGGCCAGTTTCAAGGCACCCACCCTGTGCTTGGCTGTAGGTGAACCTCTCAGCTCCGGTGATAAACACCAGCTGCTGGGACCAGCCCACCCTCGTTCCCGCTGCCTCCCACAAGGTGGACCTGTTCAACGGGCACCTGGCCCATGTCCTCCTCACCTCCATCTTTGTCACCACCCTGGGGAATGTCACTGTGGCCCACCTGGGCACAGCAGAGGGACGCATCTTCCAGGTGAGATGAGGAGCTGGGTGGGGTGGGGGTCCCAGTGAGCTGTGGGGTGCACTCAGCCCCACATTCTGCCCCACTGCAGATAGTGCTCCAGCGCTCCAGCTCCTACCTCCTGACCATGGCCAACTTCTCCCTGGGGGAGCCAGGGCCGGTGCAGGGTGCCATGGGGTCACAGAGCCACTCGCTGTTCTTCGCTGCGGGCACCAAGGTGAGTGAGGGGCTGGGGGAATAGGGCAGGCACTGAGCCCCACATGCCCCCCTCACTTCCACTCTCCATCCCCAGGTGTGGCGCCTGAATGTCACCGGCCCCGGCTGCCGCCACTTCTCCACGTGCCAGCGCTGCCTGCGTGCCGAGCGCTTCATGGGCTGTGGCTGGTGTGGGGATGGGTGCACGCGCCGCCACGAGTGTGCCGGCCCCTGGGTCCAGGACAGCTGCCCACCCGTCCTCACTGACGTAGGTCTGCTCCGCCGTCCCCCTGCTGCCCACAGCTCCCACGCGCTCGGATGGGGAGGGAGGTGGCAAATGGGGTGGTGTGTGGTGGGACCCCCTCCCCATGATGGGTGTTGTGTCCCTCAGGGAAGGGGCTTTCTGGACCTGCAACCATCACTGGTCAGGGCTCTCAGTGTCATGGGTGCTTCTCCCACAGTTCCACCCCCGGAGCGCCCCGCTGCGGGGTCGGACACGGGTCACTCTCTGCGGCATGACCTTCCGCTCCCACTCGGACCCCGACCCCAGCCGCAGCCCCCCCGCTGCCTACCGGGTGACAGTGGGACAGCGAGGCTGCACCGTGCTGCCACAGGAGATCAAGAGCTACAGGTGTGTGCCGGTGCTGGGAGGGAACAGTGGCAGAGAGGGTTTGGGGGCTGCTCCCTGGCCTGGGCCTGAACCCCAACCCTGTCCTGCAGACCCCTGCCCACCTCCCGCCGCAGGGAGTTTGTGGACGTGCTGGTGTGTGAGCTGGAGCCCGGGGGGCTGGCAGCAGCGAGGGGCCCAGCCAACGTGGTGCTCACTGTGGAGGAGCCCGCCAGACCCTCTGGCTTCCATGTCCAAGGCTCCTCTGCCCTTGGTGGCTTCATCTTCGTGGTATGGTCCTGCACTGGCAGTCACCCCAGCTGCCCCCTGGCAGGGTTTGAGGGGTTTGGATCACCCTGCCACCCATTCCACTTACCCCATCTCTGCTCAGGAGCCACGCGTCAGAGCCCTGCACCCCCCGTTTGGCCCCCAGGGGGGTGGCACCCACCTCTCACTCCATGGCGCCCACCTCTCCTCAGGGAGCAGCTGGAGGGTGATGGTCAATGGCTCTGAGTGTGCCCTGGCCGGGCAGCCCAGGTATGCCCCTGCCCTGCCCCCACCAGCAAGCACAGTGGGGTCCCTGGCATGGGAACCAGCACAGGGAACCCCTGCAGTCCTGCTGTCCCCCCCAACCATGGTTGCTGCATCCCCAGTGACAACGGGACAATTCAATGCACGGCTCCTGCTGCCAGTGGCCTGGGTGCAGCCTGGGTGGCCCTGTGGATCGATGGGGAGGTGTTCCCAGCCCCGCTGCCATTCCAGTACCGCCCTGACCCCTCTGTGTTGGCTATCATCCCCAACTGCAGCTATGAGTAAGTCCAAGGGCTCCCTTCCCTTGGGTGGGGGGACATTCCTGGCTTCCCACTGTGCTGGCTGGCCTGGATGAGCTGCTGGGGATCGCATGCACCCCAGGCACCACACACACCTTGGGGACCACGTGCACCCCAGGGACCACATGCACCCTGGGGATGATATACACCCTGGGGCCCTGATACCTGCCCGTCGTAGGGGCTCGATGCTCACCATCATCGGCACCCACCTGGACTCTGTGTATCGCGCCAAGATCCGCTTTGAAGCCAGAGGTGTGATTACCAAAGCCACAGTAAGCACCTGGGTGGGAGGCCATCACCCCCTAACCCTGCCCTGCCCACCCCAGTCCCCTGGTGGGCATCATTCTGTGCCAGTGCCCAGCATCCCCCTGCCTGCAGGAGTGTGAGGACCCGCTGGCACCAGAGCGGCTGCTGTGCCGCAGTCCAGCCTTCCCCTTCAAGAGCAAGGTCGATGTGCTGGGGAACCTGAGCGTGCTGCTGGACGGCGCTGACGGCCACTGGCTCTTCCACCTCCACTACCACTCCCAGCCCAAGATCTTCCCCTTGAAGCAGGAGGGCGGGCGCTTCCGCCTCAAGCCTGGCGATGATGAGATCGAGGTGCACGTACGTGGGGGCAGTGGGGTGAGCCAGGGCAGGGGGTCCTACCGCCAGGACCCCCAGGCTTAGGGCTCTGTGTCTGGGCAGCAAGCAGGCCTGAACGCCTTGGCCACCTGCATGAACATCACCATGACAGTGGGGGGCCGGGACTGCCACCCCAACGTCCTGAACAACGAGGTGACGTGCCGCCTGCCCCGGGAGCTGCACCTGCCCCCCGCTGGGGCCCCCGTGGAGGTAGGCACCCCCTAGATGGGCAACCACCCCCCCACATCCCCCATCCCATCCCTGCTGAGCCCGTGCTCCTCCAGATCTGTGTGAATGGTGCCTGCGAGGCGCTGGGCTGGGTGCTGTCCCCCCCCACCTCGCTGGATCTGGCTGCCAGCCTGGCCCTGGGCATTGGCATCACCTTCATGGTCTGCTGCATCCTGGCTGCCATGCTGCTCCGTTGGTGCTGGAGGAAGAGGCGAGGTGAGTGCCGTGCTCGCTGGGCACACTGATACCTCCCAGCCCCCCACCACACTGCCCCCCACCCACCCCACTGCTGCCCACAGGGACGGAGAACCTGGAGCTGCTGGTGCAGCCTGGCCGCAGCGACCCCCCTGTCACCACCCAGCGCCCCGGCGTCGACTACAGGGAGGTGCTGGGTAAGTGGGTGTCGCAGGTGGATGGTGGGGTGATGGGTGCTGGGTGCTGCCAGCCCTCACCCTGCCTCTGCCTGTCCTGGCAGTGCTGAACACAGCAGGCTCTCCCAGCCCCGTGGGGACCCGCATACGAATCACCAGTGCCAGTGCTGGTGCTGGTGCCAGTGCAGCAGGTGGTGGATCCCCCATGCCCCTGCTCAGAGCCACATCCTGCTGCTTGGAGGACCTGCGGCCGGAGCTGTTGGAGGAGGTGAAGGACATTCTCATTCCCGAGGAGCGGCTTGTCACCCATCGCCACCGGGTCATCGGCAAAGGTGACTCTGCAGCCCGATTTGGCCGTGGCATCACCTGCTGGCTCTGTGCGGTGCCAGCTTTGTGCCACCTGTCCCTGCAGGGCACTTCGGCAGCGTCTACCATGGCACCTACTCAGACCCACTGCTGGGAGACCTCCACTGCGCCGTCAAGTCCCTGCACCGTGAGTAGCGCCCACTCCCATGCGCGGTCCCGCGGCACGGCAGCGGAGCGCTCCACAGCTCAGCTCTCGGCAGGCATCACGGACCTGGAGGAGGTAGAGGAGTTCCTGCGCGAGGGCATCCTCATGAAGAGCTTCCACCACCCTCAGGTGCTCTCGCTGCTGGGGGTGTGCCTGCCCCGCCATGGGCTGCCTCTCGTCGTCCTGCCCTACATGCGCCACGGGGACCTGCGCCAGTTCATCCGCGCCAAGGAGAGGGTAGGGGGGTACCCCAGGGGGCAGAGGGTGGTGGGGAGCCAAGGTTGCCCTGCTCACCCCTCCCATCTCACAGAGCACCACAATGAAGGAGCTCATAGGCTTCGGGCTGCAGGTAGCCCTGGGCATGGAGTACCTGGCCCAGAAGAAGTTTGTGCATCGGGACCTGGCAGCCAGGAACTGCATGTGAGTGTGACTGTAACTGCCAGATCCCCACTACGGGGTCACCCCGTGGGTCTGGATGTGCCCAGGGGTCCCCAGCTCAACTCGGTGTCCCCCAGGCTGGACGAGACGCTGACGGTGAAGGTGGCTGACTTTGGGCTGGCACGGGATGTGTTTGGCAAGGAATACTACAGCATCCGGCAGCACCGGCACGCCAAGCTGCCCGTCAAGTGGATGGCACTGGAGAGCCTCCAGACCCAAAAATTCACCACCAAATCAGATGTGGTAGGCACAATGCCTTTCCCTGTCCCCCATCCCCATCCCGCCCGCATCTCAACAGCAGCTCTCTGCTCGGCAGTGGTCCTTTGGCGTGCTCATGTGGGAGCTGCTGACACGAGGGGCATCGCCGTACCCCGAGGTGGACCCCTACGACATGGCCCGCTACCTGCTGCAGGGGAGACGCCTGCCACAGCCCTCCCACTGCCCTGACACGCTGTGAGTGGGGCTGGGGGTGGGCAGGATGGTGAGGGTTGTCCCGGGGGGCTGCCAGCATTGACTGGGGTGTCGGGGCAGGTACCGAGTGATGCTGAGCTGCTGGGCACCAGCGCCCGGGGAGAGACCGTCCTTCACGGGGCTGGTGGGAGAGCTGGAGCATGTCCTGGCCACACTGGAGGGTGAGCACTACGTCAACCTGGCTGTCACCTACACCAGCCTGGATTGGGGCCCCCCCTTTCCTCCTGCCCCACCGGGGCAGCTGCCTGATAGCGAAAATGAGGACCGGGATAATGAGGAGGAGGAGGAAGAGGAGGAAGAAGAGGAGGAGAATGCGTCCATGTGCTGATGGGATGCCCTGCACTGGAGGGACTCCTGGACCCCCAGACACCATGGACACACTCCCCTGAGGAGGGATGCAGCATGCAGCCGGATGCTATGGGGCACCTTCCCTATGGGATGGGTGCTGGGAGGCAGATGGGTGCTGTGGGATGCTCTCCCGTGGCTCACACCCAGACCCTGCTGGGTGCTCCCCACAGTTGGTCCCATGCCATGAGGTGCTGGGGGCCTCAGTCCTGAGCTGGCTGGGTGTGGGGGGACTCAGCCCCACAGTGATGAGGCTGTGCTGTGGGATTTGGGGCTCAGCCCCACAGTAGCAGGTGCCGTGGAGGCCCAAGTGGAGCCCCGCCGGGTGCTGTGGGGTGGCCTGGCCCTCCCAGGGCTCCCATGGCATTTTCAGCCTGTTGGCTGCTCAAATCACTCATTAAAACATAATTATATTTTTTCCCTGGCTGGGGCTGTGTCTTTGAAGGGGCCATGCCCAGGTGGGCAGCACCCTTTTCCCCCTGCCCGGGGACGGGATGGTCCTACCACCAACCTCTGGGGGCACCCACCTCGCAGGGGGTGCAGGTGAGGGTCCACCCACCGTTCCTGTGCCAGCCACGGGAGGGCACCTGCACACCAGTGCTGGCGTGGCCACCCCAACACTGTCTCCCCGTGCCCACCATGCCGGGGCTTCCCTGTGTGCCCTGTGTCCCACCATGGCCCCCTGAGCTTGGGCTGTCTGGGAGGTTTTTCCTAGAAGTCCCCTTCCCAGCCACATTCAGCTCATGGTCAGTGTGGCTGTGGGGTGTGAGGCAGTGTGGGGAGCACTGTGCTCCTGGACATGGGGTGATGATGTCCCTGGGGTGCAACTACCTGGCACATGGGTCACGGTGCCCCTGGGATCACGGTATGATGGATTCCATGGAGCATGGGACTGTAGTGCCCATGGAAACACAACGCTCCTGAGATGATGGGTGCCTGGACATTGGATCAGGGTGTTCTTGGGATCATGGGATTACGGTGTTCCTGGCATTGAGGTGCCCATGGGACCATGGTGGCCAGGACAGGTGATGACAGTGCAGACACAGTGGCACCCAGCCCACCTACTGCTCCCCACCCTGACGGCCTGCACAGGGTCCCCGTGGCACACACTGCTCCGAGTTTGGGGCTGCTGTCTAGTGACCAAGAATCATTACCACCCTCATTTAACAACACCTTTATTGCTTCATCACTGCCCATGCAGGGGATGGTGCAGCTGGTGCTCCAGGGCATGCCCAGGGGCTGTCCAGAGAGGGGGAGAGCAGCTGAACTCCCCGTGGATCACTGCCTGATGAGCTGGCTCTCTCTGCTCCTTTTGCTGGTGGTGGTGACAGACGTCACATCTGTGAGGAGCTCGTCCTCATGAGGAGATCCTCTCTGCCACAGTTTTGGGGCAAATTTCCCCTACAAGAAGACAGTGGAAAAGAGAAGTGGGGCAGTGGTGGACATCACTCCCTTGGGTGCAGGTCCAGAGCTCAAGGCAAGGGGCGAGGGCAGGGTCTAGGGATGGATGGATGGGCAGGGGATGCTGAAACATGCCCAGTCTGTGGCCGTGGGCAGCACCATTCCCACTCCATGGCCAGCCACGCAGGTCCTGCCACCAACACTGGCTGTAAATAAAACCTCCTCGGCTGCTCATTAAGCGGTGCCGGAGCCCGGGGCCGCATCAGCTCCCATCAGCCAAGCTGTCCATCTCTGCTGGTGCCTCGCACCTGCCTGGCTCCGCCGCTGCGCGCCGGAGGGTATTTTTAGTGCAGCTGTGTCCCAGCATCCCACAGTTGGGGCAGCTGCCAGCACCGTGCCTCAGTTTCCCTGCAGTGTGGCTGCACTGCTCCACGGGCCTGGGTTTTGGTGTGACCATGACCCCCAGCGTGGGTGCTGACCTTGCCCATGTGAGGTCAAGCAGTGCCATTCCGGCTCTGCTGCTGAGTTACTGTGGCAATGAGAAGGCCCTGGCACCGCCTGGTTATTAGAGCTGGATCAGAAATGCAGGTGCTGGGCGGTGCTGGCACTGATACTGGGGGATGCTGAGTGCCTGGGGGGCAGCAGGGGCAGCTGGCTAGGGCACTGACAGCTGATGGGACGCAGGAATCCAGGGATGGATAGAAGCATGGATGGATGGGTGGACGGATGGACAGAGAGACAAATGGATGGGTGAGTTGATGGATGGATGGATGGATGGATGGATGGACGGACAAACAGATGGATGAAGGGGCAGGTGAACGGATGGACAGACAGGTGCCCTGGGTGCTGCTCTCCTCAGCACGAAGCATGGTGGGTACCCGGGGATGTGACGGGGTGGAAGATGTGTGCCAGGCCCCCTGCCCATGACACAGTGGGCAGCTGCAGGGGTAGCTGGTGGGAGCAGGGCTGTCAGAGCTGGCAGTGGAGTGGCACAGGGAACTGCTCGTTAGCTGATGAGTCTGGCGTGGTTACGGTGACGTGCGTGAGGGCGGCTCCTGCTTCAGGCTGCCCCCATCCCCCCTGCAAATGTGCTTGCAGAGATGACAGATTTCATGCTAATCCACATTTATCCTGCCCTAATTACGCTGCGGGAGGTGAGGAATAGGCGCCCAGACTTCCATGCCAAGGGCTGGCATGTGCCCACCCCTGCCCACCCCTGCTCGATGCTGCTGGTCAGGACTGGCACCGGTGCTGTGCCCACTGCCATGGCAGCAGGGACAGGCAGGTGACCTCGCAGGGCGGCACCTTGCATGGCACCTGGCACTCCTGCCCCAGTTGGTGGGGGTGTCTTGAGCGTGCTGCCTGTGCACCCACAGGTGGGCACTGGGTGGGTGGCACCTAAGGTGCTGCATGCCTGGCCATGGTTGGTGGAGCACTGGGCCGAGCTGTGGGCATGTGCCAGGCCATTCCACGCTGTGCCATGCTGTGCCACACAACCTCGTGCTGTCCCCACCCGCCACGGCTGCAGCAGAGCATCCGGCGTCCCACCCCGGCAACGCGCCCTGCACACACAGCACTTTAAATGTTTTATTTGGGGAAAGTGCTGTCGTTAGCAGGGATTAATTATTAAAATCAGAGCCATCTATAAAACATGAGTGGCCGCACGCAGGGCTGCGGGTGCACAAGCAGAGCCGGGCACGGTCCCGCCACTGGCATCGCCCGGGGATGCGCTGCGACGGCGTTTGCCGGTGCTGCCGCAATGGCACCTCGGGCCAGCAGCGAGTTTGGGCTCCTCATGGAGAAGTGGGCGCAGGCAGCGGGTGCCACGGCGTAGGGGCCGGACTGGAGATGGGCAAAATTGTGCTAAATCAGCGTTTGGGTGTAGCGGTGGTCTCCGGTGCCAGCCGTCCCGGCGAGAGGTGACAGGAGGCAGCAGGCAGCGCCGAGCTGTTTTTAGCGGCTGCCGGTGCTGGGGAGCGGGCGTGAAGAGCAGCCGCCGCGGCACCGACGTGCCATTTTTAGAAACCGGCGAGTTTTGCTAATGATGCCTGTGAGCAGCGGGGGGGCCGCCCGCACCCCGGCACCCCCGGCCCCTGCTGCCCACACCCCGGCAGCCGGCCCTGTCCCTCCGGCCTCCCCGCCTGGCTCTGGAGCTTGTCACTGGGGGCGCCTGCAGTGCTCAGGGCACCCCTGCATCCACCCGTGGCTCTAATGGCCCTCAGGGAGCTCTGATGGCCCCTGGAGAGCTTTAGTGGTGCTTGGGGAGCTTTGGAGGTCCCCGGGGATTTCTGCTGGCCCTTGGGAATCTCTGTTGGCCCCTGGGGAGATCTACTGGCCACCAGGAAGCTTTTGTTTACCCTTGAAGTCCTTCCAGGCTATAAGGCACATCTTTTTCTTCTTTCTCTGCCCAGAAGACAACACCCACCCTTAGATGGGGAGGCTCATCCCATCTCAGAGCCTGGTCAGGACCTGTGCCAGCCACATCACAGTCCCAGTCCTGATCCTGGCCCTGTCCCTGGGAGCCAGTTCTCTCCCCTGGAGACATTTCTCTCCCTGAGCAGCCTCCCTGTCCCCTGGTCCCTATGGCTGCAGGTACTACCACACAGAGAGGCAGGGGACCCTCAAAGCTCTTCCAGTGGGAAAGGGAACCAAACCCCAATGCCACATCATCACTGTGATGCAGGAGGACACTATGGAGACCAAGCCCCCTTCCCACATCAGGGCTCCAGGGACTAGGAGCCAGCCCTGATGTGATGGGAGCCAAGCCAATGGACAGCACACAAGGCTTTGTGTGCTGTCATCAACACAGGGATGGGCCACACCAGGAGCAGGTGGCTGAGGACAAGCAGCCATGCTCCATGGTGCCCAGCCAGGTGGGGAGCAGCCCTGTCCACACTCATGGCGTGGTCACCAACTGGGACAGGCTGGAGGAGCTGTGCCACTGTGGGGGTCTGGTGGCCGAGCTGGGGGTCACTGCTGAGGCTCCCCCACACCTGGGGCTGGGCTGGGCGGCTCACTGGCTGTGTCCCTCGACGCCTTCCAGGGCACATGGGTACCACGGGACACTTATGGGGAGGGTGGCCCTGCCACCATGCAACCCCCCCCTGCTGCTGATCCCAACTGAGGGCCAGGGGTGATGATTGGCAGGTGCACCCCTTCTTTTTCTCCCCCTCTAGCCCCCCGCCGGCCCCCCGAAAGGAGAGATGGGGTTTATTTGGCCCTGTTGCCGGGCCGACGTGCGCAATTATTGCTGATTGCCTGGCGGTTGCCATGGTGACGGTGAGCACGCAGGGATGTGGTGCCGCGTGGTGCTTGAGTCACGGACACGCTGAACACCCCCCGCTGCACCCCACTGCACCCCGACATGGACACGCCGAACACCCACCGCCACACCCCACTGCACCCCAGCACTGAGACGCTCAACACCCCACACCACTCCCCACTGCACCCCAACACAGACACCCTGAACAGCCTCCACCACACCCCACTGCACCCCTGCATGGATACACTGAATAGCCCTCGCTGCATCCCACTGCACCCCAACACTGACACAACGAACACCCCTCCCCACATCACTGCACCCCAACATCAACATGCCAAACACCCCACACTGCATCTCACTGCACCCCTGCATGGACACGCTGAACACTACCTATCACACCCCACTGCACCCTTGCATGGATATACTGAACAGTCTCCACTGAACCCCTGCCCAGATACACTGAACAACCCATCACACCCCGCTGCACCCCCGAAACAGAAACACTGAACATCCCCTACTGCACCCCACTGTACCCCCCAGCACCCTGCTGCACCTCACTGCACCCCTGCACATATAATGCCAAACATCCCCTTGCTGTACCCACTGCACCCCAGAACAGACACACTGAATACCCCCTACTGCACTCCACTGTACCCCCAGCACCCTACAGGCGGGCCCTGCACCCCCTCCACCCTGCTGGGGTGGGGAGTATGGCCAGATGTCCCCCACACTGTGTCTCCTCACCCAAGGGTACATCCAGGTGTCCCCCCCTCCCCATGTGCCCCATCCAAGGCAGAGGTGTACAGCTGAGTGCCCCCAGCCCTGGCAGCCCCACCTCGGGCATCCCAGGCTCGTTCACTCCAGAAGTCCTGCAGAAAAAAAACCCCCAGACTGCCATGACACCCAAGCCCCAGCTCTGGGAGGCAGTGGGAAGGGAGTGTGTAGGTGCATGAGGCAGTGGGTGCATGGGATGGTGGATGCACAGGGCAGTGGAGCACAGCACCACAGGGACAAACACCACTGGGCTCAGCAAAGCCCATCACCCCAAAATGGGGGCATGGGGTGGACCAAGATCTGAACCAGAGCTGGGACCAGGGGACAGTAATGGGATCCCAGGCCAGTTCTGCCATGGGCAGGAGGCTGGTGCTGGGAGGTGACGGGCACAAGCGGGACCAAGGGACAATGGAAGAGTGCCATCCCATCCCATCCCATCCCATCCCATCCCATCCCATCCCTCGTGCTGTGAGCCATGGCCAGGCAGCCCTGCACCGCACAGGCGCCTGCCGGGTAATTGTGACTTATGCTCCAGGTCCCCGCGAGGTGCAGAGATTAATAACTGTGGCGCGCTGCTGCCAGCCACTATGATTAAACTCTTGATTAGGAGCTCAAACTACAGTGCCCTGCTAATTCCCCCTGCTCTCACGCGCTTTTAATTACCTGGCACGGGTGGCGGTGGGCCCAGGGCTTGGTGCCACACAGGGGACAGGTGCCAGGGGTGCTCTGAGCTGGCTCTGCCTTGGGGTGCTGCCTGGTCTACTGTGTGCAGAGGGGAGATGCTGGCTTAGGGGATGGGACCCTGATGTTCCCTGTCCATGGGCGGGGGGGAAGGCTGTGGGTCCAGGGCATGGGAGGCCACATCCCTGCAGCGACTTGGTGCAAGCCAGGTGGTTTGGGGAGCTGGGGTTTGGTGGGTGCAGGGGCGGGAGGGAAAGGGAGTGGAAGAATGGTTCGGAAGCGGCACCATATGGGCCGCAAATGCCAGCGTGTGGCACGCAGCCGTCGGGGAGGCTCCGCACACGCGGCTGCACTGCATGAGGAGTGGGGAGTGAGGGGGCGGGGCAAGGGACTGGGGGCCCTGCTGTGCCCCGGGGGCTGTGCTGCCCACCCCTGGCTGGGTGCCATGCCTGAGCTGTGGGCAGAGGAAGAGAATCAGGGTGGACGATTTCTTGCCACTTTCTTGCTCCTTGTGCCAAGCTGTGGGGCACTGACTATCCCTGTCATGAGGGAGCAAGCAGGGCCTTTGGTTTTGCAGCTGGGGAAGGAGAAGTTGCCTGGTTCACCCGGGATCGTGGCACAGAGGCAGGAGTGTCCTCATGGCAGTGTCCTCATAGTGCCCTCAGGAGACAGACACCTGTGATGCTGAACCTGAATTTAGCTTTGCTAAAATCCTGATCCTGCCTCTTCCCATCCCAGCCCTCCCATTCCATCCCATCTCATCCAACCAGTCACATCTCATCCCATCCCATCCATCCCATCCTGTCCCATCTCATCCACCCAGTCACACCTCATCCAACACCATCCCATCCATCCCACTCCATCCCATCCCATCCCACTCCATCCCATCCCATCCCATCCATCGTGTTCAATCCCATCCCATTCATATTACCTCATCCCACCCCCCTGCACATCATTCTATCTCATCCCATCACTCTTATCCCACCGCACTCTATCCCATCTCATCCCATCCCATCCTGAGCCAGTGGCCATGGCACAGCCCAGGCGGACCCAGGCTCAGCCCGATGAGGACGGTGTAGGGTCCCACGGGGTCCCCAGTCCCATGGGGTACGCGGGCCCCAGGGCGGTGTCCCCCCGTGGGCCGCTCCGGGGGCCACTCGTGACCCGTCCCCGCGGGGCCCACGGGCGGGGCGCGAAGTTCGGCTGTGACGTCATGGGCGGGGCGGGGCGCGGGGCGGGGCGTGTCCCCGCGGCCCCGCCCCCCCAAGTTGCCGCGCCGGGCGCGCGGGGCCGCGCCGCGACGGACCGACGGCTCGGCTGGGACCGGCTGGGAGCGCTGGGAGCGCCTGGGAGCGGCTCGGCTCGGCCCGGCTCGGCCCCGGCCCGGCACGGGAGGGCGGGAGGGAGGGGCGCGCTCCCCCCGAGCGGCGGCTCCGGGCCGCAGCCCCCCGTTGCGGTCGGAGAGGCGTGCAGGTGAGCGTCGCGCTGCGCCGGACGGGGGGCGAGGGGGGCCGGGCCCGGCGGTGGGGGCGTTGCTGGGATCTGGAACTGCCTGTCCCAGGGCTGCCCTCGACTCTTCCCCCGCCCCCGGTGACCCGGGACATCCCGGCGGGGCCGTGCGGGTCCCTGCCCAGTGCGTGTGCGCCCCGACGGCTGCCTGCCGCCGCGCTGCCCCCGCCGGCACCCCGCGTCCTGCAGACCCCGAGCCCCGACGGGCGCCGCGGGCACGGCGAGCCCGGCTCCCCCCGCGCCGCCCCGCTAGCGCCCCCGGGCCACTTCTGCCCCGGTGCCGCCCCCATCTCCGCGCGGAGCTCGAAGCGGAGACCTGGGTCGGCCCCGTGGCGGGGGCTGCTGCCAGGGACTCTCTCCCCGTGTCCCCGCCGCCGAGCATCCCCTCCCGGACCCCGCGCCTCTCTCCCGCAGTCCGCTCCCTTCCCGCTGCCGCAGCGCTCCGAGCCGGCCAAGCGCAGACCTCCCTGCGGTGCGCGGCCCGGGCTGTCCCCCCGCACGCCCCGGGCCGGGGGCGGTGGGGCTCCCCAAGCCCTGCCTCAGCCCCAGCCCGGGGGCTCCGCGAGCAGCGCAGAGCCGGCCGGCCCCTCCGCATCCCCTCCACCTCCCGCTGCCTGCCCGCTGCCTGCACTAGCAATATTTCAGTCCATCTCAGCCCGGCTGCATTTTCTGCCTGTCCCCGGTACATCCTTCCCCCGGGACGTGGGGGCGGGATGGCAGCGGGGACCCCCCACGGACACGTCCAGGGCAGCTGCAGGTGGAAGCGGGGCTGGAGGTGGAGCACCGGCCGGTGGCATCTCACACCGTAGGGCAGAGCTGGGGGTCGGGGGGCTGGGGGTCCCCACTGGTGAGAGCTGCACGGCTGCGTCATCCCTCCGTGCCATCCCCACCCGGCCACCCACTTCCCCGCTATTGTCTTACACCCGCTGTTGCTTCTGCTCCCAAATTAGACACTTGGAGGGGGGTGCTGGCTGCGCGCGGGTGCCAGCGCAGCACTGAGCCTTCCCCCCGGCACCTCGGGGAGGAAGCACTCGCCCTTTCGCCCACCCCTTACCCCTGGGTGCCCCTGCTGTGGTGAGGGTGCTCTCACCTGTGGGGTGCAGGTGCTGGCCCCGATGTAGGGCTGTGTGCCAGCCTCCCTTGCAGGGTACCTCAGGTGTGCTGAGCCCCATCTCAAGCCCCCTGGGGCAGGGGAGGGTACCGGTGCTCAGCCCTGGCAGGAGGAGCCCCCATTAAACCAACAGGAACTAATTTTATGAGCGCAGATTAGCTGAGCGCTCGCAGAGACAGCAATAAAATCCCAATATATCATCCTGCCCGGGTCCCCTTCCCGACTAATCCTGGCATTGTGCCACCAGTGCTGGCAGCCTGCCTGCCTGCCCGCAGGGCAGCGCTGCCCCGATGGTCTGTGGCACTGAGCCCACCGCCACACCAGCAGCTGCCAGGACAGCCCTCGTCCCCCTTGATCGGGCACAGTGGCACTGGCAGAGCCAGCACCGTGTGGCATGGGGACACGGAGGTGCCAGGCAGGGCACGTTTGCTGGGGAGGCTGGTAGTATGAGTCAAGCGTGGGCTGGAAAGCCTTACCCAGTCTGTGGCACGGGCAGGGGTGTCCCATGGGTGCTCTGATTCTCTTTCGGGACTTGGGGCATGCTGAGCAGGACGGGTGTGGGGGCTCTTGCCTGGTGAAGGCTTTCCTGGCAGGAGGGTGCCTGGGTGCCATGCAAGCTGGGAGCATCCATCCTCTGGGCATTGCTTGAGCGGGCACAGAGGCAGGTCAGCTCCTAGGGATGGAGGCAGGAAGAAGCATCCCCCCATTCCCCGGCTCAGGGCAGTCCCGTCCCACCCAGGTTTGGGTCAATCACCCCAGGGAGAGCTTAGGTGCATGCCCTGGGTGCTGCGGGCAGGACCACCTTCCTCCCAGGGCCTGTGCAGCAGGGATGGGGCTACGCACCCGCAGGTGGGTCGGGTACTGCCGGGTGCTGCCCATCCCTGCCCCCTCCAAAGGATGTGCCGCTTTCTGCATCTTCAGCTCCCATTGCCATAGCAACAGGCTCGGCGCTTGGGTACCCGCGATGCCGGCTCCCGCATCCCGCATCCCGCACTGCCATCCTGCCCGCAGCTCTCACCACCGGGCCCCGGGCGCTGCCGGCACGGCACAGCCAGGCTGGCACAGCACAGCACAGGGTTCAGGGAGCTTAAGCGCTGGGCAATGGGTCCCTCCAGCATTGCGCCAGCATCCCATCACAGGGTCCCACTCAGGCCCATCCGAGAGGGCTGGGGGGCCCCAGGCAGCTCTGTCACCTTCTGAGCCATCAGAAAATAACACCAGCTGAAACTTCCTCCTGGTAACAGGGTGGGAGAGGGAAAAAAATCACTTTATGCGACCAGATTTTTTTTTCTGGGAAGCTTCCAAGGAAGATCTGGTTTTGAAGGGTTCCCAGCAGGAAAGCAAGGGGCAAAACATCCTTCCTAAAGGGCCAGAGGAGCTGGTGTGTGCCAAGGCCAGTCAGTGTCCTACCCGCTGCTGGTGGCAGGAGGGCTGGCACCTCCAAGCCGCGGTGCCCACCTGCCCGGTGCCGCAGTCGGGGCCGGGAAAAGGGATGGGGAGCTGAGGCTGGTGTAACCCACTGCACATGTGACAACGTGTGACAGTGCTCTGCCTGGGGAGGCCCCGGCTGCTGAAATGTCACCGTGGGACAAAACTGGGCTGAGAAATGGGAAAGGGTCGATTCACCTCCACTTCCCTCCCCAGTGTGTGCTCTGGGCCCTGGCTTTGAAGGGTTCAGTGCGCTAGCCCTGGCTGCTAATTAAGAATTAACGATCCGCACAAGGGGGGCCAGCGGGGCTGGCTTGTGCCTGTGCTGGCAGCCTGAGCCCAGGCAGAGAGACTGGATGCCATGGGGTTTGGATGCATATCAGTGGGGCTGGGCACACGGCAGTTTGTGACAGCTGGGGAGCAGGAGCAGGCGCTGAGCTCCGTCAGGGTTTACATTAATTAGTGCAGCTCGGGAGGGTCTGCTGTGGCTCCAGGGGGGCCGGCGGTGCCAGGCACTCACCGCCTCTCCCTGCCCTGCCAGCACCGGGCCCTGCGATGCCGTTTGGCTGCGTGACGCTGGGAGACAAGAAAGATTATAACCAGCCGTCCGAGGTGACTGACAGATATGACCTGGGCCAGGTCATCAAAACGTGAGTTGGTCCCTCCATGGCCCGCGGGTGCCCCGGGGACCCCAACGCCTGCGTACCCCAGGCTGAGGAGTGGCACGACGCTGCCTGCAGGGCTCTTGGGGTGCTGAAGCCCAGCTGGGCTAGGATGGCAGGGTGCATTTTGGGGTGGCTATCTCCTAATTAGTTCCTCTTGGTTGTGGGTGCATGGGGGTTTCCACTGCCGGCTCCGAGGAGGGCAGCAAGCTTTCCCACCACAGCTGGCTGCAGCTGGGTATCTCCCTGTATCCCTCCCTCTTCGCCACAAGACTTGCAGGGATTGCAGCAATTCTGCACGATCCTGGCTCCCCCAAGCAGTTTGGGAAGCAGAAGGGCTCTGCTCCACCAAAGGAAAGGCAGATATCATTTGAAGAGGAGCAGAGCCCTGCTGCTTCCCCCAACTTTTATTGCCATGCTGGGGGACCTGTTAGGATGCACTCCAAAAAATGGAGCTCTCAGACCCATGGAGAGCAGTTTGACCCCAGAATATGCACCAGAATTTTTTCCAAAGCAACTACTTGGCCATTGGTCATGCCTGGTGGGATGACACTGGGTGGCAGTGGGGTCCTTGGTGCTCTCAGATCTTTGCTCCATCCTCTGGGCAGCCTGCCCCAAAGCCCACGGGTCCCAGTTCCCCTCCATCCAGGGCAGCAGCCACAAGGATTTCAGCACAGTGGGGGGTACTGGAAGCCAAAGGCTTTGCTGGAGCAGTGCCGAGTGCCCCTCGGGGGCTCCCCTGTGGCTCTGGCCTGGCCGATGGGCTCAGGCACCATTAATAATAGAACAGAAATACTGCAGCAACCAGCAAGTCTCCCCTTTTTTCTCCCTGACCGCAGTGCTGACGTTAATGTCGGGGTGTGCTGCTGTTCCACCTCAGCACAGGTGGCTGTGCAGTGGGTCTTACCCCAGCTGCTGTGAGGAGGGGGCTTTTTAACCAGCAAATATTACCCCTTCCCTATCATTTTGCTTATTCCATATCAGTTCCTTCTCACTGCTGTTTTTTTCTTCGCCTCTCCTCCAAAGAGGTTTTTAGCCACAGCTTCCTTCCACCCCTGTGGCATCTCCCGTGACCGCTGGGATTGGGGGAAATATTGGTGGGCCCAGGGACCACCTGCGCACCCCAAGCTCAGTGGTCCCCAGGAAGGGGGTGATGGTTGGGGGTACCCTTGCAGGGAAGAGTTCTGTGAAATCTTCCGGGCCAAAGAGAAGACGACGGGGAAGCTCTACACCTGCAAGAAGTTTCTGAAGCGGGACGGGCGGAAAGTGCGGAAGGCAGCCAAAAACGAGATCATCATCCTCAAAATGTGAGTGCCAGGGCTGGGGGGGATCCCGTGCAGCTGGGCAAAGTGGGGAGGGACCCCCACCCATGCCCCTGTATCTCCGCAGGGTAAAGCACCCCAACATCCTACAATTAGTGGATGTCTACATCACCCGCAAGGAATATTTCATCTTCCTGGAGCTGTAAGTTTGGGACATGCAGGGGTGTGTGCAGGGTGGCCCCACCAGGGTGGGGTCTCAGCAGAACTGCTGTCTGCAGGGCCACTGGCCGGGAGGTCTTTGACTGGATCCTGGATCAGGGCTACTACTCCGAGAAGGACACCAGCAATGTCATCCGGCAGGTGCTGGAGGCTGTTGCCTACCTGCACTCGCTCAAGATCGTCCACAGGAACCTCAAGGTGGGTGGTGGAGGGGTGGGAGCACCCATGGGTGGTGCCATGCCCCCCGCTCTGGCACTCACAGCCCCTGCACTGGCAGCTGGAGAACCTGGTGTACTATAACCGCCTGAAGAACTCCAAGATCGTCATCAGCGACTTCCATCTGGCCAAGCTGGAGAACGGGCTCATCAAGGAACCCTGCGGCACCCCTGAGTACTTGGGTGGGTGAGAGCCAGCCGGGTGGGCATTCAGGGGTGGACAGTGCTGCTGGGGTCCCAGCAGGTACCTGCTGTTCCTCACCACACTGGGGAGTGGTCCTGGGGGCTCCTGGCGGGTCCCTCCTGATGGTCACAGGTGCCTCTGGCAGGTCCCTCCCATTCCCCGTCACACCTTGGGGGCCGATCCTGGGTTCCAGTCGGTCCCTCCCACTCCCCATGATCCCAAGGCCAAAGAGCCAGGGCATTTGGGACCCCGGGGCAGGGTTGCTCTTCTGTCCCCTGCAGCTCCGGAGGTGGTGGGGCGGCAGCGGTACGGGCGGCCGGTGGACTGCTGGGCCATTGGTGTCATCATGTATATCCTGTGAGTGTGGGGTGAGGGCTGGGGTGGTCAGAGGGGCTTGGGGGCCAGGGGCTGGGCTGAGCCCCCCCACCACATCCCCCAGCCTCTCTGGGAACCCCCCTTTCTACGAGGAGGCAGACGAGGATGACTACGAGAACCACGACAAGAACCTCTTCCGCAAAATCCTGGCTGGGGACTACGAGTTCGACCCGCCGTACTGGGATGACATCTCACAGGCAGGTGAGCCCCATGCTGGTGGGTATGTGGAGTCTCGTGTTGTCCCCCCCCAAGCACTGACGTCCCCCTCTGTGCCCCAGCCAAGGAGCTGGTGACACGCCTGATGGAGGTGGAGCAGGACCAGCGGATCACAGCGGAGGAGGCCATCTCCCACGAGTGGTGAGAGGCAGTGGGGTCGGGTGGGGGACCGGGGTGGGGGGCTGATGGGGGCTGCTCATCCCTCCACGCCTCCCCAGGATCTCTGGGAATGCCGCCTCTGACAAGAACATCAAGGATGGAGTCTGTGCTCAGATCGAGAAGAACTTCGCCCGGGCCAAGTGGAAGGTGTGTGGGGGTGCGCTGTGCCTCAGTTTCCCCCGGTCCCCCATCGCGGGGCTGTGAGCCTGGTGGGGCTGCCAGCCCCTGCCCTTCCACCAGCCCCATGCCCCCCGACTCTCCCTCGCAGAAAGCCGTGCGAGTGACCACGCTCATGAAGCGCCTGCGGGCGCCCGAGCAGACGGAGACGGCGACGGCCGCGGCACCGGCACCGGCCTCGGCAGCAGCCCCGGCAGCAGCTCCGGCCGCCACCCCGGCCCCCGCCGCCGCCGCGGCCCCCGCCGCCGCCGCCACGGACTCTGCCGCCGCCGCCACGGACCCTGCCGCCGCCGCCACGGACCCTGCCGCCGCCGCCACGGAGCCCACGACCCCGGCCCCCGCCACTGCCACGGCCCCGGCCCCGGCCCCCACCACGGAGCCCGCAGCCCCCGCCGCCGCCACGGAGCCCGCGGCCCCCGCAGCCCCCGGCACGCCACCCGCCGCCGCGCAGCCCCCGGCCTCCGGCACGCCGCCCCCCACCACGAGTAACGGGGCCGGGGCGGCCGCCGAGCCCCCCAGCGAGCAGAGCGGCTGAGCGGCCCCCGCGCCCCCTGTACATAGCCCCGGCATGGCCCCCCCCACCCCCGCCTGCGCCCCCTTTTCTACGTGCCCCGCCGAAGATTCGGCCGCGGGGCAGAGCCCTGCATGGCGCCCGTCCCCTCGTGTCCCCCCCGCTCTCTCAGTCTGTCCCCCGCCACCGTCCCCTCCCCCGGGGATGCCCAGAGACGCGGGGCAGCCCCCCCCGGCCGCACGCCCCGCAGCGCTGGGAGGGGTGTCGCGAGGCCCCCCGGGACACGCGTGCATGTGCGGGGCAGGCGGGACGGGGGGGGGCCGTCCCGGAGACCCCCTCTGCGTCCTGGGACCCCTGGGGGGGACACGGGGACCCCCGCACGGCCCCCGCGCGTCGTGCCTGGCGGATCCCCGGTGCCCCCCCCCGCGCCTCCTCCCTGGTCCCCGCTTCCCCCCCCGCAGCTGCATGCCTGCAGGGCCGGCTCTGCCCGCGGCTGCCGCCGCCGCCCCGCGCCCCCCCCGCTGTATCTCTGGCAAATAAAGACCCCGCTGAGGACAAACTGAGACAGCACCAGCGCCGCCTGCCCTGTCTCTCTGTGGGGCCGGGGGTCTGCCGGGCGTGCCGGCGGCATGGGGTTGAGCGGGACGCGGCAGGCTGGGAGTGGCAGTACTGCCCGGGCGCTGCGGGCAGCGGGGCCCTGCGGGAGTTGGTCCCCGGGAAGGGGCTTCGCGGCGCCGGTGCCCCCGCTCGGCTCCGGGGTGTCCGGGGTTCGCGGGACCGGCGGGCAAAGGGACCCGGGGGCGCCCGCACTGGGGCGCGGCCACGCCCCCAGCACAGGACACGCCCCCTCACCAATCCACGCCCCTTGGTACGGCCACGCCCTCCGGTCGCGCCCCCGCTCCTCCTCTCTGCGCGGGCCCCGTGAGGTCACTTCCGGGCCGGGCCGGAAGCGGCGGAGCGCGCCGGCATTTGAACCGCGCGGTGCCGCGCGGCCGCTCCGGCACCGGCACCCCGGGACCCCCGGCATCTCCCCGGGACCCACTTTGAGCCACCCCACCCTCTCCACACACCCTCTCCGAACCCTTCCCGACGCCCTATCCCGGTGCCCCCCCCCCCCCCCGTTCGCGCCATGCCCATCCGTGCCCACTGCACCATCTGCTCCGACTTCTTCGACAACGAGCGGGACGTGGCGGCCGTGCCGTGCGGGCACACCTTCCACCATGCCTGGTGAGGGACGGGACGGGACGGGACGGGTGGGGTGGGGGGGCGTAGGGCGGGCCAGCTGCTCCCGTGGGGTGTCAGCCGTGACCCCCCGCTCCGGCTCTGAGGGGCGCTCGGAGCGGCCGCAGCAGCCCGGGATGTGCTCGTTAGACACTGGAACGGGCTGCCTGGGGAGGTGGTGGGGACACGGTCCCGGGAGGTGTTTCAGGAAAGACTGGAGGTGGCACTCGGTGCCCTGGTCTGGCTGACAGGGTGGTGTTGGGTCACGGGTTGGGCTCGAAGATTTCGGAGGCCTTTTCTGTGATTGTGTCGCTCCACTGCCGGCGGGCTCCCTTCTCTCCGAGGGCCGGTGCCAGCCGTGTTGGATTGTGGTGAAGCCTCCCTGGCAATTCTATGCTACTGCTGGAACCGTGCTGGAAATATCTGTGTTGGAAGGAAACGATTCTTCTGAGGAAATAAACTTTGTGTGTGGGGAGAGGGTGGGCACTTGCTTTCCTGGCTGACAAACTCGGAGTGGCACCACGGGTGTGATTGTCACCCTTACCCGGCTGGGCTTCTTGGGCTCGCTCTCCTCCAGCAGCCAGCGGAGGAGGGAGAGCTTCCAGAGGTAACCTGCCAGCTTCAGGCTGTTACCCTGCTCCCAAAATAAACCTTTCCACCGTGACGTGATGGCTCGGTTGCAAAATGCATTAGTGGCTCTGCTGGGGAGCGCAGCAGGTTTGCATCCATCATCTCGGAGCAGAGAGTGGCCCGGTCCCGCTCGCTCCGCAGATCCGTGTTCAATGGCACCCCCTGGAGCTGCCCGCTCCGCAGATCCGTGTTCAGTGGCACCCCCTGGAGCTGTCCGCTCCGCAGATCCGTGTTCAGTGGCACCCCCTGGAGCTGCCCGAGCTGGATCTCGGCTGTCACATTCTGATATAGAGCGGCTCTTGTGCCGCGCCTTGCGCGGATCCGCTCGCTCCTGCGAAGCTGAGGTTGTTCAAAGCCTGTCTCCCAGAGAGATCTGAGCTCTGTGAAAGCTCTGCCCCGGTAAAGATAAGCTCACATGCTAAATTCAGCCCGGGATTGTCTCGGAGGCGCCTGTGTGGAACGCGGCGTTCCCGTCGGCCGCGCCAGTGGGCTGAAGGTTTGTGGTTCTGCTTTGGTGTGCAACGAGGAGCCACATCCTGCTGCCTTCTGGGGAGCTGGGGTTGGCCCCTGGGAGCAGCACTCCTGGATTTTAAGGATTTAGTGCCTGTTACCTTTTCCTTTCTCAGCCTCATCCAGTGGTTTGACACCGCACCGAGCCGGACGTGCCCACAGTGCAGGATCCAGGTAAAGCCATCACCTGTGCACACCTCTCTGTGTCTGTGGCACGGTGCTCTGCAATGGCACCGAGGGGCTGTGGGGTGATGCCTGAGGTAGGAGACAGAGGGATTTTCTGTCACTTGGGACTCCCCAAAGGCTGAGAGGATGAACTCCCCTCCATAGCCCTTCTGATTGGAGTGGATGTGCCCTGCCACGTCACTGCAGCTCCACCTGGAAGGGGCTCTAGGTTTTCTCAGTTTTTATTTAGGCTGGGTAAGTATTGGCAGGATGACAGAAAGGGCTGAAAAGGGATGATGGGGACACCTGACTTGTGTTTCTGAAGTGGCCGGTTCATTGCTCTCAGGTGAGGAGCCCGTTCTGCTGCATGTGGGCCTTATAACATGTCCTGGCTTTGCAGCATTTGGCCCTCCTTTGAGAAGAGCAAAGGCTGGGGAGGGAGGGAAGGAAGGATGTGCTCTGCTTCTGAGATGGGAAGCTGAGGCTTGGGTTTCCAGTGGCTTAATTGGGACCTGAACTTCTTTGAAGTCCCTTGTGTCACCAGCCTTCGTGCTGCCAGTAGGTCTTGGCGTGGAGCGGCTGCAGGAGATGTTTCCTCGCTCTCAGATGTAAATTTTTATCCAGCTGCAGCTTGGGCTTACTCTGTGTTCGTGCTTCTTTCTTCCTCTCAAGGTCTTGGCCCTTGTTCCTTCCCTGACTTGTTGATTCCCTCTGTTCTTCTCTGCCTCTTACATCTCTGGGTTACCATGGAGTTATCGCGAAATAACATCTTATGTGGCAGTAACCATGCAATTAGCTGGTGTCATGACTGTATATAATACTTAAAACACAAAGCTGTAACTGCATGGGGGAGGTGTGGAGAGCTATCAAATTCAATTACAGCACCTTCTGCCTGCAGAAAGCAGCACGTACTTCTGTCTTAGGATTTGGCATCATGTTAGCTCAGCGTCAGCTGCTTGGGCCTGAGCTGCCAGAGAACAGACTGCGCTCGAGTCAGAAATGTCTGAATCTTTCTGCTGAGGCTCAGGAGCTTGGCTGGAGCTGCACTCCCAAAAAACTGAGTGGGGGGTCTACTGCTGTGCTGATGAGCCAAAGCAGAGCATCGGCCCTAATGGCATCAAGCACGTGATCTCATTTGCCTTTCATGGCCTTGTCATAAGATGGTACTTTCTCCCCCTCCATCTGTCTTCCATATCTGTCGTTTCCATATTTGTGCTCATCAACCTCTTCTGTCTCCTGTGTCTAGGTCAGCAAAAGACACATCATCAGTAAGCTGTTTTTTGATGTTGCCCTGGAGGAGCAGGCAGCACCGGACGCAGAGACCTTGCAGGTAATTTGACTGGGGGTTCTTCCCTCGTGTGATGCTTCAGCCTCCTGGAAGCATGGCCTGGACTGCCTGTGCTCTCCAGGAGGTGCTTCCCAAAGCTGGAGCTTGCTGCGCTCATGTTTCTGACCTGGAGCACATCTGTCTCTACGGGGTGATTTAAAGTTCTCCCTGACCAAATCCCATGTGGTGACTCAAGAAGCCTCTTCTACTTTGCTGCTCTTCCTTCTGGTTCTTACGTTACCTGGAAGTCTCCTGAAGCAGCATCACAACAAACTGCTGCTTCTCCCCTGGGAATGAGGCTACAGAGCTCTTCCCGAAGGCAGGAGAAGGGAAATCCCAGATGCAGTGAATTGCTGCTGGTGTCTGTGGCACATGAGGTCTGCTGACCCCTCTGGGAAAAAGGGGCTGTTGGAGGAAGTGTCCCCTGCTCCCTTCTGTGCAGCTTGCACAGGCTGAAGGAAGTGGGGCAGGGTGGGGAATAAGTCATAATTCCCCAAGAGATGTTAGGAAAGGGACTGCCTGAAGCCACACCAGCAGCAGTTGACAGGGCTGAGGCTGGGTCCCTGGGGGAATTCTGGCTGGAGCTGGGGTGGTGTTCTCCAGGTGCCACCCCTGGGTGTGGAGGGCTGGGAGTGAGTGGGGATGAACACGGAGCAGCTGTGCCACGTTCTCCTCCTTTGTGTGGATGACACAGGTTTCCTTCTGTCTTGGAGTTATCTGTTCCAAAAAAAAAAGTGGTCGGTTGACCTTGGTATAACAGGACGGTTGTACCCTCTTGTCTTTAGAATCAGCATGTGCAGAAATTACCATAATTAGCAGTTGCCATGACAATTCTATATGTATATCATATGTCTTTAAAATAAAGCCAGCCAGACTATAATGTCAGGAGCACTGTCGTTCTCCAGGACGACTAATTTTACAAAACTGAAGGCCAAAGTCTGTGTGCTGAGGAAATGGAGGAGCATCTCTGGGCACTGGGGGCTTTTTGCCCTCAGAGCAGATAAACGTTGCCTCTGGTACATATTCAGATCTGGTCTCACAAGTGTAATTAGACGAGTGACTCGGAAATGGGTTGACTGGAGAGAATTACCCTAGAAAAGCTTTCTGTTTTCTCTCACCCCCACCCCAGGATCCAAGATGGGTTCTCCCAGCCTTCCCCCTCCAGGCAGGCTGTGCAGAGCTGTTCCCTTCCTTGCTCAAGGGCAGGTCTGTGGAGCTGCTCCTGGTAACAAGCTTGATGGTAACTCCTCCTGCTCCTATAAATCTTGTTGTGTGGCCATCAGAGCAACATCTAGCCCTGAGTGTTTTGCCTGCTTAATGAGGACACTGAGGTCACCGACAGGAAAGAACCAAATATTTTCTGTGTAAATTAGCATTGTCAGCTTGTGTTGGTATTCATTGCTATGTGCATTCGAGTTGCTGCTGGGCTGATACTGGTTTGTCAACAGTTCCATGTGGTGTGCTGCCCTGTTTCTGGAGGACATGGAGCACCTTAATAGCCATGGATGCCTTGTTCACCGTGGGTGGGGGATTTAATATCCATCTATTTAATGCCCGTCTATCCTCTGCAATGAGGTATCTGATTCTGGCCAGGCAGCAGTTCAGCAAAGCCAACACACAGTGGGCCAAACCCAGGCTCTCGAGGCTGAGAAAAGAATTGGTAACATCCTTGGCCAGAAGGGGTTTCACCTGAAAAGGCCCCCTGGCTGGCCCTCTGAGAGCCTGAGCATAGAGTGGTATTTGTCTCTGTAATCAACTGGAGCTGTATCTGTGCAGCCTACAAATGTCCTGGAATGAGTATTTGGCCTCCTGCCATGAAAAGGGTGTGCTAGAAAGCAGAGTGTGTAGCTGTGGTCTGCTTGTCATCTTGGGGAGGCAAGCTTGGGATCCTCTTTTGAGAACCAGTCTCAGGCACCCAGTGAAGTGGTCAGAAGAGCTCCCTCATGATCTGAAACCTTCTCCTGTTGTCGCAGAATTATCCAAATTATCTTTTGGATAGTAATTGTCTTTTGGTGCTGTTCCTCATTCTTGCTTCTGCTCTGAAATGTCTGCGGTCAAAGGAGTGCAGGGACTGCTTTGCTTTCCACCCCCAGGCATAAACTTCAACAGAAACACCAGAGGGAACCTGTATCCCCAGAGTAGCTGTGGTGGAGGATGAGGGATTTCAGATTAAGTTGATGAATGAGGTAATGTTACATAGCTGCCCGCAGTAGCCCAGGATTTCTGTGCTATCATGATAATTGGCACATCTTCTGAGCTCACTAATCGTTCCTGAATAGGACTCTGCGGAAGCTACTCCAGAATAGTTCCTGCAGCAGAGTTAATTCCACCTCAGCCCTCCAGCAGTTGTGCCCCTGGGGGCAAATCCAAGTCAGCTCTGCTAGGCTTTGCATTTAGTCCCTTCTGCTTACCAAGCTTTACATCCCATATTCTCTCTCCTGCCTTTATTGTCACTGGCAGAGCTTTGCTCTGGTCCCGTCAGATCCGTGGTCACTGGTGGTGCTATTCTTGGCTCAGATTTGCATGTAGCATTCCGGGTTGCACAGATTTGTGTGCTCTGCTTCAGTTCTGTGTTGGCATTTTATTGTGGTTTTATTCCACTGCAGTTCCTGCCTGACTTGTTATGTGCTTTCCTCTGCAGTTCTCTAACACAGCTTTTTAAGTCATCTTCTGTTGACTCTTTCCTGCATATATTTCTCTCTCTGGGTTTTTATATATATATATATATATATATATATATATATATATATATATATAAATAGCCTCTCTGTAACCTCTCTACATTTCCTTTGGCTATTTGCCAGGGTTAAGTCATATCACCTCATTATCACTAATTTAAACTACAGGGCATTTGCTGCCTCTTTCTGATTCTTGATGAAGGCGTTAGAAATATTTGATGTTCCTCAGACCCTTGTGGCACCCAGGAGATGTTGTGCACCCTCAGTTTCGTGTGGTATGGATTAGTTTCTCAGTGATCTGTTTCCAGCGATTCGATTGAGCTGTTAGCTTGTATCAGCATCCTGAGCTGCAGTGACTTCAGTGTCTGTCAGCCTGTTTGATTGCATGCTTGGTTACTTTCTCAGGTGTTTGAGTGTGCCCTCCTGTCTCCCACCTGCATCCAATTAAAGTTCACTTCAGTTTAAAGAACTCTCAATAATCCGGTTAGTCTGGCAACATCCCTGCCTTATTGCCTCGTTTAGGTAAAACATTATAAAAATTGTTCCTGCCTGATTTCCTGTGTTTCCCTGAGAGCCTTCCAAAATTATTCAGCTTAAACAAGATGACTGACAGTGCGAGAAACACAAGGTTGACAAGGCTAAATTGAAACTGCGATCCTCTCTTCCCCCCCCATCTGAAGGATGCCAGTTGGAGGTGCTCTTTGCGTTCCCTGTGATAGTCCTGGCTTGTAACTCTGTGCTTGCTGTTTCTGTGTTCCCTCCTTAGCACCTGCCTGGTGCAAACGTCCTGCTGAGAACCCTCTGGTCCTTTTAGGATGTGGTGAAAGCATCTCTGCAGGGCGTTTCCTAATCGGGTTCTCTGTGTTGTGTTTCAGAATGAACTGGACAAGGTGAAGGCTCAGCTCTCCATGAAAGGTGAGTTCCAGCTGCCTGCAGGGGGCTGGCAGCCACAGCTGACAGGTCCTAGGCTCTATCAAGTGGCTTGTCCAGGCCTGAGGAACCCCTGTGCAGAGCCCACCCCTCTCTGAAACGGTGCAGGCTGCAAACTGTTTCACTGGTACAGCTTCTTCAGAGCTTTTTCTGGGGTGGGACCACCTAAAGCTCTGTATGACAGAGCCAAGGCCTGCAGCCTGGCCCAGCTCTGCTGTAACTCAGGAGCTTACTGTGAGTTTAGACACACAGATGCAATTTTTTTTGCCCCTCTTCCTAATCAGAAGCTACAGAATTGCAGCACAGCTCTATCCGGAGCAGGCTTGAAAGCAAAACCCTTGGTTTGCTCACTGGGAAACTCACAGCTGTATGTGGCCAAGGCTCACTCCCTCCAGCAGATGAGAGGGTGAAAGTGGTGTCCAAAAGCAGCAGTGGGAAGGCTTTGGATTTGTTTGGCTGTTGCAGTGCCACATGTGTCGCGCGAGGAGCAGACGGAGTTCAGTGTGTGCGCACTTCCATTTTCCCATCTTTAATTTTAGAGGATGTTTGAGGGAGGCAGGAAAAGCAAAAGCCCTGGAGACTTGTCGATGGGTTTTAAGCATCGTCTGTAGGCAGCCTGTCATCAGAACATGAGTCATGAGCAGCAAAAGGAAAATGTCAGTCTAAGTGACAGAAATCCTAAAACATGCTAGCAGAAGGGAAAAAAAAATGTTTAAAGAATGCTGGGGGCTCACCCACGCCCCGAGAGTTGTCTTCCCTCTGTGTTCCCTTCATGCACGAGACAGACGTGAATAGCCAGTAGAATGAGGATTCAGTCCTTAGCCTGAGAGCAGAATTGGACAGTCTGCACAGCTCTATTCTGAGGCCTGTTCTCCTGCCAGCTCGGTTGAGTTTAGTGACTTGGTAGAGAGCCAGATCTTCTGGGGAAGGTGGCTGGGATTCTTGCTAGGATGTTATCTAAGAAAAACTGCTCGAAGGCCTGCTAATCTTCTCGGCTCCTGGTGAGTAGAGGTTGGATTTGACATTCCCTATCCCATTCTCTTTTCATATTGGAAATGCGAAGCTCCTTCCCACCTCCTGCCTCCTTTGCTGTGGGTACTCTGCTCTCTGCTGGTTCCTCTGTATAAGTTCTCCATGTGAAGCTGTGCTCTGCTCTGTGCTGTGCTGTGCAGAGGAGCTGTGGAACTGCCAGGCTCGGATCAGCTTGCAAATGGCTCAAGAGGTGCCGAGCTCCGAGCAGACCCAGCAGGCGCTGTGGGAGGCACTCTGAATGAGCTGAAAACTCATTCCTGCAGCACGGAGAGCTTTGACTCCTGCCATCTGCCTCTGGGCAGCTGGGAACGGAGGAGGGGGAAGCCCTAACTCTTCTGGTGGGTGTGGAGTCCCTGCAAATGCAGGGGAGCGTCTCCAGGCTGTGCTGGTGAGAAAGGGTTATGCAGATCAATGGAGAAGCCACCCGCGTGCTTCTTCTGGGATATATTCCTCTCTTCTTCCCCAGTCCCACGTGGCTCTTCTACTCTCTGATCAAGCAGTGAAGCTGCACTGCAGGTCATGCTTCCACAGGATATGGTGGCACAATTTGAAACTGGATTGCTTGCAAGGAGAAGATTTTTGGAAAAGCACTGTTTGGCTCTCCACTCTTGTCAAGCTGGAGCCAGAGGCGATTTTAGCAAAGACTGAAGATGCTGAGCTGAAAAATTTACTTTGCTCTCAACAGGGTTAGGTGGAAGGGCTGCTGCTTTCCCTCATTACCCAACTGTTTTGAGCTTTCCAGCAATGCTGGCTGTTCCCTGCGTAGGTCTGTCAGCTCCTGATGGTGGTTGTTGCTTCGTGAGCTGTTCTTCCCTTGTCTCGACAAAACAAATCAATATCTGGTGGTTTTTTTCCACCACCTTCTTTCTGGTGGTCAGAGGCACGTGTTCCTGGTTTGCCTGGGGGAGGAACAGCAGGACTCAGGTTTTATGACCTGCAAAAAGTGGGCGCTTGGGGAATCTACTTAAGCTGTCATGTGTCCTGCAAAGTCCCCGGTGTCTCTGCTTCTTGCCCTTCACAACATAGGTGCTGTGGTGATGGCAGATGCCAGAGTATGGTGTACCACTGCATACAGCTGCCCAGTGGCACCCAAAGGGCTTCCTGGCACATGAGGCTCCACGTGGAGAGGACGGGCTCAGAGCTCTGCTCTCCAGCTCTGTGACAGCGTGGTGTAACTCGAGAGGAATGATTCCCTTGTGCAAGCCTGGCTTTGAGAAAACGCAAGAGTTAAGATGCATCATCTTAACGCTAGCAGGGCTGGCACTGGAAAGCTATTAAAGGGAATTTTTTATCTTTAGTAAAGAAATCTTGAATCCTGCTGGCACTGAGAGAAGCTGTTGCTCAGTACAGAACCTGGTGCAGACAGCACTTAGAGAAATGGCTCTCTCCAGGAACGGCCAAATCCTGGCAGCCTGGAGCTGGGACTGCAAGCAGTGAGTGCACTCTGGCTGCTGTGGGGCAGCTGCAGTCTGGGTTACTGGGCCA
Source organism: Manacus candei (assembly GCF_025592945.1). Lineage (NCBI taxonomy): Eukaryota > Metazoa > Chordata > Aves > Passeriformes > Pipridae > Manacus > Manacus candei. The sequence goes on from NW_026138084.1 coordinate 409,752, forward strand.
TGACCTTTTTCTTTCTTCTTTTCTTTTCCAGAGAAAGAAAAGCGAGAATGCCAGGCTGTTGTGGATGGGCTGAGGGACACTCTGGATGTGCGCAATGCCACGATAGAGTCGCTCCAGAAGGTGCTGGGAGAGACAGAGATGCTGTGCTCCTCTCTCAAGGTACCCTTCCTGTCCCCAGCAGGACCTCAGCACTTACCATTGCTCAGTCAGTGTTAGTTTTGCTGAAGGTCCCTGCAGGTCCTACTAATAAAGGGCTTGTGCTGGTGGGATTTTGAACCTGGTGCCTGGGTTTTTATTTTGTTTTTATTTATCAAAGCAAGTGGTGTTGCTGGACTCGAGGTCCTGCATGTGCTCTGCCTGGAGGTGATTCAGAGGCATAGCAGCCAGGCCTGTGGTTTGTGTACAGGTGGCTGCATGCTCAAGGCAGAGGTGGCCGTGGTGAGGGAGGGTTGACAGCCCAGCCTGGGGGGTGTGGCTGAGCCTTGCTAACGAAGTGGCAGTGCTGATCATAAAGGTAGCAGCATGAGCCTAGTGTGGGAACTGGCCCCAGCGCCCCATTGCCGAAATGCTGGCTCCCTGTGGTAGAATGTTCTTCTGAAATGGGTTTAGGCCAGGCGGGATTCAAGGAAAATTAGTTTCTTAGTTTGACTGGGGGAGAAATCAAACTGAAAAATATGGAGGGGGAGTTGCAGGCTTCTACTGAGTGGGATCTGATCCAGCTAACTCTCCTGTCTCTCCTCTGTTGCCAGGGCTTTGCTTCAGTTAGGTTAGTAATGTTGTGAAGTCCAGGGATCAAATATTCCTGTGTGTTTCAGCGTGCAGTGACTCAGTGTGTAGTCATGTACTGTGCGTAAACAGCAAGAGGAAAAGGGTAAGAGCAGGAGCTGCTTTGTTGGGATGTCTTGTAGCAGCTCTGCCTTGGGTGGGCTGGGCAGTTTCTGCTATGTGAAGGTGATGTGCCTGTCTCAGGTAGATGGGGTGCAAGGTATGGGGGGTTCTGATTTGCAGGCTGAAAGATGGGGTAGAGGTCAACTGCACTTCCCAAGCTCTCTGCCCCTTGGAGTATGGGTCTGACCCAGTATGCTAAAGTGCATCATATTCCTTGACCTGCAAGGTCAAGTGGCCCAGGGAGAGCTTGTAGATGTGTCATGGGGCTGTCTTGCTGTACACCACCTGCAGCTGGGCTTTTCTGGGAGGAACCAGTCCAGCTCTACCTGACACTAGAAGGACAGAGTAATGAATTAAAGCCAGACAGACCTTTCTGTGAGCCAGCACAACTCTTTTTACCCAATCATGGGGTTATATCCAATCTGTTTGGTGTAAAGGCAGCCGGGATCTAGGCCATGCCAAAGATGCTGGTGGGATCCTGGATGTATCAGTGGCAGGATACTTCTGATGCTCCCTACTCCAGCAGAAACAATTGGGGCAGTGCTTGCTGCTGGATTCAACATCTCTGTGCTTGGCTTTCCTCCCTTGACACTTCCAGAGGAAGCTCTGTGCTTATCTTGCCTGTTGCAAAACCCTCTCTGTGTGCTTAAGTCCTTTTAATGAAAGCTGGGCAGGGCAGAAGGATTAGGGACCTGGAGGTATCTTTTCTGTGGTGTACGGGGTTTCCCAGCTGAATGCCAAGCACTGTCTTATACTGCATCATTAAAGATTAAAGCACTAAACTTCTGCAGTGAAAATACAGGCTTAACTTGCTGTGACGCAGGTTAAGACTGCACCGTCCCTGTCTTCTGCTGGCACTGTCAGCTGCTGCTGAACCTCTGTGCGAGAGTTTGCTGCTGTTTCAGGCTGGCTGAGGCTGGGGACTCTGCTCCAAGACGCTACTGTGGGGATCTGAAGTGTAGAAGGTTCTGGTTAGGGAAAGCCAAAGATGGGCTCTGGTTAAGCAAGAGTAACATGTGAGCCTGCAACACTCTCCCTCCGCAAATTCCCAGTGGTTTCACAGCTGTTTGGTTCCTGTGGCAGGAAGTGGATAAAATCCTTTAACTTCTGTGTGGGAAGGAGCTTTACGAAGCGGTGGTCCTTTGCCAGGCCTCTCCCTAGAATCAGCACTGTGCAGAAACCAGGGCCAGAGCCTTTCAAAGTTGCTGTGAGAGATGCCCAGGCACACACGAACCTAGATGCATTGGAGTGGTGCTAATTCAGCTCTCCCTGTCCTCTGCCACACTGCAGATGTGTGCTTTTCCAGCTCAGCTGAGGGTTTGTGTTGCTGCTGGAGAGCCTGGAGAGGCGATGGCTGCAATAGGCTTGCAGCAGGTGAGCGAAGTGCCTGGGTTTGTGTCTTGTTTGGCTGAGGTCTCCCAAAAGAGACCCACTCATTCCTATTTATGCTCTAAGCAACTAATAGCAGGGAGAATATGGAGGCTAAAGCAATCAGCTGTGCACGGAGCAGAAGGTGATAGCCAGGTTTGCTTGCTGTGGACTCCGTTGCTTTGTAAAACAGATCATCACTGCGTACAGGGCACTGTGCAGCCCCTCCAGTGCTCCCAGCAGAGAGGGGCTACGATGTGGTGCCAGCTCCAGCCTCGCCTTGCGATTAGCACTGAGACCCTGCTGTGCTGGTGGGGGGCAGAGCTGGGGGTGCAGCGGGAGGGAGCTCAACTGTCCCTAATCCTGGGCTGCTGAGGTGGTGATAGCATTAAGAGCCAGTGTATGCTCCCAGCTGCCCGCAGCGCGCATAAGCCGGGATGTTTCTCTGACAATCCCTGGAGCCTTCCTAACGGTCTGTGTGTGCTTGCTTCTCTGCAGAAGCAGATGAAATTCCTAGAGCAGCAGCAGGAGGATAGCAGAAGTTCAAAGGAGGAGGCCCGCCGCCTGCGGAACAAGCTGAGAACCATGGAGCGGTGAGATCCGGGGTGCTCCCTGGGCCTGGCAGGCTGGGCTGCACACCTCTCCCCTTCCTGGAGGGGGAGGGAGGGGTCCTGCTGGGCCTGCTGCAACATCCTCCTTCACAGACTGCATCACCTTACCTGTAAGGTTGGAAACTGCTGCATTAGCAGGCCTGCCCTTGCCTGTCCCTGCTAGGTTTCTAGACAGCTGCTCTCATTAAAGAGCAGCAAGGCATGGTACTGGCCTCATCCCCAGTGCCCCAAGCATGGCTATGTGCCATTCCTGTTATCAGAGGATGCTGGGGCAGAATGCCAGCCCAGGAACACATTCAGCCACAGGGCTGTAGGGACTAAGAGCTGGGGCATCAGCTCCATGTGCACTATGTGTGTACAGCTGCCCCTTCTCTAATCCAAGGGGTGCTGCTCTTCCCTAGCGAAAAGCCCTGCTTGGGATGAGGCAGCTGTGTCTCTTCCCTCATGACACCCAGAGTGTCTGCAGCAGGAGCTCAGGCTGCACCAGCCTCATGGGGGGAAGCAGGGCTCCTGTCGTTTTCCCTGCTCTGTTTGTGACTCATGAGCTTGAGAGTATGTTTTTGTTTGGTTTCTTTCATGCAGGATTGAGCTTTTGCTTCAGAGCCAGCGCCCCGAAGTGGAGGAGATGATCAGAGAGATGGGAGTTGGGCAGGCAGCGGTTGAACAGCTTGCAATCTATTGTGTCTCACTGAAGAAGTAGGTGCTGCAGGCTTGGCACAGCTGGCTAGTGCTGTCCTATCCTAACCTCAGCCCAGGGAGACCCTCTGCTGAGTAGCAGCAGGCACATGGGCTCTGCGGGGCTCTTTCCGCCTCTTCAGGCTTCCACTGGGTTTTGACTGACACATCCCGGGGACCTAGTTTGGAGCCTGTCACACTGAACTGTTCCTGTTGTCACTGTAGTGACATGTGTGTCACCATGGGAACTGTCTCCAGAGTTGTCAGTGCACCTATGAAGTGATGATGATTATTCCCTCTGCTTTCTTCTCGTGCCTGGGGGGAAGCGAGCGGATGAGGAGCTCCAGGTTGTGCCCTCTGCAGCCCTGCACTGTGCAGATGTGGCCTCTGGTGTGCTCTGGCAAGGCAAGTCTGCACTGCTGCCCTCCCCTACCTGGAAATCCATCTGGTCCTGCTGGGCAAAAACACAGCTTTTTTTGGGTCCATTCTGATGGCAGCTGAGTAACTGCAGCTTTGGTATGAAGCTGTAATGAGGCAAGTGTCCCTGTGGTGTAATTGGGAGTGAATGTGCATGGCCAATAGTGTGAAGTCTCTGAAAAGTCACTTAAATCAAAGTCCCCTGTTTGCTGCCAGCATGAAGACTGTGCTCTGTTGTCTGTCTGTCTTTTTCATTGGCAACTGAAATGTCTCTGGCTCTGGTTTCCATTTTGCTGGTGGAATCAGGCATGATATCCCTTGCAGGTTTTTTCTCCCCCATAGTGTAGCAGAATGTGTGACACAGTGTTGGTACACTCAGCTCTCTTCCCTAAGGGCTTTGTGTCTCCTGGGTTTTCTCTGGTGGCTCTGCAGTTCCAGAGCTTCAAATTAAGGTTCTAGGCTTGCCTCTGAGAAGTTCTAGCTCAGTCATCTTGCAAACAGCGTGACTCTTTGGGTCTCTTCGCAGGGAATATGAGAACTTGAAGGAGGCTCGGAAGGTCTCTGTTGAGATGACAGAGAAGCTGAAGAAGGAGCTGTTCTCTGTCAATAACAAGGTAAAGGGGAGAGTGTGAATCACCAGGGTAACAACTGGTCTATAGATCCCTGCCCACAACTGAGGCCCAAGGCCTCTGCAGTGACCCACTCCCACACTGAGCACTACCTGACTGTTACGGGTGTGTGGAAGGTCAGGCTGGGGTTTCTGGGTCAGGGTGTGATGCTGCGGTGAGCGAGCAGCTCATGGGCTGTTGTCAGGAGTGCAGTCTCTGAGGACAGTGGTAGGGCAGCATGTGCAGAGCCAGAGTTTGGCAGGGAGCCTGGGCTGGAAGGCAGCAGCACACAGGTGCTCCACTGCTCCCACTGGGTTCTGGAAGTAGCACTTCCTTCATCCTGCGACACTGCTGAGCGCTCAGCTGACAGCCTCTCCTTCTGCAGCACTGGGCCCCTTGGAAAGGTGGGAAGGGGTTTGGAGCCAGTGTCAGTTGAGCAGGGCTTAGCCCTGGCTTGGCACAACCAGTCACACCCAGCCTTGTGCCTTCGACCAGCTGAACTGGGCCAGGGCTCATCATGCTGTGCCCAGGCAGGAGAGGTTCCCAAAGTGCAGTGAGGACGTGCAGGTGGCCCTGCACAGACCCTGCCTGGGCTGGTTTTGAACTGGTGCAGAGCCTGGGAATGCTAATATGCCTCTGCTGACACGTGCTCCCCCCTGCTCCAGGCCTGGCTGGGCCGTGTTAGCTCAGGCCAGGAAGCACTTTGTCTGTTCTGGTAGCACGTCCCCGTGAAAAGTGTGTGCCTGCAGCCTCACTCTCCAAGGCACAGGTGTTCCCTGGGGCATCCCCGTGTCTCAGCCAACAAAGTAAGAAGCTGTGGGTGGCTTTGGCCTATTTTTGTTCCTCAGCCATAGCTGTTGTCCCCTCAAAAGGAGAAGGAGGTTTTCAGATTGCTGTGCTGCTCCCCAGGAGTGTTAACCCCCTACACAAGGTGCTGCTGCTGGAATTGAGCTGTTCCAGGCTGAGTCAGAGCCAAGCTGTGATCACAGCTGGGTCAGGAGGATGCGAGTCAGTGCACTCAGGGCTCAGGGCTTGGCTGACAGGGAGCTGACTGTACTCACAGTCCGTGGGCTGGCCCAGCCTCCAGGACCCACAGAAATCTCTGATGTGGTAGCCATCCACTTCCCGACCACTTCTGGCACGCTTCCCTGTTGAATCAGGCTTGTCCATGTGCCAGCGCTGCTGATGCACAGCCATCCTCCAGCCTGTGGTTTGTAATTCCTGTGCTCTGGTGTGTCCAAAGTCCTGCAGGAATTCAGAACGCAGCCACCAAGTGTTAGAGCAGGGAAAAGCTGTCCCCGTCAGGCATAAATGTTCAGGAAAGGCTGGGCAAGCAGCCCTGGAGATCCCTCTGCAGGCAGCTTGTGGAAGTGGGTAGGGATTGGCTTGTGCTGGTACAGGAGAGATTGGTCAGACTGATACAGGAAAATTGAACCCTTAAACAGGGGAAGTAGCATGTGGTGCAGAGCCCACTGCTCTCACAGGGGTCTGCAGTCTCCCTTACCCAGTGGTGTAACCCACACTCTGCTCTTTTATCCTGCAGCTGCAGAAAACAACTTCAGACTTGGAAAAGACACAGGAGGAGTTAAAAAGCACCCAGAAGGATCTGAAGAATGCAGACAAGGAGATCTTGGTGAGAATATCATTCCTCAGTCTGCAGTAACTGGCAGCTGGCCATGGCCTGCAGCTGCAAAGCCAGAAGTTATGCTGGCTTTTGCTCAGTGACTAAGTTTCCCAGCCCACCTCTGAGCTCCACCTGATGCTGATTTATGGAAAAGGGGCAAAGTATCTACTAGAAAATCTTTCCTTATCTCACTGTCTGCTTTCCCTTTTCCCTCTAGAGTTTGAAGAAGAAGATAGACATCCTGCAGGACACTCTGAAGGTCCCATCTGTAACCAGAGAGACACTCAGTCGGCTAGTCTTTGAAAGGTTAGTGAGCTGTATCCTCAGATACAGGCCAAGGATGGTGGTCATGGGTCCAGAGCAAGAGCTGACAGTTTAATTAGCTGGGGAAGTAGAGATGTGCTAGGCTGGCAGGTGTTGCAGTAGTATGGCTGTTTTGTTCCTTGTATCCTTTTTCTTGTGGCTGACTGGAAAAAGTGCATGTCTCTGAGGGTTTGGGTCAGGAGCAGGTGGAGGAATGGCCTGGGTTTTGAAAAACTCTTTGTTTCTATGTCCTGCCAGGGAAACATCCCTAAAGCTTCTCTTCTGGTTGCTTCAGAGCTGGCCTTCTGGTGAGCGTGGCCTGGTGTATGGGGACCAGAGATCTTAGCCAGGCAGAGGAACCTAGCCTGAAAAATGACATCTCGTGTTTTTATTCAGTCTTTCTTGTGAGGAGCCTGTGCCATTACCCCAGTACAGCAAGCTGGGTTGTGTGCATAGAGCAGCAGTGTGATTCCCTGGGCTCTGGGTGCTGCTGTTGTAGCGCAGCCCATTCGAGGGGGAACAGTAGTTTGGGGCATTGGCTTTAAACTCCGGGGTTTGGATTGTCCTTCCTCTGACATGCAGACAGAACAGGGTCCCACTGCTGTCCTTGTGTGCAGCTCTGCCTTCCCTTCCCCTGCTGGGTGGCCCGTGGTGGCCCGATGGCTGACGCTTTTCCTGGCCTTGCAGCCCCACTCCCGTGGAACTGCGGCACCCGAAGCTGCACCGCCCGGCCCACAGCGATGAGATCAACCTAGATGCCACTTTTGATGTGGACACCCCTGAGCATCAGCCCTGCACATCCCCCTTCAGCCCTGCAAAAAGGCAGAAGCTGGATAAAAGGCCGTGAGTTCCCCCTCCTCTCTCTGCTTCTAAAGGAGATCAAAGTCTCACTGCTTTGGAAGTTGCTGTGTGAGATCAGATAGCTCTCCAGCTGCCTGATGGCGTGCTGCAAGCTTTGTCGTCATTTGCTTGGCCTTGTCTGTCCTTGCCTGCTCCACTTGAACAATAAATCTCTGCTGATTTGCTCCCTGGGCTTCTTACAGGCCTCCCGTGGTAAACCTGGCAAAGAAAGTTCTGAAGGAAACAGTGGAGGTAAAAGAACTAACCTTGATTTCCTGTATCGCCTCTTTGATTCTGCTGTTAATAAGCTTGGGATAAAGGATCCATTTTCTCCATGTAGAAGCCACTGTGGTCATAGACCATCCCATCTATAGAACCACAGTATGTGCTTCAAAGTGCTTTCCTTCATGGTCTCCTAGAAGCACTATTGCTGCCTCAGGTCTTCTGGAATTGGACAGGAGAGGGAGGGTGGAGGCCCACGTGCTTCTTGCTGATGATTTTGCCCCAGGTGTGCTTGGCAAATACCACGTGGAGCTGACCACAAGGGCTGGGGGTCAGCCGAGGTGGCTGTTCCCAGCCTTGCTGGGGGCAGTGTCCTGCCTACCAGGCACTGTTCCACATGAGCCCCAGTGGGAGGCTGGAAGCTGCTGGTTTTCAGCCTGACATGTGGTATGGCAGTAGCCATTATCCTAAATAGCTGTCTGTGTTATTAGTGCTGCCTGTATGTGGACTCCTTTAACCGTCATGATCTCCTGAATGGGCTTTTCTTGGGGTTTTTTTGTGGGACAGAACTGGGCAGATGATGTGGAGGATGATGTTCTTAAAGGACTCTTGCCAGCATTCATCAGAAACTCTGTTCTCTCCAAGAAGCCATCTTTGGGCAGCTTGCTGGGCCCCCACAAGAACATGGGTACTGTAAGTATGACTGTCCCATTGGTGAGTGTGTCCAGGGCTGGCAGTGCCACCTCTGTCCTGAAGCGACCCTGCAGGAGGAAGCGAACCAGGCTTTTACCTTGCCACATACAGAGTGTGGAAAATAAATCTTGGAGCACAACCTGGCTACTTCCCAGTCCTGCAGAGCTCCAGGGATGACAGATGCTCACTCCCTTCCTGGCAGCAGACTAAGTGGCTCTCTCTGTCCTAGTCCTCTGCCTCCTTGGAGCTTTGGGTGTTTTCCTTGTATTCCTCTCTCCCAGTGACAAAATCCCAAGCCTTGCCTGGAAGGCTCGGCTTGCCTCAAGAAGTGCCCAAGATTCCCAAACTTTATTAATACCCTTCAGTCTGTCTTTTTCCAAAGGGGAGGGCTTAGCACAAGCGCTGAGTTTTTCCAGGTGCTTTAACCCCTTTCCAAAAGCTGTGGCCTGCAAGGCTCTCCCTTGCCCATGACCAACACAAGGAAAGGTAGCCATGGCTCTGCACTGCTGCTCCAGGCTCATTTGTTTCTCTCTCCTAGGTGAGGACCGGGTATGATGGCATGGGAGGCAGAACAAAGTTCATACAGCCTGTATCCTTTCCTGCAGCTCATGTGGCAGTAGGAGTGCTGTGGGCACCTCATTTCTGTTCTTCCTCCTTGGTCTCAGCCATCTTGGGGACTCCTCTGTCCCCCAGTCAACAAAAAATGGACAGGGACCCTCAAGGAACTCTGACTCTGAACAAGTCTGAGATTAGCAAAGGCATCAAGGACCTGAACTTGCTGGGAGCACATCAGCTAGAATTCTGTGCAATTTGCAGGGACTGCCTGTGCCCTTGAGATCTTGGAGCAACAGTGTGGCACAGCCTCTTCCTGGCCGTGTGCCTGCCAGCCCGTGCACCCAGAGCCTTCATTCCTGCAGGATCCTGCTGCTCCTCTCTGGTGAGGAGTGGCTGGGCTGAGCTCACCCTGCGAGTGTGGAGCTTCTCCTCCCCTGGGGTTGCTCCTGCAGGCTCTGGCTGCTCTGCCTTTCCCAGCACAGTGCACTGGCTCTGAACGTCTTGAAGCTCAGATCTGTACCCTTAAATGCTGTTTTGTGTGCGAGGGGGTAGTATAGAATCATCAAGGTTGGAAAAGAGCTCTAAGATCACAGAGTCCCCCAGCACTGCCAAGCCCACCACTGAACCATGTCCCTCACCACCATATCTACATATCTTTTGAACACTACCAAGGACAGTGATTCCACCACTTCCCTGGGCAGCCTGTTCCAATGCTTGACCATGAAGGCATTTTTCCTGATATCCAATCTGAACCTCTCCTGAATGGGAAATGTTCCTTGACTCATGGGACAGGTGTGTGTCTGAGCTCTGCTGCTGTGAAAAGGTAGCAAAGCCCGTACTGTCCTGCAGGGAGTTTTAGCTTGGGTGTAGATGTATGGCTGGGTCCTAGATCTGTGGTTCAGGCTGGCCTGCAGCAGGTGTTGGATCACTTGTGTCCCCAGGGCACTGGTCTGTGCTTTCCTTGACAGTTTCACCTCCAGACAAACCTGGCAGAAATCCGACCGTTAGCAGTGAAGAGCAGGAGGAAGGTGTCCAGGCCAGCATCTGGATCTTCTTCCACATCTTCCTCCAGCAGCAGCCAGGCCAGACTGGACAGTTTCCTGCAGTGAGAGCCCCTGGCTTTCTGGGAGAGGCTGGGAAGGGGCTGCAGGGACAGCACACTCACCCAGAGCCTGGCACAAAGCAATGTGCAGCCACCACTGTGTGGGGGTGCTGTTTGCAAAGCACTGATGGTGCCTTGTGGGTGAGACAAGGTGCCCTCTACAGAATCCTGGACTGCTGCAGCAAGCCAACAGGAGACCAAGCCTCTGGATAATGCTTGGACCAAGTTACCCACCTCATTTTACCACTCCTTCCTTCTTTTTTTCTGTAGAAGCAGCAGGATTTTTTTGTCTTCTGGCCTGCTCCGAGCTCTGCAGTTGCTGCTGCTTTGGGCTCTCAGACACCAGGTGGAACTGGATTTCTTGGATGCAGCCACAAGCTAGAGGTGTGGGAAGGGTATCTGGGATGGAAGTCTGGGGAGGAGCAGGGAGAAGGGACCTGGACCAACTCCATACCTGATGTAAATAGTTCGAATAAAGTTTCCTGGAGGAAGAAGTGTGCAGAGCAGGCTGTGTTGCTGTGGAATGTCTGTATATTCATCATCAAATTAAACATCTTCCCTTGACCACAGGCCTGTGTGGGCTGGAGAGACCCACAGGTGGGCCTGGGGGTTGTGCTGCCCTGCCCTGGTTTGGGCCATGAAGTCCACAGGCTTGGCACTGAAACTGCTGACTGGGGAGAAGGGTGTTGAGGTGATCCCCTGCTCTGCTTAGAAGCAGAGATAGGTGGGATGGTGTGACTTGGCACATGTTTATGTGAAGCTTGTTTAGGAATTTCTATATTTTAATAAGACTTTAGAGTATTTTTGTTATTTTGTAACTGTTCTGCCTAGCGATTTGAGGGTTTGGAATGGCCTGAAGAAATGCTGAAGAATGGCTCCCTTCTGGGGAGGGGGGGAGACTGCTGGGGCTGAACCTGTCTAGGCTTCTTCAGCTTGGAGACATGGAACAGGAGATCCCCTCCTGCCCCCTGAAGCAGGGCTGTTTGAGCTGCAAGGAACAGATGTCGTGAGGCACCTAATACAGCACTCTGTTGTACAAATCTGATGTTTCCCGTTTCCAGTTGCTTCAGGCTGGAAGTCTTAGTACCTGGACTGGCTAAAAAACGTGTTTTTAGGGAATAAAATATACTGCTGTGCACACTTGTGGCTTCTGAGTATTTTCTGCCCTCTTGCAGCTCAGGGTGGAGGGCTGAGCTCGGGTGCTGAGTGTGGGGTGATTGATGTGCCTGACCCTTCAGAAACCTTTGTTGCTAGCTCAGGAGACAGGCCCCTTGTGCAGGGAAGGGCTGTGCTGGGTTGAAGCTGTGAGGAAAGTGAGGCCCACCTCCAGGGCAGTGAACAAGGCAAATGCCTGCGGAGCATGAGCTGTGTCTCACCTGCATCACTTGGGGCTGACTGCAGAATGATGTGAAATGCAAGGAGAGTTTGGAGGAGCAGGAGGAGAAGGTTCAAAGGGCTGGAAAACAAGCTTGAGCTGAAGGAAGCAGGGGCTTAATTAGGCAGAGTTAATTCTACAGAGGAGAAGCCTGGGAGAGGGTCTGCAGCGATCCTCTTGCATGGGGCCCTTGTCCCCTCAAGGTAGGAACCCTGTGTGTGTAAAAATGTGAGACTTGCTCTGGATCTCTCTGGCCTGAAGCAGGTTCAGGGGGACCCTTTTAAGGGGGTGGCAGTGGAAATCTGGGTGTGTATGGCTGGTGAGGGATGTGGGCTTCCAAATGTTGGGGTGCTGGAGAGCTGGTGCTATGTCTACCCAAAAAGGCAGAGCAGGTCCCAGCCTGCAGTGGAGGGGTTGAGAGGGGGTTTTAGGGCTGTCCTGCTCTAGCCCTGGTCTGGGGACCTGTCAGAGCCTGGGGAAGGAATCTGCACCTGATCAAGGCAGCCCTGTCCCCTTCTCAGCTACAGCCCCAGGTCCAACCTGCCTGAAGCTCAGCCCCATGGCTGTGTGGGTCAGGGTCCCTCCCAGCCCAGACAGCAGTGCCTGCGTGAGCTGGACTTGATTTCTCTTAGACTTCTGCTGGATCTGTGGCTCCCCAGTGCTTTAATCTGATTTCTCGTGGAAAACAAAATCACCCTGGCCCAAAAAATCCCTGTGCTCCGACTGTAGGGAGCAGAGGAGCTGGACCACATCAAAAGCAGCATGACCAGCAGGTTAATTGTCCCCCTCTGCTCTTGTGAGACCCCACCTGGAGTGCTCTGTCCAGCTCTGGGGCACCCACATATGAAGGATGTTCCAGCCCATTCCAACAGGTTCAGAGGAGGCCTTGGAGATGCTCTGAGGGCTGAAGCACCTCTGCTATGAAGACATGCTCAGAGAGCTGGGGATGTTCAACCTGGAGAAGAGAAGGCTCCAGGGAGACCTTAAAGCCCCCTAAAGGGGCTCTAAGAGTGCTGGAGAGGGACTTTGGACAAGGGCCTGGAGTGACAGGACAAGGGGAAATGGCTTCACACTGACAGAGAGCAGGGTTAGATGGGATATTGGGAAGAAATTCTTCCCTGTGAGGGTGGAAGGTTCTCTGGCACAGGTTGCCCAGAGAAGCTGTGGCTGCCCTGTTACGGGAAGTTTTCATGGCCAGTTTGCACAGAGCTTGGAGCAACCTGGTATAGTGGAAGGTGTCCCTGCCCAGGGCAGGAGTTTGGAATAAGATGGTTTTTAAGGTCTCCTCCAACCCAAACCATCCTGTGAATTCCGTGTCACTTGGTGTTAGCTCTGCCTGCTGTGTGCCTGGGTGCCGTGTTCTTCCATCTCCCACGATCTCCTAAGCCAATACCACCTGCCTGCTTTCCTGGGTTTTGGCACCGCGGTGCGAGTACCTTGGCTGGGCACTGCCTGTGCTGGAGGCTGCTGCTGAAGGCTGCTCCAGCCTCTGCTGGGTTTTTAGCTGCGTATTTTGCATCTTCTGTGTTTGGAGTAAACAGGAAAAAAAAAACCAAAACAAGTATTTTGCTTGCTCTGGCCACCTGCTCATTCCTGGCCCCTTTGATACATTCCTGCACTCTCACTTTCCATGGACTTGCTGCTTTCTGGAAGTTGTTTCTGACGTGGTTTTGTTCTGGTTTATTGCAAATACACGTTCCCCCACCCAGAACTGAAGCTGTTTTACTCTTCCTCGGTGATTTCAGCTCCTTCAAAGCTGTCTTCCTCCTGTATTACATCTTCCACGCCCCACACCTGCTCCAGCTGCCGGCACCCCCTTCCCTGGGCTGGGGGATGCAGAGCCGGCAGGGCAGGGGCAGAGGTGCCGTTTTCCCGGGGCTTGTAGGAGCCGGTTTCTATTTCGGTGCGAGTAGAGGTGAGACCAGCCCCAGTTCCACGTTTATTTTGGGATTTAGCGCGTGTGTGTTGACTCACAGCCCATAAAAAGCAGCCGCCGGGCTGTGTCGGGTCTCGGCTCCGGCGGGGCTGCCGCTCCCGCGGGTACCTCCCGTCCCCGCCGCGGTCCCCCCGAGGGGAGTTCTCCTTGTGCCCCCCGGTGTGGGCAGCGGGAGCCGCGGGGTGGCAGCGGGGACCCCTTCATGGGGAAACACTGACACCGCACCGCTAATTACCGTTAATTACCGCCGCTCTCGTTAAGTGCGGGAGTGGTGCCGTTGTGCCCCGGCGGGGCTGGGGCGTTCCCGCGGGCACTGCTGCTCTCTGACGTCACGGGCAGCCTGTGACCTCACGCCGAGAGGGCGCGCCCATTGGCTGAGCGCTGTGTGACCTCATGGGACGGGGGTGGTTGTCGGAGCATCCCGTGACCCCCCTGCACCAGCTGGGAGCTCACGGGCTGAGCCTGGAGCTCAAGGAGAGCGTGTGACCCATTGTTTGGGCCCTGTGAGGTCAGGGACGGGCAGAGATGGTCACGGCTGGGCGCTGGGTGACCCTGAGGGCAGGGGGTGGTCACTGGCTGGGGCTCCATCGCTGTGACCTCACACCACAGCCACTCTGCTCACAAGATGTGTGACCTCACAGGGAGCCAGTGCCTGGGTGACAGCCTGGGACAGCCCGTGACCTCATCGGCCAGGAGCATGTGACATCGCAGGGAGCAGGACAATCATTGCCTGGCAGGGTGTGACATCCCAGGGCAATCCATGACCTCACAAGAGCCTGGGACACTCATTGGCTGTCAGGGTGTGATGTCCTGGGCAGCCCATGACATCATTGGGGAGGCAGGTGCTCATTTGCTGTCAGACTGACATCCCAAGGCAGTCCATGACCTCGCAAACATGTGAGGCACTGATTGGCTGTCAGGGTGTGATGTCCTGGGGCAGCCCATGACCTCATGGAAAGGCGGGTGCTCATTGGCTGCCAGGCTGTGACATCCAGGGGCAGCACACGAGTTCATTGGTGGGCGGTGTGTGACGTCCTGCGGCAGCACCCGTGACCTCACGGCTGAGCAGGCCGCCCATTGGCTGCCGGGTGTAACCTCATGCGGGAGCGCGCGCCCATTGGCGGCCGATCCGTGACGTCACGGCGGGCGGGCGGCCCATTGGCGGCGGGCGCGGGCTGTCGCGTGGCGCCGCCTGGCGGGCACCGGGAGCAGGCGCCGCGGGTCTCCCATTGGCCAGCGGGCGGGGCGGGGCGGGGCCCGGGGGCACGTGCCGGCGGGGCCCCGCGGGGCGGGCGCCGATTGGCCCGGCGGGCGCGCGCGCGTGCCCGCGGCGCGAGCGGGCGCGGGGGGCGGCGCATGCGCGGGGCGGCGCGGGCGGGCGGCGATGGCGGCGCGGGGCTGATGGCGGCGGCGGGGGCGGCGCTGCGCTGAGGGAGCGGCCGCGGTCCCGGTCCCGCCCGGCCCGACATGGGCAACGAGGCCAGCCTGGAGGGCGGCGGCGACGACGGGCAGCTGCCGCCCGCCGCCGCCGCCGCCGCAGGGGCCCCGCCGCCGCCCGCCGCCGCTGCCGCCAAGCCGCCTTCAGCACCGGGCGGCGGCGGACAGCTCCCGCCCGCCGCCGGGCCCAGGTCAGAGCGCGGGGCGGGGGCGCGGGCGGGCCGGCGGGGCGGGCGCGGGGTCCGGGGGGCTGTGGGGGCTGGCGGGGCGCGGGGCACAGGTGTGCGGGGCGGCGGGGGCAGGTGCGTGGTGTTCGGGGGTGCCGGTGCAGCGGTGTGAGTGGGGCGGGCACGGGCAGTGCAGGGGCGCTGAGTGCAGCGGTGTGGGTGCAGGTTTTGTGGGTACGGGGATGGTGGGTGCAGGGGGTGTGGGTGCAGGTTTTGTGGGTACAGGGACGGTGGATGCAGGGGGTGTGGGGTGGAGGTTTCATGAGTACAGGAGTGGTGGGTGCAGGTGCGATGAGTGCCGAGGGTGTGGGGTGCAGGTTTTGTGGGTACAGGGCGTGTGGTGCAGCTGTGTGGGGTGCAGGTTTCATGGGTACAGGGCTGGTGCAGCTGTGTGGGGTACAGGGGTGCCCGGGGCCATGCGGACAGGGGGTGCAGGTCTGCGAGGCACCTGCAGGCAAACACAGGCAGGCAGGTGACAGAGGGGTGTGCCAGAGGCACACACCGAAGAGAGAGCAGGTGTGGCTGCGGGGGGTGGGCAGCAGGGAGAAGACAGGTGAGGAAGATGCAGTGGGGCTCAGGGAGATGACAGAGGCACCCGAGGCAGGTCACTGTGGGAGGGTGCAGCCCTGGGGGAGCTGGTAGCTCCAGGACCCCCGTGGGTGCTGGGGAGGGTGAGGGTGCAGATTGTGGCTGGATGCAGGAGATGGACATCATGCCCTCAGGGGCTAGGGTAGTGTTTGGGGGGCAGGAGAAAGCGGGGCACTGCCCAGTGGGCAGAGGTCCAGCAGTGAGGAGAGAGGGGTTGGGAGGAGGGAGGAACGTGGTTCAGGGTTGGGGGGTCTGGTCGGGGTGAGGGGACAGTGCCTGGCAGCACACGGCTGACAGCACCGGGGCGCGCGAGCACCCCAAATGCGGCCACCCCAAATGTGGCCACCCCAACCAGAGCCAGCACCAAATGGGAAAGGTCGTTATGTAACAGGAGGGACGTGCAGCCCTGCCAGGAGTCATCGGTGCAAAACCTTGCGGGGGAACCGCGCCGAGCCGCTCTCCCTCTGCCAGGCAGCGCCAGCCAGGAGGGAGACGCTTCGGAAGCGGGTGTGGGATTGGAGATATTCCTCTAGGAAAAAAAAAGCTAATCCTAAAATATCATCTTATCTGGAAAAATATAAGATGAGGAGCAGAAAGTTGCACGGAAGGATGCGGGGGACTCGGCGGGCGCTTTGCCCTGGGCGCGTGGCAGCGTTCCGGGCTCCCCGCCTCACCTGGGCAGTGAGGAGCGCTGGTGGTGCTGCCAGTCGTGTTGCTCTGAACGGGGAAAATCCAGGCAGGAGCCTGGGCGGGAGGCTGCAGTCTCGCCTGGCAGTGGGTTCTGTCTCACTGGGCTGCAATCGCCGCTCACAGGCAGCACCGTAACATCCAGGCAGGATTCAGGGATGCTACAGGGCGGCCAAGCCACGGGCACGCTGCTGTCAGTGAGATCCCTGCGAGCTTTCACACAGGGAGCGTGAAAAAATACCCCTGAATGAAATCGTGCTTGTTTTCCTTTACGTTTTTCCCAGCTCCCCTCGCTAGAGAGTCGTGGACCCCTCTGCTTCAGGCTCTGCCAGTGAGAAGTTGTTTGTAGCTGCTCATAGCAATTTAAAATTAAATACCTGCGGGGCTGTTTAGATGCTGTAACGAGATGAGTCGAGGGAGCCGTGCAGGTCTGCTGTCTCTGTCCGATTTTAGCACTGCTCTCCCATTACTGCCCGGGTCTCTGTGTTTGCTGTTGTACAGGACTGGGGGTCCTGGGGGCTTTGGGGGTCCTGGAGCACACGGGGCTGGTGAGTGGAGCAGCACAGTCCAGCAGCTCCGGCTGACTGCGCTCCTCTCCTGCCAGAAACGCCAGGTTGTTTTTTCCAGCCGTGCTCCAGCCTTTGCACGCTGAGCTGATGCTCCTGGGCCTCCTGGGAAGCTGCTGCCAGGGAGCTGCCCTCCCTTGCAATTAATTAAGGCAATTAAAGAGGTGGGCCGTGTGGGGCTCTGCTGCGGAGCGGCGGTGGGATGGGGACGGTGCTGAGCTGTGCCAGTGGTTAAAACCTGAGCGTGGGAAGGGTATGGGGAGCTGAGATAACAATGAGGGATTTTAATGCAAGGTAACAAAGTGGAAATGAAGGAAAAAACAGGCCTTGAGAAGAAAGTCATCTTTGTGAGGTGCAAGAGTGGGCACATAAGATAGACCAGATGCTGTGAAAGGTTTAGCACAGCATGGCTCGTGCTGGCTGAACAGCGAGTGTGCCGTGAGAAAGGAGCTGCTTCACAAATCCCAGGTGACCAGGGAAAGTGAGTTTTCCTCAATGTCTCAGCAGTTTTTTTTTTCCTCTGAATTAAGTAACCTAAATCCACACACAAGCCAGTGAAAACCATAGTAGTGTGACTCTCCTGTGTCAGTTTTCACAATTTGCTTTGTGTTACACAGGGAAATACTCTGAATACCTTATAAGGGGGTACCCTGGATTTCAGGGTCTTCATTTTAAATCCATAATAGCAGTTTGTAGGGAACTGTTCCTACACTGTGGAGTGACTTCAGAGAGTAGAAACCATCCCGCAGAAGTAACATCTCACCAGGTTACAATATATACCACTATTTAGAAACTTTGATTTCCTACTTGTGTGCTTTGATGAGGCTCAAGGGAGCTGGAGGTTGGCTGGAAGCTCAGCCATGGGGCATTTTTGCTCTGCCAGTGGGATGCAGCTCTTGGAAAAGGCCATTGTGGTGCGGGATTGCATCAGATGAGGTGTTTTCAGTGCAGACCTCACCCTTGTGCCAGGTGCTGCTGGAATCCCATCTGAGGGGGTTGTGCCCAGCTCTGGTACTCAGGTAAGGAGAGGCTACATCAGAGGAGAGAGAAGGGTTGCTGCTGGTCTGCCTGAACAAAGCCTCTGTGGCCTGAAAGATGAAAAGCTGGAGTGTCATTAACCTGTAGGATCAAATGAACCCAAATTGGTTGCAGTTGCATTTGGACTGAAAACTTTGCAATGACTGGCAAGTCCTAGTCTGCTCCTCCAGAGAGACCTCCTAAGCAGAAGGGACAAGATCATTTCATGGTGCAGCTTGATGGATGGATGAAAAGGGGCTGGATGGCAGAGCAGGGATGCTCCCAAGTTCAGAACCGTGGCTTGGGGCACAGTGCTTTAGACTGCTGGTTTTCCTGGTATCCTGAAGAGAGACTTTATTGCTGCTTCTGATCGTATTTGTGTCTGATTTATGCCTGATTCATTCAGGTTTTCAGCCTCTCTGCTGCTCAGCTGTGGAGCTCGTAAAAGACTTTTTGACACCTGGATGCGTGAGCTCAAGCTGAAGGATGGGAGGGGGTCAGAGAGTTGGTCTCCTGGGAAGCACTGAGGACTGGCCACAAATTCAGGGGCTGTCAGAGGGAGCAGCAGTGCTTTTATCATCACTGTTTCTCTGGAGCTGGCAGATGCACACTGCCAGCAGCCAGGCTGGCTGCTGGGCTGCAAGGCTGGGAGGGAGCTTGTTTTCCACACTGTGGGTCATACCCCAGTATTTCTAAAGCTTCAAGGTAGGCTTGCTGTGAGCAGAAGGTCTCGAAGTGACCAAGAAGGGAAGTTTTCAGTACTGAATGGCATCACCTCCCTCGTGGGCTGCACCTGCTCCTCCAGAGCCTTCCCTTGGCTTGGAACAATGTCAGGGCGAGTGTTGGTCCCATTTACCCCACTGTTACATTCAGCATCCCTTTGTTTGGCAGGTGGTGGAGCTTGAAGTAAAAGATCTGGTCATAGGGAAGAGTATAGGAGGGGCAGAACTGAAAGAGAGAGCCCTTTAAACTGGAGAAACTGTGGTAAAACCAATGCAATGTGGATGTTCCCTTCTTCCTTTTCTCCCTTGTCTGTGCTGAGTATAGGCTTGTTTTGCTTGCTGTAAGTACTATCACAGTAAGAGGTAATAAGTACATACACACAGGTAATTAAAAAACAAAACAGACGAGTTTGCACGTTTCTTTTTTAAATGGGCACTTTTCCCAAGCTTGCAGAAACGAGCAGTTGATGTCCATTTCCATACAGCTGTGCTAGAAATCAAACCAGGCTGTGTGATGGGAAGTCAGGCTGTGCACAGGGCTCTCGCCTGGAGAGCCAACTCTGTGCTCGTTTCCATGCACTGCTCTCCCCAAAGGGTCTGAGCAGGATGAGGGGCAGAGGCATCACTGTCAGAGGCATTGCTGGAAAACTCAAATATGAAAGTAGGCTTTTCCTGGCTGAACCATGGACTGGCACTCTGGAAAAGCCTGACACACACACACACACGTGCTTAGTGAGTACTATTTGGTCTAAGGCATTTGGAGGGTCAGGAGGGAGCTGAGGCTGGGTTTGAGTGAAGTTTAACAGATGCACAACATTTCGAGCTCATCAAACTTGTGTGAGCAAAATAGAAGGGAAAAGGAGGAGTAGAAAATGGTGTATGTGATGGATCAAGTCAAAATATTTGTGGTGTTAAATACCCCTCTGGGCTTCAGTTCGTCCTCCCTCCTGTGGTGGGCAGGTGGTGCTGGCTGTGGTGTGGTGCTTTGCATACTTTTGATGGCTCTGACAGCAGCCATTAGGCCATTGAGTCCAGACGGCACAATTCTGGGTGCTTAAGTAACTCCAAAACCTCTTCTGCGAATGTGCTCATCAATATTCACAGTGTTTGGCATCAAATATTAATGCCTTTATTTCCAAAACAAATACACAGATTTGCAATCTGCTTCACAGGTCGGGGTTTTCTCACTTCTGGAACCAGCCTGGATGGCATGCTGGGGGTATGGCTCTTTACCCCTTGCTTTTGCTGGGCCAGAGGATCCTGGGGGTGTCCCTACAGCATCCACTTCTGCTCAGAGGGAAGGATGTAGAAGAATTTGCAAGGGTCGATTTCCTTTGCTGTGTTGGCTTGTGCTGGTTGGAGGACTCTTTGGCTCCTTCTGGCACAGTTTGTGTCCTTTGCACTGGAAATCCCAGTGCTGATGGTCAGCCTTCTAGTGGAAGGTGTCCTTGCCCATGGCAGGGGGTTGGAACAAGATGATCTTTAAGGTCCCTTACAACCCAAACCACTCTGTGATTTTTCTGCTGATGCTCAGGAATGATGCCACAGCTCGAGTGACTGTTGGGGCCAGTGGGTCCCTCCACACCATGGGTCACCCTGTGCAGCACAATGGGCTGACTTCTGCCTCTCCACTTCTGCTTCTCCCATGTGGCTGAACAAAACTGTTTCTTCTCTCTGCCGTGCGAATCAAGCACATACTTGATGTTTCCCATCATGTTTCCAATTCAGTGCAAACAGATAGTCAGTGCTGTGGCATATTCCCACAGTTTATGTGAGTCTGGGGAATACTTGATGTGCATCTGGACAACCTGGCAGAACACCACAGCCTGCCTGCCACACACCCAGCCTCTCTGCACAGCCGTCTTCAGCTTCCCCAGCCAGGGCTGGCACCATGGCTCACTGCTGGCCAAGGGTGTTTTTCCAGAAATCCTTTTCCAATATTAGACTAATTTCCTAGAGTTGACCCTTGGGGAGGATGGGACAGGCAGTCAGGGTGCAAACAGCGCTTCCCAAGAACTGGTAGCTCAGTAGAGTGAAGTGGCTCCATGGCAAAGGCATTCTGGTTTTTCACTGAACGTGGCACTCAGATTATCACACCATCTTTGCTGATGAGCGTCGCCACTCCAGGATGTTCCTCGAGCTTTTTTTTTTGCTGGTGAGTGACAGCAAGTGCTGATGGTCACCCCAGTCCCACACATCGTAAACCGTTATTCTTGAGATTGAGATCGTCGCTGCTGAGCCATCCCTGTGTTTTCAGATGTCTGTTTGAGTGACAGATTTGTTATTTTTGCATCAGTCTATGGGCACGACTGTTCTTATGGGCAAGGTTTTTTTGTCTTTTTGAGTGCCTGGAGGTGCTAAGCTCCAGTGTGACCCCGAGGCACTGCTGTGCAGCCTGTCAGTCATGGCTGGGCACGCCGTACCGCTTTTCATGTCACTGATGCTGGGAAGTTTTTATGAGAACAGCGAGCTGGCTCCTCACTGAGAGCACCCAGCACCTCCAACCAGCTATTTAGGAGCCTACAAGAGTGAGCAGCATCGCTGCATCCCAATTAACACTGGCCTGTGCTTTATGATAGGGCTGAAGGCATGTCCCTGGGGGGCTCCTCACCCATGTTCTGCTCGTGTTTAAAACCAGAGATTACTTAACTACACTGATGGTGGTGTCTCACTGACTCTTGGCCTCTTTGTAGCTTTCCTAATGTGTGTTTGATATCGAAGAGAGACCCCAGCCCATTGACAGACTGGGGAAAACACACTGATGGGGCAGGAGACAGCAGCTCCCTGCCCATGCTGAGCTCCCCAGAGGCAAATCAAGAAAAACCCCTCTGAATGTGATTTTTATTTTGTTTCCTCTTTTTTTTTTTTACAATTTATTTAAGTGCCATGGTTTGACTGGAGATGAGGAAGACATGTGTCCTCCAGCCTGGCTGTTGGTGCTGGGTGGTAAAGATCATTGCAATGGCTAGCAAAGGCAAACCAAAATCTGGAGTTCAGAGGTCCAAGCTAGCCAAATGGCAATGAAATGTATGTTGACAGTGATCATAAATAAGTATAGAAGTAGTTTACCAGAGGGTGTAATGGGATATATGATCACAGAAGGCTTAAATAAAAGCCTCGCTTCCAAAAATATACAGTCCCCCTCAGCCCAAAACTATAGTTTCTGTGATGAGCAGCAGATTAGCCATTCTTACTGGCTTGATTCCCCCCTGAAGATGTGATTAAATACTTTGGTGCATTCTCTTTTGTCAAAAATGATTTAGTTGTGTTTCTAGGTCATTGTCTATAGAAGAAAAATTTAATGTGGTTGAGTGACTTAGGCATCTTCCAAGAAGAGCTACAAAAAAAACCCCTCTCCTGCCCAGTCTATCCCCAGACCTCTCTCCTGTCCCTGTCCTTAGCATCCCCTGCAGCAACAGGCCTTCCTGAAAACACACTCAGCAGCCTGCCCTTGTCTTCCCCATGCTTCCTGATGGGAGGAAGAGCCTTTCCACTTCTCCCTAGAGCAACAAGAGGAGTGTCTCCACTTGGAGACTGTTGATGCTCCCTGGTGGTGGGCGTGGTTGTCCAAGAGCCAAACGACTGTAGTGGGGTGTGTAAGGTGCTGGTGGGCAAAGGTGGGAGCACAGGACCAAGGGAGACCTCTGGGCCATTACCTGCTGGTAACACCCCATGACACCCCCACTAACAAGGTAACAACTAAGATCTTAAATGAGATACTCCTATGGCTGGGAGAGCTGGGGATGTTCAACCTGAAGAGAAGGCTCCAGGGAGACCTTAAAGTCCCTTCCAGTGCCTAAAGGGGCTCCAAGAGACCTGGAGGGGCACTTTGGACAAGGGCCTGGAGTGACAGGGCAAGGGGGAATGGCTTCACACTGACCAGACGGTCAGAACACAAAGCTGAGCCTCTGGAGATGATGTGATGGTCCCACCCTGGTCCACCGTGCCCCTCTCCATGCTCACAGCCAGGTGGTAAGGAAGGGCATCTTATGGACACCAAGTCTGCTCATTCCATGGCAGTTATGCAGTGACTTCCTGAGTTGCAGCAACCTCTGCACAGGCTCCTTGGACCATGAGGAGCTTTTCCTCTGCTCCCTGAACACTGCTGAGGCCACCCCTGTGTTTCTCAGAGGTATCTAGTTCTCTGTCAGCAGGCTTCAGTGCTGGGCTCTGACTTCTGCCTGGGATGTCCTACAGCTTCTGAACCCCTGTGTGAGGTGCAGATTGTCATATCCTGTGACTTACTGCCCACCACACCTCTAGCCATCTGAGCCTCTTCTGCTGCTCATGCTTAAGTGCTGCTCATGAGAAGAGCATCTCCTGCCCTCCTCTCAGAGGGTTTCTCCCTTTTTTGACAGCTATAACTAAACTTAGAGCAAGCAGATGCTGTACAGAAAATGCATCCATGCTGCTTGGGAAACGTTGCTGAGTTTTGAGGGGCTTTGGGCAGGTGTGACTAACCATTCTTCACTTGGCTCCAGGACCTGACAGGGACCACAGTATTTCAGACGTGACAAAGCACTTTCCCGTGCTGAGTAGCTTTCAGATGAGGATTTGACAGCTCCTCTGAAGGCTGCAGAAGGAAAATCACCGTGAACCAAAATGTCATTCGGTGCAGATGTGACAAAATCCTGTGTTTCAGCCAGGGCATCCGGGGTTGGCAGGGCCTCCTGCATGCAGGGTGCCGGAGGCACAGACAGCTATGTGGGCCTTACAGGGTAGGGACACTTGCAGAGGCCAGATGTCAGTAGCCAAGAGCAGCCTTTGAACCTTTTTTCTCTTTGTTTCCTTGCCTGCCAAGAGAATATTGCTTTTTAGCCTGTTTTGAGTCTTTCCTGGCAACGGGGGCTCACAGACTTCTCCAACTGCTGAGAGGATATGGGGCTGAGAGGCTCAGAGCCTGGTTCCAGTGGACTTCCATTTGCAGAATTGGTCCTGAGGGTTATAGCATCATAAATGTGGGGATTTGTTTTGAAATTTGCCTTTATTTATGGATTTTGAGACCTTTTAGGAGATGCTTGAAGTAGGCAGCCACTTCTGGCATGGACTCAGGGTGCTCCATCCTTGGAAGTTGTATGTGGGTGTGAAATCAACGTGTCTTCTTCAGCTATTAAATGAATCCAGAGGGTCCTGCACCTCTCAGCACCCCACCTGACACCCAACTGGGTCTGCCATGGGCTTCCCAGTAAGAGAGAGAGTATGTTCATAGCTTATGCTTCCTTCATCAGTCTAGACGTGAGGAATGCAAAGAGATTTTGCCATATTTAATGTCTGGAGAAGGGTGGAATTGTGCGTGGGAATTACTTTCAAAGATTGACATGTTGTAGCTGTTAACCACTTTTTCTTTTTTTTTTTTATTATTATTTAACTAGAAAAACCAAATTTCAGCCCAGGAAAAACAACAGGTTTTTTTTTTTTCTTTCTTTCATCTCCTAAAGAAAACATTTCAGTTATAGATATGTGAAGTTATGAGTTATAAAATAGGAATAGTTGAAAATTGGAAATGTATAATAAGTTCTTAAGGGACTTGGTAATTTGCCTTCCTCTTGTGAAAAAAAAATCAAATCAGCTGATAATACAAAGCTTATGAAAGGCTGGGGAAAATGCAGAGCTGAACTAGATCTTTTTCCACGTCAACTCTGAACTGTACTTTTTTCCTTTGATGAAACATGAAATTACTTTTAATTTATTTTGTTTCAATCCTAGTTACATAAACTATTATTTGATTGTACAGCTGGACTGAAAAACTGTAGGAGGTCTCACATTTAGGATTTTGCTGCCTCTCTCTTATTAAGCCTACAGCCTGATTTCTTTAAATGCACCTATTAATCTTCTTAGCGAGACAAATTGTTGTTTGGTTGGGGTTTTTTCTCTCTTTCTTTCCCTTTTTTTTTTTTTTCTTTAAACACTAAACTCCCAGTTAACTGCCAGAGTAAGCACTGATGGTTTGCAGCCTTTCCAGGTACAGCTGTGCTGCAGTTGGGCACCGTGATGCCGGCGCGTGGTGCCTCGGCCAGGCTGGGTTTAGTCTGGTTGGCTTAAACACCAGAGGTGTTCACAACCTGAGCTGTTCTCATCATGCTCAGCAATAACCTCCGAGTCTACAGGATGGAGTAAATGCATTTTTTTCCACTTTAATTTTTCCGTAGGCTATTTTAGTAGTTCGTCTATGGCAGCTTGCCAGAGAAGTGGCTGCCCCATCCCTGGAAGTGTTCAGGGCCAGGTTGGACGGGTCTTAGAGCAACCTCATCTGGTAGAAGGTGTCCCTGCACATGGCAGGGCATTGGAATGAGGTGATCTTTAAGGTTGCTTCCAACCCAAACCATTCTATGATTCTGTGAATTTCTGTTGTGTTATTAATTGCCAGTCTGAGACTTGCAGGGTTCTGGGTTTGGGACCCATTAATACAGTCCCTGTAGAACCAGCAATAGGATGCAGAGAACCTTGTGTTGTCTTTGAAGTGAGCAGATCTTTCCTATATTTCCTCTCAGGTTCCTCAGCTTTGTTGTCTCCTGCCCAACAATGCCAAGCCACCTTATTTTGGGTTTCTTTTTCCCCGCTCACCGCTGGATTTCCCAACACCCCGGGCAGGCATCGGCAGCGATCCTTTGGAACGCTGCTCTTGCGGACCTTCTCCTCTATTCCTCTGCTGGGAATGGCTCTTGGGAGGGTGAGGGAATCACTGTCAGACTCGAGCACATCCGTGGGCTGCATCGGCTCTAATATGAACCTGGGAGATGTCTGCAGCAGATAATGTGGGAGCACATTGTGCCGGGGCTGGGTGGCACCGGCAGCTCTCCGTAAGCACTCCTGATGCCGGTGGACGTGAGGAGGTGATGCTGGGTGCTGCTCACTGCTGTAAATCCACCATCCCTTTGTATTCAGGGCAGATCTGTAGTCCCAAGGAACGGAAATTTCCAAGCCTTCCTCCTTTTACTACTTGTCTGTAAGTTGTTGTGGATGTTTTGCCTGGGAATCCTTTAGCTGGGGGGCACACCAGGAAGAGAGGTTGTTTCCATTTATATATAGAACCTTTCGTGGTGGTGATGATTCTCAGAGCAGGTAAAGCCCATTTGTAGGTGAGGTTTTGCCTGGTTGCACACTGCAGTAACAACAGAACAGCAGTTCCTATTGGAGTGGAAAGGTGATGCCTATCACTACATTAGATGCCACTGGTAAAAATAAGGTATCCAGGAACATCCCTCTGGGAGGAAACTCTAAAAAAGTGTCTCCTTAGGTATCCCTTTTCTGCTTTATTTTATCCACCTTCCTCATATTCCAGTGTCTCCTCCTCCTGCATTGTTAATTGATGTTAAGCACTGGTTAATGGATTAGGATAGGATTCCTATTGGCTGTACAACTCAGTTTCACCCAGTTCATGCTGGTAATTACAAGTTAATTTTGATTTATCATTAACTGAAAATACAGGCCCAAACACTCTGAATTCACAAAACATCACATCTTTCTTTTTCTTCGAAATACGCGAAACAAAAATCAACCAGCTACTCTGGGTGGTGGGAATAAAGTGCCGTTTACTTATCAACATGTCTAAAATCTGCTTCACTTATCAACTAAGCTTCTCAAGCCTTAAATTTTACCTGCTGCCATTTCTGCCGAGCTAAGCCTTCCGAGGGTTCCGTTGGAACAGATACATCAAATATGCAGATGCCTGTGTCTCTTTGGGGACAAATGCTCTGGGCTGAGGCATGTGCAGCAGGGAAATGCAGGCAGGGACAAGGCTCCTCAAAGAATTGCAGACGCTGGAGAAGTGTTTTCCTTTGATCCTGTAAAGAATTTGGCAGGGGAATTTCAGACTCTTCTATTTCAAAAGTGCATTTAAACTGAGCAGCTTTGAAATATTGAAGTTGATGCTGTCTCTGACAGGACTGGTAATGTGTTATTCCTTGGGTTTGCTTTACCTTTCTTCTTGTGAATAACGAGCTTTACACACAAAAATGTAATTAATTCCAGGTTTGGTTTGCCATCCACATTTCAGCTTCCAATTCAAATCTCTGAAAATAAGAAAGTGCAAATCTAAGACACATAAACACCAATACTGACCCCAGGGCAGTGTCCCCACCAGCCACTTGCTATCCCAGTCTTGTCTCCAATAACAGACACTGTGTGTGCTGGTGTGGAGAATGTCAGGGATGGAGAAACCTCTAGAGCTCAGAAGAGTTTCTGAGAAACACAACCTGATGTGAAGTTTTTGTTAAGAGGCATCTAGCCATGTTGGACACGGATCTCTCCTCCTCACAAGAACGTGTGGGCTCATCAGTTTTTCCCTGTGTTTTTCCACGTGTGCAGTGCTTGGAGCTCTGCAGGGAGGATCAGTTGATCACTGTTTCCTCGGTCCCTGCCTAAATGATATTCTCTTGATTGTTCTTCCACACCTCAGATATCCACTCTCCTGGTAACTTGAGGCAACGACAGAAAAATAGAATTAAAGACCCAAGTGGGGAAGAGTTAGAGGGACAAATATGAGATGGCCAGAATGCTCTGAGGTGCAAAGACACAACAGCAGGATGGATAAAAATGCTATAGTTTTTCAGAGACACACACAGAAAGATAGGTCTTGTGCTTCGTTTGCTCGGGCTCAAACAAACGAGGATGCAAAGTCAGGATTTTTCGGTTGCTGTGCAGTCACCAGGAGCTGTTCATCTCTCTGCAGTATGGCAGACTGATTTCCTCTCTTGGAAATTGCTGTTTTAACTGGGTTCTTTTTTCCTTTTTCTAAAAATACAAACCGGTTTCTTTCTGGTCTGTCATTACTGCCTCTTTTTTAACAGCACTTCTCTTTCTGATGGATCTTCCTTTTTTTTTTTGCCTGGAATGAGTGTTGTTCCTCATTCTGGGCTGAGTTTGGTTGACTCAAGCTGTCATGGAGATGGATAATGATACATTTTTTTGCATCAGCTTTTAATTTTGGAGCATGGGTGGAACTCATCCAAAGAAAGGGCCCTGCAGTCTTCCCAGCTTCGTAATGGTTGAATACCAACTTCTTGCTGCTGGAGGTTTTGTAGAAGTGTGGACATCCTTGGCTGGTGTGGACATGACTGGGAATGCTGTCCTGGTGGAGCCAGACCCCTGGGACTGACTCCCTTTTACCCACCTGTGCTCACATTGGAGCAGTTTTCTGCAGCCCAGCATCACCTGCAGGAATCCCTCCAGCTCCTGGATGGAGCTGAGCCTGAATGCAAAGGGGAGCCTTGCAAAACCAGATCTTTGTGCCACTGGAGGGAGGGCAGCCGGCAGCAAGTCAAGGGAACTGGCTGCCTCTGCTCTTCTCTTTGAATTGCTTTCCAAAAGGCATTTTTCCCAAAATAACTTAATTGTGTATTTTTTGGGGGTGGATTGTTCTATATTTGTTGACGAGCATCGAATTGACGTTTTCTGAGAATGGCCCAAAATGGCTTGCAGTACTCTGCAGAGCACCAGTGTCTCATTTAGAGCCCATCACTATGTGTGGCTATGGCTGTCTTCTCTTCTGTGCTTTTACTCTGCATTTCTTGACCTTGGATTTCACCTGCCACAGTGTTTCGAGGCATCCAGTTCAGGAGAGCCTTCTAC
Organism: Manacus candei; assembly: GCF_025592945.1. Classification (NCBI taxonomy): domain Eukaryota; kingdom Metazoa; phylum Chordata; class Aves; order Passeriformes; family Pipridae; genus Manacus; species Manacus candei. The sequence goes on from NW_026138084.1 coordinate 437,783, forward strand.
AGCTCCTTGCATTCAGCTTTAGCTTTGAATACTCTGAATAAATTTGCATGGCTCAGCAAACTTGTCCTTTCATTATCCTCCTTCTTTCCAGGCCGTTTATGAATATATCCCATTTATCCCAGGGCAAGATCCTGCACCTCTGCTTGTGAAAACCTGACCATCTGCCTCTATCCTTGGCATCCTAAATCCTGATCAGTTATTAACCTACAAGGCGGCTTCCCCTTATTTTATCATCTTTCGCTTCTTTTTCCCTCCTTCTTTATAGATTTTTATCCTAACAATTCTCCAACTGAGGCAGTTTTTCAGGCTAATCCTGTATATGAAAAGATTTTGGTGTGGGAACCTTCATAAATTTCTCCTTAGCAAACAACATGGCAAAGGTTTGATTTATTTTTTTCTTTTACAGTCTTGCATTTCTTAAACATTTCTGCTGCATTTCAGTCTTCTTTATGTTTTCCAGATTCTTTGGTGGATTTCATATTCCTAAAGCTTTAGAAAATAATTTTTTCCCCGATTTACAAGTTGCTCCTTAAGACATTTTTTTTTGTATGCTTCATTTGGTCTTCAAACTTAATTTGCTAAAATTTTGGGTTTGTTTGTTTTTTCCTCATCTGGATAAAATTTTTACCTTTTGAAGTATTGCCTTTCTCTCCTGTAGCTCGGTTCTTTAATGATATTGCCTGGTTATGGCCATGTCTTAAACCCTTTCTTGACAGCATTTTGCTAACAGGTGCCATGGAAACTTCCCTTTCTTACCCTTCCACCTGCTGCTTTTAATTTCTTTCTGACAAACCTTCTCACTTTTTCTGATTTCTTTTTTCCCCAATTATATCTGATAATTACAGTAGTCATGTATTTGTGTGTTTTTCCCAGTCTTGCAAATAGAAGCTGAGTTTATTGTGGTCACTGTCGCTGAAACTTTGTGCCGTCAGTTTTGGCACCTCAGAGCAGGCCTCCTTCATGTTGCAGGACTAAGTCCAGAGCAAGCAGTTCCATTCTGCATTGCTTCAGGGGATAGTTAATCACCTAAACAAAAAATTGTGTCGCTGCTAATTAAAATCAGAGAGGCTTTTGAGAAGGGGGTGGGTTGTAATTGCAGATTTATAAGATAAGCTTTCATAAGCCATGTGCCATAAAAATTCCTTAGCTTCATGCCATAGTTTATCTTTTGGCTTTGCTGGCATTTCATAAATACAGCACAGTAATTCATAGTGTTGGCTTTCCTGGGACAAAGACTTTCAGTTAAATGTGACTGAGGCAATCAACTCTTCTACTCTTTAATTTCTGGAGCTTGGGTTTGGGATGTGAGTGGATGGAGGCAGAGGGGAGCGGCTGCTCCTCACCTGGGGTACTCTCCCTGTCATCCCTGTCCTTTCTGCTGCTCACAGTATATTTTCAAGATTGTCATGGCTCTTTTATATAATTTTAACACACATAAATGACTTGCTGATGGCAATCAGTTGGACCGGGGAAGGATACGGAGGCGACACATCAAGTAGCTGGGTGGAAATCAGATGGAAGAAGAGACAGCTCCAGCCCACATCTCCCCAGGGCTCCTGGGGACGTTTATCCCCATTTTAGCTGCACTTTCCCTGTGTGCTCCTTGGTGTTGGCCACAGGGCTGTATCTCTGGGGCAGGGCTCTTCATCATTCCTTGCAGAGTTCTGCAATATGGAGGAGAGGAGCTCTGCAGGCAGCAGCCCACTTTACTGCCCAGCCTGCAGCATGCCACATCCAGCATCACCTGAATTATTGTGGAGTGTGGTGGGCTTAACCAGGGGTATTTAATGGGCCCAGACCTTCTGACCATCCTCTCTTTGGCAGTGTCCTTGTGGCCAGCAGCTGGGGTGCCCAGTGCCTCCCCTCCCTCCAGCTCTTCCAAGGGCTCCAAGGCTGGGCTTCACCTGCACTGATGGTCCAAAGCTGACCTTCAATGAAAGAGCTACCATTCCTTCTTGCTTTGGATCCTCCAGATGCTTGCTAAGTCCCCAGAGAGAGGCAGAGCGAGATTAGATACCCCATGGCCTTTCTACTATCTCCATGTTCATCCCAGGCACAGTGGAGCCAAGGCTCATGCTCTGCAAGCTCCTGGCTCTCAGCAGTGAGCTGTACTGCTCCTCTCATGCCATGCAGCTGATGGCATTGTGATCAAGAAGTGGCTTCTACTCTGTCTCTGGAAGATTTACATGTCGTTTTCTGCTATCACAGAGGAAACAGATTTTCCCTGTCACTGAAAGCAAAATGGACATCAGACACCCCCCTTATCCCCGAGAGATTTTAATGCTTTGAAGTTCAAGATCGTAAATGTTCTCAGCAACAGTTATATCACTTGAAAAGGAGACCTTTGAGCCTTCATAGTGCCTGCTTCTGTAAAGCTATTCGAGAAGAAATCTCTTTGATATATATGGGACTGAGATCATTATCTGCAGACTCTTCTGTCAGGCCAATTTGCCTGTAGCTCTGAGGGGGCTTGGCCAAGATCCTGACAGTGGTGGCCACACATTTCAGGCATCAGCAGCTGAAAGAGCAGCTCCCCAGAGCAGCAGAGGGTGGTCTGCAGGTCACTCGGTAACCTTATGGCTTCTGAGGGCTCATGTGAGACATGAAAAAGTCTGCCCTGACTCCAGTTCAGGTCTTGGGCTTCATAGAGGCTGCTTTGGGCTCTGTGGGGATCAGTAGCCTTGCATTTAATTGCAGATGTTCATTGTGGTCTGTGTAGGGTGACTAGTAGACATCAGACCTTGGGGGTTTGCGGTTGTTGGGCTGGTGGGTGGGAACAGCCATTGCCGTGGTTTTATGTTGCAAAGTGCCCTAAGGGAAATTGCTCTTGGCTCAACCAGGGCCAAGTGAGGTGCAAATTAAGTACTTATTTGCCACGTAGCAAATAAGAACAGAATAGGATAGAATAGAATAGGATAGAAAATAGAATATTTCCAGTTGGAAGGACCTTCAGTGGTCATCTAGTCCAACTGCAATTGATAATGATTCCAAAAAGGCAGTTGCACAGGAATGAAAATAAGCAAGCAAATGCTTATTTAGAGCTTAAACCAGTTATAAACCTCTCTTCTAGTATATAGGATTCAGCTAATAAGATGGCAGATGCTTCTCAACAGCCGTGCTTCATAGAGCAGCAGCATAAGTGACATTGATGTGTTTGCCTGTTGCTGGTTCTCAGCTGAACTAGGCACGGTGCTATAAGACAGAGAATAACTGGTTTTTGGTAACTGTGTAAACTGAAAAACTCCTGGTTATTGTTGCCTTTCCGTGGATGGCACAGACCTCTGCTTTTCGGAGGAAGGGAAAAACCAGCAGCAGCTCTGGGTGTGTTGTCTCCTGCCAAACCATGGCCGGAGGAGGAAGCTGGCACACCGTGCATGCAGTGCTGCTCACCCCACAGCAGCATCATTCCTCTAGGGAAGGTTGTGAGTCTGGTGTGCTGAGTGCCAGTGGCTTATGCCACCTTCTGCCTGGCAGCCCCTCCTTGAACCCCAGCCCCAGTGGGGTGTAACAGGGAGGCAGAGGACTCCAGAATATCACATTCATCTGTATTTATGAGAACAGGTATGTGGGTGGAGGTTAAGGACTCAAATGACTGCCCAGATTGGGAGCCTGGAGCAGGAGCTCAAGTACACTGTCAGCATCAGGAGATGTGCATTAGGGATGCCTCAGTCACCGGGAAAATGCCTGACAGAAGCTGCATCTTATTTGACGGGGATAAAGCAACCCTGGAGCACAAAGCTGCAGGAGAACAGGGTTTTTCCACTGCTCACAAAAGCTAGTTATTAAACACTGTGGCCTTTCACAAGAGTGCTTGTGTTGCCATCTAATAAAATACTCCCTGACAGCTTCTAGTCACCATTTCGTATTTTCTGTTTTGATTTCATCTGGGTGGCATTCGCTGTTTTTAAACCGCCCAGTACACACATTTCCAGCAGGATCCTCTTCCTGCATGGACATCAGTGTAATTAAGTCAGAGATACTTGGATTTAAGCAGGTGCTAGTCTTTAATTCTGTAACTGATGCTTTTTTTTTTTTTTTTCGTCAATGCAGAATTCCCCATGCTGGATGTAGCACTTTTAGAGCTATGAAGCTGCCCCCAGTAAAACTCCCAGGTTCAGGGTAGATCTGAGCATCAGTAGTGTGAGATTTTCAGTGCACAGAGCTGAAACCAGAGACACTCCACATCAGACACTTCTTTTTCTGTTTATTTATTAAACGGTTGCATGTCCTATTTTCTAGTCAGATGTGCTGACAGGCAGAGCATACCAGCTAATGTTTGATATTATCCCACGCTGTTCCTATGCCGACCCATAACCATTCAGAACTATGTCTTTCCAAGTCAAAGCCAGTGCCATTTTGACCTGGAGTACAACTGCTCTTCTGCTTAGCTACCTGTTTTTTTTCTAAATAGGTTATACTCAGTGATTCTTAAAATCAGCCATGTGGATGTTCACATCAGGTTTCAGTCAAACCAACTAGGTCAAATCTCTGCTCTTAGCTGAGCAGCTCTAATTCTTGTTGGTCAGCCCAGCCTCCTTTTGGGTGTGTCTTCACATCTCCTCTCTTTTCATGCTTTATCTTGAGTTGTTTGCTTCTCATTCTCTTGGTTTTACTGCAAGCAAGCAGTCATTTCCCTTCTTTTTCTACCCGTTTTTTTCTCTTTTTTTTGACCAACAGAAAAGACTTGCTTGTCCTCATTTTGCTGCTTTTTGATCCAGATGTGAAGCTGGGAGCTGCCTTCCATGGACAAACCCAGCTCTTCCTTGGAAAGCCTGAGCAGGGCGTGCACTTTGTAAAACTACGGTGACAGCGCCACTTATTTTTGTGTTCCTTTTATCTACTACAATGCAGTAAATTAGATCAGTTGCCCAGCGAGCAGGGACCCATTTCCATTGGCACCAGGCAGAGGGAGGGATGCAATCCATGTTTCCCAGTTGCATAGAAGGGGTGCAGCTCATGAAGGATTTACTCAGACCACAAATGCCAAGCCCCTGTGGATGTGAGCGCTGCCAGGGTTTGGTGGCAGCTGAGCAGATGGATGTGGCTGGTGTGTCCAAGGGGGAGATGTGGAATTTAGAAGGAAACCAATAAATCAGGAGAAAACCAAGGCACATGCTCTCTCTTGAACTTTTCCACACAAGTCAACAAGACTTGATTTACCAGCCGTGCATGTAGATTTTGTGTAATATCTTTATTGCTTGATTTTATAGCAGAGACATTAACGGTGTTGGCATTTACCTTTCAATGGTTATTGCTCCCATGTTAGCACCTTGTGTGAAAAAGGGCCTGTTGACATCTCTTGGGATGCTGGCTCCAAGCCTGGGTCTTGCCTGTAAAATTTAGTGGCACCGATGAACCTACTTCAGTTAATTAGAGCAATTCCCTCCTACAGACCTTGACTTTACCTGGGAATTCCCAAATAAGAAGGCTGAACTGATTTACTGGAACAGAATTGTAAACCAGTGCTATGTCATTGCACTGCTTTCATCTTCCTGGAAGCTGCTGACATCTTTTCCCTGGTGATGCCATGGCATCAAAAATTTGGTTTAGGACAAATCATGTTTTTTCTGAAATTAAATATTAACCAGCAAACAGTCTAACATTTGGTTTGGCTGTAAATAGGACTTTGTTTTTAAAGCCTCCCCAATTCTTGTAAGTTTAATGATAAGAACCGTCATTTTTACAGAAGGGAAAAAAGCAGGCATAAAAAATCCAAGGTGCTTGTGACTTTTTACACCCTGAGCTCGATTTTGTGGTGAATGGCTTTGACCCTTGGTTTTCCTTGTGCTGATCATGTTTCTGATCATGTTTCTGATCATCCCAGGCAGCTTTTCCCTCCCAGTACTTATCCATCTCCTCCCAGGGCACTGTACCAGCCCTAAATAGAAAGGCTGGTTTCATACCCATGTCTGTTCCTGAGTGGAACAAGGGAAGTTCTGGGCCTTTTTAATCAGGAGAATTATCTGATGGAGAGGCAGAGCTGGATATGGATTAATATCTCGGTGTGATTTTTAGCTCTGGGCTCCGTGGCAAGCAACCTGGCAGCTTCACCTCCTCTCTTTTATGGAGCTGAGGGTTTATTTTTGTGGGTGCCTTGGCTTTGTGCTGGAAAATGGAGAGACTTTTAGAGAAAAAAAAAAAAAAAAAGGAAGAAGAAAGACACCTTTTTTCAATTTAAAAATAATGAAAAAAAGGAAGAAAACAGCATCTTCCCAGCTGCCCACCGTGCCAGTGACTGCAGGCAGGTGAATAGAGCTTCCTGCCTGCCCTTCTCATGATAAAGCATTCATAGACAGAATATCTTAAATGAAAACCTTGACAGTGTAATTGTTAATAAACTCAGTCACACGCGCTTGATATTCTTTATTTGTACAAATGTATTACTCTGTTGGTAACAGAGAGTGCTGCTGAGTTTGGCCCCTGTGGAGATCTTTGACTCTGTATTGCCCAATATTTCTAATTCAGCAATTAGAGCAGTGCAAAATCAATACAGCCCCCATCAAACGGGGGAAGTCACGCCTTATTAAGGCATTTCAATTTAATTGTTAATAAACAATCCAGTGGCACTGGGGAGAACTCCTTTGGAACCTGTTAGCAGCCTGGTGCTAGTTAATATTAATCAGTGATAAAGGCTGTAAGGAAACAAGGGGCTGAGCTGCAGTTTGGGCTTGTGTAACACCAAAAAAAAAGGGTTCCTGGATGGGTACAAGGCATACAAATGTTGGAGCATCCTCGCAGGAGATGCAACGAGCGTGGGCCTGTGTCTGATTCCATATGACTACTCTCATGTTCTTTCCCGAGGCATCTCTCCTGGATTGAGTTACTGTATTTGACAGACCAGATGATTTTTTTTCTGGTCTTAAAATTTCACGGATACGTTCAACTGGTGCAAGTGAGAGACAGCCCAGCCTGTGGAGGGGAGGCTGAGGCATTTTGGATAATTATAAAATAAATAAATGCAGTGATGATATGTGTGTATGGAGCGAAACTGCTGCTGGGAGTGGGACGGAGGTGGTGACTGGCATTACTTTGCACCTGAAAAAGTGCATGGAGCTGGGAGGGAGCTCCGACCCAGGCTGGGAGAGCATTTCTAGAGCTGCTGGACCTGCCAGGCAGTGAGCACCCAACTGCCCTCCTCCCTCTTCTGTGCCAGGAACGATGCTTGGGGCAAAATTACAGCACCTGCTGTATTGTTCCTCATGGGTTTTTGCGTTTTCAAGAGAGCCACAGACTCTGTTTTGGGTTGGAAACGTGGTGAGTTTGTCTCTGTGTTGTGTGACAGCTCCTTGATGGAGCACAGATCCAGAGGTGTGGCACTCCTCACGTTGATTTGCTGCGAAAATCCAGCTCAAAAATTTCACTCTTTATTTACAGAAAGGTGCTTGAACTAAATAGGCCAGAGTGCCAGTGCTACTAACATCAGCTGCAAAAACAGGTGGTGACTACTAATACACTGCTAAACACTTGCACTGTGAGGAGCTGCTGTAAATTATTCCCATTTTTCACTGAGTTGGGAAGTGAAACTATGGTTGAGTGGGATTTCTGTGGTCAGAGCCAGTTCAGAGTCAGAATTCCTACTTGGTGGCAAATGGCAAACATTTTTTCATATCAAATGAGGAAAAAATATTTGGATTTTGAAATTTGCAATGCAGTAGAATCATAGAATCACAGAGTGGTTTGGAATGAGAGGGACCTTACAGACTATCTTGTTCTTAATCCCTGACATGGGCAGGGACACCTTCCACTAGGGCAGGTTGCTCCAAGTCCTGTCCAACCTGGCCTTGAACAATTCCAGGAATGGGGCAGCCTCAGCTTCTCTGGGCAGAACAACCATTCTCTTATTCCAAACAGCAATTATTTAATTGACCATATATACATGAAGTTTTTCAAATAATGTTATTTCAGAGTTGTTTAATACACCATTAGTATAGTGTGTAATATAATACATAAATGCTGCTTTTATAGGATTTAAATTTAAGGTGAGAAGAGGGTGAGAAGGGGCTGAGTGGTTCCCATCTCCACCAGCTACAGATGCTGTGTGTTTTATGGGGCAGCAGCTCTGCAGCCCTCAGCATGAGGAGGCAAACCCCAAATCTGGACCCAAGGGTGTCAGAACTAATGATGGAGGAGAAGCACTTGCCAACAACACTCATGTCAGGTCCCTGCTGCAGGGCCAGGAGCAGTTTGCTTTTTAGTCTGGAGCAGATTAGTCCCCCCCTTAGTGCTTTGCTTTATTATTATTGTGCAATTCCTCCTTCAGAGAAGTGGGTTTCAACCTGCAGCCGGAAAGTATTCCCAAAGTGCTATTTTACTATTTATTTTCATCCAACTTCCTATTACTGTGGCAACATGCACTTTGAATTTCATTAGTTTTATGCATTTAAGTTCCCTTTTTAAACCTTTATAAGGTCAGACCCTGCTTGGGTAAATCAACAATGTATTAAATTTGAGGTTCTGAGTAATACTTTTCCTTAAACAGCTGTAGATCACAGGTAAGTGAGGGCATTAGGGCTTCTGCTTTTTCGAGAAATATTTGTGGGCATTACTGATAAGCACATGCACCAAATTATTCTGTAATTAGATAAGCATCTTCCATCACAGATTCATTCTCGTGCACTTGTGGTCCATCAGCAGCACATTACAGGGTGCCTGCACTGAAACCACACAGGAGGAGGCTGTCATGTCATGCTCTGCAGCACAACAGCTCAAAGCTCTTGCAGCTGGAGCTGCTCCAGACCTCCTTGGGGTGGCCAGGAGCATCCCTCAGCACTGTGGGGTGCTGAGCATCCTACACAGGCCATGGGACTGCTGCTGGACCAGCAGCGAGTGCGATGCCGACCTCAGGGTTGCTCCTTCTGGGTAGCTGTGGTTTCACAGTGAGGTTTCATTGTCCTGTCCTGGTGACCAGATTTCATCCCAGCTGTTTTTTGCCCAGCCAAGACTCACATCACCCAAACAGGGTTCAGCTGGGGGGCAGCCAGCCCACAAAAGTCCCTGTTGCCTGTGCTTCTCACTTCACTACTGGTTATTAAAGCAGAGCCAATGCTCTCTCTCTCCTGATTTCCCACTTCTGTGGCCTCAGGCCCTTAGTTGCTTTCACCTGCCACTTGCATGGGTCTGCTTGACAAATGAGAAAGTACAAGTAGTTCTCCTGCCTCCTCTGGGCTTCTGGAGGGGTTTTCCTTCAATAAATAGGGTTCTTTGCAGGCTTCTGGTTTCACAGCCACTCATGAAAGTAGGTTGTGAGAAGCTGGTTTAGCGCGCGTTGGCCGTGTCCCTGCAGAAAGGGCCCTGCAGGCTGCAAAGCAGAGTCACTGCTGCCTCTTCCAGTGAGTTTGTGCTGAAGTTTGTGCTGGAGAAGCGCTGGGAGCCCTGGCTGGCAGGAGGCTGAGCTTCCCAAACTTCTCACGCTCAGTTTTATGTGCAACTTTCTGACTAAAGTTCAACTCGGAATACACCGAATAATTCAATTACATCTCTGCCGCTGGGTTATATAAGAGAAAGCTGAAGTTGTGCCTCGTTTCGTAAGGTAAAGCATATCCTTCTGCTGATCTGAGCAATCTCCCTGGTTTGCAAGGGGGTTTTGCTGCACCTCCTTGCCTGAGCTGGGGCTTTTGGGGGAGAGAGGGCGCTGTAGCTGTTGTCTGCATTGACCGGCATCAGGTGAATGTGTGAAACCTGGGCTTATTTTGTGTGTTTCCATGGTGTTTCAGTGCACAGAGGAGACCGGAGCAGCTGGATCAGACCGTGGGCCAGCGGTCAGCGTCCCCCTCCCTGGCACAGACTGCACCCAGCTCCCAGAGCCCCCGGGAGATGAGGGGCCGGGGCCAGCCCGGACCGGCGGCGGAGGGGCCGCGGAGGACACTGCAGGTGGACGCCAGGAGCCAGGGCCCGGGGAGGTCTCCCTCGGTGTCGCCGGACCGGGGCAGCACCCCTACCTCTCCCTACTCGGTCCCGCAGATCGCCCCCCTGCCCAGCAGCACCCTCTGCCCCATCTGCAAGACGACAGAGCTCACCTCCTCCCCCGGCCAGCCCAACTTCAACGCCTGCACCCAGTGTCACAGCAAAGTCTGCAACCAGTGTGGCTTCAACCCCAACCCGCACCTCACCCAGGTAACGCCTGCTCTTCCTGGCGCAGCCCTCCCGGCCGGCTCGGGTGGGTGCTGGGGTGGCTGCCACCGAGGTTCTGGTGTTCTCCAAGCACAGAAGTTGCACCTTTGCTTTTGGCAGCTGCAAAGCACTGATCAAAAGCAAAGGGCTGTGCTGGTAATCAGGGAATAATTGTGTTAACCCGAGCTTTGATGAGAGGAGGGAGGTAAATCAGTTGGAGGGAATTGGTAGACCATGAGAGGGGTTCAGTCTCTGTTGCTGAGACCCCAGAACGCTTGTCTGAGGTCTGCGCTCTCAGAAGTGTCCGGAAGTCGAAGGACTTGACGGTGGGAGGGGAGGAGGGGGTTGCTGGCACCCCGAGGTGTCGAGCATCTCAAACCCTGACTCATCACAGGTGCTGATGGGCGAGTTTCAGGCAGCGTCACGCTCTCGGCGGCGGGAGGGAAGCGCCAGGAGTCGTGCGCGACATGGTGCGGCGCTGGGGGAGCGTTTTGTGGGATGTGAGAAATGGAGGATCGGGGTTCCGGGGGGGGATCCGGCAGCGGCACCAAATGGGGGTGTTGGGGCTGGCTGGGGTGAGGGGTTCCCTGTGCCAATCTGTCAGGTCAGAGACCTCCACACAGGGTGGGAAGTGACATGGATGGTTTTTGCAGCTGTTAAGAGCCAAACAATGGGGATTCCTGCTCTCAGGCTTAATAACAGAAACTTAAAGCCACTGTGCTGGCCCAGTTTATGACAAGACAGGATTTGGGCACTGAAGTCCCCTGGATACCCAGGATTTATTGCCAGTAGCCATTTCTGGTAAGCACATGATGCTTGCTCCTGACACCAGACACAACGGTTTGTAAATATCATTGTTTGAGAGAGATTCCAGCCTTCCAGTCCCTTTTTCCAATGGAACGAGAGTTGAGGTAGCTGACACTCCTGATACAGCAAGGTATAATTACCTGGCTCCTGCTTTTGCCCTGCAGGTATTTCCCCCTGCAAAGGTCAATATAAGGTCTCAGACTGAGGTAGAAATTCAGGCTCCTGCAAGGAAATGCCATGGGCCACTTTTTTGTTTCACTTTTAAATACATGTGCCAAATGTTTGTTGTCCAAACATTGCTTTGAAAGTTGACCAACTACTCTGAATAGTATCAGTTAACCAGCAAATAACCAAAGAGAAATGTACCATTTGCTCAGTTTCTGGTCAGCCTGGGTCTTATCTCCTCTCTCTTGCCCCAAGAGCTTTCCCACGGTGGTTCTACTCCAGGTCTCTCCTACAGATACTCATGTTTAAATGTGAGTGTGCATGGAGTTTCTGCTTAGAACTCTAGGCCATCTCTCTCTTGGCATCTCTAGGGTTTTGTGCCCTCTGAAATGTGATTGACTGTGAAGCATTTTTAAACATGAAATCAAAAAGTTGTACCTGAAATGGAAAAGGTGTGGAGTTTTTTTGTTTGTCCTGAGTTTAATATGCATTTCAGCAGCAAACAGCCTTATGAGTTGTAAGTAGGTCGTTGTGGGAGCTGGGGGATGAAAACAGTTGTCCAAGAGAAGCACATTTGCAGCTCATGTTGGCAGCCCGTGTGATGGGCTGGCTGGGGGCGCAGCGGTGGTTGCTGCCTGGTTGGAAGTGTGACTCGCTTTCCTCAGCATCATTCCTTGTGCTGCTATTCCAGAGTCACACAGGGAGGTGTCTGAAGCAGCCTGGTGGTGTTACAGAGGAGTAATGGGAGGCAGCTTGGAGGGTGCTCTCTATCTTGATGGTGGGAGCTGGGTTGGAAAGGATCTCCAGAGTGTCCAACCTCTGCTCAAAGCAGCAATCAAGGAAGGATCTCTGGGCTCTACCCCTTTGGGTCCCAGAACCTTCCAAGGATGGACGTGCTGGTCCCACCTGCTCCCTCACCTGACTGCCCTCACAGGGAAAACATCCACCCAGTCTGGTCCCTCCAACCCAGCAGGCGCTGCTGGGTGGCTGCACAGCTTTGCTAATGAGGGGCTGTATTTTCCATTTGCATTTCCTTATGAATATATTTTCATGGGAATGGTTGATGTTGCCACTTTGTGCTGCAGTAGATAGGGATTTGTAACTTTTTTCTGCTTTCAAGGCTCTCTAGCAGGATTATATCATCAAAAATACCGCATTTTCTAAGGAAATCAAACCCAAGAAAACCAAAATTGTGTTTTGCTTGGTGCCTCCTCTCCTGTGCAATCTGTGGGACTGCCAGAAACCATTGGCATAGTGAGGTGGGAGCTCCAGGACTGGTTTGGCATGATTTCTGAAACCATTTTGACAGTCCTGTTTTGAAGCTTGTGTAAACACTTACTTTTCATGAGTCTTTTATATATACATATGTGTGTGTGTGTATATATATGTATATATATTTTATACACATGCTATAAAATAGCTTTTTATAATATATATAAAAATAAAGTAACAGACTTAGTGTATGAGCTGTAGTCCCTCATGCTCCACCATTCTACTTCCAATTCCAAGAGTAGGTTTTTCAGAGGAGGGTTAGCTGTACCTCCTAGCAAAACACCTTCACTTCATAATTAGGTGATACCTTCTGCTCAGAACCACGTGAACTCCTTTTAAAGACTATTTTTCTTTGCCTTTTGTGTTTTATCCCTTTTCAAGTGGCTTGATGGTCATTTTGTCTTCAAGGGAAGTTATGAATTTCTGTGCTGACGAAGCAGTTGGCCTCCGTGGCATCTTGAGTTGATCGCTTGCTGAGAAGAACAAAATATCTCGTCGGGTTTTTTCTTCGCTGTCTGTTTATTCCTTTGAGCAGCAGCTCGTTCTTGTTTCACAAGACTGGGCAAACAGAAGTTCCTGTCTGCTGCTGGTGTCACTCAATATTTTACATGTAGATAATCACATTCTTCCCTCTGTTCGTCTCTGCGCGCCGAAATAACTGCTGTCATCGTTTTCAGTTTGGTCGTGTGCTGGCGGGCTGCTTTCCTCGTTCATTCACTTATTCCTGAAGGTCAGTGCTCTTGCCATAGACAGTTATTTTAAGCAAGGGGAATTATCAAGCAGGGAGCCATGGTGGCACCATTAAAGACAAGGAGTTATTTAATAACATGGCAAAATCGAGCAGTTTGCTTACGCTCCTGTGCAGGAAATAGGTTTTTGAATGGAGAGGTGTTATTTTTAGTGCAACGCTGCAGCTATAACATTCTAGTAGGATTTTTAATTTCTCATTAAAACTTTTTTTCTACTTTTCCTCTGTGTTGTCTTCGAGGGGGTTTTTTGGACAGCTTGTTCTGCAGGACTGTACCAGTGATGCTGTCATCTCCTCTAGGGAGAATAGCTCAGTTTCAAACCAGTACAATGGGTTTAGAAAATCCTCTTTTTATACATCTTTCGCTTTGTTCTGCTGCTCCCGTGGCTCTCGCCTGACTGATCCTGCAGCATGTTCATCTGATTGGATTTGCTCTGTTTGGTATCATGAGGAGTAACCTGCAGGCATCCTTTCTGCCTCTCTGGGGTTTTGAAGTACCGCCGCACATTGCTAATTTGATAAATTAATTTCTTCTTCAGTCTTCTCTTAAAATTTGTTGGGCTTCTTTTAATTTGTTTTCTCCCCATCCAAAGTGCTAAACCAAAAACACGAGGAACTTGAGTTTGATTTTAATCAAGAGCAGTGGCACTGCATTAAAACATGTGCTTTAGTTAGAGCTGAAATGAAACTCAAAATGCCTGGCTGCCTAATAGGTCTGCTTGAAACCATTTGGGATTATAGGAAATCTTTGCCTTCTGCCTTACATTTCTATTGTGCTTTCTGAAGTAGTGTTTATTAGATGCAGTTTCATCAGTATTCAAATGCACCACCCTGAATAAAAGGAACATATTTGTACATGTGTGTTCTTGACCAAATGCCTTTCTTTTTGAAGTCCCTGCTTTTGTCCCCGGGCCATTTTGATTGTACTTGCTGTATTTGTGACCATATTTACGATTGAGAATTGTAAACTTCAGTTCTGGCTCACTTTTTTAGCTCCACTTAGGGAGACTGAAGTGATTCTTTGTACTTTTTATGCCGTGAATATAATGAATTATGAAATATTTAAAATATTTGAGAATAAATCTGTTCCCTATGTGCTCTGTACCATGTAAGCTCATCACCAACCTTTGATCACAGACCTTCAGCAAGCAAAACATAAAAAGTCTCAGGGAGGATTAAAAACTGCTGGTTGGTTTCCCAGCAGTGGTCAGGGTTGTTTGACAGGAGAAGAAAAATTCTCAGCAGCTCCTGAGTTACCTGTGGCAAGAGGAGATAGCCACAAAAATCGTTTAAAGTTTTTAGATAAATGTTGAAATTGTTTCAGTGGAAAATAGACCATCAGCTGAGGAGATGAGACTGAAATAGTGTAAGTATTGTGTAGGGCTGTGTTTATCCTACCATAACCTAACAGTAGATGGTTTTCTGCTCAGTAGTGTAAGAAAATTTGGGTAAAGTGGAACAAAGAAGAAGAAGAGGTGGTAGGGGAAGCAGAGGGGTGACACAGTGCTCAGCAGAGCATCTCTGGTGGCAGGAGTGGGGCTCATTGGCACTGGAGGGATGGCCATGGTCCAAAGCCTTCTCCAACCTGGCTGTACTGGCAGGAGTGGTGCCTGCCCACAGCATCACCTCCAGCCATTTAGCAAATGACTGAAAAAAACCCAAATATTGAAATTATGAAGCTGTTCATACACTGCTTTTCTTAAGAGCCCATTTCTCATTTGGTTCACTGTCCCAATTTTACACCACAACAGTGTCCAATTTTCAGCAAACCCCACCATTTTTGTGAATTAAGGGCCTAATCTAAATTATTTACTCTTCAGGAGGCTTTGGCTTGGCTAGTGACCACTGGTTCAGTAGCACTGCAAGCCAAGGGCTGTGCTCAGGGTGCCAGGGGTGTTATTAGTTCTGCATTAAACAAATGGCTGTTACTAATGGACAGTAAATCCTCATTTCTTCCTCTCATCCATCTCCTCTCCTGCTGGTCATTCACTGAACATCCAAACACTTACAGGTCTCTGATGCTGTGTAAGCATGGGCAAAATCCTCATGGGTGTCATTGCTTTTACCCTGGGGTCTAGGAGATGCTGCAGTGATTTGGTGGAAGTAGCTTGGTGCAGGTCACTCGTGGTCTGGGTAGCTCTGAGGTCACTGGAGCACAGCTGTAATTTATATTTCTGTGATTTCTGTGGCTTGAAGTCATGTTTTACAATATGCTGTGCTCTGATGCACTGCCCCGTGTGTTAATGTGGTGGGTTTGGGGGTGGAAACACCAAGGGCTGAGCAAGGAAGGACTGAGTGAAAACAGGGATCTGCTTGCCAATAGATCATTAAATATGTTTTTATGAGAGATTTGATTTCCCTTGTCTCTCCCTGCCTTTTCCAGCAACGAGAGGAGTCCATCTCCTCTTTAGTTCTTCATTGAGAAGCTGCAGGGCAATGGTGGCGTGGCATCTACTAAATTTCCAAGTTTTCTCTGGGTGCATCAGCTCCGTGTTGGACGTAGCTTTTTGCAATGGGAGTGATGGCAGAGGATGAGCCACAATATTACATTTACACAGTCTCTTCTCTTACTGAACAGCAAAACCAACCAGGATTTCTCCTGCCCTTAGGACCTCAATGACACTTTGTTTTCCTGGCCATGAAGCACCTCCAGCCCCAGCCGTTGACATGCGGCACCACATCTCCAGGAGGTGTTATTGTGCTCATGCACAAAGCCTGTGTTTAGAGGTTATAGTCCCCTCTCTTTTTAAAGAATGAGTGTTGAAAAAAACTGTTTCTCTGGTCTGACATCCCCTGGGGCATTTCACACCCTGGTGTCCTGCTCATGGTGTCCATGGGTAACTGGGGAGGTAGGGCTGGAGGGTTGGCTCTGTCTGCAGCAGTCCATCCTTCTGGGCACCTTTCAGTAAGTTCAGGACTGTGTTTTTTCCTCCTATGATCAGATCAAACCCCTGGACACCCTTGGGCAGGCAGGGTTTGTGTTCTGCGGTGTTAGACAGCTTTTTGCGTGTGTACGTGGTAGATTGCACCCTACATCCAGCCAGACCCCTGCACTGCTGAGTCAGATTGCCCATTTCAGAATGATTTCTCTTTTGAGATCATCCTTCTTTACCATATAGCTGTAAAAATAAATCTGTCGTTAGCATTACGTTGCAGATCTGGGAGAAATTTTCCATTGGATCAGGCTGCACAATGGGAGAGAAATAAGAGTTTTATTCCAATTTGCTCTTTGTTTTTAGCAAAGCTTCAACCAGCAGTGACCTGCATCTGCAGCAGGCGATGCTGTTTGCAGGATCTGGGGCTTGCCATGCCTGCTGCCTTCTCCTAAGGATGCAGCAGTTTGGGCTGCAGCCCCCTGGGCAGGAATGCTTGGCCCAGACTCCTGCCACAGCGAAGCTCCCATCCCGATGCCCAGGGTCAGCATCTGCACCATGAGGTGGGACCGGAGCTTGATGGGGATGTGCCCACTTAAGGAAGCCCTGCAGCTCTCCTCAAGAGCACCCTGTGAGCTAGGCACTAAAAATCTGCTCTTTGTGACTGCAGTGGATAGTCTGCATTTTTTGTGGTGAGAAAATATTGATAGGAACCTGGAATTTATCACCCTGGACCAACCGGTCTCATGTGTGTGTATATTTCCCGTATTTTAGCCCTTCCTCACCATCACCCTTCACTTCTTAATCCCTTTATCCCTACACCAAGTGTCCCAGCCCTCTTGGCATCCTGTATCTGCAGTGGTGCAGTGAAGGATGTGTCTGTTATCCCTTGGTTAGACTTCTATTTATTTCTGCTCTATCTCTTTTTTTTAATGGGGTGATTAACACCGGGTAAAACAACTCATGTGAAGCTGGAGAGCAGCACACTTGTCTTGCTGAGCCTTTCTACACAGAAATGGCTCGTTTGCCTTTTTGGTCCCTGCTGCAGCCCGAGCAGGAGCTTCTCCCAGCCGTCTGCAGGGACGTGCAGCTCGTCTGTTTGACAGATCACAATTTAGGTTGGAGCCCACGAAGGAAAGCTCATGAGTAATTCTGGCCGTTCCTCCCAGTGTGCCGCCTTTCGCTGCGCTCCGCGTGGATGATTCAAATAATGCAAAATGTCAAAAAATATCTTGGCTAAACGGTTGCTGGTGACTAAGGGGGCTAGTGTTGCTCAGGGTGGGTCCTCTCCACTGACAGCCGGTGCAGGAACTGTGGGAACACAGGAGGGGCTGTGGTGACGCCTTAAATTGTTCGGAGGGGATGGGAGAGCGTGGCTTCCTGCAGGCTGGAGCGATGCTGCTGCGGTACAGAGGGGTAATTAAAACAACTGCAAGTAGAGAGGAATCCTCCCGAGGGATGGGAAGTGGCCTGCTTTCTGCTTGGCATCTTCTGCTGCTTGCTAAATACCAAGCCCAGCAAGCTGCGCGTGCTGAGCCGCCGCCGCCCTGCGCCGTCCTTCCCTCAGTACATTAAGTTACAACAAGCTGTTTGCTTGGACGAGACATGGTTTCCCTCTGGCTTTCAGCTCCCAGATCACTTTATCATTAAAAAGAAGAACCGGCTGAGGATCAGAAGCGGTTGTCAAGCTTTCCAAAGCGGAGCGGGGTACTGAGTCAGAGGGTCCCTGTGTTTTTGAGAGCTTTGCTGTGCCTGCTGCTTGCTTTCATTTCACTCCCCTGAACATCCCCAGGCAGAGCAATAAGATCCTTTACAGCCTATGGTGATGGATGGGGATATTTTGCTCACATGGATGCTACTCCAGGTTTTCTCACTAGTGAAAGCACATGAAATCACACATGTGGTTGAGTGTCCCTCTGCATCCTGCTTACTGCACAGGCAGTATCCCAGAGAGCAGGAATTGCACAGGGCTTTATAGCCCTTGCTTGTGTGGTCTGGTTTGCAGTGTGTGCTTGGTGCTGGAACGCTGCGCTGCCTCGGGGAGCGCTTAGGGGGAAACTTCAAGAGCTTTCAGTGCCTTGATGGGGATTGAGTTAATCCTAGCTGAATTCATTCCTATTTACTGTCTTTCTGCAAGCTGCAGAGAGCAGGGTGGTTATAAGGAAGGGTGTCAGACGCTCCACCCTGGCACCCACTCTGTACCCTGGGGGCTGCATCTCTGGTGTAGGGGTGCCTGGTGGGAGAACCCCAGTGAAGGAGGAGATGTTATGACATGGCTCTTCCCACCGTAGCTGGTAGTGACATATGAGGTCCATCTGGTCCCTGAAGACAGAGGTGGTGGCATCTCATCAGCATCTCTTGTAACCTGAATTTAGCTGATCACCATTGCTATTTATGGAGCTGTGTGGGCTCCCATCACCAGAAACCAAATTGTTTCTTCCTGACCTGCCTCTTGGCCGTGGTCATGTTTAGGTGCTAAAAAGCAGACTTCTGAAAGTGAATGCCTTGAAGTGCTTGTGGGACAGCAGTTCATGCCTGCAGTGGTGTTCCTCCCCACCTTAATTCAAGCCTTGCTCCCAGATCTCACCCCCCTGCTGTACCCAGCTCCTCTTCTCAGAGACATAACAGACGTCCCTGCTCCTGGGCAGCCCAGATCTGAGGGGTACAGTGCTAATGGACTGTGAAAACTGGTTATTTTAACTCTGATTGAAGTGCTGTTTTTTCTGGGCTGCAAACCTTTTGATCAAGGACAGCTGAAGGGTGGGATGTTTCCGTTCTGGAGTCAGTTTGTGTTCTAAATAGGCTGTGCCGCTGGCGTGGCTTTCTGCTCTGAGTAAATCAAAGCCAAGTTGTTGGAATGGCTCAGTAGGGAAATCCAGAGAGCGAGATGTGGCCTTAATGGGATGGGAGTAGACTATGCAGCAGGCTGGTGGGATTAAAGGTTTGTCAGAAGGAGTTAAGGCATGGACGTAATATGGCACTATACCAGCTGGAAGTCAGTTTGGAAGGACTGAATGACCAGTGTGTCTCTCCCCTTCCTCCCTTGCCCCCTGCCCTGGACACTTTGATGCCCATCTCCTGCATCCTAATGAAGCCCAACTGCTTGTGCAGCAGCCTTACAAAGAACCCCCAGGACGGGAAGAAGTGTGAACACTGACATTTTGCTCCCTCCCCAGCTGTTCTGCCACACCCTTGCTATGTCCAAGCCATGGGGGCAGACTGGCCAGACCCTCGAGCTGGAGACCTCCTTGGAAGAGACCCAAGTGGCGGGCAGGATAAGATATGCCCATCAGTCTTATGGAGAGGAAATTTTGTGCCCACCTACCTCTGGCCGCCCTCTCCCCTTTCTGATGAGCACGGCACAGTATTCCCATTAGGCGGAAACAGAAGCGCAAACACTCGGGCTCATCTGTTCAGCAAAGCCAAGATTATTCTGAATCATCCAACATCCTTATCAGGGCGCTCCAGCCGGCGCTTGCATCAGTCACAGCGCGGGCTGGCGGAGTCGGCGGCAGCGCTCGGCCCGCTTTAATTGCCACGAGCCAGCAGCTATTTGAAGCCCTGTCCCCAAAGAGCAAACGAGCTCGTCACTGCGTGGAACTCGGCTCTGCAGGAACCGTGGGATCAGCAGGCGTTCCCTGTTGAAAACCTGCTAAGGATGCAGGCCTATAGGGGTGCATGGGAAGTGCAGCAACCAGCTGGGCGTGGTGGAATGGGCTTGGATCTGCGAGTGGGAGCTCCCCTTGGGATTCTAGTTTTGGGATTTTTTTTTTTTTCCCCTAATTGCAGAGTACCCTGATGCCTAACAGGCAGGGAGGGAAGCTGGAAAGGCTGTGTCCCTGCGACTCCTCAGGTGTGAGGTTCCTCCAAAACCAGCTTTGTCATGGCTCTGAGCTGCACGTTTGTTCTGTTCTCTCAGGTGTACCATGTTGTCTTTACTCCCTGTGAGACATCTCATCTCTCTCCTGATCTCCTGGAAGGCACTGCCTGCTGTGTTCACCTCTGTTCTCAGTGTGACGCCCAGTAGATAAAATACCAGGTCTAGTGGAAAAGTCTGGCTGAAAACTAGGTGGTCTGTACTAAAATTACTCTGGGGACCTGAGGAAGGGTTGAATTACCTGTGTTTCTGGATTCCTCAGAAATAAGGAGCATACTTATTGTGGGAGAAGCCTGTCCTTGAGCTCACCTGCCTCTGTTCTACTCTATGTATTGCAAAACCTTTGGAGCTTTGAGAAAAGCAAATACACTTGGTGTTTGATGGAGCACAGCATGCTAATGCAAGACCAGCAGTGCTGGGATCTATCCCAAAAGGTGAAGCCCAGTTAAAGTGAGCCCTTGTGCCTGGGCATGGTGCTGTCATCTTGTCTTAGCACCTGCTCAAGGGACTTTTGGCAGACTAGGGCACGAATCCCCATTTTTCTTGGAGTCCCAAGTCAGTATGGAGATGCTGGGCCAGGCCAGCTCATACCTTTAAATCTGTTTTTAAACATTCTACCTTATGTTCTGACCTGCCATATTAATTTTCCAGCTGATATGATTGTGGCTTTCAAATTGGAGAGTGCGTTGAGAACTATCCCCAAACAGGCATGCTGCTGCTGCCATCTGTCTTTGAGCTGCTTCTGGGATCCCACTATTTGCTCTCAGCAGACAATTGTTATTGCTTTATTGACTTCAGAATTAAAAACGTCCAATACCTTCTGAAATACTGTTTTCCATAACTAGGTGCTAAATTCCTGTTGACGCCTGGGATACATATTGAAATAATAATAATAATAGTGCTTTATGCAGATCCTGAGCATGAAGTTTTTGCAGTTCTGCCCCCCAAAAAGTCCGATGATCTGATGGTTTTGAAGGACATGTCATTTGGAGGGCTCTGAAGAGCTTCAGTGCCATTGCATTAAGGGATCTCCAAGCCATGGCACCCCATGGGTGATATGTTACTGTTTGTAGAAAGTGAAAGCTTCAGTGCATTTTCTGATGGTTTTGGCCAGCACAAGCTGTTGCCCCAAGTCCTGCTTCTTCTCCAACCGACCCATTTTCCCATGTCCTCCTGTGCCACCCAGCCTGCATCCCACTGGGAAGCAAAGGTCTCAGCAGGGTGAGACCCTCTCCCTGTGTGAGTGGGTCCCTGTGCACCAAAGAGCAGCACTGCCCAGGTGATGTTGGCCATGCACCGTGTGCTCTGTCGCATCCCAACTCCTGCTGCATCCCATGATTCAGACCTGCTTCTCCTTTTCTTTCTCTGCAGAGTGCCAGGAGTCAGCCCACGCCAACAGACACGGCTGTGGGCAGATAAAAGCTTATGGGAAGGTAGTGTTTATTTGGATGGCAAATGTTCTCCCCCCTCCAGGTGCACGGATCCTGCTGCTTCCTCCTTGCTGGCCAATCCATCCCTTACCTGCCTGGTTTAAGGCAGTTTGGGGCTGATTGCTCGCAGTCAGCATGGCTCCCACTGTTCAGCTGGAGGTTTTGATGCACAACACTTGAAAATCAGAGGCAAGACCTCTCCAGCTGAACCCCTGAAAGTGGAGGGAGCAGCGATCCCTGCTGCTGTCTTACCTGCAAAAAATGCCCTGTAGGTCATCAGAGTCAGTCCCATGGCTGGTAATTACAAACAAGTCGCCTGGGTTTGCAGCCAGGGCTTGAGGACAAGATTTATTGTTTCCCTGCAGAAGTGGTTTCTAATTGGCATTGGAGCAAATCAAAGGGGGGTTGAAATCAGTGTGAACTGTGCAGTTTGCTCCTCTGTAGTTTCCTTGCTGTCTGGGCGGACATGGAGCACTGCAGCTGGCATTGCCCATGTGCTGCTGCTTGGAGATTGTTCAAAGAAAAACTAAGAAACCCCAGAAGGTGGAGAAAAGATTTGCTTCAGCATTTTTTTTTAATTGTGGTTTTGGTTTTTTTTTTACCTGAGCAATTTCTATTTGCATTTTTTTTGTTTTCTGTAGCAGTTTCTGGTCTTGTCATCGAGGACTTGGCCCCTCATTTGAGCAGAGCGAAACTGGTTTTTGTTGTAAACTTGCCTGGGGTGTTGAGTTGGGCTGAGGGGTCCTAGGCAGGTTGCTCTGTGGTGATCCTCTGAGCCCCCCTTCAGAAGGGCTGCAGAGAGCTCCCCTAATGGGATGACTTTGCATTTTGGCTAGGGTTATGATAGAAGAGACAGTCTTTTGACTGGTAGGATCCTTTTTCATTAAGAGTTTATTCACCTTGCCGGTGTATCAGTTCAGATCTCCATGGCAATGATGACTTTAGATCAGCAAGCAAAAAAATCGTAAAATTGAATCCTAGAATGGTTTGGGTTGGGAGGGATCTTAAAGACCATGTTGTTCCAAACCCCCTGCCCTGGGCAGGGACACCTTCCACTAGACCAGGTTGCTCCAACCTGACCTTGAGCATTTCCAGGAACGGGACATTCACAGCTTCTCTGGGCAACCTGTGCCAGGGCCTCACCACCCTCACAGTAAAGAATTTCTTCCTAATATCCAATTTAAACCTGCTCTCTATCAGTGGGAAGCCATTCTGCCTTGTCTTGTCACTCCAGGCCTCATCCAAAGTCCCTCTCCAGCTCTCTTGGAGCCCCTTTAGGTACTAGAAGGGGCTCAAGGTCTCCCTGGAGCTTTCTGTTCTCCAGGCTGAACAACTCCAACTCTCTCATCAAATCATGATTTGAATGACCAATTTTAATCTTGCTTTGCAACTAGCTTTTTTTTTTTTTTTTGAAGACAGTGTGATTGCTCTTGTAGACTGGCTGGCAAATGCAGCAGCCTCGTCTTCATGGGTAAATAATAGCTATAAAAAGCCAGTGATGTGGCTCTACAGGTATCTGTTCAAATTCTAATTGTTCATAGATTTTTGTGTTAGAATTGGCACTGTTTACTTAGTAGATGATGACTTAGGAGCCAAGTCCAGGTGCATTTGGATAAGGATAGGAATTCCAACACAGAAAATCTATTCTAGTTCATTTAAACAGGTGACTAAACAAGCTGTTTCTGGTGTTTATAGCTATACTTGTAAGATCTTTTCAGGTTCCATGGCCACCCAAGTGGGTCTTGCCAGAAGAAGGTGAGACAAGAGGTGTGTCTGGAGACAGGTAGTCTGGAGGCAGCTTTGTCAGTGCCATGCAAGGCTGAGCTCCTTTCCTCCAAAGCTGCCTGAGTCACTCCTAAAAGTGCACAGAAACTGCACCTGGAAACACAGAAAACCATTCGCTGGGTCTGAGTTCATGGAGGTGCCATGGAACCCCATGGGAGGTCATCACCAAGAGTTCTGCAGTGTAAAGCTGGTGGCAGTCACTTCTAGGAGACAGTTTACACATCGTGGTCTTGGTGCCAGGACGGGCTCCCATGGATGGATGCCTTCAGCAGGGAAGCTGCTCTCAGGCTGTTTTTACTGGATAAAGCTATGCAATGTCTGTGGTCTGTAGGACAGCAAGTAATGGACTTAGACTGCAAGGGAGATTTAGGTTAATGTTTTGGGAACGTTTCCTAGCAGTGAAGATGGTTAAGCAAAAGCCCCTTTATTCCTCCTTCCCCCCCCCCCCCCCCAGTAAATCCACAACTGATGCAAAGTTTTAAAGACCAAATTAGACAAACATCTGTTGTCAGCAATGCAGACTTGTTTGATCCTGCCCAGGCCAAGGGATGGATCCAAAACCTTTCAGAGGCCGTTACAGCCCTCTCTCCCTGCTGCTGCAGGACATCAGGGCAAAATCCTGAAGCCTTTAATATGGCTTTGTTGGGACAAAGCAGCAGCAGGATGCAGGAACTTCTACAGGAGAGTGAGGAGCGTGGCAGGGAAAGGCAGTGCAGGGTGCCCCAGCTGGAGGAAACCCACCCAGTGCCTCTCCTCTGCTTGTCAGAGAGGCCTAAAGATGCTCAAGGTTTGTGGTAGGGCCCCAAGCCCTGTGGGAAAGCCTCTTGCATCCATCTGGGGTCGCTGGAGCCAGGAGGTGGGCTGTGGTTGATAGAACAGTTTTCACAAACTTTCTCAGTGCTGTGGTTTGTTATACCTCTACTGTGGGAAGGGGGCTGCCTGGGATGGCTTTGTCAGGGGGTTAGGATTAATCCTCCTTCTGGACACCTTCCAGGTTGTTCTCTTGGGTCTCTCCCATCTGAGCATGGTAAGTCCTGGCTGGGTGGGACCTTTCCTCCCCTTAACAGCGCTCCTTCCCCTGCCTCCTCCACAGCACCCTGAGTGTTGTCCCTCATGATAGCCCCTGTGGGCCTCCATCCTCCAGGCACTGCATCCTGCTGTGCCTCACTGCAGCTCTTCAGCTTGGTCACTATCATCTAATGAGATTCCTGGACAAACCAGTACAGCCAGCTTCCAAGGAGGGCTGTGTGGAGCACCCGGCTGTGTCCGGACCCTGAACAGGACAGGGGGATGTGCTGTGGCTGTCTCCTTCCAGGTGCACACCCAAACTTTGTGCCTTTTTAATTTGTTCAATATTCTCATCCTCTGAGCAGCACAATAACCCAAATGAAGGTCTGGGCTGTCTGAGGGGTTTCAGGGAAGATCAGACCTGCCCTGGGCAGCCTATTGCTCTTCTGGCCAGTGTTTAGTACTCAGCCAGGGTGTCTTGGGATAGTGGCATCTGTTTGCATTTCCTCTGCTGCAGCCATAGATTTGTGCTTCACAGATTGTGTGGCTAGCTGGATTATAAATTATTCATGGCAGGCAATTTATCGTGTTTATCTGGAATAATTGAGCAATTAAGTCTGTTTAGGTATGTAAAAAGATTATGCAATGGCTTGTCTATCTTCAGGCCTTAAATTCTGCAAGAGCATTTGTTACATATTTAATCCAGAATAACAAAAAAAAAAAAAGGCTGAAGATACACTCTACTTTGATGCACTGATCCACTACAATGTGTTTATTCACACAAGTTTTTTATTCCAGCAGCTTCACTTATAAATACAACACTGGCCCAGGATAAATGAGACTTAACTTGGCTCCTTCAGTCTGGGGGAAGTGTGAGGCCATAACACCAGGGCTGTGACTGTGTCTCTGAAAATACTTTGGGCTATTTATGCCAGCACCAGGATTGTCATTAGTGTTTAGAAACCTCCGTCCTAGACACATAGGTCAGAGGATCGAGCTCCTCTCCGCCCTCACTGCTGTGCAGTACTCAGATGTTGATGCTGCCAAGGTAATCATCCTCAGTGCAATCACCCAGCACCTACAGGATGGACAAGGGATCAGACCCAGCCAGCACGGGTTTGGGAAGGGCAGGTCCTGTCTGACCAACCTGATCTCCTTTTATGATCAGGTGACCTGCCTGGTGGATGAGGGGAAGACTGTGGATGTGGACTTCAGCAAGGCCTTTGACACCGTCTCCAACAACATTCTCCTGAAAAGGCTGGCAGCCCATGGCTTGGACAGGGGCACTCTGTGCTGGGTTAGGAACTGGCTGGAGGGCAGGGCCCAGAGAGTGGTGGGGAATGGAGCTGCATCCAGTTGGGATCCAGTCACTAGTGGTGTCCCCCAGGGATCAGTGTTGGGCCCAGTTCTGTTTAATATATTTATTGATGATTTAGATGAGGGGATTGAGTCCATCAGCAGCAAATTTGCAGATGACACTAAGCTGGGGGGAGTGTTGATCAGCTGTAAGGCAGGAGGGCTCTGCAGAGGGACCTGGAGAGGCTGGAGAGTTGGGCTGATTCCAACAGGATGAGGTTCAACCAGGCCAAGTGTCGGGTCCTGCACTTTGGCCACAACAACCCCCTGCAGCGCTACAGGCTGGGGACAGAGGGGCTGGAGAGCAGCCAGGCAGGAAGGGACCTGGGAGTTTGGATTGACAGGAAGCTGAACATGAGCCAGCAGTGTGCCCAGGTGGCCAAGAAGGCCAATGGCATCCTGACCTGTGTCAGGACCAGTGTGGCCAACAGGTCCAGGGAAGTGATTCTTCCTCTGTACTCAGCGCTGGTGAGGCCACCCCTGGAGTGCTGTGTCCAGTTCTGGGCCCTCAGCTCAGGAAGGATATTGAGGTGCTAAAACAGGTCCAGAGGAGGGCAACAAGGCTGGGGAAGGGACTGGAGCACAAGTCCTATGAGGAGAGGCTGAGGGAGCTGGGGCTGTTCAGCCTGGAGAAGAGGAGGCTCAGGGGAGACCTCCTCACTCTCTACAACTACCTGACAGGAGGGGGGAGCCAGGTGGGGTTGGTCTCTTTTTCCCAGGCAACTTTCAGTAAGACAAGAGAGCTTGGTCTCAAGTTGTGCCAGGGGAGGTTTAGGTTGGACATCAGGAAGAATTTCTTTACAGAGAGGGTGATCAGACATTGGAATGGGCTGCTCAGGGAAGTGGTGGATTCTCCATCCCTGGAGATTTTTAAAAAGAGCCTGGATGTGGCATCAGTGCCATAGTCTAGTAACTGCAGTGGTGTTGGATCAAGGGTTGGACTTGATGATCTCGGAGGTCCCTTCCAACCCAGCTGATTCTATGATTCTGTGATTCTATAATGGGGAAGTTTGGGGTGTGAAAGGACCTTTAAATATTCAAGAGTGTTTTGTTTAGTCCCTGAGCTACAGCCATTATCTCCCATTGCTTTAATTGTCCAGAAGAGTTCCCAAAGGAGCCAGGAGCTCATGGGCAAGGCTGCAACAGGGACTACTCAGAGCTGATTAAATGTGAGCCTTGCAGTAAATGGATGATTTTATTCTGTGTTACTAATAGTAAACTGGGCTGCTTTTAAATTAGTCTGTTATGAGTCTCTGTTTACTGAGAGCAGCCTGTGCTCTTTATAGCATTATAGCTGTGAATTGCATCGCTGCTGCACAGGGCACCCCGAGAGGCCCCCTGGCCTCATGTATTCCTCTGCTTTGGGCAGGAGGTGCCAGAGAATGGAAAGTTTTGAGCTCCCCTGCTCCCTCCCAGGCTGCTATTTTAGTTCCGCAGGAGACAATGAGTGAGCAGGACCGGAGGCTCCTGTTACTCGGGACGTCCGTCCTTCTGCTGGCGGCAGGGCACGGGAGCAGCAGCAGAAAAAGGCAAAGCAAGCCATTAGGCTTTCCTTGGCCGAGAGGGCTCCCGTGGAAGTCCCGCATTACGGAGCGGGAGGGACCTGGGGCTGCACTTAGAGCACCTCGGCGTGCAAAGCTCGGGAGGTTAAAACCCGGGGTGAGCTCTCTGCCATGCTCCCTGCCCGGGCCCAGGGCACAGCATCCTCCCAGCACGTACAGACGTCCAAACCTTTCATGCGCTCCTGCGGACGGGGAACAAAGGCTGTCTAAACAGGAGCTAGTGAGGCAGCAAATCGCACAAGAAACCTTCCCTAATGAACTGGAAGGACTTGTCCCTTCGCCTCGGGCGGCGGCACTGCCGGCGTGCTTAGCTAGTCAGCGCCTTGTTTGGCGGGGGGACCCGCGCTCCCGGGGGGGACCAGAGGAGCAGCAGTGGGTCTGGCGCTGGAAAGGTTTCCTCTGCCCATCTGCTCCTCTCCGCCAGCAAGGGAGAGTAGTGAAGGAGGGGATGCTCTGACTTCCCGGGGAGCCAGCGGCTCCATCGCTGCCTTAGCCATGGGGAATGCTGCCGGGGAGCACCGTCCTGCCCGTGACGGCGGATCGAGGTTAGTTGCAAAGCTGTTGGGCATGCAGTTGTTTCCTTTGATCGTTTGCTTCATCCCCGTGTCGGTGGCTGCGTGGTGTGGGTAAAAAACGACCGAGCAGCAAGGCACAGGAGCTAGAGGTCGCTTTTGAAACCCAGAGGGTCTGAGGTGGAGGTCAGTGCTTCCTGCCGCCCTTTGGGGAGAGGAGATGTGCTTGAGCAGCCTTGGGTTGGTTCAGGGAGTGCTAACCAGAGAAAGGAAGCTGGTGGAGACGTGACTCATAGGATGAAATGGCACTGTCTTATTCCGCAGCTCGATTCTCTGGACAAACGTGGTTTCCCATCTGTTATTTGCAGAGAAGGAGATGAGTTTGGGGGTTGGTTCCTCTCTCTCGCCAGCAAGCGAGCAAGTTGATTATTTTCTGGCAAGCATTAGCAGGATGATTACTGACGGCTCCGGTGGCTTCCCCTTCTGAGCAGGAGTGCCAAGGACTGGATTTTATTTGTATTGAGATGTTTGAAGATAAAAGATGAGCATAAGGTGGCCTTTTTCACAAGTGCCTCGGTGCCTCAGTGACCAATTCCCCTGTCAATTAAGTGCCGAAACACTCCTAATTGCACATTTTCTCTGGAGCCCTGGGTTCTCCTCAAACTGTGCTTTAGATTTGGACCAGGAAGCTTCAGCCCACGCTGCCTGCATGTTTGCATCCGCCTCCTCTCCACCTGGATGCAGGCGTGAATTCTGGTGATGTCTTGGCATGCAGCATGGCCCGGGGCACACAACAGCTCCCACACCCTGGGCTGCTCGTGGTCCTCCAGAGGCACCTCAGGAGACTCCATCTCCTGGTGTTATCCATCCCCCCCCAGCTCGGACCCTGGCTGGTACACCACATGGCAGCCTCCCACAGGATGCTTTGCAGGCTCCTCACTGCATTTGCACACAGGCTGTGCACTGATCCAGACAACAAGGGCTGCTTTTCCTACCCTCCACACACGAGTTCTGTGGCAAACTGTCCCTGCACTGCTGGAGGAGAAATCAGCAGTAGAGTAATGGAATCCTAGAACCTTGGAATGGTATGGGTTGGAAGGGACCTTAAATATCATCTAGTTCCAACCCCCCCACCATGGGCAGGGGCACCTTCCATTGGATGAGATTGCTCAGGGCCCCATCCAACCTGGCCTTGAACACTTCCTGGGATAGTTTAGTTCTGCTTTAAAACACAAACCCCTAAGTTCAGAATAAGGCATGTATTGGTGTTTGTTGTGTGCTCCACCAGCCAGTCTGAGATGGTGTGGGAAAATGGGAAAACTGATCCACACGGTACCTTTAGCTTTTTCCATCTGCATCAGAGCTGCATCAGCAGCTCTTCCAGGATTTCCTGAGCTTTCCCTGCTCTCCTGCAGCCATTACCACCTCATGCCTTCCCAGCAGCATCCCAGCTCCCCACCACAGCTTGCTGTTCCCTCTGTTCTCTAGCCGAGGGCTGCCTCCTAGCACTGCCTCTTCCCTTGGATCAGGATGTTGTTTAATTGCAGAGTACGTGGCTTTGCCAGATTTCGGCACGACAATGTAAAACACAAGACGTGCCCCCGGAGAGCTCCTCCGGAGTGGATCCGGGAGGCACGGAGGGAAGGGACATTTTGCTGACTGGCTGATTTCGTGAGACAACAGTTCTTCATCTGCAGGCAGAGCTGCTGAGCTGAAGACACTTAAGGACACTCTCAGGCAGGGCACTGGCAGCTCTCAGGAGAGGCCAGGCTGTTGCAGTGTTCCTCCAGGATAAGCCAGGAGCAGCCATTAATGAAACCCTTCTCCATCCAGTCAGTGATCCTGGTGTTGAGCCTCTCTATTAGCCTGATTAGCACAGTACCTTCGTTACCCACTTCCAGCTTGGGTTATTTTTATGCCTGTGACAGGCAGAGGAGGGAGCTGTGACCGTGGCCTTGGGGTGCATCTGCTGGGGAGTGGCTTCCCCTGGGGGGGCTCTGGGGCAGGGACCACTCGGGGCTCTTAGAGTTGAAGAGCTGCTGCCGCGGGTTCACTGTCGTGCTCTTCCCAAATATTGTGGAGTATTAAATACACATGTTTTGGACAACTCAGAGAAAAACCACGCTCCTTTTCTCCTCTGATTTCCCATGAACTTGTCTTCTTGTTTTTCTGGTTGTTGTGCATCCCATTGTCTCGCTCCAGAGGAGGAGCATGGGTTGTATCCTCTGCTGAACAAAGCTCCTTTTCTCTGTCCTGTTCAAACTGGTTACCCTTGGGTGGGATTGATCACGCTGGACTCAAGATGACTTCAGAGCTTTTCTTCCCAGCCTAAAATAATTGTTTAAAACAAGTCAGATGGACTGTGCCCAGTGGCCTCCTCTGACACGAGGTTGTGTAGCCTTTGTCATGTAGACCTTTGTCGTGACGCAAGGTCAATGGCTTTGGCTGCAGTGAGATGGTGTAAATGGGTAGAGCTGCTGAGGAAGAACTGTTCAATCTCAAGTCTCCAAAGTCTTAAATACGATCATCTAAATATGGTGTCTCCTATCCTTTTTGGTTTTGTTATTTTTCTGTAGTAGAATAGCATCCTGGGTGACCTCCAAATGGTCCAAAATAACCAACCCTCAGCAAAGACAAAATTACTCTATATTATAATCCTAAATTTTGGCTTGAAAATATCTTGGATGTTCAGTTATGAAGTTTTTCTGCTTACAGCACTCATTTTAAAGCTTCTACCCACTGCAAAGGCTGAACTCGATACTTGAGATACTTCTAGATCTGTATTGTCTTACCTCAGGAGAACAAAACAACCTGCACCTAACCAGCTCTTCCTCACATCTCCTGGTAACAAATCCTGGGGACAGGCTATTTTCACATAGTTTCCTAAAATAGGTGGTGTTAGAATAACTTTAAAGGCCTTATAAACTCAAGCTGTCTCTATCATTTCAGATCGTTTTTAAATGGGTGTTTTTCTAGAGGGTTCGGAAGCTGCAGTGCACAGGGACAGATTTTGGTCCCCCTTATGTACCTATGCAAAACCCTGCTCTGCAGAGGGTCAGGATCTAGCCCATCAGACCTGTAATTTTATATATATATATATATTTGCTGAGCTTTCCCTGCTCTCCTGCAGCCATTATATATAAAAAATACATATCAGTGTTTGAGCCTGCCTGGGCGCAGCCAGCACGTGCTGTGGATATTCCTGTTACAATTTTTTTTGAGGAAATGCTGATTGGAAAGTTTTCATTCCTAATGGGATTTGCAGATGGTTGGTGCTTACAGGACTGCATCAAGAGGGGGGGAGGCACATCTGGCAGCTGTGACCCCGCAAGCACCGCCACTCGCTGACCCATCCACGCATTGGGGAATAACAAGATTTGGGAGGGGGTTTTGAGGAATATACTGGGGTGTTGGAGGGGTCTGCAGTGGGAAGGGTGAGACTGGTGTTCGTGGGTGTGTTGGGCACTCCATGCAGGGCTGGGGCAGGTCAGGTATTGGATGCAGACATTCCAAATGTCTGTAAAAATTGGATGGTTCAAGCAATCAAAGTTTTTGAGATCAGAATGAGTATAAAAAAACCTATAGATGAAAGGCCTGCAAGCTTTACCTCCCTGAGTCTTCTGCTGAGCCCAACAGCATGTGTATAATTTGTTTTAATGGTTAGAAACATCTGCTGTTAAAAGTGATGCTTAATATATTTGGCTTCCATTTCCAATCATTAGTTCTTTTTATGCCTTTTTCTGCCTAATTAACAACCTTTTAGTACCTGATATTGTTTCCACTGAATGTGCTGCTATATCGTAATCAAGTCACTTCTTAATCTTCTCTTTGATAAACGAAAAAGATCAACCTCTTCAATTCTCTCATTTCAAACGTTTTCTGCATCCCTAGAATGACTCTTACAGATCCGGTCTATATCTCCCGCAGTGTTTTACTAATCTCCTTAAAATGTCGGTGTGGAACCGTTGAGGGCTCTGGAAAGAGTCCCTCGGTGCTGGAAGAGGAGTCTGAGCCACCTCCTCACTCCTACTTCCAGCTCCAGGCTTCCTGCACAGAGCAAGTGCGGGTTTGCCAGGCAGCAAAGACTCATCTTCGTCGATATTTCACATATGGGGGGCTGAACAGGATAATCTTTGAGGTCTCTTCCAACCAAAACCATTCTGATTCTGTGGCTTTACTGAAATCCACCGTGTGTGAGTGGTCTTTGCCATAGTGAGCTGATGAATCAGCTGTGACACTGGTGAATCCTCTTTGTCCACCAGCTCAGCCAGGTAACTAGTCCAAAATACATTTAGCGTATTCACAATTCATATTCTGTAGTGCTTTTTTTTTTTTTGTCAGCATGTCATACATTACTAGGTCAAAACACCTTTTGGACATCAAGGATATTGCTTCTGTGCATTACTAATATCAAATGTGCAGGGCATAAAATCAGGTTTGCTTTACTGTGACCTATTTTTCCTGAAACCACGTTGACAGGCATATATATGAGTGTCCTTCAGTTCTCTGCCCTGTCTTTCTGCCTTGGACAGATGTCTGGCTCTCTGTCCCCTTCAGGCCATACCTTTGCCTTCTTGGATATTCAAGCAGAAGACTCTTCCAGACTTGTAAAATTTCCTCTTAAAAAATGAACATCAGCACGCAGCAGTTTTCTTAGTTCTCTTAGATCTCTTGGATGCAAAATTATTCAGATCTGCCAAATTTAAATGTCTTCTGGTGCTGGTAGATGTTGTTGAATGTTCTTCTCAATTGCTAATAAGTTGGAAGCACTTCATCCTTATAACAAGTGTTATCCTGCTTGTTCCCAAATGTTCCAGGACAGTAATTACAGCATGTCCATCATATCTGTCTCATTAACAGCTCCCCCATCTCCACCCAGTGATGGACCCCTGTCCTTTCTAGGAAGAGCCTGGGTGTAAGTCTTTACTAATCCAACCCCTGAAAGCTTTGATTCAGTGGAGAAGTGGGCAAATAGGACCCAAAAAGAGATGAAACTGGACTATTTGGTTGACCTGCATCACCATCCTCTAAACGCTCCTCCTCTTGCCTGCAGACTCATGGTGCAGGGAGAAAGTGCTCCAAAACCAGTAGAGAAGTAGGTGAAAGAATATGAAAAGAATCATTTATCCTATTACTTCTTCATCACCCAGGCTTTTCCACCCTCCTTTCTCTTTCTTGGGGAAAGGATCTTTGTCAAGATGACTCGGCCCTTCCTCTTTGCTATCTTCCCTCCAGCATCCTTTAAGTTGTCTTTGATGTGTGTAGCCCACACAGTGTGTCATCAGCTGCATCAGTGGAGGCCGGTCAGGCAATTTGTGATAATCCCAACTCAATTTACATTTCAAATGCTTGCTCTGGGAGCCCATCTCCCCACTGTATTCCCTGCAGCTTTCTCCTACTCCTCAGGACAGATGTTCCCCAGCAGTTGCTCACCAAGTCACAGAGAGCAATTGGATGTTCCCTATCCCAATGGATAACCCCCTGGCTTTTTACTGTCTGGGTTGCAGGTTCATTGTGGAAAGTGAGAAAGTTGCAGTGACCACCTTGTTCTCCAGCCCTGAGCTCAGGGAGATCCTGGTGGGCTTGTCCATGATCCATAGGCAGCTTGCCTGGCCATGGGACCCCGGCATGGTGCCTCCCAGTGCCCAGGTTTTCCTGCAGGAGCCTTGGCCAGGGGCAAAGTGGGCACTGTGTGTGGCACAGGAAGGGGATGGATCTCCTCTTCCCCCCATTTCCACCTCACCAGAGGGTCTTAAAGTGTGGGTAAGGAGATTATGTGGAGAGGGAAGATTTGAATTTCTTGCATCTGGGGAACAAGAAGCTGAATAGAAAGGATTGGTTCTCCCTTAATTTGAGCTGATGGGGATGGTGGGCAAAGCTGATGGGATTTTGGTAGACACTCTCTTGAAATAGAATAGTGAGAAGAAATTCCAGGGGGTGTGAAAGCAAAAATAACGGAAGAAATTCTGGATGTCAGAAGAGAGACAGCAAGACCATAGAAAATTATAAAAACCAAAGCACTATTTTCACAAACTAAATATAATGTGGCTCGTTTGGAGCAGCTTGAAGAAACGACAATGTGAAGCAAAATTGCTGGGGAAAAGTCGAGGCTGCTTTTTCCTCGGCTCTGAGTGAAGGACTCGAGCGGAGGCTGGTGCAGAGAGTGGCGTGGGAGCTCAGCAAGCACAGTGAAGGGTGGGAAGAGCACAGAGCTGACATGCAGCCAGGATTGTAGGGTGTTAGGAAGAGCTCTGCTGGAGATGAAGGGGCAATGCAGAGCCTTGGCACCCAGCAGGTGCTGGGAAGAGAGGGAAAGGGGCATGGTGGGCAGGTGGATATTTGTTCATCCACACACCCTCCCTTAGTTTGAATCCATCTTTCCTGGTTGATTTGAATTTCCTCTGGTTTTAAAAGTTTATTATTTGAAGGCTGGGCTTTATGAGAGCCCTCCTGGGGAGGGGACCTGGAAGGAGGGCTCAAGGGCACACCTACCTCTCCTCTTGAGGACTCACCGTCCTGTCTCATCATGGGACCTGCCATAACACCCAACTGCATCTCTGCAGGCAGCTCCTTTGAGCAGAAAGAGGTTGAAGCATGCCTGTGGTTGGGGTGTAGGGGGAAAAACCCTGTGGCCAGGTCATGAATCACCTGTGCCTCCAGCCGCAGGACCAAAAGGCCTCGCAGAGCTGGAACCGTGGGGCTGGGTGAGGAGATTAATATCTCTGCAGCAGGGATTAAGCTGAGCCTTAGAGGTGATCCTGGAACGAGGAGATGGCTTCCTGAATGAAAGGCAGGAAAATCCACATCTCGTGCAGTGGGTGCCGGCCGTGGGATGTGCAGCCCCTGGAGAGCACAGGGGCTGGGAGCTGTCGGATGCTGCTTCTACCTGGTTCTGGGTCTGGGTCTGCTTGTCCTGGGTGCTGCTCCAGTTTTTGGGAATGTTCTGGTCCTTTTTGCCACCTTAGTTGCTTGTCTTGGAGAACTGTTTTGCGAGCAGACCTGGCTGTCCTGCTGACTGTGCTGTATATTAATACTCGTGGAGCCACTGAGCGTCCTGGTGATTCCTCGTGTGGAAAGGCTTGTACAGCCTCTTTAATTAACTTAATTCAGACATTAGTGTGTCACAAGGAACATCTCTCGAGAGGGGAAGTCTTTCCTTTATCACCACTTAGCCAGGGAACATTATATTTTTCATTTGCATCCAAAAGTTCATCAAAAGGGCAAGAGTGAAAATTAACCCTTTGCTCCCTTTGCCTGCCTGGCAGTGAAGATGCATCATGCAAGGAGAATGCACTCCTGCTGTCCTTTACAGGGTTCCAGTGCCAGATTTTGGGGTGGGACATCACAACCCCCACACTGATTCCAGAAAAGCCATCTCTGCTGGCCCTGGAGAAGTGTTGGGCATGGCACAGTGGTGTTTCCTATGGGAAGCACTCAGAGGCTGAGGGGCCCTGGCAGTTTTCTGTGCTAGCTCTGGTCACCGAGCAGGAGGACAAAATTGGGCATTAGGGGAGGCGGGGAGGTGGCCATGGGCCCTGGGAAAGGCCCCTTTTCCCCCAGGGAAGGCAGGGCCTCATGGCTAGCAGTCGCTTCACAGCAGAAGCCTTGGAAGCAGACCAAGGCTAATTAAATCTGGCGTTCACGCTGTCGTGCTGTGCCATGGGTACCTGTGACAGATGGGGGCTGCTCGCCCTGACTGTGACGTACTGGTAGTGAAGAACATGGTACCAGAATGTTTTTCAGGGGCTGATGGCTGGTTCCTATGGCTACGTGGGGTCTGCTGGTGGGAAGCTGGGAGTGTGCTGGGGCTGCCTGCGGGCGTCTGTACCTGCCCACCGCTCACTGTCCGTGTCCTCTCCTTGTCTCACAGGTGAAGGAATGGCTGTGCTTGAACTGTCAGATGCAGAGGGCGCTGGGGATGGACATGACCACCGCTCCTCGCTCCAAGAGCCAGCAGCAGCTGCACTCCCCTTCGCCATCCCCCTCCCACTCCCCAGCCAAGCATCCGCCACCCTCGGGTCCAGATAAGACCCCTCCGGCCCCCCGCACCCAGCCTCAAGAGCCACCCAAACCTCACCCCACCACGCCGCAGAGGGAACCGCATGGCCAAGGACAGCCAAAACCTCAGGAGGCAGCCAGGTCCTCCCCGCAGCATCAGCCAGCCAAGCCTTCCCCCTCCGAGCAGAGAAAGGCACCGGGAGATGTCGGGGCGAAGCCTGCAGCCCCAGCTCCCGGGGCTGGGGCACCAGAGCAGCCCCAGGAGGGGCTCACGGGGAAGCTCTTTGGCTTCGGGGCGTCCCTCCTCACCCAGGCCAGCACACTCATGTCTGTCCAGCCAGAGGCCCCCCCTCCGAGCCAGCCGTCCCCTGGCAAAGTGCCTCCAAAAATCGTCTTCAGCGATGCCAGCAAAGAAGCTGGTCCCAAAGCCCCGGGGGCACAGGGCCGGGCCGGTGCCGCGCCGGCCGCGAAGCCAGGCAAGCCAGAGCAGGGTGTTAAGCCGAAGGAAGTGCCGAAAGCAAGGGTCTCGTGCCCCCTCTGCAAGGCGGAGATCAACGTGGGCTCCGGAGAGCCCCCCAACTACAACACCTGCACGACCTGCCGGCAGCAGGTCTGCAACATGTGTGGCTTCAACCCCACGCCTCACCTGGTGGAGGTAAGGGGGCTGGTGGGGGTGGGTGTCTCCTGGCTTGAGGGTGCGTGTTCTCTACTTGCTTAAAATGGAGAAAAGATGATGTGTTTGCTTTCAAAGGTCAAAATAAACCTTTAAGGAACTGCTGAAGCCAAGTCGTTCCTGGGGCAAACCCCAGGGCCGTAGGCCGTGGTCCTCCACCTCTTAGCAAAGACTTGGATTTCCTGTATGTACGCTGCTTTCATGCTGGTTTCATGGCTGTTGTTGAGGGCACCTCTGGCAGTGCCCACTGCTCCCCAAAGGTGTCCAAGGGTACGGAAATAGGAACAGGTCATGCAGGTGCCAGAGTCACCAACAAGCATCCTCCTCCTGGTGCTGTGGATGAATGCCTTGGCCAGACTTGAGATGAGGCTAATGAGGGATGTTCTGCAGGTCCTGCATCCTTGGATGGTGAGGGTGCAAGGAAAGTGGTATGGGGAGGAAAGTGTCAGGATGTCAGCAAGAAGAGCCTGGTTGCAGGGCAGGGGAATGGGCTGAGCATGGGATGGATGTGGGGATGCCCGCAGTGCTGTTTGAATGTGAATTGTGTGGGTGTCCTGCAGCCTGATGAGATGGAGTGCAGGCAGAGAAGAAGGCAGGTTGAGGTGGTCTGCACTCCACCTAGTCTCACCAGCTGTAGTCGAGGATGTCTCTGAATTATTGTGCTACCTACCCAGATCATCTTCCCAAGCACCAAAAGGGCACCTTAGCCAACTTTAGCAAGGGGAGAGGAGAGTGATACCACTGGGTCTCAGCTGGAGCATTCCTTCCACCTTGGAAGCTAGGGAGGGAGATCTTCCAGACCCTTGGAAAAGAACTCTCTTAAAGCCTAGACCCTCACCCCCTGCTGCATAAGTGATTTGAGACCCTGACCAGAGGAGGCCCAGGGCCTTGCTCCTGAAGTGCTGCATCTTGCAGCCAGTAAGACACGGAATCAATACCATCAGCACATGGAGAAGTTAATGAGAACTTTAAATGACCAGAAGTAGGATTGCTAATCTTGGCTCTGTTCCACAGCAGATAATTACATTTTATGTCCCTAGCTCCACCCTGCAGTTTCAATTACACCCAGTAATTTTCTGTTCTTCTTGATGCTGATGCTGCTGCTCACGGTCAGGGTGGTGGTGGAGGAGGAGAGACACTCTCTCAGCATGTGTGGAGGTGCAAACTCCCCAGATGGCCACCTCCTTGCTCATAATGCTGTTTTCAGTGCCAATGCTCTTCTCCTGCTCATTGCTCCCCCCACTGCCCCCTCCTTACCCGAAGGGCTTGAGTGAGGAAAAAGAGTATCTAGGTGTTTGGTCCCTTGAACCCTGTGTTGCCATGCCCTTGGGCAGTGATGTGTTCCCAGGCTTCAGAAAGCTCAGGGGTTGGTGAAAAGGCTTTAATGTTCTCCCTGGCACCTGGCTGTTAATTAATTAATTAGAGAATTAATTTGGGGTTGTGTTGTAGCCAATAATGTGGTGCTCTCTGCAGGTACCAGGGAAAGGTGAGCTCTCCCTAGCACTTGTCTCCAGGGTCACTAGCTGACACCTGGGATTAAATTTCAGATTTTGAAGGCTGGACTCTGCGTGGGCTCCCTCAGCTCTTGAGCAAACACCTTCAGACACCTTGGGCAAACCCACCCTTGCACGTACGTCTCTCTTAGTGTTTCTTGCTGCTGCTCATCCCTGCAATATCCACGTGCCTTCACATACAGTGAAGGCCCACAGCAAGGTCCTACCTGGGCTTTGTGTTGTCATGGGTTTTGTTTCCCTTTACACAGAACCATTATCCAGTTAAAATGGTTCGGTTGGCTTATGGGATTTATTTTTATAAAAGTTGAGAAAGAAATGCAACACTTGAGCTGTGAATGTTCTTAACAAAACCTTTCTGAGGAAAGGAAAACATTGCAATGTCTGTTAATGTGATTGGGCTTTAGGTTTGCTTGATTTTCTGGGAAAATTACTCTGTGGTCTGATCTCTTTTTGCCTGCAGCTCACATGGGCTTTGTCCCAAGCCCTGAGATTGATGCAAATACCAGAACTCACTCTTTGAAGTAGTGAGGCTTGATCTGTTAATTGCTTGATGAATTAGGACCTTGGCTATAAGCTGCCCTTGGAAGTTGTGTGAAAACTAATGAGGGATTTGAGCCGTGGTCTGGTAAGTGCGGAGGAGCAGAAGCTGTGGGTGAGACGGCAGCACCCTCTGTACACACTGAGGGAGCCTGGGCAAAGGCTCCAAAGCCTGCACCCTGGCTCCAAACAGCATCAGTCACAGGGAAGAAGAGGGCATGGACCACAGTGGCCTGGTTTTTGGAGAAAGGACAGAGTATTGCAGGAAAACAGTGAAAAAGCATGCATTTCCTGCAAATAAAGCTGTCTTATGACTGCAAGTGGTCAAGGCTTTGTCACAGTGTTGTCAGTGCACTGCACATGGTCATAGTTTCATAGCAAAGCTGTGTAACCATCTCGTGAGGGGAAAAAACCCTAAATAATGTTTGCATCCTCATGGAAGATAAGTATTTTTGCTAATGAGCTCCCTTCCCCTGCCAGCAAGGCAGGACTGAACTCACAGTGCAGGACACTGGTCTCCCTGTGCTGGTGTGGGCTGTCCCAGCTCGATGGGAAACGTCACTCAGACTCAGTCTGGTACTTGTTGGGAGGCTGGTGATCCCAATAGTTCAATGGGAGCCAGCACCTCTTCCCTTGGGACCTCAGCTCCTTGGTGGCATCCCACATAATGCTGAGGGTGAGGAGAGTTCCAGCAGCCACTAACTCCGGTGCTTTAGCTTGTGCTGACTTCACATCCATTGTGGCTGTCCAGGAATAGTCCCTGCAAGTGGCTGAGGTGGATCTTGAAGGGAGCTTTGACCAGAGCAGATCCTTGGGAAGGGGACAGGAGGTATGGAGGAACTGCATGCTTAGAGAGACCCCATGAGATGTACTGGCCTGCTGGTGGAGGTGAGACAGTGTTAGGCTGTTGCCTGTGTGTGTTTTTGCCATGTAGATAGGCAACCAGCAGGACATGGCAGGTCCTAGCTGGACAGAGAGTCAGCATTACAAGAGGCTGCTGGTCCAACCTCTGGGCTGCTCTCAGCAGAGCAGGGGGGTGTGGGAGATGTTGCTGCCTGATGATCACTGTTATGAAATGGAGGGAAGAAAATGGAGAGTGAAATCCAGAAAGCAGTGAAGGCTGTTGCCCCTATCTGTAGCCCCCTAAAACTTCTGATTTCCCTGGAAAAAGATGCATTATTATTTACCCATGGCATTTTCATCCCCATCCCACTCCTGATCTAAAGATGGAGTTGGAGGCTCTGTGTCCCTGCCGTCCCCTCCCACCTCTGCAGCTGCCTGGGGAGGTATCCAAGGAGCTGCCTCCTCACCAGCACTCCATTCAGTCAAGCACACTCAAACCTACCAAAAGAGAAAATACTAAAAGTGACTTGAACTTGCACTAAAGGTGACTTGCACTTCCCTCATGTTCTCTGCACTGCTGTGGACTGATGCTCATCCAGGTGAAGGTTGCCCCAAGAATATCCCACCTGTGAGCAGCTGGGTAGTGCCCCTGAGCCCAGAGCTTCCACGAGATCCACCAGCAAGGCTGGCTTTGCTCTGGCCTTGAGTCTTGGTGGGGAGGGTCAGAAGGTGCTGGTGAGGACTGGGAGCCTCAAGCATGTGAAGAGTTCAGGGACAAGGACAGCATTTTGGCAGCACATCCTAGGAGAAATGTGTCATCTGTGGTGGTCTGTGGCATTGGAAGCTGTAGCTGACCAGCAGAGGAAACCCAAAAGCATGCCTGACCTCCACTTCCTTTGCTTGCTCACCATGATATGCATTACCCAGCTTTAAATAAGTTGTTTATGTGAAATACCAGGAGTACAGGTGCCAGCTTCCTCCCACCTCATCACACCTCCTCCAGGAGCTGGCTCCTGGGAGCAGTACCATGAGCTATTCCCAAGCCAGGGCTGACACTTTGGGACTCTCCCAAATTCCCTACAGCCTCAGCCTTGTGCCATGCAGGCAGGGAAGAGGTTTTTGTTGCAGGAAGACCAAGTGCTGGGCTGTTTTGCCGGGGATTTAGGAAATCGTGCCTGTTTGTGGCAGAGTCTGCTAAGGGAACAAGTAATCTGGCAAGAGCTGGCTTGCAGTGTGATTGCCCTGTGCTGGCACGATGCTCTCCCAGTAACCCCAGTTGACCCCAATTGACTCCAGGGGTTTTGTATTAAGGAACAAATGAACTATGCATGTTGTGTCACTAAATAAACATGGCAGGATGCCCCTTTGCCTAATTAACCAGCCTGAAACAGGAGCAGTGACCAGTTTCATTGGAGAGCTCTGCTGATGTCCAGGTGCCAGGCTGTGACCTCCAATGGGTACCTGACCCTCAGGAGGATCTTCTTACGGATTTGTGGTGCTCACCACGCCACATCCAGATCCTAAAACTGCTTTTTTTTCCTCGTTTTCCCTGTGCATTGTAAAAAAATATCTCTTTTTTTATAGCACTTGTGTTGTCATGGGCAGTGCTACTGCATCTCCCTGTCTGGTCTCACCTGTTACTGCTGTTGGGTTCTTTATTACGTGTATTATATGCATGTATAATATAGTATATGCTTATCACATGGGGAGGCACTCTGGAACAGGTTGCCCAGAGGAGCTGTGGATACCCCGTCCCTGGAAGTGTTCAAGGCCAGGTTGGATGGACCCTGAGCAACCTGGTCTAGCAGAAGGTGTCCCTGCCCATGGCAGGGGGGTGGACCTAGAGGGTCGTGAAGGTCCCTTCCCACCCAAACCATTCTGTGATTTTATGACTATCCTGGGGGTGGTATCACAAAATGCAGGAGCAGTGTTCGCTTGAGCCCATCGTGGGACATGTTCCCATTTTGCTGCTCCCCTTGCGCTTGCAGCCAGGTACAAACCAGCCTGTTTGGATGGATTTCTTGCAGCTTGTGAATCACCCTATCAGATACTTTCCAGAAAGCTCTGGACCTCTCTTTTCATCACGCTCCAAGTCCTCACACTGCGTAAAATTGGTCCCTGAAGCAGGACTGCTCCCCAGGGTGGGACCCTGCACTGCCAGGGTTTGAGATGCTGATGCTGAGGATGGGGCTGACCTGCCCTACTTGCAGAAGCTGCCTTGGCAGCTCCTGCACTCGGCTGCAGGGAGGAATGCCTAGGAAAAGGGGCTTCAGTGACATGGAAAAAGCTCCATGAGATCAGCCTTTGTGCAGAACAGGGTGTTGCTGCCGCCAGCCGGAAGATGGGTTAGAGAAGGAGGGCTGAGGAAAGGTTTTGTGCCAAAATTATTTTGGTGTCGGCACATAGATTTCATGGAAGAGCTAAAAAGAGAACAGGGAGGAGTGTCGGGCTCCTGCCTCACCTGCCTTTGCTGCAGGTGGGGGCTGGCAGCCATGAGCCCACGTTCCACTCCCACTGTGCTGTGCCTCCCTGCCCCCTTCCCAAGGGTCCCTGCTCTCTCTGGGAATGTAATTAGCTCCTAGCCAAAGAGGATTAGCTGGGTTAAGAGAGAGCCTCCAGCTCAGCACTGTCCTGAGATGGCAATCCCAGCCCCAGTCTGGCGTCTGGGGCCATTCCCCCCTCCTTCCAGGGGGAAAAGCAGGATATAGGTACCTCAAGAAGAACCTGCCTCTTGCACAGGTAGTGTCCATGGTGGGGATCCAGCAGCTCCCTGCTCTGGGGAGCCCAGTGTCCTTCCTCCATGCAATGCTCTGAAACACTTCTCAAAGAGCCCCCTACCCGTGTGGGGGGACGGGGAGCGTGGCAGGCAAGAGACAGGCACCTAAAGTTTGCAAACACCATTTTTCCATAGGAATCCAGGTCCTGTTACTGACCTGTTATTCCTTCCGGGCTCAGAGGGCTGCAGGACACCAATGGACGCACTCTGTGGTCCCTGATGAAGCAGGGAGCTGCTGTTGTCAGTCACTCCTTTGAGGCTGTTTTCCCTGAAATTGGGTGTCCTGCAATGACAGCTTGGCAGGGTCCCCAGGGCTCAGATAGGCACTGGCATGGCCCAGTCCTCTCTCTAGGGACAGGAGGAGGAGGTGACACACTTGAAGGGTGGGCAGGGGGTTAGACCCCAGAGTTTCCTGCAGGAGGGAGAGGTAGGCAGATATGCAGGCCACAGAGTGCAGCAATTGCTAGGTTTCTCCTTTATTTTTGTGTAGAAATGATTTTAAACAATACCCCAGCCCCAGGGGTATAAATATTTGGGTCAGTCACATAAACTTAAGTCAAACCAAGAGCTCTGCCTACTACAGCGTGAGGCGGAGGCAGCTTCGATGGCATGAGCCCTCAAATCCCGTTATGGGTTGGTAATTAACAGCTCGCTGTGACTCAGGAGTTTCCGTGCTGCTAAACCTGCTGTAATTAAGCTGGCTCCTGCTGCTGGGCTGGGCAACATGAGGCTCTCCACTGGCTCCTCCTGCAGACACAGGGCTGGAGTGGGGTTGGGAGTCAGGGTAACCCAATGGACCAGTCTGAGTTAAGGGTGGGGTCCCATCTGATGATGATGGATGTGCAGCATCCATGGCTGGTCCACCCATGCAATCCATGCTTCTGTGCCGGACCCCACGGCTGCTTTTTCTGCAGAACCCCAATAGGTGTTAGCTCCATGCCTGCTGCAGGCTCTTGTCTTCTGCAGGTTGTCTTTGGAGGTTCTAGGACTGCTCCACACACTGGGCTTTGCCTTGCTGAGCCTGCTCTCAGCTTCTGGCCACTTTAAAATTATCTTAAGAACCGCTGTTCCTTTCTTTAATCAGTAAAAAAGCCCAGAGCTCCAGGTTCCTTTCCTCCTTTAGCTGCAATTATATTATTAAGGGACAAATGTCAGCCCTGCATGAACCCTGCTGATTGATGATGCTCTGGCTGCAGCCGCTGCCCGCTCTGCAGATTGTTTTCAATGGTTCATAAAACCAGACTATATTTTCAGGGGGGTGACAGTGGCTGAGCGAGGTAAGGGATTTCTGCCTTCTAAATGAAGATATATTTGAAGTGAGCGATACTTCCCTGATGCCAGGCTGGTTTTCCAGAGCACATTTGCTGTGCCCTAGGACTTGGAGCTGCTGCCTGTTGTATTGCTGTGCTCCTGGGCTATCAAGCTGCCAGGGCCAGCAGTGCCAAGGTGTCTCTGGAGCTGCCTTGCTGGGTATGTCAAGATCAAAGCCTGAGTGCTCACCATGGCTCAGGCAGTCCAAAGATTTGGGTTTATAACAGGGAGCCCTTTGGCATTAGGGGGTCAGTATTGCTTCTGGGCCAGCCCATGGTGCTTGATGTCAGGTGGGCACCAGGGCAGACGTGATACCTGAGTCTTCATCACAGATGTCCTTCAGCAGCCTGTAAGAGCTCTTGGAGCCACCACCTCACTGCGGGTTCTGCTTTAATTGATGGTGAAACTTCATCCCTCCCGTATTGATCATGGTATTTCCTAGAAAGTGACAAGGAAAAAGTTAGGGAAGTGCTTTCTGCCCATATAACACGGATAGATCTTCCTGGCAGCTCCTCTCCGCTGCTAAACTTTGATTGCTTTTCCCAGCAAGTGCTTATTTTTGGTAGGTGTTGCAGATCTCCTTCTCAGGGGTGATGGTATTCTATCTGTGAAGCTTCCATGGCGCAGACTCATCCTTCAGAGAGTCGCTCAAGCCATCCTCGAGCAGACAGGAGAGGGACTGTGACCTTGCAGCAGGGCCGTGGACACAGACGTACGGGGCTGTCACTGCCAGGGGATTGGATATTCCCTCCAGTTGAGTGCCATGAATATTAAAATTCACCTACCTGGGAAGGGCCTGAGTAACTTTCCATCACCCAACTGAGGTTTCACAGTTTGGAGCCGCTCCGGGAAAGGCTGAGAGAAGATCAATAACTGCCCTAACGCACCTCATTAGGGACTCTCTTGACCTTGAGAAGCTTTAAGAAGAGTGACTGTTGTGCATATGAAAGGTTGAAGGCAGCAAAAATAGGCAGAGTGGAAGCACAGAGGGGAAGCAGGACGAGCTAAAGCTGCCGTAGTGTTTTATGGATATCAGAAAAGGTTTCATA
Organism: Manacus candei; assembly: GCF_025592945.1. Lineage (NCBI taxonomy): Eukaryota > Metazoa > Chordata > Aves > Passeriformes > Pipridae > Manacus > Manacus candei. The sequence goes on from NW_026138084.1 coordinate 481,989, forward strand.
TGTATGTGCTGGAGAGAAAAAAAAAAACCCACAACAGTTCATTCACAAAATTCAGGTGTACCTGTTTTTAGCACAGGGTTTTCTGCCTTTCCTCTTTGAGTCAGCTGCTGTGCTGGTGTGGCAGCCTTGGAGCCCCGTGCCTCAAGGAGCCTTGTGCCTCTCCAATGCTTTGGGCAGTGTCAGAGACGTCCTTGTAGCTCCTCAGATGAACTCCTCTCGCAGGGAGCTGGTGCAGACCTCAGCAGACACCTCACTCAGACACACAACTGGCATGGGGGCAAAGCCAGGGGTTCCCATGGCATCCTCCTAAAGGTGTGCCAGATGCAGCAGAGCAGGAGATGCTGGAGGAAGGCAGGGGAGGAGGAGTGCAGTGGTACAAGGGAGGTCTCAGTGGGGTGAAGACAGCCTGGACATTCGTTCCTGCTCCTGCTGTATCTTGCACTGAATGATCAGTGGCTGAACAAGCTCAGAATCAGTCCCCAGTGCAGCATCAGCAGGTTATCACCAACTCTGCCCTGGGAGAGTCAGTGGTGGGATCACGGGGATCTGGATCACATGTGGATCATGTCAGTGATGGGATGGCTCTTTGGGGTCCAGTAGGACGTGGTAGCACTAACCCCTGAATCCAGGCTGTTTAGTGGAGTGTGTGGCCTCCTGTATCCTAGACCCATCCCTTGCCCACAGCAGGAGCTGCTGGTGGAGATGGAGAATGTCTGCCTTGGTGGGCACTGCTCTTACAAAACGTCTGTGCAGGAGTTTGGGTTGGAGGGGACCTCTGGACCAGCGTGGGGGCTGATAGTCCCTGGGGAGGTACCAGCAGCAAACGGCAAGGCTGGTGGGACCACCTAAATCAGTCTTGGTCTAAAGCTACAGTGGGCAGAGAGCGAAATAGTGGGAGAAGGAGAGAGGATTTGGCTGTTCAACTCCTGGGCGCAGGCACAGCTTATCCCCGTGTGCTCACAGGCCATTATACAACCTGTATCTTTCTTCTTTCTATTTTTTTTTTGTAACATGCCATGTTAGTGCTTTATTTGGGAACATGTTGGGACACTTAATCGAGCGTTTAATTGGCTTTGTAACAGTGGATTTCTGAGAGGGCTGAAGGAGGAGGCAGCTTTAGGGCCAGGCTGCAGTGGAGATGCTTGGTTTTCCAGCTGTGATGGGAGCATCTCAGACTGAGTTTTCTGGTGTTGATCCACCTTGCAGAGCACCATGGTTTCTCCTAGTGAGCTCAGTGGTGTTTTGCAGTTGCATCTCACAGTATTCAGGATCTGTAAAGTTCCATGGAACAAAATAAGAGAGAGGAGAGTGGCTGCCAGTGATGAAGCGTGTGGGCATGCTGGGGAAAAGCCAGTGGGGATGCTGATGATGGGATGTGATTGTTGGGGATGGGTTTTGCTAGCTCAGGCCAGGCTCTTGTGTTGAGTCCCTCCTTCCCACATCTAAACTCTGTTGGTAAAGTCCATGAGCAGGACAAGCCCGTGTGGGCAGTGCAGCTGTGGGATGCACTGGAGGGATGTTGGTGCCATGCTGCTGAAGGAATTCAAAGCCTTCATCACCATGTGTGTGCTAGTGAAGGCTATGTCCTCCTCCAAGGAGCAGTACTGAGTAGTTCAGCCTTCAACCCTTGCTGTGTGCTGGGATACCCTTTTTACCCAACTATGCATGTGCTGGGTGAGCCATGTGAGGTGAGGACTAATATCCCATCTCCCAAGAAGTACATTGGGTGTTGGAGAAAACACTGCTGGGCAAGGGAAGAAATGACATTTCTTTCTATGGAAAGAAGTGGCATTATCAGTGTGGTTACAAGTGGCTGCCTGGGAGGTGGCCAGCTGGGTGTTCCTATTCCTCCTCCATTAAATCATTGAATCAGCACAGAATCCCAGAATGGTTTATGGGGGAAGGGATCTTAAAGCTCATCTAGTTCCAATCCCCATGCCATGGGCAGGGATGCCACCCACTAGACTAGGCTGCTGGTGGGGCTTTGCTGGAGGGACACAGCCTGACCCTATCAGGGTGGTGGCACTGCCAGGAGGTGCAGGATGGGGAGCTGAGCTATCACCATAATCCCTCTCCTCTACTCTCCCTGCTCTGCAGCATAAACTCTGCTCTACTGTGAAACCAAACCTTCCTCCCCAGTGGAGAGAGAAGCCTTGTATAATTAATGCTGTCGGGGCAGTCGGGGTTCTGCAGTGCCGCAGTGCCCGGGACTCACCCGAGCTCCGGTGCAGCATTCCCTCCACACAGCCATCCTCTGGGCAGCAAGGAGCAAGCAGTGTGAGCCAGGGCACTCCAGCCTCTCAGTTAAAAACATTAAACCCCACAGCATGTTAAAAGGCAGAAAGCTGAATGGACTGGGAGGGTGCACCGAGGAGCTGGCTGCTCCTTCCTCCTCCTCCTGGCCTGGTTACTGGGCTGATGAGCTGGGGAAGGTGGATGGCACCAGCCTGAAGCAAAAATAAACACCAAAGTGAAATAGAAAATGAAAGCAAGCTCGTTCTTTGAAGCACACCGAGGCTCTGAGCCCAGGAAGGTCTCTGAATGGATATTTTGAGCGACGTTTCATTCTTACATTATCCAGACTGGGTCTCAGTCTCAGTGGTGGATCTGTTAGCGTGGCCTGTGGCCACCTCACAGCCACCTTTCCAATGATTTTTCTGTCACAGGGGTCAGGTACTGAGTGGTTAAAGACCTTTTTGGTTGACATTTGCTGCTTAACTTGAGAGGGAAATGTTTCGTAGGGACAGTTTGCAGAAGCCAGGTGCCCATGTGGCACCCCAGGGCAGGTGCCCACTGGCAAAAACAGATACTAGAAACTGGTTTATTTTTATCATTTATTCATAATTATTTTCTGCTCTCCCAAAGGAAATCCTTGGGATGGCTCCTGGGGACCTGCATCCTGTTGTATGGATGAGTTGGGTGCCAAACTTTTACAGGCACTTTGACCTCCAGGGGGTTCATCTGCCTCTTCTCTGCTTAAAAGCCTTCACACGGGGACAGGTCCCTTGACCTTGTGGACCCTGGCTTCCTACACCTGTGCTTTCTCCACAGAGCAGAAAAGAGAATGACATATCCCTCTATTTTCTACTCCCCATTTGTTTTCCAGCCCTCACTGAACCTCAGTTCAGGGCAGATGATCATCCCTGCCATTTAAACCAAAACAGTTTCGTTTTCCTACATGTCCCTATTTTTTTATGCCTAACAGCAGGTGCTCCACTGGGCAGAGAAAGCCATGCTGCAGATTCCTTAGTGCTGAGATTATATTTATAATATAATAAGATTCCTTATAAACCCTGATGCTTCCATGGTCTCATTTTTCACGTAAGGCTGTAAACCAGCTCCTTTCCAACAATCTGGAGTGTAGGAGGGATTAGCCAGGAGGTGCCATTATTAACATAAGTGACTGTAATTGTAAGCCAGGGCATTAACAGAGGTGCTCGTGCTTGATCCTGCAATGATTGCACTCTTTTCCATCTTCGATTTTTATCCCCTTCCTGCTCCAGTGAGCGAGTGGAGAGGCTTGTCCAGAGCTTGGGCTTCCACTTTTCCTTCCCTCGTGTGTTCACCCTGCAATATTTAGAAGGCACAGGCAATATTTAGAAGCCCTCAGGGCATAAAATGCTCCAGCAAATGTTCAATAGATCCCTGGGAAAATGGGGAATTTTTAGGAAATGTCCCTTGAGAAGCTGACAGAGCTGAGGAGGGTGCCAGGTGCTAGTCTGGGGAGATGCCTCCTGGGGCTTGCCTGCTTCCTAAGGACAAATACAAACTGTGTTTCTGTCTGCTGTGAGGGTGGTGAGGCCCTGGCACAGGTTGCCCAGAGGAGCTATGGCTGCCCCGTCCCTGGAAGTGTTCAGGGCCAGGCTGATTGGGGCTTGTGAAAGTGTCCCTTCCACAAGGGTTTGGAATAAGATGATCTTGAGGGTCCCTTCCAACCCGAACCAGTCTGTGATTCTATGACCTCCCAGCACAGGCACAGAGGGAAGGCCAGTACCTTTCCCTGTCCTGTGCCCCCTGCATGTCTACTCGGGGCCAATGGCATCAGCGTGGTTGCTCTGCCACCCAATTAATTTTAATTTAAAATCCCCCAAATTTTAAAGGCAATCCTGGCTGGGCATAAGAAGCTGGGTAAGAAATGGGACACAAAGTTTAAAGGGGAAGAGTAGCCACGTCTTTGCTGTACCCTCAGGAGACTGAGCGGGAGCTCATGTGCCTGCCCTCTGGGAAAAGGACATCCAAAATTATTTATTACTTTGTACTTTGCCAAGAGTTTCTAAATATGCTGTTAGAAATGGCACCTAGAGAAGTGAGATCTCTTAGAAAGTACGCAAACTGAGCTGTTACAAGTAAGCAGCCCATTAACAGGAATGCTGGCACCTTCTCTCTGGGGAAAAAAAAATCCTGGTTTTGGATTGTTAAATGCTTGTTTGCAAACTGAGTGGGGGTTGTTTCATAGTCCTGGTGCTGTCACAGCCAAACACGGGTGCCTTTCTTTCCCCTATGAGCAGTGGGGAGCTGGAGTCCTAGGCGAGGGCGATGCCAGGGGCCCAGGAGTTAAATGTCCCCCCAGCCTGGGAGTATCAGCTTGGGAAGCTCAGCCAAGGGAGCCTCCTGTTCTGACAGAAGGGAATAGCAAAGTTTTTCTTAAAAATTGCTTAAATTGTTTGTGTGGCAGAAATGAAATTTGCTGGGGGGGGGTCAGAGGTATAGCCCAGTGCTGGATTCACTGCCTAGCTGAAATGCTTTTCTCTTCTGAGGTTGTTCCTAGAGCTGATATTTAAAGCTGTTCAGGAGCTCCTGGAAACGATTCCCCGACAAAGCAAATCGTTTCAGCTAATTAAGAACCTGATGTGAAAGCCCCAGGTAATACTTTGCAACTTAAACAACTTTCTGGGGCATTTGGAAGAGAAGCAATTTTAAAGGAGCAGCTGCTGGCATTATGTTTTGTGTGTTGGAGGGCAAGGTGGAGGCACACGGATCTGGGGGGATGCAGCTGTGGTTACTGTGATCCTTTATCCTGCTGGTCACAGTGAACATGGAACCAGGTGAAGGGGAAAGAAGGAACGCTGGAATGTCATGGCTCTTGTCCCATGAGAATGGAGTCTCCGAGCATCCCAGTAGCTGCACTGGTGGGGTACAGCCTCTGGGGTGCAAGGAGGCTGTGCTGGGAGGTGGCACAGTGCTTAACCGTCTTCCCAACATGCCCTGCAGTCCCAGCTCAGTGCTAGACCGGTCCCTGCATGCTTCTGTCCTGATCCCCACTTGTGCAGAGGCTCAGAGAGGAGGAAAAACCAGGGTGCTCTGCAGAGCATCCCCTGTGTTTCAGGCAGGGAAGATCCAGCCCTGAGAGATGTTCAGGCTCAGCCATGCAGAAATCCACGGTGACACCAGGGAAGGGAACAGTCCCAGCTCCCCCCAGCCCCTCGAGCAGGAGGCAGTGGAGCCCAGGCTCCCTCTCGCCAGGGCTGGAAGCTTCTGTGAGGGCTCTGCCTCCTTTGCTGAGGATTATTTCAGTCCTGTTTCTGCCTCACCGAGGCCATGCTGAGCCAACGCCAGCTGTCCCTGTCCGTGCCAAGCAGTATTTGGGAAGCAGGGCAGGCTTTTCCCTGTCTCTGCTCTCCGTGGCTGTAGGTCCCCCACAAGCAAACCCTTGAGCTGCCTCAAAGCTCATCCTGGCTACAACCACCAAAACCCTCCAGACCTCCTCAGCAGAGCATGGGGCTTTATTTCCAAAGCCTTTTCTTCGCTGCTGCTTTGCCTCCTCATCTTCCCACTGCCATCTGCTCTGCCTGCTAAAATAAGGCAGCGTGCGGTGGGTGAGCTGTGCTGTGCTCAGGGAGCCCCATGCTGCCCTGCCCAGGCTGCTCAGCACACAGTGACCCTCCACTGGGCATGTTGTGGCCTCAGGGAACAGGAGGGGAGGGTTTGTGTCCCCCACACACACACTTTCAGGTTTATCTCTCCACGCTGATGAAGAGAGTGGTACCCACCAGGGTGATGCTGTGCAAGGGACTTGGCTTCTCATCCTGGAGATGCTCATCCCCCACCTGGGGCAGATGGTGACTTGCTGAGACTGGATTCCCAAATTTTAGACTGTTAAGTGAAATAAACCCTACGTTAGGAGACCTTAAGTCTGTGGAGAGCAGCCTAAGTCCTTCATGCCTCTCTGATCCCTTGACGCTCTCTCCTGTGCTCTCCTTGTGGAGGAGTCACTGTAAGGAAATGCACACAGGACCACCTCTACCACCCTTTTCCCTGCAATGATGAAAAGTCTCGAAGGCAATTTTTCTGGGAGCCCCTTTGCACCCCACGAAGTGGATACCCAGGGCTAGATGGGATGGGAGTCACTCCATGCCCTGCCCTGTGGCAGAGCATGGTCCTGCCTTGGCTTTTGGCACTTCTCACAACACAAAACCAAGAAGAAAGGTGAGGCTGGGATGTAGGGAGAAGATGTTTTGCATAGTTAGCACAGAGACTTCATTGCAATGGGATACTGGAAGAGAGAGTACAACAAAACGCTGCAACCCAGAGGGAGAATTTGGGGGAAATGCAGACACCTTTGGGAGTGATAAGAGGGCTTTTTAAATTGAGAGATCTGCTTTGGGATCTTCAGGTGGGATCTCTGAATGCTTTGTGTTTTCCCATGCCACAGCTAGAAGTCTTTGGCCATTGTTTGTGCTGTGACTGGGAGATAAGTAGCAGCCTGTGAGCTCTGACATGAGGGGCTTTTTTAGGGCTTTTTTCTGTTAGAATATTTTTAATTCTTTGGAGTTTAAAGAGCACCTGGTTCCCAAGCCTGTTGAAGCAGTAAGCGTTGATTTCAGAAGGGTTTGATTGACTCAGAGAACAAATATTCTCAAAAAACCCACCCTAGTTTGGCAAAGAAATGAGATATTTGGGTTGGGAATAACCCCAGAAAGCATGGATGTGGGTGTGAGGACAAGACCTGCGCTGTGGGTTTGCCAATTGGCTCTGCAGGTGTGGGCTCTGTCTGAGCCAGGGCAGCGTCCAGGCTCTGGAGCTGGACCCTTGGGATCCACATGGCCAAGTGCTGGCTCAGGTGAGGGAACTGTGGCATCAGATCCCACTGGCTGCCAGGAATGAACACCCGCGCTTGGGTCTGCGAAGGAGCTGTCAAATTCCCATCTTTACATAATTTCCTGATTTACTCCAAGCTGTTAAGTATGACCAACAGTCATCTGCTTGCTGGGAGCAAATAGGACATGAGGAGAAGAGGAGCAAACTAGAGCTAGGCAGCAGTATTTTTAACAAATCTGGGTTTTTCTTCAGGCTGGAAGTCAGGGGAGTGTTGCCAGCCTTTAGAGGAGCAGGTTTCTGCAGTGGTCTTGAACAGCTCTTAAAGTGGAGCTTCTTAAATTACTTATAGGGTTTATATGAGGTGGTTCCTCCTGTGGCTTCAGGAGCTAGGAGGTCCCACAGGCATCTGTCTGTAGAAAGGGCAGCCGGGGAAGGAAATGCCTTCACAGATTATTTTAAACTGAGTAAACATGTGATTCATGTGATGTTCTAAATTCTTTTTAAAGCAACCGTTTTATGTGGACTTCACCATTTCACTTCATTTTGGCTTCTTAGCTTCATTCTTGCTGCATTTACTCTTAAAATGGAAAATCTCAGCTCTTCCACCCTAGTTCCTACCTCCTGGCTCTGGAGAGACCCGCCACTGTTGGTGGGAACATTCATCCCAGGTCAGAATCACCATCAAATCACTGCTTGGCAGCTAGGGGGCTATCAGCTATTTGTAACAGAAGTTTAAGTTAAAATAAGGTGGTTTTGAAAAGAATCTGAAGTTTTAAAATAATTCTGGAAGACGATGAAAATTATATTGGTCCCACCAAGACACATTATCCCTCTATAGGCAGTTCATGATGCCTGACTCCATCAAAATGCCAAAAATCTGGGCCGTAAGGAGTCCGGAATCGCTCAAAATGAGTGCAGACAGTGAGGATGGGAAATGCTTTCCCAATGAGGATGGCTGGGAACTGGACCCAGGCAGGAGGGAGATGCTGACTGAGCCACTCCCGCTCTGCCATGGGCAGCAGGCCAGGGGATAGGAGAGGCTGTGCAAGGCATGAGCTTGGAAAGATGCTGTGCTGTGTGTAATTTGGGGAGTAAAATGGCTCATCCGTCTCCGTTGTAACAACTCATGTTTCTAGAACGTTTCCCAGCCTTTTACTGTAATAGTTTATTGACCCGCACAGCAGCATGAAAGATTACGAGAGTTAATTTTTCAAGCTTATCACTTGATTTATTCCATAAAGGTAGTTCATTTAATTAAAATATTTCTGCTGCTAGAATCGGGATTCACAATCTTGAGGCCTGGAGCAGGGTGTGTGGGCTTTTTTGAAGCAGCAGTCATTTAATGCGGTCAAACAGCGTCGCCCACAGAAACCAAAGTGTCCAGTTCCCCAGGAATGCACGTATTTCAGGGCAAAAATCGTGGATGCAGATGTCTGCTCTCAATGGTGCATCTCCTTGCCATGAAAGGACTGTGGGAAGGGGGATTTCGTGCATCTCAGCAGTAGAGCCCTGAGTACCCTCAGCCATCTCCACGTGGGGTTTTCAGTCTCTGCCAACATAGGAAAATATAAGTATTTTTAAAGTTTGGAAAGCATTATGTGACTGCGCAGGTATCGCAGGATGTCTGCCTGTGGCATCCTCAGCTTCCAAGTTGTACCACTGATGTCTCCCCAACATACTTTTTAACATACTTTGAAAATGGTCCATCACGATTGTGAAGTAGGTTCAAATCCCCCTTGCTGCTGCTGGACTGGTTTGGGGTGAGGGAATGAGGGACTGAGCAGCTCATAGTGGGGAGGAAGCTGAAGCTCCCAGAGATGCACATTTTCTTCTGGTTTGGAAATGAGAGGCTGATAGACACTTGGGGCTCTCTGCAATTTAAAAGAGAGCAATCAGACAGCTTGAATCTGCTTTTATCAGATGCAGCAAATTACTAGTTGGATGGCTGGATATTTTAGTCAACACTAGTGCCTATGAAAAAAGAAGGTTTTGGTTAAATAAGACTCCTCTGATAAACTTAGCTTTTCTTGGATTTTCTTCCGTTCTGTTGGAAAAACACATAGAATAGTGGATTTGTTTTCTGCAGAGTTGGCCAGGTTTCCCTTCGCAGGCATTATTTTGCTGCAAACTTGAAATCTTCCGCATGCAGGTTCAAATGGTTCCTGAGGAGACACAGTTACTGCGTCAAACGTGTGCGTGAAATAGCAGAGTGGCCACGAGGAGCACCTTGTACCTACACCAGCCCTGCTCCAGTGGGGACTGGGGTCCGTGGTGACCAGGTGCAGGCTCTGCTGGGCCCTCTGTACCTCTCCTGGGCGTTATTGTGGGGTTATTATCATGCAGCTGGCGTTCAGAGGTGCTCCTGCTGCTGCTAACCTTGGCTGAGAAACACATCCCGATAATGGGGGCTGTTCAAGATAAGGCTGGCTGGCAGGCTGATAAATCTCGTTAGGGAGTACTGGATCACCGAGTAAATTACAATGCACGGCCGGATCGATTCAGACAAAAATGAACAATATATTACTTCTTTATCAGTCAGGGAGAATGGACTCCTGGCTCTGTGCTGGTGGGTTTGGGTGCTGGATGCGGAGCTGTGGTGGATGGTAGTGATGGAGGTGGCTGAGAAGATGCAGCTTCTCAGTGGGTGCTGGCAGTGCAGGAGTGGGAATCTGGGCAGGGTCCTCAGGGAGGGTGCACTTGGAGGAACTGGTCTGTGTGTGGGTGAGGAGAGACAGGGAGCCTGGACAAGAGGAAGGAGCCATGTTCCTCTGTGCTACATGGTTAGATGATGGTCAACACAGCCTGGTCTGTAATGACTGCAAACGATCCAGACAGCTCTATAAACATCACGTTGGAGCAAAATGGGAAAATTGGAGCTTGGCATCCTTGGGACAGCCATAGCTAATCTGTGAAAACCAGACCAAACCCTCTGCTGCTTTAATACCGTTGGCTGGATTTTATTGTGAACAGAAAATCTTCTTAATTCTTCATCCATTTGGATCCAGTCTCTTGGAACTGAGCTGATAGTTAATTTAGCTCTTTCTCTGAGATGAAACAGAGAGGAATAGTAAGGCTCAGTGAAAAGGAAAATGGAAAGTGCTTTCAGCATCAGACTTGCTCTCTTGTTCCTCCTATTTTTCTTACTCTTTGTGATTTTCCTTTTTCTTAAATACTCAGTGCGTGCTCACGTATCTCCTCCCACCATGACACCTTCAGGTGCCCAGCCTGGATATGTGATTTCACCCACTTCTTTGGGAAGATGCTCACTGCAGGAGGGGACATTGGTTAGTGGTCAAGGTAGCAGAAGGTGTGTGGTGATGGCCAGGAAAAACAGGAGCACATCCTTCCACAGACTGGAAGTAGCAAAAGAGATAAATGAGTGTCAAAGCTGCTGCCCAGTGGTGGCAACTGGGTGAAATCAAGGGTAACATCTGAAATCTGTGAAATCTGGATGAAAGTGCTGAGGGGTGACCAGGTGCAGGTGGGGGTGGCCAATAGTAACACACAGGATGAGGAGGTTGGGGGTTGGCCTCCACATCTCACCTCCTCACCATCCTGAGGCAAACCTGCTCTCATTCGTCTCCACCACCATAGCCCTGCTGGGAGCTGGCACCTCTGCTTCCCGTTCCCGATGGCAGCTGGTTTATTGCTGGATGTGTGCATTAGTGCAGGAGCGTGGCAGCAACACTGCTGCTCAGCAGACCATTCCCAGGGCAGTGGATGCTCACCCGCAGCCCTGGGCATTGGTCCCGTGGCTTTTAGACAAACCAAAAGCATCAAAGTGCTCTCTTCAATATCCTACTGATTTTGGAAAATGTTAGTTTTTTTTTAATGTAATGAACTGGAAGGAAATATGTTGAGTGGGGAGCGATTTCTATATATATTCTGCAAAAACACCGGTTTCCAAATTTTGGACAGCTGTGTACCCTTTTTTAGCAGCCCCTTCACACAGCCCACACAGCACCCAGGCTCTCGCCATCGGCTCGTTTGGAAATACGCTTCCTTGATTGCAAAATAGTTTAAATCCTTTGACTTAGAAACATTCTTGCCATTCAAAAAGGATTATTTTTCTTTTAAAGCTTCAAAAATACAGAAGGTTCTTCCTGTCACAGCAGCTGCCCTAATTTTGGAGGTGGTGGAAGATGGACAGGGACAAGAGGGGGGAGCCTGGCTCATGGCTACGGCTGCACAGGGATGCAGGTGATGAGATGCTCCCAAGGTGGGAGCTGCTGAGAGCTGAATGCCAGAGCTGGGGATGAGGGGGTTTATTCTGGGGTCCCAGCCAGACAGTCTAAACTGGTTGTCCAACTGGCCCCTTGGCATTTGAGTCAGTCAAGGTGAGCTTCTTTCCCAGCTCTGTGGAATAAAATTATTGGGGTCCAACAGTGAAATATCGATATCAAAAAGTAATGTCAACTTAACTAACACTGTAATTCCTGATAACATGGAAGAGTTGGTGGCTTTTTCCTCTAGCCTCTGTCAAGCCAAATTTGGGAAGGACCCTTTCTGGGAGATCTGGGACAGCTCAGGAGACAACAGAGCAGGATACCCGTCCACTGGTCAGCACCCCAAAAAGCTCATCTGTTTGCTGCAGATTCAGACAAGGAACCTGGAGAGGGGTTTGGAGCACAAGTCCTGTGAGGAGCTGCTGAGGGAGCTGGCAAGGCTCAACCTGGAGAAAAAGAGGCTCAGGGGGAAACCTCTCTCTCTCTACAACTACCTGAAAGAAGGTTGTAGCCGGGTGGAGTTTGGTCTCTTTTCCCACGTAACAAGTGATAAGATAGTGGAAACAGCCTCAAGTTGTGCCAGTGGAGGTTTACATTGGATATTAAGAAAAATTTCTTCACTGACAGAGTTGTCAAGCAGTGGAACAGGCTTCCCAGGTGGAGTCACCATGCCTGGAGGTATTTAAAAGACACACATGTGGCACTTAGGGACATGGTTTAATAGTGGACTTTGCAGTGTTGGGGTCTCAATTATCTTAGAGCTGTTTTCCAACCTAAATAACTCCATAATTCTATGATTCCACCTCCACTTTGCCACAGGACGGGCTGCCTGGGATGGCAATGCCCTGACCCAAAGTTACAGCTACTGGGGTTTGCAGCTGGGCAAGAAGCTGCAGGTGGTCCAGGCTGGCCATGGTGGTGCCTCTCCTCTGGCCGCAGAGGCTCACGCCACTTTCCCCTTCACCGGCCCGGCCATCGGCTGCTGCGGTGGAATAAGCTGGACTTGGCAAGAGCACAGCTATTCCTCGAAGGCGAGTGGAGGGGAGCGTTGCTATTACTCATCAGTCAGAGACTTTCAGCTGGAATAATCCTCCGCTGGTTATGCAGAGTGTTGAACCAGAGGGTGGGAGGCTGTGAGCCCCACGGGAGCCACTTCACTGACCCTCGGTGCATCCCTGCCACAGGCAGGGGCAGGGGAGGGACATAATCCCCAAGAGAGGCATGGAACAGGACTGCGATGGCCACTTCAGCACCTGGCTGTTTTCTGGCTCCCCATCTCTACTCTGCCTTCCCCTCTCCATGGCACCAGTAAAAGGGATGGATGGTGGGGGAGACACTCTGCTCCTGCTCCAGGTCCCCTCCGGATAGATCTGGGGAGGGCGCATTGGTGTGATACACACCATCTCCCCTGTGGCTACTATGGAGCCGGGGCTGGAAGATGCCCCTGCTCATGTCCTTCCCTTCCCTCCCTGCACACTGACAGCAGCCCCAGCGCTCAGCCATGGTGTGCAGCTTCTTCTGTGTCTTTTTTCCACCTGAGAGAGGTCCCAGCACAGAGAAGGCAGAGGGATGGAGTGGAGCAGATGGGAGACAGAAAACAAGCCCTGCGAGGCAGAGCTCATCCCAGTGAGCTCATTACCCTGCGCTGCTTTTAATCACATTATTGGTGTGAAGGCCAATGATACATCACACACATCTAAAATAGAGCTGGGGAGGGACCATCAGCTCCATCAGCCTGAGAGAGGCCACGAGAACAGATAAGAATAGGCTGTTGCTGGAAAACACATCACTGGGTTGCTTAGTCAACTCCTAAATTTAGCAAGGGATTGAAATAACTGTGGTCTCTTTCAGTGGGGCTGATCTGTGAGCCCAGGTTGCACTAATACTTGCCTATTTGATGGTAATGAAGTCAATTAGTGTGGAGCAGTTGGCAGCCAAGGAGACTTGGCTGTGGAAGGTGTGTGTGGTTCCCTCTCTGCCTTTCCCTGCAGATGGACCTGAGACCTTGTGGCTTTACACTGGAGGAGCACTGGCTCCGTGGGTGAGGGAGCTGGGAAAGGGGAAAGATGTGTGGGGAGCCCAGGGAGCCTGCCAGCCCCCCTAACTCTCCTGGCCTGGCAGAGTGGGCCTGTATGTGGCCAGCTGGGCTTCAGAAACACAACCTGCTCTGCTGACCAGCACTTGGGAGTTGTGTTTAGTGCTCCTTTTTTATTTATAGGTTTTATATACATATATATATATATATACACACAAATGCTAAGTTTCAGAAGCAGCACACATATGCCTGCGGTTAGCAAGCACACATGCAGACAGCTCTACATCTAGCTTGAGTGAGATTTTGAGGTGTTTTTAGAGGAAAAAAGGCACAATCAGAACAACAGAATACCCCGTGCTTTCTGCCCTGTCCTGGAGGTGGCTGTCCCATGGTGGTGTGGGACACACAACCCCACGCTATCCCCAGGGCTGCCCCTGCCGGCCTGCTGCCCCCAGTCCCCCTTGGTCTCAGTGCCCTCCTGGTGCTGGGGTGCTTGAATCCCCTCTGGTCTGTTCCCACCACAGATGCAGATCCCACAAGCATTTCCTGTGTGTGCTCCATCTCTCCTCCTGATCTCTGGTGTTCTGCCGTCACTGCACGGTTTTGTTTCCTTGCCCTCGTTTCAAATCCCATCACTGCCTCAGCCTCCTAGGAGAGATAAGGGCTGGGATGGAGGTAAAACCAGGCCTGTGGTTGTCGGCCGATGGCACACAACGTTCAAAACACCCTTTGTGATCGTGCCCTGGTTGGACCATGATGTGCATCCCCCCCTCCATAGGCGAGCGTCCCCAAGAAGAGCCTTTGGCACAGGTCAGCACACTCCCCCTTGCCTCCCAAAACTGTGGCAGCTCGGTCAAAGGCATTTGGCAGAGGTGTGGGGAGGGGATTTGGAGGGATTTAGGAGCTGGGACAATGGGCTGAATCCAAGGAGGAGCAAGCATCAGCAGCAGCATCTGAAATGAATGAGCACCGGGGTTTGCCCAGAGAGGCTGCTGGCAGAGAGAGCATCTTGGCCGAGAGGAAGGAATGGCACAGGAGCACTTAGAAGGTGGGGAACCTGCCAGCCAGACCCCCGGCACTGCCTGAGGTGGGTCTGAAACAGCCCTGGCAGCCAGTGATCAAGCATGACTCAGTCCCTTTCCTCTAACACTGTGCTAAAAACTGTCCACAGCACGGACAGAGCTGCAGTGTTCTTAGAACAAGGATGCAGAGTGCTCGGGAAATGGGATCACACAGTGAGATGCCCCCATTTCTGCTGTGAGAGGGTGTGTGGAAGGTGTCTGGATGTCAAGAGCCCTCCTAAATGGGAGCTTTCCTGCAAGCAGGGCCAAGAGGAGTGCTTGGGAAGTGATTTTATGAGGTTCTTGTTAATTTGGATCTTGATTCAGATACCAGAAGTGTTTTCCATATTTTCCAGGCACCCATCTGTCACAGTGATGAGCCCTGCACAGTACTTGTCAGCAAATAAATGAAATATTCTGGTGAGATTCACTGCATTTAATGCTGGGAGATGAGATCTGGCTTGCGAGATACTTATACCTCATGCCGCTTATCTTATTTTGTACAGATTTTTGTCCCAGTATTTTAATAGATACTGTTTTGATTGTGTAAAATAATACTGTAGAGCAAAAATAGCTGGGCAGAGTCCTAGGGGTGATATTGTCGGGAGCTATTTGTGCCAGGATGAAGATCATGGCTGAGCATCTCCCAGGCACTGGAGGGGTTGCAGTGAGAGTGTAGGGGGTGATGGGGATGGTGGGACTGGTAGCCAGGAGCTAAGTGGGGAAGCTGGGAAGCCTCTGGCATCACTGGCTCCCACCGAATCTCTCAGACCTCCAAGTCACTGAAGAGAGGATTCATGTGCAACTGTGATGCTGAAGCTCTCTGGCTCCATCGTTAAAAAAACCCAGCAGCGCTGGGGCATTCAGCGTTTAATTAACTTGCCAAGTGGTAACGTTGACCAGAATTATGCGGGAAGACTTCTATTTTAGTTAATTACAGTTTTGTTGTAGCCCATTAGTAAATTAAAACAATTGCAGGGTAAGACCCAGCAGAGGTTGGCGAGCGCGGCTGGGGCCACCTGCCAGCCAGTTCCAGAGCTCCAGGGCGGCTGGGCACACCCCCATCCTTGCAGCCCCTCAATGCACACCAATCCCACGTATTGCCCACCCTCCCTCACCCCCTGGGAGGGAGCCTGGGCAGCAACTGGCACGGCAATTGCTGCCCCTTGAGCAGCCTGCAGGAATTGCAGACTTATTCAGCATCCCCCAATAGCACTTTCACGGTGCACAGTTAGAAACTGGGATGGTCATTACCACTTGAATATGATGCCTTGAAGGAAGCCACATGCCCTCAGTCCCTCATGCCTTGCACCTGGGGCTCTGTCCTGTCTCTTGTGACCACACCACCACCGCTTTTCTCTCCAGAAACCCACTTTTTCCATAACTCCTCTGCAAATCCCAGTGGTTTTGAGGTGAGGAAGGCAAGGAGCCTGAGGCCTGTAAGCTGATAACCAGCTGGGCTGGGCAGCCCCTGGCACCCTCACCCCCCTGCTTCCAGCTGGCTGTTTTCCAGTGTGCCCTGCCATGCCAGCACCTCTTCACTTCAGATGGCATCTCAGGTGTGCTTTGGTTTCATCCCTCTAATTATTGATGCTCTCCTCTGCCCGGAGCCCACTCTGCATCCTGGCAGTGTTGCCCATCTTCCCTGTGTGCCACAGCCTTCCTCAGCTCCCCATCGCCTGCGCTCCATGTAGTTAACCCCCCATGCCCACCCCCATGGTGGTCCTGAGGCAGCAAACCTCAGTGCCAGGCAAGCCCCCATCCCAATCCTGATCAGGGCCAAGGTTTCCAGCATCTTTAAATGTGGAGACTCAGACAGGCACCACTGTGCTTTTGCCATAAGCTCCTTAACCGCTTTCCACCTCTTTGAGGAGCACCCTGACTTCCTGGATATCCAAGGGTTTGGACATGCAAAGCACTAAATACAGCCTAATTATTATTATCTTCGTGGGATCTGGTTAATCTCGATGGGGATTTACAAGCTGTTAGCAAACCAGACGGTCCTCCAATGTTTGCATGTTTCTCAGGGGCAGCTTAATCCCCTTGGCCGTGTTCACTGGGAAATGCCCGAGGCCAAGTTATAAGGAGGAGGGAGCTGCTTCAGAGCCCATCCTCCTGAGAGGGAGCAGAGGTGCTGTGGGATAACCAAATACTGAGCTGATAATGCTGCAGGACCACGGGAAAGGGATGGATCATTTGTCAGAGCAGAGTGTAGGGGGCTGGCACGGGGCTGGGAGGTGCCTCAGCTTCAGCATCCTTATGGAGCCTCTAAGTTTTACCACCCAGATGCAAGACAGGTGTCAGTGCTGGGGTTGATGGGGCTGCAGAGGTCTCTTAAGGATGGAATGAAGAGCTCTAAATGGTTTGCCAGAGGCATTCCCTCAGGCACGGACAGCTTTGTTTGCCTGCACCTTCCCGCAGCTGCCACAGGCAGGATTTCTCGCTCCCTGGTGTGCGTGTGGAGCCGGGCAGCTCACAGCTGCTGCTGCTGGAGCGTTCACTGCAGCCAGCGCTGTGCTGGCTGCTGCAGCACGGTCTGTGCTCACACACGGCTCCACTCGGCACTGGCTGTGACAGGGACAGGGCTCTCCCACAGCTTGGCAAAATTCACTGGTTTTCTGCCATCCAAGGCTGTAACCGTGCAGCGATTTTCCACAGGGGTTCAGGCTGAAGCGCAGCGTGCTGGACTGTCAGCAAGGTCTCCCAGGAAGACCCCAGAGGTGCTGAAAGAAAAACCAGGAAGGGAAAATGCAAACTCCGTATACGCCAGCCTCTTGTTTTGGATGTTTCCAGGCTTGGCCAGCACCTCTCATGGCTGGCAAAGGCCAAGGACCCCCTCCACCTGCCCTTTCCCTGGTTCAGTCTCCACGCTGTACCTGTGCCTTCCTGCTTGCTTTGAAAGATGAGGAGCATTTCAGAGTGAAGCTCCACAATCTTTTTGGCAGGGCTATTTTTAACAGAGATAGTTCCCTTATCCGCTTCCCAGTGCGTCCCATGAAGAGTGAAGCTGTCACATCTGTGAGAGCACGATGGCAGGGTGAGCTGCTCAAACTGGGGCAGCTGCCAAGAGGAATGGCTGCGGAGCCACAGCTGGGAGGAACCTGAGGGAGAAGGCTCAGAGCAACCTGCAAAGCCATTAGATCACAGAATCATAGGATGGTTTGGGTTGGAAGGGACCTTCATGATCATCTTGTTCCAACCAAGGGGCAAAATGGGCATGTCATGGGCAGGGACGCCTTCCCCTAGAACAGGTTGCTCAAAGCCCCATCCAGCCTAACCATGAACACTTCCAGGGATGGAGCATCCCCATGAAAGGGATCAATACTGTGCTTTCCTGGTTTTGGAGGCTTTGCCTAAGCCTCCTGCTGATGAGATTACACCAGCAGTGACTTCTGCCTCTCCATGGACACAAGAGCCACCTCATCAGATAAGACCTGATTGGCACTCAGCATCCACAGTTGGTACTTGGTGGCCACTGATGGTCTTCCATGGTATTCCTGGGCTTGAATTTTGCCCTGGAAGGGCAAAAGCATCCATGCCCATCCCACACCCAGAGGTCTGCCAGCCAGCATGGTCTGGCAGGCTGGGACATCAGGAGCATGGGCAGTGCCCTGGATGAGGCAGGCTGGGTAGTTCAAGGCAAGCTGATCTCCTCCAGCTCCTGCAGGACCATGCTGGGAGCTGGTACGATGGCATGGCAGAGAGGGATGGGCAGGAGCTGAGCTGAGCTCTGCCCTGGCACATCCAGCCCGTCCCCTCTGCATCACATCCCTCTCCTCACTGCCTGCATCGGGGAGGGAGCTCTGGTGAAATAAAATGGGATCCCTGAAAGAAAAATGAAAGGTCGTGTATTTCCATGAGGCAGGGTTTCAATTTGTGTCACACAATCACATTTCCTTCTGCAGTCTGGAATAATTACACAGCGGAGCAGGGCGAGCAGATCTGATTCAGAGGCACGGGGACAAGAACGAGTTCTGAAATAAAAGAAGACAAATGCAATCATTAAGATACAATAGGCTGCACTTGCCCCTTAATTAGACTTTCTCTTTGATTAAGCAGTAATTAAATATTACCGTGCTGAAAGGGATTTTTTTAATGGCCCTCTGAAGCCCTAATGTATTCTTAAGATGTTTGTGTGAAGAGCAGGGGCTGCAGGGGGGAGCTGGGGATGGGAGGATATTTTATGTCTGCCCCATCCCCACAGGAGCAGCCCTCCCACCCCTCTGCTCTCCAGAGGGCGTGGGCTGGTGGCTGCTCCTGGGTAGGATTGCTGCAGGAGTGAAGTGTCCATGGGGAAGCCTGCATCTCATCATAACCTGGGCAAGGCTATCACAGTGCTGCTGTAGGTATGGGAGTTAATGTTGTAGAATAGAACCATGGACTTGTTTAGGTTGGAAAAGACCCCTAAGATCTTGGAGTCCAACCATTACCCCAGCACTGCCAAGCCCATTCAAGCCCTTTAAATCTTTCAGGGAAGGTGACTCTACCACTTCCCTGGGCAGCCTGTTCGAGTTTTCAGTGAAGAAATTTTTCCTAATATCAGATCTAAACCTCTTCTGGCACAACCTGAGGTCGTTTCCTCGATGTCATTTTGGTGAATCTCATTTTCTACAGGCAGACCCGTGGCCTCTGTGGCCCCAGGGAATACAGCTGGCTCACAGCCCTGGCCCCAGGCTGGTCCAGCTGAAGACCAAGACCACCCCTCTGACAGTGTGACAGCTCCTCAGGGCCTGTCCCTCTGAGGTTGACCACCCCGAGCTTTGGGAGCCATGGATCAGCAAAGGAGAGGTCTGGGAAAAGGTCCTGGAGCATATTTGTGCTGTTAGCAGCAAAACCAGAAAGACTTAAGATGCTGAAACATCTAAAGGGAAGGAAATGTCAGGCCCCTATTCCTGGACATTCCTGGTTGGGTAAAAATAGTCCTTGGGCGACCCGGGGGGGGAAAGTGCTTCTGATCTCTTAATGCAGAGCCCCTGCCGTAGCCCTGCGGGCTCTCTGCCACTCACAGCCCCGCTTGCCTCTGCTTTTTCCAGGCCATAAAATGACAGCTCTTGCTGAGAATTTCACTAGATGAGATTGGCTTGTTCTTTTCCTGCACAGCGTGTACTTTGGGTAGTATCTTCGGGAAATTTTGGCGTACTTGTGTACCCAGTATTTTTGTTAACCTAGAAAAAAAGATCCCTAGGCGTTATGATTATGCTATTAAACCTTTATTGTATCAAAGAAAACAAATTGGAGCAAGAGAGGAGCTGTATGGAGCTGAGAAGTGTTAAGCTACAGTAGTAATCTGCCTTTAATTGTTTAATTTTGCTTAAAACCAAAAATACCGCAGGGTTGGAGAATGAAAGAGCTGGTGGTGCTGAGGGGTTGTGGGGCAGAGTGTGCAATCCCTGTGCTGTACCCATGGTCCCTCCAGCTGGACATCAGTGGGTTCTGGACAGGGATAGGGGTGGGTTTAAGCAGGATGTGGATGGTTTGTAGGGTATGGCTACACCACTGTGCTCCCCCCCACAGCTGGTTATTTGGTTTGGGTGGGCCGAGTCCTTTGCACCCTGTGTCCCATCAGCAGAGCTCCTCGCTGAGATCCCTGCTTGGGGGGAAGCTCCCAGAGTCTGAGCAGTGTTTTTCCTTCCTCTCTCTTGCAGAAGAACGAATGGCTGTGCTTGAACTGCCAAACCCAACGGCTGCTCGAAGGCAGCCTCGGCGACCCTGCCCCGATGCCACTGCCTACCCCAAAGCCACCGTCCACCGGCTCCCCGCGGCACCAGCCGCCCGCCGCCGGCCAGCAGCAGAGAGCACCCACACCGGCACCCGCGCCCGCGCCCGCCGAGCCAGCGGCACCCCCTGAGCCACAGCCCTCGCCTGCCAAGAGCCTCCGGGCTGCCGAGCAGAGCAGGACTATGAGCCCTGTCCCAGCAGAGAAGAAGCCCCCAGCACCGGCAGAAAAAAAGCCCCCAGCACAGGCAGAAAAGAAGCCCCCGGCGCCGGCAGAAAAGAAGCCTCCGGTGGTGGCAGAAAAGAAGCCCCCAGCTCCGGCAGAGGAAAAGCCGCCGCCCAAAGCTGCCCCAGAGCCTTCCAGAGCCCCTGAGATCGCCATTCCAAAGGGGAAGAGCGTGACCCCCAAACCGGAGGTGGAGAGCAAGGAGAGCCGGGAGGCACCGCGGGCCAAGGAGCAGGAGGTGAGCTCTGAGGGTGCGTCCAGCTCCCAGCATCCCCAGAGACTGCATCCTGCCCCAGGCTGGCTTGGTGCTGAACCGTGCCTCTGGTGGCAGTTGTGCTCACAA
The DNA here is from genome assembly GCF_025592945.1 of Manacus candei. NCBI lineage: Eukaryota > Metazoa > Chordata > Aves > Passeriformes > Pipridae > Manacus > Manacus candei. The sequence goes on from NW_026138084.1 coordinate 502,633, forward strand.
GTGGGGAGAATTATTCCAAATTAGAACACAAACCATGTTGTCGAGGCCATTTGCCCCAGGAAATGGTCTTTTGGGGAATGGTGAGTTCCAAACACTGCTGTCTCAGCATTCCCAAATGCCTTAGGACCTTCACAGGCTTCATGGCAGCATGCTGGTATTTGCCTTCTATTTATTAGGATTACATCAAGTTGGGCAAAATGTGATAGTTCAGGTCATCTCTGGCCTTTGGATTTGTTTTAAAATAACATAAAGGCAGTTGGATTTGTCATGAAATGAAAAACAAGTTTGCCCACATTCCGTGTTGCAGCAGTGGGCATTTTTCAAGCTCCTCGTCCCACTTTTTGCAAATTCAGTACAATTTTGAGAAACGTTTGGCTGCCTTGGGATAGTGTAACCCCATGAGCAGCCATCCCAGCAGCAACCAGCAGAGCCCCCCATGGGGAGGGGATGCAGCAGGAGGTCCCCACCAGCCAGGAGAGGTTGGCTGCCCCCCTCACCGCTGTGCAGCCCCCAGGGAAGAGGCTCCTTGTGCCCCAAAATCAAGTGGTCTGCAGTGCCTCTATGCTGGCAGGGTGACAGGCCCTGGGTGTGATGGCACTCTCCCCATGGCTTGGAGGCTTGTCCCCCACACTGCCTAATTCCAAAGCCAGTGAAAGGGGCCTGTTTATTTCTGCTGTTGTCTAATGAGGATCCTGGGGGCTGCCCTGCTTCTGAAGGGTTGTTTGGGAGCTAAGGGAGTTGGAGACATGGAGGGGGCCCCCAGCCTTCATGCTGGGCTGGCTCCCAGTGCTGCCCAGACCTTCTGCATGCTCCCTGGGAGTGGGTTTTGGGGGAAGCAGGGGCAGCAGCTCTGGAGCCGCCCAGGTCTGACACTGTGCTCTCCCTTGCCCACAGGATGGGAGCAAGCCTTACCCCCCAGACCTGTCCCGCAGCCCCCAGAGCCTCAGCGACACCGGCTACTCCTCCGATGGCATCTCCAGCTCGCAGAGCGAGATCACCGGCCTGGTGCAGCAGGAGGAGGAGAAGCTGAGCAGCACTGGGCTGGCCGGGCAGAGCCCCCCCAGCCCCTCGGAGCTCACCAAGCTGGAAAGCAGCATGCGGCCCCTCCTGGAAGGCCGGGGTGCCCCACCGGAGCCCACCGAGCATGGCAAAGGCCGTTCGGAGACACAGGAGGATCAGCGACAACGGCAGCGGCCACGGTACCTCTCTATCACCCCCGAAGCCTTCGACTCGGACGAGGAGCTGGAGGACATCCTGGAGGAGGATGAGGAGTGGGATAACCAGCGGGAGCGGCGGGAAAGTGCTGAGTCCTCAGATGAGTTTGGCAGCAAGCTGCGGCACGACTACGTGGAGGACAGCAGTGAGGGGGGCTTCTCCCCAGTGCCCCCCCGGGCCAAGGGCCGGGAGGCAGAGGTGAGCGATGAGGAGTTCATGCGGAGGCAGATCCTGGAGATGAGTGCGGAGGAGGACAACCTTGAAGAGGAGGAGGAAGGCTACGGGCGCACCAAGTACAGCATCCCCAAAGCCGGGCAGAAGGCCGAGGCAGAGAAGGGCAAAGAGCCAGCACCAGCCAAGCGGCGCCTGCCACATGGTGCCAGCAGCATGTACACGGAGGAGAGGAAGGAGGTGGAGGCAGCAGAGGGTGATGACTTGAGCACGGCCCAGGGTGGGCTCCGGCGATTCAAGACCATTGAGCTGAACAGCACAACCGGCTATGGCCGGGAGATGGAGATGGGCCAGGAGGCGGACACCAGCCTGGACCGGGAGCCCGAGCTGGAGATGGAGAGCCTGACAGGCTCCCCTGAGGAGCGCTCCCGGGGCGAGTATTCCTCCACCCTACCAGCCACGACACCCAGTTACACCTCCGGCACCTCACCAACCTCCATCTCCTCTCTGGAGGAGGACAGTGACAGCAGCCCCAGCCGCCGGCAGCGACTGGAGGAGGTGAAGCAGCAGAGGAAGGCTCGGCACCGCTCACACGGCCCCTTGCTGCCCACCATCGAGGACTCATCTGAGGAGGAGGAGATGCGGGAGGAAGAGGAGCTGCTGCGGGAGCAGGAGAAGATGCGGGAGGTGGAGCAGCAGCGCATCCGGAGCACAGCACGCAAGACCAAGCGTGACAAGGAGGAGCTAAGGGCCCAGCGGAGGAGGGAGCGCTCCAAAACCCCCCCCAGCAACCTCTCCCCCATCGAGGACGCCTCCCCCACTGAGGAGCTGCGACAGGCGGCAGAGATGGAGGAGCTCCACCGCTCCTCCTGCTCGGAGTACTCGCCTTCCATCGACTCAGAGGCAGAGAGCTTTGACGCTGTGACCTCCAAGCTATACAAGTCGGGCAGCGAGTACAACCTGCCCACCTTCATGTCGCTCTACTCCCCGACAGAGAAGGTAGAGACTGGCCCCAGCCAGCCCACCAGCAAGCCCCTCAAGAGCGCCGAGGAAGCCTACGAGGAGATGATGAGGAAGGCAGAGATGATGCAGAAGCAGCAGGTCCAGCAGGCCCAGCCAGCCTCTTCCTTTGGCAGCACCTACCAGCAGGTCGGCTACCGCGGCACCGAGGGCCAGAACGGCTTCGAGTACCAGTATGCCGACGAGTACCGGTACGACAGCGGCCTCATGCGCCCCTCCCAGCCTGACTATCCCAGTGCCCTGCCAAAGGTGGGAGCAGTGTATGAGGAGATCCTGCAGACCTCACAGAGCATCTCCAGGATGCACCAGTCCTCTTCCTTCGACCTGGCCCTCGAGCAGGGTGAGAAGGCAAAGGGGCAGGAGGAGGCGTACCAGGAGAAGCGCTTCCTCAATGCTGAGAGCGCCTACGCTGAGCTGTTGAAACAGAACGGCGGCCCGCTTACCCCCGGCACCAGCCCCACACAGCTCTCCGCTCCTGTCTCCTTTGCCAGCTCTGACAGCAGCACAGGCAAAACCATTCCTGATGTCCGGGTCACCCAGCATTTTGCAAAAGAGGGGCAAGACCTAGCCAAGGTCCAGAGTGCCCCGGCAGCACCCAGCCCAGTATCCAAGGCTACCACCACTCCTTATGCCTTCAGCAAAGGTGCCAGCACAGTGACGACAGCGGCGGGCAGCCCCGGGAGCACACTGCGGAGCTACAGCTCACCAGCTCCAGAGACCCCATCCATATCTGGGAGAAGCTACACTCCAGCAAAGAGCACCGTCAGCTATGGCTCACAGACAGAGGACACCAGCAGAACCAGGATGGTGGAGATCAGCGTGCAGACAGCCAGGGAGAAGCTCCCAGCTGTGAGCGACAGCAAGCCTGCACTGCCCAAGACATACCCCTTCTTCAAAACCTCCAGCCCTCCACTCTCTCCCACCTCCCCCACGCAGAGTCCCACCCGCACCACAAAGGCCACAGCTGAGTTTTCCACGCAGACACAGAGCCCCGTCCTCTCCTACGAGGGTCTCTCTGCCGCGGCTGCTGGCCTGGACACGTCTTCCCCCATGGTGGCACAGGGGACGCAGACACCGCACCGGGCGGGCTCGCCGCGCCTGACCCGGCAGGCCTCCTCACAGGACTCCCCCTTCATGGTGATCACACTGGCGGCCGACGCAGCCAGCCAAACCAAGCCAGTCAGCTCTGGCGCCTTGACGTCCCCGACCTCATCCCCCACCAGGCCAAGCCGGCAGCTGCTGGCCCACGGTTACACCCAGACACCGGAGCCAGAGCAGCTGGCAGGTGCCTACATCAGGGCACAGCCAGTGAAGGACCATGCCCAGAAAGCACCTGCCGTGACTTCAGCTGCTGACGGCATCACAGGGCTATACAGCTGGGGAGCGCTCCCTGCGGAAAACATATCCCTCTGCCGCATCTCCTCCATCCCCGGCACGTCTCGAGTGGAGCCAGGGCCAAAGGTGCCAAGCAGCAATGCTGTGGATTTGCGGACCGCACTGAAGTCTGCCCCCATCATCATAACAGACCAAGGCATGGATCTCACATCCTTGGCCACTGAGGCCAGGAAGTATTGCCTGACCCTGGACCACATCCCAAACCGGCAGTCCACGGCCATCCAGCCCTTGATCATCAACCTCAATGCCCAGGAGCAGCCCCATGCCATCATCGCAGCAGCCAGCACTGCCGGCCTGGCCATTGCCTCCCCCATGATCCTTTCACAGTCCAAACAACCTGTGGTCTATGGAGACCCTTTCCAGAGCCGTGTGGACTTTGGGCAGGGGACTGGGAGCCCAGTGTGCTTGGCACAGGTGAAGCAGGTGGAGCAGGGAGTCCAGACAGCCACTGTCAGAGCCAGTGGGGTAGCCAGTGGCAAGCCTGAGCCTGCCGCTGGCCCCCAAACCAAATTTGCGAGGTATGGCGTGCCAGGCCAGATGGCAAAGAAGGATGTGCTCCTCACACAGACTGGCGGGGTGCAGAATGCCGGTGGCCTTCCACAGTCCTTCCCGCCAGAGCCGGGCTCGGAGGTGTACCGGGCAGTGCCGGTGGAGCTGAAGAGCCAGAGCCCTCTCCTTGCCCTAGGCGGCAAGAAGTCCCAGGTGATGATGGTGCAGATGGAGGAGGCAGCTACTGGCCCAGTGACCAAAGTGCTGAAGGAGGAGGCGCCGACCAATGTGCTGGACCTCACAGGCGTGAAGCCAGAAAGCCAGGTGGCCTGCTGTGACATGGTCTACAAGTTCCCCTTCGGCGGCAGCTGCACCGGTGCTTTCAACCCCACCTCTAAGATGCCAGAGAAAAAAGCTGGGGAGGCAACGGTGGCGCCTGGACGGAAAGCCAGCGGGCCCCTCTATGGCAGCAGAGAGCCAGAGCTGCCGGAGACCTTCCCCTACCGGGAGCAGCCGGCCCCAGCACCTGCACTCTATGAGGAGCAGAAATTTTATGCAGCTAGCGCCTTTGGCCGCCTCTACTCTTCCATGTCAGACACAAACCTCTCTGAAATTGGGATGGGCTACTACCACACGAAGGGGGATCAGCCCTTCCCCTCCCCGGCGGGTGATGCCGCTGTGGACCTGAGCACCATGAAGCACTCCTACAGTGTGGGCTTTGCTGAGGGGGGTTACCTGGGCCAAGGGCTGCAGTATGGCTCCTTCTCCGACCTGCGACAACCTGGAGAGCTGCTGAGCCACCCATTCCCCATGCGGAGGTACAGCTCAGCCTCCAACATCTACTCCGACTACCGTTTCTCGCCCCGGGGGGACCTGGCCAGCTTCCAGGAGTCCAGCCTGGCCCACTACAGTGCCACCACAGCACGCGAGATCAGCCGCATGTGCGCTGCCCTCAACTCCATGGACCAGTACGGGGGCCGGCATGCCAATGGCCCCGACATGCTGCCCTACGGCCCCAGCGCTGGGCAGGGGGGCACAGGGGGGCTGGCAGCTCAGCAGCAGGGCCCTGTACCGCCCAAACCCGGCGGGATGTACAACCCCACCTTCCCCGAGGGACGGCAGGGCTTCAGCAACCTGGCACAGTACAATGTTCCCGGCGTCCGCCTGGGCGCCATCCGGCAGATGCTTCCTTCCACTGCAACCGTGCGGGCCGCTGACGGCATGATCTACTCCACCATCAACACGCCCATCGCCTCCACGCTGCCCATCACCACCCAGCCGGCCTCAGTACTGCGGCCCATGCTGCGTGGGCTGTACAGACCCTACGGCTCTGGTGGCGTAGCAGCGGTCCCACTGGCCAGCCTGGCCAGGCTGCCCGTCGTCACCCCCCGTGTCCCGCTGGCAGCACAGGGCCTGTACCGCTTCCCAGCCCCGAGCCACGCAGCCCCAAGTCATGCAGCCCCGAGCCACGCAGCCCCGAGCCACCCAGCTCCAAGCCGTCCAGCCCCAGCAGCCTCACTGATGGAGACACCTGTCTACCTGGGGAAACCTGTTGTCAGCACAGCACCAGCAACGGCGGGAGCTGGTCCCACTCCCAAAGCCCCTGCTGCCCCAGCTGCCCCCACCAGTGGCTTGCAGAGAGTGGAGCCGCCACCGGCTGCCCCCCGTGTGGAGGCACCGGCAGCACCAGCAGCCGCCAAGGAGAGCGTGCAAGCAGCCGCAGCGCCCAAGCCGCCACTGGATGGGGCTCTGCGGGAGGAGCGGGAGCGGGAAGAGGAACGTCAGCGCAAGCAGCAGGAGCACGTGCTGCAGCTGGAGCGGGAGCGCGTGGAGCTGGAGAAGCTGCGGCAGCTGCGGCTGCAGGAGGAGCTGGAGCGGGAGCGTGCGGAGCTGCAGCGGCACCGTGAGAAGGAGCAGATGTTGGTGCAGCGGGAGCTGCAGGAGCTGCAGTGCATCAAGCAGCAGGTGCTGCAGCAGCAGCAGGAGGAGCGGCACGCACAGCTGGCGCTGCAGCGGGAGCAGCTCGCCCAGCAGCGCCTCCAACTCGAGCACATCCACCAGCTCCAGCACCAGCTGCAGCAGCAGCTGGAGGAGCAGAAGCGGCAGAAGACCATCTTCCCTGCGCCCGTCGAGCCCACCGCCCGCCCGTCTGAGGGGCCTGCCGAGGCACCACGGGGGCTGCCACACAATGGGCAGGCATGGGCCCCACCAGGCCAGACACCCCCAGAGGGGCCCACCGGCCCCCGCTACCCTGTGCCGCAGCGGCCGCTCAGCAGCTCAGCCTCGGACATGTCACTGCAAGTCGAGGAATCCTGGGAGCCCGGCCGGGGCATCAAGAAGAGGAACTCGATGCCACGGCTGCGGGATGCCTACGAGAAGGAGACGACACGGGAGGCCTTCGTGGCAAGGAAGACAGCGGACAGCAGCGTGCAGACAGACGAGGAGGATGGCGAGGAGCGGTACATGCTGTCACGGCGACGGCGGACGCGGCGCAGCGCTGACTGCAGCGTGCAGACGGACGAGGAGGACAGCGGGGAGTGGGAGCAGCCTGTGCGCCGCCGGCGCTCCAGAGCCTCACGGCATGCTGAGGCCAGCGCTGAGGGCAAGACGGATGGGGTGACCCGTGGTACAGCCAGTGTGGGCATCCAGACCATCAGCGACTGCTCAGTGCAAACAGAGCCCGACCAGCTCCTCCGTGTCTCCCCCTCCATCCACATCACCACCCACGACCCCCGGGTGGAGATCGTGAAGTACATCTCAGCCCCAGAGAAGACGCAGCGGGGTGAGAGCCTGGCCTGCCAGACGGAGCCAGAGCCGGCCCCTCAACCTGGCGTCGTGGTCCCCCAGTTGACGGTGCCCACCACCATCCCACCCTACTCTACCAACCTCCAGATAGTGAGCACAGGCCCCCTGGACCCTCACGCAGTCCGGCAGCAGACCCTAGGCAAGTTCGAGAAGAAGAAGCCAGATCCCCTGGAAATTGGCTACCAGTCCCATCTGCCGGCCGAATCCCTCTCCCAGCTGGTGACCCGCCAGCCACCCCGCTCTCCCCAGGTCCTCTACTCACCTGTCTCACCCCTGTCCCCTCACCGTCTCCTGGAGTCCTCCTTCGCCACCAGCGAGCGTCTGAACAAGGCCCACGTCCCCCCGCAGAAGCACTTCACCACTGACTTAGCCCAGCGCCAGCAGACGCTGCCACGCCCCATCAAGACCATGCAGCGCTCCCTCTCTGACCCCAAGCCCATCAGCCCCACCGCCGAGGAGGCCGGCAAAGACAGGTTTTCCCTCTATCAGCACCCACTGCTGCCCAGCACCCAGGTATGTCACCACAGGGAACAATCTGCCCCTCAGGGATCAGCCCTGGGAGGCACCTTGGGACACTTCAGTTTCATTAGCACTGCAGCAATTAATATTTCAAAAGGCCAGCTTCCTGTGGCAGCTGATGGCAGCCAGTGGGCACAGACATGTGCAGCGACACTGGCAGCCAGAGGGAGGCCTTGGAGGTCCACTGGCTGCATGAGCCTGTCAGCAGGCAGGAGGTGCTGTGGGATGGCAGGATCAGGGCTGTCCCCTATCCCATTTCCCCTGCTCCAGCTGGGTCCCCCTTCTCACACAAGGAGCCACCATAACCCACAACTCCATTTCGGGTTGTGGTGGCTCTTGCTCCCACCTTTGTCCCTACACACTGAGGTTGCCTTGAGCTGCTAAGTGCCCAGGCAAGAGCCACGGGGCAATTCCTGGGGCAGCAGCACCCCAGGCAGTCTCCCGAGTCCCTCTGCCACATGCCCACAGATAGAAAGCATTTTTTGCGGCAGAGGGCACACACGTGGCCAGCCTGGCACTTGGCCGGCTGCCACCCCCGGTAATTACTCACGGAAAGCGCCCTGCCTGTTACTTCCATCCTATTTATTGCGCTTTTACATAAACGCTGCTTCCTCGGTGCGTGGGGGAACACGTGCACAGTGGGACGCCTCACCACAACCCCCGGGGCATGGGAGGAGCACTGTGGTGCTTGGGGTGGGACATGGGGGGACACCCACCTGCCCCCCTGACCCAGTGTCCCTTGGCTTTGCAGGTGGGGGGGCTGCAGTCGAGCTCACTGGCACGCAAGGTGAAGCGGACACTGCCCAGCCCACCGCCCGAGGAGCCCCACGTCCCCCTGGCCAGCCCGGCCGCCTCCCAGCTCTACCTGAGCAGCCTGGCCACCAAGGCCACCGCGCCGGTCACCAAGGCCAGCCTGCTGAAGGAGCTTGACCGTGACCTGAGGCTGGTGGAGCATGAGGCCACCAAGCTGCGGAAGAAGCAGGCGGAGCTGGACGAGGAGGAGAAGGAGATTGATGCCAAGCTGAAGTACCTGGAGCTGGGCATCACCCAGCGCAAGGAGTCGCTGCTGAAGGATCGGGGTGGTGGGCGGGACCACCCCTACCTGCGCTACCCTGGGGACCGCCGGGACTACCTGTCCGACAGCGAGCTGCACAGCCTGCGCCTCGCCGCCTATGACGGCGCTGGCCTGCGCCCCACACCTGCTGGGCAGTACCCCGACTACACCGCCACCGCTGCCGCCGCCTCCTACGGCGCCTACCCCTACCCCGCCCCACAGGGCCCTGCTGCCTTCCCGCCGCCACGCCTGCAGCACCCCCAGTACCCTGCAGCCAGCACCTCGCAGGATGGCTTGTCGGCAGCCCCACTGCCCACCTTCACCTCACCCGGTGCCTTCCCGGCCCACGGCACCACATACCCAGAGTTGGCCACGCCAGCCCAGCCAGGCTTCCAGCCCCCAAACCCCTACCAAGCCCCCAGCGCCTATGCCGGGGCAGCCGCCGTGCCGGCAGCAGCACAGCCCACCCTCTATCAGAGCCCAGCAGACTTAGCTGGCGGGCACCAGAAGCCACGGCAGACCTCACTGGCTGACCTGGAACAGAAGATCCCCACCAACTACGAGGTCATCAGCGCAGCCACCAGCTCCTCTGCTGTGCCTGACGTCACCTTCAGCACCGCACCGGCGAGTGGCAGCTACGAGCAGTACAAGGCGCCTGAGACCCGGCCGGCCGAGAGAACCAGCACGACACCAGGCCCCTCGGCCAGCTACTCTTCAGAGTCCCTCTACACCAGCCTGGAGCAGAACATCCCCCGTAACTATGTGATGATTGAGGACATCAGCGAGCTCACCAAGGAGAGTCCAGCGGTGGAGGGGCACAAAGCAGAGCCGGTGGGCACAAGCGTCGACAGCCGCCACGTCAGAGAGAAGAGTGACCTGGGGGACACCGAGAGCTCCAGCCGGCCCTGCTGTTACACCAAAGCTGAGGAGGAGTCTGAGGAGGACATCTACGACCACCATGGCCCTGACTATCGTGGGAAGAACAGCTACTACCGGGGCACAGAGAGCAATGGCAGAGTGTCAGGGAGCTCCACCAGCTCGAGCTACTACTATGGGGACAGTGAATACCGGCACTCCTCACGGGTGGACAAGCATGGCTCTGGCACACCACTACCGAAGCATTCATCCAAAAACCTGGCACCCGCCGTCATCTCCTCCAAACGCAGCAAGCACAGGAAGCAGGGCATGGAGCAGAAGATCTCCAAGTTCTCGCCCATCGAAGAAGCCAAAGACGTGGAGTCAGACCTGGCCTCCTACTCAGCAACAACCTCAGTTGGCAGCAGCAACGTGGCCTCCAGGGCCAAGAAGCTGCAGGATGAGATCACCTATGGCCTGAAAAAGAACGTCTACGAGCAGCAGAAGTACTATGGCGTCTCCAGCCGAGATCTGGTGGATGAGGATGAGCGGGTCTACTCCAGCAGCAGCAGAACCCGCTCCTCTGGCTATGGGGTGGAAAAGTCCTCTGGCCGGGAGATGGGCAGCCGGAGCAAGTCCTATGAACGGGAGGGCATGGAGCGCTCCCAGAAAGTCAGCTCCAAGCCCTCATCCCTCAGCATGAGCCAGAGCCGCGGGCGGGCGCCCATGCGCTCGCAGCCCTCGGAGGAGGAGAGCCCCGTCAGCCCCCTGGGGAAGTCAGTGGGGGGGTCACGCACTGCAGGGGGGCCAGGCCCTCAGTCTGCAGGGGACCCCTGCTCCCAGTTCTGCTCCAGCCACTCGTTGCCTGATGTGCAAAAGCACATCAAAGACGTGCCAAGGAGTCACTCGTACAAGCACGAGGAGGGCTACGGCATGGACGATGCCCATTGCGTTGTCTCAGACAGCGAAGGTAACGGCTCCCCGTGGTGACCACCCCAGAGCATGGCACTTCCCCGGGGCATGCCTGTCCGCTCGTACGCAGAGACACTCTCACCGCCTCAGTTTGCTTGACACGTGCCTTCCTCCCCCCACCCCGGGTGTTCGGTGTTAGCCGGTCCTGCACGGTGCCCCACAGCGCCATGCCGCGCCGCGTCCCGTCCCCACCGGCACGTGCTGTCCCCTGCGCGCGTGCCCGCTGCTTGCCTCTCCCACTCATTGCATGGCTTCCGCCTGGGCAGCCTCGAGCGAGAGATTGACTGTGGTTTGTTTTTGGTTTCCGAAGCCTATCATTTGGGTCAGGAGGAGACAGACTGGTTTGATAAGCCCAGGGAGGCGCGGGCGGAGAGGGTCAGGCACTACGGTGGCCACTCTTCCTCACAGAAGAGACCCCCAGTTAAGCACACCTACCACGATTATGACGAGCCCCCTGATGAAGACCCGTGGCAGCATGATGACTACCCCCAGCACCGTGAGCACCGGCACCACAGGGAGTACGATCGCCACTCTGGCACCTCCCGGCATGCCAGTGATGAGCCCCCGCGCCGCTCGGCAAAGCAGCACCCACGAGAGTCTGGCCGCCACGAGCCCCGCAGCCACGGGCCACCGTCCGGCCCCAAGAAGGCACAGCAGCCCGAGTCCCGTGCGCCTTACGGCCCCAGCTCTGCTGAATATGGCCCGTCATCCCGCCCTGCTGCTCACCACCATGGCACCGAGACCCCCAAGGCACAGAAGCCTTCCCAGCCACACGTGTCGGCCACGACAGCGCCCAAGTCGGAGCCCCTCGCACACCCGCAGCAGCCGGCGGCCAGGCCTCAGCAGACAGGGCAGCCGGCAGCACGGCAGCAGCCAGCGGCACGGCAGGCTGCCCAGCCAGCAGGCTCAGCACAGCCCGAGGCCAGGGGCAGGACACAGGGACCTGCCTCGGCCCGGCCACCACAGCAGCAGCCGGGGCCAGCCCAGGCAGCAGGGAAGGCACCGGCCGCACTCCACGCACAGCCGGGCGGACACCCAGCACCGGCGGTAAGTACGGTCTTGGCCGGCTGGACCCCACAGTTCTGCCTGGGATCAGACCGGCTGGCTGTGGCCAGGGCCTGGCAGAAGGGCTGGAAACAGGAGCCATGGGGCAAAGAGTATCCCACCCATATGCCCACCACAACCATCCCTGGGTGCCCTGGGAGCAGCCATCCCCTCAAGGAGGCATCCCTATGCCCTGGATCCCTTGCTGCCTCTTTTGGGGCCCTGGAACAGCGTTTGGGCATTTCCTCCTGGCCTGCGCCACCCCTAGAGGATGCTCTGCTGGGAGAGTGAGCCCTGAGAGCTGTTTTCCCCATTCCAGACAAAAGCAGAGCCGACGGACACATCCAAACCCGCAGCGAAAGTGCCACAGCAGCCAGGGAGAGCTCCAGCGGCGCAGCCCCTGGGAGCAGCAGGTCAGTGGGCCCCAGTGGCACAGTGCCATCTGTCCCCTCTCATGCCAGCTGCCTGGCACCCCCAGCTGGGCCTGTCCCCTGCTAATGGTGGTTTTGTTTGTCCCCCAGCAGACAGCAAGGCCGGTCCAAGGGCAGCCGGGCCGCGTGGTCCCGCCGGCATGGCCACGGGGCAGCCTGGTGGGGAAGGAGAGAGTGTCTTCTCCAAAATCCTGCCAGGGGGGGCAGCAGAACAAGCAGGCAAACTGACTGAAGGTGAGGGCTGCTGCTGGGATGGGGATGGGGCGGTGATGCTCTTCTGTGCCAAATGGGGTCAGGCGCTCTGGGGATGGTTGGGGTGCAGTGCTCCCACAGTTTGGGGCCCGGGGAGGGGGGGATTAGGGGAGCCACACTGACACCTCTCCTGGCTTCCCCACAGCGGTGTCAGCTTTCGGCAAGAAGTTCACTTCATTCTGGTGAGAGAACGGCACAAGGTGAGTGCAGATGGCACTGGGCACTGCGCCGTGGGCTTTCCCTGCCCTGGCTGTGCCTGACACCCTCCTGCTCCCTCCTGCTGCAGGAGTTTGGGAAGCGAGTGGAGATTGAGTCGTTGCAGTGGAAAAACCTATGAAGAAGCCAATGAATTCAGCACGCAGCGCCAGACTCTGAGTATAACGGTGAGCGCCCATGTAGAGGGCTGGAGAAGTTGGCTGCCCTTAAGGATGAATCCTCACACTGAGGACCCCTCCACCATGCCATCCCTGGGGCTCCTGTGGCACTGCTGTTGCCCCAGCACATACTGAGCTCTGCCCTGCCACAGTCCCAGTCACCACTGTGGGAAGGACCTGGTGCATCCCCGTCCCTTCACTCTGGGCCACTCATCTCCATTTTCATGTCTAAGTGCCGGCCCCAAGCCAAGGCATGGGGGCTTGGCCTTGTTCCCCACTCTCGGCAGAGCCATGTGGGCCGATGCCATGCGGATGCTGGTGCAGATCCTGGGTTTGCATGGAAGGTTTGGGTGGCCCAGGCTCTGCTCCGGGAGCCCGTCCAGCGCGGGGGCGGCAGCAGCTGCTCGGCCGGCAGTGCCTCTTGGCTCTCTGGGGCCCATTCGCTCGGGCTGGCACTGCTGCTCAGCAGGGCCCTTCCGCCAGGACGAGGCTGCTCAGACTAATGCCTCTCTCTCTGTCTCTCACAAGCTTTTGAAAGCAGGGCGATCCCTGGATGCTGGACCAAAAAGCGGCCGAGCAGGGGCCCGGCGGACGCCCTGGGGCAGGTGCCCCCCACGCCAGGCGAGCAGCTCCAGCGCGGCACACGGCAAGCCCCGGCAGCCGCCATGAGGGGATGGGCCTGATACAGACCATTGGGTCGGGCCCTGTGGGTGGGCTGCGGCCCTTTCTCAAGATTATACGCAGAGTTGCTCCCTCCGAACCCCAGCTCTGGCCTCTTCATAGGTTTTTCCCCCCCACAAGCCGAGGGCTGGGCGCCATGGGCGCCACTCCTCCTTCCCAACCCCATCCGCCCCGCCGGGGCCGTCCCCGCGCCCCCTGCACTGCGGCCCGCTCCCGGCCCCGCCGGGGAGCCCCCGGAGCGCGTCAGCTAGGACCTAACACTGTTTCGCTACCGAAATACGAGGCCATAGGACTCTGACAGGCGGCGCGGCCAGCTGGGCGCACGTCCCAAAGCCATTGGAAGCATTGAAAGGGCCGCGCTCGCCCTCGCCACGCAGCCAGCGCGCCTGCCGCGGGCACCCCTTTTCTTTCAAGAACAGCCTTAATCATCCCACTTTGATTTCTGTGTATACCTCATCTGCACCGGGGGGGGGCACGGGGCGTCGTTGGGGGGGGTTCCTTTTTTTCTCGGTTTCTTTGGGTTCATTTTCTTTTCGTTTTTGGGGCTTTATTTTTCTAAAGTTTATACCAAATCCTCTTCCCTCTTTGCTTTGTGCGATGAGTTAGCACACGGGCTGTCGTCTGTAGAAGCAATAGAGTGCAGGAGGCTACAAAAGAGCACAAATCCCGTGGAACAAGATCAGGAGAGCTTTGCCTCCGGCAGTATCCTTCCTTTTACTGTGCAATCCAAGTCCTTCTCAAGCCATTTTGCGGGGACGGCCAGCGCAGCGGCCGGCGGCCAAAGCCCACTCGCCCTGCCAGGAGGGGGTTCCCCAGGGGGGGAGGCAGCCCGAGGAGGGGGCTCACCCACACCCCGCCGCCTCCCCACGCTGGCAGTGCCCCGCCGGCACCCCCGCGGCGGGGGGCACCCGCCCACCCACCCGCCCGATGTTCTATGCAACGAAATAACACGACTCCAGAACAAGACCTGTGAATAGCTAATCAGTTCAATGTCGCGCCCAAGGGTTCCATCGCAAAGCGTGCCGCCGAGCGACCCGAGAACTACTCTGTACCGACCACCCGTGCGTATGAATTCGTGGCATGTTCGACCCACGGAGGGCCACTTTGCCAAAGGGCAGCCCTAGCGCCCGTGACCGTCTGTCCCGTCGTAGAGCATGGCTTGCTACTTCTCTGCACGGTTCCACCCGCCTTTCAGTGCTTGCTGTTCTTTGCCTGGACTTTTCTTTTTTTCTTTTCCATCAGTCCATCGCTGTACTGAAAGCTCTTAGCAGATTTATGCACTTGTGATCGAGGACCCGGTTGCCGCGGGAAGCCCACACTCCGCGGCAGATCCCTCGCCGGGGGCTCTGCCGGTGCCCAAGGCTGGGGGGGAGGCCGGTGGCTGTGGGACGGGGGGGTCAGCGTGGCACTGCTGGGGGCAGCCCCACCGAGGAGCCCCCCGGCCCCGCGCACACCCGCCGCCTCTCCCCGCCGCTGACAAGTGCAGAGCCTGAGGGTGCCTCCCCGGCCCCGCCACTCCTCGCGCTGTAAATACTTGTACAGTGTGTAAATCGCACGCGGGACCGAGACCCCGCCGGGGCCTATCTCGCCGCCCGAGCACATCCGCCACCTTGCCTTCGTGCCTGCCAGGACCGGGGGCACAGAGCCCACCCCCGCCAGGCAGGGCCCCCAGCCCGAACCGTGGCGATCTGGCTGGGGCGGGGGGACGGGGGGTGCAAAGACCGAGGGCCGAGCGCGGCTGGGCGCTGTCTCCAGCGGTGAGTGCGATGCCGGGTGCGCTCCCTCTGAACATTGTGACGGTGTGCGTGTCTGCTGTGCTCTGTGCCACCCGTAGTGACCCCGTACCGTGCCGTACTGTGCCGTACCGTGCCGTACCGCCCCCGCCGCTGTGTCGTGACTCCCTCCCAGAAGCTGCCCCCTCACCAGGTGTTTCTGTGGGAACAGAATAAAAAGGACTTGACACAAACCACGGACTGGTCCCGATTCTTGCCTGCCTGGGGGGGGGGCGGGGAACAGGGGGCTGGGACCCCTGGGCATGGTGCGGGTGGCCAGGATGGGAGCCCCGCGGATCTAGTTGGCACCAAGCACTGGTGGGCTCTGCAGTCCACACCTGGGCTGCTGGGCTAGGTGTCCCTGTGAACACCAAGGACCCAGACTCGCCCCCTTGTCCAGGCTGCTGGATCCTGTGGGCTCCCAAGGGTCCAATCCCCTTTGGCCGCGGTGCTGCGTTGGGAGTCCCTGTATCCCCCAAGGGCCCGATCCCCCCGTCTTGCACTCGGCCCCCCTGTGCCGCAGCCACCTGGTGGAAAAAAAACCGCGGGGCAGCCCAGAGGCTGCGGGGCCGCTCCCTGTCTCCCGGCCACGGCCTCAGAGGGGCCCCGCGGGCGATCGGGTGTCCGGGGGGGAGCGGCCGCCGGGACACGTGGAGCGGGCGGGGGGGGGGGGGCGGTGGCTCCGCCCGCGCCCACCAGGGGGCGCCCCAGCGCGGGCGGTGGCAGGAGCGCCGCAGCCAATGGGAGGCTCCGCGGGCTGGAGGCCCCGCCCGTCACCCCCGGAAGTGTCGCCGCTGGCCACGCCCACGCCCCGACATGGAGCCGCCGGTGAGAGGCTGGGGGGTCGGGTCAGAGTCCTGGGAGCACCTCCGGTCATGCCGCACCCCTGTCCTGCACCCTCGGGACCACCCCCGGCCACGCCGCACCCCCGTCCTGCACTCCCGGGACCCCTGACCCTCACTGCCCCCGCTCCTTCCCCACTGCTCCGGTGACTGCCCCGGTTCGGCACCCCCTGGCACCCTCCTATATCTCCCCATGGACCCCGGTTACTGCCTCCCAGCGCACTCATACCCACTAGTACCCAGTAACTTCCCCGAGTACCCTCCTAGATGCCCCCTGTGCCCCAGTAACTGCACCCAGTATCCTCGTACCCACTGGTACCCCGATAAGTGCCCCGACACCCTCCTAATCCCCCCTATGTGCCCCAGTACTGCTCTCCAGTACCCTCTTAGCCCCTGGCACCCTAGTAGTGCCTTGGCTCTGCACCCCCAGTACTGCCCCAGCCCTGCAGTAGCTGCCCCTCTACCGTTGTCCCCCTCCCGTGTACCCCAAATCTGCCCCAGCTTTCCACTCCCAGGCGTTGCTCCCAGTACGCCTCTACTTCTCCCCATGTACCCTGGCGCCCCAGTAACTGCCTCCTGTGCCCCATCACTGCCCGGTCCTTGCCCCCCACCCCTCACCCCACACATCTCCAGCCACTCTGATCCCACAGGTGCCTCCACGCACAGAGGAGCTGTCGGAGCTGTACCGGGAGCTGAGCCAGCACCCGGAGCTCAGTGCTGCCTGCCTCGGCCCCGACCTCACCACCCAGTACGGGGGCAAGTACTGCAGCCTCTACACCGGTACGGGGACGGGCTGTGCCCTCTGGGGACTGGGGGGACCCCGGGTGGTCCCTGCCTGCCTGGTGGGGAGACAGCTGGTGTCCTCACCCCCCTCCTCAGAGTGGTCGCAGCGGGACCTGGCGAGGGCCGAGAACATCAATTTCTGCCGCCAGTACCTCCTCTTCCACGATGGAGCCTCCATCGTCTACTCAGGGCCTGTCGGCACCTGCTCCGAGATCAAGGGCGAGTGAGTCTCATGCCGCTCCCCACACGGGATCCCCGGGGTGCTGATAGAGGGGCTGATGGGCATCCACCCACTCACAGGCTGCTGAGCCGCGAGTCCCCCAGCGGGACACTGAAGGCTGTCCTGTGCAAAGTCCCTGGCAAGGAGAAGGAGAAAGAGAAGGAGAAGCAGTTCCTGGAGGTGAGGAGGGGTCCAAGGGGGGGCTGGATACTTGCTGTGTCTCAGGGCCAGATCCACGCTGTGTCTTGGGGCCGCCCCACGATCTCTGTCCCCAGGTGTGGGATCAGAACCGCAAGGTAAAGAGCATTGACCTGACAGCGCTGGACAAGCACGGCAGCGTCTGCGACGATGGTGAGGGGCCTGGGGATGCCAGGGGCTGTGGGGTCCTGAGGGAAGGGATGGCTGGTGCTGACCGTGCCCTGCAGACCAGTTTGGGTGCCTCGCCTGGTCACACTCGGAGACCCACCTGCTCTACGTGGCGGAGAAAAAGCGTCCCAAGACCGAGTCCTTCTTCCAGAGCGAAGCCCCCGAGCTGGGCACCTCTGATGAGGACACAGGGCAGCCCAAGAAGGAGGATGCGCCCCTCAAGGTGGGGTTCACCCACCCGCCCTGGGGCAGGTGGGGGCTGGACAGGTGGCTGTGGGGCTGACGGGGCTATGCCACAGGGTGAGCAGTTCGTGTACCATGAGGACTGGGGGGAGACTCTGAGCACCCACAGCGTGCCTGTCCTCTGTATCCTGGACATCGAGGGCAGCAGCATCTCAGTGCTGGAGGGCATCCCTGAGCACCTCTCTCCTGGCCAGGTCAGGATGGGGAGCCGCAGGGAACTGAAAGAGGGAGATTTTGGGGGCCAGCAGCCATCTGAGCCACTCATCTCCCCTCTCCCTGCAGGCTTTCTGGTCCCCTGAGGACACCGGTGTGGTGTTTGTGGGCTGGTGGCACGAGCCCTTCCGCCTGGGGCTGCGTTACTGCACTAACCGCCGGTGAGTCCTCGTGGGGCACCCCACAGCCTGAACCCCACAGTGAGTCCGTGTGGGGCACCCCACCCCACAGCCCCACCGTGACACCCCTGTGTGCCGGCAGGTCAGCACTCTTCTATGTGGACCTGACGGGTGGGAAATGTGGTGAGTGGCACAGACCCCAACCCCGCCGGTGCCCCGGCTCCCCACAGCCCCTCACTGTCCCCTTGTGCCCATGCAGAGCTGCTCTCTGAGGACACCAAAGCCGTGTGGTCCCCACGGCTCAGCCCCGACAGCTGCCGCATTGTCTACCTGGAGAATGATGTCCTGGGCCCCCACCAGCAGTGCAACCGCCTCCGCATGGTGAGCAGCACCGGGGGGACACCAGGGGGACACCGGGGGAGGTAGCAGGGTGCCTCTGCCAAGGTGGGGGCTGGCAGGAGGGCAGTGGTGCCCCCTCTCTGTGCTGCAGTGGTGGCAGGCGGGATGAGACCCTGCAAAACTCACCCCATTCCGTGTCTCCCACAGTACGACTGGTACACCAAACAGACCAGCACGGTGCTGGAGGCTGTGCCTCGGCAGGAGTGGGGTGAGTACAGCCATGGGGGTTTCAGAAGGGACACAGGGGGACACTGAGTGCCACCACTGTCATCATAGGTGCCTTCCCGGGAATCTACTGCGGGGCACTGCCAGGGATGTGCTGGGCCGCCGACAGCCGCCGGATCCTGCTGGACACGGCCCAGCGCAGCCAGCAGGTGAGAGGGTGGGGGGGCACTTGGGGGGGCCAGGCCAGGTCAGGGCTCTACTGAACTCTGCCCTCGTGCCCCTAGGACATGTTCGTGGTGGACACGGCGACGGGCAGCACGACCTTGCTGACAGCTGGTGAGTGATGGGCCAACGGGGCCATGCCGGTGCCAGAGGTGGGGAGGGGGTCACACCTGCAGGTCTGACCTCCCTACTCCCCAGATGGCCCCCGGGGAAGCTGGTCTGTCCTGACCATCGACCGGGACCTCTTGGTGGCCAGATTCTCCACCCCTAGCTGCCCCTCCATGTTGGTAAAGTCACGTCCCCCTCTCCAGTGCCCACCAGCCCCTTGGTGCAGGCGCTGACCCTTCTTCCCAGTGCCCACCTTGACGTGAGCACTGACCCCTCTCCCTGCACAGAAAGTGGCCGTCCTACCCGCTGCCGGCCATGAGGCACAGGTACAGTGGATCTGCCTGCAGGACGCACCCCCCGTGCCCGGCATCAGCTGGGGCATCCTTACCCTGCAGCCCCCTCCAGAGCAGGAGCACCCCCAGTATGGTGAGTGCCTGGGGAGGCAAGGCTGGACTCCACCACCCCAACTGATCCCTGACACCCCCACCCTGCCTCTGTAGGGGGCCTGGACTTTGATGCCATCCTGCTGCGCCCGACTGAGGGCCCCACTGCCCAGAAGCCCCCGCTGGTCGTGATGCCCCATGGTAAGAGCTTGTCCCTACCCTGCTGTACCCCAGCTGGGCAGCGTCACCCCCCTGCCTTTGCCATTTGCAGGGGGTCCCCACTCCGTATTCACGGCCGGGTGGGCGCTGTACCCGGCGGCGCTGTGCCGCGTGGGCTTTGCTGTGCTGCTGGGTGAGTGACACTGGGGCTCTGGGGCACTGCCCACGGAGGGCTGGGGTGGGGGCACAGAGGAGGAAGGGCTCTGACGCTGCCCCCCACGCAGTGAATTACCGCGGCTCACTGGGCTTTGGCCAGGACAGTGTGGCCTCCCTGCCCGGCAACGTGGGCACGCAGGACGTGCGCGATGTGCAGGTACGGCCCGGCACGTGGTCCTGGGGCACACACGTGCTCCCACGGGTGCCCCGAGTAGAGAAAGCAGAGCTGCCCACCTCAGTGGGTGTCCCCTGTGGTGGCAGCTCTGCGTGGAGAGGGTGCTGCAGGAGGAGGCGCTGGATGCCAGCCGGGTGGCACTGGTGGGTGGCTCACACGGCGGCTTCCTGGCGTGCCACCTCATCGGGCAGTTCCCCGACACCTACCGTGCCTGCGTGGTCCGCAACCCCGTGGTGAACATTGCCTCCATGGTGGCCACCACAGACATCCCTGACTGGTGAGCACTGCTGCCCGGGATCTCCCAGGCTCCCTGCCACGCCAGCCCCACACATACCCCTGACTCTCACCCGCAGGTGCCTGACAGAAACAGGGCTGCCCTACGCACTTGATGCCCTGCCAGACCCAGCCCAGTGGACAGAGATGCTGCACAAGTCACCCATTCGCTATGTCGACCGGGTATGTCCCCATCTCTGTCCTCATCCCTGTCCCAGTCCCTGCCAGCAGTGCCAGTGCTGAGGCCATGTCACTCCTGCAGGTCCGTGTGCCTGTGTTGCTGATGCTGGGGGAAGACGACCGGCGTGTGCCCCCCAAGCAGGGGCTGGAGTATTACCATGCCCTTAAGGCCCGGGGTGTCCCCACACGGTGAGTGGAGTGCTGGGTGCCCAGATGATGGGGGTGCAGGCATGGCACTAACCCCTCTCTCTCCTCCACAGGGTGCTCTGGTACCCAGGGAACGGCCACGCGCTGGATGGTGTCGAGGCTGAAGCTGATGCCTTCATGAACATGGCACTGTGGCTGCTCAAGCACCTGGAGTGCTAAGGGCCCCCACTGCTGCCATCCCCCCAATAAACGATGTAGCTCAGCATCCCGGTGTCTCTGGTGGTGGTGCCCCAGGAGCTGGTGGCCACTGGACCTTTCACCTGCGTGGGTGGGCAGTTGTGCTGCCAGGAATGCGTTGGGCCATGGGGAAGGGAGAGCCCTGCCTGGCCGTCCTGGGCCGCAGGGAGCAGCTGGAGGGCTGGCACCGGCGGGGGCGCTGGCGTCGGGCCGCTCCCACGTGCCTTGGCGGGCATCCAGCTGTGAGCAGCCCGCAGGCGGCCCGGGGGCACAGCACGGCCCATGGCCACAGGGAACCAGCCGGGCATGGAGGTGGGCAAGGGGGCTCGGGGGGGTCTGCGTGGGTGAGCACAGCCCCGTTTCAGGAGCTGGGCACGGGCATGGGGGTGAGCTCTCCCCCTCCAACGTGCCTCTTCCCCCGGCCCAGGCGGCCGGCGGCCCCGCTGCCTGCTACCGGGAGCTGAGCCAGTTCCCTGCTATCACCCGTGCCGCCCTCGGGGCCGCGGCGGGGGGACAGACCTTCCTGCTCTACACCGGTGAGTCGCAGGCTCGGCCCCCGCTGCGCCTTTGGCCCGGGGGACCGGTGTGAGCGGGCGCTGACCCCCCGTTCCCGCAGAGTGCAGCCGCCCCGACCTGCCCCGCCGCCGGCTCCTGCGCTTCAGCCGCCACTACAGCGTGCGGCGCACGGACGGCGGCGGCCTCGCCGCCAGCGGGACCGCGCTCAGCGCCGGCATCCACAACCAGTACGGCACGGACGGGCTGCGCGGTGGGGCGGCGTGCCCGGTGCCTGCAGCATGCCCGGTGCCTCTGCGGCGTGCCCGGTGCCCGCAGCGTGCCCGGTGCCCGCAGCATGCCCGGTGCCCGCAGAGTGCCGCCCACCGCAGCTTCCCTCCCTCCCGCCCTCAGGCTCCTCAGCCAGGACTCGCCCACGGGGCAGCACCGCGCCGTGCTCAGCCGCTGCCCGCGGCAGGGCCACGAGCTGCTGGAGGTAACGCGGCCGTCCCGGTCCCTCCCCGGCGTGGCTGCGGTGCCAGCGCGGGGCGGTGGGTGCCGCGGACACGGTGTGCCCGTGCTGACCCCCCACTCCCCCAGGTGTGGGACAGCGGCGGGCGCAGCCACAGCGTGGACCTCACGGCGCTGGGGAAGCACGGGGAGGTCTACACGGAGGGTAGGGCCCCTTTCCCATGGTCCCTGCCTGTGGCACAGGCAGGAGCTAAGTGCCTGCCTGGTGCGTGGCTGTACCTGTGCCGGGCTGGGCTTTGGCACCTCTCACCTTGCCAGGGCCCTTTGCCTGCCTGGCCTGGTCCCAGTCAGAGACACGGCTCCTGTATGTGGCTGAGAAGGGCCGGCCCAAACACCGGCCCCCCTGCCCCTGGGATGTGCCCAGGGCAGCCCGGTCAACAGAGGAGGATGAGGATGAGGAGGTAGGTGCCATGTGCCCCATGAGCGTGTTCTATGCACCCCTTGAGCACACCATGCACCCCATGAGCGTGTGAGTGTGCCATACACCCCACGAGTGTGCCCTGTACAGACCCCCATGCCTGGGGCTGCAGGGTGTGGTGCTAACAAGGCTGTGCTGCAGGGCGAGCAGTTCTTGTACCATGAGGACTGGGGGGAGGCACTGAGCACTCGAAGTGTGCCCATCCTCTGCGTCCTGGACCTGGAGAGCAGCAGCCTCTCAGTGCTGGAGGGTATCCCAGAGCACCTCTCCCCTGGTCAGGTCAGGATGGGGATGCAGGGATTACCCCAGGGGATCCAGCCTGGGGCTGTGGAATCAGCCTGGCTGTCACACAGGCCCTGTGGTCCCCTGGTGATCGTGGCGTGGTGTTCGTGGGCTGGTGGCATGAGCCCTTCCGCCTGGGTCTGAATGCCTGCTCCAACAGGAGGTGGGTCCCTCTCAGCATCCAGCACTATACCAGGATGCCCGTGCAGTACCAGCACAGCAGAGGTCCAACCTGACCCACTCTTCCTCCCCAGGTCAGAGATTTTCCACTTGGACCTGTCAAGCGGGTGCTGTGGTGAGCACTGAGGCCCTGGGGGGTGCCCAGGGGGTCCCTGGGGTGCTGACCCCTTGCTGCCCACAGAGCTGCTGTCAGCAGAGAATGGTGCCGCCTGCTCCCCCCGGCTGAGCCCTGACGGCCAGCGCCTTCTTTACCTGGAGGGGGCTGTGGGGGGGCCCCACCGGCAGTGCCTGCGCCTGTGCATGGTGAGTTGGGCCCCACGGGCACCAGGCACAGCTGTGCCACCCTGTGCTGCCAGTGTGGTGTCCAGCTTGGCTGTCACAGCCTCTTGTAGTGCCCAGCTGGGGCGAGGGGACCCCAAGCCCCTCCACCTCAGTTTCTCCCAGCGTGGGCCCATCCCTGACCCCCAGCTCTCTGCAGCTCACCTGGCAGACGAGGCAGACGGTGACAGTGCTCGATGTGGTGCAGGAACCCACGGAGGGTGAGCACAGCACAGTGGGCAGGGCTGGGTGCTGCCAGGGGGCTGAGACTCTCCCCAGCCAGATGCCCACGACCCCCAGTGCACTAGCCCAGCACTCTGCCCCACTCGTAGCCTTCGCTGGGCTCTACACAGAGGTGCTGCCTCCACGGTGCTGGGCAGCCGACAGCCGGCGAGCCGTGCTGAGCACCCCGCAGAGGAGCCGCACGGTGAGTCCTGGGGAGGGCAGGGCCAGGGGTGTGACCCCTCCTCCTGTGGTGACACCCCTGTGCTCTGCCCCCTCACAGGACCTGCTGCTTGTGGACACGGAGGCGGCCACTGTCACCAACCTGACGGCAGGTACGTGGTGCCGGGCTGCCCACGGTGCCCCAGTGAGCAGCTGCGATCACCAACATGCTCTCTGTCCCCAGGGTCGCCCGAGGGATGCTGGGAACTGCTCACTCTCCAGTGGGACCTTCTAGTGGCCACCTGCTCTGCCCCACACCATCCCCCCAGCCTGGTGAGCAGAGCCGTGGCACCGTGCGGCACAGTGGGATATGGCACGGTGATGTGCAGCCAGGCACAGCGTGGTGTGGCACATATGGCGTGGTGTGCCATGGCATGGCCAGGCACAGAGTCACATGGCTCAGCCAGATCCAGCACAGCACAGCCTTGTCATGGCACAGCCTTGCGCTGCCACGGCTCTGGTGCCACCGACTGCCTGTGCCCAGGTGGTGGCTGTGCTGCCGCCGGCAGGCCAGGAGCTGCCCCTCCGCTGGGTGCCAGTGGAGGACACCCCAACAGTGCCTGGTGTCACCTGGAAGACCCTGACGGTCCGGCCATCCTGCAGTGGGCAGAGCCCTGCTGCGCATGGTGAGCACTTGCAGGCCCCCACCATACCTGGGTGCTGAGGACCCTTGGGAGCAGGGGGTGGGCTGGGTGCCCAGGGTGCTGGGTGCTGAACAGGACCCCTTTCCTGGCATAGACACCCAAGATTTTGAGGCCCTGCTGCTGAGCCCGTTGGATGGCACAGCACCACACCCCCTCATTGTGTGCCCCCATGGTGAGTGAAGGGATGGTGGGGACACCCTGGCAGCACTGGTGGCAGTCCAGGTGACGTCTATGCTGGCCCCAGGTGGCCCCCATGCCGTCTTCGATGCCCGCTGGCGCCCAAGCATGGCTGCACTGTGCCGGCTGGGCTTCGCTGTGCTCCTGGGTGAGTGCTGGGGAGCTCGGGGATGTGTGGTCCTGTGTCCCACTGGAGACATGGCACCCACGGCTCCCATCTCCCCAGTGAACTACCGTGGCTCCCTGGGCTTTGGCCAGGCCAGTATCAGCTCCCTGCTTTCCCGTGTGGGTGAGCAGGACGTGGCGGACACCCAGGTGGGCTGGGGCTGCTGGGGGGGTGCTGCTGGGAGGACGCTGATGTTTGAGTGGAGGTGGTGGGGTCTGCTGGGAGGACGCTGATGTTTGGGTGCCAGTGGTGGGGTGCCAATAGTGGGTACCCCACGGGTGCAGCTGGCAGTGGAGCAGGCGCTGCACAGCGAGCCCCTGGACCCGCACCGCCTGGCCCTGCTGGCTGGCTCCCACGGAGCCTTCATCGCCCTCCACCTCCTCATCCGTGAGCCCGAGCGCTACCAAGCCTGTGCCCTGCGCGGCCCCGTCTCCAACCTGCCCGCGCTGCTGGGCACCTCTGACATCCCCGACTGGTGAGTGCCACCCCCCTCCTGTGCCTTGCCACACACCACCCGTCCCCACAGCACCCACCAGCGCCTCTGTGCCGCAGGCGCTACACCTCCCTGGGGCTGCCCTACTCCTTTGAGCGGGTGCCACGTGCTGAGGAGGTGGCCACCATGCTACTGCGCTCGCCCATCGCCCAGGCAGCCCAGGTAAGGCAAGATCAGGATGGGTGCAGGGTGCCAGGCGTGGGGTGCCAGGCACCCACCGGGACTGTGCTGCAGGTGCGGACGCCGGTGCTGCTGTGCGTGGGCGCCCGGGACCGGCGCGTCAGCCCCACGCAGGCGCTGGAGCTGTACCGGCTGCTGCGGGCCAGGGGCGTGCCGGCGCGGTGAGTGGGGTGCAGGTGGGAGCTGGGAGGGAGCCCCAGGGTCCCTGGGGCTGGGCATCCCTCCATCCCATCCCACCCTGCAGGTTGCTGTGGTACCCAGAAGGTGGCCACGCCCTGACCGGTGTGGAGACAGAGGCCGATGTCTTCAAGAACTGCGCCCGCTGGCTCCTCCAGCACCTTGGGCAGCCAAGGCAGGACAGGACAGGCCAGCACAGTCCCTAGTGCCCACAGTGGTCCTGGGCTATACTGACCCCAGGGTGACCACTGGCCCTGGGGACCACACCAGGGACGAGAGGATGGAGCAAGTATAGCTGAGGGCAGGATGGGACATGGGTTGTTTGGTCCTAAATAAATGTGTGAGACCACCCTCTGCAGTGTCAACCCCCATGGCCACAGCCGTGTCTTTATTGCACAGTGGCAGCTGTGCCAGGCCAGTGGGACTGAGCCAGCTCAGCCCATCTTCATCACTTTGTAGATCCAGTCGACATAGAGGGAAACACGGATGAAGAGGGCGGGCTGGTCGGTGCGGGCACAGACACGGGAGGGGATGATCACCCCCTCCAGCACCCAGCAGTCGGCGGTGAGGCAAGCCAGCGGTCCCCCATAATCGCCCTGTGGCACAAAGAGAGCAGTGTCACCCTGGTGCTGGATCCTGCGGGGCAGGTCCCCAGCCCGGCTCACCTCACAGGCGCCCACGCCGGCGCGCAGCGGGGCAGTGCACAGCTCGCTCTCCTTCAGGCGCCCGCGCAGCGCCTTGTTGCAGTCGTCGTGGGCCAGCACCGGCAGCTGCGCCACGTTCAGCACGCTGCTGTCTGCCGTGCCTGTGGGCAGCAAGCACGGGATGCACGAGGAGGAAAGCAGGGATATCGGAGGGTGTGGCATGGGCAGAGCGTGCCATGGGCAGAAAGTGCTGTGGGAGAGGGATGGCATGGGCAGGAGGATGTCATGGGCAGGAGGATGTCATGGGCAGGAGGATGTCATGGGCAGGTGGATATCATAGGCAGAAGGATGCTGTGGAAGGGAGATGTCGTGGAAGAGGGATGCCATGGCCAGGAGATGCTGTGGGCAGGGAGATGGTGTGTGCAGGAAAGTGCCATGGAAGTGGGATGCAATGGAGGGAGATGCTGTGAGCAGGGGCATGCCAAGGACCAGGGCTTGCTGTGGGCAGAGGATGCCATGGACATGGGGATGCTGTGGGCAGCGAACGGTACGGATGAGGAGATGCCATTGCAGGGGAATGGCGTGGGCAGGGGATGTACTGGATGGGGATGCCCTGGCAGGGGCTGCCCGTGGCAGGTACCTCTGGTTTCCCCCCAGCCGGCGATCTCGCAGACAGTGCCCGCAGGCACGACATAGCGCTCGGGGGGCAGGCAGATGAGGGCCACACGCCTGTTCAGAGTGGCTGGCCTGCAGTGAGAGGGCAGCGGGACATGGTGCCAGCCTGGCCAGTGGTGGGGAGGATGGAGGCCAGGGCACGGCCACTCACCTCGCCAGCTTCAGCATCACCAGCTGGGACTCAGAGGGTCCGCAGACGATCCGCACAATGGGGATGGTCTGCTGGTCAGGGTCCCCAGGGCCGGGATCCCTGAAGAGTGTCCCCAGCTGCACCTCATAGCCCGTTAGGTCAGCGTCACTGCAGGACAGGGAAATGAGGGCACAGGGGGGTCCCAGCACCCCATGACCCAGCCCCAGCCTTACCAGGAGGAGAAGCACTGGGGTGTGCTGATCACCCACTGCTCCTTCACCAAGGACCCCCCGCAGAAGTGCACTCCCTCCCTGTGGGAACGAAGGGTTAGCTCTGGGGGGACACTGGCCAAGCTCTGCGGGGACACTGGCCAAGCTCTGGGGGGAGACTGGCCACACGGCAGCGCAGGCGGGACACCCACTCACCGGTTGCGGATGCTGACAGTCCAGGGTGAGTTGCCGGGCTGGCCACCGACGATGCGCCCCTTCCACTGCAGCATCTCGTCCCGCTGGCCACACTGCTCGAACGCCACCGCATCTGCAGGCAGGGTGGGCATCAGCCAGGGCTGTGCCATCAGCACCTGCCCCACGGCACCCAACTGGCACCCATGGCCCCCCACCTGCATTCTCCAGGATGGAGGGCACCTGGCTGCTGGCTGCAGAGAGAAAGCACAGGGTGGCATTGAGGCAACATCCAGCCACCCTGAGGGGACCAAAACCACCCCAGCGGGTGGCCAGGGTCCTCCCCTAGCTCTGCTGGCATGTGGGTAGGGGCTCACAACAGGGCTTGATGGCGCAGTAGTCAAAGGGGGTGCGGGGGTCCATGGTGTAGCACCAGGGGCCATGGCTGTCGTTATCGGGGTTGCGGCAGTAGTTCTCCTCCAGGTGTGCCTCAGGGTGGGTGACAGGTGAGATCCTGATGGGAGGAAGTCACCATCACTGTCACCATCCCTATCCTCATTTCCATCCCCGGCCCAACCCCATCTCCATCCCATCCCTGTCCCTGCGGCCCCTCCTCGCACACTCACTGGGGCACGTGGGGTGTCTGGGCAGCCCACGGCTGGCAGGTGATGCCCTTGCGTGTCTTGCTGACGTGGCCGTGGTAGTGCTTGCCGTGGCCGTGGTAGCACTCTGGGGACAGGCAGGGAGGGCTGGCACCCCCGGCAGGCACCTTGGGGTTGGTGCCTGGGGGCGGGTGCCTGGCATGGCTCACCTTGGGCATCCTGCTCGTCGGGGCAGCGGCGGATGTGGAAGCAGAAGGCGATGCGGACGGTGGGGCGTGCAGTGAAGCACCACGGTGCCTCCGAGCCATCGGGGTTGCGGCAATAGTTCTCCTTTAGGTCCCTGCAGGTGTAGGGGCCATGTAGGTGTCCCCCCTCAATCCCACACTCATGGGCACTGCGCTCTGCCACTCTTCCTGGGCTCATCCCCCACCCCTTACTTGCATGGGTACTTCTCAGGCACGAAGTTGTGCTTGTGGGGCACCTGGGAGTCCCAGCGCTGGCAGGGGATCCCTGACACGGTGACGTTCACTCGGCCTCGGTAGCTTTCGCCCTTGCCCCTGAAGCAGCCGGTGGTGACATTGACAGGACGTGGGTGTTTTTCTGCTTGTGTGGCCAGAGAAGGGCAGAACAGCAGGGTCAGGGTGGCACCTGGGACCCCCAGTCCCAGCTGTGTGTGACGCCAGCATGGACTTACTGCAGAGGCGGATGTGGCAGAACTCGCGCTCCCGCCCGGGGTCAGTGGTGTAGCACCAGGGCCGCTCGGAGCTGTCGGGGTTGCGGCAGTAGTTGTCATCCAGCCCCTTGTCGGGGTACCTGGGCCAGAGGCAGGGAGCAGCAGTTGAGGTGGCACCACCACCGTGGCACCTGGCACCGCCAGGGCACTGTGTGCTGCCCGGGGCTGGGGCTGGTACTTGTTGGGGTGGTAGGGGTGCTTGTGCGGGTGCTGCAGGTCCCAGCGCTGGCACTCCGTCCCCGACTCGGTGTGGTCCACAGTGCCACGGTAGTCCTCCCCATTGCAGGTCATGCAGACAGCTGCCAATAGCCAAGGGGGGGTTCAGTGTGGGAAGGACATACAGCCCAGGGTCACCCTGGGATGTGGCACTCACCGTCCTCACACTTCTTGATGCCGCAGCTCTGGTGCCGGACGTTGGGATCGACGGTGTAACACCACGGGCCCCGCTTGTCCCGGTCGGGGTTTCGACAGTAATTCTCCTCCAGCCCGTTGCGGGGGGATGGCAGGAATCTGCAGGCAGCAGGGTGGGTAGGAAGACTGCCAGGAGCCCCCTGCCCCAGGGTGGGCACAGCCACAATGCTATGCCACCCCTGGTTGGTGCCACTGCCCCCATGCTGTTCCCATTGCTCCTGTGCTGTCCCCATCCCATTCCCCATTGCCCCATGCTGTTCAGGGCCACTGGTGGGTGCCATGGGGCAGCCAGAGACACGGAGGCACCTGTGGTCATGCGGTGTCATGGATTGCCAGTGCTGGCAGCGCAGCCCCTTCTCTGTCGTGGCCCGTGTGCCGCGGTAGCTGGAGCCATTACCCACGATGCAGTCCCGAAGATAGTCTGGGCAGAGCCAGGCACCTTATCAGAGCCCTGGGGCCAAGCCAGGGCACATGGACAGTGGGAAGCCCTGTGCCAGGTGGCCTGTGCCCAGTCTGTGGTGTCCCCGTATCCACCTGTGGCAGCAGCCCACCTTTCTTCTGGTACAGGTCGTAGTGGATGTTTTTCTGCAGCTGGACGCGGAGCGAGTGCTGTGTCCACGGCAGCAGCTGGCACAGCTGGCTCTGCTGGTCATGGTGGAAAGCCCTGGGAGGCACAGCAGGAGTCTGGCATGGCACTGTGCGAGGCCAGGGCCTGGGGGACCTGGGTCACATATGAGCACCCAGCATCCAAGCGCACAGTGACCCCGGTGTCGTGGCCCCCTGCACTCCCACCCACCCCGGTGGCCCCATGTCCCACTCACCGGCAGGCCAGGCTGGTGGCACAGCGCTGGGCACACTGCTCTGCAGAGCCCTGCTCCCGTGGCGGGGGGTCCGCAGCCACTGCCAGTAGCTCGGTGGCTCGCAGGCGCTGGAAGTCATTGAGGGGTGAGCGCTGGCCTGGGGAGTGTGGCAGGAGCTCAGTGTGCCCGCGGGGGAGCACAGCATGGGCACCGAGGCCCTGTGGAGTGTGGGATCCCTGCCCCATGGAATGGGAGATCTCTCTGTCCTAAGGAGCATGGGATCCATGTTCCACGGAGCAGGGGCTCTGTCCTATGGAACATGGGATCCCTGCCCCACAGACCATGGAATCCATGTCACATGGAGCATGGGATTTCTGCCCCACAGAGGATGGGATCTGTGTCCCATGGAGCAGAGGATCACTGTTCAGCGGACCACGGGATCCATGTGCCGTGGAGCAGGGGGGGTCCCTGCCCTACAGGGTGCACAGCAATCGCTGCAGTGCCCTGGTTCCCGCTGTCCCCCTCTGCCGCGGGACAGGGTAGGGCCTGCTGACTCCAGACCTGGCCCCTGGCCCTGCTAGGCCCCGCGCTGTCCCGCACCCTTCAGTCCCACGGCAACCCCACGGCGGCCCAGCCTGGAGAGCCCTACCTGAGGCCAGGGCCGCGGCCAGGACGAGCAGGACCCCCAGCACGGGCTGCATGGCGGCGGCCCCGCGTCCCCGGGAGGCTGGAGCTGCGGGACGGCCCCGGGCAAATATTTGCGGGCGGGCGCGGGGCCAGCGGGGCCAGCGGGCACCGGGTCAGCCGGGCGGGCACGCGGGGGGGCGGGGCCTGCGCCAGAGGGCGGGGCCGGGGCCGGGGCGGGGCCGGGGTCACCCCGCGGCGAGCGCGCGTGGGGTGGGCGGGGCTTGGGACGACGGAGGCGGGGCTTGAGGCGGAGGGGGAGGGGTCTGGACGACGAGGGGCGGGGCATAGGGCGTGGGAGGGGCGGGTATGAGCGGGGCTTGGAGCGCTTCCCAAGGGGAGCGGGCGGGGTGGAGGGGCGGGGCTTTAGTTTGAGGGGGCGTGACTGAGCGGCCAGGGCAGGGCGGGGCGGGGCCGAGGGGTAGGCGGGGCGATCGCCGTGGCCGGGCGCCGATTGGCCGCGGCGCGCTCGTGCCGCCGGTTGCCAAGGCGCCGCGCGCGCGCGCGCGCGCCGGCCCCGCCCCCCCGGGTACGTGCCCGCGCGGGGTCGCGCTCGCGCCGCGCCGCCCGCTCGGTGCGTCGGGGCCGCGGAGCCGGCGGGAGCGGGGCCGGGAGCGGGGCCGGGCCCGGCGTGCACGGTGAGAGCGGGGTCCGGGCGGGACCGCGGCCGGCCGGAGCGGGGCTGCGGCGGCACCTGCCGGACCGCCCTGCCCTTGGCGGCGGGGAGCGGGGGCCCGCGGCGCGGCCTGGGCAGAGGCGCGGCGGACCCGGGCCTGGAAGAGCGCGGGCGGCGGGGCGGCTCTCCCGGCGCGGCGCCGCCTCAGCCCCGGCGCGCCCTCCGCGGCCTGCGGGGCCGGCCCCGCGCCGCTCCCGCGCCGGGCCGCGCTCCCCCCGCGCCGCGTTCCCGCCGCCGCCCCCCGGCCCCGGGTGGGCGCCGCGCCCGGGGGTGCCCGGCGGGCCCGGGCGGGAGGCGCAGCGGGCCGGGGCACCGAGCGGCCGGGCTGGGCCAGGCTGTGCCGGGCGAGCCGCGGGGTTCTGCCGGGAGCGGCCCCGGTGCTGGTGGCGGCGGTCGCCGGCCCTGGGTGTGACAATACCCGTGTGGGCGCCCCGGGCTGTCCCCGCTCACCGGGACTGGCGCCGTGGGAGCGCAGGTGGGTGTCCGGGGACCCGGCCGAGTTGGGAGTCCCTTGGGGACAGGTGGCGGTCCCGGGCAGTCCCTCGGCCCGGGCCCCGTGGGGCTCCGTCGGCCCCTCCGCTTCCCAGGGCTGACCTTGGCTCGGGGAGCCGGGAGCGTGGCTGTGCCGGGCGGGACACACCGACAGGCAAACTTTATCTGCAGTCCGCGGGGCAGGTGACTAAAGGCCGCTTAATAATTCTGCCGCACCATGTGAATGCTGAATATTCCTCGTGGCCTCCCTGGCTCCTCGGAAGCAACAGGCTGCAAAGTGGCTCCAGCGCCCATCGAGTCAGCAGGCCTGGGTTTAGTGGGGTTTGCCACCGGTTTGAAGTTTGCAAACTTCCCGTGTGTGTTTTTGGAGTGTAACCATGTCCTTCTGCTCGGGGTGGGAAGGTGCGGGCAGGGGAATGGGAAGGTGCAGGGAGGGGGACGTGGGACCTGGCAGCAGCATTCACAGTTTCTCGCCGAGGTGCTATGTCTCCCTTTAGGCTCCTAGACTTAGGAAAACGGTATGACATTGTTCACCTGTCCAAAGTGAAATTAAAGTCTTCTTTTTGCGTGAAAAAAACAAGAATTTGGCTATCTTCTCGCAGCCCCTCCTCTTGGGGTTCTTTCCACTGCTGTTACATGATGGACCACTAGCATCTCTTGCCTTGGGAATACTGTTCTTAACAAAACTTGTTATTTAACTTACTATATGGAGTGCTGTCTCTTCCCACTTCTAGCTTTACAGATTCCTTTCCTCGCTTTAGAAGTTTCTAATTCTTAGGTTTCTTCACGCTGCTATACTGAGCATCCTAAACCACTTATTCATTCTTCCCAATGCTTGTCATTGCGCTCCTCTATCCTAAATATAGGGTAGTATGCCAACGGAAGGAGCCTGAGAGCAAGCTGAAGTGCTGGGAACACCACTGTTTACTCAGAGGAGTAATCAGAAGAGCCTGGCTGATTCCAGGTCGCACCATCTCTCCTTGCTGCAGGAGTTTGCTCTCACTTCTCGGGGAGCTGGCACAAACGCTCCAATAATGAGGAGAGATGTTGCTGACAGCACAAACTGGCTTAGACATACCCGTTTCTTTAAGCATTATGTAAATATTAAGCACAAAATTGGGCTTAATCGTTGGTGTTAGGCCTGAAGAATCATCAAGAGCTATGGGGCTGATAACGGTAAAGGTGTTCTGCTCTTGCTGTGTGCCAGTGGTTTTTGTATAGGATTTCTTTTAACCTCAAGCACTTTTCTGCTTTTAGAAATGCTGGTGCTCATTGGTAACTTATCCAGTCTATTCTCCTTGTTTCTCACTGCCTGATGTGCTGGGCTTGGCTGCTGTTGGAAGTGAAGGAGGACATGTGACAGGTAGAATGAGACCTTTTGCAGCTTCAGCCACGAAGCACACGGTCGGGGCCGGGCCAACACTCTTGTCTTCCACGGGCGGCTGCTCTGGAGGAATTCTGGCCTGTCTCTCTGGCAGTGAGGGGGTAACATCAGAGGGAGCCCTGCTGCGTCCTGGCTTGTGTGACTGTGACAGCAGACAAACCTGAGAGGTGACTTGGGGCTTTGCACTAAAGACCAGTGGTCCCGCTGGGGTCAGAGGGAGAAGAGGAACGTGTGGTTGCAGCAGCTGAGTCCTGGGGGATTTTTCATGCTTTAGTGTCTGCAGCACAGGTGTGAGGTGCAGTGTGTTGTCAGCCTGGCAGAGAAGGTGTAATGGTTCTGCCCTGGCAGGAGTGATGTTACTCAACAGCAGGAATGGTGTCTCTTTGCCTTTTCCATGTCCCTTGAAGAGATAACGAGAGAAATTGTCCTGGAGAGGTAGCAGGGTGCTGTGCCAGCCTGAGGAGGAACTCCATCTTATGGAGTAAAAGAGTGTCTTGTTCTAGCGGTACCAGCTCTCTGAAAAATTTTGTTGGGATGATTTTGGGTGGTTTGTGCCTTTACTCCTGTTAGCTGGGGAATAGTACTGAGGATTTAAGTCTAGTGATGATTAATTCGAGTGAGGAAAATGCAAACGCTGAATTCTTCTTGGGCAAACAGGGGTCATGTAAATAAATGCCTCTGGCATTCTTTGTGGTGCTTGCACACTGTCTACCAATTACTTCTGGTCTCTTGCTGAATCAGTGGGAGGCTGTTGCTCCTTGAGCTCCGAGTACTTTGGTGATGATTTGGGTGAAATACAAATAAACATAGTTGGATTGACCTAGAGTATCTGAGCTCTTGGTATGCTGAAAATGTTTGTTCTTAGGATGTTTGTGCAGTCTGGAGAGCTCTGTACCTTAAACCCGATTCGCAGAGGACCGCGAGCATGTTGAAGCTGTGAAAAATAAAATATCAACCCGAGGACTCTGTGCTTTTAGGACCTGTTCTGTGAGATTGAGTAAGTTTGAGCAAACTACTAAGGGGCTGCTGGATGGAAAGTTAATATGTTAACCCGTGTGAACACTCTAGGTAGGTGCATATCCTAGTGTGGTGCCTTTTTCTATCTGTATGTCTCCCTGCACTTATCTATTGGCTTAAGTTGTCTCTGGTTCAGCTTTTCTAGGATAAAATTTTAGCTTGCCAGCAGGAAAAATGGTTGTATATGTTTGATGTTACTGCTGTTTTTGTCAGTGCATCTTTTACGAGCATCTGAGCTGATATGGTGCAACAGTGTCTGAAGGAGATGATCTGAATCCCCTGGCCAGGCAGGGCCACTCCCTTCCCTGTGCAGGGCCTGAGCTGATCACCTGGGGACCAGCACAAAGTTCCTTGGCTCTTGTGCCTGGTTCAGGAGCTGTTCTGGGTGACTGAGGAGGAGGAGACAGGGCAAGGTGAGTGGCATGGCTTTATTTGGAGTGTGGGGAGGCAGCGGGGGCACCCTGTTCTCCCAAATGCAATTTCCTGCTCAAGGTCACCTCAGCCCAGCAGTGCTGCTTTAGGAACCTGGATTATTCACAGAAGGAGCTTGTAAATACCCCAGCCAGGAGGAGCTTCAACAGCCCAGCAGTGCAGGGGCAGAGGAAGCAAGGCTCAGCCTGGAGAAGGAAAAAGAGGTGGGTTAGCTCAGGGCGATAGTTGCCTCAGCCACTCTCATGTTTTGATGCTCTTAACAGGGCCCTTCTCTTTCCCTGCTTTCAGCTGTGCCCTGTCGCCTCCTCCCACACACCAGCTGTGGTGCTGAGCTAATGGACTGACCAACTGATCCTGCTAGCTTGGCAGAAAGTTGGTCTTTCTTCTCAACTTTATTTTCATGGGCTTAGGAAAGTGTTCAGAAGGGGAGTTTGACCATCCTTGAAAGCAGGGAGGCCCTGGATCAGCAGAGCTCTCCCTTGGGATGGTGCTCTTGGCCATAACAGATATTTTCTTCTTCAGGGTTGAGTTGTCCCCCCAGTTTCATTGTCCTGCAGGTATCCTTTAGGCCTGGAGGGTAATTCTTGGTGGGATTCAAAGTACTGTCAAACCTTGACATGCACAGAGTGAGGCTTGGAAATAGCAGTAAAACTTGTCCCAGTCCCGCAGTGTTCAGCTTTGTTTTGGGGTTTTCTTTAGAAAACCAGGTTCCCAGCCTCATCTGACCCATAAAGATGTATTTGAGTGACTGTTTCCACTAATGAGTTCTCTCTTGCCCTTTTCTTGTGTTGTGGTCTCACCACAGTGCTTTTGCCATCACTGCAACCTCGAGTAAGGGTACGATGTGTCTTTCCTGCTGTGCTTTCTGAGAAAGGCTCAATTCACAGAGGGTTACGTGGGCAGCTTCTGAAATATTTTGGATACTGGCTCCCTGGAGCTTTCCAGCAAATTGGCTCAGGAGCCCCTTCCTGCAGTACTTGAAGGTGCAGGTGCTCCTTGTTATGGACCTGACAAGCGGCATTCCTGCCTTCCCTCCTCATTCCTGCCCTCCCTCCTTGGGGGTGAAAAAGTGCTTACAGAGAGGTTTCAGTTTACTCTTGTGCAGTTACAGGTGACACAAGTGCTGGACATGTTGGTGCTGAATTCACTCGGGCTCTTCTTTTTTTTTTTTTTTTTTTGAACTAGATCGTGCATTTCAACTTCAGAAAGCTTAATCTTCTGTGAAGTGTGTTCCTTAAGGGTGGGGATTAGCATTTGGTAATTTTGATGAGGGTTTCTAGTAGGAGATACTGATCATTTTATATCAGTCCCAAGGGCTAGGGATTGGTCTTTGGATGAGCTTGAGTAAGAAGAGGCTGGGTGATAGTTTGAACCAGCAGTTTTCCACTGGAGTGTTGAATTACAACAGGTGATGTGAAAGCCTTGTGCCACTGTCACAACTTCAGGTTGTGGTGTAGGGGCTCTCTGAGCTGGGGTGGCACTGCTTGATTCTTCCCTCCTGTGCAAGTTCAGCCCCCAAATGGACTCTTTCACGCTCATCAGGAAACACACCTCTTCCCAGAGCTTCCATGAGTCCCTGAAAGGATTTCCTTGCATGTGTGGCTTCTTTGGGACTTCTCAATTTCAGGGGAGAAGGGACTGAGATTCCTGTCCCTAGTGCTTGGTTATTTAGCAGTCCAAGATGCTGTTCAGATTCTCCTTTAATCAGAATGGAAATAGTTGCTGGGTTTTTCCAAGAGGGCTTCTGTGCCTCTCCTATAAACTTTTTTTCTAAAGCAGCTCTTCAGTGCTGGTCTCTAGCTGGGAATTTCTAAGAAAAAGTTTCATCAGGTCTTCTCTAAGTGTTGCTGAAATAATGTGCAGAAGTGTTAAGGTGTGATCTGTTATCTTTGTGTTGTGGCTCTTGGGATTCCTACAGGAAGGCCTTATATGGATGTGGGCATCCAGGTGGGTATTAAGAAGCATATTTGAGGTTGTAGTGATTCCCTGTTCGAGTCCCTTAGGCTTTCTGGTTAGATCTTGACCTCTGTGAGGCCTCTGTGCTGTAGGAGCTGATTCCTGCATGACAGACCATGCATGGTGTTTCCCCACCCCAAAGGAAATATTTCTAATGGAATTTTTATGATAGTGCCTGGGGCCTGAATTAGGGGATAAAAGGTGGTTATTCTAAAACCTTCTCTCAGTTCAACTTCACAGGATCCTCTTGGAAAGCTACACAGAATCAGTGTAGCTGTGTCTCTTTTTCTCTAAAAATCAGACTTCTACCTCTACAGATGCAGGTAAAGACTGTCCTGGAGATGAGGGTGGGACTGTGCTGGTTCAAAGAATCTTCCTCTGGTATTTTTCCTAAAATTCAAAGCCCCCTTTGCCAATGTTCTCCCAAAACTCCTTGGCATCTTTCCTTTCTCTTGCACGCTGTACAGTAGCGCATGCTGTAAGACATGTCGGAAAGTATAATTTCAGTAGTACTGACATCAGCTGAACTTAATGGGTGCAAACAACTTGTATTATTGATTTATTAATTCTCACTTTGAGTTCATTGAAAGCTTCTGCTGTGTGGTGTTTGTGCACAGAGTAGCTGTAGCATGAGGTGTATAAGTGGTCCTGCAAGTTTTGGAGCGCGATCACAACACATACCTGTCCATCCTGTGTGGAATAAAGCATCAGGAATAGGGCAGTCAGTCTTATTTTAATGGGTGTCTAGGTCAGATCAGGTGTTTTTCAGGCTGGGCACTAATGTTTTTGTTGGTGGCAGTAATACAGAATGATTGGATTAACTTTGTCATGTAATCTAACACAGAAGTCTGTGCCGTGGCACCTTACATGTTTGTATGGTATCAGTTCAGTTATCTAGAGTGAACTCTTTGGCCAAAATGGGAAACTTTGTGTTCCCTGCACAGGGAATTTTGTGTTTGCAGTGGTGTTTGTGAAGCCACTGCTTTATGTTTATCCATATGCCAGCAGCCTTGTGCTGATTGCTCTTTCAGGAAAGACTTCATCACATCTTAGAATAAAATTTTGTTTGTATATCAGAGGTCAGCCTTTAGGGAGGTAAGAAACTTGAACCCCTAAGAACAACAATTGTTAAGGATAAATACAAATCTCCCTTCAGAAATGTCCAGAGAAAGCTAAAGCAACATGTTGCATGCAAAACTCACGAACCCTTGGCACTAAACTGTAAAAAAAGTATAATAGGGCTTTGTAGCCTCATGAAAACTTTGCAGTCAAATCTAACATGAAAAAGGGCTTTGCTTGCTACTGGCAACGATGTAAAATTGTATATTGTGGAACTAAAGCCTTGAGAAGGCAGCGGTGCTCCCCTGTGCTGTAATGGTGATAAGGCAGGATAAAAGTTATGTGCAGTTCTGTGTGCTAGACGTGGCACAGGGAAGTACTCTGTGATTACCTCAGCTAATTTGGGCGTGAGAAGGTTTGCTCAAAGTCTTGATCAGAGAGCTCCTGCAGTCTAGAAGCACTACACAGCCTGTGATGTGGCTCAGTCGCCACCCTCCCCTCAAACCAGTGTCCCAGCGCTGGTATCACCGCACTGCACGCCCATTATTCCTGGAAACTGGAATCCTGACCCTCATCTTCCTTCTGTGCTGCTCCTCTAAAGCTCCTCCAATGTCCTGGTCGTTGGGTCAAGTGGGAATGGTGCAAGTGCTGCTCTCCTCCACCTCCTGCTTCCCCTGCCCCAGCAGTGGCGGGTCAGAGCCGGGACCTGCCGGGACAGGTAGGGCCGTGCACCTCTCGCTGGCGCCGCGGTGACTGGACGTGGCTGTGTGAGCTCAGCCTGGGCTGGCAGTCAGCTGTGCCTGGCCCGTGGGTATCCCAAGGGAGAGGGGTCGTGGTGCTGTCCTGCCGTCACAGGAAGAAGCTGTTTCCTGCAGACCTCTGCGCTGCATCCTGGTGCTGTGTGCTTTGCTCCAGCGTGACCCAGCTCAGCGGCCTCCAACCTTTTTCTCTCCCCTGAATTGTGGGCTCCTAAAGCTTCCCCTGGAGGTGCATAACTTTGTATGGGGAACTTAATCCTGCCGCCTCCAGGTAAGCCTTTCTGCACTTTTTATGTATTTCTTACTGTTTGTTCACACGCTGGTTCAAAACCTTTGGCTTGATATGATGCTTCAGGAGATCGTTTGAGGCAGCTTCTCCCCTGCACCACAAAGAAAGGCAGGGAACAGAGGAGGCAGCGAGGTTTAGGGTTTGATTTTTTTCCATGAAGTTAAGATGAAATCGAGGTACTGCAGATAGGGGCAGTTCTGAAGGCACACCTTGGCCACACGTACCTGTGTTTTTATGATGAGTTGGTCAGCTCAGATCCTGCTGGAAAAGCAGTCCACCACCAGCATGAGGGAGAATGTGGAGAGCAAGGCTGGGTGCAGAGCTCTGCCCAGTGAGTGCCTTTTGGACTGGTGTAGTGTGTGGCGTGGTCACTCCAGCTGGGAGCCCAGCAAAAAGCTTCACGTGCTGAAGTCCTCGTTTCTGGTCATATATGGGAATTGAGGCTGGCTAAGCTGACTCCCTAGGCAAGTGTTCAGAGTGAGATTCTTCTTTAAGCAGTGACTGTGATTCTCAGTGAATTCTGTGCAGCTGACTCCAAGCCCTGTTTGGGACCAGCAGTCGTAGGCTGTGCCAACTGGAAAAGGTCAGCTGAAGCTTGGGGCTGGCTGGGCACACGGCGAGGTGTCTGGTTTGGAGCGAGGAAGAGCCACCCTCAGCTCCAGTAGCACATGGCTCAGCTCTGCAGCCTGAACTGATCCAGGAGCAGACACCTTGGATTTCCTAGTGTCAGTATTTGCTCTGGTTCGAGGCAGACACAGGCATGTGCAGAAACTTGTAAGCACGTGGGTCCACATCTCAAAAGAGCAGAAAAGCTCTCTGCTCCCCTCTGGGAGTGGAGGAAGAGTCTTGATGGGAAATTTGATGTAAATCTACTGCAAGGACATAGGCTTTTGAGAATCAGCTGAAGTAACTGAAGTGGCCAGTGTCTTTCTGCTTGGGCTTTGTGGCAGCAGCCAGCTGAACTGATTTGCAAAGCACTTTCAAAGGCAAACAGTTGCCCTATTTACCTCCTCTCCTCAGTGGAGAGGAATTACCTGTGTCAGCAGAGCTGGGAAGTTTTTTTTTTCTTCAGGCTTGGTGGGGAGAAGTATACATTTTTACTCTTCTGGGTATAACTAGTTAAAGATCCTTCTGGAGCAGAAACACAGCAAAACATTGCAGCTCCCCCCATCTGGGTGGTGATCCTGAACGGAAGCACAGCCCTGTGGGGAGAACGGTGCTACATCAGGAGCTGATGCTGCCAAGCATAATGCTCCAGGTTTTTATCTTAGGCTGGTCTCCTGGACTCAAACAAGTTGTTGATGTGGAGGCTGTTGGTGCAGGAAAGAGGTCTTGCCATGGCATCTCGTTCCATTTGTGGTTGGCAGGGTTTCGAGCAGTCCCTCGCTTAGAAAAGTCACATGAGAAAAGCATTGCATGTATTTTTAGATGTCTTTTTAAGTGGCTTAGTGGCTGAAAAGCAACCTGCGTCAGGTCACTCGCCTGCTTGCTGCAGTTTGCCCAGAAGTGCTCAAGCAGACTATTAATGTGGAATAGATCCAGTCAGGAGACTGCTGCTGTAAGGGAGTTGTGCTGCCTGCTACCAGGATGCAGCTGGCTGTGGGAGGTGGCCCTTGCTCTCAGTATGTGCTGCTTGGGTGCTGGTTAGGACAATAGTGGGAAATGAATGGGAGAAGTCCAGCTAAAGTCAGTTTAATTTCTTTTTCTCTCTATCTTTGGAATTGTTTGGGTTTTCCTTGGTGTCTTTGTGCAGTGCTCTTGCAAGGACAGCAGGGTCCAAGCTTGGTGTGCTCAGCTTCTCGGTTGGTTTGAGCTGGTGCTGCTGGAAGGAAGAAGAGGTCCTGCCTTTTCCTTGTGGTGGTGTACGGGAAAAGAGAAGTGGTCCTGCAGACCCTGCATCCAACCAGGAAGCTGAGCCAGATGCAAACTGGCCTCTTCTTTCTCTTGCTGCGTTCCTTTAATGTGTGTCAGTTCCCACATCCACTTTTCTGTGCAGCTGTAACACCTGTACCAGCACAAAGGGAAGAGAGGAGTGGGATGGGAGAGGTGGAAATGCTTCCTTGGGAAGTAACACCAGCTTAAAATGACCTTGAAGCTGGCTGTGATGCTGCTGTGGATCTTCAAGCAGGACAGGGAACATCTGGCCAGCGAGGAAGAGTCAGGAAGAAGGTTCAGCCATTCTTTTCTCTACAGAATGTTGAGTTACCAAGTCTTTGCCAACGTCGAGGAATGAGTGCTGCTCACGGGCTCTGTGTTGCGTGATCCCTTGAGATCTTCGTAGGCCACTGAATAGGAGGAAAAGTACCTCAGTGTAGGAAGGAAGCATGATGCACTGCATTAGAGGGTGGAAGTGTGATCAACATCCTGGGTTGCACATACAGGTGAGACTATTGGCATGTCAGTTGTTTGGTGACTGAGCTGCTGTCGTTGTTGGGACGGACTACGACATATAATATTCAGCAAGAAAGTTTATTGGAAAGAATAAGGAAGCAGCAGCAGCCACGAGCTGCGATTTACAGCCTCTTAAATACAGTTCTTTTTGTACACGTGTATCACACAGATAGGTCAGCTTGAATACACAAACTACAATTCTCACAGCTAATAGGTAGATTTTAGCTGGACTTTCTCTGGACTTTCTCAGTCCTACTTTCTCACAACATTTCTGTGCACCTGTCCCTGTTTTCCTTTGATGTTTATATTTTTCTCAGTCACTCTGTTCAAAACAAGTCCTCCTTCTCATGAGACAGTGTTCCCCGTTCCCACGGGACAGCTCTCTCCTGCTGCTCCTCTGCTCTCTCAGGATGCATCATTACATTGTCAGGACCAGGGCCTCCATTCTCAGCCAGTTTCTTGTCCTATACCAGGGGTCCCAGCCCAGCCGGGATTCCCCACAAGCTGCCATACTAGTGCCTACCAGGTAAGAATAAGAAAATTTTTTTCCAGGAGTCCTGTCCTTTCAGAATAAGCTGAAAGAATGCGAAGTGATGGCAGGCGAGGAGAGCAGGGGACTTGAGAGAA
Source organism: Manacus candei (assembly GCF_025592945.1). Taxonomy (NCBI): domain Eukaryota; kingdom Metazoa; phylum Chordata; class Aves; order Passeriformes; family Pipridae; genus Manacus; species Manacus candei. The sequence continues at coordinate 543,795 of NW_026138084.1, forward strand.
GCTTCCTCTGAAAGCAGCAGCATTTATGTACCAGTAACACAAAATATTAATGTAAATAAGACAAGCTGTGATTTTTACCTTGAAGCATCTGGTGAGGTGACCCTTCAGTGACAGTGTGTAGGCAGGTGGGACAAGAGGGCTGGAAAGCTGCAGATCACTCTCCTTGTTCTCTGAAATGGTTTTGACCATAGATGATGAAAGTCTGTGTATAACAAGAGGGGAAGGCAGCCAGATAATGTAAAATCTGGGAAAGGTGCATTTTTTTCCCTCATTTATTTACTAGGGTGCTTAATAATGGGAAGGAGTAGCTGGAGCGAGACGATGGCTTTCCCATCTCTTGAAGTCTTTGACTCAAAGCAAGGTGCAAGATTGACTTTAATGAAGAGGTGGAAACTTTAGAGACCTGTGTAACAGATCCCATTGGCCTTTAACATGATGTGGGCATGGTAAAGGACATAATCTGAAGTAAAAATGTAGAGCTTTTTTATGTGACCAACTAAACTAAATCAGTATTTAGCAGGCAAATTAGTTTTTCTTGTCCCTGTCACTTCAAATGAGTGTGGCTGTGTTAAGAGCTCTTCTGAGATGTCTCTGTGTCTCACCCAAAGCCACAAATTGCTGCTTAATTTATGCCTCCTCAATTTGAGCCCACCTTTATGCAGATGAATCCTGATAGTGACCGTGGAGCTGGTGTCGGAGCGGAGCGTGGTGGTTGTAGGTGAAGGTGGTCTCTGGGGGTCCCACAACCAGTGCCTTACCTTGTGCTGTCTGGGGTGGGTTGGACCCAGTGTCTGCTCCTGGGCAGCAGCAGATGGACGGCTCCATGTGCCACTGGCACCACTGCCTTGTAGGGAGATGTGCTGGCTGTTTCTGGGAAGGCTCCTGGGGCCGGTGGCTCCTGCAAGCCTGGCCCGCGGGGCTGGGGACAGGCACGCCTGGCCTTTTCCCTGGGTGCCTTTTAGTGCCTGTATAAATACCAGCACGCTTCAGATGCATTGCAGATTCTCCTCTGGCCCTTTTTTAAGCCTAAGTCATAAATAGGTTGGCCCTTGCTTGTGGGTCCAGAGGAGCCGTCATTATAAATGATGTAATGATTAAACTCAGTGTCGTGATGGCTTTCCTGCTGTGCTGCTCTCTTGTTTTTCTGTTCTTTTCGGGCCTGAGCATCACAGGTGCCAGGTGAGATACATTTAGGCCCTGGAAAAAAGTTAATTTAGCAGAACTTGCTATGAAGTGGTATTTCTTATGGTGAGCCAGACCAGCCACAATCTCTCTTCTCCTTTTGATGCAGATTGTGCTTGCTCCGTTTCCTGGGGAGCCCGTCCCAGCTGCAGCACAGCTTTGCACTAGATTTTACAGTTAGTGTAATTTAAAAAGTATCCAGCCAAGAAAGAGCACAAGATGTAATTCCAGTGACGTTTGTGGATTTTTTTTTTATTTGGGTTTTTTTTTCTCCAGAAGGACAGTAGTTTCTATTAAAGGGAATTGGCAGTGCCTGGCCTTTAGCCCTGGGCGGGAGATGAGCTTTGAGGGTTCATCCCTTCTCTGCGAGGCCAAGGTGGTTTTCTGAACTCTTGAAACAGTGCGGAGCTCAAATCAAGACAATCCTTGCACAGCTGATATTTTTGTAGTTAACCTGTAAAGCTTTTGTGTATGAAGCAGAGGTCCTGGGAAGGTATGAGAAACAAGCTATTTTTACTCCATCACAAACAGGACTTGGCATGTTTATTTTAGACTCTGGAGCTGCTCAGGACACTGTGGGGTTTTTTTATAGGCGTCTACTGTTACTGTCAGATTAAAAAATCAACTTGAACTCTGGAAAACACAGGAAAATAGGGTGTCCTGGAGTACTTGGCTCCAGTGAGGCTCCGAGGAAGCTGCAGGGAGGAGCTGGTGGCATTGCCTGTGTCATGCAGAATGGCAGTCTCAGGGTCTCCTGCATATCAGAGAAGTCCCTTCTGAGCCACCAGCTGTCCATGGACTACATGCCCTTCTGTTGCATCAACTGCCCTGCAGAGGAACAGTTTCCTTGCTGGTGTCCTAACTGGATCTTCAGAAAGTCCACAGCTGAATAACTTGAGGAGCTCTGGGAGGTGAGCGCAGAGCTTGGCCATGGGGAGAGCGATGCTGCAGCAGGTCATTTGTGCCTCTTACTCCACAGAAGGTTTGAGTTGCCAGGTCACCAGCATAGCTTTGAATAATTTTTTTTATTTTTTTTTACTGCAGACAAGTTCACCAGGCAGCAGGAGGGGAAATTAATGAGACCAGCTCATTTTCCTCCTGTCACTGGAATCTGAAAGGGGAAGGATTTAGGTCAGTCCTGCTCAAAGAGTGGGAGGACGCGTGGAAGGCCCCATCCTTCCTGGCCAGCTCTCTGCTCTTGCTGACGTGGTGTGGTTGAGGAGTGTCCCTTTAATTGCAGGTATGCTTTACACAGGCACTTCCAACTTCTGAGCTCTTTATCCCAGATTATTATTAGAAGTTATTAAAAGCGTGGCCAGTGGTGTGTTCACGCTGTGGCGGTGGCATGCACAGTTTTCGGTGGTGGGTCGGTGTTGTGCAGACGTGTAACACAAGCCCAGATTGCCTCTGCCCACGCAGGCTTAACCTCTCCACCAAGGAGCCTGGTCAGCATCCAACCCCAACCCCCGGGCCAGGGGATCCTACTGAGCCCTAGGCTGATCCAGCCCCTTTGGGGTGCCTGCTGGAGCTGCAGCTGATTATGAAGCAACACTCTACTGAGAAGCTCCTCGAGTTATTGACTGTTTAATTGATTCACTAATAAACAGCACTGGTACTAATTTCCAGTTAGAGCTTTTCGCACACTTAGGATTCTAAAGCTTGTAATTACTACTGCTAAATCTGACAAATGGCACCGCTGCTGAATGGCAAATCTCTCACCCTTCCCCCCTGTGCCACTTCGTGGTAGGGTGCAAGTCCACCCTGGTTTGCCCTCTCACAGCAAGTCTTTTGGACACAGACCAGGGGGAGAGTCCAGTGGGTTGTCCTGGGGGATTCAGTCGGTATGTTGGGGTCGTGGCTGTCCCTAACTGCCCCTGCTCCTACCAGAAGAAGGTTCACTCTCCTTTTTTCTTTATATTGCACCTTATTCTCTATTTTTTTCTCTCTTTCAAGACCCATCTCTTCTTTGCTCCAGTCTCTCCCTTTCTCTGCCCAGACTTCAGGTTACAGCTCCTTATTACTTTCTGCTCGTCGTTTTCAACTCCGCTATATCCGTACCCAAATCTGGCATTCCTGGTACACAGGCAGTCTCAGCCTTACCTGACTGTACCACTGCTATGGTCACTTCAGTACAGGTGGCCTCACAAGTCCCCACACCCCAAACCTCCCCTACAATTGCATGGTATGTGTTGAGTACACTACCAGACAAAAACCCCTGAGACAAATCACTCTACTTTAGCCTCGATTCCTCTGCCCGTGTCCAATTAAGCAGTTTCTTAGGTGCAGTCTGCATACCACTGCAAGAAATTAACATTTTTCACAGTTTTTAGGTTTACCCAGCATCCTTACCTCGGAGCTGCTGGAACCACTGCCGTGGCTCCCTGCGGAGGTCCCAGCTCCACCAGGACCTCCTGCTTACAGCTGTCCCTGAAGAATTTATAGCCTAAGCTGTAAAGGATGGAAAAGGAGATAGAGGGGTCATGTAGCCCCATTCCTGCTGAACAGTCACGGAGCTCCTCCAAGCTGATTTAGCTGATAGAGGTGAGGAACGCTGGCAGGCAGGTACCTGCCCCAGGTACCCACCCCTGCAGGCATGTCTTCACTGATGGAGATGACTGCAGTACCTCAGGGTGATGAGCAGGAGGGTTTTGTGGTGAGGACTGGGCTTTCAGCTTGGTTGTTATCTGTTTGGTTGACTTAAGTCTGGCTTTCATAAATAAGTAAGGCAGCCAGGCTCGGAGTGTCTGGTCTATTCTCCAAAGAAAACACATGCTTGGCCACAGTGCTGTGTGTTTTGGATTAAGCAGGCCTGAGTTTATTTGTGAATATTAATGTCTGTGTACTGTAAAGCAGTGGTGGAAATCTGTGCTCTGAAAGTTAAGCTGTGTTCTGTGGGTATCTGGTGCTCAAGGATCTGTATCCCTGATGGGATGGAAGCTGGGGCTGCAGGATCAGCCCTCATCAACCATACCCTGCCGTTTGCTAATGCTTTAAACCTTCCAAAAGCTTGATTGCTGTGTCTGGGTTTTCCCTTTGGCAAGAGGGCTGGATATCCCTATGAATGCAGCATGATTGGGTCGAAGTGTGTGGGTCAACAGGATACCCAGGTTAGGACGCAGGATGATCCGTGTTCTCTGTGCACGCTGCTTTGCCATGTCTGTAGAGGAGCAGGGCCTTTGGGGAGCTTTGGCATGCCTGCAGTGTAGTTGGCTTGTTACGTGCAGTACTTGTGTCCTGGCAGCCCTGAGCTCTGCTCAAACAGAGCTCCCAGAAATCGCTGCCAGTGGGACGTACTGTGGCTTTGTCAATGACAAAAATACCTAGTTCTTGAGAGAGTTACTTTGCATGCAGAGTTACTGATGTATTTTCTTTTGCTTGTTTGCCTGTAAAAGAGGGGAAAAAACGCATAGATTTTAAAATAAACCCATTGTTGTTGGGTTGTGAATAAAGGTGTGTTAATCCACAGGGCTTGATGTATCGGTAGAGACCTGATGTTATAATACAGAATAAATGTGTTTGTAGGAAAGCACCTGAAAAAAAACCCCATGCCCTAGGTAACACGGCACAGTTTTAAAAATCAGCAGCAATTTTGGCTGGAAGCCTGCAGGTCTGAAATGGGAAGCATTGCACTGCACTTGAGTAATATAATGAATTTTTATACAAAGTGACTTAAAATAGTTATTTATAGAAGATATACTCAGGGACTGGAATGCAACTACACTAACACTTAAAATATTCCTGGAAGAGTTGTATGGCTGATTGGTGGGTTTTTTTTTTTTCCCCAAACTCATATTTTCAGCTCTTCCGAACGTTTCCATAGGTGTTTTGGACAGCTTTTTCCTGGCGTGCTGCACCCCTGGGCTGCTGCTGGCAGATTGGGAGAACCAGCATTCCAAGAGGGCTCTGTGCTGAGTGTGTGTGTGTGTGTGTGTGTGTGTGTGTGTGTGTCCCAGGAAACCTGCTGCTCTTGCCTGGCAGTCCCAGAGCAGGATGCTGGGGGGGCTGTGATCCCCTTCCCCACCTGGCCTGGGTCCCTTACCCCAAGACAGGTGCAGCTGTGCATTTACCCTTTGTTGCCAGAGGAATTCAGCCCTTCTGCCAAATGCCTCCTTCTTCCTTTCCTGGGATGATCCCGCCTGTCCCCCTGTGAAACAGCCCTTTCCAGAGTCCTCGCTGCCACGGGCTCTCCTCCCATGGCTTGGGGTGACCACACACACACACACTTGTCCTCCTCATGCACTCTGAGCAATCTGCTTTATTTCTTTTGTTTCCCATGTTTGCTGCACTGGCTTCACCCTGGCTTTTCCCATCCTCCTAGTTTCTTCAAAACTGGGAACATGTCAGGTGCATTTTTATCAACAGAAAATCCCTAAGGGCAACTCTTAAATAATCCTCTCCAGGAAGAGGAAGCCAGAAAGGTTGGGGGAGAGTGTGTATAACCACCTTATCGCTTGCAGCCTCGAGACCTGGCAGGGGTTGAAATCGATGTGTGTGTTGCTCCTACAGAATAAACAGCCTTGGGAGGACTTTGGCAAGCGGAGCTGGAGCTGTCTTTCCAAGGCCCTGGTATAGTTTGCTTTCTGGGACAAAGACTACTTAGACATCTGGATTGCATTGGGGATTTTAGGGGAAAGATAAATTATTAGTTTGCTGTGAATGGAGAATGACTCTGATTGCTTTGTGAGCGTGCTTTCACCAGCTCGCTGCTGCACGGGCTGAATCCACGTTCTCCTGCTTCAGAAAGAGAAACAGCAACTGTGGAGCTGTTTGCCATGTCCTGGGAAAGGGGGGGGCTGAGCAGACCTTTCTCGACCTTCTGGTGTGCTGAGAAAACATGCTCATTTTATGGGCAGTTAATTTATAGAAAGTTCCTGTTTAAATTTCCTCCAAGGGCTGTAAAACCGGAGGACAGCTGCACGCATTAGCTGGCTAATCAAACACTGCTCACCCCTGGCTTGCCCTCCCTTTCCCCTCACCACCACTAACTTTGGGCTCCCTCCTAGGAGTGAGTGTGGCAGCTTTGGGAAATACCCTCAAAAACTGTCTGGGAAGCTGCTCTGCAAAGGTGTGGCTGATGCTCCCGTGGTTTGGGGTGTCCTTGCTGAGCCACAGGGCTGGGCTCTTCCTCAGAAGTGTCTGGGATCAGTCAGGTTTTCTATTGTGTTCTCCCTGCTTTATAAAGGCTCTGCTGTGCTCTCTGCCCTAAGGAGTGGTGCTGCCTGCCATGGAAATAATCACCCTGGGCTGAAAATAAAAACCTGGTTCGCATTTTGCTTCTCTTCCAGGCGTGGGGAAAACTGTGTTTGTTTCCTGCTGCCTCCTCCCTCCTTTCCCCAAAGACTGCAAATGAGTAAAACCTCATAGATTTGTTTGCAGTTGTGTGTGAGTTCATTTTTTTGGTGAAAGGAAATCGCTTTAGGTGGGTGCTGGGGCACCCGAGCTCCAGAAGCCTATCTGCCTTGGCTCCCTGCTGCAACCAGCCTGGTAGGATTTCAGTACGGGTATGTGCTCTAATAAATCTGATCCTAATAGCTAATTTTGATCTAGTTTGACAGAGGGGTTGGAAACTTAGACAGTGAACTCCTGAGAGCTCCTCAAAGCTGCCTTTTCCTCTTCTGGCAACAAGCAGGTTCATGTTCCACCCTCTGCTATAATTGTGCTGGTTAGTTTTCCATCACTATAATGATGAAAAGGAGGAACTTCCAGCCCATGACCAGGGCTGAAAAACAGAACTACACTTCTGCTCCTGCCCTTCCAGCAATATCTGCTGTTGCTCTGAACAGCTGTCCTGCCTGCTCTTCCAGCTGCCTGTGCTCATCAGCTGTGGGAAAGGCAGCGGAGCCATCACCGTTTTGGAGAAGCTGCTGAGTGTTTTCACCCTCACCTCCCTTGTGTTCTAGGGGACGGTTGACCAGTGCAGAAAATTACTTCAGCTGAGTGGCTGGAGGCTGTAGAGAATTTTCTGGAGCCCTTTGCTTTATCTGCCAGGAATTTAATAGAGGTATGATGGCAGGAATGAGCAAAGGTGAGCACATAACACCCGTTAAAAGTTCCTGAACCTGCAAGGGCTCCTGCAGTAAACCCCTTCAGCAGATTCCCCGATGTGATGCAAGAAAACTGCTGTGCTCAGGGCCTGATATCTCTTAATTTTGTTTAAGCTGGGGCCTGTTTCCCTTCCTTTAAATCTCCTCTGCAGCAGTTGGGGAAAAAATGCTGCAGAAAGAAATGCCAGGAATGTGAACAGCAGGTGGGGACTGGCAGATGTACTTATCAATCACGACAGGCTGACGAGTGGTTTATTCCTCTAAAGAGCTACTGTTTGCCTCCGGCTTGGTTTACTCTTGTCCTCTGCAACTCCCTCCAGCCTCTACTGGGGTTCAAGACAAGAGCAGGGTAGTTTTCCCAATTTTCTGGAGCATGGCATGCTCTGTGCAGGACTCCTTGCTCCAGGAGGCCAAAAGAAGGGGGAAGGCAGAGGCAGACCCTAGAGATCACACTAGAAGGGTTGCAGCAGCACACCTCATCAATAATGTGCTGTATCTCAGGGATGGGCTTTGGGAAATCTTGCTTCCATGGTGCCCAAACAGAAGGCAGACTCGATTAGTTAATTGAATTTGCTGCACTGTTGCTTTTCAAAACATGACTTCATATCTCCAGAGGAGTCTGGAGTTATTTCTGTGGACAAAACCCTATTGTCAGGTGGTGATACTTTGAGAAGATCACGAGTGAAAAGACTGTGCAGCACTGGATTGCAGATGTGCACCTGTGGAAAGGGGGAGCAGGCTCCTCTGGTCTTCAGGGGGTTCAAAGAGATTCAGCTGTGGTTTGCTGTGACTGCTCCTGGTTTTTTGAGCACCTTGCACTTCATATGGAAATGCTGTTCTGTAGCAGGACAACCCGATTTACATGAAATAACAGGCTGAATGGTGAAAAGGCTTTATCTGTTGATCTCTAAGCAGCTTCCCGGGTGTGTTGGCAGTGTGTGTTACAAGCAGAGCAAACCTGCCTCAGGAACTACATTATGGATGCTTTTCCCTCTAAGCTTTAGTTCCCACTGCTGTGCTTGTGTTGGAATAGTTGTGTTATCCCAGTGCTTCTGATCCACTCCAGTTCTGTGCACTGGTTCTTGGAAAGCCCAGAAGAAGATACAGGCTTGTAAGTGATGTTATTAGACCTCTCCTTCGATGGCTTGCAGGGTATTTTGCCTGGCTACTTCAGCTGGTGTGGATAATGTTGTCTGCAGTGCTCTGGGGCACCCATCTCCAGTTCTCAGTGCTTTACCTTAGTAGGGATGCTGCTGATGTAGATAGTTGATATCTTTAAGAAAATTGAAGGCACTGCCCCGAGCCCTCTTACCAGTTTTAATTCAGATTGTTTCTTGATTTTGTGAAAGAGCAGTGGAAGAAAGGAATAGCTTTCCCAAGGAAGGAGTGCAGTGAGCATAAGGGAGCAGACACTGCCACAGCACAAAATAAAGATCTCAGGAACATTCCTGTTTGCAGCAGCAAAACGGGCTCTTTTCAAACTCTGCTCAGAGGGCACCACCTTGGCTAACCGGGGCTTGTGTTTGGAGGTGCTGCCTTCATGTTTTAAAGCAGTTTGGAGTCTGGAGCCAAGGCAGCAGTTGAGGCGGCGATGGTAATCGCAGTGCCATTTGCATTGCTACCTGACTGCATTCTGCCTAGCACCTTGTCCTGGCCTGTGGGCTCCGGCGTCCTGGCTGCTCCCTCTGCCCTGTCCGACTCCACAGTCCTGCCCAACTCCCAGTGGGAAGTGGGTCAGCTGGTGAGCAGTGTTCCCATGGAGCTGCCTGCAAGGGGAGTTATCAGGTGGAGGCTGGGCCGGAGCAGGGCGTAGCAGCAGCAGCCAGGGAACATGCACGTCCAGATGCCGTGAGCCCCACGGCACATTCCCAAGGAGTCACCTCCCAGTTGCCATGATTTGGCCGGAGCTCCCTCTTGCAGGACTTCCCCAAATTAACTCCCATTTGGAGTGGATTCAGGCTCAAACTTTAGCTGCCGGGGCAGTTTTGCCTCCGCAGGGCTGCGTGGGGCAGCGGTGCGTGTCTGGGTGACACCGGTCACACCACGGTGAGTGTCTGGGTGACACCGGTCACACCACCTGCCGCAGAGACTGTCTGACGCTGCAGTCGAGTTTAACTCCTGAACTGAACTGCTCGCACTGGAATTTCCCATGCCGAATTTCCCATGCTGTGTCCCTGCCTCAGGCTTAGTTTCAGCTTTTCAGCAAAAGCAGTTCAGCCATTTCCAAGAGTTAAAGGGTTTTTAAAAAGCTTTAGGTTGTCAGTATTTAAAAACCAAGCAGCCCCTAACTGCTTGCATTGAGAGATGCTGGGACTGGCACAAAGGCTGGATGGAAGGCTGGCAGCCTGGCAGCCTCGGGCTCTGCTTGCAAAGGATGTGCCATCTCCTCTCTCCCAGCAAGATGTCCTGTATCTTATGGATCTTATCAGGTTACAGGCGTCTGAAAGGCTCCCAGTTCACCAGTGCTTTGGAGACTGGTTTTCACAGATCCTGTCCATCCAGGACCTCCTCCACTCTGGGGCCAGAGGGGCTGAATCATTGCTGGGGGTGGGAGGGGGTTGCTGCCACTGCCACCATTGCAGTGCTGGGAGCAGGATTTAGTCTCTCCTGGGCTGCTTGCTGGCAGCCATGGAAGGGTGATGGGCTTGCCTGTCTCTAAGGCAGAGAGAACAAGCTGGAGTAGGTGTGGAGAAAAGGAGGGAACTGTGGTGCTTGCTGTGACCAGCTCTCAGACAACCTTAATTCTCAGGTATTCTGACTTTTATAGCTCATTATTTGCAACCTTGAGGTTTCAGGTGTTGCCTGTGTGACCAAGAGCAGCATCGTATACTGTTGGGAGAGGGGGGGGCTGAGGCTCAGCCTACAGCAATGAGCAAAGTTCCTGGTTGAGGTCTTGAGGAATAACTGAGGGGCAGTGGGCAGTCTGGCTGCTGCTACCCTGCAGTGGCAGGCATTGCTGTTATCTTTGGAAGCTTTTTTTTTCCCCATTTTTTTCTGTGGAAGGTGTCTCGGTTCTGTAACCTGGATTTGTTTGCTCTGAACAGTTGGCTGTGCTGATGCTGTGGAGCAGACAGTGTTGTGCTCCCTGATCACAGAGCTGCTAAGCAAGTGCTTGGTGACTGTAACTAGTAAGCCAGGTTATTTTTGGCGTAGTGTCTCTGCTTTATAAGGGATGGACTGAGCTGCTAAAACCACATTTTTCCACTACCTCCCATTATGAAGCTCAGAAAAGGCTCAAGTGCTAATCCAGAGTTGTGCTTCAGAGGTGGGCTGTTGTGGAAATCCTGGCTGTGGTGTAGTTGTTTTTTTATTTTTAAACTTTGAGCCTAGTCCCTCCAGATGAGGAAATGGTGGTTGTGACCAAGCTTTGTACCTGGCTCAGCTGAATGACTTGTAAGTCCCCTGCCCACATCTGGGCCATTTTGCATCCTCCAAGTGCAATCCAAGGTGCACCTCTATCCTGCAGGACTGATCTCAGCTGGTCCCTGAACCTGCAATCTTTTAATATCAGTGAGCCAAGGAAATACTATATAACCATTGAATTAAACAGAAGCAAAGCTTTGGAGCACGTCATTGGGTACCTAATTGCTGCGCTTGCCACCTGGGGATTGGAATTGCTCTCCCGCTCTGGAGCCTGAATGGGACATACTGTGATAAGCAGTTTAATTGTTTCCCCACATCTGCAGCAGCTCTGTAAAGAGAAGGCAGCCTGAACACACCTTCAGAGCTTCTTGGCCTCTCTGCAACTCCAAGGCTGCCTTTTTCCTGCCGTGCTTCAGTATCTCTCTCCATACAGCCCTTGTGCTCTCCCTAAACTGTTTTATGTTCTCCTGTGCTGTCTGGTAGCAGTGAGCCCTCAGGTTTTTCTGCAGAGTGTTGCAGACTTATTAGGATATAAGAGCAACCATGGAAATGTGACTTAGCAGGAAGGATAGTCCAGTGGGTACTAGTAATGGGATGCCCTCTTAAACTAATTACCAGGATTTGGGCATCACATGAGTACTGAAGGTCAGGAGAGTGCTGAGCCGAAATCAAAGTGAGAGTGACTTGGGGGGGTGGATTCAGAAGAAAATGCTCAGAGTGATTAAGGACAAATGCATTTGTCTGCTGTTACATGCTCTCGGAACACCGAGAACTGTTGTGGGTGGCTGCTGGGCTGGGAGGTTGGTGGCTGTCATTTCTTTCCCGAGGTCAGCACAGGCTGTGCCTGGGGCTGGGCTCTGCTCTGTGTGCCCCAAGGCAGAGAGGACGGTTCTATGGGAGCAGAGCTCCAAGTAATGGAAATATGGGCATAGAGACACAGGATTACACAGCTGGAGTATGCCTAACCTGGCTGAGAAATGCAGGCATGAAGAGGAGTGTGGCTTTGAGTGCCCAGATCATGTGTGGCAGCAGGAAGAGATGATGCTTGACTCAGAGAGGCTCAAACTATTACAAAACCCAGCTGAGTGCTGGTTTAATTTTCCTTGTTGCCTCAGAATGGCATCTGACTCTGTTTTCCTGGGGCATACATTGGAACTCTGATGACTTTGCCCCCATTCTTGGGATTCTTGCAGAAGGAGTCATCCTGTGCTCCACTGTGTTTCCTTGCACTGTGAAAGAAGTTGGTACAGAATCTGTCCCATCTTATTCCATTTTTTATCTCTTTATAACATAAAGTCATATTTTAATCTGCTCATTCCTGTTGCCACAGCTGTTGGCATCTTCAGTGTTGGAGTGCAGCTGTGAGTCCGTGCTGCTGTCCCTTCACAGCTATCTGGATTGTCACCTAGGAATCTGTGGGACACAGTGTGCTGGGAAGGCAGGGCACAGTCCTTGGTCTGGCAAGTCAGAATAGATGGATGAAGCCTGTGCTCACACTATTTGAAATACACTGTAATCTGGGGGTTTTTTCCTCATAAACAGGCAGGTCTTGCTTCCAATACCTCTGACCTGTACAAGACAGAGAAGGGAAAAATTACTGGATTTTTCTGCTGTGGCTAAACCTCAGGACCATTTTTTGAGGTCTGATACCAGACACCATGCCAGCTAGTTAACTGTTGCAAATAAGTTACACTGCTCAAGCTCTGTGGCTGCTTATGGAACAAAAACATAAGTTTTCCTTGTCTTGTCCTTGCAGTCTCTCTGCTTCCCCCTGTTCCTGTGATTGCTCTTTACCCAGTTTGTCCTTGGGTCCCAGTTTTAAATAACTTGTCTGGTGGCAGTTTGATCCTATTTTTAAGTCCTTTGGACTTTCTTGTTAGTGGAAGTTTGGGTTCAGGGAATGGCAGGATGTTTGTGTTGGAATTGCTGCAGGGGGATTGCTGGGAGCAACCCTTGGAACTTCTCTGGCATGTGAGGTGCTGTGCTGCTCACAGAAGAGCAGGTTACCCTGCACAGTATTTAGTCAGTCTGCTGGCTCTGTGCTGTCACGGTTGTTTCTCTGGCCCTTTTTGGCCAGATCCTCAATGCATGATTCCTGGTGTAAGGAATGAAGTTGAGCACTGTGACTGTATCCGTATGGATGGGGCAGGATGTTAGTGTTTAAAAAAAGCCCTAAATCCCACTGATACTCATTACAGTGAAGAAGTCTTGTCTCGCCTTGAAATAATTGAACTTGTCTCTTGATTTCTCAATTCCAGAGCAGGGTGGGGAGAAAAGCTGGAGCTATCTCTGCATCAGTGGACCTATGATGAGCAGCTCCAGTCTTCCCTGCTCCTGGCTGAAGCCACAGAGGCCATGGTCAAAACCAGATGAGGGTTATTTTTTAATTACAGACTACAGGTAAACAAGATAATTTAGCTCAAATATAATGCAGTGAAATTAATGCAGCAGGAATGTGATGCAGACTCTGTTAGTGTCTGGTCTTTTGAGGTGCTCATCTTTGCTTTTTAATTTAAATCAGTCTTCTTGCACCAGAGCAATTGGGAAGCAGATGGACCTGTGAGGCCATGCGCTGTCCTTCTGCCTTGGTAAGCTTGTGGTGTTGGAGATGTGATGCTTTTGGATATACTGTGTGAAGGCCAACTTGGGCCAGAGGTGACTGTGAAGAGCAGACAGTGTTGCTGATGCAGTGCAGCCCTTTGCTCCTGGTCTCTGAGAGGAGGAGATGGAACCTATAAAGATTTGCACTTGCAGAAAGAGGTTGTTCATTTGATGGCTTTTGGTGACTCCTGAATTTCTGCAAGTTTAAGGGAATGCATTGCCCAGCTGGAAACTGCTGATCTTCAGGGAGTTAATTCCTCCTCCAGAAACTTCTCTGCTTCTGTGACATGGGAGCAATGCTGCTTCATTTCGCAGCTTTCCCATTTTATGGTTGATGGTTAAAGTTGGAACATTTCTATCTCGTTCTGCCAAGAAGTGTTTAGAATAGTTTTCATGAGAAACATTAGAAGTTGGAGGTCCACGGCTGATGCCCTGGCTGCTCTGCATCAATCACTGGGGGGTAAATATATTTAAATGAAGAGCTATGGCAGTCTTGCTGGCTGAGTAATAAATCAGGGCTGAGCAACTCCATAAAGCTGAATCTTAATGCCTTGGCTTGGAGTTGCAGGGTGGGGTGGTAAAGCTGATGGAACAGCGGGATGTTTCTAAACAGAATGTCCCTACCCTTAGTTACGCTGCCACAAAGAACATAAATACTGCTGCATACGCAACTGGAGTGCTGAAAATGGCTTTTTGTTGGTGCTGCTTCCCTTGGTTCCTGTCTCCGCTTAATGTCAGCTGTTTGTGCTCTGCCTCCCCTTGGTAGCATCAGCAGATCCTGTGCCTGGCAGTCAGGTCCTTGGCAGGTAGGGGAGAGATCCAAAGCCTTGCCTTCCATTCCTGTGCTCAGTGCCTCAACCCTGGTGCTGTGACATCAACCTGTAGGAAATTATGGTGCTTGAACACTTTTGAGGACCTCCTCGAAATATTTCATTATCTGAGGAATTTTGTGGAATACCCAGAAGGTGATTATAAACCCTTGGAATGTGGCTGCGTCTCCGCAAAGCACTCCAGCCAAACAGCATTTTGAGGTGATTCTGGAGTATGAAATCTCCACCAAGACTTTCTTCTTTTCAGATTTGGGTTTGGTGCCTGCAGCCCTTGGGCTGTGTGTTCCTGGCACTGGAGGATGCCCTGCCCAAGCTGCCCACACCCTGGTGCTCCCGCTTCAGTACCATTAAAGCCAGCGCTTGCCTGGTGGCCATGGTGCAAGTGTGTCCTAAGGAAGCCCAAATGCTCTTCTAGTGATGAAAAAAGCATGTCAAAACACAGGCAAGGGTCCTGCCAGAGATGTAGGCTTGGAAGGGTTTCCTTCAGAAGAGGATTTGGAAGTTTGATCAAGTTTGCTAAAAAGTTGATTTGCAGAACTGCTCTGCCCCTCAGTGTGTCCTTCACCCCTCTGGTAGTTTCTGCTTGCTAAGTTGACAGAAAGAGCTTTATGCCTTTTTTATTCAAAGCAAAACAAAACAATAACAAAAAAAAATAGGCAGACAGGTGGGAGTTTTGGCTCGAAGGATGGACCAAAGCTCACCTCACTCCTCTGTGTGACCCGTTCAACATGTAATGTGCTCCAAAAGCCAAACCATGGCAGAAACTCCAAATTTCCTGCCTTGCTGGACCTGGGAGTTTATCCCTCAGGGTCTTTGTCTTTTTGTGTGGACTCTTTAGTACTTAATAAGACAAGATATCCCATGGAAGCTTCCTCTCCAATTAGGATATTCATTGTTTCTCTTCCATGTGGATTCTGTGAAGCCTCATAACGGGTTTTGTTCAGCCTTTAATTCAATTAAGAAATCAAGCAAGAGATGTAAATCTTTTTAGGCTCATTGGTTTCAGTGCTCATGACTACAGCTGTAGAGAACATCTCCTGCACGCTACAGCTGAGCAGCTTAGGGAGGGAGTGTTTTTCCAGGCTGAGATTTCAGGTGCTGCTGGAGGCTTGGGGATGGCTTTGTCCCTTTGGAGCATGGGGCAAAGGCTGCAGTCGCCCGTTGGTGATGGTGGCTTGGTTTAAACCTGTTTCTGAAGCAGCAGAAACTTGCTCTTTGATAGAAATCCACTTTCCAGCTCGGTGACTTCTATCAAAGGTCATTAATGGGTGTGAATTAGCCTTGGAACAGCTGGTGGATGGTGAGTGATACCAGGGGACAGGACGCACAGTGGTGACTGTCACGCCAGCTGCTCCTGCACATGTCCTTTGGTGCTTGCTGGGGGAACAACCTGCCTGCTCTGGAAGACAAGATCAGGCTCTCATGCCTTGTAGTCCTCGGGTTTGAAAAGTGACATCTTGCTTCTTGTGTTCGTGTGCTCTCTTGCCTTGTCGCCGGGTGCCTCAGCTGCCAGCCCCGTGTCCTCTGTCCCGGCTCTCCCGCGGGGTGGCTTCTGCTGAAATGCTTTTCTGCAACCCCATAGTCTTCATTGCTGAATGAACAACAAACAAATTCAGCATGATACAAAATTTTCCTTACAAGAGAGAAAGCTGGGGTCAAAAATCCCTGTTTTATCTTGGTGCCTTGAGTTCTGTTTTTTACTAAATCTTGGAAACTTATGAAGGGTTTGTATGTGAGTGTGTGTGTGTGTATGTATATACACACATCTGTTGTGTTTATCTTCAAATATGCATTCTTATGGCATTTGTATGGAAGGATATCTTAGTCCCATCTTTTTTTTTTTTCCATAAACTTTTGTCGTTTAATTTCCTGTGGATTTTAATACTAGGTTTAGCTTACATTCCCTTAAACATAGACTTAAATGTTAGGATTTTTATATACTCTCACTCTGTTTCCAGACAAAACCAGGAGTTATAAGCAGAGTTTTTAGGGGCTTGCTTTGGCTGGAAACCCAAACGAAGCCAGAGCCACTTTACAGTGCGTGCCCCGAGGCAGGCAGGCCCTTGCTCTACCCTGTTGCAGCTGTATATTTAGCCTATATGCCCTTTCCAGTAACAGCCGGGAGAAGATGCCTGGGGAGGAATGCGAGTCATCATTTCCCTGAATGCCATCCCCGGGATCAAGTGCTGCTTGAGCCAGAAACGCTGCCTTGGTAACTCTGCCTTCTATAAAATTGTCCTGTCCCACCCCTTTTTTTTTTTTTTTTAAACCCACAAGAGGTTTTAACATTCATGTTCACAGCCCCGTTGGGTCCTTGAGAAAACCCATTCTGTTTCGATTTGAGCCTGATTTGGTTTAGTTTGGCTTCTGGTCTTTTTATTGGAGGAGAGCATGGGCTCTTGTTCCCCATCTCCCTAGTGCCCCAGTGCATCCCACATTGTTCTTTCTCAACTTCCTCCTGGAGGGATCCATTTTATGCATTTGATTCCCATTACTCTTCTCTGCTAGCCTTCCTTTGAGGTGGGGCCTGCTCACAGGACACAAGAGGTGTGGGAAGGCACTGCTGAAGGTGTCCCCCTGCTTTGGCTTGTTGGTGGATGTTTATATCCTAATTTTTCCTGGCTGGTAGCAGCAAACAATGGCAGTTCTACCTGGCTGCGATGTTTGTAATTACAGGGGAAAAATGATCTCTGAGGCCTTCTAAATAGTTGGGAAGATAATATCTGAGTTTCCTTTCAACTGAATGCACTTGAAGATACGATCTGAGTTGGCTGTCTGGGAATAACAAAGTGGAGGAAGGGATTGATTGTGGTTGCTGAAACTTTCATCAAGGAGTCAGAAGTGATGCCTGGCCAAAATTTGCAGCTGCCGGTCACTGCTGCGGGACAGGCCCAGCCAGACACTCGAGGCATGGCTTGAGCACAGGACAAATAGCACACACAGGCTGCAAGGGGCCACTGGAGCAGGATGGGCAAGAAGGGGGACATCTGGATGGTCTTGCAGCAAATCTGTCAGGTCACTGTGCAAGATGCACAGTCAAGAGGCACTTGTGGGTACCATACTCGCTCCTCTTGCCTCCCCAGGGCTGCAGGAGGCTGGGGAAGGTGCTGCCTCTAGAAGTTTTACTACTTCACTTTGCAGGGTAAGCGTGCTCTGCAGGGAAGAAAAAACATGCTCCGTGTCCAGCTGGCAAAAGGATCTGGTGTCCTTTGTGCCTCTGCTGCTGCTCTGCATTGCCCTTCACGTGTACCTCTGTAGGAGTGCCCCTGGCCGAGGGTTTTTGGGCTGCTGGGGCTGCTTCCTCACCTGCACAGTCCTTGGTGGAGGGAGGGGTACTGAGAGTATGTCCTCTTCCAGGGCAAGAAGTCTTTGGGAGTGGAATCCCCAGCTGGGAAGGGCAGTACAGTAGCCCAGCTTCTGGACAAACAGATGCAATACAGGTTAAAAAAAGAGAAATTATACTTTTCTCATGTTTTCTCACCATCTCAGAACCGTAGTTTTCAAGCAAAAGATAAAAGAAGTTAGCAGAAAGCTTCCTGTCAGCTACAGGAAAGTTAAATATCTCGGTGCTTGCTCTAGCAGAATAAAAGCCACTGCGAGGTGTCTGTGGCTGTGACCACTTCCTTCACAAGCGTCACAAAGCTGCCTGTGAGACTTGAGAGCAACAAGCTGGTGACAGTTCACAGCCGAGTTCCCCATCAGTAGGAGGGTGCTGCTTGTTTCCCTGGCCAGCACACATTTTTAGCACGGCTGTTTCGAGTTTGTTTGGGTTTGTTTTTTCCCCCTAGATTGTTTTTCAGTGTCAGGGTTTCCTG
Source organism: Manacus candei (assembly GCF_025592945.1). Lineage (NCBI taxonomy): Eukaryota > Metazoa > Chordata > Aves > Passeriformes > Pipridae > Manacus > Manacus candei. Next base: position 561,630 of record NW_026138084.1, read on the forward strand.
TTACTGACACCAGATGTGCTGGAGATGAGCAGTGCAGAAATACAAGAAGGGACGAGGCTGAAAAAGGCAGCTCTTTTGTGCGTATGTCCTTTGGGTTGGGTGTCACTTCTGTTGGGCTTTTGGTGTGGTGACAATACATGGTGGGCACAGCTGTGCTAGAGCCTGTCGAAATGCAGCTTTAGGGTGAAATTGAGTACGGCTTGGTTGGTACCTCCTGGGCTGATGGTGTCTGGGGTGACCAGCTGTTGATGTCTGTGGGGGACAGAGGGTGGAAGGGGCTCCTGGAGCCTCAGGAGCACTGGTCTGGAGCTCCCCAGTCGGGCAGGTCTCTTGCAGTCTGATCTCTGCTGCTTTGGTTTTGATGCACGCGTGGCTGTGAGCAGGCAGCTGCGAGTGCAGCATTAAGCCAGAAACTTGTACATGAACTTGTCTTTCAGTGAGACATCCAGCCTTAATATAAAGCCACCATCCCCACAGGTGCCTGGTTAGTGCCATGCGGGACAGGATGTCATCACTCTGAGCACTGCGGAGCAGGGAGATAGTTTAAGGTGAATCTTTCTTCCTCCACCTGACCCATTCCCTCATGGCAGCTGCTTGCCCTTAGTCTGTGACCAGTACATCTCTGTGTAACTGCTCTGCTGTACATCCCTTTCCATAACTCATCCTGGGCACAGCAGAGTCTGAAGCCTGGATCATCTGTGAATAGTCATCTGGAAATAACCCCCAGAGCCATTTGCAGCAGTTCCCATAGCCCATAGCATAGGCTGTTGGAAGGGCTGCTGCCTTTGTTTCAGGGTACGTCCGGAGCGGGACAGGCACAAAAACTCTTACTGTTTCCTAAATTTCACGCTCCAGAGTGTTCTTTGTCCGTGGGATGTCTCAGGCTAACATGCTCTTGGTCTTGATGAGACTTTATCTGTTAGTTCATAACTTGGTGGTGGGCTGCTCTGCTCAGACACGCTGCCTCCAAGCTGTTTCTCCCTCCTGCCCCCCTCCCAGGTTGCTTTAACCCAGCGCAGACGTGTGCGGAGCACCAACCGCCTCTGCCTGGGCCGTGCTGCCAGGCTGGCACCAGGGGTGCCTGCTGTCGTGTTCTGGACCCGGGAGCACGTACGGCTGAGTGCCATCTTTGTGTGCCTGGCTGGGACGCTGGATTTCATCATTCCTGCTGCTCTCTGCCTTGACACGCAGGCGCGCGGTAGTTGACGGGACTTGCCCAGAGATCCTCCTGTGGAAACACGCACAGGAGATCTTTGCAGAGAAGAAAGCTCTTCCCTGCTCTGGAAAGTTGCACTGGCTCTTCTTAGCCAAGTCTGAGTTTGCTTCCTTAGAGAAAGGCCACTTGTTTAATGCTTCCTTTAATGAGGATATTGGTAAATAAGCAATCAGGTAAGTGGGATTCATCCTAACTCCTAAATACCTTCTTAACTGGAGTCGAGTACTGCACAACAGTTACTTGAGCTTTCTGCATGCTGGGGCTCAGTGGCATTAATATGCTGCTGGTGATTAATTACCACAGCCCAGTGATGTGATTGTGTGCTTGAGCAATTGGATTAGACGCAGCTGGAGGGAGACTTCACTTTCACTGGTTCTTGCCGAAGTGGTGCCGTAATCGGCCACAGAGGAAGAGTGATTTCTAGGGCAACCACGCTGGGATGCTTCCCCTGGCCCTATGCTCCTGGTTCTGCGGTGGGCAGAAGGAAAGGTGTCTGGGAAAATGCGTGCCTGGGAGTAGCTACTTTGTCCTGCCTTCAGTCCTTCCCTTCAGTCCCATCTTGTGCCTGCACTGCTCAGCATTCCTGGATAATGAAGGTACAGCATGTCCTTACCATGTCAGCAGACCTTGTAGCTGCACGGAGAAGGAGCAAGCTCCAGCATTGCCTTGACAAGTCAGCATCATATCAAGTGCAGGATCATATCAACATCACCAAGCAGGCCCAGTTCCATGGCTCTGCGATGGGGGGTTTGGCACTGGAGATCAGGAATCAACCTTGGCACATGCACTGAGCACTAGGACTGTAGCAGATGTTGATACTGACTTTGATGTTTCATCCAAAGCTCTGGAGGCTCGAACTTGAGACCAAAAGAGCTCTCACAGAAGTAGGAGAATAAAGAGAAAGTCAGTTCTTTCAGAAGATCAGATGGAACAAAACATCCTGAAATTCAGGACTAACCTGAACCTTTGTGTTTGTTCTGAGAAACTGGGCAGTGCAGATCCTACTGAAAGGAGGAGCACAGTGCCATGTAGAGAAGCTGGGGTGGTCTAGCCTTCCACTGTAACTGGAAAGTGCTGTCTAAGTCAGTCAGCTCTATGGCCTGATGCTTCTCAGAGATCAGCAGAAAAGTGCCTGCAGAATTCCATCTGTGTTTGGGTTTTGGCCCTATTTTGTGGGAAACTTGTGTGAAATGTTGAGGTTTTTGCTTCCAGAGAGCTAAAGCTCTGTGCCTCTGGACAATGGTCCAGAACACAGACTTTTTCCACATAAAACTAGGATGATCTCTTAAACAAAGTTGTCAGGGTTGTGCCCTTGGTAGTGCCATGGGAGATGGTGTGGGCTCTCGAACTTGGCAGAGGCGCCAGGCAGGTCCCCAGCTCTTGTTCCAGCTTTGCTGCAGGTAACATTCACTCTGTTCTGCAGCTGCATCCAGACCCACAGTGCTGGTGGCCAGTGGACTTGCAGAGCAGCACTACTGGCTTTAGGCAGTGGGCCTCCTATCCCAAAAAGCATTCTGCCTTGCAGTGAAAGTCCACGTGGATCTCAGCACTGCAGGGCAGTGCCTTGTACAGCTCTACGGATATCTGGAACCACCCTGCCTTTCCTCCTCAGCACACACTGTGAGAGGCTGGCAGTGTTTCAGCTTCTGTCCATTGTGTGGTGAGGCGGAGCTGTGTTAAGAGATTTTTATTTTTTTTGGTGGTGCAAGTTTGTTCTCACCTCTTCTGTTTGTTCTTTGTTATCAGCTACTGAATTCTTCCTATACCTCCTCCATCCTCCACTTCCATATGTTGAGCCAGTTCTTCTGTAGTTCCCCTTAAAAAGAAACCTTGAATTTTGCAACCTGCAAGTGTCACATGAGCACTTAATGGCCAGTTGCTGGGCTGAGGGGCATGTGTTGGACAGTGTTTGTTGCCTGCTCTGATAAGCGTTTCTGAAATAGGTGATGACTTCATCTTCCTCTTCTGCTCACCACGGATATCAAGAACCAGCTCCTTTCTGCCCAAATACTCCTCTCCATCCAACAAAAACACCCCAGGCCAGATCACGTCATTTGACTGAGCAACACAGAGCTGCACCACACTCACACAGAGCTCCAGAGCAGTGTGACAGGGCAAGGGCAGGGGCTGGGACTGGCCTGAAGATGTGGTGCTGAACCTCTCTGGGCATCTTTACAGCTCCATATGGTTGTGGGCTGGGCCTCAGTGTGTCTGGGGTGCTTCTTCTCTGCTCGGGTGCGGCTGCTCAGAGCAGCAGTGAGAGGCAGCCATGTTTCCCTGATAGCATCTCAACCCTGCAGCAGCCATGAGGCTGCTACCACATTCCTCTCCTGGCTTCAAGACTCTGATCCTGCCTGTACTTGCCGTACATATCAGGACTTTCCAAGGAGCAGGCTTCGGGAGAAGTAGCTCGTGGACAAAGCGTCATCACTGCATTGGCCATCCCGGGGTTGAATGGAGGGTGAAGGTTCTTTCTGCTTTTTAAGGCACAATGTGGGGATGGAAGTACCCTGATTCCTGCTGTGATGATCAGTGGCCTCCTTAGGACCTCTTGCACGTGTGCTCCATCTATGTAGCTCCTTCACATGCCCTGTTGGATATTCTCTGCCAGACATGTACTGGTCATTTGCCTGCTGACATCACTCTAGGTTCATCCAAAGCAAACTGATGTGTGTCAGATCCTCCTTTGACCACACAGGGAGCTTGTAGGAGAGATGTGCCCTGTAGGGAGTGTGACTTGTCCTTACCCTCCAGCTACTTCATGATGAGAACCTGTGGAGAGGCAGCTCAAGCACCTCACTCTGGATGAATACCACCACATACTGGTGGGTTTTCATCCAGAGGGTGATTGAGTACTGGAACAGGCTCCCCAGGGAAGTGGTTGCAGCACCAAGCCTGTCTTGAGTTCAAGAAGGATTTGGACAACGCTCTCAGGTACATGGTGTGATTCTTGGGGTGTCCTGCACAGGGCCAGAGGTTGCACTTGATGATCCCAATGGGTCCCTTCCAACTCAGCATATACTATGTATGATTCTGTGCTCAGTTGCCTTTGGGACAGCCTGGCCTTGGCTTCCCTGTTGTTTTGTCTGGTGTATTCCCATCCCAGTCAGCTCAGACAGTTGGAAGCACAAGGGCAGCAGGGAGTGGGCTTTCTTGTGGTGCTGGCCATCACACCAACCACCCTTCCATCTGCCTTGTGGTTCCCAGCAGTGTTATTCTGCCTCTGCTGTCTCTTCTGCCTTTTCACTCGAGGCAGGTTTTCCACAACTGACAGCAGTCAGGTCAGATATCTGCCTCGTGGATGCTGTAGCCAGAGGTTACATTTGGCTCATAATTCCTACTACCCACAGCCTCTTTGCCAACTCCAGCAGTGCTTGGGCCCGTTACCTCGGGCTGGGAGGTGTCAGCCCCTCTGCATGTGGGGTTTGTTGTGAAAGGCCCATTGAGGGATGCAGGTCCTTGCAGGCTGCCCCTCAGCTTCTCTAGAGTGCAGGCTTTAGGATGAGCAACCACATCTTATCTCTCCTATTATTCCTAGAGCCTGCTGTGGTAGCCTTGGGCTCAGGGGCTTGCATGGGCAAACCCTCTGCCTGCTTCTGCAAGCCCATGGGGGCAATGCACCCTGTCTGGCCACAGCACAGCAGGTCAGCTGAGTCCTGTCATGTTGCTCTAGGAGCTCTGCAAGGGCGAGAAGCAGTGGGATTTCCCTTCCCACACGGTCTGGCTCCGGGGTCTCTTGGGACAGCCTGATGTGCATCACACAGCGGAGACAAAACAGGCTAAAATAAATCACAGAGCCCTGGGAGCCAGTGGTTAGAAGTTGGGCTGGGTTTGCTCTGGGAATTTGGAGCCACTTCTCTCTCCAGCCTAGAAAAAGGGAGTTGGTTCAAGGCATGAGTGCCTGGCCTGTGAGAACCCAGTCCTGTGTGCTCTTGGGACTAACACCTGCTTGTCCATGTGTCTATCCACCTGTCCTTTATAACCCACCGTCCCCCTTGGTACAGCAGATTGGTTACTGAGGGCTGTGCTGGCTGCAAACTAGAATGCCAGAGTGGACAGTACAGCTTCCTTGGGGTCCCAAACAATTCTGTCCTGTTCCATGAATCCATTGGTCTCCTGCAAGCAGGCTGTGAGGAGGAACATGGTGGCACAGATCTGTGACTGTGTGCTGTGGCTGAACATGGTCTGGAGGGAGAAGCAGCTAGGGAAGGGAAGGAAATAATGCACCAAAGGAACAGAGGAGCGAAAAGATCTGTGATCCAGGGGAGCAGAGAGAGTGGGGGGGAGCAAGTGAAAGAAAAACAACAGAGGGAGAGCTGGAGATGTGTCTTGGCAGAGTGAGGGGACAGACGAGCTGTGCGAGCAGGCGGGAGCTGGATGGCAGCATGGAACAAGGTGTGTGCACAGCTCATTCCAGTCTGATTTGGGGGTGTGTACTGCTGGCCCCCCGATCAACTCTAAACATTAATACCAAAAGCTGGACCTGAGAGGAGACCTGGCTTGAAAACCAGGCTTGTGGGTCAGAGGAGCAGAAACATCTGTCATGCATCAATCCATCAGGATGACAGCTTTGGAGTTCCGGGGTTTTCTTGGGACCTTCCTACTGGGTAACTGGCATTTAAATCCACTGATGTCCCAGCCTGACTTCATCTTGCCTTGAGAGGTCAGCTCTTAGCACTGTGCTCAATCTCAGCTTCATTTGTATCTGCCCTGTCTCCCTACCTGTGGCTGTCTCAGGATGCTGTGGCTCCAGAACAGCAGGAACACAGCTATGTGTGTGGAAAAGCAGGAGGATCTTGTTTCTCTGGAGATGCTGTACATCAGAGGAGGAGCTGAGAAACCCTTCCTCTCTTTAATGGCAGTGGCAGCTTGCAGTTAAATCAAAAGCTGAGGCACAGACGGTCGCGTGGCCAGTATCCTCTGCCCATTGCAAAGTCTGTGTGTGTTGGATGGGTTGCTTGGGTACCATAATTAATGTGCTGATTGGGTTTCCCATGTCTAACCAGGTTCCCAGGACTCCTAGAATGAGGCTGCTGTGAAGGACTGGTGGATCCCCTGCCTGCGCTGCCGTGCCTGCAGATTCCCTGCGATCCCCTTTCTGGCTGGAGCACCGTTACCGAGGCTCCTGGGAAGAATGACTGTTGGATGCCTACTGCAACCCCCTTTCCTGGGGAGGACTTGGCTCCCCATGCTGCTGCTGGCAGCCTCTGCCCACTGCCACTGGCCCAGCGAGCCGGCAGAAGTGGTTCGGGACTGGGAAAACCAGCTGGAGGCCTCCATGCACTCCGTGCTCTCGGACCTCCGGGAGACTGTGCCGGCTGTGGTGGGCATCCCGGACAGCTCTGCGGTGGTGGGACGCTACTTCAGAGTCTCCATCCCCACAGATTTAATTGCTTCCAATGGAGAAGTTGTCCAGGTGAGAAACGCCATTCCCTGAGGGCTCATTTTCAGTTTTATTCATGCAGGAGTCAAGTGAGTCACCCCATTATCGACCTGGGTCATGAGGGTGGCTGCGAAGCGGCCTTAATGTTTTGTAGGACTATGGGAGAAGGATTTTTATTAAAAAATAAAAGTCTCACCTTATTGCAAAGTTCCTTTCTCTGTAACAAAGAGAGGAAAGTTCTCAGGGATGACTAATCAGGTCTGTTGGCTGTATTTAAACTCAGATGCTCTGCCTGTGGAATGATGGGCACATCTGTGAGGAGATGTTGCCTCAGGATCCAGGGAGCTGCAGATTCCCTGGGATTGCTGCTCAGGCTTGGGGAGTTTGCTTCACTGTGGTAACAAAACATGGCCAGACAAACAGACTCTGTCCTGCCAACGGGGCTCTGGGCTGCCTGTGACACAGTCTCTCCTGACCTTGTCCCTAAGTCCTCTTGGGAAAGATGGGAGCCTTTCCCCCTTATCTGACTTAAACCTCACGCTGCTGGCACTGCAGGCACCTGAAAACTGAGTTTTGGAATCAGTCCTGAGTGCAGGAGTGTGTTAGAATAGCCCAGAGGAGGGTAGGGATGTGTCTGAACACAGGTGTGCTCATTGTTAGTCCTGTCCTGGGAGGGTTTGTTTGGATCATGTGGAGTTCAGAAAATTCTGTTCTTAAAAAACAGAATTACCTTCCAAAGAGCAAAATTGAAAATAAGTTTTAAATATCCATTTTTAGAAGCATTATAACAGGACAAGCTTCTGGAGTGTCTTGGAAGATCAGAGGGAGATGGAGAGCAAGTCAGGAGCAAGTCTGACAGCTCAGCCTCTGCTTGAAGGCAGGTTTGGTTTAGCTCTGTGTGCTGTCACACAGTTATCCCAATCCTGGTACGTGGTCCTGCTGGCTCTAGCGAGGGTGCTGGGTGGGCAGAAAATCCAAAGAATGCAGCTGTTACTGACAGAGGGTCAGACAGGGAGGAGGAAGGCGTGGAAGGAGTTGGGGAAGGGGCTGGTCTGGTCTCAGTGACGCTGAGTTGACCATGGCCGAGGTCTCTGCCCGGCTTTACCCGCAGCCTGTTCGGAGCACGGGGCACCTGGACAGCACTGGGCTGCCAGAGCCCAGGCAGGTGTGGTGAGCCCAAGATCTCATGTTACAGAAATGATAACTTTGGTTTGGGATTTTGCATCCAAGTGGCTTGTTCTAATGTTGTCTAATAGCTGCTTTGATGGCAGGAATAATTGTCAGTGTTTGTGTAACACCACAGCTTCCTCTGTCGTCTTTTCCTGGCACAAAAATCATCTCTGATAGCTCCAGTGGATGCAGGAAAATCCTGATGGATTATTTCCACCCCACCTGATGGCTTCAAACGATACTTCTGCCGTGTTGGTGTGAGGTGTGTTGGATAACATCAACATGCCTGGAGAGCCTAGAATGGACTGGGCTGGATCAGGACCAGCAGCTGCTGGTTGTGTGTAGTTCAGCATACTCTGGGAGCGATTTTCACGCTCGTCCCTGGGCTTACCCATGTGCATCTTGCATCTGTTCACCTTGAAATCGATTTTAAAAGTGCAGCAGGTTCTCACTTAGCTGCTGTCTCTGGAAGGGCTCTCCTTGCAGGGAATGCATGTTGGCTGCTGAGCACAGCTGACCTTTGCTGCAGGGATTTGATTCCTGGCTAGTGAGAACTGCGTAGGCAATTTTGGGTGCTGAGGTGCATTTTTGTTTTACTGGAAAGTTTCACGGCAAATTGGTCTTTTTCTCAGGCTGCTTTGCCTTTCTCAGCTGGAGCAGTGAAAGCACAGTACTTCTGGATCTTGCTGATGTGCTTAAACCCTGCTAAAAAATAATAAGGGCTGTGCCCTCTGAGGTGGGTCAGGGTTTACAATGAGATGTGGTTGCCTATACTTTTTCCCCTTAAATTTCGAAGAAATTTGCTATAATTTTATTTAAAAGAAGATGCTGAGAGTTGATGTCCCCAGACTCCCAGGAGCTTCCCACTGGAGCCTGGAGAAGGTGTGATTTGCTTCATTTCTAGATGATTCCCGTTGATAGTTTCTAGGATTGTGGTGGCGATCGGCTTGAAACTCCTTCTGAGATCCTCTTGCTGCTTGTAAGCAGATTCCAGCCATCTGTAGACAAAATACTTTTCTCTGCAAACTTGGTTGTGGGATGGAAACAACGCCAGGCATGTGCAGCGTGGTGGAGGAGTGCCCCGCAGGCACGCACTCCTGCACAGTCAGGTATGTGCTCCTGGGAGCCATCACCAGTGTTTCCCTTCCACCCCCAAAGCTGCTGGGAGAACAGGTGAGATTTTATGGTTAAGGAGAAAAGAAAGTTTATTCTGACGTGCTCGAGCTGCACAGAAAAGAAGTAGAAAAACTACCGTGTGTCTTAATTTTGGAGTCTCACGTTGCTGAGAGCCAGCTGCCAGCAAGGTGTTGTGGCCATGGTAACTCCCTTCCCCTGTGCCTTGTGTTCCCAAGTTGGTGCCTTGGTCAGGCATTATCGTGTCCTCTGAAGGGCAGCTGCAGCTTGCAGGTATTCCAGCTGTTGAATTTGGCAGCAGCTCAGTCCAGATGTTGTCCTCAAGCTTCCTCACTACAGCAAGGCTTCTTGCCGCAAGATTGCTCTCCGGCTGTCTGAAGGTGTCTAGGAAATTAAAACTCCTTGCTGTGCCTTCCCAAAAGGCACCTTGCAGCCCTTTCTGCCATGTTTGACACCAAAACATTGGCATTTTTGAGAGGTTTGGGTTAAAACACCCTATTTCCCTGTGTCATACGGCCCCCTTGCCATGCAGATGGGTAGTGTGAGGGTGTGCAGGTTCCCACTGTCTCCTGGCAGATGCTGGTTGGGACAGGATAACCATGGGCATTGGTGCTGGTACCCTCACCAGTCATCAGCTCCTTACCCCATTTGCACTGAGGACTGTGTGGAGTCTGACCTGTTACCTCTCAGCTGTGTCCTGTCAAAGAACAGATCATGCTCAGGTCAAAGACCAGCTGGATTTCCTGTTCCTTCCACTTCTATTTGAAGCTACTCCAGAACTTGGCTGCTCTGATTAAAAATGCAGCTTCTAGCCTAAATTTAGGGGTGGCTAGAAATATTTATGTGTGCTGCCCTTTAGCTTAAATCGGTTCTACCTTCATAATATTTACTTCCTTTATGTATTTATAGGTGACAGGCATACTCCCTATCTTGATTTTATTAGGTTAAACAAGCCAACCTCTTTAGTTTTTTCTCATAAAATAAGCTTTCTTTCCCTCCCCTCAGCTTTGCAGCTGTCTTCTGCACCTCCTAGAGCTTGAGTTTATTTTTCTTTGTTTGCATGACCACAGCTATACAAAACACTCTAGATGAAATTTTACCAGAACCTCCTATAAAAGCATCGAAACTTCCTTTTCTCTTCTATAAATAACCTTGTTTGATATATCCTCCGATCATCTGCTTTGCTTTGGTTTGGACATCTGCCCATCAGCTGAAATATCCAGGTCTGTAGTTTTTGCTGCTTCCCCTTGTTGAGGTCCTAGAAGAGGATGTCAGGCAAGGTGCATGATTTGGGATGGGGGCTGTTGCAGTAAGCCTGGCTGTCCTCTCATCCCGCCAGCCGAGAGACAATATCCTCACAAGGATACAATACCCGCAAGGAGTCGAGCCCTTGCATAGTCTCTGATACCCTAAATGCATATGCCCACAGTACATAAAGACATGCAATTAAATGGCTTTTATTTAAAGATGGATCTGTAAAGTATGCTGGAAGGAGAGAAGCTCCTGCTGTGCGCTGCTTCCCAAGACGCATCCCTGCCAGAGCAGATTTGCTGTGTCTTCCTTGAGGATCATGTAAAGCTGCTGACCTGTCTTCAGGCTGGTGGTGTTTGGTGTGGGGCGGATCCCACGGAGCGGGTCTGCTGTGGGTTCGTAGCTGATGCCAAGGAGTTCAGGTGAGCACAGGCTCACCATTCCCAGCTGTGTCTTGGCCCCTGATTAGTTTGGGATTTGAAGTGCACGGTCTCACCAGCGCTTTGTTGGGAAAACACGTAAAACACGTAGCAGAGGCCCCAAGAACCTCTTGCTGTGAGCAAACATAGCTGCTGGCAAAGTGATTAGAACAACTGAATTCACTCACTCAGCTGACACAGGGCAGCTGTGGAGCAGGTTTGGAGGTTATCAGAGTACTGGATATCCATCTGGGAAAAAAGGAGTCTTGCTCTCATTGAATGTTTAGGTTGGAAAAGACCTTTTAGGTCATTGAGTCCAACCATTAACCCAGCACTGCCAAGTCCACCACTAAACTTTCCAAGCAGGAGCCTAATTTTCCAATGGTTGTTCTGTATGCTGTCTGTTGAAGTGGCTTTTATCAAACATCTCTGCTCTCATCAGACGTCAGGGACCTTGATTTATAAACAGGATCCACAGGGATTGGGTTGCAGGAGTCCTGACATGGATATCTGCTGTCGGGGCTGTGCAGTTCACCTCAACCCTGCTCTGACCCCAAAGTGAAGGGCTGGATGTTGACAGCCAGCCTGCAGTGCCAGGACACACTTGCTTTCAGGGAAGAAAACCACAAAATACTGATTTTTTTTTTTTTTCCTCTTGCAGTGATCTTTATTTCAAAGCACTTTAACTGAATGTGAAATTTATTAAAGTGGCATTTCTCAAAGGAAGAGGAGAAGCAAAGAGCGCTCCCGAGGGGCTGTGTCATTAAGTTGGGTATCTTAAAAGGCTCTCTGTGTCAAAGCATTTGAGCTTCACCTCATCCCTGGGGTCCCTGGTTTTCTTGGACTAACTGGGGGTTGTAGCAACAGCCGCTATTTACAGGGGAGCACACAGGGATAAATGACAGTGCCTGGAACAGGTCCAGGCAAAGGAGGACTTGGGCAGGGCTTTGCTTAGCTGCCACACTGCAATCTGAGCAATGAGATGAGCTGATAAGATTTCTGTGGGGAGGCTTAGGGGGATGCTTATCTTTTTCCTGCAGTGAGACAGAGTCAGGGAATTTGGCATTTTTAGTGCGTGCTTAGTAACAAGCTCTGAATTTGGAGGAGTGGAAAATGTGACTCGATCTGATTATAAACTGGATTTTCAGACGGGCTGGGAAGTTCCTTGTTTTGTCCTACTCTTACAGGTTGTTGCTCTGAGCATCCAGAGGATGCAACGGTAATGAGAATTCTGTGAAGGAGCAGACCTGAGACTGCGAGATCCGGTCTGCCTTTCCTTACTGTGCTCTTGAAAGCCAGCTTTCCAGCAATCTGCTGATGGCAGGAATAAATTGCCAGGGCTGGTTAGCTGTGTGGTGGCAGCACTAAACCCCCAGCACTTGGCATCCCTCCTTTGTGGTATTTTTGCTTCCCTTTGGCCTTTCACTTACAAAAAGTTGCGCTGAAAGAAGAGCTCGACTGAACTTTTTTTTTTTTTTTTTTAAGCTGTTTGAGGCTTTTCCTGCCCCGTGCTCGCCCCCCAGCCAAGGGAGAAAGCGGGGTGTGGGCAGCCTGTGCTGACCCCAGCCCTGGCGCGGGCGGGCTGCGCCTTCCCGCTCCAACAATAAGGCTAAACAAATCCTTCCAAGCTGCTTGCATGGACCGATGAAAGGAGGATTTCTTGGGACACTCAATGTTTTGTAGTGACCTCCCAGTGAAACAGCTGTTGTGTTCCCTTGCCCAGGCAGAGTGGGACGCTGAATAGTGTCCTTATAGCCAACACAGAGGCGCATCTGGAAAAGGAGCCGTCATGGCAGGAGTATGCGAGGGTGGCATGAGCCGGGCGGAGCCGCTCAGCCTGCGCCGCTGCGGAGCCATTTTACTGACCCTGAAGGAGTCGGTCGGACAAAGCCCAGCTCCTGGGGCAAGGCAGGCTGTGTCCACAGCTAAGGAGGGCGGCTGCTTTCTGCGTGTGAATGGCTGGAAAATATAGATTAGCAGCAGACATGGAAACTTCTCCTCAGGTTTTCGTGAGCATGTAAAAGCGGAGCAGCTACTTCAAGTAGTTGTGCTGCCTGGTCCTTCAGAGGCTGAAGTTTGAATTTGAAGTTGAGGGCCAGGACTGCTGATGTAGCCTCTGCAAGCCTTGTTCTCCCTTAGCTCAGCTTTCTGACCTGAAAGGTTTGATTTTTTTTTTTTTTTTCCCCTAAAACAACAGCTTCAGTGCATAGAGACATGCAGGAAGAGCTTTGCTGGGCTTTGGCTGGGACCAGCCTAAGTGTGGGGTTAGCTCAACCATCCTGACCTACCTGTGCACGAAGGAAGCACCAATTACCAGCTGTCCTGTCCCCATGTAGCTTCCAGTCTCTGAACAGAGGTGGTGAGCTCCTACTGGTAATGAAGGCTTGGGTCACCGAGACTGACGTACTTCTGAGGGCCAGTGAAGTCTCTGGGCTGTTTTTAGACTTCCAGGGGTAGGTGCCTCTGCATGAAATGTCCTGGAGAAGCTTGTTTTTGTCCATGAGTTCCTGGCCCTTTTGTCCGAGGCACACAGCAGCTCAGAGGAGCAGTGTCTGCTGAGGACACCCAAACACCCTGGCAGGTATTGCAGTCCCCTCCGTGGGGAAGCACTTGTGCTACAATTCCTCCCTGCTCTCTGTGCCCAGTACACGCAACGTTCCTTTCTCCAGCCTGAGCTTTCCCACAGTGCAGATGCAGCAAAACCATAGCTGTGCCCAGTGAGCAGAAGGTTCTGAGAGGTGCAATCTCTCTTTGCACCACTGTTTTCTGGGCCTCGTGTTTCTAGGCACGGCCTGTCTGATGTCCTAGTTTACAGTTCTGTTGTATTTGAGGAAAGGAGCAGGGTGTAATGTTGGAGGCTCCTTCATACATCATCTCCTGGATGCACACAGGCCAGCCTTCCTGGCAAGGCTGTTCCTTGGGGCCAAAGACTCACAGCTTCGTAGAATCATAGAATATCCTGAGCTGGAAGGGACCCACAAGGACCATCGAGTCCAACTGCTGGCCCTGCACAGGACAGCCCCAAGAATCACACCACGTGCCCGAGAGCATTGTCCAAACGCTTCTTGAACTCTGGCAGGCTCTGACAGCTGTTGTGGTCTGAGGGTTGCCCAGCTCCTGCCTTGCACTGTCACATTCCCTGACCCAGTATAGCAGCTTCTGCCACCCTGGGATCTGTCTGGGGCTGTGGTGCATGGACAGCTGAGCCCCATGTCTGCAGGCACCAGTGCAGCCTGTGTCAGGTAAGAAGAGGAATGCATGTGATGGACCCACAGACGTTGCAGTGCCCACAGTTCCAGCATCACTGGGGTGGATCTGAAACTGGTGTCTCTACCCCCATTTGTGTGGGACAAGGCAGCAGGAATCTGCCTGCCCATAGATCCTATTTGGGGCTGAGACTCTGTGTTTCTTCTGCTGCCAACACTGCCAGTGCAGCGGCATTAGCAGGGGGTTAAGATGAAGCTTGGGCTTAGGCAAACAGCTTAGGCTTGACTCTTTCTCTGCAGTTATATTTGCATTTGAATTGCGTTTGAATTTCCATTTTCTTCCCCTGCCTGCTGGTTAATTGCTTGCAGAAGCCTGAGCCTGCAGACTTGGTGTGGCACTGGCTGGGTCAGTCGGTTGGGCACAGCTCAGCTCGCCTTCTGTTTGGGTGGAGAGGGCTCAGCCAGCATGTTCCTCCTTGCTAGCTGGGGGAAGGGGGGGGGTAATGCTGAAGGAGTCTGGCTACAGTAAATTGTCATTGGTAATTACACCCCAGATGAAATCCCTGGCACGGGGTCTGTCTCTCAGCAGCAGCTGGACACGGAGAGGGGAAGGGGCCAGTGGGAGATCTGGCAGAGCTGCAGGACTGTCCATGCTCACTCTGCCCAAAAGCAGTCAGGGGCTTTTTAGGACTGATTTGAAAGGAAAGGAGCCAAGTCCCAGCTGCTGATGCTCACGAGAGGGTCTGGCAGCCCAGACACAGGAGATCCCATCGGATATTTCCAGGGCTGGGAGGATTTCATAGTGATGTGCCAAAGGGAGACTTGTGGCAGGATCCTATAGTACCTGTCTCCTGGCAAAGCACTCACTGCCTCCTTTTTGGAGGATGCATTGTGAGGAGGAGGAGGAGGACTGAATACCTGGAGGATTAGAGGGCACTCTTGTAGGAAAGAATGCGGTTTTTGCCTGAATTCCCTCCGAGGCAGCAGTTTTGCTCACTGCTCCTTTGCTTATCTTTGTCTTGTTGGCTACAGGGCTTTAAGATCCAAGTTTAAAAAAACAAATCAAACTGAGCTATCTTCTGTCATGAGCTGACTGCTCTTGGCTGGCCTAAAAATAACAGGCCGTGTCTATCTGAAAGGATTTTGTGAACAAGGTCTTCAAAACCCGCCAGACCACTGTATGTATTTAAAATCAAAATCATGGCTTATTTTTTAATGGTCTTCAGTACACTGCCAGGCTTGTGTAATCTTTAGCTGATAAGCATTCATTTATAATTTTCTCAAATAATTGGAAAACAAAGACAGCTTTTTTTTTTTTTTTTTTTTTTTTAAATTGAGCAACGGAACAGTTATTTTGAAACCAGACCCCTTGGGGGAAATGGCAGGGCTTAAGGCTGATACTTATTGCATACATAGAAAACTGGGAAACTTTTAACGTGAAAAGTAGAGATCCTAAATCATTAACTCTGTGTAGCTTTAACAAATACCCTTTGAAGCAATATTTGAAGGAAACATTGCTAGAACAGAGTCCAGGACTCCCTGCTCCCAGTTTTGCACCAACACAAATACAGCAGTGATTATGACCAGGACAGACCCACGCCAAGGGCTCTGCTGGTCCGTGTTTGTTTAGGAACAAGTATTTTTATCCAGCCTGATAACAGCTTTGATTATCTACTCTAATCTTTCTGGGCTCTTCCTTTGCCTCATGAACATGGATGAATTCTGCTGCCAGGGCAGTAGTTGTGTTTAAAACAGAGCCGAGGCATCGAATACTTGTGACTTATTGCCTTCCCAAAGATTTCCCAGGGGAGACACAGGTATCTTCGTGGACTTCATAGGCATAATCCACTTAAATCTGATTTTCTTAATCACCTCTTGCAGAGCCCTTAGAAACAGTCCACATCTCCTTGCAGACTGAATACAGCTGAACTAGCTCAGCTCTTTTTAAATCAAGTTTAAGTGGGTTTATAAATGTTTTGCAACTGTCGCATCCCTGCTAGAACAAGTTGTCCCAGTCGGTGATTGCCTGGCCTGTTTTTGTTTTTCAGGAGAGCCTAGTTTTTGGTGTGAATCTCTCTGGCTGCAGCTTCATTTTCTAGCATGGCCCTAAATGCAAACTGTAGGTTAAAAATGGCTTTCCAAGCAGGAATACTCAGACTGGCCTATGCCTTCCTCGCTGTCTTTTCTGCATGTGGGGTCGGCCACCTTTCTGAAGTGAGTTTGGTTGTCAATGTAGGAACAAACATGACTGAAGGGAGAATCATCTTGTGTCCAGAGATTAGGTAAAGTAACACTGCTTGTAGAGTCACCTCCTCAAGTCATGCCCCATGCCCAGGGAAGGGGGAGCACCAGAAAACCCTGGCTCCCAGGAAAGCTGTACGGAGTGTGTGATCCTGTAATTAAGGGCTTTTGCACAGTGCACAGAAGGGGGAGATTTGTTCCAAATGTAGCCTAAAATTACACATTCAGAGTGAATTTAACCACTCGCTATTAAAGTTTTTATTCCTCTTGATTGTGTAAGCCTCAATAATGCTGTGGCTTTGTCCTGGCTCCCCATGTTTCTGTTCCTGATGTGCGCCCAGCCCAGCCTTCCCTCCTCCACAGTGGGCAGGTGAGTGGCTAATTTTGGCACAAGAGGACAAAGAGTGGCACCATCCAGCTCCTGCTACTGTGAATGCTGAATTGCACTGGGCACTGTCCTGGCAAACTCAGGTTTTAGAGGGTGTGATGAAATGACACTTTTTTAAAGGAACATAAGGGCAGAAGCAGACCTTGCCTTTGTTCTCTCGTGGCAGAAGAGTTGCCAAGGAAGGACAATTCGGTCCTTTGTTCCTGCAGGAGGGAGGCTCCCTGTGCCCGGCTCAGGTGAAGGGCTGCCTTTCCTTTGGGATGGCTGGGCTAAAAGCAGCTGCTGTTCTTGAGGCAGAGGGGAAACATACGCAACCACAGCCCTGCCAAACCCCTCTGCTCTCTACCATACACATGGACACACAGCAAGGCCCAGTGGAAGGATGTTCCTGTCTCAGTGTCTCAGTCCAGGTGGGATATATTGGGGTGTATGGCCCCTGAGACAGCTTCTTCCAGCTGTTTTAAGTGGGAATCTGAATTCCCTGCTCTGGGATGTTGCTGAGGAGGAGTTAACTAAAGCTGTGCTAACAGCTTTAAACTCTGCTCTATAAACTGTACCCAGCATGTGTCTCATGATGTGCTCTCCAGCTTGTCCAGGCTGGCTGAAAGCAGGGCTGGTCCTTCACAGAGGAGAGGAATGAGGGTGTTGCCTGTATGATCGTGGCTGAAACCCTCTGTGGCTCTTGAACAAAAGCTTTCTTGTGCTGCTCTTGCCAAAAGACGCTCAGGTCCTACATTATCCTTGCCGAGCTGCACATCCAGACCCTTCAGTGTGCTGAAACCCTCACCGTGTGGGTGAGCCCCAGGGTGCTGCCTGAATCCTGCCTGCAGCCAGGGAGTGGGAGAGGCACCCAGCACTCATGGTCTGCCCAGCCCTACAGCACTGGGCATCACTCCTTGTCCATCCCAGGGGCTTTCCCCAGCAGGACCTGCGGTCTGGCGAGTCCAGCCCTGGCTCTGCACCACTGCTGGACCCAGGAGCACTCCTGCTAGGCAGGTTTCCTTGTGAAGTTCCTTACCCAGCTTTGCATTTGGGTAAATTATGAAATATGTATGAGCCTTAGGGAGCTGCAGAGAACTAAAGCATCCTTTCAGGAGGAGAGCTGGAGCATGGCTCAGTGTTGGACTGCAGCAAGCCCAGAGCCTCAAACCAGGCTGCTGAACGTGTCTCCATGGGCCACAAAGCATCCTCTTTCCTCTCAGTGTCAAGGGGAGATGCCTTGTGGTGTTCTGGAAAGCCCAGCCAGGGCACTTGCCAAATGCCTCCGATCCTGGGAGGTTACAAAGCTCAGATTACTCACTCTGGAGTACCTACAGCCCCGGGAAATGTCACGGCCCACTGAGCTGGCAGCATCACCCCTTCCACCACGCAGCCCGACAGGGCAGACAGACTGATGTCAGCTGCTGGGAGCTGGGGAGTTTGAGGTTTTGTACTCACCTTCAGCTACAACCCAGGGCAGGAAGGGGAGTCCTCTGGGGCAGGGGAGTGTAAAAAAAAAAGAAAGCCAAGTATTGCCATTGACCTAAAAGAAGTAGTATATAGTGCATTGAGGTTCTGAGGTGCCTGTGCTCTGACACAAAGCTTTCCCTTGCAGGAGCAAGTTGTTATATAAAAGTGAAATCCTTCATTTAAAGCTGAGTCTGAGACTAAAGGTGGCCTGAGCCATAGTTTGCCAGCTTCCAGCCCCTCCAGTTCAGCCTGGCTGCTGGAGACAGCAGGAAGAAGCTGAAAGTTAGCAGAGAAAATATATGTTCTGCTGAGCTGCTGGAGCAATGGGCTTGCAGGATGTGATGGAGTGAGGAAAGGAGGAAGATGGCAGGGCTGGGAGAGGAAGGAGTGGTAAGAGGGCTGTTGTTGAAACAGCTTGGCTGTATGGCATAACTTCACCCTCAGTTTGTAACTGTCCCCATGACGTAAACTCCCCGTCCACCCTTGGAGAAAATGAGCCACTTGTGTGGTAGTTGCACAGCAAGGAGGGGTCCCTGTGGGGCTTTATGACCTCCTGTGGCTCCTTAAGCTCTTTGAGACCAGTGCACCCTGCAGAGCTCGTCCTTGCCACCATACAGAGAAGGCAGCATGGGCCGCCGTACTCTGGCCAGTTGTTACACTTCTTTAATCCTTTAAGTATTATTGCTGCTAGAACCTATCCTAATGCTGCACTTCTAAAAACATCTTTTTTTTTGTTTGGTAGATCTCCGAAGCTGGGAAGGACTCCTTGCCTTCTTGGTTGCACTGGAACGCGGAGAGCAGCTCCCTGGAAGGGCTGCCCCTGGACACGGACAAGGGCGTCCACTACATCTCGGTGACCACGCTGCAGCACTTCCCAAACGGGAGCTATGTGCCACAGACCACAAACGTCTTCTCCGTTGAGGTGCACCAAGAAGACCACAACGAGCCTCAGTCGGTGCGAGTGGCCGTCCAAGACACAGGTGACGCAGCGCCGTTCGTGTGCGGCTCGGAAGAGCCGGTCACCATCCTGACTGTCATTCTGGATGCCGACTTGACAAAAATGACACCAAAGCAGAGGATCGAACTCTTAAACAGAATGAGAAGCTTCTCAGAGGTGGAACTTCATAACATGAAGTTGGTTCCTGTTGTAAATAACAGACTCTTTGACATGTCGGCCTTCATGGCTGGACCGGGAAATGCAAAGAAGGTGGTGGAAAATGGGGCCTTACTCTCATGGAAACTGGGATGTTCTCTGAGCCAAAACAGTGTCCCCAACATCAGCAAGGTGGAGGCTCCAGCTAAGGAAGGAACCATGTCTGCCCGCCTTGGGTACCCTGTTGTTGGCTGGCACATTGCTAACAAGAAACCTCACCTCCCAAAGAGGATGCGGCGGCAGATCAATGCCACCCCTACGCCTTTGACTGCCATCGGGCCGCCCACCACTGCCGCACAAGAACCGCCCACCAGAATTGTCCCCACCCCGACATCACCTGCCATCGCACCTCCCACGGAGACGACGGCACCTCCCGTCCGGGAGCCCATTCCCCTGCCGAGGAAACCCACGGTCACCATCAGAACCAGGGGCCCCATCGTTCAGACGCCCACGCTGGGACCGATCCAGCCAACCAGGGTAGCAGAAGGCACGGGCACGGCCTCTGTGCCGATTCGCCCCACGATGCCCGGGTATGTAGAGCCCACGGCCGTGATCACACCGCCCTCAACTACCACCAAGAAGCCAAGAGTCTCCACTCTGAAGCCAGGCACGCCATCCACAACGGATTCCTCCACGGCGATAACACGAAGGCCTACTCGAAGGCCCAAAACTCCCCGTCCAACAAAGCCTCCCAGCACAACCAGATCCCCCATCTCCAAGCTGACGACAGCCTCCCCACCGTCCCGCGTGCGCACCACAGCGAGCGGGCTCCCCCGGCCCTGGGAGCCCAATGAGCCGCCCAAGCTGACGAACCACATCGACAGGGTCGACGCATGGGAGGGAACTTACTTCGAGGTTAAGATACCGTCAGATACCTTCTACGACAAGGAAGACACCACCACTGACAAGCTGCAGCTGACCTTGAAGCTGAAGGAGCAGCAGATGATCGAGGAGAATTCATGGGTGCAGTTCAACAGCACCAGCCAGCTCATGTACGGCATGCCAGACCGCAACCACATCGGGAAGCACGAGTACTTCATGTACGCCACTGACAAGGGCGGGCTTTTCGCCGTGGATGCTTTCGAAATCCATGTCCACAAACGCCCGCACGGGGACAAGTCTCCAGTGAAGTTCAAGGCCAGGCTGGAAGGGGACCACAATGCGGTGGTGAACGACATCCATAAGAAGATCATGCTGGTGAAAAAGCTGGCTCTGGCATTTGGTGACAGGAACAGCAGCACCATTACGGTGCAGGACATTGCCAAAGGCTCCATTGTCGTGGAGTGGACTAACAACACGCTGCCCCTGGAGCCCTGCCCTCGGGAGCAGATCCGGACTTTGAGCAAAAAAATTGCTGATGACTCTGGGAGGCCGAGCCCAGCTTTCTCCAACGTCCTGCAGCCCGAGTTCAAGCCTCTGAACGTGTCAGTGGTCGGCTCCGGCAGCTGCAGGAACATCCAGTTCGTCCCCATGACCAAGGACGGCAGGGTGATCTCCGAGGCGACGCCGACGGTGGTGGCAGGCAAAGACCCCGAGAAGAGCAGCGAGGACGACGTGTACCTGCACACTGTCATCCCTGCCGTGGTGGTGGCCGCCATCCTCCTCGTGGCCGGCATCATCGCCATGATCTGCTACCGCAAGAAGAGGAAAGGGAAGCTGACCATCGAAGACCAGGCCACCTTCATAAAGAAAGGCGTGCCCATCATCTTCGCCGACGAGCTGGACGACTCCAAGCCTCCGCCATCCTCCAGCATGCCCCTCATCCTCCAGGAGGAGAAAGCCCCACTCCCCCCCCCCGAGTACCCCAACCAGAGCATGCCAGAGACCACGCCACTCAACCAGGACACCATCGGGGAGTACACGCCGCTGCGGGATGAGGACCCCAACGCGCCGCCCTACCAGCCTCCCCCGCCCTTCACCGCTCCCATGGAGGGGAAAGGCTCCCGCCCGAAGAACATGACCCCGTACAGGTCCCCACCGCCCTACGTCCCCCCTTAACAAACGGGAGGCCCTCGGGGGAGAAGGGGCCTCCAGCTCCACACCGGTGCTGTCTGTGGGCCGGCAGCCCCCTCGCCAGCCGGGAACACGAAACCCCAGCCCGCTCCCCAGCAGGCTCTCCCTGGCTGCGCCTGCCGCACCGGAGCGCTCGCAGGACTCGGGGGGACACTTGTTTTATTTTTGCCTAACAAGCTTTGGTTTTATTTTATTCATAGAAAAAATATTCTCGGCTCAAAGACGCCTTCCTGGCGGCTGGGCTTCGGCCGGGGCCGGGGCGGCGGGCAGGGAGGGGGGTCGGGACGGGTTGGGCCGGGTCGGGAGGAGCAGGCAGCACTGGGGTAGCACTCTGGGTCTCCGCTGTTTGCCTTTAACACTAACTGTACTGTTTTTTCTATTCACGTGTGTCTAGCTACAGGACGTAACATGAAAGGTAGCCTAAAAATAATTAAATTCAAGGGACTTTCTGAAGTCAATGGTTTAAGTTTTTACATTTAATCTGCTGTTTACCTAAACTGGGATGTTTTTGGGGAGGGGTAGAGCAGTGCTGTGCTGCAGGCGAGCTCAGTGCTGGTTTAGGGGAGAGCCCTTGAGGACAGCAAGCCGCCTCCTCCTCCTCCTCCTCCTCCCCCTCTTTGGGGGACCAGCTTCTTGGTTCGGGATTTGATTCTTTTATCGTTTTTATTTTATTTTTAATCAAAGAAATCCTATTTTTCTCACGGATCATAAAATAGTCATCAGTTGGGTCAGCCTGCCTTGGGGTGCCCGTGGCTGAGCACCGGGTGCAGTGCTGTGCTGGGGATGCTCACAGGAGGGTGAGCCGAGCCCTGTGCCACCACAACTTCTCTGCTTCCCAGCGAATGCCGGGGTTGGGGGAAGTTCTTTTTTAAGTAAAACCCCCGCCCTGAAGGGGTTTTGGCGACGGTGGGGTGTGTTCTCTGTCCTGGCTGCTCCTTGGGAGTGGCGCAGGAACGGCCTCGCTGGCCTCACGCTGGCACTCTGGCCCGGACACTGTTGGAAAAGATAAAAAAGTTTAAAAAAAAAATTAAAAAAAAAAAAAATAAAAAAATTAAAAATGCACCACCAGGAATAGTTAATAGTAAAAAAAAAAAATCAGTGCACTCTCAAATCTAATTTTTTACTAAATTTTTGATACAGCCTCCGATTGTTTTATTAAAGAAAAAAAGACTTACAAACCGGTGTGCGGCTGCCAGCAGTTTGTACGGGCTCAGCCCCCTCGGGCCGGCCCCCGGGGACCTGCCACGGTACCGGTACCTCCCCATCCCCTCCGCTCCGCGCCCCGGCATCCCCAGCCGGGATTTGGCCGTGCGCGCCCCAAGTGACCCCGCACACCGGGGCCGGACCCGCCACCTCCCTCCTTCCCTCCAGGACGGCGCTGCCGGAGTGGCCTCGGGAGGGGACCGGGGGGTGCTCACTCCCCTCCTCCGGCCTCGGCGCCGCAGGGGTGAAAAACAAATCCGCAGGGGGATGCCGGTGCCGGTACAGGGGAGATGCGAGGGGTGGTCCCGGGGCGGGGGGGATGCCCGGAGTGAGCGCGGCCCCGAGCGCGGCCCCGAGCGCGGCCCCGGCACCGCCCCCGCCGCGGCGGGGCCGCCCCGGGACAGCGGCGGGGCGGGGGCGCCCCCTGCCGGTGCCCGCGCGCCGTGACGGCCCGGCCCGGCCCCGCCCCGGAGCGGCGCCGCCATGTCGGGAGCGGCGGGGCCGGGTCCGCCCGCCGGGCAGGGCCGCTCCCCGCTGCCCTGCGCCCCCCGCCCCGCCGCCCCGCTGCAGCTGGCCGGGGGGGCCGAGCCCGCACGGCCCGGCGTCGCCGTCATCGACCTCCGCTTCCCCCACGGCGCTGCCGCCGACGTGAGTGCGGCCGCGCCCGCGGCGGTTACCGGCGGGGGGGCACCGGGGGATGACAGCGGGGATGCCGGGGGCGGTGCCGGGGTGGTGGGTACCGGGGTGGACCCAGGGGGCGGCAGGGGCGATGCCGGGGGAGGTACAAGGGCGGTGGAGCCGGAGGTCGGGTGTGGTGCCGGTCTCGGGGCGGGATGCGGGATGTGGGGGCGGCAGCTGTGGCCGGTGACGGTATAGGGGGGATGCCGGGGGCGGTATAGGGGGGATGCCGGGGGCGGTGCGGGGGAGATGCTGGGGGCGGTCCCGGAGCCGGGGTAATGCTCGTGCTGGGGTAACACCGGCACCTATGGTGGGCGGGATGCTGGGCGCGGTCCGGATACCGGTATGAGGGGGAGTGATGCTGGTGAGGGTGGCAAGTGGGGAGTGATGCTGGTGAGTTATGCCAGTGCCGATAACAGGGGGCCATGCCGGTCCCGGTATAGAGGGATGGTGGTGCCGGTGTGGGAGTGGTGTCGGTGCAGGTTAAGTATGGGGTGTGGCGGTGCCAGTATGGGGGGGATGCCGGTGCTGGTGCCGCTGTTGAGGGGCGGGGGCTTGCCGGTGCCAGAGTCAGTGTGGGGGGTATGCCGGTCCCGGTATGGGGAGGGTGCCGGTCCTGGTATGGGTGTGCCGGTGCGGGGCTGAGGCCGCTGGTCCCGCAGGTGCAGGAGATCGTCTTCAGGAACTTCTACACGGCGTTCCTGAGCGTGCGGGTGCAGCGGCCCGGCCCCGGCGGGTCCCGGCGCTGGGTGACGTGCCTGCGGGACCTGTGCCTGATGCCCTGCCCGCACACCGAGGAGGGCTCCCAGGACTACTTCTGCCTCCACCGGCAGCAGGTGAGCCCGGACCGACTGTGCCCGTGGCATCACCCTCCCCGCTGGGGCTCACCCCTCTTCACCCACGCCCCAGGATGGCTCCTGGGCTCGGAGGCCTGGTGCTGATGCCCCACCAACCACCACACCCACAGCAGGGTGGCAGGTCCTGCGATGCCATCCTGCCCCTGCCAACCCCGCTCAGCAGCATGGGTCCCTGTGCCCCACTCAGCCCAGACAGCCACCACAGGGCAATGCTTCCCTCGGGCTCCTTCTGTTTGGGGTGGGTTGGGGGTTTTCTGGAGAATACCCCAAAAGCTGCCCCTAATTAGCACCAGCCCCTGTGGTGACACTCCCTGGCCCTTGCCCCACAGATGCTGTGTGATGTGGACCAGGTGACAGCCATGCGGTTTATCCTGCGACAGCCCTCCCCAGTCTGGCTCCACTTCACCATCGAGGAGCTGCAGATTTTCCCCCCTGGACAGAAGGTGAGCGGGTGCTGGTGCTGCCCCACTGCCAGGTGTGGGCAGGGGGCCAGGACAAGCCACTATCCCCAGCCCTGTGCCTGGCATTGCTCTGCACAGCTCCAGGGAGCACACACAGGAGCGTGGGTCCGAGTCCTCGTCCTTCACTGGGGCACTTGGGTCCCCTTGTTCTCCAAGGATGCTGGGGAAGGGACTGCTCCAGCCAGCCCCAGCCCTGCCCTGTCAGAGGTGGTTGTTTGAGCAGCAGGATGGAACTGGAGGCTGCTGCATCAAGTTACAGGTTGCAAACAACTACTCCAAACACAAAATTCCCTTTGGCAATGGAAAAGTGACACTACATCCATAGCAATATCACTACGGGTGGGCTCCAAACCCCAGCACACTGCACGGTGTGGGGGATGAAGGTGGGACTGGGGACACCTTTGTGTGACCCTCTGGATCTGTTTCAGAGCCCGCAGAAGGATTTCCCCTCCTGGCTCTCCCAGCTGACCCCTCCGGAGCAGCCAGCCAGCCTGCATGGGGTGAGTGATCCCTGCTGAGGTACTGGGGGGAAGGAGGGACCTGTGTGGGGTGCAGACTGGGACCATCCCCATCCCTGCCCTGTCAGCTTCAGGCTCCCACCTGGAATAGCTGTGGAGCCCTGAAATAACCCAACTTGTGCTGGAAGTAGTTTGCAGGGTTCAGAAGAAAAATATCTCCATGGGGATGTGCAATTGAGGTGATGATTAAGTGCCTGCCCTCTAGTCTGGGGACAGGAATGTCCCCAGGGGAGCAGTGGGTGCACAGCAAGGCTCAGTAGCAGGTGGGACACGTGGGGATGGGAACAGGGACATCCCCAAGGGAGCGGTGGGTGCACAGTATTGCTCACCCAGCAGGTGGGAAATGTGGGGACAAGGACAGAAACATCCTTGTAGGACCAGTGGGTGCACAGCATGGCTCAGCCAGCAGGTAGGATGCATGGGGACAGGGATGTCCCTGTGGCAGCGGTGGGTGCACATCATTGCTCAGTAGTGGGTGGAACGTGTGGGGACAGGGCAGCCTGGCTGGTCCCCAGTGCTTTGCAGAGGGTGTGCCCTGGGGAGCACGTATCCCATTGGGGACAGAACGCAGGCGGAGGGAGGTCACAGCAATGGCACGTGTTTACAGCTTGTCAGCCAGATCTGCCTGGCCTGTGGCCTTCAATGGGCAAAGTCCAGGCAGAGCAGGGCTGAGATGGGAGCTGGCTCATCCATGGGAACCTGCTGACTGAGCTGGAGGTGCTACCTGCAGGAGGGTGGCAGAGCATCCAGACCAGCCCGGGCAGTTCTGCCACCTGGCTTTGGTGCTGTGGTGCTCATACTGCACCACCAGTGAGGCTCCTGCTGGCCCCAGCAGGTCCGGGAGCCCTGGTTGCTGACCAGCTGTGTGACAGTTTGGGGAGAGCACCCCAAATTGCTTAGAACATGTTCTCGGCGAGGGGAGTCCAGGGGAGATGCCAGGGCTTGGCTATTCCCAGCATCACCACAGGGCACCCACCAGCCTGGTGCCACAGAGCTGTGCCCCAACTGGGAGAGCTGCTGCTGAGCCCACCAGTCCCACCTGGCTAAAGGTCCCCAGGTGAACCAGCACCTGGGACCAGGTTTCTGCTCCCAAACCCAGGGAGCACTTCATAGGGAGGCTGTTGGGAAACTGGACTGTATGATTAGGTTTTTAATCATTAGCTTTCTGTCCTCGTCCTGGCCACCTCCCAGCAGGTGGGCTGTGTCTGCACCACAGCACCAGGGATCAGGGTCACCCATTTCCCCATTGTTTTCCTAGAGAAGGGAGCCCTGCTCACCCCATGTTGGGAAACCACCAGCAGATCAGGAGCATGGACAATAGTGCCCAGCTCCCTGGGGAGCACAGCCATGCAGCCACACCACTGCCCCATCCTGGGGTGACCCAGCCCATTCAGGCCATCCCTTCTCCACAGCATTGTGATCACTTCTTTCCAGGAGCTCCCCGACCCAGAGAAGGTGTCGACAGAGGTCCAGCAAATGTGGGTGCTGACAGAGGTGATCCGGGCTCGCCAGGCAGCCGCCCGCATCGGGCGTTTCGACGTGAGTCCCCCACCCCACTTACGGGGACCCTGGCCTTGCTGCACGGCCAGGGAGCCCTCCTGGAGGGGCTGCTCCCAGCGGGATGGGGTTGGGGTGTCCCAGCAGGGACCGTGCTGTGCAGACACCGACAGCCCCTCTCTTTCCCAGGTGGATGGCTGCTACGATGTCAACCTGCTTTCCTACACCTGAGCCTGCCGGTGCCACTTGCTGGTGCCGGCTGGAGGGAAGTGCCCATCCATGCTCCTGGGGCCCAAGTGGACTCCTGTGTTCCCCGCCTTGGCCGTCGACCCCGCGGCCCCGAGGGGTCCCAAGCCCTCCCTGTGCCCATTCCCCGACTCCCCCTGCGCTGTCTGCCAGTGAGGAGCAGCGCTACCGCTCCCGAGCCCCCTGTGAGCTCTCCCGGGCACGTCCCGCGGGCAGAGCCCGGACCCCACCCCACTCTGCAAGGGGGTGCGGGGGGACCGAGGGGTGCGGGCGTGCTGGGGAGTCACCTCGGTCACCACTAAAAGCTGCTACCTTGGCCCTGCCTGTGCTTGCCTGTCTCTGGGGGATGGGGGTAGCCGTGCCCGGCGGCCCCGGGGAGGCGGTGCCGGGGGCGGGCCGGGGCGGAGGCGGGGGCCAGGGCCAGGGCCGAGCGGACTCCATGTCCCAAGCTCCCTGGGGCCGGTCCGAGCCGTGCCGGGAGGGAGGAGGAAGAGGAAGATGCTGCGGGCGGGCTGCCGCGCCGCGCTGCCCCGCCGGCCCTCGGGCTCGGCGCCGCGGAGAGGGGCCGGGGGCACCGCGGCGGAGGGGCTGAAGCAGACGCCGCTGGATGCCCTGCACCGGGCCCGCGGCGGGCGGATGGTGCCGTTCGCCGGCTGGAGCCTCCCGCTGCAGTACGAGCAGGGCCACCTCCAGTCACACCTGCACACCCGCCGGCACTGCTCCCTCTTCGACGTCACCCACATGCTGCAGGTAGCGGGGGCGGGGGGGGGGATTGGGGCGGGGGGGTACCCGCACTGCCTCACACACCCCCCCGGCCCCTTCCAGACCCGGGTGTACGGCCGGGACCGCGTCAGGTTCATGGAGAGCCTGGTGGTGGGGGACATCGCCGAGCTGAAGCCCGGACAGGTACGGGGCACCGGGCAGGCACTGGGCATCCAGCGGGGTCAGAGGTCCCCGGGATGCCCTGGGAGGGACCAGACAGCCTGCCCATGCTCCCAAGGGCCGCATCCCACAGGGCACCCTGACACTGCTCACCAACGAGAAGGGCGGCATCACGGACGACCTCATAGTCATCAACACGTGGGAAGATCACCTGTATGTGGTGTCCAACGCCGGCTGTGCTGACAAGGACTCGGCCATCTTCAGGGTATGGGGCTGCCCGAGCCCCGCGGGCGGTGGGGACACGCAGTGGGAATGAGTCCGGCCACCTTTTGGTGACAGCCCTGGCTGTGCAGGGTGAGGTGGCTGTGGCCACTTCTGGGGCTGCCACTGGCCTGGCCCTGCCCCTGTGCTAGCAGCCCACTGTCACCCTGGCAGGACAGAGCAGAGGAGCTACAGGCCACTGGCAGTGACGTCCACCTGGAGGTGTCAGACAACGCGCTGCTGGCTCTGCAAGGTAGCAGGGTCCCCACATGGGCCTGCCCTCCTCTGGGTCCTTGCCCAGTGGATGTCAGTGCCCTCCCCACATTCCCCCCCTTCCCCGGGCACTGCCATCTCCCAGCCACCAACCTCCCCAGGTCCCTCCATGGTGCGGGTGCTGCAAGCGGGGCTGTTGGATGACCTGGCCAAGCTCTCCTTCATGAATAGCATCTCCACAACTGTCTTTGGCGTGCCGGGCTGCCGGGTCACGCGCTGCGGCTACACCGGCGAGGATGGTGTGGAGGTACCCTGGGAGCTGTGCCAGCACCCCCACCACTGTACCCAGGGAGGGGAAGGCCATGCCCCACTGACCCTGCCCATGTGCCCCCACAGATCTCGGTGCCTTCAGGGCGGGCGGTGGAGCTGGCCGAGCGGCTGCTGGATGTCCCCAACGTGTGGCTGGCAGGGCTGGCAGCCAGAGACAGCCTGCGCCTGGAGGCCGGGCTCTGCCTCTACGGCAATGACATCGATGAGACCATCACCCCTGCTGAGGCTGGGCTGATGTGGACCTTGGGTATGTCAGGGCCACATACACCTCCTCCTCGGGTTGGGCAGAGAGGCAAGGTGTTCCCAATGGGAGTACAAGGGGACCAGTCAGGCATCACCAACCCTCACCCATCTTGCCCCGCAGGGAAGCGCCGGCGCGCGGCCATGGACTTCCCCGGTGCTGCAGTCATCATGGCACAAGTGAAGGAGAAGCCAAGGCGCAAGCGTGTGGGGCTGACGTCAGTGGGACCCCCCATCCGGCCCCACATGGCCATCCTGGGCCCCGAGGGCAGGCCTGTGGGTAGGTGGGGACAGTGGGGCTGGGGTGGGCACAGTCCCAAACTGCGGCCATGGCAGGGGAGGGTGATGCTGCCAGCCCCTGCTCACCTCCCCATGTCGTCGCATCTCAGGCACAGTGACCAGCGGCTGCCCCTCGCCCTCCCTGGGCAAGAACATCGCCATGGGCTACGTGGAGGCAGCACACAGCCGGGCGGGGCACCCAGCTCACTGTTGAGGTGCGGAAGAAGCAGCACCCGGCCCTCATCACCAAGATGCCCTTTGTGCCCACCCAGTACTACATAGCCAAGTGAGGCCAGTGCCTGCCATGGGCACAGTGCCCCAGCCCCAATAAATGCCCTGTCCCATTCTCCTTGCCTCCTCTGCAGTGACAGTGGCGGCGCCAAAGCAAGGGGCAGTGGGTGGGCACAGCACTTTAATGGTGGGGGCAATGCCCAGCTGATGGTCCTGGTGCTCCTCATTCCCGGTGTGTCTTCGTGGGCTCCACTGCTGGGCCATCCCTGCAAGACAGGGGCAGTGTGAGGGGGGCTGGGGAAGCACCCTAGAATGGTACCCCAGTACTGGGGCAGGCACCTGCCTGTCTGTGTAGGGCAGGCAGGGCTGGGAAGGCACTTACTGGGGCTTACTGATCTAGGGTGCGGCTGGGGGGATGCTCACTGGTCTGTCTAGGGGCTCAGCTGGAGGGGGCTCTCACTGGGGGACACTGGTCTAGGGGCAGAGCTGGGTGGGGGCACTGGTCTGGAAGTACAGCTTGGGAGGGTGCTGACTGGGGGCACTGAGCCGGTGTCCAGAGGACCCCTCGGGGCCGTACTGGGCATGGGGGCACTGACTGGGCTGTACTGGTGCAGGGGTGAGTCAGGAGACCGAGCGTTCACTGGGGGGCACTGGGTGGGCGTTGCTCGGACGGCGCTGGCCGGGCGCGGCGGGGCTCGCAGCGCGGAGGGGGCCGGACGGGGGCCGCGGTGGGTGAGCGGTTTTGGGCCCGGTAGCGGTCGGGACTCACCGGGGCGGGCAGTGCCGCTCGGCGGCGCCGTTCCGTCCGGCCGGGCCGGAGGGGGACAGGGAATGCGCGCGGGGCCGGGCGGGCGCGGGCCCGGAGGCGGTGCCGGTGCCGGGAGAGCGGCGTGCGGCGGGGCCGGTGCGGTAGCAGAGAGCGGCCACCGCCCCGCCGTAGGCGCGCCAGGCCAGGCGGACGCCCAGCAGGCTGAGGCCCAGCCAGAGCAGCAGCAGCTGGCACAGCGCGGCCCGCACGTCCTGCGCCGCCCACTCGGCCGCCAGCTCCCGGCCCAGCGCCGCCAGCGCCCGCCACGGCGGCTGCCAGCCCGCCGCCACCGCCGCCGCCATGGCCGCGGAACGGGACGGGCGGGGCTCCGGGGGCGGGGCCAACGGGTAGGGCGGGGCTATCCGGGGGCGGAGCCACCGCCGCCAAGGCCGCGGGGAACGGGGAGGGCGGAGCTCCGGGGGGACGGGGCTACCGGAGGGGGCGTGGCCTCCGTCAGCCGGTCCCCTGTCACTGCCGGGGGCGTGGCCTCCGGGATGACACTCCCCGGGGCGGGGCCTGCCCGGTGGGCGAGGCCGCCATGGCGGGAATCGGCGGGGAGTCGCGGTACTCGCGGCAGCTGTGAGTGCGGGGATGGCACTGGAACGGCACCGGGGCAGGGGCAGGAGGAGGGCGGGGGCGGCGCGCCCCCAGGCCCCACTGACGGCCCCCGGGCCCCGCTGACACCCCCCGCCGCTACCCGCAGGTACGTGCTGGGCGGCGGAGCGCGGCGGCTGCCCGGTGCGGCGGTGCTGGTGTCGGGGCTCCGCGGGACCGGAGCGCAGGTGGCGGCGGCGCTGGTGCTGTCGGGGACGGGGCGCGTCGTCCTGCACGATCGCGGCGCCGCCTGCGCGGCTGACCGCGCCCACCAGGTACCGGCGGGGCCGGGCGGGGCTCCCGGTAATGGATACAGGTGTGGGTTCACTGTGACGGGTACAGGCACAGGTGAGGGTCTCATAGCAGGTACGAGGGGAAATGCCGGCAGTAGGTACGGATATGGGTGGGGAGCCTGGTTACAGGCATGGACAGGGGTCCCACTAATAGGTACTGGTATGGGTAGAGGTCACAGTGATTGATACAGGTATGGATGGGGGTCCCCGTAACATGTATGGGTATAGACAGGGGTCCTGATTATGGGTACAGACCCCGGTGGGGGTCCCAGTAACATGTATGGGTATAGACAGGGGCCCTGATTATGGGTATAGACCCAGGTGGGGTCCCAGTACTCGGTACAGGTATGGACGGGGATCCCCATATGGTTACAGACAGGGTTCCCAGTAATGGGCGCAGGTTTGGATAGAGGCTCCATGACATACA
The DNA here is from genome assembly GCF_025592945.1 of Manacus candei. Classification (NCBI taxonomy): domain Eukaryota; kingdom Metazoa; phylum Chordata; class Aves; order Passeriformes; family Pipridae; genus Manacus; species Manacus candei. The sequence continues at coordinate 592,671 of NW_026138084.1, forward strand.
GGTAACAGACAGGGTGCAGACCAGTGGGGGTCCCAATACCAGGTAGGGGTATGGATGGAGGTCATAGTAATGGCTGCAGATGCAGGTGGGGGATCCCTGTTGCAGGTATGAGTACAGGGTGAGGGGGCTCTCAATAATAGGTACAGGTTGGGAGTTCTGGTAAGGCTCAGGGTGCCCTCATTGTCACAGGTAGGGTCCTCAGCAGAGGCCTTCTCACCAGTGCAGACAGGGCCCCGTGGAGCACCTCACTGTGGTGATTGCACCCCAAACCTGCAGGGTGCCCCACCACCTGTCCACTCTGCAGTTCCTCCTGGGGCAGAGCGATGTGGGCCAGAACCGTGCTGAGGCATCCCAGCGAGTCCTGGCTGAGCTGAACCCCAGTGTGGTGGTGGAGGCTCATACCGGGGAGCTGTCAGAGGCCTTCCTCGCCTCCTTCCAGGTGAGCCTGTGTCCCCATGCCCTGGGGCCCCTTGGGATGGTGGCATCTACTGATAGTCCTGGCACAGGTGGTGGTGCTGACTGAGTCGCCGCTGGAGGAGCAGCTCCGCGTCGGGGACTTCTGCCATGCTCAGGGCATCTGCTTCATTGTGGCCGATGCCAAGGGGCTGGCAGGGTAAGGGATCTCTGCCATGGGGCCCTGCCACTGGCTCCAAGTCACCTTATCCCCAGAGCTCCCAGCCCTGTGCTGCAGTCCCCATCCCGCTGGCCCAGGCAGGATCTGGCAGTGCTGGGGCAGCTTGATAAGGCAGCTTCTCCAGCAAAGCCCCATTGGTCCTCTCCAGGCAGCTGTTCTGTGACTTTGGGGAGCACTTCGTCATTGATGACCCAGCAGAAGGGGACCCGGTGTGTGCCACCGTGCAGCACATCTCCCAGGTAGAACAGAGGGCAGCCCCCGCTGGGTCCTCCCAAATGCTGCTGCCCCTCTGCTGGCTCTCTGCCACCCTAGACCAGTCCCCCACCCTCACATCCCTTCCCCTCCTCAGGGCAACCCAGGAGTGGTGACATGCGTGGGGACAGAGGACAGCCACAGCCACCAGTTCTGCGACGGTGACCTGGTGACGTTTTCTGGCGTGGAGGGGATGACAGAGCTGAACGGCCGGGAGCCTGTCCCCGTGCATGTGCTGGGTGAGACCCCTGGGGGGTCCCAGCTGCCCTGGCTCAGGGTTGGGGACCTCACTGGGCCCTTGGTGGTGACTCTGACGTGACGTCCATGCCCATCTCATCCCCAGATGCCTTCAGGCTGGAGATTGGTGATACCAGCTCCTTCTCACCCTACCGCCGCGGGGGCCTGGTTTCAGAGGTGCGGCAACCCCGGGAGTGTTCCTACGTAAGTCCCCCTTGGCCCCGGGGTGCTTCTGCACCACCATGCTGTGCTGTGCTGTGCCTGGCCCTGGGGAAGCACTCACCCAATCCCTGGTGCTGTGCCGGCAGGAACCCCTGTGCCAGGCACTGGAGGAGCCCAGGATCCAGGTGGCAAGTCCTGAGGAACTGCCACGCAGCCGCAGCCTGCACGTCGCCTTCCGGGCCCTTCACGCATTTCGCAGGGAGCAGGGCCGCCTGCCCCAGCCCCGGGTGCTGGTGAGTCCCCGTCCTGCCCCTGCCCAACTCTCCGGCCCCTCACCACTCTGCCGGGGGCTCCCCTCACGCCTCTGCCCGCAGGCAGATGCCGAGCGGGTGCTGGAGCTGGCGTGGAGCCTGGGGACACATCCCCTGGATGAGGACATCGTGCGCGCCTTTGCCTGCGTGAGCGCGGGGAACCTGTGCCCCGTGGCCGCCGTCGTCGGGGCATTGGCAGCCCAGGAGGTGCTGAAGGTGAGCGGGGGCGGGGGTCCCACCCCTGGGGTCCCGCTGGCCATGGCTCTTCACTGGCGTTTGGTGGCCACGAGAGGGCACTTGCTGCCCGCCTGGGGACGCTGGGACGGGCAGCAGGGCTGGGGCGGGGTGGGGGGTGAGCACCGCGCTGGCCACCAGCTGACAGGGCCATTCGCCCCAGGCCATCACTAGGAAGTTCCTGCCCCTGAACCAGTGGTTGTACTTCGATGCCCTGGAGTGCCTGGCGCTGGCGGGAGCCGCGCAGCTGACGGAGGTGGACTGTGCCCCGGTGAGACTCTCTGCCCAGCCTCTCCCGGGTGCCTGGCGTGCCATGGCCACTGGGCTTACACGACTCCTCATCCCGGCAGAGAGGCTCTCGCTACGACGGCCAGATCGCCGTCTTCGGGGCCAACTTCCAGGAGCAGCTGGGTCGCCAGAAGTACCTGGTGGTGAGCTGGGGCAGGGGCCACAGCGCTGGGAGGCTGTGGAGCGTCCAACCAGCAGGTGGGGAGCTGCAGCCGCTCTGCCCTGGCAGGTGGGAGCCGGCGCCATCGGCTGTGAGTTGCTGAAAAACTTTGCCATGATGGGGCTGGCGGCAGGGCCAGGCGGGGAACTCATTGTCACCGACATGGACGCTGTTGCCCTCTCCAACCTCCATCGGCAGTTTCTCTACCGCTCAGCAGATATATCGGTGAGGTGGCATGAGGCAGGGACTGAGTTCCCCCTGAAGGGCATCTTGGCTGTCCCAAGGGTTGTAGGGGGAGAAGTGCTGACCATCCCCTCTCTGCCGTGGCAGGAGCCTAAGTCTGTGGTGGCTGCGAAGGCCATACGGCGAATGAACCCCCATGTCAGGGTGACAGCTCAGCAGAACCAGGTGGGACCTGCCACTGAGCCACTCTATGGGGACGACTTCTTCCGGCGCCTGGACGGTGTCACCAGCGCCCTGGACACAATGGAGGCCCGTGAGTGCTGGGAAGAGGAAAGGGGCTGAGCCCCTGGATGTACCCCCTGGCTCCCCAGCATTCCTGGCTCCCTGCAGGAACCTACTTGGAGAGCTGCTGCCTCCGATGCCGCACACCACTGGTGGACTCGGGCACGGAGGGGCTGCGGGGAAACGTGCTGCCCATGGTGCCACACCTGACCAAGCCTCTGGAGCCGGGTGGGACCCCCAGGGATGGCACCTTCGCCTCCTGCACCTTGCGGTACTTCCCCCGCACCATCCAGCACACACTGCAGGTAGGCTGAGCCACCCTGGCCACAGCATCCAGCAAGGAGGCACCATGACCTTTGTCTTCCTTCCCTGTTTCCCCTCCAGCAGTGAGCCACGGGCAGGATACAGCCCCAGCTGCTTCCTGCTGGTAGCCTGAGTGCTGCTGCTGGCCCTGCCATAGTCTCTTCCTCCTACTGGGTTTGGGTTGGCCATGAGGGGGGGTCCCCGTGCTCAACACCCACTCTTCCTCCACAGTGGGCCCGTGATGAGTTTGAGGGGCTTTTCCAGCTGCCTGCAGAGCACATCAACCGGTTCATGGAGTGAGTGGGCTTGGGGGCAGTGACACTGGGAGAGGAGCTGCCAGCTCTGCCAGGGCACTGCTGGGGCTGGGGAGAGGATGCCAGACTGCTGCATCCCACCCAGGTGTCCCGCGGGATTGCTCTCAGGCCAGCGTCAGCAGTGCCTGGTTTTACAGAGACCCAGCTTTCCTGGAGCAGCTGCCAGCGGGGAAGGCCCTGAAGGTCCTGGAGCAGGTGCGGGACAGGCTGCGGGAGCGGCCGCGGGACTGGCGGGACTGCGTGCTCTGGGCACGCCGGCACTGGCAGAGCCGCTACCACGATGCCATCGCCCAGCTGCTGCACATCTACCCCCCGGAGCATGTGAGCCCAGTGCCCATGGGGCTGGCACCCCTGCACCCCTTCCAGCCGCCTCGCTGCAGCCAGGGACACACATCCCTGGGCCTGACTCTTCTCTCCCTGTTCCAGGAAAGCAGCCCGGGCGTCCCCTTCTGGGCAGGGGACAAGAGCTGTCCCCATCCGCTGACATTCAGCCCCGAGAATGTGAGTGCAGGGAGAGCTGTGGGGTGCCTCACGGGAACAGTGTGGGCTGAGGGAGAGCCGAGCCTGTGCCAGGGGTACAGGGATGCTGGACTGTGGTTGTGCTCCATCTGCCACAGGACCTGTCCAGGGCTGACAGGTCCGGGGCTGGGTCTGTCCTTGTCCCATGGTCAGCAAGGGCACTGCTGGGTACAGCCTGCATGTGCTCTCTGGCCTGAGGAGGAGAGGCTCCTCCATCTCCACCTTGGGACAAAGCCAGACTGTTCTACCAGTTCAGGGCAGTGCAGGCAGCCTTTGGCCATGTGGGACCACCCCAGCAAGGCGTCCCATAGCCCCATTCTGCCCTGCAGGACACCCACCTGGACTATATCCTGGCCACTGCCCACCTCTTTGCCCAAGTACACAGGGTGCCACCATGCAGGGACCGGAGAGCCACTCAGGACATCCTCCGCAGTGTGGTCCTGCCACCCTCTGCACTCCAGGAAGGGCTTCAGATCCCCCTCACAGAGGAGCAGGAGGAGGCACAGAAGCCCACAGGTGAGGCACCTCACACTCCTTGGTCCCCTTGGGCATGTCCCCAAGTCCCTCAGTCCAGCCTGGTGGTGGTGGGGCTGCAACCACTCCTCCCTGCTCCAGCACCCAGCAGGACCTGGACTGAGGTGGGGGCACTGTGCCGTGCCCCTTGCAGTGCCACAGCGCAGGGGTACCACACCAAGGGTTTGTGTGCCCCCAGACCGCAGGCAGCTGACAGAGCTTATCCAGGACCTGGCGCAGCAGAGACAGGAGCTGATGGGGCATGAGGAGGCGCAAGTGCCCCTGATGGAGCCCATCCACTTTGAGAAGGTACCGGAGCCGGGCAGGTGGCCCTGCTCAGCTTGGGGGGTTGATGTCCCCATAGGATGCTCATGTCCCCACACTCTTCCCCACAGGACAACGATATCCACGTGGACTTTATCACTGCAGCATCCAACCTGCGCGCAGAGAACTATGGCATCCCCCCCACTGACTGGATGACGGTGAGAGGGGTGGCTCATGGGGTCCCTGTCCTGGGCGGGGCAGCTGGTGACACCCCTCCTCTCCTCAGAGCAAGCGGATCGCCGGGCGCATCTTGCCTGCCATCATCACCACCACGGCAGCCGTGGCTGGGCTGGCATGCTTGGAGGTCTACAAGCTGGTGTGGGGGTGCCAGGACCTCAGCTGCTACCGCAACAGCAACATCTCCCTGTCCAACTGCCTGCTGCTCCGCCGCGTCCCACTCCCACCGCCCACCTACTGGGTAAGGCCCTCTCCCTGGGGGCAGCACAGGTGGGAGACGCCTAGGGGTTGGTGGCATCTGCGGTGGGACAACATCAGGGAGAGCCAGGAGCAAGGGGCAGCCCTGATTGTAGCACTACAGCAATGGTTCCGGGTGTCACAGTGGGTCGGGAACGCTGCCAGGCAGCGGGGAACCAGCTCCTTCCCATGGCTACCCCCCAGCACTGAGCTGCTGCCACTATCCCACCCGCCCCATCTTAGGGCCCAACCGGGATGCTCTGGGGTGCCTGTGGGGTGAGGCAGCCCTGCTGCCCCACGGCGGGCCCCACGGTGAGCCCCACGGCCAGGGGTGGCAGGCCGCTGCAGCCGCGCACATCTGGCTTATGGAAACCAGCTGCAGCAGCCAGAAAGCAGCTGGCACCGGGCCGGGAAGGGCCGCCCGGGGGGAGCGGGGCCGGGGGTCCCAGCGGTGGGGGGCCAGGGAGGGAGAGCGGGGGCGGGGGCAGGCCCAGATTGGGACCGTCTGGGCTATAGAGGCCCCTTTGTCTGGGGGTTTATGGCGTGCAAGGCAGCCCTTCCGGCACGGCAGGAAGCGCCGATTGGAACCAGATTGGCCCGGGGGGCCCAGGGCCGGGGGCAGGAAGAGGGGGAGGGAGGCGACTCCACTGCCTTGCCGACTCCAGCACCACTTTGGACTGACGGCTGCCCCACAGCCCTCTTCTGCCCTGTGGGCTGCCCAGCCCTGTGCCATCCTGGCCACAGTGCCCCTGGGTTGGCACTGTCCCTGGATGGAGGATGTTGCTGGGACTGGCCATGCCCTTAGGTCCCTGCAGCAGCACCTGGCACCTTTATGTCCCATGGTGGGGACACCCGGTGTGACATTTCACACCCAGCTGCTTGGCCGTGGTGGGAGCACATGTCCCCCAGGCTCACTTGGTGTGACCTGTGTCCCCAAAGGGGCCTGGGGAGCCCACCTTGGGGGCAGTTCAGAGGCATGTGCTTCTCAGGGCCAGAAGGATGTGTTTTCAGGGTGCTGGGATGGGCAATGGCATTCCTTCTGCACTTGGCAGTCACTGCCCCGGTGAGGATGGGGTTAAGCCCTTCCCACCCCAGTGGGATAAGTGCAAGCAGCAGAAGGCGGAGGTGAGAAGGCAGCAGAAGGCAGGAGGGAGAGTGACCAGGTGTGAACACCCCTCCCGAGCAGGGCCGGGGCCAGGCGGGCAGGGCTGGTGGTGCCTGCGGCGAGGGCAGATGGCCGGGCAGCCCTGCCAGACGGTGCGGGGCCGCATCCGGCACTTGGCCCCAGGCTTGGCGCCGCACTGGTCTCCTTGGGCTGGAGCCGGGGTCGGGGGGCCACGGGCTTGAGAAGAGGTGATTGTGTGGGGCTGGGCAGCACTTCAATGGCCCTTTGTGTGCCCGTCCTGGCCTGGGGCTGGGGGCAGTGCTGGCCCTACACCGACCCCGACCCCTGCAGTGGACCCCAGCAGTGCTGGAGGGACAGTTGTGGCCCCAACTGCCCCTGGACCCCAGCAGCGCTGAGGGGACATTTGTGTCCCCAGCTGCCCCTGAACACCAGCAATGCTCATGGGACAGCTGTGTCTTCATTTCCCACAGGGGACCACCATTCTCCCCCTGTCCCCTGACTGGTCCTTTTGCCTGCCCTGATGTCTCCCAGCCCTCATGCCACACCAGTCTCTGCCCCATGGGGTTGGGTAGCCAAGATATGGGGTGCCAGTGCTGGCTGCAATCCCTTGTTCCCCCTCACAGTATGGCGGGTGTGAATGGAGCTGCTGGGACCGGCTGGAGATGAGGGCAGTCAGCGCAGACGGGCAGGCAATGACGGTGCAGGAGGTGCTGGACTGGCTGCAGGTGAGCCCAGTGCCAGCAGCACCCAATCAGGTCACCCTGGGGGTTACAGGGACAGATCCTGACACCCAACTCTTGCAGAGAACACATGGCTGGACTGTGACCACGCTCCTGCATGGTGACACCATACTCTACAACAAGGGAGACGATGAAGAGACACAGGCCCGGCAACAGGCACAGAGGTAGGTCCCCGGCTCCAGGGCCAACACTGCCCAGGGTGGGGGCTTTCAGCCTCCTCTCCCTCCATCCTGAGCTGCTCCAGCTGCAGTGCAGCTCCCAGCCAGCTGCTGGATAAACATCCTGCCGGCAGCGCTTCCCGTGGCGGGACCCCTGCCCGGCCCCTTTCTGATGGCCCCTGCGTCCCACCAGCCTGGCTGGACACCCCTGAGGGGCCCAAGGCACCCCCAGGCACCCAGCCAGCCTTGGGGGGCAAGCCAGTGTCCCCAAAACCCCCTTTCCCTGCTACAGGTTATCGGAGATCTTGGAGGATGCCGGGATGCCGCAGCAGCAGGCCCTGGAGCTGCATTATGTGTGCGAGGGAGAGGATGCTGAGGATGAAGATAAGCGTCCTCCTCTCCTCTGCTCCCTACCCTGAGCAAGGGGCCGGCACTTCCTGCCCCACGCAATAAAAGCTGCGGGAACCACTGTCGCAAAAACTCCCTGCTTGCCCCTGTCCAGAGTCTGGGCACAGGCACCCCCCTTGATAAACGCTGCAGTGCCCACACCGTACAAAACCGGGGTTTATTTACAGGGAGGGGGGGCGGGCGGCAGCAGTGGGGCTAAATGTAGCCAATAACGTCGTTGCAGATGATGGGCTGGCGGCTGCGGCTGTTCATCAGGGCGGTGAAGCGGTGGAAGTCCGTGGCCAGCTGGGCGATGTTGCTGTGAGACTGGTGGAAGCAGGCACCCTTGGGCTGCCCCCCCAGCCCCAGGGGGCAGGAGAAACGCTTGGTGGCATCGCGGCCCCCTGGCCGGGCACCCTCGGCCGCCCGGGGCCGGGCCATGTTGGCCAGCTTGCGGCGAACATTGCCCGAGAGGCTGAGCAGGAAGGCGGGGGGCTTGGCCAACCGGCGGGAGGGCTCGGCGGGGGCTCGGCGCCGCGGCTCGGCGCCCACCTCGGGCAGGTCCATCCAGTTCTCCACCAGGTCAGCAAAGCAGTTGTCGCCCAGCACCAGGGGCTGCCGGTTCCGGCTCTGCGACAGCAGCGCTACGGTCCAGTCCTGTGTGTCGGCGGGCTCCAGCGCCCGCCACTGCTCCAGGCAGGCGTCCGAGGTGGATTTGGGGCGGGCACGGCGGGCGGGGACGGGCGGCGGGGCGGCGGGGCCGGCGGAGAGCCGGTGTGCCCGCTGGCAGGGCAGCAGGTGCCGGCGCCGCACGGGCACCTCCTCCTCCCGCCACGTGCCCCCCGACGCCTCCGAGTACCCCGAGTCGAACTCCAGGCTGCGCTCGCTGGCCGGGGGGGAGCGGGCGGCCGGGCCCCCCCCGTCCTCCTCCTCGCCGCCCGGATCCAGGCTGCAGGCCGAGTCCGCCGCCGAGCCGGGGCGTGGGGCACGGGGGGCCGGCCCCGACGCCCCTCCGGCGAGGTGCGGGGCCTGCCGCGTGCTGTGCATGTGCGCCCGCGGCGCCGCCCCTGCTTCGCGCCGGCACCACTGCGGGGAAAGGGCACAATCAGCACAGCGGTCCCCACTGTCCCCAGCCAGCACCGCCACCTCTCATCCCACCCCGCGCCCCCCACCCCGGCTCGGGGGGGCTTTGCTGGCGCAATAGGCGCGCAGCAGGGTGCGGGGAGTGGGTGCAGGTCCCGTCTTGCCCGCAGCCCCGGGCCCCGCTTTCCTGCGGCTCCTGCGCGGAGCCGGCCGGCGTGCAGCGGCATGTTGGGTGAGCAAGCAGGCACCCAGCCCCGGCCGTGCCTGCGGGAAATGACAGAGGGCCACGGCACGTAGGAGCGGGCGCTCCACTACCCCCCCGCCGGCCCCTGGAGTCCTCCCGGCCTGGTGGGGAGGCAGCCGAGACACCCCTCCGGCAGAACCCCACTCGGTGGCACAGGGCCAGCGGCAGCCCCAGGGCACCCGCGGGTGCCGGGGTGGGGCACTCGCCCCGTGCGTTGGCAGGGCCACCCACCCGAACCGTGCCCTCCCGCTGGGGACACCCCAGGTGACGTCAGGGTGCAGCCAGGCCATTGCCCAGTGCCAGAGACCACCAAATACCGCGGAATACAGGGGGCCGAGGCAGCCAGGGCCGAACGGAGCGTGGCCGGGCGGGCGCTGGAAGGGCCGCCTGGCTCCCATCGCCGGGCCGCTCCTCATTCTTGAATTCCTATTGTCTGAACCCAAAAGCAGGGTGTTACGTCCGCTTTCCTGTCCGCGCTGGAGTCGCGGGAAGCTGAGTGTGCAGGAGGGATCGCTCCCGTGGACGGATAATCCTGTCCCCTCTGGCTGTCCCTGACAGACCCTCTAGCAGGGCTGTGACAGTCCACGTCCACGTTCCGGTCCCTGTCCCCCTCCCCGCAGGCTGGGACCCTCTCATCCAGCCCTACTGGAAACTTGCCACCGCCCCGAGCTGCCCAGTCCCGCCGCTGGCCGGGAACGCAGGGGCAGCCGGCTGTTGGGCGCTGGGTAGGCATGTGTGGCAGGCCCAGGGGAGCCAAAGGGCCACCCTGTCACCGCCGTCCCTTGGGGCAGCCCAGATTGGGCGGCAGGGTGGCAGCTCCGGGGGGACTGTGCCACTGGCACCCTGACAGCCGGACACTGTCGCGTCCCCACCGCCACCCGTGTCCCACCAGTCGGCCCCGTCCCCCGCGCCGCCTTGGCCTCGCGTGTGATGTCACGGCGCTGATGTCACCGGCGGCGCCCGGACGTCACGGCAATGCCTCGGTGGGGCGGCGGGGCGCGGGCACGGTGGTCCCGTCCCGTCCCGGTGCTCGCGGCGGCACTCACCCGGTGGGCGCCGAGCTCGTCCGGGCGGGCGCTGTGCATGCCCGGTCCTGCTCCCGGCCCCGCTCCCGGTGCTGTCGGTGTCGGTGCCGGTGGCGGAGCGGCGGCAGCAGCAACAGCGGACGGAGCGCCCGGCCGTGCCCGCCGCCTCCCGGCGCTGCCCGGCGGCCCCGCCCCGCCCCGCCCCGGCCAATGGGGCCGCCGTAACGTGAGCCCGGCCCGCACCGGCACCGCCGCCCCGGGGCCCCGCCCCGCCCCCGGACCCCGCCCGCCGCCCCGGGGCCCCGCGCCGGGCACCACCCGGGCACCGCCGCGCCAGGCGGGACCCGCGTCCCGGCCGGCAGCCCCGAGGGCACCGGGGCCGAGGAGCCCCGGCGAGAAGCGGGGCAGCCCCGGTACGGGGTCCCTGCGGGACACCCGCCTATACCAGGCTGCCGGAGACGGGCTGGGCGCTGGAGGAGGGAAGGGGAAGAGTGACCCCGGCCGCAGCGCCCGTTAATTGGCAGCTAATAGCGTTTAATAGGGATCCCGGAGAAAAGCGGCGCTGGTTTGCAAATGAAGGAGAACACGGCCAAAAAATTACCTCCCAGCTAATTTTCCCGGTTCCCGAACGTGCCGCGTGGTGAGGCGGCGTGGGGTGGCAGCCAAACCCCACGGACCGTGGCTGCGAGGGGCGAGGGGATGGGAGAGGGGGCACTGGGGCCGTGCCCTGTCCCTCCCCTGACTGGGTCGGCCACCACGGGTGGGGATGGCCAGCGTGACGCCAGCCCGGGGTGGTGCCCAGCACCCCTGGCAACCGGCTGCAGCTTGTCCCAAACATCCAGCGAACGATGGGCATGCACGAACACCTCACCTTCTTCCTCCTCCTCCTCAGCCTCTATGCCCCAGGTAAGAACAGTAGGGTCACAGTGTCAGAGGCACCCTTTAGCAGAACCTGAGTGGGTGACTGAGAGGAGGGGGAAAAGGGACAGGCTCTGGGGCTGACCTCAGGAAGGGCAGAGGGGCTGGCAGCTGCCTGGCTGGGTTCAAACAGGGAGGGAGCATTGCTGAAGCATCCTCAGGCATTGCCATGGTGTCCTCAGGGCACTGCCAGAGCATTACTGGGGCATCTTCTGGGCATCACTAAGGCATATCCAGGCACCACTGGGGCATCTTCAGAGCATCACAGAGGGCACATGGTGTGGTTCTTGGGGTGCCCCGTGTAGGACCAGGAGTTGGACTCAGTGGTTCTGATGTGTCCCTTCCAACGCAGCATACTCTATGATTTTATGATTCCGTGAGTTCTGGGGCCTCTCCAGGGCACACTGTGGCAGCCTGGGGTGACACTCTCCTTTTTGCAGGGACTTTCATCAAAGCAACAGGTAAGAACGAGGTGCCCTGGGACCCACTGTACCCAGTAGAGAGACCTGTGCCAGCATGAGCGCCTGGGTGCAGGAGCAGAGCTTTCTAAGCACAGCTGGGTGAGCTATTGGTGGTCCCTGGGGTCTCCTGCCAGCCCTGCCTGACTTGCCACGTGTGGTGACCCTGAGTGAGGACACAGTGCCAGGCACCCGCGTGGCCGAGGTGACCGTGTCCTGCAGCAACATGAGTGGCAGCCCCAATGTCACCCTGGACAGCACGGAGCCCGACCACCCCTTCAACCCCATTGCCATCAGTGCCAACCCCACATCTGCCACCATGTTCCAGGCAGAGGTGCGGCTGGGGAACAGGGAGTGGGGCAGGAGCCCCGGGTGCCCTGCTGAGTGACATGTCCCCCTGGCAGGTGACACTGCGTGCTGGTGCGGAGCTCGATGCCCACCGGGTGAATCAGTACACCCTGACCCTCCGGGCCGCTTGTCCCGGAGAGGACGAGGTGGAAGAGCGGCTCTTTGTCCAGGTGACATCAGGACAGGTGCTGCGCTGTGACACCCCCTTCACCAGTGCCGGTAGGAACCAGAGGCGTGGGGCAGGGGGGGCTGCAGGTGCCAGCTGGCACCAAGCTCCCACAGTCGTGCTCTGCCCCAGGGGGTGACGTGGTGCAGGTGCTGGCGGATGTGGCACCCCGGACACCCCTGTATGCGGTGCTGCCGCAGCCACTCGGTGGGCTGATGGTGAGTGACAGTTCCCCGGGGGCCTGCAGCCCCCAGAAATGGGAGTAGCTTTGGAGACAGTGGAACCTCAGCTGTGGAGGAGGGGGACAGGGGTTTTCATCACCCTCCTCTCTGCAGTTCAGGCTCCGAAACCATGACACACCTCTCACGCTCACCCGCCGGGGCCTGGTGCTGGCGCCTGACAATGGTTTTGACCCCAGCAAGGACACCCAGGTTGGCACCTGCATCCCCAGGCTGTGTCAGCAGCCTGGGCTTAGCCCCTCCTGGCACTGCCTGCAGCTCTCCACATCCTGCTCCTCTCATTGGGCTCTTGTCTTTCCCTGGACCTTGGAGTGCTCCAGTTCTGTCCCCATCCCCTTCTGCATCTTGAGTCCTGTCTCAGTTCTCATCCCTGTCCCTATTCCTGTCCCCATTTCAGTCTCCAGCTCAACTTATCTCCATCTCCAACTATCTTCCCACCTCTGGTCCTGCTTCAAGCCCTGTTCTTGTCCCTGTCCCCCTCCTCTTCCCTGTCTCTTGTCCCCATCCCATCCCTATTCTTGTCTCTGTGCCCATTACTGTCCTCATTCCTGTGTTCATCCCTGTCTCAATCCCCACCCCGTCCACTTCCCCATCCCTGGTGCCGCTCAGGGCTGTCCCACAGCTGCCCTGGCACTACCCTGCAGATGTTCAAGTTGGAGATTGAGGTGATGGACCGCCACGGGCACAACTGCAGCGGGGCTGTGACGGTGGAGGTGCTGCCATCGCGCCGTCCCCGTGTCACCTTTCCGTGAGTGGGGTCGGGCCAGGCGGGGGGTGCTGGTGGCACCAGGACATGCCACACTGCCCACTTTGCCTGCAGCGAGCCACACCGGTCTGTGATGGTGACAGAGGGCATTGGCCCCTGGAAGGTGGTCACACAGGTCCATGCCAGTGGTGAGAATGTCCGCTATGCCATCCTTGCTCCCGTGGCACCCACGCTCTTCACCATTGATGAGGGTGAGCAGGGGGGTGGGGGCCCCAGGGACATCCTGCCCCTGTCCCTGTGCGCAGTGCAAGGCCGTGCCTCCTCCCACAGTGACAGGTGAGATCCGCAGCACCCGCAGGCTGGAGGTGGCCCGTGCCCACCTCCTCATCCAGGCTTACAACGCTCTGCACCCCGCTGACCACGACACTGCCATGGTCAACGTCACCGTGCAGGGGACAGACCACTGGGCACCAAGATGTGTTCCAGCCATCTTTGTGTACGGTTTGGGGAGAGAGTGGGGGTACATGGGATGCTATGCTGCACCTAGGACATGGGGGACAGGAGCTGAGCTGCTGGCTGTCCCACTGCAGGTCCCAGGTGCCCGAGACAGTGTCCCCTGGCAACACCCTGGTGACACTGAGGTGCACCGACTCTACTGGCACTGATGAGTGTCTGCATTATGCCCTCGAGGGGTCCCCCGCTTCCCGCTCCCATTTCTGCATGGAGGGGCCACGGCTGAAGGTGAGCAGGGCCTCAGGCAGCGCCCAGGCAGATGGCAAGCCCAGACCCCAGGGAGCCTGGTGGGACAGGGGGGACTCTGTGACATGTGCTGTCATGCTAGGTCCTGGGTCAGGGCTCCTCAGGGCTCCCTGCTCCCCGAGGCCTGCCTCTTCTTCCTGCTTGCTCCCTCCTGTTCCCCTGGCATCACAGTTTGTGGGACACCCTGGCTTTGCAGGACACCCTGGCTTTGCAGAGCATCTTGGCTCTGCCTGACCCTCCCCATCCTGGCTTGGCAGGTCAACACCACCCTGGACTATGACTCAGAGGCTGTGGCCGCTATGGGCTTTCAGTTCACAGCCACCATCGTGGTGACAGCAGGAGAGCAGCCCCCACGGAGCAGTGAGTGCCCGCGTCCCTGGGGTGTGCCCAGGGGTCGCAATGGGGGAGGAGGGAAAAGCCCTTTCCTGATCCGAAAACCAGCAGATCACAAAGGAAACGTTCCTCCCCTGCTGCCCCAGAGGTGCCCACCCCAGGGCTGGTGCCACTGGCCATGTTGCCCAGCTCAGTGTGGGCTGTGGAGTGGCCAGTGTGGCTGAGCTGCCGTGTGCCACACAGCCCGTGTGCCTGTGCTTGTGACGGTGACACCCGTGAATGAATTCAGACCGGCATGCCCCAACAGTGCCACCTTCACCGTGCCAGAGACAGCAGCTTTTGGCAGTGTTGTGGGGCGTGTGGCTGGCACTGACCGCGACTACCCACCGGACAGCCTTGAGTACAGCCTGGAGGGGGAATCCGGCCCAGCACAGCCCTTCTCCATCGACAGCCGCACTGGTGAGCACCTGGCCCCCTCCCCAGCACCCACCACACCCCGTGGCACCCACTGGTGCCCCGCAGCTCACACCACCCCACAGGTGAGATCCGCGTGGTGGGACCCCTGGACTCCCAGCAGCAGAAGAGCTACAGGCTGGTGGTGCGGCTGACAGACACCCGCAACGACCTGGACCCGGCGAAGCGGCACAGCCGCCTGTGCGATGTGTCCGTGCGCCTGCAGGTGCGAGTGCGGCCCCTTGGGTGAACTGCAGGGGTTGTGAGCACTGTGGGTGCCACACCACCACTCCCTGCTCCTGGCAGGCCGTGCCAGACCAGGTGCCAGTGTGCACCCCCGAGGTGCAGGAGCTGCGGATCACGGCTGGGTCTCCAGGCAGCCGGCAGCCTGTCACCCGCCTGGCGTGCCACGGCAGCCCCAACGGTGACACGCTGACATACACCATTGTTGGAGGTGAGGAGCAGCCAAACCACGGCACAAACCAACCCTCACCACGGCACGGCACTGAGCAGATCCTCTCATCCAGGCAACGAGGATGGGCGCTTTCGGCTGGAGGGGAACACCGTCGTCTACCTCCCCAATGACCAAGTTGAGCCCCGCACCTTTGTACTACTGGTGGAGGTTTGGGGTGGCTCTGGTGCCCGCCGCCACAGCACCGTGGTGGCACTGGTGATGCACGTCACCCCCTGGAGCACTCCAGTGCCACCCAGCACCACCACCCAGCACACGGTGAGCAGAGCCCACTGGCCAGGCAGTGCCCCGGGGTCCACTGAACCCCCCAGCCCTCCCATACCCACTCACTCCACCTCCTCTGCAGACGCTGCAGAAGGAGCCGCTGGTTGTCACGCGGACGGAGGTGGTGTGGCACCCACCAGCCTGGTTTGTGGCCGTGCTGACCATCTCTGGCACTCTGCTGCTGGCCACCCTGGGCTGCACGGCCCGGAGCCTGCTGTGCAGGTGAGCCCCAGCCCATAGCACAGCACAGCACGGCACAGGGAGCAAGACCAGGGGCTCATGTCTGCCCTCTGCTCCTCCCACAGGAGCCGGGGCCCTGGCAAACCGTTCCTGGGCAAGAGGTGAGTACTGCACGGCCAGGGCAGTTATATTGGTAGTCACGGTGTCTTTGCAGGTAGCCAGGGAGCTGCGGCATGTGAGGGGTGTTTAACACACCCCACATTTGGCTGTGGTCTCTCAGTTGCTCTGCTCAGAGTGAGGGTTCAGCCCTGATGGGAGCCATAGGAGCAAATATAGTGATTTGGTCAGTGGACAGTGATGTTGGTAGCCAGGCTGGGGCACAAACTCTGCGGTGGACAGCGTGGGATGGCACAGTGCTGGTGCTGCTGCCCACTGCAGGGCTGGGTCCCAGCACCAGGGCTGAGGTCAGTGCAGCTCACTAGGGGAGCCCCCATTTGGCAGGGGTGAGCCCCACTTGGCAGGAAAAACTCCAGGGAGGAGGTGAGCAGGCTGCACACTCCTCCTGAGGATCAATGAGGGTGACAGGCAGCAGAGGACAGAGACAAGGAGACACTAGAGCTGGACCAGCCTGCACAGGGTGTCTGCACGGCAAGGAGGAGACATGCACGAGCACGGGCAGGATAACAGCCACCTCCAGTGGCATAACCACCCTGAGGGGATGCATGGCTGGATCCACGTTCATTGGTGAGATTGGGGACCCAGTGATTGGTGGCACTGGGGCTGTAGTGACCATGAAAGGGAGAAGGCTCGGGCTCAGCTCCTATGGGTGGCACTGGCACCAGGGGGGCTCTGGGGCTGCAGAACCCCCAGCACAGTGTCCTCTGAGCTCAAACGTGGAGAAACAAGCAGATGAGGTGGCAGACCAGATCAGCACCTTCAGGCACTGCTGAAAGGTGCTTGGGGGAGCACAGCCCTGCCACAATCCCCTTCTGTGCCCGGGGACACATGGACTGGGTAAGGGGACGATCAGGTAGGTGGACAATGGGCTCGACAGGGTGCAGCTGGCAGGGCAAAGCCTGTCTGGCACCCCGCTCCTGACAGCATCCCTCGGGGTCAAGGCCAGGGGCCCACCACTGACAGTGTGCCCTCCTCTTGCCCTCTTCCCTCTTGCAGCTCCTGGGATGTGGTGGAGAAGAGCGGGGGCAAGGAGGAACAGGGACACCCACATGCCAACAGCCAGGTAAGTGTGTGCCATGGCAGTGAGGGTGGGTGCCCTGCCCAGGAAGCAGGAGGAGCCCTGGGACACTCAGCACCCTCTCCTGTCTCTCCTCCACACAGGGGCAGTTTGATGGCCGTGCTCAGGACCCACGTGAGTGCCCTGTCCCATGGCCCCACAGCCTTGGGCTGTGTCCCCCAGAGCAGAGGGGTCTGGAGACAAGAGAGATGGGCACCAGACCCCCGGGGCAGTGGCTGAATGCTGCCTCCATCTCAGGCACCGGCAGGGACTATCTATTCAACAGCGTGACTGGGGCACGGCGCTGGATCTGAGGGGCTTGTCTGGATGAGGCTCCTTGCAACCCACAGCTCCATGTGGGCCATGCCAGGCACAGCACTGGGCGCTGGCAGACACCTGGTGGGGCCCTCAAGGAGGAGACCCATCCTTTGTGGCTGAACCAACTCCCCATGGGGTGCAGCCAGACCCTGAGCCACCTCAGACAGTGCAGACCTAATAAATGATGTCAGAGATTGCAGGCACTGCTGTGATTGCCGTAGGGAGTGCTGTGGTCAGGCAGTCCCACTGGTGGCTGTCCTGCTGTGGGGGTCATTACTGCCATCTCCAGTCAGGGATGTGGGTGGCACGACTCAGGACAAGGATAGCAGTCACGGCAGTGGAGTTGGCGCTGTGAAAGATGTGCTGAGGTCTTTGGCAGGGTCTCCTCTGGTCACAGCAGCATCTCTGTAGCCTGTGGATGTGACCCAGCCGGGGCAGTCTCCCGCAGAGAGGTGATCTGGGGCAAGAAGACTCAATCACGGGTAATTGTGAGAAACTTTTGCCCAGTGTCCCCCTCAAGCTCTTCTTTGCTCCAGGGCTCAGGGGCGCAAGCGGGTTGGACGAGCAGCCGGTCGGCGGAGGGGATGGGTTGATAATTAGAAGGAAAAGTGAATTAGCGTGGGCGCAGGTGAGAGGGACGCTGCAGGAGCTGGGAGCGGCGGGAAGCTTTGAAGGCGCCAGTCAGCGGGAGAGGTGGGAACTTGGCTATTTGAATTTCAAAGGAGGGCGCTACGGGACACCTCCCCGGCAGCTCCCGGGGAAATTAAGCGCTGGCGGGATAAGAGGGGAGACTAATTTGGGAAGTAGGTGGCTAAAAGGAGGGAGGGGGGGCAGAGGCCAGCCGTGAAATTTCACAGTGACAAGGGCCACCTGTGTGACTCCGCCGGGGGGTCCCCCTCGCCCTGAGACCAAGGGGACCGATAACCGCTGGGGAGTTAAATCCTTTATTGTACCGGAGAGGTGCGTGCTCTGCTGGCGAGACCCGGCTCGGAGTGGCAGCCGGGGGGGGCTCAGGGTGGGGAGCTCAGAGCGGGGGTCTTTGGCGGAGGGGTTCGGGGCTCAGAACGGGGAGCTCGGAGCCACAGCGCCCGGGGACTCGGGGCCTCGCCCGGGGGTCCCTGCCGGGGGTCTCGGAGCCGCGGGGCGCGCCCAGCCCGGCCCCGCCCCCCCGTGCTCGCGGGTCGCGCCCATTGGCCGAGCACCCCCCCCCTCCCCGCGGGCAGCCAATGAGGCGGCGCGGCCCGCGGCGGGGCGGGGCGCTGGCGGGCGTCACGTGTGCCTAACGTGCGCCGCCGTCCGCGCTCGGAACAGGGCGGGGCCGCCCTGCGCTTGAGCGACGGCAAACTCGACCTATCAGCGATGTCGATAAGCTCCCGCGGGGCGGGGCTAGGGCTCGGATTGGCGCGAGGGGCGGCGGGGCGGGCCTTGGACGGCGCGGTTGCTATGACGGCCAGCGCCGGGCCCCGCCCTCCCGAGCGCCGCCATCTTGTTGTTGATTCGAGCGGCGGGGAGCGGCGGCGCTGGGGCTCCGCGTCCCGCTGTCCCGGAGTCCCGGCCGGGCGGGCAGCGCCGGCCCCGGTGAGCCGCGGCGGGCGGGTACAGGGCAGGCTGAGAGGCGAGGTGGGGGGGGTGAGCCGGGCGCGCTGCCGTGAGGGGAGGGAGCGAAAACCGGGCGCGGCCCCGTGAAGGGAGACGGGAGAGGGGAAGGGGGAAACACAGCTCCATGAGGAGCCGGGGTGAGGAGGGCACCGGGACGGGCCCGGCGGTGCAGGGGATGCACGAGCGGCCCCCTGAGGTGGGTGCGGGGGGAGCCGCTTGTGTCTGGGGTGAGATCCAGCAGTGCCCGAGTGAGGCACGGCCGGGGCGGGGGGCCGGGGCAGGGCAGTGCCCGGCGGGCAGAGCGAGCCTTCCCTCCTTTTGTGCCCTTTCTTCCCTTCCGCAGGAGCTGCGCGCAGGAAGGAGCTCGGGGACCGCGGCGGTAACATGAAACCAACATGGTGAGGAGGCCGGTGGGGCCGGGGGCCCGTCCGCGCTGCCCCCCGGCACGGGAGGGTGGGGGGCCCGGGATCGCTGGGTGCCACCCTGGGTACACCCGGAGCGCAGGTCTGTTCGTGGGTCTGCAGAACCGGACCGTAACCAGCCTTCCCTGGGGTTTCCAAGGAGGGGTTGGTAGGTGGGACTGACTCCTGTTCATTTTCGAGCTGCTCAGAATTTGAACTGGTCCCAGTCTCCATCCCCCTCCATTTTAAAGCTCGGAATCAGCCTCCGTTTTTCCTCCCAATGATGTGTTGTGGTATGTGCTGCCTTTCTCGTTTCAGCCCCGTCTTACTGTGTCTCTGCTCCATCTACTTTTCCTCCCTTCAGGTTCACCTGGCTTAACTTGGTGTTCAGAGCTTCCAAAGCTGGATTCCACGATTGGCCTTTGCTAATGAAGCGCTGAGTGGTGCTGGAACAGTGTGGGCTTGGGTCTCTGTTCGTTCTTAATGAAATATTTCTGTGAGCAGTAGATCTGTGTAAACTTAGTTGGTAGCTTGTCTCACAAAATAATATGTTGTAATGCCTTGTGAAGGTCTCATCGTAGTGAACTGTCACCTGCAGCTGATATAGGGACATGTGTGCATGGTCAGATTTTTGATGGAGATTTTCTTGGATATTTTTCTTGTTATATGTCACTGAACTAAGAATTTGGTTTCATTTTTACAGAAATCCTATCAAGAGCTTCAAAGTGTTTTAGAATTAGGTATATCAATTATTAGGTGTCACTGTGCCCTTAAATAGGCCTATTAGGGACATCCTAATCCTGTGTAACAGTTTCTTGTTGCGGAGATTGAGAAGTATTTTTCTGTGGCTGGGTTATTTTAGCACTGATCAAAGGTAAGTGCTTTGTTTTGGAGCTGGAAGGAAAGTGGTAGGTTGTGAAAAGATGAAAATGTGAGCACTGTAAGGCAAGATAACATTGGGTTGTTCTTTCAAGTGCATCAGACTTGCTTTGTCAATGTTTCAAATCATGCTAATGCAAATTTTTCTTTTTCTTTCTTAGAGGGTGTTTCTTACCCTCCCCAGCTTTTTGAGCACTGCCATTTCCAGGTGCATGGATGAACTGCCTATACCATCCTGGTTAGAGCCCGTTAGGTGGATCTGAAGTGTCCTTTTCATGGCATTGCCTTTGTTTCCTGTCTGATAAAGACTTGGGAGAGCAGGAGAAGTGGTCCTTGGCTCCTTGAGGGGGACGTTTATGTATACAAGGTCCTTACCAGAGGAATCTCTGCTGACCACAGGGGTGGAAAGAGTAGGGTATGCTGGTAGTACCCTCTTCTGGACTCTGGTTATTCATTAGGCACCTTGTGGCAGTTTTGTTTGTTTCTTGCATAGAAAAAGAGCAAGTGAGCACGATTATGTGTTGAGATGAGAAGGGGGGACAGTTTTTATGATCTGCTTCACATTCAGTATGTGGCTTCACAGGCACTTCAGCTCATGTAAGCGTAGACTGCAGCCCACAGGAGGTTCTTGACTTGCTGCTGGGTGCTTGTAAAGGTGGGAATCTGAGTTTCCTCCTTAAAAGTTGATCAAGCTGGAGACAAACTGGCAGTTTTTTTCTCCACAGCTTGGTGTGGGTGCTTAAATGATTTTGCTTGTGCAAGGGAAATGGTGGGAACGTGGGGCTGGTGCTGAAATGGAGTCTTATCCTTGTCCAGAGAAACCAACACTATGAGTGTGTAACAGTGCAGCAGTGTATTTTTCTGTATGTATTTTGTTACAGATAGCTTCAAAGTGCATATTTACATATATTTAAAAATTTATGAAATAGTAGTGCCCATGCTTATTTCCTACTTTTGTGAATAGTATCATTGTACTCCTCATCATCAGGTTGACAGTACTGGGCATGTCCTTCCTATAAAAATATTGTAGAAAACAAAAGTAGATGTGCTTTGGGATCCCCTCTCATGACAGATTGTGCAAGTCAAATGACTTGGAAGTTATTCTGTCTTGCATTGCACGTGGTGAGAAGTCAAGGTTATAGTAACAAGCACTCAGAGGTCAAAAAGTACCCAGGCTGGTGTAGTACTTGTGCCCTCAGCCTTCTAAACAAGCATTATGATTTCTTCTTAATCATGCAGTTCTGTGCTCTCCTCATCCCACCCGAGCTGCCTGGTTTGTTTCTTTCCTTCTCTCCTGCACATATGGAGCTCATTCATTTGGGTAAAATTATCACACTCTGAAATGTGACCTTGTTGAGCTTGACTAGTGAGAGATGAGGAGCCCAGTACAAGCTTGGAGCTATTTGTTGACCATCTGCTTACAGGACACAGTGTCTTTGGTTCAGTGGATCACCAGATAATTGTAAAAAGGTTTCCAGATTTCAGTTTTTAGCTGATTTCTCAGTGTCTGAAGGTTGTTGTGACTCTGGTGAGTTCTGGCCGGTACGATAGGTACAGAGCGGCACTGACCGTGCTTTTCCATTGGGATAAGAAATACAGGTGCTAAGTTTGAAGTTGGATATCTACAGCCCATGTTCCAGAGGAGGTAGAGTTCTTCCATCTGTGATTGAAATACACATACTGAAGCCGTGGAAAATCTGACAGAGGCCTTGCTTACTGCAGTTCACTTCACTTGCTGTCAGTGAATTCCCCCAGTCTGCCCATTGGGAATTGGCTTGTAATGTGTTGGAGATGTGAGCACTGAGTGTTGATGCTGGGATTTATAGTCTCAGAACTCGGTATTGACGGAAGGCTGCAGCCTGATTTGTTTACTCTTGCATTTGACAGTGTCACACTGTCAGTCTTGGTGCTGGACAGGGTTTAGATTTGGACCTGACTTGCAGACTTTGTGTGTGGCAGCCCAGTCGAGCCGTGGCTCTGTGCTTGCTTGCTTATATGTGACTTGCCTAGGAACAACTGCTTTTATTTCTGACTTGCCAGTCTTTGGGAAGGAGTGTGTCAAAAACAAGCCTAGTAAGTACAAAGGGTCCCTAGCGAGCTCTGAAGTGGGTGAGCTGGAGAAAAGGAGCGAAAGAAAAGAAAATGCAGCAGAAACCTCTGCGAGAATCATGTCAAGTATTTGTATGACGTGCTGTAAAGTGAAGGAACCCTTCAGCTGTATGGAGGAGCAGCTAGCAGTCTCCCTCTTTCCTATTCCTGATGTGACAGGAATGCAGAGCAGGATGCTGGCCAGTGTTTAATATCAGGTTTGTTGCTGCTGTCGTAGGGGTGGTGGGGGAGGAAGAGGAAGTGTTTGTGCGTGGCTGCTTGGTTTCTGTTTTGCAGGCATCGCCTGTGCGCAGTGTTGTACCATTCTGATGTGGCAGCAGCTGTTATTTTTGGCTTTCCCAGTGTGCTGTTCGGGTGGATGTACTTCCTAATAGATGCAGTTCTCTTAATCGGTGTGTTGGGTGCTTGTGCTTCCTATGTATTAGTGCAGATGGTACTGAGGTGCAAGTAATTTGCCATGATTTATTTCTGTAGGCTCATCTGTGTGCATTTTGAGTGGCATTAACTGTGTATAAAAGACAAGCCTCTTTAAGCTTTTATTTTGCATAACCCCATCAGTATGTGGTCAGTGTCATTCACAATGTTTGATCCCCTTCTCTGGGAGTAAAGGAGTAAGCTTTGCTGTTAGAGAGTGCCTCCATCTGTATAATGCTGCCCCTGGTAGTTATAATGGGTGCAGTTGTTTCTGTTGAAAAACAACACAGGCATAGCTGCCATAATTGTATTACTAGAAGATCTGTGTCAACCAAATCTGATAAAAGCAGTGAAAGAGGTTATGAGATGAATGTGCCTGCCCTGGTAGGATGTCACTACACGTGTTTGAGAGCTCTGATAGATAAGCTGTCTCTGATTTAGCTTTTGTAGTTAGAAAGGTTATCTCCTTCACCAGCTGTCCTGCTGCTTTGCCAGACACTACCTCCCTTGTACTGGGGCCTAAGCAGGGCCCGTTCAGCTGCCCTGGTTTAATATACTGTGCTTCAGCCTTTCTTCCTTAATACTATCCGTGCCTTGTGAGCCAGGCCCGGTGAGGAACAGTTGTGCATCCAGCTCTGCTCCACCCGTGGTTGGTGATCTTCAACTGAGGGTGGCTGAGGCAGCTGGGGACAGTGTGTCCCCTCAGCCCCTCAGTGACACATTTGGTAGAGAACATCTGTCAGAGCCCAGAGCAGTGAGTGAGAGCATTTGCATCCTGAAAGGAACTCGCTGTGAATTCTGGTCCCAGACTTGAGGGAAAACATGCTCTCGAAAGTTCTGAACCGATGAGCAAGTAAAGATCTCTATAAAAGCTAATTTAGCACTTGCTAACTCATTTTCATACAACATCTTGCAGGCTGACTTGCTTCTGGGGTCCTACTCCCTCTTGATTGTGAGAGATCGGGTCCATATTCCAGTGACTGCTCAGCCGAAAGAGCTTGGGTGACATCTCTAAGGTAACGTTTTTCTGTTTTGCTCAGAATACATATGCAGCCACCTTAAATATCATGCAAAGAGAAATAAGCTGCTTGCCTTTTACCTCTTCCTTTGTAATTTTACCCTTTGAGTAAGGATAGGTAAATATGGTTTGTGGGAGTTATGGTCTTACCATTAGGGATACTGCAGGAACGCCCAGGTAAGTGTTGTGTTAGCACAGAGTGAAAAGCTCAGTCCTAATCATTCACCAAATCAGTGTCAGTTCTTTGTAATAAGAATTAAACTTCCAAGATTTCGAAGCTCACTCATGCTCTAGTAATTCTGGCCATTTAGGTGGCTCATTTGCACTTGAATCACTGTACTATGATTTAAGAACTCTAACATTGTCTGGTTTTTATTTTTCCTTTCTATTGTAAGGTTGGTTTGCTGAAAGTTGATAAGGCTGACTTGATAGTCTTCCAGGCTCAAAGAGGTTACTTTGTGCTGTCCTAAATTTGGAAGAAAGTCTAGCATATCTGTTTTCTCCCAGTTCTTTGTCAACTGAGATAAGACTCAGTAGTAGTAGCTATGGTTTAAGCATGACTGAGGCAGACTCAAATGACATCGTTTTATTGAGGCATGGCATGTTTAAATAGTAACTGTGTCACACAGATGGTCTTTGTTGGTTTAAAGTGCAACAGGTAATGATCAAAGATGCTGAGCTCCACAACTACCTTCCTGGGGTAGGGAGAGGAGACATGGTGCCCTCTCTTCAGGGGATGTTCCTGTGTCTTTGTCACAGCTGGCTTAAATACTGATCTAAAGGTGGGCTACTTAGTGTATAACTCATATATTCTGCTCTGACATTTCTTGTTTTTCTTTGTATTCTGACCTGCATTTTCCCCATTTTTTTAAACTTCCAGAGTGGGTTAATGCAAAATATCACGTGATCTTTAATTTCAATTAACATTGTTTGCTCTTGGTATCCAAGTATTGTCAAGCATTTCCAAAAGCGAGTTTAGAAATCTTAGAAAGGGCACAAGAAGATAGGGCTGGCTGTTTGTTCTGTGTCCTTTGACAGTACTGTCTAAGCAGCTTAAGCACGTGTGGGGAGGCAGTCATGATCTCATTACAGCTAACTATAGGCGATAAGCAGCTTCGAACACCAAAATCAGTGCACCAGTGAGTGCAGATGTCAGTGAGTTATTTAAAGCAAGAAGGATTTGGGAGAGAAGCCTGGGGGCTACATAGTCCCATGTCTTACTCAGTGGCTCAATCAAACCAGAGAGTAACTTCCATGAAATTGCTGGAGCTATTGCAGAAGACAAGGTGTGGTGCTCTTGCGTTGTTTTGAGTGCTGTTGTGGGTTGTGAATAAAACTGGTGAAGGCTCGGAGCTTTGGAAGGAGCTCACACCACTTGCTGCCTGGTGGAAGGTATATTTCACTTTTCCAGACTCTGGTCTGTGTGCTGTGTGGCAGATCTGAGGAAGATCTGCCTGTTGGATTCATGGGTATTGACTCTCATCCAACAAACGTATGGAATAAAAAGAACTTCAGTCCTTTGAGTCTGTCCCAAAAGAATTGTTAAAGCACTCTGAAGCTCAGTTTGTGTTAAAACACTACATGTGCAGGTTTTTTAGATAGTTTCTTAAATAGCCCCACGCTTCCCATCATAAAACCTGCATTGTGTTAATCTTTAAGATGTGGGTTTTACTTAGATTTAATGTGACACTATACAAAATTATTATAGATCCCCTTACTTTTGCAAATATTGGAATGGTTTGCTTTATTTTCCGTTTGAACCAAATATTGTGTGTTTTCTTATGGTGTACAAGTGGCATTGGACATAAATCTTCTTTATGTAATCGAGGTCTTAATACTTCACAGTTCTTACCACAAGTGTTGACCTGAATACACTTATTACAATTTGATGGTAAGCTAAGTCTGAACCAATAAGCATTATCAGACATGCTTCATGCATCTTTAATTTTTATAGAACTGAGGAAAAACCTCTGTTTTAGTCAGTCTGAAGAAGTATCACTGTTGTGCACCATGCAGAAGTATGAATAGTTTTCAGTTTTCTTCAGGGGCTCTGCACAGTGGTATTTTTTTTCCTGTAATAGCAGCACCTGGGGGGTTCTGTTTTCCCCTTAATTATTCTTAGCTTTAGTTGAATAAGATCAGATATTTCTGTTCCTGTGGTCTGTTCATTCATCATGTATCATTTTTAGCGTTGGCACTTCCAGTGTATTTCAGCAGCTGAGAATACAGGGGACCTATGGACAGTTTGGTTCACCTGATAACAAAAAACAGTCCTCTTAAAATTCTGCTTTGTAAGTGCAGCTCGACTTAAATATTCTTTGTTAAAATAGTTAAGGGTATCATATCATTCACCAGCCAAATGTAAACCAAGCTCTTTATTCACTCCAGTGAAAATATCTTCCTAAAACCTGGCATTTAAGGATTACAAGTTAGATCGTGAAGTGTTTCCAGGACTTGTGTTTTTGGAGTTCATCCTATTGTGACATGACAACCAGAAGAAATTTCAAAACCTTTTAAGAATTCTGATAAAGGTCAGTGTCCCTGGGTAGTGAGCTTGGCAGCTTGACTCTTGCATGAGTGCAGAGCACTTTTCTGTTTCAGGTTTCCTGTCATTTGCTGTTTTCTTATGATTATGGGAGAAGAGAACTGTGTGTTATTTCCTACCCATACTGCTTGTTATTTTGTTTCTTTCAGCCTGAGAGGATACGCTTCTGGCACCTGTTATCACACTGTATTGATCTGGAGGAGAAAATTAAAGGGAAATTTGTTTTCCCTAGCTATAGATGGCCCATGACATATTGTGGCTGTGAGAATACATGTGATTTAGCAGACTGTTTTGTAGGAAAAAAACCCAAAAACCAACCTGCAACGTGGCCTTCCAGCGTCTTTAGAAGAATTGAAAGTGCGAAAACCCAAGGTAGCTTTTATACACTTGACAGAGACATGTGATTAAAAACAAACTTGCCACAGTCTGTGTGACTTTCAGAATGAGTGTGTGCTGTGCCTTTTTAGCATATGGGGCAGAAAATGTTTACTTCTTATATATGTGTAGCTTCTACACTGAATAGTTAAATGCGAATCCATTTGACAATAGATCAGGTTAACAAATTATTGCCTTCTGGCTTTGGCTTTACAGCTCTGTTACATAACCAGTGGCCTCAGTTGTTGTAAGTGGCACTCAAGAAAGCCTGTTGGAAAGAGCTTTGAGATCTACTTCAGCAGCTTAACAATTAGATAAGATATTGGGAATTTGTGACCTGCAGAGTGTTTACAGGGACTTGTTTGCAGCTGCCTCAGTGAACAGGAAGTTAAATATAGGCTTTGTTTGTCTGATCCTTCACTTAATTGGAAAAGGAGGAGTTTCTTGCTTCAAACCCACAGAACAGAGCTGGCTGTGGTAGAGCATTTCAAGGTGCCTGCTGCCCAGTGTCAGCATATAGAGAGAGAAATAATGATTTGATATATTAAGGGTTGCTTTAGAAGGTCCTTGAGAGATAAGTAGGATAAACTGTGTTCATGGACTGCTTCTTTGGCAATCTATGAGCTCCCTTCTCCTTGGGTTTTTCTTTAGCAAAGCCAAAGTCACCTTGAATCCTTTGAAGTGTGAGGTTTGCTAGAAGGCGGCACCAAAGCATGGTTGTGCTGGCTCCTGGTTAGGTAAAATGATCTTGCGGACGTTTTTAAATGCCAGGTTTGGGATTTTGTCCTTCAAAACGTTGTAGCATCTTGCCAAGCTTGAAGCTGTGACTAGCTGGACCAATTCATGTGTCTCCTGAGAAGATAGCCTCAGGTTCAGTTTGCCTTTCATTTCCACACGAGGGCCTGGGCCTCTTGTTAATTCTTTGTTCTTTACCTTCCAGAGTATCCTGCAAGCCACAAAACAAGCCCACAGTATTTTAACAGCTTTAAGATTTCCAGTATGAGTGATTGAGGGCCTTGCAGGTTAAGCTGATCCGCAGGAGAGTAACAGGATAACAAAAAACCCAGATCAAAATCCCTTCCATGACCCTGAGTTGTGTGTCATGTGTGTTTTGCGATATTGGATTTTTTAATGTCACCAGGAATTTGAGAGTATTCTTGTATGAAGTTCTCTTTCAGAATTTTATCTAGTTTCAGATGAAATTACTACCTTAGCTTCTAGTCCCAGCAGATACAGCTTCTAGTCCCATCTGCTTAATTCTTACTTATTACTAGTTTTAATTTCTTCTTACCTATTACTTAACTTGTTCTTACTTATTACTAGTCTTAGTACACTGTCTTTGTCTGAAATATATTAATGACAACTTTTGCTATTTTCTACTCAAAACTTGAAGACCAAAATGTTGTCCTTTATTCCTGCATTTTTTTATGGCGTTGTTTACTTTCTTGCAGCACCTGCACTGCATTTTTTTTCTTCCTTAACATAGAGGTCAGTTTTTTCTGTTTCCTTCTTTGTGTTTTTGGTTTGGTTTTTTTAGTGGGTTGACAATACAAGAGAATGTACTGTATACAAGAAAGTACAAAACAAAGGTACGTCCTCATGGAAAAAAAAAATCACAAGTGTCAAGTTGAGAAGTTATAGCTCATGTTTTCTTGCCTGTGACCCTTAAGGGTCATGTACTTAGGAAAATTAAACTGATATCAGGGAGGAGGCATGGATTTGCAATGTGATTATGTGGCTTTAACTCCCTGTGGACGTGCTCATAAGGTCGTTCCTGCTACAAGTGCTTGGGACAGCTGCATTAACCAGCATGTACATCCTTACCTAGTGCAGCTCTGCCAGTGGAATCCCTTAATGTAGATACAGTTACAGTGATAAAATGACACTTTTAAATTAAAACTTGTTTTGCTGGGAGTATTGAGAAGGTAGACAGTGATGAGTGCTTTATTTGTCATTGTGACTAGCACATTTTCCAAAGAAAGGAGTAGATGGAAAAGTAGGGGCCCAAAATATGTCTTTTTCAGCTGAATTAATTTTTCCCTCGGCAGTGTAAAGCTTAGAAGGGATTGCAGGGGGAGAAGAGGGCATCTGCCATCAGTTGGTCATAAAAGATTTTACCTGTTCCTACAAACCTTGCTATATTTATCCCAGAATCGATGTCCACTCGGCGTAGCAGGGCATCTGCTGTTCCCTTCTCTCATACAATAAATTAAGCAGTGCCCTGACCATTGGTATAGTCTGGAGTATTGTACAACTGACTGTCTTGCATTTCTCTGACCTTTTTCAGATGCTTAAGAAAGCCCCAATTTTATTGAGTATCAGTGTCTCAGAACTATGTTAGCAGAAGAAAGCACTAGATAATAACTGCTCCTTGTGCTTTTGGCACAAAAACTTGTTTACCAGGGTGCAGTGAGTTTGTTTGGATAATATTGCTTCTGTGCTCTTAAGTCTTTCTGTGGGACTGATAGGCTCCCAGATTGTCTTTTTCTGTTTCTGCAGAAAAGTTGCTCAAGGGTTTGGATCTTCAGCCAAACAGCACCACATTCACTTGAAAGAAGTGCCCTAATTGGAGTCTGTATTAAAACACAGTTCAGTTGTTCATGGACCAGGACACAAATTCTTAAAATCTCAAGAGCTTAATTTTCAGGTAGGGCCAAGTGGAAATGAAATACAAGGGGGTCATGGAAAGTGAAATGGTCACCAAACTGCAGGCTTTCAAAACAGTATAGAGGATAGTCAAATAAACTGTGCCTTTCTGAAAAGTTGTTTTGCTGCTGGCTAAAGTACACCAGGACTGCATGGTTTCACCAAGATCATTGAAACATTCAGTGGAAGCACCAAAGCCAGTGGCCTATTCCTGGTTCTGTTTTACATTTGGATAACCTCAGGTAGAATATGACTGTCTAAAGAATTTGTTAATAAAATCAACTGAGCACTTTGCTGACCCGTTAGGCTTCAGTGGAGAGACGAAAGAATTGCTGCACTTCTCCTGGCTTTAAGTGTTTTACCAGTGCTCAGACAGAAGCTGTGCTCTCCGATAAAACCACATGGTGCCATTTGGGGCCTGCCAAATGTAAGTGCTTTCAGCTTCCCTGTGTAGAAAAGGACAAGTGTAACTGAGGCAAAATGTTTGTTCAGCTTTCTCTTCACAGTAAGACAGGGAGAGAGGAAGTTTTGATGCACGTGCCCCTCCATTCACTCTCGAACACTGTCGTGGCTGCTGAAGTACCCTGGTATATATCTCTGCCTTCATATGTGAGATTAAAGTCCTCTTGGGTACTGAAATTCCAGCTCTCCTGAGGCCATCAAGCTGTTAGTGCCTTGCCTTCCCGTGGAGGGGTAGGTGGAGCTTATGCCAGGCAATCCTTTTGTTCAGAGCTGCTATTTGTGTATCACCTGCTGTCCTCAGGTCAGGGTGCTGCTCTGATGTGGTCTGGTCGTGGCAAGAGGCAGAGGTAGAGCCCACACCATGGCTGAGCAGATGTTTGTTTCTGGCCACAAGCAAGAGGATGGGTGTGGTACCAGTGTTTGCTTGTTTGGGTCTTAAAGTTGTTCTTTAACAGCACCAGTTGTACTGAATGGGCATTGCCACTGATTTCTTGAAGGCAGAGATCCTGTAGTCCTCAGTTAAGAGAGCCAATTGCTTGGAATCCCCTTGTCTGGCACTGTTCATTTCCATATAATTAATTCTCAGCTCAGAAAAAGGGCCAATGTATAGATCTTAGGAGGAGATGGATCAGAGTGGTATTACAGCCCACAGTGTATCACAGGAATTCTAAAGCTGTTTTACAGTGAGCTTGAAGTGAGCTGAATCAAGCACTGGTTTTCAGAGGCC
This sequence comes from Manacus candei, assembly GCF_025592945.1. Taxonomy (NCBI): domain Eukaryota; kingdom Metazoa; phylum Chordata; class Aves; order Passeriformes; family Pipridae; genus Manacus; species Manacus candei. Next base: position 622,587 of record NW_026138084.1, read on the forward strand.
ATAAGGGTGAGATTAGCTTGATTGTGATGGATCCTTGTAGCAACTTTGTGTTTGGCTTTGATGCATAGCTCTTAGACTTGATAGGTTTAAATCTAGATGTCCTAATTCCTAGGAAACAAAACATTTGTGCTGCTTCCTGAGTACTGGAGCCAGTTTCTGCTCCTTACCAGCTGACTTTGCTCTCCCTTCCCTTTGCACGGAACATGTCGTTGCTCACAATGTGCTCTTTGGATGGAGCGTCTGGATCTGCTGCAGGGTCAGTCTCTTCAAAATGAGGAATGTTTTTCTTCACAGATCCTAAATGGCTGCTTAACAGTAGCTGTGCTCCATTCTTTTGCCAATTCCCTTCTCCTTGTCACAGCTGGGAGTGGGATATGGGGTCTTGGCTTAGCTTTCCTGCTCTGTAGCCCTCTTGCAAAGCAGAGACAAAGGAAAAGTGTTTGAATGTCTGCTATCTGCCTAAGTTTCCTGAGTAGCTGAGTATTGCAGGACTGCACTCTGGAGGTGAAGAGGAAACTGCAACTCTTTTTTTTTTTTAAGCACATTTTTCATTTTAGCACTAGGAAACGGAAAACTGCACAGATAAACAGCAGTGGTAGGAAGAGGCAAGTGGGAGAACTTTTCTTCTCTGTCCCTAATGAGGCCTGTTTGTCTTTTGCATTTAAAATATCAACATGGATACGTGGGGTGGCACATCACTGCAAAGGGATTTTTGCTTAAGTCAGATCTCAGTCAGCAGCTCGGTTGAATGTGGTTTCCATAACCTGTGGGGAATGTTTATGAGCAGTTAATGCCTGTCGTGTGAGTTTTGCTACAGTTGCTCTATTTTCTTTTTTTTTATTATTTTTTTATTTTGGGGAAGGAAGTAGTGGAGCTGTTGGGGTAAAGGATGGGGAGCCTGCATTGTGCATCTGCATCGTGACCTGAGAAGTGAATCAGCTTAGTCATAACACTTGAGCTGTAGTGAGTTGTCCGGCCATTTTCTGGCAGGCAGGAATTTCTGTCAGCAGCTTCAGTGTACGAGTGAAGAAAATCCAGTTTGAGACTGTCTCTGCTGTTGAAGGAGATACACTTAATAATATCCATGTCTTTGCTGAGGGGACTCGTGCTCGAGGCAAAAGCTTTTTCTTGTTCTCCTTTTGTTGCTTGCCCAAGTAAACAGTTTTATCTTTGAAAATAGATATTGAAGCTTTCAAATCCACATTGTTCCCAGAAGGGGGCAGGGGAGACTTGCGAGTTCTGGAGTTTGATAAAGTGTACTTTTGTTTGGTTGTGTGGCACTTCCGTGCTGGCTTCCAGACACAGCAGGCGCTGCCGCCGCTCTGGCACTGGGAGTGTGGCACGATGAGACTCCTGCTCAGTGCCAGGAGCCTGCAGCAGTGACCCAGCCTGCAAGCCTTCCGTGTCTTGGCTCTCCTTTCTCTTGGGGAGCACTAGAACAGCTTTAAGTTCTCTCCTCCAGCTCCCCCTTGTCTGATACACTGAGGTGATACATACGTAAAACCCGTGAGTGTGGAGTCCTCATAAAATGTCTCCATTTCTATGCCTAGAGCAATCTGGCCAGTTGGCATCTAGCTGGGTGAAAATCCCAGTTCCTTATTCTGTCATCTTGGATTCTTCTTCTTAATTAAAGCTCAAGTGTCTCTATGAAACTTTTCTTAGGGATTTTCAGGAGGGCCTAGGTTTGCTCTTTACAGACCTAACTTCCATTTGCTAAATACACTCAACCTGGCCAACAGTGAGAATGGGGGCTGTTTTGCCACATGTTTTAGAAATGGGGTCATCTGACTCCAGCAAGTTGATTTTTACATCTCTGCAAAGAGACCTGTGGTTTCTTTGACATCCTGAAATACAGACAGAACAAACTCAGCCATGTTGGTCTGCATTTCTCTCTTTGAATTGGGGAACAGCTACTTTCTCTCAGGAAGCTCTTATTGTAACATCTCTGATAATTATGACATAACTTCTACCTCTACATCAGCAGTAAAAGGCTGAACAAAGACTGCTGAATGAGGGGGCTGAATGAGTGATGTACAGACTTGCTTGGTGCTTTTTATGCCTAACTCTTCAGCAGGAAGGTCTCCCAGCTCCTGCGTTAGGAGACAGGGTTTGGAGAGGAACCAGCAGTCAGAAGCAAATGGCAACAGAGTGGGTGATTACTTGAGAGAATTTGAGCCATGTGAGCCCATGGGACCTGATGGTGCTGAGTCTTCACCACCTTGGAAAAGTCACAGGGATGCCGGGGCATGTCTGATCACTTGTCTTCAAAATAGGCCCAAAGAATAATCCAGGGTGGTCAGACCCACTTCAGTCCTGGGGACAGTCATGGGTCAGGTCTGTTTGGGACACCATTCTGAGCATGTGAAGGAATGTGACTGGGAACAGTTAGTATGGATTTACTGATGGTAAGTTGTGTCTGACGCACCTCATTGTCTTCTGTGATAAAATAATCGGATTTGTGGATGAGGAAGAGCACCAGAGGCCATTTAGCTTAAGTTTACTGGGTGTTTTGGGACTGTTTCCCACAGTATTCTTGTGTGCAAGTTGGGACATTACAGTCTGGATGGGTGGAGTATGAATTCAGGCACATCAGGGAATTCTGAAGAGTAAATGGAGTCAGAGGCGGATGAACGGGTGATTCATAGAGAGCTCTTTCCACACAGCAGGACATGAGCTTCTGAAAGTAGGCTCTTAATCAGTCTTTCTTTTCCTCCTGAATGTCGTTCTTTGCCACAGTGTGATAAGAATGGATGGAAGACAGTATTTAAGACGCTGTCTGGTTGAAATTCATCAGTCTGGCTCATTATCAGTGTAGAAGATTAATCTGTCTTTTCTTAAGGGGAGAGTGGGGAGGTTCACATGAATGTTTTTCCAAGATTACCTTGTTTTGTTTTTCCCTTAGTCATGTGTATATATGTGATAGCTACTGAACTATAGTTAAGTACAATATGTGGTAGTTTTGGAGATTTCAGTCACACCTGTGGAAGATGTGTTTGGAGTGCTGCGGGGTTTGTAAAGAAGAAAAACAGTTGCTCAAAACATAAAGTAATTTTGTTTTCAGCAGGTTACAGCCTCCTGGGGTTTCATAGTCTTTCTAGTATAAAAGGTGAGCTGGAGGTTTTCCATCAGCACAGATCTACTGTGTACTTTGATTTCTCTTCACTGTTCCTGAGATACTAGGGGGCATCTGATAATATTTTTGGGATTACCACTGTGGAAAGAATACTGTTTCATTAGAGCTGGACAGGCTCAGATTTATATACTTGTGCCCACGGAACTGTAATTGCAAAATTCAGTGTAGGATGCTTGCTTTGGGATTTTTTTTTTTCCTTTCCATCACTGCCGTTACTGCCTTGCTGCAGCCAGTGGTGTGCTTTGGCATTAAGAATTCAGTTCAAGCTATCTAGTGTGGTAGTGTGCTAAATTAAGGTGCCAGTTATGAGCAAAGAGGTTAATGGTCTTACATAATATTGGTCCTGAGGTTTTTTTGTCACTGCAGAATCAAAAATAGCAATTAGAAGCTTGTTTTTTGTCCTAGTTGTGGATTTTTCTGTGGAGATCAATTATCTGCAGCAAGTGACTTTTTAATCAAAGCTGGTTTTTTGTGTTTTAAAAGCATCATAATTCAAAAGTTGAGAACAGATACTAAAAACCCAAGTTTACCGCAAGCTGCTTATATTCGTCTTTCAGTTAGCAGTCTCTTGGAAAGCTGTAGATCATTCTTATTTTATCAGAACTGCCTAAGGAATGTAATTTGAGCTCCTCTGCATTTATGGCTTTTGTAATAATTCTTCATGGGTTCAACTCTTTGTGGCTTTTGTGCATCTGTCTTTAACCCTGTAGCTTCTCTGTACAGTTATTTGTTAAACCTCCTTAACTCTTGGCTTCACTTTGCTGTTGCCCCATGCAGTCTGAAACAGCCAAAAACATGGAGTGTTCTTGCAGATGCATCTGAAAGATCTGTTGTGTTAGCCACATTCTTTTTTTTTTTTTTTTCTTCTGAGAACATTTTACCATTTGTTCCAAACGGGAACTGGCTGTATCCATTGAGATTAGCTTGTAAGTGTGTCTAATCTCACCCTAAATCTCCATTCACAAAGATGCTGCTTCCTTACTGGCAATGTGTTCCTTCCTGTTAAGGTTTCTTCTCTTCATGTCTTTTGTAATTGTGAAATTCATGATGCATTTTTAACTTTGATTACCTTATGAAGGAAAAATGCATATGTTCACCTGCATGGCAGCATGAATTGCTTTACATCTGTCACTATTAAGTGACAAGGGAAATGATTCCTAGTTATGTTGTCTAGGGATGATTCAGGACTTGCTCTATAGATTCCACTCAGAAGTGTCCAAATGGTGTCTTGTTGGAAGGTGGGGGAAAAAAAACCAAACCAAAAGAACGGGGGGAAAATTGTCCTCAAATTTTTAGTTCCTGGTGTCTGTGAAAAAGAAAGATTTATGTAACTGAATGTGCTGCATTCTGCTCCTTGACTTTCTGTTGGAGGTACCAGAGTGTTCTTACAGGGCATTGCTGCTCCTCACTTCTTGACAGCACACCTGGGCTTAGTGCTCGCCAAGGCTCTGGTTTGGTACATGAGCTGTGGAACTGTGAGCTGCATTCACTAGACTTGCCCTAATTTTTTAGCATGTGATGATCCTGTATTCAGTCTTTCCTTGATTAAATGTCTGCTTCCAGGGGGAGTCAGCAGCCTGCATGTGCAGATAAGCTGAATTGGGATTTGAGCAGGGAAGCACTGGGCAGACTTGCAGCCACAAAGAGTCCCCTCCAAATACCACTCTCTGTGGCTTTCTCTTCTTGCATTAGAGGTTCCATTTGAAGTTGAGCAGTGATCACATAAATTCTTCTAATATCTCTCTGCTGATAGGAACAAAGAGACAAGACGTTATGTTAATGTGTAATATTGGTGGGCCGGTAGCTGAGCTGAAGTCTCCCAAGGGTAGGACTCATAATCCTCTTAAAGGAGAGGAGAATCAAAGAGGCTTTGGAGGTCACCTTTTGTGGGGTGAGAAACAATCCCTGTGCAAAGCTCTGCACCTCTATGATCAGTTCCTCTCCCTTTTTCCTATGTCATCTGCCAGCAGCAGAAAATAGATCTAGATGAGTCCTGCAAATCTTGACCCCTGTAAAACTCCTCCTGCCTCAGGTTTGACTACCTGCCAGAAGACAGCTGTGTGTTTATGGGTTGATAATCTTATGTGACAGTGTTAGAAAGTCTTACTGTATACAGATACTTGTCTGTTACTGGAGAGACACTCAGAGCATGCTTTGATCTAAGTGGGACCATATGCTTCTGCTTAGCACTGCAGCTTCAACACAGTTTTATGTTCACCTTATATTTTTCTTGTATTGGAGAGTTGTGAAAAATTCAGATGTCTAAATGCAGTCCTAAGTTACCACTTTAGTGAATTTTCTGATTGTTTAAAACTCCTTTAATATTAATATTTGATACTCAAAGAGCAATACTTTCAATCCTAGGGACTGCGACAGGTCAAGAATTTATTAAGATGGACTTTTTGACTGTGATTTGTGATATTTTAGCAATTTGTTGGGACAGAGATGTTGTAGCATTTGCTCATAAACATACTGTTTTCTTTGAAAGACTTACTTGTTTTGCAAGATTGTCCAAGTGCAATGGAAACTTGCTGCTTATTCAAGAGACGGTCACAACTTCATCTCTGAATTTTGGAGTAGTGAACTGTGTACGGAAGTGACCCAGACTGTCCTTTGAGTGTGCTTGTCCTCCAAGTGGAAGCAAGATGACGAGCAGCAATTGAATTTGCTGCATCTCTGAGGCAAAACTGGGTCTTCCAGGAATCCCCAATTTGATCAGTGCTGTGTCCAGGGTGAGGTGTTACAAGCAGTGATGAGAAGTAGCTACAACAGATGCTGATTGTGAGAAAATGGGTGTCAGGCTAAAGTCATGAAAAATACCTTATGAATAAGGGAAGTTCTTCTGAGAAGACCCTAGAATGTCACTACCGTTAAGGTATTGCTGTGCACAGCAGATGAGGGGTAGGTGTTGGCACGAGAACCCTTTTATGGTGAGACAAGGGACAAATTACTGGTTCCAGTGTCCTGTCACCTTCAGTGTTGTTGCAACTCCATCGCTTCACAGTAACTGCTGCAGTGGTTTCCTGCACAGAGCTCTTTAGATGGATCAGCTCTTCCTTCCTAAAAAGCTTGGTTGTGCAAAAGTGGTCAGCTTTCTGAAGCGACTTTCTTAATAGTTTAACCAAGGTAAAGAGAGCCTTGGACATAACCCAGGCAGCAGTTTCTAAGAATTCTTTCTTATTCATGAATCGGTGTTGTTTGTATAATGTTGTTGTCACTGTTCCTCCTGGCTTTGATCCCTGGTACTGCTTGCACATGCTGCTGCCGTTTGTCATGCCCTACTTAATCACAACAGGCTGTTTCTCACTCTCCCTTATGTATTTTAGTAGCTCTTTTGCTCTGGAAATGGTGCTGGTAGCAAATAAATTAAAGATTTATTTTTGAGGAAATAGGGCATTTTAAATATTAATGGTGTGTTGTGGAAGATGAAAACATGAAGAATTAGATTGCTGATTTTTTAATGCACAATTTAAATCTTTTGAATAAGAGTGTTTTTGTATAACTACTATGTAGTTTTGTTGTGATATTTTATGTATGTTGAATAAGAGAGCAGCTTCACAGTTGCTTGAAGTTGAACTTTTGCCTTGCCTTGGTTCCCACTTCTCATATCTTTTGACGCTGGGGGCTTGCTGAATCTCATGGTCAGATCTTTTAGGGACCTGATCCATCTGAGTACTAAGGGCTTTTATTGTAGTTTTATATATTGCTGTTTTGGTTTCCTACCCACTTGGGTGTTTAATCTGCTTACCTGCAGAAATGCTGAAGCTGGTGTAAAGATGATGTCAGGAGAGGTGAGAAAGTTGAATGATCTTACTGCTGGGAGTGACAGCTCACATCTCCTTAAAGTTGGGGTGAGACTGTTCTCAGCGTGTGGTTGCAGGGCAGTTGGAGCTGGATGGAATTGGCTCTGCTACTCTTGTGCCTGCCCTTGCCCTGCTGAATGATCCTTCCCTTTTACTTTCATTGGGCACTGGCACTAAACCAGTTCAGGAAGCCACATTGGCAAAAACAACTTGTCTTTTTTTTCCGGGTTAACTTTTTTGCCAGGCTGGTTTCTGAGCAGGATCAGTGAGTGCCAGTGCTGACTCAGGACAGACGATGGGTTTGAAGAGTGCTGACTTAGATTTACTTAAGCTGTGATGGAACTATACCCTCAGATGCATGTTAAGGAACAAAGGGTAAGGTTTACCAAATAGCAGGTTTTTTTAGTTTTGTGTGTCTTTGTGGATTCATGTGGTGACATCTACAAAAAGGGCTGCTGGACAGCTTAGAGACTGTGATTTTTGCCTTCTAGAGCAGACACAGCAGAAACTGTAGAAATCTTGTTTCCTGAAGCTGTTTCATTAGCATGCTTCCTACTCTGTTCTAGAAGTCAAACTTTAATGGTTATTCAGTCTTTTGTGCCTTGTTTTTGATGAGAAGGCCTTGCACAGTGGTGTCTGTCTGATGTGAGTACCTGTCACCAGCTGAAAGCAGAGAACTGAGAACCAAGTCCTTCCCAGTAGGTTCCCAGGCAGTCATCAAATAAGAAGTACTTTCAGTTGGTTTTGTTTCAAACACTATTTGAGCTGATAATTTGGGAAGCTTTCAGTCTGTTTCTCTCATGGTCAATTCTAAAGTGTACTAGCATGGCATCGTTGCTTAGTGCTTATCTTGGTTTTCGGTATTCCTTTTTGTATTTCCCTGTTCAAATCAAAATTCAGCTGCAATTGAAAGAGTTGCCAAAACTGCAGATAGGCTCCCCACTCTTTAAATGTCAGTCTTCAAATCAGTGGGAATTTGCACATCACGTAGGCTTGCTTTTTTTTGAATGGAAGATCACCAAGACAGTTAGTGGTTATGCAATTTCTGGGAGAGTTTTGTTTCAGAACTTGGCCCAAAGCTGTTCATTCGCATTAGTGACTTGGTTAGTCATGTTTTTATATTTATTTCAACATGCAGACTGCAAAAATGACATATAATTTTGGACAAGCAACAGCTTAAGGGAGTTCAGTAGCTCAGGATACGCATCAGTGTGACCTCATTTTGTCTCATTAAAGAGACCCTCCACACGGTTGGAGGCAGCAATAAAGTCCCCTACGTGCTCAGTTTAGTAAGTGATCCTGTTCTGCAGCAACTGTGAAACGAGAGATGAGCTGGGAATGCAAACCTTGGCTTCAGGCACAGGGATAACCATCAGTAATTCAGGCACCTTGTGCTGATACAACTGTTTGTACAGCTGCACAATGGATGGGGGATCTGACCTGGGTTGAAAAGTAATCCTTAAAAAAAACAAAACAAAGCGCTGGTTTATTTTTTACTGTGATCAGTTCCCTAATTTGATCCGTGGTGAGGCTGCAAACAGTTGTACCAGCGCAGCAGGGTCGAGTGGGAGGGTGCTGGTGCAGCTGCCAAAGGACTGCCTGTGTAACCATGGTCTGAAGAAGTAACCAGAGGAGGAGTTAGACACTGATTTGGCTTGATCGGTGCTAAAAGGAATCTCAGCATAGTGTTGGGTGGGCTTTTAGAAAGCCAGGCATTTGGATGGAGTTGGTTTCATCGTGGAGGATCACTTCAAAGAGCAAGCAAGACGAGCAGTTGTTTCCACCCCAAAATCTGTCCTGTTTTACCAAACTAGAGAGAACATGGTGGATCAATAGTCTCAACATGTACTTTTTCCTTGTGCAGACCAAGCTTTTGATGTGTGTGTGTATGCATGTGATGTATGAGAGAGCTGGAGGCCTAGCTGTTCACTTTAGTTTTCTTCCTTAATTCAGTGTTTTTACACATTCTGAAAGCAGAAAAGAAATGATGAAGTGCAGGTAGATGAAACTTTTTTACTTTACTTTCAATTTCAAATAGACTTTATATCTTGTTCTTCTGTGTAGGTCTTGTTTTTTCCTCTTTTGTGTTTTCATTTATCTTCCCTTATTTCTTATGAGATGGTGGAGGGCAAAGAGCCAGAAAACACCCCTTCTTTCTCTGGTAGCCCACATAAGTTCTGAAAGTGTGTGCCCTTGCTCTTGAATTGAGGGGGTTGACTGTTTTTCCTGTTGCAGAATCTCGCTTTGGCATCTGTGCTTTGCTTTCTGTGTGTGGCAGGTGTAAGATGCAGCACATTGACTGTTCCTTTCAGTTCCTCTCAGTCACCCTCTCAAGCCTGAAAACGTCTTTTATTGCCGCACAAGTACTTCCTTTTCCTGCAATTTTTGGTGATTTTGCTGGTTTCCTCTTCTTTACGCAAGCTGGGAGGATCTTGTCCCGTATTCCCACCAGCATTCCAGGTTTCTCTACTGGCTAGGAGCCTGAGGGACACAAGGCTGAGGTGCACAACCATTTCTCCTTTTCCAGTCTATGTGGAGGTTGAGTGGGAGCTCAAGCTCCAGAGGTGTTTGTACACATGTGTGATGACAGCATCTTTCAGCTTGCAGGACAACAGTTACTCTGTAGGTGATGGGGCCATACTGACTTCCTTGGCTCTGGCCTGACACCCCCAAGGGCTTCTGGGGCATTTTTAACCAGGAGAAGATGAGGTAAGGACTTGGGAGGTGACAGTTTTTCTCTTCACCCTGAGACCTGCTTGCCTGGTTCTCCTCTGTTTGATGGGGCTGCCCCAGCACTGAGCTGTCCTTCTCAGTGCCATCCATCCAGCTAAGCTCCCACAAAATCACACCTTCCTCCTCTGTGCCAGCAGTGGCTCGCTGTGCAGTGTGTTGGTCCTCTGGTTCAACACAACCATCACCAGCTCTGACTCATTCTCTTGCTGTCAGCAGATTAGTCTGTGGTGTGTTTACCTGCTCGCCTGTCCCACCTTCCAATGCTGTTGAGGTTGTAGAATTTGGTACCCACAGCTGGCATGAAAGTTGTGCACTTTGAACACTGGTTCCTGAACGTTCCTCCTCGTGCTGAACTCAGCACAGTCATTTCGTCATCTTGCTACTGAGGAGGCATTTGGGTGGAGTTACCTGGATGATTGTGCAGAACTTCCTTAGGGATGTGTGGTTTATTTAAGCCTCACTGTTGGGGAGGAGGCCATGATCTGTGACTAAAGAGCAGGTAATGCTTTATTACCAGCATAAGTGAAAACTTTAAACATAGTATTTTTTGAGGCAGGAGGTGAAATTGTTTCCTCTGCTTATTCAGTCCATAAGTTGAGTTACAAATTCTTTCCAAGTTAGTTTTTGAGCTGAGCTTCTTCAATGGAATTGGTGTGTTTTGTTTTTTTTTTTTTAATTTTCCCCCTTTTCCCCAGCTCTGCTGTGAATGCAAGGATTAGAGTTTTCTGCCTGTTGATGAGTTTTCTGAGCCCCATCACTAGTGTGAATTCAAGAAATGTCTTTTCTTGGTGGGTTAGGTTGATTTCTTACTGATTTTGATTGTTGAAAGTAAGTTTCTTTTTCTAACTGTCTCTGACCATTGGATTGGAGAGCTCTGCTGAACAGCAGCTTTTGCATTGGAATAATTTAAAAATAACCTGTATTCAGTGGAGACTTTTTCCTCTTTGTGAATGATATGAAGAGAAGCCAGAAATTAGCTCACAGAAAGCTGAACAATAAGGCCTCACAAGCATTGATCTTCTCTAAGCCCCTCTCTAGAAAGCATGTGTCATAATCTCATCTCTCCTATAAAATGCAAAGCCGATATTGGATGACCCTGCTCTCCTAGGCACAAGTTTGGAAGAAAATCTTCTGGACTGGTACCGATAAAGCAACCTTTTGTTGTATGTATTTGATCAGGTCTTGCTGCTATGGAAACTCCTAGGCTTGGACTGCAGCCAGTGCTTCAGAACAGAGAAGGAAGGTGCCCTTTACTACTGAGGCAGGGTGTATTTGTGGCAAGGTGCACCAGGATTTGGCAGTTTGACTCCATCTCGTTCATCCTCTCTGTCCACTGGAGACAAAGGAGTGGTGACAACCAGACCAGGGCTGGACCTTCCTCCAGCCTCCCCTTTGCAGTGACACTGATAGCAGTGACAGGGTCTGGCAGGTCCCCAGGCAGCCTGTGCCCTCCTGCCAATGCACTGCATTTCTCCAGTGAGGAAGGGGAAGCCTGGAGAAAAGAGCATCAAGGGAATTAAATCATACCATCCCTGTTACGTGCAGTCCTCTCCTGCTCCCCAGTGTGATCTTATCACAGTAGGGCCAGCTTGTCCAGCATCAGGACAAACAGGCATACAAGCTGGAAGAGGGGCCATTTGAGCCCTGGCTTTGGTTACCCTCACTTACAGACAGCTGCACGACAGATGCTCACAAAATGTTGCAGAGTACCTGCTCCATATGTTGCTGAACGTGACAGACCTTCCCTGTGCGCTGTTGTGTGCTAAGGTTTGGCGTAAAAAAAACCCAGAAAAACAAAAACCAGAGAGAAGCTACCACTGTAGCATGCCAGGGTGAGAAAATGGCTATTGTTTGTGTCCTGGGTCTGGATCCCTAGCAAGGACTTCCAGTACCTCTTCGCCCCCTGGAAAGCATGCCATGCTTTATGCATAGGTGACAGCAGAAGGGCCTTTGCAATTCTTGCTAATCTGGCCTCTAAGAAAAAAGCCTTGTTTAACCCCAGATCTAGGCACTGGCTTTAGCGAGTGGTTTCAGCATTCCAGCCAGAGTTAAAAGTGCATGGCTCAGCCTCTCTTTCTTCAGAAAGAGCTGAAAAGGCTTGGCTTCCGCTCCTTTCTTAGGAAGAGAAGAGGATAAAATTCTTGGTCTTGCCGGCTGCTGGCAGAAGTGCTGAAGCTTTGTGGTCAGTGTGATACAAGTATGGCACAAATAGTCTGTCAGGGTTTAACCCCAGAGGGAAACTCAACCCCACAGCCGCTCGCTCACTGCCCTCCCAGTGGGATGAAGAGAGAATGGGAAGGGTAGAAGTGACAAAACCTCGTGGGTTGAGGTAGAGGCAGTTAAACAGGTAAAGCAAAAGCTGCGTGCACAAGCAAAGCAAAATAAGGAATTCATTCCCCAATTCCCATGGGCAAGCAGGTGTTCAGCCATCCCCAGGAAAGCTGGGCTTCATTGCAGTAACAGTGACTTGGGAATACAAATGGAATCACTCCAAACATCTCCCTTTTTCTTTCCCCAGGTCTGTATGCTGAGCATGACACTGTATGGTTTGGGATATCCCCTGTGTCAGTTGGGATGTTACCTCCCAGCTTCTTGTGCACCCCCAGCCTCCTCGCTGGTGGGGTGTTGTCAGAAGCAGAAAAGGCCTTGACTTTGTAAGCCCTGCTCACCAATAACCAATCAGATCTCTAGGAGACAGAAGCATAGGGTACACCTAAGGATTTTTACTGCAAACTTAATTTTGGTTTCCTTACTGTAGGTTCAGTCAAGCTCTGTGTTAGAGTAGAACAGGCTCTTTCCTTGTGCACAGTCCAGCAGTTTGTGCATTTGTGCCCTGTAGTTGAGGCAGGAAGAGTATTGGTGAGGGAATCTCAGCTCATGGCACCGGCTGGAGTGTATCCATTTGTGGCTATTGTCCTCTCCATGCCCTTCTGCATTGCAGTTCCTGCCCCAGCTTCACTGTTGGCATTCTCTTCCTCAGCTGGCATTCTCCAACAGCTTTTCCTAAGACTTCCGTTTCACTTCTGGTGCATGTATGTAGATTGTATTCTGCTTCCTGGCCTCGATCTGACGAGCCACATTTGCCGTGGTAGAAGCAGCCTGTTGAAAAAGGAGTATTTGGTAGTAGTTCAAGTGTTGGACAAGATGCAGGGGAAGGCTCAGGATTCAGAGCTGTGTGCTTAAGCAGTCTGGGAAGGTTTGTAGCTTCCTGGATACCACGATGGCCAAATGTTTCTGGTTACATCCTAAGCGTTGCTGCAGGTTCTTGGAGAGCTGAGTTCTCTGCCTGGGTCCCAGGGCTCTTCTCCATTTACTGCTGACTAGACAGACATGTCTCAGACCTGTGGGTCAGCTTTTGTACTGGGAAGTTGATCTCATAGCACAGTGGGAGACACTTTTTTTTTTTTTATTATTAGACTGGGTTTTCTTTAGTAAAAGCTGACTCACCCAGTCCAGCCTGACTAGAAACCACCTTGCTTTTCAGCACGGATGCTGGCTGGTGCTTCTCTTTGCTAACGAGTCACCAAGAACCCACTGGCCGAATGCTGTAGTCCTCTTGCCTGGTACAATGGTATTTCCTGTTCTTGTGCTTTGCTCCTGAGTGCTCTGAGGTTGTTCAGGGAACCTGCAACTTCTGCTGTTGTGAGGTTGAGGTCTGTGTTTATCCCTCGCCTGTGGCTCCGCTCCAGAGTCGTCAGTGGCCATCTGCCTTAGCCTCCCTCAGGGCCTGGGGCTGGCCACAGGCCGAGGAGGGGCTGCAAAGGTGCATGTGCAAGCTGCTGAGGGCAGAGGCACGAGTCAGCAGTGCTTAGTGCAGGCAGCTTTCTCACTGTGTAATGCATCACAACTTAAAATGTTTATTCTCCTTTTTATTTAGGGAAAATAGCTTTACTAGTGAGTCACGAGGCATTGCCAGCATTCCCATGCAAGACTGCTTATAAAGAGTAGGAGGATCAGCATTGTGGTGCACTGTGCAGTAATTCTCACACCCATCTGCCCTCACCTTTGAGGCTAAGGTTTCTGACACTTTAAGTTACACCATCAAAGAGGACAGGTTTGATGCTGGTCTGGCAAGATCTTCACCTGTAGTCTTCAGCCAGGGTTCAGTGGTGTTTAAGAGGTGTCTGACTGGGTCTTCAAGAGCACAGCACTGTGTCTGTGCAGGGACATATTCCCTGCTGGAGAGTGATGTCAGTTTTGGGGACAGGATTTACTCCCCTTAATGGTTAGGAAAAACAGTTACCTTGTGTGTCTCCCTGAATTTTGTTTGGAAATGTGCTTTACTACAAGAAAACACATCTTATTGCTGCTCTTTATGCCCATCCTGCTAAAAAGTGTTTGAACAGTGAGGTTTGCAGTTCACATTTGGAGCTGATACACTGACAGACAGGTGTCTAGACTTAAATATTGTAGAGCAAATTCTCTTCCAGTACAAGAGTCTTTTACTGGGGAGGATAATGAAATATGAGATGTGGTATGTCCTTGAGTAGTCATGGATAACTCTGCTCCTGAACCTCATCCCCCACATCTCCAGAGTCTGGCTCGATGGGAGATCTGTCTCACAGTCTGCCAGAAGAGGGGAGACTAAACTGACCTGGATGCTTTACTGCTGTTTGAGCTATAGTGGTGGTTTTGGAGGATACCAAAGGGTCTGCTTGGATGAACTGGTCTCCCTCAAGCTGTTTCTTGGACTGTGCTCTGCATTTTGTAGTTTAATTGGAAGGGCTCTGAATTTTATAAGCCAGCTAAAATAGTTGAACCCATGCCTTTGTTTAACAGACGAAGGACGAGTAATATTTAGGACTTCAAATAGTTTTCTGCTTTATATTTGTTTGAAACTGCTGGGATTCTTCTGTCTTTACTTGTGGATAGTGTCCATGTTTAGTAATAACCCTTTACTTTGAGTTAGTTTGATGAAAAACACTAAGCTGTATCTGAGCTATAAAGTGTCTGTTTCTTAAGTCCTGTAGACATATTGCTCTTTAAAAATGTTGTTTCTGAAATGCTGCTTGCCACAAAGTATTTTTTCTCACGTTCATTTGTACATGGGAAACTACCTGTATTGCTGTTTCTTTAGAGTGTGTGGATGAATGTGTGGAGCAGTAACTGGGTTTAGACTCTCTCCCCACTTTATGCCCAGCTCCTTCTCTTGTCTCACAGCCTCAGAATGTTTTGTTTCTGTGGCTGTCACTTCTTTCCAGGGTGCCTGCACATCCAAAACTTGTCATGTTGAGGTTTTTTTTTGGTGGTGCTGGGGCCTTTGGCAGTGAGCCCAGGGCATTTGGTGGCTGCGGGGGCTTTCCCAGGAGCTCTGGATGACTGCAGTCATCTCACAGGTATCTCTAGGCCAGAGGACAAGGCTTGAGGGACTTGGCAGAGCGGGTGGCTTCTGTCCTCAGAATGATTCAGGTGGCATATGCTTCCTGTTGCTCACTTTTAGGAAAGAAGGCTGCTGAAAGTAGGATTCAGATCTCTTGCTTTGATGACCAAAATCTACCTGTAGCCTGCAGGTGAGGCATCTGTAACTGAGAACAGTCACTGTGGGCCCTGGGGGTGTTTGTGATCTCCATCTGAAGTTAGTGAAGGGGTCTGCAGCTGATGAATCTGCTTGTAATGCCCCCGCTCCAAAGGATGGATAATAGTACTTCCTTCTGTCACTGGCAAAACGGAGACCCTGAGACACTTCCAGTGAAAACTGAGACTTGTACCAGAGCTGAGAGTCAGGTGCATGTCTTCTGAGCATGGCAGTTACTGTTGTCACACTTGCAAATCTCTTATTTCTCTTGTCCCGTGAAGTTTAAACTACAGGAAGATGTGAAGTTAAACTTGTCCTCTGTATTGTTTGGAATAACTGAAAACTACTTTAGTCACTGGCAAAATAAAAGAAACCGAGTCCAAGACGAAGCTACATCAGGAAGGGGAGACTTAAGTCTGTGAGGCATTTGTCTGGAGTCTGTGAAGGGCTGGCCTGTTGCAGATGCTGGCACCTCGTTTATTCTGGGATATGAACTGCCTTAAACCCAACTAAAACATCCCTGACGGAAGCAAGCGTCTGCAGCTGAAATTTCTTCTTGTTGATAAAGCAAATAAGCCAGAAGAGAGAAATCCCCAGCATGTTTTTGTTTGTGATATGACTTAGGCTTTGAGTGTAGGAGACAGACTTTGAGGGATACCTTGAATAGACTTTGATATCAGTTGCTACAGAGAGGGACCATCTGTAGGTTTTTTTCCCTCCTATTCCCCGGCCCCTGCCTTAAAAGCCAGCTAAATATTCACATTGTTCCCCTTACACTGAATGTGGTTGTGTGGTCGTGTAACCACAAAAGGAAATGTTTTCTGTCGGCTCAGTGAGATGATTCAACTCAAATGTACGTACACTGATACTATCCCAAAATCCAGTGCGAGGGAGTGAGCGGGAATGTGCGGGTAGGGAGAAGGAAGCATTGTCCTGTTGCAGGGAGCTTTTGGGTTAGATTGGGTTAAACGTGTTATGAAGATTTCAGCCCTCCTTTTGAATCTCGTGAGCTGCATCTCTGACATGGTTGAACTGGAGAGGAGGGAGCAGAGCCTGTGTTCATCCGGAATTTCCCCCGGCCATGCAGTGTTGTGTAGCTGTGGAGACATCCCGTGGCCAGACGAGGAACAGCCTGAGCCGTGTCCCTAGTTCAGGCCTCCAGGATCCCTCAGTTCTTAAATTACTGCCCTTGGCTGTCGCTGTGCTAAGAAACTGGAAATTTGATGCATTCGGAAACTCGAGTCACCACATGGTTCTTGTACCAACATTTGGATAACTCATCGTTGTAAGGAAATCCTGTGGCATTTTCCCCAGCAGTCTCAGGATCAACTATGATCTAAGCTGGAAAGGGCAAATCATCTGGAGAGAATTTGGGCAGCTTTACTTTTCCATCATCCTGTTGCTGTGCTGGGCACTCTGCAAACATTAAAAGAGCATCTGCTTCTCCAAAGCACTTGTAATCTCATTTGGACTTAGCAATATGTCTCACCTACCTCTAGAGATCAGGGACTTGTGCATGTAGGTGCTGTAACGTGTCAGGAAATAGTTGTTGTCCTGAGGGGCTTGGAGTAATGAAGGAGAGAATCTGAGAGGAATCCATTCAGTTCCAGCATACACACAGTGACAGAATGGCTGTCCTACTCTGAGAGTCTTTCATGTCAGTGCTTGAAGGGAAGTGAGCAGTAAAGGAGGAATAGTGCAAGAGTGGGAGGTGAACAGGAATTATTTAGTTGTTTAGATGTTAAAAATGCAGATGCACAAGGAATGAAACTCAGGTTCTGGAAATGTTTGTTCTGCCTGTGTCAGTCACCGTTAACTGATAGGCAGCTGTGGGCTTGGTTTTAATTGGGCTGCATCTCACAGTTTGTGCTCCATTATCACATTGCCTTCCTGATAAAATGAACAAGGAAGGAAATAGTATTTGCTAAAGATGTGAAGCTCACAATAGCCGTATCTCCTCCTTTCCCTGTCTGCTGTTGATCCTATTGGAGAAACTCTGGATGGGACTGCCTCCGAATTAGCGTGTGTTTACCTGCAGGATTAAAGACATGGTGAGGAGCATGCTGGAACAAGCAGGATGTAAATAGAAAACAGAAGAGGAACAGATATGGATATAAATAAATACTAAAACCTTTCCCAAGCGAACAGGGAGCGAATGTAAGGGGTCCTTTAACAGGAATCTCTTTTGCTCTTTCAGATCACTGCAAGGAAGCAAAGTGCCAGGATTTTCCCCCTGTGGCTGCCTGACTGCTGCTGAGCTACCCCTCCCAGCCCATGTGGCTCTCCCCATGCTCCAAGAGTGCAACTGGTGCTCAACGCAATGTGTGTTTGTCAAACCATGGAAGTGGGCAAGTATGGCAAGAATGCCACTCGATCTGGAGACCGGGGGGTCCTGCTGGAGCCTTTCATCCACCAGGTGGGCGGCCACAGCAGCATGATGCGCTACGACGACCACACCGTCTGCAAGCCCCTCATCACCAGAGAGCAGCGCTTCTACGAGTCTCTGCCCCCAGAAATGAAGGAGTTCACACCCGAGTACAAAGGTGAGGCCTCTCATCAGTCCACAACACAGTTACGTGCTTCAGGAACCTGCCCTTCCATTTTCCTGCAGCTGTCTTTTGGTGTCATTTTATTTGTTGCTTATAACTCTCTTTCGCAGGCTGATAATTTGATAGGAGCGTTTGGAAAGGAGGAAGCATTTTGTTTTTTTTAGGCACGGAGTTGAATCCGTTCCTCTTTCAAGACAGAGAATGTGCAGTGTGACAGTTGTAGTCCACAGCTTAAGGTTATGGATGTGTAACTGAAGTAGTTTCATTACCAAGTTATTGTCAATGACAGCCTTGACCTTGAGCTAATGAAGTTAGATCATATACTGAGCATTTGCACATTCCAGTTCAGTAATTTATTGCTTCCTTATTCCATCTCTTTTATGGGCTTGTATCAGCAAGCTGCTAAAGCAGGAAATATGGCTTTCCCAGCGCTGAGGTGAAGCCTTGTCCCCAGCTGCTTTGAAGGAGTGGAATTTTCCAGTGGCTGTGCTGTTGTAGATTGGCAGCTCAGCCGTGTCTTTCGGAAGCTTGATACGCTTCCGGCCGCGTGCGTTCATGTTCAGGATGGTGATGTGGGCAGGTAGCCTTCTGGGGGGCTCAGCATTCCTGTTCCCTCTGCTTCTTTGTCTCCAAGTGGCACTGGGAAAGCGGTGCTTCACGGGCAGCTGGGACCACCATCTGCTCGGGAGCACTTTGGATCTGGCTGCAGCCTGACGCTCTCAGAGCAGTGTCAGTTTACCTACCCGTGTCTGTGTGCAGGTCATGCATGAGGGATGCAGTCTCCAACAGATGGGTCCTCTTGTACCCCTTCAGCCACTCTGGGGCTGTGCACTGCTCTGGTGTCCCATCAGGAATCCCACTGAAGCCTGTGTAGTTCCTAGAATCCTGTCAGGCTTTCCTAGGGAAGTGTGTTTAAAACCAGTGAAGCTGATAGTCCAGATGGAGATCTGTCTTTTTGAAGCCAGATACTTCCTGGTAGCCTAAAGGCATAATAGGATGTGCACCTCTACCCCAGTGTGGGATTTCATCTGGGGGTCCTGTGCAGTTTCCTGACAGTCTCAGAAATTGTTCCTACTGGTCTGGGAGAGAGGAATATCGGGGTGATATTTGTTGTCTGAGCACCTGGATGTTACTGAAAGACTTCAGAGAGATACCTCGAGGAGCATGTGCAGGCAGCCAGAGCACTTGAAGTGGCATTTATGTAGTGACATGCTGGAGTCCTGAGCTGCTCTGGAGTTGTGTTTGAGCCACCTGAACTTTGTTAAGCATTGTCATGTGCGGATTCGGAGAAAGGAAGTACACAATTGTCTGCATCAGCTGAGCAGGACGAGGTTTCCTCACATTTGTGATGAATCATTTGATTCAGTGGATCTCTCATTTGGTGCTCCTGGCAGCTATTCAATACTGGTGACAACCTAATGGAATATTTTGTCATTGCACATCAGGAGATGGGCCGATGGCCTAATTTTTGGGGCTGGAGGAGTCCCAGATATGAAGATGTCAGTCCTAACTGGAAGTGTCAGCTGTCCTGCTCTGTGGCTGACCAGATAGATATATTCTGAGTCTGTGCTGTGATAAATCCCTTTCCAAGAGCCTTCAGAAGGTAGAACTGGACAGGACACACACAGTCCTGCTTGCCTGCACCTGGCTGAGGTAGTTACACTTTTATTGCTAGGGAGCCCTGGGACCTTGCAGATCCCTTTTCTGTGAGACTGGCTGACTTGTGATAAGAGTGGCAGGTGTCACCTCAGCCTTAGGGCTCTGTAGTTCATGGTTCTGATGCTGGAAAGCTCCTTTAGCAGAGAAAGCACAGTCCTACTTGGCCATTGATGTCCCTGTCAACAGCAGGAATGCTTCTGCAGGACAGAGATACTTAGCCAAAGAACTGGATACTTACTTCATATGCTTCACTCCCATCAGCATCTTGGCAGACTGTGCTTGACTCCCTCCAGTTTGACGACATTTGCTGCAAGACTGAAGGAAGGAAATAATCACACCCTCAGCCTACCCAGCTGCACTTTTGTCCTTGTTTCCTGTGGTGGCAGAGTTTCCCCTGCTGCCGCCGACTGTTCGCTCAGGTAGTGGCACAGAGAACTCTAAGGGTTTTTTTTCTCTGTGCTGTGCTAACAACAGTCGGGTTCTTGTAGTCTTAAACCCCTTTTATTTACTCTGGGTTTGCTCTGCTGCTCTGTGAGCTGCGTTTTCCTCCCTGCTGCTGAACATTTGGGTGCTAGTGGTTGTATATTCCCTCTGCCAAGAAACAGAACTGACACATCACTTCTCCCTTGCAGGTGTGGTATCTGTGTGTTTTGAGGGAGACAGCGATGGCTACATTAACCTGGTGGCCTATCCCTACGTGGAGAACGAGGCTCTGGAGCAGGATGATATGCCAGAGAGGGACCAGCCCCGGCGCAAGCACTCGCGCCGGAGCCTTCACAGGTCAAGCAGCGGCACCGAGCACAAGGAGGAGAAGCCTGGCCTGGCCAGTGACAGCACTGAAAGGTAAAACTTTGAGGGCCCAGTGCCAGCAAGATGAGTGGGATATCTCTCTTCCTCACTCCTTTGGTTGAGGATGTTTTGCACTTCCATAGGGTGGCCAGGCTGTCACACACTTGCTAGCCCAGCACGTTATGGCACTGCAAACTGTGTCAGGAGTTTTGCTGGGTTCAGGACCAGCTCATCCACATGAAATGTTTCTGATACAGGAAACATTGTGTATGAGATGTGGCAGTGTATGAGGTGTGGAACCAAAGCATGTGGAGCAGATTAAAACACTTCTCCAGAGGTTTCTTGCCAGGGTACTCTGAATATGGGTCTCTGCCTCCTCTCACCAGCCAGAGCTCCCTGAGAAACAAATGTTCCTGCTCACTTGTATCAATTAGGGTACAGCCTAACAGAGTTGTTAGATAGACCAGATCTTTGAGTGTGGGTCCACAGCCCAGGATATTAGTGAGGATTTGCTCATAAGAAGGTTTGTGTTGTGTGCAGCAGAAGGAACAAACTTCTGGTTGTGTGCCAGGGGAGGATGTGACAGTCATAAGTGCCTGGAGAACTCGTGGATTCTAACAGGCAAGTTTGTTCTGTCTTTACACCAGCAGCATCCAGGAGTCGAAGAGTCCCAGGGTGGACTTGCACATCCACTCAGATGTTCCATTTCAGATGTTGGATGGGAACAGTGGTCTGAGCTCCGAGAAGATCAGCTATAACCCCTGGAGCCTGCGCTGCCACAAGCAGCAGCTGAGCCGCATGAGGTCGGAGTCCAAGGACCGAAAGCTGTACAGTATCCTTTGGGAAGCACAGCTGGGTGTGTCAGATGGGCCTGAGGAAGCTCAGCCTGCATTTCCTTTGGCATTTCTGTCCTTCACAACTACACTTGAGTTACATGTTCCTTTTTACTGTTCCTTCCTGCTTCCCGTTCTGTGACACTAATGAGTCATAGAATGGTTTGGATTGGAAGGAACCTCAAAGATCCCCTCATTCCACCCCCAGGCAGTCTGACTGGCTGCTTCATATGGTTGAAGATAGGTTTTGGTGTTTTCTGTGCCTTCACAAATGATGCCTCCCGCTTTTACTGAACTTGCCTACTTGTGGGGTTATTTTGTTTCACCTGGCGGAGCTTGATTCTCTTTTCCTTGCATAGAAACAAACTTACTTTTAATAGCTAAGTATTCTTCATCATTTTAACTGCTGTGGGCTTCTGCAATTCTCAAGTGTGTGCTTGAAGCCTCCAGCTTTTATTTTTAGATAGTCTGCATCACTTGCAGAGAAATCATTCTCTCTGGCTGTCCTGCCCTTTTTAAGCAGACTTCCTGATTTTTATGAAGTTCCTCTTTCAAAACCAAACACAGTTTCTCTCTTGCAGATTTAATCTAGCTATGCTCTGGTTGCCATTTCAGGGTAACATGTTGACCTGTGCCCTGTGGGGCAAACTTTTGGGGTTCTTTTTCCTCCGTTTAGATTAAGCTGCTGCACAGAGTGCCTGGGGTGTGTTGTCAGCACTGTGCCCTGATGGGGGGGTTGCCCATTGTGTGCTGATGACTGAGGGCTCCTGTTACTGTGCTGTTTCCTGTCTTTGTCACCTCCCCACTTCCCCCCACGGGTCAGGCAGTGTTGCTGTTCTGGACAGGCCAACCCTGCTGTTACTTGAGCCTTGAGTTTTCAGTCCATGGGGATTGTATTGTTTATCCATATGGCCAAATGGGTAATTTGATTAGACTTTAAGCTCTCTCCCGAGGGATCAGCAATTCCTGCTGGCATACCATGTCCTTCCTGACACCAGTGTTTTGCCCTGCTGGATTTCCAGTACACCTGCATGTGACCTCCCTGCTTACTGTTGGCCTTCCACTTTCCAGGGTGTTTTCTTCTACCAGTTGTCAGAGCCTGGGTGCCACTAATTGGATGTTGAGTTTTTCCTCACCTCCCCAGACAGTTTGTCCCGTCTATTCTTGGGTTCCCATTTCTTTGTTGCCCAGCCCTATCTCCTGCTGGCCCATGTCCCTGTCTGTGGTAGCCCTGGGGTGTCTCTGGTGGGTGAGCTCTCCTTGACGTGCCTCCCAGAGTTCCTCTTGCTGGAGAACGTGGTGCATCATTTCAAGCTTCCCTGCGTGCTTGATCTGAAGATGGGGACCAGACAGCACGGAGATGATGCGTCCGAGGAGAAGGCTGCTCGGCAGATGAAGAAATGTGAACAGAGCACTTCTGCCACCTTGGGCGTGCGCGTGTGTGGGATGCAGGTAGGGATCCCCCAGGCTGCAGGTGCTGGACATTCCTTTTTGCAGCCTCATTAAACCTCCCAGTTAGCATTTTCTGCTGAGCGCTGAATTTCAATCTCCCGCTGCAGGTAGGTACACCGGCATTCGCGCTATTTTTGTCTTCCTTTCTTAGCCTATAACAAAGGAATCTGCTTCTCCTGAGATGGCTTGCTTTGTCCACGGACAATTAGGGGATTGTCTAATAAAATTGTTTTGTGGCTCAGTGTTCAGCCAGAATCATGATGCCTGGGGAGGGAATTGCCTAAGATTTCCTTCTGTACTGCACTGAGAGTTAAAAAGTTGCTCTGCTGTGGCTCAGCCCTGTGCACAAGGGTTTGCTGCTGGTGCTGTTGTGCAACGGTTGCTCCCTTCCCCACCCACAGAAGGACCTTGTAACCCAGATCTCTGCCCACAGACTCTGAAGCAATGAGGGCTTCATGTTAATCACGTGCCACATGATGGCAATAGGTGTTGGCAGTGCCCACTGACAGAGGATTGTCCGAGTTGGCCTAAGACTTTGCTGTTTAACCTTTGGGGTCAGTTGTGCTGTGCCCATGTGTGGGGCACTGGGACTGATGAGCTACCTTTTGGGTGTCCTGGGAGAGGATTGGTGCTTGGGCACCCTGACTGTGCCCATGGGATGCACCCACGAGCCGCTTTGGGATTCAGGGAACAGGCAGAGCTGTGTCCTGCTCCCTCTCCGTCATGGTAGGGACAGAATAAGTTCTCTCAGCCCTGACAGTGCAGGACAGCTCAGGGTTCTGTGTGTGGCCTTAGCCCGTTGCACCCACTTGATGTGCCTTTCCTCTGGTGTTCCAGGTCTATCAGCTGGACACAGGGCATTACTTGTGCAGGAATAAGTACTATGGACGCGGTCTTTCCATCGAAGGCTTCCGCAATGCCCTCTACCAGTATCTCCACAACGGCATCGAGCTGCGCAAGGACCTCTTTGAGCCTGTCCTTGCCAAGCTGCGGAGCCTGAAGGCGGTTTTGGAGAGACAGGCCTCTTACCGCTTCTACTCCAGCTCCCTCCTCATCATTTACGACGGGAAGGACAGCCGGGCGGGGACGTTCGTGGAGCGCCGGCCGGAGATGCGCCTGAAGCGGGTGGACGGCTCTGTCCCCGAGAGCCTCCAGGACGGCGGCAGCACCGAGCCCGGCTCCTCGGCACAGCCCAAGGTGGACGTGCGGATGATTGACTTTGCACACAGCACCTTCAAAGGCTTTCGCGACGACCCCACTGTGCACGACGGACCCGACATGGGCTATGTGTTCGGGCTGGAAAGCCTCATCAACATCATGGAACAGATGCGCGAGGAAAACCAGTAGCCCTGGGCTACGGCCTCTTATTCTTGTCCTGGTGGCAGGAGGAGACAAGACCACTTACTACCACAGGAAAAACACAACTTTGGTTTTAAACAACTGTATCGCTCCGTTGTTTTTAAATGTACTTGGATAGGAGAGCCGAGGGAGGCAGGATGGAAGAGCTCCTCGTGCCGACCAGACGGTTCTGACCGTGCTAGCTCTGCCTTCTGGAGGAGGCTCTGTAGATGCCTGCTGGGTGTCGGGTGTCCCGGTTCTTCGCTCTTTGTGTGTGCATTTTGGAGGGAGGACCTGGATATAGGGATGAGAAAGCAGGGCTGGAGCTCTAGCGTGAGGAGCCTCCTGCCTTGGGAGCTCTCGGGAGAGCCTTCCCTTCAAAATTCTCCGGAGCTGTTTGGAAAGGATGCTCCACTAATGGTTGGCAGCGTCCCTGTGGCCGCCAGTGAGCAGCTCAGGTGCTGGTCCCTGTGTTCGGTGTTGCTGGCTCTGCCCTGGGTTTTGCTGACCGGGCTTTGCTTTTGATGCTGCCTTTTTCTGCTGTTTGGGCACTGTGAGTTGCCACCCCAGACACGGAAATGAAATGACCAAATGCAACCCCTGGCAGAGCTGCGGCTGGGAGGGAACACCACACGCCTGGAGCTGTGCTTGAGCCCGGGGCCTGCTCCCTCTCTAATCATGACACAGGCAGGCACGGGGCTCTGAGGGAGTGACTCTGCCCTGGATCACTGACCAAGCAAGCACTCAGCTCGTGAGCTAGCAATAGTATCTGTAGCAGTTAAGATGACCCCAGCTGTGCAGCGGGGTGTTTCGGACCATTTCAACCCTTCCCCTCCTGTAATGTTTGTCCCACAGGCCGTACTGAGTCTGTCCCTTCAGCACAAAGCTGCCCTCTGCTCCCAGGCCCTACCCTCCCCACGGGCCTGGGGGTGGGTGGTGGAAGGGAAGGCTGAGGGTTAGGGCTGACCCCCTTCTCCTCCCTGAGGATCTCCAGGGGCCAGGTGAGGGGGGACCTGGCTGAGCGGTGAGTGCCACTGCCTGCCTGTTTAGCTTTGCTTCACGAAGTCAGTCTGTCCCAAAATAAATGTCCCTTGGCCTCCCTTGAGGCATTAACATTTGATACTGTGGCCTGGTGGTACCAGACTGGACCCTGCTCCCCATCACCCCCTGTTTCTGTGTTGGGGCCCCTGGATGCTCCCTCCTGCTCTCACTGACTTGTTCCATGGCGTTACCATTACCCTGGCTCCCTGCCAGGCCAGGGGCAGGTTTGGGTTGTTTTTTTTAATTCCTTCAGGAAAGCTTGTTTGGGAATACTCGCATGTCGCATGTGTGCTGACTCCATGTGCGCGCAGGTCTCTCGGAAAGCACAGGTTCTCGGCCAGCTGCGGGCACAGGTCTGTGCCACTGGGGGGGAAGGGGACAGGGGCTGGGCCAGCTCTCTCTGCCTGTTCACTTGTCCAAGCCATCGCTCCCCTCCCGCCCTCTGGACAAGGACCTCTATCCCTGGCACACTGCCCTGCGCTGGGTTACTTCATCGCTCCTGCGGGTCGCTGCCTTGCCAGGACTCGCAGGATTTTTCAGGGAGCAGGTTTGCAGGAGGTTCCGGGGTCGGGTGAGGGGCTAAGTATAGCCAGCAGGTGCCCCAGGTGCCCCCAATAGCCCTGTTACCCCCCCTGGCCCTGCCCCAGCGTGGCCTATCGCTGTCCCCCTCTGCATGTCCTTGTCCCCTGCGGGCTGTACTCGGGCAGGCCAGGCCCCACCTCCTGGGGAGCCCCTTGGTGTCCCCTCGTGCCCACTCCCGCCGTTCCCACCTCACCGGCCGTGACAGACCTGCCACACTGCTGGTGCTCCGCGGGAGCCGCCTCCCCCCCTTCGGACCACCGCGTTGGGACTCCACAGCTTGTACATAGCCTTGGCCCCGTTTGTTTTTACATGAATAACCACCCTGTTTGTGCTTCACCAGAGAACCAAAAACCATTAAAGGAACTGTTTTTGTCCGCGGTGTGCCGTGCCTGCCTCTGCCGCGTCTGAGCGCGGGGAAGGGGTGTGGAGGGTTGGTGTTAAACCTCACCGCCCGGAGCGGGGTACGGCCCTGCCCCTGCCGTCTTCTCCTCGGGGGAGCCCGGGCAGGGCTGCAGCCGGGACCGACCCTGCGGTGCTGCGGCGGGGAGCGGGACCGCTCTGCCCCGGGGGCGGGCGGGAGGACGAGTGCGGGGGTGAGCGCTGGGAGTGGATGGGCGATGGAATCTGGGCGGGATGTGCGGGGCGGGCTGTAGGACCGCTGGGGGGGCGGGCTCTGTGCCCGGGGTGGGCTGTAGGACGGGGGCGGGCTGTGTGGGGCGGGCTTTGTGCCCGGGGCGGGCTGTAGGACGGGGGCGGGCTATAGGACGGGGGCGGGCTGTAGGACGGGGGTGGGCTCTGTGCCGGGGCGGGCTGTAGGACGGGGGCGGGCTGTGTGGGGCGGGCTGTAGGACGGGGGCGGGCTGTGTGGGGCGGGCTCTGTGTCCGGGATGGGCTGTAGGACGGGGGCGGGGCGGGGCCGCGCGGCGGTGACGCGCCCGGCGCGCCGGGCGCTGACGTGTCGGTGCGGGCGCTGGCGCGGGACGCGGGGGGATGCGGGCGCTGATCCTCGTGGGCGGCTTCGGGACGCGGCTACGGCCGCTGACCCTGAGCCGGCCGAAGCCGCTGGTGGAGTTCTGCAACAAGGCGGTGCTGCTGCACCAGCTGGAGGCTCTCCGGCAGGTGGGGGCGCGGGGCACGGGGGGTGCGGGGGCCGCCCCGCCGCCGGCTGACCCGCGCTCCCGCAGGCGGGTGTCAGCCATGTGGTGTTGGCGGTGAGCTACATGTCGGAGGCGCTGGAAGCCGCCATGCGGGAGCAGGAACAACGGGTAAGGGCCCTTCCGCCTCCCCCCGCCTCCTCCCGCAACCCAGCCCGCCCCGCCACTCACCCTGTGCCCGCAGCTCGGCATCCGCATCTCCATGTCCCACGAGAAGGAGCCGCTGGGCACAGGTAGGATGCATGTAGGGGCGGGGGCGGGCGGGATGGAGTGAGGCCCGGGGGCAGCGGGGTGGGTGCTGGAGATGGGTCTGGCAAGGCTGGGGACGCTGGGAGGTGGCACCGTGGGCAGCAGGGTGGGTATGAATGTGTAGGGCTGGGGAGCAACAGGAGCGGGACAGCATGGACAGCAGCAGGGGTATGGACAGCGTACGGATGGGAGGACCGGGAGCACCTGTAGGGGGATGCCAGGATGGACATGGGCAGGACCAGGGAAAGCGGGGCCAGCCGAGGGTCCAGAGGGACTGGGGACTTTGCGGGGGCATGCTGGGACGGGCAGAGGCGGGGCCAGCAGGACCCGGGCACTGGGCTCACCGCATCCCCGCGGGGTCATTCCCGGCTGGGCAGCGGGGCCGCTGGCACTGGCACGGGACCTGCTGGCCGAGGACGGGGAGCCCTTCTTTGTCCTCAACAGCGACGTGATCTGCGAGTTCCCCTTTGAGGCGCTGGCCCGTTTCCACCGGCACCACGGCGGCGAGGGCTCGCTGGTGGTGACCCGCGTGGAGGAGCCGGCCAAGTACGGCGTGGTGGTGTGCGAGGCCGACACCGGCCGCATCTGCCGCTTCGTGGAGAAGCCGCGCGTCTTCGTGTCCAACAAGATCAACGCCGGGCTCTACATCTTTAACCCCGGCATCCTGCAGCGCATCCAGGTACAAGCTGGGGGGCTGGGCTGGGCCAGGCTGGGGGGCTGGGCCCCCTGCTCAGCCCTGCTCCCTGTCCCTGCAGCTGCGCCCCACCTCCATCGAGAAGGAGATCTTCCCGGCCATGGCGCAGGACGGGCAGCTCTATGCCATGGAGCTGCAGGGTAAGGCCCTGTGCACAGTGCAGGCAGCATCGGGGGGTCTTGCCTGCTCTGCCACCCCTGCTCTGGGGGTTGTCACCACGGCTCTGTCCCTGCAGGCTTCTGGATGGACATTGGGCAGCCAAAGGACTTCCTCACGGGCATGTGCATGTACCTGCAGGCGCTGCGGGCTCAGCACCCTGAGAAGCTGCACTCAGGGCCTGGTGTTGTAGGGAACGTGCTGGTGGTAAGTGCCAGCCCCCAGCACATCAGCCCCGGGCACATCATGGGCTCTCCGCGTCGTCCCACTGCTCTCCTCACTGCCATCCTCGAGCTGTGCCTTCCTGTCCCCACGCTGGCCTAGTGGCCTGGGCTGTGCCAAGAGCTCTGTCTGCCCTCCCAACCCTGGCACAGCCCATCTTCCTTCCAGGACCCCAGTGCCAAGATTGGGGCAAACTGTGTCATCGGCCCTAACGTGACGATCGGGGCCGGCGTGGTGGTGGAGGACGGGGTGCGCATCAAGCGCTGCACCGTGCTGGAGGGGGCCCGCATCCGCTCCCACTCCTGGCTGGAGTCCTGCATCGTGGGCTGGAGCTGCTCTGTGGGCCAGTGGGTGAGGCCCTGGGTACCCCTGCAGGGTATTGAAGCTCAGCTCTTGCCCTCCCGCCTCCTCAGGCTGTGGCTGGAGGGACGTGCCGGTGCCTGCACAGCAGGGCCTGAGCCGGGCGGGTGTGACGGAGCCTCTCCGGGCAGGTGCGCATGGAGAACGTCACCGTGCTGGGTGAGGACGTCATCGTCAACGACGAGCTCTACCTCAACGGGGCCAACGTGCTGCCACACAAATCCATCACCGAGTCCGTGCCAGAGCCGCGCATCATCATGTAGCAGAGCACCCTGCGGCCCCAGCCCTCCTTGGATTAAATATTTATATTTCCATTTACTGTTCAGCATTACCTGAGCATGGCCCAAACACCAGGTCGCTTGCCAGGGCTGGCCTGGCTTCCCCTCTCTGTGTCTCAAGGCACCACATAAGGAAGAATAATTTAATGTTGCATTTCACGAAGTCAGCCCCCAGCCAGGGGCAAGTTAACAGCCCGAATGCCCAGCCCAGCCCAGCCCCACTGCCCTGGGGCTGCCACATGTTCCCAGCGCTGCTGCAGAGCCGAGGCCTCGGGCTCCCCTCCCTGAGAATGGCCCACGGGACAGAGAGGCTGCCAGGCGAGGGGACGCTGGCCTCTCCCACCCTGCAGCCCCCTGCCCCACACTGCAGCCCCATGCTGGGTCCTGGCCCTCTGGGTGAGGGTCCCACGGCCCTGAGCAGGGCAAGCGTTTGGGGAGAAGCCAGCATGGGGCAGGGGGGCCACCCCCATCAGCCTGGGGGAGCCTGTGGGGCAGGGCTGGGCTCTACGAGCTGGCTGGTTTGGTGAAGTCGTCCACCCCCGTGATGGTGGCCTTGCAGAAGAAGCAGTCCTTGTTGTTCATCAGGTGCTGGTTGATACAGGCTCTGGGACAGAGAAGGAAAGAGCATCAGCCCCCCACCCTCATGGCACAGGGGAGCTGGGGGCTGGCAGTTGCCCTGGCAGGGGTCAGGCATGGGAGTTACTCACTTGCATGACTTGTGGGAACAGGGCCTGAAGATGGCAGAGATGGGGTGTGCGTAGCAGATGGGGCACAGGTCCTCCTCACTGGTGGGCTGTGGGGGTCACCAGGCAGTTAATGTGGCAGACAAAGCCCTGTGTCTCAGGGCAGCTGTGCCAGAGCCGGGGCTTCTGCCAAGGATGGGGACAGGGCTGGGGGGAGGAGACACTCACCAGTGTGGTGGCAGCTGCCTGCTTGGACTCCTCACTCAGGTGGCTCAGCATCTTCTCCACCTTTGCCAGCTCCTCAGCACTGATATACTCTGTGTCTGGGGGGACAGAGTGGGTGTACGTGGGGCGGATGGGACCCTCAGGCTGCCCTGAGGCATCTGGGTGATGAAGGGGGGCTGCATCCCCTTGGGGACCAGCCAGGACAGGGATCCCCGTGCTGGGGACAGCAGGCTGGACTTTGGGCACTGAGAGGGACAGAAATGCTGACAAGCAGGCACTGGAGACATCCCCATCTAAAGTGTCCCACTGGGGGATAAGGGTCAAGGATGCCTGTCCCCGGGACTAAAAGGGCCGGGACATGTTGCAGGGGACACAGACACCACCAGCAGCCCTGTTCCCAGCCCAGCTGTGGGCGGGTGGTGAGCACAGCCCAGCTCCCAGTGCAGTGCTGGCACTTACAGGTGTGCAGGGAGAAATGGCGCTTGTCCGTGGCTGGGGCAGCAGCTGCCAGGGCCGAGGGCTCAGCGTGGCCCAGCAGGTACTGGATGGAGCGCAGCTGGAAGCAGGGATCCGCCAGCAGCACCGCCGTCGCTCGCTCGGCCCTGCCAAGGGACACAGTCAGATCACAGACTGCACACCCTGCAGGCCCAGGCCACCCGGCTGCATCCCCAGCTGGTGGTCCCCCCGCTCCCTGAGAGCCAGGGAAACGTGCCCAACTGCAGCCAAAGGGTAGCAGCCACCCTCCTCCTCCTCTGTCAGCCTTGACCGGGAGGCTCCGGCGATCGATATGGTGCATCAGCACTTGCTGAGGCTGCAGCCCTCACGCCGGTGCCCACAGAGCCTGGGGAGCTGCGGGGCGGCTGGAGCTGCCAGCGCTGCCCTGGGTCACAGCCCTGCAGGGGAGAAGGGGAGATGTCCCGCAGCCTGACGCCGGGGGCTGTGGCCCCGTGCCCCAAGGGGACGGCTCAGGGTGCCCCCAGAGCAAGCAGGTGCCCCCACAAGACAGGAGGGAGCAGTCATGGCTCTTCCTGGCTTCAGCGGGGACAGGCAGGAGGGATGAAGGGCACCTTAATGGGTGTCTCCATCGGGCATCAGTGCCGTGGCCCGTTCATGGCCCTTGGCAAGAAGCAGAGCTGGCTCCGTGGCCGGCCCAGGGGCAAGCCCAGCCGCTCCAGCGGCAAGAGGGGCAGGAGGAGTGAGGGAACATCCAGTTGTCGCAGGCTGAGCCGGGGCACAGGGGGTTAACAGCCCCTTGACTCGCAGCAGCCGCAGCCGCCAAATTAGCTTTTTGCTGCCCTAATGGAAACCAATTCCCCAGCTCTCCTCTTCCCACTAACCACCTGGGCTCTGGATAATGACATTCCTGCGTGTCCTTCACCCTGTGGCCACCCCCTCTCCACCAGCAGCCCACGGCTCCCCCTCTGCCGTGGCGACCCTGCGGGGCTCGGCCATCCTGTTTGTTCACCCCATGGCTGAGGGTGCTGGGGGGTCCCCACCAGCTTGTGCAGGAGGTGGTCAGGATGCGCGCAGAGGGAAGGAGCACGGCTGGGAGATAAGGAGCACTGCGGGGGTGACCGCCATCCCCACTCCCAGCCTGGGCGTAAGATGGAACACGAGGGGCTCCCAGAGGTGACGACGGGGTGGGTTTATTCCAGCATCCTCCCAGAGGCTGGGCAGTGGCGGAGCAGCCGCTTTACGGATTAGAGCCGGTCGCAGCTGCCGTTCTCCAGCGGGAGGGACGCGGCTGCTCACTGGTACGGCCGGAGCGGCCCTGAGCTCCCCCGAGGGACAAGCGACCACGCAGGGCTGCGCTCGCCCTGCCCACTCGCAGGGAGGGCCGGGGCCACCGCCGCGGCCACCACTCCCCGCGCCGGGGCCAATGGGATCCCGCCCGGCCCCCTCGCCGCGCACCGCCCGCGCCTAAATAAGGGCAGGCGCGGGACCGCGCTCCCGCAGCGCGCCCGGCTCCCGGGAGGTGCTGCCCGGGAGGGACCCGGACGGGGCTCCCCGAAGGCTGGAGCGCGGGGATGTGCCCCGGCGGCGCTGAGCGCTGAGAAACTTCGCACTCCAGGGATGCGCAGCTCCAGGAGGCAGCGAGGCGCCCACACGCAGCCCGACACGGAGCGCCTCAACCCCCCTGATGCGGATCGGCGGCTCCCGGCCGTCCCCCCGCAGCCCCCGGCCCGCCGGAGCACAGGTACGGGGCAGCCTCGGGTGAGCCGCGGCGGAGCCGGGCAGGGCGATGCCGCCCTTTAACTCTTTTCAAGCCTCACGGCTGGAATCGGGATCCTCCTTCGCGGAGTGCAAAGGGGCGTCTCTGGATGCTTGGTAGAGCCAAGGCAGCACCGGGGGAGAGCAGGGGGGACGGCGACACGCTTTCTCTCGCGTCTCACCGAGCCTGGCTGTGCTGCCAGGCTGCACAGAAGCTCCTGCCCGCCACAATGTCCCCACCGGTGACCGCAGACCCGCTCTGGCCGCGGGTGGCGAAGCTGCTGCTGCTGCTGCTCCAGCTGTGCGCCCCCGGCCGCGCTCCCCAAGCCTCCCCGCAGTCCCGCCTCTGCCCCTCCGGCTGCATCTGCACCTCCGACCTGCTGAGCTGCAGCCGGCAGAAGCTGCAGCATGTGCCCCAGGCACTGCCGTCCACCACCACCACGCTGGACCTCAGCCACAACGCCCTCACCCAACTCCACGACCGCTGGCTGGCCGCCCTCCCGCACCTCGAGGCCCTCCACATCAGTCACAACCAGATTCGGGACCTTTCTCTGCAGGCTTTCCACAATGCCTCCTACCTGCGGCACCTGGACATGTCCTCCAACCACCTGCACGCCGTGGAGACGCACTACTTCGAGGCGCTGGTGAGCTTGGAGGAGCTGCTGCTCTACAATAACCACATCAAGCGGGTGGATGACAACGCCTTCGCCAAGCTGAGTGGTCTGCGGAAAGTCTACCTGAGCTGGAACAACCTGACCACCTTCCCCTTCCATGCGGTGCAGGGGCTGGGGATCTACAACCTCCGTACGCTGGACCTCTCCTCCAACTGCCTGAGCAGCATCCCTGTGGAGGTGCTGGTGGCTCTGCCTGAAAACATCGGGAACGGTTTGTACCTTCACAACAACCCCATCAGGTGCACCTGCCCGCTCTACCTGATGCTCCAGCGCTGGAAGCAGCGAGGATTCAGCTCCGTGAAGGATTTCTTCGAGGAACACACCTGCAAGGTATCTGGCAACGTGCCCCGGTCCCTGATCAAGGTCCACAAATACAGCCCCATGTTTGAGAACTGCTCGGTGGGCCCTGGAGACGCGCACCTCTCGCCCTTCCAGGTGATGGTGGGCCAGCCCATCCTGCTCACCTGTAACACCAGTCTGCCGTCCTCGGCCACTACCTACATGTGGATCTCCCCTCAACACGAGCCCATCAAACACCCGGGGAACAGTGACGGCTCCCTGGAGGTCTTTCGCAACGGCAGCCTGAGGATCGCTGAGGCCAAGCCCTGGCACTCGGGGGTCTACGTAGGCTTCACCAAGAGCACCCACAATTTCAGCAGGCTGTGTGAGTTCAATGTGACCGTCCAGTACCCCAAGCCACCTGGGGAGACCTTCAACACTGGCCTCACGACTCTGCTGGGCTGCATCGTGACCCTGGTGCTGGTGATCATCTACCTGTACCTCACGCCGTGCCGCTGCCTGCGCTGCTGCAAGAAGCCAGCCCCGCTCAGCCCCCCGCAGGAGTGCAGTGCCCAGTCCTCCATCCTCAGCACCACCCCCCCTGCCACCGACGGGCCGAACCGCAGGGCCGGCGCCAACAAGCACGTCGCCTTCCTCGAGCCCATCAGGGAGACGCAGAATGGCAAGATCCGCCTGGCCCTCGGTGAGGACTTCCCCGACCCCAAGCACCCCAAGGTCCTGCAGCTCAAGTCAGACACAGAGTCCATCAGTTCTGTCTTTTCTGACACCCCCATTGTGTCGTAGCAGGGCAGAGCTGGGAGAAAAACCAGGGCCTCATGACAGCTGGTCTCCATCGCTGCTAGAACAAGATTACTGGGCACCCCGAGTTCCTGGCTTGAGTGCGACCCATGGGAGTGATCATCGTCACCCACAACCGCTTCGGCCATGAGCTCCTGGTGGGTTTTGGGTCACAGGCACATTGGTGCCCAGCAAGAGCTCCTTGCATAATCCACTGGCAACAGCCTCGTTAGCACAAGGGTAATGCTGATGAACCCAGCATGCTGGAGAAACCCCCCTTCTTTTGGGCACCCACCCTCCCTAATGGTGACACTGGGGCTGCCACGTCCCCAGTCATGAGATGCCCAACCTGACACCGCCACCACAGACCCCTAGGCCAAGGAATAGCTGTGACATGTGGGACACTGTCCTCACTCATGACAGGGCCTCTGGGGATGGCAATGCCACTGTTGTCTCCCAGCCTGTGCCAGTCCCTATCAGCATGCCATGGCTGGGAGCAGGGGGAGCATGACGTGGCCACGCAGGGGGGATGGAGCTCAGCGCCCACCCAGCCACGCAGCCAAGCAAACCTTGCAAGCTTTTGCTTCCCGAGGAGCTGTAAATAGTGAAGGCAGGATTAGGTGACGCGACACAGCGCCCCGGCCCGCATTGCTCAGAGCTCCCCGTGCCACCAAGGACAACGAGGTCTCCGCTGCGCCACGCTCCTGCGCTGCTTCTCCTTGAGGCGGACACTGCTCAAGCACAGCTATTTAGGCAGTAACCTAATCAGCCTATCGATAAATGTGAGTAATCCTCCCCTCTCCTGGGTCGTAATTCTCTAGTTCCATTGGAATAAAAATGCCTATTTTTTTAAGCTCACACTGGGCTGAGTGTCTCCTTGCCCTTGCAGCAGCGAGCAGCCACCCCGCAGCTCCTGGGCACAGCAGTGGGAGTCCGGGGTCTGAGTGAGCCCTGAATTCCTGCTGGCCTGGCACAAGGCTCACAGCCTCTGCTCCCATCAAATGGCGTTTGGGTGGCCTTGGTGAGGGGGTTAAATGTGCTGAGCAGGCCTGGGGCTGCTGTGAGAGGAGGCTTTTCCCTGGAGAGCAGGTCCCTAAAGTGATGCCTGGGAGATCAGGAGGGAGCAGCACTGACTGACACAAGGGCACATTCAGACCCCAAAAGGGATGAACAGGGTTTAGATGCAGGGGAGAGGCACCGCTCAGGAGGGGACTGGCCCTGCCTTTGTCTCAGTCCCAGTGTCCCCTGCTGATGGAGACCCCGACTCGCTGTAACCTGCACTGCCTTTCCTGTCACCCAGCCTTGCATTGGCCTGGCATAGGAACTGGCTCTGCCCCCCAAAACACCTGCCTGATCCCACAGAGGGATAAGGGTATCCTACCCACTTGCTGGTCACCAGCACCCCATCCACAGCTGAAGCAGGAGCATGTGGCTGTCATGTGCAGCACAGGGGAGGCTGGGTCACCCTGTAGGCAGGAGCACAGCTCAGACACAACGGGGACCAGGACCCTTCACAGAACTGCACCCCAACCTGCAACCCCATCTTGGCTGAGCGTCCCGGTCCCAAGAACCGCTGGCAGCCCTGTGACTGGTGGGAGGGGAAGGCCCTTGTGGCACTAGGACAGCATTAGCACACATCCTTTAACTTTTCCTGCCAGGAAACAAGCAGCTTTTTTCCCAGCAAAAACCCAACTGTGCCTAAAGCACTTGTCAGAAGCCCCTCACCCATCTAAGGAGGGGACAGTGTTTGGAAGGGCAGCTATCCTGAGACAGCTGCAGCCTCCCAGCACTGATCCTGATGCTGACCTTGCGCTCAGCTCCACAGGATCCGTGATCTGTGCCCCTGCAGCCCCCAAGGTGATGGGATGTGGAGTGACAGGCCCTGCCAGGCTGTGCCCTTGCTCCCCCACACCCAGCACTGCTGGCCCTGTCACCTCGTGTTAGCACAGCGTCCTGATGAGCCTAGGACACCGTGCTGGCCACACCAGGGGCTGCCAGGGGGTGACGAGGTGTCAGACAGAGAGGTGAGTGACACCTTGAGGGTGGAGATGAGGTGCTGCCACTCTTTGGCTTTGCACCCAGGCAGGGATCCATGGGAAGGATGGTTTCAATTTGACCTGGGAATGTCTGGGAAAGAGAAGAGACCCAGGCAAGTGCACCCAGGTCTAAACCACTCCAGGGCACTGCCCCAAGTGCCACCCATGCCTGCTGAGACAGTGCTAAGCCCATGCCAGAGCACTTGCCACATCTAAGCACCACATCTTCCTCCAAAAGGAAAAGTGAAGTGCTGCTCCAGGCTCCAGTACCCAGATTGAGTGTTACCCACCCACTGTCTCCATCCTTGTCAGTCTCCTTGCAAACCTTCCCCTTCCCTGGCGCCAACACCAGCTTCCCAGGCATTAGTGCTCCTGCAAACCTGCATCCTCAGCTGAGGGTAACAACTGAAGCTTAGGGAAAGCTCAGGCCAAGGAGTGTAAGAAAAGCTCTCAGTGACTCTCCAGGGACACACCAGCCTGGAAAAGCCCAGGAGATCCTGCAATTCTCCTATCCCTGCAGGAAGGCTGAGCCTTGCTCTGCTGGGAACAGCATATCTGAGGTCTGTATCAGCGCTGCCCCCGAGGGATCCCATTGCCTTTAACCACGAAAATCCTGCTGCTGCTTTTCACACCTTCCTGATGCTTAGAAAGGATCCCACACCACACGGCTGCTCCAATGAGCAGGGGAGGGCGGTTCAAACTGTCGAAGCAGTTCATTAACCAGCCTGAAAGGCAGAACATCTCAGCAAGGAAAAACATAGCTGGGAGCACAGCCTCTCTGACAGGCAGGAGTTGAGAAACCTAATGGATGTTCCCTGAGGAATACCCTGTCCTCTCTCAGCAGCCATCTGCACCATCACAGCCCTGGCTCCCACCAAACCACCCTCCTGCTCCTCGGCTCTGCAGGGTAAAGCAGTGGGTCAGCACAAAGCACAGCAGCCCCAGCACACAGGACCTGTGCCAGCATGCATGGGGGCAAGGACTAGCTTTGGGATAAGGATTAGCTTTGGGGACCAGCATTCAATGCTGACTCCTGTCTCCCCTGGCACTTCACACCTCAGCCAGGACAATGTGGGTGCACTGAATGCCAGTCCTGTCCTGTCCTCCTGCCACTGGGGCGGGACACATGATGAACATGGCTGGACCCGAATCCTTTCCTTATGATGCTCACAGTTTTCCAAAGAGCTCAAAGCAGCAAAGCCTGGTGCTGGCCAGCACAATGCCTGCTCCTGCCTCCCAGTGTGTGCCCAACAGCCTTGAGGTGCTGGGAGGGCTCAGCCCTGGCAGTCCCACTGCTCAGGACACAGCGTTTGGAGCTGGCAGCTTGTAAAAACTGCAAGACCAGACTCCTTTTTTAACCATGAAACCTATGTCTGAGCTAGTCATTCTTCCATGCTCTTGCTCACACTCGCCTCAATATGTTACACACTGCAAGACTGGGGTACCACCCATCTTCTGAGACTTTAGAGCAAGGTAGCAAGGACTCCTTTAGACTGAGTGGTCCATGAAATGCCTGCTCCTGCCTCTCCTTCCATCACAGCTCACTCACCAACACATGTTGAAGGAGTATTAGTGTTTAATTGATCAGGATTGCAGAGAACTACCATGTCCACAGCGACCAGCCAAATCCCCAGGGTCCCAGCAGTGCCTGAGCACATAGGTACGTGGCTGTTTGGGAACCTGCAGACTAGGATCTCCTGACCTTTCCAGCAGAAGTGATCCCAAAACCATTTGGCAACTGAGCAGAGTCTGCTTAGTCTGCCTCCAAGGTGCCTCCAACCCTCACCCTGAGAGCATCATGCCCCTGCCTCTGAGTGGGTGGTGTCCATGGGGCATGGGGGAAGCCCGAGAAGCAGAGCAGTGGCCAAGCCCTGGCACAACACTGCTCATCTCCAGCCCAGGATGGCCACTCACTTCCCACAAAGGCCATTCTAACCGATATTCCCAGCCCTAATTACAGTGGGCCCTCACACACAGGGGACCACAGCCTCACCTTCTGGCCTCACCCCTTCCCCTGCGCTCGCTCCCACCAGGATCCTGACACCAGCTCTGGCCAACTCTGCTCCATTAGCTCACTCTGAAGGAGGCTTAATAGAAAATCTGCTCAATTATTTAGCAAGCAGACAAACAGGGGGATGATACTGGCTGGAGGCAGCCAGGGTCTGTGGTGTGGATTCAGCCCAGCTCCCGGCTCAGCCTGCCAGATCCTACTTTCCCTCTCCTCCCCACGCAGTCATTAGGGCCTGGCAAACAGGCAGCACATGGACATCTCTGCCTCCTCAGCCCTGCCAGCCACTGAGACTCCCCAAAGCAGTGCTGCCCAGTGCTGTGAGACTCGAGGGCTGGGAGGGGGGCACTGAAGCTTTGGCTCACCACAAGCAGCACCAGCCTGTCCTGCCCAACCCAGCAAGGAAATGCATCTCTACTCTCTCAAAAGCACAGCCTGCTGCATCCAGGGACTACAGCAAACGATGGATCAACCATCTCAACACAGCCTGGCCCGGGCAATGTTCCCTTGCCTTGTGCTTAATGGCTCTGTTTGATGCCAGGAGTCCGTAGCAAGAGGACTTGATGCCTGGCTGAGTGTCCTGTGCTGGGAAAGGAGCAGCTGAGGCATCTGATTGCAGCCTGATAACGTGGCAGGATGAGTTGGCAGGGCCCTGATCCTCCTTACTCCCACCCTTCCCCACCAGAATGTTTTGGCCCCATAAATGGGGACTTCATTCCTCCACTCCCAGAAGAGCTTGCAGCACCTTCCAACCAAGTACCTGGTACAGTGTCTGCTTACTGGGTTGGAGGTGACCAGAAAAAACACAGCCAAGCCAAGGAAGTCTCCCGAGGTCCCTCATTCTCTGGGGCACAGCCTTCTCACAGGGAACCAGCCAGGGTAACAGCCAGTGTCCCTGGTAATTCCCACAGGGACATTCCTGCAAACGTGGGTTGAAAAAACTTCTCTGTTAATGATTTCTGGCAATCTGGGACCTGGGAGAGATTTCTACCTGCTTCCAGCACTGCCTGGGTAGAGTGTTTCTGGGAAAGGACAAAAGCTCATCCCATTATCCTGCTTGCTGCTGAGAGGAAGGGAGAAAGGAAAAGGAAAGGAAAAAGGAAAGCTGTCTCCACATGAGTTCACACAAACAGATCTGCTCTGGAGGGCCTGGTTACATATGGGACCCTTTAAATCACTTCAGTTCCTCCTTGCAGCAACACAACCCATAGCAATCACCTTCCATGGGAATGTACAGACCCGAGGAAGGTTTGAATTCTCCTTTTCCATTCCACAGACCATCCTTTTACTCATGCACCTGGAGACAGATGCTTCCCATTGCTGTGCTCTGGGCCATTGCTGTGCTCCATCACTGACATATCTCCCTGGCTTTGGGGCAACTGTTATCCCAGCTGCACCACCCAGGCTTCAGCACCCCGTGGTGATGGTGCTTTGCAAACAGGATCAAACCAGGGCTGAGCCCTCAAGGAATGCAAAGGCAGCAAAAAAGCCTCAGTGGTTGCTCTCACACCTGCTGGTTTTCTCCATCCCACCTCTCTTTGCCATTTCACAATGTGCCTGCATGGAGTAGAATTGCTCTGTCAGTGGGGTGCAACACCCAGTTCTCAATTCAGAGTGTTGCAAACAGGGTGGGGGGTTCAGTTTTTCCTTCCATGTGAGGCATTCTGCCTTTGGTCACGCTGGTCTCTGCCTCCAGACTGCCCACCCCCTCTGTTTAGGTATCAGCAGAGGGTCTCCAAGCCACCAGCCTCAGTTCTTTTGCCTTGATTGACCTCAGTGGCTCCCCTGCAACGTTTGCTTACCTTTTATAGATCACTGATGCATCAAACCTCAGGTTTAGTGCATGGCTTTGCAAAATCACAGAGAAGCATTTTGGTTTATAGATATTTTTTCCTGGGCTTCCTCCTGTTCCACCTTGTGTTCCTCCTGCTCAGTTAGGTCCACCTTAAGGACACAATGCTTTTCATGCATCATTCCCCTATTTTGTATTTATTTCTGCTTTCCAGTGCCCAGGGAGGTGACTGCAAAGCCCTTGAACATCAGTCAGAGACCTGCACAGTGCCTCTGGTTTGTGACTGCACAGCCCAAGGCATGGAGGATGCTGTTGGTAGACAGGGGACAATGGCTGCCCAGGCTTCACAAAGCACAGCTGGCTTTTCAGGGAAAGGACACAGTCTGGAAGCTTTCTGTCTCTCCAGGAGTCCCTGCAGGCTAGAAAGGATGTGACTGACATCACACTACCATGTCCCCAGAGCTCTTTGGAGTTTGCTAAACTGAGGGATGTCCCTTTCCCATTTTGACCCTACAAGTGACCTGACCTGGGACAGATGTTTAAGCGACAGAGTGTCAGGGAAGGACTTCTCACCCTGTCTGGCATGCAGGATAAAGCTTTATCACCTCCTTCCTTTCCTCCAGGAAGAAATGTCCAGTCGTGGTGTCAAATTCATGATTGCCCTTTCCACAGAGCAGAGTTCTGGGGGTGAGCAAAACTCACCCCTGTTCCCAGCCCAGAAAGGCCACTGATCAATGCTTGGCATTGTCACACTTAGGGCTGTAAGACTGGTGCAGCAGCCACGGGAGGCAGGTTATAATTAGATATATTTGTGTACATCTTTTGAGTCCTTGAGAGAAGAAGCTGAAAGACTGGCTGCAGGGCTGAGCTGCTCAGCCAGATGGGACTCTCCTCTCTGCAGAGCCAGAGATTATCGTGTTCTCCAACATGAAAACAAGCAGGATGTACAGCACAGACAGGAGAGCCCCATCTCCAACAGCAGCCTACAGCACACTGTGACCAGGCAAGACACCTACAAATGACAATGGGAGATGTCAAAGGCAGGGCTGCAGAGTGTCAGAATAAGTCTATTTGCAGGACTTGGTACAAGCAGACACAGACACACATAAATGATCAGGTCACTGTGGCTTTGTCCAGCCACATCACTCCGCCAGTGCTGCCTCTTTGAGTAACTCGTTACCATAAAGACAAGATTTGCTTCATCTTAAAATCAGAATCACCCAAATGCCTGAACAGGACTTGTCTCACCTTTGTGCCACAGATCTGGGCAGCCAGAGCACTCTGCACACATTCTGGTGCCTTCCTGAGATGGGTCCAGGGCAAAGAAGCTTTAATGAACACCCTTCCAGCCATCCCTGTGTGCTGCAGCACTTTGCCTGTGTCACCACATCAGCACAGCTCTTTTACACACAGCAGCTCCGACAGCAGCTGTCCCATCGCACAGTGCCAGGCCCCATCCCGAGGAGGAAGGTGCTGCCAGTACAGCACCTCACAGGGACCCCTCACAAGGGTTTTCCATCACCACAGCGAGGGGGTTTGCACCCAGCAGGAGCACTGGGATGCAGCTGCTGCAGGGGCACAAAGCTCTTTGGCTTCTACCTGCTCCACACACACCTCCCTCGCCTCGCTTCAGTCTCCATGCACCCATGTCGTCCTGCAACACCTCCCATGGCACTACTGCAGTGCCCAGAGCAATGCCACACACCCTGTGCTTTGGAAGGCAAAAGCCACTCACCCCTGAACATCAGTGTCCACCAGCAGCCGGACCAGTATCCCCGTCACAGCCACAAGGATTGGGTAATGGTCCACGCTCTCCAGGCCTACGGAAGCAAAAGAGAAAGGTAAGAGCTGGTGCCACCACGTGACAGGCAGAGCAGGGCTGCACCACTACTGCCAGGCTTGGTGGTCCAGGAGGTGATCAGTCACCAGGCACCATGACAGGGGCTCTCTGGGGGGGCCATCA
The DNA here is from genome assembly GCF_025592945.1 of Manacus candei. NCBI lineage: Eukaryota > Metazoa > Chordata > Aves > Passeriformes > Pipridae > Manacus > Manacus candei. Next base: position 663,796 of record NW_026138084.1, read on the forward strand.
AGGACAGAGGGGTCTTCCCCACTAATGTGAACCCCAGACCCAGACACTGCTCTCATGATGGAGCACTCCTGTCTCTTCCAAACCTCAACAGGAGAAGATATCTGTCCTCTCCTAAGGAAAATGCAGCTGCTGTACAGGGAATATGGGATCTCCATAAGACAGCGTCTGGAGCCAGTGTCTGCTAACAGGCCCAGCTCAGCTGCCCACAGTCACCTCTCAAGGAAGAGGGCTGATTTTGCTGAGAACAGCTTCCCCCAACAATTCAGTGCATCCTTTACTTGATGCAGAGCCCAGCAAGCAAACCTGCTACCTGGGCTGCAGCCTGTGCAGGGCTTTGAGCCTTTCAAACAGCTCCCACCTAACCTGTGCCAGACCAGTGTTTAGCAAGACACCTGCCCACCCACACACACACAGCTGCCACTTCCACCAGGGACAGCCAGACCTGTGTGTCAGCTGTCTCATGAGGACAGGGATGCTGGAGGGAACCAGAGCTGCTGGACCAAAGAAGAGCACCAACGCTCACATCTGTCTGAAGGATTTACATGTCTTCTGAAGGCAGCACTTCTGTTGCAGCCTGTGGGACCAGATTGGCTTCCCAGTCAGGGATGTGGCATGTCTGAGGTCTGATCCCATCCACCTCTGTGCCAACCTTCTTGCAAGCCATCCATCCCTTCCCAAGGGTGTGCTTCCAGCAGAGGGACACAGGGTTAATGTGTGGACTCACCAGGCAGACGGAGGTTGACCACTCTGTCAAATAAGTTCCTTTCAGCTGTCACACGGTTCAGCACCTGGTTCAAAAGCTGTGTAGGGAAAAGCAGAGAGAGTTTGTATTTTCTGGATGGACTTTCTTGTAAGCAGCATCCGAAAAGCAAGTTTTGGGGCAGCATGTCCTTATAGTTTGGGCTCGTTGCCTGAGAGCTGGTGAATGCAGAGGGAGGCTCACAGCACAGACCTAGCTTGGCTTTGGCATGGAACAAGGTGGCACCACACCACAGTGGTTGTACCAGACCAAAACCTCCCACAGAAGAGTCAGTCTGAGGTCAAGACACCTGAATATCAGCACCTTCCACTTAAATCTGAATTCCCACCTACAGAAGCCAAACTACTTCTGCAGATAAAAGCTCCTGACAAGCAGAAACTACAATCCCCAGGACAGCCACAGCATGTGAAGAGTGAGCTGGCAGCTGTGGGCAAAAGCAGTGTCAGCAGGGTGAAGCACAGTCCAGGTCCTGCCCTGACTGGAGCTGGCAGCAGGATGGATCTACCAGGCCTGAAGCACAGGGTGGTACAGAGAGCAATCAACTTCTCTGTATGACAGAGCATCACCACAGGCAGAGATTTCTGCCTATGACCAGCACAGGAGGAATCAACTCTAAAGACACTTAATTAGCCACCATTAGCTCTCACCCAAACCCCAGTGGGACAAGCAGGGACCGTTCCAGGCTTGACACAACTGCTGCAAGCTGAGCACGGTCTCTCAGATACAGCATCCCTCTTCCTGTCTCCCCAGTGCACAAGAGCAGAACACTGCACCCCTCTGGGGGCATGTTCAGTGGTGGGGCACAGCTTCACAGCAGCAGCAGGCAGTGAGGGGAATGCTGCAGCACCCTACTCTCTGCTACCTATTCCCCAGCTTGCCTAAGCCACCTGCTGAGGGCCCCTCACTCTCCTCCTCACACAGTGATCCCTACAAAGATCCCAAGCTGAGCACTGGTGTCCCCTCATGACTGGTGTACCAGACCCCACTATGTCTTGCTTTGATTCATCTGCTCAGAGCCCTGAGACTCAACTCTTGAGGTACAGGTAAGTTACATATAACTGCTCCCCACCAGTCCAGATGGTACAAGAAGAGCCTGTCCTCAGGGCTTTCCAGGATTTCCCATGCTTCAGAAAAGAAATTAATTTACTGGACTCCAAGGACTGCTGTGGGTTGAAATGAGGCTGTACCAGTCACCCTGGCAGGGAAGTGGAGATGTCTGGTAACATGTTCTAGGACTGAGGGATAAAGGACCTGCCCAAACATTGGAGTGTGTTCGCAGTGAAGCCAGTTATAGTCTCCACAGCTCCTTGCTCAGACCTATCACACCTCCTCTCCAGATTTCATGGCACTGCTCATCACTGGAGAATTCAGCATTTACTGGTCATAGCCTCTCTGAAGGAAGATTTAAGTAGCCATCATCCATCCTCCATCCCAGCAGAGGTAGAAATCAGCTGTGCCAGACCAGTTGCAAAGGAAGAGAGCAGTTGATATGTAGAGATTTTAGGGAGCACCACTTGTTCTGCAGCAGCTTTAAGTACTACAGCACTTGTAGCAGGAGCCCCCAAGTAACTGCACATCTGGAGAGAGGGCAGAGGGGTTCCCATGCCCCTCCAGATGCTGTTTCTTCACACAGGATGGTACCTGGGCAAGCCTCCGAAGCAGCAGCTCTGACGACGGGCGGTTCCAGTCGAGGAAGATCTCAGGTGCCAGCGTGACGGTCATTTCCAGCACCCTGAGCAAGCTCACCGACAGGTCAAAGCAGGTGGCACACACCTTCAGCTGCCGGCTGTCCACGAAGTTCCTCTCCAGGCGCTCTGCTGCCTGCTGGATCTGCCAAGCAATGCAGACAGCTCAGACAGGTGCCCCTTCCCAAAAGAATGGCCATAACCCCCATCCCACCCCATCCCATCCCATCCCATCCCATCCCATCCCATCCCATCCCATCCCCTCCCATCTCCTGTGCATGCCAGGAACCACTGCACACCCAACCCTGAGAGGTGTGTCTTGAGCCTCACTGCGTGTAGGACATGGCACCCACCGAGTGCTGGACCCCAGAGCCCTGGGTGGCACACCCACCTCCTGAATCATGCCTATGAACTCGGAGAAAGCCCAGTTCAGCTGGTTCAGGACGCTGTTGAGGAAGCTGGGGGCCAGGTCGCGGTCGCTGCGGAGCAGGTCTGCCATGTGCCGCTGCAGCAGGGTGGAGGGACACGGCTCTGAAACCAGACAGTGACAGCTTCAGTGGCCTGTCCTGGAGTGGCTGTGAGTGGGGAGCATGGGCAGGCTGTGAGATCAGTCCTGGATTTGGGAAATGTTGGCTTGTGCCTTACAGTAAGCAGAGATGGCAGGGCACTGGGAGCCGGTGCAAGGACTATTCTGAGCAGCAATCTCGCCGATTGGGCCTCCAAGCACTCTCTTGCAATGCCAGCCTGAATTAACCAGGGAAGAGCCCTCCGTGCTCGCTGCTGCCCACATGCACAGGAGCACTGCCCTGCAGCTCAGCACCCCTCCTGCTCAGCTCTGCAGAGGCCCATGGTCAGCTCAGCATTAATTGCTCCTGATACCAGCGTGGCAGCAGCTGCCCGGAGCCACCACGGCCACCCTGACATCACGTGGCTGTGCCTGTCTGCCTGCATCTGGGTAGCAAGGTACCAAGTGAATCCCACTCCTGAGAGGCTTCTGAATGGAGCTGGGGCTGGCTCTGCCCCTGGTAGGCTCAGGCAGAGCTGCCCATGCTCCCCAGCCAGGTTCAGCCCAAGCACAGACATGTCCCCTTGGTACGTGGCATCTCATCTCTGGGCTTTCTCACTACCAAGAGCACAGGGTCAGACCCAGCAGCTGGGAAACACATCAAAGCTGTGTGGGGCACCAACCCCCATGGAAAGGCAGGGAAAGGAAGGGGGCACAAATGGGATAGATGCTTCTCACCAGCAGAAGGACCCACTGTCAGCAAGAGGCTCACAAGCATTCAATACTATGAGGGAAGGGTACCACAGTTCAAACCATAGGCTAAAAGGCAGGGCTTGGAGAGAGAAACTTGAGCAGATTTACCAGCTATAGGGGAAAAACACAACCTAACTGCATTTTCCCACTACTAGAAGCTATTAGTATGTAAGAGCAGATGCAAACTGGTGCACCAGCACTGCAGTGCCCAGAGGAACAAGCTGTGCTGGGACTGCAGGAGGTCTCTGGGGTTGCAGCCTGCTTGAAGGGCCAGCATGGGCAAAGGAAACACAGGACAACTTCCATCACATCCCTAGGGATCAAAAAGCGAGGCATAACTACAGGGAGATTGCTAGCTGGGATTAGCAAAGCAGAGAGGGATGGCAGGAGATCATCATCTCAAATGGGAACAGAATAAATTATTCTGTGAATGCCCATGAGCAAGTGCAATGAACTTCTGTTGTTATGGAGGCCACGTGCTGAGCCTCACAGTGCATAATCACCCCAGGCAGGCCAGCACCCTGGCTTTGATCCTGCCTAAAAGCTCATTTTTGGGAAGGATTTCATCACAACAAACGTCTTTGATGTCCTGCTCCCACCCACAAGTACTTTCCCAGCCCTTGGACACACGTGGCTCAGGGACTGCCAAAGCCAGGCACGTCCTTTTTACATATTTAGTGGTCCTCTGGGGATTTCTTTCCCAGTGTCCTCTGAAACTGTGTAAGCCTTTAGCATTGAACATGTCCCAGAGTAACATTCCACAGCTCAGTGTGTGCAGCAGGAGGAATTCAGATTGGAGCTTGGCTCCTACTCGTTTTATTTGTTAACATTTACTCTCTGTAACCTGTTCCTTCTGGTGGGAGAGACAGTGAGATGCTCCTCTCCAGTCAATTCCTCCAGTTAGCCATGATTCCACAACTTAATGATAGTTTTTCCAACAGAAACAGTCCCAGCCAGTACAGTTTCTCATCCAGAAACTGTCACATCTTTGTCCCCTTTGCCATTCCCCCCTGAACCTTGACAGCTCTCCCAGGTTTTCTTTGGAGAGGTGGAATCAGAAGCACACACAGCATCCAAACCACAAGCGTGTGGCAGATTTGCACAAAGGCATAATGTGGTTTTGGTTTTGTTCTGTTTTCCTTTCCCCATAATTGCTGTTGTGTAATTTGTTCCTTGGACTGGACATCAAGCTGCTCTTTTCCAAAAGATTACAATAGGTTGCCAGTTCAAGGATGACCCTCAGGAACTTGCTGGTCATGAGGTGCAAGTGAGAAGCCCAGGAGTCAGTGCTGGAGCCCACCTTGTCTTCTCTGTCAGTGATGGCTGAAGGGGCACATCACAGCCTTACTCCACCACTCTACATCTGACCATGCTGATTCCATCTACATTTTCTCTCCCTCGAATTCAGAATTAGAAGGTTTCTCTGTAAAGTTTTTTGTGCCTTCTTTTCCCAAGCCTCCCTTCAATGTGTAAAAAATGCTTTTTATTGAAAATGCTGACATATTAACCCTCTGCCAGCCTTTAAGTACCAAAGCAGTCCTAGGCAAGAATCAACACTCCCTGTGGAGGAGCTGTGTGTGTTGTCCTGCTGGTCTGTTGCCAAAGCCTCTTTTACCAACATTTCAAGTCAGGACAGATCTCAACATGGATTGCCTAGCCAAAGTTTACCTCATTTACAGGCAGCTTTGGCTTTTTGAAGGATGCTCTTATACTTGTAACAACTTGCTTTATCCTGATTTCTAGCCAATGACTACTTCCTCGTGGTCTTTTTTCCATGATTGGTGTGAGTTTGCTACAAATCTCCAGTTCTTAAATGCTTTCCCTGCTGCTGCCAAAGACTGTGCTAGACTGTAAGACCATTAAAAACCAGTGCCTTTTGTCAAACTTCTCCACAGTTAAGTAGGTTTATTTAAGGTTTTAAACTTTCTTTCTTGTGTTACTTTCTTGGCTTTTGTTGCTCCTAAGAGGATTCTGAATCTAAAGATGCTGTGATCACTGTTACTCTTTGAAAACAGTATAAAAAACAAGCCCTGGAACACAGCAAGAGCAGCTTCATCCCTTGCATGAGTTTCCAGATGAGGTTCTCCACAGGGCAGTCATGAGTGGTACCCAAAAATCTAGTCCTGTTGTTGTGTTCCTTTTCTTTTGCTGAGGCATTCCCTCAGGTACCACTGCCCTCCTGGGCAATGACACATCCCTTACATGTGCCACTGCAGACAGGGATGTCATTCCACAGGGAGTCTTTGGATACTCACTGATGGGGTGATCTCGATCCTGGCAATAGTCTTTAGTGCTTCTGAAATTTGTACCTCCCTAATACAAAAGCCACTCAGTCTTGGCTTAGCCTTCATTATGACAGATAAACATCAGTCATTGGAACAGAAATCAGTGGTTTTCCAAGGCCAGAAATTTTGACCTCAATACATTTAATGTGGGCAACAGAGCGTGGAACCCAGCGGTTACAGATACATCCGATGTTTCCACAACAGAAACTTCCCTGCAAAAATATAAATTAAATAGAGGAGATAGAGGTGGGGGAAACAGTGAATAAAAAAAAAAGAGTTCTTTAAGAGGATTATTAGGGAGCTAGAATGCCCCAGTGCTCCAGCTAGCACTTGGGTTAAAAGGCATGAGTTAAAATGTAAAAGGTAAAGTGAATGTAATAAAACATAGCCAGTGGTAGATGAAAACAAGGAGAAAGGGGGGTAATAGAAGGAGAAGACATAAAAAACATCCTCAACTAACCATGTTAAATGCAAAGTTTCTTCAGCTACAAGGAAAAAATCTAGGTAGAAAGTCTAACAGTAGCAGAGGCTCATTATTAGAGAGAGTTAAAAATTAATAAAGCAGACAAAGTGGAAGCCTTCAATAAGTGCTCCTACTAGATAATGGTAAAGAAGCAGGGTCATGTACTTTCATCACAGGAAGGTAATTATGTGCTTTATAGTTTGCTAATGAGCCAGCAAGACTTATAACAGGGCTAATTGTGAGACTTCTGGGTCAGCAGCCTGAGGGATCTCTGGACACTGCAGCATTTACAGTAGAGCTGGGAGCACAGAGGGGGAAAGCCCCAAATTGACCAGATTCAGAAACAAAGCAGCTCCACCCAATGCTAATCTGGGTTTTTGAAAGGGCCCAGATGCATTACAACCACGTCACTGTGCCCAGGCAGAGATGCATTTAGAGGAGCAAAGGGAAGGCTGCAGGGGCGAGGCAGAGGGAAAGCAGGAGGCATTCAGGGGATGAGATATCAATAAGGTGGAGTGCCAGGCATCAGGACAGCCCAGGGCACAGCTGGGATCCCTGTGTGCCTCCAGCTAATGCAAGTTTTGGCTCTGTGACCAGCAGAGCAGGGAGGGGTTCCCGCCAGCATGACACAGGCACCTCTGGGATGATAAAAACATGGGAAGGGTGAACAACTGTGGGGCTTACAAAAAAGCAAAACCTCTTCCTGGATAAGGCACAGAGGCTGTATGTTTTGCACCACTGAAAAGGACTAAGAAGTGAGTTTAGCCTGATACACAAGCACTTCTGAAGACTAGAATGTTGTAATGCAGTTTAAGCCAGCAGAAAAAGGCAGAGCAGCAGCAGTGGGAGACAGAAGGTGAGGTTAGGTATGGGGGAATGGTTTCAAACTGAAAGAGAGCAGGTGTGGATTAGATATCAGGAAAAAATTCTTTCCTGTGAGGGTGGTCAGGCATTGGCACAGGTTGCCCAGAGACGTTGTGGATGCCCCATCCCTGAAAATGTCTAAGGCCAGGATGGATGGAGCTCTGAGCAACCTGGTCTAGTGGAAGGTGTACCTCCCTACAGCAGGGGGGTTGGAATTAGATCTTTAAGGTCCTTTCCAACCCAACTCATTCTATGATTTCATGATCCCCATCAGGAATCATAAGTGATAGATTTATTTCCAAGGGGGAGAAACCACCACCAGAAGGGCTTGGACAGTTTAAGTACTACCAGCGGATACTTTTGGTGTTGTCAGACGGAGGCAGGATCTCTTCCTGAAAGACCTCTTTAGCTTAGGCAATTTGCTGGACTTGGGAAGGGGATGTGGGTGAATTGTCTGGCCCCTGTTGCACAACATTCCAGCTAAATGATCTCACAGTCCCATCCACATTCCCTCCATGGCTTGATGGGTGTGTGGGCAGAAGGCCTGGGGCAGAGGAGCCCTGTGATGCAACCTGAAGCCACCCTGCAGCTCCTGCTTTTACAAGCCAGGCTGCCCCTGGTGTGCATGTGGGAGCAGCACCCAGCCTTGTCCAAAGGCCATGATGAAACCAAAACAAGTCCCTGCAGCAGCTGCCAAACAGAACTGCCCCAGCTCTGAGCACAGCCCTGTCTGCTCTCAGGAGCCAAACTGGAGGCATGAGAGCTCTTCAGTGCCAGCAGGGCTAAGGAAGAACTCTGGGAGCAAGCAGGGACAGCCTTTCTGAGCCTCTCCCCCTCGCTGGCTAACCCAGGCAGCCACCCATTGCTCACCATCGGTGAGCACGGGCTAAAGGCAGCAGAGGAGACCAGGTCTGTGCTCTGTGTTTCATGGATATTGTGAGACAGCACTAGCAAACCTTCCCCACCTGTGCAGTCCTCCAAGGAAGCATTCCCAGAGCAGGACAAGGCTGGAGCACCAGAGAACAGGCCTTTGCCCAAGCTCCCTTCAGACTAGCCTGCAGAAGCAGACCCAGATAAACAGGGATTTCCTTCAGCTCAGCAGTTTGTCCTGTTGTCCCCTGCCAATGCTCAAATTGCAACGAGGTGAAGATGATGGGTGGGAAGGCGGGGGGGGGGTCGTCTTCTCCTCCCTAGGCAGCATCTCAAGGACACCTCTGAGTCCCCTGTCCCTCTTCAATTAAATCAGCATTCATTATTGATTTGGTTGAGCCTTAAAATAGCAATCCCCAGAGCAAGTCCCTAGTAGCCAGCACAGCCCACTCCAGGCTCAGACTCTGTGGAGCCACACGACACATGGAACGAGGCCTCCACAGCTGAGGAACTCTGCTCCTGCCCCAGAGCTCCCCAGGATGGGGGGATCTTGGTCACCACCCCAGAGGACTGGAGGCAGCCATTCAAGGTCTTGGCTGTGCAGTAGGAGTGTGAGAGGACAGCCACGAGTCTCTCCTGCATGTGTACCAGGGCTTCTCCATATTCCTCCAAGGAAGAGAGGAACCCAAGGCTGGCACAGCCTGTGGAAGGCTCTGACACTCGATAAAACAGGTTTGAGAGCAGGTCCATGAAGCAGCCTCAGAGATTGCTACATGGGCACCAGCCCACCTGGCTTCTCCCATGGGACTGAGGAAAACAATCATGTGTGAAGCTCTCTGCCCACAACGAAGGGTCTCTTTAGACAGAAGAGGGGAAGCAGGGAGCTCTCTAAAGCTACTTCACCAGACAAGAGAGGGTCACACAACAAACTTACTCTGGAAACTAGCAACAGAGAGATCTCCTGGGCACCACGGGCAGGAGAGAGAAAAGAGAACAAGAGTGCTGTTAAAACAGAGACAGACAGCTCACCAGGTGAGCTGGGGAGGTGGGGCTCAGCACACACCTCCATGTGCTGCATTCCCATGGCAAGCTGCAGCACCCTCTGTCCCCCATCCCCATCCAGCTCTCCAGCAGCAAGGTCTGGCACAAAGCCTTTTCCAGAGGGGGGAGGTAAAGAATGTATTCAGACAGGTCCAGACCCTGCAAGGGTGAAGCTGGGGACGTGTGGACGTGTTCTTCAGCTCAGGAAAGGTCCCTTCTCCTCCCCACATCTTTTTCAGCCACAACGGAGCTGAGGAACCCCTCAGTTCAGTGACAGTGCTGAGAACCAAAATGAAGTGCCAAAGGCAGGACAGGCTCTGCCAGGCTCTGAGAGGTGCCTGTTTAAAACACTCCCTGCTTGGAAATTTGTCCAGTGCCCTGCCTCCCTGGGCACCTGCTCCCTCTCACAGGGTATCTGCTGCTTGGCAAACATGAAAACTCTTCCCCACAGCAGCTGCTCACTGTGGACATCACAGAGCCTTCTCCCAGGCTTACATTTTGGGGTAAAACTCTGGTAAGGATGCAGCCCTGGGCTTCTCTCCTCTCCCTTGAAGGACAGAACCCCTCCTTGTCATGGGTCCAACTCACCATCCAGCACGCAAGAGTCACCAGCCAGTGTAGAGAGGCTGGGGATGGCCAGGCTGCAAAGACTGGGTCTGATATTTGGCCAGGAGCTCTTTACTTCAGCAGCCATCTCACCAGCTGGCCTGGCCCATAGCAGAGACAGCTGCTAGGGAAGAGGCTGGTCCTCCCTCACCACCCATCACAGCCCAGAGTGCCCATCCCCTGCCCCACTCACTCTGCAGGCTGGGCAGACTGGCATCCTCAGGCTTGGTTTTCAGCAGGTGTGGGAGCCGTGTGTATCTGTACCCAAAGCCACAGCCCTGGCAAAAGAGATAAGGAAAGATCTTAGAGGTTCAAAAACAGTTGTGTTTTGCTGCTACTCTAAAGTGAAATGCTCAGTGTCCCACGAGCCCCAGGTGCTGGGAGGGGCTGGGATGCAGGATGCTCACCCGCCACAGCCTGACGAGGATCCAGTTGGTCTGTGCCCAGGGTCGCTGCTCGTAGGGAGCCAGGAGGTTCTTCATCATGGAGATCCGCCTGCCAGACAAGGACATAGGTCAGCCCACAGGGTTTGGGAACAGGGGATTAAACAGGACACACAATAGGACCCACAGAGCTGGGGCAGAGCAAAGCCACAGGTATAAGGGTGACAGAAGGCTCCTAAATCAACTCCAGCACCGTGCTGCAGCTCCGGGACCCTCAGTGGTGCTTGGCAGCCCACTTGCTCGCTCATCCAGCCCTGCCACCACCCCAGCCCTGCCCCAGCTCCCCAGGAACAGGCAGGGCAGCACTTACTGCTCTTCTGGGATCCTCTCCACAGCACGCAGCGAGTGGGGGTAGCAGACGTAGCTGGCCAACGCCTGCATCAGGGAGTCCCGGATGTCTGAGGAGGAATGAGAAGGGACTAGGCCAGGCACCCAAGGACACACAGGGAGCTGTGGGGGGGTGCCAGGGGCTGGGAGGGACTGACCCTCACGTGGAGAGGCACACTGTCCCAGCTGACATGGAGAGCATGCTTATGCTCTGACAGCTAAGGAATAACCCCAGACTGGACATGCAAGTAGCTGGGACATGAGTCCTGCTTTCCAAAGCGTATCCCAGGTCATGTATCTAACCCTGGACTAAGAAGGACACACCAGACAAGGGCAGTGCTCAGCCTCTCTTTGTATGTGGAGGCATAAAGCACTCAACAGATTCAGGAGACAGATCCCAACAGAAGTCTGGTGAGCCACTGGCAGAGGGACCGGCCAGACCTGTGGCACCATCACCCCAAAGCAGAGGAGTGCAGCTTTACCTGTGCCCACAATCCTCGAGTCAGCAAAATGCTTGGCCAGGATGGCAGCAAGGCGCATCAGGGTCTCGTCATAGCCTGCAAGAGAAGGAGGGAGCAGGGGTCACACCAACGGCCTGATGGGAAGCCCTGTGGTCCCAGCACTCCTGTGGACATGGTACAGGCCATGGAATTCATCCCTGTAACAGCTAGCTGCAGCTTTGTTGTGTGTCTAGTTGTCAAAACAAACAGCTGGGAAGACACATTCATCTCCAGGAGAGCCTCTCACCTCAGTCTGCAGAGTCTGAAACAGTTACTCAGAGAAACATAAAACCATGCAGTCCAGTCGGACACAAAGGAGAGGTGCCTGGTGCAGAAGAGGTTGAGTAACACAAAGAAGATCTTAGAAGACAAGCCATGTCCAGCCTGCAGGCCCTAAGAAATCTGCTACTGCTTAATTCTGCTGCTGCCTGCACAGCAGGCACAGCCCCCACTTAAAGGATGTGAACACTTCAGCTATGTCTCGTTGGTGGGAACAGAAGCTTTTCTTACCTTCGTGGGCTCTGGAAAGCACAGAACTATTTGCTAAGAGCTCAGCAGGGTCACTTAGCCAGGAAAGCACAGAACGTACCCAGAGGAAATCCACCTAAACACAGACTCCTGGCACCATGTGGGTGGTCATCTCCATAGGAACTTACCCAAATCCCAGGGGAATTTGAAAGCAGTCCCAATTTCTGCACTCACGGCACATCTCCTCCCACCCAGAAACCAGAAAGCAATGGCATGCACTGCTGAGGTACTCACATCTTAGAGCACCCCAGCCCATTCCTGATACTCCTTTGGAAACACAATCCATAGCTGCCAGCAATTTTCACTATAGCCAACCCTGTGAGAGCTTTGGGCAAGGCATGGGCTCCCTGTCTGAGTACAGTGACCAGAGGGTACCCGCTCAGAAAGCAGCCTCAGCACCTGCCCAGCACACACAATGTAGTGGTGCAGCACGTCACAACCAGGAAAGGACACAGAAGGGGTGATGCCCAACATCTGCTACTTCTCCATAAGGATGTGACTTTATCAGGACAGAATTAGCAAGGCCTCCCCATGCCCTCACCTGGAAGTTCCTCCATGCTGTTTACAGGGCTGAAGTAGTTCTTGAGTGCACTGTAGCTGTTCATAGCCACGCTGAGGTAGAATTCTGGCATGAAAGCGAAGAGCGAGCCTGTCCTGTCACCGTGCTCGATGGTGCGGATGCACACCCGCAGCAGCCAATAGATATCCTGCATCTTCTCCTGGCCAGGAAGAACACAACAGTCCCCAGTGAGTTTTGTCCAGCTCCTCTTTGGAGAAACAACCATCAGCACCACACTTAGACCTCAGAAACATTTCCGCATCGGAGGTGTTCCTCAGACCGCTGCTCTGAGTTCAGTAACCTGATCTGTGCATTTAGGCTTTTCACAGAGCCACAGAACCTTCAGGTGGAAGGAACAATCTGAGATCTCTACACCAACCTCAAGCTCAGAGCATGGCTCTCATCAATGTGATGGCTTTGTCTCACCCAGCATTTAGACCCTCCAAGCACTACTCCTTGCCAGTGTGTATCCAACCACACAAGCCTGGTGGCAATAAAAGGAAGTGAGTTTTGATTCCAAGGACGCTGCTGAAAGAAAGCAGACACTAGAAAACCCAGCAGAAATCTGCTGGAAAGGAAGTTGGTCCATTGTAGGGATTAAATAGGAACAGGCTGAAAGCTCACACCAACTCAGATCTTTGTAATAGGCAGCCACAGCCTTTCAGGTTCTGTGCCAGCCATTCAAACAGATTTACTGTCCTGAGGAGCCTCTTGTTTCTCTAAATAAAACTCTGGGGGTCCTAAATTAAAACCAGGAAATTTAAGGGCATCTACATAACTGGAAACTATAAAAATGAGTGCCAACAAAGTCATAAAAAGAGGAAATATTATTTCATATCCTGCAATGCCAAGAAATAGCATAAGCAATAACTACTTGCATAAAAATAGATGGAGAAGGGTTAGACTTCTAATTAAAGAAAAAAGTAAAATTAGAGGTGCAGATAAGGGATTTTGTTTGCTTAGTGGCTTTTCTAAAGTGTGTTGTTACCACCTTTGGGAGATTTTCATGGGTTTTCATGGGTTCTGTAAATTAGACTGAACTAGTGCAAATCATCTAAAATGATTAAAAGACATTTTTATCTTGACACCAACACACATCTCAGCCAAACTGCTGCTTTCAGGATAAAAAGCAACTGTGCAGACAACATTAAGTTAAAAGAAATGCTGCATTTGGTTTTATTAAGACTTGACAACCTCAAAACATCATTTCAGGTATTGCCAAGCTTGAAGAAAGCCTACACCAAGAGGATACAAAGATGTGATTACCCACAGTGTGATGGATAAATACAGTGTTGTAATAAAATAAGCTGGAATTCCCACAGGGATGTTTTGAAGGCAGGATTATGTGCTTTAAAACGAAGAGTGTTTTTAAGCTGTAGCATTCCCTTTTGTCTAACCTTGAATCCCTCAGCTCAGAATAAACCAGTGACTAATTCCCCTGAGGAAGGAGCAGCCTCTGCTGTGCTGTGACACAGCACAGAGTGGGACTTCACCTCTAGACAGAGCCAGGCTCTTTCTCTCCATCACCAACAGCAATGCCTGCAACACTTACACAGATGTGATCCTCCAGTGCACACAATTCCCAGGGACACAGGAGCCACTGGATGGATGGATTCATTGAGAAAGAGCAGGATGGCTGTGAGATGGAGCCCTGAAGGCACAGGCTCCTGGCTGCAGCTACATTTGGCTCCACAGCAATCTCACTGGGCTCTCAGGGCACATTCCACACCCTGAGCCAGCTCCTGAGCTGCTCTCCAGGTGGACCATGCAGACCAGAACAGCAGCACAAGCAGGGAAGGCTGTAACCTTTGCTCCCAGATGCTGCTGATTCATCCAGAAAGGTGACACTGCACTCCTGATGGATGGCAGCACCTGCCTTTAGTATGACAATGGATTATCCAGAGTCATGAAGTGTTTCTGCAAGGGCCATCATAGCCATACCTGCAGTGCACCCTGGTGAAGCCCCTCAGCCTTTCCAGAGTAGTCTGGGAAGAAAGGATTCTTTTGTGGCAAGCATGGGCTATGCTATTGCATTTGGAGATCTTCTCCCTCCAGTATTGTGCCTTGCAGTCCTTCTCAGGAGTAAAGGAGAGGACAAGCAAAGAGCTCATGAGCCAGGATCAGCCACTATAGCTCTGCCAGATGCATTCATGAGAACTACTCTTCCCCTCCCTGTTTACATCCTGGGACACATGCAGAGACCCTGCTGCCTCTGCATGTTCAAGGCAACTAGTCTTCTTCCCCAGGTACAAAAAAAGCTACAGAGATGGGGCAAGGCAATGTGCAGGGGAAGACAGAAAAAGATCAGCAAAACTGCTCACAAGAAAACAGACCAGAGATTTTATCCTGGAAAATGGTGAATTCAGAGAAAAAGGGACAACCTGTGCAAATAGTCACTGCATTACTAAATGCAGAACACACTCTCTATGTGGAAACAAAGTGAGGAAGAGGAGAACACCTTAACAAAAATCCCTCAGCTTGGATCCTGCAGATTTCAGGAAGAGCAGCAGCAGTGAGATCCCCTTGTGATGCACAGCACAGCTCAGTGAAGTGGTCCACAGCAGCCTCTATCCTCTGACATGTCCTGAGAACTGAATCTCCTTTCGACCTGTACTCTTCTGTCTGCAGAGCAGATGCCACAAGTGAAAGCCCAGAGCACCATGCCCAGCTCAGATCAGACTGGGCTGTGTCCTAACAAACACTACAGGACCAAGGCTGGGACAGGAGTCTCCAATGCACAAGAAGGGATAATAAGCCCCAAAGATCATCACCACTGCTTCAACACCAGGGAAAACAACACTTGTGGCATGTGAGCCAAGCAGCACTGATGCTCACTCACTGGTCTCCTCTGAGCTGCTGGAATTACACTCCTGCTCACCTTTGAATAGATGGTGACATTTATCCAGGCGAGGCGCCGGCTTAGGTGATTGAGCTTCTCAGAGAAGACCTTTTGGCTCTTCAGCAGTTCCTCATGGATGTCTCTCCTCTGAAAAGAGTGCAGAGATGTGAGGCAGATGTCACTGCCATTTACAGCATCCTTTTTCAGGGCTGGACAAACAATGCAAAAGCAAATACCACCTTGGGGCTACCTAGGGAGCATTGGCAGGAGGGAAAGGGGACAGTAGCTTTTCTGTGGATGCTCTTTATAGCACTGATTCCCACTCCTTCCACAGAAAGGGAGGGAGTGGAAGTGGGAGTCCAGAAACACTTACTCTCTTTGGGCAGCGGCTGATTTTTTCCTCTGTGTCTTTCAGTGCCATGGCATATTCATTCACATCGTCTGACACACCAACCATCTGTTGGGAGAAGGAAAGGGCATATACAGTCACTAAATAAGCAGGAAACAGAGTCAGTGTGGAAGCCTGGATGTTGGGGAAATGGATTCCTACATAGCACGTGCTGTTTACCTTCCCAAGCTGCTGGTGCACACTGAGGTTGTACATCATCACTATCCCATCCAGGACTTCCAGAAGGGAGTTCTCAGTGATGGGTTGGTCTGGCTCCTCTGGGGGTCTGCCCAGTAAGAGACCCTCGTTTCCATGGGTGCCTTCAACTGCAATGCATCCCCAAGACAGAAAAGAAGTTCTCAGCACAGCATTTTGGCACCTCAGCTTCTGCCTTCACCTCTCTGAAGCCAAAGCCCTGTTGTGTCTCTGTGCCCCTTCCCAGCCCACATGAGTCACTAGATACACTAACACACCATTCCCATCTCGCTGCCTGCATCAGGTTGACCCATAAGATCTGTTCAGACAGACCCAGGCCACGTAAGTTCAACTTCCTCAAGCCCTGTATATGCTTGAGAGGCCTGCATGGCCCAATGCAACAGCAACAGTGCTGCTCCTGCACACGCCATCTCCTCCAGCTAGTCTGTGTTCAGAGCAAATGTGGCCACAACTGCCTCTGAACCACCTCTCTGCAAAGCCTCACTGCACGTGCAGGAACCAGGCAGGAACCCTACACACAGAGAGTGACAGCACCACCAGCATCATGCTCAGGATGGCAAAGGGGTCTTTTGGGTCTTTGCGGACTTTTGGGTGTCAGCACGTCCTGGGAATGAGAAGGAGCAACGCTGGCAGCAAAGAGATTCCATTCCTCTTGAGAGTACCGGGAGCTGGAAGATGCCATTCTGCCAGGGACCCCCTGGGCCAGGGTAGCACACAGCAGAGTACTCACTGTCCTCCTCTGTGCGCTGCTCCACGCTCAGCGTGCGCACCTTGATCTTCTCCAGGGCGCCCAGCGGCCGCCGCGGGTTCATCAGGCTGACGGCTGCCGTGCTCAGGAACCGGTTGGCACGGCCCAGGGTGGGGGAGCTGAGCCAGCCAGGTCTGGCAAGAGCTCCACCGATGGCCAGGGCGGCAGAGGGACGCTGGGACTGAAAGGAAATGAAGGGAGAAGCAGTTCCAGCTGTTTGGTTACCTGCTGTTCCTCCCTTGTCTCTGCAAGGATGTTGGGATAGATGTCCAGTGGCCACTGGAAGATGAGCGGACACCCTTCCTATCATGGTTGGGCCAGCAGTGCCAGGGTAGCAAATGGACAGTCCTTCCTCCAAGGGCACATGCCAGGCACAAGCAGCAGATCTGCACAGCAAGGAGCTGCTCTGTCTGTCATTGCCTTGCACCCTTCCAAATGCAAGCACCATGAGCTGCCATGGAGGGGGGGTGCATATTCAGATCAGTGGGTAGTGAGAGAACACAGCAAAGAAAATGTTGCTGCTCAAACTTGGGACCCTGCTCAAACATCCAGGACCTTGCTGATCTCCAGTGACTCTCATGCAAGTGTAGCTGTTTATCTGGTTGCCCATGGACTGGTTACAGTCCTGACCCAGACATTGCCTTCTTCTAAAGAAAAGCCTCTCTGGCCAGAGGCTGAACTTGCTGCCCCAGCACCAGGACCCCTGCAGGTGATTAACATAACTCACCTGTGCTGCTGATGTTGCTGATTCCTCATCTTCATCAAGATCATCCATAGTCACTGCCTGTAGCTCTGCAGGGTCAATCAGGACATTGGCTTTTGCAGCCAGGTCATCTGCACAGAGCACAGCAAAGCAGCTGTGAACACAGGAGTCACCCTTCACTTCCCATGAGGCAGCCCTGGGCTCATCCTCTCTCCTGCTTTTTGGCAGTAGAGAAGCAGTCAGCAAAGCTGGATGGTGTATCAGAACCTTCCCCTGGCTTCCTTCCATGGAACAAATCTGCTCTCACTAACAGAGACCAAGCAGTGATGGGTGCTGCTCACCCAAGACCCATTTCTGCTCTTGGTCCTACCAGCTACAAATGGGATAACTGAGGAACCAGGAAACAACCACCAGGGCCAGACTAGAATAGTGCAGGGAAGGAAACTCTGTGCCTGAGACAACTTTTTAAGCATCCAGTTCTTCAGTGCTGTCCCATGATGTGTCCCTAACTCACTAGGACTGAGACTCACACCGGAAACAATCTCAGCCCAAAGGAAGGCTGTGCTGATGTCTGTGCTGTACAAAGCCTAAAGAATGTCATCTCTAATCCATAGCTCTGTCTTTAAATCTCTTCAGGATACTTTGGTAAGAGACCAGAGGAGATTATGTAGTTCTTAAGTTAAGTAATCTAATTTTGAAAAAACTAGGGATTAACTTGAGACAGAGAAAATGGTCCTAATCTTGCAAACATCCTGGGGAGGAAGAGACATCTGAGCAAAGGTAAGTGGCACATTAGCCAGAAACCAGAGACAAATCAAGTCCAGTGGAATGCCAAGGGGTTTCTAATCCTTCCTTAAGGGAGGCTTTGGAAGTTTATTGCCAGAGTGGGCTGCTTACAAACACACAGCTGCAGTACATACACAGGACTGCTACTCCTTGCCCCGAGTGGTACAGCAAGTAAATCCTGGACATCCTTCATGCCCAGTAGAGCCAGGCTGATGGTCAGTGCTTTGACAGCTCCCAGCCCTTGGCTGTGGTGCAGCAAGAGCAAAACACCAGATATTCCCAGACTATCCCCTTCCTCCAACTGCCACATGCCCCATTCAGGGATACAAACAGTAAACTGTTCACTTGAAGGACACTCCACCCAATAGGAGCGATGTCTTCTTCAGAGTAACCTGCACCTCATTAAAATTCAAGTCTTCTCAAATTTAATCAAAATTCATTACCCACAGCTCCCTGGAATGTCTCTTGGGTGAACTTCAGCCAGGACCTGGATGCAGATATTGGAAATGAAAGCACTTACCTTTCAGAGTCTTCTTAAGATGAGACAGGAGTCCTCCAAGTCGCTGAAGGTCAAAATAATCCACCTTCCCATTATAGAAGAGTTGAGGAGGGACATAAGCCTCTAAAGCAGAGAAGATTTGTTTTTTCCATGAGTCCCATGCACAGGATTCACACATATATGTATGGCCTCCTAAGGCAGACCCCAGGGGCCATCCTAGACTAACATTTATCAACAAGATTTTTGCCATAAAAGCACGAGCCGTTAAGGCAGGGGTGATTTCCACAGTGGAGGAAGCATTAGATCCATGCAGAAACAGGAGCAACCAAGGGCCATCAACAACAAGCCTCCCAGCACTTCCTTCCTCAAACCACAGGCACTGGGGTAAACTGGATCATCATAAGACTTGGCAGTTCTCCACCTGGCTACTCCAGCTCTGACACTTAGTCCCACATGGATTATAAAGCACTTATTGAGTCTAGGGAAAGGGTCAATCTAAAGTAAGAAAAGGGAATGCCAAGCAGATCATGGATGCACAGGCAAGGTGGGGTTTAAGGGTGGGAAACAAATTGGCACTGACTCAGTTCCCCCTTAATTCCACAGTCTGGGAACCACAAAGCTAGACAAATATCTTTCCCTAAACTTTGACTATGGGATCACTGAGCTGCCCATCCACAGACTCATTATCAATACTGGACTCTGCTCCAGAGCAGAGAGGGGGAACTGACAAACAGCACAGGTGTCCCTTTTCAAATCTCAGGTGTGGAGGTTAATTGGAATAGAGCTGCACACGGGAATTTCCCAGGGTGACTGGGAACTACAGTCTCAGAGTGAGAGAAGGCTCAAGCACCCATGAGAAACACAAAATTTCCATCATTCTGGAAAGCACTACTGAGAAGCGAACCTTGTCCTAACCACAAGGTTAGGACAACCTAACCTTCAAAGCCTCTCCCCCAGGCCTCACCTTCACTGCTCAGGGCAGCTGGGGTCTTTGCCTTGTGTCCATCCCAGAAGAAGCGCAGGGCAGCAATGAGGCGGTGCAGGAAGCACACCATGTACTCTGGTGGGCACAACACAGTCAAGTTCTAGGGCAAGAATGAGAGTCCAACCATCAGGGCAGGTGTGAAAATGCATCTCAGTCCCAGGGGCCACATGGAGGAGGCAGAAACTTTGTGTTCTCAGCCTTACTAGCATCTCTAGCTTCCAGCTCTGGTAGAGAGCCCAGTCCTAATGGTAGGCAGCAGTTTCCACCTCCAGAAAGTCCTGGGCACTTAAACAACAAACTGGCCTGACAGAGGAGTAGGAGGGATAACACGCTCCACCACCAAAGATGGGGCTGATGATAAACACAGAGATGCAGGTGAAGAGAGGGTTTCCTGCACCAGTGGATGCCTACCTCCCAAAGCTGCAGGCCAAGAGCCTGATCCAGGGCCAGAACAGTCCTCACCCAGGCAGTGAAGAGGAAGCCAAAGCTCTGTTGTAGCAGAGCACCCCACAGCCATGCTCCCCAAGGGGCTATAGAAGGACATTCAGCTCCCACCTAGGGCTGTCCCCAAGGTCCACTTTCCTATAAATCACTGCATAGGACTGGGATAAGTTGCCTGGTTTCTGGCCTCAGATCTCCCTCCTCCTCACTCCCTGCCATATCTAGGCCTCAGTGGATCAACTGCTGGAAGCAGCCCAGCCAAAAGGGCATTGCTCCCAACCTGAAGGTGCCGGAGGCTCGTGGGAAGGTTGGCCCTTTGACTTACCCCTCTGTTGCTAGCATTTTCCTGAAGAAACTTGCGAAATTTGTTTAGGAAGATGTATCTGGAGGCTTCCCCCTGGCAGAAGGAAAATCAGGTAGTAAATCTATGCCTTACAAGGCCCATCATGTGGAGATACTGTCCCCAAACATCCACAGAGCGCTTACCCCTCCTCTGTCCTTGTTGTTCAGCAGCAGCTTCAGAATCTGAACCTGGAGACCTTCCACCACTAAAATGGGGACACACGTCTACCATCAGAAAACAAGCACTGGAGAGCAACTTAACCCCTCTTAACCCCAACTGCAGTGACCTGTCCCCAAGAGAAAGGCTACCTCCTTAGCAGAGGGGCCCAGGAAGAATTAGTGCTGGCAGAAAGCTAATGAGAATTTTCTCCTTCACCACCTAGCAATAAATTCATTCACAGCTGAAAAACAACGCCCCTGAAGGCGAGTTTTGGTTTGCCTGTGGCCCATGATGGGGAGCTGCAGGTCTGTGCAGTGGGGTCCCAGCAATCCTGACCTGCCACCAGAAAATAGCATGGCTGGCTCCCACCCCTGCAGCACAGCCTGTCCTGACAGGAACACAGCTGGACTTCAGGTAGTGAAGGGGATTTGGAAACAGCTCAAAAAGTCAGTCCTCCCTCCTGGCTGCACAAAAGGTGTGGGATCTTGGCAATTTCCCTCCTTCCTCACAAACCTTCAATGCGTTTCTTGAGCCGCTGGCAGCCTCTCTCATATGCCCGACGCCTCAGTCTCTCCTCAGCACTTTCCTCCTTCACCTCCTTACTCTCCTTGCCCTGGTTGGGGAACAAACAGTGATTAGTAGGAGACCACAGCACAGAGAAAATGTCTTGCCAAATGAAGAGCAGAAACTCCCCGAAACAATGTACCAGTGTGTGACTGCAGCTGGTAGCACACCTGAACAGACCTTCCCCAGCCTTCTAACAAGTAAGGGCAGGAGATCTTTTGGGGACACCCCTATCAACCTGTATTTCCTTAGACACTGGGAGGTTCCCTTCCCAATCTGTTGCCACAGACGACTGTCCCCCTTCTTCTGTCTGAGCACCACACCCCAAACATCCCCTCTAAGTGGACATAAAAGATGACAGGGCAATGGAAAAGCTACAGCTCCGCAGGACCCTCCAGTGCTAACACAGCTGGAAACAAAGGCCATTCAACCTCCTCATCAGAAAATGACAGGGACATCAGGCCACAGTATTTCTTCAGACTCCTTAGTGGATGTGCCTGTACTCACCTCTTTGGTGAAGCGGTTTGGCCACCACGTGGTGGGAATGAGCTCCTGCAAACCTGCCTCCTCCACACGCAGCGGGCTCTTGATGTAGAAGAACACAACAGAACGGAGCACATCGAACCTGCAGCCGAGTTAAAGCAAGCACAGGAGCTACACTGGGAGCAGGCACGGGGCACGAATCCAGGGCTGTAGTGAGAAACCCCTTTCCAAACAACCACTGCAAGATCCAGAGCCCCCTTCTCCCGGGAGAAGCCTCATGCAGCTCTCACAGTGGCTGCCCAAATGCTAAAATAGAGCTACACTGCTCTGAAAGTGGCTTTGCTCTAGGGATACCAGAGAGGTCAATCAGGTAGAAATGAGCTCCTCTGTGTTGGTAGGATGTGGCCTATACAACATTGCTCACACCCCTCAAAGCAGGACTTTGTAGAGATTGGTGTCAGGCAGAGGAGACCTAAGATATGACCTCTCAAAGACAGGGTGGTTTCTGCCTCCCACGACCTGCAGATCCTTGACATGTCCTTGGCTGCATTATTGAGGGAAGGGAAAGCTGAGACAGGAGGAGGCACAAAGGATACAGAACATTGCTGAGTAGGTATTTCCTGGATTTCTCATGCTTCAAGACTGCAATGGTGAGCCGGAGGTAGTGAATCTAGGGAAACAGGAGAAGCAAAAGTGATTCCATCTGCAGAAGATGATACAACTCTTTGATAGGTACAATATGACAAAACTGCCATCTCTGGATCAAACAACTGTAAAATCCAAAACCTCATGTACCTTTGGACAAGGGGACATAACAGAAGCTGGCTAGTCACAGATTCCTGAGGATTCAGAAGTGCAACTCACTTGTAATCCCAGGTCTGGGATGATGGGGGAGAACCTGTAAGCCCGCAGCAGGGACATCAGTAGCTGCTTGAGGCACTCATGCACTTCATATTCCTGCGAAAATAAGAAATACATTGAAGAACAAAAACATGGGAGTCAGGAACTGCTATAGCTCTCAGAGTGTGACCTTAGAAGGAAGCATTCACTTCTGAACTGAACAAGCAGGTGCTCTGAACCCACAGTGTCCATCTGACTCCACAGGAGAAGGCCCAAGCAGAAGTTGGTGCCAACGCTTTGCTACATGGAAACAAGTTTTGCAAGTAAAACCAATCCTGAAGTCATCTACAAAAAGCCAAAGTCCCAGCCCCTCTTTGTTCAGCAGTCACCCATCCTCATTATCCCCTGAACCTACCCAGTGCAGGCAGAACCAACCCAGAAAGGAAAGAAGTTATTCTTGCATAAATGTGATGATGAGGAGTTGTCTTTTGAGTCCAACTCAGAGCCAATCAGCAGGATGACAGTCAACTCTTCCACAAACACAGCAGCCCTACCAGGATGTCCAGCATCACTTCTAGGATGATGGGCCTGAGGGAGTCATGACATTTGTCAATTAAACTTCTCATGACAGCTGGCTGGGCCAGTGCCCTTATCTGTTATCTGTTACCCAAAAGGGCAGACATGCTGCCTCCAAGCAGATCCCTGGCAGTGACTGGCTCTGTGTAACCAGCCAAGCAATCCGGCAGCAGCAGATTCCCAGTGGTAGCAAAGGCTGCCTCAAACAAGAGTCCCAGGAAGGAGTGGCTTCATCCAACATGGACAGGAAGGGAAGCTGGAGGAAGCCTTTCCCCAGTGCAGGAGGTGGTGACAGTGCCCACTTCTACCCCAGTCCTGCACACTCTGGTCGATCTCTTGGAACACACAGCAGCATTTAAGACCTTGACTGTCACATTAGCACTAACAACATCCAAGAGACCATTTCTTAATGATAAACTTGATGTTTCCAGAAGCAGGCAGTCATTCACCATTACCAGTTTCTTCAGTAGTAGGAGAAGTTTAGAAATTACTTGTTAACTCAATGCCAGTCTCACCATTACCAATTACTCTGCATTCAACCCTCATTCCCTGTGTGTGAAGCAGTTCTCTCACCAGTTGAGCTAGGTGAGAGGGTGGTCTACCACAAAAAAAAGGTGTATCTTGTCACCAGGAGGGGAAAGAAGTTGAACACTACCAGCATTTCCTAGGGAAAGCTCCTCAGCACCTCCCAGAGTCTCCCTGTGATCCAGCACCCTAGTAACTCACCTCCATAAGAAGCCACATGAGATCCAGTAGCTGTTGAATAAGGGGGTGGGCCTCCACTGCCCCTCCTCGCTCAAGGATGCTCAACAGGAAGGTCATGAGCACATCTTCCACCAGGTACACCTTGCACTGCAGACAGAGAGGCTGGGTCAACAGTCCTCCACGGCACAATCACTTCCCAGAGAAAGCTGAGGTTTACTTTGCCTTGCAAGAGCAAAAACAAGCACTACAGAAGCTTGTAACGGGCAGGCAAAACTCACCATGAGAGGGGAGAAATAATTGAAGATGTGAGCTAATGTAATCAACACTGTGGGTTCCCCCTGCAGCTGCCACATGGATGTGTCCTTCTCCACCAGCTTTCCTTCCTGCAATGACAAACCCAGAAAAACACACAGCTTGTATCCAACCAAATCCACCAATCCTCCAATGACTGAGTGAACCAGAGGCCTGGAGCAGCCACTGTTTGCTGTTCCATGCCTGACTGCAGTAAAAACCTCGAACATGAGAATTTAGGATGGCAAAGAAGCCAGGCCTACGCCTCTAGAAAGCTGTAGTGCAGTCCAGATGTCACTATCAGCCACATGCAGGCACTTTGGCAATGTTTTTCTAAAAAAAGGTTAAGTTTGCATGATAATTTGTAAATGGGAACCCCTACAGAGGAAGATGACTAGCAAAGCAGGCCTCCATTCAAGCCAAGACCACAGCAGATGGCTTTCCCTATGTTTTGGGCATAAACAGATCTCTCATCCTAGTGGAAAATAGTGTTTTCCAGCAAAAACAGTTCTCAAGGCAGGCCTGCCAGAATTTCACCACATCACTGCACCAGGACACCAGCAAAAAGTTCAGGATATGAACAAACTGCTTTCAAGGGAGCAAAATCAAACCCAGAAGTCCTGACCCTAACAAACATCACTTCTTGAATACTGGCAATGAACTTTCATAAGACTGAGAACAACAAAGCCCAGTATGATTTAAATTAAGCCCTGGAACTACCAGGAAGCCCATTTTGCAAGGCAGAGAGCTCCAGGGACATGCACACCCCATGCAAAAGCATGCAAGCATTTAGAGTCTCTGGTGTATGCAAACATCTGAGCTGGCAGCATGTGCTGAGAAGAGCAGAACCACATTCCCCAGCGTGGTGCCCCTCGGACCCACCGTCACATCTATTCCAACATGGATCACATTCTTCAAGTAGCCCAACAGCTTCCGAGCCTTCACCAGGTCTGCCACGGGAGGATCCTGCAAGGGCCGGTACCCTTCCACTGGATAAGTAGGTGAGTGTTAAGGGAAAATGCAATCTGATCCTCTCAGGGCTTCTTTTGTTTGTGCAAGGGAAAGACTGTGTGTCTGTTTTACTCTATACCCATGCACACCTCAGTCACAGTTCAAACCACAGTGCCTTCTAAATGGACGATTAGCCACAAGCTCTTATCCCCACTTCCTCAATATTGCAAAGCAGCAAGTTTTTCACATCACACTTCTGCTTGGGTGAAATATTTTTTTATCAGAAGGACCAACCTGACCCCCTGCTACAGCTACCAACAGGCAGAGCCAGAACTGCTCTGACAGGAGCTGAGGGTTTCACCATTCACAGAGGAAGGCAGAAGGCAACACTAATAAATGTCAGAGGTCCCATATGGCTGGAAGGTAAAAGAAATCAGTGGCCAAGAGTCTCAGCAGCACAAGGATTTCAAAAACTGGAAAGTGAGAACTTTACAAGATCTGAATGCCTGGAACAGGCAGCCCCCAGCTGTAGCAGCAGTTGCTGACTCAGAGCTGAAAGCAACTCTCATTTCTGAAACTGATGTTTGTGTCCTGCAGTTCTGCTCCAGTTGAGGGGGTATCTGGTTCTTCTCTCCTTGACTCTGCTCTGCACACAAGTGCCAACAGCAGAAAGTGAACTGCAGTCAGGTCTGTATATTCTACAGCCTCCAAAGATGGTCTCAGGACAGGCTCTTCTTCCTTCACACCTCCTCTCCCCACACCCAAAGGATATCGGAGCGGACGGCTTCCGAAGTTAAAAGCAACAGACTCCTTGAAGGAGAGGCTGATGGCAGGGAAATAAGCCATTCCAGCCCCCCTCGTGATGTTATCGAAGGCAGTTCCCAGAGACATGCCATTCCTGAAAGAAGGAAAACCCACAGGATTTTAGTCACAGCAGGAGGGGTCTGAAGTCAGCTGAGCAATACAGACATCTGCATTCCCCTCCCAGCAACTTGCCAACATGGATATGTCAGTCAGTCATGCCTCCTGTCACTGTTAACCTGGCACACACGAAAATGCCACAGCTCTGCTGAGTAACAGCCACGGGAAGCACAGAGGCATTCCCATTTTCATATGAAGGCACTGGAGTCTGCACAACGTGCAGAGCCCACTCAGGTTCAAGGGCAACCCAAACCCCGATGAGATAACTAACCAGCAGCACATTTCAAAGGCAGGTGACTTTTTGGCCTCATCTATTTGATGTTAGTGCAATGAAAGACAATGTTTTCAATCTACTCTTCCATAAAAATGACATGGACCATCTAACAGTTTTTAATTTCAACTGACTTGTCACAGGCCAGGGCCAGAGAACAATTCTCATTGTGCATGGGAGCTGGAAGCTGGAGATTTATCACCCTTCCCACAGCTCCTTGTGAATTTAGGGCAGGCAAGGTCTACACTGACCACAAAAGCCATCAGTGTGGCTCAGCCAAGTGTGGCATTAAAGCATCACAAGATGCTTTCCCTCCAAAATCCTGGCAAACTTTACACACACTTTGTAGCTTGAACATCTTTCTGCCAAATGCTCTCAACTGAACTTAGGAGACCCAACAACCCATTCAGATGGTTTCTGGACAACACAGAAAAGCAAATGCCAGAACTACCAAGGAACTTAAAGGGGAGAGGGCAGAAACAGGGTTCAACCTGCTGAGCAGTGAGGAAACCTTTATGTTACACACAGACATCAACAAAGCAGGAAACAGGACAAAGATGCTTACAAGCAGAAAGCAATGGTGCCCTCATCGAGGTCTATCAGACAGCTGACGATGTCTCCTGCTGCCCAGGACTGCAGCAAAGGGAGAGAAAAGGTTAAACATATTTCCAAGGTGTTTCCACATCAGAAGAAAACTGCAACCCAACCAATCCCTTGTGATTCAGGGTTGAGGGAGAGTTTCTTCTCACAGCAGCTCACATAGCATTTTCAGGCACTTCTGGAAGCTGCACATCAAGCCCCTGATTAGGATCATTTTTCCCCTCCAGCACTAGGAACATATATTTATCCCAACAATGCATCATGCACTGATGTGCTACAGAGAACCAGAGCCTTCCAGAGTCTGACAGCAGCACTATGCTGGGAGTCAGTCTGCTGGGGTTGCTAAACAAAGCACTCAGCATGTCCAGCACCTTTAAAGTACAAACAATTGCTGGCACACAGCCCCCCAGGAGCAGGCTGAAGCAGGGAGGAAAGCCTGAGGGCATTTCACAAGGCCCAGCAGAATCCAGCGAGCAGAAGGAGTCACCTGCTTTCTCCTCCTTCCTCTCCATCCCGTTCCTGGGAGGACAGCTACTCACTTTGCCATAGTTGGTAGTAGTCACATTCCACTTGCGCACCCTGTTTCCATCATAGGCATATGAATCTGGAGTATCTCCAACTCCTTCCTGCACCAAAGTAGGAAAGAGGAGACTCAGACCAGACCAAGCATAAAAGATCCCTCTCATTGCAAGAGCACCTTTAAGGGGGAGATCAGTAGACAGGGAAAGCAGCTGACATCAAACATGCTCTGCCTGGGAAAAGTCCTTACTCTAGGAGTGAATCCAGTAGCCTCTGATCTTTGGTTCAGAGAAATATACCACTCTCTACTCATTTTTGGGTCAGAAGAAGAGTACTGGCATCCTACAATTCCAGTTTCTGTCAAAGCAGCCCCCCGGGATGCCCATCACTTCCCCTCTCATATGTTGCACAGTGACAAGTTAGTGAGTCTGCAGCTGATGTCCCTTTCCAGCACCAAACATCCTGCCTGGTGCCTGAGAAGAGCTGGCCTGGGCCTGCCTCTCCTGGACAAAAAAAACCCTTAGCATCAGCTGCTGAGGGTCATCCTGAGATGAGCTGCCAGCATTGCAGAAACACGTAGGTTCTGGAGAAGACACCAGCTGAAAGTCAACACGTAGCCGTGGCTACGTGCAGTAAGAGTACAGCAACACAGCCAGCCTGCAAGGCTTTCACACCACACACCACTCTGTGAACACAGACCAGAGAGTCTAGTAAAGACTCTTAAAACAGACCTGGCATTTCTAGTGTGCATGCTGGGCACAAAATGCCAGCGGGGCAGGAGCACAGCACCCGTGCGATGCTCCACACTGACCTAAAGAGCAGTGGAGAAACACAGAGCAGCCCTGTGCCACGTGCAGCAGTTACACTACCTCCTGATTAAATCTGCAGTTGAGAGTACACCAGCCAATCTGCATGAGTCCCTGGGAGGAGATGAGCACCTCGTAAATCCATTTCCCTGAAAGAAAAAGAGATGACACAGAGTGAGTTCCTGCCACCTGGATTGTTGTTAAGAGAAGCTGAACCTGACACTGCCCCCACAGAAACAAATGTGGCACACAAAGGAGCTCTGGGACATCCCCAGGATTCCCCTCCCACCCGGTCACTCTGGCATCACACAACCCTTCACCCCTCTGACTTCCTGAAAAAGTCAGTGGATGAGCTGGAAGATTTGGAACATATTCAGGATCTTCTGAACTCTCTAGTTGTGTAACTCTCCACACATGCTTCCTGAGGTATTTTCTCAAAGCATCACTGGTTTATCTCCTTACCTTTATACACGCATGTTGTGGCCCTGATGGACCCAAAGTTACTGTGGCCAATCACCTGGACCAACAAACAAAAGATATTTTAGAGTCAGGCAAAATAATAGGTTTGTTCAGCCCTCCCCGTTTTCTCTGTCCTAGCCCTCAAAAACAAAGCAAGATGGAGAGCTATTCACAAGGACAGTGTTGGGAAGAGAAGGGTCACCTTCCCCATCCCAGCAGCTGTACTTGGAGCTGACTGGCCCTGGGGAACCATTCAGGTCCTTCCCACAGCTCATCTGTACTTGATAAACCCCAGTGAACCACACAGAATGGCAACAGTACAATGGCAACACAGTGGCAGACAGTTCCTAGTGAACTGAGACAAAACTGTACATAAAAGTGACAATTATATGGGAATGACATCTGAATCCTGGAAAAGTTAGAACAAAACTACAGATTCAAGGTGTCCAAACTAAAGCCCATGACTGACAGGTAACATGCTGTCCAGGAACTCGACCCTGTTAATTCCTGACTCTCACAATCTCAGGACAGATCATGAAGAAGAGATGAAGGTAGGAACAAGGAATTCACAGGCAAGCCAGTCTGATCCATTCCTGAGGGTCAGCCAAAGTGAGCTACAGCAGGTGACTAAGGGGAAAGGGGAGACCAGGGCAGCCTGCATTGCTAGGGGCAAAAAAACAGGCATAGATTAAGGAGGGAACGAGCTCAGGGGCAGGGGATATGTGTGCTCGGTGAAGGGGTGAAAGGAGTGCAGAAATTACTGCAGTAAGAAAGGGTTAAATTCCAGCAGATTCCTTCTGTTGACATTTTGCATGAAGAACATCAGCTAAGGAGCAAGCACAGAGTTAGTGGAAACAAAGGAGAAAGGAAAGCCTCAGCTTTAGACTCTTTCTACCCTTTAGTAAGACCAAAGGAAGGAAGGAAGAGGCAGTCTGATGGAGGCAGGGACAGGAAAGCTGGCTGCTGGCCTTTCCTCTGCTTAGCCAAGAGAGTCCCTGGCCAAGGTAATCCTTTCATTTCCTCACAGCCCCCCTCAGAGCTTGCTGAGACTTAGTGGTACTGCTAGAACTTTTCCAGAAGAGCTCATTTCCTCCAGGATCCTGCAGCTTTCTGGGCAGACTCTGTTTACAACATGCTACAAAGTCAGTGACAGGGATCTGTTACAAAGAACAAACCAAGAATCCCCAAGTGCTTCTAGTCCCACAAGACTCATCACACTCACCCCAAGTAAGTCATCATCAACCAGCAGGAGCCCCTCAAACCCACTGGTGTGGTCCAACACCACAGTGGAGGGGCCAAGCCGGCCCTCTGCTACCTGATCTGAAACAAGAGTTGCAGAAAATCTGTTAGGGAGAGTTGTGCAGGACTTAACAGTACATAGGACAAGTGCCTCCAGCTAGACTGCAACAACATCTGGATTCTGCTACAGGGGAGGAAGACTGTGTTGCCCATGTTAGACCATGAGAACCTCAGGAAAGGAGACACCAGTGAGATTTAAAAGGAAGTTTTCACAACAATACACAAGATCTCAGCTACACAGCATTCAGGACACATGTTAAGTTTTCCACATCACCTGAAAATTTTACTTGGACAAAATTCAAAGACTAAACTCTGTGCCAAATGTTTGACCAACATATCACACTACGCTTGCAGCCAGCAAGAAAAATTCCTCTTTCTAGCAGAGGAATCAGATTGTATCCTGTCACGTCCTGACTCATTCAGGGAAAGAGATGCTGGTAAGAGCACAGGGAAGAGCCTGAGGCTGAAAATAAATAGCTACAGTGGAGACCAGTGTGTAAAAACTGTCAACAAGCCTCTGCATTTCACACTGAGGACAGCACTGCACACTGCTGGTCAAAGAAATGGCTCTGCATATCATTATCAGTAAAATACCTCCTTTGCCCTCAAACTACTTTTCATGGCATTTTTGACTGGAAATATGCCCCCTCCATCTGCAAACAGACCTGCTCCAGGGCTGGCTCATGAGCCCCTCGCAGGCTGGATTTAAAAGTACAACAAATTAGAGCACAGGAAGGCAGAACAACACTCAATCAGGGAACTGCTTTCATGGAACAACCTGTCCTTTCCAATTAAGCAGCACAAGCAGAAGCACAAATTGGACAGGCACTTGGTATCTCCTACCTCGACTGTCTTCAGAGCCATTCTCCTCTGCCAGCAACCGCTCAAGGTGCTCCTGCAGGTTCTGGAACGTCAGGTGCTTTCTAGGGAATAAGCATACAAAGGAGCTCTTCAGAAAACTCTGTCTCCAATTTTTAAAGAGCTGCAGCCCAAACATTTGTCCTGCACTGTGAGACATGAACTGCCTCATGTCACAAATCTAAGGAATTTGCTGCTCAGCACTTTGGGGCAATGAATGAACCAGAGACCAAATACAGCAAGAACGAGCCAAGTAGATAACAAAGAATCTTACTGTCTTCAGTCAGTCTGCTCAGGAGCGTTTTGTGGCAGTAAGGAAACTGTAATGTGGTACAGTGGCAGCAAGAAACCAGCTATTCTACCAACAACTGTGAACCACGACTCTGCTGCAGTCAGCATCATACAAACATGGCATAAGTCAGGATTTGTTTTTTCCCTGAAGTATACTGTAATACGAAAGAACAGAGACAGACCACAGCAGCAGCTGTAGCAGTTCAGACAAAGGTCAGGCATCCTCCCTCTGACATTTTGGTGTCACACTGAAAAATCTCTCATGCACCCCCTTTGGGCCACTGTTTTAGAGAACTTACTGCCCTCCCCTAGTTCTCTCCTTTCAAGGCTAGTTTACTTAGCTGTTCCTTGCACAAGAGCCTCCTTTTATTGTGAGAGTCACTAGTTGTTCCCATCCCTGCTTCCCATTTCCAAAGCCATCTGGGGAACACTATTCCAGGACTAGGGATTTCCCTAAGACTGTGGTGAGACCTTGTGAAAGCCTGATGGATGTAAAGACGCACAGAAGTGGAATCACAGAATCAGTTTTGGTTGGCATGAGAAGGGTGGCTTCAGCAAAGTAGCTTAATCAGCAGCTAGCATGGAGGAGGAGTTCTGGAAGGAGGGTAGAAGAGCAGGAGACAGAGAGATGTATGCAGTGAGCTCCTCTGTGAGGAATTTAGGCCTCTGAAGGCAAGATGTCATACCATAAAAGTTGCTCTCATATGGAAAATGTTATTTTCAAGACCTCTATGACTGCTACTGGGCTTCCTACCAAATATCCAAGTCCAGGGAAAAGGGTGGAAGGCGGGAAAAAAAAGAGAGACCAGTCCAACAAAGCATCAGTTCTGTGCTTTCAAGTCATTAATCACCAGGCAAAGGAACCAGAAATACTGAAAACCCAAATGCTCAGGCAGATGGAACGTTCCAAGGCTTGCTGGCAGCAGAGCTTGTGGCAAAGTAACATGACCCAGTTTGCCTCCCCTGCGCCATCACCCGGGCTCACCAAGAGCCAGAGAGCCAAGGGCTATTTATAGCAGCTCTGAGCTCACACTGGAGCTGGCAGTCCTAAGTATAGCCCGTGGAATGTGACCCCAGCCACTCTGCAGCTCTGCCAACCGGCAGGAGCCACAGGCCTGCCTCTCCCTGCCACATTCTCCATGCCCTGAACCTGTCTGACTTGCCTCTGGCAAAGAGCTGGATGCAAGGGAAATCCTTCCCATTCAGCATTACAAGTTTCTGGGATATAAAGTGGAGAAGAACTGACAACAAACAGGAAAAAACCAGTCACTAAACAGGAATTTTGTGTTTGGTGACTTCTAATAGAAGTACAAGCAGTTCCACAGCCTGAAAAATGTATGTTATTGTATGTATCAGTAACAGTCTTGCCTTAAGTTCACAGAGCACTGATAACCTATTTTTCATTCCTGTAATTAAAACCTTTGCACTTCCTTACAAGCAAAGGGGGAAGAGGAACAATAAGGTGAATGCCTACTTATTTCAAAAATACTGCCTAGTGATTTTGTAGATGGGATTTTTCATGCAAAAAAATCTGAAGAATCCTTCCTAGCAGGCCCTGCAATTTGAAAAAGCCACTAAAAGAGCAGAGCTCAGAGTCATTTCTGTAACACGGTGCTGCTGTGCTGTTAACAAAGATCACTGTGGGGCACTGAAAGATCTTTCCTTTCACCACAGCGCTGTTTATCTGGGGGTGGCATCACTTGCCACCTGGGGAATGAGAAGTCTGATACCTGTAAGCAGCTGCAGGCTGGTTCCCATCAGCATTGGTAAAGACTCGATGCAGATAATCATTCAGCAGCCTGCTGTTCACGATCCCTTGTGAAAAACAGAAAGGAAATAACCTTAGGGAGCCGGGGGTAAACTCAAAACATTAATTTCATGTACAAGCAACAAACTGGTAACTATGGGAAAATGATGTTCATGTTTGCTGATCAACACAGTGGGGAAAAGCAGCTTCAAGAAGTCATTCATCACCTTACTGTCCTCACTAGCAAAACCAGAGTCCAGCATTATGGGGTGCATCTCCACACCAAAGGCTCTTTCCAATTAGAGCTGCTCTATGACAGCAAATGGGAAGCTATAAATTGCTCCCCAAAGGTGGAAGTACATCCTGAGGAATCCTGCTGTGCTACTTCCAGATAAAGTAATCCCAAAAGCTGGAGGTAGGAACTCTATTTCATTAAAAAAAAAAAAAAACCAAAACAAAACCAACCAAAACCTCTTAACACTACTGTAATTCCTGATATCTTGATTCATATCTGGGATATGATGCTGAGGTAGAAAGACCTGCAGATGCAGTTCATCTTGTCTAACTCACAGCTCTCTTTAATGATGTGTGCCTCACCTTTGCCTTTGTTGTGCTAAACAGCCCCTAGTGTCACACTGATGCACCATTCCTTATTTCTGAGTGCAACAGTGCCCTCAAATGCCAGATTTGTGGTCTCATAAGCACACTTGTGCTGGATTGGTGACTGAGAGAAAACAGATGGCCTGGCAGGTAGCAGAATTTCCCAGAAAAGGACTGAGAATTTGACAAGCTGTTCATCCTGGAAGAGGAAGTCCCTAAATCAGATGAAATCAGATAAGTCTGAAATCAGATGGCAGGCAGGCAGGCAACATGACATTCTCCAGCCTCACAAGGCAGGGCTGTGTGCTGAAGAAAATGCACTGTGACATGAGTTTCTGGAGTCCTCAGTACTACAGAAACGTCCCTCCCAAAATCTCATCTCGGCTGGGGGATTAACTCAGTTTCAGCCCCACCACACTTCACATTAGCAAGGTAACTGCAACTGGAAGCAGTTGAGCTCAAAGGAGGGACACTGCCTGGATCTGCAGTGCTCCTGTTTTCACATAGTTTGTACAGGCCCATACCTGTGACCTTGGACTTCTCTGGCTCAGTGCTCAGCCTGTAATTCTTCCTTGAGAAAGCAGTCCCAGCACCTCTTGAAGTCATTCTTCACAGGCACCACTTCCAGGGCAGACATAAGATGGACAGACACCTAGAACAAAACTTTATGGAGAGGACACTGCCTTTAGACTTCTCCCTTTCTTGGAGGTTGATGTACCTGGATTAAACAACAGGGATAAGCCAAAAATAACCAGAGTCCCCACACTAATGACACCATTTAAGTGCCCAAAACCAACTAACTGCTGACCCTGCTCTCAGCCTCACCTGTCCAACAGCTCGAAATCTTCCCAAAGGAGACAAGGCATTAAGCCACACTCCAGATAACCAGACAGACCCCACTCCAAACAAAGGTACAGGTAGAACCAAGCCAGAAAAACCTTGGCAGCAAGCCTGAGCCAAAAGCACTGAGCCAGCACAGGGCCACAGCTGCCACCACTGCCAAACACCACCTAAACCAGCAACCACATCAGCACACGAGTCCTGATGAGACACTTCTGCCTTTGCCTCCCACTCTGTGTTCTTTAAGACAGCAACATGTACCTGCTTCATCTTCTGTTTAACAGGCTTTTACATTATTCTGCTATCCAAAACAGAGAGAGAAGGAGAAGGAATGATACAAATGCAGATGGACTGGACTGCAATAGAGTATCACTGACTACAAAGCAAAGACCCAGCTGTCAGATTTACAGGGACAAAAGCAGACACAGGTAACAGTACACAGAAGTGTTTACAAACGAAAATCTACCATGTGATTACAGATTCAGGAGCCTTCCTGGAGAACAGAGAACACTATCAGAGCTGATCTGATATGTGCCAGGACAAAAAGAGTAAATTCAAGTGGCTAGTTCCATACAGCTTCCAAATGTCAGGCTACAGTCCTCTCCTGGTTCCGATTGCCCCAGTAGACAACTATCACTGGAAGACTCTCCTGTTCCCTGGACAGACGTCTGTCAAAGCACTTTGTGACACACAGAGGATCAGGGAGATGCAACAGGAGCAAAGGCTGCAGGAATTAAATGCTTGCTGGCAATCTCACACAGAGCAGAAACTCAGGTGAACCCAAGAAAAGTCAGTGGCCTTGCCAAGTGATGTGAGTGCCACAGTAACTCCAGATCACTTGAGCTTCAGCTGGACTTGGGAAAGGTTTCTCTAAAGCCCCTTCCCTGAGGGCCACCCCAGCACCCAGCCATGGAGCAGCACTGCCCGGTGTCCCTCCTGCAGCACTGCTGAGCAAAACAGCAGGAACAAAGCAAACACCAGTCTGGATCAAAGGCCCTGAATGACCTGCGTTAGGAACCCAGAACAAGGGATAAAACAAAACCCTGAAACACATGGTTTACTACCAAAGCAGATCAGAGAGCACAATGTGAACTATCCTAAAAGTACTCGAAATGTGACAGACATGATTTCAGCTCTGTCAGGACAAGTTAAAAGCACACGAGAGTGGTGGGGAGTGCCCATAACTCTCCCCAGGGGCAGCCAGCCTGGGACCAGCCCTGCTGAAATAGCCTGAATGCCCAAGCAGAGCACACAGCATGGCCACACTGGCACCAGACAAGATGCACTGCTGGCACCACTGCAGTGCCAGGGTGTTTTCTCAGTCGGAGCAGATGCTGCTTTCAACAGGTCAGAGAAAGGGCAGAGCAGGGGGACACACATCTGCATGTGATTCACAGAAGCAAAGAAGCTCCGAGCTTGGTCACGGACTGAACTCCTTTCTGTGGGCAAGGGCAAGCAGCTTCCAGCAGTAGGGCAGAACAGGCAGCACAGGGGAAGCCTGATCTTAAGTGCAGCCGACCGGAGGCAGGGGAGGAGGCCGAGCAGCCAGGGAGGGCCAGCACAGCTTTGTTCGGCAGCTCCCAGCCGAGACTCTCCTCGCAGGAGGGCAGCAGCACAGGGGAACACACAGCCCCGCACCGATCACTGCCCTGCGCTCACCACAGGCAGGGTCTCCGCGGCCCCTCAGCCCGCCCGCACCCCCAAACCACAGAGCCCGGGCAGCACCGCCCTGCCCACCCCGGGACCCGGCCCCAGAGCCGGGCTCACCCACACCCCGCCGGGCAGCGCGCCCCGAGCCCAGCGGCCCCCCACACCCCGGGGCACCCCCTAACGCGGGCAGCGCTCCCTGCAGCCGCAGCCACCCCGAACCCAGAGCACCCCCCGCGCCCACAAACACCCCGAACCCGAGACCACCCTACACCTGCCCGCAGCCCCCGGGGCGCGGAGCCCCCCCCGGTCGGGCGCGTCCCCCCACAGCCGGACGGCCCTCCCCGAGCCGGCCGTGCCCGAGCCCCCCCGGGACCCCGCGCCGCCGGGGCCGGGCAGGAGGAGCCGGGGCGGGCCGGGCCCCGCGGCCGCCGCACTCACCGCCCGCCCGGCCGCGCCGCCGCCGCCGCCGCCGCTACGGCGACCCGCGAGGGCCATGGCGGGCGGGCGGGACGCGT
The DNA here is from genome assembly GCF_025592945.1 of Manacus candei. NCBI lineage: Eukaryota > Metazoa > Chordata > Aves > Passeriformes > Pipridae > Manacus > Manacus candei. The sequence continues at coordinate 699,878 of NW_026138084.1, forward strand.
TGCCGGGAGACGGGCGGGACCCGCTCGGGCAGCGCCGGGCAGGGCGCCCTGCCCGGGGAAGGGGGAACGGGCAGAGACCCCCCGGTGTCCGTGTCAGCTTTCCCCGGGGAAACCGAACAGGGCCTGGGCAGCCGGCCAAGGCCAGACCGCCCGAGGGAGGCCGGGGAAGGTGCTGCCGACCCCCGGGAGACAACAACCCTCAGGGCCCAGCCGCGAATGCTGCCCCTGGAGAGAGAAGAGGAGGAGGAAAACGACACATGAGCGTGGAGTCCCCCAGTGCACTTTGTGGTGCCGGTGGAGCGGGGTCAGGGCCAGCACTCGGGGGCGGCGGGGCCGCGGTGGCTGTGGGGGCTCTGGGCCCGGCTTTGCAGGCGGGAGCGACCTCGGACCTCCAGGGGTCTGGAGCATCTGCCACCAGCGAGATAGAATCAGAGAATCATGGAATGGTTTGGGTTGAAAGGGACCTTAAAACCCATCTCATTCCACCCCCTGCCATGGGCAGGGACACCTTCCACTAGCCCAGGTTGCTCCAAGCCCCGTCCAACCTGCCCTTGGACACTTCCAGGGATGGGACATCACAACTTCTCAGAGAAACCTGTGGCAGGGCCTCACTGCCCTCACAAGCAAGAACTTCTTCCTCATACCTAATCCAAAACTACTCTCAATTTGAAGCCATTCCCCCCTGTCCTATTGTTGCCGATTAAGAGCTCTCTAACTCAGATACAGAGTCTAGTTTAGAAAGGAGACATTGTTTATTCTGTGCAGGGTCCAAGGTGGAGGTTTCCACAAATGGAGCCCGTGAACTATCAAAACTTTCAACTATTTATACATTGTAGCAAACAAAGGAATTAGTGTTCATTGGCTGCAAGTTACATAGTTATTTTATTGATTAGTATCTACCTTTTATTTGTTCTCATGCTAATTAGGCTGCATGCTCAATATTTTTCCTCTTTTGGGTCTGTGGATTTCTTGGGTCAGTGGTCCATGAAGTCAATAGTTGCAGATCCCCCTGCCAGCATCACCTTTTACCCAGTTGGAGCTGATTCCAGCACAGTTGCTGAGTTGGGTTTATTAGTTTCTTCCTTATCTTGAGACTTCTGCCAGATGTCCTTGTGGCCCATAAATTCTGCATTCTTTATGCCCACTATCAGTGGTCTCCCCAAGCCTCGTTAACCTCCCCCTAGGTCTGAGATCATTGAAGCATGTCCAGCCTTCCACTAGACCAGGTTTCTCCAAGCCCTGTCCAACCTGGCCTTGAACACGTCCAGCTCTGCCTTGGCCTTCCTTACCCCATCCCAACACAACCATCCTTCATCTCTACATGCTTCCCAGGTCACGTGTGCTCGCTTCAACTGTCTATGCATTTGTTTCTTTCCCTTTACTTGGACCAGCAGGTCCTTACTCAGCCATGCCAGTCTCTTCCTTGCCCAATTTATTGCTCCTAGGCATTGCCAGCTGTGGTGCTCCAGGATCTGGGGAGTTGCAGGAGAATCCCGATGGCAGCTGGATGGTGGTGCTGTGGCTGCTGGTGTTGGATGTCAGCAAGCTGTGACACGGGTCAAGCTCAGGATGCAGCTCTCAGGATTTGGTGCTGGCACAGCAACTTCTGGACTGGCCTTATGGATTCTGGGCCTGATATTGTAACTGAGAATGGTTATGTGTGTGGTCAGGTCCAGCAGTGCTGGAGCAGCTGCTGTCCTCATGTTCTGGGGAGCTGTGGGATGACCCTGATGCCGCCTGGATGTCCCAGCCCCTGCAATGGGCTGCCCAGAGGTGCTGTGAAGTCTCCTTCCCTGGAGACATTCAAAACACTTCTGGAAGTGTAACCCACTCTGGGTGAACCTCCTTTAGCAGGGGGGTTGGACTGGATGATCTCCAGAGGTCCCTTCCAACCCCATCAGTGATTTCGTGATCCTCCCTCTCTACACCACACTGGTAAGGCTGCAACTGAAGAACTGCCTCTGGTTCTGGGCTCCCCAGTACAGGGGACAGAAGTGACCTTTAAGCCTGGCCTAGGCTCACACATCCCATCTGCTCAGACACTGTGGGTGGCCAGGGCACCACACAGGACCTCAGGATGGCACCTAAATGTCACAGGTGACTCAGCATCTTTCTCCTGAACTCCTTAGTGCTTTGGTGATGTGCTGTCTCCAGAACAAAGAGCAGGAGGGCTGCAGAGTCACAGCAGAGATGGACTTTTTCCAGTGCAATAAACTACCTTTCAGAGTCAGTGTGAGCCTTGCTTTGGTGGGGTAGGAACCTGCAAGTGGCAGTAAAGCTTTGGAGATGCCAGAAAGGGGCATATGTGAGCAAAGAGAGCAGGACAGCCCCTCTCCCTGGCAACTCTCCCTCTGGCCTGTGCCTTTACAGGTGATTTTGGGGACTTCCCTGCTGGAGGAGCAGGGAGGGAAAGCTTTTGGGGTGAAAGTTTGAATCCCCACAGCCAGCCTGGACACGGGCACTGGACCTGCAGTGCACCATCCCAGAATGCTGGCCCTGATCCCGCTCCACCAACACAATAAAGCACACTGGAAGGCACCACACTCATATGTCAGCTTCCTCCTCCTCCTCTCTCTCTTCATGGGCAGCATTCAGGGCTGGGCCCAGGGGGTTGTCGTCTCCCAAGGGTTGGCAGCACCTTCCCCAGCCTCCTTCTTTTCAAGGCCAGCCTTGACTGGCTCCCCAGCACCATGGCTGAAAGCCTTGGGACTCGCTGGCCCCAGGGGCTGCTGTTCTGAGGCAGCCCCAAGGCGTTAACTAATAACTGAGGAGCTCCCAAAACTCAGCAGCTTTCTTTGGATGTCAGCCATTCCCACGGCTGTGACAGGTGGCTTCACAGGGTCCTGCCTTTCAGCCCTGGGTTCAGAGCACGGAAAGCTCTCATTGTAACTCTGTCAGGGCTGACAACAGTATCTGGCCACAGGATCATCACACTGGGCCACTGGGAGCAGAATTCTTTATGCCCTGAAGTTTGAAATTGCAGGTGTTTTCCTTGCTATGTAAACCCAGGTCTCCTACAGCAGACTCACTGAAATGTAAAGGTTTCTTCCTGGGAAACAATAACTTTGCAGTCTTTCTCTCTCCTCTTTCAAAGTATGGGGAAATCACACCATCACACAATTCAGTCAGTCTTTCCATCTTAGCACCAGGCACTGGGGCACAGTCTTACACCCTGCAGACTCACTGAATAATTCACTTCTGGAAAGCAACTGATTTTCTCCACTCCTGCCTCTGTTTACTTGTGTCTGCAAATATGACAACCATCTCCTTGACACAATCCTTGAGCTCACACACAGCTCGAGGTCAGGTATGGAAAACAATCCACAATTCACACGTGGAGATGGTTTCACCATTTGGTGGAGCTCAAGAAACGGCTTTTTTTTCCTAGAAGCCACGTTGGGAAAGTTCTTGAACTCGGGAGATCTTCCTCTGGGTCACAAATCTGGACCTGCCTAAGTCTTTGGAGCACCCGGGACTACACAGAGTGAGCAACCACACAGCCTGAGCCTGGCTTATCCCTCACAGCCTCAGCCGGACTTACTTATCCCACACCGCTGGAGCCGGACTTCCCGCCACGAAAGGGCTGCAGACAACAGGACTGCCTCAGGCGCAAGATGTTTGTCAGTGACTGTGGGCCCACCAAGCACACGGTCAGAGGGGGATCGGGCAGTCGGAGATCAGGTCCCGCTGTCCCGCCCATCCGTCCGCCCCGCTCACCGCCCATCCCACTCACCCCGGGGGAGCTGCCGCGCTCATGGCGCTGGGCCGGGGCGTGCTCGGCCTCTTCAGCCTTCTCCTGCTGCTGCCGCCGGCCGGTGAGCGCGGGGCGGGGGCTCGGCGAGCGGGGGAGCGCTGAGGGGCAGGGCTGTGGGGCTCCGGTGTCGCTTCCCGAGGCGGTTCCGCGGCCGGGGCTGCGTCCCCCGGGAGGACGCGGCCGGAGCCCCGGCGGGGGTGAGCCCCAGGCTGAGGGCAGAGCCCCCTCAGCTCGGCCCCCCTCAGCTCGGCCGCCGGGGCTGGGGCCCAGGGACGCGTGGTTTTGGAGCCGTGTGGCCCCATCGCCGGCGGGAGGTGGCACGGCGGCTTTGGGTTCGCCGGGGGAAAAGTTCCGCGGGAAGTGAGGTGGGTTTGCGTTAGCCGGCAGAAATAAGTGCCTGGGAGTGACCGTGGGGCCCCACCTGGTGATACGGGCTGCTGGTGACTCAGGTAAGGCTGCTGCAGAGAAACGATGGACCGACGCGGCCGCCGGTCACTCGTGATGCATCCCGTTAAAAACCTTCACCTCGTCACTCCCCCTTCTTCCCCCCCAGTAAATTCTACCCTTTTACAGCAAGATAATAGACATACTCAGGTGTTAAGCGATGATATTGCATAAACAGCACTGCTTATGGAAGCTTGTTTGATAATAGTGTTCATACGTAGCTGTCAAATGCTAAAATTGATAATTGGGCTTTTTTCAGTAGTCCTGTCTGTAGCTATTTTGTTACTGTGCTTAGAGGATGGACCGTGTGCTCTTCCCCAGCTTTGTTGTTGTGATGAGAAAAAACAAATGCGAGCATAGGACTTAGCAGGTGAAGCCTCAGGAAAGGAGAAGCACTACTGACATTGTATGCATCGGTGGCATCACTTCATCTGAGGGATCATATTCTGCACAGATGTGCAGGAAAGGTGATTGTGACATGCAGGAAGACATTTAATTTAGTCAGAGTGGTCCAGGATCACAGTGTGTCTGGGGGGGTGTGATCTGAAGTGCGTGAAATAGTCAGTTTTATCTGTAATTACTTTGAGGGGTAACCACCAGAAAAAGGGTCTTTTAAGCTGACTCACCATGACAGTGCTACAGCAGTAACTGTATGGCCTCAAATAAATAAAATTGGAAGTTAGAAGTGTTCTTACTGGAATGATTGGTGACTTTTGGTGGGAAAAGTGTAGCAGCTCTGCTCTCAAGATGGAACTTGGTTAGTCTGTTAAAGGGTTTATGTGGTACTGATTGTGTGAAATCATCTTGCTGTCCTGCAGGGTAGGTTGAACCCCTCAGTAGCAGATACACCAAAATAGGAGGTCATGTCTGTCTGCCTCAGGCTCAACCCTTCTGTAGGGGTGGGTTGGGTGTACAACAGGCCTCTTCTGAGGTGATTCAAATCAGTAACCCATCAGAAAACCATCTGAGGAAAAAAAGTCCCATAGGTTGATCTGCTGATGAGCTGGTGAATCAAATCAATTGAGGAAGTATCCAACAGGGGCCACAGCTGATGGAAGAAGCAAGGAACAAAGTAGAGGCATTGAAATATTTGCTTTGGTGTGCTCAGCCCTTGCTGGTGCAGCTCAGCCGCCTGAGAACTGGCCTAGACCTTTAGTTTTCGTTGTTATTTGATTGTGCTGCAGTAGCACAATTGTGAGATGGAGGGAGGAATTTTCTTGGTTGCCTTGTTTTGTTTGTAATTTCACAAGGTGTGTTGGAATCAGTTTAGCTACCTGTTGTTTCCTTATAGGGGATACAGGAGGGATAAACCAGCCATAAGCTTGTGTAAACCTGTTAGTTGAAGTACTGTGGTATTGGTACAGAGGTTCCTCTTTGTTTCTGTTTAATGAGCCTCCACATTTAACCCCTGGAACATTTTTTTTTTCTTTTTATCCTTGGCTGAAATATTTAGGTATGTCTTGATGCCAGAGAGTCAAGACTGAATTTTCAAATGCTATAATCAGTTTAAATACTCCAGGAAAAATACCCCTTACTTTTCTACTGAAGGAACAGGATTTGTTGTCTTTGCCTCTTGTTTGCTTTCTCTGAACAACTACACTTGAGGGAATTTGAACTTTTTGGATGGAGTGTGGTTTGGGAGCAAAATATCAGGGTATGTCATCTTAATGCAATATGTGATAGGAAGGGAAATGAGGAATAGAAACCATGTGACTGCAGCATTTATCACTGAAAAATGAAGTTATGCTCTTCTCGGGAAATGAGTTTTGCTTAAGCTTTGAGAAGTATTTTTGTGTGACAGTTGGAAGCTTTTGATATGCCGTTTTTGTGTTGCAGTTAATTTGGGTTTGGGAGGGTAAAGAGAGAGAGGAAACAGCCAGTTTGTTAAGGAATGTATCAGCCCAATGCAGTGCTGAGAAGCATGGGGTGTCCCCCTAAGGAAGCCATCCTAGTACATGAACATCCCCATTTCCTTACCATTGTAGCTGCACCAGTTGATGCTTGCAGTGGGAAGGCACCACTAGGCTGATTTTAGTCCTAAAAATCTCTGTTGTACAACACCTGTTTTATGCAATGGATTAGCAGGATTAGGATCTTCTGTGAAGAAAACGAAGCAACAGGCAGAAACAACTAAGTCCCATGGAAATCCAAATCTGCAGTGAATGTGGTGGTGTTGCATCATTTGCATGAAGTCAAACCTCTAGGAAAATTTAACATTTTCTTCTAACTGATCATGGCGCTTGTGTGGTATTTTTAACATATCTGGCTACTCATGTTGCTTTTTTGAGTCTTTACAGTAACTTGGTAGCCACTGTCAGAGGCAGTGAAGAGAATATCACCAGCATCTCATAAGTATATTTGCATGCATTTAGTCCTTTGTGCCTGTGTGAACACTTGGATAGAGCTACTTGAAGAAGATGATACTTTGTGTGGGGAATATTTGCCTTTGCTATACACTAAAGGAAATATTGGGTTTGTTAGACCTAACCAAAATTATTGTAACATTTAGGTGTTAACCTGGGTACGCTGATCAGTATAAGAAAGAGACTTTATATGATTAATTCTTTAGTTACTAACTATTGATTTATAACTCTTTTCAGCTTTGGGTGAGGATTGTCAGGCATATATTGATTATTCTGGCAAAGAACAACCTGCACAATCCTGTCCTGACTTCTGCTGTGGAAGTTGCACAAATCGATTCTGCTGCTCTAATGTAATATTAAGATTTGCTGAACAATTTCAGTGTATTCTACATAATGGAAGGTAGGAGGCAAACTGAATGTATACAACAGATTATAATTCTGTCATTAAATGACAAAAATACACAGTTTAATGGCTAAACCTTTCTAAGGGATCTTTCAGCTCTATATTTGGCTCTGTCCAGGATCAGCATTAATGCTTGTAACTTGTAAAATGGGAATAGTGAGGTGGGTAAATTGATGCATGAACTGATGTGTGTCTTCTTGAGCATTTTCAGATACTTATACCCAATTTAATTTTTCTTTGAGGATGTCTGTCCCAGGAGATCTTCTAAATAAGATTCAAGAGGCCCAACTAGGAGAATTTTGGGATAAGTTTGACAAGACCGAGTTTGAAGACGAGGCAACCAAAAAAATCCGTGAATTGATGTCCAAGAGCTGGTTGGAATGAATCTTTAATATTCTTGGTTTTACTGTGGTGGGATGGCTCTGAGGCCCGATACAACATGCAGTAATGTTTGTTGTAACGTTTATCCTTGTCAGTATTAGTATATCCTGTGCAAAGTCCTTGTTATTGAAAGCTATCACTTCACACTTCAGAATGCTTTGGGTTTAGGATGCTGGCTGTGTACCACTGGTACCTACTCCAGATGGAAAATGTTACCAAATTAAAGGCATGCCAGATGAGGAGAGAGGACACACTGTAAACCCACCTATTGTGGAGTTGTGTCTGCAGTCACAGTGTGGATTATGTGGAAAACCGCCAGCCTTGCTGTGGAGAATGGATGAGGCTGGTTGAGCACAAACAGGAGCTGAGCCATTGCTTATCTTGCAGCTGGCTCAAGCAAGGCTTAACCTGTGAGTGATGTCTGGGGTGAAGTGTTGGCCTCAGCTCAATGTTGTCTCTGTGAAGCACAGAAGACCACCCAGACCTTTGTATGGAGATGTGAGCCTTGCTTCCCCTTACCCAGGCATAACAGTCCTTGTCAGAAGTATAAATCTGGTCCTTGGAGGACCTAGTGATGTGTGGCTATGATGTGCTGGTGGGAACAAAGACTATCAGGCAAAGGTCCAGTGGCCTTTACTGCTGCCCCAGCTGGGTGGAGGAGGGAGCAACACTGAAGTGTCACAGTTCTGTTCTGCCTTTGATTCAGCCATAAGTCTTCAGTTTGTTACCTTCAGTTTGACTGAAGGTAACAGAAACCCTCATTATAAAATTGATATTATAAAATTAATCGTCCATGTAGAGGATGAGAATATAACCCCACTTTGCAGACAAGTTGCTGTGCTTGCTTCTCTCTCCTCCCCAAAGCAGAGATGCCTCAGGGATGCCTGTCAGCATACCCAGGTGAAACTAAGCTTCATTAACAGTGAAGGTAATCTTAGTGATAAGCTGGATTTGTTAATGTAGCATGAGCTGTTAATCAGTGGCCAGCCTTAGTTATTTATCACTAATTCAGTAAGTACATTGATCCATGGCTATTCTGAATCTATTGTCATCTCAATGAATGGTCTGGGGTTTTTTTTTGACTTTGCAAAACTGTCTTGGAAGGTCTTTGTCAGGCAAATGTCAAATCCATGCTCTTAGTGCCACAGATGACAATATGAATCTCTTTTTAGTGTACATTACTTTTCATGAGCATGTGGAACTTAGCCAGGTAACTTCAATAAGTCATGAATTCATCTCAAAAATGGAATTTTCTTGCTACAGGATCTCTGACTCAGACCTGGGGGATTTTCAGGACCCTGATGATGACTTGCCTCTTGGCCTCAGGTAAGCCATGCAAGCTTTTAAAATGGGATTTATTTAGCAATTCTTCATTGTGTAATCAGTACACTGGACTTGGCAGTGCTGGGTTAACAGTTGTACTGGATAATCTTAAAGATCTTTTCCAGCCTAAACCATTTCATGAATCTGTGCTGGAATAGTCCATATCCTCCCTGCTGAACACGAGGTTGAAGCATTAGCACAGAATTGCAGAACAGCTGGAGTTGGAAGGGATCTCTGGAGATCATCCAGTCCAACACCCCCACCCCGGTAGGGTCACCTGGAGCAGGTGACCCAGGAAACCGTCCAGTTGAGCTTTGAATGTTTCCAGAGAGGGAGACTCCACTCTCTCCCTGGACAGCCTGTTCCAGTGCTCTGTCACCTTCAGTGAAAAGAAGTTCTTCCTCATGTTGAGGTGGAACATCCCATTTTAGTTTATGGCTGTTACTCTTTGCTCTGTACTCTTAGAAAATCCATAGTGGGTTGAGGAAGAGAATCTGCTTTTGTTTGAAGTATCTCCTTGGTTTTCTGGCATCTTTTGCCCTTAAGTTTTTAACCATATTTCTCCTTCTGTTTCAATCTGTGGCAAAAGTAAATTCCTTTAATCCTATGTCAGTGATGACAGGAGTCCTGCTGTGAAAACGTGTTGGCTTTTCACAGTGTGGAAGATGATGAAGAGAGGGCAGGGGTAGATCATAGAATGTTAAGGGGTTGTAATGGACCTTAAAGATCACCTAGTCCCAACCCCCTCTGCCATGGGCAGAGACACCTCCTACTAGATCAGTTTGCTCAAGGTCCCATCCATCCTGGTCTTGAACACTGCCAGGGTTGGGGCAGCCACAACCTCCACGGGAAACCTGTTCCAGTGTCTTACCACCCTCACAGTAAAAACTTTCTTCCTACTGTCTAACTGAAATTTCCCCTCTTTCGATTTGTACCCATTACTCTCTGTCCTATCACTGCAGTTCCTGATAAAGAGTCCCTCTCCAGCTTCCCTAGAAGCCCTTTCAGGTTGCTAAGGGGTCTCCACACAACCTTCTCTTCTCCAGGCTGAACAGCTCCAACTCAGAATCACAGAATATGCTGAGTTGGGACCCACAAGGATCGTCTAGTCCACCTCTTAGCCCTGCACAAGACCATCCTTAAGAGTCACACTACATGTCCAAATGCTTTTTGAGCTCTGTCAGCCTTGGTGCAGTGACCACTTTTCAGTTCCCAGCCACCCTCTGGGAGAAGAACCTCTTTCTAATATCCAACCTAAACCTCCCCTGACACAACTTCAGGCTGTTCCCTGGGGTTCTGTCACTCGTCCCCACAGGGCAGAGATCAGTGCCTGCCCCTCCTCTGCCCCTCCCGAGGAAGCTGTAACTGCGATGAGGTCTCCCCTCAGTCTCCTCCAGGCTGAACAGACCAAATTCCTTCAGCTGGGCACTTGGCTTCCCCTCAAGGCCCTCTCAGCCCGTGTCCGCAGGGGAGGTGCTCCAATCCTTTTATCAGCCTCGTGACCCGCTCTGGCCTTGCTCCAACACTTCCATGTTGGAATAAGGAACACTTTACGTCGGAGACACCGGCAATGCCGAGCGCTCTCTGACGGATGCCCGTGCGTGGGTGCGAGCGGCGCCGGGCGGCGGGAGGGACACCCGGGCTCCCCTTTAAGAAGGGGCGGTGCGGGGCGCGGTGACGTGCGCGGGGCCGGGCGGCGGGCGCGGGGCGAGCGGCGGCGAGCATGGGGTAAGCCGTGGGGTAAGCCATGGGGCGAGCGGGGCTCCGGGCGGGGCCGGCCGGCCGCGGGGGGACCCTGCCAGCCGGGCTGGCCCCCGCCGTGCCGCGGTGGGTCCGCCCGGTGCTCCCGCTGCCTCCGGCGGGGCTGCCGCGGGGCGCGGGCTCGGCACCGGCGGCGAGCGGGGCCGTGCGGGCGGCATCGCCCCGCGGGGGTCGGGGCTCCGCGCCCTCCGCGGCACCCCCGGGCCGAGCCCCCCGCCCTGCGTAGCTCCGAACGCATCTTTTCCTGCGCGGGAGGAAGGAGCCGCGCTGGAGGCACCGAAAGGCAGCGCTGCCGCGGCGGTGTGCGGGGGGTCCGTGGATGTCTTGGAGCCTTGGTCGCTTTTGGTGAGGTGTCTTCCATAAGGAAAGGGCTGAGACAGCAAATATTTTGGAGGAGGGATGCTCCTTCCTATGAGCTAGACTGATCTTCCCTGTCTTCAAATATGTGGTTGCAGGACAGCAGCCGTGAGCCTTATCTTGCAGTCGGCCTTGCTCTCTTAGGAAGGAGCACTTAAATTGCTTTAATTATCTTTGGTTTTGGCTATGGAATGTCTGACAAAGAGAATCATGGATGTCTCAGTTTAAGAAAATGGGTGATTTTGCTTTTCCCTTTCAGGGAACCCTCAGGTTTGAAAAATTAGTGTTGTGCAAAGGCCTAGACTTAACATCAAACTTTCTGGTTAGGCAATTTTATTAGAAGGGTGGTGATTACTCACAGAAGTACTGTCCTTCAAAAGCCATCCGGATGTGACTCCAGAGGAAAACCACATCTCAGAACTTTCCCAAATGTCTTACGACTGAGGTGTCCCATTTAGGGTGTTTCAACACTGGGAATTGCAGTGAGTGAGACTGTTTGTGACCGCAGCCAGCAGGTTTTTGTTTTGTTACAGACATTGCCCAGGGTTTTGTGTGGTGTGTTGAGGTTTTTGTATGTTGTTTTAACCAAGTAGCAAGCTGTATTCCTTCTGGAAGAGTTGTCCCTGGTTCCTTCCTGCAAGGTGTGCTCCGCCCTCTCTCTCCATGCCAATTTCTTCTAAAAGACAGGTTTTGCATTTTTCCTTGATGACTATGTTTATTTAATACTTTATTGTGTAGAAAGAAGGTCTGATGTCAGTTGGGATATCTTTTTGTATCTCCAACAAGATAACCACATTCTTCAAACCACTTGTAATGTGAGGAGAGGCAACAAAGGGCAACTTCCTTTAGTGCCCTGTTCTTTCTCATGAGTTGCAAATACTGCCTTTGGCACTGCCCTTGAAAAGGAGGAGGTGATGGTTTCCTGGTCAGAAAGCATTTAGTTCCCCATTCTTGCCTCAAGCTTATTTCTAGATTGAGTTACCACCCTGACACATTGCTCATAAATCCTGGGTTTTTAAGAGAACTTCCCCTCTCCAAGGGCTTCTCACAAACTACCCGTGGACTTTCTGCTAGACCCTGTGTTGTCTCTTCTCCCAAGGGAAGGGTTAATGCTGGAATGTATGTTCTCTGTCTTGTCTGGCTCAGGAGTTTTTAGTTTGCTTCTACTGTTGCTTCTTGGCTGTGTTTATTCTGGGGTCTTTTGCAGAAGTGCAAGCAAAGCACCAGTTTTTTGTAGGTTTCTTTTTATTATTATCCTTTAATATTAGCATCTTTCAGTGTTTAATACCGACTATCATGTGCTGTTGAGGCAGGAGTGCAAGGCACTTTGGGCAATCCTGTTAAGTGTACTTCACAGTGCAAGCAGTAGTCTTTGGACATTTTAAAGACAGTAAATTACATTGCTTTGGAGTGTCTTAATATTGCACTTTTAAGTACTTGAAAGCACTTTTTGCTTCCCAGAATGCTGCATTTGGAAGCAAAGGGAAGCATTCTAGGAATAAAAGTCAAGGTTAACTCAGATTCAGGTTTTTTTCTGTTGTTGATCAGTCCTTAAAGATACTGTGGAGCTTTTAGGTCAGGGGATAGGAGTGGGTTTTATACCACTAAACTTGATAAATTTGCCACCATTTTTCTTGCATGTGAGATGTGGCCATAAGCAATTTCTACAATTTCTGCTGCTAGAGAATGCACTGTGGCAAGGATTTACCACTGGAAGTTGTTTCAGGGGTTTTTCCCCCCCTTTTTAATTGGATTACTGAGTTTTCCCTGCTTTGCCCTGGTTTCAAAGATGGATTGTGAGCAGTAAGGCTAATTTGGTTAGTTTTCCCCTTTCATTCTGCTGTACATAGTATACTTGTTTCAAGAAACTGTACAAAAAGCAGAGCACTGATTCACCGGTACAGTTCTTGTTATAATTTGCATTGGTAACTTGATTATTTAGCCTTGGTATGCCAATTTTCCTTACTGGAAAAGGAAATTAGATGACTCACATCAACAATTCAAGTAATTGTGAAGTATTTGAGTGTTTAAGGAGGTAGAGCAATTCAGAACATCTGTATCAAGAGTTACAGAAGAAAATAATGTAGTTGGGGCAGCCGATACCAGGTTTTCTAATTGGAAAGAAAACTTCACATTGTCTGTGTACACAGTTAATTGGACTCTGTTTCTGAATTAATTTGTGCCTTGAAGTTGCAGCAGATTTGTGTAACAGATCCAGCAATGCTTGAGGAAAGGCTGTTCGTCCTTATGTGATGGGAAGAGGGAGGCAGAATGTACAACTTCCTGGGAAGCCTCGGCCAGCAGAGACAGACCAGCCTTGTTGCCCTGGGGATGTGCTCATTTGGGGTTTGTCAGGGGCTGAGCAATTTGTTGCCTTGTGGCTTAGTTGTCCTTTTGTGAAATGGAGAAGATCCATGTCATTCTGCCTGCCTTTGGCTGAGATGCAGCATCTGAATAGTCTGCTGCAGGCAAAACTTGGCAAAACCGGTACATCTCTAACAGTGGAAGATATAATTATCCTAATTTGCTTTCTCTCAGTGTAGGTGTCTTCAAGGCTATGTTTTCTCCACAGACAAGGTCAAAAATGCTGTGATACTGAACTATAACCCATTTCTCCTCCTCCCCTATCACTATCAGGGACTCCAGTTTACACTTTCCAGAGTATTTGGGTACTCCAGCATCTGTAATAGGTTGGCAGGGGTAAGAGAATAAATCATGAAGATTATTACAGAATCACAGAATTGTTAGGGTTGGAAGGGACCTGAAGAGATCATCTAGTCCAACCCCACCTCCACAGCAGTCACCAAGAGCAGGTTGTACAGGAACATATCCAGGTGGTTTTTGAATGTCCACAGAGAGGGAAACTCCATGAAAATTGGAAAAAGAACTTCTAGAAATGTAAGCAGCCTCTATTCAATAAGCAGAGAATTTCTTTTCCAGTACTGGGCCTTGGTATTTTATGTAATAAATGAGTTAAACAGCACGGAGCTTGTTCTGAGAGGCTTGTGCTCAGGCACAGGCTAATCTCGCCAAGGAATGTAAGCTTTTTGCCTGGAAACAACCGAGATTTGGATTTGAAGCTGCTTAAAAAAAAATGTTTGTGTGCTTTTTACTGGCATGAAAAGTAAATGTAAGCTTGCCCAATTTGTAGTGGTCTACTTGCACTGGAGAGCATTTGCTTTTGTGTTCACCTCATTCTTGGTGAAGGAGCTCCTTAAAGCCGGCAGAGCAGCTGCAGGCACTGGGCTTAAATCTCCCCCAGGTTCGTTTCCTCAGAAACCAGGGAGGAAGGGGAGATTGAAAAATGCTGTCCTGGCACAGGAGGCAGATGTGCATGGTTGGGTTTGCGTGCTCTGCTAATGACAGAAGCCTGTTGGACAGCAACAAACAAGGCAACCTGGCCCAAGCCTACAAAGACAGTGTGAGATTGATTGCTTGGACTGTGTTCAGGAGTTAATTTTCCTGTGGCTGTGTATTCATTGACTGTGTGTACCTACAAATACTCCCTCGAAGTGTGTGGGCTTTGCTGTGCCTCTCTACACAATGGAACTCTGAAAACAGTGAATTTTTGACTGTGGAGAGAGCTTGTGAAAGTGGTAACGCTCAGGGAAGGGTCCTAGAGAAAGAGACATAGAAGGCTTCTTTAAAAACATGTTTAAAAGATCACCATGGGTATTTATTAGGATATAGGAAAGTTTGAGCATGTGGGTTCCAAATATAGCTCCAGCTCTGCCTTTTCATATCCTTCCATAAAATAACCATGGCCTGAGATGTAGCTGGATGTCTTTGCAATAGACTGTGTCGTTTGTTATTAGACTTATTTGTTGTTAGACTGTGTATTATGGGAGGAGGTCAATGCCCAGCCTTTTAAAAATGCAGTTGTAGGGTCTTCTGTGAAATGAACAAATCAGTTTAATTTTAGGAAATTAATAATTGTGCAAAGGTCAGTCTTTTGACAAAGTCTGTTTTTATTAAAAACATTTTATACCATTCATTTTTAATGTGATACGCCTTTGTGCTTATTAGCATGATCTCTGGTTCTCAATTCCACTGAGAGGTAAACTTTAAACCCTCTATTTTTAATTTTTTTTTTAGATTGTGGAAGGAACCAGTCATCAGTCACTTTTGTGACTTTTTGGTGAGAGTCTTGTTAATGATCAGTGCCAGTTAAAAGTAGTAGTGGTTGGCCAGATGTGACCTCTGCTGCAGAGGTCTGTTCTCTTTTGTGCAGTGTGATATTTTCCTTGATGATCCTCGTTTGCTGGATGAGTAATAACTCCCAAAGAGAGGGGGTGGGAGTGAGGCAAGATGTCAATTCATAGCAGTATAGGGTAGTTAATTTATCTAATTTAAACTTTGCTGCTGCTTAAACTCAGTGTTTCTAACTTTTACATATGATTTTGTATGATGGCATATGAGTAGTGTGGGTAAAGACAGATGTGTGTTTCCTATGAGAGCTGGGTTATAAAGCAAGCAAAGCAGGTGGGTGTGACCTGGTCTAAACCTCCTTTTACTGTAGTTTCAGTGAATTTGGCAAGTCATACACCAGGTTGCAATTTGCCAGGAAAAAAATCCTTTAACTCTTTAGCCAAATTAGTTTCTAATTAGGTGCTTAAATTTGCTTTCTAAAATTTGGATAGTATTGGCAGTAGCAAATTCAGAGTATTGCAGTTTTTGTGGAGAAAAATTTTTCTGTGGCACTTAATTTCTTTTTCAGTTGAACTTGTTCTATTAATTCAATTAACCACCTAAAAAAATCCTTCCCACTGCCCACATGGGACCCACTGTTGGTCCCAAATTTTAGTTGGAGCAGGGGGTAACCTAGTGTGTCATTGAACTGGAATCCTGATGGTAGGAGGGGAACTGACTCACTTTGCTTGCCTTAAATATCTGTGTCTGTAATCAGTTTAATTTCTCTTTGTACCACTAAAGAGCATTTAAAATTTATTTACCATCTACAGGAGCAAAGGCCTTACCTTGTGTTTAAGGATAGTTTATATGCTGAGGGTCCTGCATGAAGCTGCAGTGTTAATTCTTCCACTGTTGATAAAAGACTTCAGTCCCTCTGAATGCAGCTCTGGCTTCTCCTCTTGTTGAGTGCATATTGTAATGTTCCATTTACCTATAACAATTACTCTCAGTTGTCTACAGAGTGTACAATAATAGGTTTCCTGGGAAACCTCACCGGAAAACTGTATTTTTAGTGTGCATTACAAAGGGATTTATGTAAATAGACATATTTAGTACAAGTGCACTGTTTATGGACCAAGAAGAGATGCTTGCATACATATTTCATAATAACCTGTTGGATCAGGGTGTTGGATGTCTGTGTAAAACCACAAACTCCAGGAAGTTCCCTCCCTGCCACTTTCTCATATAGGCTGTTTAAGAACATGTTATGCTAAACTTGTTTCATGTTATTTGAAAAAAAGAAAAGATAATTTAGTGTCTTAAAAAAAAATTAGCTTTGCTTCCAGTAGGTCTTTGTGTATAAAATTGAAGTTTATTATTTTGGGCTTAAAGTAACCCACATCAGCTTCCTCTTTGAACAAAGTGAAAAAGGACTGACCCCATTCAGTACATATTTAGCAAACTTCTCAAAAGGCTCTTGCATTCTGTTTTCCTATAACACTCTTGCAGTTCCAGGGCTTCTTGGGTTCCGGTGGCATTATTGTTGCTCCTTTGGGATGAGTTCTCAGGCCAGAGCTGGCTTGGCTGGTGCTGAGGGTCCCTGGGCTGTGCTCAGCCATGGGTGGACTCTGGAGGACACAGCTCAGGATTGTTTACACTGCAGGTGAGCAGAGGTGTCCCAGGAGTTGTTTCAGGGGGGCTCCTGCTGCAATCTTTGCTTTTTTTTTTTTTTTTGAGGGTACCCAGAAAGAACTATGGCAAATTGTGCTAAGTTTTGGGGGTTTCCAGTGGCAGTTAATCTGTGTCTATGCAGTTTGCAATCAGTGATGATTTGAGCTGGTACCACACTGGTGGGTCAGTCAGAATAAGATGAAACTCTTTTCTTGACACTGGGGGACTGTATGTGGGCAGGACCCCAGGAGAAACAGCCTCAAGTACTGACTTAACATTTGAAAAACTGATGCAGACATCACACTTCCAGCCCACACTTCACTGCATTGCATAGCTTGTAAAATGACTTTGCAGTTACCCAAACCTGCCAGTCTGATGAAACCACCAAGATTTCATGATTTTGAAACCATGCTGATATCGGTCTGAGTCTGAAGCTTGCCTGTTGCCCACCACAAGAATCACTTGGGAACTTCTTGATCCTGCAGAGATCCTGTTTTGGGGAGGTGGCTCACAGGTAAAACATCTGGAGGAGACCATGGTGTGATTGCACCTGGACTAGGAGGCTTTACTGTGATGTATATTTTGATTGTCTGCTTGTGCTGAAGCTCCTGTGGCCCAAAACCCAGCTGTGCTAAAATAGGCTGATCAGTTCACCGAGTTTTAAAGTCAGGCCAGTGTTTTCCCATGGGTTTGCTTTCTTTGTAATAGTAAATGTTTTTCTGTCAATCTCTATGAAAATGGTTCTGATGCTTTGAATTTTCGTGCTAAGACATCAAACCGAGGAAGTGTGTTGTTAGTAAAGCTGTAAAAACTAATCCCTCTGAAAGACTCTTGGGAAGTCATAGTGCTTTTTTTTTTAAAATAAGAGTTTATCCTTTATTTTCCTGCTAAGCTTTAGAGGCATTATGTGGCATTGTATGGCTGTGACTAAAATGTTGGGCTTGGGTAAACTTCTCTGGGGACTTGTTTGGTCATGCCCTGCACCTCAGTCAAAGCAAGCCTGGACATTTACCATCCTGGGAACTGTATCCTTTTCTGGAGCAGTAAAGAATGATATGCATATACTCAGTTGTTGGTTGTTTTTTTTTTTACTTTCAAGAATGGCCTAAATTATCTACTGAAGTCTTTCCAGACCACCCCATGCTACAGCCATAACTCAGTATTTGTAAATGTTTGTTTTCAAAAGCAGCAGCGCTTTTGAAAAGGACCCTGCCAACATGGAACAAATCTTGGAATAGACTAAAGCTTGTGAAATAAATAGGCTGCTTTAACTAATTTTTCAGAACTAGGTGGTCTCATTGTTCATTGGGATGTTTTCTCTTTTTGAAGACAAAAATTTCATGTCAATGGGACACACTGCAGTGCACAGATATGCAAAAACTTTCTTTACATCAGGACTCAGAAAATGTCGCTGACTTAAGTGATTCAAACTACTTAGAGTTAAAAATACATTGCTGGAATTGAAACTTGGATATTTTAAAATGCTTTAAATAACCTCGAAGTATTTTTTTTTCCACTTGACAGTATTGAAGGTAGAAATCTCCAACATGAGCAACTGCCTTGAGAATTAGCTTCTACAGATTGTACTACTTAGATCCCGGGCTTGATTCTCACATTTTTAATATGTCCATTACATCTCATTCAGTAACAAAAGGCACTAATCACTGAACTCCCTTTTTATGAGCTGATAGATATTTTGAATAATTAGCCAGCCTTAAAAGTAAGGCGAGGCTGTGAAACGTTCTCACACACTTCAGTGCTTTCCAAAGGTGAGAGAATAGGGGCAGGAGTGGAGGAGGGCAAGGCAGGAGAGAGGTGGGGGTAGGAAAGGGCAGGGCATTGTCTCTCCATATTTACTTTCCCGTACATTTTATGAGAAGTCCAGTTTATCGTTGCTGCAGTAAAACCTCTATTTTGGTTTTTTACTAAATCACTGGCAAAAGTTCCCTTTTATGTGAAGAGAAAGAGGCAGGAAACAGCAGGGACTGAGCTCAGGCTGTTAATAACTGTGTGTGCTTTATTTAGAGACTATGATATATATAATGTGGGTGTCTGGAAACCTCTGTTCACCAGAGCATTCTGATCTGGTGCCGTGGCCACCCTGATTTCTGCTCTCTGACGTTTGTTTGCAGAATGCAGAGGGGAAGGTGTGCTTTCAGTTTTGGTTGGCTTTTTTTTTCTCTCTCAGTTTAACCATTCAGGGGAAGAATCTGTGAGCTACAGTCCCTCGTGTCAGTTCTTTGTCATCTGTGTACAATGCTAACAGTTGGTAATTAAATTGTCATTTAATGTGAGTGTAATTTTTTTTCAAATAATTTCAGAATCCTTTAGGTGGATTGATCAGATGAAAGCAATTAAATTAAAGAATAGTTTTGTATTAAGAAAGGAGTATAAGCTCTCTGCAAGAGAGTTTTTATACATATCCAGAATATCTTGTCTCCTGAAGCACAGATGGTTCACTAAGTATGCTGAGGATCACTGTGGCCTCACTTAACTTACATCTTCTCTTAGTGGTAGGCTTCTTGCACTTTTTCCAATAGTTTTACTAGTGGGATATCCCTTAAATGCTCAAGAAGTTCTCAGGACAGTACTCCTTGTACAGTAAAAAGACATTATTACAATAAGATTCTGCCTGACCATGCAGAAATTCCAAAAGGATATCGCTAGTTTTGATTGTAAATAGAAATAGTTTGAAAAAAAAATTATTTTTGAAGTGCTTCAGCGTGGAGAGTGTTGATGACATGACTTACAAGTTCATAGCACTTACAGTTTTGTTTTGTGTAAATGTTTTACTACCTTCTGCTGTTCCAAGACATTAGTCTGTGTGAGCCCAAGCGCTGGCAAGAAAACTATCTGCTGTGAAGTAGGTGATAAAAACGTCTGCCAGTAATCAGTTGTTACACTCCTTAGGAAACTCTGAGAAGAACAAACTAACTCCTCTGTTATTTCACCCACTGGGCTGTTTCTGAAGGCTTGTAATTTTGGTCTGCAGCAGTCACAGAGTGTTTCAGTGGCTAGAACTGAATCAGTGTTTACACACACAAACACAGAACCTCACTCAGTGTACACACATGACACACCTGGACTTTAAATATAGTTAGCTCTCCAAAAGATGGATGCAAAATGTCACAGTGCCGTGGTTGTGTCATTTAACAAAGACACAGACAAGTGATGCAAAGGCACAGGGTGTCCCTAACAACTTGGTGAAAACATGGACATGGTGTTTAAGGTTTTCTTTTAGCTTTGCTTTTAGTACATTCCTTATTCTAGGTAGTAAACACGAGGTGTGCTTCATTGAACAGAAAACTTCATTAAAAATAAATAAATGGAGCCCATGGCCGGTATTTTTATCTGTTCATGGCCAGCTTGGCTGCAGATGGGCCTGTGCTCGTGCTGGATTTGGTCGTGAGAGATAAGGGGGCTCTGCCAGTTTCCTGCTCTGCTGGGTAATTTATGATGAGTAAATGTTGCTCCACTTTTATCTCCTTGGTATGTTTGATTCTGCCCAGCCTCTGCTGAAGTTCAAAGAATTTCTTTGTGTGTAAAAGTGAAGAATTTTAGTCAGTCTTAATCTCTTCCCTTGACACAAGAATTTCTTTCCTTGGCAGAGCTCACTAGCAAAAAGGGTTGTTGTTTTTTTTTCCTTCTTTACTGAGGAAAGAAGGAAGAACCCAGAGGACTCTTTTCCTTTGTCTCTTCTAATGTTGCTTGGGAATCACTGTGTGTAGTGGAAATAAAGTCAACTTCCCTAGTGAGAGATCTCCCTCAGGGCTGATGCAGAGGTGGGAACAAGAGGAAAGAAAACTTGGCTGCTCCTCAAATATCAGTAACTGCAGCTCATGTTTCTTGTCATGCAGTTTCCAGAGGTGTCTGTAGTTTGTCACAACCATTCATGCTGTTTATTGTGGACACTGCAATCAGGTATTTAAGGTTAATGTACAAATCCATCACACACACTTCTTTCTCTGCTTCTCTTGAAATTGCACCTGTACCTCCCTTTTATACTTGGCTTGAAAGAAATGGGATTTTTTTGGTGGAGATGAACTGGCTTTGAACTTACTGTGCTGAAATGAAACTAATGCTCATCAGGATGGGGGGAGCACTTAAAAGCTGAGTGGTTAGGAAAGCATCTGGATCTGCAGGTCAGCATATGAAAAAACTTCTGTAAAGTTGCAGATAAATGTGGCAAAACATGCACATGTTCCTCGACACATGGTTGCATCTTTGCCTCCTGCAGCTGTGTTGCAATGGTCTGTTTTCTTTCCTGGCAGCGTTTCTGACATGGCTCCTGCGACTTCAGGAGGCTGCAGCAGTTCCTGCTTCCTGTTTTACATGTAAATGCTGAATTGCAGTGACTGCAGGCAATCCACACTATCATATTTAGCACTTCGTGACTCAGTCCACAGTGTTGTATTTAGTGCTTCACAAATTAGATGGAGTTACAGTTAGATAAAATTCTTGCTCATATTTTTGAAAGAGATTTGACCCAAATTTTTTTCTTGTAGTTGTTGCAGAAATAGAATAAAACTGATGGAGCCTCTCTTGAGGGGGAAAAAATGCATTTTAAACTGAACCTGGTTTATTTTTTCAGTGCTCACACTCAGTCAGTGCTCAGCTTACTAAGGGTTAAGTTGCTCTAGAAGAACAAGGTGAGGTCTTCCAAATTTGGGCTAAGGATAGAGCATTTTGCCTTTTTTTTTTTGGCAATTATTTAACCTTCCAGTGTCACTGATACTCAAAAGTGATTTTCCCATTTGGTGGCTGTTTGGCAGCCAAGTGAAAATTGCTGGAGGTTCTGGAGCTGTGTGGTTTTGTTTAAAGCTGTTAACAGGAAACTGAGCAGGAAAAAACTAGAGCTCTGTAGCCAAAATTTTTACCAAGAAGTGAAAACAGGATGGATACAAAACCAGCTCTCTGCTTGTTATTTTAGAGGTTGTTGTTCGTTAAAACTGATTTCCTGCAATTGTTCCCAAAACTGATGCATGGTGCACTATTTTTTTTTTTTTTTAAAGAAATAAAAATGCTGGAGACTTTGGCTTCCATGGGAGGAAGACTTTATTGATTTCAGACAGTAAGAAACACATCATTGGCATTAACACTTTAAAGGGAATTGTCACTGGGCTTTGCTGTGATACCTTTTCTCTCCTGTGTGGTAAACTTGTAAAGCTTCCAGAGGTGACTGTTTGTCTGCCTCCATCATTTGATGCTCATCAGAGAAGTCAAAGCAGGTGTAATCTTTGGCCTTGCCACACCAGGTTTTGGAGTTCTAGGCAGTGTTTCTGTCCCCCATAATGTAGCCTGACATACTTGCTGTGGCAGTAAAGTTTGCAGAATTCCAGATCTTCCATGGCTTCTAAAACAGCTGTTTACAAATGCCAAGGAACCTGCCAAGAGTCTGTTTGTTGAGTGCTGGGATTGCCTCGAGCTGGGCACTGGGAGGTCTGAGGAATGTGGGAAGAACTTGCTGTCACCCCAAAGCCCGGTGTGCTTTGTTTTCGGTCCTGCCTGCCCGTGTGCTCAGAGCAGGCAAGCAGTGCTTGGGAAATCAAGTCGTGGAACCCGTGGTTTTGAAACCTTAACTGCTGTAAGCTTTTGGAATACATAAAGGGACACACAAGAATTACAGTCACAATTAAATGAGAGGGACCAAAGACCCCTTGGTAGGGGTTGGTCATCTTCCCCTGCCTCAGCAGAGCTGACCTGCAGCACTGCCCTGCACAGTTGTTTCTTATTCCAGTGCATGAAGTAGTAAGAGATTGGAGGTGGAGCAATGTGTTTGCTACAGGAGGTTTGGTTAAGGAGTGACTCTTATCAGCTCTGATGGTCTCTCTGTTGCAGTTTTGGAACCCTTATTGCGATTGGAGTTACTGTTTGTGCAGTGATTGTCATCACTCTTATTCTGTGCCTCACCTGCTCCTGTTGCTGTCTCTACAAAGCATGTCGAAGGCCACGGCGTGAGTACCTCTCTATTTTCTTTTTCACCTCTTGGAACAAGACTTTTTTCTTTTCCCACCCCCAGGAAATAGTGTTCCTACAAAAGGTAAAAATTATCTTGCCTTACCTCTCTGCTCAGAAGTTGCAATGCCTAAACATTAAAAAGAAGCCACTTCAGAATGTGAAGCTGCAGAGAGATGTTTTGGAATATTTTCTGAGAATTTAGAAGTTTTCCTTCCCCCTCCCCAGGGTGAGAGGTTTGGGAGTTGTTTTGGGATTTTTTTTTTTTGTTCAGATAAACAGGGGGAGTAGGATAACTTTTAAAATTTTTCTCTGTCTCTTAAAAATATACCTGAAAAATAAACAAGAGGCTCAGGACTGCAACAGTGCAATCTTGAGCAAAGTCTGTAATTGCAGCATAAAGATGAAGGATGTCTCAAAACACCAAATTGTTGCAGTTTATTAGAAAGTATTAATTCTCCCTATTCCAATAAGAGATATGAACCAATAATCCAATGTCAGCTCCTACAAAAATCAATGAATTAAATGTGTATTTGCCTTTCTGACTGTTATGTAGAGAAAGAGGTACTAATACCTCTTGGTATTAGTAATAATGATGGAAACTCCTTACCTGATAAAGGAGATATTTATCACCTTAGTCCTTAAAAGCAGTTTTTTGAAATGAGCAGTTTTTCCAGTCTTTCACCAAATGATAGATAACTTGGCTGCAGGGTTGAGTTCCTGGTTTTAGAAGAGTCCAAGAAAAAATGTTTTTTGCTCTCGGTGCTTGAGGCACCAGGAGGTGAGTTGGCTGCTCTCCCAGCTCGTGAAGGCTCTCACCAGCACTGAGATCAGTGGAAAGGAAATTTAGAGGCACACGGTTCTAAATCCATGGTGGGACTTCGAGAATGAAATTACCCCGAGTTTGAAGCGAGGAATTGACCTTAAGGGTGAATGTTTCTTGGGGTTTTTTTTTTGTGTTCCTGTGGTTGGCTGTCGAAGGAGATCTCCTGGGACCACCAGCACTAACCGTGTTCTTTCCCTTGCGTGTAGCTGTTGTGACCACCACTGCTACCACTACAGTGGTCCACGCTCCTTATCCCCAACAACCAGCAGTGCCACCCAGCTATCCAGCAGCTCCATATCAAGGATACCAGCCCGTGGCCATCCAGCCCCAGCCGGGAATGCCGGTAGCCCCGTACCCTGCACAGTATCCTCCCCCTTACCCCATGCAGCCCTCGGGACCGCCGGCCTATCATGAGACGGTGGCAGGTAAGGCAGCACTGAGAGCTGCTTCAGCTCTTAGACAGCCAGAGAGACACTTGCTCTGGAGCCAATTTTGTGTTGTTTACATCATTTACTTTCTATGGCTTTATTAACATATGTGTAAGCAACTGATGTAAAACTCAACTCATGGTGGGTGCTGTAATTCACCCTCATGGACATTTCGTCACCGTTTCTATGTTAAGCATTGCCAGAGGAGGTGTGAGCTGGAGCTGTACTGGCAAAGTGGTGTGTGGGACTGTCAGTGGAGCCAGTAGAATGTTTTCCTAGTGCAGCTGACATTTCCTGTTAAATCAAAGCCCAATTAACAGATATATGTAGGAGTTGGGTGATTCTGCAGACCCTCTCTAATCTATCTGCTAGCTCTATTCTATAAGAGCATGTAGTGACAGGACAAGGGGGGATGGATTCAAACTAAAAGAGAGTAGGGTTAGATTAGATATAAGGAAAAAATTCTTCCCTGTGAGGGTGATGAGGCCTTGGCACAGGTTGCCCAGAGAAGCTGTGGGCATCCCTGGAAGTGTCCAAGGCCAAGTTGGATAAAGCTCTGAGCAACCTGGGCTAGTGGAAGGTGTCCCTGCCCATGGCAGGGGGTTGGAACTGAATGATCTCTGAGGTCCCTTCAATCCAAACCATTCTATGAGGTGTTTCAATCTATATACAGATGGTATTCTTTAGGAGTTTGTCAGTATGTTTAGAGAATACCAAGTCTGATCAACTTCAGACCAGTTTGTTGCCAACCAGCAGTTGGAATTACCAGAATCTTTTTTTCTTCAGCTTTCTTTCTTTCACAGCATTGTGTTCATGCAGCCTTATTGTTGCAATGACTAATTCCCACTTGTGCTGGTAACAGTTGTTCTCTGAACAATTGGCTTCTGGCTGTTGAGAGGAGCCAAAACTAGGCTGTTACCTGCTCTAGGATCTTCAAGCCCTCTTACAAACCACATTATTTGTTCTTCTAAGTAACAAGTGAAGTATAGTCCTGATCAATAGATAAATGCCCTTGGAAAGTAACTTTCAGGACAACTCAAATATGAAATGGCTTTTCATGGTCTGAAGCATTTGCAAACCAGTTAGAAATAGTACATTAATAATGTGCAGACCAGCCCCACATGTGGAAACACTGACCTGGCAGGCCTGTTGAGTCTGTTTTTCTGTTATAAATGCCAGAGAGGCTGTGGGTTTTATGGGATTAAGCCAAAGTGCTTTGACTTCATCTTTTTCGTGTGAGGGAGCCAATAAACCAGTCACTTTACTTCTACCCTCTGGTTTCTCAAACTGTTGCTGGTTTGTTAGTTCTTAGAACAAGTTGGGTTTTTATTTCTGGGAGCATACCAAAGCACTTTCCATGCTGCCAGCTGAGAATGTCTCATTGTGAGAGTTCCTTCCTTCATTTCTCCTGTCTATTAACCAAGGAGCAGGCTCTTAATTAGGTCACACCCTGGGGAGAGGATACCTGCTCTGCCAAACAGGAGCCAAACCCACTCACTTTACAAGATCAGCAGGAGATAACAACACTTACAACTTTCCAGGGATCTGATCAGCTGCTGCATTACTTGAACTAGTGCTGTTTGCCAGACCTGAAAATGAAGGTGCCACCTGAGAGCAGCTTGTCTCACAATACTGGAAAACAAGGCTGCCTTCTGAGAGTCTGAGTTAAACTCTTCAATGGCTCAGTAGTGGTGGGATACTTTTTTCCCTTTAACTTTTTTAGTTAACTCTGTGACACTTAGGAGGAAAGCATTTTCCCTGAAGGAATCCTAAAATTTGATTTCTCTAGTCCTTTTTCTTTTGCCCAGAGGTTTATTTTTTTTTTTCTTGGCACACTGTCAGGTATATCCTGTTGTTTGTGCAACCCTGACTTCCACTGGCTCTCTTTTGGACCAGATCTGTTCCCTTTTTTTTTTTTTTTTTTTGGACTAGGTTCTACCCTGAAGGCAAACCATGAGCTTGTGGCTGCCATAATTCACATGTATACTTAGCATCAAAAAAACCCCAAAATCCCACAAGAATTAAGGTTTTTATGATTTCACTTCTGAAATGCAGATGCTCTGTGAGTGAGCACAAGCTGTTCTCAAGTCCAACTAAGATGCTGGATAAGTTGAACCTCTTAATCATGTGCTGAAACCAGAAGTTGCCATTTTATATGTAGAATTCAGAATGTACATTTTATAAATCTGTTTTTGCTTTGTGTTTTGCTTTTGCAGCTGGTGCTGGAGCCCCTTACCCAAGCCAGCCCCCTTACAACCCTGCTTACATGGATCCTCAGAAACCCACCTATTGAAAAGCTCTTCTACTGTGCTTCTGCATATGAAACTTTTCAAAATATAATTTGTTCTGTTTACACCCTGCACCAGTAGTATATTTTTCTTGAAGACAGCAATCTTTTGTCTAAATAACGTGAAAAGTAATTCAGTATGTTTAATGCTCCGAGGAAGGAGTGTTTGTCTTGCAGAAGTTGTTCATTTATACCTCAAGCAAATAGAAAAAGAGATTTTGCTCTAAGTACAGTGAGAAGCATGAAGAAGGAGTACTTCAGAAATACAGAACCACAATAACATTTGCTGTGCAATAATTTTGAAAGGATTGGTCTAATATGAGCATTGTCAAACACCCAAAGCTGTAGCAATCTTTTGCACAGTATTAAAACATAAAACCTTAACCTCTGAGAAACTACCTGATACATGTTACATATGTTCTGCCTGTTTTGAAGCTACTATTGTTAGGTAAGCTGCCATTTAATACATTTCATTTACCATTCAAAAGGGAATTTTCCTTTTTTGCAACACATTTGCCTTCAGTAAGGGGTAGCAAACCATGTTTAATTGTCTCTGGACTAGCTCTAAATAGCACGAGTTGGTGATTTCCTTGTTTTCTTTCCCAATTTGAAGGCTTTAAAACTGTGCCTCCACTGGGTGTTAGAGCTAGGAATTAACAACAAATCCAAACTCTCTGCCACTCAACAGACCAAATATCTCAAAAGCTGAAAACTTGAAAATTCTTCATAAAAATTATTGGACAAGTATTTCCTGTTGAGGTGTTGTTGGACAAGCTTACTCCAGTCATTTCTTGTGATGGGTTTGGAAGAAAAATTAGCAATTTAACCACATGTTAAGCAGAAATACCTGCCAGCATTCAGTCCTGCCTCATCACAGGGAGGGAATTTGTTTTACAGGAGAGATGGGATGTCAGCAGTAGATTGGGGTTTTCAGATGCTTAGGGTTTTCCACTGTCTCTAGTGGGAACTGTATATGGCAGGAACCTAAGAATTCTAGACCTTTATAAACTCAGTCTGCATTTGAATAACAAAATGCAGGGAGGGATAAGAAATCCCAGCCCAACACGAAGCAGGGATTAAAATTCCCTGTTGTCTTCAACATTCCCATAAAGCTGAACAGAAGATGAGAAGACAGGGAAAGCAGGGATTTGGTCACAGCCAGGTAATATATTTTTCAGGAGGTAGTGCTTTCAGCCATGAAACATCTTGAGACATCCTCATGACTATTACCACTACTGGGGCTTTTGGCTCCATAAATTTTGTATTGCTCAAACAAACAAGGTGGGTTTTTTGTTGTTGTTTTGTTTTTTTTTTTTTCACTGTCCTCAACAATTCTGTCTTTTCTGACATTGATATACAATATGTTTTTAATCCTCATAGAACTATCTAGTTAGTTGTATGCATAATTTTAACATATCTTTTACACTGATTTTACTTTTTTTGGAGAGGCCATTGAGCCATTTGTCCCGTGATTTTACATTTGGAGGTATATTATTGTTTGGTGGCATTATTTTACCTCATATAGTGGGTGGAAATTGCTGCTGCCAAAGGCAGCCTTGTTTTTCTTCCTGATTGTTGAGTCTATTTTTGGATTATTCTGAATTTTTTTAATTTTTTTTTTAAAGAAAGTTTTCAGGGCATTTCAGAAGGAACTTGTAGAAAGTTTTTAGCATCAAAATTCATGCCAACCTGTGCTTCTGTGTTACACCTCTGAGTGTTGAAGTTAACAGCATGAAATGGTGCCAAGAGGCACTCACAGAGCATGTATCCATGTATCCTGTGTCTGTGTTCCTCCTCTTTCCTGCCTTGTCAGCTGAGAAAGCAGGCAATGCTTCATTACACTGTTAGACAACCAGCACTGGATCGTGTGTCCTGTGTGGAGGGTGAGGTGTTGCCTTAGGAACCTGGAATGTTTCTGTGTGGGAGGGCACTGAGTAGCTGCAGAAATAAATCCCTTGCTGTAGATCCCTTGTGTCTATTCACGTAGAAGGAGAGCAGAGACTATTCCAGCACCTTCAGGTGGAGCCTGGCCAGGGAGAGCAGCTCTCAGAGCACGGGCAGAGCATCCCAGTGTGGGGCTTGATGAGGTTGTTCCTCTGCCCTGCTCTTCTTTGCTCCATCTGCTCTGACAAATGGATCAGTCTGTGGCAGTCTTGGTAATGGGGTGTTTGGGTTATGAAAGGGAAATCTGCAGTTTTGTGACAGGTTGGCTCAGTCATGAGGGAGGCAGCAGGAAAGTGAAGTGGCAGCAATAACAGAGGTTCCCAAATGTGAAGTTTTGGTGTAGAAGTTGCACAGACCAAATAGATTGTCCCGAATTGCCACCCCTGTGTGTGTAGGGGTGGGAGGAGATGAGGGGAAGGGTTAAGGAGCCTCGAGATTGACACTTCTTCAGTGAACAAGTGCTAATGATAACTATGGACAAGTGAAGAGATGAATCATTAATGCACAAGGAACTACTTAAGCAGCAGTGTTACTAACTCAGTTACAAAACTCATTGAAAGAAGAGAGAATGATCCAGTTCACAATTGGAGTAGTTAATCAGATCTTTTCTTATTGTTAGTGAATTTATCATTATTAACAATAAGGTGTAGGACCAAATTTTACTTGCCTGTTGCCCTGCAACTTGTTGAAGCTTGTTTTTATACAGTTAAAGGAATGAGATGGTTTTAGAAAAAAATGGAGGAGATGATCCATAAATTTTTAGTTTAAGCACTGCTGATGTGTGTCATTCCAAGTAGCTGTTGCCTTCACATCACTAGTTATCCACAGTGCTGTAGGGAGGGGGAATGGAACTAAAACTTTAAATGTTGAAAGAGTATATCTTAATTTGGTTTTAATTCTGTAAGTGCCTTTGTTTCAGAAATGTTCTGTGAAATTAAATACAGTAGAATATTTTATTGTATTGAATTTAGTAGATAATCATTGTTGCTTTTGTTACATACTGTAACCTCGCTTTGTATGTTGTTTGTAGGTTAAACATAAGTATTCAAACCAAATGGCATAAACTCTATGCACCTTTGTAATAAATACAGTGTTTGAAGTACATTCTGTCAGCTTTTTCTTAGCCTCATTTTGAGTATCATTTAGGGGTGTATCTCCAAAGCTACATTTTACTTTGTGATGTTTGACAGCTCGTGTTACTGAGTGTATTTTAAGCCAATTTGTATCCCAAATACCACTTTGGGGAGTGAAGGCTGAAGCCTAATCACAACACTACAGGTCACAACATAAAGAAGGGACAGTGCAAGCTCCTGAATGATACTCTGCCAAGCTAATCCAAGAGGATTGATTCTAAGGCCTTGTCTGGCCTAAGGACTACATTAAATGCATGAAGGTTGAATGCATTGGCTACCAAATCCCAAGACATTTGAAAAATCTAACACAGACAAGGTGGTAGATTTCAAAATCTGTAATTTGATTAAAATTTAATATCTTCCCAGAGTATATTTAGGCTCGTGTGTTGAGTATCATTTATCAGTTTGTCCAACTGCGGGTGTGGTAAGTGATGCTTTCTACTCTGTGTGAAAATGTTTTTGCTGGTGTGTTTGTGTATTTTATAGTTTTGAAGAAAAGTTCACACCTCTCCCCCCACTCAATAATCTTTCATCTGAAAATATTTTCTTTGAGCAGGTGAAGAATGCTCTTTATGAGACACCAACCAGCACTGAATCGGTGGAGGGTGCTGAGTGTGTCGTCACTATTACACTGAATTGCCAGCTAAGTTCCAATGTAAGATTTGAAAGAAAAGGGGGGAAGGGAGAAAAACAAAAATAAAACAAAAAAACCCACAATAATTGTGTAGTTTTGTAACCTCAGTTCTTGAATTTCTTGTAGCCTCAGCTGCAGGCTGATAACGTGTTGCAAGTGAAATATAGATCACTTTACTGCCAAATTTTATTTCACATTTTCTCAACAGAACTTCTATTAGTTAAATGAGCACAGCAGACAAAACATATGCTCCTAGAAACCTAAATGTAGAAAACATATGATTAATGTTTGGGCTAGAAATGACACCAGGAAATCAGAGTTATTTCTGATGGGTTTTTTTGCCTCTGCTTTTTAGTTCATCTGTTCTTCTTTTCCCAGGACTTGGTAGCAGGTGGACCTGTGCAGCGTGGCTGGGTTTGGGAGGTGATGTGCACAGGAAAGCTCTGTGCCTTCCCCTCTCTCTGCACACAGGGCTGAGGAGCAGGAGCTGCTGCTTTGGTTAAAACCTGCAGATCTCCTTTAACGAGCCCTTAGGGCTTCAAAGGGGCCTTCACCCTTTACTGCAGCAAAACATCATACAGGAGAGCAAACTGCTGAACTGAGAAGCTGAGAGCCCAGGCTTAGGTGAGGAATATTGCTGGTTATATTTTCATGATGTTAAATCAGCAGATGTTTACAGCAGTGTGAATTTTTCCAGAACAAAACTTGGCGTGAATTTAAAGCCCACGGCAGGGTTGTGTGGAGGAGCTGGACACAAAGGAGGGAAAAACTTCAGTAGTTATTGCCAAACAAGCAATTCTTGCCTATTTTATTTTTTTCCAAGTATGGAAACTCAGTATTGACTCTAGGCATGTATGATAACCTGCCAGGTTTGCTTTAGCCATTGGTTTGGGGTCTGGTTTTTTCCCTCTGGTTACTATTTGACCTCGTGTAGTTCTTGCAGCCAGTGCCACAGGAATCTGGTCAGATTTACAGTGAGCTACATAAGAAAGACAAAAGTACCCAGGTTACACCTGGCAGAGGTGAGACAAAACTGAAGGAAACGTTGTTTTATCCTTTCAGGAGCTCAGGTTTCTGTATTGATGGAGTAGCTTCCTCTGCTTCACCTTCCTGTGGCAGCCTCCACTCAGCGAGTGAGCCATGTTATAAAGGATGCTTTTCTGCTGTAAACTGATGTATTTGGGATCAGACACAACTGCTTTTGTCAGCAGTGGATAGTGAGGATGCTCTGCCTGGTGCAGTGTGGCACAGGCCCCTCTGTTTCCTCTGTACAGTTTGGAAGTGATGCCATTTCTGCCTCGGTGCTGTCCCTCCTCTCCTGCAAACTGACAAACTCGGTGGCTGGTTCACTTTTTGTTTCACTAGAGGGAAGAATGTTGTAAGATAACTTCTGATATCCAATTTCCCCTACTGCAGTCAAAACAACTGTTAAATCAGTTACTGGAAACTCCATTTAAGGTTTGCTCCTGGAGTTGGATTTGTGGTTCACTCTCCAATGTTACTTCAGCCCTTGAATCAGGTAGGATGTCCTTTACAGGCTGCTGGACTGGTGTTGCAGCTCAGCTGTGCTTGTAAAGAAGGTTCTTCAGCAAAACAAATGGTTCAGCTGCATCCTCAAAAACCAACCTCTGCATAGACAAAGAAAATTACTGTTCTGTGTTACCTCTGTTAGGAGACTCTACAGTTATTTGTTATATTCTCCCCATATATGAAAATAAAGTAGCCATTTCCTCTGGGTATTTTCAAAAGCAGGTTACCCTGTTCAGAGCATTAATGCACTGACAGCTTTAGGACTGACACTTTTAAGATTAGTCCATATTCAGCACTCTGGCTGTTGGCCCTGACTCTTGGAAGCACTGGGATAAACTACAGCCACAGTGGGTTTGTAGATCTTTATAAAGCTCACAGATCACCTTTTTCTATCAGTCTGCTGTTAGAATCAATGGTGGGCAGTTTTTATTTTTAACAATTTACGCTGGAAATGTAAGTTTGCATTTGCTGTTACATTCATAGCAGATAATACACAGCCCTTTTGTAGGCAGAACTGCTACATTTGACTTTAATTGTAACCATTTGGCCACTATAACCACAAATAATATTGCAGACTGTAACATAAAAACATTATTCAGTGCTTAAGATGACTTAGTGTTCTAATAGTTTGGCACAGGCTAAAGGTGTTTTTTAAGCAGTTTCACACTAGTGGGATTAATGTGAATAAAAACAACTTGGGGATGTTGCTACATGATGAGATATTTTGTATTTGCCATCCTCACCTAGTTCAGCTCAGCTAATAAAAATGGGTTTTGAGGCCTGATGTGACACAAACCAGTTGTTTGTCTTCTCAGTGGAAGGTTGGTTGGGTTGGGAGCTGGTCTAGATGAGCTAGAGAGGCCCCTCCCAGCCTCACCCAGTCCGTGATTCCACAGGGTGTGCAAAGTACAGTTCCTTGAGCAGGAAAACTCCAGCTCTGGTCAGCTCAGCTTGTCCAAGGGGAAACCCCGTCTGCCATCCCCACAGGCAAGGGAGCAGATGGGTGGCTGCAGCTGAGGAATGTGATAATCATGTGTAGAACATGCCCAGTGGTTTTCCTTGTTGCTCAACACTTCATTGTTCAGTCCTGTGACTGCTCTCAGTGCCAGAGTAAATTCCTTTTCTCGGTTAATACAGAGGCACAGCTTATCCATAGCATGGTGGGGAAATGCAAACTGGCCACGGGAAAGCTGCTCTGCTGGGAATTCTTCAGGGACTGTCTGATGAGAACTGCCTGGTTGGTTTTGGGTCATGAAGACAGTAAAGCAGTAGCCCCAAAATGTGTAAAAATGCTTCAGTTTTTTTTCAGGGGATAATCAGCTGTTGCACACATGGTCGGATCTTTTTAATCCCAAGAAAAATTCCAAGAGAATGTAAAAAAGGAAGAATTACTGAAGGTCAGTACAATCTTGCAATAATTCCAACGAAAGATTGGTCACCATAAATGATTTAACAAATAGGGAATTATGGCAGTCCTGTAAGTATGTTTATTTCTGCCTTTTCTCTCCAGGAATGCAGCCTCATTTTGCTTTAGGAATGTGAACTTTTCAGTCACAGGAAATGCCTTTAACTTTAAAAGCTCTGGTTTAATTTCATAACACCGTGATGTTACCATAATTTCTGCCAGGAGAAGTGTAGGGGTTTGGGTCTGTTTGGGGTATGGAGCCTGGGTTATACCAGTGAAAAGTCAAAAGCTGGAAGAAAACTCAACGAGAGTGTAAATGTACATGTCCAGGTGGTGTCTGAGTGGGTGGATGGGAGGGGATGCAGAGCCAGGAGGGAACAGTTAGGGATTTTCCTGGCAGTTTTTTCCACAGATAACACTTCAGTTTATATAAAGTTCAGCAATAATCCACTTTTCCCTTTTTCCAAGTTGCCATACACACACACCCTTTGGATGAGGCCAGGAATTTTTTAGACAAGTTTTTATAGCTGGATTGCTTCAACAATTTGGGATTCATTAACTGGTTTTTGTCCAAACTCTTCTTAACAGTTTTGGTCTGTTCACCCAAAGGGGATTAAATGTATCTTATCTATATAAACTCAAATTCTGTTTAGAGAAACTAAGTGGTGAGAACAGTTAAAAAGTGATGGCAGGTCACTGTATTTTGGGATATTGTGACTGTCATGTCTTTGTTAGAGCTGTCCTAAGCTTGCCACTCACAGCAGGCTCATGTTCAGATACAGCTTTACCACAGCTCATGCTCGTGGGGCTGTTCTCAAAGAATTATCTTAATGTTTATTTTGGTTTTGAGGAAGGAAAGGGCTTTTACATGACGTTCTCAAGCTCTTCTCTCTCATCTATTCCTGAAGGCCAGGAAATGGTGGTTGGTGTTGGGTTTTTGTTTGTGTGGGGTTTTTTTGTTAATATTTGTTTGTTTTCTGTGGATAAGCCAACTGTTGTTTTTGTCACACAGCCTCTGGTGCCTTGTCCAGGGCCCTTGGGCAGTTCCAGGCTTGTGGCTGTGCAGTCACACCCGGGCTCAGAAGGCCTTGCTGTTATGTGCCTGTTCATCCTTCCTTGCTGCATTTAAGCAGGAAAATGGCAGTTTTCCAGATGCTACAAGGGACTTGAAACCTGCTGCTGAGAGGAGCAGTTGGCAGCTTGTGTTTCACAGGAACAACCTGGTCCTGCCTCTGCAGAGCTGCTGCTCTGGGAGGGGGAGGCTGAGCCCAGGCTGTGCTGGGAAGAAGCTTCAGCCCTTGGGAGATGATGGATTATTTCCCTGGTTATTCCTGCACAGCAGCCTCTGGAAAAGTTCTTTTCCAAAGCACAAACCAAGTCAGGAGCTCTTTGAGCCCACTGGAGTGGGGCTCTTTGCCCCAGGGCAGGACACAGCTTCTTAGGGAACTGAGTGTTTCCCAGTTTTCCAAGAGCTTCCTTCCCACTGTAGTATGGTCTCTCCTCCTCCAGTTCCCTGGATCCAGGCTCTTTCTAAATCAAGCACCTGTGGAAAAATGAAAAAAGCTCTCCCATTTATAAATACAAACCCGTGGGCTCATTTTAAAAGCACTCACAGCTCCCTTTTTAGGCTCAGTTGATAACCTGCAGCCCAGTGTGACTGTGATTGTGCAGGGAGCAGCAGCTCTTCCTCCAGCCTTCAGTGCTGTATCCTAGGAATGACATGGTCATTCATCTTCACAGTGACCAAAAAGCCCCAGTCATTCTGCACACACTTAAATATCCCTTTATAACCTAGGATGGAGTCCTCAACAGCACCATCTTACTCTTTCAAGGTGAATTTTAAAAAATGTAAGGTCAAGTATTTTTTTGTTTGTTTGTTTTGGCATCTCCATAGTTACACTTTCAGCAGATTCATGAAAATCGAGTGAACTCAGGTGACCAATTCTCAGCAAGAAATTCAAAGCCCTGTAGTGAACTGCCAACTCCAAGTTACTTCTAGAAAGGTTTTTAAAATCATTGTAAACTGTTTACTAATACCAACATGAAAATTTTGGAAGTCAAGCAAGAAAGAGTTAAAATTGCAAAAGAAAGTGTGTTCAAAAGGCTTTCATATGAATGCAGTGATCCCAAACATCTTGGCACGTTCAGCATCATAAATTCAGCTGTAGTCACAGGAAAATGGAAGACGTGGAGAGACATTTCTGTTCCATTCCCAGCAGTTTTGTACAGGATGAAATTCATAACCAGGGCCAATCATAAGTCCATTGCAGTGTCATTCTCATCTCAAAATTTGTTTACTTTCAGCTACATTTCGATGGCACTGAAATAATTACAGCAAAGAAACGTGTCTTAGTTGTGCTGCCTTTGAGTGCAACCTTTAGGCTGTCACTTAACAAAGGGATGATTTAAAGTTCACATTTGCACTGGCAACGATTATGATGATTCAGATGAGGAAGGACAGATCTGTGTGAGATGTTGGCTAGCTGGAGTCCATTCCTTGGTCTTCTGGCTCAGGAGGATACAACTCATCCAAAATCAGCTCTGCAACAACAAATAGTCATCTTTCAGAGAGTCATTTTTTCTACTTGATACAGTGTAACTATCACTGGTATCTACATTTTAAAACATCCTGACTGTAGACAGCAAACAGATTGTATTTCTTTGGAGAGAAGAACAAGACACAGCTATTAAAGAAGAATAGTAAAGCATTGGTTAAGTATAGTGAATATTGAGAAGCACAAGACTGTGGCCTGACTTCAGAGGTCTGAGCAGGAACCATCCATGGTACTTGTTAAATGAGGAAAGGGACAGAAGGGAAATTTCTATTTCTACAGCATGGAAAAAAGCCAACATCTGACTGATTTTTACCTTCACAGGCACTCAGTTTTTTAGTCTTTTTGAGAATGGCTCTTATGCCTGGCATGGCTTGGTCATATTGATGGAGAACTTCTAAGCAGTGTTCATGGAACAGCTTATCTTTCTGAGATAGGCTGTGCAGGAGTAAAACAGCATCCCGTAAAAACTGAATAATTTGCTCCTTATGTGCACACGAGCTGTTCTCAGCTCTTCTCATCTTCATCCACTGCCTGTGTAACATTATAATTAGTGCCTTAACCACCTGCAAGAGGAAAAACACAAAGTAAAAACACAGTAGCAGAAAACTTCTTTCATTGTGAACTTTACTCTGAAATTCAGAAGCTTGAAGAGATGATTTTCTAGCAAGCCAAAGCAAGCTCCCTAGGGAGGTGGCATCCTGTGAAGTACAGGACACTTCTGTTTCCTTGCAGCTAAAACAAGGGGGGGGGGGGGCAGAAAGCTATTCCAGCACTGAGTACCTGGAAGTTCTCAGCAGATTGAAGTGGGGGGGCTGTGGTGACTCACCTCGAGGTTGCACTGACAGGCTGTGCCAGGTGACAGAAGTGCTGCTCTGGAGCCCCTCGTGCGCCGCGTCAGGAGCCGCACTGCCTGTCACAAACACACACACAGGGGCTCAGCTGCACACAGGGAGGGCACAAACAGCATTTCTCTGCTGCTTTGAAACCTTCTTGTTTTTTCCTCAACAGCTGATCTCTTTTATGCCCCCAAACTGTGTTAGTTTTTTCCCCCTGTAAAATTTTACAGAGGCAGAATTTGCCTTGCACGGAAACCTTTTAGACCTTCTGATGAGCAGCTAACGAGGTCAGGGGGCCTTAATTCACTGCATCCAAATGTACTTCAGTATAACAGAGCAGGCAGGGGGATAATGGGAAGGGTTCAAAATTCTTTAAAATGAGAGCAGAAGTGGAGCAAATAGAACCTCAAGTCACTTCTGTCAGTACAAACAACACAAATTAAATTTAACAGCCTTTCTTTCTATGTATAACCATGGCTATTATACAGCAAGTTAGCATTTCCACTGAATACAAGGAATATAATCCTAAATCACTCTGGTCTGCCTTTTAGATGTAACAGAGGGAACGAAGACAATCAAAATGAAACCTAGGTCTTGCTTCTTTTTACTCTTCTATTGACCTAAAAGCAAAATAAAACTTGGTGTTGAATATCTGTAGCCATCCTAGAATCTGTACTGTTTTTTCAGTGACTTAAAAGATATCATGACAGATGTTCTCTTTTAGAATAGTTACTGATTCAGTTTCCAGCAGGTCCTTTTAAAAATAAAAATAATAAAAAAATCAATGTAATCCCTTACTGCAGGCCCATAGTTTCAGTTTCTATTTCAGCTAGAGAAAGAAATTGTTTTCAGGCAATTCGTGGCTTGTCCTGCTCCTCCCACTCCCCCAACTGGAAAGAGCAGGAAAGAGCATGTGGACAAACAGCCACATGGTTACCTCTTGTTCCAGCTGAAGCCAAAGTGTTTCAGATGCTGATTTATCTGGTCTTGATGTTATGTACATGTACAGTGCAAGGAGAAGGCAGGTGTCTGAAACAGAGAGAGAACTTTGTTCTTTCAGTCAATTGTTCATGACAAAAATTAATTCTTTTAATTAAAAATTAATTAAAAATCATTTCAAGTGCTCTCCTAGGACTTGTGGTACAGGCCCCACTTCTTGCTTTACTTCACACATCTTAAGCAGTGCTGAAGAAATTAGTGTCCCATAACTTTGTATGTGCCTTCATGCTAACCCTGTCCTACTTCATTCATAAGGAGCTGGACAG
The DNA here is from genome assembly GCF_025592945.1 of Manacus candei. Lineage (NCBI taxonomy): Eukaryota > Metazoa > Chordata > Aves > Passeriformes > Pipridae > Manacus > Manacus candei. The sequence continues at coordinate 737,264 of NW_026138084.1, forward strand.
AGACCATTTGTCATGCAGGGTAATGGAATCCCCAAGCTCAACAATGCACAGATATTTAAACCTCAGGACTCCTCAAAACCCCTTTTTTCTTCAACAACCTTTAATACAATGAATGCTAACCTTGAAAATTTTAAAAATCCACATGGCTAGCAAAAGCACCACATGTAGGCAGATGCCCTGAGATAAATAATCTTTAAACAATAACTGAAACCCTGCACTAGAAAACAAGGTTTCAGGGAGCATATCAGGCTTTTTGCCTTCTGGGGTTTCAGCACCTCGGAGCAAGGCCTGTTTGCATTCCTCTGAGTGATGGTCCCAGTGCTCTGTGCCCTGCAGTCCTTTACCTGAGTGGGAACACAGCTGAGCAGCCAAGCCCTGGTGCTGGGAGAGGACACCCAGCAGTCTCACAGTCAGGAGGACGGCAGGCAGGGGGGTCTCTGGACACAGGCAGTGCAGCAGGGTCTGGCTGCTCAGCAGCTGCTGAAAACTTCAAAAGAAAGCTCTGTTAGAAATGGGAAATGCACTGACAAGCTGAAAATACACCATTTCTTGTACACAGCCCCATAATTTGTGCCCTTTTAGCTATTCAGAACATAACTGATCTCAAATTACTGAAAAACATCCTGACACTTGGCAGTCACTGCAGTTCACGCTGGTTGTGATGAAATGCTTCACTTTTGACTGGCATTTTACCTGCCAGAATGAGACCCTGTGCTCTCCTTCCTTATGCATCTCCCAGCAATCACAAAAAAAACCCCAAATCAATATTACAGATATTCTGATCCAATGCACGTGGCTTTAAAAAGTTTCCTCACTTTCAAACTGATCAGGGATGATTATCACACTTATTAGCAGCAAAGGTAATAGAAAGATCCTCAACTGCTCCCCAAAGGTGATCTGAGAAATGTGATTTCTCTCATACAGGGCAAAACTTCTACTTGTATCTGCACATATTGGTTTCACCAGGGGATGGAAAGTCCTGAACACCAGAGTCTGAAATCACTGTAAAACTATTACTGACTTACTTTATTAGCAAGTCCATTGTTGAATTTTCAGCTAATTTCACCAAAACCTGCAGGCTCTGGCTCAGGATTCTGTCAGTCTGGGAACCCCTTGCAGCAGAAAAAGCTAAAACCTGAAGAAGCTTTTTAAACAAAGAGTGTTGAGCTCGATCATTATTGGGAGCATCCTGTGGAGCTGCAGGCAGCCCTCCTTGTGTCCTGGTATCTTCTTTATTATCACACTGATTGTCACACAACACATTTTTGTCCACCTTGGAAACCTGTTTGTCTCCAGCAGCAGCAGCACCTTCTTCCACTCTGGCAGCCAGCAATGTGTGGACAACGTCCCAGCTATAGAACACCAGGTAATAAAGGATTCCCAGTGATATAACTGCAGTTTCCTCAAGAGACAACCTGAAGTCCTCCTTACTCGACACCGAACCTGTGCTGGTTCTGGAAGACACAGTGGAATGGTTTCCACAGGAGCCGTTCCCGGCCGTGTCCGGCAGTTGTCCCGCCCGGCAATAGGCACCGACGTGGTGTTCCACCAGGGGCAGGAGGTGCACAGCTCCTCGGATCCTGCACTGAGGGAGGGGCAGGAGCCCTCCCTGGCCTTCTGCTGGGCTTCCTTCAGCTAATCCTTGGTCCACAGCGATCAGGTTCAATCCTGTTATTGCAAGTTTTTGAGCTTCTTGCAGGGACACGAGAGGAGCGGTTTCTTCTTGCGCTGTCCTGCTGCTGGGGAGTTGTGTGGACTTCCTATCCAAGGGGAAAAGGCAGAGAACATAGCTGAAATCTGAGTTATCCACATTATGAACTGAACTATAGAAAGGCCAGAGTAATAAGAAATGCCTGTTCCCAAAAATAAAATATGAATTGGGAGGGGAAAAAAATCACCCTGCTCCTTGAGACCGGCACGGAAGAGCAATTTGAAAGCATTCCTGAGTCTCATTAAAGTAGCCAGAGCTTACAGGTGAGTAACTTCAGCAGCTCACCATAAGCCACTGTCTGAAACTACATTTCAAACACTGGCTTTCCCACTTCAGGCTTTTGCTAACCTGTCATATATTCTTCCCTGATGTTATCTGGTAGCTTCTGGGAAGAATAAGTATCTGTACATTACTGATCTGGAATATTTAGGGGTTTTTAAAGGACTACAACAGTAAAGAATTATTTTCCTGGCCAGAAATCAGAGAGTGTTCAGTCATTAACCAGTCAAACTGCAGCTGCAAGGGACAAACTCGCCACCTCTTCCTGCATAAATGGCAAGGGCAATGAGATATGAGCCCTGTATGAACCCACACAACACAAGAATTACTAATAAAATATCAGAAAAACAAAGGTATTTCAGGGGCTACAGTCTAATTCTTTAAAGTGAAAAACAATTGTAATTTATATCTGATATTCATATTTAAAAACCTTTACCAGTCACTATAAATGTACCTTGGAAAAATGCACATAAATTGCACATTACAAATTAAACACAGTTTCGACTTTGAAGATATAAAACCTACTGTTTTAATCACATTTTCAACATTTCCTTCCCCACTTAACTCATGATCATGTTTATGTCCTTCCCCTCAATGCAAGCTGCTAACAGCCACTCCCAGGTTTAATTCTCTGCCTTCCCCTAAGAGATGATTAACCTAGTTTATCACTTAGTGATGTTCCACTGTTTAGTTATCTACAATAATCACACATTAATCATCAAACATGTGGTATGATGTTTCAAATTCTGCATTAAATGGCCTAAGCAGAACAGCATTTAACACAGGGAATGAGCTGTCCTACATGACTAAGTGTTTCTTAGTACAGAAAATGCCACTGTCCTAAGAACATGTCAGATACAATTTAACAAAAAACCCATAAAACTTACGTATCCAGAGAGTTAGGCTGCAACACAGCTCCAGGTAGAGGCTCAGAGTTGCTGCTGAGGAGATGGCACAATCCTAGTAATGACCCAGGGACAATGGGCTGCTTCATCAGTGCATTCAGCAAGATTGAACCTGAAGGGACACAGAACTGTCCTTGGAGTAGCTTTGCCATCTCCAACAACAAAAATTCAATATTTCAAAAGATCAGCCTTATCTAGAGCGCTCTCAACCTCAAAGTGATTTTTTTCATTATGAATCTTCTTTCTCAAAACCAAGGGAATGATTTTCAGAAAAATTAAGACAGTATTTAAATATAAACCAAACCATATTTAGAGATATTTTAATTACAATCCCATATTAGCAGAATAACTTGAGCCAAATGACCGTATGTCCCAACTGTCCTGATGACTTGCCCTTCATGTTCCACTCCAGATATTACAATGATGTGAAGCAATTCTACTGTAAAGACTTCCTAGAGCTGGCTGTTTATGTTTTATAGGCTTGGTGTTGTTTTTTTTTTTTATTTAAAGTACATTTTTCCTGGGTTTATTTCTGCAGGGACAGCATTAAGTCACCTTGTGTGCCCCGTTTAGGTGCAGAGTTGTAGGAACCGTTTCTTCCCGTTGCCTCCTGGTGCTTCACAGATGAAACTTCAGGATGGGTCATCTTACTGTCTGGAACAAACAGGGATTGTGAGAACTGCCTTGCTTAGAGATCTCTGCACACCCTCAGTGTTAGACAGTAAGGACTCAGACACTAAACCAGGCAAAAAACCATTTGTCTTGTACACTCAGATGCATCAACCAGTAGTTAAGAGCAGTGGTGAATGCAGAATTCCTATTCCTTAAGTTGAATTCCCACTGCTAGCAGAGATTAGGACAGCTAAAAATTAACACAAAAGTCTAAAAAAATAAATTAAAAAGTAATTTGAGCATTTCATCATCTTTTAATCACCTCTCTCTGTCCCAATTACCAGGTAAAGTAAAGCCAAAAGCCTTGCAGGGTTCAGAAGGCAAGAAGTGTTATTTTTTCAAACAAACTTGCATATTGAGTGCTGTTACCAGAACCACCAGCAGCAATTCTAATGCTTTAAGGCTACTGCATTTTTCTTTTTGGTGCAGTCCCTACTGCCCATACAGTTTCAGCCTGAACACTGGAACTGGCAGGAACATCTCAGATTTTTCATGACTCTTCCTGTAAGGATTAGTTGATGATGTCCAAGTTTCTTCCATTTACTATTTCCCACTGGAAACATGGCAGCTGGCTGCTATAAAAAAACCCCACTGATTTTCTTTCATATTATAGCAATCTTCAAAAACATGCAGATATTCATTTCCTAAGCTTTCCTCAATGAATTTCAAGATAAAATGTTGTGAGAATTACTGCCCCACACATAAAAGAGGAAATGAGTATATTGTTTCTGTTGCTTCTTTCAATATGGTTAAATATGTACCCTTTAAAATCCAACCTCCCCTGCACCCCCAAAAAAAGCCAGAACCACAAGAATACAAAAAATGCTTTAGCTGACTAGCAGACCAATTCAAGAAATAGGCAAATTACTTCCTGTTCTTTATTCAATGAGAAAAGGCAGATCAACAATTTGGATATTTTGGTTCATCACATAATACAGGAAAGTTTTTTATTGCAGCCAATGGGCCCCTTCATGGTTGGCACCTGGGCATCTGGTACCAAGGGGTGGATTAAAATGGCCTTGATGCAAATTTCAGTCATGGCTGTTTAACTCCAATGGCTATAAAGGGGAAAGAAATTAAAGGAAAACCAAAATAAAAGTAATTGCTTTTGTCTGCAGTGAATTTACTGCAACTGTTCAGTCATGTAGTACAAAACCCCTTCTCTAAGGCAGAATGTTCACATGCAGCTACAAATGTGGCAAGCTGTGCATGGATTTACCTTCTTTGATTGAACTAGTTGGGGCCATCAAATTTCCTGAAGAACAAGATGGTCTAGTGGACATTTCAGCATTGAAGGATTCTTTTGTAGGAAAAGATCTTCTTCCAGGCTGTGGAGAACATCCTTCTGGTTTCACTTGCACTGCAAAATTCTTTTTAGGGCTAATACAAAAAGGTGAATCAGTATTTCTTTTGTAGTTATTTTATTAAACAATAAGCAAGAATCTACTTTATTTTCACTGATATTTTAAAGCTACTTCACTACAAACTCTGAATTTCTGTCTTAGATACAAGAAAGGCTCTTTTTGAGCAAATTTCATAGAGGTGAACAGATCTTTGTGGTTGTATTTTTTAAAGACAACGGAGCTAAAATTACATGAAGAAAGGAAACTTTTTTAAATAGTTTAAGCACACATTTTGTAAAAATGAAAACAAATTCCTTCTCCAACCCCCCTACCTTGTTGTTGGAACTGTCTGAGTAACAACATGTTTATTTCTTTCACAGTTCTGAAGTCGTGTTCTTAACTCATTAATTTCTGCATCCTTGAACTGCAGCTCTGACTGCAATGACTGCAACTGGAAGAGGAATTAAAGACAGTTTTCCTGTTACTGAGTAATTTAGGGGTGTTGTAACTGCAGAGCAACTGGAGTTACCATAAGAGTTCAAGATAACCATCTCCTTACTGTGAACTCTGCACAAGATCTCCATTTTTATGAATCTCAGTCCAATTAACACTATCTGAGAACCAAGTGCCAGAAGTTCAGGCAAGAAGCATTTGGGACTGGCTAAGACAGACCAAGTGCCACATAGAGCATGAGCAAAGAGAACAGCACAAAAGCAGCCCCTGTCCTCTTCAGGGCTCTCAGAAAGATGACTGCAACAGGAACAGCAACCTGATCAGAGGCATGGAGCATGCTCTGTCTCTTTTTAACATTGTAAAATACATTCCAGTTTTAATGGTCTTGGGGTGGCTTAAAAAAAAAAAAAAGGCAGCAAATGAAAACCTCTACCATCTGAATTTTACTCTTTTGTTTTGGCAGGAGAAAACCCTCTGCAAGTTCTTACAAATGCTTTCTTTTAGATAAGAAAATAAAAGCATGCACTGTTTGGACATTTCACACTGATGTTCTCCCTCTGACTACATGGTCTGTGACATCATTAAGTCATAAACTGGCTTCTGTATCTGATCTGCAGGGAATTGATATATTTACAAACCTTTTTGGAGAACTCTTTTTCTTTTTCACTCAAGGTCAGAGATTTTTGCTGTTCCAGCAGCAGGTATGATCTTTTCTGTTCCTCCACAGCAAACTTCATCTGCTGCAGTGAGTCACGCAGAATTTTAATTTCTCCATTTTTAGTGAGAATTTCATCCTGCATTTCTTTCAGCTGCCAACAGAGAAATTCCATTAAAGGATGTACACAGCCAAAAGTATGTATTTGCATCACTGTGTGGTTGAAAATTAGGTCTTTATTTATAATTTCTAGGGAGGAAAATTCTCCTGCAAGCCAGTTCAAAAATTCTGCCATGTTGCCTCTAATCTTTTCCTGATTAAATCAGGAAACTCAGCTACTGTTTTCTCTAACAGAATTATAAATGACAGCAAAGACACATCTTCACATACCATTCTGACATCTGTCAAAGACCATCCTTCTCTTTCCCCTCCTCTGCAATTGTTACTTTTTCTTTCAAAGTCTTCTAGTCGTACACATCAATAATTTATTCATTATTGGGATGATAACACTGCTAATTTCATTGTAATATTTCATTTAGCAGGGCAGACAACAAGAGCTCTGTTCTAAGACAAGGCACCACCCCCAGACAGTATCTTCCTGACATATTTACTCTCTAATTTCCTGTGCAGAAATACCACTCAGAGACAAGACTTTGGAGAGATAATGAATGAGTTACTCAGAAATGCATGAGGAAAAAAGCAAGAAGATACCTCTACACAACTGTAAAATGATGGTTTACAGGTAGGAGATTCCCTGATAAAGATGGATATAACAGAGCTGGGAAAGATTCAGAAAACAGAGGTAAGAAAGGTAAATAGAGTAGGACCCTCCCAGCTGGGGGAAAGCACAAAGAAACAGAGATCAATCGAGGTGCAAGTGCACAAGTTACTCTCTGTTTATTGTCTCTCATAGCAGCCACGACCCACCCACTTATTAAGTTCAAAATTAAATCAAAGAAGAAATTTTGTGTTAAAAGTGCTGACCTGTTTCCCTATAAAAGGAATCCAAACCCAAACACAGAGTGTTTAAAAAATATACACAATAGACTATTAAATTCACATATAATATTTCTGGATCAGGAAGTACTTACATGAAATCAGGTTAAAAGGCTGTTCTGGTAAAATATAAACTTGTTCAAGGTTTATTTCCTTCCTAAGCTGTGCACCAAAAAAAGGAGAGACTTTGTACAGGAATTTGTGCCTTCTTACTTTTCTACATCTGTTTCTTGCCCTAAGTATCTTTCCATAATGGATCAGCAGGAGGTGAAGTAACATGAAGCCCCTTTAAAGTCACTTTGCTTTCTCAAATCTTTAAGTTGCACAAAACAACTCCTGCTGACTGGTTGACAGGACAGAGAATTCATTTGACAGGGAACACATAAAACTGACAAATTAGCCTTTGCTACTCTGAAGTGACCAAGAAATAAACTCCTGGTCTCAATCTTAATTATTACTAGAGCTGTTTCTAGTATAATGATTTAAACAGACCTCTGGATTACAAAGATTATTGATCAACTTGATTAGAATTAAATGCTTGGAACTGGACTTATCCCACCTTTCAGTCAGCCCTACCAAAAATGTGACATTTAGAGGGGAGGGGAAAATGTTGCCAACCTTCTGTTTGTTTTCTTCATTCTGTGTCTGCAGTACTTCAAACTGAAATGCATCTCTCATCAGCCCATCTTCTGCTCTGCTTTCTGCTGCAGAGAAAAGCCAAGATGTGAAGCACAGATGATGTGTGAACATCACTGGGGACTCAACACCATGTTATTTGCCATTTCAGACATCTGAATATCTTAGTATTTATACCATCATCACAAACAGGTAAACTGCCAGGAACCTTGTCAGTGCTTGTGCATCAATCCTTAAAACACAGAACACCCTTCCACCCCCCAATTTCTAATCTAATGGTTTGGGTTGGAAGGGACCTTAAAGATCTTTTAATATCTTAAAGCAGAAAGAAGGCCATCAGTAAATGTGAGCAATTCCTTCCAGGTAACTTTAGTTAACACACCCTGCACAAACAAGGGTTCACTGAGAACTTGATCACCTGGAGAGATGGCAGATGTCAGCACTGCCAAAACATTAAACTTTAAAGAGGATTTAAGCTCTCTAAACTTCACTATGAACAACCCCCTGGTTTGCTTTGCTTTTTTCAAAGTAAACCTGAAAATCAGCTGCTTTAATATGACACATTATGCATTTACCAGTGAAAACTAACAGGGAAAAAATAATCTGGTGGCCAACATCCAACCAGGATACAAAAGTGAACGATGATACTGTGAATGATAACTACAGCAAGTTAAAAGTTTATGAAACCCGTTTATTTGGCAGGTTTAATGTGCAGCACCCACATCCCAGGGCAGGGTCACCACACACCCCCCAGGGCACAGCTCAGTGCAATGTGCCTGCTGGGATTACTATTCCTTTGTTATTTCTGTTATTCCTTTGAATCCCAGCCATCCCTCTGACACCGGGGGGGGGGGGGGGTGCTGGTGGCCAGAGCAGAAGCAGTTCCCTGAAGGGAACTTACAGGAAAGATGGAGCAAGAGTATTTACAAGGGCATGCAGTGACAGGACACGGGGGGGATGGGTTCAAACTGAAAAAGAGCAGGTTTAGATGATATACTGGTAAAATATTGTTCCCTGTGAGGGTGGGGAGGCCCTGGCACAGGTTGCCCAGAGAAGCTGTGGCTGCCCCAACCCTGGAAGTGTCCAAGGCCAGGTTGGACGGGGCTTGGAGCACCCTGCGATAGCGGGAGGTGTCCCTGACCAAGGCAGGAGGTGGGAATTGGATGATCTTTCAAGTCCTTACAACCCGAACCATTTCATGACTCCTAAAGGGACAACAACCCCTTCCTCAGCAGCGGGGCAGTGCCGGGACACACCGACCTTCCCGCCCGCCCCGGGGCAGTCCCGGGGGTCCCCACGCGAGTCCCGCGGGCGGATCCTGCGACAGCGCCTGCGAGGCCAGGATGTCGATCTGCTCCAGGTCGTCCGCCGTGAAGTCGTCGCTGTCACCGAAGGGGTCGGCGGGCCCGGCCGCGACACTCTTGGGGCGCTTGTGCGGGGGAAGCCCATTGCGGAGTCCCGGCGGGGCGGCCCCGGCGCCGCTGCCCCCGCTCAGCGCGGGGCCGCTCCGCTTGCGCGGCCCGGGCGGCGCCGCCATGGCGGGACCGGGCCCGCGGGGCCCTCACGGCGCGAGGCCGCCCGGGACACGCCCCCCGCCAATCACCGCCGGGCGGTGCTCCCCGCGCGGCCAATGGGGCGGCGGCGGCCCCGGCGCTGGTTGTAAGCGCCCCCGCGATTGGCCGCCAGAGGCTGCGGTGCAAGCGCCTCGTGGATTGGCCGGAAGGGTGGCGGGAAGGTGCGGCCGCCGTGTGAGGGGAAGAGGTGACGTCATGCTGCTGACGGTGACGCCATGCTGCTGGCGGTTACGTCACGGTGAGTGTGGGGCTGCTGATTATGTCATACCGTGTTTGTCCCCGGCAAGATGACGTCAGACCGCGGCTACGAGGGCGGTGGGGACCCATCCTGTGGGGCTGTGGGGCTGACACCTCTGCCGCCTTTGCCTCCTCAGGGACTGTGTCCTTGGGGACACACAGACAGTGTTTGGGGACTCACAGACAGGGCTCAGGGACACACGGACAGGACTGGGAACACAGACGGGGCTCAGGGACACAAGGACAGGACTGGGAACACAGACGGGGCTCAGGGACACAAGGACAGGACTGGGAACACAGACGGGGCTCAGGGACACAAGGACAGGGCTGGGAACACAGATGGCGCTCAAGGACACAAGGACAGGGCTGGGGACTCACAGGCAGAGCTTGAGGGCTCACAGACAGTGTTTGGGGACTCACGGAGGGGGCTGGAAACACCCCGGGCTCAGGGACGCACAGTGTTTTTAAGTGAAAAACACTGTGTTAGGATGACACATTTCCAATTCTGTCAGAGAACTCTGATTTCTCTTGTTCATTCCTCTATTCCCATTATGCACAGCAAACTTAAACGATCACTAGAGTGTAATTTGCTTTATCCATGCACTGCAGAAGAAGCAGTGCCTGTGATCAGCCAGCCAGGCCCAAATTATGTACCAGACTGGAGAAATTATGGATGGATCTGATGCTTAAATCACTTAAGGTACCACTATTTGTGTTTGGAATTCTTTTTCTCCCTGTAGTGAGAAAGGCAACACAATGTTTCTCTTTGTAGTCTAGCAACAAGGAAAAGATAGTTCTTGCTTTTAAGAATGGTTTTATTTATTTCTGTTTAGAGAGAGATGCTTCTATGAGAGGGAGTCAAACCAAAATTGCTTGTTTTGTTTAAAACCTCCTCTTGCAGGTTCTAGTGCTCTGTTTCATCCATGTTTTTAGAGATGTGGATTGAGAAGTAAATTAAGTAATCGAAAAGGAACTTGATTTAGACATTATTTGCACTAAATTCTGGGTTGGTTTGGTTTGGGTTTAATTTTTTTGTTTGTTTATTTGGAATTTTTAGTTTGGGGTTTGTTTTTTTAATAAATAAATAGGATTGTACTATGACTGCTATTTTTAAATAACAATATATTGCACGAGTGCTACAGCTTCAGTTGTACTTTCTCCTCGTCCTCTAGCTGGAGTTGAGGAAAAACAGAATGACAAAACACTTGCACAAACTTTATTTTTAACAGGATAAACCAAGGCTGTAAGTCTTGGAGAGAAACCAGGCAGGAACTTCTATGACGTATTTTATGCTTTTTTTTAAAGTATTCGAGACACTGACTCTGTTTTCCTTTACTCCAGGTGTTCCTGCTGGAGAGAAAATGACTTGCAGGTGAACAGAGTAACGACAAAGTAAGTCTGAGTTGATGAGCTAAAAAAAAAATCTTAGTGAAATAAGGTTGTATGTCTGGTAGCTGTGTCAGGAATGATGTAGCTGCATGTGGATGCCACCTCAGCAGGGCTCAGCCTGCTCGAAGATGAGTTGTCATCTGACTGTTGCTGACTTGCTGGTCTTAGTCATTGGGCTGGCTTTCCTCTCATTCCCTTGGAATTGTTTCCCTTTCTGCTTGTACCTTCCGCTTTCAGCTAGCTTTGCATTTGTAATATTAATTTTATCTCTTACTCTTGGTCAACTCCTGCAGCCCGAGGCTTCGACTGCTTTCATTTCTAGTGCTAAGCAAGGCTTTTAATCCCAACAATGCTCAACAGGAGGGAATTTACCTGCTTTTCTTAAAGCCAGAGAAATCTTCCAGCAGATGGGGGAAAAAAAACCCAAACCAAAATCTAGATGCTTGTGTGTTTTGTTTTTTCTCCACTGTGTATGAATACTTAAAGTTTGTTTCTAATGAAAAATGACATATTTCAATGGTTATCAGTAAATTGTACAGGTGTGGTGTTTACAAATTAATTGCTATCTCCAGTGCTGTGTTATTGGGACCTCCAGTACTCTCTAAAGCATCCTGTTTATATAAAATATTAGCATAATAAAAGGCAAATAATTAGGTTCTTGATGAACCCTTCCAGAGTTTGCTTTAAATACTGCTGCCTGTGGAATAATTTTCTAGCAGGGAGATGAAAGTCAAACAGTTACATATCTGTGGGTTTCTTCTTGTCTTTCTGTGTCTTGCTCACTGTGAGCCTTACATGTTTCTCAAAACACTGAATAAAACAAGACTGAAGTAAGTGGATGACTGATGTGTCCAGATACCAGCAGAAATTAATTTTTTAGCTTAATTTCTAAAGTTTGAGGTACTAAAATGTGAACTGGGCTTCAGTGAAAAGTTGTTCTAATAAAATAGCATCTTGATTCAGGCCTGAGAGCTGGATAGGAGAGGGTTAGTCTAGTTCTAAGAGCTGTGAGTGAGAGGAAAAAAGAACCACAGAAGCCTTCTGTCTTTTCTTCAAGGGGTGAAATAAGATTAGTTTTTTTCCCTTGATGACAAACCTCTTTGCTTAGGCTACAAAATGGCACTCAGGATTATACTCTGGCTCTGTGGGACTGTCGAAGCAGGTGGTGTGTTGGGGCAAATGTCAAGAGTTTTTTGTCATTTGAGGGTCTTGGTCCCGTAGGGCAGAAAATCCCGCCCTTGAGGGATTGCCTGGAAGAGCTGGCGAGAGGTTTTTAGGTAGTTCTCATATTCATTCATGGCTGGGCTTTGTGAACGAAGATTTGGGAAGGCTCTATCCACATTTGTTACAGGCACGCTGGTGGCTGATGAGGCAAATACAAGATAGACATGTCTGATTGCAAAAGGCACAGCAGAAAGACTCCTTAGGTGGTACATTCTGCAAGAAATGGTTCTTTCTGCATTGTCTTTTCTCCTCGAGAGTGATCCTGTGTGCATTCTCAAAGGAGACAGCTGCGTTATAGATGCTGTGTCTCCAGGCCTCCCGGTTGGAGGCCAGAGTACACCAGTTATGATGATCAATATGGCCAAGGCTGAGCTGTTGTTTCAGGGAGTCCTTGTATCTTCTCTTTGGGGCTCCTCTCTTGCAGCAGCCAGTGGCAAGTTCACCATAAAGCAAGATCTTAGGGAGGCGGTGGTTGGTCCTTCATCCTGGAGACGTGCCCTGCCCATCGCAGCTGTGTTCTCAGCAACATGGCCTCAATACTTGTGACTGCTGCTTGTTCTAGAACAGATGGATTGGTCACATAACCCGACCAGTGGATAGGGTCTTGAGAAATGAGAGGGAGAAGGGCACGAGGCGGGATAACGGCGATGTGCGCCTGGAACATCGCAGGCGACGGAGCGGGGGATGGAACTGCGAGGGGCCGGCGATGCCCTGGGGTGGGAATGCGGCGCTCCAAGGAATGTGGCGCCCGCAGGCGAAGGGGCAGCCGCGGTGCCCGCCGCGATCGCCGCGCGGCCGGCCCGTTACTGCCGTTGGGTGGGGAATGGGACCCGCGGCGGGGGCGGGAGCGGCCGGACGGGGGGGCTCGGGCAGGGGCGCGGGGGGCGCGGGGTGTCCGCGCTCGGCGGGCGCGGGGGGCGCGGGGCGCGGGGTGTCCGAGCCCGCTGCCACCGAGCGCTGCCCCGGTGCGGTGCGGGGGCGTCCGTCCGGCTGTCGGTCGGGGTTGTCGGTCGAGGCGTCCGCGCTGGTCCCGCCTCCTCCGCCAGCAAAACAAACCCGCCCCGTCCCGCCCGCGCGGTGTGGCTGTTGCGCGGAGCCGCCGCGGCCGCGGGGGCCGGGCCGGGCCGGGGCGGGCGGCGCTGGCAGCGGGGCCGGGGCGGCCATGAGGACCGAGATCTCCACGGCGGCCGCGTTCGTGACCCGCCTCCTGCGGGCCGGCGGCGGGGTCGGCGAGGAGCAGCTGCGGTGCTTCCGCGAGCGGCTGCAGGAGGCGATGCGCGGTGAGCGGCGGGGGGACACCCCCTCCATCCCCCTTCCATCCCCCCTTCATCCCCCCTCCATTCCCCCTCCATTCCATCCCCATCCCCTCTATCCACTCCATCCCCTCTTGGCCCGGGGGTCCGGCGGAGCGCACCGCGGTAAAGCTCCTCTTTGTTCCCTCTCGCAGAGCACTACAAACACCACTGGTTCCCCCTGATGCCTTCCAAGGGCTCGGGGTACCGCTGCATCAGGATCAACCATAAGATGGACCCCTTGATAGGAAAAGCGGCGGGGATGATCGGACTGAGCCACGAGAGGCTCTTCCAGCTCTTACCCAGCGAATTAACTCTGTGGGTCGACCCCTTCGAAGTGTCCTACCGCATAGGTGAGGATGGGTCTATCTGTGTGCTGTACGAGAGCCCTCAGCCTGGGGGGAAGGCGGCCAAACAGCTGGAGAGCAGGACCAGTTGCAAGGAGGAGTGGAGAACTGGCAGATCCAGCCCTTCCAAGAGTTACAACATGATGACGGTTTCTAGTTAAAAGCAACTCTTCCTTGTACAATGATGTATGTATCCCAGTCTCATGGTAAAGTTAGATGTAACTGAGCTTTTTGGTTTTTTTATTATTTTTTTTTCACCCTATAGTCATTAATAAGTCGTGGTAGTACTGCCAAGTTCTTTGTGGGCAAGGGCTAATGTATACAGCAGTTTTTACACTGCATGTTACTTTCTGGATTGTGTCCTGTAAATGCACTGTACAGTCGGTGGATCGTTTTACACATTTATATTTTCAAAGAAGTTCTGGCTATTTGTAATAAAAAGCAATATTGTAGCACTCTTTATGATGGATTTTAGTCAAGATTAGCACTTACTAAAAAAAACCCCTCACATTCTGCAATTTGCAGAGCAATAACATGAAGGGAGGTGGGAAACAGATCTAACAAGCTGCACATAAATCTTGTGATTTGTCTGCACAGGCTTCTCTCAGGGTCATTCAAGTTTGGCTGCGAGGCACAAATCACAAAAGTAACTCTTATTTTTCCTTTTTCAAAGCATGCATTTATTTGAGGGATGGATTCCATCGTACTCCGACGTTTAGCAAAAAGAATTGGGGAATTAGTCTGTCTTGTTATTTGTAGTTATTTCAGTAGAAGAATAAAGACTTGCTCAAAATGCTTGTTTTGGTTTTGGTTTTTCACACCCCCCCCTCAGGCTTTTAGCGTTGCTCTCAAGCTCATTCTAGCCATTTTTAATCATTGCAGAAAGCTTTGTAGGTAGAAGGGTGTAGCTCTGAACATTCATCTTTATCTCAGATCACAACAAAACAGTTTTGGTAAAGCTTGCTGGCTGTGTGTCTTGAGCTGAATAATCTCTGTAGAGATGGGTGGGTGTTTTGATACTGTATCGAACTGAATGGAAGCAAAAGTACTCTTCTGATATTTGATCTACAGCAAAAGGTGCTTGAGTTTATTGGGAAATGGAGTTTGTGTTTAAAACTCCAACTTGATGCTATGTAGGAAGCTTGAGTGAAAGTTTGAATGATCAATCACAGAATCAGCTGGGCTGGAAAGGACCTCTGAGATCATCGAGTCCAACCTCTGAGCCAACCCCACCTTGTCACCCAGACCATGGCACTGATGCCACATCCAATCTCTTCTTAAACACCTCCAGGGACGGTACCTCCACCCCCTCCCTGGGCAGCCCATTCCAGTGGCTGAGCACTCTCTCTGTAGAACTTCTTCCTGATGTCCAACCTAAACCTCCCCTGGCACAGCTTAAGACTGAGCCCTCTTGTCCTACTGCTGGTTGCCTGGGAAAAGAGACCAACCCCACCTGGCTACAACCTCCTGTCAGAGAGTTGTAGAGAGTGAGGAGGTCTCCCCTGAGCCTCCTCTTCTCCAGGCTAAACAACCTCAGCTGCTTTTCACAGGACTTATGCTCCAGTCCCTTCCCCAGCCTTGTTGCCCTTCTCTGGACCTGCTCCAGCCCCTCCATGTCCTTCCTGAACTGAGGGGCCCAGAACTGGACACAGCACTCCAGGTGTGACCTCACCAGTGCTGAGTACAGGGGCAGAATCACTTCCCTGCTCCTGCTGCCACACTGTTCCTGATCCAGGCCAGCATCCATTGGCCTTCTTGGCCACCTGAGCACACTGCTGGCTCATGTTCAGCTTCCTGTCTGTCAGAACCCCCAGGTCCCTTCCTGCCTGGCCCCTCTCCAGCCACTGCAATGCTCTCCATGAGCACACTCCTGGAAAAGCTGGCAGCCCACGGCTTGGACAGGTGCACTCAGTTGGCAGCTGGTCACTAGTGGTGTCCCCTGGGGATCAGTGTAATAAAAATATCAGTGTGAGAAAAAATAAGTCAAATCGTTTGAGTGAGGCAGGAACACTTTGTTTTTCTGATAATTCAGTGGAATGTAGGAAAAATAGATCATTTCTTTTTAGTTGATATTTACATTAGTAAGATTTGAACCGTGGTGAAATGTGGCAGAAGTACAGACAGCCCATTCAAACATGTATTTTGTAACTTGAAGCCTCATGAGTATCCCCTGCCCATGCTTGGCCTCTGAGTGTGGGGATTTTACCCTGAACCAGTGGCCATTGCATTATTTAGTCTGGAATACAGAATTTAGAGAACAGAGAGATCTTGTGGTTTATGTTAACAGGTAAAAAGTGAGGATTTGGTTGGTTTGGTTGGCATGTCCTGAAGGCATTATGACAATCCAGTCCTGAACATTTTACTCTATGGGGTCAATAAATTTACTTGCATTCTATGCAGGTGGCATGGATGTCTTCAGCTCCCACTGGATTTTTTGCCTCCATAAAGACTGTGAGAATGTTTTGAAGTGCTCTGTATTAGCATTTGGTGGCACATTCTATCCCTAAGTAAAGACCCCAGCATAGACTTGACTCTTGCAGAAGTCTGTAAAACGTGGACATTCTCCTGCTGGAACACCTTAGTCTTGATTTCAGCTGCTCTTGGGTGATCAATGCTCAGAGGTGTTGAACCAATCCAGCCACTGTTACTCTGATTTGAAGTGTTTTTTCATCTCAGCACAAGGGAAGCTCCTTGTGGTGGAAAATTATTACATGTAATTTTTCATTTAGAATAACACCTTTTTGTTTTGTTCCCTCATTTCAATTCAGTTTCATTACCTTCCATTGAAAGGTTCTGCCAAAAATCTGCCTAAACCTCGTTAGCAATATTCCTTTTGTTATCATTAACATCTTAAAAACACATTTTTTAGAGACTGGAATAAACAACATTGAAAGCAACATGGCATCTGCTTGAGGACCTTGAAATAACTGCTCCTGCCAGGTAATGAAGTAGATTAAAGGCTTCTGTGTCCAGTTTTGAAAGTCTACAAGGGGTGTAACCCTTTGCTGGGGGTAAGGCTTGCACAGTTACCTTGACAGTAACATTTGGTGGCTGCTTTTAGCAGTGGGTTGAGGTGAAGTAGGTACAGCAGGTTGTTCAGATGCTCTTTTCTTGCCTGTTGTCTGTCTGTCTAAGAGCCTGGATTAATCCAGCCATGAAGAATTCTGGTGCTTTTATTAATTCTACCCTAAGCAATTGGATGTTCCATGTTATATAATATCATGTCTTGAGTATCCTACACTCTCTGCAAGTTTGATGTTTATCATTGAAGGGACACTTTGTTGGTGTGAGGAGAGTTTAATTTCATATATTTAAGCTGCTGGCATAGAGTTGAAGTCCCTCTGCAGACAAGCAGGTGGGGGACGCTGGGGATTTGAAGAAAACCCACTAAAGCAAATAAAATACTTGAGCTGCAAGTAAATACACTGTGATATCTGTGACATCTAGAACTGCATTCCATCGCTTTAAAAAATGTCAAAGGCATACTCACAGCACAAAGGCTGTTCTGAGGGAACAGAGCACTTGGTAGTAAGCCAGGGAGGCAGCTATTTGGAGGAGGTGAATAAAAATTAACCTTGTGTTTTCCCTAAAAGGTGGTAGGTTTTGTGTTCTGCTGTTGCAAGAAGCAAGCCCAAACCCCAACATCTTTAAAATTGTGTACCTGTCACATGGGACTGACCACACCCAATCAGTCATGATGTGAACAGAATGGTTTGGGTTCTACAGGAAGGATTATTGCCCCCTGGCCATCTTGAAGCAGTGAAAATATATGGAGAAAAACCATATGCTTGTTTGTATGAGGATGGGTCAACTGTGGAATAAGTAAAGGTGAAGAAAGAAACACTTGTAGAGGAAAAAAAAAACCATATATTGTCTATTTCTCCAAAACATTGCCTTGCTGCCAAGTTAATTATGTAACATTTGTCTGAGTTGTAAAGTCCAGCTGAGACATAAGGTCCTGTTAGTTTATACAGCCTGAGCACTTATGTACTGCAATTATTGCATGTGACCCCCATGACTCATTATTTACACCTAAGAATAAAGAGATCTGTAGCTTTGATCTGAAAGTTTTAAGAGATAAGGGGATTGTCTGTATTTGTTTCAGATTCTATTACCTGTAGAGTCAGGTAAATTCAAATATGAAATTTGGTATGTTTAAGTTTAGTGGCCTTATTTCATTATCCTCAGGATGAAAGGCCTCTTGTAGCACTTTATACTGCAATCAAATTAAGTCCCTTTTTCTTATTTAAAGGATTAGAAAGATTAAGCCTTTCAAGTTTGAGCATAAATAATTTTCTTTTAACTGGGATTTACATACATGCTTTCTGCCAACACTTGTTCCATTTTCAATATGTGCATGAGAATGGGTTCCCAAGAAATGAGTGCAGTGAACCAACTGATCTGGATCTCTCCATTCCCACCACAATTTGCTGTTCCACCAGCACTGACAGTGCTGTGATCCTCCCTTCACTGACAACAGTGTAAAATTTGGTCTAAATGCCACATGTTTTAGGTGAATTGCCTTGTAAAAACCTAAATAATTAACGTGCTTGTGATTGCACACACAAAGGACAAACCCCGGGTTTGTTTAATAGCTTCCTATAAAACTATTGATTGGCATTAATTACATGGTTCTCCTTTTAGTCATACTTCTTATTATGAAGTGAATTATTGCTTTATTAATTAGCCTCCTTTTTACATTTTATCCATTATTAAAAGTGTTGTAACTCTCAATTATTAGTTGTTGCTATTTTATATTGGGACACCTACTCTGGAGAAATTTTCAAGTTGTTCCACATGCATTGGAAATGACATCCTAAGGCATCCTAATGATATCCTAAGGCACTTTTCTAGACCTTGTGGTTATGTTTTTCCTTATGAAAACCTAAAAATGACTCTTGTGATGTTATCTGGTCTAACATAAGTATATTGGAATTATTTCCTTATCCTCATACAGTACAAAGTTATCCACATTATTAAATGCAGGCAATGTTTATTGATCACTTGCAGCTTTTTGTCTCCCTGTAGCAATTTTGCTGTCTTCATATTTTCCAAACTGTAATTTATCTAGGAGCTGGTGTTTCTTAAAGGGTCTTTGCCCTTGCATAACTATTTTTCTTAGCTGTTTCAACCATGGATTTTCCTCTGATGTTTTTAACTCCCTTCAGATTTTTTTTTTTTAATTCACAATAATCCATATATGTTGGCTTCTTTTTCTGTTTCATCTTTTTTTTAAATGTTATTGTTATTATTTAATGTAATTGTTATTATTGTTATTTTTAATGTAATTGTTATTATTGGGTATGGAAGGGATGTGACTCAAAATTTGGATCTAATCTTAATTTCTGCCTTCTGTCATACTGTTGTAGCAGCACTCCAGCCATCACTTGGCTGTGTGTGATTCCTCCAGGCTGATCCTCGTTGCCATGGCAGAGTGGGAAGACTTGTATTCTTGGGTAACAGAAGCATTCAGGTTCTTGACTAGTAAGATACTTATTACTGTTGCCACAGTTACTTTTTATAAATTATTTTTCTCATGGTGCCAGAGTGGCTCTTATGACGTAGGAGTAATAGGCTCATTTATTTTCATTGTTTTCTTGCTGGGGATTGAATTTATTCCAGTAACAACAGGTGATATTTTGCTTTCTAAGGCGATGTAAAATTTTCATTGAGAAGTAAAGTGCTGAGTTTAGCTTGTAATTTGGGTAACTTCTTCAGGGGGCAATATATTTTAATTAAGGTGGAATCATGTGGAAGAATCTTTAATCTGCCTGGGAGAGTCACTTTGTACTGTGAGATTCATCTGCCCCTCGTTTGCAATCAGCAGGACTATAGATCTTTAAAAAGTGTCAGGAAGCAATGAGAGGGCAAATTAAATTGTGATTTGTGACCACCTTGGTTTATCATTATTTTGAACTACTGAGCCCTGGATTATTGATGGCAATATTTGCATAGCCTCGTTAAGAGGAGCTGCTGTAGAGTATCAGTTGTTCTCCCCAGTGGTTCTTAAAAATCCAAAGAAACAAAAGCTGTAAAAGAAAATTAATGTCTGTTCAGTTAAGTAAAACAGCAAATCAGTCTTGAGTCACTGAAAGACAAAGCTGCAACTTTGTCTCTCCTGATAAAATAACTGTAAAACGTAGCAGGAAGAGGAAAAATTAATATAATGTTATATAATGTTTCAAGCAAGCCTCTAGTGCTAAATAATACCCGTCTGAGAAAAATAAGTTTGCAGTCCTGGAGATATGCCAAGTGTGAAAGTTCATCTTTGAGATAGAACGCGTTTTTAAAAGAAAAAAAATATATAAAAGTATGAATATGGCCTTTGTAGATGCTGTGATGCAGCAGATTTCAATGTGAACTCTTCAGAATATAAACTTTTATGCACTTTACTTGTAGTTCAGTAGTAGTGAGTACAAGGAACTTTATTCATAAAGCAGTTTTTGCTGCAGAGCTGTCGTGACTGCAGGGAGATGTTTGGGATGAGGCAGTTGGAGCCCAGTCATGCAAACTGTGCTCCAATTGATCATTTCAATGATCAGTTAGTGGCTCTGGCCTCAGATGACTGATATTACTTGTGTGTCCCATTCCCAGGATTATCTGCTCCATGAATGAAGAATGAACAAACACACAAGAAACTGAGGAAAAAGGTAGGTTCTACCAGAAAATACTTCTCAAACTGCCTGAGCCCTCGTTGTTCCAGTAGTTCTTGGTAGTCAGAAGACAATGTTGCACAGAAGTAGGATTTTATCACCAAACTACTAAACTTACTTCATTTTACACTGAGTGCCAACATGGAACTTCCTTTCTTCCACTGGGGCTCTGAGGAGGAAGGGAACTTGCCTGTTATTTGTAGATATGCAGAACCACTTAGAAATTACATTATTTGCAAGACCTGAGTTTTATTTTGCTGCTGCCTATTGGTGAGTAAAACACTAATGAGAATTCCTATTCTGTGGCATTTTTACATGAAATTTTGGTTTAGTAACCATACATATGTATATGAATATGCAGCTGACACTTTGCACTAGTCCCCTACATATTATTTATGGAGCATCATTAGCATCAAAACAGCATTATGTGAATGTTTCTGTTGCAAATGTGCAACCTGAGGGTTAGATTTGCATAAAGACACATGTAGGAGTGATGGAAAAGAACATAAACTATAGTGGTGTAGGCTTTTATATATTCTCAGAATAGATTACCAGAAAAGCCAACCCCTTAGACTTGCCTTCTTGCACTCTGTGAATCTGGATTATCAAGAATAAATGGGAACAGCATCCTCCTAATGTGCATGATGAGATAAGATTTTATTTAGGGCTCAAAATAATGTTACTCATACAAATCCTTCCTTCTGGGAAGTGTGCTGATTTTTTTCTGTATATACCAGAGGTCACGTCTCTCCTGACTGCATGTTAAGGGGTGATACAAGGGTTTTGTCAAGGGGTTTTTCCTCTGGGGAGGAAAAAGATGTACAAATGTGCTGGGAGAGGGTTGTCTTGTTCTTTTTGCCTCCCAGTGTGATGGGCTGATACTGAAATTGTTGAATGCTTTCATATGGATCGTGAGCTATTTTTTGAAGTGGCTGACATGTGCATGCTAAGACCTCAATTAAGGGTAATTAAACATGTGCTTGAATTTAGTAGCAGTGCTGAACATTTGATGTGGAATTAGGTGTTTTGATGGATGAAGGTTTTGCTGAACAAAATTCATTCAGAGTCATGAACTGCTGTATTTATGCAACACTTGATTTTATCATTAGTGTTTTCACTGATGTTTAGGTGTTTTTCAGTGACTCAATGCTACACTTTTAAAGTTGCAGTTTCTATAGAAGTCAGTAGAATTCCTCCCATGTTTAGCATTAAGAGGCTTCTGGCTCAGAGCTAGATGAACATTGGAGGCACTTGCACTGTTTAACTGTGTGTTAGATTCATGTTTCTGAAGGATCAAATGAAGATTTAATTGCAGCTGAAACCTGTTCTGTGAGTCAACTCACCAGAAAGGGAAAGAATTTGTGTTTCTGTGTTGAGTGTCACAACTATGTGTGCACCATATGGCTTGATGGTATATTCAGGGAAAGCTGGGTGTATTTGCTAAAATAAACAGATATTTGTCCTTTTCTTTCCACAAGCCTTTAATGTTGATTCTTTTTCTAAATGTGTTCTAAAACACTGAGCCCCCCAAAAGGGCTTCATTTTAGCTGTGAGCCAGAGGGGGCTGTGTATCTGTTGCAGCTTATGGGACTAGAAATCAGCAGAACAGCACATACCAGACAACTCATTGCCCTCTCCTCTTCCCTTCTTACCTTCCAGTGGTTTCTCTGTCCTTTACAGACTCTCTTCTCATTCATTTCCCTAAATTCTCAATTCATTTTCTCAAAAATAAATTTGTTAAGCTTCTGCATCAACATGAAATAAAGAGATTAATGCTTGTTTATTGGCAGGCACCACGTCTTGACAATGAATGTAAGAACTGGAATTCTTACCCAGCACTGGGTTAAAAAGGGAAGATGAATCCAGAGCTTCTCTGAGGCATTTCTTTCCAGCCTTATTACAGCTCCTGTTTTGTACCAGATTGGCCAGTGTAACTCTATACTGCAGTGTGCCTTTTGTAGTGTGTTCTCAGTGCAATAGTGGTTTAGATGGCCTGGAAGCTCCTTTTGCAAAGAGAATTATCTGTTCCAGTATCACTTCACAGGGTGCCATGGTTGGGAATACTGAGATCTGGTATCAGCTTTGTTATCTGTGTATGGGGGCAAACAATGATGCTTTTGGAAAAAGTTACCTGGAAAATATTCAGCATATCAGACAGGATCCTAAAAATAATTTACTTTTTTTCCCCCCTATACCTTCTGCTAATAAGTTTTAGAATATTTGCAATTTTACAGCAGTTGTTTCCTCTGGCAGTTACTTCAATATTTCTGAAGATTTGAATTTTTGAAATTTTTTTTTGGTTTAGCAGTGCTGGCTTATTGTTCTTCTCATAGCTTATCTCCTGGTGTGGTTCACTGCTTGTAAACTAAATATTTAACACGTTGCTGTGATGAACAGCTTATTATTTCCACTGCTTCAGACACATAATTAAGCAAATTAAAGCTGGACTTCCATTTTCAACAACAGCATCTCAGCTTTATGCCTGTGTCTGCAGATAGTTTTATTCTTATTTAAAACTGCCAGTGAATTGGTAGCCCTAAAATATATTGTTAAACTAGGACACCCAGTGTTAAATTCATGTTTCTGAAGGATTTAATTGTAGCTAAATTCATAATTTGTAATACTGTTGTCTCCAGTTTCATCTTATCAATTTTTAACCTTTTTTTCCCCCACAAGTACATGCTGAAGTCTTTAATTGGCATTTGTTTATTTTTTTGTTTGAGATTCATTGAATGTTTCTCATCTTTCCTTCTGTTCCCCCCTGATTTATAAGGGCTGTTTTCATAATTGAATTCATGTTGTTGCAATCAAACTGTTCTTTAGCTTTTCCATATTATTCTTTCCTATATTTGTCAGTGATGGCTCTCACCTTGTTCCACCAATATTTTTCAGTAATTGTTGAATGTTTTCCCTGTTTCAGGGGAATGGGAGGCCCATTCACATAAAAAGGTTCCTGTGTGTTTATTGTCATTTAAATGGCTTATCAGTAACACTTATTTTGCTTTAGGCATGTTTGAAATTATTGCTTTAGGAAATTGGTGGCAGAAGAATGGCTACTCTTCTTAAAAGTGAATATTTTTAGAAACCAAATATTTTTGTTCTTAATTTCTGTGAGAGTTAAAACATCTCTGAAATCAAAGGGGTATTTTAAGATGGCAATAGTAATAGTTTAATATACATATTAATATACATCCCAGAGAACAGGTAAGTTCTGTTTAGGCTGTGTTCCTTTTTTTTTTTTTGGATAATTGCTGTGAGTGAGATTTTGGTAGATAATATAGGTTATTCCTGAAAGGGCGATTTTTGGGTTGAATCAATGTGAATCTAATCTCCTGTAAAACCTCTTTACACAAATGTGTTTTAGTGCTGTGCCCTTGATAAAAAGTACTCATGGCAGGATTTTCACATCACAATAAATTATGTTCTGGTCACTAATCTCTGAAATGCCATTTGCTGGCAAAAATAACAATTAATGCTTCGGGCCTTTGATATTCTGCACATCCCTTGTTTTGTTTGATTCTTTTCTCCTTTCTTACACAGTTTGAGGGCATCTTTATCACTTCTATTTTAAGTTTTTCCTTTTGTTTGTTGGACATTGACTTTGAACTTCTTCTGGTGCATCCAAGGTCTTCCATCTGAGCACAGACACTGAAACAGAGTGGCCTGAATTCCAGAAGTGTTAAGGGAATGCAGAGCCTTTGGATTTGAATGGGGATGGAATTGTTCAGCTCTTTGAAAATTAAGAGTTTAAAGGAAGGATGGAATTGTGAAGCCGAGGTAATTTCAGTAACCTGAGTGCTGTTTTTTAAAGTACTTTCTGCAATCGAGGTAATGAAATAATGAGAGTCATTATAGCTTTAACTTTGACAAAACCAAATTGTATTAAGTTTAGAGCAGTATCCTGAGGGAACATGGGGCTGACAGACCCCTCAGGGATATGGAAAACACTTGTGTATGGGATCCCCTGGCCTTGGCAAGGAAGGACAACACGTGTAAGACACATAAACAGCAATAAAGGTAACGAGGAGGTGTTTGGAAACGATGAACAGGGACAGTCTGCAGGAGGGGACAGCAGATAAGAACCAGGGGACACTTTAAGAATATCTGTAAGTATTTGGGGTTTTTTGTTGTTGTTCTTGTTTTTTAGATGATTCTTGTAAGAATACTGAGGCTGCAAAGTCAGCCACTCAGAATTTAGCTCATGTCAACATTAGCTCGTGTTAACATTAGCAGAAGTTTAGATTTTAATGTCACTGAGACTAAAAAGACAGCAAAAAATACATCCTTAAGTTCAGGGTGACCTGTTATCCCACACAGTTTCCCACTAAATTCTCCATTATTGTTTCAATGCTAATGCTTCTTAATAAAAGGTTTAATCTTTAATGAGACAAACCAGCATATTTTTCAATAATTTTATTTCAGAAATTGTTTTTTAAATGAACTTAAAAAGAACCCCAGCAAAAATCTTCATCAAACATTTCTTTATGAAACAAACAGTACCATGGAATAGATGATTTACTGAAACTATGAAGTTTCAGTAAAATGACAAGAAACTTCAATAATGGGAAGTCTTTGAGCAATCTCTTTGACCATGTCTGTCCATATTAACAACCAGGAGCCAGAAAGTAGATTCAGAGCTTCTCCTTTTACTGAATTTTTTGGGATCTCTCAATTATCTGAAGAGAGTGTGCAAATGGTTTTTCTGGGAACAAAAAAAAACAAACCAACAAAAAACCCCAAAAAACTACTCCAAAATTCAGTCCTGTGGATTTTACTGTACGAGCTTTAGGATGTGTAAATGGAGAAAGAAAAACAAAAAGGCAAGTATTAAACTATGTGTAAATACCTGATTGTATCTCCTCAAACCAGCAGATGAGGCTGTTTCCCATTACATTTAGTTTGCAACACTGTTAACCCCTGGAAACCTGTAATTGTGACTAAATGCCTGTCTCCAGGTATGATTTGGTAAATGTCTTTTTTTTTGCATTGTGTCACAGATTCTTAGATATGTTCAGAACCAGCCACCAGGTATATTCTTTTTAATCTATAAATTCATGCCAGATGGATTTGTAGCTTCCAAGGTGCCGAGCCTTGTGTGAGAAGGGGCTTCACTGCTTTTTGGGCCTAACTCTGTTTTAATAAATGTAGAATTGAATCTAGAATTTATGCTCACTCAGTCATCTGAAATTTAATTCTTTGCTAAAATGCTTGACTTGAGAGATCTAGAACATCTCTATGTATTTCAGTATATTTATCTTCCTGTCACTGTTAGGAATAGCTCTTTTCTTAAGCAACTTGTTTTTTTTTTTTCCCTAGAAATCTGTTGGAAAGGTGTGAGATGGAATGAAAACATGAGTAATGAGTGTACAAGTGAGATACCATCATAAAGATTTCATTGCAATGGCTATTGCACTTGGTTTTGGCAGACATTCAGTCAGGAAGATCTCATAATCACTTGTTAAATATTCACTTCCCTCCACCTTAATCACGAGAATTTTAGGTTGTCATCTTTGAAATAGCTGCTTTAAATCAATAAACAGAGTTTAGTGGAATGCTTTGTCACTGATCCTCTGATGGTGCAGGTCACTTCAATTCTCTTTTGTAACACGTCGATCTAGCAGTAAGGGGATGGTAGAAATCAAAGGCGTGTTTTTCTGAGGGAGGAAAAAAACCCAACAACCCAAAAAACCTGTTAGTGGCAGCTCCTGGACTGCAGAATAAATTATAATTTTCTCCCCCCAAACATGTCTTTGTTGATATGCTCTCTGCTGCTTTTCCAGAGCACACCCAGAAATATCTGTTCCTTCTGTGCCTTTTCTTCTTTCCTTGACAGGGCCCCGCACTTTCCCCCTGCCAGGAGGTTCTGCAGCTGCTCCAAGTGCAGTTTCATAATCAGCTTAGTGTGGTGTGAGAGGGAGCTGGCAGCACAATGGCTGATCCCGGGCTCCCCCTGCTTTGGGATGCATTCCCATTCTTTGGCTGCAGGGCTTGTGTGGCTGTGCTGGTGTCACACTGGTTTGCTGAGTCAGCTAAAGAACATGGGGGGAAAAATTCCCACCCGAGGAAACCATTCATTTGATGAATAATCTGCTCTGCTGTGCCACATGGGTGTCCATGTGCTGAGGGCAATGCCAAGAGAACACACAGAATTGATAGCCAGATTTGGAATGGAGGATAAGATCCCCCTTCTGAGACACCATAGTGCTTATGTTGGTGTCTCTGCTTGGCAAACTGCATTATATCTGTGTTTATGAATTGGAGATGACAGAGATAATGTGAGGTTTAGGGTTTGAGATGATGTCTCTTGGCTATTTATAGCTTCTGTTTATTGATTTCAATCGTGGTGATTCCAGTAAACTGGGTTCTTCAAGGGAGCTGGTTGGAGGGAACATTAGCTTTGTATGCTGCCATTTGGATGCAGAGATCACTCCAAAATTCTTGACACTACAGTCAATAAAACACGGTGTGTGTAAATTTAAGGAATTATATCTTTTAAAATATTTGATAGCTGTGCCAGGGAACAAAAATCTGAATTTATCAGTAAGTATAAAAGCAACTGCTGCCCAGTCTGTCTGTATCATCCTCAGATACTGCTGTACAGTTTGGAGTTTCTGGATATGAGCTGATATGTGACATGTGACCAGTTTATATCAATTTGTAATTTATCTTCAGGAGACCTTGCACTCAGTGAATTAAAAGGTTTAATGGGGAAGGTTTCAAGGCTTTCCCACAGAAGTGCGTTGCCAAACAACGTCAGTTTAGCTGAAAACCAGATTAATCTACGTGTTCTCTTCCCTGGTTAGAGATGTTCCCGCAGGGCTGGTGTCAAGAAGAAGTTTAAGATGTGCTGTCCTCTAACCATTAACAGGCCCAAGGGCTGGACACAAGGCTGGGGGAGGTTTGTGATATGAGACAATGAAATGTTTACCCAGGAGCAGCTGCAAAGGGTGTTTGATCAGGAGCAAACAGAGCAGCATTAACAGTGCAGCACCTGCACTGAGGGGGGTTGGCCTGGCTTGGAAGCACCAAAAGTCCTGCAGCTCCAAGACTTCTGCCCTGGGACTTTGATTTCACCTCTTTATGGAAAGAGCATTTTGTTTTCCAGTTGCTGGTGTGTCCCTTAATACAAAGCAAGGCCTAAAAGCTCTTTATCCCTTCATCTTTCGTTCCTTGCCCGCAGGATTAGAGGCTGTGAGAACAGATTTTAAGGAGGTGCTTAGATGGTGTTGCTCTTGTTCCCTTCTGCCTTAGTACCCTGTCAAAGCTTTCTGATTTCACCATAGCTTTCTGCTTTAGTGACCTCCTACAGTTCCTAACTAGATCTTCTTTTCCATATATTTGCTCTTGCCACTCCCAAAAATTCAAAACAGTGTTTTTCATTTGTTTGTTTTTTGGGTCATGCCCTCTTGGTAATGAGTTGTATTTTTTTTTCCCAATAAATGTTCAGGACTCCTGTGCATGGAAGATGTTTTTTAACTGTCTTGTCTATATGTAAAAAATATTGTCTGTCCTGGCAGTTCTTTGGAGTTACATATACAGGACAGAGTTGTTCTTTATGCTGTGTCTACTACTTTATTTCCTCCCTCAGACTGTATGTAATTAAACCTCTCGATGGTTATAATGTCTGTTTATTCACATCTGTGGTAAGTTTGTGCAAGCTCTTGTCTGTTAACAACATATATGTGGCTTTATCTTCATTCACTTAAAGTCACCCTTCTTGCTCCTTACAGCCCTATTCCTGAAGCCATTGGCTTCTTTAGTTTCTAAAATATTTTCCTTTGCAAAGTGTCACACGTGTTTTCTAAAAAAGCTGTTGAATGACACACTCCAGTCCTATTCTGATCTTCTTCCCTTGTGGGGTCAGTGATTCTCAGTCAGTCTGAGATGGTGAAATGACAGTTGGAGCATGACATTTCCTGCACTTCCAGTATGTGTGTGAGATTAGGTAGATAAACCAAGGATTCAGGAAATAGCTGTGGCGTGGAGCAGTGGCATCGTCCTGCCATGAGATGAGAAAAAAAAGCAAAGCTTTAAAATTTGAATGATGTGTGAGTTACATAAGTGTGCTCCATTTCTGCTGGCCTGAGTATAATAAAAATACAAAACTGGCTGTCCTATTTAAACGTAACTGCATCTTTTGAAACTGAAAATGGGGCAGTAGTTTAAAACAAATAGCAATAGTATTTTGTAGCACAGTTCCATTGTGGTTTTGTCATGTCTGTTCAATATTCTGGGACTCACTGCCTTGAATTTGTGATTTTAATCCTGATTTCTCCAGGCAGACATTTCTAGGTCACAGGAGAGGATCTTTTGTGTCATGATTACTCTTTTCATAAAGAACAAAATATCCTTTCTTTTGTATAGAAGCCTTTCATTTTAGGAACGTGGAGAACTAAGATGTAGCTTTTATAACAAAAATCCTCTTCATAAGCCCACAGGACCTTTGTATTATTGGCACCCAATTTTATCATGAGTCTCAGGTAATGCTATTTTTTTCCTCAGGTCTGGGTTTAATGAGCTTTTTATAGCAAAAAATGGTAACATGAAGTACTTGCCTGGTAATTTTTTTTCATCCTCAAAGTGAATAAGTGGACTGTGAACTGTCCTTACCATTTCATTCTCATTCCCTGGTGAACTTACAATTTGTAAAAGATGGCAAATGTGAAAGCCTGGGAAAAGGACACAGCAGAGGTTCTGAGCTGGAGCTGGGAGGGGAATCATGTTTTGGTGGGCTTTGGCAGAGTAATGAGCTGGGACAAATAATGAGTAATGAGGTGACATCAGTGCCAGAGTTTAAATGCCATTTAAAACCAAGCAACAACTACAGACATGAGATGACAGAAGATGGAGGGGAAGAAATTTCATGTCAGTTAATGTGTTGTTGTCTTTGTATAAAGAGACAGGATGGCTATTTTCTCACTTCTGGCTGCAAATCTGTTTGACAATAGTCCTGTGTGTCAGAACTTTACTAGCTTATTCTTAATGTCACATGATCTGTGATCTTGGGACACTTTATCTTTTATTTGAGAATATCTGCACGGTTAAGAACAGTGTAAGCACTAATTTCAACTCTACAGATTATTTACCCTAATTTTAATTTTTTTTTTGTATTCCCAACACTGAAGAGTCCCGAGAAACAGGAATTGTGGCATAAAACACAACGCAGCTACAGGACCCTGAGGAAAATAAATGCATTTCAGGCCTGTGGTGCTGTCCTGACCCCTTTATGTTACATCAAAAAGGAAATGGTGAGGGGATTAAGTGGGAGCTGTAGAACTGAAGGCACAATATGCATTCCTACTGCAGTTTTGAACTAGCTTATCCTAAAATCCCACGGGACACCTGGCTGTGTACGGAGATCCCCAGGTGGGTTTTGAGGTCGCTGAGCTCAAGGCACCTCATTAAAACCACTCCAGGTATGTCCACCCCAGCTGGAGTTACAGCACCTGACAAGCCACCAGAGGGGAATTCCAGTTCAGCAATACCTGAATGTCATCCATGGCATGAAATTCAGGGGTTTCAGTCCAAACACGTTGAAGATAATACCTGAAATGAGTCATAAAACCTGATAATGCGGGGAGAAATAATATAAGTTATATAGGTTTCTGTCGCTCTGGTTTTCAAGCTTCACCAGTTTATTTTCAGAACACTGCCAAGTGATAGTTCTGCACCTGGGAATGCTGGAGGAAAAAGTGGAGAGGGAAGTGACCTGCTAGAGAGAAGGAAGGAGTATGTTAAAACTTGGTGTTCTCACTGTTGTTTACCCTTGCACTCAGAACCTCAGCTTTATTTTTGACTCTGTAGGTGTGTATTCTTCAGAAATATGAAAGAACTTGCTATGCTAAAGTTCCTTTTAAAACTGAGGCAAATTAGTTTTGCCATTGCAAACCAATATATTGATATTACTTGTCCTTGTATTTCTCCATGCAAGCCTAGTAAGTGTCCATATTTCTCTAAAGTAGTTATTTTTTAATGCAAGTATCATAAATACCACAATCTTACTTCCAGTCCTGAGTGAGACTTCTCTATAAAAATCTTGGTAAGTCAGAACAGAATGGTTAATTCTTGTATGTTCTATATATCCATATCTAGTTATACAACGTAAAGAAACTTTGCAAACATAGGTGACAGAAACATATTTTAAAGACATCACTGTCATTATTTTCATCTTTATCAAATGGCCAAAGGAGCAGAGATTTCTTTTTTCATGTAGACACCTATAGGTTGTAAAAAAAAAAAAGGAAAAGTGCTTATCAATTAGTGTTTTGGCATTTATTTTGTTTAACTCCCATTTTTTTAAGTTCTAGTGAAAATAGATGAGCAGTGATTAAGTTACAGCACCACATACATTTAAAAAAAGGATCAGTGAGTCATTGCAGATTTATACAGGTTTTATTTTCAGCCTTCTAGGTGCATCTTCTCTCTCCATTAAAATGGCATAGTTTGCTTTGCTTTGACTTTTTTTTTTTTTTTTCCCAGAGGCTGCAATACAGAGTCAAATTTGGGTACTGTTCAAATTATACAGAGTAAAACTTGCAAGTGTTTGTCAGTCTGACCAGTGTCATGGAGAGCCTTGTGAGGAAGCAGGATAGAAAAGGGGGGGATTTCAGAGAGCCCTCAGGGATTGTTTTAAAATGATCACTGAAGGACTGGTTTCACTGTTTGCAGTCAAAACTCATTTAGACATAAATAAATAAAAATTAGTGGATTAAGGATTCTAGAATTTAATCCTGTGTTAGCGATAGGGAGTTTGGATCTTTAGATTATTTTATATTTATTGTACATCATATATGTGTATATTCATACATTGGGGGGGATGTTGGTGAGGAACACAGCTAAAGGTTTAATTTTTAAAGAATGTTACATAGATCTTCATATTTCTGCTTGTAACATCTCAGTGGGGCATTTGACTGACCTGGTGTCTTGGAGCACAAAGCTATTTGGATACACTCTGGCTGCAAGAGCAAATATCTGTAACATTGGAACCAGCCGTGGTTGGAAAGTGTATCTGAAAAGACTTTGGATCGGGCTGCCCAGGGAGGTGGGGGAGTCCTCATCCCTGGAGGTGTTTCAGGAAAGACTGGAGGTGGCACTCAGTGCCCTGGTCTGGCTGACAGGGTGGGGATCGGGCACAGGTTGGACTGATCTCAGAGGTCTTTTTTAACACGACTGATTCTGTGATTCTGTCAAACACAACCCCAAAGGTACAACTCCACCTTTTTTGTGTGTGTGTGTTTGACCATCTGCACATTGCAGGTGCAAGCTCATTTTCCACACGGCGATCCCCAAGGATGTTATCCGGGCACCCAATACCATGGAATCACAGGATATCCTGAGCTGGAGAGGACCCAACTCCCGGCCCTGCCCAGGACACCCCAACAATCCCATCCTGTCCCTGAGAGCATTGTCCAAAGTTCCTTGAGCTCTGTCAGCCTTGGGGCCGTGCCCACTGCCCTGGGGAGCCTGTTCAGTGCCCAACCACCCTCTGGGGGAAGAATCTTTTCCTGAGATTCCAACCTCAGGCTCCCCCGACTCGGCTCCTGCCGTTCCCTCGGCTCCCGTGAGTGGCCAGGAGAGTGAAGAGACCTGTACGTGCCCCTCAGGATGCTGTTGAAGACCCCGATGAGGTCTCCCCTGAGTCTCCCCTTCTCCAGGCTGAACAGACCAAGTGCCCTCAGCCGCTCCTCGCGCGGCTTCTTCACCACCCTCATGTCCCTCCTTTGGACTCTCTCTAACGGCTTCATGTCTTCTTTTATATTGTGGCGCCCAACACTGCACACAGCACTCCTTTGACGGGCCGTTTCTGGAGGCAGAAGGCGCTTTTGTGCCGCCGGTCCCGCTCCCCTCACCGCCGGACCCCTGCCCGGTCCCGCTCCCCTCACCGCCGGACCCCTGCCCGGTCCCGCTCCCCTCACCGCCGGACCCCTGCCCGGCCCCGCTCCCCTCACCGCCGGACCCCTGCCCGACCCCGCCATGGCGGCGGCGGCGCCGTGCCCGGCTCCAAGATGGCGCGGGCGGCGGGCGGGACTTCCCTCGGCCGAGGGCGGGCGGCGCAGCCGCGATGGTGGCGGCGTGAGGCGGCGGGGCCGGCGGCTGTTCCTGCCCTCCGCGCGGCCCGGGCCGGGCATGGAAGTGGAGAAGATGGATGAGAATGAATGGAAGTACCACGGGGAAGGCAACCAGAGCCTCGTCGTCTCACACTGCCAGGTGCGGGGAGGGGGCGGCGGGGGAGACCGGCCCGGGCCCCGCGTGAGGGGGGCGGCCCGGCGGGAGCGGCCGCTCGGCCCCGCCGCCCGCCCTCGCTCCTTTCTCTCCCGGAGGAGTTTTCCATCCCGGGGGGATCGGGCCCGTCCCGTGAGGGAGATTAGCGGGCGCTTCCACGGGTTCTCCCTCGCGGCTGGTGCGGGTGGAAGGGGGAGCAGCCGATGGCCGGGCAGCTGCCTCCTGGAGACGGGAGCTGTGAGGAAAAGTGCTGAAAATCCCGCTTTTCCATCGTCATGCCCGGGTGTGGGTGATGTGACAGGGGGAAGCGGGCTGGAGAAGGCGTGTTTTTCCCTTTGTCACCGGCTCTGGCTCCGTGAGGAGTTCGAACGCTCGCTGCCCCGCTGGGCCGGGCTCCCGGCGGTAATTTCGGGTTTTGGCTTCGCCACAGAGCCGGGGTGATGTGACCCCGCCGGGCGGCTCATCCACGGCCTCCCGCTTACCTCTTGGTCTGGGGTTTTGAGCTTTTTGTTCGTTTGGGATATTTCTAGGGAGTGTTTTATTTAAAAACCGCAGTAAAATAGATTCAGCACTTAGAGCAGTAGTAACGATTAAATGAAGATAAATCCAGTCAACAGACTTTATGTCAGTTTATACTGTCCCTGTATTCGTGCCCCCCTTGTGCGTGTATTATTTACTCAATATATTGGGATATCTGTCCCTTGAAGGAATTTATTCTTTTTCTGAAAAGTGCTTCTGCCTGGTTTTTTGCCTTAAAAATGTATTTGTATTTCAGTTTAAAAGCTGCTAGGGATTGGCCACAGAATGTTCTTGATGCTTCATAGATCTAAACCCAGTAAATCCGAATGTTAAAATGCAGACTTTTATGTAGAAAAAGACCTATAACTAGAGCTGAATCTTGGCAGCAGTTTCTTTAGATAACATCAAAATGAATGATTGAAAATACTGGATTTTTCTGATGTCTGTTTTCTGGATTATAAATATAAACTAGATGTAAAAAACATTAGCAAATATCAAGTCTGAGAAAATGCTGGAAATCCTATGGTGCTCTCCAAACTTTAGGAGGGGCACTTCTGTGCCTCTGGCTTCTTTATATGAAATATTTTTTAAAAGCTGGTTTTGGTACAAGAAGTATGTGTATCATTTTATTTCCTGTCACATTTTAGCTTTGAAAAAGGCACTTTAGAAGCTACTCAGTCACTGGATGACAGGAATCAGGACATGTAATGGATTAGTAGTGATGTAATTGTGATAAGATGGAAAGTGAGGAAGTATGCCAGTGATTCAGAATAGCTGCTGAGTGTGTCAGTTCTCTTTTTAACAAGATGTTAGAACTTTTCATGGGGAGTGAAAGTGAAATAGATGCGATTTTTCCTTTATGGACAGCTTTGAACTAGTAAAGTTTACATCTTGGAGCTTTGTGTCTGCTGATGACAAACTAAGAGCCTATAAACTTGGAGCCTATAAAATACTGTTTAGATGGTAATTGTTACTTTGTGCCTCTTACAAACAGGACATACTGGCATGATTAATCATCATTCTCGTGATCTGGTGTTAAGTTATTCTCAGGTTTGTGTGAACAGAACAGTAGCACAACTAAGACAGTGAATTCCATTTTGACTGTCCATGTTTCATTCTGTAGCTTTCCAGTCCATGTTTTTTGTGTCTCGGTGCCAGTGGGAGGGATAGGGATTTGGTGCTGGTGAGGGAGGTGCAAATGGATACTCAGATACAAGTGAGAGGTCTGGGTGGAGCTGTGTGTGTTTGTTGTTTCCATGTTCTCCCTTTTGATGTGTAGTGGTGTTTTGGAATGTGAGGAGGAAGCTGGTCCCTAGATCTTGTAGGTCTAAGCCTCCCTTCACTGCTTCTTCTGGAAAGCTTAAGAAGTTTTCAGAAACAAAACAGCAACAAAAAAACGAATCCCTGTGCTTCTGGAGAAGAGGGCACGAGCTGCCTTGCCTTTCATGAAGTGAGGGCCGGTGTGTTTAGTTGGAACTCCTGCCCTCTGGACCGCTCCTTGGAGCGCTGATAACAGCCCTCTGCAAGGTCAGGGGTGTGTGAGCTGGGGGGGTCAGGCAGCCTGGGGGACACTCCTGCTCCTGACTGTGAGGAGCGTGGCTGGACTAGGGATGGGCAGCAAGGACAACACACTGTCAGCTCAGGGACCTCTCGTGTGTGTGTGTGTGAGGCTCTGCTTATTTCCTTGCTTTGCTCCATTCCCTGTACTTTGCCCTTTAAGACGTGGATGTGTAAGGCATTGTTAGTCCAGAGCTAGTGCAGCACCAAATTAAAAAGTTGGTCATGGAGAA
This sequence comes from Manacus candei, assembly GCF_025592945.1. NCBI lineage: Eukaryota > Metazoa > Chordata > Aves > Passeriformes > Pipridae > Manacus > Manacus candei. The sequence continues at coordinate 772,161 of NW_026138084.1, forward strand.
GTCACATGCCCAGCCAAGAGCTCTGCTGGCGATGGGCTGATAAGCCCTGGACGCAGGCGACACACAGCCGCTTTTCCAGGGCGTGCAGACAGAGTCTGCCTGGCACTGGGACAGGGGCATCCTATGGGACGTGCTCTGTTGTCCTGTCCCAGGGCTGTCAGGACTCTTTCCTCTGGCTGGTCATTAATCCTGCAGAGTGTAACAGTGATGGGAGGCTCCCTGTATGCCTGTGCTCCCACAGCCTGTGCTGAAATCTCTGCAAGTGCATCTCTGCTCCTTATCCATCCAGTGAAGGATAAGGATCCTGAGGCAGGACATGGTCTAGTCAACACATCTCTTCTTACAGACTTACTTTAATTAGTTCTCCAGCATTTCGACAGTGATCCGATGAGTAAAGATGGAATGCTTGCCAAGCATTTCCAGTTTCCATTGTTATCTCTGGAGCTGTGTGCCTGCTTGCTTGATGCACACTCAAACTTCTGCTTTCATTGATCTTTAGTTTCGGGTCTAGTGAATCTAAAGTTCCAGGAGATGTACAGAACTATGGTACAAATTTCTCTGGTGACACAGCTTTTCCTGATTTCTTTTTTTTTTTTCCAGCTGTGATTAAATTAATTCAAATTGAAACTGAATTGTAGTCAAAATGCCTCTGTGTAGTCTTGTAGCCTGCTGAAATGCTTCTGGTAGAATGAACCATGATCCTTCCTCATGATTTTAGTGAGAAATACAACTGGTAACTCTGAGAGGTGTTGGTGAGACACTGGGAAAGTTTGTGTGTTACACAAACACCACGAGACCGTTCAGGCAGTGTCTGTATGATCCTTGTCCATCAGCTGCAATTTTGAATATTTGATTGAATCACTGTATCCTTTTCAACATAACTTATTTGCCACCCTCCACACCACACAGTGAATTGCCTGGTTACTTGTTCTAGTTGCTGTCTCAGAGATGCATAAATTGCTTTAGGACAGACACAGCTCTACAAAACCCCAACCAAGCACCATCAGAGCCAGCCAGGTGCTTTAGAAAGGAGGCTTCTTATTCCCTGCAGTTTTGTTGGAGTGTTATTCCTTCCACATCAAATTTGGTGTCTGATTTAAAAAGAGGGCTAAGCTTTCCCTCTCCCTTGCTACTCCTGAGCTGTAGAGAGGGTTCAGAGGAACTGCTGCAGCACAGGTATCTCCTGGTAAGCTGTTGTGTCTTTCTATGGTGGAGATCGTTAGTTTTTCAGAAGTGAGCTGGAAATCCTCCTTTGGAGTTCTTCCCTTTCTTTAATCAGTTGTTTGCTGTTAGGGGGACACTTAACACTTCATTTCAAAAGGCTTCAGTAGATGTTTGTAGAAAGTAGTGTAAGCAACTCTGGAAATAATGGCTTGGATTTCCTCTTGCCGTTGGAACTGTGCTCACAATCTCCAGTTGTTGCTTTAGGAGATGAATTCTGTACCTTCCTTCTGTGCATCTCCTGTTTTACTTTCTGTGTGTTGGGATATTGTGGTAATCAAAAGCTTAATTTTAAAATACGTTTGAACATTAAACTCGTGTTTCAAGGTGACTGTGGGGAGGTGGTACAAGAGAATAAGAGGGGTTTTTCTTGTTTTTCCCCAGCTTGTCTTATATTCAGTGAGATGGTCAAGAGAAATCTTGATGTGTGGTTGCACAAGGTTGTTTTGTATCTTCAGATGCCTTGATTGTTAGTGATCATCTACTTCTTGTCTTGGAATGTTTGCAGCTCTAGCAGATATCCTTGGGTTTAGGTACAGGACTGAATTAGCAATGCATAAACCATCTCCAGAGGGTGTGTGACCTTACGAAAAAGGAAAAGGGGAAGGAGGGGAGATGGAGAAGGTGAATGAAACAGTGCTAAGGAGATTGGACAAGATGGTCTAGTCAGGTAATCAAACTTGCAGAAGATTCCCAAAGTTGGTGAGTAATATCTGCCCAGAGAAGTGAATAATATCTGTCTCTTCTCTGTGGTATTTATTTTTCCTTCAAGACCTATGGTTAAAGATAGAGGATGTCCCAGTGCTGCTTTTGCAGAGAACCTTCCCAATTATTTTTCTGAGTGTGTAGGGGACTGTAGAGAGCAGAGGTGCTGGGAGAGAGGAGTACTTTGTGTTTTAACACCAGCCTGTGATTTCACTACAGCTGTAGCTGTGTCTCCTGGCAGCTGCATTATGGTGCTGCAAAGTGTGTGCAGAAAGTCACTTTCTGCATATGGGGCAGAGGGGCTTGGTCTGGGGTTTTGAAATAAAATAATTCTACTTGGGGGGGGGGGGGCTTTGTGTCAAGTCAGGGTAGATTATTGTTCCTTTTGATGCTTTTGAAATATGAAATAGTTTTCCTGTGGCTGGTTGGTTGGTTTAAGATTAATGACGAATGATTCAGTTTTGCTGCAGTAAACTCACTTGAAGAGAGGACCAGATTGGATGTTTAGACAGAAGGGTGTTTGCTGAAAGAGTGATAAGCTTAGGGTTGGAATGACCAGGTAGCTGCAGCTTTCCTCTATTCCTGTTTGGCAGAAAGGGATGATGCTGGTCATTAATTGCTGTCTCATTGAGAGAATCTTCTTAAGGTGCTTTTTCTGATAGTGTCATTTTGCACAAGTCCAGAAACCTGCATGTCCTGCTTCTTCTTCCCTTGTTTTTCTGTGTGGAGTTGCCTGAATCTGTTTTGTCCTATTGAAATGTGTGTAAGTCTTGCCCCCCCACAAGCTTCCAAGTCATTCCTGAGAAATTCCAGATCCCTGACTATAAAGCAAATTTTGTTCTGTTTTCTGTTCAGTTGTGTTCTGATTGTTTTTTTCCTCCCTTAATGCCTATGAATGTCTTGATTTCAAGGAAATGTAGAACAGGGTCTTCAGGTAGGGAAAAGTACTGAAAAACTGGTTGCTGTTCCTTGTGGTTATAATTAGAATAGTTTATTAACAATGGTCTTCTCTGAATATTGCTCTGATTTAAAATATGGCCAAGTCCTGGTCTCTTGGTTCTTTCACAGACAGACATTATCAGGAAAGGTAAAATGCAACTGGTATTTATTGAATTTTATTTTAACTAGTGGAAAAGGCATAGTTTTTGTATGACTTGAGCTCAAATATTTTTGTGTTCTTGAGGAGAATCTTCTAGTTACATTCCCAACCTGTGATAATTCTTACTTCTGATGGATTTGGGAATGATGTAATACAGAGGGGAGTTTTGAATCTGGTTCTGTAGAATTTTCTGCCTCTTCCACTTGGCCTTTTTTAGAGGATTTTTTTGGTGTTATTTCTTTTTTTTCTATTTCAGAGGGCATTTCTTTGACCTGCCTTCTCCAGCATTGTGTTCTTTTGGGTGTGAACATATCTAAACACTGGCTCTGAGTATTGTTTATCAAAACTCTCACACCTGCACACTCTTTACCTACCCAGACAAAAGCACAGGAAGACAGCTTAAAGACTAAAGATAATATATTTGCTCCACCTTTCTTAGTTGTAATTGCTTTTGATTTTTAAAAAAATATTTATTTATTTATTGTAGACAAGCAGAGGAGCCTCTGCCCAAATTTACTGAAGCAAGCAGCTATGAAATCCAGTTGAAAAAGCCAAGTATGTGATCAGGGTGTGTCATCAGTGGAAAAGAAAGGAAGAGATGTCTGCCTTGGTGTAAACAACAATTAAGATTTTAGAAACAGGAGGCAATCACTGGCTTGAGTTGGAATTGGGACCCTTTGTGACACCTGTATGAAACTGTACATTTCCTTGTGTTAACCTTGGTTAACTGATACTTCAGTACTGGAAAAAAAAAAGACAGTGTGGTATTTGTTTTTGTTTGGTTCTTTGGTTGAACTGGTACAACTGGGCCTGAAGGTGTCATAATTAATTGGACTAACTCGAGTACAATCTACAAAGCTTTTTACTGTTAAAGAAGAATTAAAAGTTGGAAGCACGTCCGATTTTGCGGATTAGCTGTGGAGCTTTTCTGGACCCCCTCCCCCCCCCCCAAAAAAAAAAGTCAACAGCTTGAGTCAACATCTCTATAGAATTTTAATTCCATATCAGGATTTCAATTCCATGTTGTATGGGAGTAGTTAAATTTACTTTTCCCTCAGCTTTACCGGGTTTGTGCCCTGAAAGCTCTGAATGCAGGGCAGTTTAGTGTCTTCCATAGAGGAACAGAAGGTAGCACTGGGTAGCAGGGCTGACTGCAGGGAGGAGAGAGAGCAGAAAGGCAGCAGTCAAAACTTTTCTTATCATACAAGTGCTTTGAGTTCAGTAGATGCAGATGGGAAAACAGCACCTGTGTGGATGGAGAAGGGAGACACAAACACTGCCAGTGCTGTGGTCTCGTGCTCTAATGCCATATGACAGTGGTCACTTAACTGCAGCAACACCACCTCTCTCCTCCTCCCAGAATGCTATTTTTTTTTATTTAGCTAGTAATAAGTGTGGGAGCAGACCTGTCTTCTGGTGACCTTTGGAAATTCAAGCTCTGCTTTAGGCCTATTTTTTCTTTTTTGAGTGACTTTTGAGAATTCTGAGGGCTATATCCGAAGAAAATGCAAACCAAATCCCAGTCAAGCTCAGGAGTGGGTTGGCCTTGATTAACAACCCTGGTGTTTTCTTCTGAGTTCTGTTCAAGCTCAGACTTGAATGACTTTCTTGTACAATTGATGGGATCAAGCCATTATCTAAAAAGCAGTTTTTTGTCTGTTAGGGGAGTTTGGTAAATGCAGTGATGGTGGAGTTTCTGTGCCTTTTCCATGCTGCTGCTGTCTCTGCCCTCAGTCCCAGCAGCCATGGTTTGGTTGCTTTGGATAAAGTAGCCTGACCCAAAGCTGTGTGGGAGTGCTCAGTCTAAGAGCCTGTTTTATTCCCTCCTTTAGTTCTTTTCTCCCTCCCAACCCTTCAGTGGCTGTTTTCTTTGCCTCATTTATTTTCCCGTGACGTGCAATAACCATGTTCTGACCTCCCTAAACTGTCCTCCCTGACCTGGTTTTGCTAGGGAAGGAACAGAGTCACTGGATTCCATGGAACACTTGCCCAAGGTTTGCTTAGGTGTCTTCTAGCTGAGGTGTTCCAGATGCTGGGAACTATTAACTTATTCTAGCTCTCCATTTTATTGCTTATCTTCATTCTAATCCCTCTTACTGTTTGGCTCTGTTTCCTCCCCTCCCTATTAATATTTTCCTGGAACGCCTGGTTTCCCCGGCACAACATCAGGTGACTCAGCAGCCTCATGCTGGGAATTGTTGCTGATAGGGGGAGGTTTAGGGCAGCTTAAACGAAGGAAGCTTAGTGTGTGTTATGTTCTGGTTGGCACCACTTGCCTGTTTGATGGGGGGGTATTTGATGTGTTGTTAAATGTTAAGGACTGGTTTTGTCCTTGTGTTTCAGTCAGGGCCCTGTGCTGTGTTACCACACGGTGCTGATGTACTCAGGGCCAGGGATCAATGGGTTTATTCAGCCTGTTCTCCCTCTGGTGTGTGTTTCCACCTCATGGCAGTGGGTGTATCACTTGATACCACTGCAGGTTCTCTGATTAGCTGTCTTGGCTGAAGGGCAGGCATTTCCTTCTCGCTCTTGGCGGGTGCAATCATTAAATTCTCCTGGAATTGGTACCATCTGCGTATTGTGAGGTTACACAAAGCTGTAAAGTGAAACCTGAGGTAGTGCTTGACTCTCATGGGATCGAGATCATAACCAAGCAGGGGAAAAAAAAATTGGAATGAGCACCTGAAGTCTGATGCAAGCTGTGAGCTGTGTGCTAAAGGAAACAAGTATCATGGGGGGTTTGCTCTCAAATAATGGTTTGCCATATTGAATAATGTCGAGCCAGGTGCTATGCCAGAAACTCTTTATTCATGTAAAGAAATAAAAACATTGTTATTCAAGGACTCCTATGCTAAATAAAAGAATATTGTTCTGATTTTTGAATGCTTCTTTGCACTATGTGTGAGCAGTTGCTAAACTTCCTCCATACGGGCAGGAAATGTAGCTTTCCTTGCTTTGTTTTGTGTGATCTTATCCACCTTATGCAGAACAAAACTGGGTTGGAAAACAACAGTTGTGTACAATACTGCCATGTGTACTTCATTCAAAAGCTGCAAAATTTTCTAGCACTTAGTTTGTTTCCATCCCTCACATCCCTCCACATGGCACAGCACCCTGGATGAGGAGACCTTTAAAAATGTCCCGTGTTGAATATCATGAAGGTAAGCTTTGGCTGAAGTCTCTGGACAGCGTGGTGGGCATGTTTTTCCTGAGTTTTATCAGTTTTCAGAAGGAGGAGCTCTCCTCTGTGTCCCTGTCTTTTCTGAGATGTGAATATAACACCTCTTTGTCCATTTTCCTCCTTCCCAGAAATTGCATTTTCTGAATAGAACACCGTTGTTTTCTGTTCAAATCCCTCAAACTAGAGTCGGAATGGAAGGGGCTGTGGAATGTAGATTTGGAATAAAAGTTGTCAGAATAATTTTTTTTTAGTTGGCATGTAGTGCACGCAGCTCCAGTGTGCTACTGCAGGGAATTGGTACCAATTCCAATTAATATCAGCAAAACAGTTCCACAGGTCATGTTGAGTACCATTGAAACAGCCATTAATTAGTGTTTGCATATCACTGTGTTGTTTGACTCCCTCCCTTTGACTGAAATGTAGATAGAATGTACTTTCTGTAGCTGTCATTGCTGAGCACAGCCATAAACCCCCAGTGATTAGATGGTGTTGAATGATTGCAGTGGTGGCAGGAGATCTGGAATCCTTAGAGCCCTGTTTGGTAAGTTCTTGGTAGCTCTTTAGTGTCCTCAAAGGACAACAAATTGAACAACCAGTTTTGACTGTATAAAGAAATTCATGGGCCTTCACAGACACTATTTTTTCTAAAAGTAAATTTGACTTCTTATCTTCATCTCCTTTGGCAGTGGTCAGAGGTGTTTTTAATTGGTTGCAAAAAATAGTCCAGTAAGAATTGTAGGGAAAGATTTATTACCAGTCTTTGAGAGTGTTCTCCCCCATGTTTATGACTGCAAGCTTGTGACTTTTATAGGGATAAGTTTAAAAGAACTGTGGGTTTTCTTGTCCTGTTTGTATATCTTGTGCCTTTTCAGACAACAGGGTGTAGTAGACAGGCAGGTGACTTTGTGAGGTAAAATTACAGATAGTGCTTGCAAAAATACTGGTGAGCTTTTAGATGCCAGAATTTAGGAGACTGTGTGGAGTGAGGGACATGAGGGGGGTGGGAAGAGGGTGGAGTTCCTTTTGGGACTTAAAAAGCTTCTTCCTGAAGTGTCTTATTTTCTGCCCATGGATCTTGCAGATGTGAACACAAGTTGGTAATCAGCTAGATGGGAATCTTGTCCAGTGGCAGAAAGAGATGTCAGGGCAGTGCTCTGCCTCCAGACAAAGGCAGTTAATGTGTGCTGGTTAGAATAATGATGGAGTAATAACAAATGACGTGAACCTGCTTATTTGGAAAAGGAGAAGCTGATGTTTCCCAGGCTTTGTGTTTGGACAGGCTAATTCCTTATGTTTTTATTTTAAACCCATGTGAGCTGAGGTGGTAACAGCAGAAGGAAAATACACATTTTTCCATAATTCTAAACAATATTACCAGCAGTTGAGCTTGTTTTTATACAAATTCTCCTATTTCTTTTACAGCCACCATCTCTTACACAGATTTTGGTACTAATGTAGCAAGAGATGGAAACCTGAACAAAAATCTCAGTGATGCAAATGAGGCTGTTCCCTGAGGGGGAGTATCAAGATTATGGATTTGCCCCAGTTGTGTTTCACTTGTGAAAACTCTCCAGGTCAGGAGGCCTGCACTGTATGACAGCGAGGTCATAAAATAAGGTCACTATCAAACATCAAGCTGTAAAGAAATAAATGTAAGCTTTTGTCCTGGTTTCATAATGCTACTGTCTAATCCAAAGTACCTGGATTGGTGCTGTGTCGTATTTTGGCCGAGCTACCAAGGATTACTTTGTTTTTTGGATTTCACTGAGTAAGATTAAAATAATAGCTGTAGTAAGTGCTTTGGAGAAGAGAAATTCTTGCAGGTAACGTTTTGGGGACTAACACCAGTACTGTTTTTTCCCAGGGTACATGAGGACAGGACCTATGTGTGTTCACATCCTTGTGGTTCTGTGATGCAGTGACTTCTGTGAGTGCTCCCACAGCCCCTCCCACAGCTTCTCTCCTTATTGGCAATGATTAACTTCCTTCTGCTTTAACCAAACAATTGTTTGGTGATAGGGTGCTCGAGAAGTGTTTGCCTTTCTTGGTGGGACCCTAAGCTTCGGGCTGGAGTCTGAAAACGCTGTGGCCCAGTTGTGAGTGCTCTTCTGGTTACAGTGCCTGTGGATGTGTTTTCAGAGACACCAGTTTTGGTGTCCTTGTTGCTAGTGTTTGTTTTGAGCTTTCCATGACAATTGGGAATGTCACAGTAGCCCTGGTATGGTCCTGGAGCCACTGAGGACATTGTTTGTTATCTGCTGTCGAGCTGCTGTGCTCTCATGTGAGAGTCTCCTGTGACAGTCGCCCTTGAATTCTTTATCTGACAGTAAGAGCAGTCCTGTTTGTTCTGAGGGGTTGGGTTTTTTTAGTCTTGTCACTAACTAGGTACTGAACATATGCAGGATTAAAAAAAGTGGTAGAGAGAATTCTTCCTTTGAATTCACTATTTTTCTGGCTTGTCTTACTTCAAAAGGTGTGAAGCCTTTTAATGTTCCATGTGTTACATTTGCCTACCTCCGTGTGCACTGTTTCTTTTTTTTTTTTTTCTGCTTCCAACCTGCATTTTTCATCTTTTTGTGTGTCTGGGACTATTATCCAGCTAACTAAATACTCTCATGGTGGTGGTGCCTTGATGGAAGGGGTGTTAAGCACCTCTGTAAGCCCTTCCACTGCTTGTGGAGAATGAAATTTAGGGAGCATTGGGATCTAGTCGATCTGATTCTCCAAGAATTTAAGGAGTAGTGACAACCTCCTCAGAGATCTGTTCTCTTCTGGGTTTGGGCCATTTCTGTGCATACAGATGAGCATGGTACATCTTTGGTGTTCAATCTGTAAATATAAAAAAAAAGTCTAAGGCATTTAAGTTAACTGAAAAAAAAAAAACCCCTCATGGCAACAACCACCCACAATATTTCCAAGTAAAGAATCACTCATGTGAATCAGGAAAGCAATAGCATGAAAATGTGGGCCGGTATTTTGGGTGGTGATAATTCTGAAGCAGTTGGCATCTGTGAGATCTGATGGGTTAACTTGGTGCTGGGGCAGTGTGTTTGTGTTGGATTGCACAGAGGGGTGGATGTAGCTGAAAACTTGCCCCAAGAAAGGAAAGAAGTGTTTGGGGGTTTATTGAGGTTTGCTTTTGCTTTTGGGGTGTGTTTTTTTTGTCGGGTTTTGTTTTACTCTAATCATCTAAAAGCCTTAGCGAAGCAACTGGTGTGAGTGCACCTGTAATTCTGTGAAGGTTTGTTTGAACATTGCTGTTTGCTTTTGACATCTTAGGCAAGCAGCACGTTCTCCTTTTGCCATGTATAATCTTGGTCATTTTATCCCACTGTGCCTCTTCAGAAATGACTTGGTAATGAACTAATACCCAGTGAGTCCTGTGAGAGCAATTGGGTTTTCCAAAGCAATGGTTGGAACCTTGTTGGCTGGGAACTGATTAATAGATAAATATCTACACTGGCCTTGAAAGACTACAGAATCATGTTTCTGAACGGATGAGAAGTGATAATCACATCACTCCATCACTGATCCACTTGCTTATGAATTATTAAAGCAGGAGATCCAAACAGTTGAAACAGTGTACAACAACACTGTGCACACAGAGATACAGGCTCAACAGGGCTCTGTTACCACACAGCCCTGCCTGGTAAGCCTGCAGGTTACTTAATACCACGTCAAAATATGATTTTCATACAAAAAGTCTCTTTACTAAGTTTAATGGTTAAATTTCAGCAAGATTTTTTTGAGGGAAAGATATTTCTCATGACTTCTGTGATGGAAGACACTCAGTAGGCTTAAGGAGAAAGGCCTAATTATGAAATATTTTAATCTGAAATATTAAAAATAAAGGCTGAGGATGTTTTTAGAATTCACGTACTTTGAAAATATGAAGGTTTTTGAATTGTTAAAAACTGATAAAAATGCTAAAAATTACAAAAATTAGTGAATTTTCTGTGGTTTTAAGGTAAAATATTTGGAAACCTGCTGCATTTATCCCTGTGTTAGGTGTTTACTCTGTGGAAGTTTAGCAGTAACAGGGTTTGTACGTACAGCTGTGTAGCTGCTGTGGTGTGTCCCTGTAAGATGTTGTGATGCTGTGCTGCTCTTTGTCCCCCAAGACCTTTGATGCACAGATGCCAGGGTGGTGCTGTCAATAACCGTGCATTCCCACATTTCCAGAGCAGTGCTGTGAGCTGAGGGAGCATTTCCCTGGTGCACTTGGTGCCTGGAAAGGCAGTGGCAGCCCTGTTAAACCACTGGCAAAGCTGGCAGCAGACACTGTTGTGTTTGATTTCAGTCGGTGTATTTGATTTCAGGTTGAGTGAAATAACCATCCAAAATGCCCATCTTGCTTTTCTTTTTTTTCCCCCCTTAATCTCTGGGAGGGGGTGGGTTGGGGGAGCAGACAATTGTGCTGTTCATAAAGGATGAAATGCTAACCAAACCCTCCTCTGTGCTGTCTCCCTCCAGCGCTGTGTGGTGCTGCGGTTCCTGAAGTCCCCTCCCAACCAGACCAAGGTAAGATTCAACATTGTCCCTTTGCTAAAAGCCCTCAGGTAAACTAATAGCCAGTGTGAGGAGAAATAAGAAACCCCTGAAAGAGCTGTGACTGGCAGGAGCAGGAATAAGGGGATGTTTTGAAATGTGTTTCAGGGGTTTTGGCAACAGGAGGAAATTTGAGGTCGCTTTACGTAAGTAAGATGATGTGAGTGCTGATACCAAGCCCTCTGTGTGGGGCAGGGTGTGAGACTGCCATGTGTTAGAGGGGACAGAGACAGTGGGAGTGTTCCATATCCAGGGACAGGAGTGCAGGGGTGCTGAGGAAGAAATGAGTTTTGCTGGTTGTTCTTAGCTGGGACAGAACAGGAACAGCTCAGGATTGGTGTCATGGTAAAGGTCTGCTGCTGACCACCCATTCAGTAGCTAAAAAGCCATGGAATTTGAGCAGACACATGAAATATTCACAGAATAGCCTTTAGTGATTTTAGTCCTGTCTATTGTAAAGAACAGGACACAGTCTCCCAGTGTCTTGGATGGCAGAATAAGGTTTTTCTGCTCGAGAAGCAACTGAAGTGAGTTACTTCAGATTTCTTTTAACAGGGATAAAGAATGATCGAGAAGCAAAGGTGGAGGGTCAACACAGTGTTCCAAGGGAAAAAAAAATAAGTAAAGAGAGTACAAGGTTCAAATTCTTTCATTTCCTCACCCTCAAGAGAAGTCTTTAGGGTGTGTGTTACCTGAGAGATAAAGGGAATGGCTGGAGTTACCCATGGCTTTGTTAGGTTCAGTGGCAGTGGTGGGTTCTTCTGTGAGAGAAATGTAAAAAGTATTGAGGCTCTGCTGAGAGCTGGGGGGTGTGTGCTTAACTTCAGGGAAAAAGAAACAAGGATGAATGTAAAGAAAACATAGAAAGGGCATTTTGTTGCTTTAAATCGGGAAGTTGAATGTGAAAAACATTCATTTTAACAAGGGACAAAGGAGAAGCTTCTCCAGTAAAGCAGAGGAAGGCAAGAACCCATGAACACAGTGTGAGTTATTTGGTGGCCTTTCTCCTACTATTTGACTTGAAAAAAAGTCTGGTAAAACTAAAGTGTGATTCAAGTTGTTTCTTGAGCTGTTTGTAGTGGCATGGTTTCAAAAATGTATCTTGTGCTTCTGTAGTAGCCCAAGATAATAATTTTTAGAGTGTTAACAAGAACAGGGAAGAGCCTGGTGGATTGCAAAGGAAACAGTGCTTATCTCAGTTTTTAATACACCAAGGGAGAACTAGACCACAACTTTAATTATAAAGTCAGTCTGTTACAGTTTATTTAAGAAGACAAAACACTAAGTACCAGCTTTTTTCCTCTTTTTTTTTTTTTTATAATTTTTAAATTGGAAGAGATTGTTGCATAATAATTGTTTTTAAAAAATTGTCAGAGTTTGACAAAGTCACAAAGGAAGCCAGGAAATGACTTTTCAGTTCCACACTACAGCAGTGAGGTTGATAATACTGCTGTGGAGTACTTTGGCATTGCATGTAGTGTTATGGGCTGTGAAACATGAGGTAAAAAAGCTTGTGCCCAGCTCCAGCATTCTGCATTTGCCTTGGGTTGGGATTGTGATACACAGTTTCCTCTAAATAGATGACTTTGTAATTTGAATATATTTACTTATCTTGGTGATTGATGGTTTTATTTTTTTAGGATGATTTTTTGTCTTAGAGCGGAACAGTAAACTAAAGACTTTATCTTCAGATCAGTAAACAAATCCTGGAGAATCAGAGTTTTGGGACAAACTTGTACCTAGCAACGTGACAGAGGAGAAGATGTTTTTTAGGGATAATCTGTATTCCTGACTAGTGCAAGATGAGTTAATCAACTTTCTTCAGATCAGAGTAGTGCCATTGAGAGAGTTACTGAGGCATCTGAGTGTGTGTTTGGTTCTGAGACTCGAGCAGTGGAAGGTTGGTTGCCTGTTGGGAAGAGACTCTGCAGTTATTTTGGCTCTCTTAAAAGATTTCAGGGAGAGTTGTTCTGAAGAACAGCTCCATGTGCAGTTTGCCAAGCATTTTAAATAATCAGTGCTGTCCTGGCCTTTATGGAAATGGTGGAAATGGTGCTGTGGGAAAAAAATCTCCCTGTTGTGATGGCACTATAAAACCAAGTCAGTGAGACTGTTAGTGACAAGCTCCTTTTCCCTATGGCATCTGTGATTTGTGTTGGATGTGGTCTTTCCTCCTTTCTCTACACTTTGGCAGTATCTGAGTGTTGCCCTCCAGCATTTTATTTTCTCCTCCTCTGCTCTTCTTGTTTCCCCTCTACAATTTTCTAACATGTACCTGAGTGTTGCACTTTCTTTTTCCTCCACTTAATCCCAGTGTGGGGATTAAGTGGTGGTGTTTTTTGTCTTACAAAAGCACAGAGAAGCTTGTCTATTATGACACTGAAATACTGTGCACAGAACCAGTGTGCTGGAGCACTGGGAATGGGATAATACTGCTCTAAGGCTTCTTTGCTCCCTCTTTAATGAGCAGGAGCTGTCAAAGTCTGACTGCACCGATGTCCCTGTCCTGCTTCCAGTGCTCATGGAAATTCATTTCTATCTTTTGGCATTTTTGTCTTGTAGAAGAACTTGGAGTTTCCTTATAGACACATAAAACAAAATTAACAGAGGATGACATTACAGTAAGATTTTTCATTGTCTGGGGCAGGATTTGGGACAAATGGCAAGTTCTGTACCTGTCCATGCCGAGGTTTGTGATGTCTCAGTCTCTCCAGCCATTCCCTTCCCAATCTCCATGAGGTATTTTGTAACACTCCAGGCCTCTCCTGCACTCCAGCTGTTGGCAGGAAGGCCTGCTGGGCACCTCTTTGGGCTACTAGAATTCTTTGAGTTGTTTTAAGAATAATGGTCAAAGACAGAGTAGATTTTGAGTAACCTCCCCCTCTTCCACCTTTGTAATTTTCTCTCTTTTTTTCCCCTGACACTTAAGAATCATCATCTCTCTGGCTGTTTTTGTGTTTGTCCCAGCCCCTGAGGCAGAAACAAACGTAGATTATGTGCCTGTTTAGTTTCAGTGTGCACTGACCTACCAAGCTCAGCAATTAGGCTGTTTGCTAAATCACTGACTAGCATGTGTATGTGTTCTGGAGTGTTGTTTATCATTATCTCAGGGCTAAATTACCACGTTTCTGTCTTCCAGACTTCACAGGAAATACTACACCATCTGCAAAACATCGTAGACTTTGGAAAACATGTGATGAAACAGTTCTTTGGGGAGAACTACGTTCACCACGGGGTAAATGTTTTATTCTTAAAAGAAATGGCTTATGCACTGTAAATACTGAAGTGTTTGGGGGAGCTCTGACTACACACACACAAGGAGCATTTGGATGAGAACAAAGATCCTGCTCTGTGCTGATGAGGGGGTTGGATTGTCTCCATGGGTGTTTCAAGCTTCTAATGAAAGAGTGGTCATTGCTCTACATAAGGCAAGAGGGGGGTGTGTAAGACAAATTTTTAGACTTAACTGTAAAACAAGGGGTTAAACCTGGTTCATATAAATGGTTGAGGTTTCTGTGCAGTCACAGATAACCTTTTCCCTTGCCACTCACTCTGTTCTTCAGGGCAGCCAGATCTCCTTCACTGAACATCAGATACCTGGGTGGAAAAGCTACGGCTTCACCTGGAACTTGAGTTACACAGTCCTGCCTTGGAAGGGTGGGATGTGAGGATGAAAAGGGACTTTTTCATTTGTGAAAAGGATAAAATGATGCAGGTTCCTTGGTGCACATTAAACTTGCACTGAAAAGGCTCTTTCTCATGCATTTATTGAAATCAGTTCTTGGTTCTTATAGTGCAGCAGGTGTTCCCTGTGATTGCAGGTACAGGTCTTCACAGTCAATCAGAGGGAGAAGCTGCTGACTTTTTTTAGTGTACTGTTGTTAACACCCACTGAACTTTGCAATTCCATTTTAAGACCCCCCCAAAACTGGGTATTAATTTTTGTGTTGAAATACTTTTTTTTTTTTTAATAGGAAATTATTCAACTGCCTTTAGACTTCGTAAGACAGCTCTGTTTGAAAATCCAACCAGAGAGGCCAGGTAAGTGCCAGGGATGGCATTAAAACGGGGGCTTCCTCAAGCTGTAAAGCATTTTCCTTTGTTCTAAAGTTAAAAAGCATTATACCTCAGAATATAAGGAGACTCTGTGTAATATTGAGACAATGATAAGTTGAAAATCTGTTGTGGAAAAAATGGAAATGGATGTGTTTTGGAATTAACAGTTGCGACCGTGCTTTTCTAGTCCCCTGGACACGGGGGATTGCTGGGGACAGTGTGTGAGGTGAGGGTGTGCTGACCTTGTGAAAACTTTGGGAACGTGCTCCAAGACTGGAAGTTTGGCAACCTGTGACGTGTTTGGTGTGAAGGGAAGTGCTACAGAACGTGGTGTCACCTTTCACAGTTGGCAGCACCTGGTGCATGTTCTTCACATGTGGCTGAGCTCCAAACGGGGCAAAGGAAAGGGCCCTCATGGTGTGTTCATCTTATGTCTTTTAGAATGGTCAGAAACTCCTGCTTTAGCAAAGTTCTTGAAGAAAAATATGGCATTAAATCAAAGTGCTGTAGCGATTGCTTTGTTGCCTTTGATCCAGGAAAAAAATTGAATTAATTTACATGCAGCGAACACAGGACACTCTCCATCGTTGATTTGTCCTCACCTGTTTGAGAAGCAGTTCCACAGTGCCAGAAACCAGCAAGAACAGTAAATAGTTTTAAGTAAATAGTGTCTCATAGAAGTCAAAAAATCAATGATACTCTGGTAGAATTGAGTGATAGAATTCAGTTTTATTTTTCAACATTAAACTTCGTGTGTCCACAGCTGCTGAGGATTGAAATGTGGTTGTGAGGAGCTGTCCAAGTGCTTTACAACAGCAAATCCCACTGTCCATTTTCAACAGGAATCTTTTTTAAACCTTGAGGAAAGAATTTCCTTCAACATTACCTTTCACATACACCTGTCTAACTTATGAAGGAGCTTCTCTAATAATTCATATTTCTGTGTCTGTCTGATTTGGCAGGTGGCTTTCAGCTGGGAAGGTGGATGTACTTTTGCTTAAGTTTAGAAATGAAACCCCAGTGTTTTGTTGGAGACAGGAGGTTTCTTGCTCATCCTGGTGAAGTGCAGCAAGTCATTGCAGGCTGGTGCCTAATGAGGCTTCAGTTTCTGGGATTTATTTTTCCTATTGCAATGTATTTTTTCACAGTGGGCATTTTTCTTGGCAGTGGAAACTGTAACAGAACACGTGTGTTCTGTGTCTCTCTTTAGCAACAGAAGTATTTGAGAATCGAGGGGTCTGTGTTCTTGTTAATGTTGAACTAAAATCTCACAGACTTTCTGTGTCCAAAAGGATGCACGTGGAGACAGGGTATTTAAAGGCTTTTTTAAAATAATGCCTCTTAAGTTTATGATATTCCTGGCAGTTTTCACAGATTCCTTTTGACCCAGCTGAGGAATGGTAGGTCGTGCAGCTTTAGTAAGCAAACAGGAGATCACATCTTTGAATAAATACACTAATTAGTCACTTTACCTGTTGTTGGCCAATGCATTTCCTTGCTGTTTCAGGCGTCACCTCTCTTGGGAGGAGCTGGGAGCTGGCCATTAACAGCAGCCCTTGTGGCACTCCATATGGCCAGGACAGTTTTGAGGAAACTGGACCTGGGCGTTGGTAACGGGGAGGGCAAATCTGTGCAAGTGCCTCATTGGCTAAAGCCTCCCAGACTGTGAGTCCTGTGCTTCCAGGTCTGTCCCCACACCCCAGCCGGCAGACAGGATGGCTGCAGAGCAAACAAACCTGCCCACAGCTGACTCTGACGTTTGTGTTGGCTTCCCTTTGCCTCCCCAGAGTGTCGCTGTGACAAGGACATGGACACGCGCAGCGGGTTCGCGATGTGCCTTCCCAACCTGACGCGGCCGCAGAGCTACCGCCTGGCCGAGCACCGGCCCCTGCTCTGCATCGAGATCAAGGTGGGGGGGAGAGGCTCCCCGGGGGGCTCCTTTGCCTTTTTTAGTACTTACTGGCCAGAGCAGTTCAAGGAGTGCAGCAGTGGGATAAGGCAGAGCTCGGTTTACACTGTGACCCCTCTTTTAAGTCCCAATCTTTCAAAACTTGGGAAATTCCCAGGTGTTACTAGGCTTTTCTGTAGGCCACAGCAGTTTTGTGTCCTTATTTATTAAAATAATTTATTTCTCTGAAATAACTGGGAGTAATATTCAGCTTTTAAGTGCTGGATTTTTTTTTAATTATTTTTTTAAATTTTCCTTTAACCGGAAAGATTTGCATCTTGTGTGTGCTTCTGTTTCTGTGGAGAGATACATTTATATTTACAGTCTTTTGTTTGTTTGTTTGTTTTAGCCAAAGTGTGGCTTCATTCCTTTCTCCAGCCATGTTTCACAGGAGATAAAGCACAAGGTGTGTCGTTACTGTATGCATCAGCATCTAAAGGTAATTATTGAGTCATCCTGCTTCCCCTTGGCTGGACTGGGCTTTATTTGCTGTTCCAGGCTTGGGTTCCTGTTAAAACTTGCTCAAATCCCTGATATGACTAAAGCTGGTAGGTGGATACACAGCTTGAGTTGCTGGGTGTGAATTTGTTTAGTGAGAGATGGAACAAGTTCTGTGGGAAGCTGGAAGCAAACAAACACAATATCAGTCTTTGGGGCCTGTGAACGCTGTGGTTGGGTAAAATCTGTTGTGGAACTTCCTTTCAGGATCAGCTCACCCAGTGCATTCTGTGACTTACAATAAACAGCCTGTAACAGGCACAGAGTTCACTGGACTTGTGTCCTTTGTGAGTGTGAAATGGGGTGACTGGGCCTCCCTGATTAATGTGATCTTCCCCCCTCTGTGAATGCACTTGGAGTGACTGGGAAAACGACCAGGAAGGCCCACAGTGGTCATGAATTTTGTGTTCAAAGAGGTTTAAGTGTCGTGGGACCTCTGAAGGGAGGATGTCAGTGCACACACCTGACTGTTACAGTAAGAGAGCAGTTATTCCAGGGACAGTGGGTAACAGCAGTGCTCTGGTTTTCCCCAGGTAGCAAACGGAAAATGGAAGCGACCCAGTAAATATTGCCCGTTGGATCTCTTCTCAGGGTAAGGATTCTGGTTTTTTGCCAAAAGGAATCTGTAACACAGGGGGGATTTTTGGCAGATTTTTCTCAGATTCCTTTGCCTTTTGCTGAGGTATTAAGGATAATCCATGCCTGCTTGTGTGACCTTTACAGTGAATATTTGTAGTGCTGTCTATTTACACCTATCTCAGGAATCAGAGCTGCTTATTAATGTGCCAGTGCCTTTTGCTGCATAACATTACAGCCAAGAACTGTTTGCTTTACTCAGATTTGAAGCTCACTTTGCCTTTGCACTGACCTCAGCTCACACCAGGTGTGAACATCCAAAGGCTGGGATAAAACATTCTTGGTTTTATTTTTTGTTTTCCCTAGAAACAAACAGAGAATGCACTTTGCTTTGAAGAGCTTATTACAGGAGGCACAGAACAACTTGAAAATATTTAAGGTAAACAGTTAAATCTCTACTTGCTTTTTTTTGCCTTGGCTTTTAAAACAATTTGCCTTCAGCATGTAAACAGTCAAGATCTTCAAACCTACCCAATCAGCACCTACCCATCAGTTCCATTTTTGGACCCCACCAAAAGAAGGAAACAGGAAAATTCTGAATTAGATTTCAGGTTAGGACAGATAAGTAATAATTTCCCAGAATTCATAGACTCATGGAATGTCCTGAGCTGGAGGGACCCACAAGGAGCATCAAAGTCCCACTCCTGGCCCTGCACAGGACACACCCCAACAATCCCAGCGTGTGCCTGAGAGCCTTGTCTAAATGTTCCTTGAGCTCTGGCAGCCTTGGGGTTGTGACCACTGCCCTGAGGAATTAAATTAGTCTAAAAGAATTGCTGAGGAACAACTAAGAGAAAAGGACTTTTAAGTCTGACCAAAGTTTTAAAAATTCAGGAGGAAGAAGATGGAGAACTTTGCATGTTGCTGCAAATATTTTGGTTTTAAATTCCTGTTGGAACTCTGATGCAGGCCAAATGCAGAGCAGGTCTCACTGGGGAAGGAAAAAGTTCCCTTTTCCATGGCATTTATGTAGAAAAAATATAAAGCAGTAACTTATGGCTTATGGAGATTTTCAGATTAATTCTAGGAAAGAAGACTCTGCAATTTATTTCCAGTATTAAATCAACTATTTGAATTACTTAAACTTCTGTGAACTGTCCTATTTTTTCTATTAGCACAGGTAACTATCACACCTTTTCTGTCCCCTTTCACAGCCTTCCCTTTGCCAGTCTGAATGGTAAAAGAAGGTTGTTTCACACGGTGCCTTTTCACTCCTGACATTATTCAGAAAGAAGTGATAGGAAAATGTGTCAAGTATCAGATCACTTGTATTTTTCTGATTCCTTACAGTTAATTAAGTTGGGAAAGTAGCACTTGGTTTAAATGGGGTTTTTGCTTCTCATTCAGAGGTTGTTACATGTGGAATCTGATTAAACTTAAGAGGGCAATTTGTAAGACTGGGCATGTCGTGTGTATTTGTATGGAGACTGTTAAGCTAAGAACACTTTTTTGTGCTTAAAATATTAAATCCAATGCTTTGAGTAGCTCAGTATGAAATACTTGATTTCATGAAGTGCCTAAAGACTCTTCATTTCCCCCCCCCCTTTCAGAATGGTGAACTAATTTATGGCTGTAAGGATGACCAGGACTGTGTCTCTGACTGGAACGAACTCGCTCGTCACTTAAAACCTTTCTTTTTCCCCTCCAACGGGCTGGTGAGTGGCCCCCACTGCACAAGGACAATTGTTAAAGAACTGATCCAGGTGATAACCATGACGCTGCTGAGTAGCACCGACACCTGCAGGGCAGGGGACATGAAGACAGTGCCCCTTTCACAAGGACGAAGCTACTGTGAAGCAAGTGCTTTCAACAAGGAGCTGGTTAGGAATGGTAAGGAAGAACTTCTCAAGCACTGGCAGCCATGGACTGCCCATGGAATCACTGAGTGCTTTGGGTTGAAGGGACCTTTACAGGCCACCTACTCCACCCCCCTGCCAAGGGCAGGGACACCTTCTGCTTCCACAGGTTGCTCAGGGCCTTGTCTGATGTAACGATGCAGATCTTTGTTTGCTTATGGATGCTGATGTGGGAATGCAAACAGTGGAGTTGTAGTGACATTTAAAAAACGAGTTCTGAGCTGTGTGGCTGGTAGATAATTGCCCTTAATGTGACGTTGGAGTGAGCACTTTCAGCACTGTGCCTAATGACAGGTAAAAAATAAATGCAGGAGGTGGTAGAGGAAAAATGGAAGAAAATACCAGTGTGAGCTGGTAACAATTGTAGGGATTCCAAACAGATGGGGAATTCTTATGCTGTATGTGATGAAGCTGGGCTGCTTTGGTTGCTGTGTTACATGACACCTGTTCTTGCCTTTCCCTCTCCTCCTGCCAGTCCTCACCAGCAAGGGCACAGCTCATGTTCTTCTACTGCTCTTCTGGTAAAAAGAGAGGTCTGAATACCAGAGGGGAAAGGAATGGGAAGTGAGAGTTGGGAAACTGTGAACAATGATAATTCCTCAGTGCATAAGTTCTGTGAAGCTCTAACTATTCAAGATGCTGCCAGTTACTCTAATTATACAAAAAACATGTTTCTCACTCTGCTTTTGAGGAAGACCTTTTTCACTACTGGTGGTTTGTTGTAGTGTTGGAGAAAGAGCTGTCTCACAGAACTTACAGCAAGTGCAAATCTCTTTATATTATTTAACAAAAAGACAGGACAGCTGAAATGCTGAATTACTTTCTGCCAGCAGTTGATACTGTTCAAAGTGAATTTGTAGTGGCTTCAGACTCAGATGAGAAATTTCTCTTGTGAACTCAAACAAGTAGATTGCAGGTTGGGTGTGTTTTGGTGTTTATTTTTTGGGGTAATTTGCAGAGCTGTACACCAGGCATTTTATTCTGCAGTTTAAATGTGTACCTGGCACTTCAGTGTTTGGAAACTGAAATGTTTCAACGTTTCCCCCTCCCTGGGTGTGACTGGACTAAAAGTATTTGGCCTTGTGTTGTGGACAAGCACATGTTCTGGCAAACTGAAGCAAAGAACACACTCGTGTCTGCCTTATTTTAAAATCCATTTTCTTCTAGGTAAACACAAATTGGAAAGCTCTGGCTTACCGAGGGGTTGTCTCCTTTATAAAACCCTTCAGGCTCAGATGCTTGACATGCTGGATATTGAAGGACTCTATCCTTTGTACAGTAGAGTTGAACAGTACTTGGAGGAATTTCCTGAAGAGAGGTAAGACTTGATGGCTTTTCCTTTTCAGTTCTGAGTAACCAGGTGTGCAGGCAAGACTGGCTCTGTCTTGTTATGTTGTACAACCTTCCTTCATGGCATTGCACATTCTGAATTTCTAACTTGAACTGCCAGATAACATAAAAGATCAGTTTTATTGTTGCAAGTTTTGGTGTCAGTCACTTTGGGCTGAATTTTTAAGTAATGATTACGGGAAGTTCACAACAGGTAGGAGAGAAAAATTCCCTTTTCCTGAGCAGTGCAGGTTGTGTATTTGCAGAAAGGTGCAGTGAAATGGGTGCTTGCTTTCTCCTGTCCCCAGTCCCTGCAGAGCTCGGAATGTCTGCATGGATAATGATGTTTTCACAGTCATTCTCAGGTCTCTATTGGCTTACCTACAACCTGCCCTTAAAATCCAATATTTGGCAGCAATCCAGCCTGTGCCTGAGGGTCCTGCAGAAGGTGTGGATCTGCTGTTGTCCATCCTGCCCTCCTGTGAGAACAGCTCCAAATGCCAGCTTGTGACCCACACCACAAGTGCTCAAATCATACTTGAGGCACAAGAAGCTTTATCTTATGGTATTTCTTGCCTGGGCATTGAAAGCTGCTCCACTTTTTCCTCAAACAAGGCTTGTTGGTGTAACAATAATTGCTACAAAAAGCTTTCCCTGGGCTGCTGTGCCTCGGCTGTGCCTCTGCTGCTGCTCACACGAGGGCACTCTGGCTTCACTGTGGAGTCACCGCTGCCGGTGCAGTTACACGGGAAACAAAGGATTTGGGAGTGTGTTCTTTGGGCTGCAGGGGGTCTGTGTGCTGCAAACCCCACTGTGAGGGGCTCAGCTCCTCAGCGGGGGTTTGGGGGTTTAACAGGGGAAGGAAGGAGGCCAAGCCACCCCCATGAGCACATGGTACAAAGCTGGGGCAGAGCAGGGCCCTGTCAGACATACCTATACTCCCAGTTGATCTTTTTATATATATATATATAAACTAATATATTATTATACATTCCTTATATATATATATTTCAGCAAGACTTCTGGGAGCTCCTGCAAACTGCTATAGATTTTGAAATGTACCCATTTTTTGCAAAAAAATACTGTCCTTGCAGTGATACACAGGTGGCAGTGGATTAAGAATGATTCATCTTTAAGAAAACCCCCACACAACCCCTAAACAGCAGCAAATCTTGAGTGAAATGAGAGTGACAGGGACTGGTTGGGATGTTGGTTGGCAGTGGGTCAATCTTTGGACGTATTTATCGGAGTTATGGTTGGGTTGTTCTGATCTGAGTGTCTGGGCTGCTGAAGAAAGATCACTCTGAAACCCAGTAAATCATCTTGGCTGTCTATAAATCTTCTTTTAACATTTATTTAGAAGTACATTACAGATAGATGGACCTTACAATGAGGCGTTCTATGAGAAGCTGCTGGATCTCTCCACGGAGGATGATGGGACAGTGGCCTTCGCCTTAACAAAGGTACTTCTGGGGAGGGTTGTTTGCTCTGTCAGTGTTAATTAACACCTGGCTCACTCTGGCAGCGTTAATTAACACTTGTCTCCCTGAAAGGGGTGGATAATGGATGGAGGCAGCACCACTGGCTCATCAGGATCTGGACAGTTAAAGTTCGCCCTTGTGCCAGGGTGCATCTCTACAGCAGAAGCAGTTTAAAAACAGATGTGTAGCACCAGTTCTTAAGAAAAAAATAAAGCTGTTTATTTGCTCTCTAGACTGAGGAAGCATTTTCATGAACTGGTGCTGGTTTGGCCAGCAGAAAATCATCTGTAGGAAATAAACATGGTTCTTATACAGGATGCTGCAAACCCCCCTGCTCCTGCCAACTGTCTGTTACAGAGATGATTTCCAGCTCTTACAGTGCCAACATCCCAGTACAGGGAGCACACTGGTGCCTTCTGTAAGGAACAGGATGCTTTACTGCAGGCAAACAGAAGCATAAGAGAAAATGTGCATTATTTCTCTGTTGCACAGGTGCAGCAGTACAGAATAGCCATGACTGCTAAAGACTGCTCCATCATGATTGCCCTTTCCCCCTGTCTGCAAGATGAATGGTAAGAGCTGCCTGTACCTGCTTTGGAATGGCTCCAGTTGTTTAGAAATTGGAGATGTTGTTTGCACAGTTCAGTCAACTCAGTAATTAAAAAAAGTGTGGGGGCTGGGGGGGGGGATGTGTCCAAATATTTGGCTGTGAACATATTAATAGAGTTCTGATTTGAGGCATTTAGAACCCATGTCTGTTTAAGTTGATCAAAAGGGTTAAGGTTTTATATTCATGCTCCTCTTGAACTTTGAATTGACTGTTTATAGTAGCTCTATGTGGCTTTAAACAGGTGCAGTTTTTCTGCCTCGGTGTCCTCATATGAAAGATCTTTCAAGCTGAGTTGCCTTTAATGGCCTAATTAGAGTAAAACCAAGGCAATAATCGAGAGGTGACATCTGTGGCTGTCAGGCAGGAGGCTTTGCTGCAGTGTCATCCATTTTGGCTTGTGTCAGCAGTCCTAGTCTGCAGGGGGGAGTTGGTTTACTAGACCCTTGTATTTTTGGAGAATATTGTTTTCTGCATGTGCCCTGCAGTTCTTGAGTGAAGTGTTGGTGATGGACATGAGTTGTGCAATGGCTGAGGTCAGAAATCCTCCATCCCTCAGCATGCTTGGACAGCAGTTCCCACACTGTTTTATTACCTTGAACCTAAGTAGGTGTTGCAGTGGCTCTTTCTGCTTTTGCCAGTTAATAAGGCTGTTGCTTTGTATGCACCACCTAGAAACAGCTTAGATTTACTAAATACAGAGGCACAGTAGTTGAGAGTAATGTTTGACTTCAGCTGTGTGGAAGCTGAAAGGAAAAGGACTGGAAGAGATCCCACCAAGTTCCCATTAGGACTGCTAAAGCTGGAGCTGTAGTTTCCTAAGTGCTGCATTAGCTGCAGTTTATTTTCTTGGGCTCCCATGAAAGTTCTAAGATAAACATTAGAGTCACTTTTGCAAGGGGACTTGAGACACATAAATTAAAAATCCTGGTTTCAGTGACTCAGATGTGCAATGTGGATTTGTTTTCCAGCTCTGAGCAAAGATCTGTGGTACTGGCATCCAAATCCAGATTCACCTTTTCTGTCTCTGTGCTGGACCTGGACCTGAAGCCCTATGAGAGCATTCCCCACCAGTACAAACTGGATGGGGAGATAGTCAACTATTACCTGAAGAATGTACAGGCCAAAGATGACCCTGTTATGTCCAACCTCTTCAAGGAGAATGAAGACTGCACATTAGTTCTCCATAAAGTGTAACCATTTCCTTGAGGTTATTTTTATTCAAACACATTAGAAAGTGAAAGAGTAATGGAATACAGTTATGGTGATTTTTTTTTTCTTTTCTATTGTGTTCAGTGCATTTTTCAGCTGTGAATGTTTTTGCTTTATGAAATGATTTCTAATGGGTGATGCCTTCTCAGAGCCCTGAGATAGCATTTGCTTAATGAATGTATTTAATGTGACAGAACAGGTAATGTGCCATACCTTGGAACTAGAGGACAGAGCAAATTAATACAAAAAGTCTACTTAGAATTGAAAGAGCACAGAATGAAAGGTTTCCTGAAGTATTGCACTAACATAGAAAGCCTAATTACTAACAAGAGAATTGCCTTGGAGCCTGTGCTTTGAGTCTCACTCATCCTTCCTAGAGGAGGGAATGCTCTGGCAAATCGTGATATAACATTTTAGCATTAATCCACTGAAAATACAACTGTGCAGTGGCTGATCTGTGAAACTGCCCTGTCACTGCAGAACACTTAAGTACTAAATGCATGGATTAGGAACACCAGGCTGCCTCCAGAAGTTTTGTGATCATCTTGTATCTACCTAAAGCTTCTGAAATTAAGTGCAAAGGGTTAAGGTAAACACCTCTGAGTTTTATGTCACAGCTGGGCTTAATTCTCCTGCCCTACTGGTTTTTATTGTCCCTACATGATATGCTGCTATTGGAGGTGAAACCACAGCTCGCTCTCACCTAATTTAAACTGAGCTACAAGAAGAATTTGTTCTGAGTTTTACAGATCATTTCAGGTCTTTCAGGTGGTGTCAGACATTGGCATTATTACACTGATGCCCCACAGCTGTGCAGGAGCAGCTGCTTTCAGGCTCCTTCATTTTAAGTGATGCAGAGAAAGGGTGACAGCATCTCATTTTCTGCCCTGAAGCTGCAGTGGGTCAGTCTTGTGACAAGGTGGGCTTGTATCACTGCTGCAGGGATTGTTGTGATGGCTTTACTTTGTAAGCAGTGATATGTGCAGCTGAAGTCTGGTGAGTGGCTGCAGTAAAGCCATCCTTGGGGAAGATCCCCAGTTGGAGACTGGGGATATATCCAAAACTGAGGGTACTATGATAAAATCCACAGCCCCTTTCCCCTCAGGGATTGCACACCCTGAAGGGTGCAGAGATGCTCCTCAGGCCACAGACTGTTACCTGGATCCAGCCTGTGCTCAGCAGTAATGTTGTCCAGAGCTGTGTGGGTTCCCTGCTAAAATCACATTTATATTGGGGTCTCGGTGTAATGTTTGAATTGTTCCACTTCACCTGAAATTCAGAAGGCCAACTCAGGACTCCCTGTACATTGGCACAACTCAAGGAGGAAATGTGAAACACAGAGTGACACCACTCCCACAGTGACAGAGACCTGGGCTGGCACTGCCAGCTTGGATCCACTGCCAGGTGGGACAGGGCCCGGAGCCGCTCTCCTGGAGGTGAGATGTGATACTGCAACAGTGCAATAACCTGGTAGCTCACAGGGGGAATAATCCTTTCTTTCCAAACAAAACCTGGGGGGAGAGAGAGCCACTTCTAAACCCAGAAACCCTCCAGCTGTTAGAAAGAGGAGGAAGGAAGGACCATCCACAGCTGGGAAGTTCCCAGGTTTTTATGCTGTAACTCTAAGCACATTTCATACACAAACAGAAGCCTCTGTGCTGAGCAAACAGTTTTGTTTTCAGGCAAGAAGGAGCTAAAGATGAACTGAACTAAAGGTTACACAAAACCAGCTAAGCCAGTTCCATGGCAGTGGATAAGTTGCAATGAGTTTTGCCTGTCTGCTGGACTCTAGACTTGAAATTAGCCTGGCCTTATCTAACACGAGATTTCCTTAGAGAGTTGCTGTTTGTCAGAACCCAATCTCTGGTGTGGCTCAGCTGTAGAGTTTGGCAGTTTTTCCTGACCCACTAGAACAGTGGGAGACTGTTTAAGTGATCAAACAGTGGATTGTTACATTTATGGCATTATAAAGATACTGTTGCTTCAGTTCTTGATTTCTCCAGTTTCCCCACTGCTGTACAGTGTTTTGCCATCCCTTGTGCTGGGGTGGCTCCAGCAGCTCTGGCCTTGGAAAGGAGTCTCTTACTGTCACTGGAGAGCCCAGAGTTTGTGGGTTTGGGCCCTTGGTTCCTGGAACTGTTACTCCCTCCCCAAGAAGGACCTGACTTCGGTTGTATCAGTTTGGGGTCGTTTGGTTGGGATGGAGAGAGCAGGAACTCTTGGAAAACACAGAGTTCCCACATGGGCTGATGGCACATCTGATGGAAGTGAAGGGAGAGGCAAGACATCTGTCTGATCCATTTTGTTTCTTCAGGGATGAATGTATGACATATGATGCTCTGGTAACATTACCTCCCAGAACTTCCCCCTGGAAGCAGGAACTGCTGCAGGGGGCAGGAGGTAACTCACCCACCTCTTCCCAGGAGGATAATGGGGCCTCTCTGGGGTAGTTTAAGCTGTCTCAACACTTCCACTGTGGAACAAAGTTACTTCAGACAGTTACACTTGGGGTTTTTTACCATTGTATGTCTTTGAAATCTTCACATTCTCTTCTTCCACCCTAATTTAAGGAGAAAGCTGTTTAACTCTTTGTTCTAGGAGTCTCTTACTGTTCTCTTGTCATTTTAAAATCACTGTACTTTTACAGAGCTGTGAAATGAAATGGATTTTTATGGACTTGATTTTGACAGTGCATGATCTTTTAACAATTTCCAGGTATCTAGAAAATGTTAAGAAGATAAACCACTCTGGTACATTAATGATTCAGAAAGATAAATTTATAATGAAATCACTCTGTACATGTAACTATTTTATTTGGCATTTTTGTATTTAAATGGCTGTATTTATTTTCATGTCATGACGATTTATATATAACGTGCCATAATTGTACAGATAGCATGTTTTATGAGTATGGTTTCTAAATGGAAAATAACTTAATGTTTATATTCAATAAAATTATAGACTGTGTAACACAATATCTTAATTAAAACTACTTTTGAAATTGCTACCTGCTGTAAGTAATGCTGTCCTTCATTCAAGCACCTTGATCAGGTTCTCCAAGGCTGCCTCGACCCCCAGGAGCAGCACCATGCTCCGGAAGCGGGCAGGGACACTCTCAACTCTTGTCATCTTCTGCTCCAGGACTGCAGGAAACACACAGCAGGGAAGGTTATTTTCCCAGAGCTGACCCAAGTGCTGGCAGGGGGTGAAGCACCTGCACACAGACACGGGGTGCAACCTTGGAAATCACACAGGGGGTGAAGAGCAGCTGCTGCTCAGTGGGGGTTTGTTTGCCTGGCTGGGCTCTGGGAGGGGGATTTCCGTGTTCTCTAAAGGGATGTTGGCCCAAAACAGGGCCTGCTGTTCTGCCTGGTGGCTCAGAACAGCCCCTGAAGTGACTGATGTTACCTTGCTCTGGGACTTTGGTCAGCAGGTCCAGGACAGGTGTAGTTGTCCCTTCTTCATCCAGATGGATCTTCCAAACAATCATCAATTCAAACCTGTACCAGGAGCACAGGAAGGTCAGTCCAGGGTTAACCAGGGCACTGTTTTTGGGGTTCCTGCAAAGCAGAAGCTGCAGCATTTGAGAGGCTCCTGCTCCTGCTCTCCATCAAAACTCACCTCATGTAATCCAACTCACCCATCTCTGGGTTTGGGAACGAGGAGCATTTAATTAACTGAGGGAAACCAGTAATCTGCTGACAAGGAAAGCTTCTGGGTACCTCCAAGCTTTCAGCCTCAAGGATTTTTAATCCTGGTTCTTGTCTTTGTCTCTTATGAATGGTTTGTTTGCACAGGACAGTGGGGCAGAGTAAGAGAGGAAGGCAAAGCAGAGCACTGAGTGTCCCCTGGCCCAGCCCCTCCTGTAACATCTTCACCCAGGGTCAGGTGCTGAGCTCAGACACAGGATAAGCACAGGAATGTTGTTCCAGAAGTGTTTGATAAATGGTGATGTGCTGGGTTTGGAATAAGGGTCACCCTGACATTGTTCATGGTGAATAATGCACAGGCAAACATCTGCCCAAAGCCTGCATTCCTGCATTTTGTGCTTTTATCTTTAAAAAAATAAATAATCTCAACCATCACCACTCCTGCCAGAATGGGTTTGGGTTGGTCCCTATTGCAAGGGACAAGATCACTGCACCATCCCAAGGCAATAGTGAGGCAGGAGGTTGGTCTGGAACAACATCCAGAGCAGATCTCCTGCTTTATAACAGCCCTTCTTCTTTACCTCATCTTTATTCCCCTCCAAGCCTAGAATTCCTTATGGAAGGTAAGGCTTTCCTGATCCAAAGCTGATCTGCACAAGTCACTGTGGGGAGGAAGCTCCTCTTTCTCAAATGTGATTTGTTAGCCTTTTGCCCCTTGATTGTTACAAATCCTTTGGGAATTTGTGCACAGCTTGTCCTGGAATTTTGCAAACAAATTCTTATGCCAGTCTGGTTTCTACCAACCCCCTGAAATGACTTGGAAGTTCTTGTGTTTCATGACTGTGGGTCAGAGGGAGTGTGTGTAATGGAACTGCCACCTGGTGACATGGAAACTGTTAAACAAAGCAGGTTATTCCCTAACCCTGATGGTCTAAGAACAATTCATTCCAACAACCCACAGTTAAAGCATTTAGTTTTAAATGGCAGGTTTGGCTGAACCAAGACAGCACCATCTCTTAGGGTTTATTTGCTAGTTCCACACGGAAATGTCACAGAGGGAGCTGTGCTCAAATTCCAGTTGTTTCCATATAAATTAAAGCATGTTGTAGCAGGATGTAAGAGGAGAAGGGAATGGTCTGATCCCTTCACAAAATAGTTATTTTTCTTGGCCCTGACAGAATTCCCGACAATGATAATTATATTGTTTTACATGTAACTTCAAGGATTTTTTTCTGTATTGGAAACCCCAAACCTGCTGGAACACATCCCACAGGGAGCCCAAATCCCACAAGCCTGGTAGAGTAGTAATTCCATCATCTAACAGATTTCCTTCTAAAACAATGGAAAAGTATAGCCACAGTTGCTTCCAGTTACATGGTAATTGCCATTTTCTTTCTATTCTTTAATGGCAAGACACCAAGGAACTGGGATCCCTGCACCTCCTGCCCTGCCTGTGCAATCCCTGGGCTGTATCAATCGAGAGATGCATTTATTGGCTTACCCAGAAACTTTGGGGTTCCTCAGAATGATATGATCTCCCTGCAGTCCTTCTGGAAGGGTCACGACCTCAGGATACTTGGTCTGTGAATAAAAAGGCTCAAACTGGGTCACAAAAATCACAGCAGATGAGGTGGTTTCCAGCCAGTGCTCCCCAGTCCCAGTGGGTTTCATGAGCTTGTGTGATGATTAACAGCAATAGTTAAGAGTAACAATACTGACTGTTTAAAATTCTGACCTGTTTTTTTTCTTTAGAGCTCCTTGTGCGAGACCCAGGAAACCCTGAACTTTTTTTTTAAACTAAGTTCTGCTAATTGCATTTAATAAGACATTATAACACATCCCCATTTCACCTCCTCCCCTCTGTGAGGGAAGGAACCCGACTGGAACACTGGCTGGAGATCACCAAGCTCCACAGACAGCTTTGGAAGCACAAAGTAATAAAGGCAGTGAGACACCAAAATAACTACAGCTACCAAAATGTGGGATAATGGAAACGTGATCAAACATAAAACCACTGACTCCTATTGAACTTCTGTGTTATTGGGAATTATTTCCAGTTACTACAACGTGCAAAGGTTGATTGTTGCTCCATTCTTTTGTCAGTCCCTCTGATATTTGACAGTGTTCAGAATGTGTATCTCGAATTACTCAAGACTCAGAACTTTCGCTAGAACTGGTTTAAAAGCACATAAAAGAAGAGCAGACTTGTAGCTCCATATGGATTCTGTAGGTGACAAGTTACTCAGAGTATGGGGGGATGCCCAGGCACCAAACAGTGAGGAACAACACAACATCCTGCAGGGAATGTGCTGCTGGAAAAGGAAAGAGGACGGAGCCAGAGCCTGTCGTGCAGACTCCAGAGCTGTGCCCTGCTCGTCCTGCCTCGCGCACTGGACACAGAGCTGTGCTCCAAAACTTGCAGTTTATAAAGTGTGAAAAGTCTCTCAGCCTGAATCATCCCACAGGGCTCCCGGGGCAGGTCTGTAGGGAAAGGAGCAGGAGGGCCGGTCGTGGAGCGGCGCTGGAGGGAATGAGTCCGGTTTGATGGGATTGCGCCTCATCTGGCAGAGGGAAATCGCTCCCAGATGTGACCTTGCTCTGGGTTAGGAATTTATGACAAGCTGAAGGGGGGCTGTGCACAATGTGCCAAATGACATAAAACACATGGAATTTGCCAGTTTTAATTTCTACCCAGCAGCCGGTCCTATATTTACTGTGGGGATAACAACCAGGATCTATCCTGGGAACAAGGACACGGAAGGGACGATGCAGAGCAGGGCAGTGACACTGTGAAAGTGGCTGATCAAGGGTCACTTGCCCAGCAGAGCAGGGATCCTCTTCCAGTTTTACTCCCTGGGGAATTATGCCCCTCTGATAACAGTATAAATCAAGTTTTCCAGGCTTTCCTTCTCCATAACCCATGTCTCATATCCATTACAAGCCCTCATTTGCCTGGGAGGATCCACTGATCTCTGTAGCTCCAGGCTGCCAATACTAGAAATGCAGGATTAGCTCCTCTCTGGAACTCAGCTCTTGTGTTCCTCATTTACAGGAGATCCCCAGTATCCATAGCTAAGAACTGAGTCATGTTTCACCTTCATCCGCCCATCCCGAGACCTTTGGGAATCACCAGAGAAAACAGATCAGAGGAACGAGATAAGAGTTACAAACCCAAGCACTGTGAAACACTCCCAGGGCTTTTTTGGGAGTTCCTGTGTAGCTGCCATGACCAGGTGGGTGGTATTTATGTCATATGGAAAACAGAGGCAACTCCAGGAAATCCCGGTGTGTGATTTTCTGTGGCAAAGCTCCCCTGTACCTGGGAGAGGTGAGCTCTGCACACAGAGGGTGGGTACTCTCTGCCTTCTGTAAACACCATCAACGTCGGGAGAATCCGATCCTGTGTGAAATCCACAGGATTTGGGATAAAATCCAGCCTTTTAGTGGGAAAGGTCATATTTTAGCAATCCACAAACCACACAAAAAGCCAAACCACAAATACCTCCATCTCTCCTCACTAAAACCTGAGCCCTGACAGCTGCTCCAGGCCCGGATCCGTGTGAGGATCTCGGCTCTGTTCCCACCTCAGGACAGCTCCCTACAGCAACCACCCCATGGGAGCAGGAAGCAAAGCACCCAGGATTAAGCAGTGACCTTAAACACTGGCAATTCAGGGAATAAACCCCGGGAAACGCAGCCACAGGATCTGCCTTTTATATTCCACACGTAGAACGTAATGTCTGAATCCCACAGGCAAAATGGGGGGATCTGGGATGTAACAAACACCAGGCCCACGGTGAGCAAAGGCAGAACTGCGACTCCAAACACTTCTGGATACCACATTACCACCTCATCTTCTCTGCTGAACAACTTCCCCAAGTTTTCCCCAGGGAAAAGAAAAGTGGAGCAATGACCAGGGTAACAGAATGAGCTGATCCACTGGAAGGTCTCTTGGGAAAGTCAGGAACTCCTGAGGGATCTTGTGAACTGGACCTCAGGCAAGGGAAAGAGATCCCATCAAGTACATGATACCAGATGGGAGAGATCAGCTACGACTGCATTAAGCAAAACCTGCCTTTAATCAAGAAACATCTTTCCTCAGATGACTTTTAAATGTCAGTTTATGATCAAAACCAACAGCCCAAGCTATTATTGCTTCTAGACGGAAATGGTTTTTCCAGCTCCTTCAGGAGCCCAAGCAGGGAATCTGATGGGAACTTTTGTCTCAAACAGGAACAGTCTCAAATCACAGGGGGACCATGGGGATGGAACACTCAGCCCTCCCGTGCTCCCAGGACAGATTTCACACACACACAGAGCCATCCCAGGGATACTCTTGCAGGGGCTATTTTGAACCAAAACATATTATCCTCCAGCTGTTTAGAGCTGTGTTGCAGTTTTCTGCACACTAAATCTCTGCTAAGGAAAACGTTCTGAGTTCCTCAGGTTAAGAGCCATGGCTGGGAATGCAAAGCAAAACTGGCAAGGCAGAGGCTGCAATAAAAGCAGATGAATTTGCTTCTGACCCACTTTGCAAGAAAACACACAACCCTGCTCCCAGCTGGAACAAGAGCTCACTGCTACTGCTGATCCTGAGCTTGGTGTTCTGTAAGAAGGATGTATATGAAGAGTTGTGCCACCATGAGCCCCTCCATAGGTACAAGCTCCTTCTCAATTTACCAAGGAGGCTCCCTGTGGGCTCTGATTTTGATGGTTTGTGTCTAGGGTTTGCTCAGCTAAGGCCACGTTATCGCCCACTGAAGTCACAGTTAAGTCACTGAAGGCCTTAATACCAACACTGACATAACCTGGTAATTCAAATACAGATTATTTGTGAATATCATGAAAATTCTAGATATAGAATACCAATAATGACCTGATTAATTCCAGAAGCATCAAAAATCAGTGCCACTGTGCTGCTCCCACTGCAAATGAGCAGGTCAATCCCTGCAGTACCATCCCTTGGGACACCATCCCTTGGGACACCACCCCTTTGGACACCATCCCATGGGACACCATCCCTTGGGACACCATCCCATGGGACACCATCCCCAGGGGCTCCTGGCCTGAGTTCAGAGCCTGTTCTCCAACAAGCTCATTCCCTGGATTTAGCAACAGGCTGATTTTAACTTACCTAACTCAGATAACAACAAAAGGAACAATTTTACTCTCACCATGATCAAGTCCTACAGACACTTAAAAGCAGCAACCACCAAGCTGCCAAATGAAAGTAAGTGCAGCAATTACATTTTTGGAAATTAATTTGTATTTCTTCTTTTACTAAGCCTTGTGTGAGCCCAGATAACTACAGGTCCCTTTGGGAGACCTGATCTTACAATTTATCTGTCCTTGATGCACATTGCTAAAATCTTTGGTGCAAACTTTACCAACAACTCTCATCCTCAAGTCACAAACTATGTTAATTTGTAATTAACTGAACCTCACACGTACAATTATCTTCCTACAAGTGTCATTTCAGTGCCTTTAATGAGTTTTAGCTTAAGACTGGACATTTGTTAATGCATTTCAGTTAACTTCAATGTTTTATTCTCTGAGGCAGCTGCCACCAACGTGAAAATCCAGCCAGGATTTACACTTTCCTGTATTTTTAAAGCACAGTGGCAAGCCCTAAGCCAGTGGATAATTTCTCTGAGAAATTTAACTTTTTTTGGTACCAACAAGCACCTCAGACTTCGACAGAGGAGAAACCAGTGCAACCCACAAATGAGCAATGCTGTGTCTGAACACAAAAGCATCCTGGATTTTGTTTTCCTTCCTCCCCACTCCCTGACTGGGCAGGAGCAGCACTGCAGACATTGAGGAACGGTCAGGATCTGGAAACAAGGATGACAGAAAAACCCACAGTGCAGGCAGAGGAAGATGTAGAAGACAGTCGTGGTTTTGGCAAGGGTTTTGTCTCAAAGCTGCATTTCTTGAGACTTGTTCTGAAGTGAAAATCAACAGGAAAAGTCTGGAATTGTTAGAATACACGAGGAGAGGAGGATCCTGTTGCCCACAGCTGCTGTGAGTTTGTCACCTGCTGAAGCTGCTGTTCTTTGTGTAGGAGATTTTCCTGTACAATGGTAGTGTTTGCATACTTTTCATAGAAAACTGCAAACATTACCAGTGCCATTAAATATCATCCTCAAGGCCTGAAGGGTCTGAACTTTGCCCACAGAAAGCACCACATCACAACAGTCTGAAAAAGACTTCCAGTCTGATGGACTGGAATTACTGAGTCAGAAAGGCAAAAAGTCAACAAAGGGAAAAATTAATGTGCCTTATGATTGATTAGACCTCACTTTGAGTTTCATTTAAAGGAGATTTTAGGAAGTATCTAAAGAAAGAAACACAGTAATTACAGTTGAAATGATCAGCCCAGTCAGTAAACCCATACTCTGCCTCCTCAGGGATTTGTTCAGCACCCACCCAGCAGAGAACACCAAACAGGAGGGACCCAGATGTTCAGTGTACTCAGCTGATCCCACTGTTATCAACATAATGTTAATTATGGGCAAACCAAGCTCCCTCCACTGCTTTAAATCTGGCCAAATAAACACACCCCAGTCCATTAAACAACTACCCAATGCTGACATAAATTGACTGTTCAACCGACCAGCTTTGGCTCCCAGGATTTGTTCCTGGATGTGTAAACTGATGCAAATGTAAAATGAATTGATTTCCTCCTATTTTTAGAAGTTTCAGTCACAAAGGTAAAATGCAGACCCATAAAATATCAAAAAACCCAATGAACACAGAAAGCAAAATAACTTTGAGAGAACTGCTTAGAATTTGCTTCCATGGGATGCACTGATGCTGTTTACCTTACAGGCCAACATGTTTAAATCTTTGTTTCTTTAGCAGATTAATACTGGAAACAAAGGTCTTTTGGAGCTACTGGGTTATTTGTAAGGCTTAAACATTTATGTTATAAAGGAGAAAACACTTTATCCCACCCCACATATTTTTGGGTTGAAAAATACAGTATTTATATGGCATTTCATATTCTTCCTGGAATCTTTCTGAGGAAGGAAATCCTGTATTATCTAAAATACGTATTTGGTACACAGAATATTGATATATTAACCTTGCAACTTCTGCACAGGGATTTTTGCTTTAGAGGTATGCAACGAGTGGGACAAGAATTAGAAGATGCAGGGACTCCTCAACCTGCTGTTTTTCCCTGGCACAGCCTTTTCCTGTGTGTACATGTTTGATCCACAGTTTTAAGCTCTTTTTGTAATTTTTTTTTTTGCCTTTTTTTTTTTTAATGAATTTCACTACAGCAATAGAGGAACATTTAGAAAGTGGTTTATCCAGAGTTACACCATTATTGTCTACTATATTTGTTGTGACTATTCCCCAACTCAGAGCAGTGCAGAGCTGGGATCTCACTCAAAGTCAATATTTGTTTTATTATTTTAGTTTCTATACCTAAGGAAGTTTATCAGCAGCCCAGTTATGGAAGTATCCCAGAATAGCACACTTTGGGAATCAGTGTCCCACTCCTTGCTTGATCTCTCTGTCCATCATAAGAGTTCCTGATAGATCTTCACAGAATCATTAAGGCTGGAAAAGCCCTCTGAGATCATCGAGTCCATTAACCCAGCACTGCCAAATCCATCACTAAACCATGTCCCCAGGAGCCACAAAATGGTGCAATTAGAGGAAGAAATACAACACACCACTGCTGATGTAGAATTCTACAAATAATTTGAACACTCAGGATTCAAGAAAAACATTTCTCATTCCAACTTCCCTCTATACTAAAACATGTGGGACACCAGAAACACTTGATGTCACACAAAATATATCTGTATTTCTCAAACAGTAGCTGGAACTGCCCAAACCCCACTTGAGCAACTTTAATTTTTACAGTAATTCCACAAGATGCAAATCTGCCTTTCTTGCCTCTCCCCATGCAGAGATCTCTCAGACTTAAAATGGTAAAGGTGTTCAGGAGCTAATAATGTTTTAAAGTCCAGCTGAGTGCCACCTCAGTTGGATTAACAACACTGATGCTTTGGGGAGGGCTGTGTGTGCCTAAACAATTGTCTCCCACGGGCCCTTTGCCCCTGATGAGGTTCAGGTTGAGCACCAGGCACAGAAACACGAGGGAGCCTCGAGCCAGCACAGCCCTGCTTGGCCACATCTGGTTTTTCAGGACTAACCCCAAACATCCCAAACAGGGACTGCTGGAGCATCAGCACCGCGTGAAGTTCCCAAAACAACAAAAGTGTGCCCAAAACAACACGTCCTAGGGGAAGATGCTCAGGTGGGGTGTCCCAATGGCTCCTGCATGCCCACCTTCCATGGATTTGAGAGGACAAACTCAGTTTGGTCTGTGCCTGAAAGATGACAGTGGTGTAACCCAAGGTCTTGTCTGGAGACAAAGGGTGTGTTTATCTAAATCTCAGGTAAAGTGTAAACCCACAAACACAGAGGTCAACTCCCACCACATCCTTATCACGTGCTTGGGAAGTTGGCAGTGCTTTTACTTCTGGATAAGTGAAAGTATCAATTTGAAGCAATGGGATATGTGATAAATTACAGCTATGCAAATAGGCTCTTGTATCTCCTACTGCAGAAGAAAAGCCTTGATAAAACCTGTTTCCAAACAATAAAATATAAATTATAGAATTATAAAAAGAAACCTTTTATAAACGTGTCCTTGCACACTATATATATTTTTAATGTCTGCACTGAAAACTGCCTAAAATGTTTTGCAAGGGCTGGAATTATAACATCTTTGAGCATTCAAAGAATGGCCCACTGAAAGTTCAGAGCAGAAAGGATCATAAAAGTCACCATGAAGTTTCTCATTTTGTGCAATTCAAAGAACTGTAATCAAGAAAATATAATGCACTTTCCCCCTTCAACTAAATGACACCCCTGCATTTGCAGGATGGATTTAGGAAGCTTCACCACTCGTAATTATGGCTCAGGATAAACACAGCTCCCACCTTCCCATCTAAGGAAACATGTTCCCCCAGGAAACCAGCCCTGCTGGGGATCTGAGTGATGCCAATCACACAAAACTACCACTGCCTGCGGGCCCCAGGGACGAGCTGGCAGCAAGGGAAGCACAATGACAGAGTGGTTTTGTCAACGTGGCAGCGCCAGCACAGCTCACACAGCTCAGATCTGGGCTCTGAAAAGGCAAACCATGAGTGGTGCTGATGACACGAGTGTTTCCCTGTCAGTAGGGGGAGGAAGAGTTGAGGGGCTATAAGGAAGTCTGACAATGGCAAGTAGTGACAGGACAAGGGGGAATGGCTTCCCACTGCCAGAGGGCAGGGTTAGATGGGATACTGGGAAGAAATCCTTCCCTGGGAGGGTGGGGAGGCCCTGGCACAGGGTGCCCAGAGAAGCTGTGGCTGCCCCTGGATCCCTGGGAGTGTCCAAGGCCAGGTTGGATGGGGCTTGGAGCAACCTGGGCTAGTGGAAGGTGTCCCTGCCCATGGCGAGTGTTTGGAACCAGATGATCTTTCAGGTCCCTTCCAACCCAAACCATTCCATGATTCTATAAAGAACTGTCACCCCAGACACCCTGGACAGAGGAAATCTTTGCAAACATTCCCCCCAATGTGCCCCCCAGCTCGGGACAGGCCTGGTTCCCTCAGGCAGAACGTGCACAGCTGGGTACTGGAACAAACACCGCCCTGCAGCCACCCAGCCTCAGAGCTGGGCTTTCATCAGCCCAGAGCTGTAACCCAGCAGTTAGTGATCACTCTGCTGAGACCCAGCCTTACAGCTGCCTCCTAAAGCTAAGTCAGTGCTCCACACAAGTATCTGAACCCCACTGGAAGCCACTCCCCCCCAAACCCACGGAGCCTGCACAAAGTGCCAGGGAAGTTCCTTTGCTTTGTTCTTTCTTTTCATCTTCCCCCCATCACAGCTCCTCTTTTTTGGCCTCTGCTCCATTTCCACTGCCATTTCTTTTCCTTCTTCCACATTTCCATAACATTATTATTGTTCACGCTTGACTCAGCTATGGTTCTACATGATTCAGTTTGTCACTATGTTCACAACGTGGCTATTAATTTTCCATATTTTTTGTATTTTCCTCATTGGATCTAGAACAGAAGAGCCAAACCAGGATCACCAAAGCCCGAGTACACATAATACTGTGTCTCTTATAAAGCATTTCCTTTCAGTATCAGTCTCTCATATGGTAACCATGTGTTTATCTGCAACTTAATTACAGCAAACTGGGAATAAATTAAAATACATACTTAGAGGTTTCTTTTCTGTGAGGAAAAATAAAATTAAATGAACATGAAACCTCAGAAAGAACAGGAAGGGGTAGATCATGAACACTTAGGGAACACAGAAGTTGCAGATGCTTTTTCTTTGCTTTTTGCTTCCTGGGCAAGAGAAAAGTTTTCTCTCCAGTATTTCTCTTTAAAATCGTTGAGGCAAAAGATTTCCACTAGTTTATGAAAGTTTTAAGCTCCCCATTTCTCTAGCTTAAAATTCTAGGGCTTATTTGGCATTTTATTCAACTTTTAAAATGCACTGTCTCAGTACTAAGATGGCTGTGGAGCCACCCCCTGCACAGGTATTGGCACAGCTCCAATTCCAGGGAATCTGAACTGGTTTGGATTTTGTGGCAGAGCAATGACACTGCACCTGGGCATTTATTTTGGTGGAAATTCCCAGTGCACCAGTAGAGTTCAGTAGCTCTGTTCTTCCTCCACAACTTCATAGACATACTACATTTCATTATATTGTATTTGAACCCCCTGCCCTCTCTCTGCAGCTAAATATAATTAAATACTTCTTGATGATCAACTTTGCATAAAACACTGTGTGGAAATCAGGAGAAATGTCTAATTTAGCAAGAGACACTGAGCAGCCAAGGACAATACAGAGATGAAAAATTATGAAAGGAAAAAAGATGTCATATTGAAGAACAGCATGAAGTATCAACAACTTGGGAAGAAATAATTGGGAGCCAATTTTTTAATAATCTGAAGGAAGTAGACTGCAGAAAGGGCATTTTTAGGACAGAAATTAAGCCAAGTTTGTGTTTTCTTCCATTACAACAGAAGCAAGATACTTAATAGATCATTACATTTTTTTTTGGTACAGAAGATGCTGCAAGAGTCTCTCTAACCCTTTTTGATGTCCTAATAAAAGGGTCCAGAATCACATAAAGCAACTTGGATTTGAAATACCACAGAAAAGCTGATTATTGAGTGTGACCCAACTTGCTTTTGTACAGTTTACATTACGAAGCTCATCCAGACAGCAAAACTTAAACATAATCTAAATAAAAGCATCTGAATTTAGTTAATGACTTGGCTCTGAAGCTGGGTTAGTTTTTTCCCAAGTAGCCAGATTAATTTAAAAAATAAATCACAGGACACAATGAAGACCATCTAGTTCATCTAAATTAGCTCAAGGTTAGACATTTACTTTTTTCAAAAGTGTGATTAAAAAGGTTTTTAGACAAGATACTCAGCTTATGCTGATCATTCACTGCTGTGGTTATTTCATCTTGCCTGGGGGTCAGAAGAAGTCAGTGAGCTATTGTTACTCAACAAAACTCCATTCATTTATACAATTAGAAGAAGCAGTTGCCCACTGGTCCAGTAACTGGAGATCTGTTATCCCTAGAAAGGTACCTGACTAATAAAGTTTGGTTATTATAACTTATTCATTAACACTGCCAATTGATAATAGATCAGGTATAGGAACAGTGTTTGAAGTCCTTTCTCAGTGTCTGAAGAGTTATTTGCTTCTGGATGGGCAAAATTGATCTTACCTGGTAAAGACATGTATCCATAGACCCACCTGGAACATCTAAAATACTCATTTTCATTTCTCACCAGGAGATAAATAGTTTGAAAGGTCACTCTCTTGTCACTTAGAGCAAACTGTCCAGGAGCAGAGAGGGGTTTGGGCAATCAGTCTCTCTCAAATCTGCTTAAATCACCACCTTGACCTCATGAGGAAGTTGTAGCTGTACCATAACCTTCACTGAACACCAGTGACAAACCTGGGTTTGCACAAAAGCAAATAAAAGCCTCCTATGTGTGACTTGCACTCAAAAATAAGGATATGCTCCTTCTTGTAGTTGCACCCAGATTTGATATCAGTGCATTAAAGGCACAATTCCTACTGCATGTAATATAATAAAATCCATTTATCCAGCCTCCACAAAGACCAGATTTTCCTTAAACATGTGTAAAATACATCCTCATATAAATCAGTGTCCACTCTCCCAAGTACCATTGTAGCATTATTAATATTCTTCCTGAATATCAGAAAAAGGTTTAACATCTCCATTAGGTAAAAAGTGAAGTTTTCTATAGAAAACATGTCCTGTAGGTACATTGAAATCTTTTCCACAAGACATCCTTTGTAATGGTTCTGCAAAGCACTGCATTTTGGACAGACCTCACAGAAATTTGCCACCCAGTGGCTTTCATTTGTCTGGTTATTTACAATTATCAGCTGCTTACGTGAAAATAAATATTAACATGAAATGTTAAAGTGCCTGTTGCTTTCAACAAGGGCAGGAACTGGTTGAGTTGAAAAGCCCCTGAAAGCTTTAAACCCACTGAATTCCTTCCATGCAATCCCCAAACACGGTTCTTCACCTCTGGCTGTCAAAAGCATGACCTTTCAGTTCTCCAAACACATTCTCAGCACAAACAAGAGGGACACAGGAAATATTCTTGAGAAGACCCAAACAGCTACAAGAAGAGATTTATCAATTGAAAATTATTGTATGCCCAAGGGTGTGAAATTGGCACTCCACTTAAAAACGACAGGTTTGTAAAAATGGTCAACTCTCCTCAAACTTTGATTCACTCAGTGACTTCAGGAAGAAAGCAGCAACCCCCCAAAAAAACAAACCAGAAGCAAAAATAAGGAATACTGAAAACCTGTAACTATTCAGAGTGCAAGTCTATGCTACACCTTAGAACAAATCTCTCACAACGAGCATGATTTTGACTCAAATATCTGTGTACTGCCAAGGACAAAGGAATTTAGGGCAGTGATGAGAATTCTTTAGTGTTTCCAGCAGGACAAATCACAGGCAGCTGCCAGGCAACAACATATTCTTATGCTCCACCTTATTTGGGTTGCAGTGCCCAGGAATGTTCTGTGATGTGTGTGGATAAATATTTGTTTTATTGCTAGGTACTGACACAACACAAAAAGCACTGATAATACTTATAGTAGCTGCCAGGGCAACTCATTCACTCTCAATGCAAACCTGGGGCATTCTGTCATTTGAATTTAAATTGCTGGCCTTGTAGAAACACTTCAAAACTGCTGGTAACAATATGTTTTGTTCTGGTAAAAGTCCAGCTGAAAGGAAATCAGTTAATATAAAAAGCTTATCTTTTTTTCTTAGCCAGTTTTTCAAGTTGAGGTGTTTTTAAAGCCCTAAGGAAGCAACACAAACATTCCTGCACAGAAACACGGCGTATGTTTGATGTTTTCATTTTAACAGCTGTGCACTAACAAGAGGTTAGTCCTGTAGGAGAATGGACCAGGTGGGTCCTGGAGCACCAGCCTTTCCCAGACTGTGCTCCTACCCAGCTGGATTTTTCAGTATATTAATGAAACAAACAACCAAGTTGTATGAGAAGAACCAAAAATCCAATGTTTGATTTTATTGTATTCTCTTACGTGGAGAAAAAGGAGGAGAGAAGCAACAATAACAAAACAGAGAAAGAAAGAGAAAGAATTTGAAAAAAAGGGAAAAAGGGGCAAGTTCAAGGGAACAAAGATTAGGATCAAAATATCAGATGCTAAAGGACAAAGGAGTAAAAACAGTTCAAGAAAAAGGAAATTAAAGCAACAGACAAAAGGAAGAGTTTCATTACTAGAATTTAAACATGCAGTTATCCCCAGCTCATATAGAAAGACAAGGATGTCTTTTTATGCCCTCAGGCTCCATTTCCAAACCCAAGCTGAGTCTCACAGCAGGAGCTGTAAGGTACACACAGATAATCCCATGGAAAAACTTGAGAAGAAAGGCAAACACTATATTGTTATTTAAAATGTAGTTCTGGATTACTTCAATGTTCATTTTTTCCGCTGTAAAAAGACCTCTGGATGACTCTTCCCAAACACACTGCAAATCACATTTGAGGCCTCCAGCATATTCCTCACCTTTGGCTTTTTCTATTTCCCCCCTCTCTGTTTTGGAATCAGCTCTTGCACTTCTTGCAGCTGCCCCTGCCAGTGCAGAAGTAGCACTGTCTAGACTATGAACATATTTGTGACTCTGAAAAATTATTCCAGTTATAGTTCTACAGCTCCTAGACCTCCAAAATCCCATTTCTCATTTCCAGCACATCCCACTGCCCTGGGATTCAGGATTACTAATTCAGAATTACTGTCTAACAGTTCAATCCTTATTAACACATAGGATCCTTCCTGC
Organism: Manacus candei; assembly: GCF_025592945.1. Classification (NCBI taxonomy): domain Eukaryota; kingdom Metazoa; phylum Chordata; class Aves; order Passeriformes; family Pipridae; genus Manacus; species Manacus candei. Next base: position 814,595 of record NW_026138084.1, read on the forward strand.
TAATTTCCACGAGACAAAAATATCATAATGTTCAGTTACCAAAGTACTCGTTGTGAATACAAAATAAAATGTCCCAACTCTGAAACAAAACTGGTTTATTCGCCCTTGTACAACTCACATTGTGTAAGAGAAGTAAAGGCCAGAAACAAAGAAAAAGTAGTAAATAAATCACAGAATAATAGAATATCCTGAGATGGAAGGGATCCAGAAAGATCACTGTGTCCAACTCCTAAAGAATTAGATATCAAAGCCTGCTCTAAAATATAGTAATATTATATTTTAGACTAGTATGATTTTAATTTATGACACCATTCAAAGAGCTGGTAAATTGATGATTCTTATACTAAAATATGGTTTGTTTTAATCAAAGCTTTTTAATACTTACTAATTAGAAAATACCTTGTACTCCCTTGCAAGTTGTTGGACTGTTCTATGGCAAAGCTGTGAGTTAGTTTTAGCAAACTCAATCTTTAAAAAATTCACTCATAAAAGGAAAAAAGGCAATTGAAGCATTCCAGATACTTAAGCACTTAAAACTCAAGTTACCTCACAACTGATGTGCTTGTGAATGGATTATGAACAGAGCAGTGCAGAAGAGGCAAAATGTTTCAAAATAGAAAATGAGCAACTGATAAAGAGGAAATAAGTTAAACACACTCAGAGTTGCTGCAAACACACTCCAACCTGCCAGTGAAATAATAAATCAGTGTTACTGTACACAAACATCACGTTCCCAAATCTGGTCCATCTCGTCTCAGACTCATTACTCCACTTTCTGTATCCCAGCATTTCCCAACCTGACAAACAAGGAACTCCAGCATCACTGTCACACCCCTCATTGTGACTCCTGCAGAGAGTGGGACATTTCCTAAGGCTTCCCAAAGCACTTGAGCACTGACACTGGGGAAAGGGAAATACTCAGAGGTCAAAAACCCTGCTCAACTTCCCCCCAGAGCTGCTCTGCAGGCAGCAGTGCCAAAGGCTGGAACACCTTTCTGAGCAAGAAGCTCTGGCAGGAGCAGCCCCAGGAGGGCCGGGCTGGGCTGAGCCACCACTGAGCTACAGGGAGATTTGGGGTGAGACATTAATAGAAAACTTGGATGTCCTTCCTACTGCAATTAAACAGTATCTCAGTCCTGTAGTGGTTGATTTTTATCCAGATTGTCATTTTCCAAAAGAAATAACTTGGTTTCAAAACAAAAAGCCCCGGGCTGTGCAAGCATTTACCCAGGGGACAGTGCAAGACCAAGGCTGGGCTTGGAGACACAACAGGAATCGCCAGTTCCAAGGGAACCCCTCTCGCTCTCCCCAGTCCCAAACTTCTCATCATCATCTTGTATCATGAAAACAAAGCTCAGTGTTTCAGAAATAACTCATTTTTCAGTAATTTGATGAGCCCTCCAGTCAGCAAAGGGAAGGGAACACACAGGATTTAATGTGAAGAACAGATAGAAATCATCATAAAAATGTAAATTGGCAAAGTCTCTCCGAGCTCTGAGAGAAGCCCAAACAACGCCAATGTTCTTCTTCAACAAGACATGTTTATAAACCACACACAGAGTCATCCAGAATAACAGAACCTACTGAAACAGAGGAGTTTTTTATTTTTAACATTTCCCTCATGAAGATGACACGGGGGGAACTGTACTGGAGTATCAGGAAATACACAACTCCTTTGGCCACAAATGCTGGTCAGATCATAAAAAAAATATAATTAATCACTTCGTGGGGTGTTTTCAACTTGTACTCAATCCTGAATTTTGTGCACTGTGGAATTATAAATATCTAGAAATGTGATAACCATAAAAATAGCAGTAGGGTATTAAAAGATACATTTTAAAATTAGATTTGTCTACAAACACACACACACACATATCTTCTGCCATTTCCCCCCTTCACATTCTCACTGGGAGCTGCAGAATTGCTGTATAAGTAATTTTTGCCACTGTCCACTAATTCACCCAAACAAACCATTTAATGCTACTGTTTGTAATGGGAAAAACATGAATCAACAGGCAAAGACAACTAATTTCTAGATTTAAAAGGAAACCACAAGTAAACTTTGTTATCCTCCTCAAAGCCTCTTCTTGCTCTGGCTGCCAACTAATCCTTCTTTTAGACTAAAATACTTCAAAATATTTGTGTCCTCAGTCTGCATCTCCTTCCTGAGACAGTCTCTCAGTGGAGAGGCATCCTGCTATTAATTCCTACTCCATATTAAAATGGGAAAACATCTGAGGCACCAACCAACTGATATGAGCAGAAAGCCACAGGAACCCAACCGTGTGTCCCCCTGACATCTCAAACCAAGAGTTTTATCTGTAAGACCAACTATTCCTTTCCTCACATCACTGCTGATACAATCTAAGGTGGCAACATTATCAATTATCAGTTTACAAAAAGATGCATCTTCTTTTTAGAGAAGCTTAGAGTGTTCTATATGGACACTTTTTTGGGCACTTTGCCTACAAATGGAAAGTGCGACCAAGTAAAGGGAGAATGAATGAAAAAGGGCAAACAAATAGGGAAAGATCACTAGAATAATTACCTATTCTTATTTTTAATGAATTCTAAACAACCTGTTTTCAGTATTTACACACAGATAAAGTGTTATAATTTTTCTATATTTAAATTTCTGTATTTAAAATACAGATTTTCTGTATGTTCATTATAGCCCAGTCTTTATTTAAGAGAACCACTGTCCCTGTGGTCTGGGATGATGTACTTCTCTATGGAAAAAATGGAATATAAGAAGCAATGTCAGGACATGAATGAAAACTCACAGGAGGCTTATGGCACTCTGTTAGAAACTTAACAACTGGTTAGGTTGCTTTGGCCTTCAAAATTTCAAAGATTCTGAATTCTTCGTACTTTACATGTGAAAACTATTTTTATGATAGAATTCCACAGGGAAAACCTCTTAGAGGGTATTTCTGAGTAATAAGAAATTTATTGGGATGAAACCAGTAATGTGGTGGGGTTTTTTTTTCTGAAAATCTCAGAACAATGTCTTTGATAAAGATTTATATACCCATAATTCAATGGGCAGTTACCAAAATAAAGATCCAAGTCTATAATCTTACAGAGATTCAAAAAGTATTTGTATTAAGAGTCTTTGGTTTATACAAAGGTCTGGTACAGAAGAAATTAGAGATAATATTTTGTGAACTGTGGCAAGGACAAAAAAAAAAATCCAATGACTCCATCTTTTGTATTTCTGCTGCAAAATACGATTATCTGACAAAAAAGTTAGAAACCTCCAAATTATTGATGGGCAACAATGCTCAACAGAGGCACATGAGAAAGCCCAACCCCCAAACCAAGCTCACTGTGCTATCTGGGACACACAGAAGTCGTGCTCAGTTGTTAAGTATTTTGGAAAAATACAAGTCAGCAAATACCTGCAATAGAACTGCCCAAAATACAGGGAAGTGTCACCATTTGAACCCACCCCAAAAAGAAGTTATTCTATTTGAAAGGAAAGACAGAAGGACAGGGGAAATCTTATATGTTTACATAATTATAATGGCCAGGGTTTTAAAGCTGAATTTATTCAAGGTAGGTGGGCAAGTTGCTTTGGAACACCCCAGGGAACAGGCTTTAGGTAATGATATAATAAAAATTTGACTGAATTTCCTCACTGTGTACGTAGTTATAGGCAATATGTGGAACACACTGGCCTCAAATTTCAGGCAGCCCTGAAGAAAGCCTTTACAAATTCCTTCCATCTGTCTATTCATTGGCATTTTAGATAAAACACGAGAAAAACCCACCACAAACTGAACACGGGGGTGAATGGAAACCTAACCAAGAGGGGCCAAGTTGGGGAAATAATTAATGCCCTCAGAAAGTTAATACTAATGAATCAACCTGAGTAATGAACAAGGAACTAATATTTTAGATATTCCATTACTGCAGTGAAGAACTGAAACTGGGATGCAGATACAGTGGAAAATGAAGCTTTTTTAGGTAAATAGATCCCAGTTACACACACCTCATATTGCAATTTTAGGTTTATTCCCACCTAATGAAGTACCCAATGCTTTTTGCAATGTCTTGTTAACATTCTTAAATACGTGAGGAAAATCTGTGTTTAAATCTCTTCAGGTTTACCAGCAACGTTTTCTCTTTTCCTATATTTTTTTTTCCTTAAGGATATCCGTGACCACTGATTACAACAAGGAATGCAGTAACTGCTACAGGTTTCAGAAATGCCAATCCCAAATTCCACATCTCATGTTTTGTGCCGACTTTACCAGTTATAAATTTTTTCCTGCCGCTGCTGTTTTTTTTCCAACTATAAACTTCTGGGTTTGATTAAAACAAAAAACAAAACTACATGAGTAATTTCAAAGTTTAGGATTCCAGCTTTGTCTCTGATCAAAATCAGCCAGCAACTGCAAAGATTCATCATGACAACTAAGAGTAAAGCAATTTAAAAAAAAATCATTCCATTCTTTTATTTCATTGAAAGGTTAAAAAAGAACTGCTAGTAATTGTCAGTGTTGTCTCTTTTCCTTCCAATTCCTGAACAAAGTAGAAATAGCTTTACATTCCTGAATGTGGGTGTGGTTTTTGACTCACAAAGATAATATTTTCATCAGTGTTTTGGGAATAAATTAAATAATAGATCCAACTTCAACACAGCCCTTCTGTAAACAACATAGTAAAACAGGAGGCATAAGAAAATGTGCATTAATGATAACATGGGAGAAAGCTATTTAAAACAAGGATGACTGTGGAACATTTAAAGCTGTAGAATGTACTCTTGGTGCTGGGTGAGACATGGAAACAGGGGATAAAATGCAGAGGTTTGGTGCTCCCCCTCGATAAGGAAATTGATATAATTCATGCATATAAAGGTATAACAGCTCTCCATTTGTGTGGCTACTGCTCACCTCTGGCACCAGGAGGAAGGGACCACAAAGAGTTTCAGAACACTGGAGATAACAAAAGGAAAACCCTGTATATGCAGGTGGTTGTGCCACTCACCAGATGGCAACAGGGACAGGCAGAATGTTCCAGAATTAAAAAGGGAGGAGGGGTAGTATCAGTTTTCCTTTGATGCTCCAAGGAAAAATGACAGGACAACAACACCATAATTACTAAATAAAGGTAAAAAGTCTGCAAAACTAGGTCAACAGGGAAGCTACAAACCTTGGCAGGCTGGACATTTTGAAATGGCTGAGAAAAGAACTTGTGAGGGGAAAAGAGGAGCAGAAGGAATAAAGGAATATAATAAGGGAAAGCAAGTAATGTGATCTGGGCAGCCAAGAGAAGTTGGGTAAACTCTGTCCTTGGTGTTTTTTGGAACTAAGAGAAAAACACCCTGTTGTGAGTTCAGCCTTCACCTGCTCTGGGCAGCAGGTTGGACTGGCTGACCCCTGAGAACACTCTGGGGGAGCTCAGGAGGACAGTCAGGCAGTGCTGGGAGTTATGGGGGACTGAAGGAAATGTGTCCTTTCCTCCACTCTGCTCAGCCAGCTTATCCCTGGCACTGAACTGGCTCAGTGAAGGCTGGTCCTGCTCCAGGTTAGTTTGGCCACCATGCAGACAGAAGATTCCATTTTTAAAAGGTCTGATGTACAGTTGAGGTTTCCTGGTCTCTGTATGCCCTGATCATAAACAGTTACTTCAACTCTTCTTTCTATACTCTGGACTCTTCAACTCCACACTTTCTATACTTCCTAAGTTGGCTTAAGAATTTTTATTTTTAAGATGTCCTCCTATTCCTCCAGCCTTCTGGCTTTCTTCCATGACTAAGGTATTACACTTCAGGCACTTTGAAGACATTGAAGACATTTAAGAAACAGATGTTATTCCTCCTCTGTTTCAGGGTGCTCCCTGTATTTAAGTGGCCTTTCAGACGGAATTTGAAAATCCATGAGCCCTTCTCAGCATCACAGATTCTGTTATATTAACTTGTACATTAATTTTACCCTCTCTGAGGTTTAGAACAGACACACAGTAGTGAATGTTTTTCCTCTCACCATCAGCTCCCACAGAAAGAAGCAAAATTGATAAAAGGGAAAATAACAATAGTCCTATTGCACACTGACTAATATTTCTTGCTGTGAAAGGAAAAGAGGCTACTGATGCCCTCAGGAAATTCAGAAAAATTACCATTTGCTGTTGTGGAGTAGAAAGCTACACTTAGGGGAGGAAGAAGCAGCAGTGGCCACTCTCATTTTGGAAGCAATTCCATAAGATCACAAAATATTATTTGCTAGTTGCCAAATATTCTTCTATTTCCTCCTAGTAGAAGGGTAGATATCACAAGAAAACAAGTTTTATCTAATATTGCTGTCTCAGGAAATGGCTGCAAACATACAGATGTAGAGGAGAGCAATACATCATTGATGTTGGATGTAGTTCTAAAACTCTGTGGGAATCAGTTGAATATATATATATAAATAAATACATATACACACATCATCTAAAGTCTGTGTTTCAATCCATTCTGTGCCAAGAGCACCAATACTTAAGAAATCCAACTTTTTGGGACAAAGGGCTACAGTTTCACTATCCCCTGAGGGGAACAAGTTCTGTTGGTATCCCAGAAGGAAGTGTCCTGCTGTTGTTCCATATTGCCCTGACTAGGCTGCTAACACTATGGACATAAGGAATATTCATATGGTATGTGTTTAAAAAGCACACTTGCTCTTATACACCCCCCCCCAGTATGGTTTTTAAAAGATTCTAATTCTTTATTTCTACTTAATGTGGTAACAGATCAGAAAACTCCAGCAGGAATAGTGAACAGATTACAGTTACTAACAATACCTAGAATTAAAAAACCCATAACTTTATACCAGTGTGGGGTCCAGGAGTGTTGCTGCCTTGACTCATGGGATCCACAGAAGTGAGATTTAGATCAATGTCTGAAAACCAGGTCTTTTGAGGAAGAGACAGAAAACAAATTTATTTCAACTGTACTGAATTGCTCAAAAACCCTTTGCCACTACTGGTTGTCATCTAATAGGCCCAGTGAGAGATGTTATGAGAAACTGTTGTAACCACTTTAAACAAGCCTGATGCCAACCCAAATTCTAATCCCTCTTTTTGAAGGAAGAAGATTCCCTTGAACAATTCCCACAATTTCAGCAAAGCAAGAGGGAAAGCCTTGTCCCTTTACAAATAACAAGCTTTAAGGAAAAGAGATCAGCCCATATTTTAAGAAGAATCCAAGCCAGAGGCTCCAGGCTCTCACATCCATTTCTCACATCCTATGGCTCTTGCTCAAAACACGAAGCAACAGTGGCAGTTTGTCCTAAGATATAAAGTAATAAAAAGTTACTCTAATTATTAGTTACTGCTTACTCTGTGTCTCCTCTTTCCTCAAAGGAGACCATTCCACATTAAGGCACCTAACAGACTGCAACATTCCCATTGCATAACTCACTCCAATGCCTGGCCATGCATATGGGATAGACAGGCATAAAGTACACACACATAAAGCAGATATTGGCACCTGGCTCTGCTCTCAGAGTCAACTATTCCCATAAACACAAGCAAGGATTAGATCCCTGAGGATACAGCAGTGTTTTCCACTCAAACAGAAACTGCCTGAACTGCCTGTGTCCAAAATCATTTGCAAGGACATCCCAGTCTGAAGGTTTAGCAGAATATACAGTGTTTTTTCTTTAGTTATTATGACAGGCAAGTTTGTGTGGAAGATGTTAATGTAAATAACAGTATTAAAACAATATTTAACAAAATTAAAACTAATATCTAATTACTGAAATGTGGCAGATGATATCCATTCTCAGACAACAGTTTTCCAAACTAAAAATCCCAAACCCTCCCGATACCACATAACAATGGGTTGGTCTTTAACAGCTCATACAATTTTCAAGTGTATCTGCTCATTGCAGGAAGGTGTAATGCCATTTTCATGAAGAGGGAACTGTCTTTGCAGATCCCTCCAACTGCCTTTATTTCTTCCTTAATAAAAGTTGAGCAAAAGATAAGCAAAGGCCTCCCAGGCATCTTCTGCTTCATACTAATGGCAGGCTCTACCAAGATCACAAAGCCACACTGGCTCCAGGTAATTAGAGGGATGAAGGAGAACAGATGACATTATTTATTTGTTCAGTACGAGAGGCTTTTGTTTAGATATTTTAAATGGCACCAGATACAATATCAGAGAAACTCCATTTTGGTCTGAACATTAAAGGAGAAAGGTGGCTTAAAGGCAGCCAAAAGGAAGGCTAAACATGGATACCACCAGAACTAGGATGCTTCCAGGACTCTCACTGATTCATAGAATCATGGAATGGTTTGGGTTGGAAGGGACCTGAAAGATCACCTCCTTGCAACCTCCTGCCATGGGAAGGGACACCTTCCACTAGCCCAGGTCTCTCCAAGCCCCCTCTCCAACCTGGCCTTCAACATTTCCAGGGATGGGGCATCCACAACTTCTCTGGGCAACCTGTGCCAGGGCCTCCCCACCCTCACAGGGAAGAATTTCCTCCTAATATCTAATCTAAGTCTGCCCTCCTCAGCTTAAGGTCATTCCCCCTTGTCCTGTCACTCCAGACCCTTGTCCAAAGTCCCTCTCCAGCTCTCTTGGAGCCCCTTTAGGCACTGGAAAGGGCTCTGAGGTCTCCCCAAAGCCTTCTCTTCTCCAGGCTGAACAGCCCCAACTCTCTCAACCTGTCTTCATAAGAGAGGTGTAAATTCAGTAACACCTTCAGAGATCCTTCAGTCTGCTTAGAGGATTTAGGATTTTCACTGTATGATCTAGCAGAGACAAGTCTGTGTCCCACTCAGCTCTGGAAAGTTGCTGAAAGACATTGACCTTTCAAAAATTACAGAGATGACATAAGCTAAGAAATCCAGCTTATACTAGAATTCATGGTCAGAGATGCCACATCCAAAGCAGATGCACTGAACCAGAGCTTCACATGCACAAAGGCATCAGAAGCATAAGAAGCTGCATTTAAATATACACTGAAGTGAATGCCGCCACTTTTATCTCTAATAAATACACCATCATTTAAACACATAAAGTCTTTCACCTGACATGCACAACTCTGACAAGGTGATCTAATTTGCTGCTCTTTTCCACACTTGTTTTCAAAGAACTGTTCAACTCTCTCTTTACAGCCCAATGCTTTCAGCACAGGTCCTGAGCCGTGCCCTCATTTCAGATGCCATCTCCATTTGTTAAGTGTGACTGTCTCCATTCCTTTTAAACAGCTCCAGATAAACTACAAAAGTTTAATATTCCTTCTTTCGCCTTTGCACAGCAGAGCACAGTAGGAAGTGAATGACTATTTTAAGAGACAATGTGTTTTCCCAGTATCTTTCCACCACATACTGCCAACAATTATGGTCAACTCAATGGTTATACCAGTCCATGACTATCTGTCTAAATATTCCTCAGAGTGTGAGTTCAACCAAACGACAAATTTTTAATGTCAGAAGAGCTCAGACAACTCTGCCTCCCAGGTAGATTTGTCATTTCTGAAGCTCAGCAGACCCACCACCCCACTCATCCCACCTGGACACTGCAGATGTGATATCTGGGGATGCAGGAGAAGGCTCTGCTGGCACACCAAGGACTTGTGGTAACGTACCATCACTCCCTCCCTTCCCTCACCATCACTCCCTCCCTTCCCTCACGCTCACTTCTCCTACTTGGATTCCTAACTTTACTGCAGCTCTGCAGAGCTGTGCTTCAGGATCATGTTTCAAGATGTAATTAGCCTTACAAAGGAAAAAAAATGAAGGGAAAGTGCTTCGGTTGTTTTATTTTCCATCCATAAGCTACAACTTACGGTGAAATCATTGCTGTAAGTGGACAAAAGAAACATTTTCCATGCTAAAACTTCAACAAAAAGGTTTGCTGCTTACAGATTACAGGCTTGAAGGGCAGGAGTGGATTAAGAAAATATGAATTGAAGAAAAAAGTTCTAACTTTAATAAATGTCTTTATGTTAAGGCATTATAGCTTATTCTTTTAAATAAATCTACATTAAAGCCATACCACTAGGAAACTAAACTTCTAAATCCATAAACCAGAACAGAATTTAAAATACACATTTTTTTTTTGTTTGTTTCTTTTGAAAACACTCCACTTTCCTGTCCCTTATGCAACTGTAAGTGCTGGCAGAGGATTCCCAGCTGTGCCTTGTCAGCCTCCGGACCGAGCCCATTGTGCTGCTTTTCCTTTGCCTGGAGTGAGCTTTGAGTGCTCCGAGCACCGGCACGAGCTGATCCTCCGCACACAGAACCTGGAGCAGCGTTTGCCCCCAGGGGAAGGAGCTATTCCACACCTAACTAAAGGAATCGTCCCGCATGTTTCAACAACCCCAACCGTTTCTCTGTTTGTTTTAAAGATATCACTGTGGTTCTGTCTCAGTTGCAGCGGGAGACTAAATGACAGCAAGCAGAATCTGCTGTTAGGTTAGATTACAAGGTAAAATGTTTTCCATTTTAAATTACTGCTTAAAGCATGGTGTTGAATGGCTTAAACTTCATGTTAACTTTGCAAATATGTGTGAAATAACGTGAGCTGTATTTAGCTATACGGGGCAGAAATGCTTTTCTGGGTGTAGTGTGCAGTACCCGTTGATCTGCTTGTTCTGGGTTAATGTTTGCCATGCACATCCAACTTTAATGGAGAGTGAGATTAGTTTTTGGCTAAAGGTAACTCATTTCTGTGCAATAAATTTAAAGAGTATGTGAAATATCTTGGTAAAGCACTTTAACCCCTGTGTGGCATGAGAAATAATGCTGACATCTTAGAAACATGCTTGAATTTAGACTGAGTAGATAAAAATGGATTATTTAATAAATTCTGATACTCTGGGATTTCTAAAGGGTCTCTCCTTTAGAAATTAACTATTTCCATTAACAGAACAACTGAACTTACTGAAGATAAACATTTTGAAAGCTACAAACTACTGAACACATGGTAAAAAAGATAATAAAGATGCCTTCACATACTGTGTCTGATTAAACATTTGGGGTAAAATTAAAAAAAGTATAGCAATGCAGCCATGTTGAGAGTATCTGGCAACACAAACATATCATAAATTCATTATACTGGCTACCTATAATTTTATTTTACTATGTAATCATTTATTACAAAAATCCTAAGTTGAATAGGCTGACTTTTCCCCAAATCAAAAGTTGGCTGGCCGTGTACTAAATATAAATTCCTGAGAGATGACCCGAGGATCCCAGTCATGGCCAGGAAAGGCCCAGTGCCCTTAAGGCTTTCACAATTTGGGCCTTAAAATGTGAGACAACACTTGTTAAATAAGCCAAAGAAAGAAACTCAGTAGCCCAGTGTTTTGCATGCAAAGAACTCCATTTGGCTGAAAGGAGCAATATTAAGCTTTCAGTACTGAAGAGTTAAATTGGTGTGAAAATACAGCATATAAACTCACATATATGAACAGGATTAGTTTATAAAGACATATTATTTGGGACGGTACGGTATGTATTTTCTGTTATTTTGTTTTTGAGGTTTTTTTACTCGTACTTATAAAGTATTTTATAAAAAGATGTGTCACTTTAAGATAATTTGATTTACTACAGAATTTTACCTTTTATTGAAGTTCATAGTGAAACATCTTTTGTACAGTAAATATAATGTAAATCACCCTATATTATTCCTGACTTCTAAAAATACATGGAAAATGGGAAAGTATTTCAGGCATGCCATTATGTGCCTCTGGTGACAGGAAGAAATGGTTAAATGTTAAAAAAGCCCAATTGTAATGTAGCAGCATTGTAACTGCAGTGTGATTATAAAGTATCCTAGAAAAATGTGCCCATAATTAAGATGTCAGTAACTCGACAGACTGAACACACATGTCCAAGACTTTTCTTTTTACATTCCCTTTTCCCCGAGGGCTCTTTGTGTGTGTCAGCCAAAGCTGTGGAACACAAGTTTACTGGGTAATTTTATAGCCCGTCATTACCAAGTAAGTCAGAAACCAAAGCATGAGGTCATTTGTCCTGAGGTGCTCAGAAATAAGCACTTTCTGAACAAGAACAGGCATTTTCAATGCAGAGCACAAGCTCCTGCATCTATTTGATACGTTAATTAACAGTGATTTCTGTAAATAAAAGCCCAGTATAGAGTCTATCTGGCATTTTGGAATGACTGATTTCTGATGGGTAGCAAGCAGCAAACTGAAGCCTGGATTCATTTCAGAACCTTGTCCTTACATGAGATGCTGAGAGGATTTGTGTGAGACATTTGCATTTCAAATCCCCTTTATATGGAAACAAAAACATTAACTTCAAATTCTGCAAATTAATATCTAGATCTGCTATAACATTTTCAAGCTAAAATAGTTGAGCACAGAAACTACAATATTAAAAAGAAGTAAAATGCATACTGTCTTCAGCTTATTTCCCCCAACTTCCCATTTTAAAATGTGAGAATAAAAAGAATATGAGAATTATCCCGTGGAAAGCATGAAAAATATGCAGTCAATTGTGTGTCTTTATGTTAAAGAACAGCTAGGCATAAACCAAAAGTTGTACTAAAAATTTGATCTGTTATATAAATACCAAGATGAACAAGCTTTTTAACAAAATCTGATGCAGGCAAAACCACAGTTCCAGCTCCTGAAATGAAACTATCTTGCATTTATAAAATATAAAGTCGACATATAAAGCCAGACTGATGAACATCAGGAAAAAGCATTTTTTAATCCCCTCAAGGCTTCCTTAGAGAAGAACCATGGACATGCTCTAAGCCTTGTCTTGGTCACAAAGATGAAGTGCTCCAAATCTCAGGTTCTTCTCTAATTCTCTCACCACAAGAACACAAGTGTTTTCTGCCTCTGCTGTCTCAGTTAAAACAGGCCACAGGCCAAGAGCATTTCCTTTATGGAAGAATGGTGCAACAGAGCTTTGACAAATCATTGATAACCTTGGATATGCAGGGCCCTATTTCCACACTGGTGCAGCAAATCCCCTGCTGGATGTGCTTCCTCTGCACACTCCTGAATCCTGGCTGCTCTGTTTTGGAATGCCACCTATTGGTGACAGTCAATGCAATTTTTCTGTCACGAGCATAAGAAGGCTCAAGATACACAATTGTTTTGATTTGCTTAAAAAGTAAATGCAGAGCACAACCCATTATAGATCAACCTTTTTAGATTGCCTGTGCTTAATACAACGGGGAAATAGCACTATTGTGACCAAACTTCCCAAAGGCCTCCTCTGCAGGACCAAACAGATCCTGTTGGAGAAGAGGATGGCCAGAAACGGAAGGTATCTCTTCATCTGTGATGAAAAATCCCTTACACAGAAATGCTAAACCAAAAGCATTTGGGGCACCACATCAGAAGTAAATATGGCATTTTTCTGTTAGTTTGCCATTCCCATATTCAGAAGTTACAATGATCTGGAAGAAATATTAGCAATCAAAAAAAGGGAAGGAACACCTCACAGAATCCCCAAGAGCTCCATTGCTGGGAGCAGTAACAATTATGGAATTGCAAACGCCTGCTGGCCCTGCAAATCCAAACCACCTCTTCATATGCAACCCCAAAGCCAGCACCTATTTGAGTTTGACTATTGCCCGTGAGGGCAGAGAACCACTAAATTCGGGTTAGTTACTTCACAGGGCAATTTCTTCCCAAGGGGAAGCCTGGTTATACCTCCCATGCATTGCTCCACCTGCTCTGAGAAGTGCCCTATGATTGCCACGTCCTGCCAGCTCTGCAGGTATCTAATTTTCCTCTTTTTCCCCGCTCCAGGACACTCTCTGGGACACCCGAGGCCATGCAGGTGACAGCACTGCTCTGTTCTTTCCTGCTCCTCTCCCTGGGGGTTGATTTTTGTCCCGGTGAAGGCAGAGCCCTCCCCGGGAGGCACAGCAGGAGGATGCACCCCCCAGGCCTGGGAAGGGGCTCCCTGGCAGGGCACAGGATCCCGAGGCAGCCCAGGATGGAGCTCCCCGTGCCCGGGATCCCCCTCATCAACATCGACGACAGCGTCATGGGCGTGTTCGACTCCCTCGTAGGGTTGGGGGAACACGAGTCCAGTTACAGTGTCCTGCCAGGTAAGAGCAAAGCCCCTCTGCTGCCCAGGGTGGGCTCATTTTTCTCTTGATTTTAAATGAAACATAGAAATTCTTTAAAGAGCTGTGGCCTTTCACAGTAATTTTGTGGTTTGGCACAAATCCTGCTTTGCCAGGTAACTAATATTTTCCACAATTTTTTTGCATTATCGTTTGATCTTAACTAATAAAAAAATTGTTGGGATATTTTCATAATTTCAAATGTGTAATTTTGAAGAATTTATTGCTTGACATATCTCCTAAGTCAATTGACATTTCACGGAGGAATTAATACCAATAACACCAGTGTTAATTAAAATGAATTTAAGTTCTATTATTTTTTGTTGTCGTATTTTTGATAGGCAGCACTCAAACCACGTCTACATGCAATATTTCAAGAGTAATTCTTTACTCTGTAAATAATAACACACAGCAAGAGTTGCAATATGAAACCTGCATTAGAAAACTGAGCTGAGAGAAAAACCCCAGTCATTCAACACAAGATCACTCATGCTCCATCTGTATTGAAAACCCAGATTTACTTAAGAGAAGTTCAACAGTATGATTTATATAAAACTTGCCATTTTGGTGATCTAGAGGTTCTCACATTGCTGCACTAATATATATTTTATGGTTTTTGAAGGAGAGGTAGGGAAGAGGATTTGATGCCTTAAAAAACAAACAGGCAGAAAGTATAATTTCACTGATCTTTACTGAAACCTGTCTTGGTCATTGTGTCAGGCCTCTCTAAATCTCCTCAAAGAATACAAGACTAGTCAGGGATTGAGAACTGATAGTTGTTAAGTGTCTCTTTGGTTTTTAGTGCAACAAAAAAGTCAGAACTCTTGCTCTAGGATGTTGTGATTTTATGTTCAACGTCACAAATGGGAAATTATGACTCACAAAGCAGGAAATTAAGTTTAACAACTAGTGATCCCTTCTGAAAATAACAACTTCTGAACACCACTATCAGTACTTCCCAATTTTGAAACCACAGTTATAAACCAGTTGAAAATTACTGAGATGTTCAACACTTCTTTTCATAGAAGGAAGTTTGAGGGTTGAGGAAAAGAAAGACAATGGGATTTTGTGAGGACTCAATACGAGGCTGTGTCCACTCTACAGCTAATAAAGATAAAGACATGGATACTTCCATTCCAGCACCAGGAGATCACACAATAAGTGAAATCATCATATGCAATTTAATGAACTTTATGGAAAAGAAGTACAGTGTCCTGATAACCACTAATCTGCATAAAGTGATAATAACCTATTTTATAAGCACAAAATTAAGCCTTTCAGTGTGTCTCACAAGAGGCATGTCCACCAGGTTAACAGTTCTCAAATGGCCAAACACATTTTAGCTGCATTTTCTTAATAATTACTATTTGTTGTGAGTCCTCACTTTCAGAATGGCTGAACTGTTTGAAATAAAGCCCTTTAAAGTCAGGGATTTTAATGGCCAAACTAGCAAAACTCCTGACTATGGCATTTCCAATGTGTATTACAATATTATACATATTACTAACGTCAAACCTTTCATTTAAAAATATTTTTAAAATTAAATAGAGGAAAATACCACATAAGTAGCACACACTCCATGTAAGATATTCCAGTGTCTCTGTCAGGACCATCAGTCATGCTGAAATAATGCACAGCTCTTCCCCCTCCCCACCCCACTTGTTTCTCTCTATCTGGATTTGCATCCAAAAGCTGAGCTAAAACCACTGAACTCATTTTATTTGGAACTTCACACTGAATTTACACCATATTTCCAAAGGTTAAAAGTCCTGTGCACATCTGCCAAAGGCTTGAACCACAAAGTATTTTTTAGTCTAGCTTTTAAAAGTTCAAAATTTTTTCAAGTTCATGTCAGATTTGGAAAAAACAGAGCCTATTAAATAATAGAACACTATTATTAATCATGCTCCAGAATAGAAGAAAATGCAATCCAAACCTCAATTTCAACTATCCTAGCTACTTGTTTTGCTTTTAGTAGCCTAAACAGAAAAAAAAAAATAAAAAAATTACAGATTTATGCAGAATGAAAATTAACAGTTAAATGAAGGTTTTACAGTAACCAGACATATCTCCTTCCTCCAGGTAAAAATCACGTGAGTATTTAAATTAAATCAAACAGTTCACCACAACATTTGCAGTTGTTTGTCCTTTGCAGCCTGTCCATTAAGCAGAGCAGAATAGGATGTTCACTGCTGCACTATTTCTAATACCTCTTGATCCCCACCTCTCCCTGTACCATCCTGTGAAGATCCTCAGGGGCCAGGATATTTAAGGAGCATCTCAGCCCAGCCTTTATTGTGTCCCACAAGAGTTTTATGTGAATTCCACAATGCCAGAGAGCAGTTCTGCAATGCACCACAAGGTCCCTCTTTGAGCACACCCGTGTCCTGCCAGATAAAGTAACTCCCATGTCCACAGAAAACAAGATAAATTGTTACAGAAGCCTGCAGAGGCCAAGCCCGATAACTCATATCTTTATGCTTATTCAGACAGATTTGCACCAACTTCAGATGCAGTCTAGCAGCTAAAACAACCTAAAGAATTTTAGGAAGCACAGAAGAATTTCCTCCTCGAGCCAGATCACGCTCCTCTGGAACAGCTGATGTTTTATTGTTTAACATGAGAAAGTGCAGCATTCTTTTTGTGTTTCCTTTGGAGATTATTGAAAAGAAATATTGTGGCTTCCTGGCAAGCACATAAAAACCAGAAGTCAGGATCCAGCAAACAGCTGGATTACAGATACCTGGGTAGAGTGACAAGGGACTTAGAGCCAACTAACATTTGGCTTGGGCCTCTCCTCCTCCACTTAACGTGGTTTCAGTAGATTAGAGCACAACTTTATGTGGCTGAAATGAGGCACAGATACCCCAGACCCCTGAAAAAAACAAGATGCAACTGTTCAAAACGTTAATTTCTCGCTTTTTCCATCCTGAGAGTAACTTAAATCAAAGCATTTTTAAAAATATACAAAATATTGAGGAACATCCAAACTGGATAATTCTGATAATTAATTTTTGTTCTATAAACAGGTTCATATCCAATGGTCTTTAAATAGAAGGGCAGAAGAAGACCTCTGTTATGAAGGTGACAGTACGACTGCCTTGAAGGACTTTGCAAAATGCCTCATTTTGAGACAAATATTAATTCCACAGACACTTCAAACCTAATATTTACAATAATCTTTCAAGGACACTTTGAGCCTATCCTGAGTACTCTTCTTAAAATTGAGGACCAGGGTGGAGTGTGGGAAAACAAACCCTGCAAACAACCCCTCCAAAGGCAATTAGTGTATCACAAATGATACACTTGGCATGCAAATTCAGATGAGAGAAGGTTTTGCCACTGCATTATACAGCCTCCATCAGAAGGAGAAAGTCAAACTGAATAGGAAAAGAGGACTTTTTTTTTTCTTTATATGCAGGGAAGTAAAAAGTAACTTAGAAATGGTTTTTCAGCTTGAAACAACACTTCAGCAATGCATTCTCAGGTTAACTACAGAGGAAAAGGAAGGTAGGCAGGGAGTTCAGATTCTCATCACATTTAGAGGTGCACTCAAAAATAGGAAGGTCTGCATGGGATGAAGAATCTCAGCCTTGGCTTTCCTTTTCTCAAAAGACCAAAAAGAAAAGTATTATGCTAAAGTGCAATGTTTATCCTGGAGTGTGGGTGAGAACTGCCCAGGGAAACCTTTGCTGGGTAAACTCCACCACTGGAAGGAAAGGGACTTGGATTAGTTTCCTTCCCAGGTCTTTACACCTCCAAATGTCTTGCCTACTGAATATCTGGGTAGAGCTCACAAAAGGAACCTACGTTTCTTTCAGAAAATTTCAACTTGTAACCTGGGGAAATCTCTTTTTTTTTGTAGATTAATGCCCAGAAACTTTGGAGGCAGTGTTTATTAGCACAAGTTATTTTAGCTTGCTACTTTCCTAGTAAAGAGGGTTTTTTCAGATAAAGGAAATTACAGGGAAGGGGAGATGTTTGCCATCCCACCAGTCACCACAGAATGGACTTGACTTGAAGAGTCACTATAACTTAAATATTGTTACTTTCCTGGTTCCACAGAGCCTTAACAAAACTGTCTTATTTAATGTGCAAGGTATTAGAAAAAATGTCTAGTGAACAACAGAGAAACAGAAAGAGGTCTGTAAAAACATTCAAGTTCTGCATGACTTATTTTAACTACAAGGAAAACTTGCTTCTTTCTCAACTGTATCTGTGCACAACTTCCATTGAGATCTGTGATCTCTGCTAAGGGTGGAGAGGAAAGAGGAACTGCCATGCCAAAGCCCCTCAGTGGCAGTGCTTCTTTCCACAGTTTTAAATGCACACTGTTGGTTTGCTTTCAGCTGGAGCTGTTTGACCCCAGTTCTCCGTGTTCTGTCCCCAGGGAAGAAGGGGCAGTGCTCAGCCAACGGGATGATCATGTTCGACAAGGCCGTCTGGTCTCCCAGGCCCTGCCTCACCTGCCTCTGCTCCCAGGGAGAGGTGATCTGTGACACAACCATGTGCCACCCCTTGGAATGTCCCCACACCGTCATACCTGAAGGGGAATGCTGCCCAGTGTGCTCTGATACTGGTATGGAACACATCAGTCAGTAACTACTGGCCATTGGTAATGTATTAGACACACAGACTGGTGGATCTTTGCCAGGAGTGTAAAAACGTGCAGCTATTTGACATAAATCAAGATAAGAAAGTTAACTCACAAGAGGAGCAACAGATCTTGCTTCTCTAACAACATCTAAATAAAATTAGTACTTTTGAAAAGAAAAGGAATGGAGGAGATGAAGATGAAATGTGATTTCCTCCCCCCACCCCCAGTATCTTATGTCTGCAAAGTACTGAGCTCAACCTGCTCTTACCATAATAATGTTATTTAGCCTTGTGTGCGTGTGCATGTGACACTGAAATACTCTGAGATGAGACACCACAGGAATTAACTGTAGAACTAGAAGTCATGCTGATTGAAACAATTAAACTCCTTTTATTAGAATTGCCCCATTATGCAAGTAAAAACTGCATTTTGGTAATGGAGTTAATGCACCTCCCTGGTGAGATCCCCACCCACAGCCAACTCCTCACCTGACAGTCCCTTGCAGAGAACAAGCCTTAACCTTTGTGAATTTTATCCAAATTACCTCCTGCTCCCTCAACACAAAAAACTAACTAATATTAAGTCAGAAAGAAAGCTAATGAAGGCTATAATAATTTTCCCACCTTCTTTCTGGAGCTACCATAAATCACACCTGTGCACAAACTGTTCTGTAGTGCTCAACCATTTCTCAGTAAAGTATTTCTCTTTTGTCAAGCAGCAATCTAAGACATTATTTTCATTCATTCAAACCATATTCTAAGAGGAATACTATTCTATAGCCATTATATATTTACTATATGTGGGACATAATGTTCACTACAATTTTAGTTTCTTACCAGACTCTTTTGTGTTGTTTTGGTTTGGTTTTTTATGTTCTCATGGCTCTGCTCAGGCTCCTCTTTGAATTCAAGTATTATTTCACTGGATGACATAAGTGAGTTGTCTGGAGACTCCCCAGAACCCAGTGACCTTGATATCACCAATGTCTTGCCATCAGCAAGGACTCAGAGTGGAAAGGATGAACTGCTCCAAACAGAAGTGACAGAGGTTAAGGAGGGTCATAGAAAGGGTGAAAAGAAAAGAAAAAGGAAAGGCAAAAGAAATCGCCAGAAGCACAGAGGCCATGGCAGGGGGAAGAAGCCCAGCACGAGAACAGGAGCTGCAGAAGAAGAACTGCATTCTGACAGGGAGGAAGATGATGGTCCTTTCCGAATTCCATCTCGTTTCCCAATTCCTGTTCCACCCGTGGAAGCTCCTCCTTTGCCATCTGGATGTTCCACCTCAGACACCACAGTAAGCTGCATTAATGCCAAACTTACACAAATACCACCAATCTCAGATCCAGATCTCACAAGTTTAGACCTTACAGGTAACTAATGGGTCTACTTTGCATGACTTCCATAACATTATTCATACTCAAATGCAGTCAACAGAACTGTAATACTTTTTTGCTCCTTATCATAAAAATGTATTGGATTGAATTTTACAGCTAAGCCTCCAAAACAATAAATTAAAAATGCCAAATTTGCTTACTAATGTTTTATGAACATATCTCCATATGATTACTGTACCCAACTATTTCTGTAACATATTTTCCATGTACAACACTACACAATTCAGATGCAGACTGTATTTCATAACTCAAACCTTTTTCCTGAATTCTGTCCTAGGAAACAGCATCACCACTATCTCAGATGAAGCATTCAACGGGATACCTAACCTGGAATGGATTGATCTGAGTAAAAATAATATTACCTCTCCTGGCATAGGTCCAAAAGCATTCAAAGTAAGAAAGCTTAACTCTTCTACCATCCTCTCACTAATTACTGCTTTAAAGGAATGTTTTTTCCTGCTTTTCAGTTTATGGATCCAAACCAGTTTGCACCTCTTACAAGTAACCATTCTATAATTACAATATAGTTAAACCTGGCTACTCCAATAAATTTCTCATCATAATCAAGAATATCTAGGAATTTATAAATTACATTCACCAAGTATTAAATGTTAAACAAGATAGACAATTTTTTGATATTGCATCAATTGCAATTGCGAGATTTCAGCACTGAAGGGCTCAAATTCCACTGAACACACCCGGATTACTCAGGTTCAACACTTGTAAATTTATGTATCCTCTTTCTCATTACATTAAGGAGAAACTTTCAAGCACAGCTGCTTATTAAAAGAACAGCTTTCTCATTAAATAGTCCAAAGCCTTTCAATATTCAGACTTTTCCTTGCTAAGGGAATTTAAGTGACTACAGGATATTCAAGTGCACCTACATATTCCTCACTTGAAGGCAGAATAACCCTGTAATAATTCCTCCCAAAGCAGGTAAGTACAGCTGGTAATTCAGGTGTGGAATTCAGGCATTGCCACGTGCAATCAACCTTCTTGCAGGACTGTGTCCAACACCTCCCTCCATGTAACAGGGACAGACTGGGCTGATTTCAAAGGGCTTCAGTTCCTGTGAAATCAAAGAGGATGCCAAAGACAGACCAAGAAGGTGTCTCAAGTGTGAAATAAATTTTAGTGAGGCTTTTATCACACCAGGCAGTTCACACCCAACTGGAGGAAAAAAAGGCTTTGCTGGATCCAGTGTTAAACCCCCACCTTCTCTTCAAGAAGTGCCCACACTGCATGACACTGCTGTGCATTTATCACAAGGAAGCTGGGATAATTTTTCATACTAGTTTTTTAAGCTGGCTTCAGTCATAAAAATCCTCAGTCACTGAAAGAGTTGCTGTCCTTCTGCCTGAGTACATTTACTGACTGACAGAAAAGCATCGATTTGCTCACAAATTAAGAGTATAAACACATTATTTATATATGTTTGTATTTTGAACCCCTAAATGCTGTGTGCTGTAGTGAGGCAATGCCTACAGGATTCACAGGGAGCAGCAATGATGCAAACAGTGATGCTGGATGGCTGTGGGAGCTGATGTGCTCAGTCAAACCCTTCCAGTTACACATGGCATTAACTGGCACATTTATATATATTTAGCAGAAAGAAACCAATTAATTAGACTCTGGATACTAGTGCATTGCTGCTGAAAATCTTAAAAAAAACACGTGTAAGAAAAACCTAACTATGATTACACTGTATATTTAACTATATATTTTACACTTGGATAATCTAAGTTTTCTTCTTCATCCCTATGATTAAGATCCTGAAAAAGCTAAAACGTTTGTATTTGGATGGAAATCTGCTGGTCCATATTCCCTCTGAACTGCCATCAACTTTGGAAGAAATAAAAATAAATGACAACCACCTTCATGCCATTGATGAAGATGGCTTAAAAGGTATTTAGAAAGCTAATACTGATCATGTGAAAAGCTTAAAATGAATTTGAAAAGGAGAGTGTTCAACCAAATGCATCTGGTTTGATAAAGGCAGAAAAGTAATTGTTGGCTTTGTGTGCCCTGGTTTCAAAAGGCAACAAAAGCCGAAACATTTACATGGTGAAGTTTTTTAAAATTACATTTTCCCTTCTTATGCAACTGCTCCTCTCCCAGAGAAGTTTATATTTAAGGTTACTAAGTAGAGATGTATTTGAAATATGTTGAAGATACCTACTCTCCTGATCTGTGACCTGATGGCTTCATGTGTGGTGAAAATACATTATTTTTTTTTAAATTGCATTAAAGTGAATGGAATTTGATATGTGTGAAAAATAAAGTAGAATATAATTGGAGTGAACCATGATCATTCTAAGCCAAGTTAAATGTGGGTTGATAGAAAAAAAAAAAGAAAGAAAGAAAAAAGAAAGGGAACTATGCATGTCATAATTTGATGGACTTTTTTATCCTTTGATCTCCTGCCAACAGGGTCCCATGTAAACTGGATCAGTTTAGTGCCACAGCTCACTCTGGAGCAATCTAAAGACTAAGAAAACTTGGGCCAAGGGCTGCAGGAGCCTTTTAGTTTAAAATCCCCAAACTGTGCTGTCAGGAGGAGCAATATAAGCCTTCTGTGGAAAGGAAGTGATTTGGCTTATTTGTGGCTGAGAAACTTTTTATTCTGAAATAATCTGTCCTGGTAACATGCCCTGATCCCCACTGATTCTCCTGTGCCCTGCACTTGGATGCCGAGGAGGAGGAACGGGATAATCCAGGGGGGGCTCTCAGCACACGAGCCCGAGGGAAGAGAACATTCCCGTTGTCCCATCGGTGGCTGGAGCCCCGGGGGGATCCCTGGGGATCCCTGGGCAGCTGCACAAAGGTCAGCACCCACACAGGGCCCTGGACATCAGCTGCACAACCAGGAAAAACGGGAGCACTATCCAAGGGCTGCAGCTGCCGCCCTTTCCATCCCAGTCGGGAGAGGAAACTATAAATAAAGCTGTGCTCGATCTCCAAAGCTCTACAAAGTTATAAACAATATAATTCTGTGATTATGAGATAATGAAATCCCTTCACCACATTTTTCATGAATTGCTGTGAACTCCTCTGAGTGATGTTTAACACTTTTACGTTACAAACGTGCATTTTAACAAGCCATGAGATGGCATTAACTAACAGGAATTCCCACTTTTTCTCCTCAGGTTTAAAGAACTTGGTCACTCTGGAATTAGAAGGAAATAAACTCAGTGAAGCAAATGTCAGTCCTTTGGCCTTTTATCCTTTGAAAAGTCTTTGTTATTTGCGACTGGGAAGGAATAAATTTAGAATTATCCCACAAGGTCTTCCTGCCACTCTCGAGGTAAAAAGAAAACGAAACAACCAAAAAAGCTCAACCAACTGACCAAAAAAACCACCAAGCAAAACCCAAAAAAACAAAAAGACCCCAAAAGATACAATTCTTTTTCTGTTTGACCTTTCAAAGCAACCTGTATTCTCACAAATGAGAAAACGGAACAATTGCTTTGAAAAACTGTGTTCCTGAAGGTCACATTCCAGCTACAAACTGCCTCTGGTTCAGATTCAGGAATCAGTAGATATCCCAGGGAATGTGGAGGGCAGGTAACAGCTATATTTTGAATTTGGAGCAGGAAAACCAGTATATTTTTTAACCTCACAAATTTTCTTCCCAAATGCACTTACAGGAGTTGTATCTTGAAAATAATCAAATTGAAGAAGTGTCAGAAATTTGCTTTAACCACACGAGAAACATCAATGTCATTGGGCTAAAGCACAACAAATTAGAAGAGCACAGGATAGCACCTTTGGCCTGGATAAACCAAGAGTAAGTAGCAATCATTTAAAAGACATTTATTTTGTTTTTCTCTGTTACTAGTGAGTCAGATAATGAAATAAATATTTGCACTTCATTATTTTTAACTTAGAGTCGTAATTATCCTTTGATTTGTGTGTTTTCCTTAGCTAATTTGTCTTAATTGCTTTTTCTTAATTGTATAAGGTATACAGTCGACTGTCAAATTAAAGGATATTTTACCTCAAATCTGTATCATGTTAACATAAAAGTCAATATTTTTTCTGACCATCCATTAAAAAAGTGAACATCAATTATAAATAATACTCCATGGAATTATATGATAATTTGGCAGGTAATTTAAAAATAATTTAATACTGTCCTAGCCTTATTTGACATTAGATTAAAAACCATAATAGTAAATATGATGCACTACCTGTGAGTAGAATATAAGCAGAGCAAGTAATGAGAATGTAAGGAGTAAAAGATGCTGCTGCTTTTGATCCTCCTGGCAAATGATTTCTAAGCCCCAGAGGGTGCCCGGCCTCACCTGGCACCGCAGCCCTGTCAGCTGATCCCAGAACTTAAATTCCTTAATCTGGGAACAACCAAGCTGGGACTACTGACAGCATCTCTCAGCCCTGGAAGTGAAGCACTGCGGGGATGATTCATTCACAAAACAATTCCATTTCCAATGGGCTTTAGAGCAAAGTTGAAAACTCCCCGTTAAGGGGATGCTGACTGAAGTCCCAAGCTCATGACGTGTTCTTCAGTGTAACACAAATCAGTCCCTCGGGGTTCCCCCATTCAGCCCCCTCTGTGCTCATTACTGAGGATCTCTTCCCATCAACAAAACCATTGTGCTTGACTGTTAATTCATTACTTCCATTCCTTCTATTCCCAGAGTAATTACACATCAGCATGTTCCATATAATGCATTCTGTTCCAGGAACAGACACAAATTTCCCTTGGAAATTCAGTGTCCTTGTAATCCCATCAAGCATTACCAATGCTTGTTTTCAGCCCTTTTTCTTTTTTTTTTCTCCTTTAATGCAGGAACTTGGAATCAATCGATCTCTCTTACAATAAATTGTATCATGTTCCCTCCTACCTGCCAAAATCTTTACTACACTTGGTACTTATAGGAAACCAGATAGAAAGAATCCCAGGTTACGTGTTTGGCCACATGAAGCCGGGGCTGGAGTACCTCTACCTGTCCTTTAACAAGCTCACTGACGATGGCATAGACCCCGTGTCGTTTTTTGGAGCATATCACTCCCTGAGGGAGCTGTTTTTGGATCACAATGAACTGAAGGCTGTGCCATTTGGAATTGATGAAATGAGAAAACTGCGTTTTCTGAGACTGAACAACAACAAAATAAGGTAATTTCCCAGCTCTTTGTTAGGCTAATGGCATTAAAATAAATGCCAGAAGACACCCTTTGCTTTAGGAATTTGCTACTTTAAAGCAAATATTTATTTTAAAATATTCTGAAGGAAGACCTAAATCCTGAGTTTTCCTCTGCAGTATTTCTGAATATGATAAAAGTGAGACTTCAACCTCCCTCAGAGTTGTTGAAAATGCTCACAAAGATGTGGCACAACAGTTCTGTCCAAGAAATTAAGCTGTAAAAGCGCTTGGGCCACGTCCCCTGGGGCAGCTACACTTTGACAGGCACAGCAACCACCAGCTTTTTGTGCTCTTGGAGCAGAGCCCAAAGGATTCCAAAATGACTGGAGGAGCAGGTTCCAGCCAGGCCCAGCTATGGAGCTCTCCAGTCCCTCTGTGCTGTTTGCAAAGCAAAGCATTGACAGACAGAGGATACAGAGAAAGTTTTCATTCAGCAACCGTGCCAGTGCTTCCCTCAGGAAAACAAAGTATATGATATAAATAAGAAATCAATGCAAGGAGAGAATTTTAAAAAGAATGACTTTTTAAAAAGTCATCCGTAAATATATAATAGAGAAAATTTCATCTACTAAATTAAGTTAGTATATTCAAATATCTAAATAAAGAGCAACTCAAAAATAGATGATGAAATTGGGAGTTATTTTGAATAATTATAACCTAATCCCTCCCCCGTGTCCCAGGACGGTGCCCCCCGAGCGCATCTGCAGGACTCACACCGGGGACCACGATCGTGACAACAGCGAGGGGGAGGAGGAGGAGGAGGAGGACAATGAAGATTCCCGTTTGGAACACGTGCACCTTGAAAACAACTACATCAACACCAGAAAGCTCTCCCCACACTCGTTTTCATGCATCAGATCCTATTGCAGTGTTGTCCTTAAGCCACAGAAGAGCAAATAACCCCCCTCCAGTTCTGCACTGCAACCCCCATCTCCAGAAACACGGCTTTATTTATTCTCTGCCACTAAAGGTCTGCTTAGTTCTACTACTATAAATAAGATTCTGTATATTATATACTGAAGCAAAGTAGTAGTGTTTTTCTTCATATTGTTTCATTATAAAAACATTAAATGTAAAAATAGAGGCTTAGGGTTATGTCATCAACTTTTGTTTCTATTAGAACTTTTCTGTTTAAACCCCAGCAGATCAAACTGTGCCCCAGAAACGCCCTCCACAAGATCAGCTTTTAGAAAAGAGGAATATAACTAAACCCTCAACTTGGTCCTGTCTTATTTGATTAACTGCATTTAAAACGTTCTAAAATATTTTAAACATCAGTTTTAAAAATGATACAGATAAAGTCCTGGAGCTACGAAAATTCCAGCAATGCAAGAAGGAAATTTCTTAAAACATACACAGTTCCTGGACTTCCTACCACTCATTTTGCAGTGATAAGTTCTCTTCCAACTGAAATTGCAAGGCAAAAAAAAAAAAAAAGTTAAATTGTTTGTTTTAGATGACCCTGAAAACTTCCTGTATTCAAACACAGATTCTGATGAGTTATAGGAATGAATAATTAATTTCTATGTGGATTTTTTTAATTTAAACTAAGCATATTTTATTTTTTTTTAATTATTTTTCAACTCATAGTGATAGGTTCCATCCATTTGTACCACAGTTGGTTTGTTAGATTTTTTATACTGTATAGGATTAGGATCATGTTGCCCATTTAGGTGACTAACTAGACTTTCTCAAAACTTTAAAATATCCAGTTAGTAGTTATTTGAGTGCTTCTAGACAGTCATAAATCACCACTCAGAGACAATGTTGATAAAGGAGGTTCAGGAACACATTCAATATGAATTTCTTTTCAGATATAAAGAAAAAATGTTTACAAACAGATTTATTTCCCTAGAAAAGGGTTCTGGCTCTTGAAGATGTTTCTAATGTCTCGGTTCATAGAAAAGAACCTTTTGTAATATCCAGCTCCAGATTTTAATATTATATTCTTTCTCTGAAGAAGCCAAAATTTTGATAAGAAGTGGATGATATTTTTTTTTTAAAGAAAAATTTCAATAAAAATTGAAAGTAATGCTACCATCTTTCATATTTCTTGGATTCTAAGCCCTTGGTGGTAGGAAATGGGGACTGACCAGTCATTATTTTTCACGTAATTACTTTCCACTTTCTCTGGGCTGTTCTGTGAGGAATTAAAAAAAACCCCAAAGCACTGTGTTTTCTTCACTCCTATAGGTGTGCTCTCGAACCACTTCTCCTTCAGAGCAGATGAGAACAGCAGATGAAATGCTTTAATACAGGGACTGCTTTTCTTAAAGGCACATAAAAGCTGGAGGCGACTGCACATTGAGAAACCTTCAAAGGACATATATCAACCACTGCCCTGCAATTTTCCTGCCCTCACTCTGGAAGTGAAGGGTTCCCTGTGCATTTCCCACTCATCCCAACACCCACTGCCCACAGACACAGCATCCTGCTCACACACATTTAGCAGGGAAGGGCCTCCAAACGTTCCTTTCAGCATATTGTAGACAGCATGTCCGAAAAGCTGAGTTTTGTTTGCTCTGAAGCTTCACATTTGTGATTAGAAAAAACCAAATCACACCCTTGTATCTCAAAGTTCTCTCTTACTCAAATAGCCCACGACCTCAGCGGGGCTTGATCTGCACCGAGTCAAAGCATAACACACTTCTTGTAAGAAACAATTCTAAGATACATGGATTTCTGAAAAAGATTGCTTTGGATGTTTTTCCTGGTAAACTACAGTCAGAAGCCCTGCCTTAGTGATCAGCTAAGTTTGGTAAAGAATGCTGACACCAACAGGCTGAGTTCTTACACACCATGTCCTGTTTTAGGTGGTTTGTTTTCATTTCTTGTGCACTTTCAACATTTGATTCCTTCATTCCCTTTCACTTTGCTTAATGTTCTTTTGTCTTTGTAGAACATCTTTAAGTTCCCAAACTACTGTTTTGAGAGACTAAGAACCCTAAATTATTAAAATGAATAATTTTAGACTATTTCTTAACAACTTCAGATTTCCTTTGCAGCTCTGCTGAGCAGAGCTCTCAGAAGCCTTACTAAGCATTTTGAATACACAGATTGACACAAGGAGGGATTTCCAAGCAAACAACCTGTTGTATTACAATATTTTATGTAGTCTTATAATAAATATAATAAAACACCATATATTGTTGCAAGTCTTTTCATTCAAATAGAACTCTTCTCTTATCAAAACATACAGACTCATAAGACCCACTAGAAAATCTCCACTGGATTTGCAGGGGATAACACAGCTAAAATACAGATGAATTCTTGAGACCTTTTTTCTCCAATATATACTTTTTCACTGTTAAGATGTCATAAAAGTGACTTCCATGCAAGTAATTTGTCTAAGAGTATTCCCTTGGGGGTTAAATACAATGAGTATCAAGCTCACCTGAAAGCACAGTGTGATAAATTGTTCCTACAGAAGCCCTCAGTAACAGGACATGACCTAAAGTTTGTGGTGCAAATACAATTCCACAGCAGTGAAACAGGGAGACTGAAGGAAAATCATTTTGGAATAAGAACACAGCAGTAGCAGAGGCAGAAGACCAAGAAGGAGAAAAAAGCCAAGGGATGAGGGATATGCAATGAATAGGTTCTTACTCACTTCAGAAATACACAGGCAATTACACCTAGATAACTTTTCCATATGTCAAATGTAAGCAGTTTAAATCCACTCCTTAAAACTGTCAGCTACACTAGAATTGGAATGGGCTTTATTATACTAACTCCCACCACTTTTTAACAGTGATTTGATAATGTATTTATAATCAAAGGATTTTATAAAAAAAGTAAATGGGATTATCACCATTAAACAGCTTGTCACAGTAAGACACAGTGAAGTGACCTGACCATTCTTGGTCAAGAAAAATATGGGAACAAACAGAATATTTGGCCACCAGTAGGCTAAAAATATGCAACGACAACTCAACACAAAACCCCTACAGTGACTGCTTATTCTCTAAAATATAACTGAGCAAACAATTAAGGTTTGTTGGCTTGCATTGGAAATTAATATACTTCATATATTATACGAATATATTAATATACTATGTATATATATATTTGTGACCATACTTAATATATTAATATACTTCAAGAAGGCCATAGGATTGGACTTGATGATCCTTGTGGGTCCCTTCCCACTCAGAATATTCTGTGATTCTGTGACTGAGAATGGAATACAGTTCTGTTAAAGTATTACCAGACTCAGAAGTCTTGTAAAATACTATGAAGCAAAAAATTAGCCAACACATATTCTTGTGGAATTGAAAGAACTTGTCTGAACCTCAGCCATGCAGGTCCCTTGAAAAATTCCTAAGTTTTACAGGAGTTGGCACTGCTTGATCTTTCAGTCTGAGAAGATGCTCAGTTGATACTGGGAGAGCCTCAAGTCCCTGATGGGAATGGGGTTTGAGGGAGAAACTGTTAAACCACCAAAGTAACAATTCTGACACACAATTGGATTTGGGGATTCACTCAGCAATACTCTCACTTCTCCTGTTCTCCAGACACAGCAACTTGTATTCACAGTTAAATTCAAGAGAGGATCACTGCAAGTTGCTAAGACTGCAAAGAATTTTTTAACCATTTCGGAGAGGAAACTACTGACAGCACAGCAGAAACCTGAATACAAACTTTTCTGTGCTCCAGCCACAGACAAATGCAAGGATGTAATGTAAATGCTGACACTATGAGAGGTAAGATATTTTAAACTCAGTAAGAGACCCGGAATAGCTGAGGTAAGGATTCAATAGCCAGAGCAATTCCAGAACCACAGTGCTTTGTGGCATAAGAGGAATTTTGTGGGTTTAGACTCTCTGGCTTGCATTGTTGGCTCCTGCATTACACACAAGAATTTTGACAAGACTTGCTGAACCCTTCACACAGGTCCCATTATAAACTGAGATGTAGCAGATGACACCCCGTGGTTATCACCAGATTCATACAGAAGGTACTGACGCTGTCACTGGTTTTGAGGAGGATTTTTCTACTCGTTAAAAGATGACAGACCTCTGAGGATCTGCCTGAATGGTTGTTTTGGGCACAGGGAAATGTATTTCTGGTAAGATAAAAACTGCAAAGGTGTCCAACAAAATACGGTTGTTACCATGGAAGCTTGGGCAGCTTTCTGAATTTGAAGGAATGTTTTCTCTAAGCAAGGTAAAAGATCTTTCTTACAAAAAAACCCTACCAAAACCTCAGAAAAATAAAGGCACCAAATGCCTCCTGAAGTGAGACTTTAATTATTAATGCCCACGTGTTGAGGCTGTTAGAACCTCTGAGACCCCAAAAATGTTGAGCACACAGTCCACACCCTTCTCCACTTTCCATTTCAATTTAATAAAGAATAGAGGTCCCCTCATGACTAAGCAACAAATCACTCAAACTTTACCCCAAAAAGGAGTTTAGGTGTGACCACTTGCTTCCTATTTGCCCAAGACAAAGTGAACTTCACCCAGTAAATTCTCTATTATAGAAACACTACAGGGAGTGGCTGATGCAACTTCTGAATTTCAACTCTGAAACATATACCATGCATGTTACTGCAGACACCCCTTAGCATTCAGTAAGAACAAAAATCACAACTTGGAAGCAGGATTTTATCCTTTCTTTACCAACAACTTGGTTATGCTTTCACTGAAAGAAATTAATGAACTTTGAAGATCTCTCTCAAGCCATAGCTTTATAAACAGTTGCATCACAGCAAGAAAATAAACAGTTTATCATTTCTGCTGTATAGTAATACCAGTGCTAACTAGTTGAAGCTCTCAAGACAAAACATGTTCTAATTTAAGTACTATGTTTATATTCCGATGTATACAATTTTCAGACAAAACTACAGACAGTAAAATAGTAGAAATACAAGCAAACACTACCAAAATAATTTTACACAGTAATTCTGGTAATTTCCTGTATAAAGCAGTTTGCAGAGAACAAGTCTGCAGATTGTCCAGTACAATATCTGATGCCCTGGAAGCTTCTTTAGGACACTTCCAAATCTCTACTCATTTTGGAAGTGTGGGCACCTAAAAATGTAATCCCAGGGACCTGCTTATATCCTCTTTGGATTTACAGCCTCAAGCAACCAATGCCAAAGCAACACTGACCATGCAATGCCAGCATGTGTTACACCTTTTATGCCACCACTCCTTGCTGCAGTCATCCATCAGGTTTTGGAAGGCCAAACTTTGGGTCAAATCACCGCTTTAAGGGGGTCAGAACCATACTCTGACCATCTTGTTGAACGTCCCAACCACAGAGGTGAAGCCAACACTTTGGAAATAGTTCATGTTTTTAAGGACACTTCCTTTAAAAGCTGGTTTTGGCTGCATTTGAAGGTTTAGTGGACCAGAAAGTGCAGTGAACCATGTAACCTCCACTCCCTTGAAAGAAAACCTGCACAACAGTCTTACTGTCCTCTTGAAGTGAAAAAGGTACAAACATCCATGCAAAAAGACTAGTTTATAATAACATATCTGACTAATTCAGCAGACACACATTCCTGTTTCCTAATGAACAAAAGAAATCCCTGCAGCTATTGTATATTTAGTAACATGACCCTTCTCTTACAGTTACTTACCATTGAATCCTAAACTCTCTATTTCAAGGCCTTAATTTTACTTCTCTTGGCACACTGAAAACCATTTTAAATGAGGAAAAAACAGCAGACATGTGAAATAAGAGCTCTGATTTAAAGATGTCAACAACTTCTGTACAGTCTCAAAGCCCAAAGTATTGTGGAAAAATGTTGGAACACTTTTTCCATCTAAAAGCAGCGAAGACGTCACTTCCAAACCTCTAAAATGTATTAAACAGATCTCCTTTTCCACATTAAGAAATGACCATATGACCAAAATGAATCTCACTTTTTATTTTCCTAATAAATTAACACGCTGCTCCTAAGTTTTATATCAATTCATGAACCAAGCAGCTCCACTCCAATGCCTGCAAGTGTGATTTTAACGATTTTGGTGCAAGTGCTATAATGAAATCCAATGGAAATATACTGTTTAACATTCCCAATATCCAAGTTACAGTGTCTCATTACTGTTCCTTGGTAACAGACACCCTATTCTCCATTAAAATTCCATCAGGATAGACCCATAAAGACTTAACACCGTTTTTAACTTTTCACTTTAAGATGTGAAGAGAGAACATCAAAGGGAACTTTTAATAACAATATTTCATTTTATATGATGCAAGATGAAGAAGATGCAGCAGCTACTAGGTCACTAAATTACCTCTGGGAACACATTCAGGCACCACTGTGCATCCCTGACAGAACTTACACAGCCAAGTACTGCACAGAACATTTTGCCACACCAAAACCCAACTGCTGATAAATTACCATCCCTTTTATGATACTGAAATACCCCAGTAAAGCAAAACTAAACTAACAGGTTTGTTAGCATTGTGGTGTCAACTTTTCCACACAATAAATGCCCTTATTTCAACTGGATAATGTTTGATCAGTCTTAAAAAGATCACAATCACAGACTGAGTTGAAAGGGACCCACAAGGACTCAGTTCAACTCCTGGTCCTGCCCAGGACACCCCAACAATCCCACCCTGTCCCTGAGAGCATTGTCCAAACCCTCCTGGAGCTCTGGCAGCCTTGGTGCTGTGCCCACTGCCCTGGGGAGCCTGTTCAGTGCCCCACCACCCTCTGGGGGAAGAACCTTTCCCCGAGATCCAACCTGTCCCTGCCCTGACACAACTTCATGCTGCTCCCTCGGGAATGGCAGAGAAAAGCCAAACTACTTCAGAGTGAATCTCAAAACTAAATGAAACTGCTGTCCTAAAAACACAGTTTTATTTTGCTTCAAGGAAAGCAAAAGCAAGGGAACACCAGAAGCAGCACTAAACCTTTCCTTGGGGGGCTATTTTTGGTCACTGTCAAACACGGGGACTGGCCTGGATGGGCTCTGCCCTGATCCAGGCCAACTGTGCTCACACACCCCCCTCAGAGCCCTGCCCCATCCTGCCTAATTGTGCAGGACAGCATCTTCCACATTTCATGAAGGGCTCACTGCCTTTATCAGCCTGTGAACACAGTTCCTGAAGTTTCCCAACACACAATCTGGTCATTGCTCTGGAGTTCCTTGGAGCTCCACACGACTGCCTCTGCCCTGTGCTCACGTCTAGTCAAAATTCCCACCAGTGCAGAGTTCCAGGGTAATACAAGATACAAAGGGAATCTCCTCTGAGCACTGAGGTGGGCTGGGGGCTGAGGACAACTTGGACAACTTCACCTCTTGCTGTTGTAGCTGAGTCCTGTTACATGAGCCCTCCACCCCAGTATTCTATTGCAGTCACTCACAGATCAAACTTTGCTTCTGGTTTTAGTATTTCCTACAGGTGTGTCTTTCATTGATGCCTATACCTGGGAATCCAAAGGGCTACTCCCAAAACTTAACTGTCCTGGTGTCTAAAATTAGTAATTTTTACTTACTTTCACTTGAAAGTTTTATTTCCATGGGCAATGAGGTTTTCTGGGGCATTGAATTCAAAGCTCTATATTCAGAAATTGTGATTTTTTCAGCTTGGAGAAATGTTGTGCAGTACAACTATTTGGAAGGCCATATTAACCTCAAGAAAAATGAAAGATCTTATCTTTCCCCCAGACTGCAGTTTCCTTTGTAAACATTATTTTCTCCTCTACAAGAGGATGAAAACATGCTGGCTAACAGAAGGTAACTGGGGGAGATGCCTCAATATTGCTTATTTATGATAAGGCCCAACAACTGTTGTTGTGCTGCCCTCAATAAATCACCTGGTGTTTGGGAGGTACAAAGGCTCAGATATTCCATTTTCCCATAAAGGCCAAAGAAATTCCTGCCTAGTGCTTCATGTCCTTCCCTGTGAGTTTGCCAATCACAATGGACACAAACATTCTCTGGAGTCTCTACAAGTGAACAAACACTCAAGAGTTGAGTGAATTCCCCAGAACAGTCCTGCTTGAGCCATCCTGGCTCCATTCATTAAATGGAGGGGTTTTTTTCCAAGGATTTAAGAATTAAAGTAAATTAAAGCATTCACAGTTGCATTATTTAAAATGTTAATCTTAAAAAAAACATCTGCCTTGTCATTTCTTCTTTAACAGTCTGTTATGCAAGGAAATTCCCACAGCCACTGAGTAAACAAAATATTGTAGTTTGGTAGAAATCCCATCTCTTTTGTTTAAGTCTTTGTACAGGATGCAGATCTCCCCACAGTTACTGAATGCAAACTTTGGATTCATAACCTTGGGCTGTTATTTACATTAACATATCTTTGCTAAACTGAGTTATTCAGACAAGCTCACAATACTGCTGTTTTCTACAAAGTACTTTGAAGCAGATCTGTTAATTCAGAGAAAAGAACTTGCATTCCAAGTGTGCAGCATTATGAATATATACACAGAAATCCGTAGGTTTTCCATGCAGGATTCCTAAAACAAATCTATGTTTCTCTGTGGGAACTTTTCATATGACAGCAATACATAAAAGTTGACTTATTTTTTCCACAAGACAGATATTTTTCTCAAAGGAGTAATACTGAACACAGCTGTGGAAATATTACATCTTCAGCAACACTATCAACACAGACAAGAATCTTCTAAGAGAGTTACGTAATGGTATTTTTAAAGGATTAAAATTAGGAAAAAGGATTAAAATGTACTTAAACGGGTTTTTTCACAGCAATTTCCCCCAGTCCCTGAAAGTTGTCTATGCCATTATGTTTTATCCTCATGCATTCAGCTCCTTAAAAAATGTCATAGGGAATCTGATGGCCCTCCCAAACATTTCATGGTTCATCCCCCCTTTTAAGTGACTGCTCTTTTTAAACATCTGTGGCTTCCTTCTAATGAAGGGAGGTTCTGGACTTACTCAGGGAAGGTTATTCACTACCAGTCTTCCAGGGAAAACTCTTTCTCCATTTTTTTCCAGCTCAGTTTGGCTCCCATAACAAAGAATTCAGGAAGCAAGACTTTTCCTCTTTCAATTAGACCAATTACTTCTTGGGTCTACATGAAACATTAAAATCCACTTCACTTTCTTGCACATTTCCACAGCTCAACTATGAATGTTTGATGAAGTATTTCCTTTTGATTTGAACCTACCACCCACCAACTTCTTTAGTTTTAGCACTGGAAGAGGCAAAATAATTATCCTCTCTATTTCTTGACAACATATGGGTTCAAATTAATTCATATTACCTATATTCTGCATTTATTTTGAGAGCCTCTGGTAAAACATTAAATGAAAGAAACAGTGACTAACTCTCTTTTTTACCTTTCCAATCTTCTGAGCAAAGAACAGCCCATGGTTTTATGTGAGAAGATGTGGGTCTTTTACATTAATTGGAAAACACACAAAAATTCTAATACCCATGAAACAAAATGATAGTCACAGTATGAATCATATGCTGACATATGCCCATGGCAGGGGGTTGGAACTGGATGATTTTTAGGGTCCCTTCCAGCCCAAACTGTTCTGGGATTCTATGAGTCTATGAAATTATCAAAGCTGTAGTTTGCTTATTTAACGAAATAAATTATCCATTGGTAAGTGAGTTTATGTTCTAAACTCAAAGCTCCTTTGTAGTGCTGTGGGCAAGCCACATGGAAATTACCCTTTGTAGAACATTAGTGTTCAAGAGGCAAATAATAGTCTCTGCTTTATGAATTGTCCTACCAAAAAGATCTCATTTTCCATAGCACAAGTTAATATGCAATTATGACATATGTTTTTTTTCAATTCACGTAAGTATTTCCAGTGTGTGGTAAAAGCAACTCCTGTCATCCAGTGAATTTCTGTCCATGATAAAAAGCAGTGCAAAACTGTCCACAGTACAAAGCTCCTTAACTAACACACTCCAGTGTTTCCAAACAAATACCTTTAGAAATAGTACATTGGGATATCTGTCCAAGACCTTGAACTTCTCTGGGGGGTTCTACATTGCCTTTTAGCTTAGTTTAGAAGGTTTCATCTTCTTATTTCTTTCCTTTTTCGTAAAAAAGGATATAAAGTGACTTTTTACATGGGCAGATGGGAGAAAATGGCTTTAAAGTGCAATAAGGGAGATTTAGATTAGATGTTAGGAAGAAATACTTTACTAAGGGTGGGGAGGCCCTGGCACAGGTTACCCCATCCCTGGAAATGTCCAAGGCCAGGTTGGACAGGGCTTGGAGCAACCTGGGCTAGTGGAAGGTGTCCCAGCCCATGGCAGGAGGTGGAACTGGATGGGCTTTAAGGTCCCTTCCATGGAATCCATTCTGTGATTCCAGGATTATTTTTTGTGTCAGCCCTGCCCGTGGCAGGTGAGGCTTTCCCTGCCCTGAGGGAAGGGAACACATTTGTTCCAGGCTGGGGCAGATCCAGCCTTTGGAATACCAAGGGCCCACAGAGGGACTGACACCAAGAGTGGGTTTGTTACTTTATACACACAGGTTTGATTTTTACCTGTGTAAGCAGAACTAGGAGAGCTGCAGAACCTCAGCATGTTTTCACTGCTGAAAAAACAGACTGAACAGCATCCTTATTGGATTTGTTACAGTGTATCAAAAACTGCAGCTTGCCCCTAATTTACAGTTAATTTCTCTATTTGTTCCTTTCCTTCTCATTCTTACTTCTGGTGTTCCCCTACAGGTGAAGGGGGAAAAAATGAATGGTAAAAAAAAAATAATCAGAAAACCACTTTATGGTATATAAGTAATTAAAGCAAATATTAATTGCTTTTTAAAAATACCAACTTGAAAATAATATAGATTACATAGTACCCATAATTTATTAGTAGCATAGGTATGAGAAAATATTGAAACCATAACAGCAGTGATTAACTATAATTAAAACAGACTTTTTCAGAAGAGTCCTAATTTACTGGGAGTATTTAGGGTTAGACCCAGCCTTGCATGACAGAGTTACTGCTGTTGTGATGATGGAAAACAAATGAGACCATCCTACAAAATTCCCAGGGACAAAACACACATCTGAACACAGGCTGGGTTAATTAATAAGGGAGGGAAATGACTTCTCCAATGAAATAATATCCTTCTTTTCATTAGTAATGATTCTGAATGCTTTAATTTCAATTATCCCAAAGCAACAAATCGTGTGTTTCAAAACTTGCAAACAAACTGCGTTTGGAGATCTTCCAAGGAGCCTTGTTACTTTTCCCATCTACAAAAGGGAGATGCTCAAAGGACATGCAAACATTTAAAGACTGAGGCTCTTCACTGGACATAGTATTTGACTAAAATTTGTGCTTCTATTTTAAAAATGTCTATCACAAACTGAATCAAAGTCATTTTCTTTTGGTTCTTTGAATTTCTAACTATAATGTAAATTACTTTCGTGGGTAAGTAAAGTTACAAAAAAATGTAATAACAAATAAAATTCAATTATCTTTTCAGTCTAACATACTTTAAATATTTCAGGTGTTTTTTTCCTGGAATACAAAGGACTAAAAAGCCACACGTCTATTTTTTTTTTAAACTAATAACTCACTGGAAATGGGTGACAGTTGTCATTTTAAACATTGCCGTTATGTTCTGAACAATATGAATCCAGCCAAAGACTGTGTAAGAAAGTGCATTCATTTGCACTTCCATATTATTCATACTGTTTGTTAAAATAAAGGGAAACATCAGCACTTGCAAGTGATCAAGGTTTGGGGTTTTTAAAGAACTGTTCAACTCTGGCAGAGTAAATTCTTGATAGTCCATGAGGAAATGTTGTTCTCAGTCCAGCTTTTATTCCGGAACAGAAAACTTTCCTTTAGAACTTATTGTTGGAGTGATTCAGTAGTTTGGCACTGGTTGCTGAGTTTTTCATTTTAACTACTGTTTGATTTTCCATGAAAGAATGTCTGGTGTTTCCAATGTCTCTAAGGCAGATAAATACCCATATTCCATACAAACGCCATTTAACATTATCCAAACTTGTGAGCAGCATCACGAGCCAGACTAATAATTGACATGTAGAGACACCAAAACTATTTCAAGACCTTCACTGATCAGGCAAAGCAGTTTCCTGATCCAATTTGGTGCATAAACCTTTTTACAGGATCAGGGAGAAGAGCATCAAGGTGGGAATAAGCTACCTGGGGACTTCTGAGATGGGCATTTCCACACAGAGAAATTTGTATTTATCTGTAGCCTAAGGTAGAACACAACTTACTGTCCAAAGGCAACACCAACTCCCTGCAAGGGGGAAAAATAAGATATTTTTCAGGTGACTATTTTGTCCCTCCAGTCATTCCAGATCCTTGCATCCATAACACATAATAATCCAGGACAATCACACGGATGTATGGACATGCACACTTGAATTTACAACTCTTCTTGTACACAGCCTCTCAACATTGCCAGCTCTGACCCACCCTTCAACACTGCTGTGTTGCTAATAAACATCAGGGACCGAGGACTTGGACTGCAAAATGAAACTATATTTTGCTGCAGTTTCTAAGTCAGCTGCCAAAAACACACATGATGAAATTCATCTATTCACACGCAAAAGATGATTCGTGCACGATAATAAATAAAAATTAGTTTTTAATATGTGCACACATAAATACTGAAGGACCAAGATGAGCTACAGAAGCTGAGGGGCAGTTCTGATCCCCTCAGCTGGCTCAGTGGTGTGGTCCAGCTTGGGGAGAGCCAAAACTGAGCTCAAGCCCAAGTCTGTGAGTGCGCTGCACATGGCCCGGCTGCGAGCACGAAAGCAATAGGTCATGTTGTTAAAATGTGGTGGGCAGGGGCCAAGGCAGAACTGTGCAGTTGATGTCAGACTCATCACTTTATGTAAACCACATTTATAAACACTGCTAGAAAATGAAAAAGCGCTTCGTTTGCCTTAGAATAACAAACATATACAAGGGCAGCTTAGAACAGAGATTGCAGTGTAAGCACAAGCCACATATGGCAGCACGTGTTTGCTCCCTCAGACACAGGGAGGAACACAAATACAGCCATTTCAACACACAAATCGAGGCAGCAGTTTATATCACTGATGAGATAACATAAGAAGTCAATATAAAACATCATCTGAATGCTTTTTCATCTCCTATTTCACCAGAGTGGGACACTGCTCTGAACCACAACGTGCTGGATGTACTCCTATCACTGCCTAAGAAAATCACTGCTCAGAAACATTAAGAGGTAGAATTCTAATTTTCAACCAATTCTTTCACTGGTGGAAACGGAAATCACTGAAAAGGTCTGAGCAAACAGTCTGATCTCATATAATTTTTAGTTATTTAAACGTGTCATAGGAGTATATACAGACATCTTCTTGCAAAGAAAATACCCTCAGACTACTATCTCTTCATTAAGCCCCCAACATCATGGATTAAAACACTGTGACACTGGAAATAAATTAATGACATTAAAAATAAAAGAACAGGCTCATAAAGTAGATTCAGAATCACTGGTCCAATTTAGTTTTTAGTATTGCTATCTGAAGTTCAGAATAGAGGTAGAGAGGAGACCTGAAAATGTGATTTCTGGGTATTTTATCTGAGATTGCGATTATATTCTAATCAAAATACTAAATCTAAGTCTTGAAATATTAAACAGTTTCATTAAAGACCAGCATGTCCATGAAGGCAACTTTTATTTCTACCATATTGACCCTTTACGTCACACAAAATATATGGATAAGCCCTTTTAAGGTTGTAACATTTTTTCCAGATCCTACCACTGTGTGTATCCCTTTCATTATGTAACTGGCTATGACAAACTTTATACACATAGGAATGTGTTCCTACCACCAGAATCAACTGAAAGGAGAAAATAATCATAAAAAACCCCGAGTATTCATCCAAAATTGAGAGGCAGTGCTGCTGCAAACCAGGGTCAGCTGGAACTGCTGATTCAACACTTTGCTTCTGAAAGAAGGGAAAAAAGAACCCAGCACATTTATATTACAACCCTCAGGCCCCGCTCTCTTCTATTGAACAGCCAAGAAAGTCTTGGAGGCTTTTTTTAAAACAGCAATTTAATACTAATTTCCTCAATAAAGCCATCCAAACCGAGCTATTCAAAGCACAGGGGAGTGTTTGCTTGGGAAGTTTTGGTTTCTCCATGAAGGCAAGTGAAGGCAGACCTATGCAATTTGAGATTTCAAGAAAGTTTGAGATCATGCTTCAGATTCTTGTGTGGGAATGTGATTGCTTTTGGACCTGTAATTTTATTCCTTGGGAAAAGTGATAGGGAGACTCTTTATCATCATCCTCCATCTGTGCTACTGGAGCTGGAACACATGCCAAGGCAACGCTGCAGGTAACACAAGCCTTGTCTTGGTTGATATCACAGCACCAAAGTTCTAATGTTTGGTATACTATCTTTTTTTTTTTTGCCTTAAGAAAGTCACAGTAGACAAAATAACTATTATGCAATTTGAACAGGCATTTTGCAAACAGCACCATGGACAATAAAAAAAAAAAAAAGGCCCAAATAAATTTTCCAGGCTTTTTTTTTTTTTTTCCAAAGCAAGACCAGACTTTTAACATAGAAAGGAGCTAATTAAAGAAACAGATGAAGTCAGATGTGCACGGAACTGGATATAACCTATTGTGAATTTAAAGACACAAACTGTTTCACTGCCTTTGAAACCTGCTGTAGGTAAACTCCATTAGTCAGACATTTCTGAAGTTTACATACACAGGGCCTAGGAAAGGTAAACAAATAACCCAGTTTCTAAATATTGTGATGTGCACGTCAGCACAGCTTTGTAACAGTGCAAATTCTCAAAGACTTGGGTTTAAACCCACAACTTCAACCCTTATCACAGAACCCTGCAAATATTGTCTGTTTTAGATAAAAGATATGCTTTATTTCCCATACACAAGAGACAGAAATTGGCTATATTGACTAAAAAGTCTGATCCACAGTTTACATTCTTGGAGCACCCTCCCAGCCAGGCAGCTGTCAACTGAAAGCAGAGGTAAAATTTACACATAACTACACAATAAAGTCCTAATTTTCTAACTTTAGAAAGCTTTGGCAACATTCTGATCACTGCAGGCTACTGGTTTACTCTGCCACTGGCTGTGGTTTTATACTTTTACTCAAGTCACACTTTTTAAAGAACAATGGCTAACGAAATCATAAATAATTGTAATTCCACAGCAGGAATGACCTGAAATGGACCTCACTGTACTTCCAATGGCCTGATGTCAACTATTATTAAACTACAGGTTTTATAAAGTCTTCCACTAGACGTCTAGAGTTAAGCCAGAAGTTTTGGCTCCAATACAGGCAGTGATGAAAAACATATGAGTGGTAACAAGGCGTCTTAATATCATCCTTCAGTACTAAGATGGGCTAATCTGAGGCAGCACTTTACTCTGGTATCACCCACGGTGCCAGCAGGATCAAGGAGTTTGGAAGTGGACTTTTTCTTTTTATTTACTTTCCATTTCACAGAACTCAGTCTAACTTCCTTTTTCTCTATTTTTTTTTTAATATGAAATAACTGGACATACAGAGCTCAGGTGGATTATCACAGAGCTTCTGGAAGAACTCCCAAACTTGCAAGGTATGTCCACTTTGAATACCTATTTTATATAAATAGCAGTAAAGAGTTAAGCAACACTATGTGCAGATTAACAATGTCAGGTAATTTACAGTTAGAAATACCACCTTTTTTTGATGGAACATAGGAAAATTTACTTTGCAGCTGAAATAATTCTGTGTGTACTACATCTGAGCTGCAAAACAAAAACAGCTACAGTGAGTTATTTAACTATTAAAGACTCGTCAGAAAGATGTTACAACTGACAATAACTTTTCTCAGTTATAACAATCTGTGAAAATCTACCCTACAATGACAGCAGTTCTTATAGTTATAAGTCTGTGTTATCTTTCTGTAATTTGGTATTCAAGTTGGTGGGGGTTTTTAAGTACATATCAGCAAAGTAATTAAAAACAACCCATGGAGGAGTAAATTGTAGATGAACTACAACCTAAAAATGCTCATGGATCATAATCAGTAACAGGAGTCAGGCAGTTTTCCATAAAAAGTAAATACTCTGTAAACATCACTTAATTTTGTAAACATCCAATTAATTATCACTACTTAACTGCAATATTGGACTATTTCTAGCAACAGAAACATTTCTTCAGTAATCTTACTAACAAAAAAACTTCCTCCTGTTTTTCTTGAGCAATTTAAGTAAATCAATGGAGTAGACAAAGAGTTAAACATAAACTCCTTTTATTTCTGGAATGGGACAATGACTAATAGAACCAGAACTATTTTTAAAT
Source organism: Manacus candei (assembly GCF_025592945.1). NCBI lineage: Eukaryota > Metazoa > Chordata > Aves > Passeriformes > Pipridae > Manacus > Manacus candei. Next base: position 857,063 of record NW_026138084.1, read on the forward strand.
ATAGATTTCAAAACAGCAATGGTCTTGCCTTTCTTTGGACAAAATCTGTGCACAGAGCAATGATTTGTGTTATTAATGAACACAGGGACTTTTCTTTGCCTCTGCAAAGACCACCACTGGGTCATTTAAACATTTCCTTTTCAGAAACAATGACAGAGGAAACTGGTCTCCGAACACCGGTAACAGAAGAGATTTCTAAATATGATTTAGAGTCTTTTTAAGTCTTAAAATTCTATGTATTAACTCCTTGGTGTCATAACTGCTGAGACAACAAATGCCACATGCTGCAGGGCTGGCATGTAACTCCCAAGGAATCCAGGTTTATTTGTTGTTGGGTTTTTTAATGCACTCATCCCACACTAAATACACAGCTCCTGTCCTCACAGGAAAGGTTTTTCTTCCCATAACTCACGAGTAGAATTTTCACATCACAGAAACTGTTGCAAACTTATGTGGGAATTTCCCACACAACCTCTCAAAGGTTTGAATCGTGAAGTTATCCTGTGATACCACCTGCATTTAATTAGTTACACATTACAACTAATAACACGAAAAGTGCCTGAGTTCTACATGCTGTTTGGCAACAGGAGTTTGGGGAAAGATGACTAGTGAGGATAAGTGTGTCCCAAGTGCTCAGTACAGTGATTTTAGGACTGTTACACATTTCAGGACAGCAAGTGAGCCTTCCAGTGTCTCTCCAGGTGAAGTGCACTGTCCACATTCAGTCACCCCACCTTGGGGTAGCTCCTGTTCCAGTGGGAAGGTGCTACTCAGCAGCTTTCTGTGCTGAAGGATAAGGAGGATTGTGATAAAGAAGGTGCAATGAAGCCTGAATCCACCACAATCTTTCTCAACTCAATGCTCTGGGCTGTAAAAATCGGGAATGGACAAGGCCAAGCTTTGTTAGGCTTGTGGTATGTCAGGAATGGCTGTTCCTTTTTCCTCCTCTTTCTCTTTAAAGTTCCAGCCCCCTCAACTAGGCTGTTCCACCCATTCCTTTGTGCTGGCTCTGGTACTCCACACTCTGTTCACCCACAAAGAACGTGCTGGGGGTGTTTTTGGTGCTCACATGAGTTTTATGCCAGTTTAGTGAGTTCAATCAGCTCAGTGAAGAGCCTGAGTGGAAGAGCTGGAGGTACCTGGGAGCAGAGTCACTCTCAAGTGACAGCAGGGGACCATTAGCACAGCTGTACCTGTACCTTCTGAAACAGTATTTCTTAAAATTCCCATGATAAAATAATGTAAGGATTTCCAGAAAGATCATCAGGATCTTGGATTTTAGGCTTTCATTTTCTTTTAATTCTCTTACTCCCGAAATTGAAGCATGCAGAAAGTTTGTGTAGGTTCTTTGAGATGAGCTGCAGAGTCAGAGCATTTCTACAGAGACATGTCAGCATCTGTTTACTGGAAATCTCAGAACTCCAGCCATGAAAAGATATTTAAAAAAGCATTCATAAAACTCTGTTCTTTGGGAACCATTTTTTGGCAGTTCTTTGGTCAATGCAAACCTGGAGTCAAGCTTGATTATCCCCCCTAAGTACAAATCCAATAAGGATTTTCTAATGGTAGAATAGGAAGACAAAGCAAGGATTTTTAACCCTTCCTTAAAAAACCCAAAACCAAACCAAAAACCCCACAACAACTCAGGTTTCCTTCTGCAAAGGGACTTGTTTTCAAGGGACCAATATGTGTCATCAGTGACATATTTCAACACTACTGTTCTAGAACTGTTTGTGAGCAACACATGTTTTTCCAGAGTTCAAATTGGCCACTACTCCAATCACAGCCTCAATCTTTTAACAGTTTGAAGTCACGGTTTTTTGGATATCTGGAAGGAAATATGGAATCCATTTGCTACACATGCAAGCGTGGGAACAGATTTTTAAGTTGTTTCCTAAGACAACTTCCCAGCACCAGATCCAAAAGAGCATTTCAGGAACACACGCACAAGATTATCTTTTAGATACAGTAAAACGATACATCCAGTGCCTCTCACAAATAAAAGCCAGCAGGGGCCTGGAAAATAGATGTCCTGAGACATGATCATGCTATGAAGCTTGATATCCTCCATGTGGAAGTGGTACAATATCTCTGAATAAAGCACAGGAATTTTGTCACTTAAAACCAAAACAGCCAAGGAAGAAAACCAGCCTGAGATCCCATCTGTGAAACCTCAGTCATCAAACCACTTTTCCAAGAACAAGGAGAACTTGGAAGTCTGAAAGCCTTCAAACTCACCTCCTAATTAACGGTATGACTAAAGTACTGAAGATTTTAACTGTTTTCTGAAGCTGAAACACAAAACTGAAAAGGCCACACATCCCAAAGGTGTACAGCCAGGAGTGACCACAATTCTCTTAAAAGGGGGTTCCACACCTTCTCCCCAGCACTGTCTGTATTCAAAGACTCTTTCAAGGGCACACACATTGTATGGGATTGCAAGAACCACCATCAAATCCTTTCTAGGAGCATTGAAAGAGAATGTTATTTTGAATATTAAGGAAAATATACGGGAAAAACACATGTGAAGATTCTTTCAGGAGACTGGTAAATCAATAAAAGTACAGGCAGAGTGGATATTATGGAAATATCAAACTTACAGTTATATGTTGCTTACCTGCAAGTTACAAAGTATATTGTGCTTGTTTTCAAACACATATTTGGGGGAAAGAAGTCACAGCATTCTTTTTATGTAACCTGAACACTTATCTTTTTTCTTTTTAAACATCCTCAAACAGACACAGTTACAGTAGCAGCAATGTATGCAGTGCACTGCCTTTAATGCTGTTACAAACCATACCCAAGGAACAGCAAAAGGCCTTGCCCAGAAGAAAGCAATACAACCAAAACCTCAGAACTTTGAATAAGCCAAGTCAACACTCCTGCACCAGCACACTCCTCCTGCAATTGAGGACCAATGACAAAACGCCCACATAAAGCCATTTTTCACCTATAAATAGATCATCAAGTATTTAATTAGGTGATCAGACAAGAATTGACATCCTTTTAGTATTTCCCTAAAGAGGTCTATGATAGTCTAAACACAAAAATTTTTAAAAACAGGATATACACATTAGAATTTACAGCAGCCCCTCTTGGTTTGTGGAGCATGCTGTTAGATCCAAATGATTTCTGGAATTGGGTTTTGGAAGGAAACAATGTCAAGCTGAGGGCTGAATCTACAGCATTTTCTCAGAGTAGCAAAACATCCTGTGGCAATTCTTCCTATCTCCATTTTCCCCTAGACTAGGAGCATTTGGTCAAGAAAATCATCTTCAGAATAAAACCAGAGTATGTAAAAAATACCTATACCCCAAAAAATCAGTACCCTTGAACTACTGATCATCATTCCTCAGGTAATGCACTACACTGCAGTTAAGGACTGGGCTCCTGGTGTTCCCAGTAAGTGTGCCTGGAATAAACCTGGTAAAATTAGAACTGGGAGAAGCAGAAGGAAGTTGAATAAATAGCTGGACTGGGTCAGAGGTCATTTGGTTTGTTCAGCCTGGAAGAGACTGAGGCCAGAGCTCATGGGGCTTTTCACCATCCTCCTGAGGGGCAGCACTGACCTGCTGTGTGGTGACCAGTGACAGGGCCCAGGGAACGGCTGGAGCTGTGCCAGGGCAGGGACAGGTTGGATCTCAGGGAAAGGGTCTTCCCTAGAGGGTGGGTGGGCACTGCCCAGGCTCCCCAGGGCAGTGGGCACAGCCCCAAGGCTGCCAGAGCTCCAGGAGGGTTTGGACAATGCTCTCAGGAATAGGGTGGGATTGTTGGGGTGTCCTGGGCAGGGTCGGGAGTTGGACTCAATGATCCTCCCTTCCAACTCTATTCTATGACTGTCTATTTTTCTAAAGACAAATGTATTTTTAAGTCCTTTGTGACTTGTGCATTCTTCTCAAGAACATGAGGAAAAAATTGTAGCTGTCTGATGTGGGGTTTTCCACTTGGAAGGTGCCTTAACTGATCCAAGAAGAAATACTTTACTCAGAGAGAGTGGTGGGGCCCTGGCACAGGTTGCCCAGAGAAGCTGTGGCTGCCCCATCCCTGGAAGTGTCCAAGGTCAGGTTGGATGGGGCTTGGAGCAACCTGGAATAGTGGAAGGTGTCCCTGCCCATGGCAGGGGGTGGAACTGGATGATCTTTCAGGTCCCCTCCAACACAAACCACTCTGTGATTCCAGGATTCTGTGAAATGTGCTGCAAGCAGAGGTGAACTTCTATCAATGGAAGTAATAAACAAATGACTGGAACATGGGAAAAGCTGTTGTCAGGAGTGAAAACACTGTTCTCCCAGATTAGAATAGAAAGAGTTTAATTAGAAGTGTTTAGGTAGTCGAATACCAAGTGTTTAGGAAGTGTCTTGCTGAGTGCATTTTATGCATTGGTAATCAAGTATTTCTCACTTTTACAAGCAATATAACATATGACCATGTACCACATTAAAAATGCTTTTTCATCAAGAAGAAATAGGATTTATTTCATTCTGAGTTCTGGTAAAGTGTACTACAAAAATTACACCTCAAAGCTTGAAGCAAATGATGATATTATTTGTAAAACTCAACTGAAAACTTTGATATTACATTAATCTCTAATAAATTTAACTTAATATTACTGCATGTAATTTTATGGTGATAATTCATATTTTAAAGACTATTTTTATATTCTTCATCCCTCATACACTAATTAAACTTCAATGTTCACGAGAGACCGTTTTTCAGGACCAGAGACTGCAGTGAGTGAAGTAAATAGGTCAATACCTCTATTTGCTCTTTCATATTCACTAATTCTCGTGGGTTTTTGTTTGTTTGTTTACCTTCCTTTTCCAGAGTGGTTGTCCTGATTAAGAAGATATGAAAGAATACACACTCCTTCTCTTTTTGGCTTTGTGCTCTGCCAAATCTCTCACTGGTCCTTCCTATTTCACACTAAAGAATATGATGCTCCAAGACATGGAAGACGAGGACGATGACGACGATGACGACAATTCCCTATTTCCAACCACTGAACCCATTATGCCACTAATTCCTTTTGATCTGTTCCCAACGTGCCCCTTTGGATGCCAGTGCTATGTCAGGGTTGTCCACTGCTCTGACCTAGGTAAGAATGAATTTGTGTCTGTTCTCCTCTAGACTCTCCTTTTGAGGATTTGTCTTTTAAAAGATGAATTCTACAGCTCCATAAATTGCACACATTCATGTATTCCTGTATTAGTCATTTTCAAAAGGATCTTAACATGTTTTCCATTAGGATTGCAAACCATATCTAATTTGTGTCCAGCACTTTTTGCAACATGAATGTTTTCCCAATCCACGTTCGCCAGTTTAGAAAACGAAAAAGCTGCTACAGCCACTTTCCATTAGCAATGACTTCTATGGATAACAACATGGAATGGAAAGGCATTTAGAATATGTAACAAATAACTGTAAAAGTGTTTAACTCAACACTGATCAGGGTAAGTACATAATAACCTGCACAGCTTTTTATCCACTAAGAGAACAATCACAGAATGGGAAAACACTTCCATTTACATTTTATATTACACTTTCTACTGGTTTTTTTACTTGCATGATGTTCTATCCAAACAGGGGAGCACAAACATTTGTTGTGTATTTTGTTTGAAACAGATTAACTATTGGTCCCCTCTCTCAAAAAAGAAGTATTTCATTCATAACTACAAAGCAACAGGTCAAATGACAAGAAAACAAATTAAAACAAACCACAAGGACATTTAATGTCTCACATAGGTGGGACACAAACTTCACTCAAGTGCTCATCACTGGTAACACTTTAGCCAAAGGCAAAGCTGCTCCTGTCACTGCTGCAGGTACATCCCAGTGCCTAACTAGGAATTCATTATTAATTGTTCCAATTTGAATTAGTGCTCATTGAAGGTTTCTCATGATTCAAGGCAATCATGGACTGTGGTCCTGCCACGAGCACAGGGACAATGCCATTTGTTCTCACTGCAGCCCTGCCACCATCCTGAACACCACCCTGGCCTGCTCATGGCTTAGGAACGTTGAGACCAGACAGAAACTGCTGGTTTTTTAAATGTGTCATTATTAAGGAATCTAAATAAACTTTTGCTGACAGCAGCAAATGGAGGTTATTGCATCTGGTCTGCAGACTGCAAACCACTTTACAGTTCACACATAGGAAAAAAATATATTAAGAGACTTCATCTTTAACTGCAACCTATTAATTATGGAATAATTGCTAATAAACGTCACAGCCTTTCATGCATCAGCATTTCCACTGAAAAGGAAGTTACTACCCCTGCTAAGGTTTTTGTGCTGATTCAGGATCTCAGATGGCCTGAACTGCAGGGGGTTTGTAACTGAGCAGAGAGCTGGGCTGGGGGATTTACACTGCTGGTAATGAAGGACTGGCAGTGGGGACCACCCCTCGTCCACGTGTACCAAGAACACGTCTCTCAGCCCTGCCCTTCACTGGTGGCTCCACAGGCAACCCCAGCACTGGGATGGATGGGGCAGTGCAGGGGTACAGAGGAGCAGCCCAGCACTGGGCACAAACCCCATAAAGCCACTGCCCTGGGCCCAGCAGGGAACCAGTGCCCTGGAGCCTCTGAGGGCTCCTTTCTCCAGGGACTGAAGCAGTCTCCCTGCAGGACAACCTGTGCTCTGAGTTTATGTCCCAGCTGCAGAGAACCTGCAAGGAGCACCCCCTCTTCAGTCTGTCATGGTCAGGGGTAGCAGCAGCTCCTCCCAGAAGTATCCACACACGTTTGTGGTACATCCTTACATCATTAGTTCCTCCCATGACCAAAAATTCCCTTCTACCCTTTGCTCTATGTCCTATTTTCTTTCCCACCATAATCATCAACCATCTTACTGTGCTTTACTGTTCAGTAATTAATTTCTTTGGACTTGCCTCCAGGCACATAATGGTTCTGTTTCTGTCACTTCTGTAGGTTTGACATCAATTCCTCGCAACATCCCGCCAGATACTCGGATGATCGACCTCCAGAACAACAAAATTAGAGAGGTCAAGGAAAACGACCTCCAAGGACTCACATCACTCTATGTAAGCTGCTACTTCCCAAGGTGGAAATCTCATTTAGCAATCTGAAATATTTCCATACTTCCAAAATACAAATGGTATTTTCCTTCTGTAATAGTGGAGATAAAAATACAGTCTAATGTCTGAGTATTTGACTATTCCCACATGGTGAGAAACAAACCTCTTTTGAGTTGTAAGAACTACTTTCTGCAATACCCAGAAGATGTACCACATGCATCTCACCAAAAAGATTCTCAAGATTTTTCAGTCCTTAACATGCACACAAACATTCCTTACATTTTAAAGGTTGCAAGACAAGAGCTCCTTTTTTATCTGCTTAGCTGGAAAACACCAGAAGTTCTCACAGTAGAACTAGAATGATGCTTTCTGAGGGTATTTAAAAACCACAGAACATAACATTAACTCATACACCACTGAAACTTGTTACAAATCCAATTGACCTGAACAGAAAACGGACCAACACTGAATTACTGCAAAGTCAGGGGATTTACTACTAACTTTTTAACATGCTCACATATGCACACAGAAACACTGTGAAACAAGTATCACTGGCAACTGGTAAATCCAGATACTTACAGTACACAATGTTACTGTTTTATTATGAAAGAAAACAAGAGTCTCAGAGGACTGGAAAGTTAAATCTGCTTTAGAATATTTATTTCTGTAACAAGTCACTCTAGATCCAGTACCAACAAATACTGACAACATTAAAATTTTCACTGTAAAAATGACAAATCCACCCCACGATTTACAGCAAACTAACAACAGTCTATTCCCCATTAGAGAGACACGAAACACACAATAAACTAACAGAAGGAACACTCCCCTAATACATTAAGGAAAAATTCTTCCCTGTGAGGGTGGGCAGGCCCTGGCACAGGGTGCCCAGAGAAGCTGTGGCTGCCCCATCCCTGGGAATGCCCAAGGCCAGGTTGGAGGGGGCTTGGAGCAACCTGGGATAGGGGAAGGTGTCCCTGCCCATGGCAGGGGGTGGGACTGGATGGGCTTTAAGGTCCCTTCCAACAAACCATTCTGGGATTCTGTGAGTCCATAAACAAATCCTTTCAGTCCTATTTGGTTTCTGAGCAAGACATGAAAATTTACCAGATCTAAATGTTTATGAATGAGCTTGTTAATTATTGTGGTTTAAGCTAGGACAGGCAAGAGAAGAATCACATAAATTCATAGTTGGCAACAAAACGTTTCCCATTCCCCCTGTCTCGTGGGTACAGAATGGCCTTCCCAAGGAAGGGGGTTATATTCTGTATAACAGATCTTACAGGAACTAACCTCTAACGACTGAGGAAGTCACTGGAACCCATCAGCCATCACCACATTACATATCAGTCACCACTTAATTATGTGATAACTGAGCTGCTTTGCTCCTTCTCCCCAGTTCATTTGTGGCCAGGCTGAACAACATTTTTGCTGAGATCAAAGTTTACTTTGTACAGCCTGGCTGAGTCCTGGAGTCTACTTAGCAAAGGCACAGAGGGCAGCTGGGATTAGGAAGGAGCATTTCCTGTTTATTTCCTTAAGCTAGGCTCATTTTTTTCTGGAAAAAAAGATTAATTCTGGTTTGCTCTACATTTCCCCCCCCCTCTCCTGAGAGGAGATGAATTACCAACAGCTCCAAGAAGTAAAAAAGGAACAAAAATGAATATCTGAGTATGCAAATACAGGGATGTGATTTGACATGCAAATGATTTTGGTAACTCACATTTTATTGTCTGTAGTAACTCATTACAAGTTCTCTGATAACACATAGCAAAGAAGACCAAAAAACTGCCCCCAAAAGGACTAATGCACAGTACAGAAGAGAGAGACTTAAATTCACATAAGTGGGAAAATTATGGCAAATAACATATAAATTCATGTGTCATACAGAGACATGAACATCTAAGAAACACAGATTAAAAGCCTGACTTTTATTTTGCTGAGTTATCTTGAAATAAAAGATGAAGTTCTTAGTTTAGAGAATCTGCATTAAGGAACAACAAAGCATATAACCCCCTAAAATATCTGAATACAAACATATTGTTTTGCCAGTTCTTATGATCCATTGGCACCTTGTCAGCTCTGACTAGTTTTTCTCTACCTTCCAGATGATGTTCCAGCTTTCAGGTTCTGTTTTGTTTTTCACAAGCAACTGAAATGCCCAAAGTGCTAAAGTTTGGCATGATGGAAAAATAAAATATTTTAAACACTTAATTGCTAAATTATATATCAAATTCATGACTTAAAATTTATAATCATAACTTTCCTATATAAAAAGATCTTTCTATTGCTCTTCCCATGTCTCCCAGGCACTGGCTTTGAACAACAATAAAATCTACAAGATCCACCCCAAAGCCTTTCAACCCACAAAGAGGCTCCGACGACTGTACTTGTCCCACAACCAGCTGACTGAGATTCCAACAAATCTGCCCAGAACGTTGGCAGAGCTCAGAATTCATGCTAACAAGGTCAAGAAAATCCCCAGGGATGTATTTAAAGGAATGAAGTCGCTGCATGTTTTAGGTAAGTAGAGTAGAACAGAATTGAGTAGAACAGAAAACGTCTTTCCCAAAAATGTCTTTATCAAAAGTTTCTACAATATAGAATTTTCAGCCCAATGTACAGTTTCCTCTCAAAGAGATATCCAAGCTCTGGGAAATACCTTTCCCAATTTAAATTCTCTGTGAAGTTGCTACATAAGTCAGGGTTTGGGTAACTCTGCAAGCCCAGTTAAACGAGTTAAACAGCCTGAATTCCCTGAGAGCTGTGACTGCCACCCCTCAGAAGAGGTAATCAAAGAAGTCACAAATAAAATTAATTCACAAAACTCCTAAGCCATAAATGCTTTTCTTTTTCCCCCTTGGACAGAAATGAGTGCAAATCCTCTGAACAATGATGGAATAGAGCCCGGGGCTTTTGAAGGAGTAAATATCTACCATATAAGAATTGCAGAAGCCAAGTTAACTTCAATTCCTAAAGGTAGGCTTTAGCTTTCCTATTTTACTTATACCAGTGTATTCCTAAATAAAATGCTTTAACATCTATATGATTACTAAATTCATATATTCTGTTTTATATATTCATTACTACCAAGCCACTTCCTATCTTATTTTTCTTTTTGAAGTTAGTATTTAATTCCACATCCCAAAAGAGTGAATGCACAAACAGCACACACAGTGCACACCAGAGACTCCTCTTAGGAGAAACAGTGCAAAGAAATTCATAATAAGATGTGATTTCCCATCTTTCACACATCAGCCTCTCCAAAATCCTCACAAGGGGAGAATAAACCCCCTGATATGTGATCTGGGCCAGAAGAGATACAGAATTCCCACTTCCTTTATGGATTTAAAATGCAACTCCACAATTTCTAGCTTCAATTTTTAATGTTTCAAGTCACTCTGTAGCTCAGTTATGTTGTGCAGTAAACATAACCTCCTTAATGCAAAATCCAATATGGTATTTTATAAATCTTTTGATGGGGTTCTGCTAAGCAAAACTTAATATTAACATTTAGTTAAATTTAACACTCTTTCATACTAAAAAAAAATTAACTTGTGATTTGGAGGTAGCAATAAATTAAAACACTAACTTGACACATACAAAAAGGTAGCCTGAAGGAACTCAGTACAACACCCCACCTCCATTTTCTACAGGTCAGTGGGGTATTTAACCAAGTTAATATGATTTTCAACTACTCAGAACTACTAGTGAAGAGAAAAAGGGAGGAGACAAAGCATAATATCATGTCACATCATGCTTTAACTTCCAGGGAAACCATATCTTAGCCCCTTATTTATTTCTCATAATTCAGATAAAGAACTTCTTCCTTATTAAATTTAATCTCTTCCTGTAGGCATATATATATATGTGTGTGTGTTTGCAGAAGTATCCCTGTAGAAGTGAACACTAAAAAAAAAACCTCCCAAACAAACAAAACCAACTCACCCCAATTGTTCAGATAACTTTAAGGTCAGAAACTACCTGGCTGCTCCCTAACACAAAAATACCCCAAAACATTGCTCCAGTATCATCATAATGCCATTTCCTATCAGTTAGCACAAAAACCCCCATAAAATTATTCCAATTTTGTCTTTGTTGTAGAGGAATCTCCTATAAGGGGCAACACAGCAGGAGGTCCATATGTCTGTCAGATATATAAACCAATCAAACCCAAACTATTTCACAGTGAACTCAGTCACCACAAGTGGAAACTAAGTCTGTACATCCTCCTGTCTGCAAGTATTATAACGGCACGAAGATTTAAAAAAACGTAGCTTATAAAATGTACCCAAACTCTGCAATGGACGGGGGGTGCTCTTCCCCCTGCCCGGTGTAACTCGGACAGCAGCAGCACGTGGAGCTGTGAACTGGAATGCAAACTGGGAAAGAGCCCAGACAAACAAACCCAGCCCCGAGAGTGCCAGCTGGAATTCCGGCAGGCTGGGAAGCGGCCCGGGAAGCAGCTCTTTGCTCCGGCACTGCTCTCGCAGCCCCCGAGGAGCGGGAATGGCTCGGGCTCGGCTGCCACCTAGACAGGGGCTGGAAAACTGAGCCTGAGATCAGCACCCAGGAATTCACGCTCGGGATGATCTGCCTGTGCCTGCCCTAAAAAGATGCGGTGGAAAGATTCACCACCTCCTGGTCCATTCATTGGCAGTTCTGAAGGTGGAGGTACTGGAAATACAGAATATTGTGGCGTGGGAAAGAGTCAACCAAATATCTCATTCAGGGGAGAGGATTCCAAAAGATCCCTCCCAGATCGACCCCAGCAGCTGAAACTGCACAATTGTTACACCATGGGCAGAAAATTACAGGTCTTCAAAAAGCTCTCCCGGGTTCCACAGGAGTAGGGGTTTGACTACCAGCCCTGAAGCAACTGCATATAACATACAATTTACATCTTTGACAAGTTAACCAAAACTACTGAGAGCTGTCATAAAGGAAGCCAGGAAAAAAACCCCCAAATTCTGGAACTAAAATCTTAAAATTAGTATATGCACTTTCACATCTTACTTTTTTTCTTTTAAAGTTACTATTTTAAACCAAATTATGTTGATTTTTAATTACCATAGTAACACCTAATCCCCATTTCTTTGATGCAGACAACCTCCCCAAAATTCCTCACCCAATTCTAACCACAAAGGAAAGAAGCTGTTTGGAACATAATATATCTTCCAATAAAAAATAAATTGGCTCGTTTTCCTCACACTGTGCACTTATTTTCCATCAGATTTGCCCTCCAGTCTCCTGGAGCTTCATTTAGATGACAATAAGATCACAGGAATTGAACTTGAGGATTTTAACCGTTACAAAGACCTTCAAAGGTAACACTTCCATGCTTTTATTTGATAAAATGTCACACCTGGCAGCATCTCGATTTGAGACTTCTCTTGTTAATGGCAGAAAAGAGAATTAAAAGTTTTAAGTGTTTTAGTAAGAATTGCTGCAAATAAGACCAAGCTTAAAAAAACCCCAAACAAGCCCAGAAACCACATTAGCCTTGTTATTACATGATTTTTGCCTACAGTTTGCAATAGAAAAGTAGGATAAGAACAGCAGCTGATTACAAAATATAACCATCTTAAATTCTTATAATTCTTATAAATTTATTCTCATAAATACAGTAGCTGGTAAAGGACACAGTTTGGTAACTGTTCCCAAATGTGATGGGGTTTAAGGAAAATGCCTGTTTCTGAGGAATGTATCCCTGATGTGGGACTAGAGAAGGGAGTTCTCTCTCTAAAGCTCAGCTAAGACCTCTGAAAATATGGTTGAGCAGCTCTGCATTTGGGATTTGGTGACAGAAACTACTGTCAAAGAAGAACTATTGAACTGCCTTCAGACAGCAGGTTCAGTTTCTGAATAAGCCACGAAAGAACAGAGACCAAGGGAATGGCAGGATGGGCAGAAAGGGGGATTCCACCTGTCCCCCACCTTTGGAATCACCTTCCCAGCAATGCAGGCTGGAGTCCTACATCAGAACAATCTAACTAAGGAAAACTTAAAGCAGGAAAGAAGGTAGTCCTGATTAGTCCAAAACTTCTTATTTTAGACATAAGCTATATATATAAAAAAACTTCCTTTACAAGACTTGCTGTTTGGCTGTTTCTTAGAACAGCACTCTGTATTACTGTACACTGGATTACTCTGAAATACTGTATTACAAAGTATACTGTATTACTGTAATACAAAGTATTACTGTGTACTACTGTGTACTTTGTAGCTTCACTGCTTGAGAGAAGGGTCTGATTTATTTCCCAGGCAGCTTGAATGATATTTACCATTTAAACTCCTCCCACTATAATTAGAAAAACTGCATGCAAAATTGAACAATTGCTCACATCAGACTGAGATCAGCTGAGAGCTAATCTCCTTAAAGTGGAGATTAAATTAAGAAGTAAAAAATATTTGTTGGCTCGGTTGTGGTTTTTTTCCTATCAGAGGTAAGATTTCATCATCCTCTCCCCGTTCTTTTCTTGCCCTATGTTTACTCCTGTGTACTTCAATCTTTCAAAATAAAGAATGCTCTCCAGTGCTGTTGGGAATCTCAATTAGTTTGTAATTAAATGCTCCTTGTACTACTTCTAGGCTGGGCCTTGGGAACAATAAAATCAAAGATGTGGAAAATGGAAGTTTTGCCAACATACCAAGTATCCGTGAAATCCACCTGGAGAAAAACAAGCTGAAGAAGGTTCCCCCTGGATTACCTGAGCTGAGATACCTGCAGGTCAGACCCTGAACTTAACAGAAAGCTCCAGTGATTCCAAGTTGTTTGCCTTTCACTCTGCCACACTGATTAGGTCACAACCAAAAGGCATCATTAATTGCCACATATATTTTGATTTACTCTCTAATCAGGAAAACCTAAAGTCACATATGCTTATTAAAGAAATAAATATAAAATCAAACAGCAGGAATATTTCCTAGGGGAAAAAAAAAAAAAAAGGACAACAATGTGCTACACCCAGAAAATGTTTCCAGAAAGTTGGTTACAGATTTATCATAGTTTCCATATTAGCAACCCAGAGTGGAAATTTTTCCACTCCCAGACTGAAAAGTCTTAAATCCAAAGTAAACTATTTATAAGGATGAAATTGTGAGTTAAGATTTTAAAATTTGTATTCAGAACTAGATATATTTGACAAGAAAATACTTTCAAAACACAATTATTTCCTGAATTCTGGAATAGCAATTAAATTCTTATCTATTTTGTAAGATGACATATACCTTGGGATCCTGAGCAGAACAAAGCTTGGGGACACATGAAGAGATGCACAAGTGACAGAGCACACAATAAGCTATTTGGCAAAAGCTTTTCCCTCTGAATTTCATTTCTTTGTGCTTCTCATATAACTTACAAGTAAAGGAAAATACCTTTAGATAGATAGAGATAAATATACATATATATATATAAACAACCAATGCAAATATCAACTTACAATGTAACGTAAATTTAGATATACAAGGAATTATTTTGTAACTGTACATTATTTCACTTAAACTCTAAACTTGACTATTACAAGCCCTTGTATTTACTAATTTAAGCTACATCAGCATTGGACTGATCTGTTCCTATAACTATACCAACAAATCTCTCTGAGGGCTCGAGACTACATCATTAAATCTATCAAATCCCTGAAGATCTGGGAGAATATAATACTGCATCATCATAATTCTTACTACAAAAGAACATAAAATCACACTTTAGCACAAAGTTCCCTAAGAATAGAATCCAATTACTCTGAGAACACACTGATAGAATTCCAACGACTTTTCTTTGTGGGAGAGGTTTTTAAAAAACCTTTACCGTGGATTTTTAACTCGAGTTACTCCCGAGGTCTGCACTGAGGTGCTCTGCCGGCCGGAGATGCCATTCGCACCCTAACAGTTGTATGTGCTGCTCCCTGCAGGTGGTGTTCCTGCATTCCAACCACATCGCAAAGCTGGGGGTGAACGATTTCTGCCCGACGGGCCGCAGGAAGAAGAAGGCTCTGTACAGCGGCATCAGCCTCTTCAACAACCCCGTCAAGTACTGGCAGGTCCAGCCCTCCACCTTCCGCTGCATCTTAGCCAGGAACAGCGTCCAGCTGGGCAACTTCCTCAAGTGACCCCCCAGCCCCTCGCTGCAAACAGCAACTTGGCCAAAGCAGTTCTACAATACTTGAAATTCGCAGCAAAAATGCCGATTTGACACTATTTAACCGTTTACAAAGTATTTGCTATGTCAGAGGTAATTAATTAGAAATGGTATGTTAAGTAGGATCCGTTGTATTATTTGACAATGTTCAACCTACATTTGAATAATTTAAACAGAAGTCTTTATATCTTACAGAAGAACTCTTGGAAGTGGAACTGGAAACTGTATTTGACGTTTCCTATTGTAGATATTAATTCTTTCCTTAAATCACATAGTTTTGACATATTCCTTCTTTCAAATAAATTCTAAAAATCACGTGGAAGTGACTTTTTCCACGGTAAGGACCTTTTCCTCTCCCAAAGTATTGTAAGAAAAATTGGAAAAAAAATTATCAGACTTCAAGGACAACTTCTTGTGCCATTTTTGATAATGAGCAAAGATGCAATAAAAAGATATGGTATCGTCAGGTCGCTGTCTCTAAGCTAGAATATATTTTTATAATCTATTAAGTGAGATAAAGGCAGGTTTCACATAATGAACAGACAAAAAGCCTTTAAAAGTTTTTGATAATTTTCTCTTGCAACTTCAAGAGGAAAATGTCCTTCAGTGTTTTACTATTCATAGAATTCGATGCAGTCCGAATATTAAAAAGTAGGAGTCAAGATTTATGATACGCTTCAAGCTTAATAGGAATGACTATTAAACTCCCTTTAGGCCAGCACAAACATTTTCTTTTACTATACCAACTGTAATCGTGTTTTTCAGTTTATTTTCTCCTCTTCCATATTCTGACACCACACGGGTTTAGAATCCCTCCCAATGTAAGTCCCTTACAAGTGCCGACCACAAGCAGCTGGAACTCACTGCCCTGACCCTCCTGTGCAGGGCAGCCACAGAATTCTCAATACTGACAGTACTGTATAAAATGGATATTTTATATATTTAGTGTATATTTGCTATTGGGATTCAAAATAAATTAAATAAACTTATAGAATACCGGCATTTGTGTAATCGATCCCATGGCAGCTCACAGCAAAACATTCAGAGGTTGTAACAAAGCACCTTCCTGACTCTTCCCTGGATACTTCCTCTGGTCTTCCTTTTCCCAAATCTACATACCTTGCAGATCATTTATCCCTGCTCTTCTGCACAAAGTTAAAAATCCAGTACTGTATTTGAAGCAGCTATGGGAAATGGCACAGACTAGTTGTAGAAGAAAATACTGCAGAGAAATGAACCATTTCCCCATCTCTCAAGCCTTTTACCACCTTCCTAAACACATTACACAATAAACATCAAGTCTAATATCTGATTTTTTTTCCCATCTGCTTGGTCTCCTTGTATTTCATATTTTGTTAACACCACTAAGCTGTTGAGACCCAAAGCCCTGTGCAGAGGGGAGGGAGGGCACACCAGGGGGGGCTTTCACTGAGGAACAATTTTTGCAAACAGAAATTCTGTACATCACCTCAAGGCAGAATAAAAACAAAACACTAAACAAAACACAACCCCCTGAATCCGAAGATCACCAAGAATCCTTCCATTCCTGCCTTCTGGAGACATTTCTAAGGAGTGCATTTCCTAGCAAATACCAACCTTAACAGGTCACCTGCCTTACCACAAAACCACCTCCTAACCCCAGAGAGACAAGGCTTTGGTAACAACCACCAACTGGGCAAGGAGAAAGTGAGGGTTTGAAATAAATGCCCTCTCTTATCTAGCTAAAAAATTGAAATCCTTAATGTCCCACAAAAGGTTCACTGCTTACCAAGTTTATTATCAAAGAAGTAAATAAAGGATGAGGTAGAAAATTTGTAGGTGACCAGAGACTAACCAAGAGCCAGAAAGGATCTGAGTGACTTCCACAGGAAAAGAGTGGCCAAGTAGCAACATGGCAGCAAAAGTAAACCCTAAAGAAGGTGAAGAAGGAAAAATGGATGAAAATTTCCAAATTTTTACTTACTTTGTAGAGCACTAAATTAATGGTTTTCACCTTGAATAAGTGGAACTTCAGTCAAATCTTCAGTTGAAAGCACAAAGAGCAAGTACAGTGAAAGTAAATAGAATAGAGAAAAATTATTACATTTATATGGATTTCTGGTTTAAATGTATTCTTTAAACAGTCAGGCTATACTAGTTACATCATTTCAGCAATGACAGCACAAACAGAAAAAGTGGTTCAAATTCTGTAGCTTTACTGAAAGAATAAGCTCACAGTGTCACACAGTGCATTATTCTACACTAATTCAATAACAAGGCTTAAAAACAACAGAGACAGTAAACAATTCCTTATCTAATTGGGGTTTATGCAGTAACAGAAACCTGTAACCAAGTGCTTTCTAAACCTGTGAATCCTTTCAGTCACTCTTTTAAGAGTTTCACCCAATTTTAGGTCCACTGCTGAAGTCCCAAGATAAGGAAAAAACTTTGGGAAAATGCAGCAAAGCACTAAGAGGTAGAAGACCATAGTCTTGACCTTATCCTTCTAAATCCTCAAAAACTCTCCAGCCTTCTCACTCTTCCCTTTTCACATGCCTTTGGACTGAGAAACCCTTCCTAAGTCAGGGTCCATGGATACAGATAACATTCATCCAAGGAACTGCAACTCTACTTTGAAGATACTACTCCTGCCCTCACACTTAATAAATCATCTCCAAAGGATTTTATCAACTGCTCAGCTTTGCACCATCCTCAGGGCAAATTCAGCCAGCCTGGAAGTTTAAAAACCTTCATCTGTGACTTAAAGTACATTGGCAATTCCACATTTCAGCAAGGAAGTATCAAGGGGTTCATCTTAACTGTCTCCTGTAGGAATAATTTTCAAAGAAAACCAGTAATTTCTTATATCCCATCATAAACTGACAGGATGTCTGTCACTTATGAGAAAGAAAAATACGTTCAATGCCCCTCCACTATTTTTAGCTATCACTCCTCAGCTGGTATTTGTGGGTAATAATTAATAATTTACACCCCTTGCACCTTTGGCATCCTTTAGCACAGACCCACGTGGGTGTCACAATGACACACAAACACTGCAATATAAAATGCACCTTGCACAGTCCCAGCAGTGGTTTCTGAACATGGACAGCCAAGCAATTAACAGAAGAGTAATTAACTAATGATAACACACTGGAGTTCAATGGTCTTTCCACAGAACAAGGCACTTCAGTATCAGCAGATGGGGAGAAACTCTCAAGAAATCAACTCCACCTTTACATTCTCCACAAATGTTACAGGAAAAGGAAAGAAGGAGAAAAAGAGATTTGTTATAAACCCTTCTAACAGTCTTCTCTCATTACTTATTCCTTGTACAAGCAACTACATTCCTCTAATAAAAAAAATATTAGTATTGATTCCTTCTAAGCTTTTAAAATTTGAATGGGCTTCTCCCTTCTGAAAACCTGCCAGGTCCCTACAGGACAGTGAACAAATCTGACCAGAGGATGGCAGCCTGTCGTTACCAATAGAAGGGAAAGGCATCCTAAAGAATAATTAACAGACTGTTACTGCACAGTGAGAGCCCACCAAACACCACCAATACCAGTTTGAGTACTAAAGTACTATTTGAGCACTTCTAAACACTGATTTCTATGTCTTGCTCTACACCACTAATTTACCAAGGGATTAATTAATCTGATCTTTTCAAGTCTTCTCCCTCTCTTTGCTCAATATCAACATACTTAAGGCAGTACCTCAAACACAGCAACACAAGGAATAATGCAGCATTAGAAGACATAAAACAGCAAACCTAATAAGGTACAGAAAGTTTAAAAAATAGAAGATACTATTAAATCATGATTTTAACTTGCACCATCAGCTGTGGCAAGCACATACCATGTAAATCAAAACATACATTAAATAAAACAGGATTTCTTTCCCATTCACATTGAAAAGCCAAACAAACCAAACCAAAACTTTGACACATCACACCACTTTAGTTTGAGATGTTTGCTCTGCAAGAAAGACATTTAGAGAGAATAATTTTGTAAATATACCTATGCCATGCAACCCTCAATCACCCATCACAAAATCCGACTCCACCAATTCCATAAGTTTGATATATGGGTTCAGAATCAACTGGTTGTCCACACACTAATGAATGAAATCTACAGATTATTTAATTGCTTTCTCTTGCTGCTGAACAAGTTAAAGAAGATGAAAAACTGGTTTTTTTGTTTCCTTTTTCCAGTATTAACAGTGCATTTCTCCTCTGCCCAGCACAAGGCCTGCAGGAATACAGTGGACCAGGCAAACTGAATGCAGTGAACCAGGCAAACTGAATGCAGTGGACCAGGCAAACTGAATGCAGTGGACCAGGCAAACTGAACGCAGTGGACCAGGCAAACTGAATGCAGTGGACCAGGCAAACTGAATCCAAGTGCCCCCCACGCTCTGGAGGACAGGGCAGGTCACCCTCAGCGAGTTCACTGATGACACAAAGTGGAAGGGGTGGGGACAGGACCCTCTGGGGTTGTGCTGCTGGAGAAATGGGCAAGAGGAGCTCATGCAAAGAGAAGCCAAAGTCCTGCACCTAGGGAGGAATAACCTCAGGCACTAGTGAGTGCTGGATGGTTGGAAAGAAGCTTTGCAGGAAAGGACTTGGGGGTCCTGGGGGACAAGCTGAACGCGAGCCAGCAACGTGTCCTTGTGGCAAGTCAGCCAAGACTATCCTGGGCTGCTTTAGAAGGATAAGGACAACCCCTTCATTCCCAGTGTTGCTGTGCCTAAGTTATTCCATGAACAAATGCTGGATTCCTACGGATTTGAGTCGTAGGAGCCTCAGGTTCCTCCAGCTGCTCTCTACCTCACACCAAACCGCTTGTGTGGCTGCCAAGAGGTTACTCAACAGCTCTGCTCCCTCTTCCCATCTGGCTGCTCACTCCAAGCAGGAGGGTTTGTAACTGTCCCTTCCTCAGCTGAAGGACCTCTCTGGAGCACTTTCCTCTGCCCAGTTGCTATTTTTCACAAGTTAATAACAAGGACATAAATATTTCCCTCTATACTGTGTCAAATTCAGTTATAATTGGCAGTGAGGATTAAAAGATATCAAGCAAAATAAGTGACCAAAAAAAAGGATTCCTTTCTTTAAGAAACCAAGAAGGGAAAGTCTAGCTATTTTAAACATAGCAGAAACTGCAAAACTGTTTCACATGAGTATCTCATCAGGAATTCCTGCACCTGCATTTCCCCAAAGTGAGGGAAATTACTCAGACCAGACCACTAGAAAAAAGTGTATAAGCTAAGATATGCAGATTTTTAACCATTCATATTGGTTTGCTAAAGTGGCAAAACATTTCAGCCACCTAAACCAGACTACGAACAACAAATCTAATATAACTTCACTGTTAAGTAATTTTTACATAACTTAATGTAATTTCAAAAAGCATTTACTTATGTACCAGGAAGCAATTGCTGTTATCTCTGGAAGACAGCGATTCCCAACATTAAATTATATACAATATTAATTCAAATCCCAGTTAAAAGTATTTATCCAGAAAAACTACAGCACACCACAACAAGCAAAAGAAACCAAACAGAAATTAATATTTTCATTTCATTTTGATCAGAATTTAACAGCAACATGATAATAAAAGCAACAGTTAACTAAAAATAATGAAACCATGTTCTGAAGCCTATGTTTTCCTCAATGTTTAGAATTTAACATTGTTTTTTGGGTTTGTGTTGAGACTTTTTTTCCCCCCTCCTTTCTGGGGAGACTAGAGGCTTGAGAACAAAGCTGCTAATAGGAAACATATGGAAAAGTCCTGGAGTAAATGAAAATCTGACTCTAATTCCAAATGCCACGTATCACATACCACTGTCTAAGTTATCTGCTAAGATAAATGCAAGATTTACCCTCCATACTTGATGAATCACGTGAAATGGAAGACAATGTTAAGTATTAAACAAACAGAAAGGCTTTCAGGATATTTAAAAGACTTCCAAAAGTAATCAATATTTTGAACTGAGTTGGGATGTTTCTCAAAGCTTGTGTGAGCCAGTAAAAGATTGGCTCAACAGGACGTGCTGCCAACAGACAGACTTGCTGCAGCTTTTCCTATAAAACATGAACAGTCCAAGTGAACAGTGTGAGTCTGGGTTTAACCATTGTGCTGCTGGGACTGCAGGGGGCACAACACCCAGCCAGGCTTCCCTGGGCACCAACGTTTTCTGACTCCAATTCTTGCCCAGGAGAAACCTGAAGCCCATCAGATTTTCTGGCCCAGCAGGGCTGTGGAGAGAGTTTTGATGAGAATCTCACACATTTGCACCCACAGCTGGGTCCTGCCATAAAGCCCCTGTGCAGCAGCAGGAATTCCACGAGCCTGGATGCACCAGGGCAGCCCCAGGTACACAGAGCCCTCTGCCAGGGCTCAGTGCACTGGTACCTCCCACCACCTCCCCCAGGGTTTCTGTCAGAGCCAGAGGGGCAGCACCAAAATTCATCTTCTCCCTGCACAATGACATTTGCAGGAGCTGTTATGGAGTTACATTCTCTGCTAAGAATGGAAAAAATCTCCTGCTGACAGGTTGCCAAAGGATGTAAAATTTCCAGAGGGACAGAGTGGGAGCGAGACACGGCCACAAGAACGGACTTGCCTCTTAATTCTTCAGCTTGTGGTATTTCCAAGAGCTTTTTAGATATAAAGACCAATGAAAATATTTTCCTTTCAGAAATGCTCTTTACATAACACATTAACTCCTGTTAAGTGGAGTTCTTTTCCAGTTGTGGAAAAAAAAACCGGGCTGCCATTCTAAAAGATACTATTTTACCAGAATTTATATCCTATTTAGGGCACCAAGAAGATCCAGACACCATATTATTCTTCTTCTGTCAGTTCTATCTTCTTTCTTTTCTCCAGGGCAAAACAAGGAACAGACAGAACAAGTGACTCACAGATCAGTCAAAGGGCCTAATTTTTTAGCATGAAGAAAGCAAAGAAACCACTTATGTATTAACCTCATGAGAAGATGCTTAAATTCAGGGAGTGATATAATAATCCAGTATTCTGCAACAACAATAAAAGCAACATTTCTCCAGCAGCAATACTGTGATGCAAGGTAATTATTACTTGCTCAAGAAAAAGTTGATGTTTAATAGTTAGAAATTAATAATTTCATTAAAGCCTACTTGGCTTTTTGGAATGCATATTTTTAATTTATATTTTAAGCTAATACATACAATTTCCATTTAGATGTCACCCTCCTTTAAATTATTATTTCTAATATTTCATTTTCTCGAATTCTACATTTCACAGGGCAAAAAAGAACTGTTATTTAACTCCATTTATAAAATTACTAACATAGAAAAAGAAAGTCAAATAACTTCCAGAAATAGAGCAACAGTAAATGTCAGTACAACAGTATACTTCGACCCCATATTCCATAACTGCACAATGTTGTTCTTTAACAGCAACCAGCAGAGCCTTCAGGTAATATGATAAGGTTTGAGATAAAAGAACCAGGGTACTTTTAGAAGTTATGTTCTGTGCAAACACCTACCTAAACTGGTAGCAAATATGTTTTCCCTGACACACTCTGCTCCCATTTAGAGGCCTGTAAATCTGGTACATTTAACATGAAGATAAAGTCTGTTGTGATGCTGTGCAGAAGAAAACATACTTAAAACCTCACACTGCCACAGCTATAAAGCAACATGCCAAGAGACCCCTTATTTGTCATGTCAGCACTACAGTTAACAATTAGCATTTACAAACTCACAATCTTTTATTTCGGCAAAGTAGAAAATAAGTCTGATCTAAATCCAGTCTTCAACATCCTTCTAACTTCCATCCAACACATGAACAGAAGAAAAAAGTAGTTACTCCTTATAAAAACCTTGTACTGTTATTGATGATAAAAAGTCACAAGCACAGTGAGTATTTTAAAAATAAAAAACGTTTCTTACCATGCTAACTACAAAGCTCTGTGCTGTGTCCCTTGAGCACGTTCCATTGGAGCACACGTGTGAAAGGCAATATTTCGTGGCTCCTGTCTCAGGAATGCTTTGCCTTAGCAACTCTGTGTGTTATGGATGAACACTGCCACGAGTGCCTTGTGCTCAGCACAGAGAGGGTAATGTATGTGTGCTTCCCACAGCTCCCTCCCAAAATCAGAATGCACAGGAACCTGAGAAGAGGAGAAAATGCAAGCATGGAAAACACATCTGTTAGATGTGCAATTGCTTCATAAACTGCTCTGTCTTTCTGAAAGGACTTTTCCACTCAAACATTTCACTGTGGGTGAACCAGTATCTAGTTCACCCATTGGCCCTCCTGAACACCTACCCCAGTCCCCTCTCTGGGGCTGCTTTTGTGACACACAGACTCATTGAGAGGTTTCAGTACCAAGGGAAGTGTTTGGCAAAGATGGGAAGGGAGTTCTGGACAGCTGTCCTGCAGTCATATGGAGTACTGACATTTCAAAGGCAGCCACTCTATCAGCTCAACTTTGCTAAAGTTTACTCTAATCACTCAAAGCACTGGTTTCATGCCATCCCCTCACTAAGATCCAGTTAGGATTTTTTTAATAATTGATTTCTTTAAAACAAAAGCATTATGGATGTTTATATTCTGGCTACAAATAGTTGCAGGCATTAACTCCACTCTTCAAAAAGTCATAGGACAAGGTAAAAGAAAGTGTCAGAAGCAGGACAGAAGGCAACAAGGACACTTGTCTTATTACCACAGAAGATCTGTAACTAATGCCAAGATCAACTCCCCTTTCTGAATGAAATGACAAGTAACAGGCTGCCCAGAGAAGGTGTGGCTGTCCCATCCATGAAAGTGTTCAAAGCCCCAGGTTGGATGGGGCTTGGAGCAACCTGGGTTAGTGGAAGGTGTCCCTGCCCATGGCAGGGGGTGGAATGAGATGGTCTGTAAGGTCCCTTCCAGCCCAAAGCATTCTGTGATTCTGTGAATGCTGATTCAAGTGTGAACCAACCTCAGGTCCTCACCATAAGACCTTTGAAGGGTCTCAGAACAGAAGAACTGAATAAAAATGAGACCCTCTCTCAGCTCTGTCAAGAAGAGGCTGTGACTTACAAATTATGCAAACCACAGAGAAACACTTCTCACTTGATTAACTGCCATAAATCAAAAGACATTTATTTTACACATCAGGCAGAATACAAGTGCATGGACAAGCATCTCTCCCATAACACTGTTAATATAAAATAAAATCCAAACAAAATGGAGATAAAAATGGAGAGTAACTGGAGGAGATACTTTTTTCCTTATAGGACAATATGCCAGGGTACCAAAGAATGACACCTGGAGTTTCTGTGAAAGTCTCCAAGTCACAGACCCTGGCTGCAGAAATAATGGACTGCAGGCCATAAATGCAATGCTGGCTGTGCTACCACAAGGTCTTGTGCTAAAAGGAGAGGATTTATTCTTTATAAGAAAGATAGGATATTAAAAATGAAGAACCAGTTTAAGGTTGATGCCCAGTTTCCAGACTATTGGACAGAGCTGAAAGGCTGCCTGGCAAAATCCTCTGCACCACCAGGTTGGACAGTTGTATTTGTTTGAACATTTCTAGAGCAATAGATATTCAAGAAAAGAAACACATTCTGTAGTCATTGTACAAGCAAGGACCTTCACTCTTAAACACACTCAGAAGAGCGAATAGGAAGCACTTTCCATCACGTACAAGGGGAAAATCTCTGCTAATGCAAAACATTTTCCTAAGCATGATCCTTCAGGAATTCTTTGGCAAATCACTTAGACAACTACTCCTCAACCTTGCCTGAAAGTGCCTAAAAAAAACACCCTTATAAGCATATGATTTGCAGACTGGATACAAACCTGGGAACAATCTGAAGTTGCAGGCACATTTTCCTGTTCTTTTACCAAAACTGCAGAAAGTCCTTAGCTATGAATGGATGAAATAAGGTGATGAATCCTTATTGATATAAACTGTTATGGTAGAGTAGAATTCACATTATCTCTTTAGGCATCTCTCAGCTTAGGGCACTGAAGGCAGCAGTTCTGTTTGAAAGGAGTAGAAGTGCCTGTTTTGGAACAGACATTCAGCTGTGTTGCCTTCCTCACTTTCCTCCCTTACAAAACACAATGTTCCTTTAATTTTATTTACAATATTTATTAGTGAGTGCAAGACACCTGCCACGTACTATGATCATTTATATAATTTTATATAGAGCACAAATCAGGCAAAATAAAGGCTCTGTTAAAGTTTGAGGCCCAACTGCTAATGCTGCCTCAAGAAAATAAATATATCTGTGCCAGTAAACAGTTGCAAGAACAGGCAGACATTCCTATATTATATTGGTGTAATCAGTGATACACAATCTCCAGTTCAGCAGAACTCCATGAGGGACAAAAATACAGCCCAAAGTCATCTGTCTTGGAACAGCCAAAGCAGGCAGTATAAAAATACAAAGTATAAAGCAAAGTATATTTATTAAACAAGCTATTCCATTACTAAAAATATAAGTGTCAGCTGACAACAGTGACTCTCCTCAGCAGAGATTTTCAGGGTATTTTAGAGTAACTAGACACTACTTGCAACAGATAATATTGCTTGCATGAATTTTAAACTTGTCTTATTATTCCAGTATTGATTGTTTATGATATTGTGTTAGGAGAAACATTATATGCTGAGGACTATTTAAATGCCTCTGCTCTAGAAAGTAAAATCCATCTATTTAAAAAAAAGCAACCCTTCCCAGTAGTATTAATAATATTATTGTAACACTACTATTTTAGTATTACAATCTTCTAAGTTTTCTAACACAGCAATGCATTCAGAAAAATGTTACAACCCTCCTCTTCTGTCAGTCTCTCCAAATCAATTACTGTAAATTGATACTGTCATTGCAAAAAACCTCACACTCACCCTTCCATTCAGAAAGTTTCAGTATTACAAGCCTGAACGTGCCAGGAGACTTGATACTCTGCTTTTGCAATGCCAATTGCTCATTGCAAGTGTTCATGTAGATGTTTAAACTGCCATTTAACGAGACCAGGGCTCCCTAAAGTATTGCTTCTGGATGCTTCTAGTACCTTCAGCTCGAAAAATTCAGTGTATTACTGTTCATTAGCAGAAGTTACTCAACAACTGCCAGTGGGATTATATTAATTCCCATGGTACAAGGTCAATAAGCTCAACTGTTTTCAGTTGCTCAACATGTTCTTCCCAGGAGCTCTTAGCAAAACAGAGCAAAACACTTAAAAAGGGCTGCACAAGAAGTGAGTTGCCAGAGTTTTGACCTTGAAATACCACCTACTAAATGGGAAATTAAGAGAGACCACACACCAAGGTTCAGGTCCGAGGCAACAGCAAAGCCCCACACATGGCACAGCCCTGCCTTCCTTTGCTCTTTTAAACGGGTTAGTTCTTGTCTCAGCTCTGCAGGACTACTGCTATGATCTGATGGCCCCTTTTCCATAACCTTTTCCTTTAAAAACACAGATTCACACAGGGACACGCTCCTGGAATGGCTTTCCACTGAAGAACAGACTGACATGAAGCCTGGAAGGGTTGTTCTTAACTGAGGGCTCTGGCTGGGCTGGAGCCTCTGCAGGAACAAGCAGTTGAGTATCTTGATTTGCTGAGCTCTGCACTGCAGTCACTGGATTTTCAGATCCTGCACAGGATAAATAAATCCAGCAGCCACTATTCAGTTGCCACTCAGTTACTTCTGGTGATGGCAAGGACAAGAAGTGCCTTTGCAGACCTTCTACAGGACTCACAGAGGTTGCAGGTGGTCTGACAGTATTTGGGGATTGCCAGTTAACACCTAGAAATTAGGATGCAACGAGCTTCTGTGCCTACAGCCCGACCTTGAAGGGCAGCCCAGGAGATGACACCAGCCTAAGGCTCTTTCCTATTTCAGAAACCCACAGGCTTTACAGGGAACCGAATTACAATTCACAGTTCCTCATTATATTTGACTTTTCTGCAGTGCAATCACTCAGAACAAACCAACATTACCAATTCTTATCTGAAACAGAACTCCTACCGAGTTGTCAACTGAGGATTTAAAAGTTTTGAGCTTGAGGCTTTTCTTCAGATATTTGACAGTGGAGAATTACCTCTGCTGAAGACCTTCCTAATTCTAGCAAAATTATGTGTACAAGACAGTCTTCAGGTCTAATTTCAGCAGCTTGGCTTCATATCAATTCCCTTAATTCTCTATAAACAAGATGCATGCTTTTTCTTTTTTCTTCTCCTTTCTCTGGCTTCATATATTAAGTTTGGGAGAGAAAGGAAAAAACCTCACCAAGAAAAACCCAACAAACACAAAAACCCCCTAAGAATTTAAACCAGTGAATATAAGGAAAAGGCCAAGTAGTGTAATTCATACCTTCTTATTATCAGGGCTAGTCCCATTCACCTCAGTGTCACTGGTGATCTTCTCTACTTTATTCTGTGAATATTTGGCTATCTCAAATGTGTTAGGTTGACTGTACTCAACTAGCTAAACTAACCTAAATTCATTAAATCCTAGAACAGACCTCTTCCTTATGCCTTCAGTCCCGAAACAAACCTGAAAAAGCTGTCAAGTCTCCTAAACTGAATGCAGTTAATGGAGATGGCAAAATTCTAAAGATTTTAATCTATTAAAAGGATCCATCCAAGTTTGGCTTAAGAAAATAAATGATCTTGAAGCCAACCCTGACTGCTACACTGACAGACATCCAGCTCTGCATCACAACTGCATAAAAAAGTTCACTAATTCAATGGTAAAAATAAGTCTTTATGAAATATGTTCTGAAACTAGAAACCAAAACATTGAAAATTTAAAAAGTGTTCAGTCTTTGAAACAAAATGTCTTATATGAATGATGCTAAATTTAACCCTCTCATTATCCTCCTTGTAAGGAAATTCCTACCACACCTCAAATGAAACCCCAGATCAAACCACATAGCTTGACCAAGATCACAAAGTATAGACTTGTTTGTCTCCAAGACAGCTCAGGCAACAAAACAGGAACTGAATCTTAATATATCCCATGGCCAGAGCTGCATCATCTTCTGCAGCTCAAAGTGCTTTAAATCAAGAGCTTTACCCCAGTTTCTCAAAAGGACAGACTCTCCTTCACTGCCACCATGGATTTTTAAATGCACCATGAGATTTTAACTCTCTTAATACCTTAAGAGCCTTTTGGACACAATCAGTACTAGGAAACAATAAGAAAAATATCAGGTATGGAATTAAAACTCTAAGTTTTATCTTTAGATAAAATAGGTTTAAATTTCACATATATTTTGTTTAGAACTGTTAATAGAACAAAGCTTCCAAGAATCTGTAACATGTTTTTTGTCTTGTGCTTAAAAAATACCCAAAGTTTGTAACAGCCAATAACATTTTACTAACTGGGCATAACAAACTTAGTGGGTTTTTTAATTACTTGTTCTGAAGGTATCCTAATTATTTCAAAAATTACTCTTTTTTTTAGTATTCCTTGGGGTTAGTGGTACAATGTAGCCATTCAGCTATTTATGGTACTGTTAATCAAGGATTATGGAGTTTTAATTTCTCTCTTTCAACCTCTCTCTTGTATTCTGTATTCTCTACATAAATACATGACTGCTTTAGTTTAGTTCCAGTATTGCCAACTCCTACAATAGTATTTTGGGCATGACTTCTGGTTCTTTTCTTTATATCCCCAATTTTAGAATCAGGTAAGATTTATCTTCTTAAACATGTTCCTGTTCTCAGTGTTAAAGAAGAAACTTGAAAAGGTCGAGCAAATCAGAGTCACAAAGCTCAAAGTCAAAAAAAGAAACTTAGTATTGCATTATTTTTTAAAACATGATACCTCTAAGGCACTTTTTAAGAAACATCTTTAAGAACTAGATTCTTTCTTTTGAATAGATTTGGAAATAACTTAATTATTCTACCAAACCAAAAACATAATTAAATGCTTTGGAAAAATCAAACACTTAATCCACTTCACACAAAACCTGTCCATTTTCTCCATTTTTTTTGCATATATCACAGTTATTTAAGTATCATACAGCAGCAAGTATCATACAGATAACTGTGCCTTTTTTCTTTAATTCCTCTTAAAAGGTATGAATAATATTTTTCTTGAGTAAAATGGGTTTTGTCTCATGTCACACTTGCCCTTTTCGTAAGATGTATGCTCTCTCTACATGACTTAACAAAAAAGATGTTGGGAACTCCCTGTGAATCCTTAACTTTACCACCACCACTCTGACAGCACTGCATAGCACAAGTTCTTTGCAGGAAGGAGACAGGACATATAGATTGGGGAGAGAAAAATGGAAGATGTTTATAAGAGCTCTTCTATGGCACATGTTTTCCCTCAGTTGTGGTAAGGGTAATTTTTTTTACTGTTTCTTAACTTCACCCTCAGAGGACAAACCCTTTGCAGAACTGAATCACTGCAGCTGAACTGATGAACTAATAACCTCTGTAATCATTTTTGAAGTCTTATTCTCTCTTTTTTTTTTTTTTATGGGAACTGGTAACACTGAAAGAATCTTGCAAATTATTGTGATTTTAACAAAAGGACAAATTGCTTCACAGCCTTACGACACAGCATCTACAGCAACTGATGATGTGGCACAAAGCACTTTTTTTTTTTATTTTACTGGCAAATCAGAAGAGGGGCCAAGGCTGTTATTTCATGTTGCCTTCCCACAAGGCTCCTCACCACAAAATATGGCTTAGACAGATCTTTTGTTCCTCCAGCTGCGCTAGGCTTAAGTCTCAGATGATTTCACCAGCACAATAACTTGCTGCCCTCTACAACTTCAACTTCACCGACTTCCAAAGAGTAAGTTTTCTTGGTAAGCAGGAATAAAATGAACTGATTGTGTTATTTTTTCAGTAAGGAGTGATTCGTGCATGTTCTATAATTTGTAGCCTAAACTGCTTACAAATACAGTTAGTAAGCTCTGAGTTCATTACAGATGGGAGAGAATTGTGCTTTTAAGACTTTCTGTTTTCAGCTCTAAGTATGTGGTTTATCATATTGAGTGCATCTGACTTGCATCTCCTGTTATCAAGTTTCCCCTGCCATGACTGTTTTAAGGTTAAGTTCTTAGAAATATCTCCTGAAGTGTTAATATCTCAGTGCTCTGAGAAGTGACCTGCAAGACTGGCAGGACAGTTACTATTCTAGTATTTATCAGACATACTCTCCGAGAGCCAAGGCACAAAGAACTCCCCCCAAATACCAGTTTCTTCACAAATCCACTGGGAGATTTTGGTACCTATTATTTATCCTCCCATCTGACATGATGGTAGTTCTCTTTACACCATCCACATGGCAAGTGGATCAATCCACAAAGGTCTAAGAAAGGGTTTTCCCAAACTGAGCAGACTTTCCTTGGTTGTTCCTCCTGGTTTCTTAGGACAGCTGTGGCACTGAGAACCAAAATTGTTCAATTCATAGAATACATCATGCATTAGGCTATGACCACTAGGAATCATAGGAAATTAGAATTTCTAAGTCTCATCTCCTTTGTTACTGACAGTGTTCTGTAACCAAATATTAAGATATCAAGAAAACAGAGTCCCTTTAATAAGAAACATGGATGTCATTATACAAACACCTGAGAATATCTGCTTTCCTCTCTCTGCCTCAGGGTTCTCGTCCTATACTGAGCAAAGTCTCTAAAACTTTTCCATGGTTTATGTGCTTTGACCTGCAATGTTACATTTTGACTCATCTGCTGTTGTTTAGGTTGAACAGCCTGACATGACTCACGGCTGCTAATTCTGCCAAATCACAGGGTTCCTCTGACTGCACAAAGTGCTCTACAGTGTTAGTCTGGCTTTGCAAAATGATTTGTCTTTCACAGCATCAGGGTTTCACCTCACAAGGGTACTTTGAAGGCCAAGTAGTTCACATCTATAGAGAACATAGGATTAGAGAAGCACAGGAAGACTATGAAGATTTTTTGTGATGTGCAGACAATGGTTGAAGTGCATTGGATTTAACTAAGTTATGGGAATGGAAAAAATCCCATTTTTATCATTATTAACACACAGTACTAAGCCAACCATGTTTTGTGGAAAATAATAGAAAACCAACATAAAATGCCACAGAACATACAATCCCCAAAGCCACATAAATTTCTATTTTACATAATATACAATATTTCCAATCTATTTCAATGTTCTCTTTATAGAAACAATCCTGGGATTACCTCGCCTTAGTCCAGGACATATATTTTTAACAAAAATAACTTTGTTTAAAAACAAAAACAACAGACACGAGCCATGGCTTGGATGCTTAGTAAGACAAGCAGTTTCTTCACAAGGAGGGTAGTACAGCACTGCCTTGGGTTATTTAGAGAGATGCTGGAATTCCACCCCTGAAGATCTCCAAGAGAAAAGTCGAGGCTGATCTAATCTGCTGCTGGAGATGGAAACACTTGAGCAGCAAGTGGCTGCCCCATCCCTGGGAGTGTCCAAGGGCAGGCTGGACAGGGCTTGGAGCAACTTGGGCTAGTGCAAGGTGTCTGTGCCCATGGCAGGGGCTGGAATGAGATGGGCTTTAAGGTCCCTTCCACCCTAAAGCATTCCATGATTCTGTGATTCTATGAAATCACTTCCAAACACTTGTGTGACATTGGCTATGCACCAGAGTGAGGATAACAAATGCCTTTACAAAAATGTGTCTAATTAGGGTATTATGTGTAATGGGTATAATTAGGGTACCTACAAATATCTACAAATATAGGTGTATAACCAGGGTACTGCTGTGTTTCTAAAGGTCTGAGGAAGAAGGTTACTCAGGAATTCCATCTGCACCCATTTCAAACTGAGTTATAAGGCTGACGCTTAACCCACTGTCCAACACAAACCTCAGTGATACCACTTCATAAAAAACCCTTCTGCAACTCTGCAGTAAATTAAAGTGAGACAGGAATGAAGACTGGGATTGGTTAACACTCCCAACTGGTGTCCTTCAGTACCAGGCACAGGACATGTAGAAAGCTGTCCCTTGTCTGAAGTCAGACCAGAAAACTTCTTTTTACATCAAGTACAATGAATTTGTTTATGCTTTTTTTTCTTGAAAGGTACAGATCAAAACTTGGTTTTGTGAATAATGGCACTGACAGCGTTGCCAAAGAAATGCACTGTTCTACTTACTTCATTACTTCATTACGTATTGCTGCTTTTTAAAAGTTAAACTCACACGTAATTTACTTTATGACTATCTAAAACTTAATTTTCCTTCTCATCAACAGGTCACAACATATGAATTTAAATATGGGGATTCTGAGCCAATCAATCTTTCCCCTCCTCTGGGCTGCTTTGGTCGTTTGTCAGTACGAAGATTATGATTTCGAGGATGACTATGAGGAGCCAGACCATCAAACTCCATATTATTTTAACCCAAACACACAAGCTGAAGTTCCTCGCTTTCCTTTCCCAGTGGAGTGTGCCAGGGAGTGTTTTTGCCCACCAGCTTTCCCCTTGTCCATGTACTGTGACCATCGGAACCTGAAGACAATCCCAAATATCCCCAGTCACGTCCAGCAACTTTACCTGCAGAACAACGACATTGAAGCTGTGCCTGCAGCACCATTCACTAATGTCACCTTTGTGAGGGAAATCAACCTCAGCTACAACAAAATTAAATTCCATAGGATTGACCAGGGGGTTTTTGCCAAACTTTCAAGCTTAGTGCAGCTTTATTTGCAACATAACGAGTTAGAAGAGTTTCCATTCCCACTGCCCAGCTCTCTAGAGAGACTCCTCCTTGGCTTCAATAAGATTTCCCGGTTGCCTGGGGAGGCACTGGAAGGGTTACCCAACATCACCACGCTGGACCTTTGCAGTAACTTACTTGATGACTCAGTACTCAAAGACAGACCCTTTTCCAACATGAAAAATCTACTGCAGCTCAACTTATGCAACAACAAGTTACAGACTATGCCTCCTGGTCTGCCATCATCACTTATGCACCTCTCTCTCGAAAATAATTCCATTTCTTATATTCCAGAAAACTATTTCCACAGACTTCCCAAAATCATTGCTCTGAGAATGTCCCACAATAACCTGCAGGACATTCCACGCAACACCTTTAACCTACCCAACCTCCTGGAACTTAACCTTGGACACAACAAACTGAAACAAGTATTCTATATTCCAAGAAGTTTGCAGCACTTGTATATTGAAGGCAATGAACTTGAAAGTACGTTGATGGATAAAATTCTTTAAAAGCAGAAAACTTAGTGGATTTTGGCACTGGTTGTGGGAGGAATGCAGGGAGAATATCATCCCATCTTCTTCAGGATGCATTGTAAACACATCCTCAGTCATTTGAGACCAAACTGATGAAATTAGAGAGGATTTGATTTTTCAGTTTACCCCTAATTTGCAATTCCTTGTAAAATTTAATACCAGTTTTTCATAGAACAAGCTAAAAACTTTTTGAAAATTGCTTCTGATGTGGCAACTGCTAAAAACATACAGACAAAAGGAATTCAAAAAACATTTCATTCACATAAAATACTGATTACAAACTGTAGTGGTAGTAATATTTTTTCTTTTTTTACTCCACAACCTTATAGTCTGTAAACCCCAAAACTGTCATCACTGCCATTTACAAAACTGATTTAAAATGCAAAAATGCTATTACTGCGCAAAAATATTTTCCCTTTTCCATTCCAAAACGTGAGTTTCGCTTTTGCAGTAGGTCTTAAATTCCTGCATTTTAATTAAGATTTTTCACTCTCTTGCAGACATAAACGTTACTTTGATGTGCCCAACTCTGGACCCACTGAACATCCACCAGCTGACCTACATCCGCGTGGACCAGAACAAGCTGACGAGCCCCATCAGCAGCTATGCCTTCTTCTGCTTCCCCCTCATCAGAACCATCTACTATGGAGAACAAAATGTGACTCTCAACAAGCCAAGCCGGCTCCGAACACCGGTGTTCCGGCGGTTCCTAACCCCCGAGGAATACCAGGAAGCAGAAGACAATCCTGAAACGCACAGTCAGGACACCGAAGAAGATCACGAAGCACAAGACAACAACTACTTCTACCCTTACTTTCACTGAAGGAATTGTTAATGAGTGTACAGGGAAAGTTTTCCTTAGTTGGGGGTCATTCATAGCCACTCTAGAACAATTGGATAGTCTGGGATGTTTAATATGGATGTGTGGAGGTTGGATTTAGTGTAGGGAAGTGTCCTCTTAGTGGTGTAGTAAAAACCAGAACAGCAGGAACAAAGAGCACTCACCTGAGCATCAGACAAAGTCTGATACATCCCTGGGTTGATGGTGGGCTTGCCCTTGGGTGAAGAAAACTGACCTGAAAAAGCTTCTGTGTTCTAAACTGCAAAATGCCTAAAACACACATGAATGTCATACTCTATAGGAACAAATAGTTAAGGGCAAAAATCCTCCCAGCTCTACATCCTACTGCTGAGAGCAGAGGAGAACAGACACACCAGAGAGCAGGACAGGAGGGTGAGGTCACAAGAACACTTCCACAAGGTTCCTCCACATCCTCCAGAAATACAGATGTTTCTTCTTCCAGTTTCTAACTGGACAAGAAAATCAATCTTGGAGGTTTGATTTTTCTCAAAAATTCTATTCCCCATTCTATGTTTTAAGTGTCCTGACAAGGTGTATTATAATATTTACTTCTCTGTCTGTACCTCAACTATCACAGTCTTTCAAATGATATTTCAGCTTATTAGTAACATAGGCAATACACAACCTTTCATCACACTCTTAGAATCTAGGGAGAAGTATGAGTATTAACACAACTGAACCATTAGCATTTACATTTTACCTGTGCCTTAGCCCATGCTACTTCAGAAGACATATAAAACTGTAATATAATCTTATTAGAATTGTTAGTCAGGTAGAACAGGCACAAATAGAAGCATTCCAGGTTTTTTGAACTAATATTTTAGACTGTCCCTCTGCAAAGCTAATAGCAGTCAGCTACATTCTGCTTCAAAGTAGAATTAAAACTGCTTTAAGTAACCTGAAATACTGTATAATCCTTGAGCTATGTAGATTTTTTGGTGTCTTATGCCTAGAAACAGATCCAAATAACTACAGGGTAAGATAACACTATAGAGCACTTTATTGCTTTTTTTTTCTTCTTCATTTTTCAGCACTTTTTCCCCATTAATGCTTTGTTACCTGTGAGGGAGAATCCCCATTTTCAACAGGAAAAAAAAAGAATGCAAGCAAAAGAATACACTGTACTTTAACTATATGAAAACTCAAAAAGCTACAAAAAGTATGTGAGTAGATTTGTACCAGTGTTTCTATGAAGTAACACACAGGTTTGTTTTCTTTTTTCTCTTACAATGTCAGTTATTTTTTGAAGCCCACCTTCATATATTTTGGTTTCTGATGAAACAATTTTTAAGAAAATGAAAATACCTAGTGACACATTTTTTAACATAAAGATTCACTTTAAGCCCATGAATATAACCTTGTCTTCCTCTTTCTTAAAAGATGTTTATTAACATTTATCAACCTCTGGCTCATGAACAAGGAACATATGCATACTCATTAAAATATGTACAAATTTAGATATATTTACAACTTTATAGCTTTATCAATATAAACATGGAGTATATGAACCTTAGGGAACCTTTCAGCTATTTCAAATTTTAAGTGAATGGTGCACAAAATGCAGGCTAAAATAGAGGCTTTTTTGAAAGGTTTGCTCAGCTTTAAAAAAAGGACACTATCCTATAGTATGAATATTATATCTTCTATCACAAACTTCCTGCTTTTTAAAATCATCTCTCAAGCAAAGCTTAGCTTTAGTTTTAAAGTAGAATTAAAGATATGAACTTTGCAGCAACTAGTTATATACATTTTTTAAAGTCAAACTGACAGTTATTGAAAGCTTTAGAGCTTATGACATTTAACTCATTTGAGTCTTATTATATTTAACTCCTTCAAATGGGACATGAAAGTTGTATTACAAAAAGAACCATTGTAACTCACTTTTCTTTCAGTTAATATTATCATCTCTCATCTGTGGCAAATAGGACACTGTTCTTCCAGAAGGATTTTAGGGTGATTATGGAACTAAAGACTTGTCAGCTTTGGAGAAACAGGAATTCCTAACAAAGAACAGAATTCATGGATATTGAGCTGAATACAGTTTGCTCTGGTAAGACTGGGAATGGCTTCTGTAAAAGCCACGATGCTCTGCCCTTGCAAATCTCTTGGAGTTCTCTGAAGGAATCATGAAGGATGGGGAAAAGGGAGATCCTGGTCCAAACTGCCTATAAAAATTTCTGAGAGGTTTTTAAGGAAGAATAAATGGTCAGTTCTCACTGTGGAGGGATCCCACTGGTGGGAGCTTTGCTGGAATTTATTCAGTTTAAAACACTTGCAAGAGATGGACAAAGCAGGTTGAGCAGGGAGGTTAGGAGAGCTAAGGATTGATGAGTGACTGCAACAAGGCCTTGGGATGCTAAAACAGCCAATGAAACTCATCACTCTTAAAGAGAAGTGATAGCCAAGGGAAAGATGGAAGTGTGACCTCATTGCCACCACTCAGCAGCAAGACTCAAGTAGTTCAGTAGGTGGTTCAATGAAAAACATTGGCTTGGTACCCAGCAGCAAACTCAAATGTAGAGTAACTAGAGAGAAAGAGAAAGCAAGAGACATCAAGGCGCCACTATAAATCTATGATTCACCCAGACATTAATCACATTATTGATTTCCAAACCCTCAGGTAGTTGGTGTAATTACATATGGCATGATTAGAAAAGGATCTCAGAAAGGTAATGAGGCCACCAAAGGTAAGGAATGGCTTCTATCTAAACAGCATAGAAGGCACTCACCAGCTCAGCAAAGAAATTCCTAAGAGGAGCTCCAGAAGATCCCCACAAAATTAGGAGCTGCACAGACAGCATGGATCCAGGGATCAGCTGCTCCAGGACAGGGGCAAGGAGCCATCAGGGGATATGGCCCAGGTACAAACTGGACAAACAGCCATTTGTAGCAGTGAAAAGTCAGCCCTTAAGCTGAGCTCCCGAGGACACAGCAGCAATTTTACCTGTGTTTCAAGAGAAGACTGCACAGGTAATTGTATTTCTTGGAAGAGATCCATTACAGGTTGTTAAACAAAGCACAGTAGGTACAAAAGAGCTGATCTGAAAATAGCTGGAGAATGGAAGAACATTTGAAGACAGGATGAGACAAGGATCCTACCTGACTGTCCTGTTCCCACTCTTCCCAAAGCGTCTGCTCATGGCCCTTGCTGGAGACAGGACTGCAGAGGGGTCACACTGCCCTTTATGTGCCCTCCCTACCCTCAGCTCTGCTAATGTGCTGCTGTTGCTCCTCACTACCAGGAAATGCTGAGTGCCTCCATAGAGGAGAATTTTAAACTCTGTGGGTTTTTTTTTAAGCACTACCAACTGTGGTTATATTCCAAGGCATTTTCCAGCTCCTTAAATTTGGGAACAGCATGCCTACAATGCTCCACGCTGCAGTGTCCTGGAGCAGACAGACATCCACCCTGATCCAGGTACTCAAAGCAGCCCTGCAAGTGTGGAGCTCTGGATAAACCAATTATACCACTACACAAGCACCAGATTTTGGTAGCAAAACATCCTTGCTTCATGTTTGCTCTGGTATTTAGTTTCAGAATATTATTTAGTGGTTTTAAGAAGAAAATAGATTTGTAAACTAAGAACTAAACATGTATTAAAATCTTATCTATTTCATCAGTAACAGCAAGATCTAACAAGCATCAAACAGCTTAATGAGCTTATTTACAGCAGAATCAGAAAACACAGAAGCAAAGCCTGATCTGGTTCACAACTCAGTGTCTCCATTAGCAATTCAGTAGAAGCACCAGCCACAAGAGGTTATTGTAAAAAATAAAAATAAAGGAAGATAAATAATTACATTTAGTTATTTAATCCAACTGTCTCCATTTCTTCCTTTAGCCTCAAAAGAGTGGGAATATATTTTGCCTTTTCCCATTTTTTGGAAGGTATTTCATAATTAAAAGAGTTACTTTTTGAGACTTACTTCAGTATTCTGATAATAAAAGTTATGTGGATTAGCAAAGAGTTCTTTATAGAAAACAGATGGTTTACAGTTCATGTTTTCTTAGTTTAATTTATTCACATTCCACTTTTACAATATGTATCCATTTCCTTCTTTGTTTCTCAGTTTGATCATTGCAAGTAATAAACATAGGTATTTCCTACCTGAAAAGTAGGAAAGGAGAACATGTTATATTTTTAACCAAAAAAAGTTTACACTGAAGAGATTTCACAATCATTTCCCAGCACTGCTGCAGGGGTATGAACTTTTCAGCTATAAGCCAAATTGTGTGTATTGCAAGTTATGGAACTCCACAAACACAAACACTTATCATCTGATGTTTTAAAGTATTTCATCCAAAGTTTACATTTCAAACAACCCAATTAATTTAAAAGAAAAACACATAATAATCTTATAATTCATTGCATAAATTCATCTTCTACACAGAAAAAAAAAAGAATAAATTAACCTTCCCCTTTCTTATAAAAGCACAAGGCAAGGAAAAGCAGGTAAATATGAAGATGAGCCACAGACACAGAGTAAAGCAGATGTACAAAGGACATAAGGGGCAGATGACAGGAAATCTGATGTAAAATATCTGTATCAGGCCACTGATGCTCAGAGCCCTGACTCGAGTGTCCCTGTGGACAGAGTAACAGCTCTCCACAAAGGATGGTGTTGTCATAAAGAACTAATGCCAATTCAGGAAGGAATTCTAAGAAATTTAAATAAGCTGCAGTAGGCTGGCTTTGTGTCAGGCTATAACTGGTGATATATAGCAAAGTTCAGGAGAACATGAGCTCCACAGAGGGGTCTGGGCGAGCAGACAGTGCTGTTCCTCCAGGGATCATTCACATTTGTTAACCACAGCTGCACTGCTGTTTAATACTGGGCCTGATTTTTAAAATGCACTTTATTCATTTATAACACAGTAACTGATAAAAGGACTCTTGTTTTTTCATAAATACAAGAAATAGAGGTAATGTCTTCAGCTTCCAAAAATTCTGATTATAAATCAGAATCATATGGAAGGATGTCCATACAATCACATTTTTCATCTGTCCCTGTTTTGCAGCTGGTGGCCCTAACAGTGACCTAAACTTAATCTAATCCACTGAGCCTTGGAAATTGTTGCAACTTTTCATACAAATACTGGAGGTGTTTATGCATAACTATTTCATCTCCAGCACTTTTTTGGTCATTCTGAATCTTGAAGAATGTTCTAAGCTTTGTCTCTACAAGATGATAATAATTTATTTTACATTTCATACCACCTCTGAACCCTCCTCCTTCCCTCCCATGCTGAGCTGGAATATACTTTAATGTTACCCAACTGTTCTATAGTATTGCCTTCAGCCCAATTTCTGTGCAGGGCTCAAGAACAAACCAGGAGACTGTTTCCTCCTCTCTTTGGGATACTTTTAGTTCCCTGAATGAATGCAACCCCAGCACAAGCACTAGCATTAAACTGCCTTAAAACTTGTTTTATCCCCTGTATCAGGACCTCAACAAAAAGCAGAGGGGGATGCAGGACTCACAGAAGTCTCATATCACAGAGCAGTACCAAAAAGAAAAAAGCAGTTTTAGAAGGCAGAATTAATTCCACACAAATGTCAAGCAGAAAAGGCCTGTATTTTAGAAAATAAAAATTACGTAGAGAACAACCTCATGAAGTTATATTTCGGTTAAAAAAGAAGAAAATAAAAAGATAAACACTGAGTTCAGTTTCAACATCACTTCATGCCTTTGTTCTCTCTAACAGAAAATCTATGCCTCGCTGCTTGTAAATTATTTTGCCCATGTTATCAGGCTGGTTCAATAACTCACTTTTACTCTCTAAAACCTTTTCTGTTATAATGATTCCAATCCAGAACAGCTCGTCAACATGAAGTGGTTAATCACACTTCACACACAAGACATGCTAAGGAATATTGAACATGTTGCCTTCCATGTGGAGCAAAAATATCACACACAAAAAGAAAATTCAGCACTCTGCCCAGGTCTACAAATGCCCAGGAGTCTTTAAAAGCTTTCCTAATTTCTCCCCATCTTCTTCTGTCACAGACAAATTTCTGGCCAGGAAAAGACACTGACTTTTGAACATTCTGTATAAGTGATTTTTAGTATTCACCATCAGCACAGGTCAGCTGAGCAATAATCCATACTGCTTTTTTCCAAGAACACTTCAAACCAATCAAACTCAAATTGCAGAACTGGCCAATACTGTCCTTTAGAGAATACAATACAAGAGGAGAGCCAAGGTCTTTAAGCAGCTGCAAAAATACACTTTCTTTGCCTAAATATAGAACAAACCTGAGTACTCACAAACTTTTAAAATCTCAGTCTTGGTTTATTTCATAAGGAATATCTTGAAGCATTAGTAGGAAGGTGAGAATGGAACTGAATTAGTCCCTGAGCAGGGCAGATATGAGGCCA
The DNA here is from genome assembly GCF_025592945.1 of Manacus candei. Taxonomy (NCBI): domain Eukaryota; kingdom Metazoa; phylum Chordata; class Aves; order Passeriformes; family Pipridae; genus Manacus; species Manacus candei. The sequence continues at coordinate 897,680 of NW_026138084.1, forward strand.
CTTGGAGTACAAGATAAATAGACTGAGTTGGACAGCAGCCAGAGTAAATAATTCACAAAATCTGCAAAACAAACTCTTTCCTCAGGTCCTCCAGGATGTTTTCAGCTTGATTTTTTCCTTTATCTGCTCTTGACATATAAACTGCACTAAATACCAGATTCCTTCCCAGATGCTGAAGAAGCTTCAGGCAGCAACGGATAGTTTGGATTGTTACCTTCATTTCTGTCTTGCTCTACTCCCACACTTTTCCTATCTCTGCCATCCATACCCATCCAACTTCTCTTTTTCTGTCTTTAAAGAGAGAATTATTTTTCATTGTTTAACCTGATAGAAGGCAACCTTGGGCAACAAATTTTACACCTACTCTGTATGCAACCCTTTTCCCCTAAAGTTAAGTTTTTCTGGCAGGAGAATCCAGAGAGCAAGTGTCCCTTGTCAAACTGGCTTGGGCTCCCTCTACTAGAAGCAAATAAGTGTTGTGCTTCATTTATACCTTCAGCTACATTTTATATCCTTACAAAACTGTAGGGAATGACCACTGCTCAAATTTAAGCCAGGATTCCATGTCAACAAAATTAGTAAAATGACCATTTTATATGCCAAACACTTCAGGCAAAAGTATTTTGTGGGGAAATCAGTCGGTGCAAATGAGGATCTTGGGGAAATCAGAAAGCCCACCATGAACATTATCAAGGCCCTCTTCAGAAACTGGAGCTCAGGGAGTTAAAAACAGCTTGTTTAGGTTTCCAACTGCACAGATCCCTGTAACCAGAGTCCAAGCAGCAGACACTTATACATCCAATTTCCAAGCACTAACAGTGCCTAGAAAGCACTCTCTGCTTGCCAGGGTATTTCCTGTGAGCTCCCCTACTGCCAGTGCATAAGAACCACATTTTCATTTCACATGACTTGGATCCACTCTGAGCAGGAATAAAGCAACACTGGTGCTGGAGGAAGCACTGCTGCCCCTTCCTTGTTTGCAGCCACTTGTCCCATCCCTGTCCTTGAGCTGCTCTGAGCATCTGGTACATGTTCAGATAAAAACTATTTTTATCTGACATGATTTGCTGATATATTTTCTTCTTCCTGACACAAGGGATGACAATGCAGACAAAATATGGCACTACTGTTTTATTTGGCACTGGCAGTAAATGCATACTGTAAGCCAGACCTTGATGACATCATGCCAAATGAATTAACATATCACTCTTTGAATGTATTTGTAAGTATTCATGAATTTTTTTACAAGTGCTTGTACAAGAACAGTGAATATACACAATGTTTTTGTGATAAGCACACAAATCTTGTGACGCAGATCAGACTTTTCACATTTTCTGCAGAAGTTATTCCTAAAGTCTGCTCATCTTGCAGATCAAAGTAAGCAAGAGCTTTCTTGCACAAAGACTTTCTAATTTTTCAAGGCCTCATTTATCTAGTAGCTTTCTCTCATTTTGTAAAGTTGTCATATATAAGGAAAAAAAAAAAAACAACAAAAAGTATTCCCGAGATATTCCATGTGCCTCCCTGTGAATTCAAGGATTTCAGTACTTATAGAATAAACTATAGTGAAAATATTACAAATATATTTAAGATTTTATATCTTGCTTTCAGCCTCAATGCTTGATAGTTTTTCCCCCCTAGAATAGTTATCCTTTGATTACACTCAAGCATTGGAAACACTTGGATGCCTCAGAGCCAGAGGAAATCTTACCCTGGATGTTTGGCAGAGGGGTGGCAGCTGGAAAGGGGGAAGAACAAAGCAGAGCTGTGTCATCACTTCCGAAACGTGTCTGAAGCCAGGAGGGCTGGGCAGATGGTACTGCCACTCCCAAACCTTTGGTGTTCCAGCAGAACAGCATCCAATGTGATTCAGGGCCCAATTTCCAGTATTACTGAGCCTGTTCCCTTTAGATCTGTTAGATCATTATCCTAGAGCAAGCTCAAAGGCCAAACTATCACACTGTTAAATTTGCATGTGAGATAAACTAGGAACATTATTATAAAATCCTAATGAGTTCAGAAAGTGGTAATATTATAAACTCACAGAGTTTAGAGAGCAACTGGCTGTAGTCACTCTCTCATTTGCAGATTTACAACAGACATCTGGTCTCTAGACAAGGCAGCACAATACAACTTAAGCAAAAGGTGCATGGTTTATCCCCAATATTACTCTAGAAAAAAGCAAAAAAAAATTACCTTGAAAGAGAAGTATAAATCTGGATATATTCCCACTAGATTTTATTGCTACATACTTTTTAAAGACTCGAAAAAGCTACTTTGTAAACTTTCAAGTTGGTCATCTGGCTCCCATTTGTGCTGCCTGCCAAAAATACATAATGAGGAAAAGGATGGGGGAGGAAGAACTGCATTACAAATCCAGAAAACTGCTGCTCATAGTTCAGATGGAAATTCTACACCTGGACAGCATTCACTGAGTTATCTATAGAACTGAAACAGAGCTTCACTTAAAGCAAGTATTTCTTGTGAGAGCATTTTTTCAATAAACTGTCTTAATAAGTCAATTAATGAAGCATTTACACACCAAAAATCAACACACATGAAGTTCTAAAGAGTATTTTTTTGTTTCCAGAACTCTTGACACTGAAAAGTTTCCATTTCATAGGTAGGTGAAACTTCTCTAAACATATATAACTTGTAATTTTATTATTCAGAGAACGTGCCTAACACAGCAGACGTATGTTTTGGCTCTACCTCTGCCTCAGAAAGCAGCTGCTTTGTCTCTGAGCTAAAGCATTTAAACCAAATGGATAACACATGCCTTATTAGAGACCTCTACATTGCACAATTAATATTTGATTTACAGAAAAAGCCTTTGGAATTCTAAAGAAGAAATCACCACAGAGCAGAAATCTGCCATTTTAACAAGTAACACCAAAAGTAGGATGAGCCAGACAGGCTCAGAACTCACAAATGTTACGCAAAGTACAACCCCCTGCTCCAGGATATTACCTCTCCCCCTGGGAGAGAATGCTGGCAGAGCATTTTTACCCCATGGAAAGTACTTTTCAGCCTGTCAAACGGAGAGAGTATCCATTTCAGCAAGTGGGATGTAATTCATAACTTGAACCTGAAGTGCATTGGTAAGAATAACCTACAGATAAGGATATCTGGTTTTATGACAGTCACTGAAGAACTTGGAAGCTACTAAAAAGGTAGGTGGACTTTTTTCCTAAAAGTATATTAGCCTAAAACTTGAATAAAACACTCCATTACAGTAAACAGGGGAAAATATTGTATGAAGATACAAAAGTATCCCATGCATGTTTGTAATGCTTGAAGGATTATGTTTATCAGCCTCCTCCCCCTGCCTGAAAAGTGCACAACCTGTAAAGTATTCAGGGGGTATTAAGTTATCTGTTCTCATTTACTTTTAAATGTAAAGTAAAAGACAATTAAAGATTATTGTTATAGAGCATTTAGGTTTAAAAATCCTTATTTTGACAATCCAGAAAAATGCATTTGAACCTCTCAGGTTTTAATTAGTCCAGCCACACACTTGCCAAATGTTTCATAAATTTACAAAATCCTCTTGCTTTTGACAAAAATAACACTGAGAAACAAAATGCAGTTAAGATAATATTTTCCTTACTACTTGGAAAATGCTGTTTGTTATTTCCCAGTTTCTTCTCGTGTTAAGAACAGCTTTTATAGAGTCTAATTAAAGGATATCAAGAGTTAAAAGTTGTTCCATGTTCCTTATGTGTTACAAAGCCCTGCCAACTAGTCCTCTAGGCTTTAAATATTGTTTTGACGGATTGCATTTTCATTTCCAGTCCCAAAGAAAGTGTTCTCCATAGTCCAGGCATAAGCAGATCTCCAGCAGCTCAGTGAAAGCCTCAAACATTGTTCCAGGGGAGGATGGAGACTTTGCAGGCTACTTTCTTTTTGTTTGTGCTTGTACCTTTGGTAAGTCCAGCACCACCTCTACAGCAACAACCATTCCAGTTTGAGGAGTATGATACAGATGTTTCCATGGGAAGCCTGATCCAACAAGACTATGAAATGCAATCCAAGGATACAATAAAGGTATTTTATTTATATTTTCATTTTAACACTTTTAGCTGCTAAGCAGTATGTGAATGATGTATGTGCATGTGAGTTTTGTGGAACAGTCTTGGAATAATAGCAAAACATACAATAGGTTCAGACACAGGGAAAGCCACTCAAAACCACAAAAATATTATGCTTGCTACAGTCTGAGAAAGCCACAGAAGGCAGGGTTTCACAAATAAGACTAAAGCATCATTTTAACTCTGCTGTAGTTCTGTGCCTACAATTGGAAGAGTTTCAAGAATAGGATATTCTAGTTATTAGCTCAACTGTTTGAGCAATGTATTAGCACAGTAAGTCTGCTTAAAAACAAGGAAGGTAACTGTATTTATGACTTTTTTTATGTCCAAGCAATACTTGGAACAGTCCCTTTTCTTGAACATAACCTGCCAGTATAAACCAGTTTCTCTCTTGACTTACCAAACCATCAAGTTTCTTGCCTGGGCTTTTTCAGGGGTGGGTGGTTTGGGTTTCTTACAACTCAACAGTTCAGCAGCCCTGAACTTCCATGGAATGCTCAGTCCTGCAGGAGTCACCTACATGATTAACACTTTGAAGGTCTTAATAAAGAGAATCTCTGCTGCAGCTCAGGGCACTCAGCAGCACCCCCAAACGGGGAGCCCTGTGCTCCACATCCAAACCTGTTGCATTAAACGCTGAAGCAGAAGAAACAAAACCAGGGGAGAGTTAAATGAAGTGCCACAGCCTCAGCTGCCAGGGACAGCTAAAAACCTCCCACCTCTGTTCAGACCCAACCAGTACACGTCAGGAGAAGGAGGTACAACACTGATCAAGAATTAAAACCAGCAGTGATTGTCCCAAAACTAATTGCCAAGGAAAATAAAACATATCCAAACCACGTATTATAAATTCAAAGAGGTTTTCATTATTAACTGTACTTGTGACAAGAACTTAGTCTGATAAACAAGAAAAATAAGACAACAGCAAAAGATAGTGACTAAAAAACTGCAGCATAAATATAGAAAGATCAGTTTTGTATACCTTTTTAATATTTTCCCAATTCTACTGAAATTACAGCACTCCACTGTTAGACTAAAAACAGCAGCTACATATTTATACTAAAAATGTCTAAGGTATTTTTAAATCTGACATCTGCCACAGTGATGAAGTAACATTTTCATAAACCCATGAAGAGGAGACAGTTTAAATGACTCTTAACTAATAGGTGAATAACCACTCACAACTAACTTTTTAAAAAATACCAGAAATGCAAACTTTAACCAGTTAGGCACAGCATCAGAAGACACTCATCAAGAAATCATTTTAAGATGATTGCTGTGGTTTCAGTAAAAGACCAACAAGGAATATACCTACATGGGAATGGTGCCAACAGACGTGCCCCAGACTAACCAAAGTCCCTCCTGGCAGTGCCATGAGCTACAGGTCTTCTGAAGGGCAACATTTCTGCTAAGATAATTCTAGGAATGCAGTCAGTCATGATTTCCATCAGGTCAGTTCTCCAATGACATGTTTTCATTGCAAAATAATAAATTAGTTCCTTATGTGCAAAAACTACATCTATACGAGTTCCAGTGGTCCCAGTTTAAGTCATGGAGTGCACAAACAAATCCTCTATTCATTGACTGCACAAATTCTAGCTCCCAAATATTTCAAGTGTTAACTGTAACTGAAATACATGCCAAAAATGTCCTCAAGCATGCCCAGTCAGAAATCTGTTGTGCATGACAAATTTAACTCCTTACTGCATGCCTGAACATAGTTAGAAAGAAGATTTTTAGTAAAAACATCAGAAGAAACCCATTTGTGTTAGTGAGCAACAAAACCAAATGAACTTTAGTTTACTGGTAAGGAAAAGGTCAGCCAAGCAAAATGTATTACAATGATTATTTGAAGCCACAGCCAACCCAGTCTTGAATAAAATTTTAGCAATTTGAAAACATGAAATCTTAATTTCCACAAGAGAACAGAACCATCCAATTAGACACTGTCTCACATCTGGACTAATTCATTTCACTGAATATAAACTATCAGCTTTACAGACCTTGGTGTGTTATTGCAGAAATGTGAAGATGGTTCAGGTATTTAGATGTAAAGTGTTAAGTGGTTTTCTATGGGTAATTAAGTCTGTACAGTAAAGTGCAAGAGGCAGGTGGAATTTCACTATGCAAATAAGCCAATATTCCTTCAGTGCATTCCCAACATATGCAAGCAATGAACATGTGGTTCTAATCCAAACAATCTTGTGCACTGATACTCCATGCTTAGGAATTTTTATAGCTGACCAGCAAATATTTTTTTCATTTTGTGGATTTAATATCATTCTGCAAATAATCAGTTTTAATTTTTTGTGACATTTCCCACTCGCAGAGATTAGCTGTACATTGAATTCTGCAAAGAATTCCTGTCCACACTCTTCCACAGATCACATCTCAAGTAGGATACTGTGCTAGAAACCTACACCTGGTACAGATATGCTGTGTCAGCAAAGGTTTTTCATACAAGCACATTAAAAGTGTCCCTTACAAGCCAAAAAACTGCAGCAACAGCAGGGCAGCTGTTCCATTACCAGTCCTTGTACTCAGCAGTCTCTGCTGGCACAGTCACCTCAGCCAAGGTCCACATCTTCCCATGCCTCACAAACAGCTCTGTGGGAGCTCAATCTTACAGAAACCTTCTGTAATCCTTTGGTTTTACTGGAGCAAAGCAACCCCTCCCAAACCAGAGCCAGAGCAGGGACAGGCAGATGCAGGGAAGAGCCAAAGGATGGGTGACTGACAGGCCAAAAAGGGGCCAAAATGACAGAGGCTGGGCAAGACATTTGTTTCTCAGGCTTTATATGTCAAGCCTGAGGGGTTTGTTTTGCAGAAGACAAAAATTCCCACAGTAAAAGTCTATGCAAGCAATTAAACACTAACTAAAAGTCAGTATCAAAAGTAACTTGGAAGATAATATTACTTCCCCACTGCTCTTACAGATGGACTATCTGTGTGCCTGAAGGAAAGGGGAGTAAGGGGATGAAAAACCTGACATTGGTTGACTTGTGAGCACTTGCAGTGCATAAGCAGCTCTTCAACAGAGCTCCTGCCAGGGCCTGATCCTTAACCACATTTAAAACAAAACATCTTCCACAGCTGATAATGTTCTTTCCTCCATGTGTTTCCAATAGCCACACACACCAAAAAACATATTGTCTTACTCTGTCCTACAAGTATTCCCCATCAATAAAAAACACAAACAAATTATGTGAGCCAAGAACAACTGCCACAGTCAACCTGAAACCCTCAACTTTAATCCCTGCACCCACTGTATGTATCCTACAATCCTAGTAATAACAGGTAATTCTCAAATTCCTACAGTGTTCAGTGAAAAAAGAACCTGACTACCATTTCCTGCACCACAAGAAGCCGTTTCTGTTTGCAGCTCACACCTTAGAACAGATTTAAGTGCAGTTCATGGAAACAAATTGCTAAATTTCAGCCAATATCTGAAAGGAACATATTTGTAAACTAAATTGTCCTTCAGTTGAAAAGATGTAATGACCATCTCCACAGGGACATCTGAATAGCTTTGAGGAAATGTCATTTTACTGAGATTATTTGGGCAAAACAAAAAACAACTTACCCTCATGAGAATCCTATCCAATTTTGCACCATGTGCAAAATCTATCTTCAGAACTCCAGGTGTTTGTAGACACCCATCTCTTACATATTCCTTCCCACCACGTAGTCTGTATTTTCTCTCTATTTTTATTTTGTCTCTACTGTTCTTCCCTGAAGGACTTTACTGTTCTAAAGAGCATGAGCAGCAGCAGCTTCCCTTCTTGCCTTTCAAAGTGAACAGTTCATGTGCAAAAGGGATAATAGATCACATCAGTCATCCAGCAGAGAGAGTACTTAAAAAACTAAATATCAGAGGAGGTATGCCACAGGAAGCTCACTTTTAAAGCACATGTTATTTCAGATCCTTGTAATGCTCTGTGGCTTTTTGTTTGCTGTTTGTTTTTTAAAATAACATCTGCTCTCACCCAAAGGATGGAACAAATGTTTCTCTTGACACTTCCCTAAGGCTGCAAGGGGACGACAGCCAACTGGATGTGCCCCCAACAAAGGATACAAGTAAGTCAACTGATGTGAACAGTGTCCTGCCTGAGCTCTCCAAAAGAACATATTTTAATATGAAAATCTAATATGCAAAGGATGACAAAAGCTACAGAATTAGTCTTTTCATTTTTGAATCTCTTTCATTTCTCCTGTGGAAAGTCTTCCAACTTCTGATGGAAAAATTGAAAGGATCCTCAGGTAAACTCTGAACACACAAAGCACAGCTTGTAAGAATCTCTACAATCATATTTGCCACTGAGATGTTCCCAAGTTAAATAAGTTAGGCAAGACAGCCAAGAAAAACAAAATACACCCCCTGGTAAGTTCCACAGTTTACCCAAGTCACAATGATGGCTTAATCCGGTGTGCTTGAGTTACTTCATGGACTTCTCAGAAACATCAGCAATTCTCAGTTTACATCTGGTGACCAGGGAGGGCAACAGTGAAAGGACATCAGGAACCTTCTTCACCAGCCATTTTCCTGCAGGCTCTGAGGTACATTGTCCAGATTTCTCCTCACAAGCCACAGAGCTTTCTAAACATGACAGGAACAAAGTTTGTCTGCCAAATGGAGCAGTGAGAGAAAGACACATGTATTTTGTGTGTCTGTGATCTAAACCTCCAAAAATAACTGATGACTCAGCAAGACCAGTTGAGTGTCAATCTACACCAAAGTGTTAATCAAGGTCAATTATTGCCAAACAGCATCTGTCAACAAGTTCTTGTCAAAAGCTGAACAAGTGTCCAAGAGCACCAGAGCTTCTAGTCCCAGGCAAGCATAAAAACTGTTGCCTTGTTAATAATGACAAACAAGACACTAAATCAAAAAAGGCAAATAGGGCAGAACTCTTAAGCCTAAAAAATTATAGTATTCACAGAGCTAGACCTCAAAATCTATTCCACTCTGTGCAGTACTGGCATAAGAAAAAGAGAATTGCTGTTATCCCTGCTGGGTTGGGTTCCCAGTATTGACCAGCTGCTTCTGTAACTCTTCCCTGGTTGGGGAAGATCCTGTTTTGCTCTCTAGTGATAACAAACTCCCTGGTGGTGTGGCCCTGCTCTCTGTACTGCAGACAGACCAGGGTGGAAGCCAACCAGAAAACCCAGTACAGCACCCAGCAGTGGTGACAAAACCACACTCATTATAGGTATTTGAATATTGCTGGCATGAAAAATTAAAGCAAACCAGAAATTCTAGTACTTTGCTAATGTCCATGAGGAACAGGGCAAGCCACAATGGTCTTAAACTGCATTAAAAAAAAAAAAGTTTTTCCCCTCTATTTGAAACAAGAGCTATAAAAACACCTCAGCATAAAACTGCTGGAGGTTGTCTACAGGGCTCTGAGTGACCTGGTCTAGTGGAAGGTGTCCCTGTCTGTGGCAGGGGGTTGGAATGACATGGTTTAAGTTCCCTTCCAACCCAAACCATTCTGTGGTTCCAGGATAATTATACAGTCAGCACTGCTGGATTTTTTATCAAAAGTTTTAGACCAAATAGTAGCTGGGAGCAAGACAGAATATATGTGACCTGCCAGAAATGCTCCAATGCAATGACAGTGCCAAATGTGTGCACTGCCAGGTGTTTCTCCTTGTGGATTTCTGCTGTCTAAAGAATGGTTCCAAATGTGACATTTAACATGGTCACAGACTTGCAGCTGGCATACTTAGAGAATCCCAGAATATGCTGAGTTGGAGGGGACCCACAAGGATCATCAAGTCCAACCCTTAGCCCTGCACAGGACCATTCCTAAGAGTCACACCACATCCCTGAGGGTATTGTCCAAATGCTTCTTGAGCTCTGGCAGCCTTGGTGCTGTGACCACTGCCCTGGGGAGCCTGTTCAGTGCCCAACCACCCTCTGGGGGAAGGATCTTTTCCTAAGCTCCAACCTAAACTTCCCCTGACACAACTTCAGGTCCTGTCTCCAGTCACCACAAAGAAGAGATCAGTCTCTTCACAACACTCTAAGCCAATTAAAGACTTAAACTGAACTGAGGTCAATCAATAGTATTTCAACACATGCTCAGATAAGAACAGAGAAATCACGCACGATTCAAAGAATAAAAAACTCAAACCAGCTCAGAATGTTAAATCTCTTCAGAACTTGATATGAATAATTTTCTTTTTTTTTTTTTTTTTTTAAATCTAATGAAGGGAAATCTTAAAAGATACCACAGAAAAGTCTACTTTGACCATTCCAGTGTAAGTTATTGACCACTGTTTGGTTTCAGACCTGCCCACGTGCCTGCTGTGTGTGTGCCTGAGCGGGTCCGTGTACTGCGAGGAGATCGACATCGAGGCCGTGCCCCCCCTGCCCAAGGAGACAGCTTATCTGTATGCAAGGTTCAACAAGATCAAAAGGATTGCAGCCTCAGATTTTGCTGACATTAGTAAGTGATGCTCAACTTTTAATTTCTGCTCACCTGATAGTATATTTGAATGCCCGTGTCAGAAAAGGAACTGCAAAGGTAAAATGGAAACACCTTTTGGACCATGTAAACATCTTAATTCTCCCAAACCATCAGGGAAAGAGCAGATTGCTAAAAATAAAATTCAACTCTGCATCCCAGCCAGTGTTAAATGAGCAGGCATTACTTTTCCTTCAAATGCTCCAGGGACATCTCTCCCAGCTCTCTCACTCGACAGCATGACAAATTCTATGAATATCTGAAATCATGTTGTCTCTAAGACAACAAGAAGGATTCAGAGTATTTTCTCTTCTTTTTTTTCAATTGAAGACCGTGAGAAAATCCAGATGTGGGTTTTATCCACATTTTCATAGTATTTGCACTTGTAGATCACAATTCAGATGCTGCAGCCAGCAGTGTAACCTTTAACATATGCAGCCATACATATTTCACATGCCACGTAATTATAGAGTCAATATTTAGATTGTCATTTCTTTTATGTAAAGCTACCTTGAGAAGAATTGATTTTAGTGGAAACAGGATAGAAGAAATAGAAGATGGAGCCTTCTCAAAGCTTCTGTTGTTGGAAGAACTTTCTCTTGCTGAAAATCGACTTGTAAAACTTCCTGTTCTACCTCCCAAACTAACAACATTTAACGCAAACCAAAACAGAATCAAGAGCAGAGGAATCAAAGCAAATGCTTTCAAGGTAAGGAAAAAACCCAGTAATTTAGGTGACCAAAGTAAATTCAAGTTAGTAACCAGACTATTCAGTCTGCCACCAAATTCCCTTTCCTGTGTTTATTGTAATCTAAGAAACAAACTGTGATGAAGTTTTCCAGCTGTTCCTTGGCTTTTAAGGCACTCTGGAAGATCAGTCCTTTGTGCACTCTCGTGCCCTTCATGTAAACCATATTTTTCTACAAAATACCTTACCTACCTCCTTTCTCTCTTACATGCAAAGAAAAGCTCAGTTCAAAAACTCAAATACAGTTCTGAGGACCACAGAAATACTGATAAACAAAGATGGAGCTTTATAGTGGTCTCAAGTTTTATAACCAATGTACTGACACTGAAATTTCCAAGACATAGAAGGCCTGCCCTATGAGTTTCTCAATATAATAGAATTCAACATTCGCAGTAAAACAATGTTCTGTCTTATATCAGTTTCCAGGCTTTCTCTGTGATCAGAAAAAAATACTGATGTCTTCTAACAGGCACAAGTTATTTAACTTCAAGTAAGCAATACCAGCATTAGTAATTTCTCTTTAACAGAAGCTCACAAATTTGGCCTACCTCTACTTGGGGCACAATGCACTGGAGTCTGTTCCGCTGAACCTACCGGAGAGCCTGCGGATTCTTCACCTTCAGGTATTCAAAAAGCATTTCCCTCATTAGTTACATACTTTCAAAGAAACTCATTCTCTTTTGAAGCAGTTTCCACTACAATTGTTAAATGCTCCTCCAAATAAAACAGTTTAATCTGTATGGCCACAACCATCCAGAAGTTTGAAGTTGTTTGGTAGCTAATTACCATGCAAGGATTTATTATTAGGTCTGTACATCGAGGATAGGAAATTGCAAAAATAAGCAAAAACTTTATATCAGCAATACATTCCATACATCAATAACAATGTCAAGTCATTTGATCAGTTTGAAAAGACTTGGTTCCTACATATCTGAAGTAAATGATGGAATTCTTGGGGTGCCCTGCACAGGGCCTGGAGTTGGATTGGATGATCCTAATGGGTCCCTTCCAACTCAGCCTATTCTACAGACAAATCAAATATGACAAAATAGGAGGGCAAGAGGAATAAAATTAAAGTGTGAAAAATCTTCCACCTATACAGGTACATGTGTATATAACTGGCTGTGTGTTTCCTAAACTGTTTTGTTCTGCAGTACAACAACATCACCACCATCACGGACGACACGTTCTGCAAGTCCAACAACACGCGGTACATCCGCACGCGCATGGACGAGATCAGGATGGAGGGCAACCCCATCGTCCTGGCCAAGCACGTCAACGCCTTCTCCTGCCTGAGAATGCTGCCCGTGGGCACCTACTACTAACCCTGCTCCTGCCACTGCACAGCCCACAGCTCAGCCCTGGTAACAAAGGATCCTCTCTCCCTCTGGTTACAAGCTCCTATCCTCTCCCCCACTAATGCTGTTTTCCCTGCATACCCAGAACCTTCTACGACGTTCAAGTGTGGTTCTGCTTGGAAATAACTATTTCTAAACAGTCACTTTATTCAGTAGTTTTGGTGTCACTGCTGTCAGAATCTTTTCTGTTAATGAAAGTGTAAAAATACACATATGCACACACAGCTCAACCTTCACTTCATCACTTTTCGTGTAGGTAAAATCACACAGTAACTGCTGGTTCACATTCTTTGCCAGTATTCAGAACAATCACCACATTTGACTTTCAGATAAATGCAGCACACTCTTGGAGCAAGCTACACAGGCAAAATACTTCTTTCAATTCCAGTGCCACTCTTTTAATCTGAAATGAAATCTCTTCAGTTGCCCTTCAAAAGTGTACTGGATGAAGATGCATACAAAAGAAAGTTATGTTTAGAAACAGAACTTCTCAAAGGTTAATTTCATTAAAGTTTCCTTAAAAACTTGGTTTGTGAAAAAATGAAAACAATTCCTATTAAGGTTTAGTTCACCAAGCAATATAGCAACTGGAACTTTTCAAGGTTGTGTTAAATCTCCTCCTACTGTTTTACTTTGAAAATCACCTAAGAATGTGTATGTATAAAAATACAGGTTTTATTTTTACACAGGGCAGTTTTAAGTGAAATATATAAGTTTTGCTGAGCTGTACTCACAAGAGCTGTTTTTGCAACACCAGTTTCCCATTTTAACACAATGGTCAAAGTCCAGCATCGTATGACAATTAATTATGACTAAAGCTATTAATGAATGATGGAGACTGAGCCTTGTTCCACAGCTTTTCTTAAAGGAAATGTGACAATATAATTAACAGCAAGCTGAAGTCATGTTTCTTACCTGTAAATAAGTATTTCAGCTAGATGTCAGTGCGAAGAAACAGAATTATCCTTGTACAACAATACTTCTGCTCATTAGGGAAAAATTAAATCAGACTTTCAAATTAAAAAGAGAAGGTGATTCTATCACTAATCTAAAAAAAAAAAAAGCTAACTTCAAGCACCATTTCATTCAACTACTTTAACACAAATTGAGTGTGCAGGCCTTGACAGTCAGTTTATCTGAAACTAGACATAACTGATATAGGAACACAATATTTTTTATTACACAACTATAAACTTCTGACATTGTTTCTCCCCTCAAATCCCTACCAGAGGTGTAAATGCCAAAGGTGTGCTAGTTCCTATTGCCACATCAACTCTAAGTCTGAAGCTAGTATAGATTCCTAATTTGTAGATATAGTTAAGCATCAAATGCATGATGATGTATCAGTACATCTAGAATACTGATTGTACAAGATATTTTGTATTTTATTTATCTTATTTAGCTAAGCCTTGATTTGTTAGTGCTTGTGCTCTGGGGAATTGATGCCCACTTAATTCTGAACACACTGATGTTCTGTCACTCAGTGCTGAGGCTTAAGAGACTTTCAGTCAGTTTTTAAGTAACTTTGTCAAGCATCAACTGTGGGCTCACCTTTCTGGAAAGAGGATGCAACCATGAAATGCAGCACAAAAATATTTTTGATCTGAACCCACTACCCAAGAAAGACACAGCAATCCCCAGTATTTTTCATTTTAAGTCACTTGGTATAACAAGAAATTCCATTACCTTGATACAACTGAGACCAAACCCAGAGTCCGACAGCAATACTTGGTTTTAATTTTTCCAAGTCAGTCATAAAACTTTGATGTTTCCAGGTTTTTAGCAAAAGTTTAAAAATGACTCCAAAGCATGTAAAAAAACACATTCCAATTTCAAGCCACCAATTCTCTCATCCCTCTTAGGATAAAAGCCTAAGATGGAGAAAACACAGCTGGGTGTTTCCTCTAAGTTACATAAGTAGTGGCCTCTGATCTTTTTCTCATCACAAATCATTATTATTAAGGAAAAAAAAAAAAAGAGTTCTTTCCAGTATGAATAGGATCAGTCAATATCACCAAAACTCTTCCTAGGAAAACAATTATAAGTGTACACATAAAAACAAGCAGAGTTTTGTAATATATCACACCAGTAAACATTCTGAGACCTAACACTGCCACATCATTCATTTGACATCAAAACGTTGTAGATATTTTTGAAATGTGCTCATTATCACCAGTAATGCTAATTAATACTCTTAATACTTCGTAAGCAAATGAAAACACACAACTGGTACATTCTGAATGCCCAATGAAGGCAGTAAGTTATCTGATGTGTTTTAATTTCCTTTCCCCAGCCATAGCAAGGTAAATAATCAAAACAAGAAGTGAGAAGGGCTTCAGCAGGGAGGATTTTCACCTTCTATTTGTGTGACCAGTACTAATATCAAGCTGAATGTATCAAGCTGAATGTAAACCATTCTATTTTTTTTCCTATCACTCATTTCTGTTCTGTATTTCCAATAAAACTTGAATTTTTTTTTCTTGTTTATCAGTGTCAGCTTCAACAATCTGCTCTCCCAGCATTGCCAACCTGTTTCAGTTGTTCATCCTCACAGCAGAGGAAGATCAGAAAATTATTTGCAGCTGTAACTCCATTTGCAGACATAATATTTATTATGACAATACAGTTAGACCTGCCATACAAAATACTCGGGGGACACTTCATTTACCCCTTCAAAATCTATTTGAAGCACTGCCTTGAACTGTCATTCATCTCAAACATTCAGTATTATCTGAAGTATTCAGTCACTTCTACATTATTGATGTCTTTTCAAGTATGAAAACTAACAGGAAAGAAAAAATTTGGTGTTTTTACACCAAAAGTAAAGTATGAGAAACTGGTTATTTCTACTTGGCAGCCTGGGCAATTTTCTTTTACATCTTCAAAAAGCTATAAACCCAAGACTCCACCCCAAACAGTCTCTCCAGTGCAGTGCACAGTTACCTACCTGGATATTTGCAGTAGAGAGCAGGTTGGGGCAGGGTGGAAATCAATACAAAGATTACAGACTCATTTTTAATGTTGTGTGAGTGTGAACATTAACAGGATAAGACTTTGCAGTTGTTTTTATGCATATGGTAAAAACATACCTCTAGTTCTTTCACACAAATTATTACAGAATATTAAGTTACAAATACACATTCTCCTTTGCAAGCTGGTCATTTGAATTGTCAGAGTTGATCTTTGAAGCTTTTATTAATTCTCTTACCTGAGAATGTCTTCTGTTTCTAAATGAAATGATTATTAATGCTAGCAGAAATAAGAAGGCCTAAAAAAACCCTCTTCATAAACACTTAGGCAGTCATACTTGGTAAATATTCTCCCAAACAGCATCCTTGTCCATGGAAATAAAAATACCTTTAGAAAGAACATCTCTAATATATTGACAAACTTGTAATATGTCTTCAGAGAATTTATGTTCACACATATTTTAGCAATTAATAGATCCCTTCATTATTTACACTCAACATCTGAATAAATACTTTTAAAACTGCTTATATACACAACAATTTTTTGTGAGTAAAAATTATCTCCAAACCTACCTTCTTTCTATTTCTGCTTTTTTTTTATTATACTTCAAAATGAGAAATATTTCCAGTAGTTTACTGAATCACTGTCCCAGAAACCAGTGACTGCTGTCATGAGGCTCATATAAGGATCAAAAAGCATCAAGTGAAGCTTGAAAAAAAACAATCACAAAGCCATAAAGCCCTGGGTGCTCTACCTTTTCTATGGAGGGATTAAAGAAAAGCCTTTATTCAACAGCCAGCAGGATTAGACAATATCAGTTTATTGCTCAGCTGAGGACAGGATTATTTTTTAACATTATCAGAAAATAGTATTTTTTTTCCTCTGTTCTGGTTGATTTGATAATAGAAATGGATTAGCTTGGCACAGAACTCAAAGGCCTAAAACATTCAAAAAATAGGAAACAATGCAGTTCCCACTTCATATTCCAGCTGAAAAGTACAGATGGAACTGGGTTCAGTGAGAGTAAATGCTTGAGGTAAAGAAAAACTGAACTAAAAAACCACAAATAATTAAGCACATAAACATCCTCCTCTAACATTAAGCACCGTGTAAGATGTTTTGTCTGTCAGACTGATGTATTTTTACTCCAAGGATTAATTGTTTATCTTAAAACCAGTGCAAGGCCAAAACAAACAAGCCAAATGTTGGCAATTTAAAACTAAGTTCAAATATTATGTTCCAGTTAAAAGGGAGCAACAGTTTATCTCCCATACTAGTAAAACAACTCAGAACTCAAAGCACTGTGGTCCAAACACAGGCTGCCACATCTTCAAGAGAAACAGATCCAGTCCTTCAAAACCAATGTTTACATGCCAAAGACTACAAATGTTATTTTCTTTTCATTTCTTCTTTTGCTCCTTTTTTTTTTCTTAATCAAAATAAGATTTAATACCAATGAAAACTGTCCTGCTCCCTCACAGAAAGGCACAGGCATTCTTATTTTTCCCCACCCACGAGGAACACAGCAATAGTATGATAATCAAAATAAAAACCAAGCAAAGGCATTGCCCCTTGAACACAAAACAATTTTTTTAGCTAATATTCTCTTCTCCACAACATACAAATTTAAGATGCCCATATTCTGCTGAAGAGTGCAGGTTTCACCTCCAATGCTTTGTCTTAATGAACTACTTAAAGAAAATAATATAGTACTAGTAAATAATAGTAAATAAAGTTTGATAACAGTACCTTGAAGTGCAGGAAGGTGCGTCTGCGATGCTCAAACCACTCAGCATAAGTTGAAAGGCTTCTGAAAAACGCTGCAAGATTTCCACGTTCTTCAACGCTACAAAACAGAAATATATTGTTTAACCCTGTCTTAATCAGATGTAGCAGTTCTATAGCCTAAAATCTGCACCTTGTCTTTTCCATATCCCACCTAACCCTGCCCTCTGGCAGTGGGAAGCCATTCCCACCTGCCCTGCCATTCCAGGCCCTTGGCCAAAAGCCCCTTTAGGCACTGGAAGTGTCCCCAGGATCTCTCTGGAGCCTTCCCTTCTCCAGGTGAACACCCCCAGCTCTCCTGGCCTGGCTCCACAGCAGAGGGGCTCCAGCCCTCAGAGTATTTTCATGGTACTCCTCTGGATACACTCCAGCAGGTCCATGTCCTTCTTACGTTGTAGGAAGAGGGAAAAAGGGAGAGATAAATACAAAATACTTATTTTTCAATACTTATTTTTCCAAATTTCTGTTAATGTATGGATCAGGATGGAGAAAGGAAAGGAGACAATATAAGGTGACAGGAACTGTCAGACAGCCAACCATCCATCCAGTGTTGTCAGGGGAAGGAGGAATAACACTCCAAGTGTGTGCAGTTCTTACTGAAGAAGCATGGCAAGGATGCAAAGGATACAAAACTCCACAAAAACTCCCTGTCAGAATACCTGCAGCAACACGATTATTTAACCACAAGGGTGAACAGCTGCATGTCAGTGCTGATAACAAGCCACAGTCAAATGCAGCAGACTATTAACCACTGTCAAAACACACCTGGCAAGCACTGCTTGGAAAATACAAAGATTTATTTCAGGATTTGACAAGTTTACAAAACCTGACTGAGGAAAATACCTGACTGACATCTGGGAATATTTCAAGAAGTTACACAGTATCTAAATTCTAAATGTAAATTTGTCTTTTAACATCTTTTCTGCTTGAGATTAGCTATTCTTTATTTCAGCATAGCTGAGAGCAGAAACTTGAGGCATTCTTGCCAAGTCACTTCAACCATTCCAGGGAGAACTGTGCCTCAGATCCAGCTCTGATATACAGGAACAGCAACCTTTAACATGTTACACAAACATACTGAAAAATGAGACATTGGGGTCATTTAGATATTGAAATGCAAAAGAAAAGCCAAACAAGTTTTGTCCCAGCTTGGAAAGAACAGCATCAGCAAAGGAAGTTACCACAGCAGTCACAGCTGCCAACAAAACCAGGCCAAGATGAAAAAAACGCTGGCAGCACCAGGAGAACTGAGTGCCTGGAAGGACAGACACACTGGCTCACAGGAGCTCATCAACTGTTCTGGGAAGCTGTTTTTTACCACAGCTCACAACTGCACATGTCAAACTCTACCCATGCCACAGGAGCAATGCAGACTTGGCACTGCCTGCCCACCTCTCCCTGCCTGGGGTCACAATTCCACACCAACTGCACCCAGCTTTGCAAACCTACACCTGCCACACAAAACTGGGCCACAAAACTACAGCCTTAAAATGCTTTTGAAAAAGCCTGGCAATTTTTATGAATATCCATTTTTATGCAATCCAGTAGACTATCATAAACCTTGTGACCTCGTTTTAGCATTATGGCTTTGTTTCTTTTTTTCCTCTCAAATTCATTTTTAGGTGATGAAGCAGGTGAAAGTTTTCAAGCAGGAAGCACCAGTTTTGGCTAACAAGCTCAAAGGACCTGTTTCAAAGGTAAAAGTTAGTCAACCAATTATATCTGAGTAGGTACTTGTCTCATATAGCATTGGCTAAATTCAAGATTGTAACTGAATTCAGTATCTAGAAAGGGAAAATCTGTGTTGGCATGAACAGATGTAAATCCATGGGGTTTTTAAACTGGGAAGGGAAAAAGAGACTGCAAAGAGCACCAGTTCAATTAACTGTCTCCCAGCACTTAAACTACCCACAAACAATAATTCCTAATTAGCCTAAGTTAGCCTAATTTCTCATGCTGAATTCAACTACAACAAATGCTAAATACCAAGAAAATGTGGTATAAAATAATAAAGTGCTAATAGAATGGACTTGAAAGACTTTTTTTGCAAAGGATTTAGCATTACAAAGTGTCATCAGATTTTAAAAAAAAATCCAGTAGGAGCAGAAAACACCCATTTCCAACACCAACATCCATGTTAGAGAGAAGTCATCCAAAACCACCTAAAAGCATATTCAGGCAGAGAGTACCTGTATCAGTTTAAAATCACAGGCCCTTCCTCCAAACACCCTTTCACAAAGTAACACCAACAAAACACAAAAGCACACAAGACATTTAACTGCTCTAAAAGTATTTAAGCCTCCTTTAATATGTTCCTTCATCTATTTTAAGAGAGGAAATCTATTTTAACCTGCTGAAGAAAGCAAGACTTCCTGCACTAACATATAAAACCAAGGCACAACTCAAAGCTGTGGGAAGAATTCCTGCTCCCCTTTATTTCCCAGACACCTTGCCCATGCAGCATTTAATATAATGCAGACATTTCCCAAATCCTTCACTCTGACTTAGGTTCTAACTAAAAAGTAGGAGCAGTTTTCATAGTGCCTAAAAAGCCCTATTTGACTAACTAATCTGTGCAAAGGTTAACTCACCCAGCAAATAATGGGGTGTCAAGTCCAAAAAAATAGGGGAAAAATGACTAACAATAGTTTTCTTACATATTGTAGTTCTCAAAAATAAAGTACAACATAAGTGATAACTGGTGAAAGGGGACACAAGTAAAATCCAAAACTAGACAACTAGATGTTGTGATTCCATTTGCATACATCTCTTATTGCCACAAAAATTTTTAAGAAATTATATAAAAACCAGAAGATGTGCCATTTTTATATATAGATGTACTGTTTATATATTGCAGCAGTACCTGGTTGAAATCAGACTGCTGACTTTTGCTTCCTTTAAGAAGTGTTCTAGCATTCCCCTGTTTTCTTCCAAAGCAGGAAGGGCCTGGGAATTACAACTGAATGCCAAGTTTTTAACTCTGGTGCTCTTAAAGACCCTTTTCTCTCACGCATTATGAAAAAAAATGAAGCCAAAAAAAATTATAAAACTGAGAAGGAAAATAATCCAGGCCAGGAGACAAAACAGAACAGAGCTAGACAATGGATTTGGCAAGACAGGGCTGAGGAAGCAAAAGAAGAAAACAAAGTGGGAGGGAGGCTGAAAAGAAGGAACAATATAGAGGGAGAGCAGATTTAGCTGGTCAAGAATGGAGGGAAAGGGAGGGAAAAGGTAGGAATGAGGGTTCTAAGAGCAGCTGGTTCTAAGGGCAAGCTGGGAAAAGCCTGAAACTGGACATGAGGAGATTACAACTGAAACAAGAACAAGCAAGGGGAGTGAGAAAATGGCCATAAAGGGAGATGCCAGGCAGAACCAGCCCATGGGACAGTGGGTTGCTGTCAGAGCAGGCCCTGTCAGCATCAGCCCCACCTATTCACTGCCTTAGGTTGGCAACAGCCACTGTGATGGTGCAGGACAAGTCAAAGAGGAAAACTGGAAGTTGAAGGAGTTGTGGGGGGACAAGGTTGGGTCACTCCCCACCCTCCAGCTCCTTTTTCAACCAAGTGACCTCGTTGATCCTGTTGGCCACGTGGCTTCAGGAGCCGACAGACACAAGGTGGGATGTGCAAGGAGAGGCTCAGGAGAAAGTACTGCTTGATTTACTGACATCTTTTATCATTCCTGGCAACTTGTGTGGCCTCATGAATGCTGGTGCAATGTGGAAAAGGACCAGGGTGGTGAAGAGACAGGGACAGGACAGCAAGGCTCCAGCCAGGATGAAGTCAAGTCTGCCACCACTGCAACACATTCCTTCCCAGGGTGACTGTTAAGTTCCAATCCACTTCTGCTGTCACAAAAAACTCATAAATAAACCAGGGCAATTTCCTCTTCTAAATCCCTGAGAGCAGTCAGCTACTCTTCTCAGTTATACCACTACTCTTGGTAGGTTTATAGGAAATTTCCAAGTGTCTGAGTAAAAAAAATTCACTTTTCAGAACAGACTGCTGAAGCCTGAGGTAACTCAACAGACCTTTCTCTTCACTCTTTTGGCCTTCCCTCTCCCTCCTCAAAAAATAACATAAAACAAAAGAAATCACTTAAAGAACAGGATTAAGTCAATTAGCCAGTAATAATAGATTTGTTCCCAGAACAGCTTGCTACCAAAATTCAGTGGAGTACTGCACACAAATAATTTGATCCTTACTCATGTTACCACAAGAAGTTGATATACTCCAGAAAATAATTAAAAAATAACATTCATTCATAAGCTTAAGTTTTAGTATGTAAATTTTCTTAAGCCATTGCACAAATACTCCATTCCAGGTTTTTAAACTACATTCCATTGTTTTCAAATATCAGTGAGATAAACCCTGATACAAAGAGAAATGGAATGGTGAGCTGAGAGAACCAGAAACAGGCAAATACTAGAGAGGGGTTCTGGATGGGCACTTTATTACTCACCCACAGTGCACATCTGCAGCTCACAGGCAGATCTGAGTAACAGCTCACACAACATTAAAATGCAATAGCTGAGATTACATTGTTATACCTTTCCCTGAACCAAACAATTTCCAACAGCTATAAAACATATGATAATCCAAAACCTCTTTGTGTTTAATATGAATTTAAAATCTTTCCAGGCCTTACAAATTATATGCATTTCATCTTCTCTCCAGGATACAGACAAGGGACTGGAAGGGTTCAGGCTGGGCTGAGGGCACATGGCATAGCAAAAACACAAATTTACAGGAGAACTCAGTACTGCATTTAATATCCACACAAAGACTTCCCCTGAGCAAACAATTCCAGCTTACCTTGACACAAACTTGCTCATTCCAGAATCTTCTCCAGATTCCATTACGATGTTGAGATCACTAATAACAGAAGACACCTTCTCTTTGCTCTAGGTTGGAGAAGTAGCAACACAGTATTTTAGAAATTCCTCTAGCAAGGAGAAAAATATATGTCTATTTGCATATAAAGTAGAAGCATTTGCATATACTTCTTTCTGACTGCTATAATTCTTAAAATAGCATTTTTTTTAACTACAGCTTGTATGTGTGGACAGTTTCCTTCATTTCAACAGCAGTAGTATTATCCACACAACAAGGCTTTTGGAATAACACCTGAACTTTTCAGCATAAAGAATATATATGTATAAAAGAATGTTCATCTACTTCCTTTCATGTCAAGTCCACTTTTTTAAGATTCTTCTCATTTTCCAACACAACCTCTAGCTGCCACATATAACAGAAAAATCAAATATAAGGTTTGATCTGTCAGTTTTCCTCTGTATTATTTTATTTTAAAGCCTATAGTTTTGCCTCAAATTCCTGTCCCTTTTTACAATAATAACTGCTACTCAGGAATGTGTGCATGATAATAAAACCAAAATTATTCTAAATTAAAATATCTAACAACCTGCTAAAAAGGAGAAAAGAAAGTCAGAGGGTAGAAATAAAGCCACAAATGAAGTCAGTGCTGTTTTTCTGAGCATTCTGGAACACACCAGAGTAATGGATTGGATAACAGTGAATTAAAAAGCTTAAAATCGGGGTTTGAAGAACACAGCAAATGCTTCACTTGAAACTGGAGACTTGGTACTTTATTTTTCTTATACCCAGTCACTACAAGCAAATGGGAATGGCAACAGAGGGAACCAGCCAAGCTGGAGTTAAAAGCACAGAGATCTCAGCAATCTGCACTGGCTGGACAGCAGTGCTGCCAACACTGCCAGCACTAACCATGGGAAAAGCCAACCAAGGCACTACAAAGATTAGTGGAGTGACTAAGGAACACCAGGAAAAGCCATTTTAGGGTTAGAGCAGAAGGCTGAGCACGGGCATGGAGTGGCAGAGAAGCTGCCAGCAGCCACCAGCTGATGTGCTGCCCTCGGGAGGGACTGGATTCCCAAGGAGTGGGTCACTGACACACCAAAATGCCACCTTGGGGCCAAACAAAAAGGTTTAAAAGGAAAGCTCTTGCCAAGAAAGCAACTCTTCTTGAATGATTGCTTTCTCAAGAGGCTTACACTTGTTCTGGCACATTTTCAAGCTCATTGTTTGTGTCTTCTCCTGGTCCTATGGAGCTGAGTTAACTGTACTGTAACTTCACTACCAGAACAAACAGCTACAGCTAACAATGTGAAAAAAACTGTTCTTGACCTTCTGCTGCAAACCAAGGTATCTGTTACCTGCTGGGCACTTCCCAAAACCAGCTGTCACCTTCTATTTCTCACCACAGGTAACAACTGAGCACTACCTTGCCCGTGCTGATGTCAGGGCAGGTTATTCTGAACACCATGTTAGTGCCATCTCTTACAAACAGGCTTCTTTTATATGCAAGAAGCCAGAGGTACAAACAAATTAAAGCTGAACTACCAGGTCTTAATCTGGCCTGAAGTCACAGTTTTCCTGGAAGTTATGGGGGTGGACTCCTGCATCCTCAGGATGTACTGACTTCACTGCAGGGTGACCTGCACAGTGTATGAAGGCACAACCACGATGCCATTCCTTTTACACCACAGGAACAGCCAGCTGGAACTAGGCAAAATCTCTGATTGCAGTTGTCAGCAACCTAGTCATGAGATAAGCTTTTGCACTATAAAGAGTAACTTTTTATCATATAAATTACAAAAAGGCACACCTTAAAAATAGTATCCTTAAGCTTAAATTTTTAAATTCTATCAGAATCTAACCAAATTCTATCAGTCCTAACCAAATGAAAATACAGAATTGGGCACAATGGTAGTCTTTTGCAACTCTAAGCAAACCATTCTGTTATAATTTGTTCAACAGCTAAAACACACTATGGTAGAGTCTCAGAATAGTTTGGGTTGGAAGGGACCTGAAAGATCATCTTGTTCCAACCCCCTGCTGTGGGCAGGGACACCTTCCACTAGCCCAGGTTGCTCCAAGCCCTGTCCAACCTGGCCTGGAACACTCCCAGGGATGGGGCAGCCACAGCTTCTCTGGGCAACCTGGGCCAGGATAATTAAGTCAATGCAAAAACCTCCATCACATTCAAGTTCATCTGCAATCACAAAACTCAAGTGAAGGGACAGAAATGACTGTTTGAAACAGTAAGTGCCCTTCTTGACTTGGTTACATAACACGAAAAATAAACCCCCAAACTTGTGTATTGTGGCCCAGTTAAAAACTGTACTCTTCATTGGTGCCTGCTGCAGCAATTTACCATTTTCCACAACATTTCCATCACCCACACCACACAAATGCACAAAATAGTGGCAATCCAAACTTCAGGTAAACTGATACAACTTAATATGCAATGCAGGGGGTGTAAGTTAGAGCTGGTCATGTACTTGTATAAGAGAAAAACAATTCATAAAAAAAATAACAAAATTATACTTTTTCAAGTGGGTTTTAAAAAATATCTATACACTTGGTATTCCCTGTCTCCCTCTGGTGATCTCAGCGCTCAAGTAGCCCCAGCTGCAGGCATTAGGCAGCCAAGTGCTGCCACACGGTGGTGCAATGGCTTTAAGCATCACCAGCGTCGTTAGCAGTAAATTTAACACCCCGTTGCTCCTCTGAGCTCCACTGACACCACAGGATGTCGGTGCACACAGCCTGCAGGAGATGCAGCTGAGAGAGGCACAAACATCTCACCGGGCCTCAGGACTGGTGCAGGATGTTTCTGTGCTCAGAGCTGAGTTTTATACAAGGAAATGGTAAAGTGGCATCTCAAGGACTGCATGTTTCAAGTCACAGGTGGACTTCAGAGGTTGAAGGACAACCTCTGTCAGCTGAAGTCCTGCAGTTTCCAGTGATGCAATCCACGTGTGACTATTAAATACTCAATTTCCAAATTCATAACATGGCTTTTCTTAAGATTAGGAATGGCATCTTTACATAACAAGGCAGTTTACTGTCAGTTCAATCTATACTATCAGTTCAATCACATTAACTCTAAAAAAACCCCAGCACTGACATTTGTCCATTTGAAGTTTTGTTTGTTTGCTTGGTAGTTGCCTTTTTTTTTTTAAATATCCATTGATCCTTACCTGCACTTCAAGGAGCTGGAATTCCAGTTGAAAAGACAGGGAGTGACAATTCCCAGACAACCTGTGCTTCTGCACTGTTCTGTCTCTAGCTGTTATAAAACAGAAGTTACCAAAATAATCAATTACAATTCTACTCAACAACTGCTGCATTTCTTCCCAACTGATACCAGCCATGTATAAAGAATTAAACATGTTTAAAGAAACACACCAGATTTCCCAGGAGGCTGTCCCTTTCCCACTATGCAAAGCACAATATTTACTCAAACTGTTTTGTCAATAAAGAAAATCTCGTTGTATTTCCAAATAATTGTCTCTCTGCTAACACTGGAAGTAGAATTACAACACAGGTTTGCAGATGTAATGAACTGCAGCGATATTCTCAGCACAGAAAAGGCTACAAAACTCCTTACTTTTTTCCACTGTTTTCTTGGAATGACTTGTGAACTGAAAACCAGTGAGTTTCATCAGAAAGGACAGATCTGTTTCTAGACTTTCAAGCTGAGCTTTCAGGTCTGATGGAGATTCATGTCCCTTGGATTCTCCCTGCGTTTCCCTCTGGAATGATTTTCTAGAATGGGAAAAGAAAAAAAGAAAATCAAAAGGGCAAAAGAGCTGGATGTGAGAACAGGTTTTGTCCCACCAGTACAGCAATACCACTAAATAAGAGGCATCTGAAATGGGATCTGATGGTTTCCAGATCAAGATCAGTTTTCAAGGAGTCAAACCTCAGTTGGATCATATTGCTGGGAACAGCAAACTACTGAGACTGACACAAACACTTTCTGCTCACTGCCAGGTAGACACAGCCTTTATTACAAATCTGGAGGTGCAAGTGTCCATTTCAAGGAACAGCCAACAAAAATGAGCTAAGATGCCTTTACTCATCTAAATGACTTATTTTATCCATGGATTATACATTTACTATGAAATATCAGTTAAATAATGGGATTTAAAAGCCACAACGTGGCACTTCTTTAGCACATAATGAGTCACACCTCTGCATGTCCCCAACCTCTCTCTTTTTTTCCCCTTTTTCCCAAATAAACACCCCCTGAGTTGTTTGACAGGGCACAATGGAAACGTGGCCTTTGCAGCCAACAGCTCTGCAGGGCCCACACAGTAACACCCCTGACATCATGCTCAGACTGCCTTGTAAAGGACAAAGAAAGCAAAACCCTAAAAACCCACAAACCACCAACAGAAGGCAGCAAAGACAGATCAAATATTTATTATTTTCATTTTTTTCCTATATAGCCCATTTTCTAAACAAGATCAGCACTGTAAAAATAAGCTTTTGCCTCTGTGTTAGGACTTCCCTTATCCCAAACAATTCTGACACAGAAACACTATTAATGCAATGTGTGAAAAAAGGCATACATTGACTTCAATATCTCCTCCTCAGAAAAAAAGGTGGATTCTTGCTGGATATCTTCGTACTTTTCTGTCAATAGTTTTATTTCTTCTTCCAGTGCCTGGATTTCATCTTCATAAACTTGATAAATGTTGTTGTCCATTTCTCAGAATCAGTGTTACTCCACAAAACAGAATAACTATATTTCTCAGGAACAAACAAACACAGAATTAATTTTTAAAAAATGCAAATGTAACATTAGGCAATTGTTTCTCCTACCTCTCTACTTAAAATGAGACAAATTAATTGGATATTATCAGTTTTGAAAACTAAAAAACTGGTACATACAGGTTTTAAACATCCCAGGGAGCTCTGACACCTACAGTAATTTATACCTCCATAAAGAATTCTGTTTGCTATGGAAGATTAAACTAATATTTGAACCTTGATTCTTAGGAACCAAATTTGACAGGAATTCTGTCACCAGCTTGAAAACAGAATTAAGCTTGCAGTAAAACTGTCCTTAATGCTACAGTGCCCTGTCATCAACCTAACACCTGCTTAAACCCTAGAGAGTCCACCCAAGCTGATGTTACAAGAGCAGAAAAGTCACTTGTTCCGTAATTCTGGATGTAACAAACCTTCCTACAAAACACAACTCACTCAGCTCAAAGCATCACCAACAGGAGAAATCATACCTTTGGCAAACCTGTGAAAACAGGCAGCTCCAGATAGCAGCAGGGATGGGACAGAGAACTGATCTCTGACTTGACATGGAAAAAGAAAAAAAAAAGGAGAGTTTTCTTCAAAACAGATATTAGTTTTGGAAAAAAAAATCGTAATTTTGTTGCATTGGTTCCTCAAAGAATTAATTAAATCCAATCAAAGCTGAAATAATTTTAAGACACAGGTCACTGCACAGCCTCCAAAGACAAAGTTAAATTAGGAATCTAATGGGGTCAAAGGCTTTAAGGATCTTTTTAACTAATCATGACTTGATCCAGGAGCAGATGCAGCTGGTTTAAATTTGCTGTAACAGAACAACAGACTGCTCTGCAGGTAAAACCCAGTCCTAATCAGATATAAAAACAGGATCCAGGTGTGACCAATTCATCCAGCACTCAGCTGGTGAGATGAGGCACAGCTGTCCCTGACACAGCACCATGATCTGCCTTTTGGTTAAACACCAGCAAAGAGGCACAAACTGCAACCATGTTTCACAAATAATTCAAAATAAATAAACCTCAGTGTTCAGGGAAAATAATAATAACCTGACACATTCAGAGGACTGTAGAGGATATTATGCAGCTCGACACTGATGTATTAATATTTTCAACCAGGAAAAAAACATAAGTTGACTTCATGTGTTTTTAAACCATCCCTACTGTACCTGCAAGATCCACACTAACACTGTTCAATAAAAAGGGATGAGGGGGGAATAGGATTTTGATGGTTTATTTCGTAAGAAAGAGCATCTGAATAAGACTTATAAGAAAATAACATTAAAACATGTTTTGCACTAGAAACTCAGTGAGTAAATAAAGAATATGCAATTAAAGAATCGCCAAGATTGTACCTAATCATGACTGACCCTGACATTTTGAAGCAATTTGGTGCATTAAATGCCAACATGCAAGAAACAGAAGTTCTCAACTTTTAATGCACCCTATTAGCTTGGGGGGATTTTTTTTTTAACTGGATACAGTGAGGAAAGTTATGGTCATAATAAAGAGCACGGTGGGGAAAAAAGAAAAATATTTCAGCAGCCAGAACTTTACCCCTTTACCCCAGAACTTTTACCCTTTTGCTGATCCCTCTTTTAACAGCAATAACAGGACACACAAATTGCTTACAGCTACTTGAACCAAAGGCTTTCGCCAGACTGCAGAAGACTCAAAGACTTGTGACCGCAAAGAGCTTTAACTCCAGAAAACAAATACCCATTGATTAATTATTTTTAAGTAAATAAAAACTTCTGCAAACAGGCAAACACCTCTCCTCACCCTAAGCATGCACACGTATATCACACGCGTGGATATACCGCATAAATGTGTATATTTATGCATGCTTGTGCACTGACAGTACATATTCCACATTGCTACATACCTGCCTGGCTCTGAGAGGGGTCGGCGGGACCCGGCGCTCAGGGAGCGGAGAAAGGAGGACCCGCACTCGGACTCGGACTCCAACTCGGACTCAGACCCGGCTGTGAGGGAGGAGCGGAGCCCCCGAACCCGGACCCGGCTGTGAGGGAGGAGCGGAGCCCCCGAACCCAGACCCGGACCCAGACCCGGCTGTGAGGAAGGAGCGGAGCCCTCAGACCCGGACCCGGACCCGGCTGTGAGGGAGGAGCGGAGCCCTCAGACCCCGACCCGGACCCGGCTGTGAGGGAGGAGCGGAGCCCCGAACCCGGACGCGGCTCTGAGGGGGCGCGAGCACCACTCAGACCCGGCGCGCGCTGCCCGCGCCTTTCAAACCACGCGCCCGGGCGCTACCACAGCTCCTCCCTGAGCGGGGGACGGGGCACCGGCCGCGCCTTCCTCCCCGCTCCTTCTGAAACGACGGAGCCGCTGGGGGCTCGGTTTCAGAGTCCCGTACTAGAGACAAAAGGCAAAAACGTTACTTTGAGAGCCGTTCGCTTGTTCAGGTTAATTTCCGCTCGCGTATTTGCGGAAAACGCCCCCGGCTTTCCCTCCCGGTTGGTTACGCCCAAAGCGTCCGCAGTCAGAGAGCCCAGCCCGTGTGTCCCCACCATAACTTGACCGGCCGGAAACATGAAGCTTGTCAGAATGCGGCTGCCCGGGGAAACGGAACCCTTTTTTCCCGCGTGAGGGGCTCTGGGGGGAAGGTAAATTGAGTGGCGCCGCGAGGAGAGCACATGGCAGCGGTGAGGGAGCGCGGGGGGAGCCGCGGGGCCGGGACTGGGACCCCTCGGGTGGGGGATCCCTCAGCCGGGGGTCCATCGGCATCTCCTATAAGTGTAGTCGGGTCTGTGGGTCTCGCCTCACCCTCATAGAGAACGCTTGGGTTATATCGTAAAGAACCGGTTACAATTATCGCGCACCCAGTGATGTGGTTAAAGGTTTGTGAAGCAATAACCCTAAACCCTGGTGAGTGCAGCAGCACAGGGTTTGCAGAGCAAAGTAGGGAGCGCCGTCGCCGTGAGGTTCCTCATGACTTTCGGGGGGGATGATTTGTCCGTAATTTTTCATCCCACTCGCGGTAACCCCGCAGCGCCGCTGTCACTGAGCTGTTGTTGTCTCCCTGCAGGAAAGCAGTGTGTGTTCCCGGAGGGATACTTTGGTTCCTCGGCATGGACAAGGAGCAGGTTTCCAAACGTTTGTATGTTGGGGGGCTCGGCCACACGGTTTCCAAGGCTGAACTGGAAGAAAGATTTGGCAAATTTGGGCGTGTTTCGGATGCAGAGATTATTACCAGGAAAGATGATGAGGGTAATGGTTTTACTTCATCCTTTATAAGTTCATTGCTTTTCACTTTGAAGTGCGAAATGGAATGTTTGCTCCAGAGACACTTTAATTTTCGGGAAATAGCTTCATTTTCAGTTTTAAAGGAAACAGTGAAATGATGTGGAAATTAACTGGATGTTTCTTATTGATCAGGGAACCCTATGAAGACTTTTGCTTACGTCACTGTCAGCATTTCGGATGCAGATCTCAGGAAGTGTAAGCACATCTTTTTATTTTTCACTTATTTATGTTTCTGAGCCAAGTTGCATTGCTGATAGTGCATGTAATGTTGTCACATCGGGGTGTGGTCGAGGCAGAGCTTGTTTCCATCTGTTTTATTAATTCTACTTAAAGGAGCAGTTTTAGGGGTACCTTTCAGACACAGACTTTAACCAGGTGAGCAGTGAGGTGTAAGATGCTGAAGAAACCTCAGCCTGGCATAGAAGGAGGTGGAGTGAAGTCTGGGCTGTGCTTTTTTAATGTAGAAAATACTCATTTCCCATCTCTTTGTTTTGCAGGCATGTCAATTCTAAATAAAACAAAATGGAAAGGGGGGACACTGCAAATCGAGTTGGCCAAAGAAAGCTTTTTGCACAGGTAAAAATCAGGCTTTAAAAATATATATTGTTGCTCAGTCTTTTTCTGTTTATCTGTTTACATTATGATAATAACATTATATATTATTTCATCTTCTACGCTCCTGTCCTTTACAGTTTTGATAGGCACTGGTGGAGTGTTGATGCACATTTGATGCTGCAACATGATTTAGATCCTTATTCCCTTAAAGGGAATGTCAGGATGTTAAGTCCTTGAGCAGTGAGTGGTTGCTGTTCCATGGGAGGGGGTCCCTGCCAGCCCTAATTTAGCACATGGGCTTTGGCCCAGCACTGCTTTTCAGGCAGGATGTACTTTTTGGTGCAGGCTTGCCACGGAGAGGGAGGAAGCAAAGCTGCAGAAAGAAAAGCCACAGAGGAATAACCAAACCTGTCTGTTGGAATCACTGAAAAAGACTGGAGTTGTGGACTTCCACATGAAAGCAGTACCAGGTACAGAGGTGCCAGAGCACAAGGTATGCTGGGGTAGATGGGTGAGGGAGTTAAACCAGCAGAAAGCAAGCTCAGTGCATCTGAATTTATGCCAAATCTCTATGCCTTGTGTGAAGAATCTTAATTATTAAGGGTGACAGTCCAAACTGTGAAAAATAGGCTGAAGAAATACCTTATGTGGAGACAAGGAGAAGGCTCCTGTCCTTCTTTGTAATGACATAATCCTGATCCCACTGTCCTCTCTCATCATGTTAAATTAGGAAGTGCTTTGTTCCTCATGTATGTTGGGAATTTACATAAGTATATAGTGTAATATACATTCATGTCACCCTTAAAAGCTTGTAAAGAGAATATGTGATTTATTTTTATACAGCATTTAGTTATTTTGATGGCTGGGCTGTCAGGAACTACTCTCTGTGCTTCAGCACATTCAGGGTCAGGGGCTGCACAAGCTTGCAAGAGTAAGAATAAAATCACTAAACATGCAAATTAAGGCAAGAAGAATTATATTTACTACAAAGTTTCCAAAATTATTTGCTAAGCACAGAATGGTTTTGAAGGGATTTTTGGTTTTGGTGGGAAAGGGGAAGAGAGCAAAATAATAGTCATTCTGTCTGTTAATTCATAATTCATTCACTGTTAATTCATAATCCAGAAGCCATATATTAGAAATAGTAGTTGTAAAGTAAAGAAAGTTACTTCTTTATTATCACTCTTTATTTGCAGGTTGTAGAAATTTGATTTTTTGGTTGGTTTTGGTTTGTTTTCTTTTTGAGAAGGAAGCTGGCTAAGGTGCACAGTACAGTCATATCTCACTTAACAAAGTAAACAGAATTGGTCACAGATGGTTCTATATTAGTGGTTTTGTTACCCAAGAATAAACATCCTATTCTATTACAGGGTCACTTCCACTCTTTCTTTGTTTAACACTGATTGTTTTTCTTTTCTTTTAGAAGTGGGTTGTTGGTAAATTCGGCAGAGTCTTGCCTGTCCTGCACCTGAGGAATCAGCAAAAAAACAAAATATCCTTTTCCTATTGTTTGGGCACAGGCACAGTTCCCTTCCTCATTTTGTCACGTGGAGAAACAGTTGCTGAACAGTCTTAATTTTGACTGCTGTGTCAGACTTCATTTACTGAATCCCCCAAGTAAATCTTGCAGTAATTGGTGTGGTTTGGCTGAGTTTCTTTCACTGCAAGTCAGTGGCTTAAAGGCATCAGACAACAAAGACTCCTTGTTGTCCTTTCACACCGAATCCAGCCTGTCCATAAAGACTCCACTCTGCTTGCTGGAGGAATCCTGTTGTTTTACTTCCTTAACTCAGACCCACATTGTGAAATATGACCCCTCCAAGTATTGCCATAACCTGAGGAAGCTGGAGCCAGACCTGGCACAGGCAGCTCCTGTGGCCGAGCTCACCTGGCACTTGGAAGGGGGAGATGCCAGTGCCAGCAGGAAGCGACCAGCAGAGTTCCCTGGGATGAAGAAACCCCGGAAAAAACTGAGGCAACTGGGCAGGGAGGCCCTGAATGGAGCAGCAGTTCTGTCCTCTGGGGGCCAGGCCCATCCAAACCATCCCAGCTCAGCACAGCTCGGTCAAAGAGCACAACCCAGAGCAGGTGACAAGTCTAAATTGCCTCCATCGAGGAGTCTGGAGGGTGAAACACCAGGGAGAGGTTTATTGGCACATCAAAGCAACGTTAATGGAGTGGCAGCTCAGAGTGGTTCTGACAGTGAGGTTGATTCTGAAGAGGAGATCAGAGCAATGGTGAAAGAAGAGAAAGAAAAACAGCAAGTGAGGAATGTTGAGAGTGAAAGTGACCCCCTGGAAGTTGTTGGGGATGATTTTGAATTAAAATACAGTAGTCACTGGTCCTTATGCAATCCAGATGCCATGAAGAAACCTATCAAAGGAAGTTACAAAGAGACCATGGAACATGACAATGGTTATGATTCAGCAGATACGGATGAAATTATTGCTGAAAGTAAAACTCCAGATCCAAACAGCAGCAAAACTACAAGGTTAGAAGATCCTAAACAGGTGGAGGTGAAAAATAAAGAAATATTAACTAACAAAAAAAGCGGTTTGGCAAATGACTCCTCACTGAAAACTCGAAATGTAAAAGAAGAACACGTTGAAAGAAAGGGGAAAACTAAAAAATCCAAAATTGCTGCCTCACAGAGTTCAGCAGAGACAAGTGATAGTGAGAGCTCTTACTCAGAGTCTGAGCAAGGGGAGTCTGAAGCCAGTTCTGATTATGAGTCCATGATGCAAAACTGTTACCACTTAGACCTTTCCTTAGATGACTTAAAAGCACTGGCTGCCAAAAGCACTGGGACACCTGCAGAGGAACCAGATGGTGCACAGGGTTCTGGTCTGTCCAGTGCTGAAGGAAATCCTAAGGGTAATGTAAATAAACCTAAACTTTCTAATTTTCACCCTGCAGTTAAAAAAAATAGCATCTGTCCTGAAGATGTGCTGGCTGATATTTTAGCAGGGGAGGAGAAGGAGGAAAGCTCCAAGGGGCAAAATAATTCACGTTTGAAGTATCGGCCCTTCAGGGGAATGGGGTCCCTTGGTGTAAAAGAGGCAACCAAGGACAGCACTGGGTTAAAGAAGGGGTGTGTAGGAAGTTTAGGACTGGAAGCTTGTGTGTCTCATTCTGGGGAGGAGTCATCTAAAAGACAGCCCAGGAACCTTCCATTCTGTTCACTTGAAGCCAGCAGTGAAGAGACACAAAACGTGCCTCGTGAGCAGCACGAGGCACTGTCAGGTGCTGCCTCCTTGGCAGAGCAGAGACATCAGCCTGTTCCCAGGCCACGTTTACAAGGGAAGAACAAGGATGGGAATTCTCTACAAGCCCAGAGTTCAGAGCAGGGAGCTGCCTGTGCCAGCCCTGCTCAGAGTGACAGCGGGAGCAGTGACGGGGACAGTGACGCCTCAGGGGCCCACAAACACGTGAAACGGCAACAGAAGAGCCCAAAACTGCTTTCCAAAAAACTGAAGAGGAATGCAAGCAATAAAAATGCAGAATGTGAAGCTAATGCATGTGAGAATGGGAAGGCAAGCCTTCTGGAAGATAAGGAGCTTTGTGTTCATGCTGCTGCCTCAAAGGGACCTACAAGAGATAAACAGGTGCAGGACAACCAGAGGAGGCTGGCGGCTCTGGAGGAGAGGCACAGGGAGAGAGAACTGCAGAAGAAACTCATCCAAGGAGCTCTTTCAAACCTGGTAATTACACTCAGAACCTCTATCTGAATAGTCCACAGTACAAGGGAAAGGGTAAAAAGGATGTGTGGATTAAGATTTTTAAAAATGGCGTTCTGGATTTTCTGATGCACTGCCAGTTTGAGCGTACACAAAGTGGTGCATGCCTAATCCCTGGAATGCCTCTAGAGTTGCAAGAGGAATAGCAGATGTCATGGAAATGCCTTTTAGATACTTCTGTATGACTGCAGCAAGTATTTGCTATGTTTGACTTGCCATTTCACCCTTTCCTAGGATAGCCAGGCAGCAGGGAGGCACAAACACATCGTATTCGATTCAGATGTGGAAAATGAGGCTGAAGTGGGTGAGACGTTGAAAAAGGATGGAAGTTTGGGAAATATGCATGGAGAAGTAAGTGTTATTAGGAAAAAGACCTGTATGACTATGCCTTTTATTCTGAAGACTGTATTTTATCATAGTGAAGTGTCAGAAAAAAGTAGGTAAGCTTTGAATTAACATGAATGATTCCTCTTTTTGTAACATCAGACAGGTTTGAAAGAACTTACCTGTCTATCTGATAAAGCTTGAGAGCTTGGAGAATTTGTAAGGAGATTGAGATTTGTATAAAAGATATTCTAACTTCAGAAGAAAAAGAATGTTTGTGTAATTAGTTTTGAAATTCCTCTGCTTTTAGTCAAAGGAAGGTGAAGAGTTTGGGATTGAACAGAATGGAACTACTCTGCTCTTTCCAGCACTGGACAAACAATCTGATGCAGTATCTTGTTTTTAAAGTGATGTTGAGCTCCAAAGAAGCTGTGTGCTGCTTCTTCTTTACTCTGATTTAGCAGATTCTTCAGGGTTTTACTGCCATGGTTTCAGTACAATTAAATACTTTTTTTTTTTTTCTGGAATAGAACTTCTTGTATATCACATTTTTTAGTCACATCTCTGCTAAAGCTTTAAACCACTGGGTTTGCTTTTGTTGTTTTTTTTCCTCATAAAGGTAGTAAGATTGGGGCCATTCTCATGATTTAATTAACCATTGATATTTTTTAATTGATCTCCCTTGACATAACCAGGGAGATTTTTATACTTAACTATCTCATATTGTAAAACCTGAGTTACCCTTTAGATGGGAATTCTGCCTGTGTTAAAACTTCACAGTCATGATTATAAACCGGAATTCACAAGGTGTGTATACAGGATAAGATCTGAAGCACGTGGATCAGTGAGATGGTTGTGCAGGAAATCCACTTTTTCAGGTAGACTGGAAAGCTCACAAACAGAGTTGGTACTGATTTATACCCTCAGACCTACGTGAACAGCTCATTTTCTGTTGTTTTTTTTTTTTTCTTTTTGTTTAACAAAGGATAAATCTGCTCCCAAAGCTTCAGGCAAACTGTTTGACAGCAGTGAGGACGAGCAGGACGACACGGACGATGAGCGATTCAAAATTAAGCCCCAGTTTGAAGGCAAGGCTGGGGAAAAAGTGAGTGAACCCTTTGCTGGAACTGAGTTCTCCTTCTTCTAAGGCTCTGTAAGGCCACTTCAGAAGAACATAACTTGTAGGCTTGTGTTACTGCTGAATATGATTGTTATGAAGATAAAATAGAGTTCCCTTAAATAGGGGAAGGAGCAGCCACGGAGGAAATAACGTGTGGTGCCGTCTTTGTATGCAAAGAAATTTCTGGAAAAGGCCTCAGGAGCTGAAGGTTATTAGTATGTTACCATTAATTATAGTAAAAAAAAAAAGTTATAGAATGTTGCTGGTTTCCTGCTCCAGTGCTTAAGAGCATCTGCTTCTCTTGTTCAGCTCCTGAAGCTGCAATCCCGATTTGGCACCGACGAAAGATTCCGCATGGACGCTCGGTTCCTGGAGAGTGACAGTGAGGAGGAGGAAGGTAAACCTGGCCATATTTCCTGGGGGTAGTGGAAGCTCCATGTCATGGAGCTTCAATTTTTGAAGCAGCTCCTGGAGTGCTTTTGCTTCTTTGGTGATTCTTTAAAGAACACAGCCCAACCCTGCTGTGACTGTGCACAGTAAATGCTGGTGGCTGGGTCTTTTAAAGGACTGTGTTGCAAAAGTATTTGTAACAGCTGAGGGGTGTGTGGCTGATAAATCAACTTTTGAAAATAGCTTTTAGTGCAGCATTATACAGATTGTGTTTATCCACATGGAAAAACAGTGGTGACTTAGTAAATTCACCTTTTTGACCATTACATTCATTTAAGCTGTTTTGTAGCCATCCTGCAGTCCGTGGCAGATTTGGCAGCCTTAGAAAGGTTTATTTTTTAATTTAACAGCAGAAAGCAGAAACACTGATAAAGGGGAAAAAAACCTAAATATCCCCCTGCCCCCAAAAAAGGAAAATTTTAACCCAGTTTTCAAGATTCACAATTTCTTTCTGAAACTTAAATTTTTGCCTGGTTCTGCTACTCCCTTCATTGCTTTAATGTGATCTTCTCTAGAGCATCAGTCAGTGGCAGAGTAGTTGCACAGTTATGAGGTATAAGCAGGGAACAAGTTAAATAATTGATCTGACTTTCACATGAAATAGATACCCATGACTGTTCTAATCAAAGATTTTCTACAGTGCAAGGGAAAAGGCCTCTAAGTAGCTTTAAGATGAACAAAGTGATGTGTTTTGATGGATGTGAGCTCTTCTAGTACTGTAGTGATGTTATGCATCAAATATTACAGGCTTAGCAGGGAAAATGTAATGTATTTATTGTTCTCTTAGCAGAGACAAAGAGCTTGAAGGCAGATGAGGAAGAGGAGCTTGCTGCAGAGAAAAAGAAAAATCTGCAAATACTGGGAAGCCTCCTGAACATCAACCTGGAACAGCCTAAGCCAAATAAAACAGCCACAAGTGCCAAGAAATTCAAGTATGACTCATCCACCATCAGCAAAGGAGTTTTAGGGAGGCTTAATTTTTGCCACTGTTCCCTAACTAAAATTTCTGCCTAATTGGCTGAGAAAAGTAATTCCTTCCTTGTCTGTATTTGAAGTCAGTATTTAATGTCAGTATTTAATGCACTTTCTCAGTCACTGACTGCTTAGCAGATATTTTCTAAATGCCAGTTACATTTTGGAGGTTTTCTGGTAAAGAACTCGATGTGAATTTGGATCCTGCTGTGAAGGTTTGGGGTGGCTTTCAGTTGGGCCTTCAGAATGTCTCATGGCTTTTCCTTCCTGTTTTCACAGAGATATTAATGCCCTTCGTTATGATCCCACAAGAGAGGACCATGCAGTTTTTGAAAGGAAGCCAAGTGCTGCAGAAAAGGAGAGGTAATATTGCAGCTTGGTAGCTATAGTTGTGATGTTTCTTCCTGTGCAGAGATGGTTTTAGCAGCAGACTGAGTTTGAAACTATGCACACTACTCTGTTTTTTCTTTAGTTCTCTCTGTGATTGCTAAAATGAACATACAGTAGGAATTGTGAGCACTAAAACCAGCCTGTAATGTTGTCTTTTCTTGCTAGTCCATCTGTGTGCCATTTCCTGTCCTCACTGAAGGTGAGAAAGGTCAAGTCATGGACTTGAAAATTTGCAAATCTGTGAGAAGAGCATATTAGCTCTTAACATTTCTCTTGCCAGAAAAGAAATCTGTTCTAAATATCATCATTTAGTATCACATACTAAGTGAAAACTCCCTTAAGGATGTGGATCATTAGAAAGGAGGCTTGTTCCTGCCTTTAGAATCAAACCTCAGATGTTTTCCCCCCCACTGCTTACCCTTAAAAGTGAACTCATCAGTGTGCTTGGAGAGGTTTAGGAAAACATTGAGGGCTCTGTTTTCTTTTAAAAAACAGATGTGTTATGTTCCTGCCCTTGAACAATCTCATTTCAGTAAAGTTAAAGGGAAGAAGAAGAAGAAGGAGGAGAGTGAGAAACCGCCTCAAGTATCTGAGAAAATCTATTATGATATTGCTGCTGATTTCAAAGACTTGTTTGGATCCTCGAAGAACAAATCAGAAAGAAAGGAGGAAATACCCTGGGACAAGGATGATGCAGAGGACTCTGCCTCACCTGACCATTTGGGACCTGCATCTGGGAATGATGCAGCTCAGGAGCCAAGTGGCTTCAAGTTTTCCTTCTTTGGAGACACGGAGAAGTCGAGCGTAAAAGAAGGTAAGAGCAGAACACGCCCAGCAGTGCCATTTGTAGTGGGTCAGTTGTGTCAGGCACTGCAGAGGGATATGGTGCACAGAAATTCTGAATCCAGGGGATTTTCAGAGGCCAGAGTCAGTAATGAGGCAGAATCAGTATGATCTTCACTTACACTTGCCAAGATGCACGTTTAGCTTCCATCCTGGGAATTCTGAAAGGGATGTGTGGAGAAAGAACCATTATTTAATTGGTTTTTTGAACAGTCATGGGAAAGCCTGTTGCCATCCACTAAAGTTCTGAACCAGGGGAAAAAGGTGATCTACAAGTCAAATAAAGTTCTGTGTAACCCAACGAGATTTTAAATAAAACGTGTGTTAATGTAGTAGTATGAGCAAAAGAAGATCTTAGAGTTGACCCCAAGAACACTTTATTGTTTACCTAATTTTACTATTGTACCTTTAGAAAATGGAAACTGAGTGACACATGATTATTGGGGTGTCCTAAACTAAGATAAAATTGTTATGCAATCAAGATTAAAGTGCTAAAAGATTAAGTGCTAAATCAAGTCAGTTAGTGAGGCAGGAAATAAATTAAACCATGTGAAGTTAACTGAAATATTAAAAGAAAAAAACCACACAAAAACCCCAAGGTCCCCACATTTCTGCTGACTTCAGTGTCTTCTGAATGCAGTAAAAAGGTTTCAGAATACATAAGAGGTCCCTAGAACAAAGTGGAAAATACCTGAGCAGAGATGTAGTTCAGAAAACCTGGGAGGGGAGGTTTCTCTCCTTCTTAAACCTGCCTTTTCCAGTGTAAGTATGTCACTTGGAAGTAGGATTTTTTTACTGGCAAGTAGAAGAATAATCTGCTTTTTTTTCTTTTAAATTGTAATATTATTGCAGAGCCCTACATACTTGAAACAATAAAACCTGTAAAAGTCACATGGCAAGAAGATCCACGTTTCCAAGACAGCAGTTCTGAGGGTGATGATGAGCCAGAGGCATCAGAAGTTGAAAAGGACCAAGAAATGCAAGTTACAGTTGTGTTTGTTGTCTACTTGGTTGTAGTACTTTGATGCTGTGAGAATATTGAGAGCAGCACCCAGGTCATGGGAAACTGAGATCTTTGTGTCACACCTCTGAGCAGTGGAAGTTGTCTTGGAAAACCATTCCTTGCTGCACAGAGTGTGATAGTCAAAAATCCCAACAGCCCCTTTGTCATGCTGAGTATAAAAACAGAAAAGCTGAGTTTCTGGTTGAACACCTGAGAAATTAACTGGGTAATTTTGGTTTGACCCAAACCAATTTTGGTTTGGCTAAATTTCAAAGTAAGTTTTCTTTTAAAAAATGATTTTGTTTTGGTTTTTTTTTTTTTATAGAAAACCATATTTGGTTACTGTGGAGTAATGTTCTTGGATGCATTCTCTTTCTCTGAAGCTTTAACTTGTGTTAGTGGAATTTGATGGTAACTTTTGTGATGGTAAAATTCCCCTGTGTTTGTCCAGGTTTATTTCTTTGCCACACAGAGAAAGTACAAGATTTTTCTTCTTCTCCAAAGATGATGAACGACTGAGAGGTACAACAGAACTTATTCACTTTCACTCCTTTTTTTTTTTCTTTTAACTCATACTGAAATTCAGTGAGGAAAGGATACTGCCTAGTTATTTGTTTTGTAACACAGATGAGAGGTTTAAGAAAAAAAAAATTAAATTGCCAATTTCTGTCGTTACTTGTGGTCTGAATTGTGGTAGAATCCCATGAGAAAGTTCTGGTAAAATAAATGCTGAATATCTGTCTTGCTTTCCTTTTTTTCAGATAATTGCCTAATATGTGGCTGGTCTTTCAGGCCTTACCAAAAAAAAAAAAAAATCACTTGACAAGTTATCTGGACATTTTGGACCCTTTCAGGCATATATATGATCTTTAACTTTCTCTTGTCTTTCTGGTGTTACTGTTAGAAATGCTGAATATTCTTATTAGCCACATATGCCCATGTGGTTCTCAGTCATAATTAATCTGGGGGGTTTTTTTGTATGAATATAGTGAGTTTTTTATTTAAAACCAAACCAAACACCACACCCCCAAAAAATTTCGTGGACCACAAAAACAATTGCTTGTGATGTTTTATGCACTAAATTATCAGGACAGCCTCAAATAATGTTTGTTTCTTGAGACATATTAGGTCACTATCATTAAATATGTTGCTGTGTTAGTACAGTTACTGCACTGCAATCTTCCAGAAGTGTTTAACCATATTAATTTGTTCTTTTTTTGTGCAGAGGGCCCTAAGTTATTTTGTAGATCAGTAGATCTCAGTGAAGAAAAAGATGGTTGGGAAGACAGACGTAGATTATTGCTTGAGGTGAGTATTTAACAGCTGTGGCTGAAAGCTGAGCATGAGGAGGGAACACGGCTGCTTATTTGCATAAAAACATAATTCAGGACCTCTAGAAAGGCTTGAAATTTTGTAATTACCAAGGAACTGAACTTTTTTAGTATAAAAGTGAGTATAACACCATGTTAGGATGTCCAGTCAGGCAAATTACTGAATCTCTGCGTTGTACAGGACCAGTTACTTAACTGTATGTTAAAAAAGTGTTTGAGACAAATAGGTGAATTCAGAGACTTGTATTTTTCATTATTATTTTAGTCATAATATTATATTTTAAATATTTTCAGGAATGCCGGAAGAAGCACAAGGATGCAAAAAGAAAAGTGAAAGCAAAACAATAAATATTTTTTACCTTCCTGATCAGAAATGTTTCATGTTTCATCTCTGAAGAAGTTGCAAAACAACGTTACTTTCAAAATACTTTCAGAAATCTAGTGGGAAATAATAATTTTGGCAAAAACTACTCAGGCTTTGTTCCTACATAGGAACATGTTTATTCTGTCAGTTCAACGTTTGTACCAAGGTCTGGGGATTTGTATGTGTGTGTACATATATATATACACACACACATATATATATGTATATATATACACACACACATATATATATGTATATGTGTATATATATACCAACATATATCTATATATATACACATATATATATGTATATATATGTATATATAAATATACATAGGGTTTAAATGTGACTTGCTGCTTTCTAGGATTTTTGATAATTAGATCATGTAACAAAGACATTCTGCTGTGTCCTCTGGCCCCAGTGCTGAACAGGGCTGAGAAAGAGCAGATAGCTCTGTGTCTATAAGACTATAGAACTTGTATTCTGCCTAAATATAATACAGATCATATTTACAAATATTCAGAATGTGTTATTTGCAGGGTGAAATGTCCCAGAAGTTAATGAAAAGACATATATAACAGGGCAGACTTACGAAATGGATAATTTGTATTTTAAGAGATACTAATGTGTTTAAATATAATATTAATACTACTGTCCTAACAGCATTGAGTTTAAGGTGGTGGTTGTCATAGGGTTGAAAAGAGATGTTGGAATTTTCTTCTTCTTCCCTAGGGTCCCAATCCATCCCCCCCATCTGTTTCTTCTGGGATGGGGGGAGTTGGGGCCGGGGTGGGGGCAGAGCAGGGCCGCACATGCAGGGGCAGGGAGAGAGGGAGATCTCCTGGGGAAGTTTGTGGCCACAGGGAGAGCTGGGGGAGTCCTTTGTTAGGGGGCTCTTGGGTTTGGTCCAGGACTGGACAGAGTGGGAGCCTGGTCTTTGGCCACTTCTTTCCCTTTTCCTGAGGGGAAGTTTTTCTCCCCATGGGACACCTTGCTGAGAACGACTGAGAGAGAGAGAGAGACCAACCCATCTCAGAGCGAGGTATTCTGCTTTCAAGACTGTCTGTGGGAAAAAAGGGACTTCTTCTTTGCTGGCTGTGAGCAGCTGTTGAACTGCCAGGACAGTCCTGCCTTCTCTCCCCCCTCCCTGGGTTGCCACAGGTTTCTCCCACCACACCCGGGGAATTGGGACTTTGTTTGTGTTTGTTCTGAAAGTTTTTGATTGCACCATTTGTTGTTTATTTAGATTTTGTTAATAAAAAGCTGTTTCTTTTCCACACTTCCACCTGAAGTTTCTTAATTTCTAAGTTGTAATCTTGTTAGAGTTAGACAGTAAGCAAATTATTCTTTATATTATGGTTCAAATAGAGTACCATTGGCCTCTCCAGTTGCGTGTTTGTAAATGGATTCTGTTTCCAGAAGTGCAAGAAGTTCTTAGGTCACCAGGGAGTTTGCTGTAACTGCCTGTCTGTGCTGCCATGGAGCCCTGAGGGAGCAGGAAAGCAGCTGAGTGCACCAGTTCTGGAGCACGGGGTTACTCCTTCCCAGGTGCAGGACCCAATGGTTGCCTCTGTGCCCAAAGCTTGAGCCTGCCCAGGACTCGCTGGACAGCAACAGAGCCTTGTGGTGCCTCAGCCACTCCTCTCAGTCCATATCATCA
Organism: Manacus candei; assembly: GCF_025592945.1. NCBI lineage: Eukaryota > Metazoa > Chordata > Aves > Passeriformes > Pipridae > Manacus > Manacus candei. The sequence goes on from NW_026138084.1 coordinate 940,713, forward strand.
GCAAACGTGCTGAGGGTGCTCTCTGTCCCTTCTGCCAGGTCACCGGGCAACCGGTCAAACCAGGCTGCCCCAGCACTGAGCGCCGCGCTCACAACCCTCTGAGCTCTGCCATTCAGCCAGGTCTCAACCCCCTCAGGGTCCACTCATCTAAGCCACACTTCCTGAGCTGCCTGGGAGGGTGTTCTGGGAGGCAGGGTGAAAAGCCTTGCTGAAGTCATGGCAGACAACAGGCACTGCTCTCCCCTCATGTACCCAGCCAGTCACTCCAGCAGAGAAGGCTAGGAGACTGGTCAAGCATGATCTCCCCTTCCTTTTATTCCACAGGCTTAGAGATGACATGCAGCATGAGCTGTTCTGTCCCCTTTCTGGGGATGGAGGTGACACTGATGGGCCTGTCATCTCCTGGGTCCATCTTGCTGCCCTTTTTGAAGACTGGAGTGATGTCAGCTTTCCTGCAGTCCTCAGGCACCTCTGCTGGGGAATCAGCGTCCCTGATGTGCTGGCAGTGTTCCCTGTGCCAGGGGCAGGAGCAGAGATCTGCCTTGGCCAGGGCCAGAGCCCTGGAGTGGCACTGCCTGAACAGCACTTTTTGTGCAACAGTGGCTGCCCAACAGTCCTCGGTGGCTGCCCCAGGGCCTGGCATTTGACCCTGCTCTTGCTGCAGCAGCAGCCGCCCGGCTCTGTGGGTACCGAGGGCTCGGGACCCGCCTCGGAACCTCGGTTACCAAGGGGCTGCCTCACAGTGGGTGGTGGGAGCTGGGGCCATCCCTGCCCGTATTTCAGGTGCAGGGTGCTGATGTCACAGTGGCCACTGTGACCCATGAGGCCAAGGGCACAAAACGGGGCTCTGGGCTCAGGCCCAGTGTCAGTGTTACCTGACAACGAGAGGAGAAGGAAGAGGAGGGACAGCCCCTCTGTTCCAAACGCCTCTCGCTTCTTTTGCACTACGGTGTAGTAGCACTTGGAGGAGACCTCAGCGTTCCTCAACCAGACGACAGGAGGAGACGGCAGAGAGAGACCGGGCTCACACAGGGCTGACCAGCGAGTCAGGGGGCTCTACGCCTCAGGGCTCTGGCCCTGTGTAGCAAACTCGTCTCACATCTGCCTCAGAACCAGTGGAGGAGCACCTGGAAGAGACCTTGGTGTTCCAAGGACAGGGACCCACCGCTGACAGTCACCATGTCACGCAGGCAGCAGGCGGCCCCCAGAGGGAGGGAGCCAGGTGAGAGCAAAGTGCCCCTCCCTCAGCCTGGCAGAGGGGCTGTCGGGGCGGGCAGTACAGGTGCCATGCCCGGGGCCATTGTCTCTCTCCTCTCCAGCATGCCTGCTGTGTCGGAGATCAGAAGCTGACTCGGACATCTGCGGGGAAAAACTCTTCATACATGGGCTCTGTGCCCACGAGAACTGCCTGGTGAGTTGCTCTGTGGGCTCCCTCCACTTTTTGACAGGCAGTCCCTGCCACTCTCTCCTCATCAGTGAGTTTCATTTTCCTGCAGTTTTTTGCCAACAACTTTCCTGACCGCCCGGTTCATCGAGGAGGACTCTGGTGTCTTCACTCATGGGAGATCCGAGCTGTAGTCTCCCAGGCGGCAGAGCAGGTGAGAGCCTGACTACAGGAGGGAGATTTGTGCCAGGCGAGGTTTGCTGGAGCTTAGCCCAGACCCCAAGCAAGAAAGCCCAGCCCTTCCAACCAGCTCTGGGACAAGGAGGAGGCCCTGAGGCTGCTGCTGATGGGGCTGCTCTGCTCTTTCCAGAACTGCTGCATCTGTGGCCAGAGCGGGGCCACCATTTACTGTTGTGGAAGACACTGTGAGCTGAGCTTCCACCTGCCCTGTGCCAAGCAGGGACGCTGTGTCACTCAGTTCCACAGACCATACAGGTACCTCCTGTCCCCTTCTCACCACCACCAGGGAAGGGCCCAGCACTTCTCACCTCACTCACCCTTTTCCCCCCAGGGCCTTCTGCCCCACACACAGCCCAGAGCAGGCAGTGGAGGCAACTCCAGAGCCGGGCACCCACTGCCTCATCTGCATGGAGCCTGTGGAGGACAGAAAGACCTTCAGCACCATGGTGTGCCCAGCCTGTAAAACTGCCTGGTTCCACAGGGATTGTATTCAAGTAGGAGTGGTTCCCTCACCCCGGGGGGCACAGCAGGGGCTCAGCAGCACCAGGGCCTCACTCTGGCTATTTATGTTTCTCCTGCAGGGACAGGCTCTGCATTCTGGTTATTTCTCCATCCAGTGCCCCCTCTGCAGAAATTGTGACGCATTTCGCAAGGATATGCTCACCATGGGGATCCGAATCCCCTACAGGTTGGTGTCCTTCTGCCTGGCTCACAACACAGGGGGTGCAAGTGCTGTGCCATGCCAGGGCCTGCCCCAGCAGTCCTGGCCCTGCCCTGTTCCGTGAGTCCCGGGTTCAGCTTCCCGTAGGGGCTGGAAATGGCACAGGGGGAAGAGCAGGGACACCCTGCACCTGCCCGATGCCGGGGCAGAGGGAGCTCATCAGTTTTCCTTTTCCATCAGACCACCAACATGGGAGAGCTTTAATGCATTCGATGAGCTGGGAGACAGACACATGCACTGTGATGCCAGGGAGTGCCTTTTTCCAGGAGGCAGGCAGGAGGCAGACGAGGAGGGGTAAGTTGCCAAAGCTGCATCCTGGGGCTCTGCAGGGCTTGAAGCAGAAGGACCCAGGAGAAGAGCTCAGCCAGATAATCCCATGCTTTGGACACTTTGTCCTCACCTCCATGAACCCGTTTGCTTTTGCAGGCCCTGGGAACTGCTCCTGTGCTCCTCCTGTGCTGCCGAGGGCACTCACAGACGCTGCTCTGGCCTGAGGAACAGTATAACCAGCTGGGAATGTGATGGCTGTGCTGGCCTGGGCACATGTAAGAGGCAAAGCACCCTGTTGACCCTGGGCCTGGTGTCCCTGGGCATGGCAGTGGGTGCTCAGGTTGGGTTTGGCAGAGCTAAACCTCCCTCCGGGGAGGGCTGGAGGCACTGCTCTGGCCTATCTTGCCCCGGGTCTGGGGTGGCCTTGACATTCCTGCTTCCCCTCACAGCCTCCCGAGAACCTGAGACCATCAGCCCCAACACAGGAAGCCTGGTGCTATCAGGGCTGTCTCCCAGTTCTGCACCACTGGAGACCGTCAGCCCCAGCACCAGCGCCCAGGTGCCAGCCCCTGGATCTTCAGAACCACAGACCAGCAACCGCCGTACCAACCGACAGGCAACATCAGAGCAGCCTCTGCAATCCCCCTCACAGGGGACGAGCAGCTCCAGCCCTGATAGTCAGATAACATCAGGGTCATCCCAGAGCAGCTTCACACAAACTGAGGACAGCAGCTGCTCCAGCAGTCGGGGGCCTGACCGCCGGCAAAACCACCCCCGCCGGCAACGTCGGGCCCAAACTCCACACTTTCGGTCCAGAAGTCCCCTGGACAGGACCCATGTGACAGCACCAAGTCCTGGGAGGCGCAGGCCCAGGCAGAGACCATCAGGGACATCCTGCAGGCGAAACCGCTCCCGCCTGCAACGTGAGACCCCAAATCCATCCGGCCGGTCCAGAAGTCGCCGTGACAGGAGCCAGGTGAGAGCACCCAGTGCTGGGAGGAGCAGCCGCAGCCGGGAGACATCAAGGACATCTGGCACACAAAATCGCTCCCGCCAACAACATCAGGCCCCAGATCCATCCAGCCGGTCCAGAAGTCGCCGTGTCAGAAACTGTGTGACAGCACCAAGTCCTGGGAGGCGCAGGCCCAGCCAGGAAGAATCAGGGACATCCCGCAGGCGAAACCGCTCCCGCCTGCAACGTCAGACCTCAAATCCATCTGGCCGGTCCAGAAGTCCCCTTGACAGGAACTGCACGCCAGCACCGAGTGCTGGCAGGCGGAACTCAAGGGAGACAGCAGCCAGGACTTCCCAAAGGGAACAGCACTCCCGCCGGCAGCGTCGGACCTCAAATTCAACCAACAGATCCAGAAGTCCCCATGACAGGAGCCATGTTAGAGCACCACGTACTGCCAGGCGCACTCACCGGTGGGATGGTGAGACAGGGACCCACCGGTGACACGTCCCACGTCAGCCAGGGAGGAGGAGGCCTGGAAGGGAGAGAGTCAGGTGAGAGCAAAGTGCCCCTCCCTCAGCCTGGCAGAGGGGCTGTCGGGGCGGGCAGTACAGGTGCCATGCCTGGGGCCATTGTCTCTCTCCCCTCCAGCATGCCTGCTGCGTCAGAGATCAGAGGCTGACTCGGACATCTGCGGGGAGAAAATGCAGAAACATGGGATCTGTGCCCACGACTTCTTCCGGGTGAGTTGCTCTGTGGGCTCCCTCCATTTTTTGACAGGCAGTCCCTGCCACTCTCTCCTCATCAGTGAGGTTCATTTTCCTGCAGTTTTTTGCCAGCCACCTTCCTCTGCACAATGATGATCAAGTAGGACTCCAGGGCTTTCTCCCAAGGATATCCTACATGCAGTCAACCGTGTGGCACAGAAGGTGAGAGCCTGAGAAGAGCAGGGAGATTTGTGCCAGGTGAGGTTTGCTGGAGCTTAGCCCAGACCCCAAGCAAGAAAGCCCAGCCCTTCCAACCAGCTCTGGGACAAGGAGGAGGCCCTGAGGCTGCAGCTGATGGGGCTGCTCTGCTCTTTCCAGAGCTGCTGCATCTGTGGCCAGAGCGGGGCCACCATCTCCTGCTGGGATGGCACAGTAGGAAGAGCAGGGACACCCTGCACCTGCCCAATGCCAGGGCAGAGGGAGCTCATCAGTTTTCCTTTTCCCATCAGACCACCAGGAGGGGAGGGCTGTAATGCATTTGCCCAGCTAGGAGACAGACACAGGCACTGCGATTCCAGTGAGTGCCTTTTTCCAGGAGGCAGGCAGGAGGCAGAGGAGGGGTAAGTTGCCAAAGCTGCACCCCAGGGCTCTGCAGGGCTTGAAGCAGAAGGACCCAGGAGAAGAGCTCAGCACCTCCATGAACCTGTTTGCTTTTCCAGGCCCTGGAACTGCTCCTGTGCTCCTCCTGTGCTGCCAAGGACACCCCAGGCACTGCTCTGGCCTGAGGGACATCATAACCGGCTGGGAATGTGATGGCTGTGCTGGTCTGGGCACAGGTAAAAGGCAAAGCACCCTGCTGACCCTGGGCCTGGTGCCCCTGGGCCTGGCAAGGGGTGTCCAGGGTTGGCTTGGCAGAGCCTGTCTGCTCCAGGAGGACTGGAGACACTGCTCTGGCCTATCTTATCCAGGGCCTGGAGCAGCCTTGACCCTCCTGCTTCCCCTTAGAGCGTCCAGTTAAGACCCAGACCTTTTTGCTCTCATGAAGGACTCTTCTGACAACACCAAGGAATAGGAGACCATCAACCCCACTACGAGCAAACTCCATACAAACCGACAGGCAAATCCCTCTCACAAAAGACGAGCAGCTCCAGCCCTGACAGTCAGGTAACATTGGGGTCATCCCAGAGCAGCTTCCCAGCAACTGAGGACAGCAGCTGCTCCAGCAGTCGGAGTCCTGACTGCAGGCGAAACCGCTCCCACCAGCAGTGTCAGACCCCAAATTCATCCAGCAGATCCTGAAGTCACCGTGACAGGAGCCGTGTTAGAGCACCCAGTGCTGGGAGCTGGTGAGACAGGGACCCACCGCTGACACATCCCACGTCAGACAGGGAGGAGGAGCCCCCCGAAGGGAGGGAGCCAGGTGAGAGCAAAGTGCCCCTCCCTCAGCCTGGCAGAGGGGCTGTTGGGGCGGGCAGCGTGGGGCCAGGAGCAGTGGCACGGGGAGGCAGGAGCTGTCCAGGCATCCCGGGGCTGGGACCCTCCTTTCCTCAGCAAGTGGGGCCCAGCTGGGGCAGGGGACACCTGCTGGGACACCCGTGCCCACAATGTCCCGTCCTCCCCAAAGCCTCCAGCCCTGCCCTTCAGCCAGCCAGGCAGGGACAGAGCAGCCCTTGGGGTCAATCCCGCAGGGAAGCTGCCCCAGCCCTGCAGAGGTGCCATGGTCTCTCTCCCCTCCAGCATGCCTGCTGTGTGGACGATCAGAGGCTGACCCGGACATCGGTGGAGAAAAAATCCAGATAAATGGGCTCTGTGCCAACGAGTTCTGCCTGGTGAGTTGCTTCATGTTTTAACAGGCAGTCCCTGCCACTCTCTCCTCATCAGTACGTGTCTTTTTTTCTACAGTTTTTTGCCAGCCACCTTCCTCTGCACAATGATGATCACGTAGGATTCCAGGGCTTTCTCCGAAGGGATATCCTAGATGTAGTCTCCCGGGAAGCACAGAAGGTGAGAGCCTGGGAAGAGCAGGGAGATTTGTGCCAGGTGAGGTTTGCTGGAGCTTAGCCCAGACCCCAAGCAAGAAAGCCCAGCCCTTCCAACCAGCTCTGGGACAAGGAGGAGGCCCTGAGGCTGCAGCTGATGGGGCTGCTCTGCTCTTTCCAGAGCTGCTGCATCTGTGGCCAGAGCGGGGCCACCATCTCCTGCTGGGATGGCACAGCGGGAAGAGCAGGGACACCCTGCACCTGCCCAATGCCAGGGCAGAGGGAGCTCATCAGTTTTCCTTTTCCCATCAGACCACCAGGAGGGGAGCACTTTAATGCATTTGCCCAGCTAGGAGACAGACACAGGCACTGCGATGCCAGGGAGTGCCTTTTTCCAGGAGGCAGGCAGGAGGCAGAGGAGGGGTAAGTTGCCAAAGCTGCACCCCAGGGCTCTGCAGGGCTTGAAGCAGAAGGACCCAGGAGAAGAGCTCAGCACCTCCATGAACCCGTTTGCTTTTGCAGGCCCTGGAACTGCTCCTGTGCTCCTCCTGTGCTGCCAAGGGCACCCCCAGGCACTGCTCTGGCCTGAGGGACATCATAACCAGCTGGGAATGTGATGGCTGTGCAACCCCAGCTGTTATCAACAGAAGTTGCTGTGACAGGAGCCGTGTGGCAGCCCCAAGTGCTGGGAGATGCACCCCCAGCCAGGAAGCATGAAGAACATCACAGACGTGAAACCGGTTCTGTCAGCAACTTATCAAATCACTTCAATAAATGTATAGGACTGCTTTTTAAAATACTTTTGTGTATTTGCAAAATTATGCAAATGGCACTTCCGATGTCGCAGCGTTTAGTAGATTGTTTCATCCTAATGTTTCACCTGACACATTGGAGGCTATTGTAAAGCCCAGGGCTTAGTAGTATCTTTGTTCAGGTTCCCCTTTCATCCCCCTTGGCTTTTGGCACAGCTTTCCTTTCCTTCCTATTCTATGGTTTCCCCTTGGTGTTGCAAGGGAGACGTTTGGAATGTTTTGCAATGCAGCGGTGCCACCGCCTCGATGCACTGAAGGCAGGGAAGCAGTGGCGGGGTGTTGGCAGCGCCGTCCTGTCCCTGCTGCCGGCGGCCCGGGGGCAGGAGCGCCCCGGCGGTGCCATGGCGGGGTTCCCCTCAGGTGTGGGCAGCCGCAGCCCGGCTGTGCGGGGCGGCCCCGGCGGTGCCAGGGCGGGGTTCCCCTCAGGGCGGCCCCGGCGGTGCCAGGGCGGGGTTCCCCTCAGGGCGGCCCCGGCGGTGCCAGGGCGGGGTTCCCCTCAGGGCGGCCCCGGCGGTGCCATGGCGGGGTTCCCCTCAGGGCGGCCCCGGCGGTGCCAGGGCGGGGTTCCCCTCAGGGCGGACCCGCTTCCCGCACATGGCGGTGTTGCCGGGGCAGCCTCTTCCCCAGGCACATCTGTGGGCTGTGACCCAGCGGCGACCGCTTCCCGCTCGAAGAGCCCGCAGGAATGGCTGCCTGGCTCCAAAGTGCCCGCCGGGAGCGCGCTGGGATCGCAGGGGGAGCTCTGCCCGGGGCAGCCCCCGCACTCAGTCGCCCCGAGCCTTCCCGCCCTCCCCGCACACGGCCGGCGCTTCGGGAACGGCCGCGGTCGGCGCTGGAGCGGCGGCGCTCGGGCACGAGGGAGCGCCGCGAGCCCGGGAAAGCGTCGGGAACATTCTGGCACCGAGGGCAGCGCGGGCGCGGAACTTGGGTACCGAAATGATCGTGGGCCCGAGCGGGGGAGGGTCCCGCGCAACGGAGCGCAGGAGAGGACGGCGAGCGGCGAGTGCCGCGCCTTGGGCTTCGCTGCCCTGGAGGCAAAAACTGCACCGTGCGCCATCCGGAGGTTATCCATCGACCTTTCCCAAACCTGCCGGGTGGGACAGGACATCAGAGCTGCGCCCTGCCCAGAGCCCAGGAAAGAAACCCCATCCCTTCCAAGCAGCTCAAGGAAAAACCTCCGGCTCCCAGCAGCTCCACAGAGGCTCCAGCACAGGAGCCTTGTCCCCCAGGCACATCTGTGGACTGTGCCCTCCCCAGAGCCCTGGGGCTGCCTGTGGAAGCCCCGAGACTGTGGGATTTGCATGGGGTGGCCTTTAAAGGGCTCTCCCAACCCCAAGCCTTCTACCCTTCTACGGCTCTAATCTGCGCTGCAGTGTGGTGCTTACACAAGGGGCAGCTATGCCCTGTGCTGGTTTAAAATCTGCCTGCCAGCCTGAATTCAGGCAGCGAGACAAAGACCCAGCTACCAGATTTTTTTGCTATTTACTAGGTGCCTCTGTGCCCAAAGCTTGAGCCTGCCCAGGACTCGCTGGACAGCAACAGAGCCTTGTGGTGCCTCAACCCCTCCTCCCAGTATCATCAGCAAACGTGCTGAGGGTGCTCTCCGTCCCTTCTGCCAGGTCACCGGGCAACCGGTCAAACCAGGCTGCCCCAGCACTGAGCCCCGCGCTCACAACCCTCTGAGCTCTGCCATTCAGCCAGGTCTCAACCCCCTCAGGGTCCACTCATCTAAGCCACACTTCCTGAGCTGCCTGGGAGGGTGTTCTGGGAGGCAGGTGAAAAGCCTTGCTGAAGTCATGGCAGACAACAGGCACTGCTCTCCCCTCGTGTACCCAGCCAGTCACTCCAGCAGAGAAGGCTAGGAGACTGGTCAAGCATGATCTCCCCTTCCTTTTATTCCACAGGCTCAGAGATGACATGCAGCATGAGCTGTTCTGTCCCCTTTCTGGGGATGGAGGTGACACTGATGGGCCTGTCATCTCCTGGGTCCATCTGGCTGCCCTTTTTGAAGACTGGAGTGATGTCAGCTTTCCTGCAGTCCTCAGGCACCTCTGCTGGGGAATCAGCGTCCCTGATGTGCTGGCAGTGTTCCCTGTGCCAGGGGCAGGAGCAGAGATCTGCCTTGGCCAGGGCCGGAGCCCTGGAGTGGCACTGCCTGAACAGCACTTTTTGTGCAACAGTGGCTGCCCAACAGTCCTCGGTGGCTGCCCCAGGGCCTGGTATTTGACCCTGCTCTTGCTGCAGCAGCAGCCACCCGGCTCTGTGGGTACCGAGGGCTCGGGACCCGCCTCGGAACCTCGGTTACCAAGGGGCTGCCTCACAGTGGGTGGTGGGAGCTGGGGCCATCCCTGCCCGTATTTCAGGTGCAGGGTGCTGATGTCACAGTGGCCACTGTGACCCGTGAGGCCAAGGGCACAAAACGGGACTCTGGGCTCAGGCCCAGTGTCAGTGTTACCTGACAACGAGAGGAGAAGGAAGAGGAGGGACAGCCCCTCTGTTCCAAACACCTCTCGCTTCTTTTGCACTACAGTGTAGTAGCACTTGGAGGAGACCTCAGTGTTCCTCAACCAGACGACAGGAGGAGACGGCAGAGAGAGACCGGGCTCACACAGGGCTGACCAGCGAGTCAGGGGGCTCTACGCCTCCGGGCTCTGGCCCTGTGTAGCAAACTCGTCTCACATCTGCCTCAGAACCAGTGTAGGAGCACCTGAAGGAGACCTCGGTGTTCCTCAACCAGACGACAGGAGGAGGCAGCAGAGAGAGACCGGGCTCACACAGGGCTGACCAGCGAGTCAGGGGGCTCTACGCCTCAGGGCTCTGGCCCTGTGTTGCAAACTCGTCTCACTTCTGCCTCAGAACCAGTGCAGGAGCACCTGGAAGAGACCTCGGTGTTCCAAGGACAGGGACCCACCGTTGACAGTCACCATGTCAGACAGGGAGGAGGAGGCCCCCGAAGGGAGGGAGCCAGGTGAGAGCAAAGTGCCCCTCCTGCAGCCTGGCAGAGGGGCTGTCGGGGCGGGCAGTACAGGTGCCATGCCCGGGGCCATTGTCTCTCTCCCCTCCAGCATGCCTGCTGTGTGGACAATCAGAGGCTGACCCGGACATCTGTGGAGATAAAATCCAGAAACATGGGATCTGTGCCCACGTGTTCTGCCTGGTGAGTTGCTTCATGGGCACCCTCCACTTTTTGACAGGCAGTCCCTGCCACTCTCTCCTCATCAGTGCGTGTCGTTTTCCTGCAGTATTTTGCCAGCCTCCTTGATCAGCAAGAGGACGAACGAGTAGGACTCCAGGGCTTTCTCCCAAGGGATATCCTACATGCAGTCAACCGAGCGTCACAGAAGGTGAGAGCCTGACAAGAGCAGGGAGATTTGTGCCAGGCGAGGTTTGCTGGAGCTTAGCCCAGACCCCAGGCAAGAAAGCCCAGCCCTTCCAACCAGCTCTGGGACAAGGAGGAGGCCCTGAGGCTGCTGCTGATGGGGCTGCTCTGCTCTTTCCAGAGCTGCTGCATCTGTGGCCAGAGCGGGGCCACCATCTCCTGCTGTGAAACAGATTGTGAGCTGAGCTTCCACCTGCCCTGTGCCAAGCAGGGAGGCTGTGTCACCCAGTTCATTACACCGTACAGGTACCTCCTGTCCCCTTCTCACCACCACCAGGGAAGGGCCCAGCACTTCTCACCTCACCCACCCCTTTTCCCCTCAGCTCCTACTGCCCCACACACAGGCCAGAGCAGGCAGTGGAGGCGACTCCAGAGCCGGGCACCCAATGCCTCATCTGCATGGAGCCTGTGGAGGACAGAAAGACCTTCAGCACCATGGTGTGCCCAGCCTGTAAAACCACGTGGTTCCACAGGGACTGCATCCAAGTAGGAGTGGTTCCCTCACCCCGGGGGGCACAGCGGGGGCTCAGCAGCACCAGGGCCTCACTCTGGCTGCTGTGTGTGTCCTGCAGGGACAGGCTCTGCGCTCTGGATTTTCCTCCCTCCAGTGCCCCATCTGCAGAAACAGGCCGGCATTTCTCGGGGAGATGTTCACCTTGGGGATCCGAATCCCCTTCAGGTTGGTGTCCTTCTGCCTGGCTCACAACACAGGGGTGCAAGTGCTGTGCCGTGCCAGGGCCTGCCCCAGCAGTCCTGGCCCTGCCCTGTTCTGTGAGTCCCGGGTTCAGCTTCCCGTAGGAGCTGGAAATGGCACAGCAGGAAGAGCAGGGACACCCTGCACCTGCCCGATGCTGGGGCAGAGGGAGCTCATCAGTTTTCCTTTTCCATCAGACCACCAACATGGGAGGAGAATGATGCGTTCGCCGAGCTAGGAGAGAGACACAGGCACTGCGATGCCAGTGAGTGCTTTTATTCAAGAGGCCGGCAGGAGGCAGAGGAGGAGGGGTAAGTTGCCGAAGCTGCATCCTGGGGCTCTGCAGGGCTTGAAGCAGAAGGACCCAGGAGAAGAGCTCAGCCAGATAATCCCATGCTTTGGACACTTTGTCCTCACCTCCATGAACCCGTTTGCTTTTGCAGGCCCTGGGAACTGCTCCTGTGCTCCTCCTGTGCTGCCGAGGGCACCCACAGATACTGCTCCAGTGTGCCGAACAGCACAACCAGCTGGGAATGTGACAACTGTGCTCGCCAGAGCATCCGCAGACACTGCTGTGGCACGACAGTCTGCACGGACAACTGTGATTGTGACAGCTGTGCTGAGCGCTTCACATGTAAGAAGCAAAGCACCTGAATGCCCCTGGGTCAGGTGCCCCTGGGCCTGGCAGTGCGTGCCCAGGGTGGTCTTGGCAGAGCCTGTCAGCTCCAGGAGGGCTGGGGGCACTGCTCTGGCTTATTCTGCCTTGGACCTGGGGCGGTCTTGACCTTCCTTGCTTCCCCTTACAGCCTCCGGTGAATTCTCAATCCTTGCTAGACTCATGGAGGAGTCTCCTGCTGTGTCAACAGAAGACGAGACCATCACCCCCAGCACCAGCCAACAGGCAGCATCAGAGCAGTCTCTGGAATCTCCCTCAGAGGAGATGAGCAGCCCCAGCCTCTATAGTTGGGTAACATCAAGGCCATCCCGCAGCAACATCCCAGAAACTGAGGACAGCAGCTGCTCTCGCAGTCGGAGGCCTGACCGCCGGCAAAACCGCACCCGCCGGCAAAGTCGGCCCCAAAATCCACAGCATCGGTCCAGAAGTCCTCATGACAGGAGCCACGTGCCGGAACCAACTGCTGCGAGGTGCAGGCCCAGGCAGGGACAATCAGGAACATCCCGCAGGCCAAGACGCTCCCGCCGGCAAAGTCGTCCCCAAAATCCACACCTTCGGTCCCCGAGTCCCTATGACAGGAGATGTTCGCCACACCTCCGGTCCCCGAGTCCCCATGACAGGATTTGTTTGCCACCACCACCAAGTCCTCGGAGGCGCAGCCGCAGCGGGGAGGCATCAGAGACATCCAGCAACCGAAACCGCTCCCGCCAGCAACGTCGGCCCCAAAATCCACACCTTCGGTCCCGAAGTCGACGTCACAGGAGCCATGTGAGAACACCAAGGGCTGGGAGCTGCACCTCCACCCAGGGAGCATCAGAGACATCCCGCAGCCGAAACCGCTCCCGCCAGCAACGTCGGCCGCAAAATCCACACCTTCGGTCCAGGAGTCGCCGTGACAGAAGCCATGTCCCAGCACCAAGTCCTGGGAGGCGCAGGCCCAGCCAGGAAGAATCAGGGACATCCCGCAGGCGAAGTAGCTCCCGCCGCCAAAGTCGGACCTCAAATCCATCTGGCCGCTCCAGAAGTCCCCTTGACAGGAACTGCACGCCAGCACCGAGTGCTGGCAGGCGAAACTCAAGGGAGACAGCAGCCAGGACTTCCCAAAGGGAACAGCACTCCCGCCGGCAGCGTCGGACCTCAAATTCCTCCAACAGATCCAGAAGTCGCCGTGATGGGAGGCGTGATAGAGCACCCAGTGCTGGGAGCCCCACTCACCGCTCAGACGGTGAGACAGGGACTCCCCACTGATGCGTTACATGTCAGAGAGGAAGGAGGAGGCCCCCAAAGGGAGGGAGCCAGGTGAGAGCAAAGTGTCCCTCCCTCAGCCTGGCAGAGGGGCTGTCGGGGCGGGCAGTACAGGTGCCATGCCCGGGGCCTTTGTCTCTCTCCCCTCCAGCATGCCTGCTGTGTGGACAATCAGAGGCTGACCCGGACATCTACCGATAAAAACTCCAGATAAATGGGATCCGTGCCCACGAGTTCTGCCTGGTGAGTTGCTCTGTGGGCTCCCTCCACTTTCTGACAGGCAGTCCCTGCCACTCTCTCCTCATCAGTGCGTGTCGTTTTTTCTACGGTTTTTTTGCCAGCCACCTTCCTCTGCACAATGAGGATGATCAAGTAGGACTCCAGGGCTTTCTGCCAACTGTTATCCTAGATGTAGTCTCCCAGGTGGCACAGAAGGTGAGAGCCTGAGAAGAGCAGGGAGATTTGTGCCAGGCGAGGTTTGCTGGAGCTTAGCCCAGACCCCAAGCAAGAAAGCCCAGCCCTTCCAACCAGCTCTGGGACAAGGAGGAGGCCCTGAGGCTGCAGCTGATGGGGCTGCTCTGCTCTTTCCAGAGCTCCTGCATCTGTGGCCAGAGCGGGGCCACCATCTCCTGCTGGGATGGCACAGCGGGAAGAGCAGGGACACCCTGCACCTGCCCAATGCCAGGGCAGAGGGAGCTCATCAGTTTTCCTTTTCCCATCAGACCACCATGAGGGGAGGGCTTTAATGCATTTGCCCAGCTCGGAGACAGACACAGGCACTGCGATGCCAGGGAGTGCCTTTTTCCAGGAGGCAGGCAGGAGGCAGAGGAGGGGTAAGTTGCCAAAGCTGCACCCCAGGGCTCTGCAGGGCTTGAAGCAGAAGGACCCAGGAGAAGAGCTCAGCACCTCCATGAACCCGTTTGCTTTTCCAGGCCCTGGGAACTGCTCCTGTGCTCCTCCTGTGCTGCCAAGGACACCCCAGGACAGTGCTCTGGCCTGAGGGACATCATAACCAGCTGGGAATGTGATGGCTGTGCTGGTCTGGGCACAGGTAAAAGGCAAAGCACCCTGCTGACCCTGGGCCTTGTGCCCCTGGGCCTGGCAAGGGGTGTCCAGGGTTGGCTTGGCAGAGCCTGTCTGCTCCAGGAGGACTGGAGACACTGCTCTGGCCTATCTTATCCAGGGCCTGGAGCAGCCTTGACCCTCCTGCTTCCCCTCACAGCGTCCAGTTAAGACCCAGAGCTTGTTGCTCTCATGAAGGACTCTTCTGACAACACCAAGGAATAGGAGACCATCAACCCCACTACGAGCAAACTCCATACAAACCGACAGGCAAATCCCTCTCACAAAAGACGAGCAGCTCCAGCCCTGACAGTCAGGTAACATTGGGGTCATCCCAGAGCAGCTTCCCAGCAACTGAGGACAGCAGCTGCTCCAGCAGTCGGAATCCTGACTGCAGGTGAAACCGCTCCCACCAGCAGTGTCAGACCCCAAATTCATCCAGCAGATCCTGAAGTCACCGTGACAGGAGCCGTGTTAGAGCACCCAGTGCTGGGAGCTGGTGAGACAGGGACCCACCGCTGACACATCCCACGTCAGACAGGGAGGAGGAGCCCCCCGAAGGGAGGGAGCCAGGTGAGAGCAAAGTGCCCCTCCCTCAGCCTGGCAGAGGGGCTGTCGGGGCAGGCACTACAGGTGCCATGCCTGGGGCCACTGTCTCTCTCTCCTCCAGCATGCCTGCTGTGTCAGAGATCAGAGGCTGACCTGGACTTCTGTGGAGAAAAAATCCAGATAAATGGGCTCTGTGCCAACGAGTTCTGCCTGGTGAGTTGCTTCATGTTTTAACAGGCAGTCCCTGCCACTCTCTCCTCATCAGTACGTGTCTTTTTTTCCACAGTTTTTTTGCCAGCCACCTTCCTCTGCACAATGATGATCAAGTAGGATTCCAGGGCTTTCTCCGAAGGGTTATCCTAGATGTAGTCTCCTGGGAAGCACAGAAGGTGAGAGCCTGAGAAGAGCAGGGAGATTTGTGCCAGGTGAGGTTTGCTGGAGCTTAGCCCAGACCCCAAGCAAGAAAGCCCAGCCCTTCCAACCAGCTCTGGGACAAGGAGGAGGCCCTGAGGCTGCTGCTGATGGGGCTGCTCTGCTCTTTCCAGAGCTCCTGCATCTGTGGCCAGAGCGGGGCCACCATCTCCTGCTGGGATGGCACAGCAGGAAGAGCAGGGACACCCTGCACCTGCCCAATGCCAGGGCAGAGGGAGCTCATCAGTTTTCCTTTTCCCATCAGACCACCAGGAGGGGAGGGCTTTAATGCATTTGCCCAGCCAGGAGACAGACACAGGCACTGCGATGCCAGGGAGTGCCTTTTTCCAGGAGGCAGGCAGGAGGCAGAGGAGGGGTAAGTTGCCAAAGCTGCACCCCAGGGCTCTGCAGGGCTTGAAGCAGAAGGACCCAGGAGAAGAGCTCAGCACCTCCATGAACCCGTTTGCTTTTGCAGGCCCTGGGAACTGCTCCTGTGCTCCTCCTGTGCTGCCAAGGGCACCCCCAGGCACTGCTCTGGCCTGAGGGACATCATAACCAGCTGGGAATGTGATGGCTGTGCAACCCCAGCTGTTATCAACAGAAGTTGCTGTGACAGGAGCCGTGTGGCAGCCCCAAGTGCTGGGAGATGCTGCCCCAGCCAGGAAGCATGAAGAACACCACAGACGTGAAACCGGTTCTGTCAGCAACTTATCAAATCACTTCAATAAATGTATAGGACTGCTTTTTAAAATACTTTTGTGTATTTGCAAAATTATGCAAATGGCACTTCCGATGTCGCAGCGTTTAGTAGATTGTTTCATCCTAATGTTTCACCTGACACATTGGAGGCTATTGTAAAGCCCAGGGCTTAGTAGTATCTTTGTTCAGGTTCCCCTTTCATCCCCCTTGGCTTTTGGCACAGCTTTCCTTTCCTTCCTATTCTATGGTTTCCCCTTGGTGTTGCAAGGGAGACGTTTGGAATGTTTTGCAATGCAGCGGTGCCACCGCCTTGATGAACTGAAGGCAGGGAAGCAGTGGCGGGGTGTTGGCAGCGCCGTCCTGTCCCTGCTGCCGGCGGCCCGGGGGCAGGAGCGCCCCGGCGGTGCCATGGCGGGGTTCCCCTCAGGTGTGGGCAGCCGCAGCCCGGCTGTGCGGGGCGGCCCCGGCGGTGCCATGGCGGGGTTCCCCTCAGGGCGGCCCCGGCGGTGCCATGGCGGGGTTCCCCTCAGGGCGGCCCCGGCGGTGCCAGGGCGGGGTTCCCCTCACGGCGGCCCCCGCTGCCCGCACATGGCGGTGTTGCCGGGGCAGCCTCTTCCCCAGGCACATGTGTGGGCTGTGACCCAGCGGCGACCGCTTCCCGCTCGAAGAGCCCGCAGGAATGGCTGCCTGGCTCCAAAGTGCCCGCCGGGAGCGCGCTGGGATGGCAGGGGGAGCTCTGCCCGGGGCAGCCCCCGCACTCAGTCGCCCCGAGCCTTCCCGCCCTCCCCGCACACGGCCGGCGCTTCGGGAACGGCCGCGGTCGGCGCTGGAGCGGCGGCGCTCGGGCACGAGGGAGCGCCGCGAGCCCGGGAAAGCGTCGGGAACATTCTGGCACCGAGGGCAGCGCGGGCGCGGAACTTGGGTACCGAAATGATCGTGGGCCCGAGCGGGGGACGGTCCCCCGCAACGGAGCGCAGGAGAGGACGGCGAGAGGCGAGTGCCGCGCCTTGGGCTTCGCTGCCCTGGAGGCAAAAACTGCACCGTGCGCCATCCGGAGGTTATCCATCGACCTTTCCCAAACCTGCCGGGTGGGACAGGACATCAGAGCTGCGCCCTGCCCAGAGCCCAGGAAAGAAACCCCATCCCTTCCAAGCAGCTCAAGGAAAAACATCCGGCTCCCAGCAGCTCCACAGAGGCTCCAGCACAGGAGCCTTGTCCCCCAGGCACATCTGTGGACTGTGCCCTCCCCAGAGCCCTGGGGCTGCCTGTGGAAGCCCCGACACTGTGGGATTTGCATGGGGTGGCCTTTAAAGGGCTCTCCCAACCCCAAGCCTTCTACCCTTCTACGGCTCTAATCTGCGCTGCAGTGTGGTGCTTACACAAGGGGCAGCTATGCCCTGTGCTGGTTTAAAATCTGCCTGCCAGCCTGAATTCAGGCAGCGAGACAAAGACCCAGCTACCAGATTTTTTTGCTATTTACTAGGTGCCTCTGTGCCCAAAGCTTGAGCCTGCCCAGGACTCGCTGGACAGCAGCAGAGCCTTGTGGTGCCTCAGCCACTCCTCCCAGTCCATATCATCAGCAAACGTGCTGAGGGTGCTCTCCGTCCCTTCTGCCAGGTCACCGGGCAACCGGTCAAACCAGGCTGCCCCAGCACTGAGCCCCGCGCTCACAACCCTCTGAGCTCTGCCATTCAGCCAGGTCTCAACCCCCTCAGGGTCCACTCATCTAAGCCACACTTCCTGAGCTGCCTGGGAGGGTGTTCTGGGAGGCAGGGTGAAAAGCCTTGCTGAAGTCATGGCAGACAACAGGCACTGCTCTCCCCTCATGTACCCAGCCAGTCACTCCAGCAGAGAAGGCTAGGAGACTGGTCAAGCATGATCTCCCCTTCCTTTTATTCCACAGGCTTAGAGATGACATGCAGCATGAGCTGTTCTGTCCCCTTTCTGGGGATGGAGGTGACACTGATGGGCCTGTCATCTCCTGGGTCCATCTGGCTGCCCTTTTTGAAGACTGGAGTGATGTCAGCTTTCCTGCAGTCCTCAGGCACCTCTGCTGGGGAATCAGCATCCCTGATGTGCTGGCAGTGTTCCCTGTGCCAGGGGCAGGAGCAGAGATCTGCCTTGGCCAGGGCCGGAGCCCTGGAGTGGCACTGCCTGAACAGCACTTTTTGTGCAACAGTGGCTGCCCAACAGTCCTCGGTGGCTGCCCCAGGGCCTGGCATTTGACCCTGCTCTTGCTGCAGCAGCAGCCGCCCGGCTCTGTGGGTACCGAGGGCTCGGGACCCGCCTCGGAACCTCGGTTACCAAGGGGCTGCCTCACAGTGGGTGGTGGGAGCTGGGGCCATCCCTGCCCGTATTTCAGGTGCAGGGTGCTGATGTCACAGTGGCCACTGTGACCCGTGAGGCCAAGGGCACAAAACGGGACTCTGGGCTCAGGCCCAGTGTCAGTGTTACCTGACAACGAGAGGAGAAGGAAGAGGAGGGACAGCCCCTCTGTTCCAAACGCCTCTCGCTTTTTTTGCACTACAGTGTAGTAGCACTTGGAGGAGACCTCAGCGTTCCTCAACCAGACGACAGGAGTAGACGGCAGAGAGAGACCGGGCTCACACAGGGCTGACCAGCGAGTCAGGGGGCTCTACGCCTCAGGGCTCTGGCCCTGTGTAGCAAACTCGTCTCACATCTGCCTCAGAACCAGTGTAGGAGCACCTGAAGGAGACCTCGGTGTTCCTCAACCAGACGACAGGAGGAGGCAGCAGAGAGAGACCGGGCTCACACAGGGCTGACCAGGGAGTCAGGGGGCTCTACGCCTCAGGGCTCTGGCCTTGTGTTGCAAACTCATCTCACTTCTGCCTCAGAACCAGTGGAGGAGCACCTGAAGGAGACCTCGGTGTTCCAAGGACAGGGACCCACCGCTGACAGTCACCATGTCAGACAGGGAGGAGGAGGCCCCCGAAGGGAGGGAGCCAGGTGAGAGCAAAGTGCCCCTCCTGCAGCCTGGCAGAGGGGCTGTCGGGGCGGGCAGTACAGGTGCCATGCCCGGGGCCATTGTCTCTCTCCCCTCCAGCATGCCTGCTGTGTGGACAGTCAGAGGCTGACCCGGACATCTGTGGAGATAAAATCCAGAAACATGGGATCTGTGCCCACGTGTTCTGCCTGGTAAGTTGCTCTGTGGGCTCCCTCCACTTTTTGACAGGCAGTCCCTGCCACTCTCTCCTCATCAGTGCGTGTCGTTTTCCTGCAGTATTTTGCCAGCCTCCTTGATCAGCAAGAGGACGAACGAGTAGGACTCCAGGGCTTTCTCCCAAGGGATATCCTACATGCAGTCAACCGAGCGTCACAGAAGGTGAGAGCCTGACAAGAGCAGGGAGATTTGTGCCAGGCGAGGTTTGCTGGAGCTTAGCCCAGACCCCAGGCAAGAAAGCCCAGCCCTTCCAACCAGCTCTGGGACAAGGAGGAGGCCCTGAGGCTGCTGCTGATGGGGCTGCTCTGCTCTTTCCAGAGCTGCTGCATCTGTGGCCAGAGCGGGGCCACCATCTCCTGCTGTGAAACAGATTGTGAGCTGAGCTTCCACCTGCCCTGTGCCAAGCAGGGAGGCTGTGTCACCCAGTTCATTACACCGTACAGGTACCTCCTGTCCCCTTCTCACCACCACCAGGGAAGGGCCCAGCACTTCTCACCTCACTCACCCCTTTTCCCCTCAGCTCCTACTGCCCCACACACAGGCCAGAGCAGGCAGTGGAGGCAACTCCAGAGCCGGACACCCAATGCCTCATCTGCATGGAGCCTGTGGAGGACAGAAAGACGTTCACCACCATGGTGTGCCCAGCCTGTAAAACCACGTGGTTCCACAGGGACTGTATTCAAGTAGGAGTGGTTCCCTCACCCCGGGGGGCACAGCGGGGGCTCAGCAGCACCAGGGCCTCACTCTGGCTGTTGTGTTTGTCCTGCAGGGACAGGCTCTGCGCTCTGGATTTTCCTCCCTCCAGTGCCCCATCTGCAGAAACAGGCCGGCATTTCTCGGGGAGATGTTCACCTTGGGGATCCGAATCCCCTTCAGGTTGGTGTCCTTCTGCCTGGCTCACAACACAGGGGTGCAAGTGCTGTGCCGTGCCAGGGCCTGCCCCAGCAGTCCTGGCCCTGCCCTGTTCTGTGAGTCCCGGGTTCAGCTTCCCGTAGGAGCTGCAAATGGCACAGCAGGAAGAGCAGGGACACCCTGCACCTGCCCGATGCTGGGGCAGAGGGAGCTCATCAGTTTTCCTTTTCCATCAGACCACCAACATGGGAGGAGAATGATGCGTTCGCTGAGCTAGGAGAGAGACACAGGCACTGCGATGCCAGTGAGTGCTTTTATTCAAGAGGCCGGCAGGAGGCAGAGGAGGAGGGGTAAGTTGCCAAAGCTGCATCCTGGGGCTCTGCAGGGCTTGAAGCAGAAGGACCCAGGAGAAGAGCTCAGCCAGATAATCCCATGCTTTGGACACTTTGTCCTCACCTCCATGAACCCGTTTGCTTTTGCAGGCCCTGGGAACTGCTCCTGTGCTCCTCCTGTGCTGCCGAGGGCACCCACAGATACTGCTCCAGTGTGCCGAACAGCACAACCAGCTGGGAATGTGACAACTGTGCTCGCCAGAGCATCCGCAGACACTGCTGTGGCACGACAGTCTGCACGGACAACTGTGATTGTGACAGCTGTGCTGAGCGCTTCACATGTAAGAAGCAAAGCACCTGAATGCCCCTGGGTCAGGTGCCCCTGGGCCTGGCAGTGCGTGCCCAGGGTGGTCTTGGCAGAGCCTGTCAGCTCCAGGAGGGCTGGGGGCACTGCTCTGGCTTATTCTGCCTTGGGCCTGGGGCGGTCTTGACCTTCCTTGCTTCCCCTTACAGCCTCCGGTGAATTCTCAATCCTTGCTAGACTCATGGAGGAGTCTCCTGCTGTGTCAACAGAAGACGAGACCATCACCCCCAGCACCAGCCAACAGGCAGCATCAGAGCAGTCTCTGGAATCTCCCTCAGAGGAGATGAGCAGCCCCAGCCTCTATAGTTGGGTAACATCAAGGCCATCCCGCAGCAACATCCCAGAAACTGAGGACAGCAGCTGCTCTCGCAGTCGGAGGCCTGACCGCCGGCAAAACCGCACCCGCCGGCAAAGTCGGCCCCAAAATCCACAGCATCGGTCCAGAAGTCCTCATGACAGGAGCCACGTGCTGGAACCAACTGCTGCGAGGTGCAGGCCCAGGCAGGGACAATCAGGAACATCCCGCAGGCCAAGACGCTCCCGCCGGCAAAGTCGTCCCCAAAATCCACACCTTCGGTCCCCGAGTCCCTACGACAGGAGATGTTCGCCACACCTCCGGTCCCCGAGTCCCCATGACAGGATTTGTTTGCCACCACCACCAAGTCCTCGGAGGCGCAGCCGCAGCGAGGAGGCATCAGAGACATCCAGCAACCGAAACCGCTCCCGCCAGCAACGTCGGCCCCAAAATCCACACCTTCGGTCCAGAAGTCGACGTCACAGGAGCCATGTGAGAACACCAAGGGCTGGGAGCTGCACCTCCACCCAGGAAGCATCAGAGACATCCCGCAGCCGAAACCGCTCCCGCCAGCAACGTCGGCCGCAAAATCCACACCTTCGGTCCAGGAGTCGCCGTGACAGAAGCCATGTCCCAGCACCAAGTCCTGGGAGGCGCAGGCCCAGCCAGGAAGAATCAGGGACATCCCGCAGGCGAAGTAGCTCCCGCCGCCAAAGTCGGACCTCAAATCCATCTGGCCGCTCCAGAAGTCCCCTTGACAGGAACTGCACGCCAGCACCGAGTGCTGGCAGGCGAAACTCAAGGGAGACAGCAGCCAGGACTTCCCAAAGGGAACAGCACTCCCGCCGGCAGCGTCGGACCTCAAATTCATCCAACAGATCCAGAAGTCGCCGTGATGGGAGGCGTGATAGAGCACCCAGTGCTGGGAGCCCCACTCACCGCTCAGACGGTGAGACAGGGACTCCCCACTGATGCGTTACATGTCAGAGAGGAAGGAGGAGGCCCCCGAAGGGAGGGAGCCAGGTGAGAGCAAAGTGCCCCTCCCTCAGCCTGGCAGAGGGGCTGTCGGGGCGGGCAGTACAGGTGCCATGCCCGGGGCCTTTGTCTCTCTCCCCTCCAGCATGCCTGCTGTGTGGACAATCAGAGGCTGACCCGGACATCTACCGATAAAAACTCCAGATAAATGGGATCCGTGCCCACGAGTTCTGCCTGGTGAGTTGCTCTGTGGGCTCCCTCCACTTTCTGACAGGCAGTCCCTGCCACTCTCTCCTCATCAGTGCGTGTCGTTTTTTCTACGGTTTTTTTGCCAGCCACCTTCCTCTGCACAATGAGGATGATCAAGTAGGACTCCAGGGCTTTCTGCCAACTGTTATCCTAGATGTAGTCTCCCAGGTGGCACAGAAGGTGAGAGCCTGAGAAGAGCAGGGAGATTTGTGCCAGACGAGGTTTGCTGGAGCTTAGCCCAGAACCCAAGCAAGAAAGCCCAGCCCTTCCAACCAGCTCTGGGACAAGGAGGAGGCCCTGAGGCTGCAGCTGATGGGGCTGCTCTGCTCTTTCCAGAGCTGCTGCATCTGTGGCCAGAGCGGGGCCACCATCTCCTGCTGGGATGGCACAGCGGGAAGAGCAGGGACACCCTGCACCTGCCCAATGCCAGGGCAGAGGGAGCTCATCAGTTTTCCTTTTCCCATCAGACCACCATGAGGGGAGCACTTTAATGCATTTGCCCAGCTCGGAGACAGACACAGGCACTGCGATGCCAGGGAGTGCCTTTTTCCAGGAGGCAGGCAGGAGGCAGAGGAGGGGTAAGTTGCCAAAGCTGCACCCCAGGGCTCTGCAGGGCTTGAAGCAGAAGGACCCAGGAGAAGAGCTCAGCACCTCCATGAACCCGTTTGCTTTTCCAGGCCCTGGGAACTGCTCCTGTGCTCCTCCTGTGCTGCCAAGGACACCCCAGGACAGTGCTCTGGCCTGAGGGACATCATAACCAGCTGGGAATGTGATGGCTGTGCTGGCCTGGGCACAGGTAAAAGGCAAAGCACCCTGCTGACCCTGGGCCTTGTGCCCCTGGGCCTGGCAAGGGGTGTCCAGGGTTGGCTTGGCAGAGCCTGTCTGCTCCAGGAGGACTGGAGACACTGCTCTGGCCTATCTTATCCAGGGCCTGGAGCAGCCTTGACCCTCCTGCTTCCCCTCACAGCGTCCAGTTAAGACCCAGAGCTTGTTGCTCTCATGAAGGACTCTTCTGACAACACCAAGGAATAGGAGACCATCAACCCCACTACGAGCAAACTCCATACAAACCGACAGGCAAATCCCTCTCACAAAAGACGAGCAGCTCCAGCCCTGACAGTCAGGTAACATTGGGGTCATCCCAGAGCAGCTTCCCAGCAACTGAGGACAGCAGCTGCTCCAGCAGTCGGAATCCTGACTGCAGGCGAAACCGCTCCCACCAGCAGTGTCAGACCCCAAATTCATCCAGCAGATCCTGAAGTCACCGTGACAGGAGCCGTGTTAGAGCACCCAGTGCTGGGAGCTGGTGAGACAGGGACCCACCGCTGACACATCCCACGTCAGACAGGGAGGAGGAGCCCCCCGAAGGGAGGGAGCCAGGTGAGAGCAAAGTGCCCCTCCCTCAGCCTGGCAGAGGGGCTGTCGGGGCAGGCAGTACAGGTGCCATGCCTGGGGCCACTGTCTCTCTCTCCTCCAGCATGCCTGCTGTGTCAGAGATCAGAGGCTGACCTGGACTTCTGTGGAGAAAAAATCCAGATAAATGGGCTCTGTGCCAACGAGTTCTGCCTGGTGAGTTGCTTCATGTTTTAACAGGCAGTCCCTGCCACTCTCTCCTCATCAGTACGTGTCTTTTTTTCCACAGTTTTTTTGCCAGCCACCTTCCTCTGCACAATGATGATCAAGTAGGATTCCAGGGCTTTCTCCGAAGGGTTATCCTAGATGTAGTCTCCTGGGAAGCACAGAAGGTGAGAGCCTGAGAAGAGCAGGGAGATTTGTGCCAGGTGAGGTTTGCTGGAGCTTAGCCCAGACCCCAAGCAAGAAAGCCCAGCCCTTCCAACCAGCTCTGGGACAAGGAGGAGGCCCTGAGGCTGCTGCTGATGGGGCTGCTCTGCTCTTTCCAGAGCTCCTGCATCTGTGGCCAGAGCGGGGCCACCATCTCCTGCTGGGATGGCACAGCAGGAAGAGCAGGGACACCCTGCACCTGCCCAATGCCAGGGCAGAGGGAGCTCATCAGTTTTCCTTTTCCCATCAGACCACCAGGAGGGGAGGGCTTTAATGCATTTGCCCAGCCAGGAGACAGACACAGGCACTGCGATGCCAGGGAGTGCCTTTTTCCAGGAGGCAGGCAGGAGGCAGAGGAGGGGTAAGTTGCCAAAGCTGCACCCCAGGGCTCTGCAGGGCTTGAAGCAGAAGGACCCAGGAGAAGAGCTCAGCACCTCCATGAACCCGTTTGCTTTTGCAGGCCCTGGGAACTGCTCCTGTGCTCCTCCTGTGCTGCCAAGGGCACCTCCAGGCACTGCTCTGGCCTGAGGGACATCATAACCAGCTGGGAATGTGATGGCTGTGCAACCCCAGCTGTTATCAACAGAAGTTGCTGTGACAGGAGCCGTGTGGCAGCCCCAAGTGCTGGGAGATGCTGCCCCAGCCAGGAAGCATGAAGAACACCACAGACGTGAAACCGGTTCTGTCAGCAACTTATCAAATCACTTCAATAAATGTATAGGACTGCTTTTTAAAATACTTTTGTGTATTTGCAAAATTATGCAAATGGCACTTCCGATGTCGCAGCGTTTAGTAGATTGTTTCATCCTAATGTTTCACCTGACACATTGGAGGCTATTGTAAAGCCCAGGGCTTAGTAGTATCTTTGTTCAGGTTCCCCTTTCATCCCCCTTGGCTTTTGGCACAGCTTTCCTTTCCTTCCTATTCTATGGTTTCCCCTTGGTGTTGCAAGGGAGACGTTTGGAATGTTTTGCAATGCAGCGGTGCCACCGCCTTGATGAACTGAAGGCAGGGAAGCAGTGGCGGGGTGTTGGCAGCGCCGTCCTGTCCCTGCTGCCGGCGGCCCGGGGGCAGGAGCGCCCCGGCGGTGCCATGGCGGGGTTCCCCTCAGGTGTGGGCAGCCGCAGCCCGGCTGTGCGGGGCGGCCCCGGCGGTGCCATGGCGGGGTTCCCCTCAGGTGTGGGCAGCCGCAGCCCGGCTGTGCGGGGCGGCCCCGGCGGTGCCATGGCGGGGTTCCCCTCAGGGCGGCCCCGGCGGTGCCATGGCGGGGTTCCCCTCAGGGCGGCCCCGGCGGTGCCAGGGCGGGGTTCCCCTCACGGCGGCCCCCGCTGCCCGCACATGGCGGTGTTGCCGGGGCAGCCTCTTCCCCAGGCACATGTGTGGGCTGTGACCCAGCGGCGACCGCTTCCCGCTCGAAGAGCCCGCAGGAATGGCTGCCTGGCTCCAAAGTGCCCGCCGGGAGCGCGCTGGGATGGCAGGGGGAGCTCTGCCCGGGGCAGCCCCCGCACTCAGTCGCCCCGAGCCTTCCCGCCCTCCCCGCACACGGCCGGCGCTTCGGGAACGGCCGCGGTCGGCGCTGGAGCGGCGGCGCTCGGGCACGAGGGAGCGCCGCGAGCCCGGGAAAGCGTCGGGAACATTCTGGCACCGAGGGCAGCGCGGGCGCGGAACTTGGGTACCGAAATGATCGTGGGCCCGAGCGGGGGACGGTCCCCCGCAACGGAGCGCAGGAGAGGACGGCGAGAGGCGAGTGCCGCGCCTTGGGCTTCGCTGCCCTGGAGGCAAAAACTGCACCGTGCGCCATCCGGAGGTTATCCATCGACCTTTCCCAAACCTGCCGGGTGGGACAGGACATCAGAGCTGCGCCCTGCCCAGAGCCCAGGAAAGAAACCCCATCCCTTCCAAGCAGCTCAAGGAAAAACATCCGGCTCCCAGCAGCTCCACAGAGGCTCCAGCACAGGAGCCTTGTCCCCCAGGCACATCTGTGGACTGTGCCCTCCCCAGAGCCCTGGGGCTGCCTGTGGAAGCCCCGACACTGTGGGATTTGCATGGGGTGGCCTTTAAAGGGCTCTCCCAACCCCAAGCCTTCTACCCTTCTACGGCTCTAATCTGCGCTGCAGTGTGGTGCTTACACAAGGGGCAGCTATGCCCTGTGCTGGTTTAAAATCTGCCTGCCAGCCTGAATTCAGGCAGCGAGACAAAGACCCAGCTACCAGATTTTTTTGCTATTTACTAGGTGCCTCTGTGCCCAAAGCTTGAGCCTGCCCAGGACTCGCTGGACAGCAGCAGAGCCTTGTGGTGCCTCAGCCACTCCTCCCAGTCCATATCATCAGCAAACGTGCTGAGGGTGCTCTCCGTCCCTTCTGCCAGGTCACCGGGCAACCGGTCAAACCAGGCTGCCCCAGCACTGAGCCCCGCGCTCACAACCCTCTGAGCTCTGCCATTCAGCCAGGTCTCAACCCCCTCAGGGTCCACTCATCTAAGCCACACTTCCTGAGCTGCCTGGGAGGGTGTTCTGGGAGGCAGGGTGAAAAGCCTTGCTGAAGTCATGGCAGACAACAGGCACTGCTCTCCCCTCATGTACCCAGCCAGTCACTCCAGCAGAGAAGGCTAGGAGACTGGTCAAGCATGATCTCCCCTTCCTTTTATTCCACAGGCTTAGAGATGACATGCAGCATGAGCTGTTCTGTCCCCTTTCTGGGGATGGAGGTGACACTGATGGGCCTGTCATCTCCTGGGTCCATCTGGCTGCCCTTTTTGAAGACTGGAGTGATGTCAGCTTTCCTGCAGTCCTCAGGCACCTCTGCTGGGGAATCAGCATCCCTGATGTGCTGGCAGTGTTCCCTGTGCCAGGGGCAGGAGCAGAGATCTGCCTTGGCCAGGGCCGGAGCCCTGGAGTGGCACTGCCTGAACAGCACTTTTTGTGCAACAGTGGCTGCCCAACAGTCCTCGGTGGCTGCCCCAGGGCCTGGCATTTGACCCTGCTCTTGCTGCAGCAGCAGCCGCCCGGCTCTGTGGGTACCGAGGGCTCGGGACCCGCCTCGGAACCTCGGTTACCAAGGGGCTGCCTCACAGTGGGTGGTGGGAGCTGGGGCCATCCCTGCCCGTATTTCAGGTGCAGGGTGCTGATGTCACAGTGGCCACTGTGACCCGTGAGGCCAAGGGCACAAAACGGGACTCTGGGCTCAGGCCCAGTGTCAGTGTTACCTGACAACGAGAGGAGAAGGAAGAGGAGGGACAGCCCCTCTGTTCCAAACGCCTCTCGCTTTTTTTGCACTACAGTGTAGTAGCACTTGGAGGAGACCTCAGCGTTCCTCAACCAGACGACAGGAGTAGACGGCAGAGAGAGACCGGGCTCACACAGGGCTGACCAGCGAGTCAGGGGGCTCTACGCCTCAGGGCTCTGGCCCTGTGTAGCAAACTCGTCTCACATCTGCCTCAGAACCAGTGTAGGAGCACCTGAAGGAGACCTCGGTGTTCCTCAACCAGACGACAGGAGGAGGCAGCAGAGAGAGACCGGGCTCACACAGGGCTGACCAGCGAGTCAGGGGGCTCTACGCCTCAGGGCTCTGGCCTTGTGTTGCAAACTCATCTCACTTCTGCCTCAGAACCAGTGGAGGAGCACCTGAAGGAGACCTCGGTGTTCCAAGGACAGGGACCCACCGCTGACAGTCACCATGTCAGACAGGGAGGAGGAGGCCCCCGAAGGGAGGGAGCCAGGTGAGAGCAAAGTGCCCCTCCTGCAGCCTGGCAGAGGGGCTGTCGGGGCGGGCAGTACAGGTGCCATGCCCGGGGCCATTGTCTCTCTCCCCTCCAGCATGCCTGCTGTGTGGACAGTCAGAGGCTGACCCGGACATCTGTGGAGATAAAATCCAGAAACATGGGATCTGTGCCCACGTGTTCTGCCTGGTAAGTTGCTCTGTGGGCTCCCTCCACTTTTTGACAGGCAGTCCCTGCCACTCTCTCCTCATCAGTGCGTGTCGTTTTCCTGCAGTATTTTGCCAGCCTCCTTGATCAGCAAGAGGACGAACGAGTAGGACTCCAGGGCTTTCTCCCAAGGGATATCCTACATGCAGTCAACCGAGCGTCACAGAAGGTGAGAGCCTGACAAGAGCAGGGAGATTTGTGCCAGGCGAGGTTTGCTGGAGCTTAGCCCAGACCCCAGGCAAGAAAGCCCAGCCCTTCCAACCAGCTCTGGGACAAGGAGGAGGCCCTGAGGCTGCTGCTGATGGGGCTGCTCTGCTCTTTCCAGAGCTGCTGCATCTGTGGCCAGAGCGGGGCCACCATCTCCTGCTGTGAAACAGATTGTGAGCTGAGCTTCCACCTGCCCTGTGCCAAGCAGGGAGGCTGTGTCACCCAGTTCATTACACCGTACAGGTACCTCCTGTCCCCTTCTCACCACCACCAGGGAAGGGCCCAGCACTTCTCACCTCACTCACCCCTTTTCCCCTCAGCTCCTACTGCCCCACACACAGGCCAGAGCAGGCAGTGGAGGCAACTCCAGAGCCGGACACCCAATGCCTCATCTGCATGGAGCCTGTGGAGGACAGAAAGACGTTCACCACCATGGTGTGCCCAGCCTGTAAAACCACGTGGTTCCACAGGGACTGTATTCAAGTAGGAGTGGTTCCCTCACCCCGGGGGGCACAGCGGGGGCTCAGCAGCACCAGGGCCTCACTCTGGCTGTTGTGTTTGTCCTGCAGGGACAGGCTCTGCGCTCTGGATTTTCCTCCCTCCAGTGCCCCATCTGCAGAAACAGGCCGGCATTTCTCGGGGAGATGTTCACCTTGGGGATCCGAATCCCCTTCAGGTTGGTGTCCTTCTGCCTGGCTCACAACACAGGGGTGCAAGTGCTGTGCCGTGCCAGGGCCTGCCCCAGCAGTCCTGGCCCTGCCCTGTTCTGTGAGTCCCGGGTTCAGCTTCCCGTAGGAGCTGCAAATGGCACAGCAGGAAGAGCAGGGACACCCTGCACCTGCCCGATGCTGGGGCAGAGGGAGCTCATCAGTTTTCCTTTTCCATCAGACCACCAACATGGGAGGAGAATGATGCGTTCGCTGAGCTAGGAGAGAGACACAGGCACTGCGATGCCAGTGAGTGCTTTTATTCAAGAGGCCGGCAGGAGGCAGAGGAGGAGGGGTAAGTTGCCGAAGCTGCATCCTGGGGCTCTGCAGGGCTTGAAGCAGAAGGACCCAGGAGAAGAGCTCAGCCAGATAATCCCATGCTTTGGACACTTTGTCCTCACCTCCATGAACCCGTTTGCTTCCCCAGGCCCTGGGAACTGCTCCTGTGCTCCTCCTGTGCTGCCGAGGGCACCCACAGATACTGCTCCAGTGTGCCGAACAGCACAACCAGCTGGGAATGTGACAACTGTGCTCGCCAGAGCATCCGCAGACACTGCTGTGGCACGACAGTCTGCACGGACAACTGTGATTGTGACAGCTGTGCTGAGCGCTTCACATGTAAGAAGCAAAGCACCTGAATGCCCCTGGGTCAGGTGCCCCTGGGCCTGGCAGTGCGTGCCCAGGGTGGTCTTGGCAGAGCCTGTCAGCTCCAGGAGGGCTGGGGGCACTGCTCTGGCTTATTCTGCCTTGGGCCTGGGGCGGTCTTGACCTTCCTTGCTTCCCCTTACAGCCTCCGGTGAATTCTCAATCCTTGCTAGACTCATGGAGGAGTCTCCTGCTGTGTCAACAGAAGACGAGACCATCACCCCCAGCACCAGCCAACAGGCAGCATCAGAGCAGTCTCTGGAATCTCCCTCAGAGGAGATGAGCAGCCCCAGCCTCTATAGTTGGGTAACATCAAGGCCATCCCGCAGCAACATCCCAGAAACTGAGGACAGCAGCTGCTCTCGCAGTCGGAGGCCTGACCGCCGGCAAAACCGCACCCGCCGGCAAAGTCGGCCCCAAAATCCACAGCATCGGTCCAGAAGTCCTCATGACAGGAGCCACGTGCTGGAACCAACTGCTGCGAGGTGCAGGCCCAGGCAGGGACAATCAGGAACATCCCGCAGGCCAAGACGCTCCCGCCGGCAAAGTCGTCCCCAAAATCCACACCTTCGGTCCCCGAGTCCCTACGACAGGAGATGTTCGCCACACCTCCGGTCCCCGAGTCCCCATGACAGGATTTGTTTGCCACCACCACCAAGTCCTCGGAGGCGCAGCCGCAGCGAGGAGGCATCAGAGACATCCAGCAACCGAAACCGCTCCCGCCAGCAACGTCGGCCCCAAAATCCACACCTTCGGTCCAGAAGTCGACGTCACAGGAGCCATGTGAGAACACCAAGGGCTGGGAGCTGCACCTCCACCCAGGAAGCATCAGAGACATCCCGCAGCCGAAACCGCTCCCGCCAGCAACGTCGGCCGCAAAATCCACACCTTCGGTCCAGGAGTCGCCGTGACAGAAGCCATGTCCCAGCACCAAGTCCTGGGAGGCGCAGGCCCAGCCAGGAAGAATCAGGGACATCCCGCAGGCGAAGTAGCTCCCGCCGCCAAAGTCGGACCTCAAATCCATCTGGCCGCTCCAGAAGTCCCCTTGACAGGAACTGCACACCAGCACCGAGTGCTGGCAGGCGAAACTCAAGGGAGACAGCAGCCAGGACTTCCCAAAGGGAACAGCACTCCCGCCGGCAGCGTCGGACCTCAAATTCATCCAACAGATCCAGAAGTCGCCGTGATGGGAGGCGTGATAGAGCACCCAGTGCTGGGAGCCCCACTCACCGCTCAGACGGTGAGACAGGGACTCCCCACTGATGCGTTACATGTCAGAGAGGAAGGAGGAGGCCCCCGAAGGGAGGGAGCCAGGTGAGAGCAAAGTGCCCCTCCCTCAGCCTGGCAGAGGGGCTGTCGGGGCGGGCAGTACAGGTGCCATGCCCGGGGCCTTTGTCTCTCTCCCCTCCAGCATGCCTGCTGTGTGGACAATCAGAGGCTGACCCGGACATCTACCGATAAAAACTCCAGATAAATGGGATCCGTGCCCACGAGTTCTGCCTGGTGAGTTGCTCTGTGGGCTCCCTCCACTTTCTGACAGGCAGTCCCTGCCACTCTCTCCTCATCAGTGCGTGTCGTTTTTTCTACGGTTTTTTTGCCAGCCACCTTCCTCTGCACAATGAGGATGATCAAGTAGGACTCCAGGGCTTTCTGCCAACTGTTATCCTAGATGTAGTCTCCCAGGTGGCACAGAAGGTGAGAGCCTGAGAAGAGCAGGGAGATTTGTGCCAGACGAGGTTTGCTGGAGCTTAGCCCAGAACCCAAGCAAGAAAGCCCAGCCCTTCCAACCAGCTCTGGGACAAGGAGGAGGCCCTGAGGCTGCAGCTGATGGGGCTGCTCTGCTCTTTCCAGAGCTGCTGCATCTGTGGCCAGAGCGGGGCCACCATCTCCTGCTGGGATGGCACAGCGGGAAGAGCAGGGACACCCTGCACCTGCCCAATGCCAGGGCAGAGGGAGCTCATCAGTTTTCCTTTTCCCATCAGACCACCATGAGGGGAGCACTTTAATGCATTTGCCCAGCTCGGAGACAGACACAGGCACTGCGATGCCAGGGAGTGCCTTTTTCCAGGAGGCAGGCAGGAGGCAGAGGAGGGGTAAGTTGCCAAAGCTGCACCCCAGGGCTCTGCAGGGCTTGAAGCAGAAGGACCCAGGAGAAGAGCTCAGCACCTCCATGAACCCGTTTGCTTTTCCAGGCCCTGGGAACTGCTCCTGTGCTCCTCCTGTGCTGCCAAGGACACCCCAGGACAGTGCTCTGGCCTGAGGGACATCATAACCAGCTGGGAATGTGATGGCTGTGCTGGCCTGGGCACAGGTAAAAGGCAAAGCACCCTGCTGACCCTGGGCCTTGTGCCCCTGGGCCTGGCAAGGGGTGTCCAGGGTTGGCTTGGCAGAGCCTGTCTGCTCCAGGAGGACTGGAGACACTGCTCTGGCCTATCTTATCCAGGGCCTGGAGCAGCCTTGACCCTCCTGCTTCCCCTCACAGCGTCCAGTTAAGACCCAGAGCTTGTTGCTCTCATGAAGGACTCTTCTGACAACACCAAGGAATAGGAGACCATCAACCCCACTACGAGCAAACTCCATACAAACCGACAGGCAAATCCCTCTCACAAAAGACGAGCAGCTCCAGCCCTGACAGTCAGGTAACATTGGGGTCATCCCAGAGCAGCTTCCCAGCAACTGAGGACAGCAGCTGCTCCAGCAGTCGGAGTCCTGACTGCAGGCGAAACCGCTCCCACCAGCAGTGTCAGACCCCAAATTCATCCAGCAGATCCTGAAGTCACCGTGACAGGAGCCGTGTTAGAGCACCCAGTGCTGGGAGCTGGTGAGACAGGGACCCACCGCTGACACATCCCACGTCAGACAGGGAGGAGGAGCCCCCCGAAGGGAGGGAGCCAGGTGAGAGCAAAGTGCCCCTCCCTCAGCCTGGCAGAGGGGCTGTCGGGGCAGGCACTACAGGTGCCATGCCTGGGGCCACTGTCTCTCTCTCCTCCAGCATGCCTGCTGTGTCGGAGATCAGAGGCTGACCTGGACTTCTGTGGAGAAAAAAGCCAGATAAATGGGCTCTGTGCCAACGAGTTCTGCCTGGTGAGTTGCTTCATGTTTTAACAGGCAGTCCCTGCCACTCTCTCCTCATCAGTACGTGTCTTTTTTTCCACAGTTTTTTTGCCAGCCACCTTCCTCTGGACAATGATGATCAAGTAGGATTCCAGGGCTTTCTCCGAAAGGTTATCCTAGATGTAGTCTCCTGGGAAGCACAGAAGGTGAGAGCCTGACAAGAGCAGGGAGATTTGTGCCAGGTGAGGTTTGCTGGAGCTTAGCCCAGACCCCAAGCAAGAAAGCCCAGCCCTTCCAACCAGCTCTGGGACAAGGAGGAGGCCCTGAGGCTGCTGCTGATGGGGCTGCTCTGCTCTTTCCAGAGCTGCTGCATCTGTGGCCAGAGCGGGGCCACCATCTCCTGCTGGGATGGCACAGCAGGAAGAGCAGGGACACCCTGCACCTGCCCAATGCCAGGGCAGAGGGAGCTCATCAGTTTTCCTTTTCCCATCAGACCACCAGGAGGGGAGGGCTTTAATGCATTTGCCCAGCCAGGAGACAGACACAGGCACTGCGATGCCAGGGAGTGCCTTTTTCCAGGAGGCAGGCAGGAGGCAGAGGAGGGGTAAGTTGCCAAAGCTGCACCCCAGGGCTCTGCAGGGCTTGAAGCAGAAGGACCCAGGAGAAGAGCTCGCACCTCCATGAACCCGTTTGCTTTTCCAGGCCCTGGGAACTGCTCCTGTGCTCCTCCTGTGCTGCCAAGGGCACCCCCAGGCACTGCTCTGGCCTGAGGGACATCATAACCAGCTGGGAATGTGATGGCTGTGCAACCCCAGCTGTTATCAACAGAAGTTGCTGTGACAGGAGCCGTGTGGCAGCCCCAAGTGCTGGGAGATGCTGCCCCAGCCAGGAAGCATGAAGAACATCACAGACGTGAAACCGGTTCTGTCAGCAACTTATCAAATCACTTCAATAAATGTATAGGACTGCTTTTTAAAATACTTTTGTGTATTTGCAAAATTATGCAAATGGCACTTCCGATGTCGCAGCGTTTAGTAGATTGTTTCATCCTAATGTTTCACCTGACACATTGGAGGCTATTGTAAAGCCCAGGGCTTAGTAGTATCTTTGTTCAGGTTCCCCTTTCATCCCCCTTGGCTTTTGGCACAGCTTTCCTTTCCTTCCTATTCTATGGTTTCCCCTTGGTGTTGCAAGGGAGACGTTTGGAATGTTTTGCAATGCAGCGGTGCCACCGCCTTGATGCACTGAAGGCAGGGAAGCAGTGGCGGGGTGTTGGCAGCGCCGTCCTGTCCCTGCTGCCGGCGGCCCGGGGGCAGGAGCGCCCCGGCGGTGCCATGGCGGGGTTCCCCTCAGGGCGGCCCCGGCGGTGCCATGGCGGGGTTCCCCTCAGGGCGGCCCCGGCGGTGCCATGGCGGGGTTCCCCTCAGGGCGGCCCCGGCGGTGCCATGGCGGGGTTCCCCTCAGGGCGGCCCCGGCGGTGCCATGGCGGGGTTCCCCTCAGGGCGGCCCCGGCGGTGCCAGGGCGGGGTTCCCCTCAGGGCGGCCCCGGCGGTGCCATGGCGGGGTTCCCCTCAGGGCGGCCCCGGCGGTGCCATGGCGGGGTTCCCCTCAGGGCGGCCCCGGCGGTGCCAGGGCGGGGTTCCCCTCAGGGCGGCCCCCGCTGCCCGCTCATGGCGCTGTTGCCGGGGCAGCCTCTTCCCCAGGCACATCTGTGGGCTGTGACCCAGCGGCGACCGCTTCCCGCTCGAAGAGCCCGCAGGAATGGCTGCCTGGCTCCAAAGTGCCCGCCGGGAGCGCGCTGGGATGGCAGGGGGAGCTCTGCCCGGGGCAGCCCCCGCACTCAGTCGCCCCGAGCCTTCCCGCCCTCCCCGCACACGGCCGGCGCTTCGGGAACGGCCGCGGTCGGCGCTGGAGCGGCGGCGCTCGGGCACGAGGGAGCGCCGCGAGCCCGGGAAAGCGTCGGGAACATTCTGGCACCGAGGGCAGCGCGGGCGCGGAACTTGGGCACCGAAATGATCGTGGGCCCGAGCGGGGGACGGTCCCGCGCAACGGAGCGCAGGAGAGGACGGCGAGCGGCGAGTGCCGCGCCTTGGGCTTCGCTGCCCTGGAGGCAAAAACTGCACCGTGCGCCATCCGGAGGTTATCCATCGACCTTTCCCCAAACCTGCCGAGTGGGACAGGACATCAGAGCTGCGCCCTGCCCAGAGCCCAGGAAAGAAACCCCATCCCTTCCAAGCAGCTCAAGGAAAAACCTCCGGCTCCCAGCAGCTCCACAGAGGCTCCAGCACAGGAGCCTTGTCCCCCAGGCACATCTGTGGACTGTGCCCTCCCCAGAGCCCTGGGGCTGCCTGTGGAAGCCCCGAGACTGCGGGATTTGCATGGGGTGGCCTTTAAAGGGCTCTCCCAACCCCAAGCCTTCTACCCTTCTACGGCTCTAATCTGCGCTGCAGTGTGGTGCTTACACAAGGGGCAGCTATGCCCTGTGCTGGTTTAAAATCTGCCTGCCAGCCTGAATTCAGGCAGCGAGACAAAGACCCAGCTACCAGATTTTTTTGCTATTTACTAGGTGCCTCTGTGCCCAAAGCTTGAGCCTGCCCAGGACTCGCTGGACAGCTACAGAGCCTTGTGGTGCCTCAGCCACTCCTCCCAGTCCATATCATCAGCAAACGTGCTGAGGGTGCTCTCCGTCCCTTCTGCCAGGTCACCGGGCAACCGGTCAAAGGAGGCTGCCCCAGCACTGAGCCCCGCGCTCACAACCCTCTGAGCTCTGCCATTCAGCCAGGTCTCAACCCCCTCAGGGTCCACTCATCTAAGCCACACTTCCTGAGCTGCCTGGGAGGGTGTTCTGGGAGGCAGGGTGAAAAGCCTTGCTGAAGTCATGGCAGACAACAGGCACTGCTCTCCCCTCATGTACCCAGCCAGTCACTCCAGCAGAGAAGGCTAGGAGACTGGTCAAGCATGATCTCCCCTTCCTTTTATTCCACAGGCTTAGAGATGACATGCAGCATGAGCTGTTCTGTCCCCTTTCTGGGGATGGAGGTGACACTGATGGGCCTGTCATCTCCTGGGTCCATCTTGCTGCCCTTTTTGAAGACTGGAGTGATGTCAGCTTTCCTGCAGTCCTCAGGCACCTCTGCTGGGGAATCAGCGTCCCTGATGTGCTGGCAGTGTTCCCTGTGCCAGGGGCAGGAGCAGAGATCTGCCTTGGCCAGGGCCGGAGCCCTGGAGTGGCACTGCCTGAACAGCACTTTTTGTGCAACAGTGGCTGCCCAACAGTCCTCGGTGGCTGCCCCAGGGCCTGGCATTTGACCCTGCTCTTGCTGCAGCAGCAGCCGCCCGGCTCTGTGGGTACCGAGGGCTCGGGACCCGCCTCGGAACCTCGGTTACCAAGGGGCTGCCTCACAGTGGGTGGTGGGAGCTGGGGCCATCCCTGCCCGTATTTCAGGTGCAGGGTGCTGATGTCACAGTGGCCACTGTGACCCGTGAGGCCAAGGGCACAAAACGGGACTCTGGGCTCAGGCCCAGTGTCAGTGTTACCTGACAACGAGAGGAGAAGGAAGAGGAGGGACAGCCCCTCTGTTCCAAACGCCTCTCGCTTTTTTTGCACTACAGTGTAGTAGCACTTGGAGGAGACCTCAGCGTTCCTCAACCAGACGACAGAAGGAGACGGCAGAGAGAGACCGGGCTCACACAGGGCTGACCAGCGAGTCAGGGGGCTCTACGCCTCCGGGCTCTGGCCCTGTGTTGCAAACTCGTCTCACATCTGCCTCAGAACCAGTGTAGGAGCACCTGAAGGAGACCTCGGTGTTCCTCAACCAGACGACAGGAGGAGACAGCAGAGGGAGACCGGGCTCACACAGGGCTGACCAGCGAGTCAGGGGGCTCTACGCCTCAGGGCTCTGGCCCTGTGTTGCAAACTCGTCTCACATCTGCCTCAGAACCAGTGGAGGAGCACCTGGAAGAGACCTCGGTGTTCCAAGGACAGGGACCCACCGCTGACAGTCACCATGTCAGACAGGGAGGAGGAGGCCCCCGAAGGGAGGGAGCCAGGTGAGAGCAAAGTACCCCTCCTGCAGCCTGGCAGAGGGGCTGTCGGGGCGGGCAGTACAGGTGCCATGCCCGGGGCCATTGTCTCTCTCCCCTCCAGCATGCCTGCTGTGTCGGAGATCGGAGGCTGACCCGGACATCTGTGGAGATAAAATCCAGAAACATGGGATCTGTGCCCACGTGTTCTGCCTGGTGAGTTGCTCCGTGGGCTCTCTCCAGCTTTCCAATGGGCAGTTCTCACCACACTGTCTCATCATCAGTGCATCATCTTTCCTTCAGTTTTTTGCCAGCCTCCTTGATCAGCAAGAGGATGAACGAGTAGGACTCTTTGGCTTTCTCCCAAGGGATATCCTACATGCAGTCAACCGGGCGGCACAGAAGGTGAGAGCCTGACAAGAGCAGGGAGATTTGTGCCAGGCGAGGTTTGCTGGAGCTTAGCCCAGACCCCAAGCAAGAAAGCCCAGCCCTTCCAACCAGCTCTGGGACAAGGAGGAGGCCCTGAGGCTGCTGCTGATGGGGCTGCTCTGCTCTTTCCAGAGCTGCTTCATCTGTGGCCAGAGCGGGGCCACCATCTCCTGCTGGGAAACAGATTGTGAGCTGAGCTTCCACCTGCCCTGTGCCAAGCAGGGAGGCTGTGTCACCCAGTTCATTCCACCGTACAGGTACCTCCTGTCCCCTCCTTCTCACCACCACCAGGGAAGGGCCCAGCACTTCTTACCTCACCCACCCCTTTTCCCCCCAGGGCCTTCTGCCCCACACACAGCCCAGAGCAGGTAGTGGAGGCAACTCCAGAGCCGGGCACCCAATGCCTCATCTGCATGGAGCCTGTGGAGGACAGAAAGACCTTCAGCACCCTGGTGTGCCCAACCTGCAAAACCACGTGGTTCCACAGGGACTGCATCCAAGTAGG
Source organism: Manacus candei (assembly GCF_025592945.1). Taxonomy (NCBI): domain Eukaryota; kingdom Metazoa; phylum Chordata; class Aves; order Passeriformes; family Pipridae; genus Manacus; species Manacus candei. The sequence continues at coordinate 978,017 of NW_026138084.1, forward strand.
AGTGGTTCCCTCACCCTGGGGGGCACAGCAGGGGCTCAGCAGCACCAGGGCCTCACTCTCCGTGCTTGTGTTTCTCCTGCAGGGACAGGCTCTGTGCTCTGGGATTTTATCCTTCCAGTGCCCCATCTGCAGAAGCACTCAGGAATTTCTCGTGGAGATGTTTCTCATGGGCATCCGAATCCCCTTCAGGTTGGTGTCCTTCTGCCTGGCTCACAACACAGGGGGTGCAAGTGCTGTGCCGTGCCAGGGCCTGCCCCAGCAGTCCTGGCCCTGCCCTGTTCTGTGAGTCCCGGGTTCAGCTTCCCGTAGGAGCTGGAAATGGCACAGCAGGAAGAGCAGGGACACCCTGCACCTGCCCGATGCCGGGGCAGAGGGAGCTCATCAGTTTTCCTTTTCCATCAGAGAGCCATCATGGGAGGAGAATGATGCGTTCGCCGAGCTAGGAGAGAGACACATGCACTGTGATGCCAGCGAGTGCCTTTTTCCAGGAGGCAGGCAGGAGGCAGACGAGGAGGGGTAAGTTGCCAAAGCTGCATCCTGGGGCTCTGCAGGGCTTGAAGCAGAAGGACCCAGGAGAAGAGCTCAGCCAGATAATCCCATGCTTTGGACACTTTGTCCTCACCTCCATGAACCCGTTTGCTTTTGCAGGCCCTGGGAACTGCTCCTGTGCTCCTCCTGTGCTGCCGAGGGCACTCACAGACGCTGCTCTGGCCTGAGGAACAGTATAACCAGCTGGGAATGTGATGGCTGTGCTGGCCTGGGCACATGTAAGAGGCAAAGCACCCTGTTGACCCTGGGCCTGGTGTCCCTGGGCATGGCAGTGGGTGCACAGGGTGGGTTTGGCAGAGCTAAACCTCCCTCCAGGGAGGGCTGGAGGCACTGCTCTGGCCTATCCTGCCCTGGGTCTGGGGTGGCCTTGACATTCCTGCTTCCCCTCACAGCCTCCCGAGAACCTGAGACCATCAGCCCCAACACAGGAAGCCTGGTGCTATCAGGGCTGTCTCCCAGTTCTGCACCACTGGAGACCGTCAGCCCCAGCACCAGCGCCCAGGTGCCAGCCCCTGGATCTTCAGAACCACAGACCAGCAACCGCTGTACCAACCGACAGGCAACATCAGAGCAGCCTCTGCAATCCCCCTCACAGGGGACGAGCAGCTCCAGCCCTGATAGTCAGATAACATCAGGGTCATCCCAGAGCAGCTTCACACAAACTGAGGACAGCAGCTGCTCCAGCAGTCGGGGGCCTGACCGCCGGCAAAACCACCCCCGCCGGCAACGTCGGGCCCAAACTGCACACTTTCGGTCCAGAAGTCCCCTGGACAGGACCCATGTGACAGCACCAAGTCCTGGGAGGCGCAGGCCCAGGCAGAGACCATCAGGGACATCCTGCAGGCGAAACCGCTCCCGCCTGCAACGTGAGACACCAAATCCATCCGGCCGGTCCAGAAGTCGCCACGACAGGAGCCAGGTGAGAGCACCCAGTGCTGGGAGGAGCAGCCGCAGCCGGGAGACATCAAGGACATCCGGCACACAAAATCGCTCCCGCCAACAACATCAGGCCCCAGATCCATCCAGCCGGTCCAGGAGTCGCCGTGTCAGAAACTGTGTGAGAGCACCAAGTCCTGGGAGGCGCAGGCCCAGCCAGGAAGAATCAGGGACATCCCGCAGGCGAAACCGCTCCCGCCTGCAACGTCAGACCTCAAATCCATCTGGCCGGTCCAGGAGTCGCCGTGTCAGAAACTCTGTGAGAGCACCAAGTCCTGGGAGGCGCAGGCCCAGTCATGAAGAATCAGGGACATCCTGCAGGCGAAACCGCTCCCGCCTGCAACGTCAGACCTCAAATCCATCTGGCCGGTCCAGAAGTCCCCTTGACAGGAACTGCACGCCAGCACCGAGTGCTGGCAGGCGGAACTCAAGGGAGACAGCAGCCAGGACTTCCCAAAGGGAACAGCACTCCCGCCGGCAGCGTCGGACGCCGAACTCATCCAGCAGATCCAGAAGTCGCCGTGATGGGAGGCGTGATAGAGCACCAAGTACTGCCAGGCGCACTCACCGGTGGGACGGTGAGACAGGGACCCACCGGTGACACGTCCCACGTCAGACAGGGAGGAGGAGGCCCCCGAAGGGAGGGAGCCAGGTGAGAGCAAAGTGCCCCTCCCTCAGCCTGGCAGAGGGGCTGTCAGGGCAGGCAGTACAGGTGCCATGCCCGGGGCCATTGTCTCTCTCCCCTCCAGCATGCCTGCTGTGTCGGAGATCAGAGGCTGACCCAGACATCTGCGGGGAGAAAATGCAGAAATATGGGATCTGTGCCCACGTGTTCTGCCTGGTGAGTTGCTCTGTGGGCTCCCTCCATTTTTTGACAGGCAGTCCCAGGACAGTGCTCTGGCCTGAGGGACATCATAACCAGCTGGGAATGTGATGGCTGTGCTGATCTGGGCACAGGTAAAAGGCAAAGCACCCTGCTGACCCTGGGCCTGGTGCCCCTGGGCCTGGCAAGGGGTGTCCAGGGTTGGCTTGGCAGAGCCTGACTGCTCCAGGAGGACTGGAGACACTGCTCTGGCCTATCTTATCCAGGGCCTGGAGCAGCCTTGACCCTCCTGCTTCCCCTCACAGCGTCCAGTTAAGACCCAGAGCTTGTTGCTCTCATGAAGGACTCTTCTGACAACACCAAGGAATAGGAGACCATCAACCCCACTACGAGCAAACTCCATACAAACCAACAGGCAACATCGGAGGAGAATCTGGAATCTCCCTCACAAAAGACGAGCAGCTCCAGCCCTGACAGTCAGGTAACATTGGGGTCATCCCAGAGCAGCTTCCCAGCAACTGAGGACAGCAGCTGCTCCAGCAGTCGGAGTCCTGACTGCAGGCGAAACCGCTCCCACCAGCAGTGTCAGACCCCAAATTCATCCAGCAGATCCTGAAGTCACCGTGACAGGAGCCGTGTTAGAGCACCCAGTGCTGGGAGCTGGTGAGACAGGGACCCACCGCTGACACATCCCACGTCAGACAGGGAGGAGGAGCCCCCCGAAGGAGGGAGCCAGGTGAGAGCAAAGTGCCCTCCCTCAGCCTGGCAGAGGGGCTGTCGGGGCGGGCAGCGTGGGGCCAGGAGCAGTGGCACGGGGAGGCAGGAGCTGTCCAGGCATCCCGGGGCTGGGTCCCTCCTTTCCTCAGCAAGTGGGGCCCAGCTGGGGCAGGGGACACCTGCTGGGACACCCGTGCCCACAATGTCCCATCCTCCCCAAGGCCTCCAGCCCTGCCCTTCAGCCAGCCAGGCAGGGACAGAGCAGCCCTTGGGGTCAATCCCACAGGGAAGCTGCCCCAGCCCTGCAGAGGTGCCATTGTCTCTCTCTCCTCCAGCATGCCTGCTGTGTGGATGATCAGAGGCTGACCCGGACATGTGTGGAGAAAAAATCCAGATAAATGGGCTCTGTGCCCACGAGTTCTGCCTGGTGAGTTGCTTCATGTTTTGACAGGCAGTCCCTGCCACTCTCTCCTGATCAGTATGTGTCTTTTTTTCTACAGTTTTTTGGCAGCCACCTTCCTCTGCACAATGATGATCAAGTAGGATTCCAGAGCTTTCTCCGAAGGGTTATCCCAGATGTAGTCTCCCAGGCAGCACAGAAGGTGAGAGCCTGAGAAGAGCAGGGAGATTTGTGCCAGGTGAGGTTTGCTGGAGCTTAGCCCAGACCCCAAGCAAGAAAGCCCAGCCCTTCCAACCAGCTCTGGGACAAGGAGGAGGCCCTGAGGCTGCAGCTGATGGGGCTGCTCTGCTCTTTCCAGAGCTGCTGCATCTGTGGCCAGAGAGGGGCCACCATCTCCTGCTGGGAACCAGACTGTGACCTGAGCTTCCACCTGCCCTGTGCCAAGCTGTGTCACCCAGTTCATTCCACCATACAGGTACCTCCTGTCCCCTTCTCACCACCACCAGGGAAGGGCCCAGCACTTCTCACCTCACCCACCCCTTTTCCCCCCAGGTCCTTCTGCCCCACACACAGCCCAGAGCAGGCAGTGGAGGCAACTGACTGCGCGTCACATTGAGTTCTGAGAGGCAAAATCCATGGGAGACACAGCAGTGAGGACATCCCGAAGGCAAAACCACGCCCACCAGGAGCGTCAGACCCCAAATCCACAGAGCTGGTCCCAAAGTCCCCATGACAGGACCCATGAGCCAGCACCAAGTCCTGGGAGACACAGGCCCAGGCAGACACAAACAGAGACATCCTGCAAGCGAAACCACTTCTGGCAGCAATATCAGACCCCCAATACACAGAGCCAGTCCAGAAATCATCGTGACAGGAGCCGCGTGGGATCACCAAGGGCTGGGAGGTGCAACAGCAGCCAGGAAGAATCGAGGACATCCCAAAGGCAAAACCAGTCCTGCCAGCAACGTCAGACCCCAAATTAACGCAGCCAATCTAGAAGTTGCCGTGACAGGAGCCGTGTGGCAGCCCCAAGTGCTGGGAGATGCACCCCCAGCCAGGAAGCATGAAGAACATCAGAGACGTGAAACCGGTTCTGTCAGCAACTTATCAAATCACTTCAATAAATGTATAGGACTGCTTTTTAAAATACTTTTGTGTATTTGCAAAATTATGCAAATGGCACTTCCGATGTCGCAGCGTTTAGTAGATTGTTTCATCCTAATGTTTCACCTGACACATTGGAGGCTATTGTAAAGCCCAAGGCTTAGTAGTATCTTTGTTCAGGTTTCCCTTTCATCCCCCTTGGCTTTTGGCACAGCTTTCCTTTCCTTCCTATTCTATGGTTTCCCCTTGGTGTTGCAAGGGAGACGTTTGGAATGTTTTGCAATGCAGCGGTGCCACCGCCTTGATGCACTGAAGGCAGGGAAGCAGTGGCGGGGTGTTGGCAGCGCCGTCCTGTCCCTGCTGCCGGCGGCCCGGGGGCAGGAGCGCCCCGGCGGTGCCATGGCGGGGTTCCCCTCAGGTGTGGGCAGCCGCAGCCCGGCTGTGCGGGGCGGCCCCGGCGGTGCCAGGGCGGGGTTCCCCTCAGGGCGGCCCCGGCGGTGCCATGGCGGGGTTCCCCTCAGGGCGGCCCCGGCGGTGCCAGGGCGGGGTTCCCCTCAGGTGTGGGCAGCCGCAGCCCGGCTGTGCGGGGCGGCCCCGGCGGTGCCATGGCGGGGTTCCCCTCAGGGCGGCCCCGGCGGTGCCATGGCGGGGTTCCCCTCAGGGCGGCCCCCGCTGCCCGCGCTCGGCGGTGTTGCCGGGTTCCGGGCAGGATGAGGTGGGACCGGGGCGGGAATAGTGAATGCGGTCTTTTATATCGCCCCCTTCGTTCTTCCCTTGTGGAGTATTTTTCTCTTTCGCCAGGGCTGTCTTGATTGAGTTTTGATTTTTCCTGTCTCACACTCTGTGTTCATGGCAGCCGGGCCTACACGGCTTCACCCTGCTCACTGCATTTTGTGGGTAAGGCAGCGCGTCTGCCGTTCAAACAAACTGTGCAGTTATGAGGTCTGCATGCACACAGGATAAAGAACTAAGTTGTTTACTCTGACAGCTGTGTTTTTCTGCACCTCAGCTGGCATGTATCAGCTGTCTGATATATGACACTGCACACATAGACCCTGAGGATCCCTTCGCTGCCAGCCCTGCCGTGTGTCCCGGTTCTGCCACACTGTCACTGTGCTGTGCCTCCCACTGTCACTAAGTTGTATGTTAACACTGGCACTATGTTGTGTGTCACACTGTGCTGTGTGTCACGCTGTCACTGTGTTGTGTGTCACACTGTCACTAAGTTGTATGTTAACACTGGCACTGTGTTGAGTGTCCCACTGTGTGTTTCATACTGGCACTGCGCTGTGTGTCCCACTGTCACTCTGTTGTGTGTCCCACTGTCACTAAGTTGTATGCTAACACTGGCACTGTGTTGTGTGTCCCACTGTCACTGTGCTGTGTTTCACACTGGCACTGTGCTGTGTGTTACACTGACACTGTGCAGTGTGTGCCTCCAGACCTTGGAGTGTAAGGGGAGGGGAGGCAGGTGTGAAATACAGTGAAAAAAGAAGGATGGAAATAAGAGAGACCAGTTGCTTCCAGATGCAGAACTCAGCTCTCTGTTATGTAAGACTGTTTTCTTCTCCACCTCCACCCAATGTCACTCTGCCATGTGCACACTCTCCTTCTCTTCCCCAGACAGCTGGATGCATGAAGAACCTTTGAAAAAAAAGGATTAGAGCAGGACAGCATTTTAGGAACATCTGTGGAAGCCATCGCCAGCTATCTCTTTGCTGAAGACAGGTGCTGTTTTTAACCAGCATTTCATTACAGCAGGTCTGTTGACATCCATTTTGTATAATCCAAAAATAGCTTGTTCAGCTTGGGAGTGAGGACATCCTCCCTAAAGGTCTGGGGAGCCTGAGGTTATGTCTTTGCTATGTTCAGAAGGCGTATCTCCAGTTAGCTTTAATCCAGCTGGACTGAGTACAAGAGTACCCAAATAGAAACTCAGAGTTTGTTGTGGGTTCACCAACTCAACAAGTGTCCAGGCTTCCCAAGAGGCTTCTAAAACTTGAAACAGTCAAATCTGGCCCTAGTCTGGCTGCTACAGTCATTTTACTGTGCCTTAGCACAGGAACATAACTTTTTAATGTGACTGATGAGTGAGAACACCATTCAAATCATTAGGACACTAATTCTTGAGGGTTTGGCCATGTTACTGGGTTACTGAAATTTTTGTGTATTCAGCATAGTAGCTGAATGTAGTCAGTGAATGAACAGCACATAGTTGTGTTTCCTTGAAAATAGAAAGGTAAAATGCTTTAGCTGTGGGTTAATAGAGCACAGCTCTTAAGTAGCTGTGCTTTAATGGTAGTGATGCCCTGTGTCCAAGCTCTAGATATGTATGTTACCTTTGAAAAGATAAAGATATCCTGCTGCTTCTGGTAATGGTATTACATTTGGAAGAACAGATGCTGGTCAAAAGAGATAGTAGTGACATGTTGTTACTCTGTGTCCAATGCAAGGTAACATGGTAAATCTTAACCACAAAAGTGGTTTCAGGTAATTCATTTTATGTGGCACCAACAGTTTCCATAATTCAACTGGGAAGTGGTTATTCTGTATAACTTGCAAACTTGTTTTCATCCGAGGTAGGTATGTGTTGAAACACTTGAGTGGAGCAGTGCCTTAAAAAAAAAATATAAACCACACACATACTTCTTGTGATGGTGGTGAAGAGCCTACTGTCTGAAAAAACTGCCAGTGCTACAGATTGTACTAGGAAAGAAGGCTGCAGTTGTCTTACAGACATTATGTTTTCACATTTTACTTAAGTTATTGCTGAGCAAAAATGAAGCATCATTATTGTTTAATTTCCTAACGCATTCATATATTTGTATTTGAAATAAGGTATCACTGGCCTCTCCAGTTCCACGTTTAAAACTGGATTCTGTCTTCAGAAGAGCACGAATTCCTTAGGTCATCAGAGAGTTTGCTGCAATCTCCTGTCTGTGCTGCCAAGGCCACTGAAGTTAGCAGGGAAGCAATTGAGTGGTGTGCCAGCATTCCTGCCTCTGACTGTCTGCTGGGTGTGGTAAGAAAGGGGAAGGGTTAGCAGTAGTTGCCTCAGTCATTTGCTCCCTGTGATTGTCACTATGTTCTCATTTGGGTTTCTTTTTTTTTTTTTCCTTGGTGGGCTTCAAACCACGCTTCATGTGCAAACACAACTTCCAAGGAAACAAAATTCTGTTGGGTCGGTTGCATTAGGCATAACTACAGCACTCAGTTTGCTGGTAACATGTTTGTACATGCAATTATTTATTTTATACATCCAATGTGTATTGTCACAACCTCCCAAAAATGCATATCTTCAAATTTCCACGTGTAACCGACTCCTCTGATGAAGGGCCTGTGACTTCTTGGCCAATTACTTTTCCTAATTGCAGAAGAAATTTCCCATTCACCACAAATTAATCAGGTTTTAGCAGTGGCTGTTTAAGGCCCACTTTCTGCTGAACACTTTCACATTAATACTGGTTTTGAAGTTGACACCTAAAGTTGTAACAATTGTTTTACTGACGGACCTGAACTAATGAGACATCCTTATTGACTTAGTCTTTTTAATTATACATAAGGGATTTTCTCAGTAGCTTGGCCTGTTACTTGGGATCATTCACTTTAATATCACTTTTTATGGTCAGAGGGTATTACTGAATTGCATGGGGCCTCTCAGGGCTTGCTCCAGCATATCAGTTCTCAGGACATTACAGTTGTTAATTTTATTATTTTATTCTGGGGTTTGCTCCAAATTCAACATTGCTTTGCATTAGAATAGGGGCTGAAGAGGTGGGATGTTAGCTTTTCCATTTCGTATCTTAAAGCAGCTCATATTTTTGCATCACTTCTCCCTGGGCTAGGGCACACCCTGGATTTCCAATGAAAAGAGTTACTGCTGGGACAGGTGAGACTTTTAGACCCTCAGGTACACTTTTGTCAGTGCTGATTTTAATATGCAGGTCACAAAGGGAAACCAATTTTTTCCTTATTTAAAAAACCAAACCAAACCTCTGTAATGGTATTCTAGTCATAAACCCAAGGCTAGGTTTGTTTTTTTAGGAGGGGGGTTTAATTTACTTTCTGCTTTCATTTTAGTACCTTTTGAAATTGCCTCACCTTTGTTTCCCAGCTTTCCTTCTCACAATGACCACGCAGTTTAAAAGGATTTTTATCGGACAATACCCCAGCAGGAATTTGAACCATGTTCTGTTGCTTTGGAAACGAGAACTATTAGAACAGAAGTTTGCTAGGCTTAGCATGAAATGTCTGTAGACTACAATTTTCTGCCTGCACACAGGGAGTTTCAGGTTCTCAAGCAAGCCTGTTACTGTTCTTCTAAGCTTGAGGCGGGGATGGCCATTTGGGATCCTATTTTGGGACAGTTTTCCATGCTGTGAGTTGGCCTGTTGTAACAGGGCTTACTACGTGTGGTAGGAGCAGGCAGAGTTTGTGTAGCAACAGCTCCCCGGCCAGTCGCAGGGAGGTTTGGTGCAGTGGAAGCATTTGTGGCACTTCCTCTGCTTTTATTTTTGATATGGTCTTTCCTCACCCCCCCTCCTCCCCCTGCAGGCATAAGGTGATGTCCTGAAGCTTTCATTTGTGCAGCAGAACTTGGTTAAATCAAACATGTTCAGTTCAGTGGTTCAGTTGTGACCTACATCTGCCAGGAAAAGGTTCTGTGTTTTGTTTGCCTTTCTGCAAGCGACTCTGCAGCGCCAGCTCTACAGTGCAGTGGAGTAAACTATCTGAATTTCTGTGTACACAGTTTTCAAGAGGACTTAGGAGACACTGAACAAATTTTGCTAACATTTACTGCAGTTTGTCAACATCCATTTTGATGAACAGCGCTGGAGGGAGGCTGGAGAGCTGCTGTGTGGATCAGAGAGTCACTCGTGCTGTGACTGTGGAATCACAAGTGCTGGTATTTGTGAGGATTCTGGGGTTGGACAGATCATACTGCCAAGTAGCCTGGCACTGAAAGGAACAGGGAGAGGTTAAGAATTAATACAAGTCAGAAAAGCTGAGAAACTCAACTCTGGTCCCATCCTCCAGGTATCTGAAACAGCTGGAAGCACTGGGTAATAGAATTACAGAAGAAAGGGATCTCTGAATCTCCTGTCTATTACTCTATGTTTTGGAACAGAGGAAAAGCCATCTTTTGTTTAAATTCAATTCTCATTTGCTAGGCAAGTTAATTGTTCACTCCTCCTCCCATCTCCAGCCCAATTATCAGGCTTGTATGACAGCCTGGTGGCAGGCAGTGTCTGCTTTGCTAACAGAGCCCCATGAACTGTACCAGCAGTTGAGCTGCAGGGAAGACACACATGGTATCTCTATCCAGGCAGGTTCCCAAACACAGAGGCCCTTTGTGCTGCTGGGTAACTTGACCTGCTGTTCCTAAAAAGTCTCTGTATTTAGCTTTATGGCATTTCATATCCTACAGTCTTGTTTGCATTTGTGTTTCAAATGCTGTCTTACCCAGAGCCCTGTTGCTCATCTGCCAGGCTTGGAGGCAGGTGAGGACACTGAACTGTGGTCACACAACACAACATGGTACCTTTGGGGAACAAGCAGTCCTCTTTCCAAAGAATAACCTCACTGAGAGATTATGTGTGGTGCTTCCAGTGCTTATCTGAAGAAAAGTGAAAACCTTTACTTTGTTTACACAGAATCACAGATTAAATCACATTTTAATGGTCAGTAATAAATTTGTCCCTTGGTAACTTTTTTGCTTAAGAGAGTGGAGTACCAGTTGAAAGTTAGTCCTTAGCTCTTTTGATTTTGCAAAAACAAATATGCAAATGTTGAACTTATCTTTCACTTTCATGCATAGAATATTTGTGGGAGTTTTATCCACCTGAATGTCCACGCACACCCTTTTTTGTAGGGCTGTGGTATTTGTGTTGCAGTTCTAGTAAGGCCAACAAGGAAATGGGCTGAATGCTGAGCACTCATTGAATGGCACTTTTGAAGAGTGCTCTGGTTTGCCTCCTGTGGAAGGGCACAGTATAATCCATTTTAAAGGAAGTCATCAAGTGGGGACCTGCAGCCTCATGTGACCTATGCAAGCTGCACAGGGTACAAGGCCACAGAACAGGGCTGGAAAGGAAGCTGTTACAGATGCAGGTGCTATAAACCTGTCAGCAGCCTGTTTGTTAGAAATAATAAACATGATATGAAATAGTCACCACTTTTGCGTGCCACGTAATGACAGCTGTACATGAGGGACTTACACAAAACTGCTGTGGTACATTTCCACTAACATACAGTGAAACTAGCCTCTAAAAGTAGCTTTTTAGCCTGGCATCAATTGGGAATGCTGTAATATTTCAGTAGCCTTTAATTACAGTTCTTTTTAGCAGATGTGGTAGGTGCTCAGGTCTGCTCTAACTGTGTACCTTTCATTGACTTCCATATGTGTTACTCAGACATGTACATGACAGAAGACATTTGGTATTTTAGGAAGTGCAGTAAGCAGTTGGATGTTCAGAAAAAAATCACTGACCAATTAGTCATTCCTTCTATCTGTTTGTTCTTGGTGAGAGTAGAATGTCTGTCAAGAAGCTTACAACTTGAGTGCAATTTGGGGCTGGGGGGAGAAATACGACATTGAGTCTGTGGCTTTCATGATTGAAAGCAAGTAACTGTTATGTAAACAACCAAACCAAAATTCTGAAAATGAAGGTGCCAGTTTGTAGACAGACCATAGTTCATGAGATGTGTGGAGCTGGTGATTTCCCTGTCTGGTTTCTACCTTCCACTCTTGTGAGGAGATACTAGACAGCTCCACAGTAAAAGAAAAACGCTATTCAATCCAGACCTGCTTGCTGTTGTGACTAATCCTGTCCTTTGCCTATGGTCTCCCAAGCTCTGAAAGCTGGTGGGATAAGTCTGGGGCCTCAACCTATGCCAATTCTTTCCAACAGAAGAGATCAGGAAGGACAGATATCTCCCTTGCATCCTACTCTGGGCTGTCAGTGGGAGACAGTTCTAGCTGGTAAGGGCAGTGTCTCAGATGTATTGGAAAGCTGACATGGACTGAGGAGGTCTTACAGGCATCATGGGGGTACAGATCAACAATTAGTGGTACCAGACAATAGCAGAAGAGAGTGGGGACTGGTAAATCAAACCATTGTGCAACACCTTTGATACAAGCTTTGGTAGATCAAGGTTTTAACCCATTTGTTCCTGTAAACCTCTTTCTTTCTCTTGCATACTTTATAGTTCAGCAGAATCTGTTTAATTTTTAATTATTTAATTTCTGCCTCTAATATGTATTTGAATCACTCTAATGAATTTTTACAGTTCAGTTGTTTACTTCAATTAAAGGATGTGAATTCTACCATTGCAGAGCCAAGATAAATGTTGACAAGTTGCAGCAATTGGGTCAGCAGAGATTTGTTAACCACCTAAAAATGTCCTGACTGTGTTTCAGCATCAGCCTTAGATGCAATATGTGTTCCTGCTGGATGCCATTTTGTTGTCAGATAAAAATTAGGAGATCATATAACCTCACCTATTGTCAAGATTTTATGTCTTTGTATAGTTCCATAAGTGTATCCTACAGGATACCTCCTGTAGGAGGTTCATTAAGCCACATTTTAATTATCCTAATTAAGAATTATTTTGCCTTCCATGAGGATGTCTTACCTTTCCCTTCAATACTGACAAACCCAAGTAACAGGAAACTACTAATCAGACCTTAATGCAATGGGCTTACAGGCTTTCAAAGCTCAAAGGAGACTTTCTGGCTTTCAGGTTTGGCTTGTTTTGGTGGGGGATTTTTTATTGTTTATTTTCCTTGAAAGGGAAAGAAAATTTTAAGAAGTATTCTTACTTCAGCTGGAGATCTTTCTGCAATCATGAACTCAAAACCTGGCTCTTTAGAGAGAACGTCACATCTTGAATCACCAATATTTTTTCCTACTCCGAGTAAAATAAAATTTTAATTGTATTCAGTGACAAGACAATTAGCAGGGTCTAATCGTGTGAAGTGCTTGCCGCTAGAATTTCCCTGTAACCAAAACAAACCCCCAAAAATAAACCCCCAAATCATAATGGTGGGTTATTTGTGAGTGTTGGCTGAGAACGCTGACTCCCCACTGCAAACTGCAGCACACTGAGTTCTTTAGCAAACCAGAGCCCCCATTTACATCCTTAGACATTCCAAAGTGTATGTTTGTGTGGGCTGTGCCCTCGGGCCGATGCCCACATACCACACAGTACCTGAAAACCTTATACAAATGTCTGCAATCTTCTCCCTGCTGGATCCTCTCCAGGGGGGAATTTTTACCGCTCCTGATGCAGTACCTGTTTTATGGCAGTTTTCACAAATATGCTCACTCATACCAGACATCCAATGTGCAAGATCTTATTTTAGCATCTAGCAGAGGGCTATTAGCTTGGATTGCACTTCGAGTAATGGGATATAAAACATCAGAGCTTTTTAGATTTCTTATCTTGGCTCTCATCTGTGCTGTTACAAGTAAGGAAGTGCAGTCACAAGCCACTGATTTGAACATCTTCCTCACAGGCTTCTCAGATGAAGTTGTTTTCTCTACAAAATTCGAGTCAAAGATGTACATGTGCAGTCTTTTCTAGCCCAGCTTTAGAAGAAGCTTAAATAGGAAGAAAAAAAAAATAGCTACAGCCCTTCCAAGAGAGATGATCTAAGCGAAAGCAAAGCTGAGTCTGACGGGCTGCAGTCCCTTGAACATAGCTGTGGGGTTTGATTTTTTTTTCTGGGTTAAAAGCATGTTTTCTGCCTTACATCCACATAGATTTTTATCTCCTAGATACCTTCTGCACACACTCCTCTTATCATTTGTGTGATTTGTAATACCTGCTTTGCATAAGCAAACTGACTGATAAATTATGATCCATGGATGTCTCAAGGCAGGTAATTGTTGATGCTTGGATGCTGCCATGTTCTGCACTTTAACTGGGAATATACCAGACTCTAAGTATGCATGATATGTGTTTTGTACTGTTAAAGAGAGAGGAGCAAAGCATAAGAAATAAGATTATGTGGTGCAGTCACTGTTTTAAATTCCGTATGAATAAAAATTTGTGGGGTTGACTTGTCAATTAACTTTTTGTTGTTGTTGTTGTTATGAGGTTACAGCTGTTGGATTTAGTGAGGCAAAATGTGTTGTCACATGGAATAGCCTCATTTATCTTTGACAAAAGACAGTTTTCATCATATGAAGGTAATGGTAACCAGTGAAATGAGAGCTGACTTTTAGATTACTCAACCTGTTGGTACCTACCAAATGTGTCAGCATTTTACAAAATAAAATCAGAAAATAACTGAGACAAAAGACTTCCTAGTTTCTGTATGCTAACAAATGCATGTCTGTTTACATAACCTTATTTGAGCTCTGGGGGATAGATAGATAATTAAAAAAACCCTTTCTTCTATATTGGAGTAGTGCTTTGATCTTGATTTTAAAGGCAACAGTTTTTATATTATAGAGGAGATGTAATAAAAATAGCTTGTAATGAAACAATATCTAAAGCTCCTAAACGAGTTAGAACTGTAACAACAACAATTTATATATGATCATTTCCAGCCTCCCAGCCTGCAAAAGATGAACTGTATGACCTGCTGTGTATGGCAGCAGTGGAAAGAACAGCTCCTCTCTCTGACAGGGTGGATTTGCCCCTTCTTTATTTGTTCTGGAGGGGATCTTCTGCTTAAGCCCAGTCCCATATATAGTAGGTAAAATGACTCATTCTTGAAAACTCCGGTGTTGGTTTGATGGGCTGCCTTAAAGGTCTATTTTATTTTCTTCTTTTAGTAGATAATTAACTGCAGTTGTAGCACAGAGCTTTGAAGGAGTTGGTTTCTTTATCTGTTTTCTGAAGCGGTGATGGCTGTATTTGCTCACGTGCTGCTCAACTTCTCCTCTGTGGTGAGTCTATTAAAGGAACCTTTCGAGCATGTCATGCTTGTTTGTGAGCCTTGCTATCCTGGGATAACAACCAACTGATGCTGCCAGGTAGCTTTTGATGTATCTTGCAGTTGAATTGACAGATACTTGGGTTGTTTCGGGTTTGTGGTTTTTTGTTTTGTTTTGTTGTTGGTTTTTTTTTTTTAATTTTAGATTTTGTATTTTCATAATTTTGAGCACAATGACATTTTAATTTTCTAGACATAAAAACAACCTTTTTGTGATACAGTCAAAATACAGGATCTTTGCCTTTGGTCTTGGGAGAGAAGCAAAGATAAAATGGCAAAGTTTAGCGGCTTTAAAAACGTCTTTCTTCTTATTCTTGGAAAGCAATTTGACTTCTTTCACCCTCCCTCCTCCTCCAAACTTCCTGCTCTTCATAAATAACCTCCCAGCATATAATTGTTGTTGTCCTTAGTCATCTCAAAAAACTCTCTGTATCTAACACAGGCAGGAGTCTGGAATTCTTTTGTTCTGACCTAAGATAAAAGTCTTGATACGTGACAGTGGGAGATAAATCAAACAATTGTCACAGGGCTATTTTTGGGGTTTAATAACTTCACTGGGCACTGTTATTTTAGGCTGCTGAGCTTTAACAAGCCAAACAACATTCAAGGGAAGAACTGTCAAACGTGGACACAAAACTGTCTGGGGTCTGACCTGAGGAGGAGTGTGAGGGTGGTTAATGGGGCACTTCAGATGGGCATTTAAATGTGCTTTGTGTTTATTCAGGGTTAGTTGCCATTGGTGATTTTCTGTGTTTGCTGAGGATTCAGGCATGGGAATGCCACTAACAGAGCAGTGCCTTCATCTCCAGGTCTGGCAGGGCCGCGACTGGGCTCAGCTCTGGCTTCTCCGGGCTGGAAATAGGGCAGATCTACACGGCAGCCTTGGCAGCAGGGGTGGATTTTAAGGATACAAATAAAAATGAGGTGTCTGTCTCTTGCAGACTTTGGTACTCAGCTGCCCTTCTTGGTTTCTCTTCTTTCCTTTCCTTTTTTTTTCCATTTTTTTTTCTAATATGTACTGTTAAGGAAAAAAAAAAGACAGTTTCTATCAGTAACATTTTGTATTGTTTAGTTCTAGAAAATAATTATTAGGATTATCTGATCCATCCTGGGCAATCTGAAGCCCCTGATTTCTATCTTATTCCTCTGTTTTTATTATTATTATTATTATTATTATTATTATTATTATTATTATTATTATATCAGAAAGTGCAAATTGTACTGTACAAGCTTTAAAATGTCCTATAAAGCCTTCAGCTGAAGTGTTCATTAACCACTTATTCCAGATGCTTTCAAGGATTCTGTGGAATACCAGTTGTTCTAGATGTGGCTCTCTGAACACAGCAAACAGCCATCATTCTCCTGAAATAGTTTCTAAAGCTGTATTTCAGACAGAAAAATATTGTATTTGTTGAAATGTTGGCTTTTGTGCTGCTGATAAAAGGTGAGATACCAAAAATTAAATACCTAACAGTTGCTAGTGGTGGTTTCTGACCTGTACAGTTTGCTTTGCTCTCATCATTTATAGTTCTTTGAATATACATCTTTGTAGTAAATTAAATCCTATGACCCTGCAGTGTTTAAAAGTTAAATGTGTAAATTACTTGTTTTAATGGTGATTACTGAAGTATGTGACAATAGAAGTTTGGTTTATATGTTATTATTAGCATGTATTTTAATTAACAAACAGTTGGACAAAATAGAAACCAGTGAATCTGTCCTTTAGCTGTTGAGAAAATGGTTGGAAGGGACCTCTGGAAATCATCTTGTCCAACCCCCAGTATCTTGTAACTTTATGGAGCACAGTCATTCCTGATGCATGATAATAACAAACCTTGAAACATTAGAGAGAACAAATGCTTACAAAATTCATCAGGTCTGGTTTTTTTTTAAGATAATTCATTGTTACTTTTGCATTATTATTACTCTTTTTAGTTAAAATTCAACTTTTTTATTTTATTTTGGAGTGCAGAGGTATTTGAACTGATCAGGATGGAATTCATCTTCATTTTTTACCTGCAGAAACGAGTGAATGGATAGCCCCAAAATATCAACAGAAATGCACAAAATCCAACACTTTAATCTGCTTAGCATTCTTCATTTAATTTATGGCCTATCAGTTTGTTGAAACAGGCAAAGTACTTACCTTTTGTAACAGGCTCAAATTAAGATTTTATGCTTCCTTTCTTAATTAAGTAAAACTTTACCCTGAAAATCGGGCCGATTGAGTCAGTGGTTGCTATGGAAATGTTCATTTGATACAATAAACTGTAATTGGATGTTTGTCTCCCCCTGACTTGCAGCTTCTCCTAATCCTGTCACCACTGGTAACTGCTGCCTCTTGCAAGGCAGCCAGAGGGATGAAGTGAGTGTGAGTGGCAAAATTAGATAAGCTTTGTGATTTAAATTGGTGATCTGAGCTAACTTGTCTGAACCTTTGACTGATTAGACAGTGCTTGTCTGCTGCCTCTGCAGTGGAGGTGGCAAGTGCACGTGGTTAATTCAGCCTCTAATTCAGCCTAACTTTGTAAAAGATACAGATCTACTTGCTCCAGTGTTTTTAGGACAAGGGCTATTCTTACATCTTGTTTTACAGCAAATTTACTACCAGGCATTTATACCTCGCTAAAGCTTGTTTGGGCTCTGTTCATTGGAGGTGAGGGACTGGGACAGGACATATTTTGGGTTTTGTGCACTTCTGGGAACATGTAGATTTTCATTTTGCCCAGTGGGACAGCAGGAGCTGCAATTCAGGAAGATGATCTACATCTGAATGTTTTATACTGGCTTTGGCCCAGCACAAATTGCTGGTCTCTTTCCTGCTCATCACCAGGTGAATGATTTTTCTTCTTTCTTCTTTTGTCTTTAAGGAAGGAGAACTGCACCAAAATTGCAGTTTTCAGGTTCAGGTTTTACAGCACAACAGAAGATTCTTGCCTCTTCTGCCTCAGAAATGAATGAAGCAAGTTCAGGTACTTATTTACTCACTGAATGCATGGGCAGTGCATGTATTGGAGAGACACTATTTTCTAAAAACAGAGTTATGTCTTTTAAAAAAAATCAGCTGATATCATTAGAAAAACATTCTAGTGTCTCCCCACCTTTAACTCCATCAAACCTTTAAAGTCTTAAACAAAATCAGTGTACTTCAGCCTGGAGAAGGGAAGCTTTGGGGTCAGCTAATTGTGGCCTTCCAGTATCTGAAGGGAGCTACATGAGAGATGGAGGGAGACTATTTACAAGAGCCTGGGGTGACAGGACAAGGGAATGGTTTCAAACTGGAAGAGAGTAGGGTTAGATATTAGGAAGAAATTCTTCCCTGTGAGGGTGGGGAGGCCCTGGCACAGGTTGCCCAGAGAAGCTGTGGCTGCCCCATCCCTGGGAGTGTCCAAGGCCAGGTTGGACGGGGCTTGGAGCAACCTGGGCTAGTGGAAGGTGCTCCTGCCCATGGGGTGATCTTTAAGGTCCCTTCCAACCCATGACCTCTGTCATACTTAGAAGTTAAGTAATAGTTGAGATCAAATCCATGTTGAGCTCAGAGTTTAATTAGATTTATACCAGTCAGACTATCTCAGGAACACAGATCAGGCTGGTAAAAAAAGGGAGTAAAACCACCATCTCCACAGGTGGTCAGAGGAAAGCACAGCCTGTGGAATACAGGTAAGATGGTTGTATCTGCAAGAAGCCCTCTATTTCAAAATTCATAGCTGAGGTTGATGTTTGTCATTCCTGCTGGAATGGAGGATTGTGTGCTGATGTGGGTGCAGGGGAGAGGTTCAAGAGGGTGTGTTCTGGGAGGGAGGCCAGAGCTGTGCTCTGCATTGTGTTTGAAAAGTGCTGTATTTGAAACATGAGGAACGGGAAAACATGGTTGTAGAAGTTAATAGGTGTGGAAAAGCCCTGCAGAGAATTCTTTTGGTGTCCTAAATACCAGGGATTAAATTAGGCTTGGGGGAAAGAAGTGTCTACATCTGGATTTGGGAACCAAGATTACATCTTTGTGGTGAAGACAGGCCAAAGGACATTCTGAACCATTTATTTTCACTGCAAGAGGAAGCCATCTGGTTGTAAGGATCTGATCATTATGGATACTTTTCCTGTCAAGATTTTCTCCTGCTTCATAACTGTTGAGATAAAAATTCAAATGTTTCTTTTTTTTTTTTTGATTGTGTGTATAATTAGCTGCATCCATAGCTGAGGTTTAATATATATTTTTTACTAATGCCAAATCCATGCCTAACCTGCAGGGCAGTTCTGTTTGTACAACTCCAAATAAGCAGGAATGCCAAGCAATAGGAAGCACCTCATTGCTGAGTGGGAGTTTTGTACTAAGTGGGATGTGTCCTTCAGAAAAAAGTTAGTGTTATATTCATCTTGTGAGGCTCTTTGGTTAATTGGCACGATTTTTTCTTAATCACAGTCTTAACTGACACAGCTGGAAGTTCTTGCACTGAGCAGCATTGATAAAGTTGATAATGTTTGGAAAACCTAGAGCTAATCCATATTGAAATAATTTTACAGTCCTAGACAGTGAAAAGTTTAATTCTCTTTTGTAACACAAAATAATCCTGTTTATAGTCTTAAAAAGTAATGTGTGTCATGTAGCCTTGGAGGCTGGGAGTTATCAACTGTTATTCCTTTTGAGTATTAAAATTGGGGCTGTGAGCCAGCACCTCATTACTTAACCAACTCTTTCCAAGCTGATTGTTTCCAACTGGAAACTTAAATAATCTGTGATAAGGGAGAGCCAACAGGGACATTGTGAGCAGACTGGACATGGGCCATAAGGTGTTGGTTTTAAAAGTGCAGTAATCATGGAAACTGTCAAAATGCAATGGAGTTAAAACACTTGTCCTACTTTTACCTTGCTGAAGTGGCAGACTTTCTTGATGAGAACATTTAGATATCAAATCCATGATATGACTGAATTACAGCCACCACCTGGCCTCCTGAGACACTCTGTGTAACCCAGGATGGAATGTCAAGGAGCTGCTAGTCCTAAATACGTCCCTAAATTTGGGATTGTCATTTCATGAAAGCTGGCATATCATTGATGCCTCAAAAGGGAATTTTTAAAGGTAAATTCCTAGTCATAAATCAAAGCAAACAGGCTGATGTGCACACATTGGGAAGGATGGAACTGGTGATGTGGAGTGACTGAAGATGTTCACCCGCTTTGTTTATTATTGTTAAACAAAGGTGCGAGTCTGAAGCACCTTGAAACTCATCTCTTGGGTGCAAGGGGTGATCCAGGGAGGAATGCTTGGGATAGGAAATGGCCTCTCAGCACAGAAGCTGGAACAGTGAGGTACCACTGACGTGGGCTGGGAGGGCACTTGGACAGAGTTCTGTCCTTCTGCACAATGACATTCTTTTTCCTGAGGGGAGAAATCCATTTTTCTTTGGGTCTCCTAGAAGTGGATTCTAGCCAGACTTCCTGAGCCAAGGCAGTGCTGAAGGCTCCTCCAAAGACTTGGGTAAATGAGTTCTCTCTCCCTCCACTGGAATGGAACCAGAAAGACCAAAGCCATCCCCTGACACACCAGGACTTTTGTTGTCACCCATAGCTGTGTGGGTGGGTGCTGGATGATGCAGCAGAGTCCTGAACTCTTCTGTTCCCTAAACCTTTAAAGACTTCAGGGGTATCATTCAGTGTAGTAAAGTTGTAGTAAAGCTCCTTGGCATGTAATTATCCAAAGAAATGCTGTTTGGTACTCAATGGTACATTCACCAGCTCTGAAAGATGGAAAAAAATATTTGTAATATACTTTTGAAAATCAAAATGAACAACTGGGGAAAAAATAGAGGTCTAAGGAGCTTTGAAAGGCTTTTCCTTTAGAGAGTTCCAGGATTTTCTGTATTGGGTGGAGGTTATGCAGCTGTTTTTATCCTAATGTTAACATGTTAGGTTACAGGAATCTTTCCACTTAATTGAGCAAACACAGGAGAGTATTTATGCAACTGAAGATCTGCAACTGCCAGTAGAATTAATTAGGAGAGGGATAATTAGGCAAATAGTAGTGTCCAAATGGTCCCAATAGAAAAATGTATTGCAATCCCAATAGAAATCTCATTAATGCTGTTGTTTGTGATGAGCTGTGCCTTTTGCAGTATCATAAAGGGAGGCAAATGTGGAAGGATCTCAGTGGGGTGTCAGCTTGGGTATGAAGCAGAAACAATATCAAGGTTTTAAGCTGTCTGGTCTCATTACTGTCACTTAGTCATGGCTGCAGCTCCAATATCTGCTTAAAAGCCTCCCTTGATTGAATGAGCCACTTTAGGGTGAAATAGGTACAGAATAGAACATTTCAGGTTAGTACTTGGTATGGAATTGCTGCTTCATGCATCAGAAGCAAGTTGTCTCTTAGGCTGAGCAGATAACCAAGTAAAAAAATGAGACAAATTAAGCTTATTTCAAATACTTTTGCTTGAATTTGTCAGCTTACTGGTTCAAAGAATGGAAAAGTTAATGAGCATGTTATCTGGACTTTCCACTGTAATATCACTCCTGCAGAGGAATAAAAGAAAGGTTAATTAATGTGATGTCATATTTATAGTGGCTGTTCTAGGAAGCAGGTCTGTAGTAACAAGGTCTGTCATGTGGTCAGTGAGGGAAAGCACCTTGGACATGGTTCTCCAGGGGAAAGCTGAGGGTGGGGGCTGAGGCAGAGAAGTTGAGTTTTCCCTATTTTCCCCTTCTTTTGTCATCTGATATTTTTTTTTAGCTCTGTCACAAATTACTGTATTGCAATTACTGTATTGCAATTCTCTCTACGATTCTGAGGGCATTTTCCAAGCTTGTTTAATAGGTGCATTGGAATGGTGTATGTGAGTAAAAAATATTGTACTGTGAACATAGCTTTAATCAAAACCTATCAGGAAAACAAAAGCATTTCACAGATAACCATGCAGAGATTGCAGCTCGGGAAAGTGTTGCTTCCTCAGAAATAACCTCCTCCATGGTGAGCTGTTTAAGGGTCACAAATACAGTCTGAAGCAACACTAGTAATATAAATTGTCTCACATAACTCCAGTTTCTAAAATAATGGGGAAATTGAAGTAATCTAGGACACAATGGGAGTCTGATTCAGCAATAAACAGGCAATAGAAAGTTAGTGCTGGAGAGCACTTCCCAATACTTCAGGAAGTTAAAGCTCAGGTCTGAGTAAGTATAACCCTCCTCTGTTGAGTCTCAGCTGATGAGCATCCTCCTCCCTGTGGCCTCCTGGATCTGTGTCCTGCCTTGCCTTTTTTCCCACTAAATCAGAAAAAAAAAAATCAGCCATTTCTACTGTAAACCTCTCATGTGTTGGCTGTCATTTCCTCATAAAATCACAAGAGAAAAAGAAAAGAAAAGAAACCAAAACCAAAAGAACAACCCAGTGGAGAGACTAGTGGCTGAAAAATCAAAAAGGGAAAAGGAATGAAGATGTCCAAGTGGAAAACATGGAGGTTACAGACTGTGAAGGAAGGTGTCCAAAGGGTAACACTGGTCAGCAGTAATAGCAGTTATTCATAGAAAAAAACCCCTCCAAACATTAACAAGTCTGGTCATGCTGGTGTGAGGGCAGAGGCAGCGAGTCAGGAGGTTAACTGGTGTATAGCACTGAGCTCTTCTGGCATTTTGTGTGTGGGACAAAATTCTCAGCAGGAATCCCTACGGGAGGATTTTAACTCAGCAAGAGCAGCCTTTGCTCAGCCCCGGTGCTGCTCCTCCCAGTGTCAAGGCTCAGGACCCGACTTCTGCAACTGAAGTGCCTTGGGTTCGTGTCTGCAGGGGTTAAATGGTTGGACTGGATGACCTCAGAGGTCTTTTCCTCCCCCAGTGAGCCTATGAATCTGTAATGCAGAGGCCCTTGGGGACCTCGTGTACTGAAGGGACTCTTCAAAAAGTGTGGTCATTCCATATCTCACAAAATGACATCCTGGGAACGTGGCTTTAGCAAACTTGGGGACCCTCTATGTGGGCTCCCCTGGCCACCTTTTACAGCACAGACAATCCACTCACAATTTACACGAGTGAAATTAGTGATCAAAACCGGAATGACTTAAAAAATGTGACTCTGCCTGTGGCAGCGGGAGGACCCCTGGGGGGGACAGGGGGCTCTCTGTGGCTGTGTTCCCACCCTGGACATGGAAATGAAGGGTGCTGGCTGCTGAAGAAGGGTGCTGGGAGCCACCCTGGGGTGCTGAGGGAACCTCTGAGGCACCCCAGCTCGGGCAGGAAGCTTCACTTCAGCCTGTATTTACTTCTGATTCAAAAATCGCTGAAAGCCAAACTCCTCCTTCTGATCAGAAGCCAGCTGTTGTTTTTTTTTTTTTTTTCCATTCAAACTTAACTGTTTCTTGCCCGTGTTTAACTAGATTCAGTTAAAGTTATATTTTAACACAAGTTAAAGTAGTGTTGATATTTTCCCCCCTTTTCCTTTTCCCCAGCAGTGAAGGCTGAAGGATGTGGGTCAGCAGGGGGTGGGGACAGAATTGCAGGTTTTTGGGTGAGAAAACCGCCCCCCTTCCCACTCCTCAGCTCTGCTGGGTCCTAGTGCCTCGCTGCCGCCTGTGTTCTCCCAGCTCGGTTTAGTGACTCTTCAAACTCTTCAAAATAACACCCAGCGGATCGGGAAACGCTGATGCAGTGAATAAAAAGCAGGTCACCTCTCAGAAGCGTGTGCAGATCCCATGCAAGCCATTGTCTAAAGTCAGAGGCTGTGTTGGTCTTTAGTTTGTGTTACAGAGATGTTGTTTCCCCAAGTAAGAATTGATTCTGGCCTGAAAGTGAGTTATAACACAGGCAGTCACTGCTGTGAGGAGGCAAGGATGTGCTGTGTGTGGCTGCTGTGTTTGCAGAGGGACAAATCCTGCACCAGTGTCCCACTGCTCCCCTTCTCTGCACTCAGCACTGGGCATCCTGCAGACCTACAACTGGGGAAGTGCTTGTAACAGCTCCTGCTCCACCCTCTCCTTCCCTTCCCCAGACAATGTAAACTTGTGCATTTAAGATATGTTTTGGAGAGGTTATATTTTGATGGGTGAAACCTTTAGCTTGTCTGGGGTTTGGCCACTTCATTTATGAAGGCAAAGCAGAGAAGCAGTTTGGAGATAAACAGAGATTACTCCAAAAAGTGATTTGAGTTGACTTCTTCTGTAATTCTAACTAGTATTAACAGATAGGCCATCATCAACTAATATAAATACAGATTTGCTAATCTATTATAAGTGAAGAAACTCATTTGTGCAAGGATTTTGGTTTAAAGAAGATTTTCAGAGGAGCATAGTGTTGGCTCAGAAGATTTTCAGAGGAGCATATTGTTGGCTCAGCAGTTTTTCTGAGCCAGTGAAAGTGGTTAAATGTAGATCTCTAACTCTTCTTTCCTTTCCTGTTATACTGCTTCACAATTAAGCTCTTACTTTTGTCAGTTTTTATATTTCCTGAATATGGGAGCGATGTAAAACATGTTGAAGTAGAACCTGAGGGGCTGGGAATGTAGTGTAAGTATGGATTTATTTTTAAAAAGAGGGGGAAAAATATCTGGCAGAAGTTAGTTGTATATTCTTTGAGCAACTAGTGCTCTGCACTGGTGTTTGTTTCCAAAGCCGTGGCTGATAGACCCAGTGACAAGGTCTCACCTCCTGGTCCCTGCCAAAAACCCAGTGAATTTTGGAGGACTAAAAGCAGAAGATGGAGAGCTGTAGGAACACAGGGACAGCCTCAGTCCTGACAAGCACAGACACAGCTCCTGCTGCCTTTGCCTGGTTCAGTCAGAGCTGAACGAGCTCCAGAGTGTTGGTGTAAGGCTCTTGTAGCACCAGTGTGGACCTGCCTTGCCCTGCAAGACAGTGCTAAAGCTTTTTTTGTCCTAAGGGACTGTGGGAAAATGAGAATAGCTCCATATTTCTGACAATTGGTAATTGTTTCAGGTGCTTCCTGTATGAAATATCTGGTGTGTGTTAAACCACAAAACAGCAGAAGAAAGAGGGGGCTTAAATTTAAACTAGTTTAAAGAAAGTACTTTACACACAGACTCTTCCTTGCCCCAGTAAGAGAGTGTGGGGACAGATTGCACCAGTTGGTCTAATCAGGGATTAGACAAATTTGTGATGACAGATCCATAAACTAATGGAAGCAGTTGGCATAACAATGTAGATGTTGGGGGAATATGAGGGGGACAAGCAGTAGGAAGCAGAGAGATGTGTGCTTTCCTCTTGGAGTCAAACCCTGAGCTGGAAGGACCACTCTGACCAATAACATATTTCTGGTGTTCTTAATCTTGTGATTATTATCATTGTATCCAGACAGTGGGAAAGGGAAGCAGTTCCTTGTTTTGCTGATCACCTTCTCTTACTCAGAGTAAGTTTTGGGGTGTAGGAGCTGTAAAGAGAACAAGACACTGGGAAGGAAAGGGGAGAAACAGGGGATCTCTGGGAATAGAAAGGAAAGGAGAAAGCTGGAGCAGGAGGATGCTAAAGCAAATGAGGTAACATGAACACAAGAAATGATTTCCAGAAAATAGAGGTGGGAAGAATACCCTCTGATCACTAGTGAGAAGGCTTGCTTGAATTTTTAAAGGCTGATTTTTACCCCTACAGTGGCACACTTTTGGGAGCCTGGCAGTTTTCCCTCAAAACCTATAGACCCCTGCAGGGGGGGATTCTCCTCCTTAAGCTTCCTCCTCAAATGAAACCCAAAATAATCAACAAGTAATAAGCCATTAATAAAAAGCAAATATTCTGATTTTAGGACTGTCTAGTTCATTTTTTTGTAATTAACAGAATTTTGCCTTGATACACTGGATACTGGCCTATGAAAGGATCAGCTCAGACAGCAACACTTGCACTGTTTGGATGGCAGAGGTAGAGTAAATCTTTGCCTTCTCTTTTCTGAGCCTTTTAGGAGCAGCTTTCCCCATGTAAGTTTTAGCAAAGAAATAATCCATGCATGCTCATTGCTTCTTTCATGCTTGTATGATTTTAATGATAATTAAATAGTACATGTCTGGGATCCAAAGGCAACCCAGATTCTAGTGTGCCTGACTCACTTCTCCTCTCTGAACAAAAAGGGGAAACATTAAACCTCTGTGTGAGGCTTTCTGATGTCCTGGAGGGCTCAGTGCTTTACCCTGCTCCTCTTATGTAGACATCCTTAGGTAGGTACCTGATACTTTCCAAATTTTGCAGTAATTGGTTACAGGAAGGGAAAAAAAATGTGTTCTCTCGTGCACAGAGAGAGTTCCTTGATGGTCTGAAAAGTGTAATGTGGCTTTTCTTACCTGTAAGATGGACTGAAGCAAGTCTGGAAATTTGAGGTTTGCCTTTTCTCCTTACATGGGTTAGTGGAATAGGGATGCAGAAAAACTGAAGTAAGGAGCAGTCAGAAAAAAAAGACCTTTTTTAATCCAGTATTTCCTTGGTATTTGTGAGAACCACTCAAACTTTTTCTTTACTCATGTGTGTGTGTCCCTGTGCCCGTGCAGCTTGTCTGGTACTGAGTGCTTGGTGCGGATGGATCAGGACCAAACAAGGATATAATCCAGGTAATAAGCAGGTGAGCAGCTGGATAACTCACTTTGAGGCCACCTCAGGATGTATTTTTACTAAGAGGAAAGTGAGGCAGTTCCTAGCTCTGAAATTTAGTAGCTGGTAGAGGTCCCTGTTGATGTCAGTGGTTATAAACAGCTTAGGATGTGTGTGTTTTGGGGTTTTCCCCCTTAGGAAAACTGTGGCAGCAACAGAAACTCAAGTAGAATCCCAAACTCAATGGTTATAATCATCACAATAATCATAATCTTTTTACTTGTACACATAACTGGTAACATTTCCAGTTTAAATATTAAATTCTTCAAATATATTTTAATATCAGTCATAGATGCATCTATCTCCCAGCTTTTCTGAGAAGAGTGAATAAGCTCAGGTCTTCCATGATCTATTTACAGAACCACATGACCACTAACATTGTATTAACACAGTTTTCAGTGGGGATGGCACCTTCTTGTGTGTGCCTGTAAAGCTGAACACTGGAAGTACTTTAATGCAAGCCACAGAATAATAACACTTGTTAAGACGTTTTAAAATATGTATTATTGATTATTTTTTCTTTTCTAGCTTTGTCTCATAAGGATCATGTTGTTCCAGGTGTCCTACTATCTGTCCCTTATAATAACTGGCAGAGCCAATGTAGAGATCTCAAAGGTAGGACACACCAATCATTTCTGTTCTGAAGAGGGAAAAATACCCAGGCAGATGCTGCATCAAAGAATGCAACGTGAGCTCAACCTGTGCATCAAAGAACCCACAAAAGCATGACAGGGCAGTGTCACCCTCCCTCCTCCCCACTCCCCCTCCCTGCCTTGTCAGATCATTATAAACAGATTTTCTCTCTCTAGTGTGTATTGATAAGGAATACCAGAGAGTAGTTATGATCTTATTTTCCCTCCTGCTTTTTTTGGAAGTAAGTACTTTGTGTTTGTTTACAAACTGCTGGATTTGTTTCTATGTTGTTACATAAAAAATGGTAAATCTAACTTGACACCTACATTCAGTTAACCACAAGACATTTTTCACCTGGCAAGCACTGCAACATATCAAATATTCCTTCCTTCCTGACACTGAACCAAAACTCTATTTAAAATTGCATTTAGTTGCATTTTTTTTTAGAGACATCTTCTTGGCAACTCTTACATTAAAAAAGGGAAACGTTGAGTTCATTGCAATTGATCTGTGGCAAAACTAATTTAAAAACCAAATAACTTTTGGTTGCAATGAAGTGATCTCAGTTATAGAAGATGACCTTTCTAGGAGCAGGACATTTTCAAGTACAAGTCACCTGTAATTTTACAAGGCAAAGCACAAACAGTGTATTTGTAGATAATAAATTTTTAGATAGCATCGCTGACTCATCCAGAGAAAGCCTGTGAGAGGAGATGCAACCCTTGCAATAATTCTGTGAGCATCACAGGGCTGATCAGTGTGAGGAGGAGATGATTAGGCCAGAAGCCTTCAGTTCAGAAAAGAGACAACTTGGAATGCAACAGGGGTTACAAAACCATTAGTGAGATTAGATAAAGACTGGCTGTTCAGCACCTCTTCTAATACAAGAACTTTGGAGACCTTGCACAAGCCTAACAGATTCAGGACATGTACATGATGAAATGCAAGGTAAACCTGGGAAGCTCATTTCCATAAGGATATTAAAGTCTCCTTGCTTTGAGAGAGTGAAGTGTTATATGGAACAGAAATATGCTGAGGACTGCTCTGTGCAGGGAGCCACATCTGACCCAGTAGGTTCCCTGAGATGAAAAAAAGCCTCAGTTTGGAAGCAGATTTAGACAAAGTGTTGTGCATTTGTAATTTGTGCCTTGTCCTTTCCTCTTTCCTGCAGTCTCTCTGCAATGGTGCAGTGTGTAGCCCAGCTTTTGGTCTGACTTAACTGATCTCAGTTTTGTACTTGACAGCCTGATTTGGTAAATAAGAAAGGATGTGACCTTGGAGTAGATTTTGAGTCTGGTTTTGTTGGTTTTGCTGTGCAGAAAGACCGATGGACATTTGAACCACAGTAAACACAGTGAGACTCAAAGTAGGTGTCACATCCCTGGGCTGTGACCATCCACCTTCCTGCTTCCACTGACAGATTCCATGGCCAAGTGTGGGCACTGTGGACAGGCAGAGGATGAGGAGGATGACTTCACTGAGCCTGGCAGGAGCATGGCAGAATCTCTGACTGATCTGGCAATGGGACTTAAGTAACAGACTTAAGTCACTTCTCCAAAGAAGTGACCCTGCTCCATCCAAACCTGCACTAAGAATCCTGTGGGAACGAGTTGTATAAACTCAGGAGGCAAAGAATGTTCTCCCCAATGTTCCCCAAAGTGGGAAGCAGGCACACCTCTCTGGAAATGGCACAAGAGGTATTTGGAAAGGGCATGGGAGCAGCTCTGGGGTTGGAAGCAGCACACTTTGCCTGCCTGGTTCCTGCTTTTGGGGCTGGTAGGGACAGGAACCAAACAGCACAGTTCATTTGTGGAGGGAGAGGGGCTTGAGCAAGATAATTAGGAAATGCTGGCCTGGGCAAGTCTCTGGGGTAGTAACAGAGAGGAAACTCTACTTTGCCCTTCACTTGGCACAGAACAGCTCTGCTGCCCTGACTCACTCCCTTAGGATCGATGACTGTTACATTTTTTACCCCTGACTTCACTCCTGCAAGAACCCTTGAAATAGCAAAATTAGCACATTGCCATGATATTTTGGGGCCTTCTACTCTTACTGAAGGAAAGATCATTGACTCAGCTCCCAGCTGGACTAGGCTCTGAAGGCATACTGGTAGGACAGAGCTTCTGTAGCACTTTCCTGTTTGAAACTCCTTAACCTGACTGAATGCCAGACGGAGGCTCCTTATTTTTCTTGGCATAAGTTGCTGGCTTATATTTAAAAGAACTATTCTGGAGCTTGAATTTTCATTATTTTTAATAAACTTTTGGTTAAATTGTTGCTATTAAATAAAGTGTTCATCATCTGGAAAAGACCTTTAACTGGCTGGGAATAATCCTGCTAGACAGTGTATTTATTTATTTCAGTTTAAATCTGTTGCTGCTAGGCTTTGGGTTTCTCTTCCAGGGAGGAGGGGTACATAAATCAAAATTTTATTCTGAACTAATTGCCTTGTTCTGAATTGCATAAAACATTTGATCTTTTTCCCTATAAAATTTCAGGATAGAAGGATCATTAACATTAAAGATAATATGAAATATTTGTTGAGCATGAGATGGAAGCTTCTCTTTGCATGATATTTTCCTTTTCTTGTCTCACAGCTAAAAGTGGCCTGGGTATGATGAAGCAGCACTATGGCCATGAGTGGTGGTGAGTTGCACCCAGTTTGATTGAAGTTTTTTGTCTGCGTGGTGAAAAAGGGTCTCCTGATCCAGCAAAAAATAAAATAGGCCAAATGTGAATGTTAGCAGCCATCAGTTTTTGTCTGGAAAAGAATACAAGAGCTAAGAAAAATTAACCAGAGCCACTTGAATGTAATTGGAACATATGGCAGCAAAATGGCCACTCATATCACAGCAGACAGTTAAAACAAGTTTCTTTTTATCACACCACATTTGAATTGAACATCCTCAGAGCTGTGACAAATGCAGTGCTGGATGAGAGGTGACTGGCTCACAGTTTTCTTCCAATCATGGTTAATTTTCTTCTAGGAATGTGGTTGAAAGCCTTCCATGAATTGTGCAGCATCACCTGTTCCTCAATGAAAAGCAACACTTCTGCTGTGCAGGAGATTTCAAGCAATTATGCAGCCACACAAACTGCTTATCCACCTGCTCAACTGTGTGCTCAAATGTTAATAATGCCTACTAAGTGCTTCTGCCTCCTTTATAATATTACCAAACCTTTTTTTTCCAGGTAAGTTTACCAAATCCTAAGTCATCATGTGCCCAGACCGGCCCTAAAACCAACTTACACAGGTTACAACAGAACCCTTTGTGTTGTGTCAGCTGGGGCCTTAGCCCTTCCTCCCGTTTGCCTTGGACTTCCAAGTAGTTTGTACATATTTAAAACTGCCTTCCAGCTGTACTTCTGAAAAAAAAAAAATACAGGGATGTAAAGACTTGGTCTATAAGGTTCTGGTCATCAAATTTGTTTAAACTTGTAAGTTTATAAAATTGACCTGTGAAAGAAAAATCCTATTCTGGTGAAGCTACTTCAAAATAAAAATAACTACAAATGCTGCAGTTTATACAGGCTTACACTCAGTATGTTATCATGGCCATACAACAATTATGGGGTGACTTGGGGCACAGGCATGTGTTTCCTGACTGATAAGATTCCTCACCTCCTTCTCCTTCCACAAGTGCTGGTGTTCAGTTTGTCATTGTAATGATTACAATGGCAATCACACCAGTAATTTATCAAAGCAAAATGGAGGCTCTAAGGATTCAAAACATGAATTTTAGATTGGGTCCAAAGAGAGCCTTGATCAGCCTGAAAACTGTTCCTGGAGTTCTGTGGTCTGTTTCTACAACTCTGTGTATGGAGCACATTTGGGACAGCAACACAGGAAATATGTAGAAGCAGATGATGCACACAGAAAACTTGCCATTGTAGAGTTTGAGAGGTGAGGAAGTTTGTTGGCCAGTGGGTTGATCAGTGATCTTCTGCAAGCAGCAGCTCTTGGTTTCTTTTCCCTGCTTTGAAGTTGAGTAACTTGGTTACATTTTGAATTTCAGCCTTGTAAAGTGCTTTCAGACTTAACAGTCAGGTGTTATTTGTGGTTGCATCCATTACAAGGCAGAGACTTGCCAGACACTTAGGAAACTCCTAATTCAAGTGATAAAGGAAGGAAACTGGAAAAAAAAATACAGTTAAGCCAGATCTAAGTAAAACAAGTAACACACCAAGGAAAGGTGTGTAAGAGAATTCCCTCTGGGAGGGGGCAAGGCTGGGAACCACGATGTACATCCAGGGCTGCAACAGAAATGGACTGTTCATGGCAAGTCACTCTGTCTGCTGGTGAGAACACACTTTCCAAATGGAAGGGCTCTGTAATTCTGTCAGGCAGAGTTCTGTGTGACCTGTAATTATGTCCCTATGCTCTTCTATTAATTTACACTCCAGCTTTTCTTTGCTTGTATTCAAGCAGACCCATATTATGATGCAAATTTACCAGCACCACAAAGGCCAAGTTCCAAGTAGGTGTTCATAAGTCAGTTTTTGTCATACCTGTTCAAATCACAAGTCAGGGGAAAAAGAAAGAAAACGTGCATTGAAACCATTAATTTAACATGTTAGTACAGATCTAGATTCATTAATAAAATACAAAGTTGCAGTTTTTCTGGGTGCAAACCTTACTTACCTTTATGAGAGGTTTATTTATCCCTGTACTTCTCCTCCAGAACAGCTTCCCATTGAGTAAAATTCCCAGTATAAGCACAGCTCTAATATAAACCTGCTGTGGCCAGTAGGAGCTGTGTTTTGCCTCTAACACACCGAAGTTTCTATGTATAGACCACATGGCTAATTTCCAAAGAAAATAAACACAATATTAGTCTTAATGCGTTCAGCAGCTTTTGTTTCTTAGGAAAGGTGAAGAAAATGGTGTCTTTGAACATTGTATTTTATAAGACTGCAACTGAGGTACTAGAAATTTCAAGCATTTTGTCTTAAATATGGGTTTTTTGGTAAGGATAACAAGTAACTCCTGCCTCTGTAATTACAAAGGGTATTGTAGAATCATCCCACATAATCTCAGAATGGTTTGGGTTGGAAGGGACCTTAAAGATCATCCACTTCTGACCCCCTGCCACGGGCAGGGACAATTTTATCTGCAGATCATCATCACACCTTCCACTGGTCCTTCTGACACAGGAGCACTCTGGTTTCACAGCACATGAGAGGAGGGGCAGCGACTTCCCCAAGGACAAACTTCACACAAAAACCAGGTCTCTGGGTGGGGGAAAGCTCAGGGCATGGGACAGCCCTGGGGGAGCTGAGGGGACAGGAGGCACCACGAGAAACCATCCAAAGATGACAAATGGTCCAAAGACCCTGTTATCTCCTGTTAGAACAATTTGTTCCTCTCTTCACCTGTGACAACAAGTCCCAGGAATGTGTTACCTGTTGTAATTCTCAAGTATTTCAAGCCAATCTCCCAGTAGTGGGGATTGCTGCCTCCTCGTTCCCTGTTCCCTATTCGGGGATTTGGAGTTTGCTGTTGACGGGATTCGTTCCCTGCCCGGTGCGTCCGGAACACCAAAGTTAACCCTGCCTGGCTCTGGAGAAGGTGGTTCAGCTGGTGGCATCTGCCTTTGTCGGTGGCCCTTTAAATTCCCTTTCTAGACATTTCTCCCTCTGCTGCAGTTGGTAAAACAGGAATAAACCTGCTGTCAAACACGGGCCAGCCACCAAAGCGCTCCCGTTCCCGGGGGGGTGCGGGCAGGAGCTCCCGGCCGAAGTGCCCCCGGCTTTGATGGCATTCCCAGCGAGGGAGCAGGGAATAAACAGCTGCAGATCGATGGCTTCGGTGCTTCCCTTCCCCGCCGTGCCCGCACCGAGCCGGGCCGGGCTCCCACCCCCGGACCCCTCAGGCCCCTCCGTGTCGGTGCGTCCAGGGCCGTTCCTGGGCCGCCCTCCGCTTCCAGCGCCAATTAAATGCCTTTTCCGTAGTAAACCAGAAACAGGGGCGAGAGCCAGGAAGGCGTGAAAACTTTTCCGCCGTGGCTTTGGCCGTGAGCGGCCGCCCCCGCCCCTCTCCTCCGTCCCTCCCCGTGCCCTCCCTCCCTGCCGGCCCCTACAGGGTCCCCGACGGGGACAGCGATTGTCCCTGTATCCCCCCACCCGCTCCCAACAAAGCGCGACCCGCTCCGATCTCGCCTTCAGAAAAGTTCGCTTTATTTACAAGGGGAGTGCCGGGGGGGGTCCCCCCCACTTACACGCACGCGTTTGTAAAATTAGCCAGCCCCCCTGACAAAAACGCAAAGGAGCGGCTGAGAAATAAATAAACCTCTCCCACCGCCCGAGGCGCAAAAAAAAAAAAAAAAGCTCCGCGGTCAACGGGGCTCAGGCGATCCTGCTGCAGAACTCGTGGAAGTCCCTCTCCATGAAGAGCTCGCTCTCGATCACATCGTCCTCGGAGGGGAAGTACGGCTGGCTCTCCTCCTGCGGGGACCCCGCGGGCCCGGCCCGGGCGGGCGGGGAGCGGGCGGCGGGTCCGGGCTCCCCCGCGCACTCCATGAGCGCCCCGCGGGCGTTCTCCAGCACCCCCAGGTACGAGTCCATGTCCAGCGGGTCCATCTCGCAGTCCGACCCGCCGCTCTCGGTGCCCACCGAGTCCGAGCGCAGGTGCATGAGCTGGTACTTCTCCCGCATCAGGAACTGGTTGGTGTTGCGGGGCGCCCGCATCCCCGGCGCCCGCTGGCCCAGCACGTTGACGGGCCGCAAGGACAGCAGCACCCGCGGCCGCGCCGGGCGGTGGCAGCGGCGGAAGGCGCGGCAGTGCTGCTGCTGCAGCTGCTGGTGCTGGAAGTGGCTGTGCGTGCGGCTGCCCAGCAGCTTCCGCGCCCCGCCGGGGACCCTCCCGCGCCGCCCGGGCGGCCAGCGGGACCGGCTGCCGCCCCGCCGGGGCTCGGCGCCTTTCAGCGGCGGCGGGGAGGAGTCCCCCGGCAGCCCCCGGCCGCGGGCGGGCTCCCAGGGCGGGCACACGGCGAGCCCCGCGCGTCGCAGCATCGCGGCCCCCCGGCCTCTCACATGCTCCGCACCGCCGGGACGCCCCCGCCGCGCCGCTCCAGCGCCGCCGCCTCCCCGGCGCGTCCTCTGCTTCTCTCCGGGCTCAGCGGCCGCTTCCCCAAGAGCCCTGCAGGGGCCTCTGCGGGTGCCTCTACCTTTTCACGATCCGCTCTGTTTTTTTCTTGAGCGGAGCCCGTTGGCAGCGCATAGCCTGGCTGAAGGGCTGCGGGCTGCGCGGCAGCTTGACGGGCTCCAAGCCGCCGCTTCGGAGATGGTCTCGCCTACTCCCCCGGCCGGGCGCCGCTGGGCTGTCAGCGCTGCGCCGGGCACGGCGGGCCGGGGCAGGGCCCGGGAGCGCAGTTAGCGAGGGGAGGGGAGGGCGCCGAGGCACAGGGACCGTACACGGAGGGCCCGCACCGCCCGCCGCCCCGCGCCCACTGCCGGCGCGCTCCCGAGCACCCCCTATTTATCAGCTCCGGCGCAGTCCAACCGCCGCCGCGCCGCGGGGGGGACGCAAGGGGAGCACGGCCGCTCCTCAGCCAGCCTGCCCCCGGCAAACCTCGCCCTCGGCGCCCGGGGAGCGCGGCCGCTCTGCGCTACCACTGCGCGCCAGCTCGCGTCTCCCGCGTTATCCCGCGTTATCCCGGGATCTTTCCCCCGAGGCGCGCCTTGGCTCGGCCCAGCGCTGCGGCCGCAGTGTTTGTTCATCCCCTATTCACGAACGCCGTTTGCGCTCAGCTCCCCGCGCAAGCGCTGTTGCCCGCCCGTCTTTGCAGCGGCGCTACGCAGAGTGCGTACGGCGCCCGACCCTTACGGAGGCACTACGCAAACGGCGTACGGCACCGGACCCTTACAGAGGCGCTACGCAAACGGCGTACGGCACCGGACCCTTACAGAGGCGCTACGCAAACGGCGTACGGCACCGGACCCTTACAGAGGCGCTACGCAAACTGCGCACGGCACCCGCCCCTTACAGTGGCGCTACGCAAACTGCGCACACCGTGAGGGGCGCTGGGGGGGTTGTGTGTGGGGGTGATGAAATGGCCGCGGGGGAAGCGGGGAGGGAGAAGGGGTGGCCCGGGGCCGTCACCGGGCGCTGTCAAAGCGCTCTGTCTCTCTGCCAGCGCCTGCTGCCGCCCTTCCCCCATAGCTCCAGGCTGGGCCCGGCGGTGCGGGCGGGGAGTGGTGACCTTCCCGCGGGTCCCACAAAATGGTGCCCGCGCCTCAGCGAGGGGCGACAGCGCCTGCCCCCTCAGCGGCCCCACGCCGGGGCAGTCTCTTCTTGAGCCTTCAGGATGTTTTTTAAATTCCCTGTAGCCTTTCCAGCGGAGTCGGCGCTTTTTCATCAGTATAGTGAAAAATTTGAACAGAGACATTAATTCTTGTAGTTAGGGGACTGCCCCAGCTACTCGTGCTGGGCCTTGGTCCCTCTGCTACAAATTTCCCCTGGTTTTCAAATCCGTTGTTTTTTTTTTTTTTTGGCCCTGTATATAACAAATCTGACAGTGACTTTCCCTGTTCACCTCTTCATGGCCAATTTGTTTATAAAAACTGAGCTCAGCATTGCCGAAATGGTTCCAAGTAAAGACTGTGCCTGAACAAGGGCAGCAACTCCCATGTAAGTAACACTTTATTATTATTTGATAGTGAGGGGCAAAGAAGTACAAAATACACAGGGAAGAACAAGGTGAAATGGATTTGTGATCAACATTGCTAACAACAAATTGCCAACATTTGTATTTCATTTCCTTTAAATTCCATTCAGGAGTTATATGATATTTTAAAGTCAGCTGGCCTTATCACCTGTGTGTTTTACAAACTAAATGCCAAAATGGAAGGAGCTGGCACTGGAGCAAGCACCAGTCACAGCTGTTTAAAAACCTGCAGCCTCTGAAATCTGAGGGAATGTGAGAGCAGGGAGAGGCTGCAGTGCTTCCAGAGTATATAAAGATGTTTATAAAGAAATGCCACATGCTGTGGTAGAACCCAAGCCCTCCTCCCTTTGGTCCTGAGTTGTCACAGGATTTTTCCCAGATGCATTAGACAGCAGCATGTGTTGAAATAAACTTCTGCCACTCCAAACTTTCCTCCAGGATACAGATCATCCCGGATCTCTGTGTTTGTACAGGAGACTCTGCCCTGGTAAGCACATGCACTCAGTCTCTCCCTGTCTCCTGTTGGTCAACCCTGCTTACTCTGGCCTGGGTTCTCATTTTCTGCTTCTCTGGTTGTGGTGCAGATTGAGCCCACCTTTTAGCTGTTCTGGAGGGATGTACAAAATTCTGTGCAGAAAACAATCTCATGCTTCTTTAAGCAGGCGAGAATTCCAGCCAATGTGGCTCCCTTCACATCTGGGTTGTCCCTGATCCACAGGCTGAGACACTGCCCTGGACAGACCAACGAGCTCATCCCGTACCCAGTCCTGCAAATCAAAATCCAAAGCC
Organism: Manacus candei; assembly: GCF_025592945.1. NCBI lineage: Eukaryota > Metazoa > Chordata > Aves > Passeriformes > Pipridae > Manacus > Manacus candei. The sequence continues at coordinate 1,014,151 of NW_026138084.1, forward strand.
TTTATTGAAACATTTTATTGATACCTACATTTGTATTAGTACCAGAGTTTTTAGAGCAATAGGAAATCATGACATGGAGGCAGCTGAACTGTTTGTGCCGTTATTGACTTGACCTTATTCCCCATGACCTGTTCTGGTTGGGATTTAGTCCTGCAGGCTGGGAGAGTATGTGTCTCCCTCCATCCCTTCCCTGGGCTAACTTCCATTCTTCCCTGTCAAGAGCCTTTTCACAGCTATATTCAAGAGGAAATGCTTTTTAATGTATCACTGAATGTTTTGTTATTTCACAGTGGTTTCCAGCCACAGATAACATTTTTTCAAATCTTTAGGTTTCCTTTGACATGTGGGAACCCACCTACAAGTTTGGGGGATTTTATTTATTTATTTTTTTGGCTGGAGTGCAGCAGCAGAGGAGGGACTTGTATTGTAGTTACAACCTTGAGAATTGGTATCTGTAGATATTTAACAGTATCCCTTCAGTGGAGGGAAGGTCAAGCTCCTGAGAGTTGTTTGGTGGAGTCCCTCGGATGCCCTTGGTATCCAGTTACTGGGAGAAGCCCAGTGTCCTGGTTTGGCTGGGATAGAGCCGGTTGGGGTTATCCACGACACCCGGCACAGCTCCCGCCGGGGCCTCAACCCAAAGGTCAAGTTCGTTTTACTTCTGGGCTCTCACTTTTTCCTTTTTCGTGTCTGTGAGGGGAAATCCTGTGGCGGGGGAATCTTTTCACTCTGTCCCACGCTCAGGCCCGCGGATCTCCAAGAGGAAAGGGGCCGCGGCCCACGATATACCGTTTATCATTTTAAAAAGCCATTTTAGTTTGTGGAGACCCGCCCCCCGTCGCGGTCCGGGCGGGACTGACCCGCCCCCCCCCGCGGCCCCTCCGGCCCCTCCCTCAGGCCCCGCCCCCCGCCACTCCCGACCAATGAGGAGCTGCGGGGCGGGCACGCGGGAAGGGTTTCCCGGGCTGCCTCGCGCCGCCGTGACGTGGCGCTCCCGGCAGAGCCCGCGCCCAATGGGCGGTCGCCTTAAAAAGCCAGGTGGGTGCGGGCGGAGAGAGCGGCGAGCGGATTGGGCGGTGCGGTGGCGGCGGTTCCGGCCATGCGGCGCCGGGCGCGGTCCTATCATGGCGGGACGGAGGTGAGCGGGGCCGGGGCTCCCCGCCGGCCCCGGGGGTGCAGGGCCGGCCCCGTAGGCGGGACGGGCTGTGCGGGGCGGGCGGCACCTGTAGGGTGTCCCATAAACCCGGCCCAGCAGGTGCCGGGGCTGTCACCGGCCGGAGCGCAGTAACGGGGTCCGGCCGGGCCGGCAGCTCCTCTGCGGGGGTTTGATGTTATCAGCGCCTTTTCGGGCGTTACAGCCCGTGTGTCTTGTGTGTACAACGTCATGTTTATGTGTGTTTTACTCCCTGGGTACTGTACAGATTCTTGGCTTTTTTTTCTGGAATTTAGGCTTTACTTAAACCAGGTGTTTACTAAAGGTCTTATTGCAGAGCCTTAATACTTATCAAGTCTTAATTTTGTTAATTATTTTTACAAAGAACTCCATGTGCCTTTCAATGTGTAAGATGTCTTCAGCTCACCCTTCAGCATCCTTTTACTGGAGAGGGCTTTTGAGGAAATCGCTGCAGCTGTGATGTGTTTGGTATCTCCAGCACATGTTGGCTTCCCCACCCCTGGGAGCCTTCTGGAAACTGAAGAAAGCTTTTTTTTTTTTTCTTTCCATGCTTAGGAAGCAGCTGTCAGGTAATAGCAGAATTTAGTTGTCACATAACAGCTGCTTTGCTAACTCAGCTGACACTGCTTTCTGAATTTTTTTTAATCAAACTATGTAGTTCAAAGTTATTTCAAAATAACCTAGATTTCTCTTTTATTTTTCATAAGGACAAATGTTTCATTTTTAACCAAGGTATTATGATGATGACAAAAATTTCTTAAGACCTCATGAGGTACAGGGTAAAACTGACTTATCTGTATCTATCCAGCTGTATGATAAGTCCAACAAATTTTTGAAATATTGGTTCATTTCATCCATAATGGTGTTTTCATGGATTTATTTTTTTATTTTAAAGAAATTAGTATTTAAAAAAGCACATTCTAACTCGCTCTTATGATTTTAATGCTTGTTAATTTTTTCTCCTAGATAAGGAGCCCAGCATAAGTCTGAGACTGCTGTAGTACCATCTCCAGAATCTGACACCTTTCCTAGTGAATGTTGTTATCTTCTAGAAAAGTGAGTGTGTTTAAACAAAAAGCCTCTTTGGTGATGTATTATCTTAAAGTTTAACACTTTTCGTCAGAAGAAGATGAATAGGGAAACCTCCCTTGTATTTATTAACGTCTCTGTAAATTTAGAGTGTTGTCCAAAGGTGGTGTTTTATTAGATGCGTTTGTGTAATAATCTCTGTAACATCATTTGTGGTGTTTTTGCTCAGTCTGTGTTCAGAGTTATCAGTTATCCTTGATTTAAAATAGGTAGGTTGCTTATAGTAATGAGCATTTTTTGCTGTAGGTACACAGAGATATTTATACCTCTGTCTATAAACTGATTATTAAATCTTGGCTTTTTTGCCCAGCTGAGCTTGAGCCACAGATAGATTTTCAATGTGGTTTTTTGTCTTTGAAGTCAGTCTGTTTAAAATTCTGCTTTGTAGCTTGGAAAAAAACACCTCCCTGTAGTGACGTTTACATATGAATTCTCATCAGTCACTTTTTCCCCCCCATGATTCTGATGCAATAAGCTTTTAGCATTGCTGAGAGAGTGTGTGAGTGTGTGCCCTGTGGTTCCTGGGCACTGCTGTGCCCATGCAGTGCCCCAGGGTTTAGCAAAGGGCCAACAGTGACACTGTGATTTTTGCGTGGAATCTGTGACCTGTGAGCAGCTTCCACAGCCCGGTCACAGTCACACCCCAAACCTCCACCCTCATTTGTTAGAGATTACCTGCATCTGGCAGCTGGGCCAGTCTCCCAAACCTCTGCAGTTATCACTAAATTGGGAAGGCTGAGCTTGATCTGAGTCAAACCTGCAGATCCTCCCTCCTCAGCTCAGCGGCCTTGGAGGGGAGAAGCTTTAAGGCTGCATTCTTTTATCATCTCCATTGTCTCTGTGATCAAATTACTGAGAAATGACATGGCCTAATTAGTGTTCCAAGGAAGGATGATGAAAACTCTCCTACACAGTGTAACTCACTGTGCTAAGGCCAGTTATTACCTTTTTAAGAGGTTCTTATCCTTTTAAGAACATGTCCACATGTTCCTTGGCAGCCCATGGCTTCTCCTCCAGCTCCTGTGTCACCTGTGCACCAGGTTGGGGGATTCTCAATAATAATAATATGATAATGATAAATCAGGTTTCTTAGTGGATCTGTCATTAATCCAAAAAGGTTGGGTGATGGAGTTGGTCTGGAGGTTTCATTTTGGGGCACATTTTTTTCACCTGGGCTCAATGCACTGAGCTGGCAATTTCTGTGGTGGTCTGGGTTTCATGTAAGTAAATCTTTGGGAATTTAGGCAGCCTGTCAGCTGTAACTGGAAGTATCATCTTCACGCATTTACATTTGCTGCTGCTCATGGTTAGTGTTTACAAATCTGAGTAAATCAGAAGACTCAGTCCTTGTGCCATCGTGTGTAATTCTGCAGTGCTGAGTGGAGCTTGAGTGCTCAGTTCCTTCTGGTATGAGTGCTCAGGAGCCACAGCACTGAAGTCAGAGGTGGGAGAACCTGTTTATTCTCTGCAGTCATCTGTTACAATCTCCATAACCAGTTTTCTCCTCTTAGGGAACTCCTCTCTTAACTGTCCTTATTCCCCACAGCTTTTGCTTCGTGCTTGCTGTGCATTTTCTTGAAATCTGAGCCCTTTGAATGCTGCAGCAGGTCTGGAACACCAGACAGCTCTGTTGTGTGTTCCTTATCATGTTGAGAATTCTCCTCCCTGTGCTGCTTGTACGTTATTTTGCTTGTAGTGATTTTTTCATTGATGTGGCATTCTCCAGAATTTGAGAATGGCTTTGGGCTCTGGTGGCCAAAACCCACTAAATAAAAAAAGACTTTCAGGAAATGGCCAGCAAGAGGTAGTCCACTGTGGCTTAGGTCTGATATACTTACAAAGCTAAAGGGAAAAAAGAAGGGGCTAGAAAGAGATTGTGGTTTTGCTGTTATCTGTAAGTTAGAGCTTCTCAAGATTCACAGCTGAGGTCTTGGAGGTTTTTCCTCATCTGTTTGAATTCTTTCCACATGTTCATCTTTCTCAACTGTGCTATTTGCAGTCTGGCTGCTTTTAGGGGCATCTGAGAATGGTGGCCTTGGCCTGATGGAAAAGTGCTGCTTTAAACACTGAAATGGTGGGAGTAGATGTACAATGGAAAGGAGCCTCTTAAGTAGTCTTAATTCCTACACTTAAACTAAGGCTGCTGCTGGAGGGTCAGTTTGAACTTGGAAACTTTTCTGAAAGAAAAAAAACACAAACTTGTAACCAAAAAATAATTTGCCCTTTGACTGTTTTCTGTAGGAAACAGAAATAAAAGCATAATAAAAAGTGAACAACCATAGTTGAATGAATGGAGAATCCTTTTCCTGTTCCAAAACTTTGGTCAAAATTAGGCTTTTTTTAGATTAAAGTGGTTGCTTCCATGTCTACACTGCATGAAGCTCTTCAGAAAACTAAACTGTGGTTTGGTAGTATGGATTTGTAAGACATTAAGTTGTATTTGTGAAGTTACTTTTTCTCCCTCCTGTTCAATATGTGTTTTCTTTTCTCTCCTTGGACGTTGCTGGGAAAGGATGGTTCAACAAGTTCCAGAAAACATAAGTTTTCCAAATGAGGAAGAGAAGATACTGAAGCTCTGGAGAAATCTGAATTGTTTCCAAGAATGCCTGAAGCAATCAAAGAACAGACCTAGGTAAGGATCTATTCAAAGCTGTAGCAGCTGTGTGTGACAGTGCAGGGTTGGCTTGCCTGTAATTCTTTCCTTTGCCTTGGCTCTGTGAGCAGCAGCTGCTCCCTTTGCCCCTGGCTCGTGCTACTGTCCTGCCATTGCCCCTTAGATTTCACTTTGTGAAGCATCAGAAATGTTCAAACAGTGGTAATAAACCTGTAACTTCCTGCTTGGTGGGTTTATAACAGAAATGTGCAGGTGAGCAAGGCCAGCCCTTTGCCAGGTGTGCCAGCTGTGGGGCTGTAGGAATCTTGGTAGAACTGGCAGTCAGGAGGAGCTGAACTGGAATGTTACCTCTAGTCCCCCTACCAGTGTGACACCTGATAATGGAAGAGGAAGAAACTGGTGTTGTCCTAGTGAGACATAAGAATCAAAAGCTCCATTTAGACTTCCCCTGTTTGAAGGCAGTGTTTGCTTCAGTAAAGACTGTTCTGTGCTGCAGGTTTAACTTCTACGACGGCCCCCCCTTTGCTACTGGGCTCCCCCACTATGGCCATATCCTGGCAGGAACCATCAAAGACATCGTCACCAGATTTGCTCATCAGAGTGGCTTTCACGTGGACAGAAGGTTTGGCTGGGATTGCCATGGCTTACCTGTGGTATGTGTCACAAATTTGCCCACAGGTGTGTCTGGTGGTTGCTCTTTCCATGTTGTTTCCTGCTCATCAGTCACCTTTCTGTGGCCACTGCGTTGCCACAGTTTTTGTGTGGTGATTTCAGGAGCTTCCCCCTGGTCACCTGCACTTGGTTCATTGCTATAACCATGTATTTATTTGGCACATTTTTCAGAAATTGGGGTTTTTTTGTTCATTTTTCTAAAGATAGCATAGAAACAGTTACACCAGGGCAAGCCTTTGAAATCCCTGCCTAGTTCAGGTGCAGTACTCACGAAAGCATCTCAGAAGGGTGAAGCAGGCCCTTTAGCCTCAGCAGAATGCACAGAACACAAATTATCCAGAGAAATCCTGAAAGCTTTTGCTAACAGGGTGCTCTGTTTTGGTTGTTTCAATGCTCCCAGGAGTATGAGATTGACAAGACCTTGGGCATCAAAGGGCCGGAGGATGTGGCGAAGATGGGGATTGAATCCTACAACAACCAGTGCAGAGGGATTGTGATGAGATATGCCAAGGAATGGGAGGTGAGTGAAGGCACAGCCCCTGTTCTGCTGGATGTTTCTAAATGGATGTGTGCAGTTTTTCAGGAAGGGTGAACTTCATCCTTCTGTTTGATTCTGAGCATGAATCTCATATCTTTGAGCTTCTGTGTGTTCCTCACTCGTGATCCTGAAAGGGGAACACAAAGAGTGCCATTGTGGCTCAGAACAGAGACTGCTCTGGTGTCAGAGGAAGGTGATTTGCAGGTTACCTGGAGCTCAAAGGGTCTAATGAGGTACATTGAACAAATAATAGATACCTTGAGCGTTGTCTCTTTCTTTGTGCCTTCCCTTCTGTAGAAAATTGAAAGATCTGGCCTTGGTTTTCAAGTGGAACAATAAAGGAAAAGCACATTAACCTCCCTGCTTTTCTGCTCTCCCTTTCCCCAGTCATTTCATTGGCAGAGTGTAGGGAGTAGCTGGTGTTTTTGGAAGAACAGAAGTTCTGGCATCTGATTTTCTGTCACAATAGGTGTGAGTAAACCCTCAGTCTTCCCAGAGAATATTTTGCATCCCATGAATTTAGGGAGAACATTGTTCTATGCAGACTCTTGTGGTTGGAGAGCTGTTTGAAGTAGATGGGTCAGATATTTTTTAAAGAAATGCGCAGTTGTGTTTTTCTAATTTAGAATAATATTCATCCTGTGCATAGAACCTGATGCTCCTTACTTTTGTCCTTAGCAGTGTGCCCAGAATAAAGGACATTTAGCCCAGAACTCTGTATTTGCTGTCAGTGGGATGTGTGTGTGAAGTGTGATGACTCTTTTTTCCACGATTTTCTGGAGCTGAGGAGTGCCCAGGTGCTTTCCTGGCTGTGCCTCTGTTTCACAGTGCCAGCCTGCAGTAACAAGTGCCAAAGGAAGGATGGAAGAACAGGCCATATTTTTTCAGCCTTTGTGCCACAAGGCCTTCTTAAGCCAAAGAATTTTTATTTTTTTTCCTCCTAATTTATAATCCTTGACATTTTTTTATTCCTCTAGGACTTTTATCTATTTACATTTTGAGTCTAGATATGCTGATGGCCTCTGAAGAGTCTGTATTCTTATATGCAATTTGAAGAACTGTAGTTCTTTAATATGCTTCCCAATAAATGTTTATCTTCACCAGCAGTTTTTTCCTTTTTCTAGGCAGAACAGCCCTAATTATTTAGTTTTTCTTCCTGCAGGAGCTGTTCTACCTCATCACACTCCTGTATGTTTTCCAGTCCTGACGTACTTCTCTTCATCAAAATAGCAATTCCTTCTTTGAGTACCACTTGCCTCTTGCCCCTGGGGAGCATTTTGAGGTTATAGCCAGTATCTGGAGACACTAGAGCTGTATTTGGTAGAAGAGCTGTGGCCTGAGTCTTGGCAAGTGGCTGGATGAAAAGCACAGGGATTGTACATTGGAAAAAAAAAATAAATCTTTAATCTACTCTCTGAAATTTTGTATTTTAAAACCATTGTTAATGATTCTTTGTTGCTTCTGGATTTATATATATTGTTACTTTTATAAGTAACAAGATTCCTTCTGGTTCTTTGTCGTGGTTTAACCCCAGCTGGCAACCAAGTAGCACACAGTCACTCACTCCCCCCTGGCTCAGAGGGGAAGAGAATTGGAAAAACAAGGAAAACTCTTGGGTGGAGATAAGAACAGCTTAATTGAGACAAAATAAAATATTATAACAATGCTGCTGATAATAATAATTGTAATGAAAAGGAGAGGGAGGAATAAAACCCAAAAAAACCAGGTGATGCCAGTACAGTTGCTGACCCACTGCCAGCCTGTCTCTGCCCAGTGGTTGGGGGTTCCTGGCCAAGTCCCCCCAGTTTCTGTCCTGGGCATGACATTTTGGGCTATGGAGTCTCCCTTTGGCCAGTTTGGATCAGCTGTCCTGGCTGTGCTCCCCCCCAGCTCCCTGTGCAGTTCCTCCCTGGCACAATGGGGCACTGAGAATTCCTTGCTTGGAGTAAGCACTACTCAGCAACTAAACCAGTGGTGTGGTACCAACATTATTCCCACACTGTATCAGCTGTGAGGAGGAAAATTAACTCTATCCCAGCCAAACCCAGAACATTTTGTGTTTTGTTTTCCACAGTTGTTCCTTTGGACTTGCTGTGTCTTCAGAAGGTGGTGGTTTTGCAGTGCTGATCAGTCTTTTGCATGATGAATGGATTTTGTATCTTGTTTTGTTCATAAATTCATAAATTTCCATGTACAGGTGTATATTTCCACACACAGATGTATAGTTTAGATTATTAATAAAAAAAATGAAATTCGTTTAAAAATCTTTTGACTTGTGATGAATTCAAATGTATTGGAATAGTGCTAGGAGAGGAATTGCCAACATTCCTGTTACATACAGTGTTTATTTTCTGTCTGGAGTGACTAGCAAATGCTTGAGCCTTATGGAAAACATATAAAAGGTTCCTTGGCTGTGTAAGGTCTTTCAGTGCTGAGACCAAACAGAATGCTCCAGCTTTGTGGACCCTTGTGGGAATCAGTCCTAGGCTTTGGGTCTTTTTAGTGGAATGTCAGAGTGGCTTAAAGGTCAGGATCCAAACTGATACATTTCAGGAGCTCAGGTGTTAATGTGAAAATGCAGAAGTGAGAGAATGACTCTGCCTTGTGCTCGCTTTGCTGGGGTGATGGTCAGTGGGCTGTGCCTGAGGGGGTCAGGACAGGTGTCTCTGGGTTGGCTGATGGCAGAGCAGGGCTTGGGAGAGCTGGGAAATCAGCAGTGTCCCACATTCCAAGTGAATCCCTGAGCTGGCTTGTTACAGCCCACCCTCTGTGGACGTGACCCCAGCCTGTGCTGAGACAGGGCCCAGCACCTGCCAGCCCTGTGGCCCTTGGCAGCCCTCCCTGGCTCTGGGCAGTCCAGGGGGGCAGCTGGCCCTGGAACAGTTTCATAACTTGTCACGTATCGATTTCTTTCAGCATTTCTTTGTCTTCAAGTTACATCAGCTTTTCGTGTAACTGAAAGCTGATAGACTACGTGTTCTGGGTTTTGACTGTCTCTGCAACAAGGAGTTTTAAAAATAGAAGTGAGACCACTGTAATGAAGAGTGGTTTTCAGGCATTTGAACCTTGGCTGAACCTTGAGTGATCCACCATTTCTGTCTGATGAATGATCCTCATGATCTACCATTTCTGCTGTGTTGAACACATTTGCCTGTTGTGTGACCTTGGTTCTAAACAATTATGGTTTCATTTGTTCCTTATTTTTGCTTGTTTAAATACACTGTTTGGAACTATTATCAGGCTGAAATATTTCTTAGATGTGTTTGGTTAATATGGGACAAACACTGCACTTGAAAATCCATCTGTTTTACAGAATAAATGTTGGTAATGTGCCATGATCTTGGATGTTGAGGTGCCTTTCAATCTCTGTGTTTGTGTCTTGACAGTTCAGTGTTACCAGATTAGGACGCTGGATTGATTTTGAAAATGATTATAAAACTCTGTATCCCGAGTTCATGGAGTCTGTGTGGTAAGTTACATGCATTGTCTGCTTTGAAATGTTAAGAAGACTTCAATTATTGCAAACATGTGTTGGTCCATTTATCATTAGAACTGTTCTGAAGTGTGCCAAATGCAGATAAACATCAGGCAATCTGAAATATACTGATGTCAAAGTGAGGGAATTTACTGGCCTACTTTTTTCTTCTTCAGGATAGCAGGGTTTTTCAAATTAAAGTACACCAATACTGATTTCAGTGAGCCCTGAAATCTTCCTGCTCCCTGTCGACTTCAAAGCAATTCTGAAGATCTATTAATAATGTTCCTTACTTGGTTTAGGAAATTACATTATATCTCTACATTCTTGATGTTCTTCACACTGTCAGCTGCAAATGGGCAAACTGTCCAGGCTCAGTTTAGCTCCAAACCTCATCTTCAAGCCTGAGTGCAGAGGCTGTGAATCTGCTGTTACCTTTTCCTTGGCAGCACAGTTTGGCAACTGTCTCTTGGACTCCTGGTGCAGAGCTCAGTAAAGTTTGGGTATTTTGGCAATGTATTCAGGGTGCCTGTTGGAATTTCAAAAGACAAGGACAATATTACAGGTTGAGGAGAATCAGGTTGGCCCAACATAGTGAAGAAATGACAAGTTTGAGTCCTTTGGGTGATGGAACTACAAGGTGAATTGCAGAGTATGTGCTGACAAAAAGCTATTGAAAATCAAATTATATGCATATTAAAGTATTTCTATGCGTATTCTTTAGTATTAGTTTGACTAATAACCTTTAATTGTGTAGTTAGTTACATGTAGTTAGATGAAGGATTGACAGACCTTCTGGATGTCCCTGAAGCCATTGGAAAGGGCAGAAGTGCCAGGGAATTTTCAGTGAACATTGAAAGGATGGTGGAAGGCAGCAGATGTTTGACTAACTTAGCTGAAGAAACCCTGCATAATTACAAAGCAAAAACTGACAAGAAACCCTTATTTTGTAAGTTATATAAATACTTGGTGGTACCTCAAATCCTGTTTAACAAGCACCTTAAAGAAACAAACCTGACTTCTGCAAGCTGCAGGGCCTCTCTCACCAGCCCAAGCCTTTTCTTTTTCTTTTTCTTTTTTTTTTCTTTTCCACTTTTGAAAGACAATTTCTAGTCTTTCACTTGTGTTACAGAGGCTACCTCTTCTAATGATTGCTTTGATACAGACTTTAGGGTATAAACTTTGCATCTGAAGCCTCAAAGGTATGAGATTTCAGGAAGTATGTAGGCAGACAACCTCTTAATTTTGTAGGGTTTTTTTTCTCCCTGTTGCTGTTAAGTTTCCACGTAATCATGTAATGAAATAAATTTTTGAGAGTCTTTTTTTTGTAAAGATTTGGGTTTTTGGAAAGTCTCTAAGACGTGGAGGGACATGTGATGCCACTGCCAGTTTGGTCTTGAGCAGAAGAGGAGGTGAAACCACTGATGTTTGCACAGTGGATGGAGGAGGGGAATGGGAAAGAAATGTGGGATGCCTGTTGCAGGAGTAAGGGGGATAATGCTTAAAGAAAGCCCTGTAAATGTAACTGCAGCAGTGCTTTTGGCAGGGTAATGCACAATTCCTGAAAAATAGAAGAAAATAAATCAGATGGTTTCCTAGACAATCATCAGACTGAGAATGTGTTACTGAAGTTACTTTGTATATCCATTAGGAGTGTTCCTTTGAGCTTCTAGCATGCTTCTCTTTTAATTGATTCTTTTTCATCTTTTATAATGGGTTTGGAAGAATTTTGGTGCTATGTCATATGATGGCTGAGTAGACTGAATTTTCAGCCTGCTAAATTTTGACTTACAACAAAACATCCATCCATAAAATTGGCAGAATATTTCAGCATTAAAGGTTGGTGTCATTAGCAGGTGATGCTGCAGTGGTTTCTCATGTAAAGATGTAGTCAACTGTTCGCATACTCAATAAGTTAAAAAGAACTTTTAAGTTCTAATTCTGTAGAATTTGTGTCTCTGACCCTTCATCCTGCTCAGATCTCAATGAAAATGTGTCCTTTACTGAAACACTGCAGTGAGAATGATGTTCTTGAGCTGGGCTGGAACAAACATACAATATATTCTTAATTATTTGTTTTGTACAGCTCATGAGACACATACAGTGAATTTGAGCAGTTTAGTGTGAGCTTAAACTTCTTACTGATCTGATCTGCAGTTGGTCAGAAAGAAACACACGGGCTTTGGGAAGAAGAACAACTAATAAATTATTGTCTTCTGTAAATTATTGTCTTCACTGCTGGCTTGTTCCACAGTTCTCAGCCTGCTGCGAGTTTGCCCCTCGGGAGCAGTTTTCCCAGGGTGCTGGGGAACAGCCCGTGGAATGCTGAGGAGATGAGGGGATGGCTGTGCTGTGAGAGCTGAGAGTGAGCCTGGGGGTGATGCCCAGGGCTTTGACTTTGCTCCCCTGCACAGCTGAAGGGTTGGTCGAGCAGATTCCTGTCACCATCTAGTGCCCGAATTAGCAATTGCGGGCTGAGCTTGATTCTGTTTTAAAGACAGTTGTCAGCTCCACTGAGTGACAGAGCCCTGGGAGGAGGTACCAGGGAGTGGGAGGGGAGAGCTGGACCTCTGGAATCACACCCTGCCTTCCCTGAGCCAGGCCCAACAGGGCACATGATGGGGAGGATTCCCTCTCCTCTCTCCATCTTACTGAACACATTGAGTAAAGGGATATGGAACAATGACAAGTTCCTGCCTGGAACAGCAGATGTGCCTGTTCTTTGGCTGCCTCACCCTCCCCAAGTGCCTTTTGCAGTAGGTGTGAGACTCTGCAGTGCAGCTGAACAATGAGGATGATGATTCAGGGAGCAGTGAGGTGTCACTGGGGCTAAGGCAGTCTCTTCTCCCAGGGAACAAGCAATAGGACAAGAGGAAATGGCCTCAAGTTGCACCAGGGGAGGTTTAGATAATTTATTTTTATTTTTTTTTGTAATATTCTATCACTGTAGGGGTTGTTGAGCACTGGAAGAAGCTCCAAGAGAAGTGGCTGAGCCACCCTCCCTGGAGGGATTTCAGATGTGTTGATGTGGCACTTGGGGACATGTGTTAGTGGTGACCTGGGCAGTTAAGGGTGGACTCTGATCTTAAGGATCTTTTCCAACATAAACCATTCAGTGATTCTATGACTTGCATGGTGTGAAAGCTCAGTAGAAACACTTCTTAAGTACTTCTGTACCTGAAGAAGATACACTTGAGTCCTTTTGTGTGGTAAGAACTTTGTATCATGGCTGTGCACTGAAAACTCTGTGCTTTTACTGTGGAAACACAGCCAGTGTGGAGCATCCTTTGGTGATGGGGCTTTTTGTTTGTTCCCTCCACTGAACTCATTTCATTGTTCCAGCTTTAGTTTCCCTTTTAGGGAGGTTAATAAGAGGGCACTTCCTCACCCTTTGGACTCGTAGTGCTGTCCTTGATTTTTTATTTTTTTTTTTTTTGTAGCAACAGGCTCATGGTGCCACTTCTAAGGCACCTGAAGAGGTTGTAGGTAGCTCCTGAAACAGGAACATTTGCCTTGGGTTGCCTGACTCCCTTTGTGTAGCTTTGGTTTTGTTCATGCTCCGTGTTCTCCAGATAAGCTCTGTCAGTAAATTCAGTGCCTTAGCCCTTCTCAGTGAGAGGATGAATGGGGACACCCCACTGAGAGGACTGGGCTGGTGTAAAGGTCAAAGATTTTTTTCTTTTCTACGTAAGCAGTAAAACAGTTGTTTTTCCTGCATGTGGAGTTTATTCAGCACTGAACCAGAATGATTGCAGAACAAAAGCTCTCTGGGTCCTAATAGAAATCACCAAGGCATTTTGTGTATTCCATGACTCTATTCCCTAGAGTCTATAATTCATTCTCTAGAGAGATACTGGTCATAAAAAATCTGTTTTGTCCATTTTTCTACTAGCTACCTGCATTTTTTTCCCCTTTCTTGTATTTTCTTGGTGCATTGAGTGCTGTAGTCCCCTTGTTGTCTTCTCACTGTCCCAGTCCCTGTTGTTTTATCTCCTTACCTCTCTTTTGAAGGAGGAATACACTGAACTCCTGTGGATGATCTTTGGGATAAGTCTAGCAACAGTTTTATATATTCAAATTTTCTCTATGCAGGTATTTTGCACTTTTGGCTTGATTCATAATCTTTCAGCTCACTGATCCAAAGATTACAGCTTGGAGTTTAGACCTGGAGCAGGATGATCTCATGTCCAGTGTTTTTTGAGTACTTTTTTGGTTTGTGGTTTGTTGTTTTTTTTTTTTTTTCCCCAAGCATCTGTTTTTGATGGTTGCTTCCTTTTTGATTTCATCTTGTCTTTAAAGTATTTTTCACTAGTCCCAGAAAAACCTTCTTCCTCCAAAACTCTGCTGCTTTTGGTGCTGTTGGGATGGAGCCAGCTTGCTGAACTGTGTAGGTGACAGGGCTTCTTCCATAGGGAGGTGCTTGTGGATGGCTTTATTTGGGAAGTCTAGAGAGGCTGTAAAATTGTCCTTTTATCTTGCTATTGAACTGATGTGAGGTGGCACAGCAATAATTTTGTTCATTTTTCTGTAGGATATGTTGAAATCACACACCTCTACATCCAGCTGTCATCATGCTCTGCCCACCTTACTTTCAGTCTTTGTCAGTAACTGAGTTTACAGCTCCTGGGTGTTTTTCTTTAAAAAGGAAAAAAAGGGAGAAAAGCACTTTATGTTTTTGAAAATAATTGGTCGGTGTTAGTAAGGAGTACTTCAATTTTCTGAAAAGCTGAGAGTTCTCAAGCCTTTAGAAAACCCTTAGATACTGATCACTGCAAACAGAGCCAGCTGATCCCTTGGAGTCACCTGATCCCCCAGAGGAATGGCATTAATCACTTGTGAGGCTCTAAGATCACATCTTTCTCTTTGATGTGAACACAAGTGTTTGAGAAGTGCAGCTTGCTTTGGCATCTGCTGGAGGAAACAGAGAGATATTGGATTTTGTGTGGGTTGCCAGGGCTGTTTTGAGTGTTGCACTGACTGATTCAGTATCTTTTGGAAGCAGAATCTCCCTCTGTAGGAGTTTTATTATGTCCATGTGGTGTTTGCCTGGTGTGTGTGTGACTTGGATGAACAAATATTGTAGCAGGGTTCAAGTTTCTTGGATGTTATTCCTGTGGAGAGAGGAACTCAGTCTTGGAACCAGTTGCATCATCCCCTCCTGGCACTTCAGTAACAACAAACTGTTTCCAATTTGTGTCATTCCTTTTGGAAGTTAAACGTTCCTTGCATCTTTGGGCACCAGATTCTCTATCAAGAGGCTGAAATGTGCATCTTGAGTTCACCTTTCCCCAAAGTGCATTTTTCAGTAAAGAAGTGTGTCAGTGCTGCTCCCACAGCCAAGAGGATGCAATTAAATTTATTTACATTTGAGAAATTCAGCAGAATTAGAGGAGTAGGGTTTGATTTCTCACTTTTGTGAGTAAACATTTTCTCTCTCACTAGAAAGGAGCTCTGTGGTTTCCTTAAGTTACTGTTTTTTTAGAAAGCACTGCAGTTTCAATTTTGAATTGCAAACCTGGTGCCCCTTTCTTGCAAAGTGCCAACATTTTGCAAACATAAGGGTTAAAACATGTTTTGATAGGTTATTATCTAAAATATCATGTTGAATTTTGAAGCAAAATGTGACTCTTATTATTAGAATCAGGTTCCTCTCTAGCAGGTGCTGTTTTAGGTGGGCAGTGCTGCAGGGAGCCCTTTGGGAATCATCTCCTGTGCAGGTCTGATGGTCACACACCAAGAGCTTCTCAGAAGTTCTTTTGTTAAGGAAAGCAATTAGATGTTTTTTGAGATAACAGAACAGCTTTTTTTGTAATGCTAATGAAGACCATGGCGTCGAGCAGCAGTTTGGCCTCAATCATAATTCTTTTATTCCATTGGAATGGCTTTCTGAGGGGAGAGGTTATAAGAGACTACAAATGAGTGTTAGTTGTGACCTGTGAGGAGCTCTGGAGAGGTTTGGAAGCCCATCCCTGCTCTGCAGTGCACAGCTGGAGCCCTGGGTTTGCAATGGGATGGGATTGCCACAGGAGGGAGATGCTGGCCTGGATTGGGAGCTTGGCAGCTCCATGAAGTGCTCACCTTTCCTGAACACCTCCCTGAGATTAGTTATATTTACAGCTGAATTAAGTATTCAGTGTTGCTCTGAGTAGTTTTCTTCGATGCTGTTAGTAGGCAGTGCTCTATAGAAAGTATAGTGGAGCTTTTTTTCTATAGGTATTTTAGTCACTGTTTTTGAAAGGCAAGTAGAACACCTTCAGTAGGAATGCTGTCACTTGTCACAGTGTGCATTAATTATGCTCTGAGGTGGTAAGCATACATTTTAACTTATTTCTTTAACTCCCACAAAGACTTCTGCAGTTAGCCAGCTCAAATATATATGCTCAAAGCTGATGAAACTGTGTTGAGATGATCTGTATGATTTATATTTATGAAAGGTCAAGGTGATACACTTAAAATCTCAGTTATAAAATAGATGCCCTCACTGCTGTGTTCCAGAGTTGGGTGGGGGTCAGGCAGCCATAACTTGCCTGTGGGTGATGTTTCTTACTTGGACAAGGTGACTTTGGAGTTGTGTGTGTAAGGTCAGGCACCTTTGGAGTGCACAGCCCTGGGAGACCTCTGGGTTTGGCTCTTCTGTGGCAGAGGGTCTCTGAGGCCTTTTCCTTCAGATTATGCAATTTTTCTGATGTTAGTGATCGCTCAAGGGGAATTTTGGGCTTTTACTGGAGGCTGTGGATGAATCTGAGTGGATTGCACATCTTTTCCATAGAACAGTCTGTATTTTCTTCAGCTGCCTAATCTGCAGAGTAATAATTATTCTGATTAAGGCAGTGTATGACTTCCATGTCAGCAAGCCAGGGCATGTCTTTTGATATTCTTATTTTAGGCTACAGATAAAATCAGTGCAATAGTCTACTTGTGTTTTTTGTTGAAGGTTATAATTTCAAACATAGGAGGCAAGACACTGACTGAAATACAGGTCCAGATTCTCAAGCACAAAATGACAGCCTGCAGAAAAAAGTGCTGCTTGCCAGG
This sequence comes from Manacus candei, assembly GCF_025592945.1. NCBI lineage: Eukaryota > Metazoa > Chordata > Aves > Passeriformes > Pipridae > Manacus > Manacus candei. The sequence continues at coordinate 1,030,748 of NW_026138084.1, forward strand.
ATGGGGTTGGTTGCTTAGCAATGAGCTTTTTATCTGCAAAGGGACCCAGAAAAGGGATCAGAGTGGTTTGAAAACATAGTTGGAATAAAGGAGCTTTTAAAGTCAGCAGAGTTTTAAGGATTTGGATGGAGTTCTAAATGACAAGACTCTGCAGAAGTTCTGGTTTGTGAGTTGGGTTTGGTGTGATTATTTAAGACTTGCCCTCTCCTGCCTTAGAGCCTGCAGGCTGTACCACTAAGTGTGCAAGTCAGTGAGACCTGATAAGCTGATAAATGTTGGTGATGCTTTAGTAAACCCTGCAGTATTAAAGTTTTGTCTGCCACGTGGACATTTGAGGAGTTGCTGTGTGAAGTTTGTTTCTCTTCCAGCTCCTGTCCATCTTGAGCATTGCCTCAATTTGTCATATTGTAATATTAAGTGCTGCCTCGATTATTTCAAGGAAACATAAGGATCCAAATAAGCCACAGGCTGTATTGAAGATTTCTTAAACAGAGTTAAAGCTTAATGTGAGACTGTGATCTTGGAGAGGAACTGAGTCCAGAGGAGAACATTAAATTGTGGGACCATAAAACTGAGTTCATTGTTTTTCATGGTTATCTGTGCCCCCTTGTGAAAAATGCTCTTCTGGTTGTCAGGATTTACTCAGGGTGGGTTGCAGGTGTCTTTGACCTGTGTCTGCCTCTCTTCTGTAGCACTGGTTGCTGTAGTAGCTGCTTAAGATCATGTGATAAGTGAGCAGCCATGTCACTACACATCTATTCTTAAATTATAACTGATTTTAGCCTTGTTAATAGTTTAGATTTCAGGTGATCTTTGTGCTGAAGGAATCTGAGAAAGATTAGTCAGCAATGTGGATTTGTGTTTCATCTAAATACTGTGTGCTGTGCAGCCAGTGCATGGAATACCAAACTTCTAGAATCAGCTAAAGCTAAAAATGTGCCAGAAAATACAGTTGCAATTATCTCTTTCCTTTTGAGTTGCAAATACTGTCTTGAGTTGATGATTGATTGTTTAAAGAAGCTGTCATTTATAAGGAAACTGCAGCTAGAGCAGCCACTCCTTTTTTCAGTTTATTTATTAAATGGGAAACACCAAGTGCTCTTCCTTGTCCTTTGTGTCCCTCCAGGTGGGTTTTCAAGCAGCTGTATGACAAAGGACTGGTGTATAGAGGGGTTAAGGTCATGCCTTTCTCAACTGCCTGCAACACCCCCCTGTCCAACTTTGAGTCCCATCAGAATTACAAGGTGAGTCAGTAAATGTGTGTGTTATGTGTTGGAATCATATTTCTCTATTGTGTTCAGTTTGGATTTGAAAAGCTTTAATACTGATTGCTTGGTAGTACCTAAGGATGTCATCACACTCCAAAGTGGTAGTAAAAATCCAGGCAAATGGGTTAGTTTTTATCATGTTTTGCTGGATTTGTTTGGATCACTTGATCTGAGCCTTTTTGCCTGTTCTCCGTTACAACTTACAGATGTTTAAAGTACACACTTTGTTTTATTCTGGGAAATTACTCCCTCACTGGGCTCTCAGGGTGAGTATTACACTGTGTTGGGTTTTATGCTAAATTTTTAGAGGAGAGCTGCAGCTGTCCCTGTCTGTGCAGATCTGAGAAGAGGAGGGAGTTGAGATCTTCTGTGAGGGGATTAATAAGTGAAGTCAAAGACTGTGTAGCAGTAGGATAATGGCTCTCTATTAATTTAGACTAGGAAATTCCAGGCAATGTTTCACCTAAGGTAATGCATGATTTCCTGGGATTTATAAAATGTTCCTTTAAAAGTGAATGACTAGATAAAGTAAGTGCAGCTTCTTGTTTGAAGTTACTCATGTTCACATATGTGAAGGCACAACTTGTGTCTCAGTTGTCCAAATTTCATGTTAGTTTGTGGAGAAAGGTTTTGCATCCCTTCCAGTCCTGACCCAGGCCTCTGTATCCTTCTGTCATAAATCTTTCACTTCTATTGTTGCAGCAGAGAACTAGCACAGATTGTACATCTGGTTTCTTTTACATCTTGCCTAAAAACAAGGCCAGTGTGCTGGCCAAAAATAGTGTTTTTAAAACAAATGTTTAAATAGAGTTGTAGTACAATGCAGCCCACAGATAATGGAGCTTTCAGTATTGCTGAGGGGTATTTGTACTGAAGAATATAGGGTTTGTGATTTATGAAAGTGAGATTTGCAAAAATATCTTGGTATTTGTGACTGTCTGATAAATGAAGTAGTTATTTTGCTTGTCCCTATTAACTGACATTTCATATGGGCTCAGATTAATGAGCTGTGGTTAGAACAAAGACTATTTAATTTTTTTTAATGTGTGTGCCCCTTTTCCATAGAGCCAAAGCTCTTCTCTTTTCTTGAGTCTTAATGAAATATTTAGATGCTGTTTCTTACTCTAGAACCAGTAGGGTGTGTGGTGGGGGTGCTGCTCTGCCACTTCATGCAAAAATTATCCTTCTTGTCTGCTAGAAGTGGCGTTTGGGGGCTGAAATGCTGAGGGCCGTGAGCTGGCAGGATTTGTTCTTGCTGAGCACAGTCTTTTTGGGGTGTAAGGCATCTGTTGGCTTTGTCACTGTGGAAATCAGCCTTTAGCTTCTGCTTATTGATCCTCTGGGAATTTGGACATGGGTCAGCAGCAATAGGACACAAGAAACATGTTTAGAAACAGAGTGAGGTGTCTAATGTACATTCGAGTAAAGCGTGTCAGCAGCTTGGGTTACGTTTGACTGAAGAAGTGGTGTCTTAGATAGATTTGTAACAGATAAAACACTATACAGTGCCATTACCTGGCAGCCTGGATGCTATTTTTTTATGCTTTGCCCATTGTTTTCATCTCCCTGATCAACTCTGTGTTCAGAAAATGGAGTGAGTGGCCCTCAGTGCTGCTGAGCAGTCGGGGCTGTGCTGAGAGCTCGATCTTTGCCTGGTATTGAGCACAGTCCATGGGTTATGTAATATTTATGTTTTACTGTTGACTGCACCAGATGTTCACAGAAAATTCCCTCTGGAGCAGCCCTTAGCTCAGCCATAAATAGCTGCCTGTCCCATGATGCCATTAACTGTTCCATGATGCTGGATGGAAACCAGAGCTCCTCGCACGAGACGTGCTGAGGCGACAGGGCCTCTTGGTGTGGGTAGGGCCTGTGTGCATGGCACCCTCTTTCTGTTTGGCATTTAAAATGAACAGTGAAAATTTCACATTTGCAGGATGAGGCTCGCTCTTACAATCAGCTTTTCATAATAGGTGAAATGTGAAGTGACTGAATAGGGTTGTACTTGGCTGAAAGAAAAACCTGTTTTCAGGGCATTGTTTTGACTCATTTGAAGGTGAAGTTTTATAGAGTAGCTGACAAAGGTCTCCTTCCCTGAGATTTCTTTTACTCCTAAATATTGATATACTCTTGTTTTTAAGCACCTCAGACTTTTTTCCCCCCTTGTTAACAACAATGAATCATTTTTTGTGATGTCTGTTCTTCCTAATCACTGACTGTAGAGGAAAATGTGGGAAAGGCTTTGTGTAGCAGTATCCAAGAAACTGCTGATTTTCTTGACACTTGAGATTTGATTCTAAACTTTTTAAAAGGGATTATAAGAGGTACCTGAGGGAACTGGCACTCAATTCTCTTGGGTGTTTTGGCAGTGAATTCCCAAAATCTTGCTGCTAGTCTTGAGTTTTTAACCCTGTAGCCTTGTTGGACTGACAGTCTGCACTGGTGTAACAGAGGAGCTCTGACTGCTGCTCTCTTCTGGCTTTCTGATGCTGCCACTTCACCCTCTCCCACTACAGTGCTGAATGAGGCCAGTTGCAGGTGGGTGTGGGTGGATGGCTGTAGTAGTTAATATGTCTTAGATTTGCATTTTCTCACTAATACAGGCAGTCAGCCTTTTTTGCCTCCCTCTCTTTTTTACCCTTTGGCTTTATCTTGTTTTTCAGGATGTTCAAGACCCTTCAGTGACTGTGAGCTTCCCACTGGAAGAAGATGCCAGTGTTTCTCTGGTTGCTTGGACCACTACTCCCTGGACCTTGCCCAGCAATTTGGCCCTTTGTGTTAATCCAGAACTGCAGTATGTAAAAGTGAGAGGCAAGTGTTAGCTCAAGGTGACATAGAATAAACACTTCTTCCTTCAGTGCCTGCCAATATGTTTTGTATTGTGGACTGGTTTATGCTAAATTGGTAGCACTTTGGGGCTGAATCAGTGTTAGTTTGAAGGATGAGATTTATTTCATATGTGGCTGATTTCTGACTGCTGTGCCCTTGTTATTTTACAGGCATTGTGAGGACTGTTCCCTAAAAAATATTGATAGGTGGAATAAAGAATAAGAGAGACAGGGAAGTGTGACTGGATGTCCAAAGCTTTTTTTCTCTCTTCCTTTCTTGGGGCTCAGACTCACAAACAACTTGCTGCTCTGTGGCAGCTGAGTTGCAGTAACTGAACATCTCTGTACTCTTTACCCATAGCAGACCCAAGATGGCACATCCTGGTCTCAGCCTGACTGGAATGTCAGTTTTTAGCACAAATGCAAGGCAAGGTGTTTTCTGTGCTTTCCAATATACGAGTACATTTGAGTGAGTGCCTTGGTTCACTCGTGGCCCAGTTGGTTGTGCCTGGCTGAACAGGTTGGACAGGGAGGGGATCTCCTTCAGGAGAGCACCAGCACTTCAGGAATTGTGTGCAAGGACCATTTAAGGTGCCTAAACAATATAGGCTGTTGCTTTTCTTGTTACTACTTCAAGGAGTTTTCCAGCATTTGCAGTTCCATTTTTTTCCAGTTGGCAGTGGAGTATATTATGATGTGTCTTCCTTTTCACTTTGAAAAGGAATGGATTTTATCCTTGAAATGCACTTGTCTTTAATGATGCCATCATCTACAAACACACCTCCCTTTTTTTTTAATTTAAATAAAATACTAGGTAGGAATTTCCAGTTCCAACATAACCATGTATATCTAGTGTGTGCCTAAGGTGATATTAAACATGAAGTTGTGCAGGCCTTTACAGTGAACTCCATGTGTTTGGATTTTCTTTCTTCTAAGAGAACTAAATATATGTCAGTTTTCAAAGGTTTTAACGTAACTTTGGTCATCTTACAAAGAATTGCTGAGTAGTTTCAGAAATAGCAGCAGCACCTGCCTGAGATGCTGAGTTCTTGGGTTTAGATGTCTGTGGCCACTGCTGTGGGACAGTGACCCTGATTAAGTTGACAGGGCAGCAGTCTGAATAAAATTTGTCACTGAAGTTAAAAAATCAGGGTTTTTTTTTGAGAAGAAAATGAGTTTCTTTCACAAAAGTTAATTTTTTTTTTTTGTCATTTACTTCCTCTGTAAAGAAATCCAATCCTGTAATTAACTGGAAGAGCAGATCTCAGAAAGGCAGCATGGAATGCAATTGTTACACCCAATGTCCACTTAATAATATTGATTTTATGTAGTAATTGTCCATCTTGCAGTTGTTTCCCTCTGTTTCAGTTACAAATATTGGAACTTTTCAATTGCTCTTTTGTTTGGCTCAATGATAGTAGACAAGATGGGGTATTTCTGTCTCTGGAACAGCAAAACACACTGAAAATCAGTGGACTGGCTTTCATCCTGTGGCTTCTGTTTAAACCTGACTTTTGGAAAGTGCTCCTCAAAGTCACTGAATGGGGAAGGAGTATCTGGAAAGTCATGGTTGATCAGCAGGATTATTGTGGGCAGTTTTATAGCTACACTGACACCATCTTGCATATATTGAAAGGTTTCATACTGGTGCAAATGAGGGGATTAAATCAAGATCTGTGTAACTCTGTTTTGTTTTACATTCTAGATAATGCCACAGGGAAGATTTATGTTCTGATGGAATCCAGGCTGATAGCACTGTACAAATCTGACAGTGAATATGAGATACTTGACAGGCAAGTCCATAAACTATTACACTTGCTAACTTGCAGTGTTTTCCTAGATCAAAAGTTAAACATTTCAAGAAGATGGATTTTCTTGCATGTGTGTTTCTTGCAAAAATCTATAAGAGATTGAAATTTACTGGCACAAATAGTTTTGTGTGTAAAACTACAAATAGGATAAAAGTTTCCTTAGCTCTCTTTGACAAAATACCTATATTGGCTTCTCTTAAACCTTTTGTGTAAAACATCACCCTGTTAAAGAGGTAAAATACAACATGTATTTATTTGCTCTCTTTATTCAGTCCTATGCAGTAGGCAAACAAACAAACCCCAACAAAACCCCCCACAACACAAAACCACAAAAAGAAAGAATTGTAGACCAGAAAATTTTGAGAATAACACCATTTCTTCACTGGCATTAGCTACTTTTACCTTTATCTTTTTTTTTTAAGAAGCAATTGAAAGCTTTACATTTAAAAAAGGAGGTTATGTCTTCCTTCAGCTAAACAATTACATGTGGTCATTGAATTAGGGAAATTAAGAGCTGGAATGTTTGAGATGTTTCCTACTCTGATGGCTTATATTGTGATAGTTGAATAATTATTATTTTATAATTCTGCATTGATTTCTCTCACCCCAACTGAATGCTCTTGATCTCTCACTTACTCTGTAACAATTTAAGCTGTACTCAGTTTATAAAGATGATTTTCAGTGCTCTCATTCTTCAGGATTGGCTGAACTTCCCATCTCCATAGTTTGTTTTTTTTCTCCCTTCTGAGTCATCAATAAAACCATTGAATAATGTCAGTGTTATGATAATCCTGCCAGGATACCACTGGAAGTTTTCTTTTGGTCTGATACTGAATTAACAACTTTTTCTTTTGAGGTGGTGATGTATTCACCAGTTCAGGTGTTTGTGTGTGTCAGAATGAGATGTCAAAATGTCAAAACTCTTACTAACATTCAGATTTAAATCTTACCTGCTTGCCTACTGTCTAGGGTGGTTAGTCTGCCTAAGAAAATTTGGTTTGTTGTGGCTTATTCTTGACAAGTTCATATTGTGTGTTTTTTAGCACTTCACTTTTTAATCACCTAGAATTGAAGGTGGTTGTTAGTCTGCCTGGTTTTTAGGTCCATCAATACTGCAATTCCATCATGAAATAGAGGGATTGTATTCTTTTCCAGGCTTTTGAAGCCTCTTTAGGGTGTTTAAAGACTGAGCCTTCTACCAAACCCAGTCTTTTTTCTTAAATGCTTTTTAATGCATTTCCTTTAGACTTAAACAAAAAACCAAGCCAAAACAAACCCCAAAACAAACAAACAAACAAACAAACAAAACCAAAAAAGGGCGAGCTGGTTGTATTAAATTTGTTGATCTGTTGTCTTTTGATTCCAAATCATTCTTTTAATGGAATACAACCAATTTACCTTCGATCTGGTTGCAGTCATTCTGTATCCAGGAAAGCACTGAATAATTTTGGCCTTTTTTGGTGTGGTATTTTTGTCAGAACTGTGAAGAACCTGCTCTCTGAGGCAATCATACACATTTCAGATGTGGTTGCTTGTGTCTCTGGTTAACTGTGTTTCTAACACACTCTCTTCAGTCTTTGATTATTTTTTAAACATGTCATTTTTTTTACCTCTGCCTATCCAAAAGGCTCCTGGCAATTTTTATTCTCCTTGCAGAGCAGAATATTTTTCTTCTTTCTATATTAGTGCTACAGTCTTCTTAAGCTGATTTCCCCCCCCCTCTTTGTTATGTAATAAATTAGTTCTCTCAGATGTGAATTGTGAGACAATTAAGAGGTAGCTGGTAGTTGAATGGATCTTTGAAAGATCTATGAGTATATAAATTCATGGAAATGAACTTTCCCATTTCTACTTTGAACTTTTTGCTTTCTTTAACTCATTTCTAAATTCTCAAGCAGTTGGGCCCTTGAGGGAGAAATTCATGCAACTGCACCAAGTGCCAGGCTGAGGTCAGGGAATGATCTGACTGAAAATGTTGTGTTAGAAATAATCTGAACTTCCTGACTGCTCTCAGACTTCTCACCCTCCCTCAGGCCTGACTTTGCTCCCCCTTTTCCTCCCAGGCTTTAGGGTGGGAATTTATTTCCCTGTTTCACTGATGAGGTGGCTTCCACCTTGATCAGGATACTTTCAGCTGCTTTGCACAAATGGCTTGGTCTGGGTGTATTACCCCAATTTTGGCCAGGGAGTGGCTTGTTTTATTTAGCAGGGGTAGATATGAAATGACTGAGTGTTTTCCTCCCCTTGCATTGCATTTCAGTCCTTTTGCATATCAAACATTTAATTTTTTACACTGTTTTCCACTGTTGTCTCTCTTTGGATTCTGGAAAATTTGAATTCTGGACTATCCAGACTAGAGATTTTTGGTCTCTCAACAGTGAAGAATTACTATAGTGCTGTTAAATGAGTCCTATTAGTATAACTTAGGTCACAAGAAGGCAGCACTGTATAAAAATTCAGCTTGAAGTCCAGGACTTCAATAAACAAAATGAAAATCAGGACTGTGATCCACAACCTTTACCTTTCACTGACTTTCTGTTAAATAAGAATTTAACTGCCCGTTTTTTGTTTTTTTTTTTTAAGCCAGTTCTAGTGCTTCCCCTTCTGCATCTGAGCATTCCCATATCTGTGTGGCTGAGCACTGGGATGCTTTTCCCTCATCTGATCCTGATTAAGCACCTCAAACATTCCTAAGGCTGTTTGTAATATAAAATATATAAACCATCTGCAGAGCTGTGGCTTAAAATAGAAGTCTCCCCTCTTCCTAGAGGATATTGTGTGTGCTGAGCTGAGGAGTCATGCTCTTTAACTTGGCATTAGAGACTGCTGGAGGTGCTTTCTGTGCCATGAAACAGCTTTGAAGAGTTCCCTACTTTGAAGTAGTCAAGTGTTTTATGGTTTGGGAAGTTATAGATCAAGAGTATAGGGAAGGACCACAGCTGTGACAGTTATCCCATCTGTTAGATTAGGTTATGTTTTAGGTAGATTCTTTTTTCCCAAAATTGGACAATGTAAGTACTTTCAGGAGAGTTCTGAGCTGTGAATCCCAGCCTAATCACTGTCTTTGCCAGCTGTTGTCAGGAGCCTGAAGGGAGCCACATCTACAGGCTCTGTCTGTGTCTTACAGTTCTTGTCTGGCTCAGTTGGTCCCTCAGTTGTCCCTGTCTGTGTTGGATCGTTCTCTGAGATGCCCATGGAGAGTTTGGATGCCCAGTTTTAGCCTAAGGAATGAGGCATCTGAGCTTTAAAGACTGCAGTACCCTGTTTCACAGCCTTCTGTGCACATCACCTCAGCTGCTTTGGGTCAGGGCTTATTCAGTTCTGGTGGACATGCTGGGCTGAAGAGCTTCATTCTTATGAATACTGTGTTTTATCCAGAGGCTTCTTGCCCAGCTTTACCAGAAAAAAATTGTCATTAATGCTTAATTCATCTATTAATTTACATTGATTGCTTGATTGAAGCTGCATCAGATAGAAGTGTACCTGATGATTATTAGCAGAGATGCATTGAGAGACACTGGTTTTTTTGTCCAAGTCCAAATTGCCAAAGTGGCATAGAAAAGGGAAGCAAATATTGAGGGAATACTTTTTCTTCACTTTATGAAATCAAATTCTCTCAGGGATGGGGAAAAAGTAAATAGGAAAAAAGCAATTTTCGAGTTGTTAATTTGTTTTCTTGTAAATCTTTTCCCTCAGGTTTCCTGGTATTGCTCTTAAAGGCAAGAAATATAAACCACTCTTTGAATATTTTATTCAGGTAAGATGAACAAGTTTGGTGTTTGTTACAGGATGCAAAGATAAAAATAAAACCCATTCTCAGTATTCCTTGTTTATATAAAGAAATCCTGTGTCCTAATAACAAACTCCAGGTTGTACTGAAGTACTTTAAATCCTAGTTAAAGGTTGAAAAACAGAGTGCTTTTTTCTGTATTTTTCCTCTATGTTTTAAATACACCTAGAGTAAGAATTCAGTGATAAATAGAAGTTTGATTTCAGATTGCAGAGAAACTTTCAATACAAATTAATAAATAGGCAGTATTCTCTCAGCTTCTCATCTGTTGAGCTGCTCTTGTCAGCCTATTGAGTCTACAAGTTTTGTCTTCACAAGAGAATGGCTTTGGCTGTGAATAAGTCATAGACATGTCATGGTTTCATTGAAGAGTTAAAAGCCTTTGCTGGAAAACCTACTGATAGCTCAGATTTATATGGATACAGCATTTAAACACTGCATCAAGTCTGGTGTGGTCAATGGTGCTACAGATAGTAGAATATGTAGCAGTAGGAGAGGGGGTAGAGAATTTTTATATTTTTTTTTTTAAACAATCTGATTAAAAATGGATTCAGTTTTTCCAGGAGAAGAAGTGGCTTTACAGCACTGCTGGCCAAGCAGCTGGTAACTCATGTGAGGGATTTGCTCACTTGTCACACCATCTGTCCTGAAGCATGTGCAGGAGTCAGGGTGAGAAAACCTCTGTAGGGAGCAGGGTCTGATACTTCCAGTGAAAAGTCAAACACAGCTGAATCTGAAAAATTGCACTGTGGATGGAAAGGTTTGGAGTGGACACATTTTGTGAGTCCTGCTGGACTTGTAAGGAGCAGATGGGCATCTTACCATTTTTTATTTTTTATTTAGAACTGAGGTCTTATCTCAAAATATTTCTCCTCAGAACAAGCCAAATCTAATATTTTGTAGCGTATTTGGTTCAGCTGTGACTGCAGTAATGTTTTTTTACTATTTTTGGATTAAGGAATAGAAAATAGCTCTTTATTTTTCATTAGCTATGTCCTGAGCACACTGAAAATTGTCAAATCTTTTCTTGGCAATTTTTTCTGGGTATTCTTTTACTTTTATTTGGTATTTACCACCCTCTTATTCTATGAGGGGAAATAAGGAAAATGTGTAAGAGCAAACTATAAGACTGTAGACTATAAGAGCAAACTTCTTTTTTTTTTTTTTTAAAGTTAAGAGGTATAGTGGGCATAAAAAATGCAAGGAGCATCCTGCACCTTTCCTGGTTGTATCCTCACGTTCAGGAGTGTATTGTTCACAGTCTGTTGAGCACAGAAGTGTGTGAAGATCTGTGGCTTGAAGAGTAATTGACTTTAAGGCCTTCTAGAGAGGTGTTGGATTTGATCACATTTGACACTGTTCAAATGGAGGACACAGCCTGGGTGTCTGGGCTATAGGAAATCGTTAAATGTCAGGAATGGCACATTTTACTGTGTCACTTATTTTCAGTGCAGCTCTTTGGTTCTATGTGTGGCTTGTGGCTCTTTGGGGTTCTTAAGAATTCTGTTTTGCTGTGTGTGTGTGTATATATATATATATATATGAAAACCATCTTTTTGTGTTACAGTGCAAAGATCAAGGTGCCTTTTCTGTGGTGGTGGATGGTTATGTGAAGGAGGAGGAAGGCACAGGTGTTGTACATCAGGCTCCCTATTTTGGTGCTGTGAGTATGAACTGCAATGTTAATTTTGTTCCACACACATACCTTGGCTTTCCAGCTCCTGGGGACTGTCTGTCAGGGTGATTGATGTTAAACAGTCTTCCCATTTGCTCCTTACAAATGTAAGAATGCCATGTAGCACTGTATTCTAAGGAGCTCTTCTGGGGAGGCTTTTGTGTCCCTGGATTTTGGTTATTGTTGTGGGGTGTGAGCTCACCCTTGTATCTTCTGAGTGTCACTGATCTCAGCTTTTCTCAAAGTCTAAAGTTAGAGCTTGGAGAAGGACTGAGCTGTGGCACTGATGGTCCAAACTGGCTTTGCTAAGTGATAATTTAGGATGGTAACAGCAGTTCTGCTCAGCACACTGCCCCTCTTCAGTGTTTCAATGTCATTACTCACTGGGCTTTTAGAGAATGAGAAAATGCTTTCACTGCTTTTGTCCTGAGACTTCATCCCTTGGCGTGAAAGGATTTTGTTGCACTCCATTCTTTTTTTTCCTGCCTTTATTGTCCTTTCCCTCAGTCTGTTCTTTTCAAGGTTGAGAGGAATAATTTTTCATGGATTTAATCATTCCAGTTTTTAGACACATGAATTAAATGCACTACTTTAGGCTTATTGTCCTTTTTGTATCATGTCCTGTCTTCAGCCATTATCCAAAGATGCCCTCAAAAAACTTGCAGTAGAGCTGCCAGTGCCTAGCAATTACCAATGCTTGGACCATGAGCTCTCTCATAATTTCCAGAAGCTGTTGGCATTAGGAACAGACCTCTTTGTATTCGTGTGAAATAGCCCATCCTTTTCCATCCTTTTTCCCCTGCATTTTTCTGAAGGGTACATCCATTGTGGTGGTGTTTCCCTTGTCAAGATGAACACTGATATGAAAAGATGTGCCAGCTTAATATAGCTGTGAATAAAGGAAATTAGACTGGGCTATGTTAGCAGTTATAAAGAAATTAATGGTAACTGGGGAAGTGTCTTAGGGAGTGTAAAGCCTATCCCACTGCTGATCCTCAGACTCTGCCCTACAGCTAAACCTTGGATTTGCCAGAGGGTGAGGGAGCAGACATGGTTTTGAGTCAGGAGCTCTTGCTGTAGGAGGTGAAGGAAGGGAAGAAGCTGCCAGTAGAGCAAGAGCTCTGGAAGAACCTTTCCCTTGGCTGCTCTGCTGGTGGTTTGTGTGTTTGCACAATACAGTGAAGTTGTTGCAAAGGGTGACTGTCCAGTCAGAGCAAGGATTATCTGCACTCTTTTATTTGGTTATGTTATAAGCCCACTGAGATTTTTAAACAGAGGGAAAAAAAACCCTTTTCTCTCTCTCTCTCTTCCTCTCTCTCCTTCCCTCTCTCTCTCTTTGAAAGTTAGCAATTACTTTTAAAACCTTTTCATTAAAATAACATGAAAGGCTCACAGAGGGTCCAGGTCTGGGTGCAGTAATTCAGTGTACAGTAGGCTCTGTGTAGAATAGAGTGTTACAGAGTTGGCATTTTATGTTGGCCTTTAGACAAGCTCAGATGAAAGGGACATAGTTCATGATGGCACACAGGACTGTCTTCCTGATTAATTGGCTTCTCTGCACCTTCCTGTGCTGTTGTGCTGAAGGTGAATGGAAAAGGGGTAAGTGGAGCAGGAGGAAAGGGTCAGAGGAGAAGAAATAGAGCACAGTCCTTCACAGGAAGCCTCATAGCTTGTCTCTATTCCTTTCCATCATCACTATAAATAAGTCTCTTTGATAAATGGAGATGGAAAGTAAGTTGTTTTTTTTTTTTTCCTTTAATCCTACTTACTGACTCATGTTCTGTATTGCTGATAGCTTAGAAATGTATCCTTCTCCAACAAAACAAAAAGTAAAAATTCACCTTCATTTAGTTCCAGAATATGTAGTTTCATTGCCTTGTGTGATGCATTAGCCAAATACAAGCTGCCACACAATATCAGAACACTCTGTTATTTCAGTTCAAAAGGCATCACAATTAAAGCTCACAGAACAAGACAAACCTGTATTAAAAACTCGGTAAACTCATTGTACCTCCAGATTAACATGACACTAAAATTCAGCTGCTCGGGCATTTCATCATGTGTGGATGTACCTGCAGTCAGCTAAAAAAGCTTCGGTACCATTTTAATTCACACACAGATTTTTAATTTGCAATACTTCTGGTGTGTGTTCAGACTGAGTCACACAATTTTCATAGATCTGCTACTGATGCACTTTTAGTGCACTGCAAAAGTGTGCCTGTTTTTTGTTGAGGTGCTGAAGGTGAACCTTTTGACTTCACGTTTTTGTTGTTTTGTTAAAATTTCAGATGGAAAAGATTTTGATTTCTCATCAGTGAGCTGTTTAATAGCTTCTACTTCATTCATTTTGTGTATTACAACTTTTGTATGTAATCTTTTGAGAGGTTTAATCATGGCAGGGGTACAAAAGTGAACACTATGACTTCTATCCTGGAAAGAATTGATATTTGTTTTAGCTTTTATTTGAGTTCATCACTTGTGGATTTCTGTCTGTGTTGTGGTTACTGAAGCAGATCTTCATCAAATCAAGTGGCAGGTCAATCTGAAGAACTTTTCCATTCAAGCTCTTCAAAAGAAAGGAACTAACTGTAGAAAGCCAGAATAACAAAGCCCTTTCTCTATCATTGGGTGCACCAGTGATGCAAATGGAACTGAGGCACCTCTTGGCTGGGGTCCTGTGAGGTGGCAGGTTTGTTTTGGTGTCTGGGCAGGGTTGTGAGCGTGCCAGGCTTTGTGGTCTGTGCTGGCTGCTTGCTCAGAGTCTCTAACAATGACGTGTGCTCTGTCATCTGGCCTGTATTTGCAGCCCTGCTTGCAGTACCTCAGCAGTGACAGCTGAGGCTGAAGGGGCTGGGTGATCAAGTGGAGGCTGAATAATGGGGGTGGCTGAATAAAGCTGCTGGAGAGGGGGGAGAGGCTGTGCTCTGGTGTAAGGGAGTGCTGCAGCTGAAGGGCTTGGTTGTTTCTGGGTGTAATGCCTTGGTGCATCAATGGACCAACTTCCCTGTCTCTGTGCATGAGTTTCATCTCTAAGAGCAGCATCTGGCAGATCTGGCTTGAGAGAGCTGGTGGCCACAGGGCCTGGTGGGTAGGGTGGGAGGTACAGGGTGAGGGCCACTGAAGGGATCTGGAAGCCCTGCCCTGGCACTCAAAGCTGGCTCTTCACCTGTGTTGGTTTGATCTGGGCAGTTCAGGGAGCTGTGGAGCACTGGCCTGTTGAATCCTTATTTACACACTTGCTGCTGGTGTGCTTTCCTTGACCAAGGTGCACAGGTTGCTTTAGAGGGCAGCTCCTGGGAAAGAGCTGCTGTGTTTAGTGCCAGGTAAATGAGCTCTCAGCACAGAGGAGGGAGCAGTGCAGCTGCTGCTGGTTTTGGCAGGTGGGGTCACTGCAGCTTCTGTTTGACACTGCACAGACCTTCAGGTTTTGGCCCTGGAGTCTGTGGTTTCCTTTATTTTGTCAGAAAAATGATAGAGGAACTTCTGAGACTCCAGAAAGCCTGGATGCAGCTTAGGCAGGGCCTTCTCATTTGAGGAAAATGAAGTGATTTGAGGAGTGTGTTGGTCTGCAGCTGTTCCCTACTCCCTTCCCCTCCCACTCCCAATAATGTTCTCTTGCCTTAGGGTGAGAAATTGGGTCATCTGGGTGATAATTGGTTAAGATGTGGATTTACTCTAACTTCAGACTTCAAGTTAAAATCTGAACCTTTCTGTCCCGCTGCTAATTTTGTTTTAATCTTTTCTATGATACCATTATTGTTTAATGATGTTCAGGAAAGTCTGGAGTGACCCTCTTTTTTTTTTTTTTTCTTTCCCTATTTTTCTTTTTTTTTTACTTCTTACTTGTACAGGAAATTAAAAATTTAAATGGAGACTGGCCAGGAAAAAAACCAACGATGTCCATGTGTGGTTCTTGGTCAGTAGCTTTGCCTATGGGCCAACAAAGTTGGAGAAACACAGATTTAAAGGCTTTGGATCTTTAAGACGTTCAGAAAATGGGATTTCTTACGTGAAGTGCCAGAATTAGATTGATTAAAACAACCTGCCTTCTGAAAAATGCTGTGTAGGCTGGTGAGCTGAGCAGGGCTCTGGCTGGGACAGAGGATGATGTAGTGGTTGGCAGGTTCTTTGCTATGCAGTGGGAACCTGAAGCTGTTCACTGCATGTATGTGTGTATTTACACACATAAAATACATGTGTGTGTATATATGCATTTAGGTACCTAAAAACCCATGCACATATCCCCTCTACTAGGTGAGAGACCCTATAGTCTGAAGAAATCATAGTTTTTCTGATGAATAAAACCACAATCCTGCAGAGTCTTCTCCTTGCACATTTGGGATTAGTGAAGGCTGAGTGTTTTGCTGTTCTTGCCCAGTCATCACGTTTTCTATTCAATATTTAAATTCTTGTTTTGGGAAGGGATATTTTAACCAGTGCTTTGTGTTCCTACAACTTGCTGCTTGTCTCTTGTAGGATGATTACAGAGTCTGCATGGATTTTAATATCATTCAGAAAGATTCTGTGCCTGTGTGCCCTGTTGATGCATCTGGCTGCTTCACAGCAGAAGTGGCTGACTTTGCTGGGCAGTATGTGAAGGTCAGTGGTCTTGGAGAAAGTAAATTGCCACTTTATTCAAGATAAATTTTATGTATAGTAGAAATGTTCTTGTCTTTCTCTGAGTAGGTTTGTCTGCAGTGTGTGCCTGGTATGTGGATAAATTAAAATGTGTTTTAACGTTTGCAGCAAGGTTGGATTTGTTTATTACAGTAGCTGAGAAATAAAGAATTTGGAGTGTAAGTAATATCTGTGGTGAGAGGGGAAAGGTGTATCTCCTGTTTGCATCCACTGCAGAAAGAGCCTCACACTTGCCTTCTTCCTTTAGAAATGTCATGCACACAGTCTGTAGGCACATGTGCCTCCCTCACCTCTGGGTGACTCTGAATTCACAGGTGTCATCACTCAGTTTCTACAAGCCAGTTAATGTTACATGACCTGTTAGAAGAGAGAAATCCAGTCATTTTCCCCTCTTGTGGGATGTGTTGCAATGTGAATTTACTTGCCAATATCTGCCAGAGAATCCACGTAAAAGCAACCCACGTGAACTCCAGATTGCTGCAACTACAAATCCCTAGCAGGGAGTGCCTCTTAAATTCCATGTCCTAAGAAAATAATTTGGTTTCAGCCCTGCTGTTACAGTTTGATAGCAAAAGCATGTTCCTGTAAACACAATTTACTTGAAAAAGACTTAAAATATTTTGTGTTGCATTTGAACTTAATCAGCTCTCGGTGCTTCCTGCTATATATTAAGGCAAGTAGAACACTGGAGGCTCCACGTTTGGTTTCTTGCTGGGAGAGATCTGAACATGAGGCTCTTGGAAAATATTCCTATGATGCTGAATTTTTACCTTATGGATATTGCTGTATCATAAATCTGTGTGTATTTCCCCCCCTTAATGTCATATTGTTTGTTCAGTAGATGATCTTAAACTATTAATATAAACCTTTCACTTCCAGCTTAACATGTAAACCCTGGTTAGTTAGTGAGGTATTTATTATAAATAAATGTACATTATCAACCTCTGAAATTCAGTCACATTAGAGGAATGTGGTGTAGGGAAGTTTAAGTATTATGTAAGAAGCACTATGTGACTTCCACAAAAATCAAAAGAGTCAATAAATAAGATTTAAGATATTAAATAATGTGAGTGCTGGCTTGTATTGGTGCTACAGAAAATTTGATTTTTGTACATAGTTGTGTGTATATGGAAACAGAGTTAAGGGTAAAAAAAGGCCTATATACCAGTATTTGGAGAACAAATAACTTTGGAAATTTAGTGTTTTATGGTGCCTCTCTAGTAAATGTATAAATTGTATAGAAGTGCTTTAGATTTTTTTGTGTGTGTCTGTGTGTGAATGCTGGATTACTTACAGTGTTTTTTTCATTAATTTGGGTGTTGGAGACAAATCCTGTAGGAGCTCACTGAAAGAACGAAATTTGTGTTCCAAGGAAAATCCTCTGTTCTCTTTTCAGGATGCAGATAAGAACATCATTAAAGTACTGAAGGAGAAGGGCCGACTGATCCACAGCAGTAGTTTTAAGCACAGCTACCCCTTCTGCTGGAGGTAAGGACAGAGGCACACATGGCTTTGAGACTGAGGGTTCTGACAGAGAACTTTGTCAGGTTTGTCTCATTTTTACCCCTCCCTTCACCTGCCAAATTTTTTAACAAGACTAAAAGTAACATGAGTTGAGATTATTGATTTAGGAGAGCTCCAATTTTGGTTCAGTAATCAAGTAAATTAATTTTTTTTTTGCCATAAATCTGATGAATTTAAATGTAGCACTGAGAATTTTTTCTATTATTTTTTCTATTTTTTTCTATTATTATTTTTCTATTATTATTATGATTTTACAGGTGCGTTTTTGTAGCTTGTGTGTCTCGTTCTTTAGTGTTCCATGTGCTACCTTTTGGAGATGGCTATAAAAAGTCTAAAAAATCTGATTATTTTTTTTTTTCTAAGCAGCTGAGTGGTGGGAAGGGATTTTTTGGTACACTTTGTATTGTATCCAAATAAGTTTATCACAGAATGTTTTCAGATGTTTGCATTAAAACTTTCCATGTTTTGGATAAAATGGCTAAATTATAGTTGTTATAGTTACTTGTTTTTAACCTTGTAAAATGATTTCTTTCTTTGGAGTCTGGTGGAGCCCAGTTGCTTATAGAGTGGAAACATCTGTATTTTTATTAAAATGGAAGTTAGCATTTACCACTGGAGGGGACAGTGAGTGTAACACATAAATAGGCTTTTCTGCTCTGTCATTCCTGAACAGAATTTCCCTGGTCAGGAATAGCAGTTGATTTGTTCATAGTACCTTTGGAGACTTCTTGGAAATGTTTGATTTTGCCAACTGGAAGTTCCAGATTAGCTCTGGAATATCAGGGAAGTGGTTCAGCACAGAGGCCTGTCAGGAATCTTCCCTGTCAGACTGGGAATCCTGGATGTGGAAGTCTCCATGGGCCTTCAGTATCAGTGAGCAAATGTAGGTTTTGGGTGTGAGGAACACAGGCTAGACAGATTTAATCTGGAAATGAAGCATGTTTTTATTAGCATCCTCTCTGGTTTGAGCTGTATGTACAGCTGCTATTGCAAAACCCAGGGGGGGAGAAAAAATCACTGAACAATGTCAAATTGAAAAAAAGAATCTTCAGTAATCTGTTAGCAGGAGAGTTGTATTAAACTTATATTACAAGTGAAGACACATTTAAAATACCTAATTATCTGAAATGACTTGAAGATTTTAAGTCATATCTGATGCACACAGCATCTGTAGTGAAATAACTGTGATAAAAGCTCTTCTGGCTTTAACACTGCCAGATGAAGTGTTTTATCTTTTATCTGCAGCAAAAATAACCTTTGCTTGCTGTTGAATAACAGGCTTGGTTTGTTTCTAAGAGCTGCTTGGAGGAAGAAAGGGAGTTGCTCTTTGAGTGTTATGTCCTTGAGGATTTGGGACAGTTTTTGAGGAATGGAAGCCCCAAATCAAGCAACACTTGTGTTGTTCTTGTGTAGCAATTCAAATATCCAGTCATGGCCTTCTGAGACAAACCAGGAATGGAGAAGTGCTGATTCTGAAGAACATCCTTATTCCTGCCACTCTGTTGACATTTTTGTTGATTGATGATAAGTTGCAGGCAGCACCTAGCAGCAAATTATCTGGTGGGAAGAACAGAACAATGGATTCTACTTGAAAAGCTCATTTCACTGCCATCACAAATCAAACCATAATTGGAATATGCTAAAAGTAGAAGAGTAGTTCTTAACTTTGAACATAGTTATAAGTTATTTTGATTAATGTAAGAAAACTTTGAAATCAGACTCTTCTTCTTAATGTACATGCTTTTTTGCTGAAATCAGGCAGCTGTTGAACACTTGGTATGTTGAGAAATTGGCCTTATTTTTACATATGATGGAATTGGAGTCCTTCTCTACATTTTCTGTCAGTTAAACTTTAGAATATAGAAACAATAACTTGGTAAGGACACAGTAGACAGTTTTCAGTTAGAATTTGTCTTTATTGGAATTGCTGAAGATGGGGAACATTGCTCAGATCCACTCTGTGCACATGTGAGATCTCGAGTCTGAATGGTCTGGGCAGCAGTTTAGCAACTGGAATAGCAGAGCTAATGAGCATGAGAGCTGCAGTGTCCCTCACAGCTACCATTCCATGCCTGCCATTCCATTGGGAAGCAGTTTTGGGGAGCTCTACCAGTGACAGATACAGAGCTTTGTCTCTTGCAAGCCAGTGAAGGCAAGGCCAGGAAGCATCTCTCATAGCATGTGCTCAATTACTAATCATTTGGTTCCTAAATTACAAGAAAATGGAGTAGGAGTAGGATCACAAGTTATTATAATGTGATTACTCTGAGATATTTCTAAAGGATCTGTTTGTAAGGAGAACAGAACTTTGTTCAGTTGAGACAGGGAGGAAGGTTTAGGCAGGAATTTTATAATCATCAGCCTCTGATTTAAGGTCTGTCTGGGTGATTTTGCCCTTTGTGTTGATGGAAAACACAACCCAGCAGTGGATGTTTGTTGTTTGATTGTACATCAGAGAATTGAATCCGGATTCAATTCAACTTTCTCACCAGCCACGAGGGGCAGAAATGTGGAAGGCTGAGCAAATTTTAGTGTTTTGTTCTCTCCTGCCTCCTACTGAGGCACTGCTTGGCAGCACAGATGGAATAAAAAAAGTCTTCAGAGAAACTGTGCCATCTCCTCTTTCTTGCTGCCATCAGGCAGGTGGAGCAGTACTCTGTGGGTGCCCTGGAGTGGTTCCCAGGTGTTACAAACTTAGTGTCAGGTTGAAAGCCCAGGAAATGGGTCCTGCTTGTCCCTTTGTCCCAGATCCCTCTGGGCTGAAGCTGCTCAGTGCTCTGAGGCCTGTGTGCAGCCTGTCAGCTGCTCTCTCCTCACAGAGGTTGGGTGCCAGTTTGTTGTACCAACCTTCTCTCTGCAATATGTTAAGACCACGTGAGAAGATGTTGTTACCAGGTTTTATTCTCCTTGTTTCCAGTTACTCAAGATCTTATGATGGCAACTCATCATTCCTTAGCACTTCTGAAACGAGACACTCAGTGAAACTCAAATACTTCTGGAGGACCTTGTAGCTTGGGGAATACTTTCTTTCTTACTGTGATCTTGCTGCTGTGTGAGGAGTGAACTGAACTGTTCCTCTTTTTAGGTGTTAGGCCATAAATTTGAGAAGCCAACCATCCTACCTAGTACGTTTGCATTTAATAGCTTGGATACGACTACATTAATATTGCTTTGAGCTCTTACCATTTCCTATGAGGTTATAGATACTTTAACACCTGAACAGATTGAAACATATAGGCTGTAGTTAAAAGGAAATCTCTTTTGAAATACAGTGTTAAGAGAAGCAGTGTGGGTTTTATTATTGGGCTTTATGCACCGAGCCCAGGTTTTAAGGTTTGAAAAATCTTTGCTGTAGGTTTTCTTCTGTTGGTCAGGCAGGTGCACCTTTAACAAGTGCTTGGGCAGCAGCAATTTTAATTTGCATTATAATCTCCAGTGGTTTCTGCATTCCAAACGAGTCCTTCCTATGGATATAAGTAAAATTAATTCAGCTTCTAAGATGGGTTATTTGTAGTAGTGACTGCACACAGGAGATAACAGTAGTTTCTCAGGGTCTTTGTGAGTTATTGCTGAGCAAGTCTATTGCTGAGTTCTGTAGCAAAGTGACTTAAGTAATATTTTTAAGCAACATTTTGTGGGGTGGATTGATGGTAAGGGAGAATGAGCTTCTTGTCCCAGTGTTGTTGGAGCTGCTCTGTACCTATAGACAGATTCCATCCCCTAGGGTTCAGTCTCCCTCTTAGAGCAGGAATAATGGGATGGATGTGAAGGACTAGAAATGTCTGAGGTCTCCTATAGTGACTTGTGCCCACTGTTTGATCCCAGGATCCTTTAGAAGGATGTTATGCTACTTGAGCAGCTAATCAAGACCTTAAGCAGTTGTGTTCTGGAGCAGATAAATCAAACTGGGTTGAGACAGTGCAGTCAGATGCTTAGAGATATTAATTTTAGTAAGTAATTTAATGATTTTATCAGTCTTGTGCTCTGGCCTGTAGTGTCTCTATTTCTAAGCAATTCCAAGTTGTGAAACTGTTCTCCTCCCATATGGATTTTAGTTTATTGCTTTTTGAAGTAAGGAATGTGTTAAGACATCTTTAAAACTTCTTTTGTATGCTTATTTGGATCTCTTTGTTCCTTTCTCCTTCTGGATGGGACTTTTTTCTAGTTAACCCTGGGTTCTGTTACTTCTTCTTGATTTATGATGGTTATTTTAAATGCAAATAGTAAAATACATCATAATATTTCCTGGCTTTTCAGATCTGTATACACATAAAACAAGATGCAGAATGAGCTCACGTGGAAGACTCAAATATGACTCATTAGTTACTGAAGTTCATGTTGTTATGTAGGAGCACGAATTTCAACTTCAAGTATTGTTTGAGCATTCTCATGATTACTGCTGCTATACAATTTCCTTGATTTACTGCATTTGGAGGCTATTACATTTTTTTTTTCAGGATTTGATTTTAAAATGGTAGCTCACAGAAGTGTAACAGTTTTTGTAACTTAGAAAACAAAACAAACCCCAACCTTTGTAACTGTGATTAATATATCAGGAACAGTGAATTCAGTCAGTGGAAAGGGGGTTATTGTGTATAAAACCACATATTACAGAGCACTTGATAAATAATTCAGCACTTAAAAGGGTTTTGTTTGTTTTGCTCCCTTCCCCTCACCTTCCTACAGGTCGGATACTCCACTGATATACAAAGCTGTGCCAAGCTGGTTTGTCAGAGTGGAGCACATGGTGGAGAAGCTACTGGAGAATAATGCCCAGTGCTACTGGTAATGTCTCCTGCATGTATCTTTTCCCTTTGCCTGGAGCTGGGTGTGTGTGCTGAAATTCTGCAAAGCTCTTTCACTGTTAGTCTGCTAACTTTGTATTTCCATTCTGTCCTTTTGAGCCATTGCTACTGGAATGGGGCTGGGACCAGCTTTAAACAATGTTTTATCTCAGTTTTATCAAGTAAGGTTGAGTAATTACTTGTAGTTTATAGTGAAAATACACTACAGGATCATTAAAATTGTCCTCAGGTCATGTTATACAACCCTAAATAATTCAACATGGAAGAAACTGCAGAAGCAGGAAAGTGCACAGTCAAGTTTCCCAAAAAGCTCCACCTGAGAGAAGAATATAGGCAGCTTAACTCTGGGTATATATTGTTCCTAAATAAACTACGTTTTAGATAAGTTTTTCCTTTACATCTAGTTATTGCAGATGAGGTTGATTACTTTGTCATAGGTGCATTTGAAGAAGAAAAAAAAACCCCACCCCCCCTTCTCTCAAAACACCTGCAAAAATTCCAACCCCTACTTGTGGAACTGTTGTAAGTAAACTTGGTTTCAGAGGGTTAAATAGTAATTTTGGCCATCAGTGGAAAATTCTGTCTTTATATATATATAGGGAATGTGAAAAATGCATGAGAAATTTGTGTAGGAAACAACAGGTAAGTTTTAAGTCAAATGCAGTTTTAAATTAGCAGTCAGAGGGAACTCTTGGTGCTGGTGGCCATTTTGGGAGTCAGTCGTGGTTTTGTGGTGTGTCAGCAACAAAAGGATCTTATCCTTTTGCACCTTCATAACCTTTATTTTTATTTCCCTTCCTCTCATCAATAATTTGTGCCTGGAAGGCTGAAACCAAGCAGAGAAAACTTGGAAATTAAAACCTCATTCAGTCTTTCCTTTTGAGGGCTGTGGGGAGAGTTGGGATCCCACCACTCTTCCACCACAGGTACCTCTGGCAGTGTTAAAGAAGGTGTTTCAAATTCCAGTGAGCAATTACAGCTTAGGCTGTGTTTTTTTTTTTTTTTCCTGGACAGTACTTAGCAATTAAATTCTCCATGAGCAGCTTTTGCATAACTGCTTACGTGGTACAAGCACTGTAATTACTGAAATATGTGGGGAGAGTCAGTGATCCATAATAGACTGTCCAAAAATGCTGCAGCGTTGGTTTGCTGATCAGCACATGCCCAGTCTGGATATGGAAGAAGAGTTTATAGATTAGTAAATGTTGCTTTCTGTTTTCCACAGCAGAACATACTGTGATCCTTCTTTGGGGGAAAAATAAGCTGGAGAGGCGGTGAAAGTGTTTGTTCTTGGCTTTAATTAGCTTCCTCAAGATGCTTTTACTGTTGGGATGACAGTAGACCTGCATGCTTAATTCTCACATGAACATCAGAGAAGTGGAATGATCCTATTAAGGAAATGTTTGAATGGGTGAGGTGGTTTTGCTTTTCCAGGAGAAGCTGCTGAGTGACCTCCATTCACCCAGGAGGCATAAGTAAGGGTTGGTCATCAGTTTGAACCCTGCCTCTCACACATATTTGGGGGTTCAGTGGTGGTTTTTTTAAGTGCTGAGTAGTGGGGGCACAGGTGGAAGCAAATGTAGGAGCTGCTGTTCCAAAGGCTGGGTGAGGAGAGCAGGCAATTAAGCTGTTTGGCAATTTTCAGTGTACTTGGAATTAAAGGAACCCTTTGTCCTTTAGGCAATTCTGGACTTTCAGCATGATTCCATAATTGAACATAAAACTGATTCCTCAGGCCTTCTCTCAAAACAGTGTGGTCTTAGGGATTCTGAGAAGCTTTTTGTTGGAAATAGTCTACAAATACAGATGTGTTCTCTCAGAATAATTAGTAATATTTATACCTATTTCCAGTATGTGATTTCACAGCAGTTTGAATACTGTGTGGCCTTTGTTCCATGAAGTTGGCTTTCAAAAACCAGCTTTTTAAAAGAATAAGGCAGTGGTTTTAAGGTTTTCTTGCTGTGTTCTCCACACAGTTTTGTTTGGGCTGTAACTTCTGAAGTTGGCACTGAGACTGTAAGCTACCTTCACTATATATTTATTTAAATTTTGGGAACTCCATCCTTCCTAAAACCTACTTTTTTTGCTTTTGAAGAGACTGGATCTCGGAAAGTGTCACAGGAATAATATGTAGCTTTTTCAAAATTTATTTTTGGACTCTCTGGGGCTTCAGCATGTCCTGAAAATGAGAAAATTTGGGATAATGCTTTTCAGACTATATTAACCTTTACAAAATGAGTTTGACTGCATTGCTTTTTTTATTCCTATAAATGACTGATAGGTATATTGTCCCTTAAGAATAGCTGCCCTCTTGATAGATATTCTTTCTGATGAAATAGATTAAACATAGTTGGACAAACTTTGCAACCTGATTACATTTCTAATTGGTTTTTTAGTGAATTACCCAACTGATAAAGCCACAGTCATTCAAATTTATTAAAGCCAGCAACAGTATCTTCATTTTTTGAGATTAACTACAGCTTTCAGGAATGGGTACATGAGCAATGTGCCAGCATTTTTGTGAAATCAGAAGCCAAAAAAACCCCTTTTCTCTGTCCCAACCTTGTTCTGACCAGAGTGGAAAGTAACTTGTGTTGGGTGTTGATGAAAATGCAGAATTGGAACAGCAAGAGGCTGTGTTTGGGTCTTGAATTCAAGTTCCTTTACTGAATGTTCTCTACCATACAACTGGCAAAAGAGACTATTTAAAAGAAATTGTAAATGATACAAAAAGAGTATCTTGTATTTGGTATTTGGACACCTGTAACTGTGACACTCCAGATGAAGAGGGGCACATCTGGCTGCAGTCCAGTCCAGTCCTGTCAGACCTTGGCTTCCTGGATATTGATAAAGGAGATAAAGAAGAGTTAAATGCAGCACCAAGGTGCTCTCTGGGTTTCAGCCCTAATTGTCACTACCATTTTGTAGAATGGTTTGTTGAAAGAGCATTTTCAGTGGAACCATGATGAGTGACTCACACCATGGCACCTTAGATTCTGTTGTAGAATACAGGACTAATTCCTGTCATCAACATTCAGAGTTGGTCTAAACTGCAGATTTATTGTGAAGAGTAAGTTAGTACAATTTATAATTGTTTCTAAACTATTGTAGCTCATACTTCTGACAGGGTATGTAATATTCCTGTGCTTACAGGCCAGCAGAAAAGATTCTGTAGACTCTGTAGTTTGTATATAAAGATGAGGGGTTTTTTCCCTTTTAAACCTCCCTCAGTTAAAGTTCTACTTCAGTAACTCCTGAAACATTTACCTCTGACTGCTACCAAGTTTCTAAGGTTGGAGATGTTGTGCAGTTCTGACATTGTTTGCATAAGATGGGCAGCACTTGGTGCAGTGGAAAAATGAGCATCAGTGGAAGGAAAGCAGTGATGGGAGACAGAGAGGAACTTCAAAGAAACCAAACCTTTTGTTCTGGCATCTTCTCACCACGGAAAAATTCAGGCATTGTAATAAAGAGCTTGATGTATAGGTCCTTAGTTGAAAGTGTTATTTATTTTTTGCCTTTCATCACTGAAGCTGTTAGTTCTTGCTGAAAATACCACCCAGAGCACTTTAGTCAGAGTGAATTTCCTGGTTTACTCACCTCAGTTTTGCACACCCTTCCTGCAGCTCCTGGGAGAGCCCAGGGATCTCCTCGTGTGTCAGTCCAGCACCTTAATCCTTTGAGGAACTTTTGATCTTGATCATTCAGATCTTCCACCACCAAACTGTCTCTCAGCTGTTGAAAGGTGTGATGTGATGAGGAATGATGCCTGTTGGTATCCTAAACCCTAGGGCTGGTCAGGAGTGTAGGGATAGGCTGTAGAGCTCATCTGCAGTAGAAGGCAAATGTTCTACTAAAGTTATCATTTTTGCACAGATGAAGAATCTGAGTCTGTAGTAGGGCAACAGAATTTTAAGCCATAACAGAATTATAGCACAATGGAAGAAAATTAGTTAGTGAGTCCTTTGTTTTCCTCCTTTTGCTTTTTTTTTTTTTTCTTTTATTATTTTCTTTCTTTGTTAACATTAACCAATACATTTTATCTGAAAAGTTTTAAACACATTGTGTGTGTAGACTTTTAAATTTTTTTTCTTTGGTATCACCATGCAGTTGTAACTCTCCTTTTTGAGTCATCAGTCACACTTTTCTTACTCAGGAATCATGAATTCAAATCAGATCTCATCTCTAGTAGTGACTGTGATGTGTACGGTGAGGTGCAGTCACTAGATGGCAACATTTCCCGAGGAAAAATCCAAATTATTGGCATTGGCTGCAGCAGGAGGTGAAAAAAAATTGCTGCAGGGTTGGCCTTGTGTTTGTCTCATCTAGAGCAGTGAAAGGCAGAAGGTTTTATTACTCTCTGTTGTCAGAATTGTTTGAGGATTAGGAGTGAATTTTGAGTCTTCTTCCGGTTGATTTTGATGGCTTTTGTTCTACTGTGCCCTAATTTTGCTGTTTCCTCTCTGAGCCTCTTGAGCAGAGATTGCTGATTATGCCATGAATAGAGCAGGTATCATTCCAGCCCCAGGGAAGGGTCACCAGCAGCTTTATGTGTGGTTCCAGTAAAACCGAGTGAATAAAGCCCCCCAAAGTGCCAGCTCACCAACCCTTAGAGCAGGATGGGCACCTGGGAAATCTGTGCCATGTGGAATATCTGCCACTGTTACAGGAATGCAAACATGTTTCTTGGATTGAAATGGACCCCGAGTGGTGGTACCCTAGAAAAGTACTTTGTAACTCTGAACGTTGGAATATTCCGAAGGAAACTGTGCAGAAGGAGAGTGAAAGCTTCATCTCTCGCTGGCTTGGGGCTGCAGGGATTGGTGATAAGATAAAGGATTGAACAGCAATTAGCAGGGTGCCTGGGTCATGCAAGGGGAATAGATGGGGGTTTTTGTAAGGTGGCTGTCTGACACAACTGGAGGTCAGGGCTGCCCTCAATCTGTCCGGGAGGAGCAGCTGCTGACGGGGGATGATGCAGTTGCAGCAGCATTGCAGTCTCATGCCAAAGTGTTTGTTGCCATGGGAACCAGGAGAAAAGAGTGAAGGAAAACAGTGCCAGATCCAAATGGTTGAAAGCACTATTCATTTAGCTGCAGATAAGCAGAAAAGGCTCTTGCAGTGGTGGAGGCAGCCCGGGCTCGTGTGGGGTGTGTGGGTTTGCACCGTGCAGTGGGGAGGAGAGGCTGCTGCAGTGGAAATTCTGTGTGCTTTGCAAGCATCTGACCTTTCCTCTCTTCCCTTTTCCTCCCTCCCACCTCCCCCCATGTTTAATTAGGTCCATGATATAGATTGGCGCTAATTAAAGTGTCAAAAGGGCATGAATAGTTGCTTATTTTATCTCCTTGAATTAAAAACCATTAAAAATCAATTTGAGGGCATGTTGAAGGAGGCTTGTTATTAGAGTAAATTAACATAATGGAATTTAAGGCTTTGTCTTCTAAGGGTTGGTTAATGTTTAAAAAGAAAGCCAAATTCTGCACCTAAAATAACCAACCCCCCCAGCTGTTATGCTGTGAATTTAAAGAAATCTGTACATATTTAGTTAGATGGCGTAGGATAACTACTTAATCACCTTTGGTGGTGCTGTTACAACTCAGCTGTCTTCTGGAAGAATGATTTTTTCTTTTACAGGCTTAGAAGTGGTTCCTGATTTCAGATGTCACTTAAAAAGTTCCCAGCTTGCCAAATGAAGGGAGAGATCTGGGGCCACCTTCTCAGAACCAAAGCTGTATTAGATTTCTTAGTCTGGTTTTAGATTCCCTAAATTGCACCACTTAAGGCAGTGTTTAGTTTATCAACTTTATAGTCTAACTCTTCTGGGACTGTTTTTGAAATAATTGATAAGCCAAGAGCTTCCTTCAATTAGCAGTTATGAAGTAAATCTTATCCAATACATAAAGTTGCTGTGATTTTGCAAAGAGTGTCATGAATAGAATTATCTGGCGAGAGGATGGAGAGCAAGAAAGGATCAGTATATCTTTATATAACATCTTCAACAGCTTTTAATGGTTAATTGATGACAACACATGAGGCTTGTGCTGTGGCAGCATTTGACAGCTCTGTATTTTGGCAGTGCTCTTTGTGTTTACTGAGCAGAGGGACAGAGCTGCTCTGAGACAGATCCTGCATCCCGTGGCTGGGGCACGATGAGCCAGCTCAGAGTCATGCTGAGCACATCTGAGCTGTGAAATGGAATAATAAGTTGAATTCAGTATTTGCAATTGTGTCATGAGCACAAGAGAGATGCTTCAAAATAAATACACAGAAAAGGAACAGATGTCTTAATCCTTTCAGAAAGTTTCTTCCTGGATAATGTAATAATTTATAATATTTCTTGTTGGCATCCTGTACATTCATCTTCTGGAAATAATAGTCAGAAGGCAAATGTATTAATTTTAGTTGATGCTGTTCCTTGAGTATTTATTGCTGATGAGAACCCATGGGGTCAACCTATTCTTGCTCTGGGATTGAAGGTGAGCACTAATTTGCTTGTGTGACTTGAATGCTGAGTGGTACAGAGACTTTGAAGGCAAAGAAAAATGGTTTCTGTTATAATAAGCTAATAAATGTTGTTAATGGACTGAGTTTTGTTTTGCTCTTCATGGGTTTTTTTGGGGTTTTTTTGCCTTTCGAATGGAATTTTAGACACTAAGAAAATGAGTAGCTCCCAAGAAAGGATATGGAAGTTGACTGTGCAGAGGACTTAACAGTGCATGAGTTTAGCAAAACCCCAAATCTGCTTTAAAAAAAGGAACAAACAGTCAATGGACATGGGAACTTGCAGCAAATGAATAATTCTCACCATCTCGAACTTGTATGATGGAGTTTTGATGTTGGGAAAGTAAGACAGAAACAAGCATTCAAACAAGTTGGAACTGATGTACTTCGATTCAAAATCTTTCCAATTTATGATTTGACAAAATAGTACTTATTTCTTGTGTTGTGAAGTTCAGTTCCCTGAACTTTCCAACTGCAAACTCTGGTCACCAGCAGAAACTTGAAATATGTGCTTTCAAGCCAAAGGGGGTTTGTGATGGATGCCTGATTAACCATGGAAAAAAACATGTGTGTTGGCATATGGGAGGGGCTTTTCATTTACCTTCGAGTTGCTTTGTGTAGATGGAGGAGTAAAAAATGCTTCCCCAGCTAATATATACCTGTGGCAGGATGGTATCTTCATTAGAATTTAACAGGAGAAGTATACCAAGAAAATATCTAAGAGGAAAGGGTTAAAAAGAAACTGAAAAAACCCTATAGGAACACTACCCTGGAGCTGGTGTAAATAATGATCAGGTGCTAGTAACAACATAATTGAGAATACTCTGTCTTGTTTTCCCAACCTAATGAAATATTTCAATAAAAGGTGCCTCTCATGGAATTTTTTTCCATATGATATGTAGGTAAATGTCAGACTGAGATATCTGTAGCTAAATCTAGTGAGACTAAGTAAAAGAAATAGGCTCCAGTCCTGAAGAGCTGTGCCTGGCAAGGCTGTTCCCTGCTGCTTTTCCCTTGTTCCCAGCTGGAGGCTGTGTCTGCCCTTGGGCAGCACCCAGGGGCAGCATCTCTGTGGTGGCAAGAACTAGCTGTTTTAAGTAACACTTTCTTTGAGTGATGGGCCCAAAATGTTTGTGAGATACAGGCTCTTTTTATTTTATTTGATGGCTGTGTCAGTGTTATTTCTGTGTTGTACCTCCAAAGAGCCATAAATCATTGTTGCAAATGTGGTTCGTAGTAGATGAAGTGGTTTGTGTTTTATGTTCCACTGAAAACTGGCAGCAGGGTCAGACAATTTTACCAGAAGAAGTAAATTATATGCTTTCATAGCTCAGAGAGAGAGAGAGATCACACCACATACATTTTTGTGGTTAATGTCCACTTTGGGGATAAAATTAATTTTTCATGCGTGTTTTGAGGAGGCAGAGTTGAAACTCTCAGCATTTTAATGTCATTGGGGGATTGTCTCAGCCTCTAGCTATGTTAAATGGGACTAATAATTTCAGCTAATCAGTGTCTAACAACTTCTGAAAAATGGAAACTAGTTTAGGAGTGATGTAAAGAGAAGTTTTCCACATTAGTGGAGTGTTGGGCAAATGCTAATGATCTTTGTACAGTTTCCACTTGTGTTTGGAGAGGGGGTCTCTTAAGGTCACCACAAAAAGTTAATAATAATGAGTCCCACACTAAAGCAAATTAGGAAAGCCTGTATACATTTCTAAATTTCAAAGCAGGGATACAGATGCCATGTGAAACATGAGTCACTGAGTTAGTTTAAAATTTTTTTATATTAAATTTTTGTTCAAGAAGTGTCACAGAATACAACCTTGCAGCTGAAAGCAAGTCCAGAAATAGGGAAGCTTTGGAACTTCTGGCTGATATTGAGTGAGGCTTTTAAGGGTAGTTTTTATCCACTTGGGACCACATTGGCATCAAGAAGCCTTCAGATCTCCACATGGCATCATCATGGGTAAAACTTTTAAAAGAGAGCAGGTTTTATTTTCATCAATAGAATTTTTATTTTTTTTTGTTCACACTTATTTCATCTCATGCTGCTGGGCCAAGTCATACCTCAGACCATGTGAATCCATTCTTTTAATTTTTTCTCTAAAGGATCCTTTCATCTTTGTTACTCTTGGGACTGAGCTGTGATTAAAAATCTTCTTCAAAAAGAAATATTTGATAGAGGACCAAGAGTTTCAAAAAGAAAAGGTAGAACAGACCATGAGTGTTCTGTAGTTTGGCTGCTCCTCCTTTAGGAACCGTGGGTTACCTAATCCAACTCAGACTTTGGGAAGGGCCCTTCTAGTTACACTAGAAAAACAAACCCAGTAAAACTTGCTGTGGTTTGCTCCATAACAGTTCTAGAGTTACTTTATTGTTGTGAGCTGCTTGTTCACAACTTCTGTGTGTCTCAGACACATTTCCTAAGGTTATTCTTCCTGTGAGCTTCACTTGATGCTCTTTAGGCACCAAGTATATTGTTGACCTTAAAACCCATTGCTGTTCTTTACCTCCCTGTAATCATTGTACAAATAGTTAATTCTTTATTCACATCATAAGAGAAAACATAGTTTTAATCAAACCACCAGACCATTTGGCATATCCAGGAACCTTGCTGGGCATCAGGTTCTGGTGTTAACCTTTGAGCTCCAAGACACTTCCATATGATGAAAATTTATCTTTGACATCCTCAGTGCCCATTACTACTCAAAATGAGGTTTAGGGGTTGGTAGGGTTTTGTGGTTGGGGGTGTTTTGTTTTTTGATGGAGTAATTCAAAGTGGAGATGGTAAATGGCTCAGAAAGGATTTTTTGTATGATCCATCAGCCTGAGTAATGTGCAGATACCTGGATGCCCACACATAATCCAAGGTGTCTTTTAATCCTATTACTCCTGGCTTTTGAATATTTGGAATGTCATTCAGCACCAAAATCAGTGGTGGTCTCTGTTTCTGTATGTAAAATAAAGCAGTTGTGTTGTTACACACCCTTAGTTATAATCCTCCAACGTTGGACCGTCCGGAGGCTTTTGACTATCATTTCATCCCTAATGAATCTATTTTATGTTGCACATGTTTTTCTGAGTTACTTTATAGTAGAAGTAACATTATATTTCTCACTTCTGTAGCTTAGGTGGATATCCAGGGAAGGCAGAAGAAATTGTGTTAAAATTTTTGGCAGCACCTCCGTAGGCCTTGCAGTAGCCAGTGCCGTGATATAAATATGCTCCAAGTCATGCAAATGATGAATTGAACTTGTTTTGCAGATGAAATCACATAAAATCATTCTCACCAGCTTGCTTTTATTTGGAACATAGTGATAAATTAATACTTTTCTTATTTTTGGTACAGGGTTCCAGATTTTGTGAGGGAGAAGCGTTTTGGGAACTGGCTTAAAGACGCCCGAGACTGGGCCATATCCAGGAACCGGTACTGGGGCACCCCCATCCCTTTGTGGGTCAGTGATGACTTGGAAGAGGTGAGTAAGGAAATGAAAGGTTCCAGTTGACAGAAAAGCCTGTCTGTGCATGTTGTTTGCTTTTTTTGATGGACACTCTTCTTCTCTTTGTCTGCTGCTGTCTGAAGTTCTGTTAATATGTCTTAACAGTATATCTCTCTAATCTGCCTATGTATATTTATATGTATATAGTAGGTGATAGATACATGCATATTTATGGGTGCATTTGTGTGCCTGTACAGGTTTTCTTTTGCTCTTGCTTGAAAACTGCAAGCAATTTTTCTTGGGTTTTATATTAAAATTAATCTTGTCTTTCCTGGAAGAATTTGCGGTGATGGCAAATGTAATGGAAATAACAAATGCAGTGAGAAAATGGCAAGGAAGGGTTTTTTTGGTTTTGTTTTTTGTTTTTTTTTTATTTTTTTATTTTTCACTCAGTCCTTTCAGTCTGCTCTTGAAATTCTGGTGCTCGGTTACTTCGAGCCAAACGAGTCGCTCAAGGCGTAAAAAGCAAGTCCACCACAGCAGAGCAGTGAAGATGTATGTCTTTGTAGTGCTGCAAATGGGAATGTAACAGACTGTAAAAATGTGAATCGAGTGGAACGATGAATATGGATAATGGGAGTGCTGGAAATGAGTTTTTCCAAGGTGTGAGGTACCCTGCAGTTGGGAGCGTAACACAAACTGCACCAGAGAGTGCTTTGCACAGTTGTGAGGCTGCTGCTCTCTAAGTGTCAAAACACCAGGCTTTAAAACTGGTTCTGAAGATAAAATGGGTGAAGTTTGGGAGGTGGTGGTTGTGTGATGTTTCTCTCTCTTTTTTATTCTTTCTTGCTGTACTGAGTTGGTTCCATTAGACACGTGTGATGGTCCTTCCTCATGCTGGAAGTAGGAAATGGTGACCAGTGTCAGGCTGTCCACAGGAGGTGAATACTGATGGCAGCATCCCAAGCCTTTGTTTTTATCTCTCTTGGTTTGAAAAAGTTTTACTCTTCATTTTAGACCTGGAAGACCTCCAGTAGGAAAACACATGCTAGAGGAGTATTTTATGGTGTTAAATTTGCTATTGCTTAGATGTGCACCATAAAGTATTTTTTATTTCCTTTTCACTGGCAATCTTGCTGGTAGGCAGGGAGATATTGGGGGAGGGAGGGAGATCCTCCTTGCAATTACAATTTAAGTATCTAAGAAAGCCTTGGCAGTTGGATTCTATTTATTTATGCTGTGTTTGTAAATTACTGACAAACCAAGTGCCTCTGTCTCTTCTGTAACACTTAAAGTTGAGTTTGAAGACTGGCAATTTATACATAACTTTTTCACATTTATCCAACATTTTTAAGTCCCTTGATATAACTTTTCTTTAGGTAATAAAAAGGCTTTCAGTTTTGTGCCAGAGTATGTCAAGACTTCATCCTACAGCTGAAAAAGATTGTGTAAATGTTTCATTATTTCCACTCCTTGCCTCTAATAATATTTCATTTTCTTTCCAGTCTCCCCATGTCTGTATTCCTGTGTGTACAGGTTTTTTTTGTTTTCTAGGTTTGATTTGTTTGTTTTTAATAATAATATGATGTCTAAGTTGGGAGATTGACCTTTCCTTTGAAATTAGCTGCAAATATTGCTCAGGGCTTGGTGTTCTGAATAAAGATGGAAATACCAACAGGTCTGTTATTTTTATCCATCGATGTTTCACATTTCTGTTTGCTCTAGAGTCTGAATGTCGTGCTTTAAAAGCTGAGTATGGCTTCTGGACCCAGCTAAATTTCATGTTAAGGTTTTTTTTTAATAATCACTTTCTTTTTATGCATGTGGGATGTGGCTTGAAAAACAAATACCCTTGTGACTGATGTGGAACTTAAAGCATAGGTGACATCTGCTTTCATATAGAAATAATTTTCACTCCAGATTCCCTGACTTCAGTTTTACTGCAACCTGGTGCTGTGTGAGGTTGCAGAACATCATCTTCATGTCTTGCTCTCAAAAGAACACTTTGTTGCACACAATTATGCTGTGCATATTAAATCCTGGAAAAGTAAAAACAATTCCTTATTTAATATACAATAAGGTGAATTAATTGGTATTAAAGTGAATTTTATTACGAATCAATAACTGGCTTCCCACAGTTTTATTTTAGCTTTTATTTTAGTTTTCTTTTAGCATAATTATCAGGTAGAGAAGCATAATGGAAGTTAAATTTTGAAGCTTGTGTTTATTACCACATTTTTGCAAGTAGTTTATCATTTTAAGCTCTCAAATCTCAATGATTTCCTCAGTGGAGGAACACATTTGGGTTAGATAATAAAATCTTTTAATACAACACTCAAGCTGGTAAAGCAGACATGGGCTAATTTTATAGGAGTTGCATACAAATTGTGGTATTTAATATTTAGTGACTTTAGGGAAGTTCTCTGATTGTTTCATTGCTTATCCCTCATGTTAGCCCTCCAGTAGTTTGGGTGCACTTGGTCTTGCATAAAAGAATAAGAGGACTCTGACTCTACTCTCCTGAAGGGCAAAGGAATTTCTTCAGGTCTGATTCTGGGGCTGCATTAAGGCCACTCCTGGCTGACTGTAGCACTCATTTGTTCTACTATTAAATACTCAAGAAATGTTTTTCTAAAGATTCCAGGATGTCTTGCTGACCCACTGATAGAGCTGTGAACTTTTCTGTCTGTGAGCACTCCTCCCTCTGTGATGGTGGCACTGAGCAGAGCTGGAATGGCAAACCCAAAAAGCAAATGTTCTCATTTACTGGGTGCTGCAGAACTGTGCCACAGGAACATGGAGATCACCAATGCTGCTCTGTGGCTTTATTCTTCCTATTTACGTGGATAATCCCAGATAAAATGCTAATGTTCATTTTGTTAAAGGGTTTAACCTTGACCTCTGGTTTCACATGAGGTCTCAGAGATGCTGGAATGGGGTTGAGCAGCCCCCAGTCCCAGCCTGTTTAGTTCAGTCTCTGCTGCCTGCTATGGAGGGTTGATGTAGCTGGTTTTGTAGTTGATGTGGCTCCAAAATAAAATAGAGGAGGAGAACATGACTGGGAGGGAGAGGGGCCAGGCTACTAAAGCAGGCATTGCTCTTGAAGGAATGTACCCAAAGCAGCAGTTTAATTTGAGAGCATAAAGCCAGTTTGTTGTTGCAGAGGCGAGTGGGTGCGGCCTAATGAGGGATTGAATTTGATTAACATCTACTTGTATTCTTCTCTTGCCTTCAAGGATCTAATGAGCTCCCCTTGGGACAGAGTAGCTCCATCCTTCTGCCCTGGACAGAGGCATCTATTCAGTGTGGGGATGATATCTGCATTCCTCTGGTGGTTGTTGGATTTTTCATGTGAAATTGGGGTTATTTCTTCCTTGAGTAATTTCTGGGGGCAGTTTTCTGCATCCAGCGTTCAGAGTTTTACTTAAATATTGAAATGCTTGGTCTAAAAGCAACAAACAATGGGCAGCTTTTCACCCAGAGCATATGTGAAAGTATGTTCAAATATGAAGGTTAGGGAAGATGAATAAATCTCTGTATTTTTTACCCAAGCTGTTAATAAAACCTTTTGTTCTGCCAGCAGTGCTGAACTAAGCACCTGCTGCTGCTCACTTGAGCCTGTGTGATGCTTGTGGGGCCACACAGAGAAGGAAGAGCAGATCTGGGTTAAAAATAGTTTGTTGATAAAGATATATTTTTACCTGGGATCAATCCCCTGGTGTGGTTTGCTGTGCACTCTGCTGTGCTTGGCCATCAGAACCACTGTCGTGCCTCACTTCCTACAGAAAAAAAAGACAGATAAGTAATGAAGAAATTACATTTCAAAAATACTTTAACAATAGAAGATGGTGATTTGTAATGCAGATGAGCAGTTGAATCAGACTAGGAAAATCATGTCTTAAAAACCAAATCAAACCGAGTTTCTGTCATCTCTGTAATTCATGACAGTTTTTTGGAATTAAATACACCAAATCCTTTTTGTTACTTAGAATTTCTGTGTGTATACATCTGCATATATTTAAGACTACTCAGACTCTACTCTGATTTATTGTATCCTAAGAGGAACTTAGAAAATTATGTGAAAAATGTGTGGTCTCCTTGCAGCTTCATTATGGTGATAAATTTAACTCCTTCCCTGTGTCAGATCTGTCAAACTGTTTTTTTCTGTGGCAATTCCAAATGGGACTGCTAGCATATGAGACAGGATCTCCAAAATCCAGACCTGTACTGCAGTTTGAGGCTCATGAATCCTGCCAGATGAGAGAGGCCCACAGGGCTCTGGGAGGGTTCAGCTTGATTAAACCTAAAGCAAATAAAGGTTTGCTTTTCTCCTTCTCTCTTTTCATACAGTTTTTTCAGAATCATTTGTTCATCAGCATTTCCTGACATCAGTGCAAGTCTGTTGTGGAAATCTACTTTTTTCTTAATAGTGTGTTGATGCCACAAAACTGAGAAAAGTCTTTCTTAGCCATCCCTTTCTGAGCTGTGAAACTTTGTTCACTTTGAATAAGATACCTTTAATATGTACAGCTCAAGGTATCTGGAATGGAAAACTTACATGGATTATGATCAATGTAGCTGCTTTCCTTAGCTCAGGAGAGGAACCTGGGATCTGAAACTCTGATTTGTATAAAAGTCAGGATCATTGAATTTTCAGGGGTTGTTGTGTTGTGGGTTGCTTGGGAAAAAACCCAAACAACATCCTACCTTTTTTGGTAGCTGACGACATGCTGCTGCTTCCAGGTCTCCATTATTGTAACATGAATTGTATTAAATCAGAGCAATGGTCTCTAACATCATTTACTGCTGTGTTAGGTTGAAGAAGGGGACCTTGTACAAAATTTGTGTTGGTTTTTCAGCTCCATCGTCTGCTTTGGCAGATACTGACCTACAAGTCTCCTGTCTGATGTTAAAAAAAACCCCCAACTTGCTACTTTGTACAAATAACTGGCTAAATTTCTTGAAAATAACTGGCTAAATCTCTCGAGTGTCTCTTGCAGGTAGTTTGTGTTGGTTCAGTGGCAGAATTGGAAGAGCTGTGTGGAGTGAAAGTCACGGATCTCCATCGAGAAAGGTTGGTCACAGAGACTGTTAACTGGTTACTAGAAATTGTAACTAGAAGCAGACATAAAAAACCCTTGGTGTTCTTTGCCCAAACCCTGGGAAACAAGTTTAGGGAAAACAGATAAGCAGGAAGAGGATTTGTGATAAGCACATATAAATTTTGCT
Source organism: Manacus candei (assembly GCF_025592945.1). NCBI lineage: Eukaryota > Metazoa > Chordata > Aves > Passeriformes > Pipridae > Manacus > Manacus candei. The sequence continues at coordinate 1,068,260 of NW_026138084.1, forward strand.
TTCTTCTGTCTTGAATGTTGTTACTACAAAAACTTACCTGTGAAATAACTTTAAGTGACAAAGATTGTCAAAGGAAATGCTGACCTCTTTGAAGAATCATTAAAATGATGCCTAAAAACCTGTCATTCTAATGTGAAAGCACGATGTGAACTTGTCCTAATGCCTGGTTTTGTTGGGAATTTGTCCCCACAGCATTGACCACCTGACCATCCCTTCCCGCTGCGGGAAGGGCTCCCTGCGCCGGGTGCCGGAGGTGTTTGACTGCTGGTTTGAGAGTGGCAGCATGCCCTATGCCCAGGTGCACTACCCCTTTGAGAACAGGAGGGAGCTGGAGGATGCTTTCCCTGCTGACTTCATTGCTGAAGGCATCGACCAGACCCGAGGATGGTAACTCCCTTTAAGGCACTTTATTGTGGGATGTCATTGCCCTGTAACACGACTACACTGAAAGAGGCTCTGTCATGATGGTCCCACTTAGAACCTAAGAATCTTAACAATTTTGTAGTTTGCCCTTACTATGCTCAAATTTTGTAACTTTGAAACCCTTACCTAAACGCTGCTAAAAATAGAGTAAAAATTAGGAAGGCCAGCAACCCATGCAGCTGTAGTTTTTAAATTAGTTTCAGAGACCATTACACTCTAAAGAGGTAAATCAATGTCAAATTGAAAGTAGTCTAAGTCTAATCTTTAACCAAAGATGGATGGTGAATTCTGTAACAATCAGATATGAAAATACCCTCTAGGAAACCAAAGATTGTTTAAGTTGTCTGTAACTAAAGATCGATGTTGATGTAACAGTAAAATATGAAACTAGTTCAAAGATTGTTTAAGTAAAAGAAGTCTAGGTTATCTTTAACTAAAGGTTCATGTTAATGCCTTGTATGATTAAAATGAAATGTGAAGGAGGGACTTGAGATGTTAGTGTATAAAAGCTCAGGAAATCCCTGTTTCAGTGGAGTGTTTGTGGAGGAATCATCCCCAACATTACCCCAGTGTCAGATTAAAGGAATTCTGGCTTAACAGTATCAAGCTGTTGAGTTTGATTTCTTCCAATCAACATCTGGATGATTCTTTAGTGTTGGATGGATTCCTTTTTTTTTTTCAGTGAAATGTGACATAGTCTTAAACTCAGTGACAAAAAAGTTGCAGAAGTAGAATCTTGGCAAGGAATTTTGCCAGCTTTTATGGAAAACATCTTTAGGTAATAGGGCACATCTTTGGCCTGGTAAGGAAAAATCTCATCAGCTGAATTATCACAGAACTCCACTTCTCTTTTAAAAACAGAACTGCAGTTGAAATAGAAGTTGATGTTTTGAGGATTTTAAGCCAATTTGTAGGGAAGTAATTTTTGCCTAGGAATTTTTGCCCCTAGATTAAATTTGAATTTTGAGTTCATGTGAATGTAGAAAGAAACAAAATTACATCAAACCTTATGTTGTTAAGGTCTTACAGTTTACAAAAAAAAATAAAAAAAAATTCTAACTGTAAACTTCATCTACTTACTTGATTCCCCTCTGGATAAATACTTTTACGTAATTAAAAATTTTTCTCTAATCTCAGATTTTCTGTGGGCAGTGTTCTCATACTTGCTTGTATGGATACATACGGTTTGTTTTGGCATTTTAAAGTGTTTATTCTATGTTTGAAGTTTGAGGTTGACTCTGAAAACTGGCAGATTAAGATGAATTTTTGTGTTTTCTGGATCAGTACCTTTGACTATGTCCAAGTAGAACTTTTCCATCCAGTAACTTGAGGTACTAGAGTTACATAAATTCCAATGGAATAGAGTTGACATCTCTTTTTGTCCACTCCTCTACTCCCCCAACAAACCAACCAACCAACCAAAGCAATACATCAACACATAATATATAAATAGAACTAAATTTCGTGATTATAGTGAAAGGTATCTTTGCTTTTCAACCCCCTTACTTGTGATGCAAAAAAAATATGTAAGTCCTTAGTATACAACCAAGTACTGCTGGATTGCAAAAGGACAATTAAAAGCTTAGTTTTTCCTCTTTATTCTTTCTGTCTGAGAAATAATTAGGAAAGAAAAGAGACAAATAAAAGAACATGATAAGACATAAAATGTGTGCAAAAGGCATGGGCAGAAACTGATTTTCTCCCTGCTACATTTGATAAGATCAAAGGGCATTTGTTGTAATTTAGATAACAAGAAATGAAATCAAAATTTAAAAAAATTGACCACATGTGATCGTTCTTACATTGTGCAATGGCACTACTGGATTGTAAAAGTTCAGCAGAATTAAAAATGGTTTGGGATTTTTATGTGTCCAAGGTGTGTTCCTGGTAGTTACAATTCCAGTAAAAATACTGGAGGAATGATAAATGTTTCGTTTCAAGGTTCAGCTGTTTGAGGTGGGGATGTCACAGTGGGTTGGTGTGTGTCACACAGTCACTGCAGTGTTGTAGTGTTCTCCTTTGAAGGATGTGTGAGAGACAGGATGAAAGGATCAGGCTGATCTCATGTATCCAGTGAAGCTCTGGTGCCCTTAAAGAGAATCCATTTGTAACTTTGGCACCAGTTGGCCTGTTTCTGCTGTGATATAATCTAACCTTGAGTGCAGTAGCAGCATCTGGATACACTGATTACCATGTTTTCAGTCTGCAGAATTCTGTTTTATGTAGTTAGTGTAAGTAAATGCATAAGCAGCTTCTTTCCCTTTCCATAGGAGGCTGAACTGAACCATCTGGTAACCACGGCCTTAGTGGGTCAAGGGTTGGACTTGATGATCTCAGAGGTCCCTTCCAACCCAGCTGATTCTATGATTCTGTGATTCTGTCTCACTGATTCAACTGCAGTTTGGCTCTGGAATAACAGAAGTCCTGGCTGCTGCTGATGCCAGAGGTGACTGTGGTTGTGGACACACCTTGGTGTGAGCCCTCAGACTTGTGTGCTGTATAGTCACTGTGCAAGTGGAGGCTTGTTTCAGTCTGGGGTAGATTGCTTTTTGTTTTTAACACTGGCATAAGAGTTCCTCTAAGTCTTCACCAGACCCAGCTCTGTTTAATCTCTTTGTATCAACCCCCCTGCCTCCATCCCTGATGCTCCTACCTTTCATAGAATCATAGAATCAACTGGGTTGGAAAAGACCTCCAAGATCATGAAGTCCAAGCTTTGATCCAACCCTGCCACGGTTCCCAGACCACAGCACTGATGCCACATCCAGTCTCATCTTAAACACCTCCAGGGATGGAAAGTCCACCACTTCCCTGGGCAGCCCATTCCAGTGTCTGATTGCTCTCTCTGGAAAAAATTTCTTCCTTTACCATGGAGATCCTGGCAGTCAATAACCTGGTGCTTTGATAACAGCAAATGTTGGGTGGTTTGCAGTCAAACGCTTCTGTTTTGTGAAAGAAAGAAGGAATTAAGATGTGAGGTCTAAGTGAACAACAAGCTGGTGACTTCTGAAGTGTTAAGAGCATAGTATGTGATTTTTATTTGGCACATTGTGTATAAAGTGTGAAGATTCAGAATGGAGATTGGTTTTGTGTCAGGTCAGAGGCTGCAGCTGCCGTGAAGTGAGGACTGGGAGGTGGTGAAAGGCTCAGGAGATGGAGGTCTGGTGGCTTCTGCTTGACTCCACAGAGGAGGGAAGAAAGTCAAGGGAGACAAGGGGATAATTAATGTGACCAAGGTGATGAACCAGGAGAGTGATCTTTTTGATAACTTTTTACATGGAGAGAGAAACAGTTGAATTATATTTGTTAAAGCCACAGGAAAGAATCTTACAGTAGATGGGTTGCAAGGCTGGCTAGTCCAGGCAGATTGGTAGGAAAGGCTCTGTCTCTGACTATGTAGGGAGATACAGCAAGATTTATAGTCACAGTCAGAATGTGGTGACCTGCAGGGCATTCACAGCTGGAGGTTTTGGCATGAACCCCACAAGATCATGAATTTACCCACAGTTGTTTGAAAAAGGGGTTTTCTCCCTTTTAAGGGGAGTGGAAGAGGACTGAAGTAGAGCAAAGAAGTGGACTTGTCTGTCAAGGTTGTTTTTACTGACAGCTTGTTGTTTGACTGACAGCTCTTTATCTGCAAGGACATCTTTAGGAACAGACAGATTTGGTGAATGGAAGATGAAGCACTAGAGATAAGTTGAGGAAGTTTTCAGGAAACAAATGTGTCTGTGGACAAGGTATTTAAAAAATAAGATGCAGAGAGACACTCTTCTAAAATATTCAGAGTAAATGAGGTGAATTTTCTGAAAAACACCATCTGAGGAAGACTGAGAAGAGTTCCATCAGAATGTGTGTAAACCAGGGGATCACAGGTTCTCAAAGACAGTCTTGTAGCTGTCATCAGCCAGGGTACCTCTTACTGAGGCTCGTTGGGTCTGGCAAGGCAAAGAACATAAAATCTGTGAAATGTTCTCAGATGCCCACCACCTGTCTGTCCAGTTTTCCCAATGCAAACAGTATTGAAATATCTCCTAGGTGGTCCTGCTTTCTTCTTTTTAACTGCAAATGCAGGTGCTCTAATATGAGAAATTTTGCAGAAAGTGCTGGGAATTTTCCCTGAGGAACCTCTGTAGTAAGTCCTAAGGAAGTACTGCTGTGTTTGTAATGAACTGTAGCCTTATAGATGTTGATCATCTGAGTAAATGCTCAGATATTTGTGTTCAGAGGTTTTCTTAAGAAGGTTAAAAATGAAGACAGGGATTTTGAGTGCATGTGTTTGTGTGCAGATGGAGGAGTGTTGGTTAAAATTCATTAAATTAAAATGCAATTTAATAAAGAGATTTTGTATCCTGCAGTGTGAGCTGAGGTGATTTTGAAAGGTAGAGGCCTGTCTGAGGTAAGATCAGAGTTGTCATGTAAGTCACTTAATAAATGCAGTAATACACACAGCAACCTTTACAGAGGACCTTTAAGTGTCAGAATAAAGCTTTTGCAATTATAGGCAGCTTTTTAATAAAAACAGCTTTGGAATATACAAATGGATTTATTTTTTTTCCCCCCACTGAAGTGTTTCTCCACTAAATCTTCATGCAAATACAGAGTTCTGAGACATAACCTCCTGTGCCTTATTACAGCTTTTTTAATCACCTTCTCTTTGAAGGTTGCTAAGCAGTTGTCAGTGTGATGCTCGTTTTGAACCAGGAAAGCTGTGGCCCACAATACAGTTATTTTCTTAAAAGTAATTACCAACAGTGCAGTTACAGCAGCTCACAGATCCCTGCTTTGGTGAAGGCTTTGACTCCTGAGTGTGAGATTATCACATTATCTTGCACCTCCACTTAATTTCTCAGTTATATATCAGCCTATTGAACAACAGGTGCCTGTGCTTGCTCCAGCACTGATTTCCTAAGTGTCCCAGACAGTTTATAGAATGATTGTAAGCACAAAACATGAAATGGGGAGGAACCTCTACTGCCCCTTATTGTGTGGGAAGACCTACGTTCTCCTGTTTTCTAGTGATGGCTAATTTAACCAGGTAACCATAACCTTCCAGTCAAAGTGTTGGCTTGATTGGAAGGAGGCTCTTCTCATTTTTAATAACTTGCTTTTGTACTACCAACAGTAATTGTTTCATTATCTGCTAGTCTGAAAAATACACAATTAACACACACACACACACACACAAAAGTGTGCTGGTCCTGTCTGCCCTGTTTGTTCCTGGCAGATCCCATGTTCAGAGGTTTACAGTGAATAAACAGGAAGCTTGTTCAGGGACTGAATTCCCTTTTCAGTATTAAAGGGGAAAATACTACAGTTTTCTTCTTCATGCCTTCCTAATGCTTACTATTACAATTTTTCAGCCTTCTTGAACTAGTAGATCCCAGCTGAGAAAACAGCTACAAAGAAGATCTACTTTAAGTGAGCTCCTCTTCTGAGTCTTTGCCACATAAATGTTCCACAGACTTAAATTTTAACTTCGCTACAGGAAAGCAGCATAATGAAACATTTCATTTGTAAGAAGGACATGCAGACTTCAGCTTGATATATTTATAAAGTCAGGTTTATGTTATCTCTTGTTTCAGGTTCTACACTTTGCTGGTGCTCTCCACTGCTCTTTTTGGAAGGCCTCCTTTCAAGAATGTCATTGTGAATGGCCTCGTTCTTGCCAGGTTGGTGTGTCTCAGTCAGCTCTTCCTGAGCAGATTTGTAGTCAAAGAATGTTTCAGATAAGTCCTGCAAATTGTAAATGGAATCTGAAATGGACTTTGGAGCTGTTAAGACTTGTCAGGGTGATATCAGTGTTGTAGGAGATAAGAGGCACCTGAGAGTGAGAGGTTCCCACATCCCAGCTCTCTGTTGCACTTGGTTCTTCCCAGCAGGGTTAGTCCTTCTTAGAGAGAGAGAAAATGAATAACAAGTCAGAATAGGAAAGAAATTATACCTGTTATGCAGACTAAAGGGGATGATAAATGTAGTTTTAGATGTAATTTTAAGTTAATTATACTTGTTTCCCTTTATTTCCAAGTAAAGCTTTGCCAGTGGGCTGGAGGGATTGATTCAGAACAAGTGCATCTTCCGTGATCTTTGGTAGCAAAGACAGATTCCTGCTTAGTTTTGTAACTTGGAAGCCTCTTGGGTTGGGTTTTGGGATTTTTTCGGTTGCTGGGTGGGTTGAACATTCATAGTGAAGGGATGTGCTAATATATAATTATGTCTGTGCTACCAGGAACATAATAGGACAGAAAAATTAAGCTGGATTTGAAGGGCTTTTTTGCTTTATCTGTGTATTACAAGAATTCTGGGAATTGATGCCTCCATTCTGATATCTTCTAGTGATGGCCAAAAAATGAGCAAAAGGAAGAAGAATTATCCCGATCCAATGAGTATTGTAAATAGTTATGGAGCTGATGCACTAAGGTAGGATTTCTTGGATCCATGTACAGTGGGATTTGTTGGCTTTCTGTTCATGGCACACACATACTACCAGGGGGGCTGTTATGGGCTTTGACAGTTAGCTGCAGGAAGAAACTTAATTTTAGAAACTTCCAGCCCACTCTGACAGCCAATTAGCTGGAACAGTGGGTGACTGCAAAGCACTGGCAGTGGTTCCAGTACCTGGACTTTCTGTGCCCTGGTCCTGTCTCCCTCAGGGCTGGTACCAGCCTGAGCTGACTGGAGGCTCTTTGTACAGGATGCTCCAACTGCAGCCAGCACTCCTATTGCACTGATAATCTCAGTGGACCCAGTGACAATTGGAATAAAATACAACTAGTTTACTGTTAAAGCATTATTTTAGGGAAGGGTTTCTGCATGATGCACAAAACGTTTCCTAGAGAGAAGGCCCTTTGGTTTTGTTGATGTAAGTATAGAACATGCAGCAATAATAGTACAACCAGAAGAGCAGAAGTGGAGCAGCCTAATGTGTGTATATAAATTGCCCTGGTCAAACAGAGATTAAACACAGTTCAAGTGTTTCATTAAAATTACACTGACATACAAAGTAATTATGCAGCAGCCTGGTATGTTGGCTTGGTGCACTAACCATACATGCATGAAGTGGTACCTTGAGGTAAAGGTACAATAAAGACATTTTAATAACTGCAGGAGGACACTAGTTAGGCCTTTCTCAAGAGCCCTGTAATTCTTGGTATATATAAGAAAACCTTAAACTATCACACACATTGAATTGTGTGTTAGAGCTGTACACAGTGGGGCTGAATGAAAGCTTAGTGTAGGATTTTGTTTATTTGAGGAAGATGGTTGTTGCTTCTTCTAGATAATTTTAAAAAATCATTATGAAGTTCCTTATTGTTTCAAACTCTAGCATTTACAAGTGCTAGTACATGATCTTCTTGTGTGTGTTTACAATGGAAGAGTTGGGTGGAGTTCTTAAATTTGATCAAGATTGTTCTTTACAAATAAGATATGTTAGCAAGATATCAGAGAATTGGTAGCTGGAATAATATGAGTGAAAAGGGTTGGAGTTACTCATATTGGAGATTTTTAAATTGCAGGTGATGCTTCTGTTTAAAAAAGAAAATCTACCTTTTTTATAAACAAACCAAAAAATCTCAAACACCAGAAGTTACACTTCCAGTATTTATGAGGCTTTTTTTTTAACTTCTAAAAAGCTAATTCATTTTTCTGCCTGTGTACTCATTCTTTAATGTCACATTTATTTATACCTACACCCACACAGAGTAAAAAGCGTTGCAGCCTGGGCTCATTTCTGGAAGGAGCTCTGCAATTCAGTTCTCTGCTTATTCACTCAAGTGCTTGATGTGCTCTGTTTATAGCAAAAGCTACAACTGAGGCTTTTTCCTTGGCACTGTTTCCCTGCAGAGTTACTTTAGCTTTTGCAGTACCATGTATATTTTAACTGCAGCTTTGAAGTATTCTCAGCAGTAGCCTGATAAATAGATCAGCAGAAAATATAGATATAAGTTGTTGAAATGAATATGGAGTTGAGTAGAAAGGGCAAACAGCAGAAATAACAGCACAGTAAATTTAACAGCCAAACTTCAGACTTCATGGAACTTGATTACTGAGTGAAATGTGTAAGAATGGCCAAAACAATTCTATTTCAATATTGCTGAGACCTCTGACTTGGGCTGGATACCTGTCAAAGTTGAACTATGTCAGAAAGAATTTGCTGGTCATAGTCTTTAAAAGCCCTTTGCTTTCCTGCATCCTGAGGTAAGTATTGCTGTTAGAGGGGATGAGTTGCATTTTCCTCTCAATCTGTTCTTAAAATGCAGGAGAAATAATGCCACAGGCTACTGGGTTAGAGAGGTGAAGAGGAGGTTACTTATTGCTTCTCATACATTGCTAGAAAACTTGCTAATTCTGGCTTGATTTGAGGAAGGTTTTGTTTTCTGCCCAATGGGTGATATCACTTGGAGTAACCAAATTGATGGAACTCTTCCTTTAATGTGTCCCTTATTTCTCTTTCCATAGAATAGATATTATAACATTGGAATAACTCAGGAAATTACTCTTCTTTTAACATGTACATATTGTAAGGCAAGATAGGGTGCTATATTAAAACAAACAAACCCCACAAAAAACCCCACCAAAACAGAGGCACATATATTATTGTGATGGAAGGTTTGGTTTAAGTATAGATTTATAACTTCTGTTTTACTTAAAAGGACTTACTAGTTCATTACCACACTTGATTATTCTGTACTTCTGTAAGTTTATAATTTGAATTTAGATATTAATTCAATTGGATGATCCTTGGGGTCCCTTCCAAGCCAAGCCATTCTATGAATCAATGTTTAAAATTTTTTTTTTTTCAATACAGTACTGAAAAGACTCATTTCTGTGCTGTATTACTGTCTATTTATTCTGATAGCTCTATTTTTATCTATTCATTTTTATGCAAGAAGCCCTCTCTCCTGAAGAATTTATGGTCTGGTGTCCCTGAATGTGCTGTGTCAAACCCCATTAAGGTTTTAAAACCTTCTAAAGGAAATGCCTCTAAAATTATATTAGTTTGGAATCATGATTTAAAACATTGATAAAATGTCAAAAAATGGATTAATAAGTTTCTCTTTAGAAATGCTACAGTCTTGAAAGAAAATAAATGTTTGGTTTGTTTTTCATATTTGGAAAATTAAATGAAGTGTATCTCAGGGGAGTTTTTGATACCTGAGTAAGACCTTAGCAGTTTCTCTTTGAGTTAACTTGATAGATACCAATTTATTTCTGTAGGCAGAATGTTTATTTGGGGAAGAAATGTTAATTTCTGCTCCCTGACTTAATTTGCCTGTTTTGCCTTGCTCTTAGTTCTGTCTTTGCAGTAGGCTCAAAGCTTTTCCTGATTGAGGAAATGAACTGGATTGAGTACAGAGATACTGGGTCATTGTTAAAGAACTCAAAAATTACCAAAACAACAGGTGCTGTTCTAAAAATGAATACTTAATTCCATGTAACCTCTGCTTGTTTTATCCTGTGGTAGCATCTGAGCTTGTGGTAGCACTTCAGTTAACTTTTAGAGTAAGAAAGAAAATTTAAATTTAAGTTCTATATGCAGTATCTTAAAAAAGATCCTGTAACACTAAGAAGTAAATTGTTGTTGTTCAATATATTGTATATATACATTCTTCTTTAGAGTTCTTAGTGTGAAATTCTATCAGAAGATGCAGTTTTAAGCTTTGAAGTAATGTGTTGTTATTTTGCAGGTTATACCTGATCAATTCTCCTGTGGTAAGAGCAGAAAATCTGAGGTTTAAGGAGGAAGGAGTGAGGGATATCCTGAAGGATGTGTTCCTGCCCTGGTACAATGCCTATCGCTTCCTGGTCCAGAATGTTCAGATCCTGCAGCACAAGGTACAGAGCTCTGGAGCACTGGGAGGCAGTGGAAGCTCTGTGCTTCTTCCACTGTTAGTGAGTTAGCACTGTAGGGAAATTCAGATTGGAAGGGAGGTCTGGGCTCTGACAGTCATCTGATCTTTACCTCCTTGTTCTAAGCAGGACTTGACTTCACAGTTAGCTCAGGTTGTATATCCTTGCTGCTAATTTGGTATTTGCTGTTTGCACCATGTTTTATAAAGCTGTAATCACCTGCATCTTTCTCTTCTTGACCAAGCTTATGATATAGAAAGGAGGAGTGGAAGGTAGGGAACTGTCAGGACATAACAGCTGCCGTTTCCCAGGTCAGAGTGCTCTTGATTCCCTCTTGTTTCAGGTCAGGGGGATGACACTGCATTCATACCCTTAAGAACAAAGCAAGGGACTTGGTGTCTGTGGGATCAGGACATTCTGAGCAATTACCTGCTGCTCCTCACCTTGCTGGGGACACCACTTCAAAGCCAAGTACCATGTGTGCTTGAGGGAACCCTTCTGAAATGTTCTAAGTGCTAAACCTGGTTGGTTTTTTTATATCAGTGTTTTTGTAGCAGCTTGGAGGCAGCAGGTACCACCAAAACTGTCCTAGTGCTGCTGTTTCTTTGCTGTTACCCTGTGTCCTGTAGCCAGGACACATCCAGCACAGGGAGGATCTGTCAGAGGAGGCACCTGGACTGCAGGTTCCTGTGCACTGGGAGCAGTGCTTGGCACCACACAGATTTAACACCAGCAGAACTGCAAATAAGTCAGGAAAGTTATTTTCAGCAGTGGCTGCTGTGACAGTTCCTTGAGCAAACTCATTTACTGGAACTTTAATTATGAATCTGCATTAAAATGCTTAACTTGGGAATACTGGATCCTGAATACATTAGCCACAGCATGAAGATTGCCTTCTGTGACATGATGGTTATTTTTTCAAAAGTTAAATTTAAATACATCTTAGAAAAAAAATGATTCAGAAATGGAATGGAAAGAAAGACAAATCACAAAAGCAATAATGCTTTAGACTTGCAGATTACATTTGAAGTCTGCTAAAAATGCTGGATGACTGACATGAGTTTCTACACTTCCAACAAGATTAAAATTTTTCTTATAGTAATTTTTCATTAAAATTGGAGATTTGATGTATATATTGTATAGTTTCTTTTGAAACCAATTTTAATCTTTCAGCTGAGATTAATGATAGAAGGTTACCTCGTGTTCATGCAGACTTTTAGGGGAGAGTGGAAACTAAACAAAAAGTCTTAAACCTTGTACTTACACATGCTGTTGCAGTAGCAGCCTGGTCACTGTGGAGAGCTGCCATTTGAGGCAGTAAAGGCAGCTGACTTCAGTAATTAGTACTGTAAATAGCTTAAACAAATAGTTTTATCTTTTTTAACAACCTCTTTTGGGAAGAAAGTCTGCTAATTCCAGATCCTAATATTTAACAAGTCTTTTTTTAGGATCCCTAGACAGCATTCATCAGACAAACTTATACATTGCCCCCAAAATACACTTGTTTTTCCTGTTTGACCTTTGAATTGTCTGAATTGTGCTTTGCAGCTTTTTGCTGTGATCCCATTAAATCTTGCAAGATCAGCTCAATTGGGGTTGGAAGACCCCAGTGGAAAATCCAGGTGCTTAAGTGGATAGTTGCAGTATTTCAGCAGATGTAATTTGTCTTTCTAGATAGTGAATCCATTCCTGTGTACCAAATTAGGCAAAAGAATGTGCCATTGGAGGTGATAGGGCTTAAATTAGATTTCCTGCCCAGGCTTAAACAACTTTTTCATCGTATTCTGCTTCCTACAAGAGAGAAACCAAAATCCCAGTGTCCTGGATGAAGTCTAATAATAATTTTATGCTTCCTGTAATTCCCACAGTAATTGTAATTAAATGATAGCTGACCTCATGTTGGGATTGCTGCTCTTCTGCATTTCTTTCCTAAGAATCTTCTCTTTTATACTCTGTGAGTGGATCCATAACTCCTGGGTCAAATAATCAAAACATCTTTTCATGTGAACTCTGAAGGAAGGGAAAGGCTAAAGACTCTTAAAACCAGATATTAAATACTATTTGTAAATCTGAGGAGAAAAAATAAAGAAACTCCCTGTTTTCAACCAGTTGTAAGAATATTAAATGGAAAAGAGTCACACTGTGGGCACAGACAAATGTGCTTGTGTGTGGTCCTGCTTGCAATGCCCTGCAGAGTCAGCCAAGTGATGACATTTCTCAGATGGGTGCAGACCTCAGTGTTCTGGAAAGCAGCAAAATGCACTATGTTCATGTTGGATGCCTAAAAATTCCACCTGTTTTCTCAGATTGTTACATTCTTCTGTGTTTTAACTTGTCGAAATTGTCACATGCTCTTAAAAAATAAGATCTTGTTCCTGTGCCCGTTCCCCAAATTGATTCCAGCTTCTCAGTGCACGTCTTGGAAGTGCCTCAGATCCTCCTGGATGAAAGGAGTTAGTTAAATTTAAGGTTCCTACCCTATGTCTGGAAGCTGGGGCTTACACTGCACACAGGGAAAAGAGGACCACATACTGCTGTCCTGCTTTTGATCTGCTTTAACAGACCCAAATCACTGCAGTTAAAAGTTGTGGTGAGGCAGCAGTGGGAGGCAGGTTTTCCTTTGCTCTTTCTCTTACATACCTGTGTCTGGAATTTCATGTTCTCTCGTAGGAAACCAGTGTAACGCAGTGAAGATGCCAAAATACCGGTGGCTGGCAGGTAATTGAATGTAGAGGTTTGAATATATCCCCTTATGACTTGAAAATGTGCTTTGTGTTTTTATGTTGATGATAGGATGAGGGAAGAGAATTCCTTTACAATGAGAACACAGTTAAGGAGAGCAATAACATCATGGATAAATGGATTCTTTCTTTCACCCAGTCACTCATTCAGTTCTTCAAAGCTGAAATGGCAGGTATGCACGTTTGCTGGGGGGGAGAATTGTGTGGGTGTTTCATGAGGTTCAACCAGGCCAAGTGCCGGGTCCTGCACTTTGGCCACAACAACCCCCTGATGCCCCACAGGCTGGGGACAGAGGGGCTGGAGAGCAGCCAGGCAGGAAGGGACCTGAGAGTTTGGATTGACAGGAAGCTGAACATGAGCCAGAGTGTGCCCAGGGGGACAAGAAGGCCAATGGATCCTGGCCTGTGTCAGGAACAGGGTGGCCAGCAGGGCCAGGGAAGTGATTCTTCCCCTGGACTCAGCACTGGTGAGGCCACCCCTGGAGTGCTGTGTCCAGTTCTGGGCCCTCAGCTCAGGAAGGACATGGAGGGGCTGGAGCAGGTCCAGAGGAGAGCAACGAGGCTGGGGAAGGGACTCAAGCACAAGTGCTGTGAGGAGAGGCTGAGGGAGCTGGGGCTGTTCAACCTGGAGAAGAGGAGGCTCAGGGGAGACCTCCTCACTCTCTGCAACTCCCTGACAGGAGGTTGTAGCCAGGTGGGGTTGGTCTCTTTTCCCAGGCAACCATCAGCAAGACAAGAGGGCTGGGTCTCAAGTTGTGCCAGGGGAGGTTTAGGTTGGATATTAGAAAGAATTTCTTTCCAGAGAGGGTGCTCAGCCATTGGAATGGGCTGCCCAGGGAAGGGGTGGATTCTCCATCCCTGGAGGTTTTTAAAAAGAGCCTGGATGTGGCATCAGTGCCATGGGCTGGGAACCACAGCGGGGTTGGATCAAGGGTTGGACTCAATGATCTCAGAGGTCCCTTCCAACCCAGCTGATTCTGTGATTCTGTGTTTGATTAGAGAACTCACCATTCCATCCAGAGATTTCCAGATTCCATGGGAGACTTGGTAAAAGGAAGGAAATCTTTAACCAGCTACCATAATACATGGAATGCTGCTTTCATGGGTGTTAAGTCAGATTTTGCTATGCTTGTTCATGAGATTTCAAAAAGTGATGGGGCTTTTTTTGTCACAGCTGATCGTGTGAGCTCAGTGATGTAGCTTGTTGCTGTAACAACGTCTTCTGCAGTGCTTGGAGCAATTAATATTATTATAATAGTTACTGAAAGACAGCAGTGAAAAGGAAGCTAAATAGAATTTGGAGAAGCTGTAAAAAAAAGATAAAATGGGCAGTGCTTGTCAATTGTATAAAATAGTTTTTGGAGGTATATGAGCACTGGCAATACATTTTTCCTGGTGTAGTTCCATGGAGAGGGTTTCTTTGTAATCATATTGGGAGTGTGTGCAGCAGGATGGATAGCACTAGGGTATTGCACAGCTGTAGGAAGGTACTCCCCTGCTTTTTCTTCCTGCCTGTTGTCTTTTTCATCACCCCACACCTCTCAATGCTCACATTACATTAAGACACTATTAATTGCAAAGAGGAGGAGCTGCAAGAGCCCCCTGAAGTAGCTGTTCTGATGCTGTAAGTTTATAAACTTGCAGATAAAGTCACAGTGGGATTTGAAGAGGTTGTGATGCCTTTAAGGGCACTGGAACCCCACATATTGGAAAGAGGGTGGCTTTGGCTGTTGTCATTCCTGTTTCTGAATAAACAATTAACACCCCCCACAATGCCTGTGATCTTAAGTTGCCCTCTGAAGAATTTTAGAAGCCTTGGGCTTGGGGAGAAGGAAGGTATTAGTGGGATAATAGGTAATAAGAAAACAGCTAAATGCCAGATCTGAGTTCAGGACTCAGAACAGTCACTGTGCTTCTCTCATCTCTTGCATTCCCCCCTCTCAGACTGATCACTCTCACCAAGATGAGTAAGATGAGTTTATCTTGCTACAGTAGATAAAGCAGGTCATTTTGGTAATATCAAACTTTCATTATCAAAATTTCATTAAAAGAAGAAAGAATCCTCAAGCTACCCAACAATATGATGTAGGTGGCCTCTTACTGACGAAAATGTGGCTTCTTCCTATGAGTTGTGTCCTTGAAATTTGATGGTGCTGTGTGTTTAGTTTCATGTGTTGCCAAGCAGAAATATGCAGGACTACACAAGTTCATGTGCTTCAGATAAAGAGGAAAATACTTGAGGGACAGTGGAAAATCAGTTTGTGAATTTGTGAACCTGAGATCTTGGATCAGTGCACGGCTTAGACAGAATTATTTTCAGGAAGGTGAATATGGGGGGAGAAACTTGAATTCTCTGCTCTGGATTTCTCAGAGGAAGATGAAGATAGCAAAAAGGGATGTGTCAACAGCCATCTTTACAGAACAAGAAGGTCTTCCAAGCAGGAGAAAAGAATTTCTGCTGGAAAATGACAATCTAAAGATTTCCAAGACAGTGGTGTTGGTATTAAATGCTGTTGTCTTGTGTTAGATGAAGATAACGTCATGTGCTCATGAAATGAGTGACAGTCTCATTTGGAAGGGATTTATAAACAGGATTTTTCAATTTATTTTTCTGCATAAACTCTGACTCCAGTCAGGCAGATATTAATGAGATGCAGTGAATTTGTGTACTGTGACATGATAGTCTTGTGCTAGTCTCTTTTACAAAGTTATTTGGGGTTTTTTTTTTTTTTTTAAAGACTTCTACTTCATATCACTTCAAGTAGGAAAAATGTCAGGAAGAGACAAGGGAAGGTTATAATGGTGACTGATACCCTCAAATGCAAGGTAAAGGAGATAAATATACTATAAATATAAATTCCTGCAGCTGGGTGTGTGATGGGGTGTAAGAACACACAGGCTTGAAGGTGGCAGTGGGGAGTAGACACCAGGAACCAGAGAAATACTGCAACTGAGCTTTGCTTCTTCCCTTTCATCGAGTGCATTTTAGAGTGGAGCTAAATTTTACACTGACTGCCTCTGGAAAAAAATGTTTTCATGAAGTAAAACTCATGTTAATTCTGCCCCAGTTTCTGGTGGCAGCTTGAAGAGCCAGCAGTGTGTCAACCTGAGTGGAGCCCCTGTCAGAGTGGGATTAACCTCACTGGAGGAGGCTGAGGGAGGAAGGGGAACATACCTGTGCACACTCCAGCTTTGGGATGCTGGGAGAGCCTGGAAAAACTTGAGAGGTGTAACAACCCCCTGCCAGTCCTGGATGGGGAGAGCTTTGCCTTCTGAGAACGTGTGCAGTTGGAGAAGAGGAGCCTCACTTCCATTATCCATGGAAAACATCAAAAGTGGTGTGTGTTGGAAGCCCACACGTGTGTTTGTAAGAGGGTTTGCTGTTGTGTGGTACCTCTGGTGCCCAGAACTGGAGCAGTAGCTCCAAAACCCTCCTCAGGTTGGGGAAGTGTGTGTGTGTAACCTCTTGTAGCTTCACTTTCGTGAGGACACCCTTATCCAGAGGAGTTATTAGCTTTGGAACAGTAGCACAATTTCTCCACTAAGCCTCATCCCTTATAATGGAAAATCCTGGGATTTTTGGACTCTTTGATAAACAGGGCAAGTAGCAAGATCTTGGGAAGATATTATGGAAAGCAATAGGACAAACAATCCTTTTGAGTTTCAAGGGGGGTTAAAAGCCTGTATTAAAAATCAGCAAGCCTTACTACCCTGTTTTTTCTTCCAAAGTGCCCAATACAAGCACTTATTTTAGTAATGCAGCTTTTCTCCTGATGACAGAGTGAAAAAGTGTGTGTGTGTATATGTGCACATGTTTCCATGCACAGGCATGTCTTTCTTGAATGATGAAAAATTAAGATTTCATGTTTTGGTTCATGAACTGAGGTTACAGCTATTGAGAAGAGAAATGCATGTTTCCAGGCTAACTTGGATCTCTTGTTAAAGATATACTTTCCTTGAAGGGTGGTTTTTTTGAGTTTTTTTTTTTTTTTAATTTACTTTTAACCAGTCTCCTGGCTCAATAATACCTAGCTAGAGGAGAGCTTGGAATTCTTTAGGAGTACAAATTCCCACATAAATAATGTCTTCCCCACCGTGGCATGAATCTTCTGAGCATTTCCTTTTTAGGTTTAAATACCACTGCTCTGCCTTTAAAAACACTTTTGGTTTAGAAAACTCAGTGAAAAGTGTGGTGGAGCTTTTAAAGCCAAGATCCATTTTATTCAGTAGCTGCTTGATTAATGACACTGATTCAGAATAAAGATCAAGAAGCTCTTTACTTTTAGAGAAATTAAATACAAGTTTTTCCTTAAAAAAACCTCAGTCTTGTTTAAGGTCCATCCCCACCCCCCTAATTTCTCATGAAATTTGTTTCCCTGTTGCACAGTGATGCTGGTGGTGACCTCTTTGGTGCTGGCAGTCCTCCATGCTTTCAAGTTACACAGAACTTGAAAATACAGCTCTGTTTATGTCTTAACTCGCCAGCCTTGCTGCTGCTTTACGTTCTTGTAGCTTACTGTGTTCC
This sequence comes from Manacus candei, assembly GCF_025592945.1. Classification (NCBI taxonomy): domain Eukaryota; kingdom Metazoa; phylum Chordata; class Aves; order Passeriformes; family Pipridae; genus Manacus; species Manacus candei. The sequence goes on from NW_026138084.1 coordinate 1,085,798, forward strand.
TCAGAAAAATAATAAAAGTCTGTAATTAATTCAGGGAGAATTGATTGAAGGAGGTGCCTCATTTAAATCTGGTGAGCAAAAAAGGAAGCGTTGGCAGTAATTAAGGAAATTTTATTTTATGGATCTACAGTAATTTCTGTTCAACTTCCAGTGACTTGGCTGTATTTGCAGCATGTGCAAATCTAGGATTTGCCAAATCCTCTGCGATTAATAGTCTCTTATCCACTATCCTCTTTACGAGTCAGATAAAAGCATAAGGCTTCCATAATGCCTGTTTGTGTGGGATTAGGGAAGCAGTTTGCTGGTGGATGTTTGTCTTGAAGCAGGAGAAAACTGATGACATGCAATTTCAAAATACAGTTGCAACACAACAGCGTGTCCGGTCCCTCCTTTGAGCTGCTGCTCAAGTTTTGTGTTCAGCACCAGGGCTGCAAATGATAATGTGTTTTTATGAGTGAAGAACTTGACACAGAGGGCAAATATTAACTCCAGGAAACGTGTTTTTCCCTCCAGCTTACAGGCTGTACACGGTGGTCCCTCGGTTGGTGAAGTTTGTTGATATTCTGACCAACTGGTACGTCAGAATGAACCGCAGGAGGCTGAAGGTAGGGCTGTGCTGCCCCAGCCTTGCACTGGGAGCTGAACCCTGGGGTCTGTGTCAGTGGAATGTGTGGCAGCTCCACGGGGTTACACAAAATCATTTGGTGATTTGAAGTGCTCTCAGTTCGTGCCTGGTAGTGGGAATGAGAAGTCAACTTTTGTTTTGTTTTTTTTTTTCCCCTCCTGTGCTTCGTGAGGAAAACCAGTCCAACAAAATGCCCAGTAATTCTGCTGCACTTGATGGAATTGAGCAAAATGTACACAGTTTAGAAAAACAATGTGTTGCATTAACATAGAGCATTTTTGAAGTTTACTGAAGTGAGCTTACTGATCCTAAAATTGCAATTGCTTTTCTTTTTGGTGAACTCTTCATATAGGGTGAGAATGGGACTGAAGACTGCATTATGGCCTTGGAAACCTTGTTTAGTGTTTTGTTCTCCATGTGCAGACTTATGGTAAGGGAGTTACAGCCCACTATCAGTAACACTTTAAGGTAGTTAATATAAAAACATCTTCGTGTATCTCCCCCCTTGTTTTTCCACCTCCTCTTTTTATGGGGCCTCTCTGCCCCATGGTATTAAAAACAAGGCAAATATCACTAGATAAAGAGACATTGTGATTTCTTACGTGATGCCCAAAAGTAACATGTAAATGTCAGGAAGGAGGTAAATTCCATCACTTATTTCATTCTGCATTTTGAATAACATCACAGTTGCAGACACTGTAAGCCCTGTTTTTGCTGAACTGTCCCTATGCAATTCATGGTATTATTGATTCCTAATGTACAAGCAATAAAGATGATGATTGAATTTAACATTACAGGCACCATATACTCCATTTATCACTGAGCTGATGTACCAAAATCTGAAAACACTTATTGATCCAGCCTCGGTTCAGGAAAAGAACACTGAAAGCATCCACTACCTCATGCTCCCCCAAGTCAGGTAAGAGGCAGTTGTTGCGTGGCAAAATGGGGTTTTGGTCATTTTTTGAGAGGGATTTTTATTAATTTTGAGGGGTTTTATGTTGTGGTTTTTTTTTTTTTAATTTCATGGAACAGTGCTCCTTCATTTGTGTTTAAAACTGCATAACAAGAAAACAAACTGCTTTAATAATGTGAATATTCCTTTGCCCCTGAAAAAAAATGTTAGGATGCTAGTCAACGTGCTCTTTTTTATAAGCAAAAAATGTTTAAATTTTGATTAAGGTCTGATTAATGTTAGTCTCTTTGCTGTAGGAGAGAATTTCATTATCAGTGAACTTCACACTCCACTGCCAGTTTTAGCTGGGAATTTTCTTTTCCCTCCACATGGAGGCAGTACACTTGTGTTAGGTTAAGGATTATAGATAGGAAAGAAAAAAATTAAGGGGAATACCTGTTCTCCACTCATATTTTCTTATGGTGGGCAAGGAATATGGTTTTTACTCCTCAAACTGTGCACTGACTAGAAGCTGTAGCACCTACAGAAGGGCCCTGAGGGATCAGAGACCTTCCTTGCAGGCCCTACATTGGCAAGAACATGTGCATCTCCCATCTCTAGGCCTTTCTTGGTGAGTGCTAGTTCCAGATCCCACGAGGTTTGGAGTTATTGTTGTTTGTGTGGAGCCAGCAGAGCGAGTTCTTTTGGCTCCAGGTCAGGAATTTAGCCCATTGTCCAGGGATTGCCTGTAAGAGGATCCCTCATCTGCAGGAGAGATCCTTCTGTGGGTGCTGATGGGTGAGGTTTGTTGGAAGTGCCAATATGTCCCAAAGGTTTGGGACATGGCTGTACTGGATGTGTGCTCTGAGTCATCCTTAGTATCAACTCAGCCCAGGTAAAACTTTGCAACTGAAGTATTTTTGGATTAGTTTTGATGTTTTGAGGGGTTTTTTTTTATCCAGCTGAGGGGCACACTGGTATTGCAGTGGATTAAGTTAGTCCCTGCATTTAGTTCCTTCATCTCAGTGTTCTCTTGGTCACTGAATATAAGAGAAGGAGCTTTCCTTTAGTGTTGCAGCTCGGTTTGAAAACCCTCAAGGGCAGGGGATCTGACCTTGATACTTTACCTGCCAGTTTAAAAATTTAAGCCTTCCATAATGGTGTTTCTTTTATGGATGCTGTATCCTTTGAGGAGAGTGTATGGTCTTCCTGAGAGCTTTAATAGTGAGAGTTATTGCAACAGGCAGTTGGAGATTGACATAATGACAGTGCTGATTTTCTGTTCCCTGGGAAAGTGCTGGGGAGAATATGTAATCAAGGACTGCAACCCTCCTCAGTGAGCTGGCAGGAATGGGTTTGAGCTCCTGGAGAACAGAGTCCTGGAAGGGGGGTGAGCTATTCACAGAGACTCAGTTCAGGCATGGCCTTAACATGAGCATTTAAAAGTGGATTAATCACTTTTTACTCCACTTAGTGCTGACTGACTTGCTGCTGTATCATGCCAACATGAGATATTTGAGTGGCTTGCACAGCTTTCCTCTTGTTGCATTTTGTTTGTATTTTTGTCTGTTACTAGTCTGTGTAATTTATTGGCTCCCTTCTGTATCAGTTGTTCCCTTATCAGATAAAAAGGTGTGTTTTCAAGACCAGATTAATGTTGGAGTTTGAGTTTCACCTTGAGTTGTGAAGCACATAATTGCATTGACTCTGAATGTTTTTCTGATGACAGCATAAGGACAATATTGTCAGTTAATAATAAGGGATATTTTTGGTTGCAATTACAGAAAACACTATTATAACAACATGATGGGTAAGTGCAGATAAAGCTGAGGGACTTGGCCACTTTCACAGCTGAACTTGACTCAATATCTGTGTTACAAACCCCACTGGGGTAGTACTGGGTTGCTTAGTGTCTGAACAGATGGGTCACATTAAAATTTGGTGGATGTGCATTCAGTCTGTGAAAAATATTGTCATTTTGTGGCTCTGCAGCGTTGTTAAGTAATGGCAAGTAGTATTGAAATACTGCCACATAATCCTATATGAATCCTTCTGGGAGCAAAATCTTCTCTCTTGCAACTTACCACGTTTCCAAGTTTTTGGAGGATCATCCTGAAGGTCTGGCTTTTGGAAGAACAAAAGCTTCAAAATAGGTAGTGACATCTTAAAGCCCAAATGCAGAACATGAGAATATTCCAGTTGTAAGTTTTGCTTTACCAGCTCTGTTTTCCTGGCCAGTCCTTATGGGATACGTGGTTTTCATCCCAGTACTTTTGCTAAATAATGTTACAGCAACTATCTCTGTTCACCTCATTTTATTCACATCTGTCTTTTAAACTGGTACCTCTGGTCTTGATGTGATACTTGTGCAATCTTAGAGTAGCAGCTGAAGTAATGCATCTACTTGAGAAATCAAGAAAGCCTTGTTTACAGAACTCTTGGCTGCTTGTACATTTGAAACAAGATGTGAACATCAGCTCACTCAGGAAAAAAAAGGCCAAAATTTCAAGCCCAATCCTCTCCCCCCCCCAAAAAAAAAACCCAAAGGGCAAAAAAACCCCCCACCCAACCCTACCCTGCCTCCAGATGGAAAGGTATTAAAATGATGAAGCCAGGAAAGATGACAAAGCTGTCTAAAACCTCAGACTCAAATATCTGTAACTCCTGGAAAAGATGAAAAATTGAGATCCAGTGAATTGTTGCATTATTGGTAATTCATTTTCTTTATAAGTACCCTATTTATAATATCTTTTTGCATCTTCTTGTGATATTATTAATGTAAATTGTACTTTTTATTGGATGTTAATAGGATAGGTAGTATGACTCAATCCATCTTCTCCACCTTGTGAGAGGTGCTAAGAAAAGATTTAAAAATAGCTCCTCTATTTGTTTTCAGCAAGTTATTTCCTCCTTGTCTTCTCCCCAACAAAAAGAGAGGAAAAACCTGTTTGTTCATTTTTCAAATTGCCCCAGCCAAGGCCTAACTGAGTCTATTGTAGGAGATTTCAGAGAAGGGGGTAAAATGCTTTCAATCTGCTCAAAGAGATGCAATGAAAATGAAGCAATATAACGTTTCCTTTCCAATCCAGGGAGGATCTCATCGACAGGAAAATCGAAAGTGCCGTTTCTTGTTTGCAGTCTGTGATTGAGCTTGGGCGAGTAATCAGAGACAGAAAAACCATCCCAGTCAAGGTTAGAACTCCTAAGGTCTCTTATCATACCTTGGGAATGTGTAACAGCTTTGTAACTTTGGGATAAACCTGGGAAAATTCAATAGTTAAGTTTCTGGTTTGTTTTGTGTTTTTTTTTTCCTTCTCCCCAGTATCCTTTGAAAGAAGTGGTTGTTATCCATCAGGATCCAGAGGCTCTGGAAAACATCAGATCTTTAGAGAAGTATGTACTTGAGGTAAGAATATGATGCTTAACTAGATTGTCTGTGTCAGCTACCTGAACAACCAAACCCCCAGCCTTCCCTGTTGGTGATACTAATAACTCACCAGGTAAAATGAAGTTAAAAGAGATTATCATGAAAGGGGTTTTCAGTGGGTACTGTGTGCAGCACTGCAGGGAAGTGGGTGAGGAGCTGAAGTCAGTTAGTGCTGAGAAATACTTAGTAGCTCAAACTGGCCACAGCAGACCAAGGGGCTTTAGAAATGTTCTTTCCCTTGGTCAGTGAAAAGAAAAAACATTTCCTGAATGAAAAGACAGTAGTCAACTACACTGTCCAAGAGTTGGATTAGAGAATTTGTGATCTCCTTCAGTTAAAGGGCATCAAAACCACTTTGGCAGTAAGTGGAAGGGGTTGATGGAGAGGGGAAGGGAGAATAGGGGACCAGTGAGGTTTTTTGCAGGGTGTCATTTAGGAACTATACCATCAAATAAGTAAGATGTGGGTCTATACAATTTCTTCACTCATCTGTTCCTTTATGTCACTGCAGTCCTCTGGAGTGTGTGTCCATTAGAGAAGTGCAACCTGCCCTGCTGCCAAATCTTTGCCTTTGGATGACGGGGCTTTTATCCAAACAAAGTAACTTCATGGGTTTTGGAGCTTCACTTCCTGAAATGGGTTGCACTTTCTTCTTTTGGTCATGTTGAGGTGTCCTGTGCAGGGCCAGGAGTTGGACTTTGGTGATCCTTGTGGGTCCCTTCCAAGTCTGGATAGTCCATGATTTCTCTTAAACTTGTAGTTATCCATTACTCCAGCAAAATACCCTCTTTCCCCAAGCCTCATATACATCTATGGAGGGCCTCTAAAAATCCTGCTGGGGGAATTGAATTAGTGCTGGCTGTGGGAGTCATGGCTCAGTGCACAGGACCTCTGGATCAGCATGTGTGCTTCTTGCTTTTAGTTACTGTGGGACTTAAATTCTTAAAAATTGTGCACTAGAGGAATTTTAATTAAAGAAGTCTTGATTAATTTGCAATTTTCTGTCATGTTAGCTTGTTGACTTGGCAGTTATGATACTCTGCCTTTAGAATTGCTGCTACTACTACTATTATTATTATTATTATTATTATTATTATTATTATTATTATTATTATTATTATTATTATTATTATTATTATTTCAATACCTGGATCTTTTCAATAGCAGATTTTGTGGAATTTAGGTTAGTGCCTCTCTCTTTTTTTTTTTTTTATCTGAATGCTGGATTTGTGGATTCTGGAGAATCCAATTTTAAGGGAGGTAAGGTTTGCTTCCTGAAATGACTTCCAAAAAGGTAGCTGACAAAATTTGTTGTCAACTTCTGCAACTAGTAAAAGATAACAGAGGCACCTGACAATTTGTAAATGATTACATAATTGGAATGTACATAAATGTGTTTTGATTTATTTTGATTTGCTACTGCAGACACTGTTAAGGTGTGTCTTACACAGAGGTGATTTACAACATGCTCAGATGCCTTCATGGAAGCACAAAGTGCTGTCTATTGTCCTGTCTTTATTCTGTATCTTAAAATTCAACAAGCTGATGCTGAAGCTGAGTGTGTGTTTTATTGTACTACCTGGCAATCAATCCAGTTGTTTACTGGGATGGTGCAGAGCTAAAGAGGTCAGTGATTACAGGCAGGCTGGGATAGCTTTGCCTGAGCTGTGTTTGCAGCTTTGTTCATCGACCTCCTACGTATTCAGAGCTTTAGAACCTTCAGTGATTGCCAGAAGTGTGTTTCTAGAAAATTTGCAGATGCCAGAGGTAATCGGTAAGAGGAATTACACCATTTAATTTCATGCAGCTGCTGACAAAAGAATTGGAAAAATACACTTGTCAATTCTTCAAAAATTCCATTCATTACTTTTGCAGAGGGAGCTGCAGTCTTTGATCTGCAGTCCTGCTCTCTCATCTTCAGAACATAGCAAGTCATTTAAATAAATGGATTTTAATATTAGAACTGTCCAGATTATAGAGTTGTCATGCAAAAATAGCCATGCTCACAAAATGAAATACATCCAGCAGGCTTTTAGCAACTGGACACAGTTGCATTTTATTCATTAGTATTTGAGGCCATTTAGAAGCCTGGGTCAGGACTTCTCTTCCCAACTGCTTCCAGGGAAGGGCTTTGTCTGAGTAGATTTGACTCTCTGCACAGTCAGAATCTTATTTTAATCCAGCCTTTGTATTCCTTCCAACCTCCAGCCCTTTGTAGGGCTGTTATAAAACAGAGAAAATGGGCTTCTCCAGCAAACCCAAGGTCTGTCAGTGTTTCATGTGGCACTGGTGTTATGGTGATGTGGTGTGACTGGGTCTGGCACTGGGCTGAATGAACTGACACAGGAACTGTGGCAGTGTGGGGGCCTTCAGTCTTTCATTTATTACAGAATTACATAACCAGTGTTTATTTTCCTTCTTAGGCTGCTTGCTTAGAGACCCCAGCCCAGAGAATGCCCAGCACTGGCATTTCTCTGTCTCAGCTCTGAGGACTGGGCATAGCTGGGGCACATGGCACCAAGGAAGGGCCCCTGTATGTTCAGGCATTCCATGTACAGGTCTTCCCACTAGTGATGGAAAGGGCTGGTTGCCTTGGTTTATCTGCATGAGGCTTCAAAGATGTGTTAAGGACCAAATTTTGAGTAATTAGGAAGATAAAACTAAAAACTGTTTTAAGTCAAAGCACTGAGGCTGATACAAACAGACCCAAGATACAGACTTGCCTGTTTCTGGAAGTCATTCCTGTTTTTTTAAATGGATAATGTGTACAGAAGAATGGTTTCCTAATCTAATTAGTATAGAAAACTTGTCCTGATGGAGTTGCCTTCTCTGTGATTTATCTAATCAGACTCAGTCATCTCTCAGTTTGTGCTCTTTTTTGGATTATTATTTCTTTTCCCCCACGAGTTTCTCATTTACCACTCGTGGGCTCGTTTCCAGCAGCACCCCACTGAAACTGAATTTCTGAAGTGCGTAATTTTCATTAGATTTCCTGAAATTATTAAATAAATATGTATTAAATAAAATTAGATTCAGTTGTGTTCTTGGCTCCTCATGTCAGTAGGACTTCCTAGGGAATTAGGCTGCAGCTCAGAGGTTGTATTTAAGCTTTATTTCTCAATCTAAGTGTTTGGCTACTTGCTAGTCCTGTCGTGCTGATGCTCCCATTTACTTGTGCTTCCTGAGTGCCTTGGAGTAGTTTGCTTGCCAGGTGCACCTGGGGATTCTGTAGCACGTTGATGTGAGTTCTAACAACCTTCCAGTGGGCATTAAACAGTAAGTGCTTCAAGCACTGGGCAACCTGACAGAGCAAACCTGCTGAATTAGAGTGAAATGTGCTGCAGATCCGTGCAGGTTTGTGCCTGGAGAAGAGTTCGTGTCGGCAATTTAAACTTTCCAAGGCCTGTCCTTGGTCTGTTACACCAGGAACAGAGTGAGACTGTGTGAAACTAGAGATGTCTGTGCCAAGTCCTGCAGTGTGTGTGCAGTGTCCTGCAGTGCAGAGGCCGTGCAGGGACAGCACCAGCACCTGCCACCCCTTGCAGTGGGCTCCTGTTGTAGGCACCACCTGCATTATAGACCCTGCAGGCACGTGCCTGCCTGTTCCCTTTGACATCTTTCCACGTGCCTGCTGTTAGGGGCTTAATTCCTCTTTGAACTTGGTGTCACAGTCCTGCTTTGCTCCTCTGGTAGCATTAGTTCTAAGGGTTGACTACTTGTATCTCTTTCTTAACCCCTCTCCCACTCTTTCCTAGTGCATGTTCCCTCACTTGAGGGGTTTGGTGAATAGCAGTTTTACCTTCTCACATTTTACGACTTCAACTTTCCTCTCTCCAGAAGGTTCTAGCCCTGGTCTTTCCTCATGTAGCACCAATGCCATCCTCTCAGTCAGTTGTTCTGTAAAACTTCCCACAGCACCACCGTGTTCCCTTCAGACACGGGGACAAAACCTGCACGTGTAACTTCGAAAAATGGGCATTCATAAGTTTCTGTAGTGGCAAAATACCATCTTTGGTCTGGGGCCCCTCCTGAGTTTCATGTAAGTTTTATCAGCTGTTTTGGCTGCTCCAACACACTGATCTTGTGCTGCAGGGCACACATGGCAGCTTTTCTGAGCCAGGGTGGTTTTCTGTGCAGTGAGGACCTGGAATGAACAGGTGAGGAAGGAGACAAGAATGGGGCAGTTTTGTACAACTTAAACCATGAAATTGCTGGTTATAGTTTCCTGGCTCAATGCATACTGAAAGGACTGTTTCAGCAGAATTTTCCTTCCTGAGTTCTGCCAGGCCATTCCCAGAGCCACTGCACACCAAGGTTATGGGTTTAACTCTTCAGGCAATTGTGAGGGTGAAATAAAAAGGGCTGTTGAATAGGGGCCTGATTTGAGTTGAGAGCTGGCTGGTGTCTGTTAATAACAGAGAAATGGTACCTAGAGGCTGAGGACAGGGCTGCTGAAGGGGTAGGTTCCATGTTGGTTGGCTTTATTTGCTCTTCCAGTGTTGGCCAGTGACTTAGACCACAGAGACAACCACAGACAGAGCTTGCAGCTTGAGGCTTCCACCTTCCCTGGGGCCGTGGCCTCTGGTCTGTGCCCTTTCTTTCCATGGCTGTCAGAGATGTTCTTTAGCTTCACTTCTCTCTGGTGTCTTTGTCCAGGAGCTCAACGTTCGCCGGGTGACGCTGTCTGCGGACAAGGAGAAGTACGGGGTGCGGCTGAGGGCAGAGCCAGACCACATGGTGCTGGGCAAGCGCCTCAAGGGGGCATTCAAACCTCTCGTGGCTGCCATCAAAGAGCTGAAGAGTGAGCAGCTGGAAAAGTTCCAGGAGACAGGTCTGTAGTGGTGCAAACCCCTGAACAATGGCAATAGATCCTGCTGTGGGCTTAGGGGAGCGTGAGGGCTACTTCGCTCTTATCATCCCTGTGAAATTTTTTGGGATGAGAGTAGGAGAAAATTTGGGTTTGTTAGTTTTACTGTTATTTTGCTGACAGTAGGTTAGAAATGGCTGTGTACACTAATATTAAACTATCCCTCTGTTAAACTGTTTCTTCCCATCCTGGGAGGTGGAGGTTGGATCTCAGGCAAAGGTTCTTCCCCCAGAGGGTGGTGGGGCACTGACCAGGCTCCCCAGGGCAGTGGGCACAGCCCCAAGGCTGGCAGAGCTCAAGGAACTTTGGACAACACTCTCAGGCCTGGGGTGGGATTGTTGGGGTGTCCTGGGCAGGGCCAGGAGTTGAATTTAATCCTTGTGGGTCCCTTCCAACTCAGAATATTCTACAGTTTTAAGTGCTACTGTAAGGCCAAGATGAAGCAGGGAATAAGCTTTCTGTGAGACTGAATCAATTTGAAACTGAGTATTTGTGCAACAGTTTTTATTCTAAAAGCATTCCTTCAGTTCCAGAGTTACAAGTGGGTGTGAATTTTGCAGCTATATCTCTTTAGTGAACTGCTTAAATGGAAATTAGGATTTGGTGGAGTACACAGGTTAGTTTTAAGTTTTATTCCATTCAGATGGTTCCCCACCAACAGTTGCTGAAGTGCCTGTGTTTGAGTGAGTTCTGCTGCCTGGAGAAGTGCCTGTGTGAAAAGTGGGAATGTGGGTAGTTCATTGCTGCTCACTAGTGCTTAACTGCTGTTTCACTGTATTGCAGATGTACTGCAGTGCATGTGTCTGAAGTCTGATACTTGTTTAAAGCCTTTTGAGTTTAGCACTGTGGTTTTTTACTCTGGTAAGAGATGCTCTTCCTCTGCCAATTGTGCAGGCACCATTGTTGTAGAAGGACACGAACTCCATGGGGAAGATCTCCGGCTCATGTATCAGATTGCAGAAGGATCCTCCCAGTTTGAGGCACACTCTGATGCTCAGGTATTTTATTTTTTTTGTTTGTTTTTTTTTGTTTGTTTGTTTTTGGTTTTTTGGTTTGTTTTGTTTTTGTTTTTTTTGTTTCTGTTTTGTTTTTGTGGGTTTTTTTTGTTTTGTTTTTGGTTTTTCTTTTTTGTTTTTGTTTTGTTTTGATTAAGGGAAGAGTTCCTCTAAAAGTAATAGGAAAGTGGTGGGGTGGGATTGTTAATTCAGGTAGTTCAACAGATTTTGGGAGCCCGTCTCTTGAATTCTGGAGCTGTTGAATACTCTCTTCACCATCGTTTTTTGTTAAGTGAGGAGCTCTAGAAAAGCAACCTGAATGCCTGAGTAGAGCTTGTTTCAAGTTTGTCACCTGTTCCTCCTTCTTCTTTCTGTGCATTTGCTCAGGTGTTAGTTCTGCTGGATGTTACCCCAGACCAGTCCATGGTGGATGAAGGAGTTGCCCGGGAGGTCATTAATCGCATCCAGAAGCTTCGCAAAAAGGTGAGGAAGGAGTGGTTGGGGCCAAGGCATTTGAATTTCCTTTGCAGCAATCTTTGGGCAGTATGGAACAGAAAATAACCCTTTTAATTAAACATGAAGCCATGTGTCATTTACTCCTCATGTATAATGTTCTGATTAGAGCTCTTGCAAGAGAATCCAAAGGATGTAAAAAGAAAATTTTCTTGGGACGTGTTTTTTGGAAAAGATATCTGTGCAGTTAAGGCTGCATAAATCATAGATTCATGGAATAATCTGAGTTGGAAGGGACCTTTCTTCAACATAAGACTGAAAAATTACACATTTATACCAAAATAGCTATTTTTCTATATTAATTTTTAAAAATATATGTATAAGTATGTAGATTTCTATATATATACACCTATGTAGATTTTTATATATACACTTGTGTAGATTTTATATATATACACCTACCTATGTAGATTTATATATAGAAACATTTTAATATATAAACACACATATATATATATATAAAAAATAAAACTTATATGGATTTTTTTTTTTGTGCAAAATAAAGCTGGGAAGGAATGTGGCCATGAAAACTCTTATGTTGTTGGATGATTTAAATTTAGTTCTTTAGTGACATGAGGCCATAGTTTATTTTCCCTTAAATGAATCTCAAAATACTTAATCTTGCATATACTCCCATGTTTCAAGGCTCTTGCCTTTGTGACACAAGGATTGTTTTATTCTAAATCTTTAGTGGAAACTTTTGACAAATCCCTGGTAAATATCTTAAAAGATTTTTTTTTTCTTTCACATAACAAGTATTCTTCTTTAAATTTGTAATTTTGCTGTCAGTAACAGTCTATTTGTGTGTCCTACAGCGGAATCTGGTTCCTACAGATGAGATCTCAGTGTACTACAGGTCCCAGCCAGAGGGGGAATACCTGGACACCGTTATCAAGGAACATGCAGAGTTCATTTTGGCCACAATAAAGGCTGAGCTGAAGCCTTACCCGGTGCCTACCCCAAAGGAAGTTCTCATCCAGGAAACAACCCAAGTAAGAAGAAAAAGCTCTGACTGCATAGCTCACTTTATCTGCTTTTGACCCAACAAACTGCTCCAATTACAGAAAAATGTCAATGTTTATTTATGGGATGTAGTGGTTATTGTTTTGTGTTTGTAAATTTCTATATTAGTGTTTTTGGTTTCAAAAAGAAAAATATTTAGTTTCTGTATGTGTAGTGGTTTTGAAAATGAAACTGCTCGGGTACCAAAATAAATGAATAATTAGTTGTTTGTGTAAGCTTAATGCACAGGTATTTGTACTTGGATTAGTGCATTGTTTAGGCAGCCAGAACATTGTTGCTCTGATTTCTTCAGGTTAATATGCTTTTGTATTGGAACTTCCTTCAAAGCTAAATTTTTCTTAAGACCAACTTCAGTTATTAATACTTAAGGCTGCTTTTTTCCCTGCCCCCTGTTGCTGAAGTTGTCCTTGGTGCCAGTGCAGTTTCACAGATAGTTCAAATGTGCTGTTGAAATGGAACAGCAGTTTCCTTCGTTTTCTTTGATTGCTTCTTCTGCCATATCTGACCACACTCTTGCCCTGGTTTTACTCAAACTTACTCTACCCAAAAGACATCCCCAGCAGAATCGTGGGTGAAGTATTTTTCAGCATAAATGTCATGCTGGACCAGAAAGACCAGAGCGTGGGATATATCCAACTTAAAATTTGATTTACAGAACGGCCGGAGGGACCATTTTGTTTATTTAAGGAAAATATTGTGTTGTGTTGGTTTAATAAGACAATATTCAAACCATGATCATATTTCTCTTTCTTCAGCTGAAGGGATCAGAGCTAGAAATTACCCTTGTGCGAGGGGGGGTGTGTCAGCCTGTTGGCCCAGCCTGTGCCTACGTCAACCTCAAAGTTTGTGTCAATGGGACAGAGCAAGGTAGGAATGTTCCTCAGAGGGGTCTGTGTGTGAGTGTCTGTCTGGGGGTGTGCACACTCTGTGTCTGTGTTTGTGCTCAGAGCATGGACCCTGAGAATCTCTAATTCTCCAGGTTGTGCTGTCAGTGCAGGTGATGCCTTGATGTGGAGGAGATGCTTTGAAAACCTTAGATATGAAGTATAGAGCTGAAAAGAATACTAGAGAATAATATGTGTATTATATTAATTATAGATTATATTGTGATCATATGATTATAAAATAAAACTAGATGATAGAATGACTATGTTTTGGATAATGAAAAGATGAGAGCAGTGATATTGGTAAAAGTATTACAAGGTTGAATTGTATATTAAAAGAAGGAAAATTAAATACACTCAGGGAATTTTTCCTACATGTATTGACAGTTTATGTATCAAGTAAGTGTTAACATGGTCACAGAGCTGCTCCCTGAATGATAATGAATCCAACTGTAAAAGTTTGGTGACCATCTCGGAGGGCTCTGAGTCTGCCAGTTCTTAATCAGTATAATACCAGGTTATACTTCAGTGGCATACAACTTAGACTGCTTTATTAGTAAAAACAAGTAAAACTTCTATACTCTAAATCTGAAGTACACTTCAGTCCATTTCCCTGTTTTCTTTCCTCTTTCCCTTTCTTACTAAAATAATTTTAGGAAGATGTAGCATTGCCAGTTTAGAAACTCACAGAAAGTGATGTTTAGTGATGAGAAAGCATCACTAGAAAATCACTGGAACTTGGGTGTTGCTCACAAACTGCATTTTAATTTCTTAATTTTGGTTTTAGATGGTGTGCTGCTGCTGGAAAATCCAAAAGGAGATAACACCTTGAACTTCACTGGACTTGTAGATGCTGTCTCCTGCATTTTTGGTCTTAAAAATTCAAAACTGACAGTTTTTAATGGAAACACAGGTAAATGGAGTATGACAAGGAAAATTGGAAGTCTTTCTAGCAGCATCTAGGAGTTGTTTACTGTAGAATTATTTACTGTATAATTTATATCTATCTATATAAAATTGACAGGAAAATGGGTAAGGAAATATTGCATTTTATAGCACTTAGCTTATGAGACTGTGTTTATAGTCACATCAGAATGTTTCCAAAAGGTGCTGCTAAATGGTGCTCATCTCCTCTGTTATCTTCCTTCCACTGCAGTTCTCTTCAGGGCAAAATCTGATTTATTTCAGGGTTTCCATCAGGCCCAGGCTGTGCCATGAACTGATGGTGAGCTGCCATCAGCTCTTCCATGCTTTCCTTTTCCTAATGCCTCAGTGGGCAGGATGAGAACTTCACTGCTGTCTGTAGAAAAAAAAAATGCTGCCTTGTCACCCTGGAAAAACTTGAGGATTCTCTGCATTTCTTCTTTTTAGAAAAACTGATTGAATATTAAAAATACTGCAAAAATGGTAATTGGATGGCTACAAAAACTTTCCTTAGTATTTTTTCATAGAAACATTTCTGAAGTACATCTGAGGGGGAGGTTCTTGGGTTGTCTGTTTTTGGGTGCCCATGGCACTGCTCAAGATCACCAGTTTGTCCACCAATGCCATCTGTAGGGGAACAGTCTTACTTGTGTCCATAATGTCACTGTTACCATCTTTATCTTTAGTTTCTTGACTTCTGCAAGTGTTTCTAGAAGGATATTTTGGGGGTTTCCACATCTGATGTCACCTGTTCCCTTACTGTGATAAACCTCTTTCAGGTTGTGCTCAGCTAAACTGAATAGTCCTGTCATACAAAAGGATTATTCTTTACTCTCAGTTAGAGGTGATTTAAAGGAGATCCCTCAGTATCTTCCTCGAGTTTCAGTTGTGTTTAAAGGAGGAAATAGTTTTCCTTGAAGTCCTTTTCCAACTAGTGGGGATATCCTTCCTAGCAGTGTGGTCTGTGCCTGCAGAGGTGGCTATGGACTGGTATTGTTCATTGCTATCACAAATATTAAGAGATGACCTGCAAAAGGCCAAGAAAAGTTGGGAAACTCCCATTCCATTAAGATTATGAGCAGTTTAACTCCTTATCTGGTCACAAATAGAACAAAAAGGAAACAGCATAAATCCACTAATGTGGAATTCCTGAAGGAATTGGTAAAGAAAATGAAAACCTTCCCTCTTCCTAAGAGGTTCTTTTCTGCTGTAGGAACAAAAGCTTCATTCCTTTCCTTTCCATGTCACTTTTGCTCTGTAGGGATCATTTGGGGACTTCCCATCTTGGTGTGCTGATTTTAAACTTTCACTCTTTGCAAGTGGTCTGGGCAGAGCAGGTTTTTTTTTTCCTCTGCCCACTTAGTAACAATGTGGAAATTCCCTTGGAAAGTTTAGATTATCAAATTCACTTTTGTTGCAGTTTGTCAAACAAGTATTCATCAGCAGAAGGTACAGCTCCCTGAGGAGTCAGGGTGGAAAGCATGTGCAAGGAAAATACCTCTTAGAGAGGTCAGAGAATAGGCCTGGAATTCCTGGTGTTTGCTTTGGATACAATCCATTTGATTTTTCTGCCCCACCTTGGTGTGGGTTATGCCAGGTGAGGCCTCGTGGTGGTTCCAGGCCTCCTTAGGTGAGGCAGGGCTTGGGATCAGCTGCTCTGTCTGAGAGGAATTGTAGAGGAAAGTTGTGCACTCTGGACAAGTTGTTGCTGAATTGTTCCCATATGTGTTAATAAAATTGTGACCCAGTAAAACCATATTTCTGGCTCCATATTTCCCTTCCTGTGGTTTTTAGGGCTGTCCACTTTACTTGCAGTAATTTATTATCTTGTTTTCTAATTGTAATGAAGATTTACTTAGGGTTTGTGTAATGGCACAGGACCAGGCAGTTCTTGTATTAAGGGAGGCTCAAATATGTCATGTCCCTGGTTTTCAGTGCAGCATTGAAATAATAGGATAAACATTTCCTTCCCAGCAGTATATTAAGGTATTTTGAGGAACTGCACAATCACTGAGCAAGGCTCTGGGATGTGTACTGACCTTCAGAAACTGAGAATAGAATTTGTCTCTTAACATTAAAAAAAAAAATAATCATTCAGAGGGAAGAGCCTGGGCTTAAGTCAAATAGTAAAACAGTTGTCTGTGACTTTCTTTTTGCTCCAAATTGCTGAAAACTTTCTAAACTCATTGTTGGGAATGCTTTTAGACTTGCACTCGTCTTTCATGGAAGTAGCCCATACTGAAAAGGTCCTATTAAAAAAAAAAATCATTTTTTCAATGTTTGTAGGAAGAAATGAATCTGTAAATCATGTAGGGCTTCAAGGGGAGGGGAACAGGAAGTGGAACAAAAATCCCTCTACAAACTTCTCAGTCCGTGTCTTGTTTCATCTTCAGATGGCTAATTTTTTTGTAAATCTATTCTTAGCATTGTTTTCTGAACAATAGAGCACAAAGATTTATTTTCTTAGTCTTTAATTTTTAAAAGGCCATGGGGCTGCAAGGCACCTTAGCAGAACATTACCACTTAAATCTCAGCTGCAGGGAGAGATGACTTTAAAAGTGATTTTAATATTGATGAGCACTTGTAATAGCTGCTTGCTTTCAAGTCTGTTGTTATATATGAAGAAATGACTCACATTTTTTCTTTTTCTTGCTCTTATTAGAGGGTTCTAAGAACAGGCTCCGTTGACAGCACTCTGCATAAGCTCTTCCCTGGGAAAATGTCAGCAGTCCTGTAATGCCAAATGCTAATTTGTTAAATAGGCAAACCCCCATTACTGCAGCTCATTCCTCCTTTTCCTGCATGGATCCCAGCAACTGGGCAATGGTAAACTGGAAGTTGCTGGAGCTGGGTGTTTGTAGCTCTGTCAGCACCCTGCTCACTGTGCTCTCTCCTACCATGCCCCATAAACTGTGCTGCTTTAGGGCTGTGCTGAGAAAAACCTACCCCTGACTCCTCTTGGTAATTCCTCTCCACTTGTTAATTTAGTTGTTTTCTTGCTTTCCCAGAAGTAAAACCAAAAGCAGCTCCCCTTCCTGTGGGCTGGGGCACGTGCCTGGCACCTCAGCCATGCCAGGGCAGTGTTTGGGCACTGCTGGGTGGGCACTGGCATTGGGACATCTGCACTCCTGGAAGTTGAGTTGGAGTAGCAACAATGAAGTTTTGCCTTTTTCTTTAAAGCTTTATAAAGATTATATATATATAGGAATATATAGAGTTTAATGTATTCAATATTAATAAATATCCTGATGTTGCATAGTAGCACATTCCCAGTGCTGCTGCAGCTTGGGGGAGTTCGGGTGCAGGCAAAGATCACAGGTCTGCATTTAATGAGGTAGAAATGAGTAAGTGAATAATTTCTTGCTTGTTTGAAGTTATTTTACTGATTTTATTGCATAAGCAGTTGTGTGTTATGTGCATAAGGAGCATCATGTAGCAGCTGATTTCTACAGCAAACTAAGTACTCTGTGCGAAAACAAAATATTTCAGCACAAATCCTACTTTTCAAACCAGAGAAAAGCTCTCTCTTGAGGAGGGAATTGTGAAAAGGGAGTGAGGGGTGAGAAAGCCTCATTGTCAGCTCCTGGAGTGGGCACTGGGCTGAGCTCCCCACGATGGCCTGACTGCTCTCACTTTCTGTTCCAGAACTGGTGAACAAGACAGACCTGCTGGGCCTGAGTGGAAAGACTCTGCACGTGACAGCAGGGTCAGCCCCTGCCCAGATCAGCTCTCCTGCTGCCCTGCTCTGCCAGTATATCAACTTACAGCTCATGAATGCAGCACCACAAGGTGTGTGGGATACTGATCTCCTCAGTTACAGGCTGAGCTTTCTGGGATGGAAGCTTTGGCCACCATCACTTGCTGGTGAAGAGAAGTACATAAGTTTCAATTGGCAGACGGTGATTTTCTTAATTTTTTTCTAGTATTTGCTTTCTGATAAACACAATGTTTATATTTAGCTTTTCTCCTTCTTTTCCTAAGAGAAAAAGGACAGCTAGTTTGAGATAAGGAACAGCAGTTAAACATGAGCCCTTGGGCATTGTTTTTCTGTTTCTGACCATCAGCTCCCCTGTGCAGCTTATTTGAAAAGACTGAGTCTAAAATGGGCCAAAACTGAATGAAGAGCCAACTCTATCAAGACATTGGAGACAGCCTGTAAAACATTTCTTAGTGCTATTTAAAAGCCAAATGAATTGTATTATTAACCTGATCTGGAGTATAGATATGTATGTGTGTAATTCTGTTTCCTGGCTGCAAATCTTGTAGCTCTTTTTCTGAAACCTTGTGTTGGAGCAGCTCTGTTGTTAGTAACTTGCTTAATCTCTGCCCTGGTATGAGCCCTTTCTGCACTGTCCATGTGGAATCTTATTGACACTACAGGGAACCTGCTGGGGCCAAAAATGTGTTTTTTACAAGGGATTTGATCTTGTAAAACTTCTGCACTTAGTGGTTTCTGTGTCCTGTTCAAATATTTCATGTTTCCCAGGCTCTGTGTTATCCTGTGGGCCCAGGTAAAGAATTCTGCAAAGTTTTCTGCTCTTCCTCAAGCTGTCAATAATCACTTCACACTTCTGATTCTATAATCCATGAACTTACTTAGTGAATATCTGTAGGCTGGTATTGCTCTCAGTACTATGAAGAAATAGAGATGAAATGAAAGAGGAAATCCTAAATTTTAATTTACCAAGATAAGTGAAATAATCTCATTGCTCACCAATAGTGACTCAGCTGTTTGTCTTGTCCAGAATGTCAGAAAGGAACAGTGGGAACTCTCCTAATGGAAAATCCTGTTGGTCAGAATGGATTAACATACAAAGGTCTTCTACATGAAACAGCAAAAGTTTTTGGGCTCAGAAGCAGGAGGCTAAAACTGTTCCTGGATGAAGCACTAACTCATGGTAAGCACAAACCTTTGGTTTGCTTTTCCAGGGACACTTGGAAGTTTTTCTTGAGAAGCAACTCATGTAACCTTAGCTCCAGTTGAATTACTAAATGCACACTATTTACACATTGGTTTCTGATTTTGTCTGGTAATCCAATATTTATTAAATAAAATCCTTTAAGCACACATATACAGTTAGAAATTCAAAGCTCCTATGCATTGCCTTTCTCAAGTGGCCAAGACAAGTTCTGTCAAAGCCTCTTCCTTGTACAGTAAAGGTCAGTCAGAGTGGGGATGGCAGTGCCAGGCTGCAGTGACTAAGCAGAATGAACCTCCTCCTAGAAGAGAGTGAGGCTAAAGTATGAATATTTTAAGAACCTGTTCAAATTGTTCTTGTAACACTCATATTGTTGCCTTGTCTTCCTCTTGGAGAACTGGAATGGGTGGAAAAGAGTATTGGATCTGTGTTGGAGTCAGGTGAGTAGGGTACAGCTGCTCTTGTTCATTCCAAATACCTGGGAAGCAGGAAGCTTTAGCACACAGTCATGGATCTGGAATGCTAAAGAACCTTCCAAACCCACAGACAGATGGTGAGGCTGAGAAACAAAATCTAGGATTCACGAGAAAGGTGTGACTAAAGCTGTAGCCACCTGTGGCTAAAAAGTTGCACCTGAGAGATTTGGGACTTAACATTTGACAGGAAGGATGGATTGGAAACCACATGGTGAAAAAACCAAACAACTCAAACCAGGTATTTCTGTATTCAGGAAAATTCAGCTCTTGGAATGAAATGATGCAAAGGGTTCTGTCTGCAGAGTATCAGTGACGTGGTTTAGGAGCTGTCTGGGAGGGCTCCATGACCCCCTTGGCTTTCACACACTGGGTTACCTGTCCAGAGGTTGGACATCCTGCTTAAACTGGCCATCATGGGACAGGCTGGGTTTCCTCAGGGGGTGCTCTCAGCTGGTGAGGGGAGGGGGAGAAGGGCAGCTCTAGTGCAGGTGCTGAGAACTGGGGTCTCTCAGGTGTCCACCAATGCTGGGGGATTCAAGTAGGATGGGTTAGAATGGGAGCAAGGAGATGTGGGGGGGTTTGTTGTGGAGTTTTGGTTGCTTGTTTTTATTTCTTATTTCATGTGACCTGAACTCTGTTTATTCAAAAGCCATTTCTGTGGTGAGAATGGGTCTCAAATGTTGATAAGACTTTCTAGTGGTAGTTTGAGCTAATGCCAAAAATGATGTGCTGGATGGTGTTAACAGACAGAACTGGAGTGTTTAAAAACAGCACAAGGTGCAAGAACCAAGTAAATCAACCACACTTCATTTGCATAAACAAGAAAAGTCAGCAGGCACAACCTTGCTGACTGGGCATTCAGGGACTCAGCCAGTCAGGAGCAATTTGATGTTATACACAGTTTCTTTGGGGTTCCTGTCACTGTTACAGCACTGCATGATTTAGTTCAGATACTAAAATAGCTATTGTAGAAAATTTTAGAGCTTTGAAAGAGGACAGTAACTGTCAGGACAGGAAAATGCATGGCCTTTAAGGCTCACTTTAAATAAGGATTTTAAAAATGCCTTCACCTGAAAGGGAAATGGATTGAATTGCTGTAACATTTGTAGTATGGATTCTTCAGAACTATTTCAACTTTAATTAAACTCTATAAAGTGACAATTCACAGTGATGGGAAATAACAGATTTGATAACTCTTCCAAGGCCAAAGCATTTGGTCTTTTTTGGGTTATAGAGAACTTGGTCCCAGAGATTTATTTGTGCAGCTAACATGTGCTTGTGCCAGGTAGCTGCACTTCTGCTATCTCAGATTTAATTCTCACCATGCAGCTCCCTTAATAACTTTTTTTAATTGTTTAAACACTGAAATTGCTGTACTTTATCTTCACATCTCTTTATATGATGAATAAGTGCTTCATAAAACACTTTGATGCCTCTAAAAAGCATCAGGTCAGTTAATGTTCCTCTGTATTGTTGCAGCTTTGTAGTCCCCTATTCATCTTCTAATCCATCTATTCAAGGTCCTACCTTAGAAACAAAAAAGTTCAGTCTCTTGAGGAAGTTTCTTATGGTTTATTCTAAAAATAAAAAAAGTATTTGCTGTTAACCATTTGAAATGTTTGATGAAAGTAACCCATGAATTGGAAAACTGATGCCTGTTTTATAAAAAGCAAACCAGTCACTTGGTGGAAAATGGGTTACTGGTTTTGAAAAGGTTATTTTTATAAACCTTTTTGGTCCAGGCAGTTGGGCATCTGCTGTCCATTGCACAAAAACTCGCCAGTTTTTCAGAAACAAATGTGTTTTTCACTCCCCCTTTGTAATATTGGAAAAACATCCCATAAATAAATGTCAGAGTGGTGAATGTTGCTTATTCACGAGCTTGAGACACAAGTTCCAGGTACCTGATTCAGAGTCATTTTGGGGATAATGGTGGCACTTCCATGTGCTCCCTGCAAAGCCTTTCCCTGGAGGAATTGGCATGGGAAAGAGGATGTCCTTATACTTTGTTGATAAATCAAGTTTCCAGTTTCTAAAAGTAATTATTGAGTTAAATACTGTTGAAAATAGGTTCCTGATTTTTCAGGATCTTAAAGAGAAATACTTAATAAGGGACTTGGAGACCAAGTTCATAGTTTGTTTGGCTGCTTCTGCAGACCAGACTAACATTTTTACATCCTGATGGAACATGGTCATGGGGAGAGAAGGAAGTTTAGTGAGGGAATAAAGCCCTAATTGCTGAATTGGATTATAGCTCCATTCCTTTAGCTCTGTGGATGGATATTCAGCTGCTTAAAACAGAGTATTACACTGTGGAAGAGGATTCCTTAAAAACAGTACCATTGTGATCCATAAGGACTTCTCAATTCTTACCACTCCGAAGTTTCTCAGTAAAGAGGCCTCTGGTTATTGAGGTGACTTTTGTTCCAAGGCTGTGCCTCCCAGGATTCCAGACACTCTGCTCTCAGTGGGGTAGTTTGGTAGAGCTGATGGGTGCTGGAAGCTTTGAGCCAGCAAGCACCTGACTCCTTGGGAAAAATGGAAAGTGTAATAGAGAAAGAGATTTCCAGCTCCTCCAAACTTTGCAGGTGACTCTCCCTGGCCACAAGTGTGATTACTCAGTGTGTGTGTTGCAGGGGGAATTACAGACCCTGAATCAGCCTGTTAGAAATATGCTCTATCCTTCAGAGGTTGGTTAGGGAGACTTTATCCTATTACAGTTCCAAACTGTGGGCACGTAGCTGTGAAAAGACTTAGGGAATTGATCCGGTGTGGAATGAAATTCTTCAGACATTCTCGACAAGATTCCAGTGTTAGTTTTCCAGCAGGTACTGCTGCAGTCCTTGTTTTACATATAAACTGCAGCCAATGTCTGCATGTTCCTGTTCTTGTTCTTCTACACACAGGCCTTGGTTCATGTTCCATCAGAGCTGGGCTGCTGGAGGAGCTGGTTCTCTGTATGGCTGCCCTTCCGTGCTGTTTACAAGGGACTCTGGCTTTCAGTGCTTTGTGTTGTACTGTTAATTTTGTTTTAATATCGTGGCATTTTAATTTTCTGTTTGGATGTGAAACTGGGGGCTTACAAAGACTTTCAAAAAGTTCTACTTTGTGACATAAAGCAGTGTCTTCAGCCCTTGCAGGGACAATCCTGCCTTGTGGTGACCCTTCCTTTCGTGCACTGGGCTTTAACAGGAGGGAGTTTTAAGCTGAGCAGTTTCTGTCCCAGTCCCCCTGTGATGGAACCTGCAGAACTGTCTGAATAAAGCAAAAAAAAAAAGTGTTCACAGTTTTCCCTGTAAGCAAGAGCACTAACTGTGGTGTTTCTCTTGTTTCCTTGGTTCAGAGATCACGAAGGACATCTCCATGAAGAACCTGAACATGAAGACCCTGTATGTTCATGTCATACCCACCACAGCTGAATGTTGAGAATTCCACTTTTATGAAGAAGACCATGTAGACTTTTTTTTCCACAAAAAAAGGAAGTCCAAGAGAATTAATATGCTTTTAGATGAACATCCAAGTTGTGTATGGTACTTTTAACATCTCTAGTGGCACACAGGATGTTTTCTACCAGTGCATGTCTAATATGCTGCTCTTTGGTTTCAAATACAATGTATTTTCATTATGTTACCTTATGATGCTGTAAAAGCCCTTTGGAAAGTGTCAGAACTCCTTAACCTTAGATATCTATGCAGAAATTTGCCTGAGAGAAGTGGGACTAGTACCTCAGTGATGCTGTTCTCTGCCTGTCCTTTGAGCAGAGGGCATCTTTTCTAAACCATGGGTTACCTACAAGGCTCTCTGATACTTATACACCATCCTACAATAGCTTTGTAACTTATTTAAGGATTACCTGGATTTGTCCATTCATACTAGCTGGATTTTCATGAAGTGTGTGGCTGTTGGTTTAAAATACTCCCTACATTGAACACTTGGAACAATAAATTCGCTTCATCTCCAAACTCTCTTTTCCCTGTGTTCACAGTCCTTTGCTTCCTTAGGATTTCTGAAGACAACACTTAGGATCAGGAACACCCAGAGACACCTGAGATCTGAAAATGTCTGTGCTGAACACCAGGGGCTGTTCAGATGGTGGTACTGACAGGTATTAATGTGGTAACACTGTGAGAAGAGCAGAGTCTTGCTGAGCACATTTTTCCATGACTCTGTTTTTCATCTTTACACTATGAATAAAAACCAGAGCTTGTTTCTGATAGCCCTGTGTTAGTGGGAATAACTATAAATAGATGTTCTGTGTGACTACTGTGCAGTAGTGGACCATACCAAAATTGTAAGTACTCCTTGGAAGTAAACCATGTCCCTGGCATTCAGCTTATATAAAATTATTTATATCAGTATTAAAAATGGCAGTGCCTGGACCTCCTGAATCAGTGGCCTGTTCAGTTTAAGGAGTACTGGACATTGCCCTTTACCTGGAAGTCAGCTGGCTGATTTTTTTTTTTTTTTGGCATAGTGACATGGAAATCAAATTTATGGTGTTTTGTGGGGTTTCTTTGTCACATTTAAAAACATCCAGGTTTCATCTGTGAAACTAAGGTTGCTGTTCTTAAGCTGAGTAATTTTGCATTATTATTGATGGAGAATAAATGAAGATGGCAAATGATTGCAATCTAGCTCATTCTTAATGAGCCAAGCTAAGGGCACAACATCACTTGCATTTTTCAAGACTTATTTTTGATTTAGCATTTTGTGCATGTTTATGTTTTCTATTTCTAGTTCCATGTAAGGACTGGATTAGGTTTTATATGTATAAATATATGTATAAGTGCTTTCCAGTGAATTAGAAGCCAAGCCAAGATTTATGGATTCACTCTGTGTTACAAACAGAAAAAGATAATCATCAACAGAACCTTTTTTTCTTTCTCAAATATATTTATAGCTGTTTACTGTAAAAATAATCTACCCTTAAGAGAAGAAATACTTCTTATGACCTGAGTCAAATAATCCCATGCCTTATGTGAGGTAGAGCTGAGCTGGGTTTCCTGGATTTTCTTTTAAGTAACCAATTTTTTATGCTGAAAATGAAATCTGGCCTTTCCTTGGACTTCCTGTGGGAGCTTTCTCTGGGAAGATGTTCTGCAGAATAGCAAGGCCTGGGATGCACTGTCAAACCAGACAAAGATGTGCTGGTAAAAGTTACAGTCAGAGGCAGAGGGTTTGAATTATTTACTCACATAAAAGGATGAAGAAAAAATATTGCTGATAATTCTGTATGTGCCTTGGAGTTCTTCAGGGCCTACATGAAAGCAGTAGACTAAGAGAAAGTCAGCAAAGGCAGCACTTGATTTTTATGACCCAAAATCAGCGTGGTTTGTGCCCAGGCTGCAGGAAGCTGCTGTGTGAGCATCACCACCCTGTGCCTGCTGCCTGGACAGTGTGTGTGGGATCCTGGAGGTCACAGTGTTCCACAGAGCAACCTAAAACCCAGAGGGAGAGGGAAGCCATGAGTTCCAGAATGGGAGGTGATGAGACACCACAAACTCAACGTGCAGCGTGGTGAGTTTTTTGGTTCTGCAGCACCACAACTCCATGTGCAAGCAGGGGGCTGCAGTAATGCCTTCCTGGGGGGTTGTAGTCTAAGCACAAAAAAATGACACAAGATATGGCCAGAAAGGGAGTGGAATGTTGAGCTGCTTTTCCAGTCTATGCACAGTGTGGGTACAGAGAGCACCTGTAATGTAACACTTGTACTCCAACAGCCCTGTCACAGAGGGGCACTACCTGTTGGCATGTCCTATTTGAACTGGTGTGAGGTCTCCTAGACCTTTCTCAGTGTTACCTGTACTAACACAGAGATTCCTGCTGCTTGAGCTGGAAGTAAATGGTACCACACGTTGAACAGCATAAGAAAATACTTCCACTTTCAGGCAGGGAATGGTGAAAGGCTTGTTCCAAGTGGCAGTGGCACAGAGGATTGTCTGTCAGAGAAAGGCAAAACTCTGTTCCTCGTCGAGGAATTTGTTCAGCCAGCACTAAATGTGTTGTTCGAGATGCTGACCCAGGAAATCCTTCAAAAAGGTGTGTTTCTCTTTTCTAAGAGAGACTTGAATTTAAAAACTAGAGGAGGAACTTTTCAGGTAGCTGTACTCTGCAGAGCATGTGGTGTGAGCTACTCAGTTCAAGCTGATGTCTCTTCTTGTCACTTGATTGTGCTTTTCTTCTAAAGTATTGATTCTTGAAGTTCACTTTAAGTGGGTGTTGTAAGGGACAAAGTTCCACTCCCCTGTTCAGGGTCACAAGTACTACACATGTGGTGTGTGTTGGTGCTTTCCCTGTCCTGCTTCACCTCAGCCTCCTTTCTTCACTGCACACACTTCATTCCTCTTTTTTACTTCCTTTTCCTTTTGTTTTGTTTGTGTGGTTTGGGGTGTTTTTTTTTACCTGGTTGCTTTTAGTTTCTCATCTGTGGCTTCCCTTCCCCATGAACATAACTCCCCGTGGGTTGTGATGACTGGAAGAGAAACCCAAGTGTGTCCTTATGCTCCAGCCTGATCACATCACAAGGATGGAAATACCCATAAAGGCTATTTCTGTCTTTGGGTAGGATTGGTAGAAGCTGTTAGAGGGGAAAATTCAATATGCTTAGGACAGGTAATGGAAGAATGAGACCAGAGTTTATCAGAGGACACTGCTGGAAATGCTGCTCTGTCAATTAACTTTACATCAACATTTACATAAGTAACATGTAATTTAAAAAATAATTTTGTGGCAGAATTATGGTTTAATTTTCCTTTCAGCTGCCACTCTGTTAGTTGGTTCTGCTCTCTTACCTCCAAAGCATACTGAGAATGAATGTTAGGAACAAGTTGTGACCCATTTGGGTGAACTTGTGCTTTTTCTACCTTCCTTCTCCACGTCCATTTTTAGTATTCCTTTTTGTGATTTGGGATAATATCTAATCATTGCTTGAGAGAATTTCTCTCTAGGGATCTTGAAGGGGGGAACATCTCCTAGTAATTTTTTTATTGAGGTTTCTTGATGCACGTCTATAACATTATCTAGGTTGGACTAATAATAGTATCTTGGCTTGATGTGATACTCTTCAGGATTTATGTACTTCAATTAGCTTCCCTCTTAAATAGCTTGTTACACAAATTAGGTCCCAGACCACTATTGACTCCCTGCACAGAGAAACCACAGAGCACCACAGAGCTGTGTCACCATTTGCTGTGCCTGGAGGAGTTGGTCCCCTTGAATTCTGATGCCACTGTTGCCCCTCACCTGGTGGCAATCCAGCACTCCCCCTCACTGGAATGTGCAGCATCCAGTGGGCTGCAGGAGCTGGAATGTCTCTGTGCTGTCAGGGAGCTGTAGGCACTGGTACAACATAGATCTGTTGTCATATCCAGAAATCACAGTGCTGGGGCTTAAAACAGAAAAATTGAGGCATCTTTTCCCCCCTCCACACACACACACAGAGCTGTGTCCCTCCCATTTCCTCTCCTTGTCTCTGGCTGGAAACCAAAGTCACCTCACTGCCTCTTCCAGGTCCATGTACAACAGTCACAAACTTGCATTTCTGTCCTGCCTCAATACAGTAATGAAGCAGTGCCTTGGTGTCCTTGTGCAGGTAACTTCAGAGAGAAGGGTTTTAAGGAGGGGAGAAAACAAGGGTTTCTCCTCATTCTGTTATGAGTTGAATCACAACTGATCAACCTTTCAGCCCTTTTGCAGCCCAGAATCTCTCCATTTTCTGCCAGCAAAGGTGGAGTTTGGGTATCCTTGTCATTACTGGTTAAGCACAAAGGAATTATTCAGTCTGTCAAGTAATTTTTTTACTCTTTTATCTGATTTCTTACAGGATGGACTCTTGACACTGATTAAACAGATTGAAAATGTAATGTACGCAGCTGCATTACCAAAGGTGATCTCCAAAATAGTCTCAGATAGTTTCCTTTAACACTTTTCTTTCCAAGAGTGAGCAGCACAGCCCCATCCACACACAGAATTAGCTCTGCAGTGGGAACACTCTTTGCTGAGTTAATTTTACTCTTGCTGTGCTATGAGTGGTGGGGAACTGGGGTTGGAGGGGAGGGGCTGTCTTCAATTATCTAATGTTTCCCCCAGTTAAATTGTTTATGTAACAAATATAATTATAGCTTTTACATAATTGCAGGGGGGAAAGAGATTCCTCTCTCAGTCTGTCTGGGGATTTCACTTAATTTCCAATCTCTGTCTGTGCAAAGTTCTAATTAGGGGTCACAAAGCTCCTCAGAAGACTTCTGAAGTTCCCTGTAGATGGAATTAGAATAAAGTTGCTCCTAAAGATATGTATTTTTTTAAGACTTTCTTGGATCTTAAGACTATAAGAGAGTTCTGTATAAATTATCCTCATTTTGCAGTTTGTTCCAGTTCTCCTCAGTGTTCAAAACAGTGCAGTTGAAATCTCCCAAACAAGCAAAATGCACCCTGGCACTTAATATTTGTTGTGTTTGATCAGGTGTGACAGCTGGACAGCTGTGCACAAGGTACTTCCATGGAATATCATTTGCCTGAAGGACAAATATCCTTTACTTCTCAGATCAGCAGTTTTGCAAAGGTGAAGACTATCAAAATTTAGAGCTGGGACATGTGTTCTGTGATTAATAGTGCTGGCAACCCCCAAAATCATGGGATCTTTGTGGGTGTCATATGCCAGGCACTGCACGTGGGAGGAGGGGAAGATGAAGCAGCTTGGAAAAGTTACTTTGGGAGGTTTTATACTGCAAATCCTGCTGGTTATATAGTCTAAACATGGATGAAGGATCCTGAATATTCCTCAAGACACATGAATGTTTGTAGGATGAAAAAGAAAAGTTGCTTTCTGTGTCAACTGAGCGAGCCAAAAACCAGGCTTAGGCTCTTAGAAACCAAAGGCTTTACAGTAGAGGGAGTTGCCACGGATTGGTAATTAAACAAGGACTAATAATTTCATACTCCTGCCAAAGAACACAAGGACCAAAAAAAGCAAGTGCTGGGCTGCATGAGCAGGATTGTCTGTAAGATGATGAAGTAATCTTTCCACTCAGTTACTGATAAGGCTCCTGCTGCAGCCCTGTGTCCAATTTTGGGAACCCTGTGATGAGAAGATGTTGACAATTTGGAGGGAAGCCAGTGAGGAGAAACAGGAATCAGGTCTGGGAAATGTGTCCTGTGGGGAAAGAGTGGGAGAGTTGGTGTGTTTAGTCTGCAGCAGGGAAGACTGAGGGTGAGATGTGATGAGTCTTCCAATAAAGAAATAGTAATTGGAAGGAGAATAGTAATGAATTGGTTTTCAAGAGATTTGTAGTTAAATTGGGTGGAAATTTAGGCCCCACATGAGGAGAAGCAGCCTAAGAATTTATCTGTCCCTAGAATGGGTGGCCTGGGAAGGGGGCAGGATTTTCATCAAGGGTGGGTTTGAGGAGGGGTTATGAGGAGGTCTCCCAGGAATTGCTTGGATACAGATTGCTCTTCCTGGAACTGGGGGTAGTTGTACCACCACAGCAGACTGGAAGCCTCACAAAACCTTTTAGGGCCCACTTTCTAAATTTATTTTGTCACCTGAGGAAAAGATGGCTTTGCAAAAAAAAATCCATAACAAATTTCAGCCTGTCATTAGCTCATCTATCAAAATTACTGTGGATTCAAGGAAAGGAACTGTTTGTTACTTATAAGCTGTGTTTTCTGTTTGGGTATCTGTAATAGTATGTTTATCATGCTGATGTCTGAACACCTCTGGTACCTTGGATGCTTTTCCTGCCCTCCCATCTGATTTCATACTGAGCTGTATTCTGATGTCCCCTGGAAGAACCAAGCCAGCACTGTTGCTGCTTGGGTGAGTCAGACCTGGCTTGAATCCCATCCTGGGCTCTTCTATCTGTGGTTTATCAGCTGCTGCATGGACAAGCCAGGTGCACAGATGGATTTTGCTGGCAATTTTTGGGCACCTTCAAGATTCTGTCATTCACCTGGTGTTAAACAGCACCTGACTTAGACCATCAGCTCTGTCAGAGGAATCAAAGTGACTGTAATAAAGACACAGAAAGTGGATTAAAAACAACAAACCAGCACAGGTTATATTTATTTCTGTGTGTGATGACTACTTGCCCCAAAGGACAATGTAGGGGACAAACCTAAACTGGGACATTCAGCTTACACTGCAAATCACTGGGTGATACTATTAGTCTTGTGGACTTGGGATCTTAATTCTCCAAATTAATTAGTACAGAAAAGTGTCTTGGGTTCTCCTTTGCCCTGTTTTAATGGTCTTAGTAAAAAATGCCTTTCTCAGCTGCTTTGCCCTCCTCTCAGGGGCATAAACTTACAGTTCCCAACTGACAGAGGAGATGAATAAACAACCACAGTGTTTCTATTTTCTTCACCCTAAAATTAAATTAGGGGAAAATTGAGTATCTCTGAAGAAAAAAAAGTCACAAAGCAGCCACGTGGTGACTCTTGCACCGGGATTGTGTGGGGATGGAAGCACTCATGCCATGGTACCAGCACTTCTGTACTGTGATGTTCCAAGTGTGTTGATGGTTAACATGGCAGGGTTACTGTTCTTTTCTAACCTCTGTCTGCTGCTAGGCTTCCTGAAATTTATAATACAGAGTTCTCAATCTCAGTTTTACAGAAGGCCTTGATTGTCTTCCCCTCCATGGCTTAGTGAAGCCACTGCTCTGTGAACCTGTGCCTTTGCTTTTAGCACTTCTGTCCATTAGCCAAGAAACACGGGCTACTTCAGGCTCTGTGTATTCCAAATAGATGTCTTCCTTCCCTCGAGGAAAACAGCAAAGAACCAGTAACATTTATAACTTGAAAAATTAAAAAATCTACAAAAAGATGCTGCAAATGTAGACTTAATGGTCTGTGTCCAAATGACATTTTTCTGTTGGTACAAAACACAAACAGCTCATCCAGAAGGGCAAGAGCAACCTCAGCCAAATGGAGTTTGACAAAACTGTCAAATATTTACCACTGATCTTGATTGTTGTGTAAAATACTGTTTTCAGCTGGTCTCTTGGTGGATGCACAGCCTAAAACCAGGGTAGATTTGTCAGGTGTACCAACCTGAGGCTGCACAGCACAGCCCTGAGGATCCCAAAGCAGTGATTCCCTGTTCCATGTTTCTCTGAGCGGGTTCTGTCTCTGGCACAGCGTTTTTTCATTCCTGCCTTTCCCTTCTTGTTCCCTGTCTATGGACTCAGGAGATCTTGAGACTCAAAGCTACATCTCCCAAGCAAGACCTGTCTCTGTGCTGACCCCCAAAGGCACAAACACCGGGACTGCTCCAGGAGGTCCAACCTTAACACCCTTTTTGTTGTCCCCCACCATCAGTGGAGCTTCTAAAAGGATTGTAATCCTGGTGCTTTGCTGTTTTCCAGAGAGGCATTGTGCAGCTGATGGTTCAATAAGGTGTATTTGTATTCTTAAATGGTCTCCTTATTTGTATTTTTAAATGGTCTCCTTGAAGACCTGGCTCTTGTCTGTGCCGGGTTAATTGCTGCTTTCAGGTCGCTTTTGGGATGTGCAGAAAAGAAGTTGCTAAACTCATTAGTTACATCATGCACATGTGACATCGACACTGAAGCCATTGAGGAAGAAAGAATCCAAACCCATGATTTATTTTAAGGTGAGAAATATACTGATTGTTTTGTCGGTTGGCATTTTCAGAAGTTCACACGGTAACTTGGAGCCTGTGAGACTTGTCCTGCTTTTCCTTAGCTCAGTAGCAGTGCAGGCTCTGGCTCTGAACTCCTCCCAAAGCTGCCATTCAGGGCCTGAATCCAAATTAATCTTCATTATATGATGTCAAAACAGAAATAGAGAAGCTGACCCAGGAGTCAGTGCCAGCAGGTTAATTCTTAAATAATTTCCATCATAATAGGAGGGGGAAGAGAAAAGGAATGAAGTGGTAACAAAATGAAAGATTTTCATGCAACTGTATATAATAAAAAGAAAGGGAAGACAAGGGTGCAGAAACACAGAGTACATGTAGTCTCTTTGTTGCAAGATTGTCTCCTTAAGCTGATGGTTTTAAGGTATTAAAAGTTGCAAGAGGCCAAAGTAATTTACATGGAGCAATAATATCAAACAGGTTTTATACACCTTTGTAATAACTTACCTAAAATATTGCCAGTTTAAAACCTTTTTTTTACATGGAAAAATCACTTGGAAAAAATGTATCAGTCCCCAACACTAAAACCGTGGAAAAGCTGCAATATGTTATATTGATTCAGAGTGGCAAAAATGGAGAACATGATACAAAGAGGTGCATTTGGGAGAATAAATTTTAATGTCTGTTGGTCAGACATACATAACTTAACCAGGAGTTTGTCCT
Organism: Manacus candei; assembly: GCF_025592945.1. NCBI lineage: Eukaryota > Metazoa > Chordata > Aves > Passeriformes > Pipridae > Manacus > Manacus candei. The sequence goes on from NW_026138084.1 coordinate 1,117,668, forward strand.
TTGGAAGTCAGGAGCTCCATAATAATGCAATGCAATACAATAATGACTACAGACAAAAAGGCTGTAAAGGAGGAGATTTAATCAGGGAAAAGGAATAATTACATAAAAATATTTTTTTAGGCTTAATTAGTGGTTTAAGGTCAATAGCAAGTTATAAGGATTTGAGATGAGTACTCTTGTTGCTGGTACCTGTGCCCCTGTCTGAGTGTCATGTGTGGTTTTCTGTTGGATACTATATTTTTCTCACAGCTCATCTGTATTTACCATTTTGAGAGGCAGCAATGTAACATCCTTCATCCTCTCATTCTTTGGATAAATTATCAAAGATAACCTGGACCTGATCTACTTCTGTCAGCTGAAGCTGAAACTTTTTCCAGCAGTTCTCAGCAGAGCTGAATTACTGAAGTAACTTTTTTGCATCTCAAGTACAGTATTTAAATTGCTGAGCTTGAAATAACTTAGAGATGTCAAACTAAACATGGATTTTTTTTTCAGCTCCTTAAACTGCTGCCTCTATTTCCCAAGTGGATAGAGAGAAGCAACTCTTCCCCTCGTGTTCCTTGTGGGGATGGAGGATTGGTATGTGATCCATCAGATCTTGAGCTGTCCTGTTCTCCATTGCTACACAAGAACAGGAAATAAAGCAGAGAATAAAACATTCTAGTCTTGTGTTGTTGGAGTAAGGGAGTTTGTTCTACCTTTGGTATCTCTGTTCACTTTACATGTAATTTGCTTTGCCCTGTGGCAAATAAGAGGTTCACAGCCTAACATTAAAATGAGATTTAACAAATAATGGAGAAGCAAAAGTGAGCTGGAGGATGAAAGTGTCACCATGGGCTTTTGGGGGCTGTCAGCCTTGTGTGCAAACCCTGCAACTGAAAAGGGTGGAAGGGCTGGAGTTTCTTCCCCCTTCTTCATCTCCTTCTGTCCCTCCCTCCCATTTGCTCAGCTGTAAAACACTGCAATATTTCACAACCACTGTGACAAAAATGGGCACATGGGAACATTTGCAGAGTCTTTGTTCACCCCTGTGCAGAGCAGGATTTATTGAAGGCTGGAGCTTCACCAGGAGCATCTGAACATACGAGCACCACAAGGAAGAACCCACTTTAAAGGTGAGTCATTTCCTATAAATACACTGAACATAACAAGGATTTAGGCATGAAACCGTCTGTACTAGTGTTTTAAGAACCAGTTTTGTATTTTTTGTACACTTGAAATACATGCCAGGCTAATCTTGGAATGCCTTTTCAAGCTTAGCAAGGTCAAATAAGTGCTTTGTGAACTCACACACCTAAGTTGTATTTAACTTTTCATTAACTTTTCAGTGGGCTAAAAAAAATATGCATAATTCATTTCCCTGCTGGTTTTATGTAACCATAGGATAAAGGAATAGGAGAGGGGAAGAAAGATGAGAGATTGGTGAAGTTTTGTCCTGTGTGCCTGCCACTGAGAAACCACTGCCACTGCCAACTCAGAGCACACACTCTATGGCTTCATTTTTATTCAGGTCCCAGTAAGTTATATAATTAAAAGAATATTAATCTGTACTAAGTACATCTGCTGGAACACCCCCTTAGAATTGTAGAACTTTGCAATAATTACTGCTTTAGTATAGACTCTGATTAATATCTGGCATTGCAGCCTGTTAAAATAAGTAATGTGTGCATGTAGTCTGTGAGAAGTTTTAAGGAGTGGATGAAGATCTCCTGGTGTCTTTTTGCAGGGCTATGAAAGATGGTTGTTTTCCTTTATGGGTTTACTCTTGTACAGTAAAACAACCTTTTTTCAAATATTGTATCTTCGTACCTGGGTTTGCTTTCTTTGTTTTTAAATAACTGAAAATACACTTAAGACTGTGCAGATGAAAAAAGGATCATAGTATCTAGGCAGATACAACTTTGCACTCTGTGAGTTGATTTGCTGCCTCATCTAAACCTTTAGCATTTCCCTCAGTGCAGAAACTCCTGGGTTTTCCTTCCTGAAGCTCCCCTAACGTTGATCAAATGTGCATTTTCAATTTTGCCAGTGGTTGGAGACTAAATGCAGACACAGCTAATGAGCACTGGTTTAACCAAGAAATAAACCAGAGACAGCAGAGAACTGAAAGAGGAAACAGTGATAACTTAATTTCTAAGCCCAAGCCCTGCGTGGCTCCTCCCGCTGTTCCAGCACAGTCCATCTTTGGAACCTCCACCCCGGGCAAGGAACTCCCTCCTTTCTTCCTCACACAGAAAACATGGAAAAAGTCTGGAGTAACCAGAGGGATTAGGGATAAAGTGATGATGGTCGTCCCAACCTGTTCCTTCCTGGCGAAAACAAGTCGTGGAACTGCAAATGGGGGGATTTCTGAAAGGCTCAGGGACTTTTTAGTCTGACCAGTCATCCCAGAACTGTTCTGGCAAGTCACAGAAGGACTGACAGACCACCCACCACGAGCTTTTCAAACATTGTTCTAGCTTTTGTTTTCCAGCACATCCCAGTTCATTCCTGCTGCTGAGATCCCAGCTTTCTAGGCATAACTAGGACAGCTGGCTGTGTGTAGTAACACTTTTATTTGCCACAATCAGGAAAGATGGGACTTTAGATAGTATTTGTTTTTTTAATTCTACTATCCAATTAGAAAATTGTTTATTTTGGTGAGAGATACAAATTATAATATATAAAATAATTATTTCTCTCGTTAAGAAGTGTTTGTGAATGAGGACAGAGTTTGCATCAGCCTGGGAGCAAGAGCAGACTGGTAGGAACATACTACTTGCAAAGGTGTTGCAGAGGAACCTAAAACATGCAAATGTCATTATAAGAGAATAATACTTCTCCCAAGGACTTGTTTGTGTTAGGATTTCACTCACATATAACAAAAAGCTTAAACCATCTCTAAGAGGTAATTAAATATTAAAGCTTCAGGGGCTGGGGAGGAATATTTTTGTATGATGAATTGCTATTCTGTGACAAACACTATCCCCAAGGTAGCTTTGATTACTGCTGGAAATGCTAAAGATAAGGTAGTATTTTCAGGATCAATAGGTCTGCAAAAATTCAGATCATTCCAGAAAAGCATTTTAAAATGAAATTCATCCCTGTGTCAATCCACGAGTAATTAGAAGTTGTGTAGAAAGTTATACTGAGAGAAAAACTGTGGTTTGGGTGCTCCTTGTCAGGATTTTTTCCCCTCTCTTATCTGAGGCAATCAGCTGACACTATAAATTTATTCTGATGCAATTAAAATCAGAATTTATTGGCTGAGACAAAAAAAAAAAGCAAGTGGTTTTTAACTAGGAGTAATTTTTTGTCTAAGAGGTCCAGATCAATTTAAATCAATCTGTTGCTGAAATACTACAAGGAAACAAAAAAGGCTGAATGAAAAATAAGAAAGGGGTTGTAATTTTTTCATCCATAATGTGATCTGTGTCCACATTTTTTCCTTTGTGCCATTTGCACTCACCACTAGAATATATGCCCAAGATCATTAGACAGATAAATGGATTTAATTCTAAAACAATGTGAGAGATTAATTCTTAATTAATCTTTAAGTGTGTAGTCACCTTAGATTCTTCTCCAGATAGTGGAAAGGTGGAAATGATGATTCTGAAGAAAGCTGAGGAGATCTGCAATGCCATCTGGATGTCCTTTTCCTTGTGTGTATAGATATATATATATACATATATGTGTGTATATGTATGTGAGGACACACACCTCAGAGTTTGAGAATGCTCCAAACTTCAGCACCACGATCCACTCTGACAAATATAAACCTGTGCAATCATGATATTATATTAAATGTACAGGTAAGATGCTGGTAAGAACCCTTTCTTTTAAGAATGAAAGTCTGCAGGAGGGACCACATGCAATGTTAGGCCACCAGGCACACGGGGAGCTGTGGGATTAATCTGGGAGCACTTTGCTGCAGGAGCTGTGGGATTAATCTGGGAGCACTTTGCTGCAGGAACTGTGGGATTAATCTGGGAGCACTTTGCTGCAGGAACTGTGGGATTAATCTGGGAGCACTTTGCTGCAGTTCCCTGGGCCTGTCTGTGTTGGACAGGGATGCCCACGCTCCCCTCCCCTCCCAGCTCCTTTGCTGTAATTGCTCCTCAAGGTGACTATTTATAGAGTGCAGGGGAGAGACAAGCACAATATTCATTAGCAGAAGTTTTGGCCAAGAAGCTGGGAGAGTGGAAAAGCAGACATCAGTGGTGATAAATTGCAGAACAGTGTAACAGCATTGTTCACTTCCTTTCCAGGGACACGGGTCTCCTGAGTGCATCCAAGGGCTTCCTGATTGTTTTTCCTGGCATCTAGGACTTAAAGCAATCACTTACTTAAAATGCATGCTGGCAGATTCGCCTGGCCCTGGTGCTGGTTTTCATTAGGGCTTGAAGCTTGAAAGGTAAGTGGGCTTCCTAAAAAAACAGCACAAATGTCATTTCCAACCTTCAATCCGAAGGAGACGTTGTAAGATGTTATTATTCTCAAAGCACGTGAATTACTCTTACCCAAAGAGCAGCAAGTTAAATCTGGTAGTTGTAAAATGACCACTGGGACCACGTCTAGATTCTGTTTGCCTTGCTAAATTCACTTTTATTTGTAGCACGAATGCTGTGTTATTGATAAATATTTTCTTTTAGGTATTTTTGTGGAGTATTTTTTGTGGAGATTTCTACTGAAACCTTTGGTGACAACTAGTATTTAAATCAATTATTCTGTTTCCCCTTGGGAAACTTGCTGTAGACAGCAAGGACTGACTTTTAAATTTATAGGAATGTTGAGACAAGTTTGCCAATACTCAGTTGGTTTTCCAGTACTGACCTTTAGCTGGTGCCTTGTTTTCACTGTTGTTTTTTTTTTTATTTTACTCTTGCTTCTGAAGTGACCCACATCCCATGTCCAAGGATTTAATGCCTTCCACATCCAGGAACTTAGCTACTTGCACTAAGAATTTTGCAAACTGGTGCTTATTTCATTCTATCAGTATTTTTTCTTGGAGAACAAAGTAAAAAACAGTAGTTGAAAACTCAAAAGGAAAGAGATACGTTTGTGATTATTTTTGATTATTATACAGCTTAAAGTTGTCTTCTTTTTTTCTGAACTGTAAAACAACTGTGCAGTGACTTAACATTCAGTAGTTCACCATGTTTTGTTTCTCACAGTGTTTTCAGAGTTTTTAATTCAACAGAGTCCACTTGAGCATTTTCCTTCGTGTTCTTTCTTGTGAATAAATACATTTAAAAATATGTAAATTCTTCTTAAAACAATGTCATTCATTCTAAAACTTTTAAATTTGCCAACTGATTTCCCACAGTAATTTGTGGAAGGGGTGTTATATAGGATTTGGGATTATTTTAAAGCAGACACTGCATAACTTAAGAGGATTGTCTCAAAGTGTTGCAAAAGGACCTGAATATGGCAAAAAGCTTTCTCACAATTACTCTATGCATATAAGAGATCTTTGTGACTGTGAATGAGTTCAGGGGTCAAAAAAGTTTTTCTGCCCCCACTTATACACATATATTCAGTAGATTCTGACAAAACAAGTCAAATTATTCATCTGGTAAACTAACTCATGGCCCTTTCTGAAAATATATAATCATAATATTATGTCCTCTCCATTTACTGTGGTCTTCTGACTTTTGTTGTGGTGGGTTTTGTTGATTGTTGAGGGGGGGTTAATTTATTTTTTTTTCTTTTTTCCTGGAATAAAGGTGCTGTGGACACCTCCACAGAGTTCTAAATGTGGCAGAAAATGGCCTTTTATGTTGTCTCTGACTACGTGCTTCTGGCTGCAAGACCAACAACTTTATGTCACGTTCAACAAATTACAGCTTGAGAATTCTTCTTGCCAGGGAAGAACCAGATTTATTTTATAGAGAAATCAACTGGTAACTTTTAGTCAAGCATATTTCTAGCCAGGGTCACCAGTGCCAACAGCACGGGAAGGTTGTTGAGGCCCTATATCTGTAAGATTGCTTCTAACATCAGATGGAATTTGAATTCCCTCTACTTTTTGCATGGCTGAAGCTGGGCCATGGCAAGGTTATTTCGTGTAAGTGCAAACATAACGTGTGCTTTGCACTTGACTATTTTTGCTTTCATGTTGAATTAGAACAGTGAAATGGCTTGCAGAATATCCCAATGTACCTAATAATCCTCTGGTCAATATTTTTGTTTGGGTTTTTTTTTGGTTTTGTTTTGCCTTGTTGGGGGTTTTCTGTTTGTTTTTTTTTAAACAAAACAGGGCAGATTTTTGTTATCTTCTCAAACATTAAATTGCAGAAAGCAGCTTGCCCGTGCTGACTGCTATGAGACATCATGGCACAGTCACAGGGCGTGTTACTGACACAGCTTTTGTCTGTCACTGCTTTTTGCTCCTAAAAAAGCAGAGGTTTAGGACTGGTTGGCTTTTCCCTGGGAGACTGGGATGTGAGGGTGTGAAATTACTGCAGGAGATCTCACTGGTGATTCACAGGGATGTGCTTTCTAACTCTATCAGATGCTGGACTCATGCCATAGCTTGGTGGCATATGATACCATGGGAGTTCTTTCCTAATAGCAACTAAGGCTGGGTCTGGACATTCAGGTAATGAAATGTCCAAATTTGTTATAAAAGAGTCAAAACTTCACGTCTGCAAGTCCAATATGGGCACTCCAAATATCCTTCCTGCTGCTTCTGTTCCACGGGGCTCTGTGCCGTTGTATAACAGCTCCTCACACGACATTTCTGCCTGCTTGGTGAGGAATTCTGCCAGGTTTTACTACTGCACTTTGCTCTGTTGAACCATGTCCTGCCACATTTTTGGCAGATCAAATGTTTTTTGCTTCTCAGTGTTGCCATTTGGTACCAACAACGCTTCAAAGGTAAACTCTGTAAGTGCCAAAGGGTTCCATGGGATAGAAGATGTCACGTTTATATGATATCAGAACATCGCAGTTGTGTGCTTTAGTGCACACATCTATTTTTAGAAAGTTCATAAAGGATGCTGAAATAAAAATAGCTATTTTATTCTAACATAATACAGCCAAACTGTAAGTTGCTGAACTGGCCTTTCCCTGAAATTCCTCCTCTGTTTTGTTAGTGTGGAAATCGAGCTCCAGGTTGTGGAAATGATGTGAAGCTCAAACCTGAGAACTGCCTGACAAGGATAATTCACTGTTAGCTTATTCAAACTTGAGGCAAGCATAGTGCCAGAGTGTTTTGTGATAACATGATCTCTGTTCCTCTACATTCTTCTGACCTCCACTATGCATGTATTCCCCCATTAACCAGGAAAATGAGGAAGAATTTAAAGGAATTGCTAAATCTCAACTTAGAGAGATGCAATGAATTAAGGAAAAGACACAAATGGTCCTAATCTCCAAAACATGAGAAGCATTAAATTTTAGTATTTAGTTGATGCTGTTCTTGTTGACATCATGCTTTAAGCAATCTTAAACCTGTACATAAGAGGTTGAGTTCCTAAAAGTGCTGTAGTAAAAGAAAGAGATCTCCAAAGGAGAAAAAGAAGTGGTGAGACCTCTGTCATGTAGTCCATAAAAATATAAGGACAGCTTCTGAAGTTGTCAGAAATGTATGAAATTCTACCTCACTGTTTGCATGGGGAAAGACTTCCATAGGCAGAAGGCATTAAAATGAAGAAAGCTGCCCTGTCATTGCTTATCTCAAGTGATAAACAGCCAGACACCTCTGCTGTTTCACTGGGGTTGACAAAATCAGCCAGAGGGGCTGAAGATGAAGAGGAAGCAAGGGAAGTAATAATTTGTACTGCTCTGGTGTTATTAATTCCAGCTGCAGTAGCTGACCCGCTGAGGATGTTCTGATGTGAGGAATCACATGTTTGGAGACTGTGCTGTGTAATATTTAAATCCTGAGCTCTATGCTGTGATCCTTGGTATTTAACAGGTGTAGCTGTGTGTGGAATTTAGTATTTCTGTGAAAACAGTCTGCAGGATGTAATGTTTTTATGCAGCACAGAATTACCAGCCAAGTGCCTTTGCAGGCAGCCAGTAGGAATGCACATCTAATGCTTTTCAAATGGTGCTCCAATCATCTGCTTTAAATGATTAATAAGCACAAGCTGAAAATAGCACCACATCTACCTAATGTTTGCATGATTATTTTTGTAAACATTTCATTCAGGCTTTCTCTGCCATCTTTCTAAGCATTGTCAGAACAGAGATGCTGCTACTCTTGATTGGTTTTTCTCAGTTGGTTTGATCTCTGTCATGACCCAGGGAGATGTAGCAGGGGAAAGCACCAGAAATGTTGGTTCTCAGTTGACAGTAAACATGTGGTTTAAGATCAAATGAGAAAACTAATCTAGATATTTGCAGAATAGTTACAGGTTTCTGATTTTCATTCCAAAGCTGATAACTGAGCTTGGTGAGAACTACAAGTCTGGATTTTGTTAACAAGCTTGTCTGAAAGCACTACAAAAATATGGCCACAGCTTCTCCTGGTTTTAAATAAGTCAGAAATAGTTTTTAAAGATGTGGAGGGAGTTGTACTTTTGTTATGTTGGCTGTCCTACTTTTTCCTTAATTCCTCAATGAGATAAGGTTGAGACTGGAATTTAAATGGTGTTAAGGAAGAAGGGAAGATAGTAATCAGAATATAATTAACAGTGTATCATCTCTCCAACAAGCAGGGCTGGCCAGCACTGCTGGTCACCAATAAAAAGTGGTGGAAGATTTCCAGTATTCCGATTAAAGTACTAGTGTTGTTTGCTGTAGCAGTCTACAGGTGTTGTATGATGTGTGTGTATCTTTTACACCAAAAAGACCCCCCCATCCCATCTACCAAATATATTTTTCTGCTCTTCAAAAGTTGCTCTGATTCAGTTCAGTCTTGGAGACATTTGGTAACTGGTTTTAACTCTCATGGTGAAAAGATTATGTGGCACAAGAGAACTGTTATGAAATCTACTTTAAGCCTATGTGTAAAACCAGGATAGTTTAATTAAACACCCAATATGAAGTACTCTGGCAATGTTTCAGAGGTGTCATCCTCTTTTTAGCAGTGTTGTGAGCAAAAGTAGTATTTTCAAATCCAAGTTGTGGGGTTGAGTTTTATTACTAATTTTCCAAAACTGGAGTGTTAGTTGCTTAATCTATTTAATGCCCATCATTGTACTTCTCTCAGAAAGTGAAAACACAGATATATTTTTCCTTTTTCCACAGCTTCCGTGTCCCGGCGTTGGGACTCTCCACCTCTCAGAATCAAGGTCGGGCCTTCCCCTTGTGATTTTTGGAGAATTGGGGCTGAAAACCGTGAGTATTAAAAACAAACAAAACAAAACAAAACAAAAAAGCAAAAAAAAAAAAAAAACAAAAAAAAAAAAAAAAAAAAAAGAAAAGGTGATGGTGTCAAAGCTCTGCTACTGAACGGCCGCGGTTGAGCCCCTCTGGCCGGAGCGGGCTCGGAGCCGCCCTCACCTGCGCGGCATCACCTCTCGCTTCCCGGCACTGCCTCAGCAACCCGCGAGCCCGCGGAGGGTCCGCACAGCCCCTGTGGGTCCGCACAGCCCCTGTGGGTCCGCACAGCCCTCGTGTGTCCGCGCAGCCCTCGTGTGTCCGCACTCCCCCTGTGCGGAGGGTCGCGCTGCCCTCAGCCCCCGGCGAGCGGAGCGGGGCGCGGCTCAGCCCGTCCCCGCTGAGGGGAGCCCCAGCCCCGCCGGGGGAGGCTCGGCTCGGCTCCGGCACCTCGCGGGGTGGGGAGAGGCGCTGCCCGGCCCCCCTCCAGGGCTTCCCCGCTAAGTCTGACGGAGCCGCCGCCTCCCCGCGCAGCGCAGCGGCCCCGGCGCAGGAGGAGGCGCCGAGCGCGGCCCGGACCGCCCGGGCTCCGCCGGAGGAGGGACAGCGGCGGCTCCGCTCGGCTCCGCTCGCCGCCTCAGGTAGGAGCGGGAGCGGGGTGGGCACGGAGCGGCGACCCCCGGGGCTGCCCCGCGCTGGGGTGACCTTGAGGGGGTCGCGGGGAGGGCGGCGGGGCCGAGCCCGCCCCGGAGCGGCGCCGGGGGCAGCGGGGATGCGGCCGCGGGATGCGCTGGGGCGGCGGATGGATGGATGGATGGATGGATGGATGGATGGATGGAACCCGCCGGTGGCGGTCCCCCTCAGGCTCGCGGGGACAGGAGCGGGTCGGGAGGCGGCGGTGGCCGCGCTCTGCCCTGCCCGGGGGCTGGGACCCGGCGGTACCGGAGCCCCCCGCCCGCCTGAGGCACCGCGCCCGGCGGGGGCAGGAGCAGCGCCGAGCGCCAGAAGGTGATGCTCCTCTTAGAAATATTAATTTGAGAGGGTCAGGAGGAGGTTACACCCCGCAGCCCTGCTCCCTCGGCGGGGGCGATGAAGGAGAAGCCCGCCCGGGAGCGCTGTCCCCGCCGCGTCCCCGGAGCTCGCCCAGCGCCTGCGGCTGAGCTCTGCTACCACCGGGGATTTTTTTTCCCCTTCTTTTTCACGGGGGGATTTAAATGTTGTACGAGCGGTAGTATTCAAAGCCTTGTAGTGCTCCAGCGAGGCGTTCCGAGCACCTCCGAGCCCGAGGAGAAGTGCGGCGGGAGGTAACTTTGCCCAGGTCCCCGGTGCACCAGCCGCCCGCAGAGGTGGCCGCTGTAGTCCCGCTCGCCACCACCTTGGCATGGATGTCGTCAAGATGTGCTTTCCTACTGTCACTGAACATAATGGGCTCCTTTTTTTTTCTTTTTTTTTTTTTTTTCCTAAAATCTTGATTTGGAGACTGTACTAGAAATGTAGAAGAAGGAACACTGTCTTCCGTGATGTATCTTTGAAAGGCCTGTTGTCTTGTAGGTGGAGGAAACCTCTCCTTTGCTGAATTAAACTGTCAAAAAGTTTACTTCTTTCCGTGTATTTCTTGCTGATCGTTTTTGCTCGTGGGTGTTTTTCCCCCCATCTTACTGTGCACTTTTATCACATTACACCAACCTAATCCTGTGCTAATACATTCTTTACTTTCTTTTTATTTAAAGGGTATTTTTTAGTAAAGTGATATTTGAGAAGCACCAAGATAAGGTGCTGGGAAGATAGGCAAGCTATGGTGTAGAGTAGGACTTCACTGCTGCCGAAATAAGCTAAAATGTAAGTTTTTAAACAGTGTGAAAGTTGACACTGCTGAAACTCAACTCCCAAAGAGTAAAAAGAAATGTTTAAAAGAATCCTGGTGTATGGCTGGTAGATACTGCGAGCCCTTAGTTATGTAAGCAGTTCTTTGAGTGGGACTGCATGCCTACCACCGTGTTCTCAAGTATGTTCTCAAGTAGCACTTCGTTTCTGATCCTGTCCCCTCATCTACACGTGACTAATTTTCATGTGGTGACTCAAATAGGATTCAGCGTTTTCATGACTTTAGTGTGAAGAAGAGGTTGCTTGCCTATGTATGTCTGTGTATCTTGCTAATAAACTCAGTATTTTTAATGACTTCCTGACCTAATGCTAAGCTCCATTTTCAAAGTGAAGATCGCAGAAAGTTCTTCCTAAAGCAAAAGAATATGTGTTAAATGTTCAGTTTAGTGTCAGTATGACACTAAACACTCTTCACTTTAACTTTTAATGGAATGAATGCAGAGTTTTATGCTAACTTGAATTCCTATTTGATATCATTACCAGCATTGTCCTTTGCTCACATGCTGTAAATCCAGGAGCACAGCCTCTTGATTATCCAGGCTATTGGATGGGATATTGATCCAAATGTCTGGCACATCTCTCTGTCCAGACCATGTCTTTTAACCATTCAATTCCCTATTTCCTGATTATACTAAGCACATTTCTATTGGTTTTGACAAGTTCCATGGGGAGATGATGGGTATATTTCTGTGGTGTCCTGTAATGATATCACCCTGGTAGGATTCATTTTGGAGTAGCACAGTGGGGAGACTGAATGCACCACTATCATAGCCCGTGGGTTGGGTTTGGTTTGATTTTCCCCAAACAGGCACTTGGAGATGCCTCGGGGTCCCCCCCTGGCCTTGGCACTGCCTCCGAGGGCTCTGAGTCCCCACTGTGTCCCATGTCACATTAGGGCACCTCAGAAAGGGTTTGCTACCTTTTTGTAGATGGCTGAGTCAAACCTGGTGCCTTTGTCTGGTTCTTCATCCATGGTTAGCCAAGAATAAAGCACTTCAGGTCACTTAACACAGGGACTTCAGTTGTGTGAGTAGAAATTAGGGCTGTTTGAATATTGATAATCCTCTAAATGCTTGCTTAGAGTTTATCTACATCAACAAAACCTGCATATTCTGGTTATTATAGGCAGTTTAAAGTATAGCAGGTGAGGTTAAAAAGAAAGTTCTGCTACTCAAAGCACCCTAAAACTTGCATTGTAACCTCAGAAAAGGTGCAGGATGTTGGCTGCAGTTGGGGAAAAAATAATATCTGTTAACCATGAAGAAAAAGCAGAGCAATTATGCAAGAGATAAGTGATTGTTTTAGTGACAGTCCGATGGGAGATGATAGTGGAGAAGATAATTGGGAACAGGACGAATGTTTACATTTAAACAAAATTGTGTGGCCGCTGAAATCTTTTAAAATAAACATCTGAACAAAGGTCAAACTTCTGATGAAGCTTACCATTGGAATGTGTGTGTCAGACTGAAGAATTCTGTTTAAAACCAGCCTTACATATAATGTATACTGTGCAGCAAATGTCTGCAATTCACAGAGTTCAAAGTGGAACTTAAGTTGTCCTTTGAAAGGACAAAACTGTAAAAACTAGATAAATAGAAATGCAGACTATTTTGAGTATAGAAATGGCAAATGCAAAAGGATAAAATAGTTATAATTATCTGAAAAGAAAAAATCCAAAGTATCTGAGAAAGGAAAAGTGAGCATAAACAAATAATATTGGTGTATAATAGGATGGTAGAAGTGACAGTAATGTGTGTGTCACAGAGGCTGAGATACATATTGGTCTCATGCTACAGAATTATCAGTTAAACCAGAAAGGCTTATTTTTTGCCAAAGCCTACTCTGAAAAAAAGATTTCCTCTTCATAAATGGCGTCATTTAGTAGTGAAATATTTCAGGTTTCCTTTTTACAGGTGTGACCAATTCTTCACATTTATGTGATCTAGTACAGCATATCCTAAGGGCTGTGTAACTGGCATAATCCTGACTCACTCCATATGCATCAGCATGGCCTTATATCTAGAGGTCATTATGTAAAAGGCCTTGTTTTTACATATTTTGAACGTTATGTTCAGAATTCTTGAATATTTTGTAACATATAAATAAAATAGCTGGCGTGCTGCGGGGACACCCTCCACACTCTGGAATGTAAACCAAAAAAGGTTTCAATATCTCTTGGAGGCAGGAGTTGCTGCATATTTAACACAATAAGAAGCACGTTTTGGAGGGTTCATTGTACACCTTTAAGAGTGCAGAAAAGACATTTCTGAAGAGCCTTTTTCTTCAGCCTGAGTGTTCAGGTCAGTGCCCTCATGGCCTCAATAGCAATTCCCCTGTGGGAGCTTATTTATCTGCCTTCAGCTCTTTCTCTCCTCTCATCTGAAGGCCTTGTGTTGCTGGCAGGTTTTACAGTCTTCCCATCACTCCCATTCCAAGGCCACACATCCCAAGAACTGCTCAGCTCCCCCAGGTTGCCACATTTGGGGTGCCAAAGGCTTGTGAAGGCAACCTTGGCTGAACATCTGTGGAAGAGCAGCAGCAGCAGTACTGTGTATTAGGTAGCACAGTTGCCATAATAAAAGGATGTTTGTTTGCACAACGAATTTATTCATTGTCTAGTGGAACACCTTTAAAAAGTCATAGCCTTGGGTCTTTCAGGACCAAACCTGCCTTCTTTCCTTGGTGTTCCTTGTGAAGGAGATGCTTTTCCTGCCTGCATGTAGCAGTCAGAATATACAATTATTATATAATTGTATATTATATAATATACAATTACAATATACAAAATACAATATACAATGTATATTCTATACAATGTATGTATATATACATACAATATACAAATATTGTATCTATATACGGAAACCAGTCGCAGGGGTTTGCAAATTCATCAAGGATTGATTCTAGGTGTTGAAGGGACAGGACCTGGAGCTGCAAGACCAAACCACATTTCCCTCTCACAGCCACCAAACTCTGCAGCAGTTTGAGCCTGGATGCACATTTCAAGTTTTGAAAACCCTTTTTGCATTATGAAGCCAGAATACTGCAGCTGTCTCTATTCAGCATTTCTTTTCTAAGATTAATAAGTCATTAATTCCACAGTGTTTGGGGAATTGCCTTTAGCCCAATTTATTTTTTAATGTGCTTTAAATAACTCATATTGAACTTCATGAAAATTATATCTACTTTAAAGTCCTGGAGCAGGGATAGGGATTGCTTGAATGTATTGCAGCTGCTGCTGTCTGCTCTGTATCACCTGTATCTCTTCTTGAAATGGTTTAGGTTCAGGAGTTCTCTGGTGAACAGGAGCTTTTCCTTGGTGGTTATCAGTGAAAAAAACACCAAGCATATTCCTTTTGTTATCTCATTATGAGTAGGAGATTCCAAGCCTCAGGACAGCTTTCCTGTGCAAAAGTCACAGTGTCACCTTGAATGTACTTGCTGATCATCTGTATTCTGTCCTGCTTATTGAATAGCAATTCTTCATCAGTAGAAGTTATTCCCATTAATGGGAAATCTTCCATCATAGAAGGTGTGATTAGATTCAGCAGAGCATACAAAATAGGACCATATATTACACAATCCAGCATTTCATTTTTTGTGACTCAGGTACTTTCTTGGTATTACAAACCTTTCTGTAATGCAGTTATTGTTTGAAGAGGCTAATACTGTCTAAGAGGATTGAAATAATAGGAATTTTGTTTTCAGGGAATGTCCTCTGTAACCCAAACTGAAAACTTCCAATAGGTTGATGGGTTCCTAGAAAGTATTTTAATAGGTGTCTCAAAATATTTTTAAGCAGCAGTATGAATGAGGAGATTTATGATAGTCGAGCAGAAACATATTCTTTGCTAACATCAGATTTCTCAGCAATTGCTGAAGCTTAAGGTAATTACTCTAAAAGAATTAAGATTTATATTCTTTGTCATCTGAGGAAGTGGATCTGTGCATTTTTAGGTGCTGGCCTACAGTCACAGAAAAAGCAAAATGGTAGTTTTGAGAATAAACTTACACAATAATAACTAATTGGTGGCAGTATTAGGTGCATACACAACTGCTTTGCTGCACTGAACTTGTAGTCTTAAATTCAAATGCAGTGTTAATGCACTGCTTTATTCTACAGTCTGCGTGTTCTAATGTGTGAAGTGTTTTACAAGCTTTAAATCAGTTTATATGAACTAAAAATAAAAGACTGGCGAGAGTTTTGGCCTATAAATAGTAGAAAGTAATTACATGAAAGGAAAATGTGAAAATTTTATCTGGAAAAAATCTATTCCACGTTACTGGGGTTTTTCTTAATTAAAGTGAGTACCAAGTGTCCAAAAGCCCTGACAAAATCTAGGCCCGTTTTTTTGTTAAACATACAAATGCCACAAGGACCTATCTGGAAGATGTACAATGATTCTTGAGAGGTTAAATACTTTGAAAAATCAATGTGTTACACACTGTAGCCCTGGTGATTCTGTGTCAAGTGCTAAAGACTTTGAGAGCAATAGGAACAAGAAAATGCCATTATGGCCTGTGAAGTTTGGTGTTAATGGGTGTGTTCCCTCCAAAAGATACAGTATTACATTGCTTTTTGTGTGACTCAACAGTGTGCCCCTCATATTTTCCCTTGGCACTGCTGACTTTTATTGCTCCCTGGCTAAATAAGATGACAAGACAGAGTTACATTTACTGTGAATTTTTCTTGTGATTTTTTTTTTCCCTCACTCAGGTTTTGCAAGTTTCTGGACAGCAGAGAAAAATGGAAAGGTTACTCTGTGTGTGGCACTCCTGTTAGACATCCTGGCGTGACACATGCCTTTTTAAAAATACCATTACACTGTTTGTTACTCACAGTCTACAGTGTCTTCCAGATCCCTTTCAGCAGAACTCAGCTTATTTCTATTTTGTGTTTCCACTTGATGTCTAGATTTGCACTCTGTCTGCTTACACTTCACTTTTCAAAAAGTTCTTCCATGTATTAAGTTTCGTTTTGAATTTTGATCTTGTTTGTTTGTGGAATAAGATGATCTGGACCCCATCTGCTTACATCACAAACGTTTTTCTCTACTGGGATTTTCTAATGTGTACAGTGAGCTGTGAGATGCATTCCATTGACAGGGAGTTTTGTGATCACTTTTAACGTGAGCGTTGGTTTGTTTGGTTTTCTTTAGAGAAACTGTGCACAATTTCATATCAACCCCCTGCTAATCTGCAATCTCCTATCAGTCCTTGCACCCCATGAAAATATCATGTTGGCCAGTTACTGAAAGCCTTTCTGTGGACAGTCTGAACTGCCTGTTCCTGGGCTGTCCTTCTGTGCTGGCCCAGTCACCACATCAAAAAGGAAATGGCTTTGCTTTCACATCCTCATTAATTGCAGGCACTTAATCCTTCAGGTGCTTATGGGATGATTAAACTTCTTTCAGCCTTTTCCTCAGTATAAAAGGGAGGTGGATTGGTTTATAGTTCCTTGAGTTAGACCCTCTTCTCCTTTTGAAGCTGCACACTGATTTTGCCTCTCCACTGTCCCTTGGGAACTTTACCCTCTGTGCATTATTGAATATAATAGCTAATGTTTGGGGATGGCTTTATGTAATTCCCTAAGTACTGTGCAGTGAACTTCATCATTTTCTACCAGACTAAGTACATCTGGCTTCTTTTGGTACTTTTTAGCCTATTCTTTTTCTTCTTCAGGCCTCTAATCCTGTCTTCTTGGTAAAAATCACTTTGGAAATTTTTTTTTGCTTTTCATTATCCTTTAGATGGAGACATTAAAAGAATATGAAGGAAGTACTGAATACTTCAGCTTTCTCTTTGCCATCTGTTATTTTCTCTCCTTTCCTATTAAATACTAAAATCCCTCCTTATCTTTGTCTCCCACTTTTTTTTCTGTTGTATTTATAGATCCTTTTCCTATTGCCATTTATGTCCCTCATTAGTTGTTGATCCTTTCCTGTGTTGGCTCATCTGGATCAGACCTGAGACTTTGTGCTGTTCTTTTCTACTTGTTCTTTGTTAAGTACACTTGTTTCACCCTCTGTACAACCTCTTCTGACAGCCAAAGCCTTTAAAGACTGGGTGTAACAATAATGGTCTCTTACAATGTTCCTGTGGTCCCTCTGCACTGAAATAATCTGTTGCACTATTTCATACCTGCTTTGTTGGTAATTATCAGTTTCCTGAACTCCTTGATCATCTCTTCAGGAGCCATTACAAATCATTTGACTGAGTTTGCTGAAGCTGTTGCCCTGAATTCCACTTCTTTTTTGTGCTTCCTTCACATCTTCCTTTCAATGTACAAGTGAGTTCTCTTGACTCGTGACAATGCTTACTTGAAATGTATTGCTGCCCTTAAAATCTCAGCCAATATTTTCCCATTCATCAGAATAAAATACAGCTGCAGTGTTAGCAATGACTTCCATGTTCATACCTTTATCTTGTTAGCACAGCTCCAACTTCATAATATCCCTTGTTTCCTCCTCAAGGCAGCATCATGGAAAGACTAAAAAAATGCATGTATGTGGTGGGATGGGGAACTAAGACTCTGTGTGTTTTTACTTGCTTTCTTAAGGGGCATTTTCTGCCTTCATGCAAGTTCCTTGTCTTTGCTGGGCTGTTGTTTCAGATTTATAATTAAACTGCTACAATGTGAACCCAACCTGAATGTTTCAAGGGTTAATTCATCACTGCCTGTAAAGCTCCTGGGAATTTTGGGTAGAAAATGCTGTTGTAAGTGCTAAAGCACTGTTTGTGTCTGCAAGATATTTGTAATGTTATTCATCAAGAGTATTAAAGCCACTTCCTTAAACAGAAGAAAGTGTGTCAGGTTCTGCATATACACAACCAACCAAGTGTCCTCTGTACATGAAAACACCGGGATTTTTGCTGTTCTCCAGGGCACCATTCTGAGAACCTTTGCATTTCAAATAGGAGAACCTGCCTAGAACTAAATACCCTGCATTTAAAATTCATCCTGCTCCAGGGAGGGAAAATAGCATTTGTAAACTTAGCACCAAATGTTATATTCTTGTAAAGTAGCATTTCTGGCCTGATTGTCAAAGAAGTTATAGATAATGCAGTAGAAAGGTTTAATGTATTAACAGCACGATTTTTAAAAAGAGGAGGAATGGAAGCCAAATGGAATTTTAAGTTCTGTTGGCTTGTCAATGGAATTTGTGCATCCTTTAAGGTGGATGTTTTTGAAAACAGCACTCTAAATTGTTGACTAATAGAGATCTTCCCATGATAATGGCTTACGAGGTACCATTAATAATTCAGCTGAAGGCTGTTGCAGTCTGATTCAGTACCTCCTGAAAAGGGTGAAAAGTTTCTCTCAGAGATTTTAGTGGCTTTGTTGAAATAATGTGCGTTTGGGGGGATGGTTTTGCCCGTCTTGGAAGCCAGAGGTGAAAGTCCTGAATCCCAGGAGGAAGGGATGCCGGAGCCTTTGCCGCTGTTTCTGTCCAAGTGTTTACAGGGATACCCAAGCCCCCGTTCCCCTGAGCGCAGGAAGCATCGGGCGAAGGGGGTTTCTCTGGGCCACATTTCCATAGCGAAAGCTCGGGGCTGGATTTCCCCGGGAAGGGAAGCGGGAAGGGGTCTCCGCAGTGGCTCTGCTGTGCAGCGCAGGCTCTGCATCAAACACCAGCAGCAGTGCCCTGCCTTCCCTGCCTTCCCTGCCTTCCCTGCCTTCCCTGCCTCCCACGGGCACGGCCGGTGCCGCAGCCGCCGCTGTCACGCCCCACCGAGGAGCCGGAGCTGCCTCTTTTCATCACTCCTTCTCTTTTTCTGCCGCCTCTCCTTTCCTTTCAGCTCTCTCCTTCCGTTATCAAAAAACGTCAAGATGAATCCTTTCCCCTTAAACCATTTGAATTCCTAAACAGTCTCACATTTGCCTTTTCCAGGGATGTCAGTTAAACCTACCGGCTTTATCCAGCCAGATTTTCAAGCATCCCAGAAGCACAGCACTGGCTTTGGGTAATCTGTGTACAGATAGAGAAGCCCCGTGTGTGTATTTGTGGGGAACATGAGATCTGTAAAAAACACCAGTGGACTGCTTGTATTGTCAGTAAAACAGATGAAATATTTAGAGATTTTTTAAGGAGACGTGGAATTTTAGTTATCATACCAATGTCTGTGAAAAGACACTGGTTAATCAAAACAAAGATTAGTGAAAAAATGTTCATTAACACTGAAAGATGAGCTGGTAGGTCCAGATCCCTCTGCAATAGAGTCATATTTTTTAAAAGAAAGAAAATACAGAGGTGCTGGTGTTGAACTGGAAGTCATTCAGAAGTATTTTTGTCTCCTCACAACACCACTCGGTGCTGTTTGCAACCTGCCTCTGCAGAGCAAAGAGTGTACAACACTGATGGCTTTTCAAGGTGAATAAAACTCTGCTTCAGATATGCCCCTGCCTGAATTTCTATGTGGAATGGAGCACTGCACATGGAAGGGTGCTGGGAGAAGTTGGAGTGAACACTTCTGGGTGCAAGTGTTAGTGTTTGGTTCTATGTGAATGCTCCAGTGCTGGGGGGGAGTGGGATGGGATGGGATTTTTCATCCTGTTATTACACACAACTTTTGGCTTCATAACTTTCCTGCCATTCAGCCTCTCTCTTGTTGTTTTTTTTTTGGCATATTTCTGTGTAAATACCATTAAAAAATGTAATCGGAGGAGCTTACCATATCCATTCTGATTTTAAACCTGGGACATCTGGAAGAAAATTGTAGCCCTAAAAGCTCTGCTGTGTGAGGGGAAGGTACAGGGAAGAAAAAGCCATCGGACGACTTTAAGTGTTGAACAATAAAACCAGAACAAAAAGCTTTCTATAAATAGTAGCCTGGTCCCAGTTCAGTGAAGTACTTAAGCGTTTGCCTAAATCTCTCCTTGTTCAACAAAGCACTTACATGTGCATTTGAATTCTGCTGGAATAAAGCACCAAACATCAGGCCTAGGTGCTTTGTTGAATTAGGGGCTGTATCTGCACGGACAGACCTGGTGGGAAGGATGATTTTCTCCACAGACGCAGGGTATGTTGTGAGCCTTTTGTGCTGTAATGTTTTCTATAAAATTTCTGACATTGTGCACTGACCAATTAATGTGGAGAACTATTGGACGTGGAAGTGTCAGAGGGTAATTTTGTGCCGATATTCCGAAAAACTGTGTTCTTTTATTGCTTGCAAATTGATCAGACTTATTGAAAACTGCTGCCCTTGTAGGGCCTGTGTGACCTACTAAAGTGAATTTCCAATGTCTCAGCACGACTTACAGAGTGAGGATTTTCCTTCTGACATCAGAGAAGCAGTTTGTGCTCAGGAGTCCAAAGCAGGAGCTTCTGGCCCCAGGTACCCCAGTTAACACTGCTCAGGAGTTTTGGAGTACATGGGAAAACCACCTGGCTCTCAATTTTAGAGTTACCTACATAAGATCTCTTATTTTCTCAGAAAATATTTAGCAGCTCTTTTCTTATAATGCAATCTAGTTAACTATTGCACTTTTTTCAGCGTTTTAGTCCCTTTTAAAAGAGGGTTCCTAACGATTTTTGTCTTGTCTCTGGAAAGACTTCACATAGAGCTAGTAGTGGTTGTGGTGGCTGGATTGATCAGAAAGTGGTAATTAGAAACTCTGATCAGGCTAAAATAATGAAATTACAACACTCCCTGGTTTTTTATAGCGTGGCCATACACAGCTAAACAGACTTTTTTTTTTTTCATTTGTAGGAAAATGGAGTTTATAAAATGTACATTTCCACTGAGATGGAAAGTTCAGTGTGTCACTCCCTTGTCAGGGATTTTGAGGTACAGATTGGCTTTTGAGAAACCTGCTCCCAGTCCCTGCTCTGATTGACAGCTCAGCTTTCACATCTCAGATCACTTAAAATTAATCAGCCCAGGATGCCCCAAATGCATTTCAGTATATTAGTTATGAGAGTCACCTTCACAGCTGAGGATACTTATAAAAATTTGTCTTTCCAATGAAAATCTAGGTGAAGTAGTGAGTAGTTGGACTTCTGATAAAACAAAGTTTTGACTGAAAAATACTGATATTTTAATGAAATAGAATTACCATGGTGATTTGGTGTATATATATATGTATATATATATATATATACTTGCCATATATATATCCACTTATATATCTAGGTCCACTTATATATCTAGACCCACTTGCCACATATAAATATATATAGACATATATATACACACATATATATATGTATATACATATATATATATGTATATACATATATATATATGTATATACACACACATATATATATACATATATATATATATATGTATATGTGGCAAGTGGATCTAGAAGACCACTTTCCAAAATAGTCTTTGAAGTACTGGGACTGTTTGAAAAGAAGTCTGTAGGGCCCAAGTCATACCCAGTGCTAATTGCCTGTCAGTCACAGGCTCGCTGCCTTTGCTTTGTTTACTTCATGTTTTTCTGTTGAACAAGCCTCTGTACCCATTTTGTGGGGGTGCATTAAGCCCCCACCAGGAAAAGCACACTGTAAGAATGGTTAATTCAAATGTTATACATTTGAGCTGATTAAAGAAACTCTAATCTGGGTCCTTATGTAGGAAGTTATAAAGGACTTTCATAATTTAAACCAGATCAAGTCTGTAAAGTCACAATAAGCTCATGCAAATCTCCCCAGTGCAATAGTTGAAATATTTCAGTTGTATAATTAAAAACACCCCTCTGTAAATATTTGAGTGAAGGTCCCTTATTGCTTTGCATTGTATTTGATTAGAGCAGACCCAGCTTTGAAGAAGTGCCATTTTAGTCTGATCCAGAGGTCAGCTGTTACAAATCCTGGTGATGTTGTGATGGTCTCTGACTTCATGGGCTGCATTTGGCACTGTAAGTTACACAAAATGTGCTTTATCTTTTTGAACTTCATGCTGTGCGAAGGGCAATTTCTGTAACAAGGTTCAAAGTGTCTGTTAGAAATGGGATCAAAATACAACAATCAGTCTGCAGAATGACTTCTGTTAAAATGGATGAGGTTTTGCCGTGTGATGTAATTAAGCAGGTTGGTAGACTAGGAACTAATGAGCTGCTCTTTGTGAAATATGCAGATTGAGTAACTTCCAATAGGATATTGCTGGGGAAAGGTTGGATTAGACTGGAAGTAAACTGATGAAGCATTTGATGGTCTAATGTTGAAACCTTTATGTAATGAGACAAACCAGTTCTGCAAAATATAACTCTCTGTCAAGCTTCCTCCTCACCAAAAAGAAATTCAGCATTTTTAATAAAATGTTCCAGAGCTATTTTGTTAAGGTTGCATGGCAAATAAATTTTTAATCATTTAGTCAATGAAGGTGCCAGAGGCCTTTAAATTTTGCCTCCAGGAGAAGGAAAAATATTTTAAGCTATATATGAAGCACCAGTAGTAATTTTAAATACCAAAAAAATTATAATTTTTGATCGAGAAAAATAATCCAAGAAACAGAATCACCTTTTGTTCCTGTTAGGAAAAAACCTCCATTTTCAAAAAAGGATTTTGTGTGTGTTAGGGGATATTGTGAGTAAAGTTGAACAAAATGGTCATGCTTATTCAGTTAACAAAAATATTTAATAAAGGAAAAGGTAGTGGGGGAACACGAACAGTCATTAATTCCTTTGCAGTGCCTTCCATGCCTTTTCCTGCAGAGGTTAAAATCACTAAGCATGGCTTCATCAGCTGGATACATTCTCCTCTCTCCCTCCCTCCACCTCCTTGGGAAGTCGAAATCAAATTGCATTGTGCAGCAGATTAGCAGAGAGTTGAGTAATCAACTTGCAGAGGCAGTGATGACCCGGAAGCTTGGCTGAAAGTCCTCCCCCTCCCCCCAAATCCAGGACCGTGGCATTTTCCTGGATGCTTCCTTTCTTTTTGAGATGACCTACAAGTGAATATGGAAATGTGTGCAGGAGCCCGTGCATAGGAACAGGAGAGAAAGGGTGTAATAAGGGAGGAAAAAAATGTATCTGCCAACTCAAAGCAATTTATTCTCTCATTTCCAATTCTCCCTGAATGTGGAAGGCAGGTTTCCTTCAGCTGCATTCAGGGATCAGCTCCTGTGTGCCTGTGCTGGTCTCTTGCTTTAGCACGATGGGATTGATGGCAGCTTTTTGTATTCACTGTTCTCATTCTTACCCAGCAGGATTGTAGATGTTAAAGGTACAGTAACAGTGCTCAGAACAGCTTTGGGCTGAGAAACTCAGAATATTTCCAAATTGCTTTTTTTTCCTCTTTCTTTTTTATTTTTTTTTCCTTTTCTGTCCCCAGTCTATTATCCAAGATGTTTTTTTACCACCACAAGGGTTGGTAGGAGTTGAAGTTCTTCCCAAATGAGTCTAGCTGTCATAATCTTTGCTGGATTCATAGAAATAACACAACATTACTGTTACTTATATGAATGGTTGTTTGAGATAATGATAAGGTAAAGGCTTACATTTGAATACAACATACATTAAAGGTGTATACTGCATAAGATGCCTATTAATGTGCACAATCATACCTTAGCTTTCTGAGGGACAAATAACTTTTCATGTATGTAAAACTAGGAATTACAAGGAACTTCTGTGAACCACTTCCTGTCTACAAATATTTGTGAAACCCTGTCCAGCTATAAATAGCAAGGCAGGCTGAAGCTGAAGATTTGATCTTAGAAGACATCAGATTGAGAGGATGGTGCTGGAATTCTGTAGCCAGGGAGACACCAGAGGTGTGCTTTTTATAGATGAGGATGGGGCTGTGACGTTACTCACACATTATTAAATTAATTCATTTTCTGTTTCTGGCACAAGTTTTTCTCTGCATCATTTCCATTGTATGTGATGTTTGCTTGCAGGCTGTAGTTCCTGGAGTCAGATAACACTGCAAAACCACTTTTTTTTCTCTTTGATGCTGCTTTAAAAAAAAAATCCATCATAACCGTGCAGAAAGATATTTAAAACTGCCTCAAACGCTGCTTTAAAAAGAAACAAACCCTTAATTTTGTTTATTTCTTCCTCCTATTTATAAGGAATGAGCTGATTAGGGTTCTTTTCAATTTCTTGGTAATAAGGTCTACAAGATAATTCTGGGGCTTCTTTGGAAGCCAGTCCTCTGCTGCAGCAGCCAACACTAGTACAGCTGCACAAAATTCCTAGTGTGTAACATTGCCCTTTTAATGTTCAATTGAGAGTGTAAAACAGCATTTAAACTCACTGGGGCAGGAAGGGCACGGAAAGTGGAGTATCCAGTTGCCAGCAGGTTTACAGGCACAGAGTCATTTAATGAACTTGAGAAAAGTGGCTGAAAATGAAGAAACTGCAGGTGAAGTTTGGGCCTTGGTCTGCTCCGTGGTGCTGTTGTGCTAGAATAGATTATAGAAATTAAGTCATAGAATTCAGCATTTTCCTGTACTTGAAAAAAAAAAAGAGCTGTTTAATCAAGAAATTAAATCCAAGTTCTGTCAGATTAGTATCTATAAACTTAGTATTGAAGCCCCACAGATCAGACATTTTTATCAGCTAAGTTGTATGGAATTCCAGTGTGGTTATGGTGAGGAGAAACTGGTGTTGGAATAAATCCTCCAAAAGATAATTCTGATTGTAGACTGAAACTTTCAGAGGATTCAACTGTCCTGGTAGGCTATTAAAAAAAAAAATTGATACATGCAAAATACTTTTTAGGGAACAGCAAGGTTATAAAATTAGGTAGTCCCAGATTAGGATATCCTATAATCTCTGTTTTCTGGGCAGCCTCAGGAGTGAAGGGGATCCTGCCTGAGCTCGTTATTCAGCACAGTGTGGCTGCCTTGTGTGTACTCTTGTGCTACAAATATGACAAGTATCTCTACAGACAGCAGAGTTTAGTGTATTGTGTGTGTTTTCACTGGGAGAAGTTTCAGGTCTGATGACTGTGTGGAGTGGATGAAGGCATAAAAAATGAATTGTATTCCCAGGGCTCTTTCAGAAGAGCATGCAGGGAAACCCTTGGCTGAGTCTGCAGCTACTCTCAGGTGGGGAAGAGTATGTTTTGTGTCTGCATTTCTCAGCATCCAGCTTTACTTCTCCTGGCTTGCAACACTGGAAACTGGAGGAAAATCAGTATTTAGGAAGCTGGGCTTGAATAGGCTACAACTGCTGACACTGTTACCTGAGGCAGCCGGGCCAGGGTGAGTGAGGGGAATGCCTTGACCAAGAGAAAGTTTGTGGTTTGTGGTGTAAGATGGGTGGAAACCTGTCCTTTTCTCTCTCTCTTTTTTTTTTTTTTTTCAATCTCAATGCAGATAGAATTTAGCTCAATGTTTTCAAGTATTGGATGAAACCAAAAATAAGGCCATAAGGGTCGGAAATCTTTTGAAAGCGTTTTAATTGAATTGTTAACAGGAGTGAGTTCTGAGGAGGATAAGAGGACGAGGCATCTGATGAGGCAAAACCTTCACTGCCTAAACTCCCCAAAAAAACTGCCCAGAAGCAGAGGGAAGAGGCAGAGCTTTATCTACAGGTGTTTTGTGTTGTTTTTTTTCCTGTTGGACTGAAGATGGGCAACTACTTAAGAGTCCTCTGTGGGCAAAATGACAAACAGACCTGAAATGTGTTGTTGCTCCTGCTCTCCTGGCTGAGTGTCCAGACTGACTCCAGGTATGGTTTTCCATTTCCTCAGTGTTCTGTTGACTTCAGGCTAAATGCAGGGAAAGGCAAATTCCTAAGTGTGTTTGGATGGGGTGGGCTTGCTCCCTCCTGAAGAGAGCACAGATATGTCCTCACTGTTTGCCTGCCTTTGCATTTCTGATAAGTCACTGCTTTTCTTCAGTTTTTCTAATCTGATAGTTCGTGAAGTTTCTCACTTGGCCATCAGTGGAACAACAGAAGGTGAATAAATGGACAAATTAATATGAAAAAACGTTACCTTTTACAGATAATTAGTGCAGAAAATAGGTAAAATACTTGAAAATAAGCACTGTTACCAGCAGCAATAATATTGCTGGGCAGAGACATTGGTAATGTGCATCAAAATCACATCTTAATGACAAATGTTTTTAAGAAAACACCGGTAAGTTATTCTTCTTTCACCTACCCTACGGATGAAATAATGTCTTGTGGTTCCCCTCTAGAAACAGAGAAGAATACAATAACTGTATTTCAATAACTGTAGGGTAGGAAAACAGCAATTAGGGCTGAATGTGATTCCAGGCTACTGAAAATATAAACAAAATTGTCCATACATCTTATTTCTAGTGGTCACCTAATCTCTGAGTCTGTACAGACAGGCAGCAAGTTTCTCCTCCCTCAACAGGTCTTACAAAAATAAACTTTCAGTTTCTGCCTTTTAGTGTGCATTAAGTACTTTTAATTTTCAGTACAGTTCCTCTTTATGCAGCTGTTTAGAAAGATGAGCCATAAAGATTTATAAAAAATGATTATAGAGACATTTAAATTCTCCACAGAGTCACTTGACTGGGTGTGTTAACTCTAAAAATTCATTTTCTGCTGAGAAAGTGTAACTGGCTCGGAAGTGCAACCAGTGCCAACATGGCAAAGCTTCAGAGGTTGTTGTAAATCTGTCGATGCCTTTTAGCAAAGACTGTAACCTTAGTTTTGTTTAGTGCTGCTCTGGTCACATTTGTAACCCCATGTCAATGATCCAAAACGTTTCATGATGTCATGGTCAAATTTAGAAATGCCAGGTTTTAAAGTAAATGATGTGAATGAGAAGAATAATGACTTGTTTGACCTTCATAAAGGTTTCTCTCCTCTGCTCATACAGGTCAAAAGCCTTATGAATTACAGGGTCCAGGACAGGGCTGTGCTGTTTGCAGGGTTACCACGTATTAATTACTAACTCTTCCTACACGACAGAGTTAGGAAAGCCTGAAACCTGATGCCTTCTGTCTCACTCTCAGCTGATTTTCCTGTTCTGTTTGATCTGTTTTTCAGCACTCTTTGATTTGGCAAAGATAAGTGTGTGTGTGTACAAACACAGCATCATTTAATTACAACTGGGGGTAGATGGTGAGGGTGTGCATGCACACAAACACTCACATGCTGTCCTCAGGATCATTTAATTACCACCCAGAGCAAGCAATTCTTTCTGTTTTCTGTATCCTGGGGCGCAAAAGGAATGTTTTCTTCTTTTTGTTTGTTTTAGGGGCAGTAGGCTAAATATTTTTCTGAAAGATGTCATTTCACGTCTGACTACTGAACAGAGCACAGAAACATAGCAGCAGTGACTGCAGAAATTAGCAATACATTACACTTTCCTGGCATTTAAATATTTTTTATTTTATGAGACTGCTTCATGCTTGCATCTTGCTAATATGTTTGACATTTACATACACGCCACGATAATTAAAGTTTTTTCCTGGTCTAGATGTTGTAGAAATATAGTGCATATTTATTCTTTGCATGTGGACGTAGACTTTTATAAGTGTGTACCTAGATTTCTGTTTTTTCTTATCTGTTTTGGGTTTTGATGTTTTGGTTACAAAGGTATTAAGAGAAAGAATAAATATCACATAGCTCTCAGGAGTCAAAATGTTGTTTGGACCATTCAGTGGGTAAAGGGACCTCTGTCAGTTTAGCAGTAAACAGATGTTTAAAGCAGAGGACTAAAAATAAGATTAGAAAGTGATCCCTAATTGGCGTCCTGTTGGTTGGCTCAGCAAGAGACTACTGAGACAGAAATAATATTTACGCAGGGCCTGGGTACCAGTGCAATAAAAATGAGTAATGACTGAGCTGCTTTCTCATCCTTGGAAGAGGCCCTTCCACTCCTGGCTTGGAGGGATGTTTGTGCAACACCTGCCCTCTGGGGACTGCCTCTGCTCTAGGTGAGTAAGTGACTGCCAGCTCCACAACCTTTTATCCTTGCTGAAATATTAATTATTTTTAGCATCCCAAACCAGGAGGAGTCAAAGTATAAATGCTAGTTGTTGAGGAAGAGAAGACCTCAGAATTCACTATACCAAGCAAACTTACAGCAATTTTGGTAATTTTTCTGCCTCTTTCTTAACTGTTTCTTTGGCCCAGCCTTTCTCTGTATTCCTAGGTAAGAGCTTAGAGGAAGTTTCCCATTGTTGGCATCAAATATTTTTTATCTTGATTTTCCCAGAGGAAGCTGTGAAGACTTAACTATTTTACCCTTTCAGTACTATCAGTACTTAATAATGAAAGTCCTTTGCCTTATTTATCCCTGCTGAAGTGTTGGGCTTGGTTTAGAGAAGGTGAACACACCTGAGTGCTGAGATACACTTTTAGCTATATATCTCTTAATTTACCTCTCAGCTGTGCCTGCCAGCACAGGTACCAACTACTGGCCCTGTTCTTGTGAGAAGTGTATGGGCACCTGCACTGGGAGGACCTTAAAGGATGATTTTACCCAGCTATGAGGAGCACCTTTGCATTCCACACTGGACTCAGATCCCTGTGAATCAAAGGTGGTAAATTTTGTTGGCTTTCATATTCTTAGTGGCTGAAACAAAAATTTTGAGAGAAACAAAACCAGAATTGAACCGAAACAGCGATTACAGAACTACTGGCAAAACAATGTATGCTTTGCTTTTCAGCCTAAAATATTTGCCAGCTCAGTCAAAACTAAATGTTTTCCAGATTTCCTTAAATTTAGGTGAATTTTGAAATGAAAAATTAACGGTATAAAATATATGTCCAAAAAGAAATATTTCACTCCCATTTCAAAATGAGACGGGTTACGTTCTGAAACTTTTGCTCTCACATTTTTTTCAGCTCAGCCTCTTGGGCAAATATGACATAAATAAGAATTGGTTTTCGTCACAACCTCTTTCTCTTACTCCTGCACTGCCCAGCTATCCCCAAGACACCCTTAATTTTTCCTGCTGGCTCTATCATCACTGATCCCATTGACTTCTGCAAAATGTTCCTCTGCTAAGTGAGTGTCATTTGGAGAAATGACATTCTCTTTACTGAGGTTTCCAACTGACTGCAATTTGACTGGTTTCTCAAGAAAACTCAGTCCATTTACTTCTAGAATGCTACCTGATAAGTGATAGGGACAACCCTCTCCCTAAGTACTGAAAGTAGGAAAATCTAAGATGTCTATACTTGTTTGGTCATGATCTAATTCTCCAAATGGATTAAAAATCTAAAGTGTGTCTTATTTTTAGGCTTGCCAAGAAAAGCACACATGCATAATTCAGACTAGAGTGGATCCATGCTCTGTGGCAGGGGCTTTCATCTGAATAAATGCAGCTATTTCTTCATCCAGGGCATTTCCCACCCTCTGATTACTGCACTAGCTGCATGTGCTATTTACGACGTGCACAGTAAAACAACATACGTGCTTTTATCCGATAAGTAGTCTGACAGCTCGCTTTGTTTGTTCTACCGCGGTCAGAAATTCTGCCCTTGCAGACTTGGATTAAAAGGGTTTGACTCTGGAAGAAACACCTAATGAAGAGCTGCTGCAATCAAATTTCAGGCGGGGAGCTGTCAGCGCAGAGGATGAGCAGAGGTGCGGTGCAGGGCTGTTAGTCACAGCTCGTGTGCGGCACCGACCGTGCTGCTCGGTGGCATTTCCTCCGGAGGCTCCCGAGGATCTGTTAATCATCGGGCCCAGTTTTAAATGCAAAGCCTTTCTCCTCTGATCTCCGAGCTCTCCCGCAGCCCTGCCTAACGTAGCTGGTAGGCAGGTTTTCCACAGGCCAGATACCGTTTGTCAAAAAAAAACCCCAAAAAACAAAACGGGAGGAAATGTCTGCCCGCAAATTTCTTATTTGCATATTCGTTCGGGCATATTCCTGGCTCAGACTTGGATTTCTGTTCCTTTCCTTTCATTAAAATCCTCTGCTGCTCAGTGAGCTCATCGCAGCACTTCCCCTCTCTCCACTCCTCCTGGAGAAGGATGGCCTGTGTAAATCACTGAAATGGCATCACTGATTGCCACGGTCCTGTAATGGAGCTGGAACTCTAACGGTGATTCATCTTTGGATCTGCTCAAGGTCTCCAGATATGAAAGAAAGGAGAAATAGTTTGAATTACAAAGAGAAAGTTCTGCTGAGAATTCCCAGCACTCCTTGAAGCCCACTGACTAACTACTGCAGATGATCCATGTTGTCTGTCATGTGGTTTTTTTAATCCAGCCACCCAATTAACTTTGTCTCCCCGTGATACATGGGGAAAATAAGACCAGGATTTTGCTGGTACATTCAGGCCCTGCAGGTATGTTTTGCACCGATATCCAAAAGAAAAAGGATTTTTTTATTTTTTTTTCAGATTTGAACTCTCACAAGAAGAACAGCAAGGGATAAATGACTTATCTAGAAGATTGAATTAGAATTTCCTTCAGGAAATGTTTTCCGAACACCTCTAAGCCTAACAGGGAGGAGGAACGACTACCAGCTCTGTCAGATAACCCACAAAATGCTATGGCAAAATGCTAGTGTGATTACCTCTGTGGTGAAAGGTAATTACAAATTAAGAATGGAGCCACTGGATTGCTGTAAGGGCAATGTAGCAAGAGTTGTGTAATCTTCACAAACCTCACAGTCAAAGTGGGAGCTGTCAGAAAAAATCCCTGACACAAGTGTGTGGTGGGCAGTGTCTGCTGGAACAACAGTCTTGTTCACTCTAGTAAATGCTAATTCACTTCTTGTTTTATATATTTGAAATATATATTTATATATTTGAAATAACCCTCCTCTAATGGGCCACACTTTTGGAAGCAAGTCATCTCCAAAATGGAACACCTATGGGACAGATTTCAGGACATCAAATCTTGTGAGAGCTAAACCCAACCTCCTTTACTTCTTCTCCAGAAGTTTTCAAGGAGTTTAAATGTATTCCTCTGCCTGCAAACTGAAAAGACTCCAAACTTCCACTGCCAGTAAAGGAGAGATGGGGGAACTGGATGTGAGGCAAACAAAAATGTTTTGGTGAAATAGGATTAGTTCTTAAATCTCAAAAAAGCTTGTGGAGTCATGCAAAACAGAAAAGAGAGGTTTAGCCTGCATAGAAACAGAATCACATGAGTGCAATATCATTCAGACTTTCACCCATGTGACGTTCGGTTGTTGTTGGAGACAAATCTTTGGGAAAAGAAGTACAGTAGTTTTTATAGATAAGGAGCTCAGTTTCCTTAGGTTTTTACAGTACGTGAAATACAATTACTGCCAGGGGGCTGACGTGGGAATATGGCAAATACTCTTCTCATTTGGCTGCAAGTGTGTTTTCTTTAAACAGTGAGTTGTTATTTTCTTATTTGGGGGAATATGTTTGGTTTGTGGGCTGGAACACCGGGCGCAGAATGTGTCGCTGCGAGTTTCGTAAGAGAATAACAAGGCATGGGGAAAATTGTAAAGAGCTGCCACAGTGAGATAAGTTTAAAGAGTCTGATCCTGGGCACAGTGGCTGGAGAGAATGAGATTTATTTTTGAGTGTGCAGGAACTGCAGAGTTTCTTGCAGACCTCTTTGAGTAATAGTCCACATCCACAGAGCACATTGAAGGTTGGAGTCTCCGTGGCCATCAGCACCTGCAGAGTGCTCTGTGTTTATTATGCTGTGCACAAGAAGGCATCAAGGATATAAAACAATTCCTGGGGCTCAGCTCCTCTCAGTTGCTTCCTTCTCCAAATGAGTGCTCTGTGTGTTTGGACTGCAGGAGTGTTTTGCCTTAGCAGGTTGCTTGTTAGTTTTTCTTAGTGTTTTTAAAAGCCCAGGGCTTGCCTGGAATAAAGTTTACTGCTTCAGCTTATTCAAAGGAGGCATAAAAAGTTATCCCTCTGTTTCCTGGGGTATTGCTGCACCTCCAGATTCCTCAGTACAAGACAGAGGCTGTCAATTGTGTTGGATCTGCTCTGGATAATTCACTCAAATATAGCAGAAGTCTGAGGGAGTTCAAATGGCAAATCCTCCATGAGAAAGCCCCTTTAGAATGAAAATTCCCCTAGTGCTGCCTACACTGCCTCTTCACTGAGGCTTGTGGCAGCTCTTGAAGGCACTTACATTATATACAGGGTCAAAGATCAGATAAAATACGGGGTCAGTGTTACAGGTGTCAGAACAGACATTTTGTTCCCTTCTTTGCACTTGAGCTTTCTCCAGCATCACCTGGCCATCTGTGCTGCCCATGTAGGGTTTGTGCTGGGACTCCTTCACCTCTTCAGCACCTTTCTGAGAAGAAATGAATCAATGCCAGTACTTTGAGATCTTCCAGATGTGGTAGTTCTAAGTAGGGTCTGCAGTGCACATTTGTCTCTTCTTCGGTCTCTTGTCTCTGTAGTTTAGGGAGAGTGGAGCTATGGTGGGTATATTTTGTTTTATTTACCATCCTTGTACACAGTGTGAATTTCTAAAGAGCATTCTGGTCAGGATACGGCTCAGGTTGGTTTCAGAAGACACAGGAAAAAAACGTGGGACTAAGGAAAAATGAAGGAGGGAGCATTTGAAACCCATTTTAAATTCTCACGTTAAAAGAGCCATTTGGAAAAGAATGTTGATAAGTTGCTGTCTGTGTCTGTTGCAATTAAAATTTGGTTTCTTGGTATTAGTTTATGAGAAACCAACTCTTCCCCAATACAGGAAAAAATAAACTTACCTAAATCCCACTGCCCCATAAGCCAAACTATTTATTAACCCCTAGAAGACAAATGGTAATACCAGTGTGGAATGCTTCCCAGGCACTCTTCCTAAGAGTCTGGCATCCTCTGGCGAGGGGACATGAGTCATAATGACTCCTTTCCTTTGCCTAATAGGTTGTACTTGGCTTTTCAGTCCCCTTCCAAAGTGACAAAACTCCACATTCCAAAAAATACACCCTGTGTGCCTTCTCCTGGCCCAGATAAAATTTTCACTTAACACGATGGACATAATATTCTGACGGGAATGTGATTTTGTTTTCCCTGGCGCATAGTACCGTGTTCTCCTAAACTATGTGACCCCCCTAAGCACAGCCTCTTGCAGCTTCCTAGTTGTTCTTAATAATCTGCTGCCTTGCCTTTTGGCTGGTGCTGAGGTAACACCTCGGCCCATGTAGGATGGAGGGTGATGTCTTCTCAAACACACACTCAGCAGGTTTTCTACCAGAGGCAGCAAAAGTTAATATTCTCAAGTTCCTCTCTTATGAAACCCAGAGTATCTTCTGGGCAATTTTCAATGAAGTCCAGGGAATGAGCTTATCATTACCTGAGAGGTGGTATTTTACTGATATAATTTTTGTCAAGTCCACTTTTTAGGAGAGGTAATTTTGTTTCTTTTCTTTTCTTTTTTTTTTTTTTTTTCCCCCAGTGAAAACTAAACACAGAAGTGGATTGAGGCAGTATGGTTGAAGGGGAAAAAAACATGTTTTCTCTGCTTAATAATTCTTGCAGAAAAGTAAGTCAGCTCAAAGGAGTCCCTGTTGTGATATTAAATGAATGTTTTATGTAAATGAAGTAATGCCACCAGCTGTAGATCACTTGGTGGCTCTGCCTTGAACATTTTTCTCTTTGGGTAGACATGAGTGACTTGTGAAGGCAGGAGGGGTTTATTTGCATTGATCCCACAGTACTGACCTCGGGCTAAGTGCCATCAGCTGTGAGTTTAATCACATCTTATTTAGATGGATTTCACCTGGTCGATGTGAAACGTTTTCATACCTTAACAAATACTGAAGCTTTCCTTACTCTTCCTATAAAAACAAATGGGACTACAACAGAAGTTGCAGTCAAAATGCCTTTTTTCTTTTTGTAGTGAAGAAGTACCCTCTTATTTCAAGCATGAGCTACCCAATCTTGCAAACTTTGGAGACCAGCCCTGTCTCAGGAGATACCCAGTGTTTCCAGCTCCTCCTGGGCTGTGCATGTTTTCTGCAGGAGAAGGCCCTCCAGGACAGAGCTGTTCCCTTCCCTGACTGTCCCAGCAGCCACAGGTGGAAGCTGAATATGAGGGAGACACAGGTGTAGGTGTTTGAGAGTTCAAGCCTGAGCAGTCACTCCCTCAGTGCTCTGGAAGGAGGGCACAAACCAAAACAGGTTTAATTTGGCTCTCAGGCTGACGGCAGGACCACGCTGTGCACTCAGCTGACCCTCTTATTTGGAAAGAGAGAATGCTGAAAAAAAAGGAACACTAATTGAGATATTGCAAATGAACAGTTTTTCTATACAGCAGATTAAAACTGAAGCATGGCCAGCAATAGGAGGAGAGGGAAGAAAACTGCAGGCAGAGATGCAACAATGAATTTGCAGGTGTTTCTCTGAAACTGCTGCCATAGTGGGCTGGAAGCTGGGGTGGTCTCTGGGATGTCCTTTCAGGGTGGAAACAGGGTATGGTTAGAGAGCAGCAAACATTTTCAGCCCCCTGCAGATGTCAGCCAGGGCTCTGAGAGCCTGGAGAGCCAGGAATTAAAGCAGAGAGTATCTGAGTCTGGGGAGGAATTGCCTGCATGTCTCTGGAACAAGAATTTTAGTTATTTTAGCCTAGCCAGGAGAAACTACCCTGGTGAGCTGTTGGGGTCTATCAGATGAGTGACTGGTCAGAACATGGAAAAATAACTTTTAAAAAACCAGCACAAACCCACTGAGACAGGGACATCCCATTGTCAGGCCGTGTGTTTAATGGCCAGAGCTCACCTCACTAGTATATGCACAAACACTACCAGTTGTTGGTATCTGGCTTCTGAGGCCAGGAACTGCCATGAAAAATCAAACCAGCACAAAATGATTCAAATCAAAATGATAAAAGAAGATTTCATTTCACGGAATGATCTAGAATAGGAAGCCAGGCTTCTTGTTTTCACTCATTAGTGATTTAAATCAAACACAGCTGACTTGAATTAGGTCAGAATATCACCCCAGCTGTTTTTCCCCTCCTATTTGCTCACTGGGGTCTCCCATTTCCAGTGGCTGTTGGCAAGTGCTGGTGGTCAGAAGGCAGGGACTTAACTGAGCTGGTGTAAACCCCAGCCAGCGTGCTGAGCTTACCAGGGTGTCATCTACACTGGGGAGAAATCAGAATTTCTAGGCAATGGTGGGCATTTCTTGCAAAACTTGGAGCTGTTTGGATGTTCCTGTGCCAAGCTGTGAAGAGGATGAAAGAAGGACGTGCAGAAGTTCCCATTCTCTATTTCCCAAGGGATGGGAAGACCATCAGTGAGGAGGTAGGCTCAGTGAAAGTGTTAAAACTCTTGAGACTGAACTTGTTTTGTTCTCATCTGGTCTGGGCTCTGCTGTTCCTGTCTCTCCTCCTCTCTCTGCTTGCAGAATGTTTTATGGGACTGCCATTGTTTTCCTCTGGCAGCTTAGGTTGTAATTTCAAACTGTTCTCATAGTATATTCAATATGTTTCCAGTCAGTGGATTTCAGCTAAGGAGATTAGTTGCTCTTATAGAATGCTACTGGACAACATTAATACTTGAGAATTATTGTGTAAAATAAGGTTTAGGCTCCCTGGGTCGAGGGTGGTAAGCTGTGATTTTTTTTTTTTCTCAAGTGCTTAATTTTCTTGTTTGCTCCAGATGGATGGTTTCAATTGGTTTCGGGCAAAGGTGTTTCTACTGGGCATACATAATGCAGAAGCTTTGTCTGGAAAAAAGTACGTTTTTTTTTACTTTGCATGGTTATGGATGTTTCAAAAACCTCTACTTTAAGATTATTGCAGGTATTCTCTGGCGCTTTTATTTATGTAAAATGATTTAAATGCATACTGTAGGTGACAAAAGGGATAAGTTGCTATTTTATGCTGTCTTTTAATGCATTGCTGTAAATCAGTTTAACCAAATATTTGCTTGAAAACCCTAAAATAGCACATTATATTTCACTTTTGGTGTAAATGGGTATAATTTAATTTGAGTGAATAGCATGGCCTTTGTCCTAAAATTAGCCCACATTTTACAAGGATAACTCCAGGTTGTCTGTTGGTATAATTTCTGGAAGGCAGGATTAATACTTCGGGAGTCTTGCTTGCAATGAGCAAGAACATGGATAGAAATTAAATCCTTTTTCTGCCTTGACTCTTTCCCCCTCTTATGTATCTTTTTCCCACATATCTTGCTCTGCACATGGGACTCCAGTGTGTGTCTGCCCTGAGTGGGAGCTCCCTTACAGTCCTCCAAGTAAAGCTGATCTTGCAGTGGTGGAAAAGGCTGGGTTTGAATTGCTTTTATACTTCCAAGGGGTTACATCACCTCCTGGTTTTTGTTTTGCTCATTATATGCTTTAAATGAACTTTTCTGTGAACTGTGGTGGACTTCAGTGCCTGTGTGAAACCTGGCAGTGATTGATTTATGGCAGCTGAAATGGCTGAAGGTTCAGAAGCAAGATTTGTTGGGAGGGGGAATAAATTTTATCAAAGCTGCTGATATCACTCTAACTTGTAAATTTTAAAGTGTTGTGGGTGAGTGGGAAGGCAGAACTAAATAGAGCATAGGGGTGGCCTTAAAAAACCCGAAACCCAACAAAAAACCTGTGCAAAATTTAACTCTCAGGAATATAGTCTGTGAAACACTTCTTGCTTAGAGTATTTTTTTTTATAAGAGTGGGGTAAAGTAAGAAAGAGGATGAAAAACTCATTTGTGTACCTTTGAATTATCTTTAAATGCTTCTTTTTGCCTTTTGGCTGTAATCTATCTTGTTGAGTTTTTACTTTGGACCAAAAATTTTTACTTATAGTGCGGTTTTGCTTCTCTTAGAATTCAAGACAAAAACATTAGAAAGTGTGGCAGTTAAATGTTAGAAAGGAGCAAAGCACCACTTGTATGAGTTTCCAGTTCTTTGGTACCACATTTACACCCATGACTAGTCAGAACTTTAGTTGAATTTTGCTGGATAGTGATAACATACCAACTTTGCAGACTAATGTGCAATTAGAGACTTTTCCCCCCTCAGTGTTCTTGCCAACGTGGGAGATTTTAGTGCTTGTGCTGTCATGTATCATGCACTGAATTTGCTGCTTTTCCAGGGTGTTTTTATGGTGCCCACAGAAGGTACAGGGTGAGCAGGAGAGCTCATAGGAATGTTTACACATAGACTAAACACTCCAACGGGTATCAATGATGTTTTGCTCTTTCTGTGAAGAGTTAATATGATATTATTGGTATATTTGCACATTAATACTTTCATCAACCATCACTACCTGTCTCTCAGTGCATATAAACCACAATGTGTCTGTGTTGATCTCTAACCCTTCAGCACCACTGATTGTTCATACAGTAACCAAACCAGCTGTAAACCACATCACTGCTGATGTGGGAGGCTGATTTCCATGCAGTTGTTAGTATAAAATACTCACTGGTGGTAGTTATGCCCAGAGAGTGAGACAACAGCAGAACAAGCTGATATCATGGCATATATCAAGGAAATTTTTTACACTCACATGCACAGAACTATGTCACCAAACTTGTTTTTGTGTTTGAGATGGACAGATACCCCAGACATTCATCTGGCCAGAAACACTGTGTGTTCTGCTGTCACTCTTCTTGGGGCCAAGGAACTGGCATTGTTGCTTGTAGTGCTGCTTGCTGGGCTCTGCACTGTGGCTTTAGGCTCTCCTGCCTGAGCTGGCACCCAAAAAGACATCAATGTGTGTCTAGGCAGAGCTCATTCTGCTTGTGCTGGTGCAGGATGCCGAGCACTGTGGCACCAAGAGCAAGCTGAGACTATTAGGTCTGTGCTGAACTGGGCAAGTCTAATTTGTGTTGTAGCACAGGCAGAATAAACACTCATTTGATTATGAATTCTTATTTAGAGATGCTCAAAGTTATGTGAAAAATTCTTTTTTTACAACAAAAAACCCACCCTGAGTGAGAGACTGGTGCCACCCAAGCCAGTGCTTACATTGGCTTGGTCCCTTCACAATGCCTGTTTTTTTTCCATGCTCTCTGTCTGCTGAGAGACTAAAGACATCCTCTTACTGCAGTGGGGAAATGAACACAGAAACATGGGCTTTTTCTTTTTTTTTCTTTCTTTTTTCAAGGCTTCAAGGAATCGAATGCCTTATCCAAACAGAGGTTCCAAATCCCTGTTAGTGATATTCTTGGCACTTCTCTGCTAACCATCACTTGTCAGTGGTGAAATGAGTACGTGTGCCCTGTGTGATCACATTCTGGGCCACGCAGGGTTTACTGCGTGTTTGTCATTCCTTTAACCTAAGGATAGAAACAGGTTTGTCCCTGAGCTTGGTAGCTAGATTTTTCTTCGTTTTTTTTCAGCCAAGTATTCTCTTTATGTTTATATGTGTGTATGAGCACTAATATATCTGTCTGGCTCCCTCTTCTCCACTTAATGGCATTTTCTCAAATGCGTGCTGTAGAAAGCCCTTGGGTTGTAATGGGGTGCTCACAAGGGGAGGGGGTGACCACTTCCCTCATCCTTTGCCTTATCTTCACTTCTGAATTATTCCCTATTGAAGACCGTATTCAAACTTCAACTACCGAGTTGACATCTACTTAAGATAAAAAAAAATATGTTTTTCGAGCTATTATTTTCTAAAAGGGGTTTTAAGATCCAGGACAAAAGAGTGGATGTTAAACATCCCTCTCTTGCAGAGAACTCTTTCAGTAGCTGATGAGGCGATCTGCTCAGGATAAAGGAAGATAAGATGTTCGCTCTGTGTCAGCAGCCTCCTGGACTGGTCGGAGATGGGGTTTTTAAACCCTGCTTGGGTTTGCAGCACTTAGGGATGCAGCTCCTCACGGGGCTGCAGCAGTGGCCTTACCACTCACATGCGGGTGCCTGCGTTTGACTCGGCGGCGTTTGAGTTATTGAACACGGACCGAATATCCGATGTTGTCGATCCCGGGCTTGGGGGAACGCGAAGGGTGCGCTTAACCCCAGCTGCTGCTCGCGGTTAGATGAGGGAGCTCCAAATGACACCAGCTGGCCTTGGTGTTGATGTCCCCATTGCACCAGGACCCCGTGAGGGTCCGTGGCCAAAAACTGGACCTCTCTCAGAAGGGGGGGGGGGGGTCACACCGAGCCCTCCCAGGGGCCGCGGGGGCTCCCCCTGCCTTGGCCGCCAGAGGGGGCCGCTCGCCCGGGCGGGCAGCGATCCGAGGGAGGGACGGCGGGAGGGATCCCCCGGGACTCCTCGGGGAGGGACGGCACGGGGCATCCCCCCGAGATCCCTCGGGGAGGGACGGTTTGGGGGATCCCCCGGCACCCCTCGAACCCCTCGGTTCCCACCCCCGGCACCCCTCGAACCCCTCGGTTCCCACCCCCGGCACCCCTCGAACCCCTCGGTTCCCACCCCCGGGACCCCTCGGTGCCCCCGGTGCCGACCCCGCTCGGCCCCTCGGGGCTGCGCTGCCCCCGCCGCCTCCACCGCCCCGCTCCAGGTCCCGCGGCGCGGCGGGAGCATCTCCCCGCTCCCCGCTCGGCAGACCCCAAACCCCGCCGTGCTGCGAGTGATGGATTTGTCACCCCCACACACGGCATTTTGTCTGTGTTTCCCGCAGCAGACCCTGACTTTGCCCTCAGAGCCCCTGCGGTCCCCCCGCAGCAGCAGCAGCGCACCCCGAGCTGCGCCCTCTGGGTGCCCCAGGGCGGGGTTTGGGTGCCTGGAGGAAGGAAAGCTTTCCAAGGAAGCCAGAATCAAAGCAGACGTTTCAAGGTCCCTCCTGCCCCGTCTATAAATCTTTTTTGGCACCGTCTTAATGGTGTTTTGTGTCGGTAATCTCCGAGTTCCCAGATACCCGGTTTTCACGGTGTGCAATAAAGCCCTTGGTGCTGAGCAAAGAGCTGCTTTTTCTTCTTTTAGAACGCAAGACCCCGAATGCTGTACCCATTGAAAAACAAAATTTGCACTGCTCCGTGCTGCCATTTATTTAACGCCATATGGAAGGAAAAAAATCTGACCTTTCTGATTGT
Source organism: Manacus candei (assembly GCF_025592945.1). Taxonomy (NCBI): domain Eukaryota; kingdom Metazoa; phylum Chordata; class Aves; order Passeriformes; family Pipridae; genus Manacus; species Manacus candei. The sequence goes on from NW_026138084.1 coordinate 1,157,599, forward strand.
TGCATGGTCTCCTTGAAGCAACTCAAGTCACTGAGTGAACACACAAAGTTTCTTTTCCTATAATCTCTGTTTTCTAGCATAAAACTGCAAGTGAAAGCAGCTGATTATATTAAATCCAATTACAACCTAATAGCTTTATGGAGTTTTCTTTGCATTTCTTAAAAATTCCACATGCAGGGCACATACTGAGAGGAGATGATGGCAGTGTAACACCTGTATCCTTTGTATAATTATTCTTGTTATCAAACTTAAAGCCAGTCTTTTAAATATATTTTTTGTTTCTGCATGTTACTGATAAGGGTACATCACTGTATTATTAATTCCTAACTAAAGTGGGAGGAAAATGACCACAATTAATTTTATTTTTTAAAATATAAAATAACTATTATTCATCAGAAAACTATAGTGCTGAAACTAAGCATCCTGCTGAGATAAAATAGTGAGTGTGTTTCTTATGGTGAGGGAGAAGAGAACATATTAGCTCTCATCTTGCTCTGTTTCTGTAACCACTGCTGCTGTCCTGTCTGGAAACATCAGGCTCTCTGCTACACAGAGCTTTTGCCATCCACTGCTGATTGTATATTGATGAACATAAACATATTTTATAATCTGGACACCTTGCTATTATATCCAGCATTACTGTGTGAACAAACAGGTGGTGGCCAGAGAAAGGTGGAATTTTTAATTTTTTTTTTTTTTTTTAAAGTTGTAACCAGAGCTAAAGAGCTTTTAGCTTTTGGACAGATATCGTGGTCCAAAATCTGAGAAGTTCATCTGAGGTTTTTTAGAGGTGTTCACAGCACTTTTTGGAGGAGATTGTTCAAAATTTCTCTGGCTCTGGGAAGCATCTGTTTCTGGGCATCCAGAAACATATCCTGGCCTGTTTCAGAATTAGAACATGACTGTTCTTTCCAGTTTAGCTGTGATGTGTCTGCTCAGCACACTTAAATTGCTGCCTTGTTCTGTGACAATTAATAGTTTTGCTGATGTTTATATCCATATGTTAATATTTTCCTCAACATTGTCAACCCCATATGCATATTGATGAAATGAATTTTCATCCCAGTTAGCATTTCTAATGTAGCATAAATGTGGCTGGTTGTTTAAGTTTAGGCACATTCCCCTTACATCACTATGGCTCCTGGTTCCACTGAAGGCTCTGTCAGTAAAAATGTGATGGGAAGCTGCCTTCAAAAATGCGAGTTACATAACAGGTAGAAATCCTCTCTGGCTATAACATATTTATTCAGCATTATGTAAGAAAATGGGAAAGCTTGGAGGTGGAGAAAGAAAGGGGAAAAAAATCTAATATAAGATTTGAGTGGGAAACTGAAGCAGATAAAATCTGAGAAAGTGAGTCTGGTGATGGTGGAAAGAGTCTATTTAAGGTTTCCTTCATGACTTCATCATTAATTCCCCAAATTTTCAGGCTGAGGAGAGAAAACAAGTGTACAGGATCTGAGCTTTCTGAGTTTGCTTTCTCTCGAGACAGGAGATTGGTACATAGGTCTGTCTCTCAGTAAATGTGCCCTGGTTTTCTTTGTGTTGTGCAGGCAGCTGAAGAATATTGGCTTCAGTATTTACAAAGCAGACACTGAACTTTTTTGTTGTTGTTTTCGTTTTTTTTTATTTTGTTTTAATTGAGAGAGTAATCCAATTTTTCTTCACTTGTAAAGCCTTGGTGCTTAATGGACTCTTTAATTTAAATCCATAGTGCAGCAGGAAGAAAAACCTTCAGTGGTTTTAGCAGTATTTTTCTTTAATAGTTGCATTTACTCCTGCAAGAATTACAGTGGAAAGCACGGGTAAAATATGTCCTACCTGTTAGCTTTGGACATGATTGTTTTTAAATATTTGTCCAGAAAAGTAGGGATGAACTCAACTGGATTGCATTCCTTGGTCTGAGTTACTGCATGAGCAAAGGATTCTCACTGGGGAAGAGCTTTGATTCTCTTCACGATGATGAAAATGAAATGAACTTGTCACAAGTGAAGTTTGGTGCAGAATAACTCCTGTAAGCATGACATCTTCATTGAAACATGGTTCTGACACTGCATTCGTCGTGCAAATGAGGTCCTCGTTTGGAAGTAATATTTTTAGAATACTTTAAGCAAAAATAAGCATGTTTTCCTAGAGGCTTTCTGTACTTACACAGAACAACTCTTTAAAAAGGGAGATCAGACTGGACATGGATGTATTAATATGATACAAATGTTTTCCTGGATGATCTCATTAGGAAACCTAAATTTGGAGTTCCTACACGATCCACCTTTCACAAAATATTATGCTTTAAAGGCCTAGGCTTTAAGGTCTAAAATTCAACTTACCTGTGCAGGATAGCAAGGGACTGTTGCTTTTCTGCAGTGCACCACTGGATATCTTTCCTGATCATTTCAGACAAGAAGAAATAGGTCCTGAGCAGGGTGAAATGCAGGTACTCTGGCTGCTGAGAGCCAGACATGGATTCTTCACTGGGTTTGTGCTTCCCTCAAAGGCTTGACTAAGTTGAGAGGGGCTTTGCATTCACCTTAACTGTGTTTCTGTTTGTCTTGTTTTGTAAGGTAGGTACTTTTGTGGGTAATTTCTAGTCAGTTCCAGAAGTTAAGGAAGTTTTTTGTGTGTCAGCAGGAGGAGATTTGACTTTGCTGATGATATAAATCCGTGGTCTCAGTGCAGTCCCCTGTGGTGTGAGCAGCAGCGAGCGGGAGGTGATAAGAGGTTTTGCTCAGTGAACTGTCCTACCCCACTGCAAGAACCAGAGAAATCCTTGGCTTTGTAAGGCACTCAAGCAGTGTGAAGGACAGAAATGATTAAGGTATATGGGAAAAGTGGTGATAGAAATCAGGAATTCAGGGCACTCAATGGGAAGAGTGACAAAGAGCAAATTAATTAGTGCTCACATCACAACATTTGCTGCTCTGGCTCCCTTGTTGATAAGACCAAATAGTTATTATTAAGGAGAAGCAGTTTGTGTGAACTCCTAAAGCTGTTAAGAGGAGCAATTGATTCCCATGGATGTTTAGGGTTGGTGTCAGTCTCCTGTGGAACTGATAAAGTCTCAGGAACTGGGATGATGGTTGGTTTCTGTCCCCCTTGGATGCTGATGTAACGAAGTGTGTGAGCTCTTCTGCTCTGTGTGCTTAGAAAATGGATGATTGATTAATGTGGACACTTGTCCTCAACTGAAGTAATCAGGACTCTTGTCAGGTGGGTTTGAGTTCTAATGTTCACCTGGAAAGCTTTAGAGTGAAAACCTGGGAAGTTCTGTTCCTGGTCAGAATGCCAGGTGAGCGTGTATTGTACCAATTCCACTGTTGATCCATACCTGGGTTGAAAAGCAGTACTTTTATTTTCTTCCAGTATAGATTCTGAAATTATTGGATTGGCAAGTCATTGGTTTTTATTGTAGTCATCTAAAAAAAACCAACTGTGAAACTTATAGCTTGACTAATATAATAGTTTCTTCATACTCTTATATTCAGTTTTGTCAGGTTTTTGGTTTGCTTTAAAAAGATGAGGTTTGGGGTTGAGTGTGTGCTTTCACCAAGAAAAGCAGCACTTCTTGCAGCTGCTTGGATGGCAAGGAAACAAATGCAGTTACTGTTCAAGAGTGTGATGTTCACTTTGAAAGATGCTGTGGAGTCTGTGGTCCTTTTATAAGCTGCACTCCCTCCTGGTTTGAGGAGGACTGATGTCAAAGGTGGATATTGCACTTCAGTGGACCCCTGCATGCAGGGAAGGAAGCAGCAACTAGATTGGGGAGTCTGTTGACCCAATAGAAATGAGCAGAGGACTGCATGAAATAGGCTCTGCTCTGTACACACAGTAATTTTCACCTGGTGTGGTTTTGAATTTGTTCAGGGAAGTGGAGCTTGTCTGTGTGCTTTAAATAACCACTTTTTTTTCTTTTTAAGGAAATCCATCATTAAATCGCCCCTCAACTAAAAGAAAAACCAACCAAGCAAGCAAAAAAAATCAAAATAAAATCAATCCCCTCAACCCCAATTAACAACCAACCCCTCCCAAAAAAACAAACAAACCCAAACCAACTGCCTAAACAAACAAAAAAAAAACCAGTGAAAAATCCCATTGCCACCCCCCCTGAATCTGGCTAACTCCAGGCACAATGTAGTAATAGGGATTTCAGTTGGTGGCATAGAGAAATGGAAACTTTATCATCATGTTCACTCATTTCCAGTGGAGGAAAACACTGGATAGCACTTTTTACAGGGCCAGTTTAGCATTGTTGAATTAAATATGCATATAATATATTTATATTTGAGAATCCACAGGTAAATGGCACATGTATGACCCGAGTAGCAGTGCACACTCAGTCCAGTGAAGGCATCATACAAAGCTGTATTCTTGGTGAAGGCAGGGAAAATGGAAAAGAAAAGGGATATAAGGGTAGATAGAAACCTTAATATGGGTAGATAGAAAGGGTATATAAATAAAAACCAGGGTGTACCTATAAGGGTAGATAGAAACCAGAGGAAATAAGAGGTTCAGGCAGGTATTTGTGTGTGTCCAGGAGAAAGCACAGCTCAGAGTGGTGCTCCAGGACCACGTGTCAGCTGAGTGCTGCTGTAGATTCTCACGCTGGTTAATGAATGTGCTTCACTAGAAACGTTATTGCCTTTTGAGGGGGCCAAGCCCGTGCCTTTGAGAATGTGATGGAAGAGATACAGAGCAGCTGGGACCGTAGGTGCTGCATTCCAGGCTGCATTCCAGCTGGCAGGCACCTGACACCACCACTCAACTTACCTGCAGTGTTGACAGAGGTAATTGCAGCATTTCTGAAGGGAAAAAACCCCATTCCTATGGCAGTGAGCTCAGAGGGGATTCCTTCCTGAGCCACCTCAGTGCAGGTGGGCACCTGTTCTGTGTGACACAGAGCTTGTTCTGTGTAGCCTGGTCTTGTCACCCGTGGTCTGCTCAGGTCCTGCTGGCAGCAGTGAGAACAGAGTGGACTATTGAAGGTGCTGCAGAGAACATAATGGTTCTGCTTTACAGAATCACAAAGGTTTCCTTATTCCCCTTGCTTGTGCTCTAAGACATGAGGGGCTGCTCAAGCATGTGCTGGTGTCCCCTCTGTTGTTTTAAAGGAATATCTGATGTTCAGGGCTCTGGTCATGCTCTGCCAGACTGTGCAAGGGCAGCAGAAAGCTGCCTTCAGAAATGGTGAGCCTTGGAGGCCTTGGAGAGTATGCCACAACGTGGGTTTGCTGTTAAGATTCGGCTTCTGTGCTTGATTTTCCTGAAAGGATGAAACCAAAAGCATGTATTTATCAAAGGAAAATTAAGAATGAATAGAACCCTTCAGTAAGGTGGTGTTTCTTTGAGAGTAATCAAACGTTCTGAGACGTAGATGACTCAAGTCTGGTGGCATTTCTAAAGACTGTCAGAAGTCACAAGTGTCTGTCCAGCTAGCAATGTATTAATAACAAAGATCTCCTCCCTCCACTCGTGGTGCTGCGGGGGACAGAGCTGCCCCACTGCCAGGAGTGCAGCAGCAGGGGAGTGCCTGGGCTTGGGAGAACACAAAGTGAACTGAGACAGAATCATTTCTTCAAGGTCAGTGGCCATCCCAGGGTTCAGGCTTGGTTCCGTGGTGCTTTGTTTGTGCTGTTGTACTTTGCTGATGCAGTGCTCAGAATAAACAGCTTTTCAAACTGGGAAGCAGAAGTGACAGAAAATGTTGTGCAAGCACCTGACAGCAAGAAGAGTACAAGAAACACATCCTCTTGCCATCAGGGGTATTTTAGGGATAAGAAGTGTTACCAATACAACTAATTCAATAGCATGGGCAGCAGACTTCTATATATGGGCTATTTAATAAGATTTTAGTGATTGCTTTTATTAATTAATTTAATACTGTAGTTTTATAATTTTTTTTCTTGTAAAATAAAATCATTCAGATTTTATCTTAATCGTGCAGTAATTAACCATGATCACAGACTTCAGTCTGTAAACATTCCAGATGCAGGTACTCTTAGTAAACAGTAAGTTACCACAATAATTTGTCCCAGTTACTCCAGCATTTACATTTGCCTTTGTGCTCGCTGCTTAATGAGTGTCAGAAAGTACAAATCATTTTGAGCAAGGACACTCAGGTGTATTTGTTGAGAATTTAAACTTTCCCATAGCTATTCATTCTTTGAATTCCCATACCAAAACTAATCTGGGAAGCTGTATTTTTTTATGTTTCAGGACAGATTTCCCATGACCCTGACTATAAATAAAACAAGATTATTATTTCTGCAGGCTGATTCTTTGAGCCGTCTGAGTACTTTTCATGGGTGCTTTCTTAAAATTAAAGCAAACCAAAAAGAAAGATTAATTCAACAATTTTTCCCCCCCTGTTTTCATGCATTCATTGCCTTTCTGTGAACTGAATCTTAGCCCTCCAACTGAGGCTGTGCTGACACAGCAAAACATTTGGTTCTGATTGTTTGCTCTTTGGAAAAACTGATGGCAAATAAGAGGAAGTGTAAGACTTGCAGAGTCAGAACCAGAGATATACGCAGGTATTTAACTTTCAAGATCCGAGGTTGGCTGCATGCTGCATATAAGTTTGCAAATCTTATTTCTCAGCAGAAAAACTGAAGTGTGACCCATGTGTTTGTAGCTGGACACTCTGCTAAGTTGGCCACAGTTAAATTTGGACAAGGTTAAATGCAGGTGAAATATAGTCTTAAAGAGATATGCTTTCTGTCATTTATCTTTGATGCATTTTCAGGGAAAAGGTTAGATTCTTATTTCCAGCAAGATACTGGGGAAAAAAAAAAAGGAGCCTCCTGGACTTGCTCAGAAATGATTTATACTTCTGGTGTTAATCTGTAGATATAAACCTACAAGATAGATCTGTGTGGGATGTCTTTCTGTCCCTGCTGGCTGTCGGGAGGAGGAAAAAGATCTTGTGCTCTGAATTTACTGACTCCTTAATGGAAAAAAGTAATACAGTATGATTAGAATATTGTATAGAATCATAAGTAATATGAATTCTTTAATGAGAATTTTAAATTGGAGAATACTAACTGCAGCAATATTTCTGATGCTGCAATCCCCTTGAGCAAAGGACTTGGCTCTATTTTTTTATTGCCTTTTTTTTTTATTGTTTATTTGCTTATGGCTTAATTTGGTTTAGTGTTCAAAAGTAAATAAGGCAACCAAGTGGGGGAATTTGATGACATTTTGCAGAAGCTGGTGGCCCTACTTGAAACCTGTTCTGGGTGACCCTGCCTTTTCAGGGGGGTAGGACTACATGATCTCCAGAGGTCCCTTCCAACCCTGACTATTCTGTGATTTCATGGAAGCTTTGAGCTGCAGATGTATTAAAGGCAAAAGTTTTAAATCCTCTAAGTAACATTCATTGCTGTGGATTAAGATAAACAAGACAGGATTCAGGGCCTTTGCAAATAGTTGTGCACAGAGTTTGGGCAAAGGGAAGGACTGGAGTTCACGTGCCCAGACCCTCCTTTCCTTCTGGGCAGCAGCGAGATGGTGCAGGAGGACGAGGAAGCAGCTTTGGGGTTGGGATCTTCTTATTTACAGCAGTAAACCCTGGGCATGGGAAACCAGTCAGCCTGGAGCAAAGAGTGCCAGTGCTTGTTTAACCTGCATGAACACCAGAACCAGCAAAGCAGCTTTGTTCCACCCCACCATGTTGATACCCAAGGATCTATGAAGGGAAGGAGCTGAAGGATTCCTTCCTCTCCCTCAGCTCCCTGTGGTGTGGCAAGTGGGCTGCAGCTGGAGCAGCCAGTGGTGCCAGCTGTGTTCCCTGCAGCAGGCTGGGATGCAGGAGAGCTGCTGCAGACAGGGTGGCTTTATTCAGCCTGTTCCTGGGGCTGCAGGAGCTACCAGGAGTGGCTGTGAGGCAGGTGGGGCACAGCAGTGTTTGTGTCTCAGAGCTGGGCAAGAAGAGTTTTGAGAACCACAGGTCGTCTGCAGAGCACAGTTTGGTCACCCTTGTCATGCCCTAATGAGCTGTTTGGGGTTTATGTTTGCAGGAAAGGCTTTTTTCTGTTTGGTTTCCCAGCCTGTCACCTGCTCTGGTCGTGTTTGACCTGATTGCTTTCAACTTGGGTGTTTTGTCAGACATTCTGTGGCAGGTGTATTGGCCAGGTGGGAAAAGGACACTCCTGTCTTGGGCTTTGCCTTCACTTCTGAACTCCTCCTGTTAAAATTGGAGGGAGGTAATTCTTTTCAAATGTGTTCCTCTCCATAGATTTTGTGTTGGAATACTTTCAATGCCACATTTCAAGGTATAATTGTTACTATTTGCTTTATTAAGCTGGTTTTGCCCACCCCCAGATGAGTCCAATAGTATTTCAAAGGCTTTTTTTTCCCCAGTTACAATCTTGTGCTTGGACTTAAACTAGAACTGCCCTGCTAATGAAAACTCTGTGACAAATACATCACTGTTTTGGTCACGTTTGCTTATAAGGACCACGGCAATTACTCCATCTCCAGAGCCTCAATCTATAGCAAATGCTGTTTTATTTGTGCCACTGACACTGTGAGACTTGGAGGGGAAGCCCAAAGATCTGTTGGCACAGAGACATTAGGATTCCTGAGTGCAGGTAAAGCACAAAAAGAAAGAATTTAGAAGTTTCTGTGTAATTATATTTCTATGATTTAGATAATTTTCTGTTATTTAAATCTATATTTTCTGCTGCCCATTTGAATAAGATTTTCCTGTGTTTGATTGTAGATGTTGGTGTTTCAAGGTCAGAAAGTTTGAGGTGCTCCAGCCTTATAGGTTCTAGAGGAATATAACTCGCAGCAAACCTACTTGACTACAGATGCAAACACACAATAAAATAATCCCCAGGATCTGCAGACTTAATTTAGAATGCATAATATTTCCCAAGGAGCATTCCACTGTTTTGCTGAAATGGTAGAGCATATTGTTTATGTCTTTTAATTTTTTAAGGGCATTTATAGATTTAGTTTTTAACTGTTATTTTTGCTTTGTTTTTCTGAGGTTTGGTTGAGTTTCAGTTTTCCAGTTGTCATGTTGTTTTTTAATTCCTTGTCAGGTCACGTTGAGATTGACATCTCGCTAGACTTGTTTTTGATTCACCTAGTGATTGTTTAATAGTGTTTTCTGTGATGCTTATTTGCAACAGAGAAAACAAATAACTACTTAATGAAAATAGCGTTTTGTGTTTGTCATGTCACCTCTTTTCTGTCACATTTACGGTTTTGTTTTCCTCTTCTGTTCATTTGATTAGCTTTTCTCCAAAAGCAAATACTTCCAAGTTTAATTCTAACCCACAATTTTCTCATAAAAATACACATCTTCTTAAATATTAGTATATAAGATTTATGCAAACCCTATAACCAGTGTTGCATAGCAATTCTCTGATTTATTTTTTTCTGAAGAGATTTTTTCCGTTAATAAAAAATTAATGTATTTTCTCACTTTATTTTTCTGATTTGCCGCGTTCATTTTCATGTATTACAAATATGTTCATTTGGAAAAGCTAGTAGTTATTAAAATATTGTAACAGAAGCTGATTTTGGCAGTTAAGTTGCCTTTTTTTTTGCCATTTGTTTGCTAACATAGTTCGTTTTCCTTTGCCTTGGGCTAGAGAATTAATTTTGTTATGCCGGGGTGAGGAGTCATTTGCTTAGGCTGTTGTTCTATCAAAAGAGGTTATGAAGCAATGAAAGAGAGTGAATTTGGGGAGGAAAATAAAAAACTGAGCTGTGTCTCAGAGGGTTTTGTACAGCTCTGTAATGTATAGCATCTGTAACATGATATTAAACACTGGGAGGCTGAGATGAGTCCGTGGCTTTAATGGGAAAAAAGAGCCCCTGCTTTGGTGAAGGGAATGGGGGGAGTTGTGGTCTCGTGGGATCATTCAATAGTGTTGACTGGGGATAATAAAATGCCTTTCTCTGAAAGGCAGAGGTTTTTGTAGACAAAACATTGAGCTGTGTGATGGTTTTGGGCTTTTATGTTGCTGTTCAAGTGCCCGTGTGTAACGCTGTGTTCTGCTTCGATCACAGGAGCACACACTGGCCTGGGTGGGAAGGGACTTCAAAGATCACCCCATTCCACCCCCTGCCATGGGGAACCTTCCACCAGCCCAGGCTGCTCCAAGCCCCGTCCAACCTGGCCTTGGACACTTCCAGGGATCCAGGGGCAGCCACAGCTTCTCTGGGCAACCTGTGCCAGGGCCTGCCCACCCTCCCAGGGAAGGATTCCTTCCCAGTATCCCATCTAACCCTGCCCTTTGTCCATTTGAAGCCATTCCCTCTTGTCCTGTCACTCCAGGCCCTTGTCCCAAGTCCCTCTCCATCCCCTTTAGGCACTGGAAGAGGCTCTAAGGTTTCCCTGGAGCCTTCCCTTCTCCAGGCTGAACAGCCCCAGCTCTCCCAGACTGTCAACATCAGTCATGAAGTTCTTTATTTAATTTTTAGTGCCAAGAGTGACTGATAGAAACCAATTTCTTTCAGCAAAGCCTGTCCTTGTAGACAAATTATACTTCTGGTGTTTCTGCAGCAGCAACTAACCCCAACACTGTGCATACAATAGTTTTTTTGTTATATTGCAGTAGGTGTGATTTTTTTGTTTGTTTGTTTGTTTGCTTGTTGCTGTTGTGATTGCAAGTCACAAACGTAGATTTGCATCTGTTTGCAGTCCTTTTGTAATACCCAATTTTGTAATACCCTCTTATTGAGGCTCTGGATTTTATCCACCATTTTCTGAATGAACCTTTTATCCAAATGATTTCGTTATGCTTTTTTTCTTTTTCCATTTAATCTTGGTGTTTAAAAATAGATAATTTTCAGACATCATTAAAGCTTCTGACTCCATGAAATTTTAACAGATGTGACACTTGAGAGGCTCTGTAGTGGACAGCGATCATTTATCAGGCAATGCTTTTTAAGACCTGCATTATTATTCAATAATTAAAAATTCACAGGGTTGAAAAGATACCTTTGTAAATATTTTATTCTCTCTTTTTTTGTTGTTGTTTTGTTGTTTTTTTTTCCCCACAAGTTTTAAGGTGGTAATACTTTTTATATAAAACCACCAACAACCATGGGATGATTTGCTGTGGACAATTCTTGTGCCAAGGTAGGCAGGGGGAGACAAGAGATTTAAGGGAAGGGCTCAACATGTTGAATTGTTTCACAGACTGCACATGGTCATATTTTTTTGAGAATGAGCAAAGGAGGAAATAATTATAGTAATGTGCATATTTTTCTTGTATTTGTTGAGATACTGGGAAAGCTTTGACATTGAGTGGAGTTAGGAATTGTTGGAAGAAAATGCATAACATCAACATAAAATAATTGATCAACTCACCGCGAAATCTTTGGAGATACAATTGGCTGAAATTCTGTGCATAGTTTGCTTAATTTACACTTCTTTGTTACTTCTGTTTCTACCACAGAATACTGAATATTCTTGGGGTTTTTACACTTGAATAAAAATCTTCATCTCTTCCTTATGTCCCACTGCAAAGTTTTTAGCTTTTTGTGTGCATTGTTAAAAAGCTGTTTTAACATAGATTCTTTGAGAGGGTAAAGCTGCTGCCTGTACTTTTCTGTTCAGTGACTTTTTAGCCATAGTGTTGTCAATGGGAAGAAAATACCCCAGTCAGCTCTGGTTGGAATACCTGGAGTTCCAAATCACAAGCCAGTGAATTTCCAGCTGGATTACACTTAGTTTGTTGTGTCACTGGGGAAGTTGGATCACCTTTCTTGTTTGGAGTTTTACTGGTTCTGGCTTTAGCATCCTTGGTACTTTGTTGATTTCTATGCTGGGATAAGTCTGTTTAGGGCAGTGAAAACAAACAAATTGCAAATTGAATTCTCCTCTGTACTTGGGAGATTAAACAGTAGAACTTGTTGAAAAAATTCTTTTGGCTGTCACTGAGAAATACAACTAAATAAACCCCTTTTATTCCTGCATCTGAATATAACACTGTATGCTGCTGAATGTAACACTATATACAAATGGAAGACTTGCAGTATGTATATTTATTTAGCTTAGATATACAAATTAGATATTGAGAAGGAATTCTTCCCTGTGAGGGTGGGCAGGCCCTGGCACAGGTTGCCCAGAGAAGCTGTGGCTGCCCCTGGATCCCTGGAAGTGTCCAAGGCCAGGTTGGAGGGGACTTGGAGCAACCTGGGCTGGTGGAAGGTGTCCCTACCCATGGCAGGGGGTGGAACGAGGTGATCTTTAGGGTCCCTTCCAACCCAAACCATTCCATGATTCTGTGATCTGTATTGACATAAATTGGCAGAGAACATTTGTCTACAGAATTCAAAGCTTCCTTTGATTTGAAAAGATTATTTCAACATTTTGTTTCATCCAAGAGAATTGACTGTATCGTGGTAGCTACTTTTAGGGAAAAATTAAAGTAGCTGGACCAAATATTTGGGATCTGGGGTAAAAATCTGCTGGTTTTTGATGTGTTTGTGTGGGTTTTTTTCCTTAGTTTTTGCCATTTGACAAGCTCTTTCCTTCTGCTTACAGCCTTCTAGTCCCCTTTTGCCTTCTGCTGCTGTCTTTCTACTATTCAAGAGTCTTCATGTTTCTTCCCAGGTGGTGATCTTCAAGTTACAGTTGGGTTTGGTTTTGACCAGCTCACAGTAATCACTACTGGAGTGCAGAGCTCAAAATCTTTTACCTTCTGACCTCATATCTTACAATATGACTGAGTCATGTGTTTTTTACTATTTCATTTAGAAAACCCAAGTTTCTTCAACTTCTCCTGTAGAAAGGAACATATATATGAAAATTCCTGAAAGTGTATGTGAAGTATGACAAGGCAATGGTTTAAAATCTCTCTTCATAATTTAATTTGTAAAAACATTGGGAATAGAAAAGACTTCTTATGAATGGAAAAGACTGAAGAGGAGTGGACGTGTACGTTGGATCAATAGCTGTGCCTTCTCCTCCCTTGTCAAAATCTACTTATTCCTTTTATAAAGCACAGTGTAAGTTAAAAAATGAATGTGGGTGAACAACACTTTGTCAAATGTGTATAACAAATGGTATTTTCAGCAGTGTATGAGAGTCAGGACTAGTGAGACGGGACAGAGTTTATAGTCAGGGAACCAGACACAAAAATTCTAGTAAAATTTTAGGAATGATCTTTTAGGTTATTTTTCTCCTGTTCCCTTAGGAAAAAAAACTAAACAACTCTTGCAGCAGTGGAGCAGCAGATGAGAGAATTGATGTGGCATCTTGCCAGAGAAGAGAGCTTGTTGTATTGACAGTATATATATTTCAGCTGAGTGATTGATTTAAGCAGCTTTCTTCCTGGAAATGTCACATTTTAGAAGTAGTACATTTTGGGGATGGTAACTGATACTTAAGATAATTGTGCTACATCAATGCTTCTTTCTTTCTATTCCTGAATGTCACAGATAAATACTTGAGGAGACCCTAAGCCAGCCCTCTTTGGTCAGGGCAGGCTTTAGCTGGGTCCTGTGTTTCACTGAACGTTGCATTTGAACTCATCTCTCTGGCCTGTGTGAACTGTGAAAACTGGAGATGAACCTGAGGGGCATTGTTACATCGTGGGTCCTATTTTTAGTTTGGAAAGCAGCACTCTGGTTTTAGAGCAGGTGTGAGAGAAGCTGCAAATGGCTGGTGAGTGAAGCTTTGTCTTCCAAGAGTATCCACTTCCAAGTGGAACCACTCAGGCTCTGGGTTCTTTCCCTCTACACTTGGTGGTCCAAGTGGCACCTCCCTGTCACCTGCCCAGTTCTGAAAAGGAACATTTACTGTGTTCATGTTTTTTTTTAAATGTACTTGCTTTGTTTGCTGGAAGATTCCAAGTGCCAAGACATTGTCTGAATCTCCATCTTCCAGATCTCCTTTTCCTTGGATCAGACTGATGCAAACCCAAGGGCTTGTTTTCCCCTGGCAGTTTTGGGCTGTGGAGATTGGCTCTCTGATATTCTGGGCTTTCTCCTCAGATGGAACAGCAAGGCTCTATTTCAGGGGTACTGCGGGGAACGTGTGATCCTCAGAAAGCTCTTCTTGAGGAAGGAGGGAAATTATTTTAGAAAGTTGATGAGACAAACTGGTAGAAATTAAGTTGACGCACGCCATATAAAGAGAAGCTGGTCAATCAAGAGAGAAAATATGCTAAAAAAAATTAGAAAACTGTTTTGTTTGTTTAGATGTAATGTCTGTTGTCAAATACTTTTTTTTTTTAAATCTTGCATCCTTGAATGAATGAGTGGCAGAAGAATGCAAAATACAATTGACATGTTTATTATGTTCTTATGAATTTTGGCCTGGTATTTTCTTCTCTGTTCGTCCCTCAAAGACTCCCAATAAATTTAATGGTACCAGTTGTAGTGGTTTTAAAATTGAGAGGAGTTTTTTACTGCTTTTGTTGAATCCCCCTCAGCCAGAAAAGCTAATGCCTGCTGTTTTATGGGATTGGTTTTTTAAACTGTACATGCTGGCAGAATACATATTCAGGAGACAATCTAATTTTGTGTGTATGTGTGTGTATATATATGTGTGTGTGTGTGTATAAATATATATACATAGGCAAGGCTTTGTTTTTTTTTTCCCAGTTGATTTCTTCTTGGTAGAATAATTCTGGTTACTGTTGTGGGATGGGGATGTGCTGTGCAGTGAGAATTTCCTCTTCAGCCTCTCTACTGGTGAATGTAGAAAGCAGTGTTTGCTCTGACAATGCATTTGTGTGTCTATGAAAGAGGTACTGAATCGTCCTCATTGTGCTGCTGTTCCTCTGAACCTATTCACGTCTCAAACACTGAAAAAGGCATTGTGAGAGCCAAACACTTTTGTGTCAATGTAACAATATTTGAAGAAGATAATCAAAGCTGTTTGTTCTGCTTTACTGCTTGCACTTTGTCTGCAATTCAGGTCTTCATTAAGAAGCAAGATGGTGTCTGAAACATCGTCTGTAAAAGAGGTTAAAAAAAAAAAAAAGCCAAAATAGATTGGGGACTAAAACACCAAGGGAATTGATAAGGGCTGGCTGGAATATTCTTGGCTGTGCAGTGTGTTCTGTGTGTGCTCATGACCTGTTGTGTGTGTCCTACAGACTGTGCCTGTTGGCTTTGGAAAAGAAACATCCTGAAACCTTGGCCTGTGAATATGTCTTTACATAAAGACAAATATATTTAATAATTGGTTTTACTTAGACTTACACTTCGTAGGGAAACCCTAGAGATTTTTATATTCCTTATAATAGTGCTTTCATGTAAAAGAATGATGCCACTGCTTTGTCTCTACACCCAGAATTGTTATTTAAACAGTGCTGTAATAATAGTTGGTGAAACCTTCAGAAGAGCAGAACCCCAAAAATTGTTTGTATGGCAAAAAGTAGAAGTGACAGTGAAGTACCAAGAGAGAGCCTTTGCTAACAGCAGAACTCCTTCTGTCATGTTTTTTTGATTTATTTTTTTTGTGGGTTTAGTTTTATTTCTGTTGTTGTTCCTTCAGCCTTTTGTTTATCTGTCAAAATAATAGGTCATATGAAAATTAAAAGTACTAGTAAAAAATGGCCAGAGCATTTGCACGAGCAAGAAAGCAAATAAAGCATACTTATAGGACAGGATTCTGAATCCTAAATTGAAAGTTGCCTTTATTTCTGATGGGCTAGGGAAAGGTGTATATATAGAGAGAGGTGGGCTGGTTTGTTGGTTTTTTTCAGGCTTAAGATTCCAGTTTTCCCAGGATATTTAATACAGTATAAGAGCCTGTAGCCACTGACACTTTGAATAAAATTGTATCAAAATAGACTTGGCTATTTTTTTACTTGAGCTGAAAGAGGTGTCATCCTAGCTGTGTGGAATTAGGAATTGCTTTGTGGGGAGGAAAAACAGCCACAACAAAACCCTCCAAACCCAACAACCTAATGCCCAGCCACAACCTGCCTGTGGGACACGAAGCTTTGCAGTCCCTGATCCTGTGTTTGGAAGGAATAACAACAATGAAAATAGTATTAAACCTCTGATTGATTATTGCTTTTTTGAAGTCAACTGCTTAATTAGATTAGAAATGAAAACGTTGGCATTAAAAGAAATATTTTCCTGCAGGTGTCCTGCATGATTCAGTGTGTTACACACAGGAGCTGAAGTCATGCTTAGCAATAGTTGCTCTTATATGATTAAAAGCTTTGTTGGATTATAGCCATGGTGTAGAACTGACCTTTTGCATGGTACCAAAAATAGGAGTATTTTTGTATTTATTTGTATTTTGTAAATTTTTCTGCTGCCAATCTTCTAATGTTCATGTCTTTGGGGATTTTGTGGAAGATTTATAGTAGCTGCCTGACAAGCTGGACAAATAATTTATGCTGTCTTCACAAATGCCAGTTATTATTTGTGCTGTTAACACCTTGCATGTTCATTTGAAATTCCAATCTCCAGCTCTCTTGGAAAGGAAAGGTAGCAGCTGAAATTTGACTTTGACCACATCCAGTGGGAAGTTTGAATGTTCACATGTAAGTGGCTGAAGGCCACAAAACAATCTGGCTTTACAGACTAAGAGTATTGGACACTTAAAATAAAAAAATCCCCAAACCCGACATTTGAAAAGCTTTAATAGTGATTTCTTTGATCCAAACTGTAATATTTTTTTTAGTAAAATAAAACTGGAGACTAAGGTTGGGGAGGGATTGCTTTGTTTGCTGCAAATGCTCCCTAAAATAGTCAAACTTTTTCTTCAGTATCAGGATGAGGCTGTGTAAAAGCACTGGAAATTCAAAGAGGGAGTTTGGTGCTGGAATATCTGATGGACTTTAACCAAAGGTCATATACAGTTATTCTCAAATGTGGTAATAAATTCCAGTATAGTAGTTTCTTTTCAATATTCAACAATTGTTTCAGTTTTTACAAAGCTAAGTGTATTGTTTAAAGTGTGCCACATAATGGCTATTGAAAAGCCTGAGATGGCAGGAAGAAAGGGGAAAGGATACAAATTCAAGGGGGGAGTGGTAATGATTTTATTACTGTGAAAATGACTGTGCATTTTGCCACTAATTTTCCTGAATTCACCACTTAATTTTTTTAACTACAATATCAAATATTTAATTGTTTGCTGTGTTTTTGTTATAATTGTATCTAAAAAATTGAATTCAATGTGGAATTTTTGCCCGGGGAGAGCTTCATTTCAGTTGTTTGGTCTCCTGGAAGAGTTTTATTTTTCATTGCACGTGTATTAAAACCATCCCACAAAAAGCCAAGAGGACATGCTGGGATGTGCCTGCTGCCCTCTCTGCTCATCCTGCCCGGGGAATGATTGTCACAGCCACTGAACTCCGAGGGATTTGTGTCCTCTCATGTTCTGCTTTTGTTTGTGTCTGTATTTCCTGGGACATTGTGATGGATGTGGAAAAGCAGAATGGCATCTGAGAACTGTAGCAAAAGGTTAGTTGGTCTTTTAGTGCTTAGTGGATACAGTAAGTGGGATTTTAACCCGGCTGTTTGAATGGAATATTCACCCAGCTTATTAGGAGAGGAATGGCTGTTTGAGTTGAACTTTGTCCCTGTGCTTCCAAGTTTCATAAAGCATTTAATGATTACTGATCCAGCCATTAAATCCAGATGATTTCAGGAGTTGAAAGGGTGTGTTTTCTGATGACTTTGTCTAGTCTGTGTTCAGCCCAGAAGGTGGAATGTTGCTGGACATGTAACTTGTGCTCTGTCCTTCCTTCAGATGTCCAGATTGCAGGTAATAAATCTTCATTTTTTTTATTCTGTGAGCAGTATTGAAATAGAGGTTTCCTGAGTAGATCAGTTGCAGCAGTGGGCACTTGGGAATTCCTTTGGGTTCAGATGCAGGTGTGTGACCTCTGGAGCCTTTCCAGCCTGCAGCAGGGTGTTTAAAGCTCATCTTTTTAACCTTGACCTGGGTGAAACTGCAGTGTACTGCAGCTGTGCCACAGCAGCTCTGCTGCACTGGCTGTAAACCACACGCTGGAGCCTGGATTGTGAGAGAATTCCGGGCAGGAAAGGGAGAGGAGGACCAGAAATGTGACATAAAACCACGTGTCTTTGTGTGTCATGAGGGAGAAGTGGGGAATAAAAATTATATTCAGTGTTGCACACTGCCTGATCTAATCACCCTGCAAACTCTGTGGGGATGGTTTGATATTCCTGTCCAGAATTCATGCCTATATAGGTCAGAAATATTTTCTCTCTAACCCCAAATTAACCAATTTATTAGTGTCAAGATCAAGACTTGAAATTATATTACACTTAGGATATTTTCTCCCTGTCCTAATTACTTCTAAAAAGAAAGAAAATTAGGTGTAATTTGGAATTGAATTGCCAAAACATTCACTGGAAGAACAGTAAGATTTGAACATGCAGTTATGATGTACTACAAGAGTAAATGTTGGGTTAAAGTTTTGATTTTTAGCTGTGTGGTGCTAAATTATTTATCTGCTACTGAAAGATATATTGGAGACAATGGGTTTAATGAAATCATCAACTGCATCTTAAGAAAATGAAGAAATTTTTTCACATGCTTCTGAAATAAGGCTGAGAAGAAAAATGTTTATTATTTAATAGGAGGTCAGAGATTAAAAGGAAGACCAAAAGGGTGATTTTTGTATGTTTGGAGTGATCAAGAAAATACTGCTGATCACTTCTGTTTGCTTGCTTTATTTTCTTGCAGAACTGAACGTGTAACATGAACTAAGAACACCTTCTCATCCCATTATGTTTTCTTTAAAAATTTGATGATACTTTCAGCCATTGCTGGTTCTCCAAGTTGTATAAACTGAGACCTTGACCTTTCCTAAGTAAACAGTTGTTTGCATCAGTTAGATCATGTGCCACTTCTGTTTCCCACATTAGTCCTTGTCACCATAGTTCTGACAAACCAGTAGGACTAGATTTATTTTTTTTTTTTTAAGAGCTTTTAGTTGTCTGTGCTAATTTGGAATAATGAGTTTATCAACACCCTGTGATTGACAGTGGTAATACAGATTAATTTCTGGTGATAGATGAAATACTGTCACACTCTACTGCCCCCACCTCCCAAAGGAAAACTCTGTGGTGGTTTGGAAAAGAAATCAACACAGTTTAACTTCCTGTGAAAGTCTGGGCTGCTTTTTTAAGTGTTTATTAAGCTGGTTGTGGCTCTTCTGGTTGGATTTCACTTGCACAGTGATTTTAATGAGCTGAATTACGTCTTCCTCCAAGGAAGGAGGTCTCCAGCCTTCTGGAGAATCTGATTCCTTTCAAAGTGTTTTAATTTTTCTTAAAATGACTTTGGGAAAACTGAGTTCCTGTGGACTGTCAAAGGTTTTTAACTTATGTGCTATTTTGAGCAATGCCATGTGATTATCTAATAATGTTTTAAAGAAAACCCCACCTTCTCAATTGTTTTCTGTCAGAGAATCAAATACACAAAGTGTGACTTTTGGGCTTATTTGGGGCTGATACAATTTTTTCATTTAATCCTGAGTCATAAAGCTTTTGGGGAAAAAAAAATAAATAGTCATTGGTAGTTTGTTCCAGAAAATTAAGATATTATTAATCTTACATGGAAACTATTTATTTGCAGAACTGTTGAGAATTAGGTTTCTTAAATGATCACTCCAAGAGAGGTGTTTGGGGCTACAGAAGATGTGGAAAGGTTGGAGGTTTAGATCACACTGTTGTGCTGTGGAGATGAATTAACTTGCATCTCTTGTACACTGAAAAAGAGGTTTTTGTTTCCAAAACTACTCAGCTGTGGAGTAGATAATGAACTGAGCAATTGTAAAGTAAATAACTAAAAACCAACCCCCTTTAATTCTGATAAATCTGCAGCATGTGTTGCCAGGCCAGTGATTGTACACTTACTGTGACTGTACAGACTCCTGGAATGGCTTGGGTTGGAAGGGGCCATAAAAGCTCATCCAGTTCCACACCCCTGCCGTGGGCAGGGACACCTTCCACTGATACATGAACAAAATGTCCTTGGTGAAAGAGCTGCATTTGCCAGGAAGGAACAAGGAGTCTGTTTATTGCTTTTGGATTATCTGAGGGTTTTGCTTTTTGTGTTAACAACAGGGACACCCTCCCTCTCTCCCTCCCACCACCCCCCCTTCAAGTGTAGTTCATAAAAGAAAGAATATTATCCTTGGCCACGTTGCCAGTGTTTCAGGTACTGCAGTTGAGTCAGTTTGAGCAATAGGAGCTGATAAGCAGCTCTGAAGGTATGCCAGGAAAAGATCTCCAACACCTCTCCCCCTCTCTTCCTCCTGCTGTAGCAGCACTATCTCTGTGCTAGATAAAGGCCTTCCCCCACAGATCGATTATCTTCATCCCTGGAGAGAAGCAGCCAAATCCATTAATTATTCCCAGTTCCTTTGCCAAGGGAAAGCAGGAGCAATAGTCAGAGAAGCCATCTATTTTAAAATTTATCTTTAATAAATTCATCTATCATATTATTTTAAGAGGTTACCTACTTAATGTTCTGTTTATTTCTGTTAGCTTCTTCTGAAAACATTCATCAAAATACACGTAGCACTATTAAATGGATCTCATTCTTTCTTTACCATGTCCTTGTGCTCACAGTTTGACATTCCTGGTAGGGTTTTACAGAGAGAATTATTAGGTGATCAGGCAGATCAGGCAATTTCTTTTTTTTCTTTTTAATTTGTATTTCTGTAGCAGGAATTATTCATCAAGGTCAAATGTTACACAGAGAGGAATATGGTTGGTTGCTTGGTTTTATTGGTTTAAGTACAGGAGAAATAACCCAAGATGAATTTTCTTTGAGGCTTTGTAGATATCTTATGATATTGTCCTCAGAAAAACCTGTTCATCTACTGCTGCATTTTGATATATTGAGTCTCCCTGATATGCCTTTGCACTTGGTGTGTGAGAATCTAAACTGCAGTACACGACAACCTGCCACAGCAAAATCGCTGACATATTCACCAGTGGAGCAGGCTTGGTGTTTATTTCTTTGAGAGGGGGAAAAAACGTGGCTGGAGTTGTTGTAATATGGTAATGTTGTCCTTTTCCTGACCGCTGCATCAACCTTCTTTTCATGATCACAATCAAAGTGAGCTTCGCAGCGACAGAATCTGCTGCTTTACTGAGAACCTTCAGCCTGCTGCCAGCACTGCAGTCGAGGTGGAGGAGGTTGCAGAGCTGTGCAGTTGATATATCTGCCCAGAGCTATTTTTTCAGTAGGAAAAAATAACTTTTTTTCTGATATATTTTTTTTTTCCCTCGAACAGACACGTTATGATCTGTCGTAATTAAGCTTATCTTTTGGTGGACCATGATAAGCCCAAAGATTGTACTCTGAGACTTGGCAGATGGCTGTGTGCAAGCAGTGGCTGTACACTGTAATAAGAAAGGAGTAGAGGAATTAATCCCTTGTATTTCTTCTTGTTTTACTTACTTAATTTGATAGTGCTTTTAATACTTATTTCAAAATGAGACTGAGAATTGGGATTGTTCAGCCTGGAGAAGAAAAGGCTTTGGATTGACTTAATTGGGGCCTTTCAGTACCTGAAGGGAACTGAAAAGGAAGATGGAGAGAGACTATCTACAAGAGCCTGGAGTGACAGGACAAGGGGGAACAGCTTTAAACTGAGAGAGATGAGGTTTAGATTGGATATTAGGAAGAAATGCTTTACTGTGAGGGTGGTGAGCCCTGACACAGGTTGCCCGGAGAAGTTGTGGCTGCCCCATCCCTGGAACTGCTCCAGGTTGGATGGGGCTTGGAGCAACCTGGGATAGTGAAAGGTGTCCCTGCACGTGGCAGGGCTGGAATGAGATGATCTTTAAGGTCCCTTCCAACCCATCCCATTGTAGGAGTCTATGACAAAGCCAGTTTGCCCAATAAAATCTGCCTAGTAGAGTCTCTGCTTCTTGCTGAATTTTAAGAATTGGTCAACTCACCCCCATGAAACAAACACAATGCATTTCTGTCCCTTCTCCTACATCAGATGTTCCAGAAATCTCTGAGAGCAACAGCTGGTATCCCTCCATGAAATACAGCAAAGCTGAGTGTTAAATCCCAAATGGCAACATGGAGCTCCCCAAACCAAGACTGGTGACTAGTGAGTGATGGCACTGCCACTTTCCATCCCACCTGAGAGGGTGAATGTTCTGACCCAGCCCCAGACTGGCAGCAAAGCTACCAAGAAGCTATGCCTTGAGCAAAAGCAGATGTTACCTTGGATCTAGGTGTTGTCCTGCAGCACATCTTGTTGACTTTTCATTGTTGAGTTTTAGGGAGATGAAGCTGTTCCAAAATACATGAAAAACAGGACTGTGTCAACCCTGCAACAGTTAGTTCTCCTAACTAGTTTTTATAATTTGCATTCATTTCACATCCTTCTATTTAAAAGTTGCCATTATATAGTGGTTTTCACACCTGGCCATGCGAACTATAGTCAGAAATTTTTCAAGGCTGTGCTTATTCCTGTTGCAGAGAAAGCTGCAACAAAGCAATTAAGATTAACTCAGCCTCACAGTGTTCGAATTTAAGGTGGTATCATGTAGTGTTATGGCTTCATATTAGTCTGGTAACTATTTGTAGAAACAGATGCCAAGAGAGGCATGTGTGCAGTGTCAATGCTCTTTTTGTGGTGTTCAGTGAGGAGTGGTTTGCAATGTCACACGGAGGTTGCACAGCCCGAGCCGAGCGGGGTCCTGAACACGCTGGGTGACATTTAACATTTTCTGAAGGTTGATTCTGACTAAACATTGTTTGCCTTGCTGTCCTGTCCTTCTTGGGGGAATATCTCGAGCATGTTTCTGCTCCTTTTGTTTGAATGGATGGCACACACTGTGCTGCCTTCTGTGTTGAGCAGGGCAGGTGACGGGAGCGGCTCAGCTCCCCCTGCCCACACAGCCATTCATTTTCATTAACATGCAGCCAGCTCTCTGCTTGCTCTATGATTCGTATAAATGACTGACTTTAATTTGACCTCCTGGAGTGTGAAGGGATTTCAGCCTTCAGTTAAATGTTATAAGTTGCTGTCTTTCCTGGGGTGTGTGGGGAGTGGGAACTGATGAACCGTTGCCACTGGAGAAACACCTGTTAGAGCTCAGACACAGAGCTGGGAGCGAGAGGGCTCAGCTTCTCCATTAAGTGTAAAATGGAAATAATGGTAGATTTATAATAGTTATAAGGAGCTATCTGGCATGGAGGCAGCCATTTATTATACCTGTTATAATTAGGAGCCTGAACTTGGATATAATTTCAGCCAAATAGTCTTCTACTTGGATCCTCGGGATGTGTTTTTTGGAGACTTGAAGCACTTGAACTCTTTCAGGTGCTGCTACCGTTGTGCTGCCCTCATGGAGGTGTTTTACTGACTGATCCTGTGTAGATTTTAGTGTCCTTGAGGATGGCAGAGAAGACCTGAAGTGCAATGCCAGCTCTACAGAGGCCAAAGGAAAAGCTTCAGGTTAACTGGGACATTGTGGACACCGAGTGAGTGACGGGAGGGGAATGCCTTCAGGAATTGCCAAAGCTGAGTAGGATCACTGTGTTTATGGAGGATTACAGAGGTAATTCAGTGAGCCAGGTTAGCTGAATGTTTTCAGGTGAAGGGGTGGAAGTCAGAAGGAGTTCCTGCTCCAGACTGGGAAGCCTTTGAGTTCCAAATGGACACTCTCAGGAAGACATGAAAGTGGAGAAAAGACTCATCTCTGGTGGTTGCTAAAGAACAGGG
This sequence comes from Manacus candei, assembly GCF_025592945.1. Classification (NCBI taxonomy): domain Eukaryota; kingdom Metazoa; phylum Chordata; class Aves; order Passeriformes; family Pipridae; genus Manacus; species Manacus candei. The sequence continues at coordinate 1,181,262 of NW_026138084.1, forward strand.
ACACTGAGATTAAAAACATCATTCCTTTCTTCTGGTAAAATATTGAATAACTCTCAGAATATTGTATTACCTCTCAGAAAATGAGGGGTAAAGGCTGCATCCCTATGTGAACAGACAGTGTCTTCTGTTTCCTAGTGATTTTGTTTGCATGTTGAGATGTTCCTGTCTTTGTTGGAAGAAGGACTAAAATTACAAGCTGATTTCCATTTTAAAGGGAGAGATAGAGGGTATGGAAACAAAGTGAAACTCTTGGGAGCTTTCTGAAGGTAAAAGAAGAAGTTGTGACCTTAGTCACTTAGAAACCAGCCTGGTAGAAAAATACCAAATGTGGGAGGAATCTATTTTTCTCATAGATGATGTACTAAAAACCCCCAAACTCCCCAAATCAAATATCCTTTTTTTTTTTTTTACTAGCTTTAAAGGTTGTGATAAAAATTTTTATTTATTTTATTTGTAAAAATTAATTTATTTCCTATCCAAGTTTGATGAGTGAAGGGGAAAAAAAGTGAGAAATTTTTGATAAATAGTGGTTCTTATTGCTCTCTGGACTGTACAGACTCATATGGGAACATACAGCCCTGTGCCATCACTACTGATCTCTCAGTGGCCAGAAGACAGAGTATGTTATTAACATGAAGACACTGAATGTTTTGAATTTGCTTAAACGTTACTGAATGCTCTTACCTGATTTTCAGTTGGATTGTGAATGGTGGTGATCTGGAAAGGTGCCTGTGGTTATACACCAGTGCCTGTGGTTGGCACTTGTTATTTTTGGTATTCACTGTAGTGGATGTTCCTGGAGAATATTTTGGTGAAATTTTTCCAATCTGAAAGCATTTTTCAAATAGAGTTTGACTCTCTAATTTTAAACCAGTCAGAAATAGATGCAGCATATTCTTCTACATCTCTCTGATATTCTGTGCTTTAATCAGGAAAAACTTTTCATTTTCTAGGGATGTCTCACGTGCTGGGATGTTCTGTTTTGACTTTCTTATCTTTAAGTCCTCTCTTGGAGTGCTCCAGATTCAATGAGACTTCAATAATGTTTAGAACAGTGCAGAGGAATGACACTTGTGTGAACACCTGGATTTACCTCTGGGTTTGTCCTTTGCCCCTGGAATCTCATTGACCACCTCCAGTCTGCAGAATTTGCCTTGCTGGGAGTTCTTCAGTTTATCTTCCTTGACTGCTTAAGAGCTAATTGCATAAATCATTTTATATTAATTAAGAGCATCTAAACCAAATAGCTGCAAAACACACTCCATTATTTTCATCAATCTCTTTTTAAAGGATTGTAAAATAGCATTTTTTTTAAAATGACTTCTCTCTCTGCTTTTGCCCCACATTCTTACCTTGGGAAATATTTTACACACCTGGCAGATTTCCTAGATATTTTATTTAAAAATCAATAAAAGAGATTTAAATTCCTTCCCACAGAATGTTTTATATTGTGTTAAAAGGTGGGGGGTTTTTTTGGATAGGAGGTTGCAGCATCCTCCATATTCATCGATATGAAAGAAAAGTTTTCTCCTTTTACAGATGAAAATGTGATTTGTGTGCTGGCTTTGCTTAGATATGAAGTGTTAATTGGAGGTTCTAATTTGATGTACATATTTATGATAGGCATTTAGATACTGTGCTGTGCTGAATACTAAATGCTGAGCACACACACAGATGCTGATGTGGAGGCTCTTGATGCTGTTCTGTCACATTTTTTCCCACTGTTGTTTGTTTTTTTAAAATTATTTTTCATTCTGTGGAGCATCAGGGAAGGCTCACTTGCCATTTGCTATGTAATTTTTGGAAGAAGCTCAGTGTTACTGGAATGCTGAGGGAATATTACCAACCCCTTGGATTTGACAGAATGAGCAGTGACAGGGTTACAGGTGGTGGTGGTGATTTTCCTCCTGTGAACAACAGAGGATGATGCCTCTCACTAGAGAGAAGCTGACAAGCAGGTAATTTGTATATCCCTGCTTGTATGTCCAATTACAGTGAAGAAAAAAGAGCCTTTTCACCCAGAATATGCTATAGGGATTCATTTGCTTAATGTATGTTAGTTCAATAATTCTGTAAAATCCATCTTGTGATGTGAGAGTTTCCCACCATTTTAGTGGAATCTAAATTGAGGTGGTGCTGAAGATAATATGTATGGAATTCTATGTGGTTCATTAAAATAAGCTATTCTGGGAGGTTTGTTCCTGGGTTCCTGAAAAGTCTCCTGTCATTTAACAAACTTTATTGCTTGGCACTGTATTTTGCTAAGATTCCATTAGCACTGTCTTTCCTTTTGTGCACTAACAAATTGTGAGAAAAGTGCCTGTAATCTTCCTTACCCTTCCCAAATGTTCTATTTCTTAATCCATCTGGGATTTTATAGCCTAAACTCAGCCACTGGTATTGTTGTCTGTGAATGTCATACATGGTCTTACCCAAATGGTCAAGAGATAACAAGAAACTTTTGTACTTTGAGATTCACTCAATTATTGGCTCAATTATTTTCAAGTACTGAGTTTATGTGAAGGCACCATGTGCACTTCTGAAGAAGAAAATGAAGAATTCTTGATTTGGCCATGATTATCCAAAAAGTGTCTGCTGACAACATAAATACCTTGAAGGGTAACCGAAGTTATGACTCTTTAAAAAAAAAATTACTGTATTTCAGTTGTCAAACACTGTAATAGCACCATAACTGGGAGGGTTATGGGATAACTGGTTCAGTTAATGTGTGCTCTGTTGCTGCACCGAGCAGCTGTAGTGATTTAATCTGTTGGGTTAAATCAGATGCTGCCAGATGCAATTACAGGTTTACCAGTGCTGGTGGAAAACAGGGTTAAAGTGCAATGATTTCTGTAGGTTTTGTCCCACAAGTTACATTTATGTGCATGATATTGTGCTGTGGGCCTATCCATACTAATAAACATTTTTATATACTTTGTAGTGTACAGCAGAGGCCCAGTTTCCACTAAGTGAAGCAGATTGTGACAGCTCTACCCTCCTGTGTATGGTGTGTCTATAAATTTGTTTAATGTGACATTGGGAGCCTTTATTACCTTAAGGCATCACTGTCTCTGTCTCCTCTATTGCACTCTTTGCTAATATTGCTGACTTTTATCCTGAGATCTTTTTCTCCCTGGGTAAAGGCTGTAGAGCCCAGCAGAAGTTACTCACCAGAAAAAAATCTATGGGAATATTTTCATATGCACGTTACTGCTACAGCTATTAAAAGTTTAATTTCCAGAGCTAACATAAAATGAAGGGAGTTATGAATCAATGGGCTACTGTGTATTTTTGTCATCTCCTGTTGCTTGGTATGACTTCAAAACATCAATTCTGTATATTAATGCACTCGGTCAATTGTATGACAAGTCTTACCACATAGCAGAAAGGCTTGTCTAGATATTACTTTTACTCTTTGTTTTTTAAAGCTGATAAATTATACTGTGATGTTGTATATTTTATTTTACACCTAGATTATTCTTGGAAAGTTAGAACTTCTCTTGTCTTTCATACGTTTAGGAGACTGGTGCTTGGCCTGCTAAACATTTTCCTACTTAAATGTCATAACATGTTATGTGCTGATTTCCTAACATGATTTAGACATGACTACACTGCAGCTGATTAAATAATTTGTCTTCTCAAACTTCTAAAAAGGCAAGCATTGCATTCAACCTTCTTCTGGATACAACAGTACTTGAAAGAGTTTGGTCCTTCTCGTGGTGTTCACAAAGCACCACTCGGAACTAATTCAGCTGCAGGCTCATCCCTCCTCTGACTCTAAACATGCTGCCCCCAAAACCTGGGTGAAGGAAAGTGGGTTTGTGCTTTTATTTCTCCTGGATGTAGCAAACTTCCTTGTCATTTCCTGACACTGTCCTGTGAGATTCACCTTTTCCCTCTTGCCTTTGCCAGAACCCCTTTCCCTTCCCAGGCTCGAGTCACTGCCTGCTGGGACACACAGACTTAAAAATGTTTGGAGTTGGGTGCTGTTGAACTGAAATATTTCAAGGTGAAAGGCCAGCAATATTTTATCAGGAAAATCATGAAGGTAAAGTGGGTTTTTTTCCAGCCTTCTGACAAGGCTTAGGGTTACAGGATTTAAATTGTGACAACCAATTTTGCCGACGTTAATTGTAGTGGTGCTTTTCCTTCCTTCATCATCAGTGAAGTTAGAGGGGCTTTGCTGCCTTTGGTTCAGATGCTTATTTTTGTTTCACAGCCTGTCATTTCAAATTGTCAAATATTTACTTGTCTCCTGTCTGACTGTAGTGCCAGGCTTTGTGTGTGATTTGTGTTTGTGTATAATTTGCACCTGGTGCTTTGATGCTGTCAGAATGTGTGTAATGTGAGCCGTGGCTTCCCCTGCTCCTGCTTCACCCTTTAACTGCAGATCATTTGCTGTCACTCACTTGGCATCTCTGGGAACTGCAGGAGCATTTGGAATTAATCCTAAATATTATAGGCTGTCTGTGCTCTTTTTAACACTACCTTACACAAGAAAACTACAGTCTAGCCTGAACTTGGCCTGTTCAGGAAAAAAGTGTTTACTTCCCCCCCAAAATAAGAATTTTTAGCCTTGTATTCATCAGGTTTTGCGATTCTACTTGCTAACAACATCTGATTTTATCTTGGACTTTTGCAATGTTATGGTGAAGTGAAACATGGTCTGTGAAGTCAGTTTGCACCTTGCAATGACCACAGGAGGAAGTTTGAACATCTGAACTATTAATGCAACTTGAACTGGACATCTATGACTGAGTTTTTGGGAGGAGGATTTGAGTTTCAAGTGCTTATATGTGTCAAAATCAGATTTTGAGTGTTCCATTCTTCTCCAGCCTGTAGATTCAAATCTCTCACTGATGCTCAGCTATTAAATGACTAAGGCTAAAATATTTGGATGCCTGTCCTTGGGAATCAAATCATGAAGGGGTAGCCCATTTTTCTGAAGTTTTCTGCATCAAATTTGATTGATGTCTTTATTTGGATACAGTGGTGAAAACTGTGACTTGCAAGGACTGAGTATTCATATTTGAGCAACAATAAAATCTAAATGGAGATTTTAAAGGACCTTCTGATTCTTGTCCTAAACAAACATAATGATTCAGTGTTCTGCACAGTACTGGTTTTCTTTGGAGACAGTTCCATATCTGCAAGCTTATTATTTTTCTTTGTGCATTTTGAATGACTTTCAATCATCATCAGAAGGTTTGTTAATTCTTTATTTGGGGGGTGAGGGTGCCTTCTGACGGTGTTTTCTGTGTCTGTGCTTATTTCAGTGCAACTCTGAAATTCTGGAAGTTTTTTATGTATGTCAGGGTTAAACTCAAGTCAAGTTGGATGTTCTGGAGTGTTTCCAGGTCCTGAGCCCACCTGGCACGGCTGTGTGCAAACTGCTTAGAGGGGACAGGCCAGGACCTCTCACTAGATCCCTCTCCATCTCTCTGTGTTTCTTTTGTCCAGCTCAGATGTGGTAAAAACAGTGTTTTCAGTGTTTTTCCATTCGTTGCAAGACATTAAAAGAATCAGCAGAATCCCAGTCCTACAGATCTTCACCCAACACCACTGTGAGGTTTCACTGTCAGACTCCATCTTCTCCATGTCAGCTTAAGTTATTTTGATCTCTGCTTCCATATGTTGAAACACTTCCCTAATGTGTTTCCTCAGTGGAATCATAAGATCTGTTTTCTCTTTGCTATATATTTCTTTTTTTCCTTAACCCTCAAGGCCAGGAGAAGGCATTTCTGTCCCCACCAAGGCTGAGTTAGTGGGTAATGCAGGTGAAGCAATTCCTTGGGCTGGGGGTGGAAGGATGCCATATTCTGGAATTTGTGTTTCCAACCCTTCCAGCTGCAGTCACTGTGAAGTTCCAAAGGAAACAGTATTATCACAGTTCCTGCTGAGAAGCTGCAGGGAAAGATCATAAAGTGTTATAGTTTGTAGTCAGTCATGTATTAGCTGGTTTTCATCCTGAAAGTCTGTTTAGAGGCGTTTCTTTCTCTTCCTCTTGTTTCTGACAGCCTGGAAGAGAAAGCCCTAACATTTTTTATGTGCTTCTGGGAATATCATGCAGCTGAAAATCATGACTGATGGAAAGGAGCAAAGCTGAGAAACAGTATTTACTTGTTCCTTGTGTTACCTTCTCGCCCAACAAATGCTTCCTGCTTGTCCTTGGGCTTGCTCAGCTAAATTTTAAATTCCACATTCCAGAATATGAAGTTTAAACAAAAGGATTTTTCTCAGTGAGACTTCTGCCAGTTATTGGTTAAAATCAGCTCCTGTATCCACCCAGAAGGAGCCAGTAAAGGCATACAGAACATGGATTATTCCACAGATTATTCCTTTTATATGCTCTAGATAAATACTGCATCTTTTTAAACTTTTTGACATCAGGAGAAATTTAATTCAAATTATTTATCTTATAAACTCACTGTTGATAATAAATAATGATTTCTCTATAGAAATCCAGCTGCACAGACTAAAATGCTCTAACAGATTTATAGCACTTTTGAAAAGAGGTTTTCTTGTCTTACTAAATGCTAAATGATAGTTTGAGTCCAAATTTGAAGTTGTGCTCTTAAAAAGTCTGCTGAAGTTGACCATCACTCTTTACTGTGCAAAAAATGCATTAGCAGTGCCCAGGATTTGGAATGCATTTTGGAAGATTTAAACAAAACAATGGCAAGGTTTGATTGCCTTTTTTTTTTTTTTTTTAACTGCACATTTTAAAGGTCCCTACATTTGTGTTATATTCTCTGTATATAAACTGAAAAGAGATAACGTAGCTGTTTTGTTTCTTACCAAGGGACAACAGCAAAAAATAGCTCAGTGGAAATTCAAAACCTCTAAAGACAGTTAGGGTCCAAAACTTGGCATAAATCATAAACACTATTTCTTTGAATACATTTTCAAAAATTGAGGGACCCTGGAATTTTAACCATTACACAGTCAAAGGTCCACTTGGACATTGGAACTTAGTTCCCATCCTTTGGAACCAAATTAATTTCTTAGTGGAGATTGAGGTCTGCAATTGGTGTTTGTGTGTAACATGAATTGAGTAAATGACATCGTGGCACCAGTGACAGAACTGTTTGCCTTAATATTACCTAATAATTTAAAAATAATGGTCTGAACTGCCTGGTTTTTGTGAATACAGATACAATTCCAGCTTCATGAATAGCAACACTTCTGTGTTTTGTTTTTTTCCTGAGAATGAGACTCCATCCTTTCTTGCATTGGGGAGGATCTGAGAGAGTTAACCTAAAGTTATCATAATTCAAAAAAATTCCATCGTATTTAGTAAATGATTTGTAACTGAAGTACAAGTGCCAGAGGGCTCGAGGCTGTAAATTCAGAAGTCAGATGTGTGTGTGCAAAACGCAGGCAGGAAGCAGACATGGCCGATTTTTGTCTCTGATAAGAAATTGTTTGAAGTGCCAAACATTGCTTAAATAGCTGCAGCTCTGTCCCACTGCTGGGAAAGTTTGGATCATGGATCTGTAGCTTCTTATGGATACTTCTGTAAATGAATTAACTGTGTTGCAGTGGTGCTTTTGCCTGCAATTTCTGTCTTTATCTGAGCAAAAGAATAAGGTCTGTGGTGTTAAAAGGTCTGTAAATACCATCTGCACTATTGTAATTTTTCTGTGATTTTGTGGTTTTGGTTTATTTGGTTGGCAGGTGAGGACTGTGGATTGTTCTGACCCATCACTCTAAATAATTACAGACCTTCCTGACCAGTGCTAACTTTATTAATTTCAGTGGTTAGCTCCTTGCATTTTCCACTTGTAAAAATAAACTCTCTTGCTGTTGGCCATGGATAGCTTGTATTAATAATCAAATTTCTGTCTTGGGTTTATAAATTCAAGATACTTTTAGAAATACCCGAGTAAACCTGTTTTTTTCATGTGTGTAGCTGGGGACCTTTTGCCTTAGAACCTAATGGGGGATTGCTGCAGGATCTTCAACCAAAGAAATCCCAGATATCAATAGATACACACACAGGGTTTCAGCTCGTGGAAGGAAGAAACTGAAATTTCATGTAGTCCTGTAGTGTAAATAACTGTACACACTGTTTGCCAAAAGGCAAAATTAACATATTAGAGACACTTAACTGACAGTGTGCTGTTCTGAGTTACAGTGATTTGCTTCAAAATTAGGCTCAACAGTTTTGGTTCTCTACAAGCTGTTAATTAACTTGAGAAAACTGTTCTCCAATTAAAAAGGCTGGAGATGGTAATTGGGACTTTTTTTCCATGCCCACTGTCTGGTCAAACCAGAATGGTTGCTATCTTTAGGCAGATGAAGAAGGAGGTGTCTCTTTCTTCTAGTGAGTGAGAGGAAAGAACAGATGATTTGGAGAAAGCTGAAACATGTAATATCTTTTTTTCCTTAGCCTATCCAGAAGAGATTATCCAGAATCAGATGCTTTCTGCAATTTCACAGTAGTACTGCAAGCCTGAAGATAAGACCTAGAAAATATTTAGATAATTTAGATGAATTCAACTTGGTTAGGTCCAATGAAAATACATTGTTTGCTATTTAAGGAATTCTTTGAAGTGTGTGATTTAGTGCCATTTGACACAGAGAATTTGTCAGGAGGAAGAATTCCCAGAGTGCTGGATGGTGTGGGTGGGTGGGAAGCAATATTGCTTTGCTTTGTAGGAGGGTAACGAGGGCCTAACTGGGTATTTGGAAAGATGTCAGAATGGGTTTTTAAAAAATGAGTTTGCCAGTAGAGAGAGGACAGATTTCATTAAAGAGTTGTCAGGCTTTACTGAGAACCCACCTCCTTCATGGCTTTGAGAGGCTGGTTGGAATACCAGACGAGGGGAAGCACACGAATGTGGCTTCAGCAGGGCCTTGGACATGGTCTGTTTTGACATTTTCAGAAGAAAAATCTGATATAGCAGAAATTACTGCAAAATAATTACATGTTTTCAGGGGAACAGCCAGTTTAGAAGAATATTCAGAGTTCTTAGTTATCCACTATGTCATTTGCATAGGTCACCCAGAATATCTTCTGGGTCTGATTCTTCTGTGTAATTTTTTTTTATTAACAAATTGACACTAGAATGGAAAAAAAAAAAACCATGTACCACTTGTAGTGCTCCCTGGATAGATGGGGATGTAGGCTTTTTGCACAGCAGTGCCAGAATTAAAATTGATGCTTACAAATAAGTGAAATAAATAAAAAACATGGAACAAATAAAAAAGGGAAATGTATTAATTACTATTGCAGGTGAAAACCTAAAGTAAGAGATAATTTGGTTAACAGGTGGAGAAGGAATTAGGGTTAGGGTAGAGTGCACGATTAAAGTGAACTAGGAAGATGACAGTGCTCTATCTTAAAAAATTTTTCACCTGGGATGTTTGGAGCTATCCTTTGTCATATCCACCCTCTGAGCTCAGGAAAGTGGATCACTTAGCTCACTTAGCTTCTAATTTGGGCTTTTTAAAAAAAGCTGAAGAGAAGAGAAAGCAAAGGAGAAATTGTGATGAGTACGGTGGGTAAAGGAAAAATAAAATGTGTGGGGAAATAAAGCCTGAAAGAATGGGAAGAGTAAACTGTCAGCTGGCAACACGATTCTTTAAATACAAGGATTCTCACAGGAGGCTGGTGAGCAGTCATTCCACCTGATCCAAGAAGCAGAGCAGGAAAAGTGCTCAAGAGTTAAGTTTGCAGGGAGGATTTAAATGGGGTGGTGGTGGGGGGAGGTGAGGGTTGAGCTGCATTTGGAGCTTGAAGCAGCAGAGTGGGAGGTGTGAGGGGGCTGAGTGAGGAGTGGAACTGGGACTGGGGCACAGCCTCAGGCAGCACAGCCCTCCAGGGCTGCTCCAGGCTGTGTTCTGCCCAAGCTGCGGGGAAGGACAAGGTCCTTCCAGCCTGGTGGCTTTTCCAGGCGAGCAAACAAACCTCACCTTGCCTCACCTCACCTTCCCATGTGGCCCCTTTGGCTCCCACTGCCTTAGTGGAGGGGTTTAAGTGAGAAGGAAGGTAATATTCCCTAAGGAAGGGCAGCAGCTCTTTTCCCATTGTGCAGAAACTGGTCTCCACAGATATGGGCATCGTGTTCCTTTTTGTAATATCTCTGCATGGGAATAACGGGAGAACCTCAGATGTACTCTGAATTTTAACCTTTGGTGTCTAGAATGTTCTTTGCAGCTTTGTGCAGTGCTGCTGCATCCAATAATTTTATTGTTTTATTTTTGAAACTCCAAATGAGCCAATATAATGAGCCAGCATATCCATATGAAGTTTTTTTGAGTCCCTTTATACTGCTGAGTCTCTGCTGCTGCATTGAAAGGTCAGAGGATTTGAGTGCTGATATTGTCTTAGATTTAAAGGGATTGTTTCCAGATATTGGATGGACCAAAGGTGGCTCTGCCACTTCACTCAGATCTTCAGAGCTTGGGATTTAAGCACTAAATAACCCCCAGACCCCTTCTGTCATCTGAAAGCTTAACAGCTTCACATCACTTTTAACCTGTGTGCTTCACCTGCATATTTTTAAAGTCTAATTGTTTGAAGCTGTCAGAAGATGATGAATTTATGATCTCTGTTGGGGGAATGGGAGGAATATAATTATGTACCACTTACCAGAACGAAGAGGCATTACAAAGCATCAAAGCAAACTGCAATGCCTTTTGGATATGAAAATTAGCCTGAGTAATAAAACAGGTTATATACTCAAAAAAAAAAAAAAAGTAAGTTGAGGAATTATTTTTAATGTAAGTCTTTTCAAATTATGTCTGTTTAACAGCTTACAACAACTTCACAATCTTTGCTGGACTCACCACGTTTCATTTGATGCTCTCCCTCATGTGAGCTAGGAAAGCAAGTTTTTTTTTCCTGCAGCTTATTTCAGAAAGCCACACAGTTTTCTTGTGATCTGAGTATTTTTTATTTAATTCATTCAGGAATGTTTAATCTAAATAAATATGCCATTCTTTCCATTAGCCCAGGCTCATATATTTGTATGATCTGTGTTTAAGCAGCTGCTTAGATCGCTGCTCGCTGCAATACACTAATAATGTCAAACAAAAATTAATTAGACAGCTTAACAACCCAAAGTAAACTATTTATTTCAAGTTACCCTTATGTTTACTACTTTCACATTTAGAATCTCCCATGTGACTGTGACTTGGGCTTTTGCATGTTGTACATTAGGAGAAAGTGAAACATTTATTTTCAGAGATCCTGTTAAATTAAGTAGGATCCTGCTCGTGTGCTGAATCCAAAGCAAAGGGAGAAAAAGAGGCAAAGGAAGAATGACAAAGCAAATGTATCACTGAGATTCTGAGTTATTCTTTGGGATTTCAGCTGGAGTGTTTGACAAAGGCAACGACTGGCAAAATGTTAACAAATAGCAAATTCTTATTTCGTGCTGAGTAAATGATATTAAAGACATATTTAGAAATGTTAAAAAAAATACGTTAACTCTCAGGAAATGTTGCCTTAATGTCAACAGAATGGCCAGGTATGCCAGATTTATTGTAATTCTGGCAATATCTGCATTCCTGACAACCTGTAAGAAGGAGCAGCAGTGTGAGAGCTTTTGCTCCTGATGCTTTTGTAGCACCTGAAATAGTTCCCAAGTACAGGATTCTTGTACAAATCCTGCAGACAGTGGTTTCTCAAGTTGTTTGCTTGACCTTAACCCGTGGAGAATATTCAGGGGTGAGATTAGACTGGTGCTTGAAACGTGAAGGACTCCATTTCAGCTCTATTTGAGATTTTTAGATGGTTCAATGTTAAGAGTTGAGAGCTCAACCTGCCTAAGTAAACTGTGCCACTTTTCCTTTTCAGTAGTTTAAAAAATATATGTAAAAATGCATTTCTGCCTGTGGATTCCTCTTGTCCTTTGGAATTCTCTGAAGCAGCAATCCTGAAATATTTTTTATTTACAGTTTGGGGTTTTTTTCTCTATTTGAAATTTTTGGTGCTTTCCAAAGGAGGGAGCTCAGAATAACCTTCAGTGTTTGGCTGTAGCTTTGGAGTCTGACAGAATGCATCTTCCTTGATAAAAGTTGTGTATGGGATCTTTCAGGCTAAGTCAAGTATTTTGTTAGGTTCACCAAACAGGTCACATTCTTCCTAAAAAGGTTGTCAGAGATAAATTGCCAAGAATCTTGATGAAGGAGGGAAATAAAAATAGTTAATAAACAGTCCTAGATCATGTACACACTAAGTGAATTTTGGTTGGTATCTATAATTTTATACAAATAAAACCCACTGGTCTTTGCCATCGTGTTCTTCTGAGGCAAGAAGGAAGGTTTTACAAGGTAGTTCTGAAACAAGTCAGACTTGGGCAGGGTGTCTTTGCTTTACATGACCTTTCTGTGAAAAAAAGATTAATAACCTGATGCTCAACTAAAGGGGATTTGAATTTTATGGTTCCTTTGGTTTTCACCTCACCAGAATGTCGCTTTAAGAACAGTAAAAATTATCTATTCTGTTAATCTTCCTCAAATGGGTGTGGGTTGTATTTACACTTAGTTAACAATGTTAATGTTTCTTACCATAATATTTATTAGGCACAGCATGTATTAAAAAACCATAACATAGGGCTGGGTCAGCATTATTCAGGGTTAATGTTCTGTATTCAGAATTACTGTCCTGTGACATTTGCCATTTGAACCTGTCCTAATTGGTCTGCAAATCAGATAACACCAAAACCTCCCTGTTTCAATGAAAATAAATAATAGCAGAAACAGATATTGTAGGTGTTTCTCCTGAAATTTTTCTGGTCTTTTCTTTGGAATAATGAATAACTTTGCTATTCTCCCCAGTAGTTCTCTGAAAGCAATTGTAAGAGTTGTCTTAGTGCTATATTGAGTTTTCTTTCATTCAGCAGAGGAGCAGCTTCTGTGGGATTTCCCCAGGTAGAACAGGAAGCTAAAAGGTTTTTAGTAAAGGTTTCAGAGAATATGCAGATGAATAACTATTGCCTTTTTATTTTTCAGCTTGTTCTTTCTGAGACAAAGCTTTTGCCTTTACTGAAGCTTTGGTTAGTGATATATGTGTTTATGGGTGCCTGTGTACAGATGGTCTAAATATTTTTTATATACATATATATATATCTATACACATGTGCATGAATTCATTATTTTTCCTTTGTTCATAGCAAAATGTTTATGGCTATTCTTAAACTCTCTGTATTTGGATTGGCTCCTCTTTTCCACAGCACAATTCCCAAAATCACCTTGGCAAAGAAGTCAAATCTGACCTCAAAAGATTGCTTCTACTTCCACTATTTCGCTGTCTGAGTAGAACAAAAAAAGACAAAAATCTGGTAGTCCAATTTGTTGGATTTTGAGTGGAAATGTGTTTTTACTTTCCAGCTGTGCTTTGAGGATCCTGTTGGCTCAGGTGTGCCAGTTTTAGTCAGCATTCCTGGCACGACTGAGCCTGCTGATCACTTGGAGGTAACTAAAGAGGGTTTGTATCTCTGAGAGACTCAGTGTTTGATCATGGTGCTTTTCCACCAACTGCACATTTGGAGAATAAATCTGAACACTGAATTTGTACAGAGTTCAATTAGGAATTTGTATTAAGACACTGTTAATATTATTCTCATTAAATTATTGTAGCAGAAGGAATCGTTGCTGCTTCTGCATTATCTGTTCTCCCCGTTCTCTTCTGGTACATTTTGTGTGTTAACACCTTTCCTCATGTCAGTGCTTCAGTGCTTGGTGGAGGGAGATGTAAACACAGTCTGTCCCAACTCAAATAACTCCATAATTCTACAGGGCATTTATGTGAAGCAAGAGAAACCTGCTCTGACTGGGAACATTCAGAAGTCATTAATAAAATATTTGCACTTATAGTGAACGTGTGAAAGAGAATGAGAAGAGGAAAGGATCTTTGGGAGGGGGAAGGGTTTGTGGATGAAATGTGAGTTATATTGGCTTTGCTTGACAGGCTGAGAGATTGAGACGAGTCTGGAAACTGGAATGTGTCCTCATGCTTAATTTTACTTTTTCTGGTCTCTAGACCTGAGAGTTGAGGCAGAAGAGCCAAGGAAGGCTTGACCTAAAGGGATATGCAGAGATTTATGCCAATCTTGATGTGATCAACTGTGATATGTAGTATTGTACCAGTGCATGAGGCATAGCAGAATAATTTTGCTATTTGTACCAGGCTTAAAAACAAAACAAAAGCACTTCTAGCTTGGAAAAGCAGTAGGAAACCAGTTCCACCTCTGCTATATGGCATTAAATATTGTCCTTTCGTATAGTGCTAATAGTGGTGGTCTTTTCTGGACCCAGACTTACAGGTGTGGGGTAGAAGTATTGGATCAGGAGGTGTTTTCTTCCTGTTTGAGCTGCTGCTCTGCAGCAGGAGGGAAATGTTGAAGGCTTTCATTGCTGTACATGTTTACATTGCTTACTATTTGCATGTCTTTATTCTCTTTAGAGCAGAAATATTTTCATTATAAGCAACTTCTTGAAACATCAGTAAGGATTACGGTCTCATCTTCCCAAATGTTATTTTCATGCGTGATGCTACTTAAGGCTAATATATTTAATATTGCTTAAAATTATTCTTGATTAAATATACTTTCTATTCTGCATTTACCATAGAATTCCTCAAATCCAGGCAGCAGGACTTGACCATATTAGGAAGAGTTGCTGCTACTTCTGATTTGTTTCTCTTTTCATTATTATCTTGAAAAAACATAATTGTGTAAAGATAATAAAGCTGTTTGTTCAGGGATAGTGGTGGGGCTATTAATATGAATTTATTGCTTTTTTGAGTAGTTCTTAAAGACACTTTTGGTTTAAATGGATTTCTTAATCATTCTGGTGCTATGTTTTAGCTGAGCTCATTCCCCACTACCCATTGAAGAGGGTTTTTTGGAGGAATTGTACTTGGCTGCCTTTCTTTGTGCCAGCATTTGCCCTGGAAGGTGATACTTGCTGCATTGAAACGTTGAGACAGTTGTAGCTGCAATGAGACACCATCACTGAAGGGTTTCTGGAGGGTGAAACTTTGCTTTGTTTCATTAGCACAGGGGATGGGAATAGGAAATCACACACCTTTCAAAGAGGTAAGGATGTATAGAAGTCAAAGAGGGAAAGAATTAGTATTACTTAATTCTAGTAATAACTAATGTTAATTAATGCAGTTGAAATATATTGCAGATGGAATTTTTTCATATTTTTAAAAATGTGATTAATGACATCTTGGAAAAGAGGATGTAGGGCGGAGCAGTTAACTCTGTTGTTGGTATCCTTGGAAGGATGAAAATAACTATCAGTAGTAAATATTAATTCTCTCTATTCAGTGATGGCATAGGGAACTTGCCAGCCCAAATGAGAAGTAGAATTGCAGCAGAAATAATTTTCCAAAGACAGGGTTTTGTTTGTGTGCTTGTGTTTTTTCTCAGCCATAGCTACAAAACCAGGCACGTTTTGTGTGATTTTTCAGCATAGAGGGGAAGTTACAGGGAGGGGACAGTGAGTTGAAAGTTTGCTTTCTTGTTTTGAGAATGTTCTTTCAAGACGTAATCACAGATGGATTCTCTCTGTATGATAGAATATTCCTCAGAAGTTTGCAGGGAACATGGATTAATGAGTGCAGGATGGCTTAGTGAAGCGTGTGCCCTCAGGAGGAAGAGGGGAAGTGGTACTTGCATATGTTGTGAAAAACATATGCAACTAAATTTAGCTCATACTAGCAGATTCTGCTTATTTTGAAGCTTGTGGGATACTTCCAACCTTGGATGAAAAAGGGCATGGGAAGATTTTTTTTTTCTTTTTTCATTTCTATTTGGGCTCTTGCATCTCTTTTTCCTTTCCTGTTCCCCCAAAGAAGAAAAAAAAAAACAAACCTCTGAAGAGAAGACAAATTATTTCTCTGCCTACACTTGTATCTCAGTGGTCTGATTTTAGCACTGTGTCGTCACGCTGCAAGATTAATTGGCATATGCTGGTTTTTGTTTTTAGCCTTCTCCAGTTTTATTCAGTAGCTAATGCTTCTCCCCCAAATCTTAGATTTAACTGTGAAAGCTTAGCTTATTATCCCAAACAATTTCATCTCTGTTCTTTTGAAAAGCAGGGACGTTAGAAAATTCTGTTTATTGTGTGCAATATGTATTTTGTGTGTTTGGTACTAATACTACTGAATAAAAAAAGGAAGGCATGGCTTAATATTTATATACTAGCACTTTAGAACTTTTATTAACCCTTTTCAGTGGGTGTGCTCTGATTGTAGTCCACAGAAATAGTGTCAAATTGACCTCTTCAGTCATTGTTTTCAGAAATTATATTTCCCCCTCTCTGTTATTTGAGCACTAAAATAGGAAGTATCATGAACCTTGCTTTGATCTGGTTGGAAAAACATTGATTTTTTTTTTTCTTTTGAGGGGAGAAAGCCCCCCACTGATATTATAATTGCATGTCTCATCAGTAGGTGAAAAGAAAAAATATTGCACACTGATGCTCTTCTATGTACCAAAGTATATAATTTCTTCTCACAAAAGATACTTTCTCTCCCTGCAGGTTTTGCTTTGCATGTGGTGAACTGCTGCCTTTCTGTCTTAAGCTAAACAAATGGCAGATAGTTGAAACAGATTTTAAGATTTCTAATTGTTTATAATCTTCTTATGGAGTTGGTGACTACAATATATTCGAATTTGGGGACTGTACCTTGGATTTCCAAGTGGTAACATAAGGTTGTTCACTGTTCTGAAGCTTTAGGAGACATCCAGAGAATTCCCTTTCAGCACTGCACTTCATAAAGCTGTGGGTATTTCTTCCTTGACAGCATCTACCCTCAGGTGTTGAATTTAAAGACTTTTGGCATCTGGAGGCAAAAGGGTTTATAAGACACTTTTTAAGAAGGTCAGTAAGGAACGCTGAGTTGCTGTTTTTAGAGGTGACTGTCTCAGCTGCTTTTACAGCTTGTCCTTTGTCTTTGGAGTACCTTGTTTTACAGCAGAACTGCTGAAGGTTGAGTCAAGTTTGTTCAGAGCTGTATCCCCTGGAAACATATTGGCAAGCATGATTTAGCACTGCTTGTCTTAATCCTGTACATTCCTGACCATGGCAAGGCTGCACATTCAGTAAGATTTCTTCCACACTGTACTTTGAGCATTTAAAGTGTGTGAAGCCAAAGGCACTAAAAAGATGATCCGAGAAATGAGCTTTTTTTCTTTTGCTGCATTGTAGATAGAAACCTTAAAAGTCTCAAAAAGAGATTATTACATAATGTGAAACTATAGCTTCGGAAGAGGCTTAAGAATTAACCTGAAATGTGAAAAATGCATGAAGTGACACAACTATTTTCAGCACTATTTGATTCTAGAAGTATTTGGGGCAGTTTGTGTCAACAGTCCTCGTACATAAAATTGGTGTGCAGATAATCTTCTTCCAATGGTTGCTTTGTTTAGGCAAAGGACCTCTTTATAACCAACCTTTTTCTCATCAGGGCAAGCTTCTAGACAAATTAAAAGGCTTCTAAAGTAACAGTTAATCAGTAGGTCTGTAGAGATGAAGAGGACAGTTATATTTTAAAACCCATACGGAAAGTCAGGGCTTTGGCAGACTCAAATGGTTGTGACTCCTGTCAACATAAAAAGGAGTAGAATATGTTTTATGAGGGTCTAATTATTGCAGTTAATGTGAGAGAATTGTAGCTGGACTCTGACTTAGCAGAAGACCTGGATTTATTGAGGCTAGGCCTGGTCCACACTGGATATGATTATCTCTCCAGTCCTGCTTTTTTTCAGGAAGCTGGACTAAGTATTTCAATAATTAAGATGACATTTCCTACACTAGAGCTCTGCAGAAAACTGAAACTAATTCCACAGGGAATTCCTTACCTCAGAGCTGGATGTTTTGGGAGGTAGGGGAGTGGAAGGGAGTGTTATCACTCTGTTGTATTTCATGGCACTTACACTAGTATTTATGATGGTACTACCATAATATTATGACATGTTGTCTTAATAGCTCTGAGGAGAAGGGGAATCACTCCTGTCTACAAAGAGAAAATGAGTCATGCAATCACTTGAGAAATTGGGAGATCTCGTGGAGCAGGGTAGAGAGTCAAAATGAGCAACACATTATCTGACTACGAGTGCAACTGGCCTATTTCTCATATGTTTTAACCCAAAAGGTGGTTTTATTTTCTGTCAACTAAAGAAAAAAATGGTTCAATGAAATGATTACTTGATTGTTTGAAATTCTGAGTTGGTGAAAGGGAATATTCCAAACAGTATTCTTTTCCTGAGACAGAATCCATATTTTTACAATTGGGATGAAGCGAGCAGAGGAGGAGTGGCTGTTCCTAACTCATCTAAAATGTTATTTAAGGTGGTTGGTTTTGTTTATTTCTGTTAATTACTGAAGTTTTATTAAATGAATAAAACTAAAAATAGTTCTATTGTTATTCCTTCCACGGAAAAACATTCCAGCTGTTTGAGTACCACCACCCTTCTTCATTTCTTCCTTCTGGCAGGGCTGGGCACTGTCAGGCTTTGGGAAACCAGGGCCAGAGAGGAGGAAGGGGCCCAGATTGCTGGGGAACGAGCACTTACAATAGAATCTGTGTAAAATCCAGTTCATAACATTTCTCAGTGTTGCCCCCCCCCCCAGATGTTGCAGTTTGAACTGAAACCATCACATCTTCACTGCTTGCAGCTGTTGCTCAAATGCCAAAAGGCTGTTTTGTTACAGAAAATGTGGGTTTCTGCCCATGAACAATTGATTTCTCAGTGTTTCCGTAAATGCACTTTTTGGAGAGAAATTTCCCTTTTTTTATAATGCTTTTCCTTGGTGTTTCAGGCCACCTTAGTTTTGGAATAAGGAAAAGTTCAGAGGTTTTTCAAGGATAGAACCTCTCTGTTGCAAAATTGGTGTGGTGGAATAGGAGGAAGAAAATTCTAGTCTGTGAGTAGAATCTAAAGCACATTTTGCAGCAGGTTCCTAAATTCTTTAGCACAATCCTCAACCACTCGTTCTGCACTTTAGGTCTTGGCCATTTCAAAAGAATTGCAATTAAAATACACTGTCTTCTTCGAAGGGAGGAATCAAATATTGTATTCAGAATCCCCAGTCAGATTTGGGACCTAGACATGACATTATTGCATTTCAGATTATTACTGTTATATGCAAGTCTGTCTATTATTCCACTGTCATAACTGCATATAAATTAGATGGAAATAAGACTGAGGATCTGGAAATCTCCTATTAAATCAAATTTTCTATATGTAAAGATTTTCCTGAAAGGAAGCATTACCATAACCTTTAAATCAATGGAGATTCAGGGATGGCACACATGGTGTAAGATAAAGTATAACTGCCAGTCCAACTCATTCTTTAAAAGTTATATTTGCTTCAAGTGGGAGATCCCTCTAATCCCCACAGAGAGATTGAGCATCTTTGTTTACAAAAGCATTACAGTTTTGTGTATCAACAGGAACTTCTGGCAGAAGTTAAAAGGTGTAGAACAGTTTGGGTTGGAAGGGACCTTGAAGTTTATGTTTTTCCAGCTCCCCTGCCACAGGCAGGGACACCTTCCACTTGGAGCAGGTTGCTCCAAGCCTTGTCCAGCCTGGCCTTGGACACTTCCAGGGATGGGGCAGCCACAGCTTCTCTGGGCAACCTGTGCCAGGGCCTCACCACCCTCACAGGGAAGAATTCCTTCCCAATATCCCATCTATCCCTGCACTCTGGCAGTGGGAAGCCATCCCCTCTTGTCCTGTCCTTTCAGGCTCCTCTCCTAAGTCCCTCTCCAGCTCTCTTGGAGCCCCTTTAGGCACTGGAAGGGGCTCTAAACTCTCCCTGGAGCCTTCTCTTCTCCAGGCTGAACAGCCCCAGCTCTCCCATCCTGTCTCCATAGGGGAGGTGCTCCAGGCCTCAGAGCATCCTTGTTGGGCCCACTCCAACAGGTCCATGCCTTTCTTTTGCTGGGAGACCCAGAGCTGGATGGAGTACCCCAGGTGGGGTCTCACTGACCCCAATTACACTGATACCAACTAATTACACTGAGGCTTCGTGTTCGCTGGAATCGAGACTAATCTTAAAATCCTTGTTCCACCAAACTGTTATGTGTCATAATGGTTTATATTCCACTTGACATCCTTTCCCTAATGGAAAAGCTGTTAGAGATTGAAGTAAATAGTTTGGGATAGGGTGGATTAAGTTTTTCTTCAAATAATTACTCCCTGTGTTTCCCTGTGCTCCTGGTTGGGTGATACCTCAGGGGAGGCTGGGGAGAGGCAGTGAGAACATTTTTTTATCCTGTGTTCTGAGGCCATTGTGTGAAGCTTGATTTGTACAAAATGCATAATATAGAAACATGCTGCTACCCTGAGCTTGGCAAATAATTGCTCTTTGGAGAGTGAGTGAGCAGCTGAGCTCTCTCCACAGCTGCAAGTCTGCTAAGCAGTGGGTCACCTGTGACAGCAATACCTACATTGCTTCCTCCTACAAACATCTTATCTGCAGTGTTAACTAGTGTTAGTTATTATTTTGTTTCTGAAATTGCTCTGTTTCTTGCAGCAGCAAGGGATAATTATTGGAATTTGCAGTAAAACTTTCCCTAGTAGGTTCTGGGAGGGGTGGGGAATCTGAGCTTGTAATTTTTAAGCTTAGAAATAATGTACTTTGACGTGGCTCGTTGTGTGGGTGTTGTGCAACATCAAAGCAAGGGAATCAAGGCTTCTGTGCTGAGATGTCAGTAGGTCAGTGATAGTACATTTCTCTTAATCTTTTAATCATGAGATAGCTAAGAAAGAGAATCTAATATTTTTGTGAGTCAGAATAGTGTCACCTTGTCAAGAGCGTTAACTTGGAATACTGTCAGTCCTTTGGAAAGTTTTTATGTATGAACAGAACTTTTTCTGTTCTGGACTCCAGCAGCCATTACCTTGTAGTTGTAGCTGTGAGGGTTCAGCACATCCAGCAGGTCCAGGATGGATACAGAAAATGCACAGCACATGATCAGGGAGCATTGGGGAAAAATTCTTTTGGCTCTGGGTCACGTAAGAATTCTGCAATAACTGCAGAGGAATGATCCAGCTGGCCAGAACTGCATAACAAATCCATTCCTTTTTATGGCTTTTAATTTTGGTGGAGGCTTGTGACAAAATAATTTTTGGCCAAAAAACTGAAATTCATTGTAACCCCGAGTGCTTGTGGAAATGTGTCCTTTTGAAATCCTAATGAAACAGAACCTTTGGGAAGGGGTGGTTTCCTGCTGGCTGGGCTTGGTTTGGCAGTTTTAGGCAGAGCCTCCTAGCCATTGCTGTGATCCCCAGCCCCAGGAGGGCCGTGGTCCTTCCTTTGAAGGTGTCAGCCTGGGGCCAGGGCTCCCTGGTTCCCAGGAGGACCTCACAAATCCCAGGTCCTCACCTCCTCCTCTTTGTGCCTGGCTCAGTGCTTGCCACTGCTGACTCTCAGAAATCAAGCCTTGGTTGTCATATTTTTCCCAAATTATTTTGACTTCCTCTCCTGGGGGAAGTTTTGCAATATCTGCCTTCTGTTTTCCGGAATTTCTTGCTAAATAAATTTTCTGCTCCCACTTTTGCAAATGCTGTCATAGATGAGGGAGGGAGTGACAGCTCTCTTGCTCTCACAGCTGATTTAGCTGAGTTTTAAGTAGATGAAAGAAGTAACATGTTATTTGGTCACATGCATGGCTTTGGTTTGGGTGGAGGAAGGGCTGGAGCAGGAGTGACACCACCTGTGAGGCCACTTGGAGTGACACAGAGTGCTCATGGGGTGCATGGGGCAGTGAAGATGTGACAACTCCATTCTTGGCACTCAATCACAACAATTCTACCTTAATATTTTTAAACTCTGTAACTGAAGTGCATAAAAGTAGCATTAATCCCAGTTATTCTAAACAATTATTTTGCAAGTGTTTTGACTCTATGAATAGTTTCTAAACCTGTAGTTTTGTAGAATCAATAGATTAGAGTCATGTCTCTTGCAAGTGATATTTTGCCACATAAAATTTGGGTTCAGAGAAAGAAAAGCCATTTGTATTTGTGCAGAGACACTCTTTTATCCTGGATTGACATGTTTCTGGTATTTCTTGGTGAGCTGTCCAAACACTCACCTGCTTAGGGTGCCCAGCACCTTCTGCTGTTTTAACTTTGTTTTGCACCGTGCCCTGTGCAGCAGAGTGAGCTTCACTGCCCTGAATATTTGATGTTGTCACTGGAAAAGTCCCAGCTGGAAGGTGTTTATTTAATGACTTCTGTTTGGACACTTTTTAAGAAAGAGACAGGCAGGGGTGAATGTGACCTGCTTTGAGTAAAGCAAGAAGCTGGGAGGTTTTCTGAAATCTTTTGTATGAACATTTTTAAACTCTTCAGTACTTTAGACATTAGGAGTTCCAAGTTATTTTAGCATGTGAAATAATATTTTTACCAGGTGTAGAGTTTCATTTACATGAAAATATTGTAGTAGTCTTGTTTCTTCCAGGTTTCTACAGGCAGAAAGAAGTGCAGACATGTCACAAGGCAGGTACCAAATCTTTGTGCTTGACTGTAGAGCTCAGCTAGTGAAGCCTTGAGTGCAATTATTGCTGAACAGAAATTGTGAAGCATCCAAAGAATATGTAGAGGCTTGATCTGCTTTTTCTAAACTGTGTACTGTTATCAGTCCTTCATTATTACCTGTTCCAGAGGTTATAGTTCTGTTTGTTTCTTTCAATGTTTTACTAGATTTATTTTCAATTTTATTTTGGCAAATTAGAGTTTATCAGTTTCTTCAAAGCGATCATAGAAATGCTTGAATATTAGACCTAGTTATGCATTTTGAAAAAAGGAGAGTCTGATGAACAAAAAAACTCATGTGAATGTCCTGAAAATACTTCACTAAAGCTTGTTTGGAAATACATCTCCTGGTGAATCAGCCTTTTTGTTGCTTTTGTTTGGGTTCATGTTTTTTTTGCTACTGTTGTTTAAAAGCCTTGCTGACTTCAGTTAAGTCAGTTTGAGAACAGTTTTAAAAGCAATTCCACATCAGTTTTCATTTCCACCTTTAAAACTGAAGTGTTACCATCTGTACTGCGATGTAACATAGAGGTTTTAACCCAGGAAAAAATAGCAGAGATGATAAATCTGAAGAGCTCTCATGAAAGGAGTAGTTTCTCTAGGACCTCTCAAATTCTTTTACCTCTGTGGTGTAGAGCATCTCTATACTTAGCAGGCAGGTCTGCAATTTCACAGATATGTGTCTTATGAGAAAAGCAGTAATTATTATAATAATAAGTGGAAACATTAAGGGCTTCTTCCTTTGAAGTATATGACACTTTCTATATGATCTGATACCCTGCATCAGTGGAACAGTTGTACTTGGTTAGAAAAATGGCTTTTTGTTGAGCTAGCTCTTTCAAATTTAATAATACCTCAAGGTGTGCCTGACCTGTGCCAGCCTCAACCCTTCTGCCCTGTTATTTTACTTATGTCTCAAGGAACTTTGAGGTAAATTGAGAGTGTTGAATACTATATTAGCTTTTTAAAGTAGTGTATTAAAGCTTTCATTTTTCTTCAGAACTCCTTGACTTTTCTGCTTTACTATTTGCAGGCCGTGTTGACTTAAAACCAAAACAAACAAAAACAAACCCAAAAAACAAGCCCACTACTTTTTTTAATGGCAAAATAACCTCCAGCAGAAGTTCAGACAGGAATCTGTTGTTCTTGCTGAGGAGGGTGGATGCAGCTCTGTTCTTCTGAAGGAGTCTTTGGTCAACCTCTCATGGATGAAAGCAAAAAACCCCAGTTTTGTTTCCACAGGGCTTTTGTGCCTGCCCAGAGCACTTTGGCATCACTGCACATTTATAGCCACGTGCAGAAATTGAAGATAACCCCTGGGTTCCATGTGGGGGTTGTCATCATGGCAAAATCCAAATTGAAAAATCCTCGGAGAGCCCAGCTGCTGGGTGTCCTTGCACAGCTGAGATGGTTGTTGCTCTGTGCTGACAGCAGTTTGGTAGCTGATTTTTTGGCTGCTGGGAGGTTTGGCTTACATTGCTGTGCTTTATTCTACTTTTGAAGTCATTCATCTCATCTGTTACCCAGCTCTAGAGGGGCCTCTTGGACTCAGCACTGCCCAAAGTAAATCATTTAGTTCAGGTAAATCTTCAACTCCATGGTTTGGAGAAGACAGAGAACACCAGTTTTATTTTATGAGGGTGCTGTGCTGTAGCAGTCCATGTCAAAGATGAGGCCAGTGTTTTTCCCTGGCACTGGAAAAATACAAAACCTGAGAGATTTCGAGTTCTTTTCCCCCTACCCCTTTGCTGGGACTGTCCTGCTCCGAAGATTCCTTTGCCACAGCCATTTATTCCTGGCATTCTTTCTCCCAGACATTACCACGATGGCCCATGTGAATGACCAGGGTCACCCATCTTATGAACCCCCCTGGAAAGCCCAACTGACACATCAGCAAATCTGAACCAAAGAGTGAAAGCCACAAAAATACCTTTGACATTGTCTCTTTGCTGTTATATAAATGCACTGTTTCCTCAAAAGACTTCCATTTTTATTTAACCTGGAACTAAGTTTAATACTTTCCCTCCAGTAGCAGGGAGTTGGTTGTTCTGTGCTAGTAATCCCATTTTCCTTGCAGTTGTGTAACGTGGCAGCCAAGGTATTCTTGTGACATTTATAATCGACCAGAATTCAGATGTGCTTTAGGGTACTGTTTGGTGGTTTGTTTTTTTTTCCTTTTTCCCCTGAGTAAAGTTTTTTTCTTCCTTGCATTTGCCACGATTTTTGGAAGAGAGGCAACATCAGTGTTTGAGAAACAGCACTGTCATTTTTTCAGTGGGAGGCACTGTTTGAAAAACATGAAACAGGTTCCAGCAATGAGTTCTCTTCTTTTTCACGGATGAGAAGCTGTTCTAGGGATCGTGCCTGTTGATGTAGAAGATCATGTAAGGCCTTTGTGATGTTCAGAACAGCACATCTTCATCCAACAAGGGAGGTATTTCTTCCTGCTGTCAATTTATTTTGGCTGGAGTGCAGCTGATCTAACTTCTCTGGGCCTCAGAGCTGTGTGACAGTTGCTGCAGTGAGCTGGATGTTGCTCCTGGGTAGGAAGCTTCTGTCAAACTTGGAAGAGAAAAGGTTCTGGCAGTAACAGGCCCCTACAGTTCAGGAATGATGGTGCTGGAGTAACAGAAGGACGACTTTCCAAAACTTCATTTTGGCCTTTATCACCAGAAGGGTGTGAAGGAAAGAATTTTCTTTCCACCCACCAAGTGTAGCACGGAGTTTGTCAGTGCAGCGAGGAGATGTTCGTGCAATCCCACTGAACCTAAGTTGTTGTCATGTCAAGAAATGCCAATAATGTGACACTTGTGGGATGGCCTCATAAAGCCATCACAGGGTGGTAATAATGAAGTCATCCCAAGCAGACATTTCTGTATATATGCTTGCATTTTTATGTTATAATTAACCCATTCCTTAAAATTAGAGATATAAAAGTAGGCATCCCATTGGTAAGTCAAAAAATAAACTTTTAAACTTTTTTTTTTTTGTGTTCCTGTTAAAATATTTTGTTGGCAGTACGATGGACTTATCAATTCATGTTTTCTAGAAAGCAGGGTTTCTAATTAGAGTCACTAAAAGTGGTTTGGTTTTAATTTTAAAATTCTTTTGAGGCCATAAATGGGCTTGAGGAAATAACATGTTTTTTCCTTGATGGTGTTCTCTCATCATACATTTTGTTCTGCCCAGGTCTGGTTAGGGTCTGGATAATACCAGTCATTGGATAATAAAACCTATTTCAGTGCCTTTAGCTAATTTTTCAACAGTATAGATATTTATGATTTGAATTTCCTATATCTCTCTTTTTTGAGTGTGCACCTTCTCAATCCTTTCCCTTCCCTCTTCTACCACTCTTGTTCTTCTCCTTTCTTCTCTCCTTTCTTATTAGTGGGATTTTGCCAAAACTCCAGAAGATTCAGCTTGGGGGGTTGAATTACAGGTCAAATGTATGAATCAGATACTTAAAAACCAGGACTGATGTGCTCCAGGATAATGCCTGGATTACACCTCTATCTGTCTGCATCACAGCTACCCATACAAGTATTGGTCAATAGTGCACAGATTTCAGCTCCTTTTATCTCAGGTTTGATGCCAAACTGGCAAAGAAAAATATTGTTCTTTCTCTGTTCCCCTTCCTTTCTCTTTTCACTTCATTGAAAATTTTGACCAAAATGAAGATGTTGCCAACAGGCTGTACCTGAAACATGTCTCTATTATTAGACAATAATTCTAATGAAGTTATAGCTTTGGGTCATTTCCATACATTAGATATATTTAAAAGTGTATACTTATTTAATTTGCATAATTAATACTTCTATGAAATTCTCATTTTTTTGAGCTCAAGTCTGTTGAATGTTAATGGAGCTGCATTTGCAGTGTGCTAAGGGAGGTTAGAACTGGGGCTTGCTTTGATATGTTGTGGAGCAAAATCCTCCAGCAAAAGCCTTTGACTTCCATGTGTGTCAGTGTTGAAACCCTACTGGAAAAATGAACTTTGTCCAAGCCAGAAAAAGCTGCATTTCTAGAGCTTGTACTGTTAGTGAGGTCAAACCAGGACCTGGGTGCTGCATATTGTTAAGTATTCTAGAGAAAAGTTAAATTGATACTGTGTTAAAATCTGAGCTGCTAAAACCCTTCAAAAAATTATGCTGGTTTAAAACATTTCCTGAATTATCTGAAGGTTTTGAAAAGTATTTAAATTCCCCTTGTCTGTTGTAAAACCCGAGGGGGGAAGCTGAGTGTTGGCTTTTAAATTGTCACTGTATAATACACTCCTAATGAAGCAGGTGTAGAAGGTTATTTTGGTGATTAAAACAAAAAAAAATTTCTTTTTCTTTATTAGATTCATCCAAAAGTGTCTCCCACCAAGCACATTTTTGGTATAACCTCTCAAGTAATTAATGTGTCCTCAGTTGGTGAATAAGTAACACAGCCAACCAGCTACAATGCCAGCAGAATTTTAAAATGATGTTAAATGGCATGAGACCAAAATATTTACCCTCTTTCCTCTGAAATATTTTATGAAGTAAATAATAAATAGTGTAAGTACTGAATGTATGTCACTGGTGGGCAAAGCAGTTTTACTTTACCTACAAAATGTTGCTTTGTGATCTGCTAATGTCCTTCAGAGATCTCTTTGGTAAAAGCTCCTTAGTGAGACATGAAAGAAAGTGGACTAAAGTAGAAGAAACAATTATGCTTTTTATTTGTAAAATATGGGTATATTGTATTTATTTGTAAAATACTGGATTATACCCTCCATCAGGGGTAAACATCATTGCAAGAGTACTCTGCACTCTTTCATACATCAGCCTTGCTTCAATAAGGACATAATTTATCTTCCAGAGTGGCACTAAACAAAGCTGTGGGAGCTGAAATAGGAGGGGCTGAAGGCAATAGTGAGACCTTGCTCATTTTATGTGATAAATTAGCCTCAGGAGAGTTCCCTCAGGTGTGGAAGATACTACAAATCTTTATAAAAAGAAGTGCCTCCTAAGATCTGAAGAGGGACTCCAGATCCGTGTGTTTTCCTGGGGGCTGCTGTTTCTTGGGGAACCTGTGCCCCTAAACCTTTGGATCCAGCCTCCAGCTCTTTCTTTTCACAGCTATAGTGGTTTTTGCCTTGGCTGGATAGAAACTTTGAGGGTTAGAAGGAAAAAGGTTATCTTGCTATGGAGATATTACAGGCACATGCCCTATTTGTAGGTCCTATTATGAGAGTAAGGCTGAACTGTGATGAATTAGGTAATTCCCCCTCACATGAGAAGAAGAATGAATTCTTAATAGCTGGGAATTGGAAGGCAACCTTATTTAACAGGCAGAGGGAAAACTGTCTCCCAGAAAGGTCCTGTCAGATTCCTTGGCTTGTCAAACTCTTTTCTGGAGGTGGGAAGCAGGTGAGAGTCTGATTGAGCAGCTTTTCATGAACTTAACCATATCTGAGGAAGGTGAATCATGGCATTCCATCTTCCCTGTGACTCTGCTTCTCTGACCTCAACTGACTTTTAAAGAGAAATCACTACTGATCCACCAGAATCCTTCTTAGAAATTATTTTATATCCTTCTAATAAGGAACTTCTCACAAGCAGGTTATTTTGCACTGACTTTTAAAGCACTGCAGAAAACACAGACCTGCACATCTCACCTGCTCACTTGGCAGTGGAGGAGACTGCTGAAGGTGCTGCATTTGCACGTGCTGGATGTAGGGAGAAATACTTTAATGCTGAGTTTCTCCTCAGCAAATTGGTCTGCAAGGAGAAGTTACCACCTTTGGAAATGTCGGTGTATGTTGTTGTTGGAATAGGCCCTGGGGGGTAATACAGGTGTGGCAGACACACAGGAGGGGACAGGACAGAAAAAGCTTTTAAAAGCTGATTGGGAGCCTTGTTTTTGCCTTGGAGTGACAAACAAGCCAATTCTTTGTGCATTTCTTAGGGAGAAATGAGTCTTGGGAGAGTGGCAAGTAAGAGCCAGGAAAAACCTTCTGCAGTTCTCTTTCTGCCCTATGAGTCTCTGTTCCAGCCCTTCAGAACTTCATGTTTATTTTTATCCCTATCTGGGACTCCCCATGCAAAGCCTGGCAAAGTTAATCCTGTGTCTTCTGCCTGCTGGGGCCTTGCTCTTGTATTCCTTCTTCTGAAAGCCCTGGAGCCTCTGTAGGAAATGCATCTTCTTTGTCTTGGGCATGGTTTGTACAGTTTTAGGTGCTGACACGGTATAATTAAAATTGAAGAAAGCAGGGAAGGCATTTAGAAACACTAATTACTGGTGTGTCAGTACCAGAATTAGTGGGAAGTGAGTATGAAAAGATAAATCGTCCTTCTGTGAACAGCTTTGGTAGATGTCTCTGCCTATGGGCTTAAAATGTTCTGTTTGAGCTGCAGGACCACAGATGTACCTGTGGCTGCCACTAATGATAAAAATTCTCTTAATCTCAGGGAGGGAATTAGCTGACCTTTCCTTTGCATATTAAATACTCATTAATTAATTGATCACACGTTGATATGCTCGTGCTTATCATCCAAGTCCAGCGTGGGTGGTTTCATCAGAAGAGGTGTGGGCCATGGAGGCATCTGGGAAGGTCTGCTCTGGGCTACCAGCAAAAGAGCCCTTTAGCTCTGCTGAATATGTATGAGTCTCACTTGATTTTTAGCCTTAAGCCTGCAGGGCTGTTTGAATGTTTTGGCAGAACTTGGTTTTCCAGGATCAAAGAAACAGGAGCCAAAGCTTAGCTCTGCCCTGGATGTTGGTCCTGCAGGGTTGCAAAGGAAAACAAATAATACTCGGTTTGCTTTCGGGGTCTTTGAATCTGCCTGTCATTTCAAAACAAGTTTATAGCCAAGTAGTGCAGGAGAATAAGTGAAGAAAGGGGTTTTTGCCTTTTTTTTTTTTTCTTGGTTGGTTGTTAGGTTTTTTTAATGGAAGTTATTGTGCATTGTCTACTGAGTTTTCTTTCTTTTTTTTTTTTTTTGTTTCAGTGTTTCAGTTGAGCTGGTTTGATCTCTGTCAGGTGTGTATGATAATTATCTGAAGGTAGTTACTGTGCCCTGATCATTCAGCTTTGGCAATCAACTTTCACAACTTTAAAAATTACTATTTAGATTTCAGAAAAGCTTTGAGATTACAGCTCCTTCATGGAAGGCTGTTAGTCCCACACAAGTGCAGGTCAGACTTAGAGAGCTCACTCATTTATTGCAGCACAAAGACTTGAGAAAGATCTCAAATGGCTGCACTGCTGCTTTATCTCCTTCCTGCCTGTGACCTGGGTCCCTTTTCCAATGTTTTTCTCGTTGGTGCAGGTAGACTGGTGTGTCTTGCAGGAGCTCAGTGCTTCAACAGCATTAGGGACTAACGTTTAAATGTCTATTTAGGTTTAAAAAAGCTTTATAAAGATGTAAAATGCTCTACAAACACCATGTACTTTGATTTTTGAAGACTATACAGGCCCTGAGTGCCACAACCCTCCCACAACATAGTGAGTCAAGCGCGTGTACTTTGGGAGAAGCTCAACAAACAGGTTAGAGAAACAAGTGTCACCATGTGCAAACACATTCCAGCCCCAGTTCTGACTGTGTGAAATGGAATTGAGCACTGGAAAGGTCTGAAACCCTGAGAAATACCTGACCAGCATAATAAAATCTTGGGGGCTGCAGATCTTTTTGCCTATTGGAACCAGAGCTAAAGCACTGTCTGCACTGAGTGATCCAAGGGGAAATACTGGGTTCTGACCCTGCAATGAGTTTTGCGTGGGCTCATTACCATTTAGACAGATGGGATACATTAGGCTTCCCATTTCTTGTTTCATTGTAGTAATAAATGGTAGCTTTTTAATTAGTTTATGTTCATGAAACACTATAATTTTTATTACGCTTCAGTGAGGTTTTCAAGCTGTCACTGAAATGAAAACGACAAAAAAAGGCAAGTTATTGTAAAACTGAAAGAAGATTTTTGCAGTATTCAGTTTGGATTATCTAAGATAATGTTTAATTTTGCCTGTTTGGCAGCTTTTCCCGGGATCTTGTGCTACTCCTCTGTCCCTGGGCTGTGTGCAAACCACACAGGCTTTGTGTGTGTCCCTCTGTGTGCGAGGGCAGGGATACACGTAAATGTTAATATTCTTAAAGGAATTCCACCTTGAGACTTCAGGTGGTCTCTTTTTTTTTTTCTTTGCCTTCTCCATCACTACCTAATCCCTTTCTCTTGTGCGGTTCTTGCATCCAGTGGCAAGATCAGCAAATGTGCTGATTGTCTGCCAGCTGCTGTCAGTGGCAGTGAGATGGGAGGTCTGATTGCTCCATTGTGGTGCCGAGCAGCAGCTCCCTGAGGGGGGTTCGAGGCACCCGGGAGAGCTTGCATCTCATCTGGGCCTCCCCCCTGGCACATCACCTCTCCTTTGTTCCGTGGCTTTGATTTAAACCCCTCTGCTGTGCGGTAAAGGTGCTGCAGGAACAATAACTGGAGCGAATCAGTTCATAAAGCTGGAGGGCATTGATCTGCGTCCTATGGAATTAGAAATTACTGGCTTGGAGAACAGCTTGCTGCTCTGACAATCACCTGCTTTGTCTTCACACGCAGTTGTTCAAGTTTTAATGCCTTAACGCTGTAAATGCCAGTTGTTCTCTGGAACTCCCTGATGGGAGGGAGTAGCCAGGTGGGCTTTGGTCTCTTCTCCGAGTAAGGAGTGACAGAACAAGAGCAAATGGCCTCGAGTTGCACCAGGAGCAGTTTGTATTGGGTATTAGGAAAAGTTTCTTCACTGAAAGGGCAGTGTTGCCGCGGGATTTAAGTGCTGAAAAAATCTCCAGAGCAGTTAATTAGGGGTGAGATAAGAAAGGGTTTATTTTGCCAAGGCTAAGATGTTACAAGATGCCCCCCGGCCGTGCCTGAGAGGTTACATTTTATAACACCATCCATCCAATCCCAGATGTGCCCACCCTGTGGCCTTTACTCTGGACCGCCCCGGGGTCCACCCCTCGAAAATTGAGTCGGGGGGTTTTTTGGGACCACCTATTCATCCATCTTCATCAGAGCACAAAACCCTAATTCTTGACCGTATTCTGTGGTTTAGGCCCTGATATGCTGTTCTGCCAACAATCTAGGCCTTGCCTTGACAAAAGACTAAACATTTCTGCTGTATTTGAGAGTAGGGGTGATATAGGGAGCATAGAATGGGGTAAGAGGGTTAAGGAATGTGTAAACAAGGGTGCTAGAGGGAAAGGGATAAGGGACAAGGGACAAAGGAGGGAGGGTTGCTGCTTTTAGAGTCTACTTCCACTACTTATAAAACTTACAAGTCTTACAAATATTAGAAAAATAAAAAAACATTAGGGGCTTAAGGCATCAGCAGTCAGGCATTGGAATAGAGTGTCCAGGGAATCACCATCCCCGGGGGTGTTCAAAACACATGTGGATATGGTACCTGGAGACGTGGGTTAGTGGTGAACGTGGCAGTGCTGGGTTAATGATTGGACTCGATCTTAAAGGTCTTTTCCAAATTAAACAATCCCGTGATTTTTGTTAGTTTCTTATCCCAAGCCTATACTTCAAAAAAGTCAGACTATTCGTTTTTATACTCTGAGGGGAGCAGTTCCTGTCACAAATAGCAGGTGTGGAGGAAGATGGTTTAACTGAGACCTCTAATGTCCTGTCCCAGCTCCTGTTACACTGGGGGTAAAATCCTGGTTTGTTGGCTTTTTCAATCTTTTGTTTACACTGAGTTAAAAATGCAACATATTATAGTGAGACAAAGCTTCTTCAGATGCTGCAGAAAAGCTCTCTGAGAAGGAAACATTATTACATGCACAAATTAGATATGTGTACTTATAATTTAAAAAAAAAAGAAAAAGGAGGAATTTTTTTTTACTTCTAAGGGAAAATGCTTCATACAGAGTATTCCTTTGCAATGGGATCCTGGTTATGTGATATTACAATAAAATATACATTTTCCATTTAACAGGACTGGGTTTGGGTCACTGGAAGCTTTTTATTTTGTTAGTTTATGGGGCATAAAGGCAAGTAAAAAAAAAAAAGATAAAGACCAAGGCTACTGTAAAGCTTGTTACTGATTTGAGGTGGTCATTCCGAAACAGTTGTAAATGGACTTGCCTGAAAAATCAAAACAGCCACCTTCTCCCTGGCTCATCCAAAAATTGGCCATTTTGTGCTGAGTGAAGCAGGGAGCTCCATCTCAAGTAGTGAGAGAAAGAAGTGGGAGTGGAGTGGGGTAACAGCAAATGTCCATTATTTGGCTGAATATATAAGTACATAAAAGAGAAATAGAGAAATTGTACTTAAAATTAATGCATTCTTGATTTGAAATGTGGAATATTCTGTTATATATGACTCTGGTGGGAAATTTTATATGTTTTGTTGGTTTTTTTTGGCCTGTGGAAACAGGACTATTAAAGAAATATGTCTTTATGTCAGAATACCTGGGTCCTTGTTAACTATTTGACTCCATAAACTCATGCTGGACATTCATCTAGAGACAAGGGCCATCTGTCCTCAGTAGGGAATAATCAAACTGCCATACAGGAATGTTTTGGGTACGATGGTTGAATGGACCATGATCAGCTTGGTCCCCTGGGGATGGAAAACATTATGGCTTTTGATATGCTGGAAATAAATCCAACCTTCTTCGTAACTATGTATTTAGTTGTGCCACTATAAATGTATCAAATAGTAAATATAATGTGCTATTCACATGAGAAATATTCGGGGGAATGTGTTTCTTGGAGTCCTTGGCACTTAACACAATTTAGGAGGTACTGTTTGGAGGTAAGCTGTTACTGTTGAGAGAAAATGTCATTTTAAAAGCCTGCTAAGATTGAAAATATTACCAAATTTGCTGCTTTTTGCCTTGGCAATTTGTATTTATGGTTTTCTCTTAAAAACTTGAGCAGTTCTGTGCTTTTCTGCTTGCGGCAGGTTTTTGTTTGTTTGTTTGTTTGCTTGTTTGAAGGTCGGGTTTTATTTGTTTGTTCATTTTGTTTTGTCTATTTTTGTTACACCTCAAAACTAAACACAGAAGGCTTTGGGGTGATCTAATTGAGGCCTTCCAGTACCTGAAGGGAACTGAGAGGAGAGGTGGAGAGGAGCTATTTACAAGGTCCTGGGGTGACAGGACAAGAGGGAATGGCTTCAAACTGAGAGAGAGGAGGTTTAGATTGGATATTAGAAAGAAATTCTTCCCTGTGAGGGTAGTGGGGCCCTGGCACAGATTGCCCAGAGAAGCTGTGGCTGCCCCTGGATCCCTGGGAGTGTCCAAGGCCAGGTTGGACGGGGCTTGGAGCAACCTGGGCTAGTGGAAGGTGTCCCTGCCCATGGCAGGGGAGCTGGAACAACATAATCTTCAAGGCCCCTTCCACCCCAAACAATTCTGAAGCTGTTTATTTGAACTTATTCTCTCCTTTCTGTGTGAAGATGCTTTTTATTTTTGAAGACCGACTCTTGCCTCAGCTCAGCTGTTGAAGTTGAGTCTATCCTGTTTCTAAAAAGAAAATTGGATGGTAATGGGAGACAAATTATAAAATTAAAAACCAAACCAGGCAAAAGCTGTTCCTGTGGTGCCTTCAGCTCAGCTGCTGAAGGTCTTGGGCAAAGCTCATGGCCCACAACCTAACTGTTGAGCCTTCATATTCCCCCACACACCCCCCTAAACCCTTATTTTGGCTGAGAGCAGACCATGGTTGTTGAAGTTTGTGCCTGTTTGGCCTGGCTGTGGAAGCAAACTTCACCAGCTGCTCTTGGGCAGCTTTTATTTTGTGAAACTGCTCGTAGCTAAGGATCACAAATAGAGATGTTTCCCAGTTACCAGACATAAATTGGAATGGAGTTAGAGAAAAGTAAAGGACTTCTGGGTGAAGTAAAGAAAGGTTTTGCATTGTTTTTTAGTTGTAGCTTGTTAGTGGTGTTAGAGCTGCTTGGAAAAGCAGCTATCAGGGTCTTTTTTGTAACCCTATTAGAAGACAGAGAAATTGTTTTTCTGGTACCATAGGAGGTGTCTGAGGAGTCTTCTTCAGTGCAAGCACTAAATTAAGCCAGACTGCAAACCAAAACAAAACATTGCCTATGTGTGCACATTATCTGTATCAGAAGTACCGTGAGTAGAGCTTTTTTCATGGCTCATTAACTAAAGGAATGGTGACAGCAATGGGTAAAGGCCTTGAATTGTTATCTGGAGGGATCCATATAGGGAAACCTGGAATAATAATGATGCCATTACTTATAAATAATAGGTAATTCCTAGTCATACCAACATAAGAAGTGTTTGTAGGGGTTCTAGTCTGAGTTTTAGGGACAATTTTTGGTTCCAGTCTATTTTACTTGCTGCAAACTCAATTTCTACCTTTGCAAACAGTTACTGAAAAATGGCTCTAATGTTTTGCCAGCTTTCATTTGATGTCTCATTTCTCCATGTTGTTAAGACTAATAATCCTGATTTATATTTCTTCATTAGTTTGGCATGTGGGTGCTCATTGTGTAAAGTTAAATATTTGGGATCAACTGGAATTTGCAGTAATCTTGAAGTATTTTCATTATGTGGTAAACTGATGTGGTAAACTTCCCTGAGCATCCTGTGCATACCTTTGGAAGATTCCCATGCACTTGGCCACAGTTGGGCATGTTGTAGGCACTGAGGATCTAGATGTTGATGGTCTCAAATGAGTGTCAAAAGTCTCACAAAAATTTAACATGCCCCTTACCATTAATTACCTCCCATCTCACAATTTAATATATCTGCATTTGTTCTCTGAATGACACATCTTACAAAAAGAAGTTATGCATGGGCTCTGAAACACTTTATGAGTAGTATTTCTGCATGTATTTGCATTTAACGTTTAATCCCTGGTACAACTGAAATCCTATTACATTTGGTTGATGGCAGTGGTTTTATTTCCTTGGATCTTTCTTCCATTTTCTCT
Source organism: Manacus candei (assembly GCF_025592945.1). Taxonomy (NCBI): domain Eukaryota; kingdom Metazoa; phylum Chordata; class Aves; order Passeriformes; family Pipridae; genus Manacus; species Manacus candei. The sequence continues at coordinate 1,216,693 of NW_026138084.1, forward strand.
TGTTAACATGCATACTTTATCAGAACAGAAATACAAATATATTACAGAGTTATAACATTTAAAACAGTCTAGTTTTATGTCTGTATTTCCTCAAGTTGATGTGCTTAGAGATTATCTCAAACAGTAGTTTATGTTACTATGTACTCTAAACTAGTGTTGTTTCCCCTGCATAGAAACAGAGTCAGTTAGACCAAAAATCTCTATAATAAGGGATTTTTCTTTTTTTTTAAAGCTAGAAATTTTACAGAGGTAAAAAAAAAAATCAGAAAAAATTTAAGATGAAATGTGCTCTAATGGTTGTGAAAATAGTGGTGATGGACAGGTATCTTGAGATAAGATCATCATTGGGAAACTAAGCCAGCATGGTCATCCTTTATGCTACTGCCCTGAGGAATAAACTTGGTTGTACCCCTGTTTGTCTTTCCTTTGGCAATATAACAAAAAAAACCCATAAAACCTGCCTCCAGTGAGGAGAAGCAGCACAGCTGACCCAGTTTTGGCCCCTCAGAACACGAGTGGAAAACACCTCCCGGGAGCAGGACGTGTTTGGAGGGCAGAGAGAGGAGCTGGAAGGGTTTGGAAGGCGCTGCTCTGCTCCTGGGTGCTGTGGATAAGGGGCTGGCAGCAGCACTGGGGCTGCAAAGGGCTTTCTGTGGGAGCTGGTGATCTCCAGAGGATCCAGGGGGGGATCTGCCGGCGCTGAGGGGCAGTAGGAAGAGGGGAGAAGCTGGTTTATCAAGGCAGAGTTTTTCTGGATCTGTGTGTGGGTGGCTTCCTGCTGGAGCCTGAAGAGCCGTCAGCGGTGCCTTTTTGTGACAATAGTGTGGGGGAAAGCTGTGCAGGGGAAGTCTTGAGAGCTGAGAAATGTTTTAAGATGCTTTTCCTTCGTGCTGTGCTCAAAGACCACCGTTTTGCCTTTAATAGAAGAGAGATTACAACCACTTTGGTTTTAAAAGAAGTATTTGGTGGTGTGCTCCAGTCATCTTACGGAGAATAGTTTGAGGCATCTTAAAATCCTGGAAAAAAAAGAATATTCCTCCCAATAGCTCTTGTAAGCATTCTTTCAAGAGTCCATCCACAGATGGTAAAAGGAAGTGTTTAGGAATGGAGTTACCTGTCAATCACAAGGAATTTTTTCACTGGCTTCTCATTAGATTTGAATTGATAAAATGCCCTGTTTGCTTTCGAATGAAAAGATTTCATCTTGAACTACCTCTATATGTGCCATGACAACGATTTCTATATGTTAGTTAATCAAAGGAAGTGTAACTGATTGCTGCTTCGAGTCATAGGCATTAATAAAGAGGCAAAGCATATTATGCCTGTAAAAAAGGACACTAGACCAGTTTACAGAGGAAGCTGTGTCAGACATAATGGTTTAGTATGAAGATATACAAAATTTTTGCAAATTGTCGTTATGGTCCTGCCATTATTCACATACCTTGTTTAATATTGTTGTTGCTATTGAGAAAACAGCTGCTCTAAAGCTGCAGGATCAGAGGAAGGATTCAGATATAGCTCATCTGCAAATTTTTTCATGTCTTTCTACAATAGCAAATATCACCTTTCAGGATTATAATCCTATTCCTTGTAAGAATTGTTATTTTAAATTAGGCTGGAATAATTCTGCCTATACTACTTTGGAACTCCATTAGGCAGTTTTCAGTCCGCTCTGACTAAAATTTTTTGTTGATGACATCAAGAGAGAAAAAAGAAGGGAAAGAAAGAAAGAAAGAAGAAAAGGAAAGATGGTGACGTCTAAGTAGAATTCTTGTGGTTGGGGGTAGGGATGATTCATTAGGCTCATTTCCTTATATCTGCACTGGTTTTCTGACCTGTATCAAGAAAACTCAGGAACTCTTTCTTTAGAAAGGGAGAAAACACCAGTCAATAAGAAATGTTAAGGAAGGTGTTTAAATTCTAATAAATCCAGGAACTCTGAGGTGGTTGTTGGAGCCAGACAGTTTGACAGCTCCATAGGCTTTTCCTGTAATATTTGTTTACTTCCCTGGTAATTCTGCATCTGCTTATAAACTCCATGACAGAATCCACGTTCATAATTGCCTGAAAGCAGCAATGAGGGTTCCCTTCAAAGAGGGAAGGTTCTTTTTTTCTCCCTGAACTAAAGGGTCAGAATCAGCCAGCACACACACACACAATTGAAAGTTGTTTTGGAGCTGCCTGTGTGTCTGACAGTCCCTGTATTTATGCCATGGGATAGAAGGATAACACTCCTTGGGCCAGCAGAATTCATTATCTGCAGGTTGCTGTGATGGAATTGGGATATAACTGTGTGATTCATTTCATTTCTGGGAGAGTTCTAACACATCAGCAGTCTTGAGTGTCCAATGTTTCTTCATGTCTATAGACAGCAATTTATTTGGTGCAAATCCTGTTTCTTTTTACTTTTTTTTTTTTGAAATCTCTGTAAGAGTGGGACTACAAGTGGTAAGATATCTTGCAATAGCTCAAATTGTAGCATGTGTAATAACAATTTGTAATGAATAGTAATTGTGTGTGGTTACTACAAGTGATTGGAAAAAGCAGTTATCACAGCTGCACTGAGCTCGGTTTGAGAAAATGTTGGAAAGTATCTTTGCATAAATCTTCTTTCCTGGAAATGTTGTCACCATACTTTTCTGCTGCTTTGGAAGACTTTAACAGAGAAAATAATTTAATAAAATAAATGAATAAACTAAATTTTGCTGGTAAAACTTTGTCAGAAAAACAGTTTAACCAGGGAGGTGTAAATCCTGCCTTAAATCCTAATCCTCTCTCAAATCCTGAATGTTAGGATGCACCTAAGGAGTGCTCAAATGACTTCCTAGGGACTCTTTTAATCACTTCTTCAGTGATCCTAAACTTTTGGTCCAGAGAGGCATCTCAGTGTGATGAATCAACCTATTATGAAAATCCTCCTTTCTGTCTGGAATGCAAGTGGGATGGTCAGTACAGGTGGCTGACTGAACCACCTCTGGATCCAGCAGTAATTCAGTTCAGTTATTGGGTACAAATGACTTTCAAACAGGCCTGTCTGGGCTTTTTCTGGGAGTTGAGCTCAGCCCTTCCCATGGCACAGTGCTGTGCCTCCCAGACAGGCATTGTGCCCGTCCCCCAAGCCATGCACATGAGTAAAATAAAGAGCAGGTGTGTTAAAGCACTTTGTGAAATGCTGGGGGTGCTTCTCCTTCTCTAAACTCCCAGTGGGATGCTCCTGGTTGGGATCTGCCTGCCTGGCAAATCTCATCATTTGTGTTTTACAGCCCTTTCCTGTGAGAAGGTGTTTAGCTAAGCTGCAGGTTATCCCTTGGCAGGCCTGGCCTATGGATATGACCTTTGTAGCACAGGATGCACGCTCTGCCAGCCACCCAAACAAGAGCAGAACAGAATGGCAGCCCTTTTGCTTCTTAGGCTTGCCTTGAAGTGTGTGAGTGGCTTTCTCTAGTGGTTGAGAGAACTTCATTCTCTTGAATGAAGTTATTTTCCTGTGTGCATCAGCTCAGAATATTCCCAGTGGTATTCAGGTGATGAAGAAGCAGAAGGAAGCACAAAATAAGAAAATTCCTGTTCTTTAATACTTGAAAAATAATAACATGACCCAAACTCCCTGATGGTGTGGCCTTTGCAGGCAAAATCACAGATAGCCTTGTGAAATTCTGCTATAACAGCAAGTAGAGCAAGGGCTTAAACCTATTTCTTTGCATTACTAAAAAGGTTAACATTCTTACCAGGCACTTTGGGTTTAAGATTGATTCATCTTTCTTGCATGAGGGCTTGCAGCACTGTGAGTTTTGGAGATATGGCCAAGTTCAGCATTTAAGCACACACTGAACTGTTGGGTTACACTTAGTGCAGTCCTTTACACTAGAAGAAGATTGCAGGAATTTTCCTTCCCGTGTCCATGGAGCAGTCTGGCAGCATTCCTCTGTTGCAGTGTCACAAATGTATTTACAATAAATGGAGCTACCAAATTCTCAATGCATATTTTCTGCCTTGGGAGGGGACAAGAGAGTGATGTATTGCTAAGCAAATCTTTGAAGCCTCTGAAGAAATTTGCTTTAATCAGCATCATTTGGGGAGGGGACCCTCTTTCCCCCCTCATATTAATTCTTTCCTAAATGTGGATTTTAATGAAAAACCTTGAAAAATGCTTTTGCCTTTTTTTTTCTTTTCCCTTCAGTTGGTCATTTATATTCTGCACAGACCAGAATAGCACTGTGGGGGGAGCACTTAAATAGGGAGAAGATATTTGTCATCTGTCACAGTCTGAAATTAAACTTTTGATATCGAGTTATTGCCTTAGAAATAACTTCAAAAAATGTACATGCAGAGAAAAGCACATGGTGGGGGAAGCTGTTGAACTAGTTATTGCATAACACCGTTTTAAATCCTCTGTCACTGAACAGAGTCTTTAAAAATATTTCTTCATGAATAAAAATAAAAATTACATTCATACAGTACAAATTTTTATGATTCCTTGACCACTTATATGGATTTTTTTTTTTTCTTTTAATGAAATCACAGATAGGAGGCTGAGACTCCCAGAACTGCTGCAGAGATTTCTAATGAGAAATTGATATCCAGTTTTAATTAAATGCCTTGGAAATTTTTGTAGTACATTTGCATATATTAAGAAATTAAAAAGGAGAGAATGAGTCCATGTTCATTAGACAGTTAAGGAAGTACAGCTCAAAAGTACCAATGTGACAGACCAATGTACAGACAGGAAGTGGAGGGGAATATCTGCTTTTTCCTAATGCCTGCAAAGGGGAAGAGTAATTTGGAGTTTGGCATGGCACTGCTGTTCTGTCCAAAGATTTTGGAGGATTGTAAATGAGATGAAACAAAGGAGCAACTTGTCCACAGGGCTGGGATAATGGAACTGTTCCTTGCTGATGAGTGTAAGACCACTGAGGGAGAATGATGGGCTCCTCTTCCCCATGACCAGTTTTATTTAATGCTGGCTAAAGGGAAATACCTGTTGGGTGGCTCTGCTTGTTAAACCTGTAATTTGTTGAGATAGATGAGCAACCTGTATTTTTTGCTAAGTCAAGTTGTTTGCTCTGTGCTTTTGCTTGTCCCCCACTGCCAGGCTGTGCTGTGGTGCTGTTTGCTAACACAGGGCACAGCAAACCCATTTCCTTGTGCTCTGCAGGGATGTGTCTTTTGCCTGGCTGTCTTATTTGTAGCCCACGGTCAGGTCGTTTCTTCCCCCAAGAACGTTACAAATTCTATTTTCCTCTCCTTTTGGCACACAGTTGGACTCGAGGATCCTTGCGGGTCCCTTCCAACTGAGCACATTCTGGGGTTCTGTGGCAGCTTGGAGCAGGTTTGCTGCAGCCTGAGGAGACATGTGGTGTGGCTGTGCCCACGCTGGCACAGCAGCCGAGGTGACGGCGGAGCTGGTGCCATGTGGGTGCTCCATCTGATTCCCTCTCTGTGTGCAGGTGGCCGTGCCAGGGCTGGATCCTGGGCTGTTTGCTGGCTGAGTGCCACCTTGGCACACAGGCAGCACCCAGGAAGCCTCACATGCCTAAGGAATAGGGGATTGCTAGATGGGAGTGCTGGAAAAACAGCATTTTGTTCGTCCCTGACTTGTGCTTTCAGAAAAAAGAATAGATGGTTTTCTTTCCTAATAACCCCCCTCATCTTTCAAATACAATTTACATTTTTTTTTCAGATTTTGTAAGAGTTAAATCTGATTTCTTTTTGAAGCAGTTTTTATAGGGTGTTTATTGTACAGCCTTGAACTGTCTAGAAGTATTATTGGATCACTGAACTGATCTCTGGGAGAAAACATTTGTGTATCTATGTTGAATACAGCTGTAAAGCTCTGTAATATCATATAATTTTTGTTATTTTGGGGTTCTTCTAGACCAGATAATCTTCTAGAGTCAGCAAGCCAAATTATTAAAGGAATTAGTAATAACTGCAGTTTATGAAGTGCTGGCAAATAGAAACAGTGAAGGAGTTTGTGAATAAGCTGGGTCATAATTGTTTCATTTTCTTTGATTTTGTTTGAGTTCTGCTACAAATCCAGCCCCATTTGTTAGAAATAAAATGGAATATTTAGAAAATATATGTCTAATATGACTGAGGTAAAGATATTACTGTGCCTTTTGAGCTAGTAAATGTTTTTATAACCAAAACAATCTCAGAAGAACAGGAGTCTGATCTCCTGGGATATGAACAACGCTCAGGCAAATGAAGGTCGGACGTCACCTTGAGTCTTTTGAAATGTATGGCTTTGATTCCAGCAGTTAAAATCTTAAATCCCTGTTTCATTATTTATTTTAAGACTGAATACCTCTGGGGAACAGAGATGTTTACTACTTGAAAAACCCCTACATGATTTTTTCCCCCCTGTTTTAAATCTACAGTAGATGGCCTTAGAATAAAATGCATAATACAGAACCATACCCAATTTAGTATAAGCCAACATACAAATCACACTGCACTGAAAGGAATTTTAACATCAAATTCATCATGATCCGTTGTATGATTTGGGTAAAGTTGTTAATTCATGTTTGTTAACTTAACATAGAAAATAGTCTTTGGATGAAATACTTGCATACATAAATATACTGAGGATTGAAGTTAGAATTTGTTTCTTATGTGTTGAATGCCTTTTTTTATCATTCTAACTCTGTGCCTTGAAAATAAAGACAAGGTAAAGAAATACAGAAAAAGGGAAAAACCCACCCAAAACCCCCCCAAGCCAACACCCAACCCCAAGCATTTTTCCCTTCCATCCAGCAGAATAACACTTCCATTGACAAAGCATCCCCAGGGAGGTCTGCAGCACATTGTGATGTCTCAGTCAAGGCTCTTCTGTACCACTGAGCACAGTCACTGCCAGATGTGGCTGTGACATTGCACAGGAACACTTCTACCCTCAGCTCTGCTGTCTTCTCCTTCCCAACAGCTCAGGTCTCTAATGCAGTGAGAGGATCAGTCATCTCAGATCTCCAAGCAGAACAAATGAGATTATTTTAACTCATGCATCTCTAACTTTCATGGCCAAGTACAACAGTCTTGTCTGCTTGGTGCTCACAACTCTGTTCTGGCTTCAAGAGCAACTCAAGGTGCCAGGAATGTCACTTTTATTTTTATGTCAGTATTTCACAGAATCACAGAATCTGCTGAGTTGGAGGGAACCCACAAACGTTGAGCCCAACCTTTAGTCCTGTGCAGGACCATCCCCAAGAGTCACACCGTGTGCCTGAGAGTGTCCTCCAAACGCTCCTTGAGCTCTGTCAGCCTTGGGGCTGTGAATATTTCTCTAGGGAGCCTCTTCAGTGCCCAACCACCCTCTGGGGGACAAACCTTTTTCTAATATCCAGCCTAAACCTCCTCTGACACTCCAGGCTGTTCCCTCGGGTTCTATCACCAGAGATAAGAGATCAGTGCCTGCCCCTGCTCTTCCCCTCACAAGGAAGTTGTAACTGCAATGAGGTCTCCCCTCAGACTTGTCTTCTCCAGGCTGGTAAAGGAAGCACAAGCTCTGCATGTTTCAAAATTAGAGTGCTGTCAGTGTTTGCAGCTTGCATTTCTGGTGAAGTCTTGTCTGAGATGCAGAAGCAGCTCTTTAGAGGAACGTCTTTGACTCGTTTAACAGAACAAGGAAACCCACCTCTTGTTGCTTTTGCAGTTTGTCTCCCGCTGAGAGATGACAGTGGGTGTGCCACGGCCACCTGTGCCACAGGTTCTGCTGCCTGTTTGACATCCTGAGCTCTCATGGTGCTGTCAGTTCTGTTTTCTAATGCTGTAATTGCAAATACTGAAATCCCGGGGATTTATAAGAGGAATGAGATGAATTTTACAATGTAAACTAAACTTGGAATGGTGCTGCACCCGTGGAAGGTGGCAGCAGTTGAAGGTCTGTGTGGTAGAGGTCTGTATCACTGCAGGGGGGTGATAAGGGGAAGACAAACCCCTCACAATAAACATTTAATTAGAAAAGCAGTAATTTCTCCTCCTTCCGTGGTGTAATGTGTTTTCCAAATATCGGTGTAATTTCTCCTCTTGCCCTCCCTGATTCTCAAATGTTGTGATTTCATTTCTCCTCCAGCTTCAGTTGCAGATGGTAGTTCATTATGGGCTTTTTGCTAGTGCCTTGACCTCATACTGTATATATTTTCTGCTAAAATTTCCACTCCAGACAAATGGCACGTGATGCTCTCTGGTCTAGAGTTTCATTCATCTTCAAACATCAGTAAACTCTGTCCTAGGATAAAAGAGCTGAGTGGAGTTTTGAGCTCTCTTCAACTGCACAAGGTGGATGTACAGGCCAATAGGACTCATTTCCTCCCAGACACATCCTAACACAGCTTTTCTTTATCCCTGTTTCACCCAAAGCTCTGTCACCCTTTATATAAACAACAGTGTTATGCTTGATTCAAAATCTACATCCATGATAACTTCAATAAATCCAATTTCTTTTATCTTAAGAGATGTTGCTGTAGAGAAGAAGCTTTCAAGAACATTTAGAGAGGAAGTAGAAAGAACTCCAGTGGTGCTGCAGTGGACCTGTTACTGGAAATTGTTGTAAATTGAAAAATACAATGCAACTTCATTGTGTAGCTTGGTCAGATCTAATTTTGTCTTTGTTTGGTGTCGTGCCAAAAATCGATGTTATCTTTATAATTTTGTTAAATTTTAGTTCTTATGGTGACCATTCTCTATATACCTGTGTTGATGGAAAAACATAATTTTCAGCCTGATCCTCGTGGATTTGTGCATCAAGATAAGAATCCCTCAGTCTAGCCTTGGCAAATTACATTTAAGCCATTTTTCTTGAGCTACACAGAACCACAGAACGATTTGGGCTGGAAGGGACCTTGAAGATCATCTAATTCCAGCCCCTGCCATGGGCAGGGACACCTTTGTCCAGTGGCTGAAAAGGAGTAAACAAAATGAAGGAAATAATGGAAAAATCTTAACAATCTGATTACAAGGGTGCACATACTGAGTAGTGGAAAATACTGCAAGTGGAAAAGCTCTTTTTAGGTGCTGGAATAATTGTATATTGCTCGAAGTACACGCCTAGAACAGTTTAAACAGTTATTAAAGAGTGTTGCCAGATTTTATCACTGCAGTCATGCATAGAGATCAGTGATCCCCGTGCAGCGCTGCAAAATGTGTGAATGAGGTGCTCTTACTAAAAATAAACCTATTGAGTGCTGTTCCTAATTGCCACAGAATACTGGGTAAATGATAATGATTTTAGCAGTACAGCACTGACTCAGAAAATTCGACTGCAACGTCACACGTGAGTTTTTAAGAGGTGATAAAACAGTTGCACGCCTTCTTTGTTTGCTGGAGCATTCAGGGGTTAAAAGGTAAAGCAAACAAACAAGAACCCATCAAACAGAAAACAACTCCATGGTGTAGCAGGATGAAAAAACCGGCTCTAGGTGAGGTGAGGGACAGTGACTGCACAAGCTTGGACAGCTCAGGGTCTTATAAGAAGGCACCATGCAATGTTTTACAGATTCCACTTGTCTGAGAGGCTGCAACCAGTCTTTAATCACCCTCAGATTGATCTTGGAGCTGTTGTAGTTCTGCTCTTGTATAATTTGTAAGAAGTAGTGACGGGTTATGGTTGTGTGGAAACACCTGGTGGGGTTACAGCTCTTGGAGTAGGCTTTAACTGCTCTGACTGGTGTGTTAAAGCCCTTTAAGCAGCCCAAAATGTAAAGAGAAGTAGCTGTGAATTTGTTTTTAAAGAAAACGAAAAGTTGTCAGAACTTTTGGCAACGGTTGAACATCCCAGAGGTGACTGACAGAGGGCCAAAAGAACTTTCCCCCCCCCACACACACTTTTAGAAGACTCCTTTTAATACTTTGAGTTTCTCTCATGCCCTTGCACCCCAAACAATCCATTTGCTTTCTTGTAAGAAACTGGTTGTTGATGAAGAGTCTGCCATTGCCACCTCTGCAGCAATCCCAGATTTTTAGGATATAGAATAAATGGAAACTCATAGCAGCTTCTCTATAGTTCCATCTTCAGTTTGACTTGGGAAAGTGAAAGCTTTTCCTGGGCAAAAACAGTCTTAAAAATCAATAAACTCTTCTTTTTACTTTTTGTTTTCTCTAACAAATTCTTTGATTATCAATTTCTTTATGGTTATTCAGGTTATTTCAACCAACTGCAGCAAATGTCTGATTTGCAGGCACAGTGAATTTCTGCTCCAGCAAGGGTTTAAGCTGTTTAGGGAAATGAATGAACCACAGAGGTTTTTATTTAATGATAAATTTTGTATGAATGTAATTTTTTTCATGAGTGACTGGCTTTCCTATATCAAACTCCTTCACAGGGAGTTTCTACAGCAATGTGCAGTACCTCTGACAATTAAAATTTTCTAAAAGTCTGGGAATGCCAGTTCAAAGAATAAATAAATACTGGTCTGGTGGAGCCTTCAGTAATCCCTGATCAAAGCAACAATGCATTTTAAAACCAGCTCTGATTACTGCTGGCCTATGGTTTTATCCTTCCCAGTCTGAAAATGTCGAGTCTTTATAGAGTCAGAGAAACATACTGAGAATACTGATTAGACATTCACTTTAATTTATCACCCCAGTATTCGGGCACCTTTATTTTGTCCTGAATTTGTACTCAAAACCAGTCTTGTAGAAGTGGGAGAATTTTACTGCTGAGGCAAGTGGAGGCAGGAGGTTTAATGACATCCTTGTCCTGCTAGGCAGAAAGACACTTTTTGCAATCTAAGCCTTCCACAGCAGGTGTTGGAACTGGGATGTGGACAGGACACAGCCGAGTGTTCCCATCACTGCCCTGGGAGTCGCCTTCTCACTTATTGAATTTACTTTTCATCGTTTTCATCTCTACTGGTAAAGTTGTTTTGACCTGCTGTACTTTAAAGCTCTTGTGTTTGGGTGTTTTCCTCTAATGTTTCTCCTGATTTGCAGTTTGAGTCTTGGAGTTCCCTGCAAATAATCAGGAATGGTGTCCAGTGCCTGGATTGCATTGCCAGTTTATGGGGAAGGTGGCCTTCCTTCAGTTTAGCTCCAGTTCTCTGTGTGCAGTTCAAAATGATAGAACTCTAGTTTTAGGACTTTTTTCAGGGATTTCCACAATGGGAAATCTCTGGGATAAATGTGCTAAACTGATGTTGGTAGCCCAGGTGGTGGAACAACATGTTTGTCTTGGAACTACTCTAAGTATTTCTGTGAACACAGGATGAAAAAACGACATTTTTGTCACTTGTAGTAATTAGATTCCGTGACACTTCTGAATGGGTTAGGCTTCCCCCCCCCAGATTTCAATTTAATTCTTGATGTGTCACCTCCCTAACTTAGCTTTGCCTCTCAAAGAAGTGACATTGTCCTTTTGTCCTTTTAATTCCTGGCCTGAGCAGTTGCAAGGTGTTCACAGTAAAACTGGGTGACTCACAGAATCACTTTTGGGCTGTTAATGACATAATGCACATTCACTTTGGGATTCACCCTGTTGCATTCCAAAGTGCCTTTAGAAGTGGGGAGAGGAACTACTGTTGAATATCTCTGTGCTGAAGCTCTTAGAGGGTTGTCACTGTGTGTTCCTGCAGAAATCTCCCAGCTTAGGGAGTCCATTCCCTGGGCACTGGGAGATGCTGGTTAACAACCCCGATTGCTTGGCAAGTTGCATCTTGACAAATACACTCCACACACTCTTAAGTCTCTGCTTACTTGAAATCATCTCCAGAAGGCTTTTAAATAGATTCTCTGTTGTAAATTTAATCCTGTCATCAGATTTTTGAACCAGAGAGGTACCTGTGTGTTTGTCTTGATGTAATTCTTGGAAGAGACGTTTGTTTTCGTCTCCAAGAGTGGCAGAGTAAAACTTTCATGTGCCCTGATTCGTGCATATATTTATTTAGTAAACATATCCCTTTCAAAATATTTGATTCTAGGGAATATTGAGTTTATTAGTTCTGTTTAAGACTTACAGACATGAGTGCTACTACAAAATAATTATAAGTGACAATAACTGTAATAGCTTTTGTGTGCATTATTGTTCGGATTTTTCTGGATTTAGGCAATTTTTAATGCTTCAGTTGTATTGGAAGGTGTGTTAGATTTTACTTTTTGAGGGTGTGCTATATTTTTATTTTTTTAAGACTCACTTTTAAGTTTCCTGTCAGGGAGTAATACAGAGGAGATGAGCTTAATTTTATTAATTGTGCAATAAAACCATTTGGATATAAATAAACTCAGATGTATTAAATGACTGGACTACTTTTTTTTCTTTGACTTTACATTCATTATATTCAGTCAGAATTTATATTTCCAAAATGTAAACTGGGTTTTTTTTTGTTTTTCCTAGGTCTTGCATGCTGTGGCACGAAGATTGTGTCTCACTCTGCGCTATGTTCATGGTAAGCCTTATCCCATCTTTTAATATTCCAGGGGATGTTCTGTTATTTTGTCAGTCAGTCATTTGAAATGAACATAAACACATGGACATGAATTTAGTCTCTGTGTTTTCTGCTGAACCAGTGACAAATCTCCAACATGTTTTGTACAACATCCAGTGCAAACTGAGTTTTAAGAACCTCTGAAGGACCGGGTGATGGCCTCCAAATCTCAGTGGTTGTTACAAATTGCAGACAGCACAGGACAGGATAGATAACTTTGTAGTTTTAAGCAATGCAGTGGCACCTTAATCCAGGACAGGTCCCCAGATGACAAGATATACAAACAGTAACACAAAAGGCCCAGCTTGGGGTCCAGTGAATCCCATTTTATCCAGGCTCCATGTCTTCAGGCTTTTAATCTATGCTAAGTAGTTCTCCATGGCTGCCAACTTTTTGGCACTTCTTAAAATAACTCAGTTAAAAATATTTCAGAAACTCATTTTATATAGGCAAAATAAGCTCCTGTGCTCCTCTGAAGCAGCACATGTTCCTTCTTTTTCCCTTCTCCTCCAAATATTAGCAAATTACCACTTTTATTATGATACGAGAGTAAACCAGCTTTTGGAATTAACCCTCATTTATCAAATGGTTTCCTACTATGTTCTGCTCTTTTTTGAGTGGTTAAGTAGAAAACACCTTCTCTTCTGTATTTCTGGGTTTACTGATACATATTTTTGAATTAATTATTTTCCCTCATGCTCTTTACTGGAAGTAGCTGGAATCCTCATGGAGTTCCACTGTTTCCCTCCAGCCCTTTTTTTTTTGCCCTTTTTTTTTCTTTTTTTCTTTTTAGCTTTTTTTTTTATTCTCCCAAATTCTCCCTTACCTGCCCAACGATGTTTGAGCTGCTTGGTGACCTCTACCTCTGAGGTCAGAAGATAATAAACAGCTTTCCCTGACTGATGGGATTAGGGGTGTCAGAGGAGTGGCCAAGGCTTTGGGGGACACACAGTCCTTTAATCTTCTTCCCTAGTTCACTGAAGTTCAGTGATCCATGGAAAATGTGCCTTATTGAGCTGTCAGGGTAATCAATATTCCTCTTTAATTAAGCTTATTGGTGTTTCTGAGAGTCCAGTCAGATTCATAAACGTGCTACTGCTTCCTGAACGAGAATGTTTGATCCCAGGATACTCGTTGGCATTTTAATCATCATTCCCACTTCCCAGTGGGACTCGTTTGGTTTGCAGGGCCTTGAACAGCCTGTGGTGAGGGTTTATGGGCATCTTTGCAGATCATGACCAAGGACAAGCCCTTTCTCAATTGCACATTACATTTAATTACTCATCACTCTGGAATAAGAGAGTTGGTGCAAGAACAAAAGCTTAACATCTGTCAGGTCTTTTAATGCCAAAGCTTCTTTGTTTCCTTTTTTTTTTGGTGATGTTTTTTACGCTTTTCCTGCATTCCAGCAGCTTTCCCATGTAATGCATGAATTTTTTCCATTCTCTCCTGTACAACATAGTGATATTTGGAGCAGTTCTGCTGGAGGTTTGGAAAGGCTGTGAGGATCTGAGCACTTACTCTGAGAATTAAATTAATCTGAGAGCCCCAGAGAGACAGTTAATGGCTCCATTAATAATTTCATTTTCTTATATTCTCAGTTTTGAAATACCAGACCAATATTTTGTGCTCTGAGGTGTGATAGAGGTGCCTTTCATTCTAGCAGGAATCCTCTGCAAGCTTTGTAGATGTCCTCTGAAGCAGAGGTTCATAATTTTCCTTAACACAATCACTGCATAAGGCCCCAAGCTTGGCATTGTTTAGCTAAAATATTTTTTACAACAAATCCAAGAATCTGTTGTCATCTCAAGGGCTTATAGTTAAAGTTTACTAATGCAAATTGTTTTTGAGTCAGGCAAGCTTGACGGTATTATTGTCTGTCTTACTTTCCAAAACACATTTTACCAAAACTAGCACAAAACCCCAGATGAATTGAACTATAACTTTTTCTGATTTTGATGGAAATAATCATTTTATGATGTCCAATCTCCCTTTAATTGTTTCGAGAGGCAGAAAATTATCATTAAAACAGAGCATTAAAACTTCTGCACACAAAATACTTTTTGAAAGGGAATTGCATATGCAGTCCAAAAAATCTTCATAGATAAAATTGTTTGGAGCTTCCTTTGGTTTCTAATTTATATTCACAAAAATAAATTAGGATAAAGTAGCAATCAGAAGGATCAATTAAAACTGTCAGTACAATTAGTTTTAAAAAAGCATATCAGTTTACAGTTCATACTTTTGAAACTGTTGCAGCACAACTTTTGTGCTTGTAGTTTAATGGCAAAGAGTTCTGTCCTGTATGAAGAGCTGGTGCAAATATAAGTGGCTTTTCAGTTGGGATTGAAGGGTAAGTCATACATCTAGATGCATAAACCCACAGTTAATCTTTTGTCATCTAACATATGTTCACTCTGGATGACTTTGAACTTTTCAAAGTAGTTTTATCAGTTTGCAGCCTCCGGTGTTGGTACAAACCCACCGAGCTTTCCCTGTGAAGTGCCCAGTTCCTTGTGAGCTCCCCCTGGCACCTGCACTGAGCCAGGCATTGGCATTCACCTCCTCACCGATGGCTTATGTGATTAGCATGGCTTGGAGATGGCAATTACTGTGACTTGTTTGTCATCTTTTGTCTGCTGTAATGTCATCTGGATTAGAATTCTCTAGAAGGAGGCAGTTTATGCTGCTGAATGCAGTGGGAATGAAGCCCTGCCGAGTGCAGGGAGTGCTTCCTCTGCTGCACACAACCCTTGTTATGTTCCTTCCTTCTACCCCAGAAAGGCCTCTTGTGGCAAGAAGGGGTTTATAGCCGACCTTTAAAAAATGCTGGGTGAAAATAAGAGTTGTCTAACTTTGCAGAGATGTGGCTTTTGATTGCAGGTGTTCCTAATTTGATTAATTTCCAGCACAGATCAAGCCGATGGAGGAGGCATGGAAAGCTGACTGAGAGCTTATCAAATTAGCCAAGTAGAGCAATTAATCAGACAGACTTTAACTGTTTGGTTTCTTTTTTTTTAATCATCATCTTGAGCAGTGTGCTTTCAGCTTCCATTAAAGAAGGCATTCAATGCCAAGCTGTGTTTGGTGAGGCAGTTCCCTCGTTGTCTCCTTGTGACATCCCTCTCTCAGGAAGTGTCTGTGGTGGTCGTGCACAGTGCCACAAACTGCTTTCAGAGATCCACTGGCTTTCCCAAGGCACAGAGCAGTGTCTGGTAAATAAAATAATAATAATAATAATAATAAAAAAATATTTATCATTCCCTGTGAAAGTATCTGGGCTCTGCCCTTGAATCCTGTATCCAGATACTGCCCTTCTGCCTCATGGTGGTTGCTCCCACCTGTTGGCACCAGCAGTTCTAAATGGCATAAATTCTCAACAAAGAGATAAGTTTAGTATTGATCTAAGTCAGAAGAAAGTAATTTTGGGGTTTATTATTCGAAAGTTTTTCTACTCCAAACGATTGACTGATTGAACTCCCATTTAATTATTTTATTAATATGGACTGAGAACAGCCCCTCTGCAGTGCATTATTCTCTCTGGTGCTGTGTGCAATGTGGACATGGGATTTGATCTCAACTGGGACTTGTCAGGGAAAGTGTTCAATAGGCAGCTTTTCAGAAAGTTCTGGTTGCAGTATGGTAACAAGGACCCATGTAGGTGTTTAAAAGCACCTTAAAGTGATGCTTTTAGCAGGTTCTTTTCATTTCTAAGCAAGTTCATTCAATGTGGGGAGTGTTGGGCATATTGATATAATTTTTTCTTCTTTCTGAATCTATTTGCAAATGATCTGGTATTTTTTAGATCAACTTTTCCTGCCTTTCACTGCAGGAAAAAAAAAGGTTCCATAAGGAACCTCCATAAGGTTGTACCAAGAATACTTTGTTTCAGTTCACAGTAAACCTCTCTGGTAGTTGTCAGGTTTGGCCCTGACAAACTGGACTGAGGCCCCCTGACTTGGATGTGGAATATGGAGCAGTGATCTCTCTCTAGGCATGACCTTCCCAGTTGGCTTTTCCTTCTCTTCAAGAGGTCAAATTATTTCCTTTCCCACATGCACAAAGAATCCTAAAGCGTATCAGAAGATGGGGAAGGATGAGAGTTAACACTTCTTCCTCCAAAGCTGAGGAAAGATGATCTGATGAGAATGAGACCTTCCTTAGGATCTTTCTAAATACTAAACTGCCTCTTGTGTAGAGGTTAAATATAACTTACTTATTTCTATAATTCTTGTGAATTTTGAAGATCGTTCCTTGTGTGTCGCTTTAAAAAATACCCAATGAACACTCTACCACATGAACTTTGGGCATTTATATTTAGGAATTTTATCACAACATAAATTGCTGCTGTAAAACTGGTTTCTCCTCTCTGTAAGTCCTCAGCCATTTTATCTTCAATATCCAGAAATGAAAATCTGGGTTATCAGCTTGGGTCAAGCTTTGAAATCCCTTTTAAACATTTGGAGTGATATTTTCATGCCATTAACACTGAACACTTCAAAACCCAAAATGTCCAGTGCTTAAGAGTTCATTTGAAAATTGTAGAATCCTTGAACAGCTGAAGATTAAGAGGAGGGATCTGGGTAACTATTTTAGGATTTTGGTAGATTGATCATCATGTTTGCCTTCAGAAGATAAAGGATAGATCTAAAACCTGATGCATGAGACATGTAAGCTGTATTTTGTTTTATATCTCTGGAAAAGTAGCCTCTCATTTTTCTGATGAGTTTCTGCCTCTTGCCTTGATTTTTGAATCACTGAAAATAAGTTACAACTTCAGTTTTAAGCAGTATGGAAAACTGCCAAAAGAAACCTGTAAATAGGAGTAATTAACACCCATCTCCAATGTTCCCTTTTTCTGCTTGTTTAAATACAGAATTGCTATATCTAAAAGCATGTGAAAATATTTTAGACAACATGTATGTGCTTTCAAAGTGCTTGAATCCCATCAGTTGGTCCTTGGGAAGGCTGGAGGGCTGCACTAAACATTATCCAAATTACTCTGGTAGTAACATAAACCCAAAACTTTTTCATGTTTTTATTTGGTGTTTCTGAGCAAGTGTAAGATCCTGGATGTGGCTGATAAATGGATCAGCAGAGATGAAGGAATGATGGATAACTTGGAAAGCTAAACATTGCTTCTGAATAGCTTGTGCTTGTACAAACTCCTCAAGTGTAGAATTCGAGGAGGGTATTTTGCTTTGTGGAGGTTTGAATTAGTTGATTCTTTTATCACTCTGTCAAACATAAGCTGACTGTATTTCACTGGTAAAATACTGTCTTTGTAACAAAATGTCTATTTCTTGAGGTGTTGGTGTCAAACTCTAAAACCACTGATAAGACATGGCTTAGTTTATAAACCATAAGTGTCACTGCTGGTGAGTTGGAAGCCCTGTTTCTGCACTTACAGGCTTGGGGGCTCTCAGTTTATTGTGCCACTTTCTGAAAAATAAGCAGCATTTCTGAAGTGTGAGGATGGAGCAGCCTCCACTCTCTCTGAGCCTGCACACAGCAGGAATCCTGACAGCACAGTTTAAGTATCTGGTAGAAGATGTCACCGAGAAATTAAGACACAAGATCAAAGATATCTGTTTGTTATGTCGTTGTGATCGTTTTAGCACTGGTGATGTCAGTGTGCACTCAAAGCTTTGGTCCAAGGCAGCACCAGAACTTGGAGCTGGGCTGCATGAGGAGCAGATCAGAGCCAGAATGAGCATCCAGTAGGTTTTTGGGGGGGGATGAGAACTGGACTCTGGCTAGAGCCGAGCTGTGTTGGTGCAGACTCAGCCCTCGGGCTGGTGCTGCTTGTTTGGGGCTCTGTCGGCTCAGAAGAAACCCATGTTGTGGAGGTAAAACCCTTCTCCACATGGTTAAGTGTTCTGAAACTCAGATTTCTCCAAATATTTCCCCCTGGACATCTGAAGTAGCTCACTGACTGCTGTTCCACAGGGCACTCACTGCAGCTCTCTCTTTGATGCACAATGAGCCTGGTCATGAATTTGAAACTACTTCTGCCTTTTGATATTTTTTTTTTTTTTTTGCCAATGATGTAATGAAATGTGTTAAATATCAGCTTGAAAAGAAAAAGATTTGAGAGCCATAGGAATAGGGAAAGAACTCATGTTCTGCATTAATAATTATATTTATGCCATTTTTTTTCATTTCATTGACTCTGTCTGTGTTACACTGATGGCAATATTTTTTTACCATTCCAAGTGGTAAAGCTGGAAAAAGAGGTGATACATTAATGGTAGTCAGGAGTTATAATCCTTCTCAGTCTTATTTCCTATAGGACATATGCCATTATTTACAATTTTGATTAATACTTATTATAAGTTTGGGATAACTATTTATTGTCTTTCACAATAGCTTATATGTCACATAAAGGATGTATTTTGTCCAGAATGTTTAATCAAGGTCATTGTTATTTTTGGTTTGGCAGTTGGGTTTTTTCCTCCCCCTTGAAGTAAATTATTTTTCTTTGAGAACCTTGATGTTGTGGACGAAAAGCTGTATCCAGCAAAAAAAAAGGTGGAATAAATCCCCTTTTATAATGGTCTGAGGTTCCTGGCATGAATACATCTATTTTTATTTTTTTTTTTTTTTGAACTTACTGTTTTCTATCAAGTAGGAATACTTCTACATTTGCCTAAACACTGCATCAATATTTCCAGCAAAATAATTCTTTTCCTCAAATTTCCTTTTTAATAAAATCCAGCCTCTTTGAACTCCGTAGACCTCGCCATCTGTTACTCAATTTTCACTCCATAAAATTTTGCTGACATCTGTTTAATCAAAAATATTTTTATAGTCATGGAGAAATTTAGTTCAAACTCGGTATTATACCGTTCCCATTTGCCAAACAGAAAATATGAAAATAATGAACAGTAACTTAGGGGAGAGGAAAACACTCCAATGAGTCTGTTCCCACTCAGGGCAGCGCTCGGAGCGGATCTCGGGGTTCCCACAGGTTGCTGCTCTGGACAGCCTGGGACAGCTTTCCCCAACTTGGCCAGATCTGGCTGTTCCCCCCCGGCTGGAGTTTGGGAGCAGCTGTCGGGTTTAGATTTGGAAAGCCAAGACTAAGTTAATGAGGTTTTACAAGCCTGTCTCCTTGCTGTTCCCATCCTTGTGCTTTCCTCCTTTCCTCCCTCTCTCAGGGTGAGGTAACTCGCCCCCAGGAGCTTCTCCAGGCTGCTGAAGCTCCTCTCCCGTGCAACCAGGACACCTGGACGACATTAGTGGGGAAATCCAGGGAGAGGGAACAGACACTCCTCTTGGATTCGTCTCCCACTCTTCTCCTGTGCCCTCGGGGGTGTTTCGCTCTCTGGTTTTGTTGTTCTCCCGAGGTTTGTGGGTGCTGCCAGAATCCCTGCAATACCTGCAGTGATCATTAGGAGCAAGACCTTCTTTCTAGTCTGTTTTTTTTTTGAAGGAAAGGAACCATATGCAGTTTCTGTCTATCTGTCAGTCTGTTTATTTGGTTGTCTGTCAAGCTCGATTAGGAGATTTGCATCAGATTTGTGCTCTGACAGACCCTTCCCCTCTCCCATATGGCATTAAAAATTAACATATTTTTCAAGCAATAATTTCTAACATTTGATAATCAAGTGACTATAGATTTTTGTCATTGTGCCTCTTGGTTATCATAATTTTTTATCAGTTATGTGAGTTTGTTTAGGCACGGTATGTTGTACCATATATTCCTGGCTGTGGAGAAGTACCAGTGTTGTGGCTTTTCAGTTGTTTATTTTCTCTGTTGTTATTGAGGCTGCTGTATAGGCAAACTTTCACTTCCAGAATGATTTAGCTGTTTATTGCAGATTTATATTGTTTTGCATGGAAACCGAATTGATATTTATGACTGACTAATACATTAAGAGTAGTGGTTTTCAATTGAATCTGCAGCAGAATATGCTGATTAACTTGAATTTAATGATGAAGAGCAATGCTTTTTAAATTTTTCATGCAGATCCCATTACCCGCATGTCATATTTATTAAACTGAAATTATCTCATATTTTAAAACAATATTTTGTTCCCTTTCCTGAAGAAGACAGTCAAGTTGCTGTTGTCAATTTTACTGATTAGGTAGACAAAATCAATTGAAATGAAACATGAGTATCATTTCGGAATGCTTAGAGCCCTTCCCTAATTCCTTATTCTCCAAGATACTATTTATCTACCTTTAAGTTTTCTTTATTCAGAGAGATTTATTAAGATATGCTTGAAAGAAAAACATCTGGAAGCATTCTCTGGTTTGTTTAAACCCTTCAGATTATTTGGAAGGAAAACTTTTCAGCTGATCTTTCCAAAGCCTTGAGAGCAAAGTGAAAGCAAAGCCGAAATGCCAGTGTTTATTTCTTTGGGGTTTTCTGATGGCAGATTACAAGGGATGGAATTAGTTTTCTGGCCATTTTGCGGATTGTTTATGCTAATGAACATGCTGCATAAGTTTAAACTCATATTATAACCAGAAGAGGTTTTTGGGCTGGATGTTCAAGCCGAACACGCCGTTTGTTTTGAGGCCGATGAAATTAGATTGCCGTCGTCTTGGCTTATAATGAGATCAGCAGAAAAGCAAAGCAGCCTCTCTCAGCATCATCTGTGCGTGCTGCTCTTTCAGAAAGCATGAACTGAATGAATTGAGATTGATTTCTGATGTTTGCACTGCTGTGAAGGTTTGGTGGGACTGACAATGTGCTGCAGCAGAGCTTTGGGACTTCCGAGGGGCAGGATGAGGGTTGGAGTATGGCATCACCTGCCAGTCCCATCCAGGCACTGCTCCGTCGTGGAGAAACACTCTCCTGAGTTTTTTCTTGCTCAGCCCTATCTCTTGCTGACATTTAGAACAAAACAAATGAAACTGAACCATGACAGGAAAATCTACTGGGTATAAGGCATAAAACTCAGGCTTTCGATGGATGAAGAACCAGAAAAATAACATCTTGCAGTGTCCTACTCCTCTCCCCAGAGCAGGCAATCGGGAGGGTCCTGAGATGTTTCTCCAATGACAAAATGCAGGAGCATTTCCCAGGTGCAGCTGATGGCTCTCCCCCTCAGCAGATGCTGCTGCTGCAGCCAGAGCCACAGAGGGAGAGCTCAGTGTGCTGCATTGCAGGTGGAGGGGCACTGAGGAGCAATCTGGATCTATTCTGACTCCAATTTCCCCCTTTCTTCCCTTATTCTGTTCTAATCCAGCTCTTAGTCTACCCTAATGCTAGTTCTTGCTCTATTCTGTTTAAGATCCCAAAGAGCTCTAGCAGATAGATGTTCCAGGCTGGTAACCTTCACCTGGTGCAGTAGAGAATGGAATAAGAACCAAAATGAAAAAGCAGGGAGGAGGATTTTGGTTCGTTTGGGTTTTTTTGTTGTGTGGTGTTTGGTTGCTGATTTTTCATTTACTGTTGTGTGGTGTTTGCTTGGGGATTTTTTGTTTGTTGGGGTTCTTTTGGTTCGAAATAGAATCAGCTGTCCTGTAGAACCCTTTGGAGAGCCACAGACTGCAGCAATCCATAGGTAGGAGAAGTCCAAGAAGGATCAAGCCCCTGTTAACAAAACTTGTCTCCTCGGTGACAGGCAGTGGAACAAGGTGTTTATTCAATGTTCCAAGCTGAAACTCTTAAAGACTGTTTTAAGACAAGGTTCCTGTTACAGAGGACCTTTTGATGTGGTTTGAGGTAGCAACACATGGACTGTCACCAGCTCTTGCCTTAGAGATGAAGCATTTCCAAAATCAACTTTTGCCAGCTGAGAAGAGTAAGCAGACACGGGCAAACCTGAATGTTTTGATAACAAACACGTTGATTTATTTTAGGATAGTTTGAAGAAGGTGGTAAACAAGGGGAAGGAACACCATAATCCAGGAATCCTGACTGTAAAAACTTCAAGCTTAGGAAGATAAATTCCAATTTCCTTAAGGATACAGGCTATTACAATGAAAGGATAAGTTATACCATGAATTAAAACCTAATTAGAAATTAGAAATAAAGTGGAGGAATTAAATGGCCTATTACTAATGCTGCAAAAGTGCTTCTAAGATGCCCTGGGGATCAAGACTTTAATGACAATTTGTTAGTGAATTGCTGAAGTTAAGAAAAAACTTCAATTTTCATTGGGAGTCTCTTCCTGACACTACAGAATTTTCCCTGAAACAGTGCATTTTCAAGGTTTTTATTTTCACATATTCAAAACAGACACTTTGATGATTGTTTTTGTAATTTAACTTATTATTCCTGCTTTTAATCTTGACCGATTTTTTTAAACATACCCTCTGACTTTTGTATTCATGTAACCCATTTGTTTATTAAAGTGGATTTCCCCTCCACTTCTTAATTAACGGCCTGTTTTTAGAGTTGGTGAGTTTGGGGTTAAAAATGTGTAAGGATGCACTTCCCATGGAATCCAGTTGGTGAGGGAGGATGTTCAGTGCCATGCAGTGATGCAAAAAATAAATTGCTGTGAGGAACTGTTTCCTGGGTGCCACTGTCACTACAATATTTTTATTTTATTTAATTTTTTTTGATTGTTGCTTTGCCATGACATCAGTGATCTCATTCTGGGCTTTGGTAGTAATTTGGCTTGAACTTTTTTAGGCAGAGGGAAATGCTCTTTTGCTGATGGAGAGATCCCATCTTGCTGAATAGTGGAATTTTAACCCTGCACTGCACAGTTGTTTCTGTGATATATCTGTGCCCAAAGGTAACACTCTGTGACTTCCTTAGGAGCCTCTTGGAACTGTTTTTTTTTTAAAGAAACTGATGGTAATACGTAACCAAAATTGTTTGAGTAACACAAACATATTTTCTTCCCTCCTCAAATTTAAAACCAAAAAAAGGTGTCTTGATTTTCACGCTCCGTGGCTTAGCCAAGATCCAGAAGTGTCTTCAAATAATGCTTCCAACATAAGAACTACTGGAGCAAGTCCAGAGGAGAACATGAAGTTGATGAGGGGACTGGAGCACCTCCCCTGTGGAGATGGGATGTAAAAGTTAGGGCTCTTCAGCCTGGAAAAGAGAAGGTTCTGTGGAGACCTCACAGCACCTTCCAGTATCTGAAGGGGTGACAGGGAAGTTGGAGAGGGACCGTTCACCAGGAACTGGAGTGACAGCACAAGGGACAGTGGGTACAAACTGACAGAGAGGAGGTTTAGAGCAGATACTGAGAAGTTCTTCCCTGTGAGGGTGGTGAGGCCCTGGCACAGGTTGCCCAGAGAAGCTGTGGCTACCCCATCCCTGGAAGTGTCCAAGGCCAGGTTGGACAGGGCTTGGAGCAACCTGGGCTGGTGGAAAGTGTCCCTGCCCAGGGCAGGGGGTGGAACTGGATGATCTTCAAGGTCCCTTCCAACCCAAACCATTCTGAGATTCTATGATTCTAAACAGGGAAAGGAGCTGTGATTATGGTTGTTTCCTGGTCTGTCTGTCTCCTGATTTCCAGGAGTCCCTTGATAGGAGCTTTTCAAAAACTTTCCAAGCTTGTAGACTGTAGCCATACATCACATTTTGTGCATTGTTTGGTTTTTTTTAAGGTCATTTTCCTAATCAAACTCACCTCTACAACCCAATCCTGTTGATTACAATGGATTCCTGATTTCCCACCATCCCCCTAGGGCTCTGCTGTGGCCTCCCTTTGTGAGCAGGGGAGGGGAAAAAACCGAACCACGTTCAAACTGGAAGCAACCTCTTTACTCCTGGGGGAGTTCCCACACAGTTCAGCCCTGAGCACTGGTGCTGGAGGGTTCACAGGGAAGTTTCCACCCCCCTGCAGTTGATATTTCTGCATTTCCCCCCTTGCTCTCTGTTGGTTCACTGCGAGAGGTCCACGCTCAGGCGTTAGTGGGGTGAACCACAGAGGGTGGCTGAGCCATCTGGCAATGCCATCTCCTCGTGGGATAAGTCAGGCACAACTCTCTCATGAGAGATTGTGACTGTGGAGAACTAAAAAATTTGGAGAATAAAATGGCTTGGAAGTGAAATTTAGAAGTTCCTTGATTTTTTTCAGTCAGCAAATTTTACCTAAAAAAAAGGCACAGTGACTCTGTGTTGCATTTGCTGTGTTGGTCTGTTGGTGTTTGAAGAACCACATGAGGAACTATGTAGAAAAAACACAGAGAGAGGATAAGGAAGATACTTTAAGATAAGAAACTAAAGAAATGACTGCTTTTGAGCTTATGTTGGTCTGTTTTTAAAACACAGAAGTTTGCAGAATGGTCTCACATTTCTTTGGTTAGTTTTCCACCCCAACTTTGGCCACAGCTTTTTGTCAGGTTTGACACGAATCGTTGATGAGTTTTAAATACAATAATTGTTTTCAGATGAACTTTCATTGAAAGATATTTCCAATTTTTTGTTTCGTGGCTGATTTTAAAACTTGGTGTTAAAAGCGAAGTTAAAAATGTATGCAAAAATATTAAGTGTCCTTTTTCTTTATAAAGTTAATGGAAGGTATTCACTTTACTCTTAGGTATGGCAGAGAATGGGAACAGTTTTATTTTTTTCTATAAGTAGTAACTTCATGGGATTATAATGTCATATTTCTTGATAATACATAAGTGCTTTTACTCCTACATGTACCTTCACAAAATGTAAATTTAATGAGTCACATTCAAAGTACAAAGGCACTGGGAGTTTGAAAGATTATTTTGCTTTATGCAGCAGAAACCATTATTTGGTATCAGGCCCCAAAACTTTTAAATCATCAAAGTTAGAGAAGTATTGCAATAATTATAGTAAATACTGTGAGTAAGCTACTCAGTTGATATCTAAATTTAGTTTATGAAGAGAATTAATAGACACTTTTGTTTTACATTTGTAGAATAATTTTAATTAGAAGCAATTAAATAAAATTACATTACTCCAAAGTAAATTGCTGCTTTCTAAATTTCTTTAAATCTACTTATATTCCATTAGGATGTGAAAGCTTACTGTAATTAAAGTTTGACTTGTTTATATTCTATAGGAAGAGCTAGAAATGAGTTCGAGGAGTTCAGCTTCCTTTCCACGTGGAAAGGTTTTACTGGATTGGTTTTACTGGGTTGCAAACTCAGACTCCTCTTAATTGTAGCATTTTTTCTCCAAAGCTTTTGTTACTGCCCCTGTACAAACCAGGAGGCAGAGCTCAGTGGACAATTGATTAAGCTCCATTTCTAAATCTGTAGCAATACTCATGGTGTTGGTATTGTCTTGATGTTTTTTAAATTTGATATTTCAATTTAAAGGAAATATCTGAACAGAAGAGGCTCCTAAAAATGTGTGCACAGGAAAAATCTGCTGAGATTTTTAAAACATCGTTGTAGCAGCGACTGTGTTATGTCTCACATCAAATTTCTTCCCTTTACATTAATATTTTAGCAGCTTGCTTTGGGCATAAATACTTGTTGGAATAGTCCAGGGACAAAGCAGTCCCTCTGAAGTGTCTTTTCTTTATGTGCCTTGTGACTCAGCCATAGGTACTTAACAGAAAGGCAGGATTTTGTTCTGGAACAGCATCTGTGGGTAAGAACAATGAGCATAAAATAGGAGGTGGGGTGCCTGGAATTCAGTTTTATGACCTGAATGATTTGAAAAAAATGAATTGGTTCTCCAAAAACCGTGGACAGAAGGGAGAGAGCTTTCTGCTGCCAAGAGTAATTACAGCTTGAAGAGGTCCTTGCCAGTCAAAAATGGAAGTGGATGTGTTGGCCACCACTTTTAGGAGTGTAAGAAAATGTTGTTTTGGCACTTCCATCTTAAATTGCCTTTCCACCTCCCTGAATGGGGACTGGCAAACGAGCCTGTGGATGGCAGACAATGTTGAGATGAGCAACAGGATTTAATGCAGGTTTCAACTTCTCTTTTGTGTAAATTCTCACATTTTTTTAGGGACAAAGAATAGGTTTTCACACAAAGAAGTGTAGTTTTTCAAATGAAATTGTCACTGCTGTCTTGGCTTTTGAATATATTCCCTGTATATACCTGCATGGACCAGTGGTAGTATTAAGATTCAAGTGCTGGTAGCTCCAATATGGAAAATGAATAATGCAAGTGTGGTTGTAAATATGATTGAGTTGGCTTTTAAATAATGTTTTCAAAATAATTATTATGGGGGTTTTTTTGTTTCATTTTTTCCTCTTCTTCTTTGTGATTCTTGACTATTCAAAGCCATGAAAGAAAAGAAGAAACAAAAAACCAAGAAGAAACAAGTTGGCAGCTTTTTATATAGTAAAAATAAGGAACTCTGAGCTACATTTTAAGACAATTTAGATTTTTTTTTTTTTTTCATCTGTTTCCCTTTACACTCTCATATCTTTGTCTTCTTGGAGCCCATCCAGATGATATTTTTAATATTAGGATCAGTAAATTCTCTGCTGCCAAGTTCTCCTTAGCCTGTAACAGCTTTGGAAGTGTGGACCTGAGTCCACTTTGCTTTTTAGTACAGAATAACTTGCTTCCTCTGGAAGGAGAGGATGTACAAAGATAGTAAATTAACACATACCACACACATATATATATATATACATATTAAAAATCCCCCATATATATAATATAGATATATAATATGTAATATATATATTTACACTTAACCCCACCAGTTTTGCAACATAATGTACTGCAACCCATACAAAGCAATTTTGAATTGTGAAAGCTGGTGACCCCCTCTGGTGTAATGATAATATGGCTATAAATAAAAGAATTTACTGACATTTAGTTCTTGCTGTATTTAAGCTGCAACAGGTCAAACAGCTGTTGTATTATAGTTTGGTTTTGAAGCTGACAATTAAAATGAGTAAAATCCAGGTCTAAGAAGTAGCTGGGACAAAAAACGGACAAAAAATGCCTGTTTACATCCTAATGAACATCCCTTTTTCCATGACAAGCTGTTCCTCAAGAAGATACCAGTGGGGATGATGTTGCTGCAGAAATCCTGATGTGGATGTTTGCTGTGGTGTCTCTTTAGTGTGTCATTGCCAGGTGCAATGGTTTTCCACCTTCCTGTCAGGAAGGCAAATTTCCAAGTCTAGGAGAAGCAGCCAAATCTGGGGGATATTTTTATGGTTTGTGCTATGATCTCTGTTACTGGACATAAAAGTTCAATAGTGGAAAAAGTCTTAATAATGTACTGCAGTATTGAATATTCTCATTTCTTTAATAAAATCAAGGTAGTAGGAATTTGCCTCCTTCTCTGATGGCAAAGGATTGCTGCATCAAAGACAGAAAAGCTTCTTACAAGAACTATAAACATCACTTCTTAATATCCTCTTTTACTCTGGTTTTCCTGCCCTTGGGAATGGCTTGTGCCAAGCTGCAGAAGAGCAGCAGTTCCATAGATCTGCCCTCTGTATAAAGTACATGAAAAAGGAAGTTTATTACTGGGACTATAAATTGAAACATTTTTCTAATGTGATTGTGGATGTCCTCTGTGTCATGTATTTCATATACCTGAGTGCATTTCGATATTGGAGTGAAAACTGCTACATTTCAGACTGTTACAACATTTAATGCTTATTTTAGTCACTTGGCAGCAATACTTTTTTTGTCTGCTGGTGGATAAGAAGTCTATTGCTCAGGATTTATTCTTTTAAAATTGTTCTTGGTAAATAGAACACTTTCCACAGAAACTTTGCCTTCCTTTCACATTTTCAAGGATTAGGACCAAAAAATACAGTCTAAAATATGACTTTTATTCTTATTACTTTTTTGCTTGTCAAATCAAATTCTTGTTACATATGAAATACAAGAAAAATATAAAATTTTTAGCTATATTTTATTCCATATTTTGTTCTGTTGCATTAGGTGCATGTTACATAACAAGGCATTAAGCAGACTGTCTGTGTTCACTTTCAAAGTATGAAGAAGATGATGGTTAAACACCTATGCAAAGGAAGATTTCAGCAGCTTTTTTGTGCTGTAATTTAGTGCCAATTTAATTACCTCTATTTTTATAACATAAAGAATAAGCACTATAATGTAGGGTATAGCAGACTAGTCAACAAGAGTTTGTTTTTTGTTTTGTTTTCATTATTTAAAATTTCCTTTAATAGTTTTTTGATAAAATTTCCTCAAGCTTTATGTGAAGTCATCTGTTGCTGTGCTGGTGACTCAGGTTAACTTGAACTTCCAACTCCCACCTTGAGTTCTTAATGGTATTCAGTTTTCATTTAATCATAAATGAAACAAAATCTGCATATCAAGCATCCTTTTTGGGTCAACTAAAACCACTTCAGGCTTTTATCTTTTTTTTTTTTTTTTTTAATATAAAATGATGTAAACTTAATCATGTTGCTGCTAGAGCTTGATCATCAGTAGCTACCACAGCCCTGCAACCCCAAGAGTTGTTACGAGCTGAGGGTGTTTTTAAAAGAGGAAAAATCAGTATAGGTGACCATTCTTCTATTTAAAAATCGAGCAGGGGATACCTTCAAATACAAGAGTTGTTTCTAATGTTTTAATGAGTGAACCTGATTTTAAATTCCCGTGAAGTTAGAAGGGAAGTCGTTGGGCTTTGCTGTGAAGGGGCTCAGCTTTCACAGTGAAGATCACGAGTGTTGAGCCCTCCCTGAGCAGGGCATGGACTTGTGACTCTGCTCTTTTCTGCACCCACCAGGCCCTGCCAACGCCCTGGGCTCACCTGGGGCACAGCAGGGCGAAGAAACACAGGGGGGTGAAGTAACTTTTGTGTTTGCAGGAGTTTCTCCTGATAACTCAGCCAAGGACTCCACTTGCTGCTCCGTTAATAATCTCTTTTGTAAGCAGCTCGTTGAGTGCCAAGAGAACTTGACTGTATTTGGAAACATTTCTGGGAAAATTCCAGCCACTCACAAGATGATTGTAATCAAGGTGTGTGGTAGTGGCAATTAGAAATCAGAGGCTGTCGGGGCACTCGTAGGACAGTCTTCACTCTCAGGAGTGCTCATTCTGAGGCTCAGCTTTTATCATTTTCTTGAAGACTAGTCCAGAATTCTTCACTGTTTTCATCACTTTGCCACGTGTAGTGGTTTCTGAACAAGGATCCTCTGCACTAAAGGCTCCTCTGATCTGTCTCTTTGTCAAGGTTGTCCCTGCAAGTTCTCTTTGTATTACTTTTGTATTGGCTTTTAGACTTCAGCCAGGAAGTGAACGTTCAAGGAAAATCCATTTCAGAATGATGGAGGAAAAACCTCTAACTAACCACATACTTTATACATTGAGGCACGTATAAAGCTATTCGAAAAGATTTAGGGAAATGAGATAAACTGGTTTAAATTTTCTTTATGATGATACTGCAGAACAGTTCATAACGATGGCACAAAACTGAACTCCCAAGAAAATAGATGCTCAGAAAAAACCCACATTGCAGACTAGTCTGCTTCATTTTATATCTGTAATTATTGGCAATTTAATCTGTTGCATTGTTTGTAGATAAATATCTCTCTTTGATTTGTTCAGTCAGTGCTTGTCTCAGTTGACGGTCTAATGAAATTCCAAGATAAAACAGTGTTTGATGCCCATGGCAGAGTTCTTGCTGTAGTGCAGTCTCTTTTATGTTCCCGTTATGGAGCAAGAAAAAAAAAAGAGAAGGAATATCCTCATGTCCTCCCACAATCACTCAACATTTAAGGAGGCAACTCAAGTTCTATCTTCCATATTTCATCCAAATCCATGTAGATTTCTCAAGTCTGCAGAGGTTGCAGTTCCTTCCTGAAAGGGAGAAGATGTATTTAATTAGTTGATGTTCTTCTGACATCAATAATAAACAAACCATTATGGTGTACTTGTGGTTTTTGTTTTGCATACTTTGGGTATGTGTGAATATGTGTATTCATATTCTGTTTTTCTACTCAGCACCTAGTATTCATTCAGAAATAATATATAGAAGCACTAATACATTCACTAAACCTTTATCTTTTATTATTCTAGGGTTTTATGTATATATGTGTGTATATACAACCTGATAATTCTTAACCTTCTTAGAGCTTGATTATTATCTTCATTATCCTGCTTAAAAATCAGTCTTGCAATGCTGTGCCTGCCCTGTGAAAGGCAAACCTCCTTAGAAACATTCTCACCCTGGTTCCCATCCCACTCTGTTGATGATGACCTCTTTTCTTTTAGGGGAAAGAGAAATGGAAGCTTTTCACTTGAAGGAATATGCAAGTGTGTTCTCTCACCTGGCTCACAAAATTGGAACTAAAGGGAAATAAGTCATAGGATCCCAGAATGGTTTGGGTTGGAAGGGACCTTAAAAACCATCCAGTTCCAACACCTGCCATGGGCAGGGACACCTTCCACTAGCCCAGGTTGCTCCAAGCCCCATCCAACCTGGCCTTGGACACTTCCAGGGATCCAGGGGCAGCCACAGCTTCTCTGGGCAACCTGTGCCAGGACCTCACCATCCTCACAGCAAAAAATTTCTTCCTAATATCCAATCTAAACCTCCTCTCTGTCAGTTTGAAGCCATTCCCCCTGTCCTGTCACTCCAGACCCTTGCAAATAGTCTCTCTCCAATTCCATGTTGTTCCAGGTCTTCTGACACAGCTCCAGTAAAACCTCATTTGCATGAATTATCAGTCTGGGCATCCAATATCATGTGATCTCAACCCTCATAAATATCAGATTATTGATGAAGAAGCCAAGTTTGATATTTATATTAAAGCATGCCTTTGATGTTTCTCTTCATTGCAACCTTTTCAGTCTGGTTGTAACTGGGAAGATTATAACTGTGTGGAGATTCTGTGAATATGTATCTGCTAATGCCAAGGACCTCAAGGCATCTTCTGACTTAAAGGACCAAACAAAAAGTGAATTATTTCATTTGTAGGTGCCATGTATCTGCTGTAAGATCAGTGGAATTGCTCAGCCTAGAAAATCTGAAATTTGTATTGTGCAAATACTATTCCTCCTTCCCTGAGGTTCTGACACTTTGGGCAAGGCTTGTGTTCCCCACTTTGTGAACGTTAGCACTGGGGGAGCAAACCAACCTGTTCCCACTCAATTTATTCAGTAAATCACTGACAGGAAAAGTAAAGAATTGCTCCCAAACCCCCTCATTTGGATTTCAATCTGAATTTCAACTTGGGTGTAGATAAGATGGTGTGAATACTTCCAGTGTTTTAGTGACCCTATCTCCAAATTGTGTATAGGTTTTTATGTAACCACATAAGAGGGGCACATGTGCATGCACAAACACATCCAAATATAAACAGAATGTACTTTGTCTTCTAGAAAATGATGGCAAACGATGCTAAAAAATAATGTTAACACATTGTCTTTTCAGCACTAGGTAAGCTTGAATTGATTTATGGGGTTTTCCCCCCCTTGTGTATTGCAAATATTGCTGTTTAAAGATGTTTAGTTCAACTAAATTTATTGGGGTTTTGTGTCTGTTTTTTTTGTTTTTAACACCACTGCTGATAAATATTCTCCTGTGTCCATAACGCTCATGATTTGTTTTGTTTTGTGGTAAGAGGGGGAAAAAAGTTAAGTGACTTAAGACTAATGATATTTTTACTGTATCATCACAACTTCAAGAAAATTTTATGTCTCAATGGCAACATCTAAACTCCAATCTGCATCAGAGAGCCTATTTCAGTACAATCCCATTTGCTCTGCTTCTGTGTAATTCTATCTTGTTCTACCATTAGTGCCTCTCTGAGTTAGTGAAATCCTGACCCCTTGGTGAAGAAACTAATCCAGACAGGAATTCAGGATTAAGGATTAGCCTAAATGTGCTGGGTCTTACAGAAGAACCGTATTTTTCATTTTTTTTTAGAGTACCAGGAAGCTTTTTTTGATCATAGAATGTGTTAGACATCTGGAGAACTATTTTCTTACTACTACTCTCATGTGAGCACTGATGGATGATTAGGAAAATGAGCAAGTAGGAGCAAGGATAGAGAAGAGGCTGGAAGAGCTCAGCTTGGCGTTCAGAACACGGGAAAAGCCTTTGATCCTTTGTCTTCCACACTTCCCCTCCCCTCCCCTAGTTTCTGAGGAGAAGGACAGTTGCTGATTTTTTTTTTTTTAATTTTTTTTTTTAAAGAATCTCCTGCTGAGATAATTTTTTCCCTCCCCTTGGTGCTAGGCATCAACTCTGCTTCTTTCTATCTTCAGCTCCCCATCTGTTAGCAGAAAGTGATGAGTCTGAAGAAAACTGCTCTGGAAAGTAGGGTAGCTTCCCTCATGAGGAGCTGCTGGGAAGGCTTGACAAGTTCATCATGACCATTTGCCTTCTTTGTCCTCGTTGTTAATAATCAGAAAATGGCTCGTTTTTAACTGGTGCGAAATATTTATCCCACTGGAAAGGATAAATCCTTTCAATTCCCTTTTCTGGGCTTGTAACAAACGTAGCTGGTTGGGTTTTCTGTTGCATATGTATGATTTCTTGCTGGGTTTCCAAAGAGGAAAGAATCTCATAAAGAGACATGTTGAGAAGGTGATTCATTCCCAAACCCTAGATTTCTTCTCCTGACTTGGTGCTTCTGAGTGGGGGTAGGAGAGGGGAAAATGCAAAATGAGAAGCTGAAATGGCTGAGGAAGGGCTGCAAAGATCTGGCAGTTGTTACCCTCAGAAACATTCAGATCAAATCTGTTGGTGTGTCTCTGCATTCACTCCCTTTTTTTCCCCCCACACTTCAATAATTCTTGAATCCTGGGGCCAGTTTTAGTCTGTTTGGCAGGTGGAGACAGAACACAGGGAGTTCCTGCCAGCAGGGAAAGCAGATGACCAGGCTGAGGGGAAAAAAAAGCCCTAAGAAAAAGGCTGATGATCCCTGTTGAATACCAAAAAGCTGCTTGGGAATAAGATCTTCTGAAATGTCACTAATTTGTGAAGAAAGCTCCATTTTAATCTTGCAGACTGTTAGACAGCAGAGGAGCAAGCAAGGTTTCATTAGCTCAGCCAGTAACAGAGGGGGTCTCTTGATTTCTTCCTCTCTTAGTTGTATAACCATTCCACATTCCTGGTTCCTTCTCCATGGCTTGTCAGTGCTGGCATTCTTCTCTGGCTGGACTTTTAGCTTAGCTTTATTTAATTTATTTGAACTCTTGCTGCTGTTCCAGCACTGTGTACCCTCAGGGGCAAGAGCCATGGAAGGTCTGTAGCTTTCCCAACAATTAGACAATAATCTCAACAACGTTGGAAATCAGAATGTTATTTATTTTTTGCATTGAAAGCTTGGATCTTGTCTTGTGTTCTCATGTATCTTTTCTTATTCCAGCTCTCCTCTTATCTGTGGGCTTTAGAGGACACACTGGCCTTTAACTGCAAAAGCTTGTTTTCTGTACAAATTTGGATTTCTTTAATAATCCTAAACTTAATTTGTCTATCAGGGAGCAACTTTTCTTACTTCTGTAGTTTCCACTTAATTCTTTGCAATTATAATGAAAAAATGTGAAGCCTTGTTATTTTTCATTGCTTCAACGCAGATATTTAATAATTCTTTTAACAAACCTGATTTGATTTCTTTTTGTATTTAAAGTTGATTAACACCAATACATTGCTTAATAATAATAATAATGAAATCTTAGGTTTTTATTTATGGATTAATTATTTTTAATTAATTGAAGAAACAGAAAGCTCTATTTTATATTCCTGACCCACTGGCAGTAGCTTTGTATTGTCCATGTTTGGGGTGTGCTTTCCTTGTTCTCTGTTTACACCATTACTTTAGTAGTGACAGGATGATATTTCCTGCATTTCTCTTATATCCATTAAACAAGTGCACAAAATCCTACTTATTGGTATCTTTTGCCACCCCAGGCATTTTCCAGGTTGCAGGATGCCATGGAGTTTGTAGTTGTGTTCACATGTGGGATCTGTCTTTTCCTTGACAAGCTGTTGGCCTTTCTTGTTGTTCCACCTTCAACTTCCCAAGCTCTCCTGATACTTTGCTTTCCATATTCTGGTTTATTGTTTTGTTGCAGCGTTTAATGAACACGCAAAGGGTTGCCTGAAATATTTCTGAGTTTTCTATTCAACCTTTTTAGGGAATATAATCCTTCCTGGTGTCTGACCTTGCTTGAATTTTAATTCTGTGTAGCAGTTCACTTATAACAACTGCTAAGAAGTGGTGGTGATTTCAAAGAAGCTTTAGACATCTTGTAAGGACCTCTCTCAAGTACCTTCCATGGACACAACATTTGTAAAGTATCTCAGGGTTTAGGGGGGTTGTGCAGTGGAGCCCCTGCACTGTGACAAGGACAGTGGAGTAGTTCAGCTACAGTCGCTGATATCTGGTGGTTAGAATAAGAAAGGGAGGTATTTGAAGTTGTAATTAGTGCTTATTGGGGTCTAAATACATTCAGGTGCCCAGCAATCAGGTTCCTAAGGCCCGCTGATAGTTCCTGCTGTTTAAATTCCTAACTGAAAACGTGACTGTGCTTCCCTTGGGTGCGTTTAAAAGAATCCCCTCATCCTCTGGTTTGGCTTCATCCCTGCAGTGATCCATTCCTTGCTGTCTGCTGAGGTAATTTAAAACTCTGATGTACTGGGTCTTTCAGTTCTGGAAATGCTGTTCCCAGCATCAGCCTGCTCACCAGGAGACCTTTTAGCAGGACATCAGCTGTTTTGGCAGGAGCTCCCCAAGGCTTTACTCTTTCTTTTATTGATGTGAGTGCCATGGTGTGTTTGGGTTCCAGCAGGCAAGGTAAAGGTGCAGGCTGTTTGTGAGACCCCCTGAATCATTTCCATTCTTTCGATACAGCCCCTGGGAAAAAACTTGAGTTGTGCTAAAGTTGAATTGAGTGCTCTGGAGACAGTGACTGTGAGATTCACTCTGGGTTTCTCTGTGTAATGGTGGATAGTTCACACGTTGTTGTCAGATAGTTATAAACCTACTTTAGATCTCTTCTACACTTGTTTTACATTTTCTTACTTTGTCCTTTTTTTATCATGTTAAGCCCAGTCCTATGGAATACAAAATATTTGGTTTTAGCAGGCACCAGGCATAAAACTTAATCCAGTTTCAGGTTTTTAAGATATATTTTGATACACTGTTTAAAGCAATCCTCTTCTGAAAGTGGGATATTCACATAACACGCAGACTTGGGGTCATGTGAGGTTTTTATTGCCCTTTGTTATGTCTTTCATCATTCAGTTGCAACTTTGTCACCTATGTCCCAAAGCCAACTTGCAACAACCTTGTGTTCCACTTACATAAGCTTAATTTCTATATTTAATGAAACTAGACGTCCTGCCCAGAGATAAATCTTTGATGCACTCTGACCTGCCTGCATTTCTATTACCTGTGTCTGTAAAATCACTGTCTAATAGTAGTAAATGAAAAAGAAAACCCTTGTTGAGAATATTTGCTCAGTGAGCAGGGAAATCACTTTTGACAGCTAGAATATGCATTGGACCTCAAGGCAAACAAACAAAAAAAGAGAGGAATATATACAGAAGGGCTTTTCCTTTCTTCCCAGCACTGTAAGAGAGGTTGATGGGAGGAAAGTACAGATGAAAAACACAATTAGATGGCAAGATGCGTTATGTGGCCTAAAGCACAGGTAAGATTTCCTCATAAGAAATAGTCGATTTAATTATGTTTAGAGAAAGCCAGGCACGGGGGAGATAATGAATCCATACTGTGGCCAAAAGGAATTTCTGTGTCTGTAATCCTGAGAGATAATTGATTTCCTTTTCCTAAATGATCACGGCAAGTTACTACTTTATTTTGGAACTTTCTGTTACTCACGAGGTTCAGAATTAGGAGGCCTGCAGGCTAAAAATCCCATTTTCAGTGATTGTTTTTTTCCCCTTTGTTCCTTTCCTCCTTCCTGCCCCCTTCTGCTTACCTAACTGCAGCTCCCATCCCAGCCAGGTAGTCTGGCCAAAATAGCTCCTGCCATCTGGAACAGTCACTGTGAACCACTCGGTGACTTCCTCTCATTTCAAATGTCAGCTTGAATCTTTTCCCCCTTGCTTGCTGCTCCCTTAATTTTCTTTTCATTTCATTATTCATTATTCAACAAGGTGACTGTGGTGTTTGATTGTGTGGATGTACAGTGTGCATGAAAAATGCTGTGCAGGAGAGAGCTCTGTTCTTCCTCCTCTGTCTTCTCCCTTATCCTGATCCACATCAGGGTCTGGTTGCTACTGATATGTCATCTCTCCTGTGAGGATTATAATGATGTATTGCAATTATATTTAGCTTCAATATGAGTGCAGAGCTGTCTAAATTTTCTTTTAAAAGATGCAAAGAAAATAAAATTCAGGCAAACCATTATTTTTCAATTAAGATCATTTTTTTTCCGTATCATTCCCAACACATTTTTGCATTTTCAGATGTTTGGTGGATTGCTGAATTTTCTGATAAGCAAACTAAACATTGCTCTCTTACCATGAAGGTTATTCCTGTCATGTTGCAATTAGATGGGAATGTTTTTTAAATTCTGACTTGTTTTGAAATAAGCTACACTTATATTTGTAGAGAGGTTTGAAATCAGCTCTAGGACTTTGATAAGGAAAAAGTAGGAGTGTATTAAAATATAATTGTTGCACTGGGTTGGTTTAACAATGACTTTAAGACAGTCTGCTGAATAATAATACAAATGTTTTAAGGTGCTGTTCCAGTGAGTGCTGGGGTTAGGACAGAGCCAGGCTCAGAGCTGACAGCACAAGGCTGTTGGTGCTGCATTTGGCAGAGCAGGATTAAGCACTGAGGTCTGGAACTTCTCCACGTGGCTCTGCCAGCAAAACTGAGTCCTTGGTTTCTTGGGGGCAGCAGTGACAGAGTATTCGAATGTTTTGTTGTTTTAATGGTCTGAAGAGCAAAGTGGTTTTCTTGAGCATTTGCATAATCCCTAAGTTAGAAATTAATAATTCATAACATGTACTTTTGAAGTTCTCATTTTGTTGAAAATTAGGGAGTGACATGGGATTGTATAATCTTCCTTTTAGGTATTTGTCCTGTCCTTTTGAGCTCTCTACACTTTGGCAGCGTTCACACAATACATCCAATGCCTCAGACTGCAGCTGTCTGACATTTTCCAAGAAGGATTTTTAGGGTGTAATGCATATCCATCATTTACAAAGGGCTATTTCCATTCCAGCTTTCACTCTGATGTGAAATCCATCTTTTCTGGGTCAAAGCTTTGATACCAGTATGGAGTTAGGGACAATAAATGATGATGGGGGAAGGTTACTAGTAAACAGAATTTTAGTTTCTAGGGCAACTTTTGGCATTGAGATGTTCCTGCTCAGGAGGGTGTTTATAGAAACATAGAATCCTAGAATGGTGCAGGGACACCTTGCAATATCCCAGGTTGCTCCAAGCCCTGTCCAACCTGGCCTTGGACACTTCCAGGTATGGGCCAGCCACAGCTTCTCTGGGCAACCTGTGCCAGGGCCTCCCCACCCTCATAGGGAAGAATTTCAGTTTCCCAGAGGTGACTTCATTTCTTTTTTCTGGTGCCCAAATGGTTGCTTTGTGTCAGTGTTACCTTCACAAGAGCAGACTTTACTCATGACCTTCCTATATTTTCTTCCCAGGTGTCTGTCCTTCCCAGGGAAATGTAGGTCTGACAACTCACAGCCAAAACTTACTCTGTAAAGAAAATGGGGTTGCTTAAAGAATTAGGAGCGAGACCTTGAACTGCTTTTGGAATTGCCTGTGAGAGACTGGATATCCCCCTGCTGTGTGCCAGCCATGTGAGCCTTGGAGGAAGGCAGGGAGTCACAGTTTGTGCCATTCTGAGCTGGGGTGTTGCCTTCACCCCGTGCTCCAGCTGTGCTGAAGTGACAAACAAGGCAATCCCAATGCCCTGAGAGCTGCCCAGGCAGCTGCAATTTCCCAGAAAGCTGGAAATGAAAGGGGAAAATGATAAACTGTTTGTGTCTGGTCTTGCTACAGCAAGTGGATGTTCCATGTGCCAGCTTGAAACAAACTTAACCTTATATTTTTGGGGTCTTTGTGTCTGTTCCCTGCACTTGGAGCTGCTGCTGTGCAGAGCTCCTGGCTGTGTCCTGCACTGGGCAGTCGGGACACCTCACTCTGATGCTCTCAGCATTTGGATGTATTTCTTTTTAATCTTTTCCATCTGGAACAAGGTCAAGAGGGTTATTTTTTCCTTTGCCCCAATATTAGGTTCCTTCACCTCATTTACAGCAAACCCTTGAGAAGTTAAGCAGACAAGGAAATCCTGCAGGATACAGAAGATGCTTTTTTAAATTTTAGGTACTAATTTTAAAGGAAGAGGCATTTGGGCAGTATTATTACTTGTATAGAGCCTCTTTCAAGTGCTAGAAATCTGGAACAGTCTCTCTGTTTTAGAGGCAAATAAAATTTGCCTTTTTTTCCTGTGAGCCATGTTGAATTAATTGGAAAGAAATGAACCTGTTATTTCTGACTGACTCAGATTGGCTTAGGAAGGCTGTTTGGAAGGTTGGTAATTCTGAGTGGGGACTAGGATGGCATTTTGCATGAAATATCTAACTTGTTAGTGGTGATTACAATACCCAAGTCAAGATGATGAGCTTTGTGCATCAACTCACAGAGTAGTTTTGGGTTTATTGGTGTCTTTGGGTAATAGTCTGAGGGAAGGGAAGATTGCAGTGTGCTTTTGCAGAGCAGACAGTAATGGCTGTAGAGAAGCAGGAGTCTGTCTTGGTCACAATGAACCTTTGAGAGGACTTTTTAAAATACCCATCTATCACATTTATTCGGGTATCATTTCTGCTGCAGTGTCCGGGATGTGCTGCTTCAAACGCTCACAGAAGGTCTGTAGAAGGCACCACAACCCTGCTGACTCTGCTCGGGATCTTTGTGAGGATGAGTGAGCAGTGGGCTCAGCTCTTTGGGAATGTGCTGCAGCTCAGGGCAGTGAGAGTGCCCTGCTTTTCCTGTGAAACAGTGTCAAACACTCCCTGCAATCACAGAGCAAAGCAACTCGCGTGGGACTCCCTCCCCCAAGTGTCCTTTTCAAGTAACTTGACTGAAACTGGAGGAAGACGAGTCAGTTTTGAACTCAGTGCCTTCCTCTTAAATAAATATACAGCGAGATTCTGTCATCTTTCCTTAACTGCTCTGGTGCTATTGGGGGTAGATAAAAAGCAAAAAGTGTTGCATTTGTTATTTTCAAATCAAAAGGCAAAGAGTAAATATTTAATGTTATAAATAAGTATAAATACTGAATATAATGATTTGAGGTTTTTTCTTACAATTTTTTTGACTACAGTTAGCAAAATGCCCTTCTCTTGGAAGGCTGAGATAGGGATAGTGCCTCAGAATGGTGCAGCCCCTCCTCAGCATAGTGCTACATATTTTAATAGGTTGTGATATTTTTGAAATGAGCATATATATGTATATCTGACTAACCTGCCCCATTTGTTTCCCAGGGTAACAAGTTGTTACATTAGTTTCACGTTTATCCTTTTGATCACTGAAAATAAGGACAAATATTCTTGCAATCTTATTTATCCCTGGTATAAGACAGCGCTGACTGTGCTGGTCTTCCTTCCACCCTTGAGCACTTGCTCTGAGGGCTCATGCATCAGCTTTTCCTCCTGAAGTGTTTTCTCCCTTACTTTTCTTTAAATATTCAGGATCCTCACTTCACAAAAGACTGGTGTCACTCTACCCTGAGGAGTGTAGGTGTGCCATTGTGCTTCCTTCACTTCCCAGCTGCAAGAACATACTTGTCTAGTGAGCCATTGTCTTATTTTCCCACCTGCTCTTTCTTTAATTGCCATAAATTCCAGAATTACAACGGTACACAGGAGGGTTGGCAATTCAGGGTAGGTCATTAAGCCACCAGCATGTGCTCCTGGTTTTGATGTTTGCCTGGCTAAGCAAGGAAGTGCCTTTTGAGTCCCATGAGCTTCTTGATTATCATGGAGCAGTTGGAGTTGGAAGGGACATTGAAGATCATCTTCTTCCACCCCCTGACATGTCAGGGACACCTTCTACTATCCCAGGTTGCTCCAAGCCCCGTCCAACCCGGCCTTGGACACTTCCAGGGATGGGGCAGCCACAGCTTCTCTGGGCAACCTGTGCCAGGGCCTCCCCACCCAACAAGACCAGCTGTATCTTGCCTGCTATTTATGGTTTTGTTTCTCCATGAGAAGGAACTCCCAGCTTTTATTTGATCAGGAGCTGAGACTCGTAACAGGCATGTGCTGGTCTCTGTCCTTGGGGTGCAGTGAGTAGTGTTAACCTCACACAGTTCAGGTCATTTCCTTGGGTATGGATTGCCTGGGAATGTTCATGCATAGAAATCCCTGCATTATTACATTTTTAGCATTATCACGTATCAGTGCTGCTTCAGTCCCGCCGAGCATGAAGGCTAATCCACATTCCAAAAGCAACTAAATGCCAAGAAAAAAAAAATTGACATTTACAACAGAATCATTTATTCAAATTGTTTATTTCATCCAAGCATGAAGCTGGATTAAAAGTTACTTAAAAATAGTGTTGCAGCTGAGTACTCAAATAATGCTTTGGTAATATTGACAAGTACTTGGGTGCTCAAGCAATGCCTGGGGACATGTGGCCTTTGCTGTATGATTGGCTTCTTAAAATCACTTACAATTGCAAGCTTGCATAAAGATTTAAGGATAAGTGCACTGGCACAAATTGCCCAGGGAAGTGTCCAAGGCCAGACTGGACAGGACTTGGAGCAACCTGGGCTAGTGGAAGGTGTCCCTGCCCATGGCAGGGGGTGGAATGACAGGATCTTTAAAGTCCCTTCCAACCTAAACCATTCTGGGATTCTATGATTAGCTCAGAAACAAAGCTTTTGTTTTGTCTTTACCTTCTTTTTTTTTTTTTTTCCTCTCAAATATATTAAGGCAGTTTTCCTCCAGGACTTTACCTCCCTTATTTCCATATATATTTAAATTTTTTGCATTCCAGCTTAAATTTTTACGGTGCCTAAATGAAATTGGTCCCATTATAAACTTATAGTCAGTTTGGTAATGTAGCAACTTAATATTATATAAACATGTTTCTTGCAAGAAAATTTGTTTTGAGTGAAACCATATGCACATGTTAATGGGAAATATTTTTCACACTTCTGCTTTTTTGCCATTCTTTGTATTTGTTTCAATACTTATTAATAGCATCCTTCTGAAACTTCTCTGATGAGAATATACAGCAGATTTTTTTTAACTGGAGTACAGTTTTAAATGTCTTGGATGTGATTCCAAACAGAGCCAAATGAGAGTGAAATAATATGTACTCCCTGATTGATTATATAGCAATAATCATACTTAGTGACTTTCCTGATATTATATAAAACCCTGGAGCAAAGCTCTATCAATAAATTAATTATCATTCACTTTTTTGGTGTGTAAATCAATCCACAGGTACTTTTCACTGTTGAGCTTTTGCTGGGGAACTTGCTGTATACTGATCTTTGAGTTCACATCTTGTTCTTTGGAGAGGTTGCAGCACTCATTTGGACAGCTTCCCACCTTTTTCCTGCAGTAAACAGTTGCATTAGAAGGGTAGTATTTTGGGGGGGTTGAAGTTGTGAATTTTGACAGGTTTGAGGTAACCTCCACTACTTTCCAGCACGACACTGCATTTTGTTTATCCTGTAATTCGTGTCTCTGTAGAAAATCTGCTTGGCAAGCAGTGCTTCCTGGTGCTTGGTGTCTCACAGCTCAGTCTTTTGGGGAATTCAGTGTGGATGGTGGTTTAGCTGTCAGCACTGGCTGTCCACTTGATTTAAAGGATACTGCTTCACCCTCAGGAGATTTCTATCCAGCTAACAGGCACTTGTGACTGATAATTAGGGTACACACCATGGAATGGTTTGGGTTGGACCTTAAAGATCATCTCATTCTGCCACCCTGCCGTGGGCAGGGACACCTTCCACTAGCCCAGGTTGCTCCAAGCCCCATCCAACCTGACCTTGGACACTTCCAGGGATCCAGGGGCAGCCACAGCTTCTCTGGGCAACCTGTGCCAGGGCCTGCCCACCCTCACAGGGAAGGATTTCTTCCTAATATCCCATCTAAACCTCCTCTCTGTCAGATAAAGCCATTGCCCCTTGTCCTATCACTCCATGCCCTTGTCCAAAGTTCCTCTCCAGTTCTCAGAACCCCTTTAGGTACTAGAAGGGGGGTTCTAAGGTCTCCCTGGAGCCTTCTCCAGGCTGAACAACCCTGAGCCTGCCTCCATAGGAGGGGAGATGATGATTTGACTGTTTTTTGCTCTGTGTGGTTGTGTGAAAATGGAAAGGATGTTGTCCCATGTAGGGCCAA
This sequence comes from Manacus candei, assembly GCF_025592945.1. Classification (NCBI taxonomy): domain Eukaryota; kingdom Metazoa; phylum Chordata; class Aves; order Passeriformes; family Pipridae; genus Manacus; species Manacus candei. The sequence goes on from NW_026138084.1 coordinate 1,259,267, forward strand.
GTATCACCACTTTATCCCAGCCTTACTTCTGATGGAAATGATTCTTTCTCTCAGGGCTCACCCATTTGAGCAATACCATTAGGGTTTGCTTTTTCATGTGTGTATTGTATCATGGGTACCTGTGAGGAGATTCATCTGATACCTTAATGTCCAGTTACAGCTTGAAAGGTCTTTTTTTTTTTTCTTGCTGCCTGCTCCTTTTCCAGTTAACATGTGGATCCACAGAGGCCCCAGGTCGTGGTGCAGCTCCCTGCAGAGCTCTGCCAGTACCTGCTGCAGGAGGAACAACTGAGCACTTACACCCACTCTGCTTCCCATCTTTTCACCACATTTTTCCCAAAAGCAAAGGCCTTCTGTATTATCTTGTAGTGTGGACTTGCCTTTACCAAAAAGGAAAACTGACTTCCTTCCTTAATAAAAGTTATTTTTCTACATATTTATTGCTAGGTTTAATAATTCCTTTTTATTTTCCTGGTATAGATGCCAGACTAGTAATTCTGTATTTAGTAATTACTAGTAATTACTAGTCTGTATTTTACTCATATAGCCACTATAATCTTATAAAATGAGAAAATTAATGACCCTTCTTTCCCCTCTCTCTGCTGCTCCAGTCACCTGCACTGGAAAAATCCTCCCTTTTTCCTGTTCCTTGGCAGTTTCTGCCTCTGTGCAGCAGCTTCTTTTAGACCAAGTTTGCAGGTTGCATGTTACACACAAACCTATTTTTGTAAAATCATTACTGCAGCCCGAAATGTGACTTCAAGCTTTAAGACACCTTTAGTTCTGCTTTAGTTCTTTTGGATTTTATGCTCTTGATACCTTAGAGATTTTTTTTCCCAAGTCCTCCTCCTCCTCCTCTATTTCTTTTTAATCCTGCTTTTACATGCAACACTCATTTGCATTTTATTTTTTTACTAAAGCTTCTGCCCAGATGGAGAGTTTTATATGTTCTTAACCGTCAGGGGTTTTTGTGCAGGATTTTTAAAAGCAAGGTCAGTCCATGGGAAGTTCTGTTATTCCTAATGAAGGATAGGTGGCACTCTTGTTATTTTTGTTTGGGTCCTTGAAATAAATTAGGTGTATGTACTCTCTCAGAAAGATTTCTTTTTATAGAGTAAGTGCTTTAGAGAGTGTTCTTGAACATTGAAGAGGATTTGATTTTATTATTTTTTTTTATATGAACATGTACTTCAATTGCCTGAGTCTGTGACTGGATCAGAGTACTGTGTAGGAAGAGAAAATGTTATTTTTATGAAGACCTCAAGAAAAAGTGCTCAGCTGCATGGGACTGGCTCATTTGACATAAATAATTTTTTGGGTATTTTTATTTTCTTACTATTTCATTAGGCAGAGAAGAAAGTCAACAAAAACTTTAATGTAATTTTAACTCCAGTTATACCTTTCCACGTTGTACTTTCTTGTTAGTTGAGTATTTGAAATGTAGATTTAAGCTGGCATGGTGATCCTAGCACTGCTGAATGAAAGGAAATGGCAGGTTAGCAAGTGCTGAACAGTCTACAGAGCCTTTATTTCTTAAACCAGGGAAGTAAATATGTGTTGCCCTAATTGTGCCAATTGATCACAGAATTTGTTACATTTGTGTGTTTGAGGATCCTCTCTTATGATGTAAAAATCCTGAAATACATCCTGGTAGAGGTAAGAGATTGTGGATGTTTTATGTCACTTTAAAGGAAGATTTGTTTCAGCTCTAGGGAATGTTTTTTCCCTTCTCTGGCTCTGTGTGCAGCCAGAACGTGGTTCCATGGAGGTATTTTAACCTTGGTGCTTGATTGCTGCAAATCAAATCAATTTTATTATTCCTGGGGGCTGACAGCTTCATCTGGCTGAGGCCAAGTGATTTGGTGACCTCGGACCTGTTTCTCTTCATCCACTTGTCAGTCCATTGGTTCTGTTACTGCTCTGCCCAGAAAGGTGCCCCGTGGTGGAAGGAAAAGTGGAGCAGTAGAGCTGCAGTGAGCAGAGATTGGAAAAGTCTCCATCCTGCCTCTGAAGAGTATGAATCTCTCCCACGGGAATATCTAAATACTCGATATTTTGTCACGTGTTTTTGCCACGTAAAAACATCTCTGTGATGGGGTTGTGGCTTGGCCAGTGCCACAGACCCTTTTCAGGGAATTTGTCAGCTGAAGCCCTCTAAGCAGAGCCATTCCCAAGTTCTGAACCTCCTAAAAGGCTCCTTTGGCCGTGCAGTACAAAGAGAAAATTAAATAGGTGATGTGGAAGGAAAGGAGATGCTCATTATAGACAAAAACACAGATTTGTGTGGTTTTCATTGAACATTTCCTGGTGGATGTTACTACCTAATCAGAGCATAATGTGCTTTGTGTTGTTTTATATATTTTTACAATGCTTTAATTTTAGTTAACTACAGTTCAGATTTCTTGCCAGTGTTTCGCTAGCATGGCATGAATTTAGTTAAAAGAAAATCTTTCTTGAAAGAGTTTCCAATCTAATTTGGGTTTTAGATATCTTCACTTTAAAATATTTAGTCGGCGTATATTCACTAGGGAAAGAGAGTTTGATTTTAATTTTCACGATGATTGAATTATGGAATTAAAAATTCATTGAACAAGCTATTTTGTTTTAATGGATGAAGAATCATATTATAAGTTGGCAGTTTATTTTGCAGTTTATATTTTTGGTGCCCTCCCATGTAACACAGGCTCACGTATTACTCATCCCTCCCTTCTTCTCCTGCAAAGTGATTTGGATTTCTAAAAATCTTTTTAATTTCAATACCCTGAGGTATTTGAATAGAAGAGTCTCAAAGAAAAACCTATTTTGGTGCAGGAAGTTTTCTTGATATTTTGGATAACATTTACTTTTACTTTCCAGCACCGAAGCAGCTTTCAAGCTGATGCCTGTTATGGCAAAGAATTTTGTGTTTTGTGTAATAGTACAAGTCCCAAATGGGGGCAATTATTGAAGTTAACACTTTTTACCCAACTGTGGGAGTACCAGCATCTTTGAGAGACTCCGATTTTGGTTCTTATTTATGCTTGACATTTAATGTGCTTGACATTCTGATTATTTTACACCTACCTAATTTCTTCTAGCTCAAGGGATAATGACAATATTTTAAGCATCTGTGAAGTGTAGCTGTATGTTACTGAGCAGGTGCAACACTACAAACGGAAGGAAAAAGTCCCTAAACCATCTCTGGAATCGTTATTTTTCGTGTTGCATATCTCAGGGTCAGTTAGATTGGTTATCAGTTTGGTTGCCAATATCAACCTTACTAATATTTAATGTCCTTTTATTTACCTATTTATCTATTTGTGTGTAAATAGATGTATATAAATGACACTCAGACACAGTGCTGGACTGTGGGCTTACATTGTGTCCTTTGTGATCTAGGGGTGAGGCATTATTGGGAGAGATTTCTGAGTAGTTACTGGGAACTTATATTTTTCCTAAATTTTAAATTAAAATGGTGCTGTAAAATAACAAACTCAATATAAAATTCAACCCATTAAGCTGAGCCCATATGTCTATGGCACATATTTACTGCTGGCACAGTAGAACTTAGAAACAGCTGACCTGTGTCTTGGTTTACAGATAACTGGGATATAACATGAGAAATAAATGGAAAAAAATTATCCAATTAAGTATACTCTCTGTGAAGTCTTTGCTCTCCCTTTGGGACATAATTTTATTAGTCAGCTTCTTGAGTTGTATTCCCATTTAATATGCAGTTCCCTGTGGTCACATCAGGTTTTAGGCTCTTTTTAAAAGGTTCAAATGGGTATCAGGGAAAGAGGAAGAAGGAGGAAAACAGTGGGAAAACCAAGCTCTTCAGAGAAGTGCAGCTGGTGGCCACAACTTCCTTTTGTTTCCTTTACTGGGAATCTTGTGCTGCTTTGGACTATCGTAGTTGTGGGTAAATTGACTACATGGAGAATGGGGAAGAAAAGTTAAAATACTTGATTTTACAGACCCATGTGGGGACATTTTAAATACTTCCCCAAGTCCTCACAAAACAGTCGCCATGGCCCAGCAAGGGGTCCTTGAAGCAGCACTGACTGAACGGGTTATAGGAATAATTTTTAAAATTCCTTTATTTTGCAATCTTGCCACCTGCTGGTATACTCTGATAATATAAAATTCAGTTAGAAACGTGTTCCAAGAGTCATATTTTCTCTGGTAGGCAAGATCTTAAGGCTGGATGATAAGCAGGTTCTTTTTTCCAGCTCGCAGGTTCCGTGTGTTCTTCCTTGGCTGTGTCAGTGCCCCGTGTCAGTGCAGTGCAGGCTGTGCAGCCCTTTGCACTAAACATGATGGAATCATATCCTAGAATCATGAGTTGGAAGGGACACTAAAGATTGTCTTGTTCCAACCCCCTGCTGTGGGCAGGGACACCTTCCACTAGCCCAGGTTGCTCCAAGCCCTGTCCAACCTGGCCTGGAACACTCCCAGGGGTGGGGCAGCCACAGCTTCTCTGGGGAACCTGTGCCAGGGCCTGCCCACCCTCACAGGGAAGAATTTCTTACTGATATCTAATCTAATCCTACTCTCTGTCAGTTTGAAGCCATTTCCCCTTGTCCTGTCCCTCCAGGCCCTTGTAAATAGTCCCTCTCCATCTTTCTTGTGGGTTCCTTTGGGTGCTGGAAGGCCACAATTAGGTCATCTTGAAGCTTTTCTTTTCCAGGCTGAACAATGCCAATTCTCTCAGCCTCTCCTCATAGGAAAGGTGCTCAACTCCTCTAATCATCTCCATGACCCTCCTCTGGACTTACTTCAACAGGTCCACGTCCTTCCCATGCTCGGAATCCCAGAGCTGGAGGCAGCTCTGCAGGTGGGGTCTCACCTGAGCAGGGCAGAGGGGCAGAATCCTCTCCCTCCCCTGCTGCCCAAGCTGTGGGATCAGCCCAGGGCATGGGAAGTTTCTGGATGCTGGGTCATGTCCAACCTCTCACCAACCAGCACCTCTAAGTCCTTCTCCCCAGGGCTGCTCTCAATCCCTTGGCTGCTCTCAATCCCTTCATCTCTCTGCTGCCACTGATTTCTACAGACATGAGGGAGGAGAAAGTCTAGAGATATTGTGTGGTCCTGGAACACTGCATTGTGGCACTTTAATCTTCAAAATATATTTGAAATGTAGTTTACAAAGGAATGACGTCCATGATAAAATTAGGCAAACTCAATTGCCCTAAGTTATGGTAAGAATATTTAAGGGATGCTGTTATCCCTAAAACAAGTACTGTAAATCCAAGCAATATGGAACTTAAATGTTTAAACTTTCATTTGGGCACAAGGTGGAGACTGAATCAAGTCCATGACGTGCAAAACCTGGCATTGCTGAAGCTTTGGTGGCAGGAGCGTGGGGAAGCTCACTCCTTTATGTTAATCTGAGATGAAGCAGATGTGGTCTTACTCGTGTCTGCAGGCAAATCCTCATCTATAATAAAAGCTGTTTTCACATAGTGTTCAAAGGGCATTAAACAATCCAGGTTTTTTTGCAAGCTGAATCCAAAGATGATTTACTGAGGGGTGTGATGAATTGCTCGTTAGCTGGAACTCACGAGTCAGAAGTGGGGGTTTTCTTTACCCAGAGTGTCCCCTCCGGCTCTGCCATATGCTGTTGTTTGACACAAGAGTAACTGAATAGATTTCTGCCACTTGGGTCAAAAATGGCATTGTACTGGAGCACAGTGGTTGCCTTTTAAAACAAAAACATGAAGAATTTATTTCCTTCTATTTCTCCTTATGGTACAGTGTTGGTGTGTTCCCACATGGAACACTTGCACCCAGCCCAAGGAGGACTCTTCCTTGCAGCACTGCTGCCTGTCATTTCAGTACACCCACTCGAGCATCTCTTATGAAACCAGTCGGAGTGGCATTTATTCATGGTGGCATCAGTATGGTGACCTTAAGACCTCTCAATTATTCACTTGCAAGTTTTTATGGCATGCAAGGAAAACCAGGGGATCCCTCCCCTCTCCCACCCTCCCTCTCTCTGCCTTTCCCTCTCGCACAGACACAGAACACACAGAGACCCACACAGCCCTGGCCAGCTGCACTGCTCTCCCTCTGCCCTCTCTGAAATGAGGCAGAGGAGCAGTTACTGAAGCCACCATGAGGAGCACTTCCCATTTTGGATCCTGCTGCCTTCTCCTTCTTGGCTGTTTTCGGCCACAGACTTCTCCTTCCCAGTTTCCACCTCCCTCTCCTGCTTCGTGTTCTGTGTTTGTCCTGTTAGTACTGAGTAGCTGTTCTGGAGCAGCTTGAAGTCCTGAAGGTTTAGAGTTATGCTCTTTTAGCTATTTTTAAAGATGATGGGAATTATGACCAGTTGTAAGTCTCCAAAGGACTGTGTGCATAAAAAATACCATTTATTTACATAAATGAGAGGCCAGAGGGGCTACAGCTCTGATAAATGGATGAGAACGAGAGATTGTTGGGACTGAAGCCCATGGTTTCCAGCTTTTAATTCACATCTTTAGTCACAGAGTTAGAACTTTTTAATCACATTATTTTACTGCAAAAATGTCCATAACTATTTATGACACTGGATGTTCGCTCTTGGATCCGTTTCTCCTGTGGGGCATCCTTCAGATCAATCCTTGTTTGTTCTATTAATTTCCTTAATTCTCTGGGGTTTGTCAAGTCTAATTATCTTCTTTCTTTCTTCCAGTTTAGAAATCAAGATTGATTAACCAACACGAAAAGCCCCAGCTGGTTATGTGACTTGGAACCCTGTTTATGAAGCGCTCATTCGTTTTCACACGACGACAGCACTGTAAGTTGTTTTTATCTTTTTTCTCCCCCAAATTAAAAATCTGTTGTTTTGTCTCAATAGAAATTCGAGAGAATTCCCAAGGAATTCAACTCTTATTGGTAAATACACTTAATTTGTGGCTTAGTGACACCAGGCAAGGAAATAGAAGTGCCTTATTCACTTTACTGTTCTACTCACCAGAGATTTCTTTCACGTAACGATGTTACTCATGGTTTCATATCATTTACAGAGAGCTTCCCTCAGTTAGAAAGATCAGTCTGCTCTCTCTTTACGCTGTGTTGAATGAAGTGTGGGATCAGTGAATGTGACAAATGTATATTTTGGACTCCATTGGTGGTGGATTATGTAAGGCTGGAAAGCAGGTGCCAGAGGAGATGGCAGTGCCACTCAATGGCACCTCTGCAAACAGCTCTTGCAGAATTCTAGACTGTCCCTCACCTCCCAGACCCTGAGATTTTGGACTAAATAATGATTCCTCTGTACTTGATTTAGGAAGTGTTTTCCCACAATTATAAGTTTGATCCTCATAAGATAAACCTTCAAGTTTTACTTGCAGAACAGAACTGCACAGTGCTATGAAAGCAAGAGTGAGGATACATAAATGAAAGTTCCAGCAGTAATATTACATGACTTAACTGTTGTTTGATATGTATCATGAACTACATGTTATAAGACAAAACTTCATAAAATCATTAGATCCAGGTGGAGTGCTGGCAGGTACATCATAGTGCTGTCTGTGGTGTGATCTCATCTTTGCCTTTTCCAGTTGTGTGAAAATGTTCTGCCCCAACAGTGAGGAGATTCTTTCGTGTCTGTAAATACGTGGTGGGAGTTTTAAAGATTAAATTTTGGTAGCCATAAACTGATATGAGGTTCCACTTCAGGTGTGGGGCAGCACCAGGTTCCCTCAGGCTTTTCTTTAGCTCTACCTGCACTGGAAACCAGGCAGGTTGGATTGGCTGAACTTCACAACCATGTTAAAAAATGGCATTGCCCGATTTGCTCTGAATGTCTGAAAATTCCATTATTTTGTAAGTGAAAGGAACAACTTATTTAGGTATTTATTCTGAATTTTCTGTTGAATAGCAAATGATTCTAGTGACTTGTAAGTGGTGATACAGTGCACGTAAAATCTGTATTTTCATTTGTTACCTCTCTTGTTACTGAAGGTTCATTCACCAAGAAGTGAAAATTAGGTATAATACTCAAACTATTAGAAAAAGAGGAAATAACACTACCTACTAAAGTAAGTTTTGGGGTTATGAAAGAGTAGAACCAATAAAGAAAAATGAATAAGTATTTAGTTTTAAATAGAGTTTTTACAGTGAAATATAAGCTTACTTTTGATTTTTATGATTGCAAAGAGATGTCTGAGCAAATTTGCTTTTATAGGAACAACAAATATATTCCCAGTATGGTAATGAGATTAATTAGCTCCTTATTAGGAAAGAGAATCACACTTATTCTTTTTTTAACAAGTAAAAGTTGGAAACAAAAACATAGCAGGAGTACCCTGTTGCTCTGGGTGTCTGTTGATAGAACACTTCCTCTCCTATGATGTGTGTGGAAACAGGCTTGATATGAAAAGCACAAAGAAATGAATAATACAGATAAAAAGACTTTACTAGTTTTCCATGAGTACTTAAGGAAGTTTTCCACAGAATAGAGCTGTAAGGTCTGCGTAGCTACTGTGGAGAAGACCCCACAAGCTGGTTTTAGATTATTTATTTGCTTTGATACTGTGTGTTAAAAACATGAAATAACTTATGAAGTTGTTGTGATGTTTATAAAAATAATGATGTTTTACAAAGAGGGCACTTGCACAGCTTTCATGTATTCAAAATATTATCTACCATTTATGTGGATAGGAATTACTCGAGGGTTTGCCCTCCTTTGTCACTAATAATTTCCAGATGGATTTCCACCAGGGTGATAAGTGGACCTACAGTTCTCACCTCCACCTAAATGTTTGCTAGGCTCTTTTAGCTGAAACGAATCTAACTTAGATCAAAATGTTCTGCTCAGTGCCCGTGTTTTTTTTCAACAGAGAGCAGAATGAAAAAAGATGGTCATAATGACTGTGTGTGGGCAACTGGAACATCCAACCACTGCAGGGTGTTCAGCATCACTTCTTACTGACAGTCTGGGACTGCAGCACTTTGGCACCGTTGCTTTAGTGAAGGTTTTAATAGGTGCTACAAGCTGTGCAGACCAAATATTGTGCTTGTCTTTCGAAGTATTAGTGATTCAAGCTTCGTTTTATTCAAAAACTCTTAAAACAAGTAGTCTATAATCTATTTGTCAGACACTCAAATGTGTGTAAGAGACTGAAAAGCTAAGACAGACTTACTAGAGAGGCAACTTTCTTAGTCATTCAGCTATTAAAAAAACAAAAGCCTCCTCAAGGTTTTGTACTTTATTTTTTTTTTTTGCAGAGAAATAAGTGGAGTTTGAAATACTGTAATTTTCTCTATTTCTGAGTATAATCCACAATAGTTTTAATTCCTGTTGTGGAAGGCAAGGTGCCAGGCACAATCACACAATTTAGCACACTTGTAAAAATAAAAAATTGTAACTCCCCCCATTCCTAAAGCACCCTCTGCCTTCAGCCTTTCACATCCTCTTCCAGAAGGATATAATGGGCTGACTCCCTGGATTTCATTATTTAACTTGCCTCCCAACCAGAACTGAGATTCCATGTATGTAAGATGTTGCTTGTTCCCACTGATGAACACAAGGTACCTGTTCTGGTTAGACCTTAACACCAGCTTTAGATGTCAGGAACCAGGAGGTAACACTGCTTTGGCTGTGGGAATGTGTCTGGTGAGGCCTGGAGTGCATAAGGAATATTTCTTCCCCAAGGTAGCTGCAGCTGTTGTCCTCTCCTAAAGATATTCCCATATGAAATCCTTCCCGGTTTTGTTTTGTCATCCCTGTGATTTATCAGAGTTATTAAGGGAGATACTTTGGGCTGTGCTGTTATATCTGTGCTCAGAACTGAAATGTCAGCTGGAACTGAGACTGGAGAAGCTGAAGAAATGGTTTTATCTCCAGCACCACGTGCAGCTCCACCCGCATTTCACTTCTGCCCTGTAAATGCAGAGCACTGGGAAGCCGCTGAAACTTTTGGCTTTTCCAATAGTTGCAATAACCTTTGGCAAAGTGCTTTTGTCACTTCTCCCACCTACACTGGAGGGAAGCAGCTGTAACAGCAGAGCGTGGGATTATGACTCTCACTCGACTGCAATTCTCGGCACAAATTATGCACCAGCTCATCCCCAAACCCTGGCACCTATGGCAGCAAAGTTGGGTTTAGAGGTGTGAGGTAGGACAGTTCCATTCATCTATTTCTGTCTTATTTTTCCTGGGATTGTCCCCTGTGTTTTGAAGGGGAAGAGGAGCCTGTCACTTGTTAGATGTGAATGTGATGATATTCATTCAGAGTTGTGCAGAAGCAGGGTGGATTTGTAACTTCAATTACCCGGACGATCATTTGCACAAGTGAATTAAATATATCTGTGAATATATCTGAACTTGTGCTCCTTTGAAGAGCAAACTTCCTTTAATTAAATAATCTTTTCCTCCTATCTGAAGTTAGTGACATTTTATAATCATACAATTGCTGCTTAATTTCAGCTCTACGTAATTTTAATAGGTCAGAAAGGGTGATATTACAACATAACTATATTCAGTGAGAGAGTAACAGTAAGACACTAGTTCTTGCCTGGGGTTTCTCATCAGTATTAGAAAAAGTATGAATTGTTCTCTCTGTTTTAGAGATGATGGGACCTGTGGCTTTATGATGTTATCCAGCATGTCTGTGCAACCCTCTCTTCCCGTGTTCTATTGACTGACCATCCCAGTGTAATGACTCTCTCCAGCAATATATTAAAATACCATATGGAAACACAAAAGCCAAAGGAGTTAATGGATCTTAATGGAATAAAATTAGGATTTTTTTTTTTAATTATTTTGAAGCAGAAAAAAAGAAATGTGTTCCTACAGAGTTCTGTGCTGTGTGTGCTGTTCAAACCATCCGTTGGATTTGAACACATTAAACATGAAGTTAACATATAATGTTAGTTTATTTTCTTATTATTGGCTGTTACTCTGGGATTTAAATATTTCTTATCTGTCTTGGTGTGAAATAGTTGTTGAAAAATGATAAAGACCAGCAGTGCAAGGAGCTGATTTTCCTTTCTGCACCAAATGCAAGGCACTTGTCTGGTAAGAGTACAGAGGGTGTTGGTGTTCCATGGGATTGTAAGGAATTGAATGACGTTAGGGACAGCAAATGTCAGGTGAGACTTCAGTAAATGCTGGTTATTGATGTAATTATTTCTTTCTTACTTACTTTTGATGCCCTTTTCTGATCTAAAAATGTTTTGGAAATGTTGAATATAATTAAAAAGATAAGACCTTCCTAGTAATAATGAAAATATTGTTGTAATATTAATGTTATTTTTTTTATATAATATATTTTAGTTTTGCGTGTTGGGGAGAATTTTGGTTTTGCCTTTCCTGTTCATACAGTGGATTTGCTGCACTGCCAGCAAAATATCTGCTTTGAGGATGACCATTTCCTCTTGACTTTGAAACAATCCTTGATAATACCAATAAATCTCTTGTAATCAATGAACAGCCACTGTCCATGGAGTGAAATGCACTTTAGGGTTTCTCTTGGCAGGATTTTATAGACATGTTGCTGGATTTGTACTGGCTTCTGGCTCTTCCTAGAGCCCAGATTAAGGCTTTTCTCTTGGTTTCTCCTAATGCAGAGCATATAAAATGTGAATTTTCTTAATGTGATATGTAGAGGGCTGAGTACAATTCAAATGCTAATATATAGAAACTAAGTCTCACAAAGGAGTGTGTTAACATTTGTCTTAATTCACTGTATTTCTAAGGATATGTCCCAAATCTTGCTTGGCATATCACACACTACATTGTACAAATTCACCCTTAAAGGCAGAGAGAAGCATTTGCTTTTTGCATAACTTTGAGTCCTATGATCCCATGGAAAAGTGAAGGTTTCCTTTCATGACCCCACCTGAGCCTGCTTTGCTGATTCCCCCACTTTTCTCCTCCATTCCCGTGTTAAATTTCCCTTTTCCAAGGAGAAACAGAAATGAATATATCCAGCAGAGACTGGATTGGGGATTTATTTTCCAGCTGACATTGTTTTACTGTTTTCCTGGATGCTAGAAAGTCTCTCATTTACTTTGGTGTTCTTGCCTCTCTTTTTCAATTTGCCCTGCAAGTGCAGCTCCTTGCTGAGATCAGGCTTAGCTCAATTTAGGCAAAATACTAGTCCTTTTTTTACCTAGTTATTATTAGAATGTCTATTATGCTCTTAGATCTTGTTTAGCAGCTGTAAATTTTAAGTCTGTGTTTTGCCTGCTGTTGTCCATGGCTGTCAGAATTTCCCTTGACTTCAGGAATTGTGCACTCTTACACAAAGTAGGTAAATTCTCTGTTTGCTTTCAGTTTGGTGATCCAATCATTCCCTGTTGCAATTCATTTCCCCCCCGGGGAGTTCATCTAAGCCAGTGATATTAATACCTGTATTGCATGGGTGTTTGATACTTCCCAGCTTTTGCAGGATTGTGTAATCCATTGAACTTCCTACACATCTTTCCCTGAGCTGGAGAGTCCTCCAGAACAGCAAAGGAAGCTCGAGAGGAGTTTGTGACCTCCCTCCTCACCCTGCCTTGGTCATCGTGGCCAACTTGTGCCTCAGGCTTGGCCCTGACTCCAGGCTCCTGCTGTCTTTGTTCCTTAGTTGTCTCTTTAGTATTCCAAGATAGAGGTTTGGAATTTTTTGGCTTCTTATTGTCTATTTGGATGGACCGAGCGACTTGTTTTTAAATCTTATTTCAGATTTCTCAGTAATCTCTCTCTGCAGATGTTGGTGCTTCAGCCCTCAGTGAAGTGATGCTTTGCTTTTTGTATATGTAAGCAACACACAGTCTGCAGCCAGATACTCAAACTCACAAAATATTTAAGAATATGTTTAAATGTGAGGTCTTACAGAAAATGCAAATTTATTACTTACTACTTTTCACTTGATTCTCATGATAGATTTCTGGAGAGTGCTCTGAGGCTTTTCTTCTTGGTGCTATCACTACTTTGCCTTCATGCTTATGCTAATTTTCTTTCTTTGCCAGAGCCCCATAGCACTTGTTATCAGTAGCTACAATTTCCTGCCACCTGTGGTGGAATATATTTCTTCATTATAAGCTTTTTGCTGCTTCCTCAAGTTTTGTCTTTGATTAGCTGCTATGGAATTTTTACATATCATCACTTGTCCTGCAAAACTCAATTATCTGATAGATATGAAAATTGCTGTTTCTAGGTTATATTGTCCCAGATCACTTAGTGCCAGTCCCTGGTACCAGTACTCAGCTGAACTGGGATTAAATTCAGTGCAAGAGAGTCTGGTGGAAGACTGGGTTTTGTAGGGCTGATTTTGGATTTTGTTGGTGGGTTTTCCCCTCTTTTAAAGTGAAAGAGCACTGGAAATGCCAAGGCTCAGTTTAGAGTGACTCACCCAAACTGGGTTGGAATATAGCAGAGATTTATAGTAGAAATTCAGACTTTTTTAGTCTGAATTTAGTGAATATTTTCTTAATCGTATTTGCAGCAACTTTACATCCCTGTTTCAGGGATTATATTTTCAAGGATCTCTTGAAAAATGAGAATGTAAGCAGAGGTTTATCACTCACTATTAAATCTTTGTGGAATGATGTGCTGTGAATCCTCCTGCCCAGACCCAAACAAAAGGGAACATAAATTACACCAGCTACTGGCTTTATAAATGCAAACATGATATTGCTATAGTCCATTAAACGGACTTTTCTGTACTCAGTTTAAAAAACCCAAACTTTTTATCTCAGGAACAGCTGTCCAGCTCCTCATCTGCAGTACAGAGTTTCTTCTCTCCATCAACATCATCTGGAAGGAGGATAAAAACTACAGATTCGTTAGAATGTGATAAAAAGCAGCATGTGTGTATGTGAAGGCAAATGTAAATTACACTGAATTTCCAGCATCGAAAAGGGGACTTGGCAAGTGCAGATGTTCAGCTTAAACACTGTAGGAGGAGAGAGAAGTGGTTTTGTTTCTTTGTGCTGAGCTGTGGTGGAGCAGCTGCTGGGAGCTGAGTGGCAGAGATGAAGTGGCACCGTGTGTAAAGCTGCTGCTGTCTGGGATGCAGGAATCCATCTGATGTTGGCTGGGAAAAGGGCTGATGAGGAGCAACACTGAGGAGAAAAAAGAGAGCAAATAATAAGTTTCTGTAGTCTTTATTGCTTGTATCTTTACTCTTTCGAACCTTACCTGTCCCTAGGATACAAATTATAGCTTGGAGGGAGTGAGTCCATACTAGTCCATACTAGTCTTTGGAAAATTACTTGGATTAGGCACCTTAAGCCTGTTTATGAAACAGTCCAAGTACTGAAAAAATCTACTGGAAAAACTGTAAGGATGACCTTGTGTGGTTCCCCTGTGCCCACTTCTCCCAGGTACTTTTATCAGCTTCTGGGCTGCCACTCTCCCCTCAGGAGCTGGGGCTGATGGTCTTTTGTTGTTTTTGTTTGGTTGTTTGTGGGGCTTGTTGGGGGGAAGTTTGAGTGTTTCCTTCCACCTCCCTCCAAAACTCACTGCTAAGGAATTCTTCCTTCCTTTCCCCATCATCCCACAGGTCCCCAGAGCCCCCAGTCCTGCTACAGTAGGTGATTCACTGCTGGGAATGTCTGTCAGTGTTGCCTGAGAAACCACACACTGGAATGGGAACCAACTCGGTGCCCAGTGGGCACAGGTGGAACTTTCAAATGTGAAACTCTTTCCTTTAAGCAGTTCTGCTTGTCACTGTGCTGCATGGCTGGGGTGACATGACAGTGGGGCACAGATTTGGCAAGGGGGTGAAATTATGGGGGTTGCTCAGTCTGTGTTTTCTCATAAAAAGCTCTTTTTCCCCCCCCTCAAATCCCATGAAGTAGCATCCTTGAAAATTAGGAAAGGCAAACAGTAACAAGGTAACTTTTATTTCTGTATCCAGTTCAAGAGGGACTTTCTGGATCAGATATCACATCTAAACCAGAGTTTATAACAACCAGAAGTGGGTCATTTGTGAGGATGATTCAGGGAACCACAGAATTTTGATGCGAGGTTTGACAGAGGCTGGTGGTGGATTTTGCATTTTAGTGGGTTTCCTTTCCAAAGAAAGCAAAAAAAGGAGAAAACCGACCTGATGTATCGAAGTAAAGAGCCTGCTCAATTGTCTTGGTCTTTCAGAGCAGAATTAAAGAACAGCAAATTGGATTTGCAAAGGCTAAAGGAGGAGGTTACAATAGTTAAGCATGAAATCATTAAGGATCAGAGAATTTTCCGTCTTGTCTTCATGGAGTTTGAATTAATTGTGATAAAATACACACTAGGTAGAAGAAAAATGAAAGAAAGTGAGAAGAGAGAAGAAAGGGTCGCCCTGCAGACCTGAAAAATTAATTTTATTGCAATCTGTATTTGAAAGAAAAATGGCAGAAATAGAAATCCCCCAAATCAGCACAAGAATTTTGCATATTTAGAATATAAAAAGAGCTTTAAAGCACTGGATGTTTTTGCAAATGCATGTGTATGAGTACACATGAAGTTAGTGTGCCTGTCCATACCCCCACTGTTATAGTCCATCACCAGCCCCAAGATACAGTAAGATTTAAACCTGTGAAAAGCTTCAGTTGTTTCCCATCTGGAGCCTCAGTTTAATCCTCTGACTTTGCTACAGAAGCCTTGATCCTTGTGAAGGTGTTAGTTTTTTTCCCCCATAAACTGCGTGTGACAGGGCTTTTGTAACTTCTGTAGTCAAATTTGAGTAAAACACAACTAATTTTCATACTATAAATTAGTATGAATTTAGATTTTTTCCCTTACTTTGCCTATGAAACGCTTGTGCTCACAAAAATCTCTCTTTGATGGTACGACATTTTAAAAAGTCTTGCCATGGTGGTTCAATCCTTGTTGAAGAAGAAGAAAAAGGAGTTGGAAACTTGCATGAATGATTCATTTTGAGCAGCTATTTTGGGGGCCTGGCATCATCTGAGATGTGGCTTCACATGAAATGGGTGGGAAAAGGGTGGTTTATATCCCTCCTCCACCCGGCTATTTAAATGAAAATCCATACAACTCCACCAGGAGACTGTAATCGGGATTTGTTTGGAAAGGACATGCTTTAAAAATGCAGCAGGGGGAAAAAACCATGGAAGGATCCCAGGATTAGGGAACGGTGGGTTAACTGGGAAATGGAGGAAATCCTGTGGGCAGGATCCAGTCACACTTGGCTTCGAGCCACAGATGTTTGAGGTGCCTGAAGATAAAATCATCCAGAGCAGCTAAAATAAAATTAAAGCTGCAGCAAGGCAAAAGATAAGCTCTGCATATGTTCTCACACGTTAAGCAGAAGGAACTGCTCTCAGAAATGGTTTGGGTGTTGTTTTTTTACTAGTTGGGAAGGATGGAGAAGGAAGGGAGAGGACAGGTCTTTCATTAGTGTGTGAGGGCTGGATGGGGTGAGCTTTCTGGGTAAAACAGAATCAGAGAAGTTCCTTCCCAATGAGAGAAGTTAAATGTTTCTAAAATGTGATTTTAAAAAAAACCCTAATATTTTGCATTGGCTAACAGTCAAGTTATTTTTATTGCTGTGGCTACTGGCTTGAAGTTGCAGTTAGTCTGTTCTGTACTGTGTAAAATTCAATGTTATGAGCAAAAAAACACTCTGATTATATTTATGACAACTGTTTGTAAAGTACTGAGACAAAATCCTCCAATGACAAAGCACTTTTGCTCATATATAATCAAAAGAAAGTAGTGTATTGAAAAAGGTTTATTGCAGCTTTGAATGTGCAGTGAATGAATTTAATGAAACTTCTTTTACACCGGACTTGGTTCCTCATTGATTATTGAGAAATAATCCAAATTTCTCAATGCAGGAGGAAGTCATGTATAAAATACAATTGTATAAAATAGTATAAACCAACAATTTTAATAATAGTTTTCACTTAAGCTGTGAATAATGCAGTTTTAAGGGGCTTGTTTAATTACTCTCCAGTGCTGTTTTTCTTGTTCATTTACAGTCTTCAGCTGTAACTTAACCCAGGCAAAAGTCCTGAGATGTTATAGTTTGACCAGTCAGCTATGAATATTCACTTCTTTTTTTCTGTGAGCAGATGGGATTCCAAGTCTGTGCAGAAATACTGTCATAAGTATTTCCTTCAGTACTTCCTATGTTCTAGTTCTTTTCACAGCTCTCCTTCCATTCGGGACATGTTTGGTGTAGGAAATATGTGTTCTGACAAAATACTTAAAGGTGAACAAAAGGGAGTGTGCTCAGAGAAAGGAATAACTTTGTCTTCTTCAAACTGTAGAAATGCCTCATGTGCTTGGTGTGCTCCTGTGTTTTGAATGGTGATTTATAGGTGCAGCACAAATGGATGAAAGAAAGTTTGAATTTAGAGAAAATAAAGTCCCATGTCTCTCCTGCACTCTCTCTTCTTATAGTATTGGTGTATTTTATTTCTTAACATAAATTACTGCTTTAAAAAAAAAGCCTGATGATCTTTCAAAGATTAAATCCTCTGTTTACCAGCCGGGCAGGATGTAAAAGGCAGCTCCAAATACATCTTAGCCCAGTTTGAAGCCATGTCCTGTGAGCTCTGGTGGTGCAGGTGGAATTCCCACCGTGGGGAATTGTGACAGAGTTTGCAAAGGTCGGTCTTTCTGTTGCTCTTCAGAATTTGGGGTGGACAAGGATTAAGTTTTGCTGGATGGAAAATAGGAGCTGGTCTCAATCAGGGTCAGCTTTGTTCCCATACATCACATTGCAGCTGCAGTGGGTGGTTTTCACCAGCAGTAAATGAGCTGCCCCCACATAAGTCATGGATTGCTGGGAGAGAGAGGGTTTTTTTCCCTAACAGAACTTTAATGAATCAAAGGAAGTCTTGCCAGTAATTTTACAATGCCAGTCCCATGGAGTTCCAAGTCAGTGCTGTAATGCACAGTACTTACAGAATTTCATTAAGCACCACACCTGTTAATTCCCCATCAGATTGAGGACAGCGAATCAAAACAACTTCATGTGAAGAAAATGGGCTCTGCCATGAGACCTCAGTGGTTCTTTCCATGTCTTAAGTATATTCCCTGGGATTATTCTGCTAATTTTCTACCTCTAATTGTTTGTTAAATGGACTTATAAGGTCATGTTGTAAATTAGACTAAATTGTTTGGTGCCAGAGTTGTCTTGTTGTGTGAATTTTAATAGACAAATATTATTGGCCACAATACAATTAATAGATTTTGAGTAATTCTGCAATCTCAGATTTTACAGCTCTTTCTAAAAGATCTTTAAAACTTCAATTTTGTGATTTTTATCTTTTCCTAAAGCAGTCCTTTAACTCATATCAGAAATAAAAGAAAATTTTCCCACAGGCAATTCTTAATACTTTATGCAAACTCCTGTTGCAAAATGATCTATATCTTTACTGCAACTGATTTGAAAGTGCAAAAGGTCAAAAGTGTCCTAATGTGTTTTTGAAATCCACGTGTCAGCACAGCACATTTCAGAAGGGCTGATGGGCCTCTGTAGAAATTGCATTTTTCTTTTGATTTTAATTTTATACCTGGAAAGGATTAGGGGATATTCATTTCAACTCATTGCTGAAGGGTAAGAAAATATATTTAGAATAGAAGATGCATATTGGAAAATATATGGAGGGATGTAGTATAAGGAGACATTTATATGGTTTAATTATTTTATGTGAGTGATGTAAAAAACCCACTTTAATTTTTTTTTCCCATCTACTGTGCCAAATCTCCATGTTTTACTTGCTACTGGTTAGTGCAGTGTTATTGCTGACCTTGTTCCCTACCGAAGAGACATCTCACATAGCAGAATTTCATCTAAACCAAAATACAATTTCCTAGAAAGCAATACTGAGCCTTGATTTATTTACTCATTCTGCCTTTCCGTCACCTATCATTTTGCCAGAGCTGCTCCCTGTTGATGGTGACCTTGCAAGATGACAGATTAATTCCAGCGTTCGGGAATTTGTGCAGGCTGCTACTCAGTCTTTTGCAATATGTATATGTAATATGTAATATTCTTTAATTCATTAAAGCAGTTTAATCTGAACGACCCAAACTCAAATGCAGCAGAAGCTTTAGAAGCTCATCCGTTTTTTTCCCCGCTCTCTGCGAATACTTTGCCTCTGATTCCTTCATTGGCACAATGAAGCAGAATTCCCAGGAAGATTATGGTGCCTTGGCTGTGAGATACCCCCAAAACGTGTCACAGATCTCAGTGAACGAGTCTGTGGTGTACAAATACAAATGTCACCTTCTGGCTGTGACCAGTCCAAGGAGCCTCCTTGCAGGGCAGTGAGATCGGGCAGGTCCCGCTGCAAGAGGCTGCTGTGGGGAGGTCATTTAGCAGCTGCTCTTGGAAAAGCAGCCACATCACCTCCAGTCCTCCTGGCTCCTCCCCGGAGCCTCTGTGACAGTTTAACTGCTTTGATTTTTTTAATCAAAATGGCTTTTGGGAAACTACTTCGCTACCATGGATGTTCGTGTAGCAATTTTAAAATGGGATTTTTGAAACAGAATTTAGGGGAACTTTTTAACCATTTCACAGCTCTGTTGAAAATCGCTGTGGAGTTTGCAGCTTGACGTGGTTTGGTTTGGTTTGGTTTGTTTGGTTTTGTAACGGGTCCATATGGTTGTAATAAATACGTGGTACAAAAGGTGCTGAAAGGAACATATCAACAACTGGGAGCTCATAACTTCATTAAACATTAACTTCATAGCTGAGACTATGCCAATATATATTGTATTTGCTATTGTTGGAAATATTAGTAAACAGCCTTGAGAACTAACTAGAGAAAGAGGCTGAAACTTATGAGAGATACAGAAAATTCACTTTTTGGCACCAGTGCACACCACGTAGTTTCCTGAGCAGAAGTGATTTATGTCTGATTTTTCCCAGCAAATATGCACCATATATAGATGTTCTCCACTGGGACATTGCAATTGAGTTTAATAGCTTGAAATTAGAGACACTCTGTGGTCAGTGAGGAATGATTATCGATGGCATAATTACCTTCCTGTGGAAGGGGATTATTTACCCTGAACACTGGCACGTGTGTGAGGTTTGGTGGGGTTGAGACTGATGAAAAAATGGGAATTGGCCTTTTGGTTTCACCTTCTCTTGCAGTCGTGGGTGCCAGTCCTGCCCTGCCCTGGCTCTTGCACTCGCCTTTGAGCTGATCTGAGTCCTGCTCAGGCTGCAAGGAGGCAGCAGCTCCAGGCTGGAAGTAGCAGCAACCACCTAAAGCTGACTCTGAAGGAAAAGCACTTGGAGAAGAGTTTCATTCCTCTCTTGCTGCCCATCTGAACTTTAAAAACTAGGATGTGTAACTGATTTTGTTCAAAGAACTACTCACGTAGCAGATGTGCTCCATTCTTTCCAGGGACAGCAGTCACACCATAAGATTACACGTAATTTTAGCATTTGGATTAATACCCAGTGAATGTTCTGTGGTTAATGCACTTTCATTTACATTTACATTAAGAGGAGAAGCTTCAGTTCTTCATAATTCCTCTCATCCTTTTTTATTTTTAATTTAAGAGAAGTCATTAATGCAGAAAGCAGAATCAAAACTTCTGTGTCTGTGACCTCAAATTTGCATTTGAGCCACTGCACCAGTTGGCTTCCATTCTGTATTTGCTTATTCCTGGAGCTGATGGGTATGACCATGCTTTCCTTGAGCAGTGATGATGGCCTGTAGCTGAAATTAAGATCCATGATGGAATATCTGTTGACCAAAGTAGAAAAAGAATCCCATTTCTTTCTCCCTATCACTTCTTTCCTGCCTTTAACCCTGTGGTGAGATGGGTAGGAAAGGGGAAAAAAAGCAGAAGCTTTTTTTAATGGAGCTTCAGGAAGACTGAAATAAAATTTCTGTAGGTACAAGTCTCTGAAATGTCTCTCCCTGAGGTCAAAACAAGCTCCAGTGGTCTCACATGGGGAGCAGGGATCTGAGCATCCGAGGAGGAGGAGGAGGATGGGGCACAGCTCTCTCCGGCAGGAAGCAGTTCTTGGATCTGCTGGGATGTGCTCCATTTGGGCTAAAAGAGATACTTAACTTCAAAACTGAAATACTTTATGCTTTGCATCATAAAATGGTGTTGTATGGAACCTTTAGAACCTGTATCCAAACAGCAAAATGAAACAACCCAAAGACTCCTGCAGCTTTTTTTTATCATGAGGCTCCCCTTGGCCAACGGAGCAGTGTGACTCTCACAGAGACGTAAGTGTGGATCAGGAGGTTTATTTGTCACCTGTGAATGAGAAATACGAGTGTAGAGATACTTCAGAGCACGAGCAGACACAGGGCTGTACCTGCCAGAGCTGTGCAGAGGTTAACTTTGGGAGCCTTGCCATGCCTCATCTAATGTGATAATTACTTTCGGCACCTTTGTGTCTAGGCCTAATTCATCTCGCGAAGATAAGGTAATAATTTACCACTTAACCTAATTCTTCATGTGCCAAATAAGGCAGTTGCACAATGAAAACTTAGAGGTGCAAGTTGGGAGTAGAGAATGGAGGCCGGTGTCTTGGGCAAAAGCGGGATCTGAACAGGAAAATATGCAGGAATAGAGGGAAATTCTGCCTCAAAACAAGCTGTGCTTTAGCAAAGAGTCTTGCACGGGGGTCTGAGGTTTGCTGTGGCGAGACATGTACAATTCTCCAGCAAACATTTGTGCATTTCCAAAGAGGCCATGGTTCAGGCAGTATCTCCGTGCCATTAGGGGCATTTTATGGCTGGCTCTATAAAGTTACATGTTCCTAGTTAATTTTTAGTTTTGTGCTATTGCTCAGACACACTTTGTGCAAATATGTCTGGGTCCAGGCTAAGAAAAAAAAGCAAACCCAGACCTGAGACAGTGTAATGTATTTGAAATAGGAGTGGCACAAGTTAGTCCAGATAAAGAGGGGAATATTTAAGAATTCCCAAGGTGGCAGAGACTATAATTGCTCCTTGGCACCTGAAGAGGAGAGCTAAAGTATAGTCGATAGCTGTGTTGATGCTTTCTCCATTAACTCCTATGTGTGTGAGTTATGTTTACAGTTGAATAATTGTTTATATGTAAATAAAGCTATTGCATCTTTCTTTCCCTCTGTAAGGACAGTTTTAGCTTAATTATGTCAAAGAGTTAGTGTGGGGAGCTGGGGGGGATGTTCATCTTGTGATTCATTTTAAATTTGCTTCCTGTGTATTTGCTACTCTACCACTCTTAATTGAGTTGTTTTTGTTTTTTTTTTCTTTCCGCGTGGAAGAATGTGCACTCTTTCCGTCTGATTTCAGTGTAATGGGTGACATTTTCAGGCTTTCTGGAGAATTAACTAAGGCGGACTGTAGCTGCTTTTCCAGGCATCCAGGTGGGCTGAGATACTGCTGTCATTTCTCACTGTGGATGTTTGAACAACTGTAGAATCGCTTTAGAGTTAATCGTATTGTGGCTTTCTAACGGTGTGAGAGAAGAAAAATCATGAATTAATCGCTTCAGTGGACCTTGGCTCCTCTTACAGCAAAGTTTCACTCTCCTGTAAACGCTCGGTATTGTGTCAGTTCCCTCGAAGTCATTATCACCTACACACTGGGTGTCAAGTGCTGCTTTCTAAAGAGATTAGTACCTTTTCCTCCTCCTCCTCCTCCTCCTCCTCCCTCACGCTTGCTCAGCTAAGTAGAAGAAAATCCAAATTACCGCAACCGTACAGGATGGGAGATGGAAAATAATGCCCTGATTTGGCTGCTGTTTCAAGGAGAGAAATGAGATAGAGGATTTTATTCCTCCTCACTAACACTTTTATGCTGACCTAATTTCACCTGACGTCAGGAGGTTTAGCGTGGCAGGTCAGAGCAGAGCGGGGCCTTAAATCTTTCAAACCCTCTCTGTACACCCCGAGTGGTTAATTAAGGAAACGGGTGCTGTAAGCAAGGCAGAAAAGAAAAACCCCGGTATTTGCTTTCCCTGGAATAGGGAAGGGAAGCAAAATGCAACCAAAGTAACAAAAACCCAAATCCTAATCAAAGGGGGACTGTGAACCAGAAATTTTTTTTTTTCCTTTTTTTCTTTGTTGCTTCTGTAATATACCCACGTCTGTGAGAAGGTTTGGCTAATCAGACTCTTATCAGTTTTTTGCCAGCCACCTGGCGACAACCACTCACACCTCTCTTGTGAGAGCGTGAATTTGCTGTCTTTTACCAAGCAGGACTGGTAAAACCAGAAATCACAGATTGATTAGAGAAAAAAAAAAAAAAAAACAAAAAAGGAGCAAAAATCCCATTTACTTTGTTGATATCCCATTGCCTTGGACACTACCTGTGCACACAGGGAGGATACCCAGAGCGGGGAAAGAAAGGACGACAACAGAAAAAGGTTATAAAAACATCCCAAGCAAAACACACTTGAAACAGTGTTGAAGGGATATACCTGCCTTTGCAGAACACAAAGAACAGCAGCATCCTTTGGTTTAAACTCTGTTCACAGAGGTGAAAGAGTGACAATAGAAGAAGCTGCTGGGAAATAGGATGTGAGGCCACCCTGGAAAAGTGGGGGGCAGGGGCGTTTTCTTTCTCATCTCGTAATTTGTTTTAAATTTCCAGCTAAGCACTGTCTGGATCTTCCTGCTGGAACCTGCACAATTCTAAAAGCTTTTATGTTGTCCTTTGCTTCCCATTTAGAATCACAGAATCATAAAGGTTGGAAAAGATCTCCGAGATCATCGAGTCCAAACTTTGCCTGAACACCACCTTGTCAACTAGATCAGGGCATTAAGTGCCACATTCCTTTGAAAGAAATGGCTGAGATCAAGATTCCTGGCTTCTAGCTATTCCTGCCTTTAAGCAGACTGGTGCAGCCAGGACTGAACGTGTTGTGTTTGGATAATTGATCTTGGTAAATAACAGCCTGGGTTCCTTAGACTGCAAATTCCTGTTCTGTAGAGCAATATAACAGCACCAGCAGGCTGGGCAATGGTGTTTCTCTGCTTTCCATGGAATTTTCATTTCAGGATGTTTAATAGGTCTGTTCCCCTCATCTTTTCTGGAGGAGTTTGGTTTTTTTGGAGCAGAGGTTTTTAAACCGTGCTACTACTGATGTCACTGAGCCAACGCCTTTGTGTGTGGTGGGTTGGCCTGGTTTGCTGCTGTCTCTGCAGCCTGATCACTGTGTTCCCCCCTTGGTAGGAAGGCCAACAGTTGTTGTTGGTTGGAGGCAGCTCCTCCACACGAGTGAGGGAGCCCCTGCAGTGAGACAGTGGGCAGAGACACAGGCACTGCACCGGGATCCGGGATTTGTGGAGCAAAAAGAAACAAATCTGGACGTGCAGAGAGTGAGGTCCCATTGCCAGTGTTTGTGTACCAGCAAAGCCAGTTTGGAACTGCATCCCTACAGAAAGCAGGGCTGTCAGAGTTATGGTTTTCAAATTTAAATAGTGGGTATATAGATAAAACAAACTCTTCAGGTCAGTGCTTGTTGCTAGGAACTCATAGAAGACAGGTTGCATAAAGATGGTACTAGAAAGAACCCCCCACCCTAATATTGGAGGGGTTTATGGCATTTCTGAAGTCTTTTTCCAACCTAAATGATTCTCTGTGTAGGGATTTGAGGAGATGCTCTAGGTGTTGCTCAACTCACACAGAAGTTCTACATGCCCTAAACAAAAAAGTTGTGTATGTTCTGAAGTGTGTTAGGTTTTGTTTGTGGTTTGTGTTTGTTTTTTTTTTTAAATGATCCTAGTTGAAATCTGAGGAAGCAACTACAATTCAGTTTTATATCTGAAGAGATCTGAAAATATAATTTAATTAATAAGGGTAATTTTTAATTCAAGGAGCAAAGAATATGGAACGTGGAAGGTAAGCTAGAAAAGTAGGAGTTCCTTCATGTGATCAGAGAGAAGAGCTGGGGTGGGGTTTCTTTGGACCTCACTTTTGTATTGACTTTCATTTGACAAGTCAGTGTTCTGAGAATTGACCAGAACGTGTGCAGGGTAAAAACTGGGCCAAAGGCCCCTTGAACAGTTTTGAGGTTTTTCTAATCCATGAGAACAAAAGAAAGTGTTCAATGTTTTTAAGAATTCACTGGAAAAAGTCTGTAGTCCTCCTCAGCTCTGTGTGGTTATATTCAGTAAAACATGGAAATTGAGTTTACACCTCTGAATTTTTGCTGCAATGCAATAGAGGGCAATAAAATTCCCCAAGCGCTTTGACTACTTAATATTGATTTATATTTACCTGGTAGGTTGTATCTGTCTATGAATGACCTTCAATCCTGAAATATTATCTGAGTATTTAGCAATCTTCTGTTTGTCCTCACTGTACATTTGGGAGATGATCTATCATGTACATACACAGGAAACGGACACGGTGAAACTAAATCACTTGGTCAAGGTTACAGGGAGAATTTGAGATGGATGTTGAAATTAAATCTAGATCTTCCTAGCCCTGAGCTAATCCTGTTGCAGCATGGTCACCCTCTATTTGAAATCCCTTCTGTCATCATGGGCTTGTTTGTGGCTTTGGCTGAGTTTGCTGCAGACACAAACTGTGGTACCCAACTGGAGACGCTTTCACTGCGAAGCTTTAAAGAAGCAGCCCCTCTCCCCCCACCCAATTTATTGAGCAGAGTGAACCCCCACTTCTTTAATGCTGTGAAGAATTCAGAGTTGTTAGGCAAGTGCAAATTCAGAGCTCAGAAGAGCCTCAGTTAATGTTTCAGATGGATGGAGAGGAAGCACTTTATTGGAGGGGGTATTTCCACAAAGTATCTTGGAGGTGGTTTGAGTGTGAGGAGTAGAACAGAGCTCCAAATGGAAGGTATTGTCCTGGCTGATCTTGGGGACAGGCAGCTGCTACTGAAAGTGGAAACACAGGGGCCACTGGGTAGGTGAGGACATGCCTGCGTTGCTTTTAGGGTGCTGGTCATATAATTGGGACAGTGTGGAACTCAGCACAGAGTAATTGCTCAGTTCTTCACTCCAGTATTTTTCAGGATGATATAACTGAACATAAGCTGTGCTAACTTTCATTCTTTTACAGCTAAATATACATCTCAGTAGTCTTGTTGAGCTGGAGCTGATTGTGTGGTGATGGAGAGGCAACATTTTATGTAAGGCATGTGTAGGAGATCTGAGAGATCTCCACAGGGATCTTATTAGAGCTTATAAATGTGGAAACAGTTATTTACAGACAAGGTATGGAGTGAGAGAGGAAGGGAGTAAAGGATCTGAATGTCACTCTTACATTACCTCCAGAGAAGAGCTCAATATCACACTGTTTGTTCCATATAATCTCAAATTGATGCCTGATTTCATTAAGTGCCATGTTTATAAAAGATGAGCTATTGGTTTGAAAATCGAGCTTCTGACTAAGTTCACTCTTGATCTTGAGGTCTCAAGCCTTTAAAAAAAAAGAGAAATCCAAAGAGCTCTTTAAAGTTGCCATTAAATCTTTGTAAAACTGTATTACTTGAACTTAACTGGATGCTGGGTTTTGTGTGTCCAATGGCAAATTTTTTAGTTCTTCTTGCTGAATGCACGAGTCACTAGTTGTGTTTTAATATAATTACTTGGATTGGTTCTGCAGGGGATAGGAAAACCTAAGTGCCAGGCATCTATTGCCTTGTAATGGTTTAACATTGAGGAAGATTGAAATCACTGACTTGCTCCTCTCATGCTGATTCTGCAAACACACACAATGTATTTCACTGATGGAACATCATTGCAATCACTTTCCCTGTTTATGTTGCCCAAATAAATCATGTGTTTAGGTTTTCTCGTGAAACAGGAGAAAAAAAGCCGAATTTTCTTACAAGTGAGGTAATTTTCCTCTTTGCAGACTGTGATTTCAGCTTGTTTGCCCTTTGCTTGTGGGGATTATTATTTTTACCTTCAAGGAAACGTAGGATCCAAAGCTTGTATAAATTAAATATCCCGGTGTAGATCCTCAACTTTATTTCTGTCATATCTCTGATTTGTATTACTCATGTTTTCCCACTGGATTCCTTAAGCATCATATTGAGGGATTTTAGATGATTTCCAACATTGTCCTTCATAAACCATGGTCATCCTTCCTTCCAATGCATTCTTTCCTCTGCTGATTTAGAAATCCCTTCTTTCACACCCCGAGAAATTTTATACTCTAAAAGAAATTAACTTATTCTGTTTGTTAATAATGTGATAAGACTTTGAGTTTATTTCTGTGTAATTATATTCTGTGTAATTATATTTAAACTTATTTTTAGTTTAGACTGTGACAAAATAAATTATGTCAAATATGTTTTCAGAAGCACCAGAATTTTTTCATGATCCTGGTAGGGAGGAAGAAGAGGTGTCACAGAGACGCTTTCTCAACTATTTTAGCAAAACAAAGGAGATGTTCTTTTTAATTTTTAATTCCCCTAATAACAAACAATCATTCTTGTATCTGTATATTTTCTCTGGATAGTATTGTGGACTCTGGAGGGTTTTGCTTTCTGCTGGAATCAGCACCAAGACTTCAGGTGACATTAGTGAGGGGCGGGCTACAAATCTGGCCTGGGATGGGTGTTTTGGCCTTTAGCATACACACAGAACACTAATTTGGCTATAAAATGGTCTTTCTGACAACCAAGGGACACCATTTTCCCTTGGCACCAATTCCTCTGGACAACCACAGGACTCTGTGTGTCTATCAGCTCCGGGAACAGGTTGAACTGTGATCGTGTCCAGCGCCGTGTGGAGTCGCTGTGAATTCTTTCCCAGCAGAGCCTGGGAATGCACACTCTGTTTCCTTCCTAGCAAGTTAAATTGCTTTTGGGAACAGAAGGTGTTGTAACTTGCCGTGCTGAGTGCACTGAATAGGAGCTGGATCAGGTTGCTGGAGAGCAGCACTTGGGCAGCTCTCACAGTTTCGAGCCCTCGGAGGCGGCTCGGTGGGGTCAGTGAGAGCAGCACAGACAGACCCAGCAGGACAGACGGATCCCTCAGCACAGCCAGGGGGACACTGGAGGTGCCACCCTGGGCTGCTGCCAGTGCTGAGGGCACCAAGTGTGGTCCTTCATTAAGGGGGACCCCAGGATTTCTGTCAAACAGCAAATATCAAAGGCTAACAGCCTCTGTAAAATGTTTCTTTGAGAAATCATTGCCTTTTTGAAAGCATACTTGAGCTTAACATTCAGATGTTTCTTTACAGAATTAGTTACTGGAAAGTCAATGCCAAATCACCTTAGTGCTTTTCAGAAGTTTTTTATTTGAGTCTTCTCTCCCGTTCACAGAAGTTACAAAAATTCCATTTTTTTAAAAGTAGAAAACATAGAATTCTGAATTATGTTTCATTATATATTTTATTATTTTATCTCTTACACATATTATCATCTTCCATTGTTGCTCCTGAGCTAGAATTAATGAAATGGCAAGAGGAAAAAAAACCTCAGTGGGATTTAATTTTACGAATAATATGCTGAGGGTTCTCATCACTACTTTATCTAAATATAACACTGTAAGCATCTCTGTTGCTTGTGAATAAGAGGATGTTTGGAAGCTGCAGCAGCTTTCAGGAAACCCAATTTTCCTCTCCACAGATCGAAGTTAGGAGTATTAAATATAATTAATATGGAATAGCTGTGTTTAACTGTTTTATGGTGTGTAAGCACAGAACATTTAGATGTCTTTAGTGAAATAAGTTGAGGACAGGATGCAGGACTGTACAATTTATTTTTATCCTCAAGGTCAACTAACATCTTTGAACACTGCCATCACTGTGCAAGAAATATAGGTCTTAATCCTAACCTTGAAGGTAATGGTGTAGTTTCCCTGTATACAATTATATATATACACAAGTATGTGCATTACTTATTATCTTCTTTTCCTTGGGCTTTTGAAAATATAAGCGGGATATTTTTAGAGACTGATATGTCTGACTCAGAGTACTAAACCACAAGATATGTAACTGAGACATGCAGTTCATCTTTGTAGGACAATGCTGGGTAGAAAAAAAAAAGACTATTTGTATACAGAAATTATCAGGAAATCCTTCCAGATATAGGAATATCTACTAAGCAATGCAAATTCAAGTAGAATTTGAGTAGGAGCTGCTTTTCTGATGGTGCTGGACACTTTCAAATTATTAAACTGAAAGGGCAGATGAATGCTTACTAACCCTAAATTATCAGACCAGCCCATGCATAAACCACCTTGTAACACTTTAAACAGCAGAAAAGAATTATGCTTTTCTGGTTTTGGTTTACAAGTGCTTTAAATTCTCTTCCCTCACCTTCCCCTTCTTTGGAGTAGGTTAAGCAAACTTTGCCAATTTATTTTCTCAACCTTCTCGTTTATGTTTATTCCCTAGTAATTTACTTTTGATTATTGTTATTTTCACCCATTATATATGTTTGTGGAGATCAGGATGTGAGCATGATCTTCACAGATCCATCAGGTAAGGGCACACTCCAGGGAACAAGGAGGATGGCAGTTTGACAGGCAGAGGCTGTGGGGGTTTTATTCCTATAACCTGCACCTTTATTACTGGACATTAGGACATCCAACAGATTTTTTGGGACAAAAACCTTGCTAAGAGATCATGTCTGCGAGTTAGCCCTAGAAAAAGGTGATGATGATTTTACTAATCCAGATGGGCAAATTCTGGAGGAGGCCTTGAGTTCTGAGCTCCCAAATTTTCTTGCTGGTCCTGGAGCCCTTCCTGGTGGTCTCTGTAGCCCTGTGGAGTGGAATTTGGCTGTATTTGTGATGTGAGCTGACAAACAACCCGCAGTGAAATATATCATCATACTTTTGTTTTCCCCTGCAAAATGCCATGTCCTGTTCTTTGTGCTTAAAACCAGTCGTTACTGGTGCAGAAAAGAGCAACAATTCTGCCTCTGAAGAAAGGGAGTTGAAAAGGTATTCAATAAATCATTCAAACTTCACAGACTGTGCTCAGAGGTAGGTTAAACCTGAGTGTGATCCACCATGGCCAGGAGCTGCATTCAGTGATCCTGGTGGATTCCTTCCAACTCAGGATATTCTGTGGTTCTGTGAAGTAATGAGAGCGTTTTGGGTTCTTTCCTGTTGATATTTTGGTTCTTTTATCACCTGGCTACTTTATGGCATACCTGGGGGCAGAGGAGATGCTGCCATGCACTGTTTGCCCCTAAATCCTTTCCTGCCCCATGTCTGATCAAACACAAGGAATTTTTTTAAAACTCCTTCTGAAGGAATAGGACTTCTCCTGTTGGTCTTGGTGAGTCCTGAGATCATTTACTTTGAAAAGTTCTGGTATTTTGGTAAAATTGTCATAACTATTGTTTCATAGTATTGAGTCTGGGGTTTAAGAGACAGCTAATGGATCTGCATGACGTGGTTCAGTCCAGAAATCCAAGCCTGATTCCCAACCAATTTTCATTTATAGTGTATTTTTATTTCATATACTGCATATATTTATGGTGATAACATTTGTGTCAGATATTCAGTTTAATATTTAAGTGTGAATAAATATTTTGTACAAATTATACGTTGTAAGTAAATTTTCTATACCAATAATTCTTTAAGCTTTCATATTGTAAAGCTCATTCTTTGCTAAAGGATTTGAACACTTCTTTCAAATCTATATAAATTGTGAATACAAATTGTGAGTTCTTTTAGTGGCATATTCACATATAAAAGCTACAAATGGCTATCGTGGTAATTTCAGATAGGGTTTGACTCCATACATGTTTGAACTCTTGGAATGACTGTTGTTAGAGGTACTCCCAGATATTCCAGTGGAATTGAAAGGAGTGATTTATTGGAGTTCACACATTTTTTTGTGTTTGCTTTGGCTGAAGTGCAGCCATTCTGTCAAAGCCTGCCATGCAAGGGAGGGACAGGGCTGGTCTGAACCATTTTGGAGTGTACCAACACATTCCAGCCAAGTCCAGTGAAACCCTTGGAGGCTCTGGACTTACCACAGAGAGAGAGGTGGCAGTGCCAGCCCTGGTGACGTCAGCCAGCACAGACTGCCTGGTTCTTTCCCAGGTAGGAGGCTGTGGGACAGGGAAGAACATCTGAGGTTAATAGTGATTTATTTGACAGGCGGGCTTCAGTTTCTTCTCGCCACACAGAGGAACATCAAGAGCTGATGCCTTTAGTTGGGCTTTGTGGCCCTGCAGCAAGGAGAGCCCTGGGGTGTGGGGACAGCCCCTGAGGAGCCTGGGGTGGCTGTGTGATTCCCGGGATGGGGCTCCTGGCTGACCTGGGAGCTGCCCGGGGGTGCACGTTCCCCGTGCAGGATGATTGCCAGCACCAGCTCACTGATACCTGCGGCTTAACAAAGCTTAACAGGTCAGATGGCTTTACCCACTAAGCTAAACATAGATGTTTATCTTATTATATGGGAAAAACCCTCCTCATAACACAAGTAATTCACTCAA
Source organism: Manacus candei (assembly GCF_025592945.1). Lineage (NCBI taxonomy): Eukaryota > Metazoa > Chordata > Aves > Passeriformes > Pipridae > Manacus > Manacus candei. Next base: position 1,290,525 of record NW_026138084.1, read on the forward strand.
GGTGACTAATTGCTAGGAATTATGTGCTGTAGTTGTATCATCTGCCGAGCTGTCGAAACTCCATATTTCACAGTTTGCTAAAATTCTGTTAGCCCTTTTTAATTGAACCAGTGATTGAACCTTGTCCCACTGTTATTTCCCTTTGTGTTAATAATTTGCTTTTACTAGAGTAATAAACAAGGTTGATCCAGGCTTCACTTCTCAGCCATTTGATAGAAAGGCTACAGTGGTAGCTACACTCATTAGTGGCAGCCTAATGAGCTTTACAATAAGGATATCAAAGTATGTATGAAAAGTCCATATGCTGAAGCATGAAAGCTTAAAGAATGTTTTAAAAGGAGGATGCATTTTCTTAAGAATATTGTTAACAGACCATGTTTGTAGTTTAAGTCTGTGCTAATATTTATTACTGTCTAATCTGTCTGAAATATGAGTGTAACAGTTGAGCAGCTGAAATAGAATAATGCTGGGTTTCATTTTTAAGGTGCAATCCAAGATTTTAGCATGACCTGGCTATGGACAGGGGGTGCTGAACTGGAGATTTATCTCTGTGTCACTGTCACACACAATGTCGTGGTAGAGGATGCTCCTTCAAATGCACCCTGCTCTGAATACACTTTTCAAATGGCAGATAAGTGGTTTCCTGTACAGAGGGTTGACCAGTAAGAAGGAAAAACAGCCCCTATAACACTGTGGTAGTATTTTGCATCAGCGATATCAGGAGAAAGCATTGAACTAAAATTCTGATCCAAACCTATTTCTGGGAGAATATTTTTGGTGTGATACAGAGATGAGTCCATGCAACCCTTCTCCTCATGCAAAGTTTCATCCCTGTTTCCAACCATCCTTCAAAGTTAGGTTGTTTGAGATCTGTAGTTTGATGGGAACTGATGTGATCCCTTTTGATTGTATAATCCTATAATTTGACTCGAAATTAATTTAGATTACATTTCTAATCTCCATCAGGGCCAAAGAAACAATGTTATGAGACTGCAGGGGAAAAGTAACAGTCCCTTCCAGAACACAGAGAAGGGAGCTCATATGGTGGAACACAAATGACTTGAGTCCCCCTACTCTTATCACTGTGTTACATTAAGTAAAGTTTAATGCTAGAAGGCAGCTGGCACAAGTCCTGTTTGGAAAACTGGCCCATTTGTAGGGTTTAAATGCATATTAAATGAAAGGGTGATTCCTAAGCACACTGACTATCTCATTCTTCAGTTCCTACAAGTTATGGCACCCTCAGCAGGTTGTTCTTCACCCTTCTCTTCGTAGGCCAGTCTCTGGATTAAGATTTGTTCTGAGTGTCAACAGCTCCTCTCATCTACATGTGATACGGAAGATTGTCTTTAAACTAAAAAGGAGGTGGAATGCTTGTTTTCATAGAAGTTTTCATATTCTTAGGCACATCTCAGACTGTTGAGATCATGAAGAAGCCGATTTCAGTGGTGGATGCAGGTTTAGCTGCACCAGATGTTGCAGGTGCAGATCCCTTTGGAGGAGGCTGTTAAGATGCTTCTCTGTCACTGCTGTGGTTAGGCTGTGGCTGTAAGCTGTGAGGGACCAGGAATCAGAATGAGGGAAATTTCAGAAGTGGAAAAAGATGTCCAGGGATCGAAAGGACTTTATGATACAGCCTTTACAGCTATTATGTATATACACATTGTATGCTTCCCCAAAATTTGTATTTCCCGGGCATGTTCAGGCTTGTCTGCTTCCCTGCTTTCCTGTGGATTGGCTGGAGAAGCTGCAGACAGGAGACAGCCTCCATTCACCCCTTCTCTCCCCAGTTCCTCCCACGTTCCTCCCTCTTTCGCCTCCTGATTTGCTTCCCTATGTTCTGGTCCTTTCCCTGCCTGAACTGATAAAGAATCCTGTGCACGCCTCAATAAATCATTCTAGTGCACCCTACCTTGTGTCCCAGACCTGTGCTGTGCCACAGTCCCATCTCCCCTTATTTAAACTTCACTGGGAAGCTCAGGCTTATTAATGCTGCTTCTAGTTGGCTCTGCTCTCCTTAGGCTTTGTTCTTCTTGGAATGACCTAGTGACTTTTCTTCCTGCTTGGGTGATCCTGAGAGTCTGGTTTTGTTTTCCAAGCACTAATACTGTTGCAGGGAGGGGGACAGCAATGCCAGCCCAGCCTTGCAGACATCTGTCTTTTTGGGCATAGCTTTTAGGTGATGAAAGGACAAAAAAAAATGTGTATTCATAGACATCAGATGGTAGAGACTGAAGGAGGGGAGGGAACTGCAGTGGTGGCCGGCTGGTAGTTCTCCTTTCAGATGTTGAGAAAGTTGGGGTTCTGGAAAAGGAAGTGAGCTGATCAGAACTGCAATGATTTATCAGTCAGAACAAGTAATAATTTATACAGTGAAATAAATGTGGTAGATAAGTAGTTCAAGGCACACAGGGAATGGTTGTGGTTGGATGGGACCTGTGGAGATCACTCTGTCCCACCCCCAGGAATGCTGCTGGTCTCCTGGGCTTCAGTGCTTCCCTGAGCAGACTCAGGTGTGTCAAACACCTTCCCTCCAAGGGGGGAAAGAGTTAACCAACCAACCAGCTTCCAACTGCTGCAACTGAAACCAGGGAATATACTGATTTTATAGTTAGGGAAATTGAAGCACAGTGGGATCAAGTGACCTACTAACATCTCCTAGGCAAGAAACAGCAGGGCAAGTCCTTGAATTTGAGTGTTCTGAGGTCCCTCTCCTCCACTTCTTTTATTAGGTCATGTTGCTTCCCAGGATAACAACATGTTTGCAGGGTTTGGAAACACAAGCTGTTTCGTTGCAGAAATATTACTGCACGATGTTACCAAACCGGAGAAACACCGAGGCTGAAAACAGATTTAATTCTTGTTTTTAAAATGTAGCAAATGAGATTTAAAAATATGAAAGGCTGCCAGTCTGCTGTTCTAGTTTAAGTATCTGGGTTGTGATTAGGAAAATATTAGAAATCTGCTGCTGCTTTCCAGTGCCATTCCTCTGATTGGACAACCTCACCAAAAAGGAGGTCTTGGTCCCCAAGATCCTGAAAGAGGAATTAAAATTATGTTCCTGCGTTTCCTGTCATTAATTATCAAAGACCTTGAAATGTGCTTATGATGTCTATCACCAGCACACACAGGATTAAATTTTTCTCCAAAGAAATTAGGTAGGCTCTTTCTTTTGCTTCTGAATATGAACTGTCAGTTGAACTTTTACTGGAGAGGTAATTCTTTCAAGTTGCAGTTCAAGCTCAACAGTTCAAGTCTCATTCCTTTCACATCCTGTAAGCATTGTTGTGTTTCTTAAACTTAGTCCCAAGGAGCATCTTTCTATTTTCCATTCCACTTTTCTGCTCCATTTCCACTCCTTGCCCCCAAGTTAAGGTGTTAAATTGTTCTTCTGTCAAAGCTAAATAATAAGATGCTGGATGCTTTAATAGGCATGAAGATGCACTGACAAACCCCTCATTTCAGGACAGGCACTGTTCAGATGATTTGTTGCTTTGCAGTGCTTTGCTATTAAATCTGATGATGAAATATCCAGAAAAAGCTTCAGCCACCACTGCAGCCATTTTGAGTTGCACCTGCTGAAAGCCAAGTGAATTGGAAAATGTTACTTTTTTCACAGTTGTGTTGCAAAAATAATAATTAATAAGGAACCCCAACTCTTTAAGTTCTGAGCTCAGAATATTACTATTGGTATTATTTGCTGGATGGTCCATTTTTGGGGGTGGAATTGCTATTTTTAGCTTTGGTTGTGAGGTCCTGCTGTATCTATCTGCATAGCAGGTATTCCCTGGGATAGTGGTCTTGTAACTTTGAGGGTAGGGAGCACGGACCAAGCCCTGCAGCTGGAACCTCATCCTTCTTGCAGGAACTGGAGAAGTTCCTGGTATTTATTGCAGCAGTGCTGGTGTTCTCTAGGATGGCCCTGCTTGAGGGAGGTTGGACCAGAGGTTGGACTTCTGTGGTCCCTTCCAGGCCGACCCATTCTGGGATCCTGGGCCATTCTGTGGTGCTCAGCAGCACAAAGGGTTTGGAGCATTTCTGAGGAGTTTGCACTTAGCAGCTCTAAGCAGGGACACACACAACGTTCCTCTTCATTCCCAGCTCCTTGGTTCACAAACAGGGCCAGCCTCCAGTGTGCTCCAGAACTTAGGAGCTCAATTCCTACTCCAGAAAGTGCATCCTCTGGGATTGAGCTCAGCTTTAGTGGTTGGCCTCCTGCTGCTGCAGGATGGCAGCGTTGGGATGGAGTTAGAACCAGAGGCCTATGTTAAATAAACACTGGGAATATCCATGTGAAAAACTGGGTGGATTTTGTATATATGTTCGAACTATGATTTTCTTTTCCTTTTGAACTTTTTTTTAATGATTTTTTTCCTTTTCTTATTCCCTCATCTATTCTGTTAACCAAAAATAAGAATTAGAGTATTTTCTGGTATATGCAGTATGGTTCTGTATCAGGTCTGAAGTTTCTGTAGTGACACACAGTCTTTGAGAACAGCACTCCTCAAACTGGCAACAGCCAAATGTATGGAAGAAGTTTTTATGCTGCATTTCATTTCTTTAAACTATTCCTCTCTTCTTTCAGGAAAGACAGTGTAAAAAAAATCATCTCTAATGTATTTTGATACGGTGTCAATCAACCTCTTCATGCTTTTCAAATTGTCTTTAAAATTTGTACCAAAAAAAAAGAATTTCAGTAGCCAGATAATTGCAGATTATTTCAGTGTCTTCTTGCTTTTCTGACAGAGCAGTAGAGGTCACCAACATTTATGGGTCTGGGACCTAAGCATGACATATTTAAATAGACCACTTTTTTTGCTCTGTTGCTGTTCTGTTCAGTGTTAGAATTCAGTTTGAGCTGCACTGCACACTCCTTACAGCTGCAGCTTGTACTGGAGGCTTGCTAAGGAAAAGGGGACACGTCTCTCTGCTTAATATAACCCAAAGTCACTGCATCTACTGTCCTGGCATGCATGTAATTGCCTGTAGCTTCCTAATGATAAAGGCAGTCTCACATGAGAAAAATCTGCATTGATCCTAGTCCAAATTTACATTTTACTTCATTAAAAAAATATTGATCAACATAGATAAAACTCCTGATCAATGGTCCTAGCCCTTTTTTTTTTTTTTTTTTTTTTTTTTTTTTTTAAATAGCTTCCATTTTGGTGCAGTGCAGACTTTTGGTTTAACTGGCTGAATTGATATTCTGAGCAGCGAGTAAGGCAGGATGACAGAGCATCAGCACAGCTACTCCTATTATTGCTCAGGGAGGTGTGCTCGCTTGCAACTGCCCACTCTGTCCAAGGCAGAGTGAAGTCATGAGCCACTGCTGTCCTAGGATGCTACAGAACAGATCCCAACTTTTATCTGTACTGTTTTATGCATTATTTACCAAAACCCTGATATTTTCCTGTGTTTAGTCACTATCGGGACTCAGTGGTTTGAGGGAACGAATTTGAAGTTGCTGTTTGGACATGGTACATGTAATGACCTCAGTTTGCTTTGAAAAAAAAAGAAAATACACAGAAAATGTTATGCTTTGTAAAGCTGATGTTTCTGTCTTATTTTTAGGACTTGGGTTTCTTTTGCAGTGCCATAACATGTTATTCCATTGAAATAGCCTTTTACATTTCTGAATTCTGGATGTGCTAAGAATTCAAAGTGACAGGTACATAATAACTCAGAGAAGGAGCTCTAAATAAAATGCAGTGATTCCTCAAAGTGTAAGGCTGGAAGGAAAAAGGCAGAGAAGAGCAGAGAATTGCTCTGGCATGTTTGTGGTGTTTGTATGGTTCTACAGCATATACTGATGTGACCAGACCAAACTAAACAGGGGGCTATTTAGTGTGTTCCTCCTGTATGGTTTTGGGTTTCTGGAAGGCATGGCAGGGACACAAACACACAAACAGCACAAATGCCACAGCCCTGCAAGGACTTCTTTTTTTTTTTTTTTTTTTTTTTTTTTTTTTTTTTTTTTTTGCTATTTTCATTAGAATCAACATTGTTCTTACATAAACAAAAAGAGAGCGAGGGAAAAGAGAGCAAGCTGTTATCTTTGCAGAAGGTGATTATGAAGCAATTTGCAACACGGACATGTTGCCGTTGCTGTCAGGGTGGAATCAGTGATCGGGCACTGCGGGGTTTAAGCCCCCGTCGCATCCTGCGCCTGCTCGGGGGGTGCAGGGATGCGCCGCTCCCCTCCTTCCCAGGCCCCTCTTCCCATCCAACCTTCCATCTCCCTCCCCAAACGACAGCGACAGGACTTGACAGCCCCTTGTCCTTGAAGCTTTCTCCCGCTCCCCAGCCGAGTGGCATATCCCTGGTAGCTTGCCATCTTCCGTTTTTGTCATTCTCCCGAGGGAAGTATTAAAAAAATCACAAACAAACAACATGGTGGCTCAGCCCGTTTGCCCCCCTCCCGGAGGCGGCTCTTCCGCGGGGGCCGTGCGGGGCCGTGCCGGGCCGTAGGAGCGGGGCCGTGCCGTGCGGGGCCGTGCTGTGGGAGTGGGGCCATAGGAGCGGGGCCGTGCTGTGGGAGCGGGGCCGTGCCGTGGGAGCGGGGCCGTGCTGTAGGAGCAGGACCGTAGGAGCGGGGCCGTGCCGTGGGAGCGGGGCCGTGCCGCGGGAGCGGGCGGTGGGGGCAGCGGCGGTGCGGGGATGCTGCGGCCGCGCCGCGCTCCCTCCCCGGCCCCGCGGTGGTTCAGTCTGCAGAGGGGCTCCGCGGCCGCCGCTCCGCTCCCGCCCCGCGCCGATGCCGAGCCCTGAGCCCTCCGCCGGGTAAAGCCCCCAAAACGGCGGTGGATTGGCGATGATACCTTAAGCCAAGTAAGTAGCGACATCCCCCAGCATGGGAATAACGGTGATGATGATAATAAAAGATCTTTCCCCCCTTTCCGCTCTGAGCTTGTTTATTTGGCGATTTGCTGCTTGGGGTGGGGGGGGCTGGGGGGAAGACGCCAAGCTGATGGGGGGAATGGTGTGGATGGAGGCTGAGTGATGCATTAGGTTTTGGTTCATGCCCTGGGAGTCTCTGCAAAGGTAATGCTGCAACTCGTGTAGATTATTCTGTAAGGTCAAAGAGAAACTGCATAGCTAAAAGGCACTCTTGCATCAGAAAGCGTTCGCTGGGCTTTGGTAGGTTGAAAATTCAGCATGATCTTGTTTTTTTGAAGCATATGGGCTTGATTTTGATTAAATCGGTGCTTTAGTGATGAGGAAAACACGTGGATGGGATTTTGCTTTTATCATTGCTGGTAAGAATCGGATGTGCCTTTTTTTTTCTTTCAGAAGTGAGGTGCAGAAAAGACACTAAAATGTGAGCAGTGCAGTTTGAGTGTTGTATTTTTCTAAGTTTAACGTTCTCTTATGATAGACAAAGGTATTTCATGTCAGGAAGATCTGTAATCCTCAGCTGGGTTTCTATATAGAGCTGCTTATGGTTTTTCAATGTGTTTGTTGGAAAGTAAAGGGCACACAGGTTAAATACCCCAAACATTGCCTTTCTATTGAGATGGATTAGAAAATACTGTGGAAGAAACCGGGAATTTTCTGCAATTCCTTTTAAGCATGTATGACGTTTCCTATGGCAAGGTGGGGAAAGGCTTTCTGAGGTACAATAACTAAGAATTCTGACAGATAGACTTTTATTTTTTTTTTTTTATTTTTTATTTAAAGAAGAATCAGCCCTAAATCCCCTGAATGCCGCATGGAAAAGCTTTTGGCTGTTCATGAAGCATCCGACGCTTTAAGAGAAAACATAAGATTACAGGAGTCATTTCCGATTATGTAAAGGGAGATTCTGTGCGTTTGATCCCCGCCTGCGGCGCTGGCAGCTCATCTGCCCCGCTCCGGGCAGCACCGAGCTCTTCCCCAGCCTCCCATTTCCCGACTTTAAGTTGTCCTATCCAAGCCGGGGCAGTTCCCTGTGCATTCCACGTCGGTTCCCAGGGCTGCTGAGGCGATGGCTGTAGGCAGTCCTAGAGCACGGAGGCAGCCAGGAGCAGATGCTTAGCCCGGTGCTTCCCATACCTTCTGGAAGGTGAGTATTGAAGGGGCTGAAGGGGAAGGTCTCTTCTTTCATGGTCAGACTGCTCATTTTACATCCCAAGAGCTGCGTGCTCCTTAGGACTTCGGGTCCTTTGACCTCCTGCTTGCATTCAGCGAGGGGCTCTGCTGAAGGATTGCAGAGATATTACACAAGTTGGGATGTCTGGAAATAGCTGGCACGCTCCATATGGGGAAATTGCGCTTTTATTGCCGGGATTCGAGGTTAATATTACATGTATGTGGCATGAAATTGATAATGAAGGTTTATTGCTAGTCTTCGCTCAGAAGAAGGATTGCAGATCTACTTCATAGTCCACGTTTTTTTTTTAATGCTGAGATGCATTCCTGATTAGCATTTAATTTGTGAGAGGTCATCCATATGCATGACTAGCTCTTGTACCTTGCTCTGAAATAACTGTTTGACTCAGGTATCCAGCAGGTCTTTGATCACATACAGGTTTTACTTTGTTCATGTTCCTCTCATTTTAATTGAAATTGCTACCTGTGAAGAACTGTTTCATATGTTCTCTGTAGTGCTTCTAAAATGACTAAGTTTGTGAATAAGCAATAAAATAAGGCTTGTAGATAAGTTGTGTATAGCAATGCAGCATGAAGTTTTTTCCTTTTTTTTTTTTTTTCGTGTGTGTGTCTCTGTACCCCCTTTTCAGCCTTTTTGTACATCTGCCTTCCTTTCTGTGGAGAATTGATTTTGGCCCACATTAATGGTAAATATACATTAATTTTCATGAAAAAGGTGATTTTTTTTTTTTATTGTTGCAAATCAAAACTGCCTGATACTTCTCATGCTTTCTGCATATATAAAAAGGTTGCATGCATATATGTTGGAGCAGCTTGGAAGAGTTTCATGCTTCTCAGTAGGATTCCAGGTTCCAGAAGACGTGGTAATGATGAACTAGGTATCATACTGTTAAGAGCTTCCATGAAGTCACTTTTGTGAGTGCTTTTTTCTTTAAAATTTCATATCATGTATCCAGGAAACAGCTTTGAAGGATGATTTTTTCCTGTTTCATCTTCCCCCAGCATTTAAAATATACAGCTTATCTTTTCCAGTGCTGTTGGATTTGGGATGCAACATTTTTTGAATCATGCTAAATATATATATATATATATTCCTACCTGAATGCTGCAAATGTGAGCATATATTCTGCTAATCCATAAGAACGTTACGAGTGTCTTTGCTTTTTTTTTAATTTTCATCCTGCAGTTCATATTGTCAAATGTCAGTTGGGTATGTAGTAATTCCTTGGTACATTTTGCAATAAATGTAGAAGTCGTGACCTTGTAACTCTCCCACTCACTGAAACCCCATTACACTGCAGTAGGACTCCAGCAGCTGGTAGTTCTGGAAATTCAACACACCTCCTTTAATAAATGTAAATACTTTTACGGGTTGGACCTAAAATAAGGTTCTGAAGGGAAAAAAAGTGGTTTATTTGGTTAACCTGTCTGTGAAACCTTGTCAAAAATAAGCTTGCCTTTTGCCAGGTTTTTCATTATGTTTTCAAGGAGAGACAAAGAAGGATATTACAGTTCACTGGAATTTAGCAAGTATTGTTGTGCCTTTCTGGCTGATTAATTACATTCATATTATACATTATCTGATCAAACAACAACCCCCCCAACCCCGATTACAATGACACGTCTCTGAATAATTTTAGTACGTCAGTTGACAAAAAAGGGGTTAAAAAAGCGCCAAGGATTGAATCATCTGCTCCCAGAGAGGGGTTTTTTTTTGCCGAATTCATACGTTAAAATGTGTTGCTGAAGCTCCAGACAGCCTCTCTCTCATGCTTCCACTGGGATTCTTCCCTGGGTGAGGCAGGGATGACTCTGCTCTGAATGGAGGCTCCCTGGCAGAAGGGCTCAGTTGCAAATGGAGCAACAGAGCTCTGTGTGACCGGGATAGTTCCCGAGCCTCTGCAGCACCTGCAGTCCGGGGAACCTCAGCTCACATTCCACTTGCCAGGGCTGGATGATGTCCAGCAGGGATGCTCAGCTCTGGGAGGCTCTGTAGAATTTATCCCTCTCTATCCCCCCCGTATCCGTCGCGTTCGAAGGTAATTCATCCTTAGTGGAACGGTTGCATAAGAGGACAGGATTTCTTCCTACATATGCTTTCTATGCTAGAATTCTTTATATTCCATTTATAAATGATATATAAGGCTTATGTAGATTGTATAAATATATAGGCTTTAATTTCGTACCTAAAGTGTTGAAGAGGATTAATAGCATTTCATTGTAATCTTTCTTTTGAAGTTTGGTGCCCTTTTGTAGGAAACAAACATACGGCACAGCTTTAAGGGCTGTGGGATTTTGGGTTGAAGTTTTACTGGTTTTACTCATGTTTAGGGGGAAAAAAAAGCATACTTTTAACGTTATTTTTCTTGATATGTGGTCTTATTTTTTGCCTTGAAACTGGAGATTTACAACTGAAGAAAAAGAATCGATTTATAAGGGGAGGGCTGGGAATTAAGGGTGTTTAAAAATGGCCCAAAATAAGGAAAATAATTTGAAGAGGCTGCCAGCACTGAAAAACGCAGGACATGTTCCTTCATAGCACTGCAGATGAGTGAAATATGGAGACTCAGAAGGACTGTGGAATGCCTGCTTAGATATCACAGTTTGCAGAGTTGAGAAATGGTAACCAAGTTACAAAATACTTCCCTTCTACCACATCATTTGTGAACAGGTTCAGTCTGCTGGTAATATATTTTTCTCTGTTTTTAAAATGTTGATTGCACAGTTAAAGCATCTCAGGACTATGCACCAGTCTCTCAGAGAATCCTAGAAGCAGTTAACAGGAAAGCCTAGAACAGGACTGATGGGGAGGATTGTGATTTATGTGAAAGATTTTGTGCATTTTTTACCCTTTGTCTCCTCTCCACACATGGTGAGGGTGAAATGGGTGGAGAAGCCAGCTCATTTCAGAGCCACGGAGCAGCTGAGGTTGGCAGGCACCTCTGGAGTCCAACCCCTCCTGCCCAAAGTGGAGTCACCTATGGCAGGTCCCTCAGGGCTGTGTCCAGTCAGGTTTTAATTATCTCCAAGGATGGAGACTTCACCACCTCTCTGGGTAACCTGTGCCAGTGTTTGACCACTGTCACATTTTTCTCATCTTTAAATGCAATTTTCCACGTTTGTTTGCTCTCGTTGCCTTTTTGCCTTTCGCTCGGCACCACTGAGAAGAGTCTGGCTCCATCTTCTTTCCCTCCTCCATCAGGTGTTTATACAAGGTCCCCCTGGGCTTTCTCTTCTCCAGGCTGAACAGTCCCAGCTTCTGTAACCTCCTCCCTGCATGCCAGGTGCTCCAGTGCTTTTGTCACCTTTGCATCCCTTCCCTGGACTCGCTCCAGGAAGTCCATGTCTCTCTTGTCCTGGGAGCCCAGCAGAGCACAGAGCAGTGCTGAGGGAAGGGGAAGCTCCTGAGGCAGCCCAGGAGCCCTTTGCTGTGAGGACACATTGCTGGCTCATGGTCAACTTTGGGTCCACCAGGAATCCCAAAGCCTTTTCTGCAGAGCTCCTTCCCAGCTGGCTGGCCCCCAGCCTGTCCTCCCCAGGGACAGAAGTTTGCACTTCCCTTTGCTGGACATCCTGAGGTTGGCCCATTGCTCCACCCTCTGTGGTCCCTCTGGGAGGCAGCTCAACCACCTGGTGATGCCAACCACACCTCCCCATTTCATATCACCTGGGGACTTGCACAAGGTGCTCATTGTATCATCCAGGTCATTCATAAGGCACTTGGCTATTGCATTGAGAGAAATTACTTGGCAGGAGAAGATTAGACCTGGAACTGCAGTTTCAAGATTTAGCCCAGAACTGTGTTATCACCAAATGCCAAAAAAATAGTCAATATCCTGAGTGTGTTTATGGTTAAGAGTGTGGAAGTTGCAATGCTGAGTACCCAGCACATTACATCAGCATCCTAGAGTTTGAGGAGGAAACAGAAAAGTCAGTGATTCAGATTTACTAAGAGCTTATTTTATATATTAAAAATGAAGACTCACAGCTGATGAAGTAATTTCAATTGATAATTTCGTTCACTGCATTTCAATTAAAGCGAGTTAAAAATAAAACCATATGAAATGAATTAAAAATAAAATGAGATTTAGTCCAATCTGATTTGGTTCTTGCTGAAAAATCTGTCGCACAGAATGAGGAAACAGGATAGGGAAGATGCTTATCTGGTAGATGTTGGGCAAAGAGCTATTTCTGTAGTCATTGCCTGTCCAGTTCACCGACCTTCCCACATCCTGACCTCTGGAAATGAGTTAGGCATTTGGAGTAAATGACACTCCTCATACAGGCACTTCATCTGAGAAGACTTTTACTTAGACAAGTGCTCCACAGCACAATTCAGTGTAGACTTTGTACCTCAGTTTAGATACAACATTTTAAATGCCTTCAAGGATTCCTCCCTCTGTATAACTCAGCTAAAGTCTGATAGACAATTCCCACCAGCTGCCACAGGTGAGGCAGGGAATGACAACCCCTACTGGGCTTGGATACTGAGGTTCATTCAAGATCCAACAAGTCTAGAGCTTTTACCCTACTTGATCTCACCCACAAGCTGTCCCAGGCATCTCTGGTATTTGTCTCCATGCATCTCAGAATTCCAGGATCTCCCCCTACTTCCAGGGTCTTTTGTCCAGTCTGCAGTGGTCATCCCTGGTCACCTTTTCTGAGAGTCCACTTCTTTGGGGAGCCTGTTTGTTCAGCCTCTTCTTCCTTCTGGAACTCAAGGGGGCTCAGTTTCCCAAATCTCCGTAGTCTGGGCAGGAACACAGCACGGGATCAGCCTCTTTGGTGGTGCTGTCTCATCACTCTTCACTAATTCCATGCTCTACTGTTATTTAGTTCCAGGTATTATCAAAACTTGCAAGCAGCCCAGCCAAGCTGCAACCAGCAAGGAGCAGGCTTATGCATGAGAGTGGAACATTTTGGGGCATATTTACACCCTCCTGCACACCCAATTATCTGCTGCATTCTGCATTGCAATGTTTTTCACCTCTGACCGTACCACACTTCTCCGTAAGTGGGAATGGTGAGGATCTCCATTCCTGTTCCCTTGACTGCCTCAGCCATGGCCTTTCAGACACAGGTACTGCCATCCACAGTCTTTGTGCAGTAGCTTTCTGTGCACTGGTGGACCTTGAGAAAAGAGTGACACTTCCCAGAGGTGTGGGGGCTCTTTGTTTTGGCATGTGCAATATATGGGAGGGATGAATACATTGTAATGGTCGTGCTCAGCATCTCACTAACCTTGACACCAGCGCTGGTGCTGATGAAGCACAATGAAAATACGCTGCTACTGTTACAACTTGTCTTTCAGAATGGTACACCTTGTGTCACACAGGTAATTAGAAGAGAACAGTGTTCCCAATAAACTGTTCCAGTCTCCTTGGGAAATGTGCAATCCCAAATGTCAGCAGGCAGCATTGATTTGTGTCCTTTGTAAGTCAGTTTGAGAAGAAACTCTTGCCCTGGCTGAGGGCAGCTATTTAATTTACCCTGCGTGCTTACTGTGTTCCTTCCCTGTGCTTGAACTGCAAGGAAGATTTCACATGTTGTTCTAAAAATATATCAAAATGATGTTTGATATTAAGGGACCGGTGAAATGCAATTACAATGAAATAATGACTTCGTGTTGCTCTCCACAATGAAATGAGATTGTCATCCTCCCTCCCCCAGTGCTTCAAGCAATACCTATTTATGAGTAGTTCAGCTAACCTGGGACATTTGAAGAAGAATTGCACACGGCTTCCTAGATGCAATGCAAATTGTTGCAGTACCCAAGGAGGACATTTGCATTATGGTAGGACTAGTTGCCTCTGTAATGCTGTAGTGGTGATTGTTATGCAGAGAACTGCAGGATAAAATGGTAGTGCTAAATCAGCATTGCTGAATAAGATGGCTGAAAATGCCACGAAAACAAACCATTGGAGCAGGAGGATTACAGAAGTAATGATATGCTGAATTTCCATGCAATACATCTCCCAACTTTCTGTATAGGCCTGGAGACAAGCTCTTAGTTTTACAGGTTATTTTCTTTGGTTCTTACTAAGTTTGGTGCCTCTCTCATCCCCACGCTGCATCATTTTGCAAGGAGCAGGACATGTCCCTTGTCACAGAGGGGCAAGTCAGAGGGGGCTGCCTGGTGTGTCTTGGGTTGGCCAGAAAGAACACAAAAGGACTGCCCTGATATTTCTATTGCAGCATCAAGAATTCCCCTTTAGGGCATAGAGGTTTGAGTGATGATGTTTTATTCCCAAGTTTATGTGGGGAGCTGTTAGTCCTCAGGGCACTCTGTTGATGTGCTTGCACCACTGTTTGCAGAATCTTCTGTTCATTTGATTTTAAATCCCATTTTGGTTCCTCCAAAATAGGACTGGGTATGTCTGTCTGTTCTGGGTAGTGCCTAAATATCAGAGAGAGGTGTAGAATGTGGAGGGGTGGGATCTATTGACATGCTTGGGCTGAAATGGGAAGATGCAAGAAGAGAGTGTGTCTTTTTCCAGGACTATGTGATGTAACAATAGGTGACAGGGATAGGGACCGCTGGAGCCTGTCACAAATGAAGTTCTTAGGATGTGCAGGTGGCACCTGGCTCGTGCCCAAGCTGGGGGGAGCCTGGGTGGGCCAGCTGCTGCCTGGGGCTGGCAACAGGCTTGACCTTGGGGAAGGGAGAACGTGTGGATAGAGACAAACTGTGCTCAAATGTTAAAAAAAGTGCTCTTTGCTGCAAAGCTTGAATTGCTGCCTATTTCTTTGGTTATCTTCTTATGAATCTTAATATAGCTGCTCAATTTAAGCAACCAGAGTTAGTATGCCATTCCCTACCTTGTTATGGATCCTGCCCTCCAGCAGTGTTTACAAAATAATGGAAAAAGAACCAACAATCTGAAGGAGGGACATGTAAAATCTGCAATGCAGAAATAGGATTATATATTTATCTGAGTCCTCATGTAGACAGATGATTAATACAGTACCAGCTACAGGGTTTATAGCTTGGTATATCATTAAGGTTCCCTGTAACTCTAATGTGAAAAGATAATAAATTAAGTGTCCTCTTCCCTGCCCTTGTCCTCCTTTTTCTAGTTTAGAAGTACACTTAGAAGTTTTAATCTGAAAACATGATTCTGATACCAGAACTGGGGATAGAAAGAAATGAAACAGAAAATGGAAGACATCTGAAGCGTTTTTTGCTCGAACCTTTTTAAGAATTAAAATTGAGTGCACGAGGTCTTAACATACAAGCCTCATTTACATATCTTCTTTTGGGTTAAGAGGGTTTCTTTAAAAATACTGCTAGGAAAGTATTTTTTTAGGATTTTTTTCCCCCACTTGTTAGAGAAAAACCAGAATATCATTTCTTAATCAGGTCCAGCCTCCTTCTCAGGAAATCTTGTTCCCCTGCTTTATCTTATCTGGAGCAGATGAAAGCTGCAGATACAGGACATGTTGAATTTTTCATTATCAATAAGGTAAGTAGCAGCACTTTTAGAGCTTTAATTGCCAGACCTTGAGAGAAGAATAATCGTAATATTTAAAATAAACCTGAATTAGAATTCTGCGAAATGTTAAAGTAACCAGAAATATGCTGGGAGATGGCACCTCTGAGCTCACTGCTGAGATCCTCCTGTGGTCAAGGGGAATTGAAGAGGATTCTCTGGAAAGCCTCTGTGCTGGATTTATCACATGAGGTGAACCAGAGGGCCCAACCCTGCTCTCTTTAGGCAGAGCAGGACCCAGGGGTTGTGACAGAGGTGAGCAAATCGAAGTGTACACTCAGTGCTGAAAGCACCACCACTGACACTGGAAAATGCAAACCAGTCCTGCAATTAGGGCAGTTTTCACTGTGCTTGAGCAGAGCTCTGACCATCCTTCCACAGGGAAAAGAAAATACGTGTATGTGTGTATGCATGTATACATATATATGCAGGTACATCTCTAAAAGCATCCAAGTAGAAAGCAGTTGTTATAAAATCCTTTTTGTTGTTCAGTTTACTATGTAGTTGAATTCCATTCAAAGTTAATCTTTCAGTGGTTCACTTGAAAACAATACCAATTTTGTATTCCCTCCCACACACAAGATCCACTCCCTTCCTCAGTAATTCTTGTTTGACCTTACAGCCAGTTCTTTAGAAACTTTCCTACCAGCTGCCAGATATTTCTATTCAGGAGTTACCCTCAGGAGTAGCACAGAACCACGTTGGTCTGCTTTTTGTGTTCATTCTCTAGCGAACAGAGAGCCTCAAAGCTTGAGGCCTTGGTTAATTCAAAATTTTATATGGATTTGACTTTCTCTCCCATGACTCCACTTTTTTTTTTTTTTGTAGCAACCAAGTTCCACCACAGCAATAAGAAAACAAATGTGGGAACACTCGTAGTTGCTCGAGATAAAAATTTCTCGGGAGCTATGGAATTCATTCCTGCAAAAGGTTGAACAGGCTCTGGAATGAACCATGTACTCCATTAAGCCAAACAACACAAAACATCTGTGGTGATGCCCATAAGGGCTGGATGAAGCTATTTTTAGTTCAGTTTTGGAAGGAAGAGGGAGTGGATCCTGCTCTTTCTCACCTCTTTGTGAGGATAGCAAATCGAATAGAAGTGTAGAAATAGGGATTCCCTCCCCTTAACCTATTATTATATGACTTACAGTGAAGATTGAGCAGCTTCCATGGGAAAGACAGAAGGTGCAATGTTCTGTGTGTGTCCATGAGAAATAGCCTCCTAAGAAAAAAAATTTGGAGACCAGTGGCATTGGTTAGGAGGTTTTTTGATCTGCTTAGAGGATGGGAAAAATCTTGCTGTAGTTAAGGTATTTCTGAGGATCTCTGGTACTGGTGGCAAATTGTATTGTTTGTCTTGCTGCAAACTGAAGTCCTGACCCTGGCAATCCTCAGGGATGTTTGTGACAGGAGTTTCTGGCTCCAGCTGTACGAGCCTGCAATGCTGGACTTGGGAGAAGGGTTTTATGGCACAGCTCTGGCCCCACCCTACAGCCACCCTGGGAGCCTTGATGATCTTACCCAAGGAGTAAAGTAAACACACAAACAAGCAGTGAGAGGGAAACAAAGCAACTGCAAAGCCTGAATGTCTGATTTGACAATCTCTTTGGTGCCTTCTCAGCACACGTGGGGAGCAGCACAGCTGCTGTCACCCTGTCCTTCATCTCTCCGTGCAACCAGCACGTCCCCAAAGCCTCAGGCAGGGGTTTGTCTCCCTGGAGCCTCGTCATCAGAGCCCAGCAAGGTTGATTTTTAGCACTTCATCTCTCTTAAATATATACCCACAGGAGAAAGGTAATTTGCTGTGTGTCTTTGCAAGACTTTTTGAGATGAGTTATTGAGAATTAAGGTCGTGCTAGTTCAGCCTGGCAACTGAGTCCCCGGGCTTGGGTTTCTCCATAACCAGTGTCTCCCTAGGAATCTTTTGTCTTGGATTTCTTGCCTGACTGTGTCGTGCAGTCTTTCCCTGCTTTTCAGACCGATGGATGTATTGGTTGTTGTTCCTTGTTGATCTTCTTCAGCATCATCTGCTTTCATTAGCATTTTTGAACAAAGGACTGAATCAGAATAAATCACAACTAATAGAAATATAGGAACAGATTATCATTTTGCAAAGCTGAACTCTCTCAAAGGAGATTACGTATTTAAATTGAACAAATGCAACTTCATAAATAAACTAAATTAAACATCATCTAATTTTACTTTTGAAGCCAAGCAATTTTAATCCATACTCAGCTTCTCGTATAAATATTTCCCAACTCATTTTTATTCTTTGAAGCATTCTTATTCACATTTAAAACCCAAAAATGTGCCAAATTGAACCACAGTTGTGTATGCTGAATGAATGTAAAAGCTTGGGTATATTGCATAATAATCTGAGAGTTGGCAAGAGGAAGTGATTGCTTTTGTGAGTGTCCAAGTAGTAGTGTAAAAATATTTTTTGAGAACCTAATGTTTGTCTCCAAAGCTCTCTGACTGATGACATGCCTGAAAAATCCTTTTTATAAATCCCTTATGTGCAGTTCAAAAGGAAGCAATAGATGACTAGAAATCTATCTATTTCCCCAGGGAAAATTCATGCACAAACTGTGGTGGTACAAGCATTACCCAGCTGGTCTGCACTGTGAACAAATTCCTGTTCATCGATGGAAGAGATGCTTTACTGCAGAACCGATTCTTAGAACTGGGAACATTTAAACACCCCAAATATGTTACTTTGTGATTAGAAATGCACTTTATCAATCATCTTATTAGACAGGAAAGAACCTTTTTAAAAAATATGTGGTAATAAGGGTCAAGAATTCTTGTTAAATGTTTCAAATAGCGTTCACAAAGCTGAAATATAATTTCAGTCCACCCTGTGTTCACTCTAAAAACCACAATCAAAAGCCATTTTCCAGAAATAGCCTTAAATGCAGTTCTTTCTCCATGTTCATTAAATTGTTACATGCAGTTTGCAGAACTGACCTGTCCAATGACTTCAGTGGCTGAAAGTGGTTGACAGTGGTTTTCAAAAATACTTCATTTCCAAGTAAATCAGATTTAAGATTACCAAGAACTTTTCTTATTTTTGTCTAATACCTTGAAGATTGAACAGAACAAAAGAAGCGAAACAAACCCTCGTTTTTTCCTCTGGTTTCAATATTAACCCATTTATTTATGCAATTAATCTCCAATGGTAGAAAACTTATAGGTAAGATTTATTTTCATATTAAAATCACTAAAATTGGTAGTTCTGGCAAAAATCACGATTTTCTTACTGCACTTAGATTTTTCTGGGGATAGTTGAATAAAGCCTTTCCCAGTGTGTAGGAATGACAGAGTAGAGCTTGCTAATGCTCTTCAGTGGTTTGGAGTCGCTGTAGATTGATGAGTTTTGTGGGGGAAATGCACAGGTAAGAAATCCTTGCTGACCAGCTGAGTTTTTCAGCCTTGCTGATGAAGATGCCTTTGCTGTGACTGGTGAGGGCTGAGCTCAGAGCCCTCGTCAGATGTGCAGCCGTCGCATCCCAGGACTTTCCTGCTGGAGATTTAAGCTGCTGTGCCAAATGATGTGAGCAAGAGCACTGCAAGGACACTGTGACTCATGCAGGCTGTGTCTGTGCTGAAGGTCTTGCTGGCGATAAAGCTGTTTCCAGTCTGTTTTTTGCAAGTGCTGCTGAAGGGGGAGGGAGGTGCAGGGCCCAGGAGAAGGGATGCCACAGGCCAGTGCTCGTGGTCATCTTCAAAGCCAGTGGGACAGAATGGGGGGGCCTGAATTACTGAATTTCTTCCTCAAAATGCAAACCAGCCAGAAACAACAAGAGGGAAATGTAGGCTGGTGTTGTTTATTCCATCTTCCTTCACAAATGAGAGTTCTGGACAGGAATTATATCATGCAGCAAACGAAAAAAAATGATCCCCTTGGTTTCGAAACACATACAGTTCTCCCTGAAATCCAAGGGAATTGTTGGTTCCCTAACTGAACGTGCAGCCCTGTGTAAAGGAAGGTTTGTGAGCATGGTGCTGCATTAGTGCTGCTCCACATTTTCAGGATGTCCTTGAGTACGTGTACAGGGCTGGGGAGATGAGGAGGGATAATTTCATCAGGAGAATGCAGCAAGAGAGTGGTTCAAGAGACGGCTGAAGACACTTTGCAAATGAAATATTTTCATAGTCCTGCATCTTGGAGATAACAGTGATGTGCAAGTACTTGTCCCTGAATTATGTGCTGTTGACAGGCACGGGCTCCTCAGGATGGGAACACTGGGAGATGCCAGGTGCAATTGGACATGTGTAAAAAAACATCAAATGGAAATTATTAGTGTTTCCTGCAAATACTGGTTACTAGATTTTGAAAATTCTTCCAAAACAAAGATTTGGCCTGATAGGTTTGGTATTTTTAGGTAGAACATCCACCTGCAGAGAAAGAAACATAAAAGGATAATTTAATGCAATTTGCCATAACAATATTTTGCCTCTTCTCATGTGGACTGTAATAGTTGTCTTACCACTGAACTTTTGGATGCATTCCAGCCTTTATGAATATACCTGTTATTTTCGACATGATTAGAGTCTGTCCTTCATCTCAACTTAATTGCAGCAACAGATTTTTGCATATTCAGATCTTCCAAACATATTGCTTACAACTAGAAAGGACTGATAAATCCACCTATTTTTAAATAGGCAAAATAGAACCTGATCTTTAGTGGTTGAGCCATCATTACACATAATCAGTATATTAATCCTTTAAAAACTGATGCTTCTTAAATAGCTTTTTTCAAATTTATTTTGACAAGGATTTGATATTTGAATAATCAAGGCATGGAAAGTGCAGTGCTGCCTAGGATTCAGGCTAAAATCTCACTTGGTCTAGAACATTAAATACTATCTTAGGCACAAAATATTAATTTTTTAATTAAAATCTGTCTGGATGAATCATTTCCTAATGCAAGGTAACGTACTTGGTTGCAACTCAAAATAACCTCATTTGAGCAAATGTTTCTAATCAAGGGGAAGTGTCCTGGTATGATGCTGCAGAATTGTTTGCTGGTGTTGTGCAAAGAATATTTTTAAGTGTGTGTTGTTGGGAGTTGGTGGGGTCCCTGCAGTGACTCTAAGGAAGCAGCTGGTGCTGTGCACCATTCTCTAAGGCACTGGTGTTGGTGGTGTTGGGTGAGGTTCCCTGGTGCCCTTTGCTGGGATGCACATGCATAAAACCCAGCAGAACTGAATTTCAGGATTAGTACCAGGTACAGGTTGTGTGAGGAGCACTGCTGGTACCTGAAGGCCTGTGAGTTGTGATGTTCTGACTAAGAGCTGTCATCAGTGCATTTCTCTAGAGGGGGATATTTAATTTGAGAGACTGGGTAATTTTCCTTGCACAGATCTGCTGGACAGACTGGATCAGTAGCTGAGGCCAGTTGTGTGAAGTTCAGTGAGCACAAGCACAAGTGCTGTGAGGAGAGGCTGAGGGAGCTGGGGTTGTTCAACCTGGAGAAGAGGAAGCTCAGGAGAGACCTCCTCGCTCTCCTCAGCTCCCTGAAAGGTTGTAGCCAGGTGGGGTTGGTCTCTTCTCCCACGCAACCAGCAGCAGGACTAGAGGGCTCGGTCTTAGGCTCTACCAGGGAAGTTCAGCTTGGATATTAAGAAGAAATTTTTTATGAAGAGAGTAATCAGCCATTGGAATGGGCTACCCAGGGAGGTGGTGGCTTCACTACCCCTGGAGGTGTTTAAAAAGAGACTGGATGTGGCATCAGGGCCATGGTCTGGGAACCATGGCAGTGTTGGATCAAGGGTTGGACTTGATGGTCTCGGAGGTCTTTTCCAACCTGGTTGATTCTGTGATTTTAAGGCCAAGTGCCGGGTCCTGCACTTGGATCACAACAGCTCCCTGCAGACCCAGGCTAGTGGATGAGCAGCTGGAAAGCTGGAAAAGGACCTGGGGGTGCTGGTGACAGAAGCTGAACATGATCCCAGGTGTGCCCAGGTGGGCAAAGAAGGCCAAGGGCACCTGGCTTGCATCAGCACTAGAGTGGCAGCAGGACCAGGGCAGTGTCTGTCCCCCTGTGCTGGCACTGCTGAGGCATCTCCAGTCCTGGGGGCAGTTTTGGGCCCCTCATGACACTTCTTGTCATTGAGGGGCTGGAGTGTGTCCAGAGAAGGGAATGGAGCTGGGGAAGGGTCTGGAGCACAGGTCTGATGAGGAGCAGCTGAGGGAGCTGGGGGGGCTGAGCCTGGAGAAAAGGAGGCTCAGGAGGGACCTTCTCACTCTCTGTAACTCCCTGACAGGAGGGGGGAGCCAGGTGGGGTCGAGCTCTGCTCCCAGGTAATAAGTGACAGGACAAAAAGAAAAGGCCTCAAGTGGCACCAGGGGAGGTTTAGATTGGAGATTTGCAAAAAGGTTTTCACTGAAAGGGTTGTCAAGCGTTGGCACAGGCTCCCCAGGGAATGATGGAGTCACCATTCCTGGGCATTTTCAAAAACTGTCTGGATGTGGCACATGGGGACATGGCTGGGTGGTGGACATGGCTGTGCTGGGGTAGCAGTTGGACTTGATGATCTTAGAGGGCTTTTCCAAACTAAACATTTTTATTCTGTTCTGTTCCAGAGAAAATGTTCCCAAAGCTGTGTAAAAGTGGAAATCCTAAATATAAGCTGGGTCAGAGTCTTTTTCTTAAGGGATCCCATTAACCCCATGGCCTCCCCAAAATATTCATTCATTCTGAGATACATTATCTAGATTTTGAGAAGTAATATTTGCTACATAGGGATAGATATTGGTGGCAGCAGTTGGCAGTGTCCTACATAGTAATTAAAATCATGAGCAGTAAAATATTCAGAGGTTAAAGGAAAACCCTCAAACCTGAATTTATTAAATTGTTTATTTTGATATGAATTTTTTATTAGGTCCATTTAAAGCATTTCAGACTTTATTTTCATGTATCTGCAACTGTGTCATTTACTGTTTGTCGTGGCACATTTTTTCAATCATGTCTGTTTTACAGTATTTTAACCTAAATTATTTCTTTCTGGTAGAGCTACACTTAATGAAGCAGTGCACATTTATGTGTTGGGTGCATCTGGTCTAAAATAGCCAAAATAATTCTGAGTGAAAGATTTGTAGGTTATTCATAAAAAAAAAATCCACATTAAAGAAACTGAAGGAAGAGAGAGGGAACTAATTCTGTCTGTCTTTTAGGTTTGTCTCCAGATTTAAGAGAAATAACACAGCTGGCGTTCATTCCTTGTTCTTCCTAAGAAAAACTCTGTTTCGAGTCTTTCTCCATTAATAGAGTCCATTGACTTTCACTGCAGATATTTCATAATAATTATTGCAGTTTGTAAAGTGACTTGTTTTTGAATGGATGGTGCCTGTTTGAATATTGTTGCAAGCCTCACTATGCTGTGTTTGAGAAGTGTAGTTTGATTGTGTGACATGTGCAGTCTATGTATTTTTAATTTTATTGTTATTAAGTCTATTATTATTTTTATTATTATTAAATATTGTCTGTAAATATGTATCAAGAAACAGAAAGAAGAAGGCTCATGTTGGGCCAAGAACAAAACACACTCTGGTAGTACAGGATGTGAAGATAAAACACAAACCTACCAGAATTCATAGTGCTGAGAGAGGGAATGGAGATGAAGTGATTGCTGTCCATGAAGTAGAGTTTTCATCTTGAGATGCATTTGGAATTTTTAGAAGTTTCTTTTCATTTGTGCACTTTGTTTCAGGTCCTGAAGAGCTCCTTAGTTTCACTTTTCCTTTTAAAGCAGTTGATTGAACCTTTTTTTTTTTTTTGTTAAATAGAACTGTGATAAATAATTTAGATATGTGCTTATAGGTATCACTTCTCTGCAAGTAAAGGTAGTCCAAAGCTTGACATTCCATTCAAAGTCAATCCAAGCCTTTTCATGTATCTGCTCTTGGCTTTTTCCTTTTTCTGAATATTTGGAGACATGTAACACATATCTAGTAAAGGGAAAAAAATTCTTATTATTTTTAAAACACAGGTGAGCTGGCCAGCAGATACTTCTTTTAGAGTTACTTCTTTCTAACAGTATTTTCTGGAGAAAACAATGTAACCACCCCACGCATTTCAACCATGGGACAAAACCCATGGAAAATAAACTAAGCAAATTACAATGGACTATTAGACCATTCTCCAGATGAGACATTTAATTCCATGCAAATTTAGGACTGCAGGCTATATAAAATATGTGATCATAATACATCCATTGTGGTGTTAGTTTTTTTAAATTCGCAGTCAACATTAATGTAATCTAAGAAATTCCTGCGTTTGGTTGAGGTTTTTTTAGTACTTTGAACTGGTGTCATTTTCTTCCTCCTTTTCCCTTTTCCATTCAACAGAGCTGCCTCTCAGGGCTGTTCTCATTTGTCTTCACTCAGCCCGTGAAACAGAGAAACTATTTGCAATTTATGATTTTTTTTTTTTGGTCCTTCTTGGTTTCATGCTCAGAATGCAGTTTCTTACAGAGGTAGTAGGTGAATCTTTCCTCTTCTCTTTGATCTTAATTTTATTTATATTCTGTGGAAAAACCTTGGGTTGCTTCAGCTAAATCAGACAGCTCTTGAGAGTTCAAGCAGCATAGTGTGCTCCATGTACTTCCACTGTTGCATTTCATCTCGTGTTTTAATTTGCTTCTTATTTTCCCGTAAAAAAAGTCTCTTTTTTTGTGTTTCTGAAGATTTAACTAGAAATTTAATTTTAAAATAGGAAACAACTGTCAAAATCCAAGTTAAAGGTGCTTATTTTGTATGGCCAGTAGATGATAGAGAAAGGAGAACACCTAAAATATATGTTGGAGACAGAACTGGGTATTTTTATAGAGGTAACTTAATTTTTTTTAAAAGTAGTATGTATTTATGTAAGCAGACACTTTTGAAAATGAGCTGAAGAAAGACTGTACAAATACAGCCATTGTCTTATGATGGTGTTTATTTATAAGAGAATATCGAATAACTGTGCTTTGGTAACACCTTCTGTGCCTTAGTGTGTGTTGCTGGAGCCATATGAGTTCTGTTTTGGAAGGTCACACAATCACGATTCCTCTTTGACTTCAATCCCTCCAGTAAATAGGTTTTGACTCAGCTGTTGGACATAACAAGGATTAAACCTTAGTATTTGAAAATAAACATCTTGGGCCTTCAAAGTGTGGAGCTTTCTGCTGGCAGGACATGTGCTGCTCCAGGCCCGCCAGGCCAGGGGTGGCTGTGTGGGCTTGGACCCCAGGAATGATGCAATAGGTTTTGTCATCAGCTCTCCTGGCATTTTTTCTCTTGAACACTGTGTTTTGCACTTTTAACATTCCCAGAACATTTCTTGACTTTATGTGTGTTTGTGTATATGTATTTTTTTTAAGATTTTATTTTTTTTTTTTAAGGATGCTTACTGAATTTCCTGACCAGCTTTGAGCTGTGAGTGGTTTATTGGAAGTTGATTTAAACCTTCATTAGCTAAAATAGAATGAATTATACCGTATATATAATATAATTTATATATATAACTTGGTTAGCCATGCTGGCAAAGTGACCTAAGTCTACCAGGTACCACCATCATTGTGCCTTTTTTTTTTTTTAAGAGAAAGCAACGAGGATGTAAACAGCAACATTTCTCCTATAGTGGCTTCAGTGTTGTCACCTGAACATATTTAAGGACTGTGAAGGAGAACTTCAGGCACAGGTGCTGTGTTTGAATCCACCAATTTTGGATTTGGTGTCTCTGTTCAGGGCTGTGTTTGGGCAGGACTGGTTTTCAAGGCAGCCACGGCACTGCTCTGCTTGCAAAGATTTTTCTTCAGGTAAACCTTTCAACAGGTTCTCCAGGGAAGGACATATAGATGAAAATATAGTGATAAAGAGCCATGCAGTTATTTGTAGTTTAAAAGACTGAAAAAAATGGCTATGAGAGAAGAGATGAATCTTCCTAGAGAAGGAGACTTTAAAAGGTCTTGGCAGTTTCCTCTCTGGGTTCCCTCTTTGTGGCAGCTGCTGCTCAGCAAATTTCTCCTTTGCTTAGTCTTGATGAGCAGTGATGGGGTTTATTTCGGTTCTTTTGTTTTGGCTTTTTTTGGCTTGTTTTCCTTTGTTTATTCCTTTTGAGTATAAGCTGAAAACAATTGGTACTTAGGAATACCGTCAAAGCTGATGGGGGAAGAAGCAGGTAATGCAGTGTATTTTGTTGGGGTTCTGATCTTATTGTAGATTTTTCACAAGACCTACATCAAGTAAATTCTCAGTGAAGGGCTAAAAGGCTAATTAGGCAAATATATCAGTCATTAGGGATGGGCAAACCTGTCTAAACAAAATCTAAACAAGATAACAGAGTGCTCCAAACTGAAGTTAAGCAGAAATCTTCTGCATTGAAACCAAATCTAAAGGAGCTGTTTGGCTTAAGTAAACTTTCTGAAGCTTTATCCGGGTTTTACCTATCACCAATCATATTGTTGTCTTTCAACTTATGAGAGAACCATTAAGAATATGTTAGTAGTAGTTCTATTTATTTTGTGTCTTTTATCTGTGGTTTATTCTCAGTGTGTTAGATTGAGAGAACTGTTAATTTACATAAACACGTGGATAAACAAGAAAAGCAGTTTCTGACATAGGGCTACCTACAGCCCTTGTGCTGGGTCCCTGAATTCTGATGCCACAGTGTCCCCAGCACTGCCATGTTGTGTTTCCCCTCGTGTACAAAAGAGGACATTCTTTTGCATTTGTTGTCCGGCTCTGACTCTAAGCCACCCCCATGATATCCATATCCCACTGCACTGCCTCCTTGCCCTTCCTCTTCCTTCCCTGTGTAACAACTCCTGTCCCTCCTCACCCTCCCTGGCTGCTGCACTGGGACCAGTGGTTGCCTTTGCTGTTGAAGATTTTTAAGTACTAACCAGCTGGTAACCTCTAGGAGCTGCTGTGTTACAGCTTTTCCATCAGGATCTCTGCTAATGAGTTGTCTCCCCTCTATTCAGACCCCGAGAGAGATTCAAATATTCAAGACAGTCGCTGCACCTAAATACCTGTGAGTTCTTTCTCCTCTGTGAACTTGATTGTAACATGAAAATGAATTCAGGGCTTGTCAGGGGAAATGGGGGTGAGGCAGCATTACAAAAGCCTCATGTCCTGGGGAGAGCGTGCTACAGTGCAAGGGAAAGCCTTGTGATCAAATTATGGAGAAGGAAACTTGTTTTGTGAGCCTAACCTCTAATTTTGCCAGTGTATGGATAATAAAACCCAAGCATCTTCTCAATAAAATGTCAGCACTGTATTGCAGAAAATCTACTGGTATTATTACAAATAGTCTATACTTTCTGGGGTGTTAAATGCAGAAGTGTATAGTGCTTTCAGATACATATTCCTACAGTGTATATTATAATTCACTTGTTAAAAATGGGAAATATCCCAAATTATGCTGGTTATGCCAGGCCAAAAATAGTTTAATTTAATTGTGCATTACTTCAGTTGTTGCAGTGTCAGTGAATAAAACAATCACTTAGGAAACAGTTTTGCAGCAGATGACCAAAATGTTTTATTGCTCAATACCATTCACTGGATTAGGAAAATGGATTACAACTGTGAGTAATGAGTTCCTAAAGCCCCTGAATGTTA
Organism: Manacus candei; assembly: GCF_025592945.1. Lineage (NCBI taxonomy): Eukaryota > Metazoa > Chordata > Aves > Passeriformes > Pipridae > Manacus > Manacus candei. The sequence continues at coordinate 1,317,711 of NW_026138084.1, forward strand.
TGATTTCTGCAAATGTCTGCTTGATTTCATTAACCTTGAGCATTCTGAGAAATAACTGACCGTAAGATTTGCCTTCACCTAATTTTGTACTGAATTTACTCCATGTATTTATTAATATATGTGAGATCTAACTGGAAGTCACTTAAATGACTGTGCTTGGTTTTGAATAGCTGGTAGGAGCTAAACAATTGCTGCACTGGAGCCAGTTACAGCTCTGCTTAGACCTCCTACTCAGCAAGTGAAGAGTGATTTTGTGAAACGATAACATGAAAAATGAAAAGATTTTGTGTTTAAATGAGAGCGTTACTCAATATTCAATACAGGCCTTGTATGATGTTTTCCTGCCAGCAATACCACTTCTGGAGGTTTTGCCTGTGGTGATCTCTCACTCAGTGGAAGTTCAGCTCTGAAGTCAGGGTGCAGATGCCACCCTGAAACGTTTAATTAAGTCTCAGTGCAGTCACTGGGTGTTGTATTCTTTTCTGTGAACCTGTAGAGAGTTCATTCCTCAGCCAGTACAGGGAAATGTACTTATTTCAATTTTATCTGTTGAAAATAGCAAATATACCAGTGATAAACCCTGAATGATGTGCAGTGCTATTCTCCCTTGCCTGACCTAAAGGTTTAGAATTTTTTTTTTCTCAGATCTGAATGATAAATTAGAACTTTCATATTGGTCCAACTGGAAAACCAATCATGTGGACTGTGTGACTCTGTGGCTGTGTGACTCTTTCAGGTCACAGGGTGAAAACTATGCCACCTGGAAATGGGAAAGAAAAGCATTAAGAATGGGGTTGGTAATTAAGCTTGTTAACAATCCCAGTTCTGGGGAATTGTCTTAAGGGGTAAATGATCTGCACTGCCATCAAGCATGGTATGCAATACTCTTCATACAACTTTCTGTTTTGGTGTGTTTTCCTCTCAAAATACTTTTGCTGAGTAAGTGAACAATATAGCATTTAAAATAAGCCTTTTGGGCTGGCTGGAAACTGGGTGGTGGCTTCAGTGGACTCGCTCACAGAAGTGGTGATGGGAAAGCTCACCATGTGTTCATTTGTGGGTGGCTTTGGTTCCAGTGTCAGAGTAAGGTCAGACATGGGCAGCTTGGTTTGAAATGAAGACTCTGATTTTCTGTGTGCTTAACATCTCCCCTGACTCTCTAAATGGAAGGTTGCAACTTCATTGAGCTGCCAGGCAGCAGAAAAATGACCCATCAGCATCTCCCTGTCCTCCCAAACCCGCTGTCTGGGTCAAGGGTGTTCCACCCACAGATCCAGCAATTATGGAGGGAGAACAAACAGTGGGAGTGACACGGGGAGAAGGCAAAGCCTGTGTCAGCTTGGCTGCTGCAGCCCCTTCTGAAAATCAATTCTGCACTTCTGTGCAGCAGGTCACCAGGTAACTCAGACCAAAAATGGGCATTTTACAGCAGCTTAAGAAGTGCAGAAGATGAATGGGCTTGAGGGACCTAAATTCCACCCCCTCAACATATGAAGTAAAGGGATCCCTGTTGAGGTTAGTGCCACAGACAGCTGCTTCTGAGCTACCTGGTTGTCTCATCCCTTGGTTCCTGCCATTCCAGCATCTGTGGGGAAGACATCAAATTCTCATACTTTTGCTTCAGAGTTTACCAAAATTTTCTCTGGAGAGATCCTGTCCTAAGAACAAACCCATTCCCATTTGCCATCTTCTATTCCTGAGTCCCAAATTTTGCTTTTGGCCTAGGTTGATTCTGAGTCTGTGTAGTCCTGTTAGTCAGATCTTCTTTGTGCAGCTGAGTGGGAAAGACCAGGGAGGAGTCTTTGAATAACTTCCCAGGTTTTTGTGAGGAACTTCAGTGGAGGGAAACGTGCTCTTGGTTAGCCATGCTGGCAAAGTGGCCTAAGTCTACCAGGTACCATCATTGTGCCTTTTTTTTTTAAGAGAAAGGAATGAGGTTGTAAACAGCAACATTTCGCCTATAGTGGCTTCAGTGTTGTCACCTGAACGTATTTAAGGACTGGGAAGGAGAACTTCAGGCACAGGTGTTGGGTTTAAATCTACCAATTTTGGTTTTGATACCAAAATCAGCACAGGGTGAGAAATGGATATCCTACTTCTGGCTATTGATTTCCTCGGGAATGTTCTTCTGTTTGTGCCCTTTCTTCATGGTTCCACTCTGTGGTGTGTGTTTGAAAGGTTTCAGCTCCTGACAAGAGGAGTGTACTATGTATTAATGTATAAATAAATGTATTATTTTTCTGGCTGGCTGGCTGAGTTCCCTTCCCAATGTCTTTTTACCCTCAAGTCAGATATTTCTACTTTCAAATTTCATCCTTGACTGACTTTTGGTAATGAAATTAATAATAACAGAATTTAAAAATTTTTAGGATTTGTTGTCCCATGTTGTATTAGAGGCTAAAAATATACAGTGAACTCCATGCAGATTTTATATAGAGAAAGGGACTAAACAGACTAGATTTTATTGGGCTGCCATCAGACTGGGTTTAAATTATGTACTTTTGTTTTTGCAAATAATGGTCAAACTGGCAGAGGAAAATGTAGTGAAAAGAAGTGAAGTGGTGACCTGTCTGCTCATCAAAAGCTGTTGGCTTGCAGGGTTTACAGTCCACTATTTTTAAAAAATTCAGCAACAGAACTGTTTACCAGATCACTGTGATTAGATTTGGAATTACCAACCTTTCCTTCCTAGAGCCTCTGTTGCCTTTGCAAGCTTCTGGGTGGAATATTTTTGCAGTCACTGGCATAATTTATGAGGGTTGATAGAGATTTCAGTCTTTACATGTGTTTTCTCCTCAGTGATTTCTGTTCTCTTCTTAAATGATTTCTAAAGGTATCTCAAGTGAGGATTTCCTGAATGAGAAGTAGCAGCTATAGTATAACTTTGTTCTGTAGTTACTTTTCTGCACCTATAGATGTATAATAACATGTTTATGTAGGTGGTTTAACGCTTGTGTTTTATTTCTTTTGGGTTCTAAAGAGTTTGGGTTTAGTTGTGACCTTGCACTTTGATTTTTCCAAAATTAATTTATAATTCTGTTTGGTTGGCTTGTTTGGCTTTTTTGTTTTGTGTATGAAAATGTCATCACGGAGTTCATACGGGAAATAGAATCATAGAATGGTTTTGGTTGGAAGGAATCTTAAAGATCATCCCGCCTCCTGCCATGGACAGGAACACCTTCCATAGACCAGGTTGCTCCAAGCCTGGCCTTGAACACTTCTAGGGATGGGGCAGCCACAGCTTCTCTGGGCCACCTGTGCCAGGGCCTCCCCACCCTCACAATAGAAAAAAAATTCTTCCTTGTATCTAATCAAACCTTCCCTCTTCCAGTTTAAATCCACTGCCCTTTGTCCTGTCACTATGGGGCCTTGGTAAAAAGTCTCTTTGTATTTTTAATAGGCCCACTTTATATATTGAAAGCTGGGTCTTCCTGGAGCCAGAGGATCATAGAATCATAGAATCATAGAATCAGCTGGGTTGGAAGGGACTTCTGAGATCATCGAGTCCAACCCTTGATCCAACCCCGCTGTGGTTCCCAGCCCATGGCACTGATGCCACATCCAGTCTCCTCTTAAAAACCTCCAGGGATGGAGAATCCACCACTTCCCTGGGCAGTCCATTCCAATGGCTGAGCACCCTCTCTGCAAAGAAATTCTTTCTGATATCCAACCTAAACCTCCCCTGGCACAACTTGAGACCCAGCCCTCTTGTCTTGCTGATGGTTGCCTGGGAAAAGATACCAACCCCCCCCCGACTCCCCCCTCCTGTCAGGGAGTTGCAGAGAGTGAGGAGGTCTCCCCTGAGCCTCCTCTTCTCCAGGCTGAACAGCCCCAACTCCCTCAGCCTCTCCTCATAGGACTTGTGCTCCAGTCCCTTCCCCAGCCTTGTTGCTCTTCTCTGGACCTGCTCCAGCCCCTCAATGTCCTTCCTGAGCTGAGGGCCCAGAACTGGACACAGCACTGCAGGTGTGGCCTCACCAGTGCTGAGTACAGGGGAAGAATCACTTCCTTGGACCTGTTGGCCACACTGTTCCTGACACAGGCCAGGATCCATTGGCCTCCTTGGCCACCTGGGCACACTCTGGCTCATGTTCAGCTTCCTGTCAATCCAAACTCCCAGCTCCCTTCCTGCCTGGTTGCTCTCCAGCCCCTCTGTCCCCAGCCCGTGGGGCTGCAGGGGGTTGTTGTGGCCAAAGTGCAGGACCCGGCACTTGGCCTGGTTGAACCTCATCCCCTTGGAATCAGCCCAACTCTCCAACCTGTCCAGGTCCCCCTGCAGAGCCCTCCTGCCTTCCAGCTGATCAACACTCCCCCCCAGCTTAGTGCCATCTGCAAATTTGCTGATGATGGACTCAATCCCCTCATCTAAATCATCAATAAAGATATTAAACAGAACTGGGCCCAACACTGATCCTGGGGGGCACCACTAGTGACTGGATCCCAACTGGATGCAGCTCCATCCCCACCACTCTCTGGGCCCGGCCCTCCAGCCAGTTCCTAACCCAGCACAGAGTGCCCCTGTCCAAGATGTGGGCTGCAACTTTTCCAGGAGAATGCTGTGGGAGACGGTGTCCAAGGCCTTGCTGAAGTCCAGACAGACACATCCACAGCCTTCCCCTCATCCACCAGGATGCTGCTGCTTTGAAGTACAGAAATATTATCCACAGGAAAAAAGCTAAACTACCTTTAATTTAGAACGTGGATACAGCCTGCATTACAGTGCAGGGGGTGCAGGCGTCGGGATGGGTTGGTGTGGGTGTTGTGAAGTACCAAAATATTGGGTGAAAGAGAAGTGTATTAGATCTATTTGCTTGTTCAGTCAGTAAATGTACCTCTGAGTAGTGGCAACAATTCCTTGAAGTTACAGTGTCTATGGTTACGCTTTCCTTGGAACAATAAACAACGGCGACTGAATGGCTTTTCAAGCCAGAAACAAGATCTTTTATTGTGCCTTCATTTCTTAGGAAGGAAGATTGAAACTCAATGCTATATTTTAGTTGCAAAAATAGATATAGAAGGTATGTTCGATGTTTCTTCCTGCGAGAACTATGTTCTCAATGGCTAACACACAGAATAGGGGAATACACGTGTCCCCTACATATAGGAGTTTTAGTATCAATTTTTTAGTTAAAAATGCAAATGAAGCTCTATGTGGGTTGTGAGTTGTGGCAGACCAGTTGTAGGCTGTGTGCCCTGAGGCCCGGTGAGCTTTGCTGTCCCAACCCTATTACATAAAGAACGTCTAAGCTGTTTCGGGTGCTTAGTACAGCCTAAACTGGATAAACAGGATGCAGTAAACAGATTACTGCAGTGTTTGTTGGGAATTCATTCTGATGTGGGAAGTAAAGGAACCATTAAGAGGTGTATAAATAGGGTAAAATGAAGAGGTGCTGTGCTCGCGTTGAAGAGTTTCCGAGTTAACTGAGCAATGACTGCAAAGAGTTTTCTGCGGAGAAGAAGAAAACAGTCGGCTTTGCTTAAGTACCCATTGAGATAAATATGCTTTCGGTTTGGAAGGTATGTTTTCAGCGCGGAGGATTAAGTGGACTTGGCAGTTCCTTTGAGCTTGACATTGATATTGTAATGAGCTTTAAATAGCTGATTCCCAACTCCTCCTGCTCCCTGTGCCCCTGAGGTCAGCCCCAGGGTCAAACTGGATATCAGGGAGGTTGTCTTGCTCAGACACCCGAGGGACACGTCCCCAGGTGACACTCGGACTCCTGAAAAATCTGTCAGTTCATCATGACTCACTGGAAGTGCTACTAGCTGAGGAGAGAGCGGGGATTACACCACTGCCATCTGTTAGAGGCCTCCTGCTCCCTCCTGGCTGAGGCTTTGGTGTGTGAAGATGTGGATCAGGTTTTCGGGCAGGATGACGTTGCAGAACAGGGTGGTGAGATGTGCTTCTGCTCAGTGTGAAAAGCAGGTGACCAGAGCACACAGTCCTTGTGCCATTTCAGTGACCTCCCGTTTCCCTGTTTATGTAACGGTGTCATTTCTGAAGAAAAAGTGCAACTTTCTCCTTATGTGTTTGCACCATTTCCTTCCAGAGCACCCAAAGTAATTTTAATTTCTGCAGTAAGAATAAGAATGTGGTGGGTTGTGTTCTTTTTGTTTGAGAGAAGCCAACTTGAAAGCACAGAAGCAGAACAGGACTGGTACCTACAATGTTTAAAAAGGATAAAAACCCCCTCGTGTTTATCATACTTGAAGAACATACAGGACCTTGACATTTCTGCAGTGAGATCATTGTGCCTGCTGTGTTTGCAGATCTTCATCAAGAAAATGGGCAGAAGCAACCAAAAAAGAGAAATACTCTGGAAATATTTGAAACCAGAAAAAGTAAATGCAGAATCGTTTGAGTTAATGCAGAGAAGAAACTTAAACTGAAAATAGCTATTTTCGAAAACTTCTGGACAAGCATGAACCAGACCAGGCATTTTTATTCTGAAACAAATCCAAATCATTGCTATTATTCAGGAACAGTAATTCCAGGAATGGTAAGTTTGGATCATCCCCAGTGTGGTGAGAAGAGGTGGCCTGGAAGGTCTGTGCTCCCAAGGGAAGGATCAGCAGTAATTTCCCTCTGATACACAGAGAAGTGTAAGAGTATTCCAAGAGAGTACCACTTCCTGGGATACCTATTTGTCAAATAAATATTGTGACCTTACTTTTCATCAGTTGTCAGGGAATGGATTAATTTTATAATCTGAATTAATATCTTATTTCTAATAACTAAGTGACCATTTGGTTACAATGCTGTAACCCATTTATGATACAGATGAGGGATGGGACAACAAAGTCCATAGGGACAGTTTCCCCTGCTGTGAGGAACTTTGGAGTAGCTGGCTGTCAAATTTTCAACTTTTTAAGTAGGACACTAGAATTCCTTTTACAACCATTTCATTTTTTAAGGAGAATCTTGTGCCTGTTCTGCAAAAAAACCCCAAGCCAAGCAAACCTGCACACCCTATCAACCTTGGAATCAAAGGGATCTGGAATACTGAATCTAATCTTTACCTGAAGATGATGACTTTCCTGCTGGACTGAGGAGTTTGCACCTCTTTCGTAAATTAAAAATTTAAACTAGAAATAGAAATATTTCAAGCTCTGTGTCACTTATCTGTAATTTACTGTAAATTTGAACTTTTAATGTTTGCCAAGACCCATACAAAAATAACTGTTTTAAACCTGCAACAAAGGAACTTTAAGTCTGTCCCTGGAACAACTCCCTGCAACTGTTCTTGTCAAGAATTCCAATGAGAACTTTTACTGGTTTTAAATTTACGATAGGCAAAATTCCATATGTTGTGTGATATACCCTCAGCAAAATGTAGCTCCTAATGCTGATTGTAAAGGCTGTGTTCTTACAGTTCCTAATCTGAGGAAACAGCAGCAATAACAAATGGTGGTAAAGAGTTGCTTCAAACCTGCTTTGCACATGTTGTGATCGAGGAGGTGCACGTGGTGACTTTGATATTTAATCTTTCTTTGGATGGTTTGTCACACTAATAGTCTCTAAAAAATTACTTTTATTTCCTTGAAAAACACAGACATGAAACACATGGCACCCAAAGAGCACCCAATGTTTTTTCAGCCACGACTTCCAGGTGGTCAAACCTGGGGTTTTTCCTGTTAAGTTGAGAAGTGACAGTTTCATCTTTGCTATCTCTTTTCTTCCTGTTAGTGTAGAATAAGGAGGGCCGAATATGACAATATTCTCTCTCTGTTTTTTAAGCAGTGTAGGCACAAGGTGGGTGCTGGAAACCAATCCCCTGTTAAATTGGCACGTCAGTGAGGAGAGAACTCACTGCAGTTCTGCATTTCAGTTCTAACATGTAAACTGGTGTGTGAACATGTCCCCAGTTTGCTGAGGGTGCAACAGAGACCAGTTTGGGTTCGGTTTTTGCCTAAATTAGGGGCAAATTGCTGAACCAGAGCCCAAGTAAGAAATTCAGACTCCTATGACCTGAACCAGAAACTTGTCCCATGACCAGTGTAACTCAATCTCAAGTCACGTGACAGGATGTTTTTTTGCATTGTTTTAATAGAGATTTTTTTTTTTCCCCCAGACAAACTCAGTAGTTTGCAAAGTAGTGGTTTTCTGTTGTGGAGTAAAAACAACAGATCTTTTCAGCACATTTTAAAATCAGTTTCTCTGTGGTAAAACATTCTTTCAATGAAGAAAAGTCCCCCCTGATGGAGGTCAGAATTGTGCAGAGGGTTTCTTTGGGCCATTGTAAGAGAATTTTGGTCAGTTTGTCTCTGTGGAAGTGAACTAGGCCTGTATGAATTGGCCTGAACTGCTTCTCATATTGAGCTTCTGATTCAAACAGGAAAAGATTTAGAAATAGGTTTTCTTCTTCTATACCATCTCTTCTTCTTTTCATACTTTTTGTGCATAAGATTAAATAGAAAAAAACCATTTATACAGTTCACTGATGCTTGTAAAAGCTTTCCATATCAAAGTGACCCACTCATAATTTATGTATAAATTTAAAGATATTTACAAATGTTCTATGCTTAACATAGAACATATGTTTGGTAATGGTAAAGCTTCTACTTTTCAGAATGTATCACTTCAATTTTATGGCATCTTAAGCTGTTCTAAAAATCGTTTTTGCCGATGTACAAAAGTATAAAATGCTGGACAAAAAGTGAAGGGAATTTTTGAGAATTTCTCTCCTGTGTTTTTGTTAAGTTTGTGAGTATTAACATTTTTTCTCCTTCTACTGGAAACAGATTTTGTTGAGATTCTCAAAATTGTTTTAAAATCACAGTGGTCAGCATTTTCTTTTCTATTTCTAGGTTTTACTAAGATGCTCATGCAACTAATACAAACATGGATTACATTTAATCTGGGGGGATAAATAGGAGCAAAATTAACTACTTTATTATTATTAACATGTTGAACTTTTAGTCATTAGTATGGAATGGTTACTTTCATATTAATCTCAAATCTCAACAACCAATGGTCACCTTGAGCATTTCTGAAATCCACTGAGTGAAGTGAAAATTAACTTGTTTGTTCACAGTGCTCTTCCTGAAACCTTATTACACACTCTGCTTGTTCCCAAATTCCAACTGTGTGGCAATTGCTGGCAGAAGAGATTGGTTGGGTTTTTACAGAGGCACAGTAGTTTCTCATCTTCATTCATGTCCCTTTTCCTGAAGCCAGGCTGAAATGTAAAGAGTGACTTTTCTTGTGCTGTTGCATCTTTAGAAGAGCTGATATTTTAATTCTGTGTTAAGTATATTTATATATATACATATGTATATATATTTTTTCCACTTTATGTTCTCCTGGACCAATAATATTCCAGTTTTCAAGCTGTGGAGTGGCTTCCATCTTCCACTGGATGCTTTGATGAAAGATAAGATGCAGATAAGGAATGAAGAATAAATATCTCCTTCTCCTAATTTGCATTAATGTGTCACTGGGGCACAATATTTTCCCCCAGTCCATTATCTCATTCTCAGTTCAATTCTTGTTTACAAGCCATGGTTTGCAAAGTGGCTCTGCAGAAAGTGTTCTGGGATTTTGGTGTTTGTGGCACAGAGCTGCCATAATAAAGTAGTGCTTGAATGACTGTTTGTGTGGGTGAAACATTCCTAAATTGATGGAGCACTGCCTGCTTTCATAACCTGAGAGATTTTGTCATTTGGATAAGGGCAAATCATTTGTGTTTTGTGTTCCTTCATCATCTTCTGAAAAAATCTTTGTGTGTGTGTTTTAGTAGCCTGAAAGGAGGATTCTGCAGGTTACATTTAGCTTTAGAAAGTGCTTTGCCCTAATGGAGGTTATGCAAGATGCTCTTAACCTTCCAGGGTGGCTTCTCCAGGAATTCAGAGAAACAGGCTGTGAAAGCACTGGAATCTTGGGGATCTCTGTAACCCTTGGTTCTCAGAGAAAAAAAAACAAAAAAGAGAAAAATTTTGGTTTTGATGAATTGTATTTAATGATTTTAGTGATGTGCCTGAATTTCAGAGAAACACAATAATTTATTAGGCTGTAAAATATAAAGGACCATAGTAGGGACACTACTGGTGGTAGTGGTTCTGTCTGACCTGGCAACTGAAGTGCAAAATGTCCCAGTGCTCCCATGCAGAGACTGGTGAGAGCTGGTGTTGTGCTGCACTTGCCAGAGGGTGAGCAGCCCTTAGGCTCCCTGAGCAATTAAATATAAATATTTTAAATAGAACAGTTGCACCACTGAAATAACTGTGAAATGTATTTCCTAGAAACGACATTCACTGAGATGTGTGATTCCCAGGACTAGAACCGGCTGTAAATTCTCTTTTGCTGAACAATTTATTAAGAAGTTTGCCTTATTTATTTTATTCTCTGTGTGTTTTTTTTCTTCATTAAAACCAGCAGGATTTTTGTCTTATAATGCAACTGGCCCTTCATACCCAAACTAAAGCAGATGTCAAATGATGCAGGTTCTTTTTTTTTTTATGAGCAAACTGCATAACTGGGCAGTAAGTAGCTGCTGTTTAAGTTTCTTGGGAGTCATTTGTTTGCAAGTCAGCATTACAGGGCTTATCAGCTTTGTGAGCTGTGTGTCTTCCACACTGTAAGAGCTTTGTGAGGAATTTGAAAGCTTTCAGGAGCTTGCAGGGCTGCAGCTGCTCTGCCAGTCGAGGCTGATTCCTGATCCTGGTCTGGGGCAGGAGGTTTTCTCTCAGGTGTCCTGTGTGTCTGTGGTTATTCCATGCTCAGCCCTTCCGAGCCCCGCTCGTGTATGGATTGTGGAAATAGAGCCCCACTTTGAGTTTCCTGCTAAATAAGTATGTTATTGATCTAAAGAATCACAAAATATCCTGAGCTGGGAGGCACCCACAAGGATCACCAAAGCCCAGCTCCTGCCCCTGCACCCAAAAATCCCACCATGTCCCCGAGAGTGTTGTCCAATATGTCCACGTGGTGCTGATCCTGTAGTTGGGATTTGAGTGGGACAGCTTTACCATGGAAATTTTGGGAACTTTCTACTTAACTCACACCAGAAAGCTTTGTTATCTGGGATTAGTGGTCCTTCTTAAATGAGAGGAGGATATTTTTAAAGCTGTGTTTACGTTTTGGTCAAATGTTTGGGACATTCTTATTATAGTTTGTATATTTTCATTGTCATAATTATGGAAAAGCCATGGTGGGGAATGAATTTGGACTGTGAGAACAGTAGCAACAGTACACAAATACAATGTTGGAATCCTGTTCTCTTGGTTAGGACATGTAACACAACATGTAATTAAATAATAATTTTACTGAGGTTGAAAGGGGTTTTGCATCTTGGGCTTCTGCTCTTCTACCTACCTTAAAAAGCAGTTGAATGATTTAAAAAGACTGGTTCTCTTGAAAAAGAAAATCTTTTACAAAGACTTAGAAAGTAGAAAACATTTACTTTGAAAACTTTCTTCTCAAGTAGGAATTCTGTTCTTAAGTTTTAAAAAGATTTGTCATGACAAATGCATTTGGATGAATTTAGACTAATGAAGTTCCTTGAGAAAATGTTTCATGTGACACAACCCAAACTTTGTTATGGACATTGGACAACCTTACAGATAAAAGAAATGTGTGCAGATCAATAAAATATAACAAAGATACTGTTGGGTCAAGTTTTGGGGCCCGACCTTTATTGAGCTCCAGTTGATAAATCTCTAGAAGTCAGTGGAGCAAAACTGTTTTGTGTTGGTTACTCACCTCAGTTTATGGCAAACCCCCATTCTCCCAATGCCCTATTTTTCTGTAACATGGAATAGAATCATGGAATGGTTTGGGTTGGAAGGGACCTTAAAGATCATCTCATTCCACCTTCATGCCACGGGCAGTGACACCTTCCAGGTTGCTCAGAGCTCCAGTCAGTCTGGCCTTGAACACTTCCAGGGATGGGGCAGCCCCAATTTCTCTGGATAACCCATGTATTGGCTCAGTTCCCAGCTGCCACAGGGAGAAGGGGAGGTTGCTGACCTGCCTTTCTGCCTGTCCTCAAACAGCATCAGAGAAGAGGCTGTTGCTGAAGGAGGCCAGTTAGTGATTTACCTCCAACTTTGGGGGCACCATTCATGATGTCAAATATATTCAGCCTGAATAAAGAAATAGGATTGGCAACATCTGGGCTTGTACATTGCATTATAACAATGGTCATCCCTGTATTATAGTTTTTTTGCAATTATCTTTAAAATCTGGAGTCACAATGGCTGCCTTGCACTTATCACTTCCCTTTGGGGGCAGTAACGTGACACCTTCATGAAATATTACTGCTCAGTTGCTATCTATATGTCTGAAAAATGTGCTGCAGGGGATGTCTTGGATACTGCTGCAGCAGCACAAAAAATCTGTGGAGTTGAGTTTGTTTTTACCTTTCAGTAGACGAGGTCGAATTTCCTTTACCCACGCAGGTTCTGGAGCACATTTTTTAGGGGAGATGTCTGTGAAATCCTGAGGTACAGCAGACACTTGGTTATAAAATGCAGAGCTGGGAGGTGAGTTTTCATCTGGTCATCAGCTTATGGGGTACTCACCTCGTAGCTTTTTTCATAATTTATAGTTGTTACACCTTTTGGTGAAGCAAAATTGCTGAGAAGATGAGAAAAGGAAGGTCTGATATAAAGGTGACCCCTGAAACTGTAACAGATACAATTGTATTGATTTAATCAAACCCACTTCTTTATTTCAGACTTCTGGTAGACAGTTTTTGTTTAAAAATAGTAGTTTCTTTTAGCAGTTCTTTTAAATGAGCAGTTGTATTCTTGAATTTGAAATGACATTGCTAAATTTATGGAAAAACAGGTAAAGGGTGGCCTACTTTTTCTATTACCCTTTTCCCATTTCATTGCTTCCTAGTTTTTTCATTAATTTAGTCCTTATCTACTTTTTTTTTTTTCCATGAGATTGTAGATTTTAAAATGTTGCTAAAATTGCTTTCTGATTTCTTATAGACAAAAATCCAGTTCAGAAGCCAAAAGCTTTGTATGGCTTGAGAAACAAGTGGTGTTTGTGCCCTTCCCCCAGGCAACAGGAAACACCTCCCCAGATACCTCCCATCACCTCCATTCTTCCTTATTCATGCCTTGAAATTACACTCTCTCCTTTAATCTTGTACCTATGCCTTGATACAATGATTTGTCATATTGTATGGATTTTTTGTATCTTATCTTAGGTAGAACTCATCAAAGAAATAACAATCTGGTGCTACTGTTACGGATTTCCTAAAAGCTCCTTGGACAAGAAACAAGTTCTGTCTGTTCCCAGAGTTATCTAGGCCAGTAAATTAGATTTATGTACAGGAAAATATGTCTTTGTCTGCCTAAAAAAGACAATTTCTATAATGTAATGTGATAAAAACATTCAGTTACTCGGAATTTCAAGCAAGTTGTAGAGCAGTGGCAAAAGCGACTTTTTCAAAGTAAATCCTTTGCTAAAGGAGTATCTTTCCTAAAGTAATATCTTGATATTTCCTAAAGTAAAATTTTTAAGTGATGCTGCTGAAGTAATATCTTTAAGTGACTTTACTAAAGTAATATCTTGGAGTGATCTTGGAGTCCCTTTCCTACCCTGTGAACTGAACCTCTCTCCTTTTGCCTCTATAACTTTTAAGCACTTCCCACTCCAACTGATTTTTTTTTTCTCTGTAAATTCAGATAAAACAATTTCAGAGTTATTCAGGAGGGAAAGTATCATAAAGGTAACATAAATAAGTTCCTTTAATACTGAAACTAAACCTCCTCTGCTCAGGTTGAGAGTGGCTGCTTGTGAACAATTACATTCTCAAAAATAGGAATTGTATAAAAAGTGTTTATTTGTATAGAAGTTAAAGTGCCAACAGTGTCTGCTTTGAAGTGACACTTACCTGGGCTGGAGCAGCCACTGATGGGCTCTTCCTCCCATTACCTCCAAGCACTTATTGTTCCCAGCTATGGACACAGTGGAATTTTTGGCTGTGCTTGGTGCACTCTGTACTTTTGCAGGTCACGGTGCCATTTGAATAATTGTCTCAGATATTTACTGGCTACTTTTTTGCCTCCTGTACAATATGTGCAAATCCTCCATAAATCAGAGTTGCTCTTCAGTTAAGCCAGTTAGAAATGAGCTGTGTGTTGCTGGAGTGAGTGGAGTTTCTTGTGGAAGCATGGAATTACTTGCTGAGCCAACTGCTGGGGTTAAGGGAGTAAAGTTAGAGACTGAGTAGCTGTGAGATAGAATTGTGAGTATATTCCAGGATACACCTCTGTTTATGATGCTTAATCAAATCAGTGTCAAACACTTGGAGGACACCAGTAAAAAATGTGCTTAATGTGTATTTTAGTTCTGCCAGGGCAGACTGGCTCTAACATTCTGGGTTTATAATGATACGAAACCCAGCAACTCATCATATTTTCAGGGCTCTTGTGCTCAAGTTCTTGGTTGGACGTGAAATGTGAATAAAAATCCATAATTTTTAAATATGCATCAAACAGATCTTTAGCATATTTATCACTTTCACCAAAGAAATGAGTAATTTCACTGACAGAAATTGCTTCTCAGTACTTAAGAAAAATACTTTGTGGAGTACTGCCTTCATGTTAAGGTATAACTTTGTTTTATTTTGGATAATTTGCATGCTCTGAATGTACTTTTCAACAAGTTGTATAGTGCCATATTTTCTTTCTGTAATATTTCAAAATTTCTTAGTTATTTAGATTTTAATAATTTATTTTAATAGTTGGGTGAAGGCGTCTCTAATATTTTTGAGTCTCTTTTTGCACTCACAAAACTTAGAATATGGGACCATTAGTTTCTTCACCTGAAGGGTCTGTACATGTGAAATACTACTTTAGGTTCTGGTCAGTCAAGAGTGCATAAACTGGTAGAATTTGATCTTCTAAAGTAAAACTCCAATACTTATTTTTAATGCCACAGTATTTAGACTGTATCACAAGTCTTTATTAGGCTTATAGGAGAAAATGCTGTGCTTTACAGATACGAAGATGTAAAGGATTCAGCATTTAATTTCATGACTTTTTCATGGTGTGACAATGATAAACATAATTTTCCCCATTAAAATATAGTAGCTTTTACTGAGATAATTTGAGAATAACTAAAAAAGCAGCACTAAATCTTTCTTACTTTTAGATCTTATAATTAGAATTTTATAATTATTTTCTTCTTCTAATCGAAATTCTGCCTTTTCTTGATGAGATAAAATGTTTGCCTGTGGGAAAGTTCAGTGCCTGATGTTGAGACAGTGTGATGTGGGTGTTCTGTAAAGCTGAACCTCTCCTGGCTCCTGCAGGTACACTCTGCAGTTCTGTTGTTCAGGTACATTCTAATGTGAGAAGAAACAAGGAATTAAATGATGGATGTTCAGGACACACAGAACCAATATGAACTTGGAGTGTAGGTGTATATATATCTGTCTGTAGATTCTCTTTCCCATAAAAATATTGGTTTGGATTTTTACATGTGTTGCTACTACTTGTCCCAGTTATTTTTTTATGGACCTTTTCTCAAACTGAAGCCAGTAAGAACTCTCTTTCCCTTTTTTCTACTCCTTCAATTCCTCCAATTTTTAAATTGAGAATAATAGGTCAATATATTTGTGTTCTTTATGGAAAAAACCCCGTTACAGTTCAATTTGGGCAAGTTTTAAAAAAATAAACGTCTAGGCTTACATGGTGTCCAAACCTCTGAAGAGAAGCTGAAAAGTAGGAACACTGACTTAGCTGCCTCCCTTCTTTTGTGATGTTTTAGTGGTTGAGGGGTTCAGTGAGGGAGGCAGGCATTCAGTTTTGTCTTCTGCTTGATCCCATTTAGTCCAGTACCTCTTATTTTCCCGAATATTTCCGTAACAGATAACTTTCCTGGTGTTCTGGGTTTGATGTGAAGACTTTCTTTGCTCTTTTTCTTTCTTATGTTTCACGTCCAGTAGTTAAATAAATAGGTGAAAATGAGTGGCAGGGGATGGAACTCTGATAGCTTCCTGTCTTTTCAGCAGCATTTCCTAAGAGCGGTTTTTTAGAGTCGTTATTTCTGGTTTCAGTGCCTCCAACTTCAGTGGCTCTTGTTTTGCTTAGTTTTGCACATGCTTACATTTGTTCTGTGCGTGGAGAGCTGTCTTGTCTCTGGCACAATAGCCCGAGGTGTGCACAAAGCCCAGGCTTTATTTTCTTGAGTAGGCACGGCGCATTAAGAAATTAGGAACACAGGAACTGACATGGCAAATGAATCCACTTTCTTTGCTGTCTTCTGCTACAAACTAGTGAATTCTGCCAGGGCCAGTTCAAATTACCTAGAATGGAAAGCTGCAGAACTGTCAGAAATACCATCTTATTTTTCAGAATTTGTTAAAGGAAAGCATCTCCCTGCTGGTGCTCCCTCCTCCTTGTCGTGCGTTCCCTGTGCCGTGTGTTCTGCGCTCGGGAGCTCAGAGCTGCTCCTGCCTTTCTTCCCAGAGTGTTGTGTGCAGTCAGCTGGGAAGGGGAGAAGGGACAGAGGGATCCAGAGGGGGTGGAGAGAAGGAAGAAAGGTGTGTCTCTTCTGACACACGTTCAGAGCACTCTGGAAGTGTAGTCTTGGGTGAGTACATCATACCATGGCCATTTGTGCCTCCTTGTAACGGGGAGCTGTGTCTCACTTGCATAATTTATCTGCTGGTTCAGTAACACAATCCCAGTGGTTGGAGAATTTCAGGTATGGGAGATTAATGCTTTTAATGGTGACTTTCTTGCTGTGCTTTGCTGTGCATCAGGATTATTGGATGTTCTGAGGGAAGGTACACAAGCGGTGTGGACACTGAGTAATAAGCTGGGTTCCTTTTAGGGCAGATCTGTGGGTTTGTGAGAGAGAGAATGTCCCTTATTAATTCGCAGAGCCAGAAGGCAAATGATAATTGCTTTGAAAACGTTCCCTACATTGTAATTTTGGAAAGTATGGTAATAGAAATGATTCGTTATAATAGAGCTATGTATGTAAAGACCTCTGTTTTTACAGAATTTATTACCTAGTGTTGATGTTGTACCTGAAATATTAATCAGCTGCTTATATATTCTTTTTAACAATTGTCACTGAACATACTTTTTAGTCAATTGCAAATGCAATGCTTTGGGATGAGTTTTGTAGACAACAGTAAATGTTTGATATCACTGGAAATATTTGGAAAGAAAATAAGCTGCTTACTAATGAACTTTATAAAATAATGCTTATACTTTGCATAGATTTCTGTATTGAAAATGTGCATCCTTTCTATTTAAACATAATCTTTTAGAAGTGCATTCAGTGCCCTGTCAGAATTTCACATGCACTGCTGTTTCATTCTTTTCTTGCTTTCAGACCTATATAATAGCTGTGAATTTTGTTTGTCTTTAACTTGAGCTTAGGCACCATAAGAACAGTATTCAAATATTTATTTGGGAGGTTGGAATATTTCTGAACTAACTTATCCTGTTAAATGAGTGAAATCAGACTAAATACTTTAGTAGAGAATAGAATTCATCTCTATTCCTGCTTCTTATCAAAAGTAGAGAGGAAAATAGATTACAGTAGTATTTTTGATAAAATACATCAACATTCTGCAAGTTTTCATGTTTTATGAAGTCAAATTTTGCTTGTCCTTGAATTTTGAATAGATTCACTGTGCAGTTGTAGCTGAAATTCAAATGGTACTGAATGTCTGGATGGGGTGATATATTTGGATTTGCAAATGCTTAAATGAATTTTATAACTTCTTCGGAAGAATTAGCTGAAAAGGGATTCTCAAAAAGACTTTGTTTTGGAAGGATTCAAGTTACATGTGGAATATTGGCAGCCAATCTGCCATTCATCAATCTACCTGAGCTTTTTTCATCCCCTGCAGAGAGACAATCCATACTTTTTAAAATGTTCCTATGTGGGCAAGTCTGTGAACCTGAATTCTGCCTGAAAATACCCAGAGTTCGTAAAGCATGGTTATATAACTGGTGTTGCATAATAATGCATTTAATGATATTCTAATAGGAGTTTACTTTTATCACTGTTTCTTTAGGAGAAAAGGTTGCAGGGATGTGACTAATTACCCTCCTTCTTTAAGGTTATCAGCTGTCCTCGTTTTCAAGGACATCCCTTGCTAACAGGGACAACCCTGGAATCTTGGAGGCTTTGTTGAAAATGGGGCAATGTTCTAATTTCAGAAAAAAATCCCATGTCAACCAGAAATCTGAGCAGCTCCAGAGCCTCCCGTGGGCTCTGAGGGCATCACATCTGGCCGGGGTAGGACCAGCCCTGGGTGCCTTTCCTCTTGGGAGAAAAAGATGTGGAATACAGAGGTGCTGCAGCAGCCAGAAATCCCACTGCTGGAACAGGCAGCAGTACAGATGCAACAATCCTCCTGGTTTTAGATATAACACAAAATAATTTTGTCCTCAGTTTTTCCTTTCTGTAACTTCCCTGTGGCTGCAGAACTCCCAACAAGTCATGGGAATGGGTCAGCCAAAAAGGGTTCATTGTCCCGTTCCACTTGAATGGAAAGACCAGGCAGCAAATGCTGGAGCATTGGAAGGAATTTTCACAGAGGTTGAAGCTAAATTTAAAGGAGGAACAGCTCTCTGCACTCTCTGTTCTCAGACAGTTGTCAAAAGAAAAAAGTGGGTTTAAGAAGCGCTCAGATTTGTTTGACGACTTTGTTATCTCTGTACTTGAACTCGGGATATTTTAAATGTGTTTTAAAATAAGGAAGTCCTGGGATTATATAAGAGGTTAGCCAAGTACAACACAGGGAAAGATGCAGGAAGGATTAAAACCTGAATTTACTCTGGATTTTAATTGTGTGCTAAGGCATTTCTGAGTGTTTATATATCCAGAGGTGTTTCCTGTGGAAGAGGTCACTGATACCTCAGTTCTGCCCCTCTGAAACAGGAATGCCTATAAGGTCATTCCTGGATTTCACTGAGGTTTCCTATACTTGAGAAAATCTTGTGTAAATTATGTATTTTATTGCAATGAAAACTCCCTAGTTTTCCTAGCATGGAGACCTTAATAAATTTGAGGGCTTTAAGAGTTTTAAAATATAAACTCCTTGACTTTTCTCAAAATAGCCTTCATGGCATCTGGGATTTCTGCATCTTGGGTTCCAGAGCTGCCCAGGTCAGCAGCTCTCCTGTAGATGTAAAAGGCTCAGTATGGTATTTAAATACACAGTCATCACATTCAGCCTTGTAATCCAATGTGTAAGTTAAATAGGAAACTACATGCATTTTTCATGTATGGAGGTGTGTCAGGACACATGGGAGACTTTCCTTTATTGCGTTTGGTGTTTCAAAATGTATCACAAGCACATACCTGGTGTTTGTCTCTGTGTTAGAGCAACAATGATTTTGAACACAAACAATTCTAGTTACTGTAGCTTTATTTTGTAACAGTGTCAATACTTGGTGTCAGTTTATCAACAGCTGAATGGGTTTAAAAGAATGTAGTTTTTTATTTACGGCAGCTGACTCTTACCTGGGTAAGTGACAGTTCTAGTGTTCCATTACTTCCCCTTCTGTCATTTTGCAGTATAAAATTTCGTGCATCTGCCAGCTCAGTTTCTCTGCTTTGCTGGAAAGATTTCGTGCACTCCCACTTCTTGTAATTAGAATAATGATGCAAAATTTTCTCAAGGTTAAGGAAACTGCTGGAACCACAAAATTGAACACGAACAAGCTGTAATTGCCTGGTTTCTTGTGTGAAAATCTGAAACTCCCAAAGAATTATGATAGTTTTTGTGGGGAAGGTGCACTCTTAGGATCAAGGGAAGTGTCAGTTCTTAACAGATGCTGATCACCAAGGACTGAGCTTTCAGCTGAGGTGAAGAGATGATTTTGCTCAAGTTGGAGCTGATGTGCACCAGTAAAAGCATATGTGGAACTATTTTTAAGCTATTATTTAAGTCGTAAAAATCAGCTGAAAAGTGTTTGCCATTTCTTTAGTAATTAAAAAAGGATCACTTCCATGATAATGCACCGTGTAGATTAAGTCCTTCAGTTCTCATTGCTGCTCATGGTATTTGTAAGTGCTGCAAAATCCATATGCATTGTAACAGAAAACTTGTTTGAGGGTGCCTTGGAAAGCTGTTCAGTCTTTATTTCTGAAACTTTGGGTGACTTTAAGTTGCCCAAATCAGGTCTTAATTGGATTTGCCTTTCAAAGAGCACTGCTCTAGGCTTCAGAGCTGTTTGATCTGAATGCACAGAGGTGTTTGGTTAGCAGGGTGTAAATACTGCTCATATTTGGACAGCATGGCCACAGGACTCTGTGCCTGACAAGTTTGGCAATATATCTGAGAGGCAGGAGTGAGGATGTTTGTTTCCAGCCCAGGATGGCAGGAGAAAGCCTTGCTGCAGAGCAGTATCAGGAGCTTTTCTTCCATCTGAATTACATGGAGAAGGCCTGTGTCAATTCTAGCCTTTTTCTGTCTCCTCTCTTGGGCTACAGACATTTGGAAAAGGTTTAAGGGCATCTCCTGCTCTCTATAGATTTGGAAAAGGTTTAAGGGCATCTCCTGCTCTCTATAGATTTGGAAAAGGTTTAAGGGCATCTCCTGCTCTCTATAGATTTGGAAAAGGTTTAAGGGCATCTCCTGCTCTCTATAGATTTGGAAAAGGTTTAAGGGCATCTCCTGCTCTCTATAGATTTGGAAAAGGTTTAAGGGCATCTCCTGCTCTCTATAGATTTGGAAAAGGTTTAAGGGCGTCTCCTACTCTCTATAGACACTTTCCTGACTCCTTCATTCTCCAGTTTTCCTGCCTGCCTATCTTTCCTGATGTGGTATGACAGCAGTGCCTCCACTGGGGCCTTTTCCACAAACCCCATCTCCAAGGGTGCTGGAGTTGCCCTGCTGCTGCCCAACTGCTGAGCATGAGGTAATGCTGGGAGACATTTAAGAGCTAAATTAAAATCCTTTCCCAGGCTAAGAGATGCCACCACTTGTTCTCTGTGCTGCCACCTGCCTCCCTGTTGCTTTTTCTAGATGTGTGCTGATTTGATTTTGGATAAACATCACAGTGAATGACTTCATGTACAAGTTCTCTCTTCGCTGATATTGTGGTCCCACTGAAGTACTAATTGATTTGGTCCTCTGTTTTTCCACCACTGCACATGATTCCTACCCACTTTGTAGGACCTTTCCCCAGCAGAGCCCTTCTGCATAAATTGCAGCCTTTGGAAAGTTGGTTGAATTGTTAATTTTTGAACGCTGCTCTGATTTGCTTTTTCTGTCTGTATATGCCTTTACCAAAGCCTCATTTTTCAAACTGTGTTTATGAAACAAGGGTAGAGGTGATTAATAATCTGCTGCTGTCTTGCTTTGATCCTGAATGGTCATGTTCAGTTTTAGGTATTGCATTGTCTTGTATAATGTAAAACTTCCAATATAGCAGAAGTTGATATTGCTTTGAGTATTTTGGGGAATTATGCAACCTGCTAAAGCTAGTAAATAATTATTTTTTTCCCCTGACAATCAAAATTAATTCTTTTTAGCAAGGCTATCTTGATAGTACTGTGAATAGAGATTTGTAAATGCACCAAACTCCTTCACTGATGTGACCCAAGTCCTTTAATTCCAATATTTTGTGGACTGAAGGAAAAAAAGTTTTTAAAACAATCTCTTTTATGTGGCTAATCCTATATATAAGAAATGCAGTTAATCTGTATTTGCAGCATTTGACCTTGAGTTTCAAATGTGTTTCTGAAAATACACCCCAGGATTAGTTTTTATTAATATGAATGAGCAGAATTTATGTAAACTTTTTTTCCCCCTACAGTGCCAATATGAAAACTTATTTTTCACTCTGGAAATGAAGTTCTATTCCCAATCAGTTTGGCAAATTACACCCAAACTCTTCATTTACTCTTAGCAGTAGTGTAAAAGGGGTGGCATTATGTAAGCAATGAGAGCAATCTGGAATGGCAGGTGCAACTTAACTGCTGTTTCAGAGATGCTTGAGCCAAAATATGGCCATTAAACCCTTTAATAGTTGTCATCTTCACTCTTTTTAACTTTCTTGCTCCGTTTAAAACCTGTAAAGTTGCATCTGGAGTGTGGTGACCAGTCTGCCCCATATGGGACAGGCACTGGTGACTGGAGGAAGTCCAGCAAAGGGCCACAAAGGTAGGGGAGGCTGAGTGTGCTGGGGTTCTTCAATCTGGAGAAGAGATGGCTTGGGTGGATGTGGTTTTATTCTTTTCTTCAGTTGTCTATTGAATATCCAGTGGAGGGTTATAAAAGAAGGAAAAGTCCGATTCATCTCTGAGCTTCACAGGTAAATGCATTTGAGGTGACAGGTATGAGTTGCAGCAAGGGGAATTCTGGTCAAATATAAATAACTTTCTCACCAGGAGGATGTTCCAACATGGGAACAGTGGCCCAGACAGGGTGGGAATCTCCATCCTTGGGGATGTTCAGAGCTCAGCTGGGCACGACCCCGAGCGAGCTGTTCCACATTTGAAGCTGGCACTGAGTTGGACTATATGATCTTCAAAGGTCCTTCCCAACCTAAATCACCCCACAGTTTTGTTAAGAATATTTGAAAAAAACCCTCCAAAACCCAAAAAAGAGATGTTTGATTTGAAGTAAGGTTTCAAAGAAGAAATTCAGGGAAGCCTGAGCCTGTGTTTTTGTGAGTCATGTTCAACTCTTGGTTGATGGGACCTGTATGAGTGTTGTGCCACAGAGCCAGTTGGTTCTCTGGCAGTCTTGGAACACTGATTTGAAAGGGCAGTTCATGCTTAGCTGTTATTATGGGTTGTTATGCCTTCCATGTGGCTGACTTGCTGCTCTTTCTGAAGCTTTTACATTTTTACGTGATGAATCTGTGGTTTTCTGGTGTTTAAATTGACAAGTAGAATTTATACAGGTAAGAGCAAAGTTGCAGAAACAGGGGAAAAGGGTGAAAGCAGCACAGTCCTGTCCTGTGTAGGGAACTCAAAAAATGTTACAAGTGTAGTCCTCGAGTTCTTTGCCTTCAGACATTTTAATGGAGTTGCTTCTAAGAGTGACAAATGACCTGCCCCAAATTTCTAGATGGGTTTTCCATTTACTGTGTGAAATCATGTAAAAGTTAGGGTAATAAGAAAAAAATGTTGACTTCATCTTGACTGCTTGACTCCATGTGCAGTTTGACACTTGTTGCTGCAGTGTTATTACAGTGGTTCTTAATTAATGTGTTAAAGCACCTTTCCTGCAAGTGTCACCTTCCATCAGGTGAGTTCTGCTGCAGTGGGAATAATGAGGGATGCACCATAAAATATTAAACAATACCTCTGATAATCATCTTGATAATGGTCTGTATCTGTGGATAAAGAGGAAAATGAGCTATGATACAACTTAATGCTCAATTAACGTGAAGGTGGAACTGCTAAAAAACAGGGTGGGCTGACTAAAGTCACAAGGATAAAAAGCAGTAGGTAACTACTATTTCCTTTCTTGTTAACAGGAAAATTGGTAAGGGAAGTCTCACTATAATTCTGGGGCCTTACAGGTGTCACTTCATCCTTCAGAGACCTTAGTGGATAGGGTGGACAGGCAGAGCAGAGGGGGAGTTCAGCCAGCCCAGGTCAGAGGGGTCAGAGTGCTGGGTGATTCTGGAGCAAGAGCTCTGACAGCCAAGAGGCTTCTGTCCTCATCTGGAGGGGGTGAGGAAGAATTAAAACAAATCTTTGCTTACAGAGGCAACTTGCTGGCAGAGCGAGATGTTTTTTAACAAGTCACAGAATCACAGAGTCATTTAGGTTAGGAAAGACCTCTGAGATCATTGAGTCCAACCTATGACTGAACACCAACAGGTCAACTATTCCAGAGCACACATCCAGTCTTTCCTTAAACACCTCTAGGAATGGTGACTCCACCACCTCCCTGGGCAGCCCCTTCCAATGTTTAACAACCCTTTCTGTGAAGAAATTCCTCCTAAAGTCCTTCAGTACAGCTCCTTTCATTGCTATTGTGGTGTTTGCAAATGTACATTACATAATGGTCTTTCCTTCTGTTCTGTTCCTGTTAGATAAGTGATTTGATTTTGAGTTTTGACCCTTATTTGAAGGGTTATTTTCATAGGGTTCCTTTTCAATGTTTTATTCTTAATGGATCTGCAGGTACCTGAGGTGGACTTTAGTTCTTGTTCCTAATGCATCAGCTAAGATGTTACAGAACCCTTGTCTACAAAGGGAAGCTTTCTTGATATGAAGTTACAGGTTAATGCACTGCTAAAAAAATGATCTTGTGTCTAAAGTGCCTCAGAAGGTTAACTGTGGGAGAGAATTTTTAACAATTAGAGTCAGTTCCCTGTAAGAGGGAGGCAAAACTCTGAGGCTATAATCCAAAAAGGAAGTCTATGCAATTTAAATAAGAATCTGGGGATAAGACACAGAAAGTTGTGAAGATCAGTAATGCTGAGTGAATTATTTAGCAAGTCAGGGGAAATAAAAAGATTATAGAGACAAGAAGTAGAACTAGAGTTTGAAATGTGTCTCCATCAGCAAGTCATTTGGTGCATTAGAGGCAGATCAATAGCTTGAAGCAGTCAGTGTTGAGGCCTCTGTGTCTGTGGGGGTTTCATGTGGGACCAGATTCAGTCTGTGCCTGTGGGCTGAAAGTGCTCCCTATATGTGACTGGAAGCTTTCCAAAGGCCCCTGATTGTTTCTGATCTGTATGTGCCCAATGCTTTTGGTGTGAACCTGCAGCAGGGCCTCTGCTTTGTCTTTTCCAAAAGAAATCTAGTTCCTGAGCCCCACAGCTGCTCCCCAAACAGAGCTATCACACAGAAACAGCGACGGATGGAGGAGTTACTTCAAAACTGCAGCGTTGCTAAAATCCAAAATGTGAATGTAGGGCACAGCAATGTCATCTGGCTGTGAAGCCTGTTGTAAAAATATATCGTCTTATCCTCTGCTGGAGAAGCAGAGGTCCTTCTCTCTTAAAGTGGAATTTATCAAAATGAACTATATTGGGTTAAATCCATTTTCTTTGAAGCTGATAGTAAAGCTTCAACTGATGTAAATGGGAGTAGAATTAGGCCAACACTGATCACTTAAGGGAAATCAAAATCTAGGCTAGAGAAAAGGCAAAGATCAGCTCTGCACAGATACAGAAATAGTTCCTGTGTGCTGTTCCACTGGTGGCTCCTGTGTGCTTTAGTATGAGATGGAGGGCTCATTTCTAGGGCAAATGTCACTGAAATCGTTGTACTAAGTGTGACCAGGAACCAAGGTAGTGGTTACTGGCTGGGGGATGCTGGTGTTGTGCAGATCCAGCTGCAGCACAGCTCTTCTCTCTGTGGACATTTTGCTTTCAGACATGGCCAGACCTGTGAAATGCTGCATGTATGACAGGCCTTGAGGAGCCCTTTGCTACCACTAAAAATTTACTCTCTGTGTTCCTGCTCTTCGAGCTTTCCTGACAACTTGTGAGGACCACTGATTCAGACTTAAATACCCTGGGATTTGTAGTGCTGAGATACTAAACAGCTTAAGTGCAAACGGACTGAAAGTCTTCAGCAAATGGATATACCAGCAGTGTCACTCCACTTTCTCCTGTGCCATCTGTGTTCAGGTTTCTGCAGGAGGATGCCACCTGCAAGTTGCCTGTTTTTCCCTGTACTGTAAACAGCAATGCCAGTACAAAGAAATGTGTGGTTTGTTAGTCAGGCCAGTGGGGCTGAGACTTGAAGTCGTTCTCAGTCACTGATTTGCTCCTTAATTTGCTTTTATTTTGTTATGTTTGGACAGCCTTTCTGCTCTGTTCTGGAACAGCAGAGAGGCATCTCTCTCTCACTGGAGTAAATGTTAGCAGGCTGTTTACGAGGCTTTCTGTATCTGTGTACTGGGATGTCACTCTGGTGTATGAAATGTCTTACACAATAGCAATATAGCTGTGCTTATAATGTGACTCTGAGGAACAAACTCTGTCACAAGGAATGACAAATCCACCAGTGCTTCTTATGCAATTAAAATGGCAACTTATCTTCGCGTGATTCATGTTTCTTCCTCTCGAGCTGGTGAGCTGTTCCAAAAAGGAAAACGCTCCCATCTCCTGGTCCCCCGGCTTTGTGCATCCCTGCTTCGGGTGCCTTTACACTGATATAACCCTGGGGATGTTTTAATCATAAGAGAAAAAGCGCTTTGCGACTCCCGCCCGACTTCCTGTCTGCCCCGAACCGCAGCCTCAATTATATTAATCTGGCTGTTGCCTATTTAAGCATCGTTGCTACATCTTGAATGACAGCGGGGTAAACAGATTCAGCAAATAAGCCGTTGTTCCTGTGCGCCTGCGAGTGGCAGATCAGGTCAAGCAGAGCAGCAGCGACACAGGAGCACACACGCAGCTTTTCCTGTGTCACTGCCTTCTGCCTGTGATGTCAATGCCCAGCCCGGGCACACGGAGTGCCACAAGGGCGCTTTGCAGGCTGCTCAAATGAGCTGTACGTGCTTTTGGCGGCGCCGGGGTGACACTGGGGAGCTGGTTAAATGGAATGGTTAAATTTGAGGAATGGTTAAATAAATTCAGGATGGACGTAAATTTTTCGTATCTGTACGTTTTCCTGAAGGTCACTCGAGTTGCTGGTACAGAGGTGGGAAAGGGTCTGTTCTACTCACTGTGTTTCCACAGACTCCCAAGTGCTAAAAGTAACTTTTTTGACAACGGAATACAAATACTTTGGGCTGGAACTTATTAAGTTTTGTTCTTGCAAGAAGTGACAAAAAGCAAGATAAACGTCAGGTTAATAAGGAGCACCTCTGAGGAAACATTTTCTGTTCATTTCCAAAGAAGGCAAACAACTAGACACAGGAAAATATGTGAATAAAATTGGCTTTATTTAAAATGCTCACCTAGAAAAACTTTGCACTGATGTACATGGAGAGCATGGGGTTGAAATAGGCTGGAGCAAGAGGTGGTTTCTTGTTGGTCCACAACCTGGCTGAGCTGCTCACTGAAATCAGAAGGGGGTGGATGTGCATTTTGTGATAGCATGTGGGTTAGGTGCATGCAAATCAGAGACATGGGTTATGTTTTGATCATTTCTGCTTAATTTTCTGAGATAAGCTTGTATTTTTATTTTTTTTAGGAGTTGTATTTGAACATGCAAAGACTGTGGTTGGTGACTTGACAATTTTCTTTCATTATTCTGGAGATTGTGGTGGGGGTGCTCTCTCTGTAAGATTCCCGATTCAGAAAAAAAAAACACGTTCAGAGATTGCTTAAAGTTATCAGAAATATAGTAATTTCAGGTCTCTGATGTCTGAATTAATTCAGATGGGTCCACAAAACATAACTAAGGAAATTCAATCTGTTGCCAGGAGGTGTAAACCTGCTTCTCTAGAAAACATGTAGGAGTTGATTAGTGTGAAAACCTTGGAAACAGCTGGATTACATTTGTTGTTTACTTGCACATTTCAGGTATTAGACCAATGCAGGGGGTTTGAGTCAGACAGATTAATCATGGAAATCCCAGTACTTAAGACTTGTTTGTCTTAAATTGGTACACATTGTACACACCATGCCACAGATATGGTTAATAATATAATAATAGTACTGGTAAACAATATTATGGTTAATAATTTTAGCTGTTTTAGACACCTTCAGCACTAGCATGGATCTTTGGAGAATTTGGTAATTCTTTGTTACCACTTCTACCTGTAGAGGGAGAGATTTAATTCTGTTGGTTCCTTTGTGGAAGTGTCCACATCCATAATGACATAATACATTTCTTTTGGAATCCTTTACTCGTGAAATATTTGTGGACCTGTTGTCAGATTAAACCATGTGGCTTTCTAGCAGATCTGTGATCACTGGTGATGAGTGACTTTCAAAAGTTTTGTTGTGACATGAAGAATTCAGTTTTATGAAAAATATGTTGGTTTAGAACTGGGAATCAAAGTATTGCAGAAACCAACTGATCTTTCTGTAGCAGTGTTTTCTCCTGAAAGAAGTTCGAGCCCAGAAAATCCATAAAGCAATGTACTGTGGTACTAGATGTAGCTTAAGAAATGGGAGTAATCAATCTATCTTGGTGTTTTGGGGGGTATTTCTCCCAAATGTCTCAAGATACCTCTTCAAAAATTCCCTTTTAGGCATTTATTGATACTCTTGGGAAACGAACTCAAGTCTTGATTTCATTTTCAAATAATCACTTTATAGTCAAAAGCCAAAACATTCTGCGTTGGATCCCTTTTTGAGAGGTAAAATCAACAGAACATTTTTTTTTAATTTTAATTTTTTTATTTTATTTTTTTTATTGAAGTGAAAAAATACGCTAAAAATATGCTAAATTTCTTAAGCTCTCAGCATCCCTAGAGTAGTTCTTACAAGAATAGTTATTGCTTTTACTCTTTTAATTTTCAGATCTGCTTGGAATCTAGAGTTCAAGGTGTCATATTTGGGGAATGCATAATTAACAGCACTTAAACTAATTCAAACAGAATGTTTTAATCTTAAATTGTGAACGGTGCATGTTGTCTGAGTTATTTTGGTGGGTCGTTACACACACACACACACACAGTCACTCTCCCTCAACCTCCAAACCCAGGTTTGGTCTCTTCAAAAGCAGTTGTGAAGTTTGCTAAAGATTTTAGAATTTGGAGTGTATCCCAGATCATTAATGCCTGTAATCTTCTGCATGGAAAAATCTAGGGGAACGTGGGATATTTTGGTTCAACCCCCTACTCATTTATTTAATTTGAGAATTGAGCAGAAGTCTCAGCTCTCTCAACAATATTCCAATAATAAATCCATAAAATTATTTTCAGAGTTTCTTTTGCTGACCATTAATTCTGTGGTGATTTGGGTGGTTTTTTTTTTTTTTTCTTTTTTTTCCTGCCAAAGTAGAATGGTTTCAACTTTTGAGACCAAAAGCAGGCTGTGGTCTGCGTGGTGAGGTGTAAGACCTCAGCTGGCACATCCAAGTGCAGCTGGATATTTTCACTGCTGGCCACTCATTAGCATTGCTGGCTGAAAGGAGCAGCAGGCACTGTGCAAAGCCCCCCCACTTTGGTCACATCACAGATTTATGCTAAGCTAAAATTGCTGGATAATTGCAGACAAATGGTGCAGTTTGACTGAGCCACGTAAAACTAAGATACTTTTCTACCAGCGAGGTAATATAGGAAAAGGCAGCTCTGTGGAGCTGTGGGAAGAAGCTTTTGCTGCTCCATTTGTGCTGTGCTGCCACTTTTATGTCCATATAGGAATTTACTCCCCAAAAAGAAAAGAAAAAAAGTAGTTTTTTACTTTACCTCTCCACATAGACTCCTTGTTTATCTCACAGAATATATACAGGTCAACAAATGATATATTGAAGTCTATTAAGAATATGGTTATCCAGTACTCAGTATAATTTACAACTGAAATGTATGCATAAAGAAATGCAAATTGACCCAGTGCCACCACCATTCAAAAGAGACAAATTATTTACCAAATATTTTCACAGAAAATGTGTGTAAAGAAAAAAGAAAACCCCAACTCCCTACCCCAACAAACAAACAGAAAACCCAAAACCACTGAACAAAAAAAAAAAAAAAGAAAAATCCAGATCTTAATGCAACATCCATAAAGTTGGCACCTGGTATATAGTTTATGAGTAAATGGTGGTCATATTCCAAAATGGAAGGTTTCCCTGAGAATGCTTGCTGTCAGCCTCTTGCAAAAATACCTTTTCAACTCAATTGTCTCTGCTTATCACCGTGGTTGAGATGAGGAGGGAGCTGTTTCCAAAACAGACAAGTAATTTGCTGGAAATAGATTTTAGATCAACACATTTGATTACAAGGAGAAATCAAGCTGAGCTAGTGCACTTTGTGCAACACAGGTCTATGTTCTCTGCAAGAGACACGGTTAAAATCAGCAAACAATCATGCTCTGTAGCAGCTGAGACATCCAGATGGTCTCAGTTTATCCCTCATTAAAACACACTTCAGTGTTCCAATCTTTAGATAAAGATAGGCTTGAATAGCTGTGGCAAGGCCCATATCCTAAAAGAAAGGTCACAGGCATTGAGACAGTTACAGAAAATACATCTCAGAGCAGTCCAGTGCCCTGGTTGTGTACCAGTGTCATAGAATCAGGAACCACAGAATGGTTTGGGTTGGAAGGGACCTTAAAGATCATCCAGTCCCACCCCCTGCCATGGGCAGGGACACCTTCCACCAGCCCAGGTTGCTCCAAGCCCTGTCCAACCTGGCCTTGGACACTTCCAGGGATGGGGCAGCCACAGCTTCTCTGGGCAACCTGTGCCAGGGCCTCCCCACCCTCACAGGGAAGAATTTCTTCCTAATTTCTAACCTAAATCTACCCTCCTTCAGCTTAAGCCATTCCCCCTTGTCCTGTCCCTCCAGTCCCTTGTCCAAAGTCCCCCTCCAGCTCCCTCAGAGCCCCTTTAGGCGCTGGAAGAACTCTGAGGTCTCCCCAGAGTCTTTTCTTCTCTGGGCTGAACACCTCCAACTCTCAGCCTTGTCTTCAAAGGAGAGGTGCTCCAGGCTTCTAATCATCCCCCTGAAACCAGGCATCCTGCAAACTGGGGAGTGAGACAGCTGGGGAGAGGCGTGGAAAAAGCCTGAGGGCAGGTCCTTCCAGTACTCCACGTATACAACAGTCTCTTGCTTGTCTGGCATTGCTCTAAGTGGAGTCACACTGAAATTACTGACTTTTGGCTTTTCTGCAGCTGTTGGTGCTCTCTGAGTCCAGTGACAGCCTTGGAATTGATCTCACTGATGTAAATTCCTGCAGCACTGCAGCACGATGCTAAAAGTGAGTGTGCTTTGTATTGATGGTGCTCACACAGACCCCAGAAAGGGCTTGTGAGCAACTTTGTACCTTCTCCTTCTGCCCTTACTTGAAGCAGGCAGCAGAAGAAAAGCAGCTGGAACCATCTGATCCATGTGTCAGATGGGCACAGAGTGCCATGATACTCATCTCTAGCTTTCCATCTTTCTTCATTTGCTGGGGAATTAATGAGGACCCCAATTGTGCTGAAATTTGAGTATCTGCTGAAGGGCTTTGCTGGACAGGAGTCTGTGTATCCTGCAGCTAATTATGCCATTCATTAATCTATTATCTAGTGATGATGGGCAAAAGAGAGTCACTGAGAATGATTCAGAGCC
Organism: Manacus candei; assembly: GCF_025592945.1. Classification (NCBI taxonomy): domain Eukaryota; kingdom Metazoa; phylum Chordata; class Aves; order Passeriformes; family Pipridae; genus Manacus; species Manacus candei. The sequence goes on from NW_026138084.1 coordinate 1,348,790, forward strand.
TTCATGGCAATTCTTTAAGTATTTATTTCCTGTATTTTGGCAATTCCTGATTACTTTGCTGCAGCCAGGCTAAATCCTTATAGGGAGTTATACTTGAAGTATTCTTAGAGAAAATTCCTGTTTCTTACTTGTTCTCTTGGGTTTTTTTTCCCATATATGCACATAGCTAATGCAGTTTAAGAGATGCAGAGTAGAAAGATTAATCTCTCTTCCCCCTTGCAGCTCCTAAAGAAAGTTACAGCTTTATAGCTTCAAAAGAGAACATTTTATTTTTAAGTTGCTATTAATAGCACAGAAAATTAAAAGCTCATCATGGTTAGGATGAGATCCCGATTGAACTTGACAGGGAAGAAGATATTTAATAAAAGTACCAGGCATGGTGATGGCTTTCAAATAAATCTGTGTGTTAATAGCTAAATTATGAAGCGATAATCTGATGGTCTATTTAAAAATGTGTTTGTAGGAGGATTTTTGGGATGACCCCATAGATAATACATGGGTGTTGCTATGGCCTGTTCTGCTGCTTATATTTTTTGGCTAATTGTATGATTTTAAGGTTGGGCAGCAACATTTTACATAGCTGTGATCGCTTTTTATCCATCAATTGATGTCTGCTGCTGTTTTATCAGCTTATTTTTCTGAGCCACCAGCTAGGATAATGTGCTTGAGGGAAAATTATACCCTACATCAGTGGTTTTGTTACAGCATGTTGTACATTATTGGTAATTTGAATGCACCCAGATAAAAATAGAAAGGTTAAGTAGTTTTCCAAATGTTGCTTCTGTGAAGCAGAAAGAGAGTGGTGTCTGTACCATATACATTCTTGAGGGAAGAGTGGGTTTTTTATTTTCCCTTTCAAAACCACTCGCTCAAATTGGTGCTTTCCTTAAAGCTGAACCTAAAGAACATTTTCTTTGGAAATCTCTCTTCCCCAAACTCCTTTTTTTTTATTCTTCCCGAGGAATTTTTAGGTTTAATGAGCCGGTTTTTAGCACTAATGTGCCAATTCTGTCCAAATATGAGCGTCCTGAAGGTGCCTTCCCGTGGGCCAGGTGGCATGGGCTGGTGCCAGGGAGAAGGAGCTGAAATCCAACAGTGCCCAGTGCCCTCTGCAACATCCCCTCAGCCTGTCAGCTCCTGTGCACGGCCTTCACTCTGCTCCTTTATTCTTGCAGGGCTGGTAAATATTTCTGAGCATCCTCAGGTGTTTTTGGCAGGTGGGAGCAAGGCTATGTTTGTGGCTGAGATACCTATTATTTCTTGTCTGTGATTTCTGTAGAGCTGTAGTTTGTTGTGTTTCTATTCCCAAACAATTTCTCGATTCTCTGCGTATGAGAATAATCAGTGCAGGGAAATCTAACAAAAAAATTGGTATTTTTATAGGGTTGACTGGTAGACATATACTTTTTAATCCTTTGTGAACGTCCTATTTAAAATCACTGCAGAACATCACTCTGTGTCTTTCAGCTAATGCCCACTGAGATTTAAAACCTCCTTTTTGGCTGCTCTCTTTCTTAAGAGTGACCTTGGCTGACAGTTCCTATTGTACAGCAGAGTCCTGGGGGGATTTTTTTTTTCCTCTCTCTCATGCTTTCACATGGATTTACGTGGTGCAGAGTCACCTCTCCAGCAGCTCTGCTTCTCTTCCCTTGCAGTGAAGATGTCTGTGGTTATAAGTCACTGTAGAGAACATATGTTTATATTTGATTTTCTTATAGATTAAGAATTCGGTGGTAGGTGTTTGATCCTATCCCACATGAGTGATTCTCTTTCTTCTCCCCTGATTGAAGAGAACAAGAATCATGTGTGGTTTTCATGGCAGGTGATAATAATCAGGAGGGAGGGGGGGCTCTTGGCTTTGCTTTCAGCTGGGGAGCAGACAAGGTGCCTGCTTCCTCTCTTCCAAACCTGGAAAGAACCTCTAACCAAATCATCATTTCAACTGCATTTTGTTGCTGTAACTTTATATTACCTGCAAGATCTGTGCGAGCTCGTGGCCGAGGATGTTTGCATTTGAAGCTGGAATTCAAAGCTCCCCAGGTTTGCATCTCTCTTTAGTAGCAAAGATGGAGAGTTTCACCTTTGAAAGTGAAATTTTGGCATCTTGATGTGACTGTAAAAATTATTTATGTGGATTTTTTGAAAAGTAACAGCTTTTGTCTTCTACCACAAAACTTGTTTTCTGTAAGATGTAGCGAAGCTAAAGAGTTATTTTTCTTTACCTCTGGGGTTTGCATAATGATGCACTGAAGGTTCTGTGGCATAAAAGAAATGTAGACAGATGGCAAGTTTTATAGGAACTTTAACATGTAAACTGGTGGCTTTCAACTGCTGGTAGTTTAATTTTTTAGTGATTTATAACCTGTTAAAGTTTGATTTTTAAATTTGTTATATTTTCGACATGCTCCTTTTGAATTCTGAGAAATATATAATACAGGTAGGGAATGTACAGGCACACAGCAGGATAGGCTTTTGTAGGTTTTATACATTTACTTAACTAAAATGGTCTCTTATGACACACTAAGCAGGTGGCAGCAAAAATCTGTCTTAGATGGTCCTTGTGGCACCAAACACAGCTGTTATTATATTTTGTTCTTTCTACTTTCATTTTGGAGAAGTGCATCCCACCCCAAAAATCAAATAGTCTGATCTTTGGTAAAAATTTTGCCTTTTTTTTTTTTTTTTTTAAATAAAAATATACAAAACCTCATTTTACTCTTAACAAAATGAAAATGTATGTATATGTTCAGAAAAGCAGATCAAAGTATGCAGTTTCCTTTTACAGCCATTATGGGAATGTTGCATATGAACAATGTGCCTCAATTCTACTTGTATATGTTTCTATATTTTTATTCAGTCATTAAATAACAATATATTGGTTGGGTTTTTTTTAACAACCAGATGATTTGCTTTCATAGCTTGTGTTCTTTCTCTTTTATTATTCTGCTTACAGTTATTTTGCATGGAGGCTGGATTTTCTGAATCTTATTAACAGCCAATGGTGCTGCACTAAAAGCTGCAGTATTTGTTTCATGGCTTTATATCTTTATTTAATAGTACCATAAGATGCTTCTGACAGTGAAACCAAGGTGGCAGATGATAGGACTGCAAATGTAGACTGGAATGGAAGTTGGTTTAGTTTGTTTGGGGTAGGATTTTTGTGTTTGGTCTTTTTTTCTTCTTTTTTTTTCTTTTTCCTGGACCAACTGTTTCTCATGGAGTTTTGTATCATGTTTCCAGCATTTCATTTGCTGAACAGTCCCATTTCCCTGAAAAATACTAATAATTTCTTGAAAAATGGATTTCTCTGCTTTCAGTCTTAAAGCCACTCTTAGATAAAAGACATTATTGTATGTTTAATACTGAAATTAGAGCATTTTTTGGCGAAACACAGCAATCTGATTCCATTTTAGTGTGGCTGTGCTTTGGCCTTCTGTCTCTTGGCTAAAAGTCTGTTCATCTGCTCTGATTTTCTTTACTGCTTTTATAGAATGGCACGACCAACAGCAGTCAGCCAGTCCTTTTCAGTGCTAATGCTTGGTTGATTTATGTGATGGATGCTGACAGAAGAACAGAGGAAACAGCAGAACAAGGCCAGGGTTTTTGTATTTTTTTATTCCCCCTGAAAGGGTTCCCATGGGTTGCTGTGTAGAATTTTGAACTTCTATCTTAGGGATGTGAGTGTCAACACTGATCACACTACAGAAGTGTGGACTTAGATGGAAATACAGGAAAGGTCTTTTCTATGAAAAATATTTGGATTTAATCTTGCCCATAGATTGTTTATGTTGTAAGGTATTTCCAGCAGGTTCCAGGAGAAACTGGGTTACTCCCTAAGCAATCAGCTACACCAGGAATATTGCTATTTAAGCAGGTGTTTTTAGTAAAATAATCAGCTGCTGGGACTTTCACCTGCTGGATGTAATTTAGATTTGGAGTAGCTGTTAGGAAGAAATTCTTCATAGTAAAGGTGATGAGGCCCTGGCACAGGTTGCCCAGAGAAGCTGTGGCTGCCCCATCCCTGGAAGTGTCCAAGGCCAGGTTGGACAGGGCTTGGAACAACCTGGGCTAGTGGAAGGTGTCCCTGCCCATGGCAGGGGGTGGGATGAGATGATCTTTAGGTCTCCTCCAACTCAGGCCATTCTCTCTTCTGTTTCAGAAGCCCTAACTTTTCATCAGGCACAGAACCACTGACCTGTTTACCCTGTTCAGTGGTTTAGGCTCAGTTTTTATTCTGGTTTCATCCTTACAGTTTGAGCTGTTGTAAAGAAATGCCTGCTGACCCAGTGAGGTTTGGTTTGGGGGCTTTAGCCTCGAAGTTCAGAACAGGACACAACAAAATGCATTTTGCTGCAGCTGACCAGTTATGGATTTTCTTGAATTTTTATTCTCTCTGTTGTCTCATAGATCTGTACTTATGGAAAACATGACACCTGTCAGCTTTTTAACAAAAGTAAACCAACAAAATTATAGTTCCCACCAATGAGAGCTTTTCCACTGGAGTACAGATCTCCACTGCAGCACAGATTTGTTCTTCACGCTCCTAATAAGGCAGGAAAAGGCTTCCATTTATCTCCAGCTTAAAAAGTAATAAAGTGCTGGCCTCTTTAAGTCTTTGCAACTACTGGTATGACAATTTTCTACCCAGTGCTGGAAATATTTCTGTTACCACTTAAGAACTCCCAAACCTGCAGTGGATTGATGCAACCCCCAAGGCAGAGTCAGGAGGGAAGGTGTGCTGTGGCACAGGAATCACAAAATGAAGTTGTAGTTTATTGATGAAAAGTCTGATAGGTTGTCCAGGCATAGATAAGATTATCTTAATTAGTCTCAGTTTTTAGGATTAAAAGTGTCTGTAAAATACTGTTCAAAAATCTGAGAAAGGAAGGTCCAGTGAGCTCAAGGTACACGTGTGCTAATGGTACTATTAAATATTTGGGTAGTCTTAAGGTATGAAAATTAGAGAGGCCATGTAATATTTTTGTAGTGAAATGATCAGTAGCAGACTAAAAATAGTAACAATTAGGAACCAAATTGAGTGTCCATTCTCAACAGAGACTGAAAAATAGTCCCAAAATTTTAGGTATCAGGTGCATTTAATTAGACTCTGTCAAGACTAAGATTCTATTTGTTGGAAGGAGCTGGACAACCTATTTCTTTCAAGGTGTTCTGGAGAATTTGCTGATTAAAACGAGATATAATCAGGTCCTAGGCACAGAGACTGTGAAAGCACAGGCTTCTCAAACTCCCTTGAAATTGTGTGCTTCAAGCTGATGATATCTGCTGATGGTAAAGGTCATGTGGTAATTCAAATTCTAGATTTAAGAGATCTGGTGGTATTTAAAATGCACAAACAAAGGGCAAATGAAAAAAGCCTTCATCTTTTTAGTGCTTGTGTTTCAATAATTTGCTTTTTAAGGAAGAAAAAATAAAGAAAACATCTGAGTTGGAGTTTTGTGGGTTTTGGGACTCTTTTTTGTATAGGGTTTTTCATCCTTGTCCCTGGCTTGATACTGTAATAGACTATAACATAATAATACATAATATTTTATTGTAATATATATAATAATGTAACTGTAGTTATATACACACATATATATAATAATATAACTATAATTTTTTTGGGGAAAAAAATGGCTTCTCAGTTGAATGGAAGAAATTTTGACCACTTTGTCCTGGAGATGATGGTGATGAGCTTGTACCTGACCACTACATTTGTGTGGTATCACTGCAGTGTATCTTTCCTGTGTTTTCTGCTAAAAAAGAGGTTTTTCTCCACGTCCCCCAGCTCTGTATATGAATAGTAATCTGTGCTGGATCCTGGGTTTGTGCTGGGGTTTGCTCCTTAGCTGATCCTCTATTTGCTTTTAGAGCATTCAGTATAGATTTTTTTTTTCCACATCTACTTTATTTAATGATATCTGAGTGTCTGAAGTCTGAATATCCTTATCTTTTTTCTCAGCCGTGTTTTTGATAAATTGGTAACAGTTGGTGTTCCTTGGAATAACTGTGCTGTTAGTCTCTGTGTAAAATCAATGCAGTTATACATGAAAACATGAATTTTCTAAAGCTTATGGGGTGCAGAACGGGTCTTTGTTCAGTGCCAAAAATACAACCCCAAGAGTAGGACTATGTGGTGTGTAGGAAGGCAGTGAATAAAAGAAACCCCAAACCTACTTTGCAGTGTGGAATTGGAGCCTTGGGAGAATAAATAGCTCATGAAAAATAACCTTTCATTTTATCACTGAAAGCAAAACAAAAAAAAATTCATGTCAAGACACGAGAGAGAGCTCTTAAAACTGGTGACTGGTACAGACCTTACTGGAAAAATCCCTTTGCAGAGCAGGTCATGTCTCTGTGAGCATCTGGAGTGTTGTGTGGGGCTCTGGGAGCAGGTTCCTGCAGTCAGCAGGTGTTGAGGTGCTCTGTGGCTGAGCCTGGAGCATTCCAGAACTGGGAAAAGTGCTCAGGAACCAACCTCATCACAGTGTGTCTGCTGACAGCATTCCCAGAGCGAGGCCCTGGCATCAGGAGTGGAAGGTTTTTATCTACAGGACCTGATCCAGTGCCCCAGAAGTCACTGATAGAGTCATTTCATTGATTTAATGCGACTGAATTGATTCCTTTAATAGTATTTTTGTTCCTGTCAGTAGTTCATTTGGCTTTGCTGTAGCCATTTACATGAGGAACAGTGGAAAGCAGATTTGGTATCAAATTATAGACTGCATTACTGTTCACTGCAGCAGGCACTGGGGGTGGTTTTGTTTCACAACTCTTATTTTAAGTTGCCCTCAGTTTACCAGTACAGCGAGGAAAAAAATGTCATCAAATTTGTGCAAGAGTTAGATTCTGTTTGATAGAAATCCTAAGTGAATAGGTTTATTGTATAACTGAAATGAAGGATATTTTGTGCCCCTTTAATGAATGTTTATTTTGTGACATTACCCTTTTTGCCTTCAAATCTTTAATGGTATCTTACATTAGGCATGGAATCCTTTTTTATTTATCCTCCCTGATAGCAAAACTGGTAGAAGAAGTCCAAGCTGACTAGAGGCATGGATTCATACTGAAAGGACTGAAATAATTATTAAGGGATTATAATAGGTAGTTACCTGTGGTGTTTTTTTTTTTTACGTGTTCATTCTGTAATCTTTTTAAAATAATGCCTTTATTTAATCGTCTTAATGTCATCCTATTATCAGGGGAAATATATTTCTGTCTAAGAGCTACAACTGAATGGAGCATCAAATGTCTCATTTGTGTGTGCTCATCATGAATGAATTATCAGAAAATCACAGGCTGGTTTGGGTTGGAAGGGACCTTAAAGCCCATCTCACTCCAGCCCCCTGCCATGGGCAGGGACACCTTCCACTAGCCCAGACTGCTCCAAGCCCTCTCCAGCCTGGCCTTGGACACTTCCAGGGATGGGGCAGCCACAGCTTCTTTATGGATGCACAGATTAACTTCAGGCAACTTGAAATTTATGAAGAAATGTGAGGATGAAGTCAGGAATATTTTTCAGACAGCACTTAGATACAAAGTTCAGTTTCTCTTTCTTTATCCACTCTGCACTTCTGAGTATTAAACAAAAATTTCATGCTTGTAAAGGTGCCAAACTGCTTTTATTCAGAGGGTAGTTTTCTTTAGTTCTTTCTGCATCTTGTGCATTCCTGGTAATTAAGCTTCAAAGCCAGTTTTTGTTTTGAGAGTGTGAGTTTGAGCATTGTTGGGTGCATTTGATTAACTTTGTTGGCCACTGGATAGAGAATCCAATCTCATTCTGATCCATAAAGATTATATTCACATTCTGTCTTTGACATGGAAAGAACAAGAAATTGTAAAAGGTGCCACAGCTGGGCCACACCTGATTTATTTCACACATCTGGAGACTTCTATAGAGCAGGTTATGGTTTTCTTCCTGAGCTGTTTTCACCTTGCAGAGGTCTGCTGGCAGTTTTCATCCTCTGCAACGTGTTGTCAACCTGCTGCCACCAGCACCTGATGTCAGAGCTCGAGGCACTGCAGGCTGAAAAAATCCCTCTCAGATGATTTTGTTCAGACTCAAGGGAAAATTCCATTAAATCTACTTCCAATGCTGCTCTATCAAGGAATGGTGTCTCTAATGCAATGAATGCAGATCAGTCTGGTTATGTACCTTGTACTCACTAAAATGTGATGCTTCGGTGCTTTTTTCCCCCCTTACTTGGAGGTTCTCTATGGGTCCCAAGGACCAGCTGGCATTTTATCTACAGCCAAGTAAAAACCCAGGTGGGACAGTAATGCTCCATGCAGAAGGCTGGGAACTGCTAATTCCCTCAGTTTAATTCAAGGAGAACCAGTTCAGTGTGATACCTTCCCAGTTGCACAATGAGTGAATAGCACCTGGGATTTGCTGATCTCTGCCCTCACTGTGGGTGATTTCCTTCTCATCCTCTAGTGCAGGTAATTCCTCCATCAGCAGATTTTGAGAGCAGAGTTACCATGATCTTAGATGACAGTTAAAAGAAAACAGTCAATTTATGAATATATCCTACTTTTTTTCTGGTTGACTGTGAATCCATTATTTGTCCAGACTTTCAAGGACTGTGAAAGGCAAGTCTTGTGAAATCTGGTTCATTACCCAGCTATTAACTTTTCTGCCAGTAGAAGTCCAAATGAAATCAGATGTCAGAATACATAGTGACGATATCTACATTCTAACACACTGTGAAAATATTTACAAGCTTCCAAGATGAGACTTTTCCTGATTAGGGAAATCAAAGAATAGTTTTCCCAGCAGGCCTGCAGTTAGCTCATCCAAATTGCTTCTGTTTTAATTGGCATGCATTTCCTCTAAGCAGCTAGAAGATGAAAAATATTTGACTTGGGCTCTACAGGAATGGAAGCCTGTTCCTCCAGACACAGTCACTCTGGAAAAAAACCCCAAAAAAACAACCAAACAGGAAAGAGTTTGAGTTTGTAGTGCATTTGTACAACAAAAATCCACAACATCATTGACAAAATCCCAGACTTATATTCTGACTTTTTAATGAGAAAAATAAGGGCAGTATTTTTCTCAGTTGTTCTAGTATGTAAAGTCTTTTGCTACCCCAGGAGGATCTAGGTGGGCTGCTATTTTGTCCCTTGGCCACAGCATATTGTTGTTTTCAAACTGCACTTTGGGATATATTTTTACTCAGTTTTCTTGATTCAGATGCATTGGGAAGAATAAGTAAAAAGAGACAAGTGACTGCTTTTGTCTGGGAGAACAGTCCAACTTTGTGGGTGAAATGAGTTTCTCAGTTACTGGAGTTTTTACTTCTCTTTTGCTGAACTTGTCTAAGGGGGACCATTTTCCCTGTAAGTTGTTCTCCTGGGGAATGATGAGCTCAAATGTACCCAATGGAGGAGGGAATGACGGTGTGAAAAGCTGTGCTCTCAGAATTTGAGGATGGTGGCTCTTTGTGCTCTGGGAGGCATATGGTTATAAGTTAAACCCACTGAAGCCCATCACAGATAGTGGTCATTGCAGTGAAAGAGATTCAGTGGATCTTGGGTAAAAAGAGGTTGAGAAATTTTGGCCTGGAGGCCCTGAAGGGACTCAGGGCACATCTGAAAAGGAAGGGAGAAGTCCTTGAGCTCCCTGGAGGTTTTCCACTGCCAGGGCAATGCACCTTCTGCTGCTGAAACCTGTGGTTTGCTGGGTCATGTTCCCTTTGACTGCCAGAGGTGTTATTCCCCAGGTAGTTTAGTCCATAGCAGGGAGATTCAAATCCCTTGTGACCTGCTGGCAGACTGGTGCTACTGCCAGTGAAGGCAGCACCCAGAGCACGAAATTCAGCTTGCTTTATTTATTAGGCCATTAGGATACAAGATCCTGTTGGTTGTTCAATTTGATTGAAAACTGTATCAGTATCACCTGCTTTTTTAACATCAGGATTGCCTGGTAGTTCACCTGTACTACATCTACATCTCAAAAATATCGGTGTTGGGAGTGTGTTTTGTAATGTTATCCCTTTCCTAACCTTATCCTCCCCCGAAAAACACCAGGCAAAAAAACCCCACCGAAACCCTCGTGCAGATTTCTCGTGGAGGAGACCTGTGGAAGCTTCACCCACTTCTGGTACCCGGATGCATTTTGGGAGAGGCAAAGCCCCTCCGATGGGAATGTTGCCATATGCCAGCCACAGCTTTCTGAGTTCTCATTCCTTTTGCCAGGGGAATATTCCCAGCGTGGGAGGGGGGAGGTGGTCGCGTGTCAGCCCTGCTAACCCAGCACACGCCCTGGCAGGGCGCCTGGGCTTTTCCTAAGGGAGATTCAGGGATCAGATGGAAGCTGCATATCTTGTTCCCCGGGATTAGGGAGATGCACTATCAGTGAATAATGTCAGTCACGCTCTGTGCTTGTTGTGTTTTACCATCTGCCTTTCAAAAACACTGTTTTTTTGAGGTGCTGTTTCCTTGGTGGCAAAGCGTTGGGTGACTCATGAACAGCACAAACTCTGAGGGGTTTGTTTTTAAAGCACCGAAGGAAGTGTAAACTTCATATTTGTTGTTTATTGATCAATATTTAATTGAAGGTGAAATTAAAAATTAAGCAGGCAAATGACTCATGCTAAAAAGCAACAGCACTGTCTTGCTGTGGCTGACAAATGACGAAGAATTGCTAAGAATAGAAGCAAATATATTAATTCGTAGTGATGGCACAGTGAGCCCAAAGAGGTGCTTTGATTGAGGGGGAGTGGACATATCCCACAGAAAAATCATGTAGAAAAAGTCCTTGCTGTGTTTAGTACCCTTTGCATCATGAATTAAATCAGTAGATGGGTCTCCTCAGAAAATACTTATAATTATCCTTTGTCTGCGGTGTTATGGAACAGTATAGGAATAATTTTATTTTATTATTTTATGTTTAAAAAGCTCACAAGACTACCTAGGGCTAGGTGAATAGTGTGGTTTTTTTGCTATTTGTCTTTTTTTTTTTTCTTAGCATCATGGCTGTTTGAGATGCCCAGTTTTCAAAATCTTGAAGTGAATTTATCTTGGAATAGATTTTTTTTTTTTTTTTGCCACTGGAAGTGAAAGGCAGCCTGTCATTTCAGCTGTTCGTTATTATTATCGATGCCTCCCAATCAAAGCTCAATCTGCATTTTGATGGGACTGTCAGCAGCAGCTTATCACAGCTGACACCAGGAAGAGTCTGAAATGCTGCTGGGAGGAAGGAGGAGCTCATCACCAGCCGGGGTCGTGGCTGTTCGGTGCCCCTTGGGATGGAATCTGTTTGACTGGCCATCTGTGACATCCATGTCCTGCAACTTTTTCGAAATAATGCTGCAGGCTGATATTATTTCTGTTCAGAATACTGACCCACCCTGTTTACAAACAGATAAATAGTGTGAGTCAGGTCTTTTCTTCATGCCATACCTAGGGATGAATTGAGGCTGTGAGCATTGCCCAGCATGGAGAGCTTAGTGTGTTGACAGGGCACAACATCTCCTCTTTGGCTATTGCTTGGCAAATAAAGGCCTTTTTTAATTACTACTTCTAGTTTCTCTTTGTTCTTCACTGTAAGCCACATTTTGGGCAGAAATCCTAGTGAACGTGAAAAGCAACACGTGAAATGTGAGGTGGCAGAAGTTCTTAAGACTAGAATATGTATCAATAAATAGGATGTGTAGAAGAAAGGTGTAGCAATTGGCTACTATTTTAACTGTGTTCTGTGATATCATAGTGATAATATCATAGTAAAGCTGGTACTTCCCTTTTTTCTTTTTTTTTTTTTTTCCCCACAAAAATCAAAGAAATGTTGTTTTAAAGCTGTAGATGAGAGGGCTGGTAGAGGTTGGGTTTGGCTAATTGAGCAAGGTATGTTAGGCAGCTCTAAAGCAGGCAGTGCCACCGTGGGCAGAGGAATTGGTGCATCCAGGGGGCCTGATTTTTGTCATGTGCAGAGCAATGCAACAGGGTTAGATAGTGGAAATACTGAGCCTACGTGCTATGTCAACTGTATGTGGGTGGGAGATTAAAATTGTTGTACAAATATAAAACTGGGACTTCAAACACATCGGGATCCTCTTTATGTGCTTTATCTGGGTACTCATTTCCACTGTGTATTACTGTGCCTAGAAAGTTCAACATATGCCCTTTGCCTGTGACAGGTTGGTCAGTCATTAGGCTGCTGGTGTGCCCTTTGAAAGATCTTTTTTATTATGAAAACTGTTCTGAGACCTATAGATTAGACAGTGCACTCTCACTAACCCGCTTGAGGCAAAAAAAGAAACCTTTAATCTCTTTTAAAACTCTGCGTGCCAAATATAATAGCTGGTTTCAGCAGTATTTAAAACCAACTTCATTAGAATATGGGAAGGGGAAACAGGTTTTAAAGGCTGGTTTTAGCAAGTAATCAGCTGTCTCCCAGATGGTCCAAATGGGACTTGTTCAACACTGCACATGGGGGAAAAAAATGAAAATAAAAAGGGGGGGGGAAATAAAAGAAGAAAAGCAAAAAGAAAGAACCCAACCCCATCCTGTGTGTGTGTCTGTGTGTGCTGGGGACAGGACCCAGTGGGTGCCTGGTGAGGAGGAGCTGTGGCTGCTCAAACCCAGCCACCCCAGTGTTTTCTCTTTGCTGGGCTGTGCTCCCTTGCACAGAAGGCAAGGCTGCAAGATGTAATGTATTGAAATGTATTCTGCAATTGTAATGATGGCTCTAGTTTTTTCCACCGGTCTCACTCTCCTCGCGCTGAAAAACAGTTTTGCTTTAACCCATTATGAAAACTAGTTGTGTTTAACCTCTTTGTGTCACCTCTCAGCCTTTATCAGAGGCTTTGTTCTGGTCAGAGGACAGGCTGATGTAGCTGTATGAAGCAGAGCACGTACTGGAGGTGTATCCTGCCTGCATGCCGGACTAATCGCTTACTTATTAATATTCATGAGTCATCTCATTTAGCGGGTGCTCTTGGGACTTGATTAAAGTGAGAGACACTGCTATTGGTGCTTTAGCTGTGGAGAGCTTTATCTAAGGCAGAGCTGGTGTTATCCTCGCTGCCGGTGCTGCAGCACCTCACAGGACATCTCACACAGCCTCTCTGAAATGACGAGTCCACCTGCCATGACAGAATAAATTTGAAAAAATCACCTTTTGTAAAGCGCTGTCGCACACTCCTGTAATGAGTCCTTTCTGCTTGTTCCCAAAGGTCCCGAGGAAGAAATGACCATGTAGATTCCACAGCTTGGGTGCAACATAATGGGAAATGGTGAATGGAGTGGAGCTGGTCTGCAGCCTTGAAAGCAGCCATTCTGCAGACCACTAGTCAGTCAGGGACACCTTGCACGCCAGAGGCATCCTCCAAATCCTCCACGTCGCTCGCCGGACACACACTGGATTCTTTTTAATTTCTTAAACCGGAATTCGAGATTCCTCTCCTTCAATTTTTAAAACAGTTTTAAGATTGTAATCGACTACAACGAGTGGAGCAATACAACCAGCCACAATGGGTGACATGACAAATAGCGATTTTTACTCCAAGAACCAAAGAAACGAGGCCAACCATGCGGGAGAGTTTGGGTGCACACTGCAAGAACTGCGCTCCCTCATGGAACTCCGAGGGACAGAAGCAGTAGTAAAAATTAAAGAGACATATGGGGAAACAGAGGGGCTCTGCAGACATCTGAAGACATCACCAACAGAAGGTAAGGACTTTTCACTTCGCTCGAATCGGGGAGCTTTGCATGAGTGCTCCCCCAGGTAGTGAAAGGAAGAGGTTTTGATTCAAACCTGAACAGAATTCTCATGGTGCTGCCGTTATTCCCCAAAAATAATAAAACAAGAGTCTTCAAAGAAAGGAGGTAGAACAGCCTAGCTATAGCTGAAACTGGCAGGAGAGTAAAAGAAGTACTGTTTGTTCTAAGAGCTATTTGCATTAATTCTTCCTTAGAAGGCACACACAACATCAGCACGTGTTTTATGGCACTGCAGACTCTCACATGTATGCTCTTGGAGGTAGGGAGGTGCAAAGTAGTTGCTTCAAGAGAATTTCTAGGTATTTGGGCATCTTGAGAGTATGAAATGACCTTTTGAGGTGCACCTTATGTTACTTTGTAGGTCATTATGAATTATATATATATATATTTATAGAGGTAGCAAATCTTCACTATTACCATAGATAGTTTTGCTTAAATTATCAGTCTGATTGTGTCAATGTTTTTATTAGTTGGACTTCTATTGTATGTATAATGAAACTCCTTACTTTCTCATGCTTAATAATACCAATCATAACTTTTCATTATCTGTTCTTCTAAGTGTTTTTGAAGTTGTCTACCTGATCACCATTTGTTAGTCTGGTTTTTTTCAATGCTTATGCCAAATATGTCCCCATAATGCATTGACAGTGATGGGATGTTTCCCCTCCTCAAGCAACTTTCCTGATCATGAATCTTTCTGTTTTAGTGCAAGTAAAATTCTACTTCATTCTAAGAATTCTATTTTCATCACTGTATCTCCAAGGAATAGTAACACTTTTGGAAATTAAACAGTCTTTCAGTCTATAATATTTCTCTAGTCTTGTAAAGTAGCCAAGATGTTCATTTTAGGCTCTTTTCTTTTTCAAGAAGATAGCAGTCTTGGCTTTGTTCCATTCTCTTCTTTCTAAAATTAATCATTTAGTTACCTCTCCTGTTTAAATGCCTCAAGAAGTCTTGAATTATTGGCACAATCATAAACATGTCAATTGTAGTGTGATACTATAAATTACACCAGTTGAAGGGTCCCAGAGGAGCAGCCATCAATGTCTCATCTGCAAGAAAATTCTTCACACTTGATCATACACAGCCTCACTATTGTTTAACCTACAAAGCTGTGAACTGCACCTTTTCAGCAGAGGATTATCAAGCTGATTCTGTATGAAAACGAGCATCCAGCTTCAGTAGCACTTCAGCAGTCGCATGCAATCTTGTATTCCAGAGTAACTAGTGGCAAATGGAACATTGTGTAACAGATCTCTCCCTTTTTCTAGTCTTGCCCAAATATCTGATCCACCAGACAGGCCCTCTTTTCTTGCAGGGAGATTGCTCCCAGGAGGAGCACTGAGGTGGGAAAAGGAGACCCTGTCACTTGTCTGGGATTTGCAGGTGTCCCTCAGTCTTTCAGAGCTGTTGTACACAAGGGAACCAACTCCTCAGAGAACATGCAGCAATTCTGACATATTCCTGACACATCTGGGGAGTACCAGACAGAAGTGCAGGATCTCTGTATTTACAGGACAGAATAAACACTGGTTTATAAATATCTCACAGGGACTGAGCATTTTCAGTATCCCTCAGCCTTTGCAGAACATCAGAGTCTCAACCTGGGTGAGCCGAGTTCACTGTGGTGACTCGACTAAAGCTTTGCCAACTCATTCTATTGGTTACCTGGTCAATGTGAACTTCAAAGGAGACTTTAATTGCATTATCTGTTCAAGTTATGACATCAGGGAAACTTAATTCCTCATATTGGAACAGAGCATATGGATCCAAGCGGCGTGGCACGCTGACTCCAGCAGTAATCTATATCTGATACTGCAGATAAGGTAACTTTCCTCTAAGCATTACGTGCACTTCATCACTTGTGCATTAGGGAAAAACGTTTCCAGCTTCAAGTGGCAATCAGCATAGCCTTAGAACCGTGGAGACTCTACTCTGGGTTTTAATTTTAAATTAGATGGCATAATAGGGATTCCCATGCTGAGTTTACATCTTACTTTTACTTGTTTGGCTTGGAAAAATTGTCATAGGAGAGAATCTGCCTGAAATATGTCTTGTCAAACTTGGAAATTTTCACTTGAGAGAAAGCATCCATGGCAGAAAACCTTTGAAGGCTTATGACAAATATAAGCATATGTTTAGTTCTAAGTCCCTACCCATTATTTTTCTTGTTTCCAAGCTCTGTGAAGAAAGTTAAAATGCAGTGAAGAGAATATTCTTGAAGATGTAACTATTCTTGGAGGAAAGAAACATAACCATTTCTTATATGGAAATGGACATTTAATATAAAGCAGAAATGATTTGCAAATAAATCATTGACATACATGGTTTTATCTTTTGGTATTTGCAGCAAACCTCCCCAATTTGCTGCTGTGCCTGAACATCACTTTTCCAACCAACATCTTTTTTGGTGGAGCACAGTTAACTGAACTTCCTCTGTTTTTCATACTTTGCTGTGTTGCACCTCTTACAGAGTTTTGTGGGGAGCAATGGAATAAGCATTACTACAGGACACTTCTTTCAAGGAACCAAGTGAACTTTTGCTGAGCAAGAGTCCTGAGTGAATAGGAATGAAACAGCAAAAAGGACCCTAGAACTTAGTTCTTCCCAGGCTTGTAAATTCTTTGAGAATTTATCTTCCAAAGTCCTTGTAATTTTGTGGGATATGGCTGAAGCAGTTATTGGAACAGTGGAAAAATGTTTCCTGGCGGCAGGCACATTATAATTTGGTAAAATGTGGCCTAATCTGAATTTACTGGTTTACTCAGTATTTAGAAAATAAGTAGTAATGAGCCCAGAGTTTACTCAGCAATTCATTTCTCATGTTAATATTTGATGTAGCACCTATGGATGGGTAAAATCAATCACTGACACTCAAAGTGCCTTTAGAAACTCCTGTTTTAAAGGCTCTGAACTTCTCAAGGTAAGACATATGTGTAACTCAAATGTTATTTACACTGTTGTGAAGCCACACTTACCAGTGCTTTCTGAGGTCCTGTGTTAATTTAGTGTGGAGCTGTAGAAGTCTGCTGAATATTGAGTAGAATAACATTTGCATGCTGAATGAATTAATAATATTATTATGGATTACAAGTCTTCAGACTCTTCTTTAAATTTTCTTTGATTGCTTCTCCAGCTATAGATGCAGTGTGTATCCCAGCTCTCAGTTATGCCTAAGGGATTTCCTGCATTAAAGTGATTATATTAGAATGAAAAGCTCCCATTTAAGTGCTCATAGAAAGAACCTCCTCACAACCTATGGGGGTAATTTATATGAAAAAATACAAATACGTGTCGACTTGAATTTCCTTTAAAAATACTTATATTCAGATTAGTTTCACTTTCATTATTCCAGGAGTACAACAAGTAAGCAGAATCTAGCTCTGTCTCTGCAAAACAATGTTGAATTCCCCCTTGGGCAGAGCTGTGATGGCAGTTGTATAATTTTCCATGCAATAGGAGTCTTCGAGGCCCATTGGAGCATCAGTGATACCTTACAAAGGACAGCTGGTTAAGTGTGAGGAGTTAGTTGGATGAATCCCAAATGAGGCTGGAATCCACTCTTTCCAATGGTTAACTATATTTACCCACAATTTTATAGAGTACAGACCAATTTTATTTTCATCTCTATTCCCTTCATGTTATAAAGATGTTTATTTCTTATAGTATTATTAGAGTGAATTAACTTCCATGATTTCTTGCTTAAAATACTTGAATGCATTAATTTCCAGTGTTGAACCTACTTTTAATAGGGAAAATAGAAAATAAAAAGGGTTTTAGCTATAGATCTCTTAGGATACTGTAAAAAGGCTTTCTGGAAAGACACAGTATCAATTAGTAGTTAAGTGATAATATTTCTAGTGCAGAAGTTGACTTTTCAATCCTTAGAACTGCCCTTAGTTAAAATAGATGCCAGAGAAGCTGCTTTCTCTTTTCAAAAGCATGTTTGTTCTGTGGGAGATATGGACTGAGTATCTACGAGGCCAACTCTGCATTTATTTTTTAATTATTGCAATCTAAAAAGCCTTTCACAATTATAACTATGAGGTAAAAGATGAAGAAAGACTGAATACAACAAAATTAACCAGTTACTTTTTGGTACTCATTAGTTTTGGTTCCTTACACTTGCTTCTATAAAAATGCACCTTCAATAAATTACTCTTTTTGGAAGCTACTCTTGCTGGTCCATACTGAATTGCACTTAGGTGCAGCAGCAGATATGTAAGGAACTTAGAAAGAAATTGGGAAAGGAATGAAAGGTACTTGAGTCAGACAAATATAAGTTTAAAATAGAAATATAAAATAATGGATTGCCAGAGACTGAAATTTATAAAAACACACTGAGCTTTACTTTATGAAAGTAAAGAAACTGGCAATAGCATCGTTTTTGTTGTTGTTAAAAGAATACACTTAATCATGCATAAACCACCAAACACTATCTGTAAGTTCAAGATTTTCTTAAGTTATTTTAAAGTTAAGGTTAGGGTGAATATTGTTTGACCGATTATGTAATTTTTTTTAGAAAGTAAAATTGCCAGCTCTCTGAAAGTAGATTTTAAGATTGTCTTTGTGATGTTAAGCTGCAGCACTCTGGAAATCTTCAAAGCAGCATCTTGAAAGCACTGTAAAAGCAAACCCACTCATCCTCTCTCCGGATCACCACACTGCCTAATTCCTTATTTGTGGTGTCAAAACATCTCTTGTAGTTCAGGCCAATTTGCCAACACGCCCAGGCCAGAAGCCAAGCTCCAAGTACACATCTAGCCCTTATTTGTACATGTTCTCTCCACACGGAAGGTTTGGTTTGAACAATGAAAACAGCCTTCCCCGTGAAAAAAAAAGCCTTCAGCATTGTCAGAGCCAAGGTCTCAGAGGGTATTTTCCTGCCTTGCATGGGAAAAAACCCGCAGACAAACTTCAAACTCATATTTCACCTAGTTGTTCACGCAGCACCAAGTGTGGTCGAGCTGGTGGGAACTTGTAATGACTTGGCATTTTTCTGCAGGCCATCAGTGAACACTGGTTGCCCCCTGAGTGCCCCAACGTGCTCTCAGGGATCTGTGCCTGGCAAAGTGACCAACACTTTCCATGAGAGGCTGGCTGGCTAAGAAGGAATTGGGTCCTGGTTGCTCCTTCATTTTGAAATTACTGACACGGATCCCAGCTGGGTTTGTAGTGCCTGGAGAAGAGAAGGCTCCAGGGAGACCCCGCTGTAACCTTTGGGTGTTTGAAGAGGGCCTCTAAGAAAGTCTGGGACAAAACTTTTTAGCAGAGCCATAGGACAAGGGGTCATGGATTTAAACTGAAGGAGAGTTGATTTAGATCAAATATAAGGAGGAAGTTTCTTACAATGAGGGTGGTGAAACACTCGATCAGGTTGCCCAGAGAGGTGGCGGATTGCCCATCCCTGGAAACATTCCAGGCCAGGTAGGATGGGGCTCTGAGCAACCCAGTTAAAGATGTCCCTGCTCACTGCAGGGGAGGTTGGACTTGACAACCTTTAAAGGTGCATTCCCACCCAAATCATTCTATGGCTGTATGATTCTATACCTTTATCTCTGAGGGCATGCCTGGGGAAGCTGGAGGGGTGCCTGACTCCTGGGGATGAGTGGGAAACACAGGAAGGGGGCAGGCACAGAGCATGCACGGGGGCCTTCCTTTCTCCACCCTCCCCACTGACACCCGAGGGCTCCTCCTGCCTCTGCTCTCTCCACAGGGAAAAGCACTGGAGCACTTTTTGCTTGCTCTTTGCAACTCTGTTCCATGGGGAAGCACTGGTCTGACCCAAGTCCCACTGAACACCATTGTCCAGGTCTTTCAAGACTGGGAACAGATGGAAAAGGTCTGGGTGAGGTGGTTGTGTGTTAGTAGCTCATGAGAGGCAAGGAGGTTTGCTGTGGCTTACAGAGCTACCTCAAAGCCCCATCCCACAGGCCTGGTAAAGCTGTAATCCTTGGCCTAGCAAGGCTGAAGTTGGCTCCTCTGTCCCAACTCATCCACCAGCACAGTGCCATGCAGATGCTCACCAGGGGTTTCTGCACTGCACTCCTGGGACCCACACGAGCTCTAGGATTAGAAGGAATGGCTCTGTACATTTGACACTCCTGCTGCAGGCAGTCTGTTATATATCCATGAAATCATATCTATATGTTTAACTGTCTGAAAGGAGTGCATAGGGCTTTCTTGGCAACTGCACTTATTTTCCTTATCTAATATTTCCATTGTTTGTACAATAGAACAGCAAACATTCTTCCAAAGGTTACCCAAACATAGGCATCTCAAATGAATGGCTTAGATTTTTCTAAGTGATAAGTACAATTTCATTGCTCATTTTGTTTCTGGGTTTTGGCATGTTGTGCCACTTGCTGATTTACTTTGGCTTTGTTCTTTTTCTCGTGGAAAAATGGAGGGATATTGCATGATGTATTTTCCCCATAAAGCTTTAAAAAAAAAATAGTTTAGGTACCTGCTCCTTTGAGAATCCTAAATGGCTTGCAAAAGGGTTCTTCTCTGTGTAATGGGCATTGCTTAAAAGTAAGGCCAGGAAAGGCAGACAGTGAGTGAATATCTTCTGCCTGTTGTATTCAGGCAGCATCAGAGATTTTCTGAGGCCAGTGCTGATTTATTTATGTGATTATCCAGGACATCATCTTCCCCTCCATGATTATCTTACCTCAGCAGGTGCAACACTTAGAGAGGAGGCTATTTTTATGCAAACTGAATTCCCTTTTCCCTTTAAGACAGTACATTAAATGCATGCAGGCAGTGTGTACTGCCCACAGACATATCTTCTGCAGTTGTACCTTGGGTTTGGATGAACAGAATAAAAAATGGCTGTGAGACTTTGCACCTATTTTGCACAGGACTAGTGTTTGTTCATTGTAGTTAACTCCATCAGAACTACAATGTGTTGTAAGTCAAAGGAAAAAGTCTGGCCCAGCAACTTTCCATAATTCTTTCCCTCTTTGCAAAGAGATTATCACAGGTTAACATTCTCCATAATGTCCTGTGCCAGGGGTTTCTCCTTGATCTAAATGCAATGATGCAATGCAGTAAGTCAACCCTTTTTTTCAAAACTAATAAGGGATGGAAAGCGTTGCCACGATGTGGGGCAGCTGATGAATCAGTAACCTCGTTCTTAGAAACAGTGAGTTTGGGTTTGTTGGCACAACCAGCTCGTTCCTTGTGTGACCAATATGAGGCCAGACCTTCAGCATGATGGCAATGGTGTATATGATGATGGGGGAAGTAATCTTTAGATTCCATGGACGCCGCTCGTGACGTGGGATTACGGGGGTGGTGCTCCCTCGGAAAAAGGCAATCAGACCTTTGCTTGGAGGATCAAAGAGGGGCTGTTCTGTCATGTGAACCTTCACACACGTGTATCACAGTGATTTCTCTGCTGGGAAAGGCAAAGCTGGAGGTTTTATGGGTGACAGCAAGGAAGGACCTGAAAGGAGGAGCGAAGCTGCTGAGCTGGGCTGCGGCCTTTCCTTCCCAAGGTGCTGGGGAGAACCTGTGTGAGGGCAACAGCACTGCAGAGGAAAAGAATCCTCAGTGAATGCCTCACTTTCATTGTATTGCAGGGCTTAGAAATCCATAAATATATGGAGCCTGTCAGCCTTGAGTGAGAGCTGATTTATCTTCATTTTGTTCTTGTTTGGAGAAAGCTGCAGGAAGAAAGCAAAGTCCATTATACCAAATGAATAATCCAGTCGATGTAGCCAGTGTGCCCTTGATGAAATTAAGCTTTGTCTTTGCAGTGTATCAGAGAGAGTGAAGGGTTTTTTCTCCTTAGTTTGTCGGTGCCCAATGAAAACAAACAATTGCCATGCAGTGGTTCTGTCTTGTTGTGACTGGCCCTGCCAGGAGACACAAGAGCACAGCTCTTCATTTGTTGTCTCAGGTGATGCTTAGAGGAGTGCAAAAAAGTGCTCCCTTTACAATGCCACCTTAGAATTTAAAGATAAAACAGTTACCTGCATCTCTGTTGGGCATTCCCAGATGTTTTGCCAGGTGCCACTGCTGGCAGTGGTGCTGCTTCCAGCTGAGCCGTGGAAACTGGAAAATTTTGCTGCTGAAATCTCTGTAAGGATCATCTGTGGATTGGAGAGATGATTCACAATAGTGAAATTTGGAATTTATTTTTTTTTTTCATTCAGCAGCGCATTTCTGTGTTTTCATGAAAGGGGGTTATGTCATCTTTTGAAAGAGAAAAAGCATTTTGGAGAAAATGGGGCAGTGGCTTCAAAATGCAAGTTCAGTAGTCCTGCAAGTAGAATTAACATGACTGAATGGTCACTTTTCTTTTCATGATAACTTTAATCAACAGACTTGGGATAAGAACAGTGTTAGGTGCAATAATGAATTCCTGCCTCCTGTCCCTTTTGCAATTGCTACTTAATCCTTTAAATCTAGACTGTTCAAATTTACTGTTTCCTTTTGTTTTCCAAGAAGTCAAGGGTTGGTGGTGTTTGACATGCCTGTTTATAAAGATGAGTGGCAAACAAAGCCAAATATATATTTTTGGCAGTAAACTCAATGTGCTTCCAAGACAAACATATCTGCATTCCCTCAATACTGATTTTCTTTAATGTAATGCATTTGTATATTCTTGACTTGCATTCTAAGTATCTCTAGAAATTATTTCTATTCTGTCTCCAGTAATTTTTTTCCACATCTATCTAGATATTCTAAAAACTATACTTGCAGATCCTGAAAGATGTAAGGAAAAAGCAAGCCTCCCCACACATCCTGAAAAATTGATGATTGCCTCTGATTATAAGTCCCATTCCTTGTCCTTGCCTTGGAGCAATGCATTTCTATGTCCCATCCTTACTGCCAGTCCCAAACCTGGCAATGCAGCCACGGATTATATTGAATGCAGAGGATTTTGGTAATGTCATAGAAATAACTGGGTGTATGTAGCTGCTATTTCTGTCACAATAACATTTACTAGCCCTTGTTTCCTCTTTGCTTTCAAACGAAATTCTTCAGGGACTCTTTTCCTGTGTGGACTGGGAGCTGAGTCAGTTCTGTTAAGACTCGAAAACCTGAGTTTCCACAGGCTTTGCTACTCCTTTGATTATTCATTTTGCATTTGGTGTCAATCTCTCCTCCCCACCACTTCCCACAGCCGCCTCTTTCAGTAGGGGCACAGCTTAGGTACAGTCCTCTAAGGTACAAAAAACCTGAAGAAATGTGTATTGGGAAGGAATATCAACTAAATTTATGGAGCAGTTCAAAAGCTGTCATGTTTCTTTTCTTCTCATTAGCATTGGAGATGAGGGAAAATAGGGAATAGCCCACTTCTTTACTGAAGGGCTGCAAAAGGAGAGCTTGCCCTTGAATAAGGTACAGAATAAGAGAGGAGAATTATCCTAAAGCATTCAGTAAGTGTCCTGTTAACTGCAGCAGAATTTCCCTTTGACTCCCTAAATGAGGCCCATCTCCTTGGATTCTCTAGGCTAAATGCTGTTTGCTCAGGCTCATGTCAGCATTAATGCAGGAAGACAAATGTATGGGAATGCTCTGGAACTGCAGAGCAACTCTGGAGTTATAATCTTAGCATGAGCAGTAGTCCAAGCACCTCAGTTAATTCTTTGCTTAAACAAGACACCAAACCCACTTGTACCTTTTTTCACCATTTTTGCAACAGTTTCAAGCATTGACCTCAGTTAGGAAGCTGGGGTGGCAAATCAGGGCACTCTTTGTTGTCTGGACAAAGTTGTCCCCCCCTTTCCTTGGCACAGGGCCTCAGTTTTAAAGGAAGGATGAGTCTTTTCTGAGCCACTGGTGTTGTTTTGTTTTTTTTTTCTAGTTTGTTTTTGTTTGCTTTTTAATCACACCCTGAATAGTTTTTGCCCTCATTAAAAAAGCCCTAAAGTAATAGGCATTGTTGCATTACATCATCATTCTACTTTGCCAGTAGGGCCATGACTGCTGCCTGGTTTTACATGGATAGCAGAGGTCGTCCAGCTTAACCTCTGCAGCCCAAATATATGCCTGTTCTTGAACTGCAGTGTCACAGGTGACTTTTAGCCCATGGAAACCTTGGTGAAAATCCCTCCCGTTGGTGATAATCGATCCAGAGGTCAGGACAGTGGTGAAGAGATCAGAGTGTGTGATTTTCACTATGCAAATTGTTTACTTCTTACTTACAGAAAAACCTCAAAACCCTTTAAAGCCACCCTTGTTTTCTACAGAAGTATAGTGTAAATTTGGAGATCTGTCCAAGCATTGAGGCACAGCTGGCTCTGTGCACCTCTCACGTGGTGCTCCTTTGTTCTATTGTTTTCTCAAGTCAGTGAGTTTGGGTGGCTTGAGCAGTGCAGGGACAGTCTGACAGAGCTCACCCTGCCTCTCAGCTCAGTAACCAGTTAAGTGTTCAGAACAATTCCTTTCCAGACCTCAGACATAATCTGCTGAAGGAACCACGCGAGTAAATTGTTGGTGATTACCAGTGTTAAAGGTGCATGAAACAGGAGCAATGTGGTCCTACATGAGGCTGTTACAGGAGAGCTTTAGCTGGCCCTAGGAAGTTAAATGTGCTTATTTTTTGTGCTGGCCTTGTCTGATGCTTCAAAGCTACAGGTGCTGAAGGACTCTACGAATAAATTTTGAAAAGTTACAAGATAGCTAAGGAAAATGGTATAAATACATCATTGCTTTTGTTCCCAAGGAAGTCTCAGTGATTGTATTACACCTTCTGCTGCTTTACTTGCTTATAAACATGAAAGCTAATCTGCTCCAACCCACAAAGTAAAACCATAACCTGAAACCTCAGAAGTGAACTGTCATCCAACCCCCCTGTGCTCACTGGGTCACACAAGGGATGTGCACAGTATGTTGTATTACCAGAGAAATGAAAACAGTCTTAGCTGAGTAAGTGCCAAAGGTCAGTTCTGTTTTCTTCTATGAGTTGTTCCTGGTTGGTTCTGTTTAATGCTTTAGCACAGCTGAATTAATTTGCTTAAATAGGAAATATCAGATGGAAGAAGCCATTAAGCTCAAATTGTCTTATTCACTGTTTTGAAGTGATCTCTTAGCAGAGGACAAAAAAAGCACCCAGTTCTTTAACATGTGTGTGCACCACTGCTCTAAAATACTCTGTGGAAGCTGAGAACGAGCCTGTGTTCATGTTTGTGCTAAATGTTCAATCAATACCTTGGAAGAAACAGAGATTTTTTTTTTTTTTTTTTTTCCTTCAGTTCTGAAGAGTGTGCATGGTGAGAGATCTGGAGAGTTTGAAAACATGTAAAAATAACTCTTGTAAAGATAACTGTTTCAGCATTAGCAACAGATGGGAGACTCTTAAGGTAAAATCAGTAAGGTTGGGGGTTTTTTTTCCCCCCGAACCTACATGTTATTTTTAATTCCTGATGTTAATGCTGTTTCACAGGGATGTTAAACATCCTGTGGCCTGTTTTGCCATGAGGTGCTGGCAGTGCTTTTTGCAAGGGCTGACATGGATGTGGCCGCAGCCGGCAGCTGAAAACCACGGAGCAAAATCCAGTGGGACTTGCTGTGCTGTGGCAATCAAAGCCATCTCCTGGACGGGAAAACTTTGGTGTCTGTCCTGTTCTGCTCTCTCCTATAAATCTTCCCATGCTCAGCAGCTGCTCCAAGGGGCACTTCACCTTGCCCTGTGGACCTGAGACTTCCCTGTGGGGCGATGCCAGCCCTGCTCCTGGGAGTGCCTCGCCACCACTGATGTGGGAGGGTGAATCCTGGCATCCTTCCCTGGAGAATCAACCCAGTGCTTCTGCAAACCTGTCATCTTTTCCACCTAGTCATGTTCGTGCAAACTGTATTTTAAACGAGGTATTTGAAATGAATGCCCTGATTCTGGGACCCAGCTCACAATCCCCTGGATTCCTTGTTAAATCAGGTCGCTATTTCATCATGATTTAGGGGAGATCTGCCTCCCTCTCTTACCTTTATTTTGAGCCATTTAATTTGCATTGTTGCTTAAAAGTCTTGCATTTCATTTAGGGGACTCCTTCAGTCTTCGTAAAATCTTCTTTATATCTTCCTTAAAAGATTCAGTTGCATGAGGTTACCAGGATATCTTTAAGAAGAAATTTTTTCCAACTTCATTTGAATTTGGGAGGTGGAATGAGGGGAACAGACTTAGGTTTGTTTTAGTTTTGAAACGTTTTGCACAAGTTCATTCTATTGTTAGAAATTGATAACACGTTTTAGCTGCCTGGGACTGTCCATGAATGTTGTGGCAGCCTTGTTGGATCAACAAGTGACTGGTTGTGACTCATTGGAACAAACAACAAAACCTCAAGATATTTAATGTCTAGAAGGTATTTATTCATATTGCAAATTACCCACTTTTTTTTTTCTTGTGCTATTGAGCAATTGCATGTATTGATGTGAGTGGTCCATGATGACAGAAATGTTGCCCTGATAAATTTGAGTAGTCTGGTTGCCCTGCTATGAATATCTGTATTTTCCACATTTAAAATTCAGTTGTGTACTCTTCCATGCCTGAATTTATGCTTATAGACAATCTGAAACAATAAATGCCGAAGTTCTAGTCTGTCATGATTTCACACCAAGCCATTCTTTGTTCAGTTCTCTTTGCTTTCTTCCACTGGTTTTTGACTATGTGATTTCTTTCCAGATATGTATTTCCTTTATTGCTCATTTGCTTTTTGGTCATCTCTGATTTTTTTTTTTATTATTTTTTTTTAATTCTTCTGCTTCCTGGTGGTCTTTCTCAAAGATCTCTAATTTTGAATTGGTTATGAAATCATCCTTGTGACCTCAGGCAGTTCCTCTTTTATTAGCAGAGGTTCCTCTTCAATGCAAAGATTTTTTTTGAGGAGATCCTGTACTGTCTAGTATTGCTCAGGTTATGCAGTGGGCATTTGTCCTATTTGAACTTGGACCTTTTGGCAGAACTGCATCTTCTTTATCTGCTCTTTCCCATTTTTCTTTCTTGAACTTGGGCCTTTTGGCACAACTATATCTCCCTTTTCTGCTTAGGTTGTTCTGTGATGGTGGGGATCAGTTTAACATCACTTGTACAATGGATGGATTGTGACTGCATTAAGTATTCTGGGCAGCAGATTTAATGTTGACTGTCAAAGACAAAATAGTTCAGGATAACTTTGAATAAATATCTTGAGATATTAAATGCAGCTGATAGTTGTGAGCTGGGTGTATGGAATGAGTAACTAGGTGGTCTTCTGTAAATGCATGTACCAGCTCCTAGTTAAAAGTGTTTTAAGACTAACAGTTGTCTTCAAACGGGGCTTGTGGCTTTAACAAAATAAAAAAGAAAAAGAGAAAAACCACAGCCAAACCCAGATTACACAGTGATTTTCACACCATTTAAAATTATATCAGTTTTTATTTCTGAGTCTTTGAAAAGAAAGTTAAAGATGTTCTTTGCTGGGAAGGCTGTCAAGAAGGGTATTTATATAAGAAATTAATTTTGAAAACTTCTACCAGTTTTCACTCTGTGAGATAATTCAATGTAAAAGTTACAGGCTTTTCTTTCGATATTTTCAATGACAAGCAGGTTCAACTACTTGTGTTTGGGTTTTCAGACATGCAAGAATTGGGTTTTTTATGTTCTGGCCCATCACTTAATCCTTATTTTGTTCAAGTCAATGATGAAATTTCTATTTCGTCCTTAAGTAAGATAATTTTTTTACTTTGGGCATATCACAGAAATTTTAAATACTTTTAAGCAAAGATATTTTTAATTTAACATTAAAGGTTGTTATACAGCCTTTTTAACTGGCAAAGTTTTATAATATTGTTAAAGTTATTGGATTTTGGTGATTTGACTCCTTAATCTGCTGTAAGAATCCAACTAGTCTAAGAAATCAAGATTCAATAATTAAAAAAAATAGTTGTCGAAAGACTTTAATAACATGATCATTGTTTTTGATAGGAAAAGATGGAAGGTGATAAGGTATAATATGAGCAGGTACCCTTCTGTTTAAAATATCTTTGTTTAAAGTCAACTGTTTCCTGCTTAAGGCTTCACTATACTTCTGAAAAATTGCTCAGGGTAATTTTGGTTTTGAGAACTGTGAGGAACTCTGGAATAGCATTTTATAGAACCTTAATTAATTGTACTGAGTTCAGTGTGTGAAGCAAAGTAAGCCAGAGAGCATTTCTATTGGTGAACAGAGACATTCTCATAGGAGCTCTTTACAAATCCAAGTTTATAGTGACAGCTTTGTTTCTGCCTGAACAAAAATGCTCCTACTTTCCCATTCAGTGTCCAACATCACAAAAGACTAATTTTACATCAACCTCAAAAACTGATCAGCATAAAATGAAAGGAAAAAAAATAATAATTTAAAAATAGCCAAACGTGTTTAAAAATGCCCCAGCCTGCAGCACACTGGAGGTGTTATGAAGGCTGGGAAAGCAGAAAAGGAAGTGTTAGGAAGTGAAAGTGCAGCACCACGTTCTAGGATATGGGTAATCCAAGGATTCAAACACGTTTCTAATCAGTGGGAGCTGCGAGAGCATTTACAGCACGTGTTGGCAGGAGTAAAGACTAGATAATAGTCTGGCACTGAAGTGTTCAGCTCAGTACAGAGTAGCCTCACTGGAAGGCCAAACACTGGTTTATTCAGTAATCCAACAACTCATTAAAGGCAGTTGGCAAGCACAGCTAATTAACGAGCATGTCCGTGTCTTCTCAGAGGTGAGCACCTGACGTTCCATTTAATATTGAGTCAGGATGTGTAAGTAAGGTGAGCTGGCAGGCAAAATTAATTAATGCATTCATCCAGTTTACCAAAGGCTGCAGCCTTTATTCTATAGCTTGTGCTGTGCTTGGAGATGTTTAGCAGGAAACGTGATGGCAGAGTTCCCCCTGCACCAGTTTTGGTTTCTGTTTGGCTGTTATTTACAGGGGGTAAAAGCAGCCCAGTTCATGCAAAAAGAGTCCATTTGCATGATCTTCTCTGCTGTGGGTATAATTAATATGGGAAAAAGTGTTGAGACTCTTTTGTTGGTTGTGGTGTTTCTGTGTTTTTGGTTTTTGGTTTTTTTTTTTTTTCCTTTTTCATCTTTTTTGGCTTAACTTTTAAGACAAAATTGCCTTTCCAGGCACAGCCTGTTAAATGTACAGATCTAACTGGGGGTTTGTAACTGTGACCAATGTTATGATAGCAGGACCCTAAACAGTCTGTGGAGTTCAACCCAGACATCAATGCTGCTCTTAAGAGCCAACAGAACTGGCCAATATTTATTCAAATTAACTCTTTTGTACAACAGGGCTGGGTCTAAGGTGCTCACTAGGGAGGAGAGAGTGAGTTTGCTTTTCCAGAAGCATCTGTCAAATAACAGAACCAAGTAGACCCAGGCCTTTATGTGCAACTGTGTTTATCATCATCAGACAGGGTACTGCTTGTTAGTTATTACCTAAGAGTTCATTCACTTGGATCTGCTTTCCTGCTGGGAATCTGTTCCAATTCACTGCTTGAGGCTGCTGTTCATACTCATCCTTCTGGGCAGCCTGTTGGAATTCCACTCTAATCCCTTTGAGGGGAGGGAAAATGCAGAAGTTTCAGTCTACAGAAACACCCAAGGATTTGACCTTTCCCTAAATCTCAGTCAGCAACTGATAAATGCCACCTTGCCAGCACCTGAGGAGCTGACAACTTTGCTGCAGTCATTCTAATGAAAGAACCCTAAACCACCAATTTGCCTAAATAAAGCATTGAGAATGCCAGGCTAGCAGGCTTAGAGGAAAATTTTTAGGTGTGGATTGATTGTATTAAAAAGTGTGTCTGACAGGGGTAAAATGGATCTTTCTCAGTGTTCTGTTGACTCAGTTTTGTGTGTTCTGCTCAGGGTAATTTAGTATGCTGTCCAACATCTTTGAAAATTGTTTCTTGCTTCCAGTTTGACTTCTGATGTCCACAAATAAATACAAATTTTTTTCTTCAGTTCAGGTGTTTATGTTTAGATGGAGTGAAAATTTAATCTTTCACTCAGAATATCTTCTCTAAACAGTGATAATGCTAACAATATTGTATATATGATGTTTTTATAGTATCTAGCTTGGAAAAGTAACATTCTAAAGTGAGTATGATTACAGTTACTCCTCTCTTTCCATCCATCTTCTGGCAAAAAACCCCCCTAGAATCTTTAAAGGCAGCAGTAATACTCCTGGAAAAGGAAATTATTGAAATGCTTAAGAATATTAAGAACTTCTGAGAACTAAAATTGAAACCAGATTTTATTAGAAGATATGTTTAAAAAAAAAAAAAGATCAATCAACAAACCATGTTACCATTTCTGACTAACTAAAAACCTGGAACATTCTCCTTGTAGGAGAAGGAAGACAGGAGCCATAAAGGACAGATTAGATTCCCAAACTATATTTTTTTCAATGCAAAATATGAACCACAGTTCTTCTAGAGAACGTGGGATATTTAGAAGACTGGATTGACAAAACTGCCCTCATTTGGGGAATACCATGTTTGAAGGAATTGTCTACAAAAATATAGGTATGCAGAGCAAGGCAGAGGTGACTTTCATTTTAAATCTTACCTTGGTCAGTACCTATAATGGATTTGTTTTTGAACACTGCAGAGATGGGGCTGCCAAAAAAAAGAGACAGCAATGTACATTTCAAACACTGGAAATATTGGCCTGATTTTATAAGGTAGCACTTACTCCTAATTCAAATGCTTGTTCTTCATAAGCTTGAGCTGCTTTATACAGAAAGGAACATCTTTTACTGTGGCTGTTGTGTTGTTTTCACCCTGACACAAAACGGGTTCCTGGGACAAGGTTCTGAAGGAGCTTTTTTGGAGATGTTCCTGCAATTCAAAAAAGGCTGAAGGGAATTAGAACAAGAGTTAGAGGTTTTATAACAGGCAGCAAAAACAAAAGCTGGAACGACTGTAAACTGTGAGAGTTAAACTAACATCTGGGAAACCCCAAACAGGCACTGTGAGATGGCCTGCAGGCAAAGATAATATTCAGTTCTGTG
The DNA here is from genome assembly GCF_025592945.1 of Manacus candei. Classification (NCBI taxonomy): domain Eukaryota; kingdom Metazoa; phylum Chordata; class Aves; order Passeriformes; family Pipridae; genus Manacus; species Manacus candei. Next base: position 1,379,496 of record NW_026138084.1, read on the forward strand.
AGTTTTCCACTGCAGTAGGGTCTGGGTTTTGGTCTATGTAAACCTGCATCAGCCACCAGATCAAAACAGCTATTTCCATGGTAAGAAAGAGCTCTGAGAGTGATCTGTGAATGAGATCACACCTGAGGAGGCTTTTAAACTTTGGAACCTTGGGGTTTCATATCTAAATTTCAAGCTCTGGCTAGTGTAGAGCAGGGAGGCATTAATTCTGGAATACCCTGTTTAGAGGAGGATCAAGTAAAGGTAGTGTTTGAACTACCTTTGACTGGGGGTTGCCTTAATTGCTGAATAACTTAATGATGGCTGGCTGGGAATGCTTTGTTTCCATGTGCACTTTACTGACCTGTAAATGGAAGGAAGACTAATTTACAAAATCCATTGCAGCCCACATCAGTCTGCTTTAAATTTCATAGCAGCAGGTACCTTTGAAGTAATCCAAGGTCTCAAACTGGTGTGAGCACAACTTGGGTTGTGTTTGGCTTGGCTGAGTAGGAACAAGCACAGATCTAGGAATGGATATTTCTTCTTTTCATGAACAGAAAAGGGGGACTGTCTGTCATTTACAGATCAGATTTTCATCGCATGGGATCAGTGGGGATGGGGTAGTTGAATTGCTGAGATCTGGAAAAATCCAGTGCAAGTGTGGGACTTCAGAAATAGGGTTTTTTTTAAGTCCTACCAGCTGTTAAATGCTAGTCTAATGCTTTGTATCTGAAAAGGCTTCAAAGGAAAAATGGACAAATTACATATCTGCATGACTGTATGGCATTGGTTCTCAAGATGTTGTCATTTTTACTTTGTGGTTTGTAGAGAATAAGAGAAGTGATGGAAAACTTTAAAGTTTTCCAGCCTTCAGAGATGTTAATTGTTACAATGGACAGACTCAGCAATGTGGTGATTAGGAGTTATTCTCAAGAGACTTTCCTGGAAGAAGAATCTTGTATTTTGACTGTTTTGTTCAGATCGTGTTCAAAATGATGTTTTTCACCTGTTGTTTCAAAACTAAAAGTGGTTTTGCTTCCTTCTTTATTCCAAATAACTGATGAGTTGCTGTGCTTTCTGAATTTTGTTTTCATGAAGAGGTGTACTGAGTTTCAGAGCTGTATATTTGTACTGCTTTCCTAGGCATCAGCTGCCTCTGTTCAGCCAAAATTACACACAATATGGTGCCTTCCACTTCTGGCTGTTGTCTTGCACGGACAAAAACTGTGGCAAGCTGTGGTTTTCACTGCAAACGTTCAGTCAGCTGAAACCTGGAATGGTGAATTATAGATAAGTGCACCTGAGAGGGTTGAGGTGTTTGTTCCCAGAATTTTATGACGAAAAAGATGCCTGAAGAAAATTGTGCCTTTAATAATTGAGAAGTCTGGGCTCAGCACGGGGTGTCCTTGACATGCATACCATCAATATTATTGCTTGATGTCGGGGGATGTCTGGGACACTTTAAACTCAAATACACCTGAGGAAGCTGCAGGACTCTTCTGGAAGGCAAAAAATGTTTTTGTGGAGTCTTTTCAGAGTATCCACCTATGGCAGCTTGAAACTGGAGAGACATTGTGCACAGTGTGTGTTACCACAGGGATTGCTTTTGGATCAGGTGTTTCAGTGTTGGAACAGCAAAGCATTTTTAATGCCACTCAGATTTGTCCATATTCGTCCTGTTCGAGCATTTTGCTATTTTTGTTAGTCAAGTAGTGACTAGTTATATTCCTCCAATAATATTTCATTTGGGGGGATCAGTATTTGAAGTAATTTATAGGCAATAGTTCCTGGCTTAAACTCAGATCATGGGTTGTGTTGAAGGGAAGGTAGAAATGTCACATTTTCCATTAAACTGGGGAAGTAATTTATCTGTTAGGATATGAAACATAAATCTTGCTTTCTTTCACACAAGCATTTCAGTTGTTTATTAATAAGGAAAGTATCATAGATTTGCATTTTACTACAAAATATGGAATTATTTTAAAGAAACCCTTACAGCAATATTGGAAAAAAAAGTAGAGAACAGAACCCTTATGGATCATTCTTAAGCCTTGCTTGTTAATATTATTATTAGCCAGGGTACTAGCAGGAAAGATGAAATCTTTTCTATTCCATATTCAGCCTCAACATAATTACCAGCAACTTAAGGCAGGTTATTACTGCTAGATTCAGATGGCAGTTCCTGTTCTTGAAGTGTTAATTCTGCACATGTGTAAGGTTAAATTCTGATGGATCCTGCTTTTGTTTTGTGATGTATTCCCTAAATCCTAGTTGTTTAGAGGCAAGAGACAAAGCAATATGCAAACAATGTGGTCCAAAGGTGAATATAGTTAAAGATTCCAGTGCAATACATGGGTGTTTATCTTTTCCACACTTCATAATAAAAAAGATTATTTGTTCAATAATTTCCAGGAACAACTTACTATTATTCTAGTAATTCTTAGCTTCGAACTGTGGGCAAAATTCCTGCAGAAAGCCTTTTATGTGGAAAAACGATTGCCCTTTGTGTATTAGAATCCATGTTACATTTGATGATAACAATGTTATCTTTATTAAATGTCCTTGTTGTACCTTTTGATTTATAGCCCTCTATAAATCCTCATTTTAAAGTAACCTATGATCTGCCTCTGATCTGGTACTTTAAGTGCTCCAGTGCTGCTACTAAAATGTGGGCTAAAATAATAGAGAGTTCCAGCTGTAATCCAAAATACAAAACAACAAGAATCACGGGACATGGAAATTTTGGGAGATCAGTACTGAACAGGCAGCACAACATTTCCTGAGGGGGTTCTTCTCATGGATTTTTCATATTCTAGGACACTTTGCTCAGGTGTTTACACTGAAGGACACTCTTCTGAACAAGGAGAGGGTGTCTAAGGCCAAGCTCTGTCTGGGTTAGATGCTGCACTTTAGAGTGAAGGGTATACAGGGCATGTGGAGGCATCTTTGCTTCATCAAGCCTGTGACTCCTTTGCAGGTGAGGTGGTTTTAAGCTGGCTCCACGTCAAGGCTCCAAATCTCACCATGAGAGCTTCCCCCCCCAAAACCAAGGGAGAAGAGAAAAAAAAAAACAGGAGAACCAAAAAGAGAGAGAGAACTAAAGCAATATATATAAAAATATATTTACACTTATGTCACGTTTATATACAACTGAAAATATATGTACAATTTCAAAAGGGAAAGGGAAGGGAAAAAAAGGAACAAAACCCAAATAAAATATACACGATCAACAGCCCAAGACTGATGCACTCCGTGGCACTGGAAGAAGGGAAGGAAGGCCCTGACTGAGTGTCTTCAGGAAGGAAGCAGGGAATTCTCTATTGCTACTAAAAGCCCTCATCCCAAATGTCATTTTTTTGTGCATAACAGGAGAGTTTAAAGAACTGAATTGAATGCTGAAGAACGAAACAAATGCAGAGATCCCCAAAGGAAGTAGAAGTGCAGGTGAGCATGGAAAAGTCTTGTCCATGGCTGGGAACAGCTGTGGGAGAGGCTCCAGCACGTGCTGAGGATCTGACAGGGAAGAGCTCCCTTGTAACACTTTCATGGATACTCATGAAGGGAAAACGGTGGTTGCACCGAGTCTTTAAGAAGATCTGTTTATTGAGGGGAATTAAATGTTGCAAAATGGTGAAGGAGATAGATTTTTCTCCTGCAGACTTTTCCTGATCGTTAGATAGGAAAGAACAGCTATCTATGAATCTGGACAGAATTTAAAACTCGACTGCTTCAGCTGCTCACAGCATTCCAGGCGTTTTCTGTAGCAGCTATAGGGCAGTAGAAGAGAGCAATTTTATTTCACTGTCTCTAAACCTTACCAGGAGATGAAGAAAAATTAGAAATTGCTTAAAGCAGATCTGAGAATCTTACAAATCTAATGAAGGGCCGGGGGGGGGGGGTGGGTGGGTGATGTTTATATTTATCTCCTTTTAGCAACAGCTGTTATTGTGCAGTAACACCACAATATTCTGTGTAAATACTGCGCTGATACATGTGATTGAACATATGCAAAGCTCTTCTGGATGTTTCTGCATATGGCTCTGCTAAGGAGGATTCCTGAGCTCCTCCCTCTCCCTCCTTCCCCCTGCTGCTCTCCATTAGGATCTTTTGGACACAAACAATTCTGCAGGTGCCACCTTTTAGTTCCATCCTGAACATCCATATGGCTGTAATTCAAATACCCCTGATCCATATATAGTCTGTTACAAAACCAAAACACGGGCCCAGAGAGTGATAAATAAGATCTGACTTGCAAAATCAGAACTGTTGACTGCATCATGAGTCCTGGGTGCATCTTACCTTCCCCCCCCCGAGGAACCAAGCAGCTGCCTCGAGAAGCAAACTGAATGTCATCTTGACTCTTTACCAATTTTAGTCTAACCTGGAACAAGAGGACAACAGAGGAAAAACGTGTGCCTCGGGACAAAACTTGCCTGTTGTCATGAGTTAACAGTTAACTGGTGAAAGAACATTGGAATACTTAGAAATCCTTCTATATTTAGAGTTTATTTGATGCAGTGGCAAGGTCAGTGCCTTGTTCTGAGTGCAGAAGGCAGGAGTTTGAGGGTGTTCCACCACAGTTCACAGCTGAACACAGTCAGGAGGCTCCATAGCAGAAGTACCTGACTGCCAGGGAAGGAAGATTGGCCTTGCAAATCCAGCTGCTTTTCTGAGTAGGAAGGAGATGCTTGTGTGCAGAAGTCAGTAGTTATTTCCAAGGTCTCTAGGGAAACACTTGCATCGTTATTGTAACTATTCTAACTTCAGAAACTGAACTGTTTTAAAACAAACAAACAAACAAACACAGGAAACCCCAAACATGAAAACCAAACCAAACAGGTGCTGCTAGGAAACAGTTGGATGGCCTGGAAATATTGGTGCTGATAACTGTCATGCTTTGCTCCTGCTTCTAATTATTTTTAGCTTAGAATGTGGTCATTCCAGAGCACAAAGGAAGACATTGTGTAAGGGCAATTGTTGAAAATACACTGAAGCTTTGTAGGTGTCTGTATCTATTGTGGATAGACTTGTCTGAAAGGTAGTTCAGCACATCATGGATCCATATGGAAATTGCTCTTAAGAGTATGGGTTCTTGTCTACAACTTTGCTTCAAGCATGGTGCTTTTATTCTGCTTTTCAGAGTAGCAGCTTCACAACTGAAAGTGCAATTAAAAATTCACGATAGTGAAATGTGGTCATTCACATTTGCATTTGGATATTCTTTAGCACTCATGGTATATAATATATATATTATATATATATAATCACTGTGAAACAGAATGGTCTTACTCTTAACTCACTCACAATCTTCTGTCAGGGAATAAAATGCTGATTGTCTGCCCCACAGAGCAGATATGGAGCAGGTTTTATGGTATAACCTGTAGGTATTTGAAAGGATTGTTGTGCTTTCAACAGTTCCTATGAATCCTTTCCACAGTTCCAAAGATTTGTATGGAAATTCTTCCTGTTTCGTAATGATAAAAAGAAGTGAACAACACTTCTACCCTGTCTTTTGACACTTTACTATATTTCCTTAACATTCACGTCCTAATTTATATTGCATTTGCTTCTTGATTCTCTTGCTCCTTTACCAATCTCAAATGAAGGCAAAGGATTTTGAAATTAATTTACCTTAATATATAATTCCTAAGAGTTAGGCTGCTAAAAGTGAAGTAGTGAATAAAAGAATTTCTTAAACAAAATTTCATCTTCAGAACAGGCTGATGAATGCAGATATAAGGAGTATGAGTTACGAGCACTTGGTGACCCAGTATTTCCTAAAATATAATGTTGCCAATATGAATATTCTTACATACATGTATATCAGACATAATTTGTGTATTTGTCATAAATAGCTTTCTAGTTGGTTAGATGAGAGAACTATTTGGGCAACAAGGTAAAAAAAGACATAATCTAGTTAATAGTCATCATCCCAACAGCTGCTTTAATGAAATGCTGGCTTTAATAGTCCTGGGGAACTGTGTCAGTCCTGGGGAATGGCATTGCTTTGTCAAAACAAAGAACCTTGAGGGGAAAAGACAGATCTATTTTCTCAGGACTGGTCTTTCAGTGGAAAGAAAGAATAGTCAGCTGCTGTGGGCAGGGATACACTGAGAATGTCTTTTCCAGGGACCCATGAACAGAGATGCTGTTGGGATATTGAAAAGCACCTGATTATATAATCATCAAGGTTAATGAAAAGGAATTTTGCACAATCTTTAGCATACTTTGACTTCTGATTTGGTAAAGTTCTGTCAATGGTCTTTGAGTCAGCAGTCCAAATACTGTGTGGTTTTGAAAATGTCAGTGTGGTCTGCTGGGTATTTGTAATGCTGAGTTTATAAAACGGGGTTTAATCTCATATTGTCTAACAGGACAAGCTTTACTAAGAATGTTTCTTCTGAGATTTCGACAATTTTATACTCTAAAGATTACAAACACAGTTATTGGTGAAAATGAATTCAGAAACTCCTCTATGAAGAGCTGACTTAAATAAAATGTAGTTGGAGAGCACAATTCTGGCATGTACACTGGTGAAACACTTGTTTTTGTCAAATACTACCAAGTGTCCTTGTGCTGGGGACAGCAGGGCATTCGTGGCACAGAACCATGATGGTTTTTCAAAACCACGAGGTTGTTATAAGGAATATTTCCCAGCTCTCTGGAATTGTGTTAGGCACAACCCAGCACTCTGCAGTGTCTTGGAAGCTGAGCACATGCAAAGTCACAGGCTGTGTGTGGTTCACATCAGACATTCCTTGAGAGGCCTTCGGAATGGTTTTGAGCATTTACTTAATTTAAAGCACATACACAAGGTTTGCTTAAATCTTGGCATGTGCCCAAATGGTTTAATTTGCATTGGATCATCCATAGGGAGAGTTCAACTGGGCGTTAAGTAAAAAGAAGGTTGTGCATTAACTGGCTCTGTTCTGGAAAAGAATTAATTAGTGCCTGAGAAATGGTTCATCTGTGGTTGTTTTGTTAAAGCCTCCTGTGCTCTGTGATATGAGCAGGGACACAAAATCAAGACTCTATTCATCCTCTTTTGTTCTGTGGTGACCTTGCTCGGTGTACAGGGAGTTTTGCTATTGTGCTGTGACTACAACAAATGAAGACTCCAAAGCCTTCCTGTCAAGCTGTTGGAAGTGTGTGCACCTTTAAAGCTGGGAATGGGAGTAGCTAAGAAAAAGAGAGGTCTGCATTTGTTGTTTGAGATCTGTAACAGTGAAAATGAAGCTGCTCATGCAAGTTTTTCAAAGGTGGTGGAAGGGATTCAGCATTTTGATGGGTGCCAGCAGTCTTTGGTGAGCACTCTGTTTTGATGTGATCCATTGGGGTGGTTCTCTTTGCATCTTCTACAAAGCCATGCACAGAATGTGATGCCCAAAAACATCATTAAGAAAACTGAAATTTTTAATCCTTTAGTAAGCAGTTTATTCTTTGGTAACGTGCAGTTTGTCAGATTTGACATTGCATTCGAAGTTACTGATTTGATTCTGTCAGCCTGACTTAATTTCCTGTTCTATATTTGCAACTGGTGTCAAAGGCTGCACCTTAGGAGACACTCTGCATTCCTGAAATCACATTAGAGATGAGTTATTTAATCAACAGCACTATTTAAAGGTGTTTGCAAGTAGTGTTGTGCCACTACAGTTGTGAGAGAGTCTGTGTGAGGTGTTAGAGCCACGTGCAATGAAACAGGGATTAAAAAAGCTGTAAGTCTAAAAAGGGCAGTGGAATGTTAAAAATACAGGGTGATGGAAATCAAAGAAAGTCACTAGGTGGTTGCTACCTTTTCTTGAGGCAGCTCCATCTACTATTTATCTTAATTGTCACTGCATAAAACACTGTGTCAGTGCCACAAACCTTCTGGTCTGCTGTCTCTGACTTCTCCATCCACCACGTTATAGGTCTGTCTTTTGCACTGCTGGCCATGACCACTTCCCCTGTGCTTTGACATTTTAGACCCACCCAAGGTCTAAAGATGTTTTCTGAAAACTATGAAGACCCTTCAAGGTGTTGGCTTTTTTAATCTACTCTTTAGAGCACAGGAAGGTTTTTGCCCTGTACAGATGGCCATGGTTTTTGTCTGTGCAGAAACAGAGGACACTCAGTCAGCAGAAGAAAAATTGAGAAGTTTCTTGTTGTAGCTCAGATCTTCATTTTCCTTCCTAGTGGTCTATGTCCATGAGAAAATAGAAATATCTTTGGTTTTCACTGTGCATGTAGAGCAGAGGAAGAGACAGGGGATTCTGATAGTGTTTGTAAAGCTGTCTGGCCAGTTGATGCTCACTGAGAGGTGATGGTCAGGAATCCTAATGGCTTTTTATCGAGGTTAAGTAGGAGACAGCCTTCTAATCCACATCCTTAGAGGTACATTTACAACTTTCAGAAGCAATCAAAATCCTGGCCTACACTCTTTGAGGAGGATTTGATAACTTATTATGTATTCAGCTTCCATGTGGTGCTTCACATATTTGTTGTCTGTCTGTCTCATGACCTTATTTGTGGGATAAAGGTGGCAGTGAACATGGAAATTATCGTAAATACTGTGTATATTTGAATGGGAAGAGCAAATGAATGGCACTAGATAGCAATGTTTATTGTGTCAAGTCTTTGGGATGTCATTTATGTGTAACTACTTCTAATTAGTGCCATTCAAACCAACTCAAACGACTCCAAAGCAGATGCCAGTTGTTGCAAGGGATGAGCCTGGATACTTGTCATTTTGTACAGTCAACTGGCACTTTGAGCATTGACAACACTTTAATATTGGAGATGGAGGAAAGGTTTCAGTGCCTGTGTAATTTTTAACAGGGAACATTTCTCTCAGTAACCTGTCATTGGAAAGCTGCTGCTTCTTGGACAAGAGTTACCACTCCCTTGGGCTTTGGTTACTCCTTGTAACCAACAGTATCTTCCAGTTCCTCCTCTGTGTCACCTCTAGAAAATGGGCACCATGGTTCATCCTTGTTGGGAGCAGCATTAGAGGATGGGAAACATCAGATAAACATCTAAGAAGGAAAGACTCCTGTGCTTGAAATTTGGGCATTTGCTCTTTCTTGGAGGAAATGTGCTGAAAAATAACATAAATTAGTGACCATCTCAACCTAAACTCTGGGGATAAATCAGTTCAACAGAATCATTCAGTGATAATTTTTCTTTTGATTTGAAGGCAATTTATAAACATAATCAAAGAGCAATATAGCTTTGTGTAAATTGACATCCAAATAGCAAGGCTTCACTTTTTAATGATACTCCCCCCACCCTCAAAATTGCCTTTTATTTAATTAAGGCTCTCCAGGAGGCTGACACACTTCTCTGGCTGAAACAGCAGCTGTAGTGCAGTGATGAACCTCAGAAAAATCCAAACATCTCTGTGACTGCTGCGAGTCTTGGCAGAACAATGGAAAAGATCCTCTTGGTATTGCTAAGAAAACAACCTTCTGGCTCTTATAGCAATTTTCTCAGTGATCACCATAATACTCTGCAGGGGGGGTTTGGATTTTAAAACCAGTAATTTTGGATGTTTCCCTAATGCAATTTAACTTGCTCTTTTTCAGAGAGGTATTCAGAGCCACACTCAGGTTACATCTGCCACGGTAGTGATGAGAAAGTCTAAATAAGATTGAGGCAGCCCCACTGTTAAGGGGACACCAGGTGATGTGGGGCCAGGGGAGGTGCAGCCACCAGGCTGTGATCCCAAGGGCACTGGGATTAACCTGCCTTGTCTAAGCTCTACTTTCTCTTGCATATTATGTAGGATGCAGGGGTGGTGATTGCTCTGTAACCTGGTGACCTGGGGTCAGGCTGAATTCTGATTTATTTTTCTGTCTTACAGTGAAGGAAGGGCTCCTGAAAACCAAGTTGACGTGCTAGCATTGATAACACAGAGTAGAGACACATTCAGAATGACTTCATCAGGAGAAGAAGTGGGGTGACTGACATATTAGCACTTCAGAAAACATGAAGGGTATTTTGAGGCCTTTGCTTTGTGTCCAGGGGGTTCCCTTGGTTCCACGGAGCTGTGCCAGTTCTCACAAATGCTATTTCTGAATAGCTGCTGACTCAAGGCCTGCTCTGCTTTGCCCTCAGGCACTTCTTTAATTTCTTTGGGCCATGCTGAAAATAGATTTCTGTTCGAGGTGCTTATGTGAACCAGAGGTTGGTGGAAAGTAGAAGGCAGTAAATTAAACAGCAAGAAAGTTTTACCTTTAGATTGTTGAGGAGTTCCATGACATGTTCCCAAATTGTCGACAGAAGGCTTTGGAAAGCTCCAAAGAAAAGATTCAGTGGCACAGTGGTCTGGAAGGTTAATTCTAATGAGCACTAAGTATGATGGTGTAGAGTCCCCCACAATGCTGGGAATGCTGTCCTGGCATGTGGGATGGGATGTTGCCCTGACAACACAGGGAAGGACTCTGTGATTACCTCAGGTGAACATTTAGAGCTGAAGGAGTTTGGGAACTGTCTCCTAAGCTGGTGGGACTTGTAATGCTCTCCTAGAGACAGTAGTTTTGTTCTTAGTATGCCTGTTGCTTAGTAAGTGGTAGCAATTCTAGTTCTGCTCCTCTGTACAAAATAATTTAAATATTAACATATGCTATTCTGTAGCCCCTGTGTAGAACACAGTTGTTGTAGAATTTAGGTGAATGATTATTTTTTAAATAGGAAAAGCTGCAAAATCCATGCAGTGGATGAAAATGTCTCTGAGATAACTCATTCAAAAACAGCTCTCTTAGGTTAAACGTAGACAACAAAGACATTTTGTGGGATCATGTTAGATTTGGACATGAGGATTGTGCCTCCTGCTTGTACTTGAACCTTGTATGCTGCAGGGAAGCTTCAGGAATAATTATTTCCATAGCTGAGCAGTACTCATTTCATCCTCTGTGCTGAGTCAGGGCTAACGTGTGACAGACCAACTGTAGGGTGGTTAAACAAAATTCTGTGCATTTTGAAGCACATGGGTGTGCAAGAGTTGTCAGCTGTAAAACTGAAGTGCAACATGATTTTCCCAAGGGGCACTAAGTCCTCACACTTCAGACGACAGACTTATTTCTACCTGATGAGGAAAAACTCACTCTTGGCTTAACTCCACTGAAATTAATTTCTCTGACAATAAATTTGGCCCAGTATGTCAATAGAAACTTAACTCACTTGTGTTCATGGGGATTTAACTCAACAGCGTCTTATGTATGCCCAGAGTAATTAGTTTACTGCCTCTTGAGGTTTATTTAATTAATTTAGAACGCTTTCCATTTAGAAGATACTTACTGCAGAAACAGGTCCATTGGAGATAAGAGAAACTGTAACTCCTCCCTCAATCTTGTGCTTGACTTGTTGGAAAGAAAATACTTGGAGTAGGGAAAGCCATTTTGTTAAAGCTGCTCTCTCTAAGCTTTTTTTTTTTTTGAATTACAGCAATCTGCAATGGTTTTCTGTGTTAAAATAATATTCAAATACATGTGTTTTTACCTTTTAATAGTCCTGTGCTTCCTCTGATCAGCTAAGAACCATTGCAATGCTTTCTGAAATTTGTTACAGCTTCAGAGAAGATAACTTATTTATAGGAAAGTCTTTCAGATCTGCAGTCAGACGCTGAATTTTTAAAGGGAGGGTATGTGTCAGAAGCTAAATAATTAAGATCCATGCCTTCTCAGCATTTTATTTCAAATATTAAATATTACATAAGAGATTTTTTTTCCCAGTGGAAATCAAGCCTTTAAAGTGGTGCAGCCTCAGGCAGAAAATCACTGTATTGTACAGTTAAATTGATACACCTCGAATCCTACAAATAATTAAGAAAAAAGGTCTTAAAATATTTCAGCATTCTGCGTGTTGGTTCCAGTTATCCCTGCTTAGGAATGTGATGATAAGTTGCGATTTTGCCATTAGCAAATCACAAATCTCCAAATGGGGATCGTTTGAAAGCTCCAGGAACATTTTAAGCAAACATTGGTGTTTGGACCAACCCAGGTACAGCCCCGGCTGGGGCTTTCCATCCTCAGCTCACATGAGACCCGGGGGATGTGTATCCCTGCCCTGCCAACCTGGGAAACGGGTAACTCCGGATGCAATGCAGCCATTCGGCTCCTTCTGTTGTAAACCACTGTCCTCCGCTGGAAGGAATTTAAACTGCACGAATTCTCCTCAAGACCTCTGCTGCAAACTGCAAATGCTTGACTCAGCTCGCTGGCAGAGCAGTCTGCTCTGTCCTCAGGTCTTGCATAAATTCCCTGACGTGGCCATCGTGTTTAAAAACCAGCTGAAGCTTTGGATACTTAGGAATATTTCCCTAAAATTTCGCTGTAATTTAAATAGATGCATTAACCCTACATGCCATGGTGCCCCAGGAAAGGGCTGTGCCAAAGTTTTCTTCTCTAGCAAAACCCATGCAATTAAAGGCACCAACACAAATTTCCACCAGCTCAGATTCCAGACCTGTCTCTGTTTTCCAGACCTGCAGCTCAGTGGTAACGTTATCTGGCACCAGCAAACTGCTGTTATCTCCTGTCTCCTGTCATCAAACACAGGGTTTTTTACCTGCTTGCCACTTTCTCTTCGGCAAAAGACTTGGAAATCTCTGGTTTCCATGAGGAATCATGAGATAAGGCTTAGGAGGGTGGTTGTAGAGGCTGGAGCTGGTCCCATCCTCCTCCAGCAGTGACCTGCTTTAGCTTCCCCAGGCTGTGTGTACACTGGTGCTGCTATCTCTGAGGGGTGGAAAACCAGGGCATCAGGTTCAGCTGATGAATTACTTTCACTTACAGCTGTTCCTATCCTTTTGCATCCTTTCCAAAGGGATGTGGGAGCGTTTGAATGGAGTCAGTATCTGGCTCCCAGCTGGAGCTACTTTCCTGCTTCCACCTCCCAGCTCGAGTGGTGATGCTAAACAGTGGTGATGAAACTCCCCAGTGGGTCCTCTTAGGCTTCCCCACCTTTTGGAATTCTTCACATTTCCTAGCAGCTAGACCTCTAATCTGGAAATTCAGTATGACCTTCAGGATACAGGCATTTTGTGTGCATATACAAAGAGACAAGTTATTTTTAAGTTGAGCAAATGCTGCCCTTCAGTGCCATATGTGATCTACATACTCCTGATGGTTTGGGGGTTTCTCCCCAGTTCATATTTGTAGGAATATGAACAGATGTGTGCAGCAAGGTCACGTTTGCATCATTTGAAAACTTCCTTCTGGTACTGGGAGGGGTTTGGTTTTGAAAGTCTGTCTGTGTGTGTGCTGTGTGATTCACTTCACATGCCACTCTGAAGAGCAATGAAGTGTTGTTGACAAGCTATTTCTCATTATGTGCAAGTTATTTGTCACTAATTATAGCCAATGCAGATGAAATGATTGAGAGTATATCAAGATTAATGCTGAGCAAATCCTGGAGAGCTCACTGCAATGATCTGGAGAGTGGAAACACTGCTGTCCTTGGCTCTGGTGATTCCTGTTGCCACAGTCTTCTTCAGCCATCCATCACTCCTTTCTTTCTCTTGGGGATCAATTTTAGATGCAGAGGAGCTGCCTGGTGGATGAGACAGATCTCTAGTAGGAGGAATCTGTTTTTCAGTGAGTTTTCAGCGTACTTAGGATTATGAAACATCAAAGGGAACTGCACGAGCCAAGACAGTGTGTTAATAACAACCTCTGCCTGTGCTGCAGGGGCTGGGGCAGCTTTGGAGAGCGTTTCTGTTGCTCCTGGGAGCAGGTGTAACCCACCTGCTTGTATAGTCAAGGATCATTTTGCATCTTTCCATCGGCTGTTTGGGGTTGAACAAAGAGGATGACTATGGAAGAATGTCCTTAATAATTACAAAAGCTTTTAAAGTGCAAGTACTGGAGGGTGCTCTGGAAATGAGGAGGCAGCTCAGGCACCTCAGGGGATGCTGGTTCGACACCAGCAGATCCCTTGCTGGCTCTGCAAGGCTTTCCCTCAGCTTTAGTGGGTGCTGTGCAGGGAATCTGCTTCTGCTCCAATGCAGCCCCCTCTTCCCCCGTGTGCCCTGGGCACTCTCAGAGCAGTTGCTGACTTTGCACCTGCACTGGAACCTCTTCCCACCCACTTCATCCCCCAGTCAGGGTGTTCATCCTTAGATTTGTAAATCAAAGTATATAAATGAGTTGCTTCTATCTTGTATTTTTAATGGAGATGTTGAGCTCAAATTGGATAAAATAACATCTCTGTGGGGGCTTTAAACTTGAGCCCGTTTATAGGGTATTCTTTTCCCTTATAAGTAAGGTGATTTTATTCCTTCATTTCTGTGTCCTTTATTTTTCTTTGTGGCCTTTCCCACACCTGTCTGCTCCAAGGAACACAAATGCCAGGAGTATTTGATTTTTGCTGCATCCTGTTTTTCCAGGAGATTTTGTGGCAGTAACACGTGGTGTAAAATATCTCTAAAAATCTGACCCCCAGATTCTAGACTTATCTAACATTTATCAGTGTTCAGGCACTACAGAATTTGGCCCTTCTTGCTTCAAGATTTGATACCCACAGTTAGTGCTGTGAAGCCAAAGAAAAGCCAATAATCAGTCTGAGTTCTGACAAAAATATTTCAAATCCTTTTTATTACCTGGAATAGTAAATTAACCAAGGAAAAGTATTAAGTGGTTCTCATTGTCATTTTTGATTTGTTGTGTTCTTAAGCCAACTTTTCCATGGATTTAATTGAAAGGATTAAGTCAGAATTTTTCTGTCTACTCAAAGATTGCAGAGTTTGTATGTTAGTTGTCCCTATGTGCAGAGTTACAGCTGGAGATCCTCCTTTATAGGATCTACAAGATTTTACTGTTACATTCAGATTGTAAAATCTTAGGAAACTAGATTTTTTTCCCTGGTGCTACAAGTTTTACAACCCTATGTGAGAGAAGTTATGAAGTCTTACAAAAAGCCACCCAGACACTGGGACCAAGACTGAATGATAAAAAAAATTAGAAGTGAGCTTTGCACCACAAATTTTTTAACTTTCAAGTGTTTCTTAGGGGTTTTGTTGTCAACCATTTTCTTAATTTGATTTTTGAGCCAATTTTTGTAAGCAGCATCATTAGAGAGAATAGATTAATAATTTACTAGTAAGTTGCAGCTTTTTGCCTTATATATATATATCTATACAACACTGTAATTGCCTTCGTTGGAAAAGGAATGAATGTTCATTATTTAGAAATTAGCTTAGTCTTGAAGGACAGTTTGGTAACTTTTAAGTGCATCTTGTTTTCTGAAGTTGCCTTTATTGGGATCTATAAGGTTATAAATGAAATAGCACTGAAAAATCCTGACTTCAGGCCAGGTCATACTTGAAGCTCTGGTTAAACTGATTTGCATGAAATTGGGTGTTAAACCACCAGCATGTAACAGTTAACTAAAAAGAAAGATAAATATAGAATCCCAGAATTGTTTGGGCTGGAAGAGACCTTAAAAATCATCTTGTTCCACCCCCTGCCATGGGCAGGGACACCTTCCACTGGCCCAGGTTGCTCAGAGCTTCATCCAACCTGGCCTTGGACACTTCCAGGGATGGGGCAGCCACAGCTTCTCTGGGCAACCTGTGCCAGGGCCTCCCCACCCTCCCAGGGAAGAATTCCTTCCCAATATCCAATGTAAACCTCCTCTCTGTCAGTTTGAAACCACTTCCCCCTGTCCTGTCACTCCAGGCCCTTATAAAAAATCCCTCTCCATCTTTCTTGTGGACTCCTTTCAGGCAAGACAGAGAACATTTGAAAATAACTAATGAGTAAAAAAGAGTACCATTGGGGGAACACATTAATAAGAGGAGCCTGTTTGCTTTCCTAGGGTTTAGATCAGACTGTGACTTTTTTTTTTTTTAATGTGAAAGTATTAAATTGAAGTGTAATCATCCCTGTGGTGTCTTCTGGCTTTTTTCTTCTTCTTCTTTTTTTTTTTTTTTTAATGTTGCAGACTGCCAAGGATGCTCAGGATTCATACATTTTCTTAGTTTGCTGATAATAAAAAAAAGTTTAAGTCCAGCTTAGTTGTAATTTTTCAAGAAAAAGGAGTATTGCCACTTGCTTTTGCAATGTTTTGCTTCCTGGCTGAGACTTCTTACCTACTGCAAAAGCAAGTGTGAGCTGTGGGCAAGAAGCATCTGCTAAACAGCAGAATCATTAGAAATCTCCATTAGAACTGAAATAAGATTTAAAATGAGATAGAAATTAATACAAAACACCTAGAACACTTAAAATACTTCCACAGTTACTTAAATCCCTCTTTGCATGTATGTTATTTTCTCAGCTTCAGATCCAAAAGTCAGTGGCTATTTATTTTCTGATGGTATTTAAAGCTAGTGCTCTTGTGCTTATCATTCCTAGAGGTCTGATGTTTTTTCCAGGTTCAGAGGTTTATGGCATGAAGAGATCTAAAATAGAAGACCTTTCATGTGATCTTTCCAGCTACTTGTATTTTCAGAAATAACTGGAAGGTAGAATATATTTAATTTTCTGAGATTTTCAAAAACAGTTGCATCCTCAACAAGAGAAGTACCAAACTGAATTCAACATGTCCCTTAAAATAGTAGCTTTACTCACCCTTAATTTTGTGTTGCATGTTAGAAATGAGAGGTTTAAAAGTCACAGTGCTGTGTCCTCCTCGTACTTGTATATTAATTCTGAATAAACTGCATTAAGTTTCTGTGTTAAATCAGTTTGCTCACAAAGAGCTATAGAAACTTTGGGCTTGGGAAAAACTGATTTATACCATTGTGAGCCACGTGGGGCAGTTCCATTCTCTGGTGATGGATTTCCACCAGAGTCTGTTCCTTTGTTGTAAAGAGATCATATCTTTTTTTGTGTGAGTATAATTTAAAAAAAGGAAAAAAAAAAAGGTTAAATGCACTGAGGTGGTTTTCCTATGTGTACATACCGTGAGTCTACACCAGAGCTTTGTGTTTCATGTTTGCCATCAGTGTTCACATCCATGGCTTGCCTCTTCCCTTGCATCATCCCTGGGGTGTCCCCGACAGGGCTCCTACATTTGTGTATATTCTTCCCATCCCTGTTTGCATAAAGACATAATGATGTGAAAGAAATGTGTGAGCTGAGCAAGACTAAACACTTGTGATGTATGGTCTGACATTCGCTGCACAAACTTTGTGTAATCCACGGAGAGCGGTTTCTTCTCTTTTCCATAGGATTCAAACTTCCTGAGATTAATGCAAATCCAAACATTGGAAATACCTGGGCATGGAAGGGTCAAGAAGGATCCTGCTGCTAATGGCTTGAGCATTATGTTATGCAAACATTAGATCTCTAAAAGCCCAAAGTGTGTGGCTGCATTTGCTGTGAGGATAAACAGAACCTTTTGACCATCCCTGGCTTTTGTACAGACCATTAACATGTAAACCTCTGGTTGCCACTGAAGTGCTGCACGTTAATAATTTTAATTTCAGGAGTTTTCACAGTACTGCTGCTACGTTAGGTGGGTGCTTGCACACCTACACTCTTTGGAGACTTTTCTGTTGATGCTAAATGCATTGTTTAGCAGTTTGGATGCTTTAAGCTGTGACTTGTCACCCTCTCTAGTTTCCAGCTATTTGTTGCCACCAGTTTTCAGTGTCAGGACAGCTGTTTGTGTAAATGTGCTAGGAAATCCATCTGGAAAAACACCTGGCTGGCTCAGGAGCTGGACATAGGGTGGGCAGGGGACAAGAGGTCTTTCACAATTGGTTTTGGTACCACCACTACCTGTGAACTCCAGGGGAAATGAATGAGCTCAGACCCCCATAATGACTTGTGTATAACATGGCATATGCCAAATTGAGAGGTAAATTGCTTGATTTTTCAATATGTTTGTGTTTGGCTGGTCTTCCATCATAACTCTAATCCCCACCGTGCCAGACAGTGGCCTAATGTCTAATCAGAATTTGTAGGCACTGAGTGGACATAGGAGAGGGAGAGAATAGGAGAAGCTTTGATGATACCACAGAGATCACAGATTATTAACATTCACTGGGAAACTAGCAACCTAATCACCACATATGGTTTTCAGGTAAATAAATATGTTGCAGAAAGCATCCTGTGTTATCATTCCCGGAATTAAAGCTTTTGGACAGTTTACTTCATCTATCCAAAGGCAATTTTCAGACAGAATTTTACTATTCAAAAAAGTCCTCATGGTCTGTTACAGCACCAAAATACTTGGGGCTCTATTTCCTGCCACTAGGAAAATTATACCCCAAAGTTTCCAGAAATATATACAACATTAAAGGAGTTTCTTTCTAAAGAGCAAGTATCCAATGATGTGGGATGTGAAGAGCAAAGTATCCTGCAAACAGTTTAATTACCAGCCTGTTTGCAATTTGTTATTTTGTCCTAATACTGTATGATTCAAATCCTTCCTGCTGTGCCCTTTCCCCCCATTTCAGTGGCTGCTTGTAAGGCCAAAGCTTGGCTGCACCATTTTTTCCCCACAGGTAAATGAAGCTGAATTGAGAAAGTGCTTTGGAAGCCAGGAAAACTGAACTGTAGATGCCTCTTTTCTTGTTTTTAAAGAGCAGGAGCACTGATCTGATTGCCTGGTGTCCCTTCCTCCTGCCCCAGGAATCTCCAGGATTCAGTCCCTGTCCCTCTGCTGGGTTTGGTGGCAGCACAGTGAGTGCCGTAGCAGTGAGTCATGGCTGCAGAAAGCCAGCTCAAGGACAAGCCAAGGGTGTTGAAGGCAGCAGCAGCTTCATAAAGCTGGGATTCAGGACTAGTTCAACTGTTTTCAGCCTCAAGGAATACGGCTTTAGGGAGCTGAGGCTTGGGGAGGGAAGATGCTCATTTCAAATCACCAAAAGCCGAATCTTTAGACGCGGTTTTGCGTTGGAATTTTGGGTTTAGGTTCTGTGACGCTGCAGAAAACAGTGTTACATAAAGCACAGCAGCTGCAGTCTGCATTCAGGGGCAGGGGGAGAGCATGTAACCAAACCAAAAGTGGAGTGCCAGAGCAGAGGAAACCATTTTAAAGGTATATTATAAGAAAGTGAGGGGCTGACTTGGAGCTTGATAACTGCCCCAGCTTGGCATTGTTGTTTTTTTTTTTTTTTATCATGTAAGAAGATTTTAAATAGGATTTGCAACCTGGCAATTGCATCTGGTTTCTGTGACTTGTTGGCCCTGGGAAGGGCAGAGTGCAGCTCTTTTGGAGAGGAAGGGCGGCTCTGCCCATCCACGTAGAGAAAGGGGCACTTCCATGGCAGGCACTGGGCAGCATCCCTGGACTCTGAAACCTCTGCTTCCCCCTGCAGCAGAACTGCTGCTGCCCTCAGAACAGAATCAAGCTCTAAATTAGGTGTTTATAAAGCAGAGTAGTCCTGGAGACATCTGCATCCTCACTGCAGTTGGAAATAGGTGCTGACACCAGGTATCCAGCTCAGTCTCCTTGATATTTAACCACTAAGCTGGGACTAAGCCCCAGGTGTGAGCACTGGTTGCCTGTGTGGGCATGGACAGAGCCCTGCTGGGGCTTAGGCAGCTGCTGCTGAAGCCCCAGGTCCTGTGGCATTGCCATCCTTTCTTACATGATTCAGGTGAGAAGGTTTGGTGAGCTTTGTGTGTGGTGAAGTCAGAGGCAGTAAAGTGCTAATACCACAACAGGCAGAGCACAGTCCTTTTTAGTGGGAGACCCAGTGAATACACCAACTTCCAAAGCATTATTTTTTGAGAAAGTTGCTCTGGTTAGATGCTGATTGCATTGGTTACTGTATTTGGTTATTTATAGAACGTTGTTTTTAATTAATTTTGTATTGATAAGATAAAGGCAGATTAGGCGGATTGGATTGATCGGTTTGCATCAGTTAACATCACCTGTCATCTTCAACCAGTGACAGAGGAAGCTTTTGACATTTTACAGATCAAATATTTTGGTGCAGGTGAGCACCAGAGGTCATGGAAGCACTGTGGAACATTCCCATATCCATGTTTTTATCAGGGCAGACGGTGGTCTTTGTGTGTATCATCCCGATTGCATGTGAATAGGAGTGTGGTGTATATTTATCTATGAGTGAAGAGGCTGTGCTTTCAGAGCTTTAGACTATAAAAATGAACAAACTGGATGTTTGTTAAAGATCCTTTTCAAGATGCAGCACCTTTCATCTCAGGTCACTATGATCGAGTTCAGCGTGACTCAGGATTACCTTTTCATGGCACATCAGTCCAGCTCACAAGTGGGGGGAAAGGTGAGGGGATCAGGCATAATTGCTACTCTTGTTGAATGAATTGCTCAGATATCACAATCTGAATGAAATTGTAATACCTTCTCACTTTTACCAGGCAGGTCTAATGGGTCAGAGTTTGGTAGGTCAGTGTAAAAGGAGCTTGAGTTTCCCATCCTGGGCTGTATCAGTCCTCTGAGGGTTGGCAGGCAGTGAACTTCATATGCACTAAGCTTAATTGCAAAGAAAGGCTGTGACACAAACAAAGCTCAGGAAGTTAAAAGATTAATGCTGTCAGAGTCTTTTTATGATCTGCAAGCCGGTTTCCACAATAACAGAAACTGTTCATTTTTCTAATAAGGAGCACGTGAATGGAAAGACATATTGGCACTTGCTATTAATAGTCTCGTGTAATTACTTTTGAAGTTTTTTGTTGTCTGCTGTTTTTCATAATCATTGAACAAATAGAGTACTTTTGTTCAGGTTTTCAAAGTCTTGCAACATGAGTAATCCAGTGTTTTCTCAAAAAGGCTTTTCTTCAATGAAGAAGGAATAAGCCTGCAAAGTACATGGTACTCTGTGGTCACCTTTGAAGACATCACTTCTGATGGTATATGGATATTGCTGCATGCTGATCTCCCAAAATTTTGCTTTCTTTATGCCCATGCTTCTGGCTTAAAAGGGCAAACAACCAACCCCCTGCCCCCACAAAGAGATGTGTGAGGTTAAATCTCAGTTGTGGCCTCAGAGGACAGAAAGTTCCCTAAAGGGATTAAGGAGAGAGTGAGGACTATGCTGAGCAGTGGGAACTCAGAGGGAAGAACTATTTGGTGTTTATCAGTGACATTGGTTTCTCTGAGATAAAATGAAAGGGAAAATGAGGAATGTGGAAAAGGAAGAGGGGAAAGATCTTTTAAGAGGCTCTTCAGGAAGAGCAGTAGACACAGGAGGCACATAGGGAGACAGAGAAAATAAAAATACATCTAACAAAAGGAATATCAGAATTAGGCAACAAACACACAAAAAAAGTCTGCCTTTCAGCATCCTGAATATTTTGGCATGGCCATCCAGCTCATCTCTGCTTATCATTTACATAGCCTGTAGAAAACAGATGCATACTCAAGATGTCTGTCTGAAAGGAATGACTTCATCCTTCGCCCTGTTAGTTCAAGGTCTTTGCACTTTGTGTTTCCATCACAATGATTTCATAGTGTAGTGGTGTTATCAGTGCTATTTAAACTGATAGCATTCTCTAAACACTGCTAAAGCATACATGGAAAGTGTGTCTGATTGTCTCCTGTGTAGTATTAATGTGTGTCATGCTTGAGGGATACATTAATGAACATTTTTGAAGCCTGCAATGACAATCCTCTAGGCCCAGTCCCTTCATTAATGAATCATGATGGAACAGAGCAGGCATTGGGTCATTTTATCCTTTCAGAGTCCCGAAGAGAATGCTGCAATGCAGCTATAAGCAAAAGGGTTGTACACATGACAAAGTGCTTTTGAATCCTAGTCTGTGTTTCTGGAACATTTTGGGTTTTAGGAAGGCTACCAGATTCTCAAAACATTTTTCTTAGGAAAGGAATTTGTTTTTTTTTTTTTGTTTTTTTGTTTTTTTTGCTATTTCAGAAAGACTTATTCCAATGTCTTCTATTGTACCAACTTGGAAACATGAGCTTCAGTAAAAACAGAAAGTCACTGATCATGCTGTGTTCAGCAGCCATTGAAAAGGACTTGGGGAGACTTCTGTTTCATAATATTTGAACAGCAGCTGGCTTGTAGTAATTTGCATAAGATTTTGGACAACGACCTTACCATGAATTTGGACTGATTTTCCCCAAAACATTTTGTGTGAGGCAGAAACCATGGAAGAAAAATAGCCTGACAAGGCAAGGAACTGTGCAAAGAAAAGCCTATTCTCCTTCTGAAAGAGAAGCATTTGGAAAATCAAAATAGAATTCCCAATTAAAGTTACTAATGAGACAAACGAACACCTCTAGTTTAAAGCAGGAAAATGTTTTAAGTGCTCCTTTTCTTGTGAGGAGCATAATGGGGATAAATTCATTTTCAGTCTCTTCTGGTGTAATGTACATAATTAATTCCCGAAGTAGTTGTTATCTAAATCTATGCTTCTGTGTTACATGATAAAAGTATTTGAGTGCTTAGAATTCTGCTCCCTTTTCATATAAAAATGATGTTGTGTTTAGTTCCTTTTTTAATCTCTTCTCGATTCTTGGTCTTTTTTGTTTCTCTTTACTTGCAAGAATTTGTTTCTGATTTGGCAATGCAAATTATTGTGTTCTCTTGTTGGTGATGTGTGGCTTCAGCTCCCAGTTTCCTCATGCCATAGCTCTGGGATGAGGAGGTGCCTGTCTCCAGCAGCAGCTTGGAGATGCTGAGGGGAAAGTGGTCTCAGCAAACTCAGATAAGGGATTTATCTATTCTCAGTGGTGGATTTATTCTAGAACATCTCTTCCTGATTAACCAGTATGGATTAACTCTTTGTGGGGATCTTCTTACTTTGGATTAAGAGGCCTTTTCCCAGGAGGAAACATAGTGAGGAATTAATGGGCTGAAAGTCAAACCAAGTGGCGAGAAAAATAGAAACAGAGGGAACTGCTGTGCAAGGAGAAGGTTGAAAGCCATAAAGGGATTAAATGACTTCTCATCTGAGACCTTCTCTTAACTAAAAAGCTAAACTTCTACCTGTATAATTAATTAATTAATTAAAGGTTAATTAATTAATTAATAAAGGTTAATTAATAACTGTAGGGATTATTTTGGGGGGCATTAAGAAAATGTAATTTTTGTTTACTCACTGAAACTGCCCAAGGACGGTTGTTAACAGGAATTTGGTGATTTATTATGAGGCAATATAATATTTTGACTTCTGCTGATGTGTCTAACACGAATTCCTAAGCATTTGTAATGTGAGCACACTTCTGCCAGGGCTTTGCTTCTGCCAGGGCTTTGATCAGAACTTCATCCTTGCCTTCTCCTGAAAGTGCACTTGCCAAAGAACACACAGAGTTTTCAACTTCTCAAACTATAGAACACAAAATTAAAAAGACTGGAAAAGTCATTCTTAACATAAAGAGCACTTAGATAAAGTGACCAGATCTGTGAAGATATTTGAATATGGATCCTTTCCCACTTTTGTCGACTTTGAATAGAACTTCCTTGTAGTGGAGCAATTTTTAGTGGGTTTTTGGGTTACTGGAACTCCATCTTAGCAAACCTTTGTTAAGTCTTACATGTTCAGGAATATTTCTATTAAGATTGGAGTTTTGGAGTGGGACTCATTTGGTGTACATAAAAAATACGTGGAGTCCTTGGCTGCTTCTGGCTCACAGGCTTGTATAGGTGGCGACTAGGAACACCTTGCTGGAGGTTCTTACTTTATAATTTAATATTTGATTTGCTCTGGAAAACAATCTACAGAACTTCAGTAGCGATTCTTGTATTCAGATCAGGTTAGTTATGTGGAGGGCTAATCAAGGTGATTGACAAAACATGCTTCATAGAAGAGAGACTCTATTCTTTTGGGCTTTTTAGTGGGCTAAATTAGGAGATGTCTGTGGGTGTTGTGTTCCTAATGGAGTTCTGCTGCATGTGGGTATAAGAATAAAGTAATGTTTTATCCCACAGTACCTCTTGGGATTACTTTGGTCACAGTTTATATTTTCTCATTTTAAAAAAAAAACAAAAACGGGAGTCAGGAAAACACTGTCACTTTTTGTGGTGTTTTTATTATCTTTATATAAGGCTGAGAACTCTTTGGATTAATAACATTACTTCTGTTCCAATGGTGCCATCATCCCAACTAAAACCCTGCTGCTGATGGTGAGTCCCCTGCTCTACTCTCTGACACTGGGGCAGCTTTTGTGGACTGAATGAACTAATTACCAAGAGACTGAGAAGACTCGAGACTTATTTTTGCTGTCTTTTCTCCATTTGATCTAGAAAAGGGGGAAATAGGGAGCTTGTTTGCCTTGCTAAATTCTCAGTGCCCAGTGACTCCAAATGTTGTTTATGTGTCCAGTATGAGACAGTCACTGTAATAGTGTTCATGTTGCTTTCTTTGGTTGGAATTTTACGGCTTCTTTCACTTTTATTTTTCCTTTGTGTTGTACTTAAGTCTACAGGAAAGGCAGATGATGGATGTACATGTAGAGATGTACAAATGCTTAGGAATTTGTGTTGGACACATCAGCAGAAGTCAAAATATTATATTGCCTTGTAATAAAAACACCAAATTACTGTTAACAACCGTCCTTGGGCAGTTTCAGTGAGTAAACAAAAATTACATTTTCTTAATGCCCCCCAAAATAACCCCTACAGTTATTAATTAACCTTCATTATACAGGTAGAAGTTTAGCTTTTTAGTTAAGAGAAGGTCTCAGATGAGAAGTCATTTAATCCCTTTATGGCTTTCAACCTTCTCCTTGCACAGCAGTTCCCTCTGTTTCTATTTTTCTCGCCACTTGGTTTGACTTTCAGCCAATTAATTCCTCACTATGTTTCCTCCTGGGAAAAGGCCTCTTAATCCAAAGTAAGAAGATCCCCACAAAGAGTTAATCCATACTGGTTAATCAGGAAGAGATGTTCTAGAATAAATCCACCACTGAGAATAGATCAATCCCTTAGTCTGAGTTTGCTGAGACCACTTTCCCCTCAGCATCTCCAAGCTGCTGCTGGAGACAGGCACCTCCTCATCTCAGGAGGAAAATGGGAGTGAAGCCACATGTCACCAACAAGAGAGAAGGGCAAGTGGGTAATAATGAGTACAGGAGTGTTACACAGGTAACAGTGTGTGTTCTTTGTTAGGTGTTCCACAGGTCTAATCATTTTAATGCTCCTGAGCAGTGGGGTGAAATCCACTGCATTCTCAAAAAGCATCTTCTTATCTTTCTGTCTCCTCACAAGTTGGGTATTGTGGTTGTGAGCGACATCACTGCCACTTGCAGGAGTGACAGTAGCATCTCCTGCTGCTCACAGATGGCATAATGATCACAGCACTGTGTTTTCTTTGGTGTTCTCACTTTTTAAAACTACCTCGAGTGCTCTCCTGAATACACAGCAGTGTGAGGAGCACCAGAGCCAGTGCTCTGCCTCTGCATAGCTTGGAGTGAACACAGCACTGTGCAGGTGACAGGCTGACATCACTCACAGGAAAAATGGGTGACACTGACAGAGAGCAATGAAATCAAGAATTGCCAAGTAGCAGCACTTAGAAGTAACACCTCAGAAAAATGCTGCTCATTGCTATCTGGTTTATTCGTTGCTTTTTTTAAGTGAGGGTGTGAAAGAATCACGCTGTGGAAGCAGGCTGGGCAAAGTGGGGTTTGGTATTTGATTTTGACTTGGTTATAGATACCCCAAAAATATGTTTATTTCTTCAGAATATAAGATTTCTTCTTCTGTTATATATTTTCATGTTAAAGGTTAAAGCATCTATATGAGGAATCAGCTACTTTAACCTACACATTCTGGGAATTGTATAGAAAAACCTCTTTTCCATGCTGTTGTTATTTTGAGAGCATATGTTGTTATGCTGTGTTACTCTTAACCTTTCCAATAGGCTTCATCAAATAAATGTGAACTCCAGACCCCTGGAACTGCTGATACTAAAGAAACTGTGGTGATAACAGCAGCAAATAATAGTAAACATTCTTCATATAAGAGGAGATGCTTTCTCTCCCTGAAAGAGGGACTTTCAGGATACTGCATAAGAGCCTCATGCTGGACTTAAAACTCTTTCTAATGTGTCTTGCATAATATTTTCCTCACTCAAGGCCATGATTTCCCAGTTTCATGGGCTTTATTCCTTGGGCAATTGCTTTCTCAGATTGCTGTGACTGTCATCCCGAGTGGACAGGCTCTGTGGAACTGAACACCAAATCATGAGGAGTCTTTAGGGAGCCCAGGCCACACCACCCTGAAAGGACATTATGGTGTGAGAAGGCAGCTGGGGCTGTCCCTGGGACCTCTTGATCTGTGTTGAATTAATCAGGTGGCTGCAGCTTCTGGGATGTTTCACCGACACCGATGTCCTTCGAGCGTAATGTTGAACTTGCATAACTTTGAGTGACGTGAAGTAACTCCAAAAACTGTGATAAGTGGGAAACATCAAAGGGGAAGAGGTTTTTTCACCTGTGGAGAGCTGATAGTCCAGCAGCAGTTTTTGTAATTGTGGGCTTTTTTTTTGTTCAGGGTTGCTCAGCAGGAGTGCCCGGGCTCAGTGCCGGTGGTCACGCTCACATTGGTGGTATCTCCAGGTGGACATGTGGACTTGGTCCCATGCACAGTCAGTCCCCGTGGTATTCCCTGCTCTACCATGTGCCCTCTGGCTTGGTGGTGCTCACCTGTTTGGCTGCACTTCTCCAGGGCTTAGAGGAGCACCAGCACACATGCAGCTCCAGCAGATGCCTTCAAGCAGGCACGGAGCTCCCCATGGACCATGGCTGATGGAAATGTTTCCAGTGGGACACTTGCATTTCCCCAGGCTGTGCTGTATCCACACAGTAGCTGCCTCTCTAGCAGCCAGAGAGGTTTACTTGTCAGCAACAAGCTGTGCTTTGGGAACAGGGATTCACGGATTGATTTCAGGGTCTTTTTTCCCCTCCCCATTCCCTGTAGTTGCCATTGGCAATATGTATGAAGTGGTGAATTTTTTGTAGGGCCCAGGGAGGATAGTGGTAAGTGGTTATGAAGTTATGTTAATTAAGGAGGGCTCTCCACTTTGACTTTATTGTGTGCTTATTTATTCCTCAATCTTTTTCTTGTCTAAGACTTTGGATCTCCTCTGTTAAAATCACACAGTTGCTCTTTGCCAGTACCTGATTGACATGTTAGTGCTTTCCAAGCCTGATCCCTCAGAATAGCCAGCAAGTGTGGCTTAAGATGTAGCCAGGGATGCTTGATTTGATTTAAACATTAGGAGAAGAAAAAGCTTTCATATTACCTGGAACAATCATATTATTATAACTCAGCATGGTAACAGCATGTTTTTGATACTATTTCCCTCATCCTCCTGGTGAATGTCATTGAAATGGCCCCATCATACATATCTGTGTTTCTACAGGAAATCAGGGCTGTGTGGGTAACACACAAACCTGTGCAGGGGGCATTTGTACAGTCCACTCTAAATCCTAATGTAACCTTCTGTGGGAAGGGAGGGAAATCCTGTTTGTTTTATTAACCAAAAAGGTTTGAAAAAACTGTCTCAAGGCTTTGACTGCCTGGAAGGGGGATTGGG
Organism: Manacus candei; assembly: GCF_025592945.1. Classification (NCBI taxonomy): domain Eukaryota; kingdom Metazoa; phylum Chordata; class Aves; order Passeriformes; family Pipridae; genus Manacus; species Manacus candei. Next base: position 1,406,891 of record NW_026138084.1, read on the forward strand.
GGAAAGTTATAGTTGCATTCCCCCATTCTCTCTCTGTCTCTTCTAAGAAACCCCAATGCCATTAAAAAACTGGGAATATGTGATGCTGAATAAACCTGAAGTATCCAGTGTCTGTGGGGTATCCCACTGGTTTGGGAGGGGGTTGGCTTGGCTGCAGTAAAGCCCTTCCATAGTCTTTAGATTACCTGTCTCTTAGTGCCAGATGAAGGTCTGCACTGTTGTTTATTTGTCTAATATAACTAGGAATTTTTAATGACTTTTTGTTGTGTGGTTGGTGATGGGTGGGAGCTGGATGGTGGAAATACATACTGGATTAGGAGTATTTATTAGCACTGCTGCCTAGAATCTGTAATGACTTTATTGTACGTGACACTACATCATGATAGAACAAAAGAAAAACATCTCCAGGAGCCTGGGGTACCCAAGGTGAGTCATATGGGAATGGTTTGATCATTATCAAATGGAATAAGAGCTGAAGAAATGATTTCTGGTGGGATAATTCTCTTCCCTCCCAACAGCCAGATACTCCCACTGACAGCAGTACTTTTGTAAAAAAGAAATCCTAATTCCTCTTTCTTCATCCAGGACCTTCAGCTCTCATTGAATGTTTTGTCAGCCTTTACAGAAAGCTTTTTGTTCTCTGTTTAGTCAAGAAAAATATGAGTTATCTGTTCCAATGCATGTCTTGCCTGTAATGTTTGCTGTCTCGTCTCTTGCCCCAGTACTGGCTGATGTTTATGCACTGCACATAAGTCCAGTCATTAGATTATTATGAAATCATAGCATGTCTTTCAGATGAGTGGCTTTTTTCTGGGGCTATGTTACAGTCACTATCGAGAACCATTTCTGGTTCTGCTGTTATTAGTCATCTTATGTAAACTATTTGTTCCTGGTGAATAGCTTCATTTCAGAGCAATTCTACTTCAAAAATAAATCAGAAGGTGATAGAAGAGATGACCCCCAAATGGCTAGATGGGGAAGTGAATGAAACATGTCATGGAGCGTTCAGAGCTTCTGGGCAGGAATAAACCCTGCCTGGTATCTTGCAGCTGGGCGTCAGTCAGGAGTGCCAGCAGATGGGAATTTACTGCCCAGAACTACCACCAACCTGTCTGGGGTGAGAACCTCAGCCTTTCCCTGCCTTGTGGAATTGAGATGAAGTTTTCTAGCATTTCTACAGCTACAAAGAGTTTGAGAGATGGAGACTCATAGTGGAAGTGCACGTCGTTATGTACCGGCTGCCAAGATTTGTGTCAGACGTCCAGTCAGTAAGAACAACTGTTAGGTTCTTCAGTTGTTTCATTTTTAAAGAAGTCATGGAATTTAAGAGCTATTTCTGTACTTTGTGTGAGTTATAGGAGGGTTTTTGTAGTCAGCTGGTTTCTTTCCAGATGCTGAGGAGCAATCCCTGTCCTGTGGGGTGGCAGAGCTCCAGAGGGCAGGACATGCTGGCTGGGCCAGTTGTTGCTGTAAGATGTGAGAGGGAGGATGATTAATGAGGAAATGGAGGGGGGAGGTCATTAATTCCCTGTTTCTGTGCTCCTCTCTTCTGTATGTTGGCTGTTCAGGTCTGGCTGCAAAGCATTTGACTCCAGGAGGTTCTAAGTGGACTCAGGAATAGTTGCAGCAACTGCTTAAAACTTACAGGACATGTGCTACATGACTTGTAATGCCAAAAGCTTTTAGTTTTTGGACAAATTTCTTAATATTTAGGTAAAAAATGTATGCAAATGATATTAATGAAAACAGGTAATGAGATTCATTACACTCACAGACAGCTTTGTTGTCCCAGGATTAGAAGGAAATTATTATTTGTTGAGGTTCATTCACTGGTGAAATTCCAATTCACCTTGCTGGAATCAGTAAATGCTCTAATTAAACCCTCTCTTATTGATGGACAGCATTCTCTCAACTGACTTTATTTTAGTATGACCTGAGCAGAATTTCAATGTACCTCATCAAAAATCCTTTTCAGGCAACGTCCGTGGTGAAACTGGGAGGTCACAAAGGCATCCATTCCAGGGGTGAATATTTTCACTTTGTGTTTCACATCCCTGGTGTTTGTTTTACTTGGAAAATAGTCTTCTTGTGTCAGTTTAATGCAACATGTGTTTTTGTGGCATACTTGTTACCAAAGCAGGTGTTTCTTTACTCATATAAACAAGGGTCATGAAGAATTCATGACTTAATGAAGGCTGATGTTGGATTACATCATAGTGTGCCTGCTGACATCATTACACTTAAAGGACAAAATAGACCTTCCTCAGCATTTGATCAAAACCATAACAGTGATCCCAGTTTACTGTGTGTGTCTCCTTGCCTTCCCCACTTTCTTAGGTAGGGACAGTTTCCTAAGGCAGACCTCAGAAACTAAACCTGTGAGTTCGTAGCTATTGATTTGAATTGAAAATGTGACATTTTCAGCTCCTTCAGCTCTGTATTATCACTACATGCGTAATACTTCTTACACTGAAGTGGAAGAAAAAAGCCCTGCTGTCGTTTCTAGCTTGGAGAGAGAAAAGCAGAACAGTGCTCAGGAATCTGCTTCCAAATCCAGAGAGTAAAATCCCACTAAAAATGTTGAATGGGACTGTGGGTTTGAATTTCTCGTGTTACAACAGCAGTGACTGGGCTAATATTTCAAATTCATGCTATGAAGATGTGAGAATCTGTGCATGAGATACCTGAGCCAGTGGGCCTGGGCAGGTTGTCCTGAATCTTTGTGTGTCAGCAGGGGTGGCAGGGGCTGTTTCAGAGTTAAATGGGAAATAAATGGAACTGGGGAAACAAGGCACAGAAAACGGAATAATTGCTGAGGTCATATTTTGCAGTGGTTTACTTTTCAGTTTCTGTGAAGACCTGGCTAATGTGGTGGTGGGAGTGCTCATCATTGGAGAAGAGAGTTGAAGGTTGGGGTCATTGGGGTTTTGGAGATAAAATATAGGTCTGAGTTCTCATAGGAAGAATTCATGGATGTCATCTGGAATTGTTGTTCCATATTTGGTTAGTTCACCAACCAAAATAGTTGGCTTTCCTCTGCCTTCCTTTCCACAGCCTTTCCTTCCTGTGCTGAACAAACTTTGCATTTGAAGTTATTATGCTGTGATTTTTAAATTACAGTTTGCATGTTTTGCTCTTTGACATTTTTACCTACTTTTCTGGCTGAATCAGAAAATGTGTAGAAGAAAGTTAATAAGCAATGAAGGGGTTATTTGCACAATTAGTGCAAATGTAAATTCTCCAGTCTTCAGCTCATAATTTAAGCCAATTTGAAACATTCTCTTGCAAGTTTTATGTTGTTTTTTTTTTTTCATTGTTGCTTTAGTAGTGCTGTGCTTTTGCTATTTTTGCAGCATCAAAATCATTCTCTGTTTGTCATGCTCCATTTGGTTGCAGTGGAGATGACTGTCAGAGAAATACAATTTTCCAGGCATTAATTGAAACGATGGCTTTCTATTCAGCATGCAGGAACTGACAGATGTAGATAAGGAACAGAGAAAATTCATTAAGTGGCATTTCTCCAGTTTTTTGTTCTTCTTCTGCCTCCAAAAAAAGCAACAATGCCAGATTAAATCATAAATGCATTCAATATACTGCACAACATTGTAGAAAATATTTTCTATGGAATCGTTTTCATTCGACCACAAATTTGAAATAAATTTTGGGGAAAAATTTTGGAAACTGAAACCTTAAGAAATTACTCAAGTGTTGGAAGCATCAGTAATAAATTTTCACAGTGTTTCCTGAATGGGTGTATAATATTTGTATATAAATTTGACCCTAATCTACATGTCTATTGTAAAACGCTTCGATCAAGTAATATTGCACAACTTTGACCTAGAAAAGCACTTAAAAATAAAATATTCATGCTTGTGTGGAAAAATGAACATAAATCCAGCCAGTTTGTGACTTATTGTCATACAGAATATCAGATGGGTCATACAGAATATAAGACTGGCACAGGCTGATGCTTGTGCCAGTAACGTAGGAAATCTGAAGTCATATTGAAACTGGTATTTCCATGCAGGTTTTTTTAGTCCCATTGGTTGTTTTTCATTCCCTTAGCTGTTTTCTATCTCCATATAGAAATGATATTTTAAATTGCTTTCATTTGCAATGCTCTCATTGTCCCAGGTCTCCTGGGATAAGCGAGAAATAAAAATACAATATTCAGGAACAGTGATGAAGTCAGTGTGTGCAATCTGAAAAAAAACCAACATAAACCAGTCTAGCAGCAGGAAAGCCATCTCCTGGTTGACAGTACTGGTGAGGACAGATGTCCCTGTGCAGCCCTTGCTGTGCTAATTGACGTGTTTGCCATCTGTGGTGCCTGTCGGAGCAGCTCCCGCAGCTCTGCCGGGGCCACGGGCAGCCCCTGCCACCTCGAATCCTCCCCAGCAATTCAGGCTTGCTCAGAGCACCTTTAGGACTATTTCACGTTTCTGAATAAAGCAGGATACTTGGAAAAGATAAAGAGTGCTCCCCTTGTATGTTCTGTCAGCAAAAACAATGTGAATTTGTGGAAGTTTTTCCAAATCAACATCTCGCCTTGCCTCAGATGCTCAGTCCCGTTTGCAGGGGCTGCATCTCCCTGTGGAACTTTGTCCCTGCAGGAGGGGAGGAGGAGGGGCAGGCACTGATCTCTACTCTGTGGGGACCAGAGACAGGACCCCAGGGAACAGTTGGAGCTGTATCAGGGGAGGCTGAGGTTGGATCTCAGGAAAAGGTTCTTCCTCCAGAGGGTGGTTGGGTGCTGACCAGGCTCCCCAGGCAGTGGGCACGGCCCCAAGGCTGCCAGAGCTCAAGAGAGTTTGGATAACACTCTCAGGGACAGGGTGGGATTGTTGGGGTGTCCTGGGCGTGGCCAGGAATTGGACACAATGATCCTTGTGTGTCCCACCTCAGGACCTTTTGTTATCCTGTCCCTTTCTGACCTTGTCTCTGCAGTAATGCTTAGAACTGTTATGATCTGATTTCATCACGTGGTCTGTAGATTTCTTCATTCTCCCCTTTCTTTTCTCTTTCTCTCAGTTTGGGAGTTTGTTTCTGGCAGTCAGTGGGAGAAAAAAAAAAGCCCCAAAACTTCGCTGAATGGAATTTTGAGTGTTGGCCAAGCTTTTGGAGAAGGGAAAGTGCTTGGTTTGAACTGAACATTGAGTTTAGTTTTCTAGGATTTGTAAATGATTTACAAGGAGATAAATTTCTTTATTGAAGATGAATATATTCTGCTTTTTAGATGAGACTGGGTGAGTAATTTCCCCAAGACATAGACTTACAGAAAAGAGTAAAATCACATGCATAATTTACTCTTGTCTATTTGTGGTGCCTAAGGAACATAATATTTGTTATAAAAAATGAAAGAGTAAAGTAAAATTTGTCTGAATTCCAACAGGTGTTACGTAGACTATAGTCTGGAAAATGGTGATGACCATTTAAACTCAGTTTAATCCTCAGCCTTATGATGTCTAAATGAAGAATTTTTGTCTTAGAGAAAAAGCAGCAATTCAAGTTCCAGTGTGTCTCTTTTGCTTTGGAGGCTTCTTGGGATGTAGGTGTATTTAAACAGCCCTTATAAACATGGGATAGGAGACATGTGCTTTGCATTCCCTCTGACAACGAGGTATAAGGCACAATTTCAAAGTCACGTGTCGCGTCTCAGTGAATGCGATGAGAATTGTTGAAAAATGCTGGAGCAATTTCCTGTGCCATTCCAGCCATCCCTTCCATGCTGGTGAGTCCCTAGTTATGTGCTGACCTGCTGGAGCTGGCCCACCACTGAGCACATATGTTCTGGGTTGGAAAACGCCTTTTTCCGACGTCTCTTCCTTCCATTTTCAAACGCGCTTTAAAGTTCCTCCTGTTTTGGAGTTTTGTTTTGCTGCTCGAAGAGGCACGAGATGAAAATTTCTGCCCCCACAGCTGTCAGTGCTGCCCAGGGAATATCCCTTTCTGGGTGAAGTCAGCTCTGTAGAGGAGTAGGTTGTGTTTGGGGGCATGGTGCAAATCGCGCGTACTCTTTTTACAAGTCATATGAGGAGAGGCTGAGGGAGCTGGGGGAGCTCAACCTGGAGAAAAGGAGGCTCAGGAGGGACCTTCTCACTCTCTACAACTCCCTGATAAGAAGGTGGAGCCAGGTGGGGGTCGAGCTCTGCTCCCAGGGAAATAGGAACAGAACAAGAGGAAACAGCCTCAAGTTGCACCAGGGGAGGTTCAGGTTGGTTATTAGGGAAAATTTCTTCACTGAAAGAGCTGTCAAGCACTGGAACAGGCTCCCCTGGGTAGTGGTGGAGTCACCATCCCTGGGAGTGTTAAAAACAATTACAGACATGATGCCTGGGGACGTGGTTGTGTGGTGGACTTGGCAGTGTTGGGTTAATGGTCAGATTCAATGATCTCAGAGGTCTATTCCAGCCTTAATGATTCTATGATTCTTTGACTTTTAGTGAAACTCCTCCCTTGCACTGAGGGACTTTGCAGGCCTCTGCAAGCTGATCAGACTGCACTTGTTTGGTTTTTGTTGAAGGCTTGTCCCTGTGTCAGATCCCATCAGCAGCGAGTGACTGCCCTACTCTCTCCCCTGTGCTGCCCTAACTTCTGTAACCCATGCTGGGTCACCAAAAGGCTATCCCATGGCTCAGAGCCTGCAGTTCCTCGGGGGGGAAAGGGTTTACCCTGCCTTGGAAGCTGACTGGGAGCTCTCAGAGGAGTGGAGAGCTTTGACATGCTGTTGTTTGAATCATGGGAGATAACACAGACACATTTCATGACTGCTGGAAGCTGTCACAGTGTCACTGAGCACTAGGTACTGAAAATTAAATGAAGTGAGGTAATAATAACTACAGCGTGCCTTTATCTGGGGGAGAAGGGTTGTGTTTCTTAGAAGCTGAAGGTAAAATGAAAGTTTGATGAGTTAACCTAGAGGCAGAAGCTCCACAGCAGCTGTAATTATACACCTGGAGTGAAAGGTGAGTCACCATCTGCCTGGACTGTGGCAGGACTGATATGTTCAGAACAGCATCGCTTTCATCTTGGGGAAATGGTGCTTGGGCCCAGTGCTGTCACCTGAGAGGGGTGGGAGAGGGACAGGGGCACTGCTGGGGGTGGGTCCTGGGCCACCCAAACACACAGTGGGGACTCTCAGCACATTAGGAGCCTGACTGGTGTTCCTTGATGTCCTGAGGATGATGTTTCTAGGGCTTCCCGTTCCTGATGTACCCCATGGGTGGTGATAGGATTTGGGATAGCCAAGGACTCACCCTGAGCTGTGTGAGCTGAGGAATCCTTCCAGTGTGGGGTCCATGGTTTCCTCTTGCTCTCCTGCAGGCACCTTTGTGTTCCTCTGAGATGAGCCCTGAACTTCAGTGTTTTCCAGGTGTCATGCAAGGGTGAACAAGCATAAACAACTTGACACTTCTATCACAGCCAAACCTATAGTTTTATCAATGTTCCAACTGGGTCGGTCTCTTCTCTCAGGCAACAAGCGATGAGGTGAGAGGAAATGGCCCCAAGTTACACCCTGGGAGGTTTAAATTGAATATTAGAAAATATTTCTTCATGGAAAGGGTTGTCCAGTATTGGAACAGGCTGCCCAGGGAAGTGGTGGAGGCACCATCCCTGGAGGGATTTAAAAGACCTGTGATTGTGGTGCTTTGGGGACCTGGTTAAGTGGTGGCCTTGGCACTGTTTGGTTTGATAATCTTAAAGGTCTTTTCCAACCTAAACAATTCTATGATATCAGGTATTATTTGGCAGATATGTATAACACTTATTGCAGTTCTTTATACTGCTGAGACAGATATATGGACTCAGTTATTAAACCCTCATGCTTGCAAGTCTTTTTTTCTTTTTTTTTTTTTTCCCCCTGGCAAGTCACTAGATGTTCATACTTTAATATAATCAAAAAATAGGAAAAAGCCCCCCACCCAAGTGGGTTGTTCAGCACAACCACCCATTCCCATCCTGTATCCTTAAATTGAAATGATCTTAAATTGAAGTGTCATTCAAAATATGTGCATTTTATATCAATTTAAGCAACCATACCATTCATTTTTCTCTGTCTGTGCATATAGAACCTGTCATTTGTCTTTCTTCACGTGACAAAAATGTGGTGCAGTTCATTCCAGTGATGAGTTGCAGTCCACATGCAGCCAGAGGGGTTGCTTTGAAGCAGCACAAGGCATGTTTTATTGATTTATACTTTGAGTTCATCGATCTGCTTTCAGAAAAAAAGTATCATCTTCTACTGGTATTTCCAAAAGCTGCCAACAGCTACTCCAGCTTCATCCCAAATATTATTTATTTGTGCTTTGTGATCTGTTTTCAGAAGTCATTGCTTACATGTACACGTGTATCTATGTACCTAGGTCTTATTAAAATAAATCTCCTAATTCAAAGATTTTTTTACGATTAAACCTGGCAGGAATTTTTATTAAATGGAGCCCATAAGAATTCTGTTCAGAACATAAGGACAAATCATCTTGCAAAAGCAACATTTAAGTGGAATATCTACCTGTTTGTTGATATGTGATAGGTGTTTGTTGATAGGTGACACAGTTTGTTGCTTTCCTTAAAAAAGTAATTTATAGGAACGCAGATACAAGTGGGCATTTTCTACTTCCCTGGAATTTTAATTTGATTTATTTTATTTTATTTACAGGATTAGCCGGCACTGCTGCGGACCTAGAAAAAAGAAAGCTTATTTTTGGAAAAAATTTTATACCTCCAAAGAAGCCAAAAACATTCATACAGCTAGTTTGGGAAGCGTTGCAGGATGTGACTCTTATAATCTTGGAAATTGCAGCCATCATATCTTTGGGGCTTTCGTTTTATCAGCCACCTGGAGAAGGGAATGAAGGTAAAAACTCTTTATAGAAGTCATCTCTGTGAGTTTAAGTAAAGCCAGTCCTTAAATCAATGTTGATCTCAAATCAATGCCATCACCGCTCTCCAGAAGGTCACTAACAGGAAATTTCCATGTGGTTTGTTCCTGATACTGTTACATCTGGTGCTGACATATTTTTTTTTTGTATCCTGACATTTCTTTATGCAAATCCTGCACCTTGTGACACATACTAAGAAAAAGCACAACATTCTTATCCAACGGGAGTGTTTTTGTTGCCGTTTCCACCTCTGTGTTTGGTGTTTGTTTAATTCATCTTGGGTGGTTGTTTACCACATCACAGAGGAGAACTATGTCATTGCTTATATAACTGATGTATCCAATCCACAGGAACACGGACAAGTCTGGTTTTTACCAGCTGAAGACTCGAACTTAGTGGAATTCACACATTTAAGTATTTTTAGGGATGGGGCTGAGGCTTGTGAGCCTGGCTCAAAAGGGAGTTCTGGAGGCAAACTCATGTTACTGATAAACCATATTCTGCAAAGCTTTAACACCCTCCCTGGCCCCCTTCTTTCTTCTCCCCTTTTTCCCCCCTTTGGAAAGTACTCTTGAATTCACATGCTTAAAATACCCGTTCCTCTCCATAAATGCAAGATTTCCATTTCTGGCGACTGATCCAGATTTTTTTTTTGTCCCCCTCCTGCTCTCTCCCAGACTTATAAAGCTGGATAAAACATGCTGTGTGAAATGACGTGAGCAGCTTGGCAAATGCAGGAAGAATGTCTTCCTCTAAATATAGCCCTGAAATGCTTTTTACATTTGCTGCAGTCTCCTTTGGCTGCTTTCCTTGAAGCCCCTTCCTTCTTCCTTTTCCATTCACCAGCAGAATAAGCACGTAGCCATGCATACCTCTTGGATTATGGTCCTTTAATCTTTTATATACAACAGGGAATCTTTTATTGCTTTCTCACTGAATTTTGAATCTGTGACTATTGATTCAGCAGGTGTTCAATTTAGGCATGAAAAGATAAAGGAGTCATTTGGTTTTTTAATCTAAGAAAATGTTATTTATTGCTATTATCTCATATAACTGGCCATGGTGGAATACTTTGGGGACAATATAAACAATGAATGATGCTTTACAAATTATTATTTAGTTTAGATTTTTTTTTTGTCAGACATGAATGTAGAGAACCTTCATATTTTATTTTATTTGGTGGGAAAGGAATGTAAAAATAGCATTTTTACAGGTTTTAGCAAGAGGGGAGATGTGTCATCAGACAATTTTTTTTCTTTTTTTAAAAAATGTTATTATTTTGATACTGCACTTAAAATGTTTCTTTTCCCTTGGGGAAGTATGACACAGCTGAGATTCTGAGATAGTCTGAAAAGCTCAGTAGCACAGCCTGGGAAAATATGTTTGTGTTTTCCCACAGCACAGTATTTTATTCACCGGTCGCTATTTTCCCTAGGTTTTTAGGATTGTTTTCCTGGAAGGTTTTGCCCTGATTTACACAAGGAGAATAAATCAAGTTAGTGAATATCTTGTAATCCAGCTTTTTGAACACATTGTGAAGGTCTTCTACATTTTTGGAAGTCTATATTTGAACAGTTGTATAAATAAATCTCTTTCATTTTAAGATCAGTATATCATAAACTGCTGCCAAGGATACCTTTGTTTTATTGGTAGATATCCTTTTTAAGAGTCCTAAATGTTGGAAAATGGACATATTAAGCTTGATTTTTGCCTTGGTACAGTGGGGAGTATTTACACTTGAAATGGATTTGATGGCTTTGCCCAACGTTCAGTAACCAATTACAGAATAAAATATATAGAATATCCTGAGCTGGAAGGGCCCCACAGGATCATCAATTCCACCTCCTGGCCCTGCACAGGACAATCTCAAAATCCCACCTGGTGCCTGAGAGCGCTTTAGACTAATGCTGAGTTCAGTTCAACGAAGGTTTTACCAAGAAATAAATTATTCTGTTTTGTCTACACTTAAACCAATTTACTGAACAACATAAACTGTTCCTGGAGTTGCCCAGGATCATGGATTCAGACCAAACACGAGCCTGTCAGGAGATTATAGTTCTCTGAAAAGGCAGCAGCTCGAAAGCTTTATGTCTTGTGAAATGTCTGAATCTCACATTCATTACACATTGATCCATTTGTGCATTGCTGTTTTAATGGAGAATATGGAAAAAAATCCAATATATAATATCCTTGCAGCAGTTTGAGTTATGCCCAACCTCATTTTGTTGAGGTGAGAGGGTAATATTGCCCATGGGATGTAATATGGAATCCCTATGCAGTGACTGGAAGAGGTGACAAATGTTCCCTTGGGAAGCCTGAAAACCCCGTATTTTCCTCTTCTGACTCTTCCCAGAATGAAAATAATTCTTTGAAATGTACATTTATTAGCAAGGCTTATGTTTTTTTCTTGAAAAGAGTATATTTACTTCTGGAAGCACAGCCTGATGTCAGGAAGGGGAGCTGACATGTCTTGCTAAGTCTCTGCTCTTGATCTTGTCCAGCTCCTCCACGCTCTTCTCTAAATGTTTCTCCAGCAGTTTCTGGATAAGTCAGTAGTTGTACTGGGCAGTTTCCCTGGAAAGAATTTCTCTCTCTAGATGTTTCTTAATATTTTTTTTTCTTTCTTCTCCCTAAAAGTTGTCAGTATTTCATTCTGCTGGTTGATGGTAACATCAAAGACAAGGCTTGTGACAGGCAAGTTTGTCCCCAGCTCAACAGAAAGTCTCCTTTGGGTAACAAGATGCTGTTTTTTGGTGTGTGGCTGTTTTATAGCATATGAGGTGCCTCCTCTTCCAAATTCTAATTTATTTTTTTTTTAAATTAAATGCATTGTCATTTTGAAAATGAGTCAACAAGACTGTTCTTTCCACACTGATTTGTTCAAACATCACTGATAGTAATCTGAGCTCGCCAATTTAGGGTTAACTTGAAAAGCTGTGACCACCCAAAGTGACAGTTTTCTTTGTAGGATAAAGGGATGAAAATAAGAGACACAGTGCTGGGAAGACACAGTGGCAGGGAAACACCACTTTGTGTATTTTTTTAATGTAGTCTACATATACACTGCCTTTATATCTAATATATTTATATCTGCCTTTCATATATCCTCAGCTTTTATCTGCCAGTGACCTTACTAGTTAGTATAATAAGTTAAAGTCACATTTGTTTTCTAGAATTAATATAACACTTTCTTTTTGGGCTCCTGAAAGCTACTTGTAACTTTTGATGCAGTAACAGAATTAGCATTTAAGTGTTTTCTGCAGCTTGAGTGCAAAATATTTGTCCTGATGCTTGTGAAGGAGGAATACATTATCAAATCTACACATCCAAAAATATTAGATTGCATGAACTGCTTCAGGAACCTTGTGTAAGGGAATAGTCTCATGCATGTACTGAATGCATCTTGCTGTATAAAAGGCAGCTACGAGCTCACAGGTTCATTTTCCATCTGTATTTCTTAGATTAGTTGTTATTTCCCATTTTCAGCTATTACTGTTCAGACATCCCCAAATTTAAGTCCTTCAACTGTAGCATAATTGCATTTCCAAACATCTACAACACAGTCTGGTATTATCTTGAGGAGAGTAAGTAGATTATTGTGCCCCAGTCACACTCAGTTGTCACTGGTGGAAACAGTTGTCATTTCTGTGGTTTTGAAGCAGCAGTTGTGATATTGCTCAACCAACCCGAACTGGAGGAGTAATAATCTGCTGTTGGAGTTTCTGTTCTCCTACAATTCTTCATTTATGATATGGATGTAAAATCTTGGAAAACCTGCTTTCATTTTCTGGTGCAATCACAAAATCTGATCTGGAGGAATCACTAGATAATTGTGCAGTTTTATTTCTTCTCCAGAAGCCACTTTAGTTCTTTTATTTTCATATTTCTTAGCAAGAGTGAAAGTGTCAAGAATGTTGTTCTTAGAAGTTGTGCTGGAGTTTTTTTTATGATCTGCTTTGTATTCCCTTTCACCCTCTGACAGGCCATTAGAAGCAATTGAGAACTTCTGCATAAGTTATTGTCAGCCCTGTGGCAATTACTGCTCTCATTACTGATCCACATGGAATCACTTTTTCACTCTTCCAAAAAAGTGCAGAACTGCTGCTGTGTTTTAGCAAATGAATATTGAGAGAAAATTCCCAGTGCAGATGTAACCTCTGCTACAGTGAGGATCACACAGGGGTGTGGCTGAGGCAAGGTAAAAATACTTGGTTCCTCAGACAAAACCCCTGTGTGTCCTGGGTGAATGGATTATAGACTATTCCCTGACCATGCCAAGTAGGGGCCCTGTGGTATATAAAGAGGATTTAATTAACATATGATATCCTGGCTTCTTTTTTGTTTCTTTGTTTTTGTTTGTTTGTTTGTTTTGGGGGGAGTTGTTTGTTTGTTGTTGTTTTGTTTTGTGTGTTTTTTTTTTTTGTTTTTGTTTTTGTTTTGTTTTTTTTGTAATGTAGATTAGAGTTAGTCCAGGACTAAATTTGAAACATTTGCCTTTGCATATCAGTTTATAGTGAAATAATTTTTATATACCGTTTGTAAAAAATATCAAGCACCCTGTTGTTTTTTTTTTTTATGAAAAGAAAGAGTTGCTTCATGGGGTCAAGTGTTGGTCTCAAACCATTACATTGCTTGAGGAAAGGAAACATCCTTTAGGAAGGAGTGCTTAGACTCAGTCAGAATTCCACCAAGGGAATGGGAATTGGAAGAGCTTCTCTTGGTTACTCTCAAATCTCTTATTTTGGCTGTAGATCTGCAAGAATCTCCTCCCTGGTGGGTTGTTGGGTTGTGACCATCTCCACACAGTCTGTTCAGCAGGATTGTCCTGGTTTGTCACATCCCCCCATCCATAACCATGTGAACTGCCCAAAAATTTTCAGTCTTCTGCTGACACCTTCAGTAGCAACTTCTGAGCCCTCCTGAGTCCTCCCCCTTGCTTCTGTCTTCAGGCCTTACATCACATGTAGCTCTTATTCCCTGGCCATGAGAAATGCTGATGTCAACCCCTGCCAGTTGCTTGCTGTTTCCATGAATGTAACCTTTTAACTGTTCTTCCTTGAACTCTATTTCCTTATGTGGATTATAAAGAGGGAAGAAGGTAGCCTGAGGTGAGATGTTTTAACATCCCACTGTTTGGTGTGAAGCCCTGGGCACGATGTCTGTTTGCCAGTGTACAGCTTTTTTTGCAGCTTAAGGGTGGGGAAAAAAAGGAAGAGTCGTTTTGATTGAGGCAGTTTCTGTTAGAATTCCCAAGGCAAAACTCTGTCTTGAAAACAAAGTTCAGTGAGTAGTTACTTTGCTTAATGCTGCTCAGCAGAGCTTTGCCTGGGTTACCTCCCCCTTACTCCTGCAACAAGTTGATGAACCGGAAAAAATACAGGAACAGGACATGGTCCCCTGAAATTTGGTCCTCCCAAACCTCTTGTTTTAAGCTGTTGGTGGTGTTGATACACTGCTACTGCTCAGGGCTGTGGCTGAGTTGCCTGCTGACCTCTCACAACTTACATGAGACTTTATTTCCTGGGCTTCACTGCTCTATTGTGATTCCTACAATCACTCTCTTGCGATTCCTACAATGTGCCACACTGGTCAATGGGGACTAAAGTTGGAGATTTAAACCAGATAGAATATCCAAAAACTGGAGAGAGGGTATAGCTGGTCCACAGCTCCTGTGAGGATGGTGCCTTATCTTGTTTGAGGCACTACTCACTTGTGGTACAACTGTTCTGTGCATCCCTGTCCTGATGGAGTGGACAGTAGGTCACAGTCAACCAGGGAAGTGCAAGAGCCAACATGCTCAGAGGTGCTGGAGTCACCAGAAGAAGCTTTCCCTACAGAATCCAAGGCAGCCATGGGATGTTTAGATAAAGAACACTGTAAAAATCAACCTGAGGGGAAAAACCCCGAAGCCAAACAAATTCCAGATCTCTGGTGTGGGGTCTGAAATGCTGCTCTGTTCCCACCCTCTCCCAGGTTACTGCCCATGGACTAACTCAAAATATGTCTCTTGGCATCTCACAACATTGAACAAGTGTGGAGGAATAAGTCACAGTGGGAAAGATTTGACACAGTGCAGGTATTGTGGAAGGAGGTGGAAAAAGTAAAAATTCTGTTCATATTATAAAGAATATATATATAAAAGAATATATATATATGAAAGAATATAAACAGTTGACAACAAACCTCTCTTTCTTAGTTAGGACTGAAAATACTGAATTTAATACCAGCTAGTTTGAATTTCTTTCTAGTGTATAGTCTGTACTGATGTACATTAAAAAACAATAACAGTGTTTCCACCAATTTGGATCAGCCCAGTCCTCCTCCCTGCCAGTTCCCTACCCTGGATGCAAATTGTACTAGAGCAGAACAGCTGCAATAGACTGCTGGGCTTCAGCCTAAACTCGAGTACAGTGCCATGTTATAAAGATATGATGCTTGTCCTAATTCCCCAGCACTCATTGTGGGTATTCTGGAATCTCTAGGACTGAAAAAACCCGGTGTAACAACAGGTAATTAAGACATTGCTCCTTCAAAACCTTTCAAAGTTCTGTTCTCGCAGACAGCATCTTTTTGGGGTTCCAGTTCTCAGCTTTCCTTAGATCAGTTTGTGGTTTTGCTCCTTTTCACATGACATCTAGGCTTCTAAATGGAATTTCCCCCTGATGACATATAGCAGACGTTCAAGGATCCACTTGCACCCAGGGGAAAATAAGAAATGCCACTTTTCTAATAGAGCTCTAAGGTCATGTTAGCAATTCCATTAATCCTTCTGTATTTGCACATGTAAGCAGCTGAAGTATCTCATCCAGCTTTTGACCTTTAACATAATTTGTTTTTTTTTCTTTATTTTTGTTTATTTGTTTATTTGTTTTTTTCTTATTTTTAAACAAATGTTAGTTCTTCCCTATATTTCCAAATCAGCCAAAATCTTATACTGGTTTATTTTTATCTTCAGATTCAGGTGCAGGATTTGTCTGCTGCTCCTGCACACATTTCTCTCCATACAGAGAAATTTGACCTCCATTGGAGGGTGCAAGTAGAAACCTCAGCCTGCCCTGCTGGCTCAGCAGGTCCCAGTTCTGTTCAGAGTAAGGGACAAAGCAGAGGGGGGATAAAACCCAAAGCCAGCCTTGGCACTATCACAGGAAATAGTGGCCTGTGGGCAGCTCTTAGAGGTTAATTAATCTGATTTCTTGGTATGCAAGAGTTGTGTGTTCCCTTTCTGTTCGGAAAGAAAGCAAAGCATCATTTCCAGCTTCCTCACAAAGACCAATACTGGGGTTTGCAGGGAGAGCTGGGCAGTCTCTGTGATTCAGACAAGGTGGCAAAGGAAGGAAAAGACCCTTTCTGTGTTGCCATGCACGTCAGGAAAACTTGACCATATATTTGATAAAATCCTTCTTATTTTTTCTCCAGTTTTTAAACTGCGATTTTCTTCCCTTTGGTTTCTTGCCAACAATTGTGACAGAACCACATTCATTTGAGTATTTTTAGGTAATGATATTTGGCATTGCATCCAATTCTTAAAAATTTTCTTCCCACTCTCACAGAAACACTTTTCTTTTTTAAAGTTATTGCCCAGATCATAAACTTCTTATGTTCTCTTTCCAAGAACTATAATGTCTTAGTAGACAGATTTTTTTTCTTTTTTTTTTTTTTTCTTCTTTCTGGGGATTCTAGAAATCTTACATTTTTTTTTTTTTTTGTGATGAAACGAGCTTATTCTTAAATTATTCTTAAATAAACACCCCAAATGCCTGCTGGGGAAACCTGGAAATAGATTCCTGTGTACGTAAACACACGTTGGCACGGGAGCAACACACAGGTGTCCTTTGGGCAGGAAGCAAAGTTGGATCCAAAACACATCCCAGGATTAGCTCTGCAGGAGCTCTGCCATCTCATCTGGTGTGGGGAATGGCACTTGTTGTCGTGAAATTCTGTGGTGGCAGTTACAGTCCCTTCCTGCCAAATGTGAACTGGTTGGGTTTATTGTTTTTATCTTTAATAATATTGACCATTTGTGTTGTTTTAACCCTAAAAATGAGCACTAGTAAACCTAGGTATGGCTCAAGAGTTCATTTAAACAAGGAATACTCCTGTGCCCCCTTTGCTTAAATGACCCTGGGGAATAAACTGTTGTTTCAAAAAAAGGAAAAGCACTGATTACTGAGGAACTTTAACCAAATTTAATTAAGCTGAATTAAAAGTAGCCTGAGATGAATAACCACGTGAAAGTCTCGTGCCATCCTCTGAGGAATTCAGTTCATTTACTTCCTAGTGAGACACAGTGAGCACAATTAAAGAAAAGCAAACTGTTTTAATGCAGCATTTGCCAATTTTTGCCTTGTCTTCGCCCACATCTAGGATTTCATCCTACATTTCCCTTAGCATTTTAATTCAGGAGGGTTACCTGCATGCATAATGAAGCACATTCTTTTTTCAAATCCTTTTCCATACCAAGAGTCTTGCAGGGCTGATATAAGATCCTGGGACACAAAAGGTTCCACAGGAAAATATTGCATGTGTCTCCATGTCTCTAAAAATCTACCTCCTTTCATTAATATGCACTTAATCAATTTGATTAATGAGGGCAAGATTCAGAAATGAGTCAGCTGAACAAAGTTAATTCTCTAGGCTTTGTGGTAGTTTTAGATCTTAATCTTTCTTTCTAAAATAACTTTGCATACAGTAAGGTAGATTGCCTTAAAATACATAAACATAGGCAACATAAAAATCTAGTTTGTAAGGCAATCATTAATGTTGTTTTGCAAATCTCCTAGAATCAAAGCAGTGCATAACATTGAACAACTGTAAATCTTTTGCCAGCCCTCCCAGTTCTGAAGCCAACACTAAGGTGAAACACTGATTCCACAACTTGGGTGTGTACACCTTAAAAAATATCTTAAGTAATATTTTTGGTGCATTGAAGATCTGTCATCTCTCTAAATCCTCTCCCTTATGCAAAATACGTAGGAGAAAATATGAAGCCTTCTTAAAATAAGATGAGCTGAGATTCATTCATTTTAATACTTTGCAGTGATTTGAATCCCAACTTTCACCATATTTCAGGACCTGGATCAGTACAAAGTAAACCAAACCAACACTCCCGAGCAATTACTAAAAACATTTTCAAGACTTTGCTGCAGATGCTGAAAACAACAATAATTAGCAAACATCTCCAAATCTCTCTCATATCTCCAGAGGTGAAGGGAACAGCTTGTCCTGTAATCCTCACTGTCAGTGTCAACTAATCACCCCCTGGCACGGCAGGGAAATCTCGCTGCCACTTCCGAGCTCCTGATCTGTGCTATTTGCAGGCTGGAAACACTGCTTTTCATTTTGCAGGCCTGTCAGCCTTTTTTCTAATGCAGTATAACATATCAAAGCAGCTGCTTTGGGGGGTTCTAGTTCTAACTTCATTTTAGCCCTTAGTTAGAACAGATTCAGAGTTACACCCCCCACGTTTGTCTCAGAGCGCTTTCAAATGACGTTGTTTTGACTATAAAAACCTGAAGTGTGTGTACAATTCCATAAGTCTGCACAGAGTGTGTTACATAATGTTCTCCAGGCACTGAGAAATCAATGGAAAACCCTGTTGTATATCAGAGGGTATAAAGGCCATGCAGCCTTAAGAGCTGATGTGTCCTAATAGGAATCCTTTATTGTCTTTGCTGCTGAACAAATCACACTGATCCAGCTGTCACTGCACCTGAGGCTTTCACTGTGCTGTCCAGGGAGGAGAATTCTCAAGAGAAGATGAGCTATTAGAAAATAGCATTTTTTATATAAAATAGATTAATCTCAAAAGTATAGGTTGTTTTCAGAGTTATGAAAACACAGCTTTGGAGGAGCGTCATTGCACACCCTCTAATTCTCTCATCGTTCTTCATAAAAATTAAACCACGAGATTCCCAGAAGGATTTTTAAAACCAGTCTAAACAGTCTATCAGTACAAGGGATGAAGCAGTTGGCAGCCTGGAAAAGAAGAGAAAAGGAAGTATTTGCCCTTTTAAAAACAGCTTGTCCTGCCAGAACCCCCCGTTTAACCTCCCTCCTCCCCAAACTCGGATGAGGTGAAGCAGCATATGGCTTCTGGTGACATTACCCCAATCTGTTTCCTTAAAAAATTTAAGTTCTTTAAGAATTTACTTGGAAAAGAATCTTCCTTTTTAATTCCTGCCCTAAGTCCTACTTCAATGCGTGGTCTAAATATTCAGGAGTAGAAAGGAGAACAGGTCTCGCTGTCACCAATCCTTGTCTGAGGCCGTGTTCACTGGGAGAAGGTTGTGCCCCTTTGGGTTGGCATTACCTGGGTAGGCCCTTGAATTTCTGGACCAGTTTTGCTTTTATTTTCCAGATTGAAAAGAAGGGACAAATTTGGGTTGGAGGCTCCAATGTTGGATGAATTGGTGAGAGTCCTGGATGATGTGTGGTCATGGAGAGCACCCTGTGGGGCTGGGGCTGGTGTTCAGGTGCAGCTGCCAGACCAGTCAGGGTACAAACTGAACCTGTAGGGCCTTTCCTGGGGCTTTGCACCCCTGTGCTTGAGATAATGCTCCTGGAGAGAGCACAAAAGCTCAGACAATATCCCAGCAACCATCTCTGGTGGCTCTCAGCTGGATTGTGCTGGGGTAGTGATAACCCTGGCTATGCTGGTGGATTTATGCAGATTTATGCAGGCTGGATCTGTAGATCTGGGGAGATGACATCCTTTTGGCTGGCTCTGTGGGGTGGTACAGGGGTGCTCTGCAACCAGGGACCAGGGGAAGGTGATGCAGGGGCTCCCCTGAGCATCATCCATGTACCCAGTGACAGGACAAGCCTTGCTGGCCGTGTTTGCATCCTGTGCAGAGCAGCAAAGCTGGGTTTGCTTTGAGCTCCCAGCACTCCCTACATGAGGAGTGTGGTGCTGAGGGGAGTGCTGGGTGTATAAATCAGAGAGCACTCCACTCTCTGTTCCTGCTTAATCCCAGCCTGGTGACAGCATCCAAAGGCAAACAAGAAGAGGTAGGAGATGAGAAAACCAACTTAGGGATCTAGGAGGTGGTTTAGTCTGTCCCCACTCTCAAAAGCAATGCTATTATCCTTTAAAAGTAAGGGGGCTGAGGTCTTAGGCTCAGATGCAAGAGTTAGCAGTTCTTGCTGGTTAAACCTCCCCTCGGCAGGCAAGAAGAGTTTAACTTCTATTTTTAGGATCACAGTCTAATGTTTGGTTTAAAACTATGCTTGCATGTGGGAATTCCTGAGATTAGCTCTGGCTTTAGGATGAGGAGGAGGGAGCAACACTTAAGCCCTCCTGGACAGCCATTTATCTTACTTATCTTTAAAAGGTTCCAGTGATGGAAATTCTGTGTCTTCCCTGGATAATCTGTCTGAGTGTCCAGGCAGTGAGGCAGTAATTCATGGTGTATGACTAAGATGTCTCTTGTAAGAATTTAAACACATCACTACCTTTTTATGTTTTACGTGGATGTGAAGACCAATTTGTGGTTTTTTATTTCCAGCCATATTTTCTCTGCTCAAAGACAACTTGATTATAAATACCAGCACGTAGTTATTTGTGGAAACTTACCCAGGTTTTTCAATAGAAATTTGAGCAACATGTCAGCAGTACAGAGGAATACAAATATTACACTGAATTTGACAAAGGGAGCCAAAATATTATCTTTAAATTATTTACCAGGTGTTCGAAAAAACCAAACAAATTCTCTCAAACAGATGAAAAAAACAAAAGCTCTGAAAACATCTCTATTGTCAACAGTTAATAACTTATAAAATAAAATAAGATTCAAGAATACTGAATGTTTTGTTATCTGATTGTGAATTAAAAATCAGTTTAAATTTAGCAGCTCTAAAATCTCAATTATTTGTCAAATTTGCAAAATCTGTTAATGATGTTTTTTAACACAAAGCATTTTTGGATCAGGTTCTGGGATTGCTTTACAGTTTCAAAGGAGGGTGCTGGTTGCCAACCAGTCTGCAGGAGTCCAGACAAACCATGCTACAACCCAAAGTCTGCATGTGCTTGTGGTTCCTGGCTGTTGCTGGGTTTGATTTAGAATGAAAAATTATTAACTGGAAAAAAAAATGTTTAAGTACAGATGGCTGAAACAAAGCAGAAATCCCTTTTTGAACAAGAATGCTGTGATGACAAGGTGGGTGTACAGCATTTTGCTGCTTTTCTTTCTTCCCAGATATCTGTAATCAGGTACTGAACTGGGACCTGGGGAGAAGACTCTTAAAATCTTCAAACTGTAGATGCAGTTGAGGTTTTCTTTTAAAGTTTAATCAGGTGGAGAATAGAACAGGCTCCCACCCTGCTGAGCTACAGCTACAGGAATAAAGCACAGACAAGTGAGTGTGGGGTGTTACAGTCCCCATCTCTTAGATCTAATGCAGTAGAGTTAATACCACTTTGTAATTATATGCATCTGTGGGCACCTATACATATATGTTTATATATATGTGTGTGTTTATATATATATATGCATATTTTCATGTATATATATACATACACACACACACATATATCTCCTATCAGAAAAGTAACAATTTTAACAACTAATTTCAATTTAATTCTGTTTTGTGTGAGTTCTGCCTTTTTTCTCTAGGATATGCTGCTCCTCTTGTTTCAGTTCAGTATGCATAATTAATATGCAGGATATATAGAATGTACATTCTAAACAGAGATTATCCCCGTTGCCTGCAGCTTTAGCTTGCTTTGGATGCATCTGTGTTAACATTTTTGTTTGGATCCAGAACATACCTCAGAAATCTCTCTCCCCAGTGAATAAGCTGTGGTTCACATTACAGGATGATTTTCGGGGAGTGAGCGAACTGGATGTGCATCCAGAGGGGATTTCATCCCATCCTTTGGGATGAAACTAAACAGAAAAACACAGTCCAGAAACTCGTTTCCTTAGCACATAGATTTGCACTGTAAAAGTTCTTTTATAGGGCCATGCTGGTGTTGATTAAACTTTTTAATGCCTTCTGCTGCAAGACATTATGATACAATGTTTAATCTTTTACTGACATGATTTTTCACCTCTTAAAGCTTTGTAGCAGAAATGAAGACGAGAAATTTGATGGGAGTAATAAACATTCCGGTTTAGGAGAGGGTTTTGTGGCTGAGGTCTGCAAATCTTCCCTGTCTTCTTGGGGCAGGTTTTCTTGTTCTCATGGGTGTGGCTGATGAGTGGGGCAGCAGAAGAGGCTGTGGTGTTCCAGGAATTGGCTCTGGAGCACATCACTGGAGCCTGAACTCAAAAGGCACAGCTTGGATGCTCTGGTTTATGCTGTTTCCTACCCTTGCTAGTTGCTTAAGCCACTCAGCTGCAAATTTTCTTAATTAATGGCTTTCCAGCTCTGGTCTGTGGACCTCTGAGAATCCAAGAATTACTGTGTAGGGGCCTATTAAATCAGTAACCTTTTCTTGGTAACCTCTCTCTGCAGGGCTTGTAGGTTGGAAGGAGTTGACAATTACTCTCTAAACGGTCTAGGTGTGTCATCACTTCATCCCCTGCTCCACTTGTTTTTTTTTTTTAAAAGCTCTGGTGAAACATTTGTCAATATTTCCAGGCAAAGACAACTCTTTTCAATTTTGTCTTGCAATTTTTTGGTAGTATTTCTCTTACATACTCTAAAATAATCCTGGTTAGAACATCTTGTTTTAAAGCACCAAAAAAAAAAGGGGGAGGGGAGGGAAACATTTTTGGAAGCAAGTACATTTCATTTATATTAGAGCACAGCCAAAGAGTGATGGAACTATACAAGCATCCATTACTCAGGCAGATGCCACCCTAAAAACCTTCTTCAGTGATTTGCTCTTTTCATCCTTCTGCTTCAGACAGAAAGAGAAAAGGCTCTGTTGATAAGCACTTGGTAGCTGAAGCATGAATAAGACAGACAGCTCTCCATCTGATTATGTATTTATGAATTATTTGTTGTTCTCTGTCAATGTTAAATGTTTTTCATAGGTCTATTTAAAGCTGAGTGCCTCCATGAGAGCTGGTTTGCTGTTAAGCATTTATTTATTTTCACGGGTTTCTCTGTTTCTTGGTGCTTTCAGTGATCTGTGATGAGAGTGGGAGCTGAGGAAATGTTCCAATCCTCCTCTCCATCCAGCTGTATTTAGGAAGTACTGGAAGATGTCAAGGATTGCTACATGAGAAATGGGAGCATTCTGCCTGTTTTTAGAATCCAACTGCAGCTTTAGCTTTCTGACGTGCTTGTACAGAGCTCCAAACTTAGCAGGTTTTCTTGATTATATATATTTTTTTTCTTCAGCCATTGATGTTTAGGAAGGCTCTTCTAAGACAACTTTATCCCACTAGCTGCAGTGTTCCCTATGCCATTTTTTTCTTAGAGCAAGGTTAGAATTCTAAATCAAACTTAATTAAACTTTTCCAAGTGAGTAAATGTCAACATATGGGCAGCCACTTCACTGCTAATATCAAGCTAAAAACTTCTAATTTCTTCCTATGGGTTTTATTCATAATGATTTGTTTGCCTTGGCACAGTAGCCTATTCCAAGTGTGGTCTTAAAACATTTGATCATGAAAAAAGGCATTTCTTTTCCTCCTTATTTCCCCCTGAATTAGCCAATGCCATTTATATCAGCGTTCCAGTTAAGCAAATCAGAACTCATGCAGTTCTCTGGAATCCTAGTTCCCTACATTAATTCAGTTTATTGCATACATCTTTCAAACTGAGTTTGTCTTTCACATTCAGCTTTGTCATAGTTAGGACATTTAAATAACATGACTTGAAAGGGATGCCTCGTTTGTGCTGCGTGTTCTGCATTGCTGTAAATTGGTTTGCCTTGTTCTTAATGCAATACAGACCTAAAACACTTTTCTGGTAGAGCCAAAGCAACTGAGTTACCTCCAGGTAGGGTTTCTGAGGGCATCAAGGCTGGATGCTAAACAGGATTTCACAGCAAAGTATTGATATGTAATTTTATTCTGCATTGGAACTGAACTGAGGGCTTTTAGCTTTTTTTTTTTCCCCCATGAAAAGCCCTGAAAAAAGAGCCTTAACTGAATGACCAAGCAGGATTGTTTAAGAGTAAGACCACGTGCACCTTGTCTGCATTCCTGCAACAGTGACATACATTTGGAGAATTTTGCAACTATTTTTATCTATCCTGGATGAATACAAAGAAACCTTCAACCTTAAGTAGAATTTTCCTTGTGGACATTGGTATTTGTACTGAAATGAAAAGTTATGTCAGAATCAATTGCTAATGACAGATGTATTTTTTCGGTTGATTTAAATTTTTTTCAATATGTCTGTAGAGACAGTTAAATATTAATAAGTATTTTTCTTTATGGAATAATTATAGGTCATACTAAAAGATATACAAGCTGTTTGTAGCTTTATCTTTTCTAGAGAAGGTCACTGTTAAAATTATCCCAGCACAGCCTTCCAAGTGCAGACAAAGCTCTTGCTCTGTGGAATTTATTGTCCTGTGTTGGGACCCTGAGTTTTTGACTCACAGTCTTTACTTCTCTCAGTTAAGCCCTAAATTATTACTTACTTACAGAATTTAAGAGCATTATTATTTAAAAGATTACTTAATTATTTTGTTGGGGGTTTTAAAATAATTCTTTACTACCTCATAGGTTTAGTAATGCCTGTGAAGCTGTTTATGGTTATTTATTATTCTGGGGGTAAATATTCTTGATGCTGTGTAAAAACACTTGTTCTGCAAATTCTTACTGGGTTGCAGATATGTAAGTGACTGCAATTGCTCTTTTCTAAGTGTTTTGATAAAGACATGTTACACTGATTGTTTTATAAGATACAACCTTTGTTTTTACCATATTCTAAAATGCTTCTAGATTATTCAAGGTTGCATTAAAATTTTAATACACATTATCTTTTCTAAATCTTCCCTGTAATAAACTTCTGGATTCTTAGTTTCCTACTTTTCTGGCCGGGCATACAATCAGTCTGTCTGTCTTTCTGACTCTCCCTTTCCCCTGTTTCCTTTGAACCCCTCACATTTTGAATGAGAGAGAACAAGGGAGGTTTTTTCATCCAAAAATAGTTGGGGGGTTTTGTGTCAATTGGTATTTTTGTTGCAAAGTGGAAATCTGGTTTTGCTCCACTGTATCAAAACTATCCATTCTATACTGTTCACCACAAAAAGTGTGCTTAGGGAGCAAATTCCCAACTGGATGTCAGGGATAAGGAATGACAGAGGAATGACTTAAGTTCAAGAATTCAGGAACAACACATTAAGAAATTGTAAAATGCAAAATGTGCACATTGTGTCATAGGGGACCTGCAAATTAAATAATTATTTCGTAATGTAAAGTGACCTTCATCTGGTTTCTACAAATCTCCATTGGACTGAAAAAAGAATTAAGTCCTCCAGATACCTTCCCTTCATTAGAGTTGTGAAGATCACCCACAAAACTGGGTTGCTGTTAAATATTGCTCATTAGGTAGATTTCCAGGTTGCCAAGCACGACTTAACTCTCAGCTGGGGATGTGAGGTAATGAGTTAGAACTTTGGGATGAAGTAAAAAAATCTTCTCACATATTTCCCAGAAAGAGATTCTCCAGAAATATTAAATTCTCTAAGTAGAACTCAGCTAGGACATGACCTTGCAAGTGTGGTTGAATAACTGCACTTGACTTCTTGTTAATAAACACAGAGAACAACTTTCAAGGTCTGATTCTTTACATTTGAAAGCCGTGTTTTACCTTTTGAATTTGTGGTTATATTTAACAAACATCTAGCTCTGAGCAATATTCAGTAAAACTGTAGCAACCCAATGTCAAGATTTTTCCCTTGCAATCCCTAAGAACAGGACTTGTGACGAAAATTCCCATTTTTGCCCTTCTCTACTTTTTCTGTGGCAACAAAAGGAAGTAAAACTGAGTGTAAATATTACAGAAGCAGCTGCTTGGTCCTTGTTATCTTCCATTGCCTTTGGTGGAGTGAGGATCCCATCCTTTTGAGTGATCTTTCCAAAACACATTTCCTTGGAGGGGCCAGGCAGAAGAATCTTGCTCAACAACATCTCTTGAAGTTGAGTACTTTAATTAACATTTCTCTGCTCACGAATGTTTGTGATGGGTGAATATATATGCTTTCAGGGCTTACAGATTTGTTTCCTTGCATAAATATGTTGAAAACGTGTAAATATTTAATAATGAGCTCTAAAGTTGACAGTTACATAACTAACCCACAGGGACAGGATCTCTTTTTCTCCCTCCCCGCCCCCATGGAGTCCTTACATAACGAACTGATGCATCACAAAGCGAGGAATTCTAATACTGTTTTCACATATGTAGCAAGAAAATCACTTTTTACTGAATGTTAAAGCCCCCTAAACCTGAAATGTGTGTGGTTTAAGCATCTCACACTTGGAAATCCCTTCTGTGGGGCTGGTTGCAGAACCAAACGTGGTTTTGGAGGGCACAATCTGACTTACTGCAAGGATCTAGAAAATGCTTTTCACGGCTGAGTCAGTCCTTGGAGAGTGTGAGAGAGACAGAAATCTTTGCTTTTTTTGAGGTTCATGTGATTTCTGGACCTTTGCTTTAGCTGTGGCTCTGTGGTGACACTGAGCTGTGCCAGCCAGTGGCCTCACTGCTTTCACTGTGCCCTTATGGAAGTGATTCAACATCTCATGATGCAGCGTCACAGGGAGGATTTGGGGCAGGAATATCATTAGCTAGCAATCACTCCTTGCACTGATTTTGTGGCAAATGATCCAACACAACCAAGAATTTGTGAAAATAAATATTACAATATCCATTATGCTTTCAAAAACCTTGTTAATGAGAGGAGTTTATTATATTTATTGCATAATTTTTGGTTATTCCTTTTCTTACACGGCTAAATACATTTGACAAAGTCAGTAACATCACTGGTGGTGTTGGTAATAAGAGCCCAGCTCTACTAATGAAAAAGCTGTAGCTCAGAGCTGCTCAATTTGCTTCAATAAAATCAGCGCTGCAGCTGCGGCGAAGGAAAAATGTCTTTAGAGAAAGCGATTAAATAAAAAGTTTCTATCATGGGAACCGTTGTCTTTCTGATGACAAAACCAGTTTGACTGACTAAAAAAAATTACCTCTGGGGGCGTTAGGAGATTTTCCTGGGGAATTTAAATGCCACAAGGTATTCTCGGCTTAAAAATAGAAAAGTGTAGGTTGAAATGAGTAGCTGAGAGGTAGGTGCTGTAGGTTGGGACTGAGGAATACAGATGTTCACAGATTCTGAAAAATGTACTTTTTCTGATTTAAAAATTACTGTGCTGCAGCTGAAGATGGTATAGTTTGTAATTATAATCATTATGTTATTCAAAGCAGCTGTAAGAATCTCTCCTGTAGTCGAAATTTTAAGCAGGTATTCTTTTTAGCTGCACTGTGCCTGTGTGCTTCCTTCTGTATTTGCCCAGATTTGGTTGATTTTATAAGAAACATATATTGAAATGGTGTCTATGATATTAAAAGCATTCCAGTTGCCAACAGGACATGAGCCTGGGAATTTGTCAGATGATGCTGTCTGGCTATTTGTGGCCTTTTTCTATTTTTTTTTTTCCTTTCCCCCTTTCTGGCTTTTACTGAATTGAAATGATTGATAACACCAAACAAATTATTTTCTCCTGCCAGATACAGTGATGCTTCTTGCTCATTGTCTTCCTGAAGTGCTTTAACTTGCTTCTGTGTATCCTCCTCTCCTTTCTCACCTTCCCCTTTTGGCACAAGTGCCTTCAAGTTTTTTTGTACAGTTCTCTTCCCCTTTAAAATATCCTATGCTTTTCTTCCTTGTCTTTTCCCTTCTAAACCTTTATATACAATTAAAATACTGCTAATGTAGAGTAGGTTTCTCAGGCTAATTTTTAATTTACTGGTAATTAGGTACATAAACCTCTTGGGCAGGTTCTTGGGCAGGTTTTGAGCCCATAGTTCCAGGTTGCTGTAGCTTCTGATGAGATGGAAACCCAGGTTGCTGTGATTTCAGATCATAGAATCATAGAATCAGCTGGGTTGGAAGGGACTTCCGAGATCATCAAGTCCAACCCTTGATCCAACCCCGCTGTGGTCCAACCCCGCTGTGGTTCCCAGCCCATGGCACTGATGCCACATCCAGTCTCTTTTTAAAAACCTCCAGGGATGGAGAATCCACCACTTCCCTGGGCAGCCCATTCCAATGGCTGAGCACCCTCTCTGCAAAGAAATTCTTTCTAATATCCAACCTAAACCTCCCCTGGCACAACTTGAGACTGAGCCCTCTTGTCTTGCTGATGGTTGCCTGGGAAAAGAGACCAACCCCCCCCTGGCTCCCCCCTCCTGTCAGGGAGTTGCAGAGAGTCAGGAGGTCTCCCCTGAGCCTCCTCCTCTCCAGGCTGAACAGCCCCAGCTCCTTCAGCCTCTCCTCATAGGACTTGTGCTCCAGTCCCTTCCCCAGCCTCGTTGCTCTTCTCTGGACCTGCTCCAGCCCCTCCATGTCCTTCCTGAGCTGAGGGCCCAGAACTGGACACAGCACTCCAGGGGTGGCCTCACCAGTGCTGAGTCCAGGGGCAGAATCACTTCCTTGGACCTGTTGGCCACACTGTTCCTGACACAGGCCAGGATCCATTGGCCTCCTTGGCCACCTGGGCACACTCTGGCTCATGTTCAGCTTCCTATCAATCCAAACTCCCAGGTCCCTTTCTGTCTGGCTGCTCTCCAGCCACTCTGTCCCCAGCCTGTAGCACTGCAGGGGGTTGTTGTGGCCAATAATGAGTAACTGTGATGCTTTGCAGTATTTTCCCATTCTTTTTCTCCTGAATCCTCTTTACCTTTGGATTTTATCTTCCTTTCATCTCCCTTGTATAGAAAACTTTTTCAACAGCCTTTGCTGACCTATTTCTGGTCCATTTTTAAGCTTTTAAAATTCTGTTCTCCTTCCACAAGGTTCTGGTAGCGTCCTTTCAGGTATTTTATGGGTACAATCACCTGAGCCTCTGTTTGTATTTCTGAGAGTTCTTTGAGGCTGCCCTTTCAGGTCCTCCTGCTCCTCTGTGGGGGTTCAGCTCACCTGTGTGTTCCTGCACACCTTTGGGATCAGCTGATCCATTTTATGGTTTCACCTGCTTTTTCTATGCTGAAGGAGTCCCAGCCCTTTATGTTCTTGACTTGCAGTCAGATCTTTAGCATCAGCTTTAAACCCTGTGTGCATTTTCTGTCCTGTGGCAATGAGACTTTGAGGCATGACACACATGGCACTTGTTCAGAGTTATGGGAGAAAAGAGCTTCATATTCAAAACTTGTTTACTTCTCTGGAATTGGGTTTTCTGACAGATAGGACCTGTGTTAAACACAATTTAAAATGAGTATATCACAATTCACTGTCTTGGAATAAAACCCTGCCAAAACCCACATATGCAAATTAAAAATTCTTTTGTGATGCTTTCAATCTGTGCATTCCAGTAAAGTCTCAGGCATATTTTTGGATGACACTGAGAACCCCGTGCTATCAGTGAAAGCAGAACAGCAATCTTAGAACCTAACACAAATTTTTAAAGCTTATATGAGCATTCTCAATAGACATTAGATGCTTTAAACTGTATTTTGCTACTTAGGCATATTATTATGTTGTCTTTCATGTGTCTTAATTATATTTCTTATTTTCTCCTTATCCGTAAAGTCAATACTGGGTCATTCTTGGTACTGCAATAAGACAGTATAAGTGGATAATTGAGTAATATGTGTGGTTTTTCCCCCTAGAATAAATACAGTTTCTTCCTGTAAATTCATGGAAGCCCTTCTAGAATTTCTAGAAAACCTTGTATGCTATAATGGCAGAAGAAAAATTAAAAACCTATTGTTTTTCTTACATATATAAGAAAACATTTGACAGACTTAGACCAATGGAGATGCAAGTTTCCTTTTTTTCCCTCCTATTAAAAGTACTTTCAAAATAGTTTTAAAGCCAAAACATAACACAGTTCAAGAAAATGTTTCCTGACAGATAGGTCATCTCCTGAAGGGCAGGTTGCATTTTAAAATCCTGCTTGTTGGTAAATTTATGTTCTGAAAAGAATCCATTCCGAAACTTTGCTACTGTAAGAACCAGAGGGTTATTTGCTAGAGTTTGTTCCTGTAGCAAGAACAATGTGCATTAATTTATCTGGTATTTTTATCCAATCATTTCTGTAGGACTGTAAAAAGGGAAAATTTTGGGAAAGTCTGATGATCAACTTGGTGAATCATTTGGAGAGCCTGGTTTTAGTTCTATTAGGCCAGAGCCACAAAAAGAGCAGTTTCATTTTTGAATTATTGTTACAAATCTTAGATACTCCAAAGTCTTGCTCAGCTGCTGCTTGAATTGGGAGGTATCTGGTCCTTTATATTCAAATTCCTCACGTGGCTGAAATTCTGCTTCCTCTAAACCCAAAATGTACTGAGAAGGAAGCGCTGGGCTCTGCTGGCTCTCACTCCTACAATTTCTTCCTCCCCTTCAAATACCTCTGCTCCACCTGAATTTATCATTGTCAGATTGAATGAACAGAAAAGAAATAAAATGCATTAAAGGTTTTGTGTTTTTTTTTTTATTGGATTATAGAGAATTTTTTTAGGATTTTAGAATTTACAATCATAAATTATTAATCAACGTGGAAGCTCATCAAATTTAGGGGCTGTTTCCAAGAGCTTGATCTCAGTTCAGTTTGTTTTCTTCAGATTTTCTTCCATTCTTACAACCATTTTTCCCAGCTGTAATAAAATAAACTTTTTAAGCTGAAGGGTGAATTATGTTCTTTGCTTGTGCATAATCTATGAGGTATCTACGGGTAAACACGTTCCTTTCATCTTAATGGTAACATCTTGTATTATTTGCATGCTTTGTGATGCTATTTGTGTTGAAATGGAGATCAGTTCTGACAATACACAAACACAAAGTTAACTTTGTTGCTCAAATCAATGAATACTTTTATTTTTTACTTGGTTTTGTTAAATCAGTTTTGTTTTTTTTTTTCCTGAAGGGACTTGGAAATATTCTTTTCCAAGCCTTTCCGGGTGCAGTGTGTTAGCCCAGGGTTCAAGTGCACTGTTATTTTGTTTTTCTGACACATTTCATATGCAGGGACCAGATCTATTGGTTCTTTGGAATAATAACAATTCCTTTCTCAAAATTAGTAGCTTTTTGCTGTAGAGATATTCCACTCAGCTAATATTACTGTGAAGTTTACACATGTCCAGAGCCATAACAGGATTCTTATAACAAAGGACAAAGCACAGCTCGTGTCTTTCAAATGGCTGATTTTTTTTTGGGGGGGGGGGGGTGTGTGTGCTGATTCAGCTCAAATTAAAACTTGTGTAAATATTACAGAATATAAGTTCTTGATTTTGTAGAAAATACCACAGCATAAATTATCAGTAATCCATGTGCAGAAATCAAGGCCTTTCAGTGGAAAGTCTGCTACAGAATAAAGTAAATAAATAACCCCCAGTGGAAATGCTCAACACCACCTTTATTGGCCAGTCTGCATGAAACTGGTGTCAGTCAACCTGGACCAAGGGATCACCAGGGGAAACAACATCTCTTTGCACTTTACTACAAGCTGGACTAAATTTTAACCATCTGAAAAGGAAATAAAGTCAGTCTTTGACTGTGGCTGGACCAGGCCACGTTCCTTTTGTGAGAAAGAGAAGAGGAAGTATGCTCTTAAAAGACAGAATATTTTTAATACTTAATTCTAAATGATATTGAATGAAAAATATTGATAGTGAATTCTGATGTTATATTTGCCAAAGCAGAATTGCTTGTACTAGGAAAGCACTTAACACAAACAAGTCAAAAGTGAAACCACTGGTTCAGAAAAGGAATCTAAAATCCAACAGACCAGTGAAGATGATTAATGTTGAACAGAGCAAAGTTGATTAGTGCTTCCCAAAAGTAACACTCTGCTGAAGGAGGAAATTGCAGATTTGATTTTTAAGTTGCATTTGCCACTAGTGTCAAGTAGCTTAAGGTGCTGAATTTACAAAAGGCTACTTAATTTCTTTCTTGAGTGCTATAAAAATGGTTTCTTTAGCGAGGTTCTTGTACCTCATGTGAGTCATCAGTCCAAGGGCATCCCTGCTAGTAGAGCCTCTGCTCTTGGGAGTGGGCTTTGCCTTTCACTCAGGTGAAGTTGAAATGCAAACTGCAGAGAACTTTGCCAAAAACTCCACTTATTTTCATTTTCTGCCAGGCATTTCAGTCTCATCTTTCTTCCTCTGACTTGTGGTAATTTTGTTGTTGTTCATACCCAAGTGTAATTACTCAGCTGGTTAATGAATTATGATGCTTTTTGTTACCGGGAAGTCTTTGTAACTTAAAAATAGAAATACAAATTGCTTGTTAATTCCCTCTAGTGACAGGTGACAAATACACTGAAATTAAACCTTAGTCATGGGTGGAAGCGACACGGTTGCTAAGGCACTAAATTCCCTGGTACTTAGGGAAGGTGGAAAAGGGATGGCA
The DNA here is from genome assembly GCF_025592945.1 of Manacus candei. Lineage (NCBI taxonomy): Eukaryota > Metazoa > Chordata > Aves > Passeriformes > Pipridae > Manacus > Manacus candei. The sequence continues at coordinate 1,439,243 of NW_026138084.1, forward strand.
AATGTCCACCTTCCTGAAAAATGAGAAGATTTCTCCCTTGGTCCCTCAGGGTGGGAGTCTCTGCTGTCCAGGTTGAGATCTCTCTCCATGGGTTGGGATATCTCTGGATTGAGTGATTTTAGTCCAATATTTCTTTTATGCCTTCTGTCATTAAGAAGGAGAGCTATGTCAGCTTTATTTTGTGGATGCTATTTAGACAATCTATTTAAATTTTAATTGCATATCGGGAATAAATAAATGTGTATAAAGTAATTCAGAATTAACAGTTTAGAATACATAGAGTGTATTTTTTAATACTGTTTTACTTGTGACAGAAATAATGTACTTGCAGTTCTGTAAGTATGCCACTATTTCTCTGGAATATCTGGAATCTTCTTCTGTAAGCAAGATTGATGAATGTATATCAGGCCATTATTTTTACCCAGTGTTCCCTAATACACTGAAATACTTACATATACTAATACTAATATATAATACTAATATACTTAGTTAATCTCAGTATTTTTTTAACAAGTGTTCCTTCCAACTGTGTTTAGTTGAGAACATTAAGAAACTGCGTTGAAAATTATTTGTTGAATCCCTTTTAATTTAATTAGGGCAGGGAGGGGTTAATGTTAATTTAATGCCATTGTTTTGCATTGATTAATGTCTTTCATTGTGCAACCCTTCTTGCTCCTTTCAGTAAGTCATCCTTATTTCTGCAGATGCTTCATGGCTCACGTGGAGCCATCAACCCTTCTATCAGACAGCAGAATTGGTGCTTTCTTTTTCCATTGGTTTAGTTTGGGTTGTTCAGCAGAAAAGTTAAAAGAGCTAAAATGTCTGTTGATTTCCTCCTCTTTTCCACAGACATCTCTATTTGTGCTTTCTCTCCATCCTGCCATATTTCATTAGTACTTGGAAAAAGGGGTTCCATTCCTTAACCTTGTTGTCATTTCCCAGCAAGTTTTCCTTGGGACGAACCCGCCCTTCCCTGAACTGACCCTCAGCGTTGTCTTTGCAGGGTGTGGTACTGCAACAGGAGGAGCTGAAGATGAAGGTGAGGCTGAAGCTGGCTGGATTGAAGGTGCTGCCATCCTACTCTCCGTTATCTGTGTTGTCCTTGTCACTGCCTTCAACGACTGGAGCAAGGAGAAGCAGTTCCGTGGGCTCCAAAGTCGTATTGAGCAGGAACAGAAGTTTACTGTTGTCCGAGGTGGACAGGTTATCCAAATCCCAGTGGCAGAGATAGTAGTTGGGGACATTGCACAGGTGAAATATGGTAAGTTCTATCAACTGGCTGTCTGCCTTTATGGGCTTTATATCTCCTCCTTTCACTTTCCAGCAGGACAGACACACTTCACGGGAAGTGATTTAAAAGGCAGGGTTATGGGATGTCAATATTTGCATGGCAAGGTAACATTTGGCTGTTAGGGCGAAAGGAGAACCTGATATACCTGCTGTAAAATTGGAGTAGGAAACCAATTTTGTTGTTGTAATCTTCACTTTTTACTGGCCAGGACAAGAACTGGTCATCCAAAGGTAGTTCTCTTTCATGAAGGATTTTACACTGTCTGAAATTTTTGGGTTTTATTCAGTTAGGAATAAGAAGAAGTTTTTTGAAATGCTCTGTAAAAAGGGGAATTGAGCCTCTGTGCTCACCTCACTTAATAAGCTGCTCCAGATCCAGATGGATCCTGTAAGTTCTCCCAGATCAGATGCCTGATAATTGCATGTCATAGGGAATGCCCTGTGCTCCAGGGAAGTGGAAGACTCTTGCAGGAGCTCTGTGTACTCTGTGTTTGTGTGACATGGTATTTTCCAGCAAAATGCCAGTTCTGTCAGCCATCAGGTTTCTCCTTGACTTATTTAAGGGCTTCCTGAGAGGGGAAAGGGAAAGGGCAGCTTGACTGTTTATTAGCCACTGTTAATTCCTATGAAGTCTGACAGAGAAACCTTGTCATGAAGAGCACTGCTCCTGCCAAACCTCAGTGATTAGGATGTTCATCCTAGGCTAAATGTGAGGCATCCTGATTCTCAGATAGAACTAAGCAAAAAATACTTGAAATACAAACGTTCTTCCCTACAGCATTGCAGTACTGTGGCTAATATGGACAGAAACAGTAACAATTCCTTCACTTTTGCTTTAATTTTAATCCAGTTGTTGTTAATCGCGCTTTCATAATTAAAATACTTACGTAATTATAAAAACAATCTTACTAATGCACAGTGGTTTTCCATTACCATGCTCTTACCCAAAGGTGATCTCCTACCTGCTGATGGGATATTTATTCAAGGAAATGATCTTAAAATCGATGAAAGCTCCTTGACTGGAGAGTCAGACCAGGTCCGCAAATCTGTTGACAAAGACCCAATGCTGCTGTCAGGTAAATCACTGCTGAGTTATCTTGTGTGCTCTGCTTTGTCCATGTTTTGTTTTGTCTTCATTTTCCCTGCCACGAGGTTTCGGTAACCCAGACACAACGGATGTTTTGATCACAGACTTGTCTGTTTGTCATTTAAATGATGTTGTTGTTTCTTGATGGAGGGCAATTATTTCTGATCACGGTACTTGTAAAGGCAGAGAGTAACAAAACTTTTTTCAGAGGAAAAGGAAAGTATCAAGTAGGGAAATAAAAAGTGTTTTAATTCATTGTATGTTAGTTTTAATTTAACCATTGAATTTCAAAGCCTTTAAACACTTCTTGTGTATAGCAGGTAAAATAGAAAAAGATACAATGCGTTTGGAAGCAACTGGATGTACTAAACCATTTTGAGCTTCACTCCTGTGATAAATTCTAGTTATTTTTAATGTTTGTATTTTGAAATATAATTCTATACAGTAGATCAGTGAAACAATGTAATTTTTTAGTACTAATAGGTCATAATGAACTCCAGCTGGGATGTGATCACAAAATAACAACCTGCAGATGTGTAACAATCATCAATGTGTTATAAACTGAAAAAGTCCTTTTCAAATACTCCAGTTTCTTTGCTATAAGGAGAGAAATTTGTTATTATGTGTTTAATGCAGAGTTAAATTTTTTACCCTTTATTTTTCTTATGTGATTACGGAGGAGGTGTAGAACTAATGTGATATTTTACTCAACACTGCACACACTTTTGTTCCATACTTACCCTAATAAATTTTGAGTCCTGCCATGTTAGAAAATCCCTGGACTCTTATTTGCTTAGGAAAAGAATTGATGACTTGTGATTCTATCATGGAAGAAATTACCTTCTTCCATAGACACGGTGCAGGATTTAATCCCAGTGCTGATGCACTGGATATTGTTACTCATCCAAAACCTTGGAAACCACCATGTCTTTTAGGGTGGGTTTGACCTGGTTTAAAAATTGATTTCCTATGTAATGCTGATCTAGACCTGTATTTTTATAAAACTTGTTTAAAGAAAAATCCCCAAACCAACCCCCTGCAAAAGCATCAAAGACACCTTATATCAAAGCACCTGAAGACATCAATAAGTTATCTGCAGGCAGACTTTTGGAATTAAGACAAATATTGTCAGGATGTTACTTGCCATTTTCCTCCCTATAATCGTGTCCTGGAAATGAAAACAGTTGAGGTTTGACAGGAAACACTTGAATTACAGCCACAATTTGTTTTGTGAGTCTAAATTTAGTGGAAGACAACCACCCAGAATTGGGAAGTATTATTTTCACCATTGGCACCTGAAAGAGTGTTTTTAATATTCAATCAGCTTCAATGACATAATTAAACTAAATGAGTTTCTGTGCTTAATGTCCTGTTTAATCATTCAGATAGTTGTTTGCTGTACTTGGGAGGCAATTCTAAGAGTCCAAGTGCTGCCTAAACCAGATGGTTCATTTCCATCTGTCCGTGGCACACGGGGCACCACCCAGGAGGGCAGAAACGCCAAAAAAGGCCCTGAGGTACCTGGAACCAAAAGAAGCAGCTTCTCTTCTATAGTTCCACTGCACTTCTGGCTGGAATATTTCCCTTCTTTTAGTTCATTAGCAGGGTTTTGCATGCAGGGTGCAGCACAAGCCACTGTGTAACATCTTTGGCTTAAACGAGACTGTGGTAACGTTCCTTCTCCACGGTGAGTGTGGACATCTATCAACCAAGAGGTGAAGGCAGCTTGGGAACCAAACTGCTGCTCATCTTGAGCCTGATGTGGCCTTTAAATTTGGTACAGTTCAAAACTGGTAGAAATCCACGAGTCCTAAATAAGTTTTCAGTGGGAGTCTCAGTATTGCACCCACTGCAGTATTCTGGGGTACCACTTATTCTATTAATTAACATTAAAAATACCTTAGGAGGCTTACTTCTTACACCTTTTTCTCCCAGTTATTTAGATTAATTAGATGAAGATATGAAGGAGCTCACCTAGTGTAGTTCTACTCAACTGAGGCTGGCAGAACATTACTTCACCCTGACTGAACTTTTAGCACTGTCTGGTTCCATCAACGTGCAACAAGGATTTGAAAGAAAGGAAACAGAGCTTAATCAAGAACAAATAAACCAAAGATATCTCTTGATCGTGGTGCTTTGTTAGGTCTTGGAAATAAAAAGGAAGCTTAAAGGAATTGGGCCAGATATTGCCTGGAACAAAATAGTTCTGATTCAGTCTTAATTCCCTACCAGAAAACCCAGAAAATATTCCAAGCAGAATTTCAGAACCAAGCACCTAACTTAAAAAGTTATGAATTATTTGGATATATTAAGTTATTTGTAGATGAGAATTTTTTTTTTCTGGAAAACTCCTTGTTTTCATAGAGGATATTGTGATGGTTGGTTCACTTTATTATTAACTTCAGTTGCCACTTACTAATTGCAGTGACTGAACCAGTTCTTTAGATGCCCATAGAGAATTTTTGTTCCCCAAAAGTTTGCTGTAAGTAGCAAAACAGTATCAAACTCACAAACTGGCATGTTCTGCTTTGCTTTTCTTGTTTTTTTTTCAGCCCTATTTCCAATCTATTACACCAGTACTATTATTAGATTTGGGAATTTCTGAGTCCTATGTTTAGTTGGATTTTTGTCCGAAAAATATTTGCTGCAATAGGTTCCTGATCCATCTGATCTGTTTCTCTCCTCCCTGGCTAAACTAGTCATCTTTTTCCATCTTGGAATGTTCACCACTTATCAACTTTGAATTAAGTACTCTGCATGTTAAAGAATGTATTTTGCTACCATGGAGTCTTGAGAGGGAAAGAAGTCAGTAGAATAGGTCAACAAGAAGTTGAAATACAAGCTTATTGTACAGATAAGGGAAAAACATGCAGCCACTCCAGAGTTCCATTTGTATAACAATAGCTGATTGAAGTCACCGAGCCTAATTGTGCATCCAAATTAATGTCATTATAATGCCATTTAAGTGGTGAAATTGCCAGTCAGGTGGAAGGAGGTTCAGCTCTTTGCTTCAGCTCAGGTGGTGAAGAATTTTTCAATAGTACTCGTGGAACATAATCTGGTGATAAATTAATACCTGCTCTCAAACAAGCTTCTCTGTGCACCTCAACATTTTTGCAAACCTGAACATTAAGGAAAGGTTCAGAAAGGCAATTCTGTGAAGGCATTTTTGCCTTCTCCAGGTGTGCATAGGTAATGCACATTTGAAATGTGGGTGAGTGTTTTCCTAATAAAGCTGGTTTTATAGCATGTGTTATATGCTGAGATAACAAAGAATATGGTTCCAAAATGGGAAATAAAAGACAGAAAAGACATCATTATATTAAAAAAGGTAAAGACTCGGTTTCTTTTTAGGGGTAACACAAGGTAGACACAGCAACTGAATTATATCAGAGGATATCCATCAGGGGGGTGTGTGACATTTTTGGAGGATATTTCTGCCCACCCTTTCAGTCCAATACAGAAGAATATTCCTTAGAACAAAACAGAGCAATACAACCAGCAAGCTCTTAATTAAAATGTATTTTAAATAGTGACACATCCTAAGGGAGGTTCCTCTGAATTTCTGAGTGAAGTTTCAGAGATTTTCTGTTTTGACTGAACCGGTACAACCAAGGCTGGGCTGGATTTTAAAGATCTTTTCTGTTCCTTTAGGCTTGAATTGAGCTTGGTTTATGGTTTTTTTGTGTGGCCCTGCTAATTTGTATGTTTATTATGTTTTGCTGAAAACAAAAGGCTTCTTAAGGAATCAAATTTTATCTCAGAAAGTCATGGGAACAGTTCTCAATGCACTGAAGAGATCTGATGCTTTTGTTGTTGTTGTTTTGTTTAAATACATCTGGCCATTAGTGCATTTTTGTTTTTATTTGGCTTATTACTGCTGAAATTTTCTTAGTGTTCTGATGAGATATTTGTGCTCTCAAATTAGGCTCAGTGTTGACAGATGTTCTCTCTAATCTGTGTTTCTGTTTTCCTTTTAAGAACATGGGAGATTTTGATTATTTAGAGAAAGATATTTTGATTATAAATAGATAGTTGCATTGCTTACTATGTTCTAGCACAGCAACTTATTGACCACTACTAAAAAAATGGAATTTTAAAAAAAAGTGTGTTGCAAGTGTGTGTGTATACTTATGTAAAACATTGATCTGTTTAAGGACACATCCATATATCCTTCCCTTTTTCAGCTTTTGAGATAAATCAATAAATTTGTACAGATGAGAATGAACTCAATGGTTTTTTTTAAAAAAAAGGGAGAGAAAAAAGGTCTTTCTATGGCTTTAGTAGATCTGAATGCCTGAAGGGATTCTAAATGAGAAATTAATTGTATTCTTTTGAGTGAGGTGAGGATCTAAGGAGCAATAAGTTAAAACCAAACAAGCAGTACCTGATTTTCTTCTCAAGGCTTATGGTTTGTGTGTTACACTCTATTTTTTTAGTTTCCAAACTACTTCTTCAAATACAGGAAAGAGTATTTAAAAAAATGCCCAAGCCCAGTAAACATTCACTCCTAGTTTGCTCTGAAAATTATTGCTTTTTCTCTGTGCTCTCACAAATGCCTTGCACTGAACAGACATAACATAATTTTCTGCTAATAAAGAATAAAATATAAAGTCTATTTCAATTAATAGCTTTATCTATCAGAAGTTTCTGGTCATTATATATATTGTTTTCACCTGTTTCATAGGAACACTACAGATCAGCTTTATATCTTTTAAAATTCACTGCCTGCTAAGGACACATCCCTTCAAATATTCGAATATTACCTCAATAATGACTTTTCTGTCACTTTTTGATGCCATCCTTGGTGTATTTGTACCTGTGACACAGTGACAGGGTTTTTTTACCGAGCTTTCAGTAACTGGCCTTAAATACATGTGATAACAACAAGTTGTTCCATTTCACAATTTATTTATTTTTTTTCAGAAATAGTCAGTGTTCAATTGCATTGACTGGCCTTTTGCAAATCTCTGTTATAAAATTTTTCCAAAGTGTAAATCCAAATTTTTTGGATCAGAAATTTCTGTTTTGGTGTGTTTCCACAACCCATAGCTAAAGGTTTCTAAGAGGTTTTCCTTATCTTAGATGTTTTTAACATTTGAGTCAATATACCAATAAAAGCTATAAATAATTTATATAAAATAAAGCAAAAAATATTACTCATAAGGAATTGACTTAACATTACCTAGTTAAACAGAAAAACTCAATGTCCCTGTCAATTTGATTTAGACCAATAGAAATCTCTCATACTGAATTTGTTTTCAATATTCTCCTTGCTATTTGTGAATCTCCTGATTTAATTCAATATCTCCTTAAATATTTTTTGCTGTGTTGATTTCTCAAGTTTAAAGCCGTAAAATTGTCTTCAACACTATTTTTTCCTGTGCCTGGAAGTCAACCATAACTGAGAAAAATGAGAGAAATTGCACATATTTTTGTTTTGTTCATGTAATTGTACAGGCACTGTAATCTTGACTGGAGTCCCTGAGGGACATTTGCAGAACTCTGGAAAAAGATTTCCAAAGTTAACAAGAATTAGCTGTGTGAAGCTAAACCATTATGTTCCAGGAGGTAAACTTGATTACTGACATTTCTTTTAAAAAGGGAATCTGATGTGTTTGGTTCAGGGATGTGAGGCCTAAAGCTCACTAATTCTTGCTTGAGAGTAATATACAACAGAGATTGTTTTAGTTATGTAGTTATAATTCCCTCAGGATAGATTTTTAAAGTGTAACAAATAACTCTTGGTACTGTAATAGGTGTCTTGCCTAATTTTATTTTCTTGGAGTTGTATGTAACTTATAATGTATGTTTTCAGGTACCCATGTCATGGAAGGTTCTGGAAGAATGCTGGTAACTGCTGTGGGGGTGAATTCTCAAACTGGCATCATCTTCACTCTGCTGGGTGCTGGAGGGGAAGAGGAGGAAAAGAAAGACAAGAAAGGTAAATTCCACGACACATAAGGATGCTCCTAAGAAAACTCTTGGCCTTTGTGCAGCCAGAGCTCTCCTCCGTTCTTGACAAATAACTATGATTTTTAAAACTTCCTTTCTTTTCTTTTTTTCTTTTTGGACACGTTTTTGCCATCACATGTCACACAGAAAAACGGCAGAAGCTGTTAACCAATAAATACATTGGATAACAAGATGTTTTTCCAGTGTGAAATTGCAAACTCCCAGGACATAATTAAATCCAGGGGGATCCATGGGCATGCTCCCTTTGCCGTGGCTTCTCTACATGAATCCATGCTCACCTGCAGTTTGCTAGGGTTTGGCTCTTGTGCATTTATATCTATGTAACTTTTTTTTTTTTCAGGAAAAAAACACAAACCCTCTTGGCCATGGAAATAGCTGCTTAGAGCTTCAAAAATAAGATAAAGATAAGATGTGGTTTTTTGCTAGCCCAGCTGTTTAATGTCAGTGACTGACTTTAGAGGCATTTTAATTTCTTAAGGTGTAAAGGTCAAGCTAAGAATAGTAAAAGACCAGAATGTAGCAGTAAGTGTTAGCAGACAGTTTAACTTTCATCAGTTAATGAAATCAAGGAGCCTCTTTAGACTTTTCACCTTATTATAGTGTGATGTCATAATCTACTGCTAATTTATGGATTGCACACTAAATAGAAATATGATTTAATGTCTGTCCTTTCCAGTTTTTGTTCACAGTCATGTAAATTGTTCTGCTTTCAGAATTTCTTTCCAAGTCCGTCCTGAGAATATTTGCCTTTCAGACAGAATTAAGGGCCAATGAATATGAGGTTTTTAGATATTTCTGCTCTTTCTAGTGGGTCTCCCTATTAATAAAAAGAAACAGTCATAGCTTTTCTGACCATTCTACTTGGTATAGTAGAATAGGATATATAGATAGGAGAGTAGATAGGAATATAGATAGGAAAGCCAAATTCATATGGTTTTCATGGCCTATAGCTTCCATTTCTGAATATATTCAACAAGGGGTTGCCACTGGCTCCCTGTTGCTCTGAGGAAATCCCTTTTTACTTAACCAAAGACCCTGTGAAACGTTTACCATTTCATTTCTGCACAGAAATGCCCAATTCCTGCAAGACACAGGGAGTTCTAGGAAAATTAAAGAGAGAGAGACTGAAAGTAAAAGTCTTTCAAGTCAGGCTAGTTTTGAACAGTATCTTGGAGTTTGTTCTTGCTGTAGGAGAAAGGCTTCCATACCTTTTGAGATCTGGCAGCATCTGCTCTGGTGGTGCCTGGGGATACTGTAGATGAGAAGGAGCAGCTTCAGTCCCTGTCTGATGAGGGCAACTGAGCTCCTTGGTTTAACTGGGCTGGACTCTGGATGTTACTTTGCTCAGGACACTGGTGGTTCCCTCAGGTTTTATTGTGGATAGCCTGGAAAAACAGGGAAAAAGAAATCAGGGGTGGCAGAGTAACACAGTATAGTCATAACTCACAACCCAGGGACAGAGATTTTTACAGAGACATGTTGGAACTTTGGATGCAGACACTGAATCTAATATAGAAAATACATAATACAGAAAATTCCTCCACGTTTTCTGGTGCTGCTGGCAGCTTTGTGCTCGTGCAGAGCTGGTTGTGTATGGAGACCCAAACTCAAATAACACAAACCTACAATTCTCTGAAACCCTGCCAGTCCTAAATGCTTGTTTTACTCTGTGTGGGGTGTGTGCTTTTATTGTTCATTAACATTGTGTAAAAATCATCATTCAGGTGGGAAACAGGAGGACGGACAGCAGCTGCCAGGTAGAGTAAAGAACTGTACCATATCAAACAGAAGGCTGAGGCTTTTAGCCAGTGAGCTTTGGTGCAAATCAGGGGTGAACTGCTGATTGAAATAATTGTCTTCGAATCAGTCAAGTTTAAAATTAAAGAGTGATTTCGAATCAACAGGATTGTCGGTGGCAAATCATTTCAGTGTGCACGCATCGCTGGTGTTGCAAATCTTAATGCTGAGTCTGAATAATCAGCCATTCTCCAGAAGTAAATTACAAAGTATTAAATGTTGGAGTCCATGATTTGCTGTGAGCAGTTCATGCTGTGCTGGTTAGTGTGGGCAATCAAATGGAATGAAAAACAAGCCCAAGCAACAAGACCAGTTGAAGTCGTTGGCATCACAGTAATCAAATTTGCAATTGAAATGCTCATGAATGCTCTTACCCAGGGTGTGTTTTTAAATCCTCTCTGCTGTTTATTTTCTCTTCCCAATTTGTCCTTTGTAAATAAAATCAGACCATTTTTCTGGAATAACAGCCCAGTACGGTGTCAAACAGTCCCTGTGGGGCAAGTGCTGAAGAAGTTTGAGGGTCTCAGTCAGGGTTCATTGTAGGACTTGTGTTCTATTGTGAGCAATTTACCAACAGAAACAAAACAAAATTAGTTTTATCTGTTATTTGTAGAGACTAATTTTCCCAACTCTGGTATAAAAAACATAATAAAATGATAAAATATTCCTCTAGTTTATCACTTTCCTGTTAGGAAATATTTCTTGACCAATTCCCCTAATATGTGGATAATTACAGAAAACAAAAAACGTTTGTTTTCTAATACTTTTTTCGTTTTACCACAAACCAGGAAATATGTGACATCCATTCTTTACATTTAAAATAACTCATTATTCTCCTCAGGGCTATATTTGCCATTTCCATATAAAAGACAAGAAAATTTAACGTTTCTACTCAGATCACTGTGCATATTAACCAGGTGATGGCAGGTCATAGACTGAGCACATGTTAGACTGGAATGTATGTCATGATACATCATAATGTGCAGCATTATATAAAACACAAAATATGTAATGTTAAGTACTATGTAGTCGTATGTACATATATAGACACAATGAATATTTTAAATGGCTATTTTAAAGCTACCCATGTATTGTGTAAATTAATTAACTCAAAAGGAAACATTTCAACCTTTTTAGTGTTTGCATAACATTGTGCTAAAATACAAAAAATAACACATAAAAGGACTAAAACAACTACACAGCTACACTACTGTGTAGTCAGTTATCATCAACTTTTACTTTGTTAAGTGTTTCTTATTTATTTATTATTATTATTATTGTTATTGTTATTATTTCATGTCTGAGTTTTTACCTTACTTTTGTAACACCTTTACAACGCTATTTTGCTTTTGAAATTTATGTTAATTTAATTTAAAGCTGTTTGATTTTGGAGAAAAAAAAATGCCGTGGATGTTTTTTTTTTGTTCCGCGTGAACGTTTGGTCATGTTGTTGTTATTATTTATTATTTATTGTTGTGTTGTTTTTTGTTGTTTTTTTTTTTTTTATCCATTATTGCTCAGTAGATTCTTCCCATCCCTCCTCCCACCCTCCTTCAGCCACAGATGGTGCAGCAGGTGCAAATGCCACTGATAATGCAAATGCCAGCTTAGTCAATGGTACGTCACTACCCCCGGCGTGTCTGATTTGAGAGATTTCTCTCCTGACTGTGTCACATTCCCCCTTCCCTCACGGCCTGAACAGATGTTGTGTGTGCCTCTGATTCCCCTCTGAGAGATCCTGCTCCCTAAATACTGCAGTAGCTTATCAGAGATGCCACTGAGATGCCCCAACTTGATTCCCACCAGATCAAGTGTGGCAGAGGAAGAAGTAGGAGTTGTGGTCTATTTGCCATTAATTAAAACTGCAATAAAAGGTGCAGTTATGCAAGACTGGCTTCAAAACTTTTGAGTAGATTCACGTGAATTTTCATTGTGAATTTTCATTTACTCGTTTCTCAGCATAGATCTGAAGAGGAACATTGTGATAAACGCATTATATCCGCTTTTCCTCTGGTGTGGCACTCTCACAAGTAATCATATAGTCTCCAAGTAGCTCTGAGGAACAGTGCTGGGATCAGGAATCTGGCTAAATTCCAACTAACACTGTGTTAGGAACAACTTTCGCTGCTTTGAGCATCTGTTCCACAAGCAGCTGAGAAGTTTTGTGGATGTTTGGGTATGCCCTCAGTGATATCCTACTAAGCCTGCCTGTATTTACTTAAACCAAACTAAAATATTACTGTAGTCCATTTTGGCTGTCTCTCAGTACAGGTTCTTCACCCCACTTCGCATGCAGATATTTCAGTATCTCCTAATAGTCTAATTCCACTATTAAATTGAATTTAATGGGTCAATATTAGTCTAGGCATCAGCTGTATTTTTCTGCTAATCAGATACATGAGTCTTTATTTGCCATAGAAACCTTTCCCTCTTGTGCAGAGCCAAAAATACTGACAAAAGTAACTCTACTTTTCATCATGTTTGTGATGGAATTTTTTTTTCCATGCAGGTCAGCAGTCATTGCATAATGCACATAAATGAGAGTTTCTAACAGAAATACCAACTGCTAAACAAGGACTAAGATGTACTAGTGCAGTGTCTTATTTAAAGTAATTACACAGGAAACATTTGAACCTATTTTTAAATATTTTTGTTATAATTTAAAAGAAACATATAACCAGATTTAAAACTCTACTCCTGCACAATGTGGAAAATTAGGATTTACAGTTCCTACATCTCATTGCATGACAGAAATCTCCATCATCCTGGTTCCAGATTCCTCAGGGTCCAAGAACTAGGAAATTAATGATGAGTGTTTCATTCTTCATTAATGTGAGGGTGGGGAGGCCCTGGCACAGGTTGCCCAGAGAAGCTGTGGCTGCCCCAGCCCTGGAAGTGTCCAAGGCCAGGTTGGACAGGGCTTGGAACAACCTGGGCTAGTGGAAGGTGTCCCTGCCCATGGCAGGGGGTGGAACTGGATGGGCTTTAAGGTCCCTTGGAACCCAAACCATTCTGTTATTCTATGAATGGTTTTAGGATAATTTTACTTATGAGTGTAGAACAAACATACACAGACAGAGTCTTCCCTCCCTCGTTCCCATTGGATCCTGCTGTGTTTCTGCTCAGTCCTGCAGAGCACTGAGTGAAGCCCCTTGAGGAGAACCAGTGCTCAGGAGGTACAGGATGAACCCTGTTCAAACCCAGCTTTCAGCAAGCTGGAGTTGCCCGGTAAATACCTGTTGTGTTTGGTCTTAATGCCTTGAACCTAATAAGGAAATTGAGTTCCAAGGGATATTAAATCAGTGTCTGAAGTATGTGATTTCCTATCCTCTCTCCCATCAGAAACAATGGTTACTGTCCCTGTTTATCCTGGAGTCGAGAGATGCACCCTCACTGCTTTTCAGTGCACAAAGGGTAGAAGGCAATTTTTTTGTGCAGCTGATTTGGTTTGGCTTGTGAGATGAGGCAGTTCAATTAATTCTGCACATCTTTAATCAACATGGTTGAGGTGTGATGAAACTCATCCACAAATCCAAAAAAGCCAGACCCATATCAGCTACTGTACCATTTTACCTAAAGTCTAATGCCTTTGTGTAGAAAATACCATCAAATAAGAAAAGCAAAATTATATACTTGAATAAGTATCCAGCTCAGGAAATGTTTGTTACTTGAAAATCAATCCATTACCATTGCAGATAAAATATTTTCATTCTTAGTTGTCAGTAGACAATTGACACAAAAAAAAGTGTTTTGTTTTCAATCAGTGAGCCTATAGTGATAAATTCATATAGTTTGTGACACAACCCATGTATTGAAGGAACTGTTATAAATTCTGTTTTGTTCTATGAGTTGAGATCAAAATATATCAAAATTGTTGATGAACAATATGTTAAGTTTTTAAAGGGTTACAAGTTTAGGTTATAAGCAGAGCAGAAAATTTTGCAGAAAGGTAGTAATTCAGGAAAAGTCACCTAATTTTAGAATATTATATTTAGTAAATGTAATTTTAAAAAATGAAAATCTAGGAAGCAGCAATGATTGTTTACAGCTTGTTTATCCCAAATTTGATTTCCTTCCAGTAGAGCAAATTGCCCCAAATTTGTTTTCCTTCCAGTCGAGCACAGCCACCTTCCTAAATCAGGATTTCCGTGGTGGGTTGTTTGGGTTTTTTTGGTATTTGTATTTCAAGGAATTTTCTACCTTAAATATGTATTCAGAAAACATAGAAATGATATAGAAATACCATGCCATACACAGAGAAATGTCTCAGCTGAAATATTTTGTGTCTCCTGTAAATCCCTGTGTATGCACTGAACTACTCAGTTCCTGCAAAGCAATTTGCAGTTCTCATGTATTTTAGAATATTTCCTGAAACTTTAAGTGAAGTTATTTAGTGAGTGCAGAGAAGAATTAGCTAACATTTTCTATTTGAAAGAGTGGAATTAGACTTATTCTTCTGTAATGAACCTGTGTTTTACCAATACTTTGGCTCTGCCCTCCCACTGCGTGGAAAAATTCCCGATGATCCACGTCAGACTCGTTTGATGTCCCTTTGCCCCCCTATCTATATTTGCAGCATGTGCCTGTTTTTCCTTGCTGCAGAGTATAACTGGCTTGGCACAGCGAGGGCTCTAACTCATTTTCTTGCAAGATGAGGCATTTTGGAAAATCACGGTAGTATTTTATATTTTTTTGTTCCATCACAGCACGAGAACGTAACTCCATTCTTTTCTTTGGTTTATTCCGAGCAGTTCTCCCAAGTTACAAACAATTTCTGGTGCCAGCAACAGGTCTTTGTTATTTTGTCCCATTGGCTCTTCATAAAGAGCTGAGGTAGGTAAGGGGCAGTCTTTTCTTTGGAAGTAAAAACTTCGGCAGTAATGATGCCCTGAGTTCTTTCCAAAAGCCAGAAGCTGCAGTAAGGCAAAGACAACGTGCATAACATTTCATATTCAAACTCAAAACCTTCAAAGCAACTGCAGAATACGTGTTATATTAGGAGGCTCTGAATTCCGTTCCAAATTTTCTGATTTTTCATCCTTGCTTAGAAAAGTGATAAAAATAAACTCAGATTTCTCCAGCCCAAACACTGCTCATTTTACTTATTATTCAAAAGCAAAAGGAGGAAAGATTTGCAGAATTATGTAAAAATATATTCTATTTTTGAAGATGTTTTCCACATAATATTATTAAAATATTAATAAATACTAAATATTTTAAATGTTTCTAAACCACACCCAAAAAGGGGGAGCATTTCTGGTCCTGGCACTGCCTGAAAGGAGAAAGGATCTCTCAGCAGTAGTGATTCTATCACCTCTATTTCTGTCTTAATTTCTCCCTTTGTTCATAATTTATAGCAAAGTGTAGCCTTAAAATTCTTTGGAACAGAAGGAAATAAATCCTTTACAGCATTCTTTTCTTTATCATAACTACCCAAATGGCCTATTCTTTGTTATTCTGTCCAAATAATTGAACTATAATTCTCTGTGGTGACTTTCCCCTCCATCCCTCAATAACCTAAATGCAGTAGGGTAAGAATATTAAGAATATATTTTTTAAATACCTAAGTTTACATTGTTGTTAATGATTGTTTATTTTGTGTACTGGTGTTTTTACATCAATTGATAATTATGACAACCCTTTTAAATAGCAAATATACATCCCAAAGTTACATACTTTGATTTACATAGAAAAATAACCTCTGTTTCGGCTTTACCAGTTGTGAAAGTCATGTTTGGGTTTTGGTGGTGGTTCGTTTGGGTTTTTTTTTTAAAGTTGAAGATTCTTCAATTATACTTCAAGGTTTTGAATTGGACTCTGCACGGGGAGCTCCAGAGCAGGACATGGAGCAGACTGTCTGCTCTAAATTAATATTTTCCACTTCCTAAGGAAGGCTTTATGCTCTAACCAGAAATCAGAGTCTCCAGAGATGTTTTATGTCTTCCAGTAACTTAATTAAAACCCCTTCTAAGTAAAATAGCCACTAGGCAGGTACCAAATCCAACCATGCACTGTATGGAAAGATTTTATTGGGAATTCCGCTGTGCAAAGGAACTTGGTTTAGCTCAGGTTCACAGACTCGTGTCTTGTGCCAAAGTATAAGGCTTTGGAAGACAGATACTGATGTTTTAAAAGTCATGTTTTAGCCAAGGTGGGGATAGAATCAGAGATATGGACCAGCAGTGGGTGGTAAATGCTTTCCTCAGTGATGATTAAAGGTCGCGAGATGCCCTTCCCTTGGTTGCAGTTCTGGGCTTTGGACTTTCTCCCTGTGACACTGGGGTCTGTTTGTGGCAAATTTACCACTGATTTGGCCACTTGGGATCCTTTTGTGAGAAGGCTGTTTTTAGTGCTCTCCCATTTAGTGAAAAGACAAACGTGCAAGAAATTCAATTTTGCTTCTATTTGTTCCCGGCGGAGAGTGAAAAAATTCATATATGTGGAAGTCAGAAGGGCAAGATCTACCTGCTGTCACATTTTTTAATAAGTTCTAATGATACATTTCTTACTAGAATGTGACAACAATCCTGTAAAGGTGTTTTAAATTAATTTTCCTTTGCATTATTTTTTATTGTGCATTATACATAACCACAAAAATAGACCCTTGTCCATGCTGATTTTAATATTTGTAAAACTTGAATAGTCTTTTCCATAAATTCATGTATTACTGTGGAAGTTTCATAAGGGATCCCACCAAGAAATTTGGAATACATTTGAAAAGTTTTAGTTGTTATTCTGAAACAAATGACTAAGGACTTTAGTGTAGTAAAACTCTATGTAACTAAAATGTTAAATTGGAAATTACAGATGCACTTGGTAGATCTTTCTTTAGGATAAATCAGAATATAGGATGAACCCCTGGCACTTCTATTTACAGAAGTAATTTGCTAAATAGTACAACCAATTGAGGAAGATATAATCTTAAAATCATATCTGATTTACAATTTTATTTATTTTTATATATATTAACACTACTATTTCTCTGTTGTCTCAGTTTGCTAAAATAATGAATTTGATTCTAGAATACATTAAGAAAGTCACACTCCATGCTGGTGTACCACAATTATACCTGCCAATTTTTTAACTCCCAACCCTCTGAAATATCAGTTCAGGAACATTATTCCAATTCAGCTTTCCACTGGATTCTCTTTATTAGTTTCACGCTCTTAAATAATGCAAGTTCCTCAGAAATATGTGCTGAGTATTTAGTATTTAACATGTTAAAACACTAACTTTGACTGCAGTTCCTTGGTGTGCCCAGCTAAGTTAGCCATGCTTCTAAGTGAATATGTGGAAACAAGGGATCCTGACTAAGTCCCTGGAATGTGTTCGTGGCTTTTGTCTGCCCATTTTATTTGAATTCCCATTTTCATGTTCTGTCTTGGGTGAAGATTGTTTACTGTCTGTTGTCTGTTGAAATTTTTCATCATATAGGCAAAATGCAGGATGGGAATATGGAGAACAGCCAGAACAAAGGTAATCTTCTTTCATATTAAGGAGGTTGTGGATTTTATTTTTAGCATGTAGTTCAATTCTGTTCAAAAGTCAAGTGAAACCCTGTGATTTGTGCTTGTGTGTGAAAGTGGCCCTTTTGTTCGAAGAGAATGTTAAAACACAAACCCTGAACAACCAAACCCAACAAAAAACCTACCAAAGAGATTGTAACTTTCAGAAGTTTGATATATCAGACCTTCAGGATAGGACATCAGTATTTTTAAGATGCCATTTGTAGATGTTACTTTCATCTCACGAAGCTCATTTGAATTAATTTTTCCTGTGGAAGTTATGTATGCTACGTATTGTTAGTGATTTTCCACCCCAATTTTTTTATGTCTCATCATCCTCTGTGTTTAATGGTATCATATGGACATATTTTCTTTTGCAGGGACAGGGTAAAGCAATAACGAAAGGAAACCTTAAAGCCCAAGGGTTACTGAACAATGTAAAAGGCAATCATAAGGATAAATAACAGGAAGAATAAGAATCTTAGGAGTTTCTTATTTAATATACAATTTCAGGAAGACTGAAACAAATATTTTGCTTTCTCTGAAGCAAAGTCATGGTTCCTTTTTTATTCTATGAGACACAGCTCTCATGAGTTCTTTGAGTTATACCAAATTAAGTGATAACTTTCTCTTCTCAGATAATGCTAAAGATTGCAAAGGTGATGGATCAGAAACTAAATAGATAAATTCAGTTGTTAATGGTATAAAACTACCAAATATAATGCTATTAAATGAATAATCACTGGGGTTAGATAGACAAATTAGATTTCCAGGTCAAATAAGCATGGTCTTGTACAATCTCTTCATGAATGTCAAAGCAAAGCTATTTCATTTCATTCTATTTAGTTTATTGTGTTCAGTACAAAACAGACACATACACATATATAAACTGCAATGTCATTGCTTTTAAGAAACATGCTACTAAAATAAAGTTTCCTTGTATTAGCATTCTTTCAAGAAAGGATGGTTCAGCTCTGAAATGCTGTGTGCTTTTTGTGGGACAGTGATGATTCCAGCACCATCCACCCCCATGGATCAGTCACTTGAGCACGGAATGCCAAGGAAACTTTATAATTCTGGTATTATCTAGAATAGTGGTTTGCAGAGTGTGGTCCCCTGGTCACTGAGGTGCCTGTGCAGCCCAGAGAAGGGAGCACGGATCAGCTGTGGAACCACATCACCTTCAAAATGCTTTCATTGGAAGTGTGATTGTAAGGGTGCATTGCATTCTGTGACACCCCAAAATTTAGAGGAACACAAAGCATCTGAGCTCTGCTATTCTAGGAAATCCTGCAGTGCTGACACACTGGGACTTGCCAAGCCATTTGCAAGGCATGGAGTGATATATATGTGTATGACACAGAGTGTCCAAAACAACGGATCGACCCAATGGGTTTCCCGGTCCTTGACCGGTTGTGCCGTGGATGTGCTTGTACCCCAGGGGTCCCACAGGGCACCTGCCTGACCTGGGACTCAAAGGTCACTCTGGTAATCATTGTCCCAAGCAGCCCCTGCAGCAGATGTTGCTGGTTGAACCCCATAAGTACGAACGCTGAGCTAAAAAGAACGAGGGGCAGCTCGGGAGTAACAGTTTTGTTCTGCATTATCAGCCAAGCAGCAGGATGGGGCTGCTGCCATGGAGATGCAGCCACTGAAGAGTGCAGAAGGAGGAGAGGGAGATGACAAGGACAAGAAGAAATCCAACATGCACAAGAAAGAAAAATCTGTCCTTCAGGGAAAGCTGACCAAGCTGGCAGTCCAGATAGGCAAAGCAGGTATGGCTGGGGGGCTGACCAAAAAACACTGTGTTAATGAGACCTGAGAGTTGAAAAGCAATATTTTTTTTTTTTTTGAAAGGCACAGGCCTTTTTTACCACAATATTTAGAAATGGCTCACTCATAAAACTGTTCTATGGTTATTACGTGGTATTGACAAACTTTTCTTCCTCTGAAAATTAGCTTTGAGAGTCAAGAAGCCGGAAGCTTTGGGCAACTTGGATTGTAATGAATATTTGAATCAAAATGAAATGTAGCTTTGCTCATAGTTAATATTCCCAAGCACAGTAATTACATATTTAATTTTGTCTCCCCTTAGAACTTTGAAGTACATGGTTCCAGAATCTCTGTAATCTCAAAATATCACTCACACAGAATTTCCCTCTTACGGATTCTGAAATCATCCTGTTCTCCCTTAATATCCATGTTCCTGCTTTCTACCCAAGCATGACACAAGTGTTGACTCTTTTATCCAGAACCATCTGGTCCCTGCTGTTAGAAGCAGCACTTCTCCAACATGTAGGTAGAAAGTGGAAATCTTCTGTGATGGCACAGAGTTCCTTAGGTTTGTATTTCTAGTGCTATTGAAGAGATTTTGGTCTCTCTCCAGATCCTTGGCTGAGGTCCTACAACAGCTTCCTCACTTTACCTCTGCTCTATTTCCCTTACCCTTCTTCACCAGTCTGATTTCTACCCCACATATTCCTTTCCCTTCCTTTTAAACTTCATTTTGGTCAGTTGATCACATAACCCCAAGATGCCAAATTCTCTTTTCCTGCACAGTGTGTGACTCAAATTCTGTGGTTATCATCTCTGCTATACAATCAATGCTGTGCCTGGTTTCATATTGCTCAGGCTTCTCTCCTTTGTTTCCCATGATTATTAACTTCTTAGGTTAAGTACCTTTCTACACTGCCTTTGATTCTCACTCTCTCTGATATTTCAGCAGGCCCGTGAATATCACAGTTAAAGTGATTGTGTAGGGATTTCTAACCATAATGTGGAGACTAATGTGAATTAAATTAATTAATTATTGTCTCCTTTGGTTTTTCTTTGTCATTGGGCTATCTATGGGGATGTCGTGTGTTGTCATGAATATAATATTTTAATGGATTTTCCTGTGTCCTCTGGCATATAATGATCTCCCTGACTCATCTGTTTCCTGTCACCCTTAGCATCCTTCATCTTACCAATTTTTTTAAAGTGCAGTCAAGACATGAAATTCACAGTATTCTCCTTTTTACTGCATGATCCCATTAGGGAAAAATTAATTTATTCTGAAATGCAGGCTTAACTGCTTCACAGAAACCTGTCAGAGAGCAGTAATCGCAGCAAGGCAAAGCTGAGGCTCTGCTGGAGTTTTTATTTGTATACTGCACTCCAGGAACGAAATTGTGGAGGAGCAGTGTTATCCTAGCAGTCTGTGCCACTGGGAGAGCATATTAAGTGCTTGGGATCTTTTGTGAATTCTGTGAAATTTTTGGTAATGTCTCTGCTTCTTTTGAATCTCTCCTCATAAAAGTACACACTTTATGGATGTCCCTTGGAAAAGGGAAACCTTGGAAACACCTGTATTTATCACATTTTCAAGAAACTTAGTTAAAAACTGTTCTGTGGATAATTCTCTGTTACTGCTCCCTTATGTTCACCCAGATACATCCCTAGGGCTTTTCTAAAGTGTTTTATGCAACAACATAAACTACAGGAGACTATTTTTCTCAGGTCTCCTAAGATACATTTATTAAAGAGAAAAGTGAGTGTTTGAATATGGATAGACTAGTAATGTGTAAAAGGTGGAGGTTAAAAGGACAGATAAATATTTTACCAGGCAAAATAATGTACTAAATTGAAAAAACTTAAATAAGTGACAGAGGAACTCCTGGAGAACTGGACTGGCTGGGAAGTTTTCAAGGCAGCAGTAAGACAGTGTTTAAAAATGAATGCAGTGTGATTGAGCTGTTCTGCAGCATTCAGTGTTTCTTTATGCACTGGACTGTAATGCTGTTGTAATTATATTATAACAATGTTTCTTCCTGTAGACTTGATCATTATCATCATTATTAATATTGGTGAGAAATGTCACTTAGAATAAGAAAATAATTTCACATCAAATTCCAATGCAGATTTCTGATTTCTGATGTTTTTAATTGTGTTCTCTGTTACAGTAATGGATCATTTCTCTTTCCAGGTTTGGTGATGTCTGCTATCACTGTCATAATTTTGGTACTATATTTTGCCATTGACACGTTTGTGGTCAACAAGAAGCAGTGGTTGCCTGAGTGCACTCCTGTCTACGTCCAGTATTTTGTTAAATTCTTCATTATTGGTGTTACTGTGCTCGTGGTTGCTGTTCCTGAGGGACTTCCACTTGCTGTCACTATTTCTCTGGCTTATTCTGTAAAGGTAAGAGGCATTAAAAATAATCATGGGAGAAAAATGCTGTTTGCTCGAGTTCACCACTGAGTTGGCCCTCAGGTTTTATCAGGTGTGAAGAAACTTGGTCTGCAAATTATGTGCTCAAAATGTTGTTTAGAGTGAAATTGTTTTAAAGTAAACTCATATTGAAAGAATCTAACAAAAATGTGAATACATATGTTTTCTAATAGATCTCTTTAAAACCACACAGTGCAGGATAATCAGGTAGTAGAAATACCTATTTGATTTGCAAAGAACAAGGAACTTATTGAGCAGAATTTACTCTGAGAACAGTCCAGTCTTTGGACAGGGAATAATTTTGTATTCAAATTTTCTCGTGCAATAGGACAAAGTTTTGACAAGGATTTGAAGCCTTCAGGAACACTTTACAAAGAAATTAGAGTTTCACTGAAGCTTTCATGTACTTTTCTGAAGTGCAGTTGCAGTTCTTTGAAGTCAATGTAAATGATTCTGTTAGGAAGCTAAAGAGGATTAAAATCCTGGACTTGTGGATTACTTTAGCAATTTAGTCAGATGGGACTTATTTAAACATTCTGGCAATCTTAGATGAAGATGACGTAAAGTTTATTCCCATTTAGCATGTAAACAAATTATGAACTTTAAGAAGGAATATCTTGATTTCTATGTAGCCAAATATCATAATTATTAGGGGGGGAAAAAACCATGTCTCAAGGATGACAGTTTGCTAATAAAGACTGTTGCTGCTTTTAAAATATTTTCTCATTCTTCTTATGTCCTTCATCTGACACCCCTTTCCCTTTTCCCCCTTTTTCCCCTTTTTCCCCCTTTTTCCCCTTTTTCCCCCTTTTTCCCCTTTCCCCTTTTTCCTTTCCCTTTCCCCTTCTCCTGGATGTATAGTCCATCCGTGTGCTGCAAGATAATATCCTGGCATTCCAAGCATTACTAAGAAAAAGTTGAATATTTGCCATAATGATGATGTTTGAAAAATGCCTTTATTTTTATTTTCTTTAACTAATCTTTGCTGTTGGAGCTATTTCTTGAAATGTAGAATATTGCAAACAATTATGGAACCATTTTAGCTTATTCAAGGCAAAATTATCTCAAGGATAATCACAGCTTGGTTGTCTGTAAGGGTCTGGGATACTGGCCTGGATCAAAGTTCTAATTTAGGGAGCTTTATGTTTTCACAAGCAAGACTAAACCCATTCTCCTGCGCTTTTTATAACCCATGTTAAAAACCTGTCAAAGCAAAATCTTGAAGGTTTTTTTTTTTTTTCCTTAGAAAATGATGAGGGACAACAATCTGGTCAGGCACTTGGATGCCTGTGAAACGATGGGAAATGCCACAGCCATCTGCTCCGACAAAACCGGCACGCTGACGACCAACCGCATGACGGTTGTCCAAGCCTACGTTGGTGATGTCCACTACAAGGAGATCCCTGACCCAGATTCCATACCTGCCAAAACCATGGAACTGCTGGTTAATGCAATTGCTATCAACAGTGCTTATACTACAAAAATTCTGGTGAGTAGGCTTTTTTATTTTTTTAATCAATAAAATAAAACGCAGCAGAAGGAGGTGCAGGGGTTTTTTACCAAGCCGTGCTAGGTTCCTGTTGTTGATTATGAAGTGTTAAATACTGGTGCTGCAAAACCCATATGTTTTATGGTTTGGGGTTTTTTTATGGATAGGGATTTACTTATAAGTACAAGCCCATGTAATATTTAAAAGTCTCCTGCTGTTGTTAGATTGGGATGGCTCGGCTTTGGTGCAGATAAATTTGTTAACACAGCTGGCTCTTACTGAGACTTCACCTGTGTAAAATGATTTCTGTGTGTCTGAGAACTTTCAATTGATTCTCAAATATGACAAATTGGATTGGTTAAATCAGCGAGGTTAATGAACTTCGTTCCTTCTGGTTTCAAGTGAGTCACATCCAGAAGTATTTAATTCAGTCTGTAAAGGAGGCCAGAATGGAAATATCCATTTTGCTTGTGGCATTAGGTTCTTCTGCACAGAGCTAATTAAGAGGCTGAAAAATTTTGCAATTCCAATAGATTTGTTCTTTGAAAGGTCAAGCTGGATTTTAATGTTGCTGAACAAGTAGACTTTTTTTTAAATTTATGAATATATGTATTGTCCTTTTTATTGTTCTGTGCTGAGCTGCATAATATAGTCTTGCATACGCTTCATGTTTGTTTTAAAAGTAGTCTTTTAAAATACTGTCACAGAAAACAAATAGTGCTGAGTGCTGGAGCACACATTGCCTTTAAATCTTGCTATGTAAATATCTGGATATTAATAATAATCCACACTGGGAAGAAAAATGTTTAGAGAAATCTCACACGGACGTGCAAAGTGTGTTTGTAGCAAAGGTATTTCTGAAATGAATGCTCTTGAGGATTGTTTGGCCAGGATAAGTGTCTGAAGCTTGGCACTCTGGGAAGGGAAATGTGGGGAGAACCAGCCCCTGGGGCAGCTGGAGCCAGTTCCTCCATACGGAGTGGACAGGGAATCAATCAGCAAACCCTCCAGCAGCTCTGGAAGGTGCTGTGCTGTCCCCTCCCAGCTGAAAGCAGCCAGCAGTGTGATCCCACCTCTCCTGTCCTGTAGGGACACAAAGCTTCAGTCAGCTGAGGCTGGAGCCAGCCCTTTTCCCTTGGAATTCAGAGCCCCTGGGGAAGCAGAGCTCGCTCAGCTGGGAGCATCCAACCAGCAGCACCTGTTCCCAGCTGAGTCCTGGCTCTTCCTCTGTCCTTGTCCTGAGGTCTGTCCACGTCAGAACCAGGCAGGTTAAAGATAGGAGAGATGGACCTTCCTCACTCAGTGTAAAAGCTCAATGTAGATATTTTATGGCAACGGCTTTTTGGAAGCTGATTTGTGTGTTTGTAACTTGTCCTCAGTACACAGGCTGGGATTAACACAAGGTAACAGAGATGAATTTGGGATGAAGGATAACAGGTACCTATCTGAATTTGTGTTAGGATAACTGCTACAGTGGTGACACCAGTCACACACCAGTTTACCTTCTCTGAATCCTGGAACAGATGTAGGTTTCTGAGTGGGGAGTCATCAGGCTTTCCAGTCATACCTCTGTAACCTTCAGTTTAATATTCTGTCGTTTTTCTTGTGGTAATAATTTCGTTTAACTGAAAAATTTCTGGTCAATAGTAGTTCTAAAATGGTCTTAATGTAATTTTGAATTATTTTTTTTTTTTCACTCTGACTTGTCTTCATTGCTTCTTTTTGAAATCAGCTCTGTGTGCATATTAAAAAGAGTCAATATTTCACCATCTCAGTACTTTTTAAAATATGCACAGAGACTGATCTGTGAAACCGATAAATGGGTGAAACCCTCTGAAAATGACATTTTTTTCTGGATGCAGATCAGATCTTCAGCAGCTAACTGCTTGAGGTTAGCTGTGTAAAATTAATGGTGATTTTTAGCTATTACACAGCACCATAAGATAAAGCCTTGTGGTATGTCCCCCCCCCAGAGCCACAGCTCCAGTGACAGAGGAGTTCATTTTATTCCTTGTCTAGAGCAAACTCAAGTTGAACTTTAGGATACAAAGTATTGTTCCATAGCCCATTTTAAATCATAAATAAATGCAGTAAAAATCACCTGGGGGAGTTGTTTCCAGGATGAAGTCCACAGAATTATTTCTCTAGCTGCTAATACCGAATGCATCCCTGTGTGCTCATTCTTAGAGCATGTTTAATCAAATTGTGAATATCAGCTCCAACCCAAAGGGTATGTAAGAGCTGTGTCGCTCAGACTGAGTTTTGCATATTCTATTTTTGGCTATCTGGTTATGCCTACGCTGTAAATTGTGCTTTGTGTGAACTTCTGTTCAGAGGGATCACATATGGGGCCATAAAATTAGCCAAGATGCTCTGCTGAATGAGAAATATTCCCTCTTGCATTGTCTTTTGATTAAGGGGCAATTGAACCATTGATAAAAGCATAAAAAGAAAATAATATCAGTGCTCGGGATAAAAGATTCAAATTTCCCTGAGAAATTAAACACAAATTATTCCAGCTGAACAATAGCATCATTAAATATAGCTCTTTTTAATGCATTCCAAGATTAAGTTGCTGAGTGAGCTGATTTTGCATTCCATTAACTTCAGAGCAACTTTAATGCCGCTTTAATGCTGTTTTAATGCTGTTTATGTGAAGCTGTTCTACAAAAACCTTTTCAGCATTCATGTTTTGGATAGCTGTCCCACATGAAATAAAATTAGACTTCATATATTTTTGCATGTGAGCTATGATGAGGGCTGTGAAGCGTCTCTTACTCTGGGAGCAAAAATTTGCATTCTGGGAATACTTTGATTGCACTCAGAGCAGAAGCACATTGATCTTGGATATCATAGAGCAGTAATGAAATAGGGACTCCAAACACCAAAACTATTGATTTGAACTTTTCTGTGGAGCTCTTCCTTGCATAATTTCAGTTTTAATTAGGAAGGTATTTCTTCTTTTAATTTCCTGAAAGCTGTCCTAGGGCATTGGGTGGGTATAATGTGTTCTTATTAAGAAGACATCACAATTAGTATTTCGCTGAGTGATCTTCAGCACCCGTGAAAAAGTCCCAGCTGAGCCTGTTATTATTAGGAACTAACACAGGCATTTCATTTGGTACTTGATGGGTGCACAGGGAGACTAAAAGCTACTTATTCCTGTATTAGGTGGATCTGCAGCAGGACTGGTTTTTTTCAGTGGATCTGGAGCACCATTTACTGCACTTGCACAGGGCGGTGGCAAACCTTTACCTGAGGGTCTCCAAGGGAGAGATGTCACAGGAAAGGGCCAAACATTCCCTCCCTTCCACAGCTGCTGCCACCTTAGGGAATGAAGCTAACATATGTTAGTCTATAGGTTAGTAAATCTTAGTCAAGTTGTGAATGTGACCCGGGAAAACTCCTGGAACAAAAAGGCCTCTGCTGGATAAAACCAGGCAGGGAGAATGAGGAAAAATAAAATAAAATAAATTGTAGGCAACTTTACTGCGGCCAGAACAGTGTTTTATATGCAGAACAACACCTCCATACAACACTAGAACATCCATCTAAAAGATAGTGAAGTTACCAAGGTTGCTGCAAGCAAATTCCAACCATGTTCCTACCACGTGGAACAGGGATGATGGATCTGCAGCACAGACACAGCCACTGGGATTTACTGGGAGAAAGGAAGGTGTCAATTCACCTTCTTCTTTTGGGTAATGGCTGGTGCCTGAGTATATAGTGAATAATCTTACTAAAATAAGTGAAAAAAAAAATTCTAACTGCTTTGTACAGAAAGCAGTTCAAGGGATTTTGGCACAGAATTTTATTTTTATAATAATATTGTTATTATATTAATATTATTATTATGTTGTTCTTTTGACTGATTGTCTGATGCAGAATGCTGGGGTGAACACACTGCCTGTTACTTTGAGAAAAGAGATGAAGGGAGGCTGGCAGAGCAGGCTGTGAACCCAGAATATGTGGAAACTCCCAAGAAAAAATTACAAAAATTCTACAAAAGCAAAATGCTGAAAGTAATGAAAAATAAGATTTAACACAAGAGCTGCTTTGCAGGAATAGATTCAAATCTCTTGTTGTTGTTGAGAACACGGATGGAGTAGCAGGTGAAGGGCTCCTTTCATTTGGGAGGAATATTTGCATCCAAAAGAAGTACAACTATCTGGATTGTTGAGAGACACAATGTTCCTGTAAGGAACAATCTTTCCATAGATATTTAAAGTGCAAAATATACTTCTTTCTTACAGATTTTTTTTCTAATCAAAGACTGAATTTTATTTATCAAATACTTGGATTAATCTTGACATTTTTTATAATTTGTTTAATCAGACGAAAAAATTGTCTCAAGAATAATATATATATATACAGATATATTATTTAAGCAAGAGAAACTTACTGTTTTACCTTTCACCTTTCATAATTTCAACACTATCAATACAGTAAGACCTTCTTAAAGACAACTTTGGAGTTGTTTTGGGGGGGGATATGGATATTTGGAAGTTTCCTACCAAATAATTTTAAAACTTGAGTAGTAGTAGGTATGTTTATGGATATTCTGAACAGTTCCCCCCATTAATGTATAAAGTTATTACTCATGGAAAGGAGGATTGAAATGCCATCTTTTGAACAGTAGCTGCTCCCTAATTCTTGTCTGACAGAGCACAGACCTTTCCTTTGTTCTGTCTATATACATTTATTTGTCTGTCTCTGTTTGCATATGAAGCCTTGTTTTCCAAATAGAAAGGAAGGAGACCACAACTGTTTAGGAAAGATTGTTTATTTCATTTTAACAGAGCTGAAAACCAAATAGACCAGATGATGCCACACATACCAACAGAAAATAGAGTATTTATAAGTCATATACAGAAGCAGAGCCTGTGCTGTATTGTAGCTTTATCTGCCAAAGGCAGGTTAAATGAAACTGCTATTGCATATCCCTACAATTCTCCTTATTCAAAAGAGAAGCATGAGAAAACAGCTTTTGACTTCCAAACTACACTTTTAGTTACTTTGGCATATGAAACTGGGAAGATAATTTTACTCTCAGGTATGGTTTTCTTAAAAGCAACTCGCAAGCTCTTTGTTTCTTGTGTTAAAATACCCATAACTTGACCATTTATTTTTGCTGCACTTGAAGGTTCAGGTAGTCTCTTGTTTTATCCAGCTTAGTTCACATTGTTAACAGTGTTTGGAGTAAAAACAGATTCTTAGAAAAACCCATCACCAAAACCACACAAAATGTGAGGACAGAAACGGGGACAGAAAAATTAATAAGTATAGATTGAGGAAAGCTTTAATTTATGATAAAATTAAATGACAACTGAGTCAATGGCCTGGCCTAAATCCTGTTTTATTCCTCCTGCAGTTCCCTACCATTAACATCAAGGCACGAACACAAGTGGCAGCCCCAGTTGCTGCCTTAAAGTCTGTGAAGATCAGTCATTTATCAGGCAGACAAGGGGCCATGAGAGAGCAGGGCAGCTTTGGGCATGAAGAGCCAGCAGAAGAAGGAATGAGAACTCTGGAAAACTGTTGCAGTGAGGGCACATTGAGGGGGAAAAATGGGAAAACTGGCAAGTGAGGAGAAGAGCTGATTCTCACTTGGCAGCAGCAGAGTTTGCATGTGTTCTTCACAGTTTCTCCCCCTTTCCAGCTTTGTGGTTTTCCTTGTTTTACTGCACTGTGTTTTCTCCACAGGGATCCCAGCTTTGTCCACAGGCAGCTTTGCAGTGGTGGTTTTGGTATGGAAGGGCTTGAGGGAATTTTGGTGACAACCTGAGAGCAGTGACCATCCCTCACAACTTCTTTTACTTCTGCTTTCTTTCCTCAGGCAACGCTCAAAAATAAATTCTACCTTTAGATAATGTGTGGAGATGTCAGCAATCTGTGTTTTAAGGATGGGAAGGAGGAGAAGTGCTGTTTGACAGCTGTTTTATGTAAGGGTAGATCTCGTGGAACGTGTTATCCTTACATAATGACACTGGAAATCAGTGAACAGTAAGAAACATATGTGGAATGAATTTTT
The DNA here is from genome assembly GCF_025592945.1 of Manacus candei. Lineage (NCBI taxonomy): Eukaryota > Metazoa > Chordata > Aves > Passeriformes > Pipridae > Manacus > Manacus candei. The sequence goes on from NW_026138084.1 coordinate 1,468,627, forward strand.
TCAGCTTGGCCCTTGCAGTGACACTGGACCAGCTTGTTTTTGGTGTCACCTGGCTTTGGATGAGGGTGGCAAGAAGAAGGAGGAAGGGGTTTGAATCAGCTTTCTGTGCTGACACTGTGGAATATGTTTGGAATGGCAAAATCTTTTACTTCTTGAGTAATTAAAACCATCTAGAAAAATTCACAGAAAAAATGTGCTGAGAGGAGGAGACTGGTGAGCTAGTGAAGGAATTCAAAGATGACTAATTTCTTCACTGTCTGAAAAAGAATACAGGAGTTTGTATGAACTCATGAACCTCTGCTCCAGGTTTTACAGTTTGGGTTCTGCAATCTTGGGGGTACAGTAAGTTACTAAATATACAATACCAGGAGAAACACAGAGGAAAATCTACTTTGAAGAGAGTCAAATTCACAATTTTCAAAGGGGAACCTTCCAACCCAGCAGGGATGGATTTGGGTCAGTAAGGGTGTCCTGCGAGTCAAGGACTTGTGGATAATACTTTAAGTCTTTTATTGGCTTTCAGCACATTAATTTGGTACTGGAAATTTGTGAAAATTGTCTATGCTCTTATTTTTGAAGGGCTCAGGTGATGGCATTAAAATATTGTCTGCACTGTTTCTGAATCTCCAGCAAAATGTTGCTGAGCCATTTAAAATGAAAAACTTCTTTGATTTAATTGAAAATTGATTGAACTGATTTCTAAAGATCTGCATGTTTTGTAAGAGGTTTTATTTCACAGGCAAAATTATTCCCATCATATGTAAATTTATATCTTTTTCTCCTTTTTTTTGTATGTTCCCAATGTTATACAACTGTATAATGTAGCTATAAATTATAGATGGGAACAAAAAATGCAGGCAAAAGCATCTTTCTATATATAAGCCAGACAGTCATCACAAAAAAAAATCCTCAACAACATATTCTTTAAAAGTTTTTATAAAGCACTTGGTAAGCATTTTCTCAGAATAACTTAGGCAGAAGAAACCCAACCTATAGTGTCCATATTATTTACTGTGTAAATAATAATTATCAGGGACAATGGATCGTGTTTCTAGGAGTGGCAATTAGCAGAGAGTAATGATCTTCACACATCACTTGCCATTGGAGTTCTGTAGAATGAGAGGTACAAATACAGCTTTTCTCACTAAATTAGCCACTGGCTTAATAATTGAAATGACTGTGTTTAAGAAAGATTTGCCTGGGATGTGTTGTTATCCCAGTCGTGTGCTCTCTGCCATCAGGGCACGGGGCCTTTGCCCCGCCAGCAAAAAGCTGGTTTTAAGTAAAGTCTCCTTTCCTGGGAGTTGTGAGGTCAAATGGAGTCAGCTGCCCAGAAAGGTCCTGGATTTGCCTGAGCAGAGGGGGATTAGGGAGCAGGGATGGGAGCAGGGCCATCCCATACATCTGCTGCTGGGGGTTTACCTGCAGGGTGGCAGGAGTTTTATAGGTAGAAGAGGTGAGAGAAATGTGCTCAGACAGAGCTCATCCTTTCACTGGATCTCCCATTATCCAGCAACCTGTAATTATGAATGAACTGGGCAGCAGGTTTGAAGCTCTGGCCAACTTTCTTCCCTTGTTCCCAGTCAACTTTCCTGTCAGAGAAAGGGGTGACTGTCCTGTCTCAGCAACAAATGGATATGGGAAGAGAGAAAAGAGGGATAGATAAGATAATCCTGCAGTGTATCATGAAAGATCATTCGCATCCTACCTGAAAGTTTATGATCAAGTTAGATTAAATATCTTTATTTTCTTTCCTCATGTGACAGAAAACAAGGTAATAAACCCCTCCTTCATACTGACCTTCTTTGCCTTTGGAGTTTGGTAATAGTAGACTCCTTTTATTCCTGCTGGAATAAATAATCACTGCAAGATTATAAACAGGACTGACAGTCACTTGGAAGCTTTTTGTTACCATAATATCATTTCATACATTAGATTTTTTTTTTCCTGCTTGCTTGTATGAAAATGAGTAAATTAGATTTTTAACTTATGATGAAACAAATATTTTTTTCTTATTACCTTGCAGAGGGTTTTCTTTTATGTTATTTCACTTATGCTCATTTCACTTATTTTCTACTCATCTTGTCCTGGCATAAGGTGATTTACATATGGAGAATTACTTCCAGCTATTTCCAAATACATCTGTTGATGAGTTGAGGCTTTAACAGTCAGTGTTTCCTGCAAGGTACTCCACAGTGTTTTCATCCAGATTTATAAATATTACTTCTTATTACCTGATGAGTTTTAGGACCCCTCTTTCTTTTTAATAGAATGCATTGACAATGAATAATTTTAATATGTACTTCTTGTCATGCCTCTGATACCCTACCAAGATAAAGTCATCACACCGTGGAGCTGATGGATGTGCTGGTTAGGATGTAGTGTTAACACTTTTTAGGGGATATTCTCAGGGAGCATTTTTCCCGATGAGAGTTTTTGTTTTACATGAGTTGGTGTAAACCAATTATTTCAGGCACATTTGTTTTAATGCAATTTTTCTTTGTGCTCTTGATCATCAGGAACAGGAAGATAATACCTTCAAATATGGTAATTTAATACCAATTTTATAGAAAACTCTAGTGGTTTTATAATCAAACATACACCAACTGGCTTATTAGAAATCAATGTGGTGACTGAATCACCTCCTAATGAAATATGACATTCATTTCCTTTCATATTTATGTTACATAAATCTATATTTTACACAGTGTATAGTTTTAGTATGTTTTCTTACTGCTCTCAGGACTCCAATGTGGTTTATTCCTCTGGGGAAAAAAAACCCAAACAACGACAAGCTACCAGAAAACCTCGACTGGTACAATGCCTGAAATAAAACTAATCAGCAACACAGTTTATGACAGAAAACACTGTGCTAATCTCAGAGCAGTAAATGGCAGGAGTTACTTTGCAGACTTGAACGAGTTGACTTGTTCACTGCTATTCTTTGAGAATGAAATTGCACTTAATAAGATTTATTACCCTTCTGTTAGTGTAAGCTAAGTACTATGTTTCTTCTGAGTCACAGGTAGTACTAGAAAGTTGATATTAAATATATGGGAAGTAAAAAACTCTGCTTCAAACTCTAGTTCCTGCTGTGTTCTGCAGGTAGACCCCACTGTTAATTTTTCTGTCAAGCTTCCAGTTTCCTTCTCTTGTGTGTGAAGCTCTTGGCTCCTCTGGGTTCCAGTCAATCATATTTCTGTGTTATTTACAAGTCAGTGTGGGAAGAAGTCCAAAAATCATGGCCTTTCTGCTTTTAGAGATGGTTCCAAACGAGCCAGAGAAATCCTCAAGAATGGGTGGGATTCTGAAGAACTGTTCCCCCCTGATTCTGAGCAAGCTGTGAAGGGCACTGGCTTCTCCAAGGCACAGGACTTCTGATGGATCTGATTTCTTGGGTGCAGATGACTTTGACAGAGAGAAGCCAAAAGGCATCTGCTCCAAAAAATCCTTTTCCCAGCTGGAGTCTAGCAGAGGAAAAAGAGTTTTCTAAGGAAAGGCTGCTAGGGCATTTTTACTCAGTCAAAGCCATCCAGTTCCTTATCATCCCTGAAGAAATGACTGGTATGCTTTGGCAGACACCTGCTGGAAATGGAAAAACTAAGCTTCCAGAAGTTATGAAAATTTAGGACACTTTTAATAAGTAATTCTGTGAACCTTTCTCACATATGTGAGTGCAAACCCAGAGCAGCAGAGTATGGCTGGCTACTGGTGAATCCTTATGGAGACATGGGGACATCTTACCCTTCTGAAATTATGGATGAGTGTCAGAAGATGTCATGGTACCAAGTTGGTCACAGTACCAAATGAAAGTATTGAGCATGTTAAACAGTTCCACTGCAGATTTCTTATGCCACTGTTGTTTTTCTGTTGCTTCCACTTATTCAAGTGGGCAGAGAGTTCAGCTACTTTAAAAGTTGCTTCACTCCGAAGAAGAAATGTTGTCAGTGCTGGTTTTGTAAGGGCTATATATTTGGAAAAGGTGAAAGACAAGATTTTCTGGGAGAATTTTGCTATAAAGAAGGACAGGATGTTCAAGCTTTCCATCATTCCTGCCCCATTTCCTCCTGAATGAGTAATCAGGCAAAAATTGGCTGCAGTTTCAGTCTGCTGTTCTGCCCAGCAAAGGCATCATTCTCAGTGTCCTGACAAGGAGAGGGACTGGCCAGAGGACTGAATTTATAATGCATCTCAAACATTATCCCACCAATCATGCAAAAAAAATCCCTCCAAGAAAATAGTAGGTAAACATCACTATGACATGTTATATTCACTTGAGCTCATCCATTTGCCTCCCCAAAACCCAACATCTAACTCACCAAAACCAATATAAAAATAGTTTCAGCTGATATGTGCTAGGAAAGAGGAGTACATTTTGTGTGATCTGTGAAATATCTGCTCTCGGTGTTTTCAGACTCGTTTGGAAATGGATGTTTGAAGAACCCTTTTCCTTGCTCTGGAAATGAGTCCTATTAACAGAGGAGATCTATAATTATGATGGGCTATAATCAGTAGCTTCAGTCAAGTGAAAAAACTTCCTTTTTCATGGGGCTAGATTTGCTCTGCACTTACTAAACTTAGCTCCTTAAACTGTACAAATTGTTTGTAACTCTGGTGCAACAAGAAATGCAGTGACTATTAAGACCAATAATTTGAGTTTGGACTTTTCAGCTTTAATTTGGTCTTTCTAGAAACTTAGTTTTCTCGTCTGAAGTGTATTTAATAGATGTTGAGGGGGAGAGAGGGCTTGGTTGGCTGGTTGTTTTTTCCAGTTCTGATTAGTTAATAAGCACAGAAAAGGTAAAGCAAATTGAAATGAGAGTTGGTACATGTGGATACAGGTGTTTCACACCTTTGTGGCTGAAATTCCTGCACAATGGCTAGTTAAAAGCAGGCATGAGATGCATTTCAGACTAATAGTGATTATTTCTATGAAGTTTTTAAAAACGTGATTATTTCTATGAAGAGAGTTAAAAAGTTAATAAAGAGTGAGTAGTTTTGTTGATTATACATTCAGAAATGTTAAATGAGGTTTTCATAGGCAGCCTCAGTGAGAGAAAGGCTTAAGATGTAAGGGGGAAAACTGTCAATAAATTACTAAAATATGTAGCAGAGTGGCTAAAAGGGCATTTTTCAAATGGACAGTTGCTACTTAGATCACTGCTACAACTGAAGAAAATGTATCTCTATCTCCATAAATCTAAAAGATGAGGTTTCAACCCTAAAACAGGTGCATCGATGCTTTTAATGTTGGCAGACCCCATGTAAATCCCTAGGATTGGTTCTAGTTTGGAAATACATTTTTTAAACTGCAGATGTCACCTTGAAACTGAATTTTCACTACCTGCTCAGCTCCACACTGTGCAGTTTGTCTCCTGTCTCTGTTTTCTCTGTCTGCAGCACTCCCAAAGCCAGTCTAATACCAGTAAAAACCTCAGTTTAATGGATCTGAACTGAGGTAGCAGCTGCTGGTTGTCATTATGGAGGTACCAATTACAGTTCTGCCATTAAGTGCAATTTCTCTTTTGCACTTAGTGAAAAATGTTCAGCTTGTTTGTTGTTCAGGACAATACAGCAAGTGCTTGCAAAATATATGGAACAAAGTATTGGAAGTTTATAAAATCCATTAGTCTGCTCTTGATTTTAACCAATTTGGTTCAGAAATTGTGTATTTGTCTCTCTTGTTTGTGTTCTGGCAATATTGGAAATAGGGGAGAAACATGCTCTTGCTCTCTTTATAGCTAGCTTGAACTGAAACCTTGCACTTAGACTATATTTAAAGTAAATTGATTGTTAATTAAAGTAAGTTAATAACAATTGCTGTGGCTAATTATTTTGATTATATAGGTTACTTGTCAACAGTTTGTGCTGCACTTAAACAAAGCTGGAATGGCACTAGAATAAATCTCACAATTGCCAGTTCCCTGTGGCTGTACAAAAGGACAAGAGTGCAGATTTTTAATGTCCAAATTTGGAAATGGGATACGTAATTTTCCAAATTTAGAGCCAGATTGTCATTAAATGGCACGTTTTAAGGGAACATATAAATGGTTTTGATCAATAACAATAGGAAGGTCCCCAAATACAGATGAATAACATCTTACAGTATAATAAATATGTCAAGACTCTTCTGGGCAAAATGTGGGGAAAAATCTGTGTCAGTAAAATTCAGTTTAATCTCATGTAGAAACACTAAGGTTGGAGTATCCTAATCATAACTATGATTAATTAGTAGTGTCATAACAAGGCAGAGTTCATTCTCTGAACTGTGATGTGGTGTATTAATGTACCTCTGGTTAAATTAAACCATGAATTATTGTCATTTCGAATGGAGACATTGTTTTCAAAATTATTTTTATTTTTTTAAATTAAAAGACTTCCGATCTTTTATTTTAATTATTTCAGCCTTGAAATATAGATTATTTATTTTAAAAGGAAAAAAAAAATCAAATTAGAGAACCAGAATGGGTTAGGAGATGAAAAAGAATAACTCCTGTGACATCTTTAGGTTACAGAGTCATTAATGAACTGCAAGGTACAAATGTAACACCTCTGTCATTCTTTGGTTCCTTCGAATAACTACTGTTGAATTACATGTGCAGGACCTTAGGAAAAGGTGTTATTATTATTTTTGTCATAACCTGAAATCCCAAAGCCTTACTCTGGTCCAAATTAGATTAATTACATGGATAAATGTAGCCAATTTTAGCTTCATTAACTACTTCTGCTGTAACTACCCCTCTTTTTCTCTGGCTGTGACATGGAAGGAAATAGCAGTTTTTGCTTTAATTAGTGCTCAGGGTGGTCAAACACTGGCACAAGTTGCCTGTAGAAGTTGTGGAGTCTCCCTCCTCTGAGCATGACTCTAATTTTTTAAAAATATTAAAAAATGCTAACATACATATTTGTATGTTAGTACAAAACTAACATGTCCATCTTTAGCTGTAACTAGTGAGAAGAGGAAAGAATTTGCATGTTTGCAGTAGTATTTTTTTTTTTTTAATGCATCAGAGGTAAATTTATCCTTCAAGTGAAAAGGGCAATTTAATTATTTGCTATTAAAATTAAGGGCTAAGTATAAGCTCTCTTTGAATGTGTAAAAATAGGTGAGAGTCAACGAGAGAGGGAGCAGGGACTGCCCCACCAGCCTTTCAGTCTGTTCTTCACGCCTGATTTCACCTTCCTTCAGGATCACTCTGGGGGGGAATTTATGGGTGGCATCATTTTTTTCCCCTTGTTCCCGTTATTCGAGCTGAAACAAGCAGGAGTCCATAGTCACTGAGCCACATCACTGCTCTCTCAGCTTTGCTGTGTTGATGGGAAATGTCACACTGATACATTGCATAATTACAGCTGCCCCCATTTTATGGGATTATTGCCTTGCTGGTGTTGCAGGAAAGATGCTGAAATACACTGCTTTTAGATAAAGTTATATCTGACTAAATTTATATCTACCTCAACTGTGATACCACAGTTGTTTTGTTACTTATGTTGTTGCATCATTTTCGGGTCTATCTTCAGATTTTAGGAAAAAACATTCAATAATTATCCTCCTAAAAATGAAATAATTATCCTGCATCGCAGCTAATCTGGTACAGGAAGCCTTTGAATATCCCCCAATTGTTGTGGTAGATCTAATTACACCAGTTGTACCTGGATAATTCCATTGTTCCAGCTACTGAACAAATATACTCTTTCTTACACCCAGTACAGAAACGAGTCAAGAATTCCTGTTGCTATTTTCCGGGGAGGTTTGAGCAGATCTGGTAGTTAAATGGTTGTTGATAACCATGAGGGATATTCCACATGGAATATCAGGGGGGCTGCTCATGTATAGAGAAGGCAGCTCATGAGCTCAAGATTAACAACTTACAAATGTGTAACTTCATTATTAAACGATTTTGTTGGTGACATTTTTGATCCCAACCTTCAGATTTTACATCTCCTGTGAGCCTTTCACTGTGCTTTCATTGTAGATTGTCTAGATGTGGAATGAGTTAACAAATCAATGCCTGTCAGTCAGCATTTGGAATAAATTTCCTTGGGTTTGGTGGGCTTGTGATGGTGGCTCCTGGTGCCTGCAGTAAATAGTGAGAACTTGAGGTGACTTAAATGATGCACATTTTCCCCAGAAATGGAGCTGCTGTGGATATTAGGGTTTTTTGGGTGATGGGAAGCAAAAGGAATTAGCTGCTATATCCCCTTTTGACGTATTTCCAGAACAGAAACGTGGGAGACACATGAATACAGGGTAACACTGGTGAAATTTCAGCCATTTATTTATTTATGTGATCTATTTATTATTCACCTCTCTACATTCTCCTTTGTTTTAGTCCTGTTTTATGCTAGGGTCTACTGCTGATGTGATTGATTACTGACACACATCTGTGTAAAGCCATTTTTTTTTCTCTTAATCCTGTTCCACCCACCAATTGTCAATTCAAACACCTTTTGTCCTCCTGCCTGTGACAGTGATGTTTAAGTGTCTAAATCATGCAGGAAGCATATATAAAAAAAGGAAAAGACTTGATAATACAGGGGTAATTAACTAACCCCACATTTCCTTTTACCATCACCTTCTTTTTGATTCCACCTCTCTGAAAATATGTGGCACCATTAGAGGTGAACATTGTCTTTTTTTTTTTTTTTCCCCTGACAAGTCTGTAAGAAGCTCTTCACAATCAAAGCCTAAAATGTTTTGTTTTAGTTGAACTGTATTAGCATTTCCAAAAACATATCAAATGCCACCCTACAATATTTTTCTGGCTTCTGTGCAGCACTGTATCATTATGTACCATGTGAAACAAACCCTGTTATATTTAGAAAATATGTCCAGTCTCAGTTACTACAGCATGTACAGCACCTGTTAAAGGGTTCCCAGATGATTTTGTTGACTGGTTTAGAACCAAATTCCAAATGTTTGTACAATAGACCTTTGTAATTATAAATGTACCATCATTGGACCCCCCAAAAATGGTGCAAACTGGTCGAAACCAGGAATTTAGAAACCTGTTATCCTTAAGGGATGTGGACCTCCAGTTCTTTGGAATTGAAGTCCTTTGCTTGAGATTGAAATGAAGTAAAGGAAGAGACCAGTATCAGTAAAATGTATAAATATTTTTAATCCTCTGCCGGCAAATTTAGTAAAATTTAGTAAATTTGGAGATAAATTTACTTTCTGATGAAAGGCATAAAAGTGAATGGGAACACCTACATCAGTCTACCCAGTGGTGTGCAAAAGAATAAGAAAAACCATCAAACCTTTAAACTTTTAAGTGTTGGGCTTTAAGTGCAGTGAGTGAGCTGAGGACAGAATGTAAAGTCATGCACCAGAGTCTTCTGGTGCCACAGTGATTACACAACCAGCTCCAAGTTGTTAACTGTTCTTTCCAATCCCTTATGCTGACCCCAATTCAAAGTGACTCTTGACTTTATTTTAACTGAATTTCGACAGCATTGTACTTTGCAGTGATGATTCTGAGCTGTGAAATGGCACGTATGTTGTCAGAAAGAAAGTTCCTCTCTGTGCTCTGTATGAACCAGAGGCAACTTCTTAAGCAGTAACAGGAAGACACTCAAAATTCCAACCAGTCCAAGGACAAACTGTGATCTTCCCCATCAGTCAGGTCAAAAATATTATTTAGGATCTGTCCTCAAGGGTTGCAAAGATCAGAATCTGCACAGATATAGAGACTAATTTTTATTCCTGGGGACTTTATGGAAATAAATTCATAGCATTTTAATGGGGCACAGCTGATGCCAGGTGTTTGTAGTGAAACTGTTCTTATCAAAATCCATGGCTTTTGCCAATTTTCCTCCCTATCCCACCAGAGGGGGAAGGGGTAGTGAACAACAAACTGTGTGATACTTGGTTGCCAGCTGGGGTTAAACCATTTCTCTGGTTCCAGAATCCCAGGGAAATTCTAAATGAAACTAGACCAGCTGATGGCTGGAATTATTGTGTTCTCATTGCCAACACATCTTTTGAAACCTTTTCCCATTTTGTAACTGGAAACTTTATTGAGCCAAGCAAAGTTTTCTTAATCCTTGGCTAAAAAGAACTCCTTTAATTCTGAAGCTTTCCTCCAAAATAACCAGTAATTTTTAAATCTGTCTTGGTTTACCTTGAAGTCAGTTAAGGAAACCTGTGTCTACAAAAAGCTGAAATATTTGATTACAAATGCTGTATGTTTTTATCTTGCTCTAGATGTCTTACATTAAACCATTGGTTCAAATTATGTAATGAATTTGATAGTATCACAGTTTTTTAGTAGTTCTTTTCACAGTGCTAGGAATTAAAAATATCACATTGATTGAACAACATTCAACCCTCTTGGTTATTTTACGTTTTAAATACATCATATTTAAATATGTACTTAATTCTATTTTCTCTTCTGTTTGAGTGAATAGATTATGGAGTGGAAATCTTTTGCAATTTAATTTTGAAAATCTTTGTTTTCATCTGTCTATTTGTCTGTTGTGGTTCTGAGTTCTAATAGAACACCTAGTAGGGGTATGATACTCTAGCAAAGCTCACTTTTTATCTTAATAAATTGTTATATTTACAACCATCATTATTCTGAAGGAGTAGTTCAATCTGTAGAACACAGGAGAATTACAAAAAACCAAATTAAGACTTAGAAAATATGTGAAATCCTAACATTTTAATTTGGAAAGACTGCTCGGATCTTCTTGCAAAGTCCTCTCTTTCCATGTCAGAAGGGGCAATGAGAAAATGAGGTTTAGAAGACTTATGGTAAAAATGAAAGCACTATAATTTCCTAATCTAATTTTCAATATTGAAGTGCTCTATAAATTACACCCGCAGTTTTAACTTTCTTCCTTCTTAAAACTCGTTTATTAGTCAATTATTTTTCAGCGAAATAATTCTGAAAATTCCCTTTGTAATCCAAATTCACTGTCAGGTCAATACTGGCTTTGGATTGGTGTTTTTAAGCCTCAGTAAGGCAGCTGTACTTTGACCTAGAAACCTATTTTGGTCTGGTGGTTGGAACAGCTCTTATTTAAACATCTGTCCACGGTTTCTCTCACACGCGAGTATTTGCTCGCCATCGAAACGTTGCTGTCGAATAACACAAAGGCTCAGGAGACATTTGAAAAAAATTTTGCAAGGATCAGGGGAAAATCACAATTGGAGGAAGACACTGGATTGGTCTCTTCCTGGTGGAAGGTGGTAGAGTTTGTAGCTGATTCGTGCCTTGAAGGAGGTCCTTCACTGAGCTCCTGAAAACGTCACAATCGACTGAGTCCTCACTGCCAAAGCTCAGTTTCCCTCCTCTGTCGTCAAAGGCTTTTCATCCTCCGAGGAGCCAATGAAGTCATTCCTACTTAATTATTCAAAACAAACCCTTTGGGCTGCCCTTGGAATTGTTTTCCGGGCGCCACGGACGGAATTCGGCGAGAAATAAATTTAGATAACGGGCCCAGCAGGAAGTTTCAAAGGCAGCAGCTCCTGCAAAGGGTTGTCCAGAACAATCTGCGAGGAGGATGGGTTTGGCGTGGGGATTTTGAGCTGAAACAGTGCAGGGAAGGAAGTGCTGGTTGCCAGCTCTCACCACCATATGCTTTATTACAATGTGATGTACAAAGAATATGGAGGCAGCAGCTGCTCTGGAGGGAGGTGGCCGCTTGTTAGGTTTTGAAACCTTTCTGAAGTGTCTGCTCCTTTTCTTTTCACTGGTATTTTTCCCCCCCCCCGCTTACATATTTGCATTGAAAAGATGTTCCCTGAAAGAAATCTATTTTTAGGCCACAGTAAGAACAGCAGAGTGTGATCTACTTTTTGCTGAAATAAAAACGATTTCGGAAGGGCTCTGCTATTTAGTTTTTTTTATGTTGTGAGATGTGGGCAGCTTTTTGTTTTCTTGATATCCATTCACATCAGGGCATGATGAAATCATATATATAAATCAATTATTGTCTAGGATTGTGTTTCTTTCATTGGTTTCCATGTGTGTTCTAGTGGCCTGATCTCATTCATATTTTAGGCATTTTTCAAGATTCACTGACTTCAGTGGCAGAGACAAACAAAGCATCAGTGAGGATTTAAGTCTAAATTGGAAAATGTTGGATATGATATGGACAGAGGAATTGATGTTTCCCAGCGTTTCCACCCAGGCAGGGAGGTTGATGACTGTTCCTTTGAGAAACCTGGAGTCCTTGGCATGTCTCAGGAACTATGTAGCTGCAATGCCATGAAAATGAACCTTATTTATCTAAACAACACTGTATTTTAAAGAGTATTTTTTGACTCCTAACCGAGAGTTTCATATCCTCTGAATGCAAATCCTTCCAGATGCTACAAGCACTTGTATTTTGATTTACAGATTCTTAAGTGAATGTGAGAATCCACTGGGAAGTTACATCATAATATAATGAGATTATAGTGGGACAAGTTGTTATAACAGATAATAAAACTAATATATCATATTGTCATTTTTACTGCATGCTGGTGTTTTACATTGACCCTGGAGTAACACTCAAATGCCATTGCAAGACTAGTGTGGCCCATATAACTCAGTAATAATGATGGTTCATAGAGAAGAAAGATGTTACAATCCCTTTTGGGAGGATAAATCTCTTTGAGACAAAGGTTTTTGGGTTATTCTGTGTTATTCTCCCCAGATGCATCTTTCACGAAAAAGAGATGACATTTATTTATCTGTCACCAGGTATATGTTCTCTTGGTGATAGAAAGATGGTTCTAATGGAAAAAAAATTTCATGTTTATTTGCTTACTTTAGTTCTAGAGCAGTCTACTATTATCTGTCTGACCTTCATTCTTCAAGCCAGCTGCAGTTGGTGGTTATCTGGAACACTTACTTAAAAGATCCCCCTTTTCCTCTTGGAGCAAGAAGCCAAATCTCAGCAGAATTACTGATTCTCAACTTTAATCATTCCCTACATAAACCCTCATCCCACTGAGGGATGACATAAGGAATCCCATTTACTTAGGAATCCCATTTCTGATGTAAACTGGATTTTAAAGTCTACAGTGAAACTAAACTTGGATTCTGAACATAGTCCTGTAAAATGTGAGGTAAATGTTTAACTCACACTGAAAATGATGACTTACAGTCTTGTCTTGAATCCAATCCACATCTGTTTTCAGTGCAAATTAAAGCTGTGAAATGACTTCTTGCTTTGATTCCCATAGAGAAGTTTTGACCCTAGCTTCCTAATTCTAGTGAGCATAACAAAATTTAAGTTATCAACAGTCTCTAGTTCACACATTGGGCCCTTTAGGTCGATCTGGAGTCTCAACAACACAGGAACATTTGGTTTGCAGCGTATTATGCTTCCAAGAAAGTTTGTACATGAAATGTTTGTTTATATTTTGGATGTGAAGGTAAAGCCTTCCTTGTCCCAGAAGGACTGAGAGTTATCAGGAGTTGCACAGTGTTTAGAGTACTCCATTTTTTTTCTGATACAAATCATTTCTTGTCTGAAGCAGCACACTAAAGTGTGCTAATTCTAAAAATGGGCACTTTTAGATATAGACCTATTTTTTACTGCTATGGTTGGATGCACATTTATTTTTACATAAAGATGCCTGCTAGGAAAGAAAGGACAGAACTTTCTTTAACTTACTGTTATAACCGTGAAAATCAGGAAACCAGTGTAACTCTAAGCAAGGGAGAAAAGGAAATCCTCAGTTTGCAAGAAGTTGAATTACTTGTTTTTGAGCCTAAAGAAAGTTACTTCATTTTTAATGATGTATTGCCAGACCATCTCAAGTTATTGAGCTGCCAGTGGCTAATTTAAAAGAAAAGAAATACAGGAGACCAGCGAAATGTTTCTCATTGTGAGCAGCAATGCTTCAAGTCTGTTAGAGCTCTGTGGATTTTTCCCCTGCTTTTAAAAACTGGAAGATGTGTGGCTGCACAATTTCAGATCTTAGACTGTACGCTGTAGCTTCATTAATTGTCTCCTGCTTATTATTAGAGAAATCAATGTCTAACTCTTTTCTTCTCTTCAGCCGCCAGAAAAAGAGGGTGGGCTGCCTCGCCAGGTGGGCAATAAGACAGAGTGTGGCCTCTTGGGATTTGTCCTGGATTTGAAGCAGGATTATGAGCCTGTCCGGAGCCTCATCCCTGAGGAGAAGCTCTATAAAGTTTACACCTTCAACTCCGTAAGGAAGTCGATGAGCACGGTTATTAAAATGCCAGATGGCAGCTTCCGAATGTACAGCAAAGGGGCCTCTGAAATTGTCCTCAAGAAGTAAGTTCAGTGGATTAGTTGCTTTGTTTTTCTAAAATGCAAAATATTCTGACACCAATAAGTGGGAATTTTCAAATTTGGAATTTACTACTTCCACCGGAAATATGATACACTTTAGTAGTATGAGGTGTTAATGTTCTTTTTCAGGTTTTTTTTTAAAATGCTCACTCTTGCAAAATTGGCCTGTTTTTATCATTGGCTGCCAAAAATTTGGGTCTAATTCAGTAGTTTACAAATGGATTTTTTACATTTAGCCCCTTTGGAAAATAAATATTTTTCAATTTCAGTATAAGTTTTAAGCCCATTAATTACGTGGGTATTGAGGAAATAATGGATGAAGGGCACTTGGTGTCTCTGTAATAAGTCACAAACAAATTCCCCCTGATATTTCAGCAGTGAATCTTCTAGAAATTTCCAGTAGAAGCTTAAAACTTTCCTTCGGGTTAGTGTCAACTGAAATGAGCTGATACAGGAAGATACTTTTCAGTACTCATGCAAACACAGAATCAATCTTTTTTTTTCCCTTAAATAAAACAGATGTTCCAGGATCCTCAACGCAGCTGGGGAACCTCGTGTCTTCAGACCACGGGACAGAGATGAAATGGTGAAGAAAGTCATAGAGCCCATGGCCTGTGATGGGCTGAGAACCATCTGTGTGGCTTTCCGAGACTTTTCCAGCAGCCCAGAGCCCGACTGGGACAACGAGAATGACATCTTATCTGACCTGACTTGCATTTGTGTTGTTGGCATTGAAGACCCAGTAAGGCCAGAGGTATGTCCAATTCTCATGTTGTAAAACCTTTCTCAGAGAGCTGAATATAAATTGAGTCACAGGTTTCTTACGGGTTTTATCTTATTCTTTTAAATTAGTTCTGTCGAAGAAGATGGAAGGGAGCTTTAGAAACAGGCTTTACTTGATAAAAGGCCAAATTACTAACCTGATAAAAATCAACTAGCAATCAACAGATATTTAAATAAAGAAATATAGGGCTTTTTGAACTACAGGATGGAGATGACTTAACCTTCTGTCGAGGAGTAGTGTACAGGAGGACAGCAGAAATTTTAATATGCTCCCACACATTAAAGAATTTTCCTTGTAGTAATTCAGTGATGTGCAACTCTGCAAGCAGAGAAGACGTGTAGTGATTATAATTGCCATGACTATAAGGACAACATGCTCATTTTCTCCAGAAATTGGAGTTTTGTGGTTTATTGTAACAGTTGCCACTTTACTAATGGTCTTAAAATTGTACCTGATGATTACTCAGAAAAACTTGCTTTTAATATATTTGGACAAGGAAAGGCTGCCATGAAAAGGCTGAAGGTTTCATGGGTACTGTGTTTAAATGGCTTCTATAAATACGACTAAAATTTCAACTCAACTCAACTGAGAAAATCAGTATTAGGTGTTCACACTGGAAGCATGTGCCTGCTACTACACTTGTAAATTATATTACTCAGTAGTACCAAGGGTGGAATAGGAGGTAGAAACTGTTCTGACCTATATATATATATATGGTGCTTGATAATTAATGGTGACAGTGGAGAATTAATTCAGTTTTAGAGTTTAGAAGCAGTGACAGAAGGTAAGTCCCAGAGTTGAAGTGCTGAGTGTACAACCCAGGAGTTTCCACTCTCTTTGCTCTGATCCTGCTGTTACTTCAGTACATGATTAGTGGCTATGGTTTGTTTTGGAGTGAGGTCAGGGAAAGATAACTCAGATTTTTCTTGTCAGTTCTGATGCTGCACAAAAAGTAGTTTGTTGCCCATCTTTGTCTCTTTTGGTTCTTCTGTCTCATTTTACATCTTTGCTGGATCTTTTTTAACCATGTCAGAATTTTTGTATTTGATTCACTGAGAATTTTTGGCAATTCTAGACATGTAAGGGTTTTATTTTTTTTTTACTAAAACATGAAAATTATAGATTTTTCTGACTTATTTCCTTGAGTTCTTTATAAAGTAGGTTTTTACAAACTTGTAAGAGCTGTAACTTTGGGAACTAACACAATACAACTACAGGTACCAACATAACTGTTCTTTACCTGATAATGGACATTGCTGAGTGTATTTTTCAATATCAAGGTTATAATATAAAAAAACCTTGCTTAGGTGAAAACTGTATGATAAACTCCTTATCTCCACGAACACCAGCACTCACTTTATCTGTCATCAGATGGTCTCTTGCTGCTAATCCATCTGTCCCTACACCTGACATTGCAAGTCTTGAAAAATGTTTTAAAGCATCCTTAAGAAGTTGTGTCTGCAATGTTCCTTTAATGCTTTAGCTCATAGATATATATACAACTCAGAAAGATTTTCTCAGTGACCACTGGAACTGTCAGTGGGTCCTCTATCCCTCCAAAATCAACTCATGATACACGTTAGGAAACAGCTTTAGGTGTGGTGATGTGTGGTGTGAGAGGCTGAGGGGTTGTGTAGCAGTGGGATTTGCAGTTATTATTGAAAATAGCTGCAAACTATCCTTTCATGTGATTATTATGAGTGTGTTTTGTAAGAGAACTGCTCTCATCTCGTAGGGAATAATTTCTTTGGAGCATGAGGTAAAAGTGAATAACACTGCTAAAAATAAAGAGGTCAAATCTGACTGCTATGTAAAGAATCAGAGGAGATGAAGGCAGGAAAACATCTTATTTCTAAAGAAATATTTGAATAATGTATTGAATTTCTTGTGGTTTAACACCAGAATATGCAGTAACACTTCTTACTTCATTGCAAGACGCACAATCAAATATTTAGAATTTCAGAATTCTACCAAATGTCGGTAAAACCCATCTGGGCTTTGGGACTCTGTGCTTTGTTTTGGTTTTTTCCCCACCTTATCCCTTTTGACTGTTTCAAAGTGATAATAACATCATGGGAACATCTAACACAGTGTTTAAATAATTGCATCTAAAACAGTGTTTGAATTATTACTATTATTACCACTCCACACACTAGTAAAAAGCAGTAACTGTACCACAGGAAAAAAGAAATGAACCAAAAAACCCAGAGCCAGAATACAACTACAACTTTCAGAAAACCTGCCTAGATATGGAATGTCTGATTTGCTTGGAATATCATGATATACATACATGAAATCACCATTGCTGATGCAAATTCAAAGATGTTGAGTAGTTATAAGGAATATCAATATTTTGCCAGAATTAAGCCCAATCATTGATAGAGTCACCACTGGAGTGTATGAATTTTCAAAGTGCTTTCTCTCTGGCAAAAAAAAAAAAAAACAAACCACAGAAATTAGAAATACTACTACAACTACTGTTTTATTGACATTGTCAGCATTCGTGGATATCAGAATTTATTCTGACAGAAGTGATAGATTCAGTAATTCCAATGAAACAATCCAATCTCATGATCCTGGCAGCCTTTATCTTCACTTACATTACATTCTCATGTTTCCTGGGGAAGGCTCAGTTTTTCCTTTTCCCTAAGTTCATTGTTGGAGTTAACACATGGATAATGGTGTGTACAGAGCTGCTGTGGCACACGTCTCCTGTGCATCCATGGAATGTTTCCTCTTGGGAATCCCTGTGGGGTCAGTGGGGTCCTGCTGCTGTGGTTTCAGTGCTGCATCTGTTCTCGTGGTCCTGCTGGGAGCTCCCTTGCACTCACATCTCCTTCCGTGCATTAAAAGAAACTATTTGCATGAATTCTTCAACAACGATGTCCAGCAACTCTCCAGATTTGTCTGGAATGCCAGCCATGGACCCCTGTGGCTTTTGCATTATTCCCAGGTTAATTCACACACCAGTTTATTTGTTAGTAGGAGCTGGATTTATCAAGCACTACTTGCTTGATATTTATATACACTGTGTGTGTGTTTTTTTATTTGTCTTTGATAAATACACAAGAAGAGAACAAATAAAATGATGTCTTGTTCCTGCAGAGGTCCTCTGTTGATTCTGACAGCCTTTCTGGCTTGATTTTAATGAGTCTGAACTGCCTTCCACTGATTTGCCAATGAACGCCCACAGTCTGTTATTTCTGGGAGATGAACGTAAATCACTTCCAAATTCTGCCATTTATTTGTCACCTGATTCAGAAGGAGATTCCTGCACTGGATGCTTTATGCATGCATGCATGCATTGGAAGTTTTTCTTTGCAGACAGAAAATAAACCAAGATATTGTACAATGTGTGCTTAAGCTCTGCAAAACTGATGGAAAATATCTGCTTCCACTGCCCACTCAGTCTGCCAACACTCTTTCTCCCTTACAGTAATAAAAAAATATGAACAATATTTTAACTGTAATTACTGTACACAGTATTTAATCAGATACCACCCACCAGCTGTCCAGAAAATGACAGAAGAGGAAGACAGAATGATTTCTCTCGTTATATGCAAGTTTGAGATGTGTTTGAAACTGGCTTGTCCTCCCCTGACCTTGTTTAATAGGACTGGCACTTTGTGGGAATAGACCATTTTTTTCTTTTTGCACTGTAATTTATTTTTCTCCTTCATGGTTCATACACTGTTCTGCTTTTCCAGATAGTCATCTAAATCTGTCATGTCCTATGCATGAGGGTCACCACAGTTAAAGTGGATACTAAGGGCATTTCAAATTGACAAATGGGATATAGTCAGGATTATTAATGTGGAAACTGGGTAGATCAGGAGTCATTTGCTTAAGTAATAGATTTAATCTGATTGTACATTCCTGTCTAGAAATCTATTTCATAATATTAAAAGGCTTGAGGTCCAAATAATGCTTCCAGGGTACAACTTTGTGGGAAGAATATTCTCAGCGAGAGATGAGGGAACTGGAAGATAAAACTCTGTCCCTGAATTCTTCCCTTGGTTCTGTAATTTGTATTGGCAGAGCCATTCTGCAAACAGCACGTTCTGGGGACACATTCTGAGAGTGGGGTGCTTTTCCTTGTAATCATGGGAAAAGCACTATTATGGTCCTCAATTAGGTGTTGGTTTGGTGAGGCATTTTGGAAAAAAAAAGCTTCACAACTGCCTGTAATAAGTATGCAGAAAGGTGATGTGAAATTATCCACTGATTAGAATAACCATGATCTAGGGTATGGTTTAAGGGTGAACAATTTCAGTCTGAGATATTCAGCTTTTGTGGCCCCAGGAAATCCTTAGGAGTGCAGAATTTGCCACTCTGGCTCAGAGCAAGGGTTGTCACGTAAATGCAGTTTCCTGCCCTCAGCAGTGTCACATCCTTGTGGCCACAGAGGAAATTAAAATATCTAGAAATGCACAAAATTAGCAGTGCAAGCTTGTAGATGGTGTCTCTTTTTCTTAACATTTTTCACACTAACAGATGAGATTAATCCACTCTAATTGGTGTTGAGTTCTGCAGTATGCTTGTATCTATGACAGAGGTTGTGACCAACAAGGTGCACTGAACTGGCAAGAAGAATATAGACAGGCTTTCATATTGTAGCCAGTAATGTCCATTTTATTACCCTTTCTAAAATAGTTTTAAAAAAATATTTATTTATACACACACACACACATGTATATATATATATATTTATATTCATCTGTCCTTTTCTGTATTCTGTACTAAGGCAGTTCATTTTCCTGTAGCTCTGTGAAGGGCTTCAGTCATCATGATGAGTCCTTAGACCCTTCTAAGGTAAAAATGAAATTTAGAGAAGTGGTGATGTGTTGAACATACTTATTTAGGTTGTTCTTGATGTGTTAAACACATTTCTTATTCTTCCCTGTCAAATAATATTGTTATTTTTGTCTTGAAGAAATAATACTTTCATAATAATGTAAAAATATCCTGAGACAGAATTAGTTGGTTAGTGATATTAATTTATAAATGATCATGAATTATGATATAGCTTAAGGGAATGGATTTTTTTTCCCCCATCTGAAATTGAACTGTAGACATGGAGCCTTTCTGTAGGCTTCATATACCCAAATAGCTGTATTAAAAGAATTTTATTTAAATGTTAGGAATGAATCTCCCAGATCTTGTACATTTTAATTATAAAAATCTTTCTTTTTTTAAAAAATAAGATGTATATGATGCCAAGTCATTATACAACTTCTGTATTAATCTCACAGACCCTGTTACACACTGAATACTCTCTCACTGTGCAACAGGGGAGCAGAACTAAAGTCATGTTTCATTTTTAAGGTTTTGAAATACATGAAATATGGATGTGATTTTAAACTCCTATGTTTAGAAATTTCACCTGTTGATAAGCACAAATTAGTGTGATAGTGCTAAATTACAATAACTAAAAATAATCTTATTGAAACAAAACTTGGCTCAGAAGTCAAATAATTGTCTGCATAAAATATGTGTATTCTGCATTCATATTCCCACGTATGTTTGGCTCGGCACGCTGTACTTTGCTGCTGAAGGTCAATAAAGCTGCAGAGCACTCATTTGTATTCAAGTCAGGAGAAACTTTAGGCAACTGATCTAAAAGACAGGTTTTTTTTGCTTCTTCATGCAGGGTTTGCCTTGCCCGTGGTGTAACCTCAATACCCTGAGAGCCCAGTAACAATAATAAGCCATAACATGTCCGAGTTCTCTTTTTGCTTCACGAATTTCTCAGCCTCCGAACATTCCAGCTGGGAACACCTGACTGGCACTTCAGCTCTTACCTGGGAATTTTCTTTCCTGCTTGGCAGGTGCCAGAAGCCATAAGGAAGTGCCAGCGAGCCGGAATCACGGTCCGCATGGTCACCGGGGACAACATCAACACAGCCCGGGCCATCGCCATAAAGTGTGGCATCATCCACCCAGGAGAAGACTTTCTCTGCCTCGAAGGGAAAGAGTTCAACAGAAGGATCCGAAACGAGAAGGGAGAGGTAATTCATAGTCTAAATCCATGAATGTGTGTGCTGGGTTAAAGGTAAACCAGCAGGGGAAATGAGCTCAACTCAACGGAGAGATATAAGTCAGAATAGAAATTTAATAAAATAATACAATAAATATGATTATGCAGACGAACAGCTGGTTTTAACCCACAAAACCCAAATGTATAACCCAGCACCCTGGGGCATGAACAGAGTGGTGTTCCTTGGGCCCCGAGTCCAAAGGAAAAGGAGAGGGAAAAAACCTGTTGGTGAGAGTGCTGGTGCAGTCCAGTCGAGAGTGGTGATCTGCAGTCTGGTTGAGAGTGGTGGTCTGCAGTCTTCCTCTGGGTCCCACGAGTGGTTAAAAAAGTCCCAAGACTCCAAGATTATATATCTTCCAGTTCAGGCAGGAATGCTCAGTACCTCCCTCAGGGAGGGGAGTTCCACAATGGATGTGAGGACAGGAGTATCCTCCTATCTCACAGTTCCACACTGGGTGTGAGGACAGGAGCACCCTCCTATCTTGCAGGTCTGAACACCCAGTTTATAGCCTGAGGAGTCAGGGGTGCTCTGGGCAGAGGGTGTAAATGCTCTATTGATACCTGTTTCTGGGAAATGGCATGGAAGGCTATAGAATACACAGTTTTGGGTTACACCCACACAGTGATGAACTGGTCCCAGCTGTTCTAACTAGAAACCAGTGAGAACACTGCAATGTTTCTCCTGCGCTGACGTGTTCCTCGGATGGGTAAAGACTCCTTGGAAACATTGCTGCTTCTTCCTACCCCCAGCCTTTTCCAGTTCAAAACAGCAGTGAAATTCCAGTCTTTACTTTTCCTGGTGCAGAGTCGGTATCAGTTCAGTGCTGGCCTAATTCTGAAGTGTTTAGATATAGAGCACTGGTCTACAAGAAATCAAAACTAAGCACATTAAAGGTTTGTAGTAAGGAGGAGAAGGGGCTCAACAGCAATTTTGCTCCTAAAAATGCAGTCTGTTCTGAGAACCAGCTCCTCTCATTGCTTTAATTTATTCCACTTTATCTAATGTACTCACATTAACGATTTGCATAAAAATCTATTCTTCTGAGGATTTTTAACTCCTCATAAATGATGGAGCTCACGCACAGGATATTGGAAGTCAGCTCTAAAAAAGTAAAATCTATGCTGTCTCTTTGAGTCCATCATTAATGAGCAGACACAGTCCTTTACTCCTTGCATTGATGGATGGAATCCTGGGAATGTTGGTATATGCAGCAGATTTGTCCTTGTTCCTGTTGCTGTACAGAGAAAATTTTGCCATTGTTGGTGCCAAATGAAGAACTTGGATTAAAATGAAGAGTAGAGCAACAAACTTGTAAACATGTTTGATAAGCTTTGAGAAGTTCCCCAATCCTATAGCTGCAGTCATGTGGACTTATCCATAAAGATGTTAAGAAATGCTGATTAGATACTGTGGCAAAATTTCCCTGTTAGTCAACAGCTGAGCTCTGGTAGTAATAAACTGCCTTTTTTGAGCTTGATGACTGTTGTAATTTCCCTGTGCTTTTGGAGAAAAGTTGCAGGTTTGAGCAGTGAATTGTCAGACACACAGACACAAATACATTATGCATTTTGCTAATCACAGGTTAATTGTTTTGGGTTTGGTTTTTTTTTTTTGTGTGTTCCCCTCTCCAGATTGAGCAGGAGCGGATTGACAAAATCTGGCCAAAGCTCCGGGTTCTTGCTCGCTCGTCCCCCACGGACAAACACACTTTGGTGAAAGGTGGGTGTGTGGAAGTTAATGCCACAGTTACTGCAGCACATCATCTGCCTCGTAAAGATTTTGCTGTCACAAATATAGCTGAGTTGTTACCTTTAACTGCACATCTCTCCTTAATGCCAGGAAGTTTTCTCGGTAACCAGGTCACTGCTGTTTGTGCTCGGCCTCAGCCTTGAGGTGGAAAATAATAGGGAACTCTTTGGCAGGAGTAGGAGAAATACCAATAAGATGTTTGGCAAATAGATGTAGACAATCTCATATTTGCCTTGTGACTTCGAATTGGACTGGAATGAGGCCCTAGATGGGAAGGGAAAACGTGTGTTCGCTGGTCAGAAAGCAAATAGTGTTGAGAAACAGGGTGTTACTCATATCAACAAGAGGGGACACAGATTTTATAGTCTTTGCCTATACCTTTAAGATGAGAACAATCTCAGAGTGAATCAAGTCTCTCAAGTGCATCTGCTCTCCGACAATTATTTTTAAAGAATATTCCAAGATAAACTTTTCCTGTTACAACAGCAGATTTTGTGATGGTGTAACTCGGAGCTGGCCCCATTAGCATTCCATGAGTGGAGATGGGGATTTTGAGCCAATTCCCTGTTCCTATAGACTCACTAATTGTGTGATTTGCACTGGCTTCCTTTAGATTTCTGGCTGTATTTTTAGAGTCTGTCCTGTAAAAACTGCACTATACAAATGATGTTCTCTCCCCGTGCTGTCTGCAGATGGAATGCTTCTGTAAAAGAGGGATTGGTTTCCAGTTTTCTTTATAGAGCCTTTTTCATAACTGTAACTCGCCATTTTTGATGACTTGACATCTTATTCTGTTGACTTTGAAGCTCACACTTGAAAGCTGATGAAATCAGACAGTTTCTGATCAGCAAAAACGTCATTTTTAGCCATGCTGGGATGGGGGATTGGCACAGGTGGAAGAACCATTGGCAGATGGCTCTTTCCTGGCTTCCCGAGGAAGAAAGAACTGGATTATTTTGCTAAGGCCCTGCAAGGTCTGGAGAGCCCCTTCTTAGCAAATCTTGGAGGAGCTAAAATTCAGGATAAGACCCAGCTGATCAGTGACACATTTTCAGTTGGTTGACTGCTTAAATAGTAATTCACATTTAGATAGGGACTCCTCTGGGTGTACAAGATTTCCTGGCCATGCCTCCATACATGACTAATTACAAAGGCTTTTGAGCATCGTGGAATTTTAAAAAATGTCTGAATGTCTTTAGAGCAAAAGTTCCACTGTGAATTTGAAGATTGGATCAGTTGGGTCCTTTGGGATTGAAACTGGTGAGTGTGAAGAGCTCTGGAAACACTGAAATTCTCCTGAACAATCCATATCTTGTAAACCCTGGCACTAATGCTGGATAGGGCAGGTGGAGACACCCTGTTTAAACTCTATCTCCTCCTTTTCCATATATGTTTTGTAATGTCCACAATTTATTTGTATAGTAGTAAAAATGTGTAATTTATAAATGATATACATATTTGGGGAAGATGAGCTGGAAAACATTTTACTGATAGGTACTGAGGATTGAAAATGTTTGGAGAGCATTGTTAGCTCCATATATCAGGATGAAAACAGCACACAGTCAGCTGAAGTCTCCTCCCTTCACTTGTGCATATAAAATCCTGTCTTAGACCTCTTAAAGAACAGATAATAGTACAGCCTAATAGTTTATTTGTTTCAGAAACACAACAATTTGTGTTTCATTAAGTGGATTAAATAAGTCCCTTGGGAGTAGTCATCTGAATGATTCAGGATTTTCCCTTAAGAGGAAAATGAAACCTTTTCCAGGGAAATTGAAATCAATAGAGAGCTGAAGAAAAAAAAAAAAGGCAAGAAATTGTTGATGTTTTATAGCATATGCACTTGGACAATGCCAAAGATATTTACTACTGAATGCCATGTGCAACTGATACAATTAATGTTTTAAAGATGTGGCAAGGTCAAGTGACAGAGCAATTAAGTATGTAACGAAGTTCAAGAACAACTCTCTGGAAATCATGATAGAATTTTTTTGGCTGGTAACACCCCAGGGGCCATTAAAAGTTACAAGAAACTATTTAAATGTTCACTAGTTTTGGGCCTCTTGTTAAAATGTTATGTTTTTCTCAGACACTTGAGGGATCAAGAGGATTTTCTCTCCTTTGATGTATTCTATCTGCTCTGGGCTAAAAACACACGTCAGAAAATAAACTTTTTTCATATTTAATTTTTAATGACATGCAGCTGCTGGAGGGAATATTTTTTTTTCTCGTTAACATAGCACAATCCCACCCAGCAAAAGGATCATTTTTATTTTTCCTTTTTGTTTTTACTGCTGCTAAGGGACTAGAGGAAGGCATGGTTCAGCATTTCAGGCTGGGCACACGGTTGCTTTCAACTATTTATGGCTTTGAAGTAGAGGTAGATTGGAAAAAAAACTACTCTAAAGTGGTTTATTGTCACAAGCTGTTTAAGTGAAATAAAAATCTTAGATATCTCAGTCTCCTACTGAAATACAATATGGATTTTAAGGCACCTGTTGGTATTATTTCATATTTTTTACCCAATTTCAAAATATAACAGGTAAAAACACACATCATTTATACTGATATGTCCTTATAATGTTATTGCTGAAATAATTCCAAATTGTCATTTTTTAAAAAAAAACACTATGGGAAGAATCTCTTTAGTGCTGATGGGAAATATCATCAGAAAGTGTAGAAGAAGATATAGAAGATAAAAGAAATATTCACTTTACCAGTTATACATATTTTCCAATATATTCAAATTGAACTGGAATTATTTTTGTGATATTGAAACATAATTTAAAAACCTCATATTTAAAAAATATTGAAATCAGATATTCTCATGTAAGGCTGGTTTGTTAACAAGCAGAAAAGGAACTTTAAAGAAGAAAAGATTAGTAATAATTACCCTTAATTACTAAAATATTTCAAATATTATTGCATGGGGTGGTATTATATTTACAACCTCATTAATGCCAACATGCCACGAGACTGGGTAGAATAACAAAAATACAGAAAAGTGCATCAATCGAAATTCTAAAATTAAATATCAGCACGTTGCAAGTTGCAACTGGGTTTGATTTCCATGGGAGAGAAAATGTCAAAGCTTGTTTTTCTTTAAATTCCTTGTGAAGAAATATTCAGAAAGTTCACCTGTTCCACAGCATAAAAAACTTCAACCTGAAGCAAAGAACATAAAAATGGTTTAAAGAAAGTAGGAGCTCTCCTGCATTCGAGTCTGGAGGTCTGTGCTCTGTAAATACAGCCAGGGCTCTGTGTGGTGTGTGAAGTGCAGGGCTGGGGGGCACTGATGACTTCAAGGTTCCCCTTTATGGTTTCACTGATACCTTCAAGGTTCCTCTTTAGGGTTTCAGTGATAAAACATTCGTGTTTAGTTTAGAAACCCTGGTGTTTTAGCTGTGTTCTGCTCTGCATTCTGATATCCTGAGCTTTGGGGGGGACTGTTCAGTTAACAATTGCCAGTGCTGTCTGTAATGTCAAATATAACATTTCCACATTACCCTTTAAAGCTCTATCCACGCACGCACTTAAGCCCGTAACTAAAATGAATTTGAGTTTCCTCTTTCAGACAGACTTTCTAAATTCCTCTTAAATTAACAAGGAGGTTTGGCAGCATTAAAAACTAATCTGAAGAGAACATGAACATGAAAATATATTACTGCGTCTGCCTGTGTTCAGCTTGTCAAAGGAATATAAATCTGTGGATTTATATTTCTGGGAGGATCAGCTTTGCTAACACCTGAACTGGTGTGCACCTTGGAAATGCTCAGCTGCAGCTGAGTTTTTCCTGCCTGCCTGTTTGGAGTTAATCAGTTGAGACAGAAACAAACATATAAACCAGGATTATTTTTTCTTTTTTCCTCCCAGAGCCAAGGTTTTCTTACTGATGCACTCTAAGGGTGACAATGCAAGTGAGGATTGTTTAAATAGAGCAGCATTTGCTCTACAATAAAGGGAGAACCTGAGGCTACATTTGATGGTTGTGATCTGAGCCACGGGTATAAATAGCTCCTTGTTGAAGGAATGGAAGAGGCATTGTTGGTTAATATTCTTTAAATTATTATCCTGAGTGCATTTGATTTAAGGCTTTCTTAATGTTAGATGGAGGGAGGTGGGAAATCCAGGATAAATTCCAGTTGCATATGCAGTGCTGGTACTTTTTATAGCAAGCTTATGCATACAGTGCCCTTCTTGACAGCTCTACATAGTTGTTTTATATATGATCTTTTCCCTCATCCAAAACAAGCCGCTTGCCCTGAAAAATTTGTGCCTTATGCAAGTTCCGTGCCTCCTTCCCAAATTCCTGCCACGTCAGCAAAACCCCTGTGTGGAACACACTGTAATGTTATGCTCTAGGTGTGTTCCTGTGGCTGTAGAATAAAATTCTTTTTGACAGAAGAAAGTCATGGTCAAACAGCTTAAGATGAGGGACTTAAACAGCCAAGGCTGTTTTGGCAGGAAGCTTTGCTGAGAGTTTAAGAATTCTCCCGATGCACGTTGCAAATCTGTTTTTCTTAAAATACTGTGTGTAAACATCAAGCTGGAGTAAAGCAGTTTATTTTGAAGAAATTCCCTTAATGTTAGACATGACTAATTAATACCAAAGCTTCTTTTTAACCACTTAGAGTGAGTGGAAAGGCCAGAGAATGCTAAAGCAATGGTCATTCTCTCTCCTGGCCGTCTGTCAGGTCGTGTCCTCAGTTCCATTTTTCACTGAGCAGTTGATCTCCACAGCTCAGAACTACAGAGGGAGAGCTTTTACTGGGCATCACTCTTCTCTTTGGTCTCCTTACACTGTTTGTAAATATTAGATAGCTGTTAATATTATATGTAACTCGATACTGAAGAAAATCCTTCAGGTGAAACCTTATCGCAGCCATGAACAGAGTGATGTTAAAAAATATAAAAAGTAAATGTGTTTGGAAGGAGGTGAGTGCTGGAAAGAAGACAAACATTCAGCAGTGCGAGGAAGGGGGAGGGGGAACAGATTAAAAAGAGCAGGCAGAAGTCAGAGAGCGTAAGTGTGGCTGTGATAAATCCTCTGAATCCCAAATTATCGCTACTGCTCCATTTTAGAAATTTGTCTGACAGTTTTGCAAAGACCTTCTCTCTTCCCATGGATAGCACTGAGATCCATCCCCATAATATTGTGCCACGCATTGCCATATTTCTGATGGCACTGCACTGCAGGTCTGGGGCTCAGATGCTGGTGATAACTGAGACCATTTTATCTCTATTTTTCTATGGCTGCTGGTTATGAAGTTCCATGATCTGGGTTTATCCCAGCTGCACAGTTTGCTTTTAGGGATAAAAATTACTACTAAACCTTGAGAATGGCTACCAAACCCTGTAAATTACTTAGGAGCATCCAGCAATTGGCTGATGCAGGGCAGTGGTAGTATAGTCATCAACATTAGTCACTATTTATAGCCATTTATATCTATTAGGAGATTATTAGAACCTCCTCAACTTGATTTGAGTTGTGCTCCCATTTGGAACTCAGTTAGCAGAAGATTTAACAATTTTTTGTTCAGAAACCTCAACTATTAATTTAACATCAAAGGATGTGTAAATAATAAAAGGGGAAGACCAAGATAAATGTTTTTAGTAATAATGAGAGATGATGTCCCTGTTTACTTAATAATACCAAAGGCAAATCACCCCAACAAACTGCAAGCTGTAATTGTAAGATCTTATCAGAATAATGTGCCATTTATCTGAGATAGGGGTTTTTTTTCTGATTTTCATAAGTCTGAAAAATACAGGGCACTAACTGCTTCCACACTGCTCTGCAATCTTCTGGTGCCTGATAAGCCTGAACCTTGCCAAGAGGCAGCTATTGCTCTGTAATCTGCAATTTCCTATTTCTGGTTAGTTATCTGATATGTGAGTGATTTTTTATTTTTTTTCACAGTAGAGTGAAAGCTTTTCAAACTGGGTAGGTTTTTGATAATTGTTTTTAGAGGTTATGACTTTGTGCAAAATGTTTTAGCATAAGGAATTTTGTCATTTCTCCCCCTAAGTTATTAATGTGGAGAGGTGTTCTTGTATCCTATACAATAATCCTGTGTTCTGGACCCATATTCAAATGGACTCTGATATGGTAATAAAAACATGAGTGGTGAATGATCCATCCACATCCTATTAAAAAACTGGGCTGTTTCTGTAGCCATAGAAAAATTCTTCATTCTTTTCCTTACTTTCCCTATCTGCATAAGTGGAAAATACTTCCCTGCAGGCTAGTTGTGTGAAAATTGATTCACCAAGTGAGAAGTGCTTTCTTTTCTCCAATGATCTCAAAATGAAAGTAGAAATTATTTTATTATGTCTATTTATTAAAATGTTTGGCTCCAGAATTTAAAGAATTATTTCCTACCTTCTTAATCGTTACTTGGCAGAATTGAACACGGCTGTTTAAATGCTCATCTGGCTGCAGCTAAATCAAATTCAGCAATGATGTTTCTTATCTTTAGGTTAAACTGACTGCCAGAAGGCCTTCTAGTAAAGCTGGTATTACAGTTTGGGCACAGTTTGGGAGAGCCTTAAGCAATCAGGTCTTAAAAACTTAAGTCTTTGGCAAATCCTTTCCATATATCAGAGTGATGGGTTTACTGTGACACATAATTTTAAATAGTAAAAACCTTCCAAAAGGACATAATGAGCTGATCTCATCCCCTTTGAAGTCTGTGCAGGTTTTGTTGATGTGTTGGTGATGCAGGATCAGAACTTTCAGTGTAATTTCTAATAGTGATGTCTAGTAGTGTAAGAGTGATGACACTGCTTTCATCATTATTTTCCTTCAAGATCAACTCTGTTGATCTCTGTAAGACTTGTGTGGTATTATGAGCTCTATATTATCCAGGCTCTGCTTTTTTGGAGGGATGTTTTATCTTGCTGATTATTTTCCATCTGTCTGTACCCACACTCCTGTCCATGTCTTGCAGGAATCATTGACAGCACACAGGTGGAGCAGAGGCAGGTGGTAGCTGTGACTGGGGATGGAACCAACGATGGACCAGCACTTAAAAAAGCTGATGTTGGCTTTGCAATGGTATAATCTCCAGCATATTTGTTGATATTTGTGTCATTAGAAATGTTTTTCGTTCATTAAATGTTAAGTTGCTTAGTTGTTACTTGTCGGTGAAGACATATATTGGAGGGAGTGAGTCATGTTGCATCAGAATCCTTTAATTTACTGTGTCAGATTCACTGCTGCTGCATATTTTGATACTTTTTCAATTACTTTGCCTAAAGTAATTCTTGGCTATATGCAGAATCCTGTGTCCATACAGAAAAATGAAGTATTTTCTTCCCAACAGTAGAATACTATTTAGCTTTGGTAAAATCCATCACTAAACATAAAGATGTCTTCCAAGTGTACTCTGACTGTATATATTAAGATACATCATTTAAATTTTTGTTACCAATTCTGATGATATATATTTATAAAATCCTCCATGATAAAAATAACTCAGAAGATCATTAGTTATTAAGCTGATAACTTAAAACAGTCAGAACTATCATCACATGAATTCCACTGCTCTGTCAGTTCCCTTTTCTGCATCCTTATTCACTTCAAAAATAGACCAAATGAGCTACATTCCAGCAAATATAAAATGCAGAATATACTCAGCAGCCACTGTTACTATGCTGGGAAACCTTTGTACAACTGTGGACTTGGAACGAGCAGGAAGATTTGAGTTCTACCTGTCCCTATATTTTCCAGTAGATCATTTCGTTCCCAATTGATTTTTTTCCAGGGTATTGCAGGGACAGATGTTGCAAAGGAAGCCTCTGACATCATCCTGACAGATGACAACTTCAGCAGCATCGTGAAGGCTGTGATGTGGGGCCGCAACGTCTACGACAGCATCTCCAAGTTCCTGCAGTTCCAGCTCACCGTGAACATCGTGGCCGTGATCGTGGCCTTCACCGGGGCCTGCATCACTCAGGTGAGGCAATCCAGGGCCAAATCCCACCACACTGAGTGCTGCTGGCTCACATTTGATCCTCTGTAAGCAGCAAATACACTTTTTGAAGGTCTAAGTGTTTTAAGTGTGTTCAGGATTGAGCCGCTCGATGTTCAATAGCTGTTGGTGTATGGAAGTGCACTAACCCATCTTCTCCCCAAAATAACTTGCTGTTTCTTTGAGAAAACTTGCTGTTTCTTTAGCTTTGTTTAGGAGCTGTTAATTTTTGTGCTGCCTCCATGTACCTCCCTGCTTTTAATTACATATTATTGTCATCTCTGAGCCTGATGATAGGACAGACAATGTCAGGAAGAGGTTATGTGAATTTGCCTTTTCCTCTCAGAATATTTCACTGTTAAATGTGTGCTTTTGATGGATTATGGAATGGGATTATTATTTTCAAGAGAGCAGTACTGCCACACAGAAGTAATCCCAGCAGAGGATCTTTTTGACTGATAAAATTATTTTGTTGCTTTCAGGCAATTCTTTTTAATTTCAGATGCAAATGACAAACCAATTAAATGACACACAGAGTTGGACTTTGACATCTCTTTCTTCCTCTCCATCAATCCCTCAGTGCAATCCTGGTTCACATGCCACATGTTTAAGTCTTTTATAAAAAGCATACCTGAAGGCAAACCACATTTTCTTACCTTCACATTATTGCTTTTTGATTAATAAAATACAATTTTCTTTTCCCTGAAGAGAAAAAAGGGTGAATTAAGTAGAGTATAAGAGTTTTGTCTTTGAACAGAAAATAGCAAAATGTGGGTTTTAGTGCTGTCACTGCCTAAAATAATATAGATTTCAGATACTGCAGGCAGGTGTTGTTACAAAATGCCTCCTTGGATTGAGACATGCTATGGGAAAGCTGATGCTTCCCCCCATGGTGCATCACACAGATGCCATACCTGTTCCACAGCTAGATTTCACCTCAAGAACACCTGAGCAAACCAATGAATAAATCATCAGCTCTGCTTGGGGTAAACTTACACTGTGATCATGGAATTGATACTTGCAACCAGAGACCTGGGTACCTTTACCATGAGGTAAAACTTCTCCTACGCCCTGACTGATATCTCGAGGCCATGGTGGTGCCTTGTCACAACTGAGCCTGTGCTGAGGCACAAAACTAGTGATGTTGCAGCAAAGTTGGATGAGGTTCCCTCTTCCCTTGGGAAATATTTTCAGGCATGTTGAGAAAATGTTTAACTGTGAAGTGATTGTTGCTGATAACAGAAGGAAAAGGACTAAGACTCCAGGAGATTTTTATGAGTGGTACAAAACCATACAGAAAAAAAGGGCTTAGGTGGTCAGAGCAGCATCACTGGAACTGAGCCAAGGGCTTCTTTTAAAACCCTGTTTTGTAGACAGCTTTTATTCAGTTGCTGCCTACTAACATTTATTTAAGGTGAAATTTTTTGTTTTATGTCCAGCATCTTCAGTTGCTTCGTGAAAGGACAAAGGGTCTTCACTAGCTATTCACCAGCTAAGGAATTTCTATTTTATTCCTGCAGAGGTTAAACATTACTGAACCAGTGCAAGGACTATTTGAAATCAAGTCTAAGCGGATGTGAAGTGTGTAATCAGTGCAAGTATATTCCCCTTTTTAATTTCATCCTTTGAATCATTCCATTGGCTTCTAGAAGGGTTTGGACCGAGCCTGCCCAGTCTGTTGTCCCTGTTTACAGATTCTAATGGACACTCCCAGTATTCCTGTATTTCCTTGCAATTCCTCAACTTGGCAGTAAAGATGCAGATGCAGAGGAGAGGTCTGAAAGGAGCTGAAAATGAGATGGTGGCAGAAGGGCAGCAGTTGTTTCCTCTGTCGTCGTTCCCACTCTGCGGCCTGACCGCGGATAATCTCGGGCAGCACTCGGTTCTGTCTCATTCAAGAAGGATTTTGCCTCGCCAATGAACGTTATTATGTTAGGCTTTGACTCCAGCCAGCGAAAGGACATTCTGTTTGGCTCTTAAGCTTTACTAAAAATTGCACTTGAGAACATACTGTACCCTCTGGTTGCTATGAAAAAATAGCTCCAGCACAAAATGCACGACTGTACCAAAAAATCTTGCATACAACAGTCGAGGTGCACACATACAGCTCTGAAAACTGTGCACAGGTCTTCAATTGCTATTTTGACTGAAACATTTTAGTCCTTAACAGAAAAACGGAGCTAAAATCTATAGTTTCCAAGAGGCAACATAGCTTCCCGGGACCTTCACAATGAATATAAAGGAAGTCCACATTGGGACTGAATTTTACTTTGCTTTTAGGTGGTCAGTTGGGCTTTCTTTGACAGACACAGCATGATTTTAGTCCACCATTAATATTCAGGTTAATGAATATTACGCAGGCTATCTTTTTGGTAATATTTCATCAAGTCTAGAACGAGAAAAATTCTACGTAAGCAGTAACGTTTTTTCTGTGCTTCCTGACAGCATCTCTCAGAAAATCTGTTCTGCTGTTCAGAACCAGCTCACTGGGATGCTTTTAAGATGAAACTTCCTTTACTCTTACTCTTTATGGTTTCTACTGTTTGTGCTTAAAGGACCTACAAAGATAATAAAAACTTTGCTTGGACTAATTTTATTTTTTTTTAACATACTGCTTGTGCTTTGCAACTTAATAGACTTAATTTTATTCAGTCTTGATCCTGCACTGGTGCACATGTAAATATGAGTATGTGGTCATCTCCCTGCAGGACTCCCAGTGAGACCACAGCAACCCTGTGTTAATGAAGGGTCTGACTGTGAATTACTGGTATGAGTGAAACCAGACCTCCAAGGGGCACCCAGAGAAAGCATTGCCCACGTAGGAGATGATTTGTTTGGCCCAGAGCACCTTAGGAGGGCAATGGAGAGGCTTAAGAAAAACATTAGTAGTCTTTTTAAGAGTCTGTTGGTTTTTTGTCAAGTAGATTAATAAAGTGAGGCTCCTTGCCACTTCCACTTCGGGGAACCACTGTTTAGTTTAATTCTGTTAATTTCAGACAAATATTATTTTATTGTTTATCTGCTTCATGCCTGCTTCTACAAGATGCTGCTGTTAGAGAATATCTACAATATCTGCTCTCTCTGTTTTGTCCTGGTCTGCTGTTCCAAGAGATGTTTACCCACACGTACAGAGCGTGTGTGACCCAACGTACTGCTCCAGCATTATGTAAAGATTATATGCAGACTACAAGGGACCAATGCAAATGGTCATTTGCTATTCTGTGTCATGGGTCCCAGCACGAAGTCATGTTAGGGTGGCAGAAATCATATTCTAAACAACATAAGAATTACAGATACAGTGTCACCTGCTGACAAGCTTAGCAAAGCTGCTGCCAAAATTACCCCTCACAGGATCTAACTTACACTGGACCCTGTTTCAGTTTACAGCAGCTCTGTAAACTTATAAATGTGGCTTACAGATTAGCCACAAATTCTGAATTTTCGACTGATAATGAACTTTTGTGTTGTGGGTCTGCGATTACGTAAAGCATTTTGAGATCTGTGTCATGCAAGAAAACAGAGCTTAAAGCCTCTGCTGGAAAGCTGAATCAGGAACACTCAGTCTGTGGCTGCACTGGTGCTCTTAATTTTGTGTCCAGTGCATGCATAACACCAGTGATGAGATCACAGCTCTGGTCCTGTGTCAGTGCAGTTTGTGTGGCACAGTGCAGCTGAGCCACATTCATTCACCTTATCTCTTAATTAATCTAACTCATTTACCTTTCTCTCTGTGTTGCCACGTACATACTTTTAAAGTGATCAGAGTTTGTGTATAATTGTCCTTTCTGTTCAGCAACTGTTGCCTCAGGTTAAACCAATCGGGTTTTTTTCCCAGTGGATTTATGAGAGACCAAATCTTGCATTCTGACTTCACTCTCTGAATAAGGGTTTCTCAGAGCCCTTGATTGGTTCAGTGAATGTGGTTCTTTGGAGCTCTGCCTACGATCATTGTGAGTTTTGCACTTCCAGTGAGTCATTGTTCCACATCTCTGGGTGTCATATAGAGTTCTATCCGTGCTTTACAAAGCCACAAGGCTCGTCCTGCTTCCTGTCCCCCACATACCCACAGCACCGAGAAAACATCAGGTCATTGTGTTTGGAGCTGTTAAAAGCAATCTGGGTATGAACAAAATAAAGATTTTAAAATGCAGTTCAGTTAAATGGAAACAGTTTTTTACTGGAACTGTAGAGCGAATGTGTTTATTTCCATGCCAGATTCTGTCTGTGTCTCCAACTGCTGAGGCAATGTAACTATTCCAAAAGGTTGCACTGAATAAAGGGAAGACAAAGACTGTGTTTTAACATTTTATATTCAAATTATTGTTCTTGTACTTTGAGAAAGACTTAATGTTTTAGCAGAAATTAGGAACTGAAAACAGTGACTCTATAGGACATTATGTTTGGAAAATTAAATGTTAATTAAAAGCACTGTAACATTGAACTACTGCATGAATCACTGATTGTTTTTACAGATCTTGTTCAAAAAAAAGAGGATGATCTATACTTACGTGTATAAGGCAGTAATTTACGTGGTTATAATGTTTTATTGCAGAACTATATTTGGCAAATCCTAAAATAATAGCACGGACAAATTTGAAAAAGCTGTAATATAAAATCAAAGTCTGCACTGTTTAGATTTGTTTTGGCAAGGCTTAGAGGCGTGGAAATAGAATTAAGGATGCCACTTCCATACAATTAGTAGACACTGTGATCCAGCAGCAAAAGTGAGGGCTGATATTTTTTTGCATTAATATATAGAAAGTTAACCTACCAGAAAAGCTCATTTTTATGAATCTATGCATGTGTTCCGTGACAAGTGGGAGTAAAAAGGTAAGGGTGAAAATACCTTTTTATTCCCTCACAGTTTGTCATCTAAATCAAAAGTAACAAGCTCTAAAATTTGTGAGGGCTCTGCATGTCACAAAAGATTTGTAGTGTATTTCCAGCCTTTGGCGATTTTTACTTTTAAGTGTTTCCAAGATGAAGTGTAACATCACTTGATTTAAGGGACATTTTCCTTTTACCTCTAGGCCAGTGCTAACCTATTCCAAGGTCAAGTGGAAAGGAATTTGATGAATAAGTGGTGATTTTGGGTGGTTTGCAGTTTGAACAGCTTTCATCCCCAAAGTCTGCAGAAAGGGAATTAAGAACTGTTAGCCAGTCAGTCGGTGGCTAAAACGCAGCACAAAGAACGTTGATTTGCATCCCACTTGCATCAGTGACTAAAATCTGTAATGGAAGTCCAAACTCCTTAGCTGATATGTATTTTCCTCAGTTTCCACCAACTAATCAGAAATCAGATAGAGCTGCAGTGGAAATTTCATTCCGCTGCCTGCCCAGACTAATGTGTGTTTAATGTTTGGGCTTCAGCCTAGAATGAGCTCTCACACTTGACTGAACAGTGCAGCACTGCCAATAATAGATAATTATTAGAGGCACCATAGCCACCCAAGGTGATTGGCAGTGTGAAATGGTGAGAACACGTCGTTGCCAAAACTGATGACTGCCAATTACAGTTGTGTGATTTAGAGACTGAAATAATCTGCTTTTCCGTTGTGCCGGGAGCACGGCAGGCTCTGACAGACACCTGAATATCTGACTCTATTTATTAAGCATAGCAGACAAAGTCAGTTTTATTGACATGGAAGTCAGCACATGAAGTGGAAATTGAGCTATCGTAACATCCCAACTCGGAGAATGTTTCTCAAGAAAACTTATTAACTAGACAGGCAAAAAATATGACAAGGAAAAATTGCTCAGCAGAAAAGATGTTTTCCTTTTCCCCTATATACTGTGTTCTGTGCAGGGCCTCTGAGCTCTATCAGCAAACTACTTTTACTGCAAGTTCTCTCTTTTTTGGAGCCGTATGTATTAATAAAAATAAATGAGGTCTCGATTTGGAATGAAGTTTGTCCTGACCACTTTTAGTTTTTTAGCACCTCTAAAGACAAAAGCATTTCCTGTTTATGCAGCTGCATATCCAATGAATGAGCTGAACTCTCCAAATAAGCCCAGTTAGTGCAACCCATAACCAACAGGCAAGAATCTATTAATGCTAATCTTCCTCCTTTCCATGATGTAGCCAACCTGTAAGACTTAGAAACAGTAGGTTGCCTTTCTCCATCCCTTTGAATAAGCCAAAAGGGATCTTTTTTCTTTAAATAAGTGAAATGCATCAAAATTTGTGTAAATGTTCTGTTAAAAACGTGTTTTAAGAAGAAATAATATTTCATCTCGGGGGGGAGTTGAATATAAACCAGATCCACCAGAGATTAAACCACTTACCCTTGTTCTCCACATCTGCTTGGGATAATGAGTGTGTATTGACCCATATTGTTTGATAGCATTCCATTAAAAGTGAATCTTTAACCCTTTGAAGGAAAGGGCAGAGTTCTTAAAGTTTCTGTTGGCTTTGCTTTGCTTTGTATGCTGTTCCCTAAATTTCTGTGCTTCGCTGCTGCAGCACCATGGTAATGCAGTGCACAAAAATAGTGCTCTCTCTTCCAGCCTTCAAACTGCAGATTAACTCCATTTCATTATGAAATTTGTCATATTTTATTACTTCTGAGACTCCTTTTTCCTGATAAAAACGGTCTATTTGATACAGGAAGCAGACCTTACTAGTGCTGCCCGTTTTCTGTGAGGTCTGAAGGCACAGGAGGTCGTTGGATACAGAAAAGAACCTCTTTTGTTTTTTCTCTCCTGGGTCCTTGAAGCAACTGCATCAATCTCCCCTCGGAGCTGCCCCAATGAACTACACATCCAAACTTTATAATAGTTGTCCAGCCTTTGCTGAGAGCTGTGTTTGCTTTATTTAGTTACTTCTGGGGTTTTTTAAACACAACCTAAAGTCCTCTGTACTATGACCATAGATTTTGTGTGAGGAAAGAGCTCCTTCTAGTGACTGGCGAGCTGCTTCAGGAGCTACATCCTGCATCCTCACAAATAGCAATATTTGGCTTTTTTCATTCCATATCCATAGTTCAAAACATACTATCCTGTTTCCAGTAAAATAATAGTGGCTGTAATAAAAGATTGTCTTGCTCTTGCACATTTGATACAGTTTAATAAGTTTCAGAGTATTTTTAACATCAAAATATCAGGCTTTTTTTTTAAATGTCACTATTGTTTTTTAAAGGTCTTATTTAAATACGATATATAAAGGTATCTCTGTAATTGTTTTATAAATTTTTAATAATTTCAAGCTGTTTCTGAAAAAAAAAATTAAAGGTAGGT
Organism: Manacus candei; assembly: GCF_025592945.1. Lineage (NCBI taxonomy): Eukaryota > Metazoa > Chordata > Aves > Passeriformes > Pipridae > Manacus > Manacus candei. The sequence continues at coordinate 1,506,666 of NW_026138084.1, forward strand.
AGGTTATAGTGAAAAAGGGAAACATTACTTTTTAAACTGTTTTAATATAATTTTTCTCTCAGGAAAGAAACTAATTACCTAAATTATTTAGTTACCTAAATTCAGCTGAAATTTTAAGCATGAGGTAACAGAGAGTACTGTGATAAGTATTATGAAGTGTCACTGTTATGCTCTGTAAGAATTGTGTGATTGCAAATGTTCCTGATTTGAATGACTGCAGAGAAATCATTTCTCTTTGAAGATCGTTGATCACATTGATCATGGATCAGTGATCACAGATCATTGTGCTTCCTGTGATTGTGGTCTTGCAGAGGAAATATAAGAAAGGTCACAGCAGCTCAGATTTCTGTGGGTATTTCTGTGTCCTGTCTCAGCTCCACCAGAAGAAATGACGGCCTGTTAAATGACCTCCTCACTCTCTACAACTCCCTGACAGGAGGTTGTAGCCAGCTGGGGGTTGGTCTCTTTTCCCAGGCAACCATCAGCAAGAGAGGAGGGCGTGGTCTTAAGTTGTGCCAGGGGAGGTTTAGGTTAGATATGAGAAAGAATTTCTTTACAGAGACAGTGGTCAGACATGGGAATGGACTGCCCAGGGAAGTGGTGGGTCCCTGGATGTTTTTAAGAAGAGCCTGGATGTGGCATCAGTGCCATGGGCTGGCAATCGCAGCGGGGTTGGATCAAGGGTTGGACTTGATGATCTTGGAGGTCTCTTCCAACCCGGCTGATTCTCTGATTCTGTGACTCTATGACCTGAAAGCCATTGTTTTCCTGGGAAATAACATAACTTCCGAAATTGTCTCCACAGGACTCTCCTCTAAAAGCCGTGCAGATGTTGTGGGTCAACCTAATCATGGACACCTTTGCCTCCCTTGCTCTGGCCACGGAACCCCCCACGGAGGCGCTGCTGCTGCGGAAGCCGTACGGCAGGAACAAGCCCCTCATCTCCCGCACCATGATGAAGAACATCCTGGGCCACGCTGTCTATCAGCTCACCCTCATCTTCACTCTGCTTTTTGTCGGTAAGAAATAGTTACACTTAGGTGATTGTTAGATGTGGACTTAATTGTTGCTTGGTTTAGAAGCCGTTGCGCAGCTTTAACGCGTCAAAACGCTTTAATGCGGATTTATTAAGGTTTGTCTTAGTTGTTCAGTTTGTTCATGGGGCTGGAAGCACAACAGATGGGATGGGTTTAGTCACCTTCCACATGTGGTTACCCCAGTGAGCTTTTTTGCCTCTTCACAAAACACAGATTTGGCAAAAGTTTATATCAAAACACAGCGGGGAAAATTGCGTTTTAACAGGAGTATCTAGGTCTGCTTCTATACTGAATTTTCATTTTGAGACCTGTTACTGGAGTAGGCATGTAGCAACAAATTAAAAAAACCCAAAACCAGAAAAGAAACCACAATAAAAACCAAGATCCATTTTACCAAGAGCTGGAGAAGCTCCAATCGGGAGCAAAATGTCTGCCATAGTCAAGAACAATGTTGATCTTAAGTAGTATAGAAAGCAAATAATCAGTATTAAGTGATACAAATAACACTCTGCTTTGACATTTAATTTGTAGAATGGATATTAAAAGGGGACAAAAAAAATCTATTTATTAGATTACTGGATTCTTCTTCAGGCCTTGCTAGCAACGGATGCTTTTTATAGGTTGCATTTTGGAGAGGGGAGGGAAGGAGGAAGAATGTTTCTTGCTGCAGGGAATAGCAGGAACTAATAATAGATTCTGTTGCTCCACAATAATAAGTGAACTTGCTCAAAGGACTGATGATTTTTTCTGTTGGGTATTGTCTCCTTGTCACTGTGTCATCGCTGTTAAATTGCAGGTGTTGTCTCTCAGGGTACTTTATTCCTGCATACACAGACTTCCAGATAAGCTGCGAATGGGAATTTATGATTTTTAGGGTTTTGAGCTCCATTTTGAAAGTCTTGCTCCAGCTTATCACCATTTGGCAGCTTATTTGGACTGCTCAGAGGAGGTGATGGTCCGTTTGCACTGGAGTTACTTGAACCAAAATAATTGCCAGGTTTCTGAAGAGAGGTGGTCTGTAATACTGTTACACTCACAGTCTATTTTGAGAAGGTCTAGCAAGCCTTAGGCAATTATAATATCAGATTCTCTAAAGCAGGTGTAGAAAGTCCTGGTAATTCATGTGATATGAATCTTGGAATGAGAACTTCTGTGACCTTTATGGGAAGTTATAATGGCTTTTTGATGAGTTTTATGGTTTAAAATACTTTATACTGAGCCAGATGCAAAGAAAATCCAGCTTTTTCATCCTATTCTAATTTCCTGAGTGTCTCTGGAAAACTCATGCACACTTTGAAGGACACAGCCCAATCAATTTTCTGATAAGCCTAGGAAATAATCTTTTCCTTTCTAAACTCCAACAGGCTCAGCTTTGCAGTGACACGATGTTCTAAGCTCAGTGCTTTGATAATTAAACCCCAAATTAATGAGAATTATTTCTGTTTTGATCAAATAATCCTTCATTTTTTTGTAGTAGGTTTCTGTAGAGACTAGTACATCAAGTTTTTCTCTTTTTTCTTATCATGTGGCAGAAATACCTTGTGCTTGAACATACAGTAAAGTCTTGGAGGCATCAAGCACATCAGAAATCCAGAAGTCACTGCCTAGTCCTGTCAGGCTGTAGTATACAAAAAAACTTAACCTCAGCAACAAGGCACAGTAAAATAAAAGCTTTTCTGTAACACCTTTCGGAACAGGTTTGGAAATAAAAACTAATTATGGATTTAACCCCTGCCATTCCACAATAGCAGCATGGTCTTCTGTGCCAATTGAGTGATGCAGTGCAACAACAGAGACTTAAGGACAGGTGCCTTCACTGAGGGAGAGATATTCACATATTTGTGTTTGTGTGTGTATGGAATGAAAGCAAATAGATGTCATTTGTGTGTGTATATATATGTGTTTATCTATGAGAGGTATCTGTCTGCTTTCATTAATTTTTTCCTTTATTGTTTATGTGTAGCAGGCAGAATGTTTGCAGTGCTTAGTTCCCTCCCTGGAGATGTATAGTCTGCTTAAAACCCTCTGCTCTCTCGCAGTCTGTGTTGTGGTCTCATGCTGTGTTACTGACGTGCTGGTGATATCACAGTCTGCTTTCTGTCAAAAGGCAATAAGGCAAATTCTCTCTTTGGAAACACCCTCATTATTCCCCGTGACTTGAACGTGAACTGCTCGAATATCCCAAGGCAGAAAAACACTCCCTGTTGGAATTAACAGCCCCGGGAGAAACCCTGAGGAAACCTTTCTCCTTTCTGCAGAAATTCTGAATATAATGCCAGTGGGAGAGCAGAAAAACGTTCAAGCTTTAATTTGCTTTCATTAACAAAACACTGGTTATTAAAACTAGTGGTATTGTGATAATCTTCTGTACTCTTATTTCACTCATTATTTACACTTCCATGTGAATGGCCCATCCTTACATTAGGCTCTCTCAATGGCTGGATGTCATCTGTGAACTTTGTGTATTAGAAAGGGGATGGAAAATGGGACATGAGACAGAATGTGCACTTGCAGCCCAGAAAACCAGTATTATCCTGGACTGCATCAAAAGGAGAGTGGCCAGTAGGTCGAGGGAGGTGATTCTCTCCCTCTCCTCCCCCCTTGTGAGAACCCACCTGGAGCACTGTGTCCAGCTCCGGTTTTAATCTGAAAGAGGAAAGGTTTGAATGGACACAAGGAAACAAATTTTTTTACAATGGCAGTGGTGAGACACAGGAACTGAATGCCCAGAGACACTGTGGATGTTCCATCACTGCAAATGTTGAAGACCAGGTTGGATGGGGCTTTGAGCAACATGATCTACTGAAAGACGTCCTTGCCCATTGCAAGGGGACTGGACTGGATGATCCTTAAAGGCCCCTTCCAACCCAAACCATTTTGTGATTCTATAAGAAAAGAGGTCCCTTGGGTGCAGGTATATTTCCCAAACTTACCTCATTTTTTCAGTCACTCATCATGGGTTGTCATCTTGCTTTTTTATTGATCAGATCTTGAAGTGATAGTGAAATTATCAAAATAAAGAGCAATGCCCGATGCTGCTCAAACCCACATCTATTTAAAACTATGAATCTCTGTGCTATTTATCACTGATATCCTTGAATGGTTGTTAAAAAAAGTTATACCACACTGGATTAGTAAATGGGTAAAACCTGCTGAAGAGCAGCTGCTTTGAATTACTGTAGAAAATGGCAGAAATACTGTCAATGGTTTTAAGTGCATCAGAAGGAACCGACTGCTTGGAACTGTTACTGCTGGTTAGAGGAAGAGTACTACTGACACCTTTTCATAGGTGTACTGAGTTATTAGCTAAGAGTCATCATTTTGAGAAGCTTCTTGCTCAGAAAGTTTAGCTGTGTTTTGCTCACTGGTGCAGGAGGGAAGCTGGTAAAGCAGAGCACGGAAGGCGACTGAAGTGAACAAGGGAAATACAAATCTGTTTAATTTATTCTGGTGGAAACTTTTGGTTTTGTCTTATACCCAGGTGAGAAAATGTTTAAGATTGACAGTGGGAGGAATGCACCACTTCACTCTCCTCCTTCAGAGCATTACACCATCATCTTCAACACCTTTGTCATGATGCAGCTTTTCAATGAAATCAATGCACGGAAAATCCACGGCGAAAGGAATGTCTTTGATGGCATCTTCAGAAATCCTATTTTTTGCACTATTGTACTGGGTACATTTGCTATCCAGGTAATGATTTGTAGCTTTTTCGGTGTGTGGTTTGTTGTTTTTTTTTTTTATTTTAAATCTAAGTGCTGTAGGAGGGACATTTAATAGTGAACCACCTGCTTTCACAGATTTTCTCAATCGATACAAGTGTTAATAACAGAAAATGTTATGTTGCCCTATTAATCCAATACAACTTTTGATCATTATAACCAGGTTAATTCTTAAATTAATATTAGCATGTCCAATAAGAAGAGCCATCTTTATTTGTTCATATTATAACTTGTTTTTACAGAAGAAATTATTCTATATTATACTAGCAAAGCATTTTAGAGTTATTTACTACTACATGAATAGACAAATTTGCCTTCAAGTACCTCAAGCTGAACTGTTCTTCTGTTAAATGCCACTGCCAAATGCTCCTCAATATTCTCAGAAATCCTTCTTCTTAACAGCAATTCTTCATGTTCATCCCCTGAGTTTGCTGTCCCAGTCAAGTATAAACATAATTACAGTAATACATTTTCCCCAAAAGGTTGTAATTTTTCTCATGTAAGAACTCCAATTCCTCCTCTTGCTCCTGTATCCCTCCATTTGCTGGCATCTTTCCTGTGCTTGATATATTTGATATTACCTTTTAGAAATCTTAGGGTTGAGCTATTTCTCTCCTGACATGGTTGCTCAGTTCTGCAATGGCATCCTGGAAACTCAGTATTGGGACCTTTCTCCTGGAAGGAGTAACGAGGAGGATGGAGCTATTTGAACCTGGGCTACAGTGGTTTGAAACAGGAAATGGAAACTACTCAGTAAAAATAAGTATTGGAGAAAGGACACCAGTGACAGGCAGTAGAACTTGGTAGTGATGATCCTTAGTTCAAAACCACGGGTTTAATACCATGAACTAAAATTCTGGCAGTATAAATCTCTGGTTTGTGATGCCAAGTTTTGCAGTGGCACTACTAACAAGAAATATCAAGAATATCTGATTTTCAGTTAGTAAAACCTTTTCAATCTGATGAGGATTACAAACCTGTTCAGATTCTCTACGTGTTGGTTATCCTGCTCCAAGCTGTGTGGGTTTGCCACCCTCTGTCTATCTATTATAGCACATCTCTAAGTGTGCAATAAAATGTTAATCAGAGAGAAAAATCTGTTTTGCAATGGACATTCCAAAATGACATCAGGGTCAACACATCCTCAGCTGAGAACACTCAGGAACTGGGAGAGTACAGGGAGACAGTCCTGATTTGGTCTTCCTGACCATTGTCAGATAGATATGAGGCTAAGAAAGCTTAGTCTGAACTGTTATGGCTTTTTCTAAACTTTAATTCAGAGTGCATAAGTTCATGTGGTTTGCTCTTTTTTAATATAGTGACTGAGATTCTGCACCTTCTTTTTTGTTCATTTGGTTTTATTTTTTTTCCTTATTTGGTTGGTTCCCCCCCCCCAAAAAAAAAAAAAAAATTACCTCCTCTCTTTTGTGATTTTCTTTGTAGATAGTAATTGTCCAGTTTGGAGGAAAACCATTTAGCTGTTCTCCCCTGCAGCTTGACCAGTGGATGTGGTGTGTATTTATTGGATTAGGAGAACTTGTATGGGGTCAGGTAAGTGAGCATTCAGGAACGTGCAGATTCAAAGCTCTTGATATTGTTCATAATCCTCCTGTACCGTGGTTTCCTTGATGTCTCACACTGTCATGGGTAGCACAGACTGAACACAGCTCTCTGAGAACTTCAAGGATAGATCTGGCAGTAAATGCAGCTAAATTAATGTGTGATTTGAAATTTCTCCTGTATCCCATGTCATCATTAGCTAATACATAATTATACATAGATATAAAAACTAACATCAATGAGGTCATTAAATCAGTTGGGATTATCTGTCTGGGAGTAATAATACAAACACAATCACTGTTGTTAAAATAGTACATTATTCTTTTAAGTGCAAACACATATTGCAAAGTTAATAATAATACTTTTTTCATCTTTGAATGCATTATTAACGTATTTAAGTTGATGCCACCTGATACAGCAAAGAAAAATGTGAAGTTACACTTTTTTCTCTCAGAGGTAAAGATACTTGTAGATCAACAGTTTGTCTTCATGAAGGAAGAGGGAAGAAATTGCCAACTGCAGCTGAACACTGATATGGTTCTGATGGACTTGCAATGAAGTGATGATAGATTTCAAAACGGATTTTTTGCTCTCTTATGGGAAAAAAAACCCCAACTTTTTGGGCAGTTCAGTCTCATGTTTTTAAAGAAATCATCTCAGAATCAGAACAGCTTTTAATTCAAATGTTGCTGAAAACCATCACAATTAGAGGATTCTACTGCAATTATCACCTGAAGATGGGATTTAAGTTATGATCTAGCAGGAGGAAGATCTAAAATTATAATCTTGGAAAGGAAAGATTGCTTTTTTCTTTCAACTGATTTGAAAATACGAACTTCCAACTTTTGGAGAGAGGAATTAAAGCAGGGAGAGAGAGAAAAAATCATTGCTGTTTTTTTTTTTAGACCATTCAGCTGTGAAGAATTTCCCACAGCCTTTGATCAATGTACTTTATAGCTTCTAAATTTTGTTATACGTGGTTATTACATAACCACTGAAAACTAATAATAATATCAGTGTTTGTTTTCAATTTAATTTCCAAACCTTATTGCAAGATATTAGCCATTAAATTAACACAAATATTGGAATATCTCAATGATTTTATCACTGAAAAGAAAGCAAATACACAGAAAAAAAAAAGTGTTTCTTTTGTGGTCAGTATTTAGTGACCAGAAAAGAAAAACACAAGTTTCGATGTCAAAGTTGGCACTTTTAAAAGCAATTTAAAGGGTATAGTTTTTAGGAAGTCAGTCTGAGATGCTTTGAGGGGCAGTTTTCTAACAGATAGCCCTCATCACTTCTGAAAATCGAGACTTTCCACGATATTTCATGCTACATTTCCAGAAATATTCATCACTTTTTAAAGCTGCAATGATTTCTTTCTGGGAATAATATTTAGTTCCTTAATCTGCATCCAGTCTGTTGAGTCTGCCATTTCCTGAACTGGGCAGGTCTGGAAAAACAGATGAACAAACAGCCATGTAAACACCCTAAGAAAAGAATTAGAGAAGAATTTTATCTTGTCTTATCTTGGTTGAGAGAGGTCATGAAGGAGAGGTCTTTTCTGGGGCACAGAATCTCTACCCAGTACAGTTGTTTCTGTGTGTATTGGCTTGAAAGTGCTTCATCACCATCAGCTTCATCAGATCCCAAAGAGCCTCAAGTGGCTTCTCTCTGTAGTGTTTTCAAAGCTGGGGAGCTGAAGGCCTTTCAGTAAGTATTTAAATCACCAGCACTTACCTTCTCTTTTCTTTCTCCTCTTCTGCCTTTGCTCCTGTCACATCCATTCATCAATTTTCCAAGTTTGCATCTTGTTTTTCAACCCCCAAAATTCATTTTAAAAAGGTCATATAGTAGTGCAGAAACTGGTTTTGGTTTGGTTTCTTTTTTTTTTTTCTTTTTTTTTTTCTTTTTACATTTCCTTCGCCGTCTTTAAAATTAATATTTAAAAAGTGGACTCGTGGATGATGAAGTTCAAGGGAGACCCCTCAGCAAACTCAAAGGTTTATTTTCACTCTGCAAATATTTGGTACCTTTTCACATGTCTTCACTGTACCCATTCCAGTTTTCCAAACCTGTCCTCACCAACTTTGCTGCAACTGTCCTGATTCTCTCTTCATCTTTCATATATCTGAGCTTCAGAGATGTGATTTCTGAACTGCTGAAAGGAAGACAAACAGCAGAGAAAATTGCAGCACTTTTTTGCTAAGTGGGTCTGATAGTTAACTTTGTAGGAGATTTACTTTAAGTGTCCAGCATGTTCCAGGTAATGTCTTGTTTAAAGAGCCAACTTGTTATTCAAGCCAACAAAAGAAATCAGCACAAAGAGAAAAATGACTGCCCAAGAGGGCAACACTGAAATGGATTTAAAATAATTGTGTTATTGCAATGTCTAACTACAACATTTGCAACTTTTTAAGATTATTAGCTATGTCCTGTATTAATTACTTCCAAGGACCACTTGGGTGGGCAAACAGAATTAGAAGAGGGGTTGAGCTAATCAGAATTTATTAGTAATAAGGACACAGAGTAAGACACAGCCCTATAAAAAGTCCAACAGGGAGGCAGTCAGTTCCACACCTTCCAGAAACCTCAATTTTGACAAATGCCAGGAAACCCATTTCAACTTGCTAAAACAAAGGGAAGCTGAATCCATGAACCAACATGGTGTGAGAAGATTCATAGGCATGAGATGCAATGAATTTTCAGCTCCCTTTAGCATAAATCACTAGAAATGCCCAAACTCTGATTACAGCAGTATCAATATTGCAAACTTTTTTTCCATAACATTAAAATACTTTTCGGGTTTTTTTTAAGAAAAAATGACAGTTTTCCCAGCCTCCAACTTGCTCCACAGCTGGGTATTGCCAATGTGGTTTAATGTGGCTAATTGTTTACACAGTCAACTAAGTATTTCTGGACTAAAATGGAGTTGTATGAGTGTAAAGTACCATTAGGACTCAACGTTCCTGGAAGATTATTGATCTTATTAAAATATCATCGCTCTTTTTTAATGAACATATTATTATACTGTTGTTATCGAATGAGGCTTATGTTTTCAGTATTTTTTTATAATTTTAGGTCATTGCAACCATCCCAACAAGTAGGCTAAAATTTCTAAAGGAGGCAGGGAGGCTCACTGAGAAGGAGGAGGTCCCTGAGGAGGAACTCAATGAGGATGTTGAGGAGATCGATCACGCGGAGAGAGAACTTCGACGTGGACAAATTCTCTGGTTCAGAGGCCTCAACAGAATCCAAACCCAGGTATGCTAAAAGGAAGTGCCCACATGGTCACAAAAACCCCAAAAAACAAACCTAAAGAAACCTTTAATGTGAGATGAAGGCAAGATAATGTGGAAAGGAAAGCCCCCAGGGTGTTTGTGTGCACGAAGGATGGTCCTTGTGAACTTGCTTGGCTGTTCTCAAAGGAGGAACACGCAGAAAATAAAACAGGTGAACTGAACAGAGGAGTGTTTGTACAGCAGGAAAGGTAAATTGACAAGATTGTAAAATGATAACATGCAAAAGTAGGAATATGTGTTTTGGGGATACTGTTCATATTCTACTTCAGTGATGACAAGACATAAAATAGTGCTGGAAAACATCAGCTGTGATAATGTTATGAAGGCTTTCTAAAACACAGTGTTTTATTTGGTCAAAAATATATTGTTGCTGCCATTTCTGCAATAACAGAGTAATTTAAATTGTTGAGTCTGAAGTATGAAGTACCATTTGATTAAAAAAAAATAAATCTATTCTGTTCTGGCACCACCACACATATATCATGATTAAAAGGAATTGCTTTTCTTTCTTATTAGGTAGTGGAAAATGTGGGTTTGGATTTGTTTTTAGTAGGAAGGGCCTAAGAATCCATTAAATATTGAGGTGTATGTGTTGGCTGCTACAGATGATTTCTTAGAAATATCTATCCTCAACTTTTGCTAAATACAAAAATCCACTTTGCACTGAATCATGGTGCTAAATATAGTACAGATTACCTTACCTAGGAAAATTTGTCCTGGAGTGCTCAAAAATTATTTATTTTGCCTTTTCCATTGCAGTGAAATAGTGTTTTATTGCACTCAGGTGTGCTCTGCTTGATCTTTTTAAAATCAAGTATTTCTGCTGGCTTGCAGAAGAGAGCAGATATCAGCTGTGAGTGTTTTACGTGAGGTTTAGGAAGAAAAGAGGTGAAGGATTAAGATTTTTCTTTTTCTTTAGAGAATCTTCTAAACAGCATTTTCATCTCAGAAGATTTGGGGGTTTGTTGTCATCCAAGACAAACAGAACATTCTGGGTTTTTTCCCCTCTACAAATTGACACCATTTTTTTTTTTTTTGGAAAAAGTTGCAGCCCTGTATTTCAGAAAAAAAATGGAAAACCTTAGGGCAGTTGGGTGTCTTTGGTGCATCCACAGAGCATAAAAGAGGGTGGAAACTGGTGGTAGAGAGATTAAGGGTTTGGCAATTTCCCAAGGTTCTGTGGTAGGTGATTAAATACGGATCTTCAGCTTTGGGGGTTGTGTGTCTCAACTCCTTTAGTCAGGACTCCTTTAGTCAGGAGCACTCATCATCAGAGAAAATTCAAATTGTCCCAGTGTGGAGGTGACAAACAGGTGTCCAGGTAATGGTGATCCTTATGAAAAGATGATCTCTAAATGTGCATTCTTTTCTTCCTGGTGGCTCTAGGAGCAGTGTTGTCTGTTGGCATTTCTGTCAGGATGTCTTTCTGGTTGTGGTGAGTGTAAACAAGCACAAAAAACCAAATTACATCCTTTCAGTTCTTTTTCTAGTCTGAGAGGTTGCTTTTAGTTCTGCAAATCTTTGTCCACTTAATTCACGGATAAATTTTTCTTTTATACTATTTAAAACACAATGAACAATAATTATATTCCTTTGCTAACATCCATCTTCTTAGTTTCCTTTCTGCTCTTAGTCGTAGAAGTACCTTCAGTAGGATTTCTTGCTTCTCTGCCAAGAAGCCTCTGTGATTTTTTTTTATTTTTGTCTCATTTTGTTTACTCAATGACTGATTTTTACATCCATTTCACATTTGTGGAATGATAACGAAAAAAAGAAAAAGGAAATGGGACAACAGATTCAAAAATAGTCCCAAGGTGTCCACTGGAGAGTGATGAACTTCCATGCAGGTCAAATTAGACCCACTGTTGGATGGACCTCGAGCTGAGCACATCCTCGTGTGCTGTGTGTTGTGGCCCATCCCAATGAATTCATACACTTGTACTACGTTTCTCAGGAAGCCAGCTAAAGAAGAGTTGATGGAAGAAGATGAGGATGTCTGTAGCATCCTTGGGGAGCTGGAGGATTTGCAAGAATCCTCTGATGCCTAATACACTGCTGGAGATGTGGAAGAAGAAGGTAGAGCATCCCCTCACTTTGTATCTATATGAGGATGACAGTAAGAGCAGGAATAAACTCTAGACTCACAACTAGTTTGATCATTCAAATCCTAATAAGACCAGTTTCCACCATCTTGTGCTGTAAATTAGATTATTTTTGCTTATTTCTCTATTCAGTCATTATTGGACAGGAAGCCACAGCACCCAACAAAAGCCTTCACTCCTAAAGCAGTTATAAAGAATCTACAGCAGTGCTGGAGTTTGTTTTCAGGTCTCCAATGAAAACTCATCCCAATGGACAAAACTTTGCAGTCTTAAAGACATTTCTGTTTTACATCTTCTCTCAAAACAGAGGGTCCAAACCTAGAGAAGGGATTTCCACTGTGATTCTTCACACTGAAATGTCAGACCTATTTCTATGAAGACATGCACCAATTTACTTTAAAGAAATGTGTATGAGAACTGCACAGAACCAAGTCAGGGACTGGCTATTGACTTCTGATTTTCTTTTTTGTCTACTTTTGGTCCTTCAGATATTTTGTTGTGTTATAACTATACTAGAGGGATTCCCTGGATGGATGTGTGTTCTCCTCTGAATGGAAGAGTGTTTCCTTACTAGATAGTTCTCTCAGAAGACCACTGACATGTGAAGTTTCACAAATGGCTCATCTGAGTTATGCAATTTTGAGGGAGATATAGAGGCGGTCTGAAGTTCCATAAAAGACTGGACTTTTCAATCTTTGCTACTTTTCAGCAACTTTGTGTCCCAAGTCTTTGCTGCAGTTCTCACAAACTCTTCATTCTGAAGGAAGAGACAAGACTGAGCCCTTGGAAAGTTCACCAGGTTCACTTGAGGCAAAACTGCATAATCTGAGTAACAACCAAAAACCATTGCACCTTTTTTAATTGTACACTGACAATTTTCTCTTGTCACCTCACATTTGAGAACGGAAATTTTCTGGAGTGTGGAGATTAGAAAACTTTTCAAGTTAAATGTCAGATTTTTACGACACTCGTCTGATTCTTTCCTCCTCTGCTTCATTCATCCCGTAATTCAGTTTGTTTTATCTGCATCAAGTGGGAAATAAGTGTCTAGAAATGTTTTGAGAATAAAAAGGAAAACTGAAAAATATGCAGGTGACATGTTAACAGCTCCTTAAACAAAGATCTTTCCTCTTCAGATGCTAAAAAATACGTAGAAGTGCTGTACTGCATTTTTTCCCCTTCCTTTCTATATTAAAACTTTTCTCTTGAGCTAATGCAAACCCTCTGGCAACGAAAGTCACTCCTGGCAAGTGGTTCTGAAGTTAGATAAAAAGCTAGCACCTCATTTTATAGCTTTTAATATAGAAAACATCGCAGTAGCCACATGGAAGTGGAATGGAAGCTCTTTTATTTCGTGCTGAAAGGTTTCTGGTTTGATTTTCTAAAAATTAATGTCCTGGTTGGAGATGAGGCGAATGAGACCTGGGTCCTATTAACATTAGTGACAACAGAAATGCTTTGTCAAAATGAGTTCTGCATTAAAAAACAGAAAAAAAAGGCTTGTTCTGCCGGGATTATTCCGTCTAGTGTGAGATCGTTCTATTTTTTTTTAACTGCCAATCACTGATATTTTTATTAGCCATGCACACCTAAAATATGTGGAGCTTCTAGAGCATAGAACGTACAGAAAAATTGCATGACTGTGAAAAATTTCAACTTTACAAATAAGCTTCAAAAGTAGGACAGGACTTTTTTTTTCTCCACCTAAAGGCCTATAATCAAAATACTACTGCATCCTACAGTGTGTTGGAAACTTTTTAAACTTTTCGTGATGTGTGACTTATCATTTACTTTCTTCTTTTTAGCAACTTGAATTACTCTAAATAAGCACATTCCTTTGTAATTAAACAGTTGCATCTTAATTTAAAATGCACCATTCATTTCCATGGACTCTTTCTTCTTTGTTATTTTCTTGTTTGAGAAGAGAAACTTTTGGGCCAAGTTCTTCTCCTCTTTCTTGGCTTCATGCAGAATAAAGCCCTTGAATGTTCAGCTTTTAAGATTCTGGAAAGGTTGTCATCCTCCCACTGTGAATTATATTCACGAAGAACTGTAGTTACTTTCTTCAGGAGAACAACTAAATTACATGCCTGTAATTCTTGTTCTCTGAAGAAACTATTAAATGCAGATCTTCCCTTATCTTTTCACTCTAATCTGAGGTCTTTCAGTCTCTTAGGAAGGCATTTGTACATCTAGAACTGCCCTTTGGCTCAGGATTTATCATCTGTGTCTTCCACACACTTCATGCTCTCAGTGGGAGTCTTTAAGATCTTTTTTGAATGGTCTCTTTTGAAGAGTGCTCTGTCACCTGTGGTAGGTCATGAAAACCCAAGATCTGTATTTAATTACACTTTTGTACACTGAGCATTTCAGGTGAGTATTTAACATGCCATATAATCAATGGTTTGAGCCATATGGGGTTTTTATCTAGATGCCAGTGTGAACCTTAGTTAATGATTCCCTTGTACCCCTATTCCATATGCTAACTCACCTCATATTGTACTTTTTTTTTTTTTTTTTACTGTGAGTTTTTTATTGGACATGTAACTCTGCTGCCAAAACCACTCCAAGTGTTGTGGTGACTGCTTAATGCTGTACAACTCTTGAGTGTGCACATTGAAATGGGTGTGGTAAACTGGGCTCAAACAGAGGGGCAGTGAAAAAATCGTGTAGGAAAAGTTCAGTGTGACCATTTTACAGCAGTAACCTCTGATCCCTTTTACAGCTACCTGTGGTATGATTGTTCCCATAAAAACACCCAGGAAATTAAACAATGAGGTCCAAAGATCAGATTATGAGAAGAGAAACATCCTTACTAGTAAAAAAGCAGCCATACCAACTGGTTTAATCCTAAAATTGACAGCAGAAAATAACAGCCAATTTGTTACAGTGCTTTCCATTTGGAAAATTTAGGAGGGCTAAAATTTAGATTTGTGTTGTTTTAATAGATAAATATACCACCACTTTACTTTCTCCCAGCTACTTTCTAGGCTGTGTATCTTCAGAAATCTGGGATGCAGGATCTGGTAACAGTGGGTTACCTGAAATAAGTAGTTGGTTGAATCCCTCTGATGGATATTACTGCTGTTTGTCATGTCGTGGCTGTACTAATGGAACAGAGGGGACATTTCTGTGTGTAGGGATTTTTAGGATATATTTATTCCTCGGTAGAATCTCCTGCCAATCCCTGGTTTTACATTTGTACACAAAGCCTGCTTTTTATTAGATTATACTGGTGACGAAGAATGCCTTGAAATACTCGGCTCTGGTTTTAACTCATCTTCTGTGGTGATGAATAAAAGCACCCAGGAAGGTATTCAGGATGGATATATCAAACAGTGAATACAACAGACATGAAAATAACAAGTAGGAATTTGTAATGTTGTTTGCTTCAATAGTAGACCCAGTTCTATGTAGTTTTCTGTGTGATTTTAAGTGCTCAGTATAAAGATAAAATATTAATATTTTTAAATCTCTAGTTATAAAAAACCCAACATTTATTATCATTCTGCTAAACTTATACAAACTTTCATGACAGAAAAAGTCAGATAAAACCTTGGAACGCTTATTTTACCAAACTAGTGAGCTGAACAGCCTTGGTTTTGTAGACAAAATGGAGTCATATTTTGAATATTAAAGTTTTCCTGGTTTGGTTGGGTATCATCCCTATCTCCCCCCAAAAAATTCCAATGGAGTAACTGTATTTTCCTCCCTCGGGAAGAACACCTGGAGGGTAACAACAGCGTAATTTTATTCTCAGTAGGAAAAAAATTGGAGATTAGTAATATCAAGCATTCCAGCAGGAAAAAAAGCAGAGATTAGTTACATCAAGTATTCCAGTTTATTTTATTTACATATAAATAAAAGGGTTTAAATTTTTAGGATTGTCACTTCAAATCTTCTAGCTGTTTAAACTGATGCAGCTCCACCGCCTCCCGTGGAGCTGCTTCATTTTATCCAGAAAGAAAATTTGAATCTAAAACGAAACACTAAAAGGGACGCTTAAAAGTATTTATTCCAACTGAAGTAATAAAAGTGTGTGATTTATTGTTTCTCATTATTATTCCTGTCAGTTATGCATCTGTATCCATACTTTAAGCAACTTGTCTCGTTCTTTCCTCCGTTACAGATCGAAGTAGTCAATACTTTCAAGAGTGGCACTTCCTTTCAGGGGGCTCTAAGGAGACAGTCCTCCGTCACAAGCCAGACCCAGGATGTAACCAATATTTCTAGCCCTAGTCACGTATCGTTATCCAATGCTCTTTCCTCTCCTACCAGCACCTCTGCTGCTGCGGCTGGGCGTGAGTGTGTATTCTTAATGCATCAGACCTACAGAGATGCCAACTTAACGTAGCAGTCACTTGAGACTCAGCTACTCTGCCCCTTCCCCTTTTGTCCCGTTAATTTGAGCAGTTCACACCTCCCCGAGAAAAACCCCTGACGTGATTACTTTGTGTACAGCAGATAGTCTCTCTGAGTCCTTGCAAGTGTTGTTAGCTTGCTGTTAAAACAGGAATTTCCAGTAGGTTTTAATTTATTTTTTTAAATTTTTTTTATTTATTTTTAAATTTTTTTTATTTATTTTTTAATATTTTTTTTCTTTATATCCTGGAGGGAGATGAGGTGAATGAGATCTGAGTCCTATTAACATCAATGACAAGAGAAATTCCCGCTGAAAATCTGTTCTGCATTAACAGTCAGAAAAAAAATGTCTCTTCTGTTCTGCGACAAAAATCAGAAAAAATGTCTCTACTGCCAGGACATAAGGACTGTTTTTTTGGTTTGGGTTTTTTCTGACTGCTAATCATTGATATTTTTATTAGCTGTGCACACCTTTTATCTTCTAGAGTATAGGACATATGAGACAGTGCAGGAAGATTCTGATTTTGTTTGAGGCTTCTGTGGCATTTTTTCTCAGTTTCACTGGATATATTTTCTACTGCTTGTGTGGTATGTACTTTAAATGATTCTGCACATATATTAAGCAATACAGGTTGTCAGATAAAAGATAATTCCATCTGGAAGACTGAGTGTAACAGAGGTCACTCATGTCCAGGAAAGATGTACAGGAAAGAAAAAGGAAATAAGGAATCTAGTTTATGATTCCAGGCTGAGGGATTAAACTTTACACAAATGGTGAAAGAGTAGATTTGTTATCTCTAAATTCACTGGCAGTGAAGCATTAAGGCAGAGGGAGCTAGACAAGTTAAAGGACAGTGCTGAAAAAACAAAATAAACCAGGTAACAAATTTCTTAGAAGAAGCAGGTATCTAAACACTGAATTCCTGACACGACTTGCTTTTAGATGCAGAACATCTAGTGAAGAGGTACTGAAGTGAATGAAGAAAGCTTTGAAGCAGAAAATAAGAAAGGGCTGCTTCACTAACAGGAGAATCCCAGTTGCTCAGTAAAACTCTTAAAGATGTAACTCTGTTTTCAGATTTTTATTCGGTCAGGACTGTAAGTAGCTGTTTTTTATCATGGTGTAACCAGCATTAAGAAAATATTTAAATTTATAGGACTCAGTTTACAAGCTTGTCACACGCTTCAGAAAATAATGTGGTGTATTCCTCAGGCAGGTTTTAGTGAAAAGTTGCCCAAACAGACAAGAAGCCAGTCTCATCTGTCTGCCCAACACAGAGAGGGAAGGCAGACAAGAGAAGGACATAAAATTCCAGAACTCTTGCAGAAAAAAAGGGAGCTTGACCTCTCCATTCTATTTGAGCACAAACCTCCTCAGTATTTGCACACCAGGCATTCAGACCTGCAGTAGAAATTTTGTTGGACTTAAAGGGGGAATTTTCCTTTTGCTAGGAACCCAAAAAAACCATTGAGGTTCACACTTTGGGAATTGCTTCTTGGAGACTTTTGGTACATTTTCCTGGTTTTTTTTTTTTCTTGGGAAGTTTGGCCTGATAATTTTTCCTCCAAGAGCCCCAAGTGTTTGAGGGCAGCAGCAGCATCAGGAGAAGTCAAGGCAGGGCCCTGCTGTGCCACAGGCACTGGAACTGCTTCTGGCAACCCCAGGTGCCCTCATTTCCACGCTGAGCAGGGCAGAAAACACCAAAATATCGAGTCTTTCATCCAGGAAATGATTGCCTGTAATAGCATTTCAACATTGGAGCAGGAAGCAGAGAGCAGCTCATTCTGCTGTGCTGAGTGTTACAATAACATGCTGGAGGCAGCAGTCGGAAAGGATGGGTGTAATAAAATGAAAATAGATGATTTATCTTCCCTCTCTACACCCCATTGCAGCAAAGCAACTAAGGATTGAATAGTTTTCCGTCTTGAGAAAGGCCTGACTTAGGTTAAGGGCTGAAGTTAATTAATAGGAGAAAGCATGAGCTGCTACAGTCTTTGTCACTTTTCATTTGGGGAAATAAAAAACAGGTCTGCAGAGCTCAGTTGTGGTCATAGCCACGTTCATTCACTAAAATAAAAACCAGATGATTGATTTGTTAGGCTTCCCAGAGATAAGTATCTCCATTCATGAGGGAAATTGCAGATTGGGCCTTTAAAGTGGTTATTCTGGGCTGTTAGTATTTTATTACCACAGTAGAATGCCTGTTCAGTATTAATCCAGCATGTGCTTCGAATTATAACAGGGAAAGTCCTGATTTATTCATGCAAAGACACAAACCTATGACTGACAGTGGAAAAAAAGCCAAAAACTTAGCAAATACAAAACCCCTATGATCTTTAATTCGAAATTGGGTACTTTCCAGAGGGTTGCTTATTGTCAAGAACCTGGAACACCTTTCCCAATCCAAATTTCATAGAAATGGGGTATGTTTTTTGCAAATTGGCATTTTCTGAGGAAATTTCAGTTGCAAAATGCACACCTAGATCTGCTCTTCAGCCCCGTGCTTAAAATGTGTGTGGTCAGGCAGGACTGGCTTCTTTCCTTTGAGCTGCTCAGAATGACTTCAACCCTAAATCATTACCTTCTTCATATGGGGTAGAAGGCAATAATTATCCCTCTGATTTTGAAGCCTTTCCCTCTCTCAGGAAACTTAAGAATACATGCAGACAGACTATGGGGAGTATCAAGGGAAAACCTTGAGTACAGCAAATTAAAAAGGGCCTAATGCTTGAAAGGGCCCCATATGAGGTACTGTCAGGAAGGTTTGTTTTCAGAGAACTGGTGCTCAGCACGTTACAGTAATTGTGATATATTTCAGGTATCATTTTGGGCGCCCAAAATGGAGAGGTTCTGATATCAATCAATAAAAAAAAAATAGGACTCACATGATGCTCTATTGATAAGAATATGTAAGTCTAATTTAACAGGGCATTCATGCAGTTCTTTATATTAAAAAGCAATACAGTTGATATAGTTATTGTGGCACCTCACCACTCTGTGGGATTTCTTCTGCGGGTTTGTAACAACATTTTGGAAGGTTTTAAAAAACATATTTTTTTTTCTAGTATTTTTTTGCAAATTAATGTTTGATTCAAAGGTTAGTGCAGGCTTGAAAGGAAATTGCCTGTCAAATGGTAGCTTGTGAAACAGATTAGCAATTATTACCAGAAATTTGAAGCCATTCATAAATATGGCCCATTCAAATCTTTCCTAGAATTGTGGAATACCTTAATTAAAAGCAATTTATACAAAAGAATATTTAACACAATATTAAAGTTTCCCTAGTTATGCTGATATTTTTTAGCAGTGATGGTGTTTTTGCCAATAACAAATTACAAATTTCTGCATGTCAACATTAATTGACAGCAATATGAGTCTCTCACCTCTTTTGAAAGACCTTGCAGCTTTAAATAAATAAGGTAAAAAATTCTGCAAATTGAAACCTGGCATTTTGTATACTCTGATAAAATGAGAAAATTTATTTAAATGCAAACCGAATATGCACACCTATTTAATATGCACACATTTAAGCTACAGAAAATGAAAATATGGGAAACTTAAGGTTCTATAAGCAATAGGGTCTTGGCCAGGTTCTGAGGTCTTGTTGTGTCACGTGATGAACACACAGACAAAGAGATATCCACAATCTTCTACCACCTGAAAGATCTTACACTACAGAGTTAAGGGTGGCTTTAGTTAAAGCAGTGATGAATATGTATTTTATGTGCATTTCTTTCCATGTTTTATTTTGTGAAAACAAAATCAGATCCTTGGGACAATGAAGCTACTTTTTTTGCTTTGGAAGCACAGAAATAGTAACACAAAATATTCATTTATTCCTTAAAATTGAATATATGCTTAAAGCCTTCACTACTGTGTTGCTTAATTAGGTAGAGGATGAGTATATCTAACTGTACACAAAGTAAACAAGTCATTCTTTATCCTAATCTGTTTATACCTGGTTCTCAGATGTTGTTTATGTCATCAATAGGTAACCCCTGCAAAAGAACACAGTTTCAGATTTTCCAAGAAAGACACAAATTTAATATTCCTTTCTTACTTGCCCTTCCTTTCATTCTCACACATAGTTTATATTCTTCCTAAGTGGAAACAGCCAGAAACTGCAGGTCCCTTACAATTTAAAAATATTAAGTGCAGGAAACAATTAATTTTCCCCAATTAAATTGGGGAAACAACCAACCAGAAGGCAACTTCCCAGATCATGAATCTGCTCGTATTTGCAAGTTCTTTTTTCCTTGTTCTGTTGAGGTCTGTCACTTTTATCTGAGGTTTTTAGAAGTGAGTGTTTAATGGCATCACATACAACTTTTATTCCATTAACTCCAGCAACGGTTGCCTCAACCAAGGCACTTGTATGGGTAAGACAGGAAAAAATACTGAGGGATGGCTCCAAAAAGTTGCAGCAGCAATTAAAATCTTACCAACCAATCACAAAACAATATTAGTAGTATTTGTCTATCACACAGACCTCTGAAGGTTTTTTGGCCTTTTTTTTTTTGATTGGTTAGTTGGTTTTTGGAAGTGTTTTCCCACAGGAGCACAGCCCCCTTAAGGCTGTATTTTTGCTCTGCTTCCCTTGCTGGAGGGAGTTCCAGCCCTCAGATTTGGGGCTAATTTGCACGGAAAGACAAACCTTTTTCATTCTCCCTTTAATTACAGAATAGTTGACGTTTATGGGGCTTGCCAAGGAGCTGTCATGTGTAGGTAGGAGTGTTACAAAGCAGCATTTCCTCACAGTGGCACAAGGGCCTGAACTGTCATTTATAGGTAGAAGTGTTACACATGTGTTTGCTTTGCGTTGGCACAAGGCCATGAGCATCTGCAAATTGTGTCACACTAGTGCAAGACATTCAGCAAGCTTAATTTTAGTGCCTCTCCCAGCCCATTTACTAATTGAGAATTTTACAGTCAGCCCAGTTTAACTGTTTGTAACCTGCTGGGTATGAAAAGCTCGTGCTTTCTCACGTGTTTAATTTTCTGTCAGCGTAGCCGTCGTTCAGCTGCACAGACTTCACAGCTGAAACTTGAGAGAAAATCTGAAGCTTGGATGGAATTTTCTCATGAAGAAAAATGGGAAAAAATTCTCTTTTTTAAAAAAAAAATCATCTATTTTAATTGATGTTAAGGGAAAGATTATTGCCAATCAGTCTATATTCAGATCACAGACCAAGTCTAGTGGACATTTTCTGTGTAACTATCACAGGAGGAAGTGGGACAAGCAGAACTTAAACCAAGTCCACGTCTAAAATTATATTTATAAAAGTTACATCATTTGGGGCATCACTGAACTAGAGACAGAGATTCCTTTAGAGCTTAGAAGTTCCCACTGGTTGTAACCAAGGTTTGACAATCCTGGTGGGATGTGCCAGGTCAAAATCAACTTCAGCATATCTTCCCTGAAGGATAAATAATTAGGTTTAGAGTCTAAATATAAAACCAAGCCCTCAGCTGGAGAGGTGACATGGCAGGAACACAGAAACACATTCTTTCAAAGGGTTGAGTGATATATTTAAACTTTGTCGAGTCTGATACAAAAATGTCAAGCTCCATAATTTTGGAGCAATCCTACAATAAAGAGATGTGTTATGGAAAGTGGAAAGTCTGCATATGTTCTGCTTTTATACTCTAAAATACTCCAGTGCTCTAAAATACAGTGGAATTCAGCCATGTTGGACCTTTTGTGAAACGAGATTCAGGCCTCTGTAGGTATTTTGGTTTCCTCTTACTGCAGGTAGTTTCACTTTTCAGCAGCACTTGCTGGATTTACTGCATATTTAGGTGGAAAGAGAGTAGCACAGACAATTTTATGCATCTCTTTCACTCGTTAAAACAGAAACCTAGAAATCATAATTTTTCTAAAATTTATCATTTGGGTTTTTTTACTTTATATTTGGATTTGCTCAACTTCTGCATCACACTATCCAGAACATACTGGCCACAACACTTACAGGTGACTCCAATACATGCAGTATCTCCTCCTGTGGATACCTAATCTTATTTTACTCACCAAAAACTGGGAGGACTCAAAATAAACAAACACAAATACACTGAAGATGTTTTCTATTTCAAAGCTTTACCTCTGCAATAGTACTTGACCAAACTCCTTTACCTTTGTATAGGGTATACCTTTATATAGCCTTGATATAGAATAGTATCAGTTACACATATGAGTTGGCATCTCTTTACAAAATTGACCTCTTGTTTACAATTTTATACTAATCACCTTACTGACCTTTCAGTATTGAATTTATTTGCTGTTGCAGTGCCCTACTCTCTACTGTCTGAATATTAAATGTGTTTGTTTTCCCAGAGGGCTAGAGAACATTGGACAAAAGGGTTCAGCAGGAGAGAGTGAAATAAAAAGAGGTTGTGAGTCTTTAACCTTGAGCCTGAAATGAATGTGAACCAAACTCAAGATACTTGGCTTATATAAAGCCAGGTAAACATTCGAGTATAAGCCCACACACTACCAACCATAATGTATCTGTTGATGCTTAACAGGCTTGGTATATTTTGCCTAGTTGGTTGTGCTTAGGAATGAGATTCTGAATATCATCTTTTTCTTCTAAAGGGAAAAAATTTGTAGTATCTAAAATTCTATTTCTTTTTTTTTTTTCTTTTTTTTTCTTGCCTGATGCAGTATAATAAATCTGACTTTCAAGGTGGGATGAAACTGAAGAGTTTTTTCTGTTACAGCTCCAGAGAAGAAAGAAGTGGAAACTTATAGCAGTGTCAAAAATGTCCTGAAGTGTTGTCCCCACAGTCTTTTGTTTAAAAGCAGTTCATTTTTTTTTCTGTTGTCTCCATTACTGTGAGAAAAGGGACTTGTATCACACTGTTTGTCTTCCCTTGGCATTGTCAGTACCATGAAGAGATACCATTACATGAACTCTACACAGTTCATACTAAACCAACCCTCCCTGGGTTCTATCCATCATGGGTATGTCCCTGCTTTTACATGCTGTACAGCCATAAAAAACATTGGATCAAGCTCATCTGCTTTATTTTATCTTATCTTCAAAAAAAATTTAAAAAATAATATGGGCTTCGTTTCAGCAGAGACCCTGAACATTTTACACTAGGTATTATTTCAAATCTTGAACTCAAGCATGTATGAAAAGAATTTGTTGCTGTTGGGCCATGGAACTCTGGGTAAATAATATTTTTTTCTTAAATATGGGACTAGCGTTACGTATAAGAGGAAAATTAAATACGGCAGTATTAGATATTAAATGATGAGACAGAAGTTAAAATGCCACCTTTATATGCCAACAAAACCTCTACTTTCATTTCCACAAACAAAAGAAGTAAGTTTTGTCCCTGTAAGCAGTAATTTGATAAACTGGGGGACAGGCTATGAATTAGGTTTTGAATTACATTGTAATGCAGAAATTCTGTCACTCAACGAGGTGTGACACTGAAAAAAATAGATTTTTTTCTTCTAGATGCCAAGCTAAATATGCAGCATTTAAAGTTGAGGAGGGAGTTTCTCCTCACAGGAAAAATTAATGGAAAACAAATACACACCTCTGAAACTGCAGAGAAATTTTAAGAGAAGAAGCTGGGATTCTCCACCTCCCTAGTGAGGAAAAATATTTAGAAATCTAAGGCCAAAGTTTGGCCCTTACATTACCATTGTGTTCAGACTTATCATCTTAGGTATCAGTAGATCTGAACCAGTTCTAAGCTAATATTTCCAGTGAAAATCAATGTGAACAAATAGAATTTATTCTAGGAACACCTAAATGTTCCTGCAAGATTCAAACAGTCCAGGCCAAAATTTTGCCACAGGTCTTCACACAGGGTGAGGGACTGATGGCTGGTGGCACATTCTGCAGTTCCACCTTCAGACACATCTGAGCAAAACACGTGAGTTTGGTGTTTTCTTACAATGGCCCATTAGTTCCAAATTCAGGGCAGGGCAGGCACCTTTTCATAACTGCCTTTAAATACAGCCAAAATCTATAGTTTTCCCTCAACTGTGTAAGGTGTTAGTCAGCTACCTAGACTGACTAAAGACTTGGTGTTAAATATAAATTAGATGTCAAATTTTGGTATTAAAAGCAGATGTGAGTGCTTTCTCTACCACAGAACGTGAAGCCTCACAAATTCAGTTTGGTTCCTCCCTTGTTAAACACAGAGACTTAAAGACACTGTGCAACTTGAAGAAAAGCTGCACTTTCATTGGGTTCTGCTGGACCTGTTCAAGCATAATATCAAACCTTTTTATGTAGGTAAAAATTTACCTTCACTGAAAAGAACCCAGCTGGCAAATAGAACCTATACCTGTGCAATAAGAAGTGGCTGTATTCAAGACAATTAAATGATTTTGTTAGTTGAAAAGCTCTAATTGATTCAGCTGCACCTGAAAGAGCTGGACTGGTTTTTGTGTTTAGACAGCAGAAATAATATGTAGCTTTGCAGAGAATGTCACCTTATCAGTCCATGCTATAAAGTAACCACCTTACAAAAAGTTTCCTGATTTAAAATAGGACAATACAGTGACATGTTTTTAAAGCTGCCTCAACAATAATACTGTTTTTTCTCATCATTTAGGCTGATTACTTTGCACTTTAAAATACAAGATAGAAAGGCATAGATAATGAAGGAATTAGTGTGTCACCTTTTCTCCCTGAGTTCAAATACTGTCTTTAGTAATGCAAATGAATCTCTTATCCCAGTCCCTTTGCTCACTCTACAGAGCCCTCACATGGCACAGAACAATTGAGATTCAGCTCTGATTCAAACCCTCATTTATAATTCCAGGTGCTCTGTCAGGTACACTGGATGACTGGAGTGGGTAAAATTGATTCAGAGTTTATTTATTTATTACTGTGCAAGACAATCTTCCTTCTTGCACCTCTGCCAACCTAAAATCTTGTGGTATCCCAAGATCTGGATAAGCTGTTCTGTACCACTCCAATCCTCTTATCTTGAGCACAAGCAGTCACATGAACTTTCTGTAGTGTGCCCTGCTGTTACCAAATGGATGTATAAAGAGAAGGACTGACCAAGGACCATGTATCTAAAGCTGGCATGACTTCTGCTTTTAGGAATTTTAAATGATGAACATCTAAATTTGGAGACCATAAACAGGGGCCAAGTTCAAAGAGAGAAAAATGGGCTGAAATTCTGTACAACTTGGCCAACTCCAACCACAGGATCAGCTGGACCCCCCAGCAGCAACGCTGTGACCCCATGCCATTACTAAAATGCAGTCTGCCAACTAAAAGAGGAATTAAAGCTTTCCTAATTGGTGTATTAGGCCAACCAATAACGAGCAGCACATTTACATGTAAAAAGTTACACATGCCAACCACCAAACCATTTCAAATGTGTGTGGAGAAGCTTTCACAATACCTGCTTTGCACCTTTTCTGCCTCTGCCTGTGTTTTAGTGTCCTCTCTAAGAAATGCTAAAAATCCGCTCATGGACTACATGGAAGTAGAAGGATAGAACTCATACTTAGCCATAAAACATTTGCCAACAGATCACGTTTTGCCATCCTGTTTTTTCCTCTCTGCCCCTCCACCCCCTTCCAAAAAGTTATGTTTTTTTTCAGCAGTAAACCAGCACAAACCTTCACTTCTTTTCAGTGGTAGGTCACTGGGACACAGACAGCATCCCTCCCTTTGCCCACTCACAGAGGATTTAGTGTCCACCCCCCTCACTCTGTTCCTCTCATTTCCTGCTGGGAAAGCACCGTGCACCATCCCTGACAGCCTCATGGGCTCGGGCTGGATTTATTTCCACCAGTGTTCTTACTGTCAGGTGCTTAATGGCATTAGATTGCCCTGGCATAAGTCAGCTGACCTAGTTTAAAGACTGCATATCTGGCATCAATTGTGTCGCTTCCGACATTTAACTTTACACTTTTACAACTGAGACACAGAAATGAAAAAAAAAACAAACCTTGCTGTTAACGATTCAATTCAACCCAACAACCAATACATCATTTTATTACATGTTTTTATATTTATTCGAAAGCTAAATGGCTAGAACAGTGGGTCTATACTCGAGTGTTTACCTCACATATGCATGAAGGAAAAATAAAAGTTGGTTCAACGATACTTATGTTCACATTATCCAGGCTTCCAAGTGTAGTTGTTGTGTGCAAGTTATCTCTGTTCATGTGGTAACTGTGATTTTTTTTTTTTTCCCCCTGTGGTAGCATGATTACGCTTAGTACTTTGTCTGCTTGGCTTTTTGTGCTCTTGGCTGCATCCATTTAGATTTTGCTTTAAAACATTGATATTACTTATAGTTTTTTACACTTGGCTCCTGTGTGTGTCTCATCCGTACCCATCCGACCGTGTCCGTGTTCTGTGCTTTTCTGTTTGTGAAGTGTGATATGTTATGTGTAATGGTTTTTTTTTAACGATACCAAAAAGAGACTTTTTTGAATTAAAAAAAAGCCTTCCTACTTACTCACTGCAAAAACTACCAACATGCATGGTTTTACATTTGCATTACAATTAACATGGCTTGTCTTTTACTAGGGATGTACCACACGAGTGGACGTTGGCTTTCTTTAACCAGTACTCCCCATCAGTTCTTTGATGGCTTTAAACCTGATTTATTTTAATGTTGCAGTCGGTACAGATATTCCAAAAATGCACATAACTCGAGCCACTCGTTTATGCATATAACATCCAGAGACTTTGGACTTCAGCTGCCTGCACTGCCCTAACCATATGCTACATTTTTCACAAAGTATTTATTCTCTAACACGGTGCTGCCCCCCGGGCAGGTTCCGCCTCTGACACCCCTTTCCTTTTCTCCCCCCAGATCCGCGTCGTGAAGGCATTCCGTAGCTCTCTCTATGAAGGTTTAGAAAAACCAGAATCTAGAACCTCTATTCACAACTTTATGACTCATCCTGAATTTAGGATAGAAGATTCCCAGCCCCACATCCCACTCATTGATGACACAGACCTAGAAGAAGACCCTGCTCTCAAGAAAAACTCGAGTCCACCGTCTTCGCTGAACAAGAACAACAGTGCTATCGACAGTGGAATAAATCTTACAACTGATACAAGTAAATCAGCTACCTCTTCTAGTCCAGGAAGCCCAATACATAGCCTGGAGACATCACTTTAGCTGAAAAGGTCACTGCAAAAAAAAAAGAAAAAAAAAAAAATTAAAATTCAATAAAATAAAACTCCCCCCACAGCAACCGAAATATATATAAATATATATATTAAAAAACATTGCTGGCTGAAAAGCTGTTTGAACTCTTATTCACTCTGAGACAAGTGAATGAATTGTTGATCACAATGGTTTTGGGGAAAGAATGAATGGCTGATTTACATACCCCCCTGTTCCCTTTCAGAAAAACAAAAAAACAAACAAAAAAAATCCTCCTGCATGAATGTACTGTACACTGCTGGCCCTTCTTTCTCTCTTTTTGTTTGTTTTTATTTCCTTTTTTTTTTTTTTTTTTTTCCTCCTTAAGCAGGAACTGCAGAGGACTTCTTTCTGAGGCTATTTATCCAATTCACTGGTCTGTGAGTTTTTTGAAATGCTTGTGTGGCATGGACTCAATTGTATAGATTAATTTAAATAACTTTTTTGAAGTTGCGAAGCTTAACTTGCACAGTAGATTTGCACCAGTTGGACAGAGGAACTTAAACATTTATGAGACTATATATAGAGATATATACATATAAGTATATAGATAATTAATTATATATATGTATATATCTATCTATATATATATAGTTATATATATATAAAGTTTCTTTGTTGGCATGTTGCCTTGTTTCTGCTCAAATTGCTCTGACTATTTTAACTTATTTATGTCCTAAAAAAGAATGTAATTTGTTTACAAACCTGTAGATAAATATCCTTAACTATTTGTAGGGTTAAGAAAGCACTTCCTGCCGAAGTAGTATAAAAATGGCTCAGCTCAGCTCATTGAAAATGTCTGTAATATCGCACCCTGGATATTTTATTACAACCATGTTCTGATTTCTGCCTGATTTTATTTATTTTTTTTTTGTTAAATAATGTAGATACTGCTAGTAAATAACAAAAGAAGCCAAAATATAACACATTGGATGTAGCATTGTGATCCTATATACAGGGAGGTAAACCAGGCTTCCTTTGTTTCAAATAAAAATCAAAATGATCAGGTTCTCTCTTTTTTTTTTCTCCCCCCCTTTTTTTTTTGTTGGTCCCTCTGATAATCTGCTTGAATTTGTTTTGGTGCAACATACAATAATGGAGGCTATTTCATTCTTTAAACATGCAGCAATGGCTTCCAAAAATATCTTTAGAGAGATATTAAATGAGTTTATAATTTAAAATAAGTTATATTTGGTTTGTCTATATGGAGATAAAACAAATGTTAAAATACTGTGATATACGGCATTTAATCCTTTTCAATTAGTAATTTAGGCATTTATTTCCTTATTACTTGCAAAGTATGGGCTGTTGGCATTTTGGATGAGAATCACTGTAGGTTGTTGCTTTGATTTTTTTTTTAAAGAAAAATATAATTTCTGCACTATTAGGACTGAATGAATCTTTATTAATTGTGTATTGAGATGTGCTTTGTGTGATTTTTTTTTTTTAACCAAGCTTGTCTTCCTGTAGTCACAAGGTATACTGTAACACAGTAATACATTATTTTACCTTGAGCTTTCTAAGAAGAAAGCTGTTTTGCAAACCTGCAGTATGGGAGGTGGAAAATATTTTTCAAGATGGTAACAGCCCTGAAAAAGCTTAAAATTTATGAGCTTATATAATTGCTATGTCAACCACTTGAATGCTAAGCACTTTGTGGATCACAGATTTTTCATAAATAATTTTTGTATTTAATATAAAGTTTGCTTGGAGACTTTTCAGCATATGATCTTTTCCATAACTGTACAGTGCAAAAGACATTTTGAATTACACAGTTGATTCTGCCAGGTGTGTTGGAGAACACTCTCAAACTAGCTTGATAAATCGATTTGTTGAGGTACTGTTACTGGTTTTGTCTTAAAAGTTGGCTCGTAAAAGGGGTTCATCTCTGCAGTCACGAGAACTAAACCAAGCCAGAACTCTCCAAACCAAGATTAGACTCATGGCCAAACTGCAGACTGAACTGAGCAGATGTTTTCAGGGTGCATCAAGACTTATCAGCCAGGTAAAGTTCTAATCAGCTTGACTTGCCAGCTTCGGACTTTTGAGTAGAAGCTCTTGAATGTTTTTGGCTCAAACGTAGTTCGCTCTCTGATCCAAACTTCTCACTGACCAACAGAACAGGCCT
This sequence comes from Manacus candei, assembly GCF_025592945.1. Taxonomy (NCBI): domain Eukaryota; kingdom Metazoa; phylum Chordata; class Aves; order Passeriformes; family Pipridae; genus Manacus; species Manacus candei. The sequence continues at coordinate 1,536,028 of NW_026138084.1, forward strand.
TTGAAGGCACTTACAGCTCTCTGTTCAACAGATAGTGTGACCCTTTTCTTACCAGTATCAAGCTAGCATGAAACCATAATTATTTTAGCTGACTCCTAGCAACAAAGTGATTAAAACTCAGTCAGGATTGTTCGCTTTGTAAATACGGTGATTAACCTTTGTACAACATGTATTGGGTTTCTATGGCCTACTTGGGATATCATATTCAGAAGAAAAAAAAGTGTTATCTATTTACAGGGAAGCCTCTAGCTTTGGACTTGATCATCTACAGAAGCTATTAATACTGGAACAATTTATTTTCAACATCTTAACACTGACTCTTTGCCTTTTTATTTTCAAACACTCTTCATATTTTTTCTTGTGTTTTTGGTTTTTTTTTTTTTAAATTTTCCTGTAGGAGTACCCCTCCCTAAGGTACCATTTGCAGACTTGAAAACTGTTAAGAAAATGAACACTGCATTCTGTGTATATATAGTAAAACATATATAAACTGAGATGCATAGAAAACTTGGGCTTTTGTGAGCAGAGACTGTGCTTTATGTATATGATAAATGATAGACTTTTTTTTTTTTTAAAAGCAGAATAGCTATGACCTTTCAACTACAAGTCGTGCATCACAATTCCTTTCTTTTATTGCTTGACCTCTCTGTGATGGGAACAATGGATCAAAAACCAAAATGATCAGTTTGTTAAAATTCCCTGCAATATATAAATGCTCGCTCTCTACGTACTGTACTTAGCAGCATGAGATTTGTGGACAACAATACAGTGGTACATTGGCAATCCATCCCACTAGGGGTTATTAATATATGTTCATTCATCTGTTTTTATGAATTTTTTTATCTAGACAATAATTGTAAATAAAGAACTTACTCTGTCTGTTCATTTAATACTATGCAAAAGGTTATGCTTTCTATTGTTATTCTTATTCCTACAGTGTGATGCTGGAATGTTTGTGGTTTCAAAAAAAAAACAAACAAAAAGACAAAAGTAAGTAAAATATGTGATGTAAATTATTTTATAGTTTGAAACAAAATGATAAAGTTTTACTCTTGCTGCTTTCTGTCTAATAGATCTCTCTTGGCAGGAGCACAAGTGGAAAATTTAAAGAAATAAATTCACAAAGCAGCATGAACAATAATGGTCTGAATGTAACAGCTTTCTTTATTTTCACCTGAGGTCATTAGATCTGGCTCTGGATTCCCACTGGGATATTTTAATGTCAAGGTATCTGTAAATCTTCGGGATCAGGCACTGAGTCAGCCCGGAATGTTTTAATTCCTGCCTGGCTGAGTCAGTGCAACGTCCAGAAACACACCCTGCTCTGTACAGTGGTGGGAATGGTTGATGGGAGTACTGCAGGGAATTCTTCTGGAATGACTAGGTACAGAATAAGTAAAATGGATGAAGTGAATTTGCTTATGAAACAATTAGTTTGATATTGGCCCTCAGACCAACAGTTCTGTAAGGCTGTTCTCCTGTCACTGGCCCAGATGAGACACCTCTGCATTTAGATTTTTCCAGCTCCTTCTCCCTCTGTCACAATCAGAAAAAAGGTCTTTGAAGCTTTCTAAAACTGGGGATTTCAGGCCAGGACTCATCTTGCCACTTAAGACTTTCAAAACTGTGCATATGCATAGGGCAAAAGGAGGGAATCCCCACTCTGCTGCTCAGACCCTCAGCTCAGCAGAGTTCCTCCTCTTTTTTTTTCAGCTTCAGGTTAAAGCAGTTGTTCCCTAAACTTCAATGCAGCCTTCCTTGCACTTTGGTTAGGAGTTATCCAAGCAGACAAGGTGTGAGGTGACTAACTGTGTCACATAATCTCGTTTTTAAAGGTAAAATGCTTCACATTATGGATTTTCCCTTCTTCTCACCCAGATTTCCAGCTTTTACTCACAAATTCTGTGTGACAAGTAATATTTGAAAATGAAATAGTACTACACTGTGAGAAAAGATACATAAGAATGTATCCAACACAGTAAATTCAACAAAAAAACCCAACAGGAGACAGTTGTTACTTAGGCGGCAGATTTCTTGGATTAATGGAGCTTTAGAGCTACTTTGGAGTTAAATTGTTTTCTGCTTTGATTTTGTGAGCTCGCTACAGGCAGCAATCAGAAAATATTTTCCTTTTGATTCTCTGTCACTCATTTACCTCCTTCCCACACACATAACTTTATTAGTCCATGTACTTTTGGCAGGACTCTTCATCTCTGCCGAAAATTATCAGGGATGAGGCACTAGTAAGAAAGAGGACTGGCATTGTTCAGTGTGTTTTAAATGCTGTGTTTGAGCTTCTGTGAGCTTGAGAGGCCCATTTTCTGAGCTGCACCCTCTCAAGAGTGTTTGTAAAATCCTTTCACAGCACTGCAGGGATGTGAGTGGTACATGTGAACTTAGAAGAATGACAGGAACAAAATTCCTTTGCATCAGCTCGAAGCTTCAGAAAGGCCTGATGTGTTTGAGGTTACTGGTCCATCATGGTGAACTTATATATCCTAATTCAAAATCAGAATACCAGGTTTCATGCTCGGATGGCAATGAGGGTGATCATGTCTGTCCCCAGAGAAAAAGCAGGTGCTGCTTTGCCATGAGATGCTGTGCTGATACAGGATGGGGAAAATGGTGCATAAATAGTGGGTGAAGGAGAGGCAAAAAGAGGAAAGGAGGAGGAGGAGGAAGAAAATGCAGGTGCATATAGTTTGCTGTCTAACAAAATGAAACACAATCCTAATTGTTTGTTATTGGCTTGATTTTGACACTGAATTCTAACACAAGAGATACTCAGGCAGTATTCTCTGTCTAAAGGCCTTTTCCAGCTCTTCCCATATTCATGAATAGGCTCAGGTTCCCAAAGTAGCTGGAAAACCCTGACTTACAAAACTCCTGCTCAGCTGCTCCCCCAAACCTGACATTTCTGTGACCAGAAGGTTGACCAGAAGTAGATGATCTCCAGCATCCCTGTCCAGCTGAGTATTTGGTGTTATTCTGTGAAAGGACAGTGAGTAGCTGGGTTTGTGGTGTTGGTTTACTCCAGTGTGGTGGTGCACTGTGTGCACAGGCTAGCAGAGGACCAGGGCTCAACACTCCAACCTTCCTCTTGGTCTTACAGTAATAGTAGACTTGCTTTGGGAATCCACAAAAAGGTAAGCAAGAGATATTTCCTATTTGTGTTTGTATTCCTGCAGCAGTGTGAGACATTGACATAGAGAACATAATAATAATAATAACAATAACAACAACAACAACAACAATAATAATAATAATAATAATATAGAATTTATTCATGGCTCAGATCCAGATTGCAGTTTATAGCCCATTGCCCTGGGCTATACACTGCAAATCCATATGTCTTGTTTCCTCAGCACATGAAACCCATTTAGGTAATGCTCAGGTTTGATCAACACAATGATATAAGAGGTATTGAGAGAGATAGAGGAGTGCCTGATTCTGTCTTTTTACAAGCAAGTATTAAAAGGCTTATGATGATCTAACCTTATGGAAATAGAAGTATGATTAAATAACTTATTTATTAAAAACAAGGCAGGCTGTTGAAAAAACACAAATCAAAGGAAATATTTACAGCAACGTTTTCTCCCATATGTTCAGACAAACTCTGTTTATCCATGTGTCTGGGAGACTGTGTTTGCCTGGTACCAACTAAGTGTTAAATTCCAAGTAAGGGAATGTGCTGCACTTCTCTCTGTGATGGATTTGTTTGCTTTTCAAGCAAATTATAAAGCACTCCCCTCTACTGCCTCTGTGTGTGTGTGCATTTAAGAATCATTGAAGTTGAGCTGGTGCAAGCAAACAGTGTTTACAAGATTATGAAAATTAGAAAAGCAAGTTATATTAGCTTTCTAGGAAAAGCTTTATGGAGCAATTATGGCATCTGTTAAAGATGACCCTACATCACAGAACAGTGAGGGTTGGACAGGACCTGGAGATCAGTCCAACCCTCCTCCTAGGAAGGGTCACCTACAGCAGGTGACACAAGAACCTGTCCAGGTGGGTTTTGAATATCTCCAGAGAGGGAGACATATGTATTTAGAAAGCCTTCTAATGCTTTCATCAGTGGGTTATTTCAAATTATTTCAGACTCAGGTTTCTCAAAGAGGTATTTAAAATTATCTTATAAAATTATTAAGGGAAAATAAACATTATTGGATGATAAGTCATCTGAATAAGTTACTTTCTCATCATAGCACTTCTAATAGTTAATTTGATACATGTTTGGAATTATTTTATGGAAAACAAAGATTATAACAGGAGTATGCATACATAAACACATAAATAGTGCTCTTTGGGAAGGAAGTGAATCAGATAGAATCCTTTCTGTCCCAAATAAAAGTGCTAAATGCCCACACCACTGTATAGCCATATGATAACCTTGCTGTTCCACCAAAAAACATCTCGTGCTCTCTTATGTGCCAGGACTAGTCTTCATGTAGTTCCATGGTCTGGAAGAGACTGTTTTTCTCCTTTTATGTTGTTTGCAGTGTTGTTAGGTCATTTCAGCTGCTTTCTCTCCAGTTCCATGCCCAGTCTCACTGTGTGATTTGGTGGGGAGCAGTGCCTGGGCAGAGAAGCAGCAGCGAGAGCTGATCACAGAGTCAAGCCACAATTATTGCAGATTAAAAAGACTGTTCAATCAAATCTTAAAAAGAAAAAAAAAAAAAAAAAGAGGTGTGTGTGGGAGGAGAATTGAACAGATGCCTCAAGAGCTCTCCATCCCCCCAGTGAGAGAATTCTGGTTTCAGAAGCAAAACTGCAGAGTCACGAGCAGCTGCTCAGTGGCTGCTGCGAAGCAAGATGGTTTTGTGCCAGGCAGATGCTGCCATCTGACAAAATCCCATCCCAGTTCACATTAAGGGACGTTCTTGCTGGAATCATGAGCAGGGCTGGGCAGACTGGGGTCTTTAGAGAGCACGGGCAGTGTTGGCTGCACCCCGGGAAGCCAGTTTTGATTCCGTGTGCACCTTGTTGGGGGAGTTTAATCGACCATCAAGAACTGAAGTCACATTCAGTTGGTTTTATTATCCTATTTTCTGTGCTTGTGAGGGATTGGGATATTTTCAGTGTTTTTCTATTACATTTTCTCTGCTATTACCTGCAAGCCTGAGATGATAAAAATGATCGTAGTGAAATATGCCCATTTCCTTGTATTAAAGTCAATAGCCTCCTCTGGCCCATAACTCCTGGATATAAATTGTATTTTCCCTGTATGAGAAAACACAGAGAAAAACCACTGTGTTTTGAATATGCTGTAGGGAAGATTCAATTGCCTTTCTTTTCATTTTCATGTATAAGGACAGAAGCACTACTCAATAATGCCAAAGCATTTTCTCTCCTCAGTGTTCCTGCCTATTTGATGCTGCCAGTACATTTTGTTCTTGAAAATTTGGAGGCTGATCTATGATATGCCACTGGCAGAGCATCCTTGTGCTAATAGTGATATAGCAAAGCACAGTGGAAATCTGCCATCCCTCCAAACAGCACACACTAAAAGTAATGGCTGATACAACTCTTCTGATACAACTCTGAATTACATCAGAGGAATATTTTCCTGCCTAGTTATAGTCAATAATTAAGATTTTATTTCTTTATCAATGGAGAGCCTCAGCAGTCTCACCACCCTATTTAAGTGTTCAGTTGTATTATTGACTCCTGAAATGTTACAATTTGAGTTTCATTTCTTCAGTAGTTCCCATGATGCACATGGTACATTTCACAAACCATGTATTTATTAAAAAAAAAAGAAAAATCAAAAGAAACATTCCTTAGGCTCCCCAACAATCTAAGATTTGGTGGGGAAAACAGGCAGGTGGTTAAAACTCATACTGAATGATCTCTTCTTGTAAATGTGTTCCACAAAACATCATTCAAAATATTCAAAACAGAAAAAAAAATCTAGCTGGTTATAGAAAATAACTACTGGTCATTGGATCATCCTGGGCTCAGAAAACACCTGCTTTTGATATTAAGACTTTGCAAACAATATTGCAAAGGAAAAGAGGAGAAATCCTGCTTTTTAGTATGGCAGCTGCTTTAAAAAATTCTGTCTTTGCTCCTGAGTCTGCAACTAAATGGCATCAGAATGGCAGAAAAGTCACTGTCCTGAGTCACTCTAATGAGCAGCAGGAGCACAGAGAATGAAGGGCAGCTGGAGGAGCTGCAGGTGTGTGAGCTCCTCAAGGAGCCCACGAGCAGAGAACACTCCTGGGGGAAGATGGGGAGGGAAGTTCTGCAGTGGGATGGTGCTGTGGGACAGACTGCAGCAGGAAGGGCTCAGCCCTGGTTTGCTGACAAGGTAAAGCTGGTGAGCTGAGGAAAGGCAAGTGTGCAGCTTTTTATTTCTTGGAAAGGCACTTCTGTTCAAACACTCTGCTCTTCGGGGTTGTTTTGACCTGCAGTGTGTTGCTAATCGAGTTTTGGAGGGACTGGTGTGGTGTTCCTGGTGAAAGTTAGTGACTGTTGTCTTCTGCACCCATAGACACTCCCCCTGTCCACCCCTGCTTTGATTTACATTCTGGCTCATCCCTGCTCTTTTTGTGTGTCTTTATTCTGCCTCTTGTCATTAGAGACTTTCAGAAACTTCCTGGTAAGATCTTGGGGGTTTTTCTGGGGTCAGAACAGTGCAGCAAATCCCCACTGAGGAAATACTGCTTTTATTTTGTCATCCCAAAGTCATGATTCCCTTTGCTGGCAACGAGGGGTGTTCACAATAGAAGCCTGGAACCACAGAAATTATTTTGGTTCTTTGGAATATTATTTCCTTTGTTGATACTGATCTTTGCTTCTAATCTCTGATGTTTTGAAATTGCACTGGGAGACCTGTAATTGAAGTAGTTTCTGTAAATAATGAAAAATTAGTGTTTCATATTTAATACATTGTTCTGTAGCTTTTGGTATCTCAGCTACTCTTTACTTCATGTGTCAACTGATAGAGCACAGGTATATTTTATTTCTTATTATCTCTTCCCTGCTGTGAATTCCCCCAAGCACAAGTTTTCCCATTTATACCATCAGTGTCCATGGTGCTTTTTGTATGTTGTGTAGTAGACAGAAGGCCAGGTAAGGGTGCACAAGAACTATGGACTTGTACTTCAATTTTGTAGTTGTTTACATTTTAGGATATCTTCACTGATGTGGCTTCATGAGAAGCCATGTTCAGTGAATAAAAACAACCCTTGAATATAATATAAGCAAGGCATAAATTAATGTTATGATGCACTGCTGCCTTAAGAGGGAGGCAGAATTAAAGCAGGAATTAGTTAGAGTGGAAATCTGCCAGATTCCAAAGGTCCCTCTGTTACAGCTTAACAAGTTGCAGAAAAACTGATCTCCATCAGACTCTCTTACTGCTCATTCTTGTGCCTAATCTGTCTCTCAAGAAATAATGATGCAAACAGTGTGCTTAGTATTGTTGATGTTAAATATTTTAAAATATTCTAAGGACCTTAATGTTTTCTTCTAGCTTTCAAGGAGATTTTTGGGGGTTTGGGTTTTTCTTTTTTAGAACCTCCTCAAACATAGTGGACCTCTCATTGCAGTGGAAATTTTCATTTTCAGTCTGTCATCATATTTCTTGGACTAAATTCTGTGTTACATTTTTCAACCTATTCTGCACATTACAATACTGAAATAAAAAAAATATGCAACTAATTTTTACGTGCTTCTTGTGGCATTAAAGATTGAGATAATGCTACAGCAATGCAACAAATTGCTGCCACAAGATTTATATGTTTTGGAGTCAGACATAGGGAAATTTTTCTGACTGAAAAAATAGCTGATTTCCAGTCAGAGTACACAGATGTGCTCTTTGATATAGAAAGGTGAAAAAATAAATAACAATGCTACATTTCCAGAAACTATGGGGACCTGTTCTTGTCCCTACGATCTCTGACAAACCCTCAGAGGTTTTTGATGGAAAAAACCTGATATTGTACATGTCGAGTGTCACACAAGGGCTTGTAAACCTGTCAGATTTATACAATAGCCATTAACCTTCACAGCACATCTCTACAGAGAAACAGCTGCAGAGGGGTGACAGAAGGGGCACTGGACAGAATATAATTTAGAACAGCATCTTTTAGACACTTATTCCCTGAAGGTTTGGGTTGCCTTAGTTCCTAATGTTATAGAAGGGCTGCACTTCGGATTTGAGAGGCACAGGAGGAGAATGTTCTGCTGCAGTGGAAGAACAATGTCTGACTGATGTAATTTTAAACACCATAAGCTGCTTTTGTTTTAAGTATTGGACAGCACAACAGAGTCTGGATGCTCCAGGCCCTGGGGACTGTGGTGATGTGTGGGATAATAACTGTGATGATTCCCCCTGCTCTGTTTTCATGACGCAGATGCAACCCTCTGATAGTGGCACCAGTGAGGGGAGAGGCCTTTCTTCACCCTGCTGGGGGAAATACTCTTTCAAACCGAGTTGACTGTACAGCTGGTCCATCCCAGGTCTGAATAACAACAGAGGGCAAGAGTGGATGGTCAGCAGGGTTCAGCTCCTCCTCACCCCCACGCTGCACAACACCAACCTGCAGACATGTCTGTCTGTCCCTCTGAGGGGTTAATGGACACCCTGCACACACCAGCTCCTTCCTCCACATCAGCACTTCTGTGGGGAGAAGGAGTACTGTGCAAATTATCTAAACCTCGTCTTCCAACCGGATTTTTATTTCTGTGGAATAGAAATGGTGTTTGCTCAGCCATTCTGGGTGCCCTCAGCACAGGTTAAAACACAGCTAGAAAAGAGCCAGCACATTAGACCTGCATCTCATTAACGTCATTTTGTGCAGTCCACGACCAGGAAAATGGCAGATTATCACTTGAAACACTCTCTCTTCAAGCTTCAATAATTCCCAGAAAACTGCTGAGCTTTGAAGCACTCCCTTATATATTCACTTATTCTGATCAAAAGGAAAGACTGTTTCTAAGACTTGCTTTTGCTTTCTGATCAGTTTTTCTTCTCCTCTTTTTCTTTCACCCCTTTTTGTTGGTGTGTGTTTGGGTTTCGTTTCATTTTTTATTTTTCTTTTTCTTTAATTCTGTGGGAGGAATTATGATTTTGGCAAACTGTTTATCCAAGTATAACAATCAAAAATTATATCAATAGATTAGACACCTATTCAGGATTTGGGAGGAGAGAAGGAGAAAAGTTTGGTTTTTAAAAAACAAACAAACAAACCATGCTCAATAGCCATGCAGATGGTGACAGAGGTTTCTTAGACTTCATTTCTTTTTCAAAGTTCTTCTTTTCCATTTGGCTTAAATATAGCTACAGAAAAGGTTGATGATAACATAATGACTGAGTCATATATTTTTAAATCTTTAGAAATCATACTTAAATCTTTTCTACACAAAAGTTAATTAAATCATCCATGTTGAGGATATGAAAGATGAACAAACAAGTTCATCAAACAATTCTTCTTCTTCCACTGAGCTGAAAGACGAAGCTTTTTCAAACCCAGCAATTCCTGTCTGTGATTAACAATGTTCTGCAGAAGCCCTGGATCTGCTGGTAGCACAGATAAGCACCACACACATCACAAACACCACTCCAGAGGAGAGAGAGAATTCTGTTACTTACCCAGAGAATTAAAAGGACACCACAACATTCAGATAGATGGATGGACCGAGAAGTCTGGGGAGCTGCAAGTTGTTGAGGCAAAGGATCTTTGTCAAAGTGGAGAATTCTTTATTGGCTTGCAGAGAATAAAGAATTCTTTTTGAATTCAGACTGTAAACTGGGTTTCCACAGCCAGAACTTTGTGCCCAGGTACAAGAATGCAACGCTTCACATATCATATAAAGGTAGTGCTAAGCTCAGAATGGGAATAGAACACCTTCCAGCAGGTCTGAATTAATTTTTAACCATGTGAACAGACTAGATCTCTTCTGACCTTTTCATTGTATTTTCTTATCTGTATTTTTAAATGCAGACCTTCAAAGCTACCCACTAGTTATGCAGATCATCATAGCTTGGTTTAACAGCTGCACTTCTGATTTCACACCTTTAAAGAAGCAAACAGGTTGCTCTGCTTGCTGAAAACATTGTGAGAAGGAAACGCTGGGACAATACAGCTTCCTGCTGGTGGAAAACCCAATAGCATGCTTATTTGTCTCAAAAATTATACAGTCCATGAAGAAATTTATGAAATTTAACTGGAGGGTTAGTGTTGAGATCTAAGTGAGAGTTGCAGAAAACCAAAATAGTGAGGTTGGTTTTCACTATGAAAGGAAAGGTGTCTGGCAAAATAACTGTAGAAATTTCCTTTGGACCAACAAATTGTTTGGAAAGGAGCTGTTCTGCTGTAAAAGTATTATCTAGGGGTGAAATTCAGCTGCAGCTGTGATAGGTAAGGAAGGGTCTGAAACCCAGTTTGAGTTTCAGTGTCTCAGGGGGTCCTTAATCAGCTCTGAAGGAGGGATGGACTCAGGGCTGATGAAAATAATGAGAGAGGGAACCATGAACCTCAAACTGCATCAGTGGATGTGGCAAATGTTGGAATACAAAAAAGCTATGAAGGGACAACAGAAGAGGAGCAGAAGTATTATTAGATTTGTTCCTGATGTGGGTTTCCATATGGGACAAATAAAGCCTCGCTCAGAGTTTAAGTCAAGAGAAGGGGGTGCAGCAAGGAAAAGCAGGATCTAACTATGTAGAGATTATACAGAACTGCTTGAACTAATTTTGAAATTGTTGCACCTGAAGGACAACAAATAAAGCACAATAATTTAGGGTGATGGTTACTTTAGGGGTGCTGCACAGTATGTCCCACCCAGACTGTTTTTCCCAGCTGATTTGCAGGTACATGCTGAAAACCTTTAAACAGAACTGGGATATTTAGAATATTAAAAGCTTCTGTCTGTGTTTACCATTGATTTATATAAAGAGATTTTTTCTTGGGCATGATGTAAGCTCACAGACTGATGGCTTTGGATTGTTAAGGGGTAGAACTGGTGAAATCACTGAAATCTGTGGAATTATGAGCTACATTTCAATCAAGGTGTATGAGCTGAAAGTGATTGTCAGCCAAATATGTGTGAGGCCAGCCATGAACTGGAAGGATAAAGGATTTTGGGAAGTATCCATGCAAATGGAGAAGTCTGGTATTTTTGCACAATTAGCTAGTGACTGTACACATCCATGTGAATGGATGGGACAGGAGACATTCCTGTGAGGGGGCAGGAGGGATGTGTGTATAAGAGGAGGCAGGGACAAAGAGAACTGAAGGAACTTCAAGCTAACAGGAGAGAGATCAAGGTGTTGGATTAGGAGTGTTGTTTGTTGTTTGCTTCCTACTACCCTTAGGAAAGCACAGCTGATGTCAGAAAAAACAAAGAAATTCTATAAATGCTTTTTCTCCTTCTAAAAGGGTTAGACCCCAGGCTAACTCATCTGTCCTTTTTAAAGCAGAGTAAATACACTTTCAGGGTGATCATGTCTTTGCTTGTTGCAGATGTTTATGTCAAGTGATTCTCTGTGAAGGTTATAGTTAAGAACAAAAGGTTCAGACACTCTCACCACTTCCCAGAACATATTCACAAAACCTGAGAAGCTCTAACCTTGTCTCTTATACATTAGAATTCAGAGGTTAGCTCAGTTTCTTCCCCAGTTTTTCCAAGAGATAACTTGCAATTGATATTTCAGTGCTCGGATTAGCCACATAGTGTCACCCTAGACCATCCAAAAGTCTATTAAAAGGCATTCTGCAGAATCACTAGTTGGGAAAAGTTGCACTGGGAACAGCCTGGGAAAATGTTTCTGCTTCTAAATAAGTTAACAGGCTCTCAGGTGAATCTCCTTCATCCTGTATGACACATCTGTAGCCAGAATCAAGCTGCCTTCAGGTGTTCCTGACATTTTGGATGACAGCCACCTGCAATGCTTTGTGCTAATTGTCATCAGCAAAGTGCATTTTGCAAGTTCCTTTATTCCTGAGCTCTTGGCCTCTACACTCTTTATATTTAAAGAGAAAGCATTGATTATAGTGTTTCTGATTTCTAGTGGTTTTGTGTCATAAGCATAGTTTTCCAAACTTTTAAAATATGATTTAGATTCTGAAGGCACACATATTGTTCAAAATGCACGAGTCTTCAGGTTTATTCCACTAAGTTACTCCAGTGATGCTCCAAGAGATCCCAAAGCAAAACTTCCACTTTGACTTCCTTATCCTTGGATCCTGAGAATATTTGGAAGATAAATTGATTTACATTCCTGGCTTGCATATAAAACTAAGTTGGTCTTTTTCAGATTTAGACCTAGATAATGCAAAAGGCTTAAAAGAGCAATTGCTCTTAAAATATAACTCACTTTTTTAAAACATAAAGCAAAGTTACAAAACATGGCTGGGGTCACAGGTCATAGAAGCACTTTGGTTGCAAGGAAACTTAAAGATCATGTAGTTCCAACCCCCAAGAAAACACCTAAATCCATAAATACCAGCAGCAGGCAGAAGGTTATGGACATTTGGACGTGGAGGGAATTGAGATTCAAAGCCACTCTCCCCAGCAGATGACTTACTAAAAATACTCACAAAAGGTACCACTTGTAAGTAACAGACACTCCTAGTTCAGATAACTGGTATATAATAGATAATACCTAAGGCCCTCTTGATAGATAAATCTGACTCAGGGCTTCCAAACTATGGGTAATGATGATTGTGCACCTTCCTTTCTTTGGATTTTGTTAAATATTCCTCAATTATTTGCTATATGCTCAAGGAAATCAGTGAAATTGGTTCAATCAACTTGAGTGAAGTTAGAGACAGCTCAGTTCACCTGCTTATTCATTTTTACAAATGCTAATGAAACCATGCCATGGAGAGATGAAGTCCCCTTTATTTGGATCAATTTTGGCTGCTTTCTCTTTGAAAAAGATTGATAGTGATGATAGCTAGAATTTAAATAGAACTTTTTTTCTCCTTTCAGCAATAAAAACACTCTCCTCATTAATAAACAGTCATGTTACTGTGTTTACTTCACCACCTCTGTTCTAATTGCTCCTCACAGGGTGCAAAAGGATGACACACCCAAAAGGCAGGAAAACAGTCAGCTCCTGCCCTGCTGAACTGTGCTCCAGACAAAAAAAAATCATTTTTAGGGCATCCCAGAGGTTCCAAAATCGATTGATCAAAACCCTGCTGCAAAATTCAGATTTATTTTGTCCTTATCTTTTTCCTTGGGGACCAGCCAGTGGAAGTGGATGAAAAAGGGTTACTGAAATGTAAGGATTTTGCAGTCTGGGAGGTTTTAGGTGTATTTAGGTTTTTTTTTAGTGAGTTTGGAATTTTTCTTTGTTTTTGAGGTATTGGATTATCAGTTCCCTCAGATGGGATGTTTTTAGTGGGGCTAAGTGATGTGTATTTTGAGTTTTTGCAAGGACAAGAGACCCCTTGAATAATGTTTAACTTCACCACTGATTCATGCACCACGAGATACTCTTGAAGCCTGTAGACATGGAATTCAACTCTTGAAAACACCTTTGGAAAACTAGAAAAAGCTCCAAAAGGCAATGAAAAGCTTCTTATCTTCCTCTCCTGGCTGTCTCTCCCGTTATCTCTGAAGTGCCTGCTCCCTTTCTACTCTCCCATCTCCTTTTCCAACAGCACCCACGGCCCCTCCTTCCCTCCACTCATCTCTCTTCAGCTCTTGATGTCTTAGTTGCTCCCTGAACTTCCCCCCAGACCCTTTTTCCCAGGGAATGGGCTGGGCTTCCCTTGAAAATGACTCTTTGAAGTCCTTTGATAAGCCCTAACCCCACTGAGATCACTGGGAACAATGGAAGCAAGGTCTGAAAAGCAGCTGGAGAGGAGCAGGGGTCTCTGTGGGGACTGGCTTGGCCCCAGAAAAAAGTCTTAAACTTCTCATCCATGCATTAAAATCTAAAGGAAACGATATTTTTTTAATATTACACTGCACACAGATTGGTAAAGCAATGTTTAAATTTTCCCCACAACATCAGTTTTGAGCAGAAACACTTTATCCTAAGGCACTCTTCAAGGCTCACTTTCAATCTCCAGTAAAACCAGCTGGATAAGGTTAGGCTAATGTTTTTTTGTCTGTAAACCTCCACAGAGATTTTATATTTGTGTGTCTCTGCTTTTGACCAGAACATAAGAAAGCAAGAGCTTTTCTAGAAAAAGATTTTATAATCTTCATGACACGGGCTTTAAAACAGACAGTGGATTTGCTGAGGTGATTCTTTTCTCCAAATACAAAGATATTTTCCCAGGTGGCCTACTTGAATCTTGAATCCCTTTACTCAGGATGACAAATTAAGTGTGTTTAAACAAAATTATGTGCTTAAGTCCTGTGACTTTTATGTCCCTTCCTAAAGCACGGATGCAATTCTCTTCTTCCCTTATTAATAGGGGCCAGTTAATATCGACCACAGGATGAGTTTTCACATTGGAGATAAGCCAGGAAGCATTTGCAGTCAAATGTGATATACACTAATAATGCCACTTGTAAAAATGGAAATTCACTCTGAGGTTTGACAGATATAAAGTTATGCCTTCAAGCTGTGCAGTGTCTTGTTTGGTTTCTAACATGGCAGGAGAGATGATGTTCCTTTTCCTTAAGAGTCCAAACATAACCAGTTTAGCCTACTAAAATCCCAGCTGCTGTAAAACACGTTACCAGGAAGCATTTCCCTAAAGGAAAAAGAAAAGGGTGAAAACAAAAGCAAATTCTGAGTCAGTAAAATAATCCTTCTGGTTGTTTTGTTGTTTGTTTTTTTTTTCCCCTGATAGGAAAAAAGCTCTTGGGAATCTAAACATGTATTTTTTTGCATAGAGGTCAAGCACAGAGCTAAACTATCTTCAAGTAGATACTGTACTGCCTTCACAGCAGTAATTGGATGTCATCAGCCTGGTTCAATCAGTTCTTGTGAGTATATTGTAGTGAGTCAATAGAAATGTTTTAGTCATGGTAATTTTATGCTTGTGAGACTCCTCTAAGGGAGAGCCGAAAGAGAAGTGAATTTTCTTTACACTCCATCACAAAGGCTGAGCCCACCTTTTCCCTGGGAACACCTGCTGTGTCCTGTCCAAGTGCTGGAGGGTTTGGTGAAACCCAGAAATTCCAATGAAGCTCAGGCTTGGCAGGAATGGAACTCCTTCCTTTTCTCTGTCCCTGCACAAGAAGGTTTGCACAGTTTTTGCAAATCTGCAGTTGCTCAATTTACTGTTCATTCTGGTGCCAGTTTGAGACGAGTCAAAGGCCTGAAGACTTCTAGTCTGTACCAATAATTCCTCCTTGCACTGGAATTTTCTGTAATTGTCAGTGATAACCATCCCATCAGCTGTGGCTCTCTGCTCACTCACTAACACTTTTCTTAGGGCTGAGCTGGGAAAAACATTGTACACTTTTCCTTCAGGGTTAACTTTACAGGACAGTCAAGGCTAATCTAGATTTTAATATGTTCATTTAACTCCATGTCTCTTGTAAGTTATGCAGCTGTTCCACCAGTGGTGACCACATCTCCTGGGAACATCCCAGTACTGCTTCCTTTCTTTAGTGCCCTGACCAGAGGATGCTGATTTTTCAGGAGTTTCTGTCCTTGGTACAGAAAAACTGATGACTGTTTGGCCACTTTCTGTCTTGGTCCTTGGGTGATCTCCTGAATATTTATTTCCAGGGTGTAAACACACCCTCTGTTAAAAAGAGTAAGTGTCTGGATACCTCAAAGCCCTCTAACAATAATAGAAATTTTAATTTCTAACAATACAAATTAGAAATTGCCTAAATTTGTATAATTTCAGATTTATAGACTTAATAAGGTTTATTTGCACTATTTATTTTAGTTTCAGTGGATTTCTTTACCTTAATTACAATTTAATTTGATACTTTGTTGAGAATTTAATACTGTCAGTTATTGTACTAGTGTTACACTGGAACAAAAAAATGAAAACCCACAGTCCACAGCTTAGAAAACTCAATAGGGGACATACCCAACTTAATTAATTACAGCTCTGCACTCATAGCTAAACAGATTTTGATGCCAATAAAGACTATTCTGGGAGTTGAAGTCCAAGCCTGAAGATTTTCCAGCTACTGAGTAGTGGCTTAGTAACAAGCAGGGGGAGAGCACCCTTCAGGAATAACCTTATTGTATTGAAATATTTTCTGTAAATCCTTTGTTCTTTGTTTTAGCAATTCACATTAACTGATAGCACCATTTCCTTCAGGTGTGCCACACTTTTAAGTTTGTTCCATCTTTTCAGTGTTACCACTGCACAGTGCAGTGTCCAGGTGTTCTGGAAGCTGCTGAAAGCAGAATAAATTGAACAGTCGTTCTCAGATTTATTTTTTTTTTTAATGGTAAATCACCATAATGCAAATTATCCCTTCAAAGAATGCAAAAAAATCTAAGTAAAAGCACCATCTAGGGACAGCAATTGTATAACATCTTTGCTCCCTCGTAAACTGCAGCAATTCCACCCCCAATATAATTAAATTAATTTGACTGGGCCATATATTTACTGTAGTTAATTTCAGCATAGATTTATATAATCTCTTCCACTCATGTTAGGAATTATATATTTGTAAATATAAATCAATGCCAATCAAGGGCAGCCAATTATTGCTGATTGATGCCTGTAAAAAAAAGAAAAAAAATTCTCAGAGGACAAAAACCCCCCCAAACCAACACCCTGCAGTTCATGATAGGAGAGTATGTGCTCAGCATCATAGTTGTTTCCTTGGAAACAGGGAATCACATGATGCCCAGTGCTGGTGGAGCATGCTCAGTGCATAAATAAATCAGGCTAATTTCTCTCCTTTTGTTCTGAAATCTACCCCAGATTTCCTGCTGTCAAGGGAAGCACTGAGAGCTCCTCAGTTTGCCTCCCGTGGAAAAGCACAGCCCAGGTGATGGGCAGTGCCGGGGGGGGCTAAAGCCTCCATTTACAGGCAACAAAACAACGGGCACTTTTCCCTGGGGGAAAGTTCAGCCTCCCCGAGAGTGGACTTTCAAAAGAAATCTCAGCAAAATTAATTTCACCCAGTTAGAAGGGAAAAATTCCCCAAATGCCAGATCACAGCAGCGAGCTCGTGTCTGTCAAGGCAGATAAACCCGAGTTCTCCTTCATCATTTCAATCCTGTTCAGGAGCTGCTGCTTTTCCCTGTTTACATCCTGGCTGTTCTGACAGCACTTTAATTGAAATAAGAAAAAAACCCAACCATTAGATGAGGGAAAAAATTCACAAAATAAAGTACTCTGTCCTAGCAGGATTTTTTTTTTAGTCTGTTTTTAGAAAGGAAGTCGTTGCTTTAAGATGGAAAAAGAATCTGATCTCTGTACTGCAGCTCTGTTGGTTGGCATTTGTACCTAACAGTGTGTCTTGAATACATGATGAGCCATTCACAGACACCCACAAGCTGATGGAGTTTAAATCTGAATTTATTCAAGTCCATACTCAATCTCATTTCCCTAAAGAATAAGACCTCTGTTGGAGCTCACTTGAGTCACCCTTGTTTTTCACTTCTAAACAGAGGTAGGTGTTTTGGATGTTTTTTCATGGCTGAAACTGGGACCCCATAGATATGTAGTTTTATATAAAGACACGTGTGTAAATATATATGTGTTTAAAAAAAACCCCAACATTGGACCAGGGTTAGAATTTTTTTGCCTCTGGTTCATAAATAGTGGTGTTTGCTGGATACAGTTTTCATAACTCAGTATTTCCATACCTTATGTTCGGATCATAATAAGGGAACTAAGGAGGAACTCCTGAAAAGGTTTTGTTTTACTTGACAAATAATTATCCTTTTTCTTGATTTATTTTTTTTTTCCTTGTTCAGCTCCTCCTTGGAGCTCAAAAGGGTGTGCTCTCCAAGTGCACGCATCGTTTTATAGATAAATTAAACATCAGAAGTAATTGGGGAAAACTGAGTGTCTTCCTTCCTGTCCCCAGCAACCAAACCATGAGGGTTTTCACACTCAAAGGCTATTGAACAGCTGAGAAAGAGCTAAACTGGGATGTTTAGTGTTGTATGAAGGCCACAAAGGAGGGAGTAGCAGGAGGGTTGCAAGGCTCAGGGTATGGACAATCCATCCCATGGTGATGGAATTGCTCCACTGAGGGGGGCAGTTTTCCCCTACAAATTAGAGGCACTGCTGTTCTTTGAGCTATCCCTGTGAGCTGGGGAGCACCACCAACTGCCAGCACAGGGAGGAGTTCCTTTCCTTGTCTGACACTGTGTTCCCAAATTCCCATACTGCTCCAACAGCCCTGCTTGTTGCTGGGCCGAGGCAACATCCAGATGGAATCAGTGGGAGAAAATGGTTTTAGGTTTGCCACACCCACCAACGACAAAAAGTCCTTTACAAACATGGTCTTTTAATAACCTGTGTAGTCCTTTCTGGTCTCTGCCCTGTAGTTCTGTAGTTCTGCTCCAGAAGCTGTGGAGTTGTGTCTCCATAGGCCACGTCCCCATCAAAATGCCTGCTGCTGGTTTTTTGGTTGAAAGGATGGGAACCTAAAGACATGATTCTGTTATCCTGCAGAGCCTGGCAGCAGCTAAATGTGTGCCAGAAACACTTTAGTGTTCTCAAGAACCATCATAACTCTTTGCATGTCGTTTACTGACCACCAGAACTCAAAAACCTCTCAAAAGAATGAAATGGAGCTAGAAGAAGCATTTTAGAGGCAATGGTAATGTTTGTAAGAAAATAAGAATTGTTCTAATACTCTTTTTCCAGAATTTTATAATTTTAGAAATATTGAGTAAGAGAGGAATAGCTTATTCATCACAAATGTGACTGGAATGGTGGAAATTCCACCATCACAGCCTCCTGCTGCAGGTGCTGTGATTTATAATTTTTCTGATCAGAGATGTTGAGAGAAGAAATCTCTGGAATTCTCTCTGCTGGAGTGGTCTCACATTGTATAAAACACTTCACACTAGCTTGGACACAAGCAAATGTAGAAAAACCTTCCATATTTTCTGGCTGGATTTTCTCCTGGGAGATTTTTGTCTGATTTTTGACCCTAAATGTAGTGCATGTTTGTTTGTACAAGGTACAGTTACACGAATGAATGACTTGTAGCATCCTTTTTATCTCCCCAGACAGAGGGACTTGCAACTATCCTTGGCAAATTCTGTAAACACTCTGAAGGAAGCCCATAATTCCCTTAGTGTCCTTATTTCCCTTTCTTCAAAAATATTTTATTGACCTGAACTACGTAGGTTCAACACTAGCTATTTTTAAATTTTTCTTCTTCCAATGAGGAGCTGGGTGTTTTTATTTGGTTTGTTTTCTGCCTGTTCGTTTCCACAAATAATAAAAAAATAGAATAAAAAAAAAATTACTGCTCTGGTTGAACAATCCCATAACCTTGGAAGCAACTACAACTCCTGTTTGAAAAAATGGCCATTTGTGAGTCTGCAGAGCTCAAAAGGCTCATCTGCTTCTGCAGCTGATTTGCAGTTCCATTTCCTATCTGGTTTTTATGATTTGCTCTGCAGTTAATTACATTGTTCAATTCTATCTGTGCTGACACCCATAATCTTACGAAACCACTTTGAATTTAATCTTGTCATCAGCAATGGAAACAAATTGCACATGTTGGAGGGCTGTGATCTTCAATAGATCAAAGTGAAAGAAAAGGAAAGTGAAACACAATGCTTAAAATCAGCAAGACAACAGTTTGCTTAATGGAATGGCTACAGGCTTCTGTCAATGAGTTTTAGCAATATCTGCAGTTAATTTAAGTTTTGTCTCAGCATAAGATAATTCATCTAATTGAATAATCAAATGTTTTCAGTTTTCAAATAACAGTTTGGTCTTTGGGGCTTTTTTACTCAAGTGTTCAAGAAGAATATTCATCTCTTAGAGCTAAGTAGTTTATCTTTTTTATTTAAACTTGGTCTTATCCAAAGTAACTGGTTTTGCACCAAATAACAGCAGAATTAATCCTTGAATTATGTTTTAAAATAAAGTATGCTTAGTGCAATTCAACTTCATTTTTGCAACATATTTATTTGTCTAAGTTGTCCCAACTTACTGATGCTCTGAAGACAGCCTTTCTATATTTCTGATGTGGTTTAAATCTGAACACAAGCCATATTTAACTAAGATTTATTCCCTTTTCAAAGTAAACAGGAGCAGCACTTTTCCTTGTAAATCATCTTGAAATACAGTGAGAAAAAGCCTCTGTAGTGGCAACAAAGTTGTGTCACTAAATGGTGGCAAATTGAACTGCTGCTCCTTGGCTACAGGTGTCACTGAGCTCAGTTCTGACAGAGTGGGACTGGATTCAGCATTATCTAAGTCAAAGTAACTTTCCAGGACTAGAACTTCTCTCAGGTTCGGATTCACCACTGTAGGAAAAATTCTGGCAAATATCTGGCACGTTTATTTCTGTTACTTGTTACTGACAAACCATTCCAAACCAAAAAGGGTGGGAATCATAAGTCGCTTACATGTGTGGCTTAACTGATTTCATGAAGTATGGAAATGAGTCAAAAATGTCTAAATATGAGTGATTCCAAATGGAATTTTATGGGAGGGGTTTTCTGTTTAAATCCCACCTGGAAGTGTTCTGGAGTCACCTGCTGTAAGTGATGCTTGCCTTGGCAGTGGGGTTGGAATAGATGATCTCCAGAGGTCCCTTCCAACCCTGGGATTCTGTGGGAAAACAGACACAAGAGACAGAATCAATATTAAATTTGTGGCTTGCAAATCCAGGAATATGGCCCCCAAATATTTAAATTATCAAGCTCAAAACCTAACATGCAAAATGAAATAGTACATGTTTCTTTAATGATGGAATTGTATTTTCTTGAAGTATTATGCCCAAAGAAAAAACACAAGTTCTTTTGTAGTATAATAACTCTTGGTGCCCTCTCTTTAACACCTCTGCATCTCCACTCCATATAAAACAATTTGGACAATTGTCTTTTCATTTATTGTGCTGCCCAGTCACCTCTAAATCCTGCAGAGCACCACTGCATGAAATGCAGGGACCAAAGCTGTGACCATCTCTGGAAATGGTACAAATCTGCCTCAGTTTATGAATAAATTCTCTGCTCCACTTGAGCTATACTTCCCTTTTGCTCATCTTCTCTTCAGACTTTTGCTTCTTACTTTCCATTGCTCAGGTATTTTTTGTATTTCTCTGTTTTACTGAATAATGATTTTAATGAATGCTCAGACTAAAGGTAAGAATTTGGTGTCAGGACTAGCAAAAAATGACCTTGACAGGTCAGGTCATCAAATACTGTGAAAAAAAAAGAGGAAAAAACAGGAGGAGATTTGTGTATGTACTTGAAAAAAGATTTTCCTGTCCAAAATATGTTTTAAATCTGCTTCACATAGAGGCTTAATCTTTCTCTCCTCTTTGGTCTTTGTTGGTTGGTCAGATTTTCTTTCCCTTCAAAAATATTATACAGAAGCTTACTACTACATAAAAGGAATATATTAATGAAAAGCTAAATTTGAGTTTGCAAAAAACCACACTCAAATAAAAGCACAACTTGCCAGTGACATATTACCCAACCTGTGAGAAATTCATGAAGTTCTACTTCTCTTACACTTGCATGTCTTAACTGGCCTAGAATTTTTTTCCTAAAGCTGGTCTAGAACTCAACCACCAGTTATTCACTTCCATGCAGTAATTATCAGGCAAAATATATCCACTTGGGATGTCAGAATAGATTATCACACTCTGCCCCAAAAAAATCCATTATTTTAACATTTCACACTATAAATATAACATTCAAATAACAAACCTGAGGGAGGAATGTTTTCCTTCTTGGGAAACTTGCAGATCTATTTTTGGAAAGAATTATAATTTTATCTTGGTGCTTGCCTAGGTTTGCTCCTGATATGATTGACTGAGGTACTGTGCAGATGGTCAAGGCTGCTGTCAGAGTAGTGTATTTTGTTGCCATGGCCTTATTGTGCTTCAAGTTAATATGTAGTTACATTTTTTAAGTATTATAAAGTAATTTGTAAATCTGAGTTATTAGCAGCACACTGCAAACTGATAACAATTGCATTTCCAGTGGTATTCTCATCACTAGTTACCATTCTTATTCCAATACAAATTGTAATAATTAAGATTCAGGCACGTGACATAAATTGTCGCTGGTATTTGGCAGGTTTGTGCTACTGAGCAGGTGCTGCTGCATAATCACAGCTCTGAAATGCCAGGCTCTGGTAACCCTGTTTTCACAAACACACCAGTGGAAGCTGCTGCTTTATCTAGACCCATAAAGTATTGAACATTTTTTAAATGAATGCTCATTTATAAATATCACAGAATATTTTATCCAATTATCACAGTGCAAGTGGGAACTGTGCTCTTATATTCTTCAATTTAATATGAATTTTAACAGAATGAGAACTCTGAAGACCTTTCCAAACAGAACAATCACTTCTGCCACCGCTGCCTTATAACATTTCTGACAATGCTAGTCCCCCATTTACTGACCCCTACACCTAATACAGCTGGGTTTAGAGCCAAAAGAACAGAAAATATTATTAATTTGCTTTGCTTTGTTTGAATTAGCTTCCAGCTCAGGGGAATTAGAGACTGAGTGATGGCCTAGTTGACAATTTAGGGATGGCAAGTGCAAAACCCCTGAGCACAACTCCCAGCTCTGGGTAACCTTCGTGTGCCAGCTCTCACAAGTGTTGCCGAGTGGCACCAATGGCCCTGTTCTTATCCAACACCGTTTCTGTTCTTCCTGTGGCCTCTTCTTCCACCTGCTGCTGTTCCCACTGGAGTGCTGTGCAGAGCAAGTGCCCCCTGGAGCAGGAAAACTCAGCCTCCTTGACCTTGCTGTGACTGCAAACACTCCGTGCCTGGGTTTTGCAGTGAAGGTGCTGATCACCTCACCTCTCCCTCTGCCTTTACCATTAGGGATTCTTTTCATACAGATGGGACTTATTAATAACAAAACACAAATTCTCAGCTGCAGGGTCTCCTTTATGGCTCTAAACACCGAAGCATAGAAAGCAAAATCACAAGTCCTGAGAGTTCTCCAAGCGAGTTGTAGCCCTTTAGGCATGATGTCCTTTGGATTTTGATTTGGCAGGCTACCTGCCTTCTGGGTGGTCTTAGGATCTCCAAGTCCTCTGGCAACTCAAAGGACTTTTTTTCCAAAGCAACTGGCCATATCCTCTTCTTTTAAAAGTTATTCAGCCACTTAGTCCTTTCACTTTCACTCAGGAACTCTATTCTAGAGAGACTTTTGGTGGTTCTTAATTCAGATGGACAGAAAGTTTCTAGCAACACTGCATTATGCAAAATCTCCAACAAATACAGAGAGGAGGAACAAGTTAAATATGTTGGTAGAGGAAGAAGGATGTTTTTAAAAGTCTCTGGACTGAGCTCAATGGAAGTTTCAATTCTTACACACTCTGCCTCCTAACTGCACCTCTGAAATATTTATTTTATGCTTTGCTTGCATAGTTCCAAACAAGGGAGATGTAAAGCATTAATGTATTTATTCTGGTGCTGTTGTGTGCTTTACAGGGAGATAAGAAACATCACATAAGGATGACATTTTAGCAAGGGGTATTTAGCAGGGAGACATGTCCTGTGGTGAACCTGCTGGGGGAATTCAGGAGAAGGATTAGGAGCAGAGGGGAACCAAGTCTTGGCAGGTGGTTGTGGGTACAGGGAAACCAAAAAAAAAATGCTTGAACAGACTTCCCAATGTGCAGATTTCATTTCTCTTTGAAGTGGACAGGATCTGCAACACAGATGGAGCAGCAACTGAGGTGACAGCTTGGAAATATTTGCATCCTCCTGTCCAGAAAAAATGGTGCAGAAAACTCCTATTTGGTCATATAAGAAAAAACCCCAAGGTTTTTATCCTTTAAGAAGAAGCCCCTGAAAACACTTCAGTGTTACTGGCCTTTTTAAGACCCTCTTTGCAAAGTCTTAATTCCAGCTTCTAAATAGGGTAAAAATGGAAGTAATTCCTGCTGGAAACATGAAACACTGAGGCCAGGCTAATATTAGTATTTTCCCTGTTTCTACAGATGTTATGTATTTAGTAATTTAGCTGTGTTCTGAGAAATGGGAAGATATCTTAGTAAGAACACCATAGCTGAGCCTTTCAGAGGATTTTTTAAACTTATGGTATAAATTCTAAAATCACAGCAAGCACTCCCCCTTTCCACTGTCACTCTAGACTGTGCAGCACATTACTAGGACTAGAGAAAATATTTTAGTAACATTTCTTTAAAAAATTCTGCCAATAATCACTGAAACCTTTAAAAATGTCACCAAACACTTTCTTTGCATCACATTCTGATCACAGCAGAAAAGCACTTGACAGTGTACAGTGGTGGGATCATGGCACTGTATTTTTAAATGGTTTAATTATAATTTCTGCAGCGAGTCTTAATATACCATCTTTAGGTAATAGGAAGCAATGACCTTCTAACAAATTCTTTAGGTGTAAATTAGTTTAATTCTTCATTTTCTATTAAACCTAAATGTGTATTAAGACAGCTGTTAAATGTGGAAATCAAGAATACCACTGCAAATAATCAGTGGGAATGATTAGACCTCTCAATGTATGTGTTCAGCCTGACTCTAATCTACCTCATTTATGGTTCAATGCACCCACTAATTACCCTGCTTGGAGGAGATTTATAGTGTAATTAAAAACTGAAGATGTTTCAACAGAAAAAAAGAAACCAAAAACTAACCAACAAACAGGTTCCCAAGTAATGTTCCCTATTATATTTATAATTTTCTCATTTGCACTGAAATCCATTGTCTGCCTGCAAACTGTTAGATCATCCCAAAACTTATTAATTAATTTTGTGTCCAGAACAACTCAGCTATGTTGGACTTAAAATTGTAGCATCTGGAGTTCAGCTCTGGAGAACAGGTTCATACTGTGAATGCATTTTTTTATCCCGAGGTATGTATGATTTTGAAATTTTTTTTCTACCAAACCCAAATAACTACTAAAAGTTAACCTGTGGCCATGCCCACAATATTTTCAAGTTTTCTCTTTCCTCCAGAAGAGGACCCACATATTCAGATAAAGCTAAAATAATTCAATTTCCCTCGCTGTCTTTCAGTCTTTTTGACTGATAGACACTAGTCATTTGGATCTTATGATTCTAAGACAGAACTAGATATTCTGAAGAAGAACTACTCCAGTTACCTAACAAATAAAATGCATAGAGGCTTAATCAAATACTATGATGACCTGAATTATTATTATTATTACCCTGGCACTGTTTTTCTGGAGTATTTTTAAATGACCTGTTAGACTTCAGTACTTCTTCCTTCATACAACCCACTTTGCTTTGTAAATCTTGAGCTTTGTAGTATTATAGCCACTGCATTTATTTCAGCATGTACTGCAGGAAGATAACTATTACTTTTTACGTTTTTGCCTTATTTTTTTTTTAACAGATTCACATTTCCTGATTTGGCATGTTTGTAATTACCCAAATGTTTTTCCATTCCAGTTTGCTGTTTTCTGTCTTTGTGCAGCTGCATTCGGATTCTTACCAATTTGCCATCTCAGATTGTCAATAGCCCAGTTCCTTTTGTGCATGCAATTATTACGCTTTTTTTTTGTTTCAATTGAAAAATAAAAACCAAAAAACACCCCCAAAGACCCTCAAAAACCAAAAAAATCCCAAAACGAAACAACAAAACCCCCCCCCCAAAATGCCAAACCTGCAAGCTTATTCTTGTGACCCACATATGGGGAAACACAAGAGGAAGAAAAATGTATGATTGAAAAAGAGTCAAAGAGAGGAAGAAAAATATACATTTGAAAAAGAGTCAAAGAGCTAAATAAGAAAACAGTTACATCAGGGAAGGCTCCTGGTATACATTTTATTTTTTTATAAATAAATTGTGTGAAATATTGCATATGACTCAGCTGGGGAGAAGGAAATAATCAAAGCAGAGCAATACAGTGATCTCAAATTCCTTCTGTAAGTAAGGAATTCCTGATCTGTTCTCTGTGACTTATGTGGCATCAGAAGGGGTGCAGAACAAATTCTTACTGGCATCAGACACCAGAATGGAAGAGCCATGGGAATTGATTATCAAACTGGCAGCATTCTCCTTCCCTTGCAGATTTGAAATCTCTCCCCAGCTATCTGGGGATAATGAATTCTGACAGTTTTTGACAATGTGAAGAAGCAGAGGTGAATTTGCCTGTCTGGCAGCTGCAGTGCAGACAGCTGGCCTGGGCTCCTCTCTGCAACCACCACGTCCTCCCAGCTGGGATAGAGCAAGGAGCTCTTCCTCATGCATTTTCCTGAAGAATGCTGGCTTGCTCAAGCTTTAACACTACTCTGCCTTGTGTTTCCTCTAGCTGGCCATTATCTTGGAGTAAAGATTGTGTAGTCATCTCTCTGGACCTAAACACAGCAAAAGCTCAAGCTGTTCTGCGTTTCAGATCTCCCACATACACAGTAAAGGCAAAGACTTTGTTTTTTCCCCTTATCCAGGGAAAAAGGAAAGAAGAAAGGGCCAACAACTTGCCAGCCTACAAAGTGTGATGGCATGAGAGGTTTGTGGAGGCCAGATCATGGTAGATCACTACACAGAGTAATGGTGGCTTCATTCTTTGCATGGATCTGACCAAACCCGGTGGAACAGGGAGCCCTAAAATTGCTGTGTTTTAATAATTCTAACGCCTTCCTGAGAGTGCTTGCTCTACCCCAGAGTTAATGCAGAGAGTGGCACTTCTCTGTTGCAGTGGATTTGAATATGTAAAATGATATTTCCATCAAATAAGCAGAAATTTTACACTAGAGATGCAGAAAAATATGCAAGGGTTGATTTCTCGACAGTGTTTCAATCAAGACAATGTATATTTTAGTGAAGGGAAAGCATCTACATCTTCAGCTTTATTTTTCCTGTTGATTTTTTGCTGCCAAAGCTATAAATGCAGAAAAGTTCAGTAGAACTAAACTGATGTAAAATGAGTGTAAACAGCACTGCCCACAAAGGAAGGTTTTCATTAAAGCCTCAGATCCTACCTGGTTTCAGCGACTCAGTTTTGTTCAGCTCAGCTCAATGTTTTATGGAATATCTAGAGCTACAAAGTTCCACATCCAAACACAGACAGAAAAATAAATACATTGATTTATAAACTTATAAATAATGATCAAGTCTTCTGCAAACAGCAGGAGAAACTTACTATATAGTTTGTCATATCTTGCACTTAGTTCAGTAGGGCAATGCTTTACAATCCTGTGTGCCTGTGAAATTTGGGTTCTATAATATTTTGCATTTCTTTGCCTCAAAAAGAAGAACCATGGAATTTTGGCAGTTGCTGAAACTGGATGTTTAACTCAAAAGGTTAGAGATTTTTAATCCTTTTGTTTTATTTCTAGTGCAGCTAATTTGCCTTTTTGCAAGTATCCTAGCAACTTTTTTTTCCCCCTCCCCTTTCTCCAGTACCTTAAAGGTTAGGTAAGGATTCTAGAAAGATTGGCCTAAAATATAAAACAAACTGACAGAAGAACACTTCTTAAAGGCGCAGTAAGATTGCTTTAGTAAGATTGGGGCAATTCAGACACATTTTAAGGGAGAGGGGACAAGGAGCAGAGAAACAATCCTGAAATAACTTTCAACAGTTTATAACTCTTTGAAATATTAGAGTGAATAAGGGCTTAACCTTCACAAAAGGCTACCTCAGAACCTGGGAGATGTGGGGACGAGTCCTTTAAGGTAATATTTGCTGGGATGAAATCTTGTAACAAAAAAAAGTTAGTTGAAACACATTCAAACCCAGAGTTTGTTCTGCGGCAGCAAAATATTTACAGCCAGAACTGGGAACTATCAAAGTTCTCCTGGTTTTTGCAGTTCTGCTGAGTTTAATATCAGCAACACAACATTTAGGTGGCATTAACAAATACCATTTCCTCATCAAGCCTCACTTCTCTGGGTGCAGGTCCCAGCAGCTGTGGGGCTCAGTTAGACCAGCATTAAGCTCAGTTTAAAGTTAATATGCTGGAGGTACCCGGGTTACCTACTTCGACTCCACACTTGCTCCTGACCTGCTGGAAGGTTCTGATGCACGGCATTTCCTGACTGGCAGGCTTTATTTAGCCATTCATGAAATTTTAACTACTTCAGTCAAAATCGGGTAGATCTTGGGCACGACCACGTGGGATTAAGGCTGAATAGCCCAGCACGACCGCTGGAGGCTCTGCAGTCAGTTATACAACACAGGGACTTGGGGGATTTTTTGTTGTGTTTTGGGATTTTTTTTGGTGGGAGGTGCTTGTTCTTTTTTTAATTTAGAGACCAGACGTGCTCAAGATGGATGCGTGTCCAGTATCAGCTTTTCCGAGTATTTCTACTTTTTGTTTCTTTGTTTTAAAAGTCTTTTAATCATCTATTCTAAGCCTCATTTTATTGCCATGCCTCCATAAGCAAATAGCTACTTTGAAGGAACTACAAGGATGGTAATTTTTCAAATAAAGCAGAGATGCAATTAAAATTCGGCATTTTTAAAACATTATTAAATAAAATTACACTATTTCAGAGTTAATGTACTTGTTTTAAAAGGCTTTCATTTTAAAAAATGAAGATTTCTGTACACTTTCACAGCCTGCATAGTAACAACAAACAGCCTGTACAACCCCTGAGTCTTTACTCAAAAGGGTTTATGGGTTAGTGCTTTACAAAAAACTTAGACATTCTCAGGCTTAT
Organism: Manacus candei; assembly: GCF_025592945.1. Lineage (NCBI taxonomy): Eukaryota > Metazoa > Chordata > Aves > Passeriformes > Pipridae > Manacus > Manacus candei. Next base: position 1,564,708 of record NW_026138084.1, read on the forward strand.
GTGGTCTCAAACACAGGCTCCACCTCATCTGGCCGCTCCAATCGGTCAGACTCCAGGGAATGTTTTTTGGGAAAAAAAACTGTCAATTATGAAAACGAGCCACCAGAGGGAGCCTGTACTTGTGCTGGTACAAATGTGATCCTCTAGGAATAAAAAAACTCCACCCGACAAGTCACCAAAAAAGAAAGACAAAAAAACCCCACCCAAAACAAACAAACAAAAAAAAATCCCCACGCAAAATAGCTTTGCTGTCAGATTGATCCGTGTGGAATGTGCTTTCTGTGCTACCTGCACATCTACGCTACAAACTGGCAACTTCAGCAGCCACTTTTGTTCTGTTTATAAACAGTTTAACAGCTCACTCTCTTCTATTCCCAGCTCAGAGTTTTACCTTTCTCAGCCGGCAAAGCAAATGCCACCGTCAGGAATCAGCCCCACTCCCTTGTTCCTCCCCAGATCACCAGCCCTTCCACCCCCGGTGTCCTGCACGCACTGGACTTGCTGCTTGTTGGGAACTGGGATGGTCACGGTCTTTTCTTTGACCAACAGCTTGGAAGTGGCACGGAAAACTAGCTGGGAAGAGGAGCCACTCTCAGAAAGGGGTTTGGGAAACCTTTTCCCCCTCACATGCTTTTCAAGGCATCATTTGGATAAAGGGAGAGTGTGTTGCAGGAATGCCTTATTAGAGACAGGTTATACAGGTGATATTTAATAAACACTACAACTACTCAGGTTGCACTTAAAAGCCTTTTTAAAAGGCATATTCTATCCATGATCCACTGTTTGCTTATCATGCAGCGAGGTTGCTCGAAACTACCTTGCTGCAGACCTGATAAATCCCAAGAACACGGAGGAAAACCTCAATTATTTAAGACTGTCTGAGTTTGTTCATTGTGGCTTCAGAAAAATAAACCCCAAACCCACCAACCCTTCATCTTCCCCCCCTCGCTCTTTAGGTTAATTGGTGTAATTGCAATCAAAGACCTGCTAATGGAGCACCAGAGGGGCCCAGCGAAATGGGAGCTCGAGGCGAGCTCCTTATTATCCTTAACCCATAACACGTGTCCTTAAAAGCTGAAGTAATGAGGAGATAAAAGCTGCAGTTGGTGCCTGTATCCTTCCTTTCCCAGCCTCCCCCGAGGGGAGCCGTGTTGCCGAAAGCCCCTCACGAATGTGGAAAGGACCGAAGGAGCCAACAAGAAACATTAAATACAAGAAATACTTGTACCTGCACATCAGGCACAAGGGAATGTTCTGTTTCCCACCCCTACTCCCAGGAAATGGTGCAGGGGTTTGGCACTGGGGAAGCATCGCTGCCACAAGTGACATGAGGGGTCTCCCCTCTGCCTGGAGACCCGAGGTGAGAGTATTCCCTGCACACTCTTGGTATAATCCAAAGTTTCCCCCCCCTCTGTTATTTACATTTGCTGTATATGGGGTTTCACTGTTGAGATTATTTTATTTATCTAAGAGATGAGTCAAATTAGGTCACCTTGGTTGAAGAGGGAGAGCTGGATCCCGTGCTGGTTGCTTTGGGAATTTCCATTGATATTCTGTGAGCAGCTTTGCCAAATAAAGGGAAGAATGGGTGATACTTAATTACGAGCACTTACTGCTACACAATAGCTTTTGCCTGTGTTTTCTCCTCTATGAACCATCCTCAAATTCTGATTATAGTTATTATGCAATTCATCAAAACCAAACAAGCATCCTGGTCTGAGTAGATAAACAGTGGGTCACCACTCTGGAGCCCCAAAACTGAAAATGCTGAATCTCCCAGGCTGGTACCCCGTGGCAAATGTCAAAGGAATGGTGGAGGGACAATTCTGGGTGTTTTATGCTGCTGAAGTTCAGGTAAATTCTAGGAAGCCCCACTGGGGTTTCACTGCTGGTATAAAGGAGGCCAACAAATCCTCCTATTTCATAGAGTAGTTTTAAATAGCGCTGGAACTCCTTGCTCAGTTCAGTGCATGGTTTTCTAAGTGTGGTTGCTGGGATTCTACTGCTGCCATAAATGATGGCAAGGACTGCTGAGGGCTGCCTGTCTTTTTGTGAGTGAGAGACATCTATTGTTCCTCACAACACTTTCAGAATGTGAGAGAATCTGATCATTCAACAATGCACAGTACCTCTGACAAGCGGTTTGGTCTCGGTTTCTCAGATATAAAATGGGAGATAATCCTGTCCAGCAAGGCTTGTATAATCAATAGGTCATCAATTGAGATCTAAATATCACAGCCACTTAACAAAAACCATTATTGTTTGGAAATGTAGTGGTGTGATTGTTCATTTTAAGGGTTCTTTTTAACACACTGGCAACTGTGCTGTGTCTTAGAGCCAGAGGTGAGCAGAGGAAGTACTTAAGCACACAAAGTGAGCTGCTATAACTTGGAGGGCAGTCAGGAAATATGATTTTTTTTTAACATCTTGCATGTTATTCTTTGGTACCTGTCTGAATGGGATAGCACTGTCCTTATCTATAGCTTGGCTTCATTTAACAGGTCTGCAATTTACCTTCCTGCTTTTACTACCTCGTTAATCCCTCTTTAGTTATTCTGCTTTGCTTCCAGCTGCAAATACTTCATCTGTTTCAAGGGGGTTCCAGAGGTAAAATCAGGGAAACAGCAGACAATCCTGCAGTCTGATAATCCTCACCATCTCACATCTTGCAGCCTGGACGATGCTCCTTTCTAGTCCTGCAGCACTGCCTGTGTTCATATGATGCTAACACAGAACTGGTGTTTTTCCCTCCATGTGCTTTCTTTCCTTTTACTCTGCTCCCTTTGGAGAGCCTGCAGTTACTCCCAGAATGAATCCCACTCAAGTTTCTACCTGTGTATTCTAAGAGCAAGCAAACAGCATGTTACAGAGAGTTGCACTGAAGCAGAAGCAGAGCTTGGCAAAGGCTGCTGACAGGCTTTATGATCCTGGTAGCTTTTTCAGTCTGGTTTTCAAAGCAGAGCAGTGTGTGGATTGAGACTTCATGGTGGATGGAGTCTGCCTGTCAATCGCTTTCTCACTGGTTTTAAACCAGTTTATGAAATTCAAACAAATTTGACAAACTTCAAAGTTAAAAAGCTAAAATATTATGGTTTTGAAAAGTTCTTGAAAATTCTTGAAAGCAAATGGAAGAGCAAAGGCTGGAGTGTAATTCACACATGCAGCTTTGAGTGGCTCAAAGATGGATGAGAGTCCCTGAGGTAAGTGAGGGCACGGGAGCTCCTGGCTGCTTGTACCCAAACAACAAAGCTGGTAGTGCATAAATTACATTGATTACACTTAAAACAGTCTCACTCAGAGACAGAAATTAATAGAGTCTATTAATCCATCATATACTATAAGCTAGCAGCAAAGAAACTGGAAGACAGCACTTGGAAAGGCTTGTATAATGTGGACAAAATCATGATAAGAAGTGAAATTAGAACATTGAGGATATTTGCATCACAGGAGGCCTGGCAGACTCAGCAGGAGAAAGTGATAATATTGGTGATTGCAGGGGTCAGATCAACTCAAGAAAATCCAGAGTGTGTATGTTAAATTAGAAATGCTGAAACAGAAGTGTAGCAGTAACAGGAACACTGATGCAGGATTTAAGTGGATTTTATGAGGAAGCAGAAGCATGACTGGGGGCAGACATGGTGACCTGAAGGGTCTGCTTTAGTCAGGAATGACGTGGATATTGTTTCCCACTAAGGTAGTAGAGTAATAGGACATAAAAATATGAGCATGGAGAGAGCAAGACTAAAAAAGAAGAAAGAGAGATTCTTAAGTTTGACCTAGTATTAAGTCTGCAGAATTTGCATTACTTATACACTGCATTAAACACATTGCTGCATGTGCCCAAACCTGTAATAGCATCAAAGATAACATTTGTTTTGTAGTCTCTGTTTCTCATGAGCACAATTTTATTGGGTTTTTTTTTTCATTCTTTAACCCTTTTACATTGGGTTCTGATAGGAGCTATTTGGTTATTTTGACAGGGAATGATTGTTTTATACCTTTTCTACAGTTCTTTTCCATCTGTTCTTCAAAAATATATTAGCACAATTGTTTTTTCCATTCATCCAGACCTGTCCTACCATTTGGAGTTATTAAAAATCTGCCTTAAAAGTTTGGCTTTTGTTAAGGTTTTTTAATACTCCTGGGTTAAGGATACTGGATCACTATCTATGTATCTATATCACTAATACTGTGATATATTGCATATTGTTAGATTTATCAGTATCATTTAACTTCAGTTCATGTCAGAGTTGATAATTTTTTGAGTTTGGAATACCTCTATTGTACAATTCATCAATAGAAAATGCGCTTTTTTAGTACTGGTCGATTGAGCAATTCAGGATAGAATGTCCACACTGTGTTCACAAAGCTTCAATTCTTATTAATTGTGAGTATGAGGTCAAAAAATTTACTTAGTGTAGTTTTATGGAGCGGAAGATACAGAACTACCCTCTCATCTTGTGCTTCATTCACTAGAACATTGATTCTGGAGACACTTTAATTTCAAGGCTTGAAAACAAGAATGGCTGGCTGTGATCTGGAATGGTACTGTCCCTCTACTTCTACTTTGGTGTGAATTATTTCTCCATATATTTGTGCTACCAGTCACATCAGGATTATTTTCATAAAGAGACAATCCCAGATTATCTCTTCCAAAACCATGAGTTTTATGGGTAGGACAGCTGAACAATTTATGTTCACGTTAATTAGTGCTGAGGTTAATTACTGTCAAATCTTAATATTTTGTATGAAGTTAGGTACTTATGTTTTGATTATTTTCTTCTTGCAACGATGATGCAGCTTGAATACTTTTCCAGGTTGCCCTTCAGAAACAGAGGCACTGTGGATGTGTGTTCATAGAGCCACATCTGCTCTCTAGGTTAGGCTGAACTCCTGCTGGGAGATGATTCCTCCTAAAACCCCACCTTAGAGCTGGAGTGCTGGGGCTGGGAAAAAAAACCCCTCAGCCTCTGAGGTTCCAGTCGAAGGGAAAGGATTTGCCCATAACAGGACTGAGACCCCAACCAAAAATCTCAGGGATGAGGGGAAAAAGGTAATTTTTCCAAATGTTCTCCAGAGGAGAATTAAGGGTACAAGTCAGTGTGTTGGATGGGGTGTTGAGGTGCAAAAATTTAACCTGAGGTTATAGTTACTGTCTCGGTGGCAGCACTGAAATATGTTACTGTTCCACTTGAAGCCACTCTACTCCTCATGAACCAAGACTAAACTGGGCATCATTTTGGGTGCCTGACTTGTAATGTGAATGCAAGGTCTACAGTTAATTTTCCTTGTTCTTAATGCCTTTTCAGTGCTAACAGCTGCTCTAGATGACTGCTCCTCTCCCTGCTAAGAGGGCAAAGTGTGTTTAAGCTGCAAATAAACCCCGTTAAGCTTCTCCCCATTTATCCCAGTGATTAAACTACTAGTAGTGTATTCCCATTCTGCCTTTCTTGATGAGAACACAGAGAAAGCCACTCCAATATTTTCCTTTCTCCAGTGTGTTTCCTGGCTGCCTGAAGCAGTTTTCCAGCTTGCAGCAGAGCCCTCCTGCGCGGTGTCAGTGCTGATGTGCCCTGTCACCACTGGATCCCTGCCCACAGGCCTCAGAAACTCATCCAGTCCCAGCATGACACATGGTCCTGGCTCTGGGAATACGGAACAGACTTGGATGATATATTCAGCTTCTAAAAATAACCCCATCAGGTAGCTGGCAGTTCTCTTCCAAGCCCTAACTCAAGCCCGCAGCAGCGTGATTTACTGGCTCCCTCCAAAGCTACTCCATTCCTTCTTTTAAGGAAGGAGAGTGATGGGGGGAAGAAAAATTTATAAAGCTGAATATAGCTCTAACATCTTGGCAAAGAAGAGCTTTTTTAGCTTCAGGCCATTTCATTGTAACAGGTATTTTTGAATTCTGGGTCTCAATTAGCTTATCTCTATAAAACAAGCTGTTGATCGACCTGGGAACAAAAGTCTAGAAGTAATGAACAATGCTAATAAGCTTTCTTTTTAAGCACTGAATGGATGACTGTAATTGTGTCTAATAATTTTTTTTTATTATTTTTGGTTTGTTTGTGTCTTCCAGACAGCGCCTTTGGATATACTGTGGTGATATAAGTTTCCACACACATGTTCTCTAATTATGGAGAAGTAGCAAAGCTCAATGCTGCTTTTAAAACATTGGAATTGAGTGTTTCTATAGTCTAGTTGTGTGTACCAAGGCTAAGCAATAATTCATTGCTCCTAGGGAATGTACCCTCTCATACTTTTGTCTTTTCCCAGTGATTCCTGATTTCTGAGACGTTTACATTTTTTTTTTTAAAGGCTGTGACTTTTGATGGCCATGCATTCCACATTCAAAGATCAGATTATTTCACAAAGAATATGACAAGATATTTCTTTTGTGTTGGATATGTATATTCTTCCCATAAGGCTGCCAAGTATGTTTATTTCCATGACTTTAGCTGTGAATCTTCTCTTGTCCATGGGTATACTTAAAATAAATTATTTTTCAAATGACTGAATATTGCTTTGCTCTTCCAGAAAAGATTTCTGTGAAATGTAGCATTTCTTTTCCTAGTCTATAATTAAATACAGTCTTGATTTCTAGTTCCACAATTTTCTTTACTTATGTTTTTACTTTTGGAGAATCTCAGTGTGGCTTGGGGCACTGGTGCTCAAAGATACAACTGAACCACATGGAAAACATAAATACATCTGTTTAGTGTCATTCCTGGTTTTCCAATATGTATGCAGGAGAAAACTGGAAAAGAAATATAAGAATTTCTGTGTCTGAGAAAGTTAGTCTGCGTGCTGACTATTACCACAGAGTAGTTCCCACAAGACAATTCTGCTGTTCCCTGGGCACAAGGGGAACTCTAATTAAGCAAAATACTCAGATTCAGCCTAAAATTCTGTTAATGAAATTTGAAAAACTTTGTATGTTGTAATTGTAACAGTGGAGCACCAGAAGTTTCAGAAAAACAACGCAGAGAAGAGGCTTCAGTTAGGTCAGGAAAAGTAATAAATATTTTTATTTTTTTTAGAGGCAATTAAAATAGAGAACAAGAAAGCTGCTCACTCAAGCTCAGATTGGGGTCAGGATTATTTGGGATTCACAGCAGAGGCTGCAGGTGAAGTCATAATGTGCTCAGAATTTTAGAGCAACATATAGAGATGTTCAAAAGAGGCAGAGTGGGATGAGGCTGCTGGTTCCTCTGCTGGACAAATGTTTGACCAGGCTGTGGTTTGTAATATCTTGGCATTGTTGTGGTGGCTGTTCTTTCCTTTCACAGTTTATATTTCACCTCCACCCACAGATTTTCTGATGTTACTACAATGGGATATGATGGATTTCCAAAGCAATCAATGGTGGGATGTTTTAAATTCCAGATTCAGTGGATGTATTTTTTGACCGATGTTGAACTTGATCTCACATTTCTCCTTTCTCCTCAAAATGTTTATCTGTGATAGGGTGTTGCCTTACCAGGTTTTATTTTCCTAACTTGCTCTGACCATTGTCTAAATGACGTTATAAACAAATGCAAAGAGATCACTCCCTGCCTTCCCATTGCCTCCTCCTTATTACAGACATTATTTATTGTCTACAAGGAAAATTAAAACCTGCAAAGAACGTTATGAAGGTGGTTATAACATTTTTCTTTGTTGACAGCAACAACATCTAGAAATATTTCGGTAGCGATGGGAAATTACAGATGAATAATTAAAAATATCTCCTGCAGTTTAACACATGTGGTTCAGACCTAGACTGTGTTTATTATAGACAGTCAAGGGTCCCTCTCTTTCCTGATGTGTTCATCAGGCAAACTGTACAACTTAACTGGCTTTAATATACCTCAGCTAAAGTTTTCTAAGCAGTTTGTTTTGATGTAACTTCTCCACGAGATACATGGAATATCTGTGTCCTAGTAGCCACAATATCTAGTGAATCTTCACTGAACAATTGTTACATTCAATCATGTTTAGAAAAGACAAAAAACCCAGCAAATTCCATTTCTTCTTAAGCAGACTTTATCTACATATTGCTATTTTTTTAATATATATAAAAGCATGTTACATATTAAAAAAATATCTGTATATATTCTTAGATTGCTGTGTATTTTGAATTATTGTGCTATGTAAAAAAAAGTTCTTATAACTCAGAAGGCTACTATCAAAATAAGTAAACAAATTGCAACAGAACACAACAAATAATCTTAACTGTGATAGAAGTAAATAAATGAAGCCATGGAATGAAATTACAAACAGATCAAATGATTTTTATTGACCAAAAATAGTCCCTTATTGTTCTACAGAGAATTGAGCTTGATACAGTTTGTGCCACAGAATAATTACTTGTAAACCTCATCAAGCTACTCAAATATACAATAAATAGGCTGCGAGTATAACAGCAAATATGTGGATTTAGAAAGAAAACATCCCTCAAGTCCTGCTCAGCATTAGCAGGATTAGCATCAAACATGTTCCAGAAGATTATAGGAAACAAAATACTTTTCTGAATATTTTGGCAGGAAGAAGCCAGCATTTTCTGAAGGATCAAGATGAACGACTCTGCTGTATTCTAATTTTCCATATTTTTTGTTTAGCTGGTTACTGCTGGTCTTGCCCCTTCACTGTGAATCCAAACCCTCTCTGGGCAGAGCAGGAGTGGCCCTTTCCAAACACCAGTTCAGAGATCCCGAGGGGGTCTCCCAAAGCTCTGGCTGCTTGTTCTCCTGTGTGTGCCTGTCCCTGAGGTTCCTGGGAGGCCTGAGGGCAGAATTCCTGGCTGCTGATCCCCCTGCAGACAATTCCTGTTGGTTGGTAGAACAGGACACGAGGCTTCCACCTGCTGGTTGACCCCCTTGTTCTGCTGCAGCCCCTTTAACGTTGCCCTCACTGGTTTTAGTCTTTTAGGAAACCCTTCTGCCTCTTGCTGACAGACTGGGTTCCTCCTTGTCTGTGCCATAAATCCTGCAGTGTAATTGCTCCACTTTTTCGTGATTTTTAGCCAGCTTTTCATTCCTAGGATTACATATCTTTTAGTCTGTTCTCTTGCCTGTAGCCACTTTTTTGCTTCCCCTGTGTCTGCTTCATAATATGTTGTGTAACCCCCAAAAAGCACTCCCTTGATCTGCCAGTATTGCAAGAGTTAACATTTTTTTTTTGTATAACAACTTTTTTTGTTTGTTTGCCAGAGCAGATGAAAAGAAGATGCTTCAACTGAAAGTGAAGTAGACAAAATTAGAAAAGATATAAATCCCCATCCTTCTATCAGATGATATTTATAAGCAATGCTTGATACACATATCATGGTTTGAGTATTGGTTTTGCTTGACATTTTTGATCTAGCAATTTTCTGGTTGAGAAGCAAGTTTGTTCTGGCTATTTCCCCTTCTGATTGAAAGAATGTATTTTACCCTGCTAGAGGTAGAATACCTCATTTACCCATAAACCAGAATATCATGAAGTCAGTTCATAAGAATCTCTTCTGAGAGTAGTGGAAACATTTGAGAAGAAACTCATTATTTCTCTGGCATGCAAATGAAGTTTGTCAAGGTTATACAGCAATATAATATTTGGTGTTTAGCAGCAGTTATTCATAGGTAAATATGACATGACTGAGGAAATGTTTCTTTAAAGAAGTATGCTCTATGAATTAATGAATCCCTGAAAATATTTCAATTGCCAATAGCGTGGTGAGTTTGTTGGGTCCTTCCATTCCCTTTGGTAGCTCTTGTAGGAAAGTCTTATGGCTCTTGGCTTTGTAGACTGTCTAAGGATACAAAACATCCTTTTGTTCATTTCTTCTCATCAAAATGTTAGTTTTTGTGAGAAGCAACTGTGAAAATAAAATATTGCTTATTTTACTGGGGCGGATTGGGATGGACTTAATTTTCTCTCCAGCAGCTGTTGTGGTGCTGCATTTCCTGTTTGGGATCAAAGGTGTTGGTAACACAGGAGTGTTTCTGCTCTAGTAGCTATTCCTCTCTGGCTGGTAGTGCTGAGGGCTTCCTTTTGCATCAGTTTGGGTTTTTTGGGTTCCCCCATGGTTATTTTTTGTGTTTTCCTTCAGGTATTAAACTGTAGGGATTTTTTTTCCCCCTTTGCTTTTGCTCTTCCAGTTTCCACCGTCCTTCTGCTGGGATTGGGGATTTCTCTGCCAGCTGGGGCGGGGCCACCACCCCTGATTTTTACATCAGGAACTCTTAATCCAGGTTGGGTTGCTTTGATCACCTGCTCTGTCCACTTGCTTTGGAACGAAACCTGTAGCACCAGGGATGCCACCAAGAATTGCACCTTTGACAATGCTGCCAAATTATTGTCTATTCCTGTTTTCCAGACAGTCTAAAATTGGTTTTTTTGCATTTTTACGTGCACAGTCTGGGAGTGTAATGAGGATTTCTTTAACCTTTTCTCAAATGTAAGCATATTCTCATGATTTTGTTTGCTGTTATTGCATTAGTATTATACCAGTTACCTGACAGTTGATATTTTTTGCTGCAGAATTCCCCTTGCATTGGAGATAAAAGCACTTTAGGACATGACACCTTTACCCAGTTGGCCTGTTTTCAAAGCCGTTTTGCAATGTAAAGCCCAGATCTGAATTTCTAACTTCTGCTCTGAATTTCTCTCTATGTAATTGCATTTGAAATCAATAGTGCTATAGATTTTTTTAAAAAATACTTCCTTTTTTTCTAATGGTATCTACACAACAGACTTGCCACAGACAGATAAAAGATTTGAGGCTACAAGAGTCTGAGAAGTCTGCGTGTATTGCAACTCTAATATCTGTGTGCAAATTAGTTTTAACCCTTAATTTGTTTTACTCATGCCAAAAGAAGTTATTTTGAAATCTTTTTGGTGGTGTGGAAATGTTTTAATCATGCAGATTTTCTACAGGATGAAAATAATCTTTTCCTCAACTTGAAATGAGATGAGAATGGTGGAAATGGTGGACACTTGCAGGCAGTAAAAACTAGATTTTCTGTTTGTTTTAGCACAGTGGTTCCGGAGGCTATGGTAGAAATGGTTGTCTGTGGGCTAGAAAAGATCATGCCTGTGGGTAATCATCATGTAAAAAGAGAATTCCATTTTTTAATTGTTAATAGATGTTGTAATTTGGATTTCTTACACGTTTGGAGCCAGGTATATGTTCTAGCCTTGGAGGCCTGGGGCTGCAGTTGGTGGTACCTTGGGGAACAGTGGCAGTGAACACGCAAAGGAAAGATGGGATTTATTCAGGACAAGGCCACAGAGTAATTTGGTCTCTTGAGCAGTTGACAAATTCATGATGCTCTTCGCAAAAAGCCCTTGGAAAATAATTCCAGAGAGCAGCAGGGATGGAAACAATTTCTTTTTATACATTTTTTTTTCTTCATATATCAGTCATGTAATTGGATCTGAAAATGTGTTGAATTATGTTGTTATGAACATAAAGCACTGGCAAGTCTGACATTATTGCATTCTGGTTAATGGAATCCACGGATTTGTAGTTATTCAGTTTACCCCGTTACTGAGATTAACAGCAGCAACAAAATGTGCATTATTGGAGCACAAGTAGAATTATTGCTGTTTCCCAGTAATTTGGTTGCTTGTAAAAGTGATAAAAACACAGAGGCAACTTGTCAGCTTGGGAATTCAGCAGGAGGTGGGGATGTTTGGGCAAAGGGACTGTCTGTGCTCAGCAGACACAGCATTTCCGCGGCAGTGAACCTCCCAGGAAAGGGTTGGAGAATGTTAATGACTTTTTAGCTGGTTTCAGCGCGAGGGATGTGCCTTCTGGGCACTCAGCAGGAGCAGCCCGGGCTCCACTTTTACACACAGTTCTGTTTATAAACGGATGTAGTGGCATCCTAGGTGGTCCAGGGCTGTGTTTGGTTTGCATTGATACTTTTATCTTCCTAGGAAGTAGAAAAGGTCAAACAGTTAATGAACTTATTTTAAGGAATATCAAGTCCTGTTCCAGCCAGATATTCAGCTCTGACAACACCGGGTTGCTGAGCCAAGGGTCCATTTTGTTGTCATGCACCTCCTGCTGAGAAACCCATTTTCCAGACAATAAAGTGCCCACTCAAGTGCGGGAGGGGAGTGGAAAAAGCTGCTCCTTAGGAAGGTCTATCACCAGACCCATGTTTAAATAACAGCATGTACAGAGTAACTTCTAAATTACCACCAGTCTGTGATACCTGATAACGTTGCAGCAAGCAGTGTGGAAGGAAACAGGAGCAACGTGACCTGATTTTTTAGCCGTGAATTTAATTCACTGCTTGAAAACAAACGTACCTCTCCCTTCTGCCAATGCAGGACAATTTGACAACAGGAGGCTTTTCTTTCTCGGAAAAAAAAGTTATGCAACAAAGATTTAGCTATAATTCACAGCTCTTAACCCTTTGAGGGAACAGTCAGAATGAATTTTCTGAGCTGTTTCTAGAGCCAGTGATTTAACCAGGTTCTTTGTAAAAGGTAGCAGGGAAGTAACACTGAGTTACTTCTGGTTCACCCAGGTAATGAATTCCCGTGAGACTTCCCTCTCCTTGCTGCTACATCTCTCACTAATCAATCCTTGATGAAGTAAAAAATTTATTTTTCTATGTTTGTTTTTTATCTGGGGGAAAGTTTTAAATTAGTCCAATGCTGATACCTGATAGCACCCAAATACTGGTGTGAGAACTCAGCTTCTGCCACCGAGGTGAGGCTGTTTGTGACACAGAATGTTCTGTTTGCACGGGTTCCCTGGGAAGGTTTATGAGATCACAGCACATCTGCTCAGAGTTCATGGCTGGTAATGAAAATGGGCAGGTTTGGCTCAAGGTGCTTTTTTAACTGCCAAGATTTTGTTCAGCTCTATGAATCACTCCTTGCAGCAATTAGGCAAAATGCTCCCAAGGTAATGACTTAAATAAACGTAGCAAGTCCATTCCTCAACAAGAAATTTTTTGCTATTTATGGTGTGTTTACAATTTTTAGAAAGCACTTCTAGAAACAGTGTGGAACAGAGTAGGAAATGGTGAAAAACTCCATATAAATGGGTACCTGTGACGTTTAGAAAGCAGTGCAAACACAGCCTCATTTGGAGCACCTTGTTGTAAATCAGTCAATACTAATGAGAAAGGACAGTGGAAATTTGGGGCCCATTTTCAGAGAATCCCAGAATGGTTTGGGTTGTGAGGGACCTAAAGATGAACTGGTTTCATTCCCCTGCCATGGGCAAGGAACTCTGAGCCATGAGCTCCAGAATTAATCATGTCTGGAAGCAGGTCTTCTATACCAACATCTTCTCCCATGCCCATAAAATGTAGAGTTTTTTGTTTGGTTTTTTTTTTTTGTTTGTTTGTGTTTTTTTGTTTTGTTTTGGTTTTTTTTTTTTGTTTTGTTTTGGGTTTTTTTTGTTTTGGTTTTTTTTTTTGGTTTTTTTTTGTTTTGGTTTTTTTTTGTTTTGTTTTTTGTTTTTTTTTGTTTGTTTTTGGTTTTTTTTGTATTTGTGAATAATTTTAATGTAATCTCGAGTAAAGAAACTAAATGGAAAATTGAAATCCAAGCTTTCATTTAATTCCTCTGGGTTTTGGCTTTGGCCTGTTTGCAGTACCAACTGGATTATCCATCTGACAAAGAGAAGTGCTGTTCTTCTAATGAAAAGGACAAGGTTTTGAGCAGATATCAGGTGTTTCCTAATCTTGATAGTCTGACATATACAAACCACTTGGCAAGAAGTGAATATCTTTCCTGTTAGTGTGTGAAGCAATATACAAAGTATTGAGATTTTGTACTTAATCTCGAAAGTTAACTTGAAAAATTAATTTCAAAATGGTAGTGCTAGAGTTGAAATAGCATATCAAATATTTATGGATTATATTTCTAAGTAAATTTATTGAAATATTAAGTAAGACATTAAATAATATTAAATAATGCAGTAAATAAGGTTAAATATTTTAAATAATATTAAATATTTTAAATAATAGATACAAATAACGGTGTAAGAAAATACAGAAATACTTGTGGCCCAGAGACATGTTTCAATCAATTAATGGAAAAGCTGTGTCTGATTACATTCAGGTAATTATGCCTGCAAACCAGTAATACAAATTGTGCTCTGAGAGGCATAATCAAGCATTAACTGAAATGAAGATAGAATGCTGACAGGGCAATCCAGTCTGAGAAAGCTGGACTATTAGTTCAAACCAGCGAACTGAAAAGTCTTACTTAAAATCCAAAAACTTTGTGGAAAATGGATAAATTATTCAAAGAAGAAGAAAAACGGGCCCTGATTCGTCATGAGAGTTTTAGGCAGGCAAATGTTTTGATGTATTGCTGTAGAAAATCTTGACATATTCCTTGACTTCTTCTGTCTGTAGGGACTGCAGGAATCTACAGTTTGGGGGTATTTTTTAAATAGCCACCATGTCCTACTATGGCTGTTTAATTTTCAGTGTCTTATTTAGAACTGGACTGGAGTTTTCAGGCACTAATTTTTCCATACTTTAAGGATGCCTCAATGAAAAAGGAAAGACTAGTATTGTTATCAGGAGCTGCTTTTTTAACATCCCCCCTTACCACCACAAATCCTTAAATAAAGCAATTAGCATTATATTCTCCCTTTGCTGTAATTTTATGGAAGTCTTTTCCATTTGAGTAAAGCTTTGCTATGAAGAGCTTGGAGAGGTGGTTATGATAGGATGAGGAACAACTGATGAGGAATCATTTGGGAAAAGGAATTTTAAGATAATCTTAGACTGAAAATATAAGAGGGGGATGTAAAGAAACTGATTTAAACAGATGACACCATAATGCAACCCTTTTTGTCTATTTTCTACAAATGCAGATGTAAAATAGATCTAAAAGATCTAAATTAGAACTGGAAACACAGACATTTTAAATACTTTTTATTTTTTGTGAAATTTGAGAATGGAGGTTTAGCACTGTTAATTATTTTAGTTTCTTCATAGTAGTAAATGTAGAGTGAGAACTAACTTTCAGTCAAGAACTAGAATAAGATGCATTTTGCAGAATGGAAACTGTAGATTTGGACAGATTTTCAGATATTTTAGCATACCTGACAAGAGCTGATAACATCACCTATGTTAGAGTAATGTCTTGTAAACCAACAGTCTTCACTAAGGTTAAACTATTTAGTGGGAAAATAATATTAACTGCAGAACTTAAGTGTGTGTTCAGTTTATTGCATTTTACTACTACAGCCTCTTCAAATAAGTTTTCTCAAGTGTGTTAATAGGAAACTGTAATTTATATCTGCTTCAGCTAAGGGTAGGGTGGTGAATTTTGGAGGGGGTGAAAGGAGTTGCTGACAGGCATTACGCAGATGAAGTGCCATTCACTATGATGGTGTTTTGACCTTTACCATCAGATTTTGAATGCAGCTCAGGAACTTTCTTTGGCCTCTTCATTTTAGTGCAACCCAAACGCTTCCGGAGCGAGCCATTAGGCAGCAGCCAAATTTTGTTTTAATCAAATGGACTCATAGATGGGTTGTTCCCTGTGTCTGGCCAGGATTCTGATTCTCAAATATAAAAGGGGACTTAGAACTTCAGGATGGTGTGGGCAAAGGAGCACTGAAACAATTTGAGAAATCATGTAGAGCCACTGGGTTAAAAAAAAAAATCTGTATACATGAGAGTGTGCAGTATGAACAGAGTATACAGTTGGGAAGTGCTGTCAAGGGAGGTTTGGGTGGGATATTAGGAAAAGGTTCTTCCCCCAGAGGGTGGCTGGGCACTGAACAGACCCCCCAGGGCAGTGGGCCCAGAGCTCAAGGGGTGTTTGGCCAATGCCCTCTGGGACAGGGTGGGATTGTTGGTGTGTCCTGGAGTTGGACTGGATGATTCTGGTGGGTCCCTCCCAACTCTGTGACTCTGTGATTCGCTCACAAGTAACAATCCATACAAAATTTAATCTGTGTCTTGCTGGAGGATGTCACTCCCCTCCCTGGGTTATTATGCTGTGGCACAATCACAGTCCCACAGTGATGATCAGAGCACAAAACCCAGTGTGCATATCAGTTTATTGTAACATTTAGTACACAGTGACTTGGGTTACAGTTCACAAAATCCATGTTTATTACCTGCAGTCTGTCTTGCAGATTTGTTGGCCACACAGCAGATGAACTTCAGTTGTTATTTCTTTGAGTATCCAAGCAGTAAAGTAGAAAACAGAACAGGTATTGCACCTCAAAGTTTTTTCTTTATTGAAGGCAGGTGAAACCATCCCTCAGTGTCTCCAGGAGCTCAGCTGTAGAGGAGAGACACTGCTCTGTTCCTTATTCAAGGCTCTTGTAAAACCTGGGTCTGAACTGGGAAACTCTTAATGAGCTTAAGCAGACTTTAAAAAAAAAATCAACTTAGAATTGAAAATCCATTTAACACAAGCACCTGAAATGTAGTGCTTTCTTATCATCACTAACAAGGACCTGAAATTAGTTCCACTAAGAGCTACTGCTCCAAACCCTTACTGCTTCTCATAAAAACAAACCTCAGAAGAAAACTTTGCCTGATTTAATTTTTTTCGATTACTATGTATGTTACAGCTCTTTATTCTGCATGTAATGTTAGTAAAGAATTGGGGAAACTGTTGGGCTTTCTGGAAAGATAAAAGCACTTACAGACACAGAGCCATATCTCCTTAGTCTCAGCTGCTTTAAAAAGTCAATGGCTGAGGTGCATAATCCCCTTTCGAACTGCAAACAACTAGTCAAGTGCTGTATTCTGTCCCTGTCCAGCAGAAAAGGTCATCTTGGAAATTTAGTTCCTGAAAATATTATCTTTAGGCCTCAAATTCTTAATTTCTTATGAGATTAATTTCAGGCAATAGATGTTGAATAGGTTGAAAGGTTTTTAAATGATACACTGATGGAATAATTCATAGTATTTACATACAACATATTCTATAGCCAGCAGAAAGTGGAAAGGTTGTGATTATGGATACATCTGCAAATGAAATTTTCCTCTTCACAATGCCATCTTTCTACACTTGAGTGATATTTAATATCAGTAACAGGTGGAAAACCTGATTGCAAAACACAGACTGATTCTCTCAAAAATTTTATACTTGTTAATACCAGGGCTAATGAAGACCTGCTGTATGTAAATGCCCCTTATGCTCTTACACTTTAGGACATTCAGCCTTGACTCCATCAACAGAGACTTCTTTTTTCAGTGGGACAAGTAAACATGACACCTGATAAGGAGACCTCGAGCTGCTACTGCCAATGTTATTAATTAGAGTTCTTCCTATTTTAGTGAACGTGGCACTTCAAGTCACGAGGAAACAATGACTAGAACAATAATCAGAAGAAGTTAAACTTTGACAAAAACCGGTTTCTTAAATTGATGTCTCACATTCTTCAGCATAAGGAATTTTTCTGATCCAAAAAAAAACCCCCAAAAAATGAGTAAATTTTAGAGAAAATGTTTAAGAAATAGGTACTACTTGGGGGATTACCTTCACCACACATTGTGCCTAAACTAAGAGATGATGGTGGGAGCACAGGATACCAACTGATTGTTTCCTTCCACTGAGCAGTTCTACTGCCTTTCTTAGTACAGACTGTAAAAAGAAGTGAGCCAAACTCTTCTTTCTCCTCTTGGGAAGCCAGACCTTCATGTTTCAGAATATGAACTGTCTCCTCTCTGCATGATGCATTGCCTGTGACTTGCCCTACAGACACCAGGATATTGAGGAAGTCAGACCTAAGCCTTTGGCATAAGTTATGTATAAAATGACCTTCTGCAAAATATCTTCTTCTCTCATGCCTTCAATGTTCTATGGATGAGGCTCGATGTTTCTGGTGCTGTGATTCTACTCTGTGCCAGAAATTCAGAAAAGAATTTGAGAGAAGTATATTTTAAGCTGCTCTTTGTAACTTAGGCAGATCCTGGAGGATCAGTCTCAGCTCTCCTGTAGATAGGAAAGGAACAGAGATGAGAGAGAGAGTAGGAACTATTAGAAATGTCCTGACTCATCTGAATAACAAATAATTCTTCATGCCTCTGCTTTAAACATCACATTAAAACAATTTCACTGCTTCAAAGTTTCAAGGAAATTTTCCTATTGGTAGGAATCTGCCTATTTTGTCTTCTGTGCCTGCATCCTAACACCCAAATTGGTGCCACCCGTGCCTGAAAGAGTGCAGCAGCAATTCCTAGCTGTCCCCTCTTACCCTCCCACATACCCATTGTCAGGCTTCTGAAATCTCTGCCAGCAGAGTCAGGATCCACCTGCTGTTCTTCTTTCCTCTGGCACATCTTTGCACACCTAAATGTGCTGTTTGCCTTTTTATTCTGAATTTCTTCCATCACTGATTTTTTCTGTTCACCTTTAAGAAGTCATTGAAGAAAAAAAAATTGATCAGCAGGTATGAAATTATGCATAATCTGGTACTTTTGTATCTTCTCCATTTGCCTTTCCAGTGGACTGGAGTCTACAATAACACAGTCCCTCTTTTAGCTGGGAAAGACAAAGAAGGACTGGCACATGGCTGTACCTTTTAGTAAGGGAATGCCATAAAATGTGACAGTATTCTCTTTTTGGCTCTTGAAACAATGAGATGTTGCTTTTGGTGGGCATAGAGAGGTGGTGTTTTACAACAATTTAGTTTCCTGCTCTATCAGCTGAGTTCCAATTTCAGGAATTTGACCCAATTTCAGGTTATAAATCTACAGGTATTGGCTTGAGGTCAACTAAGTGATGATTGGGTTGATGATTGTGAATCAACGGCTGATGAGTCACAGATGCAAAGAAATTATTTTAGTAAGAGGATTTTTTTCAGTACTAAAGTACTGCAACATACTTAAAAACAATGACAAAATGAACATATTTCTGGTTCAAAATAAAATGGCAAAAAACGAAGCAGTAAAAAAAAAAAATCTTTGGATACTTTTCAACACTGCACAGAAATGCAACTTGGCTGGAACATCTGCAGTATCACATCATCTGCTCTGCGGGAACCTTGTTGAAGGCAATTAATTTTTAATTAGCAATGTGCCAGCAGACGGCTCAGGAAAGGATTGTTTGCTGAGTTAGTCCAGGTTGTCATATGTAATTTATGTGGCAGAGCAGTTGCAGTAGCACAGTGTCTGTAGGAATATCCTAGGGCTGCTTCAGGGAACTTAACACACACTACTTGAAGTCTTGTTCCAGTGCTTAAATGCTGACAGTGCTAAAATATAGCAAAATACTGAACATGATAGGGCATGTTTGATAAGAGCTGATCAATATTATTCAGACAATTACTTTACTGCCATTCAGCTTCAGGCAAAGAGACTTCAATAAAGGAAATATTCCGGAAATATGGGACTTCTTTTTTTAATTTTGAAGCAATACATTGATGTTACACTTTATTTCAAAGACATGTCAAAAATAAAAAATGCGATTGAGTTGAAATTTTTTGGGGGTAATACGTATTTCTTATTATTTTGCATTGGAGTGGGAAAGGTAAATCATCTTCCTTATAGGTTGACCTGTGTTTTGGAGCTTTTCTCCTGTTTCAGGTCTAAACCTGAACCAAACCACTCCCTCATTCACATCTTAGGATGGCATTTCTTAGGGTAACTTGTTGTTGTTCCTTCTAAGGTATTTTAAAATGACATTTGCCAGACTGTGCAGCGTTGCTGCCACCCCTCCCTGAACATGAGTATTGCACAGGTCACCATGTTTGGGAGGGACCTGCACTGGACCTTGAATATTAAACATTGTCTATAGGTGATCATACTGAGCTGTTGAATCAGGGCAGGAGAAATTAATTGCAAAATATTTACACTTCCATGTTTATTTACTTTAGCTATTGATGATTAGTTTCATCTATAAGCTGGAAAATATATATTTATTTTTTAATTACCGTACTACAGGCTCAGCCTAAAGCCTGAAACCCAAGTCAGGTTGTGTGAAATTCCAGGATTTATCCAGCTTGGCTAGGTGGGCTGTTTGTACAGAAGTGCACTGGAGCACTGCTTAGGGCTTGTGGGAGATGCTTCTTCCTGTCAGGTTCACTCTTTTCCACACGGGGGGTGGATTTAAAGTTAAATTTTTTAAACTTTGTGAATCCCCAGCAGTCTTCCCAGATAAACCTGGAGTGTACAGTGCACAAAGTAACGCCCACTTTCTTATGCAGCAAGAAAGAATGTCTGGGATGAGATAAAGGACTTTAGGTGCCTGCAGAGAGCATCTATAATCCGAATTATATTCTGACGTTGTTCACTGAGTACCTTTATTGGTACAAATTCTGAAATCTTGATATAGTTGAAAATACGTCCAGAGGATCTGAGCACAAACTCTTCTCAGAGTTCACTCCTTTTCCAGGTTGTAACACCTCTCAATAATTATGAGTTAGATGTGCTGATGACACTTATATCTGCATGAAGACTGCAAATTCAGTTTCTGATCTGGAAAGATGATTGACTACAACTGTTAGTGGGAAGACAGTTTTGTGGTGGTGTGTATCTGGTTCTTCTGAGGTGTCTAATTGGTATTTTTTTATTTGGTGCCATTTGTAAGTAACATTAAAACATCATTCCATAGGTGTGTTCTGGTTTAGTGCTGTCATTTATAGATGCTTCCAAGGTCTTGATTCAGTTGCAGAGGTGACTGCTCACTTGGAAGTTGT
Organism: Manacus candei; assembly: GCF_025592945.1. NCBI lineage: Eukaryota > Metazoa > Chordata > Aves > Passeriformes > Pipridae > Manacus > Manacus candei. The sequence goes on from NW_026138084.1 coordinate 1,585,319, forward strand.
GCATAACCTCACTATTGGGGGTTCTGTCCAAGTGCTGGCTCTCTGTAAAACCCATGTTTAGGAAGCTCAAGATACTGAAAGATAAAATATACATAGCAAAGAAAATATGGATCTCAGACTGACAGCAAGGGACAAGAAAAGGCCCCCAAAGAGCAACATCAATAGATGAAAAAGTGATTTTTGCTGCTCCCTTCAATTCTAAATTCAGGATCTCAACCATTGTGTGGCACAGGCAATAAATTAAGTAGAGAGATATCTACAATGATAATGGTTAAACCTTTCTAAATAGAAGCCCAACAATCAGTTGTTGCTTTACTTAAAGTTATCTACAAAAAATAAATCTTCTTTTTTCTCCTTGCAGAAAACTGATTAGGCACAAATCAGACAGCCAATTGCTTTGTGACTGAAGTCCATTCTGTAACAGAATAGCTAAAGGCATCTTATATGTTCACAAATTGCTCTGTGATTTGAGGCTTTTGATCCAAAATATTGTGTCAGATTGTTATCACTAATGAAATCCTTATTGTATTTATTTGCTTTTGTGTAGCTATTTACCCATGAAGAGTCCAACTTTGTGAAGTCATTGTGTAAAGGCTTGTGCAGATTTTGCTCACATCAAATCTAAACTGAACTTTTTAAATCTGGAGAGGATTGTTTTTCCTTCCTCCCCTCAATTATACTGTCACAGGGTTCTGAATTGCAGAAACAACACAGAAAATAACAGAGTTACAATAAGGAGAAGAAATGGAGCCAAAGCCAAGGTTTTTAATTTCCAAAGCTGTATCACATACTTTTGCTGTCATTAATCACTTGTGTGAACATTGCATTGATCTCTCTATTACCTGTGTTGGTATTTCCATGCTGTGTGTTTGTGTCTTCAAAGTACGGACCAGGTAGAAATCCTAGAACAGGACAAATTAATATGAGCTCTGGAAGTAACCAAAGAGGCTTGGATAGAGTGATTATTCCTCTGGGAATATCTATGTACATCTGGGCCAGGTGTTTTAGCATCCTATCAGAATCCTGTGGGAACATGGCTTTTCTTGGAGTTTGTTTTCTCATGTTACTCTAGATATAAATTCCCCTATCTCTATTAATTTCAATTTACAATCTAAATAAATGTAGCCTTAGAACATTTGGTATTTCACAGCACCAAGTAGAAACATCTGATTTCCACTCCCACCCCTGTACTGTCTGCATAGAGTTGTAAAGTTTTCCTTGGGCGTGTGGAGACAAACCTGAATAAAGCAGAACTTGAACTGCTTTGTTAAGGCACAGCATTTGCTTTGTGGGGCCTGAAAGGAATGGCCAGGAAACTTGTGGTGAGTGAGCTGGGGGCAACACTCCTAAAGCTTTCTGCAGAACTGATGCTCCATTATGAGGAGCAGACAAGGCAGAAGGAATCTGCCTGGACATAACTGGAATGCTTGATGTGTGATACTGCAGGTCCTTCTATGAATATGTACTAATGTTTTAGGTAGTGTACTGATGTTTTAGGAGTAGTTATTGTTTTTACTAGTAACAACCTTCTGATACTGCTGGTTATTGGTCTCCTGCCTTACAGTTCCAAGGTTGCTGTCATCCCACCCCTGAGCTGAGCTCTGATTGCAGGTCACATGCAGGTCTCCCAACATGCTGGAAAAGCAGGCATGAATTCATGATGAGCAGCATGACATACATCAGTTAGTGAGTGAACTGAGACATAGCCTGTAATCCAGAGAATTTTTTTTCATTGCTATAGAGAAGACTCCACCAAAATAATAATTAAAAAAAAAAATCCCAGGGTTATCAAACCATTCTAAAATTTGTGAAGTTTTCTGTTGCAAATAAGGTGCTGCATTTCATTGAAGTGTTCACAAAGATTAGCAGCTAACAATTACTTCCATGAACACTTCAATTGGTGGGAGACTGAATGGGAATCAGTGCAAGAATACAGCAGTGGATAAGACACTTGACAACAGGAATTAAACTTTTCAAATACTGAACAAATCATCACTGATTAAACACCTTTTTCATCTGCCTATAGACTGTCCTTTGCAGCAGGACCCTTCAATTTGGTATCTTTAGTCTATTTGAAGAAGACTGGTCTCTCCCCTGTATTGGATCATCAGTCAAATATTTACTGCCCCTTAGCTTGCCTCCATTTTTAGAATTACTCACAGGAACGAAATGAGAATTCAGTTTTAGCTTTGATGTTTAAATATCTCCTGTTGAGCCTGCTAAGCCTGGCTGGAATACAGAAAAACAGTGTCTGTTTTGATCCCTGCTGAAAACTAAAGGAAGAAAGGGGGAGAAAAATAAAACAACAAAAAGACCCTCAAAGCTGAGTTTGATTTGTGCAAAGCCAGGTTGGAAAAAATTGATCTATTCCATCCTCAATTAATGAATACCAGCTGCATTAAAAACAAAGACAAGCCACAAAAAGCCCCACCCAGAATCAAGCCCAGCACTGGTAATGATATCTCTGGGAAGGATGCTTTAAAAACAAAATCAGAATTCTGCAGTTTTATCAACTCTGGCAGTCTTTCATTTCACAATATAGGTTTGACTGGTATGAAGAAGAAATGGAAGAGCCTCATCCTGCACCTGTTAGGTGTAAGAGTTTAAGTGAGAGAGAGTTGACAGAGAATGTAGGGTGAGGCCCCAGCGCCCACGCCTGTGACATACATAACTTACAAGCAAAATTCTAAAAACTTAAACCACAGCAGGAGCTTCAATGATAAACACTCTGAGGCTACATGTACAAGCAAGGTATGATCCAGCTCTAGGTTCCAAAGTCAGCTCAAGTTAATATAAAATCTATCCATGAGAATCTTTCCGTTGTCTTCCATTAAGTGCTGGCAAACGGATTTCCTAGCAGGGTGAAAAGTCCATGGGGATGTAGAGGAAGAGGGAGAGAATTCACATGGAAGAGCAGGCTGTCTCTGGGACAGCGTTCTCCAGCATGCCTAAATGGAATCCCAGATTTAGGAGACTGTGTTCCGAAGTGCATCTCCTGGAGTTGCAGAGCAAAGCCTTGGTGATCATACCTGCAACTTAGTGTGGATCCAAGGGAAGATTTGAACCTGGAACCTGCCTCTGGTCCTGCCATTTGCCAAGGAGAATCTGCAGAGATGAAGAACAGAAGAGATATTTAGTTTGGGTTGAGATGAGAAACTACTACAAAAATAAAAGGGTGTGCGGGGTTTAACAGGTAAAAAACCTCTTTCTTTGAGACGTTTTATTTAACCTGAAACAAAACCATTTGCATGCATAGGAGGAAGTATCCTCCTATTCTTGCTTCTCTTTTAGACTTATTTTGCTTGAATTTTAAGCCAAACCCTGGTTAGAAGTGCCCACACGGGCGGCTCTTCTGCATTTTCCTCCTAGTGTAACTGGAAAGCGCCCACATTGTTTCCACACTTTCCAAATGTTCCCCTTAGGTTTCTTTTTTATCCCGTCTGTCCCTCAACCCCTCCCCCTCCTCCTCCCCCCCCCCCCCCCCCCCAGTCCTTTCCAGCTGAAATCGGTGTCATCTGTTGTGGCGGGTTCCTTTTTTTAACCCGCCAGGCCTGCGCTAGACCCCCCATCCCATACCATCCCATCCCACCCCATCCCATCGCTCCCCCGGTGCGGCGGGGGCCGGGCCGGGCGGGCCCTGCGGTGCCGCAGGTGCGGGGCGGGCGCTCCCTCACGGCCACCCCGCACCCCCCCCGCCTCATGCGGGACAGCCCCGGCTCCGGGGAGAGAGGAGCGGCGCTGGGAACCGCCCTCAGGACCGGGAACCACCCGCAGGGCTGGGAACTGCCGGGAGCTCGGCCCTGGCTGGGGATGCTCGGCTGGTGATGCTGGTGGCGGAGGAGGAGGAAGAGGAGGAGGGGGGAGCTGGCGGGACAGCCTGAGGTGGGCGGAGGGGGGAGGCGGGTGTTATACCATCGCTCCGGGGAAGGGCTGAGCATTTGCGAATCCCGGCTGCAGCCAGAGTGGGGAGCATCCTACCCCCGCCGGGCCGGGCAGGGCGAGCTTCCCTCGGTATCCTAACGCCGTCCGCCTTCTCCCCGCCTTCCCCTGCCCGCCCGTGCCTCCCCGTGTCTCCCGTGCGGCGCAGCGGAGAGCGGTACTCGGGGCGATCCGCGGGGAGCGCAGCGCTGAGCCACCGCCGGCCCCTGTCCCCGCCGCGCAGGCACGGGCAGAGCCCTGGGTGAGTAGTCCCGGAGCTTCCCTGCTCCTCCAGACAGGCCAGAACCGGCCAGGCCCCCTCCTCCACATCCCCGTCTGCTTCTGCTCTCAGTTGGGTGCCCGCAAGGCGCAGATCATCTCTGTCCTCTGGTAGGTTGGTCAAGCTGGGATCCTTGCCTGGGGAGGGATTTTTGAAAGGCTTCACTATCCTCTCCTAAGTTATCTGTCTCAACTTGGAAATCAACTCCTTCTCTTCTATATAAGCTTCTCTTTCCCCCCCCATCTTTTCCTTTTTTGCCTGCTTTACAACTTTTCCAGCTTCCTTCACTTGCACCTGCCAATTTACATGGGTGCCAATGACATGCTGAGAGACTTTAGTCATTGAAGATTAGTACCAGCAAGTGTCTCAAAACATCTGTGTGTTTTCCTTTTGTTCTCCCCAAGGCTGAAAAGACATGACAGCTGAAAAGACTATTCCTATAATTAATGGCAAGCCAGAAGATGCTTTGGACCCGGAAGCCTCAAGCACCAACCTTGTCCACAGCAACGATAAGAAAGTTCATGAAAGAGGTCACTGGAACAATAAAGTTGAATTTGTGCTTTCTGTGGCAGGGGAGATTATTGGGTTGGGAAACGTATGGAGATTCCCATATCTTTGCTACAAGAATGGAGGAGGTAAGATGGCATCATATGTTGATTTACTGCTCACCCTAAACGTGGGAAATAAACAGTTAAGGACACTTTGCAGTGATTTATTACGCTAGGAAGAGATACGAGCTCAAGATTTCAGCATATGTGCAGAGAGGGAAGTGTAAAACATCTGACAACTAGGAAAAAAAATCATATTTCTCTTTCTTTTTCTAGAAACACTGTGTGGGTTACTTTTACGAGTTGCTTTTACGTTAGTAAATTGCTGTATTTTTTTTCAAGAGATATTTAATATAGAAGAAGCCAGTGTTCCCTTAGAGTAATACGGTCTGTGTTTTCTTCTACATGGCAATCAGACCCAAGCATACTTCAATAAGTTTGTTTGACACAGGAAAGAATGTAACAGTTTATTTTTCAAGCAGAATACTTTGGAGAAGATGCATGTTTTTTTTCTGATAATGCCACAAAGACGAAATTCTTCATCATGTAGAAATTTTTGTTACTCAGTGTACTTGTTTTCTTCCTCAGTGCTTCCCCAGTTCCTACAGTAAGGTAGGGGCAGATGTCAAAACTGATGGTTGCTCAAAGAAGAGAGCAAACCCTAATAAATTTAAAATATGAATGTTATTTGAGAGAGAAAAGAGCAGACTTAACTTGTACAGAAGTAAGACCACGTGGCATGTACTGGTCATAGTTAAGTACAAACTGTGTAAGATATATGATAGTTGAGAATAAGCACATCATCTGTGACTTATGAAGCAACGAAGAAAGAAAAGTAAATTAAAAACTCAGTTTAGAATTCTGTGGACTGGGTTCAACGTTCTCCCTGCTTAAGGCAGCGTGAGTGTAACCACACGGGCTGGGAGGAAAATTGTACGTCAGTGGCTGAGATGCAAAGATCTGTCCCATGAGGGGTTTCCTTGCTAACAACACTGCACCAAATTTATTTTCCCTGTTCCTCCTTGTCCGAATTCAGGCATGGTTTTGGCCCATTTTGTCTGCTGTTTCTCTAAGACTAATAGTGCTGTGGAAGACATGTTTGTTTGCAGTGCCTTTCTCTGTATATCTGTACTTGGGCAAAACTAAGATAGCAGGAGTTCACCTCTTTCCAGAATGATGTTACCAAATACTGCTGTTAGTACATAAATGTTAATATGCTGGATATGATGTACAGGACAGTTTCTCGTTGATTGTCAAAGTGTTCCCAGAGAACTTTTGGAAGAGGAAAAAATAGAAATGTATCTTTGGTGTGTCATTTTCTTGTCCACACAGTCACCTTTCCATGTCCATTTGTAGGCATGTGCTACCTTGTCCAAACGTGATGCTATCATTTTTTAAAGGCTCTAACATTAGGTAGGAAGAATTCTAATCATGGTTTAGGGTTATTTGATATTGAATCACTACTCTATTCCTTAAGAATAGAATTAGTGTGTGTGATCTAATTGGTCATGTCCTGGCACCTCTGGGAATTTGCCATTGACCAGTTTTATTCAATGAAGGCTTGGTCTGTGACCTGTGGGTTTGTAATTCTCCAGAGTGCCCTGGTGGAATTTGACCAGAGTTTGTTTTCAGTGTTTACATCTGATGCACCAAACTGCTTAGTGTGTGCTAAGTGAAGACAATGGTAAAATACATGAGGTAGCCATGAAATAACTTGCTAGATACAGAACAAACCTAGATGCTCTAGTATGGAACTTGGGAGCTCTGACCTCCCTCTGGCACTTCCTCTGAGTCATGACAGGCTGTGTAAGCATAAGCTTCTATAATTTTAGGTTGTTCTTGTAGATATTTATTTGGAGATTTTAGGAAAATTAATTTCTTTTTATTAGAATTCGATATGTCTTGGAATATGATCTTTTTACAAGCTGGGAAACCTGACTTTCATGATGTATACCTGCGGTAGAACAGTGTTGGAAAAACAGTCAAAGCAAATACTTTGGATTTCAACAAGTTGCCACGTTAAACTCACTGTGATTGTGAGCTGGATGTGATACTGGCCAGCAGTTCACCTGGCCTATACAGATCTTGTTCAAAATAATATGCACAGTAAATTCTGTTTTAGCTGTAAGGATTCCAGTCTTTGTGAAATCCTCATGGATTGCTTGAGAGGCAGATGAGATTCAGCTATAGGAAAATTTCCCAGTTGAGGGAAGAGACTATTAGTGAAGAGATCTCTGGTGCTGTGCTGGCTCTGAAGAAACAAACTGGAAGTAAAAGCAACTGGTTTTAGTTGTCTGAACTTTCTAATCAAGGTGACTAAAGCACAGTTGTGTTTGAGTTTTGATGTGGTTCATAAGCTATAGTGGAGTTTGCTGGGGGCATCTGACAGAGTTGCTGATGCTTTGTTATTTCCCTAGAATTTCACATTAATGTTTCTAGCTGATCAGGCAAAATCCTGCTTTCCTGCTCTTATAAGTAGTTCTAAAGTCTGTTCCTTTTCCATAACCTTTATCATGAGGCTTATGTAAATAATATACAAAGGACTTCTTGGATTTAGTTTCTTCATTCCTTCTTTCCGGGGAAAAGCAAGGAAGAGAAGGTAGCGTAGACTGATGTGGCTGATGATCAGTGCAGAACTTTGTGGCTGAGCAAGACTGTAATCTTTTCAGTGTTTGAGAGACACATGAGCAGACTTTAGTCTATGCTGAGGAACTTTGATCTGGCCTTTTTTACTCCAAGGCATTGGCTTACAGGTCAACTTTTTGATATTTGGGGCCAGGAGTAAACGCTTCCTGCACTGTCAGCTTGATGCCTGAGAGAGCTAAATGATCCTTCCTTTACTAGGAGAATTCTCACTCAGTTGTCAAGGAACTGCATTCGTTATAACCAACACCCACTCAATATTCCCTTGTAGGCGCTTTCCTCATCCCATATGTGGTTTTTTTCATTTGCTGTGGAATACCAGTATTTTTCCTGGAGACGGCCTTGGGACAGTTCACTAGTGAAGGAGGCATTACATGCTGGAGGAAAGTTTGCCCTCTGTTTGAAGGTAACAAACACTTCTATGTTCTACTGCGAAAGAGTGCGTTGACCTTGAAGCAAAATGAAATAAATTGTATCAAAATTGAAGTTAAGATATATTTAAAATAGTAAGCATTTGTTTTTAAATTACCTGAAAAGCAGGAGTTTTCTCTCATGTCTCACTTATTTATTTTTTTTTTCTCTAGGCATTGGCTATGCTACCCAAGTGATAGAGGCACACCTAAATGTATATTACATCATTATTTTAGCATGGGCTATATTCTATTTGTTTAACTGCTTTACTACAGAACTTCCCTGGGCTACCTGTGGGCATGAATGGAATACAGGTATGAACTCAGTGGAGATTATCCCTATACAAAAACTTTCCAAATAATTGATTAATACATTAAAATGCCATGAGCAAAACTGTTCTTGTAGAAAAGTCACTGCAAATGGGCCAATCACACCCCATGATAAAGGAAACCTGGAGTGAACACTTACTCATACCTTTTTGGTTTAGGTCATTGTGTAAGCATTTGCTTCTGTAGAATATATTGCAGAAGAAGAAGATTTTGGATTTTTTTAATTCTGTAAGATATTCTGGCTAAATCCCAAGACTCTCATTTGCAATCATACCTATTCTCCCTAAATTCAGCGAGTGAATTCTGCTGCAGAGACGGACCTGATGACAGGTTGCAATCTTGCTCTTTCACTCTAATGAAATCAGGAGGCATTTGAATGGAGAGCAAAATATTAGATGTGGATCTTTGGATTTGCTCTTTCAAATGCCAGATGTTGAGGGAAAATGTTCATCAAGCTCCTTCTGGAAATTTAGTTACATACATAATTCTTACAGCATGCAAAGTAGCCTCCTGCATGAACGATGAGGTGTGTGTTTGTGAGGCTTTGCAGCACAGGGCTCTTCATCTGTCTCCCTTCACTGATATTTTTATGTGTAATTCTCTGCTTATTGCATTTCTGGATCACAAACACCTATGGGGAGGATTTCCTATCAGTGCCCTTATTTCCATGATTCCTGAAGTTTGTATTTATTCCTTATATCGCTCTCCTATTTCAAACCACGTACCAATTGTACTGCCTTTCATGTTTTTCTGTTAAATGGCCATTATCATGGCCTTTGAGCACACCTAAAACTGCCTGAAATCTTACAGTTAATGTTAGGGAACTAGTCTTGGGCCCAATGGATGTGGAAGGCTTTGGTATCAGTTGTGGCAACCCAGCAGAGGAGCTTGGCCAGTGTTGTTGGCTGTTCAAATACCACACGTCAACTCAGCAGTGCTGAGCTGCTTTGGCCTCCCTTCTCTGTGCTGGAGATGATAACAATAAAAAGCCAGAGGAATTATTCACTTGCCATACTAGGGCAAAGTGGAAGCTTGTTGCTGACCATGTTCCATAAGTTGTTTGTTGCCATAAACCACTGAACTTGGAATATGCTGTAATTCCCAAACCATTGCCTCAGTTTCTCAACATGTCTTTCTGCCTGAGGGGTTTTATTGGCCCTTGCCATTGAAATGTGCCTTTGGGAAGTGTTACAGGAGAGTGGTCATGGATATTTTTCTGGGATAGGCCTGTGGTCTGGTGGTCAAAACACAGTGTTACACGTGCAGCAAATGTATTGTAGAATGGTGGCTTCACAAGGTGCACGGAGAAGAAAAAAATGTACTTGCACTCGATACAACAAACACTTTTTTTTTGTTCTTTTATAGAAAACTGTGTGGAATTTCAAAAACTTAACATGAGCAACTGCAGTCAAGTCTCTTTACAAAATGCCACTTCTCCAGTGATGGAATTTTGGGAGTAAGTGCACATGAACTTAATGTTTGATCAGACTATTCATTATCTTCCAATAACTCGATTGTTTACACTTTATTAGATACCCTGTAACCCTATTATGGCACTTAGTGATGTGAGTTCCTTTGGGAATTTTCTTATACAGCCAAAGAGAGTCAGGATGAGGGTTTTTAACTCTTTTTTTTTTTTAGAGGAGGGGTTCTTTTTAACTCTTTTTTTTCTACGAGGAAAGGAATTCCATATCCTGAAAGAACACAGAACAAAGTGTGCCACTTGCTCGGGAGCTTGGCTCCTGCTGCTGGAGGAAAGAGCCTCAAACCCATACTAATGAGGAGGCAGAGGTGGAAAAAAAGAGGAGGATTTAAAATATTTTTGTAATTTTTTTGTTTTTCCCCAAATGTTTCTTAAGAGTTTGAGAGTTGCATCTTCATCCTTGTTTCAACTATCTAATACTCTGTCTTCTGCATCTCATTATATTTTAAAGCACTATGTAAGTGTTAGTTATTCAACTGGAATAATGGGAGAGTTTAACTCTCTCATGTCTCCTGGATTCTGATTTCTAGTTAGACTGTTAGAAGAAAAGTATATCTTTGCAAAGCATGGTCTGCTTTTGTGGTGGCATATTTTTTTTCTCACTATAAATATTTAATCAATGCAGTTCAGTAGCATATTTGTTTCTTGCAGGGCACAGTGTGTGTTCAGACAGTCATAGAAATGGAATTTTACTTTTAATACTCAATGATCTCACAATTTAACGTGTCTCACACAATTCTGGGTAACTAGGATTTCTTGAGGACCTATTAATTTTATTATTAAGACAGAGCCTTAATCTAAGGCTGTATGTTTAGAGCTCTGTTTTATGTTCAGGACAGCAACAGCTACACTTTGAAAGAACCATGAATTAAGAGTGCCCTTGAAGGGGGAACTGTACATTGACACAATTACCTTGAATATGGGCATGTGCTATTGTCTCTCTCTGAACCTTTTTGTCTTGCTACATCAGTTAATTTAGCCTTCATGGGCAGTAAGTGTTGCTTTAGTAAATAATACTGTTTTATTTAAAAATAAAATAAACCCCCCCCAAAACTAAATTAAACCTGAACAATATGAAAGATGCATAAACTCCCTGGGTAAAATTGTAACTTCATTTTCTGTTAAAATTTTCAATAATCTGAACACACTTGAAGTATTAAATCAAAGTATATCAACTCTACCCACTCCCTAGATAATGTTTCAGACTAAATAAGAGTTTCTTAGGGGACATCTTTTATTGCTATGACTTCATCATTGTACCAAAAATATCTTATGGCTCTTTAGGATAACTTGAATTAAGATTTCATATAATTAGAGTAAATGAGGAAAGTATTTTCTCCAGTACTAACATAATTTACCTGCTGTATTTTTTTGCTCATTCAAAAATATTCATGATTCAGCCACTGAATGGTAGCTCCAGTTATCCAGAGGAGTAAGCAACATTAAATTATATAGAGGGCACAGACTAAGTTTTGTCTCCTCATGTTTCTAGGGTTTTGTGGGGTTTTGTCAGTGTTCATCTTTGGATTGCCTAATTTCCTATGTCAGTTTATTTTGATGCACATACAAATACATTTTAAGCATGTCCCTTCTCAGAGTCCTCTAAAAATGAAGCCAAACATGAGTCTACAGCTAAACTTGAATGCAAATTACAGTGGAATTGAAATCCTTAAAATTTGGGGCACATATGCCTGCCTGATTTTGGATAAGTTAGGAATGGCTTATGAAATTAGAAGGGATAATCAGATTTAGTCTTTTCTCAAACTTGTTTTACAGTCTTGCATATATATACTCTTACACTTCTAAAATAAAAAAAAATAATAAAAAAAGACAAGGTAAACAAAATAACTTGTCATTTATTTGGAACTTCTTTCTTTACTGTGCTAGGGACAAACTTTTCGTAATGCTAACAGCCTGCTGGCTAAAATAGCTTAAGATATTAAACTTATCTACTTTCTCCGAGCAAAACTGAAGTTACCCAGTTTTTCACCCTTAGAAAATAAATGTAGTCCTTTCCTGCTGAGAAAATTACTTGCCTTGTTAAAATTGAAGTAGGTATGATGTTGCATGGCTTCAAAATTTAAAATAGATATGACACACTAGTTTGAGAATGAGCTTTAATAAGTGTCAGGACTCATGTTGCATTAAAATAACTAATCAGAATTAAGAGAAGATTGTAATTAATTATGTGTCTTAAATATCAGATATAAATGCACAGTGGAGGGTTTTTATGTATAGATGTGCAAGGCAGATCAGAGAGTGATTAATACAAAGTAAACTAGACTAGTTAATTTGCTCAGAAAATCATCTTCTAATCTGTAGATAAGTGTTACCAGCAATATTATTTCACTTAGCCACAGGTCTTGTTCCTGTCACGTTGCTTTACTACTTTGTAAATTCTGATTTTTGGAGCAGTAAATTTATTGAAAGACTTGTTGAAACAAATAGCAAGAGGAAAGATGCTCATGGGGTCTGCACTGAGCATCTGCTCTTTGCTATTTTCAGAGCTCCTGTTGACAGTGTGTGAGAATCCTCAATCCCCAATCCCAGAGCTGAGTTCATTTGCATAACGACCGGGTTCCTTAGTAGTAATTAAGGTGGTGCCCGTGAGGGGAAGAGGGAAGGCTCTGGGTTTCCTCTGAACAACCGTAGCATTCAGAACCTTTACACTTTGCTCTCTGCCATGCCAAGGCTGCAACTGAGATTTCTCTAAGCTGTGGTCATATACAGCCAAATTATTGTGTGAGTGGTCAGCTGCTGGGGAAAAAAATTTTGTGGTTTTTTGGGTTTGTTTTTTTTTGTTTTGTTTTCTTGTGGTTTTTTGGTTTTGTTTTGATTTTTTTATTTTTTTGATTTTTTTTTTTATCTGTTACCATCCAATCTTGAGTTAATCTGTGCATTAGAGTGGTAATTATTGTGAATAGTGATCCTATTTACTTACTGAATTGGGAGCTGGTTTACATGAAGGACTCAATCCTGCATTTGTAAACTGTCAGGCTGATGTTACAGCTTTCCTTTGACAGCACGTTACCACAGTCTCCTACAGTAGTTACCATATCTTCAGGGTTTTTTTTAATTAAACCCAACCTAACAAGAAAAATGCTTGGGGGAGCCTCAATGCATGTTTTAGCAGTGCTGTGTGTTGCTTTGAAGCCCGATGGTGTCAGTGTGAGAGTTACCAATGCTGAGGGATGCACAGGTTGCTGTGTATCACACAGAATTTACATCATAGAAGTGCAGGGGAACAAGATGGGTTTGGTTTTATCTGTGCAAAAATGAATACACCAGGCCCAAAAGAATGTCTTCATTTCTGGCTTTGAAAAGGAGTCTTCTCTCTTTTAACTAGTACTACTGTGTCCTTTTTATTATCTAGTCTATAGGACTCAGCCCCTATTTACTCGTGACTGGAAGCAAATCCAAGTCCTCATCTGGGCTGGGGATTGCAAACAAAGCCTTCAGCTTTTCTGCTGAAATATTTGTAGCTTTTCTCTGAAATATTTGTAGCTTTTTTTGCTTCTGTAGCTTTGGTTGCTCCTAAATCTATTCCTCAAGCTGAGCATCATCTCACCCAAGTGCAGCGATGACTGAGAGGATGTTTTGCAGTACTATGAAGCTTTTCTGGCCTGCAGACCAAGAGTTCCCCTTCCTCAGGTCTGTACAGAGGATGCTGCCTCTGATACTTCAGCATTCTCCACCTGCTTTGACAGCTGGGTCACCCAGAGACTTAATTATTGTCCTGGATGGATTGTTCTTTGTTTAAAAAAATAGCAAAAGACTATAGAGAGCAATACTGCAGGAGGTTCTGAATGCCTTTTGCTACGCTCAGAAGAATCTCATTGCACATGCAACAAGTTCAAAACTTAAAATATTTTTAGGAGCCTGTAATTGATAACTCCTCGTCTGTAGCTCTGCAGTGAAAAGGGTCTGATCCTGCTGGAGGAGCAGCAGGCAAAGTTTGGGAGTTTGGACACTCTTTTCTTGTTTTCCTACTTAAAAAAGGCTCTCGCTGTTAATGTTTTAAATGTGAGCAGACTTGCCACTGACCAATGTTGACAACTGGGAAAAATTAGGAGATTTAAGGATTTTTTTACCATAATTCAAAAACCATAGCCTTGAGAAGTCTCACATTCCATCTTCATGTACAGCTTTTCAAGGTAAGCAGCTAAATTGATAAAATTCACTTCTTATTCTTCAAACTCTCTGTTGCTGTGTTCCAAAGGACAGGCAAGAGTCTGAAACTTCACTTTTCACTTCTTACTGGTGCCAGCATTCAGAGAATGGCCTGTTGATTCCCATTTATGGCTTTTCCCTCATCCACTGTTTAAGGATTTTCTAAGAAAAAGTAATAATCACAGTTTCTAGGCACAGGACATGGAATTTTTAGTGTCCAAACTTTAAACAGTTAACAGTAGCAGCTTCAGTGTTGATAATTCCCGATATGTTAAAGCAGCCCAATGAAAGAGAACTGTGGCATTAGGTGAGGATGTATTTATAGCCTGGGAAACAGAATAGAAAGGAAAGGATGCTCTGCTCCATTGTTTTTTCTGCTTTCCTAGGGGAAAAAATTGCCTGGCAGGTGTGGGGGACATCAGCCATGTCTGTGTGCTCTTTTGGCAACTACTCCAGTCTGTCACCATGGTCAGGAATTTGAGGTTTCCAGTGCCTGGGAAAGGAGCTGGACAGAAAGAGGACCCTTGGTTGATTCCACCTCAATAGTTTTTTATTGGCTGTATAACAACAACTTAGTCCTCTGTTAAAGAAGGTCTAGTTGTTGGCCTGTCACTCTCTGGAGAGGGTGACACATCCTTAGCGTTTCCAAGTAAAGCCCAGTGAGAAAAAAAACATTGGTTTTGTCTAGGGGAAAGAAAAGGGGCTGTTCTCAGCAAAAAGGAAAAGGCACAAACCCATTCCTTGCAAAGTCAAAAAGAGGTTTTTCCTGTTTCATTCAGGCTGCAAATGAGTGCAGGAGTCACATTGTGGTTAATCCCCACCACACTAGGAGAAGTCATTAGCAAGTTGAGCCTGATCCTGCAGTGCTCAGTACCCAGAGACCTCCAGCACCCCTCAGAACCAGGCCCTTTGTGCAGGTCTTGTAGAACACTGAGTCGTGCCAGACTTGCTTGTTTCTGCTCAGTTCATAAGAGGCCGTGTGAAAATTGCTTTTTTGTTTGGAGTCATGTGAACTCTTCATCTGGTTTTGCCTCGAGATCACTGACTTTTCCTGAGCTCAGCTGAAAGGAGTAAATGGGACAGGTGACAAAATGCAAAGTGGATTTCTTCTATATCGAGGGATGAACCCTGAAGCAGAAAGATGAACTTCCATGTTTTTTCATTTTTGTATTGAATATTGTACATTACAATTTCTAAGGTAATTTTTTTTCTTCATAGTAAAATTGCTAAGTCAAGTATTTGTGTATTAGGAAATAAAACTGCACAACATCACTTCTATTTAAGTCCACACCTTTTATGAACATGATCATCTTGAGATGAAGGACTGCCTAATATTTTGTCAACATATCTGCTTTGATCTTGTTAGAGGATGGATAGGGAGCAAACACTGTGCAGGTATTCAATATTTGTTCTTTTTGTTAGCAGAGCAGGAACCTAATAATAAGGGAAGATAGAACATAAGAAAATGAACAAAGTTATTAATTTAATCAAGGCTTCTTCGGGTGCTCATGGTGCCTGTGGTTGTACCATCATGGTTTTCTTGATTATTTACATGTTCATTCATCCTCACAAAATTTCAATAAGTTCAAATTATTCCCATTTTACAGAACGGGATCTGAGCTACAGAGAGAGTAAAAGTGCTAAGTATGGGGGTGGGCAAGACACTTTTTTAGCATTAAGGTTGTACAATTCTTATTCCAACAAAGGAACAAGAAAATGTATGAAAGTCAGCTTTGGCCAAATATTAATATAAAGTTACTTAATTGAAGACACCATGATTGAAACAATAACTGCTATTTCATTCCAAACAAAATATTTTTTTGGTACACTTGCATGAATATTTAAGTATTTAAAAAAAAAAAAAAAGCAGTAATTTTTGTTGTCTTTTCTCTAGTGACTATTTAGAAAGCTCTCCTTTCTGTATTTTGTTGGCAAAAAATTGAATATATGTTTCACTTCCTTGAATGTGTTCTGTACAGGTTGGGAACTTCACTGTCTTCTCTTGAGCTCACTCAGCCTTGTATAAAAGTTAAATAATCATGGAGTATGGACTGGGATTTAACGTCTGGCTCCTCAGGGTGTTGCCACAACTAGAATTGGACAGGATCATTCTCTCACTGTCACAGTATTTATTGAGATGGTTCAGATTGAAAAGGTTCCCTGAGAATAATTGAGGGGAGACTATTCTGATACTCAATATGTTAATAGTTAATAGTTAGACCATCCAGTTCAGGCTTTGTGGCAAAGAAATTGCTGTTTAAACACAGCACTAACAGGAGAGAGGGATAGCTCTGACTGAGCCTCCTGCAGAGCAGCAGGAAGTTTAATAGCTCTGGAGTTCTCCTTGTAGCCTTTAGGCTACAGGAGGGCAGGGAAGGTGGGTTTCCAGCAGGAGGGCTCAGCTTTTTGCCTGTTTCCTGTCCTGGTCTCTTCTCTGAGTTGATGGAAATCAACTCTTCATTCCGCACGTTTCTAATCTTAGTTCTTGGAAAGGTCTCTTCAGAGGGACTTGAACACAAGCCTGTTGCTGGGCCAGGGGGGAGATCTCAGTGCTGATTTTAATTCCTCAGCTGATGTGTTAATCCCTGATCCATGCTAATGCCTGCATGGCATTTCCACCACAACTATCCAGTTTAGCATCATTCCTTATGATTGCATCCAATCCTGCCATTCCCAAATATGCCTCCCACTGCTGCCCCTTCTTTGGGCAGTTCAGTTTAATCTCTTTTCTTGGGCAGTTCATGGTCTTCTGACTTGTCTCTAAGTCAGGTATACTTCTCTTTCCCACCTCCAGCCACCCAGTCCTGATCATTTGATGCAGCCAGTTGACTGCTTCCCAAAATTACACTTGGTCTCCAGCCTTAGCTCCCTAAACAGTTTGCCTCTGCTCCCTAAATTCCTTGGCCAGCTAATCACAGGCTGCTCTTCCTTCTGCTCATTGCTCCTCCTCCTCTCCCCATGCCTGTGTGCTGCTGTGAGGGCTCCTTATCCAGACAGACTCACTCCAATTTATCCAGTCACCCTAATTCCTGCTCCTCCAAGTGTTTTCTTCTTCCCAATGTTCTGTAAATTATGCAAAGTTAGTAAACATGCAGCCCTGTAGTATTTTTATGGAGGAATCCAGGAAGGTTTCATCCATCTCTTGATGAAGTCTGTTGGCAATGTGTGCATTTCTTTTTAGTTCAACTATAAGGCTGTGAGATAATCACAATAAATATTATTTTCTTATGCAGTCAAGAATTGCCATTAACTTTTTTGAAGCTAACCATCATAAAAAAACCCCTTTTTTTAAACAGTGTGGAACAAGTCTGAATAAATACACTTGTATATGAATACAGAATTTTGTAATGGAAAGTTTTAAATAATAAAAACTTGGTGTTAGGAGACAACTTCATGTTTTGGAAGAGTAACTCTAAAATGTTACCAACTCCTTTTCAGTAGTTGTACGTACTTAAGGTAGTAATAAACCTTTCTATGATTGTGAAGGTACCATGAACAAATTTAATCTGTTATTTGCCTAGATATTTAGAATGATACTGTTAATTTTTTATGAGTGATATCTGACATATTTCACTATCTACTACTTAAAGTGCATTTTGGGAATTTGTAGCATTTGGTTGGTTCTTATACTAAAATATGACAAAATTTTGGCCTGCACTGTGGCCAAAAATAGAAAGTACATTTTTGTAGCAAAGATCTTACATGAGCTATTTAAAATATCACTTAGTTACAGACTTGTAAAAGTTCTAGCAATGAAATTATTTTCTACTCATAGTTGGAAAACATACACAGGGAGATGAGTGAGGTACTTAAAAAACTGACCTTTAGAAGCTGCTGGCTTAGACATTCAGTTTTGCTGAAGAATGGTAATTTTTTTTAAGAATTGGGAACATTATGGACATTTTTATTATCGTTATTAACATAGGAAAGTGTGTCTAAAGACATGTATATATCTGTATATGCACTTTTTTCTATTATAAGGAAAGAACTCCATGAAAAAAGCACAATTTGCTTGCAGGGGTAAAATGAAAAAAAGTCAAAGGTCTAAATTAGCAAAAACTTGTTTGTGCCGTGACAGGTTTGGCCAAATCAGTCAATAGCAGCACATGCCAAAATAACCAGGCACGTTTCTTCTGGCTTTGCTGGGGGTTTAATTGGTTTCTCATAAATTGTTGGTTTGTTGTGTTTGGGGTTTTTTTTCCCATCTGCTTTTTTTTTTTTTCTATGTTTGTTTTGGTTTTTTGAGTTGGGTTTTTTTTAATTACCTTTTTTTTTGTTGTTGTTATTTACGTCAGAAAAAACCTCTACTGAAAGGCCTCCTTTCAGTTATGTTTGGGTTTGTGCAACTAAAAAAGCGAGCTCATCCCCTCCTCTGTGAGTTATCTACAGCCTCCTACAAGTGTCTAAGCCAACTTTAAATCCAGAAAACTAAAAGCACAATACAGTTGGTGGCATTTGCTGCCTGAAACCAATTAGTCCCTCCTGTAACTCCCCTAAAGAAGAGAGGTCTTGCACAGGACAGGCTGAAAAGTTATATTCCAAGAACTATTTCCTTCCCCAGTTCCCCGTGGGAATTGGATCTGCGAGACTTGATGTGCAAACAAATTGCATGTAACTCTTCCAAGGCATATTTTTCAATACCTGTGGAATCCTTTAAATGTGCCTGTGGCCTTGTAAATAATAGCCTGTTATTTTCAGCTGTCCAAGAATGCATCCATTAGATTTTCTCCCCAATAGATTTTCTCCCCATTAGATTTTCTCCCCATCTTGAAATTGAGAATCTGAAGGACTTTGGTGCAAGAGATTTTACAGCCACTCGAGCAACTGAAAACAACATTAAAGAGCAGTCACATTCGTCTTCTTGGCTATCTCAGCATGGGGACTGTGTCAAGCACAGAGTTCCATGCAGTTGAGAAAGCCTCTATCTATTTTTGGCTCTTGAAAAAGTGTCATTACAAGAGGGAAAAAAAAAAGTTTAGATGTGTTTTAAAAGTGTTTTCTAAGTACAGCTTTGTAGATTCAGGGCATTAACAGAAAGAGTGGTTGCTTGGGGTTTGAAATCAAAGGAGAGATTTTCTTGTGTGCAAAAAATTAGAGTGAACACAGGCTGGAAAAAAACAAACAACAAAACAGAAAAAGCACAACACTTTTTTTTGCTAATTTTTTTTCACCATTTTCCATTACATTCTTATATAGCAGCAAAATTGTTTTGCTGTGTCAGGAGGACTTCCTGAGGAAGACTCACTAAATACTGCTATGGAATTCTTACAAAAGCTACAGAATATTCATCAGTGCAGGCCTTGAAACACGCACAGTTGTCCTCTGTGTGGAAAGGGAAATAACTGATGCCTTTCCAAAGTCCCTGCAACAACTATTGTTTAATTGTTTCAACTCTAACTATTGGTTTTAGTTCATAAATGAAAAACTGAACCGTTAGAATTTACCTGAATTTAATTAAGAATCATACTGTAATTTGCAACTGGTGTTTTATGAAGACCCAGGAGCTATAAATGTGGACAAAGGATTTGGGACCTCCCAAAATAGCTCCTGTCTGTTTGCAGCTTTCTTTTTTCTCTTTTGACCTGTAAGTTTTTCTTTATTGCCTTTTTCCCCTGCTTCTTTTCATGTCTTAGGGGTTATTTTTGTAACTAGGGTTTAGTACAGGGCCAGTGATTGTGAGAAATATGTTGACAGAGTAATTTTTTCATTTTTTTTTTTTTATTTTTTTGCCAGTCAGGTAATGGTTTTATTTTGACCTGTTCTGTGTGGAAGAGATAAGAGCTTACCATTACTTTTTACATGAGTTTCTAGCTCACTATGAAAGACTGTTTTACAAGCTCATGCAATAGTTTGCAATATTTTCTGTCTGTAGTTCTCATTATTAAGGTTTAATCAATAGTGCATGACAGAATACAGCTCTACAGACTGTCTAAAAGGCTCAACACAAATTTTGAGAGCCACCCATTTCGTCTGGGTGCTCTCAGTTGGCAGCTGGTGCTGTGTGCTGAGCTCATTCATGCCACTCAAGGTGAATAAAAAGAGAGATTTTTTGTCACTGGATGACTCCTTCAGAGATGAGTAGAGGGAAAATTGCAAAGACTGAAGGATTCATTGGATATATTGAGAGAGTACCAAGAAACTCTAGAGCAGAGGTGAGTGGAACAGCACAAAGAAGTTATTTGACAGGATTAAACACTCAGGCTTGGTTAAGAAGAAGTTGCCATGACTTCAGTGAAAGAGGTTGAAGGAAAATAGGTCAGGAATGGCTACAGAAGTGGGGTGTTCTGTGTTTATCCATCACTCTCTGTCTCGTACAGATATACAAAAACATGCACACACATAAAAATGAAAAAGGTAATATATGTATCTACACAGTAGCTGCTAAGTAATGCCACGTTATATTCAGATAATTTCAGTGCTGACTTTAATGAGACAAGGGTTGAGACAGGAAATATGGGTTGTTATTTACAATAACAAGTTTTAGAGAAAAATCTGCAGTGTAAAGTGTAATCTTACTTTTTCATTTAATATGCATAGAAATGGGTAATAAATGGAACAACATTCAACCCTATCAGATAGTTAAGAAGGAGGAAGCAGGCTGAATAGCAGTGAATATGGCTCAACTAGAAATAATTCATTGTGTTATGTGTAGGTCACACTAAATATACTGTAAGAGGTAAATATTTTAGAGCTGTGCAGCTCTAGCTGAAGGATCCTTGCTAATGTGACCACTGGGAGTTGTCTGTCTGCTGCTTTAAGGGGAAAAAAAGCCAAGTGTGGAACTAAGTGGATTTCCTGAAATTAAACCTTACACTTTGAGAGAAATTTATTGGAGAATCTTTAATGTACAACCTATAGATTATCTTCTAAAAGCTGAAATACTTCCTAATCATTGAAAACTGATGGCTAGAGAGTACAAGCAGCTATCCAGGATAATTTGTAGCACTTTTAGAAACTGATAGATGATATATTCTCTATTTTAGAATTTACATGAAACCTTAAAAAGAGATGTTTTTACAGTGCACAGGGTCTGTATCCGTTGTCACTTCTGGATATTTGACTTTTCTCAGAAAAGTCAAAGTGTCAGCCCATGCTGACCTGCAGTGAGAGTTTGGCACCCACACTGTTCATTTCACATGCTTGTAGTGACTAAATCTGCTACAAATTCACTGGAGTTTGTGATTGTTTAACTTAATAGTTGTATCCATGCTGGTTCTGGAGGTATTTCAGGGATTACCACACTGCTGCACTGGTAAAAAACCTGACACAATCAGCTCACTTTTTTAGTTTCCTGAGTACTGGACTAAGTATTCCTAAGTATTAGGGGAAACAAGAAAGCCTGAAAGAAAATGTCTTGAAGAGAAATTATTCTTTTATCAGAGATATATGTCCTCTAAATGGTATTAACACTGTCAGTATGTCATTCTTGCCCATGTCATCATCTGAGCTCCTCAGGTGAGGAAGCCAAAGCAGGGTTCATGCACTGGCTAGTGGGGCAGTGGGTCTTCTGAAAGCTTTCCCCCTTCATTCCTACTAATTCCAGATTGTATTTTTTGGCAGCAGGTGAGATCAGAACCAATCTAATGCGCAGCCTGAGTCACGTCTTGCCGTGTTCTGATGTTGGTTTAGGTGATGCAGTGTTGAGGTGATGTTATGTGCACTACAGGAGCAGTACCCAGCTCTGGGGTCCCCAGCACAGGGAAGACATGGACCTCTTGAAGTGAGTTCAGAGGAGGCATCAAGCTGGTCAGAGGGATGGAGTGGCTCTGCTGGGAAGAAAGGCTGAGGGAATTGGGATTATGACCTAATTGCAGCCTACCAGAACCTGGGGGGAGCCCACAGGAAAGAGAGAGACTGTTTACAAGGGCCTGGAGTGACAGGACAAGGGGGAATGACTTCAAACTGACAGAGAGTAGGGTTAGATTGGATATTAGGAAGCAATCCTTCCCTGGGAAGGTGGTGAGGCCCTGGTACAGGTTGCCCTGAGAAGCTGTGGATGCCCCATCCCTGGAAAAGTTCAAGGCCAGGGTGGATGGAGCTCTGAACTTGGACTAGTGAAAGTTGTCCCTGCCCACGGCAGATGATCTTTAAGACCCCTTCCAACCCAAACCATTCTAGGATTCTATTATACTCTGGGGCTTGCAGTTATAAGGGTGATCCCTGCTCAAATATACCTTCTCCTCCTATAAAAGGGAGAGGTGTCCCACACATTTTTGTCCAAGTCCCTCATCAGGGGATGATTCTTCTAACAAGAATTTTCTTCACACTGTTAATTTTTCTCAGGCAGTGAAGCTCAGAAAATTTGACAGCTATCTTTCAATATGCAGTCCTGTAATGTATAGAAAAGGCTGTTTGATTTACGTATGAAAAATTATTCCCAGCTTTGATATCGCTATTACATAGAATGTTCTTTACCCGTTATCTAAGACCATATTGTACCATTCTTTAAGTTTTGTGTGTCAAAAGATAACAAATTGCACCAGAAAAGAGAAATCCTGGAAAACAGTACAAGTAAGAAATACAATAATAAATTGACAAGGGAACTAACAAGACTCTTTTTAGGTTCATTTTATTGAAGGGTGATTTTTCTTTTCACTTTGTCCTATATGCAATATGTATCTTTTTAGTAATAAGTTCTGAGAAGCTAAGAAAGTAAATAACTAGCTTTTTGTTTCATAGAGTTTTATATTTAGCATTCACCACAAATTTTGTTAAAGTTTATCATATGAGTAAGTAAGTGGAGAACACTCTCTCAGATCTTTAGCATCTTGTGTGCTCTGAGTTCTTTTAAAAGCGTGTGTTCCTTCTAAGCTGTTTCTTTTTCACCTGTTCGTTGTGCAGTCTGGATGCATGGATCAGCCTCTCCCAGATTGGACAACAATTAGCACAGATTAGACAGTCACAGGGAAATGTTACAACTTCCTAAGGGCATTTCAGTGTGGGAAAGCTTCTGGGCTGGTCAGCAGAGTGTAGTGGTTTAATAGAATGAAAGGAGTGATTTTGCTACCTGAGAGATCCCTTAAAGCTTCTTGATGAAGAGAGTTGAGGGAGAGTTGCTTCCCAAGCAGAGCAGGGAAGAGTCAAGTGAGTCTCAACACTAAATTGTCAAGATTCTCTATGAGATGATGGAAAAGCTGCAGTGACTCAGACAAGAAAGAGCAAATGCTGCTGGTGGTGAAACAACTCCGAACAGCTGTTTCTAAGCTTTCCTACAGTTGTCTGGTTGGCTGATCAATATAATGTGTCACAAACATTAGATAAGCAGCTGCCTCTGACCTCTGTGACAAAAAGAATGTCACTTTTTACTTTCTTGTGTGTCTCTGGCAAACATTTGAGCCTTCCAGTGTGCCTGTGAGTACTGCAATGATTCTGGTGTTATGAGTGAAGCTGATTTTATGGCTGCTAACCAGCTGAATAAGCATCTGACAGTGTAACAATTCCCAGTGTGGTTGTTGTCTTCATGCAGATGTTTATCAGAACCTTGGATGCTGGCAGCTGTCTGGCCTAGCCCTTCAAGCACCTACAGAGGGTTCTGGAACATGGAATCTGAATCCCACCATTTTCAGAGTTCAGTAATATCTGCTCGAGTTTCTGCATGTCAGAAACTGTATTTGCACAGGATCCTTGGATACATTTGGGTATGAAGTACTCAAATAAGTTTTCATAGAAACTAGAGAACATTGATTGCATGAAGTGCAATGAGAGAAGGAAACAGGACAGTTTAGAAAACGTGTCTTTAGAAGAAAAATTAAACTCACTTTCATGCAGGAATGGAGAATGTCTTAAAGATGTGAATATTTTTCTAGTAAAGGTAGAAATCTGTGCAGCACTGATACTCAAGTATATTATGTTTTTTATACAAGGAGCTCAGCAACAAGCTTCACAAGGTAAATATGGACTAGGTCTGAAAACACAGCAGGGATGGAAGGAGCACACCAAAACATAAAATAAGAAAGGCCATTCTACAGTAGCACCAGTTAGTGGCATCATTTTGTTGTCCTTTCATCCCCCACAGAATACTCTGAGGACAGAGTCTGGCTCAGAGTAAAAGGAAACATTGCCACCTGTGTTCCTGGCTGGGCAGATGCAGATGGAGAAGTGACCTCAAGAGGCTGTTTGGGTGGTGTTGTTCGGGTTTTTTTAAAGAAAAGTGTCTTGGACACTGCTCCAAATCAGAGAGGGAACATGAAGGGACCTTCCTCAAATGGATTGAATCTGTTCTTCAGCTTTCCAAATCATGAAATAATGCAATAAGTACCCCAGTACCTTCCTTTCAACAATGTGTTGGCAGCTAATAATCCTCTTTCTGTTCAAGAGCCCGGTACAACTCCTCGCAGTGGAACTCTTGAATAAAGGCACTCTTTCTCAGGGAAATGCAGTGTTCTCTCAGCCAATAATACAGTGCCCTGAGCTCTCAGAATGTTTGTTTTCAAATTTGGATGGAAAGGTTGCTTTTCAGCCAGGAGTATTCAGGAGTAGCAGTTATCTCCTAACATGCCCCTCTTCAGCCATTCCAAAAACAGAGAGGCCCTTCTTCCTCTCAGATGAGCTACTAAATTGAAAGGGCTTTTAGTACATTCTCAAACAAATTAAAACCATTTTCAGTAAGTATATAATACTCATTGAAATAATTTCCTCATGGGATTTTATCTTTTTAAATTTTGTTAGGTGTACACGTGCAATGATATTAATTGACAAAACAGAGGTAACCCTTAGCAACAGTATATTCCTGGGATGTAGGTGGCTAAAGGTCCTTTGATGTTGTCTAGTTTCTTGTTAGGTGTGTTATTTTATGTTTACCCAAAGTATGCTGAAATTTGCTTCGTGTCTCTGTTATATCTTCCCGACTGACCATTTTTATTTTTTTTTAATCCACACTTACATTTAGATTCAAGTTAAACGTAAGGCTTACAATATGTGGTACTGTCAGCAGAATAAATCCACACTGTAGTAATAGTAGTAATAGATTTTGTTCAGTCTAACTTAAAGAACCTTATGACCAAACCTCAGCATTTCTGGCAGCCACCCTTCAGAGATGTGTCCTATTATTCCACTTAAAGCTATCTTTTTTTTCATTAGGCTCCTGTAACTTTTATCACTTTTCTTTTGTGTTATGTGTAGGAAGAAGAGAAAAATCTTTCTCCAGTAACATTTAATCAATTTAATTGTGTGTGACTAGAGGCAGTGAAACCTTCAAGCAGAGTGTCTTTGGGTGTGAGACACATTGCAAAGCCACTCTGGTTGGGATTTAATATTCTACTTGCAAGCAAAATATCCTGTGTAGAATTAATGCTTTGCTAGGACCAAATCAAAGCCCTTGCTCTGGTTTGAGTTAACCTTTGCTTTCCAGACCCACCCTAACAGCAGTGGAGTTTTGTTTGCTGCAATATTCTGCTCGAGATGTTCAAATGCCACCAGTGCCTGGCTCCTTTCCCGGGCTGTTGGATGGTTCAAGGAACTGAACTGCTGTGTATTTTCAAACAACAAAACAACACCCCCCTCATACAACAACAACAACAACAAAACAAACTCAGTACCTACAATAAATATTTTCAGAATTTCATCAGTTTCTATTTTCAAGGAGATTCCAAAGTAATTAATGATTTTTGTCTTCAGTGCAAGACAAATCTTTCTCTGCTTGTACTAACCAGTGATTTTATGTTCTGCAGTAATTCAAATGGTTACCTACAGCTGCCTTCAGTTTGTTGTACTGGCAGTTACAGTGGCTTTTATTTATCAAGGAATATTGTTGATTTTTTAATTTATTTCTTTAAAAATGTGGCAGTAATGAATTCTAGTGATTAAAGTTTTGAGATATTTCAGTGAATAGCTGTTAAGATACTTCTCATTTAATTATGAGTATTTTACTTAAAGATATTCAGCTTTAGTAAGTCCCTGTATGTATAAGGAAAGAGTTATTTCTTTTCACCAAAGTATGATGCAAACCAGCTGAACTACAGAACTCACTGTAGACTTCTATTCTTCAAATGCTTGCCATTTGAAAACAGAGAGGAGAGCATTCAGTGCTGGTTTTACTGCTCTTGTTCATTCTGTGCATTCAGAGTTGAGGAGAACAAAGTAGTGTAGGGGACTTGCAGGGCTGGAGAAGAGGAGGAAGGCCTAGAGGAAGCTCCACTATCTTTTATTTTTTGTTGTCTCTGTGATTTATGTAAGGTCATGGCAGCTTTTGGATTAAAGCAGAACTGCTGAGGAGCAAAAAGCTGCGATCTGACCCCTGACTACCCCAACCTCAGTTCTTGGATGCAGGGCAGAGTCATGTATTTTTAAAATGCTCCTCCTTTTTTGTTTTATGTCAGTTGAGTAATAAAAGAATAGGGGCAGATATCTACTGTCAGATTTAACTGAGGCTTTGTGAGAAGAATTTCATATGCTGCTATTCCAGAAGGTTTCAGCAGGAGAGTTTGGGAGAGCTGTGTTGTTGAGGAAATCACTCCTGGCCTCTGGGCAAGACTTTCTGCTCCTTGGATCTATTCTTTGCATACATTGCATGTTATAGTTTAATTATAAGTTCTGGACTTGTTGCTGTAGCAAGGGAAACACTAACCCTTTGTTCTGCTCCGACAAAGAAAATGCAAAACAATTTACAGCGCTTCGATGTAATTAAATACTCATTATGGTGCTAACAGTTTGAGCAGATTGGCACCACGTGTCTTTTTTTAAACAGGAGCAGCAGGGATAATTGTGTTGAGGCTATCAATTTGCTCTTTACTTTCTGTGGCACTCTTTACAAAAGTAACAGGCCAAGATTTCTGAATGGGCAAAGGAGGTGTCTCCAAGAAACTGGGGCAGAGAAGAGCAACAGGGCTGGGGAAGGGACTTGAACACAAGTCCTATGACGAGAGGCTGAGGGAGCTGGAGTTGTTTATCCTGGAGAAGAGGAGGCTCAGGGGAGACCTCCTCACTCTCTACAACTCCCTGACAGGAGGGGGGAGCCAGGGAGGGTTGGTCTCTTTTCCCGGGCAACCATCAGCAAGACAAGAGGGCTCGGTCTTGAGCTGTGCCAGGGGAGGTTTAGGTTGGATATCAGGAAGAAATTCTTTCCGGAGAGAGTAATCAGCCATTGGAATGGGCTGCCCAGGGAAGTGGTGCATTCTCTGTTCCTGGAGGTTTTTAAGAGGAGACTGGATGTGGCATCAGTGCCATGGGCTGGGAACCACGGTGGTGTTGGATCAAGGGTTGGACTTGATGATCTCAGAGGTCTTTTCCAACCCAGCTGATTCTGTGATTCTGTGATTCTATGATCTTTGTCTCAAGCCTTCAGTGAAAATTTTGTTCTTAAAGGCAGAGATGTCTTTTGGTGTGTGAAACACTTTATTCATGAGAGAGAGAGTAATGACATTTATTTATGAGGAAGTCATTGGGCAGTCAGGGAAGGACAGGGTAAGAATTGAAAGGACTGGCTGCTGAACTGGGTTACTTTAACAGCTGGATGTGGAATATGGTGCAAGTTTAAACTCATTCTGCAAGTTCTGCTGCTGGGGGGTTGTCCTGTCAAAGGTTCTGTCATGAAGTTCACCCCTACATGGCGTGACAGAGTGTTCTGCAGAGGATCCAGGCTGTTTGAACTGGCTCATGTCTCACAGCAGCACAGCAATATCCATGGAATTTGTGCTTCAAGCAAGTAACTCCTGGTGCTGTTTAGCCCAGGCAGAGCTGTGTTAACTTGGCTCTACAGCCATTAGATCAGTAATCCTCCAAATTCCTCCTTAGCACTGATTTCTTTTACTTACAGCAATCTGACATGTGTTCACACCTCCTTATTCTGGAGTATAAACTCTACTCATGTTTAGGTGCACACATATATAAACATAACCCCAAAAGCCATAAAAAACCTGGTTTGATTAAAACATGTTTGTTGTTCTTTTACAGTGACAATAAAGCTAAATGACAAAGGTTTCCATTTCACAATTTTGTTTTGGTTTTCTTTTTCATTATATTTTTTATAAGGTAGTATGTGACTTCAAAATGAGAATTAGAAACTTTTTAAGCAAAGCAAGAATTAAAATTCTTTAGGATGCCCCTGTCTGTTTTATGAGTTTCTCTTGCTTAATCTGTTTGTAAACTTCAAGCTGAATTTGTGTCAGTATCTTTCCAACCTGCATCTATAGTCAGTATATTATTATCTTTTATTAAGTTGAATAATAAAAGAATAGGGACAGATATTAGAGTTATCTAGTGTCAGACTTTTCTTATCATATTATACCACTTTTTGTCTTGATTCTCTTGCAAGTAACACCCTATTCCAGGTGAGCTTAGAATTCCAGGACTTCTTTTACTTTTTGAATGGGAACTTGTAAAGAGGGTGGACTTAATCCTAAGTAAAATTCCACGTGATATCATCTGTCAAACATCTTAGAGATCTTGAATGTTCAAGTATCTCTTTCATCAGCCTTTCTGTATAATTATGACTCTATAATGTTATTTTCAATTCTAGCAAATACAAAATATGCTTCCTCTTCTTGATTAAAATCCATCCTTCATTAAAAGCTACTTCTCTTCATTTTTGCCTGAATTTTGATGACAGTACTTCAGGTTCTTTGCAGGTCTTGGCTGGCTGAGGGTGTTCTATGCTAGAACACTTCTCTTCCCAATTAGATGGTGGCAGAAGCTTTGAAGAATAAAGCTATTTATTGGATGAGGAGGAAATATGGATGAGGTGACAATAATTTTACATTTAAGCAGATAACACTTTCTAGTGGAAAAATATTTTATATTAACATTTTATTTTATATTTTATATGCCTGGGACAATAACTGAGTCAAATACCAAAGGAAGAACTCTTCCATATGGATAACTGTAGGCTGGACCTTTTTAAACTTAACACTCACCTTTAATCCTAGATGTATTTTACTGCAATGAAATTATCTGTATTCCTTATATTTATAAGGAATTATATTTATACTTATATTTATATAACTTATATAATTATATATAATCATATAATTATATAATAATTTTATATATTACTTACATTTATAACACTGTGATTATTGTAGGGTTTTAAACTCTACCAGAGTAGCAGTGAAATTCAGTAAATTTGTTTTCACCCACATCATGGGAGGGAGATTAGTGCAAGTCTAAAGTCCCTGAGGTTTTACAGAGACCTTGTAATATGGATTTCAGAGAAAACCTTGCTCAGGATAATTTCTGTGAAGTTGAGTCTTGAAAACTTTTATGGGAATGTGTCTATGTGTGCATCCATTGCTTTAAGGTGTTTAAAAATGTTTGGGTGTTTCCAAATCTCCAAGTGTATGGAATTTAAATCCATATCAATGTCACATACCAGTTAAATCTTATTTTTAATTGTTCTGGAAAATTGAGATTCCTCAAAAAATATTTTAATTATCTCTAACATTTCTTTTGGGCTTGAAAATTGAAAAATCTCAGGTGAATTCATCAAATATTGAGTGTTATGGTGGTAAATTTTTGCTCTTGCTTATAACCTTTTCATCCATACAACCAGGACTACTCATGTTTTATTTACAGGCTGGTAAATAATTGACATTTTGTTTAATCTGAATGTTCATTTCAAGTAAAAAAAAAAGGATTGTTCATACCCCAGAGAAGAACATAATTCTTACATAAGAAAATCACTCTCTCAAATAAAATGCTAGTCCAGATTTCTGCAAATTAGAATTTAATTTAGTTGATTTTTCAGTTCCCATAATTTTCTTTAACACACCCAGCCCCCCCCAAACAGCCTCTTCACTCTTTACCTTATTTCCTAAGTTAGTAAATACTTTATCCCCACACAATGAGCTGTGAGGAGTGTTCATAAAACACAAAGATTTAGTTTTTTTAGAATTGACTGGCTAGTTTTTCAAACAATAAATGCAATACATATTTCTGCTAACCACTTTTCACAAAATAAGGGCTTGCTTTTGGAATATTAACATTTTAAGAGTTAGCATTTCCTAAATAAAATGCCTGGAAAACATCGTGATCTTTGACAGTTTTGAAAAGAAATATTTTAGTATTACAGTTCCAATTACAAAAGAAAATTAATGAAAGTAGATGTTAAAAAGAAAGAATAAAGGTTAACTTTTTTTTCCTGGAAAACCAGTAAAATTGAAAAAAAACCCCATTTATTAACAAAGTGTTTTATTTTTGGCTCGCATATGGAGGCAATTATTTCAAACAAATTTTTTTCTTTGACTTTATAAAAAAGTTGTCTTAAAATCTTTTGCATTTTGTTGCTGGCCTGAAAAAGTTAAACTCTGTAAGCAGATACAAAATCCACCTGAAATATTCAGGTTTTTATCTTCTCTCTTCCTTTCCACCTCGACGTGGTGCATTTTCTTGGGCAATAACCAGGAGTCCTTGTTTGAAATTAATCTCATTTTATCCCAGTGCTGGTTTTCTTCGAGATAATCACCTTTTCCTTTCTTTTTTTGTTGTCTTTTTTTCTTTTTTTTTCCCCTTGAAAGACGAAGGGTGTTGGCAATTTCTGATGGAATTGAGCACATCGGGAATCTGCGCTGGGAACTCGCCCTGTGCCTCCTCGCTGCTTGGACTATCTGCTATTTTTGCATTTGGAAAGGGACAAAGTCTACTGGAAAGGTGAGCTTCAAATCCTGAAAATGATATGTGATTCTTGTTCTCCAAACCTGTGTTGTCCTTCATAATTATTTAAATCAGTGGAATTCCAACTGTCCTCGGGGGTGTATAAATTGTAAAACTAATTGTAACCAAGAATCAGTCATATTTTTTAGATTGTTTTGTTTCTCTTGCTTTCGTGATTTGCCTTTTCCCTAATTCTGGCAGGTGAGGCTGGTTGGTTTGGTTTTGGTTTTAATTTAGCAGGTGGCACTGCTGGCCAGTCCTTGAAGCCTGAAATCAGCACTGGGCCGGGTTGGTTTCTGTGCACAACGTAAAATTTGAGTTTTGCTTCGCTCTGACAGGAGCTCAAACTCTCAGTCACACAAAAGAGTCACCGAGAGTTTCAACACAGAGGGAATTTAGAACACCAAAAGCAGAAATAATGAAAGCACTCAAAGGCAGATAAAGATGGACATGTTGTGGGGAAAAAAGAAGAGTATTTAGTACTTTTTGAGCGAATGCCATTCAGTGCTGGACACCCAACAGAGAGACACTGGTTCCCAGCCTCAGCCAGTCATGGGATGATGGAGAGGGTGCCCCTGGAGTAGTATCAGACAGAGCTCTGAGTGGAATCTATGAATAATCAACTACATACAGGAAAAGAGACACAGTTCTAGAGGGAGGATCTAAAAAAAGCACTGGTTTCTCATGTGGTAACCAAAGGATAGAAGGAAAAGGCTTGGTGGACTGCAACACTTTGTACATTTAATTTTCAGTTGTGTGTTAGTTTGGAAGGTGTGTTTGGACTCTTTTTTTCATTTTGGTTTCAGTGGCCTACGTTTGTAAATTTGAAACTCTTTGAAATGTAGTGGTTTTTTAAATTTAGAAAACGTCAGAGAGAAACTTTTCAACTTTGTCAACCACACACACATCTTTCATACCATCAGAATTTTGGCTGAAACTAATTGCTTGGTTCTGTCTGTGTTTGCCAACTGTGTCAGTCAATCTGGTGCCGCGTTTTGCACACACAGATTTCTGCAGCCCACTTTTATCAAGTCACTGCAGGAAAAACGCTGAGAAAGACTGTCTAGGGATATGTATGAGCATGAATAGTTTAGAGGAGAGAGGGGGAAAGATCCTAAAGAGAGGAATACAGAGAAGCAAAAGTGATATAAGTGAATGACAAGATAAATGCCCGCACGTCTTTGATGTGTGGGCTCTGGGGAGGGACAGAAGTGCTTGGGACTTGTCTGAGGAGCTGCAGCCTGACAGGGAAGAAATAAAACTGAGCAAAACCGATTTTTTTTTTTTTTCCATCAGAAAGAATGTCTGAAGATGGGAGGCCTATTCTACCATAGCATAATGTGACCCAGGGGTGCAGAGGAAAACGTGGCGTGTGGCTGCACACGCGTGCACGCACGCAAGGCTGGGCAGGGCTGCTCTGGGCTCCAAACAGGAGCACAGGGAGAGCTCCTTTGCTGGTAGGAAGAGGCTGTGGGGATTTTAAAAAAAAAGATATATTTTACATTTCTGTGGTTTACTCTCCGAATTTTATCGTCAAGGCATGAGATTCCTTCGGTTTGTACCATTTCCTCAGAAACAGACCTTGGGTCTTTGAAGTAATTAACCTGTTTGACCTTTTATTTTTCCCCTTTTTTTTTTTTTTTCTTTTTCTGATAGCTTAGCTAAAACCTCAGCTTAGTGGTAGGTGGAATAAATTGTATTTGATTTCATCTCAGGATGATTTTGATAACCATCTTTCTGATGAGATCAGGAGAAACAGCCTGAGAAAGAGATGTGTCTTGCCCACTTGAAGCTTTTCAAGTAAGCAGAAAAAACCATAGTCTTGCATCAGAAATGCAAAGAAAACAGAATTAATATCCAGTGTTCAGCTTCAGAGGCCTCAAGCTTAAAAAATTTAGATCAGGGCTCTGTAAGAGTTATACCCATCAAACATTTGCACTCTTTAAATCAGTTTGACACGAGCAGCAGTTCTGTTTCCAAGACCCTGAGGAATCAGACTGGTGGATTCCCACATCCCTTAGGATACACTGTGCTGTTCACCAGTCTGCCTGTGCAGAAGGTCAAGTAATATGCAGTGAGGGGCTTTCCTAGCCAATATTGATCATTTCTTTTTCCAGTTCCATTCCTGTAATTAGTAAAGGAAGCTTTTTACAAATTTTTACAATTTGTTTCCAGCAATGCTTTTTTTTTTTTTCCCCTGGACGTAAGTTTACTGTTTAGATGTATTTAAGAATTTTAATGTTTTTGCCACTTATTGCAGCCAAAGTTACTGGAAATCTGTGCCATGCCACTGCCCTCCCAGACCAACTATACAGAGACAGCAATCAGGTGTTGTGGATGCTAAAAAGGAACTAAATGTTCCAAAATATAAATAATGGAGCAGGTTTCTGGGCTGCACTTTCCATTTCTGATATATTGGCATTTCTAAAATTCATATTTAAGCTCATCCAATCATAGCCCTTCCCTCTAAATTGAATTAATTACATGCTCATTTCCAGGAAACATTTAAAATTGACTCCTGGGTTTTTTATCATAATAATAAAAGTAGGTTTAGACCAGCCTATTAAATTAGTGATATACTTTAACTGGATTGAATAATTTCAATGAATCAACAAATTTATTCAAAGCATACTCCAAGTTTTATCACCTTTGGAAACATTTTCAAAGGAAGGTGTCTGTGGGACAGAATGGAGAGAAAGAGGACAAGGGAAACAGAAGGGTAATGGAGAAGGTGAGAGAGAGATTCATCTTCACACCGTTGTGCTCTCTGAAATATCCCAGAAGTGGATTTACTCTTTTTCCTTTTTTTACTCTGCATCCTAACACATTGTGGAAAAAAAACCCCCAGCCTTAAAAGCTTTCATAAAATAAACCCATCCTTTTCCAACCAGCACTATCACAAAACTCATCTCCTCAGACTATCAATATTTCATATTTTAAGATATTTAATATGTTAAGTGTAACATAAAGTTTAACTCCAACTGAAGTGCTTATGACACTCTTAACAAGGTGTTCCAAACTTTGCCATTACTGTTCTTGAAATTCATTACTGTTCTCACAAAGCACTTCAGCTTTTACATTCCAACAGATGTGGAACATCAGAATCATTTCAGGTGATTCTGGCAGCTTTCAGGTGAAATACATCCGTGCCTTTTCAGAGGTTTTTGCCCTTAATTATCCAGTCTTGGTTATCTGTATGCTGGCTTTCACTTTGAAAACCTTGCACAGATGCAAAATGCAGGGTCTTTGAATGAGAAAGTCAAATTCAAAGGGGAAAAATGCAACAATGTAAAGTTATCATAATGTGATGTGTGTGTTGCAACTTGCCAAGATTATCACTTTCTGATATCCATCTTGTGGAGAAGTGTTTTCAGTAGATGGAATCAAATGCTTCCAAAGATGAGGTAAGAACTGTGCAGAAGACTGCAGGAAGTTAATTTGCTAAAGGTTTAAATTATTGTTCCAGTCTGTGATTATTAGGGCTTGGTTTAGTATCTTATTTTTCTAAAACATTTTTGATTGCTAGCCAGGATAATTCTGAGTATTCCTATAATGTACATCTCTACATAGTTGCTGAGCCTTGTTAACATCTAACATCAGTAAAATCCTCAGGTATAAGGGGACCAGTTCCTTTATGGATCTTGACTAGCCATTTTTTAATTTAACTAAATATCCTCGTGCTTTAAACTTTGACAGAGGAGTACCAGAAGCTGGTAATGTATTTTTCGTAAATTGCTTACTGAAGGAAGTAATTTTAATATTTTCTTTTTTTTCTTTTTGTTTTCACAAAAATATGAGAGCTTTTTCAGGTAGTGATCATTCCACTGAGCTCATAGTCACACCTCACTTACAGCAACTTTTGCCTAATTCCTTTTGACTTGAGGAGTCAGCTGGACTCAGAAAGGCATTTTAAGTCTGTCTTATTCACCAGCCCATTCCTTTCCTGCCCAAGAATCTTGGTTACTTTTGGGATGCATCAACACACCCCTGTCTTCTGCTGATATTCCTCCTTTGAAAACCCTGTCAGGGACTTGCATTTACAGAATCACTAAATTGTGCAGGTTGGGAGGGGTCTTGGAATGTGTCTTGTCCAGCTTCTTGGGCAGAGAAAGTTCAACACTGACCTTGGAACAGTCATCTTAGTGCTTGACTGGCTGCACCTTAAAATCCTCCAAGTTCAGAGATTTCTCATGTCTTGGGGCAACCTCTTCCAGTGCTTAATTTCCCTCATGGTCTGAGACATTAATCACTTCTTGCCCACATGGGGGTTCATTCCAATATTTAATTTTTTTACTGAATTATCCTCCTTTTTTAATACCTCATTATATTTCTGTTATTCACTCCAAATCAACCCCTGCTTTTGTATCATCTGTTATACCACAGAGCATGGGTTTAAGTGTCTCTAATTATCAATGCCCACAAACTGCCTTGAAAATACTTCTATATTAACAAGCTAAATTAATAAACTCAAGAAAAAAAAAAATCCAGTTTTTTTCCCTAGACAGCATCACTGTCCTATTCCTGAGTGGGAATGACATCTGATCAGTATTTAGTGTGTCACACAGGCATGGGATAACTGAACAAAATTGCTCATGTCTTTATATTCTCAAAGCATGATGTGCTTCAGCTCAGTGCTGTATAAAGGAGAAGTACTTCTGCCTGCTCTGCAGATGAGGAAGGGTTGAATCAAATGTGTTAAAAAGTAACCCACAGTCTTGCTATAATTTTCAAGTTATGGGTATTAGAACATTTTACCCCACCCACAGACATCTCAATGTCTGTTGTAAAACTGTAGGTCAGGTTTTGTCATTTTATGCCTCAACACAAAGTCAGCATATTCTGATTTGAAGTGTTAAAAGAACATTGTTTGTACTGTCAGGATTTTGTTTAGTGTTAGAACATCACACTGCTTGTATGACCACTAAGACCAACACTCATATAATTTTGGGGTCTTTTTGAATGTGTTCCAATTAGTATCATAAAGATAATCCTGTACCAGAGCTAATCCTAAATAGTTTTTCCACATTGTTTTGTACTTGCCCATTGGTTGCTGGCCAATATGTGATGAGAAATCCTTCCCACATTACCAGGATCATCTTAAAGAGGGAAAAATCTCTTAGGGATCCATCCCTCAAATTTTTCTGGAACTAATCTACGTCCCACAAAGACAGACTTCAGTAATCACTGAATATTATTCTATTCTTACTTCTGAATCTTTTGATCCTTTCTCATTCTTGGTGTTCAGTTCCCTGAAGTTCAAAAGAAACAAAGAAAACATCCCTCTGTTTGAGACTCACTCAAAAACTGTTTAGGATTAGGATCAGCTTACTCACTGGAAAGCTGCACGAAGTAGTAAGAAAATCAGATTTATGAAAAAAAATAAAAATAAAAGAAAGGAAAACACCAAAGCCATAATACAGGTGAATAATTTTTTCAATCCTGACTAGAAATAGTGCTGAAATCCTTCCATAGGCCCCCAAACAAGATTTGTTTTTCAATGTGATGAAGCCTTCAAGAAAGTGCAAAAAACCTCCAGAATTCAAGCATGTCATCACACATGTGATATGTGTATTGAAATGTTTTAAAACAATTTGGAGCCCTTTCTTCACCACCTGTAGAAGCTTCATTTTGCAGCAAATGACATTCCTGTAATTGACAGTTAAATTTAAGGAACTGAAAATAAAAATGGGGTGTTTTTTTTCTACTGACTGACTCACAATAAAGTCATCACTATTATTAAAAAGGGAAAAAAAAAAAAGTCATGCTGCTCGAAAGAGTAATTTTCTGTTTGAGAACTCATCCTGCTATTAGAAAGTGTTAATGTTATGTTGTTTCCCCACTTGATGTGCTTTCCAACTCAAGAGAGGCTGAGAAATCCCGAGGGTGCTGCTGGAAGGGGAGATCAGGAATGTTGCAGACCCGGAGCTAAAAGCTGGGGATGCTGCTCTAAAACAAATCATGATATTTTTTAGCTCATAAGCGACCTTGGAAATGTTTTGCATGCTGCCTCATGAAGCTTCTGACATTAATATGGTTCTGTCTGTCACCTCCTACCCCTTCTCACTCTGTAGCTCCTCTCTCGACCAGAGGGCACTGCTGGAAGGTTTCTCTGTGCTTGTGTCCCTTCAAGTGCTCCATGAGAAAAGGCACTGGCACAGCTCCCCTCTCTGCATAAACATGAGTTGCCCAAGATTCTTGATTAAATAGCCCTGCAAGTCAAAAAGCTAAAATAATAGATTAATGATTGCCCAGTATCTCCTCATGAAACATTTATGGCTTTTCTCCTAATTTCTCAGTGCAGTGTTATCCCTTGCATCTCTGAAAAGGATACTGGGCAGTTTGCAGCCCATCCCTGGAAACTATTGGAAATGACCTCGGGGGCTTTCTTGGTGATGTAGTTGTTGTACATAAAGAGAAAAGGATGAGGTGCTCTGATATTTTACTTGTCACTTCCATTATTCATTGAAGTATTTCACTTACTACTATGACACCAGTGGCAAAATTACAAGCACCTTAGGAAAGCAGAGAACTTTCTTTTCTCAAAGGAGCAGCAGTGCTGCTTTACCTACCACAAATAAGCAGGATATTGGGTTGAATATGTGCAACTGGTGGCATAATTTCTTATTTAACTCTTATTCTATTGATTTTTTTATTTTTCCTGTGTGTATGCCTGGTGCCTTAACCTTCAGTGTTCTCCCCTTGTCTCATTCTAAATGTGATGTTTGCAAACTTGGTTAGATTCCATATGCACTTCCAGATTTTTCCTGGCTTGAGTGTTTTGTTTAAACTCTACATGCAAAACTTAGACAAGAGCCTTGTAGAGGCTACTGAGGTGCATTTAAAGCTCTGATCAATATGAGGGTTTTAAGATGTACTTTGTGAGGGAGCTGGGGTGGTTCAACCTGGAGGAAAGGAGGCTCAGGGGGGACCTTCTGTCCTCTCCAGCTCCCTGACAGACAGGGAACAAGGGCCAGGACGAGAGGAAAGAGCCTCAAGTTGTGCCAGGGGAGGTTTAAATTAAATATTAGGGAAAACATCTTCACCAAAAGGGTGATTGAGCACTGGAACAGGCTGGGCAGGGAGGTGGTGGAATCACCATCCCTGCAGGTGTTCCAAAGGATGTGGCACTTGGGGACATGGTTCAGTGGTGAACACAGCAGTGCTGGTTAGTGGTTGGACTGGATCTTGGAGGTCTTTCCCAACCTTAATGATCCTATGGCCCCGTGAAATGGATTTTGTAACTGCAAGGTTGTTGTTCTTTTCTGAAGTGCTGCACTGTTCCTCACTCAATTATTTCCACTGATCAGTTTGATTTGCTGAGCTGAACGCAGTGAAGGGCCACTTGAGTGTCAAGACATTTTCTGGAAGTCTATATTAATTATATGTGTTAAAAACCTAGACATAACAGAAAAAAGTAAGGTACAGCCTGTTTGGCTGGGGCATCTTGACATAGCCCTAATATAATGATAGAAGAAGGGCTTGGTAAGGAGTTTTGACATTATTGTTAATCTATCAATGTGGTGGGCAGGAACAGTCACTGAAAACTGTACCATTTATAATGGATAAATGAGATAGCCATCAAAATGTACTAATACACACTTATTTCACACCCACATCTTAGCAAGGTTTAACTAAAGGTGGAGAGCCCTGGGATTTTTAATTCTATAGTGATTCTGAAGGCTGCCTGTCCCAAGTTGTCAATCTGATAGGCCTGAATAATTCAATATAAAACAGACACCTGAGCTGTTGGAAGGTGCATTAGGTATTACCAGGAAAAAAAAAATAAAGCTGCAACTGTATTTAACCATTGGTTACATTTTATTTTGCATTTTTCTGTTGAGGAAAATCCCCAGAACTTATGTGAACAATTTTAAAATGCAAAATAGAAGCTCTCAGGCTCTGGCTGGCTGAGTGTAGGGTCATCTCTCACTGCTGAACACCACTTTCCCCTCTTAATTTGTTTGTGTGGTCCTGCTCCCTCCTCCACCTCCATTTTCACTGCAGGAGAGTGTAGGATGGTTTATGGATGTTTCACTGTCCATCCCCCAAACAACTTCATTATCCAGACACACTAATAGTAAATTATTTTCACACACCCCTCCACACACACTCAGCTTACATTTCTTTTTATTTTGTGAATGATTTATACAGTTCTCAGAAGTTCAAGATTTGAAGGTTTCCTCCTTTCTTTCCAAACCTTGGCTTTTTGTTCTGGTTCTGGGGCAAAGTGCAGTGCACTCAGTTTGAATCCAGCTTTAGTGCCTTTAAAATAATCTATCATGCTATTGGCAGACCTGAATAGTGTTTATATTTCTGACTGTGGATAATTTTGTATTATTTGAGAGGACCCAATTTTGCATCTCTTTCGTAGCAGTGCCTCCCTCTCGATGTCAGAGTGCCTTCTAATTTACAATTGTGCAAAAAAAGGACTGGCATGTGGACCTAAACCAAGGAAAAAAAACTGAAGAGAGTATATTGATCTGCTTGAAAATATGAGCACAAAGGGAATTCAGGGTATCAAGACTAATGCATGAAAGAAGAGGGAAAACTGCTAGGATTAGGTTGTTCCTTTTCCTTGAGCTAATGACCTGCAAGGTATCCACTGTGCTCAAAGACCCCAAATTCAGAGATGGACTTTTCATACCTTTTACCCATCATTTTCTCTGCCCTCCCCTCAGGAGTTAAGCTCTGCTTGCCAGCAGTTAAGACTCAGTCACTAGTCCCAAAGAAAATTTATTTCTCAATAGCGGGCTATATAAAGGTCTTAATGGATTCAATGAGGCAGAAAGAAGGAGTAAAAGGACAGAAGCAAAAAAAATAAGAGAAAGATGTGTGGAAGGAAAAAAAAAAAATAACTAGGGCCCATTGTAGGAGCCCAGGAAAAGGAACTAGGCAGCAACGATTGTATCTCCTGAAGTGTCTTTTGTTTCAGCCTGAAGTAACAGCAAAGAATAGCCCTTCATGGAGAGGCTTTAACACTCTGTCCAAGACTGATCTCTGTATTCAAAGGGGGAAAGTAGAACATTCATGAGATGCATGCAGATTCCTGCTCTCCTCCTCCTCCTCTGTGTGAGGTTTGAAAACTATTTTTTTCCACCCTCCTGTGCTCTGAGCATTTAAGGACATCTCGGATTTGTTAAAAAAAGAAAAAAAATATTTGTGCCTCTCTGTGGTTTTACCAAATTTGTGTTTGACAGCCAGGGAAAGTATCAAATATTAAGCTTAAATCAAAATCCTGCTTTCATGGTCTCATTTCTTACCAGTTGCACCTTAGCAGCAGAGATCCACTTTTGTCTGAATGTTTAGACTGGATCGAAGCCCTGGCCCACAGCTGAAGCAAGTCAAAAGTGTGTCTCAGTGCACTGAAGGACAGTTCAGGGCACATGCAGATGGGAGAGTTTTTGGACAGAGAAATCACCTGGTCTGTCAACTTAATGTCTAAAAATGAGGGGGAGAGGTGGAAAGGGGCAGAGTGTGGAAGGCCAGCTGTGATATTTGCAGTGGTAATGCAGTGAGATTTGCTGCAAAATGAAAGGGGAAGCCAAAAGGCACAGATTAACATCGAGGTATCTCTATAGGAGAAATGCATTGGTTGGCTAAAAGTAACATATGCAGGTTATTTTGTCCATTGAGTTTACCAGGCATTCTTAGCCCGTTATGAAAAACTAAATACAAAGAGATTTTAGAAATGTGATAGTTGAAGTCATTTGTACCTATACAACCTCTTAACAGTTGTTTTCTCCTTCCACAGAACTTGCCCTTCCTTATCAATTCTCTTCCCCCCAGACCAGTAATCAGTAAACAATTCCATACAGCAGAACAGGAGCCAAAGCAGGAGTTGTTCTGTTTGCTGGGATCACTGGTGATGCACATGTGTCAGGGCTCAGCATTCCTTCAGGTGCATGACACTGCTCCCAGCTATGATTTCCAACTGCTGTGCTTTTATGAAGCTGTGTTTCACAAAACCCTGCGGTTGCCCCTGTCCTGGTCTCTTCCTGTGTGCCCAGAGGATATTGCTTTTGTTGAATCTTAATTTAATGTGTTTGGAATATTACTTGCACTTTACCTCATATACTTTTGTTGAAGAAATCTCCTTGGTCCCTCAACTGCAATACAGAAATACAAGCCCTGATGTCCATTTATAGCTCTGACTCTCTTAATGATGCTTCAACTCCATGTTTTTTCAGCTGAAGTGGAATAGATATAATCCCCTACTCTCACACAGGTAGTTTGTCCTCAGCTGCTGCAAATGTATGCAGCTTCAGGACTGGGTCATTATTTGCAGTTTGCAAAGCAGATTTAGGTGTCCATCCCCATGGCACTGGATGCCAAGGTTATATTATATCAAACTTCTGCCAGTAGGAAGGTGGTCTCTTTAGTTTCTGCAGTCAGCACAGGCCAGATTTTTGGCTTTACCTACAGTATGAGGATGTCTTTGTAGTACAAGTTTTGTTTACAAGGCTGTCCTTGGGAGATTTACAAACTTTAATTCTGTATCCCACCCCAGTGTCAGCTCACGTGGAGTGAATCCAAACTCCCTCTTAAGAATGGAGAGCTTAATGAAATAAATTGCCACACGAGCAACAAAGGCAGCTCCAGGCAGCTGCTGGTGCTGTGCTGGTAACTAAAACACATCCCCAGGAGTGAGTTGGCTGCCTTGCACCTGCTATTCACTTCTGCTGCTGGGCAGTTGAAACACTTCTGTGGTTAAAAAAAAGAAAGGAAAAAACTCAAAACATCCTGTATAAGCTCACATAAAGTAGACACTTTCTATGTCTACAAGACAACGAGTAGGTAGTTGTGTTGTAGTAAGACACTGCTCTTAATTAACTGCAATAAAAAATTCTCTGAGTTCTTTCCTGTGGGTATAAAACGTGTTCGTTGCTGTTTGAGACAACTCACTGTGGTTCAGGTCAGCGAGGATTTTTGTGGTTTGGTTTGTATGTCCCTTATTCCTGGAGTGC
The DNA here is from genome assembly GCF_025592945.1 of Manacus candei. Lineage (NCBI taxonomy): Eukaryota > Metazoa > Chordata > Aves > Passeriformes > Pipridae > Manacus > Manacus candei. Next base: position 1,626,649 of record NW_026138084.1, read on the forward strand.
CTTACTGGGATCAGAACCTTGGTGCAGCAGGTCTTGGATGAAAACAGTGAGATGCCTCAATTCCCCTGAGCCCTTGCCTTTGCACCCACAGAGCAGTCAGGGATCTCTGCTGGGCTGAAGGCAGAGCAGAGAGATCAAAGCATTTGCCTAAAAGAGAAAAATAAATCTGTGGCAGCAGCATACTCTTCAGTCACACTGTCTTCCAGCCTAACCTTTTTATAATGTGACTCCTCTCATTTTTCCTTTTCTTCTCAGACTGAAAATCTGCTCAAAACCACAATGAAACTGCATCACACTGTCAAACCAGTGTCCTACAAGTCAGCCCCTAGGTGATTTAGAGGTTGGTTAGTAGGGAAGTTCCAGTGCAAGAAACCTTTCACCAAGGTGTGACTAACTGCATCCTAACATATGTGGTAGCTATAGGGAATGGAAATGTGGAGAATGAGGGTCTGGATGATAAGGAGACTTGTTAGCTTAGGTGATAAAGCTATTTATTATACTATTTCATTCTACATACCACAGAAGTAGTATTGCAAATGCTTTCTGGTGAATACATTTCTCAGCTGTCACCATGGTGACAAGAGCTCATATTCCTCAGTGGAGAATATCCTCTGGGTAGACAAAACCCCACCTTTTCGAATAATAAACTATGAGCTCTTTATTATCCTGTAAATGTCTTGTAGCTCCCAGTAGAATCATGGCATGGTTTTGGTTATAAGGGATTTTTCAGGGTCATCTAGGCAATACACAAGACAGCTCACAGAATCACAGAATATCCCAGGCTTTAAGGGTCCCACAAAGATCATTGAGTTCAACTGCTGGCCCTGCCCAGGACACTCCAACAATCCCACCCTGTCCCTGAGAGCATTGTCCAAACCCTCCTGGAGCTCTGGCAGCCTTGGGGCTGTGCCCACTGCCCTGGGGAGCCTGGGCAGTGCCAACCAGCCTCTGGGGGAAGAACCTTTTGCTGAGATCCAACCTGAGCCTGCCCTGACACAGCTCCAGCCATTCCCTGGCTGCTGTCCCTGGTCCCCCCAGAGCAGAGCTCAGTCCCTGCCCCTCCTCTGCCCCTGCAGGCTGTGCTGAGGTCTGACCTCAGCCTTCTCCAGTTCCATGATTACAAAAATTATCAAAAGAAAGAAAAGCTCTGAGTGTGCTACAGGGATACCTTCTTTGCCTGCCAGTTTACAAATCACTTTTCCCCCCCATCATTTACTGGACAAGATTAAATTTGGAATATTGATAGACCACATCTCAAAATGCATTCAGTTTTCAAAATACATTTCAATACATTCCTACTGTATTGATGTTCCAGGTGTTTAACATTTGCAATTATTTATATTATCATGCATTTATTTGCTGACTTCTCCTGTGCTGCCCATAGTGCCTCCTCATCTCCTTGCCAGTCAAGGCCTGCGTGGCAATAGTAGACTCTGGTCAATATAATGATTTTTGCTGGCTGACACCTTTTACCTTTTGTGGCTACCTGAAGGAGGAGTTCTAGCTGGGAAAACTCACCTGTACTCTTTTTTTAGTTGTAGAATTTTATCCACCTCCCAGACTGCATCCTTTTTTCATCAGTGGTGGTGTTCATTTGGGGGGATCTCTTTTGTTGTTGTTACTGTTTGTTTGAGGTTTTCTTTAAAGACAAGTGAGGAAAATCAAGCAGAACAAAAACCAATTTTTTTCGTAAAGCTCTATGTTTTTTTCTTTACTGATCTTTGGGTAGGAAGAGTGAGTTGGCCAAAAACTCTGAGTTAATTCCATTGCACATTTAAGATCTTACATGTTTTGGAGTGACAGGAAAAATCATCTCCTGTCCTGTTCTGACCCTTGCATCTCATCTACTTTAGAGATCAAATGCTTTTAGAATATGTCAGAACCTAATCAGTGGTGCCTGCAGTGACAACTGCAAGGTCTTTTTAGAGTAACTAAGAATTTAAATTCATGTAGTGCCTTATTTGTCTCCCATTTTTGCCTGTGTAAAATCAGTAACACAACTGGAAATACAGGTGCTCCTGTGGGATAGTTCTGACCCACTGGAAATTATTTTCACAGAAGTGGGGTTGTCCTATATGAAGAATTAGTCATCCCATATTAAACATTTTTTAAGCAAAATGAAGGCTTCTGTACATATGTGTAATTAATATCAGTATCTGTTGTGTATAAAAGCAAACTAGATGGCGTTCAGAGGTCTGAAAACCCTGCAAGGTTCTGGAGAGGAACAGCTTTGATTTATAAAAGCTTGAACATTTTAAAGACCTTTATAAAACAGAAAAAAAAAACCCCTCAGTTGATTAATTAGCCCTAATTTATATTTAAAATTCTTCCTGACTGATTTTTTTTTAAAGTTCATTTTTACTTGATTAAATAGCAGTCTTTAATTTCGAGGTATTTGTGGCTCTGCAAATTCCCTACTTGATGTGAGCTCGACATAAACACTTGGCTTGCAGTGATGAGCTTTAGCCAACATGCTGAGGTTCCCTTCCTCCTCTCCCTGCCCACAACCAGAGGGCACCTCTTCCTCTTTGTGCACTTGATTGTTAAAAAAAAGCCAAAACATTACAGTTACAGGGTGCCATTATTTCATTTGCCATTCTAGTTCTAGGCTGGCCCATTTATGGTGGAGATAAAATAACAAAGTTCAATAATGAACTTCAATAATCAGCTTCAATTCAAGCCTCTTCAGGTTAGAAAAACTGTCAAAACCAAAACATACACCCCTCTTAACCAAAATACACCCCACTCTCTACGTCCCAGGGACAATAATTGTACCCACAGCTTGCTGCTTTTGTATTTACACTGCTAGAGCTGTGTCTGCTTGCCAAGTTCTAGTGCTCATTTTGCTAAAGGTTCTCTGCAACTTTCTGCATTTAAAAATGACACTGCAAACCTCCACTCACTTCACAGAATTATTTTGGGCACACTGTGTTTACAACTGTTGGAATTTCTGCATTAGCAGCGTGTTAACAGTGTAATAAACACACTTTCTAACTAATGGAGAGCACACTCTTTGGCATGCTGGTGTTGAGAAGTGTTGCAGCCTTTATTTTATTCATCAGTGTAACTCCTCTGAGGACACTCAGGCAGTTGGTAAGTGTAGGATTAATGTTGATAAATTTTGGAGGCTGAGGAAGCACTTGGAGGATGGAGGTTATTGCACTGAGCTCCAGAGAGTCCTCTGAGTTGTATTTACTGTAGGTAGTAGTCTTCCTACTGGGAAGTTAAGTCTTCCTGATTTCCTACTTTAGCATTTAATAACAGCAAAAATGGAATTGCATTAATGAAACAGTATGTCCAAAAAGTCTTGCACTTTCTGAGTTCAGGCTGTGTCCCTGTTTTTAGGCTGGCAGAGTTAGTGTGGATTCACCGGTGAATCTTTATCTACATATCAGAGCAGAGTCACCAAAAACTACTGAAAACCTCTGCACTAGTTTGTAAACTTAGGGTAAGCATATAAATAGTCTCCTAAGAGCTTTACTCTAATAAAGTGAGACTTTTTCTTAGGACCCAAGGGAACAGCTGGAGCTGTGCCAGGGCAGGGTCAGGTTGGATCTTAGGAAAAGGTTCTTCCCCCAGAGGCTGGTTGGGCACTGCCCAGGCTCCCCAGGGCAGTGGGCACAGCCCCAAGGCTGCCAGAGCTCCAGGAATGTTTAAACAATGCCCTCAGGGATTTTTGGGGTGTCCTGTGCAGGGCCAACAGTTGGAGTTCAATGATCCTTGTGGGTCCCTTCCAGATCAGCATATTCTATAATTTCCTTGATGCCTTGAATCAAATTTTACTATGAATTTGACCAAGGCCTGTTCAGACTGTAGTGGATTCTTAAAATATAAGGAACTGTGATTTAAAGACATTCTTTCAGGATCCAGCCCACTGTTATGATCACTCCCACATTTTTAGAAGCTGTTGGCACATTATTTGTCAGTGATTAGGTCATTATTAAGCTGTGAATGTATCAGGAAAGAATCTGGGTATCTGCATTTACCATTATTTAGTGCTTAAATGCAGGTGCTCACATAATTAATTTCAATGATGTGATAATTTTATCTGCTTCTACATGTTATATAGGCATTTTGGGTCTTCTGGCCCCCATAATTCGGCTTTTCTGAATATGTCTGCATGGAGGGAAAATCTGTTCTTGTAGTCCACAAATGAATGTTGTGGGGCAGGATCTGTTCATTAGAGAATTTTTACCCAAATATACCAGAGTCCGTCTTTGCATTTGGTCTAGACAGTATATTTTTTGATTAAATAGGAGGCCTGTAGACCTTATTAAAAGAACCAACAAGCTAGAAGAGCAATTTTAGCAGAACAAAGACAGATCTTGATTTTAATGGTCCTGGGCAAGCAGCTGTTGTAATTAGCTGGGAAATAGTTTCAAGCAACAAATATTTAGAAAACTTGACGCTGCTTAAGGAATACTTATGGGGAGAAATAGCTCATCATCTGAGGGAATTGTTCACTCCAATGAGCTGGGAATGTGAGCTGCTGCAGTGCCTGGATGCTGTCTGCCTTTGGTGCTTTCTCACTGATTTCCAATTTTTTACCAGTATTCCTGGATTGGTCAGGTGGAGGCTATTTTAGAGCACTTCTGGCTCAGCCCTTCACCATACTTTTTCTTCCCCTCCTTTTGGAACTTTTGACTGCAGGAAGGCAGGTTTTTTTTTTTGAAAGCAGAATATTCTAAATGGAATTTGGGAAGTGCTGAAAAGTGTTTAAAGTCAGACCCAACGTAAAGAATAACCCTTGCTGCAAAAAAAAAAGCACAGAAAACTTTTTCTTCGCCCGTTTTCAATGTGGTATTAAAGCTTCTAAATAATGATTTCTACTTGTTAAAGCATTTTTCATTCTAGAGGTATCTGCCACGCATTCAGCAAAAAGGATGTCAAATCAAAATGAAATAGAATGTAGATATTTGTTTTTAGTGACTCAATGAATTTGGGAGTGAAGCTTTCATGTCATTGTAAAAGAAAGTGTTTTAGTGTGACTCAGGCTTTTAGTCACCTGTTTATTGGCTTCATCACCATGTGGATAAAAATAAGGCCTTGCAGAGCTTTGACAGGTACCAATTTTGATGTGTCCCAGCCAATGACCTCAGCGTGGTGTGGTATTAGTAGTGTATATTCCTTTCTGCTCTTATTATTTCATGTAGAATTTTTTGCTTCCTGTGATCAGTGTGCATTTAACAAGGTTATTGTACCCCTTCACTAAGTGTCCTCTCCTGGCCCTTATTTTCTGGCTCATCTCACATTCCCAGTGATTTTTGCTTACTTTGATACTTATTCTCAGCTCTCAGATCTCATTAAATTTTCTGAGCTGTTGGTTTTTGAATTTATTTCTGCTCTGAGTGAAGCTGTCTGCATTCACACATGAGTCAGTAGTAATTTAGAAGAAATTCTGCAGTTTATAGGCAATCTGGTTAAAGGATGGTTTACTAGATTATTCTGGAGAAAGATTCCCTCTGTGGATAAACAAAGATGACAAACAGAAGATGATGCTGAATAAGCCTATAAAACACCAAGAGAAAACAGAAAAAACAGCCATTTTGCTGATTACATCCCCCTGCCCCCTCCCAGTCATACAAATCCACTCACCTGGTGTCTGTTGGGTTTTTCTTTTAGTTTCTTTTTCTGTATATGAAGTTTTAACTGTAAAACACAGGTTAATGTAGAATGTTTTTCTCCCTTTTGACATGCTTTTTTAAAACCTTGTAAATAATTCCTTTATACTGCTTTACACAATTTTTCTTGTAGATCCAGTTAATGTAGAAAATATCTCTTTTCAGTTGGCATTTGTATGTAGAGTCAGACCAGCAAAAGCCCCTTTGTGCTGGATGGAACATTTCACAGGATACCATGGCATTTGAAAAACAAAATGTTTTATAGCCTTCTCATCTGCTCTTAAACATCTAGGACATTAGAATTTGTGAAAGTGGCAAATATTAGTGGAGCCAAGATGTCTGGGTTGACTGTGGCATGTAGGACTACTTTTAAAATTTCGATGGAAATCGTGCCCAAATTGGTGATATCAAAGTGTGTCTACATAGACACCAGATGTTGGTGCTTTCAGTCTGGTTCTCCATGGTCACAGTGTCACTAAATCCATGGGCTAAATGACAGCAGGCTGAAAACACTCAGTGAAAAATAAGGATGAGGGGGGTGTGGGGTCAGGTTGTATTTTCCATATATGTTCATATACAGTCATTATTTAACATTATTTAAGGCAAATCACTGACAATTCCTGCTTTGATACTACCTGTGTTTATAGCCTGATGGAGCAATAGAGGATTTTAGGGGTAGGAGATTAGCAAGCTGGGATTTTTCTGAAGCATCAAGTGAACTATTATTCCATTTATAAAGCGCAGTCAGTTTGCTATAGTGCAAAGGGACTTGAACATTGCAGCTGGTAGGACAGAATTCCCTCAGCTTCCCAGCCTCAAAGTTATGTTCTGGTCATGGAATTCTAGTTCAGGTGTGTTCTCAGCATGAGCCAAGCAAAGGACTAAAGTTCACTACTTTTCCTATTTCCTGCTTTGAAGTTGCTGTGAGGGAGTGTGTGAACCTGAGGCTGCTGTGCTCTGGAGCAGCTTTAGCCAGAGAAATCTGTGTTGGGGTTTTTAGATTTCTGTGGGCTTGTGGCTCAATTCATTGCTTGCAGGGCTTCCTCCTTCCTCTCATCATGTATTTCTTCTTCATTTTCTCACCTTCACTCAAACCCCTGGCTGGGGTATTCAGGAAAATTTCCGGAGTATTCAGGAAAGCACCTTTTCATCTGGGGTAAGAAGTTCAGCAGCCCCAGGAGCCATGTGAACCTGTGCACACATCTGTGCTTTAAAGATACTTAGGTATGGAAAGATTGAAACTGGCACCTCCTTCAGTTCTCCTGATCTTTATGGTGCTTCCCTCGTGAAATCATTGCAAAGGTACCTAAATATCTATACAATTAATGTCGAGTGAGACAGACATCTAAGTCTCCCAAAGTTTTGCTATTTAAACTTCCAGTACTCAACTTGCTCCCTATACTTTGATGCTTAAAACTCACGAATGAAATATCTATTCTCAGGATCTTTGATCTTACTGTACTTTCAGTTAGGCACCTTAATAGAGTTAAGAGTGGTTAGGTGTCCCTGTAGGTGCCTTTCCACATATTTGTATGTCTAAATATCTTTGTAAACTTGTCTTTCAACGACATTGCAAAGGAGAACTCGGTGCAAAAACCAGCACGCCAGAAATTTTTATTTTCTTTCCAACTGCTTCAATGTTGGCATTGCTCTGACAAGGGTTTAAAAAAAGCAGTTTGAGTATTGGGATGCAAATTAACATAGCAAGCAATTAAAGTCAATTAAAACAGGATGCAGTGTAATTAGAAACAGTTGTGTTCACATTGATATTCAGAGAGCTTCGATGTGTTGAAAGAAAAGAGAACAATTCAGGAAACTTTTAATGCCTACAGATGTGATGATGATACTAATAATGGCCCTGATTTTGAAAACACCCCATCCTCCCTCACCTCATGAGCTCTTGGAATGCATGAGAAAATGAGAACCTATGCAATGGAATTACTGGGAGACTCCAACATGGCCTGCAAGTGGTGCCTTCTCTTCCCTTTGAACTCAGGGAATTTACCTGTGACAGTGCAAGACAAGCTGCACTTTTGCAGCCTCATTAATTGTGTGAACATCAACACCAGTAAGTTGTCAGCCCTGTCAGCTGGCTGGGGAAGGGTGTGTCTCTCCCACACGTACTTCCTTGGTATCTCTTTCATTGTTGTTCTGGGTATCTGCATTGGTATTTATGGCCAGAAATACTGAGCCAATTGAGCTGTATTTATATCCCCTTTCTGCATGGCAACCACAAAGGAAGGGAGAGTCTTCAATGCTCTAAAGCTGAGGCAGAACTATCCTGATGACAAAAAAATATACTAGAGGTTGTGGTTGTAGCTCTTGCAATGTTAGTAAGGTGTGGATGGGCTGGGGAAGGCATTTGGAAAAGCAAACAGAGGTGTTTGACTGCAAACCTGGATTACAGACCGGGATTGCAAAAATCCCTTCACATGACCTCTCTTGGGTACAGAGGTGAGTGGTTTGGGCTTTTCCTTGATCGAGCTGAGTGAGGAAATATGCCCTAAGGAACCTGGGCAGAAATGTGCCTCTGCAAGATTGCAATCTGATGGCTCTGGTGAAACGTTTCAGGGCAGTGGTGGGATGGACAAGGCAGCAGGAGATGTGCTGCACACCAGGGTGGTGGATGAAGCACCACACAAGGAAATGTTTTTACAGATATTCAGGTGCAATACCTTTAATGTCATCAAATATATGTGTCTGTTGACTACCCTCTATTAAAAGCAACTATTGATTTAAAACAAGTATAAAAAAAAACCAGCTGGCAAAGGACTAAATACAGAAACATGAGAACCATTAGTGGCTACGCTGTCCTATCCACCCAATATAAGACTCAGAGCAGGACCATGTCCATTCTGGGTATTTCTTTTTTAGTTCTCATTGCCTGATGATCCGTTTTTATTTGAAACTTAAATGTGTAGAGACAAGTTCTATTTGAACTCAGCCAGGTGGATCAGTTTGCCTTTCCACTAATAGTCAATAATGTGGGCAGTGGGATAAAGCTTTCCATCTGCCATTGTATTGATTTAGGAATTCATCAATTCAGCTGCCTGAGACCTTATAGGATTATAATGGTGGGCTGCATTTCCTGGGAAAATGATGGTTTGTGTTTTCAAAAGGGATAAGGCACCTGAAAGATAAGTAGATGCTTAAAGTCAGTGAGAGTGAAGTGTCTAAATATCTCTTCTGGTTTTAAGTTCCTCCATTTCTGGGTGTACCTGCCCACAAGATCATTTCATGTTTGGGGTTAAATACTCAGCATGGTCTGAAAATCAGATTTCAGCTCATTAGTTATGAAAATGTGTTTAAGAACACTTTCATAGGTCCATTCTCTGATGTATGGCTTTCATTCACACAGGCATGAGACTTTTGAATTTAAAATGCATATTTTTCAGGGTTGTATTTTTCACCAAATGATTTCTCCCCTTCTTGCAGCATGTTAAGTAATTTTGGCTTGTGGAAGGCAGATGTGTAAGAGTATCATCTCACATTACAATAGTTACACCTACTCTGCTATAAAGAATTGTGGAGATTTAATTTTAAGGTAGTTATTATTTAAAGAAATATTTATAGTGACATGGGATTTATCATTGAATCCATCCCTGAGTTTGAACAGCCAGGTACTGCTCTCAGGTTTTTGACTGTAAAATGGGACTGTCTGCTCCATTTTTCCTTGGGAAAACATGACTTCTTGCAGCTTTCCGGAAAAACTCAGTCATTCCTCATGTGGAGAATAAACTGATTTCTGAAAAAAAAACAACAAGGGCCATATTGTGAAAACAGAAATTGCTGGGCTTGAGCACCTCAGAAATTTTGCCTGAAGGTGCTTTGTATGATGAAGTTTCCCTTAACAAATCTCAAGGAGAGATACATAGCACTGGTCCTTTAGGCTTGCTGAAATGTTTATTCCTCAAGCACAGGCACACAGTCTTATGAGATGACAGTTTAGTGATTACCATGTATTGTTCTATAACACATATAATTAATTAACTCCTCTTATGAGTCCACTTCCCTGTACCTATGTTTGGAATAGTACGTGGGATAGTAATAGCAGAGCATCTGGTCACTTGTCACCAAGGGAGGGAAAATAATATACTTAAAGAGAGCTTCCCAATCTCTCTGTAAAAAAAAAAGTATTGATCTTTCCAACAAGACTTAAAGAATTCAGAAAGGAATATGTTGGAGGACAAAACTCACCTACACGAACAAAAGCATCAAATTCCACCAGAAAAGAACTTGAGTTTTGTTGTTGTTTTTTTTTTTTTTTTTTTAATCTAATGGCCAAATGGGTGTGGAACTGAAGTTTTGTTGCAGTTGGAAGAAAATATTTCTCTAAAGTTTGTTTCTTCTCACTAGGTTGTATATGTCACAGCCACGTTCCCCTACATCATGCTGATGATCCTCCTGATTCGTGGAGTAACGTTACCAGGTGCTTCCGAGGGGATAAAATTCTACTTGTACCCTGACATTTCTCGGCTTTCTGACCCACAGGTAGGATCATGGTCCATGGATTTATTTGCCTCTCTGACTGGGGAAAGCTTGCAAGGGTTTCTTGATTTTGAAGTTTGCACACAGGTGATTGCTGGATAGTGGTTTGTAGCTGGAGGTTCAGAAATGTGGATGAGGCTTTAAATCCATCACTGCTTAGGTGTGTTTTACTTTTTGAGTTGTAAAGTACCTTGGTTGATAAATGAGAATCTCCAGAACTGTGCAGTTGCAGTTGGGGCTTCTGCTGCTGAGGGGAAAGAGCATTGCCACGTGTTGAACAGGAATAGATTTAACTGAGACTTAACCATTTTATGGTTCTTTGCTCATTCCAAATCTAAATCGCAGTCAAGATTAGTAGAGAATTTATTAATTGAGCTGATTGCTGTCTTTGAAGTAGATGTCTCTACATGCAACCAAAGGGGAATGAAATACTCAAACCAGGAACTCTGCCTGTTTTGTTGTTTCCAGAGTAGAGTTGAACGTGGAAATAATGGATTAAGTTGGTTTTTTCCCAGTGATAGATAAGTAAAATAAAACAGTTACTATAAATAATTTGTCTGATATTGAAGAGGGAACATTACAAGATCTCTGTAGAACCTGAGACATTGCAGACAGTATTTTATTTATCTGGTTTGGCAATGTAGAAGACATTATACAGTGTTGCTCCTTTGGCTATTACAATATTAAATAGATCCTGAGGTGGAGATAGAAAGGAATTTGGGAATATTTGTCAAAATGAATTTTTTTAATCTGCTTAATGAAAATGTGTCAGCATAATTTCTTTTTTTTTTTTTTGTCTCTGCTTACTGCAAATGCGTATTTTGTTGCAAAAGACAATAGAGGGGACCCTTTCCTTGAAGTTTCTGAAATGGCTGATTTGTGTAAAGTTTGCTTTAAGCCGGTAACATTTCTACAGAAGAAAAAAAAAAAACACCAAAAAGTAAAAGATTCATTTAAAATATTGAACATTTTAGTTGAAAAATTAATCAGGTTGCCTCTTTTGGCTTCAACAACATTCAGCACAGGTGGGAGGTGAGAGAAGGGCTTTGGAAGTGGTGTTTGAGCAGCAGATTTCCAATGTCCAGCTTGCTTAGAGGTGGCCCCAGGGCACCTGAGAAATTAGCACTGTACCAGAGGAAAAAACAACAGGATTCTCTGACACAATCCCAGTTATTTGTTTGCAACAGAACATTGATTCAGACTGGAGTCAGTCTACTTTCAACTGAACCCCAAGTGTCTGAACTCATCGTGCCTGAGACAAGAAATTCCTCTGTCATAAACTTATCTGAGACCATGGGTGGCATTGGTTTGCTTTCTGCAGTTGGTGTTTGACCCACTGTGTGTTCTGAGAGCTGAAGTTCCCCTCTGCCTTAACCAGGAGTGGCACTGAGTGCCCTTCTTTTGTGCCACACCGTGGTCATTGTTCCACCTGCAAAGTCTCTCAGCCTGGTGTGGAATCCTGGAAGGACCTGGATAGGAAGGGACCCTACAGACCATCTCATTCCACCACCCTGCTGTGGGTGGGACACATTCCACTGCATCAGGTTGCTCCAAGCATCGTCCAGCCTGGCCTTCAACACTTTCCAGGGATGGGGCATTCACAGCTTCTCTGGGCAACCTGTGCCAGGGCCTCACCACCCCCACAGGGAAGAATTTTTGTCTAATATCTCATCTAAACCTACTGTCCTTCAATTTGAAGGAATTCCCCTTTGTCCTGTCACTACATGCTCTTCTAAATTCTCTCCCTCAGTCTTTCTTGTAGCTCCCTTCAGGTCCTGGAAGGCCACAATTATGTCACCCCTAAACCTCCTCTTTTCCAGGCTGAACAACCCCAGTTTTTCCAGCCTTTCCTTGTAGGACAAATGCACTTCCTTGTAGGAACGGGAGGCAGTTCTTACATCCTAAGTGTTGGTTCCTTCCCTTTTGCAGTGGTGGACAAGGGCCCTGTTAACAGGATTTTGCCCTGAGTGTGGATTTTTCACGTGCCACTGCCACCCTTCCTTCTGTTTGTCATTGAAGGAGGGCATGCAAGCTTAAGGGACATTATTGTCAGCTACAAGGGGGGTTTATATGCCTATTTACCACCCTGTTTCCACTTGTAAAGAAGTATGTCGTTACCATGACAATTTGCAAAACACACAGTATTAGTGTAGCAGTCTGGGAAGCACAAAACACTTCAGACACGTGTGTGTGTCTCTGCTTGTCCCACACGTATAGCTCAGCTAAATTCCCTAAAATGCCTTTTGGGAACGCTCAGTGGGTGTTTTAACGAGCCAAATTCCTCCTCCAGTTCAGTGCCACGTTGCTGTACTTCAGCCGCGGTATTTTAAGCACCTTTTTAGCAGGAAAGAAGCTGAAGTAAAACACCGTAACTGAGATGGTGAACACTGACGCAGGCTGAATTGGTTTTAGAGAGTTGTTTTGGCGTTGGGAAAAGGCTATTCCATCAAAACGGAAATATTTTGAAGTTCAATATTTGAAGAAAGGTTTCAGAATCGTGGGTGGGATCTCCGGTCAGTTTTCAAGAAATAAAGGAAGCTTAGCTTTTCGGTCATAAAAATAGAATTTAGCACAACTCTTTTTATTAAAAAACAGCAGTAAAACAGCATTGGTTAGGTTTATTGCAGCTTTTAGTACTAACAAGATAGATATAGAGACATTTTCCATTTTATGGAAATGTTGAACTTAATGTTCAAACTCAAAATATTTGAACAACCCCCCCCCATTCCACAAGCCTTTTCTGAATTGGTCCTTGAGCTTTTTGCCAAGAAGCACGTATAGGACAACTGAAATAACCTTGAGATTTGTGCTTCTTTCCATCTTTACTGTTTTTTTTTTATTTACTCCACAATATCAAAACCTAAAGCATGTGTAGTATCAGAGGCTGTTTTCCTCTTCAGCTGGAGGCCTGTTTCAGTCCCTTTCCAGGGGTACTGTGTCTGCATTAGGAGAGTGGTATTTGAACCCCAGTGCCAGCTCTGTTTGCTGTGGGTCAAATAAATTAAGTTTCTCTCCGAGGCTCACTTTAGTTTGAAGTTCTTGAATCTTCTGTCTTTGCGTAATTTGCATTTCACAGTTTGTTAGAGCTTTGTGAGCAGCTATTCATCTGCCTTTTCAGTCCCTCTCAGCTCTCCAGTGCCGTGTTCTCCATTTCATTTTTATATTCTATCTCTTCAGCAGACGGTCTGAAAATGCCAGCTTTTGTCCTGTGTGTCTGTAGAGCTCATCCCAATCACTTTTTGTTGTAACAGAGGAAGCATTAACAGCCCCAAGCTCTATTTAAGCCCCAGAAATGCTTTGCTTCATCAACACTAAGGTCTCAATAGCTTTCATGCTCAAATTGCCTTGAAATACATCCCTCTCCCTTAATCTGGATGATACAGGTGCTGTTTGTAGCCTAAATATGGGATCTTTCCCGAGTTATAACTCACACAAAAGAAGGACTTTATCAAATTAATAGGATTGTTATGGGTTTTGTATGCAAGTCTGACACAGAGTATGGTTCTGGTTGTCCCTCAACAGATTTAAGTCACTTAATATGTAGCTGTACTTGTGTGTGGTGCCCAATGCTCCTTTTTTTTGGGAAAGCATTTGGCTCTTTGTGATAGGATTTTACAAACATTTGTGCATGGAAGAGGTTAAATGTGTCTAGTACTAGCAGACATACCAGTTTGATGGATCAGGAAGTTGGACAATGATATGGAAAAACACACACATGTAACTTTAAACTCTTCTGTAGCAGTGAATTCTTAAAATGAGAAGGCAAATAGAGATTTCATGTTTATTGGCTGAGTTACTCTCTTTTTTAATTAAAAATATGTATTGTTTTAATGAAGATTCTCGTGAGAGCAGCTGTAGGGATGGGCATGTCAACACAGACAGACTTGCACACTCCTCTGAACAAGTTGGTGCTTACCAAAACCTTGAACAAGTTTACATTTCTATGTGGGAAGAACACAGGTTGCCCTTTCTCTCTGATACACCTTCATGTGAATGTTAAACATGATGACTGAGGCCAAATTACATATAAAATACAGGAAATTGGGAACCATGAGAGGTAGAATAGATCTGATATTTCTCTGATCTTTTGTTTACAATGGGAAAGTGTTAAAATTGCAATAAAATTTCTGAAGGTAGAATGCTGCAATACTTCAGCTAATGAGAGTTCACTCTTAGGTAGCCATGACTGTGCATGTGGCTCTGCAGGGCTTCCAGGTATTTCTGTGGGCATTCCTACCCAACTGGAAAATGGCTTCCAGAAGGACTTCTTCCATAAATTTGAAATTTGGTTGTCTGCATTGTAGCTCACTGGACCTTCCTTCTCGAAAATAAGAACCAAAACACAGATGCACAGCAATGAGCATCAACCTAACCTTAAAAGGCCTTACACTTAACAGATTTATAATACAAAGGTGACTTTCTTCCCTACATTGCCCTCCGGCTCAAAACATGATTTCTTCCTGCATTTTTCTGTGTGGCACTTAGGCTAACTTTTCATGGTCTGTGTGTTTGTAGAGAAAGGAACATGTTAGTGTACTGGATATTTGATTTAGAGAAAACACTTTTTTTTTTATTGGTAGAAAATAACTTGGAATAAATGGATGTTTTTTTCCTGAAGATTGTATTTTTCCTTATGTACTCCTCAATTTTTATATTAGCGTGAGTTTATTTTGCTAGTTATTTACTCCTTAGCATGATCCTAGTATGTTTCAGCATCTACATAAAATTCTACTTTTAAAAAGTTGCTGAAACTGGAAAAGATTGCTTTCCAATTCGGCTGATTACAATATACATAAGTGAGAGACATTTGGGAATGCTATACAGATCTAGAGGTAATATTTTCTTAAATCCTGATCTGAAAATCCAAACTGGAAAAGCACCGGAGAATTTCTCTTCCCTCAACTTTTAATTTCCGGTGTCTGGGAATGCTGAGTTACCTCGGCAAGAAGAAATGACCCAGAGTGATTCAGATTTAGGACTTGCAGCCTTGGAATCGAGCGACTCCCACAATCCTATCGCCACCTCGAGGCCAAGGAAGCCTTTTCCAAAGGCAGAGGAAAATCCTTCCTGCCTTCGAAATTGGAGCAAATGCTACATTGAAACGTAACTGTTAAGTCTCTCTGCTTTCTTTAAAAGTGAAGAAAAAATATTGTAGAAGAAATTTTGATTTTATTTTTGGGTGATTTCATGCTCAGAAAATCAAGGGAACTGCACAGATTCCTGAGTAGTGGATTTTTGACCTGAACTGCATCTAAGCATCCTGAGCCTTAAAACAGAAACCTGGGAATTTTCATATGTTGGCAATGAAATGATGTCTAATTGCTGGAGAATTTTGGGATGCTTTTATTGTTCTGAAACATGATAAGTAATGATCTTAGAGGTCTCTTCCAACCTTAATGGTTCCATGATTCCCTAAGTGAAAAATGTGTAGTCTAATTAGAAATCTGCTTCATGGCTTATATTCAGTAGATAGTCAGCCTAGTTTTTAGGCATAGTCCTTGGAAAAGTGGTTCAGAGGCAGGTCACAGGTCCCAAATCTTACCATGCTTTTAGCATCTCTGAGTCTAGTCCTACCTTCACCAATTTGACTGTAATAAGATTTTGTGCACTTTTGTTTTTTAAAAAAACCCCAACATTTAGTTGGTATAAAATAGCAATGAGAGGAGAATGCCCAGTTCCCATCACACTCCTGCAATTCTACTAAAAGTTTTGGAATTTACTCTTGTTTTTCCCACCAGTTTCTGCCCATTCTCTGTGCTCTTTGTTTCATCAGGTATTGACTTTCTGAACCAGGCAATTGTGATACACACACGTGAGTTGCAGTAAATTTAAAATCCAGGGCTGAAAGTATGAAAATCCTGAGCTGAATTTATTATCTGTATAAGTGGAACTCCCACTTTGAACAAACAGTCTTTTGTCCATTTGATGTGGGCACTCAATTTCAAACCATTCTTTCAGTGAAAGGATAAAAGTAATGCTGCTGATTGTGAGGCTCGTGTTGCTGTTAGGCAGGCAATCTCTACCCAAACTTTTAAAATTTAAACTGGGAAAAGCATGAATTCTTTCTCCAACTCTGCTGTTCACACCATCATTACAAATTACTGAGGTTTGAAATGATAAGGGAAGTCCAGATGTAGCCCAGTAAAATGCTCAGAAACATTTTACCCTACAATGCAGTTTATAATCTCCACAGTGAGGAACTATTTCATTTACTTTGAACTACAGCTTTTGCATTACAGATTGTTTATGTGGTTTTAAAGAGCAGGAAGACCAGGAAATTGCAGAGATGCTCAACAAGGCCATAAATTGCTCCTGGGATGGATTCTGTTCCCATTTTTCCCAAAGAAAGCCTGAAGGGCAAGTCTGAGAGCACATCACATTTCCCCTGCTCAAAGGCACATCCACAGTGTTCCCTGGCAGGGAATCTGCATTCTAGGGATTGGGAACATGCATTTCCAAAGGATGGGATGAAAACATCT
This sequence comes from Manacus candei, assembly GCF_025592945.1. Classification (NCBI taxonomy): domain Eukaryota; kingdom Metazoa; phylum Chordata; class Aves; order Passeriformes; family Pipridae; genus Manacus; species Manacus candei. Next base: position 1,643,237 of record NW_026138084.1, read on the forward strand.
GGGGGCTTTTCCTGTGACAGAAAATGACTCTTTGTGATGCCTGGAGCACCTTAGTATTTGCTCACCACATGAGTTATGGCACTGCAAAGGTTTTGGGTCTATTTAAACATGCTGTGGGAAAGGCATGATCTAAATTTCCTGTATCATTGCTGTTCTGTTGGGGTGTGTGAGTGAACACTCCACGTCTTTCCACACCTCAGCAGCATAATATTGTGACTATTAATTTTTATGGAGCAAATGTGCTTTCTGAAGTCTAGTTATTGCTTTGGGGAGTTATTCCAAGCCCTGAACAAATAGTTTGCCTCCTCCTTCCCATGCTCTCTCCTTGTGTTTTTTGCTATTGCTACCCAAGTAACAGCAAGCTGAGCAGGCAAGAGCAGGTTTTGGAAGTGAGAAGGGACTTCTTGAAAGAATGGGGTCATTTTGTAATTTCTCAGGGACTTTTGGGCCACATGGAATCTCTTCCAGCTATCCTTGCAACCCCTTAGCAACCTTGGCAATGGAGAGACATCATCTGAGTTTCAGGGAAGCTCTAATTGCACCTTAATATTAGACTTTATGGCTGGTGTGATGTGCCACTGGAGGGAGACAGGATCCACACATTAAGGCAGTGTATTGGCATAGCAGGTGGAGACTTTTCACTGTTTTCATGATGGCACCTGAAAAGAAGTACTAGTGAAACCTGAAGGGCCAGTTGGTGCATAAATTAAATAACATCCTCAGGAACATTTAAAGAATTACAAATACTACCAATGACTTCATCCTGTCATCCTTTAGAAGTTAATTCTTCTAGGAAGAGAAAAGCTGTTGTTAAAAATACGTGATCCAGACGAAATTAAAAATTGGTACAAAAAATGCAAAGTGATATATGGATATAAATGAGGAAATAATAAGAGGGGAGCTTGCACACAGTGAATCAGTAAGTGAAGCAAATAAATATTCCATGCTACTTCTGTGACAGTCACAAGTGGGTTTATGATGCCAGAGAAATAGAGGCACTGGAAATATTTAGTTATTTTAAGGATTGCTAATAGGATTCTTGTTAATCCTGTTATTCCAGAGGAACGAGAGAAAAAAGTAAAGGAGGAGATTACTACACTAGTGGAATGATGTGCAGCTTGCAGAAAATCTGTGATTTACTGTTTAAAAAACTGAGTATTCCTAAAGATTATTATTTGAAGACCTGTACCAAAAAAAAAATGCTTTCTAATCCCCTTGATATTTTTGAGGCTCTTTTTATTTCCATCCTAGAACTGGAATAACAGTTGAATTCTGAAAACAGTCCAACAAAAAGGCTGGGCAAGCATTGGCAAAGAAGTGTAGTGTGTGCAGCCCATAACCTGCCCTTGGAGAGGTGCCACTGTAGGGATTGGCTGTGAGCCTGGAAAGGTGCCTACCTTGGGCTGCTGAGGAGATGGAGTGGGGCTAACACATTCTTTCCTCAGGGGTACTGAAGTTTTCCCCTGAAGGCATTCTCTGAACTCCTGGAAATCCAGGAGGCAGAAAGGAACAGCTCAGGTGCCGCCTCCCAGGGCGGGCACTGCTGTGTGGGCATCTCACAGCCACACACACGTGCCTTCCCGAGGCTCTTCCTGCTCTTCCCTCTTCCTGTCAGGCTCTTTGTACCCACTGGCACTTAGTCTGTATAACACTCTGCACACATATGTGATTTACTGCAGGGGAAGTGTGGGAAAGAGAGAAAAAAGGGATAGAAAGCGAGGAGAGGGAAGCTGGGAAGAGGAGGTGGGAGGCGAGCGGTGACACTTGCTGGCACACTGCCCTAATGGATGTGGGAAAACGAGCTGCTTCTCCCATCCTGGACTGTCACCAGCCAGGATCCAGGATCCAGGAGAGCAAATTGGGAAGATGGGGAGATGTGTGTGTTGGCAGCCGTGACTTTCTGATGCTCTCCATTGTGCTGAATTGTTGACTAATCCCTTCCTTACAGATAAAGATCTTAATTGTATTAGTGTGGTTTTTCCTTAGGTCATTGAAGTTGGGTTGACTATGAACTGCTTTACCAAGCTTTGATTACTTGTTTCTGCCTTAAAATGTTTATATACACTACAGTTATGTCATGAAAATTGCCCCGAAGATAAATTATAAAATGAGATATCAATGTGTTTTCTTAATGTCAGATTCTGCATGACTTGGGGATACAGTTTGTATTCTTTCTTCTAACATAAATTCTCATGTGCTGATGTTAAATTCCAGAAAACGTTGTAATGCAGGAATTCCTGTGAAGGTCATTAATATTTTTAGAGGTATCTTCCTTAACTGTGTTCACAGCCTTAATTTCCATCTGTTGACATATTTCCCCATATGGATGTTTGTAGACAGCTACTTTAAACACCGGGGCTCAGTAAACTGAGCATTCTGTGACCATTTGCAGCAAAATCCTGGCTGCAAGAGTAGCTTTTCGTGCCACTGGAGAAGAGAGGCAATAACATGTGCTTTGTCACACCAGTGCCAGCCCAACACTGCTGCTTCAATTTAGGGCTGGAGATAAAAGAGAAGGGGAAAGAAGTGTCCAACCGTTGCAGAGAGAGAGAGGCAATAAAAATGCGTTGAGCAAACGTGTTACAAACTTGGCAGGAAATCATGAGGTGCTGATGCAGTTTGTGATAAAGGTTCACTGATCTTTCACTCCTTTGTGGTCAACTCTTGAACTTTTCAGGGAACACTTGAATCAAAGTTCTGTGTTTGCCTACTGATATTTTAACAGAAAAAAAAAAACCCACAAAACATTTCACACAGACCAGATCTTTAAAAAATATTTTTATTTTTACGAGGTGTTTTTTCTTTTAGTTATTTTTACTATTACTACTACTACATTTTGAAACCAGATCTTGTTTAGGACTTAAAAATGGAATGCTTCATTTTAAAAAAACAGAGACATAACATTTGAGTTCTCAAAATAACCTTTCAGTATTTGACCAAATGCTTTTACTGTTTGCCACAAATTTGCAAATAATGCAAATTAAACTGAATCTTCATCCTCCTGTGAAATTAAATATTTGATCCGTATTTGCAGTAGCTCCCTGAGTGTCAATAAGTGAGGTCCTGAATACAGTTCCTAAATGGCATTTTTTATTCTAGCACTTTTTTGGTCTTGATCTCAGCTTTACTTTACGTTTCTGCCAGCTCTGTGGCACACAGAGTGGAAAACACAAGGGTTTTCCACTGCCCAGCTCTCTTTAAAAAGGACCAGGCTCACAGCAGAATTTCACTGAACGTTGAGTGGCTTGTTTACTAAAATTTGCCAGTTGGGTATACAGCTCCTGTCACTCTAAAAAAAACCCCGTGCTTTTAAAATACTCTAAATCCCTCTGTGTAAAATAATAAAACCACATGGTGACTCTAAGGGATGTTCACAAAAAGTATAGTCTAAGCTGGTGCTTTCCCAGCCTGGAGGTCTCAATGAACTTGTTTATCCATCCACAAAAGTGAGCAGAACATGGGTGGGAAATGATTGCAGCAGTTGAAGCAATGAAAAATGTGTACATGGGGAAGTAGCATTCAGAGAGTGACTGTTTTATGAAGGAAGGCAGAAAATGGGGCACAGGATTAGGGATTGCAAATTAAAGTGATCTGTTCTGTATCTTGATCTTCACAATAAGGCAGGTGCTCCAGAGTCATTGTATTGAACATGGCTTGTTCTTCCATCAGAGGAGAGGGAAATGTTCGCCCAGCATTTGCATCAGTCCAAAAAGTTCCTTTTTGCTGGAATGACCAGTGTCACAGCCAGAGCAGACATAGATTCCTCATCTTGAGTGAATGAGGCAGAGGCTGAATAACACAGGGGTAATTTACTTCCATGCATATTTTGAGACTGACCAGGATGAGTTCCAGTACTGGTATATCAGTGATAAATGTGTCTTTGTATTTTTATAACACGACTTACCTGCAGATTTTGAAGTTGTTTAGTTTTGAAGTAGTTTTAGGTGTTTGGGGGTTTATGCTCTGGCTTAAATTTTTACTTCAGTGACATGGTCATAGACATGCAAATAGAAGTAAGAGATAATACTAAAATGTACAGGTAAAGAATGCAAGACTAAATGAGTTGGCAGCAAGTGGGAAAGGGCAAGAAATAAACAAAAACACAGCACCTTTTTTGTCTTTTTGCCATCCTGTTTTGCTGAGCACTGGAGATGAGAGATATCAGCCTTCAGGGGGAGGGGGAACGTGGAAGAAGTGATTCTGAGGAATAAACACGGCATCAAAGATGTTTGTGGGTTGGAAACACCTCTACATCTTTCTCTGCTCCTGGCTGGGTATGAGGAAGAACATTTGCCAGCACATCAGCTCTGAACACCTCAGATAAGCATTTCAAATAACCCCAGGATCTCAGGAGTACACTGTTTGTTTCCCAAACTAACTCCCCCCAGACAAATCTGTTACAGAGAAGAGAAGACAAACTTATCCTTGTAGGTGTTTTACTTTGCCTTTCTCCATCCCTCCTTGTATTTATTTATAAAAACTATCCAGGGTGCTCATTCTGATTTTTAACTCTGGAGTTGAATGCTGTTAGTAGCTCCTTACCTGGTGTGAGCTTCCTTAAACTGTCAGGGGGAATCTCATTGACTTGTAAATAAGAACAAGGAGAAATCCCAAGTGCCCCTTAAAAAAAAATCTAAATCCTAAGGTCTGAGATTGATTGGATAAACTGTTGCTCTAGGCTTGCTAGAGCAATCTCAGAGGTTCTTGGCACATAATCCTGGGTAGATGCCAGGCTCTTGGTTTGGTTCCAAGCAAATTCCAGCTCCCATTCACCAGCAATTAACTCTGAGACACAGAGTCAGCTGGGACATCCCAAGTTATCATCTTTGTATCAGTGCAGTGCTGTCCTGACAGTCACAGAGATATGGCCACGCTCATCCACCCACAGAATTCCCTTTGTCCCATTCCACAGGCCAAGCCAGTGGCTGGTCCTCCTACCCTGAGGTGCCACACCAAATTCCTTCCTGGTGGCCTGGTTTGCACGCCCTCCATAGCTGTGCCTGGGGGCTGTTGAAGATGCTACAAGACTTTCCACCTTTATGACTGGAGGTTTCTGGCTTGCAGGCAGGTTAAGAGTATGAGGAAAGGGGAATTTAAAGCTTAAATTAGTCATTCTACAATTCTAGAAACACCAAAATTAACCACTGTGGCTTGCTCTGTCCTTCATCACTGGTGAAATTCAAGAACAAAGAAGTAGAGTTTCTGTTTGTCTTTGAGGCTGCAGTAAATAAATATACATGGTTTTATGACATACACTTAGAGAAGAGCTCAGTATTCTGAAACAATTTACTATTGGGCAGTGCTGCCCAGAATTATTGATATAATTGATATTATTGATATTCTAGGGGTTTAACTGGGAGGTAACAATGGATTCTTACTTTTGCCTCCTAGAATTGCTGGGGTTTTTTGACTGAGAAAGATAAGTAATATGAAGCCTTTTGAATATGAAACCTTGTCTGAATTCATTTTGGGGTTTGCTGTACACAGAGGGGATGCATCCATCTATCCTCTAGGGTTGCTTGAAGACATTTTTTGGCTTTCCATTTGTATGTGCAGACAGTTCTGGGTATCCTTGACCTGTTAGTTACCTGTGACCTGCAGCCAGAAGGTTTGGGGCAGGGGCAAGTGAGGTGGGAGTCCCAGAGCTTCCTGTGCAGACAACAGAAAGATAAAACCTCCTTTGGAGAACATTCCCATTGCATGGTACTCCTGTCATTTGAATTGTGATACAGTTTAACAGATCAGATTATAATTCGAATTTATTGGTTTGGTAGAGGTTTGTTCCACTGTTTCCCCGAACATCTGGTTTTGGCAACAATGAAAAGAGGACAGTGGGTGATCTCTGCACTGATTGAACGTACTCATGCTTTTATTCTGTATTTATATCAAAATAAATGTCTTTTATGCAGTAGCTAAAGTGAGCAAAATGTGCTTTAGTGCCTTGAGAGGAATTTGAATCCTTTGCATTCTACTGTCTTCAGTCATATTAAACAGAAAGTGACAGTTCTCAAATGAAAAGAGGATTTAAGATGTTTTTAGTACAGTGGTTAACGCTCTAGGATAACTATATGGTATTCATGGTTCTCTGAGGCAGTTTTTGCTGAGTTAGGATGGGATTATCCACATCTGTAGCTTTGCTGAAGGCTGAGTGACTGAAATGTGATTAAATTATAATAAAATTATATACTTTCTTGTCTATCCTTTTGGATTCTCGACCTATACTGTCAGTACCAGTATTTGAAGGAATATGTTGCACAAGATCTGTGTTTTGAGATTACTATTTAGAAAAGATAATTAACTTTTAATTATGTCTCTATTAGTATTTATTCTGCCTCAGCATTCAATTCTTCTTATGCTTGTGAAGGGCAATATTTAGGCTATTATGTGGGCAGTGTGAAATCAATGCTGCCTTCAATTAAGCATTTCTTTGTGTAACAGAATGGCTGGTCAGAAGTTGTCACTTGGCTTCTTTAATTGATTTATTAAACACCGGTTTCAGTTGAGGGATTTCTGGAGACATTCCTGGTAAATTTAAACACATTTTTTTTCATTTTTCTTTTTGCACTTTAGGCAACAAGTTGTTTGCCTTTTTAATAAATAAAATATAGATATTATCTGGAAGCTGGACCCTGGTTTGGGGAGTATTGTATAAAACTTAATAGTTGGAGTAGCTGTTCAGAGATTTGTATTGTATTTGTGATGGCCTTAAGAAGACTGATTTGTTCATTAAATAGCAGTGGTAGCTCTGCAGGGCACTATATACCCAACAGTCACTGGTGGGCTGTATTTTTTTTTGGTGAAAAGGCAAAGAAAAAAAAGGAAAAAAGCTTTTACACCCTGTCAAACATGAAAATGGAGCTCAGCCCTCCCGGTTCTGCAGCCAAGGCACTAGTCCCTGTTTGGGTAGCAGTCAGCCAGGAACTCAGGAGGTCCTGCTGGAACCCTGCCTTAGGTTTGGCAAAAGTCTATAAAAATGGAGATGTAGTGGGTTTAGAAAAACACAAAAGAAAGTGCTATTTCACACCATGACTGAATGGTGGAACTCACTGCTAGAGGATGTGGGAGGCTGAAACTATAAATTAATTCCATTAATTATGGATGGGTCAATTGGGAGCTGTTAAACACAAGAGTCCACATATAACTTGGGGGCCCAGCTTGTTTCTGCTGGAGAATTTCTGTCCAGATTCCAGTGGCAGGTTCCCTGCCCTGGGGTGCCCACCCTGCAGGTGCAAGCTCCTGTGTCCCTACTGTAAAATAAGGTGAAGTAAATGCCAACTTGTCAGAACTATGTTCATTTGCATAGAAAATAACACATTAGTGGCTGGTTGTTACAGACACGTCGTGTAGTTTATATCTTTAATCTTTGGATGGCAATTAGTCATCATTTTCATTATCCTATGCATGGATTGGTGGGGGAAGTTGTGACAAAAGTTCTATAGGCATGGAAACATAGTAGTCAGAATAGTCAGTTTGGGTACTGACTTTGTCAGGTCACAGGTTAAGAGAATTATAAAAATAAGTGCAAGAAAATAGATAATGTTAATAGTGTAAGAAAACAGTGGAATGGACAGTCAACTCAACATGAGAATTTCTTCTGTAGAACAGGGACCATCAGACAAAGTTATTTGAAAGTATTTAAGATTATGCTTTACATAAAAACTTACTTAGAACAAAGATCATATAGCCCAGTGTGCTGTCTCTAGTAGCGGGCCCAAGAGGATTCCTGGGGGATTATCTGATCTCTGTCTCTTGAGTTCTTTGGACAGCCAAATATTTTCAGCTCAGGTGATTTCCTGAAGCCTGTGTGACTTTTCACATTCAGAAATCCCCCAAGGATTTCCCTGCCATGAAGTTTTCTGATCTCCTCTAGAGCCCTTGAAAAATTTTTGGTATCCCCAATCTGTCCTGGCATCAAGTTCAACAGGTCTGTTAATTGTGTCAGAAAGAGTTACCTCCTTTCATTAGCTTGGAACTGGATTCCAAGAACCTTCATCTGATGATTCAAAAGTTCTTACACTGGAAGAAACAGTGAACAAAGTGTCCCTTTTCTTACTTGCCTTCTGAATCATGACCTGTTAAACTGCATTGCCATCCCACCCCAGCTGAAGAAGCCCACTCAGTCTGTTCCATGCAAAATGACAGGATAGTTGAGGCTGGAGGGCACCTTTGGAGATCTTCTCCTCCAGCCTTCCATCCCAAAGCAGCTGCAACTAGAACAGGTTGTTCAGGACCATAGAATCACTTAGGTTGGAAAAGACCTTTAAGATTCAGTCCAACCACACAAAGTCTGTGTCTGGTCAGGTTTTGAGTTCTCCAAGGGTGGTGACTCACAAATTCTCTGTGGGCAACCTGATACCCTGTTTGATCACTCTCACCCTAAAAGTTTTTTCTGAAGTTTAAATGGAATTTTCTGTGTTTCAGTTTGTGCCCTTTGCCTCTTGTCCTGCTGTCAGCACCACTGATTCCCTCTTCTTTACTCCCTCCAGCCACATATTTGTACACATCTGAGTCTTCTCTCCTGAGTCTTCTCTCCTCTAGTTTGAACAGTCCCAGCTCTCCCAACCTCTGATTTCATGGTGGATGCAACAGTCCCTTGGTCATATTTGTAGCCCTTCATTGGACTGTGTCTCTCATGAACTGGGGCCCCAGCACTTGGGGGTGCTTGGCAGAGTAAAAGGATCACCCACCTCTCTAAATGGGCTTTTCCTTGTGCTTAGCCCAGGATCCTGTTGGTCATCTTTGCCCCAGGGACTCATAGTTAGCTTGTCTTCTAGTGCCTTTCAGAAGATTGTCCCCTAGAGATTTTTCCAGCTCTAACTCTCTGAAGTCACAATTGCTTAATTTTCTAAAGAGCCTTTGGTGACTGATTTTTCCCAAATACTTCTGTAAATCAAAATAGGCTTCCATCACCTTCAACACATGGTTGCCAACCCCTTAAAAAAAATTAGGAACAACAATCTCTCTTGGGGGAGTTAATCTTTTCTTTTTTGCAGTTTCCAAGTTCTACCAGCAGCTTCTGTCATGTCTCCAATTCCAAGAATAGAAGGACAAGAAGGAGCTGGCTGTGGAAATAGAGAGAGATGAATTCTGCACTGGCAGTGCTATAGGAACTTGATTGGATTCTTAATTTTTGAAATGCAGCTGCCAGTGGCACAATTCCAGCAGCTGGGCCAGACTCCGGTGTTGAGGTTCCTGCCTGTGGCACTGTGCCAGTGTAGCTGAGAAGGGGAAATATGGTCTTCACCTCTGGGCAAGGCAACATTCCCAATTCCAGCTTCATTTGCTTTGGGGCTTTTCTGGTTTTGGCAGCAGCTGGAGAAAGGTGATGCTGTGGGTTGGCAGCTGTGCTCTCATACTGCTTACTCTGCTCTCCAGGAAGAGACAGAGCATTTTCTTACAGTCACCTCTGAGCAAAAACAGAGACTGTGTGAGTAGAACTACAGTCTTAAAAGAGATGACTCCATGTCTTGATACCCTCTTGCCCGACACCATCAGAGAAAGGTAGGAATGTGATCTGATCTGAGAAAGTGTGAACGAAATGTTTAGTGCATCCATTGCCCCAACCATCCTTTAATGCTGGTGCTGCTGCTGTAGGAAATGCAAGAGCAAACAAAGGAGAAAAAAATAGGTAAAAGTGAAAAGCACGTTTTAAGAGAGCTGTTTCCACTCTGTCTGTTCTTGCCCTGTATTGACAGTGCCTGTCTGCACACCCTCCTCTAAGGAATGGAGTTGTTCTGCCTCATGGCAGGATGCAAACTGAGTAAAAGAATATAGTATTGGTGCACAGAACCAATTCACTTACACATATCCCTTGAGACAAACTCTCCAGCTGAAGACAGTTCTTTTTGTCAGGAATTAATGAGATGTTTGTGTGCATATGCAAAGAGAGAATTAATACCTTGGGTGACCTAAGGTCATGCAGTGACCTCTGAAGAGGGAATTTCTCTGTCTTTGGGACAGTGTATATAAGGGTAGACATTCTGTATAAACCTGTTTTACCATATTTACTATAATTATTCTAATCCCAACTGCCACCTTTAGGGTTCCTTCTGCAAGAGCTTTGCAGTCAAGGAAATGTTTTGTTGTGTCAGGGATTTCTCAAGTGAACAAAGATAAAATGAACATAGATAAACTTTTGGGGGATAAACTTTGATTTTCTGCTTAGAAAATTTAAATATGTTCCTGAGGGCTCTTTTTTTTTTTTAAGGTTAGAATTTATAGCATCCATTTGATTATTCCAACACAGCTCAACTTCAAAATCTTTATAATGATAAGTATTTTTTTAATTTTTACTCTGCCTATTGTGTCCTCAAGCCCATAATTTTCTAAATGTTACTTTAGAATAGTAGAATATATATGTATATATATTAACTCTTCACATATTTCAAACTTGATAAATATTTCTGCAAGTAAATGAAGCCAATAAGCTGGTCCTTTAGTTGCATTTTTTATTTTTATGAATTCTAATTTTGTCAAAACTATCAAGGTAAAATCTTGGCCCCTGGAAATTAAGGGGAAAATTTCCTTTAAGTTTTGTGCCCTAACATTCCAAAAGCTTTACCTGTTCAAATTGAACTGTAGCATTTTTAAGCATTCAGCAGAGAGGCGGCAGATTTTTTTCTCTTCTGAGTTTCCTTTCCTTTTCCTACTTTTTTTTTGAAACTGTATAGTACTAAATATAAGTGTGCTTTAAACAGGGAAATTTTCACATGGTGAAGTAGACATTAAATATGTCAGAGGTGAAATATGTGACTTGAGTAGAACCTTCAGGACTCAGAGTGCTCTGGGATCTTCAGATCCCACAGGAGTCACTGAAAATCACTGGGGACTCCTGAAGAGCAGATATTCCATTTGATATTGGGCAACTTGCTGAGGAACCCTAATGTAGGGCTTTTAATTCCCCATAAAAGCAACAGAGAGAGAATTACTTCATTATTATGTCTGATTCCTTTGGATCAGCAGCCTACAGCAATAACTGTTTAAATAATATCACATATACAATACAGAGCATTTCACTTCTCAGTCAAACTTTGCCTCAATTGGGGTTTATGTGTAATTTTAACATTCAGCAGTGGTTACTTGAACAGTATCTAACTTGCAGAAATGAATGGAAATCCCCTTGTGGGAAAGTCAGTTTAGTAGAAGGCTCAGGTTGTTTTCAGTCAGAAGAATTTGAGATCAAACTATCTTCATGCTTCTATAATTGCATTTTCTTTTGTCTCAAACTCTGGGGTTTTTAGATACTTTTTTTTTTTTTAAGTGCAGTTTGTAGGATAAGTATTCTTAAGATTGCTTAAAAAGAATTGTTGAGAATTATTATTTTTAAAGCAGATTAAATAACGTTTCACCTAACATTATATAACCTAAGTGTAATTTCCTCTAAATTTCTGAGTGAAGTTTGAAACGATGATTCATTTGCAAATATTTCAAATATCAGGGCTGAATCCTGTGTTTAGTATCTCCAGTGTTCCAATATCTCCAGCTTCAGGGATGCTGAATAAGAAACTTAAAAACATAAGAGGAGTGAAAAAAAAGGTATTAGAGAAGGGTTTGTTTTGTCACTGTGATATCACAGTTGAGCTGCTCTGTAATAGCAGTTGGGTATCTTGAAGTGAAGAACTTGCTGAGAGGAAATAGAACCCTACTACATTTGCTAAAACTCTTGCCTGCCCCTGAAAACCTAAAAGCAAAACCACCTCAGAGCCCAGCTTTCTGGCAAATGTAATTCAAACAGAATATTTGAAGAAAGAAAACTTTAAACCCCTCTTGGTTTGGATTCAGAATACTGCAGAAATTAGTCAGGGTGACCTCTCTCATCAATGTCTCAATGCAAGTGAGTGTAAATATTTTGATGTTCCCCTGAGTGCATGATGTGGGAGCTGCCAAATATCTCATTCTGAGAGCATTTGTTGGTAGTGTTTTAGTGAAGTGGAACACTAATCAACACTCTCATTTTAAAAATTAGTTACCTGCACTTCCTGCACTCATTTAAAAAAAATTGAGCATCTTTATTTATCATTTATAGGAAATGACATTAACATGCTCCCCAACAGATCTGGTAAATTCTGCTGTCTCTGAGATACTGAAAAGAGAAAGGCAGTGACTGTTCTCTGTGCTTTTTTATATCATGCACAGAATGAAAAAAACCCTTTTATTTCCAAATGCCTGAAGCTTTACATAGTGAAAATGTAGGAGAAGGCAAAACTTCTGATGCTTTTAAGACACGCTGCAAGAGAGCTCTGGGGCACAAGTAGAACATGGGGATGCTCAGCAGTCAGTGATTTTACCTTTCCAGAATGTGGGATTGTTTTCCATACCCAAGAACTGTTAATACAAACAGCTTCACCACAGAGGCACAACATAAACCATCCTGCTGCCCTGAACTCCCCACATTTGAATTGCACTTACAAGAAATGAGTCAGTGAAAAAGCAAATGCTGCTCCCAAGAGATATTGTTATTCAGTGGCATTTTACCTCTTATCAATACCTTTTTAAAGAGGTTCCCAGCTTGCCAGATTCCCAAACACAAGCTACTGAAGATAATTTTCATTTCTTATTGCTTATTGCTTCTAGCTATGATTTTTCCCCCCCAAAATTGTGTTCATCATAGACACATAATCGTTTTTATATGAGTAATATCTCTTGAATATTCTGTGTACCTTATGCTGTCATGTATCTCCTTACTGTATGCTTCAGAACTAAAATAATGGAAAACTGGAATATATTTCAAGGGATTTGAGTCCTGCCATCAGAACAGGCTGACTGGGAAGTGAATCCAACACCTCTGGTCTCATTCCTGTCTCCTTTGTATCAGGCTGAGTGAGGAAACTTTGGAGATGTCGACTGACAAACCCATAATCAAAGTGATTTGCAGGCCCAGAAGACTGAAATTGAAGTTTGTAAATCAAAGATGCTTTTTAAAACCCCCAAAACCTTGCAATGGATTTGCTGCCCTTCCCACAACCACACACACCTGCCCTGTCCAGGGAGCATTCCAGCCCCAGTTATCTCAGCCAGCACCCTGCAGTGGAAAGGGATTTTGGGATAATGTTTATTTCTCTTTTTTTTTTATGTACATACAGTCACAGAATGGTTTGGGTTGGAAGGGACCTTAAAGCTCATCTTGTTCCAGCTCCCTGCCATGGGCAGGGACACCTTCTACTTGTTCCAGGTTGCTCCAAGCCCCGTCCAACCTGGCCTTGGACACTTCCAGGGATGGGGCAGCCACAGCTTCTCCGGGCAACCTGTGCCAGGGCCTCCCCACCCTCACAGGGAAGAATTTTATACCCCTCAATCTGTGTGAACACACTCAGGATCACACAGACAGGGAAGTCCAACAGCACCTCGTGGCTGCTTATTTTGGAACCACACAACGGCAACTAAGATATCCCAGAAGTTTTGGGTCGAGGAGTTCGGGAAATAAAACTGCTCTCATAATAAACGCTATTTTAGCCGCGAGGAGCAGTGAGAGGGCGCAAAAGGGTTTCTCCTCCAAGTCCCTGAAAGACTCTCAGCACTCTTTGCTCCAGCACCTGACTTTCCCCCTTGGCTGCCGACACAGAAACATGCTACTGGTGTGGCTCCTGCCTCGAGGAAGGTCCTGTCCCATTTAAACAGGGTGGTACTTGGCTGGCAGCTACGCCTCGGAAAATTAGCATTTCAATACGCGTAAAGCAATCCCAGCTATAGTGTTGGTCTCCAAATGCAGCAATGAATAAACAAAACTTCAAGTATTTAGGTCCTTCTCCCCCTCAGCTTCCATTCTCAGAATGAATATGCTGTATTCAGCCCGCCTGTAAGTAACATTAGCAGAAGGTAGGAGAGACACTGCCTAGCAACCCACAGAAATCCCAAAGAGAGGTGGAAAGGAAGTGATTTTCATGTAATTATTCACTTCTACAAAAGCTGTTGTCAGGTAGACACTAGAAACATAGCTGTTTTATTATTCCCCTAACCTACTTTTAATCTTTTGAGAATCACCACCATTAAAGAGAGGGAAAAAAGAGCTTAATTCAGCCATTTTCTGCCTGGTCGTTTAAGTTGTGTTTTCCTGCTCTAATGAAGGCTGTGCTTTCAGAAGCTGTGTTGTTTAAAAAGCCCTGGGTAGTAAACTTCAGAAACAAACTCACTCCTGTATCCAAAATTCAGCATTTTTGCTGCTGCTTCCCCACAATACACAGTTCATATTTTGTTTTGGTTTGGTTCCCCATTTAACGGCATTTCCCACTGAGCTGAGAGCAACGAGATAATCTCTTATTTATTTATTTTCTAAAAAGGCATTTGGGGACAGGGGGCAGGGGCTAAAGAGCTTATTTATTTTAGGTAACATAGTCGGTGCCAGCGTGCTTGGGTCCAGCAGGTTTTTTTCCTTTACTTTTCTAAGACAGGCATCCCAGCTTTGCCCTCAGCCACGATTCCTTGGAGCTGACTGAGGCTGCATGGAGATAACTGAGGGATATTTTAGTCCTATTCTTGCCATCTGGATGAGCCTGGAGGAGTTGAGCTTCGCTTGTACATCACACTAAATGCTCTTTTACATCAAGGATTGTCAGAACAGTTGCCACTTCAAGTAGCCCGAGGACAGGCACATTTTCAGTGGATTGTCTGATTTATATCCTTATTTTTCTACATTCACACTTCTAGCATAGGTTCAATAAATGTGGATAGCAAAATAGATATTGGAAGTTTACTTTTAAAGGGGTACATTTAATGGAAAATAGTTATATCAAAAGTATGTAGAACGACTATTGAAGGTGTATTTGGTGAGGCATCATGAAGGACATCATGAAAGTTCTCAGAGCCTGTGTCTTCAGTCAAAGTAACATTCTACTCAGAAAAGTTACTTTAAAGTTGCAAATAGAAACTAAAAATAAAAATAGTCTGTTCTGCTCACTGGTTATTCCAAGATTTCAGTTCCATGTGAGAAGTTGTATTTTCCTACCCAGCAAAAAGGTTTTTATTGTGACCCCAGGTATTAATTAGTTTAATTTTGTGAAATAATTCTTTTGGTCTGTTCTCTAAACAAATATGTCTTTTTATATTAGCTCTGTTTAAAAGATTTGTAGGTTTTTTTAAAAAACTAAACATATGCCAGGACTATTTTATAGTCAGATATGAAAAACTGTTCAGGTACAATAACTGTGTTGATTATGCAGGAAAATGAAAATAGTAAAGTTTATTGTTCCCTCTTTGATTTTGCCTGCAGGATTCATTGTAACAAGATACATCATTAGGAGAAGAGCAGAATGCATGCAAGGAATAGATTTATTCACTTTGAATGTCTGCATCTTCTGAGTGTTTGGGTTGTTTTTCAGAATAGAACAGAACTTTGCCCTCTGAGTTCCTTATTTTGGCAGTTGCACAGCTCAGACATTCAGCTGATTTTTGTGTCAGCTGCTATTGAAGAAAAAAATTCAGCTGATTGCAAGAGAGTGGCTAAAGAATAAATGCAAGCTCGTTGCTTTTCTTTTTCATGCCTTTGAACAGAGATTTCAGTTGATGGCAGTGAGTTGTCTTTGCACTTCATGCAAGAGAATCTGAAGGGGATGCAAGTGTGGCCCCTGGGGCAGATATGGTGCTTTGGCCTCTTCTCCATCCATTTGACAAGGCATCTTGCATTGAAAATATCCAGAATGGATCTCTGGCTGCCTTTCTGGTGGGATGTCACGTGAATTATTGCATTTCTTGCCTTGGTTAGCACGTGAGGAACACAGCAAGGGCCAAAACCCCCCAAAAGCCACACAGAGACCTTTTGCCTTCATCCCAGTGTGTACATACCCAGCCTGTTTATCATCCTGGTGTGTTCTCCTGCTGCTGGCAGCTGTCCTAAACTGTGCCCAGCAGAACAGGTTGTGATGTAGTCGAATATTCTTCATAATGAGAAAGCCAGAAAAAAAAATGACTTTAATTGGAATAAGATCGGGGTAAAATTCTCAGCCCTCCACTGCTGCCTACTTTAGCATTTTTCTTGGAAGTAACATTCATAAATACACAGGAATGCAACTCATAGCAGAGGAATGGAATAAGCTGTAATTTAAGGAATGATTCTTACAGTTGCATATCACCCCATGCTGGGTAGGCACTCTGCAATCAGCAAAATAATCCTGGTGTTGTCAAGAGTTCATCTCAGTGACAATATTGTCCTTTATAAAAGAGGCTTGAGATCTAAGGCTTGGAAAAATAGTCTTGGTAAATAAAAAATGGTAAAGCTCACCAGGAAACTTCAGGCTGTGTGGCACTGTCCTGTGGCAGGAGAGTGTGTACTCTCTCTGTTCTTAAAATCAGAATATTATTCTGAATAGCAGAGTCCTGTGGCTCTGGAGTCCTGTTTGCTACATGGAGGAATTACAATCTTCCTGTTCATTATATATGAACATGGCTTGTTTTTTTTTTCACATAACCAAGTTATTCATGTTAGTTTCGTAGGTACAATCACAGCTATTTTTATGAGTTTCAACATAAAACAAAGGCCTTTTAATCAGGAGAGGAAAGAAAGGTTCCAGGTGGATCTTGCAACAAGGTGGAAACACCTTGGTGGGATCTGCCTCTCCATGTGAGTGAGTGTTCTCTGAACTGTGTGTGTAGGCTCAGCACAAGCACCTGATGTTTTCTGCAACAGCAGAAAGGTTCTCTTGGTTTTCAATTCCAGCTCCTTCCAGTTGGGTATTTTAGCTGGGAGCTGAAAGCATCTTGAATGATGAACCAATAGAAAAGAAACACCCAGGCTACAGGAAATGAAAGGCAGGGTGGAATTGGGACTTGGGTTTTTTTCCCAGAGCTATCAGAAACAGCATTTTTTTTTTCATCATGTTATGCTCAGTATCTATTTTTCCTACTCAGCATCTAGGTTTTCCTACAGTTTTATGTCAGAAATTCTTAGCCCTATTCTGACCTGTTCAGCAGTGCTTGGAGCTGTGGTTGGCGTGGCCAAAGGCAGCACTCCCTGAAATGCTCTTACCTCATTCCAGTGGCAGGAGGAGAGGAAGGAAGCCTGTGTTAGGGTTACTTTTGAAATGGTTTGATTCTCCAAAAGCTTTTTTCAGTGATCACAATTAAACATGTTGTTGATTGCCTCATCCCTTACTCATTAAGTGCAGGTACTACTTCAGTATCAAGGCTCACATTTTATAGTTTCTTCCAGTCCTGTCACACCTAAACCTATTTGGCAACAGGTTGATTTATTCAGGCATTATTAGTGTGATGAAATTCTGCAACTATTCTATGCCCTTACCTTGAAATTTCATTTACTGTCTCCTGACAGCAAAGGCTTTATTTTTAAAATTCTTCTTTGAAACCAAAGGCAATCCACTCGTTAAAATACAAACTGCTGAGATTCATCAAAAAGTAATGAATAAATTAAAAGAAAACCTGAAGTGATTGCTTCTCCTCTGATAACAAAATGGAAAATAAATGACTGTCAACACTTGGAACATCATGTTTTAAAGAATGAGTGCAGCATTGAGCTGGCTCGTGAGGTCTCTCATATTCTCAGAAGGGGCTTCATGAAAGGATTGTCATTAACCACCCTGTAGTTAAGGGTGCTTTGAGCTTTTCAGTTCAAGTGGGTGTTCAATCTCACTGTTAAAAATGCGGGGGAAAAAAAGGTACATATTCATGATGCTGCTCCCATGAGATGCATATTCCAGACAGTACTTGGGCATCAGTGTGAAATGAATCCCCTGGGGTTTTATAGGAATACTGAAGGAATTAAACTGAACTGTGTGGGTGCAAACATTAACAGCCCTGATGTGCACCATTTCTATCAGATCTGTCAGCTGAGGGGTTGCAGGAAAGGCCATGGACAGACAGATCAACAATATATACATTTTGTTTAATGGAAGAACCTCCAGGGTGCTTGATTGTTGTTCCTGTTATATACAGAGAAACTTGGATGTTGCAGTTCTTTTAGCTCAGCCATTGCATTGAAACTCTAAACTGTCACCTGAACAGTCTCACCATGATTTAGCACCATTAAGAAATCTGTGAAATATAATTTAGAAGGCTGCAAAAAGAGAAAGGGTGAGGTGTGTTTCTTTACCTACACGAATCTCTGAAACTGTAACCCACCACTCTGACCTGATCTGTCAGTCAGACCAGGATAACAGGGAGCAAGGATAGGATGTGGCTGAGGTGATTTAGTGCTGCACTGGGGCATTTCTAAAAAAAGCATATTCTCTTTTTACCGCTCTTTGAGCAGCAGACTGAAAAATCAAAGCACCAGCTGGTGTTTACCCCAAGAGCTTTTGCCTCCAGCCCCAGGATGGATCCTCAGGGGCAGAGCAATGCAGGCTGACGGGGGGCCTTTGGCCTCCAGGGCTCAGACACAGAGGTGGAAGATCCTGGATGGGGATTTGAACCCACAAACATGATTTCTGACTATCATTTCTAACCAACCCCTCCCATTTCCACTCAATATGTCCTCAACGTGCATTTTAGGCATCTGGCATTTTTCCTGTATGAGCAGACATGCTCAATGAGACAGAATAAAGAAACTCCATGAGTAGCTTCCTAGTTGAGGTGTAAAATGATGCTTCTCAGGTGACAACATATTTTAAAAAAACCCCAACCTAAATATATTTTAGGAGGATCAGACTATAAAATAGCTGCCTAATTTTCCTGTGTTCCTCAGACACAAACCAGTTTTACACCTTTTGAGTTATTCTGCTGTTTGACACGACTCTAAAAGCTCATGGAAGTACCAGTTAAAGTCAGTTTATGCTGGGAGATATTTCCTGCTGTCACGGGAGGATTTCATAACAGCTGCATAACAGTGCATACAAAATATATACAGAGAATACAGAAAGCAAAGGGAAGGTACAAAGTTAGAGAAAACCCTGGACTCTAATTATATTCCTTCAAGTGAGCAACACTAATTTTTATTCCATGCATTATGGAAATAATCTATGTCAACACACAATAGGTTTTCCCTAAGGTCTCTGCTTTATTTGGGTACAGCACCAGCTAAGCTCATTTCAGGACAGTTATGCAATATTTTTTTTTATCCTTTTCACTCCTTGCTTGGCCCTGTAAATATGCTTGATATAGAGCTGGATCATCACAAAGAATGGCTCAGCCTTTCAAAGTGACTTATTTCTGCACTGTCCACACACTTCATAAACCTCAGTTATTTTGCTTTCAGTGTATGGCACGACCTCATCTTACTGACATTGAGACTAAACTGAGAGGACCTCATTCTTGTTGGGATTTTCAGTCTGAAATTGGTTTCTTATACTGCCTTTTTTTAAGTTGTTCAAGACATGCCTTCCATTCACCTTAACTGCAACAGTGAGTGCTCAGTAACTTTGCACTTCACTTTGGACACCAGTTAAAGGAGGAGAACACAGTTAGTGAACATTCTCCAAGGTTGGTTGAAGTGATTTATGGACATAATGTCACACAGAAACTTTAAAGCTGGGCCAGGAAAAGAACTGAATTCTCTAGAGCAGTGTTCTGCTGTCTTCACTGCAGCACATCTGCCCTCCTTCTTCTTTATCCTTCATTCATTACATGAGCTAAAATCATGGCAACAAAGGAGGCACGGGATGCTCCAGGCATCAGGATTGACCAGCTCCCTGGGCAGACAGAAGAATATTCCTGTTAACAAGGATTGTGTCCTAGACCTACATATAAGAAGGCCAAATTAAGGTTACCTGGGCTGATTTCATTTGCCAGCTGAATTTTTGCGAACTTTGATTTTTTAGTGAAAAATATTCCTGCTTGTTCTGTCCTGTGGGATTGTTTGTACCAACAGGAGTTATCATGCTGAGACTGCTGGGTGTGAGCTCATGGTGTGAGTCAGGAAAGCTGTTAATGAAGTGTGGGAAAGCCCCAGAGTGGGGATCAGGACACAGACAGCTCTGCTGTTCCCTTCCCACTCAGAAAATGGGAAGTGGAGGCACTCACAGTCTCTCACTGCCAGGCCTCCTTCCTACCTGGAGAAAGCAGGCAGTACCATAAAGCTGAGGCTTGGTTATATCACTTTCTCCCTTTGGGAACAGAGCTCCATTCCATGGGCTTGGTGAACAGCCCTGAGCCAGCAGGAATGATTCCCATTCCAGGAATGAGAGGAGTGACTGTGCTGTTGTGTGGGGGTGCAAAAATGTCCTTTGGCATTGGGTTTTTTTAAATATTAGGGTATAATAAAGGTTTAGTGGTTTAATTTTAATCTTCTTTTGGCATGAAAACCTTTATATGAGATGAAGAAAAAAAAAAAAGACTTAGTTCCACCTTTTAAAGTAGGAGCTGATAGAAACTATAAAACACTTTAAGTCCCCAAATTTATGAATGCACACTGTTGAATTGACTTAATTGTCACTAAGCAAAGGATTTTCAAGCTACCAAGTTCATAAAGCATGAACAGGATGTTCTCTGGAATTTGCTCCTGCCAGGAATGTATTGAGCCATGTCTCCTTTCAGACTCCTGTCCTCCTTTTGTCCCATCCTGTCACCAGCTGCTGCTCTGGCTTTGCAGCTTGCTGGCAATGCTCTCTTTGTCTCTGTCCCTCAGAATTTCATTGTTCTGCAGAACTGTGCTATGTTCATTCCATGCATTTGGAAAATGTAACAACTTCTAGGCTAAGCCAGACAGTGCAGATTCAGCATTCTCTGAAAAAAAATCCATAATGGTTTTGTGGCCATAAAGGAGATGGATGGCACCTGGATTTGGGAGTGGTGTCTACAAGAGCCCATCTGTATCCACCACAAGTTTTAAGGAGAACAGCTTCCCCTGAGGAGCAGTTTGGGAATGACTAAGAGTGGTGTGACCCAGACTAATACACAATTTGTGTACCTCGCCAGGTTCTCCAGCCACAGCTGAGTACTGCAGCCTGATGCTAAATGTCAAATGCCCATCAGCTGTTGGGGCAAGGATATGAAGAACTGATCTGAAATATCAACCACATGGCTTTGAAGTTGTGGCATGTCTGGGCTTGTGGCAAAAATACACCAGTTATTCCAGCTCTTGTATTTTTCCAGCTACTGAAAAATCTTCCTGTGGCTTCTAAATTTATTTCCCTATTTCCTACTTTGTTGATCAGTTTTTGCCATTTCAGAAACCTGAAATGGCAGTATTAATGGTGATCACAAATTAAATGTTACTGGTCCTCTGAATATACAACCCAAAAGAAGCTGTGCTGATTCTATTATTCCATACAGTAACTAAAATTACTTTCTCCTTCCTGTTTAAACATCAGCCATAAGTTCTGATAGAATTTCTAGTGCAAGAGTATGACTGTGTGGTATGATGTGATATAGTGCAAAGACATGGCTCTTCAATCTAATTGAACTTCTTTAGAATACATGAACATTTGCTTGCAGAACAGTTTCTCATAAAGTATTTGCCACTTTTTAGGTGGAATCACTCTCAGATGTCATGGTGTTAAGAGCAGACTTGTTTTTTTTGGAGGAAATAGTTATTTACCTCTGGCTAGCATTTTATCTGTTTTTCTGTCTGGGTACACAGGACCTCCAGAGGGACGTGCTCCCTGCTCCTCTTCCCCGGCAGCTCTGGAGCTTCTCCCTTCAGAACACAGTTCTCCTTTGCCCCCATTTCCACTAGGACTTGCTGTCCAAGGAATAATCAGACTTGTATGGGGCTGGTGGATGCCAACAGGAAAGGCTGTTGCTCATCTGAGCGCCTCACAATGCCCTGCACCAGCACAGTGTGGAAGAACGGAAAGGGAACGATCCTCGTGCTGATCCAGTTTCCCAGCTTTTGGCTGTGCCTCACAAGACCGTGCATTTTCAGTTGACCTCTGCTACTCACAGCTTTTTGGGAGCTTCCAATCTTGTTAAAGAGCCTGTCTGTCAAAAGCCTTTCTCTGTGCAGTTTTTCCTTACCAAGTGGTGAAACTCCGGGATGCAACCCAGCTGTGTCTTATTCAGCATGACAGGAATGGAACCATTTAAGCCACTGATGTAAATCAAATGTGATCTTAATGTTATTTCTAAACAGAAACACTCAACAACTCCAGAGGCCAAGGTCTCACTTGATCACATGTAAAACAAACACATCTCCTTCATATATTTACGAGTATCTGATTGCTGATATTAGTCACAAAGTCATTACCTGTGTGCCCTGTATTCCTTCTTTTCCTGCTGCACAGTCATTGCCTCTGGTTATCAGTCAGGGTCTTGGTACTTCTCTGGAAAGCACTTTGATTGCTCTGCTTTAACAAAAAAAACTTACAGAGATCATTTATCCCAGGAATAACCAGGAGTAGGAACTTATTGGACTGGAAATAATAGTGTAGATGTGGGTTCTACACATCATTCTCATGGCCAAACCAGGAGTTCAAAGGGTACATCCACCTCCAATGAGAACACACCCAGGCTGGTCAAATGCAACAAACTGCTTTGCTGGAGTGCTTTTAAAGTAAAAAAAAATTGCCTATAAATATTCTGAGATTGCTGTGAGGAGAAGAATCTGTGTCAGCCAAGGCTTCCTTTTGCTTTCCTCTGATTTAGAATTAAGTGTCTGCAACACTTTAGGATATAAATGTTATCATGATGATATGATAAAGCTACTGACTTGTTAAACTCTTCAGAACTTTTATTTGTTAATTGTACAGTGACTAGAACCATGGTTTCACACCTAATTGGAACCACTAAGTATTGCTAAAAACCTCCTTTCCCTGGATAAGTTACCCCTTCTCTTTACCCAGCTTAATTAGTAAGTTATCTATGAAAAGAATATTTTGTCTTTAGAATATTTATTCACACTAGATTTTTTAATTTGAGTAAATACCTATCAAATGGGAATGAGATAAATGGAGATGACTTTATTTAGTTTGCAATAACTAACACCTTATAATGCTAATAAAGCCATTAAAGAATTCGTACTGGTTGAGGTTCTTCTCCAGAAATTCTGTCTCACTTTCTACTTCAATTAGGTTGAACCTGTAAAGACCAGCTGAGCTTTATACCCCTGAGAAAGAGAGGGGAATTTCATTTAAATAATAAATTTTTTTTAAGGTTGTGATTTGTAAAAGGTTTCCTAGACCCTCTTAACCTGCAGAGTTGCCTCTGCAAATTCACAACCAATAAATGCATACAGGTGATTTCTGCTCGACCTTTTTAAGCACTTCATGTTTTCTGTCCCCAGGTGTGGGTGGATGCTGGCACACAGATATTTTTCTCTTATGCCATTTGCTTGGGGTGCCTGACGGCCCTGGGAAGCTACAACAACTACAACAACAACTGCTACAGGTAATTCCTTCCACGCTCTTGTTCTGCATCTGTTTTCAGTGATGGAAGTGTCCACACGCCCAGCTTCACTCGGAATTGCTTCCATTTTCCTTTGGCTGTTTGCATCAATATTCATAAGCATTTAGTAGAACAAAGATCTATAATGTTCCTCATAACTGTCTCAGAGGAAAACCTCCCCAAAATTTGGTATTTTCTTCCCTTTTGATCATATCTGACCCTTAGGCAGCCCCGAGCCCCTTGGTGCACATCAGGACACACAATTGAATGGGAAAATACAGAATTCCAGGCGTGTATAACTGCACTTGGGTGTGTTATTTGACCTGCTTTAAAAAAAATCCCACTCAAAAACTATTATTAAAACTCACCTAAGTTGGGTCTCCACTCTGAGTGTCACTTTACCCCAGAGTTTGCAGGCCCAGAGCAGAGGGAATGGGCAGCATTTCGTGGCTTATCTCTGTAGAAATCAGTGGGGGAATTGCTGATGACTTCAGTAGGTTTTAATCTTTCCTGAATTAATATCAAAAGGATATGACTCTCACAAAGTCCTCATTCTGTGTCATTGGCATGGGCAGGAATACCAGCAGTGCTTTTTTCTTCTGGCATCAGTGATTATTGAATTCATTTTCCTACAATTCCTACCAGGTATTAAAGGGCACCTTGTATTGAGTCCATTATGGTCTCCAGACGGAGAATTAAAATTTCACTTTTCTGTAAAAGAAATAATACAGTCCAAAAGCAAAAGAACCCCAAACACACCACCCCTTAAAGCCCTGAAAGTGTAAGTATTTAAATTCTGAGTTACAGTGTTACTTGGAGAGTTTTAGGAAACGCCTCCTTCTTTCCATGTTTGCTCTTCTGTCAGAGAAACACCGACCTATAGGACTGTTCAGACACAGACATACAAAACAGCTGTGCTGTGAAAAGCAGAATTAAATTTATATTCTAATTACTACTTAAAAAAAAAATCAAAATCAAGATATGGGTTTTCCTCCTGCAATCCCTACAGTTCATTGTCTGATCATAATATTGATTTTTTTTTGCCCTCTGTTTTCCTACATTTTTTTCCTAGGGGAAAGTTGCTGTGGAAAATAATGACATGAGGTATTTTAGTGCAAAAAAAAAGAAATCTAAACTGCACGAGGGTCTTGTGAATTAAAGAGTCAAACCTGATTTAATTCATTACCATTGTAAATTAATTGTAAGCAAGTCACTTTGCATCTTTGAATAGCAAATTAGTTTTTATTGTCCTTACTTAGCTTTCACTGTAACACATAAATACAGATCCTCCCTGGATTTACCGCAGTTTATATTAAAAGTAACTCTTGTGAAAGGATGAAATTAGTGGCAGTGCCATCACCAGGCAGTGTTTCCCCCTCATAAATAAGAGAAAGGTGCACTGAGGTTTCCTCTAATTTTTATCAAGCTCAGAATGCTCTTTAGTTTCTATAGTTTTTATTCTGTTAGTAATAAATTTTGATATAATTCCGCCATGCTGAGTTTGCTGCCTGTCTGAAAACTTCTCTTCATGCAGGCTCTGATGCCTTTCTACCAAGGGTGCTCATAAAAAATTCCAGTGGTTCTTGGGCATTAGTGTTTTAAAGTTTATTTGTTTCACAACCGACAGATCCAGACCCCCCCTCTCAATTTTCCTTCTCAAAGTGGCAAAAAAGGACTAAACTGCAGGTTCCACACATCTGTCAACAGGGAAAAAAACCCAAAGAGTTGAGGGGCTAGTAGAATTCCTGCAAAGACAAAAGAAGGATGGAAATTAAAATTGGAGATTATAGGAGTGGAAACACTGGTGGGTTCCCAGAGAACCTGCATTTGGTCTGTGACTTCTTCACTGGGGGATGAAAATGATTCAGCTGTAGTTCTGTTACATGGAAAGAACAGGTACTGGAGGTGATGAAAATCCCCTTAGGTTGCCTTTTGCCCTTTCTCTTGGAGAAATCTGTACCTACCCTCTGGATATTTTGGGCCAAGGTGCTGTGGTTTTTAGGACTTCCCTGTGAGTGGAGGAATGGCTGTGATCCTCTTGTTCAGTGGGATAGTCCAGCTCCAACCATTTGGACCTTCCTTCAAGAGTGAGCAGCAGACACAGACAGGGGCTCTGAAGGTGCACAGGAGTGATGTGTCTCCACCTCCAGCCTTTATCTCCTGTTCAGGAATCAGCAGTCTCAAGTGTCCTGTGCCATCATTCAGCAGCAAAAAAAAAAAAATAAATCTTGTTGTTTGGACTGCATTTGAAGCCTGGGAATTATCTAAAATAAATCTTATCTGCAGAAAGCAGGCTGTGCCAAGTGGAAGCATCATGTGGCTGGTGAACAGCCAGCTCCACCCCACTGAAGCAGTATCTCTTTTTCCCCCCAGAAGTTTAAAAAATCCATCTTTCTGACCTTTCTTATCGACAGGTTTTTGTCACATTGAGTTTTAATTTCTCAGCACTGAACTCACCAGTTTCTGAGGTGAGAGAGGCTGCAGTGAGAATCCCTCCAGAGCTTAACTCAGAGCTGAAATACACTGAGAAGGTCAGGAAGGTGGTGTTTTGCTTTGTTTTATTTCTCTGTAAAGCACAAAGGACTCTGTGCTCCTGGTTCCTTCCTTTTAGATTCTGTTTGATTGCTACTTTGCTTTAAAACATCCAAAGCCTATAGCTGACCTGGCTGGGAATAACTGCAGGATGCAATTTCATATGAAAAGCAAATAAATAACAGGTTAGAATTCTGATTATTTTCAGAAAGTATTTTAAGGAACCTATTTACCCTTGACAATGAACAGGGTTAGAGGGAGTTCAAGCAAGAAATAAGTGTGAACATCACAGGACTGGTCCATGTCTGAGTATTAATCCACAGTTTTTCATTCCTGGCATATTTTAGTAATTTGTAGATGATGTGACAAATAATTTATTTTTTTTTACAGTGAAATGGTTATGAAAACATAAAACCTTCTCAAATTAACTGTAGCTAAAATGATGAGAGAGAGTCAAAGCCTCTCATGGCCCTGAGAGTTGAGCTGATCTCTCACTTTGCAGCACAGAAATGTCAGGCTGTTCCCCTGCCAGTTGGAATGTGTGTGTCTGATGCTCAGGTGAGTCTCAGCTGGCATCAGGAAGAGTTTTGGAGAGATGTGGGGCAGTGTGGGCTTGTCAGTGAAGGAACAAGATGCTGGAACTGGTCCCCTCACTTCATAAACTCATGAGGTGAAGTTACAGGATAAAAATACGAAACCAGCCACAAAACAGAGAGAGAAGCAAAGGAGTTTTGCAGGAATATATGCCAAGAATTTAAAGTATGAATTGTCTCTGATTCTCAAAAAGTCCCAACAAATCTGTGACAAAGATGTGAACCATTATTGAAGCTGTGAATTTTATAGAGTCCTTTCTTCCAGCTGATAACTTGTGCAAAAACTTGCTTCAGAGCCATAGCAGGATGAGAATAAACCAAAGTAAGGGATAGGCTTGAGACAGCTACAGGCTTGTCTTGTGTTTCAGTGGTCTAGGATCCTAACTTACTTTCAGCCATCTGGGTGAGATCATTGCTTTCTGAAGTACACAGCTTTCTCTCCTGGCAAATAGTCTTAATAGACTGACTGTCATGATAAATCATTCTTGCCCCATCGTCCCTCATGCCTGGAGAGCCATCTGAGGGCAGGATGAACAACAGTATTTCACTGAGCTCTGGGGAAAGTCACCCTTTTCTGCAAGAATATCTTCCCTTTTTTTTTAAAGTGATTTACTTCTGCGACGTTTCCATTCTGGGGAAAGAAATACTTCTTCACCTTGGCCTTGTCATTGTCACAGTTTGATAGGTAGGATATGTTATTCTGAGAGGTCCCTACACAGTCTTGGCCTTTGCTGGGCACTTTTTCAGGCATGCACAGATTTCCTAGACTATCCACGATTCTTTTCATACCCACAGCTTCTTAAAAAAAGGTTATAAACCATACTGGAGTTGTATTTTGTATGGATATATATTGCCAATATAACTGAAATAGAAGGAGCTAAGATCTGACCATAGGATTTTTTTTTCCCCAGGAAGAAAATGATACCACTTTTATATAGTTTATAAATGAATTCGTGTCCTCTGGAATATATTATTGCAACTACTCTGGAGTTCTTAATGTCATTCTTGCAATAGTTTTACATATTTTCTAAAGATTCTGTTGGAAAAGAGCAAACAGGTTTGCAATTCCATCAGTTAAAACACAGCCAGGGTTTTATCATGGTATCCTCCTGCATGTGTTTATTCCTGGCTGGTTGCTCCCAGTCACAATATGAGTTGGGAGCTTACTCTTAATGAGCAATCTACTGTTCATTCCTGCAGCCTGGTGTTCTGTTAGTCCTGTGGCTCAGTGTTGGAAGGGAAACCCCTGCTCTGGAGATCAACAGCAGTGTTTTTTATTTATATTTTCAGAGACTGCATCATGCTCTGCTGCTTGAACAGTGGCACAAGTTTTGTTGCTGGTTTTGCTATCTTTTCAGTTCTTGGATTTATGGCTTATGAACAAGGCGTGCCCATTGCAGAAGTTGCAGAGTCAGGTAAGTTCCAAAACCAGTTTTCTGAGTTAACAAAAAATGCTCAGAGGTTGTAGTCAAAGTCCTTAGTCTGTGCCATGGCTTGTGGATAAGATGACTCATTAGAATAATTGCTGTAAGAAGACTTCTTAACTATTCTTTTGGTCAGATATTTATGTGGGAAAAATATTGATGTGAAAAAATATTATAGTACCAAATTGATAAAGTCAAAGAGCCACTGTTAAACAAACCTACTCCAGCTGATTATTTAGCAGTGATACATTGCTCAGTTGTGTGTTACATCCTCATCCTCATCTGCATTCTGTTTTCTTCCAATGAGACAGACTGAAATCCACAGATATTTTTTCCTTCTGAAAACAAAAGGTTAGAAAGGATCTATAAGGAAAAAAAAGCTGTGGCTATTAAGGTAATGAGAAAACAGCTTTTAGGAGAAGTCTTTGGAAGTACTCTGAGGTCTTGCTTGATATATACAATGCAAATACAGATTTTCAGCAGTCAGATTGCCAACACCCTCTGCTGATGTCAGTAAGCTTGTCTCTGAGGAACATACACTGAGACACTCTGTTTATTAAGCATAAAAGTTTTAGTTTTGAGTCCAGAAGGGCTCAAAGGCCCAGCTTTATGGGAAATCAACCATCTACATTCATTATTGGACTTGGACACCCAGTGGAAGTTAAGTGCTCTTTAACATATTTGTGGGTGTAACATCTTTAAACATCAGTTAAAATTCAGCAGAAGAAAAAGAAGAGGGTGCTGCCCAAAAAGAAAAACAATGTAATGCTGAGCTGTTAAGGAGAAGAAATGACTCTCATGGAGTTAGACCAAATTAGCAGGCAAACTGCAGAACAATTAGAGCTTCACTAATACTCTCGTGGAAAATATTTCTCTTTTACTGAAGCACTCAAGACAACTGGCTTATAGTGTTTTAGAAACTGTACAGGAAAACAAAAGATTAAAAGACAGCAGTAACTCTGGACTTTATAGGAGTTTGTAACTCCTGTGTTAAATGAAAAAGCAGTAGTGTGTTAACAGGACCTCAGTGAAGTTATTGCAGCAGGAGCATCAAGGTGCTCCTTTATCAGCCTGTGATACTGCCTTGGTACCCTGCTTTAAAGGCTGGCTGACTTCATTGAAAGCAGCTGAAAAATGAGCAGAGGTAAATAAAAATAAGAACAGGAGAAGATGAACCAGGTGAGATGATATCTTAGCAGATCTGAGAAGTTCTGTTACAAAAATGTTCTATTTTGAAGATTTTTGGAAATGTGCAGCCCATGAATTGATGTTACACACCACCAGCAGCACTCAAAAGCAGAGAGCAGAACAGGAAACAGCCTGTAGATAGATATTTGCCTTGCACCAGGCATGGCTCCCAAAATTCAGCTCCTCCCACTGACTGTATTCCTGCACAAGTTGTCAGATATAGTCCTGTCTTAGGAGAAAATACAGATTCCAGGATATGTTAATAAGTTCTGTAAGGCAATCACAGGACCACAGGCTGTTTATTTGGGGAGGTTGGTACTGATGCACATCCACTCAAAAAAGGAGAACACAAAGCACTGTGAAGTCAACAGAAGTTCACCTTCAAACATCTGTGCAGGATACAGGCAGAGTCTTCATCACAAATTTGACTCATCACCTAATGTTCAGACTCTGAGACAAAAAGTTTGTCAAGGTTCTCAGTCTTGTGTTTATCCCCTCTCATCTGCCATAAAGTAAGAATTGAGTTGTAGTGGGTTGACCCTCAGCAGCAGCTGAGCATCCACATTGCTGTTCACTCCCTCACCCTCCCCGGTGGGATGGGGAAGGGAACAGGAAGAGAAAATGGGAGAAAACTGGTGCATTCAGACCCAGCAGTTTAATAAGTGGTGCTGTGGAAAGCCTGGCCAGCAATAGCCACAATGTTGGTGTCAGTAAAGCTGTGCTGCCCTCAGCACTGCACAGGCTGCTCTGGAGGAACTGAACTCCAGCCCAGCCAGACCCACACACAAGAATAAACCATTTCCTTTCTTCTCTTCTTTTTCAGGACCAGGACTTGCATTTATAGCTTACCCTAAAGCTGTTACTATGATGCCTCTTTCTCCACTGTGGGCAGCTCTGTTCTTCATGATGCTCATATTCCTTGGATTAGATAGTCAGGTATGAAAAAAATGCTATTTAAATGTTCTGTCAGATTCCCTGGAATGTGGGTATCAGCACCCTGGGTGTAAGCATCATCTAACCTGATTTAAAACCCAGCACTAACTCAGCTCTTCACTTGAGAGCTTTAATTCAAGTTCCTATTTTAAATCTCAGTTATGTGGTGCTGGAGATTTCTTCATGATTAACTATGAAGGCTGGTTCAGCTTCTCTCCAGCTTTCATTATTAACATGGAAATCAGTTTGAACTTAAACAAGGGTAATTAAAATTCACAGTTCAGTAAAATACCAGTTGTCTTCTTTCCCCATTTTTAAAGCAATGAATTTTGAAACTGAATATCAGATAGTGATAATGTAATTTTCTGTGATTTATTTTTACTTCAAGATACCATAGCAAGAAATGTGTAGTCATATCCTGAAACAAGGGGGCAGCATAGAATTTGTCCTTCCCGTGTGACCATAAAAAATGCAAACGCTGCTTGAAGAGAAATGTAAAGTGGCTGGAATTTTCAGCATGCAGCTCAGCTCT
This sequence comes from Manacus candei, assembly GCF_025592945.1. Classification (NCBI taxonomy): domain Eukaryota; kingdom Metazoa; phylum Chordata; class Aves; order Passeriformes; family Pipridae; genus Manacus; species Manacus candei. The sequence continues at coordinate 1,673,641 of NW_026138084.1, forward strand.
TAGTATGATTGGGTTCAGAGAGTTTATCATTATATACTGCAGAATAAAGCTCACCAGTTCTTATTTTGCCTGACATTTCCAATCACTAAACTTAATGTTTTAGTAACTGCTCTTTTTCCTGATCTCACAGCTTTTTAAAAGTCTTTTTTTTTTTTAATTGAGCAATTCCTAAATTCTGCTCTTGACTGTTCCAGTGAAACAGGCTTTATATTGTCTACTTTTGAGCATTAGTTTTGGTTCCTACTTCAGAAACCTTGCTCCAAAGCCCTGGCTCAGAAGCTCAGGCCTCTTGCTTTCTGCTGCTGTTTAAAGACAGTGAGAGTGTTCCTGCCCTCTTTATTAGAAGTGATTGGGCACTCAACAGCTTTGTGGAACTTCTTTCTTCTGGTGAATGGAGAGAACTTCTCCAAAAATCTGTTCCTTTAGCAGTGCTCCAAGGTGCATTGGCACTCTCTGTCACTCCTTGAAGTGGCAAAGATGCAGGATGCTTAGAGTGACACTACCTTGCAACCCCACGAGTGGTTTGCACATGATTTAATTCCTATTTGTCTCAGTTTAATGAGACTGAAGTGTTTTGCTAAGGAGGATGAGCTATGAGGAAAACCAAACTCCTCCCTCTAAGCAACTGTAAATCCAAAATTAAGAGGCTCCAGGAGGGAGATAGAAAAGATAGCAGGCCTTTATTAAAGGATATATGTGTATTGGCAGAACAACAAAAGAACACAAAAACAACTAAACAATAATTCTGCACCCAAAGTTCCCTCTAAAAAAAACAAAAAAAAAAAAACAGTTTAGTACTTTCCACCTTCTGGCACAATTCTAACCAGAGACAGCAAGGGGCTGATTCACTTGGTGTTTTAGAGTAAGTAAACCTATGACACTATTTAAGCCACATTTGGAAGATTTAATTTTTCTTTAAGCCATCTGCTACAGGGCAATTGCATTCTGAGGTAACACTAGTGTATTCAACTGTTTGGATTCGATGGTGGACTGAAAATCCATAACTTTGGAGTTTTTATATTCTGAAAAATTTCTCTTCTGTGTTTGAGCTTCTACCTATCGAGCGTCCCCAGGGATAATCTGCTCCCTATGATGAGAACAGAGAAGGATATTTGAAGGGTTTGGTAGCAAATCCAAATCTCAGCAGCAGAGGAGACACAGATTTCATTTGTGCTTTCCTACCCTTTGTTGCAGTTCGTGTGTGTGGAAAGCATCGTGACAGCTGTGGTGGACATGTACCCAAAGGTGTTCCGAAGGGGCTACAGGAGAGAACTGCTCATCCTTGGCCTCTCCATTGTGTCATATTTCCTTGGCCTAATAATGTTAACTGAGGTAAGAGGTGCGTTGTTGCAGAGAGAAGGAAATGGGGTTCTGTTTATAATCACAACAGATTAAAAGGAAGAACATTTGCCACAGACAAATTTCCCTGTCAGAAAAAAAAACCCCTACAAAATCCTTGAGAGACTGTTCTCAGCTCCTGTGTAACATCCGAAATGTAAAAGGTCCCCTCAGTTTTCCCTCTCAGCTTAGGAAATATTTTAATTAAAAATACACAGGAAATTCCATCTGCTTTGCACCAGCCAACCAAATACACTGGCCATGGTTTCTGCTGACTTACTTTGCACAGAAACAACTACATTTGGGATGAAAAGATCGATAATGGAATTGAAGTAAAGTGAAAAGAGAAAATAAAAACATCTTTGGTTTTTCTATCACTAGGCCAGCTCAATCAATGCAGCACATCTCTGAGCTGAAATTGTTTTGGTAAGAGTGGGGGGGGGGAAAGGAATTTTTTTTTCCCCAAACGGACCAAGGTGTTTGCTTTGGGATGTTCTAAACCGAGAATACCAAGGGTGTCAGTCGATCCCATCAATTCACGACGTCTGCCAACGCTGTGTTTGCAAGCCAGGTGGGGAGAGATTCTCTGGCACTTGTTAGGAGTTCAGCACTTGTTTTTATCAACAGCCTCCACCTCCCTCACTTTCCCCTCCCAGGACAGGAAGGAGAGGGGCAGGATCCGCACTCTGCCCATATTTCTCCTGGCTGGGCCACTAAGGCCTTCCTGTACCCAGCAGGGCAAAGGACCTTAGAATCATAGAATCATAGAATCAGAGAATCAGAGAATCAGAGAATCACAGAATCAGCTGGGTTGGAAGGGACCCCCGAGATCATCAAGTCCAACCCTTGATCCAACCCCGCTGTGGTTCCCAGCCCATGGCACTGATGCCACATCCAGTCTTGTCTTAAAAACCTCCAGGGATGGAGAATCCACCCCTTCCCTGGGCAGCCCATTCCAATGGCTGAGCACCCTCTCGGGAAAGAAATTCTTTCTGATATCCAAAATAAACCTCCCCTGGCACAACTTAAGACCATTCCCTCTTGTCTTGCTGATGGTTGCCTGGGAAAAGAGCCCAACCCCCCCTGGCTCCCCCCTCCTGTCAGGGAGTTGCAGAGAGTGAGGAGGTCTCCCCTGAGCCTCCTCTTCTCCAGGCTGAGCCCTCCCAGCTCCCTCAGCCTCTCCTCACAGCACTTGTGCTCCAGTCCCTTCACCAGCCTTGTTGCTCTTCCCTGGACCTGCCACCACGTGTCTCTGTTGTGCCCTGACTGCAGCAACCAGCTCATCCAGGGACTGAAATTCCCTCCACGGAGATCCACAGGCCTCTGACCATGTGCTTTTCCGACTGCTTTGTTACTGAAAACGAGCACATTTCACCCAAAAGAAATGTGTGGTGATTTTAAGCACGTTGTTCTGCTGTCCTCAGTACAGAAGTCCTTACAACTAAGAGAATAAATGAACTAAACAAAATATATTTGCTTTAGGTGCACTTTTAGGGAAAGGAAAACAAAGATGGGGGAGAAAGTGGAGACTAGGACAAAATAAAATGTTATTTTAGTGACAGGTCTTGCCAGACTAATCAGATGTCCCTGTATGATGCTCTGCATGAAGCAAATGCAGTTGAAGAGAAGCTTTAAATGCTTATATACTTTATATTTACCTGTTATCCTTCTTACCCTCATTAAGATAAATTGTCTTTCCTATGTAAAATGGGAAATCTTGAAATAAATCCCTCCCACAGTGCAAGTGTTGAGCACAGCACTGAAAGACATATTAATGAGATATACAGGTTAAAAGAAATACAAACATGAAGAATGAAGAACATGCAAGTTCTCCAAACTGACAGGAATATTCTTGGAAGAGTTTCGTGGAGTTGTTATCCTTATATTGTACTGTCTTAGTTGGTTGATCTCTAAGTTTGCAGTTTGCTCAGATGTTTGCTGAGCTTCACCATGAGCACTTTGCAGTAGAGAATCAGTTTTCTTCACTTGCAGAAAATTGTCCAAGATGCAATGGATCCCACGAGCTCCCCAAATAGCAGTACATTCAAACTGAAGGGCTGATCTCAAGCCCCTATTTCCTTTACACAGCTCTCCGTGGAGGGAAGTCTTAGAATTCCTTTCTGCGGAAATGCTCTTTGTGAATCTCCTCCTCATTATTTCAATATAGAATTTATATGCTATAAAAGATGAAGTATCTCTCACAGAAAGTAGTGCAATATAATTCATATAATTTTAATAGTAGGTCAGACACAGAACCAAGCCCCTGCATCTTCATGTGCAGCACCAGTGGATGTCTGCAGCTCGACGTGATAACAGAGGAAATTAAAAGCAGGAAGGTGGGAGAGCATTTAGAAACCAGACAACTCTAGTTCTCTCCACTACAGACTTACTGCCCTAAAGCAAGTGCACAGTAAAAAAAACCAAAAACCAAAACACAAAAAACCCCAAAAAGCTTTCACAATAAGAAATCACTGAGAAATGAATATTCTTTGTTCAAGAAGTAACCAACCTGAGCAGGAAGGTCACCAGGGAACCCACAGATTGACTGTGGAACCGAAGCATATTTGCTATGAAATATTCCTGCTGGTGCCAACACAATATTTTTTTCCCTTTCCTCTTTTTGTCTTCCAGGGTGGGATGTATGTCTTTCAGCTGTTTGACTCCTATGCAGCCAGTGGCATGTGCCTTCTCTTTGTTGCCATATTTGAATGTGTCTGCATAGGCTGGGTGTATGGTGAGTTGCCTGAAAATTCCTGCCATCTTCACTTTTCCTAGAAGTTTTCTATTTGTGTGAAAGCAAAGTGGAGGCCTTGTACCCTTATGGAGTGGGGCCCTCCACATTCCCATGCCCTGCCAAAAGTCAGGAATGGCTTTTTTTTCCACTCTAAATAAACAAGGGAGTGGAATAGGTGTTTATTTTTTTTCCCTCCTTGGTCCTAGTCAGGACTGACCTCCACCTTCACCTTGGAAGTCCTTTGCTGCCTTGGAGAGTAGGGGTGGCTATGAGCCTTTTTCTCTCAGGAATGGTCTCTGCAGGGTGTGTTCCCCTCCAATTTACAACCCTCACAGATAAACCCAGGGAAGTGGACTCCATCCTCATTAACACAGAAGGGACACAGTGGGTGGCCTCAGCTCTGCTGCTTCTGTCTCCAGCAAAGTCCAGGGAAAAACCCTGCAATGCTCAGAATGCTCATGGTTACACCCTCAAGCACACAAAGGAAGGACAATTTCACTTGGTAAAACATCATATGAACTGCAGATCACACACGTGCCCAGCTATCCAGAGAGTCACATACAAGCTTGTAGCATATAAATATATGTATATAATACTCTTTAACTGGGGATGCTCAGACTGTTCCTGACAAGAAGCCCTTTCTGTTTGACATCTCACCCACTCCTTCCTGCTGTTCATGTTGGTCACACACAGGTGTGGGCAGCAGCCCCTCTGCCAGGAGCATGAAGCAGATGGCAGGGAGGTGTGTCAGAGAAAGGCAGTAGCTTCAGTCCTCACAGCTCTGTGTGTGGTTTTCTCCTCACTGTTTGAAAATACTGGCTGTACCACCTCTTATTCTACATTCTACATCTGCTTTTCTCTTGTTTGTTTTTTTTTTGGGGGGGACAGGCAGCAATCGCTTTTATGAGAACATTGAAGATATGATTGGGTACAAACCCCTGTCATTGATTAAATGGTGCTGGATGGTCCTAACTCCAGGTATTTGTGCAGTAAGTACAGAATATCCAAACGATTTGTTTTAGACATAAAGAGGGGGTTTTGTACATGTTTTTATAATTTTGTTGCTGGTAATGATTGAGAAAAAGTGCCTACTGATTTGTATTTCAAATAAAAAACACTCTGTAGGTTCTGTAAAAATGGTTAAATGTTCTGTGAATAGTGAGAAACCTTAGCATGCCCATTCATAGGGAAAGAAATAATCCCAGAGCCCTAAACAAATATTTGCCAGTACAAGGGAGGTGTTTTTCCCTGCATGGTTAGGACACCTTGAGTATTAGCAGATAGCTTGAGCTTCTCCAGACTTGTGCTGGTTCCTTTGCTGCTCCAGCCTCCTTTCTCCTCTCTCTCTGAGTAAACAGACATTTTTCAAAGGAGACAGGACATTTTTTCTTCTAGCAAAAGTAGAAGAGGCCCAAAACACATGCCATGTGCATGAAGAAGGGGAAGGAACTTGCCATAGCAGAAGTTGGCAGTACTGGTGCCAGCTGTGGTGATCTGTGGCTGCATAACAGGACAAAGTCACAAAAGCAGCATGATCAAATTGTCCAGAAACTTATCCTGAAAGCTTTCAGTTCTCCAATACACAAATGATAAGCAACTGCAAAACCACAGGTGCTGCAGCACTTGGAGATCCAGGTTCCCTTGGGCTCTGCCAGTTCATTTGCAAACTCAGGACAATTTCAGACTCATTGCCACCAGTTCTGAAATGAACTTTTAACCCAGTGTCTCCTTTAACCACTTTGGAGAAAAGTGCATGGTAGCTTTTTTATGTTTCATAAATATAAATGGTTCAAACTGCTTGATTTGACACCTGTCAAATTTAGAGGGATCTATTGGAGCTTTTGGGAGGATGAAAGCATTGGCCTGCAGAACTGCAGAGACACACAGTGGATCGAGGCAACTTTGAAAATTTGGGCTTTCCTTTTTCATCCTGACAGGTTAGAGAGAACACAGCTTGTGTTACTTAATCACAGCTGGTTCACGGTGGCAAAGCCTAATCTTTCCTGCCCAGGTACTCTTTGCCATCAAAGTGCAGGACTTATTGTCATCAAGAGGTAAATAGGATTTAAACTTGAAACGTTGTTCGTTCCTCTGGGAGCTACTGAGATATGTTGCTTAAGCTGTACATAAAAGGAGATACTGCTGGTGGTTTTTTTTTTCTCTGAGTGAAGAGTTTTGCCTCCTGAGGGAGCCTGGCCTTGCCTAAACACTCAGTCGCTATCTTGTTATGCAGGCAGGGTTTTCTCAAATAATACCACTAATAATGTTTCTGCTTGTCTCAGGGAATCTTCATCTTTTTCCTGGTGAAATACAAGCCTCTGAAATACAACAATGTGTATATATACCCTGACTGGGGCTATGGCATAGGGTGGATGATGGCACTCTCTTCCATGGTCTGTATCCCTTTGTGGATCTGCATTAAGCTGTGGAAGACAGAAGGCACTGTCATGGAGGTGAGATATATTTTCAGATTAATGCTGCTGAAGAAAGAATGGAAAGAATGTGTGAATCCTCACGTAGGTGAGACCAGGAACCATTGAATCCAAGCAGCAAAGCCACATCCCTGTTACAGTGGCAGCCTGAGTTAGCCCTCTCACTCAGTGCTGGAAAGAGGGATCTGAACTTCCTCTATTTTCTTCTGAAATCCTGTTGGGGTTTTTTTTTTTGCCTTCACTGACTTGAGCCTGTGGTAAACAAACCAAAACTGCAGCTTTTTGGTGCTCTGTTTCAGCTCAGTTTGCAGCTTCAAATGTCTGTAAAGTCAGCTAAACGCATCAGGAAGGTTTGTACCAGCCATTCCCTCAGCTCAGCTGCCTTCTTTCCATGGTTTTGGGAACTAATGTTTGAGGTGCCAGGATTTTCCTCCAGGAGCTGGGTAGCAAACACTCACGTGTGTTTTCTGGACAGTTTTCCTGAATACAGTTCCCTGAATGAGAAATATGGGCAAACAGAAACATTCAGTGCAATTTACTGACAGTTGGTGTCAGGTCAGCTCAGGTTTAGGCTGAGGTTAAGATTATTAAAAGTGTTACCTTTAAACTTGAAAGGCTTTTCGTTTCTGTGGGAACTCCAAAGAAAAACAGTGAAGATGGCAATAATGGAAGAAAAGGGAATATAAATTTTATTCAGCCATTTGGGATTTCTCACATTGCAGAAAAGCCTAATTATATCCATATTGCAATGACTCCATTTAGCTGATTAAACACGGCCTGGAGACTGCCTGGGAAATTTTTACTGTGGATATATAAACAAAAAAAACAGTTTTCCATAATACAGTTTTCTTAACATGTCAAAAAAGGAAATTTTCATGAATCTAAACATGAACTATTTCCTCTATGCATCACCCTCACATATCTCTGCAAGTAAACAGTCTTTAAACTGTGTAATCTACAGCACTGCAGGCAGGTCATTATCTTCTATATACAAGGATGACAAGAGGATTTTTTTAATCCCAGTTGGAAGCTTCTTGGGAAACCAACTTCCTACAGCATCTCTGCTCCCAAGCTGTGAGCTTGTGGACGTTGTTGCTAGAAAAGGGAAAGCTCTTGGATGAACGTGGATAGTTTCCTTTGTTCTTAGATGAATATGGATATTTTGCTTTGTTCTTTAGCTTAACACTTGTTTAGTTACTTTTTCCGGTGCACGTCCTACTACAACATGAGAAGTAAAACCTGCTCATTGAACAGGTATCATGTTGAGTTTCTTCATGGAAGGGGATGTTGCTCTAAATCAGCAGAAAACCTCAGTTTGACTTTAGATTTGCCTTCATTCTCTATAACCTTTGGCCTGGAGTGATTTGTCCAGAACTGTTCAACGTGCAAGTCCGTGACTAGAACAGGGAAAGAGCAGCAGACATTCAAGAGACAGGGCTTTTATAATCAATCTGTTGATGAGATGGGTGTCTGTGACCGAGAAAAATGCACTGATTTCCATTTTCTCCGATTTTCTAGAAATTCAGGAAGTTGGTTACGCCCAGCTCAGACCTGAAAATGCGGGGGAAGCTTGGAGGAGGAGCCTACATTGCAGCAATAAATGACTGCGACGCCAAACTGAAAGGAGATGGCACCATTTCAACCATCACAGAAAAGGAGACACATTTCTAAAAGAACTATCTTTTTTTTTTTTTTTTGGGCTGTTTTATTTTTTTGTATAAATAAATAAATAAATTCACTTAATTATAGAGGCTGGCTTGTTTTGCACAAAATTTTATTAACCAGTTAATTTTAAAGTGAAAATTGTATACTTGTTTAAAAGTGATTTTTTTGAAATTATAAGTAATGATTATGTAAAAGAAAAAGAAATAGTGTTATATGGTCTGTTAGTGATGACTTCTTGTAATATGGTGATTTCGGTAAATGTTCTTTTTTAGAAGTTAGAGGGACCTGTATAATGTGCTGTAAAACTTTTCTACTTTGATTTCTGGCAGGTGTTAATGTTGTATAGATCTCTGCCTTCTAACCTGTAAGCATTTCAGACCATTTCAGCTTTTTGTGTGTATATAAAGGGAACCAGACTGTCCTGTTATTTGTTTCAGAAGAAGTGATGAGGGGATGAGGCTGACTTGTGGCTGCTGTTGCATCTCTGTGTCTGTGCGTGGGCAGGACTCAGCTCCCAGCTGAGGGCAGTGGCTTTGTCCCCTGTGATCCAGCCCCTGCCCAGGCTAATCCTGAGTCCTGCCCATAACAAGGCTCTTCTTTAGGGTGAGTTTTGTGACCCTGACAGCACCTCAGCTGTTCCTGTCGCCTCCCCTCCACCTCCCATTGGCTTCAACAGGTCAAAAATGTGTGGCCCACTTCTGAGTCACTGTTTTTCTGGAGATTGGATTGAGTTTATTTCTGAAGGGCTCTGAATTTTGCTGCTCTCGTAGGCTAGTGGTCTCTAAGAGGATGTGCACTACTTCAGGAAATACCCCAAACTTTTTAATTTTGTTTAATATCTGTGTGGCCAGTACTTCATTTTTGGCTGGCATTTACCATCCCCTGGGGTGAAATGTGTTTGTTGGAGGTCAAGGTTGCTTTATAGACTTGGAGATATTCTGAGGAAAAAAAGAGCATGTTTAGAGGTCTATATATTGTGGCCTCTGTCTCTCACTTTATCTACTTTTCTACCCATTCCCCTCAATAGAAATCAAGGATCCTGCAGTGGCAAAGGGTAGCACTACATAGGTTTTCTCATGGCACATGGTGGGATAGTTTGGGTGTCCTGTGCAGGGTCAGGATTTGGACTTGTTCCCTTCCAACTCAGGATATTCTGTTTTCTCTTCAAGGTACTTTCTAGATATCCTCAGATTAGGCACTTATTCTTCCCCCCTGAACGGTATTGAGGCTTGCACTGAATTCAGAGTAGGAGTCTATCTGGTGGAAGGTTGGAGTGGTGGTTCTTTTACCTCTAACAAGATTTCCAAGAGGTCATTTATATAGGGTGCAGGTGAAGGAGTTAAGACAGGAATGTTGTGACTCCTCTGTGTCACAAAGTGAGCACTATTGGATTTGTCATATCAGGCCTTTTATTCCATCAGTTGTCTGAATTGACTCCCTCTGATTTAAAACTGATTTTGTATGTGAATCTAATGCCAGGTCCATGAGGTGTGCAGATGCCCCAGTGTCAAAATCTCTAAACCTTATTTTGTGTTGGCTTTTTTTTTTGACAATATTCCAAACAACATTATTTGTTCTTGCCAATTTTTCTTGTGCTGTTTTTGTTATTTAATGGTTTTATGAGAAACCTGTGGAGGAACACTGTCCTACACTGCACAGTATTTGGGGGGGAGAGGCAAGCAACAGCCTAAGACAGCCATGAAGAAATGTCATAAAATCTACTGCATTTCTGCAACTCAAAACCACCAAAGCTCAGATACTAATACCTGGAGTTGTTAGAAACAGAAGTGGCTTCTCCCAAGGAAACATTTCCCTAGAAGTCATAAAGTGTATCTAAATATTGAATGGATAGAACTGTACATGCAAATCAGCATTTCTTTGAGACCTTGCTGATATCTCTTAAAAAAGAATTTTCATAAACTTGCTTTGTCTCACGTCACATCATTAAATCTGATAGATCTATTTAATTTTACTTTATCTTATTTGTAGGGGGTTTTCGTGTGGCAAGGTGGGAGTCCAAGGGAGAACTTCTCTACCACAATTCTGCTTCAAGTACTGTAAGTCCTGCTTGCCTTTGCACATCTCCATTGTGAGAAGCTTAGGATAGGACATTTGGAAGGAACCTGCCTTTAGGCAGGCACAGACCTACAATCTTGTGCCTTCTGGCCTCCCTCAGAGGGAGTCTGCAGCTTGTCATCCAGAGCTAGAGGGTACCACTGAAAATCACAGTCCCATGGGAAAATAATCCTGGAAAAGAAATGCTCCTAGAGTTGAAACCACAGATGAGATCCATACAATGAAAGAAACGAAAGCTACATATGGTAGCATTGAGAACATGCTCATTTCAAAACCTAGAAATCTATGTTTTTAGAAGTCCTAATGAGTCACAAATATTTTTGATTCAGTGTCCCTTCCTGGTTTTTCTCTCCACCCATCAGAGTTGCAGAACACCAGCCCCAAAGCCACATATGGGCCTTGGGGTGGATCGTGTTCTCTCTCAGAGCAAATGTGAAGATATTTTCTTACTGTTGAAGAATGTGCAAATGCAGATGCAACTTAGGTTATGCTTGGCCTTGGTCTCTGTGGTATTCCCTTCAGCAATCAGGACTCATCAGGAACGTTTCCAGCCCCATGTGCCAAGAGGTGCAGCCCCAACCACTCCCCTGGCCACCCACGGACACAAAGGGAACCCCCACACAAGTCAAGGTTGCTCTTTGAGTCAGGACAGAGAAACTTGACTCGTGCTCTGTAGCTTGTCTGTGTTCTCTGAAGTGCTGTACTCATCCCAAAAATCTCCACTGGAACTATGTACTTTGGAACATGCTTCCTCTTCTGCTGCTATGAACCATTTCACCCATGGCTTTATACACATACAGATGGCTCGGTGTGGTCTAAAGCATTTCACAGTGTTACTGATGTGCTGTGCTTGTACATGTGTGTGCTTAATACCTGACCTGTTTAACACTTTACTGATTTTTAAAAAAAAAAAATAAAAAATATTTTTCTTTTGCGGGGAGGGATGTGGGAGGGCAAATTTCCTAATAGGATTTGTGTTTTGTTTGGTTTTTTTTGTTTTTTTTTTGAAACAATATGAGGGGGGGAGGGGGAAATGCAAAAAGCCCGGATATATCGTTGTGGGTTTTTTATGCAGTAGAAACAATACTGCCCTTTTCTGAAATATCTGCAGTATTATTAAAAATAATAAAAATGAACAACCACTAAGTTTTATGTAACATTTCACACAAAGAAAGAGTCTGTTTGGTTTTGAAGGGCAGAAGATTTCGTCTACTTTCTTGTTTTCAAAAATTAAAGGAAATGGGCAAAACTCATTCTGTGTATTTTAGTTTCTATTGCTGTACTTTGTGTGACACTCCCCTAACGACTTAAATAATCACAACTACCCTTTTAGGGCAGAAAAATATCCCTTGATTCTAAATGGGGAACTGAGAAAAAAGGAAAGATTTAGCAACTTTTTTAAGCTCACCCAGCAAACCTGTGGCTGAAAGAAACTGAAGTCCCCTGATCTCACAACTTCATGTTGCTGTTGTTTAACAGCAATTTAATATTTTAAATTCCTGTTGCCAGGGAAAAGCACAGACCTACTGCCACTTTCCTGCTTTCCTCCCCCTAACCTATCCCTCCCCACTTGTGGCTAGTTTTGTTGGGGCCTCTGTGTCACTGGCAGAGTTAAAGCCACACAGAGTGTGGATGCAGGAACTTCTTGGGATGAAAGGACAAGCCTGTGATTGGCTTTCATAGAATCATAGAATCAGCTGGGTTCCAAGGGACCTCTGAGATCATCAAGTCCAACCCTTGATCCACTACCACTGTGGTTCCCAGCCCATGGCACTGATGCCACATCCAGTCTTGTCTTAAAAACCTCCAGGGATGGAGAATCCACCCCTTCCCTGGGCAGCCCATTCCTGAGCACCCTCTCGGGAAAGAAATTCTTTCTGATATCCAACCTAAACCTCCCCTGGCACAACTTGAGACCGAGCCCTCTTGTCTTGCTGATGGTTGCCTGGGAAAAGAGACCAACCCCCCCCGGCTCCCCCCTCCTGTCAGGGAGTTGCAGAGAGTGAGGAGGTCTCCCCTGAGCCTCCTCTTCTCCAGGCTGAGCCCCCCCAGCTCCCTCAGCCTCTCTTCATAGTACTTGTGCTCCAGTCCCTTCCCCAGCCTTGTTGCCCTTCTCTGGACCTGCTCCAGCCCCTCCATGTCCTTCCTGAGCTGAGGGCCCAGAACTGGACACAGCACTCCAGGGGTGGCCTCCCCAGCGCTGAGTCCAGGGGAAGAATCACTGCCCTGGCCCTGTTGGCCACACTGTTCTTGATCCAGGCCAGGATCCATTGGCCTTCTTGTCCCCCTGGGCACACTCTGGCTCATGTTCAGCTCCCTGTTTCAGTGCCTGCAGCTCCCTGCCTGGCCAGACAGATGCCAGAGCTGGAGGGAGACACTGCAGGGAGGAGGAGCCTTCCAGCTGCTCCAGACATTACACTGGATTATTATTTTATAATAATAAAATTATAATAATAAAATTATTTTTTATTGTTAAAAATAATTTTTTATTTTTAAATAAAAGGCTACACCGTGGCCTCACTCACAGGCCAGTGATGATCTGTGCTATGATTTGATGCTTTTATACTCTTCTGTACCCCTGGAGCACCCTGTGCAGCTTTGGGACCTCCAGCATAAGGATGTGGAGCTGTTGGACAAGTCCAGAGGAGGCCACGAAGGTGATGAGAGGGCTGGAGCCCCTCTGCTCTGGAGCCAGGCTGGGAGAGCTGGGGGTGTTCATCTGGAGATGAGAAGGCTCCAAGGGGACCTTAGAGCCCCTTCCAGTGTCTAATGGATCTCCAAGAGAGATGGAGAGGGATGTGGGACAAGGAACAGAGGGACAGGACAGGGGGCAATGGCTTCCCACTGCCACAGGGCAGGATTAGATGGGATAGTAAGAAAAAATTCTCCCCTGTGAGGGTGGGAGGCCCTGGAGCAGGTTGCCCAGAGAATCTGTGGCTGCCCCAGCCCTGGAAGTGTCCAAGGCCAGGTTGGACAGGGCTTGGAGAAACCTGGCCTAGTGGAAGGTGTCCCTGCCCATGGCAGGGGGCTTGGAGTAAGATGAGCTTTAATGTCCTTTCCAACCCAAATTTGTCCATGATTCTTTTTTATATCAATGGCCCAGGTACAGGGAAAAAAATCTTACTTTAGTACATGACACACTGATGAGAAATTGTGACACTCTGCTCTGAGGCACCCTATATTATAGTTGCAACAGAGGAAATTAAGTTCTTTTCTTACAGGATGTTTCTCCTCTTGGCTAGCCAAGCATTGCTATAGTAAGGAAAACGTGCTGTGGGTTTTGACAAAGATTTTAATTCCTCTCTGACTGTGCCCACTCCTGGTTCTTGTGCTGTTACACTGCATGGGAAACCACAGCCAGGTCCCTGTTTCTCACAAAAATATTACTGTGAGCTGATGGAGAGGGTCCTTGCACAGCGTGATGAGCTCCTTGGCTTTTAAAATGAGGGAGTCCTGGCTACTGTGGTACTTCAATTAAACAAGAAGCATGAAGATAGTCAAGAGTTCCTTGCTATAAATGGTTATTGACAAAATATCAGGGTGTGCTTTCTGCTTCCATCAGCTGGCTGTTAATCCAGTCCATCAGTCCCCTCTCCCTTCTCAGCACTATGGAAAAGGCACTTCAGCTTTTCTTAGATGTTACTGTAAAACATTTTAAGAGTAACACTGAGAGAGCTCTGGCTGATCTCTTTTTATTTAAATTAAAACACCCATTTATCATACTACACAGAGATGACTCATTCCTCTCCTCTTCCCAAAGGGCTCAGAACCGTCTGCAATTAAGGCATGACATGCTCAAAAGGGCAAACAGCAGCTATTCAGGCAGACACCTGCAGGGCCAAGGCCAAGTTTGGCTGCAGCCAGTGACGTGGGACTGTGCTGTGCTCTGCTCAGCACCCGGGTCAGGCAGCCCTGGCACCTGCATGCACGAGGGAGGGGCAGGGAAAAGGGGCACAGCCAAGACACGGGACCCCCTGTGCCTCCACCAGCCTTGGAAAAAGGTTTCTGTGGGTAATTCAGGGCTGGGTTTGTGTTTGCACTCGACCAGCTGTGAGCCAGCACAACTGGGTTTGTCAGCAGCAGGGGTTGAGCTGTGCCAGCTGCTGTGGAGCACTGCCTTGTTCTGAGGGCTGTGTAACAACCACCCAGACACTGCAGGTCTCTAAAAGAGCCCTACCCTCAGCTTGCCCCAAAGTTAATTTTGGAGAACAAATGTACGGGCCTCAACGGGAATATGCCCAGGAGTTACTGTGAGCTTTACCAAGGTCCCGAGTTTCTATTTTTTGGAGTGTTTTTCCTCTTTTCCAGAGAAATCAGCTTTGTTGCCTGTGTTGAAATGCAGGCAAAAATTACAAGCCAAAGAATGCAGGACCAGATCAGCAAGCTGAAATCAGAATGAGAACAGGCCATCAAGACAAGCAAGGGACAACAGATCTCAGATCTCTATGTGCTCTCTGCAGGGATGAAAGGCTGATGTATTACAAGTGCCACTTCTATTAGCTTTTAATTTTTATTGCTTATTTATAGCTAGTATTTCCAGAAAACCAGCCCAGGCTCTTTGTTTAAAAGTCTCTACTTGTTTGCCAGGCTTTTTACTCAGACTTCACAGAAAACATTTTGGTAGACACAAATTCCTCTTTCTCCTCCTCATACCAAGCTTTCCTGTAGGTACCACTTTTTCCCTTCTCCCTCTATATCCATGAGCTTCCTCTTCGACACAACTCCAAATGCAGCCTCTACTTCTGGAGTAAAATGGGAAAGTGCTGGTGTTAGAGGTTATTAGCTAATTGGATTAATTAAAAGTAATTGGCTGCACATGGTGACCATGATTGGGGAAGGAGAGGGAAGTGATATAAGAGAAGGCAGGCAGGAACTGCTTTGGTAAGAAGTATTGAGGATGTGCTTATTGGAGCTGAGATCATGAATGTGGTGACTGATCTCCCTTTCTTGAGCACACACCAGGTAGGCCGTGGGAAATGTTGAGTGGGTGACAGAATTTCCTCTGATCTGGTTTTCCAGCTGTAACTTCTGGAGTGTGTCATGTGTTTCTGGATTGTGCTGGAGGCCTTTGTGTGCCATGATCTGAACTGGTTAATTTGTTGCAGGGTTTGGGCTAACAGAATGAGCAGGGTTTTCATCAATTAATCCCACCCTTGCTAATCTCAGCCTGCACAAACTCCTCTATTATCTGTCCCCCCTGTGCAGTTTCATTTGCAAGCCTGCTCTATGTATTACAGTGATGTTATTAGTTAAAAAATCCTAATTACTTGGATTATTCTGGTAAGGTGGTTTAAAATTTCTTGGAATTAAGGTGTTTTGGGTTTTTTTTCAGCAGATGCTCACAAAGCCTTGTATGTTCTTATTGGGAACTGTGACATCTGCTCTGGTGTGGTCCTATCCCTTGCCTGTATGGGCTTAGGTATCCTTTGGGTTGGTGCACAAAAGTAGGATAAACACAAGCTTTTATATATTCAGCAGAAGGAGTTTGATTTACCTGTGTTTTTGTAGAGTTTAGGGGGTTTGTGTGAAAATATCATATGCTATTTAGAGCTATACTGATAGATCTCTTGAGAAAGAATATGCAGGTGAGTTGGACTGAAGATGCAGCACTGAGGGCAGTAAATTCGGTTCTGCTTCTCTGGATTGGTTACTAAATAAATACAAGCTACTCTGGTAACTTCATGGATTAACAGAACTGCCTGAGGAATCCTCAAAGTCAGTGAACTAGTGCTGTCTGCACACTAGAATGCTGCTTCCTGCAGCAGCCACCGTTCTGCATTTACATGCAATTAGCTTAAACGCTATTTCTTTCTATCGAGAAGGAAATGGTGAATGAAATCTGACTTAAAAATTGGATTCTCCCCAGCTGAAACTCCCATTTCCAAACTGAAATTGGAGGAAGTAGTTTATGCTTTTGCCAGTGTCTGCAGTGTGCTGTGCAGGGGTAGGGGGTTCCCCCGGGGAAGGTTTTCTCTCCCCAGGGAGAGTTGAGGCGAGGGACAACCTCAGCCTCAGCCTGCCAGGTGCTCCAGAAAGACACCTTCTCACAGCATTCCTGTGGTGCAGTGGGGCCACCTCTTGGTTAAAATCCATCTGAACCTGCTGAACTCCTGGGTGTGGATACAAACCCTATCTGCACACCCGCTCTTCAATCATCAGCTTCTAGTTCATCACACGCTCCTTTGCAGGCAATGAGATTTGCAAGTCCCTTCTGCAGCTGCACCTTTTTTTTTAGTGCAGTTCTGAGGCTTCTCGTCCAAAGCCTTGGTTTTCTGTATCATTAGGTGGCAGCACATCCCAACACAAAATCAGTTTGTCCCCAGAGCTCAGCGACCAAACCAGGGGACAGGGAGTCAAGAGAGGTTTCTTTGTACCTGAACTGTGATGTGAAGGATGTAGTTATTCTTTGCAGAGAGATCTTCTCCGATGAAACTTTGTTTTTATTAAGTATCTATAAAGGTTCATGCTGAAGCTGCCATGAGTTGCCAGTGAGACTGCAGTGGTACAGATTTTTTAACAATGGGAGATAAATATGTGCTATAAGGAAAATTGATGACCTGCAACACATCCTGTGGAGAAGAGGAGGTAGATCTTCAAACAAGATTTTTTTCTTGGGGATTGAGAGGCACTGTTACCCCATTCAAATTGTTATCTCAAACAGTATTCGTTGTGTTCTCAAGAAAAAGTCTTTCATGATATTGCCTTGGGAGCAGAATCAAATTGCAATTTCTGTGTGAAATAGAGAGAATAAAGAAAATAAGGGTGCTATATTTGGCATTGGACAGACAAATATCAGGCAAAAAATCGTCTTAGCAGAAAAAAAGGCAGTAATGTGGCTTTTTGAAAATGTATAAGGAAATACTCCCAGTGTGATCACTGTCAAGCATTTATACTACTATCTGTGTCTGAGATGGCTCAGATCATAACATAGCTAATTATCATCTGAGTTTTGATTAACTTTATCTGCTCAAGGCCACATTGAGGAAGAACATGGGGACTTGATATGGGTTTTCTTCAAGTTGTTGTATTCCTGAATGCAGTAACTCTTCCTTCAGAGCTTTGGGAAGACTTGCAGAAAACTTATGGATCAGTGGATCTGAGATGGATCATTTTTCATTTAAAAAGATAAAAAATCCCCACACACAAAAAACAAACTCAAAAAACCAGTTCACCCTCTAAAAACAGTTTCATTCCAAGGCCGCTCACATAAATTGATATGTGGATCTGTTGCTTAGGTCTGGTTTACAGGAACACTGAAACTCAAGGCAAAATTCTACTTTTTCAGTCATAACATTATTCTTATTATGTCTCAGTTCTATAAAATGTTTCTGAAGGACCTCTCAGAACATCCACACTGCAGAAGGAAAATGTCCCTGTTGTCAGCCAATCCTCATTCGTAGCTGCAGCTCTGAGGTGCTTGATGGAATGTCTGGGAATCAGAGAATTATTAACTGAAGTAAACCTCCTGTTAAATTAGGAGAAGGTGTAATTAGTACCTGCAGACAGTTGTGTGTACAGCTGTAAGGTGATGAGGTGTATGTGATAAGAAGGAGGAAGAGGAAAATGGGAGCAAGGTTCAGATATGTATTTAATTGTGCATTTAGTGCATATAAAACAAAGCTTTCCCTATCTCTGTATTCTTTGTGAACCCCTGGGTCTGTGAGGGGAAAAAGCCACCTGAGATGGGCCAGCATGTTGCTTAAAAAAAGGGAAGAAAGAAACAATTCACACTGAGGCTTCAGCTGAGACATTAACTTGTGGTGGGAGATTTCTCATCAAAGCAGTTGTGCAACAGGACCTTTGGGCCTTCAGATCCAGTTTATCAGTTCTTTGAAAGGACTGATTAAAAACTGAGCCTGGATCCTCAGGATCTGCCCAAAGAATTTTGTGACTCTGCAAAGCAGCTGCAGTTTTGAGTTTCTGTCAGATAAAACTTTCCTGTTTTCTCAATCCCCCCTTCCCTCAAACATTGTTGGTGCCTCCAAGCCTAGCCTTGGATTGGAGCCCTGAGCACCTTTAAATAATCTGAATTGCCCTGTCACCTTTGACTAGAATTTTTCTTTCCCAAGCATGATTGAATATGTATTCCTTACAAACTTCACATGAAATTTAATTCCGACGCAGTTCTGAATAGAGACTAATTTGCAATCCTAAGGTGGCCTTCCTTCCACTACTGCTAATAAACTATAAAACATGGTGAGTGTTTAAAGCTCCAAATTCCCCCTTCCTTTCTCCTGACAAGCCTGCACGTTCATTCTGACATGCAGACTGACAGCTTCATGGCATTTTTGGGAATGTTCTGACTACACTAAATATGTGGTACTATTTATTTTAGTTCCCCCATTCCCAGAGCAGCCACTGACTCACTGAAAAAGCTAAGAGCAATATTTGGCATTTGTTTCCTGTGCAGTACAATTTGCCTGGTTCATTAACCTTCTTTATGTGGATGTAAATTCTGAGTCTGACATGGCTATTTTTGGGGAACATGTCAAAACCAGATTTGTCTGTCTGAGCAACTTTTTCTTCTGAAAAATGTTTAAAATTCCTTCAGTAATTTGGTCTTTTAAAACAAATTTTGTGTTGGATTCTAAATTGTGTTGATGTTGCACATTTGAATCTTTAGCACCATTAAACTTGCAGAGCAGGGACAGGAGACAGGGGAGTGCATAAAACACCAGCTGTGTGACAGTATCCTGTACCTATTGAAGAAATCTCTTTTTTTTTCCTTATGCAACACAGAATTACTGTGGGTTGATAGAGACTGAGCATAAATTCTGCTATCATTTGTGCTGGGTTACTGGTTGGACTCAATCTTAAGGGTCTTTTTCAACCTAAACAGTTCTATGATAGTTCTGTTATCCCTCAATAATTTTCCCTGCATTGTGACAAGAACCATGTGGGGAAAGAGGGGGGGGAGACAGATACAGTGGCCTGTTTTGCTGTTACTTTTCAGGCTTTTGTCTCCCCAGTTGTTTGATACAAGCTCTGTCTCCCCACTCCAGTGGAAAAGTTGATGCTCAAAACTCCCCCCTGCCCGACACACACTCCTCTGGCCTCGGGCTCAGCCCTGCTTTCCTCCCCACCAAGGAAATTGCATTAGGAATTGGCTCCTCACTGACCTGGCCCTCGGTAGCACCAGCAGCTCAGCAGATGTCTCAGCCCCTGCCACGGCAGAACTGAGGCTCCAGCTGCTGCCAAGGTGCAATTGGATTTGTTTCAGCTCATTTTCTATCGTGACCTTAAAAACCGGCTCCGAGTTCAGGACTCGGTTTGGGTTTGGCAGCTGCCTGGATAAACTGCTTCTGGGAGGGTTTGGAGACCAGGGTAGAGAGGAAGTGCCCCCACAATCCTGGGAAGGATGTGATCTCATGTAACACCTTCTCAATGGGAAAGGTTGGCTACAAAGATCCAAAAAGCTGCAATGTGTGAAATCTGAGCACAGGATCCCCTCTGCCAGGCTTTCATACTGAGCCAGACACTCCCTTTCTGTCCTTCTTATGTTATTCTTTGGATCACCACTTTACACTGAGGGACTGGACTCAGGTGGGAGCATATTCTCCACATCAATGCAAAATTTGTTTCAAATAAGAAATATTTACTGAACTGAGCAAAGGTGTGTACAGGGCTCTGTTTTTGAGGCTCTGATGTCATTTCCATCAGAACAGCTGGATTAAAAAACTGCCCGAAGAATGTCTTTTCAGGTTTAATTCTGCAGTTCCCAGCAGAGTAAGAGATTGTTTCATAAATGTGTACGGTTTGGAGTTTGGTGAGGGGATGACTTAAAGATGTCTTTGAAACCAAAGAGCTGGGATTTTTCAGGAGTGGATACCAGATCCTTGCTTTCAGACATTTCAATCACCCACAAATTCCCCAACAAAGTGGATTGTTCTACTTTTCTCAGCACTAGGTGATCATTTATGTAGATATGTGAAAGATCATTTTCTGCATCCTACTTCAGGCACCCCAGTCTGGAGAGCTCAGCTGATTCTTTTCCTTCTACTGTCCCAGTTACTGACCTGATAATGAAAAGAAATGTTTCTACAGCTGGTAGTGCACAAATAGAGATTTATCTGCTGCATGAAAACTTCATGTGCCACTTGATGTCACTCTTACAAAGCTCAAAGTCCTTCAGCAGTACAAATCTTTACACTTCCATTGTAAACCAGTGAACAGAATGTTATATGCAGCTCCCTCAGCAAAAGGGGGGTGAAATAATACAGAGGTGGTCATATTGGCTGTCCCATGGGGAACACGGGGACAACTCAACTGTTATATCAGGCAAAAAACACCTAGGTTTCATTTTGGTGGTTTTAGTCAATTATTAGGGATGACAAATCGACGTTGAATCCATCACCTTGAATGTTTCAGGCTTGCTTTCTAGAACCTTACTTTGCTGCATGGGTTGTTTTGGGCATAGAAGGATGGCAAGTGTCAATTCTCTTTTCCTGTCTCAGCGTGCTTGAGAGTTTGTGGAGAGGATGGAAATTGAATATTCAAGTCCAATTAAAAGTCAGTAAAATCTAACCCTCTCTTCGACTTTATATTTTCAAAGAGTGGCAAGAAGCTGTAGGTCAGGAACCTGCCAGAAGGTAATTTAGCTCAGGAGCCAAGAATGCTGCCATTGTGAGCTTCATACATGAAATGTCTTGGTAGAGAAGGGAATCATCTGAGGACAAACAGTAATTAATGGCATTAACTTGCACAGAGAATTTGAGTCAAAAATCATTAAAAGCTATAAATTGAGGGGGTGTGCTCTGGCATCCTTTCAAGATGCCAGCGAGGGTAGACAAGAACAGAGGTACACCAACAGAGAATTTCCATTCATGAAAGACTGTAAGAATAACTTGGATAATATGTTTTAAATTATCCAAGTACAATTTGAGGCACAGTGACATCTTCATCTCTGCTGAACACTGTGGCTGTGATTCTACCACTGTGATTCTGCATAAAACACTGACCATGTTCACTCTGACACAGGCTGGGCTAGTCCTCCCTCCCTCTCCCACCATCCTTCTAGTCCCACTATGAAAAAAGTGGCACATGTTTGCACAGAGGCTGCAGGCACTGCTTAAACCAAAATAGACTTACAAATCTCTCCTCAAATATATCTAATACCTGATAAAGTTAGCCAGAAAATTGATTAAGTGCTGTTAAAAATGTAAGTACTGTAGCAAGCTGGGTAATTTTTGCATGTTGTACAATAGAACAGATTGTCAGGGCGCTGTACAAAATTTTAATTACATAATTTTTTGACTGAGTCAGACATCTTTCCCTATTAACTTGAGCCCTACTGTAGATGGTTTTGGCATGTACCAAGTTATTACCTGGTATGGCTTATCTGGGTGGTTGTTCCTCTTGAACTTTGATACCATTGTAGTCCAGGGCTCTTTTTGCAGAGGTGATTCCAGATGAGGTCACGGTGAGATTTGCATTAATGATCTAAGATTGCTTCACATACACTCCTGCAATGCAATGGGATGACTCTTTTGTTTCATCCATGACCTGCAGTTGATTTAGTGGCTACAAATGAAAATCTCCAAATTCCATTACCCAGCTCATCTGTAAAATCAATGAACGTTTCCCTGATAATCCATAAATAGCTCAACCCTTTTAATAAGTGTCAGAAAGGGGCACTGAATTTCCCCATGTGCCTCTTTATCATTCATTTAAATAGGCAGAAAAACTGAGCCCTCAGACATTTCCAGGTTTCCAAAGCCTCATTTATACAAAATGCAAGACACACAGACCTCTCTTTGCCAAGAAAATCCCCCAACAAATATCTCCCTGTGGCACATGTAATGGTTGCCATCAAAGGTGAGACATGCATGTTACTGCAAAAATATTCCCACAGAGATTTAATGCCATTTCTCATTACTAAGATTCTGCCAGCTTGTGATCATGAGGTGCCCCTTAAAGAAGCTGTGTGGACTGGAGTGGCAGCCTCTGCAAAAACACCATTTTACACCCATTTAGAGGGACTGGGTATGTCAAGCTCAGTTTCAAATGTTGGTTTGTGGTAAGAAAGGAGAACAGAGCTGAGAACAGAGCAGCACCTGCGTGTTGCAGTCCTATGAACCAGAGCAGAAATATGTTTTTGTGACTTTTATGTCTTATCACCTTCTGCCCCAGGTGGGGAGATTCAACAGCTTAACATGGAAGGATGAAAGGCTGCTGCCAAACTCTTCTGAAACGAGTCAAATACCAGCAATGCTGCTGGAGAGTTTGGGGCTGGGGTAGATAAAAGTTCTTGTGAGGCAGCAGTGACACAGTGAATGTCTTTTTTTCTTTTTTTTTTTTTTGCACCGGATCCTTGTTTGCTTCAACACCACAGAGTTGTCCTGTTTTATTTACCAAGTAATGTTGGCCTCATTTAGTTATAAATATATTAATACCTGGCCTTGCTTCAGCAACTTCCTCCCTAGGGCATTTTATGGTTCTGTCTTTCCTTTACTGCTTATCACCAGGGTTTGATTAAGACAGTAATAAAAAGAAAATAAAACCTAATTTTAAACAGGTAGTTGTGGTGTGTTGCAAGCTATTTTGGTTACTTTCCTGATTAGAAGCCTGATTACACTGGCTGATTTTTGGTGCCTTTAGCTGCAAGTGTTACAAACCACAGCTGGCTCAAACTATTGGTCTTGAATGTCATTACCATGTTACATGTCTGAAGCAGCAAAGAAAGCCCTTCCTAGCAGTCCTTTTAGGAAAAGGATTGGCTCCTTGCATTATTTTAGCATTTTTGACATGCAAAAATCTTACTGGGTATATATGGGTTGTTCTTTGTGGGACATGGCTCTGGTTGAAGCTTTACTGATGCAAAAAGAACTCAAGAGCTGTCTTGTCTAAAGTTTTGGTCTCCTCAGGTCTAGTCTGTTCATGTCACACAAAAGCTCAAAGCCACCCCAGCTTCGTCTAAACAGATTTCCAATATATATATATATAAACATCCCCTGAGCTGGGATTACAAACAAAGCTAGGAAGGAATCAAGTTTCCTACCAACAAGGCTTCTTTTTGCTTTCAGATTTATTTGCTGGCTCTGCCAGCAATACTCCTGTCCTTGTAAATATCTGTAGTTTCGTATCTCTCAGAAATCTGGATGGACCAAACTCCTAAAAAGAAATTTGCAGGCTGAGTAGTCTAGAAAGGCTTTCCATGAAAAGTTTCTTGTGACTTCATGACAATATCCTTAAGAGATTTCATGAAAACATTCCTGCTTAATCTAGCAGAGTTCTTAAATCAAAAATGGTGGGATAGTGTTTCTGAGCTAAGTTTAATTTTGCATCTGCAGTGGATTGTAAAGTGAGATCTCTCCTGCATATGGGTGAAGCTACAGATTTTGCCCTCAGTCTGATGGGGTTAAAATGTTATTTATTTCTTGTGCATATTTAGGATGATTTGGATTGAGAGAATCGATTATTTCATTTGCATTGTAATGTCAGAAGTGCAGTCAGACCCACAGACCAAGAACTTACCGTGCACGGTGAGTCATGGGATCATGGAAGAGTTTGGCTTGGAAGGGACCACTAAAGGCCACCCAGTGCAACCCCCCTGCCGTGGGCAGGAACATTTCAATTACCCCAGGTTGCTCAGAGCCCCATCCAACCTGGCCTTGGTTGTTTCCAGGGCTGGAGCATCTGTGACCTCTGGGCAGCCAGTGCTGGTGTTTCAGCATCCTCATCAGAACAAAGTTCTTCCTTGTGTCTAGTCTGAATCCACCATCTCTAAGTCTAAAGCTATTAACCCTTGTCCTATTGCAACAGGCTCCACTGAAAAGCCTCTCCCCATTTTTCTTATAAGCTCCCTTTGATAACAGTTATTACCTCTTCACTCAGAGGGACTCCTGAATGCACTCTGGAGTATGCTGGGGTCAGTGAGCCCCTAAGTCATGGGCACAGTAACAACTCACTGGAACTTTCCTGAGTCCTTGAATTCCTGATACCAGTGCAGAGAGAAAGCATTTAGCCTGATTTTTTTTTTTTTTATTTCTTTATTATAAGTCTCTAGTTATTTGTGGGTTTATATAAAGGTTTCACACAGCTCTTACCAGTGAGAGGCTGGCAATCATAGATTGCAGAGCACGAATATTGTTTTTGGTAAAGCACATTGTACTGTTTGAATTCTACTGAACATTTCAAATTAGAGCTGCTCCTCTTGATAAAAGGAAGCAGACTGTAGCCATCTTTTGTCCTTTTCTATAACTTTTTAAGTGAAAAGCTCTAAAAACTTGATTGGTCATCATGGTAAAATTTAGATCCTTAGTTTACTCCTCTTGCTGTGTGAAGCCCATACCACCCTGTAACATTAATTTAGTTACTGCTGTTCCTTTAGGCTTTCTGAACTGACTGAGTGTTGACCTGCAAATAGCTGAGGGGTTTCTTCTCTTCTTATAGGAAATCTTCCAGTAGTTTCCCATAAAAAGACATCTGGCCTCTGCCTACCACACACTGTGTATTTCATACAGGGATTGCTGCTCTAAGTTGAGTAACTTCTCATGTTTTAGAGAGGTTTGAAGCTGATGGAAAGGCCCCAGTGGTGATGTGTGTGTTCCTTCCCTTGCTAAGCTGTTCTAACAGTCAATTACTCTCTGATAGTCTTAGAGGGTCAAGTGATATATTGTGGCTTCATCTCACAATCTAATTATAGGAAGAAGCATTTATAGCTCGTCAAAGTCCTTCTCAAATAAGATCTCTATTTGAAGTATGTTTTTTTTTTTTTGATCACTGAGATTTTAAATTGCAGTTGACTTCAGATTAAATGCCCTGCTTATGGCAGGCCTTACATAAAACTAACACTGACCACTTTGCATCAGCAAAGACTTTCATGTCATTAATACATCCAAGCTCTGTTACAGGAGTCATTCTTCATGTATAAACACAGACAATGCAGTATTTGACCTACCTACTCATATGCCAAATGTGTGTCAGAATGAAGAAGAGGTGCAAAAATCCTAATTTACTACTTGAAAAGAAGCCAATAATTTAATTGCTACAGAAACTGTAATTAGAAATCATTAACTGTTTATCATGTGTTTAGGAGACTCAAAGCAATACTGATGGTGAACTAGTATCCCCCCAACACATTTGCATGCTAGACAAGCTTTAAGAATTTAAGCAAGAAGATTTCATGGTGACAGCGGAAAAAAACTAAGAAAATTTTCTAATCCTCCATTTCCTTCCATTTTACCACAGTTGGTACCACTGGCTTTTTGGCTGGAAAGATTCCTTTTCCAAAATTAAAGTGATTAATTTCTGAAGACTGAAGTAACAAGCCTTTGTTAAAGAATATTTGCTGGCTCTTTATTATATTTGCACTTCTTTCTGAATCTGGCATAGTTTTACTGATGATAAAACCAGTTTTAGTCTCCACTAAAACCTACAGTTAAATTTTGAGCTACCACAGTAGGAACCACCAGCACTTTTATCACAGAAACATTCAGGATTTTGTTGGATCTTATACAAAATTTTAACATAAAGTTCTCTTAGTAAACTGTGATCTCTTACCTGCAGAAGTCTTCGCTGGAAAGAGCTGGGAGGAGATGTAATAATTATCCTGAACACAGAATCAGATGACAGACCCCAGACTGCAAATGTAGAACACACAAGCACCCCCTGCAATGGGGTTTATGAATTTCTGCACCTCAACTTAGTGTAGGCCACAGACACCTCTTCTTCCCTCACACTAAACACACAAAGTATAAATTTCAAACTTACATGTGAAAGTAGGATTGCAAAAGTAACAGTTTGTCTGGGCTGGGAAGGCTCAGAAATACTTAAAGCCCTTGGGCTCACAGTCTGTTTGGAGGAAATACAGGGACCATACTTCCCAGTTGCAGCTGGGAATCACAGTTGAAGGCAGCTCTAAATTCCAGACACGGTGACCATAAAGGCTGGAAAAAAGACAGGAGCTGTGTAGCAAGAGTCTTTGTGTGTCAGTGTCAAATATGGTCACCTTAAACAGGAAATAATTTAGTATTCTTATTTCTTTCAGGCCAAAAGAGCACGAGATTTAGTAACCTGCCTAACTCAGGTTTTAGTTAGAGCAGCCTCATAGCAATAAAATCAGAACAATAATCAAGCCATGTAAGTCCCTGGTTTGTTGGATGTTTCCCTGGTTCCACTCTTCACTAGATGATACCCTATGCAGCACTTTTTCTTCTGTTGAAGAGGCTGCTCTCCTGGTCTGATGCACTGTTATAAATCACTGATATCTCAAGGCTGTACATTGATATTGTTAAAGTAGACTTGTCTGCTTTTGTTAGCCTTCAAGAGAATTAAGATGTGTTGCTTAATCTATTGTTAATATTCATGAAAGAGTTTAGCAGATGCTTTGAGGGGTTTTTCTATTCCTTACTGTCACTGCTTATTTCATTATATATTTTTCTTCCATGGAAAGTGAACATAAATAGCTTCCTATCAAAGTAGAGGATGATATACGGGGAAGAAGAGATTGAGTATTTAAATCTGGCTGTTCTACTTGGAAAAGAAAGGTTGGGAATTGTCCTGCCCATCAAGCCAGCACTAAAATGCCCCAATGTTCCAAACTCTTGAGCACATAGGAAGAAGCTGTTGGTATGAGGAATCCTAGAACTCCTAGGAAACATGTTGCTTTTTGATGATAAAGCAATTTGCTTTAAATTTATTTCAGAAATCATCTGGTAACATATTCAGTGGGTTTAAACTTCTGTGTTTAAATGGTCTGCTTGTGTGAATCTCAGGAAAGACTCAAAAACGCCATCTAAAAATGCCAAACAAAACAAAGACATTTTTCTAGAATAAAAGGAAGTGTAGAACCAAAGTTATAACTGACACGGTGAGCAAAAAGGTCCACCTGAATGGCTTAAAATGCACAGTGACTCTTCCCATGAGAAAAATTGCACAAAGCACACCTGGCCTGCCCTTTTTGCAAGAGGACCAAGCCAGTCAGTCAAAGTAATGGACTTGTTGGTATAATCTTCAATAGCAACTCTAAATCATTGCTAGAAATGATAAAAAAGATGCAATTCAAAATACATAAACCCAAGGATGAAGGAAAGTAGCAACAAAGCATCAAAAATAAATATAAAAATTAAAACAAGATCCACTCCCCTGCCATGGGCTGGAACACCTTCCACTGGACCAGGTTACCCAGAGCTCCCTCCAGCCTGGCCCTGAACGCTTTCAGGGAAAGGTAGTGGAATTTCCATCCCTGGAAGTGTTCAAGGCCGGGTTGGATGGGGCTTGGAGAAACCTGGTCTAGTGGAGGGGTGAAACAAGATGGTTTTAAGGTCCCTTCCAACCCAAACAACTTTGATTCTGTCATAACAACCTGTTGTATCATTAAAGATTGAGGCAGACTGAGCTAATGTTTGAATTAAATCCATCAGTTTCTGACATGGAGATTCACCTAATATGTGTGTATATAAATAACTTTGGGCTTTTGAGGTCTTTGGCAGCTTCTCAAAGAGGAAAAACCCTTCATGCAGACAAGGGGTCCATCTGAGTTGTGAAAGCAAGCGGGTCTGCTGCTGACCAAGAGATGAATTCACTTAAATATTTTCCCTAAGCTGTGTCTCTGACCTAGAAACAGCTTTTGACAGTTGTTGCATTAAGTATCCAGTGGTTGCAGAGAAAATTACATACTAACCTTTCCCTATCTATACATTAGAGAAGTGTTGAAGTAGTTTTATTTCTGGAAATGTATAATCTTCTTACATTAACCTTCTGCCTTTGTGGAAAGGATTACTTGCACGGAGTAGCTGGTCCTGTGACAGGTTTGCAAGGAGAGAGTGCTGAGGGTGGTGCCTGCTCCCAAATTGCCTCGCAGTTGCTTAGTAACAGATGAGAGGGGGAGCCCCGGAACACACAGAAGAGAAGGACAACTCTAAACCCGGGCAGATGGAGCTCGTTCAGCCCTGTAAGGCCATCCATCTAAGAGAAGGTCTTGAACACTTCCAGGGATGGAAATTCCACTAAGTTTCCCTGAAAGCATTCAGGGCCAGGCTGGAGGGACCTCTGGGTGACCTGGTCCAGTGGAAGGTGTTCCAGCCCATGGCAGGGGAGTGGATCTTGTTTTAATTTTTATATTTATTTTTGATGCCTGGACAGCCTTTCTGTATGGTTTAATAATGAGGAAAGCCAAACCCCACTGCTATGAAAGCAAAATGTCTTATATATATACATATATGTATCAGTATTACAGGTTTTGAGTTATGTTCTCTGAAGGCAAGTCTTAGATGCCAGGAAGAACAGGCAATTATGAAGGATGGGAAGGTGAACTCCTTGCTTGCTTGCACCTTATCTCCTCAACTCTGGCCTCTAAGAGACTTCTTAGTTGTCATGTTGATGGGTAGTTATGCTGTTTAAATTTATTCAGAAAAATGAGTATTTTCCCCTGGTTAAACAATGATCACTTTAGAAAACTCTGAGTAAATCTAGAAATCATCATCTTTGAATGTTGTTTATGATCTTGATTAGTTTAAGTCAACTACAATTTATAACATTTTTGGCCATATTAAGAAAAAACCACGTTTCCCTTATCATCATCCACTATAATGTGGCATCTTCCTGCAGCAGTGACTGAGCTGGTCATTCTTCCCTGGGTGGGTGGGGAGGTCCTGGCACAGGTTGCCCAGAGAAGCTGTGGCTGCCCCATCCCTGGAAGTGTCCAAGGCCAGGTTGGAGCAACCTGGGCTAGTGGAAGGTGTCCCTGCCCATGACAAGGGATGGAACAAGATGATTTTTAGGTCCCCTCCAACTCAGGCCATTCTGTGATTCTGTGCATGACATGAACATAAAAACAATTTGCAATTAAGCAGTCATTCAGTCAGACTTGCATTAATTACATATTCACCTATGACAGGAGGGATGCTCCCTATTGTTACCCCCTGCCCTTCAAAAACCAGGACTGACTGGGGTTTAATTGAATGTTTTTTTAATGTCATAGTAGGAGCAGCTGTCCCTGGAGTGCTATTCCAACCCCTCCTATACCCATTCAAACATCAGATCTGGAAGTGTACACAACCTGTGAGCATTTCTTGCTCCAAGGATGCTGCAATCTATTCTCTAGCATATAATTACCTTTTTATTTTCTCTAGACATCTACTGAGAAATTGCTTCTGGCTCTTGGGTATTAAAAGGAGAGGCAAAGTCTTTTGTGAGAACGCTGAATAAATTATTTGATAGTAACAAAGTTCTGATGTAACACACATAGTGTGAGGTAAAGCCATTTTGTGGCCAGTTTTGTACTGGGAAAATAAGAACCAACATTATTTTACAGGAAAAGCATCTGCAGCTGAGCAAAACACCTGAGTATGTGCTTAATTTTTAAGCACATGAATATATCCGTAGCCCTTCAATTTCTGTTCTTTATTACTATGTAAAATCCTGATCTCCTTTCTCAGAGATTTTACTTCTTATTTCTTCTAATCAGGCAAAACTCCCAATAATTCCATAACACTCTTGAGGCATCATGCAAGTTATTTTTAGGTGTTTTCAACAGAAATAACTTGGCCAAATCTACCCTGCAGAGATTTCCAAGCAGTAGCAGCAAGGTGCAACATTCCCTCTGCCTCTTTTCTGTGAATCCACACTGGAAACTGGAGGGGCAAGTCAGGCAAATTAAAACCTGGGAAGTATCTTGTGTGCAGCTGACAGTGGCATGCTGATGGATGGAATAATGGAACCATTAAGGTTGGAAAAAGCCACTGAGTCCCACCCAGCACCACCAGGTTCACCACTCAACCATGCCAGCAACTGCCACATCCACCTGTCTTTTGGATGCTTCCAGAGATGGTGATTCCGCCACTTCCCTGGAAGTTCCAAAGCCTGAACTCCCTCCCTGTGAAGAAATTTTTCCTAATATCTGATCCAAACCTTCCCTGGTGCAATTTGAGGCCATTTCTTCTTGTCCTGTCACTTGTTACCTGAGAGAAGAGCCTGACCCCCACCTGCCTCCTGTCAGGGGGTTGTAAAGAGCAAGAAGGTCCCCCCCTTTTCTGCCAAGCACTTTCCAGCTACTCATCCCCAGCCTGGAGCTCTGCAGGAGTTTGTTGTAACACAAGGGCAGGACCTGCAAATTGGCCTTTTTGAACTTCATACAATTTGTCCCACATCGTTGATCCAGCTTGGCCAGATCCCTCTGTAGGTAGAGTCAGGATATTGTTTTCTGGATCAATGGCAAATTGTATTTTTACAAGTTACCTTGGTTTGGAATGAAAAGGGAAGGTTCACCCACATGTAATATCTTCAGAAGGTGATGGATGTATTTAGCTAGAACAACCTAATATAAAAATAGATTTCTGGTTCTATCATTTTAGCACAGAAACAATGAGATGTGGGAAGAAGAGAAAGAGCCTGAGAAACTCCCCATCCACTGCTCCCAGCTGAGCTCAGAGGCAAGCCTGGGAAGTCATTTCCTCCCAAGTTCTCCAACCAGGAGTTTGTCTAAGAATGCTTGAAAACTTATTTATCTTCAGCTTGGGTTTGTAAGAAATGCATCTTATGAGGGTTTGACACTCACTTTCTCATCAAGCCCTTAGTAATCTTTGCACTCAGTAAAGTCCAAGTAGATAAGACAAAGGAACAAAGCACTTCAGACACTAAATTCCTACAAGTTTCTGAAAATAAATAGCCAAGGAGAGAAGAGACAACCTGTCAAAGATGTTATATTTATAGGAATTAAATCTATTTTCTCACAGAGCAGAAAGCTGCACTGTCATGTTTTGCCATAAGAAAACTAACATGGAAAAACTTCCATTCGTGAGGAACACTTAAATCCTTTTTGGATCTCAAAGAAGTCAGTGCTGAAACAAGCTCTTTGGAAATCACATCCCTGGAATTGCCATCATCTTTGAAATAGATATTTCAGTTGTAATTCCCCCCCTCCCAAGTTTCAATCCACGGAATAGTATTAGTAGGAGAATGGGAATATCTGCTCCTCTGAAGAACCTTTTCTTAGTCTTCCCCTAAACAAATTGCTTTAAAAAATAAGTTTCTAACATCTCCAGTACACAAGGGGTACATAAAAATGAAAGTTCTAATTTAGTTCAGATTATTTTATACTTTTTTTCAAACTCCTTTGTCATTAATGCAGTCATGTCTAACAGTGAAATGTGACTGATTTTGAATTTTGAGGCAGGTTTTTTTTTCCCCAGGAGGGTCCTTGGGCAGTGTCTGACTTAGGCTTTAGTTTGGTTGCTAGAATTGCAGTCTCAGATTCAGTGTGGACTGCACGCTCAGAACCAAATTTAGACAACCAAGTAAGCCAAAGTTCACATCTGAAGAACTTGTAAAAAGTGAAGAATGTCTAAATTTGATATAAAGAACAATTTGAATTTAAATTAAAGCCCAGTTGAATGTTAGAGTTCCTTCTGTACTTTTATCTCTGCTGTAACTAAAGGAAGGTGATGGTGCACTTCTCTTCCACTGCTTGTCATGCTGGTGTTTGTTTGCTTGATTGCAAAAAATAGTAATTTTTAAGAAAATGATTGAAAGATGGAAAATGTTGTAAGATATTTCACTATAAAAAAACCCCAAACCAATGTTCTTTTTGTGTTCTTTTCACTAAAGAAAAAGAGGTAGACTACGATCTTTGTTGCTAATTCCAGAACAAAACCTCAGCTCTTCCATAATAAAGGGATGTCCAGATCCTGGCTCTTTCTTCAGCTGCCTCACTCCTGTTTACAATATTCCAGTCTGAACAGGTGCATCCAAAATGTATTGGATAATTCTGAAGTCATTCAGCTCCTGGTTGTGAGTTCAAGCCAGCTGTAGGTAGCACTGGAGGGTTGTCTATGCTGGAGCCATATAATAATTTACCTAATTTAGTATCTCTCTGATCAGACCAAAGCAAAGTACAGGAAATTCCACAAGACACCTACTGATGAGGGCAGTAGAAAGCATTAATTATGAAATGAAAAGGATAATAATAACTAATTTTCTCTCACTGTTATCCTTTGCTTGGGTGAATTGGGAACAGTTACAGGAAAGGGTGGGAACAACAACAGGGTCAGGCTGTGTATTGACACTGAGAGTTCAGTGTGGCTGCACCTTCTGCACTGTAAATGAGATAACTGGCCATTGCCTGTACCTGCAACTCTGCCACTAGACAAGGTTCTCAAAGGAAATATTTCCTTCTAATCTGCCTTTCTCACATATGACCAAATTAGCAATCTGGATTGAGTTTTAATAATAAAGACGAGCCCTGGTCCTAGGACTGCTTGTCCCTATTATGTGCTGGCTTTCCTGCAGTGCTGCCATTCCAAAGGAGACCCAGGCCCAGGCCATAGGAGAGTTCTTTCCAGAAACTACTCCAGCAGTCTGGACACAGACTTGGAGATCTTCATCTTGAAAAATTTGACACCCAAAAACCTTCAGGCCACTGCATGGCACCCTTGTCCCACAGTGTGCCCACAGCACTGGCCTGTCAAACAGCATTTCACTGCAGTCACCACCACTTCAGTCCCTGTGAGCTGAACACAAAAATGAGAAATAGAATAATAGCTGCTTTATTTACTTTGCTGAGATACATTCCAAGAGAACATGACCTGAGTAAGTGTGAGAAGGAAAGCTTGGTATGTGAGAAGGATGTTTTTGTTTTCTCAAGGAAGAACAAGATGTGAACTACAACTCACACAGCTGGACTGCAAGTGAGCAGGAGTGATGGGACCAGGGCTCAGATCATCTGCTCTCTGATCCAAGGACCAGTGAATGCAGTGGAGTTCTAGTAGTTGCACCTCTAGAGATCTTCATAATCTGCTGGGGTAGATGCAGGTATAACCTCAGGATATGTAGCAACATCTCTCATATATTACATTTGGATTAACACAGCAGGAAGGATCACATATTTGTTGTCTGATATGTCAGCAAGGCTGACACATCCTGATAGTGCCAGACTTCTTACCTAAATGCAGTGCAGACCTGTGTCTGCTGGACTTGTGTCTGTCTGACCTAGTGGTTTGTGTGTCCTGATTCCAGCACCTGCTGTTCCATGTGGGATAGTGATTGTCCTGCTCTGCTCTGCACTGGGGCAGCCTCACCTTGAGTGTTGTGTGCATTTTGGGGCATGGAGCCGTTAGAGAATATCCCAAGGGGGTCCATGAGGATGGTGAGGGGTCTGGAGGGGAAGGACTTATGACAAGTGGCTGAGGGCACTTGGTTCATTCAGCCTGGAGAAGAGGAGACTGAGGGGAGACCTCGCTTTTTGGGAGTTTCAAACCACGACATGGGGTCTTCAACAACATCACAAGGGACAGGGGAGGGGCAGGCACTGATCTCTTCACCCTCTTGACCTGCGACAGGACTTGAGGAAACAGCATGAAGCTGAGTCAGAGGAGGTTTAGGTGGGATATTAGGAAAAGTTTCTTCCCCCAGAGGATGGTTAGGCATTGAACAGGCTTCCCAGGGCAGTGGTCACAGCAACCAAGGCTGCCAGAGATCCAGGAGTGTTTGGACAATGCTCTGAGGGACAGGGTGGGATTGTTGGGGTGTCCTGGGCAGGGCCAGGGGTTGGACTCAATCCTGATGTGTCCCTTCCAGCTCTGCAAAGTCTGTGATGCTGACTGATAGATAAGGAGTCCAAACTGCCTTCTTTTCACCCAGATCCAGCATTAGTTTCTCTATTGATTTCAGAATTACTTCCTCACTTCAAAAAGTAATATGCTAAATTGGTGTCACAGGTTTGAAAAGAGATGTTGGAATCTTTTCCCGAGGGAGGGGCCGCAGGGACAGCTGGGGAATTTTTTGTTCGGGGTTTTTTTGGGTTTGCTCCATGGACCGGGCAGAGTGGGGAGCCCAGTTTTGCCTGCCTCCTCTTCTTTTCCTGAGAGGAAGTTGTTGTGTTTTTTTTGCCCCCACGGGACACCTCGTGGAGGATAACTGAGAGAGAGAGACTGACCCATCTCAGAGCGAGGTATTCTGCTTTCGGGACTGCCTGTGGGAGACTGGCTGTGATGCCATCGGCTGCTGCGGGACAGTCCTGCCTTCCCCCCTCCTTTCCCCGTCCCGAGTTGCCGGGGGTTTCTTTCCCCCCCCCCTCCCCACCTGGGGAACTGGGACTTTGTTTTGTTTCTTCTGATAGTTTTTGATCGCACCATTTGTGGTTCGTTCAGATTTTGTTCATAAAAAGCTGTTTGTTTGGGTTTTTTTCCTTTTCCCCGCTTCCGCCCGAAGTTTCTCTAATTTTTAAATTGTAATCTCGTTAAACGAAGACAACTGGAAAACCCGGTTATAAGAAAAAAAGGCGTCCAAAATCATTCCACTTGACAAACGTTTCGCTGCAAACACTGGGTCCCACCGCAGGTCCAAATTCTGTGCTGTAGCCTGTCCCTTCAGCCCTGAGCCGAGTCTGTACCCCGGGGCAGTGATGCTGAGCATCGCTCGTAGTGCCTCTGACCTGACAGCATCTGACCCTGCTCTGATGATCACAGGCTCCTGCTCCCCACGAGCCCAAAGCGACAGGCTGGGGCACTGATCCCGCCGTCCTTGTTGCTCCCCAAGAAAGGCAGAGTCAGGCCCTGCATTTTGCATTACTCTGCATTTTGACAGCGCTAAAGAGGGGGTGGAATATTAAAGCAGCTTTTTCCTCTCATCTCCACCAGCAGAATCTCTCTTCTGTGTGCTCTCTACAGATTTTATGTGCATTTAAATATGAAACGTGCTTGGTGCTTTAGTTCTTTTATGCATTTTTTTAAATGCAGTTCGGGTTCCTCAAAAGCCATGGCACAATTCAGATACACATACGTGTGTAGGAGCACATACACCCAATCACACACGTACACCAAGAGCCCATTTTACTTTCCCAATTTTTTTAACACAAAATCAAGCATACATTTTAGTCTCCACTGTAATTATAATCAACGTCTTCTTCTAGGAGTATAAAAAGAGAAAAGTGGGAATCAGGAAAAGGGAAATGTTACAGGCCTTTTCATTAGGGTTTTATGTATTTAAAGAATTTACATTTTTAACCAGTGGCAAATTTATTTCATACTACAGAAGCTCTGAGGATCCTTTGGGATAAACAGCATGAAAGCTGTCATTTCAGAACAATCATCTCTTTTCTGTTTACTGAGAGTTTGCTTTTTTTTGCCACGGTGTTTTGCGCGTGGCTGGAAATATTTGTTCAGAGTGATAATTGTCAAACAGCTTGTTCTGTTTGGAATTCATTTGTTAAAGAGAGCTGCTTCTGTTGTGAAAATAGAGGGAACAGTGCCAGTTGGTTTCTTTGGGATGCAGGTTACAACCTGGGGGACTCCCTGTCTTCCCTAAAGGTAGGTAGGTGTAAGGTCCCATAACACAGCTCCTGCCAGAAAGGAAAACCTGCCATGATTATCAGAATTCCTGGAGAGGAAGCTGAAATCTGTGTGTGGAGAGCTGTGCAGATGATTTCAGTGTCTGTAACTCAGGTTTAAGGTGATGACCAGTCATTTTCCACAGAAACTAATTGATTCCCACGTGGAATTAGTGGATGATGTCATTTTGCTTCTCATCAAACAATATTTACATCCCTGTTACTGCAAAATCAATCCGGGCTGAATCTTTGGGGCTTTTTGGTATGGAATACTCTTTAAATTCTGCAACGTGACATCAACTTGTAGAGGAGAATCTTGGCAATTTTTTATCCCTATCCCTAGTCTTGGGTCAGGAACTGCCCATGGCAGGGGAGCACAAAGAATGTAAAACTGGACTTTTCCTTTTGGCCCATGGTCCTGAAGTAAAAGTCATCTTATCATTGTTTCTCTGTCTCTCAGTCCTCATCTGTCCCTGTATCCAAGCACCTGCTGACAGTTACAGGGGCTTAAAAAACCCACGTGGTGGGAGATGCACATCAGCAGATTCCAACCTTCTGAAAGATGCAGCTTCCAACTCTGCCATGAAACTGCCTCTTACCTGAATAATCCCCAGAAGATGCAGAAGTGTGGATGTCCTAAAACTTTGCTCCAGCACAAGTTAGGGCACAGTTCTATGATGTACTGCATACCTTGCTGATTATTCACAGGTCTGTGACTTACCTGGCTCTGAATCCCATTGACTTTTATTATGCTGGCCAGGGGAGCTAAAGAGCTGCCAGGATTTTTGTCCTTGTTTGGCATTTTAATATTAATAGAAGAAAAATATCTTTTGTACCAACAGCTATGACTTTTCTGTTCAATGCAGAAGAAACAAAGAGGAGTAGAGTCCCCACCTCAGTGGTGGCTTTTCGGTAGTTATGTGCATTTAAAGATACCATATCTTTGAGATGGTAATGGATTAGGGCTGGGGCAGGGTGGAATATCAATTTGCCACTTCTTAACCCAAGAGTAATATGCTGTTTTCTTAAAGTCACAAATTATTTCTGCCCTTGCCTTCAGTCTGGATTTAAGGTAATCCATTTGTAATACAATAAACAATTCCTATGCCTTAAAATCATTGCAAAACTGTTATTACTGCGAAACAGAATTGATTAGAAAGATCTCAGTGAGTTTAGGTGTCCTTGGAGGGGTCTCCTCCACCTGAAATGTCGAATGTTTAGTCCTTCTGCCTCCAAATGAGCACATTGTTTGCTGTTCAATTAGTTCAACTTCTCGTTTGTTTGACTTTGGATTCTGCAATAATTCCTTCTAAAAGAGTTTTTTGTTTAACTAGTAAATGTAGAACACAACTATTACACGTAGTAGTTGTTGATACACACTTTCCAAAAGGCACCAGAAGAGGTTGCATGTAATTCTTCTGGTTCTGTGGCTTTAGAAGTCACACCCAACAACAGTTTCATTGCAAATAGTGTTTTTGTGTAGATTTAAGAAGATCAGGAAGATCTCCAGATGCTGTTTTTTTGAAACATGGGGGTCTTTTGATGGACCCAGTGCTATGTGTTGCTCCCAGGGAGAGCTGACAAAATAGTTAGATGTTTTGGAAAGGAGTGACTTTCAAACCACTAAAAGCATTAATTAAGAAAACAGGGCTATTAGTGTCTTTCATTATTACAAAGCATACTTGGGAACCTAAATATCAGTGCAAAAATCAGTAGCAGGATGATCCCATCAGGCTTAGTGCTGTCGCTAGGCAACCCCTGACGTTTTCTTTAAGGGCCTTGGGCTGAGATGTGGTCCCACAGAAATCACAGTTGGTGCTTTAGAAAAAATACCAATGAACAGGTTTATTGGTGTTTTGTGGGAGAGGGGTGAGGAGAGTGATCTAAGAGGTGCTGCAGCTAAATACAAGGCTTGAAAAGAATCACAACTCTCTCTGTCTTCAGACAGTGCCATTTTACAGAAGTGTTGGTGTGCAGCCAATGTGTCCTCATCTGAATAGTACTGAAAACAAGGCCAGTTTGCTGCTTTCAAAAATAAATATTTCAAAAAGTTATTTCTATGGAGGAAAATTATTAGTCACCATGCTCTTCTGAGGCACAAATAGAAAGTGCACGTGCTGTATGCTTGTAGCTGGATGAGTTCTTCGTGAAGGAGATCATTCCAAACAGCCATTTTTAGGTGGCACTTGAACTGTGATTTAGCTCTGGACTGCAGCAACTTGTAGGAGTCTCATGAAGTGTGTACTGCAGACAATGTGGTGACTGCAGCTTACCTTCCACTTGCACAGGAGTATCACACTGCTCTCAATATTTAATGGAACTATGGGAGGGTAAAGTTGAAGCTGAGTTATTTAATAACGCTTTTCCTTCATGTTTTTAATGTCTTGTATTTTCTTTTGTCACATGTCATTTGTGGTGTGCTCTTAATTGAGATTTTGAGCTGGGGCTGTATTTTATTGCAACTGTTAATCCCATAATAATGTCATCCTCAGCTAGTTAGAAAAGCTCTGTGGACTCTTGTCTTGGAACAGTAAAAAACCAGATTTCCTGCTGCAATATAGAGAAAAGATTGTATGCCAGCCTTTGGGTACACACAGTGAGGTCTTGGACCCACAGAAAAGACAGAAGATTTGAGTGATAGATGACAAGTAAGAGAACAGGGGAATACCTAAGATACTTGCTTCTTCATGCTTTTAACTCCAAGTCTTTGCAATGAATTTGAAATCATTACTTCAGCAAACAGGCCCAAGCTGCTCTCTCTTCCTCTGCAGAGACAGCACCTTCCACATTGGTTTCTGCTGTTGCTGGAATAATGAACATTTTGTTCCCTACCTGGCAACCCATGAATCAGAGAACCATTGTGTCACAGGAGGCAGCTGTAGCATCAGATATTCCCTCTCACACGAGGCACATCACCAGCCTAAGAAACAAATTGGAAGCTTTTAGCTTTTTCTGACTTCACGTCTTACTTTGGGAAGAAACCATGATGAACATCTGGCTTTCTTTTTTGCACTGTGCTTGATGCTTTGGAATTGGGGCTGCTGAGTCTCCGGAATTGCTTTGCCAAGAGGCTGTGACACACAGGCCCATAGCCAGCTTGGTCCTAAGGGTCTTTCCTGAGACTGCCACCAAGCCACAGGTTGCAATGATCTTTGCAAGGGAGCAGAGGATTCCTCCCATATGCAGCAGATCTGCCCGTTGAGTTCTGGGCATCTTTTGCAGGAGGAAAGGTTCAGTTACCAGGAACGTGTCAGAATTGAAGCTCTGAGTTTGTTACAAAAGCCTGCAAACATCCCATCCTCTATAACCTTAAGAAAGTCTTCACTGCATTTCCTTCAGAAAAAAAGTAAATAAGAATCCTTTCGGGGGCCATAAAATTGTGTTTTAAACCACAGGAAGCCACGTGTCAGGCTGCTAATGGAGCAGATGTAGCTCGTGTACATGTCATGAACCTGATTCTTCTCTTACACAGCTAAATTTATGATTTCTGCTCTTGCTTTGTCACCTACAAGGAAAGAATCCAGTTGGTGGTGCACTGATTTATGCTGTTCTTTCCGACACACCACATTTCAGAACAGAGCAGAGCTGTGAGGCTTCATAAGGACAGCCATGAAATATTTCTTTACAAGACAGGAACGTTGTTAGGTAGCAAGATAGAATGCTTGTTACCTGACCTTCATCGCTTTTTTCAGAGCTTTAATTGCACCAAATAAAACCCCCTTGCAGCACATGGAGGCCCAGCCATGCCCTTGGCATTCCCTGTCCATGGCTCTGCTGTTAACAGGGGAGTCACACTGCTTTTGACAGCTTTGCCCTGTAGCATTTTTTTCCTGTGGACTATATTTGTACACTCTCGTCTGTAAGCCCTGGGAAGTATTTGCAACATGAAATTCCCCCTGGATTTCTCATGTAGAAGAAAAATTACCTTAAGTCCCAGCTCAGTAATTTGAGATAAAGGCTGAATATCCCACATGTTTCTTCAAAAGGAGTCGGGGGGGGGGGGGGCAGATACTGAGACAACAAGCTGGTTTTTTGCCTGCTGCCTTGTGTTTTGGATTTTTACTAATAGTAGAGCATGAGAGGTGAGTGGTGTTAGCTCAAACAAACCTGCAGGCCAGTGGGATGTACTGTAAAATGCCATGGAAAAGGCTGCTGTAGTCAAAGGGAAGGACCAGTGACACGTGCTTCTCAAATGGGAACACTGCTCTGGCTATCAGGTTTTGCATGAGGTGGGATGTGGAGAGTTCTGTGAGTGAAATGAGAAAAAAGGCTCCTCCAAATCTTCACCTGACTGAAGATATCAGTGTAGAAGAAACCTTAAGTAAAATACAACAGGCTTGTACTGAAACCTTCCTGGATTTTCATGTGGGTAAGCCTGGTGGGCAGAGAAACTTGTAGCTTTAAAGCTCCTCCCAGCAATGGTGTTGCTTCTGGAATTAGGGTGAATAGGCCAGGTTGGAGAGAATAAACTGAGAAATAGCAATGCCAAAACAAAAAAGCAAAAGGAAAGGGATATATTAAAGGAAAATCTGTTTTGTTTAAAATTGGATTGAAGATTCAATATTATATACAACCTTATCTCTATACAATATATGCAATATATGGAATTTACCAGGCCAGATCTTGAGGTCTGGTCTCAACTTTTCCCCAAACTGAGGGAGGGCTAGGCTTCCACATAATTTCTGAGCACAGTGTATGCAGCACCTAGCAAAAGAGAACTTCATCCACTTGTCACTGAGTAGCTGTTCCAAAAACGTTCCTGTGTCTCCAAGTATTTCCCTCAGATATTTAAAATAAAAATAAATACATGAATAATAAAGCCTTTCCCTGCTTAGCCTGTTTTCCTGTCCAGAGGTGGTTTATACCAGCTCAGCTCTGCACTGTTTCATCCTCTGTGAAGTGCAAGAGAGTGGTAACGTTGCCATCAACACTTTCCAGCCTCTGTGTTTAGTTGACCAGTGATTAAAAGAAGATCAAGCCACGCTTCTTCACACTGCAAAAAAACCCACAGTACATTAGCATCCTGACTGCAGAATTTAAGAGGGAAGGTTAATATAAAACTCACAGTTGAGATAGTAAAGGATATTAGAGGCGACATGTTGGCCATGAGCTCTGCTTTGGGCTCTGGGAGGAAAAAAAAAGCAGAACAAGGTTAGTTCTAACCTTCAAATTAGCCTTTTTCTATTTTTTTTTTTTTCTTCAGCCAGAAGAAGACCTACAGGCCAAGATGTCGGCTCTAATATTTTCTGAGTATTTCAAACATCTACTTTGACCCCATTTTTATGGTTTAGTTTTTGGAGTTATCCAATATGAAGTGGTCACTGTGCTGATTAGTCTGTTTTACTGGGACTAGAGGAAAGATTAAACATTATTTGTGGGCTGCTTTAGAATTCCTGTTTTGTTTCAGCTGAACCTACTTCAGTTGCCTAGTATTCACCACACTGTTTTTTCCTGTGGCCCTACTTTTTTTTTTTCCTGGCTATTTGTTCCTTGTCATTTGCAGTAATCTGATTTCATTTGTTCAGCTCTTGGCATAGTATCCTAATATAGTCAGCTGCTGCAATAAATATGTGGAATTTCTGCAATCTGACTAAATATCAATAGACTATTGAACTTTTATATTATGCATACTTGTAATCAAGTCAACTGCTTGAGAATTTGCCCATCTATGCATTTAGATGTGGAAAAAATAGTCTGTGTTCATGTAATTAAAGTCTATATCATAATACTTGTGCATAAAAGGGCCAAATTAGGGTTTTTCAGGCAAGTTTAATTCCAGCGCTTCCTCTTTGTTTGGTGCTTGACTTTGCAACCTGAAAGCGGTTTGTAATGTCATTTTTTATTCACAATACCCACAGAAAATTGAGATGTTGGATTGTCTGTGGTCACAGTTCCCTGCTGTGGAGGCATTGGTGTGTTTTGTGCCTTGGAACCCCAACACAAAATCACATCTATTAGACTGAGGTGCAGGAACATTGCCTGTGCAAGACAGAACAAGAAGGGCAGGTTGACACAGCTATGACTGAGCTACAAATAATTAAAATGGCTCTGTTTCCCCCCAAAAAACAGTCAGAGGCACCACATGGAAAGTTTTAAGACCAGGATGTTTGGGTTCTTTTTTTTTTGGTATCAGAAAGCTGCAGGCTAGCTGCAAATTGGAGAATTTCATCAGCTTGGTGTCATTTAGAAGCTAAGACAGGAATTAAACTGTCAGATAGAAATTAAATTGGCTCCTTTGAATTGGAATTGGATGACTGGAGTGAAAGGAAGTAGCTGGAGAAATCACAAGCAATGTGGAAGAAAACTCAACATTAATCAAAGGAAAGATGATGTCTGTCAAGGGAACTTGGTCAACATGGGGTTGGAGAGGCTGAAAGCAGACCAAGGAGGTGCCCTGAGGGAAGTTGGAATGGGAATAATCAGAAATCATAGCTGATGAAGGATAATTGTGCAGGAATTATAGAAATAATTCAAGAAAAATGCTGGGAGGGATTTGACATTTGGATGTACATTACTGGGTGCTAATACTTGTCCGGGAGACACCTGAGCAATTTTTCACCAACAGGTTTATGGTGTTTGAAAAAATTCTTCATCAGATGCTTACAACAACAATAGGCAAGTCATGAGGTGTTAGTATGCTTATTTTTGTCCCTCTGGGGATGGAAGATCAGACAAAGAGCAGGTGTTGAGAAAACACAGAGACTGGAGTTCTGTTTCTCACCCTGCTCCTGGATGTGAAGCAGCAGTTTGATGTTGGTCATTACAGCATTTCATGACATGCTGTGGCAGTTTTCTGTTTTGTTCTGTTTTGTGGTTTTTTTCCTTTGATTGAACAGGTGTCCTTATACAGTTCATGTGGAATGGCCACAGTGTGGTGGCATCCTCCACACCCAAACCTCCTTATTTTGAATACTTCTTACTTTAAATTAATGAGGGAATAAGTACCTGTTAAATCAACCCCACCTCTAACTCTTCATAATTTCTCCTCTTATATCCTACTCCCTTTCTGCACAAATGCAATGTTCCATTTTTCCAGTACTTTACCTCATGTGAGATACCTGGATATGTCACAAGTGTTTAGCCTACAGAATAAATTTCC
Organism: Manacus candei; assembly: GCF_025592945.1. Taxonomy (NCBI): domain Eukaryota; kingdom Metazoa; phylum Chordata; class Aves; order Passeriformes; family Pipridae; genus Manacus; species Manacus candei. The sequence continues at coordinate 1,716,249 of NW_026138084.1, forward strand.
TAAACTTCTGGTGTTATTTTTGTCCCCAGCCACACTGGTTAATCCTGTCAGCCTACTAAATTTCACCAAAAGGGGAGATATTTTTCATTTTTGCCTCTCTCTTAATATATTAATGCCACATCTGAGGGTTATATCTTCTTACCCAAGTAAAAGCAAAGACTTTCTTTTCAAGTGCTCAGAAAGTTACCCAGTGTTAACATCCTTATGACTCCCTCACTCCTATAACCTCTTGCCACCTCAGAAATAAACCCCTGCCAATGTCTGGAAAAGAAGGCAAGGGTTATAAAATTGTGTCCAGTAAAATTACAAACCACAGTGTCACCCACAGAATCTCTGTCCTCATGTTTCAGCCAAAATTTCCAGCTCTTTCCCACGAAAATGGAAAAGAAGGGATGAAATAAATGGCTTTGTGCCACTTCTGCACTGCTGCTTCATGTGGTCTTGCACAGCTTGTTGCAGGAAAAAAGATGCTCTGTAGTTCCTGATGTGGCAACCACAGCTCTCACCAGCCACTGTGGTGACCCAAAGACATACCAAAGCCATGGTCCTTCTCCCAGCCAGGAAAAGTCCAGGTGAAAGATGAAACACAGATCTGGGGATAGTTTGTCTTCACTTTTGGGAACTTAACAGCCCAGGGAAGATGTCTTGCCAAAGGAAGTTGTCTCTACCACCAAGAATTAAGAGTCTCAATACTTTGGATGGCTTCTCTCTGTGTCTCACTTCCCACTAAAGGAACTCCCTGTTTTCTCTATTCCAGCACACACCCCAACCTCCTCCAACCAGACATCTCTTTCCTTTTTGTCTCCAAGTCAAACTGTGGGAGTGGGGAGAAGAAAGGAATAGAGAAGCAGGTTCAGGCTTGCAGCTTTGGTGGAGAATATGGGGCACAAGGAGGACAAAGCAGGGAGGAAACAATTGCTACAGAGTGATGGATGAGTTATTTTCATGTGGACCCTTGTGTACCTGTCAATAGACACCAATCACATCGTGTTTCCCTTCTTGGCAGGCATCTCCTTTTTCCTGCAGTGAAAAGGCATCAGCTAATAAATAGGGGCAATATTCAAACTCCTGCCTGGGCAGAATATGCAGGGATCAGATACAATACCAGCTTGTGGTACTGCAGCTCCACAGGAACGTGACAGGGTAAAAAAACCTGGGCATGGGGGGAGGGTTTGGTGGGGTTTCAAAACCAAGGTGCTTGATGAGAAATAAATCCTTCTTACCAGCTACAGGATTATTTAACTTGATTAGCATTAGCATCTCTTGGTAGTTACTTGCATAATTTTCCTACTGTTTCATGCCTTTCTGTCTGATAGCCTCTATTTAAAATATTTGAGTCCAGGAAGGTGTGATCAGCTCCTCTCTAGTATCTGACACAGCCATTCTCTTCCCCTTATTTCATGCTCTAGTTTGTTTTCTAATTCAGTTCTGCCATGAGGAGCCACTTCCTCCTCGTGATGGAGAAGCTGTAATGATAATTGTCTTTTGCAAAGCAATTCAAGGTGACTAATCAGAATAATGATAGCAGCAGCTGCAACTTCTAGTGAAGTTAGAAAGTGTCACCTCACAGGAATCATTTTCATAAAGAAGCAAATTCAGGCCAACAAATTATTGTAGTCATAATGGGCCTTACATTCTTTGCCACTCTGAGGGAAGTGCAAAGGAGCTCACTCTGGTTGTCATATCAAGGGGCTTATATTTAATATTTGCAGAACTGTGCCTGCTGTCTGAAGCCTTTGCACTAAAATACCATCCTTAAAGCAGTGGACCATGTGCTCTGCCAAATGTTCTGTGCTAGATAGTTTGAGCAGCTCTCACCCTCAGAGACTCACAGAAAAGCAAGCAGGCAATACTTCCAGCCTAAATGCTTCAAGCAACCTGAGGACCAAACTTATTCAGGGGACACATGAAAAACTGACAAAGGACGAATTTCTGAGCTGCAATAAATGGTGTGTAAGGTAGGAAGGGAAACAGGCTGCAAAAAACCCACCAAATTTGGAAACTGCAATGTCTTTGTGTTCTGGCTTTAAAAGGGGAATGATGTTGATGGTACCACCAAAGAAAAGTGTCCTCAAACTTAAGAGTCCTGCTTTGTGCTTAGACCTTGGACACTGTGTCAGCTTTGTTATGCTTCAAGAGCTGTCCCCATGTGCTACCAACCAGCTCAGCTGTACCTCCTGAAAGCCCCAGATGTGCCCTACACGAGTGCAGAAATGGGAATGGGGATTTCCCCCGAACTCTTGAGCAGGCTGAGAGGCCACAGCCAAAATCCCAAACACTGCAGGCCCAAAATACAGCAAAACAGCCCTGAAAGCTTTCCCATGGTCAGCAAACCCCCAGAAACTGCTGCTCTGCTGTGTGGCCTTTGAGTCCTCCCCGAGTGCTTCATTTTCTGCTCTTTGTTGCATGGGGCTCGTTTCCATGGTCGTCAGGAATGTGGAAATTCTGTATCTTCTATTTGTGTGTATTGCAAAATATCTCCAATTGACAACCCAGATTGCCACAATAAATCTCTGGGTTATGCTTTGATTCAGCACAGGATCCTCTCCTAAAGGCACACGAATCCAGGCATTTGCCTGCTTGTTGGAGGCTCAACTGGGAATTTCTTCTGCACTGCCTTGTGATGACGAATTTTCTTTGAAATCCTAAATGATGCTGTTTCCAGTGTAAACAATCTGTCCTTAGCTGGAGGTACATACAAAAATGCTTTGAGGAAGTTCCTACTGCTTTTGCAGCATCACGCTGAGAATATTTTGTGCTGTTCCCAGCAGATCTTTCTCTTATTTCTGTAAATATTTGCTCTGAAGAATAGCAAACAAAATTTTGGGAGACTGTGAAAATGTTATTCAAAATGATGGGTAATATTCAAGGAACGTTCTCTTGAGTCACTATCTACTCTCTCCTGGCTTCTTTTTTTTTTTCCTTTCTGAAAATCTGGTGAATCTGAATTCAGTTTCTGTATGAAAAAATATTTCAGGAGTACACATGTCCACACAAGCATATCTATATTATTTTTATGGCAGCTCTGCCTAAGGACTAAGTGCTCTGTTATCTGCCATATGTGAATGCTTATAATTTGATTTATACTTTAACATATTTTTCTGAAGTATCTTGAATACACTTGTAGGCATAAAACTTTAAAAAACGAAAATAAATACAGTAATTTTTATCCTATAATTCAAATTAAAATTTAGGCATAGAAAAAAGTATGTTATGTCAGCAAAAGAGCATCAGCATTTGAATTTCAAAATCCTGAACTTAATTCCCAACATCTACGTCTCAGAAATTAGATGCTAATAATTTAAAAAATTCTATTTGGCTTGTTTGGGGTGCAACTTTTAAAGATCATGCTTTCGTACCTTTTAAATTGTGATTAACACGGTTAAAAATTAATTTAAGGTCTTTAATGGAAGCTGAGATTCCCATGTAATCATTTAGCTCCAGCAGATGGGCTTGAAGAATTATCCCATAAATGCAAAACTCACAGTATACCATGAAGCCTGGGAAGACTTGGGAGACAAGATCACTGATAACCTGATTGCTATTGCTGAATCTTATCATTTTTTATCTCTTTGCTGGGAAAAACTCACCCCCAATGGGAGGGCAAAAGAAATTTCATCATTGTCCACAGAACAGTTTCCCCTCACATTTGAGTGCTCTGCCTCAAATAGGTTGAGCTCCAAGTTCTCTGAAATATTCCCTTTCTGAGGCCTCTCTCCTGACTCCTCCTGTCCATTCTGCTCCTGCTCCCACCCAGGCAGGTGTGAAGCCTTGTAGGAGAAAACATCAGGGAGCCTGAATGGACATTTTCACCATCTGTGAGTCTCATTTTGTTGTCTTCACTCTCCAGTTCTTACAGCAGCTCCCTAATTACAGCACTGCTGTTGGTATGGGGTTTTTTTAAGTATTCTGACATCTTCCCAAGGCTGGTGAATAGATTTAGTAATTAGACAATGGGATTTTTCTATTCCTGCCCACCCGCAGCCCCTTCACTGACTGTTGGTTGTGATTCTATTATTATCTGGCATATTCCAACAATGTTGTTGCTTTTAAAGGATTTTGGAGAGTGCAGAAAAATATCAGAGAAAAATTTCAGATGTGTGAGCTAAAGCTGGAGAGGAAGGACAATGGACCTTATGTTCATTTCACCACATCAACAATGCCAAAGTGTTTAATGTCTCCACATGCCATTCTCTAGTAGCACAATAATTTTACATGCCCATATTCAGAGCTGGAATGAAGTCTCTTCTTTGTTGTTATTCCTACGCAGATGTTAAGTTGGAATAATTTCTGTGGATAAGTAAACACTGTTAGTGATTTCAAATGTTTTTCTTGCCATATGCTCTGTGGATGCCACTGATTCAGCTTCTCATCTTGCACAAGGGCTTATCTGACTCTAACTCAGAATTCCAGTTTCAGTTTTCCAGACCAGTAAAAAGAACAGATTGTCTGTGCTAAATAAATATTAAACATCAATATCTGTGATGCACATTTTACTCGAGAAGGTAGTTTAGAAGACCTTCCAAAACATCATAAAGGAAATCAAGACCTACAACTCTATTCCTTAATGCTGTGTCTGTAATTTAAGAGTTGTTTTACTTTATAAAATAGTTTATGCAGTGAAACAAAGAGATAAAAGTGTGTGGGTCTACACATTGCTCCTGTCCTCAGCAGTGTCACTTTGTCATCATCTCTGTCACCTCTGCATGTGCCCTCAGTCACATGTAAAACTTGTAATTCCTCCACACATCAGTGTAGAAGGGAAACAAAGTAAATTCCAAAAGTGGGAGTATTTCTTGTTTTGAGTGCTGTTATAGCTAAAAACATCATGCAAAGTAACTTGCAAATAGGGGGAAAAAACACCCTATAGTGCATAAAACACAATTGCATCCCTTCATCGTACAGACAGCCTAATCTGGCTAAAATATTAAATGTAAGGAAGAAAGTGAAGGTTTTCTGACTCAAGGTTTATCCTTGTTTCAAGATACACAAGTCTGTTCTAATTTCGCAAACATAAGACTGAAGTTCTTAGAATGGAAATTACAGTGAAGATCAGAGGACAAAATAAAAATTTACTTTTATCCAAACCAAAAATCTGACTCACATAGGTCTCTTTTTTGGTATAATTTCCCTCAAGCTGACTAGAAATTAAGTACTAGGTTGTAGGGGGGGGAGGGAATTATCCAAATATTGCAAAAATTCTTTATATTCTCTGTATAATCGAAAGATATTATTTTGAGCTAAAATGAAAGAGACCTTCCCCCACAATGAAAGGGCTGCTAAGTGATGCAATTCACTTATAACAACAGTTCTTAAAACCAGGGCTGTCTCTTACTCCAACCTGTCTAGAGGACAAAGGATTCTGTGGAGGTTTTCTGTTTTGTTTGTATGCACATGTGCTTCTTCCCCTTGGAGTCTTAAAGGAGGAGGACTTTTCTCCATCCTGACAAAACTTTGTGTCTGAAAATTTCCTCTGAACTTGCAACTGGTTGCCAGATGTGAATTAACAAATACAGCTGCTCTTTGAATCAGTCTTACATTGAGCTTTCAGCAGAAGTCGAGTAATTCTTTGAGTTTGAATTGTTCTGGTCTAGGTATCACCAACAGAAATTCCTCTTTTACAGGGCAAATTCCAGCAGATGCTAAATGAGGTCAGTTCCCTCAATAACCTGAAAAGGGACATAACCTCTAAGAAGTTGTTGGTCAGTGGAGATAAAGGCCCTGCTTAATCTCTCACTGAATTCATGAGTGTGAGATGTTTTGAAAAGCTGAGGAGACTGGCACAGGGAAAATTCTTCCTCTGATTTTTGCAGCTTACTTGATCATCCCCAGGTGTATGTTGAATGTGCTGGTTAATCCTCATTCCAAAAGCTTTTCTAACCACGGCAAATTAAGGATATCACCTTGTATTCCAAATGGAACACGCCGCGCCTCAAAAGATGAGCAGAATTCACCAAATCGATGGTAGGGTGTTTAGGAGTTAATATACAGCAGGTTTAAATGTATGTTCTGTTAAATTATTCTCAAAGCAGCCCGTGTGGGGAAAAAAAATAGTAAACATAGGCCCTTTCCTTGCCTGGAGGTTAATTATCTGGATACAGAGCCACTGGCAGTTCTACAGCTGAATGTGAAGTAGTGGATTTGCAAGGAGATGTGGGGACACTCAGGTTATTAAAAAGGGAATGTATTCCAGTACTTTGGAGTGGAGGAACTAAACAGAGCAGTATGGAGCAGACAGCTGGTGATTGAAGGCAAAATAGTTCTTGATACTTGAAAGTGAAATAGTTCTTGTTTCGCTGAACACGAGAGAAGCACCAGAAATAAAATCACCATGTACCTTTTAAAATGGTTTTGTTTATTTTCCCCAAGACTATAATGTCCTGAAACATTGACCTTTTATATATATGTGTGTGTAAAAGCTGAGCCTATGTTCCTGTAGGAGGATCTAGGACAACTTTTCTGGAGCCAGAGGCAAATTGGAGGTAAATTTTCTCTTAAAAATAGAAGAAGTGTGGACACTGGACTTCACAATATCAAATTCATATCCAGGACTACTTACATTTCTTTGCTGCTCTTCATATGTCATCTTTTGAAGATAATTCAGCATTTTGTTGCATATTACCATGACAATGAGCAGTGTATTCTCATTTTGCAGTGCCTTTAAGGGTTGTGGTTGTTCAGCAGTTCTCTGGGGTCATCACTTAAAATGCTGGTTTTCCTGTTTGTGACCTACACTCTTCCAGGGCTTTATGCTTTCAAACTTCAGCTTAGGCTGCAGCTACAGTGGCTTCTTTTGCTTTGATCATTCTGTGGAGGGTATGTTCATTCTACCCCTTTTTTTTCAGAGAACTCAGCAAAATTTGCTTTCCCTTTCATGCTTTGCCTTCTTAATTAAAACCTCTTACAAGGCCATTGTCTCTTTATACTTATTTAATTCTGAAACAGCATATCAAAAGAAATTACCAGTGCCCTCGGATTTGTATCTAATAATGAAATTAAAACCTTTCTGCTGTGGTGGCCTTCAGGTCTCTAATTTTCAGTTTATTAGGAAAAGAGCTAAGCCACACATCAGGGGTATTGTTTCTCCTTAGATAACAACCCAGTGTGACTGTAAGTGAAACGAAACACTCTCTTGGAGTTTTTCTGCAAAACGTCTCAATCTTGCATCCTAAAAATAACCCCAGGAAATTACTAAGCTATCATCTTTCGCCACCTTTATGGGCTATTTCTTTAATGTTTTGGATTTAAGAAAGTAAAAGGTTTTTCTAAGTAATACCCAGCTGGTGGTGTTTGCAGTTTTCAAATGTTTTCAAGTGAAAAAGTGATGTATCTTGTCCTGTCTCTGCCCTCCCTTGAGCACATACACATCCACAAAATGTACACTTTCCCACTACAGTGGCAATACTCCAAGGGAATAAAAATACAATCTCAGGGGTTTGGGACTGTTTTCTCAGGTTATGTTTTTCCAAAGTGAATTTTTTCTTCCTTCTTTCTCCATCACCTAATTCGATCAGAACCAAAATTCATTCTGCTTCAACAAACAGCAATATGATTAAAAAGAAAACAAACCCAAAGCCTCAGAGCTCTCATTTCAATGTTCCACAATCTTTATGTACTTGCATTTGTACAGGAACTCCCTGTGAGAAATAAATTGCTGGAGCAGTGCAATGAAGTCCTTTATGGCAACACACTGTAATATGCTTTTTATCTTAGTGCATGGACCAATGAGAAAGGTGTACCTTGGTTCAGAAAAACTGCTCACTGAGGATTTGATTCAATTCTGTGCCCTTTGTGGAGATATTTTTTAGCTGTAGTGTATAATTTGCCAGTCTCCATCCTTTAAATCACCTACCAGTTTATTGTACATAACAGACACCAAAAGGCATTTGTAACAACACCACGCAAACAGGTGACAGAGAAACATGAGTATGTGCTCAGTTTAACACCCAGCCACCTTCACACAGCACCAGGGAAAAGATCATTCATTCAACAGTCCTGAAATACAAGCTGGAAATATTGAGTGCCACGAGGCAGTGGACTGATTTCATTCACTGGGAGTGTTCCTCCAGCTTTAAATTGATGTGTTCACTGCAGAGATTTGAGCGGCGCATTGAATTTCCACTTTCTGTTCGCCAGGCACGGATGTGGAGAATTAATGACGGGGAAAATCGTATCTCACACTTTCCCATTAGCAGCCAGGATCAAGTTTCAGGGGGTCTTTGGAGAGGCTGTTTGTTTGCAACCCCTGTACCAGCCCGGTGTAATGACCCAGCACTGGCTGGACACACCTCGCTGGGCCCGTTCTTTGCTGTGTGTTTTGCACTGGTAGAAGCCCAGATCAGAGATGATGTGACACCAGAGACAAATAGCTACAGAAAACACCAAGAAAATGAAAACCAAGTCATTTAGCCCCCAATTCTCACAAGCAAGCTGAGCTTGCAGACGCAGCTCTAGAAAACCTCAGTGAGAGAAGATGAAGTTCATTGTTGGTGGTGGCTGAAATGGTTTTTATTTCATAGTAGCCACAGATAAGGAAAATGAACCTGTTTGCTTTAATGTTGCTCAGTGTACCTGCTCCTGTGTTTGAGCTCCTGTTTGCCACCTTTTTTTAGGCATGAGTATAATCTGATTTAAATACATACCTTCTGTGTGAACAGTGTTCAATACAGACTGGATTTCAGCTGTCTTTTGGAGCTAGGAAGAACATTTCACTGCTTTTCTCCTGTTAATTCCTCCAAATATATCTGCATCTTACTGTGTCTCTGTCGTGACTCCCAAGACGAAGAGAATTAGAGAATTATATAGCTAGTGGTAAATTGAGAAGGATACAAAATGTCTTTGAGCATGGAAATAATCCACCAAGTTAAGAATCTGGCTCAGAGTTCAACAAGACTTGGCTAGGAAAATGTCTTTTTTGACACTTTCTAAGTGATGTTGTGGATGGGAAAGCCTTGAAAATTGCTTCCTGTGGGAGCGTATTGGACAATAAATTGGACACAAACGAGAGAGAAGTTGAGCTTGGGGGACATCTGGTTACTAAACGTGATTTTGGTCTATTAATTTCATTAGTATGAAAAATAATTTAAAGTGTCGTGCAAATCCTTTTTCCTCTTTGTCCGGAAGTCACTTTGCTCCACAGTCAGGCTCTGATCCATTGGGCTAAACACTGACAACCCCTGTGTGCAGAACACCTTGTCCTGGGGGAATACACTCATTCAGCTCTCTGTGTCCAGCTTCAGGAAGAGAAATCCATTTTCCTCACTATTTCCAGACAGACAAAACTGGTACTCCCAATCTACATGACTGGTTGCCTCCTTACCTGGTGGGATAGTTTTCTCCTTCCTCTGACTGTGGCACCAGATCACAGTGTAGGTGGGAGGGTGAACTTATGTATGGGTAGCCCAGACCTTGTACTTTTGCATACATTGCTTTAATATAACTGGCAGAGGTGGATGGGAAGAGGCAGGAGGAGCATCCTGGGTGCTGATCACAAACTGGTCCGAGCCCTGTGCTTAGGAACCCAAAGCAGTCACAAGAACAGGTGTTCCCTGAGCTGCTGGAGCTAAAGCCTGACACCACGGGCGTGTTTAAACAGCTTTGTGAACATCCTGGGCTGTAACTGGAACAGGAGACCCTGCTGTTGGCATGGCATAATGCCAAGTACTGGGCTGATTAACTCCAGCCCTGCACAGTGGTAATGCAATTGCACAACTTTTAGAGTCAAACTGCTCCTCATCTCCCGTGGCTCCATGTGAGGGAGCAGCACCTCGGGCTCTCTCCTCACCAGAGGCACTGCAGGGCCACCAGTGGAACAGTTTCTGGCAGAGTCAGGAGAAGAATTCCAAGAGAAGGGAGCTCCCACCTGGGCAGTCTGATGCATGTTCTGGAGGCCCCATTTCCAGCACCTCTGGGATGCCAAAGGCAAAGCTGGTTTATTGGTTTGCTGTCAGAAATGAATGTGCCAACCTCATTTAGATCTGCTCCTCATCCTGATTTTCATTTCCCCCCCCTCAACTATTTGCCCTTGACCCTGTTTACAAAAAGCTACGAATATTCTATTTTAACTAAGAGCTGAAACATTATCCAACTACTAAATCCATAGTTTTGTCTTCAGCACTTCCTTAGTGTTAAATTAAATTGTCCTCACTCTCGATGGAGTTTAATTTATTTTTTTTTCAGTCTATCAGTGTTTCTCAGACAAGCCAATTGTCACATTGAGGCATGACTTACATATTTATGAAATTATTTGTATTCAGAAGCATCGTGTGCTGTTTTTTGGACAGTTTTTCATACTAATAAGTGTTTAACTCAAGAAACTATGTGGGTAACCTGAAAAACTAAAGCCTACAATAATTTTTGCAAAATATTTCTTGTAAGTCCAAAATAAATAAATAAGTGAGCTCTGATTTATGGCATTTCTTTGTTTTATTGAACAAGTTACATGCAAAGCAATGAAATACACTTTTTACCAGAAAATAATTAGGGACGTCCTTATTTCTCAGAGGCACATTTATTTCTTTTTGATCCTTGATTGTAGATCAAAGAGATATTGGACAGTTATTTTCAAGTAATAGCAGGGCTCAGTTCTAAGTCTGATTTATACCAGTGTTTCTCATGCATTGAAAATGTGCCCTTGTGCTCCTCTAGCTAAATTAAGTTTTGATTTTCAATTTATATATTTGTCAATCAATAAATATGTTTGATGGTAGCAAAGAGACTCTCTCCTGTTGTGTAGTAAATAGACTTTCTACCGTTTCTGTGTGTTAAATACCAAGTGGAGTGCTCAAGTGGCAATGCAAGAGCCTGAAGTCCCAGCTCTCCTCCATGAATTTTAAAAGAACTAATACCAGAATCCACTGGATCCACTGGTTACCTTCCAGAGCACCAGTGGATTTGCTGGGAGCGTGACTGAGGCAGTGCTGTCAGAGTGGACTTTTATACCTGTTGATCTGCCAGTGTTCAACAGTGTCTCAGTCAAAACCCACAGTCCCAACCCTGAAAACCAAGGAGTGCTTCACTCTCATGTCGGGTCTGCCCAGCCTTTCTCTAAGCTTACACAGCAACAGGTCCATGAGCAGTGAAAGAAAAATGTTATGTAGACTTTTTAAGGATTTCTAGTTATAAAACTAGGCAGTAACATGGACACACCCGTGCAGAACTGCACATATCATGTGAGCATAATGTGATCATGAGTCCAGGAATGAGCTCATTAGCAAAGTCTGCAGCAAGACTGAGTGGCTCTACAAGTTTAGAACTGGTATTCGTGAAACACAGGGGAGCACAATTAGTTGGCTTCCTATTTTAGGTTATGAGAAGTTGTTGCTGAAGGAACTGGTTCTTATTTTTCAGAAGTGCTGCGTGTCTGTAGCTTCAGAAGGGTGTTCCCACACTGACAACGAGCTGCAGTGTTACAGCCTACATGGCCTGGTGTCCTCTGCTCAGTAAAGTCTATTCAGCAATGTGTGAGTCCAGCTCATGAAGATAAATATCCTCTTTTGGATTGTAAAAATTTTTGCAGAGCAACAGTGACTCCAGCTAGAACATTGAGATGAACATGACCTTTGCAGTTTGCCCTTGGTGCATGATCTCTATTTTCTAAAGCACTCTTCAAATTAGATAAGGGCAAACACAAAGCAAAACCTGCTATTTTGCACCAATTCTCTTGAATGGCTCTACATCCTCAGCCTCCAGGCACAATGTAACCACACATCCAAAACTACAAAGCAATGGGTGATTGCAATTATCATTAAAAAAAAAATGGGTCTTATTTACAACAATTTTTTAACCTTTAAAAACAGAGTAGAAGAGGGGCAGAAATGTGAAGCATCCCCTTTGGAAGACTCTTGGACTGCTCAGGAAAAGTGCTGCAGTGCTGTTGAGGAACTGGTGCTTTGTGAAGGATGTTCTCTCCACTCTTTCTTTGCCAACACATGTTAAAGGCCCATCCTTGCCCAAAATCCTCTGGATGGAACGGTCTCAGAAGGACAAGGTGTGTCACAACCTCTACATCCCAGGTCAAGGAAGCTCAGCAAAGTGCAGGAATGTTCATGCTGATTCGTGCAGATTCCAGCATAGACCAGTTTACCACAACAGACACTTCTGAATTTGGGCTGGGACATCAAGAAGTCCTGAGGTATTGAGGGGAAGAGGAATAGCACTGTAGATCATCTTGACTGTGAAGACAAGGTCCTGTGGTAGAGAAAAAACCGAGGGCTGTTCATTGCATCCTAAGAAATTCTCTGGGCACAATCCACTTCAAAGAGGAAACAAGAAAACCAAAGTAGTTTAAAACATATAAATTCCCAAACTTCTCTGGGCCCCTGTCTGAAGGCATCCCCACTGTGCATTACTCTGCTACAGTGAGATCTTCTGACGTGAACTCTGCTCTCAGGAGATTTTCCCTGTGGAATCAGGGTTGCTGCAAAGTTTTATAGGTGGCTACACCTTTGCAGGATGTGTTTGAGGAGCCATTTTAGAAGTAGAACGAGCACTTCCCAGTACTGAAGTTGAGAAGGAGGTCCTATGTAGATTCCTGGGAGAAAACAGGTTATTCTCAAATGGATTCCACTGACTGGTGGACAGAATGAGAGTTGTTTTCCCGGCTTGATGGAGCATGTCTTGCTGAATTGGTTGTGACTAGTGACTCATTCCTACTCTGGCTAATGGTTAAGTGTAAAATTAGCCATTAGAGAAAAGCTAAAGCGCCCCTGTCCCTTGTTGTTCACTACAGAGGCACTTCCTCAGCTTCCCTGACTCAAGGCTTTCTCACACAGTTTGTAGGGAAATACTTCCCTTCAAGAATTATCTCATTGTGGAGAGTTCATAGAACAATCATTGGTAAAATATGTTCAGCTCGAATAGCTAGGATGGCTTTACAGATTGCCTGATGGTGCTAAGAAACTTAGAAGTCTGGAAAGTGGCAAATGGGACAAAACAGGAGTGCTGCGCTCAAAGACCTCACAATTCATAACTCCAGAGTGGCATTGGCTTCTGTGGGAATCTGAGAAAGTTGGGCAGCATTCCTTATGGATCCAAAAATTCAAATTCACAGATGAAAGTTGACGACTGGAACAAAATGAGTTCATACAACCATCTAAAACCAGTTTGGTATATCTGCCTTAAACAGCCACAGGACTAGAGGGATCTCTGGTCTAACTGGGTAGCAAAGCACATAAGGGTATCTGGGGTGTGTAGTGGAGTGTGTCTGTATATAGGTCTGACACAGGCTCTGACATAGCGTGAAGGGATAGTCAGGACAAGGGATCTCCTTGTATTCAAAAGGTCAGATTGGGCAATATATAGATTTTTGCCAAAATCTCACCTGTTTATACGTGTATACATATGACTAAATTCAGCTACCTTCAGCAGCAATGATTCAATTTGCATTTGCAATTATGTTGATTTTGCATGCAAATGAGCTACCTGCTTTGCTCATACACTCACAGACCTATTTTTTTCCTTGTGACTGACAGAAAGAGGGGGCCTCCTTTCAGAAACAGGTTAGTGTTAGAGGAGAAAAATGCCAAAAGTAAAACCTCTGAAAAGCCTTTCATTTGATTGCCTTCCAAGGGACAACAGCTGCAGAGGGTGATTAGCTTCATGTGGTGTCAGTTGCATTTTTATCCAGCTTTATTCTGTGTTTGTTTTCTCTTCCAGACATTTGTCCGTGCTGAGATTACAGCTGTGTGTGCCCCACGTGGACTCACCACCACAGGCATTTTCCCTGGAGGGAAAGAATTCAGCCCCCAGGAAGGGTATCCACCAGGAAGGGTAATCTTTGCCCTCCCTTGCCTCAGGGCATCTGTCACCCTCTCCCCTGGGAGGTCACTGAGCTTTGCTCCACGGTTAAACTCTGACTTCTCCTCATCACTCTCAGGCAAGAGCTCTCCGGAGATGAATTTTGTGGCCTGTGGAATCAGTCAGCAATTGCTGCTTCTCTTGGGGTAGGAGGGAGGAGCACTGGGGTACCTGTGGCCCTACTGCTGTCAAAGGATCCAAGGGTCCTGGTGTCATTCAGCCCAGTCCCTGAGCTGCATCCTAATTCCTTGTACAGCATCACAAAAGTTGATGCTGTCACCTTGAAGCAGAGGTTGGAGCAGTTCCCTTCCTTTGACAAGTACTGGCTCATTTTCTAACTCCACATGGATTCCTTTTTCAGGCCAATATCCCTTTCCATGGTTCATGCAGAACTCTGATGTTTCATGGTTACTGTCATAGTAGGGTAGATTTAGATTAGATATTAGGAAGAAATTTTTTCCCTGTGAGGGTGGTGAGGCCCTGGCACAGGTTGCCCAGAGAAGCTGTGGCTGCCCCATCCCTGGGAGTGTCCAAGGCCAGGTTGGAGGGGGATTGGAGCAACCTGGGCTAGTGGAAGCTGTCCCTGCCCATGGCAGGGGGGTGGAACAAGATGATCTTTAAGGCCCCTTCCAACCCAAACCATAAGGTTAACAAAGCTCCAGGGAACTGTATGGATCTGGGCACCCAAAGGCTTCAGCTGGTTTTGGGCTGGGAAGGTCACTTAACTCCATAACAGCTTTCTACCTTCAAAAAGGAAACAAGCTCAGAGCCCTGCCCAGGCTGTTTTGAGCATTTTGGAATCTTTGAGGAGTTTGGTGTTACACTCTCAGAAGCAAATAAGGTAGCCGTGGTCCCAGGGTGCCATCAGGCCCCAGACATGACAAAAGCACCTTGTCCACTCCACTAAATTCTCCCATATGTGCTTAACAGCTCTCAGAGAGAAAACCTTGCCCTGCTTTTTGTGCCAGTTGCTGTTCCCTGCTGCAACATCCACTGTAGCTGGGTGGGGGCTGTCCAAACGACTGTGCATTCGCAGTTACCCAGTTTGCTCCTGGACTGATGGAACTTGTGAAGTTTGATGTCCAAAGAGTACAGCAGTTGCAGAGAAGCAAGCCTGTCATTCAAGTCCTGTGGCTTTTAACAAGGGTGACCCTCTGACTTTTTCAAATTTCTGTCGTTCTCAGTTCATTCCACATTAAACGAAGTGATGGGCTGCTGCTTTAAAAAGTGGCATAATATTCTAATGTATTCTGCTACCCCACTCTGCCTTTTATAGCCATACTATGACTTTGTTCACCCCACCCTTTTTCTTTGTGACTATGAAATCCTGCCACTGTAGAACAGAGAGTAGGACCCTATTCTTTGCAGCAAGCATATGCGAGAAAATACGGTTATTTAATGATACTTTCATCACGGAACAAAAATTTTTGTTTCAACTTTTGGTTCAGTTCAGAGCTCCCCACCTTTTTAGAGTTCTTTTGTCAACTGAACTCCTCAGCACAACCCCCGCTGCACTTACACTTTGCATTCACCCACTTCTCTATTAACATCTCATTAAACTGCACCCCAACAATGGCTTTCTCCTCACTGCTGTAAGGACAAACGCTTGGAGAATAACTTACATTTGCATAACTCCTCTCATACAGTCATCTTAGGTAAGAACCTTTTAGAACAAGTGGTAACATCTCCCCAGTCCAGCTGAGGGGGCAGGAGAACGTTTGGTGGGCACAATTCAGGACACAGGGATGGTCAAGAGACTGACTCAAAGCCTGGCACTAATAATTACTCTACTGGAAAAGAGCCACTATAAGGGTTCTAAGGAAATCTTGCTACATCTAAATGAGTTCCCTTCCACATTTCAACTTCACTTATCCTCACTTATCAATCTAAAGAACGTTTACTGGATTTCCTTTAAATGCCCTAATGTTCCAGACAATTAATAGAGAGCAAATGTTTGTCCTGGCACTGCCAACTTCTCCCACTGTTCCGTGGCTGCCATGCCCAAAAGTGTGGGGCAAACTGTAGTCAAGAAGCACAGCAGCACCAGTCTGTGGCAAAGCACTTTCAGAGCCCTGCAGGGACAAATACACTCCACAGTCCTGCCTTGCTATGGACAGACAAGGAAAGAATATTCCTTCTCTCAGGCACATGTGCATTCCCTGGTTTTGTCTGCTCATTAGCAGAACTCCCATAGCTGTGAGTGTGAACTCTGAGATCACAACACACACTATCCAGGAACACCACAAATCCTTGTGCCCAGCAGGAACAGGTTTAGCTGGGGGGTTGAGGAGTGTTTCTCTTTTGTGTCAGGGCTTTTAGGAGCTTCACTGAGCTTTCCTCAGCTCCTCCACCTTTTCAGAGCAGATCAAACTGTTACAACAGAGTACCTGCAAAACCAAGAACCATAAAACTGGTTAAAGACTTACAATGGACAAATGGCAATAACATGCCAGGCAGTGCTGGTGTCACTGAAAATGCCATCTTGCATTGAACATGGCTTTGCTCTGGCATGAGTTGAGCACAGTGTTTGGTGAGTGTGGCAAACCCCACTGCTTCCAGTGGCATTTCAGTGCTTTCAGTTGGGGGTGGCCTGCAAGTCTGTCCTACTTGGTCAGAATGTGGAGCCTGTTCAGGGGAACTGGGGCTGTTTGACTCATTATAAGCAGGTGGTTACATAGAAATTCAATTCATTGTACAAAACCTGAAGTATTTAATGGTTCTTCCTGAACCCCTGACTGCCAATTAGACATTATGGTTTGTAAGAAATGCATGGTGTGAAGGCCTCACTATGTGATCCTCAAAACACGAGATTAATCTTCATGCACAAAGATTTCTGCAGAAACTCCAAGGAAGCATTTCCTTTGCTAACTCCTACATAAGGGGCCACTGGATTTGCATTCAAACCTCTCTCTCCTGCTGCCTGCCTTCTAAGCTGTCCTGGCTCTGCTTCCAGCTCTCTCCATCTTGCATTCATAATGGTTAAGATTTCCTAATCCTTTCTTCTGTCGTTCTGGCCTGCCTCAGAGCCTTGGGAATCATGGAGAGCAGGCAATCCCTCCGAAGAGCATAAGGAACCAATTTCACTCCTATGGGACATGAATGAGAAGCTGCCTTCCTCACCTCTGAAATCAGCACAAAAAGTACGATCAAAAAGCCAAAAGAACAAAAAAAAAACCCCAAGAAGAACCAAAATATTTTGACCATCTCTGGGTATGTGGGATTACTATGATACAGAACCTGCAGAAGACAAGATTTTTTTGCCTCAAATGATGGGTCAATTTTGTTTTCTTCTTCAGCTTGACGTTTTCTAATACTCATTAGATCTTTATCACTTGTTCCTTTTCCTCAAACACTCCTAACTGCTGAAAGTACCAGAGATGGAAAAAAAGGTATCAGAAATCCGATTTCCCATTCCATCTCACGTGATTTTCAAATGCTTCAACTTCGATTCCTGCAGAAACAATAGTTTATAACTCTGGAGTTATTTCAGCCAAATACATCAGTGTGAATTAAATCCTCCAATCTCTTGCAGGCCCTTAGGGGATGCTGCAGACAATGTGTGTCCTGGGGAGGTAAACTGAAGCTGTGGAGGAGGGAGGCAAGTTGTACTGTTGAAATAATAATGCCAATATCTTGCATTCCTTCTCCTTTCTGGGACTTGAATTCTTTTTCAGAGCATGATGTTGATTGAGGGGAAAAGCCTTGCCTTTCACACACCTTCAGAGGTAGTTTGTGTTTGTAACACTGAAGGCAAACAATAGGGAGGGCAATGAAGGGCAAAATGCAGTGAGAAGCAAAGGCATAGGACACTGACATAAAAAACTTCCTCAGAAGCAGAAACCAGAGGAATATTTCCCTGCCCTTTCATTTTGACTTGATTTGACAACCTCATTTCATCCTAATGTCACAGGAAATCACAGTCTAATTTTTCTGTGGCACAGTGTGGGAGAGAAAGAGCCCTATGTATGTTTTGCATGTTTTGCTTCAGACCAGAACAGAGTTAACATTTACAGGCTTTGCCTACCAGGGGCTTGCCTAAAGCACCAAAACTGCCTGTTAAGTTCCCTCCCAATTAAAACAAAAAAATGATAGGTTTTACTATTCCTGTGTTCTTTTGCCTTTTCACTTGACTGAGCATTACTGGATGCTGTCTCTCTGTCAGTCACATTTCATCTTATCCTTTTGCCTCCGGCCCTTCGGTCTGGAATTGATTTTTTTCACCACTTTAAGCAGAAACTGTGAGATCCATTTCTCAGAGCTTTATGCAGCAGTGGCAGTGGGCTGCATCCTACATGCAGCTGCTGAATGTCTTTATTTCCCTCTTGAAGGCAAAGGAAGTCACAGACACTCAATAATTGGAGAGGATGTTCAGAATTTTGCATACTCAAATCCATTTTTGATGCTCCCAGCGAATGTTTGCATGAATGTACACGCATATGTGTGTATAAATACATATAAATGTGTGCAGGCATGTGTGCATCTGCTTGTAAATATGCACACGTTTTCTGACTGGAAAATTTTTGCTTGATAAATAACTTTGTCTCTCAGCCATGGGAAAAATATCAAAGGCTCTCGATCCTTTCAACAAAACGTAACCAAACTGCATTCCAATCGTATTCCGTCGGTTTATTTTCTAAATAACTAAAATAGCTCCTGATTTAATGTGTGATGTGACTGGAATAACTGATTTCTTCACCATCCTTCATGTGAGTGGCTTGCAGCCCCTGTGCTGCAGCTGTAAGTTTGCTCAGGTGAAGTGTGCCTGAGACACTTGGGATGCTCCACGTCCTGCTGGGGACCATTTCCTTCTCCAGGACAAGCACAGAGTTGTTTTGCCTTCCCTTTGAGAGAGAAGCTATGGAATTTTTGGTCGTTTCAGCATCATGAAGGGAAGTAGAAGACAGAAGCTAAAGGGCAGAAATGGACTAATATCCACTTCTTTGGGATTGAGTTAAATAACCTTTGGATTGAGTTAAACTCATCCTTGCACTTAGAACGGGGTTGCATCCACCCCTACATAGAGATTTATTCTTGTAGCATTCTTCAAAGAATTGGACACAAAATAGAGTGAGGATTTGGGTGTCATTTCCACTTCAAAACTTCAAGTCTTTGAAGGAAAGGAAGAGAGAGAGAGCTGCTTTTTTCTCTGTTTGAATGCACGACCTGCACGTTCACGGGAGGTCGTATTAATGCAGAGTACCATCCATGACAGTGGTTGTGCAAGGCACCAGTAAGGTAAATACAGCTCAAAATGGGGAGAGACAGGCAGCAACTGAGGGTAACAAAACACTTCACTTGGTCCTGGGTTTCACAGGGCATTCCAAGAGAGTAGCCTCTACACAGAAAGTGCCCTCAGGATGATGTCCTGAGCTTCTGGCTTAATAAATAAAGAGAAAAGCTAGAAAACCAAGCAAGGAACACATCTTTCCATCATTACACAATGTGAACTGGTGTGTCAAACACAAGGAATACTGAAAAAATAAAAGGCAACAGGAATCCTTCTTTTCCTCCCATAATTTACAGTGAAGTTTTTCACTGACAGACACACAGTGTATCAAAAGAGTGGTGGCTGTGCCTTGAGCTTTCAAGATCTGTCTCATTCTTGTGCCAGAAGCAGCAATAGCCCATTCTGGCTCAGTGCTCATTTAGACCTTTTAGCTACAGTGGCAGTGGCAGCAAGAACAGCTCCTGGCTGGACCTGTGTGTGCACATATGAACCAGTCTGGATGTGTGTGTGAAACACAGGCTGTGAGTGTGAGGGCACATGAATGTGTGTGCAGATTTAAAAATTCCACATTTTGTGGAAATTGCAGATGGGAGGAACAGAGAAGGCAGGAATAGTTGCTGGAATGGTGCCCAGAGAACAACGCCAGTGTCTCTCAGAGGCCATTTCCACTGCTTGAAAGGGGGATGTGATTGCTCTCCAGCAAGAAATGTTTGCTGTATTTGGCAGCTGATTCCTCTGTGTCCTCCTGCTGGACAGCATTCACCCCCAGTTAGGATACTTTCCCATGCACTGGTTCTAGACCCATCATTTTGCCATGGAATAACATCATTTGGTATGTGGAATCTTTTCAGAACGAGTGAAGGTTTCTGTGGGCAGCTGGTGAGTCTGTGAGGGCAGATCTTGTTGACTTCTCAGTGTGCTGAGGCTTAGAAATGCCAAATAAAAGTATTACCAAGTGTAGGGAAGCTTTGCTGAACACAAAATATTTTCTCTCAACTTCATGTCCCTTTCTTCAGTTCTATCTGTGACTGTTTTCACTTATTTTCTTTCCAGTTAATGCCACAGGGGGTTGGGTCTCACATGCTACTACTGTGTAAATTGGTCACATCTTGATGCTGCACATTAATTTCAAACACCTCTTTGAATAGCAGAGCAGAGAAAACTGTTCTTTCCCAGTTGAGCAACAGTAGAGTTTTCTAGAATCAAATATGTTCACTGCAGTGACTATTATCTCATAATCATCAGTTTTAGTTCAATTACTTACTCTGCTTGCAGAAATCTAATGTGAATGACCTGAAGGTAGAAGGGAAATATTTAAAAATAAAATCCCTGACAAACCACAATAAAATGTAAAGATTGCAGTTAGGAATGTTTGTATACTTCTAGTAACTGTTTCTGTGCATTAATTTAATTCAAAATTTGTTTTCTGAAGAAAACTGTGACATTGATATGCATATTTTCCCTTTCATTACAAACATGTAATTTCTACTCTAAAGGCTTATTGGTAATGCCCAGATAGATCAGCAATAGTCCTGGAGAATTTTTAAAACATTTTTCCCCACTTGTTACTACACAAGCTTAAAGTCAGAATTCATTTTGATTTCTGAATGATGGTATTGTCTTATGAGATGTAACTACTTAAAAACATTAAATAGATTTATAGTTATTGCAATAGAACAGGAGCGTTTGTTTCATAGCACGTTGAAGAAAATTAAGATTTCTCATATCTTAGAAACACAGAGTTTAGGTGCTGCATATCTTGCTGTTGCTTATGACCAGACATGGGGTTTTTTCCATTTCAGGACAGAACAAATTCTCCCACTTTTTTTTTCCCCCACCTGTAAATTCATCTCATGCAATTGATATGACCTCCCTTTTGGGAAGCACAAGATTAATCCCTTTTGGTACTGGTCTAACTGTGCTTCAGCAGCCCATCCTGTCACCCTCCACCAGCAGAGCTTTACTTGGCACCAGCTGAGCTGTTAGGTCAAGTTATAACTGACCTCTTCATTTACTGAAGGAACTTAATTAATTTAACTCTCAACCAGACTGAGAAAGACTTGTGCAATTTAATTTTACAGCATAAGTATTTCTATGTCAGATAGTGAACAAGGTTTTCTTTGCAAGGAATAAATGGTCAGTTTTCAGGATGACATGAGTTGGCTCCTAGACTCTGTTAATCCACTAAGGTTAAGTTTCCATTGATCTTGGGTGATCCTCTGAATGAAGATTCCCACATTTAGTCAAATCAATGCCCTCATTTCTATCAGAAGTTGCACCTTGCATTCTTCTTGCTGCATATATGAATGAGAAATGCCTTTAGTCTGGGTGAAGTGAAAACTGAGCTTCCATGAGAGACACATCATTTCTCCTGGGGTTAGTTCTTCATGTATTGTTCTTATGATTCCCAGATGGTATGAAACTAATAAGGAAAAAAGCCACTAAACCCACTAAAGCACAGTAGAGTCACAAGGGCATGACAGTAATAACCTGTCCCTTTAGTGTTCTTACCTGCCTGTCCAGGTAATGTACAACCTGCTCTTATGCAACATGGGCCACTTAATCCAAAATCCCACCCTTTCTAGCTCTCTGTTGGGTTTGTTCTGCATCTAAAGGTGTTCATTAGAACCTTCTATGAAAAAGAGTGAATTGTACTTAAAAATAGGAACCAGAAGAATGACTAGTTATGAGGAGGAGGAAGGGAAGGCAAGGCAAGGCAAGGGAGGGATAGGGAAGACAAGGTGAGTGTAGGAAAACCAAGGCAATGGAGGGGTACCCAAGGCAAGACAAGAGAGGGGGTAGGGAAGGCAAGGGAAGGGAAGAGGTAAGTAAGTAGTATTTAAATTTTCATCTGAATTAAGTAATACATTTACTGCACTTATTTCCTAAGTCATGGAGGGAAGAATAGAGACACTCTTCCCTACGCCAAGACACTTCAGGCCTTAACAGCCCTGTCCAGCTTCACCTGGAACCTCCACCCAGATCCTCTGCCCTGGAGCCCCATGACATGACAATCAGAGACATGGTTTAGTGGTGAGTTTGGCCAAGTTAGGTTAATGGCTGGACTCCATCTAAAGTGTCTATTCCAACTTAAATGATTCTATATAAGCTCAGCTCAGGCATAGTAGCTGTAGCCTGCAGGAGTTTGAAATCCCAGCTCAGTCACAGCCATTCCTGTGCCAGGCAATGGACATTTTGATCTTTACTTGCTAATCTCACCTTCTTAGCTCGATCTCAGATCTGTCTCATCGATCAGAAACAACATATATAAGCTTATTTTTCAGTTCCATCTCTTAGACATAGAGCTGTGTGTTCCACAGCAGGGTAAGCCAGAATCTCCAGCCACTGTTGTGAATAATGGTGCCACTGCAGATGGCACCTCTGGTGGCCTTGCTCTGCCTGCCTTTGCTGAAGGCCAGGCCTAAACAGGGAACCTCAACTATTTGAGTTGGTTTGATGACATATAAATATTTGGGCTTACTTACACGAAGGGAAGCAGCAACTGTGTGTGAGGGATGACAGGTCTTTCTGCAGCACAGGAATGCTTGCTGGTGTCCTGGCATCCCAGAAGCATCCAGTTTAAGTTTATTGAGCTCATCTATGCTGACTGGCACTGGCTCAGCTATTTTTGTTGTCTGGAAGATCAGTGGGGGTAATGGTGACATTTACTGGCAGGTAGAAAGAAGTGAGACTTTGAAGATGGAAGAGTTGAAACCTGTTGAGAAAGATGAAGTTCATTTGGAAATCTACTACTTATTCCTCTGTCTCACCTTTCAACACATTGCAAATTTCTCAGTAGTTTGACCCCCTATGATGGTTTTCTGCCTTTCCCCCCTTTAACATATTTGACCATATTAACCTGTGTGGTTAATATGTACTGTGCCATACCTAACTTTTCCAGTATTTGATTTCTCAGAATAAACCCAGATCTGTTTGAAGTATTTGAGGGTAGGGGGTTATTCATTCAATTCCAATGGAAAAAAAAATAAACTGGAGAAAATGATGGAGTTAATGATGGAGACATGCATGGGAAAATAAAGGAAAAGAGCCATTTGAACAAGTGCTATGCTGAATTTGAAACTCTGCTGCTAAGGCTTATAGAGCAATTTCCAAAATTTTCTAGAAAGAAAGCTGGTTCAATAAGCAAAATTATTTTATTGTGTTTGATAGGTATGAGCTGCCGTGTATCAGTAATTCACATGCATCCACCTATTCCTGGGATATGGTTAAAAGCCACAATGAGTCACCATGTAGACAAGCCCTCCAGATCCTCTACTGGGAGCCAGCAGCCTTCCAATGCAAATAAGGAGCTTTAAGTAATGGTGATTAATTCATCAACCCAACAAACCGGAAAGCTGGATCTCACTGAATGGCTCATTAACCTAAACCATATTAAGCTGCTAACACTAGTTAAAGTCACATGTAATAGTGACTGACACTAAAGGGAACACCAACTGGCACATTCACCCCTTATTCACTCCTTAAATACTTGTGCCTGAACACTCTGGTGGAGCTGGGAGGGGCACCCAGGCTGTGCTTGGAGAGGCCCCCTCAGGAACGTGTGGAAACTCAAGTTCTCTTTCATCCCTGCAGTGTGGAGCAACATCAGATCTGCTGGGAATAGTGGTGTCTGATGCACGGATAATTCCTGGGAGATCAAAAACCACCCACACGCCAACCAGGCACATCTCTACCCCGACACACAGTTGTGTCTAATTCAGCCCGGACCCAGGGCTTGAAGTAGAAACCTGTGAGACTCACCCAGGGCATCTCTGTGCCTGACTGTGGCCACAGCAGCAAGGAAGAGCTGTTTAGCTGCATTAACTAGTGATTATTCCAGTTGCTATCCGTGTCTGTATGCTGGCAGATACAAACCATTGCTCAGGGCAGAAACCCGATTCTTCTGCAATTATTTCTTCACCAATCCCTGTTTGCAGCTGAGTTGAAACAAGAGTTGACAAGTGGTAGATACTTTCAGTACATAATTGAAATGAAATGCAGTTTCAAATAAATTCTCCTAGAACGCCTCTTCTGCAGTTGTTTTTTGCATTGTTTTTTGGATTTTTTTTCCATGGCCCTGAATGTTTGGGACAATGAATATTCTTTATTTAAATTGAGAATCCTGTATCTTTGTCTTCTGTCCTTTTGGATACACATCGCTCCTGTGTCACGGGGGAAGTGCAAAAATGTTCTATTCGCCATTTTTTACCTTTGCTTTACCTCAGCTTTCTTTTTTATTGTTATTATTCCTACTGGAAAAACCCAATTACAAATATTATTTCTCGCTTCAACTGGTTCAGCGTGTGCAGAATGAGACAGGAGAGCTCCATGAATGCTAACAGAATATTTTCACTTCAAGGTGCAATTTGTCCCATTCTTTTGGTTCTTCCCATCCATAAACTCTTTGATTTACTCTTTAGCATTCCAAAACCCATCTACCTGAAGCTTAGCAGTTTACTTGCTGTAGTTAAATCGAATTTGCAGCTACATGTGCTTGTAGCTGGCTGAACTGCAGGCATGCTCACAGAATTCTGCTATCTTCTTTTCACATAATATGCTGCTTACATTAGCAAAATCCCTCCTGTCGTACTACCCAGTCATTCTTTCTAATACTGCTTATTGCTCCTCCTCTTTCTCCTGAATAAAGCAGCCCTTGCCCAACTGCAGAGTGCATTTAAATGGGCAGGATATCAGGTTTGGTCACAGTTGCAGCTGCTATTCAAAATAAGTACAAACAGTAAAGTTATTACCTGACTGTAAAAGATTGTGATTAGTTCTGCATCATGTTCTGGTTATCAGGACTTTGCTCATTGCCTTTTTCTCGAACTACACTCTTTGGATAACCACTTGTGAGCAGTGTTTGCCAAAATCCAACACCAATTCTCTAATTTAGCAGCCAGTGTTGGAAGTGGCTTGAAGATACTCTTTTACAGGTTAAGCACTGATGTAGCACCTGCTGACTTACACAGGCTGGGGGGTTTTCTTTTCTTGTCAGCAACTTCCAGGCAGTATAAATTCCCAGTAATGAGATTTTCAGGATAAATCTATGCAGGCTCCCAGTGTTGTTCTCTAACTAGAATTCTTTGGCCTTTGAGCACCCTGAAGGTGCACATTGAACCCCCAAGCTGGGGACTGGGGGGAAAGAAATTACAGGTTCACTCTCATTGATGGCTGATGAAAGATGCAATTCACTTCATCAGTCATCAAAATACATTGAGAACACTAAAAGGCAAACGGATAAACAAAACCAGCATCTGTATCTAATTACTCTGTGAAAGCAAGAAGAGTTAAAGAAACAAAATGCACAGGAACAGCAGATCTGTTGGCAGGATGATGGTTTTCTGTCCCTGTTTGCCCTGCAAAGAGGCAGTTTCCTGGCAGTTTAAGGCCCCGTGGGATTGATAGTCCTTGTCAACAGTGAATGGAAAATGCAAACACTGCTTTCAGTCGAACTGTACTTCTGTTTGCTGTGGGGGTGACTCCATGTAACAGCATCCCCTTCATCCCAAAGGGTGTAGAGGTGTCTTTGACAGGTTGTCCCCCAGCAGTGCTTTGTTCTCTGTTAACGCCAGGGGTGTCTCTGTAAGCCTGGAATGCCATGTGGGAAAGGAAAGTGTGTGATTCCCAGGGATTTCTTTTTCCCTCCTACTCCCCGTCTGTTGTCTCTTTCACTACAGAGGATAAAGCAAAACATTATTCTGCATCACAGAACTCCCACTTCCCAAATGTACACCCTGGGGAATACAATCCACCAAAAATATTCAGGCTCTGAGGGGTCAACATGACGGCCCTGGCAAAGCAACCTGAGGCCACAGCTGTGTGATGGCAGGAATAGAAGCTGCAAGTCACCTGTACCCTGTGGCATGGGGTGGTTAGGTTTAAGGAGAAGGGTGGAGGATCACTCTGCAAGGATTTGGGAAGGAAATGTCATCAAGCCACATTCACAGGCAAAATACAAAATACAAAAAAAAAAAAAAAAAAGAGACTACTGAGCACTGCTGATGGCAGATGCTGGTTGAGCAGGATGCAAATTGCAATCAACCCCTTACAAAAATAACTGGAACAGACTTTGTCTTCTATTTGGAGAATTATCTTTCTGCATTTGCTGCTATCCTTTTTTTTTTCTCCCCTTCTTTAGAGATTTATTTTAAAATTTATTTTCTTTATCAGTATTTCAGGATGAGCCATGTTTTCCCAGGTCAATCAATAGGAAAGTGTAGGCAAATGTGCAAGTATGGTGACTTTATTTTTTCACTCTTTATGTTGACTATAGAATGAAAGAACCAAACCCACTTTCTTTCAGCACCAAACACCCCTGACCCAATAAATGAGTTTAGAAGCACTGAGTCAAAGAATCCTCAACAGGTGGACATGGAAAGTGTAAACCTTCCAACAGAAAAGGCAGAATTTGAAGCTAAGGTGTCGTTAGTTTAATTTAAGGCAGGGAGGGGGGGAAAGAATTCTTGACTTTAAATGTTTTAAATTCTTTTATTTATACATAGAAAAGAAGTGGCTGCAGCTCGCTGGGTTGCTAATTGCAGCTTGTTTCTTTCTCCCAAAGTATTAATTCAGAGGATTAACAGGGCTGTTAGACTTCTGATTTCAACTGTATAAAAGGTAATGATTTAGTCTTAAAGCACACTCCAAAGGCACATTGCCAGCAAATCTTCTTCAGGTCCCAGGTTGGAGTTTATTTGCATGGAAATTATGACTATTTTAGGGCTCGTATTAATGCAAACAGCAGGGCCTTTCAGCCCCAAACACTGGTAGAACAAATCAGGTCTCAGCCAGCTGCCAATCAAGCAGCATCATTTAATTTAACATCATGAATGTTCTGGAGGAGAGGAGGAGAACTTTCCTTGCAGACTCGAGTCCAAAGTAAGTTTGGGATCATGTGGCAGCTGAGAGAGGGGCCAAGCTGAGGTCAGCACTGGAGATGGCTCCTGGCACAACGAGGGGAGGGAATTTGACTGCTGAGCTTCCCACTGAAATAGCTATTACAGATCTAGCTTTTAGGCAGATGGTGTTGTCTGGAATAGATACACTTGCCTCTGACTGAGTTCCTCATCATCCCTAGGAGCACTTCTGCTCTAGCTGTGACCTTACCACATCTGGGAGAGTGCAAGAACTGTTGAGGGGCAAGATATTTTAAATAGAGTCTACTCTGCTTGTTAAGGGCTCTGCTTGCAAGTTTTGCATCAGATTTGGCAAATAGATTATTTTTTTTCTTCCACAGGTCGGAGGGATTGAAATCTGGCAAAGTCATAATGATGGATTTTGACCTTTTATTTTCAAAAGGTTGAAATTAGAAGCTGAAATTAGAAGCTTTAGTCAGACTTGTAAAGGGTGCTTAAAAAATGAAACAAAATGACCTGACCAGAACTAAAAAAAAATACTTTGACCCAACCCAGACTTTTTTGAGTAGTGCAAGTGTCTCAGAAATTACTTGCAGACTCTGTAGGCAGATAGGACCTCTTCACATTCATAATGCTTTATGTAGCACCACCTTTATACAGCACCATTTTGGAAGATGTTAAACCCTTTTTTTTTACTAAAAGCACAGGTGATGTAAATTAATGGCAGCCAGTGGCAATTTATGCTGAGTGAAAGCAGCTGTCTAGTGGGGAGTAGAGGGGGACAGCAAAGCAAAGGGAAACAAAATCAAATTCCCTCCTCAACTCCTGTCACACTGTCTTCCTGCCAGCTCCTCAACTCTCCACACTACTGTAAGTTGTACTTTTTGGGGATTCTATTTCTTTATTCTCTCCTGAATTACATTGCTTAGCTGGTGGGTCCTTACTGAGTGGGTTTTCTATAAGTATCCACAATCTTAAGAGCACAGATTGCATTTGCTTTAAATAGGAACCATGTGTTTCTAAACTTCTTGGGCTTTCTAGGAAAACTTCCTACAATACAACTTGTAAATTGGCACAAAAATGCAAGAGTTTTGTGTGGTTTCCTAATGAAATGTGCAGTTAGCTTGGAACTTGGACATGACAGCTGGTTATGAAAGCAGGAGTAATGACAGGCTTATAATTTTACAAAGCTTTTAATTTGATCCTGGTGCCTTCTGCAGCATCTTGGTCTCCCAGCACATCTGACAGGTATGTATGGATCACCTTGATGTGCTCTACAGTCAAGCTAGAGAAAAGCTGAGTGACTGAGTCACAATTTGTGACAAGCAGAAACAGAGCAGGGGCCTCGAAAGATTAAGCCTTGCAAACTTTATTTATGTGAGTAATTCTAAGTGGTCTGGATCCTAATTTCATGCCTTACTGCCTTAATCACAAAATGAGCCTTTCTCTGGGCAACAAAGCAGCTCCAGAGGGGAAAGAGGAACACAAAGCCTGTCTCACAGAAGTCATAACGTGCACACTGACAGCCCTCCAAGGGCTTTGAGCCTCCATTTCCTAAGCAGCCATTTTGGGACCATCCTTGGTATTCACCCAGACAGATCCTCCAGTCTTCCAGCAAGGAATGGTTTATCTTTTGGCTGTGGGTTTTGCTGGGGTTGTGCACAGTTTGCTTTCAAATGAAGTTCGCGACGTGGAATTAAAATACAGTGCGTTCAGAATGTAGGACAAAATGGTAATTTAAAGGCAAGAAAAGATCTGGAAAGCCTGAAAGGGATATCAGAGAGGAGAAGTGGTTTCCATGACAACAAATCCACCAAAATCTTTGCATTCATATTGATTCTAGTGATGGATGAGTCAATTCGAGGGCAGGGAAGGGGAAAAGAAAAAAAGGAGAAAAATATTTAACCCTGATGAAGAATTTATTTTCCTCAGAAAAAAAATATTACAGAAGTCTTTTTTCCTGAAGTCCTTAAGTCAGACCCCAGCTACAAGAGTCTTCACAAAAAGCCTGGCCAGCCTGGCTTATTTCACTGCAGTCTGGCTCAGTTTGGAAGGTGTTTTCTTAATTGTGCCCCCCAGCTGAACCAGGCAGGAGAGAATGATCTGCACATAAAGAGACTGAAACTGCCTGAATAAAACCATAGGGATGAGGGGGGTTTGTCTCCTCTGAATGTGACAGGACTCAGCACTGTGTGGCTTCTCTGAGCAGTGCAGAGCAGGGCAAGAAGGAACTGTGTGTGTGCAGTGGAGCACCTTAGGACAGCTCTCTGCCCTGCTCTGTTGTTCACAGGGCACTTTTGTCCCTTCTCAGCTGTGTCTTAGCTGGTTTTCCAGTTCAGACCAGGCAGTGAGTGACACATGAGCATGTATATGGCTGTCATGGTGCTCTGAGCCAGGTGTCAAGTGCTTCAGGAGCACAGACTCAGTTGCTTTAGCAGCTTTTCCATTCTTGAGTCAGGATATCATGGGAAATTAGCCCCTTGTAGATTCCTACATACTTTTGTGCTTTTTAAAATCTTCCCTGCACGTGCTTCTTTGAAAAGTGAGCTGCTCTAAGGCTTAGTTGTGTATATGAGGAGAATGAAATAAAGGAAAATGGATCAATAGGTCTCAAGTCTTGAGTAAGAAATGTGCCAAGAAGGAACCATTTTGTGCTGTGTGATCTCATGTAGGTCCATACACACCCCAGATAACCCTGTGTCAGTTCAGTCACTGACACAAAGCAACCCAGATTTCATTAACAGCTTTAAAAAGCATCCTTTCCTTATGCTAATTTACTCTTGGACATTTTCCATTCCATGCATGCCTCAAACACCTTTGCTCCATTAAAGAAATGGCCCCTTTATCTTTTCAATGGATTAAATGCTTTTGGAGCTGGACTGAGACCTCACTGCAGTCAGTGGACCTTTAAGACTGCCTGACTTATCATTTCCCC
This sequence comes from Manacus candei, assembly GCF_025592945.1. Lineage (NCBI taxonomy): Eukaryota > Metazoa > Chordata > Aves > Passeriformes > Pipridae > Manacus > Manacus candei. The sequence continues at coordinate 1,746,064 of NW_026138084.1, forward strand.
CCATGCAGAAAAGGCAAGAGGAGGTTTATTGTGCTGCAGCTGAAAGCAAAAGCAGAAAATAGTGCTTCTCAAGGCAGCCAGCAAAAGCCCAGTGCTCTGAGATCTCTGACATCTCCTAGAGCATCACTTCCCAGAAATCCATGCCTTGTCTGATCTTACACTAAGAGCTATTTCTAATACCTGCCCTGTAACAGGGTGATAGGTACACAGATTTAGGGACCTGACTTGTGGCTTTAGGCTGCTGTGTCAGCAAGAGAGGGCAAAGGTAGAAACACAAATGCAGATGCACAAACCTACTGCTCAGAGCAGAATTGGGCAGCAGAGAAGGAAGCTTTGGGGAAGAATTTTAGGGTTTAAAACACCCGACTACTTGAGGGTAAGAGTTAAGGAGAAGTGATTTGCTGACTGGATTACCAAGAGCTGAGCTGACACTTGTAGGGGCAATGTAAGGGCTCTGTTTTCAGAGAGACCTGGGGCCTGAAAGGTCTGCTGACCCACGGCCATTTGCCTTGCAGGGTGGTTAATTCATAAATCCTACTGTCTTGAGGTTTTTAATTCCCAGGGTTAATTCATTTCTGTTCTTAAACAGACAATGACCTGAGACACCAATATGAGTTATTTTAGGGCAGCGAAAAAATATGAGGACATGACAGCTCTTTAATGTAGCATTTGTCATTTTTTTTCACCATGATACTCTCATTATGAAGACTGAAACTGTAGAAGGAGCCTCCTCAGCCCAATAATCACCATGGAATGGCCTGTGGAAGTACATGGTGGGATTGTCCAAAGCTCTTTGCTAGCAGCAACCCAAATGAACCAATGATGCATCATATGATACTTCTTCCCGTGAAATATTCTGTCTCACTGAAACTCAGGTTAATTGTGATTGGTGTCTAATGGAAACATGTGGGACACTCTTAGCAAGCAGCTCTTTGAGTTCTTACACTTCTTCCCTCATTGTTCAAGATCTACTTAGATTTTGTGACTTAATCTGATTCTCACCATGTACATGTCTGAAGCTTGAGGTGAGGAGAGACTGAAAAATGAAGCTACTTTTCCTGTGGAAGTCATGATGAAACTCATACCATTGGTGTAGTGAACAACAGCTGAAAAGGAGTGTAATACTGGTGAAAAATATGGCTTGGCTTCCATGCAAGAATAAGTCATAGACTAGGAATTGGAAAGTCTTGGAAAAAAGACAAAAGAGTGGTATGTTACAGCAATAAAATCACAGTTTGTGTGGAGATTAACTGAGACAGAAAACGAGCATTCCCAGAACGTGAGCAAGGGGCAACCAAGGAAAACAGCAGAAAGCAGATTTAGAAGCTGACAAAAAGAAAACATTTTGTTGTCACAGTCCATAATTAGACTTTGAAAATATTTGCTTTAAAAACAGGAGAGCACCTGCTTCCTTCTCTGTTCCTGGAGGCTTCTTACAGCTGGGGTTGGAGAGCAAGGTTGGGATGGTCCTGCAGGAAGCACCACTGCCCTTGCCTGGCTGGGCACCTCGAGGTAGTGGCACCTTGGTCCTTTTAATATGTGTCCTCTTCCCTGTGTCCCACATCCCACTGCAGGCAGAGCAGCTCAGGGATAGAAAACCCACTGTACCCCGTCGAGAAGGAATGGATGGAAACTACTATTTCTGTGAAAGTTTCCCTTCCCTATTTTGGAGGTCACACTGCTTTGCAGTCTTAGCACTTAGTAAATGAAGCTTCAGTGGCATCTACAAGGAAACCAACCATCAAGCTCTGATTTTAAATTCACAGAAGCTTTATTCCTATGGAGAACTTGGATAAATTTGTGATTTAAATGAGAATATGTCTTATTTAACTTTTAGGTCCTTCTGAAACCCACTGAAAGAGCTGAACGTGGCCTTATGTAGGCAGCTGGCATTACATCTGCTCTTCACAGTGCAACAACAGTGACCATTATTTAGATTTAAGGAAACAATATGTTTTAAGTAGCTGTTTGTGAGGTTCTTCCACACCTTTAGACAGTCTCTGTGGATTAACTAAAAACTAAAAGAGTTTCTCACTGTCTTGTTTTATAATAACAGTGGAAAGGAAACAAAGCAGGTAGATGAGAGGACTGAACACCCCAGTGACAAGTCAATGGCAGTGCCCTGCTTGCACCATTTAGTTCATTTTTAGGAGGAAAAGTCTTCTCCTTCAAACAAGGAGAGAGAGCTGGACTACAAATGCAGGTTCTATGTACAGGAGAAGAATTCAAGACCTGGACATAAGTAAAGTTGTGAATAGGTTTTTTACTGTCTCTCTGCATGCAGAGAGACATGTTCACCTTTAAGTAATAATTTCTCAGAAAATTTCTTTTGAAACAGCAGAGAGCTCATCTGTTGTAACTTGACACATTTTCCTTGAAGTCAGTGAATTTAACTAGGGGAGAATCTAAATCACAGTAGTTAGCACTGCTTTGATATTCGCAAATTATGCTCTCGAAATGGATATAAAAATCACAGTTATCCCTCATGAGAATAAACAAGGGCTCTCAAAGCTCAGCAGGCATTCTGCAGCATGTGAGAGCATTTCAGCACACTGTGGAACCCAGCAGTGAACTGACTGGGCAGGAGCCCCACAAAAAAATGGCACAGAGGTTCTTCTCAGAGGTAACTGGGCCAGGATGTTTAGCAGGTTGTTTTGCACCAGTGCAGTAAGCTGAGAGTGGAGCTGGCTCCAGAAGGTGGTTGCTGGATGTAGTATATCCTGTTGATTTATTCATCTACAAATTAGACATATTAATGGAAGCTTAAAGATAAGGCTTCCTTAATAATCAACGTGGGAAAGATTTGGCCCTGGGGAGTTGTGTCCTCATAAAGACAATACAGCTGTGTCCTCCACCAGCTGCTGTGTGGGAAACAGCATCTGAGGGGTGGGGAGGTAAAACAAGAACAGAATAACAGGATAACTTGAAACAGCCTTGCAGTGAAAAACAGACACCAGAACCAGGAGCTGGAATTCTGACACTCTTCACTAGTTGTGGAATTAAGCAAGGGATGCTTGTAAATTTTCTCTTTTTAGGGCCAATCGTGTGAGAGAGATCTCAGGCTCTCAGGTGTGCCCTCCTGTCTTTCCTTGGCAATTCACTGACCCAAGTGAAAATGGCCTCATGGGTTGCAGGAACACTAAGGAGAGCCTGGCAGGCACAAAAACCCTCCTAAATTTCTAAATATGAGGAAAACGTGTGTGTAAAACACCTAAATAAAGGTACAGCTATGCCAAAAATATGCATTAAGAATGCAAGTTTTATATCTGTAATTATAATGCTGACTGATCATGTGATACTGATAGTAAAATCTATGATACTAAGCCACTTACTAAATTCCATTTCAAAAGCTAAGAGAATTGTCCTTGAAGAACTTTGTGGATTTATAATTTAACGTAGATACAATGTTCCTAACAGACATGTTTGAGCTGATATTTGGGGGTTTTTTCTATTCTGTACAACATATGAAAATATAAAAAGCGACCCCTTGGTTGTGTGTAAATTGCCCCCACAGTAAATCCCAAATGCAAACACAAGTCCAACCTGATTAAAGCAAGGCAGGTATTAAAATGCTTTTTTTGAGCGAGGTGCTGGTGGATTTGGGAGTCTTGCTTGTGGGTAATGCTAAATGGATTTTAGTCTGCTATGTTTACTGCTTTTTTTTTATTTCAATATAGCAACATCTGGTTAAGTCAAGCATGTGTCCCTGCCACATGCCTGCATGATAAATACAGTGTGTTGGGATTTTTTACTGAAATAGTCAGTCCTGGTACCAGCAAATAGCTTAGGGAATGCTAACAGTGTAATGGAAAAATGGGAGGAAGAAGCCTGAACGTACTGCATTCCCAAAAGTGATGTGCTGCATAAAAGACATATCATTTTGATGTATATACAATAGTATTTTAAAGTTTGAAATCTACAGAAACAAAGCCCCAAATATTAGTAGTGATAATGAGAGGTTGTCAGATGATAATACTTTGAAATGCTGTATCTATAAATACTTTGCATTTCCTTTAAAAAGGGGGGGGGGGAGGTATTTAATTATTTTTTTGTATATGTTGCCATTGGCATGTTCCAGAATCACTCAGCAGCTGATGTGTTGGCTATTTACCCATGATTTCCATGAAGCCATTTGGAGCAAAGTGCACATGTCAATATAGATAATTATTGGATTAGCAGAGAGGATAATGGATTTATGCGAAAAGTCACCAGGATTTGTGTTATTTTGATGTGCATCTCAATTGCTCACAGCAAAGGAAAAGGGAATATTAAGTCATGAAACCTCAGGGAGTGCCAAAATCCAAATATGATAACAACATCAGGGCTGCTTTCAGGAGAAACCTGGATGTGATAATAATATCAGGGCTGCTTTCAGGAAAGGGCTCTTTTGCAGCTTCCTGCAGTAATAATAAAGTCTCAAAGCCCCAAGCAATGAGCACCCTGTGAGGGGCTGTAATTGCTGCCTTCTGTGGTCCCTGAGGTTCGTGGATCACTTGAGCAGCCATGTGCACACCCCAGCCTATTGCCAGGGACCCAAAATTACACTGTGGGCTCACAAATGTGCAGTGCTTGGAGTAAATCCACACCCAAACCCCGGAAGACTATTTGAGTGCAAAGGCATTCCAGATGGGAATTTAAATGCTAAATTTCATGTCATGTTATTTAGCAGGTTAGTTTATCCCTCATTTGTTTACCATCTGTCTTTATTTCAGAAAAAATGTGTGTAACTCATCACCCTACGAACCCAGAAAATATTGCTGACTCGAACCAAAGATGATCACTAGAAGGTGCAATTTCAGGATAATGACAAATTATAATGACACAGTTAGAGAAAAATTTGGTTTGCAGTTGTTTTAGTTAGCAAAACCAGGATTAGAACTCCAGCTCTGACTTTTTTGTTATGTTTAGGTTTTTCTCTTTGTTTCTTCACACTCAACTGATTGGATGTCAGAGCATCTGTCTGGTAAATCTGTGATATGAACAGATCATAACCAATAGGCACAAAAATGGACTGAGAAGACAATATATTCACTTTGTTGGCAAAGAGTGTTTTCAACTGCATTTATGGTTTAATTTCTGTCACTGCCAATATGAGAGTGAAATTCTGTACATAAAACATTAGTATCTAGGGGGAAAGGGCAGCTATTTATCTGCCAACAAATAATGAACTGCTCTTTGCTCACCTGAATTTCATTAGGGAGGGAAAATATGGTGACTTTTCCAAACAGGAAAAGAATGGCAAAAGCCTAAAAAACAATATAAAAGGAATGCAATGAAACATAATAATATAGTTTTTGGTTTTAGCTATTCCCCTACTAACAAAAATGAAATATGGCACACTCAAAACTCTTTACCTATTTTGAAAATTTAGTTAAATAACATAGGTATTCTTTTTATCTCCCTGTTTTCCTATGGAATAGACATAGTATACTTTTTAAGACATTGAGGGCAGTACATTTTTTTACATCTTTCATTCTACCACTCAAATGTGAGAATCCTGCTGTACTGAATTATGCTCTTGTCACTGGTCAGAAAACTCTATTAAATTCATAGGACCAGAGGGACTATTATGATAACCTCCTAGGGAGTTTTAGATTTCATGAGTTGATTCTTATTGTTTCCTGGTCTGCTAGATTGAAAAAAAAAATACTTTCTTCTCAAATAGCCCATGGTCGAAGTGGCAGCATCACTGTTCAGGTCACAAGGGAACATTTGTGCTTCCTGACACACATGGAAATGTTTGGGGGCTTTGGGGGGTTTTGGGTATTGTGCCTTTGGCAGCATTTTCACAACATTTTCCTGGAGAAACTGGCTGCTCATGGCTTGGATGGGTGTACTGTTCCCTGGGGAAAACACTGGCTGAATGGCCAGGCCCAAGGAGTGCTGGTGAATGGTGCTGGATCCAGTTGGTGGCTGGTTCCCCAAGTTCTGGAGCCAGTCCTGTTTAATATCTGTATCAATGACCTGGACAAGGGGACTGAGTGCTCCCTCAGTGAATTTGATCTGCTGGAGGGCAGGAAGGCTCCTCAGAGGGATCTGGAGAGGCTGGATCCATGGGCTGAGGCCAGTTGTATGAAGGTCAACAGGGCCAAGTACCAGGTCCTGCCCTTGGGTCACAACATCCCCCTGCAGCTCCAGGCTGGTGGATGAGCAGCTGGAAAGCTGGGAAAGGACCTGGGGGTGCTGGTTGACAAAGGCTGAACATGAGCCAAGGTGGGCTCCAGGCCAAGGGCACCTGTCTTGGATTAGCAATAATGTGGCCACAGGACCAGGGCAGAGACTGTCCCCCTGTGCTGGGCACTGGTGGGGTCACACCTCAAATCCTGGGGGCAGTTTTGGACCCTTCATGGCAATAAAGACCTTGAGGACCTGGAGCGTGTCCAGAGAAGGGAATGGAGCTGGGGAAGGGTCTGGAGCACAGGTCTGATCAGGAGCAGCTGAGGGAGCTGGGGGGGCTCACCCTGGAGAAAAGGAGGCTCAGGAGGGACCTTCTCACTCTCTGCAACTCCCTGACAGGAGAGGGGAAGCTGGGGGAATTCAGACTCTTCTCCCAGGTAATAAGTGATAGGGTGAGAGGAAATGGCCTCAAGTTGCACTAGGGGAGGTTTAGATTGGATATTAGGGAAAATTTCTAAACTGCAAGGGTTGTCCAGCCCTGGCACAGGCTGCCCAGGGCAGTGGTTGAGTCAACACCCCTGGAGGTATGTAAAAGATGTGTAGATGTGGCACTTGGAGACATGGCTTAGTGGACTTGGCAATGCAGGGTTAGCAGCTGGACTCGATGATCATAAGTCTTTTCCAACCTAAGTGATTCTATGATTCTCATTGGGAGAACACGATGCAAGCGACAAAAATGAATTCAGAACTATTCAGAACAAGATGCAACTGTAGAGAGAAAAAAAAAAAAGGGGAGAAAAAGGAAGAAAGAGTGACATTTCATCAGTTGTGTTTGGGGGGGCTCATAAGTAGTGGTTTATCCTTTGAAGAGATCTATATCTTCAGTGCTACTAGCTGAACACAGGAGCTACCTGCTGAGTGAGATTTGCTCTTTGCTCTCATCTGCTCTACCTTACTCTGGCTGACTCTGTCTCCATCTGGAAGAACTATATTGACTAACCTCTGAATTTAGAGGTTAGAATAATTAAAATAGATATCATTTACCTTGGGTTGTAAAGCCTGTGTGTATTCCTCAGTCCCAAAATCAACAGTTCCTGCTGCTGAAATTCAGGGCAGTCAAAGTGCTGGATTTATCATTAAAATCTGACTCTAACATAATCTGCAAGTGATGTTGTGCATGAGTCTATGCCAGTGTCAAGGGAAGAGAGACTTATTGCTTCCAGAGAAATTAATAGGTAGAAGTAATTAATTCCCTTCATACTAATGGCTAAAACTTTCTCTGTAATACACCATTTCAACATAATCCCAAGAACCAGAAATTCACATCTTCTCATTTAACAAAACTGCTTTACTCACTTCCCTTGTCTTTGAATAATCTATTTTAACACCCTATATAGAATATAGAACACCTCTATAGAATAATCTATTTAAACAGGGTTCAAAAGGAAAGGAAGGAGGACTTCTGTTTCAAGCATGAAAAGCAGTCTTTCCCTGGAACTTTGGATCTCAAGCTACATGTACATCCAGGGGATCTGGCCTTTCTGGGTAAGGAATTCCCTGGTGTACACACACAGAAATCCCTGCACTGCACTGATAGCCTGGCAGCCCCTGGCTACTGTCATTCCCTTCATGTTTTGGCAGCTGGAGCAGGTTAATGTAGAACTGACCCTGTACAGAATATGCTGCAGCACGGCCTTATGCTTGGTGACACTTTCTTTTCCTGCCTTGCCAGCTGGGCCCAGAACTTTTCCCCCCATGAAAGCGCTTGAACTTCTACAAGTCCAACTCCTCCTCAGCAAATCTCTTTCCAGGATCCTGCTCTTTAGGCTTGCAGTGTCTTAATTAGTTTAACCTGTGCAAATGCATAGGTTGCTGACTCCTTAAGCCTAATTTTCTGTGCTTAAAAATCCTAAGACATATATCTAAAATGAAGAGGCTATTTTAAAAGAGCAGTAAAAGTTCTTTACGTTTTATAATATTCAAAGATAATGAAAAACTTAAGAAACAGCTGATATTACACTTGCTGTAGAACTCTTCTAAGGAATTTGCTGATTCTGCCATTCCTGTCAAAGCAGAACCCTAATGTGACCTGATGTCCCTAGGAAAGGAGAAATGGCTGCAGGAATGTCAAAAAGAACTAAGAGACAGGGACTCTGGTATAGACTTTGCCTTGCCTGTGCCTCAGTTTCCCAATCTGTGCAACACAGGTTTACAAAATGTAGCTGGGTCAAGCCTAAGGAGTGGGATGCAGTCATATCAAAGGAGGTAAAATAGAAATTGAGGCTTTCTGTCCAGTCATATACATTAAAGTAATTTCTAGGTTCTTGAAAAGTCAGAAACTAGTTGATAACATTAAGGCATTGTCAACCCATTCTGCAAATGGCAGAATAAATGAAAGGATCAGAGAAGCAAGTAGAACATAAAGTGATGTGGCTCCATGAGGCTAAGCTATTGCACAGAGGGATGCAGAACTAGGGTGTTGTATTATTGTGCAAATAAAAAGGCAAAGAGGGGAGTCTAGGTTGTAATGGAAACTGTGCTTCAGGGCCAAGGACTGCTGTGACTCCAGATGTCAGGAGTTTGTTAAACATAACACAAAACAACACAAAATGTAAAAAATGCAACTGGAACAAAAGGTTAGGCTGTCTCTCTCCATGCCTCAGTGAGGAGAATGGGAAGAACAACAAAAACTTGGCAGCTGGGCCTTCTCAATCTTGCTGGCTCTCTGTGAGCTCCCCCATCGCCGAGGCAGTTGTGTCACTACACAAGCAGCACCCTACTATTAAGCAAATAGGGTCTCTCTCATCCCACCACTACATAAACAGTCCCCTACCATGGCAAAAGCATCCTTTCAGTGCTGTGCAGCAGCTCTCCATTTCCAGCACAGCACCCCACTCCCGGGTTACAGCTCCATTACACAACACAGCACACTCTCTCATTAAGTGGAAAGTTTAAGAAAGCATTACAGAACTAAACAAACAGGCCTGATGGCTCTGCTGTTTTTTTCAAAGCTTCTCCAACTTTCTTCCATGTTCCTGTTCTCCATCAATGGGCCAGACTCCCTTTTTCTGGGGAACAACGTTGCGGATGAACTTGCGTCGCTTTGGACAAAGGTCTGACTTGAAGCCCTGGGAGAAAAACACCCTGCGTGGCCCAGCTGCCCACTCTACTCTCCTAGTGCTCATCTGGGGCTGCTCTGATCCCCCTGAGGAAGAACATTCCTTCCAGAAGAATAGCCTGGACCATTAATGTGGCCATAATTCCCACTAAAGATACATCAAAGACAGTCTTAGAGAAATCAGGTAATGAGGTAAAAGGGGTAGGATTTGCATTCTAGCTCAGAAGGATAATGAGATTTCAAAGCTTCAGCTATGTTTCTAGATGGAAAAAATAAAATCCTCAGGTTTGGAAAATCATATTCTGAATTTACCTTTTTTTAAAATGCCTGTTCTTTTCTAATTCAACTTAAAATCAGTAAAAATTCAAAGCAGCCAGTTGCAAACCGTGAAATAAAAATCAAGGCAGGTAAGAAAGGAGGAAATGGCAACAAATTTTATTATACCAGCTGGTAAATAAGTCAGGTTTTGGGGCATGAGTATTCCTGCTTCAGGTCTGAAACGAAAACAGACCTCTTTCCATCTGACCTAACAAAAGATATTAAGTCTCTCATCCTTGCCTTATTCATATGTTTAGGCCTCCTCTGCTACAACAAATTTTAAGAATAGAATATTTCTGTAAGAAAATGACATTTCAATAGTGTTAGTACTTCTTTCATTTAAACATACTCCAGAAGAGTGCTGGTTTTGTCAAACTTTTTCGGTAGGCACAGACTTTCAGGTTCTGAATAACAGTTGAATTTAGCAAAAATTACCAGTGTTTGAAAATAATACACAGACATTGGAAAAATGTGCTGATAATTTTCATTTGGGAAAAAATTAGGCTGGAAAAGGATTAGAAAATAATTAAAAAAACCCCAAACACATACAGCAGAGGCATTGCATAGAGCCCAAGATCATATGGTAGTCTCAGACACAGGACAGGGCTGAGACAAATGATATTATAAAAGTCAATTTTTGGCAATTTTTGGCAAGAGTAGAACCATCTGTACCTAAATTTGGAGTCACATGACTTTGAGCACCATCGAGCTTCCAGCTGTGATCAGAAAATTTGTGACTAAACAGTAAAAAACCCCCAAACATAGGCCCTCCCCAGTTTCTGTTGGGGCTCTATATACTTAAAAAAAAATACACATTTATTTTTCCTGGGCTTCTACACAGACACAGTAGGGGATCTCTGTCAAGATCTGTTTGTTCTTCCTGACTGTTTTTGCTCATACCCAGACATCAAACCCTTCCACTCTGCTGCTCTCCACCTGTACCAGAGACAAGCCTCTGGGGAACCAGAGGTTTCCTACATGGAAACGTTGCAGGACTGGATGAAAGGTAAGTGTTCTGTTCAATTTTAACACTGCCCATAACCAAATTCCAAGAAGCTGCAGGTAGATGGAACCTGCTCTGAGGGGCAGAGCTGCCCTGAAACAGCCAAAGAGACCCCCAGCTAAGAGCAGATACCTGTTGCACAGAATAAATCATCATATCCTTTCCTATATTATCCTCTTCTCTCCAAACTAAGTGGTCTGGAGGAGCAGGCAGAGCTACAATCAAATGCCTTCTTGTTATTACCTCACTCCACTCCCCGTAAGAACCTGAGGTGGAAGGAGAGCCAGAGGTGATAACAGCCCTGTAACTCACCCAAACAGACAGCCAGAGACTGTGTGAAAATTGTAAATGCAAAGCAGCCTTGGCTGCAGAAGGAAGGGACCTCCCAGCCAAGCCTGTGCTCTCACTGAAGCTTTTGGTCAGAAGTTTTGGTCCAGTTCCCTCTATGGACCCAGGTGTTCCAAAGTAGTCATCAGAGACAAAATCAACACATCAGTAACTCTAGTTCTGTCACCTCCTCCTGCTCATTCCATACAGCATCAAATAATTTTAATATTAACCTTAGGTAGGCAGCAAGTTATTCATTATCTGTGAGCACTGACAGTCTAAGGAAATTGAGGATAATTAGGTTTATTCCTATAGTAATATGGATGTACATTTTCCTGAAGAGCCACAGGACAATACTGACAGCAAGAGGTTAGATTTGGAAAAGAAAATGAGCTCTGGACTTGTTGGTTTTGTTTCAAAAGCTTTACCAATCTACCACTTAAAACCAGAGTTTTCTGTCATAAAAAGGCCAGCAGGAAATTAGGACTACATATTTATCACCTGATAGAAGATATTAAAACCATGTCTATGTTTCAAAACTTTTCATAGTAAAACTGTATTTTCTGTGACTCCTGTAACTGGAGGGTTGGAATGGAAGGATAGAGGCTTTTGAGGAAGGACAGGCAGGGGAGATAAGGAAGGGATGTCACCCCCTAAGTCAGGGACTGGCTGGAGCTCACCTGGGGGTGGTTGAAGAGCCCACCAAGAGTTTATGGGCCAGGATGAAAGGTGATGTCATGGTGGGGGGCTGCTCCAGGCCATTGGAGCAGGAAGACCGAGTGAGTGAGGCTCTCTATAGGAGCAGCCTCACCTTCACAAGCCCTGGTCCTTATGGGAGGCTTCAACCACCCCAGGATCTCATGGAGGGACACACAGCAGGGTGTGAACAATCCAAGATGTTCCTGGAATGCACTGATGATAACCATCCAAGGGATAGAGGAGCCAACAAGGAGAGGGGCTCTGCTGGACCTTGTTCTCATCAACAAGGAGGGGCTGATGGGGAATGTGCAGCTCAGGGACAGCCCTGGCTGCCATAAAAAGTCATTCCCAAGAATAACATTAAAGTAGCATTCTTTTCCCCCTCTCTGGTGAACATCCATCACCTTGTGTCTGATACTCCACCTGCTTTTCCTTTCAGAGTTAAATTGTTTGAGCTCCACATTTGTTCTTGATTGTTTCAAGCCTGGAGATGGATCTACCACTGAAGTTTTCATGGTGACTTTGTATCAGCTGTCTGTTTAACAGCACCAGGGTTCTATTTAATGTTTAACCATAAGATCTCTAATAGGATTTCTAATATCTCATTTCTTAGAGCTTAGAACTGCATTTCCAGTCCCAGTAATGTATAGACAACCAATCCTCTTATCATAAGTCTCATATTAAAGGGCTCCAGACAGTGTTTCCTCCAGAACGACATTGAGAGAAATTATTCACTAAATTTTTCTTTCTTTTAAATGTCAGAACACCCCATTGGAACCGGTGGGATTTTGACTAGTTCTGTGTTATACCACCTGCAGTTCCTCATTCTCTATCTCACAATTGGCCCAAGTCCAATATAGATTCACCCTCAGAACCCTCAATGCCCATGAGGAGCCCTGAGGCCTTGCTGTATATACAGCATTCCCATTTTGCTCTCATGGATTTCTTGAGACTGCAGAGAGACAAAGTCACTTAGACTGGCAGGTCAAAAGCAGTGTACTTGGGGAATGTGTCCCTTCGAAGGGATAACATTCCCAAACTTGCCTCGCTTGAACTAAAGTAGATATTCCCCTTTTACAGTGGGATTCAACTCACATTGTTGAGGAGTAGCTTACTAGTTAGCTTAAAAATTGTATTTTGTAATGAATTTGAAATGACAATTAGACACTTGATTGCACATTCAAAGAGATGGGTGGAAGCACTGCTAATGTTCATATCTGTGTTATGTCCTCTAGTGAAAACTTCCAAGACAGAAAGCTACATAATCTGCTTTAAGTAATTCCATTAATTTGAATAGTAGATGCCTATCTGGCCTTTTAAGATAGCTTTGAAAAATCCCAATTTTAATTTCAGCACGTTGAATTTATTTTAGTATAAAATAATTTCATATATCTCCCCAAACCTAAAAACAAGTCCTGCAAGAAGATACCCTCAAAAATTGCCTGTTTGTGTTATCAAGTTGCACTGCTCTACATTTTCCCAGGAGATGCTAAATGGGGAATGGTCTCTCCAGGGAAGCCACGTGGTGCTGAAGCATCTGAACAAGAAGCATCATTCCAACACTCGGGGTAATCAGGATATACTCAGGGTAATCAGGGTCCTCCTGAACAGCTCAGTGCTTGCAGGCTCTTGGGCACCCCTCCTTTGCTTCAGGAATACTATCCAAGTGCCACAGCCAGGACAGCTTCCAAGGCATCTGTGCAGATATGACACACAAAGTACAACAAACACTGACACGACCTTTACTGTTGAGAGATTGAAAATCATGAATTCTGTATTTGGTTTATTGTCTTTGTATGGTTTTGCATATGTTATACCTTTTTCCCTGCGTGATTCTTGTGTTCTGATTGGTTGAATTTTGCTGCAGTATTATGCATATTTATGTTTTTTTCCTTATATGGTCATGTATATGGTTATGTTCAGCCCCTATTTCCTAGGATTGGTCATAATTTGGATGCTCTGCTTTAACTCCTCCCCTTGTTCTAGCACCTTCCCTGTCTTGAGGATATAAGGCTGGAGCCATTTTGTGTTTGAGGCTTTTCTGTTCTTCCTCCTGACCTGTTCAGTTGTGCCCTGTCTGGGGCAAACCCTACAATAAAATGGCCTTACCAATTCCATCTGAGGAGTTGTGGGAGTGTTCATTCAGGCGTGCTCACTTTACATTATTAGAACATCTTCTGTTGTAAAGCTTGTGATTGCTATTGTCTCAAATGGCAGTGCCTGGCAGGGCCACATAATTGCTCTTTATTATTGTGTCTTGTGATTTTTTGTCTCCTCCTCCACATGTATTTTCTTAATACGGTGATGATAAGGATTTAAATATTCTTGTGCTTTTGCTTCCAGCCCTCAGATTAGCATTTCTTACTTGTTTTTTTTTTCACTTGCAGTCTGCTGTTTAAGCCATTTATTTGGTTTAAAACATTTCTTACCTTGCCAGCTTATTTATATCATGCCTCCAAGTGCCCAGGGCACCTGGAGAGCAGTTCACAAACTTCTGACATCCAGTAAAAAAAAAAAAAAAAACAAAAAAAAAAACAAACAACCTTGACAACATTTTTATTTTTGAACTACCACGTTCTCACATTTGTTTTTCCATCACACATGCACGTATGAGTGCATTTGTGTGTGCAGCTGCTGAGGTCAGGAAAAGGGAAACAGAAATATTTTTAACAACCAGATATCTCCAGTTCCAAATTCCTTAGCTGAAGACAACCAATCCATGGGTCAGCAAAATAAAGGGAGATGAAGCAGAGGATCAACATTACAGCTGCACTGCTTGGTGGTAGTGGAAGCAGCAGGACAATGTCAGTTCACCCACTGGTTTAGTGGGGACCATCCCTGCTTTTCACAGAGCTTTTGGATGAACCCACCCTCAGGACAGTTTTCCCTAAGGAGGGGCATTCAACAGCCTTAGCTAAAAGTGGGTGATTTCATTCATCAAATATTTTCCCTAATGAAACTTAGAGTTTCAGTCATCCCAAATGACTCCTTAATCTGGGGTGAACTTGGGATATTTTCTACAAAATAATTATACGTGAAAATAAATTAAAGTAGTACTTTCTTCTGTCATGAAAACTATTTAATGCTTGAAATAGTCTAGTACAAAAAACAAAGTCTAAAACACGAGCAGAAACATTAACTGCTTAGCAGGAACTGCTGATATTTGCAAAGGTTTCCAGCCCACCTACATCTCTCCCCTTCCTCACCTTCAGGAGAGCTCACAGTTAGTAAAATAAAACACACTAAGAATTGAAGAGCTGCCTCACTGACACCTCTTACAAATGAGATGAAGACCTGCTACTACATCACTTTAAGAGACTTTCATCACCTATATCTTAACAGACATTTTCCACAGCAAAATGCTGGCAGGTAGGAAAGCGTGCCCTTCCGTACAAAAGCTGGTGTGTCATCCTAAATGACATCTTTGCAAGTCTAAGTCTAGAAGTAAAATTAAGAAAGCTGTTGGCTACCATTCTAAGAAGGGCAAACTTACCCCATTCTAAGAAGGGCAAACTTACCCCAGGACTGGGAATTGTGTCTCTGAGCAGAACATTCTTTACCAAGAGTCCCCCAGGACAGGGTTATTGCAGTCACTAATGCTCTAGAATGGCATTCTTTGTCTAATGCTGCCACCTCTGAAGTCAACAGACACTAAAGAGGAGATTTAGTTAGCACTTGTGCTCTGGGAAAAATCCTTTTCCAAAGAAGTACTTCCGTGGTCTCTGTCTGATCCTACTTCCTATGCAAAGTAAAGTTCAGTTCCCAGGTTAGGGAACTCAGGAAAAGGGGAAGCTGGTTAATTTATTTAATTTTAGAGCAGGGTGAATAATATTTGTCATTGTTATCTTGTGGTACAAGACTTCTTGACAGCTGGCATTAGATATCATCCAACAGAAACACACTGAACAGTTATTTTAGAAAGTGGAAACGAACTCCTGCAGACAGTAACCAAGGGGAACAGGTGGTTAGCAATATTTAACCTTGTCAGAAAGCACATGCATTTGCCAAACCATACTTGTATGACTGATGAAGACAGAAACAAGCAGAGGAACGGAGGGAAGTCACCAGAGAATTAAGATACCGTCAAAACAAGAAAGTTTAAAAAGAGCTAAAATTATTCTGAGCTCCAAACATCACGAGCTATCCACTGTCATATAATTTATGTTCACTTTGAATCTTTTCTGTGCTTCCAAATGAAGCAAGAAACAGCTGTGCTGCCTCCATTCCCTTTGCTCCTCCTCCCAAGGAAATTATTGATCTTTTGAAGTTACAGATTTGGGTTTACAAGACTTTTGTGTATTCCTGTCTACTAGTAAGGGTACAAACAATTATAGTACAAGAGATACCACGTTTTCTATCTGAGGAATAGGATCAATCCCAACTATTTGGCTTTCAAAACCTGAATTATATTGTTCATTTTTCTCTTAGTTATCAGTTTTCAAACAAACTGGTCTCCTGCGAATTTTATGCCAGTTCCTCAAAACTTGAGAAAAGTTCGGAATTTCAAACATATTTTTTCTTCAATTTATGTGTCCTTTTTCTTTACATGAATAGCTAATTAATGGTGTCACCTCAGGTTTCAACTTACCTCTTACCTACAGGATATTTGGTTTAAATATTCTTATCAGAACAAGCCAGAAATAACCTTTACATTGCTTATTTCTTTAGTGTGGTGAAAACATTTCTCTTTTCCTACCATAAATAATTTTGAATAAGGTGTACTCTGACTTCCTTAATAATTCCTAATAACTAGCTTGAATCTGAACTTTTTGGAAGACATCAAACAGAAGTCCTTCTTCAACAAATACATAAATGGATACTCTGCAGCCATGTGTCACACAGAAAAATTCCTTTTTTTACTCTTTCTAAAACAACATGGGAAACCTTCAAAGGAACATAGTATTTTGGGTGCTCAATTTGAGAGACTAAATAGGTTTTCAGAGCACTTCCTTCATCATTTCCTAGAAAGCAATCCTTTTCCCATTTGTTGAGGATAGACACTTGAAGTCACAAATCCCTTTTAACAATCTCAGCTCGTTCTCCACCTCACTAATAAAACCAATTTGTATTGCAGCCAGTGCTCCACCACTGCTTCTCTGGCAAGATTTAGAATAAATGCCCATCACTGTTTGAAATTGGTTAGTGGTTTATGAAGAAGAGTGAGTAGAGAGTTTTGAGGGGAAATTGCATTTAAGTGCAGTGTAGGCAAGAGGAGAAGCTGCCAAGGAAGATGGAGCAGTCCCAGTGTGTCCCATGGCACAGGGACCTCCAGGGACCAGCAGCAGTGTTGTTGTTGAAGTCAGCTAACGAGGTATTGACTGGATTGCTTGAGGCTCAGTCAGAGTAGCTGAGACTGCTGGAAAGCAATGCCCCCCCTCACCTTTAAAAACCTCCTGGAGCCTCTTTCCATGTGGATCTCACGTGTAACCCATGGCTGCTGCCCAGGTATAACCTGTGCTGGATAATCCACAGGGCCAGAAAAGCTGCCCAATGTGCAGCGTGGCCATTAATAAAAGTCCAGGAGTTTTCATTGGTTTTGCAGGAAGGTGGTTGGGTGATTATCAAATGATTGTAAATAACAACAGAAGGAAATGTCACCCAGTTCTGCCTCAGTGAAAAATCACACACCACGAGTGCCAGTGCTGCCTGACGTGTGGGTGAAGAGAGAAAGATGAAAAAGATCCGGGAAGAGCTGACTGCTTTTACTTGTTTATGGTGATAGTTCTGTCAGTGTTTCGTGGCTTTTTTCATTCCTTAAGGCAATTGTTTCCCCACACACTCACCTGCTGTGATACCACCCAAAATCTGTAGCATTGGTAGTGTTTGAACTCTAGCACAGATGGCTTGGCTATTGTGGGTGAGGCTGATGTATCTGCACAGTGGGCACATAATGAAGGTCAGAGGACATACTCAAAAAGCTTATCTATGGATGAGTTTAGAAGGATTTGCTTAAACAAGATGGGGTTTACACCATTATTTCCTCCCAGAAGCCTACTGGATTAAGAGAATGAGGCTTCTCTGTGGCTGCTGAGTGGCACTGGCAAGGGTAGGAAAGCTAAAGATTTGGTACACCCACCTCCCTGGAGGAGGGACTGGGAGAAGCCACTGTCTGGTTGTGAGGCAGCAGGATAGAGGCCCTTCCCCAGATCATGAGGCTGTGCCTCTGCCCTGGGCAGTCTCACAAGAAACACTTGCTGGTGAGCACTAAAGAGACACTTTCCCTCGCTGAAGGAAGGGCAGGAGGAAACACATAAAGCTCTACTGCATCATTTTCCTCCTAGACTGGCAAAGCCTACCCAGTTCAGCAACGAGCACAGGTCCAGAACGGACTGACAAATACTGACAAATCCTGCAGCCCCCGAGTGTGTTTGTTGGTTCTGCACAAACAAGCTGCCCTGGCTGGGATTTGAGAACTCTCCCTTTTTTGAACGAGATCTCTGAGTTCTTGGAGAAAGTTGACAGAGCTGCCTTTTCCCCTGAGCTCCTCACACATCTGGAGGGTGTCCAGCAATCCATGAGAGCCCAGCCTGTTTCCTGGCACGAGCTCTGTGTGTCAGGATTGCTGCGTGCCCAGGCAAAACAACCAGGCATTTCCAGAAGCACTGGACAGAATTCTGTGTAAGCCAGTGGTGTAGCTGTCAGACAGACAGACAGTTCATGTGCCACAAAGTCTGCACAGGCCCAGACACACACATTTCTGCCTGCAGATTTAATACAAAAGTACTCTTGCCCTAGAATAAGATAACAGTGCCACTTTGGAAGAGCAGCTCACAGATCTTGCTTGTTTGTTCTTTTTGTACCTCTGTCTTTCTGAGTTGGCATGATGGAGTGATGAGATGGCATGGGGAACAGAGACTCCCTTTTCCAAACTGCTGCTGTTGTTTTTCCAGCCTCTGCTACAGGACTGGAGTGTGTGGTGACCAGGAAATTATAGGGTAAGAATTGTAGAGACTTTTTAAAATTGATTTTCTTACCATACTAGAAAAAGAGTGCTGGCTTCCAATGTGTTTTTAACATTAACTCCTGCTGGGATATGTGTGTCTGAGTGTGTGCACATATGATGTGTTTGGGGGTTTTTTTCAACATATAAAACTATTTCTTAATAAATTCATACAGATATTAATAAAATATGAGACTCTGTGCTAACAGAACCATACAATCACCATCATCAGTAGAATCCAAATCAACACAGGAATACTAATACCTGCTAATTTTCCCAATGAAAATCAATTCTCTTTTAGCTACTTAATTGCTTTTCACCTCTCCCTCCTATTCTACCTGCTAAAATCGATTTTAGGGCTGCTTTTGCAAAGGGCCTCCCATTTATCAGGCACCCATGGCCTCCTCAAAAGAACATCAGCAGAATGGTCAGGCTGTTTGTAAAATGCTTTGTTGGTGGGCTACCAATCTCACAGTCAGGGCTAGAGATAGGTCCCAAAATAAACAGAAAATTCATTGTGGAGGCCTTCAATGTCTTTGCAAGGATACAGCTTTGAAAACTTCAGAAGAACACAAGAAATACTGTAGCCCGTTTTTGCAAAATGAAAGTGTCTTACCCTCTCCCCAGGAAATTATTCAGAGTGTAATCAAAATATATTTCCAGCTGCTACTGTTCACTTCCTCCCTTGTAGATTTTTCTCACATAAATGGAGCCTCAAATTTAAAGTCACATTCGCTGAACAGCCCTTCTCAAAAGCTGCATAAGTGGCAGTATCTGCTCTTGTGCCTGTTGTGCTTCCTGTAGTCCTGCTGGATGGGACTTCCTTGCACAGAGATCACACCCATGGGAGAGGAAAAAAGCCACGACACAAACTTCCCTGTAGCTAATATTTACTACAAATCAAGCAACAGCTTCATAAGTGACAGTGGAATACGTACAGTCCTCCCTCATTTAGAACCCTGGCTTTGCTGTGGTATTCCTACCCTGCAAACTGGGATCAATGCAGCCTATCAGTCTGGAGGGAGAAAATTCATGGGTTGACATAAACAGAGTTTCACAGGCAAAGCAACAGCTGCGTGCACAACTAAAGCAAGATAAGGAATTAATTCCCTATATCCCATTGGGAGGCAGATGTGCAGCCATCCAGGAAAGCAGGGCTTCATGTTGAGCAGTTGTTACTTGGGAAGACAAATGCCATAATTCTGAATGTCCTCCACCCCATCTCCTCCTTTTCTCCACTTTTTATTCCTGAGCATGGGATCATCTGGAATGGAATATCCCTCTGGTCAGCTGGGCTCAGCTCTCTGGGCTGTGTACACTCCCAATTTATTGTGCACCCTCAGTCTCCTTGCTGGGGGGGTAGGAAAGAGAGAAGGCCTTGGTGTAAGTACTGTTCACCAGGGGCTAAAACATCCTGATGTTCTCAAAACTCTTTTGGTCACAAATCCAAAAGGAAAGAGCACCACACCAGGTACTGTGAAGAAAACTAACTCTGTCTCAGCCCAAACCATTCCAGTAGAACACGAGGAACAATCACAGCTGCAAGGAAAATACGGGGCTGGCAGAATGTAGTGAGACACAGCCAGAACACTGGGGCTCAATGTTCTTCCTCTGCTGAGAGGAAGAACAAAAAATACTTGCTCCAGAACAGCCAGGCTCCAGTTTTGTTTTATCTGAACCTTCCATGGCACTGTTCCCAGCACTGGAGTAGCCACAGGCTGGTATTGCTCCCAGGGAACTGGGCAATGGCTCCCCATTGCCTTCTGATGTTTATTGCCTTGGGTTTGAAGACTGAAGGAAAGAGCCAAATCAATTCAGAGACAATCCCCAAGCCAATTTAAAGAGATAAACTGCAAAGCCACACCACCACTGAAACAGGGGGCTGATGGGAATCCAGAGTCTTCGGGTGACTTTAAAAGTTATATGAACAGTCTACTGGAGGAAATAGCATACTAGAGAAAGATTAATAAAAAGAAACATCAAAATATTGAAAATACTGTGCTACTGAGCTAGAACTAATTAATTTGCATAACTATCCCGAACAGACATTGCAAACACACCACTGAATATAGTCACAGTGCCAGAAGAAAATACAAAATGCTGGCAGGCTCCTAGAATGTCACTAAATCCATTAAATGACTCTACATACAAAATCAGTGTTAAGATTTTAATATTTGTATTTGTGAACCAATGTCAATGCCTGGCACACGGATGAGAGTATCCCAACTCCAGAAACAGTATATCCAATTACCAAAAGAAGATGGTAGAACTTCCACTGGGGAAGATTTTGTCCTGATAATTCCAGTGTAAATCCCAAATTAAATCTTCGATCATTTTTAATATCTTTCAAAGTATATCTATTTCTACATTTGTTTTATAACTGTGAATGTTTTTAGCATTCATATGAATGTCTAGTGTTGCTTTGAATGTTACTCAGTTCTTCACCTCAACAGGTTCACACAACACAGCATATGTGGCTCCTGGTGAAAAAGAAATTATCCTGTCACAGATTAGAGGGCTCTCTTTTCGAAGTTCCTTTTACAAGTTTTTTGTATGATTGATTATGTTAAGTTTGTTGCTTGTTAGGAGGTAAGTAAGGGATGATATTACCTCAAAGTAGTCTTTCTTTGTAGAGAAAGATCAAAGTTTTGTTTGGCTGAATAACACAGAATTCAACTGAGACTCCATTTCTTGTTCTGTTTTCAGTCATCTTGCACTTTCTAGGATATCTCCTCTGAGTTGGTAACAGAAATGTTCCTTCTCACTACTCTTATTCCCACAGCTCCACCAAATAGTTCCTTGAATTTAGAGCCTAGACAATTCCCTTGTCTCAGAAAATCAGGTCCTATGCATAGGTATGTACTTAGGGATACTCTCCTTCTTTTGGCAAACTAGTTTGAAACAGAAATTCTTATATTTAACCTTAAAGTGTGTAAGCTTTTGCATAGCCTCCCTTACTGTAGCTTAAAAAGAACAATAACAAAAAAAGGCTATGCATTTGATGCTTTGAGAGAAGAACTTGGTTTCTCTTTTTTGTAATGATATCTTCTTGAGGTGTGAAATCTGGAGGCAGGTTTGCCAATCATGCATTGAACAACTATCACCTTCATCTTCAAGGAACACTATAAACTGAGGGCTTTGATATATAGAAGTGTTACAGGGATGAGATTTGCCTCCATCTCATGGGGAAGAACGTGCTTCTTGAGACAGGAAAGTATAATGTTGCTTTTTGCATCCTTTAAAGTTGTTCAAGAGCATGTGAAGGATGGACCTTTTGCTTATCCAGGGCTTTATTTCCCCTCTGTGTGAGCAAGAAGGCAAACTTCATTCACACCAACCAATATATATGTATATATTTGTATATACACATATATATATTCAAAGCTTATGATTCTGCTCAGCAAACCACACTGCCTCAACACAGCATGATATCAGCTGCACAAACAGGAGAAACATGCTGATGAGACTCAATTAAGTGGTATAAAAGAATTCACTCCATTGACTTAGTGCATTCCTGAGCATATTTCCCACAGACGAGATCCAGGAACGCTCAAGAGGGCAATGATCAGTGACCTGAGTACAAAGGCCTTTGGATTTCTCAAGTTTTCAATATCTGAAAAAGTCAATTTGAAAAGCTTTCAGAAAAAAAATAAAAATAAAAATGGTTTGCTATAGACTAGAAGGGTATGCACAGGTCCAAATCCTGACACTACTGCCCTGCAGTCAGAAAACTATATTTCAAAAAATGTGTTTTGTGTGGAGAAGAAATGTCTAAGGTCTCACTGATTCCTTTGTGCTGGTCACCCATAACTTTAGTTTAAAACTAAAAAAAAAAAAAAAAAAAAGAAAAGAAAAAGTATGTGGAACTGCTCTTTTCTTCTTTTCTTCTTGTGATCTAGAGGGGTGAGTTCCCCCCATGCTCCACCCATACAGTCTGGGAAGCAGCTTCTCTCCCCAGGATTTGTGAGGTCCTGTGGCCAGCCATATGATACCTATTTTTGTGTGAGAAGATGCCTTCCTAGGCAGCAAGGACCTCTTGTTTCCAGAGAGCACCCAACAGACTTCTGGTTGGAAGGAAAAAAAAATCATGGCTTGTCCCGGATTAATTTGGCATGGTTTGCAGTAGGAAAAGGATATTAATTGCATTTTTAAAATAATCTCTTCAGCTAACATCAATAAACTGTAAAATCAGCCTTAATTCTAGGAGCTAGGATCCCTGCTGGTTTGAAGCAGAGTGTGTTGAAGGAGGAAATTTTGAAAACTTTTTTGGATGACAGGAAACATTGGCACTGCCACCACCTTCACAACTATTGTCCCTGATGAAACTGGCTTTTGCTACTTCCTCAGCCATACAGGGCCTCTATAGTCTCTTTTCACCCTTTGTTGAATGCTTTGATGAGAGGTTCAAATCTTTTGTCCCTGCTATACTTAGCATCTCTCCTTGTATGCAATAGTTTTCTTTCCCTTCCAGATGTTATTGAGGCCCAATAACCACTCTTGAGAGCCAAGACAGATGTAAGCTATTTTTTAAAACACAACTCCAGCCAACTTTATTTCTTTGAGATGTAAAAATATAATGAAGTGTTATGAATGCCTTTTAATGCCATAGAAATGCAAAAATAAGTGCTACAATAATCATTAGATTATTTATCTTCATCTGTCAAGGCCAAATCATAGCTCTAATAGCAATCACCATGGCTGAGCTCCAATGCAATTATTATCAGGGACCTGCTCCAAAGTCCAAAGTCAACAAGAAACTTTTTCCTCACTGAGTTCAGGGTGCTTTGGATCAGGCTCCAAACTTCCTGAGCTTGCAGAAGCTGCCTTTGGTCCTCCCAAAGCCAACACTCACAACAGAGAGGTTGCTGATGGTGGAGATACTTCAGGAAAGCAACGTCCACAGCACTGCCTGGGGGAGTCTGGGCAACCAGTTCTGAAAACGAGTTCAGTCCTTTCCTTTTGCTGTCCCCCTTCCTGTCACCTGAACAGCTGAGGTGATGCTGATCAGGCTCAGTGTTCTTGTTCATGCTCAAGGATCCTGCAAAAAGACAGTGACTCTTAATTGCCCTGTGGCTGACCTGGCGTGTCAGAAGTGCTTTTGCAACTTACTCAAAAATGGCAACAAGACCTTTTCTTTTCCCAGCTTCTCCACTTCATGCTTGAAGATCACGCCTAAGGAGCACAAATTAGGTTGAGATCTGGGGTCTTACAACCAGTAATGACCACGAGCCTTGACAGCTTATTAACTATTAGCAGCAAAGGCTAATTGCTACTGCAGGATACGGTGCTTGAATAGGGTGTGTTACTGAGCACGGGATTTTTATCTGCTCTGAGTAAATTCCTATCTGCTATCCAACCATCAAAAGTGGCAATATTGAAAAATAAGAAGCAAAACCTCAAAACCAACCAACAGTGACCATGGGGATGAGTTTTCCTCTTGGTAGAAAAACCAGCTACCTTTTGGAAATCACAGAATTACAGAATCTCAGAATATGCTGTGTTGGAAGGGACCCAAAAGTATCATCTCTTAGCCCTGCTCAGGACCATCCCCAAGAGTCACACCATGCACCTGAGAGTATAATCCAAACACTCCTTGGACTCTGGGAGGCTTGGTGCCATGACCACGTCCCTGGTGCACTCTGGAATTGTTTAAGCACTTGACAAATAGAATGATCAGAGCAACAGTCTGTTTATCATGTCATCTAGAGCAGCATTACAAATGCAGCACTGTAGCTTGCAAGATTTAGCAGTATTACAACTGGTGCAAACACAGAGACAGCAATAGGTCTTAAACCTGCCAAAGCAAGTGCTGAGTTGCTTTGTACGTATCAGTGCCACTGTCATCTCCCTTCAGGCCTGCAGATGACAGCTTCCAGCTTACACCCACGTTTCAGTTGCCTCAAGTGGGCTATTATGTTTAGGGTTTCAGCCCTCCAACCCCTAATATTGCCCTTAGATTGCCAAGACAAAGCCTCAGTGACGTTTCTTGCCAAGTGTACCCTGTCTTCAGGTAGTCCAGGTTACACTGGATTCCTGCAGCAGACAGTTCAGTCCCATTAGCAACCTTGTGCCACTTGAGATCTTAGGTCTCTTCACAGAACTGACTCGACAGTGGGGTGCTCCAGACTCAGACCCTTCTTACTGGGCACATGCAGCCAAGCCCATGCCCACCTAATAATGTCCTCGAGGGGAGCCAGCACACAGTTACACCCCGGGGAGCCAGGCCTGTGCATCCAGGCACCACACACCCAACAGATTCCCCGAGATATGTGCTTCTGACTCACCAGCTTGCCAACACAGCAGGCAAAGCCTAGCACATTTATAAATAATCTGTGGGAAACTCAGGGGAAACCATAGTTTTCCTCCCCCACAAGAGCTGCTTTTAGCAGGAGCTCCTTTTTCTTAGATGATTTTTGAGTAACTCTGCAGCACAGAAGAGCTGATTACAACTCAGATACTCGAGGTGTTCAGTGGACAGACAGGAGTCTCTACCTGTAGGTACCAAGAGCAGGGTAAGTGTCAAGACCATCACAAGCCTGTGCAGCCTGTGCTGAAATCTATGCTTTAATCTCATGGTTTTTAGTTTAAAGTTAATCTGGACATGTCTCCATGCCTTCTTCTAAGCTGGTATAACTGCTGCACCTCAAAGCTCTGAGCTTTGGTGGAGCAGCAGCAGAACTTTTTCAAGTCAATGAACTGAAGCATGCCATCCAATTTTGAACAAATCTTTCCACTGGACCATGTCACAGCTCTCCTAGCAGTTAAAGCTTAAATATTTAGAGATTATGACATTGCCTCCAAAACACATAATTCCTTTCTAAACATCCCCTGGCACAACTTGAGGCTGTTTCCTCTTGTTCTGTCTCTTGTCACTTGGGAAAAGAGACTCGTACCCACCTCACTACATTTAGTTGTGGAGAGTGAAAGTCTCCTCTGAGCCTCCTTTTCTCCAAGCTAAACAACCCCAGCTCCCTCAGCTGCTTCTCACAGGACTTGTTTTCTAATATCAGAACAGCAGGGTAATTTTAATTTTCCATATCTCTCATGGACCATAATCAGAGCAAAGAGAATTCAGGTGATTTTGAAACCTACTGTCTTAATACAGGTGCACTGCTGGAATGCAGATCACACACACTGACCAGCAGCTCATGAGCAACAATTTGGGAATAACTGTGCTAGCATTTTACTCTGTCCACCGTTGGCTATTTATGTAATTTCCCTTAATTCCCTCACAGAATGTCAACTTATTCTGCAAAATCAGAGCCTTCCAGTATAAAGAAACACATCTAGGCTAAAGTACTGCATCAAAAGTGAGAAGTGGCACAAAATCTTCTCCCTGTGGCTGTCCATGCTCAGTTCATGTAGTGACTTTTCAGGTGGTAGTTTTGACATTTCTGCAGCAAATTATCACTGAGGCAAAAGACATCCAACCCCACTGCATTGTCACCAGTGCCCATGGCAAGCCCAAGCCCACAGAAAGGTGACTCTCCTATTTAACATCCAGCTGCAAGTGAACCAAATAATCAATTAGTGCTACTCTGAGAGCAGGTCTAAACAACTGAATATATCTGATATTTTAAAAATGCCAAGTCAATCAGAACCAATACTTAGCCAAAACACAAGGGCAATAGGATTGTGATGAGTACAAGGGATAATCAAGTGCTAATCAGTAGCAAAATCTGTAACCCTGAAGTAATGATAGAGATGCCAGAGCAGTAGTTATTCATTGCCCATCTATAAATCAGCTAGAATATCGTTACCCATTACCTTTTCAAGCCATATGGCCAAAGAAAATTCCTGATTATTATGGTAGATTACAGGACAATCCAATTATTACTCTCAACATAAATACTCCTTGTAATTAATGGGCAGCAGTGCTAAACTCTGCTAACATATTTTCTCCATTAAAACTTAAAAGCAAGTCATGGAAGATTTCGAGCAATCTGGCAACCTCTGCACAATTAGCTGTGCTTCAAAATGGGCTAATGGGTAATTAGCCCATTTTAGATGTGTCCTCTCGATCCGTATGTCCCAGTAATAAATGTAAGTGGTCATGTTTCTATTGTTGTGTGATTATCAAGTATTAAACATTAGTTCACACATCACCCTTATATTTACACTGAGCAATGTAGACATAACTAAAATAGACAAATATTTGGCGTGGGTTTGTAATCCATTGGTGGAGTAAGTGATAATGAAAAACCTCCTCCAGGAAGGAAAAGAAGGAAGCCAGGTCTTCCTGACTCAACGAGAGGATGAGAGTGCAATGCATGTTGCTGGTTTTGTTACTGATTTGGTGTGTTCTGAGACAAAGATCTTAGTAGAGATTGTGAATGGTTTGAATGCAGTGAGCCATACAGGACAGGACAGGGGATTGATTGTTGATGCAGCTGCATTGATGGTCACTTTATTCCTCCTGCAAAAGAAGCCAGCTCACCCTGAGACTTTCTCTAGAAGGTGTTCTCTGGGTTCAATACTCTGGCCACTGTCACCCACTTCAGGGAGTCACCGGAGAAGTCAAAGGAGCCACAGTTTCTTCTTCCAGCTGTTGACTTTCACTGGGGATCTGAGCTGTGGCTGTCCTGGCGAGCAGGGAGTGACACCAGAGAGCACTTGCTCTGCCTCCCCTGGGAGTGCTTCTCTGGCACGTCCCACTGCCGTGAGCCCACCTGCTCTTGGCCCGGCCTGGAGCAAACTGTCAGGAGAGGGGTGCCCAGGGATGCAGATCTCACGCTGAGGGGACACCAAACTGAGCAGGATCCCAGCAACAGGGAGATTCTGACCACTTTCTTTCCCTACACTTCAGAAATTTTGGGGGGAGCTTGGGAACGCTTTGGCACTTTCAAAGCACAGTTCTAAGCACCCCTGTTTGAAACAACTTTCCACTTGGTAACACACATGACCCAGACTCGCTCAGAGGGCTGTCAGGCTCCACTGGCTCACCAGACTTGCTGCTCTCCATTACTTCGTTCAACTTTGGTTCAGTCGGGCTGATGCGGAACCAGCTGAGGGGAACCAACCCCCGGATGGGATCTGCCCGGCACGACCCTCGAGTCTCCGCGGCTGGAAAGGAGTGAATTGGGTCAGGAGGCGTCGTTTCACACTGAGATGAGGGGTCTCAGCCTGCTCCGGCCCCGAGGGGGCTCAGGCGGCCCCCGGGGGCTCAGCCGTGCCCGGGGGGACCCGCGGCTCCCGAGGGGCGGGCAGGAGGCGGGCAGGGGCGGTGCGGGCCCGGCCCCCAGCCCGCTCGGGCGCTGCCGTGCGGGGAGGGCGCGGCGGAGCGGCGGGCGCCGAGCTTTAAATGAACATTAATATCGCTCGGGGAGGGCAGCACCGGCGGCTCGGGACGGGCGGCGGCGACAGCGGCACCTCCAGCTCCTCTTCCTTCTCCTTTTCCTCCGCCGCGGCGGCAGGTAGGTGTGCGCCCTCGAACGCGAACTCCAGCCCTTCCCCGCGGCCCCGAGAGGGGCGGGCGGCGCTCCCCTGCCCCGCGGGGGGACATCGCGGTGCCCCGCGCCCTTCCCGCCGGGATGCCGGGATGCTGAGGTGCTGCCGGGATGCTGAGATGCTGCCGGGATGCTGAGGTGCTGCCGGGGTGCTGGCGGGGGCCGCAGCCGCCCCGGGCGATGGAGGCTGAGGCGGCATCCTCTCGGAGGGCGGCGGAGCCCCTGCGGGGAGCCGAGCGGGGCGCGGAGGGGCCGGGGGCGGCGGGGGTGAATCCCCCCGGGAATGGCCCGGGAAGCGGCCGCCTGTTGCCGCCGCGCTGGCGGCGGTGCGGGAGCGCCGGGCTGGCGGTGACACGGCGGCCACGGGCACGGGCAGCTCTGTTTGGGGTCTGCGGAGCCTTCCCCGGTCCGTGTGCGCCTTCCCACAGCGCTGCCGGTGCGGCGGAGCGGGACCGGCGGGGGTCTGCGGGGTCTGCGGGCGCTCCCGGGAGCGCGGGGCCCCCGCCCCATTCCAACCTGGAACGGCCTCACCTTATTAATAAAAGTTATTTCCAGAAGGTGGAGTGTTTTATTTTCTTTCGTTTGATATTAAATGCGTCCCCGCGCTCTCGGTTTGTCCCCAGCAGGGCGCGGATGTGGAAACACGAAGTGTCAGCCCAATGCTCTGTTTCTGGCTTGTTGGGAATGGATTTAAAGGTTTAGTTATAATTTCAGTTCGTCTGCGGGCTGTGCTCGGTTGCTTTAGGACTCGTTTAAACTGTATTTTCAACAGAGACGAGTGAACTTTAAAGAAAATCAGGTCAGGCATAGATTCCGGGCATCAAACCCTTTCAGGTCCCAGAAATAGCCACAGAAGTAGCGTGACCAATTCTTTTTTCATGCACAAAGCTCTTTCTTTTTTGTTTTGGCTGGAATTTCTGACAGATACCGGAGCTCATCAACTGGATATTTCCAGCTTACTTTAATGAAATAAGCATGCTTTCTAAGCTTGCATTTTTATGCCAATTATGTTAGTCTCCCTTGACTATACGAGGTTTGAGTTTCTGATTGAGCTTGTAGTTCTTAAAATAATAAAGTCTGTTTAGCACAAGGTTTTTCTTTATGCATTTTTAGGGCTTAGATCTGTGGGAAAGTGAGAAAGAAGACGACTGTGATGAAACCTACATTAGCTGTTATGAGGTAAAAAAAATGGATATTAATAGAAAAGGTTCAGAGAGGTTTTATTTCTAATATTCTGCTCTCGAAACGTAGATGTCCTTAAGTTATTGTATCTCTTATAAAGTCTTGAGCAAGAACTGACAAATATTTATTTTACAGTAAGTGGGTCAGATGATAACATCTTCCACTGAATCTCTTACTTCTGTATTGGGCAGCTTTGGTTGCTAAGTAGCTATGAATTTCTAATCCCAAAGTCAATGATGTCATAATGACATCATCACATCCTTTCACTTGATTGATTCTCATAAGAGAACAGTAATAAGATTTGATATACATGTCCCATCTCTTTAATATTCTTTCTCTGCTTCAGGGGATTTCCTGACCTGCCTGGCAAATTCCAGTGAATCACACTGAGCTCTAGTAAAAAGACATTCCTTTTGGAGACGAGGTGGAACATTAAAGGGACAGTGGCTGCTCCTGGTCTTTTCAAAACCTGAGGAACTTGGCAGTTTATGTTTTAAATGTGGAGTTCCGGATATGGAGAGCAGTGATTTAAAGCTTGGAGTTATTAAATTCCTGTGCAGGTGCGAAAGGGACTTGAATTTCAAAGACACTTCAACACCGTTGAGAATCAACTCACTTAATGTGTCGTGTATCTGCTTCAGGCAGGGCAGGGGGCACAGAGAAAACATAGGCTGTTTCAGTTGCCAAAATAAATTTCGTCTCTAATGGTAAATGGATGAAATCCGTCAGAAATTGCCACGTTGATGCCATGTTAAGAGTGGTATTGAATGGTACTGAAGACAGCTCAGAATTATTTTTCTAATTAGGTAACATAATTTAACAATTGATAAACTTGAAGTATTTTAATAGCAGCACTGCCATCGTAGGGAAGTTCATGTAAGAGAGTTTTAAATATTTAGAGTTTATAGAATTGATGGCTTTGGTTTCTTCTGAGGTTAAAGGTACAAATGTTGTCATTTGATGATGATCAGCATGGACTGCTAGTTTTTACAGTTTACTTTTATTGTGTGTGTCAGTATGAGCATGAGTCTGCTTGAATTCTAGGTTGTTGTTTCCCTGATAAATAGTTTTGCTGTTGGGAATTTCTTCATACCCAATGAGTTTGAAATATTCCAGACAGGGCTGTGTGTATTTTAGGTGTGTAAATCTTGCTGTTCCATATGCCTGTGGAAAAGGGAGAAATGAAGCAATTCATACGTGCACTTTGTTGAACATGTAGTTTTGTTTGGTAAAGTTAAAAGCTGAGTCTGTCTCACAACATTCAGAGGCTGCATAAACCGATCTCACTCGATTCACGAGTACTGTAGGTTGCTAAAACGTATTTCAAAAGTAAACAATGATTTGTTAGCATGGACGAGTGGTTAATGTGTTTACTGAAAAAACTGATTGCCGAGGTGGTGCTTCTATTATTGCTGAAGCACTGCAGCGTTGATGGCACTATTAAGTATAACACAGTAGTCATTGAACACGAGGAGTAGGAACAAGTAGGGAGGTGGTGGGAGAAGATGTTTTTGTGTATTCGAATCTATTCACCGCTTAAGTGCAAACCAAGCTCCAGCTGCAAAAAGGAAATTTCTAGATAATCCGTAAGAATTCTGCACTCATCGTCCTATATGCAGTGACAAATTTCCACAAGCTTTAGGTTCTTTCTGGGATGACTCAACTACGGAACAAGTGATTTGGAAAAAAAATATTATCTCTGAAGAGAATCCTTGGTGACAATTTCTTTTCAAGTTATCTTAGGATTTTTCTACTTGCCGTGATTTCTTCTAACTCATGATTGCCTTGAACACTGGAGATGAGAAATGAATTTGGACTTGAGGATATATCTGTGCCTTTCCACTGCGTGTTAGATGGTCATCTGTGACATTTGCATGGTTGTGCTCTAAATGCGGTGACACATTTGGTTACATAAAGTGCAGAAAGCAGAGCACCTCAGAGCCTTCCCGAATGCCTGTAGAGGAAGGTTGATGCTGCAGTTCTGACCTTTGAACAGGCGACGACGGCGGAGACGTGGCCAAATAGAGAAAGAAAAGACGGTGAACGTTCCAAGTCGTGACAGAGCTCACTTAGCACCCAAGGTCTGTCGTTGCAGAGGCTCAGTAAAACAATGGACGAGGCAAGGACAGCAATAGCAGGTGCAATCGTTAGATTTTTGTTGTCTACCGCAAGACTAAACTGTGCTCAGATCACGGGTGAATTATCTGGTATCTGGCTTAAATAAACCACAGTCGAAATGCTTCAGAACTTCCAGCAACCGAGACATTTTGTTCCCCTGCTTCCAGAAGCATGTCCTGTGACTGGCAGTGTGAGGACAGCCAGCGTTTCAGCCCCAACTTCTGCTTCTGTCCTAAGCTCTGTGAGAGAATAGAACGAACTACCAAGTGGATTATTGGAATTTTTTTTTTTAACGTAGATTTTTAAGGGGAAAATAATACCTATAAAATCTGAAACTTTTGCAGGCCACTTTTGTGAGCCTTTTGTAGGGGCAAGACTGGCAGCTGGATGTTCAAAATGTGCTTTGTTCCGTCAGATTGAAAGGTAGTGCGATAAGTAAATGCATCTACATCTGGATCTTCTTTACTGATGGAAAAAAACCTGAACACAGAACACAGACAGGATTTGTCCCTTATACACTAGGAAGGAAAATAACAAAAGTGTGTTTTTGTATGAATATTCTGCCCTCCTTTCTCTAACGAAGGCACTTGAAGAAGGAAAGTCTCACAGCGTGCTATGAACAACAAAGTGTTCTTCTACAAGAAACCCCTCCGGGTTTGTTTAATTGTTTGGTTTGGTGGTTTGCTTGTTTTTAAATTTTTTGCACAAATGCATTTTAATTGTTCAAGATGTGGCCAACGTGCAGCTCGTGAGCCCAGAAGATGCTGCCCACGTCCTCAGCAGGGCTGATGTAATCTGCAAAGCCCGGACTAAAGGCTGCCTCAGTCAGCTGGAACAACATCAGCCTGGGAGGTCATGCTTTGGCTTTTCCCCAAGGAAAAGGACCCAAACCGTGTCATTAACATTCCGATAGCTCGGTGTCGCTCTTCTGATGCACAAGAAAATGCCACTGTTTCAACAGCAGTTCTGCTTTGTTCGGTTAATGACAGCTCTGGTACAAAAGGGCCCTGTGGGTGCAGGGAACCCAGGAGGTGTAACAGGTACAAATCCTCTGCCTTCAGCTGTGATTGATGCAGTGCTTTGAGTAATCGCTTTGGTGCCTCACAAGTCCCGTGCTTGACTTATCTGTAGCAATTCCGATGTGCCACTGTTGTCTGCTTAGGGGAAAAACCCAAAACACTAACACAGAAATAAAACAAGCTGCGAAAAAACCCCTCCAAAAACCCAGCAACAAAACCCCTAAAAGGAATAAAGTCAATCCAGATGTGGTAGCTAACATTATCTATTAGATATGATAAGGCTTCTATTTAAACATATTTGCGGTCACAGAGTCACAGAATATATCGATTATTCCAAAATCACAATAATTTCTGAGAGAGTTCATTGTTCAAGAATAGAAGTTATTTTAAAACCATGAATACATTGATTTACTGAGCTGGAAAACTTTGATTTTATTCCAGTTTTGATCTTCATATTTTTAAAAATGTGATATGTTGAGAGCAAACTTAGTGGTGATTTTAGTCTGAAGCTCTGTCTTAGAGTAATCTTTATTGAAAAATTGAATCTTTTCTGTGTAAAATAACAATTATTTTAATGTGTAATGGAAAACATACAGTGAAAAGTCAGTGCTCTTTCTACCAGTTGTAAAATTGTGTAACAAGAGTAAAATCTAATATAGAACAAAGGAAGAAAAAGTCATGTCAGTGGGGAATAAACACATCACAAAATTTTCTTTTGAAAAACAGATGCTTTCAGTTACCAGTCAATGTATTCCTTTCAACACAAACTAGGAATTTGTAAGGAAATTCTCCCAGTCTGATGTTGAACTCCCCTTGTGCAAGGAATTATGATTTCCCACCTCCCCCTCTTTCTGAAGTAAAATAGATTAAACCGAGCTCCAGATGCAAAGTCTCTCCCCGGAGAAGCTTGTTCAGTGTTTTCACCCCTTCACAGGGGTGGGTGTTGGAGGGGAGAAGTTTGCAGAGTTCGTGCAAACAGTTTTCTTCTGGAACGTGACTTATAATTCGCATTTGAAGGTGGAGGGAGCAAACCATCACCAATCCCCTCTGAACCCCGGGATTAGTTCCTTTGGGGGTTCTGTGGCACAGCTCAGGGAATCAGTTTGACTGGGGGTTGCTTTTGTTTGGGATCTTTTTCCTGGCTGAAATGGGGATTTGGTCTGACAACCGACACGGTGCTCAGAGAGAAAATACTCTCCTCTCTCAAGGTGATGTTGCAATTTAACAACTCCCTTAATTTCAGGCTACAAGTGTTTCCCCACATGACTGTTTTCTCAGAGAAGCCGAGATGAAAGAGGCAGCTGTTTTAAAAACAAGTATCACAGGAATAAAACATGGCCTCCAGTTGTGGCCATAACAAGGGGGGCACTGTTTAGTATTCTTCTCTTCCTCAATTGTTTCTGAAGGCTAATGAAAGCCTAAGGAGACACTCAGACAGTCACACTAGCACAAATCCCTATTATTGCCCTGATTATGAGCCTTGGTGCTGAAATTTTTGCATGCTGCATCTTTGTTGCCTTCTGTAAATGCTACAAATAGCAGGAAGAGATAGATAAAATGACACAGATGCTTTAATTATGATTTGATTACAGAGCAACCAGAGGAGTCTATTCTGAGGAATGTGCAATTAGAGAAAATTCTGAGGACTATCTAACCTTCCAAAATTAAAATTAACTGGGGTTATTTGAACAGGGCTTTAACATTTCTGAAAAAAAAAAAAATAAAATCATTCCTCAAGGATCTTACTGCTCATGTGTGATAGATCCTCTCTAGCTTAGCAGATGGGCTTCAGGGTAACACAATGTCATCTTCCTCAGCTGTGTGTGCTGCTTTGCTTCACCTCACAGTCCCATTTTAGCGTCCCTTGCTGGTCACGTACAGGAGGATGACGCAGAAGCTGCACTTGAGCTGGAAGGAAACAGCCATCCCTGAGTTGAAGCACACGAAAAGGAAGAGCAGTTTAAGCACTCCTGGGTCATCTCTCCATTTCCTCTCTGTGAAAACAGAGTTTTCCCATCTCAACGAGCAGGAAAAGTAGAGTTGTGTGTGGTTGTTGGGCAGGTTCCAAAGGGAAGGCGCAGATGGAAAATTCCATGCCTTTTCCTCTTGCAAACTATTTAATAGCAGGAACCTATATATGATTAAATATGTTAATCTTCTTTGTGGGCTTAAGTGGTACAAATGACTTGAACTTAATTCCATTGATTTCACTGGCTGTCAAACACGAGCAGAATTCAAAATCTGTCCCAGAGCTGAGTAGCAGCCTCCAATGGGAAGACACTGAAATGTTATGGAAGTTGCATTCTGGGGTAGTAATCGTGGCTTTCTTCCCTGTTTTGGACAGGCAGGATCAGCCTGGTGGGGGTGATGTTGGGCCTGCAGTGGGTAGAGCAGAGGGTCACCTGCTGGGCACAGGAACAGTGGGGTGAGGACACGAGCAGGTCGGGAGGCTCTCAGGTTGGGAACTGCACCACGTGGCAGCAGCTGCAAACAAGTCATCTCTCACTTGCTTCTCCTCAATGCTTAACACGTTCCTGTACCAACAGTAGAAGGTTTGGGGTTTTTTAATCCGATTTTCTGCAGAGCCTAATATTAAAATATTTACGCCTTGTGCTTGAAAAATCGTACTTCAAGTGTAATGTCAGCTCTCCAGCCTGAAAGAGCAGGGTCTGCCAGGAGCCCTCCTGGGCTCCAGTTTGGGATGCAGGGTTTGCTTTGGGGCTGGAGTGTGGCAGCAGTGGAAGGGAGAAGGGCTCCTGCTCCAGGGTGCTTTGTGAGACCTGCTATTGCACCGCTCATAGAAACCACGGGAAACTGGGCTTTGCTGCTGCCTGGCAGCTCTGACCATGGCTGGGGGGGTGTGAGAGGGGCCCAGCTGCTTCCATTCATCTCCCTGGTGGGTCTCTACTAATCACTGACCTTGCTTTTGACCTTGCTTACCTTCAACAGCAAGGAATCCAGCTGACCCGACACTGGATGTGGCCAACACAGCTGGTAGATGGGGTCCAAGACACTTAAAGAATTCCTGTTCTTTCCCAACAGGTGCTGAGCACAATTAAAGAACTGAAACAAAGATCAGCTGGATTCAGCAGCCTCTCAGTCTCCTTTGTCAATTGTAAGGACATTTTCTAGTGCAGTGCCTTCTTTGTTTATTTTAACATTTCTTTTTAAGAGCATTCAAACCCTCCAACTTCAAAGTATTTCTGTTCCTACTGACCCACGTGTATTTCCCAGGGGTAAAACCCCTAACCAGCAACTTAGGGATGATTTGTCAAGGGTCACTTTAATAAATCAGGTTATTTATTTTCTGCCTGAAATTCCCTCGTTGGTGACTGAGAGAAACTTTGTATTAAGCTGTGCAAAGCTTAATGAGGTTGCTATAATGCTTTGATGTGGAAATGCTTAAATGCCAGGAAAAAAAAAAAAAAAAAAAAAAAGAAAAAACGAAAAAGTGGTATTATTGATAGAGACAGCTTGCTTAAGGTATCTAGGGACAATTTATATAAACCAAACATAGATTATACTGTAAAGATTATAGATTTTGATAATAGCCCCTTAAAACTTCAATATCAGACTTCATAAAAGGGTCAAAATGAAATTATTTTCTTGAACTCTGCTGCTGATATTTACAAACTCAGTCCTTTATGAAAACAAAGATCTCTGTGGTATCAATTGTAGAGATATTAATATTACAGTAGATGTACGGTAAGATTTTGTTTCCTCATCCCTATTGCAAAGCTGTTCTTCATCAACAAACTTACTAAGCAGACTGCTAATTTTTCTGGAATTAAGAGACTGGAGAGAATTTGCACTATGTTTGTCTCACTTAATGAAGGTGGTTATATAAGAGTTTCTTCCCCTCAGCTGATTGAATTGTATTTCCCCTGCCACTTCTTGCTTTCCATGTTGCTTATAGATTATCAAAACAGAGTTTGCTGCATTTTCTTCTTTTCTTCTTGTATCTTTTCTCAAGGCTTATTAGCACAAAGTAGCTCTGAGCAATGGCTTGGACACCAGAGATTCTGAAAGCCTCAAACAGCCATAATAATGGAGTTGGATGAA
Organism: Manacus candei; assembly: GCF_025592945.1. Classification (NCBI taxonomy): domain Eukaryota; kingdom Metazoa; phylum Chordata; class Aves; order Passeriformes; family Pipridae; genus Manacus; species Manacus candei. Next base: position 1,782,413 of record NW_026138084.1, read on the forward strand.
GGATGCTGGTTGCCATGGGAACAGTGCATGTGCCACACAAGATAATGTAACTGCTGTAGTGCAGAGATCTGTGCTGCATATTGATTGCAAGATTGCTTGAATTCCTTGGAAATCTTGTGCTTTGTGCTGTGTGTTCCATCCACCCTAGCAAGTGAGAGGAGGTTATCAGCTGGACCTAATCCAGAGAGATTTTGGCAATTTGAAAAAAGTTGGCCTTTGTGTGTGAGGGGGAGAAGGTTCAGAGCTCCTTGAGAGTATTGTCAGGTTCAGAGCCTTTCCCTGTTGAGCTGACAGTGTCCTTCCTCACTGCTGTGTTAAATCAGAGTTAATGAGGTGTTGGAACCAAGGCACAAGGGGTGCCTGCCCTGAGTTAGAAGTGGCAACAGAAGGCCTTAGGAAGCTGAACTCCCACCTGTATAATGTTTCTTATGGTGGCCTGTAACCTGGACACTTGCACAGTGTCACAGTGCCCCACTGCTCTTTTTGGTGTGCTGCTGGAAAGTTCCTTTTTGTTCCAGCTTGTCAAGGACGGATCTAATTAGTGGCATAGCTGTGCAAAATAAGTGTGTGATTAAGAAATATCACACTCACTGACAGCCAGGAGGATGAGGGCAGTGTTGGCCATTTCACCAAGCTGGAGGAAGGTACAATATGCACTTTTTAATTTGGAGGAATTCTGTGTGAGCACGACCACACTTGCTTCTGTTTGTTGGGGGTTTTTTTTGCCAGATTGAGATTCTTTCATAAAAATGAATGAAGCAGGATGGTTTTGCTATAATTCTACAGTCTAAGTTTCTGGGTCTTAGAATGACAAAGATACTCTAGTTGTTGCACCTATATCCCAGATCCTCACCAGCATAAACCAGAAAAGCTCCGTGTGGTGGAAGGCAGTTGGGTCCACTGTTGCTCAGGATGATTGTGCAGATGAGGTAATGCAAATTAAAACTGTCCTTGTAATGTTATCCCCCTGGGAAAGGTGATGCCAGAAACTCTCACTTGCTTTCAGCAGGATTTCTGGCAATTGGCCACTTGTTAGAGGATGACTGTGTAATTATTGACCTTACCAGGCTTTTGGAAATTATGTATATTGTTTCACACCTATCTCACACCGTTTGAATCTCTGGCTGTTTTCTGAATCTGCCTCAAAAGCATCGAAACTTTGAGTTAGTCAGGTTTTCTGTGTCAGCTCTAATAAGATCCTTATCTTGAGGGAGAGATTGGTAACTCAAAATGTATCTAAGGTATTATTTGTCAGAAATGTGTCTGAGAGGACATATTTAGAAATGCTGGGCTACTGTGCCCTCTGGGCATTATTCACAGGTTTTTGTGACTTTGTTCATCAGTATGGGTCATCTCAAATATGGTGCTCAGAGAGTCATTGAATTTATTCTTGACTGCTATTTTTGGGTTTAGATCCAACCATGTCCCAGCAGAGTACCTGGTTTTGTTGCCAATTCAAAACACTTGATTGTATAGGATCAGCTTCTCTGGAGTTCTTCTGGGCTTTTTTTTGTATTGAGATATCTTGGTTTATAACCAAGACATCTGCTTTGTAATGTACAGACAGCTACATTTTAGAACACTTAAAAATAGTAAGGGACTAGTGGCACTGCACTTTGATATGTTTCATTAAAACCATTACTTTTTCATTTTTTTGGTAACACTTTAATGTTTTCTTGGTTTCTGTAACAATTCATGGGTGAAATCCTTACTCTTGGTAGAAACAAAATATATGTTGAATTTAGTGAGTGAACTAATTAGTGAACTTGGACATCAGACATTGCTTTGGTGTTAGGAGTCCTTCTTCAGTGGAACCTGACTCTATTGATGTCCATCATCCTCCAGTTTGGCCAAGCCTTGTGGCTGCACTGTTTGGAGCAGTGCCTCACATGCCCTGTGGTCCTTTTCTTGTGCCCAGGAAGACCAGGGACTTCTTCCAGGTGTCCAGGGATCAGCCTGTCAGCTTTGCAAGTGCATGTATGTGCATAAACACACACACACCACACAGGGTATTTGTGTTTGTACACACACAGATACAGACACATACTCTACAGTTCTCATCTTTTCCTACTGTCAGTCATGTTCCTGCTGTCACTTGACAATGTTTAAGATGATTGCTTGGATTAGGAAGTGCTGCAGTTGGGAGAAAAGAGACCAGACTGGAATGGAGTGTCAGTCATAGCCTTTTTTGTTTGGCCTGTGCTGTGCACCCAGCTGGAAATGGTTTGTCACCTTGACAAGGTGGTAACATCTTTCTGAATGAACATGTAGCGCTGGCACAGTCACAGATTGTCACTTGTTTGTCCTTGGACTGTCTGGTACTGTCCTGGTATATCACCATTTTAAAGAATACTCAGCTTTTAAGAATGGGCACAAACAGAAATGTCTATAACTACACACAGCAGCCCGTGGTGTTTTACGGTGTTGATGTCTGTGAGCAGATTGCATTGCACCAGGGAATTTTCAATATCAAAAAGGTGCTAACTTTGGTAAAGGCAGGGACTCTGTTTATAGTATGATATCTTTTTCTGAAAAAAAGTAAAGTTTGAGGGGCTAGAAAACTAAGACATGTGAAAGACAGGGAATGTGGTGCTGCCATTCTATGGAAAACCATCTCGGTTACCAAACGTATCACCTTTCATTTCACCTCTGAGGTGACTTCTCTTGGTTGAACTCCACTGGACCTGAAAACTGCTGCTGATTGCTGAGGTCTAGTGTACCACATTCTGTAAATCTACCTTGCTCACTGCACTGAAAGCTGTAGGAATGGAGTGATTATAAAGTAAGAACTGTAGCTGACTAAATTTTGGGAGAGCAGGGGTGAGAAGAAATGCAGCTGCTGCCCCCTCCCCAAACCCACAAGAACTCTGGCGTATGAGATGGTTGCTGGATTGAATACAATCATGTTCCAATAAGCAGCAGAATAAGAATAAATATTTCTGAAGAAAACAGCAGGAAAGTGAGACAAGTGTGTGTACCTGGGAAAGGTCAGTGACTTGAACAGATCAACAGTAGTTTTTCCACATTGTGAATTTGGCCCTGGCATCTTGGTCCCTCAAGGAGCAGAGGAAGGATTTTGCTGGATTTCAAATACAAACAAATGGGGGTCTTTGTGGTTTATCATTCAGAACTCCCTTTCCAAGCTGCCTTCAAGAGGAGACAGCTCTGCCTGACAGTGCGTGGGGACACACGTGGCAGGAGGTAGAATTTCACCTTCATGGGTGTCTGGAGAAGGAGATTGATGGTTTTGCTTCACAGCGACACTGGGAGGACTGGGAAGATGTTTCCCCACATTGGCATTCAGCCACCCCAAGTGTATCAATCGCCACTGAGCATAAAGGTGATTTTGATTTTACACAACAAGAGTTTCCAAGGAGGGGTTGGATTGACAAAAGCAGTTGCCAAGGGGCTCCAAGGGACTTGACAGGTTTACTGACTGATGATATACTACTGACATAGTCTCAATGGAAATTGGGCTTGATATCAATAAAGGACAAGGACATTGTTCAAAAGCAATTTAGAGAGGCCATGGAACATTTTGATTTGTCTCAGTGTGATTCCTCCCACAAAAGGGAGTTGAACTGTGACTGGTGGAATTTATTACAGCTTTATACCTTTTTGTATTGAAAATTGAGCTTCAGCATGATATCCTACTGCTGTCTTCATGCAGATTGCTTAAAAATAAATGGGTAGTTTATGAGGGTAGTATCTTGGAGGTGAGGAAGTTTTAAATGAAAATTATCAAAGAATGTCTTTATTGTAAAGGAGTGTGTATATCTTAGCCAAAGCGGTTTACTGATGGACAAATATGCATTTGGGAAATACTTATATGGACCTTTAAATATGTTTACAAATATCCAAGATAATTTTTTACAGTCTAGTTTAAAAAAAAAAAAAACCAACAAAAACTATTATTTGCAGATCATGTCTGTGCCAGCACTGACATTATTAGAAAGGCAATCCTACTTAGTTCATGTAAGAACTTGCTGCCTTGTTTTCTGAGTAACACAAAAGCTGTTTTATTTCTGAGGAACACATGCTTTCAGAGTGAACCTTGTAAGAGATTGTTTTTCTTTCATGAGGCCTGTATATTTTCCTTTTGCCACTATTTTTGAAGTTGTAGAAAATCTCAACAGAATTGCATTGCAAGGGCAATGCAATTTACTTCATGTTATTTATTTCCAGTGGTTAAAAAGAGAATTGCTGAGAGGTGCCTCAGGTAGGGCAGGTAAACATGTGAATGTCTCTGTACCTGGTAGTTAAAAGCCATGTGCATTGTGGCTAGGGATGAATTATTTTCATTTACTGGTGTGCTGATGTTAGAGGGGAGATGGAGGGGCAGGGAAATAATCTGCCTTCTTTAAAGGTGACATAGATGTTGCCTTGAAATGCACTGTATTCAGGCTCCCTCCAAAGCTACTGCAGTTCACTTTTGGCCACAAAATATGAGGATTAATGACATTCATGTGTTTACAGTCAAGATTGTCTGCCTGGAGTGTGGAAGCAGCGAATCCAAAAACCACATGAATGACAGATAACACTGATAAACACATAGTAAAGCAAGGAAAATAAAAGTGAGCAGATTTATGGGCATTTTTTTTCTTCTAGTGAGTGATAAAGATGTGCAGATTGAGGTCAACAGAGCTGTTAGCAAATGCTCCTGTTGTAGAAGCACAGAAAGAGGGAAAATAACTGCAACTGCACAAAGATATGTCAGTTGTACTTCCCTCGTGGATAGAAAGAGGTGGAAATAATTAACACTACAAAGGAATGAGCACAATGAAGAGACTCTAGCACCATCCTCTGGTGTCCTCCTTGGAAAGCAGATGGAAACTATCAACTCCACACTCCCTGCCTGCCTTTGCTGCACACAGGAGGCTTCTGGAAACAGTGGCAGCAGCAGTGCTGAAATGGTTGCAGCTTGGTGCTGCAGCAGCAGACCCTACCTGGATCCTTTGGAATTAAAGAATGGCCAAGGAACATATAGGGGTGGGCATTTTTTTTTTTGTCCTTCGTGTGCCATTTTATTCCACTTGGTCTGCTGCTTTTTGGCTGGGTGGTAACAAGCAGGTCTGCTCTAAGTAATCCAGCTTTCCCCAGGGTTTGGCCCCGGGCCCTTGGAGGAGTTAGGTCAGAGAGAAGAAAGAGTTTGCAGCTAAAGAGCTTTGAATAGCAGCAGGTAACGACCTCAACTTGCAGTACCTCATTCTGGCCGCTGTTGTTTGCTTGCTTCTGGATTAGGGGTATAAGTAAGAAAAAAAACCCCACCAAAAATTCTGCAGAATGCTGCAGCCACTAAAAAAACCAACCAAACAAAAAAAACAAAACCCAACCAAAACAAAACAAAAAACCAACCAAACACCAAAAACCAGGCAAACAACAAACCCCCTTAGAATTGTTGCTTAAGAATCAACATGGGGTCACAAGAGATTATTATGCTGAGCATCTGGCATGTGTGCCAGCCTGTCTCGTGTCTGAAAGCAAAATACATGTCTGTTTTCAGATAGTTTTGTTCTCCAGCACTGTATTCATGCACTTCAACAGAGAATGCCTGGTGTAAGAAGATTTCCATGGCTGGCATACATTCTGCTGTGCTTGTATTATCAATGATTATGCTGAGATGGTTTCTGTGTGAAGAACGTTGGGAGCCTGCCTGTAGGTTTGCCACTGTAACTTGTCTTTTCTACTGGGCTGGGCTAGTTAAGGTCACGCTGCTTTGTTTATTATTTTTTTAAAGGCATTTGCTGTGTTTGTTTATGAAGTAATTGTATAGTTCTGTGTTTGTCACAAGATTTATTCTGTATCCCTCTCTAGACTGTTTGAGGTACAGCAGTTTTTCTCCATGATGTTCCTGCCTTCAGATAGAAGGTTTGCACACAGCCACTAGAAAAGAGGGTTACTTTTCCAGCAGGAAGCTCTCATGGTGGAAACTGCAGAGCTGGAAGAGAGAGAGATGAGAAAGGCCAGGGATCTTTGCAGAAAGCCAGAGCCCCGCTGGCCTTAATACAGTTACAGTGGTGGACAATGCAGTTCTGTGCATTTAGATATGCTTATGTGGAGCACAAAATATTGACTGGGTGACAGCTGGGCTGCTGTGACTTTTTGTGTGGGAGGGTCCTTATTTTCACCAGGAAAGCTGAATGCATTATTGTTCTCTCTCTGTGTATCACAAAAGAATGCTGCTTCCATTCATTTTTCTTATAATATTAATTCGGTCCCAGCTACTTATTGTCACTGTTGCTTCCACAAAATATTTCCAGTTCTAGAACCAAAATAATCTCCATTCGCTTTAAAGCAAGGCTCTATATTTTGTTTGTGTAATGATGACAGATGCCTTAAAATCAGAGATGAAATTCCATTGCTGGCTGGATGGGCAGAGGACTCTGAAATGCAGAATACACTGAATGAGTTGTGTTTGAGGATGTCCAAACTGTCTTGTAAATAAATGTCTCCAACTTCATGGTTTATTTCTAGGGAACTCTGCTTAGCAGGAGCAGGAGTTATCTCTGCCACGTAGCAGTCAAGATTCACAGTTTTCCTGTGAGATCTGCTACTACAGGAATAAAGACTTCCTTTGTTTACAGGAGTGGGGGTAAAGCTCCCTTCAGGCTGTTGTTTATAGCTGCTGACATGTGATAGAACACAAACATGCCCTCGCTTGTGGAATCTCAGATTGGCATCTTTACAGGGAGGGGGAATCTTCAGGGGTAGCTCAAAGCTGACACCTTGTCATCTGGCTGTGATAAGCCCTAAAAAAGAGCTGTTGTGTGCACTGGAGTATGTTGTGCATAATAAAAATCGAATTCTGGAAGAGTTCAGGAGTTAGAAAGAGTAGTTTTTTGTATTCAGTAGTTGAATTATGCAAGGTATGGAGTGCTGTCTTGTGTGGAACAAGGTAATGGGAATTTCTTTGCTAATAAAAGGCTTCAGGATTTGGTCCAATGGATCTTAAAAATGGTAGTGCTATTTGTGGATGTGATTGGCAGATTTAATCCCTTTCCTGCTCCCATCTACATCTTTCCTTTTCTAGTCTGCACCAGCCATTAGACAAAAACATAATTAAATCTAGTATTTCAGAACCAAAGTAGGCATTCATCGTTCAGCATATGTTTTTTCTTTTATCTTAGGAGTCTAAGGAAGGCAGACACCTCAATGTCACTGAAATGCACACATATGTATTTTTGTCTCCTTTCAAAAATTCAGCCATGCTATTTAATGTAATCCAGTGGTGATTTTATCAACATTTTCTTAATGAAACGTAAATATTTGACATTCCCACATAGTGTGAATGAATTGGAATTTTAAAAAAAAAATGGTCCCCTGGTTGTTGGTTTTTTCTGGCTATTTAATTTCCCACTTGATACCCACAAATGCTTCCACAGCCTCAAAGAAACCAACTTTCCTCACTTTCATCCTTGTCTTTCATTGAGGTAGATGATAATTTGCTGATAACCATTGCACAAGCTTTTTTTTTTTTTTTTCACTAAACAAACCTGAAAAAAAACAAAAAAGACTACAAAAATGTCCAATGCAGTGTTGGCCTTTCTGAAGGGTGACAAGCAAGTCAAAATTTTGCCTTCTTAGACAGTGTACCAGCCTTGCCCTGAGTGTAGTTACCCATAAGGTTTTTGTGAGAGTTTGGTACCTGGGCTGGCATGTCCCTTTAATACCAAGTAGCCATGGGAAAGGTCTTGGGGCTTGAAGATGGGAATGATGGAAGTCTAAAACTGGGGATAGCTGAATGTAGCCTCTGCTGCTGGGAGGCACTTCTGGGAACATTCACACAAGAAGGAGACAGTATTTGGAAACTATTTAAAAATTTTAAACAAACACACAAACAAAAACCAGCAATGAAACCAAACAAATAGAAACACACCCAAAAAATTTAGAAAAGGCAGGAGCATTTATTCTGCCTTCCCTACTGGAAAGCTTTATCCACAGCTGCTGCCTTAATATGAGCAATTAAGCAAGAAGGGCTGCAGTCCATGGGTCTGACACTTCTTCCCCACCATCTCCAAGCAATGTGCCACCTTCAGGGGTGTGATGGACATCATCCAAATGCAGGGTGCACAATCACAGAATATTTAGATTGGGGAGAAGCTCTGGAGGTCACCAGGCCCACACAGGTGTGAGCTGATTTTTGCTATTTGTCCACATTTTACTGACTTACAGGAAAATGTTAAGAAATCAGGTTGCTCCCTTTCTCTGCTTCTTCCAAGTTGTTCGTTGAATGCAACTTTTTACAGCTACAGGGAGATGAAGATTTCTCTCCTTAGTGCAATAACTTTGTAACATGGTGTGCTGTTTGTTTGTTAAAATTCTCTCCATTTAGCAAAATACCCTTTTCCTTCAAAGTAACACGAGCTCCCAGTGGAAAATGAGGATATTTACTGCTTAGCAGAGCCAAGGCCTCCGTTTGCACAATCCCTGCAGTCTGGCAGTATATTTGGAGTAAGTCCATTATGACTGTTTTAGATTGGCTTAGAGCTACATCACAGGGGAGAACTCTTTGCTCAATCTGTGCTAGGCAGATAAGAACTGATATTTTTCTGTGGAAAAAAATCTGACTTACTTTCCCACTTGTTATTTTATTGTACTCAGAGGGACATAGAATTAACTCTGTTAATTGTTCTTTAAAAGTCCCTATGTCCTGGTTAATCCTTGGAAGATAGGGTTCCAGGGGAGCTGTGTTGCTCATATTCAGTACTGTGCAAACCAGAAAAATTTCTGTTCTTGTGGAGAGCAGATGCAAGGAATTGCTCATTGTCTTATAGGCAGAAACAGATTTTTATTTTTCTTCCTTTAGGAAAATGAATGCATTTTAGAAAGGAGGTGATCAGTAAAGAATAAAGAAATGCGTGGTAATACAAAACATGGCTTTGTTATTTCAATCCAGGTTTTGTGCTGTTGAATTCTGGTAAAAATAAAAGAACTTACTGTGTGCCTTGGTATGAACAGGTGCAGCAATTGCTTTTGAAATGAGTCCAAGCAAGTAACATTAAGTCCTCATTTTACACCTCACTGAATGCTGTGCAAAGAGCAGAACTTCCCAGCAGCATAAGCAGATATAATTCCATTGATAGCTTTGGCACTGAGCCTATTCACTTAAATCAGTGAAGTAGTATCTGCTCATGCCTCAGTAAGCAAACCCTATTATATTATACAGGTCAGTATTTGTTTTGGGACAGTCTTTTGAATGCTTCCCTTCCAAAGGCTAATTCTGTATTCCCCCCCCCCCCCAAAAAAAAAAGAGCTTCTGTTTCTTCAGCCTCCTGTTTCTGAGCCTGGAAGATTTATGGGACTGATACTGCCTTCCTTCAGTTGGGACTTTTGAGGCCTTGTATTATGGGAACAGAATTTTGCTTCCAATCTTTTGGAATTTTACTCAAGCTCTTGGTGTGAGGGGAAGGGCTCACAGGATGGATGGATGGATGGATGAATACACTTGTGGGAGTGAAACTCCTTTAAAAGTACTGCAGCTCCTTGGGACCACAGTGTTCCCATTTTGAAATCTAGAAACAAAAGGCTTAGGAAACCTTCCCAAAGCCAAATGCTGCCGTGGGGAAATGTGGACAGCTTTGTTTCTGCTTCGGGAGGAGAACGAGCCACTGGAAAATGGTCTGGGTAGTTGCCTTTAATTGGCAAATAGAAAAGTAATTTAAAAAAAGCATCAATGCTGAATTCCTGCAGACCCACTGCTCTCGAGTGGTGGTTTGGTCAGAAAGTTTTATAACAGCCTCTTGTGAACGAAGAGCTGCCTTGGGATTGGATTCTCTGGGCAGGTAAGGAGATATTCTGCCTGCTCGACTTCTCCCCTCCCTTCTCCTGCCATCCACGTGCCAGGGACAAGAAGGAGGGAGAGGAAGGGATTTTTTTTTTGCTGTATTCCCTAGTCCTGTAGCTGTTATCTGGGAGCTCTGCAGGGAGGGTGTGCTGCTGGGCAGTGGTCTTGCATTAGGCTCAGCATTTTTTCCAGAAATGTTGGTCCCGAATATAATCTCTTGTTTTGTATGACTTTAAAAATCACTGAGGTAAGATCATCTTTTGAATATTTCTGTCAATGTCCTTAGTTACAGGAAACAGAAAAGTTTGGTGCTTGCTTGGGTTCTCTCAATTTCTGTGAAGCCTTGAACAAGTCAGTAATTAATATCTCAGCCTTTTTTTATTTTGTTTTGTTTTTTAATTGTGGTATTTGTAGTGAGGGGAAAAAAAAGGATATTCAGCCCTCCCAAATAAATGGAAGCATTTCCTAACCCTTGCAGGTCTCTCTTGGAACCCTACCTCTTTGCTTTCATGAGTACTTTCCTCCTGCTATTGAGCTTTGTTAAAGCTCCTGGGTGTCACCTTAATTTCAAGCTTGTGTTTAAATCTCACCAGTTTAAAGTCTTATGCATTTTACTGTAGATGGGAAAAAAAGCACAGAGCTACATTCAAAGGGGGAAAATATATAGTTCTCATCAAGTGTTAAGTTCTGAAAAAATAGACTTTGCCTGTGCCATCACTGTTGTCCATAGTTATTAAGAGTAATTCTCAACTATAGAGCTTGAGAATGCAGCAATTATTTGCTTCCCACTTGGAAGGTGACATTCCCAGCTAGATGGCCTAGAAAATTGTTTTCAAAAAGTAAGAAAAATTAGTTCAGGAGGGCTATTGAGCATCCAGCACTCTCCTCAAGAGATTGCTGAGTACCTGTCAGTCCGTGGCACCGTGACAAGTGTTCAGCCCGGGGGTGGTGACAAGTGATGAGCTGTTCAGAGCACAGAACACCTCTTCCCTTTCACATCCTGGGGGAGCTTGCAGAGCTGGGCTGCAAAATTCACGTGCTTGGGGCTTTTTGATGGAAACTGAGAAGCTGAGCAAGGATATTCCATTAACATGCAATAAACATGGCACCTCGTGGTAGTGCTGAGTTTGGTTTTTAATGCACTTTTCACAGTGTGTTGAGCTAACTTGCAAATTATTTGAAGTAAATTGACCCTACGGCATAACCGAAGGATAAAAAGATGTTGGTCATTTGTGGGGCTTTCTGTAGCAGTTTTCATGTGTGGTGGGGTTTTTTTTCCTTCCTAGAAGAAGCTGTTTAGCTATTGGATTTTGCAAATCAACTCTTTTTGGTTTTACTTTTGCTCCTAAATATGAAAATGCACTTTATAAAAACAGTGGAAAGGGAAATTAGTCCAAATTCATTATTCCAAATACACAGGACTTTTGCTTTCCTCCCTTTAGATTTGTTTGCCAGAAGCCAGCATTTGGCACTGTTACCCATGTGCCTGTGGGACTCTCTTTTCAGCTAAGGATTGGAAACTTAAATGGGAAGTAACTAAACACTACCAGGTTGCTGCTGTAGGCTGAGGAAAATGAGGTTTAAGTGCCATTTGTATTCTCCCTGGGTTTCTGACCAGCATTTCAAAGAGAAATTCTCCTCAGAGATTTAATCCTGTGGTTTCTATTGAGTCCAACTATTGTGATGGGATTCTGGGAGCTGGGAAAAAGAGCATAAAAATACCTGTAGAGCAGATCCATGAGAAATAAGGCTTATTTGCTCGTTATTAAGTTTGTTCTTTGATTTAACAGCTTCCTGGAATCTGGGATATGCCTCTAGTCACATCTGGGCTAGAATTCATCAGCTGTTTGTCAGAAAAAAGGTACTATAGGTAGACTGAATGCAATCACCAAAGCTGAAATTCTGCCAAGACTCTGGATTTACTTTTCAGAAAGTGCCAAGGCATCTTTCACAGTCACAAATCATGACACTTACCTTTTGGATGGGACACAAGGCTGGGCTTATTGTGAAAATAGGGTTGCAGAGATAATTTGCCTGGCGTGTAAATAGTGTCTGCATGTGGTAGTATTCCTCAGGAGAAGAGAGGGAGGCAGTGGAGCTGCCAAGGAGTACAGATAAATTGTATCTGAAAAGGAAAAGTGTTGGTTACAGGAGGACTTAAGTAATTGGTGCCTTATGGTTTTCCAGTCTCCTTTCTTCAACTGAGCAGTCATGTATTACAGTGCAAATAGCTGAAACTGCTGCAGACTCATCTGTAAGTTGTTTTGGATGCTCAGTGATAGCCTTGAGACCTTTGGGACTGTGAAGGCCTTCTTCCAAAAATCGTTTTTGTTTGCTTTCTCACCTGGAACCAGCAGCATTGACTGAGCTGGAGAAATGGCAGCCAAAGATGAGCTTATATTGAGCATCAGGAAACAAGCAATGCTGTAGATATTGATGTCAGATGCCTGTGTGATATTTAGTAGGGGATAACTGTAACAGATGAATGATGAAAAAAAACAGTTCCCTTCAGTTCTATAAGAATGGGTGCTGCTCTGTAAAGAAAGGTGAAATGGGGTTAAGAGGCAGAGCCGAGGAATGCTGGAAACAGCACAGGAGTGTGTAGTGCATGTGATGGGCTGCTGAACTGTGCTGCAAAGAACAGATATTTTCCAGGAAGTTTAGTCAAGAATAATGTTCTTTTTCCCAGTAAGCAGGAAATGTTCAAATATGAGGGAGTATTCGTATTTTTTACGTAAATTTGACCTCTGGCTTTCTGAAGGCCAATGGAGCAGGACTTTGCAAACCCCAGAAGGCACATTAGCAGTGAACACTATCCAAATGACATTTCAAGCACTAAATACAGTAACTCCCTCTTCTCTTATATCCCATTTATCATTGTTCTGTCTGTCTAGCTAATTTACTGAGCCTTGTCATAGGACAGATTATTTATCCTTATTTCAGACTTATTTCATTTGTCTAAGATTTCCCATTTGGATGAGTGAAGGAATATTGCTGGAGTACAATTCTCTACTGTCTAAGAGATAAACTTCCAAAATCTCAATGTAGGTAGCATCCTGAACTTCACTTACAAATCAGTTCTTGACCCTATGCCTTCTCATTAGAAGCCAAATATCATCTGTCTTTATTATTTAAAAACTGATAGTCTGTGCTATAGTAGAGGGCCTGTATTTGCTAATTCTGCACCTGTATATCTCTAGTCCTGATAAAATGTCATCTTTGGGTGGTCATTGCACATGAACTCGTAATTTACTTTTGTTCCCTTTCAATAATTCTTTGTTGTTGTTGTTGTTGTTGTTGTCTCATCGGTGCTGCTTGCAAATTTTTCCTGCTTGGCATGGCCTCACAAAACAAGCATGTTCTCAGGCTTCTCAGGGGACTGGCATGATCCTTCCAGCCTGGGAGAGCTTGGCCAGTCTGAGATGTCTGGACAGAAGTAGTTGTTTCTGTTGCATTATTGTAATGGAGAGAGAGATCCAGCTACAACTCCAGCTACGACTGCTGCATTGAAGAAGAGAGACTCTGCTGCCCTGAACGTGGGGAGGATCTTTCCTTCTTCCCTTCTGGACTTTTATTGGAGGGAAAAGAGATTTGATCCAATGTAAATATTGCTTTACCATAGGAGAGATAGTCAGGATTATGTATATAATGTAGTATAATATTTATTCGTGTAATAATTGTAATATAATTCCCTTCCCCCCATATTGAGTCTTGTATTGGGTCTGGAAAACCCCTCTCACACTGGGGTGAGTTGTGGGAGGGGGGCTTGGACTTGGAAATTGGATTTTTAGGAGTCTCAAACCACAACAATTATCTGCTACCACGCTCGGATGCTGCTCCTCTTTGTCTGGAGATCTTCCCAGTTCCAGCAAGAAACAGGGACAAGGTGGCACCTTCTGAGCAGAACCAATAGGTAAATAACCATATGCAGGCACTGGAAGTTTGGAAATGAAGAGATTTCCTACAGCACAAAACACAAGCTCTCAGTACAGCATAAAGTCACCTCTGGCAGCTCCAGTCCTGTCCAAACACAGAGAGAATGTCTCCATGGATCTGTGCTCTGCCCCTCAGGATTGCTCTTGCTCACTTTTTCCCATCACTTCAGGATGCCCAAACAGCAAGGGGGGGTGAAGAATTGCAATCCCAGCTGTCCCAAGAAGGAGTTAATCTTCTCCTGCTGTGGAGTGTTTCAGAAGTGTGAAGTGGAAGCAGGGAAGACTAAGAACTGAGCTGAGCTTCAGAAAGGCTTGTTCTTGGGACTTTTATCAGCAATGTAGGGTTTCTCTGTTGTGAGAAAGCCCCGTGTCTCTCCCCCAGTGCTGCAGGCTGTTGAAATGTGACTGCCTGTGGCAGTCTGTTCATGCTCTGTGCTGGTCTTGCTCTCTCTGAGCTGCTTTATGTTTTTGCCCTTGCCATGATTTCTGCCGAGGTCTGTGATCTCTCAGATGGGTCAAGTTTGCCTAAGAGTGTTCAAAGTGTGTCTGGCAGCAGCCTTTGCATCATAAATAATGAACATTTCCCATGAGAAAGCTTGAAGAAAGTGGGTGGTGGTGAATTTTTTGACTGGGAGAAGGAGGCATATGTGTGTTTTTCCCTTGCTGCTGCTCCAGAGAACTGTGCTCCCTGGCTGGAAAATATAATGGCTGTATGAATTGCTATTTAATCAGGGATGCTAATTAAGTCTTAGCTCTTTAATGCTTTCATGGGAGATCTGTGTATGATTTTCAGTGGCTAGAATTGCAATTGCAGGCAATTAAGCTGTTCTTGTCTTTGTAGGACCCAAAAGTGCAATTTTATGAGAGATATTCAGGAAATGGAGAGATCCTGTCACCTTTAAAATTTTCCTTGATCTGAAGATAGGAGTTGTTTTTAAAAGGAAATATTCTAAAGCAGTGAGGCAATGAAACAATACATTTATTTCAGATTCTAAGTAGCCTTTTTTGTATGCATAATTACAGCAGTACATTCACTTTTATGGCACACTTAATCTAATTGTAGGATAAATATGAAGCCCATTCTGAGCAGAAATTTTACTTGTTTTTTTTTTTAGCATTGCCAGTTTAGTTTTATAATGCAATGAGAAAGCAAGGTCTTACCTGGGGCTATCTGCTGTCTTGTCAGGTCACAACAAAGGGTTCCTACTTATGGGTCAGAGCAATATTTTTGGAACAAGGGGGTCCCACCATGATGGTCTTAAATGAGAAATTTAAGAAGTGGGACAAAATGTGTGGAATACTTGTCCAGCTTATGTAGTACAGTCAAAACTAACCCACATTCAACAGAAAGCAGGCAATCTGCTTAGTGATTAAGAATAGGCTGGGATTTTTAGGTTTTGAAGGGTTTAATTGCTCAAATATTATATCATGGTAGTTGCTATCAGTGATACACTGTGGGGGTGGTCACTGTAATCTCTGGTCCTGCAGGAGCTGGTTCAGTAGTCACCCAATAATATGCTGTTTCTACGTGGTGTAAGGGACAGAAAGGAGAAGAAAAATATTCATATATCTTTCTTTATCTGAATACTGCTTGGAAGGGCAGCCTGCTCTCAGGAGAAGAGCACTCAGAGAAATTTCAGATACTTGAAGCAGGAGAAAGCACAAGATGGACTTGAGAGATTTAGATAAAAAACATGGTATATAATCACAGCTTGTGAGACTAGAGGAGTGGTTTACTTTGCCTTTAGCAGAGTCAGTTCTCTTTTCCCCTTTTTCCCTTACTGTCACTTCTCGGGAGGGCAGGCGTGGGGCAAAGTGGAAATGCAAAAGGGAGGTTTTGGACAGTGAGGAAGTTTGTGAATGGGCACAATGATGTCACCACCACCAACCTCAGACCTCCCTGAGCAAGGGTCAGATGGTTGATCTCTGCCTGCTCCAGGAACACAGGTCAGGAAGGTTCCTTTTCCTTCTGCTCACTGCATTAAGGTCATTTTTCAGCTGGGTACCACTCCATTGCATCATTAAAGTGCTGTAAACTGTGGCCCTGTGATGATAAACTGACAAATATTAATTGAGGGCAACAGGAGCCACACACTGTGGTGAGGCAAATGGTGTCAAAATTACCAGTGCAAACACAGCCAAGCAAATCAAACAAGCTCAGCAGATTAGCTTGGGTACTAGAAATGCTACAGTGGGGATGCTGATGAGCTTATTCAAGCGGGCTGTGTGCAGTAGCTGAGCTGGCATTTTCAGAGCCTTCTTAACTGCCTTGGTGCTGGACTGCTTCTCTTGTGGAGAAAAACACTTGCTGTAGCTCGTGCTGATTTCGTGTGTGAGACGTGGAATCTTTACCACCATCACTCTGTGTTTTCTTTGTCTGTGCTTGTGGTTTGAAGTGGGACCATCCTGCCTTCAGTCTACTCTGAAGTAACTTTCAATTAGCTAATAATTAAATAAGTGATAGAAAAGCAGAAATGATGATTGCAATGGTTAACAATAAATGGAGGCCTTTTCTGCCTTGCATTTGAAACCTCTTCTGGAGCTCAGGTTAGGTGGCTTTGTCCTTCAGGATTCTTCCAGGTTTATCTCTGCAAAGCTTTTACTACACACTGGTTTGATGTTTGGCTTATTACTGTCCTACCCCTCTTTTGACCAAACTCCACAGGTGAAGAGGGAAGTTGTTTACAGCACAGATGGTCAGACATCAGATGCTGAAAGCTCTCCAAGGATCTGGATACCCCATTCACTACTAAAGTGTTCACTTCAGTATATGAATATCAGTGAGATGAATCTTTTGGATGCTGCAAATTGGAGAGAGGATCTGATTTTGAGAGAAGAAGAGGACAGGCATTATGTAAGCTATTCTTTATCAGTTCATGGTGACCTTTGAAAGCTTGAAGGTGATCCATCCCAGGCTGCCAAGCTGACCTCTGTATGGGAAGAGGTTGCACTTTGACAAGTTTACCACCTGCTCCTCTAATTCCAGACAATGGGTGATGTGGAAATCTTTGTGCTATAGAGTGAGATATGGCCCTCATGAAGAGGACTAGGCTCCAATTTCAGCTTAATCAGTTCCTCTTAGATGGTTGTGACCATTTTGCCTTTCTGAGTCTCCATTTGTGTTTGCTGTAAAATAGACAAATGGTCCTATATTGATTTTTGACATTTGAAAGCTGCTACGTGTAACATTCTGGCAGGAGGGAGTTGTTGCTGGTGAGAGAACTCGCAGGCATCATGCAAAATCAATACTTCCCTGATTTGTTCCAGTGTGAAAATACATGTTTTTTCTAAGATCTGTTCCATGTATTTACCTAGAAACCTGCTCCTGCTTTGAAGGGTTGTCTGGGCAGTACTGAGATACTAATTGAAGTAAAATGCATTGATCCTGAGGAGCCCCTGTGGTAGGATTAAGTGAAACCTTTGAAGGGAAAAGTGTAGAGTAGAACATGTACTGTGATGGGGCAGCAGAGGAATACATGTTAATCCAGCCTAAGTAACACTGGGAGACTGGAAGCCTGCAGATGAATAACATTCCTCATCTATTATCCACAAGTAGATGAGAAGACACATTTTCATGATTGGTCAAAAAAAAAAAAAAGAAAAATCGCTCTAATTTTCAGGCTGTTTTCCCAAATAAATTAAGGAAGAGTATTATTGCATCTGTGATTGCCTGAGGACACATTTCTCAGATCTCCACTTGAGAAGTTCTGGCACCATAATCTAATTTGGAGACATTGAAATTAGGGGTCATTTATAATACTTGGATGCCAGAAATGTGCTCTGGAGTGTGTGCACACCTGGCTTTTTCCAGTGAAGACCCTCTCTGCTGCATGAGGGCAGAGTTTGGTGACAGGCCTATTTTACAGGTGGTTAAGATGATCTGTGTACCTTTGAAAATGGGCAAGCTTAATCTAATCTTCTCCAGGGGAATAAAAAAACATGTCCCAAGTATTATATTTTTGCTCAGGTTATTATTCAAAGAAATAGTGTGGGGGGAAGGTAATTCTCTCTTTGCCTCCTTGAGGAAGGTGTTTGCCTTCTAAGACTTGAGCTTGGATTTTATACTGAAAAAAATGCCCCTTGAGCTCAAGGAATATTGTCTTATGGTGCTTTAAAGTAAATATTTAAACATTTCCAGATGCGCTTAAGGAAACTGATTTTTTGCTGACATTGGCTTAAATATCAATTATAGATCTGATCCAAAGCAATGTTAAAACAGAGAACTGAGTGCTACAGACTTGCTGTTGTTGAGTCTGATGGGATTTTTTGTTTTATATTTATTTCCCATATGAACATGTCTCATCTGCATATGACCATAAAAGGACTTGTCTGTGTCAGGACTTCAGGGGGCTTGAGTAATTTCAAAGAGAAACACTAAAAAAAAGAGGTTTCTTGGGCAAATGTGGAGTAGACTTCACTGGTGAAAAGCAGAGGGCTTATTACTCTTCCTTTTGTGAGGAGGGGCTTGACTGACTGCTGCCTTAAACCAAAAGTTGGGCTCCAGCTGCAGTTCTTGAAGCAGTCCAGCTTGGGGAAGAGGTTTGAGCTGTGTTTTTATTACTGCTAATTTCATTAATAATAGAACTGTTGTCCAGGAAGAGACTTAATTCTTGAACCAGAAATGTGAACAGGCTTTAAATGCCTCAGTTGAAAGGTGCTTTTATTTGCTCTGAGAATGTATTCGTCAACATAGCTGGTGTTTCAGATCTTTTAATGCTGGTTTTATACATGCTTGCAGTCATAAGTTTGCAAATGATGATTGAATTAGCAAATTAGATTCCTTCAGCCCTGGCAGGTGCCACAAACCTTGCAATTGGAAGGCTGTAAAAGTCTGAGGGGGAGAAAAAACAGTTTCCCAAAAGAAAAAAAAAAAAAGCCATGCCAAATTATTTGCTGCATAAATAAGGTTTTATCTGATATAACTAAATAACTGGAGTGGTTTTCATGGGTTTTTGGGTTTTAGTTGTTTTTTTTTCTACACAGTCAAATGAGATTAAAGTTGTATCAGTATGAATGTGCAAATCCCCAAGTGTGGATCTGGACCACAGGGCCTGATGTGCTGTATCAGGTCAGGCAGATGAAAATAAAGCTGTCCCTCCTTCAGGTTGGTGCAGGCTCATCCATTTTGAGAACAAGGCAAGAGATGTGTGCACTCTTACTTAATGCAAAAACACATTTTTCCTTCTTAAACTTCTTCCTGATGATCTGTGTACCTTTGAAAATGGGCAAGCTTAACCTAATCTTCTCCAGGGGAATAAAAAACATACCTCCCAAGTATTATATTTTTGCTCAGGGGGGTTATTATTCAAAGAAATGGTGTGAGGGGAAGGTAACTCTGTCTCCTTGAGGAAGGTGTTTGCCTTCTAAGACTTGAGCTTGGACTTTATACTGAGAAAAATGCCCCTTGAGCTCAAGGAATATTGTCTTATGGTGCTTTAAAGTAAATAATTAAATTTCTGCCTTTGAATGAACAGCTGCCTTATTAGAAGGGAAATGGTCAATGGGTTGAAAGTGAAGTTTTACACTTTCTTTTTGACAAGACCTGACATATCACTGACAAGGTTTCTCAAGCACCTCTGCTATCTCTTGAAACATTTGTCTGGCCCTTGTCAAGAACTAAAATTATATATTTTATCTCAGACTTGCAGCTTTTCTACTTCTTCTGCTTGTTTGTCTGGTCCAATTGATCAGCCTAATTATCCCTGTTAAGTACTGGGCCAGTGTGACATCAGCATCCCTGATGGGTCCTCCAGGACTGTCAAGAACTAGAATTTGAGGGGAAGAATGACAGTGGTTTTCAGGTTGCAGCATTAACCTTTGGTTCCAGACTGTCTCGAGTTCTCCTTTGAAGCCTTGATGTTCACCAGATGGTGTCTTATTTTTCTGTTTGACAGAAGCAGCAGGCTTTGATTCATGACAGAAACCACCATTTGGTGTTATCTGGCTTCATGGCCCTTCCAAACCAGCTTCCAGTTACGAGCAGTGTCACTGTTGGTACATGGATATCTTCTGGTAAATTTGCTGAAAATAAAAAAAAAAAACAACACACAAATCAGCTCCTTCATGAGGCAGCAAATTGTTAGCCTTTGTTTGTCCTGCAGAAAGTAAAGTGGGTGTTTTCTCTTATATTTGAAATTACAGACTTTGTGTGAGAGCTACGATATGGAATGGTCCCAAACAAGGGGAGTTATTAGTGGGTATACAGGGGGTGCCTGAGGAGGTTGTTCAATCTGTTAATTTTGACCAAAGCAGAAAGCTTTGAAGCTTCTGAGTAGGTAGAAAGCTAAGGATGGGCAAAACCAAAATTTTAGAGATTGGTTTACAGTGCATGTCCTTCATACTGGAAATATTTGTATGATACTTCAATATATTAAAAATAAACCAATGCTGCAAGCTATTTAAAATCATCACTGTAGTCGGAAGGTAAAAGGCACCCAACTACACTTTTAATCTTATAAATAAAGTGCCGACCACGCAGATAGGACTTCCCTAGAGCAAGGGATCCCGAGTTCCCTCACCCAGGGCCTGCCACACCAGGCAGATGCACAGGAAATGTGTATAGGCTGCACCCAGAACCTCGGGTCTGCTACCGTGGCAAGTCCAAATACGAGTAGAAATAGAATACTCCATACCATGAGTGTATGGAGAACACAAGAGAAGGTTTGCACCTCTCAAAGGACAATTAGTTGCAGGAAGTTGATCTGAGGTGCTGCTGAGTTGTTAGGGGAACTGGGGCTGGGATCCATGGCTCCAAAATACCCTAAACGCACTTGTGTTCCTTTCAGAGTGATGCCAGTGTTTCAGAACACACTCTGACCCCGCTGCTTGTCTTGAGACAGGCTTTTAATGTAGGCTGGAAATCGTTTGGGACAGGCGTGAAACCTTGCCGTGCCGGTATTGTAATGCAATTGAGCCATCACTTAAAACCGGCAATGACTGGTTTTCCTGCTGTGACCTCTTGCAAAATGCTCAGATTTATCTTGAGCTTTTTTTATTATTATTTTTGTTACATTTCCTTTTTTTTTTTTTTTAGCTGAAACGAAAGCAAATTGTTCCATTTATCTCCCACCTTCAGAGCGAGTCCCCTGATTGTTTGTCCTTATCACTTCAAGCCAGAAAGTTTTATAGATTTGCCAGGCACCTTGATATTGCAGCTTCAGATTCATAATTTGGCAGGAGAAGATGGGGGGAGAATTTCTCGTTTCCATTTAAACTGCTTTTAGTTCAGAATGAAATCCCATTTAAACTTGAAGGTTTGGATTGAAGTTTGAGGATCAAAGAAAATAGAACAGATAGAAAAAGTGGCTTTAGCTTGAAGCTATAACTGAAAAGGGTAACCTCAGATTCAGGGCTTTTCTCCTCTCTTCTACATCCCCTCCAAAATGGTTTGATTCTTCCAGTTTCTTCTACCAAGAGTCTTAACTGCATTAACATGTGCATGTGCCTGCAGCCTTTTTTTGTTTGGTTTGCAGTGTATGATAACTGCATGTAGGAATCACAAATGTAAAGTCTCTTTTCTTATTCAGAAAATAGGGCTTATTTAAAATAAGCCACGAGCTAAAATGTAGAGGCAGCACCAAAATTAGAATCACTTGGAATTAGCAGTGTTGGCAGCTGCTGTTGTCAGCCCAAAGGTTTGTAAACTAGGAAACAGAGCATCTGCCATAGCTGACTGCTCTCCACCAGGCTTGGGGAAGTGCAGGCCTGTGTTGGGCTAAAACTGGATAAGGGCTTTTGTGGGAGCTGTGGGGGGGGGAAATGAATTGCAATAAAGTGATAGGAATTGAAGGAAGCTTGACTTACATGAAGGTGACATACCCAACCTTGAAAAAAAAGGGGACCGTTTAGCTCTCTGTTTGTCAAAATGTGTTTCTAGCCCTGAATCTGATGCACGGGGCTTTGTGGGTGTCCTGGCTGTTGGGTGGGTCTCTAAGCTTTCCACAGTGTTTTTGTGACTCTGGATGTCATAAAAAGTGACATTCTCTGTGTGCCCAGTCACACAGAGAAAATCTGATCTCAGATATGCCAAGACGTCACCCCGTGAAAAATAACTTGGCCATGGCACTTTGTGGGCATAGATTTAAGAGGAACTCAAATACCCTCAAAATCAGAAGCACTGGAAATGGCAGGAGGAGTACAGGGAGACATTCAGCTGTATTTTTGGATGGCCCACAAAAATGCTGTATTTTTGTGGCCCAAATACTGTTCTTATTTACGTTTTTTGAAACTTTGTGGGTTTAATTTTTTTTCAGCATCATTTTACAGAAATTGCTTTTCTAGTCCTTTTGGTTTCATAGTGGCACATGAAATTGAAACTTGTGTCATTTTTTTAAGGCTAATAAAAAGAACAGTAAACACTGTTATTTCTCTCTCCAACCCCCGTGTCCCCAATGGTGAAGATGCACTGTTTCAACCAGTGAGAGTTAACAGCAGGCTTTTCAGATTAAAGATCAATTTTAAGGCAGTATCTGGTCTAAATTTGGCCTGACTGAGTACTGGGAATTACATGTGACATTACAGGTTGAGGAACACTGAGTATCTAGCGAAATTCTGGGTGTTTGGTTCAGGTTCTTTGAGTTTTGGCTTTGAAAGCTTGGTGAGGACACACAGATCAAAATGGGTAGTGTTGCCTTGGCTGCTGCTGCCCCTTCAACAGTGGGTTCCATGTAGTGGTGCAATGTAGGGAGTGATCCAGAGCAGAAATCATTCACGGGTTGGTGATCAATAGTCAGTGCCTACTTTAAATATGGGAAGTTCAGACTGGAATGATGGTCTTTCTGATGTATTCTGACACGTGGATCAACATGGTTCTACCTCCTCTCGCCCAAAACAATAATGCTTAAAGAACAAAAAAAATGCCACAGTGACAGATGGGAGATGCTTACAGACCTCAAACAAACCCACAGCCCAGGAGACTCGAGCAGTGTGTGCAGGAGGAAGGCAGAGTGTTTGATATCGTGTTTTCACATCGTGTTTTCACCGAAGGAAATGTTTTACTTCAGGGACATGGCAGCTCCCAATAAATTAGGCAGTGTGCCAGTTTTCATAAGTTTCTAACGCTCCCAGTAACCCTGATGTGCTGACTGCCCAGGCCTGGCTGTGGCTGAGGGGTCTGGCAGACCAGTTTTGGGTCAGCAGGACCACCTTCTTCCTCCCTTTTCCCTAGTGCAGATCTGCCTGTAGCATATCAGGGCATTCCCTTCTTCAGGAAGAGAAATTACATGCAATTTAGCAGACTGGTAAAATTAAGTACCAAACAGTACTTCCAGTTTCTTACACTATTTTTTTTTTTTTCTTGTGTAGAGAGAGACCGTGATCTTTGCTGGAGCCTTTATGTGCCTTTATTTGCTTCCACGAGGCAAAAAGTCTTTCATAGTTACTCATTTGTACATGCTGGAAATAAAAAGAGGCATGTACAGAAAGAGAAAAGTGTAGCAATATTATTATTAAAGGTTAGAGGATTGCACTGGCACGCAAAGGAACTCTTCTCTAAATTCTGTACCAGCCTAGTGCTTGGGCAAATTACTTTGCCTTTCTGAGTACTTGCTGCTCCCTTTTTCTGTCCTGGCTTCCTGCATTGGTGTGTCTCCAAGGACTGGTCTTTGTGCAACTCCCTGAGCCAGCAGAAGCTCAATGCCCTCAAGGCAGGAAGTCAGAACTGCCCAACTCCTGCCTGCAGCAGCTCCTGGGATCTGCTCTGGCCAAGGCCGAAACTATAGGGGCAACTGTTCCACAAATACCAAATAAAGGTTCGAAACGGGGGCCAGCGGGGACAAGTGGAGGGGCAGGCTGTTTGTCACCCTTGTGTCCTCCCAGGCAGAGGGGAGAGGGGAGGATGGCAGAAGGGGTGTGTGAGGGAAGCAAATCACTCGAGTGGCAGCACCTGTAAGTCAGAACTGGGGTTGATTTCTGTGGGTTCAGCACAGGACAGCAAATCCACTGCAAACTTGTATTTGGCTTGTTTCTGTGGCCAAGATGGGCCTGGTGTGGCAGCTGGTATTTCCTGGGCATCTGGAACCTGCTGTAGCATTAACCTGAATGCTGACTGTCAGCAGTCATGACCTTTTTGTGAGCCTCTCCATGTTCCCTGGCAGTTGCATTTTCTACACTGAAAAACAGTGTGGGCTCTCAGGGAAGGCCTTTGGGTTTGCACAACACAGGTGCTTATTAACACCAACTAGGACTAAAGTTTGATAACCAAATAATGCAAAGGAAAATGGGGGAAAAGCATTTTTATACAGCAGTAGTTTATATTATTACCCTACTCTATAAAACTTCAGATGGATGGGAGTACAACCAGTAGCCAAGAGCACAAATAAATATGGGAATGCTGTCTTTGCTTCTCCACAGCACATCTTATTAACTATGAGGAAGCTAGAAGTGAATGTGTCGTTGCAGTAAATAGTAATTATGATGTTTTATTGCAGTTTTCAGTCTAGAAGCTAATAATAGAAATTGGCAGAGAAATACAACAATGGAAACAACAAAGAAAACACCATTCCATAAGGTAGGAATCACCAAAGCAAGTAGGTGCCCAGCACTGTAAGAGCCATTTGGTTCTGTTGTAAATGGCTAGGAATCTGTTCAAAGTTTGGCCCAAAATGTTGTGATGTGTAAATGTAGAGTTGTAGGGGCAGATTGTGCCAATGTGAGCTGAGCAAGAATATACTCAGATAGTATATGACTACCCACAGCCTTGCTAAAGTTTCTTGGATTGATTGGGAAGTGGTGTTAGTCAGTATAAACACCTTGTAACAGACTGGCTGTCACTTACTTAGTCTTGATATAATTCCATGATGAGTGGAAAAAGCATCTCTCTCCTTTTTTTCTCTCCTCCATCATCTATTGTCTATTTTGAACAAAGATCTTACAGGGTCCAGATGGGAAAATCATTCCATGCTCATAAGAAAATATTGCAGTGTTTGAAATGGGCTTCAAGAAGACTCCCAAGATTGTCAGGATAATTTTGCTTTTGTGGTATAAGTGTGTTTTGCTGTATCCTTACTCTGATGTTAGCAAGAACAAAATTCATTGGCTTTCAAAAATAACCTTGCTATGTGGTCAGCACTTTTTTCATGATTCTGCATCTTGCATTTCTTTTATGTTTCTCTTTTTTTTATTTTTTTTTATTATAAATTTTTCAGAATAAATACAGAATCCCTTATAACTACACAGGTATACATTTGCTAGTAAATTCTTTAAAAAGAAATATGAAAGAGGTTGTTTTTGAGGATTGAGAGATAAATATTTATTTAAGGATCTGACCATAATGCACCCTGATACCAACATTGTATGAGAGACAAGCTCTTTCTGCAGGTTAGACCTTCATATCTCTCATATCAAGAATGAATTTCACACCAGAAGATGGATGCAAGTCTCATCACTGAACTGAAGCTGGACTTGGGGAGTAAATGCTTGTGGTTTGGCCTTGAAATTGCACAGGTATCAAATCAGGAATCTCTGTTTGGCACAGAAATAAGAACAGTTCAGGTGATGTTGTGTGGCTTGTGGTTTTCTTCTTTATTTTTGAAGTGATGGATTATTCTTGCACGTGAAGGTGGGAAAACCACAAAGCAGCTGGTTTTCCTTCTTGGTGGTGGTGTGACTGTCTTCAAGCTGTGGCCATCCTAAAAACTTCCTTGGATTCTTGTGACAATTTATGCCTCCCATGAGAGACGGATAAGTGCTATAGAAATGCCGGTACACTTTAAGGAGAGACAAAACAGACTATTTTTAGGGAACTATTTAGTTTCTTTCCTTCACATGCAGACTCTGCTGTGCAGCTAGAGAGAAAATTTGTTTGCTTAAGGGTAGCTAAGAACTGGGAGCAAGCAGATGAGTTTTCATGTCATGTCTTAGAGCCTGAAGGAAAGATGTCTGGCAGGAAAGGACCTGGAGTGCTGGTCAACAGCAGCTGAACTTGAGCCAACTTGTGCCCAGGTGGGCGAAAATGCCAAGAGAACCTGGGCTGGATCAGCATTGATGTGGCCATAGGACCAGGGCAGTCCCCTGTGCTGGCACTGCTGAGGCATCTCCAATCACAGGTTCAGTTTTGGGCCCCTCACGCCAGGGAGGCTCAGGGGGAACCTTCTCACCCTCTACAACTCCCTGACAGGAGGGTGGAGCCAGGTGGGAGTCAGGTTCTGCCCCCAGGAAACAAGGGACAGGATAAGGGGAGATGGCCTCAGGTTGCACCAGGAGGGGCTTAGATTGGACATCAGGAAAAATTTCTTAACTGAAAGGGTTCTTGAGCACTGGAAGAGGCTGCCCAGGGCAGTGGCTGAGTCACCAGCCCCCGAGGGATTTAAAATACTTGTAGATGTGGCACCTGGGGACATGGGTTAGTGGTGGGCTTGGCAGTGCTGGGTTAATGAGTGAGCATGATGGTCTCAGAGGGCTTTTCCAATGTAAATAATTCTACAATAGTTCTGGCATCTCCCAACACATTTCTGTATTCCTCCCTCCATTGTGCCAAGAACCATGTGGGGAAGGAGAGAGACCTCTCCCAAAACATTGGCCTGTTTTGCTGTTACTTTTCAGGCTTTTGTCTGACACAAAGCTCTGTCTCCCCACTCCAGTGGCTTTCTCCTTGGAAAAGTTGATGCTCAAAACGTGCAACTTTCCCCCTTCCCTACACACCCCCTTCTGGCCTCAGGCTCCCCACCAAGGAAATTGCATTAGGAATTGGCTCCTCAGTGACCTGGCCCTCGGTAGCACCAGCAGCTCAGCAGATGTCTCAGCCCCTGCCACGGCAGAACTGAGGCTCCAGCTGCTGCCAAGGTGCAATTTGATTTGTTTCAGCTCATTTTCTATGGTGACCTTAAAACCGGCCCCTCGCTCCGAGTTCAGGACTCGGTTTGGTTTTGGCAGCTGCCTGGATAAACTGCTTTGGGGAGGGTTTGGAGACCAGGGTAGAGAGGAAGTGCCCCCACAATCCTGGGAAGGATGTGATCTCATGTTATACCTTCTCAATGGGAAAGGTTGGCTACAAAGATCCAAAAAGCTGCAATGTGTGAAATCTGAGCACAGGATCCCCTCTGCCAGGCTTTATACTGAGCCAGACACTCCCTTTCTGTCCTTCTTATGTTATTCTTTGGATCACCACTTTACACTGAGGGACTGGACTCAGGTGGGAGCATATTCTCCACATCAATGCAAAATTTGTTTCAAAAAATGTTTACTGGACAGAACTTGGTTCTGCCATCCTGCTTGAACTACGAGCCAGTGTTGAAATTGGTTAAGAGATTTGGCATGTCTAGATGTGCTAAATGAAACAATGAATAAATCTTGAACATAATCATCCAGTAGAACAGGCTATAATTCTTATTGGAATGGCAAAATTTGTCCAACTTGGTCCAATGTTTCCTTTCTGGCGTGTGACACCTACCTCAAATTTGAACTTTTCCTGTTTTTAGTGTGTCCCGTGTGGGGAAGGGCAAAGATGCCTTGGAACTGTTGCATTTTGGCTAGTAGAGAAATAATTGATGTGGGCTTTCTCTGCTGCCCAAAACATGCCTTCTACTGATGAATATTAGCATTTTGCCTGTAATATTGAACTCTCCTTCAAGCCTACCCCTGACCTGCCCTGTTACGTTCCCTTTTGCAGGTTTTGGGGCCAAGGTGTGTCAGGGATCTGTTGTTTAGGTTCTGACACCTTTCCTGTCAGAACAGCTGGATTAAAAAGCTGTGCCAGAAAAGAGTAAGTTTTCCCAGGTTTAATCCTGCAGTTCCCAGCAAAGTATGTGTTGTTCCATAAATGTGTACAGTTAGGAATTTTTTTAGGTGATGTCTTAAAGGTGTCTTTGAAGCAAAAGATCTGGGATTTTCAGAAGTGGGTATCAGGTCCCTGCTCTTCAGAAGTTTTGGGCATCCACAAATTCCGTAACCAAGTGAAGTGTTCTATTTTCTCAACACTAACTTTTTTATGGATATGTTAAAAATCACTTTCCACATCCTACTTCAGGCACCCCACTCTGAAGAGTTCAGCTGATGCATTTCCTTCTACTGTCCCAGTTACTGATCTGGTCATGAAAAGAAATGTTTGTAAAACTGGTAGTGCACAAACAGAGATTTATCTATTACATGCTGACACAAGCAAGAAAATTTGTGAAAGATGATAGTAATATTGCCGTTCACTTTCATTTCATGCAGCCAGTTCTAAACTCTTCAAATCCACTTTTATGCAGCCCAGGAGAGAGAAAAATGCTTTTCTGAAGTGGCAATCTCTTTGTTCCAGTCTCCCTGGTAGTGCTGATTACCTTGGCTGCTATGTGTGCTTGGCTCTCTCCAGCCATTCTTCTCTTATGTGGTGGTGCTGCGGGACAACCACATGGTATCCAAACCCCTGATTTAGAGGGCTTTCTGCTCTTGGCTGAGCAGCCCTAGTGACTGAAGTCAAGGAAGCTCTATTGTGCATTGAGGAATGTGGTGGGAAACTGCTGTGCCCTTCCTAACACTCTCAGTGCTGGCGTGAAGGAACTGGGGGAGCAAAGACCGACTTATTTAATGGATCTCTCCATCTCCATCCCACAAAGCCAGTGCTGCTCAGCGAGTGTCGTACCTGCTCTGCTGGCTGACAACTGCAATTTGTATTGCATTTTGCCCAGGCTTTGCCCACAGAGCTTACATAAGTGTCTTTCTGTCCCATTCCATGTCAGAGCAATTTTAAATTTAAATCCCAGTGCTGAGGGATGTTGCCTAATCTGATTAGAGAGCGTGTACCGAGTATCTTCACTGCTGCACTGCCAGTTCTTCTAGATTGTTGTACTAAGTCCTAGTGTTTGAAGTACTGCTGTATATCAAGAGTGTGGATTGGAGGTTAGACTCTACTTCTACTGTTGTAATTTATTATTATTATTTATTAGGCTTGGGGAAAATTATTTTTCATAACGTGGAAAAATGTCTACTTTCAGGCTTAGGGAACTGATGTATTTTTTCATTGTTTCATGCTGTTTTGCTGCATTACCCTATATATGCACAGCCAACCCACACTGATCCCAGTGCCAGTAAAACCTACAGTGTGGTTTCTGGGTGGAATAATGGCACCAGCAGTGGTAGAGCAGGACAGGTGAAAACTGGTCAGTCCCCACCTCCATCCTCTCAAAAGGAGCCTCTGCTGGGTCTCTGGTCGTGCCACTGCTGATGTTTTGGATACTTGTGGTGTGTGCAACGGGGTGTTTGCCAAAGGTTGTGCTGTGTGACACAGTTAAGCACATCTCCACATATGATTACCTGAACTACTGCTTTCAATGTCTTTTCGTAAAAAAAACCCCAGCTGCCTGCCAGTCTCCCCTCACCCTGGATGCTGATGTGCTGGGATGTCTTGTGAAGTCTCAGCCTGAAATAGGTCTGGGCTCCTCCCTCCAGCAGGTTCTTTGCTTTATTCACAAAGATTTTCTAGCTAACCCACTTGTTTGTCTTTCTCATGGAGTCTTGCACTGGGCTAAATTACTCACTGCATTCAGCAGAGGCTTTAGAGCACACTCAGAACTCTCCAGAGCCTGAGAGGGCTGGATCAGCAAGGTCAGGCTTGTTTGTAGATATGAGGGGCTGAATCCTTATTATTCAACCCATGTTCCTCTTGGCTTGGTTGTTCAGCTCTCAGATCCAGCACAGATCCTTGCCTGCAGTGCCAGCTGTGAGGATGAATTTCTCCCTCATTATGAACCAAACAAGAGATATACATATATATATACATATATATATATCCATGTAGTGTTGGTTTATTTGAGGGGGAATTTATGTCATTTTGGTGGTTTTTTTCAACTCATCCTCAACAGACTCAGCCTCTTGCAGTACTTGGAAGCTCTGATGATGATAAAGCACAGCCCAAATGTAAATTACAATAACAAGTCCAATCTAGTACAGGACTGTTGGTAAAAGTACTGAGACACTCTGACTGTCTTTTGCTTCATGGAGGCTGCGTTGGCTGAAAAGAGCCACTTGAAAGTGGCTCAGTTCTGGATGTTCATCAGTAGATGGTGCTGGCAAACTGCACATCTGTTGGTGCACCCCTGGAGTTGGCTGCTCCAGCCACGATGGCCATGCAGATGGGGAGGTCCAAGTTTCGAGGCGCTCTCAATCCACACCTCGAAGAACGGGAGCTGTATTTTGCCCACACAATGATCCTTGTTTCCTCCTGACTTGGGAATTGCACTGCCTGAAGTGCTCAGACTGCTGACCACGGCCAGAAATGGTGGTTATTGGTACACAAATTTGGACAGGCCTGCATCAAAATACAGAAAACTGGTTCCCCTGTTTTACGGAGGGGAGCTCCCTGCACACACAAGGACTTGTGAGGATGTGAAAGCAAATACATGGATTTTCCCTGCTTGTGTCCCATCTTGAAGTGGAACAGAGAGGATCCTTGTTCTCTCCTCATCTCAGCAAACCTTCAGCTGATTCTTCTTCAGCTTTCAACCGAAACCTTTTTTTTTAATTGTTGGATGTGGCCTTATAACAAGCATTTTAATCATGCAAAGATCTGAAATGAGAAGTTGAAGGAAAGCACAGCCTTTACATGGGTTTTTTTACGTTTTTTTAACATAACTTGCTATTAGAAGTGAATGGCTGATAATCCCAATCTTCCTTGGCACAAATCTGTAATTAAAATTACTGTTGATTTTTGCATGACCTCATGACCAACGTTGGCAACATTGCCACAAGGTGCAGCTTTACACTGCAAGGGTTTCATGTGTGGCATCTCTAGTTTGAGGACTGGACTGGGTTATGGAAAAAGGAGTTATTAAGAGGAACTAGACAGTAAATTGATTGTGGGTGGGCTCACAGTAGACATGTAAAAGCACTATCTCATTGTTTTTTTCCAAGTTGAAGCAGGGCTGCCGAGGTTTGTGGGAGCCACACATGTTTCAGAGTTGACTGAAATATCCCAGCTCATTTTTCATAATGCATATTTGCTTCCTTGATTTTTCCTTTATTTAGATTTTGAAAATGTACATAGCAGTTAACTGGCAGTATTTTTTGAAAAGCTGCAAGAAGGCAACCCCAGTCAGAAACCAAAACTGGGGAGTGATCACTGCAACCTGTCATCTTGGCTGTAACTTAGGCTAATTATAACCACATGTAAAACTTGACATCATTGCCTGGATTAAGTCCTGTGGCTTGATCTGGTTTATTGTTTAATTCCTTTGGGAGCATTTTAGAGAAAAGTGTTTAGATAAGTGAAGCTTTTAAATTCACTATTAATCCGCCATTAAAGGAGGCAACTGCTATTTTTTTCTCTGTAGAATCATAAGAGATCTACAGGGAAAAATGTAATGACTGGGTCATGGAGATTATTTTAGGGGGACTATGTTGATTCTGCCCTGCATCCTACGGAGACAATAAGAACAAACCCTGCCTAACTCAGTGCTGGCTTGGAAAGATCCACACCCCGCAAATCCTTCGATGTTCAGAAGCTGCTCATCCTGTCTAGAATGCCAGTTGATGCCGAAAAGTTGGGGAAGAAACTCTCTAGACTCGTTTTGAGTATAGAAAGCTAAAAAGAAGATACATTTATTTGAGTGCTGAGCGCATCAGAAAAAATCCCAAAAGATGCACAGGGAGTCACACAGGTTTTATAACTTTATACAACTCTCTAATTACAGATTCAAGGATTAACTCACCTGTTCCAGCCCATTTTCCACCCACTGTAGGCACCTATCAAATTGCTTTCAAGGTCATAAAGTGATCCCTGGTGCCAGGCATGGATGTCTTTCTTGCTCTGTTCTTCTCTTGCCTCCTTGGTTCTGGCACAGTTTCCTACTTTCTGGAACTGATTCGAGGCCTAAACCCAGTCTCTGTTTTGTCTTCTTCATCACTTTTTATCAATCTCTTCACAGGTGCAAGCAGCCATCTCTGTTATTATCAAA
The DNA here is from genome assembly GCF_025592945.1 of Manacus candei. Lineage (NCBI taxonomy): Eukaryota > Metazoa > Chordata > Aves > Passeriformes > Pipridae > Manacus > Manacus candei. The sequence goes on from NW_026138084.1 coordinate 1,814,002, forward strand.
ATTCTTGCCTGTAAAGAACCTTCCCAAGAAACAATAAATTATTGTTTCAGTAAGCTCCCAACCTTGCTAAAATACGTGAGTTCCATGGCCAGCGCTCTCCTTTCAAAACGCTTGGTCTAAACCACACAAATTCCGTGGCTGACGATTTCTAACTAAATACTTATATTTGCAGCTACACAGAGGGCAGAGCCAAGCCCTTCCACGAGACACGGGGGTCGCAAAGCTCTCGGGGGAGCGCGGTGTTGTTCGGCTCCGCGTGTTGGAGTCGCCGAAGCGAAGCTGAGCGCTGTGACCTCGTGTCTTGCAGAGCAGCCCGGACGCCAGTAGAGGACTCTGTGTCGGCTCTCCAGGGGTCGGGGCCGTGGGGGTTTTCCTGCTGACGCCGTCGCTGCCCCGGTGGGTCGCCACGAGCCGCAAAGCTGCTGTCCACGTGGACTGGTGCTGAAATCTCCCGCCCGGCCGCCGCCAGAGCCTCGCCCGCCAAGCCCAGAGACATGGCCACCAACGGAACCAAAGTGGCGGACGGACAGATCTCCACGGAAGTCGACGCTTCCATCACCAATGACAAGCCCAAGACCTTGGTAGTAAAAGTGCAGAAGAAGAAGACGGATCTTCCGGACCGAGACACTTGGAAAGGAAAATTTGACTTTCTTATGTCCTGTGTAGGTTACGCCATTGGCTTAGGGAATGTGTGGAGATTTCCATACCTTTGTGGCAAGAACGGTGGAGGTATGTTTGCTTTTTCCTTGTTACAACCTCTGATATATTTCACAGAATCACAGGATCTACTGAGTTGGAAGGAACCCGCAAGGATCACCGAGTCCAACACTTAGCCCTGCACAGGACCCTCCCCAAGAATCCCACCCTGTGCCCCAGAGGATCATCCAAACCCTCCTGGAGCTCTGGCAGCCTTGGGGCTGTGCCCACTGCCCTGGGGAGCCTGGGCAGTGCCCAACCAGCCTCTGGGGGAAGAACCTTTGGCTGAGATCCAACCTGAGCCTGCCCTGACACAGCTCCAGCCATTCCCTGGCTGCTGTCCCTGGTCCCCCCAGAGCAGAGCTCAGTCCCTGCCCCTCCTCTGCCCCTGCCCAGGAAGCTGGAACTGCAGTGAGGTCTCCCCTCAGTCTCCTCCAGATATTTCTGCATTAGGACTCACCATAAAATTATCAGCAAACCAGGGCTTGATTTGAATAGCTTTTTCATCTCTATAGGTGGTTTTGATTTGGGATTTGGGTTTTTTTGTTTGCTTTACGCTTGTCCAAGAGGGCTGGAGCCATTTTGGAGTGTGGTGCTCTGCTTTGAGGTCTGCCCTGAAGTTCTTGCTAACTTCTAGCTGGCAGTTGCACTTAAAAGAGCATAAAGTGTCAGAGCAGAACTAAAGCACATTACCCTCCAACCAACCCTTCAGATCCCTCTCTTTTGGACTGAGTTTTTGGGAAGATTGAATACAGCTCGTAATAATGGCTCTGAGCTCCCCATAAAAGGCTGACTCCAGCTGGAAAGCAGCCAGTGCTGGTTAAAGGCTTTATGTTATCTGTGATAGATGAAGGCAACAAAGTACACAGCCTTTTGGATTTTAGCTTTTTACTTAAACAGAAAGCATTTAAACGATGAAGAGATATGTTTTTCCCCTTATTTTTAACTCTTGGAGTACTGTTTTAGAAGTGTACATGTGCTTTCCACTAACTTTTTTGGAAAGCTACACTGAAGTGAAAAAAACCTGTGGGTTTCTTTTCATACATAACAGGGATGGAAACAGTGGAAACTCAGTTGTGTTTTTCCCAACAGTAACAGACTGCTTATTTATTTTCAGGTGCATTCCTGATTCCCTATTTTCTTACTTTAATTTTTGCTGGAGTGCCGCTGTTTCTTTTGGAGTGTTCCCTGGGTCAATACACATCTATAGGAGGCCTTGGAGTGTGGAAATTGGCTCCAATGTTCAAAGGTAAAGTATGAATTTGAACTACCTTTCATTTGTTTCTAAGTTGCAGAAGGTGCACAGAGTGACAGAGCAAGGATGTTCCTTGATGCCTCCATATTTTTATTAAACCATAATTTTCCACAGAAAACACTAATTTTCTGAGGTGTGACTGACAATTTTGAAACATGAAACGGGGTGTTATTCATTCCCCATTCGAAATAGCAGGAGTTAGGCATTAGAACCTCAACAAACTTATTTTGGAACTTCAAAAATTTTGGAGATCTTTTTATAGGAACATATAAAGAGTGTTAAAAACAGCGTATTAAATCCATTGTCTGAGTAGATGTGGAACTGTTCCTTTGGTAAACTTTGGTATATTTGTCTGAGGTCGCAGAGCTTTGTATTCCCTGTTGTTTTTTATTGAAATTCAAAAGCCAGGCACTTTAGAGATGGCAATTTCATGCTGAATTTCTTAAGACAAGCTCACTCCATACTTGGACTTTTAGCTGATTTGAGGTTTGATTGCTAGAACCTCAGGGTTATGATGTAGATTCCACATGGACCTACAAACCTCCCAAACTATGCTTTTCACCCTTCAAATCCCAAATCCTTTGGCCCTTCAGAACTCCTAAGCTGATTTCTGGACCAGCAGAGGAGCCAGTTGCACACTGAGTTACAAATTACTTCACACAGTAGGGCTGACAATTAGCACAGGGTGAGCTGAAAGTTTGTTTAGATTGAATTTTGTTCTGGGAAATTTAGTCTTGGGAAAACCCAGAGAGGTTAAATTGTTTCTCACAGAGAAGTGTTTTTGCTTGAGTTCCTGCTGTTGGTGGGGGTTAGTACAGACCTTGCTTTACATTACGCTTATTACTGGGAGCACTTCCTCCTCCTTGATGTCTGGGGCAACTGTCACCAGCTGGAATATTTTAAAGTCCCCCTGAAGTCTCCATGTGGAGCAGAAAACAAAGCACCCTTCAGTGTGGAACTCTGCCATTTCTTAAATCTGAGATGCCATAACAGCATCAAGTCCTTTGATCCGTGTCCTGAATGGCCAGCTGGTCTTGTGACACATTCTCAGTTTGTGTGCATCTCCCACGAGTTTCTGTGGGGTTGATGTTTCAGGGAATGAGATGATTTAGCTCATTTTCCTGGCAGTAAAAATCGCCAGTAAAATCTCAGCAACAGCGGGTGTGTGACTGCACCACCCAGAGACCTGGACACTGGCATGAAATTTATGGGTGACTGAACCATCACCCAAAGAAATGACCTCCTTGGAATGACACTGCTAAAATTTTACCTGGTAAATGGTGTCTGCCCCATACGTTGTATTTGTCCTGAACTGCAGCTCTTCAGTTGATGCTTGTACAGACATTACTGAAAGTTTCTTATTTTCTTTTTCTCTTTGTTTTCTTTACAGGTGTGGGCCTGGCTGCTGCAGTCCTTTCCTTTTGGCTAAATATTTACTACATTGTGATTATTTCATGGGCCCTATACTACCTATATAATTCCTTTACCACTGTAAGTGTGTGTGTCAGAAGGCATTTGGAATTTTTGTTGAATGTAAAGCAAAGTGATATAGAGATACCTGAGTAATCTGACTCAATATAAATGTGTGAGGTTAGCACAACATGCATAGAACTCTGTAGGATATGTTATTTCTTACTCTAAGAAAAACTGTTTTAAAAATATCCCTTTTTAAATTTTTTTCCTCCACAAAGAAGTTTAGAACAGAAAACTGTGAGGAAAACTTTCTATTTCAAGAATGTCAGCGGAGTAATATTAATAAAAGGTTATTTTGGAGCTCTTTTCTTGCATTTTCTTGACAATTTGTTTAAATTTCCTCATCTTAATTTTATTTTCACCTGCCTCTGCCATTTAATCACAATATCCCTGCTTACTCCTCTCCTTCCCTGCCAGGCAGCCTCAAGCCATGCTCAGATTTCAGACTCCTTGCCCTGGCAATGCCACCAAGAGCACCAAGACCCCTTTGTGCCCATAGGCCAGTTATTCCCCCCAGAAAAATTCTAGTGTATAATTAATTTTTTATTTTTCCTTCAGTAGCAGCCACACAAACAGTATTTCTTTGGGAAATAGTATCACTGCAATATGGTTTATTAAAGAAATCCCCATGGAATGGGAGGTCTGTGATTTGATTAGCTCTGAACTCCCATTCACTGTTGTTATTTTCGCTTTGTTTTCTTTCCTGTTTGCTTTATTTTTAGCTGCCTTTTTTTTCCCCCCTTCAAGGGTGATTCATCAGCTGAGTAAGTCTTGTCTGATTTGTGGGGTTTGGCCATCTGAGGAAGTACTCTTATATAAGTCTCAATAATTAATGCATCTTTGTTCAATTGTCTCTGCTATAAATGTTGTTCATGCTGGCTTGTTCTCGGCCTTAAAAAATTATCCCTTGACCAAATTTTGCATTAATTGCTGTCTGGGGGTGACAGCACCATTTCTTCTTTGTTATCCTCAGAATTGTTATTGATGTGAAAGGACAGTCATAGTCTGGAAGTGGTGTTCAGGTCCATGTTAAATGAATATTGACTTCTGATTCCTTTGAAACCTCTTATTCTTGTATATAAAACATGCAATGCCCTGATATAACATTTCTGTAGGAGGATTTTTCAAGAACTGCCATCAGAAGGATATTTAAGTTGTGTGCTAAAGAGGTTCATTCTGATGGATAAGATGTGGAAAGAGGTTCTGCTCCTCAGAACTTCTGAAAGTTGTAATGGAAACATACAGAAAATACATGTAGAAAACAGAAAGTTTACCTTTTTCTGATTATCCCCTGACCTGAGGGGATAACCTCTGATCAATAACCATCACACCTTTATCTCCTCTTGTGCAACAGGAGGTAACAGACCCTGCAGGAGGTCCTTTATGCTGTTTCAATATGCTCTCGTGCTGAGAGGTTCTCAGACCCCAGAGCATTTGGGCTGATACGTTAAAGAAAGGGAGAAATATTTTCATATCTGATTCACACAACTGATATGAAGTTAAATAACTTTTGTGGCAGGCCCAGTGCCCCAGGGAGCTCAGTTCTCCACTCAGCTGTCCTTTCTAGTAAAGAGGGAGATACCTGAGTTAATGCTTTGCTTAAAAAGTGTCTGACTTCAGGTTTTTTCTTTCTCCTTCTTGAACAGACTCTTCCTTGGAAACACTGTGAGAACCCCTGGAACACAGACCACTGCTTCTCCAATTACACCTTAGCCAACACCACCAACATGACAAGTGCCGTGGTGGAATTCTGGGAGTAAGATGGTCATTTTTCTCTGTCTCATTGCTGTGCATGTGCAAGGATCAGCTTGTTGTCATCCATGTAATATCTTCTGAACCAGTTGCCAAATAAACCGTTCTCTTGGATTGTTCCAGACGCAACATGCACCAAATGACTGATGGATTGGAAAAGCCAGGGCAAATCCGATGGCCACTGGCAATTACTCTGGCAATCGCCTGGATTCTGGTGTATTTTTGTATCTGGAAGGGGGTAGGCTGGACTGGAAAGGTAAGACTAAAAAGTACTGTAAACACCTTTCAATTAAAAATGCCCATTTTTAGTCAAATATTCTTAAAATTCCTGAGGTAAGAGGCGCTGGGGAGAGTTTCGCTGGCATATCTCCGTGAAGGATTTAATTTCTATTTTCTTGAACTGATACAGCCCATGCTTTTGAAAGAGCTGGCTCCTCTGCACCTAGGGCTGATCACAGTCAGATGCTCTGCTCACTTACAGACTTCTTGGCTTTGCCAGGTATAAAAACTGGCTGAAAATGTGACTGCTGGTTCCTGGGATGGATATTACAGCTACTTTGTGTGGCAATAGAGTGAGGATTCAATATTTTGGCTTCAGTGAGAAACATACATTTATTGCACAGCTCCTGCTGGGCTTTGATACCCGAGGAAGTGTTGGGAAGAGCTACTCCCTCCTTTCCTGGTACTGAATGAGAGATGTAGGAGGTTGTTGCCTTCATGCTGTGCTTCTGGGGGTCTGGCTGGTTGCTGAGTGCAAAATAGAATTTACTAATGAATTAAAGGAAATCATGTTATTGACAGACCTTTCTCCAGGAATGAAAGGGCAAAATGGCAGGAAGAAATCTCGGGGAAATAAAAAACTGCAGCCATGAGGATTCTAACCCAAGTGAAGTGCTGGGATAGAAGACCTCAGGTCTGGTGCAGAGGACTAGGATTTTATTCACACTGAAAGAATGAGCTGTTGAATTTTGACAAGATGGTTGTAACTGTGACCCACTTCAAGCAGCATTTGAGCATGGCCTAGCTGAGCTCAGACCAAGCCATTTTGTTTCTCCTTTTACAAAGATGAAAAATAAGAAGGCTGTTTTTTGCCTTTGGAGTCTGAATTTGTAGTGTCTTTTTTTGGTTAGGTTTTTGAAAAGGCAAGGGAGTGGGAGGCTGTGTATCATAACATAGATGAGAAGAGAGTGGGAAAAATAAGCAGACAGATGTTGTTTTACGAGCAGGGTGCTGGTGCCGTGATCTTTGTGCTTTTGGGACTTCCCCTTGTCAAATTTAAATACAAAAAAAAAAAAAAAGTGTGAGCCCCTCATGTGAAAATATCCTAATCTACCATATTCCACCTTCAGGAAAATAGGCAAGAGCCACCTGCCTTTAGACATGGTCTTCAGGGAATTCTAGAGCAGGCACTCCCCTTCCCACATCGAGCTTTTCCACTGATAAATGCTTCAATTTTAAGAGTCAGCCTCAGTTGCTGTTACAGGTTTTCAGGGAGCAGTATGTTCTGAAGTGTTAACAAGCACAGATCATTCTTCCTTCCATACTTACCATGTCTTGTTTCTTCACATCAGGTTGTTTATTTCTCTGCTACTTATCCCTATGTTATGCTGCTTATCTTGTTCTTCCGTGGTGTAACACTGCCTGGAGCAAAGGAAGGCATTTTATTCTATATAACTCCCAACTTCAGTAAACTTTCAGACTCTGAGGTAAATATTCAACCCTCGTGAACAAAAGTTTCACTGCTAACTGTTCCCCTTTCAGACATATGACCTGCTCCTCAAGTGCAGAAACAGATTTTTAAAAAAATTATTTCCTGCAATCAGGTTTGGCTGGATGCTGCCACACAGATTTTCTTCTCCTACGGGTTGGGTCTTGGTTCACTGATTGCCCTTGGAAGTTACAACCCTTTCCACAATAATGTTTACAGGTAAGCAGATGACTGCACATATTGCAGTGGCACTTGCCTGTCTCAGCTGGAGCTGGATTCGGTCTTTCTGTGCACTAGATCATTGAAATAAAGTGTAGTAGTTGAATATTAAATGTCATATCTGACTAGGGATAAGATGTATAACTGCATTTACACTAATGGGAGAGACAGTATGATTTACCCAGCATGAAATGGAAGCCAAACCGTGAAATCCTAAATCACGAAATCTTTTCCCAGGAAGAAGCAAAGACAATTTTCTTTCCCCGCTCTTTAAAGTGCTTTACCTTTATTTCAGGGACTCCATCATTGTGTGCTGCATAAACTCATGCACGAGCATGTTTGCTGGCTTTGTCATCTTCTCCATCGTTGGATTCATGGCAAATGTCACAAAGAGGCCTATTGCAGATGTTGCAGCATCAGGTATCCAATATATTTTTCCCTGAGTGGTGCAGTGGCATCAGTTATTTCTCGTTTGCACGTTGTATCCACATTGTAACCACGTTGTAACTGTCCAAAATCCCTCCCTCGAAGTTCCCTGTCCCTTCAGTCTGGCTGCAAAAGGCAGAGCATCGTTCCAAACCTCTCTGGGCAGCACCAGCAAGGTCATTTCATGTCCAGCTGCCTGGTGCTCCCAGGCCCTGGAGTGCAGTGATGAGCCTGGGCTGACACAAGGAATGCTGCTGAGCACTGGGATTACAGGGAATGTGTTTACAGGAGGTGGCAGCACAGTTTGCTGCTTCAGTGCTTGGCTGTGACATCAAATTATGAGCCTCCTGCTACTGGAATTCTTAAAATATAACTCCAGGAGGAATGGTGGTCATTATGGGGTGGTTTTTTTGAGCCAATATTTTCAAATTCAGTTAGGTTTTAAATTCCTTTTCCAAAGGCTGAGAGCCCTTTGAGGCAGATGCAGTTCTCACCTACAGTTCAGACCTGCAGCTTTTTTTCTGGAACCCTTTATTATGAAAGTCATTTTATTTAGGGCAGTGAGATGTCCATGGAAGGATTATGCTATTCTTTGCAGTTTCTTGACTGTCTTCCAGATGAAAAAGCTTAAAGCAGCAGAGCAGATGGTTGCCCTAACCCAGCTGGTGCACCAGATACTCACTTAGCAGTTCTGGCCACAGGGAGGGATCTGATAACTGAAAGCTTGTTTGGAAGTCACTGGTGGACAAAATATGTCTAACTATCCTAGCAAACATTGGTGAAATATTCCCTTAGTTAGGAAAGTAGAGAATTTAAGCCCTAAAAATAATCTTCAATAAGCTGCACATCCAAAGAAATTAGGTACAAAATGATGATGGCATAAGCTGTTATCAAAAAAATGCTCTGGAAAGGCAGTGGTGTGTGAAATAAGCTTTTTGGATTTATGTATTTGATACAGATATAACTGTAGAAAGGCCACACCTGCAAACAGAACAACATTTTTACATCCTATTAAGCTCCTAAGTGCATTTGAAGGTACTTAAGATAACAGACTTCTGAAAGATGCCCATGACCTCCTAATTGCACTAATTGCAAAGGATATTTGAAAATCTGACTCTTTAATTAAGGCTTATATTTCTCCTGGCAAGCTCAGAAGCTGGTGCTTCATTTTAGCCCCTACAAGATAGGTTGTTTTGCCATCTTTTATACAACTTTTTAAAACAAATGATATTATTAAAAGCTGTGGCTGCGTTTCTGTGGAATGTGTAAGAGAGCAAAATTAACATATTTATTTGAAGTTTATTTTGCTGTTAGCAGTGCCATTTGGAAGGCTTTCCAATCATATCTGCTCTCGCTAGCAAATAATTGCTTCAAACTCCTCATTGCACTGAGTTTGACAATTCTAGTGCTAATGCCAGTCCTTGTTCCAAGCACTTACCACATTCAGACTTTTAGTGAGAACTGAAAAATCAGAGACCCACCTTAGATGAGGCACGTGAACTTTATTTCTGTGATTATTTAGTTTGCTACAGATTTCCCTCTTAACCTGACATCAGCTGTTTTCCAGCTATGCTATGAGAACAAAAAGAGCTCCTTTCTAAATACTAATTTATATCCTCCTTCCAACACTATGCCCCCCTCAGCAGTTAGCAGGAACACCAGTGAAAAAGTTTGCCCGTTCACAGCTATATAGTTTATTAAAATGTGTATTTTAAGATAAATCACGAAATGGAATAGCAGGAAAGTGTCTGAAAAGTGTCTTCATTTCCTGAGATGTCTTTGCTTCTCTTCTGAACTACTTGGTGCAAAGCAGAAGATCACAGCTATCAATAACTGCTTGAGGGGAGAGAGAGCTGGAAGATGTAACCCCAGCCAAGGATAACATTCCCTGCCTTTGCTTTACAAAGGTGTCAATCAGGAGCAGCTTCTGAACTGTATCCAGTATTCTGGTTGGTTGGTTTGGGGGTTTTGGGGGATGTTTTTTTTTCTTGATTGTTTATTTTGGTGGGTTCATTTTAAAAGCAAGGTACAAGCACCACCCTCTCAGTGAAGACTGATGGGCTGAAATCCCTGGTCAGGTGCTGCATCCATGGCTGGGCCATTCCAATAAACCTCAAACTTGTCACCCACAGGAGCAGAGAATCCCAGCACCAACCCATCACATTGATGTTTTCTCTCCTGTTTCTCCTCCCAGGCCCTGGACTGGCGTTTCTGGCTTATCCAGAAGCAGTGACACAGTTACCAATTTCTCCTTTGTGGGCAATACTGTTCTTCTCCATGTTGCTCATGCTCGGGATTGACAGTCAGGTAAAACTGGTGTGAAAATGAATAAACCAGACACATTTTCTGCAGCTGTGTTGTGCAAGGTTGCCCTGTCCCTGTGTACTCTGCAGAAAGGTTTCTGAAATAATCACACAAAGAAAAAACTGAGGAAAAACCCAAGGTTCCAGCACCCTGGGATAGTAAAAAAATGATGTTAAGACACTTTTTTTGTTTTTACAGACTGTCGGAAACGTATGTAAAATGGGCAGAAAATTTGTTGTGCAGGCAAAAGGAACTTTTCTTTGAAATATTCACTGTTAAATCACGATATTAAATATACCTTTGCAATGTTCAGCTATGTAGGAGGCACTGGGACATATTTTACAAGATTTAGATGCCACAAATATTGCTGAAAGAACTTACTGGAGCAAAAAGATGCAGCACACATTTTAAGCTTATGAATGTCTGGAGCAAATTCACTGGGCAGTGGGGTTGTTACTGAGGACATTCCATGTCCTGGTGTGTTCTGAATCACTTTCCAATGGTAAGGATTTGTTGGTTCAGGATTTAGCAAGGTTGTACAAGGTATCTGACAGCTGGAAATGTGTGGGAAGGCACAGCCTAGGGGTTTTGCAAATCCAAATAAGATATTCTCCAGAATGTCTGGATTAAACAATTAAATCATTAAGTCATGGAACCATTTAAAATGTTTATTGTGACATGAAAAAAAAAAAAAAACAACCCCACAACATGAGATAAAACCCTTTAGAAAGGACTAAGCAAGGTTCAACAAAAGCATTTGATAATCAGTACTAATTTTAATATAGGTAACAACCATCCTGTCAGCACCAAGGAGAGCACCCTGCCTTATTTTGCAAAGCATACTTTGAGGACTTTGGGAAGTGCCTCCTGCCTTCTGAACTGTTTGGTCATCTTTGTGTGACCAGTCCTTGCAAATGTTTTAATCTTCTGGCCATCAGCTGCAGTTGGCAAACCAGCACCTCACAGTTCTCAGCACAGCCTTCACAGCACATCAAGGAGTATGGGATTTACTGGCTTAACACCCTCATAGTCTTTCAGTAGAGAAAAATCCATCATTTTCTGTAAATCCAAGCTGACTTCAGACTGTGAACCAAAACACAAAAAGACCAAGAGGGCATTTTATCCTGGGAGATGAAAGGAAGTTGAACATTTATATTTTCTGTTTCTTTGTCTTTCAGTGAGCTTCAGGCTTGACATTAAAACCTATTGCTCAATCTGGGGGGAAACTGCTGAGAAATTAATTAGGTCAAAAATATTCTTGAAAGAACTTGTCTCTAGGCAACTAAGAGCTGAGGAAGATAGTCTAATATTATTAAAAAGAATATATATCTACAGGCTGTCATGCTTTCTGCATTTTCTGTCTGTCAGTGAAACGTTTCATACACTGTAATTTACAGGAGCTGTAACTACTGGTTGAATTCTGATTGCACTGCTGAAAATTAATAAAACTTTACGTACATTCTGGTTTTCACAATTTCAGCCATAGTGATAAATTTGTCTGAATATATACATATCTGAATATATACATTTATTCACTTTATTTATCTGAAGTGTGACCATGCTTTCTGTTTGGAGGGCACATCCTTGGCAAAAATGTTTTCTGGGGATACAAATAACGTTTGATTTATTACATATGAGAATCAATCTCGTGCCTCTAACCTTCACCATGATGCACCAATCTGATTAGACTTTCTGTGTCTGTTGTCTTTCATATATGTGAGTAAATCACATACAGAAGAAGTGATTTTTGTAGGACCAAGGAGTCAAATCCCTCAACTGTAGGTGTATCATCTTGATGAGAAGAAAGAGCACTTTCTGCTCACAGAGCAAATGCCATAGTTCATAGTTTGGAATTCTGAGTGTTTTCCAAGCTGGAAATCTTTTGGCACAGATCTTTTTGGGGAGAAACATGGATTTTCAGGAGCACAGCTTCCCCCGAAGCCAAGTGAATTTTCATTTATCGTTGAATGGGTGCAGCCCTAGGCCAGTGATGGGTACAATTGAAAACTCCTCCCCTAAATGTAATCCTGCAGTGCATTGCATTGTATTTCTGTCCACCTTCCCCTGCAGTTCTGCACTGTGGAAGGATTCATAACAGCTTTGGTGGATGAATTTCCCAAGTTACTGCGCAACCGGAGGGAAATCTTCATCGCTCTCGTGTGCATTGTTTCCTACCTGATAGGGCTGTCCAATATCACTCAGGTATGTGCTGGGGGGCACTGGGATCCGTGTCTGACATACAGAATCCCTGCACTGAAGTTCAGGGATCCTCCCTCCACACTGTAGACAGATTTCAGGCAGCAGACATGAACTTGTAAGTGTGAAATGCCTGTGGTCTGTGGATGAGGTGTGTGCTGCAGGGTTCAGGTGACAAAAAAATGCACATCTCTGCACACTTACAGTCCAAAAAGTGGCAGCTGGGGATGTTGACATCGCTCCTAGATTGCAAACTATTTGAGGGGAATGATTGAATTATTAAACAAAAAGTACTGAAGTGAAATTAAACCAGTTAATTAGATTCTGGCAGCAATCCTAATCTTTGACCTCAAGCCTTCTAAAACTTTAACCCTTTCTCTTTAATTAATTTACACTAATATATCCCTAGCCTGTTCACCACCATTATTTTGTAGCTTACATTTTAATCTATCTTGAAATTGGAGTCCTTACTATATTTTTAATGCTCCCTTCTTATATATTTCAGGGTGGAATCTATGTGTTTAAGCTTTTTGACTACTACTCTGCCAGCGGAATGAGTCTCTTGTTCCTTGTATTCTTTGAGTGCATCTCAATATCCTGGTGCTATGGTAAACAACATGTTTTTATTTTTTCCCTAAGTTTTGCACATCATAAGGATACTTCACCTTCTGATCTGTTGGTTTGTGTGTGCACATACTGAGGGTGGAACTGAACTTGGCCGTGGTTTCTGTGTGTGTAATTCCACTGGGGACTCAAAGTTGGCTTGTGGGAGGTACTGCTGCCTCTTTAAACACCCCATTTAGAGACCTGGAAGTCATTGTGTCAGCAATATTAAGCAGCTGACATCTCATCTCTTTTCTCATCCCCCTTTCTTGAAAAGCCTTGATCTGCAGAGGTGTTTGGTGTTGCTGTTCTCAACATAATGTCTTAGGGCTTTGGAGCTTTGTAATGTTTCCTCTCCAGAAATGGCTCTGTCACACCAGGATCTTGCAGTGAGACTCAGTTAGGGCTTAACTACCCCAAAATATCCAGAATCTGGACTGGCAGGCACTGACCATAAAGATTAATGGATCTGTGTCATATTTTTCCATGTGACCTTAGTTTCTGTGTCAGCTCGTACAAGGAGCTGCTCCAACAATCACCAAGGCACTTCAGTTTGTGTTACACAACTGATTGAAAGCTGGATAACTGGAGTCCTCCTCCTGGATTTTAGTGGGATTGAGAGGATGGAACAGCATTTTATAGGGGAGAGATACTGCTGATGAATCCAGGAAATGCAAATGGAAAAATACACCAGCTCCATAGTGAAGAAATCAAAGTTATAAACACTGTGGTAGACAGACCTTCAGGAAGCTGATGGACAGCAGCAACAGGAGGGCTCCTCTTTGATTTCATATCCACTTCTGCATGTATGTGGGGTACACCAGAGTGAAGCTGGTTGGTGCTAGGATGGGTTGGGTTCTTCTCGTAATCTAACTTGTAAGATACATTCTAAATTTCTCATTCTAAGGAGAGTTTAAATTAACCAAGGGTGGGGTTTTTTGGATCTCACCTTCACATGTACAAACTTCCTTGGTCTTTGCATGGGAATGAGTTTGCAGGCCTCTATTTAATTAATGGGGATATGAAGGAATGAGATCAGGTGATTTTTGGTGCTTCTGAGTTTGCATACTTTTTCCCAGATAGGTGAAAAGTTAGGTTGGGATCTGTGTAGAGCTTCCAAATATATCTCATCTTTATGACAGTGTCTTAGAACCACTGAGCTTTTAGTTGACTCAGTCACCTGATACATTTCTATACTGTTTCTTATTTCTATATTTAGGTGTTAATAGATTTTATGACAACATCCAAGAGATGGTGGGATACAGACCCTGCATCTGGTGGAAACTCTGCTGGTCCTTTTTCACTCCTATCATTGTGGCAGTAAGAAACACACTTTTATTTGTTAAATGTTAAATGAGGTGGCCCGTATACTACAGAATTCTCATTTCCACCCCCACAGGTTCATATTAACTCTGACCTCGTTCCTTTTTTAAGGATTTCAGCAATTCCATTGAAGGCAATTAGCAAAAAAAACCCAGAGTCATTAGAGGAAGTTTGTGCCCTAAAAAAAGAAGCCAATATTTTCTTGTATTAGACCTCTGGAAATGGCAGCTAGTCAAGAGTTTCATTGGCAGAGATAGAAAACTGTAAAAAGCAAACTTTGACCATTTCTTGTATTCTTAAAATTTTACAATATCTCTAAAGTCTTAATTTTCCATACACACAGAGATACCCATCTTGTGTAAACTGAATTCCTTCACAGGCACTTATTCTGGTGACAGAGAAGGGTTATAAACTGAAAATCTTCTCTCATGGGATTCTGTGGCTTATATTAACCACTTTTACACCCCTGGCAAACTTTGCAAGGAATTTGTGTATTGGAAACCAGAGGATATTCTTTTCCTGATTCCATCCCATACAGTATATTGTGAAGTAATAGGCAAAGAAATGTAAGTTTACTGCACATAATATAGTAAACCCAAATGCAGTATAAAAAACTAATCAAGCAGCCACTAGTACACATGACACAATACTTGCCACTCACTGACATTTCTCTGATAGTCCCATGCAGGTAGCCATGGAAAAGCAAATGAGGAGCACTGAAGGAGACACAGGAATGTGTTTATGTTGAGGGTTCCTTGAGTCATCCCTACCCACACGAAGGCAGCTTTCATCTTGCTAAAAACAAGCCTTCAGGAAGGCATAAGAAATGCATTTTTTGTTTATTTTAGTGGTACAGTAGGAAGGTGACCAACACTGTACATAAACCTGAGCAGATTTCTCCTGTCCTGTAAAGTCCTCGGCAGAATTTGCTGCCAGTCAAGTTCAGGAGTGATGATATGGTGATAAAATCTGCCCCTCTGCATTCTCCTCTGGGAATACCTTCTGCACAAATGATCAGCCTGGGATCAGAACGAGCTCTCTTCTCTCCTGGGTCGCTCTAGCAAGGTTTCCCTGATGCAGGTTGATTTAGACACTTGGAACAGGCCAGGATAGGAGTCTTCCCTGGGAATACCATGTTTGCCAGCCACCGTTTGGAAACAACACAAAGGCAACCCGTGGATGCTGCTGCTCAATGGCACAGTGCTCAGGTGTGTGCAGGTATTCCCAGGAGCCCACTTTCCCCACACCCCCATCCCTCTGGCTCTGTGCAGGCTATCAGAGGAATTTACTAGCACCAGTGGATGCCCCCAGCAGGATACCTGGATAATCTTAGATGCAGGTTATGTGTATGAAAACAATGTTAACACGAAACATTCATTTTGGTGAGAAGTTGCTTGGGAAACTCCAGAAAAAAACTCTTGAAACCAGAACGCTCTGGGAATATCATTCAAGTCTTCCTTTCCACTGTGTTTTGCAGGGAGTGTTTATCTTCAGTGCTGTCCAAATGACTCCCCTCACGATGGGAAGTTATGTTTTCCCAAAGTGGGGCCAAGGAGTTGGCTGGTTCATGGCTTTGTCTTCTATGGTGCTGATACCAGGCTACATGGCATATATGTTTCTAACCCTGAAAGGCTCCTTAAAACAGGTAAGTCTCTTTTTCCTGACCATCTTCAGACCTGTGCACACTGATCAAAGCTTGCTGGGCAGTTATTTTCTGTCACATGTTTCTCCCTTGCTTAGCCCAGTTATTTTGCATCAAGCTGAAAAACATAAAAGGAAGCACCAACCAGAAAAAAAGACAAGAGAGTGTCTTTGCCATCTGTTGTTCAACATAATTGCCCATGTTATGTGTGGTCTTTATCTCTGGTTTGACAGTTGCAGACACTTTGCATTCCAGCTCCTTACACCTAGAAAACAAAGTAGCAGTTTATGAAATATGTAAATGTGTCCTAATTAATGCAAGGCGTACTGTCATGAATCAGGGCAGGGGATGCTCTGGGGAACTGGAATCAAACTCTTAGGACTAATCCACGTAACTCTTGTTTTGACTGTCTGCTCAGTGACCCTGTCTGGCATCTCCCTGTAATGTGATCAAAGACTTGAGCTCCTGCTCTGCGCTGCACCTGTCCTGAGTTACACCTTGCTCTGCTGCAGCGGGCAGGAGGGACACGAAAAATCTTGGGAGCACTTCCCTTTAGCCTTCATGTAAGGGATTTCTGTGAATGATTACTTCATGAAGAACACTAGAAGCCCTTTTCTCGTTGAACTGTGCTCTCAACGTCTCCCTGACTCCTTATTCCAATTTTTACAAGGAGATGACACTTCTCATGTAAGAGAGGCTTAAGTCAATTTTAAGGTCCTCAGAGATGTGCTGCTAAAGGACTGGGAACTGTTGGTAAGGTTACTGACCCACACACTGTTCAGTAACCACCTACGATCACCATATCTAATTTTTTCTAATCTGGGTGCATCCTCATTTTCCCCTCTCGAGCTCGTGCTGTGCCTAACAGCCCCTTCTTCAACCCAAGTGCTGAAACTTCCATCTCTGCCTCTGTGCTTGTGGGAGCCAAACAGTGTCACAATGAGTTTGTCAGTGTCTCTGGAAAATTCTGGAGTCAGCTGACAGAGCCATCTTTGCAAAGGGCCGGGTGATCTTTAGCAGAATTGACGTGCAATGCCTCATGAAATCCTCAGACCTTCATCCAAATATTTGTCTTCAGCAAATTTTAAAAGACTCAGGCTTCAAAGAGGTCTACAAAAAATTTCTAGGTTCTTAACTCCTACGTTTTGAATATCTCTCCTTTCGTCTTACAAAAACATTTATGTGCAAAGGGAGAATTGTTGCTCTAAAATACAGCTGCTGTTTGGGCAGAACTGTGTAAGACTATGGTAAAAGTTCCTTATCTCAGTATTGCTGTGGATTAAGGTCTTGTTTTTGAAAGCATTGACAACCAACCAGGTTGCAGGTAATGGGAGGAACCTGGACCAGTGACAGGCTCTGAGGATCTAAACTGGTCTCCCTGCAGTCTCTCCTCATTTCTTTTCCCTAGGAAAGCCCCCTTGTTAATGCCTGCTGGCACCCAACATTTTGCACGGGGTCTTTCAGCTCCTGCTGTCACACTGAGAACAGAGCTAAGCCTCTGTCCAGTAGGTGTGGCTTGGTGCTATGGCTTAGACAGGCAGTTGCAATTCTAGTTCTAATGCCTCAGAGAAAGTGTTTAGGATTGTCTTTAAAATTAATTTAAAAAAAAAAAGCAAGCTCAGAAACAGTTTTTTGGCTGCCTCACATTTATTGTTGTCCTTTAAACAGCGCATCCAAGTGATGATTCAGCCAAGTGAAGACATCACTCACCCTGAAAATGGGCCAGACCAGGCACAACAGAGCAACTCTGCTAACAAAGAAGCCTACATCTAAACTTCTGTATTGTAAAAGTACCACTCCTACTCCAGAAAAACAAAAAAATATGGTTGAATATGACCACAAAATTATGTCTGAGAATATAATTACCTACCTCTAGTGGCAAAAAAAAAAAAATAAAAAAATTAAAAAAAAAGAGAAAAAAAAGCAACAAGGTCATCTCCACTCTAAGGGAATCACCAAGGGTATGATCCAGCCATCATGCGAGCTCAGATGTTGACAGTGTTTTTGTGTTCTCCGGCAATCCACAGACTGTTAATGTTTTTATCCGTTCACAATAATAGTTGCATACCTTGGAATTTGTAAATTGATGTGCCAAGACCTTTTTAATCTACCTTTTAGCACGACTATTTGAAGTTTTGTGCTGCTGATTTTTAGTAGTTTATCACTGTTTCTTACCGCTGAATCCCAAGACTGTTATTTCCGACTTTGCAGGAGTAAAATTAAGTTTGGGTTGTTTTGTACAAAAAAGAATGAAGTATTTTGTAAACAAGTGATTTCCAGTGAAAAAATCTGCCCTTAAAATTTGTTCCAGCTGAGGCCATTTGGGGGGGAAGAGACTTCCTTCAATGAACAGCAGCCACAGCCTTTACAAGCATTCCTAGTGTAAATTGAGCTGTCTGTGGCAGTACAGCCCAGGCTGCTCACTGGCTGTACTCTGCCTTTCAGGTGACTTTCAGATAAGGTCATAAACTTCTTTAAAAATACACATACTGTTTCTTATAAAAAGAAGGTATCTTCGTGAATAAACACGTGAATCGCAGATGTTAGAGGCATAAATATGAATTTTAACTTTTTTAGCAAAGTAATATCCAAGAGCTCTTAGAGATTCCCAGGAGTAAAATGCAAAGGATTTGCAACAGAAGCTCAGAGTGCTTAAGCTATTATTATGATGTTATTATCCTACTATTATTGCATTGTCACCAAAAAGAAACCAAAACAATGGCTTAAAGATCGAAGTAAGTTCTAATTTAGGATTCCAGTCTCAGATGTTCTTTTTTTAAAGCCGTTCAAGGACTTTTAACAGTTCCTTGTAAGCAAAACACAGAATCTGGATGGGTTAGCACTTTGGGAGCAGCTCCATTTTGATTTCCACGTGACTTGGTGGCGGGGAAGGCACAAGGCACAGCTATTTCCATGCGATGCAATCCCGCTCTGGGCTCCCCCTGCATTTGCCACACAGCCAGGAAAGCCCGGCCAGCCCCTGGAATTTTTCCCTGTGTGGGGAATGCAGCGTTGGCCCCGTATGGCATCTCTCATTTGGCAGCTATATGACAGGCACGGAGGATTATGGAGAGTGCAGTAGCTGATGTTTGATTGTAAATGACTGTGACAGAACTGTGCAATGAAACATGCTTTTCAGCAACTTTTTGTGCACCGTACAATGTTAGATAGCACAATTTATGTAGAACTACTACGTGAAAAAAAAAAACATGTTACCTGTGAATGTTGGGTTTTTTTGTTGTTTTCGTCTGAAGGTGACAAACATGTTCTTGCAATAAGGTATTATTCTCAGAATGTCAAGCACATTATGTAGAAATAATATATATATATAATACACATGTATTTCAAACTACATCATAAAATTTCTGAGTATGTTCAGTAGATTCTAAACTGTTTCATAGATCAACTGTAAAATACTACGAGATCTAAGCTACATCCTAAAAGGCCATAGCTGAGATGCAAACATCCTGTAAGTCTTCGGGGTTTGTGTACATTCTACACAAACATTACACATGATACATGCACATCATAATTGTGAATTTCATTAGACTAAGGATAAAAATTCAAACTTTCTCTTTATTGTTTAATGTAATCAAGTCCCATGTTGTTCTAAGAAAAATGCAGTATTTAATGTTTGATTGTAAACAATTATGACAGATGTTTGACAGACCTGCTCTTTAGCAAAAAGCTGTACAAACGTATCACATAGCACAAACTAGTGTTGTAGAACTACTGTGTGTAAACTGTGAATAGCTGTATCTTTTTTGTAGTACTTGCCCTGAAAAAGAAAGATTATTGTATGATCATATATGCTTTTTGCAATAAGGAAATATCCAACACCAGGCAAATCTATCTCTATATAAAAATATATATGTAATATATACATATTCAAAAATATATACAGAGCCTGTTTAAAAGAGTACAGTATTATTTAGTAAATTGCAACCTGTTCTATGGACCAAATGTAAAATATTTATAAATTAAGATGCATTTTAAATGTCTATAAACGGTGTCATAATTAAAGCACGATTGTTATGTAAGTTTCCAAGAGTTTAGAGGAAAAAGAATAAAGGTTATATTATACATTAAACTCAGAATTTTGCAGTCTTTCATTACACAAACCCAAAGTATGTTAATTTTCTGCGAAGCAAGTTCCAAATGTGTCATATGTATATATATAAATATCCTTTAAATATCAAAATGCTGTATCCCACTTGTAATGCATATAATTAATCCATGCTATTTCTATGCTGTAATTAGTATGTGCATACATTATGCAGGGAGCTTAAAAGGTGACAGTTAATAGCCCTTCCTGGCATCCTGCTGCTTTAATTCTCCTGCAGGAAGATGGCAGACCAGGGACAAAAACCTGGATTTTGAAATGACCATTCCTCAAGTGCACTTGTGCGGATGCTTTGGGGTGTGAACTGCAGCATCTGATGTCCCTGACCTCGGAGCCATCCCAGGCTGATGAAGCAGCACCTGGATACTCCACAGACAGATGATCCACTGCTACAAAAAAAATCCCCCAGAAACCTGGCTCCCTGTGTCAGCTGCCCTGGCAGGGTGAGGAGATGCAGAGCTGCGCCCGTGTGATGCTGTGGAGGGATTGGCTGCTCCTGGGCTCGGAATTTAATTATCTCACTGCAGAATTGGAGCAGGACTGCATGCTGGGGAAGAGCCTGAGCAATTTAGAGAACTTGATTAGAATTGAGAACACTCCCGATAGAGGCGTCTGAAATCATACGTAGGCTTCAGTTCCAAACTGCTGACCTTAGAAAGGAGCACTTTGGTGCTGGAGCACACGGCGAGGGCAGAGCTCCAAAGCAGGCTGGGGAGGAAGGGCAGCAGCAGGGAGGGGAGGCCAGACGTTGTTCTGGAAATGGGGGATGGAGCAGCTTCCATGCTTTTGAAGTGCAGGGGGAAATGTGAGCTGTGTTTCATGTTTAATCCCCGGGCACTGGGTCCTGTGGCCGTGCCCTGCCGCAAGGGAAAAGCCGAGGGCTGCAGCCGAGAGCAGGGGGCCGTGCTTAGTGATGGGTGGGCAGGGGGCAACGGGGGGCTGAGGAGCAGGAGGGATACTGTGTTAGTGCTGTGATATTTCCGTGTTCTCCTGGAGGAATTTTCTCTTGCCACGCTGCAGAAATCCCAACAGCAACTCAACAAGAAAAATGCAAATAAGGTCACTTCTCCCCTACAGGACTGCAGGATGCCCTGAGAGAAATCTATGTCCTTGCTCGTCAGGAGTATTAGTTCAGCTACATGTGCTTTTATTCTAAAATAACATTGTGTTGCTTTGGGGTTTTTTTGTTTGTTTGTTTTAAGCCTGATTATTTCTGTTTTGTTCTGCTCAGGCCACAATGGCATTACAATTAACTATTACAATTGCTCAGCTCCCACTACTGGCTGGTTCTTGGGGGATGCCACCCAAAGGCAGGGCTGTGCAGGCGAGCTCCCGGCCTGGCAGTGAGCACAGGGCAGCAGCTCCCGCCTGCCAACATCCCTCCATGGGCATAACCTCGCCTGGCAGCTCCACTGAGCCCAGCAGGGAGCAGCAAAAAGGGGCTGCGCTAAAGAATTTGGACATTCCCGTCTCGGTCCCTTCCCCCTGGGGATGAATTCACTTCGTTCCAATGAAGAGGAGTCCGTGAGCCAGTGCACAGCTACATAGGAGCACCTACACCAGGCATGGTGAGGGAGCAGCAACGCAAAATCCTCCTTTCCCAGGAACCTGAAAGGATCAACTCAAAGCCGAGTGTGAGCTGCAGCAGCTGCGAGCCGGGGTTTGTGACTATGCCAAAGCACCACAATTACCCAGTTTCACTCCTGCTCGTCAGAGCAGGAAGGAAGGCACCAGGCTTTAGATTCCAAAGGGACTTCTTACTCCCCCCCTCGCTCTTCTTTCTCAGCTTCTCACACTGCTCAGGATGTTTAAAATAAAACTGAGAAGAAAGAGTGGGAGGGAGGGTTTTAACCCACATACAATTTTTCCTGGTTTTTTCTCGGTCTAAATCTGCCTTCTCTCTTTTTCCTGTGAGATTCAATCAATCAATCAGAGAAAAAAGGTAATTAAAGGGGATAAAAAACCCGATTATATTAGCCCCTCTACAGAGCTCGGTCTTCTTAAGAAGCTGATGTAAGTATTGCCACTTCTCATTCCTGCCTCTGCATATTGAGACCAGTCAATAACTCCACCACTCTTTCCTGCTGAAAATTTATGGACAATGGGCAATTTTCCTCTGCTGTCCCAGAAATCCAATTAATTTTTAGAGCTGTGTTGCTGTGATTTATTCTATCCTTCTGACCACACTACACCAGTGCATTCATTCAGGATTTGCCCCTGTTTTAAATAAGTATGTATTGGTGGGAGAAAACTTAAAATGTTTACAAGAGCCTGGAGTGACAGGACACAGGGATTGGCTTTTCACTGGCAGGGTGCAGGTCTAGATCAGATGTTAGGAAGAAATCCTTCCCTGTGAGGGTGGGGAGGCCCTGGCACAGGTTGCCCAGAGAAGCTGTGGCTGCCCCATCCCTGGGAATGTCCAAGGCCAGGTTGGACAGGGCTTGGAGCAACCTGGGCTAGTGGAAGGTGTCCCTGCCCATGGCACAGGATTGGAATGGAATGGGCTTTAATGTCCCTTCCAACCCAAACCAGCCTGTGAATCTGTGACTCAAAGACTTTGCAACGTAATAGCTGATCATTTTTTCTGCAAGTCTGTAAATGGTCTCACGTTAAACTCAGTGGCAAAGTTATTATTTTTGAATATCAAACAGGCTGAAGTAATTCTGTGAGTTATTTGTGAGTCATAAGTACATGCTGGTGCTAAATGTGTCCAACAGTGCCTAAGAGAAGGACAGGATGGAGCAGGCACTGTCACAGGGACAAAAACTAATGTGTTTTGCTAGCAATGGTGCTTTAGTCAGATTGGAATAGCTGCCTGACGTGCCTTTTGGCTATAAGTAGCTGAGGTGATTACAAACAAAGTAACAGTGGGTAGAAAATAGAACGAAATGTCCATGTTAAATGGAGTCTGGAGTTTCCTCTACACTTCACCAAACTGGTGCTAGAAAAGAAATAAAACTGAATGGAACAAGTCGCTGCCTTATTCCCTTACATCGTACAATTTCTGTTCATTTTAATTATTCCAAAGCAACCTGGGAATGTCTAAAAATATTTAACATGGAAAAAAAAGAAAAAAGCCTAAGAGGCTAGTTTTAGTCCTAGAAAAAGGTTTTCCAGACCCCTCTGGCACTGTCATTTACTGGCCACAGCACATGCAAACACACAGCTGCCTTTGCATCCCAGTGCTCCCTGTGGATGAAAAGCCATCCCCACACACAGTAATTACCTACAGCCAGGCCCTCTGCCCCTGCTCAGGGCATCAGCACACTGCAGCAGAGCCTGGCTGTGCCTCAGGATCCCGTGTGCCAGGGCTGATTCCTGAAAAACAGCTGTAGTCCCCGCTGCCAGGGCTGCACCTCTGGGCAGCGTCCCACAGACAGAATTTCTGTCCCAATGTACTCAAGTTCTGAAGCAGGAAGTCACTAAATATTGTCTTGTGGATATAAAGCTGTCTGGTATTGCAGGAATGGAACCAGCTATGCTGGAATGACTGAGGGGCGTTTTGAGGGAGATATCTTATGAGTAAAAGAACACATCTCTCCCTGAATATAAACCAGAACGTCAGGTTGTGTTAGGGAATTATTTCTAGGTCATTTCAGTTCACTGCACTGCATTACAAATACTTCACTGAATGAATGACCAAAATAATTTATCAAAACTATGGAGAGAAACACCAACTCACACTGTAGGCAACTAATTTTGCCTAAAAGTGACAGAGTTGGGTGATTTTTAACCTGCTCTTTACCAGCTGTCACACAGCAGCAGCACACGACCTTTACTGCTGCTCTTTCCCCAGACCCAGCCTCAGACTGGGGGGATGAGGGTGACCTTTCCCAGCCTGATTCCTCCTGCTGTATCGTGACAGAGCCTGCCTGTCAGGATCTGCTTCAAAACTACAAAGTTAGACTTGGATTTTGGGTTAAAAACCGCTCTGCCTCAATCCAAGCACGCTACTTAGAGGAGATAAGTCCCTCATTCCAGCCCACTTGCCACTGAAGACACTGAGCTTCCAGCAGCTGCCCCCAGGGATCCATCAGGTCCAACAGCCCATCTGAAATAAGGAAGTGCAAGCTGGGAACAAGGCAGAGAAGGAAGATCTGTTCTTGCACGACTCAGTTGTCACCATTATAACTTCCTTGTGGGTGAGGTCTGCAGGGGGATAACTGAGGGGCCAGCAGTAGGCACAGAGAAACAGCTGGACTGTGATTGTGGTCATCAGGGAATTATTCCCTTATCTGTGTTGTTTCACTTCTGCTATTAATGTACAGAATAACCACCTGGGGTATGGCCTCAGCAGCAAACATTCATGGCATAATGGCTTGTGCTTGTGTTGTCTTGTCCTGTCGCTTGTTCCTTGGGAGCAGATCCTGACACCTCCCCCAGCTCCACCCTTCAGTCAGGGTGATGCAGAGAGTGAGAAGGTCCCCTCTGAGCTTCCTTTTCTCCAGACTAAACATCCCCAGCTCCCTCATCTGTTCCTCACAAGACTTACCGTCATTACTTACTCTCTTTATTACCCTAAAGCACTATTTTGTGGGACCACTGTTTGAGGGTTCGAGGTGAAAAAAGACATAGACTTGTAATGTCTGGAATTAAATAATAAAATGCAAGCTTAGAAGAAAATGGCATAATAAAACAAGTTTAGAGAACATCAAGGGACCAGTGTCCTGAGCTTTGCTCTGGAAGAAGGGAAATTGTGCTCAGTTTCACCATTCAAAGTTCTAAAATTGTCAACATGAAACACTATGCACGTGTTGCATTTAAGATTCTCATTTTCACAAAAAGCTTACCCCCATATATGCTCAGAAAAGTTTTTTTCTTCCTTCTTTGCATACTCTATTACTTAACATTCAATATTTTATCATATGTTGTGTTCTCGACTCATCCTTCTCCTTTTCTAATCGCAGGCTTGTCCAGGGGTTTCTGGTATGTTTATTTTGTATTTCAGTGTTCTGGTTTGAATTTCTTTGCCTTATGAAAATCAGCTCCTCAAAGATTATGAAACTGGGACTAGTAGATGGGTTTATTTTTATGTGTTGCTGGCTTTTCAAGAAACAATTTCAAATTTTCCGAGATAATTTATTGCTATAGGAGTAGCCTCATTAGCAGCTTATATTATATAAAGATGCATATGAGAGAATGCTATGGCACCACTCTGCTCTCAAAGCATTGTCCCTTTGGAACAAGCTCTGCACCAGGAGCTCACCATCGTGTGCCCTGGCCCAGCCACTTTTTCATCGTCTCTTTTTCAGCACCACCACTTCTGCAAAGGCCACTTTTCCCTCTCTAACCCTGTGTTCTGCCATAATCAGAATTCCTCTGGCGAAGCGGAGTCAAAAATAACCTGAGCCCTTTCCTGTGCTGGGTGCTCCCAGCTGCAGGGAGCGGTCCCAGGGCACGTGTGCCAGCAGCCAGCAGCTCCAGGGACCCTGCAGTCAGCACAGGGAGTGAGAGGAGGAGGCAGAAGGCCACACAGCCCATGGTACATTAACCAGGAAAGTTTGGAAATGTAAAACTCAATGGGCTGTCAGAACAATGTTCCTCTGAAACTCTGCACAGACCAGCATTTTGTCAATGCAAGTACAAATGACAAAACTGGCTAAGTCTTCAAACGAGCCAGGGATATTTTTTTAGGGGCTGATGTATGCAAGGGGAGACAAAAGAGGAGAATAATTCATTTTCCTTAAAATCCCTAACAAGTGCATATGCTGGAGAGCCGGGTGGCAGCCTGTCCAAGCAGGGCAGAAGCTTGTCCCTTTGATGCAGTGAGATGAGCAGTCTCAGCTCAGACCAAGTGGACAACCTTCCCCCTTTAAACTGACCTCGTTCAGACCTTGTTCAGACCTCTGTGCTGCCTTCACTGGCCCTGGCAACATCCTCATGGATTTTAAAGAGAAACAAACTGCAAGTTGTATGACTGCATTAGAGCTCAATTAGTCTTACATATCTTAACTCTACAACCACTTTTAGTTCCTACAGGGTCTGTATCTGCTCAGTGCAGCTTATCCTTATTTCCCTCCATCACTGGAGAAGCCTGAGGATCTTGGCTAGGCCAAGACTCCATTCCTTTGAACACTGCAAGAACACAAAGGCACGAGCAGTAGTTTGTGTTTTACCTTGGTTTTCAAGGCAGGGCAAAAGATTCATTGACCAATCTCTATGTATCCATTTGTTTCTGCTATGAATAACAGGTCCAAATCCACAATATGGCAGTGACATGTCCATTCCCATGGCACGGTGACATCCCTGGCTGTGTGAGGACTTGTATAGGTGATGTTTTAACTGCATGAGCCTGTGCTGCAAGTTGTTCCTCACAAGCTCCCAGTAATTCCTCACATGTTTCTGTGAGGTGTGCTAACCTGAAGGCTCAGAGCTGGATGACCTCCCTGTTATGCTGGTTAACTCCCAGCCCAAATCTACAATCTCAAACCAGATGACAATCCACCTCTTCATCTACAGCTCTTTTAGAGCACCCTGGAGAATTCAGCATCTTCTCACAAGAGCCAGGACAACCAGTTCTGACTGGGTGCAGTGGTGCTTTTCTAGTCTGAGATGTGCTGCTGGGCTGCCCAAGCAGCATCCTCTGAGGAAACCTTTCCAAAGCTTTATGTCCTTTGTTGATTTGAGGCATGTCATGGAGCATTCAGATGAGCAGCTCAGCAGGACTGAAAAGCTCCAGTTGTGCAACACACAGCTGCAGACAAGATCCTGGGCAATAGCTCTTCCTCCAGCTCAGTTATTTGCTGAATGCTCCTCTGTTGCAAATTCATTTCCATTCCAGTCCCATCAGCCAGGTACTGAGCAGGAGGGAAGCACCAAATTCCACATGAAAACTCACCTTAAAAACACACCCTCACTTAAAATTAACATTCACTGTAGGCCAGGAATTAAACCCACTATCTGTTTTTAGATTTGACTCCAGGAAAATATTCCCTGAACTGCAGATACAGTAAGGAAAAGCAGAGGTGGGAATCATGCAGAGAGTGCACCTCCTGGAAGGCTGCATCCTAATGGGAAAGGAAAAGAACAGCCTTAACTTGGAAGGTGCTCAGCATCTATTTAAATGGGCCCCACCAGGTCCAGCTTCCAGTTCTGTTCTGGATAGGGATCTTTCCCAGAATTTGGAATCTTGCATTTCACAGGCATGCCATCATCTTCACACACCACTCCCTGATAAATCTTGTAAAATCCATAGAATTTATGCCACCTGGACGTGGTAAATATTCATTATTACTGCACACTTCCCACATTCAAGGTAACATGCCTTTTCTAGAGACATTGCTGATGGCTGTGATGACTCAAATAGAATGAGCTCCTTTTTCCTACCATCTTTCTGAAAGGAATTTCTGCAAAAGCAGCTATTTACCCACTAAAGCTGTCTAGTAGACTTCATCAAAAAGGCACCAACACCTGGCCCCTAAATTCAGATAAATTCAGCAATTAATACTGATGCTAAAATCTGATTATTTTACACACAACATGCGACATAAAATGGCTTTAGAGACTGCAATAGGCATTCTCCTAAAAGAAATATCAGGGCAGCATGTCTTTTTGAATAATGTCAGCCTCTTCCAGCATAGATGGATTATAAGTGGCTTAATGATCAGACAACAGCTAAAATAACTCTCTCGAAACCAAAGCCTGGTGTTATCACTCAATCCATTTCTTCTCTGAAAAATACATCATGAAGAGATTTGGTAGCACATGAACATGTCTTAATTTTTAAGACAGATAAGGTTTTGCTTATGGGAAGCTGAGAAACAGAGGCAAAGGATCCATACCAGAAATTGTCCATACCAAGCTATGATAAATAAATTAGGAGTGTGCTGTCCTCCCAGCAAACAAGCAACTAAACATCACTGAGTAATAACACATGGTAAAAACATTACTGTGACATGTAGTGCGTTTCCAGCTCTCTCCCATCTGTCCCACACCAGATACATGTGATTTTAACATGTTCAATCTGCTCTGCTGCAGAACATTGAGCCCAATTGCCTTGAGACACGTGAGAGATGATGTTCAAAGAAACATTAGGTGGTCATTAGAGTAACTTAGCAGCTAAAGAAAGCTTATCTAGCACTGAAAGTTAGGCTCCCCTTTTAGAGATGATTTGGGTCTGGAGCAGAGCTCTGCTTAATAGAAAGAGCACATTAAAAATAACTTAGATTTGTTTCAGAGGCAAAGTTGCTAAGAAGCATTATATGTAAAGAAAGGAAAATAACACATCTTCCCTGGAGAGATGATCTTCATTTCTGCAGCACAATATGTAGTTTTGGAATTAAAGCTCCACCATTGCTTTGTTTAGTCTGTCAGCACCAGATTTTCTTGGCCTTGCTTTTTATAGAGAACAAAATTCAGCTGGCGTGAATTTCCACACAAAACTAACAGTAACATGAAACCTGGGACTTCATGTTTATTTGCTATTAGCTAAAACACACATGTACAACAAATTCTTGACAGAACTGGCAGTGAAGAAAGGCAGACATCACATATCCCCAAACATCAGTTACATTTCCTAACATTTGGGAAACTCTCGAGAGCTACAAGGTTTAAATGCAAAATGCCTACAAGAAAAGGAAATGGCTCAAAGCAGAGAATTTATTAAGTCACCATAAAATACATATTTTTCATTTTCACTTCTGTCTCTTTACAATTTCTACGTCAGTAGCTCCCTGTATCACCACAACTGGTCATAACTTGATGGACAATTTCCAAAGGGGACAGAACCCTTGCAAACACTGAAGCAAAGTACTCAAAAGCATTTTAATAGAACATGGTGCTGAAAAAAATGACATAATTTTTAAAGAGCAGATACTTGCAGATAAAATTTGGAGCAGATATGGAAGGGAGGTTGTTATGGACATAGTCTTTGTCCACGTCAGAATCTGAAGAGGTTAAAATTTCTGAGGTAAATATTTCTCATTTTTCTGCCACTTAGAGGCAAAAGCTCACTTCAGCTAAATAATCTGGTCACGAAAATAGTAAAGCTGGAAAACATGAAAGATCTCACAGGGGCTAATTCATCCTCCAAAGCAGCATCTCTGATACTTCCCATGTGCAGAACTTACTTCTCACAGAATGTCAACACCATGTTAAAAGGTTGAAGGGATTGTTCAGCCTGGAGAAGAGAAGGCTCCAGGGAAACCTCAGAGCCCTTTCCAGAGCCTAAAGGGGCTCTGAGAGAGCTGGAGAGGGATCTGGGACATGGGCCTGGAGGGACAGGACAACGGGGAATGGCTTCCCACTGCCAGAGGGCAGGGTTAGATGGGAGATTGGGAAGGAATCCTTCCCTGGGAGGGTGGGGAGGCCCTGGTACAAGTTGCCCAGAGAAACTGTGGCTGCCCCATCCCTGGAAGTGTCCAAGGCCAGGTTGGACAGGGCTTGGAGCAACCTGGGCTGGTGGAAGGTGTCCCTGCCCATGGCAGGGGGTGGAATGAGATGGACTTTAATGTCCCTTCCAACCCAAACCATTCTGTGATAAAAGTCAAACTGAGAAAAAACTGTAGTAAAAGCCCAGCTGCCCTTTCCAGAAAAAGTGCCTTCAACCCTAGCATGCTGGCTTTCATTTGGAGCTAAAAATAATTAGGCTAAACATCAAATCCTTGTTTCCTTCACAGCTTCCTTTTCCCCCAGTGCCTTCAGTGCTTACAAACAAACCAGTGTGGAATGTCTTTGGGTGTCAGGGGTGAGAAATTCAGCTACCAAGCATCACAAGGAGACAAGCTTATTCTGCTGGATGAGGACAGGTCTGTGGAGCAGCTGTGCTGATTTTTAATCAACTGTGCTGCTTTCTAACATTTTGGCACCTGCTGACCTTAAGGGAATGTAATGACATCACATGCATTTAAGAGCAATAAGCATTTACTACTTGTGTAGCTAATGATACAGATCATTAAGATCCTATTTCCTAAGGCTGTCAAGAGCCACATATGGCAGAGAATGATGCAAAGGATAAATGCCAGGGAGAACATAGGAAGAAGTGGGGCTGCATTTATTTGATGAGCTTCTCATCACCTTTCCTGTGATGGGTAAAAAACTCTGGGTCTATTTTGAAAAGGGAAGAAAGAAGTGACCTGTTTTCTTTCTCCCAAGGCTGAGTACACCCCCTAGGCAGCCTGATGCAAATTGTAATTATTCAAGAACTAAGAATGGCAGCATTTATTATTAAAAATGAAAGGCAGTTTTATGCAGAAAAAATGGGTATTAGATGACATTGTGCTTCTTGTTAATTATTACATCGTGAAGGGGTGATTTTATTTTTAAAGAAGTTAAAACTAAAAAGATTTTATTATGCAAATATTTCCTAACAGTTTAGAAATTAATCAGAACAAAAATATTTTGAGTAAGTTATTGCAGATGACATACTTTTATTAAGATGTACTCATGGTTAAAAAAACTGCCTTTTCTCTTTCAGAACCACAGGAGAACACGCTCTTGACACACATGAGCTCTTTGCAAAGACAGAAATTACTTCAGGTACAAAGGAATCCTGTGATTTCTAAATTCACTAATGTGAAATGGCCTGTCACAAAGCTCTGCTATTTGCTGCCCTTTTTAAGAGATGTGTGTGGGGAGAAAAGGTACTGAGGTTAAGTGACCTTTCCTTCAATAAAATCAATCTGTTAAAGTACTGATTAGAATAAGGAGCCCTCATTGCTGAAAATTGTCCAAAAAACAACTATTGGCACTTTGTAATAACGTTTAGTTGAAAAGGTGGTGTTGGGTTGAATGTTGTAAATTATGACCTTGGAGGTCTTTTCCAACCTTAATGATTCTATGATTTCCCTCTCCACTTGGAAACAAGGAGCATTATGAAATTGTTAATTAAAAGGTATATTCTTAATTCCAAGCTCTATCCTGATGTACTTCTGGGAGACAAACAACTTTGTGGTGTTCAAAGAAAGAGGCCAAAGCAAAAAATGCAGATACAGAGTGGAGAGAAGCAGGCAGGGTTGGGGTTAAAGCCTTCAGCAACATTTTTCTTGGCAAAAAGCTGAAACCTGAAGATTTGCACCTTCCAAGAGGGCAAAGCAGAGAGAAGCAATTCTAACGGACCTTCATCCAAAAACTACCCCATTCAAGGTAGGACTCTTTTTCCTGCCAAATTAAGGTCCATTTTGTGGGCAGGTGACGAGAGTTCAATACAAACATAGGGGAGAATCATCCCTTAAAAAGCCACTTGAAAAAAAAAAAAAAAAGAAAGCAGTAGAGTAGGAGGAAAATCTGCTCAGGGATTCTCCTGTCTGGCAACAGCACTGAGGAAATGTTAGTCACCCATCCAACTTGTTCCCAGAGACCACATGCAAGTGATACTCTGTTATGGGTTTATTTAGGCCTTGATTTTTTTTTTTCTGTCTTCACTCTAAATTTGAAAGAACAAGTTTCATTGTCCTTTCATCTCAGTTCACACTGTCTTTATAGTTGTAAATGTTCATTTATTTCAACAATATTTCCCTATGTTTGGAAAATATCAATTCAATACTTTCAGGACATAAGAATAAGATCACAATAATTACCCACTGTGCTGTGCCACACAGAAATTCCTCAGTGCACCAGTGCAGGACTAAAGGGAATGGGCACATAATTCAGAGTACAGGAGACCTCTGTCCTTTCCCAGATCCATTGTGGATAATGGCACAACACTGGACATTCAGAAATCTCTCATGGCATCACAGGAAAAAACAGGCTGGACAGGACCTCTGAGGGACAGTTTGTCCAAGTTTCTCGAGGCAGGTCTGACTGTGAGGTTAGGTCGTTGCCTGGGGTCATACCCAGTTTGGAAATCCTCCAAGGATGGAAGCACTGGATGAGCAGGTGCCCCAGTGTTACCCACTCTCACTGTGAAGGTGATGAGTTCTCAGGTGTTTACCAGGACAGGTTTTACTTTAAATTATCAGTCTCTTTAAAATTTCAGGCTTCAGACTGGCGTTCCTTATCACACAATCCTCAGGGAAGCTATTTTGGAGCAAGTGGGAAGTTCTAACTACCCAGGCTGAGGCACCATCCCACCAGAACACAACCCATTTATATGATATATTTAAAACCAAAGCTAGGTTTTCACATCACAGATTTTGTCTCGGGATGGTGAAAGGAAAGTATTTTGGTTCTTTAGTAGAAGCTCAGCAAAACTGATACCACGGAGACAACCATTAATGAACACACCCTTCATCTAAATCAAAATGAAATTTCCTAAACTGCTCCTAGAAATCTTAAGGAGAAGATGGATGCTGCCCATAAAACTGATCTCTGAGGGATAGGATGGGATTGCAGGGATCCCATCATAGGGATCGTAGACCACAGGTAGTTTTCATTAAAGCTACTGATTTATGGCTTATGTTCCCATCTTTGATTTTAAACCAAATTATTCTATTTTTCCCGACAAGCCTTTTGTTTTAGGTAGACACCTTAATATGCCAATATGACGTGTAATTCAATAAATGAGAGATTTAATTAATCCAAGATTGGTTTATAAACACAGCAGATCCCATCACACTTTTTAGCTCTCCTTATTCAGTCTGCTTAATCTCCAATAACAACACTAACAGCTTCTTACTGAATGTTTTCATCTTTTTTTGATTTTTAATCAAAATCATTTTGTGTTTTATAACCTCTTCTGCTAAGAAAATCATAAACACATTCGAGAGTTATTTCAAATCCTTCCTTACAGTCTTTCTTCTCACTGTTCCCATTTCCCCAATGATTTCTTTCTTTGTCCTAAAACAAGGTTCCAACCCCATCAAAACCAGAAATTTTTTGTTATCACAAGTGACCATTTTTTAGAAAGTCTTTCACAGAAAAATATAGTGAGTGTTCTTCACCTTACAAGCCTTCTGGCATGGAGCTGACATCATACATACATATGGTTCTTTGCTGAGACGAGCCTCCAAGCAATTCAACAGCGTTGCCAGCAAAGATTAAGGACATACCAAGGTCAAGAGAAAGTAAAAAAAAACCCAAAAATAATAATTGAAAAAAAATAGTGAGACTTGCTCTGTTAAAATATTTTAGTGCAGACAAACAATCCTAAAACCCAGAAAAAATAAAACATATCTGGATATTATCAGAGGCAGCATGCCCTCTGAGAAAAATTTTCAATGTTTAATTATTTAAAATTAAAAAGGCAGCTGAGATAAAGCAGCATATGACACCACTCAGATAAACCTTTTAATAACATCAACATCAACTTTAATAAAAACTATATTTTTAAGCAGAGCGTAATGGGGATTAAGCTGATTTACTGAAATTGTGTCTGAGAATACACTGGTTGAATTTAAATCTAAGTTGTTTATATGCAAATCTGGAAAAAAAAACCCGTAAGGACCAAGATTTGGAAGATCTGATGCTAATGAAACCAGATATCATGTCACAGAGTTTAGATGGCCCAGAGTTAATGGCTCTGTGACATTATGAACGTGCTGCTTCTTGGGTTTATGTTGGGAAAACAAGATTGAAATGGAAATCTCTCAGAAGAAAAGCAAAGTATTCAGGTAAAGCACTCTAGAAATGGTAGTTTTCCGAAGCTCAGAACTCCAGGGCAGAGAGTGAATCTGATGTGGATTCCCAAGGTCCAGGCAGTGCCTTATCCCCCTCCCACACCTCTGTATTCCCTCAGACACATACAATATGTGGTTTAAGTCCTTAAATTTTACCAAAATGCCACAAAAGAACCAAATCCAGTTGTATTCTCCCTTTGGCAATTCCCCAGTCAAATGGTTCCCACTAGTTGGAATTCCCTGCTGCCAGTTGGGTTTAAAAATCAGTCTGCAGGGAAAAGCTGTGTGTGAGAGAGAGTGGAAAACGTCCTGGTGTTGGCAGCTGGCTGAGATGCTGCTCTGGTCCTCTGCCACAGCTCTCCCAGGCTTCAAAGTGGAAGGAGTTTATTTTCTCCCACCATTCCCCTGTCCAGCATTCCAGCACCAAAGCAGAGCTCAGGCCACCTCAATAAAACCTAAATTTAGAGTTTAGCAGAACATCATCCGAGTCTCCCACTCCCTACAGTTATTAGAAACTATCTAGTCTGTCAGAATTCCACTTCCCTCCCTCTCCCACCAAAAAAAGCACAATGTAAGCAGCTCCAGCAAGTTGTCTTCCCAGGAGACTGGGAGCTTTGTAAAATTTGTATCCTTTGAAATATCTTGGTGTGGATTTTGCCTCATTTTTATGTCATCCACCAAAACACAGGCTCTAGTCTGTCTGTGGAGAAGCATTCCAAGCTTCTCAAGAAGCATACCAAGGAGCTTTCCACACAAGAAGACAACTTCCATCTCTGGGGTCTTCAGCATGGGATGGACATTGACCTGTTGGATATCCCTCTCCAGAGGAGAGAAACAAAATTATTGGAGGGTTTGAGCACCTCTCCCTAAGAGGAAAGGCTGAGACAGTTGGGATTGTTCAGCCTGGAGAAGAGAATGCTTCCAGGGGACCTAATTCAGGCTTTCAAGGGCCTGAAGGGAGCTAAAAAAACACAGAGAGAGACCATTTAACAGGGGTTGGAGTGACAGGAAAAGGGGGAATGATTTCAAACTGACAGAGAGTAAGGTTAAATTGAATATTAGGAAGAAATTCTTCCCTGTGAGGGTGGGGAGGCCCTGGCACAGGTTGCCCAGAGAAGCTGTGGCTGCCCCGTCCCTGGAAGTGTCCAAGGCCAGATTAGGAGGGGCTTGGAGCAACCTGGGCTAGTGGAAGGTGTCCATGTCCATGGCAAGGGGTGGAATGGGATGGTCCATTCCAACCCAAACCTGCCAGCAAAAGGTTGTTTGGTTCAGATCACGAAAATTACATATATGCCCAATCTCTACTGGAATCAAGGAGAATTTTTGTGGATTTAAATCTAAATCCAGTGGGAGAAAAAGCTCACCTGGCTTCTTGCCTGGCAGTGATCCCTGTATAAAATACCTGAAACTAGCAAGTTCCAAATTTACTCTGTAACTGATGTAAGGATTTGGTGTCAGTACACTTCAGATTTGATTTACAAAGCCCCTGTGAGAATCTGCTTTAAGGGACCATCCCCTCCTCAGTTCCCACCTGAACACTGGAGTTCAGCAAGGATTTTTTGGGATAAAGGCTGGAGTACCCCTGCTCAGGAGCACCCCTGACACCTCTTATTGCTCAAAACTGTTACATTTCCCAAACTCACTAGAAAAAGACAAGTATTTATTCTGTCATTTTCTAGGAGGCAAAGAAGAAATGGGGTTGAAATGGGGCTGGTGAGGTGTTTTGATCATCATGTTGCTTTATGGCCACTACATCCAGAGCCAGAGCTAATTGTTAATCTGCTCAATGCTCCCTCACAAGCTCTGTCAACACCGAGTGTTCTGCATACAAATATTCTGCACAGCCTCCTCTTCCACCTACAATTCCTGTTATTGCAGGACAACACCTGTATTTCAGCACATGCATTTAAAAAGGACATGAAATTCAAACAGCACTGTGGGCACTGCCCTTCATGGATTGCACTGCCCAGGGAGCCCATGGGTAAGAATCCATTTTATGGCTATTTCCTCAGAGGTTTTCGTGCAGCCAATTCTGTGAAATAAGAGGCCAATTTAAATCTGCTGTTTCTGCTTACACCTGTAGAAAAAAATTGTGGGTTGGTGCCATTTTTTGCTTCGAGTCTGGTTTGGATGGTTTCGGATGTGATTCCACAGTTAAGCTTGTCTGATAACAAAAAGCCTGGAACAGATCCTTTCACTGGCTTTTCTCCTAAAATTCCTAAGGTGTGAACTAAATCTTTTGCTCTGCCCACAGAATCTGGCAGGATGGCACACCATCCCTCTCCTTGGTTCCTAACACAAACCAGAATAGGTTGATGGAGATAATTTCATGAAATCCAGATCCTGAGACCCGACTCTTAATACAGGACTCGGTTAAAATTATCCATCTCCTCTAATACCTGGAGCCATAAGAAGGACATACACCATCCCACTTCTTGATGGGAGGGATCTCCTTCCCTCATTATCCCAATTCATTCCAGACTTCAGAGGGTTCAACCCAAGCAACTTAAACCTTTTCATTCCAGCAACCAGAATTTCCTCCAGTGCATTTTTGCATTCTACTCACTCTAGGGATCCTAGATTTTTTTTGATTTCCAGATGACCAACCTCCTTTACACAATAACACATCTGCTGGCTGAATCCTGTTTGGTGAGAAAGGCAAGACAAGGCACCTCTTTGGTGAAAGAAATGCACGAGAGAAGAGTTTCAGCAAAAGATTTTCTGTCTCGGTGCCAAAATGAGCAATGCAATAAGGGCCATATCTGTTCATGCTCCCACCTCTTCCCCTACTGCTGTTTCCCTGCACAGGTTACTCACCTCCAGTTGCCAAGCAACATGCCTGTCTCACATGCTCTGCATCCCAGTGTGGGAGAAAAAAAAAGGGAAGAAAATATATCCTGCAGGGGCAAAATTATGCTGACAAGTCGGGAGCGTAAACTTTTTCCTCTCCTCCCTTCCCTTTCTCCCATGCTCAGTGTCTTTCACACTACATTAAACCTCATCCCACTGCTTTCCAGTGCAGCAGCACCACAGTCCTTGTTTAACCAGAGCACACTCCCAGGAGGACTTGCTCACAAAAACCAGAAGAAAGGGGGTCAGCTCACAAACATTGTTCCTTTCTGCTGAAAGTATTGGAATTCCCTCTGAACAAACAGCAAGGCTCCCAAAGGATGTTGCTCTCACAAATGTTTATATCCTGCACGTGCCACAGTAATTTAGGACAAGTTAGAGACACAGAGCATTGTGTATTCTGTAGCAATGTAAAACCCATTTTCTTTACTTTTCTTATTATCAAAGGCTTTAAAATTTGACCATAAAGCATAACTCCTCCAGGCTGCAATTTATTTCTGATGCGAGGTCGCAGCACTGCCTGAACTCTCTTTTTCTTCTGTTATCCACACACACTAAGAACATCTTAAATAAATAAATAATAAAAATAAAATTCACTTAAGCTATTCAGCAAATTTGAAGTTAATCTTTTTATGTGCCACTCTATTCCTGTGCAATCCAATTACTTGAGAGGAATATCACCAGACTACCAGTGTAGTAGAGACATATTTGTTTAGAAAGTAGACCACCCCCAGTAAAACAACTGCAATGTTCTGCTTTCCTTTATCAGTACTAATTCCCCCCCCTTTTTTTGTCCACAGAACACTCCCCACCCTCAATATTTCCCAGGAATTCCCATAGTGTAAAGCTTTCATTAAGTGTACCATAAAATGAAATATAATTCTGTGCTTATGTTCATACCTTGGTTTACAGCACTGATTCATTCAGCAGGACATTTTTCCTTGCCTTATATACCCCGTAGATCCCTCCTTTACCTCTTGAAATAATGAGTGTTCAGCACAGAGAAATGACTTTTGGTACTACAACAGTTACATTTCCAACAGGTAACACATATTTGCAACCTAAAACTACCCATAAATAGTCAAACCTGGTAACACATTTCTGCCCCATCAAAAAAAAATTCAAAACACCCCAAAATTTCATTTTAGAATGAAGCCAACTGAACATACTCCTGAAACAAGGCCTCAAATACAAATTTATCTGATTCAAACTGCAATTTTCTAATTAAACTGAAAGATTTTCAGATCTTCTGAAAATTCAAGGCTGAGGCAATCACAGTTAAATGAATTTATGGGGTTTTTTGCTCTGAATTTTCTGAGAAAGAGCAGGAGAAGGTAGCAGCAGGGTAGTGGTTTCACAACCTGGGTGTCTGTGACACTAAAATGGTTTGAGACAATTATTAATGTGGATTTCAAAACAAAAGACACATCCCACACTCTGAGCCCTTTCCTATGGACTACCATGACCATGGTACACATTTTATCACCCAGTCTCTTCACACAAGATTTGTGTAATCCTGAATAAGACCCTCAAAAAATCATGAAGGGATAGAATATGTCTCCAGTGGTCATCAGTACATCCTTCTCTTCTACAAAATGGAAAACATCAGCAGGGACCTGTGAGTCTCTGTAGCTGAGCAAGGATCCTGCATCCCTTGTGGGCTGACGATGTAAGGAGGTCACCTCTCCCAACTTCCCTTTGCTTCATAGCCTTTTCCAGTCTGAAATTCCTCAAAAACGAGCTCCCAGGTCCAGGTATCTTATCCCACTATGTTCATGGATGATGTGCCACACAAACCCTCCAAGGATTTACTGACCACGAGACTTTTAGCAACCACTGTGCTCCAGGAGACTTCAGCTGGTCCATTCATTATCGTTCCTTTGAGATGTGACAGGTTTATATCTTGCCAGCACGGTGGCATCATCACATCCAGCCAGACTAAATATAACCTTTTATTGGCCCACAACTTTGAAAACGTAAATCTCTGTAAGAGGAAAGAGTGCTGTGCAGAAAACACACAACAACTGTGCCTGCATCATAGCAGACACTTGATTTTCTGTTCAACAAGAAGAGTGAGGGGAAAAAATGGAAAAAGATTTACAGTGTTTTGCCCACAGTTGTGAGCAAAGTGATATATTTTGTTTTGGGTTGTAGATAGTAGTCTCAGCCTGCAAGCCCAGGGAAACATTTAGCTGTGTAGTACTCCTTCTTCAATAAAACACTATTCTGTTTCACCACCTCAGTCACTGAGAGAGTAACATAAATCTCACAAAAAAGAACAGGAATAGGCATTCAGTTTTAGGAGCCTAGTGGTTAAAATTGATATTTACAGGGAAAATGTGTTTTCACAGGCAGTCTCTCAAAATAGGAATGCACTCCACTGTGCAACCTTGTTTAGAATGATTTTTAGAAGAATCAAAAGAGCTTGATGAAGAAACAGGACTTCCAGAGCTAATTTAAGGAGATAGATGATTAGTGGCTTTAGGTTGAGAGAATGGTGAAATATAAAAAAGCAGATTTTGGGGGGGTGAAACCGTAATTTAAAACTATTGCCCACACCAGGACAGAGAAATACTAATATCTATCTGAACTATTCTGTACATTCCTCAAAGATCTGTTCCTCACACCGACCTCTTACCAGTGACGAAAATAAATTAGAAGGCAAACCAACTGCTCTCAGTTATATTCAATTTTTATGGTATCTGACCTCTGTAAGGGAGACTTTTCTATAAGGGAACATCTTCTGCAAGAACCATCTCAGAAATAAGCTATCCAAAAGGAAAGAAGCATGTCTGTTGACATCATCTACACCACAACTCTGACATTTTACATGGGGAAGAAGTTAAACCAGAAAGTGCCTTCTGTCTCTTGTTCCGTACCAAAAAAATTGGAGGAAGCCACCTAGACTTATATATGAAATTACCTTCCCTACTCAATTCTATGTCACGGACCATTTTAACTATAACATGCTTAACAAAGCATCTGTTGTGTCCAAAATCTGCAATATTTGATTGAGAGCAGGGATCAATCTATGGTCAATAGACAATCTAAAGTCAATCAAAATCTATAGCTGTTGGCCACAAGCCACTAAATCAAAGTGAAACAGAAGGAAACTCCTACCAACCAAGCCTTCCAAACCCCATATCTGCATTTTCACTTGTGCAAACAGCAGCAGAATATCTCCAGGGGTGCAGCAGGACCCTCCCCAAATGCAGGGATTCAAGGGAATTTTTATTCTCAAACAATGCAGTAGGTATATATCTGAATTCTCTTTATGCCACTGAGGAACTGGAGGCTATCTCCCTCTAAATACATATCTATAACCTTAATTACTTCATGGAATCAAGAACATCATCTACCAGTGTCTGCAATCTGTACTCTCATGCAATTATTGCATTTACTTTACTAAACCATGTTGATATTACATTACATTTAGGGAGGGCTTTCCTTATGTTTCTTCAAGCCTTTTATCCTTTTCTTATTCTATGATACTGCAGTGTTATTTAATGGGTTTAATGCATTACACATGGACAGAGAGAAAGTGAGAAAGAGTATGTGTTTATGTATTTCCCATAAAAAACGTATTTATCATCTACAGACTGTCAATTAATGAATTTATACAAAGAGAAAAACCTCATAAAAAAAGATGACTGCAAGTGAATAGCCAGAAATAACACGGAAAGTGAAAATGCTCTAAAAATAATTAAGGCTTGGAAAGTTGGCCAAGACATTTAGCAGCCAAAACACCCACTGGCATCTGACATATTGGCCTGTGGTCTCTAAGACATTCTTTTAGTTCTCACTTTGTCTCTTACCTTCCCTGTGATCACACTGCCAGTATAAGGGCAATTAAAATGTATGGGAGGCTGCTAAGCAGCTCTTCAGCACATGCTGTGTCCCTTGGCCAGGCGGTACCAAGCAAAGGAAATGAAGAAAACACCTTGAAAAAAAAAAATCTGGTAAAAATCAAGGCAAACTCTGAGCATTAAAGTGTTCTCCTCTCAGGAGAGCATTTTAAATGAGAGTTTTCACTGTCCCAGTGAGAGATGTGGCAGCCCAGAGGAGGCTGGGTGATGGGGCTGTGTTAACTAACTGGGGGCGGTCCTTTTATTCACTGATGACATTTTGTGCAACACCAGCTGTTGTATATGATGGCCTTTTCTATCACAGGTGGCATAAAAAGGCCAGATTCCATTCCTGCACCTTACATGAGGGCAGGTTCAAACCTTAAGGAGCACTAATATCCTACTACTTGCAGCCAGCTTATTCCAAGCACAGTTTCATCCTGCTGAGCCCTGGATGTGGGCAGAGTGATCCTCCCACCTCAGAGCTGTGAAACCACAGTGTGGTGGCACCAGAAGCACCCAGCCCCCACTAATCAGGCCCAGAGGAGATTACCCAAACAGTATTTCCAACCATCTTTAATTGCTTTTTCTGTAAACAGACATTTGCAGCTACAGTACATCCCCTGTTCCCAGAGTAGGTCCAGCTGCTCTGTGTTTCAAGGTGAGGCAAATTGTGCCCTAGGAATGCTAATAACAGAAGTCTCTTCTTATGTGAAGTATTGTTGTATGGCTTCTGATTTTGTTTGGGATTGATCTGAAAAATGTCTACATGAACTAATTCCAAGCCTAAATGTGAGGTACTCTTTGTTATTTTTTGTCTTGTTTAGTGTGAGTTGTTCATCTGGTCAACTAAAACCCCACTGCACTGGCCTTGTTCCCCGGGTGGGATGTTGCTTTTCAAACAGCAACTTGAAGTACTCAAAAATGGCTAAAATCTATAAGTTTTTAGCCCCATTATTCACATTGGATTTAACAAAACACAACTGGTAATGAACAGCAATTATGTCTTAATATGCAAATCAAGGAATTGTAAAAGGAAAAATCAACCCTTTCATGCACATAAATATCCAAAATTTTTTTTTATTTTTAATTATTTCATTTGTCAATAAATACCATTCATTCCTCTTTTGACACTTTCTATGTTCTTCTTTGACCTCCACAGTGTTTTTTCTCAGCTCATCCCCAGTCATTGATTAACTATTTTCAGATTTTCGTCTGATTCTCTTTGATGAGGATTTTGTACACACAGTGGATTAAAAAATAAAGCCAAGAAGTTGGGGGGGACAGGGTCTTGGGGGCAGGGATTGTACTATTTAGACAGCAACTGGAAAACCAAGAACTTGCTAAAGCGAAATAAAGGACTCAAATGTTGATATGCACTAATTGCAGATTAAATGCTAGACTTCTGTTGCTGACTGTACACCATCCATTGCCAAGTTCAAATAGCTAATGTATTTAGAGTGGAAAAAGCAATGCTCTGTAAAGGATTGTTTCTAATGCCACAGCATCAGAAACTTTGGAACAGCATTAGCACTGTTGAAGTGAAGCAGAGTGCTGAGAGTAGGCATTCTCTTGGAAGTTAAAATTCATAGGCAGGTACATTTTTGGGTCTGAAAATGCCCTGGTTTGAACCCTCCAAGGCTGCAACTGAAAGGCTCTGCAGCTTCACACCAGGTCAACTGGACACAAAGAAAATGGCATGTGGCACTTTTGAAGGGAGACTTTGGGAGAAGGGCTGGGAATTCAGCAAAAGGCAAGAGGGAAAGTGGCAGCTCCAGGAAAGGGAGACTTGGTGACACTTCATTCCTTCTGACCTGTTTGTCCTGCCCTCCTCTGTCAGTGACACTTACCCAGGCACTGGAAGGTAAAAACCACAAGCAAACTGCCTCTGGTGGTCTAAAAAGCCACTGGTTGGTGAGATGGCAGCTGCATAACAGGTGAAAATGGGCTCTATCTGCTACATTAAAGCTCTAATTTAATTTGGCATAAAATCACTTGCAAATCAAGCAGATGTGACACAACCACTCTCCCTTGTGTTTGGCCACGTCTGGGAACTACAGCCACAGCTGTTATGTCTTCCATGCACTGCTCTAATGAACCATCAGTAAAAATAAAACACATACTCCACCCCTGCACTTGTTTCCCTTTAAGACCTATTTGAATTTTTCTTCTATTCAGGCTCTGTCTACCCTGATAATAACAATAATCTTTACCAGTGTCTTCACTACAAAAATGTGGAATTTCTGCATGACCTGCCTGCACACCTCAAAACACTGTGTTTTATTTTAAACAGTGCACATTTGCAGACTCCAATTGGCCTGACTCATGGATACAGTCCATTGTGAAAGGCTGCTGCACCACTGCCCTCAGCTCTGATTTTTGAAGTGAAGGCTCAAAAAGGATTCTTGAAGCTTTTCCAAAGGTTTCAGTAAAGCCTTTTACTCCTGATAAAGTCTGATGCTGATACTTACACATGACTTTCAAAGGAACTGATATCCCCAAAATGACATGCCACGTGCAAGGTTTCATCAGATGATCTGAAAAGCTAAACAGATTTACTCCTAGGTATTGGTTTTGTATTGTTTTATATTTATGTTTAAAATAAACATATTCTAATTATCAACTCTTCTCTGCCTTCTTCTGGTTTCTGTGTTACCTTGTGTTTGAACTCCCTTCTGTACTGTTCTTGCTTAGCTCAGTGCTGAGAGTTGACCTTTTATTGCAATGAGAAACAAGGCCTTGGGCAAGGCAAGTACAAAATAAATGGACCAAAGTAAAATCTGACGGATTGCTAGTGTTTTAACATCAAACTGCTAATGCAAACGTTATTCCTCATAAATCACTTCACCTTCTGAAATTTCCTCCACCTTAAATTAGCCTTTATATTGCACTCACTGAGGATTCACACACCCTAAAATGTAATTCCAACCCGTGTCTTCTAAGAGGTGGTTTAATTTTTCCAGAGGAGCTGTGAAACTGTTAAATTCTTTTCTTCAGATAGATGCTGTGTCCTTCTTCTCTGACCCCAGAAAACAAC
Organism: Manacus candei; assembly: GCF_025592945.1. NCBI lineage: Eukaryota > Metazoa > Chordata > Aves > Passeriformes > Pipridae > Manacus > Manacus candei. Next base: position 1,856,947 of record NW_026138084.1, read on the forward strand.
CTGGAGCTAAATGTCAGTGTTCTGTGTGCCCGTGGCTGAGCCACAGAGTTTCTCAGCGGGTACTGTTGGGTGCTGCTAACTGGGGGCTTCTTCCACACACCCTCCCACCAAAAAAACAATTCCAAAAGAAAAAGACATTTTACCAGTGGATTTCTTTCTGATCCTGGTCACGAATTTCTATCAAATCAGAGCAGTGCTGTGCCAGATTCTTCATTCTTTTTGAGGAATTCCACAAAGCTGGTGGGGCAGGCCCAGGCTGTAAGAAAGGACTGCATGGGCAGCACACAAAGAGCACACCCAATTCCATCCTAATGCTCTGGGGAGCAGGGGCAAGTCCTGCTGATGCATCAGCAAGCCCACAAGTACCACTGAAGAAGCAGCAACACAGGACAAACTAATGATTTGGAAGAAATAAATTGGGCGTCATCTTTTATACCTCACCTAATTGAGGGAGGGAGGACACCACATATGTCACTGTTATGCTCAGTAACTCCCTGCAGACAACTCAGCAAGCTTTAAGAAGGTTTCTTCAGGAGCATCCTCCAGGTCAGATCCTGAAAAAGCAATTTTAATCATGCTAAAAAAAGTGGATAAAAGTTTTTGTATAAACAGGAATCTCCTGAAAATTTATTGCTCCAGGGCACTCTCCAGTCAATTCCCTTTGTAGGACTTAACAGAAATGAATTTTGAGTCTCCCTACAGCACCACAACTGCTCCCAGTTTTACCTGGAAACCTCTGAGTTCAAGAAGCAGCTCTTTATTATATCCAGCAATGTGGGACAGTATGTCTTTGATCTCAGAAGAGATACTTTAATGATTACACCCATTGTGTGTGTAAAACAGTTTAGTCACTTGTACCACTGATTTCTCAGTGCTATGCACACATTGATCAGGATCCTGCCTCAGAACAGCAGTTTTCTTCTAATGCCTCACAGACTTTTGCTCTGACAGTCCAGACTGTTGCTCTGAACAACTTTGTATAATTTGCCTTGTTTCCATGGTATAAAAACAATGCCAACCCACCACAATGCCAAACTTATGGAGGGGTCATTTCAGCCAGACATTCACTCAGTGACATCTATTTCTGCAGCTTTCTGAGCTTTCTCAGCCTTTTTACACAACAGGCTCCTTCATCCCATAGCCACAATAGTCCTCATTTACACTGAAGAGCAGTGGAATGATTTACAAAGTGTGGAAGGTGATTGCAGTACCATAATTGTTCTTCCTCTAAATTTACTCTCAACAATGAAGACAGCAATGGTCTCATTAACCTTATCTTGCCTTAATGCCTATATTATATTTTTGGCAGACCATGTTTAATTCAGTTACCCAACTGACCTTTCTTTCCACTGCACAGACATCTCCTTCTTGTCAGCAGGTTATCACCTCTTGGTGTGAACACAGAAGAGAAGAACTGGTTGGCTGCTGAACCAGAAAGAAGAATTTCTAATGAATTGGTCAAAAATCCTAGTAAATTGGAATCAGAGTAAGACAAAAATTTGATCCATTTATTTCTGGGTTAATGGTCAAAGTTCCCTAATTATATTTGAGTTAGTGTGTCCTTCTTTTTCTCTCTGCATACAACACAGCACGTGCATAAAACTAAAGTATGCTCACAGGCAGGTGTAGATCCATTCCTTCCAAAGTTTTAAGGGATTGAACTGACAACAAAAGAGCAAAAAACATAAAATGTCCCGGAAAACAGCTTTGGGAAATAAGTTGAGTAACCAACTTGTTTCTTACAGGTACAAATAAATGACATCTAAAATAAGTGATTTACAGAAGGCCTGATTTATTAGCTGATGTCAGAGTTGGCAGTTCAGTTAAAAAACTACAGAAACACAAATTTGTTCTCAGATGATATTCGGCCACTAAGTTTACCTTGATGCTGGAAAATCAAAGTGAAAAGCTCACCAGTAGTTAGATAGATAATGATTTGGTTTGTTTTATACACTGCAACCACTCAAAATCAGACTGCTGACACGTGAGTAGAAAGCTCATAATGCTGACATGAAAAAGCTGCTTAATCGATTAAGGATTTAAGGAAAGCAAGGATTGTAGGGAGATTTATTATATATACATATTTTTGTTTATTTTTAGCCTAATAGAATAAAGGTTTGGATAAAGAAACTTGCTCATTTTGTACATGTAAAGCCTTCTTTAAGGCTGGAATAGAAGAAGTCTTTAACATTAAATGCAAATTGAGAATCTTTGCTGAACTTTATAAGAGCCAAAACAGTTAAGTCCCTTCTTATAAACCAAACCCCTAAAAGGCAGAAGGCAAAGTGCTTATGATGAAGACTCTAAGAGAGGGTTGGGGTTATTATTTTGTCTCTGTTAGGTCTTCAAACAGAAGCTAAATCTCAGGTGGTCCCCTAGGAACTACCAAAGATATTTTCTCCTCTGCGATGTTTATAAGGAAAAAAAACAGGAAAAAAAAAAATCTCATTTATGTTAATTCCTTTGGGATTCCTACAGGAAGCCTCAAAGGCTGAAGGCTCTGCAATGTGTCACTGTCTGTTCATGCTACCCATGCTCTACGAATCCAATGAGTTTTCCTTCTATCAGTGTTATTTAGTGGATGGATTCTTTCCATCAGCTGCTTTCACATGCTCTTCCACATCATGCTCTTCCGTCTTCCACATCATTCAAAACACGTCTCAGACTATTGCCATCTCTTTTTTCTGGATAGCTTTGGACTCTGTCAAGTCCTGGCATATATAATACATTTATTTCCTTTAATATTGGAATTTTTCCTGAAGCAATTCCTTTCAAATGCCTTCAGATATCTGCCTGTATCTTGGGTGAATTCTTGCCTTATTAAGGTAGAAATACATGTGAGCTCCTGTCAGGGAACAGCAAAGTGGAACTTGCCCTTACATTGCAGATTTTCAATGACCAGAGCCATAGTTAGCTGCTGAAGTGCAAATTCCATATGTTATTCCTGAGTTTGTGCTTCTGCCAAGCAGAATTCTGTTAATTATTTTTCCTCCCGTGTTGCTTTATTTTGTAAAGTACTGCTACCGGTGAGTTTTAGAGCTCTGAATAGATTTCTTTTTCCCCCACAACAGGAATAATTTTTCAATTGCTAATGACAGTGCTGCTCCCAGTGTATTATTTTAGCCGTGGCACTGACATCCTGTCCCAAAAACCTGTGTTCTGGCTGCCCTCAGCTGAGCCAGGACTCAGCCGAGCCAAGTATGGACTTGGCATCCCCGCACCTCTCAGGGTCAGTGCCGAAAGGGGAGAGGTGAGGCACTGCACCTGGAGTTTGATGCCATGTCTGTGGTCACATAAACACAGGCTGGATGTCTGCACCACATGTGGAAGCTGCTTTTTTGTCGTTCTGATGTTTATCAAAATGCCCCAGAATCACTGGCGGAAGACGTTGTCAAAACTTCTCAGCGTCTGGGAAGTTCCCGGCAAGGCTCTTTTTGCCCCACGAAAAGGTTTTGAATGTGCTTTTGAAAGGGGAAAAAATTGCTCCAAAACCCTTCTGGACCTACCCTTGGGTTGTTTGGTCCCTTAGCTTCACCTCACTGACTCTTTTCTCCCCTTTTCCCCTTCTCCCCCAAGCAAAGGCTTCCATGCCACGTGAGCAGCTGCCAAATCTTTGCCATTTTTCATGGCACAGAAAATTCCTGGGTTTTGACAAATGAAAATGGCAAGAGGCTGCAAAACATCGCCCAGTCATAATTATCCAATAAACACAAAACCAGTGGATTTTCTTTATATTACCTTCAATCACCCCAAGAATTAAATGATACTTACTGATTTGAGAGACCAAGTGATTACCATGCAAAGAATATTTTACACCACGTATTTCTCTGCATTAAATTCTCCCTCCCCAAATCACATTAATTTATTATTTGTCTTTGCTCAGAAATGAATCACCTTACGTTCTTACATGGATACTTTTTCCACAATTGCACTTGCTTCAAATCCATTTCATATCTGCTGTTTTCAAATTAGCATCAACTTAAATCAGGAATAACAAATAAACTAAAATTTTCCCTACAAATATCATACAGGTGTTTGATGGCCATGATCTCTGAAAAACAATTTCTTGAAAGAAGAAGTAGGTAGGATATGTCATTTCTTGATAAAGCTAGAAAAGCAGAGTGCAGGAAAACTGTTGGAATAGATCCTACTCCTGTCACAGACTTCCTCCTCTGTATCTCCATCTAAAAGCTCCCTGCTCCATCATTGCTGTCTGCACAGTCATGCAAAGAGTAAAACACTTAGCTGGAGAAGGCAGATGAATTTGGTCAGTGATGGCTTCACACTGGTCCTGGGGTATTGTGGAGGCACAACAACCAGCCTGGCTCACATCTGGTAAGGTGGTGTATGTAGTCACAGTGCACCCTGCAGAGCTGATGGCACACTCCTGCTTTGAGATGGATATCTGTGGAGAAGAAATTTTTTTCTTGTCATGTCTGCCAGTCATAGACAACCACGACTCTGTGTTTGAAATTAGCATGTCAGTGCAGGGCAGATTAATCCATATTTTGGGAATTCAGCTGGAGGTTGACCCTATTGGGGCCAGTTGGAGTTGGCTGCTCTGCAGAGGTGAACCTCAGAAACCATGGGAAGCAGATCCCTGACATGCTCCTGGACTTACCAGTGGTAATTCAAAAAAAAACCCACAGAAAAACAAAAAAGTCAGGACAATTTTATTTATTGCTCTCCCACCTACATAGGTTATACTGATCCATTTCCACTCTGAGCTCCCTCTCTATCAGAGAAGAGTAATTCCCTACTGGTGAATAGTAAAGTTTAATTAACATTTATGAACTGCTGTCTAATATTCATGTGGAATTAAACAGAGAAAGAACTAACAACAAAGAGAATATACAATTCAAAACAAAGCTGGATGTAAATGTAGGGCGTACAGTCATGAATCTCATTTTCCACTCCTGCGTGGAGCGATTTAAAGCACATTTTTAACCTGCCATTTGTGCAGAGGAGAACAAATACTACGCAGTATTTTTAAACAAATAGATGTGTTTGAGACCAGATGACATATTATGCAAGAGAGAATACAAGTGGAGTTGTCCTTTGCTTTGTACCATTTTATTTCTCCATTTTCTGTTTCCACATCACATTATTTTCTCTTTCTTTTCTTCACAGTCTCTGTTGGTGTCTCTGCCTGCCCAGGCCTGAACGCTTTGCCCCGTGTTCCAGAAGTCTCAAAGACTTTTGAGATGTAAAATCCAAACTAAGTTTCTTAATAAGTTAAGATTTTTGCTTCCTCTGCTCATGAAATGAGAGGAAAACCTTCATCCTTCTCTCCAGGGTAAACCCTGCCAAAAGAAACTGGGGGAAACATTAATTTCTTGAATCCTAAATGCTATCCAGCTAAAGGCTTGATGCACCAAACATGATGAGACTCACTGGTTTTATAAGAAAGGCATTTAATTTGTAACAAAAAAAATTTTATAAAAGCCATGTCCCTATAAAATAATGGAAGAAATAATAAAAACACAAACAAAGCATAATGGAATCATGAGCAAGACACACAATACATGACTTGGAAAAAAACAACCAACCAAAAAAACTAACAACAAAGCAAACTGAAGAAAACCTGTTGATGAACAGGACAATTATTACAGTCCAGTTTGTTTTCATGTATGCAGAGCAAAATTTAATAATGAATTTTAAATTTTTAATTGAAAAACTACTTAACTTTGGCTTGAAAAAAATGAGTTCTGGGGACTGATTCTCCACGAAGAGGAACCACCATTCACATCACCCTGACCTTGGAGGGATCAAACAGGAACCCAAAGCTCGCTGTAGCTTGCTTCTCATCTCTTCTTTAAAATCAAGTTTATTAGATCAAAATCAGACCCCAAAACTCTGTCATTTGCAACAGTATTTTAGAATATTATACTGCATGAAATAAGAAACACAGATCCTGTGAAAAAGAGACCTAGTAAGTCTGAACAGAGCCCTTAGGATATCTCCAGGAAGAATTAGGAGGCTGATGCAAATTCCAATCAACTTCCCCTCAGTTAAAGGGTACTTCTTCCATCTTTTGTCTTCACATCTGAAAAATATACTTCACAATTGCTGTGTTTCCTGTCAGATGTGACTGAATGTAATTCCTGAGTGATGTTATCTAAGTACAATGCATTAGCTTCATTTGTCTAAGTGACACTTCATTCAGGTTTCTTATGCCACCTTAAGCCATCAGGATAATTTATTATCACCTTAGCCATGTGACCATAGAAGCACTTTTAGTGTGAAAAGTGCCACACAAACAGAAGGCATTTAACCATCATAATATGTCTCTAATTTGCACATCTCCCTTGGACCTATTCTAATTTACGTGTTGAATAATTTATTCTGAAACCTTCAGAAAAAAAGTCTGATGTAATACCGAGAAACTGAGGCATGTTTTCAGATGAAACAGCCTGCATTCATCCTGTTCACAAAGGGGGGGCAAAAAGAATATTGCCAATACCAACAGTTCTACAGGGGCTAACAGAGTATCTGGTGGTTTTCAGAAAGTTCAGGTTTCAAAAGCTGGGATTCTAATAAAAACCCTTTAATTTGGGACAGGGTTTATCTCCAAGCCAGCAATGAGGAGAGAGCTTGAAAATTTAATCCAAGCATACATTTATGGCTTAAACCCCGGAATAAGTAAAATTATATCATAATTTTAAGAATAATCTAAGGGTTGATTCTCAAGTCGTGTTATTAACACTTACAGTTGGAAACTGCTTGGGTTTTTTATACACTATTCATCTCAGTATAAAGATTTATATATCACTGCTCCCTTCCTCAAAACATTACAGGGAGGAAAACTGAGTGTGCCCTGAAAAGCACCTGTCAAGACCCTAATACTTTTATGGTTAACTAATACACCTTCAGGCAATTGGCTCGTACTGACATTTCTGGCTCTTCATAAATCTCAGGAAAATTAAGTCTGCTGACAGCACAATCCTTGGGCCTACTGATATCTCCTCTCTTCTGACTCCACTGCCTGTCCCAGCTGCCTGCTTAATTGCTGATTTACTGCGCTGTATTTGCAGTTCTGTCACATTTATTCATTTCTTTTAACTTCCCTGTCACCCTGCACTCATTGTCATGGAGGCCTGATATTTCCAGGAAGGTCTGGCACACCTTCTTATGAGTTCTCTTGTCAGTTCTCTCAAGCTCTGACTGATTTTCCTTCCCTACCTTTTCCTATTCTTCTTGCAAGCCTTAGATTCTGCATGTAGTCAGAGCAGCCATCCAGCTTTGACTGTCACATCACTGGGAGGCTTTCTGTTTTCTCACTGCACACTGGAACAGGTAGAAGTGAGGAATCAGTGAGGAATTTATCCCAAATTACTGTTGGCATTACACACAGTGCTGCTGCAAGGCTGAAACATGGGCAGCCTCTTAATAAATTCCTAAATAACTTAAGAACAACATCGGGAGGACTGTACAGTCTCTGATCAAATTTAAAATAGATTGCTGGAATAAATACTGGAGGCAGTGATGGAGCTTTAAATCATCAAAACCATCAAAGCAATCCAAAAATAACCAACTGCAGCTCGCAGCCATTTGATTTCAATTTAGAGTATAAATAATTGGGGGTTCTAGTTATTTCCGGGTTTCATGTCTGATTTTCTGCTTTTTAGACTGTTGTAGCCCTTGTGATATTTTATGATATGAGAAAGCCCATCTCTCCTTTATCTAAAGGACTAGTAAAAGCAGTGCTTCGTGTGTATAAAACTACAAAACCTGTGGCTTGTCCTGTTGTAGCATTTGGAGATTTTGGGAAAGGGGGCAGGGAAGAGGGATTTTTACATTCTCTGCTAAATCCTTTTTTTTTTTCCTGCAATGGTGCAGCAGTTCAGATTTGCTGTAGGAAGTGCTGGGCTTTGAACATACCTTGCAGGGCTTTGAGTTCTGCTTAAAGAGCACTTTAACAGGGATATGATTAGTGGTCAAAATACTTGGCTAAGGCTCAGAACACAGAAGCTGCTGTCTCTTGTGGCTGTCCTAAGTCCTAAGACACACCTGCATTACCAAAACCTAGAAGGAACTTCCTTGCAATGAATAAAACATAAGCATGCACACAAATAAAACTGATAGCAGCTCATAGCCCGTGTCCCCCAGACACTAAACTAACTGTCCACTTATCCTGTTGGAAAAGAATCTTATCTCCTATGCAGAAGGTCCAAAATTTGTAAAAAAATTTGTCCTCTAATTGCTTTTTAGGAGAGAAAGAAAATCTTAAACCAGCCCCTGCCTGCAGGTCCAGCAAGGTGCTCTTTTCATTTCCCCCAGAACCACAGAAATGCCACACGGAAATTTTTGAATGCCAGCAAAGTATTTGGATGCAAGACGTGGAATCTGATGCATTGCAAAGACTTTGGAGGTTCTATATTGCAGATAAAGCACCCTGTAGGTAATGCTTTTTATTCTTTTTAGCAAGAGGGTCTTGTTTTCTGCCTCACTTTGCTGACTCCTGACGGTGATATTTTTCCATGCTGGAATGTCTGTTGTGTGTTACAGAGAGTAGAACTTGCTCACCCCTATTGCCTGCCCTTGAAGATGAAGAGCAGCCAGAGCCTCATCAGGAATTCAGCTTGAAGAAATGAGCATCTCTTATCACTGCTCTCAACAGCTACAGATAAGCCTCCTCCTCGTTCCCCTTGTTGTCCACAGCACAGCTCTTAATTTTGGATCATTTCCCGCTGTATTGTCAAGCACAAAAAGGAACTTTCTGAGCTTTCATTTGTGCCTCTTGCCATTGTGTTGGCACACTTGCATTTTATTAGGTGACCACAAGAGAAATTAGTGTTGAAACTTCATACAAAGGAAAACACCTTCCTCCTTCCTTACAACTGAGTTCTTCTGTAGATATTTAGATCCTTGGGGAGCTCCTCCTGTCCTATTCAGGAGCCAGAAGGTAATTAAATCATGCCTTTTCTGGTAACAAAGGAATTATATGCAGTGGAATGCATAGGTTGGCCAAAAAAAATCCCTGAGCTGGCCTCTTTCCCACAAAGGAAACTGGTTTGAGAACACAGCACTGTTTCAAAAGGCTCATATGGAGAGGTTCCAGTCAACTGGAAGCTGGGAAATGTCCCAGTTTTCAAGAAGGGTAGGAAGGAAGACCCTGATAACTACCTGTCTGTCAGTCTCATTTCAGGCCTGGTAAAATTATGGAGAAGTTTATTCTGGAAGTTATTGAAAAGCTCTTAAGCAACAATTGGTCAAAGCCAGCATGGGTTCATGAGGGGAAAGTCCTGCTTAGCCAGCTTAACCTCTTTTCATGACAACATTCCCCCTGCAGCTGACCAAGAGAAGACAGTGGATGTGGTTTTTTCCAGATTTTACCAAAGCTGTCAATACTTTCTCTCGCAGTTTCCTTCTGGACAGACTGTCCAGCACACCAATAGGAAGGTGAATAAAATGCTGGGTGAGGAATTGGTTAGCAGGTCAGCCTCAAGGGGTTGTAGCAAAAGAGGTGACATCAGGCTGGAGGCCAGTCACCAGTGGGATTCCACAGGGCTCAGTGTTAGGGCTGTTCTCCTTAATGTTGTTATAAGTTATCTGAAAGCAGGAATTGAATGTACACTGAGTAAGTTTGCCAATATCAAAGTTAAGAGGATCTATGGATTCCCTCGAGGGCAGAGAGGCCTTACAGAGAGTTCTGGATAGACAAGAGAACTGGGCAGTCACCCACCATGAGAGGTTTAAAAAAGCAAGTGATGGATTCTCTACCTGGGGGTTTGGGAAAACCTGGTTCAAACAAACTGGGGGATAAGAATCTGGAGAGCAGCCCCTCAGAAGGAGATGTGGGGGTTTGGTTTGATGGCAAGTTTAATATGTGCCAATGCTGTGCCCTGGCAGCCAAATGGCCAGTTGTGCCCTGGGGTACATCAGTCTGCTGAGGGAGGTGATTGTCTCACACTGTGCTGGTTTGGCCTTTCCTTGCATGCACTGTGTGCAGTTTTGGGCACCTCAATCTGAGGACATCAAATTGTGAGAAGCTTGTCCAGAGTGACTAAGGGGCAAAAGGCATCAAGGGCAAGACTTATGAAAGGCAGCTGAGATAATTTGCTTTGCTCCACTTGGAGGCTGAGGGGTGACACCATTTCCATCTGCACCTTCCTCCAAAGGGGCAGGGGAGAGGGAGGTGCTGGGCCCCTTTTTCTGGTGACCAGCAACAGGACAAGACAAAATGGACTGCAGCTTCATCACAGAAACATTCAGTTTGGACACTGAGACTGAGAATGTAGTTGGTCACTGAAACACACTTCCTAGGGAAGTGGTCACAGCACCAAGTCTGACAGAAATCATGGAGTGTCTGGACAGTGCCCTTAGTTACATGTTGTAGTTTTAGGTAGTCCTGTGAGGACCAGAGAGTTGGATCCAATGATCCTTATGGCTTCCCCCCAGCATAAGATATTCTGTGATTCCTTCCATGCAGAGGGCAAACATTTGGGTAGGTCACTGTTAACTGTGATTCTGCTGTGCTCAGATTCAGGTAGCTGTCCAGCAGACCTTGGCTTTGTTTCAAGGGGTTTCTGAATTTGCCATTTAAGACAAATTATCCTATTCAATGATTCTTTCTGGGAAACAGAGAATTCCTGTCACTCTAGGATTTTCACAGTCAGAAAGAGCAAGCAAGTGATTTTGGGGTTTACTTTGTCTTAAGAGCTTTGGACTGACCACTGTTGTGCTGGTGATTCGCCTCCTTGCTCCTGCAGGCTTTCAAAGCATCTAGACTGAGAGACCTACTTATTCCATATTCAAGAAAGAAGCTGATTTAAGTCACAGTTAAAACGCTGCAACACCCTTGTACAGACCTTTAAATCAACCCTTTATTACAGATGCTTTTCCAGACTTCAACAATTCTGCAACAACTTCTACTTCTTCTAATTAAGGCAGCACCAAAGCCATCAGTTCTCTATTTTTTTTTTTTCCTGAAACACAGCACAGCATATCTGTTGCAACATTCAGGTCAGAACATTTCCCTGGAGTGGTATAGCCATCATTGTCCTGTACCTTCCCAATTTATTACCATCACCCCACGAGCCCTGCTCTCCCCTTTGCGTGCAGAGCTCAGGCTAATGTGACATGTCAGACTGCACAGCCACGGCTCCGCACGCCGAGGAGCTGCACAAATAAGAAATGTACCAAAAAGGCACTGAGTCAGGACACTGCTCCAGGGCCAACCTGGATGTGTTTCAAACCCCCCATTCTGTCAGAGGCTGAAGGAACACGAAGGAAATGTCTCACAATAACAGCAGTGGACAAAACCTTTTCTAGCGGCTCCTTAAGCCATCCATCACTGGGCTGCTGTGTCATAACTGAATCAAAACTGATCCTATCAAGACTTTGAACCATCTGAATTAATATAATCTCTGACACGTGCAAATTACACACAGGACAGCAAGTGTTGGGGCTGGGATTTTTCTTTTTTAAAGGCAAGGGTGAATGAACAAAACCCCAGCGTGTATTTGGAGCAGGAGACCTCTAAATGTGACTTTGCCTTCAGCTGCACCTGCCTTCATGTGTTCCAAAAATACCTTGATTTGATGAATCCCTCCCAAAAGCTTTGCCCCGAGAAAAAAAACAATCTTCCAAGAACTTCAAATTCTGACATGAACCCCTAGAAATTACATCTTCAGAAACTCTCCTTCTGGGAGTGCTGGTGAGGGGATGGAATTTGCGTGAGCTCTGGCCCAAAAGCAAAAGCAAGGCAGGAATAATGAGGAATTTATTTCTCCAGACCAGCGAAAAGACTGAAATATTTGTCATTTTCTCCTTGGTTTTCTCCCTTACTTCACTTTCAAGTCTTCAAAAATTCCAGTCATCATTTATGCAATGCTTACATCTGTGTAAACATCTTAGCTAATTACTCAAGTTACTGGTGTCTAAACAGAGCCTCTACAAGAGCCTGACAGTGCTGTGTCAGACACTGAGATAACACACTGCAGGAGGGGCTGACTAACACAGGAGATATATTTGGGGTTTGAGGCTGGTAAATCAGACAGTTTTGGTTCATTCAAGGTACCAAAAGATATTCAGACAATTTGAACAAATATCATAAATGTGCTGAATCTCTACTTGTGTAGTGTCTGATAACTGCAATACCTGAACAAAAATGCAGCAGTGAGTTCTGGATGATATCACGGGCCCAGTGAAGAGTCTGATGGAACAGATTCACTGCAGAGTCAAATGCTCACTGTCCAAATGGATTCAAGCAGGTGTGTGATGATCCAGGGAAATTTCAGACTCTGAAGAGGAAAAACCTTAAATGAACCTATACAGTATAGAAAGATTCTTGCAAGCAACAGAAGCATGAATCAGAAAAAAAAGAAAAAACAGCAAGCCAAAAATGTACTATGCAAATGATGGTTTAATATGGTATGCAAGGAGAAAAACTCTTTATTCATAACTATGAATTGGCAATGAAAGTGCGTGAAGGACAAAATTAGTTGTGAGATTACTGCTCCTTAAAAGTATATTTCCTGGTCATTTTCTGGCTCATATTTTGCTTTCCTCTACTGTAACTCTTCCCCAAAAACATCATTTTTGGGGGAGGATGTGAGATTTTAAAGAGCCACATTTGACTTACAGAAGATCAAACGTAGTTCTGCATCCTTGATAGTGTGGCACTCATTTGGATACAGGGGGTTTGTTTTGAGGTTCACAACAGCAGCATAAGTGCCCTGTGGCCAACAGCAGTTTCTGTCACCCTGAAGGGCTCAAATGCTTACCTAGAAAAAGGACAAGCAGTGATTTTTTGTAAAAATAAATTGTGTTTTCAATCCATTTAAAAGGTGCCCTGTTAAAAGGAATCTACGGGAAAAATTTGTACAGCTGTACCCAGTGAAAAGCTCAGATTTCCTGGAGAAAATTACTCTGGGGAGGAACAATTTCCCACTCAGGGAAGCCACACTAACAGGGAAGGACTTGGCCAAACTGGCACAGCTGCTCAATATATTTGTGCCTCTGACCTGCCAGGAGTGACGTCAAACCCACCGTGTGAAGCTGGAGAAATGAATGGGTAGAGAAAACATTACACTTGGAAAAAAAGCCCAGGTTCTGTGGATGGAAGCTGTGCAGGGATTTACCACCAAGTCTTCACAAATGAAAAGAGGAAGCCACGTGAAAGCCACGGCAGAGATCCCCCAGGACCTTGTTCAGGGCAAACTGTCAGGTGTTGATTTTTGAAGGTGTTTGCCTGGTTTTCAGGGGGCTTTTTGAGCAAGGAGTCAGTCACCTCAGCAAGGGCAGTGAAAGAAACTGTAGGTGGATTGAGGAAGCTGCTTAAGCCCAGAGGATGATGCTGTCACTTATAAGAGGGCATTTTGGGACTGCAGCTGGAAGCAGCAGTGAATGATAACAGAGGTGACAACGGTGGAGACTGTTTTGGTGCACCCGCTGCTCTGACCTCTCCAAACTGGCAAGGCACTGGTACCAACCACCTCAGAAATCTATCCCTGCTCCTTCAGCACGTGTGGGAGCTGAGGACTCTGGAAAATCAGGCCCTTTTTAAGTTGGGGTCAAGCAGGGACTTCTCGTCCTGCTGTTGTACACCAGCTACTTCAGACCCATGAATTTCAGGTACTTCAAACAAGGCAGTTCCTTACACATTGTTCTACAGGGACTTGGAACACACTTCAGAATTGTTATGGAACTAACACTCACCCTTTTTCCTCCTTTTATATTTGCATGTCCCAGTTTTATTTATATCAGCAGTCCACGAAGGATGGTACAGCACACAGTGAATACACCTACGGGAAAGAGGTTTTTCTGGAAGCAAGCCAGGAAAATATCATCCTAAAAGGTGATGTTTCATAATTATTATTTAATTGCTACTTTTAGTTCTAGTCCCCTCTAGACTGTAAAAGCAATGTTTATCTAACCAGGCAGTAGGTAATTTCTCCAGCCAATTACTGCTCACCAATAGAGTTGATTATCAAGCAGAGAATATCTGATGCTCTTTGTGAGGCATTCATCCCCACAGAAAGAGAGTGAGGCCATCAGAGAGGCACAATTCAATCAAATTAATTGCTGCTGATGGGTTCTACAACAACCTGCTCAAATCCACTACCCACCTTTGCCTTTGAGGTGAGGACTCCAGTAACCCTTCACTGACACAGACTCATGAAATCAAGCACGAAGAAGGAAGAGGAAAATGAAACGTCAGTACCTTCCCCCCACACCACCCCTGCAAAGGAACTTTCAACACTAAGATGATCAAAATCAAATCCCTAATGAAGCCAGAATCTGCAAAAAGAGTACCCTGTCCCTAAGGCTCTGTGACTAATAGCCTTGCAGTTTATACAGAGAGGAATAGTGTTAAAAAGAGAAAACGGTCTGTCAGCTAAGGCACTTCTTTGGAAGGTTAAGAGATGTTGGTTGACATGCCCTCAGACACAAGCAAGAGCTGAATCCAGGTCTCCCACTCTGTGGATCAGCCAAGAGTCCAAAATAAATAGTCCAAAAATAAAATTAAAAAAAAATGTAGAGATAGAGAACTAGTACTCAGTTTTGTAAATTAGACTGAAACCTTCTTTGATAATTTCCTTCTATGTTCCTGCTCATATTTAAATGGAAATATTCATTTCAGTATTTCATTTGAGGGGGATCAAAAAAATAGATACTGAGCCCCCTTGGTAGCAGAGGGGAGCAGTGGAGATGTGCTTGGGGTCCAGGTCTGTCCCTACCTGCTTGCTTCAAAGCAAGCTGGGAAAAACAAGGTCTCCCCCATGTTTGTTCAATAACATAATTAATAAGTGGGAATTCAGTGCTTTTTTAGAACACCAGAGAGGTTTTGCTGCAAGGCTGAGTAGCAGTTTTATTAACCTTAAGGCTAACACTCCTCTGCTGCTGGGGGTGTGGGGAGGGGAAAGGCACTAAAAGGTTGAGGACAAAAATGCCCTTCACCCTCACATTGATTGAGGCACATCAGACAGCAGCAAAGTGGCAGGTCTTCAAAGGCACTCATTAATTTTGAAGGAAAATAAATTTATTGGAACATATTAAGTTCTGGTATATTTATATATGAATGAAGCAAGTTAACATTCACTCTGCTGACATTGTGTTGTCAGTTAGACCTCACACACACATGGTGTAAGGAGCAATGATCCTGCTGAGAATGCAGTTAACTAAAATATCAGAATTTACATCACTATTGGCACACAGGTTCATATGAGACAGCACAGTCAGACCATCAGGACCACCTTCATGTGGTAAGGTCATACTGCCACATTACTGTTAGTGTTGTCCAACAAATACAGAGTCTCCAAATTAGGCCTTATTTTCCCACCATCAGCTTTCTTAAAACTATTGGGAAATGCTTCTTATTTTCCAGTAAGAATATTTTTCTTCAAAATTAAGCACTTCCTTTTTTCTGAGACATCACTATCATTCCCTGGCAACATCACACAATGTCACCCTCCAGACAAGCACTGCATCAACATGAAGTCTTTTTATCCGAGTATATGAAATAAACCCAGTAATTTCAAAGATGTGTTTCCTGTCTTCTTCATGTGTGTTTCCAATTTCTAGAGGCAATTCTGCACCTGCTAAAAGGTATCTCTGAGTTTGACTACCAAGGGGTAATTTTGTGAATAAACTGGTGAAAAAATCCGAAAACATCTCAAATGACCCAATCACAGCCAAATTTAACTGCTGACAATTTCCATTATAACATTCTGTCAGTTCTTGGATACAGGAGGTCACATTTTATCCTCAATCACCAGTATTTACTTGCAGAAGAGGCATCTGAGGTAACACAACTCAAGATCACATCATTTATAACAATGATGTATGTGCAAGAAATTCCTGTTTCTTCCTGCTTTTCATACCTTCCCCTCACACACTCTGAAGCCAGACAAAATTTCAGGAATCTGGAAGGAATGATAACAGACTTGCTTCTCCAGACTGAAAACCCAGGTATGCTTCAATTGGAGTCCAAATTTCCATTTCCCTGGGGAAATGATCAGCCAGGTGAGTTTACGTGATCTTTAAAAACAAACCTAACAAAAAAACAACACCACCACTGCAAAAAAAAAAAGGGAAAAAAAAAAGCCCCAGGCAGATAACTCAGTAATTTGTTTTGTAATGGCAATCAGTGTTTATCTTGTTCAGATAAACACTGAAAGTATTCGGGGAAGGTATTTTGGATAAAACAACATAACTTCATGGACGTATTAGAGCTTTGGTAGAACACAACACCTGGCAATCTGTACCTTTATATTTAAATACCATGCTGATGTCTCAAAGACAAATGCCTCCTAAAAGGATCAGGAGGAGGCAGGAATGGCTGATGGAATCCAGTTTCAATTCAACATTATTCTACTCTAAAGCAAAATGGAGCATGGTCAGGCAGAGGACCAGCTCATTAAGCTTTAATGCATAACTGTTGAAAGCCAATTATTAGAAAATAAACTCACACTGCTTTATTCATCCAGTAAAGTTCAATAATTAGAAATGTTAAAAATCTAATATTTCTTAATAATACCATTGTGATATTGGCATAAATGACTCTTTTTGAAGAAAGCTACCAGCCAAGTGAATTTAAAAACCTTTCCCTAAGCAGAAAGACACACCAGATATTTGAACATATTGGTTTACAACACAGCATGATTGCCAAGAGAAACCTTCCCAAATATCTCCTGGTAAATATACATAATTTATTCATTTATTCTATGAAAGACACACGCTGTTTAGAACCTGCCTGACCTCCAGTGTAGCAGAGACTTTACACACCAAGCAGTTAAATCCCAATAAATTGCATAACTGATATCTAATTTATGCTCATCTGCACTCACTTTCTATATATTTACTTAGACATTTCTTCAGTAAAGAGTCTTAATATTGTCTCCTTGACACCATTGTAAATAAATTCCCTGCTGAACCTCATTTTATATGACAGCAAATTGTGGGATTAGCACCGAAATGCAGAGGCTTTGGGTTTGTTATTCCACACGTGTCCCTCAAGTGGATGCACTCCAGGTGATCCTGTCTGCTTCCACAGGCAAAGCTGAGTTTGTAAAATAAGGTCCCTGGATTCTGGCAGGGTCAGAGCCACACAATTCTTTAGTCATGGAAGGAGAATGCACGTTTTCCATGACATTGCAGAAAACGCAAATATTTCTATTTTGTGCACCTTGATGAATAACATCTCTGATTTTTAATTTTTTTTTTCAATTGAGCAAGACTGCATGTGCATGAGGAGGGATGTGAGCTTTTGGATATTCTAATCAAGTTACCACGGGCTGGGGGTGGGGGGGAAATACAAATCTGAAGGAACAGATCTCCTCCAGGCAATTCTGCAATTTGGAAAAACTCATTGTGATGTCAGTTCTGGAACAGTCAGAGCCTTTCAGTTCAACACTAATCAGGATATATTTTAAGCAAGAAGAAATAAGTGACCAAGGAATAAATCTGAAAATTAAGCAATAGCAGTGGATTTAGAAGTAAAATTATTTCGTGAAATGAGATTAATTTTTATTGGGTGTTCTTTCAGCATAAACTTATGGAGGTTTTTTAGGCTTTATTCTAGGTAAAGCTGCTTGGTACATATACACTGTATATTTTTATGATTCCACTTATGATCACTTAACTAATTAAAGTAATACACAGTACTTTTTAATGTGTATCATTAATGTGTATAATATTTATTATTCTCGAGACCCAGGTGAAATTAAACTGAAAGGCAGATGACAGAATCAACTGGACTACACACCAGGTACAAAAATTACCTCATTTCAGGGTCAGGGCTCCAGTGGGTGTTTGAAACATGAAAAGGTTACTGTTCAGACATTCTGGTCAATACACACACCTGCTATAGGGAGGGCCTCCAAGTTCATGCATCCATTTAGGTGTCCCTCAAAATGCTCATTTTTAAAATACCAAATGTGAAGGAAAACAGTTAAAAAAATCACAGTGGAACAGGCAAAAAGAGCACACTATATGCTCTTGTACACTGCAGAACGTATGGAATCCTTTCCACACATTCCATTGTAAGAAAACAAGAGGAGAAAAAAGAAAGAATGCAAGGTTTTAGTGGTGAGGAAGAAGGAAGTAGCAGGAAAAAAAACCCATATATGACATATATATGAGAGGGAAGGAATTATCTTCTCTATTATATTCTTCAGGTGTCGTGTTCAAGCAGCCCACAAGTCACCCAAATATCCTTTCTTTTGTATATAAACGGGAAAACTGAGACAAGCACTGCAGCAGAGATGAAAATAGAAACCAGCTCTCCTACAGCCAGGCCATTTAAAATATAAAACTCATTAAGGCAGACATCACAGACATACCTTCATCAGCAGAACTGTTCACCCAGTGTGTGCATATGTACATCCTTATATATTCCATCCCTTTCACAGGTGTTTTACAAGTAACATTTACAGTTCCCTGTTACTTAAGCCTCGATATGTCCAAACATAAAAAACATACATTTTTGTTAAAATTAGCTCCTCTTTATGTGTTTGTGATTTCCTTCCAGAAGCTGGAGATTTGCTGGGACTCACAGATGGCTCTTCCAGGCCTGAAACAACCTTATAGCCTTTTATGTATTGCCTCATGAATTCTCTTCCCACAAGTTATTATGAGTATGATAGATGGAAGTACCTCACACAATATTAGTCGTTATTCTACTACTTTCCTCTATTGGATATAAATGTGTGTTTATTCTCAGGTGTTATTAGAGCATCACTGGAGTTAATTGGCTGCTGTCACGTGACGTTCAACATCTTGGTTTTGAAAGCTCAAATTTAATTTATCTGCTGAAAATTATTAAAGACTAAATTTGGAAGATTAGGTACTGATCCGTAATGCTGAATCCTCTGTAATTATTTCACAGGGTAGAGTCAATGCAGAAGACCAGAAATATAAATCCATAACATCAGTGGACACAAAACAATTGTTGTTTTGGTATATGTGTAAAATACCAACACACATCATGCAACAGAAATGATGGTGTTGGTGGGAGATGTGAAATCTTATAAATAGGAGTGAGTTTACCTCAATATGACTGGGTTTCTAGTGTCTTTCAGCAGCTGAAAGTACTAAGTAACTGTAATTCTCTCACTTTAATTTGATGATATATGTCAGTCAGATACACCATTCACGTCTGCCTACTTTTCATAAAGATTCTTTCAAGGAAATGGTGGTGCAGGAGATATGAACAACTAATGACAGGAAATCCCAAGGCATCCCCACTTTCTTTTTCTTTACCTCAGTTCCAAATACCTCATTTTTGAACTTCTTTAATGTTTATAATATTAGCAGAGTTTTGCTCTCAGCCCAGACTGTACATTACTGGGTAACAGAGCATTTGGGTTCCACAGAGAATAGTGGGGTGGAACAGATAAACACAAAATGAGCTGCATGCTAGAAAAGAGCCTTTAATATTCAGTATGTTCTCAAATATCTTTTGAGCCAGAAATGCTTAAAAAAAAAAAAAAAAGGAAAGGAAAGAAAACAAATTTACTGTAAATAAATAAAAAGCAGTGTTAACCAATGCTCTCCACACTGAACAATTGTCTGAAGCAAATAATAAATTGCTTGAAGTAAAGGAGTGAAAGTTGAATGCAATTGCAATATGGGATGTGAGAGCTGGAGCAACCTTTGATCAGAACAGGTAACACATATACTTATACATAGTTTAAATTTATATATATAGTTTAAATATAATTCTCCTCCACTACTGAGGCTCAGCTGCATGTAAGAAACCAGTTAGAGGACTCCCTCCAATTGCCCAGTAGAAACAGAAGCTGTGTTAGATTTTATTTTTTTTTTTTTTTAAACATCACTACAAGTCTTGAGCTTGTCTCAGCTTTCAGCAGGGCTCCATATGGCTCCTACAACTGCCAAGCAAAGTACAGTCATCAAACCCACAAGAAATTTTCAGCCAAAATACTGCCTTAAATTGACTAGAACTTTGGAAAACGAACAGTGGCTCCAAAGTTTTGTTTGATGTGCAGGGCAAAAAGAAACCTACAGAAAGTTTAGCAGAAGAAAGAAATGTTAAAATATATTAAATGTCTTAAATTCACTGAATCAAGAGCAAGGAGGCAAACTAGGGTTAAGGCTCCTGAGACTGTGGAGCTTATATTGGAGTAATTAGTAACCCAGGAGCTGAAATCCATTCTTTCTTCCCCTCCAAAAATTCTTCATTTTCAAAAGTCTCCAATATCTTTTTCTTTCCTTTTTAATTAAGCAAAAATCCCACATGGAACATAGCCACTAGCCTA
This sequence comes from Manacus candei, assembly GCF_025592945.1. Classification (NCBI taxonomy): domain Eukaryota; kingdom Metazoa; phylum Chordata; class Aves; order Passeriformes; family Pipridae; genus Manacus; species Manacus candei. The sequence goes on from NW_026138084.1 coordinate 1,877,172, forward strand.
GTTTCCTTGGAGAAATCCAATCCTTTTTCTGAAGACTTCAAAATCCACAAGATTACAATTTAGAAATTAAGAAACTTCAGGTGGAAGCACGGAAAAGGAAAAAAGACAGTTTTTTATTAACAAAATCTGAATAAACAAGAAATGGTGCAATCAAAAACTATCAGAAGAAACCAAACAATACCTCGCTCTGAGATGAGCTGGTCTCTCTCTCTCAGTTGTTCTCCACGAGGTGTTCCATGGGGAAAAAAACTTCCTCCATCCTGGAAGAAACAGATGGGGTGCAGGGAGGGGGAACTGGACACTGGGGGAAAAAAATCCCAACATCTCTTTTCAAACCAGTGACAACAAGGTAAAAAAACCTGTTAAGAAATTAGTAAACAGAAAAACTCAGCCGGGAAGAAGGTGGAGCCCAAATCCAGGAATTCCAGAAGTGCAAGATAACATAAAAAAGGGATCTCATTAATCATTTAGTCCTCATTAATCATGTAGTCCTCTTACTGGAATGGGGTAAGGAGACAAAATCCTTCTCTTTCCTTATCTTCCTGTGGAATATATTGGTCCATTTGGACCTGGAGCCTGCAGCCATTGTTTTCACGGACTCAGGTTGTGTGGACAAACTGAATTGTTTCTGGATTACAACCTTTGGTATGTACAGGGCTTGGGGCAGGGGCAGGCAGGCCAGGACTTTTCCATCCTGTTTATAGCTGGGATTAGGGGTCAGGGATACACAGAGAGGTGTTTTTCATCAAACAGGACAGCAAGTAGTTCTTCATTACAGTTACAACTGGCAAAGCCAGTCCATAAAGAGATTTATCACAGGGTTCCCAAGTCTGCCTGCTCATCACAGACAATGCAAGAGTTTCAGGGAGCGAGTGCAAACAGTAAGAAGCCTTGGGATTGAAACAAAAGCAAGGAAGAACTAAGATGTCTTCTTATCTCTGCAGTGTCATGAAGAATTTGCATTCCCACATCTGCCCCTTTTTTGTTTTCTAGCTGCAAAATCGAGGCTTGCACAAAACTACGATTAATCACGTGTTGTGCACAAGGTAATAAACAGGGAATACAAAGCATAACACAAAGGAATAAAAACAGGCCCGTTAATATTACTATAAAGGCTTTCTTTAACCAGGGTCCTGTACTAAACATATCAAGCCAGCCAAACAAGCTGTCTAAGCCTTGCTCATTGTCTTCTTTGAGTTGAGCTTTAAGTTTCTTCAGCTTATCAATGCTTTGATGTATCCATTCAGAATGACCACTGAGATTCATACAACAAATTCCTTCAAATTCTTCTCACCCACTGATGTTTTAAAAAAAAAAAACCAGAGTTTTCTTAGTGTAACAAGATTTGGTGATTCACCTGGAATCTTGTCTGGATCCTCACATGGGTCGTCAAGGAATCCTTTCACTTGCTGAAGCAATTAGAAAACAAAGACAAACATTACTTTAACAACAAAATTTGCATTCCCACAGGATCCCAATATTCTATTTGCCTTACCCTCACATGAAGGTTAAGTCTTCCCTCAGGAATTTGGAAGAAATAAAGCACATGGGGTAGAAGGAGCAATTAGATACATCTGTTGAGTGTTTTCCTCCCTCTTTGTGCTTGATGGGAAAACGCTGCCTGCATTTGTAAAGCTCTAACACTTGTACCATTTCAAATGTCTTTTCTTTTGCCAAGTGAACTCTCAAAAATTAGATATTATTGTAGAAAGCACTGCCTAATGAGCCAGTGTCATTTAGAATATTCAGATCTATATTGCTACCATCCAGTTTTCAAGCCCTAAAAATGCCATTAATAGGCTTCAGAAATACATGGGATGGTCACAAGGACAATAGACCTGGGTTACAGCTGTTCCTGCAGCTGCCATAAGCTTCACATGCTCCAGAGATGACAGTGATTGATAGTCAAATTACATTGCCAGTTTTTTATTGTGTCAGGCTCATTATTAGACACAATGCCTTGGTTGCTCTTGGGAATTTGCTTCATTTAGCTGTTCCCAAGATGAATTCTCCCATCTCCACAGAATAAGTTCACCTAGTAGAATAAGTTCACAAATATATATATATATATATATATCAGAAATAAACAGCTGATGTGGTATGAACAATGCAACCAGTAATATTTCATAATGAACAAACGAAATAGGATGAGTTGCAACCACTTTTAAAGTCAAAGAATCTATTTCTAGGGTGGCAAAACTTTCCATGAGACAGCTTTTTGCATTGCTATGGTTTCACTTTTTAAAGCACACTATCATTATGTTCATAGTGCACTTAACAGAGAGCTTTTTGCAATACATTCCTACATTCACACCAGTATTTGGTATTTACAGATCACTAGTTTCAGATTATTTTTAACATTAGCAAATCCTGACTCGTGGAGCTGTGAGGTAAACACCGTGGGAATGGCAAGTAACAACACCTACAGTGATTTCCTAGTTAAATATTGACATTCTAAACATTCAGTTGGCTGTTTGGGGATTTTTCATTCTACTTTTCTTAACTGAAATTAAGCAAATTTAGCCTTTCCTTAGGAAGGCATTTTTGCAAGTGTTTCAGGTTTTTTTTCTTTTTGGGAACAGAGTTCAGAATAAGTAAATCCTCTCCCTTAAAGAAAAAAAAAAAAGAAAAGAAAGAAAGAAATCAGCAATTTGCCTCTAAATCACAACTACACAAAGGTAGGAAGTGGATATTTAACAGAACCCATGGCAGACTTGCATGTTTTTAGTGGCTTGAAAGATAAATGGCCTTAAAAAGTTTCTCACTTTTGGTGAAGTGACCTAGGACTGTTATATTGCTCTAGAAAACCAGCCCTGCTGGACAGGCACAAATAGAAACAGGTTAGAACAAATCCAAAGGAATAACATTCCTCTCTTATCTCCATATAATTAGAACTGCAGAAGGATCTTCTGTTCCTTGCTCCATAATTACAGTAATCTTTGCACATCCTATTGAAACATCTTCACAAGTTTCTCTTTGCTGTGTGAATCCAAGCAAACTTTATAGGGAAATATAAAGGGACCTGATTTCCCCCAAAGTAAACAAAAAAAAACCCTGTAGACTGATGATGGTTTACCAATTACATTTGAGCTGCAAAAGATACAGGTGGAGATGTGTGTGGATTAATATGAGAAGGTTTCCAAGCATGGCATCTGTCAATCACTTAAAACACTTCTTAAATAAAAGGCAAACCACAAATTTAGTGTAATTATCCTTCATGCTATACCTTTTCTTTTTCTGTCCTTTTGGTGTTCCAGATACCTCTGATTTCAAACACAAATGTTTCTATAGTATTATAGCAGAGAGTAAATGAAAACTGTAGCACTGTGACATACCTACAGTGGATCATGTTCAGCCCAGGTGGATTTAAAAGATAATTTAAGTGCCCAAATCTCCCTGGATCTCACATTGAGCCATTTTTGAGCAGATTATTGCAAGGGGGGGAAAAGGCCCTGGCATTGAGGCAGCGTTCTAAAGGAACCACAGGTTCACTAAACATTAAGGTGCAGTAACCTCTCTGTGAGAACATTGTACAATCACTGTTTGTAGACAGCTCCCTCAGTGGAAGTCAGACTTGTCTATGGGTTGATTACCCTCTTTTACCTGAATCCATATTTGTACAGGAAATTGCACCCTCAGATGTTTTTCCCCACCAAATTCCAGGCAAACACCTTGCCACGGAAAACATTGAACTATCTAAAGTGTGCAGAGCATTTCCTACAGTGCCTGACTTTCAGCAGCCAGGTAACACCTTGATCTGCTTTATTTAGCACTTTGTTTCAATCCTCTGTATTTCCACCACCAACTTGAGCCAATTTGCTGTGGCACTGCCCCCACAGCTGTTTCTGTGCTTGTGCTGTCACTTCTCTGGAGGTTCACTGCTGGCTCAGGGATCACAGCCACTCTTGGCAGCTTGCTTTCTTTCATCTTCAGCTTTAATGACAAAAAACTTCTTTTCTCTATTAAAGCAGTCTCAAAACTCTACTGTGCTCAGGGCTGGGGTGGATCTGCTCTTTCTTTGGATGAAAGAGCCCGTTTTAGAGGGAGAAAAAATGTCTAAATCTGAAGCAAACACTCCACTGGATGTCTCCACCAGATTCCATCAGGTTGTGTGTTACTAAATATCTATATTCCTATCAGGACTGAGGAAAACAGGATATCAGAAAAACAATTTGCAGAAAGAAAGGACAATGGCTCCAGTGCCATATACATCAATCCTTGCTCTGAGTCAGTAAATGTTCTGGGTTCTACTGCCCTGAAAAGAGCACTCGAGTGAGAATTTATTCAACTAAAGATACTTTTAAGTCCCAAAAACATTAGACAAGTGTTGCCACAGAGTGAGCTTGACCACCAAGAAGCAGGACAGGAAGCAGAGGGTTGCCAAATATCAAGTCTGCCCTGCACAATCAAGTACTGGGTAGGGGATGTGGGCTCTGCCAGCTCTCCAGACCTGAAAACCTTCAGAGATAAACATATGTGAAAATTAACATTAAATTTACAGTAAAAGTCAGGAATAAAATGCCATAAGATTCAAAGCATGAAGTAAAGAAAGAGCCCAGTGCTCATTTCCAAATTGTGTTTTGGCCTCCAGGAGAGATACACTGGATTTTTAATTTTAATTTTTTTTTTTTTTTTTAATGTCTGTAACTGGTTATTTTGCACATCCAGAGTCATTCCAGACAGTTTTGGAAAAAAACCTCTCAAGTTTTGCTGTCTGGACACCTTTGAAAAAACAGTGGCTGCAGAATGATTTTCATAGATATTTTGCATCTCTTTTTCTCTATGGCAATCAAGTATATTATACTTTAAAATCCATAAAGTGTATGAATCACGTACTTATTACTGCCTAAATTCCAGTTTGTAATCTCTATGGCTTCTTTCTTCTTTTTAATTATCCCTATTCTCACAGAGATAATTTCAATTCTTTAGTGACTACAGTCAGAATCTGAAGTGATCTGTTATATGACAGCAGGGAAAAAAGGAGATGGGGAAAAGGCACATCTTTCTCCCTATTCCATTCTAGATTATTTGACAGAAGTAAATATATCTGATTACCAGGTCTAATTAGTAGGTGTTTACTTAGAGCATTGGTAAAAAAGAAATGCTTTCATCAGAAAATTGGCCTGGTGAAGTAACTATGAATTAACCCCTAAATCTGGTCACCAAGGTTGTTAAATGCTCTCTTCACTCCTTCCTCTTCCTTCATGTCCAGTGTCCTCAAGTTTACCATGCACTAGTCCAGACAAAATAACAAATTGCTTCATTGTGTCTCCACTTCTAACTCACTTTTTCTGTCCTCACTGACCATTTTCAAATAAATCAAACAAAATGATTTCCCAAGAAACTACTGAGTTGGCACAAAGCCCAATAAAAATGCGTATAAATTTGGGCTGCTGGCAGAGCAGGACTACAAAGAACGAGGTTTTTCTGAGGTTCTGACATGCTTTTTATACAGAACAGTAAGTCCAAAACCTAAAAACATCTAAAAGAAATTAGATGTTTACACAAAATGTAATAGAGCCATTGAACTCCTCTCTAGAGGTTCAATTTAAAAAGCAAACAAAACCAACAAAAACCCAAAAAACCCCAACAAATTTATGGAAGACATCTTTCAAAAGAGAAGACATCTGTATCTTGTTTACCTAACTCTTACATTCTTCCCTTGTCATCTGTCACTGGCCTCTGTTGAAGTTATAGTATTGTTTTATATATTTAAGTCTTAAGTTATACATATTGATATATATATATTAAGTTATATATAAATTATATATAAAGTTATATGAAATTATATATAAAGGGACTATTAAAGAGTCCCTTTAACTCAACCAATTTTCTAAGTGCCAGTCATAAATTATACATTCAAAATATAAGCAGGAATAGTTCTATTAACATATGTTTGTTTCACTCAAATTAATCTTGTCTGACAAAAAATACTGGTAACCTTCCATGACATAAGAGAGTGTTTTAGGATTTAGTGCACCTGTAGGATTTCAAGTATACATATTCACTGTAGAAAAATTCATATACACTAATTATTGAATTGCTTTTTATTGCCTGAGTGAAGTGTAGCAAAGGGGGCACCGAGATTTGTGCTTTTCATGTTGCTGAGCTCACAGAGAACTGTCTGCAACCAACACCTACGTAAAGTGTAAGTTTTCTACAACATCTAACACTGAAATTCAAAGCCCAAGAGGTTTCTAAGCACTGCTGGAATAATAATAACAAATAGAGCAAAGAAATTTAGTTGCAGGAATGAAATTTAATATTTTCCTCCTCTTCAGACTTCAGAAAGCCACATTCCCAAAGGAAGTTGTGTGGCTCCTCTGCCAAGAAAAGAGGGGATTAGTTTTATTTCCTCATACATAGTTAGGGGCGGTTTTTTAATCAAACATTGCCATCCAGTGGCAGGAAGAACAGTGGTGTCATTGCCAACTAACATGTTATTTTTCCAGTACCATCTGGCCTCGGAATGACATAGGCAAATTAAGTACTTAATTTTGTTTCCTGCTACCACGTGCACTTCTAATTTTACACGAGACAGCAGAAAGATTATGCAGGTATGAGAGCTCCTGGCTGAAAGCTCCTGGCTAAAAACTCATCAGAGCAAATGCTGAGAGTTGAAAAGCATTTTTAAAATTTTCCTTGGCATTTAAGCTCAGCTGGTACTTTTCTGGTACTAGCCTGACACTCAAGGTAGCTTAGAGTCTGTCCCAGCTTACACTCCAGGCTGGAATTATGAAATGAACCCTTGACCATGTAAAGCAGACTGAGAAATCCTCCTCAGGTATCCACAGCTCTCCCCAGAACAGATCAGCCTCAACCTGAAGGCCTGGAAAGCACAAGCCCTGAAATTTCAGCTGCTCTGAAACATTTACAATTATATCCCAATTCTGAACCCTCTGCCAAGCACATTAACCCTCTCCTTGCCTCTGGGACTGGCCTTTTCCTACTATTCATGGCCTGAGAAAACCAGGGACTACAGGAAACAGCTCGTTCAGCCCTTGATAATGAGCCACGATCAGCTTTTTCCCTAGATGAAGTCTTCCCTTTCACCAGGCACTAATTGAAGGGATTCAAAACAGCTCCTTTAAAAAAAAAAATAGGGGGAAAAAAGCTAAGCCAGAATATAAATTCTCCTTAGGATATAGAGTCATGTTTGTTGGTACATTTTCCAGAAAATATTCAGGAGATAAGACTTTTAAAGCTTATGGATTTTTTTTCTCCCAGTTTCTAATCAGAATTCCCAGAGGTTCTGCAAGAGTTGTTGACCTTTTATCAGAGTCCTCTAATTATGCTCATTATCATTGTTAAGAAAAGATCACAGGGACAGAATTTGCATCTAATCTCTCACAACAGGGCTCCTAATCCCAGCACCACAATCAGAAACAGTCTCAGACATGTTTTTACTTCCCAGCTTGGCAAGAAAGACATCAAGTCTCTCACTCTGGTTTATTTTTTTTACAGAGCATCGTCAGGAGTAGCAAGATCCACTGTTTCAGTCCCATAATTTAAGTTTCAAAACTCCCTCATTTTCCTAGCTTACACCTTGTTTAAAAACTTGAATTATTCATTACATTGTCATTAAAGTTATTCATTAATTCCATATAATGAAAGAAGTGCTGAGCTGCTACACATGTAGGGTATATTTTTTTTAAGCAGGATAAGATTAGATTCCTTCCATAACACAATAAATTTACTGGGGTATTTTACTGCTGATATAGGTATTGGTTGGTATTCCTTAGAAGGAAACTTTTAGAAACAGCCAACAGAAGTAAATAGTTCAGTTTAAGCAGTAAGTTTTTTGGCTGATCATTTTCATTATTCATGAAATCTCTATACACATTGTATATCCTAGCACAGTGTGATTTTTGCCTTGTTATTATTTTAGTTCACAAGCAAACAAAAAAAAAGAAGCTGTTATGAATCAGAATTCCACCTGTAACACTTATTCTCCTGTATTATTACTCTTTAGCTACAGCGTGGAATCTTTGCTTGACAGCAATTTATCAAAATATATGAAGATGACCTCCAAATAACAAGACTAATAACTGCCAGCTGAGGCTACTATTTCCTTTCTGTTCACAAAACACAGGCAACAGTTGTATAAACACCAAAATGCAGGGAATCCAGACTTGTGGAAATGGCACGTTCTAATGAAATCAGTAACACTTGGAAGTTAAACAGAAATGGTAAACATTTTCTCAAAAGCCTTTGACGAAGAATGTGGGATTTAGAGTAAACTACTTGTTTGTTTGCTTATTTCAAAGAAAAAGTATTTGAAAATCACAGTAAGCATATAGCTGAACCTCATTCAACAAACGTATCAATTTCTGCAATATTTATAGGCTTTTCTATAATATTTATTGCTGAGATATTTATGCACCTCAGGAGGAAGAGATTTCTTTTCTCAGCTCCACAGCATGGCAAGAATGCTTTATGCATCCTTGCAGATGGGGAAGCTCTAAAAAACCACCTTGGCTGGGAAAGATGTCCAGCTCTGCAGAGCCTCCCTAACAACAAGGTTAATTCTTATCCCCCATTTTAGGTTTAAGGATCTAAATTATTTCTCAGTGATGTTTAAGGGATGGGTGTATCACTTCCTATTGCAGCAGCTTTCAATCTTTTAAAAGAAGCTCTAAGTCACTGAACAGTCTGACAGACTACACTGAAAAAAGTATTGCAAAAACATGAGCATTACCCAGGAAAACCATCATCTTGGAATATGACAAGATGAGTAATAAATACAACAAAGACAAGGCATAGAAAGGAAATGAACAAATAAAGACTGTTTTATACTATGATTATACTTTTTGCAATAGCCAACTATGTTTGATAGTCATATTTATACAGCTTACTATTGCAGGATGCCCTCCTGCAGTTTAATACTCCAGCTTGCAGGATTCTTAAGGCCCAATGGCCATAAGATGCCAAAGTCCACCAAGGCCAAAAAGAACTCCTTCCCTTCATTTTTTATCAGGGCCGAGATCTGGCACCCACATGATCGTCTCTAGTTCAAATTTCAAAAAATCCAGCCTGTACTCAGACACGGGAAAACACAGAACATTTCCATTTAAACAGCAGCTAGTCAGTCTAACACCAGGAACCACTCTGGTCTTGGGTGGGGATTTATTAGGACATAAAAGGGAAGGAGAACAGAGATGACTGACTCGGATACAACTACTCTGGATACTCCACAAGGAGAACAGTCCTTCACTTCCTCTGTGAATCCCTCAGAGCAGCTGACACTGGTGGCTTGAATAGTATTTATGAGAATGTTTCAGCCTGTGAGTAATCCCTTATCCTGTAACTCCCATGGACTGAAATATTGACAATCCAAACTCAGTATTTGAACTGAACTGACCAGTTCCTCGGTCTTCCTGTGGCTGTGTTCATATTGCTCCTACCTGGACATTTTGAACACTGACCAGCTCCTGCCTAAATAACAAAGCACAGCATTTTCAGTCACATCCTATTTATCCCCCTTTCCTGCTGTTACTTCTGTGATGTTCATCGCTCTTGCAGTGAGAGAAATAAACAGGAGAGGAAATTTGAGAAATAAAGGATAAAAACTGGCTTTTGTGGCACATTTTTGAGGGGAACTCAATTTGATTTTTGAGGGGATATAAAGTCACCTAACAAGACTGGAATTTCAATGGGAGCAGAAGATAAAACACCTGGAGAGTCCATTGGGTCTGGCAGAGCTGGGCAGGTACAGAGAGCGACCTTGGAGCTCCTGGAATTCCGACTTCAAAGGGGACAGAATGTGATAGTGCACAGAGTTGAGAAGCAAAGAGCATGGCACTGGGTATGTTCCGACAGTTTGCTGGGCTGTTTCTGTCCTGACACATTTTTGGGGGAGAGAAATAGGTGGAAGTTTTGGACTGTGAGACTGAAAACTACCTGATACTACACACAGCAGAGAGTGAAGGCACAGTGCACCTTTGGCTGCGTGTGCAGTTTTCAGACTGCAAGGAAGAGGAGCCACCACACGATTGCAGCGCGAATACAATTTTGCAAATAGAAGAGAAGGTCAGTGAAATCCTTTTGTGGTGACACATTTTCTTTGAGGGCCGTGGAGGACGTTCTCAACTTCGGCTCCTCACGTCTGGTGGTTTGGAGAGAGCGATGTATTCACGTCTTTTTCGAGTGTCCGGCGCCATCGCGTGGTCCTTCCCCACCATCGCCGCTCCAACCAGCCCAAAAACCTGCAGAGGGTGGAGCAGAGGGGACACACCACGGCCAGGCCCTGTGGAAATCCTGGCAGGGAGGGGAATTCGGTGGTACTTGGCAGGTGCTGTGTGGTTTTATCAGCTGCAAACCAAGGAGGAGATGTCCTGCTGCTGAGCCAGCAGTGGTGGCAAAATTGGGCAAAATCGTTGTCCTCAAATGAACTTGATTCATTAAAGCCTAACTGTAATATTAACACACCTCCATCCTAAAGTTACTCACCTCCAAGGTACAACCACCCCCCCACTGGGCATGCACTCTATATTTTTTGACCAATTTTACAGCAACGAGCAACAAAGGTATTTATTACTCAAGTCGCTCAAGTTCCACCTAAACATAAAGAAATAGTATAAAAGTAAGTTGAGAATGGAGGAAAGTTAGGGAAGACTACATCAGCACTGCTGGGATCAGCTGATGGGCTAAACCTGTCTTACCTGTCTCCTCTCCCATAGGGATGTCTATTAGGTAAGAACTATTAAAGGGGATAAAACTCGTCTGTATATTGCTTTAAATATGTTTTGCAGCCAGACACTGTCACTGGCAACCTTCAAACTTTGACCTGTCACAATTTTACATTAATAAGGACTGTCATTCCCTAAACTACTGATGGTGGTTGCAGGTAACACACTTGAATGAAGTGGGAAGACCTGCTGAGGGGTCTCCCTTCTGCTGTTGGCTCAGCCCCCTGAAAAGGGCACACCTGAAGGCTTCACTCCCAGCCTCATCCCACTGCATATTGAAGGCACAAATAATAACCCAAGTTGTGGTGTTGGGTAATTGAATCCGAAATATTTTCCAGAAATTTGACCTTTTTAATGCTGTGAAGCATAGCACTGGAGTCCACCTAATACTAGAAACCTTTGCTGCTTCTTGCAGGGAGAAAGTGTCCTGCCTGGGTAAGTCTGATTAAAATAACACACAGTTCCAAGCCGATGCTTGCTTTATTAGAATCTCACAAAAATGTTAAATTCACAAGTTATGACGCTTAAGGATCAAAACCTCAAAAGTTTTTTACTACTTTATTTCCAAAAGCTCTAAGTTGTGAAGAAAAAGACATTCTAACCCAGCATCTTCTGAATGTTACTACGAAAATGGAAACGAAGTAGAATTTAATTTAAAGATTTTAACAGCTGAGACAAGCAATGTGAAAAACTGAATTACAGAAGAAACAACACAACCCAACAATCATGCTACAAATTTACCTTTCCACAACAATCAGTACTACCAGGTCAGTTCTTTCCACCAAAAAGGTGCTGTAGTGGCGAAAAGATGATGCTGGGGAAACAACAACAACAACAAAAAGAGCACATTAGACTTAAAATACTTCTCTGAGAACTGGGAAGAAGGCAATTTCTGTCCAACAGAAAGACACAATGACAGCACAAAACAACACAGAAGGAAACTGGAAAAAAAGAGGAAACAAAGAATAATTTGTGCCCTGACGGTCTGGTCTCAGTCATTAAGGGGATGGCAAACACCACAATTAACAAGAAGTTTTATTCCTTACACAAAGTGGCTGTTCTTGGCTGGGGAGTGCATGGCAGCAGTTGGACATTGGTTGGTTTTTAGTGAGTTAATTTTCTAAGGGCTGTTACAGAGATCCAGTGACCCTCTCGTGTGTTCTTTCACAAAGACAGTTCAGAAGAGGAAAATTTTGGGGGAATGCTGCACCTTACCATGAGATAAAAGGATATTCCTGAATGTTTCTTTGCCCTGGGAGACCTTGGTTTAACCACAGAAAAGAAGTCTCCGTCCTCCAGAACCGTGCAGAATCCCCTGAACTGCCAGAATCAGCCTTGGCACAGGCTTAGACAGAGCCAGGAGTGCATTTGCTCACTGCTGCACGATTAGTACCTTCTCCAGAACGTTGAGAGACTCCTTCCTTCTGACTTCACATTTCCTTTCTTTCCTGTTTGGTCCATTTGCTGCAGCAGCTGCACTGCACCCTCAGCCTGACTGGCTGCTGCTCCTTGTTCAAGGGCAGATTCCACACATTTCCCTGTAGGAAACAGCAGCAAGAGCAAAACCACAACCTCACTCACTCCACACTCCCTGTGTACCCACTGGAATGGCATGATCCAGGAATTCCTTACTCACAGTCTTTACTAAGGGATGCTGGGCTAAACTTGCACTCATTTGCTTTGGAAGAGTTCTGAAAGGAAAAGGAACCCAAGAACTGTTACACAATGCAAAATTCTACTGTACAGAAATTTTAGTTTGCTTGCTTGTTAAGCAAGCACTAAAAGTACCAAAAAGGCAAGGTCTGTTTTCTTGTTGTTTTTTGGGGCTTTTTATCTGCTACTGTGAGGACTTTCTTCATCAAGATATTTTTACACCTTCCTCCTCAGGACATTCACAGGTCTAACATAAAGCTGTAATTAATTTAGAAGAATTTAACGTATCAGATAGTGAAATAACAGGAGCTATGGCATGAGTAGAGATTTCAAAAAACATGAACAGAGGAGTTGTGGGAAACAACAGCCCCTGGAGATATTAGCACTGCTAAGACACAGTGTTGGTACACAGATTAACTGAGAAAGGACAGAAATGAAAACTGCCAGAAGCAAGAGGTGGGCCAGGAATACCTGTAAGGAGGGTGATCAGCAACCTAAAGGACCACAAAACCCAAAACCATCGTGTAAAAGCACAAACAACAAAACCAACATGTTGGCTTCTTTAGGAGAGTGTAACCTCTAACAGAAAAACAGATCCACTGCTGTTTCCCTTGCACTAAACAAAGAATCACAGAACCATTCAGGTTGGAAAAGCACTCCAAGATCAAGTCCAGGAGCTACTGACATGTTTTTTTCCTAAACCTAATCTTCTCATCCCAAATAAAAAAACCCAAACAAACGGGAAGCATGTCACAGAATTACTTGGGTCTGATTTTGTAAAACAAATTCCACACCAGGAAGAGGATTTGTGCCCATGATTTCACACAGTGCTTGTTACACCTGTTCTGGTATTCATCAACACAACAGTTTCTGTCTGGACATCCCCCTCAGTGCAACAGTGCCCTGACTAGTGCAAATACCAGGGACAAGGTAAGCAGAGTGGGAAGAAAAAGTGACATAAATTTGAGAGTCAAATAAGCCTGCTTGTTTTAGAAAAATTATTCTTCACTGAATGCAGTCTTCCTCCTATCCTGAAAATCTAACAAACCCATCAAAACAAAGTTTTGGGCTCCTTTTGTGGGCAATCCCAAGAGAAATGAGTGATTCCTTGGAAAAGACTCTGTTCAAAGATTTTGAGGGTGGGAAAGAGCCAGGAAGAGGATAGTGTGACAGGGATTTGAACTAAATTTACAATGGGTATCCAGAAAATGGACAAAATGCCCAGGGACATTTGGGAGGATGAGTGACACCCAGGAGGACACAGGTGTTAAGGACAAGGACTAAACAGGTGCTGTTGCTTCTTTCTGAATATTCTGTAACTTACCTTTTCAAATCCATGCTCTGCTTTACTCATCTGATGAGCACAATCAGCTCCAGTTCTAAAAATAAGTCAAGTAAGTAAGAACTGAGTTTACAAAATGTCACAAAAAGGAAGCAATCCTGTAAATGGCTACTCCAAGTATTTCATTAGAAAGCAGGACTTTAGTACCTCTAGCCAACAAGATATATACCTTTAATCTGTATTTGTATTGACATTTCAAAGTCTACCTTAAAAAATTAAAATATGCACTTGTTCCAGTATTAGGCTTTCTGCTCTTCTACTAAAACTAACAAGCAGTTAAAGGGAAAAAAAAGTGTTACATGACATGGAAAGGGGGATGAGCAGTGAGGTGAGAAAGCTTGAGAATCCTACAAAGTTACAAGGGCAGGGAGCAAAGAACCACAGAAAGGGAGCTCTGTACAGGGAGGTGCAATGGGATGCATGTGGAGAATCCCAATCCTGGCTTCACACATTGTGAGGTGCTCAGTGTCACTGGGACTGTCACCAGGAGATTCTGGTTCCTCAGCACTCAGTAACACCCCAAGAAAACCCAAATCCCCCATGAGAACTTAGGGGCCAAAAAGCTTGTCCAGAAAGATGAGAAGACCAAGAGGTGGTATCACTACAGCAGACACACTCCTTCCTGGGGCAGAGGGGATGCTCAGCCTGGATGAGCTCTTCAGTCTAACAACATAACTGGAAAAAAATGACAGAAGGCTTGAAGCTGATGCTCACCAATTTGATTTTGAATTCAAGAAATTACAATTATGAACTGTTTTAATCATAACTGCTGGCTAAGACCTAGAGAGAACTGCCAGACTGGATCATGAAATAGCCCTTTTTGTTCTTGTACTTTATTAATTTACAGCTCATGTGTTGGCTAAAAGAAACCAGAAAGCATCCTGAATCAGGGGCTCATTCCTCCCTCATTTCCAGCTGTTGCATTGTGACTGGTCAGGGGAATGGGAGTGGGATTAAAGGACTACATTTGTATGAGCAGGAAAAGGACTGGCTTCAGACTGCTCCTGTTATAATCTCTGCATGGAACACACTTGGGAATGGGGCAGGATATAAGGCAAGGAATGATGACTGGACACAGCCTGTGCAGGGGAGGGGAAAGGTGTGCACAAACACATTCCACCACAGGGACAGCTCAGGGACTCTGTCACTTGTGACAATTCAGCACAGACTGAAATTTTCTCTTTTTAAAAGCTCCACTCTGTTATAAAGAAAGAAGCCTGCTGGTCTGTAACTGATGTTGGGCCTCTGGGAGATAGCCAAGAACCAAGCCTAAAGTTAGCCATGAGCCAGGGCTGCCCCCTCGTGCTAAAGGTGGCCAACAACCCCCTGAGCTGAATTAGGCAGAGCTCTGCAAATCACTGCCCTCAAGCAGCAATCCCTCCCCTCCACTCAAGGCTGCTGGAGTCCCTCTGTGGGCTCTGTCTGGACTGGACTCCCCAGGACATGACTGGGACTCACTGAGGTGAACCCAGCAAAGGGCCACAAACATGGTGATGGGATTGGGGAACCTTTTGTATGCAAAGAGGGAACCTTTTGTATGAGAGATGGCACTGTTCAGCCTGGAGAAGGCTTGGGTGGGCTCTTATCAATGTACACCTGATGGGAGAGAATGAAGGACAGGGAGCCAGGCCCTCCTCCACAGCACCTTCTGGCAGGACAAGAGGCAAAGGGCACAGATTGCAAAACATGAAATTAAGTCTGAACACCAGAAAAACCTTTTTGACTAGAACTGTGGTCATGCACTGCAATGGGCTGTCCACAGTTGTGGTGTTTCCACAGTTGGAGTCCATTCATGACCCGAGGGGATCCATCCTGGGCAACTTGCTCTGGGTGACCCTGCTTGAGCAGGAGGGGTGGGGACTCAGTGATATCAAAGGATCCATCCAACCTCAGTCACTCTGTGAAATCCAGAGACAGAGATCTACTTGGGAATCACCATGACAGGTTTAGCTACCGAAGAAACCAATGGGAAAGATGTGTGAGAATACTCATGTGCACCCACAACATGTGCAATTTGGTGAGACTTGAAAGCACTTGGAAAAGAGCAAGCTCCAGGGTGTTTTGCCATCAGCCTCGAGCTGAGAGGCAGGCTGGGGGGCAGCTGGAAAGCTGTTCCCAGTTGAAGAACTGTCCTTGCTGTCCCTGGCTCAGTGTGCAAGCCAGTGCAGTGATCTGTCTGGCTGCTGAGCTCTGTGGACACAGAGGAATTAAACAGGCAGAGGTCTGGTCCATGGCATGGGAACCTGGGAAGCACAGGAAAACTTTTTTCCCCCAATATGAGCAACGCTGCAGATTCTGTTACTTATGGAAGAGGAGGAAGAAGAAAAACAGGGCAAAGGGCTGCACAGAAATGAAACATGAGGACACAAGAACCATTAAAATGACATAAAAGAGACATTAATCTCCCTGGATATATATCAATATTTTTATTTTGTCAGTCAACTGACCTGTCCATATGCAATTGTGGGCAGGAATTCTCTGCTCCAACTTCCACTCTCCTCCTCTTCACTGCTCCTTCCACTGCAGTACTTTCTGATATGTCATTTCTTCTCCTGACCTTCAAAACATTGCAAACTTGGTATTGATAACAAGTGATTTTGACTTCTCTACTTGGGAACAAAATTCAGAGTTAATACAATGTCCATTCGTATTTTGCAAAATCATTTCATTTATAGAATGAAAACAAAAGAAGGGTTTAGGACTGAGATAAGAACTGGGAGGCCATCCAGAGAATTAAACAAAATCCTGCATTCCAGGACATCCTATTTGCTCCATCTTCAGAGGACTGCTAGGAATTTAAGTAGCAGGAATGGAATGCTAAGCAGACACAGAAACATTCTTTGGGGGAATTTGGACAGGACATCTTCGTGAATTCACTCCATGTTCAGACACTCACCCACACTGAAAACAAACCTACCCTGAGCTCTCATTACACAAAAATGACCAAATTAGCTTAACGTTGCTGTTTATGGCAGGACTGCATTCCAAGTCCCCTGGGACTGACAGGAAGATTTCTCTGCTGCTGGATGGTTCTGGGTGAGATTCAGTGCCAGTTTACACTGACTAACTCCTAGAAGTACAGGAACTGTAGCATTGCCTAAATATACACATTCTGTTTCTCCAGAATACTTTGTTTTGTTGTTTAATTTATATTTAAACAAAAACAAAGGCACAACTTACAAGCTCATCACTGCCTCTGTTTACTTCTTTACCTGTAAACAGAGGTATAAAACTTGATGATTATTTAGACTGGACTCTCTGTAACCAACTGAAAAGTACATTTTTGCATTGCACCTCATCTTCCAGGAACAAGATAAGCTACTGTCAAGAACAGTTTGGACCTTTCCACAGTCAGTTTTTACATCCAAACGTGGGATGTTTGACAGGGAGTACAAATGGGTGAGACTAAGAAATGACTGCTTGGTCATTTTATAAAGGAGATCAGATTACCTGCTAAGCAGTCATAAGAAAAAAACAGCAACTTTTTTCAGGGCCTGATACTCAGAACAGGAAATAGTAAGAACACTCAGTTTTCCCAACAGGGGAATTTCAAATGCAGAGTCCCACAGAGGCCTCAGCTGGGGCCTGAGGCTGTTCAGGGAATTCACAGAAAACCTGGAAAACGAGACACTATTAAGGTGACAACATTTGCTAATTACACAAAAGACATTATTACCATCATTACTATCATTATTTAGAAAAACAAATCCATTCTTTCTTTAGGAAACTAGAAACAGAGTGTTGTCAGCAAATGCAGTCAAGCACAAGGAAGAAAATCATGTATTCCATGGTTCCACGTAATGGCTCCAGCCCAGTGACTGACATTAAAAAATGAAGGCTGGGAGCCACTGGGCATCACTTCATAAGAATAAATAGCTCCTGAAGAGTCAGCAGTGGCTGAAAAGGCAAAGAGAAATTCAGGAAATTTTAGAAAAGCAACACAGGACAACAGAGAACACACTATCATGCTCTATTTAAACCACACCACGTGCAGTTTTGCTCTCTCTCATTCAAAGATACAGCAGGTGAAGGGAAAGGGGAAAGCAAGACATAGATCATAGGTATTTTTGGAAATTATCCAAACATAACCACAGTGACTTACCACAAGACGTATTTTGCTGAAATGAGTTCAATTCTAGATACAATGTGCAAATGTAAGGATAAGGCACAAGATGGACATTCTCATGTTTGAATTTCATCTTCGATACTCTCTCCCATTTACTCAGATCTGAGAACAATGATAAGGCTTAAAAACACAGCACTAACACTTCAAAGGAGCAGGAGTCCTGACAGTGCCTTCAAAAACCACATCATGCTGCACATGTGCACCAGGGAGCAAACCCAACCTGCCACTATGAACTTCATGAAAAAGCACTTTATGAAGAAACACTCACCCAGGTGATGCTGCCCCATCAGTCACCTGTACTAAGAGTGTTCTGTTCCCTTAACTGTACTGCCCTCCTGACACCCTTCTGCAAAAAACCCAACATGCCAGGCTCTTCCAACCCTGTGAATAAAACCTCAGCAGCCTTCCTAACTAAAAAGTAATTCTTTTAAAAATCTATTTAAAAATTGAAAAGGACCAGGACTCATAGGAGCAGCATGATTAAATTTAGTTCTCAGTTCAAAATGGGGGGGAAAAAAGATAATTGACATGGCAACCACTGAAGTTAGAGCCATTCCTTCTCCTGGGTGCAGCTCTGACATGGCTAAATTCTGTCCAGGTGCACAAGCCAGAAGAAAAAGATGAAGGCCAGCCCTTGGTGCCCTTGGTGCACTCTGATGAAAAAACACCTAGAAGGTGGAGGAGCCTGTAGTACAGCTGCTGGCCACAATAATTCCATCTCAAATGCCTCAGCACCTACATAAATCCCAGGAAACCACGCTCAGCAAAACCTGTGCACGCCAATATTCGGGTATCAGCTTCTATATGTCTATGCTGTGCAAGAGCACAGAGCTTTTACAGCACTGCCCATGTACAGCAGGCCAGGCTGACAGCAGCTAAAGGCCTCTGCAGACTTCAGGGAAGAAGGAAAAGACCTGCTGACTGCTCCCACAGGAGTAAGGGGGATGAGCAGAATAAGGTGGATACTGGGTGGATGACACTGAAGGGGGGACCAGGATAACCAGATGACAATCCTGCAGGCTTTGGGTATTCAAAAGCCTGGCTGAACTTCCAGTTATCTCAGCTTAACTACTGCTCCTGCTAAAGCTCACTCTCTGAGGTGCTTTTTGCTTCTCTCAGCCATCTCTGCAGACACCTGAGCACAGACTCACACTTGCTCCCACCTCCATCCCCAAAAGCTCACTGGTGTGGTTTAACCTCATGGAACCACACAAAAACAGCACTGCAGGCTCCTGCACCCACGGGCCAGCACTGCTAAGCCTGTAAGGAGAGCTTTACATTTTAGGAACCTCTGGGAATAATGCTCTGGCTGTGCTTGCAGTGGCAGGAGGGTGGACTTCTGGGCATGCCTTCATTTTCTCTGGCCAAATCTGATTTGGAATGCAGGGGTGTTCTGATGGAAACGCTGCAAAACACTTTTCACATCAGTTCTCTGGTGAAGGCAACATCTGAGAAGGATCTTCAGCCAATGTCAAAAAGCAAAGCTTGAAGGATTCCTACTCCAGCTAAAGATCTGCACAGTCCTACACATGAATGTTGAATTAGGCAATGCCCAACACACACGGGTCATTGAATCTTTTCTTTTATAAACAGCAAAAAAAGGATACATGGAAACACAGTGAAGTGGTCTGTAGAAAATGGATGTAAGTCATCAAGATTTCCAAGGATTACTCGAATCACTTCCTGGGGAGGCCCCCCAAAAAAACCCAAAACAAAACAAGGAAGAATATTAAAAACATTGCAACAATTCCAGTGTCAAGTACAGTTTCAAGGCTTGGGAAAAATTAACTTTACTGTTTGCATGAATCATGGAAAAGCAGGTTCTAGATACTCTGCTTTTCCTCCTCTCCTTCTCTCTGCTCCCTCTGATCATCTTAGAGCGCCCTGCACTGACAGACTCACAGAAATCAAAGGAATATCTTAATCTTAAATTAATATAGAAGAATTACTATGGAGAGTGAAGATATGGTTTCAAATTTAATAAGTTTTAAATTTAAGATGTGTCCTTTTTTTTTTTCCAGCAAAACACATGTAGCATTTACTTGTGAAAAAATAAACATATTCCTCTTTTGCTAAATATTGACCCAAATCAGTTACAAGGGAACAGCAGTTAAGCCCCCAAAAACTCTTGCTGTACTAGCAGGAAAGCTTTTCTATTAATACCTTTCAGTATTTTCAAAAATGAAAAAAATTATAATTCTTCATATCAATTAAAATCAGAACATTTTCTCCAGTAATATTTTTAATGCTATTACTATACTCTGAAGATTTTAAAAAATTAAGTAATAGGAAGGAGTATTTTTAGGAAGGCACTTTATTTGTCTCATTTTCTCAGGAATGGCAGGAGCTTTCTTCTGCCTCAGGAAGCAGATGACAACAACACAACTCACCAATTGTGACCATCAATTTGTGCTTGGCCACAAAGCATTGGCATCATTAAAAGTGCTCCTGCAGGAATGACTGTGAAGAGGAATCAGACAGGAACAGGGTGCAACTAGTTTGACAATCAGGAGTTTCCATTTGTCCAGTTTTAACAGTCAGTAGCTTCTTTGCAATATTTGAAATAAAAGCATGACTCCTCTACACCAAGTTTGCTTATTGAGGGCATTTTTAATTTACATCTGAACTCTGAACTCTCCAGAGAAGTTCCCTATTATTCGCCCTTGAGATGTTGCATTTGACAAAATGTTCCCTGTCCCATAACAAACATAAGACTTGTTCAACCTAACACCCATCCAAGGTCCTGTGGACCTGCCTCAGCTCCTACCTCTGACTCCTTGGCAGCACTTTCAGCAAGACTGAGATCAGGAGCACTGTGAAACAAGCAGAGTTGGAACCATCCCAGTCAAAAAGCAATGGAGCAACACTTGATAAAGAGTTTAAACAGCAACAAAACATCATTCCCATTGCATAGGAAAAAATACTGAGCAGGCAGATGAATTCTTAATCTATTATTCTTAAAAAACATCCACCATTGCACAAAGACTGTTCCTCGTGAACTTTCTGCCCATTTGTGTGTTGTGTATCTGTGGATACAATGGATGAGAGATCAGATCTTTACAGTTGACCCCCAGTAACCCTCAGGATTGGGGTTTTTTGACACAGTGCCCTCAAACCATGCCCTGTCTTTATCATGGTGCCATTCTGTCTAAGGGACTAAAAGGAGGAACTGGCAGGACATGTCTGTTAATCCCCTTCTGTGGAAACCCACAGCACCAGCATTAGCCCTGGCATGCTGGGAGTCATGTGCTGACTACATCAAACTGTTCCCAAATACTAACTACACCTGGAAGCCACCCTCTCAGAAGCTGTTTGCTGCCAGGTATCGGCCAACAATCTAATGCACAGGAAAAGAGCTGGTCTTAAAGAAAATCTGAACTCATTAAAAAAGTAAACAAACCACACAAAGGTCACTTAAAAATAAGCCAATAAAGTGGAGCACAAGGAATCCAAGGTGGGTAAGGAATCCAAGGCACACAGGTATTCCCTGGTTTATTTTATGGTCTGGTAGGCAGCCATGATCACACCTTCCCCACCGAGGGGCCCCAGCCAGAACACGGTCAGAGATGAGAACTCCCCTCCCTCTTCCGAAAGGCACACGGATAACAGCAAACAGCCCAGGAAGTAAATACATACACTGAGTATGGAGCTCCAAGGCTGTGCTGGTTTTGACTGGGACAGAAGTCAATTTTCTCGACAGCTTGGATTTGTGCTGAAAACAGCGTTGTTTTCAACAACAGAGATGTTGTTTTCAAACAGAGATGTTTTACTTACTGCTGAGCAGTACTTACCCAGCGTCGGGGCTTTTCTGCTCCTCACAGCGAGCAGGCTGAGGGTGCATACGAGGTTGGGAGAGAACAGGGATGGGGGGGGGATAACCCTGACCGACCCAAGTGATATTCCAGACCCGAGGATGTCACGCTCAGGAACAAAATACAGGGCAGAAAAAGGCAGGGGGAGAAGTTTGGCATCGAGGCAGACGTCTTCCCAAGTAACCATTTTGCACTACAAGAGACCTGCTTTTCTGGAGATTAAACACCTGCCTGCCCATGGGAAGCAGTGAATGAACTCAGAACTTTATTCTGCTTTGCTTGCATGTGTATCTTTTGCTTTACTTATTCAACTGCCTTTATTTTAACCCTCCGGTTTTACTTCTACCTTTCCAGTTCTCTCCCTCACTCCACTCAGTTGCCAGCTGGGCTTAAACCACCACAAAGGCTCTGGAGTTTCTCAGTTACATCCTTAAATACTGCCTGTAAAAACCGCCTCTTTTCCACTGAAGCAAAAAATTCACACAGGGCAATGAAACAGGAGTGGTTTTTTACAGCTCGGATTACTCTCTCAGCGTGTGAAAGGAATCAGCAGCAACTTTTCAATGGCCAGTGGAAAAAAGGCAGGAAATGAAGAGCCCCCCAGATTTGAATTTAAGGTCCCATATTAACTCAACGATCCGCAGGTTGGCTTCTCACCTTTAACAGACTTACCTGCTGAAGTTGCCATAGCGGATTTTAAATTTGTACACGAGCCTGCCAGCGTGAAGGAACCTTGTTTCGGGCAGTGGATAGGTGAACGGCTTCAGCGACATCCTCCCCCTCTCCTTCCCTGAATGCCAGGCTACGGGAAGCAGGACAGCCAAAGGTTAATTCCTAAAACCCTTTCACCGCGTCTCGTTCTGTCATACGAAAAGATTACACGCTGGGGCAACGCCGGGGCTGCCAGACGGGAGATGATGATGATGCCGCCGCCTCCCCAGCGCCGGGGGCGGCCTGAGGGGCCTCCGAATAGCGCCGGTTCCCACCGGGCACGCCCCGCTCCGATGGAGGACAGGCAACTCCTCACGGACACCGACACCACCCCTTCACCGGCCCCGCCGCGCCCTCGCCTCACACGGGGCCGAGGCTGAGGGCGGAGCGGAGTGAGCGCAGCGCAGCGCAGCCGAACCGAGCCGAGCGCGGCCGAACCGAGCCGAGCGCGGCCGAACCGAGCCGAGCGCGGCCGAACCGAGCCGAGCGCCGCCGAACCGAGCCGAGCGCCACCGAACCGAGCCGAGCGCGGCCGAACCGAGCCGAGCGCGGCCGAACCGAGCCGAGCGCGGCCGAACCGAGCCGAGCGCCGCCGAACCGAGCCGAGCGCCGCCGAACCGAGCCGAGCGCCGCCGAACCGAGCCGAGCGCCGCCGAACCGAGCCGAGCGCCGCCGAACCGAGCCGAGCGCCGCCGAACCGAGCCGAGCGCCGCCGAACCGAGCCGAGCGCCGCCGAACCGAGCCGAGCGCCGCCGAACCGAGCCGAGCCCGGCCGAACCGAGCCGAACGCGGCCGAACCGAGCCGAGAGCGGCCGAACCGAGCCGAGCCCGGCTGCCCGAGGGGGGACATGGCTCAGAGCGCCCGGGGTGCCCCGGCTCTGCAGCCCAGTATGATCAGTAATTTTGTGCAGTAGGTGCTTGTCGTGAGGCTCTTGCAGCACGGACAGGATATGCGGTGCCTGCTGAGAATTGGTGCCTAAGTAACAGCCCGCCAGGTTGTTGACAAGCAGGCCCACGGTCACAAAGGAGATTCTCTTGGAATGCAGCTGTTGTATCTTCCATGTGATGCAGAGAAGAACTCAGCAGCTGCTGAACGATTGTGAATGGATTTTCGCCATTCTTTGGTTAAAAAAAAAAAAAAAAGCAAAATAAACGTAGTCACTCCGCTATCTACTCTTATCCTTTCTTTCTCTTTCTTTCGTTTCCTTATATATTTTCCTAAATGAGGTCTTTATACTTTTCTACTGTTATATTTCTACAGATAATAACTAAAAAGGCTACATGCCTCCTTTCCATTGCTTTAAAATAAACCTACCAGATACATATATACATACATATATATATATATATATATATACACACACACACACACACACACATATAGATATATATATATAAAAACACCAGCCATTCAGTGTCACTGAACTCTAATCCACCTCAGGATCCACCTCAGGGGATCTATTATTAACAAGAACTTTGGTTACCCTGCCTTCAGAGCTGGGTCATAACCCACCTGCACAGGACAGAGGGCTGAGAACGGCCCCTCAACTGCTCAGCAAGAAGTGACCAACACTCATCTTAGGGGGGATCATGGGGACAAGTGGTCACCTCACAGGACAGTGTGGACAAAAGTGCCTCTGCCTCTTCCCTCCCTGGCTCCCCAAGGGTGCTCTTTGCCATCCCACCAGCCAAACACTCCCCTCTGGGCCCAGCACTGGTGGCTTCAAAGGAAGGGATGTGGACTTTGTGGTGCCATAGCTGGGGAAGTTGGTGCCATTTCTGGGCCTCCCAGCCCACCACAGCATCCCTACTTCTCACTGGGACAGCTCCATGGAAGGGAAGGGGTTTGGTGTCCTTGTGTCCCCAGGACTGACTCAGTGTCACGAGGTGCTGCACCTCAGCCTGCAGCAGCTCCATGTGGGCCTTCACCATGGCCCTACAGCTGGAGACACCGAGAATGGAGACATGGAGCAGCGACACCTGGATCCAGTTGTGCTTGGAGGGATCCCACAGCACGGGGGGCACACCCCTAGGCCCTGGTTGTGTTTGGTTGTTATCAGGGCACCCCCCTCACACTTCCCCTCACATGTGCTTTCAGCTCTGCCTTCGCCCTCAGCTTGGGCTCCCTCCAGGAAAGGGGAAGAGAAACTGCAGGTAAGGGAGGAGCAGTGGATCAGGGACACTGGGGGTGAGGCTGCCTCTGCTAACCCCCAACTTGGGACACTGGTGCCAGTGGGGACAGAGCAGGGGAATGGCTCCCACCGTTCCTGTTCCCATGCACAGGGGACTCTTCAGGAGGGGGAAAGGGTTCCCTACCAAAGCTGGTGAGAAGGAAAGGGGAGTGTCAGCCTGCAGGCCATCCCCAGGCCCTCTCCTGGGAGCGTTCAGGCCAGACTTGGGGCTCCCCAACACTGGGGTGCAGGGAAGCAGAGAAGCAGTTCCCAGGTCCTATAGCATGGATAGAGCTCCATGGAAAGGGGGAAGCTGCTCATCCACTGAAACTCCCTGGAATGGCCATCAGAGTGGGGGTACATGCTCCCATCCCCAGCCTAGCTTGAGGATCCTGCCTGGCCAAGTGCCACTGCTCCAGAATTCTGATGACAGTCCCTTCCAGGCCCTGCAGCCCATCACTTCCCATGGAACCAACACACTACAGCTGCTCTTCCCCATTCACCTTATGCATCCCAAACGGAGCTCCTGGAGGAGCTGCTTCCTCCAGCTCTGCCTGCACCCATCCCTGACCCCACAGCTGTGGTCCACACTGGAACTGCTCATCACCTCAACCTGGGGAGTCCCTTGCCCATTGAATCAGGCCAGCAGTGCCAAGTGGCCAGGGAATGTCCCCAGCAGCTCTTCTCCATCACTCTCTTCCCCCAGAGCTGTCCAGGGCCATGGGCTTGGCCCACGTGCCTGGCCCAGCTCTTCTCCTGCAGGTTTGCCACCTCACCAGCTTCTATACCCACAGCCCATCAGTGTGGCCTGGCTCTGGTGTGGCTGGGAGGTGACAAAGAGGCATGGGATGGGCACAGCCTTGGGGCACAGAGAGGCCAGGCACAAAGCCATGTGGTGGGAAGAGGGTTCTGCTGCCCTCTGGGAAAGGCAGCCCCGTTGGTGTGAACCCACCTGGCAGTGCAGAGTGGATGGCGGGGTCTGTTCTGTGCAGGGCCAGACACGCCAGGCACAACTGGCAGGACAGGATATTCCCCTCAGGGCAGTGGATGCAGCCCATGGGCAGGAGACACATCCAGCTGAAAGGGGGGGAGAAAAGAGGGGTCAGTTCACCCACATCACCCTAATTGTCACGGTGCTGCCTTGACCATGAGGGATCACTCCTGGGTGCAGTGGGGTGACCTTGCTCAAAAGCAAATTCCCCCAACACTCACAGTCACACTCAGGATGCCCCAGCCTACCCCAAGTGGGAACCTTGGAGCCCTCCCCTAAACCTCAGGGCCAGCCCCATTGGCTGCCAGGGCCATTAGAACCAGCAGAGCTGCCCAGGCAGAGCCAGCCTGAGACATCTCCAGCCTCATCTCCCACAGCCTCTTCCTCCTGCTGCTGCACCCACTGCTGCACACTCTGGGCCTCACTGCTGGCACCATGCAGCCCCCTCGCTGCTGCCTCCTCCTCGTCCTTCTCTACCTCTTCCTCCTCTCTGGGACATGGGCAACCTTGCAGGGTAAGTGGCAACCTTGCCTCAGCCACAGCTGCTCCCATGCCCCCATGGGACTCCTTGGGCAAGAGACTTCCTGCTCCCCACCCACTTTTGGCTCTTGCTTCCTCACCCCTCCTTGTCCCCTGGCTCCACACCTCCTCCTCAGCGGGGATGCAGCCACCTGAGGTGGGTGCAGGGGTGGGAGCCGGGGCTGCCAAGGATGAAGGGGGCCTAGGGGAGCCCACAGATCTCTGCAACCTCAAGGACCTGTCCCTCAGCCCCTCCACTTTCCCTGTCCCTCTCCTCTCTGCCAACCCCTGTCTCACATAGGGACCTTCACTATCCGGATGCTTAACACCTTTACCTTCCAAAACACCTCCTTTGTGGACACGGAGGGGATAGGTCTGCTGGAAGACATCCAACTTGGGTCTCTTGATAAGCACACCTGGGAAATCCACTTCTCCCAGCCCTGGGTGCATCCAGCCCTGCCCCACAGTGAGTGGGACACCATTGAAAATATGATCAAGATCTATTTGCATAAGTTCATCCGTGTCATGAATGAAGGGGCCATACAGAAGGATGTGCCCTGTGAGTATCCACTCTTCACTGTGTTCCCTCTCTAACCAGCAGCTGGGGAGTGGGGAAGGATCTGGCAAGTGCTGGCACTGATCCTGCCTGCAGGAAGGCAATCCCAGCCCCTCATGCAACAACGTCTCTCCCCTCTCAGCCCCTCCAGACCCCTTTGTGGCTCAGGTCATGGCAGGCTGCAAGCTCTACCCCAACAGGACCACTCGGATCTTCGCCTATGTGGGCTACAATGGGCAGGACTTCCTCAGCTTGGACACAGACAGTGCCACCTGGACCCCCTCCCAGGACACCGACCTGGCACGCTACATCAGCGATATCCTCCAGAACTACACCACCCTCGGTGAGGTGGTGGAGGACATCTTCAACAATACCTGCGTCAATGCCCTGGAGATGTTCCTGAGTTACGGGAGGGCAGCTGTGGAGAGACAAGGTGAGACCACCCTGACCCTGCCACAGCCACCCCAAAGCCCTGGGGCCAAGCCATGCCCAACCAGGGCTTCCCCCACCCTTTGCTCCCACCCCCCAGAGCTGCCCGTGGCCACGGTCTTTGCCCGCACGCCCAGCCCACACCAGCTGCTGCTGGTTTGCCACGTCACCGCCTTCTACCCCCGGCCCATCAGTGTGGCCTGGCTGAGGGATGGCCAGGAGGTGCCTCCGGGCCCGCAGCTCAACACCAGCCCCATCCTGCCCAACGCTGACCTCACCTACCAGCTCTCCAGCGTCCTGGCCGTGGCCCCCCAGGACGGGCACAGCTACGCCTGCCGCGTGCGCCACCGCAGCCTGGGCACCCGCAGCCTCCTCGTCCCCTGGGGTAGGTGCCACCCGTGGGCACGGGAAGGGGCGCCCCAGCCGCCCACCCGCTGCCATGGAGCAAAGCCCGGCAAGTTCATGGCAGCCCCTCCTTATATTGCCCAGGGAACTCCCACCTGCTGCTGATCACAGGGCTCCTGGCCGGGCTGCTGGCAGCCGGGGCTCTTGCTGCCCTGCTGCTGCTTTGCCTGTGCAGACGCAGGTGAGTCTCCTCCTGCCCCACACAGCAGCACAGGCACAGGAGGGGAGGGGATGCCCCAGGGGAGTTCTGCACTGGGCAGACGAGCTCCGCCTTCAGCCCTGCCAGCTCCTCTCTGCACCCCTACAAGGTCTCTGCCGTGCAGCAGCCGTCAGCTGTCCCCCTCTCCTTTCAGAAAGCACCAGGGGACAGAGGAATCACAGTCCAGGAGCTCCATCCTGAGCAAAGAAGCTTAGCCCAGAAGGGAGACAACTGTCCCCGTTCCCTCTTGGCACCTCTCAGCCAACAGGGACAAGAATTACCTTTTTCTGCTTCAAGATTGCAAGACTAACTCGACTCAGAGATGCAGGGGAGAAACCTGGGTGGCTTCTGACTCACTTGAATTTGCTAAGCAGACACAGACACAGCTCTGAGACCTCACTTTTTACACCTCTTGTGCCACTGGCTTAGGCACCCACTGAGGCTCTAGGGCACCCAAATGCCCAGAGGCAATTTTTCCCACTTCTGCTACAAGAACACTTTGATCACTAGGTGGAAAGCTGTACTCTTCCACTTCCATTTTCTAGCTGATTTGTTTTCCTAAAAACTGCCTTGATTAACCATATTCCAGAAGTCTTTGTGCTGAGACTGAACTGTTCCACGCAGACTAACAGAACCTGGCCCCAAATGGCTTTACAAAGTGCTGAGTAACACTGAAACTCTGGTATAATATGTGGGAGATGTGTAGAATATGTGCAGATGTGTATAATAAAATCAATAGTTTCACTAAGATCATGTGCCTTTCCTCAGGAGTTGTATGGCCTTGGGGGAGGTTTTGCTCAGCTGCAAAGGGAAACCAGAGCACCACTGAATTATTGGCACTAATTGCAGGAAACACCAAGGCAGGGGAAAAAAAAAAGGGTACGTGTGCCTGTGCATATATGAAAAAGTTCTTACATATTGCATGGAAAAATGTATCTGTGCAAATATGGGTAAAGTGCCCCCAAGGCTTCTAATAAAGGAGAAAATGGAAGCCCATGTCCCACTGAAGACAGCAGAGTTCAGACAGACACAGGAAGGCATTTAGTTCATGCTCCCAACCAACTTAAACACAGAGCTTCAAAAGCTTTGGTTTCCCTGCAAAATTTCCCAAGATAAGTCTGGCAGCCATGGGGGAGCCAGAAAATCCGGCTGGCCTGTGGCTGTATCCACCACAGCTCTGCTGGGCTTTGTTCCCCCTCGGCCAGAGCCTGGAAACAATGATGCTGGTGGCAGGACTACATTTTCCTGGCAGCCAGAGTCACCTGCTGGCACCACAGGGCTCAAGGACCTTGCAGCATGAGGGGTGACACCAAGCCTCTCCCAGCACTAACGGGATGGGGCAGGATGAAGCTCACCCACAGAACCTGGAAAGCAGGTGCAGCTGCTGGGCAAACCTGTTGAGGAAAGGTGTTTGTGTGAATGAACGCCCAAAAGACCCTACAGTAACATAGCCACAAACACCTGGCACCAAGGAGGTGTCTGCAAGTGTGTGCTCACAGCCCCCCAAGAGACCCTATAACAAACAGCCCCCACCCAGGCATTTTGAGAGGGCTCTTCAGGCACTTCAGCCCAGCCCACCGAGTGCTGCTGCCCACCTCAGTGCAGCACCCAGGGGCACTGCAGCCCTGTCCACCCCACCACGACTCACCCAGGCACAGCCCTGGGCTCGGGGCTTACAGCCTTCAGCACAGGGGGCACTGCAAGGACCAACAATCACCTGAGGGGATGCAAAGACCAGTGTCCCCTGTGGGTCACATGAGGTGGAACAAACTCCTACAGTCACCTGGTGCAGGGTGGGGGGGAAAGTGAGCACCAGTAATCACCCAGTAGGACTGTAAAGAACCAACATCACCTGAGGGAAC
This sequence comes from Manacus candei, assembly GCF_025592945.1. Lineage (NCBI taxonomy): Eukaryota > Metazoa > Chordata > Aves > Passeriformes > Pipridae > Manacus > Manacus candei. The sequence continues at coordinate 1,906,636 of NW_026138084.1, forward strand.
TGTGGGGACCAGTGGCAACCTGGGGGTGACTCTGAGGACCAGGGTCACCTGAGAGGACAGTGAGGACCAATGGTCAGTGTGGATCAAGAGCCCCCTGTCCCCTTGGGTTATCTTCTGACCAGACAAAGGGACAATGTGAAGGACGAAGAAGTTGTGAGCAAGAAAGGGGAAAAAAACCAACAAACCAAACATGTCACAAGATAGAAATTGTGTGAACAATTTCCCTTGCATTTCTGTGTGCATTGCCTTGGCATGGCTGGGTGCAGACAGTAAAAAATACTACACCTTTAAGATGGTTACAAGACCTGAAGTTAGAACAAGGGTGGATTCATGCCAGATGTCAAGGAGGAGTTTTGGCAGGTGAATAAAGTTTTCTCATCTCCTATGACCACCTGTTGTGATCCAATTAGCAGTGGACAGCAGAGTATGTTTTCCTTAGGTAACCAATGTAGTGTGAACAAGAACTTAGCATCATAACCACTATATATTTTGTCTTTCTTGTAATAAATCTGACATTTTGCCGATTCTAAGGGTCTGTGAGCAATCTGTTCATGCCCTTCAATCAATACAAACAAAAACAAAACCAGGAGGAGAAGTACATTCCATAGAGAAGAGGAATGGCTAAAGAAGTACTTCTGATCCCCTGTGACACTGGGAAACATCTGGAGAAAATTCAGAGGGAGCTGAACACATTGTGACTACCAGCACAAAGCAGGTACCTGCTCCTGTCCTACCAGAGACCCAGGTACCAGCAGTGCCATGTGCACCTGCACAGGACAGAGGGCTGAGAACAGCCCCTCAGAGGGCTGAGAACGGCCCCTCAGCTGCTCAGCAAGAAGTGACCAACACTCATCTTAGGGGGGATCATGGGGACAAGTGGTCACCTCACAGGACAATGTGGACAAAAGTCCCTCTGCCCCTTCCCTCCCTGGCTCCCCAAGGCTGCTCTTTGCCATCCCACCAGCCAAACACTCCCCTCTGGGCCCAGCACTGGTGGCTTCAAAGGAAGGGATGTGGACTTTGTGGTGCCATAGCTGGGGAAGTTGGTGCCATTTCTGGGCCTCCCAGGCCACCACAGCATCCCTACTTCTCACTGGGACAGCTCCATGGAAGGGAAGGGGTTTGGTGTCCTTGTGTCCCCAGGACTGACTCAGTGTCACGAGGTGCTGCACCTCAGTCTGCAGCAGCTCCATGTGGGCCTTCCCCATGGCCCTACAGCTGGAGACACCGAGAATGGAGACATGGAGCAGCGACACCTGGATCCAGTTGTGCTTGGAGGGATCCCACAGCACGGGGGGCACACCCCTCGGCCCTGGTTGTGTTTGGTTGTTATCAGGGCACCCCCCTCACACTTCCCCTCACATGTGCTTTCAGCTCTGCCTTCACCCTCAGCTTGGGCTCCCTCCAGGAAAGGGGAAGAGAAACTGCAGGTAAGGGAGGAGCAGTGGATCAGGGACACTAGGGGTGAGGCTGCCTCTGCTAACCCCGAGCTTGGGACACTGGTGCCAGTGAGGACAGAGCAGGGGAATGGCTCCCACCATTCCTGTTCCCATGCACAGGGGACTCTTCAGGAGGGGGACAGGGTTCCCTACCAAAGCTGGTGAGAAGGAAAGGGGAGTGTCAGCCTGCAGGCCATCCCCAGGCCCTCTCCTGGGAGCGTTCAGGGCAGACTTGGGGCTCCCCAAAACTGGGGTGCAGGGAAGCAGAGAAGCAGCTCCCAGGTCCTATAGCATGGATAGAGCTCCATGGAAAGGGGGAAGCTGCTCATCCACTGAAACTCCCTGGAATGGCCATCAGAGTGGGGGTACATGCTCCCATCCCCATCCTAGCTTGGGGATCCTGCCTGGCCAAGTGCCACTGCTCCAGAATGCTGATGACTGTCAATAAGAAACAGTCCCTTCCAGGCCCTGCAGCCCATCACTTCCCTTGGAACCAACACACTACAGCTGCTCTAGCCCATTCACCTTATGCATCCCAAAAGGAGCTCCTGGAGGAGCTGCTTCCTCCAGCTCTGCCTGCACCCATCCCTGACCCCACAGCTGTGGTCCAGACTGGAACTGCTCATCACCTCAACCTGGGGAGTCCCTTGCCCATTGAATCAGGCCAGCAGTGCCAAGGGGCCAGGGAATGTCCCCAGCAGCTCTTCTCCATCACTCTCTTCCCCCAGAGCTGTCCAGGGCCATGGGCTTGGCCCACGTGCCTGGCCCAGCTCTTCTCCTGCAGGTTTGCCACCTCACCAGCTTCTATACCCACAGCCCATCAGTGTGGCCTGGCTGGGGAGTGGCTGGGAGGTGACAAAGAGGCATGGGATGGGCACACAGCCTTGGGGCACAGAGAGCCCAGGCACAAAGCCATGTGGTGGGAAGAGGGTTCTGCTGCCCTCTGGGAAAGGCAGCCCCGTTGGTGTGAACCCACCTGGCAGTGCAGAGTGGATGGCGGGGTCTGTTCTGTGCAGGGCCAGACACGCCAGGCACAACTGGCAGGACAGGATATTCCCCTCAGGGCAGTGGATGCAGCCCATGGGCAGGAGACACATCCACCTGAAAGGGGGGAACAAAAGAGGGGTCAGTTCACCCACATCACCCTAATTGTCACGGTGCTGCCTTGGCCATGAGGGATCACTCCTGTGTGCAGTGGGGTGACCTTGCTCAAAAGCAAATTCCCCCCACACTCACAGTCACACTCGGGATGCCCCAGCCTACCCCAAGTGGGAACCTTGGAGCCCTCCCCTAAACCTCAGGGCCAGCCCCATTGGCTGCCAGGGCCATTAGAACCAGCAGAGCTGCCCAGGCAGAGCCAGCCTCAGACATCTCCACCCTCATCTCCCACAGCCTCTTCCTCCTGCTGCTGCACCCACTGCTGCACACTCTGGGCCTCACTGCTGGCACCATGCAGCCCCCTCGCTGCTGCCTCCTCCTCGTCCTTCTCTACCTCTTCCTCCTCTCTGGGACATGGGCAACCCTGCAGGGTAAGTGGCAGCCTTGCCTCAGCCACAGCTGCTCCCATGGCCCCGTGGGACTCCATGGGCAAGAGGCTTCCTGCTCCCCATCCACTTTTGGCTCTTGCTTCCTCACCCCTCCTTGTCCCCTGGCTCCACACCTTCTCCTCGGCAGGGATGCAGCCACCTGAGGTGGGTGCGGGGGTGGGAGCCGGGGCTGCCAAGGAAGAAGGGGGCCTTGGGGGTCCCACAGATATCTGCAAACTCAAGGACCTGTCCCTCAGCCCCTCCACTTTCCCTGTCCCTCTCCTCTCTGCCAACCCCTGTCTCACACAGGGACCTTCACTATCCAGCTGCTTCAAACCTCTACCTTCCAAAACACCTCCTTTGTGGACACGGAGGGGATAGGCCTGCTGGAAGACATTGAACTTGGGTCTCTTGATAAGCACACCTGGGAAATCCACTTCTCCCAGCCCTGGGTGCGTCCAGCCCTGCCCCGCAGTCAGTGGGACACCATTGACAACATGTTCAAGATCTATTTGCATAATTTCATCCACCTGATCAATGAAGGGGCCGTACAGAAGGATGTGCCCTGTGAGTATCCACTCTTCACTGCATCCCCTCTCTGAACAACAGCTGGGGAGTGGGGAAGGATCTGGCAAGTGCTGGCACTGATCATGCCTGCAGGAAGGCAATCCCAGCCCCTCATGCAACCTCTCTCCCCTCTCGGACCCTCCAGACCCCTTTGTGGCTCAGGTCATGGCAGGCTGCAAGCTCTACCCCAACAGGACCTCTCAGATCTTCGTCTATGTGGGCTACAATGGGCAGGACTTCCTCAGCTTGGACACAGACAGTGCCACCTGGACCCTCTCCCAGGACACCGACCTGGCACGGTACGTCAGGGATGTCCTCCAGAACGAAACCACCCTCGGTGAGCAGGTGGAGGACATCTTCAAGGATACCTGCATCAATGCCATGGAGATGTTCCTGAGTTACGGAAGGGCAGCTGTGGAGAGACAAGGTGAGACCACCCTGACCCTGCCACAGCCACCCCAAAGCCCTGGGGCCAAGCCATGCCCAACCAGGGCTTCCTCCACCCTTTGCTCCCACCCCCCAGAGCTGCCCGTGGCCACGGTCTTTGCCCGCACGCCCAGCCCACACCAGCTGCTGCTGGTTTGCCATGTCACCGCCTTCTACCCCCGGCCCATCAGTGTGGCCTGGCTGAGGGATGGCCAGGAGGTGCCTCCGGGCCCGCAGCTCAACACCAGCCCCATCCTGCCCAACGCTGACCTCACCTACCAGCTCTCCAGCGTCCTGGCCGTGGCCCCCCAGGACGGGCACAGCTACGCCTGCCGCGTGCGCCACCGCAGCCTGGGCACCCGCAGCCTCCTCGTCCCCTGGGGTAGGTGCCACCCGGGGGCACGGGAAGGGGCGCCCCAGCCGCCCACCCGCTGCCATGGAGCAAAGCCCGGCAAGTTCATGGCAGCCCCTCCTTATATTGCCCAGGGAACTCCCACCTGCTGCTGATCACAGGGCTCCTGGCCGGGCTGCTGGCAGCCGGGGCTCTTGCTGCCCTGCTGCTGCTTTGCCTGTGCAGACGCAGGTGAGTCTCCTCCTGCCCCACACAGCAGCACAGGGACAGGAGGGGAGGGGATGCCCCAGGGGAGTTCTGCACTGGGCAGACGAGCTCCGCCTTCAGCCCTGCCAGCTCCTCTCTGCACCCCTACAAGGTCTCTGCTGTGCAGCAGCCCTCAGCTGTCCCCCTCTCCTTTCAGAAAGCACCAGGGGACAGAGGAATCACAGTCCAGGAACTCCATCCTGAGCAAAGAAGCTTAGCCCAGAAGGGAGACAACTGTCCCCGTTCCCTCTTGGCACCTCTCAGCCAACAGGGACAAGAATTACCTTTTTCTGCTTCAAGATTGCAAGACTAACTCAACTCAGAGATGCAGGGGAGAAACCTGGGTGGCTTCTGACTCACTTGAATTTGCTAAGCAGACACAGACACAGCTCTGAGACCTCCTCACTTTTTACACCTCTTGTGCCACTGGCTTGGGCACCCACTGAGGCTCTAGGGCACCTAAATGCCCAGAGGCAATTTTTCCCACTTCTGCTACAAGAACACTTTGATCACTAGGTGGAAAGCTGTACTCTTCCACTTCCATTTTCTAGCTGATTTGTTTTCCTAAAAACTGCCTTGATTAACCATATTCCAGAAGTCTTTGTGCTGAGACTGAACTGTTCCACGCAGACTAACAGAACCTGGACACAAATGGCTTTACAAAGTGCTGAGTAACACTGAAACTCTGGTATAATATGTGGGAGATGTGTAGAATATGTGCAGATGTGTATAATAAAATCAATAGTTTCACTAAGATCATGTGCCTTTCCTCAGGAGTTGTATGGCCTTGGGGGAGGTTTTGCTCAGCTGCAAAGGGAAGCCAGAGCACCACTGAATTATTGGCACTAATTGCAGGAAACACCAAGGCAAGGGGGAAAAAAAAATACACATGTGCCTGTGCATAAATGAACATGTTCTTACATACTGCATGGAACCAAGTAACTGTGCACATAGGGGTAAAATGCCCCCAAGGCTTCTAATAAAGGAGGAAAAGGAAGCCCATGTCCCATTGAAGACAGCAGAGTTCAGACAGACACAGGAAGGCATTTAGTTCATGCTCCCAACCAACTTAAACACAGAGCTTCAAAAGCTTTGGTTTCCCTGCAAAATTTCCCAAGATAGGTCTGGTAGCCATGGGGGAGCCAGAAAATCCGGCTGGCCTGTGGCTGTATCCCCCACAGCTCTGCTGGGCTTTGTTCCCCCTCGGCCAGAGCCTGGAAACAATGATGCTGGTGGCAGGACCACATTTTCCTGGCAGCCAGAGTCACCTGCTGGCACCACAGGGCTCAAGGACCTTGCAGCATGAGGGGTGACACCAAGCCTCTCCCAGCCCTTGCTGACTTGGGACAGACAGATGAAACCCTCGGGTGTGGGCAGGGCTCCCTCTGGGAGCAATTGGGGCAATTCCTCTCCCAGGCAGAGTGGAACACCCTGCAGCACTCACGGGATGGGGCAGGATGAAGCTCACCCACAGAACCTGGAAAGCAGGTGCAGCTGCTGGGCAAACCTGCTGAGGAAAGGTGTTTTGGGAGGTCATTCACACACAGACCCTACACAGCCACAAACACCTAGCACCAAGGAGGTGTCTGCAAGTGTGTGCTCACAGCCCCCCAAGAGACCCTATAACAAACAGCCCCCACCCAGGCATTTTGAGAGGGCTCTTCAGGCACTTCAGCCCAGCCCACCGAGTGCTGCTGCCCACCTCAGTGCAGCACCCAGGGGCACTGCAGCCCTGTCCACCCCACCACGACTCACCCAGGCACAGCCCTGGGCTCGGGGCTTACAGCCTTCAGCACAGGGGGCACTGCAAAGACCAACAATCACCTGAGGGGATGCAAAGACCAATGTCCCCTGTGGGTCACATGAGGTGGAACAAACTCCTACAGTCACCTGGTGCAGGGGGAAAGTGAGCACCAGTAATCACCCAGTAGGACTGTAAAGAGCCAACATCACCTGAGGGAACTGTGGGGACCAGTGGTAAGCTGGGGGTGACTCTGAGGACCAGGGTCACCTGAGAGGACAGTGAGGACCAATGGTCAGTGTGGATCAAGAGCCCCCTGTCCCCTTGGGTTATTTTCTGACCAGACAAAGGGACAATGTGAAGGACGAAGAAGTTGTGAGCATGAAAGAAAGAGGAAAAAAACCAACAAACCAAACATGTCACAAGATAGAAATTGTGTGAACAATTTCCCTTGCATTTCTGTGTGCATTGCCTTGGCATGGCTGGGTGCAGACAGTAAAAAATACTACACCTTTAAGATGGTTACAAGACCTGAAGTTAGAACAAGGGTGGATTCATGCCAGATGTCAAGGAGGAGTTTTGGCAGGTGAATAAAGTTTTCTCATCTCCTATCACCACCTGTTGTGATCCAATTAGCAGTGGACAGCAGAGAATGTTTTCCTTAGGTAACCAATGTAGTGTGAACAAGAACTAAGCGTCATAACCACTATATATTTTGTCTTTCTTGTAATAAATCTGACATTTTGCCGATTCTAAGGGTCTGTGAGCAATCTGTTCATGCCCTTCCATCAATACAAACAAAAACAAAACCAGGAGGAGAAGTACATTCAGTAGAGAAGAGGAATGGCCAAAGAAGTACTTCTGATCCCCTGTGACAGTGGGAAACATCAGGAGAAAATTCAGAGGGAGCTGAACACATTGTGACCACCAGCACAAAGCAGGTGCCTGCTCCTGTCCTACCAGAGACCCAGGTACCAGCAGTGCCATGTGCACCTGCACAGGACAGAGGGCTGAGAACGGCCCCTCAGAGGGCTGAGAACGGCCCCTCAGCTGCTCAGCAAGAAGTGACCAACACTCATCTTAGGGGGGACCATGGGGTCAAGTGGTCACCTCACAGGACAGTGTGGACAAAAGTCCCTCTGCCCCTTCCCTCCCTGGCTCCCCAAGGCTGCTCTTTGCCATCCCACCAGCCAAACACTCCCCTCTGGGCCCAGCACTGGTGGCTTCAAAGGAAGGGATGTGGAATTTGTGGTGGCATAGCTGGGGAAGTTGGTGCCATTTCTGGGCCAACCAGGCCACCACAGCATCCCTACTTCTCACTGGGACAGCTCCATGGAAGGGAAGGGGTTTGGTGTCCTTGTGTCCCCAGGACTGACTCAGTGTCACGAGGTGCTGCACCTCAGCCTGCAGCAGCTCCATGTGGGCCTTCCCCATGGCCCTACAGCTGGAGACACCGAGAATGGAGACATGGAGCAGCGACACCTGGATCCAGTTGTGCTTGGAGGGATCCCACAGCATGGGGGGCACACCCCTCGGCCCTGGTTGTGTTTGGTTGTTATCAGGGCACCCCCCTCACACTTCCCCTCACATGTGCTTTCAGCTCTGCCTTCGCCCTCAGCTTGGGCTCCCTCCAGGAAAGGGGAAGAGAAACTGCAGGTAAGGGAGGAGCAGTGGATCAGGGACACTGGGGGTGAGGCTGCCTCTGCTAACCCCCAGCTTGGGACACTGGTGCCAGTGGGGACAGAGCAGGGGAATGGCTCCCACCGTTCCTGTTCCCATGCACAGGGGACTCTTCAGGAGGGGGACAGGGTTCCCTACAAAGCTGGTGAGAAGGAAAGGGGAGTGTCAGCCTGCAGGCCATCCCCAGGCCCTCTCCTGGGAGCGTTCAGGGCAGACTTGGGGCTCCCCAACACTGGGGTGCAGGGAAGCAGAGAAGCAGCTCCCAGGTCCTATAGCATGGATAGAGCTCCATGGAAAGGGGGAAGATGCTCATCCAATGAAACTCCCTGGAATGGCCATCAGAGTGGGGGTACATGCTCCCATCCGCATCCTACTGGCCAAGTGCCACTGCTCCTCAATTTTGATGACTGTCAATAAGAAACAGTCCCTTCCAGGCCCTGCAGCCCATCACTTCCCTTGGAACCAACACACTACAGCTGCTCTAGCCCATTCACCTTAGGCACCCCAAAAGGAGCTCCTGGAGGAGCTGCTTCCTCCAGCTCTGCCTGCACCCATCCCTGACCCCACAGCTGTGGTCCACACTGGAACTGCTCATCACCTCAACCTGGGGAGTGCCTTGCCCATTGAATCAGGCCAGCAATGCCAAGGGGCCAGGGAATGTCCCCAGCAGCTCTTCTCCATCACTCTCATCCCCCAGAGCTGTCCAGGGCCATGGGCTTGGCCCACGTGCCTGGCCCAGCTCTTCTCCTGCAGGTTTGCCACCTCACCAGCTTCTATATCCACAGCCCATCAGTGTGGCCTGGCTGGGGAGTGGCTGGGAGGTGACAAAGAGGCATGGGATGGGCACACAGCCTTGGGGCACAGAGAGGCCAGGCACAAAGCCATGTGGTGGGAAGAGGGTTCTGCTGCCCTCTGGGAAAGGCAGCCCTGTTGGTGTGAACCCACCTGGCAGTGCAGAGTGGATGGCGGGGTCTGTTCTGTGCAGGGCCAGACACGCCAAGCACAACTGGCAGGACAGGATATTCCCCTCAGGGCAGTGGATGCAGCCCATGGGCAGGAGACACATCCAGCTGAAAGGGGGGGAGAAAAGAGGGGTCAGTTCACCCACATCACCCTAATTGTCACGGTGCTGCCTTGGCCATGAGGGATCACTCCTGTGTGTGGTGGGGTGACCTCGCTCAAAAGCAAATTCCCCCCACACTCACAGTCACACTCAGGATGACCCAGCCTACCCCAAGTGGGAACCTTGGAACCCTCCCCTAAACCTCAGGGCCAGCCCCATTGGCTGCCAGGGCCATTAGAACCAGCAGAGCTGCCCAGGCAGAGCCAGCCTCAGACATCTCCAGCCTCATCTCCCACAGCCTCTTCCTCCTGCGGCTGCACCCACTGCTGCACACTCTGGGCCTCACTGCTGGCACCATGCAGCCCCCTCGCTGCTGCCTCCTCCTCGTCCTTCTCTACCTCTTCCTCCTCTCTGGGACATGGGCAACCCTGCAGGGTAAGTGGCAGCCTTGCCTCAGCCACAGCTGCTCCCATGCCCCCGTGGGACTCCATGGGCAAGAGGCTTCCTGCTCTCCATCCACTTTTGGCTCTTGCTTCCTCACCCCTCCTTGTCCCCTGGCTCCACACCTCCTCCTCAGCAGGGATGCAGCCACCTGAGGTGGGTGCAGGGGTGGGAGCCGGGGCTGCCAAGGATGAAGGGGGCCTGGGGGGCCCACAGATCTCTGCAACCTCAAGGATCTGTCCCTCAGCCCCTCCAATTTCCCTGTCCCTCTCCTCCCACTCCCATCTCCTCCTTGCCAACCCCTGTCTCACGTAGGGACCTTCACTATCCGGATGCTTAAGACCTTTACCTTCCAAAACACCTCCTTTGTGGACACGGAGGGGATAGGTCTGCTGGAAGACATTGAACTTGGGTCTCTTGATAAGCACACCTGGGACATGCACTTCTGCCAGCCCTGGGTGCGTCCAGCCCTGCCCCGCATTCAGTGGGACACCATTGACAACATGTTCAAGATCTTTTTGCATAATTTCATCCACCTGATCAATGAAGGGGCCATACAGATGGATGTGCCCTGTGAGTATCCACTCTTCACTGCATCCCCTCTCTAGACAGCAGCTGGGGAGTGGGGAAGGATCTGGCAAGTGCTGGCACTGATCCTGCCTGCAGGAAGGCAATCCCAGCCCCTCATGCAACCTCTCTCCCCTCTCGGCCCCTCCAGACCCCTTTGTGGCTCAGTCCATGGCAGGCTGCAAGCTCTACCCCAACAAGACCTCTCGGATATTCGTCTATGTGGGCTACAATGGGCAGGACTTCCTCAGCTTGGACACAGACAATGCAACCTGGACCCTCTCCCAGGACACCGACCTGGCACGGTACGTCAGGGCTTTCCTCCAGAACGAAACCACCTTCGTTGAGGCGGTGAAGGACCTCTTCAACGATACCTGCATCAATGCCATGGAAATGTTCCTGAGTTACGGGAGGGCAGCTCTGGAGAGACAAGGTGAGACCACCCTGACCCTGCCACAGCCACCCCAAAGCCCTGGGGCCAAGCCATGCCCAACCAGGGCTTCCCCCACCCGTTGCTCCCACCCCCCAGAGCTGCCCGTGGCCACGGTCTTTGCCCGCACGCCCAGCCCACACCAGCTGCTGCTGGTTTGCCATGTCACCGCCTTCTACCCCCGGCCCATCAGTGTGGCCTGGCTGAGGGATGGCCAGGAGGTGCCTCCGGGCCCGCAGCTCAACACCAGCCCCATCCTGCCCAACGCTGACCTCACCTACCAGCTCTCCAGCGTCCTGGCCGTGGCCCCCCAGGACGGGCACAGCTACGCCTGCCGCGTGCGCCACCGCAGCCTGGGCACCCGCAGCCTCCTCGTCCCCTGGGGTAGGTGCCACCCGGGGGCACGGGAAGGGGCGCCCCAGCCGCCCACCCGCTGCCATGGAGCAAAGCCCGGCAAGTTCATGGCAGCCCCTCCTTATATTGCCCAGGGAACTCCCACCTGCTGCTGATCACAGGGCTCCTGGCCGGGCTGCTGGCAGCCGGGGCTCTTGCTGCCCTGCTGCTGCTTTGCCTGTGCAGACGCAGGTGAGTCTGCTCCTGCCCCACACAGCAGCACAGGGACAGGAGGGGAGGGGATGCCCCAGGGGAGTTCTGCACTGGGCAGACGAGCTCTGCCTTCAGCCCTGCCAGCTCCTCTCTGCACCCCTACAAGGTCTCTGCCGTGCAGCAGCCGTCAGCTGTCCCCCTCTCCTTTCAGAAAGCACCGGGGACAGAGGAATCACAGTCCAGGAGCTCCATCCTGAGCAAAGAAGCTTAGCCCAGAAGGGAGACAACTGTCCCCGTTCCCTCTTGGCACCTCTCAGCCAACAGGGACAAGAATTACCTTCTTCTGCTTCAAGATTGCAAGACTAACTCGACTCAGAGATGCAGGGAAGAAACCTGGGTGGCTTCTGACTCACTTGAATTTGCTAAGCACACACAGACACAGGTCTGAGACCTCCTCACTTTTTACACCTCTTGTGCCACTGGCTTAGGCACCCACTGAGGCTCTAGGGCACCTAAATGCCCAGAGGCAATTTCTCCCACTTCTGCTACAAGAACACTTTGATCACTAGGTGGAAAGCTGTACCCTTCCACTTCCATTTTCTAGCTGATTTGTTTTCCTAAAAACTGCCTTGATTAACCATATTCCAGAAGTCTTTGTGCTGAGACTGAACTGTTCCACGCAGACTAACAGAACCTGGCCACAAATGGCTTTACAAAGCGCTGAGTAACACTGAAACTCTGGTATAATATGTGGGAGATGTGTAGAATATGTGCAGATGTGTATAATAAAATCAATAGTTTCACTAAGATCATGTGCCTTTCCTCAGGAGTTGTATGGCCTTGGGGGAGGTTTTGATCAGCTGCAAAGGGAATTATTGGCACTAATTGCAAGAAACACCAAGGCAAGGGAAAAAAAAAGTACAAGTGTACCTGTGCATATATGAACATGTTCTTACATACTGCATGGAAACTAGTAACTGTGCAAATAGGGGTAAAGTGCCCCCAAGGCTTCTAATAACGGGGGAAAAGGAAACCCATGTCCCATTGAAGACAGTAGAGTTCAGACAGACACAGGAAGGCATTTAGTTCATGCTCCCAACCAACTTAAACACAGAGCTTCAAAAGCTTTGGTTTCCCTGCAAAATTTCCCAAGATAAGTCTGGCAGCCATGGGGGAGCCAGAAAATCCAGCTGGCCTGTGGCTGTACCCACCACAGCTCTGCTGGGCTTTGTTCCCCCTCGGCCAGAGCCTGGAAACAATGATGCTGGTGGCAGGACTACATTTTCCTGGCAGCCAGAGTCACCTGCTGGCACCACAGGGCTCAAGGACCTTGCAGCATGAGGGGTGACACCAAGCCTCTCCCAGCCCTTGCTGACTTGGGACAGACAGATGAAACCCTCGGGTGTGGGCAGGGCTCCCTCTGGGAGCAAATGGGGCAATTCCTCTCCCAGGCAGAGTGGAACACCCTGCAGCACTCACGGGATGGGGCAGGATGAAGCTCACCCACAGAACCTGGAAAGCTGCTGGGCAAACCTGCTGAGGAAAGGTGTTTTGGGAGGTCATTCACACACAGACCCTACACAGCCACAAACACCTGGCACCAAGGAGGTGTCTGCAAGTGTGTGCTCACAGCCCCCCAAGAGACCCTATAACAAACATCCCCCACCCAGGCATTTTGAGAGGGCTCTTCAGGCACTTCAGCCCAGCCCACCGAGTGCTGCTGCCCACCTCAGTGCAGCACCCAGGGGCACTGCAGCCCTGTCCACCCCACCACGACTCACCAGGCACAGCCCTGGGCTCGGGGCTTACAGCCTTCAGCACAGGGGGCACTGCAAGGACCAACAATCACCTGAGGGCATGCAAAGACCAGTGTCCCCTGTGGGTCACATGAGGTGGAACAAACTCCTACAGTCACCTGGTGCAGGGTGGGGGGGAAGGTGAGCACCAGTAATCACCCAGTAGGACTGTAAAGAGCCAACATCACCTGAGGGAACTGTGGGGACCAGTGGTAAGCTGGGGGTGACTCTGAGGACCATGGTCACCTGAGAGGACAGTGAGGACCAATGGTCAGTGTGGATCAAGAGCCCCCTGTCCCCTTGGGTTATCTTCTGACCAGACAAAGGGACAACATGAAGGATGAAGAAGTTGTGAGCAAGAAAGAGGAAAAAAAACAACAAACCAACCAAATAAAAACAAAACCAAGAGGAGAAGTACATTCCATAGAGAAGAGGAATGGCTAAAGAAGTACTTATGATCCCCTGTGACAGTGGGAAACATCTGGAGAAAATTCAGAGGGAGCTGAACACATTGTGACCACCAGCACAAAGCAGGTGCCTGCTCCTGTCCTACCAGAGACCCAGGCACCAGCAGTGTCATGTGCACCTGCACAGGACAGAGGGCTGAGAACGGCCCCTCAGAGGGCTGAGAACGGCCCCTCAGCTGCTCAGCAAGAAGTGACCAACACTCATCTTAGGGGGGATCATGGGGACAAGTGGTCACCTCACAGGACAGCGTGGAAAAAAGTGCCTCTGCCCCTTCCCTACCCAAGGCTGCACTTTGCCATCCCACCAGCCAAACACTCCCCTCTGGGCCCAGCACTGGTGGCTTCAAAGGAAGGGATGTGGACTTTGTGGTGCCATAGCTGTGGGTGAGGCTGCTGGGGAAGTTGGTGCCATTTCTGGGCCTCCCAAGCCACCACAGCATCCCTACTTCTCACTGGGACAGCTCCATGGAAGGGAAGGGGTTTGGTGTCCTTGTGTCCCCAGGACTGACTCAGTGTCACGAGGTGCTGCACCTCAGCCTGCAGCAGCTCTATGTGGGCCTTCCCCATGGCCCTACAGCTGGAGACACCGAGAATGGAGACATGGAGCAGCGACACCTGGATCCAGTTGTGCTTGGAGGGATCACACAGCACGGGGGGCACAGCCCTCGGCCCTGGTTGTGTTTGGTTGTTATCAGGGCACCCCCCTCACACTTCCCCTCACATGTGCTTTCAGCTCTGCCTTCGCCCTCAGCTTGGGCTCCCTCCAGGAAAGGGGAAGAGAAACTGCAGGTAAGGGAGGAGCAGTGGATCAGGGACACTGGGGGTGAGGCTGCCTCTGCTAACCCCCAGCTTGGGACACTGGTGCCAGTGGGGACAGAGCAGGGGAATGGCTCCCACCATTCCTGTTCCCATGCACAGGGGACTCTTCAGGAGGGGGACAGGGTTCCCTACCAAAGCTGGTGAGAAGGAAAGGGGAGTGTCAGCCTGCAGGCCATCCCCAGGCCCTCTCCTGGGAGCATTCAGGGCAGACTTGGGGCTCCCCAACACTGGGGTGCAGGGAAGCAGAGAAGCAGTTCCCAGGTCCTAGAGCATGGATAGAGCTCCATGGAAAGGGGAAAGCTGCTCATCCACTGAAACTCCCTGGAATGGGCATCAGAGTGGGGGTACATGCTCCCATCCCCATCCTAGCTTGAGGATCCTGCCTGGCCAAGTGCCACTGCTCCAGAATTCTGATGACAGTCCCTTCCAGGCCCTGCAGCCCATCACTTCCCATGGAACCAACACACTACAGCTGCTCTAGCCCATTCACCTTATGCACCCCAAAAGGAGCTCCTGGAGGAGCTGCTTCCTCCAGCTCTGCCTGCACCCATCCTTGACCCCACAGCTGTGGTCCACACTGCAACTGCTCATCACCTCAACCTGGGGAGTCCCTTGCCCACTGAATCAGGCCAGCAGTTCCAAGTGGCCAGGGAATGTCCCCAGCAGCTCTTCTCCATCACTCTCTTCCCCCAGAGCTGTCCAGGGCCATGGGCTTGCCCCACGTGCCTGGCCCAGCTCTTCTCCTGCAGGTTTGCCACCCCACCAGCTTCTATACCCACAGCCCATCAGTGTGGCCTGGCTGTGATGTGGCTGGGAGGTGACAAAGAGGCATGGGATGGGCACACAGCCTTGGGGCACAGAGAGCCCAGGCACAAAGCCATGTGGTGGGAAGAGGGTTCTGCTGCCCTCTGGGAAAGGCAGCCCCGTTGGTGTGAACCCACCTGGCAGTGCAGAGTGGATGGCGGGGTCTGTTCTGTGCAGGGCCAGACACGCCAGGCACAACTGGCAGGACAGGATATTCCCCTCAGGGCAGTGGATGCAGCCCATGGGCAGGAGACACATCCAGCTGAAAGGGGGGGAGAAAAGAGGGGTCAGCTCACCCACATCACCCTAATTGTCAAGGTGCTGCCTTGGCCATGAGGGATCACTCCTGGGTGCGGTGGGGTTACCTTGCTCAAAAGCAAATTGCCCCCACACTCACAGTCACACTCGGGATGCCCCAGCCTACCCCAAGTGGGAACCTTGGAGCCCTCCCCTAAACCTCAGGGCCAGCCCCATTGGCTGCCAGGGCCATTAGAACCAGCAGAGCTGCCCAGGCAGAGCCAGCCTCAGACATCTCCACCCTCATCTCCCACAGCCTCTTCCTCCTGCTGCTGCACCCACTGCTGCACACTCTGGGCCTCACTGCTGGCACCATGCAGCCCCCTCGCTGCTGCCTCCTCCTCGTCCTTCTCTACCTCTTCCTCCTCTCTGGGACATGGGCAACCCTGCAGGGTAAGTGGCAGCCTTGCCTCAGCCACAGCTGCTCCCATGCCCCCGTGGGACTCCATGGGCAAGAGGCTTCCTGCTCTCCATCCACTTTTGGCTCTTGCTTCCTCACCCCTCCTTGTCCCCTGGCTCCACACCTCCTCCTCGGCAGGGATGCAGCCACCTGAGGTGGGTACAGGGGTGGGAGCCGGGGCTGCCAAGGATGGAGGGGGCCTAGGGAGGGCCCACAGATCTCTGCAACCTCAAGGACCTGTCCCTCAGCCCCTCCACTTTCCCTGTCCCTCTCCTCCCTCCCAACCTCTGTGTCACGTAGGGACCTTCACTATCCGGCTGCTTCAAACCTCTACCTTCCAAAACACCTCCTTTGTGGAAACAGAGGGGATAGGCCTGCTGGAAGACATCCAACTTGGGTCTCTTGATAAGCACACCTGGGACATCCACTTCTCCCAGCCCTGGGTGCGTCCAGCCCTGCCCCACAGTGAGTGGGACACCATTGACAACATGCTTAAGATCTATATGCATAAGTTCATCCACCTCATGACTGAAGGGGCCATACAGAAGGATGTGCCCTGTGAGTATCCACTCTTCACTGCATCCCCTCTCTAAACAGCAGCTGGGGAGTGGGGAAGGATCTGGCAAGTGCTGGCACTGATCCTGCCTGCAGGAAGGCAATCCCAGCCCCTCATGCAACCTCTCTCCCCTCTCGGCCCCTCCAGACCCCTTTGTGCTTCAGTTCATGGCAGGCTGCAAGCTCTACCCCAACAGGACCTCTCAGATCTTCGCCTATGTGGGCTACAATGGGCAGGACTTCCTCAGCTTGGACATAGACAATGCCACCTGGATCCTCTCCCAGGACACCGACCTGGCACGGTACGTCAGGGCTGCCTTCCAGAACTACACCACCCTCGGTGAGGTGATGGAGGACATCTTCAACGACACCTGCATCAATGCCATGGAGATATTACTGAGTTACGGGAGGGCAGCTCTGGAGAGACAAGGTGAGACCACCCTGACCCTGCCACAGCCACCCCAAAGCCCTGGGGCCAAGCCGTGCCCAACCAGGGCTTCCCCCACCCCTTTGCTCCCACCCCCCAGAGCTGCCCGTGGCCACGGTCTTTGCCCGCACGCCCAGCCCACACCAGCTGCTGCTGGTTTGCCATGTCACCGCCTTCTACCCCCAGCCCATCAGTGTGGCCTGGCTGAGGGATGGCCAGGAGGTGCCTCCGGGCCCGCAGCTCAACACCAGCCCCATCCTGCCCAACGCTGACCTCACCTACCAGCTCTCCAGCGTCCTGGCCGTGGCCCCCCAGGACGGGCACAGCTACGCCTGCCGCGTGCGCCACCGCAGCCTGGGCACCCGCAGCCTCCTCGTCCCCTGGGGTAGGTGCCACCCGTGGGCACAGGAAGGGGCGCCCCAGCCGCCCACCCGCTGCCATGGAGCAAAGCCCGGCAAGTTCATGGCAGCCCCTCCTTATATTGCCCAGGGAACTCCCACCTGCTGCTGATCACAGGGCTCCTGGCCGGGCTGCTGGCAGCCGGGGCTCTTGCTGCCCTGCTGCTGCTTTGCCTGTGCAGACGCAGGTGAGTCTCCTCCTGCCCCACACAGCAGCACAGGGACAGGAGGGGAGGGGATGCCCCAGGGGATTTCTGCACTGGGCAGACGAGCTCTGCCTTCAGCCCTGCCAGCTCCTCTCTGCACCCCTACAAGGTCTCTGCCGTGCAGCAGCCGTCAGCTGTTCCCCTCTCCTTTCAGAAAGCACCAGGGGACAGAGGAATCACAGTCCAGGAACTCCATCCTGAGCAAAGAAGCTTAGCCCAGAAGGGAGACAACTGTCCCCGTTCCCTCTTGGCACCTCTCAGCCAACAGGGACAAGAATTACCTTCTTCTGCTTCAAGATTGCAAGACTAACTCAACTCAGAGATGCAGGGAAGAAACCTGGGTGGCTTCTGACTCACTTGAATTTGCTAAGCACACACAGATGCAGGTCTGAGACCTCCTCACTTTTTACACCTCTTGTGCCACTGGCTTAGGCACCCACTGAGGCTCTAGGGCACCCAAATGCCCAGAGGCAATTTTTCCCACTTCTGCTACCAGAACATTTTGATCACTAGGTGGAAAGCTGTACCCTTCCACTTCCATTTTCTAGCTGATTTGTTTTCCTAAAAACTGCCTTGATTAACCATATTCCAGAAGTCTTTGTGCTGAGACTGAACTGTTCCACGCAGACTAACAGAACCTGGCCCCAAATGGCTTTACAAAGTGCTGAGTAACACTGAAACTCTGGTATAATATGTGGGAGATGCGTAGAATATGTGCAGATGTGTATAATAAAATCAATAGTTCCACTAAGATCATGTGCCTTTCCTCAGGAGTTGTATGGCCTTAGGGGAGGTTTTGCTCAGCTGCAAAGGGAAGCCAGAGCACCACTGAATTATTGGCACTAATTGCAGGAAACACCAAGGCAAGGGGAAAAAAAAAGTACAAGTGTACCTGCGCATATATGAACATGATCTTACATACTGCATGGAAACAAGTAACTGTGCACATAGGGGTAAAGTGCCCCCAAGGCTTCTAATAAAGGAGGAAAAGGAAGCCCATGTCCTATTGAAGACAGCAGAGTTCAGACAGACACAGGAAGGCATTTAGTTCATGCTCCCAACCAACTTAAACACAGAGCTTCAAAAGCTTTGGTTTCCCTGCAAAATTCCCCAAGATAGGTCTGGTAGCCATGGGGGAGCCAGAAAATCCAGCTGGCCTGTGTCTGTATCCACCACAGCTCTGCTGGGCTTTGTTCCCCCTCGGCCAGAGCCTGGAAACAATGATGCTGGTGGCAGGACTACATTTTCCTGGCAGCCAGAGTCACCTGCTGGCACCACAGGGCTCAAGGACCTTGCAGCATGAGGGGTGACACCAAGCCTCTCCCAGCCCTTGCTGACTTGGGACAGACAGATGAAACCCTCGGGTGTGGGCAGGGCTCCCTCTGGGAGCAAATGGGGCAATTCCTCTCCCAGGCAGAGTGGGACACCCTGCAGCACTCACGGGATGGGGCAGGATGAAGCTCACCCACAGAACCTGGAAAGCAGGTGCAGCTGCTGGGCAAACCTGCTGAGGAAAGGTGTTTTGGGAGGTCATTCACACACAGACCCTACACAGCCACAAACACCTGGCACCAAGGAGGTGTCTGCAAGTGTGTGCTCACAGCCCCCCAAGAGACCCTATAACAAACAGCCCCCACCCAGGCATTTTGAGAGGGCTCTTCAGGCACTTCAGCCCAGCCCACCGAGTGCTGCTGCCCACCTCAGTGCAGCACCCAGGGGCACTGCAGCCCTGTCCACCCCACCACGACTCACCCAGGCACAGCCCTGGGCTCGGGGCTTACAGCCTTCAGCACAGGGGGCACTGCAAGGACCAACAATCACCTGAGGGCATGCAAAGACCAGTGTCCCCTGTGGGTCACATGAGGTGGAACAAACTCCTACAGTCACCTGGTGCAGGGGGAAAGTGAGCACCAGTAATCACCCAGTAGGACTGTAAAGAACCAACATCACCTGAGGGAACTGTGGGGACCAGTGGCAACCTGGGGGTGACTCTGAGGACCATGGTCACCTGAGAGGACAGTGAGGACCAATGGTCAGTGTGGATCAAGAGCCCCCTGTCCCCTTGGGTTATTTTCTGACCAGACAAAGGGACAACATGAAGGACAAAGAAGTTGTGAGCAAGAAAGTAAAAAGAAAGAAACCAACGAACCAAACAAACAAAAACAAAACCACGAGGAGAAGTACATTCCGTAGAGGAGAGGAATGGCCAAAGAAGTACTTCTGATCCCCTGTGACAGTGGGAAACATCAGGAGAAAATTCAGAGGGGGCTGAACACATTGTGACCACCAGCACAAAGCAGGTACCTGCTCCTGTCCTACCGGAGACCCAGGCACCAGCAGTGTCATGGGCACCTGCACAGGACAGAGGGCTGAGAACGGCCCCTCAGAGGGCTGAGAACGGCCCCTCAGCTGCTCAGCAAGAAGTGACCAACACTCATCTTAGGGGGGATCATGGGGACAAGTGGTCACCTCACAGGACAGTGTGGACAAAAGTCCCTCTGCCCCTTCCCTCCCTGACTCCCCAAGGCTGCTCTTTGCCATCCCACCAGCCAAACACTCCCCTCTGGGCCCAGCACTGGTGGCTTCAAAGGAAGGGATGTGGACTTTGTGGTGCCATAGCTGGGGAAGTTGGTGCCATTTCTGGGCCTACCAGCCCACCACAGCATCCCTACTTCTCACTGGGACAGCTCCATGGAAGGGAAGGGGTTTGGTGTCCTTGTGTCCCCAGGACTGACTCAGTGTCACGAGGTGCTGCACCTCAGCCTGCAGCAGCTCCATGTGGGCCTTCCCCATGGCCCTACAGCTGGAGACACCGAGAATGGAGACATGGAGCAGCGACACCTGGATCCAGTTGTGCTTGGAGGGATCCCACAGCACGGGGGGCACACCCCTCGGCCCTGGTTGTGTTTGGTTGTTATCAGGGCACCCCCCTCACACTTCCCCTCACATGTGCTTTCAGCTCTGCCTTCGCCCTCAGCTTGGGCTCCCTCCAGGAAAGGGGAAGAGAAACTGCAGGTAAGGGAGGAGCAGTGGATCAGGGACACTGGGGGTGAGGCTGCCTCTGCTAACCCCCAGCTTGGGACACTGGTGCCAGTGGGGACAGAGCAGGGGAATGGCTCCCACCGTTCCTGTTCCCATGCACAGGGGACTCTTCAGGAGGGGGACAGGGTTCCCTACCAAAGCTGGTGAGAAGGAAAGGGGAGTGTCAGCCTGCAGGCCATCCCCAGGCCCTCTCCTGGGAGCGTTCAGGCCAGAGTTGGGGCTCCCCTACACTGGGGTGCAGGGAAGCAGAGAAGCAGCTCCCAGGTCCTATAGCATGGATAGAGCTCCATGGAAAGGGGGAAGCTGCTCATCCACTGAAACTCCCTGGAATGGGCATCAGAGTGGGGGTACATGCTCCCATCCCCATCCTAGCTTGGGGATCCTGCCTGGCCAAGTGCCACTGCTCCAGAATTCTGATGACTGTCAATAAGAAACAGTCCCTTCCAGGCCCTGCAGCCCATCACTTCCCTTGGAACCAACACACTACAGCTGCTCTAGCCCATTCACCTTAGGCACCCCAAAAGGAGCTCCTGGAGGAGCTGCTTCCTCCAGCTCTGCCTGCACCCATCCCTGACCCCACAGCTGTGGTCCACACTGCAACTGCTCATCACCTCAACCTGGGGAGACCCTTGCCCATTGAATCAGGCCAGCAGTGCCAAGGGGCCAGGGAATGTCCCCATCAGCTCTTCTCCATCACTCTCTTCCCCCAGAGCTGTCCAGGGCCATGGGCTTGCCCCACGTGCCTGGCCCAGCTCTTCTCCTGCAGGTTTGCCCCATCACCAGCTTCTATATAAACAGCCCATCAGTGTGGCCTGGTTGTGGTATGGTTGGGAGGTGACAAAGAGGCATGGGATGGGCACACAGCCTTGGGGCACAGAGAGCCCAGGCACAAAGCCATGTGGTGGGAAGAGGGTTCTGCTGCCCTCTGGGAAAGGCAGCCCCGTTGGTGTGAACCCACCTGGCAGTGCAGAGTGGATGGCGGGGTCTGTTCTGTGCAGGGCCAGACACGCCAGGCACAACTGGCAGGACAGGATATTCCCCTCAGGGCAGTGGATGCAGCCCATGGGCAGGAGACACATCCAGCTGAAAGGGGGAGAGAAAAGAGGGGTCAGTTCACCCAAATCACCCTAATTGTCACGGTGCTGCCTTGGCCATGAGGGATCACTCCTGGGTGCAGTGGGGTGACCTTGCTCAAAAGCAAATTCCCCCAACACTCACAGTCACATTTGGGATGCCCCAGCCTACCCCAAGTGGGAACCTTGGAGCCCTCCCCTAAACCTCAGGGCCAGCCCCATTGGCTGCAGGGCCAATAGAACCAGCAGAGCTGCCCAGGCAGAGCCAGCCTCAGACATCTCCACCCTCATCTCCCACAGCCTCTTCCTCCTGCGGCTGCACCCACTGCTGCACACTCTGGGCCTCACTGCTGGCACCATGCAGCCCCCTCGCTGCTGCCTCCTCCTCGTCCTTCTCTACCTCTTCCTCCTCTCTGGGACATGGGCAACCCTGCAGGGTAAGTGGGAGCCTTGCCTCAGCCACAGCTGCTCCCATGCCCCCGTGGGACTCCATGGGCAAGAGGCTTCCTGCTCCTCACCCACTTTTGGCTCTTGCTTCCTCACCCCTTCATGTCCCCTGGCTCTACACCTCCTCCTCGGCAGGGATGCAGCCACCTGAGGTGGGTGCAGGGGTGGGAGCCGGGGCTGCCAAGGATGAAGGGGGCCTGGGGGGGGCCCACAGATCTCTGCAACCTCAAGGACCTGTCCCTCAGCCCCTCCACTTTCCCTGTCCCTCTCCTCCCACTCCCATCTCCTCCTTGCCAATCCCTGTCTCACGTAGGGACCTTCACTATCCGGCTGCTTCACACCTCTACCTTCCAAAACACCTCCTTTGTGGACACGGAGGGGATAGGCCTGCTGGAAGACATCCAACTTGGGTCTCTTGATAAGCACACCTGGGCTATCCACTTCTCCCAGCCCTGGGTGCGTCCAGCCCTGCCCCACAGTGAGTGGGACACCATTGACAACATGTTCAAGATCTTTTTGCATAATTTCATCCACGTGATCAATGAAGGAGCCATACAGAAGGATGTGCCCTGTGAGTATCCACTCTTCACTGCATCCCCTCTCTAAACAGCAGCTGGGGAGTGGGGAAGGATCTGGCAAGTGCTGGCACTGATCATGCCTGCAGGAAGGCAATCCCAGCCCCTCATGCAACCCCTCTCCCCTCTCGGCCCCTCCAGACCCCTTTGTGGCTCAGTCCATGGCAGGCTGCAAGCTCTACCCCAACAGGACCACTCGGGTCTTTGCCTATGTGGGCTACAATGGGCAGGACTTCCTCAGCTTGGACACAGACAGTGCCACCTGGACCCTCTCCCAGGACACCGACCTGGCACGGTACGTCAGGGATGTCCTCCAGAACGACATAAGCCTCGCTGAGGAGGTGGAGGGCATCTTCAAGGATACCTGCATCTATGCCATGGAGATGTTCCTGAGTTACGGGAGGGCAGCTGTGGAGAGACAAGGTGAGACCACCCTGACCCTGCCACAGCCCCCCCAAAGCCCTGGGGCCAAGCCGTGCCCAACCAGGGCTTCCCCCACCCTTTGCTCCCACCCCCCAGAGCTGCCCGTGGCCACGGTCTTTGCCCGCACGCCCAGCCCACACCAGCTGCTGCTGGTTTGCCATGTCACCGCCTTCTACCCCCGGCCCATCAGTGTGGCCTGGCTGAGGGATGGCCAGGAGGTGCCTCCGGGCCCGCAGCTCAACACCAGCCCCATCCTGCCCAACGCTGACCTCACCTACCAGCTCTCCAGCGTCCTGGCCGTGGCCCCCCAGGACGGGCACAGCTACGCCTGCCGCGTGCGCCACCGCAGCCTGGGCACCCGCAGCCTCCTCGTCCCCTGGGGTAGGTGCCACCCGGGGGCACGGGAAGGGGCGCCCCAGCCGCCCACCCGCTGCCATGGAGCAAAGCCCGGCAAGTTCACGGCAGCCCCTCCTTATATTGCCCAGGGAACTCCCACGTGCTGCTGATCACAGGGCTCCTGGCCGGGCTGCTGGCAGCCGGGGCTCTTGCTGCCCTGCTGCTGCTTTGCCTGTGGAGACGCAGGTGAGTCTCCTCGAGAACGGTGGGTCCCTGTCTCGGTCTGGCTTATCTGGAGCTGAGGCCTACAGTGACTGCTGTGTCTGCCACACGTGAGGGGACAGTGCTGGGCCGTGTCCAGCCATCTGCTTCTCTCAAGGGAAGTGGTGAGATTTTGATAGTTCTTCAGTTTGCTGGTTACCGGGTTTTTAGATTGTGTAGACTTGTTTGGTTCTTGCCCCTTTTTGTCCTATTTTGTCCTTTTCCCTTCTCCCTCCGCCTCTTCCCTTTTAGGGAGCTATTTAGGGTTTCTGGGGTTATAGTATATAATATTCTCATTGTACATATCTGTCTTAAGTTTCGGAGACTTGGTAGGAAGCCAGCTCGGAACTTGCACACCAGGCCACCACAGCATCCCTATTTCTCACTGGGACAGTTCCATGGAAGGGAAGGTGTCGTAAGGCAAAAATTGTGTGAACAATTTCCTTTACATTTCTGTGTGTTTTACCTTGGCATGGCTGGGTGCAGATAATAAAAAATGCTGCGCCACTAATATGGCTGCAGGCCTTGTGCCAAGGTGAAGGAGGAGTTCTTTTGGCAAGAAAACAAGTTCTATGGTCACCTGCAGTTATCCAATTAGTGCTGTACACCACACTGTGTTTTCCTTATGTAACCAATGTTGTGTGAACAAGAAGCTAAGCGTCATGAGCACTATATAATCTGTCTTTTTCCTAATAAACCCGATATTTGCCAGATCATATTGATCCTGGAGCACTCTGTCTGTTCTCTTCCATCAAGAGGAAGGGGTTTCGTGTTTGGACATACTGAGGTGCACCCCTCACATTTCCCCTCAGCTGTGGTTTCAGTTCTGCCTTCACTCCCAGCGTGGGAAGGGGAAGAGAAACTACATGTTGAGGGGAGAAGCTGGGGAGGAGCAGTGGATCAGGGACATTGTGGGGGTGAGGCTGGCTCACCACTGTGCCTCCACTGTACCATTGGACACTGGTGCAGAATCCTGTCCCCCTCCCCAAGAGTCCCCTGTGCATGGGAACAGGAACGATGGGAGCCATTCCCCTGCTCTGTCCCCGTTGGCACCAAAGTTGGTAGAAAGGAAAGGGGAGTGCCAGACACACCCCTGGGCCCTCTCCTGGGGGCATTTAGGGCAGAGTTGTGTCTCCCCAGCAGCGTCCCACAGCTTGGGGTTTGTCAGGAACTGTTTGTCACCTCCTCTCTGGGATCCTCATTCCCAGGGTTAGGCAGGTGGTGCAGGAGCAGCCTGAGCTGGAGGTGCCAGAGGGGGGGACAAAAATTGTCCCTTCTTGCCATGTGGGGGCTGGGAGGACAGCAACCATCTTTCTTGTCAGGGCTGAAATCCAAAAGCCATCGTACCCTCCACTGGAGCTGATGCACCCACAAGAACTGGGATAGGACAAGGTACCATCGGTGGGGAGGGGGAGCCAGGGGGACCCTTGAACATCTGCTTTCTCCTAGCCATGTTTCCTGGGACTCTCTTTGCTCCTGGCTGGGCTTTGTCCAGGCCCAGCCTGTCACAGCACTTCATGCTCGAGACATTATTTCAGCTCTCATCCCTCCCACACATCCCCAGCCCTCACCCCAGCACATTCTCTGCGCTCCCATTGGTGCGGAGCTGCCGCAGTGACTGCTGGGCTGAAGTGTTGGACCCCAACGTTCTTCCTCTTCCCACAGTCACTGCTGCTGCTTCTTCAGCCCCTGCATGCACCATGCAGCCCCCTCACCTCTTCCTCTTTCTTCCCCTCCTCCTCCCTGGGATGTGGGCAGACCCAGAAGGTAAGTGGGAGCCCTGGCTCACCCAAACCACTCTGTCAGAGGACCCTACAGGTTCCTCAGAGGAGGCCACTGTCCCCTGCATGGGGAGGATGATCCCCAGCATCAAAGGGCTGCCCCCCACAATGTAGGACCCAAAGGTGTTTTGTCCCTGCCCACCCTCTCTGTTCTTGCCCCCAGCTCTGGACTTCTACCCCACTGGCTTGACACAGGGCCTTGGGCACACAAGCAGAAGAGAGACCAGGGTCCCTAGTCAGGCTTTGGGTGTTGAGGTTCCCCCCATGATGTCTTCCCCCTGCAGGGAGCCCATGAGTGCCAAGGGGGAGTGAGCCCCACGTGCTGCTGTGGGCCCCTTCCAGCAGCCCCTCGTTTTTGTGGAGCTGCACCTGCAAGAGGGTGTTTCAGGCACTGCTGTTGTACGAGCATTTTAACACAAACAACCCCATGAGACCTTGTGCTTCTGGGGTGGGCAGCATGGGAAGGCAGGATTGATCTCTGAGATGTGCTGCACTGCTCTCCTGTCAGGGAGCCCCCAAACCTGGATAAAATGCTCTTTTCCATCCTCCATGTCCTCTGCACCAGGTACAGGTCTCTGGCAGATCCAGGTCCTGGCACAGGTGTTCTTCTGGGGGGAGCATCACCCCAAACAAGCAGTGAGGTGCCCCCTCATCTGCTCTACACAGTCAGACAGCAGCGCTGGGCAGGAGGGAGGCAGGGAGGGGAGGGGACAAAATGCCTGAAATCCTGTGCAGGACAGAAACAATTCATTGCAAGTAAAATAGAGAAGGAAAAGGAGCAGCAAAGGCAGAGGAAGTTCAGCCAGGAAAGCTACCCTGAGCAGGCTGAAGAGCACAGAATCATAGAACCACGGAATGGTTTGGGGTGGGAGGGACCTTTAAAGACCATCCAGTCCCACCCCACCTGCCATGGGAAGAGACATCTTCCATTAGATCAGGTTGCTCTGAGTTCCATCCAACCTGCTCTTCAGTGTTTCCAGGGATGGGGCATCCATCCCATCTCTGGGCAATCTGTGTCAGTGCCTCACCAGCCTCACAGTAAAAAATTTCTTCCTTGTATCTAGTCTGAATCCCTTGTTTCTCCCCTATGCCCTCCACTCATCTCCTTCTTACACCCCTTCCCATCCCCATCCTTCTTTCCAGCAGAGCCACAGGTTCTCCAGTACCTCCTGACCGGCCTCTTTGCTGACATGGCCTCTGCTGAGGTGTCAGCAACAGCAGCCCTGGGGGATGTGCCCATCTTTGCACTGGATCCTGCCAACTGGAGCATCCACTTCCACTGGCCCTGGGTCAGCCAGGCTGCGGCCGAGGGTGACACCGAGAAGCTGATGTCCCAAAGTAAAATGGCTCTGCGCAATATGGTCCGATACGTGCATGACAAAGTCCAGCAGACAGAAATGGACTGTGAGTATGGGAACAACTCCAGTCAGAGCCCTGGCACCTCTCCCCAGGTTCAGGCTGTGCCCTCCTCCACCAGGGTGGCATCTGGGGGGGGGTTTCATAGGGTGCAACAGCTCCTGAAAGTGTAATGCTGCAGCTGCTGGGGCATATGACTCACAGGACTGGGGAAGGCAGCAGACCTGAAACCCCTTGGGGCTTCTGCCATCTGGCACAGGGAACCCCCTCTGCACACCAGGGAGTTGCCACAAAATTTACTGGGGCTGCAGGACTCACATAGCAAAGATCATGAAAGAGAAAATTGAGGGCAAATATTTTGGGGCACAGTATTCTTTTTAAACAAGCACCCCCCACACTAACTGGCCTGGTATTCACTCCATCCTTCCAAGGGGCCTGAGGGTTTGCAAGGTGTCTGGGGTTTCCTGAAGCATGGCCCCGTGCCCTGCTACCCATTGCACCCTGCTGCCCATTGCACCCTGCTACCCATTGCACCCTGCTGCCCATTGCACCCTGCTGCCCATTGCACCCTGCTGCCCATCGCACCCTTCCACGTGCCCTCAGTCACGTCCCGCCTCGTGCCACCCATGTGCCACACACTCACGGGACCTCTCTGCTGGCTTTGCCCTTGGCAGACCCTCTGGTGGTCCAAATCCGTGCGGGCTGTGAGCTGCACCCCAACACATCAAGCTGGGGCTTCCTGCGTGTCGGGGAGAGTGGCAAAGACCTTGTAGCTTTTGAGGTGGATGAAGAGCGCTGGGAGGTGCAGCAGGCATCCCAGCTGGCAGAGCAGGTCATCACGGACCTAAACAGAGCAACGTCCGTCAAAGTACTCCTGGAGTACCTCCTGTCCTTCATCTGCCAGAGCCAAATCCGCACCCTGAACAAGTATGGGAGGGCCACTCTGGAGAGACAAGGTGAGACCACCCTGACCCTGCCACAGCCACCCCAAAGCCCTGGGGCCAAGCCATGCCCAACCAGGGCTTCCCCCACCCGTTGCTCCCACCCCCCAGAGCTGCCCGTGGCCACGGTCTTTGCCCGCACGCCCAGCCCACACCAGCTGCTGCTGGTTTGCCATGTCACTGCCTTCTACCCCCGGCCCATCAGTGTGGCCTGGCTGAGGGATGGCCAGGAGGTGCCTCCAGGCCCGCAGCTCAACACCAGCCCCATCCTGCCCAACGCTGACCTCACCTACCAGCTCTCCAGCGTCCTGGTCGTGGCCCCCCAGGACGGGCACAGCTACGCCTGCCGCGTGCGCCACCGCAGCCTGGGCACCCGCAGCCTCCTCGTCCCCTGGGGTAGGTGCCACCCGGGGGCACACCAGGGGTGCAGGCAGCAGCCTCTGGCCCTGTGAGGGGCAGCTCTTGACTGGCACTGCCACCCTTACACGGTCACCCTTTTCTCCCCCTCTCCCAGAGAATCTCAGCACAGCTCCAACCATCAGCATCACCATCGCAGTGCTGCTCGTGGGTTCCACTGCCTCTGCCGTGGGATTTTGGTGGTGGAAGCGCAGGTGAACTCTCCTTCCCATTGCCTGCTCTAAGATTTACGGGCAGGTGGGTCGGGCCAGGGGTTGCAGGAGGGACAGCTCTACAGGGGTGAACTCCCTGGCTCTCAG
Organism: Manacus candei; assembly: GCF_025592945.1. Lineage (NCBI taxonomy): Eukaryota > Metazoa > Chordata > Aves > Passeriformes > Pipridae > Manacus > Manacus candei. Next base: position 1,934,780 of record NW_026138084.1, read on the forward strand.
TGCAGCTCATGGTGTCCCCCCTTGCAGGAGAGGTAATGAGGCTACATGGGAGACCCGGGAATTCATCAGCTGAGGCCTGGTTGCTCACTCAGAAACAACCGGCTGCTCTCCCTGTTCATTTCATGTCCCACCTCTCACCCATCAGCACCGACACCGTTTTGTTCTGGAAAACCACGGCATTAAACAGCTACAAACTTCCCCTGATGCATGGGGCTCCTGTGCCTCTCACCCTCCTTTACCCTCAAGAGTTTTTCCCAGGAAACCCCTCAGCACACTGCAGAGACTCCCCATGGCAGCCAGGAAGACTCTCCCTTCTCCTGGAGTTGGTCTAGTTGGTCTTCCCCTGGCATGTCAGGACAAGTCCATGCAGGTGCCTGGGGGACAGTGGGTCATGTTCTGATGGCAGCTCCAGCCATGGCCTCCTGCACACCCACAGCCCCCCTCTCTCCTTTCTCCTCGAGGCAGCTCCAAGGCAGCCTGGCCACTGCTGACCACGGCTGCACATCCCTCCCTGGGTGCAGTCCCACCGTCTCCAGGCCACAGCAGGTGGGAGCTGCCCTTGTCCCGCCTCGCTCACCCCCTGCTCTCCTGCGGGAGCTGCGAGCTGAGAGCACGGGACACAACGGGGATACCGCGGAGCCCCATTCCCGGATCAGGATGGCGGATGCAGCCCATGGCCAGGCGGCACACCCGTCTGCACTGCGGGTAGAAAAGCGGGGTCTGGTCACCAGCCTCAGGTGACCTCCATGAGCAAGGGGCTCCCCCTCACCCGCCCTCGCACGCCTCCTACCCCCTCTTCCCACTGTGTCCTTCCTCCATCTCCTTCCCCCTTTCCCACTCCCACATCCTTCCCTCTCCCCGCACATCCTCAGCCCTAGCCCTGGCCCCTTCCTCATCTCAGACTGCCTGTCCCCTTTTCCCCCTGTCCAGCCCTACCTGTTCCCTTGTCACGTCCCCCCCCATGTTCCCGTGTCCCCCACCCAGGGTCCCTGCCCGACCGCACCCGAGCCACCCGCCAATGGTGATCCGCCCTGCATCTGACGTCACCTGGTGCCAGGTAGATCTCCGGCCGCCCCACCCCGCGCTGCCATTGGCTACGCTGCGGCTCATTCGCCAATGGAATCCGCGCTCTCTCTGCGTCATCGGTCGCTGGGCAGGTTGTGGGGCGAGAGGGGCGGGGCGGGGCCGCATTTCCCCGATCCCCGGCCCCATCCAAACCCCGCTCCTGTTCCCGAGCAGCTGCCCAGGGCTTCCCTCCGACTGCCCAGGGCTTCCCTCCGACTGCCCAGCTCCTCGGATCCAGCCTCCGACTGCCCAGCTCCTCGGATCCAGCCCCCGGCCGGCCTTGCCTGTGGTATTTAAGCACAATGCACTACACGAGATAATGCCAAGCAGCTGTGATTCCGGCTGGGCATGGAGAGAAGCAAACCTTTTCTGTGCAAAATGGGGGCCGAGAGATGGGCTGTGACCCTCGAGGCAAGTCTCTGTCTCCAGGATGCTCCACTGGCTGCTAAAAGTGCACAGCAAAGGACCTGACAGCCTTGCTGGTGCAGGCTGAGCTCTGATTGCTCTCTGTGTGGGTTGTATCTGTCCTCAACCTGGCACACAGTGGCTTCCAGATGAGGAATGGGACTATATCAAGGCAAAAGTGAGCAGTCAGGATCTGAAGTCTGCTTTTTTCAAGGCAATCAGGTGAAAATGTGCTGTTAGAGCCATCTGCACTGCTTACCGTTTTGATTTCAGTGCTCTCACCTGGTTATTATCTTGCAGTGTTTTCGCAACATAAAAATCAAATACAGAAAGCCAAGTCTTCCTCATCCACACACAGCCCTTTCCCACAGCTCGGGATGAACAATGTAGGTTGAGTGTATGTTGATGGAAGGCACAGAAGGGTTCCAACCCTGATCTTCAGTTTATGAGCTGCCCTCTACTTGACAGAAAGGACCAAGGAGGGGGAATGTCCAGAGTGTCTGGTGTGTGGCTTCCCAAGGCACCATTCTGTGTAAAGTGGCCCTGCTGTCCTGTGGATGGCTGAAAACCTGCCTGCCCCTAGGAGATGGGGAATGAGCTTTTGCTTTACCTATTCAACTGTGTTTACTTCGACCCAGGAGTTTTTTCACCTTTACCCTTCTGATCCTCCTCCCCACCCCACTGGGAGGGAGAGAACAAGCAGCTGCGTGGGGCTGAGCTGCTTGTGGGGGTTAAAGCAAATCAGTGTCCCTGTCCTATGTTTGAGAGTGCCTTAGAATGGAGCTTTCTGCTGGGATTTGCACAGCTCCTGGCCCAGGACAGCCACATCTGTGACCATCACACAGGTCTTGCCAAGACAAGCTGTGACAGAGGGGTTTTGTGTCTCCTGCTTCCCAAGCAAAGCCAGAAATAGTGTTACCTTATGAAACGCCCGTGGGTTATAGAGGATGTCTGTCAGGAAAAAACTGTGTCCTGCTGCGTTGACTTTGAACTAGTTCTGGTAGAAAAACAGACCACCAGATTGTCATTAGAGGACTCTCAAGATGCAAATCTCTGTATTTCCCAGAGTTCACTCACCTAGAGGGTCATCTGCTTTGAGAGCCCTCTGCCAGAAGAACGTGGACTGCATAGGTGGGTGTTTATAGATGTGTCTGTTGTACTTCCCAGTGGAATAACCACCTAATGCAGAGAACAGCACAGAAACAGTTAAGTTCTGGCCTTTTTCTCAAGTCAAGGAGTGAATTTCACCAGGAGGTGGCCCTCCTTAGCAGTTGCAAACAGCTGCCATCTTTCTGAGAATTTCTACAGCTCTTTCAAGCAGTGAGCTGATTTGCAACCAGCAAAGCAGAGTAAAAAGAAAGCATGTTTGTTTTGTCTAAATGAAGGGCTGGAGAAATACTACTCATGTGTCCAGGTGAGATCTTGGTGTTTATCTTGGGAAGTCCTCAGATGGGATATGTTGAAGCCGCATTCTTCCCATTCCTGGTTGGAGAGGGCTCCAAGTAGTCACAGAGAGGACCCAGAGGGCAGTGCCTTCTGCAGGATGTTTTGCCCCTTTGACTTGTGTTCATGGGGACTTTCATTTTGGCAGGGTTGTGATTAAGGTAAGCTAGGATGGAAAGTATATGAGAGGACACCTGTGTGCAACTGCATGTTTGAAGAACCTCTGTAACTGGAGAAGTTTGAGTATCCAGTTTCATGAAGTTCCCTTCATGGGTGACTTTTTCCTCCGAGAAAAACACATGAGTTGTACAGTGCCTCGAAGTGCCAAAGGGTAAATTGCTAAGCACAAAGGGGTTTGCAACTGCATTGCTAAATTGTCCTAAAAACTAAATGTCTCTCCTGCCAGCAGGGTTGAGAGTGAGGCACTCATCCCAACTTCAGTATCACTTCCTGCCCAGCTGAATGTGCCTCCACACAGTCTCAACAGTGATTGAAGTCCCCCCTCGATATTTTCCAGGAATCTTGTGCTGTCCTGGGAACCATCCTTTCTCCTGTGGTATTCAAGGTTACCTTTCAGGAGATCATCAGTAACACACCCCTTAACTCCCCTGCTACCATCCTACCATGGAGCTCCTGCTGCACCTCCTCACCTTTTCCAACCAGCACAGAGGGGCTGATAAAATTATTTGAGATCATATTGCAGAAGCCACTGCAGAAGCTGATGTCCTCACAGGTACAACAGCAGACACACACAGACTGCAGATGCCTGTGCAGGTATAAAGATTATTGCAAGATGCAGGTGCCAAAACAAAGGTAGATACAGTGGCAGCTAATGCTGGAGATGGAGACACTCTGGCAGATACAGATACTGTTGCAGACAGATGCAGGTAGGTTTGTTAGAGGTGTTTTTTTTCCAACTGAAAACAGCCCTGAAGAGAGGAGAAGTGGCCAACGTGGTGCAGAGAAACCCAAAACTCTTTGGCCCTGCCTCCCCTTGCCCTTGTGTTTGCATTGATTCTGCAACAAGTCAGGAAGCATTTTAGGAAAAGTACAGTGAAAACAGAGCTGCCAATGCTATACTCACCCAAGAATGGGACATTCTTGAAGTGGTAAAATGCCTGCTGTTTTGTTTTATCCGTGGGAGGGTTTTAGGAGTTCAGTTTTGCTCTTGACTGACTGTACTTTGATTTACTGGGATGGTGTGAAGTGGGAGCCTCTCCTCCAGCACAATCCTTCTGGGGTGGGAGAGAAGCAGCACAGCCCCCAGATAACAAAAACACACTGAAGGAGTTGCAGAGCAGTGCTCTGGGAATTGGGTTATTTCCAGAGAAATTAATACATCAAATAGGAAAAAAAATAAGAGAAAGGATGTAGGTGCTCTCAGGGTATTTGGGGTGCAGTCCATCAGACCCATTTCGGTAAAAATGAACCAGTTAAAAGACCAATTGTGAACCGAGATGGTGATTCAGTGTCATTTATTTCTGGTTTTGAAAACTCCAAAGAACCATCTGAGCAGTTTGTTTCTCTTTCCATATTTCTAAAGAGATGCAAGGTAAGAATGAGTCACTGGTTAAAAATAAAGCCAAGCCTCTTATCTTTTTATATCCCTAAGTAGAAAGTGGGATGTGCTGCGTTAATCAAGCCATGACTGGAAGTCCTGTGTAGGTTAGGTGTACTGAAGAGGGAGAACTGATGAAGCTCTCCTTTCTCTGTCAATTTTCCCTGTCTCAGGAAAGGAAGAAACACAAACCTTTATAAAAAACTGCTACAGGGAATATCTCTGGTGGGCTCTTACTTTCTGTGTACACATGAACGAAATTGTGATTTATCAAGACTCCCTCGAGTCAGTCCTAACTTTGTGGGTGCCCAGTGCAGAGCAGTAGAACAACAAAGTTTTTCTAAATATTTTCTACTGTTGTCTGTACTTCACCACGCCTGTGCTAAGAGTCTGTGTCTAAGTTATGTCCCATTAGGCTTTTATTTTTTGGGCATACTGGTCATGGCCTGATGCCAAGAGCTGTCAGAGTTAATAGGCGTTGCAAAGGAGCAGATGAGCTGCCAGACTCTCTCTCATCTGCCTCACCACAACATCAGATGTTGTGTCACACCCACCAGCTCAGCCCAGGGGTCCTGCTGCCAGGATTTGCCTATTCCATGGTAAATTATTGCAAGTCTTCTAATTATTTGGGGAAGCCCAGAATGAGCACTGACTGTCTGTTGCCTTTTCTCCCCCTCCCCTCAGTGCTGTGCCACCATCTACCACACACACAGAGCATCAAGGTTAGACCAGCTTTGGGGAGAGTCCTTCATCCATCCCCGTGACCCCTCTTGCATGGGGTTAGGGGATGTTTGTGTGCTGGGAACCCTTCAGCTGTCACCCAGTGTCCCATAAACCATGCTGGTGAGATTAGTCTGTTAGAGCTGCCAAGTGACAGTCAGGGCTTTGACTTTTTAAAAATGCCTCCTGAGTTTGGCTTTCCCAGCTTAGACAGTGGGACCAGCGTGACTTGCTTGTTTAACATGGGCCCTGAAGTTAGTAAGATACTCTAATATCATCCAACACTTAATTTTGGAAGTATCACAGTGTTACATGGCCTGTTTGACAACGTTGTAACCTACTTTGGGGCCTTCTGACCCAATCAGATAGACCAAGATACAGAGCCTCTGCAGCTGGACTTGGACTCAATCAATCAATCACTCACATTGTTTGGGTGTGGAGGTCACTAGTTCATTTTTAAACAGTAGAAAGGAGGACCCTGAGCACTGCCAAACTGTCAGCCCCACCTCTGTGCCCGGGAAGATTATGGAACAGATCCCCCTCCTAGAAGCTCTGCTAAGGCAATGTGGGAGGACAGGGCAGTGATTTGGGACAGCCAGCACAGCTTCACCAAGAGCGAGTCCTACAATGGACACTGACCTTCTGGAGCCAGTCCAGAGGAGGCCACAAAGATGATCTGAGGGCTGGAGCCCCTCTGCTCTGGAGCCAGGCTGGGAGAGCTGGGGGTGTTCACCTGGAGAAGAGAAGGCTCCAGGGAGAGCTGAGAGCCCCTTCCAGTGCCTTAAGAAATACTGCTTACAAGAAGGATGGGGACATTTTAGCAGTCCCTGTAGCAATAGGATAAGGGGTGATGGTTTTCCACTCTCTTCACACAGGTGTAAGGCAGCCTCCAGCACACCACTGTGGTCAGCAGGGCTAGAGGAGACCTGAGGAAGGAGCCCAAGTCTGCTGGTGTTTCAAAGCACTGCACACAGCTGTGACTCTTTCTCTAATGAGCTGAAATAATTTATTTAAAAAGAGGATCATAGACAGTTATTTTTGTTTTAACACAGACTTCCAGTTTTTTTCAACTACTATAGTGCAAATCAGTGTGGCCAAAATAGGAGCCCAAATGGTTTGTCCCTTGTTGTGTTTTTATAAGTGTCTGTGATTTCTAGTTACATTTTTGCACATCACTGTATCTCAGGGCTGAAAAAGGTCGAAGTCATCAAATTTCAACTGAGTCAGGAGAAACATGAGCTTTAAGGGGCATAAGTGACACTCCTGGTGCTACTGTTGGGCTCTGGCCTTCTCCCTCTGCAGTGTTTTCATACAAAAGGCAGAAACCTAAATCACCACATGCAAGAGTTCACCTTAAAAGTAATATCACAGGCGAGCAAAGGCAGTGGAGATCTGCAGCAAAGAAAGAGCTTTTTCTTCACCTCCATATGACTCAGGAGCCAATTTTTGCCAAAACTGGGTTTTTTGTCAGATAGGTGATATCAGACATATCTGCTGGATGTTTCAGTTCCTTGCTTACCTGTCCTTGACAAGAATCTGTCTCTTAAAATATCACATCCTCAATATAAAGCCAGGAAATTTAATGGATAGGCATTTTTCTGATCCAGAAAAGGGGTAACTATTTGCTCTCTCTGTTTGTGCACACGTGCCTGTGAACAGAAGCTGGGGCAGAGGTAGATAAACAAATCATGCCACATCATAATTAATAAGCTAATGTTCTGCACTATGTAGTTAAATCACCAATACTTCCCATTGACCATTATGAATCTCAACAAAAGTTAATTAGAAAAACACAGCAGCTACAGAATAAGCTTGTCAAAGGGCATGCAGGCATTATAAAGCTCTGTTCCCCTCTGTGAGTCACAGACCCTGTAAAAATTGCAAATAACCGTGCAAAGGAACAGCCTAAACATCAGCTTTGAGTATCTTAAAAACAGGAATATCTGACATTATTTATATTCAAGCTCTTGTGTCTGACCTTGTTAATTCAAGAGATGGTTAAGGGGAATGGAGTTAATACTGGTGGGTCACCTGCAATTACCATTTTGAATATTCCTGCTTAGACAGATCTCAGTTATGTCTGCTCAGCTTCAGAATAACTGATTGAATAAACCTAAAATCAGGGCCTTGGGTTGCTGCATTCTGTGCCCCAACCCAGCAGCAGGGCTGCTCCACAACCAGTGTGAGTCCAGCCCTTTTCCCAGTTACTCCAGCCATCCACATGAGCAAATTCCAGTTGCTGTATGTTCCCTGTGCCTGCAGGTAGATGCTTTGACCATAAACAGAGAACAAGGATTGGATGGGTTGAAAAAAAGAGATGGTGTTTACTATTTTTATGGGTGTAATGGTAACACAAAGATTTTACTATTATTTGAATGTCCTCCATGTAAAGAAATGAAATAAATAAGCTCTGGAACGTGAAGGTTTTTTCACTTGGAACAATTGCATTTGTCACAAATTAATTTGATTGCTTTAAACAGTAATGTCAGGGAAATTTAGGATGTTATGGGCAAACAGGGATCTCTGGACAGCACTTTGGCTGGAGAGGATGGCAAAAATCTTGATGTAGTAGAAAAGATATAAAAAGACAAAGTATAAAACCCATTTCCTGCCAGAATCTGACAAATATATTTTTAGCTATGTTAGCTTATGTTCTTAAATAAAATCTATTCCTTGATTTAAAAAAAAAAAAAAAAAAGAGAGAGCAAAAAGAGTCTGAACTCATAGTAATTTCCTCTGCTTAGTTGAATAATTGCAATCTAATTCAACCCATAAGGACTAAGGTTTGAAAAATATCTGCTTGAAATAATGGGAGGTTTTGTTGATGCAGATTCCATGGGGGCCAGGATACTTCCCTGAGGAGGAGGGATGCAAATACTTCTGAGCATGGCTTGATTAATGCATCACTTGGGATTGAGCCCTGACTTGTCTCTACATAGAGGGTGAAGCCAAAATATGGACAAACACACACTTTGCTGAAGTCTGGAGCTATTTAAAACTCAATTGATCATTTCTGCTGGGAAAAAAATAGAGGTTTCAGGGAATTTGCTTTTGAAGTGATTCATTATGATCTCTCAAGCCACTACTGCTGATCAGGCAGAAATGAGCTCTGAACATGTCTGCCCAGATATTTCTAACTTGAGCAAAAGTAAGTTTAAAATTTTGAGAAGCCTTATTATTTATTTACTCAGTCACACTTTCTTCTACTGATATGGAAGGTGGGTTTGTTTGATCTGCACATGCAATTTTTGGCAGGTGCCAGCAGACAGGAATAACGGGGTTTTACTGCTGACAGCCCTCTTGGCAAAGGACAAGTTTCTTACTCCCAGTTCAAGACTTCTTCTACTGGCTCAGGACTCTTCTGTGCAGTGTGGATGGCAGTGCTCAATAGTGGCCCTGCTTGTAGGGGGGGCAAGGGGAAATACTCCAAAATAAAATTCTGATTTACAAACTAAAAGGCAAAGAAATTAAAAAAAAAAATCAAACCAAACAACCAAACGAAAAACAACACACACACCCCTCAAAAAAAAAAAAAAAAAAAAAAAAAAACAAACCCAACAACAACAAAAGCAAACCCCAACCCCTAAAACTGCCATAACAGCCCCATCAAAACAAACCATATTCTGATTTTCAAAGAAAACTTGAGAAATTGCCTAAACTAGAAGCTACTGAGGGACATAAAGTAGTCAAGTAAAAAGCAATTCCAGGTAATCTCTGGCCACTCCTGCTGGTATGAAGTAATTCAGTGTCCTGGTTAATGCAGCAGATGATGAACGGGGGCAGCTGGAACAGACCATGATCATTTCAGCTAATTCTGTTATGGAGAGGGGAACAAGAGGCCTAATCTCCAGCAGGAAGGGCAGCTGAGGGAACTCATCTATCCCCATAAGCACCCCCAGAACTTTACTGGGATGCCCTAATGAAGCAGAGGGGCTCAGGACCAGGGGGAAAGTGTCAGCTTTGTGCTGTGCACCTGTATGCCAGAGCAGAGATCTGAGCATCAGCTGAGGATGGAGACACAGAATGACAGAAAACTCTGAGATTGGTTAAAAATGGGAGTGACACAGAGCTGTGATAACTGGGCATCTCATGGCAGATGCTTCCATCTGGCCAGTAGTTCTTAGTGTAGGTTGGGAGGACAATCTGACACGCACATTTCTGGGCCAACAGGCACATGGGAAAAGACCTGGGCCTCGGCTTAGCCCCATGAAACCTCTTGTTTCCTCCTGCCAAATGCCTGCAAAACCTCCTGAGAGGGAGAGGCAAAATGATTTATAGCTGAGTTTCAACATGCATGAAGGAGAGGGACCAAGAAATAGTACTGCCTCCCAGAGAGGAAGTGGTGGAACTGTGCTTTCCTTGTTTCATATTTTAAGAGAAGGCAAGGAGATAGGGGGATGTTTGCAATAGTCAGGCCTGTTTGAAAGCCCAGAGCCATGCTGCACCAACTGCCTGAAGCAGCCAGAGAGAGGTGGTGAAATAATCCAACCATTTGGTGAGGTCCAGAACGACCAGACCTCGTTGTCATCACATCATTCCTCTCTTCCTCTCTCTGTATGCACATACCTATGTGTATACACACAAAGTGTGTGTGTAAAAACACTGAACACTTAACTCCTCGAATTTCATACCAAATTAATAGAATCTCCCTGTTTGGGTGGGTTATCCTGTAATTCCCACTTCTTTCGTGAAACATCTCTTGCTGGTGGGCATGACAGGCAGAAATCTGAGACACCAAGGTGCTGGTACCTTTGGGGACTGACACCAAAACAGCTGATAATGAGCTCCAGGGGAAAGCCTTTATTGCAAAATAAAGTAACTGATGGATATTACAAACTGAAAAGATTAAAACCTACCTGATCTGTGAAATTTTTATCCCTCATTCAAACAATGATCCTTGAATGCTCATGAAACCTTCTCAGCAGTATCAGTTTATCAGCAGCTGGCTGCAAACCAGGCACAGACTCCTCAGGGGTTGGAGTGGGCCTTTGAGCAGGTATTTGGACTCTGATCCAGCCATACCCTGCAGCCCTACTAATGACCTTGAGAGAGGACAAGGCCTAAATACTAATAATCAGGGTTTCCCAGGCCGTGGCTTTCTCCCAGATGGTCATTAATCCCCAGAAAATGTGTACTGGCCTCAGTTGTTAATGCCTAATTAACCCCCTAATGGCAACATCTCTGCCATAGCTACAAGCTTTCTATTCCCCCTTAAATGCACTGGAGACTCCAACACTGCCCACTCAAGGCACACGCTTTCCAAGAGGCACAGCAGCCTATCAATTACACCCCAATTACTGGGAAAAAAGATCCCTGTGGAGTATAGATATGTCAGATGACACTTTGTGCAGCTGCAGAAAAATCCCTTAGCCATTAAAAACCTGCTGATCCCAGGACTGTGTGTGCATTCCAGATCCCTGTAGCAGTGCTCCCGTGGAAGTTACAATGCAGGGGAGGGCTGTCACCTCTGGGAACACTTCTTGCAAAATACACTTTCCCAGGATTTCCTTCAGCTCCAACAATCAGAGCAGCAAAGAGCAACTGTGACTAAGGAATTCACAAAATTATTTTCTTGTCACTAGCAGTAGGTGACTCAAGTCTTACCTCCTGCATCCATGATGACTGCTGGGAATTACCAAATCTTTCTGGCTATGGCACACAGCACAAGCTTCACATCATCTTTATTCAGCCCCGTGGAGGGCTATTTTGAGCCCCATTGTAAGAGAGAAGGAGCTAAAGCAAAGGGGGGGATTTTAATCCTCCCTCCTTTTGCATGCCAAGGTCAAATAATCTGGTAGGATGTAGGTGACCCTCCCACTGCTCCTCACATGGAGGAAACAACCCCTGCACCTCTGGCAGCGAGGTGTTAAACTAATGCCAGCTCCTCCAGACCTGTTTGTTAAGTTTTTCTGTCTCAGGCAGTTCCTTCTTCAGCAATGCCTACCTTATTCCTGGTCTGCAAAAACAAGTTATCACCTTCCTTCCCTTGCTTTCCACGGTTGTTCAGCAGAGTGGGGAGTGCATTTCCCTCCAACCAAATTGTGTATTTCCAAGCTACAAACTGCTTGGAGCAAACAGATTTAGATAAGAAGGGAGAGCTGTCTCTCTGTCACTTGTTTCCTACAAATAGCCTGAACTTAATTAATTCTGGCCTGAGTTTTGGAAGCTCATCCATCCTGGCTGAGTTACACCTCTCTTTATGGCCTTCTCTATTTCATTATTTCTTGTCCTCTTGAAATCTCTCTGGGAGCTGCAGGGCTGATGCTCCTTGCTCACATGGGCTGCCTGCAGCACGATCCTGGAGCTGAGTGGCTGGGAAAGGATGCAGGAACTGTTCCAGTCATGCTGTAAAATTAAACAATCAACTCAAAATTGGCCAAGAGACAATTTTTCTCTCGAAGATAGAGTCTAAATATACACTGTTCCTATTTCTCCCTCCAGTATAGAATTTGGGGTAAACATCCTAAAAACATGCAACGAGTTATTCTGGCCAGCTTGATCCCTAATTGCCCTTTTGGGCTTTCTGGGCATATTTTGAAGGTAGAATAAGAAGCTCTTAAACTCTGTGTTCAAGGCCACAGCAACTTTCAAGACAATCTTGATACATAACAAAGAGAAGGGTCAGGAATCCACATGGACCCTATTAATCCTTTGCCAGTACTATTTACCTCAGCCCTTTTTTTTGGTGGTTTTGGGGTTTTTTCTTTGTTGGTTTTTTGGTTTGGTTTGGGGTTTTATTCTGTTCAAGGGAAATAGCAGCTCTAGCAACTGTAATTGCTACACAGATGGACTTGAATAGCAAAGCTGAAAACTGAAGAGATCTCTCTCTCTCTTTTTCCTCCTCCTTTTTTCCCTCCCCCTCCAACCAGAGTGATCTGAGCATTTGTGCTAATTCATCAGCTGATTCAACACTTTTGCTTGGAAATTTTGTTGCAGATGACAGAGGTCACCTTAAGTAAACTGCCAGATTCCCTCTGATAAAAAGCTGAGAATGGAGACAGCAGCTCCCTTTAGGGACTAGGATTTATTTTCTTTAATGCTATTTGTCTTTTGATGAGGTGGGGTTTTATTTTTGATTAGGATTTGTTTTCTTTAATGCTATTTGTCTTTTGGTGAGGTGGGGTTTTATTTTTGATTTTTTTTTATTTGCTTGTTCTGGGTTTTTTAATTTCTTTTGACAATCTGTGCTTAGAGGCTTGAACCAAAGAGGAATACAGACATTACTGAGCAATAGTATGTTAAATTCTAATCCTCACAGCTGTGATAGATAGGGAAAGAACACTCAACATGTCTACATTAAGTGTGTTGGTGCTGACAGATGGTTTCTTGTGAATTTACTGTGGTTGTGCTAAAGAGAAGGGAGAAACTTCTCCTAAAACCCCCTTCGGGTATTTCCAAGGTAATCATGCACTTCCTTTTTTACTCCAGAATGAGTTTTAATACTTTGAAATAGAATGGGTTTTTTGCTAACATAGGTTACATATCCTGAATAGCCTGGAGGATTTTAAGTTCATTTTCACCTAGCCATGAATTTTCCCTGATCCACTTGTTCATCTTATTTGTATGAGCTTCAGCAGAACAGGTTTGAAAATGATTTGGCTAAAGTTCAGACCTATTCAGGTCTATCAGCTGTACCTGAACCCTACCTGAGGGCAAAATACCCACGTTCCAAGGCATCACCCCCACAGCAAGCCACACTAGCAAATCAAACTCTTGCAGTTTGGACATCCAGGGAGAAACTGTAGAGCTTTTCTCCCAGGTGAGCTGAGGAATTCTTGATAAAATGGTGTGGTGGGTTGGACATCAGGTGTCCTCCCAGCCACTTCATCCCTACCCTTCCCAGCTGGACAGATATTGCACTCCGGGTTAAGCTCTGAACTGCCCAGAGCAGCTGCATTTTTTATTTAAGACGTTTTAGAAACCTTTTGGTTCGTTATTAACCTCTAATTAATGTCTGGAGAAAAAGTCGCACGCTCTTCTCTAAGAGAGATTCTTTTTAATTTAGTGAGAAAAATAAGATATTTTGGCAGAAGGTTTTTACAGGAGTAAAATACAACCAAGAAAAAAAGCATTTCACTGAAACATTCAGCACAAAGATCCATTCCACAGGAAACACCCACTAAAACAATCCATATGCCAGCTTTAGTAAAACACAGTTCATTGGTTTTAAGTTACCCACAAGAGAAGGAAAAGAGTAAAAGAAAGCAACAGACAAAGGTGGGGTAAAACTGTCTCTTTCTTTATTCCTGCCCTCTTTTTCCCCTGTCTTTCAAAAGATCAAGCAGTGTATAAACATTGTTTTGGTTGTTACAGCCACCTCTGGGAGTCACACGGTGTCTCCTCCTGCCACTGCTCTCCTGCCTGCTCCATGTTCTTATACTGAAATGACTTTTCCTTTTTGATAATCCTCCCAGGAAAGCTTTGGGTCTTTGAGTAATTTCTCATCCCATTGTCTCCTGAGTAATAACCTCCACACCCTCTCTTTCCTGTGCTCTTGTCTCAGGTCTGATCATGCTCACCTTCAGCTGGAAATGCCCCAAGGCTAGGGAGTATGTGGGAATATGCATGATTAAATCCCATTACTCTGAAGAAATTACAGTTAATAACGTTCTTAAGAAGCCAGGCAAGTGTGTATTGAATCAATGATGCTATAGGGTGAAGAAAGACTTATAGTATGACATTTTTGCCTTTAAAATATCACTCTCAAATGAAGCTTTTGTCCAAAACTGGATAAATTCCTTATAATCTTCTGTTTGCTTTCATTCTAAAATAAAAATAAAAATCTCTGCTTGTGGAAAGCTGCCACATGAGAGTCTTTAATACAGAAGATCACTAAACTGTGCTTGAAACAATAAAATGTAAGTGCCATATTTGGGATAAAATGATTGGGTCAAGAGCAATGCCTACACACAACTGACACCATCATCCATCTAAGGCAGCCTACCTGGTACAGTCAATATTCCCTTGGTTATTGGCAGGACAGATGTAACCATCTGAGAGAAGAGCATTAAGCCATAAGTCAAAAATTTCAACAAAACACTTGGAAGGCTCCTGGTGTGTTGGGAAAAAAGCTTGTCCTCATCACCCTTGGTGAGGATTCACCTCAGTGACTTTGCTGTCATAAAATACCTGGCACCCACAGACTTTTCTTTCCTGGGGATTTTTTTTTTAATGACTAAACACTTGGAGGAATGATTTGTCACCTGAACATACAATTAAACCCATTTATAGTAATGCAAGACCTACTGGATTTCAACAAAGTAGGCGTGGAGGCTTCTTTGCTTCAATGCAGCTGTTGCTCACTGGTCAGGTCCTCCCACTCTGCTGAGCCCTGTCTCTTCACCTGCTTTCCCTCTGTGATGACAGCTGCACCTTCTGTGCCTGAGCATCCCACTCCAGGGTTTGTCCTCTCTGATGTTTGGCAACAAGGATATCAACAACAGTCTTCTTTGCCTCAGTCTTTCTTCTTTGCCTCACTCTTTAATATCAAGGCTAGTTGTCCTCAGGATACCCAGCCCCCAGGGCTAGAAGTTGGGGATGGGGAGCTCAGTGAAGCTCCCATGTGATGGTTAGTGACCTGCTATGCCAGTTAGGGTCTATGAGTCCCAGTGGGATCCACCCTGGAGTAACGAGGCAATCGGTGAAAGAACTTGCCAAACCACCCTCAGTCATCCACCAGCAGTCCTGCTTAACTGGAGAAGTTTAAGGTACCCAGTTACGAAGGGAAATAGGTGAGATCCCACCACCAGCCACTCCATTTTGTAGATTTCCCAATTACTGCCCAAGTTCTTGGGCCCCCCAATCCACAGTCTTCTCTCTCTTTCTCTTTTTTCCTGGTGTACCATCAGCACAAGGAGGAAGGGACAGAAGGCAGGGTGAGAACCGGCTGCCTCATCGCGTGGAGGGACAATCCAGCTCCCAGGACTGCAGAAGCTTTGAAAACAAGGCTTAGACCACATGCTCAAGGCCAAAAGGTCTGACTGCAGAGAACACAACTAGCAATTCCCCCTGTGCTGCCCAAGCAAAGTGCTGACAGGGTATTCCAAACTCTCGTGGTGATTCTGCAGGAAAGCGCGTCGGGCTCGAGTTGCCTTGTTGGCCCAGCTACTCCTGCTGATCCAGTGACAAGGAGACAGAAAACCTGCAGAGAATAGGTGTTCCCTGAGATATTATACATAGCCTGGTGTGGTGACAGAGAGGATGTCAGGCAGTGAAGGGTTTGAAGTGGGAATATGAGGGATGTAAACATGTACGAGAAAGAATTATGGCAGGAGTTGAACCGAGGGCTTTGATGACAAAGCTCTAGTGAAAGAGGTTGTGGTCAGCAGTGAGTCTTGGATGTCAAGGTGGGGTTGGGCCTTTTAAAGTGTTACTGGACAGGCAAGCAGCACAAGAGAATGGCAGGAAAAAAATTGAATAGAAGAGAAATTCAATCCCCCAAGTACAGCTCTACAGGTCAATCTTACTGGAAACATCATCTCTGCCAGGTGTGGAGAAGGAGAAAAGGGCAACCTCCTCATCTGGTTCTCAAAACACTCTGGTTTCACTCATTCTTTGTTTATATAGACTGTAAATAGTTCAATACAGACTCTTGAAGTAGGGGAATGAGGAGGCCATGTTATGAAGTCTCATTGAGATGTCTTGAAGGGTATCTCACAGATCTGTTTTCTAATTGATTTTCTTAGTTCTCACTCTGACCTCAGTTGTTCTTACTGGAAAATTGCCCTGTAACCAGAGCCTGCTGCAGAACTAGGTGGAAAAGCTGCAGAAAATCATCCCTTTCTCCTGCTCTTTATTTTACCAGTATCTGGGGACACATGGAAGTTTCAGTTCTGTCCACACTGAATCACAGGCATAGACAAATCTGTAACAGGACTGTGCAGAACTGTCCATAGACAGCTCTAGGGAGCTTGGAGCTGACAATGGATCTGTGTGCTTACAGAAGCAGTAAAAAACTCCATTTCACCCCACAAGTGTTCTATTTGCATGGAAAATTTTGGCACATGGCAAGTGTTCAGCCCATGTAATAAATACAGCTCACATTCCCATTTTTTGGTATTTTGTCCTAACCTTGCATATAAAAGACATGGGGGTTATATTTTTTTTCAATCATTTTGTCTCCTTCAATATTTCCTTCAGAGCGACATTGAATCAGGAATATCTTCAGCATGAAAACCAGTCTCAGCTCTTTTCTAATAAATACACCATCCCAGAGACTGCAACCTTCTCATCAGTACCTTATGAGCCAGCAGAACAACTCAAGTTAATTAATTACAGCTCCTGTATATATTAGTTTGTTAAGCATGTCATCATCATCATGTTCATGGCCAGGCTTCGCCCACGAGGATTTGGGGAGGGCTCTACCCACGTTTGTTACAAGCACACTGGTGGCTAAAAAGGCCAATTTGAGATAGACAAGTCTGGTTGCAAAAGGCACAGTAGAGACTCTTTAGGTGGTATCGACAGGACACAGTTCTTTCTGTGTTGTCTTTTCGTGTATGAGTCCTCTAAAAGTAAAAATCCTCCTGTCTTTGCTTCATCTTCCAAGCTTTGGGTGGGCAATCCACTCTCCTCTCTCCTTCCTACACTGCCACACAGTATTTTCTTTGTGTTCAGCTTGTGCTGCAGCATCAGGATAACAGCCACAGGCCCGTGAGTAATGCAGTTAGGGGATATCCTGGCTTTGCTCAGCTGGAAAGAAGCTGTGCAGAACAAGATAAAGGAATTAAGTGTGCCAGGCTCAGGATAATGCTCTTTCCTGTTAGGTGAACAGGCTGGCTGGCAAGAGCTGTTGAAGCCCAACAAGCTGGGAGTCCCCAGCCTAAGGTGCCACTTGGCTGGTGGCCACAGCTCAGCTCTGTGCACGGAGGCAGATTGGCTGATTTGGCAATCTGAGGGGCCAGTTTGGGGTGGTGGGGGCAGCAGGTTTCTACACAGTGAAGGTGGAAGGAATTAAAAGTGCTGCCTGAGGGTGCCTTTAACAGGGATGTCATCACAGCTGGGCGATTCTGCCCAATTGTGGGGAAGCAGCAAAGTGGGAGGTGTTCCCCAGAGAGGCTGGGAGTACCTGAGCCAAGGTATGGGAGACTGGACCTTCCACTGGGATGCTGGGCTCCTCCCAACCAGCCCTCTGTTAATGGAGGCTGCTCACAGATGCCCACAGGAGAGGCTGTAAGGGCAGCCTGTGCCCCAGAGCCCCTCCTTCTGTCAAAACACAAAGCACCCAGAATCCAGAACCATTCCCAGAAATTAATATATGCTTCTGTGTGAAAGAGGTTATACTTCATAGCTGTTACATGGCTATCCATATAGATATCAAGCTATATAAACAGTAATTATCTATATCAAACATTCAAATAATCATTATGTAGTTTTGTTATCTGGAGACTTTCACACAAATGCCAAGCATACAGTTCAGGGCTTCTTTACCTGCAGTTTGTATTTCTGACAAGGATATGACTCACCTTTTCCACAAAGGACAAAATGTACTTACCAGCCACCCTCAGAAATAAATTTCCTCTCTGATAAGAGGGGCTCTTTTGTGCTTCTGAAGAAGAATAACCCCTTCCCTGCACAGGTGTGGACGTGGGATGTGCAGGACATGTCGTGAAGAGCACAAGAGCTGGTGTCCCAGTGACAAAACCCCAGTCCTCCAGTGACAGCTCATTTGGGGGTGTGATGCAACAGAGGAAGCTACACTGGGTTACATAATTTCCTTTAGGCTGGTTTAGTTTTTAGTGAAATGTCGTGACACCTTGCAAGTTAATGTGCTTTTATCTCGTTATGTGGAACCAGAAGACAGTAACTCCCCTCTTCCTGAAACTGCAATAATTAAGGAGCAAAATAAAGCACTTCCCCAGCCATGTTGGCTCCTGGATATCATGCAGACAGGAGTTTATCCATGTCAAAAAGATTATTCAAGTTCTTCAAATACAGAACTGTTTGCGGAAATTAGCCTGAAATATTCCTAGATACGCATTCAACTTGATGATTCCAGTTGGTTTATTTAGTTTTTCTTAATGTTTATTTCTTTGCTCTGAAATATATTGTCAAGCACTGGCACAGGCTGCCCAGGGCAGAGGTGGAGTCACCGTCCCTGCAGGGATTTAAGATGTGTAGATGTGGAAGTTGGTGGGCTTGGCAGTTCCAGGGGAATGGTTGGACTCGATAATATTAAGGGTCTTTTCCAACCTAAATGATTCTATGATTCTATTCTCAGAATACACTGTCATTTTAAGGATGTTACACAGCAGCACATAATCAGCTGGTCAAGTAAAATGTTAGGTTTAGTCTCCTCTCCATAAAAATGCCTTCAGGAACAATGTGACATTACTGCTCACTAGTGAGCAGGGCAAGACAGGAAGAGAGAAGAGCTTGGGAAGATGGGAAAGAAACAGAGGTTGTCAGAACAAAACAAATGGGTGAAATACTGATAAATGCTATCCTCTTAAAAACCAACAGCCACAGGCACAATGGCATTAAAAATACAGCCAGTTTTGGTGACATGGTGCATATGTGGAGCATCTTTTTCAAGAGTGACAGATGTGGGATATATATGGGATATATGGAAGCTGTGCTTGGATGGAAACATGCTCCTTATGTTCCTGGCATGATATATGATCTGGGCTTTCATTTATGGTGGCACTGTGTCAGCAGACCTTCTGATTGCAATAATGTGCTGTAATTACCATATAATTTGCATTCATTACCCCTGACAAGAATTGCAAGTATTCCAGTCAAGCACAGGACCATTAACACTTATATTAGTACTACATGTTGAAGTTACCTGTATAATAGTGTGGCTTTCTCCCTGACAGGGTGATGGGGGTTGTGGTTCTTTGGATCAGGCTCTCTCTGGCTTCTTCCCCTCCAAATCTTTTACTAGATCTGGTATGAAAGATATAACTCATGCTTTGGCCAGTCTAGAGTTTTTCCTGATAGAAGAAGAAAGTAGAAGTCTAATTCTATTTTTTGTTTATATTTTTGCTAAGTTTTCTTTTTTTATGTGTCATAGACACCCCATTATCATATGAAGACATGTAAAACTGCAGTAGCTGCTGAATGTGCCCCATTAAGGTCTAGTTCCTTAAATGGCTGCATTTAACAAGGGGCAGTTAAATTGAAATGAGCAGTGAGCAGTGAGGCATTTTATTATGTTTTATTACCTTTTAATTGTGGATTTTATAACAGTGAAAATGCTGCCCATTGTTAGAACGTGTTAGAGTTCTCTCTTTTTACACATCAGATGTTTTTCTAGTCTCTTGGTGTTGCCTTTTTTTTTGGGGGGGGGGGTTGGTTGGTGGGTTTTTTTGTTAGTTTTGCTTTGGTTTGGTTGGGTTCTTATAGCAGGTGTTTTTAATAAGTTCTGGCAGTGTTATCTGAGGATCAGAACAGAGGGACAGGCATCACAGAATAAGGATGAAGTCTATTTATTTCTAACCAGGTGCATAAAATAGAAACCTGCTGTTACAATCTTAAACCCCCACAGTAATATTTCCAAGTGCTAAAGTTGAGCCCTGCCTCAGTGACCAGCTGCTGACACCGGTCACTGTGATACATTTTGCTTCTTTAAAAATTTTAATAGGAATAAATAACAGATATTTAATAGGAATTCACATCATTAGTAAATAATACAGGGATTTTAGCAAATATTGGTGAAATCTGTGAATTCCCAAACGGTGTAGGTGGAAATAATGTTCCCCAATACCTCTTCCCAAGCTGCAGTAACTTTTCTTTGCTGCCAGCCTGCATAGCTTCTCCAGGCCTCTGCTTTTCCTTTATTTAAACCTGATGGACTTGTCATGTAGGGTCCTTGTATTTTTGTAACAGAGGAAATTACCAGTGAGCTGAGAACTACTGTGAAGTATTTAGCTGATTAGCTTTCAAATTAACTAAATTAATGCCACAGTTAGGTTTTGGGTTCTTGCCTTTTTTTTTTTCCACATTTTTCCTTAATTTAAGGTAGGAAGTTGGCACTGAGGAATGTTTAGAAAGGGCAAAAGGAGTAGAGAAAGTCTAACAGCCTTGATGTGCTGCTGAGCAGTGACATGGGACAGGACTGCATCAGCAGGAGATGCCATTTACAGCTTGGCTTCCCTGATGGGGAAAAAAATGTCCTGTTTTAAATTCATCCATCACCTACGGAGTGGCATTAAGACCTTCAAAACAGATCAAATTCTGGCCCAGACTGGAGGTGCCACAGAAGTGTGTTTGCTTGGAAGGAAAGAGAAACTTTTGAAAGGGACTTTTCACATGAGCCTTGTCTTGAATCCAAAGCAGATCTGATGCACTTCCCAGAAACTTGCTTTATACTGGGAAAACTGGCATTGCCACAGAGATGTTCTAGCAGTGGGAAGACCCACTTTTCTCACACTGGTGGAAGTAAGTAGGAGTAATTCTTACTTCTCCAGAGAAAAGCAAAATCAGTCCCTACTGCATTTCTATGTGCCTACATAAGCTGTATTAGTCCCCTGCAGGTGACCTTTGGCACCTGTGACTCTTTCATGCTTTAAAAAGAAAATGAAAATGGGGAAAAAAAAAAAAGAAGAAGAAAAAGAAATAGCATTGCAATGATCCACTTGGTTATACTGGTACACCCTGATGTGCAGACTCATGGCTTGCTTCAGTTTAAACATATGCCTAAATGATTTACCTAAAATGAAACAGGCTTGGTTTAAATCCAAGTAAATGTGTGTTCACTCCATCAAAAGAGAGTAACAGCAGCTCATTTATTGCTCATCAGTCAAATTTGCAAAGATGATTTAAAAGGGAACATTGATGGTGAGGAGGAAAGTCCTGGATGACTGGTACCAGAGGTGGTGTGGGTGCAGTTTAGGGTTGTTTGAAAGACTTAGTAGCTGAAGATGTCCCTGTCCATGGCAGGGGGGCTGGATTAGATGGACTTTAAGGTCCCTTCCAACCTAACCTACTGTATTACTCTATTCTATGATTCTGTGATTTTCAGCAGCAAGAAGCATAAGCATGATCCTTTACTGCAGTTCCACTGAGAAGATGCCAACTCCTTGGGCTGACCTGGCCCTTCCTGCAGATGTACAGGAGAGGCTTCTCCAGGTGAACAAGATCAAGGGAAAAAACAGTGCTGAAGAGCAGGAGGGCACAGCATGGTCTGCAGAAGCTGCAGGTGAGTCAGAGGGACATGCAGGGCTTGGAGTGCAGTGGGGAGGAGCGAAAAACAGGGAGATGTTTGAGAGGGGAAAAAAAAATCTTCCCTTCCTCTCTGGCTTGTTCCTTCCTGGCAGAGTAAGGAGGTATCCTGAACATGTATTCCCTGCTACGCCTCCCTTGCAGATGGTGTGCCAGACACACTCTTATTTGGATTCTCCAGCCATTCCTGCTTCATATCTCCTGGCAGTGGGCCAAGCACTCTCCAGATCAGTATGTCCAACTGTTCTGGTCAAAGAGCAGTCCTTGTGGCTGTTGTAAGCTCCCAAATCCAGCCCAGACATTCCATCAAATGTCTGAAGTTTAGCTGCCTCTTTCTCCTGATGCTTAGACATCTTAAGAATTTGGTTTCATGGCAAATGTCTCAATTCCTCGGCTCATTTCTTGCATGGATATGTTACCTCCAGTAGCTTTCTGCCAGGAACTCACCAAACTCCTGCAAATAAATATTATCAGGGTACCTGAGACTTTCAGGTTCTTATTTTGAAGTATGTTTGGTATAAGAATTGTCATTACCACACCTTTACCAAACATCTAAGCAATTCCAAAGTGCTCTAACTCCTAAAGTAATTTGTTTTTTCTTAAATAGAAAACAAGAGAAGGAATTTGGAACAGCTCACCAGGGTTTCTTATGGCTGTTTTAGGGCCAATCTAAAGACCTTCTTGTTCTGATGTTTGCTATATATGAGCTGTACACAATGCAGTGGCTAAAAGGAGAATGAAATTATGACGTGCTGTACCACCTAACTGTTGTACATCTGAACTATTTCAAAGTAAGCCATGAAAAGAAAGGCATCTTTAAGGATTCTCATGTCTGCAGTGACCCCAATTTTAAGCACAGCTCAGGTGGGCTTTCCACATTCAGATACCTCAATGTTTTGTGGCATTGGATTAGAGTCTCTACCTGCTTTGGGGTTGTGACTCAGGTTAAATAAAACTAACCTTGCAGGGCTTTGCCATTCCTGTGACTTGTCCACTGGGGAAATTTTTTCTGTGGGTTAACTCCCACAAGAAGAAACGCTACTCAAATTTATTTTAGTACTCAGGATGGTTCCTGTGTATCCCGAGCACTTTGTCCTCCTCAGTGGTTAACTCTAAAATCTCTACAGGAAAAAAAAAGACCAATAGTGTCCTCCTTAGCTTTTGAAATAGCTATTGCAATATTTATAATTGCTGCTGGATATTTGCCTTTGCATCTCGGGCAGTTTAGCAAAGTAACAAAGTGTGAAACCTAGGAACAGGCTTTTGTTTTAGGAATGACCTAGAAAACTAATAATTACCCAGTGAAGTCCCTTGTGTTATGACGAGTCGATCAGCTTGTCTCTATTAATCCCCCCAAACTGGTCAGGTCTCACAATTCACTTGTAATCCCAGAAATATTCAGGATGTGAACTGAAGCTTCGTGTCCTGAGAGCAAGCTGCTACTTGCAGATTTCAGTTTAGGAGAGGGAGGAGCACTGAAGGGTAGCTAATTTGTGGTCAAGTTTGGAGTTGCAGAGAACACCCTGAGCACAGTGAAGGCTTAGAAAGTATGAAGTGGAAGAAAATAAGCCAGTATTTATTATTAAATATATCTTATTGGTGAATCAGTTGTGAATGGGAGAGGGGGAATTAGCAATGCTACCCACTTGGGCAGACAATAGAACAACATAGAATCATAGAATCAGCTGGGTTGGAAAGGACCTCCGAGATCATCAAGTCCAGCCCTTGATCCACTACCACTGTGGTTCCCAGCCCATGGCACTGATGCCACATCCAGTTTCATTTTAAAAACCTCCAGGGACGGAGAATCCACCCCTTCCCTGGGCAGCCCATTCCAATGGCTGAGCACCCTCTCTGTAAAGAAATTCTTCCTAATATCCAACCTAAACCTCCCCTGGCACAACTTGAGACTGAGCCCTCTTGTCTTGCTGATGGTTGCCTGGGAAAAGAGACCAACCCCCCCCGGCTCCCCCCTCCTGTCAGGGAGTTGCAGAGAGTGAGGAGGTCTCCCCTGAGCCTCCTCTTCTCCAGGCTGAGCCCCCCCAGCTCCCTCAGCCTCTCCTCACAGCACTTGTGCTCCAGTCCCTTCCCCAGCCTTGTTGCTCCCCTCTGGACCTGCTCCAGCCCCTCAATGTCCTTCCTGAGCTGAGGGCCCAGAACTGGACACAGCACTCCAGGGGTGGCCTCCCCAGTGCTGAGTCCAGGGGAAGAATCACTTCCTTGGACCTGTTGGCCACACTGTTCCTGACACAGGCCAGGATGCCATTGGCCTTCTTGGCCACCTGGGCACACTCTGGCTCATGTTCAGCTTCTTGTCAATCCAAACTCCCAGCTCCCTTCCTGCCTGGTTGCTCTCCAGCCCCTCTGTCCCCAGCCCGTGGGGCTGCAGGGGGTTGTTGTGGCCAAAGGGCAGGACCCGGCCCTTGGCCTGGTTGAACCTCATCCCACTGGAATCAGCCCAACTCTCCAGCCTGTCCAGGTCCCTCTGCAGAGCCCTCCTGCCTTCCAGCTGATCAACACTCCCCCCAGCTTAGTGTCATCTGCAAATTTGCTGATGATGGACTCAATCCCCTCATCTAAATCATCAATAAAGATATTAAACAGAACTGGGCCCAACACTGATCCCTGGGGACACCATCAGTGACCAGATCCCAACTGGATGCAGCTCCATCCCCACCACTCTCTGGGCCCAGCCATCAGCCAGTTCCTAACCCAGCACAGAGTGCCCCTGTCCAAGCCATGGGCTGCCAGCCTTTTCAGGAGAATGCTGTGGGAGATGGTGTCAAAGGCCTTGCTGAAGTTCAGACAGACACATCCACACCTTCCTCTCATCCACCAGGTGGCTCACCTGATCATAAAAGGAGATCAGGTTGGTCAGACAGGACCTGTCCTTCCCAAACCCTAAACATAAATGGCATTTGAGAGGAAATCCTAAGAGTGAAAAACAGTGAGGAGGAGAATCTGAGAGACAATGCTGTCATTTTCCTCACTTGGATTTAAAATGAATCAGAATAGTTAAACCCCCTAAAAATGTTCTGTGATGGTCATGATGGTACAGCAGCACAAACCCAGTGCAAGAGAGTGAAAATGCCTCTTATTGAGAATTCAGCTTCATGGAAATAGCATTAAACTTTTCACATAACTTCATCTGGAAATGATGGGTTGCAGTTTACTGCTGTTTTATTAATGTGGGCATGTCTAGATAAATCCATGGAGGAAGCACTGTTTTAAAGAACACCACACCTTGAGCAGACCAGGAGCAGGACACAGCTCTGCTACCTCAGCTGAGTGTGCCTGGGTCAGGATTTTGCAGGTGAGGTCCAGCAAAGGTCCTCTGCCAGGTCCAGGGCTGGCTCTGCATCACTCACCCCCATGCTGGGTGTCAAGGTATCCTGAGCTGGTGCAAGATTCCCACCACAGAGCTATAGTACGGTTTGAGTTGGAAGAATATGATCTTTTTAATTTATACCTCATTTATGATATATTTTTCTGCCTTTCTAATGTGTTGGCTACGGCACATTAACTCCCAGGGACATCTGATTTGGGGGATTAAAAGTAGCTCTAAGGAATTATTGCTGACTTTAGGTGACTTGGTGACACTCTGCCTCTTTACTCTGTCCTAATGATTCCTTTGGGTTGTAATACTAGAATTTGCCAAAGCAGGATATTGCCTGGAAAAAAAAAAACCAAACAAAAAACCAACCAGCTGAAGTCTTAGGTTTAGGGTAGAAATGGGGTTTCATGCTTTCACATGAAATGGGGTTGCCTGGGGGTTTACAGTCCTGCATTGTCCTGACCTGCCGAGGGCAAAGGTGTGTTTTGCCCCTGTTGAAAACACTGTAAGATCACAGGCAGCCCGAGGTAGTGCCCAAATGTAACAGATGTGGATTTGAAACGAGCTTTGGCACATGCAGCTGATATGGCTTCACAGGAACAGAAAAACCTGACACTGTCCCAATGCTGACATATTAATCACTGAGTAGGTATGTGAGTATTTTCCAGCTTAGGCCAACTAGATATTTGCTATTGACAAAAACGATTTTCCTGAGGAATTCTGAAAATAAAAAGCAAAAGAAATTTCACATACACACATGGGCTGAGGACATTGATTTGCTACTTCTTAGGCCCAGGTGACTGTGTCACATCAGTGCTCATGGGACAAACACATCCCTGCACTCCAGGCAGTGTCAGGGTGCTGAAGAAAAATTGACTGAGGCAGCTTCATGATTCAGAGGCAGCATTCAGCCATTACACAGCTTATTAAAGGGCTAAAGGATATGTGCACCAGGACAGAGCGTGATGAACACAGGCAGAAGTTCAAAGTAGCTTGGAAAAACCCCTGCCACTGTAAGCAAATACGTTGCTTTATGTTTGAGACCTTGTGGAGTGCTCAAACAAAGTAATTGTTTTTATTATGTTTGGCATCTGCTCACCAGTTCATTACTGACTGGTTTTGACACTGGAAGAAAGTCCAAGCTGCACTTGCTGCATGAAGGGAGGGTGACAACGGGGGTGAAGCTGCCACCTCCCCACCCCACAGGGCCATACCCATGCCACCTTTATGGGGCTGCTTAGGAATTGCAGTGCTCCAACTAGGAGAGGTTTGTCTCTGTTCAGTCTTCACTACACTTTAGAAATTAATTAATTTAGAGATTCTACCTGTGGTGTCCCAACCCCTGCGCCTTTGCCACCAAACGTGCCCAGTGGTGTAACCAGGGGCACAGGCTGGTTGGCACCAGCCCCACAGGCTGGCAAATCCTTTCCAGACAGCGCAGCACAGCTGCCCAAAGTGCCACTGTCACACAGCAGTTCAGGGCAGCGGGTCTCGCTGCCACCTATCCCTCCTTCCAGCAGGCAGCGGTGCGGGATCACCTTGTCCCATGGCCCTGCTCATCCTCAGGGTGACGCGAGGGGCACGGTTTGGTCCCCGTGGGTGGACGGAGAACGCCTGGTAGCAGAGGTTGCACTGGAGATGTAGAACACCGGGAACAATGAGGTGCTGGCAGCTCCGGCTATGGCGTGGGACTGGTGCCAGCCTTCCCCTGGGACCTTTTGTCCTCTCCTGGGTGTCCCGGGGTCTGTGCCCGGGGGGATCCCGGGCTGTGTACCCGAGATCAGTGCCCGTGGTGGGTGCCCGGGGGTATCCCGGGGTGTGTGCCCGCGATGTGTGCCCAGTTTGGGTACCCCGGGGGTATCCCGCGGTGTGTGCCTGGTTTGAGTACCTCGGGGGTATCCCAGGATACCACGGTGTGTGCCCGGTTTGGGTACCCCGGGGGTATCCCGCGGTGTGTGCCCGGTTTGGGTACCTCGGGGCATCCTGGGGTGTGTGCCCGGTTTGGGTACCCCGGGAGTCTCGCGGTGTGTCCCCGGTGTGTGCCCGGTTTGGGTACCCCGAGGGTAACCCGGGATACCGCGGTGTGTGCCCGGTTTGGGTACCCCGGGGTATGCCTGGGTGTATCCCCGGTGTGTGTGTGCCCGGTTTGGGTACCCCGGGGGTCCCGCGGTGTGTCCCCGGTGTGTGTGCCCGCTTTGGGTACCTCGGGGGTCCCGCGGTGTGTCCCCGGTGTGTGTGCCCGGTTTGGGTACCCCGGGGGTATCCCGCGGTGTGTCCCCGGTGTGTGTGCCCGGTTTGGGTACCCCGAGGGTATGTCTGGGTGTGTCCCCGGTGTGTGTGCCCGGTTTGGGTACCTCGGGGGTCCCGCGGTGTGTCCCCAGTGTGTGTGCCCGGTTTGGGTACCTCGGGGGTCCCGCGGTGTGTCCCCAGTGTGTGTGCCCGGTTTGGGTACCCCGGGGGTATCCCGCGGTGTGTCCCCAGTGTGTGTGCCCGGTTTGGGTACCCCGGGGGTATCCCGCGGTGTGTCCCCAGTGTGTGTGCCCGGTTTGGGTACCTCGCGGGTCCCGCCGTGTCCCTCGTCCCCGCTCCCCGCTGCCTTCGCTCCCCGCTGCCTTCGCTCCCCGCTGCCTTCGCTCCCCGCTGCCTTCGCTCCCCGCTGCCTTCGCTCCCCGCTGCCTTCGCTCCCCGCTGCCTTCGCTCCCCGCGCTGCGCTGCCCGCTCCCCCCGCCAGGGGCCGCTCTCCTCCCCGCCTCCGCCCGCCGCCACCGCCCCTCGCGATGCACGCCGGGAGTTGTAGTCCGCTGTGGCCCGGCGGGCGGCGCGGCGCGCGCGGGGGCGGCGGGCGGGGACTCCCTTTCCCAGCGGGCCGTGCGGCGCCGGCCCGGCCGTGCCTTTTGAATGATTTCACTGCGCTCGGCGCTCGCGGCGGGAGGGACCGGGAGGATTCGCGGCGGGAGCAGCGCCCGCCCGGCCCGTCGATGGCGGCCCCAGCGGGCCCTGCCGTGGCCGCCCGCGGCCCCCGCCGCTGCTAGGGAGCGGGCAGCTGGGCTGCGCCTTCGCCCCTTCGCCCACCGGCCCCCCCCGCCGCCGACATGTCGCTGGCCATGGAGGAGGAGGAGTATTCCCGGCTGGTGATGGAGTCGGAGCCCGAGTGGCTGCGGAGCGAGATCAAGCGGCTCTTCCAGGAGCTGGGCGAGACCACCCGGGAGAAGATCCAGGCGGCGGAGTACGGGCTCGCCGTGCTGGAGGAGAAGCAGCAGCTGAAGCAGCAGTACGAGGAGCTGGAGCTGGAGTACGAGACCATCCGCACCGAGATGGAGCAGCTGAAGGAGGTGAGGCGGCGGCGGCGGGGCCGGGTCGGGGCGCGGGGGTGCGGGGGGACGGCCGGGAGCCCGGGCCTGGTGCGGGCACGGCGTGTGAGCGCTGCCCTGCAGTGACAGCGCCGGGCCGCGGGCCGGCCGGGACAGGGAAGGGATGCGGTGGGGAGAAGAAAAGGCCTTTCTGCCTCGAGCCCCGCCGCCGTGCCGGGGATGTGCGAGGGAGGGGACTGAGCGCTTTTCTCTCTCTTCCCGTCCGGCCTCGGGCTCTGGGGGCTGTGTCAGGCCGAGGGGCCGGGGCTGCCTCCCCACCCTGCCCGGGGCCGGGACCAGGGGGAGGGGGTAGTGCTCTCATGCCCCTGCTTTTGTGTGGGGAGAGGAATCTTGTGTCGCTGTTACATCACTTCCTCGGTTGGGGACCACTGCAAAAATAAACCAGCAGGCTTTAGTTCGCATAATGTTTGGTTTGGTGCGGTTCTTTGTCGTTGGCGTATTTTTTTTTATTATTATTTTATTTTTTTCAAAAGGAAAATCCAGATCTAATCTGTCCAGTAGAGTAAGGTTTGTCAGGAGAAACGCTGTATTGGTCAATTGGCACATAAAATTTTTCTTGTGTAGAACGTGGGAAGAGTCACAGTACACAGACTGGTGGTTTGCTGTCCTTGTGAGCTGATCCCCTGCCAATCCACTCCCTACCATGTCCCTTGGGAAGCTGTCTGACTGCCTATAGCCTTGGTTGGTCCGGTGATTTGCTGTGCAGGAAAACCCTGTGCTGCTTTTCAGCTGATTTAGGCCTTGCCTTGATTGCAGCCTACATGGATTTATTTGACCCGTGCAAACCGTATCCAGTGGGGCTTTACTTTAACTCATTCAGTTGGAAATGGATTTCAAGTAAAATCCAAATATGCTATTTCAAAGGGCAGGTAAATACTTGGAATGGACTGGTACAAATTCAGTTGAATCTGTGAACGCTCTCCCTTCCTGCCTCCTGCGTGTCTTTTCGTTTTGTAAATAAAGCTTTATTTTGCTTTTGTTATGTTAAACCAGCATAAGCAAAGAGGTTAATAGCTTTGAATTACATGACTATAAACTCGTTATCTAAATATGGGAGCTGAACTGATTGTGCTGCTGTTCCTAAAGCCACTTGAGGTAGCAGGGTTACAGCAGCATAACAGGAGTAGAGGTGTGGAAGCCAAGGGCAGTGGCAGTCTTGGAAAGAAGGTAAGAGCTATAGAGTTGAGCTCAAGGGAACAAAAAGCCAGTAAACTCATTAGGTGGGTGGGATGGGAAACATGGCATGGAGAGGTGAAGGGGCTGCCCCAACCTCAGCCAGCAAGGCAGTTGGAGCCGGGTTGCCTCAGTCACAGGTGGTGCTTTAGTCACTGGATTGTGCTGTGTATGTTTGGGCATTATGTGTTTTGGCTCTCAGGTGGAAAAAGGCTTGATGATAACGTCTTTTCATCCTTTCAGGGCTGCACCACTTGAGAAGCTTGTGAAAGGGATTAAAAAAAAAAAATGGAAAGAAAAAAATGGCAGGATCAGCAATGATTCACTCCTTTTTGCTTTTAACATGCCGAAGGATTTGCTCTGTGTGTGCATGTCCCATTGTAATTAAATCAAAACCCGGGAGGCAAACAGTTCTGGGAGCAGCTTGAAGACTGTTAGTTATCCTACACAGGGAAAGAGCACTGCTCCTCTAGCTCTCTCGTGATGCTGTGGGGGGATCTGATCTTGTAAAACCTTTAGCAGATGCACAAAGCGTGCTCTCAGAGGGGGAGTTTATCATCTTTGCTGTTTATGCAACTTCTTGTTTTCCCCCAGCACTGCTGGGGGAGTGCTGCACACCACACCTACCACGTGGCAAGCTCCAACCTAAAGGGCCTCTCCCCTGGGTCACTGTTCTTGGGGAACGCAGGGGATTGATGGTGGCATGTCAACCTAGAACAGGAGTGCTTTCCATCTCTTGCTTCTTAACTGTGACTTCGTGCAGCCTTTGAAAATACAGCCCTTTTAGTCTCTGGAGATGTTATTTTGTTCCTCTACGTGTCGAGGTGTCGGCAGCACGAGGCCACGTTAGGCAGGGTGCAGGGCAGGCATGCAGCAGTTTCCTGTCCTGCTGGGTGTTGTACATTTGGATATGCTTTATTTTGTTTCATCTTATGAAGCACCCCCTGTTCATACCGCAGGTGAATGGGCTCTGAGCATGGGAACTCTATAGCACAGTTTGTTGAAGGTACAGGCTTTTCTGCTACAGTCATCAGGTCTCTCTGGCCAGGTTCTCCTCCCTGCCCCCCATCCCTGATTGTGGCAGATACACTGTTATATCCCTTTGAGAGCAAAAAAATCCTCAGAGCTGTACCAAGACATCTGTGTACACCCATTGTTTGCAATCCAAGTTGTCCTGGTGAAAATGGAGAGCTGTCCTGCCACAGAGGCTCCACACCAACCACTTTTTAACTGGGATTGAGTCTTCCCTAAGTTATTGCTTTTACTTGTATGTGTGCTGACTTGATCTCACATCTTTTATGGTAATTTGGGCTGCGTTTCTTCTATCATTTTCATTTGAGAGAACAAAATTTAAATACAAACTGTCTCCCCATCTTCAGTACCACCTTTGCTTTTGTAAAAGGGAACTGATTTCATACTTCATTGAAGATGATGATAAATGTTTTCCCTAGTTCAGAGAAATAAGCTACTGGCTTTTTTGTAGTGAAATACTACACATCACATTGTATACATATAATTTCCCTGATGATTTGTGGAAGTTTTCTTGAAAAAGGGGTTAACTGCTTTGCTCAGTACTTTGGAGTTGCTTCGAGGTGTCAGTCAGATTTAGGACCAGCCACTAGCTCAGCTATGAAACTGGGCTGCTGTTCAAAGCTCCTTTCTGATTGCTTGGTTATGTTGTGGTGGTGGTGGTAGAATTGTGTTTAAATCCCTAGGAAAACATAGGCATTGGGATTGATTATTTCTGTAATAATGTAAAGGTTTACAAGTAGACTGTGTCTGTTTTTAAAGTCTAAAAGCACGTGTCAGTGCATCACAGTGTGATAGATATGGTTTGCATGTGGTTTTTAAGAGAGGAACAAGCTTACAAGAACACTGGCAATAATCTGCACTGGGCTCTTTATTTCTTTTTAGGCCGACAGTGGCTCTCAATTCTGTTTTTCACCTTCAAGGATCATGCATTGACTTTATGCCGTGCCATGACATCTCTGTAGGTGATTCCTGGGTAAACCTGGGAGTTGTCTTTGAAAGAAACATTCAAATAACACTCTGCTAAAATGACTAAACTAAAGTTACCTAACAAGCCAGTGACAGACTGGGATTAGACCCTCTGTGCTCATAGTTCAGTGCTGGATTGACTAAGGCTTTCTGTTTAATCATGGTAAATAATGATGTTCAGCAGCAATACCTCTAAGGCCTCAGCTATGCCTCTGCAGCCTCCTAATAAATATTCAGCTGTAATATTGATTCCTGCTGAAAGAGAAGGACCTTAATGACATTTGAGGTTACTTCTAACCTTGCAGCACAGTTAAAATCAAAGGGTTTAATGCATAAAATAAAGGAAATGTTTCTTTAAATAGACCATCTGGGGAGAAGTTTAATTCTGGTTATACGTATGTAAATCTAGAATAAGAAAAGTGCAACTGCAAACTGGTGTTAGGGGACTGATACCAGTTTTGCACATACTAATAGAAAATGGTTATACTTCTGTGAACCTGTCTTGGAGATTTAATGGACTCCAACACCTGCCACACTTAAATGTTAGAAGAGAACACAACTGCTGTCTCTAGTGTCAAATCAGGTTGAAAACTATAGGTGAGATGAGCAAATTATTCCTGTGTAAAATAAACTTCTTATATTTTGATACATCATGGTTGGTTTGCATGAAGAATAGAGGCACCTGTAAGTTTAATCTGATATTTGCAGTGTTATAGACACTTAGTGCTGTGTTTTGGAAAAGCTGCTTTTCTGACATATCCTTCTTTTGCAAAAAAATAAAGCCTGAAAAATTAAACATTGCATTTTTTCCTGCTGTACTGGAAATAGTAACTTGTAAGGCTTCATGTTACTGGCTTAATTTTCTTTACCAGTGTTCCTTGAACTCCCTTTCTTAAAAATAAGAAATAATATTCTTGAAGTGACGATTTCCAATTACTTAATGAAACTGCTGAATGTTCTTCTTGGGCTTTCTGTGATAAAGTTCACTGTACCTTATGTGATGGGACACCCATAAATATTTGGGTGAATAGCAAAGACTGCCAGGTGGAATCAATTTTTTATTTTTTTGTTTAGAAACATATTTCTGGAGAAGTGGTTTTCCCTTAAGCTGCTGTAGTCTCGGCTGGGAGAAACATCGTGTTTCGCTTTTGCTGCCTTGGGCCAGAACAAAGGGCTGGCCCTGACCCTCCAGCAGACATTAGATAATTTGTTTCTAATTTTCTACATTAGAATAAACTCAAGGTTTCACGAAACCAAAGTTTGGAAACAGTAGTGCAATTTGCTACCTGTTTTTCCCCCGGATGTGTGGCAGCGCTGGGTGTTTCCTGTCCTGTGGAGGGGATACAGTTAAACTACACTGTGGAACCGAGCCAGATCTGCTTTATTATTTTTCTTCCTTTTGTTTTTGCCTTTGAATTAGGTCACTTCCCCAGTTTGGGTCACTGCACATGGTTGTGCAGGTACCAGCTCACCAAGGGCATGTTAAAGCAGCACCAGAGGGGTGATGAGGAGCATCTTAAGCTGCTCGTGGTGCTGAGCACAGTGGGGGACAGCTGGGTGTTCCCACAGCCCGAAGGGGAGGTGTGTGCAGCCCAGATGTGTCAGACATCCTGCCTCAAAGTCTCAAACCCACAGCCACTGGTGTTCTGTCACATGGGCTGTTGTGGTTTGCTCCTTACAAACCTTGATTCTCGGCTGTTGTTTCAGCATTTGTGGGAAAGCGCTTGGTGGTTTAGGGGGTAATACCCAATTTATCCCTTTGAATTTAGGGCTGTATTTCTTCTGATCTTCAAGAAAATTCTAATGATTTGGAAAATTGCCCCATTTCCCTGGGAGGGGGCAGGCAGGTGGGAATAGCAGTTCTGAGGTCTCTGTGCTGCCCTCAGAGTTAATGGATTCATTCACCATTTCCTCTCTCAGTCTCTGCTGTGTAAGCTTGTGACTAATCTGTAGCAGCGTGGGGCCATAAGATGATTTCCAGAGGGTGATGCATCCTCCAGGCATTCGTTTGCTTGCTTTCTCTGCTTTTGGCAGACTGCAGAGAATTGTTTGTTCAGATCTGGTAACCCAGCAACAGAGGAATATAATGTGGGTTTGAAATATGATCTGCAAAACCTCAGCAGAGGGAAGTGACATAAATCAACTTTGCCATGCAAATGAATGGAGGAGCCTCCATTTCAGAGAAGAGCTGAATTTTAAGTGTAATAGCTGCAGACTCTGGCTTTTTTGCTTAGTTCCCCCTTCTTCCAGCTCTTGTCTTTCTTCTTTCTACCTCCTACTTTCCTCCTCCTCTTCTCAGCTGTTTTCCCTGCTCTGACTGGAATTTCCACCAGGCAGTGGAGTCTGCCTTTACACCCCAGGCTTACCCCTCTTTGGAGTGGGTAGATGGGACTTACCTGAAGAGTCTGCTAAAAGCTGTGGTCCATCTTGCCCATAAACAGATGGATTTGCCACTGGAGCTCTGGGCAAGCAGGGACCCACATGGTGTGTAGAGAGACCTTTTCCCAGGACTGGCTTGGCTCTGGACGTGTGCCTGGGCATGGGTCTGACTGGGAATGTTTGGCCCCAGCACAGCTGAAGCTCAGTGTGGGGATGGACAGGGATTCCCTGCAGTCCTGTGGCCATGTTTGGGAAGCTGCTGTGCCATGTGAGGACTTGTGCAGCCCTCACTGAAGCCAGTGGTGTGTCTGGTGGGGTGCTGAGCTGTGCTGGATGGCCTGGACTCTGCAGGAGGCTGCACTTCTTGGTGTCCTTTAATCTTCTCACCCCTCAGTTGCTGCCAACGTGCAGTGTGGGACTTGGCAAGCTCCCAGTGTGGTGCAGAGTGCTGTGCTGTAGACAGGGAGACAGTATTTGGTGAGTTCATTAGGAAATCCCTCTGCATGTCCAGTCTGTCAGTGCTGGACAGAACTGAACCTGCATTTTGGCTCTGGTTCCAAGGCAAAGATGTGTATTGACCTAATGCCATCACTGGCTTCTGACCTGCCCAAACCAAACAAGTCTCATTGCTTCCTGTGCACAAAGAGCTTGTTACATCTGATTTCAGTCTCTTAGCAAGGTCAGAATCCTTTGTGTTTCCTGATAATCAAGGATTATATTTGTTTGGGGTTTATTCTGTTGTAAGAGGAACCCCAAAGAAAAGATACAAGGATCCCCTGAAACAACATCTCTGCCAGAAGCTGGGGATGAAACTTTTTGACAGTGTGATGTCAGGAAGGAAAGGGAAAGAATGTGTTTTCAAGCAGTCAGTATATAATTATATATAGTGTTTGATGTCATTTGGAAGGGGCATTTGGCCTTTGAAATAGAAATTGGCTATTGTTGGATGAGTGTGACTGTCCCCAAGAGGCAATGAACAGAAAAAAGCAGTGTCATCTAGCATGTGCCCTCAGCTTTGGTACATGCTATAAAAAGAAGAAAGGCTATTCTGCCAAAACATACTTCCCTAAATAAATTTTGGTCTCTGACTTAGCAGAAATCATCCAGCAGTGGTCCTGATTGAAATTTTTCTTTGGCATAGTTTAATGCAGTAGCTTTCTGAGACTTGTATCCATGTGAGCAAAAGCTTCTGTCTGACTTGTGTCTTGGTTCACTGTGTTCAGCAGCTGTGCAAAGCAATTCCACTCGGCTCCCTTTTGACGATGCTTTCAAAAAGTGTTTGGTTTTAACCAAGAATTACTTAAAATCAAATATTCTCACCTGTTATAACTGAGATTCACATAAATAATCATTTCTCACATAAATGATATCAAGTGGAGAACAGGGATTGATCTGTTTATTTCCAACTCAAACTGTCTTCTGTCCCCTTTGAATTTTGTATAAATATCCGTAATTTAATACCTGTAATGCCACTAATGACAAGGCTTGGCCTATAACGAGATGTTATTTTCCTTTCAGTAAATATCTATTGTTCCATGCGATTCTTTTTTTCTTCAAGCTTTTGTGGCCTCCATCTCTGACATTTCTCACTCCAGAAGTCCAGTTTACACACTGGGTAATGGTTTTCACTCTGTCTCTCAGCAGTGTTGAGATATTCTCCTACATCTCTTAGCAGTGGTGGTAGGCAGAGGATTATAAAGAAGGATTTGCATTGGGAATACAGCAACATATTGAGTGTGATAAAACCAGTAAGAAAATGCAAACGTTTGTGCACTCTCTGAGTACCCTTAAGAAGTCTTTGTGCTGGCCTTGTCCTCTAGAAAAATATGCTGATTTTCTTTTCTCCCTGTTGTAGTGGAATGATAAACTTCGTGATCTTAAATCAGTCCAGCTGCTCTAGCTTTTGTTGGCTGGCTTTGTGGTCTTTCATAACAATATGGATGGTTGCTTTTAAATTTGAATGGCTGGTTGGTTTTGGAGATGAATGAGATCCTGTCATGTTTTAAAAATCTGTCTTATGTGTGCACAGCAGGTGAGGCTGAAGTGAAAGTGGGTTCTGTAGCAAACTGTATAGCTACGTGAAATCTGCATTTAAACAGTGGAAATTAGTTAACTTCAAGTGCCTGACAACCAGAACACTTTTAAGTTGAAAAATCCCCTTACCATGGCAGGTTTACTAGACACTCCTTTTGTGTTTGGGGAGGTGTTCCTTTCCTGATGGGAAGGAGAAGGAGTACAGTACAGTAGATTGCAATTTCAATCATTACAAGGGGTACATTTCTTTCATTGTGTATCTTTATTAAGAATTTTACTAAATACAAAGTTTGCTGATTTTCTGTACAGTCACGAGTAAGATCCCTCTACCATCTGATTATTCAATTGTGACAAGATCCTCTGGGAATTCAGTGGGAACAGAGACCAGTCCAGTGTGACTTTGTTTCATAGGTGGGTTATGAAGGTCTTGCCAGAGAAACTAATTGAAGTGAGAGGGACTTAAGAAATCATTTTGTGCCGTATGCTGGGCTTGCATGGGATCTGTGCTCTTATTTGTGCAGCAAATCTGTTCAGGGGAGACAAATGTGAGACACCTGCCCCTGTAGCCTCAAATACAGGTGTTCATTGCCAAAATCTTGGCTTTGGGCACTGCTTATTTATTGGCAGTGTTGCCAGTCTTAAAAGCGAAGATATCAGGGATTGTGCCTTTAAAAACAAAAAAAATTACCCCCTAGAGTTTTTTTTTTGAAGTGAGGATAGAGGAAGGAGGAATTGAAAGTTCAGGTGACTTGTTTCTTATGTGTGCCCAGAGAGGCTAGAAAGTACCTGAACTGCCCCTGCCTTTTCCCTTTCTCCTATCCTGTAGAGGAGGAATTCCATGACTCCAGTAGCTGCATTTTGAATGCTGAATAATTTAAGACCTCTGATACTCATGGGACAGTTTTGTATCTGGACATGTGAAGCATTAACTAAGCATCTCCCCTGGTACAGATGTTTGTGCTGCTAAACCCCTGGTATAAACAACAAACCAAGCCCATAATTCTGCAACTGCCTTGGGGTTTCTGTGAGTTAAGGTTTGCGTGTTCAGAGAGCCTCTGGTGCAGCTTTTCTAAAACCAGCAAAAAAGCAGAGTCTGTACTGTGCTTTAACTGCTTACAAACTGGGAGATCTTATGGGAATGCAGCTGGATCCTGAAAAGTAATGACCAGAACTGCAATGACTTTCTTCCCCATCAGCAGGAAAATGGTGTGCCAGCATTTCCTTGGAGCTGTGCCGCAGGGTTTGGTAGGAGAGCAGGCACTGCAGCCTGGGTAGGAAGTTCAGCGAGACACCCTCATAAATACTTGGATTTTGATCTGCAGTAGCAGCACCAGATTCTTGTCTTGTTTTCCTCCCTCCTTTATTTTAACTGGGCTGAGAATGTTTTGTGGGCAGAAAATGGGAATGTCAGTTTTGTGAGCGCAGCTGTTTTAAATAAACTTAAGCCAGTGGAAGTGTGTTGAACTCTCTCCTTTTGGAAATGGCCAGAACTGTCATGGAATTGGAAGAGCTCATTTGGTTTTTGAAACAGCAAACTTTTAAAACTGTTGTCTTATGTCCTTAGTTTACAGCATTACAAATTTCCTTACTGTGTCAGTGAGGCTATTAAGGATGTTACTCTAGTTCAATTTGTGAGAAAGTAACTTGAAGGAAAGGGATTTTAGATTTTATGTTTTCCTTCTTCAATCCTGTT
Organism: Manacus candei; assembly: GCF_025592945.1. Lineage (NCBI taxonomy): Eukaryota > Metazoa > Chordata > Aves > Passeriformes > Pipridae > Manacus > Manacus candei. The sequence continues at coordinate 1,972,117 of NW_026138084.1, forward strand.
TAGGGTATGAATTTCTAATTCTTGTTACTCTTGTGGTGAAAGGAAATACATCCTGAAATTCCAAAAACCTATTGGCACTTAAAGTTTAATGTACTTAAGCAATTCTTGATGAAACTTCCTTAAATACAGTCCATGAGTCAGTGTTGTCTCTCCCAATTGTGCTGCAGTACAGGCAATTAAATACTGAATGGATGGACTTGCCTGCTTTAATGTGACCTTGGTGAACCACATTCAGAAATCTCTTTGAGCACATCAAACCTAATTGTGAACACAGATTTCCCCATGGCACACAGTGAACACAATGCAGAATTCTGTATTTCACTGGAAGTTAATAAAGCATAAGCACATGTGGAATGTCTTGCAACAGGAGGCAGCTACTTGTATTCTTATTCCTTTCATGTGTACCTACATGTATGTCTGGTGAATTCCTGCATGATGAGAAGACTGAACAAGCTTGAGTCTCTTTTTTGCATATGACAGCTAAACACAAGAAGAAAACATCTTTAATCTGCTGCTCTTCTTAAGAATGGATTTTGAAAGATGCTTCTGGTCATTCACTTCTTTATAATGAGAGGTCATTCTCTTATGTAGACCTTGGCAGTTGAGCAGTGGGAAGGGATGAGGAGGGCTGGAGACTGGGCACAGAACTTGTGTACCCTGAGCATGGTCAAAACATTCCCAACTGCCCTAGGAGCATCCTTCCTGGAGCTGTGCTGGGGGAGGATGTTGCAGCATTCCTGAGACCTTTGGCTGTCTCACTCCCCACCCATCTCCCCCAGCCTCCCTACCCCCTTGCCCTTCTAAAGTTTTGAAGGGGTTGATGTGTCTGCTTCTCAAATAACCTTTCTTGGAGAATTTCATTGGATCTGTGGAAGGATTTCTGAAGGCATATTTCCCAAAAGTGCATTGGGTAGTTGCAGAGGTGCCTCTTTTTTTGGCTCCTTGTCATTCCCTGCTTGCCATTACATGGAGGTTTAGCCCTTTTGTTCAGATCCCTTCTGATTACAGAGACCAAATTCAGTCTCCTAATTTAATATGTATTTTTGGGGAATTCTGTTTGGTCTTAAAATTGCTTTGTGCTCAGAAGATAAAAGGGAAGGAACACATGGAAAAGACAACAAATCTTTTTTTTTTTGTAGGTTTTTTTTTTCTCAGAGGATGCTGTTTTCTCTGGGCCTCCTCTGCCTGTAACCCTACATGTATTGTGCACTTGAGAGCCACAGTCTTCACAGATTTGAAAGGGAATCTCTGAGACTGGGGGGTAACCTAAGCCAGACAGGGTGGAGAACTTGGAGTACAGCAGGTAGGTGTGTCTGAGTTCCCCACTGCCCAGTGGAAGGTGAAACTGGAGTTGCTTAATTCCTCAGCCATCAGACTCCAGCCTCCTTCCTGCCTTTGGCTGGATGCTCCTCTGTAAACCCTTAGGGCTTTGGGGTTGTTTTGGGACTACTGCTGATTGTGAAATTGCTGCAGTTGGAGAGCAGGAGACTTGCCATAACCTTTATAAAGTTTCTCCTTTTTCTATTCATGAAAGGGTTTTTCCAAAAGGTTTTCAGAAGCGAACACTTCTGTAAAAAAAAAAATTTAAAAAGTAAAAAAATATTAGGAGTTTTATTTGAAATTTAACATTCCTGACCTGTTACCAGCCTGTCATTCTTAAAATGTTAGCAATTACCATATGGAATTGCTTTCAGTTGTGCATGGATGCCAGGTTTTGTCTTGCATGAGTTTATTTATATAATAAACATTACATGATAATTTCTATATTCACTATATTAATGTTATAGCAATGCCAGGTGTAGAAGTATATGCACAATTGGCTTTAAAAGTAAATTATAAGTTTTGGCCCGGGATACTTTGTCTAAAGCATAATTAGCAAGAAAGAATGTTGTTCTGCCCGAGGACAAGTAATGTCCAGGCAACAGGGCTGCTCTTGTGACTAAATACTCTGAATACTATCTCTAAATGCTAATCACTGAACTCCAGCTGATGGTGGTCTTACACCAGATCTGCCTGTTAACAGCTTGGGGTTTGTGTATCTTCTGTCTTCTGGCTCTTGGGTGCAGTTTGAGGGCCTGAGTGTAACCTCTGCTGGCTTCCACCTGCAGCTCTGTCAGGGGCTGCATTTCAGACACAAAATGCAAACTATAAGGCAGCTATTTTTGCAGTTTTCTTCTTTTAGAGGTAATTAATACTTTTTTCTTTTTTTTTTCTTATGACTGCAACCTATGTTCTCTACTAATTGAGTCCAATTTAAAGGTGGGCTGAGGCTAAAATACCCCAACTAATCCCTGGGAAATGAGACCACTTGCACTGAACTGGCTAAATTAGAGCAGCATTTGGGGAATAGGGCTGTTTTAAAACATTTCCCTCCACCCCCACTGGTTACAATGAAGTCTTGTTCTAAGATCATTCAGTAATCATAGAAATATTTTAAGAGCACATTGGAGTCACTTGGAACAAATCCAGCTGTGGAGTTGTTTAGCTCCAGCTCAAGTGTTATTTGTGTTGCTGCAGAACAGTCCATAAAAACTAGAGACTGAGCCATAGCACATACATAAATAACCACAAACACATTGTGCCATGTCAAACTTACTTTCTCATTTTCTATTCTTTGCCCATGGGTTATGGGCCAAAGAATATCTTTGGAGACGTTCAAATCCCAACTGGACAATGTCCTGAGCAGGTTGCTGTTGGTGACAGGTTGGGGTGGGTGGTCTCCAGAGCTCCCTTCCAGTCACCAGTCTCAACAAGTCTGCTGCTTCCATGTGTATGTTTTTTGCATACTGTATTTCATAAGATGCTCCACAGTTTAGGATGCAGTTCTGAAGTTGGAACTGGTTTTTGTGGCTCACCCCTCAGCTATATATAGTCAGTGAATACTCACTGAAGGGTTGAGTAGCTGAATCTAGATTTTAGCAAGTGGAGCATGTGAGATATGTTAGTTGTTTGTCTGGATTTCAGGAGGGCTGAAGGAATGCTGACTCCTGTGACACTTGCAGCATTACATCTTAAGAAAGGAATGCAGGGAAGAGTTGTCTCTTGTCACTGTCAGGCATTTCATGGGCATTATAGTTTCATTCCTACATGTGGGCTTTTGCAGTGATCCTACTAATCACTGTCATGTTCAGGAGTTTTGAAGCCCTCCTCTCATCCCTGCATGTGTTCTGCATCATTCTACCCTCTGTCCTTGTGAACTGCTAATATAACTCCTAGAACAGTGTGAAGGAATTGTGGTTACCTTTAACTTCTGTGGGGTTCTGGGATGGGAAAAATCCTGTATTCCAGGATTAATTTTCACTCAAGTGAGCCATTATGCTTTCCTGTCCTCCTGGGTTCTCAGTGAAGGAAAGCACAGTAGTGAATTGGAGGGAAACTGTAGCTAGAACTGTTCGTGTTCCTCTCTATGGAAGGATACAAGGAAGAGAAATGCCTACTCATTTCACTTGGAAAACAGGTAGAAACCAAACAGTAGGAATACAGTAAGGAATGCAGTGGGAGAGAGCTGCTGGCATCTGCAGAGAATTGTAGCTGTGTGGATATATAGGCATATATTCACATATATATATGTGGAGATGCATATATATAATAATAGCTACTCCACTGGTTTGTAGCTGGTTGTTCTAATCTAGCCTGTGTGGCCAAGTGCCCTAAAATATAAATGAGTTATTGGGACTGAAGCAAATGGACCCTTTTAACATGACACAAAGCTTGTTAATGTTAAAATTGGTCTGATGTTCCCTTTGACCTCCCTATTGTCAGGGGGTTTTGTGGAGCATAGTAAGGCATTCATTCCTTTCATGCTCCTCAGTGTGAGGAACTGCAGCTGGGGAATGTCTCTGAATCTGCCTCATCCAGGGAGGCTTTTGGGGCTGGCAAAGCCCCTGTGAGGCATCTGTTCACTTTTAAGGTTCTTGGCTCTGGGAGTTTTGAGAACTGGCCTCAAAGAACATTTATCGTGTCCACCATCACTGTGGCTGTGTTTGCCCTTTTTTCCACAACAGGCCTGTCCTGTACTTGCTCACAATAGGCCTGAAATAGCATTCAGGTTGACACTATATTTCTGTGTGTGCTTCACAAGGAATGTATTTTCCTGTCTTATCATCATTGTTCTCTGTGGCAAGGTCATCTCCACAGAAAGTGATTAATTTGATGGAAGTATTTCCTTGCCCTGGGCTCCATTTGCTGCCCAGTACCATGCTGTGCTGGTCATGTGTTAGCTTTGTCTTAGTGCACATAACATTAGGCTTTGTGTGAAGAATGTGACCTTAATCTTCAGTGGGGGAACAGAGCTTCCACGAGATGTGGAGTTCAGGCACATCTGAGTTTTGTTCCATTGCCTTGGTTCAACGAGGCTCTAAAAGCTAGATTTTACTTCTAAAAGAGCTATCAAGAACAGACCAGTACTTGGTGTCTACGTGCACATGAATGCTCTCCAGTGCTCAGACTCAGATTGTTTAACTCTTGGTTTGTTTAACTCTTCTTCTTGTGTTTTAAGATCTGTCTTAATGCTGCCTTTGGAACTGGTGTTGCAGCAGAGTGTAGTTAGTGTTGTCCTGTTGGATTAGTGATCTAGTATCTAGTGAAATTTCAGGACTTTGTATTTCTCTTCCTTTTTCTTCTTGGAGTGCAGAAAACTGCTGTAATAATGAAAAAGTTATGTTTGAGGAATTTGGATAATATCTGTGGGGATGGCTGGAGTTCCTCTTACTCTATTTCTTTCATTTTTTCTTTGACTTTGTGGCCTTCATGTGCCTGAGAACAGTGTCCATTTGTAATGCAACAAACCAACTTGCTCAAATTCCAGCTCTGAATGTGCAGTGGGCTCCTGGAAAGACAGAGAATTCTTCCTTATAGTCTTAAAAAATAAAACTTGTCTGCTTCAGTGTGTCACCGAGTGCAAGACGGGACTCTCAGTTCTGTGCTGGGATCATAGTTTGATTTTGAATTAGCTGTGCTTTAGACATTAGTCCTGTAAAGATGTTTGAGAAGGAGCAGCAGTGGCAATGAACACAAAGAAGTGTAATACTGTTCAAGGGTATCTAATAATATCCTTCCAAGGCATTTTTGAGTGCAATGCAAGGTTACTTGAACAGGACTTAAACGTTTAGGAAAGAATGCCCTGAGCAAATGACACAATTACTGGTTGGGTTTTGTTCTCCACCAACCCACAGTATTTCCAACAAGTGTGTGCTTCCTTGCTGGACCTGAAGTCTGCCCTTCCACTTCCTCTTCTGTAGCTTTTGCTGCAGCTCAAAGAGGATCAAGACCTTCTGCTTCCATGTGTGAAAACCAGACGTGGAGGGTAGTTCTCACATGCTGTCAAGTTTAAACCAGTGCTGTTCCTTGCCCCTGCCAGGATGGTTTCTCTGTCCTGTGAAGTCTTAGGCTGAAATAATGTCCTGAGTAGACTCGTGTCTCTGACAGTTGCTGCTTAGCTAAGTTTGGTTAATATGTGATTAATTTTAGGGACTCTTACACAGCTCTATGGGAGGCCATGCTTTGTGATCTTTACCTTGGACACCAGATGGGAGACAAATTTCAGCCTTAGGCCAAGGGGCTGGAAGCAGTTAGGGCACAAAGGGGATACTAGATAGTTGGCTGCCCATTCATATCTGAAATGGTCGAGCAGCTACAGGCTCATGCCTCTTCTTCTCACTCCTACTTCCTCCTGCACTTGGTTTTGTTCCTCTTCCTCAGTTTCCTGCTGAACCCCATTGCAGTTTCTGATCTTCCTCCTTCCACTGTTGCCCTCTACCATGTCTTGAGTGTCTTCTTTTCCCTTGGACACATGCTCTTTGCCTCCTCCTTCCAAGATTTACCTCCTCCCTTGACACTATTCCTTCTCATGGCTTCTCATCTAATCAGTCCTTTTCTGACAGCTTTCTTCTCCAGCTCCCAGCCTCCTTGCTGGAGAATTATTTCTTCCCTCCCTGGTTCCCAGTAAGTTCAGATGGCTTAGCAGCTGGGCAGTGGCTTCATCTTTCAGGCCTAAGGCCATGCCAGGCATGGGTAAGACATGGAGGGGAAGAGTGTTAAACCTTGGCTTAAGGCCTTATCTGTGCACAGAAATCATTTCTTTGAACTTTTAAAAATAAAGCTGGGTTGAGTTAAACTGCAGTAGGATCTGGGATGTCCTATGCCAGCCTAAACTGGGATTATTCCAGCACAGACATAGCACAGGTGTTACTGTTGCAGCAAAATCTGTTTGAACAAGGATGACATTTTCCTGGACCCCAATCTGGAAGAGCATTTGGGTTTGCTCCAAATTAGATGACATTTTTAACAGGTGACCGGGTGGCAATGAGACTGGGTGGCAATGAGCTACTGGGTCTTGGCAGGGATTTGGCAACCCTGCACTCTGCTTCAGCAGAGCTCTGAAGTACTGCATAACACCTCTCTGCCACCTGAGAACGGGAGCTGTGCCTCTGCTGACCTAGCCAAAGATTGATCCCCAAAGGAAGGAAGTGGGCATCTCCCTGATGCCAGATCTCTGCCCAAACCAGCCGGGCCCCGAGCCCTGGGTGGCACTGACAGCTGAGTCCTTGTGAAGGCTGTGGCTCCTCTCCCCTGGTGCCCTGTGGCAGCCCCACAGGCCCTCCCTGCCCCTCGTGCCCATGAATGAGGGGTTTGTCTCCGCAGCTGCCGGGTGGCCCCGTGGTCCAGTGGCCTGGAGCAGCCAGCTGGGGACAGCAAGGGCTGGCTCTGTGCTGCTGGCCTGGGAGCTGTCACTGACCGCCTGGAAGCTTTGCAGGATAAAGGCTTTTCACTGCTGCCAGTGTCTGCCAACTCCTATTGCAATTAAAGGGTAATCTTTTCTAAATGGTGCTAAATTAAGGCTAAATCCCTCCCTCATGCCACATAAGAGGATGAATCCCTGGTTTTCTAAAAACAGCTTATTGTTCGGGCCACTGTCCAACCGACCCGTACAACAATGGTCTGGATGGTTTGTCTGTGCAGAGGACTCACTTTTTCATTGGTCTGCCTCTGTAGATCCAGCTCTGAAGTCCCCTATGGAGAAATAGAGTTAATTACCACTTCCTTGTATTGCCTTTGGAGTGAAACTTGGGAGAAGGTTTTCCCTTGCCGAAGTCCTTCTCCTGGCTGCTGTGGTGGGGGAGATGGCTTTGCCTGTGGCCATGTGTGCTGTGCCATCAGTCCTGGCAGCATGGCTTGGTTTGGTTTAATCCAGGTGACTGTGTGCATGAAACTGTAGTTTAAATTATTGTTGTTTGACATCAGGCTACTGTCACAACATAAATCAACGAGGAGGGGCTTAACTTTTCACCTCTCTTGGAATTGATTATCTAGATTAATAAACATGATATGCAACAAACTTCACCCTTAGGGGCCAGGGGGGCTTCCTTTTGAGCCCCTTGTTAACACTAGGCTTTTATGCCTCTCCTTAGGGGAATTACTGTGTCCACAGAGCAAGATGCAGTCAAAAAGTTTATTTGCTTATAAATATGTGGATTTGTTTTTTAAAAGGTTCTTAAGTGAGAAAATGCAGTCAAGTAGTATAGAGGGAGGGGGCAGGAATGGGGACACTACTTTGTGCCCAGCTCATCAGTGAAAAATATTCAGAAGCTTGTTTTGATTCCTTGTTGTAACACAAGTTCCTTGGAGGGGGAATAATTTGTGGAATTTTGGTGGGATAATTCCAGCAGTAGGATCTGAAATATACTGTTATATAAAATCTTCTATTATTATGTAAGACTTTTCCCCCATCCTGTTCACTTAGGATCTGACACAGCAACGTCTGTAGCATTCCTACAAAACTCAGACCTGGTTTGGGCCTTCTTGATCTGTCTCCAAGCTCAGGACTAGATGGCTTCTGAATAGTCTGATGGTACAAGTCTGTAACAAACATTCCCTGTCTTGGGAAACACAAATGGAGGCAAAACAGAAGAGCTGGCTGAGCAGCTGTGCTGGTGACAAGTGGCCTTTGAATGAATCCTTGCAGCAGTTTGAAAGTCACGTTCCCTCACATGTCCAAAACCCACATGAAGTTTTTCTGTACGTATTTTTTTAAAGATGATAATGACATTTGTTTCTTTTCAGTGGGTCTGGAAGGCAGTGAAAGCACTGCTGAGGAATGTAAACATTCCTCCTGCTTCCTGCTGCTCAGCTCTGCTTTGCTGCAGTCTCCTGCCCTGCTGAAATCAGGGGTGTGATGAACTTGTGAGCACAAGAAAATAAAAGTAGATCCATTCAGAGGAAGAAAAATGCTTCCTTTTTATTTTTGAGCAATACTTTAGATATAAATACAAAGTCTCAATCGTATTAGTTGGAAATTAATTATTTAATGAAATACAAGATTTATTTGTGTTTTGGCTTAGCTTTGGAGAGGTGTATTCCACCAGCTGTTTTAGGAGCTCTAACTGTGGTCGGTTTTCAAAGTCTCCAGAAGTCATGGACTTGATTTGCTGCCTTTTAATTCTGAGTGTCTGGGGCTGTGGAATAAAATAACAATGCAGATCATTCAGGTTCTTGTCTTTGACAATCTTGAACAGATTGCTAGAGCTTGAGCCAGTCCTTTGCTTTGTAATGTTTGTGGTGGTTTGTCACTGTGTGTGAGTCCATCATGCTGTTTGAACATCTTCCTTGCTCTTCTTTGGCTCCTCTGAATCAGCACTGTCATCATTTCAGGTTTTATATCTTGGCCTTGGACTCCCAAGACAGAGGTTTTTCAAGACACTCTTCTGGAACTCCTTGTAATGATCTGTATTTTTGTTAATTGCTAACTGTAGTTAACTACTCTGCGTGTATTAAATGTCTGCTAAGCAATTCTCTGAAGAGTTTGGTAATTCCATCTTTTCTGTGTTGAATCCTGCAACTTTCGCTGCATCTTTTAACTTTCAAGATTTATTTTTTGTAATGGTTTCCTTCTCTGATGAGGTGCTTTACAGTTCAACCAATCACTTAAAAATCAATATGACTCCTCTTCACAGTCTTTTAATGAACAAAAAAACCCCACCCTTTGCCCTTTCCAAAAATAATCAGGTTCTTGTCCTGTTATCATTCAGTCTTTTTTTTTTAACTAATTCTGCTCTCTTTTCAGTAACCAGGGGTTATGTATGACTTATGCAGTCTGAAGGCAGTTTTCTGTTGCTTGCTTGCTGCTGCATTGCTGGCAAGGACAGGCTACAGAACACTGGGGGGTTTGTTTGTGTGTTTTCTGAAGACCCATTTTGGGGGTTTGGTGTGATTTTTTTTATTTTTTTATTTTTAATGGATAGCTCCTGTGAAAGTTTTCAGAAGCTAGTGTTCATAAGCCACCTTTGGGTTTCTCAGATTACATCCAACTTGGAGAATTCCCGAGTTTATCCTGGTCTTGCACACTGGGCCTTGCTGAGGTGAGGTCTCCCATTGCACTCAGCAGCTCTGTCTTCCCAGTGATGAGACTAATTCACTTCTTCCCCTGGGCAAAGCTTAAATCTGAGAAGCTTCTGTATGAAAAAAAGTCTGGGTTTTGCACAGCTCTTTTTTAAAATCTTGAAATACATACCAGGCTTTAATTTTCTTAGTGCTGTGGTTGTTCTCAGGCAGAGCAGTTTAGACCAAGCCTCACTTGTTATAAAGGCAGTTTTAGCATTCAGTCCTTATCCTGTTCTTCAGCAATTTGCTTGGACCTGACAGTAATTCTGGGATTGGACACAAGGGAAAATTGTTCACAACGAGAACAATCAGCCATTGTAACAATCTCCCCAGGGAAGTGATGGATTCCCCAGTGTTGGCTGTTGGTTTCCCAAATTTGGCTGGACAGGGTGCTGGACAACCTTGTCTAGACTGTGCTTGAACCAGATGATCCTTTGAGGTCCCTTCTGACCTGGTGTTCTATAATTACAGGTATGATTTGGCCTTTCCTTGCCTGAGAGCAAATCTGCAGTGTGTGGTGTTCTCAGTGGACTTCCATCTGTATAAACCTGTGCTGACTAAACTCTGGGACTCCAACTTTCAATGCATGGACCATGCTGACTGGTCTGTCTTTTATTTAAAAAAATAAATAAATAAAAGGAATTTTGAAAGCCATTGAGAAGATGAATTTTATTTCCACTGGCATCTCTCAGTGGAAGGGGGAAGTATCTAAATGAATTAATTTTGCCATGCAGCTCATGAGGACACATTCTAGCTTGTATTTGACTAAGAAATTGGCCATTTTTGAGAAATGGCATCTGATTTTTTTTTTCTCATCAGTTTTAATTATGGTATTTATACAGTTTGCACACAGATCAGCTGAAGTGGCAGAAGTCACTTCTCTTACTTGCTGTTTGTATTTATGGGGCTGAACTCCAGGAAGACATGTCCTCCTTCATAAACAAAGAGAAGAGCAGCTCTGGAATCAGCCTTTGTCATGGAATTACTATGAGTGTGCTGATTTTTAATTCACCTTTTCCTTGTTTCCATGCTCACTTGTCTGCCACCATTTTCCTGCTTACTTAATAGGGGCTTAAGACTGATGTTGAAGGGCGTGGTGCTTTGGTTGCCAGCTGATGGCTGTTACACAGGATTATTCCTGGTGTAGCTGCCTTTCATAACGAGAAATTTAGTACTGCTGATGAGCTCTTTTCCTCTGTAGTGCACCCTGCACCTGGCTGCACGGGTTTTGTCTGGTTTGCATTCCAGCTTGCAGCTCCCTCAGCTGTTCACCTGTAGTCTTCTTACCCTGACCTATTTGTCTTTCCAGCAACCTTATTCCCTTGCATTTCAGGCAGGATACATAAAATAACGTGAGCTTTGATGTCTTAGTGCAATCCTTTGGGATCAATGGGGTGCTGCTGTGTTGTCAGGGAGGAGGGCACTGCCTTTGGGCTGGGTTTAGCTGCTGATCTCAGTGTGCCAGGGTGGGCTCCTGTCACAGGTTGGACCTTGCCTGCAGCTGGTGACTTCCCATTGCTCCAGCTTGGCTTTTGCAGTAGCTCTGTGCTGGTGGAGATTCTCTCGTGTTAACAATGGCAGTTTTTGTGTGTGAGTTAGACTAAAGCCTTGTGGGGAGAGCTCTGCACCTGGGGTAATGGATAAACTGGAAATTCATAAGGCTCTGGGTTAAATATAGATCTGACTGAAGAAACATGAATTGGCCAAAGGGGCTGCATGATTCTATAAAGCAGCATGGTTTTGGTTGTTCAGAGAGTTCTGATTTAGGGAATGCTTGACCTTTAAACACAAGGGCCTTGGCACAGTGCAAGAGGGGCAAGCACTAAAGGATCAGTGCTCTTAATGGGGATCTGTAATTCATAGCAGCAGGACCTTTGCAGTCACTGCCTGGAATCTTTTGTAATTCTGAACAACACGTGATCCTTATTAAAATCATTAAGAGCTGAAGAATGAAGACTTTGTTTTGAATTTTTTTTTTCTTTAGCACTGACCATGGGAAAAAAATTAGTATCTGTATTGAGTGAGGGGGTTTTTTTTGTTGTGTTTGAGTTGTTTTACTAAAAGCAGAAAAAAGTGTAAAGAAATCCCCATCAGAGTGCCATACTTGCACATCTGGGAAAGATTTCAAATGTACTAATTGCTTGGGGTTTTTTCTGTGATACAAACAGAATCTAACTGTAGCACATGTGATGGCTTAGGTGTCTCTTCTGATATGGTCCATTTTCTGTACTTGTGTTTATCAGTCAAAATCTTGACTGTCTTCCACTTACATTCCTGTAAATGAAAGAAGAACTTAAGCCCTTGGTATAAAATTTAGGGCAGATAGTGGGAACAGGAAAAATTTTGTTCTAAAGTTGCATTTTTGAGCCAGCAAATATGGCTGGAAATGGCAGAAATGGTATTTGTCAGTAGTTAACTCTTGCTCTTTGCTCCTGTGAGGCTGTGGAGTTACTGAGTAGGCTGAGAAGGAATGCCTTTGACACAGCTCTGACAGCCATTAGGAGTTCACAAAGAGGGAAGGCAGCTTATCCATGCTTTAAAGACAGACCTCAGGTCTTGTTTGGGAATGCCAAGGTGGTTAATGTCAGGTATGCCTTTTGTTCTGGCTTCATGTGGAATTTTGTGGCTCCTTTTGATGCCGTTACATGTCGGGGCACTGAAGCTTCGATGTCAAGGAAATAAAAGAAGGGGCTTGTGTTAAAGTATCATGGTGTTCCTAAACAGTTCTTTAAAGTTCTACGGAATTGCATTTGTTTGTCGTAATTGAATGTTTCCTCAATATTAATGAGCAAAGCCCAGTGCTGGAAGGTTGGATTGTTTGTGGTTGCCTGAGTGATAACAGGAAATCAGCTTCTCCTTGTTGCTTGGTGCCAAATGTGGACATATTTTTGATTTGAGTGGAGTCTGTGATGAAGTCAGAGGTCTGGATGTAAGGTGGGTGAGTACCTGATTATGACTTCTCAGGTAGTTGGAAATACAGTGGTCACAGATCTATAAAATGGAAGTAAATGTATGTATAACTGACATAAGAAATTTTTTTTTTAATTTATAGTATAGAATAAGAATTTACTCTCTATCCATTTCAAGAATGGCCCAGGAGCATAAAAAGCAAGCAGGAATCTTTCTGATGATAATAATTACTAACATTCTTTAATTATTAAAACAATATAGCACCTAAAAGAATCTACATAAGAGGTGCTAAAGAAGCCCATGGTACCATCAGGTCTGGCCTTTGGAGACTCTGGCTTTGCTCATAAGCTGGAAAACAAACCCAAACTTTAATCACGAGAAGTATGAGAAGTATTTGAATGCAACTTAAATCATGAGAAGCATGAGAAGTTTTGAATGTTTGGAGAGAAGAGGCACTTGCTTTGCAGCTGATAGTGTCATGAGAAGGTGGGGATTTAGGACCCCTGGAATGGCCCCAGAGCAGTAACACAGCCCAGGATCTGCAGCACCCTCAGCATGTGTGTGATGGTGTGCAGGTCTGTCTGCTGTGCTGTCCAGTTTAGCAAGCGAGGACAGTGCCTGTTATTTCTCTGCTTATTTTGGAGCAGAATGCTTGGCAAAATAGTGACTGCTGTAATCCTGACAGGGCTGTGTAAAAATAGCTGCCAGCGTGGTTGTGCTGTCATAATCTGGGGACTTCCTCCTGGTCCTGGTGGGGCCTCCACTTCCTGTTTGCCAGCATTCAGGTCATGCACCAGGGCTTCTTTCCTCCTGTGTTTTGTAATTCTCTCTTCCCTAGCCCTCCCCTTTCCTCCAGAAAGTGTCTCACAGAGTTGAGCCAGATGGAGATGCATTTGTTTTCCCTTTTTTAAGTGGTGGTAGAATCCTGTCCTTGCAATTCTTCTGACGCTCACGCTGCTGGCAGCCAGACAGCTGAGGGGATGGGCAGCACCTTGGTGGCCACATCAAGCATGGGTTGAGCTGTGTGCTCCAGATTAACTGGGGCACACCACTGACTTGCCCATGTGGCTGTTGCAGCTCCCTGCACTTGCTCTCTACAGTCTGTAGAAATTGGATTACGAGGAGAAGGCTGGATTTTGTCCCTCTTGCTTTTTAACTCAAACCTTAAAATAGAGGCCCTACAATGTCTAATGCTTATTTTTTTTAGGCAATACACAACCATAACAGGTGATGGTAAGGGGCCATGCTGTAGTTCAGTGTGAAGCCTGGGTGTAGGCTGCAAGCAGAACACCTGAAATGGAATTGAGAGACCCCTCTGGAGTTTATTGTAAATACTGTATTAGCTGGACACAAAAGAAAGATTGCTCAGGGGTAGTTGGATGAAACTCTCTGGACCTTTGCTTGGGCTCTAAGGGGAAAGTACATTTGCTATTCAGGTGTAAGGAGTTCATAATGGAAGGGCAATTAGATAACAAGAAAAAGTCTACTTTAGCAGTGCAGAAATAAGTACTGATGGTACTTTTGATGATATGCCTTATGCAGCTGTGTGTCTCAGAATGACTGAAGACCACTAAGACCAGAAAGGCTGACTAAGAAGTTTGGTTTCTGTAAAGCTCTTTGTGTACAAGGCACATGAGCAGCCAAGCTCACAGGTGACTGACATACGCAGGAAGCGATTCCTCACCGTTCTGTCTCCTTCAATGATTAAAACTCTGCTTAGGTATTTTAATTAATTAGTCTGAGATTTTTTTAAATTTATTTTATTTCCCCCCAAAGTGCCTCAAGTCTTGGCTCATTCTGGTACAAACAACACCCAGGTGTTTACATGTATTGGGCTGTGTTTATGCAGCCCCTTATTTGTGACTCCTCCTAGAGCAGGGTTTGTTCATTAAAGCCTCTGTTGTTGCCACACCAGAGGAAGCCACTGTGCTGGTCGACAAGCAGGGTAATGAGCTTTACATTAAATATGTTTTGCAGGATGCAAGTTACTTTCTTAGGTTTTTTTCCGGAGTGGGTGTGCCCACACAGCAGGTGAGTGTTGTTCTTAGTCAGGAGAATCCCTCATGCAGTGAGATGCTAATCCTGTCAGCTATTGTATTAAAAAAAAAAAAAAAAAAAAAGGAAAACACTTATTTGAGTGTCACTGGAGGATTTCATGCTCATTGTCAGCCACACAGATAAAAGGCCCTTGGCTAGGAAGCAATCCCTTGCATGAAGAGAATGGAAGGAGACTTTTGTCCCTGCTCGGTGTGTGTGGGTGGCCCTTTGGTTACCAATAATTAAAGAGTGAGTGGAAGCTGTGTCTTCTCATCCCTATATGCTCAAACTTGCTCCCAGTTAAAACAATCATCTTCTCAGTTCTCTAATTGCAAATGCTGGGTTGGGGCAGAGGAGGTGACAGAGAGGTTAAAACTAATTTCTTGAGACTGGCTGCTGAGCCAGGGAGCAGTTCCCTTGGCGCCGGCTTAAACTCTTGGTCGACCTCTTAGAAACCTGCAATTAAACATTGGTTGCACAAGTGGATTGTGTTCATATTTAATAAGTAATCTTTCTTGTGTGAGAACAAGGATGTTAGATCTTGTGCTTTATTTTGATGCTAATTTTATAGAAAAAAACTTTTTATAGCTCCTACTAGTGCAGCAACTTCTCTCAGTTCTGAAGTTAAGGCCTAACCTTGGTCGATGTTCAGCTTTTGCTGGAGTAGATGGGCAGCCTGATACTCCAGATTTCTGCAGTGTCACTTTGTTTCCTTGCAATCTGCTACTTTACAGGCACCTAGGGATAAATGAGCTCTGCTGTAGGGTTGTGCTGCAGTGATGCTCTGGAAGGACTAATCCATCTCCGACTGAAACCACATTTTATAGAAAGGCAGTCTAGAATTATTTCGTGTGTTAATTGGGCTTTCACCCAAGAAAGTGTAAACCATTATTTTTAACAAAATCAAAGCCAGATCAAGGGCTGGACTCTTTCCTGGAGCGGGCACAAATCTTCACTGTTGCATCACCTCTTGGAAGAGGTTTGGTGACCTTATGGGGTGGGCTGACATGGTAGGAAGTGATGTAATGTTTTGAAAAGCCTCACAATTTCTCTGAAAGTATCACATGTACTGTGAGCTGTGGTGGTTGTGAATCTGCTCCTGCTGCTTAGCCAAGGATTGCATTTGGCCCTTGGGGATATTTGAGTGTGGGAGAAAGGGCCTGCTCCCAAACTCGTGGAAATGTAAGAGCTTTTGTGATGGTGGGGGACAAATGAGGAGCTTTGTTAAGTATAAGTTGGTTTTTATAACTTTATAAGTTGGTTTTTGTAAGTTTATAAGTTGTCTTCCTTAAGTATAACTCCTCCTAACTTTAAATACAGTCACATACATGTTTAGAGGATCCAGATCTCATTTGATTTTTCTTTCATCCCCTTGCAGAAGCTTTTAGTGGTAACAAAAGCCCAGCTGACTCTGGAGTAGCATCATGGTACCCTACACAAGGCTCAGAGTAAAACAGCAAATTAGCACCTGCACAGGAGGGGAAATGCTGGTGTTATCGAATATTAGTAATTACCTCACTGTCAAGTTCTGTGTAGTGAGTCAATAACTACCACGATCCCAGTGGAGGCAGAAAACTGGAATGCTTTATGGGACTCATATTTAAAGGGTTTAGGATCTACATATTCAACAGGGGGTTGTCACTATTACAGTTATTATAAATGGGGTTTCGGGGGATGACATAAGGGAAAACCCCAGGTTAACAAATCATCATAGGGGAAACCCCATCTTATTTTAGGGGGATTACATGGGGGAAAGAGGTATTCAGGTTTGCAGAATGCACAGGAACCAGGGAACACAAAGGGAGAGATAAAACACAATAAGTCTTCTGCACTGACTTGATGAAATCAGGGCATGGTTTCTCCAGGCTTGGGCAGGACATTCCAAACCTGTGACAGCAATGGATCCTTGTCCAGACCCTAGGTGGAGGTTTTTCCCCAGTCTCTGTTAGCCCAAGGCTTTTGTTGAAACCTAGCAGTTTTCTTTTTCTCATATCCAAATTTTGGAATCCAACAGTTATGTGCATAGGTTGAAGGTGAGGGTAAGAAGGAAGGCAGTGATGTCAGCAGAGGTACCTCCACGATGCATTTGCTCATTTTCCAGTGATATATTGATCATGCTGAATAACAGTGATTAATAACACTAGATGAAAGTTTTTTTCTTCTATGAATTATTGTAGCAAGGCTGTGTGAGGCAAGTGCTTAAGAATACTCTGCATTGTCCTTTATGAAGGGTGTAATTTCAGGGTGATCTTGTTGAGTTTGAAGGTTCATCACATACCTTCTCAGGACTGTTGGTGGGCTTTAATGAGTTACTCTTTGAGGTCAGCTGCCAGAGATCTGGTGTAACGTTTACAGATCACTGCTCCTGGTTTTCAGTTTCTAAAAATTATCTCCTTGTAGATAATACATACATCAAATTTCTGCACTGTCATTTGTAATGCCTGTCCTGGCAGTTGTTCAGCTCGAGTGCCTGCAGAGTGGTGTTGGTCTAATGGGACACCAGCGTTCAGAATCCACTTGCAGTCACTTCTTAATTCATGTGCAGAGGAAGATGAAGACACAGTGACCTGCTTAACAGGGTCAGACTGATGTTGTGTACTGCCCTGTACAAATAAATCATTCCATCAGATTTAGCAGAAGGGTTTAAAAACCAGCAATCGATGATCAAAACTTTTGTAGTGTGATTTCTGGAAAGAGTGAGTTTGAGCTGTGCTTCCATGCTGCAGTGGGCAGGTAAGGGCACTCTTTGCACTTTGAAGTAGAAGTGTCTTGTCTCCTCTGCTGTCAAGCTCCTAAAAAGTGCTGATATTCAGCAGCATTAACTCCTTCTCCCACACATCTCCATCTTTCTTTCTTTTGAGGCCTGGTCCAGAGTGTTTGCTGGCAGCACACAGGACCATTAGTTCATTGATCTGTTATGATGTACAGGAGAGAAAGATGCCTCAGGATAGCTTGGTTTATGTTTTTCTTTAACCCATCAGACCTGAAATTATCCTGAAAGGAGTACTTTCTTTCTGTCGACTTCTGTGTTGCTTCCTCTCACCTTCCTGCCCCCACATGCTCCTTTTCTTTATTTATAAGAAAGCACAAATGTATGCTCACCAAAACCCCCATTCCTCTCTAATTTAAGCTCAGTAGAATGCACTTGGGGCTTTTTAATTTTCCTTCCCTGCTGCAGTTGCAGCCATTTTTCTTACCAAAAAAAAAAAAAAAAAGAAAAGAAAAAAAGAGAGAAAAAAAGAAACCCCAAGCCTTGGCTGAGTGCCCATTGCAGTCACTGAGAACAGCTGGAGCAGCTGCTGGTTAGCACTAACTCCAGGACAGGCTGGTGAAGGCAGCAGCAGGTTCTGAGGTGGCCATGGGGACACCACCCTGCCCACTGTCTCCAGCACAGGACACTGGGGGTGAGGAAATGCTCCACACTGTCAGCAAACATATTCTTGACATCAGTAGTCACATATGGTTGTGAGTGACAGTGACCACATTTTGGGAGGATGTGTATTTAGCTGATTTATAGCTCTAGCTGTGAAACAAAACCAGGGTTCACATCTTCAGGGGCAACCAATGCCCACTGTCCTTCATGGCCGATGAATGAAACACCTTGTGACCAATGTCCTTTGGCTTTTAACTCCAAGCTCTCCAGAACCTCCCGTTGGAAGTCAGGGTGGACAGTAATGAGTCCTGGAAGGGCTGGCTTTGCTCAGTGACACCAAAGGGAGAGTGTGTACTGCCTGCAGCTGGAGGGTAGGATGTGTGCTGATCTCTGCTAATCAGCACAAAGCCTTGTGAAGGGAAAAAAGGCTAGAATCTCTCTTGAGTTGTAAAGAACAACTGAAATAAAATGCCTTAGTCTTATGACTTTCATCCTTACTTTTTTTAAAAAAGGACATCTTGATTAATGACACCTTTTCTTATTGGGGCATTGGGTTCTGTTTAATTTTTGATGGATAAACCACTTTTTCGCTGCAAGAGTAGCTAATGATAGCCTTCTAAATGGGGAAATCTCTGCAAATCATTCTTGGTTTTCAGGAATGAATAAGCAGGCACCTCTGTGTGTGTTTCCTCTGGTGAAACAATGGACATCACTCTGCTTTTCAGACTCGATTGAGCAAGGCAAGGGATTCTTTTCAGACAAGCTCTCCTATATTGCCTTTCTCCTGTATTTATGCCAGCTTTTCTAGTCAATAAGTTTGAAACTAATTCCTCTTCTTCCTAACATGCCTCGTGGAGGAACATGTTGTGCACATTCCGTGACTATGATAACAAGAAGGGCTGAGGCAGCCCTTAAACATCCCTGGGTGAGTGAAGGCAAGGGTTAATGCCTCATGCTGCTTCATCTGCTGAGTACAATTAGCATCAAATAGCAGCGTTTCACTGCAGAGGAAAGGGCAGCATGGCATTTATTAAAGACTGCCCCTCGCTGCTTGACATTTCAGCATCACGTGTGGCTGGATGCACAGCCTGGAGAATGGGCAGGAACACAGTTCCTGGCTGGGTTAATGCTGCTGGAGGACATGCACAGGCAAGGGAGGCTTCACTGGAGAAGAAATGAGCACGAGGGACAATGGTGTCCTATTTTCACTCATGATTCCTTTATGGAGAGGTTAAAGAAGAAAAACATGCACACTTGGGTGTGTAGGCTGCAGGCAATCCACCAGTGATGCCCTGCCTCTCACTTCCCAGTGACAGTGCTTAATTAGAGCCTGCTGGGGTGAGCCCTTCTGACTCTGAGGCATTTGTGGTTGGGCAGGACTTGTGGAGTTTGCTGCCAACATACTTTATGGTGTTGGATTGATCCTGTTTTCGTTGTGGTTTTTCAACCCCCCTCATATACTTTTGAAGATTACCTTTTAATCTCAGAAAATTGGTTATTGAAGTAATTGCCTGAGGAATTACTGCTGGGGAATATGTGTTGGTTCCCATGAGCAGTATGGTGCTGTTTGCAGGACAGAAGATCCAATTGAAATGAAAAAAAATACTCTCTTGTATAAGTGCTTCTCATTCAGTCCTCTGACTCTGGGTATAATGATGTAAACATGCTCCTTCTGTTGATCACACTTTGAAGAGACAGCCCTTGCCAGTGGTGTGATTGTGTGAAAATATGTGGGAAATACTAGTCATGGCTCAGAGTGCAGGTCAGGAGTGTGCACAACCTTCTCACGTTCATTATGAAGTCCAAAAGTAAGTGTTCTTCCTGGAAAATTGGGTTTATGACAATGTCAGATGAAGGAAAAATTTACTAATGCAGGGATTGCCTTGAAAACTGCTGCAGAGCATAAAAGTGCTGGAGTGTTGTCGCTGTGAAGTTTGTCCTTCCTCCTGTATTGGCTGGATAAATCTCTGCTCAGGATAAGGACATTTTTGGGCTAGTGCTTAGCTTGATTTCACCTGCTTCTTCATATAATGGGAGAGTGGAAAAGGTGAAGTATAAAAGCAAAACTTGCTTATTGTGTTCCTGACTAGTTGTTTGGGGTTTTTTAGATTTACTACTATTCTGTATTTCAGGGGACATTGGGACTCTCATGTCCCTACTGTAGGTCAGGGAACTGAAGCAGAAAGTGATGGAATGGCTTTCCAAACATACAAGAAATTTACTGAAGAGCTGGGAATAAAACCAATCTCTGGAGATTTATGGCTGCTAATACTTAACTTATTTAACAGAGACTGCCTGAAGGGAAGAAACTGCAAAAAATCAGATTCCACATTTAATGTTAGCAAGCAGTTTATGAGTAAGGGTAGTTTAGTTTGTTGTTTGTTCCCCCTGTGCCCGGCATATTTTCTTTAATCTTTGGGAGGGAAGAATTTGGAATGAGAACAGGAAAATTCTGATCTTTTCAGGCAGGATGGATGAAGCTTGTGGGTTTCCTCTGTGTCTGCACCAGACCTGGCTGAGAAAAGACTTGCATGACCAGTGTAGGATGACTTTTTTTCCCACTCTTCCTTTTGTTCCACTCTTTCCCTTTCTAGTGTAGATCTTTGTACCTGTGCTAATTTGGGGTTAGATATGAATTGGTGATCTGGTTTTGTGCAGGTTGGTGTTGTGACACTGTTGACCAGCCTTTTCTCCTCCCCTCTTCTGCGTGTCACGCAGTCTGTTCAGCACTGTGGTGCCCAGGCATGGGCAGGATAGCTGGATCCTGCTGTGCAGGACAGTGTGGAAGCAAGAATCAGTTCCTGATAGAGGTATTTGCTTGTAGAGAGGCAGAGTAATGAAGTTGAAGGTTGCCAGGTCAGGAAACTCTGCAGGCTTTTGGTTTATTCCTTCTCTCATGTCGATGTTTGATCTTGGGTAAGGCCTTAAATCTCCTTCTGTCTCTGGTTCCTTCATGGAAAATGGGCTGTAACTCCTTTCTATGAGAGGTGAATTTCCAGGATTAGAAAGAGCATGAAAATGTTGCAGGTAACTTCCAAAGCCACAGTAAACAGCTTGCCACTTCACTTGCTCCAGCATCTTCTGAGAGCAGCAGCATTCCAAGGCAGGGCAGTAAATTCCTGCCACGTGTTCTGCCTGTGGATTACAGTGAGTGCTTCCACATGGTTCCCTCACCTCCTGCCTTTGTGTCCCCCTCAAGGGAACGATGGGGCACGAGAGAGGCCTTTCCAGGTTGCATCATCCCTGCTGGTATGAAGGTTTCAGCAGGATGTGGTGAACCAAGGGGTAGTTTAAGATAGCTGAGACCTGTGCTTCTCTTTCTGCATGAGCAAAAGTGTTGCTCTCTGTGATGCCTGTGGGGCCATTTTGTGGGAGGACACATTCAATATTTTAAATGAGAGTAACCTTTTCACCTCCTTAGCATGTTTTATCTGTATACTATGGAGGAGCTGCCTCAAATTTTAACTCAACAATGGGATGATGGGCTGGGACAGCCTGAGACATTTCAGCATGGGTCAGGAGTGTCCAGAAATAATTGCTGCTTCATACCTGTTGAGTGGCCTTTGTGAAACAAAAGGATGGTTTTGCCATGGGCAGGTGTCCATATAATGACAGCTTTGAGATTTCAGAAAGCAGTTTGAATGTCTGAGACTAGTGAGGGAGTGCCAAAGAAGCAGAGCTGCTCACCTTGTCCAGGAGAGAGTGGGCAGAGGAGTAGCTCTGTCACACCCAAGCTGGGACCTGCAAGGGCAGGTCTGGGAAGGGTGTAGGGAGAGACTAATGCTGTGGCTGCTCCTCATGCTGGGTCTTGTGTGTGCCTCTGAGACTCAAGAGCTGTCATGTTAACACCTTTTCTCATAATTCACTTTGGAAGCAAACTGCTTCTTAGCTGCTTCAGCAATTTCCACACCTGAAGCCAAGCTCTCAGCTTCAGTAATCCCTTGGGTCACACCTGTAAGAGGACCCTACATACCAAATCACAAAAGCAGTGGAAATGGAGCTGTTGTGCCTGCGAACAAAGAAGACAAGTGCTGGTGTTTTTAAGTGAAGTGTCTCCTGCATTGCTCTGAGCCATTTCCACTGTCTTGATTTTGACTGTGGTTTATCCCTCAACTTTTTTTTTTTTTTTTTTTTTGAGGGCTCATATCAAAGGAATATTGACTGAGGAGAGAGGCTACAGCCACTTGCCAGCTGTGTCCAACATCTGGCCACTAGTTCTTGTAACAGTATGTGGAGTTGCTGCTTAGCCACTGATGGAGGCACAATTGCTTTTAGCCCTCCAGTGCAAGTTAATGCAGTTTAAGTGTCTAGCTAACTAAACTGACAGGCTAAATTAGACTTTTATCATCAAATCTTTTTATCCCAGAGGCAGTGCACTGAAGGAATATATTCTAAATATAGGCTCCAGTGTGTTTTTACCATTTAAAAATGCCATCAGGAATGTCTCTCTAATCTGTGAGGAGGATATTGTGATCTTATAAGGCATTTGCATTTCTTCCTGCTGAACCTGAAACCTTGTTAAATCTCGTGTTAGTCTGATGATCACACTGGCTTAGCTCGAATGGAAGGAAAGGAGCATCAAGAGCTAGACCACACTGCTGCCATCCTGTCCCTCCCAGCACTGCCAGAGCATCCCTGCTGGTTTGCTATGGCTGGTGGCTTGGGACAAGGGAACTCTACAGCCAATTTCTCCTCTGCTGTGCTGCCCTCAGATCTCTGAGAACACATAGGAACCTGCTATTAATTCAAGCAACACAAGACTCTGAAGTCATCTGAACCTTGTATTGTGGTGTCAAAAACCTCTTGTTTGGTTTTGGGAGGTTTTGTTTTCTTTTTCCTCTCAAATGGCAGTCTCTTAAAAGCATGAGCACTTTGTCCCAGCATTATAATGGCACAAAACTGCCTGTTGTGTTTTAGCTGCAGCTTCCCCAGTGCTGCTGAGGACAGTTTGGCAGCAGTGAGGTGTGTGAGGTGAAGCAGTGCTTCAGTGAAAGTTGAGAGAGTGATTTAGAAGCAGTGTGACTGAGCTCAGAGGCCTTGCTGATGTCCAGGACTTCAATCTCAGCTGTCAGGAAAGGAGGGATGAGCTCTGCTGGCCCTGGTTCATGCCCCTCCACCCCCTGCCACACTGATGCTGTCAGCAGCCCTGGCACCCAGCTGGAGAGAGCCAAGGAGGACTGAGGCAGTGGGAGAGGAAGGTTAGGTCATGCTCAGAGGATTAGGATGTTTAGGGGAGCACATGAAAATGCCTGTGTCTCACTGCAATCCAAGCCTGGCGCGTTCATTTAAGGACTTTGCTGAGAAACTGTTTAGTCACAGTGCTGGTCTGCTAACTGAAGAATGCAAGAACAGCCACTTACAAGAAAATTTAAAATGAAAATATATGAGTGCAATGCACAAGAGGAATATACTTTCCTATATTAAACTCCTTGCTCCCTGTAAAGACGTGCCAGTCTCTTCAGAGCAGCGTTTTTGTGCACGTTGGTATTACTTTGTTAGGTCATTTTGGTCGTGAGGAATTTGTTATTTTGGAAAATGTGCAATGCTTGGTGAAGCCACGGAAAACATCTCATATTTTGAATCAGATAAGCAGAAGGAACTAGGAGCTGAACTGGTGCTAAAGCTTTGTAATTAAATTCAGATTGACAGTGCAGAAACATGAACAAAAGTGCGATTGACTTTTAGTGCTAATTAATCTTCTGATGCATATTAACATATCCTGATTAGTTTAATGTTGACGAGAGATATTGATAATTAAAAGGAAATTGCTAGGAACAAAATATGAAAACGTGGAAATTTCACATAGGGGCAGGAA
The DNA here is from genome assembly GCF_025592945.1 of Manacus candei. Lineage (NCBI taxonomy): Eukaryota > Metazoa > Chordata > Aves > Passeriformes > Pipridae > Manacus > Manacus candei. The sequence goes on from NW_026138084.1 coordinate 1,995,630, forward strand.
AATCCCAGTGTTCCATGGTGCCATCTGAAAACTGCTTGCAAAGGTACTTGGAGCTTGTCCGTGACCTGGCCAGCTCTCCCGATGAGGAATGCTTTTCCAAAAAAAATTAAGAGGCATATTTAAACTCCTGTAGCAAATTAAGTTTCACACAGCTCCTCAGAGAAGCTGCAGCCTGCACTTCTAAAGGTAAAACTGCTGTCCTGTACAGATTAAACCCCCCCAAATCACAAAATGAGGGAGGGGAAGGGGAAGGAGGAATGAGGGTTGGGACTGGAGGCTGAGCAGAGGTGGGGGCTGAGCAGGAGACTTCTCATGCAGCTGATGGTGTTGTCTCTGTGGACCTGTCTGTAGGGTGGGTCACTTGGTTAAAGCATTTCTTGTCTCATACTCTCTTCTGTCTGTTTTTTTTTCCTGCATGTCATTTGGGTATGAGATTTAAAGAGCAGCTGGTCACTGCCAAAAGAAACCAAGGTTGCTGCTGAGTGTGGAAGGTGGTAAAGGAATACGAATAAATTGCCATGTTGAATCAGATCTGTCATCTCTGCAGTCCAGCAGTTTCCACCAGTGACCAGTATCTGAAAAAAGGCATTGGGAAGGTGCAGGATTAAGCTACCAGCACAAGGTAGCAATCCTTCCAGACTAGAGACCAGCTTAAGCCCCAATGCCTGAACTTTAACTTTTCCAAAATGCCTTCCTTGTAGCAATGTACTATGGCTTATTCTTTATATTTTTATTGAAATACTTGTATCTTCCTTTTTTTTTTTTTACCTACTAGGCATTTGAGAAAAGCAAATTCGTTGTCGCTCCAGAAATGTTCATAACTTTCATTCCAAGCTGGATATAAAATGTTAATTGCTTTACTGCAAGTCCATAACTGACATCTTGACTCTTCTTCAGTTGAAGGATTTGTGGTTAAACATTCACCTGAAGCTAACATTTCTGTTCCATTACAGTTATAATTCTAGTGTCCACAATTCATTTTCAGTTACAGATAACTGGCAGGATTGACATATTGATCTTAAACTTTTTTTTTTTTAAGTCTCTCTTTGCTTTTTGTTGTCATACCACGTTTGTGGAATAAGCAGAGAAACATTCTCAAAATTCACTATCAATAGCAAGAAACTTGTGATTTTTATATCACCATTGCAAGGGACTTGTGATTTTTATATCAGCATCATGGGCAAAACAACCTCAAAGTGGGGATGTTAATTAAATTTATTACTAACAGGATCAGAGCAGGAGACTGAGAAGTAAAATAATCTTAAAAACACCTTCCCCCCACCCCTCCTTCCTTCCAAGTTCTACCTCCTCCCTCCAGTGGGGCAGGGAGACAGGGAGCAGGGGTTATGGTCAGTTGTTGTTTCTGCAGCTGTCAGGGAGAGAACTTGAGATTTATTTTAAGGCCCCATTGACTGAAGATTAAAACTGTAGAAATTGTTTGATTTTTTAGCAATGAGGTTTCCTGAGCTGTGATAGCACAGTGTTTTCTACATGCTTTGAGTCTGCTGATGTAAGAAATGGTGCAAACACAAAAGTTGATTTAATGGCATTTTGGTGAATGACACTAGTTTTGGTAAACCTTTATCAGCTCATTATGGTGGATTTCCCATGGGTGTTCTAATTGGCTTTTGGACAGCATTCCCTAGTGGTTTTGGGGGAGGAGAGGAGAAGGACCCCATGGACTGGTGTGGCTGGGAGGGGATGGCAGCTTGATACTGCTTTTGCCCTGACCTTGGGAAATCTGGAAGATAAGAACTTTGATAGTCCCTTGATATTGGTGTCTTGCTGTAATTTCCTTGAGGCAGCTGTTCATTCAGCAGAACGTGGTGCTTTGCAGCCCTCAGGTCAGAAACTTTTATTTTGTGAAGAGATACTCTAAAGTGTATCATTCCAACCTAACTGTGAGCAGTTTGCTTCCCTAGTAGGTGGAAATGGAGTTTTGGAAGAGAGGAAGAGCAGAGTAACTTTGACTTCTCTTTTAGGTATTGTTAAAGCAAAAGTGGATGGGTAGATGCTGGACTTGGGGATGTGTGAAGGTTTAGGAGTTTCATGCATAGCAGTAAAAAGTCAGTTTTCCTTTTAATAGCTTGATTTAAAACAGGTCCGAGCTGTAGCCATGGCAAGTAATTGCATTGCCCTGTAATTTTGCACAATTTTGTTAAAAGTTTCCTGTTCTACATAGTCTGTTGTGATGGAAGTCTCAAAAACAGTGAATGGTTGACAGCAGACCATGGAATTAACAACATACCTTCAAGCCTCTGAACAAAAATATGTTCTCTTTTATGAAAACTTATAAACTGACAAAAACCTATCAGGTAAGGATAGGATTTTAAATACAGAATTTATTGTTGTAAGATTTTATTGAGGCAAAAAATGCATAAACCTGTGAAAAATAAAGAGATATTTTACATGGGTAACTCAATGTTAATAACTCTTCCAAATTTACATTAAGCATTCCACATCAAGGCTTAAGGCAATCCCCAACTCTGGGAGATTAAGTGGTTTCTTGCACCTTTCTCTGAAGCATCTGGCATTAGACTGTGTAGGAGACAGGATATTGGATTTAAAAAAGCGCCCAGTCTCATCTGCTGAGGCAGTTTCTGTGTTAAAATACTGCCTGTCAATTGTGACTTGGGCGAAATGATGACACTCTCTTTTTCAGCTGTCAAAGGAACCTGAGGCCCAGCCTCTGCATCAGAAGTTTTAAGAGCAAATGAGTCATTATTGCCAAGAATCCTTCCCTTAGTGGCGTTCCTGAGCTCCTCGGTGGATTCGTGCCCGGACCCTGTGGTCTGGCTGATCAGCTGTGGCTTTGAGTGTGCTGGGCTTCCATGTGCTTGTTGGCATCCTGCAGCCAAGCAAAGGGTGCCACTGCACTGGGCAGAGAGGTGCCCAGAGTCCCTTCCTCCATGCCAGCAATTTGTCATACATGCTGGTCTGTAAAGGGTGGATCTTGATTTGTTATGGGGAAAAAAAGATGGTGTATTTGAGAAGCTGGCATGATTTTTGTTATCCCTTTAACATTTATGGAGATCTTGGGTATTAGGCTTTTAAGCTGCTTTGTTGAAACTCATTTGACAAGGACTTGCACAGATGGTGCTTTACTTTCTGTCGGAAATGTGTTGCTTTTTATTTCCCTTGGGTCATCTTGGTGAATCTGGCTAGAATTTCTTCAATGGACATTTGCTTATCTGAAATAAAATTTAGTCTGATAGGAGCAATATCTGGGTGTCTTCAATCATAGACAGAGCTAGCATATTTGATCAGCTGTTTCAGCCCTGGTATAGACAGTAGTTTCTGTGCTATTAATACGCCTGCTCTAATATACAGAAGTAATAAAATACTGAAATCTGTTTCTCTTCAAAGCAGATTTTTTTTTCCTGCACTGACAGTATTTTTTCTGAAGAGCTGTCAAAAGATGATCAATTGAAAATGCATGATTAGACAAGGAGTTTGAGATGCAGCTCTGTCCTTGACCTGGCCTGATATTAATGTTGACCATGAAAACTTGCCACACGGACAGTGGCATCCCAAAAATCTCGTGGCACCTGAAAGCTCCAAACAGGCCTTGGGTTGGATTGTGGCGAATGCATGTGCAGCACTTAAAAGATGTCATTTGTAATCTCATTGATTTTGGCCCATCTGCCAGGCAGTGTGTTACAAATAAAACTGCTGAAAGTGGTCAGCTCTGCTCTCCATCTGCCAGGGGCTGTGGGAAGGAGCTCACCCATGGGAAGGAGCTCGCCCTGGTCCCCGCAGCAGGGTTCCCCACATGTGGGCTGCTGCGGGGACCGGCACCTACAAGTGTTTCCAGCAAAATAAAAACCCCCAAAAAAGAAGCCAGGAGAAGGCAAAATAATGCCAGTGTCAGGTCTAGGCAGAGCCAGACTGTGCTGAAGGTGTTGGATCTGTGACCTGCCTCTAAGTGCCTTTGCTGGCACGCTGCTGGGGATGACACTTGGAGCAGGGAGTGCAGCCGGCTGCTCCCGCTGACCTACTTCAGCCAGCGTGACCCTGCGGGCTTAGCCTGGTTCTGCAGCAGCCCTGCTGACCCCGGCTGGGAGGGGGCTGTAATCCTCAGCCATGAGCAGCTGCAGGGAGCTGTGTCAGGGCGAGTCAGCGTGGGACAGGCTGCTAATACCGGCTGTGTTCGCAGGGATTCCGGTTTTGCAGAGGCGAGTCTGACCCTGCCATAGAGAACACGTGTGTGCAGCAGTGCCTGGTCATCTTGCAGTCATCTGGTTGAAAACCAGTCTTGTTTTAACAGTCAGTACATCGTTGTTCCCTCTCACAGAGGTTCTATGTGAGCATTCTGTGCATCACAAAACACCTTGGATTTTGGATAATGGATAATTCAGGTGCTGCGGTTTATTTTCACGAGCCCAGTGTTGGCCACTTAATAGCATTTGGAGGTCTGATCCCAGAAGAGGAGAGTGTAGGAAAAGGTTACATTCCTTTGCATCAAAGAAATGTATGAGGGTAAACATTTTCAACCATTAAAAACTGAAGTTACTTATGCAAACTTCTAGGTTTACTAATAAAAGATGTGTTCTCTCTGACTGTCCTCTAGGCTTTTGGACAGGCCCATACCAACCACAAGAAGGTAGCAGCAGATGGAGAGAGCAGAGAGGAGACCTTGATCCAGGAATCAGCTACCAAAGAAGAATACTACATGAAGAAGGTTATGGAGTTGCAGACAGAACTGAAGCAGATCAGAAATGTCCTTGCCAACACACAGTCCGAAAATGAACGCCTTAATTCCGTCTCACAGGAGCTGAAGGAGGTGAGTGAAGGTGGGAAGGGGTGCACCACAGCTTGCATTGTTACATTTTCACAAAAAAAAGGAAAATTCTTGAGCTGAAAGGTGATTTGACAGACACGTGGCTGCTTGTTTTAGCAATGCTGGTACTGTGGATACTGCCCATCAGTTCCCTCAGTCCCAGAACTGCTGCCTTAAAAAGCAGAGGAACCTGTTTAGGCCAAGCACAGGGATCCTTGGAGGTACTTTTTCTGCCTCCCTCCCAGTGCAGATTTTCTTGCTGCAGAATGTTTGTGGTATAATTTCCCTTTATATCAGTTTTTCCACCCTAACTTCTGAGAGTGTGGGGTCATAGCAAAACACTGAATTGCATAAAGAGACTGATAGTAAAGTTTATAGTCTTGTGTTTTCTCTCATAAAGTGACAACTTTTACATAGGTTGCTTAACTTACTACCTCAGAGTAGCTTTGACCTTTTTTTTTTGTTTTCCTACTGAAACCTCATATTTTTAAGGGGAAATAATCGCTAAGAAATTGAGTTATAAAGTTTAATGACTTAAAAAATCTGTAACTCAGCACAAGTCACTGTGGCACTGGTGCAGAAAAGATTGTTTTGAGAGCTCAAACCATTGCTTCAGTTCAGAGTGGTAAAAGAGACTGTAAACCACAGATGGATGGATTAAACAGTCAGCAATTATTACTCCTGAGCTTTCTTGCACCTTCCTTTGAAGCAGTGGGGACTAGTCTGGTCTAGTCCTGAGCTAATTGACTGGGCTCCCCTGCCCTGAGGGGAGGTTATCCAAGAGTCTGAATCTCAACTTACTCCAGGTGAGCACAGCTGGAAGTGTCTCATGTAATTTCTTCTTTGTATAGTAACAAACACATGGATAATATTTGGTGATAAAACAAGAGAGGAAATGTGGGCTACTTCTGTGGAGATGTGGTGGCTCCCTAGTACCTCTCGTTGGGATATGACAGAGAAGATTCCTGGTGTAAACTGTCACAGGTGATCAAACAGGCCAGTCAACTTCTCCTTTAACTTCCTGGGCCCTGGCTGTGGGATAAGAGAACTGGAATCAGGCTTTGTCATTAGACAGGGAACCAGTTCCTGCAAACACACACAACTCTTGTCTATATTTCCTGACCTTTAAGACTAGCTTAACAGAAAACCCTCCCCCCCCAGAGGCAGCCTGGTGTCTCTGGGGGATTCCAGACCCTGCTCAAAGAGTGCTGAGCAGCAGAGTTCCAGTCTGCTCCCAGTGGCACTGCAGCTGGAGGTGATGTTTCCTTCCAGATACTGCCACATTCCAGGCACCTTTGCTGGGAGCTACATTTTGCTTTATGCAGCCCTGAGATGAGCTGTTTGCAAGGTTTCAAAGTAGGTTTTGTCTTGTGCTTTGTCCTTCCACCTCCCCCATACAGCCTTTTGCACAAAGACCCCAGTGAGGATGGAAGAGTGCAGGAAGAGGAGAAGTGGGTGATGGCAGGTTTCTTGAGAAGATTCTGATTTTTTTTTTAAGCTTCTCTCTGTTGAAGGGGGGAAGAGGCATTTAGTCACTTGATTAGAAATAAAGGCTGATGATAATTTAACTGGCTGTGACTGATTCCAAACTTTGAATGGAAACTGAACTCAGTTAAAGAAAAATAAAAATCAAAATATAATGTGATGAACAACTGGAACCCTGCAGTTGGGGGTTCCTCTGCCTGTTGCATTGTGTCATGGTGCTACATGTATTCATGCTCCTTTTTAGCCTCACTGTTTCTGCTCCTGCCAGTAAACTGGGGTGGGGCCAAGGGGTGAGAAGGAAAAAATGAGTGGCATGAAAGCTTTAGTGTTAAAATGAAAACATCTGGACCAGTTGACCATGTGTGGTTTGGGATTCTTTTCCTCTGAAGAGGCCCCATTTGAGTGTTGCATTCTGTTTTGATTTGCCTTTTATAATTACTGGTAGGGAACAGTGAGGCAGGGTGTGTGAACAGAACCTGTATTGGCCTCCTCACGGCCCACAGAACAGCCAAGCAATGGGAGCAACTTGAGGGACTTGGCTTTTCTCATATGGTGCATTAGAAAGTGGTTCAAACAGTCACTGTTTCACCATTGCTGTCCACTAAGTGGAAGCAGGAGGGTATGCACAGGCCTCTTGTGATAATGTATAGGTCAAAAAGTGAATTTAATTGGAAAGCTTTGTGTGAGAGAAGTCAAGGAGAACATGTGGCTGTAGTAAGCTAGTTAGCAAGAGCAGTGTGGTTTTCCTCAGTCCCTGGTGCCATGCTTAGCTTCAGCCTGTCTCCTGGTGAAAGTTTTATGTTGATATTAGTCCAAGGAGACAATGTGCTGGGAAAAAAGGCTGCTGCAGTCTGAAAGTGTTGGGGATGAAGGTGGAATATGATCTACTGTTTTATACTGCAGAGTGGAAATTCCTTCCTTCATTTTTTTCTGACTGCTGGCGAAAGAAAAATTACTGTAGCTCTTCTCCATCTTCTTGTAGAGAATGTTTGTGGACAGACCTAGTCTTTATTGTGTGTGTTTTGGAAGCCCTGTGTTAGTGCCTAGCAAGAGCACTGACACGCAGGATGTCTGGGGGAACAGGAGACTTTACTTCCATTGCAACTGCTCTGGATTTTATCCAAGTAAGAGGGAGGATGTGGAAAGTGCTTGTCTGTGTGTCCTCTGGCCAGACAGAGGGCTCTTCCTGTCAAACCCTGAAGGAAGTTCAGAAGAAAGCAAAACAGAACCCCACAGGAAATACCCTACAGGAAATCAACTGAGGCTGAATCTCCGCTTCATTTTCAAGGGAGATTTACTTGTCAGGGCTGGCTGCAAACATTTTTATCTGCTGTTTTGTAGCTGTCTGACGGGATAGCTTTACTGTTGCTAGGACTTTTTTGAAAGAATCTGTTCAGTCCTTAGTAGTGGCACAAGGAGGGTGGTCGAGTTCACCAGCTCCCCTTGAGATGCTCCTGGCAGCAGTGGTGGGTCGAAACAAGATGTTGGCCTACATCAGTTGGAAGCACATTGAAGCACATCATTCCTTTTGTGACCTCTCAGGACACTTGCACAGAAGCAAGGTGTTGTTTCTGGAAGGAGAAGAGTGATATTTGGCACACCTGGGGTTGCTGTAGCAGGCACAAGTGATTTTGATGCCTTCTGTTGAATTATCCAACTGTAGCCTGTCCAGGCAGGCCCACGGGGTGGTTACCCAGGAAGAGTTTCAGTGCTGTTATTAACCAGCTCAGCAACTCCTGTGTCCTGGAAGAGTCACTGGAAGGAGAAATTGTTAATTGCTATTCCTTTTTAGTCTGCTTTTGTCTCTATTGTGTTTTAGTGGCACCAAAACAGATTTCACAGGGTGATCGGACTGTGAAGTCATGAGGTGGCTGTGGCCAAAACAGAGAAGCTGAAAAATAAAGGAGGGATTCTTTACCAGGAAAGGAAAAGGTGTTCTGATTATGTAAACTAAGGAAGGAAATATACTCTAATGTGTGTGCTTTTATATATGTCAAGAGAAATAGCTGACATGACATGGTACAATATAATATTAAACAGTACGTTTTAAACCCCCTCAAGTTATCAGCCACATATGTGCAATTTTCTCCCTCCAAAGTTGTAAGATGGAAACTTTTTTTATGAGGTTTGTTCCAAAGAAACTTTCTTGTTCTTCACTAACATCTAACAGGCTTTATCAAGAGAGTCTAGACCTGAAGGATAACAGGCACCATGCAGTTACCTGGCCTGCTGTGTGGAGGGGGCTCTCTCCCTTTTTTTTTCCCTGAACACAGACATACAGTTGTTTATCATGGGGGGTTCTTTCTTTGTTTTTAGCTGTAGAAAAATGGACACCCAGCACACAGACCTCTGTAAAGATCTATCAGTTTTACCCCTCCATCCTATTCCCTAAACCATGTCTCTAAGCACCACACCCACATGTTTTTTGAACACTTCCAGAGGCTGTGATTTCACCACTGCCCTGGGCAGCCTGTTCCAGTGTCTGACCAGCCTTTCAATGAAGAAAATTTTCATAGTATCCAATCTAGACCTCTCCTGGCACAACTTGACACCATTTCATCATGTCCTGATGCTTGTTATCTGGGAGAGGAGCCTGACCCCTACACAGCTATGACCTCCTGTCAGGGAGTTGTAGAGAGTGAGAAGGTCCCCCCTGAGCCTCCTTTTTGCCAGGCAGAGCCCCCCCAGCTCCCTCAGCGGCTCCTGATCAGACTTGAGCTCCAGACCCTTCCCCAGCTCCCTTCCCTTGTCTGGACACACTCCAGCTCCTCAAAGTCTTTATTGTCCTGAGGAGCCCAAGCTGAACACAAGTTTCAAGTGGAAGCAGATCATCAGTCACTGGAAGCATGAGATGTGCTGTCTTAAGTCAGGCCACTGGACCATGGCTGCCTTCCACATGCCTTCCCCAAAATAATTGCTAGTAGTCATCTCTCCACATCCTTGGGCATGGAATCTGCAGGTCCTTGTATCAGCTTTCTGGGCCTTGCAGTTAAAATACTGCAAACAGAGGTGGGAGAGGTATTGCCGGGGGGCCTGGGACACAGTCTGTCCACAATATCTGACTGTTTAATTGCTAACAAGTATTTATTTTTTGGAGCCAGTGCTTTCTCCATGGTAGGCCATTAAGTTGTTTGTTAGACCTACCCTTCTCAGAGTGCTGATGACTGAGAGTTCTTCTATAAACTGGTAACCCAATGGCTAAAGTTCTCTGGGTTTCCTCAACATGGTCAGGGAAGGAAGAGTGTTCCTAAAGTTATGATTACAGGTCTCTCTCCCACGAGGATTTATAGCTAAGATACTGAATAGTTCTTTGTATTGCTTTCTGTTCCTCCCCCTTGAACACACTGATAACCCATCCAGGAACACGCCCAGCAGCTCTCCCCTGCAACCCAGCTGGGAAAAGCCTCCATGTTCTGCACTCCCTAAAAGTGCTATCAGGAGCCATGCTTAAAGAAGGCATGGGGTTTGTTCCAGCAGAGAATATATGGAAGCAACACTTTATTGTGCTGTAAATTGCACGCTGTGCACTATAGGTAAGTGGCCAAAAGTGTTTTCAAATAGTTTAGTATATTCTAGATTTGAAGCCCTCTGGTTCAGGAAGTCTGACCTGTAGTTCTGTATCAAATTAGGAGGACTCTTCCCTTTTTAAATAGATGGAGGAAAGGGAGGATACATTTTTGATTGAACAAAAATCATATTAAAATCTCAATGTTATTTCTGTGATATTTCTGGATACATTGCAAACGTCAAAGAAACATGAGGTAATCTTAATCATCCAGCAGAAATATGCTTGGAGAGTACTTCTGTACACATTCCCATGGTGTGGAGTAAACCACTGTTCCCATTCTGAATAGTGTCTAATCTGTAATGCTACATATAAAGGTGAATAGCTTAGAGAAAGGGAACTGTTGAAAGATTTATTGTCATTCATGATAAGAATCTTACAGAAGAAAGGAAGGAAAAATTACTTGATCTCTGGAGATGTTCCTTCCAAGCAAAAAAAAAGATAGTAGCAGAGCAGCTTTTGGAAGCTGAAGTGGGAAGACTGGAAAAAGAGGTCAGAGATGTGAATGGCATTAAAATGGTGTCAGATGCATGAAGTGAGGAAAAGACATGTTTTTCATGGAGAATATGACTTGGAGTAAGGGGAAGGAAGATGACTTTAGTGGTAATATTTGAATTAGTAGTGAAGGAGGCTGAAAAGCTCTGAAAGTTGATGGTAGAATTGGCTGCTGTGGAGTGATGGAGCTTGGAGTTTTGGCAGTGTGAGAGTTCTGATTGTGCTGAAGGGAGGTGTGAATAAAGGCTTTTCTAGAAACCTTGTCTCTGGAGGTGTAGGATCCCCATGGAGGCAGGATGAGTTGCGAGAGAAACTCATCATGGTCACCAAAGAAACAGGAGCAGGGTTGTTGACCTGGAGAAAGAGGCGAGAAGAAAGTGGAGGGTCGGGGTGGGATGTTGGCAAAGAGCAAGGAGCTCCTGTCTAAGGAGCTAAAACAAAAATAGTAATGTCTTTGTTGCAGAATATGGTGAGCTTTGCTAGAACACCCCTGTAGCAGAACTTTGTGGGTGGCTTTATGCTTCAGCCTGGGGTACCAGAGGAAGCTGCCTGAGGGCTGGGACTCGGGTGCAGTCTGGAGGCAGTGGAATGGGAGAGGTTGGATGTAGAGGCAGGTGAATCAAGTTGTTGGGAAAAAATACAAGAGAGCTGACTGCTTTAAATAAACTTTTATAAATAAACCAGGTTGTGGGCTGGTGAGGCATGGAGAAAAGGACATTTTGTTTGAAAGAAGTGTACCAAGAGGGTCACTCTGCCGGGTCGTGTTGGGGCTGGCTGTGGGAGTCTCCTGCCAGTCCCTGGGGCTGGAGGGGACAGGCTGCAGGAGGCAGGTGCATTTACACATTGTCCTTTTTGCCCTGAAATGTCACAGAAATCGATGTATTTAGCAGCCCTGAATTTGAGAGTAAAGCAGCAGTGTGACACAGCTTTCAGTGTAACACTCAGCGGGGAAAAATGGTTCTCCCCCATTTCTCCTTGTTCAGGGATTCCATGGCAGCCCTTATCTTCTGATGGAAAAGCCTCTGAGCACAAAGGCTCTTGCAGAACCAATTACCTGTGGGGTTTTTTTGTTACCTTTTGGGCCTTCTGGGCCCACATGTAATGCACAGCAGTGTGGAAGATATTTCTTGGTTCATTGCTGGTTATTTTTAACTATGTGTACAGAAGCGTATAATAAAAATAATAATGCTAAAATACACTGGAAGTTATATCTGAACTGAGCAGCATGACTTGAAGTCAGCTGCTGGATGTGCTCCAAATGTAAAAGTGGTTCTGTCTCTAAAAGCTGGACAGCAATGACCCTGGTTCTTGAAGGTGCTGAGCCCATCACAGTTAGTGTGCAGGGTTGGATTTCTTGTCCGCTGATGTGTTGAAAGAGTTAGAAGGGTCACAGTGTGAATAGGTGGGGTTTGGTTTGGGTTTTCTTTTTTGCAAAAACCTGCCCTCTGTGCAGTGCCAGAAGTTCAAAGGCAGTTGCTCCTGGTGTGATAGCTGTGTGCTGGCTCAGCACACTGGCGATGGCTGCGGGTGGCAGCTGCTGCTCTCTCACTCCCTTTTTATTTGCAGTGAAGTTGGGTTTTATTCCTTTCTGGTAGTGGTTCATTTTTTAAATTTTTTTTCCTTTAGCAAGAGCATAGTATTTCTATGAAAAGGCAGTACTCTATGTAGTTTGTAGCCATTTGAAGCATAATAGAAACCCATTCTGAAGAAGACAAATTGTCGTAGAAACCTGAGTTGATGTGCTTTGCACGTACTCAAGGAGGCATCTGTTCATGATTTCTCTATTGTTGTTGTGCAGTGATATATTCCAAGGAAAGATGTTAACAGCAGTGTTTCCCTTGATGTGGTGGCTGCTGCCTGGAAACTCAGTGTCCAAAATGAACTAATGCTGACAACAGGGACATTGAAAGTCACCATTTGAACACTGCGTATTTGCAGATTTTAAAGAAATATTAAAATAAACTCTTGCTCTTCTGACATTATAACACTCTAAATATGATCCTCCAAGTTTCAATTAGCAGTTAAGATTCCCAGTTCTCCATTGTTTGGGAATGGGCCTGGCAGCACACTTGCTGGGGGAGCTTTTCATAGCTGTGTTATAACAAAGTCACTGGGCATCTGTGGGTGCCACAGTGATGGCAGGATGAGTCTGTCTCTTCAGTCACAGCTCCTGGTGACCTTCATGGTGGCCTTTGGTCTGCCCAGGGTTTCTGAGGGTGTGAGCAGTGGAGAGAGGAAGCCTCTTGTAATCTTCTAACAGATGTAAAATCAATCTGCGCAGTTGAGGGGAGCTGGAGACACACTAATCAGTGAAACAATGGCTTAAAGTCGCTGTGCAAAGTGTTAATTAAAGAGGTTTGTGTCGTGTTTGTTGTGTGTGTGGTTCTCCCCCCCCCCCCCCCACTGACTGAAAACTTCCTCTCTGCTGGCAGTGGGATTTTAGGATGCAGAAGCAGGAGGTTGCTTTGTTTCTCCTGTGCTTGGCACTGCTGCCTCTCAAGGAGGCGATCCTTGGCAATCCATCCAGGAAGGGTTTGTTTGGGTCAGATTGGCATTTTTTGAAAATAGGAGAGAGCATGTACCACAGTGTGCCTCAGAGCTGTGCTGTGCTTGGCAAAATCCCTCCTTTGTTTCATCTTGTAGTGCTGTGCAGATGGACTAGTTCAGAGCTGCCCCAAGATTTATTTTCAGGTAACATTTGGAAGGTTTTAAGGATGTGGCTGGTGACAAAATACCTCTTGGGCAGAAGCACAAAGAGCCAGCCCGGGGACTTGCCTATAGTGTCACAAATAGCAATGCTCTGCTGTTGCTGCCCTTGTGACTCTATCAAAATCCATTCTTTTTTTTTTTTTAACCTTATGGTTTGGTTTTCAAGTTTGGTTTTGATTTTATGATGCTCTTTAGCCTTTTTTGTTTGTTTGTTTTTTAGGTGAAATAAATTTGGGTTGGTAACAAGAGCAACTCTCCCTCCATAGCTCCCCATAAATGCCTGCAGATGGAGGGGTCCAGATTTTTTAATTGGCACTGCTTAGAATGATCTCCCTTTTTTTTCATTAGTCAGTGGAACTCCTCATTAACCCCTGCTACTTGTTAGCATTTGATTGCTCAGAGGGAGGTGTCTGCTGCTCTAAAGTTGAGCAGATGGGAGCAGCCCAGAGAAATTGGTGCTGAGTGGACCAGAGCTGCCTGTGTGTCAGGCTGACTCTGCTCTGAGCTGTTCCTAATGTAGCCAGAGCTGAAGGGAAATACTGAGCCAAATAACAATATCCAAACTGCTGCGTGGGGTAACTCAGGTCAGGGAGCCAGAGAGACGACCTTGGTTTTCTTACTGGCATTATCCTGACCCTCCATTGTTGTGGAGATTGAAAAGACAACTGATTGCAACCTCATAAGTAACTAGTTTTGATCTGGAGTTTGAGACTATCTGAGGAGGTTGGTGGTGTTACAGTTGTGTGGCCACTGTGAAAATCGTGAGCAGCTCCAGGAGTGATGTTTGTCGGGACAACTTATGGCTAACTAGCAATATATAGATAGCCATGTCAGCACAACTGCTTCCAAAAACAGAATGCCACCACTTCTGCTGTTGTGATAAAATCTGGAACTTGCCCTTTTTGTGTCTTAATGATGGCAGGGTATGTTCCTGTGGTTATTCTAGCAGAGCTGTTTGATGTTCACAATGTCCCAGGCATTTGAGTTCAGAGGAGCCAAAGCTCTCCTGGCAGGAAAAGCCAGTGTGGGGTCAGTGAACATGGCCTTTCTCATGGCCAAAGGACTCTTCCGTTTCTGCTGCTGCCAGTTTTGCCTACATGCAGGTTTTTATACAGAGTAATTTTAATGTCATTAATCAAAACAGTTCTTAGGAAGATAATCCGTTCTATAAGAAAGAGGGCAGCGTGTTACTCTTATATGGACAAAGACTTTTTGTGTGTGTGTGTTTTGGGGCACATAACAGGCACAGACTGGCACTTTGTGAGTGACAAACCAGTATCTTACTAATGCCTGGTATGCAGCTTCACTGTGCTGTATTCTGCATGCAGAGCTTGGCTGCTTCCTGCAAGGAAGGGGATGCCTTGGCCTAATTACATTCAGCACAACTGATCCTGTGGTGGTTTGGGCTTTTCAAAACCTCTTGTAGCTGTAAGATAACAGTCGAGAGGCAAAGGAAATCTCTGGAAACAATGTTTAGTCATTATCTGATGAAGATCCAATTGCTGTGTCCCCACATCATCTTGTTTCTGTAGAATACAGGCTGGACGTAACACCCTGGCTGAAATAGAGCTGCAAAAAGGGAAGGGGCTTCCAGCATTTAGTCATAGTACATATGAAGTAATTGTGTTAAGTCATCAGAAAGTTATTACAATCTGTCATGCTGAGTGGTAAACAAGGCTGCTGAAAGAAAGTCTAGGTCCTGCTCCTGTTGTAACCTACAGTTTGTCTGCTGGAGAACAGAACTGCAGGCTGTGGAACAGCAGTGCTGGGGTTACACCCACACTGATCTCCCTTTCTGTCCCTTCTCACTTGATCTTTTACTCTCACTGGGGGTTCTGCCTCCAGCTCAGTGTAAGTTATAAACAGCAACTGCTTTAAAATAGTTTGCACCAGAGACGTTGCAATTTGCACAGTCCAACAGTGTGCAAGTTGGGTTGTTGTGTGTGAAGAGTTAGTAGAAAACATTGCTGCTGGATTAGAAAAACACAATTTTGGATTAGGAATGCTGAGTGGTCCCAACTGGGCAGCATGAACCTGACAGCAAAGGTGTTTGTAGCTGGTCCTTCAGCCCATCAGAAGATGACCCTGGCTGAAGTTGGCTGTTGGTGTGAGCAAAGACTGGTAGAACTGTACCATTAGCAGATCCTGCTCAGATAGAGAGTTAAGATGATGGGTTTTATCCAGGATCACAGGACAGAGCTCACTGCATCCATCACTTGTGTGGTTTCTCTTAGATGATGAGTGCTCGGTGTTTGTGAGCACCCCAGGCAGCAGAGGGCCAGTGGCTGTTCCTGTGAGTTGTACTGGGGATGGGTGTCACTTTGTGATTTGTACCCAAGTGGGTGTTCCTGTGAGTTGTACTGGGGATGGGTGTCACTCTGTGATTTGTACCCAAGTGGGTGTTCCTGTGAGTTGTACTGGGGATGGGTGTCACTTTGTGATTGCTCTTTGGAGCTGCCAGGCATCTTCTTCACCCCTGCTGTGCTCCACCAGGAATGCTATGCCTGTACAGGGAAAATACCTTTTTTTTTTTTTAACCAGCTTTCATATGATACTCTTTAGTATTAGAGTATTTTCCTTTATTCCATGGATTTTTCTAGAAAGAAGTACCTCTTCAGTAGTCTAAATGTAAGCAAAATGTTTCCTAAGCCTCTGTTACATATAAAGTGGTATCATGGGTGTCATTAATTTAGATAGAGAACTCCTTTGGAAGTCAGTTCGTTAAGATTATCTGAAGTAGTAGTGGAACTGTAAGGCAGTGGCTTTGAGATGATTGTATCTCAGTAGGATTGGGAAGTGTAAGATAGGCACATTCCACATTCTGGAGGTGTGGCACCTTGTGAAAATAGGACACTAATGCTGGGAAGATAAATCCAGCCAAAGCTTTCATCTCATGCTTTATATGTAAATTAGTTCTGGCCAAATTAAATCAGTAGGAGACTTCTAATCTTTGATAGCTGTACTAACTTTGGCTTTTTGTCAATATTATTTTAATTGTAAATTCTTTTAAGTCTGACAGCTTTGTGGTATCTAGTGCTGAAGTCCCATGAACTTGCAGCTAGTGTTAAGTCTGGCCAAGAAAAATGTCACCACTGGAAACAGTTAATGGAAGCTTTAAAATAGGCCTTTAATATTAGAGTAATAAAATAAAGGAGCCTTCAACAGCCCTTGTAACAGAGAAGGGCAGGCTTTAATTTACAAGACAAACTTGTATTTATGATTATTGAAAATAGGTGGTTTGTGGACATTTCTGATGATGCAGGCTTAGCAGGGATTTGACAGGGGACAGAACAGACTTGAATTCTTCAGCAGTTTTGGACTGCAGGCAGGAGGCATGGAGCACAGTGTGGAGCAGTTGTTCTCTAGAATCACTGAAGTGGGAGTTCTTTGAACAGTAATTATCACAGATTAACAGAAGGATGTTAAAATAAAAACAAAACAAAGCAGAAGTAGCAGCAAAAAGAGTGGGGAGAGAAGCACTGAGAAGTTATCAGTCTGTTAGACAAGTGATTTATGGAAACACTATAATGTTAGCCCAGGTTTAGCTTGATTAGGAAAAAGTGAGACTGTTCAGGACATTGACTGCTATGATGACAAGGGCAGGTCCTTTGGAATTTGATTCCCTGCTGCTCCTTCACCAGGCTCACCCATTTTCCAGAAAGGGAAGTGGGTCAGTTCTGAGTTCGCTACCAAAGTGTCACAGTGGATTGCATGTGTTGGAGTCTCCTAAGACACCTAGTGCATCAGAAGAATCTAATTTTGGTTCAGGAAATGAAACCCCAAGAGCTTTCAAGGGTCTGAAATGAATTGCAGCACATCACTGGTTCAAAGTTTGCTTTGTGATCTCTCTTTCTGTAACTCCTCTGAGTCACCACGGCTTCCCTGGGCAGAGCCTCACCACTTCACTGGGGTGAGTTTTGTTGCTGTTTGCTGTTAAGAAGTGCAGACACAGGGGTGAATGATTCTGGTTATTAACTTTTTAATAAGCAGCCTCAATCTGAAGTATAAATAAATCTGTTTGATGTAACTGTATGCTTTTTTCAAAATTAAATGTGACTTAGAGCTACTAATTGAAATACCTCTTTGGTGTGACTTTTCTTCCTGTGTGTGTGGGCTGTAGACAAGCCCACAGAGGAGGCAGTGACAGCTCCATGTGTAAGTATGGCTAGTTTGGTGTTCATTTTGTTTTCTGGAAGCATGTTTAACCTTTCCTTGCTGGTTTGCATCCATAGGGATAACTGCTGCAGTCAGAGCTTGAGTTCAGAGGTTTATCAGAGTTCAGCTATCCCCCAGGGAACAACAGCCCCATGTCCTCCCAAACCTGGGGGAATGACAGGCCATTGAATGCTGTTGTAATCCTAAAAGCTTATTTGGCAGGCCTTGGAAGGGTTAAATGTTTTTCATCGTGGCAGGGAAGGACATGGAAAGCTGCCAAGCATTTAGATTTGAGATTCGAAAAGCAGCTGGAGTTCAACTGCTCTAAGCAAGCAATCCTGTGCAGGAGGGGAGGGCTGAGTAGCAGTGTTACACAGTGCCATTCATAACACTGGTGTTAGGCTGGGTCAGCATTTTCCACCCAGACTCCCATGATCAGCCAAGGCTGAGGTGCCCAGCACAGGCCCACCTGCTGCCTGAAGCTCCAGGAGGACACACCCAGGTCTCTGAAGAAGAAGGGTGG
Organism: Manacus candei; assembly: GCF_025592945.1. Taxonomy (NCBI): domain Eukaryota; kingdom Metazoa; phylum Chordata; class Aves; order Passeriformes; family Pipridae; genus Manacus; species Manacus candei. The sequence continues at coordinate 2,013,342 of NW_026138084.1, forward strand.
CTGGAAATGCACAGAGGGAATGGGCTCCCCTCTCGTGCTCCTGGAGCTCAAAAATGGCTCAGTTTTATAGGTGATGAGATCACTGTTTGGAAATGAAACCAGTAACAATAACTGACTTATTCCAGTTTTAAACTGAGTTATTTCAGATGGATTTAAACAGTCATCCTCTGATCTCAGAGACCTACCAGTGCCCCCAGCTTCTGATGATAAGGCTCACCCCCAGCCCTCCCAGCTTCTTCTACACCATGGATCTGTTTGTTTCTGTAAAGATATCACACTGCTGCTGCTGCTGCTGCCTGTGTGGGCTGCACCAGTGCCAGACACCTCGAGTTTGGTGCCCAGCAGGCTCTGGGCAAAGATTGCCCACTTGGGTGGGCAGCTACAGCCTGTGGCTCAGGGTCAGGTGTGTTTATCCTCACCTGGGGTTTAGCTTGTAGTTGGAGAGCATCACTGGAGCAGGGAGCTTAAACAGAAGTAACTATTGGCACATGAGCCCAGGTGTTAACCCTCCCTTTGCACACAAAATAACATTGACAAAGGAAGGGTTGGGAGGGTGTGCTTTTGGTTTGGATAAAATGTTTGAACAGGTAGCAAGCAATGAGTTGTAAATAAGAGGACATATGTTTTGTATCAAGGCTTAATACCATTTAGTAGTTCTAAGATTTAACTGGCCCCAGGATATGCTGTGGTATCTGTCAACTCTGGTCTCGCTAATATTGTGCAGAAAAAACTCCCTGACAGTGCATCTCTTTGTTCTCCACTGTTGTGATAAACTGACCTGTGATGTCAGGGCTTCTCAAAGGTTTTTATTTAAAGATTTGCAAAAAAAAAAAAAATAAATCTTGAGCTGAGTACATTAATAGGGGTGTACCCCAGCATTAATCACATAAAGAGAATCCTGAGACACAGATACTTTGCCATGGGTACAGACACAGCTATAGGTGTAGCTGTGTCTGGCTGTAGGTCTGCACCAGCCTCCCTGCATTTAGTGTGGGAGGGGGGTGTGGTATACCCTGAATTTTATATGGGGCTTGTGTGGGAAATAAAATTGCTTCTTTTCCTAACTTAAGGTGGTCTGAGCCAAGCTACTGACAGGTGTTTTGTTTATAAATCTTTCCTCTTACCAAGGAACATCTTACCCTGTAGCAGTATGTGTGTGCACAGGATCCTGGTGTGACTGGGGGCAAGTTCTTCTGTGATGAGTGGGGCAGCAGAGCCAGGCCACTGTGGCACTTTCCTTCCCTTCACGTGGATAAACAATTATTTTTATACCATTTTATAGCTTCTCTACTGTAAGAATAGAGTGGGTAAAATTTTAAAAAGGAGAAGCTCTTGAAACTCCCACATCTGAGGAAGAAGAGGGAGGGAAGGCCATCATCATGAGGTGCTCCTGGTCTGCATCTGTGCCCCAAGAGCATTTGCCCATTGCCAGGAGCTGCAAACAGCCATGTCATGCAGGTGAACTTTATTGCAGTACTGAAAGTTCAGGTTTCCAAACCTTTTGCTGATGTAATAAACAGCTGGATCTAATGGAATGTTTTATCTTTTTTTTTTCTCTCTCAAATTAGTGTTTTGATTAGTGTCTATATGAAAACGAGAAAGAAAACAACTTGTAAGCTTGTAAGTTGAGAACTAGGGGAAGATTTTTGGGTTCTTATGCAATCTTAGTTCAATTCTGGTGCTAAAGGTATTTTATATCCCAGCCCTTAATTACACAGTTATGTGATATGTTGCCATGGGACCCCAGTCCCCACACATGGGAAGGAAATGCCATTAAAGTCAGATGGGCAGCAGGGAATTCCTACACGACTTGCAAACTGCTGGTCTTTGGAGCCTAAAGAATGTAACTTGTTAGTTGTGGTATTGTCTAGTGACTGACCTGAAACTTTCTTTTCATGCACAGGAAAGCTTAATGGCCCAGCTTTTGACTTCTTAATTTCACTGTTCAGTAGGTCACTGAGTACGGGACTAAGTTACATACCTGAGGATTAGTCTTTCCAATTTTCATACCTCTATTTATTCAGGTGTCTAAGAGATGTTTAATTGAATATTTTGATGGACTTGGCAGTTTTGTTAGTGATAATGATCTTAGGGGTCTTGTCCAACATAAATGATTCTATGATTTTGTTCTCCCCACAACAACAGAATACATATGAGTTGTTGTCCTGTCTGACTGCACTGTGTTTATTCCACTGGCAGCATCCTTTTATTGTGACTCCTTCCCATGAGTAACACAAGAGGGAATGATCATACATAGATATACTTAAAAGAATTAAATCTAATCCTAGAATTAGTAATACATTTCAGCAAACTAAGCTTTGGCTCTTGATGATGATAGATAAGTAAAATCAGGCATGAACATGTTACTACAGCAGAGAACTCAAACTGACCTCATGAGCTGGTGAAGTTCAGGGCAACAGAACCCCTGCTAGTGACACAGCTTGGCTTGCAAGATCACCCTCTGGCTGGTGACCTGGAGGCCACTATGCAGTGCCCAGGACAAAGGAAGGAATCAGCTACCTGAGATTTTTCTCTCAATTATTATAATTTTTAGGGTCAAATTACAGGTAACATTTATATTCTGGAGTGTCCTAGAAAAAGCAGGCTTCTAGCAGTGTTGCAGGACAGTAGTTGTGCTTTTGACATGCAGGCAGGGGTGAATTCAGACTGGTCCTGAAGGAATTCCTGCTCTTTCTAGTACCAGTGCTACTCAGAGGAGTCTCTTGCAGAACCCTTCTGAGGCAGAGCTGAGAGGGTGCAAATGCTGAAGGCAATCTCTCTAGCAGCAGGAACAAGGCAGTCTGTGGCCTTTAGATCAGGCAAAATCTCTTACAGATCATAGTCTTTTCTTAGGCAGGATGGATGGGGAGGGTTCTGCATAGTGGGAATGTTCTCTGGGTTGAGAATTTGAGGGGTTTGTCAGGTAGAATAACACTCAGAGGGATTTTATGGCTATGAGTTCTCCACACAGCACTTTAATATATCATTGCCACTGTGTGATCTGCTTTGGGTGGAGGTGTGACCTGCTACAGCCAAGTGCCTGGCCAGACATTCCTGTGTGTTCCAGCCCCTCTTCTCCCCTGTGCTCAGAGGGTGCTCAGGGCAGAGGAGGAAGGAAGATGCCCCTGAGCCACTGAAGCAACAAGGGTCAAAGGAACATTCAAACTCCCCACCTCTTCTAGAGACCAGAGGAAGTGTGAAACACCACCTGTGAGAACACGTGCAGTGTGTGTGTGTGTCTGTCTTAAATCACACAAATACCACTTTCTGTATGGGTAATAGAAAAATCTGATCAAGGAAGGATGTAGTAGCTTTAGCTTCCCTATCCTGCAGGAAAATCCCACCATTTGGTCAGTTATACAGGATCACATGGCATCCAGTTGAACCTTGCAGCTTGCAAGCATGCACATTTATTTGACAGGAGAGTGCTGAGAGCAAATTGAATGCACAGCTTGCTAAACAGCCAATAAATCTAGGTTAGATCTCCCTTCCCTGGTCAGGAAACAAGGGAGCTATTTTTAAACCTGGCCTTCCTACACACATGGAAATAGAATGATTTTTCTTGTGCTAGACAAGCACAACAATACTTGCACGTTAAATAATGAGCTCTTGCTGTTGCTTTGAATGAAACAGGCAGGCTTGGACAGAAACCATTCTTTCTTTAGACCAGACAGTTTCCAAAGGTTTCTTCAGGCATTGACCTCTACAAAGATTAGCTCATCCAAGGAGGAAGAGGAGCAAAGCAGCCTGAATGGTGGGAGAGAAGCTTGCCAGTAGCTTTGTGGGAGGTCTTCCCTTGGGAATGGGGAAAACAGTGTGATGATTTGTTTGATGGAGCCTCTTGCAGTCCTGTTAAACAGTATGGATTATCTGGCTGGAGGCTCTTTCTGCCAAAGGCAAGAGGTCTCCATTGCAGTTGTTATGGAGACATAAAGATGTGAACTCATGTCAGCCTTCAGCTCTCCCTGCGGCCCTGGGTTTGTGCAAAGGTACAGCCAACACTTACTTAGGCATGGAATGTGGGATATAGCAACTCATCATTTGCCTTGGTGTACTGTAGTGCCTGGTTGCAGCAGTTTTGGCTTCTCAGTCTGCCGGGAAGTATTGCTCTGCTCTTTGTTGCTAAAAATAAGCAGGCGAGTTTATATAATCTAATCTTTAAATGACATGTGAGGGAGCTGTAATTTAAATTTATTGGTCTTAACAGTTGCAGGTGATTCTGTGTCTGTGGACATGCCAGATTCAAGTCTTGGCACACGCTCCTGCTGCAAACATTCCCTTATCTCCATGTGCTGTAGGTGCCTGTTGGCACCTGTGTGGTTACTCGTGTGGATCCCTCCTGTAAAAACAACTGTAGTGCCTGTTTGCCTATATCAATAATTCTGTTGATGTTTTAGAACACAGTTTTCACTTTGTTTTAATGAGGTGTTTTGAAGATGTGGCTTGAAGGAAAATAATATTGGAAAAAATAAAAGCTAAGTACAGTGAGCCATTCCCATAGCTGGATATGTGCCAACTCAATTTATTCAAGTGTCTGTGTATATTCATGAAAGATCCAAAGATCATACTACACCAACATACTGGTTTTTACTTTTTACTTATTTTGAAACAATGGTGATTTTTTTAAGTCCTTTTTTAAGGTCTTGCATAAGTCTTGGGGCTGAGGGCAGGGAAGATTTTAAAAGTCAACCAAAGCTTCTATTTTTTTCGACCTGAGATCTTGGATTTCATTCGAGTTTTAACTCAGTGCCTCTCTCCAAAAGAATTCCTTAGAACTCATTTTCAAATTATTTCTCTGGGCATAAAGAAAATACCTGTTGAAAAGCACCAGCAAATACATGTCCAAATAAGAACATCTAGAGTAATCTGAATCTGTTTTTCTCTCGTGAAAAGGCCATTCTTGTTAAAGAGGGAACAGATTTAGGCACTGACTTCTGGTCTGGAAAGCTTTTGCCTGTCGTTTGCAGCCAGTGGGATGACACAGGTGGGAATGCTGCTTTCCCTGCTTGTTTCTGGACTTTTTTCTGAGCCAGTTGTAAGAGAAGCAAGAAAACAAAAATCTAATTATGTATAAATACATAAATGGCTTAGTTTTCTGTAATTTCAGGGGCGTGGGGAAGAGTTTCTGTTTCAGTAGAATACAATTGATTAGTGCACATAAGGAAAGATATAAAATTTTGGAATTCAGTGGAGCTGACCAAATCACCATCATTTGGGGGTTTGTTTGTTCTTCCAGGTCAACCAGAACGTGGAGATCCAAAGGGCCCGTCTGCGAGATGATATTAAGGAGTATAAATTTCGAGAAGCACGCTTGCTGCAAGACTATACTGAGCTGGAAGAGGAAAACATCTGTCTCCAGAAACAAGTGTCTGTCCTGAAGCAAAATCAGGCAAGTTTTTCAACCAGTGAGGTTTGCTTTGGTAGCACCAGTTAATTCCTGTGTTACATTATGGTTCTGTCTCGTTTGAACATCCAACCCCTTCTTTAGGTTTGTACTACTTTTGAGACTAAAAGCTCTATATTTTAGCACCAAGAGTTGTCCCTAAATGTTGAAGTCCTTTCTGACTCTGTTTTATAACAGTCATAATGCTTTACTGCCTCTACTTTGACCTCCAAGTCCTTCCATTGCCTTCTCTGATGAAAGCAAAGTCTCTAGCACTCTGTTTTGTTGCTTGGTTTAGTCCTTTCAGTGTCTCTTTACAATCCTCTTCATCCATCTATCTGTCCATCCATCTATCCTCCCTCCTCTACAGTATCTGAAAATGGGGGTGTTTCTGAACATATGTTTTAATTATTACTTAATCCTTACATTATCTCTCCAGTTCTGTGCTACTTTCACTAAATTTGCACCGCTGTTGTAGTTGCTCTACACTGTCACACCTCTGGGACTGCTTGTCTGGAAAGTCACATTTAATTGCACAGTTCCACCTGTTTTCAGAATTTTAGGAAACTACGTTCTTGGAACTTCTTAAGAATTTCCCTGAGTTATCATTTGTGGAGGTAATTAGATTTTATGTGGTCTTTGGCACAGAACACAAAGGTGCTCCAAGGGCTGGATCCCCTCTGCTCTGGAGACAGGGTGAGAGAGCTGGGCTGATCAGCCTGGAGAAGAGAAGGCTTTGGGGAGACCTGAGAGCCCCTTCCAGGGCCTAAAGGGGCTCCAAGAGAGCTGGAGAGGGACTAGGGACAAGGGATGGAGGGACAGGGCAAGGGGGAATGGCTTCCCTCTGCCAGAGGGCAGGGTGAGATGGGATATTGGGAAGGAATTCTTCCCTGTGAGGGTGGGAGGGCCCTGTCACAGGTTGCCCAGAGAAGCTGTGGCTGCTCCATCCCTGGAAGTGTCCAAGGCCAGGTTGGACGGGGCTTGGAGCAACCTGGGCTGGTGGAAGGTGTCCCTGCCCATGGCAGGGGGTGGGACAAGATGGGCTTTAAGGTCCCTCCCAGCCCCAACCATTCTTTGATTCTGCAATTCCATGATAATACTCGAAAACAGCAGTGTTAATACCATCTGTTGTAGTCAGCACATAGTAAAAGCTCTTCAGGATTTGCTGCAGAAGTCCTTCAGTGTTCTGAATGAAAACTGCCCTGCCCAGCCAGATATTTGGGACATTGAATGCATTTTATTCAACTTCAGGTGTAATTCTGTGTCAGTGTTTATTACTTTGGGCCTCACTGCCCAAAATGGGGTTCCAGGGTGGACCTGTTCTCATCTACATATATTTGGTCTAAGTTTGGGTGCCCTGACATCCTGCTATGGGGACAAAAGGGTCTGTCATGCTCTGGATGAAGGCTGGAAGAGAGAGGGAGCTGGTAAAATTGAATCTATGTAGTTCTTGTGGTTTTTACCTTCTTTGTCTCGTTCATCATATTCACACCAGCAAGTGATAGTTCCCAGCTCCATGTCCATGTTCTAAAATAACAATATTCATATTCAGATATGCTGCCATTCTGGGCTGAGCCAAACCTAACCTCAGATGCTATCCTGGTAGTTGCTAGTAGTTATTGACTGCTGTGTTTGTATTCTGGAATCTCTGAAAATAGACTGCAGTCTGAAATATTTTGTCTTAGTGGCTGTATACAGAATCCAGAGCTCATGTGTTTCATGACAATGGATTATTTAATTTTCTGTCTCAAAGAACTTTATTTGATGAACTTTTAATTATCCTGCTGACATAACTAGAGGCAGCCATCAAGTTTTCCCAGGCTTAACTTGCATCACTGAATTAACATAACATGCTTGATTCCTGCTTTGTAAGTTGGGTGTGGTACAGCACTCCCAGATTGCTCTATGTTGGCATCTAAAATTCATGTAGCAATTGGCAAAAATAAATAGTGTCATATATCATGTGGTATGATTTCCTTTCTTTCAGGGCAAGGAAAAATATTCTTTAAGCTTTTTTTCCTCCCTACTTCCCCCAAGTGATTCAAAATTTCACATTAATCGTTGATGTTCATAATTTCAGTGCAAGAGAGATTTTTAAAAATGCAGTTTTACAGTTAAAAACGTATAGCATGTCATCAAACTCATCAGTGTGAGTCTGAAGCGTAGAGTCTGAGCTGTAGCCCTCTCAAGATGTGCTGAAATGATGATGAGAAAAACGATAAAACATTTTATTTTGAATGTATAAAAGGAGAGCTTGATTGCAGTTTTAACCCAGGGGTGTGTTCTGATGGCAGTGCAGCAGTGTCAGAAGCGTAGCTTTGCCATGCTGGGTTTTGGAAATGTGGAGCTTGACTTTGTGGGAAGGTTGGCCAGGGAATTTGTTAGTTAAACAGAGAAAATGTTTGCATGCTGTGCTAGGAAGGCCTGTTTTGGGATGCCTCTGTATCACACTCTATATCTCCCATCTGTCCTCATTAATATATCAGCTCATTTGACAGTTTGCTTGGTAATTTTAGTCCATGGTCTCTGTGAAGGTAAATTCCATAAGCCATGTTTTTTGGCACAGTCACAGTGCCAAAACTAAACTCCAGAAATTAAAAACAATTTTCTATTTCCACCACATTTAAGTGAAATTCAAAAGCAAAACGCCTTGCAGGCAGGCACATTTCCTTTAAAGGTTTTTTTTTTCCCCCTCCATTTGTGTACCTCCAGGTGGAGTTTGAAGGCCTGAAACACGAAATCAAAAGGCTTGAAGAGGAAACTGAGTTTCTCAACAGCCAGCTGGAAGATGCCATCCGCCTGAAGGAGATCTCCGAGCGCCAGCTGGAGGAGGCCCTGGAGACGCTGAAGACGGAGCGGGAGCAGAAGAACAACCTCCGGAAGGAGCTGTCCCACTACATGAACATCAACGATTCCATGTACAACAGCCACCTGAACATCTCCTTGGACGGGCTGAAGTTCAGCGACGAAGCCACGGAGCCCAACAACGATGAGATCATGAACGGCTTCGAGCAGAACTGCCTCAGCAAACTCAGCAACGGCAAGAACAGCACTTCGACGCCCAAGAAGAACGAAAGCTTCCCTCCCGCCCCGAGTCTGGTTTCAGATCTTCTAAGTGAGTTAAACATCTCGGAAATCCAGAAGCTGAAACAGCAGCTCGTGCAGGTAAATGGGTTTCCTTAAGAATGGCGTGCTCCCAAATAGCTCCTAGAGTTTGTTTGGGGTGTAATTTTGGTCTTTTCAGTATCTCATGTGACCACCGTAGAGTTCATACTGTATTTGTAAAGGCTTTGATTGATCTAGAATTTGAGGATGTTAAATGTTTGTTGTTTTGATATTTCTGAGTCTTTCATGAAGTTCCAAGCTTTCCCCATAGACTAGCTGCACGTTTTGTAATACTTATTTGATAATAATAAACTTTATCTTGTCTTTAGCTGAAACGATGTTTTTACAATGAGACTGTCAACTAGGGAATAAATGTTGTAAAAATGTGCATTTATTTTAAAGAGGGAATGAGAAAGAATTGGCAGTGAACACTGTACTTGAGATAATTTTAGAACACATTATATAGCCTTTTCCATAATGTGCAAGTGATTGGATCACTGTAACCATATGGACCCTTGGCTAAGTTGCTGTCTCTTAGAATAAAACCATTTAAGTGATACGGTTCCCTTCATGTAAATGTCTGTGTTCCCCCATTTCAGATGGAAAGAGAAAAGGTAAACTTGTTAACAACGCTACAGGAATCTCAGAAGCAGCTGGAAAATACACGGGGGGCCCTCTCAGAGCAGCATGAGAAAGTTGGCAGGCTCACTGAAAACCTGAATGCCATGAAGAAACTCCAGGCCAGCAAGGAGCATCAGTCTGCCCTTGACAACGAGAAGGACCGAGACAGCCACGAAGATGGAGACTATTATGAGGTTGACATCAATGGGCCAGAGATCCTGGAGTGCAAGTACAAGGTGGCCATGGCAGAAACTACTGACCTAAAAGAAGAGCTCAAAAATCTGAAGGCCAAATATAAAGAATGTGAGTCTAAATATGAGGAAGAGAAGAGTAGATATGAGACCGAGAACCAAGCTCTCACTGAAAAGATCACCTCGCTGGAAAAGTCAAGTAGGCATGACAGAGAACAGGTGGCCAGGCTGGAGAAGGAGCTGAAGAAAGTCAGTGATGTTGCTGGAGAAACACAGGGCAGCCTCAGCGTGGCCCAAGATGAACTAGTCACCTTCAGTGAAGAGCTGGCCAATTTGTACCACCATGTCTGCATGTGCAACAATGAAACTCCAAACAGAGTAATGCTGGACTACTACAAGGAAGGTAAAGGTGGGCGCAGTAGTCCAGAGGCCAAGGGAAGAAGGTCTCCCATTCTTCTTTCTAAAGGGCTGTTAACTATTGAGCTGGGAAAGGCAGAGAATGGAAGTGGTGACAGCAGCCCATCCCCGGTGTCATCTCTGCCATCCCCTGTGTCCGATCCCCGGAAGGAACCGATGAACATTTACAACCTGATCGCCATAATTCGGGACCAGATCAAACACCTGCAGGCTGCTGTGGACAGGACAACCGAGCTGTCCAGGCAGCGTGTTGCCACTCAAGAACTTGGGCCCGCGGTGGACAAAGACAAGGAAGCCCTCATGGAAGAGATCCTGAAGCTGAAGTCCCTGCTGAGCACCAAGAGGGAACAGATAGCAACTCTGAGAACTGTGCTGAAGGCCAACAAACAGGTAACCAGGTGTTACAGGTGTGAAGGTCACAATGTCAGGGATTGGGTCAGAAACACAAAGGAATTTGTCTTTGAGGTCACACTACCCTTCCCTCAGCTCTGTGGGGCTTTGGGTGCTGATGTTTGTGTAGTCTGAGGCTGAAGGAGGCCGTTCATTAGAGGCACCCAGCTCTGTTAAGCTGAGAGCTGTGGCTGGAACTGACTTCAGTTGTCACATGAGACTTTATTGAGACTTCAATCTATTGTTTGTCTGAATTACATCAGGTTATGTTTAATGTAAGGCACCTAAAATGAAGAGGTAAATCTTATTTTTCACTTGAAAGAATTCTGGTAGTTACCCTTAAAGAGTTCTGAAACTTAAGTACTCTTTCCTCTCAAACTGCAAAATAAAAGAGAGCCTTCCAAGATGAGGATGGAATATAAGAACATGGTCAAAATAATGGGTGAAAGATAAAATTAGTCTTTGGGGATTGGTCTGTGACATTCAACACACATTAGCAATGTAGTAGATTAAAATAACTGCCATTAAAATGCCACATGACATTCCTTGTCATCTCCTCTACAGTTAAAGCAATGGAAATTGAAGTTGTCTTTAAAAAAAGAAGGTATATAGTGTTGTTTAAGAATGATACATTGTTTTCTTGTGCACATTTTAATAAAGGTGTCCCAAATGTAAGACAAGCAAAATGCTATAAGGGTTAGAGAACTGCAAATGCATTTAAATATCAAGATACTAAATAGGCTGTTTCATTCCTTTGTGTTGAAGTATATAAACTTTTAATTTATTATAGTAGTTGGAGGTGTCCCTGCATGTATATTCTGTAACTTCCTTGATGTTGCTGCACGGTTAATGGGAGTAGGAGACTCCTGTGTTTGTTCCCAGTGTTCAGAAATGAAGTTTTATTTTATCCGTGTAAGAAAGTTGACCACGAGTTTAACATTCCAGTACAAAGTAAATGTTTCATTATGCGAGTAGTGATTAGAAATCTCTTAGCCAGCCATTTGGTGAAGAGTTTCATTAAATGTTGCATTTCCATTCTTCCTGGTCACCAACAGACTGCAGAGGTAGCCCTTGCCAACTTAAAAAGCAAGTATGAGAATGAGAAAGCGATGGTTACAGAGACCATGATGAAGCTGCGAAATGAGCTGAAGGCTTTGAAAGAAGACGCCGCCACCTTCTCTTCCCTGAGAGCAATGTTTGCTACAAGGTAAAAAACCATGTGAACTCTGCAAAACCTCATTTTTTGCTGGTGTGGGGAAGAGTTGGACATCCTCCCCACCCACCCCTGCAGAGAGTGGAGGGGTGGGTGCCTTTTCCCGAGATCCTTGTTTACAGTGTGTGTCTGTGACATGCTCCTCTTGATGAGGAACATGCAGGGATGTAATGAGCTGCTACAAAACATCAAGCTGTTGTGGTGATATTCACTGAATTGGAGTGGGAGATTATCACTGGTTCTTGAAGCCGTTATCTCTGAGAAAGAGTGACATTTAACAATGCAAAATGAGCATTTATTATGCACTGAAAATGTGACTCTGCTTGACCCTAATGACCTAGAAAAAAGTGAAGATGTTGCAAACGTATTATTCTTAGGTTGTCCATCCTGCAGCTGGAATCTATCATTTCATTGACCTGTGTGAGGTGATTTGGTTGCTTATGGCTTTGGAACTTGCTTCTACTGCTTAGTTAAGCTTCGTGGTGTTAAGAGACATAAACCCCTGCTGACACATAGAATCACAGAATCATCAAGGTGGGAAGAAACCTTGAAGATCATAAAGTCCAACCCTCCACCCAGCACTGCCACTGTAGCTACCAAACCATATCACCTGGTGCCAGATCCAGATGTTCTTGAACGTGACTTCACCAGCTCCCTGGGCAACTTATTCCAATGCCTGACCACACTAACAGTGAATTTTTTTTTCTTATATCTAATGTAAATCTCCCCTGTCTCAGCTTAAGGCCATTTACTCCTGTCTTCTCACTGCAGGCATGGTAGAAGAGACCAGTCCCACCTCATACAATCTCCTGTCCGAGAGCTGTAGAGAGTGATGAGGTCCCCCCCGAGCCTCCTTGGGTCTAAACAAACCCAGGTCCCTCAGCCATTCCTCATGTTTTCCAGACCCTTTGTAAGCCTTGTTGCCCTACTCCAGACGTGCTTCGGCCCCTCAGTGTCCTTTTAAAGTGAGGGGCCCAGAACTGAACACAGGACTCGAGGTGCAGCCTCAGCAGTGCCGAGTACAGGGGGATGATCACTTCCCTAGTCCTGCTGGCTACACTGTTCTTGATCCAGGCCACAATGCCACTGGCCTTCTTGGGCACCTGGGCACTGCTGGCTCATGTTCAACCACTGCCAACCAGCCCCCCCAAGTTGCTTTGTGCCAAACAGCTCTTAAGCCTCTCTGCCCCCAGCCTGGAGCTGCAGGGGTTGTTGTGACCCCAGTGCAGGACCAGGACCCAGCCCTTGGCCTTGTTGAGCCTCATGCTGTTGTCCTCGGCCCATTGATTGAGTCTGTCCAGGTCCCTCCAGCAGATCAACCTTCCCACACAACTTGGTGTTGTCTGCAGGTTTACTGGGGGTGCACTCAGTGCCCACGTCCAGATCATCAATAAGGATGTTAAACAGGACCAGCCCCAGAAGTGAGCCCTGGGGAACAGCACTAGTGACACACCTCAACTGGATTTAGCTCCATTCCCCACAGCTGTCTGGCCCAGCCATCAGCCAGATTTTTACCCATCCAAGCCACAAGCAGCTAGTTTTTCTGGGAGGATGCTGTGGGAGATGGTGCCAAACACTTTACTGAAGTCTAGGAGACACATTCACAGCCTTTCCCTCATCTACTAAGTGGGTCAGTGTGTCATAGAAGGAGATCAGGTTGATCAAGCAGGACCTTCTTTTTGCAAATCCATTCCAGCTGGGCCTGATTCCCTTGTTGTGCTGCACATGCCATGTGATGGCACATTACACAGCACATAACATGTCCCAGCACATGACATGTCCCAGTACATGACATGCCATGTGCTGTAGCAGTGATAAATGCTGGTTTGCTGTGCATGCTGCTGTCATTGATTCCTTCTTCTTGCATACAGAATTCTTTTGGGGAGTGTTGAGGCAATACCATGTTCCACATTCTGAGTCTCCTTCACAGCTCAGGAGCATTCAGTTTTGCTCCTGTGCAGAGATAGTCCTGGGAAACAGGAAAAGAGAAACTTTTATCTAAAAATGGGCAGTTTCATCTCAGTAGGATTCACAGGCACAGCCCTGGCAGTGTTGATTTGCCATAATCAACACTGCCATAATCAACACAGTGTTGATTTAACATAACCTGGACACCTGGTTTTAAGCTAAGCCACAGGGATGGGGGAGTCTATATGTGCTCTGTGCTGCTTCCTTCTCTGCCCTCTCTGGACACTTGGAAAAAACTAAACAAAACAAAAAGCCACAAAAGGTTTTTCTCTGTCACCTGCTAAGGAGCACCATGGTAAGGAATCATGAGGATGCAGATGAGGATTCCTGAGACTTCTCTGTACAGTCATTTTTGGGGGTGCTTCTACAGGAGCTCTCATGTTCCTTGAGTAATCTTCGGCTTCCTTGTGATTCTGCCTTTCTCAGCAGTACCTATGCATGGAATAATGGAAAGTGAAATGGATACCAAGGAATGCTAAAGGTTTAACTGTGGCAGCTCGTTCTGCCAGGGAAAGGAATGGCCTGTGCAGTCTGGATTTGTCCTACTTTCTTTCCTCTCTCTCTCCCTTTCTGGAGTGTAATTAATATGCAGAAATTGCAATCTCTTTGCTAGTTGTAGATCAGCTTGAAGCTGGGAGGAAAAAGAAAAAGCATACAGTTAACTTCTAGTTATTTTTCCTAGATCCAGATAGCCAGCTGGCTAACTTCCACCCAACTGCAGTATGTTGATTTTCCTGCCTCAGTATGAGAGGGTGGTCGTGAACTGGTTCGGAGAGGAAGAATTCTCAGAGAAGTGCCAGAGGGGTAATTCTCTCTCTGTCTTTCTCTTGATGTTTTACTCTAGAAGTCAATCTTACCCTTTTCCTGGGAAGACAGTGACAAAGATTCCTTGGCATGGGGAAATTGGAGGCAGAATAGAAGTTTTGCTGAAAGGAACAGACTCGGGAGCTGTGTCCTGATGTGCTCTCACAGGGAGTCGTGGGTGAACAGAGGAGGAGTGAGCTCTGTTTGGAGATGCACAACAGACTCCCCTGCCTAAATGAACAATTGTAATTTCTGAATTTATGGCCTAGTACTGTAGGGTGTTGTCACCCCTTCCCCTCCTGGTCCCTGGTCAGGGAGCATTAGTAGCTTGGTGGTTGGCCAAGTGCATTCCTCTCAGTGGCTGTTTCATCCAAGTCTCCATTTCACTGGAGGTGGGTTTGGAAGGGGTGTTCCTAGGTGCTTTAGTGGAGATAAGCTCAAAAACTGTTTTGGAGTGTGATTTTTAGGTGCATTTCAAATATCAGAGGAATGTAACAGGCTAATTTGTCTTCACTGTCACAAGCAGCCTGCAAATGGAGGACCTCTTAACAGCCAAGAGACTGATAAGGAGGGCTGGAGCCTTTACCCCCTCCATGTTTGCTTTGGTGTTGTGTTCAAGTGTGGAACAAAGAAAATATGTATTTTCCACAGGAAAACTCCCATTCTGTAGGATGCAAGAGAGCTGTAACAATACATGAGAGTTGGAGGCTGGGCATGAATATAGTAACTGACCTAATTTCCTTTTTAAAGTAGGTTAATCCCACTAATTTGACAATACTACCAGCTATTTTTAATAAGTAATGGAAATACAATAAGAGCTCTGCTGGAGACAAGGGAAGGCTTGCACAGCACAGATTAACAGCTCCCAGCACTGAGGGGCTGCTGCAGCACCCTAGACAGCACTGTGTGCCTAAAATGAAGTTGTCATACAGGGGAATAAGTCAAGATATGAGTAATGTACAAAGCACACATATTTGCAGTTAACTCACTTCACTTGGGTCTTTGTTCAAGTATATATGAACCAAGAGGCTCCTTTCAAGGTGTTGAGTGTTGAGTTTACTGTGACCAATGCCCTGCAATGTTTAATGTGACCACCAGCACCAATTAGGGGTAAAGCAGTGAGTGTGAACAGGGGGTCCCAGAGCAGGGTTTGGGGCTATTCATGTCACTTCAGAGTGAGCAGAGAGCCAGGAGCTGGTGCTTGTTTTTCCTGGCAAAAACATTTGACCTCCAAAATGTATTTGATGGTAGGTTTTGCATTATTATTTTTTTTAAACCTCCATTTAGTAGGCTAAGGAAATGGGAAGATTTTTTTTTAACACAGGAGAATATAAATCCCTACTTAAGTGTGAGCAGGAGGGTTAGTGGCAAATTTGACATAAATTAATTCATCCTCCTCTAAAATACTGTCAGAAGAAAGACTGATTCCTTTCTTTGCTAGACAAAGAGCTGCTCCCAAGTGCTTTGAGAGAACTTGAAGTGAATATATCCAGTTTCCTAATGATTTAGGGTAGGAGTGAAGCATGATTTCCATGTCTTGTAGGTCAAGATATGTTTCTGGGTTGCCTGTAAGCAATTTATTCTTCAACCTTATAGGCAAATCTGACCTCAGGTTTCTTAAAATTGATTGCAGGGGAAAAAGTACTGAGGCAAAACAGATGAGAAAAAATCTGACTTTAAATTTCAGTGTGAGGTTTGTTTCGTATAAATTTTCAGTGAGGAAGGAGAGAGGAAGAAAAGTGTAGGTTTCTGCTAGTTGTTTGGAGAACACCCCTGAAGCTGCATTTTCCAGAGTGCACTGCCAGTGCTGATGAAGCACAGCTCCACAGATTCATCCACCACCAATTCAGGTTCAAGTCCCTGAAGGATGATTAGATGTAGGGCAGGAGGCCAGCATGGCCATCCCTTCACAGCCAAGGAAAGAATGCACTGGGAAAACTTGTCATGGGTTAAGCAAGGAGACAGTTTGAACACAAATTTGCATTTTAAAAAGCAAAGGTTATTTTATTTTGTTATGCTAGTGTTTTCCTTGAGTTTAATTTGCTAGGATTTGAGTAAGCATCCTTCCAAAAATTCTACTAAATATAGAAAATGGCAGAAACCATACACAGTGCAAGTACAACATGGGGTTTGATCTTTCTCTTCCCTGTTGTTTTCTTGCTGGTTTTCTGTCTTTGGATATAGCCTGCAAGTGTCTTGTCTCTTCACCTTGCATGCTCAGTCCTACATGCACTCATGGAGGATGCCAAAATCACTTCTCTTTAGAAGGACCTCCTGTGTGACAGGTTACAGCCTGTCAGGATGAAGTAAAGGAGGCTAAAAACAGCCCAGGTGTTTGCTGAGAGTCAGGCACCAAACAATTACATTCATATGAAGTTGCACTTGTCCTAATAAACCCTGATAGGACTCAGACTGGCTCTGAGAAGTGACTTAGGATACAACTTCACTCCTCTGGTGAAAGGCACAGGCTTCTCAGCTTTGCTGTTCGTGTAGTCTCTGGTTCTTTTCCAGAGAGTGAGAATAAGCAATGGAAGTAAGAGAACAAGACATTTCTCATTCTTCTAAAATAAAGAAATAAAGAATTTTATTCTAAAGTAAAATAAAAGCCTTCTAGCAGAGCAGAAGGCTTTGGAAAGCAGAAAACAAGTGTGCCCAAATGTAATTAATGGCTATCCCCATGTTCCAGTGTTTCATAAACAGTAAATAAAGGGAGAGACAAACTACAACAGGTCAACAAGGGGACAAGTGGCAACTGTTAGAACATACTGGAAAAACTGAGAGCATGTAACAAGAGACTAAAATGACAAGATAGTACTTTTGATAGAGAAACAAAATCACGATTACAACATATGGAACTAGCAGTGAGCTGTCGTTCTCTAATAGAGAAAAATACATTAGCCTGGAAACCCACTCTTGTCAGTTTTCCAAGAATTCAAAGCATTTGGGAAAATATTCTTGTGTTTGTGGATATCAAAGGCCTGCAGAATATAGAGGAGTTTAAAGTCACGTGGAGAACAGGATTGAGAGTTACAGCTAAAGGGTCTTGGCAGTGGACTCCACATGGTAAAGCATTCAACTTTTCTAAAAATATCCCATAGGATAAATGGTCAGAGGAGCCAGACACAGAAAATGTGACTTTAAAAATTTCCAGAATGGGATTCCCAGATGGGAGTAACAGCATTTGCCTCCTATTTCTGGTGCTAGGTCTAGAAGTGATGAATGATGTCTGGAGACAAAAAAGGTCTGGGCTGCCTGCAGCCACATGAAAGGAAGGAGACATGCAGGCAGGACAAAGGCATTCACTGTCCTATGGGCATGCTACAAAACCCACAAGGGATGTTGTGCACATACTCATGTTTACAGCACTGATGTGCCTGCTCTAGACTGTGTCTGGCAATTAAAACATCTGCTACAAGAAATGCTGGTTATGTTCAGACTCAGCCTTGGTGGAGGTGCCCCTTGTAGACAGACCCTGGACTGGGGTTGCAGCACTCTTCTCCCAGGGATTTGTTGGAGTGGCTGTGTCCACACCACATTCCCATGTGCCTGGTGCTCTGCTTGGTCACTGCTGTTCAGGAGTGACCTGCTATTCCTATGAAATGTTAGTGGTGCAGAGAACTCCTCAGAGTAAAGACTGTGCCAGCTCTTGTTAGGCAGCTGTCTGCCCTTTTGGTTCTAACCAAAGTGGAAAGTGAGTTACTGTGAAATATGGGGCATCACTGCAGTAGCAGTTACTTGTCTCCCTGGTGTTTCAGATTGGCAAGTCTTGGTTTTGTTTGGCAGTTCCTAGGAAGTGTCAGTGCTGGTAGGCTGTAAAAAGCAAAGCACATGCACAGTTTGGGTGGGGTGGAGAGAGATGACATGAGATGACATGAGTTTGGGATTAGACCCTCCACCCCCTGCCACTCCTTCAGTGAAGAACTGGGAAAAATGTTCTGCATGTGTGATAGCTTTACACTTCTAATCTAGTGGCATAAGACTATTACTTTTAACCTTTAAACATAAAAAAGGAAAGGCATTTTCTTTTGAATTCTAGGAGGAGCAACGTTGCCATAGAAGTTTATTATCTCTCCTTGAGAGTTTTTATTGGTGGAGATTGGGAAGAGCTGTAGTGTCCTGCCCTGAGAGGCTGGTTGCTCTTCTCAGTGCAGAAGGTAATTCTTCCCACATGTTTCAAACTACAGGAGAGATTTGTGGTCTGATTACCTTCTTTGTTAGCTTTTACCAACACACTTTGATTACACGTGGCTGATTACAAAGGTTCTAGAAAACTATAGATGGATATAAACAGTCTCTGTTCATAGTGAAAATCACAGTAAATCACGCAAATAAAGGCCACAGGTTTTATTTATTTCAAATAATACAACTCAGGTGAGTTTTTTTGGTGCAAGGTATTGAGGAAGTAATCACAAATTAGCAATTGGCTAAAGGTTTCCATTCCCTTGAAGTTGCTTATCTGTAACTGTAAACTGCCTAAATCTGGGGTGTTGTGAGGAAAGGATTTAAAGCAGAAGTAGGTTCACTCCAGTGACGCTGCACCTGGGAATACCAAGACCTGGAGAATATTAGTGTGGGAAACCATATATTATTCCTTATATAAAACCATATATTCCTTATATAAACCATATATTATTCCTATATATAAAGAGTTAGAAACAGCACATGGCTGATCTCTTACAGCCGAATGCAGTCAGTGCTCATTTACATCTCATTTTGACTGTGCCTTTGCTAATACATTTCCCAGTTTTTAATAAAGCTGAAAAATTGTGATTTTAATCCTCCATGTTTGAATTTCTTATGTGCATTGGCAGTCTAATCTCTCAAGGTGGAAGAAGCTGATGCTTCTCTCTAATGCCTTCTTCAGTCACATCTGTCTTGCTTCCTTGGAAGTTGTCACGTGGTTCTCATTGATTGCAGAGGAGAGGGAAAAATATAATTATGCCCAGGTGCATTTGGTTACATCATTTTTTTTTCCCCCCTGAAACAGACCTTGATTTACTGGTGAATTTAGCTATAAATGGTATTAAAACTAGTACACGCTAAATCTTACATAAACTGGTCTGTGGAATAAGGCACAACTGGTGTTTGTGGGAAGCAGTGGTGTGCAGCTTTGGAAAATGCCACAAACCATTGTTGGGTTTTTCAATAATTTGGCTTCAGAGAGTGTTTTAGAGTATTTAATTTCTCATCATTATATTTAACACTTAGGATATTTATTTCCTCCTTGTATATATTTGTTTTAGCTGATGAAGGTTTTAAAAATCTAGTTGAAGTTTCCTTAAGCTTCTTTTTTTGTTGTTGTTGTTAATTTGCAACAGTAAGAAAATGGGCAGCATTAAAGCCTTGTGTTCACTATCCACTTAAAGCTGTGAATGTGTGAAAGTACAACAGGCTTATGCTAATTTCATATCCTTCCTAAAAGCATGAAAGCTTAATTATTTTCTTTCAAAGGTGTTTTTAAAACAAAGACGTCTTCTATTCTGACTTTATTGGATATACAGCTGGGAAGTAGCTTAGCAGCTGGCAAATGGAATTGTAAAAGGGAAGGAGCTTTTATTATTTATCTGCAAAGCAGTGAAAATATACATACACACAACACAAAGATGTGCTGCCAGAGCTGCTGCTGCCTGCCAAAGCAGTGCCAGAGGCTGTGCTGCCTTAGATGCTTAGGGAGGCTACATTGTTGGGGTTTGGGGGGGTTAAGAAAATTAAATTGGGAGTCAGCAAGCAGCAGGAAGGAAGGAAGGAAGTGGGGCAGATCCCAGTCCACTTCTGCATGCAGCTTCTACAGCCACTTCTAGGGAACTTCTTTACCCTTTGTTCCAGTGAATAATTGCTGTGCTTTGCACAGGGGTGTTCTCTGACCCTGGACAGCTGTGCTTGCACCAGGACAAGGTTTCAGTTTTGAGGCTGTGTGATTCCTTTTGGCTTAAAGATCAGCAAACCAGGTTCAGGACACAGGGCAGTGTGTAGGCAGAGTAGTTCATAGTCCTGCCTCTGCCCAGTCCCCTCCTATACAGGTGAGAAGAGTTGCTCAGGCACAGTTAAAAACTGTGGCTGCTACTGATAACACCTCCCTTGTGTGTGAAAGGAAGTAAAAACTCCCTGAATATAATTTTATGGAAAACAGAGGGGGGGAAAAAAAGCTAATTTAGGTATTTGAAATAGTGAATACCTTGTCATTTCTAGGCACAGTTATTTGATGTTGTAAATCTTTGTGCTAACAGGAAG
This sequence comes from Manacus candei, assembly GCF_025592945.1. Classification (NCBI taxonomy): domain Eukaryota; kingdom Metazoa; phylum Chordata; class Aves; order Passeriformes; family Pipridae; genus Manacus; species Manacus candei. Next base: position 2,033,665 of record NW_026138084.1, read on the forward strand.
CTTGATGAGATAATGACTTGCTACAATAATCTTTTGGAGTCAAAATCCTGGCTTTAATTATAACTTGGCTCACATAGGAAAGACTTCATTGCCTTCTAAACTCTGCCAGGCATCTGTCTGTGCCACCAGTCAGCCACTGGCTTTGGCACAACTGGCTGTGCTTGATCAAGAGGCAGGAGTGATATCAGGACATGAGCAAGACCACTTGGGCAGTCCCTGCTCTGCTTTACTGCCATAGTTTTGTTATCTCTTCATCATCTCTTCTTCTAAATGGGGTGGGGGGAAGAGATCTGCCCCCTTGCCATGTCTGGCTTGGATTAGCACCTCTCTGGTGCCAATCAGATCAATAGATAGCAGCAGTCCTGACACTGCTTCACTGAGCTGAAAGTTTTAGGGCCCCGTCTGTACAAAAAAAGTGGATACGTTTTGATTCACAAGAAAGAAGCTGGAAAAGGGGAGGAAAAACCTCCTTATAATTTCACCTTGCCCAGATCTTTTGGGAGGGTAATAGTGAGAATGGAATAAGGGGAGCAGGGACAGCCCACTCTAGTACCAGGTCATATTTTCCTGCAGCAATCGCATTCCATTCCTCAAGGAATTGGTAACACTGTCTGGACATTCCCCTGGTTTGCAGCAGTGGAGCTTGGAAGGAACCAGATTTGAAGTGTGGGCAGAAAAAGGTCACTTTTGATATAACCAGACTTGGCTTTTCACCTCAAATGTCACGAGTGTGTGTGAAAGCTGGAGGGAAACCTCACAGCCCTCAGGCCTCCCAGGAATCTTTAGCCTGTGCCTCCTTCCCACTCCTAAGGGAAGAAAACACCTCTCTAATCCTCTGGAGCAGCAGGGCACAGGGTCACCAGGTGCTTTGAGCTGTTCAGCTTTGTGGCCATGCCCTCCTTCTGGAGATGGTGCTGCCCTCCCTCAGAGAGCAGGACTGTTATGCCCTTTTTAGACTTCTCAGGGCTATTTCAGTCTGTGCTCCTCTCTAGAGCTTAAATGGGTTTATGGGACAAGATCTGTCCCTGAGTCTGCTTCTGCTGCTGGGGTGGAGGGGTTGGTTGTGCCCTGTCAGTCCATCTGGCAGGTGCTGGGCTTCCAGCAAGTCCCTGGGTTTGTTTTCTTCAAAAGAAAAACCCCTCACTCAGTGGTTTTCCTCTGGGCTGCACAGTGTGGGATAGGCTGTGAGAACTGCAGAGCAGGGTGCCCAGAGATGTGAGGGGACAGATTCCTGTGCACATGGGGGTCCCAAACTCACCAAAACCTCTTGGTCTCTGAAGTTGCAGCACAGTTATAGTTCATGCAGTTTTATATGGATATTTCTGGGCTACTGGTTAATCTCCACGTGTGTTCAAAAATAAAATTCTAGGGGGTCTTTCTTTTTCCTTTTTCTCTTCCCAAGCAAATATATTTAGGAATATAGGCCTAATCCTGCTATTTAAAGTTGGGGAGAGCAGAATTAGAGGCTTGATAGTATGAGCACAGCTGATGAATCTGCATATCAATGCAGGTTTTTTTTGTAGTGGGGTTTTTTTCCAGTCTGCTTTATGTTACTTAATGACAGTAAATATCCCTTAAAGTCAAGGGCTCTTCCATTTCAATATTAAAAGGAGCTTCTCCACTGATACTTTTGTTTTTATGAAGATGTTGTAAAGGACCATTGTAAATTCCAGCTGGTACCTATAAATATTTATTTCTCTACCCATATGCATAACTGCCTCTGTGCAGTAAATATGCATCTACACAAAAAGACATTAATATTTTAAGTTTTCTGTGGTGCAAGCTAAGCAGCTTCCAGGCTCAGTGACAATGACTGTAGATAGAACAGCTTGAGGCATCCATATAGCTTCACCACAGCCTTGCCAGTAACACTGAGTTCCTTTAATTGTTTTAAAATAGGTTTCAGTGGCAAAAACAATTATATAAAGACCACTTGTTATTGAGAAAACATCCACTATTTGTAGAATTCTTACATTAGGAATCAGAGTGGGCTAAAGTAGAATTTTTAAAGATGCTTATTTTTAACAGTTGCTGTTCAGTCACCACTGGAGATCTGTTGTTTGGACTCTGTGTAAAGTAAGGAATGGCAAAGGTCAGGTGCTCATCAGCTGGTGTTAGTGGCCATTTTAGCACTGGCCATTTCACAGCATTCCTGCTGCTCCCTTCAGACCCTTTACAGCCTGAAGCTTAGAACCACTGTGATCTCTGTAAAGCAGAGACAAAAGTAATGTGACTGTGTGGGTTGTACTTGCTGTGAGAGGACATCTCACTGCCCTTCAGACACAGCAAACTCCACACTTCCATCCTCCAGGGAGGCTCTTAATTACACTCCACCTTGAAGGCACACGGAGTGCTGAGCGTGGGATTTTAAGAACCCCATGAAAATGTGGTTTCCCACAGGTTTGATGAAGTTCCTCTTTAAGGGGGTGTGTGCACGTGGCTGCATTGCTGGTACAGGCTGGACAGCAGGGGTCTGTGGCTCCCAGTGGGGCCGGGATTGCTGAAGGCCGCTGTGTGTCGTTGCAGGTGCGACGAGTACGTCACGCAGCTGGACGAAATGCAGCGGCAACTGGCGGCGGCCGAGGATGAGAAGAAGACTCTGAACTCCTTGCTGCGGATGGCTATCCAGCAGAAACTGGCCCTGACCCAGCGCCTGGAACACTTGGAGCTGGACCACGAGCAGTCCAAGAGGGTGCGCACAAAATCCGCCTCCAAAGCCAAGGGCAGTAACCCCAGCGTAAGTCACGTTCGGTCCTGCGGAGACAGGCCTGAAGGGTCCGTCCTCAACAACCAGGTGTTCTATAGTGAGAAATATAAGATCTATTGTGACTAGGACAGGTGTCTAGAAAAAAATAAAAATCGTGTTCTGCATCTTATTTTATGCTGTAACTGTCAGCATAAATCCCCACTATCTAACGTCGCAGTGAGTTGACTTGTACTAGTATGTTGTGGAACCAGGTAATACTGACTGTATTATGGTGTTCTTAACTGTAACTAATGCATAAGTATGGGGATGCTATTAACAGGTTAATAGTGGAAAGGAACTAGCTTTTTCCACAATTAACATGTCTGGGTTTTGCTGTTTATGGTAAGTGTTAAGAGTACACCTGATGGAGTATATCCGGTGTTACTAATTGTAGTTTGTATAGCACAAATGTGATCCTTTCTCCAGGGTTGCAGCATACTTCAGTAAATGCTTTCACAGGCAGAAACAAACAGAAAACCTTCCTTGTTATTGTGGCTTATGAAGTGGTGAAAAGCAAACATCAAAATTAGAGAGTATTTGGAAACTGGAATCAAACAATTTGCCTGTTGTGAGAGATGTTAAAAACTTGCTGTTGTATCACCACTGACCAAAGTCCTAAAGCTTTTATAGGCTATAAAAGCTAGAAAAACACTTGGTAGGGTACATTATTTATGCCCTGTTTCCCTCTCTTCAGAGGGATAACCAGAAGAAACTTGCACATTTATATTAAAAATATGCAATATTTTCCCCATCTGATATAAAACTTAAAAGGTTTAAGATTTGGGATCCTACCTGGTACACAGTTCCACTTGAAGAAATTATGTCTCGAAAGGATCTTTGTGGTTTCATGTTGCTCTTCACAAAGCATAACACTTTGGAAAGAACCTGTTTGAGGTATCACTGTAGCCACACAACATGTATGTGTAGGATTGATGTGACTATGGTCTAGCGTTGTTGGTCACAAACAGCTTTCAGTATTAACCTAAATAGGTAACATTGCAGAGCTCTGATCATTTTTTTAAAGGTACACAGAAGATATTGCATTCTGTATGCAAGCACGTGTTTCACAGGGCTCTACATTAGAGGCACAGGAAATTGAACCAGATCATTCTGCTAATAATGATTTATGAAGTAGCTTAGTATACTTATTAATCTTTAAAAACAAATAAACCTTTGTCTGCTTTTGAACTGCTAAGGGGCCTTTTTAGCCACTTAATTACAATAAGCTTGGTAGTCTAAAAGTGTACTTCGTAATTGGTGCCTACATAAGAGAAAAAAAGATTGAAAACGTTGCTTCTAAAATTGTGGAAAATTTGTGGAGCGCCCTGCAAGGCACAGACCTTTGTTTAACCCGGAGTTTCCAAGTGCCTAGCCTCAGACTCTATTTTAATGTAAAGCCCTGTTCATTTTGTACTCTGTTTCAAAGACTTTTGTATGCCTGTAGTGTTACTAAAAAGCAGTCCCTGAAGCCATCCTAACCCTCTGCTGTGGTTCTGCTCCTCTCCCCCGGCCCTATAGATGCTCAGCCCTTGCTCCCACGCTGCCTCTGCCTAGTCAGGAGACATCCCAGTGCTAACAGAAGGTAATAAACAGCACAGCTGCTTTTCCCACCTGAGATTTTGACTTCCCAGATATTTCAGGGTATTGGTGGGGGGGAGAAGTCTTCTAGAAATTCATACAATGAGACTTCAAACAAATGGAACTTTGCTACAAAGCTGGGAACCGTGGGAATGCCTCCACCCAGAGCCAGAATTGTATTTATTGATACGGAGAGGAGGGAAAAAACCCCAAGTGATTCAGTTCTGATATGTTGCTCAAACATCACTGCTTGGGAAGTTTAAACAAACTGCAATTCTGGGTTTAGAAACTAGGCCCTGTGTGTCTGTTATTACTTTTTTTAGAAAACACTGAATTCTCCTGAATTTGAGCTTTAATATTGCTAAATAGCAGGTTTGATATTTTAGAAGAGGCATCTTTTACAATTTTCAATCCTGCTTTTCTCTTTTTTGCTGCACAATCTTCCAAAAGGCCTTTATTCTTCTCATTCCTGCATTAAGTACATTTTAAAAATACTTGGTGAAAGCAGGTGTTTGAGTGCTAACCTTCTCTGCTTCAGTAGACACAGCTACAATTCTGCTTCCGCTATGGTAGGGAGCTTTAAAACAGTTTTCACTGCTTCCATGTCTCTAATGACAGTATTTTTGCAAAATAATGATGGCAAAAAGATAAACTGGAGAATGCATTGTTAGGTTGCATAATTGAATGCATTGTTAGGGTGGTTTTTTTTTTCAAATTACCTGGAATTTTCTGTAAAGATTTCGGTGTTACCAGATAGGTGACTATTGCTGTCAGACTTGGCTCATTCTTTCAGTTCCAAGTATGAACAATTCTGCTATTAACCCAGTAATCTTAGTGGTCCTTTCCACCTTCAGTCATTTCTGTGAATCTTTTAAAACCCACAAAAGCCAGCCTGACTGCCCTTCGAGTCTGTCACCATTATGGTTCATCCTGTTGGGAAAAGAACTGAGGGACAGTGTAAAGTGACTTGATCCTGCTGTTTGTGTTTTTAGAGAATATTTAAGACTGAGTCTTTTAATTCTTGATTTAATTTTTTTTTGGGACATTCATTTGCCGTGTAAGTCTTTCCTGTCAGTCTTAATGGGTTGGGATAAAGCATGGAAAATTCCTTAAGCCATCACCTACCTCTGCAAGCAGGCTCTTCTGGATGGTTCTCTGCATAGGCCTGCATGACACACTGACCTGCATGTTTCTGGAGAACCTAAAGCTTCACTGAAAACATTTCCTGTGCACCCATGGCTGTTAACTCGTGCTTGAACAGCAAAGCTTTATTCAGTACTTGTAAGAATCCTTCTTTCTGCAAAGCTGTTGCTTCCAGGCTGAGCCCATAGAGCCTTGTTCACCCAGCTGGGAAGGTGGCCTGGCTGCTGCTCCCCCAGCCAGCTAACAGACCCCCAACCAACTAACCTGCACATAGGTTTGTGTTTTCAGTTCTTTTAATTGAGAAATAAACACTGATATTTTTTTTTTCTAATGCTATTTTATTTTTCCATTTTTCAGCTGTAGAGTAGTCCCTGGAGAAGGCCTTTCCAACAGTGCAACAGCATTTCTTAGCCTTCCTCACTCTGGTTCAAAGTGGTGGCCCATTGCAGAGTGGAAACCACTGACCTGATCCTAACTTTTGAAAACACCTTTTCCTATATACTACCTGAAACCTTCCCTTTCTGCCTGAAGCTATGAAAAAAACAAGCTTTACTTATAAGTGCTGCTGCAGTAAGAAACCTTACAAGTGCTGAAGAAACCTACTTCAAATGTAACCATGTTAGTGTGTGCTCTCCTAGAAATGTCGGATGGGGGAATTTATTTCATTGCAGATGCTCATTTTTTTTTTACCTGATTGTTAAACCTGTGCACTTTTGATATTTTTCTTTAGCTTCTTTAATTCCTTATGTAGAAGAGTTTATATAAATGCAGTGGTTTGTGCTCATAGTCTCTCTCCAATTTGGAACTTGTGATTTATGAATTATATATCAGCATGTGGCAGAGATTTTGGGGGGGCTCTAGATTGTGATTAGAAAAGAGTTTCAACAAAAAAACAGGAGCTCTGCTAAACTATGTGCTGTGCTTCAGCATCTTTTTTTATTATTATAAAATGTTAAGCTTTATATGTTTAAATTACTGATTTTCTTTTTAACTGCCATGTTCATTAAGAAATCCAGGGTATTCAAATTCTGGGGTTTTTTTCATATTGTATTATTATTCTTAGGAATAGTTCAATGTAACAAGAAGAAAACTTGACTTTGTTCTGGTTAAAACAGTAATAGGCACTTGAAAAATATTAAATAAGTAGTATTACCTATAAATTCCAGAATTCCTGGGTTTTAGGAAGTTGAAGTATTATTGATTAACAGAATTTTATACAACTATACCAGTGAAATTCCAAATTGGAATTGTTGTGTTACTTTTTTCATTTTATTGTGCCAAATTGTGGTACATTTAGAAAGAAAAATTCTGAAGTGGTCAATGATAGGGTGTTATCTATCAGCGCCTTTCTGTCACTCATTATTGCCAGTAGTGCCTTTGATCATTTGAAGGGAGACTCTTAGAGTAGTGTTTGGCCAAGTCCTGTCACTTAGGAGGAGTGGAATGGCTGGGTTTGGAATTTACTGAAGACGTGGAGCAATAAGTGCAAAGTGAACTCCCCTTTCGCACATTTTTAACGGTAGTCTTGCTTAGAGAGAGATTATATATTCGAGGAATTGTAAAAAATTCTGTTAGTCAATGATATTTCACCGTGCAAATTCAGGGGTAGAGACAAACAAACAAACAAACAAACAGACAAAAACCACAAAGCTAAACGAGCCCGACCCCAGGTCGGGAACCAAATGGGCTCACGTTGGAGAGCTGAGAGATGCAGGGGCACAGCCCCGGGCGGATCCCGGCGGTCCCGGATCCCGGCGGTCCCGGATCCCGGCGGTCCCGGATCCCGGCGGTCCCGGAGCCCGGCGGTCCCGGCACATCCACACCTCCTCTTGCATGTTGTACCCAAGTGTGATTTCAGCAAACAGAAAGCGCATCAACCAGCCCCTTGCTGGGCTTGTTGAGGCTCCTGGGAATGATTAAATTGGGACCTGGGCTGGAGGGGGAGGGAGTTCTCCCGCTCCTCAAATAAAAAAAAAAAATAATAAAAAAGGACAAATTGAACCAATATTGATGGCGTGGAAGAGATTTCTGTTTGCTGGAAAAAGCATTATTATTCCTAGATGTGGGGACTTATATTTCCATCTTCTGTTACAGTATTGATTCATAAGAAATATTGTTGCATTTAAAATTACTACATTTGTATGTGGGTATTTATTTGAAATGATGTCAAAGTACTGTATTATGTTCTATGTGCATTACCTTTTAGTGGTGGGTTGGTCTCCATTTAACGTCGTATGCATGTAATCTTGCCAAGTAACCTTTACACAGACCTGAGGAAAAAAAAAAAAAGTTAAAGAGAAAATGTGAGAACTTCTTAAAAGGATAACTGCCTGTTAATTGGATAACCTTAGGAGGGGGTAGAGGGCAAAAAAACGTTGCTTCCAGATTAATGAAACAGTGTTTAATGTAGGAAGGCAATGTGCCTGCGTAAAGGTGGTCACATTGGCAGGAGCAATAAAAGAGAAAAGGAATTGTGTGTTCTGCCTCTTGGTTTTGTGGTTTAAGTCGTCTGCCAAAGTGATTTTCAGCGTGAGGCCAAATATACAGTGATTTTTGTCTGGGAGAAGCTGGGTACTTTGCATGAAGTTTGCTGCAGAGCTGGAAAATTAATTCTTTGTGCTCATATTCAGGGAGAAGCATCCCCTATTGTTCCGTGAGGTCTTCCTGGATTATTTTTGGCCTGGCTCAGGCTGTTTTAATGTGTGTCACTGAATAGCTTTGCAAACACTCGTACCTGGTGCATGTTAAAGAAGGGTAGGACTTAATGCTTTGGTGGCAGCGGTGACACGTCACCCTGAAATTACATCTTCATTTCTCATCTGCTCTCCAAAATACTCAGGTACTCCAAGGGCTCCATCCAGCCTGGGCTTGAACACTTCCCTGGCAGTGTTCCAGGCCAGGCTGGACAGGGCCCTGAGCACCCTGGTCTAGTGAAAGGTGTCCCTGCCCATGGCCCAGGGGTGGAATGAATGGTCTTTAAGGTCCCTTCCAACCAGTCAGGGATTCTGTGAAAAAGCATTAAGTTGATGTTTGTCCAGTAGATTCAACAAAACAAACTCACAAAAAGCCCCTGAAGGAGAATGCCCCAAGTCTGAGGGCAAGGCTGAGGTTTGCCCCCTCAATACAAAGATGTTCCCAGATCAACACAATCATAGAATCAGCCAGGCTGGAAAGGACCTCTGAGATGACTTGATATTGGCCCCTAGAAATATTAAATCTGGTTTTATACTCTAGTTTAATGGCTCTTCTGTCCCCAGGTAGGGTTCCTGCCTACCTGGTAGCAGTCCAGCTGCATGACACCAGCTCTTCAACACAATTTATACCTGGAGAGCAAGATGCCAGTTCTTCCTTGGGCATTGAAAACACTTGTTCAGTGGTGTGCAGTGAACTAGCAGAGCCCTGCTTGTAGAGTTCTGCATTTCTAAAACAGGAGCTTTACCCTGCAGGATGATCTGGGGAAGAAACATGGTGTAAATCCATCTGCATTGAGACCAGGCCTGTTAAATAGTTGAACAGTGTGATTCAAGAATGCCTTAGCAAGAAAGAAAATGAGAGAACTAAAGGAGAATATTGAGATTAAAAGCCTGTCTAGTGAATGCCTATTAATTAAAACATCCATTTCTTTGACTCTTTTCTGTGTAGAAAATTCCCTTCCATGCCTGGGGGGAGTGTTGCCTGTGCAGACATGGAGGGTGGGTCACCAGCTGCATTCCAGCTGCAGATGTGGCTGGAGTCAGTCTCCAGGAAAGGAATCTGCCAGTGAATGTCACACTCCTGCTTGCAGTGGAGTCAGCAATCCAGCAGTGGCCCTTTGTTTCTTGTAAGTAAGGCTTGAAAAGAAGCTGCACTTCCCAGAGGAGGTGCAAGGCAGATTTCTGGGTGTACTGAGATGCCTGAAGACAAGAGGAGACCTGGAAGTCCCCCTGTACCTGCTTTTGTGGGATGAAGGCAATGAAAATGAAGACAAAGGTGCTTTTTTGGAGATCCCGCTAGGTAAGAGGGTAACACTCAGCTACACAAATACTTACAGGAGTTACAGTTTCAAAAATATATTCACATTCTTGTGATGAAGTACATTGCCCTGCAGGACCAAGAAAAGGTATTTTGCCACCCAAGAACTTAGAAAAGACAATTAAAAAATGTGAAGATCACCTCTGTGAGCTCAAACCCAAGCAAAATAGCTAGTTAATATCACTGATTATATTATTATTTTTGAGTGTTATTTTGAGTGTTTATCTATAAAAGCTTCAAGCAAACATTCATTAGTGGTTGTTGGGAAAACCACTCATGTACAAACCACTCAAAAGATGACTTCATCCTAGTCCTTTCTTTTCTTCTACAGGCATTGCAGTCCTTTCCCAGGAAAGGAGGGGGGGATACAAATGCAAATTTCCACAAGAAATACCAAGGTAACCTGAGTCCTGCTCTGCCCCTTACCTTGCCCAGCCCTGTGACTTCAGGACATGCTGCTCCTGAACTGAGCTGCCAGGTTTCATAATTATCAAGTGAGGGGGTTGTAAAATGTCTTAGGTCCAGTAATTACGTTAAAAAAACCCTCCAAAAACCACAGCTTTGCCTCTGAAATACTCAACATCTGGAACATCTGGATACAGCTTGTTTGTTGGCTTCTAATATACCGAGTGGGAGCACTCTAATGAAAGTTGATTTTTGGGATTATGCTGGAGAAAACCTGAGAGGAAATTTAAAATTTACTTAAAACCCAGTCTATCCTGAAGTTTAACTGGGACAATGTTTGTAGTGTGCTACTTGCTGATTAAGGCTACCTACATGAGGCAGGAAAAATTTGCAAACTGATTATTTAGTATATGGTTTTAAAGAGATCATAAGAGGCAAAAAAAGATATTAAAAGAACAGAACTTTTTAAAATTAACTCTTGCTAGCACTTGGATGATCCATTATTCTCAATAACAGTGTTTTCAGATCTTTATTGAAATAGATAATTTCTGCTTTCAAACAGTAATCTATTTGAGGAATTAAAATTCTTCATAATTAATTTTAAGGAGAGAAGAAAAAACAACAGTTCATTTAAGAATGCATTGTTTTGTATTGCTTGACACTGAAAAGATAGTTTCTCCTTTACCTTCTCCATGAAACCTTACTCATGGTTTTATGCAGAAATTTTAGGGTAAACAGTCTCCCAGCATTCAGGTCTATGCAACCTCAAATTTAGGGAAAACACTCAATTTGGCATTTTCCTAATAACAAACATTTTTCTCTTAATTTCCATTGATGAGACTGTTCCTAACTAAGACGGTTTGTATCCTTATTCCTAATTATATTGACTAAATATTCAGGTGGCTTCTACTGCTCTCAAATGTTCCTTAGCTGATTTTCCTCTGTGCCTTCTACCCTGGAATTCAAAATAATGCAGCTCAAAGCTTTACCAAGGGATAAAGAGTGAAGTATTTGATCCAGCAGTGGAACATCAGCTTCCTGCTGTCACAGAATCCCAGAATGTGCTGGGTTGGAAGGGACCCACAAGGATCATCCAGTCCAACCCCTGGCCCTGCACAGGCCCATCCCCAAGAGTCACCCCCTGTGCCCCAGAGGATCATCCAAACCCTCCTGGAGCTCTGGCAGCCTTGGGGCTGTGCCCACTGCCCTGGGGAGCCTGGGCAGTGCCCAACCAGCCTCTGGGGGAAGAACCTTTGGCTGAGATCCAACGTGAGCCTGCCCTGACACAGCTCCAGCCATTCCCTGGCTGCTGTCCCTGGTCCCCCCAGAGCAGAGCTCAGTCCCTGCCCCTCCTCTGCCCCTGCCCAGGCAGTTGGAACTGCACTGAGGTCTCCCCTCAGTCTCCTCTGCTCCAGCTGAACACACCAAGTGCCCTCAGTGTCCTCCCACGGCTTCAAATCAAGGCCCTTCCCCATCTCTGTTCCCTCCTTTGGACACTCTCTGATGGCTTCATATATTTCTTATATTGTGCCAGAGGTTTGCTGTGCTGCACAGCTGCTGCCAAAAAGCTGGGGTTCACACTTTCCTGACTCCAGAGGCTCTACCCTGAATAACAGGAGGGGTAACTGGGCAGCCTGAGAACAGTGTGAACGAATCCCATTTTTGGCCACCGTGTAATTTGTTTTTGAGCTGCAGGAACAAAACCACCTTGGTGGGTGAGGCCTGCTGGCTGTGTGCTGGGGCAGGTCACGGTGGCTGGCACCTTCTGCCATGCTGCTGGCAGTCCATCAGTGATGGTGGCACCTTCTACATGCCTCTGAATTGCACCTTCCTATAGGCTGCAAGGAAACTCCATGCCTGACACTGCATCACTGCTGGTGGTGTTTAGGGCTTATGGTTTTCTTAAGTTCCTGCTTTCAGTTCTGATATTAAAAAGGGAGGGAAGAGGAAAATTTTCCATCTGTGACTTTTTGTGCTATATGGATGAAAGCCCAGGTGGTTGTTTTTTTCTTTAAATAACATAAGGAAATATACATATATCTTTGCTGATTGAATGTTCGCCTTCTGCAAGAAAATACTTGCTAAAAGCTTGTTCAGCCTTTAATTGGAACACAGGAGCATGGAATAGCTGAGAACACTTCTAGGAGCCGTGGTGCAGAGGCTGCAGCCTCTTTCATTGCCTCAGTACAATTTGCAGTTGGGCTCCCAGGGGTGTGCACAGTCCCTCTGAGTCACCAGCAGTCCACAGCAGAACTGGAATTGCAGCCCAGGGAAGGGATGAGAGCTAAAGGGGGTGTTTGTGTTCTGCCTTTCTGATCTGGCTGCAGAAGCTGGTTGGGTAGTGGGAAGCAAGGTAAGAATCCAGGCCTTTCCTCCCCTGTGTTGCTTATCCCCCTTAGAGCCACTGTTATCATGAGCTTTTCTCATCCCTTCTCTGACTTGGGTTAGACTCTTCATTGTCTTCTGGACAGCTCTTCCCAGAGGTGTAAAATGAGACTCTCTTTGCTGCAGAGCCACTTTGCTAAGAACCCTGACAGAACATCTGCTGGCAAGGGGGCACCACACAAATCCTCTTCCATTCCTGTGCCATTTGTAGGGAACAAAGTTTTCATTGCTGCTTCTTCCACTCCTCTGAAGGACGGTTTTCACCAGTGTCCTGTTTCAGAAGGGATGTTACTTTCATGGAGGCAGAAGGAAAAAGCTAAAAAAGCCCATCCCAAATACCTATTCACAGAAAAATGGATGTGTTCCTGTGGGGTGAGGAGAAGGGGAAGTTGCAGAAGGGGAAACAAGAAAGTAGAGGGAAAGGGTGTGATCTGCACGAGGCAGTTAAAAAAAAAGAGAGAGGAAGGTATGCAACAGTATGAAAGGGGCAGGAAGGAAAAAATGGCAGCAATGGATGAGGCTGGACTCTTGAGCAGCTTGAAGCAGCTGGATCTTCCATGGGCACGGATTGTTTGGCATAAAGCCTAGGAAAAACTCAATTCCAAAAAAGCAGCTGGCAATTTAGTGTAGTCTGGTGGTACAGACTGCACAGTGTGCATTTCCCCATGTTAAAGGGATCAGCCACCACGTTCATCAGCTGCCAGGGGGCGGGAGGAGGCCCAAGAACGTGAGGCCACAGAAGGAAGGAGCAGTGTGAGAAAACGAGGAGAACACGTGAGGGGAAAATACGTTCTCTGACATATTTGAATGTGTTTGTGTGTGGCTTCAGAATGTCTCACACAAGTCTCCTGGGTTCCAATAACACTTGTTTTTAAGCTTCAGTTCACAGGATGATTTCCTGTTGGAAGTACGAGCCCAGGTGTGCCCAGGTGGGCAGGAAGAGCAGCTGGGCTGTACCAGCCATGGTGTGGCCTCAGCCTAGGGCAGGGACTGTCCCCCTGTGCTGGGCACTGGTGGGGTCACACCTCAAATCCTGGGGGCAGTTTTGGGCCCCTCACGACAAGAAAGACCTTGAGGAGCTGGAGTGTGTCCAGAGAAGGGAATAGAGCTGGGGAAGGGTCTGGAGCACAGGCCAATGAGAAGCAGCTGAGGGAGCTGGGGGGGCTCAGCCTGGAGAAAAGGAGGCTCAGGGGGGACCTTCTCACTCTGCACAACTCCCTGAGGAGGGGGGAGCTGGGGGGGGTCGAGCTCTGCTCCCAGGGAACAAGGGACAGGATGAGAGGAAACAGCCTCAAGTTGCACCAGGGGAGGTTTAGATTGGATATCAGGGAAAATTTCTTCACTGAGAGGGTGGTCAGGCACTGTCACAGCTGCCCAGGGCAATGGTGGAGTCACCATCCCTGGAGGGATTTAAAAGACATGTAGATGTGGCACCTGGGGACGTGATTTAGTGGTTGGCTTGGCAGTGCTGGGGAATGGTTGGACCTGATGATCTTTGAAGTCTTTTCCAACCTTAGCAATTCTGTAATATTTCTTCTAATTAATATCTGAGTCAATCTAAACACAGCTGTGAATGTCCAAACACCTGAATGTCCATATCCAGTGTAACCAAATACATCTGACCGGCCTCAGGTTAGGGTGCTTTTAAACATTTTTTAAACTAAATTAGTTTCTGTGTTGTTACATTAAGAGAACTAAGTTTGGTGCCTACAGAATGCTATGTTCACAAAACCAGGCTGCAGGGTTTGTGTAGATACAGACTCCTGGAGCTCCTGACACAAAATACAAACACTCTCCTGTCGAGCTGCTCATACTGGGCAATGTAAGACTGGCTGAAGAAGTGTGAAGAAAACTGTCCACATGGGCTTCAAGAGATAGGAGTGCCCACCAAATTTGTGAATGTCTGACATTACTGGCTGTGGTTTTCACACTTAGTGCCCAAGCAAATCAAGACATGAATTTTGGAGAGATGAGTTAGAATCTGTCCTAGCACATTAGTTTATGCAGCATGGCTGGAGAATCTGGCCAGCACGAAGGTGTCTGTTAATCCTGTTCTTTACAAGTCTGGCCACCACCGAAGGTCAGAACTGCTTTTTGTTCTGCACGACACTTGTGCTGAAAGCACCAAATTTCCAGCTTAAGATCCCTCGTGCTCTTTAATTACCCAGCTGCTCAGCAGCTCCCTTTGGAAGTCAGCTCTAGGAAAGAAGGATTGGCTGTGGTCTGCGAGAAGGGAGGAGACTCCATAAAAAACGCTAAGAAACGTAGAAGGGGTGTGTCCGTTGTGCCTGGACACGCAGTGCCATCGCCTGCAGTCCGTGGATCGGGGAGCAGTTCTGGCAGGCGACACGAGGTGGCAGCGCCATCCACACATCCCGCACGTGGGACCCGCGGCTGCTGCGGGGAAAGCGGGAGCTGGGAGTAGAGCAAAGCTGGCCACGCTGAAAGATTTGGCTTTTGTCTCAGGAATTCCTCCCTCCCACTCGCTCCTTTTCTCCTCTGTCCAGCTTTGCCGTGGTTCCCCCTGGCTTTGCACAGCTCACCTCGGATGTATTTCTTACTCTTCCAACAAGTTGCTGGCTTGGCATCTCGCGGATATGAAGCTTTATGAATGGAATTTTACAGGAGCTGTCACGCTTTGGCTCTCTTTCCTGTCATTCCCATCACTGTTTGGGATCTCACACTGTATTCAGGAGTCAGAGAACCAGGGATCTGCTCTTGCTTTGCAACTGAACGGGATGGGAGAGGTACATTGGGCTGAGCTACTTCCCACTAAGGAGCAAGGGTGAATTCCTGTGTCTCTGTTGTGTTTCTTGGTCCTTCCTCGCTGTTTCTGCTCTATCTCGTTTCAACACACATTTTGGGAAAGGTGCCCCTGTCAGCTCAGAGCACTGCCGTGCATGGAACCATTTGGAGACAGGATAGCTTTGCTCATGGAATGTTATGTGCTTTGCTGCCTTGGTTTTGGTTGTGTCCTACTCATTATGCCTTCCATGGCCATTTTCTTACTCACAAATCTCTTTTTAACCCCTTTTCAATGACTGCAGGAAAATCTCTGTTCACAACATGATCAACCAGTCTTGAGAAGTTCTGAACAAACACGTGTCTGGCTGGTTGCTCTCTGCTGCACTGGACCTGAGCTCATGGGGTACCTTTCTGGTTACTTATTAGTCTTCACAAAAAGAAGTAATGCCACAGAGGCTTTTACCATCGGGTGAGAAACCTTCCCCAGTGCCAAACACCCTGGGCTCTGTGACAGGACTGGATGAAAACCGAGACTTCAGTGGGGAGCACTGAGGTGTGAAAGGCAAGAAAAAGGGGATGGAACTTTGCTACTGAGTCCTGGTAAGCTGCAGATGGGGGTGAAAACTGGCCATGTTTTAAGGGAATTCCATAAGCACACAGACAGGACCGACATGGTTTGCACTGCCACTGCCACCTTTGGTTCTTTAACAATTCAGTCTGCACAGAGGTGGAGTCTTCCTCTCTTCTGCAGAAGGGATTTGCACACAAACGTGTTTTGTTCCTTTCTGGACACTGCTGGAGAAAAGTCTGAGATAGGTTGTTCGATTATTATTAATAATAATGGGAAGAAAAACAAAGCTGGACAAATTAAATGGACCAAATTCTACGTACTAAATCGAAAAGCCTGGTTTCATTAGTTTAGGAAGTTTTGGGGCCTAGTGCTAATGTAGAAACTACAGTAATTAATCCCAGTGGCATACCTGGTAAAACTGGAGTAATTTCTCCATAGGAGATGGACCTGCTACATTAGAAGTAGTAAATAATTCTATTGTTTAATCAACAATTAAAGGCCAATAGTGCTCCAGGAAGGACTTGGATTTCTCTCAGAGATTTAAACTCTACCAGAAACTCCACTCTTGGATCTGCAGTTCATCTCCAACTGTATTTTTTTCCTCATGAGGAAAGTCATGTGGTAGAACAGTTGCTGTATTTAAGCCTCACAAATGGATTCCTAGTTAAGGCCACACTACTTAAAGCCTGCCTTTGCTCATTACAGTGACAACTAAGGAAATACAGGTATGAAGACAAACAGATGGTCCAACAACTCCTGTCTGTTAAGTACATCCAAAATGCCTGCACAAGGTAAAATTTAAATCTATTATATAATTTGGTAGAGAAATACCTAAAAATAACAGTGCTTCAGCTAAAAAGCCACTCACAGATTCTGACTTGGAGGAAGTTCAGGGTTTATATAAGTGTATGTATATATGTATATACACAGAAATACATATGTAGGGGCTGGAACCAGATGATCTTTAAGGTCCCTTCCAACCCAAACCATTCTATGATTCTATGATTCTGTTTTTAAAGGACATGTTTGTGTTCTGGGTGATTTAGTAACAGATTACAAAAATATTGTACTAACCATTTTGTTTTGTTTTTCAGAGTAAAGCAGTTTTACTAAATATTTTGGCTTCAGCTGATTTGCAGAGTCATCCCTAAGTCACGGAATAATTACATAACTCATGGAATGCATGTAGAATAAAATTAACACAAAAAAAAATATGAGAACTCCTTTATCAGAATTCAAAATGAGTCAGTGTCTGTTTCTGAACCCAGATTAACAGTGATAGGGTGATAAAAATCAAGTGCTGTAATTCCTTCTTGCTATTTAAAAGCTATCCCTTACGTCTGCCAGACCACTGCAGCATGTCTTAAAAGTCAGCATTTCTGGAGTAAATTTCTAATCTAATAGTGCCTAGAAAAAACAGTATTTTCCTCTTCTGTTTGACAGAGATTTGGTTTTAAAACCTCTGTGATCAAAGCAGCAATCTGACAGGATCTCAGTTTGGCTGATTTCAGGTTACTGCAAACCTTGGGTAAAATCTACAATGCCCTTTAGGTTATTTAATTTGTGAAAAGACTTAACTCTAATCCTGCTCGATGCTAAGGGCACTTTGGTACCTCTCTGCTTTTGCTTTTGAATAATGGGGTTTATGCTCCTGAAAGACATAGGCTGTGAAGCACATAGCCCTGGATGCATCTGTGCCATATCTGATGATCCAATTTATAAAGCACATCTTGTTTTTGAGGGTAGTGTGAAAGTCAGTGTTGCTTGGAAGTGTTTAATCGAATGGTGACAAGCTACAGCTCCTCCTTTACTGTATAAAGTGATACAGAATAAATGATGAACGAGGGAGCTGAAAGGACCTCCTGGGTCACTGAGTTCACCCCCAGTTCTGCAGATGAATGTGCACGTCTGACAAGCCTGCAGCTTTCAGTAGCCTAAAAATATCAACGCAAAGCCACAGTAAACAGACCCCAATCTGTGCCCAGAGGTTCCTGTAACACGGCTGTGCTCTGTCCTGAGTTCAGTCCTGGCATCCTGGCTGCAGCCAGCACACAGACAGACACTCACTGAGAGGTGAGGACCCTGCTGGCAGCCACACATGTTGGCTGTTAGTGGTCAGCAACACCTCCTCACCCTCCTCATCCCCTCTGGTGAGTGGGGACAGTCACACATTAAGTGCAGCTTTTCTGGTCGACAAATCAGGAATCCCTGAATCATGCAGGGAACCATCCTCATTTCACCCCAGAGGCAGCAACAGGGAATGATCCACTGCTCCTGGAGCTTGTTGTTTGGCAGTCAATGGCAACAGGAGAACTGTTTGCCCCAGCCCAGCATTGAAAAGATGAAGAATGGCTCTGGTGCCCCCCTTGAGGACATTTTCAGTTGTGAAGATCAGATTCTGGAAACAGGTGACCCACTGTGATCACTCATGACCTGTTGTATGAATTCTAATCCTCCTTTCAGAGAGTCCCAATAACAATTCTGAGCTATATTACCTTAATAAGATCTGCATCAATTTAAATGAAAAGAACCTGTTAAACCAGTATGTAAAGCATACCAGTGAAATTAGAAAGTCCAGGATTGGAAATGCCTATTGTTGAAGAGAATTAACATTCAAGCCCCCATGAATATTTAAGTTCAACTCCTTTATGAAGTGGGGCTAAAATACAGACTATTCCACTCTGCTATAAAAATCACATGCCAGGGCATAAAAGCTGCCACAGGATGTGTATCCCAAATGGAGAGCTGCTTTACTCCTATCTGCAGTTCCTTATTTCTATCTGTCTGTTGTTCTGTGCTTTTTTTCTGTTGGATTCCTGGCTGCTCTGGTAACTGGTGTTCATGACTATGCAGTAAATTTGCTTTTGCCTAAGGTATAATTAAAAAAGCCCTCATACCCTACCCCAGTAGGGTTTTGGCTTAAAAATATTTTTTTCTGACCTTTTTTTTTTTTTTTTCAAATTTAAAGTGAAAGCAACAGAATCAGCTTCAGTGCTGCCATAAATTTAATTTTTTTAATTGAAATTGCTGGTTTAATCTCTTTGTAAATGAGAAAGAAGGCAGTGCTGCTTTCTCTGCAAGTGCAAAAGGCTCAGTTCCAAATTCATGGGAATGATATTGCATAAATACTTAAAAGTCATGTCACAGTAATCTCCAAATCTTCATCTTCACGTGAAAAGTAGTGCCTTCAGGAAGGAAAAAAAAAAAAAAAGCTCTAATCAAAATTCCAAGAGTTATAAATAAGGACTCTGTACACAAAGGAACTTTGTGCTTGCAGTGGAGTGTCATATGATGGCAAAAGCACATGAGGGTCACCCTGAGAATTACATCATCCGGAAGGAAACACAACATGCATCTCCCACATGAAAAGCATGTCAGACAGACCCCATGTATTTGCAAAGCCTTGGCTCCTTGGTCTCCAATGTCTCATTAAATCCAGAAGAGGTTATTTTTACCCTCACTAGATTTATCTTTCCTGGACATGCAATGGTAATCCTTATTGAACTGCAAAGCCTACCATGAAGGAGAACCACTTTGTGTTGAGACAGCTATTCTTGTACGAGAATTTTAATGTGATATGACAGGCAACTTTTTTTCTTTTTGGGGAGAAAGAGTATTTGTATGAACTTTGCTAACTGCTCACACTGCATTTCCTGGCCCTTTTCTCCCTTGCACACCTGTGCATTGCTGGTCAAAAGCAATGGCAATTTAAGCAACTTGCTTAAATTGTAAACTGTCTCCTGAATTACTTAAGTGATTGTGGTCAGAGATACAAATTCAATACTGCACATACCCAGACTGTAGATGATGAGAGCACCTACAATGAAAAATGCTCTAATTCTCTAGGAAAAAAAAAAACCCAACCCAAAACCCAAATCAAACCAAAATGCTGGCTAGGGTGGGGAAAGAATTGGGCAGGAAATAAATAGATAACTTTAAAGGACTGGTTATTTGGTGTTCTGGTGATATATTAAACACATTTAAATGCTTAAAATAAAGTCTACCTCTGCTTTGCCATTAATAGTGTGGACTTTGTTTTCATGAGAGCAAAGAAGGTGGGTAATTTTCAACAACTTGTAGGTTTGTTTCTGCTGAACTCCCATTATACCTGATAAGGTGCAGCAGTGGTTGGTGAGCTCGGATCTGCTCTGGTCAAAGTGCCACAGAGAAGACCTGCCTAGTTGTGTTAAAGAACAGGACTGATCTCAGGGAGCCATAACCATTTTGTACAGCAGTAAATCTCTGAAATCATTAGTTGCATATTAACAGGTAGGATTTCCAGAGTGACAAGAAACTCAGATTGGTTTATTACTGAAAAATCTGCTTTCTTACGCTAGTTGAACGAGACCCTATCCACAGAGTTACCCTGGAATTATCCTGGAATAATTAGTCCAAGGAAACTAATTTTATGACTGCCATTATAAAACCATTTTTCTCTTACACCACGCTATTGAAATACTCAAATGTGTATTTCCACAGTGGTGCCTACATCAATGCTGGATATTTCAGGAGGGAAGTAAGGAGCAATGACCAACTTCTGGGTAACAGAAAATAGACTAAAGCTCAACATACATAACTTCTCATTGTACCGTTTTGCATTTTTTTTCCTGGAGGTAAATGCCTTTGTGAAGACCATTTTACATGACTTTGTGCTTTCAGAGATGGACTGATAGGTGCTTTTAAGCTTAATATATTTAGTGGGGTTTTTTTCTCAGTGTTATTTTTTTCTTGTGACGAGAAGCTGGAGATCTTAACTCTCACAAACGCTCTCCTTTAAAGATGTGCCTCACCTGAGGACGGAGGGCTTTACCTGGCTGCAGAAGGAGCACTTCACCGGCGCCGTGAAGGAGAGCATCCCCCTCCACCTCAGCTGCTCCCCGTCCAGACACACAGCAGCGAGTCGGGCGCCCCCGGTTCTCAAGAAGAAAGACCTTGTTTCAAAAAGAAAGACCTTGTTGCTCGGGATGGTTCCGGCGAGTGGGAAAGAGGCTAGTTGCCTGAGGGGGAGCGAACAACAGGGTTTGGTCCCCCCTCAGACAAAATTCGTGTCTGAATTGCTGTCTGACACGAACAGGGAGGGCGGGAGGTCGGGCAGGGCAGGCACCCGCAGCCGCGGCTCTCAGCCGGGCTCCCCCCGAGCCCCACCAGCCGCACTGCGGAGCTTTTGGCTCCCCGGGCAGCAGCTGGCGCGGAGCCTGCAGCTCTTCCGTTTCCCTTCCTGCCGCCCGTGACGTGATTTCGAGGTTCGCCCTCCTCTTTCTCGCCCGAGGGACCCCACGATCCCCGTCCCCGCGGCGCGGGAGCGGCCTCGCTGCCGCCCGGAGCTCGCTGTGGGGAGCGGGTGTGGGGAGCGCGGCGGAGCCCCCGCCCGGCCCGGCCCCGCTCCGGCTCCTCGCAGCGCCGCTTCCCCAGGGCAGGGAGGGGTGTCCTCCCCCTCCTCTCGGCCCCCACCCCTCACGAGGGGCGGGCGAGGGCGACCCTTCGCCGCCGCCGGCAGCAGCACCTGGTCCCGCGGCCTCCTGCGCCGCGCCGGGCCGGGCCGGGGGCTCCTCCCGCCTCCGCCGCCTTCGGGGGCGCCGCGTCCCGCTGGCGGCGCCTCATGGCGCGATGCAGCTGCAGTGGGAGGGAGAGGAAACCCACCCCCCTCGCCCGGCGGCCGCCTTTGTAAGCGCCCGGCCCAGCTCGGCGCGTAGCGGCTCGGGGAGCGCCGGAGCGCGGCGGCGGGACCAGATGGAGCCGGAGGGTAAGGGCGGCCGCGGTTCCGAGCGAGCCCCGCGCTCGCCCGTCCGCCAAGTTCTCGGCCGGGCGGAGGCGGAGGGGCCGCGGGGAGCCGGGCCGGGAGCGGGGCGGGGCGGGCGAGGGTCCCGGCGGAGTGCGGGGGCTCTGCGGGGCTCCCGGTGTGCGGGGCCCCCCCCGCTCCGCCCGTGCCCTCCGCGGGAGCCCCGCGGTGCGGGGGGAGCGGGGCAGCCGGCACCGACCCGCGGCACTGCGCTCAACTTTCTTTCTTCCTTCCTTCCTTCCTTTATTTTTATTTTTTTTTTAAATTTTTCAAAGATTTTTTTTAGTTCCATTCCCCCCCCTCTCCCCCCCCCCCAGCGTTCTGAGACAAACCCGTGTCCAGCGGGGCCGCCCCGCCCTCTCCGGGCTCGCCCCGCTCCGCTCCCGCACCCCCGGTGGGTGTCCCGCGTCCCTGCCCCTCACAATGCCCGGGGACTCCACGTTTCACTGAAACACAGCACCGAGCTGTGTAAAAAAATATGGTTTTACTTATCTTAAAGCCACATAAAGCCATTTTCTCCTAAACGCTTCTTTTGGTAAGAGTGGCTATTAACTGCATAGATTAAATTTATTTCCTTGCCAGTCCATATTTAGGCGCTTATGAAATGCTGGTGTGTTGTTTTTTTTTTTCTCCCCCACTCTTCTCTTTAAATACCTTTTGGAACTGTTAGTTTTCGTAATGTAAACCATTTCTAGCTGCAAATTGGAAACCTCTGGGCCATAATGGTCTGTTGCATTTAGCTGGCTGTCTCTGTAAGCCCTGCATTCCCCTGGGAAAAAAAAATAGAAAGAAGGGGGAAAAAAAAGGCCCTAAAAAACCTTATGAGATTCATGTTTAGAAAATTGGCCACATGCAACGTAGCTGTTTTTTAAACCTCAGTACCTAAGTCACATTTTCCATTCCAAATACTGAGGGTGGTTAAACTATGTTAAAGGGATATACTCTACCTTAGTTCCCTTGCAAGCTTTAGGGAATTTTAACACAAAGGAAAATGGCTCTGCAATATAAAAGAATCTTGCAGTGCCTGATACGCAGCAGCACCAAGGAGTAGAAGAGACTATTGGCAATTGTTAATGACCAGAACTGGTTTTGTTGTCCAGGCAGAGAAGTGTGCAGAATGGAAATGGGTTACGTATGGTGACCAGCACATTGATTATAGTATTCCTGTATTCTTTATAAGAAGTTTATTTTTCATGGAAAGCTAGTTTTCACAATGCTAGGAGGATGTTTTATAAACTCATCCCCTGTGTTTATAAAATCATCCCCTGAAATAAGCAAGCTGGGTTGTTCCTGATTTATCTCATTTGTGACCCAGTTCTTTGTATTGTACGTCTCCTTACCTTAATAAAGCTAGAAAAAAGATAATAACAATGAGTTTGAGTTTGAAGGAACTCCTTCTTCTGAAGAAATAAGTTCTCGTGTTTAAAAAGTGGAAGTTCTCTGTCCTGTTTCTTGGTTGGTTAAAGTCTGGATCAACCCAGGAAGGGTTATGGTGAGCTGCTGAGGTTCCCCATCTTCCCTGGATCCAGGAGTATTCAGACAATCTGACTTCTGGCACCTCCCAAACTCCTTGGGTACGGATCTTCCATGTGTTGAGTTTGGAGGCTGGTCCTCCCACATGGATTGGAGCCTGCAGTAGCTGGAATGCCTGTGTTAGCAGCCTCCCTCCCTGTCAGTGAAGGAGCCAGGGTTCTCAGGATACATATCCCACTGCATGTGTGCCTTTGTGATTTTGTTGGCTGTGGTTGATGCTCTTCAGGGAGTGTTATTTCAGTTTTCAGAGTCAGGGCACCCAGAGTGAGGTGATCTAAGGAAAGCCTGTAGAGCTTGCTTGTTCTTGTGGCTTTGATCAGATGTGCTGGAATTGCTGTTGGCCAGTCCCCTTTGGTGCAGCTTCTTGCATTTAAATGTGTGTCAGAGGCTCTTGCTGAAAGTGAAGCTAGGGCTTTCTCTTTCCCAGTGTGCAGATGCAAGGCCTGGCAGGTATTGACACAGAGGCAGGGAAGCCTGGGGAGTTGATACTAGGTTCCTCAAGGAGATCCAGTGTGGTGGTGTGATGCCACAGAAATACTGACCCCCAGAATTCTTGTGGGTGTCCCCCAAACTCCAGACGTTAGCTGAAGTGATAATGTGTGAGGAGGCCGGGACTTCAGAGTGTGTTTGATCTTGGAATGTCTCAGAGATGCAAGAGAAGATGTTATATTCAAACTAGTAAAAATGGTGGAATCATAGCAGTGATGATCCTCATGGCTTTTTGTGGGGGATGAACTTCTGTAGCGTGATCCCGAACAAGGAAGACTGTCTTAGGTCAGTAGTGGTGGAAGTGGGTTTTTGAAACCCTGGGACACTGGACTTGGGAATTAAGAATGCCAGGTGATGATTTTTCACTCAGGCATTGTTTGCACTGCAGTGTTTTCAGGGCAGGCTTTGTGGCTGGGTTTTCCAAAGCATCCCAATGGTTTTATACTCCAAGCTCCCCGATCACGATCGATGTGTTTGGTTTTGGGAAGGCCTTGTTCTCAAACAAGCTGTGTGAGATGGAGTGCTGTGGGCATGTCTTTCCTAGTGCTTTTCAATAAAAAATGGACAGCTAACTTCTGTAGGAGGTTTTGAGAACAGCTTTGTCTTCCCATGTGGCTGTAAGCTCAAAGAACACTTAATGTTCCTCACTGACACTTGTCCTTGCTGACCCAGCTCAATAATAATGGATGTATGGGGGTTTTTTTTCCAAATCATACCTTTTTTTTTCCTTAGAGATCTTGCTAAGATTGTTGGGGATCAGTAATATTGGTGCAAATGATCCTGCTTTGGTCAGTGAGTGTGACCCAGTGGTTTGTGTGAGAATTGAAAGGGCAGGGAGTGTCAATGCAGCAGTGATGTGATAAATGCTTTGATTCCTCTCTGAATGTACACCCATTTCTACTGAAGCTGTAAACTTGTGAAATGCTTTTGAGTAAGATTAATTTTCTTCTTTAAGGTGTGCTTTGTAAACTAATTTAAATTTTTATTTTAAAATTTAAATTTTTCGTTTGCTGAAAGCTCAGTTTGAAACTAAAAGAGGTGAGTGGTAAAGCCTAAGTAATAAATACTTCTAGCTCCCAGGATACAGATCCTGTGTTAGAGATTGGAGCTATTAATTATGTAGATGTTAACTTGTCTGAGTGGAGTGAACAGTGGCACATTAAAAGCAGTAATAACTACTGTGGTATCCGTTTGTGTCAGCATTATCAAATTTTAATGTGAAATTTAATGTTTAACTTGAGAGACCTCCTGTGACTTGCAATTCTTACACAATGATGAATATCGATACTGTTTTGAAAATACGTCTCTTGATCCAAATTCTGTGAACTGGTTGAAAGTTCCTTTTAAGTAAAAAAAATAACTTCATATATTTGTCAGCTACAGGAACAGAGAATATGAGGAAAGCCTGAGCTAAGGTGGACTAAGGCACGAGTGAGAGAGAGGGAAAATAGGAGGGGAGTATTGCTGAAGTTCTTTCCATGATGTGGCAGCTCTCTGCTGTGTGCCCACCACCAGCTCTCAGGTCTCTCATTTTCTTGTCCTCTGCCAACCCCTTTGAAGTCCCCACTGAGCCTGGCTCCCCTGAGCACAGGACCCCGAACCTCCGCCGTGAAAATCCATGGGAAATTGGAAAGAGATGTCTGCAGCTCAGCCTTGTGCTCTCTGGAGTGTTTGGGAGGCAGTCAGTCACAGCGTGGAACTCTGGCTGGTTTGGAGTTATGAGTGGTGAAATTTGAGAAGCCTTTGTTGGTGGAACAATAGTGGAGGTACACTGGAAAGTGCTTCCAGGGGAACTTTGGGCCCCTCCCTCTCCTCTCCCCGCTCCCGTTCCCAGCCAGCTCCTAAAAGCAACGTTTAGTATAACTAGATTTGCATTTTACACTTCAAATTTTATGGGTCTTTGCGTTTCATCTCACAGTTGGTGGCTGTTCCCTGTGTCTGTGCTGGCTGTTGTTGGGAGTTGCTGGGTGTTTGTTTTGTTGCTGGGTGCCAGGCAGGTGCTGTGCCAGCCCACGGAGAGATGTGCTGGTGCCTGGTGTTCTCTCCCTGGTGCTGCATGGAGCGTGATGTTCATCTCCACTCCCTTGGTGGTCCACCTCTTGCTTTTTCTGGCAGTAGTAGTCACCAAGTGTGAGAAACAGCCAGGTCTCCAGTCCTGGCCTGGCTTCTCAGGGTTAACTTTATTTAACTTTTATTTACAGTGCATAGCCTCTGTGGTCCCTGACTGCTACCTCTTGAAGTGCTGTCCTCCCAGCTTGTTCTGCTGGTTGTCACTGGTTTTCATTGCTATTTTTGACTTTTTGTGAAGTGCAGTTAAATTTCAGAGTTTATTGGTATTACCTGCTTCCTTGTTTTCTGAGTTGCACTTTTCTTGTTAAGACCCTGGTGTCGGACAGAAAGCCATTTAACTGCTGTGGGAAGGTGAAGTGGAGAATTGAGGTGGAAGGCTGGGGAGAGGAGGTTGCTGACATAGCATAACCTCAGCCATCTCATGCAGGACTCCCTGCAGGGTCCTTAGGGGGCTCAGCAAAGTGATTTTATCAATTCCTCACCCCGAGTTGCTCCATTAACAGAGGACCAAAATTCCTACCTTGGAGCCAGGCTGTTTGAATAACCCTTCAGATATGGGCAGGATACTTTTCTCCCTCAGTCATTCTTCTCTCCCTCTTAGCATGATTAGTGTTATGGTTATGAACTCTAAAACTCATGGCTCTTTGGCAGTCAACCATCAGCATAAAAAAGTTGCAGAATAATGTGATGTGTGTTGGTGGTGGGCAGCCCTGAGAGGCTGGTCAGAATGACCATTGTGGGTCCCACTCTGTATTCGTGTTGGGCACCAACAGCCTGGAGGTTTTGTGAAGAAATATGTGAAGTGTTACCAACTTTAGTGTCTTAAATGCTGGTGATTTTTGAGAGAGCTCAGTGTTACTAAAAGCAAGAATAACAATTTCTGAGTTTTTAAATTGCATGGGCCTCTACAGTATGTTTAAATGTGTTGGAAGTGTTGATTGCAGTTTTGAAGGTGCTCCTGAAGTTGGGTCAGAAGCAGTCACTGGGCAGTGAATAGAGTCATGGTCTTCAAATCTGTTGTTAGTCATAGTAAAAAGCATCTTTTGGGATGACAGAATCTTTTAGGTATTAACAAAGAGAGACAGAGCAGACCAGTGAGCATTGCTGTGAGAGGTGAGGAGCTGTGAATCACTGTAGGTCCTCATGCATTTCACCATGGCCATGACTAATTACATCCCTGAAATTGTATCTTAAAATGCTGAAGCATCCCCTTTTGAAAGATAGTTCTAGTTCTTTATTTCTTCAGAGACTGATTTGATCCTGCTTCTTAGACATTCTTAGGTATTCAAGGAGAGAGCATTTTTATGCCGGACTGTCGAATGAATCAATTACGTGTTATATTTGTCATTTTTCTCTCTTCAGGCATTTTGAATAAGCTCTTGCTGGAGTGTACAGAGCCACTGTGCTAAGAATAACTACCTTTACTCTTAATTTCTGATGTGCATCAAACTGGTTAATTAATGTGAATGGCTAAAACACTAACACAGGGTCCAAAGTTGACACTGGTTAGATGTCAGCCCAACCTTGATCCTTGGGACAGAGCATGTGGGTCCAGCATATGCATGTAGCTTACACATCTGTACATGGCATCCTGGCAATCTGGATGGAGATTTTTGGAGGATAACAACCTCCATATTAAAGAATCTAACTCCTAAAAGTCCAAACAACTCAGTAGTCCCAGTATTTTTTTGGAAGGCAGGGCACCGTCTAAATATCACTTGGATGTCAGAGGTTTCTCCTGTTTATTTTAGACTTCTGAAAAGCAGGCAGGTGTCTGACTATAATGAAGGAATTTAACACTGGCCTCTAGTTTTCTTAAACTCTTGGCCTCTTTTTATTCTTTCTTTTTGAGCTTGCAGGCTCTGAGCAGAAATTCTCTCTTGGTAACTTAACCCTGAGCAAATATTTACATTCATGAGATTCTTGCTACTTCAGCAATCATTTTGGACCTTGAGGTTGGAACAGGGTAAAAGTTACTGTACCAAACACTGGGGATGGGCAAGGAGCTGGGAAAGGAAGACTGAAGAAGCCTCCAAATATGGGTTTACCATGTTTGGTAGGAATCACCTGTTCAGTGTGATTATCACCCCACAGCCACTGCTGTATTCCAGGATGAGATTTACAGAGTTACTGTGTTTCCTGCCACTGACCCTATGCATCTTGTGATTTGATTCAGCTTCAAAATGCTGAATAAAAACATTTGTGTAAAAACTGAAGTGAACAAAGTAGTAGAAGGGAAGACTGAGATAGAAAAGAAGGAAAAAGTAGTGAATACAATGCAAAAAACCTGACAGAGACATAGAAAGAGATTTTGAAGAAGGAGGTTTTTTAAAAAGTCAAAATTTGTAAGAAATTTGAAATTTGTAAAAGAGGAAACCTGTACAAAACACTTGTGGGGATTAAACTGAGATTACAGAAGAAGTAAGGGAAAGGTTCTCCAGGGTAATGAGCAAGGATATGAATAAGGTCAAGGAAGGAGTGATCTCCCTGCAAACCAATGGATGAAAATACCACCAGATCTCAGCTTCCTGTGGGTTTGTTTTTTTCCCTAGGTTTTGCTGTTACAATCCAGCAGCATGCCCTGTGCTGGGTGCACTCTTTCTGGGAAAGATGGGATGACAGTGAACTCTTTTCCCACACCTTTTGGGGCAGAAACAGGCAGGTTTCTCACGGCAGCTCTCAGCAGAGGCCGTGGACACTGATGGAGCTTCCTCTCCCCAGCCCACCTGTGCTGCATGTTTGGAGATATGTTTGGAGCCCCAGGGATTTGGTGGTGGTCTGGCCCCTGGGCTGAGCACTGCAGCTCCCTGGTGCTGCTGGTGAGCTGGCAGGAGCGCTGGGAGGGAGAGCTGAGCGCATAACCCAGTGCAAACTGGGCATTGTGTTCCCTCCTACATTTGACTGAAGAAGGGATTGTGCCCCCACAGGTAAAGTTGGGACGTTGGTTGACATGGTTGCACTGGAGCTGTGGCTGAACCTACAAAAAAGGTCCAGCCCCCAGGCCATAGCAATGCTCAGCTGCGTGTTGGAACTCTTAAGGGTTTGTTTTGGAATATATGGTTTTTCTATTTAATTTTTTCTCCCCTTTCTTCTCTCTGTTCGTTGAATATCTGCAAAGCCCTGGTCTGGGGGTGGATGAAGTTTGTCCAGAGGAAAATCTCAGCCATTCCAATTTCCTGTTGGAGCCAGGTGTGCCACCTCTGTGCATCGCTCCCACTGGCTGCTGGAGTTATTCATGCAAAGTGAAGTTTCCCATGGAGGAACAAACAGTGCTGCCTGCTGAGCTTTTCTAGGTCTGCTTTATTAATTGCAATTGGAATTCTTACAGGCTGTTTCTTGGCTGTAAAAATCCAGAGCCAAATAGCAAAGTTGGGGGGAGCAGTCCCCCCCTAGTTATTATTATGCAGTTGAGAAATAAATTTCTTAAAACTTTTTTTCATCTTTAGCAAATACATGTCTTGCCCTGCCATTCTTAGTTTACTGATGGAGGTGCAGATGTTCACAGCTAGGGGAGAGCAAGATTTCCTCAAAATAGTAAAATTAAAAAAAAAAAATCCTGTTTCATCCATAGTGTCTGGAGTTTTTGGAATTGGGTCTGTTATTGGAGTAATGGCTGCTTGATTTTGATGGTTGTGCAGTCAAGAAAAGCATCTGTTCTGCATTCCAAGAAGCAACTTTTTTATTTACTTGAAAGGATAGTCTGGGGTTTTTTGGTATTTCCCAGACCATACAAGTCCCAAAAGTTATTTTAAAAACTGCTAATCCTCTTCTTAGGACAAAGAAACTGCTGAAGCAAATTTTGAGGGTAGGGAGCTGTTGTGTTACTCATCCATCTAGTCCAGGGCTCTGGCCACAGATAGTGAAAACCTTTGCAGCAAATGGTTATGGAATAGCTGGCACCAAGAGGTGGGTTTATTATTTCTTTTCTTCCCCTGCACCCAATTGTTTAAAAATTGGATTGTGTCTTAAAGCAGGAGAGTTCATCAACCCACAGAACTCATGACTTCCATGGAAACAGAAGTTTTCTTATGGCTGGTAACAGATTCAGGGTTGTTAGTACATATTATTAAAAAAAAATAAATTTCTAGTTGTTCAGAAACTGTGTACAGAGTGGTGCCACTGTTTTACTTGTATGTTTGAAGTGATAAAACATGTTATGATAATACACCTGGGGGGGATGTTCCACCCCACTGCTCTGTGCCCGGGCAAAGTGTTGCATTTTGGATTTGAGCTGATTCTCCCAGAGCTGTGAGGAATTTGCAGGTGAGTTTTGCTGCTCCCTTTGCTCTCCTCCCTCCTTGTTGGAATAGGTTTCAAGCAGAACCAGCGTTGAGAATGGAGTGGAATCTCCCTGAATGATTTTTGATCATTCAAAGCAGAGCCCCAAAGGGTGGAGCTTTGTTCTCTGATTGATGGAGGGTCAGAAACCCAGGAGCAGGAGGTGGTGCCTGTAATTTGGGAGTCTGGTCAAACACTCTTAAACCTTGAGAGCACAGGTTTTGAACTTGTGTCATAGGTTTACTTGTTCTAAAAAAAACAAGGGGGAATAGTTCTTTTTTTTTTTCTTTCACCTGGATTGTTTTAAAAGAAAGATGTTGAACGGGGGAGGGTGGTTTGCCTTGGGTGATTGACCCACACAAAAGAACTAACCAGCAGATCTACATTCTAAGCTGATGGCCCTCCAAAGACTGTGGGGAGGGCTGTTATTTTTTCTTTCTCCAGACTCCCTCGATTGGAGCCTCTTAATTTCGGATTTACAGTTGCTTAGAGGGAGGAGTTTGGTCTTCCTCATAACTCATCCTCCTTAGCAAAACACTTCAGTCTCATTAAAATGACACAACTGGGGTGTTTGATTTCTTCTGCATCTGCTTTTGCACCTCCACTGCTGAGGTTTCCCAACCGAAAAGGTATCGGCTGCTGAGAGAGATTCCAAATTGGCCAAAGATTATCCTGTCTCCTGTTTCCAGCTTCACTGGATGAACATCAAACTCCTTTTGAGTCCTGGTCACCTGTTTGTCCCACTGCAGGGTGACTGAGGAACCCCCATGTACTCTCTTTATGGCTCAGCATCAACCTACCACTTACTTTTCCCTTTCTCACTGTCCTTGGTCTCTCCTGCCTGCTGACGTCTTCCAGTTTTGTGAAACTTCAGGATATTACTGATGACATCTCTTTCCAAAATGTGTTTCTGCTGTGATATCTGCTTGGCTGACAATCTGTAATAAAAGTTAATGAACCCTGGGTTACTGCAGCTCCAGCTGAGCTTAGCCTTGATCTTGAGATCCTTCTGGGGACCAGATTGCAAAAATGCACATTTGTGCTTTCAGGCCTCTGAAACTTTATGTTTTAAATCCAAACCCTTGAGATTTAGATAGGTGGTGTGTGTGGAGTTATGATAACTCTGTAATTGTGCTGCTGTTTCCCCGATTTTTTAACTTTAATTTAATGTAATACCCCTGAAATTTATGTTCCTTTATCTTGCGATGGAAGAAGTGATCTTCTGCATTAAAACAGACTTTTGAGCCTGTAGGCTCTGGGTGTAGCTTGCAGAATTCTGTGTGTGGTGCTATGATAAATAAAAACAAAATCCATCATCGTTGTCATTCCTTAGAACATCCCTGCATCCCACAGGTAGTCCCACTGGCACCTACTGAGGAGGCACTTGGCACTAAAAACTGATTTATTTTTTTTATTTCACCATGTAGTGGGGGAAAAAAAGATGAGGCTTCATTTAATATCCGTTTGATTAATAAATCAAATATTGATCTATTGAAATGCATTAAATGTGTACAAATGTCACGTGCCTTATTTTCTAAAAATACGTCAAAATCATCATTTGCACCGCAGGCCTTAAAATACTTTTTCTGTGGAATATAATTGTTTTTCCTTTTTAAAACGTTGGTTAGGGTTTTCAAATGGAACTCAGTTATAAAAGGGAAGCAGTTCAAATGTGGTTCTGTAACTTCTGTTTCGATTTGTTTATTTAAGACTTGAAAATCAAGTGGTGATTTTAAGGTTCTCTTAAGTTGATGCTGGTGACTGCAGTGGTGTGCCCTTGCTGAAAAGGCTTTAAAATCCAAATCCTTATTTTTCAGTCTGCTTTAGTGATGATGACTGCCATTTATTTCACTTAGAAGCAGAGTATGCAGAATGCTCTGGGTTTAGTTTTTCAAGAACTTTCCCTGCACTGGCCTATTCAGAATGCTACGTAGAGTCTTCATTTCAACTTTCTGGTATTGATTAAACTGTAGTGTCCAATTTTTTTTTCTCCTCCTTTTGAAATACATCTCACAACTGCAAGATTTGAGCCAGTTTGTTTAAACAAAAAAAAAAAAAACCACAAAAACTGGAAGTCTGCACTTTTTCTACATTGTTATTTTTACGTTTATTTAATGCCAGTCGTGATAAAGGCTGATTTATGTGGGATTTGTAGCATAGCTCAGCTGTGCTACAGCAGCTTACAGATAGCTTTGAAGTGTTTATAGAAGTTAGATAATGGCAGCATTTGGTGCTGTTCCTTGGCTGAAATATGCAGCATATTCAGTAAAGATACTGCCATCTCTGGTCTCTTATTTGGGGTTGATTTAGGTGGGCCAGCATTGCTGCTCTCTCATCAGGCCCACTTATTCCATCTCTTCTCTGTGTAGTGCAAATAGAAGAGCTAAAATCGAGTTAAATGCCTTTTCAGGTTTTGTTGACCACTGATATTATATCTAACATGGTTTTTGGTTTGGGTTTTGCCTTGTAGGTTTGGATTTTTTTTTTAAATGAATTGCTTTTTGAGAGAAATCAGGAGTATGACTTCCTTCCTTGCAACCTGTTTTTCAGTGCAACAGTTGTATTCTAAATATTTGGTCCAGACTGGCAGATCCACACTCCATCAGGCAGACTAACTATTCCAGAAGGTTAATGCAAGCACAGTTTCTTCCTTCCCTCAACTTCTGTCGCACTGACCATGTTAAAAAAAAACTACTGGTGTTTAAATTTAAATAGTTTCCCTTTGCTACTCTCCAAATTAGGAGCACTCCTGGAGCTCTTTGCTGCTAAGCCAACTTGCAGGTAAGTCAGCCCCTGCATCTTTGGGACTGGCTTTGTAAACTAGGCTGAGATCTGGCCAGGATGGCTGAGGGGCTGCTGCCTGGGAGGATACAAAAATCTTTGTTACAAGTACTGTTTTGGGGGTGGATGTTTTGCTTTTTTTTCAGGCGTGTTTGGTTTTTAAGAAGACCTTCCAAAGTAACATATGTGTTGTGTACATACTGGAATAGCTTCACCCCAGTGGAGGCAAACAGCAGATCCTTGGCAGCATGAGCTCAGGTTCAGTTTGCATTATATATTGGTGGATCCTTGGATGGATTTTCCAATAGTTCAGTTGGGCTAACCCACTATTAAAAGTGGTCCTGCAATGTTTGTAAGCTTGGGTACACCATAGTTTTATGCCATGTAACCAGGGTTATTGTAAAGTGACGTGTTTTCTGTTCTTTGTACACTCATGCTTAGTTTTGTGGTGTCGTGGGCTGGACAATTGCCCAATTTAAGGTGCCTGCTGAAACACTGCAGCACTAAGCAGACCCAGCATTGCAGAAGATAAAATACCTATCAGTGGCTTGTAAGGGAAAAACCCACTCTTCTGAGTCCATTGGGGTTCAGTATATTCCTTTGCACTTGGATCCAGCTTTGTAAGAAAATAGATATTTATTTTATTTTCCTCAGATTTAGGTCATAAGTATGCTCAGAGATCTGAAACAAATGTAAAGTTTCCTACAAATCATGTAATTAGTGTTCTCTCCTCCAAATTCAAATGTTGGGTAATCCACAGATTATTTTTAAAAGTGTTTGAGGGTGCAGGTTGTAAAGTAATCTTAGTTTGAGATTTGGAGGGCCTAACAGTTAAGGACTGTCTTCAATATGTCAATATTTTTAGGAAAAAACCCAGACTATAATAAATCACTTTTCTATTATTGTTTCCACACTCTAGTTACAGGCTTGATAGGAGATTTAATCTTTAGATAACATGAAAGATTTTGATCCATAAGAGCAGGAAACAACAGGAAAAAATATTTATTGCCTATTACACCCATCTGTTCCAAAGCGAAAATAAAAGTAGGAACAAAGCTTTTTAAATTTTTTTCCCTTCATTTTCTCCTTTGTTAGATGGGGATGTGTTCATTACAGTGGAAGTTGGTTGAAGAGGTTCCTTTAGTGGTTCAGCTTGTGAAGAATATGGGTCCATCTAGAAAGACTAGGTTTCTTTCAGTTTGGGAGATGAGGAAAAATTGCAGCAGCCAAAGGTAACTGTCTTTCTTGTGGCAAATATAAGATGTTTTATGATCAGTGACTCGGGTGGTTACATGAGAAGGGCAGTGGGAAAAGTGGGATACTGGATGCTGAAAAGTGGGGGGATTGGGGTTCTACCAAAGAAAGGGGCTTTGTAATGGTCCTGTTCTGTGGGGAATGGTCTAAACTGTTCTAAGCTGTTCTGGGGGTCCTGCAGGAAGTCACAGGGGTTGGCTTGGCATCTTATAATGGCTGATCAAGTCTGAGAGAAGAAAAGCATTCTCTGCAGTTTCTGCAGCTGCTCACCAGTACTCCACTGGTGTTGCAGGAAACTCCTAATTGTTAATATTGTCAGGAATGCTTCCCCTGCCCCCTTCCAGCATTGCAAGCCTGAGTTAATACTGTGCTGGCAGCCAGCAGTCTTGGCACCAACACTAAAGGCCAAACTAGAAAGATGTATGTTTAAGGAATCTGTAAGATGTATGTCAGGAGAAGATTCCTTTAGCTGGGAGCTGGTGCCACAGTGGAGCTACAGCTTTTTGTACTGAATAAACTGGCATTTGACTGAGTCCTCAGAAGACCACGGATCTCCTCCACTGGAAAAAGTGGGTGTTGTAGGAAACTCTAGATACAGCCCTGCTAATTCTTGTAAATCTCTCAGCTTCTTTCCATGCCCCTAAACACAGGGTTTGCAATCCCTAATGGGGGGTGAGGACACCACATTGAAGTGGCTTTCCTTGGCACTGTGGGAAGACATTCCTTTGCCTTGAGCCATAACCCTGCAGTTCGTAGGGGAGGGCTCCTCTTATCACATATGCAGAGTTTGGAGCTTTTTATCCTTCTAGGACTAATAGCAAGACCATCTCTTTCTTCACTTTGGAGCACCAGGGGTAAATCCATGGGTGTTTATTTACTCATGGTATACTGATGGTATGCCCAGTGGTACACTGATTTTTATTTTTTTTTTTTTTTGGCAACTGTTTTAACCTCTTTAGTTAACTTAAACTATTTTTAGATTTCACCCAAAACAACTAGGCATGGAACTAGGAGGTTACTGGGAGGTAAGGTGCTGCTCTGTTGTTTTGGCTTTCTCTGCAGCTAAGCAGACCACCTTTTGCACTTGGTTGCTTGGCAGTTTTTAATCAGGAGAATCAGAAACTTGTCCTGTTTCAGGTACTGACTTTCACTGTATAATTGAAGCAACCGAACCTTTAGATGTCAGTATACAGTGCTTGCACTTTGACTGTGAATCAGCTACCTCTGAATTGAGCTTTGAGGTAATGCTTTCCTGGTCTTTGTCAGCTCAGTTGGACCTCTGATCTACTCAAGCTTTTTGTATCTTCTATACCTCAAGTGGGGCAGCTGAGAACTTTATTTGGAGTCTGTAAAAAAGAGGATTAGCTTATCTGAACTAACTGGAAAACCCTACTGGACTTGGGAAGTTCAGCTTTAGGGCTGTGACTTGGGATGCAGAGGCGAGCAGTCCCTTACACACCTTTTTTCCAGTGGGTGCTGCCTGCTGGAAATCCCTACTGAGAAGCTTGTTCTCACCTCCTCCTGGATAGCCTGGACTTCGTGGTTGCCTTCTCTCTTGTGTCAGGTTTGAGGGGAGACTGGATTTGGCTTGTAAGGGAGGAATATAAGCAGTTCTCGGCGTAATTTTGTTTCTGATTCAGGAGTGGGAAGCAGTTCTAGTTGGTATTGTCCTGGTTAGGATGTATCCTTAGTTTTAATGTTTAGCAGTAGGTTTTGCTTAGCTAAAACATTTACTTGGAGGTTAAAAATACCAAAGAAAGGGAAAATAGCTTATGTTGGCTTTGTCTACATCAGCAATAGCTGCAGCCTATAGAAGTGGATCTATGGAAGGAAGGTGGTGCTGAGGACCACCATCTGCCCAGGGTGTGTCTGAAGGGCTTTTCCATGAGGTCAGCTCTAGGAAGGCACTGCAGACCACATGCCTGTCAGCTGCTGTTGTGAGCTTGGTGCACTCCCTCAATGCCTCTCCTCGTTGCATTTCCTCTGAAGGGAGCACAGGTCATGCTTCAGGACTGTGCTGAGCTACAAACCAAAACCCAGTAGCGTGAGGCGAGCTGGGATGCAGCTTTATGAGAGCTCTCTGGTCAGAGCTAAAACAGGGATGGTGACACATCCACTGTCAGCCCCTGGAAAGCCTGCTCAGTGGGCTTGGACAGCCACTTGGTAGGGCCATGCCCCAGGGCTCAAACTGAGTCTTGGCCACTCTTCTCTGTCCACACCTTTGATCTCACACAGGGAAGACAGCAAATTGATTCTGTATCTTTAAGGGGTACTTTGCTCATCAAGTTGCCTTTGGATTAATGACAGAGTTGATGGAGTCTGACTTCATAACCCAGAATGGCTCAGTCTGACTGACACACAGTGCAGCCACGGGGCCCCCGTGTGTGACTGCCTGCATGGGCTGAGCACCATCCTGCTTAGCCCTCAGGGCAGGATGGGGGGCACTCCTCTGAGAGCAGAGGCTGCAGTGGGAGGATCTGCACCACCTACCCCAACTGTGGCTGATGCCTCCTCACGGAGGGAGCTTTGAAGGGACAGGATGTGGTGTGGACCTCAGGCTGCAGGCAGTGTGGACCCTCCTCCTCAGGCAGGAATGGGCAGCAGAGATGCCTGCAAAGAGTGTGTCCAGGTGGAGAACGACCTGCAGCAGGTGGCTGAGCTGCAGGAGGCTCTGAGGAGGTAGTGTAACACTAGGGAGGCCAAGGTTCAGCAGCTGGTTTCAAGTGCAGTTTTCAATGGACATGCAGCTCTCAGCCAAACAGCCAAAATCTGCCCCCCCCAGAACGCACCAGGGCAATAATGCAGAAGGATGGCAGCTTCAACAGCAAGGACCTGCAGGAGGAAGAGCCTTCCCCCAGAGCCTGAGGGGCCCTTGCAGAACCACTTTACCACTCTGCAGACTGGAGAGGAAAGACCCATCCATGAGGAGAGATGCTGGAGCTGAGTGAGGCAGTCCTGTCTACTCCCCATGTCACTGACTGTTAGTCTCTGCTGACATTCCATGTGGGCACCACTGACATAGCCAGGAGCAGTCTGAGGAGTATCCAGAAGGATTGCAGAGCCCTGGGAGTGGTGGTAGGGGACTCTGAAGCACAGGTAGCTTTTTCATCATTCCTCCCAGTCAAAGGCAAGAGGTTTGAAAGGACCATTTGAATCTGGCGATTCAACAAATGGTCATGGGACTGGTTCCCTTCCAGCCAGGGGTTCAGCTGCTTAGACCATGGGCCTTGCTTTGGAAACCTGGTCTGCTGGGGGCAGGTGGGGTCCAGCTGTCAGGGAAGGGGAAGAGCATCTTTGCTCATAGTCTTGCCAAGCTGGTGAAGAGAGCTTTGAACTAAGGCAGGGGAACATCAGTCCATCCCACTTCTACTGGTTTGATGCCAGTACCAGCAAGAGAAGCCCAGAGCCTGCAGAGGGATCACAGGTCAGTGGGAGAGCACCTGAAGGACAGCACAAAGGAATTGCAGCCACTCCAGCCAGTACATTGACTTCACTGGGGGCCAGTTTAAATTCCTCTATGCAAATGAACACAGCATGGGGATAAACAAGAGGAGTGAAGAGTGTGCACACACCTGCAGTTCTGTGACCTTACTGACTGGGGCACCTCTGCTCTGGAGACAGGCTGAGACAGTTCAGCCTAGAGAAGAGAAGATTCTGGGGAGACCTCAGAGCCCCTTCCAGGGTCTAAAGGGGCTCCAAGAGAGCTGGAGAGGGACTTTGGACAAGGGCCTGGAGGGACAGGACAATGGGGAATGGCTTCCCACTGCCAGAGGTCAGGGTTAGATGGGATATTGGGAAGGAATTCTTGGCTGTGAAGGTGGTAAGGCCCTGGCACAGGTTGCCCAGAGAAGCTGTGGCTGCCCCATCCCTGGGAGTGTTCAAGGCCAGGCTGGACAAGGCTTGGAGCACCCTGGGCTAGTGGAAGGTCTCGCTGTCCCCATCGGGAACATCTCACTGAAATGGGGTGATCCGTGAGGTCCCTTCCAGCCAAAACCACTCTAGGACCTAACAAACAGAGCCATGCTGTGGGGGCTGAGCTGCCTTCTCTGGCAATTGGCTTTTGCTGTGGTTTCAAACAGCTAAAACTCACTTTAGTGCCATCAGTGGCCATGACCCTTCACAATAAGGGATGAAATCACTTGACAGACCAGGAAGATGCTGATGATTTTTCTACTTTGTAAGTTGATTAACACTCTTCTTCCTAAAAAACTGGAGTGTTTCCCAAAGGTATGTGCCCCATGGTTTACTTATTAAGATTGCTAAATAATGTATTCCAAAATTAATGTCTTTAAAGGAATACATTTTTGGAGGGGGAGTTACTTTTAGAATTGAAGCATTAAAACTGATAGAAATTAATCTTCTTCCTGTGATGCTGGCAAAGTCTTCTCTTTTATTTATTTAATTTTTATTTTCTCTGCAGCTTTGTTAGGAGTTTGTTGTAACCTCTCTTCTTGTCTCGGTCTCTTACTTCTCTTTAGTGATAAGAAAAGAGATGTGTGTTCTTTAAAATCATGATGTCAGAGCTGATTAATGTTGGTTGAGAGAGGAGCATGGAATGTGTGTTGCAAATGCACAGTGAGAAATAGGAAGTTTGGTTTCTAGTTAAACATTTGCTCTTTTATTTAAAGCTTTGGTGTGTTTTTACTGGCCTTGATTAAGGCATCTGATTATTTTGTTATCATTTTCTTCATCAGGGAAAACAGCTTGACATGTCACCCAGGATGACTTTTCCTTTAAAGCTTCATTTCCAGATTCGGGAAATTACTTATAGATCTCAGATTAAATTAACAGAAAAAAAGATAAAAATTGACTGAGGGTTTTTGATGTCTTTGCTGGAGACATACAGCTTTTTAGTAGCTTTCATAATGCTTTCTTGTAGCTTTTGGACAGAAAGTCATAAAAAGCTTGTGTTTCCCAAATTTCAGTGAGGTAAGTCCATCAAATCCCTGGATGTGTTGTGAGATGAGAGTCTTATGGCTGATCCTCTTCTAAACACCTGCGTCTGAAAGAGGTTTGTGCTTCGATTGTTTGCATCTCTGAGGCTGTAGGTAAATATTGTCTCTACTTTGTTTATTTCTCCTTCCCTAGTGAAATTTGCCCTGAGAGGTTCTTCGGTGCAGTTCTCTGTCAATCCACCAGATGACACTTGATGCTTAAGGATAAAAAGATGAGTGGTCCTGCATGAAAAAAATCTCTATTCTGGTGTTGATTCAGAAAAAAATTCAGAACACCTTGTTTCCAAAATGTTTTCATATTGTACTTGTAAAATTGAAGGGGCGTGTATGGGAAATGTTTATAGACTTGGGTTTTTCACATGTCCCATAAGCAAAAACTAAATGAGGGAAGACTTTTTTTCTAAAGGCTTTGAGCAAAACTGTGCAACAGGTTAAATCACAGTCATTCTCACAACTCTGATGTTAGAAATGATACTCCCCATCCCTGGAAGTGTCCAAGGCCAGGTTGGAGCAATCTGGTCTCGTGGAAGGTGTGACAGAGGGTTGGAACAAGATGAGCTTCGAGGTCCTGTCCATGATTCTGTATTGCTGTTGAATGAGAGGTTAGTGGTGAGAGCAGAGACCTCTCAGAAGGGTGTGTTCTTACCCTGTTAAATTCCCCAGAAGGGGCGTGGGTTTGTGATCCATTTGTGTGGTGGAGCCCCGGTGCCTTCGCAGGTTTTACCACAATATTGACTGCAATTACAAATATGTAAATGGTTTGGACACAGATTTGTCAAAGCAAAGTGTTTTCTTGAACACACCCCCATCCATGATGGAAAGCCAAGTGAAGGTGATTCTGTTTTGTCTCAGTGTGGAGCTGAACTCCCTGTACAGCCGTGGTGTGATGAGGTAGAGGGTAAATATTCAGTGTTAGCACACATCTTCTGTATGTGTTTTGGTGAGCAGAGGAGACAAAAGAGCCAGAAATTTTTGCTGTAGCAATACTTCTCAAGGCAGCAAAATAATATGTTGCAAAGGGTTCTGGGTGATATTTTTATTAACCTGGACTCAGACCATCAGATACCAAACTTGGAGTGAGCACCAGGAGGCTCACAAGTGATGAGAGAAACGGGGCTCAGATGGTGGAGGCACAGACCTCCTCAGGTCCGTGCCTGTACCTGGACCCACTTCAGCAACACCTTTGTGCACCTGCACCAGTTTCTTACTGCTGTTGATCCTCAGAAGCAACTCCTAATTAGAGAGCAGGAACTAGAGATAGGTTGTGTTTAACTGTTCTAGTTCAAACTGTGTGGTATTTAGGAGGTTTATAGATGTGTGAAAAGGGTTGGTGGCTGGTCTGTGAGTAAAAGGCGTAATTTTATGTGAAATAATCCACCTCCTGATAAATAACTTAATTGTTGCAGCTTTTGCTCTCTTCATGCCTTTTTCTTTACTCTCTGCTGAGCCTATAGCTAAAGTGCTGTGTTTTTTGAATGGTTGGGAAATACCAAAACGTGGCACCTGACGTAATTCCCCAAAACTCAGCGTGCAAGGTGCAGGCAAGGGGGTGGTGGCAGCACCCATGGAGGTCTCTGCAGACCCACCAGGCACTTAGTGCTGTGTCTTGCTCTTTGAAACGACCTTTTCTGATGAGCAGTAAAGTCTGAAGAAACTAGACTGTTATGGGAAAATTCTGAAATCTCAAATTCAATGCTAGTGTTTTTGCTTGTTTTATTTTTAGTAGAAATTATTAAAAGAACTCCACAACCTGATAAATCTAGTTTACTGTGTCTATGGTAATGCAATATAACCTACTACTCTGGGTGACAAGTAATAGGCAGAAAAATCTGCAGAACAGGAATAAAGGGGAGTGATATTTCTTGCCTGGGAATCATCTGCTTAGAGATGTGTGTGTGTATCTCACAGATCTATAATGATATAGTGAGAGAGTTCCCCTGATAAAACACTGACATGATCAGCCAGTGACACTGTAGTTTATTTGTTGGCAAGTCCACCTGTGTTTCAAATCTCTCTTAACATTGGGAAAATTGTGGATGGCTCAAGATGTGCTACAAGAGAGACTGTCAGGGTACCTTCCTTTAGATGAGAGGTGGACAGTCCTAAAGGCAGCATGGAAAGCTGTTAAAACATCTGGAGGAACATTAAACTTTGTGTTTGGAGGGCTAACAAACTGGAAATCAATAGCTGGTACCTTTAGAGTTTAAAATCTGAGTTTCCCTTTGTCTTTTATCTTGTGCCCAGACTAGAAAGACATCCTCACCTCTCTTTGACTTAGCCCATGTCTCACACCTGGGTGATACATTAAGAGAGGAATTCTACATCTGATGGCACAAAAGCCAAGCTGGGATGAAATAGTTTACAGGCCATGGTATGCATTTGTTATGTTCCTTGCTGCTCTCCATCTTTCCTTTCCATCTGTTCCTCAAATACTTTAGTTTTCACTTTCACTCTTCCCCCTCCCCCTCCTTTTCTGATAATGTTCATGGTCAACTCCTTTGTTCCTCTTCAGTTTTGTCTCAAAACCCCATAAAAGAATTATACTGAAAACACAAAGCAGTAATTCTGAGACAAATGGAGCTTTTAAACTGTGCATTCAAAAGAGGTTTGAGATTAAACGAGGGGAGTTTATGCATCCCTAATTAGAGGCAAAGCTAAGCGAGCATGACAAGATTTATTGATGATAAACCTCAGTCCTGTTTAAACATCTGTTGAAGCTCAACTTAATAAATGACAGGAGATTATTGCTGCCTCACATGCAGTTCCTGGGTGTCTGTGGGGCTCTGGAGGAGCTGCACTGTAGGGTTTTTGTGGGACCAGTCCCAGCAGTCCTGGGGCTCTGTCTGCTCTCTGAGGTTTGCTGCAAGAGTCCAGATAGTCCCTCGTTCTCCTTAAAATCAACTTGTTTCATTACCAAAAAAAAAAAAAACATTCAAAATCTTCTCAAGGTGTACTACTGAAAGGGGCAAAAGTTGCAAATAACTTAATTATTTTCTGTTGGATTCAAGAGGATGCAAACAGGTCCTGAAGGCAGGCAGAAGGCTGCAGCATTCCAAGAGCAGCAAAGCACTTCCCTGAACGTGAACTTGAAATTACCTGTGTGGAAAATCACGTTTTACAGGTTGAGGGAGAGAGGAGCAGGACACCAGTCACGAGGGGGTTCTGTGCAGTTCTGCTTTAGTGCTGTTGGCATTAACCCGAGGGCATGGGTGCTTTGTTTGACTCTACAGCACAAACACACTTTCTCACTGTGGGGAAACTTGGGGCTTCTGCCTTTTCTAGCTTCACTTGTGCCCTGCTTTTTTGCCTCCAGTCCAACAGGTCCAACTTTTGCTTTGTTTTGTAACCAGTACTGTAGTTTTCCACCTTGTCCATACAGACATCCTCTTTTTTTTTCTCATATTCATTTAATAATATGGAAAGGTACTTCCTTGAGAAAATGTTGTGGGTTTTTTAAGCCAAGACTGCACTGCCAAATATTTGTCTAAAGGATGTCATTAGTATGGACAGAACAAACGATAACCAGCCCAAATCCAAACCTCTTGGCAGCAAACTACAACAAAGAGCTCTTTGGACTGTCTTGTGCCAAACATTGAAACCCGTGTGAGAGGCTGTGCTTAAAAGAACAACACTCAGAACAGAAGTCCTGGGTGCCATAAAACAGGCAAATTCGTGCAAGACAAGCACCCTGTAACCTTGTTCCTCCAGCCAGGATGTAGTTTTGTGGCTATTTGAAAAATAAAAGGACAAAAGTAAATCCTTCTCCTGCAAGTTTTGAGCTTGTTCTGTGTCCAGAGCAGCTCAGACCAGGCTCTAGTCACAGAGAATTGTTGTGCTCAGTGCCCAGAACAGCAGCTGGCAAAAATCAGAAAATTCAGTCTCTTGATTTGTATTTCTTTGTCTGGGTCCCTTCAGCAAAAACTTGCGAAATCTCAGCTGGAAGGAGTTTGAATTTCTGTAATTGATATATTATTTCATGTCAATGGAAATGTTACTTCATGAAATGCTTCGGGATTTTTTTGGCATTTCTTTTTAAACACCTTTTGTATAATAAGATTATTATTAAGCCTAATTAATTACGATTGAACACATTACAGAATCCAGGATGAAGGCTTTAAAAACTACAGGCTTGACTTGATTTTAACTTTGCAGATCTTTGTACAGGCACTGATTTTTGATCAAGGCAATACGGAAATTAATAGGATTTTGTTAATTTTTCTTTTTTAATTTGTGTCTATGCAGTTTTAACATTTCTCTTGGTGTGGAGCAAGATTTGCCGTGCCAGGCAAGTGTGCTGCTGCTAGTTCCTGGCAAGGAAACTGCAGCATTTTTACCTCTTAATCCTGGTAGAGAAATGAGCAATTGAGTGAATTATAACCTTTCTCTTTACAGCAAAGGATAAATTGAAGGGGAAAAGTAAAAGAAAAGACTTCTGCTTTGTTTTTCATGAGAGCATACGTACGTACAGCTAATTGCAAAAGCTTGGGATAAAGCCTTGAATGTAAAAGCTTTTGAGGACATGGTTTAGAGGTGCTGGGTTGATGGTTTGGACTTGATCTTAGATGTCTTTTCCAACCTTAACAATTCTATGATTCTATTGCAGGGTTCTGTCACCTTTAGTCATGAAAAATAGGCATTAATTCAATGAAACCTTCCAATTTTTTTGGCCAAGACTGCTGTATTATGGGATTTGGATGGGAATTGGCCCTTTTTTAGGGCATCCCATATTTACACGTAGATCCTTATAAAGATATGGTTTCTGTTCTGGATAATATTAC
Source organism: Manacus candei (assembly GCF_025592945.1). Lineage (NCBI taxonomy): Eukaryota > Metazoa > Chordata > Aves > Passeriformes > Pipridae > Manacus > Manacus candei. The sequence continues at coordinate 2,077,166 of NW_026138084.1, forward strand.
TTTGATAAAAATCTCTGTATGAGCCCACCTGCCTCTTTCTATGTGCCAGTGGATACCTTTAAAAGCAATTTTTAATGGAGTTGTGAAAGTGAGTCCAAGGCTCTTCAGCTGTTAAACCTGGTATGGCAGCAGTGGGATGACCCTGCTTCAGCGTGGCATGAAGAGGAACATGTTCTTTGAAAGACTTGAAGTTTTGCTTGGAAGCACCAATTTAAATCTGATTTCTTTGCAAGTACACTTACTGCTCAGTGCAGCTGAACCCAAAAGGGATAATACTGTGTTCTTTTTATTACTTCTTGCATGAAATGCTATTGTGGTAGTAGCTTCTCTGCACGGTGTCTGTCTCTGTGTGCTCCTTCACTTTTGCTTTTTTTCCTGCAGAATTGCATATTCTGTTTGTGTTGGGCTGTGACTAATGCAACCAGTGATGTTCTGCCAGTGTTCTAGCAGGGGATTCCCACAAGAATTCCCCTGCCTCTCCTGTGTGCCAGCAAGGAGTTGTGTGCACCAAGAACACCTGCACTTCAGTTATGTATTTTGTGGAGTGGGATAACAAAGGCTCATCTTTGCTTCTTTTTGTCTGAAGGGATGCTACCAGCTCACTAACTGGTGCTGGAGGGGGGTTAGCCCTGTCCCAGGAGCTGGGAAGGACTGGACAGGAGTCCCTGCTACAGTTCTGTTCCCGCTGTGAAACCTTGGCAACACTTTACTCCCCCCCCTTTCTTTCATTTTCAAGCATACTTTGTTTGAACTGTGAACAAAGCCTGTTTTTAGTAAGTATTTGTACAGTGCCTATCTCTCTGAGCCCTGCTTTCCTTTGGGATCGTTGGGTGCTTTTGTAGGAATAATAAAATTAAAATTGGACACCACTCCAACAAGCTGCTGTCAAAGTGCTCTCACCAAGAGCAGGCGCTGCTGCTCCACATCCCAGAGCTTCCAAAAAACATGTGAGATCCACAGAAATGTAGATGGCCAGTTAGCTACATCATATGTATACAGATATCCAGCTAATAGCAGAGATTCCTTTTCCTCACTGATCATTTCAGAACGTTCCAGAGCCAAGGACAATGTGCTGCCCCTGTGCACTGTCTGCTGTGGCAGCAGTGACAGGAGTGTTGGGAAGAAAATAGTTCATTCATATGTTATTTGTGAGTACATTTTTATTCCTACTGCTCTGAAAGAGATGATGTATAAAATTAGCCATGAACAATTACTATAACAACAGCAAACTGCCTCTTTGTAAGTTTGAAGTTATTAAAGGGAGTGATTGTCAAGGTGTACATATATACATACGTGTATATGTGTAATGTATGGATCCATGTATATATGTATTAAAAATTAAGGATTACATATAAAAATTTAAAAAGAATTGGCCTGGCTCATGCTCTTGCTAAAGCTGTGCTGTGTTATGCACCATTCAGAGCACACAACTGTGGTTCCCCTCACACAAAGGCTATCTTTGTTTTTTGGGTGAAGTCATGGTCTATTTTAAAACTCTGTGTTTTAATAATGAAGTTCCCTGGAAACCAGAGGAAATGAGACCATGAGGTTTCGTCCTGATAAAAACCAAACTGGAAATTGCAAAGTCAACTGTGAATAAATGTGCATGTCATAGTTTATGGTTTCAGCTTTCCAGTTTTATTCCTCTTTTCTAAATGTTTCAGAAGAAATTACAAAGCTCCCATCAGTGACCTCACAGAAATACGTTCTGCTTGCTTTCAAAGCATTTTCTGACAGTGGAGGTAAAATGAGAGTGGGGAAAAAGGCACTTCACACCTTTCATATTTGTTGCTGACAGATGTCATTGCATTGAACTTCCCGAGCTCCTCGTGCTCCCCTCTGTTCCTCACTGCATGCCAGCTCTGTTCTGGATTTTCTCCTGCTGTGGTTCCAGAGCAGAGCTCTCTGGGGACACTCAGCCTGAGGCTGAGAGCCTCTCAAAGTGTTTGTGCTTAAAGGATGGTCAGCACTGCCTGTCTGTTGTTGGGGATGGTAATAGTAATAATAACCTATTATTAGTACAGTAAAATTTATACACCTACTGGAAATGTGGTATGAAATGGCTGGATCAAAGAGCTCTAAAGACCCATTCATTTGGCTTTATTGAGGAATATTTTATTTTGTTTTAGTAGAAAAACTACCCAGCTAAACTAGATGAAGTTATTTGGGTGTTTAATCTTCTTCTGACACCAGTGATTTAAACCTCTCTTTTTTTACTGCAGGATCTTAAGGGGGAGATTATCAAATAAGTTGCAGAAATTTGTATGACCAGGGCAAATTTTTCTGTTTAGTGTGTTTAAGCTTAAAAAAGCAAAGATGCTGAGCTCTGAAAGGAATGTATTTTGGCAGCAGAGGTGACTGACAGCAAAGTTATTTCCATTTTCTCAACAGTTACTTGGTTCTCATAAGTTTCTCTTGCAACTGAACAGTGATAAAACCCCCTTTGCTGGCTTAATGCCACCAAGGAGACACTATGTGGATTGAAAAGATTGTGTTTCAAAGGTGCAATGCCTCTGCAGTGATTAGAGATGCAGGAGGAAATGACAATTGAGAAATACTTTTTTAACTACCATTCTAAAGCAGCAGTAGGGTAGCGCCTTTAAGCCTTGTCAGTGTATATGAGGAATTTTCCTGCTGCCACAGGAGAAGGAAATGCTGGACATTGGCAGATATGGGGCTTAAAATGTTGATAACTTAAGGAGAATTGTGAAAAGTCATCTTTTAAAAAACCACTCTGGTTTCCTTTTCAGGTGGCTTGGATTTAGGTTGAAATATGTGGAAAACCTGTGTGGCTCACAAAAGCACCCTGAGTTTTCTGTCTGTCCACACAGCCAGCTCTGCATGAGAGAAAATGGTAAAAATACACATTGCAAACCACAGAGTGTCCCCAGATGTACCAGGTTCCTCTATAAATCTCCATTTCCAAAGACTAGTGTACCATTCCACCTTTACTGGTGTTATTTGGGGACCAGATAACATGGTGTGCTTGTGCAGTTTTCACACAGATTAGCAGGTGCAGGTTTGTTTTTTTTTTGATTGGTTATTTAAAGTTATTACACAATTCAAAAAAACAAGGCTCTTTTGCTTGTGCCTTGAGCGATTTATTGCATCTTCTGAGGGTTTGGGTTTGTTTTTTTTTTATTTTTGGTGCATGCAGCTACTGATAGTATGAAAATACAGCAGTGCAAGTGTCTGCATCAGATATCAGTGTTGCAGGTGGGCAAGCTGACTTCTCTCCTTTGTTTCATTGGCAGCTTAATGTAGTTGTCACAGCATTAAAGGGTAAACAAATAACAGGTTCCCTGTTTTCTGGGTACGTGATTTGAAGTGTTAGTTTATCCTTAACAGTGGCCTCTTTTTTTTTCTTTAAATTATATCTCTGTTCTTCCAATGAGAGGTTATCAGTCATCAAAAAGATACCAGCAAGCACGGGATTAACTCTTCATTTCTTTGCATGTGCACAGTTCTGATAAAAAGCTTCAAGAAGATTACAGGAGGATCACAGAGTAAGAAATAGCTAGTCACCTGTCAGTTTGTTCCATTTATTATTTTGCAATGAAAGGCTGAAGTCTGTTTTTCCCCCTCAGCTCTGCACATGTGATACCTTGCCTTGTTACTAGGAGACGAGGTATGATGTGTATCCTGTGTATATTCCTCTCCTGGAGGAGTTTTAGCCACGTAATCACAGGAATATTGGCTGGTCAGTCTATTGCTATTTAGCTTTTAGAAAGTCTAAAATCAGTGATGCTTTTTTGTTTGTCCAGGGAGGCTTTGAAGAAATCTCCTGGCTGCCCTTCCCAGCCACGCATGTATATGTGTGATTTTTGCACACATATAAAAATAAATGTATTTTTTGACTTTTGATAATCAATATATGTTCTCCCTGAAATTTCTTGGCCTTCTGCTCTGCCTCAGTGTTTACCTTTGTCTCTCCCTGGCAGCTGCCTTTTCAAGAAAAGAATAATCCATCTGAGCTGCTCCCATGTGAGTTCTCCTGGTCTTGTTGAGCTTCCTTGCTAGTTGATGGTGTGGCTTTTAATCTGGTTTCCTGAGGAAGTGGGGTTTATGCATTGTGCTCTGTCCCTCCTTGCTCCTCAGGGTCATTTCAGAACAGGTTGAGAAAAGGGATAAAGAGCTCCAGAATAATTTTCTTTTCTCCTTTTTCCTTCCTGTTTTCCCAAAAAAGCATCAGGATGGCAGCTGCCAGCTGGACAGTGGAAAGCTGGCATGGTGTGAGGGGATGTGGCCAGAAACATGTAAGACCAGGTCAGGTGAGCCCTGCAGAGCTGCTCCGTGGCTTTTGGCTGCAGCAGGATTGAGCTGCTCTGATTTCTGCCTGTTGGGATTTTTAAGCCCTTTCAGCCCTTCCCCGGTGCTTGTTTGTAGCAGTTGCTGCTTTGTGGTGCTTTGCTGTCTTTGCATTGGAAGATTTAATTCTGCTCTTCCTTGAGTTTGTGTAGGAATTGAGATTTTGCTGTGAGTGAAACTTTCTGTGGGTGGTTATAAAGATGTGATGGTGAGGGCACCTGGAGGAGCCTGGGAAAGCAAGGAGAATCCCTCTGTGTGATCTGGGTTCCTTGTGATCAGCAAAACCAATTTTTACTGTGGCATCATAAGATCAGACTTGTGTTTTATTTGTATCAGAGTTTTTGATTTGTGGGCCAGTAAAGAAATGTAGAAATTGTATTTTGCTGGGGAGGAAAACAGGTAGAAGTGTATGGGTTGGGCTGTTTGCTTTCTGCATTGCAGGGAGATGGACCTTCCCTCTGGGGTTTTTCCACTCATGGACCAGCAGTGTGTTTTCCATGTGTGTAACTGTAATATTACTTCATCTTCCTGCTGTGAGATGATGATGTAAAAAACGTGTTTTCATAATTTTGTCGGCTCAGATTAGAGCAGAAGTTGCTGCAGTGAGAGAGAAGTCAGGAGGGGACCTGGTTTAGGATATTTCTCCCACCAGTTCTCCCCTGGCCCCACATGGGTAGGAGATATCAGCCACTTCTGTCGAGGCACTGGGATTGCTTTAACAACAGGCTGATGCTCCTTATGAAGCCTTCCTGAAACTAGTCAGCCTTGCAACAGGTTGCACTTTGTCAACCAAGTTTTAATTGCAATTGAGCAGTGATTCCCATCTGTGCGAATTCCAGTATGTAAATAAAGTTTCTTCAGCTCCTCTTCGGAGGGCTCTTACACCGTGATTCTTTCAACCAGCGTCCCCCCAACATCTGGGGGAAGTTTCACGCGTTTCAACTCAGTGAAATTTGGTGAAAATGAAAAGTAAGTGCAGGTGAAATTAGAGTAGTAACAGTAAAGCACACTTTGTTCTCCTGGAGCAGAGTCCCACGCAGCCTGGCTTTAGAGAATCTCCACCGAGCAGCAGCAGTTGCCATCAGAGAAGCCCCCTCCCCTTCCCACATTTATTTCCATGGTAACCCGGGAAAGGCATTCTGCAGCCTCAAAACTACTTTTGCTCTTTCATCATGCAAGCTGGCATTGTCAAGGGCTGAGTGTATCCCTCCAGCTTTGAATGAATATGACAAAAAAAAGGGGGGGGAGGCCGAAAAGCCTGGATTTCGCTGGGCACTCTTGATTTGGGAGGCCCCTGCAGCGGGACAGAACGGGCAATCTTCAAGTGACCTGGTGTCCCTACGTTGCTTAGTAAGGACAAAACAGCCTCGCTTCAGGGATTGCTGCCGGGGAGGTTGGGGGTGATGGGGATGCCGTGTCTGGGGAGCGGGCGGGGGCAGATGGCGGGGCTGGCGAGGCACGGTCAGCGTGGATGCTGTGGATGCTGTGCATGCTGTGCATGCTGTGCATGCTGTGGATGCTGTCCTCTGCTCTGCTCTGCTCCAGTGCCGCTGGCTCATGGAGCCCTTCATGCTTTTCTCAGGTATCCTTCAGAAAATGGTGTCTTATTACACAACTGCGCTGCGTGTGCCTCAGCCCTTTCCCGCCGTGCGAGCGGGGATGTTCGGCGGTGGTGGGCAGCGCTTGCTCTGATTTAGTGGTGGTGGAGCGTTCGCTGCGTTTCCGGGCAGCTCCGTAATGAGCTGTATTGATTTTACGCTTTTTAAAACCCGTATTTATGCGGCATTTGCGTGTCGATGTTGAGAGGATTTTAATTCCGTTTGAGCTGGCTGAGGTCGTCTGCTCTCTGTGATAAACATGTGGAACTGGTAGTACTTGGTAAAAGAAAACCAATTGCTTTGCAAACAGTGTCTGCAAATGGGAAGGAATGAAATGATGTTGTAAGTAATTATTTTTAAATATTCTGAAGCTGGTCCAAGCGTGGTCAGAAACATTTCAAATAGCATCCTCGTCTTGTATGATAAATGGACTGGACAAATTAATAATTTGAATTTTCTGCCGATGCCTGTTTCCGTGTTGTCTGAGCACCTGATTCACAGTGCAGGGAAGGTATTGATTAAAATATATCGGGGGTGCTGCCTGATCAAAGGATTAGGTTGCCGTTTGAGTGATGTGGGACAAGCTGGCAGGATTTTTTTTTCCTTCTTTGCATTATTTGGTTGGGGAGGGGTGAAAATGTAGCTTTTTTTCTAAATGTATCTGAAGTACATAATGACTGGGGAGTCACCATGACAACATGGGGACCTGGATCAGGCTTTCCCTCCATGCCTTTTCTGTGTTGTTGTTTTTAAAATATTTGTTATTTAGGCATTCTCTGAGGTATGTTTGAGGGAGTATCTTACAGCTCCTGTTGCTGTGGGACTTTTAATGATACCCAGCTCTTAAAGTAAATGATGTTTGCAGGATTTTCTCTGATTCAGCCCAGTCCAAAGTATATAATTTGCTGTACAATTAAGGTGGGATCTAAGAAAGGACATAAGCACCTCCAGAATGAGTTAAGGGTTTGCCTTTCCCACAGCTTCAGCATTGCAAATCTGAAAACTTCTGCTGAGCTCTTCCATGGTCTTGGGGCTTCCCGTGTTCTTCTGGTGTTCCCATGTGGGACAGGGAGCCTGGAGACTTCTGAAAGGTAATATTTTGGGGTGATCCAGCTCAGGAATCTTGTAGATGACTTTGGAGAGTAGACATCTTACCTGGAGATCTCTCCCTTAGTGCTGTCTTCTGCCTCCTCTTGGCAGGGTTTCTGAGGTTGGAGAACCAGTGCTTGTTTTATACTTCTAACAGCAGCTCGTGTAATCGATGGTGAATTTAGTGGAATTACAAGTAGTAGGAGATGTTCTGTGGAGGTGACATTTCAGTGTCAACAGAGGAGGGTAATTATATACTTCTACATTATCATCATACTTCTTGATGGGGAAAAAACCTCCACTGTAATTTGGGTCAATGGAAGTAAAAATCATAGCAGTTGTCACTTGTGCCTATGTAAACTTGGAAGGAAAGTATGGTTTCTGTGACATTTTCTGAGAACATATGGGTTACTTGCCCTTATGGCAGAGCTGTGAGATGTTTCAGTATTGAGGCCATTGAAAAGTAAGTCCAGTGTGACAGTGACTTTGTCTTATTACCCTGTATCCTGACATGAGAACGTGAAGAACCACGTTTTCTTCTTCACACCCGTTAACCTAATGTTTTGTTTGCTGCTACATGAATAATGTGATGACTTCTTTTTATTTGGAAAAATGTTGAGTTCTGTCTAATGCTGGGGCTAAACTTTCAAGTCATGTTTAACAGGAATTATCTGCAGCTGGGTAGGATTGTCTCCTTTGAAGAACCTCATGCCTACGTGACGTGGCCTATTTCCCCTTTTCCTCAGTGTTACCTGGTGTTATCATTTCAAATACAGCAGATGTGCAGAAAATCCAGTCCTTTGGAAATTCAGCTCAAGTATCTTGAGAAAAGAAACTCAAACAGTGAGATAAATCTATGATGAGAAGAACAAGGCTAGGTTATACAGATTTTTGTGTTTAAATACTTTGCTTTTGAGATTGTTACAGTTAGGAAACATAATGCTAGAGGCAAAAACTTGGAAGTCGTGAATTTAGGAGCAGTTAAAAACCAAAATAAACCTAAATTCACCCTTCCCCTCCCCCCTCAAAAAGCCCAATGACAAACAACAAAACAAACCCTCTCTTATTCCCGAGGTGGGAGTCGAGCTTGGTGCTTTAAGGAAATCCAAACCTCTAATGTGTGAAAATCCAATGGGGATAGGGCAGATTGACACTGGTGATGCCATTTCAGCATTCTTGGTACTTAAGGGCCCTGGTGGTGGAAATGAGGCTTTTTACTCCCCCCACTCTCAGCAGTAGTGCTCAAAGCTCAGTGACAGTCACCTGAAATCAAGGCACTTGTATTTTGGTTTTTCCTATTGCCAATTTCTAGGTGGGGAAAGGAAAGAAAAGAACGTGTGTTTCACTCCTGGAAAACGGGATTAAATTAAATTGTGATATTTTATTAGGAACAGCCTGGTTTTGCCGTGTGTCAGAGACTGGCACTAGCTTGCAGTGTAATCCTGCTTCTTGGCCCTTCCCAGTAGGTGGGGAGTGTTGGTGTACAGGCTGCCATGAAGGACTGCACCCAAGACTAAAAAACTCTTTCCAACTTACAGGTCCCACTCATCACCCCTTCAAAAAAGTGAAGACTCCATCATACTGGATAAACTCACAATTCAATGTTAAAATCGAATTCTGTTTTTATAGAGCTGATGTTCTTTGCCTCACTCCCCCTCAAAAGAAGTTTCTGCCTTTGCAAATTCCAACAGGAAACCAAAACTGAGCCTTTTCACTTAAGCCTGGGATCAGTTGAAGTTTAATTTCCCTTATAAATGCAGATGTGGCAATAAAAAACCCTTGCCACAAAAATGGTAGAGGTCTGGAAAAAACACTTCACTGAAAAAACCTCAAGGTCTTAACCCCTTTGGTTATCAAAGACAAGCTGGTTTAGCTTGGGTTGTATTTAGTGAATGAGTGGTAAGAATGGCACAGTTTCAGAAGGTGGGAAGATCAAACTAGTTATTTTCCTTGTCATGTTGACTTTGCTGTTAAGAGGAACAAACAGTTTTTGAATATTTCTCTCAATACTGCTGATTCCCAGTGACAGTATTTTGGTGCAGAACAAGAGGGTTTGATGTTTTTTTCCATGCCATGAGGCAGTAATAATGGAGACAAAGTGTTTCTGCTTGCTGGCCAGTTGAGCTGCAGTAAACCATGTCATTCCCAGAGTTTTGCAGAGCGCAGGACCTGTCAGAAGAGCAGCCCTGGCTGTGGTGCCACCCACCCCAGGAGGTGTCTCCGAGCCCAGTTCCACACTCTGCTCCCTGTGCTCTCCCTGGCTCCCACCCCAAGTGCAGCTTTCACACCCTGTGCGTGGGATCAGCTGAATCGACTTGGAGTTGGGTCACTTTATTGACCTGACAAAAACCTTCTAACTAAGAATAATTTAGTTTGTGTGACTGAGAGAGCAGGGCAGGACTGCTCTTTCAGTGGCAGAATGTTAAGTGGGGTATAAAACAGCACCATTAGTCCCACCACCTGTACCTTGCAGCTGTGCTGAACTCCATCCTTTGGCACAAGGTTTACCACTTCTTTCTGCTCTAGGGTGTTTAGTCTGGTTTGTTAAAATCTCCTTTTTTGGAAATACTCCTATGAGAATCAGAATGAGTGGCAATAGGTACAACACAGAGAAGACTGATGGAGCTCCTGTGCTGGTCCTGCCAGGTGTTGAGTTTCCCTTCCAAAGGAGCTGCCCAGTGCTCTTGTGTTCCTTCTGAGCAGCCTGGATGGAAGAATATGAAGGGCTTGAGGACCGGGCCCTTAAAGAGTTAAATGCTCAGAAGTACTAATCAGTGAATATTTAGGTCATGGAGGACTGAGACAGGAGAAAGATGGAACATTATACTGACAGCCAGGGGGTTTATGTTGGTAATGAACTGGAGAATATCTTCCATCTAGTAGTAACACCAGCTTTTGACTTTGTAGTGGTACTTTTTGTTGTGTTTGTGTTCTTAGTTGCACTGCTGTTGCTTTGCAAGAGGTGAGGTGTGCAATGAGTCTCCAGATGGGCTTTCTAGAACCATTACTCATGTCCTTCATCATGTCCTGCAGCACTAGTTGGAGGTGACTTCCTTATAACAGCAGATATTTTGAAGAGTAAATGTGGGTAATTTGTTGCCTTTTCTGAGGCAATGCTTAGAAAATTCAGTGTCTTACTTTCTGCAGAGCTCTGACCCCTAAACCACTTCTCAGCCATGTGGGTAGTCCCAGTTTGAAAACTGTGGGTCAGTGTTTATGTGGTAGCATAACATATGTTGCAACTGTGAGCAGTGCCCCTGAAATCCATGGGATTACTCATGCTTCTGGCCATGTCCACAGTCAGGCTTGAAAAACTTTAATTTAGCACCCTGAGTAAGGTCTGCAAGGATCAGGTCTGGCCTGTTGTGTCCCAGAAGCTTGGTCTGCCTGTGCTTGGCTGCAGCTGTACCTGGTTGAAACAGTTCTTGTCAGGGGGACTTTCCTTCACGCAGAGCCAGGGTAATATGCCTGGAAAAGAAGAAGATTAGCACAGGATTTTAAAGGGTGTTGTGAGAAGGGCTGGGTGTCAGTGGTCTGGAGAAGAATCCACTGAGCAGAGCTTACTGAAAATGCTACATTAGTGGGACTTCTTTTGTTTTATGCTTAGTGTCTGTATTTACATGGGAAAAGCAGGGTGGGAGTGAGTAAGGGACACTGAAACAGTGCTGTAGCAAAAATGGGACTGTATATCCAAAGGGCAAATATTTGGGTTTGGAAATAGGTTTATTTCATGTTTATGGTCGTGGTGTTAGAATTTGTAACTTGTCATTCAGTGAAAATAACTATCAGTAATACACTTTTCTTTCCCCCTTCTCACTGGGCTTGGCATTTCTGCTTGTTTTCTTGTCTGCCTCAGTAGAGAATTATCTGTATTTTGGAATGAATTGAGTCTTTTTCTTGGTAGTGTTGAGAATTGCACAAACTGTACTATTACCATCAATGTTCAAAGGAAATGAAGAGCAATTTTAGTACAGGTGTAAACGCTGAGTAGCTCCCACACCCCCTGAACTGATGATTAGAAAGGGAACTTAAAATGTCAAGGAAATACAGGCAATTCCATTAATTCCCATTAATATGCCAATATTACCATTAATATGGTAGTTTCTTCTGGTTTCTTATACTCCTGGGGAAGTGGAATTACATGCTTTTTTAAACTTTAAGGTAAAACCTGATAACATACCCTTTTCTGTGTGCAACAGGAACTTGCATGTCTTCCTACTTTCAGAATATTTTTTTTTGTATGAGTTTTAGCATGGGTCAATCAAGGAAGAGGAATTGCTGGTTAGACTAAATGGTGGAATCTTTGCACTTGAGAGAGACAAATTGTTCTCAGAATTGAAATGCAGCTGTAGGCTCTTGAAGCAAAGAGCTTTGAGAGAACCTTGAGGAGACCTTTGAATCTGTAACCTTGATTTGAAAGATTGTTCTGTCTCTTCCATGAAAATAAGTAATTTCTACTGTATGGATTTTGTTAGCAGCAGTCTCTTGTGCCTGTTCTGAGCAGGGTATTCTGATATTCAGAGGCAGTGTTTCATTCACTTTTTTCTATTATTCTTTTTAAAAAAAGAGAAATAGAATCTGACAATCTGGAGCCCTGAAATATTCAGTTGACAGCTAAATTAGCTAATGCATCCCACTTGGGGAAAGAAGAAAAAGGACCTGAGGGTGTTGGTTGATGAGAAGTTTGACATGAGCCAGCCATGGGCACTGACAGCCCAGAACCCCCCCTGTCCTGGGCTGCATCCCCACAGCGTGGGAGCAGGTGAGGGGGGGAGATTCTGCCCCTCTGCCCTGCTCAGGTGAGGCCCCAGCTTAGTGAGACTTCCCTGTGTCCAGCTCTGGGATTTCCAGCAGCACAAGGACGTGGAGCTGCTGGAGCGAGTCCAGAGGATGCCATGGAGATGGGCCAAGGGCTGGAGCCCCTCTGCTCTGGAGCCAGGCTGGGAGAGCTGGGGGGGTTCACCTGGAGAAGGGAAGGCTCCAGGGAGACCTGAGAGCCCCTTCCAGTGCCTAAAGGGGCTCCAGGAGAGCTGGAGAGGGACTTGGGACAAGGGAAGAGAGAAGACTATTTCAAAGTAGGGAAAATCCTGGTTTTTTTTTTTTCCTTCATCCTTATGTACTTGGAAACTCTCTCAAATAGTATGTGAATCTGTTTCTTAAATTAATGTGAAATGGGTTTTATTTCTAAGCCACTTAATTAAATCTAGGGGGACATTCAAGTCTCTCAGACTGTGTGTCTGCTGCCACTTTGAAATGTGCCCAGGGAGAAGGTCTGAACGCTGCAGGGTCAGGCAGCAGTGGGGTCTGCTGGGTGGGGTGGGGCAGATGAGTGGGGGGGGAAAAGGTGTCTTTACTTTAAAGAAAAAATAGTGGTGAAAAAGTAAATGGTTTAAGAAAATGAAGCTGTGCATATTGGGAACTTCCTACAGACATTTTCTGCTTCAAACAGTGGTGTCCAGCACTGGCTTACCTTTGACTCAGATACTAAATGGAGCAACCAGAGGAAAAAGGAAGGTGGGAGGAGGTGTCAAAGGGATCCTTACCATGGCAGGGGCTTGGAACTAGATGATTTTTAAGGTCCCTTCCAACCCAAACCGTTCTGTGATGATTCTGTGAATACATCACATTGTGTCTGTGGTGTTGCTCGTGGTTTTAAGAAATTCTTCAGAATAGCTGATTGAGAGCCTGCGTTTAAAATGGGTAGGGTTTCCATCCTTATGTAATTTGTGTTGTGTTTATGGGTCAAAAATCACAGTTCAGTGGGAAAAAAGATAGCTATATTGTGCCAATTAGGAGTTGTCCTGCTGAAACACATGCCAGCTGCCCTCCTGGATTTTGTGCTCATAAGGTGTGTTTGGAGGTCATCTCAGGAAAGCAAAGAAAAGGAAAGTGAGGACCAAGAACACAAGTTTAAGATGTCACCAACTTAACCAGCATATTTTCAGCAGTAAGGGAGGCAGAAAGAAGACATTGCATCTACTGGTAGGTGAATAATTCCTCTGATGGGTATGGACAGGTCCCTTGCTACATGTGAAGTAGTTCCCTATAACACTGAAAATCATAATTAGGGGGGAAAATGGAAGCATATTGAACATGTGAAGTGCAGCAGGTGTGACCATCAATCCTCTTTAATGTAAAGGAAGTTTACCTTCAACAAAAAGGAGTATCTCTAACAGGACCTGCAGTAGTCGAAGTGTTTTTCCACCAACAGGGCTAGCAAGAAGTTACTACAGGATGGGGGCTGCAAATGGCATGATTGAGTTAGCCCAAAACAGGTGTGTGCTACCAGATCCACCCGAGTTTATGGATTAAAATTTTGATGAGGGAAGTCAAAACACACGAAGAATTCCGATATATTGTTTGCAGAGATGAGGTAACGATACCTTTGCCATAAGTTTACTTGTAATAATGCTTTTCTTGCGTGACAGGATGGCAGTGCAAGGTGTGCTTGGTGAGCAGATCTCTTCTCCCTCAACGATTCCTGGATCTCTTTGTTGTTTTTGTCAAACCAGTCCTTGTTCTTCTTGAAGGAGAACCCTAAGGATTCTTCAGAGGACTGCTGGATGCTGTTTTTAATATGGTGCCAAATTGTTTCAGGAGAGGGATCTGTAGAATCTATGGAATGGTTTTCGAGCCTAGTTTGAAGATTTGCCTGGAATCTGTCTCTCACTGTGGCTGACTGGAGATTGTTAACTTGGAGTCTCCTCCTTGGGTTACTGCCCCTTTTAGGTTTGAATGTGAGATTGAAGTTAAGTTTACAGTGCACCAGCCGATGGTCTGTTTGGCATTCTGCACTGGGCATCACATGGGTGTGATGGACATCACGGGCATCTCTCTGTCACACCAAGACATAATCAATGAGGTGCCAATGCTTAGATCTGGGGTGCATCCAGGTTGTCTTCAGACTGTTTTTCTGCTGAAAGATAGTATTAGTGATGGTGAGCTGTTGCTCCACACAGAATTCTAGCAGGAGTCGACCATTATTGTTGCAGTTTCCAACACCATGCTTGCCTAATACTCCTTTCCAGGCTTCAAAGTTCTTTCCTACTCTGGCATTGAAATCACCAAGGATAATGATCTTATGCTCTGCAGGAACCTTTTGGGTAAGGCGGCGCAGGTCAGTGTAAAATTATCTTTTTCAGCAGGGTCAGCTTGGAGAGTTGGGGCACATATACTAAAGAGGACAACGTGTTGGTTGTTGTGGAGTGGAAGGCGTAGGGAGATAATGCGGTCAGAGTGACCTGTCGGCAGATTTTCGAGTTTAGGGACAATAGAGTTTTTGATCATGAAGCCGACTCCTGAGAGATGCCTTTGGGTTCTGGGTTTACCTGACCAGAAGAGTGTGTAACCAGCACCATGTTCTCTGAGGCTGCCTCATGGAGATGAACTTCACTGAGAGCAGCAATGTCGATGTTGAGATGTGACAGTTCATGGGCGATTAGGGCAGAGCGACGCTCAGGGCGTCCACTATCCAAAGTATCAAGATACTGTACTGATGGAAGCCTGTTCAACCTAAGGTGACTGAAGGCCCACACCAAGACCTTAAACCATCTTGTCCAGGAGCTGCTTTATGCTGATGACGCCGCCCTTGCTGCCCACACAGAAGCAGCTCTGCAGCATTTAACATCCTGCTTTGCTGAGGCTGCTGAGCTCTTTGGGCTGGAGGTCAGCTTAAAGAAGACAGAAGTTCTTTATCAACCTGCACCTCAGGAAGTCTTCCATCATCCCCATATCACCATTGGCCAATCAGAGCTCAAATCAGTCCAGCAGTTTAATTACCCAGGCAGCCTCATCTCCTCGGCTGGTGAGATTGATGGGGAGACAGACAACAGGTTAGCAAAGGCATAGAGAGCTTTGGAAAACTCCATAAAAGAGTTTGGTGAAATAAACACTTGAAGAAAAGTACCAAGATTGGTGTTTACAGAGCCACAGTGCTGTCTACTCTCTTATATGGATCTGAATCATGGGTCATCTACAGCCACCACCTGCGACTCCTGGAACGCTTCCATCAGCGCTGCCTCCGAACAATCCTGAACATCCACTGGTCAGATGATGTGACCAATCCATCTGTTCTAGAACAAGCAGCAGTCACAAGCATTGAGGCCATGTTGCTGAGAACTCAGCTGTGCTGGGCAGGGCACGTCTCCAGGATGAAGGACCAACCACCCCCTCCCTAAGATCTTGCTTTATGGTGAACTTGCCACTGGCTGCTGCAAGAGAGGAGCCCCAAAGAGGAGATACAAGGACTCCCTGAAACAACATCTCAGCTTGGCCATATTGATCAACATAACTGGTCTACTCTGGCCTCCAGTCAGGAGGTCTGGAGACACACTATCTGTAACACTGGTGATGCTTTTGAGAGCGCACGCAGGATCACCCTTGAGGAGAAAAGACAACACAGAAAGAATCGTGCCTTGCAGAATATACCTTTTAAGGAGTCTTTCTGCTGTGCCTTTTGCAACCAGACGTGCCTGTCTCGAATTGGCCTCTTTAGCCACCAGTGTGTTTGTAACAAACTGGGTAGAGCCCTCCTCAAATCTTCGTTTGCGAAGCCTGGCCATGATGACTTGTAATAATAATAATAATAATGAAAATTAGACTGACCTGAGTGAGTGGACTAGTGATGCCACTTGAGGATACCAGAGTTCACGTGGTTTTGTTAAGCTCTGGATGACCCAGCTGCCTTCATGAGTTTTCCACTCAAGTACTTAACTGTCTCTCAACACAGCTAGGCAATTAGATCTTGCAAGAGTACTGTTTTTTCATGCAATGATAAAATACTGCTTTCTTGTTTATCCTTCACTGCTCATCCCACTACTGATACTTTCTTTGGGGGTGTGCATTACATCCCTTCCAAGCTTGGTAATTACATTGTCTGCAATGCCCGCCCGGTGAGGGCTGTCTGCTGATGAATAGCTGCATTCTCTGGGACTCCAACTCACTTCAGTTCAGCTGTGAAAAATTGGATTTTGGATGTTAATTATCCAAACAAATCAGCAATTGGTTTAAAGCATTGTTAGGGACAAAGCAAAGAATAAATAGCTTCTGCAAAATATGGCATTGTGAATGGTACTGATCCTATCTGCTGTAATTTGCCTGTCTCCCTTTGAAAGCATTATGCAGGAAGAGGAGCTCAGCCTTTGGAGATAATTACCCATAGTGAATATGAGTACTAGCCTGTTTCTTCCTTGATATTAAAAGACAAAAGAAAAATTCATCATGTTGTTCTGTAAAAATAAACAAACAAAAACAAGCTAATTAAAACTCAGCCTGAGTCCTGCAGTCCTCAAGAGTTTTACCAGTTTCAGTGTCTCTGTTCATCATTTTGTGCTGCACAAGTGTTGGCAAGGTGGGAAATCAGCGATGGGATGAGTTTGGGAGTTGATTTATGTCAGACTGGGGCAACGTGTATGTATCAAATAAGTGTACAGATGCATATGCACACGCTGTATTTAAACCACACTAACAGCAGCAATGAACCCAGCACACAGATTTATTCTGGTGGTGACAAATGAGGTGAATGCTCATATAAAATGGGGTTTTGGTTTTAGAACTAATGAGCACACCCAGACATGTTTTCTGATACAAACAACTTTAGCAGTTTGTTCATCTAAGAAATGCATGTAAATGGTTGTGTGACAGGTGCAAAATCATTAAATGAATTTTACCATTACCCTTTATGGTTTAATAGCCAAAGATTAGGGCCTGAATTATTTATGAATACCTTTCTGCCAAGCCATCTTATTTTGTTGTCTTGCCTAATCGGATCTGCTCCCTTATCCCTTGCCTGCAAAGTAAATCTGGTTTAGGAATAGTGAAGTGTTAATTCTTATTTGATTCTGGATGAGTGCTGCTTGTGGGAGTTTTATTTTTGCTTAATGGGACTTTGCTGTGTGAAGTTCTTTAAAAGAAATTTCCGTTTTTATTGGAAAGCTGAACATTTGAAAAATCCCTCAGAGTTATTTGCACCACCACCACCATCCCCCGCAATTTAAACCTCTGAGTCAAGTGAGAAAAGAGAATTAAATGCAGCTTCTGCAGTGCAAGATACAGAATCCATTTGTGCTCTTAGAGCCTGGACTTGTTCTCAGGTAGCCTGAAAATGTTAATTGACTTGGGAGTAGTGAAGGAACCAGTACTGGCCTTTGATGTGTTTCTATTGAAGTTGTGGGGGGAATAGGGGTGTTTAATTTTTTTTTTCTCTTTTTTTTTTCTTCATTTGTCCTAAATTAAGGGATGCACTAAACCAAAATAAGAATTTTAACCTAGTAAGAATGCAGGAATGCAACTCTTTGCAATCAAAATGTGCCAGAACAGTAAGTCACCGTAGCTCAGCTCAGATCCTCAGCTGTTAAAATGAGAGTGCCCAACCTGCCCCAGTTTTGAGATAAAATGTGTCAGTTTGAGGTTTCTTCTTGTCTCTGATCACAAAGGCAGTGCTGGCAGGTCTGAGGAGGAGGCAGTCATTTGCTCAGCTGCAGTGACTGGGGGTGCCCAGTTAAGCACAATTCTTGGTGCTGCCAGCCATCCCTCCTGCCTGGAGTTGGCATCAGAGGGAGAAGCAAGACAGTTTTTTTTCTTGGTGTTAAATGTTTACAGGAATTTCTTCCCATTGCTTGCTGACCTCTGGAATGCTTGTTGCTGATACCCATCTTATGGTGCAATGTCAGGTGGAATATGGATTTGTATCTAATGAAAATGCAATGAAAAAAATTATATTTAGTGCTCACTAGCTGGTGCCACCCTGGGGTGACTGCAGCTCTGAAAGGGTGCAAAGTGCCACCCATAGGCAAAATAAAGTACTAATTTCTGCAGCCATTTTGCAAGGGAAAATAAAGATCATCAAAGAAGGTTAAACAGGAGCAGAGTATTTCATGTTGTTGTTGGTTCTTACCTACTAATGCTCCTATGTGAGTCACAGCTTGGCCTTCCCTTTCCTCAGTTCAATATCCTGTTATAACTCACAGTTATTAACTTTTTGTACTGTTTCCAAGCATCATCTGCTTGTTCTAGAGAGTTCCCTACTTACTGGTCTCCTTCTTTCATTGAACAAGGAAAAATTAGACATAGGGAAAAAAATTCAAGCTAGAATAAATTTCTAGATCCCTCACTCCCTACTTTTCCTGCCACACCCAGACCCCAGGGAGGCCCAGCACTATCCTTGTGGATCTGTGCTTCCCTCCCAGGACAGCCCAGGCTCTTTGTGTTGCAGAATGAGTGAGCCGAGGCAGAAATTAGTGTCCTGACTGTGTCCTCGGTGCTGGCTGCAGCCCCTTTGCCAAGGGGATGGGGTGCAGTGTGTTTGGGGTACGTTTGGGATCTCTCAGAAAGGCTGGTTCGAGTTCTGCTTGTGCAGCTTTGCTGTGTCCTCTTGGGCTGTGATTCCCGAGGGCAGGGCTTTCTAGTGTTTTATCTGTCTCTAAAATGTCATGGTGTGATCTAAGTGATAATGGGTTTGCAGTGTGGTGTCTGTCCCTGGGGAGAGCAGCAGCTCCTGCCCCACTGTGCCTGGTCCCGGATGCCCAGATGGTGGTGTCTCTTAATAGATTCGTTTGCATTCTCTTTGAACACCAAAACTGCTTGATTTCACAACCTTTACCACTTCAGATGCAGTCATTATGAAGCCTACAATCTGCTTTTCAGGTGATTTTTGTTTGGTTAGTTGGTTTTTCTTGTCGTTGTTTAAAAATTTATTTTTTTTCAAATGCCACAACCCAGCAATTTAATTTAACGTTATCATCTGTATTTCCAACAGATCTCTGAGTGGGTTGGAATTTTATGTTGCTTTCCCATAACTTGGCAGGGAAAGAGTAAAACTTTCACAGGTGGCGAGGCCAAACACAGACCAAAAGTATCAGCATAATTAACCCCTGATACAGTTGTTAAATGTAATTACAGTTTAAATTCTATGTGCACGAAAAGGCAATGTGCCATGCAGCAGGTTTATGTTGAGAAAGGCATAGAGCACAAGATGCCTAGCTAAAGATTCTATTAAGTAACTACCACTTCCATTAATCTTCCACAAGGAGTTGCATTTGATACAAAGAATGTGTGACTGGCTTAGGGTAACAAACATTGCATGTCAGTCCTCGGTAATTTTTGCATTGGCAAGTTTGATTTGGTGACTACCCAGTACATGTTTTAGTAATCTTACAGTTCTGTACATGTCATTTAAAAACATCTGAGAATCCCAAACTGGCTGCTCTTTGAGGAGGAAGAGGGATCTCTTCAGTTAAAGAATGTTTTTTGTAGATACTGGGTTGGGAAAATAGGGCTGTGGGAGTTGCACTCACATATCTGGGCAGGCAGAGAAGAGGAAATACTCTGTGAAGAAGAAATAATCTGTGACCAGAAACCTGGACAGATTAGCCTGAATTTTCCATTTGTTTCTAGTTTTACTCTGGTGGTTTTGTCACAAGGCCAGTTTGGGTGGGGTTTGGGGCAGCCTGGTCTGGTGGAAGGTGACCCTGCCCATGGCAGGGGGTTGGAACGAGATAGTCTTCATGGTCCCTTCCAACTCAAGCCATCCTGTGATTCTGTAACTGCATCTTGCAGGGAACAAAACACAAGATTCTTCCTGACCATTAGAACAAACGAGCTTTTCAGTTAAAAACCACTGCTAAGCAATTATTTTGCTCGACAGGTGTGGTTTGTCCTCTGCCACCGTCCATCATAAAACCCGACCAGAGCATTCCCATTCTGAGAGCACAGCTTCAGCCAAGGAAAGCTGGAGGTCAGGGCTGGTCCCTCTGAGTGTATCTCTGTGGGTTGTGTGCAGGAAGGCCAAGGATTGAGGCAGGGTGGTCCCACAGCGCGTGGTGGGAGGGACAGCTGGGCTGTGGGCACTGGGCCGTGTGCTTGGCTTAACCCAGAAATTGGCAGCAGCTTCAGCCTCCCTGTTTGGGTTTTCTGAGGAGAGCTATCACTCCCGAGCGGGGCAGGTGAGGAGACATTGCTGGCTGCAGGCTTTGCATATATTTATGAATGCCAGATTTGGATATGGGGGGATGACACCTCGGCTTTCAGCATCTCCTGAGTAGCCTTTGTTTGTCTATGAGCAGGATTAACGTGGTTTAAGGTGCCTTTGGAGCAGTAACTTCGTGTGATGACAATCACCATGTGTTCTGAGGGGTTACTCATCAGGTGCAGAAGGCAACCTCAGTGCCACAGGTGGGCATGGGTGGGGACTGTGTGGCCAGTTGGTCTCACAGTGGATGGGCACTGATGAGTTGGTGTCCACTGGTCACTCACAGAGTGGAGCACGGTGGGCTGGAGCATCAAGGCATGGTCAGACTTTACTGCAATTCATGTGTGCACACACTTGGGGTTTCTTTGTTTGTTTCTTTTCTTTTTTGAGAGGGCTCCTGGTATCTGCTGACACTGGGCAGTGTGCTGCCAAGGAAGCACCAAGTATCCTAGGGAATCTGGAGATGTACTGGTGTTCCTATTTTATTGTTTATTGATTGATGCTAACTCAGGTTCTCACTTTACCTGTAAAAGGTGTCTTGTTCATCTCCTTGTGACCTGACCTTGGCAGCAGTTATAGCTCACTGAAGCCAATATATCGTACTATATCTGAAAAAACTCAAACCAAACAAAAATTATTTATCCACAACCCGTGATCGATTGGATTGCGATGATATAACTAAAATATGTTTTCATTGCAAATGGTGATTTTGATACTCTTATGATTGTAAGAGCTCAGAATTCTAAATTCATTACAAGAGTCATTTATTATCTGAAATAATCTTGTAATGATATTTTCTTTTAGTTTTTTTCCTACAGTGAAAATTCTTTGCATTTTTCTTAATAGCATCCAAATTTCTGTAGTGGCTTTTTTTATTTAATCCCTCCAGTCATCCTTTCTCAATAATGCAGCTTTACCAGCAAGCATGCATTGTATGCACTGAGATTTCTGCATCAATAAAAGAATAATATGGACTAATGATTCAGAAATTTCATGGAAACCAGTAATTATTGAGACAGTCACTGTCATACGTGCTGTTTTATGCAACAACATTTTAAACACAAATATTCAGACATCTCCTGTGCAAGTAACATGGTTTATAATTATTCCTCTTAGCTATACATTTATATTTGAAAGTGCTAGTTGCCAGTTGCATTTCATGTAATAATAGACCCAATTCTCTCTTAGTTTACTTCAGAATTGAAAACTGTCACCTAAGGGAGGGAAAATGTTTATTTTCACAGCATCAATCTGATTGCATATTTGAGGTTAATGGTCTGATTCTGAAAAGGTTACCTGTTTTATGTTCAGCTTGAGCTTCCAATTCCTTAAAAATTTCTTTAAAATCATTGCTGGCAGAGCAATGCAATTATGAAGTGTGATATGTTTTTTCTTCAGAATGAAGATTGAGCAGTCAGTCACAAGGATTGTGTTGTGATTTATAACTGTTGTCCCAAATAATAACCTGAGTGCTTGCAAAACGTCCTTGTTTTCACATCTAGTGATGATGGATTGGATGAAAGTACAATTACAGATAACAGGAGAGATGAAACGGCTGCTACAGATACAAGGAATTAACTGAAGTTTTGTTGGAAAACTAATATTAGTTCCTTTTACTGCAGCTTTCCTTTGTACTCTGTGTTGCAGGCATTTGAGCTGGTGTTACTTTCTTTGGAGCTTGCCAGACTGAAATAAATAGAAAGGATGCTTCATCCTATTCTTTGTCTGCTCTGGGGTCTGAAATAGTGGAGCCAGTTCAGTGCTTTTCTGTCTCTTCCACTTCATTTATCTGCATGTTGTTCTCATGGACACCTTTAACCTTTTCCAGGTTCTTTTTCTTGCTCTCCCTTTGGACCTTGGAGACTGTGGATCCTAGAGTGAGGAAGCACTGATTTAGGCTAAGGAGATGGTCGTGCAAGGGAAATAATGCTTTGCTCTCAGCTGCTCCATCTGCAAAGCACAGACTGTGCCTGTGTGTCCCCTCAGAGCTGGAAGTGACGTGGAGTTTGACCTCAGGAGCAGCTGTGGGATAACCTGGGGGTGTGGGTCTCTGGTGGAGCAGGTGCAGAGGTGGGGTAAAGACTGTGTTCTGTAGTCAGCTGAGAAGCCACTACAGTGGCCTGTGGACCTTTGGTCCTCATCATATGCTGTATCCACTCGCCATGGCTGGACCCCTCCACAGCTTCCCTTGCACTGACTGTGCAGTCGCTCCGTGGGATTGCTTTGTTGGATATTTCCAACATCAGGAAGGCATCAGGAAATGGCACAGGACTAGGGATGCTTTTGCTTTCAGCCTCTCAGTGCTGTCCAGGCTCTTAAAGGCTTCTCCAGACTGTGACTGCTGCCGTGGCCCCACGTGGCACCCGATCATGCAGTCTGTGCAGCCGAGGGACCACAGCAACCTGTCTGCTCCTCTGCAGTTCCTGCCTGTGTTCAGCCTCATCAGTCAGAAATAAAGTGTTTTTTCTGCTTCCTTTGCTCAAAAAAAGTAGCTGAGAACTGCTCTTGCTGCTGAGAACCTTGTTTATTGAGAATTTACATTGTTCTTTTGTTACATTTGTATTAAATGGGGGGGGGGATTATTATAGATGTCATATAGTAATATGTTTGTCCATGCTTGGAGCTGGTCAAACCAGGTTCTGAGCAGCCTGATCTGCTCTGCTTTGAACAGAGGGATTGGACTGGGTGATCTTCCCAAGCCCCTTCCAGCCTCAAAGACTCTGTGGCTTGGTCCTTTTCTGTAAAAGCCTTAAACTTCAAGTAGGGAGTTACTCAGCCACACTGGAGAGCTGAAATATGTTTTCTTTTAGTGATTATTGTGAAATTGCTCTGGATTTTTAAATGTGCAGCTCTGCTGTCAAAACAGTATGAAAATACCCGCTGTGCTTTTCAATGATGAAGTTGAATTTTCTTGACTTCTGCAGTGTGGAGTGACAGCACGTTGTGGTCACACAGAAAAGGTAGTCCTGCCCTGCAGAGTTCACTTCTGTAGCAGAGAACCTGAGCTAGGTTTACATACTTTTATTTAGTACCTAAATAAAGGCTTTTAAATGAGTAGAGGCTAATTATTGGTTTACTAAAACCAATAAAACAATTCAAGATTATAAGAGAAAGCCAGTTGTTGGGACACTGTTGGATATGCATTATATTGCCATTAAATCTTAAGTGGAGGATAATTTTTACTCTCCTTGCTGGTTAAATGAGATTTTTCACAGTGCAGTGTGTGCCATTAAGAAGATGCACAAGCACATCAACTGAGCAGTGAGAGATCCTTGCATGCTGCTTTTGTCATTACAAAAACAATTTAATAAGCTTCTAGTAAAAGGAGAAGTGAAGCACGTGAAGCATTTTTTATGACATGGTTTTGAATGAAGGATGGAATCTCAGTCATAGGACTAGATTGGACTGTTTCTCACCTTTGTGGCTGTTAAATCACTGGAAGGAGGGCAGTATAATTCTTTTCCCTCTTTTTCTTCCCTTTCCCTTCCCAATTCTGTGAATTGGAGATCTGCCATCTTTCTCTTTGTTCTGGGGAGAGAATCCCAAGAGTAAATCATCAAGCTGCAGGTAACCTGAAAGGAACAAATTGAAATGGCCTTGGCTGTGATTATTTGTTTGTGATATAAATCTCTTTGAGTTTTTACAGTAATGGATTGTTCTGTGTTGCAATTTCTGTGTTAAAGCAGTACAGATGTGAAGTCCCAGCTGTGTTATTAGCCTGAAATGTGTTCTTTGCTTTGCATAATCGGTGTAAATATAAATTAGGATTCTTTCATCATAATGGAAAACCTGTTACTTGTCAAGGGAAAAGGAAAAAAGCAGGCTCTTTGCATCATCAGAGGAAATTCTCAGGAATGCTGAATAAGGATTCTGCCTGCATCCCTTCGTGGGGGTCCAGCGTGTGCATCTTAGAGGAGAGGCCGTGTTGCAGACGTCTGGCATCACTGAGGGCTCTGGGGTTGTCAGATAGACAAAATAATAGCTTGAACTTAGGAAACCCACGGTGAGAATGCATTTACAGTTGCAGCTACACAGTGCAGCTGATGCTCAGTGGCCTTTTGGCTGATCCCTGGGGACACTGCCTAGGAATCAGACTGTTTTGTATGGGGTGTTCCCTTCTGGCACACCATGCTTACCCTGGCTGAGCATCCCCGTGTCGTGCAGGAGGCAACCAGGCTGGAGACCAGAGCTAAACTGAGTTAATAACCAGAAAAAACGAGATGAGAAGCCAGTTTGGATGGGGAAGAGGCAGAGGGAGGGAAAGGTAAGTTGAAGCACTGGTGCTGTGCTGAAGGACCCCACAGTGGTTTTGTGCAGGGTTCAGCCTGTGAGTCAGAGAAGTGCCCCTGCTTGTGATCACCTGGCTAGAACAAGAAGTGTGAGGGTAAAATTACGATGAGAAATGCTTAACTGTAAATAAGGTTTCTCCAGACGGTGTTCTAGTCTGATGCTTACCTTAATTTTTTGTCTGGGCACGTTATCTGGCCAATACTCAATCCTGAAATCAGGAATAAATTAGGGAGAAGGGGCCATTATCTTCCATCTTCAATTAGAATTTTTGCAAAAGAGAAACGCAAAGCAAAACAAGGTCTTATGAATTAATGTATTCCGGGTTTCATGTTAATTGTAATGAAATATGGGAATGAAAATCCAGTTCTCCTTCCCTCTTCTAAATTAGGCACCTGCAACAACTTGAGCTGGACTTTGACATCTGGACCTTGACTGCTTCAGAAACTAAGTCTTGAAATCTGGCGCTGAAGTTGAACAAGTTCCTTTGCATTTCAGAACACAAAAGTAGGGCAAGACTTGTCTGCACTGAAGAGATGAGTCTGGCTGCTCCTCTCTTCTTGCCTTCCTTTCCCTTGCAGAGGAACAGTGTGTGACAGCCCCGTCTGATGGCTGAATCTCCTGATGTGCACTGTGAGCAGCATTCTGGCAGGGCTTTTGTCACCTGCAGTGTCAGACTGGCTGACATCTGCCCCAGGCTCCTTCTCCTTTACTTTGTGACTCTTTATGCCCCAATCTATATATGTCATTTAACCTGCTTTCCTTACGAGATGGAAGAATTTCAGGGGGGGTTTTCTATTCTACCTTTGATCTTGGTGTCATAGAAAGTTACTGTGCTGATTGTTTTAGCCTGGAGTAATTAAATTATGCCATTTGGGGTGGGGGGGAGAGAGTCAGCTAAATGCTTCCTCCCAAAGAATGAGCTTTTCAAAGCCTGACCATTATACTTTGTTAAATCACAGAAGTTTGTAACTGCCTTCCAGGTGTGGGGAGTTGCTGTTCAGTATCCCCCAACTCTCTGTGCCTTTATGAGGAGCATACTGAGTGTAAATATTGAGAAAACTATAGCTAAATTCAGGCATTTACTTATCACTAAACAGTCTACAACACTAGGCTGAGAGAGAATGTTTTTTCAGATTGGAAATTTATTTCCTGTGTGCCTTGCATGAATGTCAGTAGAGACTTGAAACTGTATTGCCAGAGTTTACAACCAGATCTATGAGTTATGTCCAAATTCTGAGATGCTATTGCAAAGGTTACTGCTGGGCACCTGTGTCCAACTCAGCTGAGAGAGGAAACCTACGGCCAGACTGATACAAATACAAGCAAAATAAAAAGAATAACTTTGGTACAAGTTTGTCAGAGAACAAGCATGAAAGAGCTTGAGAGTTGCCACTTAGGTGGGTGTCAGTCTCTTCTCCCAGGTAGCAGGTGACAGGATGAGAGGAAACAGCCTCACTTAGTGCCAGGGGAGGTTTAGTTTGGGTATTAGGGAAAATTTCTTCATTGAAAGGGTGGTTATGGAAGTTTGGACTTGGCTTCCTGCCAAGTGCTCAAGACCACAGCAAAAGGCTTCCCCCCCCCCTTTATTATGAACACCGGAGAAGGAAAGGGAGGGGGAAAAAAACCTACCAAAAAACCCAAAATAACAGAACCAAAGCAGTATATATATTTACACTTATATACAGTTACAAAAACTATATACATATAAGAAAGAGAATCCCAACACCCCCCCAAAAAACCCTAGAAAAAACCAGATATACGCGGCCAGTAAAGAACTAGCAAAACAAAATCTTAATAATCTCCTTAAGAAAGTAGAGTCCACACCACCAGAACTCTCCCCTCAAATTGGGAAGAAGCAACAGCCTCCCAAAAAACTCACAGACCTACACTCCCACACGAGAAACCCTTCTGCAGAGAGGTTGCTTTGCTTTCTCCAACTCCACCAGAAGAGATCTACCTTCCGACTTCCTCCCCCCTTCTATTTATATTTCTGCTTAGGTAAAGAATAGAATGGAATTTTGGGGTATGGGGACTTCCTTAGTTTCGACGTGGTTGCCAGGAAGAGGCCTAAACCAAACCACTACAGTTTGGCACAGGCTGCCCAGGGCAGTGGTGGAATCACCATCCCTGGAAGTGTTCAAAGAAAATGTGACACTTTGGGACATTGTTTAGTGGTGAACGTGGGGGGGTGGGGGCGTTGACAGTTCAGCTTGTTGATCTTAGAGGTCTTTTCCACAACCATTCTGTGATTCTGTGATAACATGGAGAAGCACACAATTTAACCTTGTATTGGTCAGGTCATTGTGTAGGTCGTCACACTCAGGTAGTAGCACTGCAGATATAGAGCTAGAAATTATTGTATTTGTGTTAAACCACATGAGAGAACATATATGACTTCTTAAAAAAAATAACCCAACCTCCAAAAATCCATCAGTCCTCATCTGTGCCCCAGCAGAGTTTAAATTATAATCACTTAGAAATTTATTAACCAAGAGGTTAAGTGGAGTTTTCCACTCTCAGGACTTGCAGCCATCCAGTGCTGGATAACAGTGGTGTACAGCAAGGAGCTGCTTCCCCAGCAAGGAGCTAGTCCCTCCTTCTCTGCAGGAGATGGTGAGGTTGGACATGTCCCTGATGCCAGCCTGAATGAGCTGAGTGCCTTCCTGCAGAGAGGTTTGGGTACAACCCTGCCATTTGGGGCTGACTCCTGTGACCGAAGGCAGGCTGGGGCTGTGCAGGGCTACCATGTCCTCAGGATCCCTCTGGATGTTAACAGAGGGCTCAGTTTGGGTTAAAAACATAAGAGCTTTTTTTTTTAACTGTTACCAATAAGCTCGGGAGCCAAAGGTAAGTGCTTGCTAACTGCAGTACCACATTCTGTTTCGTAGAAGAAAAGAAAATATTTTTGTTTCGGGGCTGTATCGTGCCCATTTTTAGTCCTGGGGGAGAGTGTATTCTGTGGTGCTTTGGTTTGTTTCTCATTTGCCTTTTAAGTGACTTTTTATTCTGTTCTCAGTGTGGTTTTTCTGGTTGTTGCTTCCAAGGCTCCTTGGAATCACCAGGGTTGGGAGCTGGTCATTTCCCCATTCAGCTGCTGGGTTTTTCCCCTTGCCTCATTTATGGCAAGAATTGGTTGGCAGCCTGCTACAAAATAACAATAAAATAATAAATATCACTTTTACTAGGGAAAGATGACCTTCCATACAGTTAATGATAGATTCTGCCTTTTTGTCCTGGAAGGGTGTTTAAATTTTCAAGTTGAGTTGATCCTGTATTACATCCCAGCAGGTGTTATCACTGCCACTCTAGTGGGAATGTGGGATATTTGAGTGGCCTGGTAAGGGTCCTTGCTTTGTACTTCCTATGGGTGATGTGGTGGCCAGTTGTATTCAGAGCAACATAAAAAGCCTAAAACTAGGTGAACACATTAGAAGTGACTGCCTGCTTGGGTTTTTGTTTGGGTTTTTTTATCTTGCCCCAGTGTGGGGTTGCGTGTAATGACTTTCTAGCAGCAGGATTTCTGGGACATGCTTGTGGTTTTGTGTTTTCTTTGCCTTGTTGTGGTATAAGTATGAAGATCTTGGCAGAATTTGTTTTACACACCTATGTTGAGTAGTGCTGTAATACAGAATTAGATGTTGAAGCTCCTCATTTTGGTCACTCAGAAATCTTTTCCTGACTGTGAGGAAAGGGCTGGTGTAGGTCTGGTGAAAAGCTAATTCTTTAAATGAAAGTATATGAAATTGAAAGTCATTAAAATTCTGTAATGGTTTCTCTAAAGCAGTTGTGGAGCAATCCCTGGCTGTGGGATCAAGCGTGAAATGTCCCAGAGGCAGAGGAGTGTTGGAGTGGCATTGCACCTGGATTAGGTGCTGTTCTGGACAGGGCAGTAAAAATTAGGTTGTAATGACAGACAGACTGCACTGAAATGAGTGTGTAAAGCAGTTTTTTACTGATTCTATGAAAAAACCTATTCAAGAAGAACAGAAGTCAGAGCTTAAAACTCCTTTGCCTGTTGTGACTCAAATGATGAGAGATGTAAGGTGTGTGCCAGTGGTGGTGAAGCACAGCCTGGATTTGGATTAGCTTGCAGGAATGTGCTTTAGGAGAATCTGATGAGGATAAAGGTGGGAAATCTTGATGCAGGTTTATGGAAGACACTATGACAGTGATGTTCTGTAGTGACCCTCGAGATGTTATAGAAACATCTGTTAAAGGAAGGATCCTCACCTAAGGCATTTAAAATTAGTCAGAACAGGATAAAAGTACACCAAATACCAAATCCCAGCATTGTGTTTTTCCTGTAAGAACCCGAAGCAGCAGCCCCTTTGTGGCTCCTGGGAATGCAGCCTGCCCTGAAATGCAGCGTTCATTCAGAGTTTTACGTTTTGCTTCTTCCTTCATCATTTCCCGTGCAGGATTCTGATGGGAGAGCAGGAGAGGGGAAGAAGGAGCATCAAATACTTTCAAGACTTTTGATGGAAATCTTTTAACCACTCCATCCCATGATGGCTGAATTATATTTGTTGTCACTTTTGAGGCCCCTCATTTCCCAGAGGGACTGTGAAGCAGCCTGAGAGTTTGAGTGCTGAGAACTGGGGTTTTTTTTTGTTTCCATGACATGTCACTGCTGTCACTGACTGTTCTTGCATTAATATCAAGCTGTATCTAAGCAAAAAAACCTTTAAAGAGATGAAGGAGGCCTACAAGAGAGCTGGAGAGGGATTTTTTTAGAAGGGTATGTAATGACAGATCAAAGGGGAATGGCTTCAAACTAGAAGAGGGTAGGTCTTGATTGGATGGTAGGAAGAAAGTCTTGCCTGTAAGGGTAGTGAGGCCCTTGCCCAGGTTGCCCAGAGAAGCTATGAATTCCCTATCCCTGGAAGTGTTCAAGGCCAGATCAGATGGGGTTTGGAGCAACCTGGGCTAGTAGAAGGTGTCCCTGCCCACGGCAGCGGAGTTGGAGCAAGATGGTATGTAAGGTCCTTTCCAATCTGAACCGTGCTGGGAATCTGTGATTCCATGATCTAGCTTTCTCTTTTCTACTTCAGAAAGAGTCAGGGTCCTAAACCATCCACATCCCCTGTGTTGCCTTTCAGATGGTTTGAAACTCAAGCCCAGCAGCAGTCTCCTGTGCCTTGTGCTGAGTGCAGCTCCTCCACATTTACATGCTTTGAGTCACCAACCGCAGGGTGGTCGGAAGTGAGC
Organism: Manacus candei; assembly: GCF_025592945.1. Lineage (NCBI taxonomy): Eukaryota > Metazoa > Chordata > Aves > Passeriformes > Pipridae > Manacus > Manacus candei. The sequence continues at coordinate 2,106,626 of NW_026138084.1, forward strand.
TGGGGGAGGGAGGTCAGTTCCTGTGAGCATGGCATTTAACCCACAAAATGAGAGCTGCAGCAGGAACTCTTCTCCCTGCTTTTTGGGTTGTCTCACAGCTTGAGTGAGTAAGAGAAAAACGTGGGGGTCTCTGGTCAAGCAGAAGTAAGTGATACGCCTCTGTTCTGGGGGGGAGTTGCGGTCCACGCCGGATTCTTGCTTGCTTTTGAATGTAATGTTTGCTTTGATTGCGTCTGTTTCTGAAAGCTCGTGGTGATAACTTTGCTGTCGCTCTTTTTGCTGAATTTGATGTTTTGGAATGCCAGGAAAACGTGAACTCACCGTGGTCAGTGTCGTCGAGCTGGGGTTTATAGCAGGGAATGTGTGCAGCACTCCCATCCCTGACAGGGGCTCTGCTGGGCCGTGGGCAGGAAGGAGAGGTGGGTTTGAGGAAAATGCTGGAGTTAATGATGCAGCATAAGAGGAAGGAGAAGGGTGTACCTGGTGGCAGGGTGGGAAAGGCTTTGCTCCTTGCTGAGCAGCAGGAGAGGGTTGGGAGCTAGTCCAGCGCAGGGCAAGGTGTGACACAGCCAAGGAACTAACTGTAGGCTTGCTTTGTTTCAGTGGAACGCTGCAAAATCTCTTCTTCTAAAAGAAGGCTGGAGAAGTCCCATGGATCAGCAAATATAGGGTGTGCCAAACCAGGAGATTGTCATAACATTTCAGGGTCTTGCTGCTATCGCAGACCTTCAAGATATTTTATTTTAAACAGGGCTTATTTTTGAATACAGCTACATGGGGACTGGGTGCCAAGTCCAAGATCTGAAACTGGCTTTTGTGGTGGGAGGAAAGCCTGGGAACTGGAGTTCATTTGGGTTCAGCTGGTCTCTTTATTACTTCACTCAGTGGAGCACCCAAAATCCTTGTGTTTTATCTTAGTCTAATAGAAAATTATATCGTAGCCTTCAAGTTTGTGACAGTCTCTAAGAGCAATTTTTGGAAAATACAGGCTTTCCTCTGGGTGCAAACAGTGAGGATAACAGGAGACACTTGAGAAAGTTCTCAGTGCCATGAAATTCCTGGTGGCTTTGAGTTCTGTCAGAAAGATTGATGTTATTAGTGAAAATACAAATTGTACCTCAACTGAGGCATTTCAGAAGTTTTGTTTAGGTTTTACTTTAGTAGGAGCCTTAAATACCTATTATTTTATTAATATAATGCAAAAATTTACCTCTGGAAAGCATCATCTGTGTCCTTTCTTGCTTGGATTGGTTTTGAACAGAGGAATTGTGAGCAGGCAGCATCGTTCATGTGAGCAGAATCACAAGCCAACCATGAAGTACTTGAGGTTAGAAGCTCAAGGACCATGCAGATCAAAGCTGAGTCTTACTGCAGGATTTTATGAGTTTGGAAGTGCATGCTCAGGTTTTTGGAGTGGTGCCTGTTGTGGGTGCCTGGGAGGTGCCTCCAGACGGGTATGATTCTGCCTTGAGCTGTCACAGGTCATCAGGGATAAGATGTGAAGTCAGTGTCAGCCAGGCTCTCTGGGAAAAACCTTTTATAAGGTTTGGATACAAATGACCATTTTTTCATCAATTTGCACATACCACTACACTTCCCAAATGCTCCTGTGGCACTTACAGCTAATCTGGTTGTCGTGGCTTAAGAGTGGTATTCCCCAGTTCAGTGTTCCCACTGAAACACTCCAAACACACTCACTCCCCCTCCCCTGTGGTGGGCTGGAGAGAGAATTGGAGACAAAAAGGTGAAGATCAGGGGTTGAGATAAGAACAGCTTACTGGATACAGCAATGAGGTTTGGAAACAAACAGTAACAGCAACTATATTAATGACAGGGGGTACAAGAATGGTGAATGATTCACATACCGGCAAAACCCGGACCCCCTCACACCCCACCCAGACTGGGAGGGACCATCCTCCCACCCCCAGCAGTGGCATGAGGTAGTCTAGAATAACCTCAGGGTCTGGGCCATGCCCCTCCTGGCTACTGCAAAAATTAACCCTATCCTGGCTGGAACAAGGACATTATCCACCCCTTATTCCATACCGTCTTCGTCATGTCATTTCCACAGTCAGTGGCTGCCCTTCCAAAATACCTGTTGAGTTCATTTAGTTCATGGCTGTGGGTTCTACCCATCCTAGCTGTCTTCCAGGGCAGGAGGGCTGGTGTGCTGTGTGTCAGGTGGTGGCAGGCTGCATGAGGAGCTCAGGTGTATCTGGAGGAGTCCATCCTCACTGTCCATGGCAGTTATGGCACACAGAGCAGTGTGATTCAGCAACATTACAGGCTGTTGTCACCCAAAATCACATCCCCTTGAGGTGCACATCGTGTTTCCCTCTGCATTACCCACCAAGTGCACCCAGGTCCTTGAGCAAAAAACAATACCATGGACTGGAAGGGACCCCTTCCCCCACTTCCCCCTGGTATGGCCTGAGGTGATATAGAAAAACCTTTGGGTCCTGGCCATGCCCCTCCTGGCTACTGCAAAAATTAACCCTGTCCTGGTCAGATCCAGGACACCGGTCTAGGAAGAGTTTGCCCCATCCAAGGCTGGACCAGAGGTCAAAGAGGAGGCAGTTCTGGTTTGGATCCTGCAGGTTTGGTGGGTGCAAGATGGGGGCCCATCACCTGCTCTCACTTCTGGAAGCACCTGGCAGAACCACAGACATCTTGGGAGTGGTTGCCTGGGCTGTGCCTGGGTCCTTATTTATGTTGTCCCTCTTGTTTCCCATTTCCAGGAGCACCCTGGAGTGTGCTTGGCAGACAGTAGGTTTTACTTTCAGGAAATTCCATGTGAAATAATCCAGTGAATCTTGTTTTCACAAATAATTTTATAACACTTGAAAAAATATGTAAGGAAAGTGGATTTTTGACTTGTGTGCAAAAAGCAGCCCTTAGGGTCCACATCAGAGACAAAGAGGGAGAACCAGTTGGCTTAAATTAAATAAAAAAGAATGAAAGCCACTTCTCTGGCTTCACCCCTGCATATTTTTCTTGATTTAGGGCCAGCACTACATTTAGGTTTTAAGGCACTTGTGGCTTTCTAGGTTCCTCTTCTGCTACTAATCAGCTTTATTTTCTGCTGTGTGCCCACTGCTTTTTGGATGCTCTTGTTTAATGGGAGGTAACATAAGGCTTCACAAAGTATTTACTCTGCAAATACCTCTGAGCGTCAGTCCTAGAGCTTTCAGAGCCAAATTTTGAGCAAGATGGACGTGTTTGTTGAGTAATTACCAGTGGAAGATCTTGTGCCACGGTTGCTTGACAGGATCTTGCAGTAGCAGAGAAAAACTTGTATGTGAATTTATAAAAAAAGGATCAAAGCACTCTACTTTGCAGTACCATGAGTAGGTCTTAAGAGCTTTTAGCCCAGACATAAGAGGTGTATGATGGTGCCACACACTTGAAGGCAAGTGAGTAGCCACTGGCTCTTGTTTACAGTGAAATGTAAGGTGGTCAGACCTGCTTTCATGGCAGTGAATCTCAGTAGAAAAGAAAAAGGAACTGGATGTTAATTCCTTTTGAAACTTGACAAAATCCTACCAACAGGACGGTCCTTTTTTGTGGTAGTGGTTGAAGAAGAATGAGGAATGCTTAGGGCAACTGGTACCTTATCCTGAGTCAGCATGGAGTAGCTGGGCTTGGCCTAGGATGTTCTCTTGTGCACTATTTTAATTTCTGGCTGTGCTGAGCAACTGTTAATCAGGAAGAAGTCCTAGTCCTTCCCCTAAAAAGCTAGCCCGTGGTGGCACTGCTGCTGTCACAGGGAACTTTTGGTCCCCAGAGCTGAGGCATCTGTGTAAACTCTTTCTGTGATGATGTGTTTGCAATAATCTGTTGATCTGCTCTAATAATCTGCTCTACTTTCACCGAATTTTCCTGATAAGTGAAATTATATGTGAATAGAACCTAGTACTTACAATTTCCTGTTTTCAGCTGGAAGGATGTTTTAATAGCTGGTCTCAAATCTGCTGAAAAGCAGGTTTTGTGGTAGAAGTGCTAATGAAGCTTCAACAGCAACAACTGGCAGCCGTACACGGGGAATTCAGGGGTTGTATATTTGGGTGGCAGAGATCAGTAAGTAGGTTTGTGTCATCTGAATCTATTTTTTACAACAAAATCTGCTTTAATATTTTATGCCCTTTTTTAAAAAAAATACGTCTGTGGAAGTTTCTGCATTTTGAGGGCAGCTCTCAGCTAATCTTCCCAAGACTCTGCACAGCTCAGATTCCAGTGGATTTACTCAAAAAGTCACATCCTGTTTAATACCATTAGTGCAAACCCAGAATAATTTAGTTGATGTGGATGGAGGGGCTTTTCGTTTCACGTTTTTGATCTTAATAGGAATCTGGCCAAGAGTAGGTTGCATTTTTGAAGCTAAATCCATGTTCTTGAAGACATCACAGGAAGGCAAACACTGTTTTTTCACTTTTATATGAATCCTTTCTACCTGATGCAGGTCACCTCGCACTCCAGCAAGATGCTGGTAAATTCAGCAAGCCCACTTTAAAGGAGGGTGTGGAAAGAATGTTTGTCATGTTTTCTTTGCCCTTTTTTAATGCATTCACGTTCAAATTTCCAAATTTGATACATTTTCCGCTTCTCAGTATTGCCGGAAGCATAGATATTCATGTGTTTGTACTCAGCAATTTTAAACCACAGTCCTTTTTAAACTCCTTTTTAACCTTCTCGTGGCCCACTGGTAAAGCTGACACGGGGGTTTTGTGTAGCTGGAGGCTTGCCACAAGTCCAAAAAAACCCAAATCAAAAGCTGCAGTCTCCATTCCATGAAAGCCAATATCTGGGTTTGCTTCCCCAGTCCCCACAGAAGGGAATCAAGAATGTTAAATTAAAGACAAACAATCACATTAATCATTTCTTTCTCTGCGTTCCCACTGGATCATATCTTAACAGCATCTTCTAGACCAGAGCCTTTTGGAGGAATGTTAATATTTTATGTACAGAGGAGTAATAAATAGGGGTTAAATGCAGCTTGAGTGATTAAATCTGAAGGAATGGCACTTGTACCATTCCCACTATGCGGAACACATTTCTGAATCACCCTAATTTAGGTTTATCTTACCAAGTGAAACAATGTTCTGTGCTGCAGCACTTGTATTTCTGTTTGGAGAAATCCTTTTGAAATGTTTTTTATCTTTTATATTTGCTCTTTTATTTCGGGTGTCTGTAATAAAGAAGTAAATCATTAATTAAAGACAACATGACCGAAATTCCACCTGTCTTACCAGTGAGTCAGTTTGACAGGATTATTAAGGCTGGATATATTGGTTGTAATAACTTGTGAGTGAATGGCTCACCCCTCTCCTACTCCCCTCCCCTCCCTCAAGAACTTGGGTGAGTGATATGCTTCTAGAAGTAGCACAAATTTTCTTCAGGGTTAATAGAACAAAATAAATATTGACTTTTCCCCCTCCTCTCTTCCCCCCAGGTTGCCCTTGTTCTCCTTTTCAAATCAAATGTCACATTGACTCCAGTCCTGTGTTGGAAGCATGCGGGGAACTGCAGCACGTCAGCTCGGCACAATGTCTCCATCAGGCTGGAAGGAAGCCCAAAACCAAAAGTCCACTGGCCAAAATGCATCCTCTGCAGAAACCCCAAGGCAAGTGGCTTTGGCCTTCTAGAAACTGTACAAGCTCCTATGGCATGGAAAGTGTAATATTTTTAAATTATTGTTTTAATTTGAGTCCCGGCAAAATGGTTACTTTTATGTTCTGATGTATAGCTTGACAGGGTTTTATTATGTTCATTTTTCCCAATGTTAGATAACCACTTAGGGCGGCCCTCAAGAAGAAATTGATTCAGCAATAACCAATTACTTAACTTGTCATTTTATATTTTGTGCACTGTTGTTATGCAGCTGAATTTAGCAATATGGTTTACATTTTGAATACATTTTTTTGAAAAGTGTTTTAGGTAATAATAGCTAATTGTCTAAAGCTAGTCTGTTTTCCATTTATTGCATGGCAGCAGGAAATGCCTAAATGAAACTAATGTATTTTAAAAATGAGAAATAGAAGCTAAACCAATCACATGTGGGCTGTGGCACTTCCACAGACCTGCCAGCTCATACTCAAATAGGTGGCAATCCCAAAGTATGGTGGAAAAGGAGCCAGGAAGAATCATGATCCAGCTGGTCTCCAGCTGCTCTTCTAGTCTCCTCAGGCTTCTGGGAAAGAAAAAAAAAAAAAAGAAGACTTCAGTACATTTCTTGAAAGAGGATGAATTGTTTCCATGTTTCTCCATTAGTGAAATGACGTGGGGTCTGTCTTTATGATGTCAGTTTGCCAAGTGTCCTGCTATCACACTTCTGCTTTGTAGAATTAATTACTCTTATGTATGTAATGGGTGCTTGCCTCAAAGGAATTGGGGATGCAGATACCATAGGGGTGTTAGAAACAAGGGAAGGTGAGCCTCATGAAGATACTAAGTTCATAAACCAGAATTTTTTTAAGATATGTATCCATGTGATAGATGGTCATTGTCATGTGAAAAAAATGACCTTTTGGTGTTGTACACACTGAGCTGCTGCACCATCACCCCCTCCCTATTCAAATGTCTATACTAAAGCAGTTCAGCCTTGAACAACAACAAAGAAAGCACTGTATTTTCTGCTTCTGGAAGTAGACCTTAAACAATAAATTAATATACTAGTTCACGCTTTAAATATCCCACAAGGTCTGTGCCTTTATGAAGCTTTCACCCAGAGATCTTGGTCGTTCAGGTTTAATTAGTGGGTGTTCCATGAATGTTGTTAATGCTGACAATAAGAAGGCATAAGTGTCTGTTCAGTAAGAACTAGGATGAAGTCAGCTGGTGTAGGTACTTTGCTGTTGTACTCGTGGCACTGATTTCCAGTCACTGAGGAAGTAATGTGTTTTTTATATGTGAGAATTTCAGAAAAGTTGGAGGGAGCCTACTTGGCTTGATTCAATTTATGCTTAAAACTTACCTAAGTAGATGAATATGATTTATTTCCATCACCAAGACAGGTACCACTGCTTCTTTCTGCTGCTCACACACCCCCAAGCTCTCTCTACCATTACAGCCTTAAGCTCAGAACAGAAGTCAGTGTATCTGCTGTCTCATAAGGATGGAAAAGGATGGAAATTGTTAAAGAGGTGAAATAAACACCCAAAGGTAAAATGCTTTCCTGACTGGTTACTCTTGCTGTTACTTTTTTTGACAGAACTCATTTTTCTGGGCTTCTTGATGTCACTGTAAAAATAGTCCAGGGAAGGAGTCCCTGTGAAAATTCCCCTGAGACTGTTGTGTAGCATCCAACACTTAAAAACCAGGATGAGCCAGCTTAGCCAAAGCTTCAAATCCAGGTGACAAGTCCCAATTATGGATGTGCCAGCCATCCTCCTGAAAGACACTTTTTTGCCTTGAATTTTAAATAATGATTTTGTTATTTCTTATTATTTTATATATTTTATTATTATTCCTTTATAATAAAACTGCTTTTAAGAAGTATCTTCAATTAGCTTATGTGTGACAAGAGAGAACAATACATAGGATACGTTGCAAGGGAAGATAGTACAATTTTTTTTTGTCTTCACTTTTATTTGCTTTGTAAATTTGAAATGGCTTTTTTCCCTTGTCCTTGATCTTCTGTTACTCTATGGGTTTTATACACAGAAAAGAAAGGAGAATACTAACTATACAATACTTCATATATAAGTAGTAGTTCAATACTTCCTCTCCAGGAAAATGAAAACATCAAAATTTATAAAAAAAAAAAAACAAAAGTTTTTTTGAAATTACTCTCTTGAAGTTGACGTTTTTAATGTATAACATCCTTTCTTTTTCTTGGTGGTCATATCCACAGAAAGCAGTTGTGACAGTGTGGTGCAGACAATAAATCTTTCTTTAGTTTTCTGTAGGTATTTTTATGCAAGATCCTTTCTTCCCATGGCTTTCTCCCTGGAGCCACGTGGCTGCCTCCCTAAGGCCTGTTTCTTGTTGATTTGTCGGGTGTGATGTGCTGGCATCACCACCTGAGGCTCCAGAAGCAGCTCTCTGCCTCCACCCAAGCCTGTGCTTTTGGGCCATTTATTCTTCCTTTGAGTGTATTTGCTCCCCAGGGGTTAACCCTCCCTAATCTCCTTCAGCATCTGTATATTTTTAGATCCCTTCTTGTCCAGGACCTTAACTAAAGTAAGTAAATCTTCCAGTGTGACTCACACCACTAGATTTTTTTCTTTATTAGGTACTCCCAGCTTTCTCAGCAAGTCAGGACAGCCCCCCCCGACAGCCCCCAGGCTGGGATGGTGGCTGGGAATGTCTCCATCCAGTCACTAATAAATGTGTGTTGAGTGTTTGCTTTACTGCAGAGAAGGTGCTTGTGAGAGAGGAACTCCTGGCCAGGGCAGATGAAGTAATGTGAAGGCTGAGATGCTCATTTTTCAGCGAGGGAAGGGCCCCATATTCCCAGCTGGTTTACAGACCCAGGGCCAAGCCTGGGCTATACCTTCTCCCACTTATTTAAACCTTGCCTTTGAGTTTTCTGATTCTGTCCTGCTGCTTCTCGTTATTTCACTTGTTCCTTCTGCAACCAGGATTTTGTGGGTTGGGTTCTGCCTCCTCCAAAGAGCCAGGTTGCTGTTCAGGAGAAGGAGGAGTGGGGAAGTAGCATTCCAGCACGTGGCTTCAGCCTTCAGGGAGCACCTGAAAATGCTTTGTAATGCTGGTATCCCTTCCATGCAGCAAACTTCTTGCTTTAATTAGAATCAGAGACTCACAGAATGATTTGGGTGGAAAAGGGCCTTAGAGCTCATCTTGTTCCCCTGCCCTGGGCAGGGACACCTCCCACTAGCCCAGGTCCTCCAAGCATCGTTCAACCTGGTCTTGAACATTTCCAGGGATAGGGAAACCACAGCTTCTCTGGGTAACCTGTGCCAGGGCCTCACCACCCTCACAGCCAAGAATTAATTCCTAGTATCCCACCTAACCCTGTTCTCTGGCAGTGGGAAGCCATTGCCCCTTGTCCTTTCACTCCATGCCCTTGATCCTTCTCCAGCTCTCTTGGAGCCCCTTTAGACACTGGAAGGAGTTCTAAGGTCTCCCCAGAGCCTTCTCTTCTCCAGGTGAACACCCCCAGCTCTTCCCAGCCTGTCTCCAGAGCAGAGGGGCTCCAGCTCTTGGAGCGTCTTCACGGCTTCCCTTGGACTTGTTGCAACAGGTCAGTGTCTTCTTTGTGTTGGGGACCCCAGAGCTGGAGGCAGCTCTGCAGGTGGGGTCTCACCAGAATGGAGCAGAGGGGGAGATTCCCCCTGCTGTGGGATGAGCCAGGACACAGGGCTTTCTGAGTGCCAGCACACATGGCCTGGGCATGTCCAGCATCTTGGCAACCAACACCCCATTGCTTCTCCCCAGGGCTGGTCTCGAAATCTTCTCCACTCAGTCTGTATTTGGGATTGCCCCAACCCAGGTGCACTTGGTCTTGAACCATGTCTGCTTTGGTTGAAACTTGCCTTGGTAAGTAGTCCTTGGTAGGGTCAGTGGCTTTGCCTCCATCCTTATGTCTCCATTTCTCAACATTACTTCAGGAGGTAAAAATTCAGAATTAACAAAAGTGTTTTCCTCCTTCTTTTTGATTCAGTGCAGAGTGTGTTGTCTCAGGTGATTCAGGTGGATCCACTAAGAGGAAAGGCATCAAGTGTTTACATGGACAGCAGTGACACCCAGTGTAAAGGCTTTGGTATTAGTGTAGAACCTTTGGGTGCTGTGGACCAGGGCCAACTCTGAAGGGGAGGTTCTGACCTGTCTGCCTGCTACACTGTGCACCTTCTGCAAGGAGCCCAGAGCTTTCCTTTTCTGGCTTCATGGGCATGGATACTTGTTTTTGGGTTGTCTTCTGTTTTTACAAGGAGAAACATGGCCAGACACTCACTGGTCACATGGTATGCACACAAAAACTTGGTGAGCAAAACCTAGAGCTCTACCATCCTGTTTATATGCAAGAGGATTTTCTTTTCCCTCTTCCCTGTTATTCCTGTGTGAGATAGGGTTTGTGGAGGTCTCTTCAGAATTGGACTATAACATCTTTATTTGAAGATAAGAATTTCAGATATTTTTGGAGACTGATCAAATCAATCCTCTTATAGGAAGTGTCCCCTTAAAGCTCAGATTCTTCGATTCGATTTTTTTCTTTCGTACTGAAATAAACTCAGTAACGTAGGGAGTTCATAATCTGACCTATACTCAGAGCTCCAAAATGCTTTAACATCCCTTCATCACTGACCTCAGATGACTGTTTATGGACTGCTATGGCAGCTCCCCATCCACTGGAGCAGGGTGGCCATCTGGGCTGATGTGGAGCTTAGAACAGGTGCAGAGCCTTCTGGAAGGTAAGGACAACAAGAATTGGCTTTTCAGGTGCATATGCCTCTATTTAGTCTCCTAAAGCAAGTAACCTTGAATTTACATTCAGAACAGTTGCTGCCTCAAACTCCTTTACAGTGCTGATCACATGTGCTGCATGGACCATTTAAAAGTTGGAAATGCCTGGAAGAAATTGTTCTCAAAAACGTTTTTTAATAAAACACATAGGTAGAGTTTCCTCATTTAATGTATCAACTCTGGATACTCTAGAGTGGAGGGGACACCTGGCAGTGCTACTCCAAGCAGGGTGTGCTTTGGGAGCAATCCCATGGCCAGTTTTCCTGCCTTTGAGTGTCAGCTCTGCCTATGGGAGTTGCTTTCCCTGTATGAAACTGTGACAGCATGGGAACCTGTTGCCATGGGTTACTGCTTGTGTATGATAAACCATTTGCTCTGCAATCAGTGGAGGGTCTGGATAAATTTTTTAAAATGACATTACATTTTAATGCCAATGTTTTGAAATGTTGTGTCAATCTTTGTACCTTGGCTTCCCCGTGAGTCCTGAGGCAGGACGTGTGCATTCTTACAACGCGTGTTTTATTTATATCATATGCAACTCAACGTAGAGTCAAAAGAGGAAGGAAATTAGTGAAGACACTACACCACAGAAGAGAGGGGGAAGGCAGAAGGGGAGGAAGAAAGGCCATTATGTTCTGCCTGTGCGGTTTGTGACCGAGCAAACACAAGGCACTGAAATCCACGGTGGGATTGGGTTTTGGTTGTTTCTTTTGAGTTGTCATTCCCCCCGAAGCCCCCATTTGCTTTCACAATATAAGAGATTCAACAGAGTGCCTGAATTTTGAGAAGTCATGGGAGGGGAAGCTCATTGGTGTGACTGAGATGGTGAGCAGACTTGTGAACACGAAACGTAAGCCGTGCATCCTGTTTGGTAACGAGGAAGCGGTGCAGCTCTGCGAGCCTTGGTTTGTTTGCACGCTGTAGAAACACAAGGTAGAAGCCCATCAGCTTTATTTAGCAGCTTGCTTTGCTGTAAGCAATACTTCAGGACTGCACCCTTGCAGTTTATGGAGAATGATGGAAGAATGCATTCCCCTCGGTCTGGATTTTGTTCCCAGTTTAGGATAAAGAAGATGGAGATTTATCCTCCTGTTTTTTCCCTTCTCTTTTATTAGTACCTCCTAAGCCTGTCCATCTCAAACCTGGGCAAGAAAGAATTCCTCCTGCACCATCTCGGCCTTTGCCAGCTGATCCCAAGTCATCAAAGAGCTTAGCACCTGGAGAGGACGAAATACCAATATCAGCAGGAGTCAACACGCTCATTGAGAAATTTGAAAGCATTAGGTAAATATGGCTTTGCGAGATCTGCTCTCATCTCCCTTTTCTGCATTTTAACTTAGAATATAACAGTGGAAAACATTAACTGTGATGGTCACACAGAAAGTCCTCTTGGGATGTTTTCTACTGGAAGTGCAAAACTTCGCTGAGGACGGAGTGTCTTTTTAATAAAAGCTGTATTTCAGTGAGTTTTAGTTTGTAATGTACGGTTGTGCTTAAGGAGCTTGAGACCTGCTGAATTTGGGGAGGTTGTACCAGAGACAAGTGGCCCAGAGTCTGCTTTCTGTAAGTTGGCTTGATGTGGGGATTGTATCATAGGGACTTGATTATTGTAATATAAAATAATCAAATTTTCTGTCTGAGATTCAATATACATCAGATCTTGCTTCTTGGAGGCTGAATTGCAGTGTACTGTGAAACAATGTCATGTAGAGCAGTATTTCCTCTGAAACACTGTATATGAGTGACACTGAATTGGGTAAAATATACGTATTTGGCTGTAAAACCAGCTCAGTTTACAAACATATGAAAACTTTCTTTTAAGACCAAACCTGCCTGATGGAGCTAAGTAATTTTGTTTTTCTTTTTCATAAAGAGAGAGATAGAAACAGGGACACCATACTGTGCCTTGGAGCGTGTGAGTGAACCTGGTGTCTTTCAAAGAGAAAAAGTAGTGCCTTCTCGAGCTTCAGTACATCCTCTCTGGCAGAAAATACCTTGCCCCAAAGATCTGGTTCTGCTAAAGAATGAGAGTTCCTGTTTAAACGAGCCCACAACCAAATGCTCCTTTTAAAGGATGATTCCTCCCTCCCCAAACCCTCAAACCAGGCTGTTCTTCAAGGCTACATGGAGAGCACTAAAGGCCCGGGATTCTGGTGGAGCCATTTCAGTAGAACTTGGGGCTGGGGCGGTGTGTTTTTGTTAGATGATGTTGGGTGATGGTTATTATTGCCATGTGCACACACTTGCCCTGCTGGGGTTGTCACTGGGATGCAAGAAATACAACTTGAATCAAAGCACAGTCAGACCCTCTCTCTCTTTCAGGGCGCTGATGAAACCTCTGAGTGTTAACGTGAATGACTGTGATGCTTTCTCTTCACCCACAGGCAACCTGTACATATTCTTCAAAGAAACCAGCTAAATTTGGCTCTGAAGATGGAACCTGGCCTGGACTCCTCCAAGCAGACGAGCTCCTGTGACTGTGACACAGTGGCTTCCAGCGGCTCTTCCGCGACTGACAAAGCCGAGCCGGACGAGGCTGAGCCCGACGTCCCGTGCGGCACGGACCTAACTAACACAGACATAATGAAAATTAAAGAGCTGAGCATAGGTGATAACAGAAGCCATGAAGACTGTACTGCTGTGAGCGGGAGCAAAGAGCCCTCTGGAGAGCTCGGCAGTAAGGACTCAACTGCGGAACTGAATGGGAACAGTAAAATTCCCAACAGAGACAGTGGCATTGACAGTCCTTCTTGTAGCGTGGCTGGAGAAACGTTCCCCAGCGAAGAAGGGGCAGAGCAGAAGAAACCCAGCATGGCTGGGAACCCAGGGGAGATGGAACCTGACAAAAAGGGCACCAAACCTTCCTCTGCAGAGCAGAAGAGAGACTCCACACAGGATGAGGACAGTGACATTGATGAAGGAAGCAGCGAGGAGCAAGAGACAGCAGAAGTGCCAAAGTTAGAGTATTTGGATGTAAACAAGGTAAGGGAGTTTGTTCATTGCTGTAAGTACTCTGAAACCTGACTCTGGTGAGAGATCCCTTGGATCACTTTCATACATGGTTTGGGTTATTTGTTTGGTTGGTTTTACATCAAAGGATCGTGACAGACAGTATTGTTTCCTGCTTCATGCAGATCCTAGCTTGTTCCTGACTTAGATAGTATCTTCTAGAAAGGTTCCCAGTCTTACTTTAAAAGGTTTCATTTAAGAGAATCCCTCACAGCCAGAGGTAAGCTGTTAAAATTTAAATACTTTTGTAGGTCAGGACTCCCACCTTGTGTTTGTTGTCTGGATTTGTCTAGGTTCAGCTTGTTAGAGCCTGTTGTTTTCAGTGGGGGTTTGTGATGTTTGGGGGGCTAATTGGATCACCCATCTTGCAGGGTTGGGACCTTGCATCTGAGTAGGACAGGCATGATTGAAATCTCGTCTCACACAGAATTTATAATATTTTTTTTTTGTGCTTTTATTGGTGTGACTACTTCTTAAGGGTGAAGAAGTTGTTTTGATGGTAGTTACCTCAAATGACTCTTCAGGAAACTGTAGCTAGAAGAGATTTTCTTTGATTCCAGAATAATGTAGCCCAGGCTGTTGGGTATTTACTGCAGCTGTATAAGATTAATGACAGATTCCTTTGATTATCTTTTTATCAAGTCAGTTATTTTTAGAAACAGTGCTGATAGAATGGATTCAGTTTCTCCAGAAAAAGAAAACAGAATCATGCAAAATCTCTGCAAGATGTTCACTTTCTGTGGTGAGGGTTTTTGTTTGTATTTGGAGGTGTTTGTGTTTGGGGGTTTTTTTTGTCCCTCAACCATCATGACACTAAAGTTAATATACTGGATTTCTGGTGTTTTAAAGAATACAGTGAGCACCTGCAAGTAGTGAAGTACAGCTGGTGAAGTGTAGCATCCACACCTCAGCTTGTGCAGATCAGGTGGCTCTGTTGAAATCACCAACTATATCAGGATTTGTGTCTGTTGAGAGCTTGTCCCTTGGGAAATGTGGCCATTTCAGGGTCGGATCAGCCAGTGACTGTAGAAGTGTGATGAAAATGGCACGTGGGTCTGTGGTGTGCAAGAAGTTCTGTCTCTCAGAGCTCAACAAGAGTGTGTTTATATACACACACACACACACAGAGTGACATACTTTAATTATTTTATATTCATAATCTGTGCAACTGAAATATTATTTAAAAGATTGGTTATTAGTTGCAACAGGCCAGTTCCTGAGTTGGAAGGAACCCATAAGGATCATCAAATCCAACTCCTGGAAAATAAAATGCATTAAATTAAAGGATCTTTAATCTGGTAATTAAATTTACCATTTGCAATGCTGTATCAAACCAACTGTGGCAACCCCAAGCTGAACACTTTACTGAATGATTAAGAAGTGCTTTGCCAACAAATCCCACCGTTTTGTAAGACATCAAAGCTTCAATGGCTGTTTTTAAGTCTTGTTCCTTCGGTTAAGTGTCCCTATAGTATGAAATAATGCTGATAAAACATAGAGTTCTGAGGTTATAATTCTCTGGAGCAGGCCTGGTGAGTTTATGAGAGAGGTATCTCTAGAGGAAGACTGGTTTGTTTTGGTGGTTTTTATTGCTCTTCTTCCTGAGGTGCATTTATGTGATGCACTGCAGATTTTCCCTTGCATTTTGAGTTGATTTCCCCTTCCAAAGGGCAGTTTGGAGGCTGAGCAAGCTACACCAAGTCACCTTGTTTTTGCAGCCACGTGGAGGGGGAAGGCTGAGAGAGCTGCTGCCTCCTTCAGTGTAAGGATTGTGCCCTCTTCTGGGGATGCAGCGTGTGGAGCCAATTCCTGTGTTAAGTGTGAAATGAATTCCCGTGGAAAGTATCTACATAAAATCACAGCAGCATTAAGGTTGGGAGGAGACTTCCAAGATCATTAAGTCCAACCATTACTCTAACATTGCCAGGCCCACCACTGAACCCTGTCCCTAAGCACCACATCTACTTGTTTTTTGAACACTTGCAGGATGGTGACTCCACCAGTTCACTGGGCAGCCTGTGCCAGTGCCTGACCACCCTTTCAGGGAAGAAATTTTTTTTCTGATATCCAATCCAAACCTCCCCTGGCACAGCTTGAGGTCGTTTCCTGCTCTCCTCTTCGATTCTGTTGCAGATTTGGGGCACTGAGGATTCAGGATTGAGGTGAGGGACCATAGCTTCCAGCAAGGAGAGCTGGTGTGATTGCAAGTGGTCTTGTTCCATGGTTATCCTTAGGCTGGAGTTTCACATCACCCTTGACAAACGTGATGATTTCCCAGGAAACCTGCCCTGCTTGAAGGAGGAGAGGAGAGTTCAGTTGGCAGCAGCTGCTGGCTTGAGAGCTGGGGAGACCTCAGCTCCTCCAGAAAGCTTTATGTTGGGAGCCAGTGTCTTTTTTCTGCATATCCCTTCCTGCTCCTGGTAGCAGGGTTTGCAGCTGCACCACGGAGGTAACCAGCACTTCTATTAAATATGCAAGTTGCTATAGTTGGAGGAGGATGCATAGGAAGTACAGCTGCAGAGTGATTTAATGATGGCTCAGTAACTCCTAGGATATCAGGGTAAGTGAAGCTCATGAATAAACATGATTTTCTACTTCAGATATCTCCCCATCCTCCACCTGAGCTTTCTCACAGCCCAGGGCTGAGGAAGTAACCTTGCCTGATACATGGCTGGTATTGTTTTATTTAGTCAGTGTAGCTCTGCAGTGTGATGTGGCTTCCTTTGGGAGTCTGCACCAGTCTTACGTGGCTCACTATTAGCACAAAATTACTGGAATATGTTTTAAAATCTCAGGAGGGACTTACAGGGATTTCCAGTTATCTTTTATCAAAATGGAAATGAACAAGGAAAGCTTATTATAGTTTTGATAATGTCTCTGAAAATGTCAGGAGCTCCAGGAGCTGATGCACATTAACCTTGATGATTACAAAGAAAAGAAGTGACATGAAAGTGAGACTGAGGGCCTGTTGTGCTCCAAAGTCATATACCCAAGGCTTCTCCTGACTGCCTTGGAGCACTGAGTAATGCTTCTGGGAGGGGTAACAGTGCTTCATAGCTTTTTATTTAGGTATTTTTCACTAAAAGTAACATGTGCTCGTTCATAATCACCAAAAAATGGCTGTCTCCATCTGTCCTGCTTCCTGCTGTGTAAATAGTAACAATGGAGTCCCATGTGGGCCTCATGCATTCACTGACACAAGCTTCCATTCTGCCTGTACGTGGCCGGAGTTTCACTTCTGATTTCATTGTCTGGTGTGTGTTGTAATATTTGGCCTGCAGTGCTGCAAGTCAGACTTTTGGATGAGATTATCTCTGTGTATGTTCTGCAAAAAATGTGTATAGGTCAATGTTTTAGTCATAATGCTGGTTGAGAAAATTCAGATATATTATCATCATCATCTTATTTTTAAGTATCTTAAGGACAATGAGATCTCAGTGCAACAAAGACAACCAAGCATAGGATAACTTTTCCATGTTGTTTTCAGCATTTTTAGTAGGAGGGAGTCTATAAACTGGGGTTTTAAAGCATAACCATGTATGATTTTAACCCAGGCTCTATCCCAGCAAGATTTGCTGAGAGCCCCTTGTGAGGAAAATGCCCACTGAATATGGTTACACACACCAGTTTGTATGAAAAATGGTTGCTGCAGGACACTGCCCAAGTTTTCTCATGTTAAACTTTGTATGTACTTTAAATTTTCCCAATTTGCTTTTTGTAACAGCCAGGCCAGTCTTTGCCTCTGTGGATCCCTGGCCCAGCCATACACGTGGGCACTCAGCTGGGTAGGCGAGGGGGTCGGCAGGAAACAGTGATGCACCCGTGTCCACTTAACTGCACAAATCAGACCAGTTCCTCTGCCAGTCTGTGCCTGTGACTGGGGTGTTTGAGGTGCAGATGCAGCCCCAGGTGTGCATCTGACATTCATGAGAATCTGGTTCTGTTTGTTGTCAGGCTGGTGTTTTCTTTTGCTTTAAAATGTTTTGTTGGACAGTTACAGCTGGAAGTGAATTTTCGAATCTTCCACAAGAAGTGAAAGAGCATCATGCTGCTTCAGGCACTGGAGTGAGCTTCCTGTGGTGTAAAGTCAGCACCTCCCTCCTCCTTTTTTAATGATCTTTCTTGTCACCCCTGCAGCCAGTCTGTTCCATCCAGCCTCTTCAGTAGGTGTGGGGTTCTGGCCCAAGCATGCTGTGGCTGTGCCACAAGAGCAGGGGGCAGAGCATAATACAGTCCACATCTGGGTTTGCAAATTTGTTTTACTTCTCCTTGAGAAACATGGACCATGAAATATCTTGTTCCTGGTGAACTGAATGATGGCTCAGGCTTTATTAAAGCTATCCTGCCACGGCACAAGATGAGGTTAGAAGAATGGGACTGCCTCACATTTAATTAATCTACAGTTTCATTTAAAATGTTATGTCCATTGAAAGGCAAATATGTTGCAAATCAGTCTGAAAAATGTGCCTATCTGCCTCTAGCAGAGATAGCAACTGAAGATAGAGTCACACTGTAAAACTGAGCTCAAGCTGAGGATCTGTTCAGCCCTTGTTTGGTATTTAAGCAGATGTCAGCAAGTTTTTTTGAAATATAAACTGAATTGCAGATGGTGAAGGTCAGGAGGTTAAAAAGCGCCTGTGCTATGTAAAGATTTACTTCTGAGTACAAACTTGTTTTGTTGGAAATAAACATTCTTCAAGTTCTGAACTCAAACAATGCAAAGGATGCTCTTGGTGGCTGGGGTGCCACCTTTCATCTGCATGCTCCTCTGTGCCCAGCAAAACTGGCAGAAAAATTCTTTCTCAGTGGGAGATCCTCAGAGTTACTGGTTTTGACTGGCCAGCAGTGCACTTCTGTATAAGCTGTAATAAAATGTACTTGCTTGTAACAAGTTCAGAACTTCACTGTGCTGTGATTTTTTCTTCTCCCCTAAATATTAATACATGTCACGTGAACGAACAGAGCAGGATGTTGTGTGCCATGTTAAAATAGCTTAAAAGAGTATTTGAGTCGACTTGAAGTATTTCAGTAGCGTGGCAGACAGAGCCTGTGTGGAAACTTCACTCATGGCATGGTTGCCTATCTCCAGATTCATGCCTGGAAGGAGAGGAATTGCTTTTAAAGGAGCCTGATGCTGCTTCAAATGCAGAAAAGCTATTCACTTTCCTTCAAATAATACTTATATTGTGGAGCTGTGGGTGCTTCATGCTGCATGTGGGTGCTTCATGCTGCTTCATCCTCCCTGTAGGATAGCTATGGGTCTGGTTTGTTTGAGTTCATGGCTTGCTTTGGAAAGCCTTTGAGGTCTTTTGCTTGTACTGCAGTTTGCCTAAATGTGTGTTTGGGGTGGGCATTTAAAATTTTCTTGTCAGCTTTGTTTGGAAACAAAATACGGTGATGTTGAAGAAGCTTAAAGAGGGTATTTATTTAATATTTTCTAACGATCTGATGGTGATATGTCTAGAAATCCCTGCCCCAAATGCAAGCACCAGAGGCAGGCATTTGGGATGGAGCACTGCTGCTGGTGAGGGGCCCAGGTGCCTCCTGAACAGGAAACAGCCCCGTGTGTTTAATAGACTTCAGCTGGATTTTTCCGCCGTGGATTTGTCCGTTCCTTTTGTGAACCTGTGTGAAGGTGACCCCCAGCAGCGCTGTGTTGCTTGGGGAAGCAGCTCCTGAAGCAGCACCTCGATAATTTTCCCTTCAGTTTTCCCATGGAAACAGTGATTAATTGCACCCAGTCGGTGCTTTCTGTTCCCTGAATCATTTATACACCTCTTACCTTCATCTTAGTTCTCTTTTTTTTTCCGGATCCAGCCCAGTACATTTTCCCTACATTTGCTCATCATCGCTGCCTGTTTTCCATGTTTGTATTCCTGAACACAAACCAGCCAACCCTCCATTCTGGACTGGTTTGGTTATATGTAAGCATGGCATTTAAACCCTTAAAAAGAGTGTTGGACAGCTAACACCTGCATTCTAATAATTCAAATATTTTTAAGCACTTAGAGAGCAAAGGGTCTGTGTAGCTTTTGGCTAAAGTCAGTGCTTTGTAACTGTATTTAGGGTTTTTAAGTAGTCCTTTCTCATTTTATATTTTTAAATGAGCTTAATGAAAGACTTCACTGAGCGATTTGGGTTACAGTGCCGAAAATTCTTTCCAGGGAATTGGCCTGTGTTTAAAGCTGCACAAAAATCTTAGAAATATGCCACAGAGAGTAATGCTGTGCTGGCCAGAGGAGAAATCTGGCCAAACAGTCTGGTTTCTAGTTGTTTTCTTTTCAGCTAAAGGACCTGAGTCCAAAAAGGAGAACAGTTGATTTACAGTCCAGTGCCTTATTTTCCAAATAGGCTAGACTTATTTCCAGGTTTTTAGAGGATGTTTCTGGTTCTTTTTATAAAACCATAATGAACTCAAGTGATGTCCTGACCAGCCACTGACTGCATTACTAATTGCTCTTTCAGAAAATAGCTTTAAAAATATCTCTGGAGCAAAGTGATCCTTTGATGAGGGACACAGAGCAGATTCTGAAGTGTGTTAACCTCCTTCACTCCAGGCCCCTCTGCTGGCAAGGATTTTGGCCACTGACAAAATGGAAAAGAGAACAGTTGATGAAACTTAGGGGTGTAGGTGCAGATGGATTGTAAGTTGTAACTTGATTGTAATTTGTGATTTGTTTTTCAGTGTACAGAGCCCCAAAAGCTGTTCAACATTGCCAGTGAGCTGCTGCACACAGAAGAAGCGTACGTGAAAAGACTCCATCTCTTGGACCAGGTAATTCCCTTCTGAATTAACTTGCCTTTCCTTTCAATGAGCAGCAGTGATGTCTGCTGTCAAGCCAGAGGATTAGGATGGCAGAAAGGGGAATGGGAAAGCAGCAGCAGTTTAAGATACAGACACCATCAGCATTTGGTTCCTCCCTGGGCTTATGGGGAGATGGAATCACAGGGACACTGGAGACACTGAGAAACGATGAAATCTGTGATTGCTCTTTGATGTGCAAGAGGTTGGAGTCTTACTAAAATCAGACCACAGGGGTCAGCCCCATGCTTAGAGTGAACTGTGTTTTTACTGCTGTGTTTTGTAATTGTTGTCTATCATGTTTACACGTGGGGGTGAAGTAAAACTGGTGTGACGAGTCCGAAGTTTCTTCCCAGAAAAACTGTTTCTACACAGCTCAGGTATTTCTATTATCTCAAAGAAAAAAAACATGAATGTGCAGGAATGAAATAAAAATGAGGATGAGACACATTGCTAACAAAGGGCTTTTTAAAAGGGAATGGGGAAAAAAGAGGAAAAATAAAGTTGTCACCTGGCTAGAAATGCTGGTAGAAGCTGTAACTTCAAGAGCCCTCTACCCTCTGACTCTAGGAGCTCTAGGGAAGATTTACAGTGTTTGTTTTATATGAGCAGAGACTGTTTCTGGACCATAGAAATCTGGGGGGTGTCTTTCCCTTTAGTTCAGTATAGTGTAGTCTTTCCTGCTGAGAAACAAAACAATCACGTGGTTTATTTTGATTTATGTAAATAGCAGCAAGTGCTCTTCAGGGACTGGATGTTCTTTGCAGCTTGCACTCCCAAATATGAGATGTCTGATCATAGCAGTTGCTTCAGTCCTTTTTGAATTGCAGCTCATATTTTCCTAATTTTATTGATAAATCTAACTCTGAGTGACAGTGGGCTTATGTTTTGTGAACCTCCTGAAAGACCCCAGGGACTGACTGCCACAAATCAAAATCCATAGCTCTGTTCTAAGCAGTCAGTTTTGCAAAACAACAATCCAAAGTCAGTGTGTCTGGGATTGTTTTTTGTAAATAAATGTTGGTGCTGTCTTGTCTTCTGCAGGTTTTTTGCACTAAGTTGTCTGAAGCAGGGATTTCATCCGAAGTGATAACGGGCATCTTCTCAAACATTTCTTCCATCTATTGTTTCCATGGACAATTTCTTCTCCCTGAGCTCAAAACAAGAATTACACAAGAATGGTGGGTAACTGTCATTACAGTTGCTTTAAGAATACATTTTCAAGAAACTATAGCAACCATAAGGCCTAGTCTAAGTCCAAATTTTTAATGGTTTAATGCATTAGTTAATACCTTAGTTATTTAATGTATTAGTATGGAGTCTCTCAAGCATTTTTGACTTCAGGAATAGGTCTGAGCACTCAAAATTTCCAGAATACGTTCTTTCAGTCCAAAGTATTGCCAGAGCTGTTTTCCTTACTGCATTCCCAACTCTCCTATTACTGCAATATTATGAAATTGCAGTACTTGAAAGGAATGAAATTGCTTGTTTTGGCCTCATAGATGAAATAAATATTTTCAAATACCAATTAAAATTTGGCTACTGTAATAAGTTGAAGGTTGGACTTGATGATCTTGAAGGTCTTTTCCAACCTTAATAGTTCTGTGATTCTGTAAGTTGTAGTTAAGGCAGAAGTGCAGTGATGGGTAGAAAGTTAGTTGTAAGTCAGATCTAGGAAACTTGAGATGGCACATTGGTGCCCTACATGACCAAGACAAGACCAGAGCTTGCATCTCTCTTGGCTGAGTCCAGTGTTCACACAGTTCATCACTGACCAGAAGGAATAAATGAGTCTCAGCACCTTTGTGCTTGAGCTTGCAGGGGCAGCTGTAATAAAGGGGAGGAAAACTGGAGAGTCTGGGAGTCAGAAGAGGGTAGAAGCTTGTTCACTGGCTAAAGAGGGTCTTGTGTGGTCAGACTGGGGGAAGAATGGCTGGCTCTCTGTCTGGCCATGAGTTTGGAGGAGAGAGAGATGTGTGGCTACTGCTGCTCCAGCCTGGGATGGAGGGGTGGGTGTCTCCAGGCAAATATGTGCCCAGCCCCCAGGGATTACTCAGCTGAACTGAACCATCTCTTTGCATTAAAACCTCTTCAGATGTTTGGCTGTGGTGGAAAAGATTATTTTTAAAATGTAAATGTTTCCCACAAGATTTTGTGCTGGGCATAAGAGATATACAGATGTTCCTTTAACAATGCATGGTCAGTTTGAATCTGCCCTTCACTTAAGAGACTGACAGTGGGGGCAGAAATACCATCCCTTGTACATCAGGATTAATATTTGAGGTTTCGTCTGGGGTACTGTATAAATTACTTTAAACTAAACTTAGCCTGACTGTCTTGATTGCACATGTGTTTAAGTGCTTGTGCATGTGGGAGACAGCTGTGGAAGTCTTACAGCTGTGTTTTCTCTCTGAAGACACTTTTGATTTCCAGAGATTTCCGTACTTACCTGTCTCTTTCTCACAGGGGTGTCAACCCAAGGCTGGGAGATATCCTACAGAAACTTGCTCCTTTTCTGAAGATGTATGGAGAATATGTGAAGAACTTTGACAGGGCAATGGACATAGTGAACACATGTATGCAGAGGTCCTCTCCCTTCAAAGATGTTGTTCAGAACATACAGGTATGTTGTTAATTGGCATAATAAGGCTCAGAGATTGTTGGGGAATGGTGCTCCCCAATTTAGTGTCCCCACCAAGACTCCAAAACTACACCTCACTTCTCCCCCTACAAGAGAGAGAATCCCTTTCCTCCCACCCTGGCAATGACAAGGTGGTATGGAATGGTATGGAAAGGTATCAAATAACCTCTGGGTCCTGGCCATGCCCCCTCCCAGCTGCTGGAAAAAATTAACTGTGTCCTGGCAGGAACCAGGACCGAGAGGTCCTCATTTATTTGTGTGAGTTTATTTGTTTCCCAGTGTTCAGCTACAAGACAATACCCCACTAATACTAAAAATACACAATTTTAGTGGCAGTCCTTTCTCTCTTTTGCTGTGACACATATTCTTCACATAGGTAGCTTTTCTCCACTCAAGATTTTATTTGATTTTTTTGTATGGCTTTAAAGTAACAGAGGGCAGGGTTAGATTTGGTATTGGAAACAAGTTCTTCCCTGTGAGGGTGGTGAGGCCCAGGCACAGGTTGCTCAGAGTTGCTGTGGCTGCCCCATCCCTGGAAGTGTCCAAGGCCAGGTTGGAGCAACTTGGTCTAGCAGGAAGGGGTTGGACTGGATGGTCTTTAAGGTCCCTTCCAACCCAAACCATCCCATGATTCTGTGATTGAAGAGGAGTGTCAGAAGTCACAGAACAAAACTTCACCACTGGCCCAGCAGTTCTGACTCTTTTTGCTTTGTCTTCTTCATTACTAATTTAAATTGTTTTTTAATAAGTACATTTTCATTCTGAGGCGGATGTGTTTGAATTTGGACATATATCACTGACAGCATCTGCTGTTGGACTGGTTTTCCTGAGGCTCCTGAAGAGGCTGCAATGCAACCTCTCTCAGGATCACAGTTCCACAGGAAGGTGCTTAACAGGGATTTTCATGTGTTTTCTCATCATTATACAAAAAGCTGCTTGGGGAGAGGGGAAGGGCTCTGCTTATGCTGGTGTGTCTGTAAAACTGCTCTGTTCCCCTCAGGCCCTGGGCCAGCTGAAGGGATGCAGGAGGCTCCAGCAGCTCGAGAGCATCCCCGTGCCAGTCCTGGGAAAGCAGATACAGTCCTTTGGAAGGGAAGGGCTGGCAAGGAGGGGGTTAAGCTGAGCAGGGAGCACAGCTGCCTGCCCTAAATGGGAGGATTGTGGCTGGGCCAGCTGTCAGGAATCAAGTAATCCCCCAGCAACCTGGGAGATGAGAGGCCCTGTGTGGAGGCTCAGGGCTGCAGCCATGACTCAGACAGAAGCTTGGAGAAGCAGAGACTGGGGGGGGTCCTCTCCTGCCATGCTGCTGCTCCACAGGGCCTTGTCTTACCCTTCTTCTGCCTGCACCCAGCCTGCACATGTAGCAGGGCAGTGTTTTTCTGTCTTCAGCCTGTGCCAAGCCATGTACATGGCTTTCTGTGGGGTGAATCCCTTTGGGGCTGCTTTCCCTACAGCACAGCCATCTGCCCTCCACGAGATTCATCTTCCCACCACCAAGCTTCCAGCACAAATGATGTGTGATACCTGTCAGGCTGTGCCTGTCCCAGCCTAGGAGAAGTTGTGCTGTTCCTTGAGCAGAGCACTTGGCAGGCAGTGTGGGCACTGGCAGTGCAGGCAGGAGGTGAAGCTCTGGAGCCTGCTGATGACAGGACTGTGCTGTAGGGTATTTACTGGCAGCTTCACAGCAATGGCTGTGGCTGCAGGAGGCAGAGATTTGCCCCAGAATGCTTAGTCCACTCATCTGACCTATCTCTGGGCTAACAAAAGCCACCTTTAGTTTCCAGCATACCAGCTGAAGAGTGTTGTGATCCTGCAGGAATGCATGGTCTACCTAAGGTGCTAATGGAATAGTATATATATAATACACAGCTTAAGGCATTCACAGTTACTAATTATGTTAAACTAGGGAAAACAGAGAGCAAAAATCAAATTACTAATAAGTGGATGACTGTGACTTAACAAGTTGATTTTAGCTGACCTTGAAGATAAACTTACTTTCTGTTCAGTTCACATCTACCTGCTGGGGCCAAAGCTTAAAAGCTGGTGAGTTTATTATGGCTTTTGGTTTGTCAACATTCTCCTGCCATCACATAAATACTTTTAAATATATACAACATAGAATGAATAATGTTTATATATTATATGTATGTGCTTTGTATTCTCGCATGAATTAAACACAGAATAAACATTTATCTTTCCCCTAGTAAAGTCATTAGAATTCCAGTGTAAACTCTGTAAACTTTTAAAATTACATAGCATGAACCTTTTCCTATTTGGAACAGTTTATTTTGTCAGTGCTGCCTTTTCAGAAAGGGGCACTTGTGTGTGGATACAACTGACTGAGCCTTGGAGTGACCTCCTCCTCTGCTTCCCTATTGCTGTCCTATGTTAAGGTTCATCCTATTGTAGAAATAAAAAGGCCATGGAGAAAGTTATAGTAAGTGGATTTGGAAATATAATCCAAGTGGTAATGGTATGCAGTTTTGTGCCCTGGAATCTCTGATTCTTTCCATCCCACTTGTATTTTTCTGGGAAATATGGTGCTGTAAAACTCTTGAGAGATGATAAATTCACTTCAGCTCCCCTAAACAGAAATGCTGCTCACCTTGCTGCACTGTGACAAGATACTTTTTGAAAGTAAATTTACACCTTTGGGTTTCTGGAAGGAGAGCCAGTATTTTCCTCTCAGGCATTCATCCCATTATCTCCAGGCTTTGCTATGAGAACAGAGCGAGTCAGCAGAGTGGTGTGGGCTGGAATATTTATGAGGAAATTGCAGATACTTGAAACAAGCGCCTTTCTCTGAGAAATTAATGTGGTTGTGGAGAGGCTGTTTACACTAGAAACACTCACGTTAGTGAGCTGATGTAAAAATAATGCTGTGGAGAGGAGCATGTGTGTGTATGTGGTTAACATGCTGCTGGGGAGTCAGATTACATCGCTAGCAGGAACTTCCTGTGTGCTTTAAAGCAAGTTACTGCTCCTTTCTGAGATTCTCATCTCTCCTTCTCTTTGAAATAGAAACATCCCTTGGCTTTTTTTTTTTTTTTTTAATAGGGATCCTGTGAAAACAGGTACTCTCCAACACTGAGTGCTGTTGCAAGCAGAGCACATTGGTGCCTTATCGGGTGATATTTAATGTAATCTGTCTCAACCCCCCCCATGATTCTTGGTCAAGATGAAAAATAAGTAGAATTTGAGGCAGCTCCTCCTTTCATGGGTGTGAGCAGTGTGTGCTGCTCCTACAGTGAGCTCTAGCAAGCAGTATATCTCCAGGGGCATTCTGGTTTTGTGTAGTCTGAGGGGAACAATGCTACACAGGGCCATGGAGGTGACAAGACCTTTTCTGAGCCTCTGAGGAAACACAGAGAATCTGCAAGAACATTGTTGCATATCTGCAGAAAATGCCACACGTGGGACAAAGGTTCACATGAAAGCTGTCAGCTCTTGTGTCTGGAGGGCAGGAAGGCTCCTCAGAGGGATCTGGAGAGGCTGGATCGATGGGCTGAGGCCAGTTGTATGAAGTTCAAGAAGGCCAAGTGCCAGGTCCTGCCCTTGGGTCACAACAGCCCCCTGCAGCACTACTCAAGGGCAGAGAGGCTGGAAAGTTTCCCACTGGAAAAGGACCTGGGGGTGCTGGTGTGGCTGAACAGGAGCCCAGGGGGGCAGGAAGGCCAAAGGCACCTGGGCTGTACCAGCCATGGTGTGGCCTCAGCCTAGGGCAGGGACTGTCCCCTGTGCTGGGCACTGGTGGGGTCACACCTCAAATCCTGGGGGCAGTTTGGGGCCCCTCACGACAAGAAGGACCTTGAGGAGCTGGAGTGTGTCCAGAGAAGGGAAGGGAGCTGGGGAAGGAGCACAAGTCTGATGAGAAGCAGCTGGGGGAGTTGGGGGGCTCAGCCTGGAGAAAAGTAGGCTCAGGGGGGACCTTCTCACTCTCCAGAACTCCCTGACAGGAGGGGGGAGCCGGGGGTATGGCAGATTCTGCTCCCAGGGAACAAGGGACAGGACAAGAGGGAACAGCCTGAGGTTGTAGTAGGGGTGGTTTAGGTTGGCTATTGGGAAAATTTCTTCACCAAAAGGGTTGTCCAGCCCTGGCACAGCTGCCCAGGGCAGTGGTGGAGTCACCATCCCTGAAGGGATTTAAAAGAGGTGTAGATGTGGCACTTGAGGACTTGGGTTTAGTGGTGGCCTCGGCAGTGTTTGGTTTATGTTTGGACTTGATCATCTCGATGGTGTTTTCCAACCTGATGAGTCTGTCATTCCATGATGGTTGAGGAGTTGCTCTGTATTACTCTGGTTTATGTAAATGGACATTTTTCATTGCTGTTTAACACCAAAGGCAGGAACAAAACCAAACCCTCCTGTGCTTGTTTTCTCTCTGTTACAGAAACAGGAGGTGTGTGGAAACCTGACTTTACAGCATCACATGCTTGAACCAGTGCAAAGGATTCCTCGTTACGAGCTTCTCCTGAAGGACTATTTAAAGAAACTTCCAGAAGAATCTCCAGACAGGAAAGATGCTGAAAGTACCTATAAACTCCTCTCTGTCTAATGAGCACAATAAAATCTTGGGCACTTTCTTCTTCACATGTTCAGATACTTACCCCCAGGACTGTAGGAGAAATGGGGATTTTAATAAAACAAATTATTGCCAAACAAAGGGGTTTTGAATGCTTTTGGAGTAGAGAAGAAAAGGATTGGGGTGCCAGCTCTAGGAACAAAAGGAGCAAATAGGCAGAGACCATATATTGAAGTTTGTCCTGGTAGAACATCTGACATTTTTGTTTAATCTGTTGTATGGCCAGGGACAAAGATGGACAGACATCCTTGCAATAGCCAGAGGAAGAAAGTAAGAATGGTTTTAAATGTGTATTGTATTTCAATGTGTATTTCTTGCCAGGAAAATCAGTTAGACTCTGGTCACACGGAGAAACAGGAGAAATGGACTTGTCTTTGTTTTGAGGAATTTTTGATCTCAGCCAAAAGAGGGTCCACATTACTGTAAGCAGGCAAGGCCTGTTCTAGAAAAACAGTCTTAAAAACATGCTTGTAAAGACCTAAGTGAGACTTAACTTTTAGCAGGTGATTCCTAGAAGATGGACTTTTTTGTCACTGTGACTTTTAGGAAAGAAAGGTGAAACATTAAACGGATCAGCTGAATGTCCAGAAGTGATTGTGTCTATAACAGCAATTTTGACAAAAAAATAATAATCAGGGAGGTGAAAAAAAAACCCCAAGGTGCTATTAACAAATGTAATGTGGAGACTGCATAACTGTTGGTGCCTTTCTTGCAGAGTCGCTGGAGCTGATATCGACGGCAGCGAACCATTCCAATGCAGCCATCCGGAAGATGGTGAGTAGCAATTCCAGAATGAAGTGGGATCTTGGCTGAACTGATAGCTTCTCATTGCAACAGGCTCAGTACAGTAGACTGGGGAGGTATTTCAAATACTGTCAGTCAGGCTTTAAACATCCGTTGGCTCTCTGAGTTCTCTTTATTGTAAATGCAGTTACTGTGTGTTGTTGGGCCTAAATTTCATTTTCTTTCTTTTTAAGGACCCAATGGGTTGAAAAAGGAGGTCTTCACAAAACTCAGTATTTGCTTTTCCTTGAAAAGCACTGAAAGCATTCCAATTAGGTCCATTCATAAGGTGTCCTTGCAGGTTTTCACGCTGGTTTTGTAGTCCTATAGGCCTTCAGCAGACTGAAGGTTGCTTTGATTTGATTTTGGCTCATCTTAAATGCATTGAGTGTGCATTTAGCATGTGTCAGTACCTTTGGAAAGCTGCACTTCAGAAGCTGGGCAGTCAGACCACAGATATTTTGAACACTGGCAACAGTTTTACCTATAGAAGAGCTCTAGTGCATTACCATAAAAGTAAATAGACTTTATAGTTGCACCCAGGTGTCTCAGGACCTTTTGTATTTAATAGATCTGAAATGCTGTGTGTCCAGCTTAATACCCACTGGCCATTTGTGGGTGCAAGGTTTATGTCCCCTTCCCTCTCAGACTCTTACTTCCTCCCCAGCAGTGGGGACACCACGAGCCCACGTTTCCTGTGGCTGCTCTGGGGCAGTAACCAGCTGATGTCTGTGTATTTTCAGTGTGTCTGAAAACACAGTGAGGAAACCATCTGTTTCTGTTTGAGTCTGGTGTGTTCTTTTGATAAGGATGTATTTTGGTGGAAATTTTTCTGGTTTGAGGCCTCTAAAAACTCTTTTCCTGGGGGCTGTGTGCAGTATCTCTGCAGACAGCAGGAATATGGAGCTACTGGCTCGTGGCTTTCTGTGTTGGATGCTTTTTCTGTTAGTACACAAAAACCTATTGGAAAAGGCTGCTGTAATAATTTTGCTGCATGAGGTCCAAGCCAGACCAAAAGGAAAGAGAGTGCTGTAGCAAAATCTCCAAAAGTTAGTGGAGGTTTGAACTGAGTGTTGGCTTCTTCCTCCTGTTGTGGTGCAGTAGAAGAAATAAATCATGCTTCCAAAGCTGATTTATCCTAGAAGTGCAGATGTTCCCCAGGTTTTGGATCTATTCTTAGTGTTCTAGTTTCCCCTTTAAAAAAAAAAACTGTTTGAGAAGTTCACTATTGGTTGTTTGCTTGTTTGTTTCTTTGTAAATTAGCAGGATCTCTTGCTTGTCTTCCCATTTTGTGGAAAAAAAATCTGCCTTTTGATGCTTAGGTGATTTGCATACTTGTTATTAGTCCACATCCCCCACCTTCCATTTTGTTTGCAGGGTGTTTATTGTAATGGTTAGAGTTTGTGTTTCTTTTTTTGGTGGCTTTTTTTTTTCACTGTTCATTTCTTTAATCATTGGTCAGAAGAACTGATTAGGACAGGAATTGGTGTGATACGTATTTATGGTGAAAATTCTTGAGCCAAATGGAAATAAACAAAGTGTGTGAAGACCTGAAATTTCAGCTTAATCCATGGGTAGGTAGAGGTATGATTTAGAGGTGTGTTTGGGCATATATTTGGGTATGGATACTGACCATGACCATCAGTCTTGGTCCTCACTTCCTGACCATTTGCTGACAGTGCCATTTGGACCACATCTGTCTAGCTTGAGGTTGAAAGCTAAACCTTTCCAAAGGCTGTAATTCGGGAGCACGGGTTACACACCTTTCTTATTTTAACTTGTTACAGCTTCTGTACTGCTTAATAAAGTGGATGAAGGTGTTACCTTTATCCATTTGAATACTGTGTAGAGGGACTTTAATATTTGGATGACTTAATGTAAAGTAGAAACACTGTTTTGCTGGACAGGAAGTAGTAATCCCTTCATAAAAATTTTTTACCAAGATATAGGGATTCCTGTAGTGCATGAAAACTATATTTTAAGAATTTTGGCCTGGCCTATTTCAGAGGTACTTTTGACCATGGAGGCTCCTGTGTAGGACTGCAGAATTCCTCAGACAGCTGAGGTTTTAGGCTTAGCTTAGAGCTGCAGAATGTGACCGTGCTTCCTGATGGAGGCCTCCCTCCAATAGTATCAGCAGCAGACACAAGAGGTGACGCTTCTCAGAAGCTGAGAAATGAACACTGTGGAAGGAATCTTAGTCTGAGATGTAGAGTGGAAGCTGGGCTAATAAATTAAAACTTGGAAATTATTTGGTAATGTATTGGTCTCCAACTTGGCCATTGATTTTACTGGACCCAGTGTCATTGCTTCCAAAGATAATGGTACCAAAGGGTTTGGGCTTGAAGATCTTGGAGATCTATTCCAACCTTTATGATTCTGTGATACATATTTATTGTTGAATAGTAATGACTAAAAATATCAAATAGATTCATCTCAAAATATCATTAAAATGGTACAATCCTGGGTGACTAATCCAGAGTGGGGAGGAGAACTGAAGAGTATGCAACAGGTATTCATGAAAATCCAAAGCTATAGCAGAAGCAAAACACTTATTTTCTTTCCAACTTATTTACACTTACCACAGAGATGACACAATGGGCAATTGACCAAGTGGAATAAATTTTTAAGTTTAAATTGCTGGATTTTTGTACTTGCAGGAAAAGATGCACAAGCTTTTGGAAGTCTATGAACGCCTGGGTGGTGAAGAGGATATTGTTAACCCAGCCAATGAGCTCATTAAAGAAGGACATATTCAGAAACTTTCAGCAAAGAATGGCACAGCACAGGATAGGTATTTATTCCTGGTGAGTGCTTTATGTTGCTCTTTTCTTTTCAGAGTTGTGCTCAGGTTGGATGGGCCTTGGAGCAACCTGGGAAGGTGTCCCTGCCCATGGGAGGGGGTTGGTGTGAGATGACCTTTAAGGTCACTTGCAACCCAAACCACTCTATGATTCTGTGGTACATTCCCATCTTTCTAAGCTCAAATACAAAAAGCCATCACCAGCTGAGCCCAGCTACTCCTTCTCAGCAGCAGTTTTCCCTTGAAGCTTTTGCTCGAGGATTTCCTTCCTTCTTCCATGCTGTGATTTTACTGATGCCGTATCAGGTCCAAAGGGGTCTTTCCCAACTCCCTCCCCAGAGGCTGAGTTTTTGTGGAGTGCCAGAGGAGGCTCTTTCCAGCCACACCACGTTGCTGCAGGTGGTGGCCAGCTCTTGCTGACACTGAGGGAAGAGCTCTTGTGCTCTCAAGACAGTCAGATGCAGAGGGAGGGGCAGAAGTGGGAAGTGACTGGCTGACATGTTTCTGTCTGCCCATTGCTTTCAGTAATGATCCCTGAGCCCAGCTTTCACCTTAAACCTCTTCTTAAGAACTGCCTCTTAGAATAAAACACACCAGAGGCCTAAACTGTCACAATGCAGGGCGTGTCCAGCATTGAAACCCCTGAGTTAAACTCTTGTGTTGTTGCAGTTTAACAGCATGGTGCTGTACTGTGTGCCAAAACTGAGGCTGATCGGCCAGAAGTTCAGTGTCCGAGAGAAGATGGACATTGCAGGACTGCAGGTTTGCATCTCTTCTTTTTCCCTGTTTTAATGCTTCTCCACTTGATAGCCTCAGATCCCTGCTGAATCCAAGAACATAACACTGTATGCATATAAAAACATAATAAAATTCTAAAATCCAGCTTTGGATCACTTCCGATCAATCCAGCTTTTCCACTACAAGAAAGACCTTAAGGTGGCAGAGTGTGTCCAGAGAAGGAAAATGGAACTGGGGAGGGCTCTGGAGCACAAGTCTGATGAGGGAGCTGGGGGGATTCAGGCTGGAGTAAAGGAGGCTCAGGGGGGACCTTCTCACTCTCTACAACTCCGTGGAAGGTGGGTGTAGCCAGGTGAGGGTTGGTCTCTTCTCCCGGGTGACGGGATGAGAGGAAACGGCCTCAAGTTGCACAAGGGAAGGTTTAGATTGTATTTTAGGGAAAATTTCTTCACTGAAAGGGCTGACCAGCCCTGGCACAGGCTACCTTGGTCAGTGGTGGAACCAGCATCCCTTGAAGTGTTCAAAAACCGTGTGGATGTGGCACTTGAGAACGTGGTTCAGTGGTGAACATGGTGATGCTGGGTTGACCCTTGGACTTGGTGATCTTAGAGGTCTTTTCCAACCTTAATGATTCTGTGATTGTCTCTCTTTTTGGGGTTGTTTTTTGAATTGTTATAAGGTAACCATTTGGAGGGAAGTAGAGTAATGGTCACTGTGTACATGCTTTGATTGAAAGCCTTCCCTGGTGCCCTGGCTGACACAGAGGCCACCTTCTCCCCTGCTGCTCTAGGGGACTGGTTGATGATACAGATCCACAAGTTTTTTAGCAAGAGAAGTAACTATGAAAACAATCCCTTACTTTTTCTACCTCTGTACCATATTCAGAATGATCCTTTCGACTGAGCCTTTCAAAGAATATTTGTAAGTCATTAAAAATGATGGAAAGACAAGGTGGATGAGTAGGAAGCTGACTTGTTCTTTTTGCAGGTCCAAGAAATTGCCAAGCAAAACATGACTCATACGTTTTCCATAACAGGAAAAAAGAGATCGCTGGAACTACAAGCCAGGTGTAGTACTTGTTCAGTCTTGGGAGTTTTGTGAATATATATGGAGAAATGGATGATCTAGGGGCTGTGCAAGTGTGACAAAGCTTTAAACCATGAGGGGAGCAGCAGAGATGTGTAACTTAGATATGCAAGAGAATGTTGGTCCTAAGCCTGAGTGTGTTACAGTGCTGTGTTGATTGCCTTTATTGAATGTTTTCAGCATTTATAGTAGTGCTTGTAAGTTCCACTGTATCAGTAATTAAAATATTTTTGACATTTTCTAATAACTACAGTCAAATATTTTTAATAATGTTTATAAAATAGTGGATAGTAAAGCTGAAATCTTGATGGATATAAAGCTGTGAATTGAATTTACTGAAAATATTGGAAGTAAAACGAGGATGTTTCTTCTGTTTTTCTTTTGTTTTAACAGGACAGAAGAGGAGAAGAGGGAATGGATTCAGGTTAGTACAAAACACTGATGATAAGGGGAAGCAATCACCATGCTGGCAGCATTTAAAATTCACTTTCTGGGGTTCTGGATGAATGTGGCTGTGCAAGGAAGCTGGGTGGGCCAGTCTGGTGGAGATGCTCCTGGAGAGATGTGGAGGCCAGTCAGGGTCCAGTGCTGACCCACTGGCTCCACAAAGTGTCTGGGGGCTCCAAATGGGCTCCCCTTTCCTGCAGTCCTCAAGCTCAGTGAGAGGGGAGACTGAGGCACCAGACCTTGTATGTTCTTGCAGTTTGACCTGTAGAGACCCTGTCTGATGGCAGTTCTAGTTTTTAACCTGAACAGTAGTGAGTTAACACCACCACTCAAGATTTTTAAGTTTCCCTTTCATTTATACAAGTCTAAGGGTTTTTTATCAAATCATAATCCTACCCATCTTCCTATGAAAGTATTTTTTTTATGATGCTTCTCATCTTTGCTGGAATTTTGTCTCAGGTCATTCAAGCCACAATTGAAAAGCACAAACAGAACAGTGAGACGTTCAGAGCTTTCAATAGCTCTTTTTCACAAGAGGAGGAGCATCTTCCTGATTCCTCAGTAAGTACCAGTGCTTCATTCTCCTTTGCCAGAGCAGTTTTATTAACAGTTAAAACCTACACATCTACAGTTACTCAGCCCTGCAGGGCTTAAAAAGACTTAAAACTGATGCATTTTAAAATGATCTTAAAATTCTTTCTTATAGATAATAAATATATTTCAGAAAAAATAGTCTTCAACTAAATATGCCAGATAATCTTGAAAGTTGATTCTGTTTCTCTACAGCCATGATGTATCACTCTGTGCTGTATTTGCTAGGAGTTTTGTTTTGGAAGTATTCACATGAGGACAACAACAGTATCTCTCCATTCAACTAGAAAATGATGATGATAACCTTAACCACAGGCATTTGCTACGAGCTCAAGAGGAGAGGGCCTGGGAGAGCAAAGTAATTAGGAATTTCATGCAGTGCTGCCTGGGACTTGATGATTTCAGACATAGTAGATCTTGGAGCAGAGGAAGAGAAGGTCCATCTGCAGAGATTGAACTTTGGGAGCTTTTTATCTTCCCCCTCCCCTGCCCTCCTAAACTGTTTGGGTTTTTTTCTCTTTGGGTACCTAACAATTTTTGACGTCTCTCCTTTCCCAGGACTGATTCAGTGACTCAATAATCTGGATTTTTATCTGACTGATTTCCCAGGAGCCTCAGGAGAGATGTTGGATATGCCTTTTCATCCCATTATTATCAGACTGACAGTGGAGATCTTCCCAAACCTCCACAGGGTCTAGAATCCCATTGCTGGTAGCAGTCAGCAGTGAGCCGTTTTCATGGCATGGCTTACTGCTCCTGAACAATTCAGCAGCTAAAAATACTCAGAAAAAAAAAGAAAATAATCAATCCTTGCCTGTCTTTTTCACTTAACTCATGGCTGCCTTCAGAGCCAGGATGCTCTGATGGAGAAAAATCTTTTGCTAATAAGCAAACTAATAAACACACTTTTTTTTGTGTAATTAAGACACAGCATCTGTTCAACTTCATAATAATTATCTTGCTTTGTAAATTCTGTTTGATTTTGCTTCTGTGTTCATGGTGTAGCCACATGTTTGTGCTCTGGTCTTCATAGAAGTCAAGCAGAGCAGGAGTCTGGTTTATCCCTGAGTATGATATTAATACAGTCTGCACCATAATTTCCTTAATGCCAGAATGCTAACCTGCATTTTTAGGAGATTAGCTTCTCTAGATAATCAGCTTTGAAAACTGATGTCACGGCTAAATGTGGCAAAAATTGCTGTCAGTTAAAAGGAGCTGAAAATATTTCTGTAAGGAAAACTGGACAAATACTGAGAGCATTCTTAGGTGCAATACCCTGTGGTAGGCAGCATCCACCGTGCATATCTCATCATCTGTGGAATATTGGGCAGCTACTTTAGAGGGAAAAATGACAATAATCATCTTTTTTGCTCTCATGAGTCAAGAAATAGATATGCACTCATGGATTCCAGGCTGGATCTGTAACAACTACTAGAAGTTGGCCTCTGGTTCTAAGAAGCCCGTAGAAAAAGGGTCAAATTGCTTTTCTTCCATCCTTGGCCATACATTTACTGTGTTATATTACTTAGGACTGGTTGCCTTTGCATGCAACTCTGGCTGTGCCTCTGTGTCCCTGCTGACTTACATAAGCTCATCCCAGCATTATGGGTTGATTTCAGCCTGAAATCTGCCTACAGAAGACTTGTGGTTTTTGGGAGGTGCAGAGATCTGAAATTTGACCTGACTCTTCACATTATGCCTGTGCAATAACCTTCAGCAATCAGTGAACTCTCAGGAGGGGAATATTCAGTGTCGTGTCCACTCAGTCCCAGGCAGGATTAGGGTAGCAGCAGTCTTTTAAAGAAAAGTCTTCTGAGAAAGCTTTGTGATTCCTTTGTGGCTTAGTTCTCCATTTTCACCTGCAGCATTTCCAGGCTATGTGAAGGGTGTTTTTAAAGCCATCTAAAAATGTTCCCAAGAAGAAGGACCTCTTCTACCACTGCTTGATCTAAGAAGAGTTAGAGGCTCGTGGTGTGGGGAAGGAGCCAGTTTGTGCAGTACTGGAGGCTGGCAAGGAAAAGTGCTGCAGAGAGCTGAGCTCTGTGGAAGTGGCATCCCAGAGCTTTAAGACTGAGAATACTTCTGTTAGTTAAACTATGATTTTTGGATGCTGAACCATCACTATTTCCCTTTGTAGTTTCTGTCTCTCCCCATAGTTCTGGGTAGTTTTGACAAAAATCTCAATAACTGTGTTCATACCAGATCTTACACACTGTGAGTGGCAATGGTAGCATAACAAGGAGAAGCCCTTTTGAAATATTTTCCAGGTAAGAGTACAGGGTATTTGATTTTTAGCCCATTATTCCAAGTAAACATTAAATGGACATGAGGATCTGAACAGGCAACTGGAGAAGTTTACTCTTCCCTAAACTCACTGGGAGTTTTTTTCAATCTCTTCTTCAGATCCCTTTTTTTTTTACTTTTCTCCACATTTTCCCTTTCCCAAGTGTCCTGTCACAGCACAAAGATGTCCTTTTACTAGACAGAATAAATCCCTGCACTGATTTAGGATCCCAGTGAAAAGAACCCCTTTCCACAGGACTGAGGAACAGGTGATGTGAAGACCTTAGGGTTGCTGGGTTTTGTGGAGGCAGAAATAGCTGGCTAGGGCTGAGGAGTGATGCTTGCCTTTAATGCAGTCTCATTCCCTGAGGAAGTGCTCTGAGGTGGCATAAGCCTGGCCCCAGGGGATGCATTTGCTCCTTTCTTTGTTCTAAAGAGCAGATTGATTGTATTAGAATAGAAATAGATACGATGAGGTATCAAGATTAATAGCTCTTCAGTTTGGCTGCTTACTCATGGTACAGGGCATGTTGTTTCTAATAACAGAGGTTAAACCTTTTTGCTTTCAAATGGAATGAAGCCAGAGTGCCAGAATGCACTGGCTTTTTGGATAACCTCGAAATAAGAGGTGTTGTCTGACTGACAAAGGAAGAATGATCTGTGGGAGTAACAGGGGAATTTATCATAAAGAGTCTCATAGTTTAAGAACCCCCTGTAAACTAGCAGACTCCCTGTAAATTAATGGCAGAGGAGATGGTTTTCCTTTCTTTTTAGGATGCAACCTGTGATTTTGGTGCTTGTTATTTACCATCTGCATCTATTGAATACATACAGATACATGAATATTGTCTGTGAATTCTATATGAATATATATGTAGAGGTGCCATTTTGCATTTATTAAGAAATTGAGATGTATTGAAATGAAGAGAAAGTTAACTGAGTGGTGTTTGAATGGAGTACATTTTGTTCCTGTCTGAATCCAGTGCCTGCCCAGAGCCCTTGCTGGTTTGGCTGGCAGGCTCTGGTGTGTCCTTCAAACCATGGCATTGGCTTTCTGCAGCACGTGGGGGGCAGGCACAGGTTGCACTCAAAGGCAGGTGGCAGTTGGGTGCCATCTGTGAAGTCATCCACGTCAGAGCCAACCCCATATTTGTGGGTGGCTGAGCATGCCCAGTCTAGTGGAAGGTGTCCCTGCCTGTGGTAGGGGGTTGGAACAAGATGGTCCTTAAGGTCCCTTCCAGCCCAAACCATCCTGTGTTTCTGTGATATGCTTCTATGAATTAAAGTGTATTCAGAAGAGAAGAGACGAGGGGCTGAAAGCAAACTTTTGTTTTTGTTTTCTCTTCTTCTAAATTCTTTTACCCGTTTTTCTCTGTTTTGTTTTCTTTTTGATGTTTAATATATTTTAGGAGGAATGTCCGTGTTGAAACTGTTCTGTGTCGTTGTTTCCCTCAGATAGCCAGCACCAGCTCGGTGGAATCAATGCCAGGAGCAGATGGTGGTGGTGCATTTGGAGGGGTGAGTAATTTGAAGCTAATACTTGAGGCAGAGCAGGGATGGGGAGGGTGGATTATGTTTCTTTTGTAGCAGAGGGGGAAAAAAAAATCATACTTCAATATCTGGGTTTATATCCTGCTGTCTGTGGCTGCAGCTGTGCTGTCCTTAACTTCTTGGCTAAGTCACACAGCTACTTTTGCAGCATCAGGGAATTTGAATCCTGCTCAGACTCTTGCTGCACGTGTGTCTGAGCCTGGTTTGGAGGAACCTGGATTGAGAGACAGTGGTTCTTAAAATTGGTAGCACTGGCTTTTGGAGGGGGGTGTTGGTTTGGGGTGGGTTTATCACAAGGGGCTTGTGGGGGGTTTGTTTGGGTTTTTTTTTTTTAGGTTTTGTTTTGTTGGGGTTTTTTTGTTTGGTTTTGTGTGTGTGTGTTCAAATTGTGATAGGGAGCTACACTGAATGCTTGGAGGGAGGAGGGCAAAAAGAGACCAGGAAACCTCTCTGGTTAGTACTGTTGCATTGTGTGACTCAGGATTTCATCTCCAGGACCAAATTTTGATTAACAGTTCTTCCATAGTGGCTGCCACAAAAGCAAAATAGACTTTCAAAGGTATGTTTCATTTTGCTCAGTACAGTCTGGGACTGCTGCTGAGTCAAACCCGAGGGTTTGAGTCCTTAATAAGGTCTATTTTTTAGCATTTTTACTTCTGCCTTCTAGAATAAAAGATTTTCAGGAAATGCCTCAGGGTCAGCTGAGTTTACTGAAGAAGCCCCAACAAGAACAAACAACAACAACCAAAAAAACCCTTATCTGCTGAGACAGGCTACAGGGTGTTGAGTATTTAGCATGACCTTTTTAATAACAAAGAAGCCATTCAGCAGCTACTCCAGATTTCTGGCCAAGCTTGGAACCTTCTGGTAGATTGTACAGAGTGTCAATGCAAAGCTGTTAAACAAGCCACCAACTCAACCCATATAAAAACCAGGTTATTAAAAATAAGAGTTTGTGATTAGTGTGCTCCTTGCTGGTTATTTTTTGTTCACACTTCATATTTTCCCTAAGCAATTTTTTCTTTATTTGTAGTAATTTTGCAATTAGTGCCCCTGTGCCTTGAGTTGCAGATGCTGTAGTGAGCAAGCTGCTTAACAAAAAAGATGTTTGAAACTATTAAAAAAAAAAACCCACAAAAATTTCTGGTGGTCTTAAGTTTCTTCGAGAAATGTAAATTTTATCTGTAATTAAATTAAAAAGTTGTATCTTTTTACTTGATTATAAATAGTAATATTTGGTTTGCCTAGCATATCTTGACACATTAAGTAATTTACCTTAAGTCATGTATTTAAAGAAAAAATTAATTCCCAAGATAGGAATAAAAATGGAACTGGTAAAAAAGACAAAGCTAAAACCACCAAAATTGCATAGTATTGATTCTGGGCTCTAATTCTGCTGCAAATTGATAATATCAGCGTGAGCAATGAATAAAGATGTTAGTTGCAGCTTCAGAAAATAAGAATTTTTAATGCCAATGCCCCTTTAATAACAGCTCAGTGAGAGCAGAAGCACCGTGTGCCCAGCAGCTTCA
This sequence comes from Manacus candei, assembly GCF_025592945.1. Classification (NCBI taxonomy): domain Eukaryota; kingdom Metazoa; phylum Chordata; class Aves; order Passeriformes; family Pipridae; genus Manacus; species Manacus candei. The sequence continues at coordinate 2,145,896 of NW_026138084.1, forward strand.
CACACAAACCACTTGGTGGGAGTGGTGGGCAGGAAAACTGGGAGCTCCTTCCTGTGCTTCCCAGAGCCTGCTGAAGGGGCTGCTGGCATTCCCTCCAGTGTTCACCTTGGCATAACCAGGCAGTGCAATCTCAGTGCAGGAAGGATCACCTGCCCATCGTGGTACCTCTTTGCTGAGTTACTCTGCTGCTCTGCACTCCTGGCACAGTTTAAGCTCAGCCTTCTGTGTGCAGAGTACAAACCTGTGGCAAACTCTGACACTAAACCGTGTGTGAATGGTGTTGGCACATAGAGAAATGCACTAAAAAATTACCAAGTACAAAATGTACCATATAATTTAAAATAATTTCTTTATTCAGCATTTCCAGAAGCACCTGCTGATGTTCTGCTCCATTGTGGGTGGCCCTAAATATGTAACTTGTAAATGGAAAATACGCCTGTAAGAGCATAATGAGAAGGAAAATGATGGAAACCCCTTTGTTGCTCATGTGTCTGCCCATGTAAGAGTCTCACCAGACTGTGCTTCATGTTGCATGTACAGCACTGAGGCTGAATTTCTACCTGCTGGCCCAGACAGAATGAAATACCTGGCCCAGAGGAGCTGTGGCTGCCCCATCCCTGGAAGTGTCCAAGGCCAGGTTGGATGGGGCTTGGAGCAACCTGGGCTAGTGGAAGGTGTCCCTGCCCATGGCAGATGGTCTTTAAGGAGCCCAAACCATTCTGGGATTGCCTGATTCTGTGACTATATAGCAAGTAATAAATAATGGAACAGCAGTCTCCTGGGTGCACTAGTTTTCTTGCCGTTCCTGCCAGCTTTTTGGTGATTCTTCCCTGCTTTTCAGAAGCAAATGGAGGCTCCTGTGGTTCACTAATGAGAAGATGTCTGCTTTCCTAAGAAGGCCAGCCATGGGCCTTCACCTTGCAGTCACATGAGCTGTACCTGTTGCTGGGATATATACTGTTTTTCCACCAAAATTATAAAGGTGGAGGAAACTGTCTAGATTTAGAGAGTTAAATGCAGCTGTACAGTAAAAGCAAAGTGGTCACAAGAGCCTGGTCTGAAAGATCCTGGCTCTGACCAGATTTTATGTCATTTTTTTTTCCTATCAGACTCATCAGCTTCAAAACAGAGCTGGGTATAGGGTGAAAGATGAGAAATAGGACAATTATTTAAGTGCATTGGTTTCAAGATACTTCAGCTGCAGCTCGGGCAGCTCTGCCTTAGCATCTCTTTTAACAAGCATCAGCAGTACATAAAGTAGCTTGTGTAATAAAGGACACAGTTGCAAAGTGACTGTTAAATTTATCTGTGGTGAACAATGTGAATTATGAGGCATGTCCTTGTTTGCTGCAAAAACCTCTGTTCAGATGATGTGTTTAGAGTATGTGGTCAGGTCAGCTGAGCCATCACTGGGTGGGATGAGGGCAGTGCCTGGGCAGCAAGGCATGGAAAGCAAAGTGCTTTTGAATTCTTTCTCCATGTGAGCAGTTAAATATCACATCATTGAAAAAGTCTTTGTTCTGTATTTGTTCACTGGAGTTTGCCAAGTCATAAAGACTCTTTCATTTTTGTTATATTTTCTACAGCTGCAATAGCAATGTTTCAAACTCTTCTGTTCTCGCTGTGTTCTCACAATATTGAGAAATATTATGAAATATTGCTACTGTTCATCAAACACTTAATACTTCTCTAATCCAAAAAGGCCCTGTATAAAGAGGTCTTCAAGTGTTTGTTGTATGCTACAATGCAAGTTAAAATATAATGGTGTAAAATAGAAGCTCATGCAGAACTGTCCTAACAAATCTTGCCCAATGTAATACGTTTTCTCCTTTCTTTCTTTGTCAAATATATGGGTCAGGTATTTCTGGAAGCGGGCACTGTCCAGACTGTTCCACACTGAGGAGGGTGTCAAATAGAAGATCCATTAGAGGAAATATTCAACTTGAGTGTTATCTGTGTAATAGAGCGTGCATGTGGGAGATGATGGATATTCCTGTAGAAGTACAAGCCAAATTAACCAATTTCCACATGAAGCAGCCCATTCAATTCGTGGTAGAGGAACTCCAGCATTTTTCTTATGTAGGCATGTGTAGGTATCAACTGAAAGCCAAAAACTGGTTTTGTTTAGCATTTGTCACAATTATCTTCCAGTCAGAGCTCACGGGGGTAAATGGTGCCTTCATTTATGCTTTTGCCACCAGTGTAATTGTGGTTAATATAAGAATCAAAAGTCTGGTTATGCTGCATGCAAATTTGAACTATTAAGACAAGAAAAAATAAGGCTGACCCGTGAGGAAATGCTCTGATCTGACAATTTAAGGACAATCCCTCCCTCCCTAGTGGAAGAATAATCAGGTTTCTGAAACGTTAAATAACGTTAACATCAAAATCAGAGTGAGAAATGGCTGACTTTGGCCAGTATGTGTGATACAAATAAAAAAGTTACTCTGGGAAGCGTTTGGAATTGCCCTAATTATCTGCTTTTCTCAGAGGGGTCTGACAGAGCCTGAAAGGAAAGGCTTGCTAATGACTCATCCTAGGCATTGTTCCCTTGGTGTGATTCAGTGTCCTACTGGTTGTAGCTGGTTCTTTACAAGGAAAGTGAAATACTGCTCTCTGCTCTAAGTGTGGGAGCACTTGGATTTGCCGGGGTTCTGTTTTGCTGAGCAATTAATACGTGTTTATGGGGTTATAGTGATTTTCCTGAATGAACCAATCCATGACTGCACTTCACCAAGCTGAATTGCCAAACATCCTATGTGCTTGTGTACAAGTTTGAAACATTGCTATTGCAGCCATGGAAAAGATAATAAGAATGAAAAAGATTCAATCCAATTAGAGGTAATTAGTTGTGGGTTTGTTGTGTAATGGCATTATAAGGCGGGGTGGTTCCAGTGGCTCTGCTGAAATACAACATGCTCTCCTCTGTAAACAGGGAATGCAGGGCAGATTTGAGGAGGCTGACACCACTGGGAGAGTGGTGTCAGCTTAAAAAATCGATTTTTTTTTTCCTCTACTTGGCCTGAAAATCTCTATTAGTGACTTCTGTATGTTAGTTCTAACGACTGAGGTGAGACCTGAGGGTGAATAGCAGGATTTTCCTGACACTGGTGGCACCTGCCTGGTGATCCCTGCTAATTGAGATGCATTTGCTGTTGTCTTGCTGCTAATTGAGATGCTTTCCTCCCACCCCCACCATCTTTGTGCTAAAGAAAAGCATTGAAGAAGGGGAAGTTTGTTGAGCCAATTGTTCTCTCTCAAGTGGACCTGAGTGTCACTTGGTGTGCAGGCATGGCTTAAAGGGAAGGAGGATTGTCAGGGAGCCCAGAATCTGTCTGTCCTACAATGGACCTGGTCTTCACCTGATTCATTTTCAGAAAACATGTAAAATACCTCTACCCTTTTGTTTTAGAGGAAATGTTTCTTCTCCCAGTAGTTCGTTAAATGACTGAGTCAAGCAAGCAAAGATGAAGAGAGCTATCAAACCTCTCTCATGAAAGAGCTGTGCTGGAGGAATGTGGTGCAGCCAGTCCTTTGGGTCTCTGTGTGGATGCTGCCTGGCTGAGGGTGCCCCAGTCTTGCCCACAGGGAGCTACTACTGCTTGCACATAGCCAGCCTGACTAGGGAGGATAAATATATTTATTTTAAAACAGAAAACAGAATTTTGTTCTGTCAAAGCTCCATGTGAAGTTGTATTTTTGTGATCTGCACGTTGGCATGGTAGTCACAGAATCATGGAACAGTTTGGGCTGGAAATAACCCTAAATATCATCTTGTTCCAACCTCCTGCCATGAGCAGGGACACCTTCCACCAGGTTGCTCAGAGCCCTGTCCAGCCTGGCCTCAGACAAACACCTCCAGGTGCCCAGTTTATGCTGGATCCACTAGTGCTCTTCAGTTTATCAGAAAATTGTGCAGTTGAGTTTAATTATACCCAGTGACTTTAAGTACCAATTTAGATGCTCGGATTTAGAGGCTTAACTCACCTGACCACCTAAACAGCAGATAGTGCATGTCATCTGCCTAGAGGAGCTGGTAGCAGGTCCCTAGTGTGGGTGTCTGTCCCTGCCTTCCTGAGGAGCTTTATGCTTTGTTGTGGGCTGAGAGGGAGCCTAAGGAAACTCCTAAATTAAGCATTTGGAGTTTGGGTGGTGCAAAATCCACTGCCAACACCATTCATTCACTTCTTCACTGAAGCCATTTTCCCCCAAACCTTCACATCTGCTCCCCACCAAGGGAGGGGAGTTTACAACTCACTCATAAAGTCAACATGTGCCTTAGGCAAGGAAGGAGGTGAGTGCTGGAAGGGAAGCTCTTCTTGAGATGCCCACGTGGGCCATTCCTCTTCCTCACTGACAGGCAGGGAGAGGATGTCCCTGTGGCAGTAAAAGCACAAGTGGGCAGAAAGGGGCTGAAACCCCCGGGGCTGAACCAGCCTTCCAGTTGAGACAAGCAGCAGAACTATGCAAATTCTTTCCTAGAATGGTGTGAGTCCCAAAGAGGATCTCTGTCAGTAAGAACTCCGCAAATAATTTTTGCAATTTTTTTAATTCTTGTATTTTTAGTCACGTACTTGCACTTTTAATTTCAGAGTGATTCCTGTAGAAAATCTTCCAAATCCAAGCGGGACAAGGAGAAACAGGCTTGCAAGAGCTGCAGTGAGAGCTTCAACTCCATCACAAAGAGGCGGCACCACTGTAAGCAGTGTGGGGCAGTAAGTATCCCAGTGAGCTCAGCTCCTGAATTCCTTCTGCAGAAATCATTGCAGACAGTTTTCTAATTTTTTTCAGTGCAGGAACTAAAAGACATTCCGGTTCATGGCAAGTGGTTGACAGAACAGGTTTCCCCACTTGCTTTGCTCCCTGGGAATCGGGAGGAAGAAGGGCTAAACTGGTGCAAAGTCCCAAGCTATGCTGCTTAAAAGGCAAATCCAGTGCATCTGTGGGTAAAGGGAAAGGTGGTGGGGATGTGCCTGTATCTGGAGAGGGGGTTGTCCCCTATATTTTGTTTGCAGGAGCAATGGCCTTGGGGCAGCCTCACTTCACACAATGACAACTCTTCTAAGATGAACAGCTGAACATATGATATTAAAGATGGATGGCTTGTTCTTTCCCTAAAGAAAGGTTGTGTGAAAGTGGTTTCCTCCTGCTTGAAAAACCAAAATAATCCATCCTAGAGAGGCAAAACCAGGTTACTGAAGGCCCTCAGCCACCTTCCCTAGTGCCATTTACTGAGAGCTGAGCTCTCAGGTGTTTTTCTGTAAATCATAACCATGGCCAAGATGAGATGGATTTCTGCACTATGACTTGAAACCTGAATTCTGTGCCTTGAGTTTCACACTTCATGTTCCTAATGTAACTAATACTGAGTAATGTTACTTAAATAACATTAGTCATTTGAAGTGGAGATTAATTTCAGCTGGATAGAAGCCTAAATGTATAGTTAAGATGTTTAAAGAAACCTCAGTCTCAGCAGTTGAACTAAAATTGCTGTGAAGGAGGCATTTTTGCCCTAGAGTTGGGATTTTCAAACCTTCTGGGTTTGTTTTTATTACTAATTGCTTAAATAATGAAACACATTTCTGGATTCTAGTTTAAAATGTCCCATTGCAAAGCTGAGTGTTACTAAAGAAATGAAATAATGGCTTTCCCCCAGAGACAGAGAGATAACAAGAATTATATCATTAATAATTTATTGTTAAACAGTTGTTTGTTGTGCAATGCCTTGTGGTGTGGAAATAGCATTCAAATTAAAGAAGTTAATTTGTCTTAAGGAAAGACTATCACGTTGTGAAAAATGCTGCCTTGCTTTTGTTTGGATAACTTGGTGCTTCCTAGATTAAGGCAGTTCTCTTCATAGAGCAGTCACTGTCCTGCAGTGAAGCATATATACATATGCCTGAGGGTTTGCGGTGTATTATTGTACAGAAATTCAGAATGGATGTCCAGTTGGGCTGACACCCTGGGAACAGTTTCCCTCCCTGGAGTGGGTGTGCTGGAGACAGATTTTTAGCCTGAAAACAAGTTCTGGAGCTGCAGATCCAGTGCTTTTCCCAAGCACTGCTTCCACAGGCCCAATGTTCTTGGCAGCTGAGACGGACAAATAGTTTTCAATGGATCATATATTGGACTAGGTTCTTAAAATAGTCACTGCTTTCTGGGTTCCTCAGTTCTCCCAGGCTGACCTCCCTGATTGATGAGGAACCTTCACTCCGAAAATCAGTCCTTCCCAGATCATTAAAAAGCACTAATTGCTTTGTCAACTTAACCCTCTTTTTGCCTCCTAAAGACTTCTAAGAAAAGAAAAGCACATGCATGATTTTAATCTTACAGTATTTCCCAAAAGGCATGTTTTCTTTGTTTTGGTCTATTGACACACGGCATGGGATCACAAACACATTAATCATTAATGCAGGTGACTAAAGTGAAACCATCATCTTTCTGATACAGGTGATCTGTGCAAAATGCTCTGAGTTCAAGCCACTTGCAGATAACAGCCGTCACAACCGAGTGTGTAAGGAGTGTTTCCTGCAGCTGCCAGCCAGCCCCTGCAGCCCTGGGGTGGAAGCAGTTGGAGAGCAGAAGAAAAGACTGGCTGCAGAGGTACAATCTTTGGCTAAGAAACTTTGTGAGGCTCTCTCTTTTTTTTTTTTTTTTTTTTAGTTTATTTATTAAAAACAAATCAAACTGGTTATCTTTTCTCCCCCACTGTGCTGTTTGTAGATGGTGAGCGTCTGTCATAGGGTGCTGATCACACAGGGATGCACACAGGTTTGGCAGTTAAGCTCCAGCTCCTAAAGTTACAAAAGAAGAGGGAAGAACCTCTGGCTCCTTCTTATTGTGGTGCATTTCCAATCTTGAGCTGTGCACAATAACTATTCACAAAATAATATTTTGGTTTTTTCACTTTTAATTCCACATAGTGGATGCTTCTGCACTTCTTATTTCACATCCTGTCAAAATACTGTTGAAACCATTTTTTTCTTAGTTGATTGTGCAAAAGAATGGCATCCTTCTGGAAGACCACGTGGATTCACCAGAACTTTCTCAACCCTGCTGTAATTCAGGCTCTTCCCTCCAAAATGTGACTTCCACAAGCTGTCCTGTGTAAACTACCTGCTTCACCATTGCCACAGGAGTCACCAGGTTTTACAGCTTGAGAGCAGCACATCCTACCCTTATTTTTCACAAGAACAAGGACATGTTGGCAAACTGAACCTTCTTTTAACTAATGCTTTTTTTAGACCATAGGCAGAGCTGGGAGTACCATTACATGTCACGCTTTTCATGAGCCACCTTGGAGAAAAGGGGTTTATTTACTTCACCTGTGAAATACAGCCAGAAGTCACTGTGTGAAAGAGGATCTTCATCTCAATTAGAAGTGGACCCACAGGGACACCAGGTTCTTGAAAGAGCCACTGACACACTGAGAACTTCATTGCAAGTTGTCCTTCCCCCATAGTCTGACCTTCACCATCCTACCCTGAGTACCTCATGGAAAACCTGCCAGGTCTGCAGACCATGGAGAAAGCCAGAACTTTTTTGATACCATTGAGATATGGTGCCCCTGCCATGAGATGGTCTTTTTGGTTGCAAACCATTCTGTGGTTCTGTGATGTACACTGCAGCTGTGCCTGCAGACGCTGACCTCTTCATGGGCATCAACTGGTATCTCATGACAAACTTTCCAGCACTGTTTCAGCAGAGGTGTTTGTGAAAACCTGCACCTACTCAGGGGAGAGAGAGCACAGTTAATCTGAAAAGCCGAAGGCAAAGCAGTGAAATGTGACCTATGGCTTTACTTCAGAAAGTGGATTAGAGCAGAAAGCTGTAAAAACCCAAGGAAAAGTGTCATTACTCCCTTCAGTGCTCAGGCTTCTGTTTTTCTGTTGAACCTTCGAAGGATCAGGTAAAATGCAAGAAAGCTGGTGTATAGAAAGGAAAGATCAGGGCCAGGCTTTTTCTTTTCCTCCTGTTTACATGAAACTTTGTTAACAAGCTTAGTAGCAGCTGAGGACATTGCTGCTGAATGTTTTTAGCAGCTGTCAGAAATCTCCAGGAGACTTCTGTGCAAACCCTAATGTGACCAGGAATTTTGGGGGTTTTTGACTTCTATCAGAACACAACAATTTCTTCCAATCTTTTTTTGCCCTCTGATTTGGCTCCCATCTCTCTGCATCCATGCACAAGAGGATCTCTTAATACAGCCTTTGCATTAATTTGAAATAATCTCCCAGCCTACTTTGCTAAGCAAGAAATTAGCTGCATCATCTTAATTACAATTCACAATCTACTGTGTGGAGGGGGAATTTAACTTCATGTCTGCTGAGAATGGTGGTTCAGCCTCTGCCTCTGTTACATGGAATTGTCTATTTATCGATGATGTATAATAATGATTTTTATTCAGTTATGGGCTCTCCAGCATTTACCCTCCAGTGTTCTTTGACTATGCACAACTTAAATGTTTTATACTTAATTCTAAATATTTTGTCCAGTTAAACATCAGTGGAAACAGCTCTTCTTTTTTTTTTTCTTCATCCAGAAGCAAAGCATCCTTGCAGCTGAAAACAGCCTCTTCAGCAGCTACCTCCAGTTCCTTGAAAAAGGGAAGACTTGGTACAAAATGTGGGTGGCCATCCCCAAGACTGAACCTCTTGTTTTATATCTGCAAGGAAGCAGCCAGGTGAGATGGGATTCGTGAGGGTTAACACACAAGAAAAAGAAAAGTGTAAGTTTAAATATATCAAGCTGAGAAATGGGTCAAAGGATTTGGCTTGGTTTCAACAACAAAACTGAACTTGGTGTTCTCAATATAGCACAAAGCCTCAGAGATTTCAGATTACCTTGTTGCCTGTCCTTACTGCTGATACTGTTGTGAGCAAAGGTTTAAGCTCATCACTTTTCTTTTCAGATTTTTAAGAAAAAAAAAGGGAAAAACGGGGATAATTAGGTTATGTTTTGGCTTTTTTAGAGGTTTCAGATAGGTATATTCAAAAGTTTTATTATTCTGTCATTAAGTAAACCACTTTCTTGTTAAAAGTGTAGAGCTGTAAAGCAGGATGAATGTTGCAATTGCTGGTATAAGCCTTTTTTTTTTTTTAAACCTAGTTCTGGGTTGAGAGGGTGGAGGAATTTGTGAAAATGCTGTTGTTCTTCAGCCTGAGAAATGGTAAAGCTCCTTGTCATAGCATCATGGGATTTTATCTTTACTTGAAATAGTTACATGAATAAGAATTTTTTGTTTCTAAATGTGCTGTTGGAGCTAACTAGTATTTGTGTGTGATGAAAGTCAAGTGATAGAAACATCTATATCCAAGATAGAATATCCAAAATAGAAATATCAGTCACGCTTCCTTAGGGCTGAAGATAAAGAATGACAATGCTGAAATGAGATTCCCCATATAGATAAAGAATGACAATGCTGAAATGAGATTCCCCATATCCAGTTTTGTATCTGGCATTTGACACATTTATACACAGCTTTGTTTATCTCCTGGGTGGGATGGAAGAAGGAATGGGTCTGAATTCAGCCTGCTATTGTCCTGCTGTAGCTGTAGTGATAAGAAGGTTTGCTTTTTATTGGCATCAGTTTGTGACTGGAAACAGTCTGGGAGCTCAGTTTTCCCCCTGATTTTATACAGCCTTTCTGAGTAAAGCTCACCCTGTAGCTGGTGTTCAGCAAGCACTACATGTTGTCCTTAGAACTCTGTGCATTTTGCTGCTTGTCAGCAAGAGCACCTCTGGCTTCAAACAAGTGTGTGTAATGGTTTAAACATAGTGCTTAAAGAGGGTGAAAGCTTGAATTTGGAGCTTCAGACACAGCCCCCTTGACTTCATCTTTGATTCCAACCCCACACTGGGTAAGCCTCCAGTTCATCCCATGGGGCAGCCTGGCTTCTCTCCGAGTCAACAGGAAATGCGTGGCTGAAATTACACATTGGAAAAGCAAACAGCCTCACACAAGGCACTGAAACAAGGCAACAAACTCAGTCTTTGGGTCTCTCTGGAGTCAGGGTCTGGGGAAAAGAATAAAGCTTTAAAAAGCTAAGCAGGGAAAATGGCTTTGCTGTGCAGCTTTTCAGCTGATGTGCCTGATTGTATCACATTTGGGCAAGGGGAGTGGGAATAGAGGGAGAGAGGTCTAAATTCTTTGGCCTTCCTCACCCAAGAGCAATATCTGACATCTAAGAGATGTGTCATCTAAGAGATGATCAGAGTGAGAAGCTGAGAGGAAACAACGCCTCTTACTCAGAAATGTAGAATTTCTCCTTCTACCCAACTGGCTGTTGCAGGACAGCACAAATAATAACCCGTGGACATAAATCACCTGCGTTCAGTGCACACAGAATGATGCTCAATTCTGCAGGCCCCGCCTGACAGTTGTGCAAAGCCAAGGATGGAAGCTGGAGGAGCTTCTTTGCTTCAGTTGCTGCCTACTTTGTCCACGTCCTGCCAAATTTGATCTGGAGTCTCTGTTGATATTATTGGTAAGATCTTATTTTTTAAGGGAAAAAAGGTTGCCTTTGACACCAGTTGTCAATTTTATGACAGTTAAATTTAGTGGTTATTGTCCTCAGCTATTTCAGGTGTGAGATGAATCTCCCAGTAAAGTGGCAAGAAAGCAACAAGACAAGGTTGATCTATCTTAACATTCCAGAACTGGGATTTGCTGTCAGGAATCACCAGTTGCAGGCTGAGACTAGAAACAACTGTCTAAGTTTTACTTGGCTCCCCGCCAAGTCCCAGACCCAACACCGAATTCCCTCCAGCTCAGTGCTAAGGAAAAACTATGAAACATCCAAACTAGCCAAACTTATATGAAAATAAATGTATTTATGACATATACAGCTATGTACAGTTGAAATACCACGCACAACTCCAAGGGAAAAGGGAAGGGGGAAGGAAAAAAAGGAACAAAACCAAAATAAAATATACACGATCAATAGCCCAAGATCTAGCAACTAAAAGAATTAGCAAAAGAATATCTTACTACTCTCCCTGGGACAGCAGAAAGTCGCACTGGAACTACCACTGGCAACCTCCGTCTCCCAAGGTCGGCTAAGCCTTACCAGGCCTCACTAGGCCTCACTAGGCCTCACTAGGCCTCACTAGGCCTCACTAGGCCTCACTAGGCCTCACTCCCCAACACGACAGACTCAACATCAGGGAAACCTGCACCTCCAAAGCCGCTGGAAGGAAAGAGAGCAAAGGCCTCTCCTCCTTTCTTCTTATACTCCTGGCTTACGTAAAAATAGTAGGGAATACTGGGTAATATGGGCACTTCCTTGGTTACAAACTGGTCACCAAGGAAGGCCCAGACTAAACAACTACAACGACAAAAATGAATCCCTTCTTCAAGGGCCTGCCATTCCCATTTGTATACCTCAATTTGCATCCAACTGCAGGAAAAGAAATTAGGCAGCAAATCCTATTCCTTGATATTAACCCAACATTCTTGTCAGTTCTGGTTTTCATAGGCTTCTGAGGAAAGTCTCTTCCAGAGCTTCTTTACTGGTGTCTGAGTGTCTGAAATCCGTTGGGAACCACTCATGTGCTTGAATGTTATTTTCCCAGGCATAGTTGTGTTTTGTACAACCACCTTGGTGGATCTCACAGGCATCTTTAGACCTGCAAAGAAGCATTTCAGTGCCTAAAAGAGGTGCCTTTTGGGAATAATATTGCCAACAATAGTATTAAAGGTCTTGAAACACAGAGTAAAGCATGACCATAGGAGTTTGAAAGTTAGGGGATTATTGTTAAGAAGAAAGAGTAGCTGCCTCTTGGGAAGAAGGAGCAAACCAAACTGCATCTGGAGTTTTGGATACAGTGAAAACCCTGACAGCTTCTTCCTCTACACCCCTGGCCCTCAGAGCAAAGAAGGGATGCCAGTGCAGATGGAAACACAACTCACAGACTTTAAAATATCAAGAAAACTGCTCTTTGCTTTAGATCCTTGTTCCAAGAGAATGAATTAATCCCCTGATTGTTCTTAGTTTAAGTCTTGCATAAGGCTTTATGCATGAAGATAAATTCCCAGCTTGTTTAGGTTTGGGAATCATACCAATTTGATCTGTTCTCAAACAGAGACAGAATTTGTGTAGCCAGCTGTCATGTTTATCTCAGTGGAGTTATAAGTTTGCTTATAAGCAAAGGCCACTTCAAGAGTAAGGAGCAGTGGATTTAGAGAAATTAGTCTGTCTTTCCAAGGGCTCCACCTGGAGCTTCTGCCCCTGTTGGCCTTGTAAAATGCACAGCTGCCTCCACAGCTCTGACATGAACTTATCTGAGTAATAAGTGCAGAGTTAAGGCATCCAGGCTGGGTAGAAAAGTAGTGGATTTTGGAGAAGTATGAAGGGTGAATCTAATATAGTGAGAGCTAGTGTGTATATATGGATATATATGTATGTATTTTGGATCGGGTTTGATCCAAGAGAAAATTTTGCTTTATAAAGAAGAAAAATCTTCTGTTTGTTGTGTAAATGTGATTAACTTTTAGAAAATAAGGGAGTAACTGAGTTTGAAGTTGAGCTCACGGTTTTAGAGAAGTATTTTTTTGGCTTGCCTGTTGATCCTGTTTAGGAGAAGCTCTACCTGGCTCCACACAAAACTCTGCCTGCCTTTTTTGTGATGATTGTGATTGGGCAGTGGGTGGAATTTGGGTGGAAAAAAACGGGGGTTTTCTAAGCCTGCTTAAAAGTAGGAGGGGGGAATGACTGTGGTGCCATTGGTGGGTCACTGTTGGGTAAGAGAGTTTATACAGTGCAAAGAACTGTGCAGTGCAGGAGGGATGTCTGTGTGCAGGGTGCCTGGAATAGACCTGCCTGTGTGGTGGAACTGAGCTGTCCATTCCCAAATCTTAAACCCTGGGTGTTGTAATTGCTGTAATACAGCAACAAATTCATGCTGCTGTAATGACCTAGATAATAACCCATTTGTGTTATGCTGCAGAGAGTCAGGATGGGTGCACGGTGCTTGTGATTGCTGATGGTGTTACACAGCCACTAGATTTTTATCTATCACTCACTATTTGAGGAACATGATTGCAATCAGCCCTAAAGCAAAGCCCTTCTCAGCACTGGGTATTTTGGTTTGATGAAATATCAATATCATGCAACCCTATTGTGCTGCATACAGAAATATTAAGGAAAAAAAAAAAACCAAAGCAGTCCAACCAAGCAAATCTGGTAGGCTCTTGAAACTGGAATACGAATTCTGTCTGTCTGTAAGGTCTGTAAATCCTACTTTCATGCTCAGGGTAGGGCTGGAATTCCTCATGGGTGCAGAACAGCCTCTGGGTTTGCTGGGCTCCAGGTCAGAGGGAAGGACTCAGTGTCAGAGGGCACCCAGAGATGCTGCTAGTCCCTCAGTGAGGTGGGGATTTGGGGTGGGGTTTGCCTTGAGGCCAAGTGCTTCGCCTTTACCTGTCAGTAGTGCAACTTTTCAGAGATAATGTAAATCCCTTCCTTTTGAATTAGGCAGGTACAGACAAAGTGCCAAAGGCAGCATATTAAGAAAAGGGAGGATGCAAGAACCAAAGGCAGGCTGGTTAATTTGCCTGTGTCTGCACATGCTGGGTAGGTGCAACACTGTACAACTCAAACATCAATTTGCTCTTCTGGTGCACTGCTACAAACGACATCATTCGTCATTGCCATGGGCAGCCTCCAGTTCTCCATGTGACAAGTCTGAATGTCTGTTTTTCCAAACCAAGACCAGCGAAACAGGCATGGTTGAGCTTGCATGTGCTCTTGTGCATTTGTGTGCATCGATCCCATGTTTGCTTGCTTGAGCAGTGCCACATGTGCAGGGCTGGAGCTGCTCTGTACATGCCAGTTCTTCTTCTGCATGGGCAAGATCTCCCCATTTATAGGGATGTGGCTGTGGTGTCAGGGTACAGAAACTGTGCTGCATTTGAGACAACTATTTACACTCAAATGGGAACTGAATTCTTTAGTGTTTGCCCTAAAGCTGCCTTAAATCTCTGAATAGTGCTTGATCTTCAAGCAGTTGGACTCTGGCATTTTTGCATGTAGTAGATGAATAAATCAGGAAGCCTGTATTGATTTAACAAACTGTGGAGACACATTTTTGACTGTATATTTCTTGCTCCTTTAGTATGTGTTTGAATTGATGTGAGCAGTTTTGAAACTTGAATTTCTTTAGTCAAGGTGTTAGAAAAGTAGGGAATTTTTTTGTCCATTGTTCTTAGAGCTTTGATCCTCTTCCAGATTTACCAAGTCATCTGCATTTGGCGTGGGCTGGCAGAAGAATGACTTTGCCACTTCTCTGGCATGTTGGTTAGCTTTGGTAGAGGCTGCTACACAAGGAGCTGCTACAGGAGGTGACAGCTTCGTACAGACGCTTGGTGCCTTGTTCAAACTTGAGTTTGGGGAGTCATCTTTGGAAATGCGTTGCTGGGAGCAGTTGAAGAGAGTTGCTTGGCCATGGTACACCCTGCCTTGCTAAAATATGTCTTAGAAGAGGAGTTGGTTGATGCTCAGGATGTGACTGTTAGAGAGCTGTATTGCTGCTTAGATCTGTGAATCAGTCTGGCCTTTAAAGGATGCTCAAGAACCTGAGCACTGACTTTCTTGATAGTTCTGAGAGGCATCATAAATAACCCAAGACCTTCTGTGAAGATTCACTGTTAGACTGAAAATCCAAAAGTCTCTTTTATTTCAGTGTCTATTCCCTGTTGGTTGTCTCTCAGGGTCCAGCTCTGCTTACTTGTTTCCTTTTAACCAATCCTCAAAAATGTCCCATGAAGTTCAAAAGGGAACTCAAACTCTTCTCAGCTGGATCCCATTGCCTGTACCTAATGCAAAGGAATTTCTGTAAAAGACACATGCATAAGTTACATGAAATTATATGCAAATCCCTGGCCATGTTTAGTTTACAGTGAAAGGAAATGTGTGCAATAAGAAGAATAAAGCACCAGTAGGTCGTTGCTTTTCATTGGGTGAGGTTGAGCAGTCAATATTGCCTCTTCCCTGCTTTCTGCGCCGCAGTGCTGAATGAGGAGCCAAATGCACGTGTACCTGGGACTGCATCCGTGTGCTTCCTGCAGTGTGTGCACTATGCCCCCTTCTCCCACTTCAGTGGCATTCACTCCTGAATTTTGACATTCCTTCTCTCTCCTGTAGGACGGGCGGAGCCCACGTCCCATCCCTCTGCCCGGCTACGAAGTCAGTTTACCAGGTTCTGGTGAGAAGTTTGAAGTGAAGCACGTCTTTAAGCTTTGCCAGTCCCACCAAACTCTCTATTTCAGTGCAGAAGATGAGGAGCTGCAGATGAAATGGATGGAAATTCTCACCAAAGCCGCCAAAGGGGAGACTGAGGATACAGCTGAAGGGCTCAGCAACCCATAGAGCAAGTTCCATTTAGTTTCTTTCCTACATGCTATAAATGATCACTTGAATTTGGTATTCATGGCACTTTGGAATCTGTATGGCTTTATATTTTCATGTGTCTGCATAGAAAATTCAGTGGTTTCTTGCCTTTTATTGTACATTTTCCACGTCCAGTAGTTCCCTGCCATATATTATGTTAAAGGAAAAAGTAGCTGTAGTTGTTGGTGGTGTCGATGCTGGTTTTAAAACAAAAGACAAGGAGCAAAGCATTAATTTTAACAAAGGTAATGGAAAACCATCGGTCTTTTGTTTTCCTAAATGTATATTTTCCAGTCCTTTTTATTGCTGTTGAGTGCAGGATGTGTATAGTCTGTGATTAGTTCTATAAATGCTGCCTTTTAAGTTAAATGTTGTAAAGGCTTGTGCTGGCCACTGACATTCCATTCTCTGCCTTTCCCTCCTGGTAAAAGGTCCTTGTGAAGTGTGAGCAATGTACTGAGTATTTTCCCTTTGCTAAAACTATGTCTCTGCTATTTTGAGATGACCTGTTCACAAGACAAATACTGTAGAAGGGACTTGTTAAAATGACTGCAAATGGTGCAGAATAGAACATTAAGAAGCCTCAATGATTTTAAGCATTTATATTATTGATTGTTTTCGTTTGGAACCAATGCCTTCCTTTCTTCTATTGGAACCCGTTTTGATGTAAGTGAACAAACATTTTATACTGCCAACTGGGTAATGATCAATAAACAAGAACATTTTTAGTACACACCATACAAAAAGGTGACTTTTTTGTTGTATTGGTTAATTTAAGTGGGCTAGGTTTTATTTATATAATTTGTAAATAATGTTACATAAGTATTTTAAGAATTTTTAAAAGACTTCAGCTGAATAACAGGATTTAGTGCATAGTATAAGAGATATTTGTATGAATTGAATTTGTAATTTACTTTTCCTGTTCACCTGTGTTTATCTTATTTTCAAACTTAAATGCTTATCTATTTAAATAAAATTTCCTGCAGTTAACTCCTGAGCCAGATTTCCAAGGCACAGCAAGGTTTAGGTCAACATTTAATATAGGTTTAAAAAAAAAAAAAATCTAAAAAAATCTAAAACAAAAAAAAAAAGGCATGTCTGTTCCTGGTGGTAGTAAGCATGTAGTATCGATCAAAGTGAAATAAAATATGTCACAGTGCTGTATTTTTAAATGGTTTGGTTTAACTTTTGTTTTCTCTTCAGCCTTCTGCATTTTCTGATATTGGTAGCGAGGAAGAGCTGCTCCATACAGCCAGAGCTTGTTAGGATTGTTGAAAATTAGTGATCTGCATGAGTGAGTATATTTCAGACCTACAGAAAGGGACTTATCCTTGTTTGGGGTTTGGTTTATTTTTTACGTTGATGTAATAAATCATGTGTCTGAAGTCCATGATGATAAAAAATTAGAATCCACGTATTTGATTTATCTACTGGGAAAATTTCATCAGACTTGCATTTTCCCTCTCCTCCCTACCCGTCACTTCCCATCAGTCAACACGGAAAAGATTTCTTGAAGAGTAATTTGTAGCATGAGAAGGAATTGTTTTCAGTGTGTGTTATTTCTTCTCCCAAACTTCCTTGAAAATATAATGGGATAGAGTGTTTGCCTTGAAAATTTACTCATTTAATAACATTTCTTTTTTGGAGGTGGGGATTTTCTTCTTTCTTTCTTTCTTTCCTTCTTTGGAGAGTTTCTTTGTTCCAGTTTATTTTGTTTTAAAATTTTTCCTTTTTTATTCTGCTTGCTTGGTTCTTTTTCTTTGATACCAAGAGAGGAATGGGAAGGGAGAATGGTAAACCAAAACAAAATTGACACATCTCAGCCCATCCTCCAGTTTCTGTTTTTATTAACCAAGAAAAGAAACCACTTTGGTACACTCTTTTTTTCCCCCAATTTTTCCCCATTTTGTTATTTTTTTTTATAACCAAGTGTGTCAAAATACACATCTTTAAAAACAATTTAAAAAGAATTATAGAGAATATCTGTAGTGTAGCTGCAGTGTTGACACACAGTGGCACCCGGGGACATTTGTGTCCAGGTTCTCATGCAGCAGCTTTGTTCCTGGGGTGTCTGTCCACTCTCAGGGCACACATCAAGGAACCTGCCTGAGGAATATCTGCTCTATCACTAGGCCCTGAATCATCATCATCAGGAGCTTTTGTTGTTTAAAGCCAGCAGAGTAAACCCTGTCTGCAAAACAAATACAAGCCCATCTTTTAATAATACAGAGAATAATCACTTCAGACTTCCTTGAATCCCAGTTAATTCGTGTATCAAACATCAGTAGGTGTTTCCTCTCAAGCAGTGTTCTTCCCTAGGGTTTGATTACTGTCAGGGTGCAGGTTACAGGAAGCAGTGGTCAGTCTCATTTTTATGTTCTGTTGATGGAACTGGAATTTTTAATTAAATGACCCCATTGGGTGGAGAGTTGTAACTGAGAAACTCATGATGTTGGTAAGTGGAGTGAGGGGGGTGGTGAGCAGTCCTTAGTAATTGAGTAGCTCAGAGGAGGGTGATGAAAATGTCAGGATTTCTTTTCGATGGTTGAGGAAAGGAGGAGGAGATCTCCTGCTTCTTATAGAGGACACTAGATTTCCAGAATTTTGGCTGTTATTCAAGAAGAACTCAAATGATACAACTGGAAGTATTATTCTCAAAGAATCATATTATATTGTTTTTGAAGCAATTCTGAAATAATTGAGTATCTTTATTAATTTATTTGGTTATTCGAAGAAAGCCATCAGTTTAACAGGCATTTATCGAGGCACAAAGTGAGCTCTGAAACATGAATATTACCTTTTACTCATATGAAAGGCAGCAATGCTTTTTTCACGTTCTTTGGGATGAGGAAACAAATGTGTCACAGGTAAGTGGTGCGTGGGAGATACAAGGTAACACGGTTGATGGAGGACAAGGTCAGGGTGGGTAATGGTTTCTTCTGGGGGGTTGGGGGTATCAGCTGGGCTAGGGCCTTAAGAGGTGCTCGAGCCCCGGGTGGGTACAGGGACTGGAACAGTTTTGTTTGTTTGTTTTTGGCTCACTTGCAGCCACTGCCCGTGCTCAGTATGTTCTGGATATATTTGTTACATCCTGCAAGGGTGGTGAGGACAAAGGGTTGTTCCTGGGTGTTTCCCTGGGATTGAATATAGATGGGTGCAGAATGCCAAACAGACCATCGGCTGGTGCGCTGTGAACTTAACTTTAAACTTCAAACCCAAAAGGGGCAGTATCCCAAGGAGGAGACTCCAAGTTAACAATCTCTGATCAGCCACAGTGAGAGACAGATTCCAGGCAAATCTTCAAACTAGGCTCGAAAATCATTCTATAGATTCTATAGATCCCTCTCCTGAAGCACTTTGGCACCATATTAAAAACAGCATCCAGCAGTCCTCTGAAGAATCCTTAGGGTTCTCCTTCAAGAAGAACAAGGACTGGTTTGATGAAAACAATCAAGAGATCCAAGAATTGTTGAGGAAGAAGAGAACTGCTCATCAAGCACACCTTGCACTGCCTTCCTGTCACGTAAGAAAAGCAGCCTTTCGTCTCGCATGCAGCAAGCTCCAACAGAAACTCTGTGACATCCAGAACAAGTGGTGGATCAGTCTTGCTGAAAAAGCTCAATTATGTGCAGATATGGGTGATCACAAAGGATTCTATGAGGCCCTGAAAACAGCATATGGGCTCTATATACCAGGTACAAAGCCCTCTACTCTGCACAGATGTTCAAATCCTTCTGACAGATAAAACCTCCATTCAGAATCGATGGTCTGAACACTTTCAGACTCTCTTCAGTACCGACTGTGTAGTCCAAGACTCAGCTATTCAGTCCATCACACAACAGCCAGTGAAGAATGAATTGGATATTGCCCCCACTTTGGGAGAAACTCTTAAGGCCATACAGCAGGTGAAAATCAGCAAGGCAGCTGGGATTGATGGAATTCCACCTGAAATCTGGAAACATGGGGACCAAGCACTCCATGCTAAATTTCACAAGTTTGTGGTGAACTTGTGAACTACCATCAGACCTTCGTGATGCAGTCATCATCACTTTGTATAAGAAGAAAGGTATTAAATAAGACTGTTCAGATTACCATGGTATTACTCTGCTCTCCATTGCTGGCAAAATCCTGGCAAGAATACTCTTGAACAGACTAATACCCACTATAGCAGAAGGAATCCTTCCTGAAAGCCAATGTGGTTTCAGAACCAACAGGAGTACCATGGTGTTTGTTCTCAGACAACTGCAAGAGAAGTGTAGGGAACCGAACAAAGGTCTCTGTAACCTTTGTTGATCTCACCAAGGCTTTTGATACTGCGAGCAGAAAAGGTCTGTGGCAGATTTTGGAACATTTAGGTTGTCCCTCCAAGTTCCTTAAAATGATCATCTCACTCCATGAGGATCAGCACGGCCAAGTCAGATATGGCAACACACTTTCTGAGCCCTTTCTAATAACCAGTGGTGTGAAACAAGGCTGTGTTCTCGCTCCTACCCTATTCACAATCTTTTCCAGCAGGATGCTCCAAAGGGCCATGGCAGACCTCGAGGATCAGGACGGGATCTACATTCGATACCGTACTGATGGAAGCCTTTTCAACCCAAGGCAACTGAAGGCCCACACCAAGACCTTAAACCATCTTGTCCAGGAGCTGCTTTATGCTGATGACGCCACCCTTGTTGCCCACACAGAAGCAGCTGCAGCGTTTAACATCCTGCTTTGCAGAGCTGCTGAGCTCTTCGGGCTGGAAGTCATCTTAGAGAAGACAAGAAGTTCTCCGTCAACCTGCACTTCAGGAAGTCTTCCATCATCCCCATATCACCATTGGCCAATCAGAGCTCAAATCAGTCCAGCAGTTTAATTACCTAGGCAGCCTCATCTCCTCAGATGGTGAGATTGATGGGGAGATAGACAACAGGTTAGCAAAGGCATAGAGAGCTTTGGAAAACTCCATAAAAGAGTTTGGTGAAATAAACACTTGAAGAAAAGCACAAAGATCAGTGTTCACAGAGCCATAGTGCTGTCTACTCTCTTATATGGATCTGAATCATGGGTCATCTACAGCCACCACCTGCGACTCCTGGAACGCTCCATCAACGCTGCCTCTGAACAATCCTAAACATCCCCTGGTCAGATGATGTGACCAATCCATCTGTTCTAGAACAGGCAGCAGTCACAAGCATTGAGGCCATGTTGCTGAGAACACAGCTGTGCTGGGCAGGGCACGTCTCCAGGATGAAGGACCAACCACCCCCTCCCTAAGATCGTGCTCTATGGTGAACTTGCCACTGGCTGCTGCAAGAGAGGAGCCCCAAAGAGAAGATAAAAGGACTCCCTGAAACAACATCTCAGCCTTGGCCATATTGATCACCAGAACTGGTCTGCTCTGGGCTCCAACCAGGAGGTCTGGAGACACCCCATCTATAACGCTGCTGATGCCTTTGAGAACGCAGCAGGATCACCCTTGAGGAGAAAAGACAACGCAGAAAGAATCGTGCCTTGCAGAATTTACCACCTAAGGAGTCTTTCTGCTGTGCCTTTTGCAATCAGGCGTGCCTGTCTCATATTGACCTCTTTAGCCACCAGTGTGTTTGTAACAAACATGGGTAGAGCCCTTCCCAAATCTTTGTTCACGAAGCCCAGCCATGATACATCCTAGGAGAGTTTCCCAGAACCAGCTGCCCACCCATACTGAAACTGGAGATGAAAGCTGGTGATTCAGCCTCTCCGACAGCCCTGTTACGTCCCTCGTGGCCTTTCAGCAGCACCATGGAACATTTCCCTGCTAAATATAAATGACTGTGTCCCCTGAAAACAAGCACCTTCCCTTTTTACATACCTACCATTTCCCTTTTTCTGTTCTTCAGCCCATGTGGGGCATGGCGAGGGTTTTCACTGGGCTTGGACTCTGCTCTAGGTGCTGCAGGAGTCGTGGTGGAGGTTGGTGGAGGGATTTCATGCTCCTGTAAAATGAAATCTTGCTCAGACAAGCTTTTCACAGAGCCAGTTGCTGGCTGTGCTTGTAGATCATGTGTGATCTGAAGAATTCTGTTTGGTGTCTCTGGGGAACTGTAACTAGCTTTGGGGATGACTTGCTCAAATGCAGCAAAACAAACCTTGGCCGTCTTAGAATTACTGCATTTGAGCACCAACAGTGTGCAGGAGTGTTACTGAGACAAATCTTGCCACAGTGGTTCTAAATTCAGACAACAAGTCCTCCAACCTGGAATAATCTGTATTAGCTTCACCAATGGATTTAAAGGAATTTAGGAAAAATCTGGTTTGAGAGCAGCATATGCATGGAGTGTGCACTGATCAATGGGAGTCATGTGCAACTTGATAAGGAAACAAATGGAAATCCCAACAATTACAGAGACACTGTGCTCCTGTGTGTAGACTGCACGCACTCTGTGTTAGAAAACCGACTCCCAAGTCCCCAAATTTGTCATGTGGACCTGCTATGTCTGCAAATGTTGAGTAACTTCCCTATGTTTCAGGAACATGCTCTGCAGACATGGGGGTTTCTTAGTTCCCCAGTCGGATCTAAGAGGTTACATCTGGTCTGTAATAGTGTCTTTAAGTCTGAAAAGGAGCAGGCAGTTATCCCACCATCTCAGACTGGGCAGGAATCTGTCAATTCTTCTACCTTGTGTTACAAGAATTAGCCATTTGCCCTATAGCTGTGACTTGCAAGAAGAGGTTAAACTGGAAAATATGATGTTGTCCCAGTTCTAGTGCTGAAGGAGATGCTTTCAGATTCCAAGCTGAAGCTGGCAGTGTTTGCTGTGAAACTGGTGACAGCTGACTTCCAAGTTGGGTAAGAATAACTAAACACCATGTCTTGGCCCCGTGGATGCGTTATTGATTTCACTCTCCACGTAGGGCAGCACATTTTTGCTTTGATAAAAGGCCCAGTATTGACTCTGATTATACTGAAGCTGTAAAGGGATCTCTGGTAGTTTTAATTTTTCAACACTTTGAAATTGCCTGTGGTGTTAAGTTATAGTAGTCTAGGTGCTTTGGGCAAATCTGGAAGCATTGGGACATTTCCACGGGCAGTCATGGGTAGGAATTTGTCTTAGGAAGTCCAGTGCCATAGTGCTGTTCAAAGGATGGACAGTCCCCTTAATTTTTTGACAAGGAAAACTGTATTTTGGAATTTTGTATTTTAGAAGTCTTTTTTTCATTACACTAAATACTGATGAAACCACACCAAGGAAAAAGGGAGTAACACAGCGATAGAATTAAAATAGGGAGACCTTTCTACTGGAAACAATGTGAAAGGGAAATACACTGAGTATTTAACTCAGAGTGTATATAACTCTTAAGAGTATATAGTATATAGTGTATATAACTCTTAGAGTAAGGTGGAACTTCAGGGGTTGTGGTTCAGCAGGTGGGGAGAGAAAGCAACAACAGACTAGTTTTAGTAGCAAAATTGGTTGTTACAGGAGAAAATCTGATGCCTGTTCCTTAGGCTGTGCCAGAGACACCCATTACTAAATTAATCACTGGTCCTGTGCACGTTCAGTTCAGCTGGGCAGAGCTAGACCTATTTGCAGAACTTGAGTGCCCAGAGAAGAGTGTATGGACCACGTGCTCGTCAGTTCATGTGAGGAACTCCCTTTTGATAATCAAGCTCCAAGTCCCTCTGTTAAACCAGTGCCAAAAAGCATCAAATTCTTGGAGCTGGGTGGCAAAAGGTCTCCTTGAAGTCGTGTTCAGTGACAGGGTGAGATTGGATTGATTTAATCAGCCACTGCAGGCTTGTCTGCCTGAGTTTGTCAGTAGAGTGTGACACAGGGCTGTGCCCACGTGCTGCTGCGTATCAGTAGGAAGGGGACTTGCCATACTGCTTGTGTTCATAAAAGCAAAGCTTAAAGGTAAGTGGATGGCAAAGGGAGCTGGGGCACACCTGTAATCATCTCACAGTCGTTGCACAAAATGAGGCAGTGGAGAGTAACTCCCTCAGTTGTGTGGATCTGAATCTTCCTTGGAGCAGCTCATCCTGTGCACTTGAATGCATCTCACAATGCCTGTAGAGAGGGAGAAAAACATCTACAGACAGAGGACATTCTGAACATGGCCCAGTTCTGAAGTCTTTTGTTTTGCAGTGCAATGTTTCTCCAGTAATTTCAGGACAGGGGGACAGGGTTGAATGGTTTCTGCTTAGAAAAATACTGTCTTGCTCCCATTTTCATTATCCAAGGAGTTGCAACAGCAAAGATTTCTGCTGTAAGCCAATAGATGGTATCATTATAGGATGTTATCAAATAAATTGCTGGTGGGGATTTGAGACGGGAACACTGCCAGTGGTTTTGCTGAATTAATGGTCGTGTACTTATGTGTGACTGGAACTGAGGAGTGATTGGGCCTAGTAATGCACAGCCTGTGGAGGAATTCCCAAAATCATGCTGGTTCATGGCTTTTTAAATAAACCAGAAGGGAAGAACCCTCATGGAGCCCTTGTGTCCATAGTTAGGGCTTAAGGCAGTCAGATGAGGGAATGTGCTACAGCTGGGGAAAAGGGGTGACCAGAGTTCCTAGATACATGTTTCAGTATAGCATTAGGGAGTGTATTGCCAGGTGAGAAACCAACGGGGCTGTGTTGTTTCCTACAGCCTGCTGATCATCCACAAGGATCATCAGATCCTGCTGGAGCCAGTCCAGAGGAGGCCACGAAGATGCTCCAAGAGCTGGAGCCCCTCTGCTCTGGAGCCAGGCTGGGAGAGCTGGGGGTGTTCACCTGGAGAAGGGAAGGCTTCAGGGAGACCTGAGAGCCCCTTCCAGTGCCTAAAGGGGCTACAGGAGAGCTGGAGAGGGACTGGGGACAAGGGCCTGGAAGGACAGGACAAGGGGGAATGGCTTCCCACTGCCAGAGGGCGGAGATAGATGGGATATTGGGAAGAGATTCTTCCCTGTGTGGGTTTTGAGGCCCTGGCACAGGTTGCCCAGAGAAGCTGTGGCTGCCCCATCCCTGGAAGTGTCCAAGGCCAGGTTGGATGGGGCTTGGAGCGACCTGGCAGGGGGTTGGAATGAGGTGGTCTTTAAGGTCCCTCCAAACCCAAGCCATACTGGGATTCTGTGATTCTAATGAAAACTAGAAATTTGTGTGATTTTTAAAGCCGCAACTCCCCGGGGATGTGAAAAAAAGGTCAATAAATTATACACAGAGAGAGAAATGGCAAGGGAAGAACTGAATGAAGTTAGAGGGGAGAAAAAAGAGATCCTGAGGACAGATGCTCACTGGTGAAAATAAAAGA
Source organism: Manacus candei (assembly GCF_025592945.1). NCBI lineage: Eukaryota > Metazoa > Chordata > Aves > Passeriformes > Pipridae > Manacus > Manacus candei. Next base: position 2,170,545 of record NW_026138084.1, read on the forward strand.
GTGTGTGTACCCTGAGAAGTTTTTCCCCTTTGCTTCAGCCGTTGCAAAGAGACACTTCACCCCAACCCAGTTGTAGATCCCAGAGAGATCTCTTAAGAAGGTGTTTTACTGGCTGTTATAGATGATCTTGAAGGTCTCTTCCAACTGTGGGGATTCTGTAATGGAATGAGCTCCTGGGTTTCATTAGTATTAATTCAGCGCGGTATCGGTCACTCACTGAGGATCTACTGTAAATAAGGCATCTCTCTGCCTCGGGGAAGGAAGGATCTCTCAACCTCAGGTAAGGAATCTCCAACCTCCCAGCTCAAGGGGGGGTCACCACCATGCAGCCACGCTGCTGGGCAGGGAGAGCTCAGGGAAGGCTCACTTAGGCTGACATATTTATGGGATAAAGTGGCCCTTTGTGGGTTTCCTGGGGGAGTTCATGGCCTGGCTGCAGCTCAGCCCTTTTCCTCCTTCAGAACCTGTACCAAACCATTTCTGGTTTGGTTAAGGGGGTCGGCTGCATCCGCCACACTGACCTTTAAAAATCTTTCTAAATATAAAAAGAAGGCAAAAGGGGGACATGGCGCCTTGCTGAGCCAAGAGCTGGAGCCCTCTCAAAAGGGAAAGATTTTCTGTGAAGGGACTGATAAAACTGTGGTGCTACCCTTGCAAAGCCTTGTTCCTTTAACAATCAGCCAATCACAGCAAGCTGAACAAATATAAAAAATGTAAATTTGCTGATGAGACAAATCTGGAAACAAAGATGATGACAGGGGTCTCTAAAACATGCCACATTCTTGCTGCACTGCCAAGTAGGGAAGAAAAATAGCATTCTAGCAACAAAACAGTGAAGAAGATGCAATAAACATTTTCAGGATAAGCAGGAGCGCACAAAACCAGAAGAATGCTTCCATCCTCTCTGGGCCACACACTTTCCATTGCTTTTATTGTCCCTGTGCTTTGACTTAGTTCTTTTTCTCATCACTGCAAGCAGGTTACTCCTCAAATCTCCTTTCTTGTCCTTTCCCTGAGTTGCACATGTCCCGTTCCTGCTGCCACAGGTGTGTCCCACAGATCTTTTAAAGGTCCCTCCCACTGGGACTGCTTCTCAGTCTCACAGATTTGAACAGTTAAGTGCTGTGTGGTGCTGGTTTAGCGTCTTTCAGAAGATACTTTAATTAGCCCCTGTTCATTAAATACACTCTGTGGTTGCTAATGAGGTCTCAAATTAACATCTTGGTAACAAATACCTGATGCTGCTCCTTGCTGTGTGCAAGTGCATAACTGTGTTGCAAAATGGGAATTCTTCCTGCTGAAAAAAATAGTTTTTACCTCTTTTAACCTGGGTTACTTTATGCCTGATGCTGCCACTTAGTCATCTTCTATTTACTCCTCCTCTCCCAGCAACACAAAGTAGGAAAGAGGAATGTATGGCTGAGCTCTGCAAGGTGTTAGCATTTTATGGGCCACAGTTAGCTGAGCTTTCCCCCATCACAGTGCAATGTCTTGGAGTTTTACTTTCCAGCACAGAACTGTTAGCCACCGTGCAGCCACAGACGTGTGAAAGCCAGATGAGAGTTCAGATAAAACCTGTGCCCATCCTGCTCCATCTGAGCACTGCTCTTTGTGGGTGCTGGCTGAAATGAGGGTGGATTTTGGGGCTTTTCCCTTACCTGTGCAGATGGGAACCTTCTTCCACTGTGATGGGCAGTAGCAGTAACTTCATCTGCTGTAACCATGCCCTGTGAGGTTGTTGATCCCCCATCCCTGGAGGTGTCCAAGGCCAGATAGGACAGGGCTTGGAGCAACCTGGGATAGTGTATCAGGGGTTGGAACTGGGTAATCTTTAAGGGGCCTTCCAATCCAAACCTTTCCATGACTCTGTGAGTCTTTCCTCCTGAGGTCTAGGTCTCCAGAGGCACAAATTCAATGCCACTTCCCTTCCCAACTCTTTTGTGTCTACACCCATGAAACAACTGCTTGCAAATTAATAAGATCTGGTTAATGAGCTGGCCCAGGAGGGCTGAGCTGCTCGCAGTGCCTGGCTGAAGGAAGACCCTCAACAGTGTACTTGAGTGCCTGTGGCCAAAAGCCAGATGTGCTCAGGAAGCTGGCAGCTTCTGGCTGGTGCCAACTGGTATTCCCCATCTCAGTACTGTCATACTCACTCCCAAAACCACGTTAACTCTGAAAAATGTCTCCTGGATGCCTGTAAGTCCTTTATTATCCAGCAGCATCATACTTGAAAGTGAGTAGTTGCTGGATATTTGCACTTGTGTTTTGACAGTGGATTTATTTTTTCAAATTTATGGATATATGCCACTTTTATCTAGTGAGAACCGACAGCATGTTGTTTGGATATTAATCACAGCCATCCCACCATGACAGGCTGTTTAAGCTTAATCTCTTTTATTTTTATGTTTCTATCACCGATGTCTATAAAAATCTGTCCTGGGCATGCCAGTTCTGCACAGGAGAGCTGAAATAACTGGCTGCAGTTCAGCTGGGTACTAAAGGCTGAAGGGATAGTGAATGAAGAGAAAATAAGAAGCCCTGGCTGCACTGGGGGTGCTGTGGGAAACTGTGGGATGTGCTGGGGTGAGGGTGTGCACTTCTGCACCCCATCAATGGTCCAAACACCATTTACTCACACCTACTCGCCTTTCAGGTGAGTATATTTCTTTCCTCTCCAACCCCCCCCCCGCCCCAAATATATGAATTTTGACATGGAATATGTATGGAAATTGAATAAATAAAAAAATTAAAAATAAATTAAAAGGAAGTTATCACAACGAGTGCTGCTGGCAGAGATCCAGCCAGATGGGGAGGCTGAGCTCCTGTCTTTGCCTTGTCCCTCAGCCACCACCTCCATCCTGCTCACCATTTGCTCATGGAGCAGCTCTGTGCCCTCGGGGAGGGGTTCCAATGCTCACCTTCACCTTCGCTCCAGGGAAAGGAGAGTCATCCCAAAAGTGAGTAACACACGAAAAAGGGTAAGATTTCCAGCCTATTACTCATTTATGAGCCTTAAAGTTGTTCCAGGTGATGGTGTTGTCATCTTCTGCACCAGAATGTTGCTGCCTTAGAGCTCACCAATAATGGTATCTCAGTACCAGAACTGCCAATAATCTAAATGGTGATTTCTAGTAACTGTCAACAATCGGGTTTAATTACCACCATTAGCACTTTCTGTAACGGGCAGGCTTCTTAGAGAGTTTTGCACGAGCTTCAGATAAATGGAAAAGATAAAAGGAGCCGGCAGTGGAAGGAAAATAATCGATAATTAACAAGTGTGGAGCTTTGGTTTATGGCCGCTTGCTGAAAGAGTTTCCTGTGAACACAGTACCTAATGAAACACGAAGTTAGAACGTGCTTTAGGTCTAATTTATTTTAGGTGGACTAGAAGAAATAAATATCTTTTCACGATCAGTGAGTGGTTCATGCTCTGGTTCAGCCTCACCAGTTCTGAAACAGTTTTACATTTACAGAAGGAACAGCCTCATCTTGTCCACAGTACGACCTTGAATTCAGCACTTCAGTGTCAGTTCAAGTTTCCTTTTGTGCTCAAGGAGCTTTTTGGTTTGGGTGATTAGTTCACAGCTACAGTAGAGCTCGAATAGGATCTGTGAAGGCTGCTTGAATCACAATCAATCTGCATCCTTCTGGAGAGCACTGCAAATGGTATGTTTAATAGCATTTTTAATAGATCCAATTGCCTGTTACTCAGAAATTCATCAATCTAATGCTCCTTTTGGTTAATGCAGAATGCAGGAGTTGTGCAATCTGCCCACACTGATAACAGACTAGACTCGGAGAGGAAACTGTATTTTGAGTCCTGTGGTTCAGCTTAAATTAATGGCTTTGTTTGCTGAAATGGGGGAAATGGAGGTATTTCCCTTACTTGTAGTCTCACAGTTTGAAACCATATCCTGGCTGCTCCGAAATCCTGCGATAAAATTCCTTTTGACCTCTCTTTAGACCTATTTTTCCTTTGTGAAATACAACATTGCATATCATTGCATGTTCGAAGTTCCCCAGCCCAGCAAAGTGGGGGCTTAACTCTAGGGATAAATGTTCTCAGTCAATAGAATTCCTCCCTATCTTTCTGCAAGCATGTGAGTTTCATGGATTTTAGGTTTTATTTCTAATTCTCTGCAGCACTAACATGGAAATTTTGTCACCTCCTTCCCAGCACTCACAGCAGACACTTGCTGGCCCAGTTGGTTCAAATAACTGGCTACCCAGGGCAGTGATGGAGTCACCACCTCTAGGGGTTTACAGGCATGTAGATGTGGCACTTGGGGATATGGTTTGGTGGTGGGCTTGGCAGTGTTAGGTTTACTGCTGGACTCTATGATCTTTTTCAATCTAATCAATTCTATGATTCTGTAGTGTCAGGATTTTTTTTTGAAAGTGGGTCAGTGTCCTTGTTTTGTCTGGTACAGAGTTAAATTCAAAACAGAGCTGGCACAGTGCTGTGTTTTGAATTTAGTATAAGAATGATGCTGATAACACAGTGATGTTTTAGTTGATGCTAAGTCGTACTTACCCTAAGCCAAGGACTTTTTCGTTTTCCATGCACTGCCAGTGAGCTGGCAGACAAGAAGCTGGGGTGGAGCATGGCCAGGACAGCTGCCCTGAACTGACCAAAGGGATGTTCCATATAACAGAACGTTATATTCAGTGTGTAAAGTGAGGGGAAGAGGGAGGAAGGAGGGGACATTCAGAGCAATAACATTTGTCTTGCCAAGTCCCCATGACACCTGATGGAACCCTGCTGTCCTGGGGATGGCTGAACACCTGCCTGCCCATGGGAAGTGGGAATGAATTCCTTGTATTGCTTTGCTCAAGTGCACAGCTTTTGCCTTCCCTGTTAAACTGTGATTACCTCTGTGAGTTGTCTCAGTTTTACCCCTCCAGTTCACTCCCCCATCCTGCTGGGGGTTGAGTGAGAGGCCATGTGGGGCTGAGTTGCTGGCTGGGGTTAAACCACAACAATCAGCCAGAACTATTAAAACACAAAGGAATAAACTCTGCCTCTCAGTGTTGTCCAGGACAGCCTTGTGTCAGCATCCCTCCCCTGCCTTGCTGTGCAGTGTCATCCCAGTGTGGAGGTGCAGAACCTGCCACCAAAGGCTGCCCCTGCTTTTGGCTTGAACCCCACAGACCTGGTTCTTCAGGCAGTTCTGGAGGGGTTTGTGAGGTTCCTCTCACCTTCTCAGGTGGTGAGTTACAGAGCACCACTCTGCAATCTCTGCCTGCCCTTTCTGGGACAAGCAAACAATAGGGATGGGGCTTCCTCATCCAGCAGATGTGGCAAATCAGACTTGATGATTGAAGTTATTAACTCATCACCCATCTCAGACCTTCAGCAGTGGAGCAGATGTTGTAGTGGAGGGTGCAATGAAAGCTGAGTTCTTTTTTGTATCATTTTTCTTTCCTTGACAGTGCAGCTGTGCTCTGAAAAATGAATGTGGCAGGGGGAGAAATTGCCCCCTCTTTCTCAGTAGGTCTGCTCCCCATGTGGGAACCCAGATTTCAGGCTTTAGCAACTCAAATATGATTTATTGCATTTAATCCTCATTCCCTCTCCTCAGCAGAGCCAGTGCTGCAGGAGGGGCTGTGGCAGAGCTCTGGGGAGTCTGGTGCTCCCCACCTGGGTAACGTGCTCTCTCTTTCTTTATATTGATTTTTGCTTTAACAACACTGCAGAAGGAAGAAGATCTGATCTTTCTCTGTCCTCTAATCAAGCAAAGAGCAGTTCCTGCTAACAGCATCTGCTATATTTATACATGCAAGAAAACTCAGTTTCATCTTTTGTACCACGTGCCAGTGTGGAAGAGCAGGAAGAGATTACAGCAGGACAAATATGGCAGGAACAATATTCCTGTAGTTTTCTTCACATAAACCAAATTTCTATACTAGAGACCTCTTACCTGTGATTTTTATTTGTATTTTTAATGACTTTTATTTTTATAGCTGGCTCTGAGCACACATCTTAGGGGTAAACTTGAACTGGAGCAATGCATTCATATCTAAAATAGTTACTGAATATTCAGAACCTGTTAGACAAGAGATTTGGTTTCCCTCATGTTATCATCATCACCACTGTTAATAATGCCTCTTTTTATCTCTAAGCCACACTGCTGAAATCAGTCTGTATCACCAAATATATCTCACATCAGTATGAGTCAGGCTAGGAAGCATAGGCACTGCCTGTTTCATTAGGCTTTCCTACAATCTACTGCATTGTTAGATGCTTTTGGGGGGGTAAGGGTAGTTGGTATTCTTCAGAAAAGTACTCCAAAGAAAGCAGAGTTTCACTGGTTTTCACAGGACCAAGATAAAGGTCTGTGCTGATACAGATACCCCATTTGGCTTATAATTACAAGCTAGAAGAAACACCTTTTTTGACATGCAGATTTTTCACTTATTCCAAGTATTCAAAGCATTTTGGAGAAGGAAGTGCTAGACTATGAGTTAACTTTGTTTTAGGCAAATTCTCTGGAAATAAATAATTCTGGTAACAGCACTAAGGCTCCAGGCAGGTCTAAGCAGGTTTTGCTCAAGTGGAGAGTTGACATGGAGTATGTTTGAGGCTAAAGAATGCCAATGTGTCTACCCATTTCCAACCTGTTTGGTGACTTGTGACACCTCTTCTAATCTTCCCTTGCTCTTCCTCCTTTTGCCTCTCTGTTTTTGAACATGGACCCTCTGCTTTGCCTGTGTGTCTGGGCTGTCTGCCCTCATGTGCCTCAGCAGCCTAGGACACTGGTTGAAGGCTTTTGGTGCTATTGAGTATGAATTCAAATCTATCTGCAAATGCAAGTTAGGTCAGTAAATGAGGGGATGTGTAATACACCCCATTTCCTGTTCAGAGTGCTGATGTCCATTTGAAGGTGGGATATGAGGCTTTGTTTTATGTTTGCAGAAAGATGACTGAGAACTGCCTGCTTATCTCATTGAGGAACTGTGGGAACCACATCACTTCCCTCTGAAAATATCCCAATGACAAACCATACTTTCCAAAAACCTTTTATGTCTTCTTTTGTGTTTTTTTTTTTTTTTTAATTTCTTTTAATCTTAGGAATCATAGAATCATGGAATGGCTTGGATTGAAAGGGACTTAAAATGCATCTTGTTCCAACCCGCTGCCATAGGCAGGGGCACCTTCCACTAGACCAGGTTGCTCAGAGCCCCATCCAGCCCAGCTTTGAACACTTCCAGGGATAATGAACCACTCCAGTCACCTGCTACCAGGCAAACCCTAATTCTTATGAGGCTTCCTTGCTTTGCATTGCTGTTCTAGCAACCAAATGCACCAAGAAATGCAGGGGGAGACCTGTATCTCATTTGCTGTGACTTCATTAATACAAATCCTTGGGGGAGGTGCTTGTCCTGCATGACTGTCTTGTCTCTAAAGTGGAGGGACATGGATTGGATGGATGGAACACTCAGTGGACAGGGAACTGGGTGGAGAAGTGGCTGAGAACAGCCCTGTGGAGAAGGACTTGGGGGTGATGGGTGATGATAAACTCACCACAAGCCAGCAGTGAGCACTCACAGCCCAGAAACCAACAGAATCCTGTGCTGCATCCAAAGGAGCTGGGGCAGCAGGTTGAGGGAGGGGTTCTCCCCCTCTACTCTGCTCTTGTGAGACCCCACCTGGAGTCCTGCATACATTTCTGATGCCCCCAGCATAAAAAAGACATGGAACTGTTGGAGCAAGTCCAGAGGAGGCCACAAAGTCGATAAGAGGACTGGAGAACCTCCCCTACATAGACAGGCTGGAGGGTCAGGACCTTTGTTTCATTGTCTTTCCTCATCTTCTCTCATTTGGAAGGAAGTGGGAACTCCCAAAGCTGAAGAAATAGGAGTCACTGACATTATTTGTCATAAAAGTTATAAGCTTTGTCCTAAAATCTGTTCTTCTGAGCTCAGCTTGCTTCTGTGCAGAGGGCTGGCACAGGGATTAAGCATCCCATTAGTCCTACTTATGCCTTCGTATTAGTGCATAAATAAGATTTAAGCCACTAATAGCTCCTTTCTAGCTCTGCATAGAGCTGAATTTTATATGCTGGCCATGATAAGACCAGATAAAAAAATACAGTTGTGGCAGCAGCGGTGAATTTTAATCAGGGGACTGAATTTTAATGAAGTGGGGATTAAAAGTGCAGTAGCTGTAGCTGGGATGTCCTGACATCAGCACCTTTCAGAAGTGGTGCCAAAACCATGCAATAAGCCAGGAACCTTCTCTGTGCATGAGGGATGTGGCCTGTGGAGCTGCACCAACAAACCATCTCCACTTTGCTGGTTGCAACTGTGAAGTAAAAAACACCAGGTCTTTGTGACACCAAGGCACCAGACCCTGCCTGCCTCACAGCCACATCATACCTGCTCTCAGCGTGGCTGGTGCAGAATTCAACCAAGCTGTGGTGCTCTGAGCTCTCAGGCACTGCAGGATCCCAAAATACTGCTGTGCCTGGGACCAAACCTCCGGAGTCTGGGAGAGCTTACTTGGTCCTTCCACTCAGCCATTGGGTGAGGCTTTCCTTTGGCCAGCTGCTTATCCAGGAGCTGCTGTCTCTCTCCAACATGCCTATCATCCCTTTTCTGCAATTAATTAATTAATTTTTTATCTTTTTCTTCTTTTTTTTTTCTTTAATTGAGAATCACAGATTAAGGGTTCAAACAACCCCGGCTTTCTTTCAGGACGCTTTCATTAACAAATCAATTAGCTGTACTTGTTCCCATTCCCACACAACTCTGTCTCGGTGCTTTTTTATTAATTTTCCTATTCTGCTAAAATTACACCAGTAGAAAGACGACCTGGCAAAGGCAAAAACACAAACAAGGAGCAAGGGTAAAAGGCAGTGCCAGGGCAGGCAAATGGGGCCAAGCTCCAGTTATTTTTTCCCTTCCCTAGACGTGGGATGCATGTTGGCAGGTGGCTGATTCTGCACATGATGAGCAGTGCAGTGATCAGGGTGAGGAGTAACACAGTTACAGCTCAAGAGAGTCATAGCATTCCAGAAATGAGCTGGATCCAGTTGGAATCTCTCTTCTCCACCTACATTTGAGCCTTTGGTACTGAAGAAACCTTTGGTACTGCGCAAGCGATATCTGAGCTCTCCTTAGCCCACTGTGATCTTTGGAGCTTGGACAAGACCCAGATTGGACAATTTCCTGCACTGAGACTGCAGGAAATGAAACCAGTCACTGTCAGTGCAGAAGTTGTGTTTTTGCTAAATGATGTGTGACCTTTTAGTACCTGTGGCCCCAGATTGCTCATGGGTGTCTAAAGGATCAGGTGTATTGTGCACAGGGTCCATCAGGGCTTGGGCAGGGACAAATCTGCTGAGAAACAGGAAAACAGTGAGATGGATGGTCCTTACCTGCTGTGCCTGCTGGGAACCATCAGCACCAGGGAATCTGGGCCAGGTTTTGAAAAAGGCAAATGGGACTGATTTCACCTTAATCTTTTATAAAATGTCTAGATTTCAGTGGACTTGATTGGTTTATGTCTTCTCCAGCCTCTGTGTTGGCTATGAGGGGGTACACGGGGTTCATTTAACTGTTTTTCAAAAAGAGAATGAGGTTTTAGAAGAATTAGTACCACCATTTCAATGCTTTGTTGTGAACAAGTGAGGGCTTTTGCTAAATCATTGAATCACAGAATTTTTGGGGTTGGAAGAAACTTTATGATCATCTCGTTGCAATCCTCTGCCATGGGCAGGGACACCTTCTACCATCCCAGGTTGCTCCAAGCCCCATCCAACCTGGCCTTGGACACTTCCAGGGATGGGGCAGCCACAACTTCTCTGGGCAACCTGTGCCAGGGCCTCCCCACCCTCACGGGGAAGAATTTTTTCTTAAATCTGAGCCTCATGAGGTGAGCACAATCACATACCTGTGTGTAAAACTGCTTCTAAAGGTGATGTGAAGCAGAGGGAATGTTAATCCCAGATCTTTTTTTCCTGTGCTCATGGAATGCCTGGTCACTGACAGACAGTCACGGCTGCTTCAGAGAAGAAGATGGCAAAGCTGTGAGTTTTTTGTTTGATGCTGGAGCTGCTTGGTGAGATGAAATAAGGCAGGGCAGTGAAAATGAGGAAGACATCTTTATGTCCGTTATAAACAGCTTTAAAGATGGAACAAAGTAATCCCTGTGCTGGAGCACACTGGGGCTGTGTTTGTGCCAGTCTCCCTCCTCCAGCAGTGATGTGGAGCTGAGGGAGGCGGATCTTGGAGGTGAGCTCCTGTACCTGCCCAGAGCACACAGCAGAGCCAGGTGAGGAACCTGCTTCCAGGCATGGCCAGGAGCAGGTGTGAAGGATCTATGGATGTGCACTACATTAGTGTGACTGCCTGATGCTCACAGATATCCCAGCCTGGAAGTGGCACCCTGCCTTTGATAACCCTTTAGAGGACTTTTGTCCTAGAACTTAGCTGATGGGTTTTTTCACTGCATAATTTTATCTTTTTTTATTATCCAGAGTGTCCTGTGTCAAAGAATTCTGTAGCTGAACTCCACCTTGGCTAGAAAATTTCTTTTTATTTTCAGGCTGTTCTGGCACCTTCTGTGTCCAGCAGTGAGCAGCGCTCCCGTAACCTTCCTTGGGACCTTGGGGCTGTACAGAACTCTCCTAGAGGTGTCTCTCTGTGGTTAAGGAGTCCAGACTGCTTCCTCATCCCTTGCTGGGTAGCTCTGATCACGTTTGCTTCCCCCCCTTGAAGCTCCTTTCTTTGACCACACAGGGTGTGAGGTAGGTCAAGGGAATTTCTATTTTTGTGTTTCTGTCCCAGACAGCTCGTGTCTGGGGCAAAGAATATTTGAGTATTTCCCCTCTTCATCATCTTGTGCCATTTTGACTGTCTTGAACAACAGTGATGTGTCAGCACTTTGCTTGTGGGCAATATTTCCCTTTTTCAGTCCCTTAAACCAACTGGAAGAAAAAATATTAACCAATATCGGTTCAGGCTGTTTTGAAGTCAATGCTAGACATGTACTTGCATATCCTTCAGGCACTGCCCTTTGCTAAGTGAGCATATTGACAATGTTGCAGAGCATCTGTGCAATTATATTTGAATGCACCACTTAGAGACTGTGACAAATCCATTACGTGAAAAGGGCAAAAGGTTAAAATAAAAATGGCTTAATAAAATGATTCATTGTGACAATCCGTTTAAAACTGCACAGGGAAATGCAGAACTGTGAAAAGCACTGAGCATCCACCATGAAAAAAAATCTGTATTTGTTAGACTGGACAGTGGGCAGCTCCTTGGCTGGTACAAATAGATGGATTTAGTTACAACTCTGTTAAATGAGCTGGGGATCTGACCATATAGCTTTGGTTGATCTTTAAGCATGAGATCATACTCTGCTTCTATGCAGATACCAAGACTGAAGCTACTGAAGACTTTGAAGAAAGATGTAGTTAAAAAACAAATGATGCTTTGTTTGCCAGGGCACTGGGTACTAGGAAAGGCTGGAGAGAGCTGCCTTGCTGTGTCCAGGTGTGAATGGGAAACTGCTCACAGCATGTGCAAGACAGGAAGGTGGCACAAGATGCTGGCAAGAGAAGTCTTTTAGTTCAAGTTGGCACCTGAGCCAGGAAAAGTCATTACTTCCCTTCAGTTAAGTTTGAGAACTCCCAGAATGAGAAACTGAGGTAGCTTCAGGGTCTGTCACCAATTTCAAATAAAAGTGTGATGGGTATATGGTTGCCCACAGGAGGATGAAATTCAGTGGCTGTCAGAGGCCTTGGAAGTCAGCTTTGGGGACTAAACTGAGCTGAAGTCAAGCTGAGCTTAAAGACAACCACAATGTACTTGTAGGGCTGAGAGAATTTCGTTGTTGCATCAATTAAAAAACCCAGCCTTGGTACCAAACTGCTCTTCATCTTCTCAGAGAGAGACGTGGTTTTAAACTGGGAATAGCAATTGTGGTGAAAATGTGTTTGTGGCCCACGGGTTTTCCATCAGGAGGAGATGGAGGGGTCACTGAAGTTGTGTCTTAGTCTCCAAGCAGGGAGCAGGGCACAGGAGCTGGATGTGGGGGTGCCCTGCCAGGCAGGAGCAGGGAGTGACTTCCAGCAGCTGCAGCTGCCCCTGGGGATGCCCACTCCCCCAGAGTCATTTGGAGACCAGGGCTCAGCAGGTTTCCATTGCTCTTGGCTTGCAAATAGCTCTGTAGTTAATTTTCTCCATTTTCAGTGATTTCCCCCCATTTCTATTAGCCCAGAGACAGCCTGACACTACAGTTCTATTGTAGTAGCCACTCTTTTTTTTTTTTTTTTTTACCTGAGAGATCAATTTTGTGTCAAATTTGTGGCATTCTTCCCTGATTTCTGAAGTAAGCACCAGGCTTAGGGTAATAATGAATTCCTATAAGTCTGTAATGGAGCCATCACTCAGGAGCAGCACACTAATGCTTTGCTGTATTCCTTAGAGATTGCTCCCTGTTGCTGTTTTGAAGGGATAAAAGCAAATCCAATATGCATCTCATGCAAGAAGTGTCTAAAGCAGTCGCTGGTATCACATGGGCTCAATCCTCTTCTGAGTTACGCAGATCGAAATCCCGGGGACTCGTTTGACCCGTGGGCTTGGCATGTGTGCCAACCTCACCACAAACCTTGCCCTAGCACTGTGGGTTTGGACAGGCCTGGCCAGAGATGGGTCAGGTTCCACCAAGGGGGGTTTCTCTGAAATCAGGGTGACTCATTTGGTATTCGTGGAGTGACAGGACAAGGGGGAATGGCTGTAGGTTGGGAGTGGGCAGTGTCACACTGGGTATTAGGCAGAAATACTTACCTGTGAGGGTAGTGATGCCCTGGCACAAGTTGCCCAGAGGAGCTGTGGCTGCCCCATCCCTGGAAGTGTCCAAGGCCAGGCTGGATGGCACTTGGAGCAACCTGGGATGGTGGAAAGTGTCCCTGCCCATGGCAGGGGGTGGAACAAGATGGTCTCTGAGATTCCTTCCAACACAAACCAGTCTGTGATTTTATGAAGCTGCTCATGTGCCACCTTTGGCTCCCCAAAACAGAATAAAATCTGTAAAAAAATGGGATGAAAATAAAAAAATAAATCTGCTCTCTGTATCCTAACATTGGAACTAAAATTTGGTTAAGAATTTCTAAGAAAATTACGACAAATTTTCATCTGGAGGAGAAGCTTCAGCCAGACAACACAGTTGGACAATTTTAGGTAGATAAAACCAGAGTCTAATAACAGCATGTGTCAGGGACAGCAGTCTTTGCCTGTGAGAGCCAGAGCAGTGGCTCAGGTGGGAAATGCTATGGCTTGGGTGGCTCTTCTGAATTGAGATGCTCTGAAGCTTTTTCCAGACAATCTGCCCATTTATTGTTTGTAAAAACTTACTCTGGATCAAAATTTTAAGTATATTGGTCCAAGAGACCAGAGAGACAATCTATTCTAAAAATATACAAATAATAGTAAAGAAATGACATTTCCTGTCAGCCAATGTCAGAGTGGATTATGAAGTGATGGACCATGGCTCTTGAGATGACAAGGTGACAGCTTTCCTATATATTACCATTATAAAAGCTCTCTGCACCTGAATTTTTGTGGGAGACTGAGGTGACTTGAGGTTTTGTGCATTTGCTTTAGAAATTAAGCTCTGTTTTAAAATATGCCTATGTGACTGTGAAGAACTGCAGTTATGGAGAACACCCTCACCTTATTCAAGGCAACACAAAAAATTATTTTCAGTTTTTGCGGCAAACATGTATGAAAACAGACATTAATGCTTTATAAACTGGTACTCAAATCCAGAGAAATTGGAATCTGGGAAAGTAAACAACAAGTAATGAGGTTCAGCAAGGTGCAGGTGATCTGTGTCACGGAGCTGCAGGACCACAGCAGCAGGAAACTGGATATCCCAGTCGGGCTGTGTGACCCCAGCCCAGTTAGGGCAGGGCAGGGGCAATGTTCCAAATAAAATCCAGAGCAAGAGATGATTCTTATTTGAGCAGTAAAACTGTAACACCTGGGTGACCATTTGTGTACGATTTAAAACTGTCAGGCTCCAGCTCTTCAGCACCAACACTATCATTGCCATGTCATTGGTATGGAGTGGTTTAATCAGGGAAACATGGAACTGTGGTCTGGCAGGTTTGTAAGGTGGAAGGAAGTGTTATCACCACTGCTTATGCAGGCATGGACAAGGCTAGACTTCCCTTAGCTAATTTCCTTTAGGAAAGCATTCCCTCCTCCTCATGGGGCTGCAGATTCACAGCCACAATTGGCTGATCCTCACTGATGGTCCCCATGTGGGTGCAGGTTTTGTCTCACCCCTTTGCGTGGGCTCTGCTGGGCCAGCTCTGATGTAGCTCATCAGAGCAAAGAGCCAAATAATGTTTTGTCCCTGTCCTTTGTTATTTATAACCATCCATGAAGTAACCCCCTTACTCTCCCCTCACTCTCCCCTCCAGCAAATCCATGACCTTTTATTTTTCTCTGGTGATTCTGCCACACTTCCCTGAGTCCTTCCCAAACCAGTGTTCTGCCTCTCGTCTTGAGCACCAGCTACCCATTTCCTTCCACCTTTATGCCATGAGAAAACTCTAACCATGATGATTTTGTATTTTGTCATCAGTAAAAATATGAAATGGTTCTGAGCCCACTCCAGCAGGGATGCACTGGGAGCAATGATGTGCCACTGATGAGCCCCCAGTTGCAGGGGATGCACTGGGAATAGTTACAGTGCCACTAATGAATCCCAAGTTGAGCTGCCTTTGAGCACTGTCAGTCTGCCAGTTTTTAATCCATGTTAATCCTCCTGAAAGTAGGATTGGGATTCAGGAGTACAGCTTACCCTAAGAGAGGGGTCACATGGGAATTCAGCATGCTGTAACTCCTGGATGCTGACTTCATTCCTTTAATGAAAGGACCATCTTCCTTTCCCAAGTGTCCCTGTGGCACACTCCAAGTAGATTCCTCCATAAAATATGCTCTTTATGGGGTGGCTGGGATAGACTGGGGGCAAGTGATACTAAACCTGGAGGGGGTGGAGGAAGCTGACCAGGAGAACGGTGTTTGGATAAACTTTTGCTTTTGCCTTTGTTTCTGTTTAACTAGCAAAGCACTGCATTAACTCTACAGGATTACTTTTCCAGGAAAATCAAGCTCATAAAAAATTAACCAGAAGTATGATTCCCTTGTTTCACAGATGGAGGGGTGCAAAGCTATCTTGGATTTGTGAAGGTAGTTACATATGTAGCTCCTGTGTGATAAATGGTAGATACTTAAATAGGAATAAGGAATCCAAATGGCTTTGTAGAGCTAAGCCAAAATTCTTGCCCTCGACTAGGGAAGGAAGGCTTTGGAATGATAGAAAACCAAACCTGTCTGTCCTTGTATTCAGAGCTGTTATCCCCATCATTTCATCTGCGCTATGAGTGTTTCAGGGTCAGACTGTTACAGGAATGAGACACTGACTGAACAGCAGCCCAAAAATCTTGAAACTAAAAACTTAAAAAAAAAGGGAAAAAATATAAATCTACAATCAATAAATCTTTCTGACATTCAAACATGAACCCTAGAACTGCATCCTGCAGCAAATATTTGGACCTCATAACAACCCTCGAGTGCTCCTGTGGAACCCACTGGATACATCTCAAACACTGTCCTGAAAGATCTCTGCCTTAGTGAAATATTTAATACATTTTATTGATGTTGTCCACTGCCCACTCATTTGCCCACACTAACTGAAATGATTATTTCATTGTGCACCGAAAGTATTGTATTATTGGGGAAAAAATGCATGTATAAATATATAATATATATATAAATATATATATATATAAATATATATTATATTTATATATATATAAATATATAATATATATAAATATATATTATATTTTATATATATATATATAAATAAATATATATATACTATGTGTCTGGTGCCCTGTGTGTTTGTGCATACATATTATATAGAATATATACAATATGTATACAGTGTGTGTATATTATGTATATAGATAGACATATGGATATATAAATAAATGTAAATACATTGACAAGCACACAGACCACCAGACAGAGCTGATGAACTGAAGTGCTTTTGAAAGATTATCAAGTTCCTGAGCAGGGTGCTCTAATGCCTGATATAAATCACCACCATGCCCAGCAGAAAAAGCCATCCAGAAAAAAGAAGGAAGTTAAATTGTAGCTGTCTGCTGGGAGAGAAGGGAACCTGAAAGGTTGGATCACTTGGCACTCCTCTGATGTTCAATCTATTAATGGAAAAGTGAACTTTGTAATTCCTGTTATTACCATCTGGAAGCCAGGGATGGTGCCCAGTTTCCAGCCTCCGTCACAAGGACTTGGAAGCCTGTCTGCCATGGGGGGGGTACCCAGGGGGGAACCTGCCACCTGAATGTCCCCAGTGTGAGGCCCTGGGGAAGGTCCCCTGAGTTCCAGGTCTGCATGGGGGATGCAGGAAAGCCAGAGCCCTCCCTAAGGAGAACAGAGTGGGTGGATAGAGGAGATGATGACAGTGCTGTTTAAGATGATCTCAGTGCTGTTTGACTACAGCACTGAGAAGGAGCTGTTTGGTGTGTGAAAAGGGGCTGAAATTGCACTCCCCCTCCCCAGCCCCTCTGGGCAGAGCAACTGTAGCTCAGGTTTGGTTTCTGCAGAGCTTACCTGTCACCCAGCTGCTCCCCACTGCCTCAGGAGACGGTTCCTACAGTTCCCCCAAAGCAAACACAAGGCCAAGTCCCATGCCTTGCTTCAACACTGCAATTTGCTCCTTCAGCCTGCTTCTTGTGCCATGTATTTTTTGTAATTCTCACCCTCACCCTGCCTGCCAATCGTGTTTTGTCGCAGTGATTTGGAAAAGGACTCCTTAATCTTCCATATTGTTAAGAGAATGATGCTAACTTCACTTCCCACTTCACAGCAAGCAAGAGGTGAATGATTACTACTCTAAAACGTGATGCTTGCTAAACTGGGACCAGATCAAACCCCTGCCAGCAAGCAGTTCTCCACTTGAGCTGATGGGACTGGGGAGACCGAGGCTTTCTCAGCTACTTCGTTTCTTTCTGACAAAGTTGCTAATATCTAAAATTATCACTGCTAAAATGTTCAGATTATAAACCACAGACTATGATTGCTATTCATAAGGTGACCCAGTATTCAAGAACAACCAGTACTTTGCTGGGCATAAAGCAAGCCTGTATCTGCCAGTGGACTCTGCAGAGCTCCTGAAGAAAAGTGACGTGAAATTTAAATAATTGGATCCACTGTAATTCAGGTCTATCAGCTGCTGGAGTGATGACATATCCTGGTTTGAGGAAAGATAGTGATTTTTGTAAGATACAAGAAAAATGCTCTCGTTAACTACCTCTCTCCACCTGCAACTTAATCTAGTAGCAGCTGAGACTCCTGACCTGGAACAATGGATTAGTTTCTAGATAACTGCCCCTGGTAGTGGGGGAATAGAGATGAGTCTTAAGTAACTAATAAGCTCCTAACACATTTAGGATGAAATTTTGTCATTGGTGTCTTCATCCCATGTAGCTGGAAGTAGCTGAGTGCACCTCAGTGCTTGTGATGCCACTCTCTTTGGGAGGCAGTCAAATGCCTGCTTCTTCATCAGTGATTTATTCTGTGGTTTTCTCAGGGATCTGCTGGAGCACAAAAGCACCTCCAGAGCAGATTCATTAGCAGAATGAACAGGGCTGCATTTCCAGACAGAGGTGAGATGCATGACTGTGTAACACCAGGAAAGAGTAGGACCATTTACACCAGTTGTGAGCGCTCTGGCTGTGGGATATATTGGCTAAATGATGCTTGAGTTCAGTAGCTGTAGTACATGATATTTAAGGTTTGGGTTGGTTACATTTTTCCTGGCTTCTGTATGTTCTTGCAGTTTTAGTTTTCTGTAGCACTTCACCCAGCTTTGGATGAAGGTTGTACAAGGGAGATGCTGATGAACTGGAGCAAGGCCACTGAAGGATGAATGAGATGGGGAGAAAACTAGAAGAGGCAGCCAAGGGAACTGGACTTGCTTAGAGGGGACTTGATATCCAGCTTCTGGCACAAGGGAAGGAGAGCCAGGCTCTTTACTGAGATGCACAGCAGAAGAATAACAGATAGTGCATATAAACTGAGGCAAAGAACCAGAAATAAAGAAAAATGTTTTTCATTTAGAGGATAATTAATCAGAAGAACAGAAGCCCACAGCACACCAAAGACATCACTGGATAGTCTTCAGCTCCTGTCTGGGTACTGCATTGAGGTCTGAAATCAGGTCTGATCTGAAAGCAGGAGTTTGTAGATCTCTCAAGGCTCCTTGCAAGTTCAAAGAGTTGATGAATCTGCAATAGTTTCTGTTTAAGCTTGGCTCTGTTCAGCATCACTCAGGTTTCTCTAGGACTGGGGTCAGAGTTAGACCAGAAAGGACAGCAGAGTAACAAGTGCTGCCTATTGCTGGACCTCCCAGGGCTTGAACTGTTAGGGACAGGATGCTTTTGATGGTACTATTACATGTCTGCCAAAATAAGACAACATCTTAGGCCACGTTGTTTTAAAAATCTTGTATGGGAGATTGTCTGAGGGTCACAGATCAGAACCTTGTCTTCATTTTACTAATGGGTGACTGAAATGGCAGGATGGAAATGCCACTACCCACTGTTCAAGCAAAGTTGTCTTGAACTATATATAAAGATATATATACATATAAAGATAGATATATATATAAATAACTATATATAAAACATTTAAAACCTATATATAAAATTCAGAATCAAGGTAACACACTGTGGGAGGAGCAGGGTGAGTCCAGTGAGTCACCTCATGTGAAGCTCTCAATGGGAGTGAAGAAGCTGGCAAAGTTTGCCAGCAGCAGTTTGGACAGAAGACCTAGTCCTGACCTTCCAACTGTTTTGTGAGGAGGATTAGCTTATCCCTGGAGACCCACACTGCCAGCACCAGGCAGTGTGACATACAGAAAGCAGCTATCATTTGGGATTTAATCTTTTATTGTCTATCATCTCCACGGGTGAGAGTCTCTTTCCCACAAACTCAGGGGAACAGACTTGCAAGAGTCATCTTACAAGAACAAACCTACCAGAAAATAAGTTTCCCTTCCTGTTGATTTAAATGAGGAATGAGAAGCAGAAGGTCCTGTGTGTAGCCAGAGCTCACATCTCTTCTCCAGCACACTGTGTTATGTGCTTCATTCATATTACCATGATGAAAGTTTGATTCTAAAATATCAGATCTAGAGGAGAGTCTGTGACCATGAGAGCTGGAGGTGACCATAGTCCACAGAAAAACTTACAGTTATGGTACCTAAATACTGCTGGAAAATTCTTAGATATGGCAGTGAATGTTTCCTGTATATGTGTGGAATACAGGGCTCATGAGCAAATTCTCTGCAAAACCACTCTAGAGCATTAGTGTATGGAATCTCCTTTAAATTCCATTTCTTTCAATTTTTCAAGTAATTACAGCAAGCAAGTGCTGTGGAGCTGCATTGGTGTGTGCAGAGGGCCTGCAGTGCTCATCCCTCCTGTCAGCAAGAACATTTATTCTAAATATCCTGTTTTGTTCTTGCATCTTCCAGATGTGCTCCCCTGCCACTCCCAGGCTCTGGAGAAACTCTGCCAGACACAAAAGGCTCCCACAGAACTTTACCCTCTGTTTTATTGTGGTGGATTAGTTAAAACTCAGAGAGCTCTTCTGGAAGAAATACTCATTTTATGTTTGACTTGGTTTTAAAAGAAAATATGAAATAGTCTCCTAGTTTGTTGTTTCTTACAGCTACAGAACACTTGTGGCAGTGTAAGAGGGAATTTGCTTTTGTGCTGTTTAAAAACCCACCAGGCACAACCTGCCACCACACTTACACACTTAATCCAGATGTGAGGTTTGTTTGTCTGTGATGGTGCTGTGTGAGTATGCATCTGTATCCAGGTGTGTGGATCTGTCTCCAGAGAAAATTAATACTTGTCCATTTATCATTTGAGTATTTCAAGCACATAGGAGTGAGACCAACAAAAAGCTGAAATGACAAAAATAATATACCTACTCAGATTTGGGTTATAGATTGAGCCTCCCTGTCTAGAGAGACTTTGCTGATAGATTCTGATTTTGCTGTTATGGAAGCAACATGTCTAGAGCAGGCTGAGGCTCTGGTGCAGCGGGTTCTGTTTCTGTCTGTCAGGAGAACACTAAGGTTTGCAATTTGGACATTTTGCTGCACTGAATTTGATGCCAAATATTGAATACAGAGGTTAAACCTACTGCCAAAAGTCCTAGGGACAGCAGTATTGCCAGGGACACAGACAGGCTGGCAGCAGCCTGGTTCTGCCAAGATGCTTGCAAAGTCCATCTCCTCCTCTCTCAGTGCTCACGTGTCTGCAGGTGGTGGTGAACACTTATTCATCTTGGAGGTTCAATGCTTCACCTGCCAATGAAACATCAATATTGCCAGAGTTCATTTACACTGATTGATGGCTTGTGTAATCATCTCAGACACTAGGATCCTCAAGTGGCTGCAATGGGTAATAAATGCACATGTGCAGTATAAGAAAATTGATATATTCTGGTGTTTTCTTGAGAATACTGTCAGTCCCTTCTATACCTTGCTTTGCACTGGTCAGGGCTCCGTTTTTCTCAGCTGTGTGTGGGTGTTGTGCTCCCCAGTGTGGCCAGCTCTGATCTACCAGGGCTTTGTGGTGGCTCTGCACAAACCATGGTGGGTCAGGCTACACACATGGAAGTACGTGGGTGAATTTTCTCTCTGAAAGTTTCCTACAGATGGTAGAGGTCTTTCAGATAAAGCAGTGACAACAAAAAGGAAGTACTTGCCCCAGGGACAAATGCATAATGGTTTCTTCCATCACTTTTTCAATACAAGGAGGAGAGGGGCTCTGGAAATCCTCTGTGGACCTTCTCATTTGGCAAAATGTTCCCTTCCCTGAATTTTTTGTCTCATCATATGTACCCTTTCTGTTTCTTTAAGTTATGTTTTACTTTCATTACTCTGCAGATTACCATCTTCTCTCTTCCCAAACTGGAAGGCTAATTTAAAAGAATGAGACATCATTAAACTCCATTGGGTCTAGAATTCTGGTCAACTAATTTTGGATTTGTAGGAAATTATGTTTTCAACTTTAACTTTCCAAGTTCAGTGGCAGCAATGAGTCAAATACTTCTCACAATTCTTTCAGATTGTGTTTGTTGCCTTTCATGTAGTTCTTTTAAAGATAAGCTGGTTTAGGATGAAGGGATCTCATCCTGTGATCATAACCCAGCCCAAGATGAAGGCACTGTGCCAGCCAGCAGTTCTTTCCCTTCCAGTTTCTGTGGGGCCATCACCTGAGGAGATCACACATGGGAGCACTAAGGACCACCTATTCTGCTGGCTAAGGAGTACATGGGGATTTTTTTCCTGTGTCCAGCAGCTAGAACAGAATTTTCCTTCCAGCTGTGCTGGTTGTGTACTAGTCCATTGTGGTTCTCATGCTGATGGTGTTATGATGGGACATAACTCCTACACAGATCAGTGCTCAGGGGGGAAATTTTTAGCAGAGCACAACCCATGGTACAACACAACTGAGTAAACAGATGCAGAAACAAGGAAGGGGGATTTGGAGTCTCAAAGCTTTGTGATCCTGGCATTAGCAATTTTAGACAGTGTATTTTGGATGTGAGTTCTCATTTTCTGCTTATTTTGGGATCAGGTTTCTGAATTCTGGCAAGCTTGATTATTTGTAATTTCTGCTTGCGAGATGCCTGATTGAGGAGAATCATGATTTGTGGTTCACCTCTGCGAACCCAGATGATTAATTTGCAGAGAAGTCTGAACCTATGCAGTGTTTCTGCATCCTCCATGGCTGAAATGGCTCAGTCTGTAGGTAACAAGTACTTGATGACAAGAAACTGTGGCTGTGATGGGAACTGTGCCATTGCCTTTGCTGAGTGCAGGATCTCAGCATATAAAACTTCAGCTTTGTCGATCATGTGTCTGCAGAAGGAAGGAAAGATGGATGTGCTGCTTCAGCTGTACATGGCTTTTAGATGGAAAGTTTATCATTTTGACTGGATAGCCTGAAATGGGTCCAGTTCATGGTATTGCTGGGACATACTCACCACTCAGCTGAGTGGCAAGAGCAGCTTTATTTCTTAACCCTTTTAGAGCCCTGAGAGATGCCCAGCAGGAACTGGTCATTCCTTCAGGCTAACTGGTTTAACAGGGTGGCCTGGCTGCCTTGGTGGGGAAAAAAATGTCAGCAAATGAGTTCAGTTTTCATTTTATTATTTGATTTTCTTAGCTTACTTTTTCTGTACTTGTTCCTTACTTTTATGTTCCTTACTTTATGTGTTTCTGTTCCCTCTTTTTCTCTCTCATGTGCTGCTGTCCTTCCAGTGTTTAGGTTGGAAGCATCTGAGATCCTGTGGGTGTCTGGCAGTCAGGAAGAACACAGTGGATAAAGGTGAGTCTTCTGACACTGCTTTCCTTGGAACTCAAGAGCAATCTCCTGGAAGCTATGGACAAGTTTTTGCAGAGACCTTTTTTGCCTTTCTAAGCTCTAATATGCCATTCATGCCTGCAATGTCACTTGCAGATCCATTCTTCATATTGCTCTGGTATTAGCACATTCCCAGATGATTTTTGGGGTAGCTGGGATTGGTTTGTAGTGCTGCTAACGTGAATAACTGGAGTTTTCTCCTAACAAACAGGTTAGATCTCCTGGCACTGCCTCCCCACATTTATTTGAGAGTGGAGCTGTTGGAGGGCTGTAGACAAAGCCCAGCAATTCTCAATAAACTCAAGTAAGCCGTGATATCACTTGCAGAGTGAAATCTTTTCTGTAAACTGCACACCTGGCTGACCTGGCTCAGAAAGACTGCTGTTCTTCTTGTCTGTTTTATTAGAGGAAGTTATTTCTTGCTGGAATCAGACGAACTTAAGAGCATCTCACTTAACAGCCCTTGTTAATAGTGCAATATACAGGTAATTCTAACAACAACACACATCAGGTTTTCGCTTCAGGCCAAATGTTTGGGCTATAGTTCTTCTGTGCATGCTGTTACATGGCAGGCTCTAATAAATGGTTATTACAGAAAACTGCCTGCATAAAGCTGCTGCATAGAGTTCTGCTGCATTTTATACAGAGCAATAAGCAGAACAAGTAGATCCACTCGACCTCCTCGAGCCACCAGCAAATGTAGGGCTTGCACTTTCACAAGGTGCTGATGTCTTTCTTCATAACTCCTGTCAGGAATATAATTTTCTTCATCACTGTACCCATTAAAAATGAGCACCTGAGGTTTCAGGGAGGCTCAAGGTTCAAAGACTGAGGGGATGCAATGAAGTAAAAGGTACTAATTGCAGAGGGAAGTCAGCGGGGGTTGGAGTGCTGCCAGATCACACAGTATGTTTTGAATGACTGTGACTCCAGGGGTTAGTTTGTGGTGGGAAAATAAAATGAACATAAATATTCTAATAATTACTTTCCTTGTCTGTGAAATCAGATTGACAAGTCCTGTGGGGGGAAGTGACTCCTTTAACGAGCCTTTCTGAGGGTGATGACTGCTGTGCTTGTTCTGACTGGTATAAATTTGGACTTTGGGGAGTACATTGTGTCTGTCCTGGACACTTTTTATTTTTAAGATAGAAAACAGGACACAGAAGTTGTGCATTTATTTTCAGTCTAAACAAAATAAGTACATTCAGGAATACATTTCATGCCTCTGCTCAGAATCCATCTTAGTGGAACACATCATGCACGGGTAAGATGTGCAGGCTCCAACTCAACAGCAGCTGGAACCCAAGAAAAAAAGGAAGGGAGGAGAGGGGAGGGGAGGGGAGGAGTGGAGAGGGTCGGAGAGGAGAGAAGAGGAGAGGAGAGGGTCGGAGAGGAGAGAAGAGGAGAGGAGAGGGTCGGAGAGGAGAGGGTCGGAGAGGAGAGGGTCGGAGAGGAGAGGAGAGGAGAGGAGAGGAGAGGAGAGGAGAGGAGAGGAGAGGAGAGGAGAGGAGAGCAGAGGAGAGGAGAGGAGAGGAGAGGAGAGGAGAGGAGAGGAGAGGAGAGGAGAGGAGAGGAGAGGAGAGGAGAGGAGAGGAGAGGAGAGGAGAGGAGAGGAGAGGAGAGGAGAGGAGAGGAGAGGAGAGGAGAGGAGAGGAGAGGAGAGGAGAGGAGAGGAGAGGAGAGGGTCGGAGAGGAGAGGGTCGGAGAGGGTCGGAGAGGAGAGGAGAGGAGAGGAGAGGAGAGGAGAGGAGAGGAGAGGAGAGGAGAGGAGAGGAGAGGAGAGGAGAGGAGAGGAGAGGAGAAAAAGAATAGAAAAGAAAAGAAAAGAAAAGAAAAGAAAAGAAAAGAAAAGAAAAGAAAAGAAAAGAAAAGAAAAGAAAAGAAAAGAAAAGAAAAGAAAAGAAAAGAAAAGAAAAGAAAAGAAAAAAAGAAAAGAAAAGTCTATTTGTAGGAGCAAATCTCAGTCTGAGCAGTACCCCAGTATCTGAATGTCCCATCTTTTGGAGTGTTCATATAAAGGATACCTAATGTGAATCTAGCTCTATTACAAATCCTATGGGAATGCAAATAGCTTTCTGCTTTGAAATGTTCACTTCCAGGGGATGGGGGTGAGGGAATTCTTGCAGTGAGGTGAGAGGCACTAAAGGTAAAGATCACAGGTTGAGATAAGAACAGTTTACTGGAAATGGCAATGAGATAAGAAAACAAGCAGTAACAGCAACAATATTAATAACAAAAGTGTAGAGAGAGGGTGATTAAAAATTAACCCTGTCCTGGCCAGGACCAGGACATCAGCAAACCCGAGGCAGCTTTGCAGCATGCTCTCACACATTTGTAGAAGGGCCTAGGGCTGTCAAACCCA
Source organism: Manacus candei (assembly GCF_025592945.1). Taxonomy (NCBI): domain Eukaryota; kingdom Metazoa; phylum Chordata; class Aves; order Passeriformes; family Pipridae; genus Manacus; species Manacus candei. The sequence continues at coordinate 2,195,403 of NW_026138084.1, forward strand.
CAGTGTGATGCAGCTTGTATGTTTGTAATGTAGGGATTTGCATGGGTTTGCCATTCATTTTGTTTTGTGATTCCTATAATCAGCACAAACAATTTACATGGGGAAACAGAATTATCATTATTTGCTTTCTATTACAATGCTAAGAAATGGAGCTGGAGAAGAAAGTGTGACATGTGCCAGATTACCACAGGCACCAAATCCCAAACCAAACATGAATTTGCAAGGCCATGTCTCCTTAGCTGGAACTGTGCTGATTAGCCCCAAACAATGCTGGAGGAGATAGCTTGTGAGTGTTCACAGCAACGTTTTATCTTGGATTGAAGACACAAATGGTTGTTCTCAGAATGTTTGTTTTTCCAAGCTACTGGCAAAATGGTATGTGTATTGATGCCACTTGGCCTGTCACACTGAACAAAAACGTTCCCTCTTCAAATTAGCTTAACGTTTTCAGGCTCTGATGGGATAAATGGAGCTGTGCTTCTCTATGGTGTGGCACTGCACTGCACTGCACCTAATAGTAGTACAGGAAAATAGTTCCTGAGCTGTGGCTCCAAGCTGAATCCACCCCAACACCTACTAGACAAAAGGAAAACACTGGGGGTTTGCAGCAGGCAGCAGGTCACTTGTTATCACTGCATGAGCACCACTGAGCTCTGCACCACTGATACCCCAAGGGGTAGCCAAAATGGAGCTGGGCAGGGGCAGACAGTGTGTCCTTGGCAGAAATGACTCTCCAGGTCCCTGTGTGCAGTATTCCTCACTCCAGGACGGGGTTGGTTTGCCCTGCACTGAGGAGTTCCCAGCATCACCCCTCCCTGAGAGAAGCAATCCTTTATTCCCACCTGTCTCACAGAATCACAGCATGGTTTGGGTTGGGAGTGACCTTAAAGCCCATCTCATTCCAAATCCTGCCATGGGCAGGGACACCTTCCACTAGCCCAGGTTGCTCCAAGCCCTGTCCAACCTGGCCTTGGACACTTCCAGGGATGGGGCAGCCACAGCTTCTCTGGGCAACCTGTGCCAGGGCCTCCCCACCCTCACAGGGAAGGATTTCTTCCTAATATCCAAGCTAAATCTACCCTCCTTCAGCTTAAGGCCATTCCCCTTTGTCCTGTCCTTCCAGGCCCTTATCCAAAGTCCCTCTCCAGCTCTCTTGGAGGCCCTTTAGGCACTGGAAGGGGCTCTAAGGTCCCCCAGAAACCTTCTCTTCTCCAGGCTGAACAACCACATCTCTCTTAGCCTGTTTTATTTGTGCAAGGTCCTTTCCTGTTATGCCATAGCTGTTCAAGGTCATTTGAGAAGAGATTGTGTTGAAATCCCTTTTATGAAAACCCATGTAGAAAATATCAACTAGATTTCCCCTATCTTCTGGCCTGCTGACGCCTCTAAACATCTCCAGAAGATTTTTGAGATATAATTTACTTCCCTTCAGAAAACCCATGTTGACTTTTCCATGATATATTAAATGTATTAATGTGTTCTCTGATCTTATTTGCTAAAACATTTTCTGTAATTCTAGCTGATTCTAGGCTGATTTCAGGCTTACCAACGTGAGGTTTTTGGTGTCTAATCTGAAAGGAATGCTTCAAAAAACCTAGTGTCCCATTTCTTCTATTTCAGACCTTGTGTAATCAAGTAGATTCAACATGAGGGGTTACGTACCACTGTTTAAAATTAATTTGGTTGTTTCATCTTGAGTCTCTTTTGCACTCTTGCTGAATGCCTCCTGCTCTAGTCCTTTGTCTGCATGTTCCACAGCATCTTCTCCCACCACAGGGACTATCCTGTGCATCCCCTCAGAGAGACTCTGGCTTAATTTACCCTTTCTGCCATGACCTTACCTTCTTTAAATGTTTCTTTCAGACCCTGACCAAGTACCCTGCCAGTTCTCTGACAGACAGACTTCCTGCCTTTGGGTCATCCAGAGGCAAATTTATGATCTGTTTTGCAAATAGTTCTTCCACTTTTTGGCCTTTGCTTCTTGTGCCTTTCGTGTTTCATCTGCCAGATCTTCTACTTTCTAGATCTTTCTGCTTTACTAGATGATCTTTAAGGACCCTTCCAACCCAAGCCTTTCTATGATTCTATGATTCTTTCCTCATTTGGGCACATCTTCAGATTTCCAGAAGGATAGCTACTTTCTATCACAACTTTTTCTCTCTGCTACCTGATTTTCCAGCTTTATCTTTATAACCCTTCTCAAGTCTTTGCTGATCAGCAGGTGTGTCCTGTACCTCCAGCCTGGTGGCCATCAACAATCCTCTCCCTGAGGATTTGACTCTCTTGGCTCTTCCTCAGGGACTGTTTTCTAACAAGGTCCTTTTGACCAGTTCCCTTTCTGAGGTCAGTGCCGTGGTGGTGAACTGTCTGGCTCATTTCTCTTGCAAAGAGGTTGGATCTAGAGTATACCACAGGCAGCAGACTCAGGTAGACAGTGTGCTTTGGGTCCCTTCTCCTCTGGAATGTTCCTCCAACAGCTGTCCCATGCAGCAGTCTCCTTGAGTGCCCCTGAGAGTGCAGGCAGGCCCTAAGCCATGCATGGGGTGGTGCTGAGGCCATCAGTAACTGCTGCAGTTCAAAGGAAAGGGGAAAACTTCAGGTTGGAGTTCCACAAAGCCTGGATTGTGATAACAGCCCCCTGCCGAAAGGAGAGGGGCCACTTTCCCCCTCTGGATTCGCTGGGAAGCAGGTGTCAGTGCACACCTTGCTGTCAGAGCCAGCAGAAAGCCAGGGGTGAAACCTCTGGCTGGGAGGAGGAGGAAGAGGAGAAGCCAGGGGGCAGAGTGAAGCCACCTCCCTGGGGCAGCAGCACACCCCTGATCCAGCACCCTGTGGGATGGGAACAGCTCTGACAACCCAACAGATCATTTCCCAGTCACTTCTAAGGGTCAGGTTTTTCTTCAGGGAATTGCTGAGCTTTTAGCTATCACATCTATGCATGTGTGATCTGATTAAACAGGAACTGAGGCTGAGAGCTACTGTTCTCCTTTTCAAGAGGCACAAAAAAAGCAGCAGGATCTGCCCGAGGCTCTGAGCAGAGTAGGTAAACCCGAGCATCACTGCCTGGGGCTGGGGGGCTGGTGCTCAGCTGGAGCCAGGCAGCTCCTGTGGCTCAGGGAAGAAGGGGGTAGAAGCAGGCCTGGCTGGGAGAAGAGAAAGGGGATCAGCTTGCTGCTGCTGGAGGGCTGGAAAGCTGGGCTGGGAGTCAGGGAGCACGTCCCTGCCTGCAGCCAGGAAAGCCCTGCAGCCACCCGGGCAGCTCCAGCGGGAACTGTTGCTTCAGCAGTCTTGTGCCCTTGGCATGCCTGGAGCCAGCCCTAATAACTGGGATTAAGGAAAGGCAGTGCCTTAGGGCAGCTTAGTGAAATCCAACAGTTAAACAATCCCTAAGCAAAGGCAGCAAGTGTCTGGTTGGGGCTTTTCCTGACTCTGAAGGTGAAACCAGGGGCCTTAAAGATTATGAGCAGCTCTATGCTGCAGCCCAGTGAGAAGTTTTTAAGATGTTCTCCCTGTTCTCTTCCTTCCCCTCTCACCTTTTTTCTTTGTGTTTGTTTCCACTATACCAGTGAGATACTTTTTACTAAATTCAAAGCGTATTTCCATGGGAGAGGTGGCTTTAAAGGCAAAATCGTGTCACTGCCATTGATGATGGCAGATGACAGCATCTGATTTGGACAAAACTCCATTTTATGACAGCTGGATTTTTAGTAGGGGTTGTAGGCTTTGAGACAATGGAATTGGCCACCTTCTCCATTAAAATCATCAGCAAGACTTCCTCTGATGGCAAGCACTGAATCCCCACAGCTTTCCCAAGAAAGCACTCAGCTGCAGCCAGGGAGGTGAGTGACCTCCTGGAGGGTCACAGACAGAGCCAGGGCTGCCAGTGGTGCTCCAGGACATGCAGAGAAAACTACTGCTGCTGGGTTACACTTTCCATTACAAAGCAAAGCTGAATGCTGCCATGAGGGGAGTGGGATCCAGATGCTGCTGCTGAACTTGCTTCTGTGAGCGCCTGTAAGGAAAGATTTAACTTGTAACTCAGTTGTGTTCAACGTGAATTGCATAATAGCAGCTGCAGGGGCAGTGGCTTACAGAAAAAAATTAATTCTCTGTCTTTGGTATTCCTCTGGCTTCACAGACATGAGGGACTTGACTGTGGGAGTCTTGTTGGCTTTAATTAGATTGATGAGTATTCGGCATTACTGGAAATACAAACCTAAGCTGTTGCATTTTCAAAAATGCTGGGGTTTTGCTATAATGTGACCAAGCTTTACTTCTAAAATGTGGTTTAGTTGTAGAGATGGAAATAGCAGTCCTTTATATCTACAATATTTCTGTGGGCTCCCTGCCAGATAAGCTCACAGGGAAGAGTGCTATGGCCAGGAGCACAGTGAGCTGTGTCACCATTACCCATGGGCACAATCCTGCTCCATTTGATGTTGCCAGAAGAGTCTTAAGAGATTTTTCAGTCTGTTTGGGTTTGGTTCATCTTGGAATTTCATCTCTGCAGTCTGCTTCTGTGGACTATTTTTTCCTCCTAATTCCATGTGAAAAAAATAATGAGAGGGTAAAACAAGTGGAGAGTGTGTTAATAGCAGCAGTGCTTGGTGTGGGCCCCAGACCATATGCTCGGCACCAACACACAGAGCTCCTTCAGCAGAGCAGGTTGTTCCTCCTCTTGCTTTTCCTGAACACATGGTGCAGACCACTGAAGGCCTTTTCTGGACCCAGTGTTAGTGTCAGCAAATCAGGGATCTCACTGCACACTACTGAGACCCAGCCTCATTGCAGTAACGCTGCCGGGGCAGCAAGTGACAGGGGGTGACACGGCCGGGATGTGACAAGCACGAAATGACACATGCAGTGCATGCAAAGCACTCAGGTTTCACTGAGCAGCCTATGCTGCCCAGCTCCGGGTAGGAAGATGATGGATCTGGGAAATACCCAGTGAAAACAAACACAACTTTGCAGACCGTGAGCTGGATGTACGCGGGAGATCCAGCTCCGGGAATATAACAGCAGAGAGAGCAAGCAGTAGACAGCGTGTTTGAGAGACCAGGTCCATGAGACCAGAGCAGAGGACCTGAGGCTCCGCAGGCTGTGAGCACCAGCCCGGGGACTGAGGGCAGGCAGGACAGGAGGGCAGACAGGGCAGGCAGCAGGCAGGGCAGGCAGCAGGCAGGGGCAGGCAGCAGGCAGGGCAGGCAGCCCCTGCCCGGTGCCACAGGCAGTGCCGCATCCCCGCCAGGCCGCTCGGGGAGAGCCGCGCGGGCCGGGCCGAGCCCCGGGAGTGTCAGGGCCGGCCCTGCCCGGTGCTCCGGCCCCTCCTCCCGGCCCTGCCCTCCTCCCCGCCCCGCGGGGGCCGCGGCGGGGCCGGGGGAGGGCGCCCGGCGGGGCTGACGAGGCCGCGGCTCCCGCGGGACGGGCCCCCTGCCCCGGCCCGGCCCCGGCGGAGGGCGGGCGGAGGCGGCGCGGGTGCACCTGCCGGGCGGGCCGGGCTGGGCTGGGCTGGGCTGGGCTGGGCTGGGCTCGGCTCGGCTCGGCTCGGCTCGGCTCGGCTGGGCTCGGCGGGGCCATGCCGGCAGCCACGGCGCCCGCGCTGGACGCGCCGCGGACCCCCGCGCTGGGGCGGGACAGCCCCCGCGGACCCCCAGGTACGAGCGCGGTCCCGCATCGCTCCTCGCACAAGTTCAGTCCCGCGCCGGGAGGGAGGGAGCCGGCGGGGGGAGCCTGGGCAGGGTGCGGGATCCCCCGGCGCAGGGGTGCGGGCTGGCCGGGGCAGGATGCGGTGCCCCGGACAGAGGTGTGGGTACCCGGGAAGGGGTGCGGGAGACAGCGGGGCTGCGGTACCCCCCGCTCGGACCCAGACCCCCTCCCGCCCCACTCTCTGCCTGCTCCGGGCCGGTCCCCGCAGTCGCGGAGGGCCGGGGGGACTCTCGCCCGCACCTTGGAGCTCTGAGGGACGCAGCGGTCGGGGCGGGTGTCCCGGAGCCGGCCCGGTCGCGGGGGGTCCCAGCGGGTCCCGGCGGCCCTGGACGGCTCTACCGGGGCTCTGCTCGGGGCCGAGCGGGCCGGGCACCCCCAGGGCCGGGGGTGGGAGCGGGGCTGGGCAGCAGGCAGGGCCCGGGGGGGCATCGCTGTCAGAGAGGGAGCGCTGCGGTTCACTGCTCGGACTTCGGGGTTCGTTCGCTGAGGTGGCCGCGGGCACTGGGTCCGGGTGCGTGGGTACGGAGGGGAATGTCCAGGGATGGGAGCTGCTGGTCCTCAGGGACATCGTCCCTGGGCACATGTCGCTTGTCTGAGTAGGAAATGAAGATATCCGTGTTTTAATGGGATATGATAATGCACTGAGGGGTGGAATGAGGAACCGATCGAAGCGTTTTGCTTCCTTTTCTTTCTCTTCCCTTGAGTTTTGGTACTCAGTTCGATTGCACAGACCATAACATCCTTTCAGAACCCCTTTGGCTCGAGTGGGTCCAATAATTTGGGGATAGTGGGAGATGACAGAGGGGCTGCCCCTAAACTGCCTAGGACATGCCTACTGCACTGGCCGTGGTCTTGGTAGGTGTCTGTGCCCGGAGGGAGCAGAGCCATGACCTGGACCCGCTGGCCCGGGCAGTGCTTGGTCCCAGCCACAGCCGGCTCTGGAGCCTGGGAGCAGGGGTGGGATGGAGGAATGCTGGAGCTTGGTGCAGCTGCGGGGAGCTCCCGGTCGCTGGAGTTTCTTCCTCCATACTGCAGATCGCAGGGCTTTCCCCTGGCTTCAGTGCAAGCATGGCTGTGCACTCCCGAAATCCAGGGTCCTCCTTCTCATGTGCAGCCTGTCCCCTCATATCCCTGCACTTGAATCTGCTCGTGAGGTTCTAACAGACTTTAAGGCCTGATTTTGTTGTGCCCATAGAAGTGAGCTACCCGTGTAGTGATGCTTTAAATTGCATCCTCTGAATGTGCTTAACTGTGCATTTAATTTGAATTTAATAGAGCAGTTCATTTGAAAATGCAGAACAAGTTATGGGAAACCTACTTAGAGAATTAACTCAAACCCAAGTGTAGACTCTGTTGCTCTAGTTTGATAATGTTGCTAATTATTGATTTATTTTTTTTTTTTTTGAAAGCATGTATACTTGGCTGCTTTTATCTGTTGTGTCAAAGTCTTGTGGGAATGGGTTTGCCCACACTAAGATGAGTTTTGGAAGCAGCATGTGCTGTGTTACACTCGGTCTTACTGATTCTTTATAGGTTAATCTGTGGCAAAACTGCCACAAGTGTGGGATCCAAAAAAAATATTTGGCGTTCAGATTAGAAATCCACCTCCAGTTAATCCCTCAGGTATCTATAGACTCATTCGGGATGCTTCGTTTAAATGTGACCGTGTTATTTATGCATCAGTCTTTGCTGCCAACTGTATTTATACAATATCTTCTGTTGCATCATGTAATTATTGGTGATCCTTTTTCATGCTGAGTGCCCCCTTCCACTATTACAGGCTGTGAGCAATAGGGTGATAATAAAGATTTTGCGTGGATAAACTCCCTCACGTGTTCCTTTTGAGAGGATGAAAAAAAAAAACCGGCAAAATTTCCATTTGAATTAATGTGTGAATGAGAGAGAAATTAAAGGAAGTTCCTTGGCACACCCTTGATGCCTTGTAGCACTTAGAGGGTCTTTCAGCTTCCTGAGACACAGCTGTGAGATTCAAACACCCCCTGCTTTTCCTGGTCTCCCTCTGACAAGGAGCAGGGAGAACGATCCCACCCTGTGTTTGGGGAGGGTTATCAGGGCACCTCCCGGAGGAGCTGTCAGCAAATGTGCAGGGTGGGAGCATAGGGCAGGGGAAGATCACAGCAAACGTCTGGAAGCTGAGAAGGAGCGTTCTGCAGTTCAGCCTCTTACATTTTGAAGCCACAGAGGTGCTGTTGTGTGTTCCTACTGTTCTGTGGTGGTTTTGCTGTCACAGCAGCGTTCCAGTGCTATTGCCTTGCTGCAGTAGTGCACTATGGACACTCATTGACCAGAGCTTGCCAGGCTCCTTAAATTCTCCAAAAAAAGCCTCTGGCATTCTGAACTGCTTGTGTCAGTGGTGCCCCAGCACTCCCCTGCCCGGTGGGAATCACCGTGGAGCAGGGTGCTGTCATCAGCCCACCCTCTGCCTTGCCACTGGGATACTGGTGCCTCTGAAGCTGCTCAGATTATACTGGGGGCATTGTGGGTGAAATAGGAAGGAGTAACGAAGGTGTATCATTATTTTTAGTCTCCATGTTGCTGAAGCTGAAGGCTCTGGCCCTCTGGTTTGCCAGGGTGGTACCTTGTTTTTGCTGTGATTCCTCCCTTGTTCCTTATGCCATCCTGTAGCTCTTTCAGACCAGGCAGCACATACTTCTGTAAACATAGAGAGGCATCTGCAACTACAGCCACAGACAAAGGGAAAAGAAATGCAGGACATGGCAGAAAAACTCATTTTGACAGGTTATAAATGAGTAGGTCTCTGCTGGGCTCTTGTCTGTAGTTGTGTTTCTTTCTCATCCCTCTGCTTCCCAAACCAGGGAGGGGGAGAGGTTTCTCAAGGTGGGACATGCTGCAGGATGCTGTGAATGCTCCCTCCAGGCCAAGTTGTGGAAGGAATTACCTAGCACACACTACTGAAGGGAAGAGTCTGCAGGGTCTCTGGCTTAGGACAGACACAAAGTGCAGTTTGCTGGAGGATGGAGGAGGGATCACCACGTATTGGCTAAGTTGTCCCCTGGATGGCTGTTGGTGGCTGTCATAGTGGGGTGCAGGTATCAGGATGGATGTATCTGTGGAGTGACTTGAGGTGTCTGTTCTTTTCTTAGGAGAACTTTATTTTTCTGGAGTGAGTTTCCTTGCCAGTGCAGAAACTGAAATTGTGTTGCTAAGAACTTACAGTTCCTCTTCCAGGAAAGCAAAGGCAAAGTTGTTCTTCAAAGCCAGGAGCACTGTTGTTCTGCAGAAAGGCTGCACAGGGAGCTTCTCACCTTGTCCCTGCCATCCTGACATTCAACTCAGATTTTAGGCCTCGGAAGAAAATGTTGATCCCGAATTTCTACTTCCACGGGGCAGAATGTGACACAACTTGGAATATATGGGCTTGTAATTGCTTCAGGGTTGTTTCTCCTTTCTTGTTCTCCCATGAAATCGAAGCCAAACCTTGTATTAAGTAAAGTAAAAGAAGTGACAGTTGCACAATGCCAGCTAATTGGTTTTATCTCCTGTACATGCGAGATCTTAATCTGGGTAGTTAGACATTTGCACCAGGCATTGATACTGAGGGTAGGAAGGGGAAGGATTTCTGTGCTTGTCATTAAGACTCCAGAACAGTGCAAAATAGAGAAGGAAAAGAGTCATTGGGTTTTCTGAGTCCTCCACAGTGCAAGATTGTTCCCTATGGTGCTCTCCAATGCTTTGTCCTAGCTACTCTGAAATTACCTGGGTTAGAGAGACACATTATGATTAGGCTTCTGAATTTCAGCTAGGAAATGAGGTGAGCTGAACGCTTTAGACCCAAAACATTGATATCTAAAGAAATCACAAGTCAGTTCTTAAAACACAGAAACAGAACACCCCAATGCCAGCAGTTAACCAGGACTTTCTGGGTTAGCTGTGACCACAGATGTGGTCTATTCTAAAGGGCCAAACTGCTGATGGTTTTTCTGTTCCCACCATGGCAGAGCCAGGAGATCCTTGGACCTTTCCCATGAAAAAGTGGAGCCTCCCCATGCACCTCTGTAACTGCATAGCAAAGAGATTTGTAACTGTGCTGGGATTAGCATGATTTAGCTTATTAATCATGGTTGCCACTGGCTTTTTATGTGCACTGCAGAGTCTTGCCTTCAATATTGTGATGGGGACAAGCCAACGTGTAGGACAATTGCTAGTTTTCATTTAGGCATTTTATTGACACGCTGTCTTTGAAATGCGGCCGTAGATGAGCAAGCATGTTATTCTGAGGAACAGTTTTGACTAGCTCAGTGGATCAGGATTGGCAGAGAGATGATTTTGCAGTCTGCATGGAAGTCTGCCTCTCTCGCGTTTTGGTTGTCAGATGTCAGAGAGAAATGCAGAAGTTGCAGAATGAGCAACCACTCCCCCGAATAAATCAATTCCTGTGTCTGCTGAGGGTCTTGGGGATGGGGCTGAGCCGGTGCCTGGGTTATGTACGATCCTTTGCCAGCAGAGCAGAGCCCCCCGTGGCTCAGCAGCATCTTTAGGGGGTCTGTAGCTGCTAAGGGAGGCAGTGCTCACAGCTGCCTCAGCCCCAGTTGGAGCAGCAGCTGCTGGGGAAGGAATGGGTTAACTGCTTGCCTTTCCTCCAGCAGACCTGGGAGCCACGACTCCATTATCATTTCTGGGATGAAATAAAGCCAGATACAATGCTGCTCATGTGTGCCAGACTCCTAAGTAGAGGCGCTTTGATTCGGAATGGTTTTGAGCAGAGGTGAAAATGGGGGCAGAAGTCAAGTAGGGTGAAGGGAAGAGATGATGTACAAAATTCCCTGAGTGCATGCGTGGGCTGGGAACAGTGTGTGGAAGGGTGATTTGGGCCACGGTGGCTCAGAGGGGTGCAAAGAGCACGTTTTGGTTTTTGATTCCTCGTGTTCAGAAGAGCAGAAGATTGTGCCTTCGTGTACAAGAGCAGAATTACACCCAGGAGGGTTTCTACCCAGAGCTGCAGTTATTTCCAAGACCTTTGGTAGCTGATTGGGTCAAAAGAGGCATGTGGACTGGGCACACAGGTTCTGCTTTGCTCTAAAAGTGGTGCCCCATGAAGCCAGGACAGTTTTGCACGGGCAAGGGAGCTCTGGTGTTTGGCCCATTGTTATTAATACATGCAGAAATTTAGATTAGGGCTAAGTTTTTCGTTCATTTCAGTCTGGCTGCCCAAAAGCTGCCAGTGCTTTAGCTGAATTTTCAGGTGCAGGTCTGAGTTCCCTATCTGTGTGCAGTACAAAGGAAGGGGAGGGCGTGGGGCTGCTGTGCTCTGCTCTGCTCTCTCGAGCTACTTGTCATTCTGCATATAACTCACCTGCAATCATTGACTTTTTTAATGGGAAAAAGTAAACACAATGGACTTGTTCCCTGTCCTTATACTGGCATTCCTGTCAATCTTCATGCCATCTTTCACCAATTCCTGTGGCTGGGGAGGCTGAAAGCAGATGTGCTTATTAACTCATGCTGTTAATCATTGCTGGTCCTGGCAGGAGGTTGCATGGCTTTCACACCATGCAGTTTGCTTTGGTGTCCATGGCCAGGCACTGGCTGCACCCCCCTCTGGGTGAAGCCCAGGAATGGCAGAGCCAAATCCTGTCAGGAAAAGGACCAACCAGGAGAGAAGAAAAATGAAAAGTGATAAAACTGCAGAGGAGGGTTTTAAATCTGGCTGTTAGTTTCTCAGCCCATGAATGATTTCTGTCACCATAATGGAAGGCGTGCTATTGCTAATTTTTTCAGACTGGTGTCTAAAAAAATCAATTATTCACAGAAATCCTTGCTGACAGTTTGTGGGTGCCAGGTCACAGCTTTGTTGTTTTTGCATTTCACAGCTTAGCACAGCAAACCAAGGGCAGGAGCAGCTTGAGGTTGCTGTTGGGAAGGAAGAAGGACTTGGAGAAGCCAAAGTGGGCCAGCCAGAGGGAGTGAATGCAGGCAAGCTCTGTAGCATTCAGGCTGGTTTTGCTTAACAGGGTGGTTGGAAATTGTCCATGAAAACTAACAAATCTGTATTCCATAGTCCGTTTTAAAACAGGAAAGCTTCAAAGAGAAAAGTTGAAAAGTTTCTATGTTCTTTACATGTGCATGTTCTGCCCAAATGCAATTCCTATGTTTTGGGGCTTTTTGGCAAAAAATGAGTATATCACCATCAAATAGGGTGCAGTTCTGATCCACCTAAAACTTCAGGTTTGGGGTGGATTTTAATGCCCGAAGTGGTTTTTGTCCAGCTCTGGACCTTTCCCACTTGAGAATTTTTTGACCAAGGCAAGTCAGTGCAATATCCCCCAACCAAGAAGGCTTTCTGCCCTCCACAGAGGTTGTGCCCAGGGTGGCAAACGTCAGGCAGGAGCGAGAGGCCACTGGCTGCATCTCCAGGACACATCTGCTCTTATCGGTGCCGTTCGCTGCACGTCGCAGTGCACGACCCAGACCCAACAGTTGCTGCAGGCAGATAACCTGGGGCCAGGCAGGGCAAATACACAGCCAGGCTGAGCTCTGTGTCCTGCAGTGCCCAGGGTAGCTGGAGAAGAGTGCTGGGGTGGAGAAGAGTGGAGAAGTGTTGGGGTGCAGGTGGTGGAGCACAGGGATGCTGCCCTCCCCACGGCTGCTGCAGGGCACAACCAGCAGCCTCTGCCCTGCCCATTGGCTGGTGGGGCATCCTTCATCCTTTCTCTATCCATAGGTCCTAACAGACATGCATTTTCCCTGTGGAAATAGGTGTGGGGGTTTCTTTTGTCTTCTCTGGTGGCTGGCTTTCCAACGGAGTGCTGGATTTCAGCCCTGCCTGTTGAAAATTAAATAGAACATTGAAAACCATGTTAAAAGCAGGAGATGTCTGATCATATCCAGACTCAGGTTTGCATCAGGTGTGTTCAGATAATAATTTTCTGTCCTTTACCTTTGTGTCCTTACCAGCCACAGCTTCTCTGGATAACCTGTGCCAGGGCCTCACCACCCTCATGGTAAATTGCTGGGGGTACAATATTGAGTTGGCTGCTGAAATCTGTATTTCCCAAAGTCACTGGCTTTCTTTAGCATATTTGTTTAACTTTTATTAACATCTGCAGTGATTGTTTTCTTGTAGAACCTGAGGTTCTTAGCACTGCTCATCTGTGCAGCCCACTGAGGGTCACCGGAGGCACCGGTGGTTTATATATTGAACCTGAAGATCCAGAGCTTAATGGACAACATTGCTGCTGATTTCTCTCTATTTTAGTTTCCCCATCTGCAAGAAACAGAAAAATCCTGTTCAGTTTATCAAAAATCTCTTAAAATGTTTAATTTTGGCCACAAAACTTCAATAATTATCACGGGAGGCCAGAAAATGGTGGATTCGTTATTAGTTGGCTTTTGGGTTAAATATAAATTGATCCACTTAGGTGTTACAGAAGATCATGTGCTATAATGAGAAAAAGCCAAAGGGTTTTGCAGAGATCCTCAGAGGTGCCAAGCCATTCAGTAAGTGGAAATCCCCAGAGCTGAAGCTTTCTTGACAGTGAGCCCTTTTCTAGGCCCATTGATAGGATGGGTGCTGGTGAGAGGTTTGTATTAGAACTGGCCAGACAGGGTGGGCTTGACATTTTTCTTCTTTCTGTGTTTTAAAGGGAACAAAAGCAAGAGGGTGGATTGTGTCAGACCATCCCCTTTCAGACAAAAGGGTCAGGTTTTCCAATTGGGTTTCCTACAAGCAAGCACCTGCAGCCTTCCCCAGACCCTGCGTGCCCAACATCATCTTCGTGTGAAGGGAGAGTGCTGAAATCAGTTTGTTCTTGTAAGCTGTTGTTCATTCTCTCTCATATTGAGCTCCTGTTACAAGCATGGAGAAGGGCTTGCCCCAGGCAAACACTTGCCTGCTTTCCTCTTGATACCTGATCCATGTTAGCAAGGTGCTAAATCACAGAATCACAGGATGGTTTGGGTGGGAAGGGACCTTAAAGACCATCATTCAGACCCCCTGCCATGGACAGGGACACCCTCCACTAGCCCAGGTTGCTCCAAACCCCATCCAACCTGGCCTGGAACACTCCCAGGGATGAGGCAGTCACAGCTTCTCTGGGCAACCTGTGCCAGGGCCTCCCCACCCTCACAGTAAATTGCTGGGAGGACTATATTGAGTTGGCTGCTGAAATCTGTATTTTCCAAAGTCACTGGCTTTCTTTAGCATATTTGTTTAACTTTTATTAATCTTTGCAGTGATTGTTTTCTTGCAGTTATTGTGATGATGAAAAATGCTTTGAGCATTGGCCAAAGATCATGTTTATCTCGACTGTGGAAAAGGGAAAATTATGACCATCATACTTTCCATTAGAAAATACACGAGGTGTGGATCATGGAGCCCATGGATGGCTTTGCACCATCTGCAGTTGGCTGCACAAGGTTTAACAAATGAGAGGTTATTCATGAGCACTGGGCAAAAATAATGGTGAAAGTTGAAACTATAAACTACAGGCTTCACGAGCCCAAAGAAGGACACTTCCACCAGCAATGACATGCCTCTAAAAACCTGGCTGAGGACAGAGGAACCTGGGGGCAGAGAGAAGGTGCAGGGATGCTCCTACTCTTTGTTATTCCCCAGAGAGAAGGAAAATTACACAGAAACATTCCTGACCTGCAAATTCCAAATTCAGAGTTGAGCTGATGGATTCATTTGCCTTGCTCTGTGCTTCTCATGTCCCTGATTCTGCTTGGCTCTCCCTAAAGATGGGGTGGCAGATCCTGGGGTAACACTTGCACGTTGCTCTGAATTTGAACCTCTCGGAGGCTGCGGGTGTAGAGATGCATGGGGGAGGCTGAGGACCATCTGTAGAAGACTGTGGTATTGTGTAACCAGTTACTTCTGTTCTCCTTCTTGTGAATACCAATGCTCATTATGCAAGAAGCAGTGCTAGGAGGCGTTGGAGGCAACAGGAGCCAGGGCTGATCCCTGGCTGCCTGCTGGGCATGCTGGCTGGGACTGGGCTCTGGGAGCCTTGGCCTTTGGTGGCATCCTGCTGAGATCACCTGTGGGACACTTGATACACTCAGGGTCTCAGCTGAAGTGCAAATGAAAAGCTCATTTCAAGTTATTCCTCTTAATTGTATTCTCTTTGGGATCTTGATTTTAGAAACCAAGCCACAAACTCTGCTTTGTACAAATATGTAATTTATTTATTATCTGTTTTAGAATGCCAAAGAGGGGAACCATCAGCACTAATAGCTCCATTCACTAAACTATCACAAAAGAACTGTTGGCATTACTTCCATGGGCCATTTTTAATTGGGAACAGCTTGAATTAAGCATCATTCTGGTGTGCTCCATAGTGGAGAGATATAGAGATAATATATAGATAATAGATAGATAGATTTAGATAAAAAATTACCTCATTTTTCATTAGTTCTTATTGGTCATTCAGTTGGTGCCATAAGAAGAGAAATACTCAGTGTTGCCCTCATTTCTAGATCCAGAAGTAAAATCTACAGATGAGAATAACCTGACTTTGATGTAAATTGGCAAGATAAATCAATCATGGTGAGGACAGTATGGTGACTGAAACAAATCCTGTCCTAACAGAGTAACATAAAACACATTGGTAAGAATCACTTTACACCAATCCTGCCCATTATTTATTTATGTTTGAAAGCGGAGTGGGTGGCACATGTTGCCATCAAACCCTAATCTAGCACTTGGGTGATAGGTAGCTTGGATTTTACAGGGATTAAAGTTGCTTTACCCACAAAACAGACCACAGAATAAAATGAGGGCAATGGGTAGGAGTGAGCCTGAGGTGTCTGCTGTAACAGAGGTGTGAGCAGAGAGCTTATTTGAGCATGGATATGTAAACACAGAAAGAAACTGATTTCAAATATCTTTTTGCTCTCCTTCCCTCTTTCTCTCTTATTTGCACGGAAATTCCTTATGAATGGGAGAATAAGCTTTTTTTGAAAGAGCATTTTTAAACTGGTCTGTGAGAATGATCAGAAATTGGGTCCCCTCTTTCACAATTTAAAAGTTAATTATGTGAATAGAAACCTGGAATGTTTTATAGGGAGTATTTTCATTTGGAAGTGCTTACATCAGGAGGGTACCACCCCTGGACCTCCAAAACCTTCCCTAGGGAGTTACTTCGTAGGGTTGTCCCTGTGTGTTGGAAGTCAAACAGGTCTGTAAGAGCTTTCCAACATCTCCACAGCAACTTTCCAGTGGCTGCAGCACAGCTGGGGACCTTGTTCAGTCTCTGCAGCTTCAAGAGCCTCAATCTCCCCTGCTCTTTTACTGCTGGTCTGGTGTCATGTTTAACACTAATTTCTTAAAAAGCCATGCCAGCATCTGGATTTTCTTGTGGGAGGATCATCTCCTGGGTAGCCTTTTGTTGCTCTAAAAGCCCATCCCTGGCAGGACTCGTGGCCAGCTCTGCAAGGGAGCAAAGGCATGGCCAGGGCCAGACGGTTTCACTCTACAAAGATGCTTTGCTGCATCTGCTTTATTTCACATTTCACTTCTAGCTGCTTTTCTTTTGCTTTTTCACATGGCAAGCTCTTCCTAGAGCTCTTCAGTGAGGCTGCTGTGCATGCTCAACATCACGGCTGTGATTTCAGGGACACTGATTTCTGAGGTGTGTTTCTGTAGGAAAAGGGACTCGCAGAAATAATATTGGCGTGTTTATTTTCTGCAGGGTTGATAGAACCTAATGTCTCTTCCTGGCATCTGGTTATTCTAGCATGTTTTAGTGACATTAAGTAGCCAACAATAAGCAATGCAAAGGGGTGAGCTATGTGTGTTTGGGAATAATGAGGCAAAGGCATGGATCACTCCCTTTCTGCACAGGCAGCGAGTGGCAGCCTTGCTGACGTGCTTCCAGATAATTACTCCTGTAGTTTAGATAATTCTGGTAGATACTTATGCAATGTATTTGATTTTCTGTCTCTGTTTCACATGGAAGGAGCACAGGAAATGTTTACGGGGCAGGTGTGCCTGGGTTGCTCTCTCATTTCTTTTTTCTTATCAGCAAAACAGAGCCATAAACCCACAGCTTGCTGACAGTGAAACCATATGGTTCCTCTTTTTGACAAATTGATTTTGCAATACAGATAATCCTGGCTGTGCACGAGAAGAGATATTTTGGATTATTTTGTTTTTAGTTCTTGCATTACTCTCTATTTTTCACTGCCTGGAAATTGTGTGTGTGGCTGTTTCTAAACCCAGAGGTTGGGGTGAATTAAGAATTTATGGAGGATGCTGTGCCTCAGTGTCTTTGCTTTGAGGACAGTTATTTGTCATATGCAATAATCTGTTTGCTGTAGCCAGTGCTGTTGTGTGCTGGCAAACAGCAACATCAGATTCAGGAACTTTGTGAACACTGGATATCCTCTCAGCATGAGGCCAAGCTGGGAAATGTGTTTGTGTAAAACAGCTCTTACTTTACAAGAAGCTGCAGAAGTAGTTGCAGGAACTTGAATCATAGAACCTCAGAATCACAGCATGGTTTGAGTTGGAAGGGACCTTAAAGCTCATCCAGTTCCACCTCCTTGCAATGGGCAGGGACACCTTCCACTAGCCCAGGTTGCTCCAAGCCCCCTCCAGCCTGGCCTTGGACACTTCCAGGGATGGGGCAGCCACAGCTTCTCTGGGCAACCTGTGCCAGGGCCTCACCACCCTCACAGGGAGGAATTCCTTCCCAATACCCCATCTACCCCTGCTCTCTGGCAGAGGGAAGCTGTTCCCTCTTGTCCTGTCCCTGTAGGCCCTTATCCCCAGTCCCTCTCCAGCTCTCCTGGAGCCCCTTTAGGCACTGGAAGGGGCTCTCAGGTCTCCCTGGAGCCTTCTCTTCTGAAGGTTGAAAAACCCCAGCACTCCCAGCCTGTCAGAGGGGCTCCAGCCCTCTAATTAGAGGGTTTATTCAATTTTACACTTTTTAATTTTTACATTTCTGGGTGCTAAGAGTTACTGCAAACCAAGATCTGAACATAACATTTCCTAAATACTTATAAAAGAAATGCAAATGAAAATGTAAATCTGGTCAGCACAAATGTTGGTGTTTTGCTTGAGGCAGCAATGCAGCCTCAGACACCTGTCTCAGCTGAAATAAAAAATATAAATATATTAATAAAAACAATAATAATATTCTTGATTATGGTAGATTTAGTCAGATAAACATGCCTGAAGAGTATTCAAAGGAGGAGACTACATGGAACATCTGCTTACATAACTATGAGGATGGAGGCTTACTTAAACATGATTTTCTGGAGATGGAAAGGTAAAATTAACCCAGCAGAAAAATGTTTGCAGTGGTTGAGCACAAAAATATTACAGATAGTTAATAGTGAAGGATGCTAGAGCTAACAGGAAGGGTTTTCCAAATGAGTTTTCACAAGGCGACTGCTGATGAAAATTAGGGCAAATTTTATCCAGAGATGCTAAATCTCAACTTGGATGAAATTCACAAAATCATCCTGGCAAAACTCCATCTGGGCATTGCAGTAAAGGCATTTGTAAAGAGCAAAAAGCAGCAGCACATTTAATGCTTTGACTTTAGTGGGAAGAAATGGTGTTGAGAAGCTCTTAGAAGAAGAAATGGTGTTTCTCCTCTGCTCAAATGCAGGTACATTGTTGATGAACTTTCAGCTCAGGTATAGAAGCTTTTGGGCACGTAGCTTTCTGTTAAGCTATTGTTAAGATGACCCTCTGGGGTTCTGGCCCCAGTTACATTCACATAGGAATGATGCTCTGGGAATTATTCATGATCTTGTTGCAGCCCAGGCCAGAGCAAGGAAACCCCCATGGTTTCATGGGACATGGGCTGTTAGAAATCTTTGTAGTGGTCAACTGGAGAAAACTATTTTAAAGCCCATGGCTGAGGAATGATGCTGACAAGGTCACTGACATCCAGAGGTTTTACCACTGGCATGAACTGTCATGGGCAAGGGTAGGGCAGGGAAGGGTCAACCAGCCTCAACCAGCCACAGCTGCACATGTTACTCAGGATGGTCAGTGCTGGATTAAATGAAATATGTCTTGAAAGAAAGGATCCAGGGACAAATAGTCTGTTCTTTGGAGAGCAGAGGGTGAGTAACAAGCCCAGGTAAACTGGCAAGTCTGCTAAATGCCTCTCCTGAGGCTGCTGTGGTGGCCCAGTGGGTGTGCTTTGAGTCAAATTCAGCTCTGAATTACTTTCTGCATCTCATGAACTCTAAGAATGTGATCTCTAAAATCAGCCTTGAAATTGTAAAGTGCAAAAAAAAAAAAAAAAACCCACCCCAAAACCCAAACCTATATCTATATGTAAAATCTTCATTTTCCAATTTAGGACAGTGTATTTTTGTGGTAAGTCACCAAGTGATTAAAATAAAAAGCCCAAACTCTTAACACTCATCTGGAGTGAGAAGGAAAGTTGTCCAATGCATCCCATGCGTTCCAGGAGTGAGATGTGGGCGGGAAGGACAAGAGATGAAGAGAAACCACCCCCTAGAAAATGTTTGCTGTCATTGCAGCAAATAGCTGCCATAGTAAGCTACTGAAGGAAGTGGCAAAAAATAGAAATAATCTGCGTGGAATTAAAGAGGTATGGTTTAAAAAATTAGTGCTTGGTACATATATACTCATATATATTCAGTAGATTAGCACAGGAATTGCCTCTGTGGCTTTTGCTTGATCTTTTGCTGAGATTCCTTTGGGTTTGTTTGCCAGGGGCAGGGGTTTTAAGAGCATGAATTGGAGACAGTGAGGTGGGCAGCCTGCCTGCTGTAGTGTCATCCTGGGAGCTTAACAAGGGTTGATGACACAGGGGAGTTTTAGTATTAAAAATAAAATAGACTTGCAAACAACATGTGGTTCTGTCAAGATGTTCTCAAGGAGGCTATCATTTGGGAAGTGTATTTTCCCCCATTTAATATTTTTGTGTGTGTCATCACAGTGCTTGCAGCCTGGCCTTGCAACTGCAGTTGCAGTTGCCTCCAAGTCCCCTCAAGTCCTTTGGAAATCCAGTCAAAAATAGGGAGCTTGGGCTCTGGTGCATAGGCAGTGCTGGCATTTAGTAAATGTTAAAAACCCACGAAGATTGTATAAAACAGTTTCCAAATTCTGTCAGTGCACATGTGCAGAACCAGCAAATATATTTACTGTTGTTACCTTTGAAGTTATCTGGATGTTTTGTGTTGTCTTAATGACACCTCATTAAAGTTTGTGTTTAAAATGAGCGTGAACAAGGAATGCTGTGACGGTAAAACTCAGTGTATAAAGTTAGTGGCTGACATTAGGTGGCCAAGGGGAGAACAGCTCCATGGCTCAAAGGACAGCTGTATGAACAACAAAGAAATAGAAAGAAAAAAGCTGAATGAATAAAAATATACTTAAATTTAATGACCTACTGTAAAGCAGAGCTTCTCGCTTGAAAAAGAAGATAAGTTGTATGAGTATGTCTCTCTCTGTGGTTTTGACCCCCTTGACACCTTTCAGCAGAGTCAAACAGAGGTACAGTGCTCTTAAAGATAGGAATTTTCTGTAGGATCATGCCAAGATGCTACCAAGTAGTCTGAAGTATGTGATCAATCTATTAGGTCTTGGAAATTCGCACGGGGGAAGATGTGTAATGAACACTCCCAGCATGAAAGATGCCAGCCTGAGTGCTGAATTAGAGAGAGTCCAACAAGACTGGGATCTGTAGGAGACCACACCACTCAGATATTACTCTTTTTTTAGCATTTTAGTGTTCAATATGTACCAGTGTGAGCAGATAATGTCACAATATGAGTTGCTTTGCACTGGGCGTCGGGGCAGAGGAGTTGTTGGATGGCACCCTGGGGATTGGCTGTGGGCTGGTGCTTGGCAGAGCAGCCAGCATCTCCCACCCCGAGGTCTGGTATTTGTTCTGGCCATGAACTGGCACTGATTTACAGTCTGGCATCAGTAAAACCTCAGTGGACCTTCACTCTTGGCTGTGTGTTTGTGTCTGCAGGGCAGTGCCGCCACCTCCTCCCGCCCCAGCTGGGCACACTGCAGGTTGTCCACGGCAATGGCACAGACGTGGGGACTGTGGTCATGTTCCAGTGCTCCTCTGAGCACCAGCTGGAGGGACCAGGCATCATCACCTGCGTTTGGAAAGGGAACAGCACCCAGTGGACAGCCGGAGTGCCCTCCTGCAAGCGTAAGGTTCTTCCCAAACCATTCCCTGTTTTGCCCTGCCTGTCTCCTGCAACATTAGGATTCATTCTAGATATCTGTGCAAGGAAAAAGACAAATTCAGTTTTCTTCAGAGTTGCCTCCATATGTGTTCTGACATCAGTCATTATCGTGACACAGATTGGATTCATCCCTGACCTCACATCACTGCCCCCAGAATGACTGTGGCTCCAGCTAAAAGCTGTACCCTTCCTTAGAAAATATATGGGTATGACCAACTAATGTGCAAGCATATGTGCAAACCTCTAATCTCCTGACAGTCTTTTCTGACAATGTTTTTGCTGCAAAAGAAACACAGTGATATTTTTCGAACAATTCTGGGTTGTTGCCTTTGGGCAGACACGGGGGAAAGTTACCACATTGACAAATCATGTTTGAATGGCAACAACATTAACTACCTTTCATGCTGTGTTCCTGCTTGTTTGTTACAAGGTTGTTACTAATTTGACTAGAAGTAGACCCAAGCAAAACTTGGTACCTCTGAGCTTTGAGCACCTCAGTTTGTGTCTCAGACCTCGTGTCACTTCAAATCCCCAGTGGATAGATTGCTCTTACAGACACTTAGTGTTCTCTCACACACTCAGTAATTCTTACCTCTTGTTTGAGAGATCCCATAAAAGAAAAATGAGAGAAATCCTTCCCTCAGAGGAAGGATTCCCTGCAGAATGCAATGCTTTGCGTGGAGCTCAGCTGAACCCTTTGTGGTGCTGGTCGTTGTGACACTGGGAGAACTCGATGAGTTTTGAAGCAAGACATGCTTACTGCTCCAAGCAAGTTGGCAGAGATCTGCATTAGCTGTGCCACACCACATTCCCACTCCTTTTGTCTGGATAACTCACTTCCAGCATCAGATCCCTGTGAACACTCAGCCCTGCAGGTCATTTCTTCTATCCTGCATCCTTCCCCAAACAGAGAAACACCTGTTGTTTGCTGCCTGCCGGATAGGATGTGATTTACATGGAACTGGCCTTGCTCTAAAGGGCTTCTTTAAATCCATTTACCCCATCAGTATTTGTTTTTGCAGCTCCAGTTCTTGTTAATGAGAGTCTGCAGCTCATCTGCATTTGATCTGCCAAGAGTTGTGCTTTTTAGCTACTGCAGCACTAAAGGCACTGTGTTTAATTAATTGCAGTGGTGAAACGCTTGTGAACAATTCATTAGTAACTTATAAACAGGAGATTTTTCAGTAATCCAGCTTGAAGCTTGCATAGCTCCAAGCTGAAGCCAAGATACTCTGCTGTCTTGACACATACTAAAGTGAAAGTCCTCACTGAGGAGAAGTGTGAAGCAGGTAGGTTTCAGCAGGGTTTAATGAAAATGTGAATGATAAATTTTGTGGACTGATCTTAGAAACATGGTTCTGTGTTTGCTTTGCTGCAGCTATACCAAAATACGAGACTTTTGGCTTTAAGGTCGCAGTAGTTGCCTCCATTGTGAGCTGTGCTGTCATTCTGCTGATGTCCATGGCTTTCTTAACGTGTTGTCTGATCAAGTGTGTGAAGAAAAGTGAGAGGAGGAGGACTCAAAGGTACGTCAAGAAGAGGTTTTTCAAAACGGTGTAAGAGTGTTCATCCTACAGACCCCATTGCTGTGATAGCAGACAGCTTCAAAGGATTTGCTGATTGCAGCACTGCAATGATGTTAATTACTTAAAATCCTTAATTAGTAGGTCAGGCTTTAGGCATAGAAAGACTTGGAATTCCAGAGTATTTAAGCACCTGATGTCTGTTAATATCAGATAACCTCAGCGGGCCTGGGCAGACCTGGATTTACCCAAGATTATACAGAAGCTGAACACACAAGTATTGTTTTCTGGCCCAGACTTTCTCTCCTCAAGTTATTGAAGATTGGCAGTGCTTCCCCTTCTTCTCTCTTTCTTTCCTTTTTTCCCTTTGCTTTCCTTGAACACTGCTGGGAAAATTAATCTCTCTGTGTCACAGCCATCCAACCCCTCCCTGTCTGCAGAGCATCCTTAGAACTATCACAGCACGGTGCTGGAAGGATGGAGGATTTTGTCTTCTGGCACAGAGTGAAAGTCAGTGGGCAGGATTATAAACAGGAATGGGAAGAAGTCAAATCTTCAATCAGTCCATTGTAAAAACTCAGTGTGGAGAGTGGCAGCAGGAGAACATCAGGCTGGAGGCTGGAGCCAAGCCACTGTTGCTCACAAGAGCATCCACTCACAGCCACTGCTGCAGAGAATTTTGCATGGTCTCTGTTGCCTTCTCACTTTTCCTGCTTGTTATTCCCACTGGTCTATCTGATGGAGTGGAGGGAGAGTGGGGAAGACACTAATGAAGGTCTCTGCTCCAAGCTGTGCTTTATCTGCAGCTGTGTGGGAACCAGCTGAGGGGGGGGGGAAATTCTGTCATTTGAAATCCGAGTGTATCCAAAATACAGATTTTCTGTTTCCTTGGAAAGGATTTTGTGAGTCAAAAAATGAAAGTCCTTGGTGTAATTCATAATATTGGGGTTTTACATGATAGCATGAAATAAGTTTTGAAATGAAAGGGTTGATTGACACTTTTGGAATCACCACTTTTCTTTTTTATAAGACTATTCATATCAAAAGCCTTGATGAAGTTTTGTCAAAATTAGCCATTCACGTGACTGTGATGACTTGATATTTTTCTCTTACAAGAGAAAAGCCCTTCACACTGGATATTATGACCTGATTCTGTCATCAGGCTGTAAAATTATTCCCTTTGCTGGGAGCTTCCCAGTTCTCTGCTGCCCTCTGTGCTCCCTTCCCCAGGCTCCTGAAGGAGCTGTTTCATCACATCAACAACTGAGCCCTGCTCCAGGGGGAAACCTGGGGGCACTGCAGACATTGTGTGGCTTATCCCCTCTGTCAGAAGGAACTGAAGTGATGTGCAAACTGTCCATGCCATGGGAGAAAGAGTAACACAGCCCTGTGTGAAACTCGCTGGACCCTGCAGGAGTGCCAGGTGTGATGGCTGCATCTCTGTTGTTGATGGAGGTGGAAAAGTGGATTGACTTCTGGATGCACAAAGCATTAATCTGAATAAAAGCTGCAGGCTTCATAACTTAATACAAAGTGAGAACTCCTGGGGGTGGAAATAGTGAAATAAGTATCTCTTAGACCATCTCTGAAAGACAAGGTACCTTGGAGTAGGGAGGACATCCTCACTTTGCCAACTAAAAGAGCCAAAAAAAGCAGACAGGCAGACTTCAGAGCTCAAGGCAGAGATCACCTCTGCCTACAAGCCTGTCTTGCAAGATGTCTAATGATCTTTGAAGTGCCATCTTGTGTTTTATAGAATTATAGAATCATTAAGGTGGGAAAAATCCCTTAGGATCATCAAGTCAAACTGTCAACAGAGCACCATCACCATGTCCACAATAAACCATGTCCTCATGTCCACATCCACATGTTTTTTGGAGAGAAAAAGGGCAAAGGCTGCTGAAAGTCCTCCATCTGTTCAGCCTCCTCACAGATCTTGTCCCACTGAGTGAGCAACACTGTTTTCTTTGGAAGGAGCAGGATTGCAACCCAAGAGGACAGAAACGGCACCAAAATCAGTGTCGTCAGCTCTCACAGTTTAATCTTGACCCATCAGCTAGTGAAAATGTCTGTAAATCTTAGACTTCTTTTAAAAACAGGAAAAGAAATTGTGATTTCTTTTTTTCTTGCCCCAGAGTTGTAGAGACCAGCATGAAAAGCACCCTGAGCATTTCCAAAAGGGAATCCTGAAGGCAAGGGAATATGCCCTGTGCCTAACAAAGGCAACATTACCTATCTCCTCCATTTTTAAGTCAATTCATCTTTTCAACCTGCCTGGTGATTCTGGAACCCTTAGGAATGGCAGTGCTGCAAAAATTTACAGAAAATCCTTTTTTTTTCCCTGAAATAGTTTATTCCATAAAATGGAGATGGTCCATAGTCTTTTCACACACAAGATGTGGCCTGACTTGTGTCACTGATGAAGGTCCATGAGAATGTTGGCACATCCCACTTTATGGGACTTTTTTTTTTATTACCTGTAGTCTCAAAAACCACTGTATCAAATTGGTTTAATTATTGGTGTTTTGTTCCTTTGAACTGTCCACAGATGCTTATAAGAAAATTGCCCTTTTTTTCATTTGTTTGCTGGATTTTGAGAAGTGCTGGACAGCACTTGAAATAGCACTGTTTTACAGAATAATATTTATGCTATTTAAGAACTCCCCACTGTAAGGTGTTATTTAAGTCTCTAGAAGTTTGACTTACACGTGAAGTTCACCATGTGTTTAAGTGCTGTGTTCAGTAAACCTGGAATTAGGCTATGGTCAGACAAGAGCTCAGCTATACAGCCATATATCACCATACTCTATTCTACCCCTTGCTGTATTCACAGAGATATGCAGCTGTGGTACCAGCTGAGAACTGAAGAGCTAGAGCACATGCAAGCTGCTTACTTCGGTTTTAAGGGAAGAAACAATAACAACAACAACAAGAAACTCTGGAATAAGTCTGTGTTTGAGGACGTGGCTCACGTGGCCTACGATAACCAAGGCTTCTACAGGCAAGGCTGGTAAAATGGGGTGGGTTTGGGTGAGTTTGTGGAACAGATTTTACAAAGAGGATTCCTGGAAAATGCATTTTAAAAGGAGGCCCCTGAAAGGACGTGATGCCAGGGGGTTGTCAGGGCTTGTCCTTGAACTTGCCCATGATGTGGAGAATTAATGTTGTGAAAAAGTGAGACAGCAGAGGATTGAGCGTGACCTCCCCTCTCACAGCTGCTTCCTTCCCCAGCAGTGTCTGGCTGAGCCTGGTCTGCAGGGGAGGTTGCATCAGATTAGCTGGAGAGAGGTTTTTAATTGGCTTTGTTAAATTGATGCTAAACTGCAGCAGGGAAGTCTCTGCTCGGTGGTGGTCAGTGGGATCAAAGTGCTTCTTTCCCAAGAGCCGTAGGAGCAGAGGCAGCCTGGGACACTGGGGGCTGCAGGGTGGCCCAAGGTGAGCACCAAGCACTGCTGTTCACCCTGCAGTGAGCAGGAAAGCTCCCTGGAGAACTGGTTGTCAGGGCCTGCAGAGCAAGCACAACAGGATCCTCATCCCCAAGGCAGCGAGAATTCCAGTGTGGGAACCCTGACCCTGGGATAGCCCCAAGACCTGCCCTCACTGGAAGAAAGTACATCAGGTACTGTGGGTGTGTGGGTGGTGAGCACAGGTGTTCTTTGTGCTGGCTCAGAATCAGCTCTGTGTGTTACACTGACTGTGGTGGTGCCAACAGAAGGAAAACAGAAAAATGAGTATGTGTTAAAATCTAATCACTGTTTTACTAATACTGTTCAATAGCACACGTCCTTGTGTCTTTTACATCCTCTGGGTTCTGCTTTGTCATCGTGTATGATAATATACAGCACAGTCCTTGTTTGCCTTTACTTCACTGCTCAACTGTACAGCCTTTCTGTGCAGCAGTATCAGTGACTTCTAGTGCTTACCTGCAGAGAACAGTCTTATGCAGATTATAAACCTGGTTCTGTGTCACAGTGCAGCTGGAAACCATGTTCAAATGGAGTTCAAATCATGCACAAAAGTCTGATGGCTGCTTAATTGACTTCTGGCTTTGTGTGATTTCAGAAAGATGTATAAAGGCAATTAAGTGCTGCTTATAACCTAAACGATTTTCAGAAGACTCGAGATGCAGTTTTTAATTTTGGGTAACTTCAATCTGCTGTGATGTTAATGTTTTGTGTGAGTGTTATCTGCTTTTAAAATAGCATGGATAAACTTCTAAAGGGCTGTAAGCAGAGGTGAGAGCTGTCATGGAGCCTTGAGCTCCTTCTGGGTCCTTACCTTCATGGAGCAGAGGCTTGTGTGTATTGAATTCTGCACACCTTTTCTTGTCTGAGGGTAGCAGGGAATATGCCATTGATCTGGATGAGCAGCTTCTCTGGGCCAGAAATCAACAAGTTTATTATTTCTTTAGAAAACTGGAAGATGTATAAACTTCAGTGGGGAATGGCAGAGGCAGGAGGAGGAAAGGCTGGGAGTTGTGTTTTTCCTGGGTAGAGCAATGCACATGCTGTGTGAAATCCCAGTGCTCAGACCTGGCTCTTAGTGCAGGAGGTCAACTAGTAATCAAGGTCTGCTTTATCTCCAGCTTGCAGAGGTGATGGGATCCTGGCTAATCACCAGCCAGAGCTAAAACCAGCTAGGAGAGGAGGTGTATTAGTCTGTGCACCCTCAGCCACAAGTCTGGCTGTTTTGCACGTGGAGAGCGGGCGCTACTTCTGATCAGAGATGGAAATGGCATTGGAAGTGATTCTGAATAAACCTGTCCTAGAATTGCTCTTGGAACAGATGTGACCCTTCCTTATTTTTACCTTGTTCCCTTTCTCCACTCAAATAAGAGCTGTTTAATCAACATTAGTAAAAGATGCTGATTTCTACTCCCCAATTCAGTTAAATGTATATATGTGCACGATGAGATGTGGGAATTCTGCTAACAGATCTCTTGAAGACAACAAAGGACCTGTCAGCTTTGTGTTTCACTTGCAAGTCTTATTTTTTGTGTGTAGCAAATTAGGCTGTTTCCTCATCCTGTGCTTATCCAGCTTACTGGGAACAGTGGGACAGTGTAGGCAAATCCCTGGGGAGGGGCAAACATGTGCTGGGAAGACCAGCATGAAAGGACATGTTCCCTGCCTGGGTGATTCTTGAGGTACCTTTCTCCATCTAATGTGAGGTGGACATGTTGGAGGAGATCTCTAACCTGTAGGTGTTGCTGTAGTGGTGGGGCTGTTACGGTGTTGATTGTCCAAGGAGATAAATACAGGCACAGGGCATGGTTAGAAAAAAGCAGCAAGACTGAGGGCAGGCAATCCCAAAGGACACATTCTGTATATTGCTGCACGTCCATGGTCAGGAACAAACCAAAAGAGAATTTAACCAAGGCCCCTCAAGGAAGGTTCAGTGTTGACATGAGGAAGCATTTGTGTATCAAGAGGGTGGTCAGACCCTGGAACAGGCTTCTTGGAGAGGTGGCTGGTGCCCCAGCTATCAGTGCTCAAGGGACATGTGTACAGTGCCCTTAATAATGTGCTTTAATTTTTGGTTATCCCCAAAGGGGTCCAGCAGTTGAAGTGGATGATCCTTGTGGGTCCCTTCCAACTGAGAGATTTTAGCCTAATCCAGTCTAGTCTGGCCTAGTGTGGTCTGTGCTGCTCTGTCCTACCCTACTCTGTCCTTCCCTATCCTGTTCTTTTGTTGATGTTTCAGACATTGGGAGGAATTGTGAGGTAAATCACTAGACCTCTGAGCAAATCAGCAATCCTACTTATTTTTTCTAGTCAGGAACTGTCCTAGGCAGCACAGGAGGTAAATTGTTTTGTCCTTGCCTTCTTGAGGGCTGCAGTACGTGCTGTTCTCTGCCATCCAGCCATGGGAAGTGGCTCTGCAACCCACTTAGAATGGGAGGCTGAGATGAGGGGTTCCCATGTCTGAGAAAGGAGTGGGTGGAGGCCTGACAGTTTCAGTCATTTTTACGACAGTGTTTGCTTTTCTTAAAGAAAACTGCTCTGCTCCTTCTTGCAGCATATGAAGTGTCTGGAAGAGTAAAAACTCCTCCACGCTTGAAGAAGACCCTCTTGAGTATATCTTAGCTTATTTTTGACTAGAAAAGAATGTAGGTCATGCTGCTTTTCAGATTTAATTGAAATAGATTTAGAGATTAACCTTTTGATTCACCACTTTAAGGATCAAAATATTTTAAGTAGAGATAAAAAGGCAATTCTTTCAGGTAGGTAAGGTATTTGTTATGGTTTATGGAGAAATTTAGGATTAAGAAACATCAGTTAAGGCAATGCCTTAGTATGCTGATGAGATAATTTTGGCTGCTATGAGGTGACATGATGTGGATGCACAATGCTGATGTATAGAAGTTATAAATAATGGAGAAGCCCAGCTGTTTGACAGTAGAGGCTCCAGTGTGCTGTTCTGGACCTGTCTGCCACAAAACAAGATCTTTTTGCCCTCATGTTTGAAGCATAGAACAAACA
Organism: Manacus candei; assembly: GCF_025592945.1. Taxonomy (NCBI): domain Eukaryota; kingdom Metazoa; phylum Chordata; class Aves; order Passeriformes; family Pipridae; genus Manacus; species Manacus candei. The sequence continues at coordinate 2,224,291 of NW_026138084.1, forward strand.
TGATGAATATGTAATTTTGCAGGGAAACATTGAATTTTAGTTGCAACTACACTAATTATAATGAGACCCATTCTGACTTTCTGGCTACTTGAACAAATTGCTTTAAAGTGCTGTGAAATATGTGTACAAATACCTGGGATCATTAACTACAGAGTGCAGTCATTGCTGATGCCTCCTCTTTCATTTGGATGTAAGGAATCACAATGAGGAATTTTTAGCAGAAAGTCTTATATGCAGGTGCTGTAAGTATTTACAGCATATTTGCTCTTTTATAGTATTTAAAGAGCTAAATAATGCTGAGCAGGGAAAAACAAGTTACAGATTATGGGGCTGCTGGGAGGGAGGTGTCTCCCCAACGTTGCTTCTCAGAAGTTCAGAGCAGCCAGCAGAGATAGCAGGTTGCTCTGTGGTGCAGAGGTTTGAGCCAGATTAGCTGAAAAAAGGGTCTGTGTCTATGGGAGGGAGATTAGCTGCAGCTCAGGGCCACGTAGTTAGGGGAGAACAATGTCCATGAACCTCCAAAGCAGCCCCCAGGAGGACTGCTGGGCAGAGGGCTTGTCAGTGTGTTGGGAATAGCTCTCACAGCCTGCAGGATGTACCAGGATATGTTGGTTTTGAGTCAGTTAATTTCTGATGAAGAATAATACCTGATCCTGCAGTAATTCTTCTCTGGAATAATTGCTTGGGGCACCCATCACCTGAGATGAACAGTCCTCTTCCATCCCAGCAAGCAGCCACATGGGAGAGCTTGGATCAGGCAGCTGCCTGAGCAGGCAGGTTGTCCTCTGTCCTCTGCCCCCTGACAGGCACAGGGTAAAATATCAGTAGAGAGAAACTTAAAGGTGGCTGTCCTTTAAGTTGTATGTACCTCAATTAAATTTCAAGCATCCATGCAGGGATGGGTCTATCTTGAGCTTGTTTCTGTAGTTGTAGCATTTTCACTTGTTCTTTAAGTGCAAGCCATCAGTCCCCTAAAATACACAAGGAAATGCAAGTGTTCTGTAGCAGAAAGGGGAACCTGAATCCAACTGGAACCACTGGAAGGTAAAATATGCACAATCTCGTGTTAACATAGTGAGAGCAAACAGCAAACCCTTCTGGCATGAAGGGACATTAAAGAACCAGGTACTCCACTGTTGGAATCTATTTATATATGAACATGTGTAGAAGATAGCTCTCCCAGGAGAAACACAAATAGCCAGTAGAAAAAATGCTGAGGAAACTCGTTTCAGTGTGCATCAAATTCCTAATGATGGTAAGAAATAGCCACACCTTGGCTCTGTTGCTTTGCTCTTTCAGCATAACAGTGCTGCAACCTGTCCTGGAATAGATACTCCCTTGACTCAGAGATGTGCTGATTTTTTGTAAGGGAGACTTGATGGTCCAGCATTTTCCACACTCGTGGAGAACTGAGTCTAGCTGTAGATTAACTCCTCTTCATCCCCTGTCAACTAAGATAACAACCAGAAAGAAATTAGACCAGCTCAAAAATACACCTAAAAAGTATCAAAGAAATTTGGTGTGGGGGTCTTTTGTCTGGTGTGGAAGCATTTGGAAGAAGTTGTGCATTCTAAGTTTGGACTTCTCAGAGGTGAATTATTTTACACAACTCTAGACCAAGTTATAAAACATTCTCTATGAAGTGGTTGATCTGACTGCAGGAGCGAGTCAAATGGAAAAGCCCATGTCTCAGTAGGTTTAAAGTCCTCCTTTCAGCTATCCACACAGCTGGAGCATATTACCAAGAAGAAAAAAATCTCTTCCGCAGAGAAGCAGGCTACTGTGTTCTCCCACAGAAGATATTTTTAGTAGCTGAAATGTTCATACCAGAGCTCTTTCTGACTACAAGATGCTTTACCAGTGTACCTGGCAAAAAGCAAATAAGGACAATCCAACAACAAAGAATTCCAAGTGAAAAGGTTTTGCAGAAAAACCCAAAGCCAGCATGCTCTTAGGAGAGGCAGCTCAGCATTTTCAGGCAGTCCACGAAGTGACATGCAAGGTTGGTGAGATGAGCTCGTGCCTTTGACCTCTGCATTAAAATTAAATAAGTTTTCTTTTTCCCTTTGATTTAGTGGCTATAATGGTGGAAATTTTCCACTACTTTGTGTAAGGAGTTGTGAGGAAGGCACAAATCAGAAATACATGTTGCTCTGAAAAATGTTGCTGAGCTCAGCTGTGAGCCAAGGGACCTTCTAGAAGTGTGAACAGGATGGGATGGGACACCTGGCTACATTCCTGCCTTGCCCTCTGTCCCCTTGAGGGCACTTTTGCACCTCCTTGTCCTCTGAACACCTAAGTAAAGGATCTGATGCCCTTCCATTAGCAGGGTAGTGTGGTGTGGATTTACTGCAGTGAAAGGGGACAACACTTGGAGAAATACCCATTTTGTGAGACAAGCTGCTGCAAAGCTTGATGGAAAATGTCAGTAGAACAAGAAAAATGCATCAGGACACCTGGAATGACTGCAGGACCCTTCATCACTGCAGGGTTTAATACTGCACCACATGAAGCATCCAGTGAAAGGGCTGCAAAGGGCAAATGACCTGTTTGATACAACTGTGTGGAATTAATATGGTTCCCTACAGGAGATGTTTGATTGTGTGGCACCAAGGACTGGAGGAGATCCAGCATAGGAGAGGGGCAGATTTCCTTTCCCTGCTTTTCCCTGTGACTTGTCCAACCTTGAGTTTCTCTATTCATGAAGTTGTTCTTTTTTTTCTCTTGTTTTTCCTGTGCTCTGTGTTCCCCACTGCCACCTTTCAGAGACTAAAATCTTCCTTGTACCTTTTGACGTGCAGGTTTCAAAGAAAGCTGAGACAGGGGAAGTGAGCTGTGGTTTCACCTTGGGGCCCTGTCAGAAGGGGTAGGATAGCTGGTTTCTAAATTACTCCCATTTCTGAATTTCAATCTTAATTGTCATCTCAAGAGCATGAAGGGGGCGTGTACAGCAACATGTGCTTTCAATAGAGCTGCTGTTATTGTTTTCAGAATACTTTCATGATCACCCCAGGGTGTTGTACAAAGCCACCAGATATACAGGAACAAAAAAAAAAAAAATCCCTTCCCATCCTCCAGTATAAAATCTGTTTTCAGAGGCAGTGCCAGCACCAGGCACTCTGTGGCAGCCCCGCTGCTCTGCATTCTCACACGTCTCGGGTGTCCCGTTAACAGCATTTTCCCTCCAGCAAGGAATAGCTCTCAAGTCACACAAAACAAAATTCTTGTGAATCCTCTAAACCCCATTGATAAATGCTGTGATGGCCGTTCTTCTCCCCAGATGGGAACTCTGAATTTATCTGCCAGATGAAGGCTGTCCTTCTCAAATGTACTGTGCACCCAGCCTGGCTGTGCAGCACCTAGCGTCCTGGGGTGGCTTTGCATTGCCAGATAAAGGTACAGGGAGGGCTTCTAATCCTCTTACCAGGATGTTTTGGAGTAGCCCAGCTGGGAACTGGAGTTAAGGGAAGTTGAAGTGCTTGAAGAAACAGTCACACTTATTCAGGACAAAGTACAGAGCTCCCAAGGCTGAGAGAGCAAACTGAAGGCTGTGTCTGGCTGAAGACATGCACAGAGAGCAGAGCCCACTGCCTGCACAGTTACCTGTCCCTTGGTGACACTGTGACCCCCTTAATAGCTTGGTGAACCCCAGCTTGGTGAGCTGGCTTCGCTGTCCCTCTGATGGGGAGGGTTCAATGTATTGCAGGCAAGGCAGGGTGCCCACTCTTTCCTCCTCCTGTGCTTATAGAATCACAGAATCATAGAATGGTTTGGGTAGGAAGGGACCTTAAAGACCAGCTAGTTCCAACCCCCTGCCATGGGCAGGGACACCTTCTACTAGACCAGGTTGCTCCAAGCCTTGTCCAACCCTGAACACTCCCAGGGATGGGGGAGCCACAGTTTCTCTGGGCAACCTGTGCTGGTGGAAGCCAATGGAAGTTTAATAGTTCCTGAAATGGGAGGAAGGGATTGCTAAGCCAGGAGTACAGTTGTCCTCCAAGTATAGTTTTAGCCAGTTTGGCTTCCTGAGTTGGTGGTGGACTGTGGGTAATTGCAGTTTCACAATGTGAAGCTTTAGAGGGGAAATGTCAGAGCAGGATGATTTCTGCCCAGGTGAGCTGTATTTATTGCACCATAACCAGAGTACCTAGATTTGAGCTATAATCCTGGCAGGGCAATTTGAAAAGGCATTTTTTTTGGCAAGGCAGTTTTGCTGGCCCATGCAAAACTTTATCCCAGTTCTTCTCAGTGTTATGCTGCTTTGATTTGATTTTTATTTTCACCATTGATCACCACCTCAAAAAGATGGAACTGAGTTCCTCATACCATAAAAAAATAATGAAATACACAGCAGCAAGTATCTCAAAAGATTTCTCTTGGCAGTGAGGTGTGCAGCATTACTCCATGTAGTTTCTGTTCCCTGACAGCAGCTCACAGGGGTGCTCAGACAGGTGTTCTGGTGCCCAACACAAAGATACTTGAAGCCTTGTTGAGGCCCCAGAATTAAAAGGCACAGTTAAAATAGCGAGGCCAATACAACATAGGTGATGTTGCCAGATTGGTATTTTGAGAAATACATGTTTGTTGTTGTCTGAATTATAGGTGAGTGAATTCTGCTCCTCTGAGGACCTCCTTGATGAGTATGTGCAGACTACACTGATCCAGTGTCCTCTCACATCCAGTACTGCAGTGTTCTGAGATGCCTATACACTATCTGACTGTAGCTCATGCCCCAACTAGTTTTGTAACACAGCTTTCCAGGGAAGAGCGAGATTTAGTTTACAGGAGAGGTGTATCTGCAGCAGACCTACTCTGTACCAGGACAACAAGACTGCAGTTGTTTAGGTTTATGTTCTGTTGTTTCCCTGCATTTTGTGCATGAGCATTTCTGCTGGTTTCTGCAGCTGATAACTGCAGAATGCAGCTTCTGTTTCCTGACCAGCTTTTCAGGTCTGAAGGAGTAAGACCGTGGACGTGGGTGTGCAGGCTGCTGCCTGCAGAGGCCACACCGAGGGTTCAGAGGAGGCTGGAGGAGTTGGCTCACCTGCAGTGAATGTGGGGCAGAAACCTTCAGCCTTCCCCCTGCCTGCACGAGCTGCTGATGTTTGACAGAAGCCCCCACATTCAGGCTGCAGTAGTTTGGCGTGGCCCCAAAGGGTCTTACCTGCCTCTGGTGCACAGACCGTGTGTGTACAGCCCACTGCATCTGTCAGCAGAGTTCAGGAACGAGCTGATCCCGTCCCCACCAGGCTCCTGAACGAAGGGGGTGTGGTTTACTGAGCATCTTTTCAGCAACTCTGCCGTCTCCATCTGCCACTGCTCCCGCTCTGCACCATCCACTGCTGGGGTGTTGCTCTCTGGGGCAGTGGCCCGTGCTGGCTTCCCCCACAACTGGGCAAACCCTTCCTTCCTGGTGGGGAGTGGGATGGATCAGTGACTGCCAGTGCTGCAAACACAGCCTGAGGTCCCTTCAGTACCAGGGCAGGCAGCCAAGAGCTACCACAAGCCCTAATGCAACCACTGGCAGCTCTGCAAATAACACCTCAGATCCCACTGAGCACAGCTGGCTCCTGTGCTCCCAGCAGTGCTCCACTCCAAGCAAGGATGTTCCTTCTGCACCAGGCTCAGCATTCAAGTGCTCTCAGTCACATTCTGCCAATAGCATGGCACTACATTGAAGCTGGGGACTCGTTTCATGGCAAACAAACAAAAAACATCTGCCCCAATGACAAAAAAAACCAACCTCACAAGTCTTTTCAAGGTCTGCATCAGCTTTTACAAAGACATGATTATTTGCCCCAGTGCTGCCAAGTGGTTTTGATGCTGAGAGAAGCAATTCCTTATGGTACAGCACAAGTGGCTTGTGAAATGCCTGATGTGCAAATAAAACAGATTAGGAAGTTCTGTTTCCTCACCAGAATTAATGGAACAGAAATAACTTTTTCTTCTGTTGCTTACAGGTTCCAGGAGGAGTGGACTCGGGATGTGGTGGCTCCTGGGCATTGTAAAGGCAATGTTCAGGTGCTGAAGCAGAGCAGTGGTGCCCCTGGGCCACAGGCTATGCCCAGACACAGCACCACAGTGCAGACAGTGAATTCCATACACGTGGTTGAAGTCTATGGCCATAAAGATAGTTACCACAAACCAAGCTGCCAGATCCCTGGATAACTGCTGTCTGAAACACAACTGCTCCTCTGGACCAAAACAAAATTTGGATAGAAATATGTGCCTTAAAGACAACACAGAGAGTTCATTATTCCTTTGAGTTTGAAAGTTTTCTATATTCCAAGATGGTTGTTTAACAGAAGTGCTTCAAGGTCTGGGACAAATAAAACCACGAGTGTTGGGGCTGGCAGTTTGTAGCTCTTCTCTACAGTTTGCTGTGCAGTGGGACCATGGCAAAAGCACAGTGTCCTTCTGTACAGCTGGAGAGGTGGTACCAGGTTTGTATATTTACCTCTTACAAAGGCACTGATGATAATTATGCACCCGTCTGATGCCAGCCTTCTCCGGACCCTTGGGTTTTGTAAAGCATTCCAGAATGAAAAGCCCCCTGTATTTTTACACAGTAACGTGCTAGAACTACAATAAAATTTTGTTTTTAATGGAACGCCGTGTTTTGTGTCAGGAAGGTCTTTTTCTTTAATTCATCTGCTCTGCTTTTAGAGACCGTGTGAGAAGGCACTTCTCTGATCCCCAGAAAGTGTAGGACGAGTGATTAAACAATCCCTTTGCAAAGAAGGCACATCTCAACCTAGGATTTAAACAGTGGTATGCATGGGGGGGAGTTGTTCTGTCCTACTGGCAATATCATGCCTGAGGTACATGTGTGAAGGGTGGCTCAGACATCCTTGATCCTGCCTCTCTGCATCTCCTTTGAATTTCCTTTCTCTTCCCCTTCTCTATGATTATGTTAACTGGATTCCATAATTTAGCTCCCTGGTGTTTTAATTTTATAATGTGGCTTTAAAATGCAATAATATGGCTGCAAGTGAAATAAATTCCCTTGTTGGGATGTCTGGGTCAGCACACCACATGAGCAGGGAGCCTGTTCTACACATGAGGCCAAGCTGAGATGTTGGATGGGAGAAAGGACACCCTTGAGATGACAGGGATGCTGGCAGCCATGGGAAGCACCAGAGAAAGCAGGTCAATTCATTGTGCCTTGTGCCAGAGCACTGGCTCACTATCATTTATTTGGGCACAAGAAGCAGCAAAGTTACACCAAGATAAGGAAGCAACACCCAAACTGTTTGTATAAGATTTCTGGCTCGGCTCCCTCTGGGACTGTGCTTAGTTCTGATGGCTGCACCCCCTGGAGTCAGCCTTATTGCTCATGCAAACATGATTTATTGTCAGAAGGGAAATAAGTGCTGTGCAGGAAGGAGATGAAAGCAGCTGAGAATATAAAATAGACTTTTAAAACCTCGTATTTATTCCATTAACCCTTAAATGTTTCCCAGCCAGTGGTTCCAATTGGATTCTGCTACAGGACACTTGCATTTCCTTGTATATTTTAGGGGACTGATGGCTTGCACTTAAAGAACAAGTAGAAATGCTACAAACTACAGAAACAAGCCCAAGACAGAGCCCTCCCCGCATGGATGCTTAAAATTTAATTGAGGTACATTCCAGCAGGACGGGATAATTCTTCATGGATTTTAAAACTGATGACAGTATTTATCAGCCCAGTTGCTTCTTTGCATTTTTCTCACCTTGTACTTTAAAACTGTCTTCCTACAGCAGCAGCTCTGCTGAGGCTGTTGTACTGCTTTGCTGTGAAGCTTTGCCTGCTTGCAGAAAACTAGAAGGCAGTTTTTAAGATCTGTAAATTTTGGGGAGGTTTAGGTTGGATATTAGGAAAAAACTCTTCATTGGAAGGGTTGAGAAGCCCTGAAACAGGCTGTTTGAACACACCATCCCTGGGAGTGTTCAAAAAATGTGTGGATGTGGCACTTGAGGACATGGTTTAGTGGTGAACATAGTGGTGGTGCTGGGGTAATGGTTGGACAGTGATCTTACCTGCCTTTTCCAACTTTAATGAATCTTATGTGAAATACCAAACAGGGAATGGTTTCTGAGGCAGCTGACATGCTATAGAGGGTATCTGATCGTACTTTCTTTGAAATGAAAATTCATTCTTTGAGACAAGGGGAAGAATGCATTTGCCACACTGGAAACTTGGAGTGCCTCAGCCTGCAAAGTGCCCAGTGCTTCACATGGGAACCCCCTGCAGCAGTAAATCTCTGAGATTTGTGGGATATCAGAGCACAGTGTTGCCAGAACCTGTGATTTTTGTCACAAGTCTCATGATATTTCTCATTTTCTTAATCCACAAATGGTAGATTTGGATGATTATGTGAAAATCACAACTTCTGTTTAAAAATCTGTGTCTCATGCTTGTATTTGAATGGAGAAGTCTCAGTCATGGTGTCAAACAACAGAAAAAACACATCTCTAAAGTTTCTTTGATGGTAATGACATGGTTTAGGGGAAGCCTAACTCATGATTCACAAATAATTGAAGCTGTCAAATGTATGTATGACCTGTCTTCTGTGGCTGAAAGAAAGAGAAATACTACGTTTTGATCTGGATGGAACAGTGAAGCTTGGAAGGAACACCAGAGTATCTACCACAGAGTTAAGATTGCTTTCATGGAGCCTTCCACATGGATTTTTGGCCATGCAGGCTTTCTCCTGGACTCCTGCCCCTTGAGTATCAACCTGGAAGTCTCTAAAGATGCTGTTTCCTCAGCACACTCTGCTGCTGTCAGTCTAACTTTGGGTTATGGTGTAGTATTGGTAAAAGTTTCTGAGAAGCCCAAGACCCAGAAAAGAGGCAGAGCTGTAAAATTCGTGGAACATGACAACCTGCAGGATGTGGCCAATACCACCGGTCTGAAACAAGAGGACACAGGAGAGCAGGAGCCCTCTGGTTACACCAGACATCAGCTGAACAAGATCTAAGTGACTGATGGGTGGAGAGGATGCAGGCACCTCTAACAAGTTTGTTTCCAAAACATCTCAGTCATTAGTGATGTCTTGGAAGGAGAGGAACTAAATGAATCTGTTATCACTTACTGTCAGATGTAAAAGGCTTTTGCGACTAGTTTTTTAAAAAATGTCACATGTCTCAGCTTTTTAATAACTTTAATTAAATGTGACATTTTAATAAACTCCTGCTGTGGGGTGGAGCAGTGCCTTTCCAGTTTAGGGTGGTATTTGCAGTTACACCTCATAATACAGGACTATGTGAAATCTCAAATCCTGTCCACCCCAAACTGGGGTGGAACCTCTCTTGTTTCTTCCCTCAGCAATATGAGCAGGTGATCTTTTCTACTTACTTCTAAGAACTATTTTGAAGAGAGAGGTGATTGACAGAGCCAGTGTTGAAAGGCTCTTGTATAATTATTCCTCCAGCAGTAGCCATTTCTGCTGTCACTGCAGCCCAAGCATATCAGCTGGTGGGAACACTGGATAGTTCCCCAGCACATCGAGGTGTTCCAAAAGCCAGTCTCCATTCCTGGTAGCCAATGTTCCTGCAATGATGGAATGGTACTCTGGCACAGCAGCAAGTGAGGCAGGGAAAGTTCTTCTGGTGTAAAGCAGAGCAGCAGAAGCTTGCTCCCCAGATTTCTGGTGTTCAATATGTTTCAAGGCCAAGGTGATATTGAAAATGCTTACAGCAGTTAGTCCCACAGGATGCATGTTGTATGTATGAGCTGGAGTCTGTAGTGACTTCTAACCCATGCCCAGTGCTGACCTTTCCTTCACACAGCCTGAGGGTTGCATGCTGGCTGCACATCACCCTCTCCATCCTCCCTGGCCTGTGGGGCTCAGGTGAGGCCAGGAGCTGGCACAGGGATGACTCTACATGTGAGGACATGTAGACAAAATGTCTTTGTTCCCTCCCCAGAGCTCTGTGGCATGTCAGTTTGCCAAATCTGTCAGCTGTTTATTTACACACTTATTTTAAGGGGAGGATGCTCAAACAGATTTATTTACTTCCTGCCTTCAAAGAATTCAATTGTTTGGGGATTTTTAAATAATCAGTTGAGTTTTTTTTTCTCCTGTGTAAAAGTATTTTTTTCTCCTGTGATTTTCACTTTACAAGGGATCAGATAAGGAGCCAAGTGTGGTACTGAACATGTTTGTGAAGCTGGCTCTTCGTTATCCTGTGGACAACTTAACAGCCAACACAGTAACTTCTACAATATTTATCAGGACGATCTATGATCAGTATAGATGGTCTTATTCTATATGCTGATTTTTCCCTTTCGCCAGGAACAAGAGGTACTCAATTTTTCCATTATCTACATTGTCTTGTTTTACTAATGCTGCTGAAATGTCCAAGGATAGGGTGTCATACAGCAGAACTGGGGGGGGTGGGGATGGGTGTAGTTCTCCAGGTAAATATGCAGGAAGTTAAAACTGAGCAGGGATTTCCAGACCTGTGGGTGCTCCAGGCTATCACAGAACCACAGAATCTCCTGAGTTGGAAGGGACCCACAAGGATCCTCAAGTCCAACTCCTGGCCCAGCACAGACACCCCAACAATCCCACCCTTTTCCTGAGAGCATTGTCCAAACATTCCTTGAGCTCTGGCAGCCTTGGGCCCTGGGGAGCCTGTTCAGTGCCCGACTATCCTCTGGGGGAAGATGATTTCATCCAAGTCAGTTCTATTCCCATTTAACTGTTTGGCTTAACTGGCTGGAAATAAAGCTCTGGGAACTCGCAGCACAGCTTCTGCCTTTGTTTAGAGTCAGAGAATTTTTTTTTTCATCTCCTTCTAACCAACAAAGGAATAAAAGGAATCATACCAATAATAATACTATGACTACATAAATAAGACTGGAAAGTAATCCATTCTATATTGATGCCTTAAACCCCTAATGTTTTTTTTTATTTTTCTAATATTTGTAAGACTTGTAAGTTTTATAAGTAGTGGAAGTAGATTTTAAAAGCAGCAACCCCCCCCTCCTTTGTCCCTTGTCCCTTTCCCTCTCTCTAGCACCCTTGTTTACACATTCCTTAACCCTCTTACCCCATTCTATGCTCCCTATATCAATCCTACCCCTGAATATAGCAGAAATGTTTAGTCTTTTGTCAAGGCAAGGCCTAGATTGTTGGCAGAACAGCATATCAGGGCCTAAACCACAGAATACGGTCAAGAATTAGGTAAATATATACCCTTTGTGCTCTGATGAAGAGGAAGGTGGGATGAACACGGGGTCCCAAAAGCCCCAGACCCATTTCTCAGGGGGTGGAACCCGGGGTGGACCAGAGTAAAGGCCACAGGGTGGGCACATCTGGGATTGGATGGATGGTATTAAAAAATGTGACATCTCAGGCACGGCCGGCGCGTCTTGTAACATCTTAGCCTTGGCAAAATAAACCCTTTCTTATCTCGTCCCTAATTAACCGCTCCGGAGATTTTTTCAGCATCAAAATTCCACAGCAACAATATGCAAAGCAACCGTAGAAATTACGAGTACACACACACACACAGGGAAAAAAAACCCTTTTGAGAAAGCAGACACGGTTTTCAGAGCTCAAACCATCAGCAGGAGCAGCGGATGCCGCCGGTGGCAGGAGCTGTGCCGGATCTCGGGCCGTGCTCGCTCCCTCCCCGTTTACTTTCGCTTCCCCAAGCAGCCCGTGACCTCCGCTCATCCAGGCGAGGAGGAGGAGGAGGAGGAGGATTTCCCCCCGCGGGACGTGTGCCGGGCACGGCACAGCCCCCGAAACCGATGGATGATGCTGTACAGAAGATGTAAGTGCATGTTTGTAGCGGGGAATCTGGGCAAAACAACGGGCTGAACAGTCCCAATCTGCGGGAACAGAAGTGCGGGGCCGGAGGGGCAGTGGCTCTGACGGGAGTGGCCAGCCCGACACTGCCTTCCCAGTTTTTTTGCTTCTTAGAGCTTGTTTTTATAAATTATCGACGAAAATGTGCTGAAGGGAGCTTAGTGTGTAATCTGAGCTTTTAAGAAATATTTTATTGTATTTTCTTAAACACAAAGAAAGACTTTATTACAGGAACTCCCTGCGCTATCTGGATTTAATTTGTTGCTAAAGAGATTCAGCCCTCTCGGGCTGTGGGAAAATAACTAATTGTATTGTGATTCAACAGTTAACAGATAAAACAAAGCACTACATAGCGATGCTGCCAGGACAAGGGTGAGATTTAGTAAGTCAAGTAATTCACTCAAATAAACAAATCGGTCCGTTTGGCGAGGGGAAACAGCACTGGCTTTTGAGATTAGCTAACCAGGAAATGGATCTGCTGGGAAATAAAACATTGTTGGGCAGCTCGCTTCGCTTGGCCACTAAATTAGGAACTCTGAAGTGGATCAGAGTTTTGGAAAGGCGTCGGGCTCTGTCAGGAGGTGGGGGCTTCTCACCGAGCTCCTCGCCCTGGGAGCAGTTTGGAAGCCCCCGTTCCTGTGCCGCAGGAGCTGTTCGTGCCCAGCCCCTGGCTGAGACCGGCCCGAGGTGTGGCTTCCATGTCCGCTGTGCTCTCTGAATGTCACGGATCACAGCCCGGGAGGGGCTCGGTGCCCAGGGAGGGTGTCCGTGGCTGCTGCCCCTGCCGTGGCCATGTGGCTCCCCCAGGATGCCTTTCCAAGGCAAACCTCACAGCAATCCTGCCGCAGAGGTCTTGCGTGCCACAGGCATGAGGAGGAGATATGTTTGACCTCTGCTTCTTGTATCATTATCCGAGTCTGCAGGACAAAAATATCTCCAGGCGGTGTGGCACTGTGCATCGCAGCACTCCCGAGGGGTTGATTTTCACTCCCATTTCACTCACCGTGTGCTGAAAAACATTTTAGATTTACGTTAGAGATTTCAGTCTATGTCGCATTAAGATGACCAGCTCTTCAGTTTGGCGGTTCAGATTCTGGTAGTTTGAAAAGTTCTAAAAGCTTCTAAATTAGGAATTTCTAAAATTTCTAAAAGTTTCCAGAGAAACTTTATAGCAGAGCACAAAATGCAGTGAATTCACAAAGTTATAAAATGGTCATAAAAACAAATCCTCAGCATACCATTCTGCCATTGCTTCTTAGTACTAGGCAACACTTCTTGCTGTAATATTTTAATATATATATATATGAAATAAAATAATAGAATCACAGAATGGTTTGGTTTGGAAAGGACCTTAAAGATCATCTTGTGCCATGGGCAGGGATACCTTCCACTACACCAGGTAGCTCAGGGCCCCAACCAAAATAATATTAAAAATATATGATGAAAGGATTTATAAAGTGACAATTTCCTTTCCTGTTTCTTTACTAAAATACATTGCCAAAATCACTCTGGTACAGGCATGAGCAAGGCCTCCATGTGCAATAATAATAGTAATTTAAAAATCTATTTTCATGCTGTTAGAAAGATCTGGATTCCTGAGGGTAAATGGAATAAACTTGGGATGTTTATTGATCTTCTCAAGGACATGCACCGTGAATGTCACAGCATTTGGCAACACTAAAAATATTTCAGTGAGGTGTTTTCCTCATGTTCTTACACTTTCTAGGGATGAAGCTGCTTTCATTTCTTGTACAGAGGTAGAGGTCAACATGTCAGAGGGTAAATGTGGGGCTGCAGGTATTTCGTTTCTTAATGGAGGTGCCTCAAATTGTGATATGGCACAGGGTGGGACACTACCTTCTTGGTAGAGCTGTGCCACACTAGGAACTGCTCCCTGGCAGGGAAGGGCACACTCTGGAAGGAGAGGTGAGAGTATCAGAGAGAGAAATGATGTGGAAGAAAGCGTCAGGATGGTGTGGGTAACCCTGCCAGCCGAAACGCTGCCCCAGGACCTGCCCAGGTCTCATCTCTGCGGCTGTGCTGGGTGTAACACTCACCCTGTGACACCACGGAGTGGCAGCACTTGCAAACTGCAAGCAAATTCTTTGTTTTCTTTTTCTTTTTCTTTTTTTCTTTTACTCACTGCCATGCTAGCTGCAGCTGTCTCTCATGAGAGGGTGTACAGCATGTCCTGTGCAGAGCCAGGAGCTGGACTCGATGGTCCTCGTGGGCCTCTTCCAACGCGGGACAAGCTATGATTCCTGATCCAAGCACAAAGTCATGTCCTCACTAAATCGTTCTGGCAACTCGTACCCACCCCATAGGGCTTCAGACACCCCGGCCTGTCCGTCAGGACATGTTGACTGACTTCCAGCTTCAGTGCTACACGCTCCCAAGACACTACACCACTCCAAGCATGGAGCCTTATTATTATTATTATTATTATTATTATTATTATTATTATTATTATTATTATTAATCAGATTTATTATCTGTTTAGCCAGCCCTGGTGTATTGGCACAGCTTTTCCACACACTTGGGTTACGATGGGTTCAAATCGAACGAGTGGAAATTTGGGTTAGATATAAGGAAGAAATTCTTCCCTGGCACAGGTTGCCCAGAGGAGCTGTGGCTGCCTCATCCCTGGGAGTGTCCAAGGCCAGGTTGGATTGGGCTTGGAGCAACCTGGGCTGGTGGAAGGTGTCCCTGCCCATGGCACGGGGTGGAACGAGATGAGTTTAAGGTTTCTTCCCATCCAAACCATTCTGTGATTCCATTATTAAATGGCACAGAGGCAAACCAGGGCAAACCTCTCAGGTCACATGGACTAGTATCATGCATGCAATGGGTGTTTCCTGGTTTAGCATATATGTTGCTGCTTGAGGACTTGTTACTTAAGCAAATTTTAAATAAGAAGTGTCTGTGCAAGGGCAGTTGTGTGGTTGAAGTGTTTTATGTACCAATCTACAGGAAGCTTTGCCTACTGTGATTTTAATCCCTCTGGAGGATTTCTGTCCCTCTAAAACATTTTCTTCATGGTTTTGACACAGTCATAATTAGAAATAACCCTGTGTCTTTACCATAGTAGAAATCCACCTTTTCTATGCAATAAAAAAAAAACCAGGTTTTACAGTCAAAACTCCCCTGCAATAATAAATAACATATCCCTTTCTTCACAATTTTCAAAACTGAGATTCGCTTTCAACCCTCTGCAGCATTTATACCTAGGAAGGCATATTGTGCTCCATGCCTTGCTGGGTAATTAAATGGTCAAATTTAGTGCTGGTGAAATTTAATGCAAATCGGATTTTTTAAAATCCAAATATGCTTGTACTTCTTCCCTCATGAACTTAATATATCCCAATTAATTAGATGCTTCCCTGCAACCTTTTCTATGAGACGGGTTGCCCCTGCCCCTGGACTTGAGTAACTAGGGGGCCAAATGTGCAGCTGCACTAAAACTGCTGCGGCACAGGGAAAACATGGGCTGTACGTGGGTATTGTGGAGATGCAGACGTGGTATTTTGGACAGTGAAATCAGCAGTGGGAAAGGAAACTGTGGCGTCACTAATGGTGCATTAATTGCTCGGGCCGAATGTGCCTTACCCGCTGCAGGCGCGCCAGACCTGCTGCGGCACAAGGAGAACACGGACATTGCGCGGGTGTAGCCGTGGGTATGCCGGACAGCGAAATTACGAGTGGGACCAGAAAATCGCGGCGTTACTAACTGTGCGATGAACAGTGTCAAACCCCGGTGGTTGTGCGGGTGTACATTCACGGTTTCGCGCCCCGAGGCTTTCAGGGCGCGGGGAAACCCGCCGTGGGCTCGGAGGGGGCCGACCCTGGGACCCCGGTCACCCCGGTTACCCCGGTCCCCCCGGTCCCCTCGGTCCCCCCGGTCCCGCAGCCCATCCCAGCTCCCTGTCCCTCCTCCCGGAGGCACCGCCCCGGCCCCGCCGCCCCGCCCCGGCCCGGCACAGCCCTCAGGCCGCCCAGGGCCGAAGGCCGCAGCCCGCGGGCCGGGCGGGGCCGGGGCCGCCATGGCCGGTGAGTGCGGGCCGGGCCGTGAGGGACGGAGCCCCCGGGACCGGGGCGGGTTCAGTGCCTTCCCGCGGGGTTCGGCTGCGCGGCCGCGGGTCGGGGCTATCGATCCCTGGGGCTGGGGCGGTGACAGGCGCGCAGGGCAGAGTGCGGGGCCCCAGCCCGGGTGTCCCGCTCTGTCCACCCCCGTCCTCCGGCCGGCGCTGCGCCTGCCGAGCGCACGGGCTGCCCGCGGGCTTGGGGGCCCTGGGGGCTGCGTGTAAGCTGGTGTCACACTCGGGGGTTAAGGGCGTGTTTTGCTCGCTGTTATTACTTTTCCTCTTCTGTTTTTAAAAGATGTTTTAGGTGGAAATGAGTTGCTGAAGTCTGCAACTTCCTGACAGGGGGCTGTAGCCGGGTGGGGGTCGGGCTCTTCTCCCAAGCAACAAGTGACAGAATGAGAGGAAACGGCCTCAAGTTGCACCACGGGAGATTTAGGTTGGATATTGGGAAAATTTCTTCCCTGAAAGGGTTGTCAAGGCCTGGCACAGGCTGCCCAGGGCAATGGTCGAATCACCATCCCTGGAAGTGTTCAAAAAATGTGTATATGGAGCACTCGAGGACATGGTTTGGTGATGACCATGGTGGGGCTGGGTTGATGGTTGGACTCAATAGTCTTAAGCTTATTTTCCATCCTAAATGATTCTGTGATTCTCTGACTTGCTGTCAGACACTCTTGACTTCTGGTGACTTGCCAGTAGCACGTGGCAGTGGGTGAGTGTGGCTGAGGAGGGTGGCATCTTGTCTTTCACCTCTATCGCCCTTCCAGCCCAGAGGAGCAGAGCAGTTGCTCGTCGTCGGGGGTGCATTGAGTAGCTGGTGCCATCTGATCATCTCAGACCATTTCTCTGCAGCCAGAGATTCCTTCTTAAATCTTCAGCATCCCTTTCTTGGGCTCTTGAAAGGGAAAAGAACTAAATTAGTGTTAAACTAACAGTTTGTTTTGAAAGGCTTTTTCGTCAAAATACTTCAACAAGGAGTTTGCATGGACACGTACAAATGGTTTGATCATCAGATCCAAACTTTCGAGGTCTTGGTTGCCAGCTTTCCTGTATAAAGTTTATGAAAATCATCCAGGAGTTTTACAGGAAGTGGCAGCTTGTGTTTGCACTGCAGACACCACTGAGGTTTCTGGAACGGATGTTTGCAAGTTCTGTGTGTTGTTATGGCCAGTGTCTTGTGTTGCGTTTTGTGTCTCAGTGTTTAAATTTATCTGCCTGATGATCCTGTCTGTTTGGTAAACTGAAGGAGGCTTTTAAGGGGAAAGCAAACCAAAGGTGGAACCATACTAAAGATACAGTGGTGTCAGAGGCAGTCTCAACAGTCCTTATGTAAATGTTGGTGGAGTTGCTAATTGGGTGTGTGCACCTGCCTGACAAGGCAGTTGGCAGCATTTACGCTCCCAGGCCTGGATGACAGGAGTTATGTGTTGCAGTGTGGCAAGGAGGGGCTGATCTCAGCCTCTGAATTTGAATGCAGCTGGATTTATTCATTTACTGTGATAAATACAAGTGGCAGTGCAGACCCAGCCTAAAGTGGCAAGTCCATAGGGCCTTGTGGCTTTATCCAGAAGGGCATTGGAAGTAGATGGTGGAGGAGCATGTGCTCCTGCAAGAGACAAAATCCCATTTATCTTCCTGGTACAGAAAGCAACGTGGGGTCTTTTATGGTACGGATAGTTAGGCAGAACCAAATTTACAAAAGGGTTTTTGACAACCAAGATAACCTGAAAGTCCTGCTTTGTGTTGTGCCAGTGGCTAGCTTTCAGGGACCAGACACTTCAGCACAGGCTGAACAGGAGTGCAAAGGCTTGTCCAACATCCTGGCTGCTGCCCATGCCTAGGCTAGGAATTGTCTCTGACAAACTCCCTGTGAACACTGCTGTTAAATCAGGAAGAACTTCAGCAGATGTGTCCCTGTCACCCGTGCCATTTTTCCTGCAGGTGCTGTAGCAGACAGCCTGGCATGTTGTGGTCACATCTGATCAGGGTTTTTATGAGCTTTGTTACTTCCAAGAGCAGAATATGTTTCAGCAGCCTTACAATACCAGCAGTTTGTGTAGTGGCTATTGTCAGAAACCTAATTGCCCATTTGGAGGGAAGGATCAAGAGATGTCATTTTATGAAGGGTTTCAGTGGGGGTGACTGGTACTTGCAGGTGGAAAATGGTGAGTGTGCTGCTTTGTTACTGTCATATGTTGCTTGTGAATTTATCATCACTAAATCAGTGATGATGTTTTATAATCTATTTGGTAAATTATAAATTTGATATATAATTATTTTATAATCTATTTTATCCTCTGTTTGAGGAGCTGCTGGTTGCTTTCCTCTGGTATCTTCTAGTTTTATGTGTCCTTCTTTTCCTTCCTCAGGTGCAAGGTGTGTGTGCTGGTGTGGGTGCCTGTGCTGTGTGCCAGAGGCTGCTTGGACTTCGGGTAACAGAAAAAAGTGGTTGTGTGAAGTGGTTGTGTGTGGTGTGTCACTGGCTTTTAGTAATTATAAATCAATAACATTAGTCATGTTTTCTTCCCAACTATCAGAGACAGTCCCTGAGTTTCCTGTTTGCCTCTTTGGCAAGTTTACATTTCCTGTGAGTAAGGAAAATACCAATTTTTTTAAAGCAGGTCAGGTTCAGTGTTATGGTATCCAATCTGAGCTGTATTTGCTCTTCAGCAGGGCTGAGCTCAGTGCCAGCCCTCCACTTCCTCCCCAGCACTTGCACACTTGAGCAAACCTGCTCTTGCTCCAAAGACTGTGGGACAGGATTAAGCCCAGTTAGCTTAATGTTCTGGCAGAGGGAAAGGTGAAACTGTAGTAAGTTCCATTTCAAATTTGAAGTTATAGTCAATCCTTGTGCAGTCTGAGGACATTAAAATGCCTGGCAATGGCACACCTGTGCACTAAACTGTGGTAAACTCACCTGGTCTCCCAGTTTTGCTGCCCTGAAATTTCTAGGCAAGTACTGACTAACAGCATTACTGTCCCTTTAATGCTGGGGTGAGTCCTGCTTACAAACAGTCTCCTTAGCATAAAGACTTTAAATTGTTCTTGCAATAGCTGTTGCCTCTTTGAGGCAGTGAGATAAAAGCTGGATATGCAAAACATCCCAAACACCACCTCCCTAAATTCTTAAGACCTAAATTCTTAATTCACGTCAGTAGCTTTGCTGCAGTCGTGAAGTCACCTGTTTTGGGGTTCCTGTTACTTAAAAATGTTCATAATAGGTATGTTCTATTAAAAAACTGCTGCTTGTGAGCAGTGATCATAAAACCTTGTGGCACAGCCATGACTGGCAGTGCACAGGAACAGTGACAAAGCTGCCAGAGCTCCTGGGGCAAACTGGGCCCAGGAGCCTTCAAATGCACACATGTGCTGTCCAGATATCCTTATCACTCCAAAGCAGGGTGCCATATTCCAGCTGCTAGGATTGGTGGGGCTTTTTTTGTTCGTTTTCTTTAAATTTAGTAGCTGGGGCTACAATTCTGCAGTGGTGAGTGGTGTCAGTGTGGAAAGTTTCCCTTCTCTGGTCTGAAGGCAGTTCCTTGTGTGGTTTGGACAGGGATTTCTCAGAACTAGAGAAAAGACAGAAGATTTTGGAAGAGAGAGGTGAGATACTGGAAGGATGAGATACATTTGCTCTGCTTTCATTGAGCTGGTGTTGAGCTTGGTAAGTGCTCTTCAGGAAATATTAAGCCTTGCTCCTCATCCTAAATACTGAGCTCACATCCTTTGGAGGAGGTGCAGGTGCACACAGGGGAAGTGTCTGTAGGAGATGTTTCACGGGGGCTTCTTAAACACAGAGCATCCCATAGGATGGGTGAAGCATCTTGCAGGTGCACAAGCCAGGCATTAAACATGTCCTTGGCAGGCACAGTTTAGCAGTAGCCAGAGAGGCCAAGAGCGTGGTCCCATTCTCTGCTCCTGTCTTTTGGCTCAGATGGTAAGGAAATATAGCCCCTGAAATCTTGGAGAGGCCTCTGCCCTGTAATTTGTTGCCCCGGGGGGGGGGTTCAGGTGGCAGCAAAAGGCCTTGGTGAGACCTCATAAACTGTCACGTAAGGTGGTGGTTTGCTGAGTGTGTGTAAATGGAAACTACCAGGAGGACAGGGAGCACTTGGGACTGCTCAGAAAGTGCTCTTGGCTTAAGTGGAATCTTCAGCTGGTCCCAGTTCCCTTTGCTGGTGTAACTACTGTGTCTGGACACTGTAATGACGGGGCAGCAACAGAGAGGAGGTGACATTCTGAGCCTGCTTTTATTTCACTTTGGATACTCATTCTTTTGGACTTTTAGCCCTGGCTGTGGTTGGTTGGTTGTCGCAGTGTTGTCTGAAGTTGAATTACTCGTCTGTAAGACCCTGGTTTAATGCATGGTCCAAGTGCAGGTACAGAGTTGTTGGTGACACTGAGAATCACTACAAATCATGTCACTGAGGCAGAGGAGGGGGAGGATGCTTCGGGGAGCTTCATTACCCAGAAAGCATTTGCATGAACAGGCACAACTTTACGGTCTTCCTGGTCCTGCCTCAGCCCTTTGTGCATGCCAATGTGTTGATTTGATCTCAGCTCTGAATCCAGGAGAACCTGGAACCTCTCGCAGCAGAAGGGAAGTATTTCAGCACAGGAAGTATTTCGTGGCAGTGTGTTTGTGACAGTGCACCACAGCTGCCTTGGAGCAAGCTGTGGAAAAGTGAGGCATTAGAAAGACGTGGAAGTAAAAAATGGTGTTTGCATAAAAAGTAAGAATGTAGCTGGAATCCTGTTGTGCCCCTAGAATCACAGCTCTCTGTGCCACATCAGTAGCGGTGTGTTCTTGTTTGAATAGGAGTGGCACTGGCACTGCAGAAGTAAGTGATGGTCACATTGGGAGGTTTTCCTGAACCCTTTCCTGTAAATGCTGTCAGTGCTACACAGATACAGAAAAAGGACAATGTAGTACCCAAACCAGTGACACTACAGGAAGGGCAAGGGCTGTGCATAGGTGCAGTGCATCAGGGCAAAGTTTTTTGGCTCTTTTCTTTCACTCCTTTGTTTGTCTTCTCTAAATTGCAGGGCACGAAGGGCTGATGGTTTTGTATTTTCTGGTAGCCAGAATACCATAAAACCTACACATTTGCTTTAAACAGAGAAAGTGCTGGGGGTGTGGGGGTGTTTTGTGTTTGTTTTCTGTGCTGCTCAGTTGTAAAGCATTGTACTGGCATTTTAACACTCATTTCAGACACGGTCATGGATGTTCTCTTTTTAAATCTGATAAGGGCACAGTAACCTGTGGAACCAGTCTGTGCTTGTATCTTAATCTAGGGATTACAGACAAGCAGCTATAGGGAAAGCTATGCTCCTGCAAAATCCATTGCTGACAAATTGGGTATGATGCCTAAACCAACAGCAAATCTGGATTTGTGTATTTGCAGAGGTTTGGGTTAGTAGAAAAGGATGTGGTTTATTTGTGTGTGTGTATTTGAGTGTACTTACCTGTAAAAATGTACTACTTTTTGAATGCCCTTTCTTCCCTTCCTGTGTGAAATCCTTTCCTAAAAAACTTAATGGCCCCTTGGCAGAGATGCTGTCATAAAACACATCAGTTTTAAATGTCATAATCTGTCTTCCTATATGATAGAAAATTTATTTTCAGTGATTTATTAACTTCAGGGCTGTATTTGATTAAATACCCATCAGTGCTTGACTTCTAAACGATTTAGAACCATCTCCCTTTGGAAAGAGAGAGGTAGCAGGACTGACCAACCAGGAGATTGGATGTGTGTCATTTCAAGTGGATGGGTCTTTGGATGCAAATGGCTGTGTTGTGTTTCCCTAACAGGTAGTTCAGTTTTCTAAAATTAGGTGGTGATGGTAATTTTAATTTAGGCATCACTGGTAGGAAAATGAAATTTACAGAATTTAAAAATGGCTTGTTAATTAACTGCTGTGGTTTGTTCTGTGTGTTATTTTTTCTCTAGACCAGTCGTATTGTCATCGCCTGCAGCACGACATGTATTTCCTTACAAGCACTAGCCGACTGAATGAGCAAGTGGTTGATAAAATTATCCTTCAACTTAACAGAGTCTATCCCCAAATTCTTACCAATGAAGAAGCAGAAAAGGTAATTTGATGAGTTCTGTTGTGTTGTTTTTGCGGGTAACTAGCCTAGCTCTTCCCCACAGACAGCCAGTCTTCCTCACCTCCTCCTTGCTGGCCAGTTGTGTCTGGGATCTCATGTGAGAGGAGCAGTCACAGGGCTGGCACATTCCCCGTGCCAAGTGGTTATGAGAGAGGACACTCTCCCAGCAGCAGCTGAGTGCCAGGGTCCCTGCCCTGACCAGGAGCACGCACCCTCACAGCCACTCCATGGCAGGAGTTCACCATCCTGTGACCAAGTGCCCCACGTGCCTCCTCCTCACATGGGGCGGTGCGGGGGTGTCACGTCAGGTGATCTGTGCTGCATCCAGCTCTGCCCACAAAATCATCTCTTTTAGCTTAATCAGTTTTAGTAACTAATTAATAACTCCGAGTATTGGTAGAGAAGGAGGGGGTGTTAGTCCCACCTGTAAGTGCAGGAGCCACGGGAAGTGGATGGAGTTAGTAACATCTTGCAGTGGTGCTGCCAGGTGTGCAGAAAGGCCATCCTCCCTGGCATGAATCTTTCAAAAATGGGAGGTGTTTTTAGAGAGAAAGAACTTCTAAGTTTGTGTGGAGACAAAGTTAAAGAGCTTCCCCGATCCTACTTGTAACAGTTTGTACTTGCCCTGTGCTGGCTTCCTGTCTGCACAAGGCTCAGGGTTTTGGCATATCAGTGTTTTAACCTCAGGAAAAATGGGTCTAATTCTGCCATAATCAAACCCCATGGGGACAATTAGTGTTTTGTGGTGTAGAGCAGAGCTAGATCATCAGCTGAGCCAGTCTTGCCACTCAGTTATGATAACCAGTGTGACATGTGCCAGACAAGATCATCTTATTCCCTCAAGAGCTTCAAAAGAAATACATAAAGAAACTGTGAAATGTGATTTGTGAGTTCTGCACTTAGACAGCAGTGAGCTGCTTTTGCATGGGTCCAGGCAAGTTTGTGTCAACTCTGTTGAGTGTTTAGGAAGCTTGTAATCTCAGCTGTATCTGGTAGACCCTGTGGGAATTTAATCAGAATAAGGAGTGTTGTGTAAGGTCTGTGGCATTCTTGCCCCCCTTGAGCAGGAATTGTTCCTAACTCAGTATGCTCCAAAGGTTACCCGCTGTGCTGAAATGAAATATGATGCTTTGCTGAGAATGGCTTTGGATATTTTCCAAATAAGCTGAAATCAGTTTGATGTGTAAGCCTAGGGATGCATTTTCCTTCTCTTTGTAAGGTCTCCTAATACTTATCACATTCAGCACTACAGAAAAGAGGTAATTTTCCTCTGCAGCTGCTTGCCATGTCACCTGAGTAATGGGAATTTGTGCCTGTTGAACTGGGCACTCAGCAGTTAATTGTGCTGGAATCAAAGAAAAACAATGAAATATGTAATCTTGGGATGATGAGCACTCCAATACTGGGACTAGGATAAGGAGTATAAAGTGCCTTTTTGGGGATCATTATTAGACAACTAAGAGCAAATTTGAAAACATCAAGCTTTATTATAAGATTTGATATTTTCTATCAACAGTCAGAATAGAATTGTAGAATAGCAATACCATGTTAGCTTGGATCCAGGGAAGACATCAAATGCAGTGGCTTTCCCTTGATCAGGATGGAAAAAAGCATGAGGGGAAGCAGAGGCAATATCCTCTCCATCAGGCAGTGCTGACCATGTGGAGCTCAGTGCTCTGCAGTGCATGTATGTCCTTTATACGTTCTGCTTATTTTTTTTGGCCTTTGAAATATCAAAGAAGCTCCAAATCTTTGCTCCCTGGCATACTGGAAAGTGATGTAAAATTGATCTCTAAGCTGTTGTAATCTGTCTTCTGATGAGTGCTTTTCTCTTACAGTTCAGGAATCCAAAGGCATCACTCCATACCAGACTCTCAGATCTGTTAAAGCACCTTCAAAAGAAAGGAGACAGACACTGTCAGGAGTTTTACAGGGCTCTGCAGATCAATGCTGAACAGCTGTTTAATGACCTGCCAAGTAGGAAAATCTTGAGTAAGTTGATTGAGTTGTGAATTTCCTCATCAGTGAATTTCCTCCTTTCAGATGAGGTTTAGGTTATTTAGACAACCTAAACAGGTTATAAATAATATAAATAAACAGATTATTTAAAAAAATTTTGGGATATACCTTAATGCCTTCTCACTGGAGTTTTCCAAAAGCTGTATGGGGATTTGACTTCTTGTTATTTGCTGATTAGAGCGGGCAAAACTCTTTGATTCTTTTGAAATATGAAATATGTCTTTAAAACAGTTTTAAGTGCAACATGTCAGCAGTATAACTCCTATGAATTACAGCTTCTCTTTCATAGCCATTGCTTCATAATGGCTTGTTTATTTCCTCTGTGCTTATTCTGACTTGCAGCACAGGGGAACATCACAAACCTCCAATTTGTTAAGCTCAAATGTCTGCTGGCCCAGGAGCTTGGCTTTCCCTCAGTCCATAAATCTCCTCTAGTGTCTAGTTTAACACGAAGCACACATTCATAGGCCCTTGCACTGATGGACTGTGATATTAAAATCACTTAGGACTTGTTTTGTGCAGCTGACAGGCCTGACTGATGTCCATAAAGCTGCCCCCAAATACACTTGTATGCACTTTGTAAGGGCTGAGGCTCAAACAGATTTGATTCTGTACTGCAAAGGAGTTCATTTCTTTAAGGAAAATTTCAAGCCTGACTTGCCAGCATGTGATAATGCTGTCTGCTGTGTGTTGGTCCCTACTTAAGAAATGCAGGAAAGAACACTGTTGCAAGTGGATGGGAAATCGGTTCAGGCATCCTGCACAGTGAAATGACTTGAGGAGCTGGAGGGAAAACTCCCCCATTTATGTTAAGGAAGCTGCAAAAGGACTGCAGTTTAAGAAATCCTTATAAAGTATCCCAGCAGTAATGCTTCACCAGTCACTTGATTTCTTCTTGTAAGAAACTCCACAGTGAGGTGCCAGGGCAAATCACAGGCATGAGACAAACTCCAGTGGGATTCAAACCATTACTGCAAAAGTCTGTAGGTTGACCTCTTTTATTTCTGCAGTGAAAATGTCGTGCAAAAATGTAATTAGCTTAATTTCAACTTTCATTTTGAAGGAAGGGATTTCTATTTACCCAGCACAAACACTGTGAGGCTGCAGAGTTACCCTGCATCCATACCTGAACCCTTTTGAACTGGGGACTTCAGGGCCCATCCCTGCCTCAGGATCTCAGCTGAACACTAATCCCAACTGATTGAGCCTTGCAGCAGCTTTAAGACAGTGTTATGATCTGATACTCACCTTGTAGAAGTCATGCCCTTTGGGAAACAGGCTCTTAGTTTTGGATCTGTGGTTTTTACTTGGGTAGAACTCAAGAGCAACAGGTTTTTCTGCCAGGCTGACTAGAAGTCAGCAGACAGCCTGTGTAAATTAAGAGCAGTTTAAAAAACCTTAGTGTAGTCACTAAGAATAAAATTTCAAGACTGTTTTGATGTTTAAGAGTTCAAGTTAATGTTCAATAGCACCTTCTACAAGCTGTTTCTGATAATATGTCTTCACAAGGAGACTTGGGTAAGGTCTGTGAGGTGTTTTCACTTTTAGCTAGAGCAGAAGTGTGCTCATCCTTGCACTTGATTTCTGTGGTGACTCAGAGCTTTCCTCAGGTGGCAAGATAGGCAGGGTTAGAGCTCCTCATGTGCAGACTGTGCATAGCAAGTACCTGTGCTAGAAGTGCTTCCTGTTAAACATACAGCTGCTTGTGGTGCCCCAGAACTGTTTTGCTGCTGCAGCATTATACAAAGGGACTTCAGTAACCATCAAAAGTTGTTAAATTCTCTGTATCTTGGCACACTCTCTTATGTTAACCATCCTCAGAAGGATGAGAATAGTTTAAATATCTGGGTTAGAACACTACTATTTGCCAAGATTCTGCAGTTTCCTTCTGTTGACCTGAGAAGGAAATACTGAGATGACTGTGTTAATATGCTTGCTGCTTCTTATGAGTTCTGTAATTAAAACAAATGTCTGCAGTCTGGATTGAATGGTCAAGAAATGGTCAAGGGGAAGGTGTCCCTGCCCGTGCCCGGGGGGTGGAACTGGATGGTTCTTGAGGTCCCTTCCAACCCAAACCTTTCCATGATTCTATAATACTCTTAGGAGTACTTGTTAAATTTGTCAAATTTAGCACAGAGCATTTACCAAATTGCCACTAGAATTTGTAAATGTGAGGAAAAAGGAGAATCCCTAACATGGGGAGTTTGTTCTAAGTGTACATTGAGCTGAAACAAACAGCATTACAAACACCTGGAGAAGTTATTGATAAGGACATGGATGAACCATGGCCAAGATGGAGTTCTGTAATATCTTACATACTGTACATATGACAAATGTTTTCTACAGAGGAAATCCTTTCAAATATATCTTTTTCATTTTTAAAGCAGCTTTAAAAATTGTGCTAGAACAAAAGTTCTTTGCCTGAAGTGTAAATTGCCAGCGCAGTGTCTGGTAATGTCGGAGCATTCCCACTAGAGGGGGGATAAGGCACACGATTGGGGCAGCCTCAGAGCTATTGAAGGCAAACAGGAGCTTCCAAGTGACTCAGAAAATGTTTTTATTTCCCTCAGTGCTGACATAGACTAGAAGGATAAAGGCTCAGACCAGCCCCAGGCAGCAAAATCCCGAGAGAAGTGCAGAGGTCTGGTTGTGCTCTCCTGTGCAGAGTGAGGATTTGCAGCTGGAGTTCCTAGGGAGGACATCAGCCCCTCAAAGGGGTGAGGCTGCCAGTGACACAGAGTGCTCCATGGAGGCTTTGCAGCAATCCTTCCTGCTTCAGGGACTCTCAGGCCTCACAAAGCAAAGTGCTGCAGGGGTTTCTGTCCTGCACCAGTGCCATGTGCTGCCCCCACACCCAGGGGGACATCTTTAGCAGGGGAGGTGGCTGTTCTCCTGACAGCAGCTCCTGTTGCTGCCTGGGTGTGCAGGGCAGTTTTCCAAGGCACCTCACCGAGCTCCAGATGTCATGTAGGAGAAGGAGATCAGTAGAAACCAGTCAGTCTCAAATTATTTCCTATTGACAGCCATATTTGGAGCACTCACTTTTTCTCCTTTCCTTTTTTTAACCCTTTTAACCCTTTGGCTGTTGGGCTTGGTGATCTTAGAGGTCGTTTCCAACCTTTATGATTCTGTGATTTTTTATGACCACAAAGAGATTTGGCTGAAAAAAATTGTTATGCAGATTGGTGATGTGTTGAGGAAAGTCACTCCTCTGCCATGTCTGGTGACTGCTGTGTGCACACCCATTCTGCAGTGTTGTCTCCACATCTGTGTGGCAAAGGCAGCTCTAAAAGGGTCTTTCTACCCAGAGTGGAAACTACTGAACACCCTGTCTTAAGGCCAACCTCCTTTTCTGCTTGAATTTGCAGAAAGATAGAGGCAAAAATTATTTATGCCAAAGGTTAGCACATAGAACCTACAGATTTTCAAAGAAGCTGAGCATGTCTTTAGCCAAGACCTGAATTTAGGTAAATGATCTGCACCAAGAAGCTTTTTCCAAGTGCTTTATCCATTAAATACATCAATACCCAGAGAGATTTGCTCAAGAACAGAGAATGGTGATACATCAAATTATAAAGGTGTTTTCAGATTAGTGCATCTATTAACAAATCATTTATATTTATTACCATGAAAATTGCTGGCATTATGGAAGAATTAGCTCCTGCTTTCCTCACTTGGAAAACAAGTGTGATGTTATTTATGTGCTCAGTTTGCTTAAGCAGATCAGAGGTGGGGCTGCAGCTGTTTTTGGTTGCATTCAGGTGACTGTGTGCCTGTCTTTTGATCAGCATATCCCCACCTTTGACTCTAGTGATGATCTGCCTTTGGAGGGGTTAAAACTTCATGTCAATACTGGGTATTTTTTTTGAAATGTGTTGTTTTGCACCATTTTGCATGTGCTGATTATGTTTGTTTGTTTGCTTGAGCTGAGTACTAACTTCTCATGTGTTGCTTTTATTTCTAGAAACCCCAGATCCCACAGAGATAGACACTGACAAGGAGCAATATATGCTAAATGACAGGGGTAAATAAACCATACAGTGTCACCGGATGGAATGGCTTTGCAGATTACGATGCAATTTATTTTATCATGTAATTTGCATTTCATGTAACAACTAGTTTGGTTTATGATGTCTTTACTGTCACAAGTTAAGTAGAATTAATGGAGTAAAATGTATTGAGCTGCTGTTGAGGAAACCAGTGCCAGGAAATTGAAGAGACTGTAGAGTTTAATCAATATTTACAATGGTATTTTCACTTATACTGTTACAGCTAAACTCTTCATTTCCTGTGATTTCTTCAGTGCTTGAACAGTAAGGGCTATTCAGATGCTGCTATCACTTTGCATAAGGCCATCAGTTTTTTTTTTAATATGACTTTCAATTTTTTTCATTTTTTGAGCTCTCAATTTAAGTACAAATCATTTGAAAGCAAAAGCAGAAAGGAAAGATGTACTTAAATATATTTTCCTTAGGAAAACATGTTAATTATTTTCACCTTCCTCTGTTCAATGCCAGATTGCACAGACAAATATTTTATTCACTGTAGGATATTTTGGAAAGGAAGAGCTGAAAGAAAGATGAAGACTTTTCTGAATTTATAATGAGCTGTTTTATCATTTAAGTTTAATTAATATTTTATTTAGAATTTTGGATACAATTATGAGATATTAAAGACACTTTCTGTAAATTATGCCTTTTTACCAGTTTTCTGGGAGAAGACTGAAACGAGGGGCAGAAACACAGTGTAATGCAATGTATACTTTTGCCTGTGGTGGTGTTTCTTTGAATATGGAACCAAATTGCTCTTCAGATTTTTCACATTGCTGTTGCTGTCTGCATCATAAAAGTACAGGAGGAGCAGTGAAAATGCTTGGAAATAAGAAAATGAAATATTATTTTATTTTATTTTTACTTTTTAAAAGTGTCTTTTCCTGAGCTGTCCTCAAGCTGGAGATTGTCTGGCCTCTAGCCACCCTCACTGGGAGGTTACATCCCAAAGAGCAACCAAATCCTTGCTCCTTTGCTGTTTCTCCAGTGTCAGCTCCAGGAATTTGTTAGTCTGCAGCACACTTGTCCTTAAATTGACAGATGTAGTTTAATTGTAGCTCTATTCCTGGTGAAGTGGTAAATACAAATAGAATATTGGGCAATAAAGAAGCAGATATAAATCTTTACGGGGTTTTGTCAGCAGCTAAGTATGAATTAGAAAGGTTTTATTGAACATCAATACCAACCATCAGCATTAAATGTGTAATTCCAGGCAGGCAGTTTCCAGGGGGTGATTTGTTTTAGGCCCACGTGTGGCTCTTCATCTCAGCCCTCAGGAGGGCTGTCAACAGGAGCAAGAATATCTGCTCTTGTCATGAGAGTGGAGTTTGTGGAACATCTGTGGGGGATAGAAAAACCCCCTAAAAAATGTAGCTGTGAAGGGGCTGTGGTCTCTTACCCTCAGGCAGGGGCTGTGAATGGAAGTGCCACGCTGTGTGGTGAGAGCCCTGCAGCATGGGTAGTGTTTCTTGTGGTGTTTAAAGGGGGGTTGCACAAAGTTTGAGAGTGATGAAACATCCAAGGAAGCTTTCCCTTAAATTCTGCAGGCTGTAGCTAGATGAGCAGAGGGGAGCAGAGGGGGGTGGCAAAGCAACTGTAGTAAAAATTAATTGCTGTTCATTAAACGTACCTCATAGAACATTAGCCACAGAACAAACAGAATTGTGAATGTGTTAGCTTCATTTGAGTATGCTTAATTATGCATATTAATAGCAATTGATGATTTATGAACCAAGCTAAACTTCTGCTGCCCTTAATGTGTTCCCTTTCACGTTTTCTCCAGGCCCAGTGTTTTTCCTGGCCTGCTTCAGCGTGGCTGCAGGACTTGCCCTGTTTTGGTATTGCTGTAACTCAGGTGAGCTGCTCTGTGGGGTTTCTCTTGGAAAGGGAAAGGAAACACCTTGGAAGGCTCTGCCTTCCCTGAGCACGGGACAGAGGGGGCTCCTGATCTGACAGTGTCATCATTCATCAATGAGCTCAGGATACAAACTGCACTGCAGACGTGCTGCAGTATAAATAATGGATAGTTTGCCTGAGAGGATGCCACAAATAGGGACTCTTTTTAAAGGCAGTGGTCACATGAGCTCCTGTTGCTATAGCAATGGGTCATGATTCCCAGCAGTCATGAGACAGACCCAAGGCCTCTGGTTCCCACAGCCCCTGGGAGCCTGTGTAAGCTTGGCCAGTGCTAGGGCTGGACCATGCTGGCTTGACTGGCTGAGCCCGAGCAGCTACAGCCATTGCCCCTGCTGCTGGCTCTGGGTGTTGGCTCTACCTGTCACTTTTGGCTTAGTGCCTTCTGCTCCTTGTGCCCCGGACACAGCAGTTACAGTTACATTGTTCTCTGCTGGTTTCCTTCACAGAGTTGTAGGTTTCGAGTAGCACCAGTCAATGCACTTTTCAGGTGATGTGGAAGTCTGGGCTCTGTGCTTCATTCCCAGATCAGAATCCCTCAGCTGGACTGTCCATGGTGTCACAGTTTAAGGCTGAGGGAACCCTTAGACCCTCAAGCCAAACCCATGTATTTCCTTAGATGCCATTGCTTCGCCTCATCAGGTTCAGTCATCCACATTTAATAAAAGCATTTTCAGAAAACTCTTCAGGGACTGATACCAAAAAACAGAGAATTCATCACTTCCCCTGATCCCAATTAGTCCATAGCATTATAAGTGTGTATCTTACTCTCAATTTGAACTGGCTTCAGGTCCAGCCTAACATTTTTGTTCAGCCTTTCTCTACCAGACTGCAGAGCCCCTTGCCCCTTGTTTCTGTGCCAGCTGACTTTGCATATTTTCTCCCTGTAGAGTTCCTTGTGCCTCAAGTCATCTCTATGTCTTTAGTTAGTAATTTTAGCAAAAATAATCTCAACAAGTGTTTTGTTGCAAGGCTGCTTTTTCTGGTTTGTGAGGCTGTTTCCTGACTCTCTGTAGTATCTCAGTGCCCCGTGTGTAACAGGGCCAGCAGCCCTGGATGGGGTGGTCCAGCCTTGCACCATCCAGTGCCATGCTCAGGTGTAAAGCTGCCCCTTCCCTAACTCACCAATCTCCTCTTCCTGTCTGAACTTGCAGCAATGAATCCCAAGAGATTCCTTGTTCTCCTCTCTTGGCAGTTGATTTCTACAACATTGAAGGAAATTTTTCCTCTAGTTATTTTCAACTGATTTTTAATTTTTTGCAGGTGCTGCTTCCCCACTAAGAATGAAACTTAACTGTGTTCACTTTCTCTTTTTCCTCCCGTCTTCATTCTCTTTTAGATACAAAAGTCATAGGAAGAGCCAGGAGAATCTTGGGCTTTTCTCCTATTATCATAAGAAGACATGTTAGAAATATTTGTATGTTGTATTTGGAAGACATATCAAGAGAATAAGGAAGAGCTGCCTCTTTGCCTGTCTGTGCAGTAACCTGCCAAGGGAAGCCAACGGTGCATCAATATTAATCTCCTATGCTCATACCAAAGATTTTATTAACTAGCTTCATCAATAATTGCCTTGCCTCCAGATGTATTCAGAATTTCAGCTATAAATGTCCTTCCCTCTGGGAACGGACCATTTATTTTTGTAAATGCTTATTTTAAAATATTTATCGTTTGGATAAAGAAGGTATTTTTTAATACAAGCTTTAAAACGATCTCCTAAGTGAGGGTCTGAAGCCATGTTTGCATACGTGTTTTATACTGGAACGAAGGATCACAACTGTTTGAAGAATGCTAGCCTGTCTTTTGTGGTAATTAATTTAAGAAAAGTACTTCAAACAAACACATGCACTCAAAGCCTTATTAAGAAATGGATCTCCATTTCAGAACTGTTTTGTCTAGATCCTTTTTACTCCCTGCCCTGAGCTCAAGTGTGAAAAGTTTATGGGTGCCAGTTCTCTTTGTGTCTGCCTTGTACTCAGTGTGTCTTTGGATTCCCTGCTGGTGCCTCATCCCGGCCTGTTCCTGGTCAAACCCTGCTGGCCCTGGTTGGAATGCCCTGGAGCTGGTGCTGACTGGTTCTGGGCTCACAGAGGGTCCCAGGGACTGGAATGTCTGACCTGAAGCACTTCAGACTACCAAGATGTTTAAGGTTTATTTGGTTCTCCCTTTCCCAGTGAAGTGCTTTGCACTCTGTGGCTAAGAACCGGAACTAATCCAAGATACTTTGCAGTGACTTAAGTGTCATGACATGGGGCTTTTTTATGGCCAGAAGTACTTGAAGACTCTGGGATTGTTCATATGTCATGTGATGATGTCCTGTTTTTTCTTTTCTGTGAGTTGAAACCTGAGAAACTTGCAGAAACCATTGTAAGATAAAATTCCTGAGGGAGAGGCAGGGAGTTGGGCTGCAAGTGAAGCAGCTGGGGGTTTCTCAGCTTGCTCCTGCCTCAGTCAGTGCCAAGGGCTGTGGAGAGTTCTTCAGTTACTGCTCAAGAGCATCAGGAGCTTGGGGAGACCATGATCCTGTAGCTGGTGAGAAAGACACTTTTGTGGCTCTTCATTTAGTCAGGAAATTTCCAGATCAAATCAAATGTCATCTAAATAAACAGATACAGCACAAGTTACCAAGCACTGGAGGATCTCATGTGAAATTTAAAGTCATTTCAAGTGTTTTTTTCAAAACAGACTGAAAATTGTCTTTCAACTTTAAACATTATTCATGCTATTAAAATGTCATCATCAGGGACTTTTTATATGGGTAGGACAAGGGGAAATGGTTTTAAACAGGCAGGGTTAGATATTGGGAAGAAATTCTTGGCTGTGAGGGTGGGGAGGCCCTGGCACAGATTGCCCAGAGAAGCTGTGGCTGCCCCATCCCTGGAAGTGTTCCAG
The DNA here is from genome assembly GCF_025592945.1 of Manacus candei. NCBI lineage: Eukaryota > Metazoa > Chordata > Aves > Passeriformes > Pipridae > Manacus > Manacus candei. The sequence continues at coordinate 2,257,166 of NW_026138084.1, forward strand.
GCCAGGTTGGACGGGGCTTGGAGCAACCTGGTCTAGTGGAAGGTGATCTGTGATCTCCCCCAAAGGAAATCTTCTTGTAATGGCTGTGTTTCATTCCAATACAGCACTCTCTTGATAGAGCAGCAAGGATATAGTCCAGGGGAGGAGTTGGGTGGCCAAATCTCCCAGCTCCCTGATGTCCCTGTGCCAGCAGAGTGTTCTGTGTCCACAGGCAGACATGCCCCAGGATCAGCAGTGGGCCAAGGGATGCTGTAAACATATAAAATCCTGGTTGCTGCAAACATGGAATGAGGCAAATACCATGGAACAAAATAACACCCAGCAGAGAAGGTTTTTTGACTCCTTTCCCCTGCCCCCACCCCACCAGCTTATGTGTCTCTTGATCCCATCTCAGGGAGGACTCTTATTAGGGAGAAAACATTATATTTCCTACAGAACTGGGCAGCCACGAGGCTCTGCTACCCCCGTTACACAACAGCTGCTGCTGTGCTGCCTCCCAGCTTGGGGAGGGCTTTAATCATGGTCTCTTGTTTTCTCTCTGCCTTGCCTTGTCTTTAAGGTGAAAACAGGTTGTATTTTTCTCCAGCAAAGCAGATCTAGTTTATAACATGTAAAATCATCCCTCTCTCCACTGCTGCTTACCTCGTCTAGCTGCCCCTTCTTGAGGGACTAGAACTACCTCTGAAAGCTGAAGGGGTTTTAAATCTTTGCTTTGAAGCAAAATTTGAAACCTCATTAGAGGAGCAGTATACTGTTGTACACACAAAAATCATTATTCCAAATAATACAGTCACACCTTATTTTGAAGCAGAAGCAGAGGCCTTACTGCTCCCAGGCAGATTCTTTCTTTTTAGCTTACCCCCCAATGAATAACAGGTTGGAAATTGTTGTGAGCTGCTATTGAGACTTGCAGAAGTTATCAGTGCCTTTCTGAATCTGAAGATGAGAATTTGCTGGACTGCCCTCTTGGGTCAGTCTAACCCTGTGCAGCAGGACATGGTCCTCCTAGTGCCTTAAACAGTGCCTTCTTGGCATGGAAACCATATGGAATCAGAGAGTCATAGACTGGGCTCAGTTGGAAGGGACCTTAAGGACCATCTTGTTCCAACCCTGTGGGCAGGGACACCTTCCACTAGCCCAGGTTGCTCCAAGCCCTGTCCAGCCTGGCCTTGGACACTTCCAGGGATGGGGCAGCCACAGCTTCTCTGGACAACCTGTGCCAGGGCCTCACCTGGCTCCCAGGAAAAAATTTCTTCCCAATATGGTACAGGGAAGTTTACTAAAGGCTGGAACTGTGTTTCCTCCCTTCCTGAGGTTGCTTGAGATGAGGATGCCTCTCAGGGGGGAAAAAAAGTGATCTGGAATGAGCTGTGCCAAGATTTAGAGCTGGGAGGAGAGAGGAAAGATGAGTCTTGGTTCATCCCAGTGTTAAAGGACCTGACAACAAAGAATAGAAAATAATCTGTTCCTTTATGAGGGCCAGTTACTAATTCCAAAAGTGAAGGTGAGGCTGCCTATAAGACTGGCATGTGCATAGGTTGAGAGACATTCTTGGAAGATTTTTCTTTCAGAAGCTTCTCTGCAAGCACATGCAGATAGTGATAGTTCTGTCTTCAGCTCCTGGAGGAAGCCTGTGTGTACCTGCATGGGAGTCAGGTCCTTTTTGGCAACCAGTGTTATGGACTTGGGAATAAACCAAGCAGGGTCTTGGATGAGGCTGCTTAGCTGCAGAATTCCAGTTTCCCTGGCAAGTCTAGAATATCTTGGCCTTTGCTGCTGAAACTGTGCTGGTATTTATTTATAACTATGCTTCACTCTGCATGCAGGGACGTTGTCCTGGCTAGGTTGTAGGTGGGTACATGTGCAGAGGGTGGGGGGCATCCTTGTGAGTGCTGTGGTTCTTGTGCTGCAGGCAGGAATTTCACAGGAGCTAAGGAAAAGCAGATGTGTTTCCAGCTTACCCTCTCTCACCTTGTGCAGCTCCCTGAAGAAGTTTTTTCATATCCCTGCAGCATCGTGCCTTTAGTGGCATTCCAGGCTGAGGAGCCAGATGGTTGCTGGACAGGGATGCTCTCCTGGAGGGCTGGATGTGGCTGTCAGGAAGGAGATCCTGCTCTGCAGCAGCTGCTCCCATCAGGGACTGTCCCCCTTTGCTGCCAGGAGACTTGGGCACAAATCCCGAGGGCACGAGGGTAGGGAATGGGGGATGAGCTCCGGGTTCTTCAGCCCCAGGACCTCCTGATACCTAGCAAAGAAATCATCATCTTCTCTGTTTTTCTTCCTATGAATGGGCATTTTAATTTAAGGTGAAGCTGAACTGCCTCTGATTGTCCTGGTGGTGATGTTAGGGCTATCTCTATCCCAGGACAAGAGCTATCCCATGTGGTAACCCCCAGGCTGACGTGCAGGTGCTGGCCTGAGCCATGGAAATGGTTAAGGCAGAGTGATGGGCCCATGTGTGCAGAGAGCTGGGAAGTGAAGTGACAGATCCTACAATGAATTTGCACAATTCCATTTAGAGCCAGACTGCTATTTAAAGGACTTGGTGAAGGATGGTGTGCCTGCGATCCGGAGTGGGTATGAAGTGATGATTCATTCTGGGATGCGCTGGGCTGTTCCAGAGCTGCTGGCTGGAGTTCACAAAGCTCCCGAGGCAAACTTAACTCCTTTTGCTTCTTTCATTTGTTGTTATTGTTCTCATACTGTAATAAATTGGAAACATGTTTGGTCCAAATGTGCAATTGTGGGTGCTTTTCCCTGCTATTCTGTGTACACAGATGTTATTCCACGTTATGCCATGTCATGCCATGTTATGCCATGTTATGCCATGCCTCAGCTGTGCCCCAGCATTGCTACCAAGGAGCAGTTTGCTGCACTTTGCAGATCCTGTGCCTTGTAATAATGTCTCTGAATGTACAGCTCTCTGAATCCTGTAGAAATTCATGAATTTCTTTTTTTAACGGGGTAAAGCTGGCAATTAAATTGAAATAAAATCTGTTCTGAGAAAAGAATGCTGCTGGGTTTTTTTGTAGTTAATGTGATGTGCTTCCTTCCAGAGGGGCCCCTCGGTTGTTGCCCTCTTGTCGGCCCCTCCTGGGCTCTGCCCTCTCATGCTTAAAATTTTTCTGGGTATTTGTGGCAAGATTTTTAATGTTTTCATCAGCTTTCAAAATTCTTTGCAGTTTTTCTGCTTAACATGTTTAATGATCTGGAGTTAAACAGGACTCATCGATGCAAAGGCTGGGTGTCTTTGGGTTAAGCCTTGACTTCGTGTCATTTTGGGAGTCTCGTGAGTCACTGCCCACAAAGGCTTGTGTGGAGCCCCTCCTGTGCTTGTTGCAAAGGGACTTTGACATGAGGTTGATTTTAAGGGCTACTTTGACCACCCAGAAAGGGCCTTCAGGTAAGAAAAAGATACAGACAGATTTGTTACTGGCCTGTTCTTTTGGATAAATTTTGAAGGGGGATCTGCTGGCCCAGATGCCTCTATGGGCTGTCTTAAGGATCCCACCAAAGGAACTTGTTGCTGTAGTAGGAGAGTCATAGGATCATGGAATTGTTAAGGTTGGAAAAGACATCTGAGATCATTAAGTTCAGCCATCAACCCAGCACCACCACCACGTTCACTGCTCAGGTGCCACATCCACACGTTCTGTGAACGTTTCCAGGGATGGTGACTTCATGACTTGGCTTTCCAGGGCTGGACAACCACAAAGAAATCTTTCCTGATATCTAATCTAAACCTCCCCTGACAAACCTGAAACCTCAGGGGGAGTTGCTGGCCCACAGCCAGGATTGTATCCCCTGTTGCAACACTCTTTGAGGGGCAAGAGGAGCCCCAGAGCCTTGGCACTGATGCTGTTTAACAGGCTCTGGGTGGTGTCCGTGGAGGAGGATCTCCAGCTGAGATAACTGGAGCAGCAGGAGAGATCCTCATCATCCTGTGCCTTTCCTTGGACTCTCCCTGATGAGTGGGAACCAGAGCCTCTCCCCTCCTTTGCCACTGGTTTGTGGCCCTTCAGGAGGAGGAGCAGCTGAGGAGGCTGTGCTTGTGCCTGTACTGAGCAGTGTGCCCCGACCCTCTGCCACTGCAGGAGTGGCCTTGTGCCAGGTGCCAGAAGGGACCAGTGCAGAACTTCATGGGCATCTCCAGGGGTTGGATGTGATTGAAAAAACAGCTTGATGATGCTACAACACTGTAGGATTTGGTGCAGGGGTAATTTTGTTCGTATCTTCAACTCACCCACTTCGTTGGGATGTTACTAATGCCAAATGCAAAGAAAGCAGAGGCAGGAGATGAGGCAGGCCTGCAGCAATGCTGCTCTGGTTAATTCAGTGCCACTGCTTTGGCATAAAAGAGCATTTTGGGTGAATCCTGAGCTGCCCTTTCTATTTTGGAGCATAGGCCACTATGCACTGTGGTCACAAGGAAAAGCTTTCTGCCGTGGTGCTGTTGATAAATCTTTAATAACATTGTGTCTAGTAAAGCAAAACCCTTTCAGTCTCGGTCTGTGCTTCACGAACTGGTGACAGGGGAAGTCAGGTGCCAGCAGCTGGAGTGTCCCAGCTCCTGGAGCCTGAGTAAATCACTGGCAAGACACGTCCTCACAGCACAATTTACATCAAATCCTCTCTTTTCAGTAGCAAAATATTTCATCACACTTGGATGGTTTGGTTTTTTCCTTCTAAGCCCTGGTTTTAGCTCTCCTAGGTGTGTCAGTGCCCTTCCCCTCAGTCCCTTTCCAGAAGATGCTCTGTGCCATCCAGTGGTGCCTCACAGCTGTGGCTCCAGCACTGGCCTGGAATGGCAGCACTGCTGGGTCTCTGTAGCTGCTCCTGCTGAACACTCTGCAGCAGCAGAAAGGGGGACATCTGAGGGCATTTTAACTCTGTGGGCTCTGAGCTAATTCATTTTAAAAGCTCCTAGCAGAGGTTGAAAAGAGGAAGCCTGTGCCCCTTAAATATTCCCAATCCGTAATGGTTGTGGACAGGTGGCTTTTGCTCCTCATCTCCCTCTGGAAGAAAAATCCCACCTGCAGAGACTGAGATCTCCAAATCCCCACAGGGCTGAGAAGCACACTGGAAATCTTTGGAAGAGGTGTGTTCCCTGCTCCCATGGCTGCCTTACTGAGCTCAGCTCTCTCTCCCTCTCCCACCCTTCCTGTGTCCTCGATGACCTTTCCACTTGCCTGGGTGTTTTCACTTTTAAAGATTTCTTAAGAACATTCCCAAGTTCAAAGCAGATTCTGTGTATTTTCAGGGAGGGAGAAGAGGCAAAAAATCTGCCATCTCCATCCTACCAACTCTAGCTGGGGACTTATCCTTGCTTGGAAGGACAACACATCTTAAAACTTGGAGATGTCAAAACCAAAGGATTGCTGCTGGTGTTTCCTGCCCCTTTCTCCATGAGCCAAACTGGCAGGAGGGCACAGATTCCTGGCCCCACTCCAAGGTGACCCACACCATGGCTGATGCTGGGGATGCTGGCACAGAGGAAACATGGGCTGGCACAAGGGAGACAGTGCCATGCTACAATAGCCAGGAGTGAACAGAGAGCATGTTTAGGTTGGATGTTGGGAAAAAATTTTTTACTATAGGGGTGGTGAGGCCCTGGCACAGATTCCAGAGGGTTGTGGACTACCCATCCCTGGAAGTGTCCAAGGCCAGGTTGGACGGGGCTTGGAGCAACCTGGGCTAGTGGAAGGTGTCCCTGCCCATGGCAGGGGGTTGGAATGAGATGAGGTTTAAGGTGCCTTCCTACCCCAACCATTCTGTAATTCTATCATTCTGTGATAGCTCCAACTGCAGTGCTTTCCCCTGCACACCCAAGAGAGGGGAAATCCATCACTATTTTCAAATGCAGGCTTATTCCCAATGCCCCCCGTTTAGTGCACTTCATACATCCGGCTTTGTTAAGTCACATTTCCAGAATTTGAATCTCCATGAGGGATGGAGAGGCCTGGGGGGAATACAGTGATTTCTTTCCTGAGTGAGTGATGCTCTCCCTGGCATGACTGGTGATTCATGGTTTCTGACACAGAAAAAATAAATCCTATTTCAGGGTAAAGACACATAGCTGTCTCCCTCCATAGCTTCCACAACTCCCAAACAAATCTGAAACATAAGGCCTTCCCAACAGTTTAAATTTCATCCTCGATGCCAGAAATCTGGGGTAATGTTGGGTGGTGATGAAACCGATTCATTCTTGAATGTTTTTGGCACTGATGAAAACAGTTGGCAATGTTTCAGGAGTCCTGGTGTGGTGCTTCATACCATGGCACAAGATTTACCACTCACCTCCCAACTAATCAAAACTTGTACCATTATAAAGGGGGTTGGGGCGGCCTCTGGGCTGGAAGATTGGAAAAAAGAAGAGGAGGAGTGGCAAACATCATGAAGGATCATGGAAAAATCATCATGGGAGAAAAAGGAACCTGAGTTTTTGCCATCTCCATTGGACAAAGCCCAACTTGTCTGATGAGGAGTCGCTGGGTAATCTCTTTTCCCAGCTGGGAGCCATGGCTCTGGGAGCTCCCTCTCCTTGGGAAGGTAGCCAGGTCAGTAAACAGTTCTTGTTATGAGAACCCAAGGCGGGAAAACAAACCATGAAAACAGTTCTTCAGCAAACTGTGGAGGAAGAGGACAGTGAGTGCAAAATAACCCACAGCACCCAATAGCAGGGCGGGTAATTTTTTTGTCACCACCCTATTAGGAAGTTGGATAATTACTGGTTGGATATTATTCTTGAAAAGATTGTATCCTGTGTCTTCCACCATCTATCACAGCCTGTCCTGCAATGACGTGTTGGTGACACAACCCAATGACCCAGCCATGGCACGTTGGGGGTGAGGCTGAGCGTGGGCATTCACAGCCCAGGGGGGCAGAGGGGCTGGACAGGGGTGCTGGTGTGGCTGAACATGAGCCCAGGTGTGCCCAGGTGGGCAGGAAGGCCAAGGGCACCTGGGCTGTACCAGCCATGGTGTGGCCACAGGCCCAGGGCAGGGACTGTCCCCTGTGCTGGGCACTGGTGGGGTCACACCTCAAATCCTGGGGGCAGTTTTGGGCCCCTCATGACAAAAAAGGCCTTGAGGAGCTGGAGCATGAAGGGAAGGGAGCTGGGGAAGGGTCTGGAGCACCAGGAGCAGCTGAGGGAGCTGGGGGGGCTCAGCCTGGGGAAAAGGAGGCTCAGGCAGGACCTTCTCACTCTCTCCAGCTCCCTGACAGGAGGGGGGAGCAGGAGGGGATTGGGTTCTTCTCCCAGGGAACAAGGGACAGGATGAGAGGAAATGGCCTCAAGCTGTGCCAGGGAAGGTTCAGGAGGAATTTCTTCATGGAAAGGGTTGTCAGGCATTGAAAGGGGCTTCCCAGGACGTGGTGGATTTACCAGTCCTGGAGGTGTTCAAGAAATGACTGGATGTGGCATTGGGCATGTTCTGGTCTAGTTGACAAGGTGGTGATTGGTCAAAGGTTGGACTCGATCTCAAAGATCCCTTCCAACCTAAATGATTCTGTGCCAGCAGAGCCTTTATGCACCACATTTTCTCCTGTCAGTGCTTTGGCTGTGGAGGTACCTCTGACAGTGGGTTCCTGCCCTCTGACATGCCCGAGAGCCATCTGCCATCACTCAGCAGGAGCAGTTCTGTCAGCTCTTGTCATGCTTCTGCCCTCCCTGCCCCCCCCACTGCTGCTGGGTGTGTTCAAGGGTCAGGATGGGAATAACTGGTGGTGGGAGAAGGATGAAACTCTGGGTACAGCTGCCACATTGTCCTGCAGCATCTGGATGTAACCCAGCCTCTGATGGAAACTCTGCTGTGGCCATGCTGATACTTAACTCTTCCTCAAGTGCCTTTTCTCATTTATTTTAATTTATTTCTTGCTCTAGTAATGTCTCAGCTTCTGGCTCTGGTTCAGTCTTGTTGATCACCTGTGAATATTAATGGGCTGTGGCAAGACCCCTACACAGCACCAGGGGGGTGGAGTCCTCTCTCTAAGGAGATGAGATTTGGCAGCTCCTCTCCTGCTCCTTATGTATTTCAGCTATAAGGCAGAGACCTCTCCCTTTCCCAGGGGAAAAAGGCATCTGCTCCTCAGCCATGTTGCTTTCCAAGATAAAGGGGTGGGAATTTGGGACACAGCGAACTCTCTTCCCTTCTGAATGCTTCCAAGAGGGCAGTTAGCTCAAGCTTAGCAGTCATCCTGAGTCAGAGATTCCCTGCTTTCCAAGACTTGGTGCCCTGTGGTGTGTGAAAGCTGCCAGAACCAAACTGAAGGGCTGAATTTTGTTCCGTAGAGAACATTTCCCATTGCTGTGGGAGGTTTTTTCCAAGATACATCCTGTCCTCTGTTCCTGGGGGCAAAATCTGCATCTGAATATACTGGGTGGGGTGGTCTTTACAATGAGGGAACTTCACTTTGAGGTCATTAAATTTGTGTATATTTAAGTGACCTTAAAGAGCTGTGCTGCTTTCTACTAGGAAAATAAAATAGACAATTTACAAATAGCCACCATCTGGTGCTATCTGGGGCACCAGTTGTTTCCAGACTGTTCTAAGGGAAATGTTGTATCTCCACCATCCCTCTGCAGTATCCTTTCCTGGGTATGGGTTGAATAGTGGTAAAACCAAATGGGTTGTCTTTAAGACCGGAACAGGACCATGCCTGCTCTGCTAGGTCATCTCCTTCCACACAGCCTAGAAAACTGCTGGGAGAAGCTCCTGGGTTTATTATTTTTTAATTTCTTAATGCCCTCCACTGCCTCTACCTTTATGGGAGATTTGTTGAATTATTTTCAAGGAGTGGTGGATTTGAATGTGCAGGTTATCAAAGATGTGAGTCATATGTATGAAAACATATCATCAGTTTTCTTTTAAGCATCTCCACTGCCCTGCAGTAACCAAATACTCTTTCAGCAGGACCTGTTCTCATGTGGTTTGACAAAATCATATTGCAGAACAAGGACCAGCTTTCGATCATTTTTTATGTGCTTTTTAGAAATAAATTGTAAAATGGTGCATCATCCATCATCATGGCTGGGCTTCGTGAACAAAGATTTGGGAAGGGCTCTACCCATGTTTGTTACAAACATGCTGGTGGCTAAAGAGGCCAACGTGAGACAGGTATGTCTGGCTGCAAAAGGCACAGCAGAAAGACTCCTTAGGTGGTAAATTCTGCAGGACACGATTCTTTCTGCGTTGTCTTTTCTCCTCAAGGGTGATCCTGCTGCGTTCTCAAAGGCATCAGCAGCGTTATAGATGGGGTGTCTCCAGACCTCCCGATTGGAGGCCAGAGTAGACCAGTTATGGTGATCAATATGGCCAAGGCTGAGATGTTGTTTCAGGGAGTCCTTTTATCTTCTCTTTGGGGCTCCTCTCTTGCAGCAGCCAGTGGCAAGTTCACCATAGAGCACGATCTTAGGGAGGGGGTGGTTGGTCCTTCATCCTGGAGACGTGCCCTGCCCAGCACAGCTGTGTTCTCAGCAACATGGCCTCAATGCTTGTGACTGCTGCCTGTTCTAGAACAGATGGATTGGTCACATCATCTGACCAGGGGATGTTCAGGATTGTTCGGAGGCAGCGTTGATGGAAGCGTTCCAGGAGTCGCAGGTGGTGGCATGATTCAGATCCATATAAGAGAGTAGACAGCACAATGGCTCTGTAAACACTGATCTTGGTGCTTTTCTTCAAGTGTTTATTATGCCAAACCCTTTTATGGAGTTTTCCAAAGCTCTCTATGCCTTTGCTAACCTGTTGTCCATCTCCCCATCAATCTCACCATCCGAGGAGATGAGGCTGCCTGGGTAATTAAACTGCTGGACTGATTTGAGCTCTGATTGGCCAATGGTGATATGGGGATGATGGAAGACTTCCTGAGGTGCAGGTTGATAGAGAACTTCTGTCTTCTTTAAGCTGACTTCAGCCCAAAGAGCTCAGCAGCCTCAGCAAAGCAGGATGTTAAATGCTGCAGAGCTGCTTCTGTGTGGGCAGCAAGGGCGGCGTCATCAGCACAAAGCAGCTCCTGGACAAGATGGTTTAAGGTCTTGGTGTGGGCCTTCAGTCACCTTAGGTTGAAAAGGCTTCCATCAGTACGGTATCGGATGTAGATCCCGTCCTGATCCTCAAGGTCTGCCATGGCCCTTTGGAGCATCCTGCTGGAAAAGATTGTGAATAGGTGCAAGAACGCAGCCTTGTTTCACACCAATAGTTATCAGAAAGGGCTCAGAAAGTGTGTTGCCATATCTGACTTGGCCGTGCTGATCCTCATGGAGTGAGATGATCATTTTAAGGAACTTGGGGGGACAACCTGAACGTTCCAAAATCTGCCACAGACCTTTTCTGCTCACAGTATCGAAAGCCTTGGTGAGATCAACAAAGGTTACAGAGACCTTTGTTCTGTTCCCTGCACTTCTCTTGCAGTTGTCTGAGAACAAACACCATGTCTGTGGTACTCCTGTTGGCTCTGAAACCACACTGACTTTCAGGCAGGATTCCTTCTGCTATAGTGGGTATTAGTCTGTTCAAGAGTATTCTTGCCAGGATTTTGCCAGCAATGGAGAGCAGAGTAATACCTCAGTAATCTGAACAGTCTGATTTAACTCCTTTCTTATACAAAGTGATGATGACTGCATCACGAAGGTCTGATGGTAGTTGGCCTAGTTCCCAACAGTGCACCACAAACTCATGAAATTTAGCATGGAGTGCAAGGCCCCCATGTTTCCAGATTTCAGGTGGAATTCCATCATTCCCAGCTGCCTTGCTGATTTTCACCTGCTGTATGGCCTTGAGGGTTTCTCCCAAAGTGGGGGCAATATCCAATTCATACTTCACTGGCTGTTGTGTGATGGACTGAGTTGCTGAGTCTTGGACTACATGGTTGGTACTGAAGAGAGTCTGAAAGTGTTCAGACCATCGATTCAGAATGGAGGATTTATCTGTCAGAAGCACTTGACCATCTGGGCTCAGTATGTTCTTCACGTCCTGTCCTGTCCTGACTGGCCCAAGGGCTAGTCATGGCTACTGCATGGGCAATCTCCTGCTTAATCTGTTTGAAGGCTTGTTGTTGTTTGGGTCCCCACTGGAAATTGGTGCATAAAGTGGTACCAAATACAGCTTTTCCTGAATCAGATAAAACTTACAGTGGCAACCCCTCTGGTAAGTTAGAAAGTCAGCTAAGCTTAATGTTTGGATTCTGTCACTCATTTGTGAGAACTCTTTTGTAAATACTTGAATGATCAAGATGATCATGTTGCATCTTCTTCAAGCAATAAAAGAGCACCCAAGCTTTTCGGGTGACACGTAGTGACAAGCCTGTGCCCTGGACCAAGGGGATGAGTGCAGTGCACTGGTACTTTTGGTACAGGGCAGGGAGCCCCAGTCAAGCAGCACCTACACCAAAGTGTGGCTGGCAGGGCCCAGTGTGACTTGCAGGAAGACACAGAATTACAGAATCATTAAGGCTGGAAAAGACCTCCAAGATCAAGTCCCATCTTTGACCAATCACCACGTTGTCAACTAAAGAACAGCAGTAAGTGCCATTTCCAGTCATTTCTTCAGGGATGGAGACTTCACCACGTCCCTGGATGGCTCTTTCCAATGCCTGACCACCCTTTCCATGAAGAAATTTCTCCTGATGTCCAACCTGACCCTCCTCTGGCACAATTTGAGGCCGTTTCCTCTTATCCTGTCCCTTGTTCCCTGGGAGCAGAGCCCGACCCCCTCCAGCTCCCCTCTCCTGTCAGGGAGTTGGAGAGAGTGAGAAGGTCCTCCCTGAGCCTCCTTTTCTCCAGGCTGAGCCCCCCCAGCTCCCTCAGCTGTTCCTGGTGCTCCAGACCCTTCCCCAGCTCCATTCCCTTCTCTGGACACACTCCAGCTCCTCTATGTCCTTCCTGTAGTGAGGGTCCCAAAACTGCCCCCGGGATTTGAGGTGTGGCCTCACCAGTGCCCAGCACAGGGCACAGTCACTGCCCTGGTCCTGCTGCCACACCAATGCTGGCATAGCCCAGGTGCCCTTGGCCTTCTTGCCCACCTGGGCACACCTGGGCTCACATTCAGTCGCTGTCACCAGCACCCCCAGGGCCTTTTCCAGCCTTTCCAGCTGCTTTTCCCCATGCCTGGAGCTGCAGGGGGCTGTTGTGACCCAAGTGCAGGATGTGGTACTTGGCCTTGCTGACCCTCATACAATTGGCCTCAGCCCATGGATCCAGCCTCTCCAGATCCCCCTGCAGAGCGTTCCTGCCCTCCAGCAGATCAACACTCCCACCCAACTTAGTGCTGTCTGCCAACTTACTGAGGGTAAAGTAGTCGTTAGAAGAAATTAAAACACCTTCTGAATGGCAGTTGAGCTGAAAACAGCTCAACCAGGATGATGCTTTCTGCTTCAGCCCATTTTATGTAAGACTCAGCAGCAGAATAAGCTCCAGCAGTGACCTGGTTTAAAAGACAAACACTTAAAAAGTCAGTTCCAGTAAATATAGTTGTTGTCACCTGCTTCAGTAAGTACAGCTACGCTGAAAATCCCAGCCCAGGCAGTTGTGGGATGCTGAAGAGACTAATGAGAAGCACCATGTGCAATGCTCACCCTGCCCAGCAGCTTATGAAACAGGAGCAAACGGCTGACCTGGCACGAACCGCTCCCCACGCAGCCTGGAAAATTCATCTCGCTTCATTATTGATGACCTCTTTTTAAGGGAAGTATTTGCCTCCAACCAAGAACTCTGGAGAAGCACAGCAAACCAAAGAACGAGTCAAACCCATGGATTTGTTTGCCTCCCCTCAGAGATTCTCGCCAGGATTTTAAAGCAGCACCTGACTTAAAAGAATAATGATTCCATGATTAAATTATTTATATTTGAAACCAACTTGCAGATGCTTTTGTTTGCTAAAAAATACATGAGCTCTGAAGGCTTCAGAGACTTAAAATACAGATTGCGTGCCTGAGGGTGTTTTGCAAATCTTAATCACAATAAAAGACATGGGAATAAACCAGCAGCCTTTTTATTTCAAAAGGACATCCAGTGGCAATGCTGCTGGTGCCCACACAGCCTCAGAGGCCAATGGATGGCTCTCAGATCAGGTTTTTGTATGTTTAGAAACAGAAGAAGAGACCAGGCTCTCTCTGTTGTGATGCTTCAGTCTCACTTGCAGGAGGTCAGGAAGCACAAGGATTCCTGACAGGTTTTTGTTGTGGTTATGAGCCTGGCTCTGGCAGACACCAATTGAACAGGCACCCATCCCCTCACTGCACAGCTCCAAATCCAGCTCTTGGCATCCCACAATGTGTTCAAGCTTCCAGTATTTTTTTCTTTCATTCTAACAGTTCCAGAACCTCTGTCTTGCCAAGTCCTCTGGAATCTGCAGCTGAGAAGCTGCAGTTGAGATCTGCCTGGTGAGTGTTCCCTGCCCTCCTGCTCTGGATTCTGTTAACTCCACAGGCTGCCAGGTGATGGGATACACAAGCCTTGGTAGCTTGTGCTGGACAACAGCTCAGCAGGGCAGATGCTCCAAGAACAACTATTACATTTTTCAGGAGAAACCCACTGAAACCTTCTTTGCCTGAGTGACCTGAATAATTATGATCCAATAAAGAGGAGAATAAAAGGGAAAAAGTCCAGGTGTGTCTGTACTGTACCCCTGCACTGCTTTCAAGTGTTTCACTGTAAGACAAACATGATCATGCTCATAAGAGGCGATTCTCCCCCTCTACTCTGCCTGGAGGCAGAGTCCAGGAGCCTCATGAGTCCAGGTCTGGGGGCCTCAGCAAAAGAAAGATGTGGAGCTGTTGGAGTAAGTCCAGAGGAGGCCATGGAGCTGGAGGGCTGGAGCCCCTCTGCTCTGGAGCCAGGCTGGGAGAGCTGGGGGGGTTCCCCTGGAGAAGAGAAGGCTCCAGGGAGACCTGAGAGCCCCTTCCAATGCCTAAAGGGGCTCCAGGAGAGCTGGAGAGGGACTGGGGACAAGGGATGGAGGGACAGGACACAGGGAATGGCTTCCCACTGCCAGAGGGCAGCAATAGATGGGATAATGGGAAGGAATTCTTCCCTGTGAGGGTGGGGAGGCCCTGGCACAGGTTGCCCAGAGGAGCTGTGGCTGCCCCATCCCTGAAGTGTCCCAGGCCAGGTTGGACAGGGCTTGGAGCCACCTGGGCCAGTGGAAGGTGTCCCTGCCCATGGCAGGGAGTGAATAGATGAGCTTTAGGGTCCCTTCCAACCCAAACCATGCTGTGATTTCATGACAGGACAGGGCTGTGGCAGTAAGAAGCACGATCAAAAGTGGGCCCAATCCCCCAGAGTATGGAGCCAGCAAACATCAGCAGAGCCTGGGTGTCTGTCTGCACCTGCCCTTGGGGTGGCAAGGACAACTCAATAAATGACAGGATGAACTAAGTGCCAGAAAGACTTTTCTTCCTGCTTTTACGTCTTGGTTAAAAAACTAGAAGGATGCAAATCTGGCAATGAAAAATATCTAATAATGATACTTAAGAGTGACTTTTGGACAGGTTATGTATTTAGGACAGCACAAAGCAACAAGACACCTAGCTTAGGTACAAAGTTCCTTGTACAGAACAGAGGCAGCTGCCCCCAGAAAGCCTCTCCAGCCAAATCAGATGTGCAGACAGGCAAAATATTCCAGGGAGAAGAATGCTGAAAGTAGAAAAGGTGATACAGCCAAGAATCTTATCAACATTACTGCCCAGTGTTGAGCTACAGGTAAATTTCATACTGGAAGGGCTCTGCCTACAGTCACTTATTTCCTTCAAAAGAAAGGCTTTCAGACTTTCAGCACTGCTCTGTGGGCAGTGAATTCTCTGCACTGCAGCATCAACAGTGTGACAGCACAGGCAGGGATAAACAGTCCTTCAACAGTTGGCTGGTTTGTAAAAACATTAATACAGGAAATGGTTCTAAATGCCTCATTCAGAACTTGTTCTGAGCTATGTTTAAACTGGTACAGCACACACAATTAAAACATTGACTGCCAGATGCTGGTTAAATACATGTTACAATGGAAATGAAGCAACAAAAGACAAATTAAAAAAATTAAAAATAATTCCATTACTCATCACACAAGTTTCTGATTTGTTTTCTGTTAGCAATTCTTACAGAACATGTACATGAAGATCTTGTACATCAGTGAGCCTTGAGACATAACCAAAGAGAAATGTGAGCAATAAAAACTGTAAATGAAATGAACACATGGAAGTCAAACTTCCATTCCTATGTGCAAGGGAGCATTTGAAAATTAATGGTAAGGAAATGGATTAGTACAAATCTGCATCTACACATAAGCACAACCTAGAAAAGTTGAATTTTTCTGATTGCAGATGAAATAAAATGACTGAAATGTTTTTGTTGTAACACACACCATTACTAGCAATAGTGTATTTAGAAAAAGTATCAGTCCCTGAGCCAGCAGGTAAGAACTAGAAGATATTTCTCTCTATATATATATATAATTAAAAATAAAAATTTAAAAATTACTTATGCTTTCAGCCATAAATTCATAAGAGTAACAAAATTGCAGCAATCAATGATGGGAAGAGGGAAAATTCAGCCATGGAGAGACAAACTTCTTTCATTTTGCCACTTGAATTGCTGACAGGCACTTGGGACCAGTTTACAGGTACAGTTCACCCTCAATCCTCCAGTTTTCCAGTTGAGCCTAGAAAAGGTGCTGCTTCTAACAGGGTTTCCAGAAATTTGATATAAGAAAGAAGTTTTTTACAATGAGGGTGGTGAGGCCCTTGCCCAGGTTGCCCAGAGAAGCTGTGGCTGCCCCATCCCTGGAAGTGTCCAAGGCCAGGTTGGACGGGGCTTGGAGCAACCTGGGCTAGTGGAAGGTGTCCCTGCCCATGGCAGGGGGTGGAACAAGATAATCTTCAAGGTCCCACCCACCCTGAACCATTCTGTGATTCCATGAAATACATACAATGCACAGAATACAGGGAATAGCAGTTCATAGCAAGAAACTATTAACAATTAGGTTATTTGTGTGTCTGCACGAAGGACAGGAAACTTTAAGTGTGTCCAGAGATGAAGAAACAAGACAAATGAGTACCTGTGAACAAAACTGGACAAAAGAGAGCTGATTGTTTCTGTTTGTCTCATCTTTCCTTTAGCTAGAGTAGAATAAAAAAGGAAAACGAGGCACAGTTACCTTTGCACTCTGCAAAGAAAGAGCTGGGCTACAGAGTACATGGGCTTGGTGCCAAGCTGCGAAATAAAGGACAATGTGGCCATGCCAGAATCCAAGGCCTGACGTTTCTTACCATGGTGGAAATGACAAATTGCCACAAAAACCAAAGGCACATAAAAAGAAAAGTCCTGTGAAGTGCTACCAGAGGATATTTCCTTGTTCGATGAGCTTATGTCACTTCTCTGAAAAAGAATGAGTTCCTACAGAGATTGAAATGCCAATATTGCAGAAAAGCACTGTCCTTGGGGCAAAATCAACCTTTTCCTAGATTCCAAACAGTTTAAATATTAACAGAAGGGAAAATTTTAGGTAC
Source organism: Manacus candei (assembly GCF_025592945.1). NCBI lineage: Eukaryota > Metazoa > Chordata > Aves > Passeriformes > Pipridae > Manacus > Manacus candei. The sequence continues at coordinate 2,273,663 of NW_026138084.1, forward strand.
ACAAACGTATTGGTTGTTGGAAACTTGAGAAGGCTGCTCAGTGTGTCCAGCTCCTTCAGATAATTTTGTCTTCCCCACTGTGTCCAGGTGTAACTGGCTCAAGTGCAAATGGCATCTGGAATGAATGCTCCAGGTCTCTGTAATGCAAAGATACTGAGATATTAGTGATACATGAATTACAACAAACGACACATTTACTTTAAAGGGGGAATTGAGTTTCTGTGGAAAAGAGTGCATAACAGCAAAGGTGAGGCCAGAAAATGGTGGCCACCCACCTCTCTCAGGGTTTTGAGAAGACTGTGGCACCAGACTGAAAACCACCCATTTTTTCAAGTTACATTCAGATGACCAGGTGTTTTTAGCAAGGGCAACATGCACAGATGAGCAAACAACAGCTGTAATGTTCCAAAGCAATACAGAACTTTTACATTTAACAAGTCTGGAGCAAAAAGGTCCACAGGTCCTGGACACCAGGTTGGTTGTTTTATTAGGGCACGTTTGAGAGCATGAAGGCAGGAGCCCACAGCTGGTGGTTTGGTACATAGAAAAACTTGCTTTACACATCCTCTGGTCTTGCCTCTACCTGAGTTTACATAAACCAGCTACTGTTTCTTCTTTACTGAGACACTGAACTGTGTTTCATGCTCTCATGACAATCTCAGAGACGCTGCAGCAATGTTTCTCATTTAACCTGGCTTTCTAGCTAGGCACTTCACAATCCCAGTCATGATGAAGCCACAAAACCCTTTGGGTTGATAGTTTGTGGAGAGCAGAAGGAACAGTAGATGAGAAGCTCCAACACAAATGCTGTCAAGAGCACCTCCTTGCCAGCCAGTGCCAGCTAAGCAGCCAGGCATGGCACAAAACCACTGCTATTTCCTTATGCCTATCTCAGATTCTCGTCTCTGCCTCTGTTCCTGGCCATTCTGTGTGTTTTGCCCTGTGAAGGCAGCTAAAATTCCAATAATTCTTCATTCAGCTCCCTTGGCTTGGCCAGTGCAATTCTGGGATTAGTGCTTCAGCTGACAGTGAAGGTAGAGCAACAATCTTGTTCTAAATGGCCATGTGTAAAGTGATAGGGCTCATTTTTGGGGGCTGAGTCTCCCCCAAAGCAGAGCCCAGCCCTTGGGAGGACAGAACAGCCACAGTATGCGCAGAGGAACTGAGGGTTCCAGGACATGCAGTGTTACATGTCAGACTTAATAGCCCTGGCTACTTGGAAACAGATTAAGTCTTCAGTGCTCGGGACAGACTGGATTCAAACCTTCCCTAAAGAAAGGAGAGGCATTTGGAGAAAGCCAAACAACACTTTTTCCCTTATTGTCTTAGTCAGCAGTGAGGAAAAGGAGTGCCTGAGGCAGGGCAATCCTCACACTTCCTATCCTGGCACAGGCAAGGGGCCCCTGACAGGGTGAGGTTGCCATCAACTTTTGAACTCCACATTTACAAACACTCTCATCATTTACCAGTTCCCAGCTGCTTCTGCATTAATGTGAAGTGAACTCAGTTACCTGCAGGGACTAGAACTGTATAGGCAAGGCCTAAAGCCATGCCCCAGTGTGCCCTGCATTCCTGGATGCCATGCCCTGCTACCTTATGGTGCAGGGAGACCACACTCACCTGGTACTTATTGTTTTGGTGCTGAATCAGCAATTGGTTTCTGCACTCCAAAGGCAGTGATAAAAATATTCACAACTACTATAATGAATACTAGTCCAGTTGCAAGGTTGTTGAGGAAATCCAGCTTTCCATGTTTTGCAGGGTTGTTAAGGTCATATTTTACTTCAAAGAGAGAGGAGAAAAAAAAAAAAGGTTAGTGAGATGAATATTTCAAAATCCAGAATAAAAGTCTTCATACTGATGTAGTTCAAGGATTTCTCTTATGCTGAGCTATTTGCATCAGTCATATTTAAAAGGGAAGTCAGATATTCTGCAGTGTCAGTAAAAATGCTAAGGGGAAGGTCTGTAACAACAAGGAGCCTATTAACTTCCAGTAATTAGCATCTAATCTCTGTGGAGGCACATAGGAAGTAATGGATGCACTAACATTACTAGGAATCTTCTGAACTCTTGATCTTTTGAAGCCTAGCTTTGTAGCAGGCTTTAAGCATTTAAAAATTATTTCAGTCTTGAATATATGAAGTTTTGAAGCCCTGACAGGATGAAGCTAAATTTCCCACCATTAAAATGCTACAAATCTCTTTACCACTGCTGGATTTTTTTTCTGTGCTGGTGCTCTTCCCCAGCTTGTACTCCCTTGTGCTCTCTGCTTTTGCCCTGGCTCTGTTTTTAGAAAGCAAGGGCTCTCTCTCTGTTAAACAGAGGGAGATGTTGGAGCAGTGTAGCTGCAGCCCTTCCTACAGAGAGCATCAGCTGTGTAAACATTTTCCTTTGTTTCTTGCAGTTGCTTTTTGCTTGAACTTTTAATGGGAGTGAGGGAGGATCACACAAGGGAGATAGCATTAATTTAGTGTAAATTTTGATTCCAGGCCTTGTGAAAACATACAAATTAGTTACACTGGGCTGATAATAGGCTTGGTACAGGACAGTGAGAAGTCTGAGGTGCTTGCCTGATGTCTTAGAATCACTAAGGCTGGAAAAGACCTCCAAGATCATCAAGTCCAAACTTTGCCCAAACAGCAAACAGCCACTAAAACATCATGTGAATACCCAAGATTTTCCACTGTTCACTCACAGTAAGGGCTCTGCAGCTCAGACCCTCAGCTACATTTCTTTGATGCTGGTAGAATGAGTGAAGAGGAACCCTGGAACAAGTTTTGAGAATGGGTTTTGCATAGGTCACTGGAGCTTGTGTCTGCAAGAGAAAGTCTATACCTGACAAGTTTTTGCAGCAACATAAATAAAACTTAGAGCTCCTTCTGACAGGCACATACACAGATGTGCAGCTTATATGACTCTACTGCAGGAGATCAACTTTGTTATTTGTGTGACTCAATGACCCTGCCAACACTGCAGAGCTAAACCACAGACTCCCTTGCTTGTGGCAGCAGTTGAGTGGTGGCAAACACACTCACGATGCTGAAATACTAAAAGCCAGGTTCATCTGGTGTCCCTAATTTGGAAGCCTAATGCTTGTTCTGGTTTCAAGGAATTCTGGGCACCTGTTCAAGTCCTGTTTGCTAAAGTAGTGTAGTCAAACATCACAGGCCAGGCAAAGCAGTGAAGAACAGTGGGGGGGAACTGTCTGAGAAGCTCCTGCACACCTCTGTAGGCATGAAATAATTTAGCCTCAGTAGTACCTCAACCTTGAAGTGAGTTTACAGGTCTGTAAAGCATCTGGAGGTACATGGATGTTTGCATCCCACCAGGACCTTGAGGGACTCTAGTAACTGCCATGTGAATGAAGCAGAATAAATGAAATGGAAAAATTAATTCTGAAATGTGGAAAAAAAAGGCATTTCAGATGGTTGGTTTAAAAAGGAGAGGTAATAATGGCCTAACCTGTCATGCAAGTTAAAAGAAGTCATGCTGAAAGGCAAGCTGACACTTTCAGAGCTGTCCCTTTGTCCAAAGGAGGGTCAGAGAAGACAAGTAATGTTGTTAGTTTAGGAAGAGCTCTAAATTTTGAAGCAGAATTGCAGTAATCCTATCTTCGTAATTACAGTGCTTAAGATGAGGGTGTTTGTGAAAATGTTCTTAAGAACAGTTATTCTTTAAGTATTTTATTATAGTGGGATTAGATTACTATGATTTCATGCTACTGAAACTATTTCAAGACATTCTTTGCTTTTCTTCCAAAAAGTTAAGATCACCAAATCACTTTCAAGGACAAGTTTGCTGAACATTTCTCACATTGTTTTTGTAAAAGGCTCTTTTGAAGGAGGAAAAGCTTTTAACCCCCCGTAGAAACTGTGAGAACTAGTAGCTCCCAGGATAAAACCTGTCTCAAGGAAAGAAACTGCATGGTGGCACAGACTTTTGTTTGGAGATTGTAGAGGCAGAATTTTGTGGCAAACTGTTCCTGTAGGCCAAATATACATTGGGAAAAGCAAGTTCTCACTCTGATGCCTGTATCTTTGTACCTTCATGTCCTATTTCCTCTCTTCCTGTCTTCTTCCTCTCCTTTGACCTCAGCAGGACAGCACTGGTCCAAGAGGGTGTCACCACAAGCCAAGGGCTTTGTCACTCTCAATGTGACAAAGATAAAACTGACAGCACTTAAGCCATTTTGGCAATGTCTTGCAGAAACAAGCACTAAAAAGCAATAGCTCAGCACACACTGAGAAATTGTTGCCCAACAAAAAGAGAGGGAACTTGTTTATAGCCTCAAAGGCTGCTGAAACAACCACCAGGGAGATGCCTTGAGGAACATCCACGTATTTTGCTAATTTTTCCATGACTCTCTTCCCACCTCTCCCAGTATCAACAGGTTGTTTTTTTCCAGTCCCTTTCTGGAATCTCCTCTGAGCCAAGACCTGGATTTTGCTTTTGCACCAACCCTACCAAATGCAGAGACAGCTGTATTCTGTCTCTTTTGTAAGAAAGAAAAAAGCTACATCAGCTACTTATCAATATTACAAGATGCATATCCTGGATCCCCAGGAACTTTCTCCTTGAACAGAACCTTGCTTTTTCAGCTGTGATTAAAAAAGCAGAACAGTGAAGGACTGACAGGGATGCCAAAGGTGGCACCCACGTGTCATCTCTCACATTTCATTTACACTGGACTTATTGCACTCATTAAAGTAAAGAGCAAGATTTGAAAAAGGTTATGAGAAGAAATGATCACATAACACCAGCAGAAGGGATCCACAGCTGTTTCCTTCCAGTGGAGATGTCATTTATTTCAGTGAACAGTGTGGTTCAACATTTCCTCTGATTTCCATAGGAATCTTTGCCTGACTCTCTAAAGGGATAGTCTGGGGCTTTGGGTGCTGCTCATTCATGTCACAGGTTTTCAGCAACTCTGCAAAGAGCCACTGGATTCTTTTTGCATTTGGCATCACAAGAGCACGGGGGAAAATACCACAGTAGGTTAAGATAGCAAGGAAGGGTACTGAAGGCTTGTTTAAGGTCAAAACAGAAAACCCAGTTTTCCAGAATAGTGCTGTGTCTCCACTCTTGGTGGAGTTTCAGTTGGGTTTTTTTGGGTAATTCATGATCACTCAGCAATGACATTGTTTTTAGAAATAAGTCTGTTTCTACAGCTACTTAGATCAATATTCTACCTGACAGAATAAGGCAGAGGGTGCAGGACATAAGTGTGCTACCAATTTGGCAATACTAACTTAAAATACCTATTTTTTAGTGATAAATACTGTGTCTTGTGCCTCACAGTGTTGTACCTGTTAATATCAAATGTCTGTTTTTGAGAACAGCAAAACCACTGCACTGAATTTCTAGGAATGTGAAGGTCTGTAATTCAACATGACAGAAAGGGGAGAAGGGGAAGGCAGGGAGCAGAGAACTAATTCTACAGCTGTCTCATTCAACATGCCCAAAGCACACATTTAACACAACTCCTATTTGAACTCATCCTCTTGAATGAGTGATTTCCAGCATATGCTAATGGTGTCACATCACATTTCTTAGGCAGAAAGTAAAAAGGCTTTCCCAAGCAAGTTCCAGGATTATACTCACACTGTATTTTGATGTCATGTGTCATTTCAAATTTCTGGACTGAAGTCACTATGACTTCATGTGGATAACAGATGAGATATGCTCTTCGGGTGAAACGCTGCTCCAAGTAACCTATTTTTCTTTTTAATTTCAGTTTAACATGGATTTGAAAATTAACAATAACAAGTATATTTCTACCAGTCCCCACTTAGAGATTTGGGATCTCCAGCTGGGGAATGGTAGATGCAGTTTGGTTGCAGGAACACGGCCAAGCTGAAGACAACGTGCCCCACCAACACAAAAATGGGCATTTTGACTTTCACTTCTCTTTCAGAGTTCCATATTCACAGTAAATTTTTTATATGGAAGAAACATATTTCAGTCATAAGATTAAGTAACAGGTCTTGCTGGAAACAGTATTATGAAACTGGGCAGGCTGCATGATCCTATCTGGCCTACTGATGTTTCTTTTATGATATTTCATCATTTTCCTTCCTCCTCAGGCTTTCTGCTGAGAAAAACATTCATACTCTGGGAAATAAGAACATTGCTAAAAATAGAGGATTCCATATAAATCTGTCCTTCCTGCCTTTGTTGCACTATTTCTAGGGTTTCAAGAGAAAATCAATATTTTTGGATGTTTAAGAAAATTTTTTTCCCTTGAAAGAGTTGTCAAGCATTTGAACAGGCTGCTCAGGGAAGTGGCTGAGTCACCATCCCCAGAGATAACTAAAAGATGTGTAGTGGTGGTGTTCATGTACAGGGATTAAGGGTGAACACGACAGGGCAGAGTTAACTTCTGCACTCAATGTTCCTAGGGGCCTTTTCCAACCCAAATGATTCTATGATTCTAACTTTGATCAGTTCTGAGGTAAAGACTTCCAAACACAACAGCTGCAAGAAAAACACATCAATGGCTCTCGCCGTGGCCACCTACCAAGGAATATCAGGAGCACTCCCACCATAATTTGCAGTGTGAGTGACAGACTGATGAGAACGATGAGGGGGATGTAGAAGTTGAAAGAAGGTCCTTGCTCCATCACAGCCTTCAGCTGGGAGGCGTTGGCCATGAGCAGGGCGATGTCCAACATGCTCTCGGCCGCGCTCTTCTTGTTGGCGTAGTGGTTGATGTTGAGGGGCCCGTTCCTTTGAAAGAACTGCAACCTTCTGTGCTGGAATTGGGAGAGAAGAATGATTATTCACATCTCCCTTAACTGGTGGTGAGTGAGAGACCCCTCGGCCCATGCACTAATTTCTGTGATCATGTGGACAGCTGTTACCACCCTCCTCCCAGCTGAGAGGAGAGCAGAAAACAGGGCCTGCCTGTACTGCCCTTTGGCAGGATCAGTCTAAACAGTGGGAAAAGGAAAGATCAGAAAAGCTGAAAAGTTTGCCCTGACAAAAAGTTGGGAGGGAAAAAAACACTGTAATACGATCCAGCAAACAACAGATCGCTGGGACTAATTTACTCCTGAAGGCACACTTAAAAATACAGATTTATTAAATTCACTTTCTCTCATCACACATCTAAAAAGTTCCTTCATTACTCACAAGTCTTATTTTGAGGATTGATGTGGAAGTTGGCCACTGTGTGAGCTTTGCTTGCCCTCTTTTTCCTGCTGCTTCTTCCTCCTCCATGCCACCATCCAGGGCCATCCACATACAGATGTTTTTCCACTTTACTGTAATCATATGATCCGTGGTTGCCAAGAACTGCCCAGCTACAAGGGAATCTTTTTCTTTTTCCATTTTCACATCAGATGGTTTTGGTATTTTTGTTTTTGTTTGTTTTGTTTTGTTTGTTTGTTTTGTTTGTTTGTTTGTTTTGGGGGGTTGTTTGCTTTAAGTTGCTCTGCAAGCAAACAGGAAAATAAAAACCAACTGCAGGGCAAACCCAGGGCTAGTTAACCAGCGGGATAAATAAATGTTTCCTGATGATGGCTCATGGGACTCAACTTGAAATTTGACAGCTTGTCTCCCAGAGGTGCCTATTTCTCCATGGATTAGAAGCATTTTAGGGTGACTAGGTTAGACTTACCTGCCTGACTCCATGGGGAAGGAAGAGGAGCTGATTCTTGACCCTGCAATCTCTGAATAGGGCAGGAACTTCATTCTCTCTGCTCTTACTTGGAGATTTTATTTTCAAAAATAATAGACAAATATATGAAGAGTAAGCTCATTCTAGCTGACTTCTTCAAACCTGCTTCCTAGAGACCTTTTTACTGGCCAAATGTGTTCCCACTTGCCAGAAAATCCTGTGAGGGAAGCCTGGCTTTGAAGGTTAGTTCAAATGTAGAAGACGCCCTCTAATTACTCTTCCCAGCAGCACTAAAAACGATCACATTTCCAACTCCAAAGCCAGGCTTGCCACAGTCCAGACCTAAAAGCCTCCTTTTAAATAGGGCAAATATTGATGCACATATTGCCAGTTTTTCCAGGGTGTTTAAACACCAAACTATTTTCACCAGACATGCTGTAATTCACCATAAGCCTAAATATTTGACTGAGTGTAAATCGACCTGGGGCAGCAGCAAATGTTTTTTCTGTGAAGGGAAGCAGTCGTGTAATCTCAGCTCCACGCAGAGGCTTCTTCACTGAGACCAAGCTCCTGGGAAGAAAATGGCTCTGAGATGGATACCAGCTTCAGCCAGGAATGACTCGATAATCATTTGGTTTTGTCTAAATCCCACAATCCAAAAATGCAGATTGGCTAGGGAATCTGTCCCACATTTGCCACCCTTTTTTCTCCTCCAGAAGAGCCTCCTATTTACACCCCCCCTGCTCCATTATACCACCACAGCATTTGGATGCTTCAGAAAAAATACCATAATTCCTGCATATCATCCACCAGAAGCACTAAACCAGGTGCAGATGTTCAAGTTTCCCTTAGGGAAAGAAAGCAGTATTGAATATATGCTGGTAGGACTCAACAGAAAAATCCAGACTAACATTTTTCATTGTTCATTGTGCAGGAAAAAGCCAAACACACACATTTAGCTCTTAGCTACCTGAGGCAGCAGAGTAAGAGGGGATGAGGAATTATGTGTGTAACATCAGAATTCCAGTTCTGGGCAGGGATTATAAAAGACTGTTCTCAGTACACTACAGAATTAATTTCTATTTTGTCACAAGTACATAATAGAGGAGAATTTTCCTTTGTCTAGGAACTAATTAACTCCTTCTTGCCAAAAATACTGACTTTGAAATCTCTATTGGGTCTGCAAGGTTGCAGTGTGTCACAGGCACAAACTACCAGGGAATATGTGAATCAGCTCTTAATCCCAATGCAAGGGGACTGCAGTGAAAACATGATGACTGGTTTCTTTGTTTCCCCCCCATGTAGGAACGTGAACATATTTGACATGTTTTATCCATACAAGAGAGTAAATAGTCTGGGTGACATCTCCCTTTCAGTCACATCTGTGACTCCATGATGTAAGGCAGTTTCTACATAAACAACAGAACACAGTATTTTATTTTCCCTGAGGAAATGTACTGCTGCACTTTCAGGACCTTGCTGTTTGCTAATTTTCCATATGGTGGAAACAGTAGGCTCTGGTGTTTGAACTGCAAAGGTCTGAGCCCCTTCTGGGCTCCAATAAATGGAGACTTTTCAAGGTAAGGAGCTGCTAAAGCCAACTAAGGAAAAATCTTCTTATTCCTGGAATGACAACTCAGCTATTAACTGTGTTTAGAATCTAAAAGCTGGCATTTTACTCAGCTAAGAGGCTTTCAGCTACCACTCCTGAAAGCTGACCAGTTCAACATCAGAACCAGGCATATGCAGAAGTGAAATGTCAGAGTTTTTTCTCAGCCTGTCATCTGGCCTTCACCAGGAAAAAGGACCAGTAATCAGGAAAGCCCCAGAAACAGTCACTTCCCTTCCCCTGACCGAGGAATGGGACCTCCTGACTCATGCTGGAAAACCATAAAACAAAACAAACAAAAAAGCAAATTAGCCTTGCCTTCTGGGATCAAGCTGAAGGTCACTGCCAAAGGTATTGAAAGTGATGCAGCCAGTCCCACAGAGGCAGTTTTTAAGACCAGACTACGTGTTCCACAGCAATATATAGACAGGCAATGAAAGAAGAGCCGTTGCCTTAACCTCAGGATAATGACAGTTGTGCACAACAGAAATTACAGGGGAACTTTGTGATGTGGCTTTATGGTTTCAGAGAGATTCCAAGCATGTAGCAGCACGTGCAGCCCTCAGCACCAAACAGCACCTCCTGATCACCCGCAGGGAAAGTGGAATGCCTGGAGATTTTCTAGGATGCAGGTAAAGCGAGGCTTTTCCCGCAGGTGCCACTTGGCAAAAGAGCAGTATGTATTCCACGTGACCTGCTTCAGTCTCAGTGTAATCAAAACACCTCATTACACACATTCAGTATTCAAATTACCCGGTGCAGACAAGCTGAGCCCTTCAGTTGGTGTCTCCAAAGGAATCTGAGCGAAAACAGAGCCACGTGTGGCTGGAACTGCCTTCCCTGCAGTCCCAGCCTGCCCTCAGGTCCCCTGTGCCACCAGGCTTCACCTCTGAGCACAACCACCCCACCAGTGCTGGTCTGTGCACGGTTCCACAAAGGAGAGCAGTGAAAAGCTTCCCTCTCCTGCTCTGTGACTGGAAGAATCCTGTGGAAGGGTTATTTTCCCAGTGACACAGTGCTGTCCTCACAGACAGTACCTCTCTGGGTCTGTTTGCTTGTCCAGAGCACTGCACTCTGCAAGGATAAAGCTACGATGCCACATCAGAAACTGGCACTTTTTTGGTTCTGTAGGACCAAATCTTCTCCTCCAAGACTGCATGGTACTGGGTTTACAGTCTCACTGTGTTGGCACAGACTCTGCCACTGCTTTGCTTCACTCCCCATTTCAATGGTCCACCCAGAAGAACTGAGTCCCTTCAAAATACAGAAAGGATTTAACTGTTACATTTTTTAAAAAAATAAACAAAAGTGGCTCTGAGGCAAATGTCCTCAGGTGCTGAGTTTCATAAATCAGGGCTATGACCCACCTGGTGACTCAACAGGAAGGAAACAGCACTGAAAATGGAAACATTTGAAAACAAATAATAAAGGATCTTTGCTAAATACAGTAACTGTTATAGTAAGGATTACAGCTTTAAATCCTTGCTTGTGACAAAATTTATGCAGTCGTTTGTTCAACAGTCTCTAGCAAACACTAGTGACTGTTGAAGGGGTCAAACCCACATGCTGAAAGTCTGACCAAAAAAAAAAAAAAAAGAAAGGAAAGCCCAGAAGTTATTTGTTTTTCTTGTCCAACTTCCCAAAATGTGCCTCTCAATCTGTCCAGAGAAGACAAGGTGGGGTTTTGGATCTGCCAGTCTTCTGTAATCCACAGAGAAAAAAAAAAACTGGAGAAAATGACATTTATTTTTCATTTGTATTTATAACTTATGTTTGTTTCTGTCTCTCTGCCCTATGAATGCAGAAGGAGAGAAAGCATTTGAATTTTGCATACAAGGTTTTAGGATTCACTCCTTCTCTTCTGGTATATTCCTAGGTACTTCAGTCAGCTTCTCCCACCACATATGAGATCCCTTAAAGAGACTGTTTTAAGAAAAATCTAAAAAAACCCAACCCCAAACCAAAAATTAAAGCCTCACAAAAACTGTAAAAGGCAAGTATTGCTTGAACCAATAGGACTTTGAAATCACCAATTCAAGAGTCAGATTTGTTATGGACACTGAATGTCCTGGTCTTGTTTGGAAGTCAACACACATTTGCAGCAGTACAAGACTGGTTCCCGTTTTCTTCTTAAATCCCACCAGCAAAGCAGTATTTTGCAGTTAGCAAGGTGAGGAATGAATACTTAGAACCAAAACCTGCAAAGTACAGGCCAGAAATACAACCTGGGTTGCTTTGATTTTAATTTGCAATTTGTAATTGCAGCTAATCAAGATCAGCTGCGGCTGCAGGACCCAGAGCTCAACACGTTTTGCATGTCAGGCCCAGAGTCTCATGTCTGGGTTCTGAAAACACACAAAGACTTTTTTTTTTTAATATTGCTTCAGTATTAGCACTCAACACTTCCATGGTATTCTAACTTTCAACCATTATGCAGTAGAATGTCTTTATTAAATACAGGAGAGCCACAGTTTTGTATGGGATAATTGGAGAAATATTGCTGATTATTAACTTCATATTCCAAACAAGGTCTCCAATAACTTTGCTTCTAATTAATAACACCTTCCTGAAGCTGTCAGAAAGTTCTCTGCCTTCAGTTGCATTTAGTCTTGAATACAGTTTATATTTACTCTGGAATAGTCTTCATTGTCTTTGGCCTGCTCTAACCCTTCCTGCCCTCTAACCCTTCCTCTTTTGGGTTAGTGATTACTGCAATTTTATGGGAAAACAGCCTCCATTTGAACTGAGGCTGGACCAGCACGACCTCTGGGTTTGCAATGCCATGGAGCAAGCTTCCTGAAAACCTGATGTTCAGGGACAAATTGGAATTTTAAAACAATGGAAACTTGCTATGTAATCGTGAGCTGTGCAGAGGTGAAGCAGAGCCATTCTGATGTGTTTTGCAATAGCCTTCCCAATCAGAACTGTTGAAAAGATGCTAAATTTTTCCTTTGTTTGTTTAAAAAGCAATTTGCTAAGGTTTTGAAGTATTCATCTTTAAGAGAAATACCACATGGCAAACTTTTCCAGATCTTTGAGGTGAAATTTCATGTTCAGAAAAAATTCCAGTTAAATCAAAAAAGAGAAGGATCAGACATAAGAGGAATAATGCAGGACTAAAACAGAGCACAACTTAAGAACTTTTATTTTTTCCAAGATCAACCCTAAAGTTACAAAACTGCACTAGTAACTTTATACTAATATTTAATAATCCTCACAGATGTGGAATTTCTGTCCACATCTCCATCACCTACACACTGAAATTGCAAAGGGCCATATGTGGCCACGCTGAAGTCAGACTTCCCCTCCATCTCAGAGATCTTGCTGATCTATGAAAAACAGGGAAGATATTCTAAAAAGAAAAAAAATACTCTCCCACCAAAAATAATTTAAGCCATATCAGTCAAGTAATGGATGATTAGGTCCTTTGTACACCTCCTCAGAAGATATTTCATGGTTTTTTCCCCTCAGTAAAACATTAGATCACTTGTTCAGCTTAGCACTGACTCAGAGAGAAAAAAACCTACCTCTGGCTCTGGACTGAATCATCAGTTCCATTTCCTATGCAAATTCCACCTTAAGGAAAGGTGGAAGATGTCTATCCAAGATGTCAATTCAAGTTTAACACTAACTAGTTCATGAGACTTCTGCAATCACATCTTGGGACGGTGTGGGTGCAGGCAAATACAAGAAAAAAGGGGAAAACTCAACCTGTGCTCATATATCACAGACATCATGATTTTCTAACAGCTTCAAAACCCTGTCCTTAAGAAAAATCACTTCTTAAGCAAACAGAAAATGGAAATATGACTACAGGAAATAAAAAAAAAGTGGCAATCATGCTGACTCCTGAGAGCTAAAAGAGTTAATATTAAAAAAAAGAAAAGTACAGTCTGCTGATGTTTTCCTAAAGCTGTACTGGTTCCAGGAATACTTCTCATTAATACCCATTAAATGACTTAAATATAACCAGCACACCTCATGACTAACTTTTTGAAATGAAGGAGTAACTTAAACTTGTTCCCACAGCTATTTTAAAGAAGTTTGTTCCTGTAGATTTTTTTCTGCCTTGCATTATTACTGCTCATTCCAGTCATTTGGTCTTACAGTACTATTTCTCACAACTGGGCTGTGGGCTGCCTACTTTGTGTGGTTAAAACACTATTTGTTTACTCTGGCTACTTAAAAAACAGGCAAACAAAAACTTATCACCAACAGCATCAATATCTGCAGTATATCAAATACTCCAAATTCAGTTTGATATGACTAATGCTCTAGAACATAATTTCAAGTTCCTACAGGTTGGTTACTTGCAGTGTGATGCCAAGAAACTGCCACGTACCAAATTACTTCTGAATTACTATACAGACTTGAATACGTTTTTAGGAATGACATGATTAAAGCTGTTCATTTCTACTATCCAATTCTTGTTCACCTCTTGCATAGCTGTTCTTTAACTCCTACATCAAGAATGTCCTGTTATCTTGGAAACACTAAGCTAGATTTTACGGCACGGTGGATTAGAGTGTTTCAATATGGACCGTGAACAAGGAGAGCAACTAGAGGAAGATGAAAAAACAGTTACAATCTGTATTTGTGTGAACAGATCCTTTGCAGAAGAGGCAGACACTTCTGCCAGCTGTAATTACACACATTAGTCAGTGAGGTGTGCCAGGCCAGCCCAGTCTCAGAAACAAGGAATTTCTTGCTTCTAAAAGCTTGACAGCTGCTAAAACAGTCATCCAAGTTAATGATGGAGTTAAAACCAACCACATCAAACCACTGTGTGACCACTCATTCAGAACTACAGAGGGCTCAACTGGTCTTTTTTCAATAATTTGAGTGCTTTAATTGCTTTGCAGGTAAGACAGCTACACCTGCATTTTGTGTCAGCTCTTCTGCAGGAGGAGGCAGTGGTTTGTGGTGAAGATGTACAGGAGAGCCTGTTTTGAGGAGAGGACAAGTGGTGGGGTGGGCAAGGAGCAAACCAGGGTGGCCCATGTTGTGGTGTTTGTGACCATTCCTAAAAGAAGACACACACTTTTGACTCCAAGATTTAGGCACCTACAGATGGTCTCTCCAGGTTTACTTGGCAGCTGAGCTGGGGTGTTCTTTTGTTTGTGTGAATTGTGAATTTTGGCAGATTTTTTAAGGTATCTCCTATTCATAGATTGGTTTTTGAGAAATCTATCCCCATCTGTTCTACCTTGCATGTATTGTGCGTGTGTGAGGAAATGAAAAAAGTTTCTATAAAGTTCTCTGAAGTGCCACTGTATACATTTAAAACAATATAATACCACGTCTCACTGCTTATTCTTTATATGGCACTCACAGAGAACTTGAGTTTTGATGGGAAAGACATAACAAAATGATGATTGCTTGAAACCCAAGATGAAGTAAAACAGGAAAGTTTCAGAAAAATTCTTGGAGCAGACCATACCGAAAAGAAAAAACCCTATCACGAGTACTTGTGATGTAATCACAACACTGTGTCACAAAAATGAGAGGACTGCTGAGAAGTCAGAGGCTTACAGGAAACCACTCCAGGCCAGCAGTTTGACCTGTATATCCCAGCCCCGATTCAATTCAGGTAGGATTTCCAGGATTTATTAAAAACAGATTATTAGTTTTCTTGGTATGATATTCATGACTCCAAGGGGTTGTCAGGGACGGAGGGAGGAAGGGAGGAAGGACAGATATGCTACACAACGAGCCCAGTCTGTTTGTAACCACAAAGTTTTACCAGTGACACGGAAGGTTGTTTAGTACAACGGTTTCTATGTGGCAGAGCCTTAGGTTGGAATAAGAGCTGCCTGTAGAGTTTAGTCCTTTCCAAAACAAGATAAAAGATGCTCTTTTACCAGTCTGGTTTTCCAGATAAGTAGCATGCTCAGCAAACATCCTTCACACATAAACAGAATATGGGATGAATGCTTTCCAGTGAGGATCTCCAGTCATGTTTTGACTACATGGAGTACTAAAGAGTCGGGTACTTCACTTCTTGTTTTTATTTGAATTACTGTATGGAAAATTAAATTAAATAAATACAGGCCCAACCCCTTCAACGACTCCTCCTACTTTTGTAATTGCTTATTGCTGTGTGGATATCCCGGAGTAACTTTCACCATCCTCTCCCAAGTCACTTGGTGGGGGAAACCCCTCCAGGTTCGGCCAGATCCGGGCAGATTCCAAGGACGTCCAGGGAGGACACCTGGGACCTTGGGGTTACAGACACCCGGGGGGGAACAGACACCCGGGACCTCGGGGGGACAGACACCCGGGACCTCGGGGGGACAGACACCCCGGATCCTGGGGGGAACAGACACCCGGGACCTCGGGGGGACAGACACCCGGGACCTCGGGGGGACAGACACCCCGGATCCTGGGGGGAACAGACACCCGGGACCTCGGGGGGACAGACACCCGGGACCTCGGGGGGACAGACACCCGGGACCTCGGGGGGACAGACACCCGAGACCTCGGGGGGACAGACACCCGGGACCTCGGGCTGGCAGGTGTCGGAGCAGCGGCTCTGCCTGCCGGGGCCGGCGGGGACGTTCCGCTCAGCCCTGCCTTGGCAGGTGGGCCCCGAGCAGCGGCCTCCCCACACAAACAGCGCCGAATCCACGGCAGACGTGGCAAAACACAGTAACAACCGAGAAGCACCGATGGATCGCCGGGGCTGCCCTCCCGCCCGGACTCCCGCAGCCCCGGGGCGGGCACGGCCGCGGGTCCCCCCGTTCCCGGCCCCGTTCCCGGCCCCGTTCCCGGCCCTCACCCTCTCGGCAGCCGCCGGCTCCGCGCCCTCCGCCTGCCCATTCAGCTCGTGGGTCTCGCTGCCCGAGTCCATCGCGGTCCCTCCTGTCCGGGCGGGCCCGGCCGCGGGCAGAAAGTTTCCAGGGAGGCGGCGGCTCCCGGAGCCGGGCTGGTCTCCCCCACACCGCCCGGGGAGGATCCCGCCGGAGGGGCCGCCTCCTCTCCCTCAATCCCTCCCCTCCCTCCCTCTCTTCTCCCTCCCTCTCTCGCCGCCGGCGGGGTTTCCGAGCAGGAGGAGCCGGGCCAGCGCCCATGGGCCCCGTGGGTGAGGATTCTGCATCCGCGCCTTGAAGGTTCTGCATCCCCGGGCCCCTCACGGTGAACAGGGGTGAAGGTTCTGCATCCCCGGGCCCCTCACGGTGAACAGGGGTGAAGGTTCTGCATCCCCCGGCTCCTCACGGTGAGAAGGGGTGAAGGTTCTGCATCCTCGGGCCCCGCACAGTGAACAGGGGTGAAGGTTCTGCATCCCCCGGGCCCCGCACGGTGAGAAGGGGTGAAGGTTCTGCATCCCCCGGCTCCTCACGGTGAACAGGGGTGAAGGTCCTGCATCCCCCGGCTCCTCACGGTGAACAGGGGTGAAGGTTCTGCATCCTCGGGCCCCGCACGGTGAACAGGGGTGAAGGTTCTGCATCCCCCGGCTCCTCACGGTGAGAAGGGGTGAAGGTTCTGCATCCCCGGGCCCCACACAGTGAACAAGGGTGAAGGTTCTGCATCCCCCGGCTCCTCACGGTGAACAGGGGTGAAGGTTCTGCATCCCCGGGCCCCGCATGGTCACCGGCGACGAAGCCCAACCAGTTTCCAGTGTTGGCCGTGTGTAGTGTTGTGGTCTGTTGGTGATCGGTAATGGATGCAAGTGACTCATTTCAGTGATCTCTGTCCTGATGAATTGGAAGGCTGGGGTTTGATTTTTAAGAGAACTTCCATCAGTGTTTTAGGGTTTCAGTTTCACTACTTTATTTTTTTCTTCTCATTGTCCTATATATTTTTTTCTCCCTAGGCTTATTTTCCCACCTGTACTGCGGCAAAAGATGCACATAAAAACAATTAACGTACAGGTTTGATGGTGATGGGACATCAGAGGAACGCTTGCATGCATAGAAACAACTGGCAATGAGAGCAGTAAGTGTGAAGTATGAAACAGCACAAAATAATTCAAATTACAGTTTAAAATGTTACTGTTATGCACAAACCCTCCACCACTTAAACTTTACAGTGTTCAGAATAGAAAAAAACGTAAAAAAAATAATTTGGTTTATATGGCCATAGGTGACTTCTTTTAAAGCCTGAACTGCTCATCTGCCCTGAAGATGTTCCTGAGTAGCTGTTCAAACAAGCCACTTCCTATGTGTGGTGTCCAAAGTGTATTCCTTCAAAACCCACTGTTAGGAATCACTTTTCTCACTCTCTAAAGAGAACTAAAGGTTATTCTATTTACAGAATGCAAACAAACACATAGAATATAAATAAACATGCAGAATGTAAATACATCTAAATATAATTTGAATTTTTTAAGTCGATATTAAAAAAAATGAAAATTCAGACTGAGGCTTGAGGACTGTGACACATCAAATAAATATCTCTCCTGTATACCATATCCCTGCAGCTTTTCCCTTGCAGCAGCAGAACTCACCTCTCTGACATCCAGTAGCTACTTAGCAGGTAGGAGAGTGGAATTGTGACAACCACCTTAAAATTTTATGTGTCTCTGTTTAGTCCTTTGGAGTTTCTCCAGTGGGGTTTAATGGAAATTTATATTCACCTTGACATTAAACTACACTGACTTCTCGTAGCCGATTTCTGTTTAGGAGTTTACAGTGGTTTTTTGCTAAAGCAGACTTAATTGGTGACTGAATCCATTTTTGGATTTGCAGAAGCATATGGACAACCAGATGTGGCAAAGTACAAATTAAGCACACGTTGGGCTTCTGTTTTTCACGGTGAAGATTTCATTTCACTGTTCTCACCACTGTGCTGAACTGATCATTAACGTTCATCACACAAAGCCCCTTGACACAGTGTACACTCACAACTTACTGCCTCCACAAACGGCACAGCAAACATTTATTTAATTAGACTCTACAGGAAATCCTCATCTATCTTGATTCCTTGGCTGCCTCTTCAGTGCAGTGAGCTAGGAAACACTAACTTAGAGAGAAATGAAGATTGTTATTATTATCAATCATAGAAAATGGAAGAAACCACGTATTACAAGAGCAAAGATATATGTATATCTTTGTATATATGTATATCGATGTATAAACCATGCTGTTGTCAGTTCTTACCAAGCCCAAGGCTTGAAAAAGCGCATTGCTTCCCTTAATTTTTGGGTTTGTGGTAGCTGAACTTCAGTAATGCACTCAGCAAGGCCAGCTGCTATCAGGCACATTATCTGTTCTGTTAGCAGTCATTAAATATGCTTGGACCATAATTGCTACTGTGTTTGGATCTCAAGACAACCTGGTCAGAGCCCTCTCTGGTTGCAAGCACCCAGGGATATTTTCAGAGATGCTGCTGTATTTTTCTGGCCCCTTTTTCATATTCTGTACTTCCTTGAAAGTGCATTTTGAGAAACTCACTTGGCAGTTGTAAAGGTTTGATGTGCTCTAGTGAAATTATTTTGCCTTAGTCTTACGTGATACTTGCTGAGTTATTCCTTCTCTGCACTAACTTACTTTGTGCTGCACAGTCACATGACAAAAAGACCTGAGAAAGTAAGCCCTGATGTTAATCCTATGGGATTTCAGTGGAACTGGGAAACAGCTTAGTCCAAGCTTGTGGCCTGTGAGCCAGGATTCACAAATGCTCTGAAAGTCAGTTCTCTGCTGCAACATTGTACTGTTGCATTTATCAGTGCAGTATCAATTTCTTCAACAATGAAATTTCCTGTTATCCAGCCTTTGAGTTAGTTTTGTTGTATGAATCTGAAAAAGAAAATAAATCTTTTGTTTATTATGAGAAAGGCCCAGCTCTCCCTGCAGGAAAGCAGCCCCAGACTCAAACTAAGAGAGATACAGCCTGGTGATGTTATCACTCTGCAGCCAAGAAGTGAAGCAACAAGACAACACTATGTGCTCATTCTTGTTTGCATGTGAATTATAGAAAGAGAACTCTGCAAGAATTGTCACAGGAGTCTGAGTCAGGGGCTTTGGTGAGTGCTTTGCAGAGCAGATATTGGAGGCTTCAGAGAGGGCCCCTGGGATCACTGTCAGAACAGCCCTTGAATATTAGGTGGGAATATTAGGCCAACCCCCCCCCCAAAACTGCTCTGCATCTTTGCTTCTTAGCCATGAAAGGAATTTCCAGTCTCTAACAGACTCTCAAGCTGTTAATTGTTATTAACTCTCTTGTGGTTTTTTCCCTCAAAAGGGCTGTGATGATTATGGGACAGGTACCAAATGATCCTAAAACACTCCTGACATCTAACTAGAAAGGATAGCACTTTGCATTCACAAAAATTTCAAGAGTTTTTTGGCCTGACTTGCATTTGGGGAGGGATTTGCCTTTTATTTTACTAGGAATTAAATTTCTCTGCCTGAATACTGTTTATGTGGCCGAAGAGACAACCTGAAGAAACCCAAAATGAAAAAATACATGGTACTCCCTGGCATTTGTGGTCACTATAAAAACAAGCTGTGATGCAAACTGGTACTTCTGAACTAGAGCAAAAGTTAAAGCAAACAAATTGGCATTCTGTATAATTTCCCTGTGGGAAAAATGGATCAGTCATTCAATGATGCAGGAGAGAGGGAACTAAGGAGGAGGGTGCTGGTGATGAAAAATGAGGCTACTTGAGGTGTTTAACATGGACATAGAGGTTGAAATTCCCAAACTGGTACTTTGCATCAGATACAATTTTATAATCACCTCCTGTCTCCCTCAGCACATCCTACTTTTTTTTTTTTTTTTTGCTGGCATCTTACTTTACATGTATGAAAATTTAGTTCCTTGCCCTGGCATGTACTCTCAAAAAAACCCCCAAGTCCCTTTTTTTCTTACTCTAAGATATGTGCAGTTTGATTGTTTCTTTGTTCTGGAAGAGGTGAAAGTGCATCATATCTTTGAAACTACTCAGAGCAAAAACACATCATTTTGTGCTTTCTTCCTTTTTTGGGTTCCTGTTATTCCTGCAAGCCTGGCCTTATACCCTGCAGAAAATCATGGTGTTTGAAAAATAATGTTCAAGGTAAATACTTAATCTAGGCAGTCTTGTTCTGAATGCCTGACTGATTTTAATGAAAATAACATTAATAAAATTAACTAGCTGTTAGTATCTGATATCTTCTTAGTTCATGACTTCTTAGGTGTGAGCTTCAGGAAAGAAACCAACTTTTGTCTTTACATTCTCACCTGAGCTATGCATTTAGTTGTTTTCTTGTGATGTCTGTCATAATTTCCTGTCTGATGCTTGCTCTTTGTGCTTACATGAAGTGCTTGGGGTTTGGGAGGAGATACAAAAACAGGCAGTTCCATGATGCAGTAGAGAGATATTCACTTAAGGACAAGAGACCTATCCCACTTCCCTTTTTAAAAAAAAAAAATTGGGTGAGTAAAAAAATGAAAGCATCAATTTGGAGAAAAAGCAGAGGAGAAGGGCCTGACAGACACAGCCTGCCAGTGGAACTGCAGAATTCCCGACATCTGCCATTTGTCACTCCAAAATCAGTCTTTGCTTCATGTGCTTCTGTCTGCTTGTTCCCAGCAAGGCTACCTGTTTAAAATAGCTTGATAATTGGTGTGAAAATGGTGCTTTTCTCTGTAATGAATGGTGGCCAGTATGGAATTACTTCTCTGGGTTGGACGTGCCCAGCCAGGTAACCGACACCGCAAACTTATCCTCCTGCAGTACATTTTGTGTCCAGGACTCATGATACATAATTTAGATCTGACCTGTTGCATACCCTGGATCTTCAGTAAAACTATATTTAAGTGACACAATTAATTCCATAGAGCCATAACATTTATGTTACAAAATTACTGACTTACCTTAGAAGGTAAGGCTGCAAGTCTGGTCTGATTGTGGCTATCAAGCATGTACCCAAAAAAGTTTAAACAGTCTATCTGGACAAGGCTATGTGTTGGAAAGAAAGAGGAAGAAAGACTTAAAACTATTTTGGGTTATGGCTACAGCAGTCACTAATATTAGAGAGGGTTGTGAGAGGAGGAGTTGGTTGAGCACGCACACTGAACGATGCTTAGATAAGCTGAAACTTGTCAAAGTGAAGTTTTAGGTGGAGAATTAGTTGTAGCAGTACATCTGTATTAACCTGAGAAAAAGGAGGCTCAGGGGAGACCTTATTGCTCCCTACAATCACCTGAAAGGAGGTTGTAGTGAGGTGGGTGTCAGCCTCTTCCCCCAGGTAACAAGTGACAGGATAAAAAATGGCCTCAAGTTGTACCAGGAGAGGTTTAGGTATAATTAGGGAAAATTTCTTCACTGAAAGGGCTGTTCAGCCCTGGCACAGGCTGCCCAGGGCAGTGGTGGAGTTGCCATCCCTGGAAGTGTTCAAGAAGACCTGTAGATATGGCCCTTGGGGACATGGTATATTGGTGAACATGGTGGTAGTGCTGGGTTAGTGGTTGGGCTTGGTGACCTTAAAGGTCTTTTCCAGTCTCTTCTATGATTCAGTGATCTACTACAGGCACACAATCAGAGCAGCAGATCATTAGGGTATTTTTAAGTGCTGTAACGTGTCTGGGGAAGAGGGGGTTACATTTGTGGGTGTACAATATCAGTGTAACGAGCAGTTTTCTCTACTGCAGGCAGAGAACTAATTCTCTGCTACTTCAGAACCCATTTGGGGAATGATTACCATTGCATAACCCAGGGTAAGGAGGGTTTTTGAATCCATCATGTAATAGACTACTGGCTGGAATTGCTCCAGGATACCTTAAATTGTAGGGCTGCCTGGCAGCCCCAGGAATGAAGATACACAGATGGTTATGACAATATCAAAGTTCTGAAGTGACCTGAATGTTTTGATTTACTGTGAGCTTTCATGAAAGGCAAATGATCAAGGCAAGGGATGGTGCCCTTCCCTCCTAAGCAGGTACTGGAAGGATGTTTTGGAATGTTTTCCTGGCATTCTGGAAAGACATAGTGGAAGATTCCCTGTCCATGGCAGGGGGAGTGGGATAAGATAATCTTTAAGGCTTCTTCTAACCCAAAACATGCCATGATTCTGTGATTCTGTGATTTTGCCTGCTCAGATGGAACTGGTTGTAGCCTTAATGCATGAAGCACATAGGGAAATCTCTGGCCTCTGTTACTGGGAAGATCAGATTCAGCAATCCCATTTGTCCATTTTGGATTTAAAATCTGTGAAACTAGTGATTAAATATGTTCTTTTGCTTAAGATGTGCTGCCTTGCTTGGCACATGCACGCTTGGAACAGACTCTGTGAGAAAGAGAAGGTTTCAAGCAGTGCTGGACTCATTCCAGAAGGAAATGAGTAAGCTCCTACCTAGAAATAAGCAGAAACATCTACACAAGTGGTTTAGCATTAAAATAGGGACATCTGGAGTTTGTGAAAGTGATCTGACCCAGGATATACAATTTAGCAGCACTCTTTTGGATTAATGTTTCATGCATTTAGAAGTGTAAGGCAGTTAATTTTCTCAGTAAAGAGCATGTACCACCCATTACATAAAGGGCTCCTCCATGCTGTAGTGCTCACTTCCCCTGGGCTCTCTGCCCTTCACACTCTCACACATTGCTGTGCAGTGCCCTGTGTTCACAGCACACAGCAAATTAGCTGTGCACTCAAATCAGCCTCTTAGCTGCTCTATTCTGCCTTGTGCAAGCAGATGTTCCCATAGTCTGGAATGCTTGGGGTTGTTTGGTGAGCAGCCAGCTTGCCTGCAGTGCAGATGTCAGCGAGGCTGTGCCCAGTGGGGTCATTTCAGGGAGAAGAGGGACCCAGTGGCCTTGGGCTCCTGTGGAGGGGAGGTGACCAGGAGTGCTCATGGGCATCTCATCTTAATGTGGAGTCTAAATTTGCAGCATGGCCACACAGCCCCTGGAAAACAGAGAATTCTGCCTGGGATTGGCATGGCATGGCACCTGCTGACCACAAAGAGAGAGAGGTGTGGTCCCCCAGCCTGGCCCTTATACAATTTACTGGCATTCCTCCCTGAACAGTTTGATGATCCATTTTTTACATGTTTTTACATGATGACGACAGCCAGCGAGGTTGTCAGGTGGTTCTGATATTCTTTAATTCTGGAGCACACTTTCTGAGGAGATCTGGCACTCTTGGCTTAAGTTTTCTATTAACACCATCCTGGAATGCCTCCATCCTCCTTCAGTGTGTGCTTCCACTGCTGCACCTGCCTTTCCTGCAAGGGCTCAGGATTCGTGCTTCAGAAAGTGTTACTACACAGGATATCTGAGAAAGTAGGTACAGCCTTTTACTTAAAATAGGAAATAAAGGCTTTGGATAAAAGAGACTCAGTAGGAGGAAATAAAGCTCCTATTTTTATCCCCCGTCTCAGAGACTTCATAACTTTTACATTTTCTGGCTGAAACTGCTTAGCTAAGTCTATTTCTGTATATTAATTTCTCCTTTAACTAGTCCTAGTAGAATCACAGCACCTTTTTTAACTACAACATGTATTTGTGTGTGTATTTACACACTTGTACAACTAGAGGATGTGCGATTTTTACGCAAAAGTTGAGAAAATTGTAGAGCCAAAATGAGATGGCATATAAAGTTGCAAATTGGCATTGTGAGGCTGGTCTAAAAGTTCTGCTGAGCTTAATCATTGTCTTTTATAAAGCTGTGAAGTGTGTTAATGATGACAAAGTGCCTTGCTAAGAAAATCAGATATGCCTATGACTGGAGCTGCTTAACTGTGTTGCAAAATATACAAACAACACAGAGGTTTAAGAGGTGGTGGTGTGTTTTTAGAGGATGTACTGGTTATTCATTTCAGAGGTGCTGGATCTACATCTAGGTAATGAATATGAGATCAGAAATCTGTTGCCTTTAAATTTCCAAACTGTGTTGTTATCGTTTTATTCTGGCCAACAGAACTTTCTTACTATCATTAAGTTCTTTTTATAGATTTTATTATATCAAATAGATGGAGAATTATTTAAATACCTCTCTGTGCAAACTCTGGGCTTTAATGTTTATTTTTGAAAGGTGAATTTTAACATTTTTCATCAAACGTATGGTCAGTGATAGGTCAGAGATGACACATTATCAGTAATAAATTCCAGAACAAGAAATTAAAAAAAAAAAAAATTGAGCCTAATGTACTTTTTAGATGTGTGCAGAGAGGTGGAGCAGTGCTCCAGAAGAGGGAGTGGCAGGAGGTTATTTCTAAACCAGAGTAAAAAATGCACCTGTTTAAAATGCCAGGTCTCAGTACAGGTGTGAATCTGAATTGTATGTCCCTACACAGCTTGTCAACAACCAGGTAAATAAGAGAAGAATCAGGC
Organism: Manacus candei; assembly: GCF_025592945.1. NCBI lineage: Eukaryota > Metazoa > Chordata > Aves > Passeriformes > Pipridae > Manacus > Manacus candei. The sequence goes on from NW_026138084.1 coordinate 2,298,149, forward strand.
CCTAGAGCTACTATTGGCAAAGGGTGATTCAATGAAAGGACTGATCCAGTTAAATGAAAAGGCCTTTGTATATGGAATTACTCCCAAACATAATTCACAGAACAATGCATGCTATTCAAGTGTGGAGTTTTTTTTAAAAAAAAAAAGAGAAAAGAAAAAAAGGAAATAAATGAGCTGTTCAAAGGATTCTTTTGTATCCCAGACTCATACTTTTCAGAGTAGTTCCCAGCTCACAAGATGTATGGGGAGAGGAGAGAGGGAGGGAGGAAGAAGAACAGAACATTTCCCCAGAGGTAGAGCAGCAGCTCCACAGGTGATGGCAGTGGTGAGGTCCCTGAGCCCCCACCCTGCCCTGGGCCAGAGGGAGAGAATGAGGAAAGCAAAGTAGACTTCATTGCCAAGGTGCAGCCCATCCCTGTTTGTTATGTCCTTTATCAATTTTACTATGCCTTAAAAAAGAAAAAGAAAATAAAAAGGTGATCCTTGCCAGCTCTCCCAGTTTTGCAGCATCAGTCAAAGTTTCAGAGCTCTGGTGTAGCAGCAGGACTGTGTCTGTGCAAGGCTGCACCAGCTGGAGGGCCAGACCCCCTTTGGGCTCATTTGGGCTCTCCCAAGGCCCGAGTTCATGTTCCACTGTGTGAGGTGGGGTAAGTTTGTATGCATGACATGTGCCCTTAAATACTGCAGAACAAGCTTGTTAGTGTGACTAATGTGTGAAAAGAGGCAGTCCACATGCCTTGGGTGTGCAAGCAGTGGGGCTGGTTTTGTTGCCTAGAAAGAGTTCCTAGTTGAGGTTGGTTTTTCCAGAATTTCTGGAAGTTGTTCCTAGATTCTCTGGATAATTCAGGCTGAAAGAGACATTGGGAGGTCAGCTAGCCTAACAGTTTGATTGAAGTAGGATCAGCTGTGAGGTCAGGCCAGGTGACTCAGGGCTTTACCTCAGCCTGGCTTTGCAAACCTCCAAAGCTGGTAGTTTCTTTGTCATGATAATGTTTCAATATATATATTTACAAGTATCAATTTATATCCCTTTCATGTTTTCTCCTTGCCAGGTTCAGAGGCATAAGTTTTTTGAAAAGCCAGAAATTTGACAGTATAATTTTTCAGTTGTTTGTCTGTTTTTTTAAGGAAAGCACATGAAATCTTTAGGTCTGGATCACTTAAAATGATATCTACTTCAAATCCCATTGTGATAAACCAGCTGGGTACCAAACACAGATTAATTACTGATACACAGTTTAAAATAGCAAGAGGAAATTCCATCTCAGACGAAACTTCAAGGCCAGAAATCACTATTGTGATCATTTTGCTTGAACTTCGTGCAGCACCACTCACAGTTTGCCCAGTAGCTTGTGGTCGAGCCAGAGCATGTATTTTAGAAGGACAGTTGGCTTTGTTGAAGTCCTTGGCATTGCTTTTAAAACTGACACTGAAGGAACTTGGCAGCTTTGGGATGTGGTAAACAATCAGCCTATACACTAGACCAGACTGAAACCATTAAATATGATACATAAGGAAGTTTTTTAATCAATTTAGACCTGGAAGTGCAGAGTGGCCTCAGCAGAACTTGTAGACATGTTCATTCTGCCTGTGATCTGCATTCCCCTCTGCAGTTGCACTGAAGGCTGTCGGTAAAAACACGGATTTCCTGGTGTTTTACTGGGAGACTATCAGAAATACATTATAAATGTTTCTCTCTTTTGGTTTCTGCCTTCAAAAACATGTATATACACATGAGATTTTTCTTGAGAGATCTGTTGCCTAATGAAAGCAGCGCCATCTGGCTTTGTCTCTATCCCGTTCACCAAATATTTGGCGCAATGTGTTAAAAAATAATCCTATACAGCCAGTTTATTAGCACTGTGTTGCCATGTTTTCACTTCACTAGGTGCTTATACTTGCAAGTATTTCCCGTTGCTGGCTTTTCTTCTTTTGTTTTCTTGAGTGACTCTTGTGTTCTCATTAAATCTTGATGGTTGTACTATTTGTGAGTAATTTTCTTTGACTTAGAATTTAATAATCACGGACATAGGACATAAAGTAGGACATAAAATAAATACAAAAGCTATCAAGAATATCATAATGTCAGTTATTTAGGCCATGGATTTAAAAACACCTTTGTATTTACAGGGTATTTGTTGTAATTCATTCCTACCAGTTTTCATCGAAGCTTTGTAGGAACTTACATAAAATGTAAGTTTAGGGTAACTGCCCTATTAAGATGCATACTGTAGTTTTTAAACTTTGCTATGGCAGTTTCTGCTGTTGCCAAACTGTGCTGCCAACATCTCTGTTTAATGCTCCCATTACTCATGGGAAGGAGCTGAACATCAGTCCAGTGTTATGGAAATACTGAGGGGTGGAGGAAATTACCCAGAGATAAATGGGGTTTAGATCCACAGGCACGATTTTTAAAATCCCTGTCTAGTTGGAGATTAAAATCAATAGTTGTGCTTCTACCTAAAGAACTTCTCACATTGAGCATCTTAATGCTGAAGCTGCCTGAAAGCTCAACACTGTTAATTCACCTCCCCGGGGGGCTGAGGGTGGAGCTGCTCCCCCTCCACCCCAGGGAATGGCCAGTCTGTATTGAGGACTGAGGTCCCTCTGGTCTGCAGGGGGAAAGATGCAACTTAACTTTAAAACGTGGGCCTTAGAGGAGGCAAGTTGGTAGTTCCAGATAAAAATTTGGGGTTATACCCAGAAGTGGGAGGTCCAAGGTCTCAGCCCAGCGTGGAGCTGCTCGGCGGGTGCTTTGGGGAGCACAGGGAAAGCCAATCCAAAATTACTTTTTTTTCCAGGACTGGTGACATGACCTTGGTGTGAGAGGTACTGAGCACAGTGACAAAGCCATGGTTATGGTATTTGGGGCACAGGGCTGAACCACTCCTGTTGGGAAAGGAATTAGCTGGACTGCTGCAATTTATTAAGGGAAAAACAGTTGTTGCTTCGTTTTAGAGTGAAGTATTTCACCTGTCTCTGCTGGGGGGAAAAAAGTCATTCTAGGCTGTGGAACTTCAGTGACACTGAGTGACTCACACTGAGGATAGAAGAAGAAGTTGCTGCCTCAAAATGTTGGCAAGCCAGGCATGCTGATGAGAGTGAGCCCCAAAGGAGATCTAGAATGCTGGCTGTGTCAAAGCCCCTGGTGACAGAGCAGCCAGGTACCAACACAGAATGCCCTGATTTGTTTTGGGATCGGCTGTTGCAGGATGGAGCACTGCTGAATGCAAGCTCTGTGCTGGATCTGGTTCCTAAGGGAGCTTCCAGTGACTAAGCACAGGCCACATCCATGCTTGGAGCAGGATCCAGGTGTCCCCATCTGCACAGCTGTGCTCTTGTTCACTGCCACCCTCCAAGGTCCCGGGGAAGGCTGGGCTGAAGGCACGGATGCAGGCAGAATTTAATCCTTTGGGCTGGAGCTGTCTCTGCTGTGGGACTGATGTGGATCACTGCAGTGCCACTGGCTGCCAGGAGGGCGAACTGCGAGGCCCTAAATCAGTGTGATGGGTTGTAAAAGGGTTATGATTCGAGGGGAAGTCATTAGTCCCTTCTGAGGATTTCCTTCTGGAGCACCACTAAACCATTTTTCTGACTTCCTAAGTAGGCAGGAGGATCGAGATATGAATTTATCTTTCTCCCTGCCATTGCTTTTCTGCAGGATTATTATACAAACCAGGGATAATCAATGGCTGAGAGACAGGAAACATCCTAATGCTGGGGCCAGGGCAGCTGTGGTTTGGATGTTGCTGTGTGCTGCATCTCTAGGCATTTGGGTTTTATTTCAGAAGAGAAACTTTAATGGTAGTGTTAAGAGTAATGGATGTTTGTACCACCACACTGGGCAGTCTCAGAACCCTCATAAATGCGTTGCTACTACAGACTCACAATACAGAACAGCAATTCTGAAAAGGTTAAAAAAAAAAAAGTTTGACCAAGACAGAAATTGCCACTTTCACATTTTTAAGGAAGAAAACCACAAAATCTCAGCCTAGCCTAAAAATGCTGTATTTTTCATATTGTTGGCCTAAAAAGATGAACAAGGAAGATGAGAAAGAAATCCGTATGTGGATTCCTTAGCCTGGCTGTGTCATGTTCCCTGCCACTGTGCTCTAAAGCCCTGGTTCATGGGTGGTGTAAATATTGAAATTATTGTCAGCAACTGTGGTTAATCTCTTTCTTGATAAGTAACATTGCAGATTTCTGTGGCAGATCCTTCTGCAGTGGTGCTGGCTGGATGGGAAGTGAGACATTGATAGCTTGAACACAGACCTTCTTAAAGAGCTGCTGTCAGGAGAAATGCAAAATGTGGGAAATAAAACTGCTCTGATGTGCTTAATTGCTACTGGTTGGTCACTTACCTCCTAAAAACACATTTCTCTCAAGCCTAGCACACCTGGCATGAGGGTGGAAAGCTTGAAACTGGGGCTGTTTTCCAAACCACTTGACTGAAAATATTGTAGGAAAACTAAGGTTTCCAACTGTCCCAATCTGAGAGATGCCAGTTTCTGATTATATATATGTTCCAAATAAATTTTGTCTTAATATATGAAAAAAAGATCAGAATTCAAACTCAGGAGAGCTTCAGCTCTGAGGCTTTTATGTCAGATCCATTGGCAGTATTAAAGCCCACACGATTCAGACGCCAAGGTGGACTTTAACATCCTGGTTCCAAAACTGATTTTTTTTAAATATTCTTAACTGTTTTTCAGACTAGACATAGTCAAGCACATTTTTATTCATTATGGTGGAGGTTTAAAAGCAGCTATATAATAGGATAAAATAAGAGGTCTGTGTATGAGCTAGCATGTGACAAGATCCACCATGTCCTCATCTTCCAGAACTACAAGGTCATTAGGAAAAGAAATGAGATATTTATTCCATTTTCACTGAGAGGTGGGACCAATGCAGCTTTCCAGGAATTAAACATTTTTTTTTGTAACCTTAGGGCAAAATCTGAAGGTAAATTCACAATGTAAATCCTCCCAACACTCCCAAAACCCTACCACCAGATGGTATTTATCCAAGTCGTAGAGAAAACAACACAAAATGGAGGCTGCACTATTGTATGGGATGAATTATGAGAAACCAACATCTAAGATTCTACTATTGTTATTAAAACAGTTCCAGTTTATTAAAGGAAATTTAATCCAGTAAGTGTATACAAAGCTTGCCTGTCTGTTTATCTGACTATCTCCCCCACAATATGTTTTCTCCTTTTTTTTTTTTTTAATAAATCTGTCAAAAGCAGAAGAAAAGGATATCTTTGGTCAGTGGTCTAAGTCAGTTTGTTCTGATGCTGCTCAGAGCACAAAATACATGCTTATGTTACCGTGTAGTAGCAGCAATCCCAAGAAAGTATTTGCTTTGCCTTTAAGCAGTGTGCCTCGCTGTAGACAGCACTACTGTCCATTCAGGAAATTAATTGGAAGTATAATTAAGGACTGTTACAAAAGGCTCGAAAAAAACCCCAGCCCCATAGAGCCAAACCAGCACAAATTAACCAACCAAGAGCATGTTGCAGTTCCTTAACCTGCTTTGGTTCTTTGAGAGGATTTGAAAACGGCTGGTGTGTTTAACTTACATTTTTCTCAAAGCTTTTAACAAAGGTATCTTGAATAGTTGGAGGAAGGGGCCCTGTCACATCATGAGCTAAACCCTGGCTGAACAGCTGCAAACAAAGAAACCCATAAACTGTTTCTGTAGGTAATACTGAGTCAGGGCTGGGGTCCAGGATTTCTGGCCTTTTGGGAAGGCTGGGGGGGAAGGTGCTGCCTCTCTGCCATGGGAGAGTTTTGCACAGCCCTGGGCCTGGCAGCAGGTGTTGGTGCTGAGCTCAGGGGTGAGCTGTGCCATGGTGTGCAAGGCTTTCCCCCAGCAGGACCTTTCATGCCATCACCTCGGATGGGCTGTGGAGAGCCGGGACAATCAGCTGCCTGTGTGCAGAGGCCATCGGATACCCTGATATTTCTGCCCTCTGAGGAGCCTGGGTCTGCACTGAAACAAGAAAGCTGATCTCAGTGCTTCCAGCTCAACTTAGAAGCCAAAAAAATCAAGAGTATGGTGAAACATGCCTTCAGAAATTACTCAAAGGACACAAAAGGCTTCTTAATAAAGGTAAACCAGACCTGTAGACAGTACATTTGAGGATACTTTGGGTTAGTCTTTCAAAGTATAATTCTAGCATACAGTCATAGCCTTTTGAACAGGCTTTCCTGTTATGCAACTGAATTCAAAAAAGGAGAGTAAGATTTAAAAAGTATTCTATCTCTCCATGTATATGCTCAGGATTAGCTTTTCTAGGTCTCACTTTCAGTTTATGCAGAGTCTGTAGCTGTGAGTTTCTCTTCTTAGCTGGTAGTCTTTTGTGGGAATAACATACACCAGCAGGAGGGAGAAGCAGAATAAAAATGTACTGCCTGTATCAAACATCCCATTGGCCTTCAGAGCCTGAGTGAGAAAAAGCTTACCTGAAGTCTGCATTGCTATGGGGGTTTGTTGGGATGGTTTTGGTTGGGATTATTTTGGTTGGTTTGTTTTTTTTAAGGTGATGGTACTTCAGTGGAGCATCCATCTTGCTTTCTCCATCTTCTTCCTTTTCACTCACTATTTTGCCTGCTCCATCCTCCCATGGTATCTTCCCTCTTCCCAATGTTTTAACGTCTCGTTGATCCTCTGGAGCATATCCAACAGTACTACATGTGCAGAGAGAACAATTCCTCTTTGTAGGCTCTGTGCAAGTGTTTCTGTCATTGCTCTTTGAGCACACGTGCTAGCTTACCATGCAGGGCAGAATTCCTTATTCCTTACAAAAAACTTGCTGGTTCAAGACCAGGGAGCTGTAGACTGAGGCAGAAGCAGCAGGTCTGTGCTTACATGGTACATGGACTGTGCTGCAGCCCTGCATGAAGACTTGGCTGTGTTCAGCCCATCTGCCTTGCACAGTAAGGATTTTATCACTTTGTGGCAAGCAGCATAGCCTTTATCATAGCACCACCAGTGACGACCTTCCTTGTATCACCATCCTTGTGGAAAGATCCCTTGTATTAAAATAGGGTATGACAGTGCTTACTGCTGCCAGCATGTGTGTCACATTCTCTCTGCAGTTGGCAAATACAGTCATTTTAGTATTCAAATGAAAAATGGGAGTGCATAAGCACACCCTGAAGCAGTATTATAGCTCTCTGCATTCCTCTCTGTTTATTCATATGTATCCTGGGATAGGAATGCACCATGGAAGGCACAGGTACAGCAGGTGGTGGGCAGCAGTGAACACTCCCATCTTTCATTCTGAAACACTGATTGTAGCTGATGTCTGGATCTGTGTTGAGGTGGCTGCATCCCCCTTTGGATAGGCACCAGAATGCATTACAGGATGATAATGGCCAATTCTGCTAACTCTGCTGCTTGTCTAACAGAATGTGACTAGGATGGTCCACAGGGACAGTACTTCAACATGGAAAGTTCTAAGTGTCCTTGTAAAGGTGACAAGGGCAACTCAGAGAGAGGGGGTCTCTGTGTAGAATGTAAATGCAGTTAAGTGAACACCTACACAGCCAAACACCTTTGTGTGTTCTCTCCTCTGCCAGTGCTTTCCTTTCATCTTTGCTGGGGGAGACTCCACAGGTTCCAACCCCAGCTGCAAAGGTGACCTTTGGTTTCAGGGAAGGTCTTTTTCTGCTGAGGTGTAGGCTGCAAGAGTAAAGGTCTCCTCCTTGCAGAGCTTTTCTAACCTCACCACTGACAGACAAGGTCAGAGACAACTAGTCAAGGGATTTCTGTGCTCAGACTGGAACTGTAGGAGGCATTAGTGCAGGTGCATTGTGGATTGCTGGGAGCCACCCTCAGGAATTCTAATGTGTCACATAAAATTGAGAAGCCTTAGATTCTGACAAAGGTTAGGTGTGTTACTCATCATTCTACATCTGAGGTTTGAAATAAGCTTGGTAAAACCCCGGTGCTCCTGTGAGCACTTTTCAGCTCTGGATAAATGCAAGCTAGGTCCAGGGAACAACACACTGCAAGTCTTTGGAAGAGATGAGGAAATAACTCTTGGGCACATTCAGGTTGTCAATTAAAATTTAATTATAGCCTTTGGCAATATGAGGGCAAAGGTTAGGTCTGAAGCCTTTGTGTAGTCCTATAAATAAATTAAAGCCATTAGGTGCATTGGTCATCATTTACAAGACAGCTTTTGCCAGTAAACACAATCACATTGTGTATGAGACTGTGGAATTGTGAGTACAACTGTGCAATGACAGAAAAGGAAAAATTGGCTTCCACTACAAGTTTAATATAGTAAATATGTGTAGTGAGTGAATAAAGATGAGAGAGAGGGTCGATTGTAATTTGAAGTAGCAGATTACTTACCTGCACTGGTTATTGCTCTGCACAAGGATGGGGATGGTGGAGGTGAGAGGGTCAGTGCAGGGTTCTCTCAGGGCCTTGATAATAAAGGCCTGACAACAAATGGCTTAAGAAGATAACTGCTCTAATAACAAGAGGAGCACGAATAGCAAGTAAATCTTACCTCTCTTTAGGTGCTGGGTACCCCACATTCATGCATCGTTGGACAGAGCCTGGACTGACCTTCCCTAGTGTGCTGTGCTGGGCAGAACCGATGCTGTCTGCAGAGAGAAGCCCTCCCTTTTGGTCAATCCAGCTAAAATGTAATTTACCAAAAGGGAAAAATGTCTGTTCCTAAAGGATGGTCTCATGAGAATGTTTTGCTGGGCTTTCAGACAATGCCAGGCAGGCGAGTGGCACAGTGGTGGCCCTGAGCAGGAGCTGCCCACTTGCTCCCCTGTTCCACCACACTGGCTGGGATTGTCCTGCAGCTCTGGGCTCTGAGTGTGTGACATGGAACCAGGAGCCACGAGGGATGTGGAGCCCAGCACAGCCCTGGGCCTGCCCACCTTCAACTGTCCTGGGGAGTGTCAGCTCCCAGACATGCCCGTCTCTGTCAGGATCAGCATTCCACACTTGATCCACATACAGTTTACCTTTCTCAAAGGTGTTGTAAGTTCAGATGACATAAACAACATACAGACTTCTTCAGCCAGTGCTGTGAGGTCCAGCAGAGCAGAGGTGGTGGCACAGAATCAGGGACCCCTCAAACACCATGTCCTCTGCAAGGCTCCCAGCACAGTCACAGAGTCCCAGCCCCAGCTCAGAATACAGCCCATCACCTTCTGCTTAACATCAGAGCTCTGAAGCCTACCCACCTCACCCAACCTTTCAGGCAGGACAGGTGTGGAGAAAACCTGAAATAGGACTGAATTCCCCCCAAACCCAGCAGAAGATGTAAAGAGGTGGTAGGTGTGAGTAATAGGAGTGTTCCTCCTGAGAGCATCCAACCCCAGGCAGCTTGTTGCCAGGCAGAGGCACAAGGGATGTGTAATAACACTCCAAAGAGGAGTCTGTGCATTTGATTTTTAGAAAGCAGCTGAATTTCAGTTGAGACATTTACATATTTAGTTTGTCTAGCTAGTGTTTGATATTAATTTTAAAAGCAGTCTATAATTTACCTTGCTAACTGTTGTGCTTCAGCTGCGGCACGATTCTAACGCCTCCCATTAAACCTTTTCACCTCTGCAATTAAATTCTGTAAAATCAGGTTTCCAGGTGGGTTTTTTTTCAAATTTTATGAAGAAAATTGCCTTGAGTACGATTACTGTGCCTTGGCTTTTCATTCATCCCCTTACACAGTTAAACATGTGGTGTTAAAATGCAGTAGCAGTAACATCATGGAGCTGCAATTACATTATGGAATCATTATCTTCACAGAACGATGGGACTTGGGGGACACACCAGAGTACAGGTTTCCATTAAAGCATCTAGAGGTTATGATGATGCCTCTCTAGCCATGCCTTGAGACTTCTGCAATGCTCTTAGACTGAATGCATAATGATAATAAAACCTGAAAAGTAGCTTTTCCTTAAACTTTTAAGCAATTCGACTTTTTTGGAGTTGTTAATAGCTGGAAGGTTTAAGCTGTTGAGAGAGTTAATCAATACCTATATCTGTGTGTGTACTCTGTATTTACACTCATGTACAGACAACATCTATGTGTATGTGGGTGCCCATGTAAATCCAGCTGGAATACAGACCTTGGATATCAAGGGATTTCTTTTTCTTTCACTTTTTTCAGCAAAAGAGAGACATGATAAAACCTTAAAGCTGCCATTCCTTTCCTGTTGGTCTTGCTGGAGGTAGAATTTTAAACCTGGAATTTTAACCCTCAGGCCAAGGGAAATAAAAAAAGAATTCAGAAGTTTAAAGTTCAAATAGGAGAACATTTTTTAAAATCCTGAGTGGTGTGTGTGTGTGTGTGTGTGTATGTGTTTGTTCCAAGCCCACCCTAGTACAACAGGGTAGTAAAAAGAGGGTAAAACTTTAGCATCCTTTGTGGCAAATTTTTGTCCTCTTTATAGGAGATCTGAATGCAGCTGATGATGTAGAACATTCAGCACATGCTAAATGTGCCTTATTTCCTTGATAACAAGTGGTTTGTTACTTGCTGTAGGACACCTGAATATCCCATGTAAATGGGCAGAAAGAAAGACATTGCATTTGGGTAGAAAATTAACAGCAATAATTATGAAATCAATGTACAAACTTGTTTACATTTTAAAAAAAAGTAATTGGACACAAAAATTAACTGCCCATAATAGCATGAGTCATATTCATTCAAATATCTCCAGGCAATTCTACAGAGATGGCTTCAGCATGTACATTGCTGAGGATGTCTCAGTCAGTTCTGGCAGGCAGCTAATAAGGGAATAGATTGTTTTGCCACAAAATGAAGTTATTTGGAGTAATGTTAATATTATTCCTTATTTATAAAGAAAAAAAAAAAAAAGTAGTCATCTCTGTGTAGAACAAGCCCAAAACTGATCTTGGCTGCCAGGCAAACCAGGGCCACAGGGCAGCTCATGACAAAAGGACTTAGGAGCGAGTCTGTGCCTTGCCAGCAGTTTTTGGCTGGGGAATGGGTATTTTGGGGTTGCTGCTGCTTTTTCCTGCTTTACAACCTTCCCTGAGGGTGGGTTAAAGACATGGTTAATGCCTCAGGCTGTGGTGGGGTGGAGGCTCTTTCCCCAGTGTTACACTAATTTCCCTCCACATCCATCTCCACATTCACCAGTTGATCATCAGGCAGGGCAAAGCAGCCAGGAATGGTGCTGGGAATGGAGTCAACAAAGAGCCATAGATAACTGCCCCTCCACTTACAGCTCAGGCTGCTCCTGGCTGTGTGTAATTACATAAAAATGCAATATGTGCATTTATGCACATATTTATACAAGTGCTGTCCACTGGTCTTTAACTTGAATTAAGGTTTTCTTGTGTCTCCTTTTGAACTATTGAACTGCTGAAGGAAACACTTGATGTTTGATGGCTTTATATTTATGTGATGTGTTTGCTTGGCATCTTTGTAATTTTGCTGATAAATGAGCTTGTCAGCATATAAGCAACAATAGTCTGCATTAAGCTGCTCTAAGTCCTGAAAAATGATGCTAGGAAAGTGTAGTTGTTCTATATTACTATGTGACTGGCTTCTGAGGGGGAGTTTCAAACAATCATTCCATTATAATAGACAGAAGTAGAATGGAAAATTTTGGTTTGTTGTAGCCTTGAACTCTTAAAGGTATGATTGAAAATACTGGTATTAACAAAAGAAGGAACAAGGTCTTTATGGGTGGAAAGACATGAAACAATTTACCATCTCCTAATAACTGTTCTGCAAGTGAACCATTTATTTATTCCCCAGCTCTTTTAGAAAAGCCATTGTAAAGACACTGCCCAGCACGTGTGAAAGGTTGTGGATGCTTGGTGGGGGATCCTTGACTGCCAGAGAAAAACAAATCTTGTACAGTATCCTCAGAAAGGGCAAGGAGGACAACCCAGGGAAATCAGGCTAGGCAGCCTCACTTCTGCTTAGAAAAATCAAGGAGCAAGTCTTCTTGAAATCTGTATCTGGGCAGAGGATGGAGAAGGAGGCAATTTGGAATAGCCAGTTTAGAGGTGGGGGTCGGCCTCTTCTCCCACGCAACAAGCAATAGGACAAGGGGAAATGGCCTCAAGTTATGCCAGAGGAGGTTCAGGTTGGATATTAGGAACAATTTCTTGACTGAAGGAGTGGTTAAGCATTGGCATGGGCGGCCCAGGGCAGTGGTGGAGTCACCATCCCTGGAAGTGTCCAAAAAAGGAGTAGACGTGGCAGTTGGTGGTATGGTTTAGTGGCCATGGTGGCATTCAGTCGAAGGTTTGACCTGATGATCTTGGAGGTCTTTTCCAACTTTAATGTGATCCTATGATTATGTGTTGAGAAGGTGGAAGTCAAGGTTGCAACTTTGTGACCAAAGTAAACAGATGTCTGAAAGCTCTGCCTGTACCAGCTCTTCTGCACAACCCATTTCTCAGCCACTGGGTGAACCCCTGGTGCTGTGCTGCTCCTGGGCAGCCTGTTCCAATACTTGACCACTCTTTTGGTGAAGAAATGTCATGTTTTGCTCTTCTCTCCCATTACTGGGGAGTTGGGCAAAAAAAAAACAAACAACCCAGAGCATGCTGCTGTTGTATCTTTGTGCATGTCTGGAGTAACACTGCTCCTTGCAATCTTTGTGATAAGTTGCTGAGAACTCAGGCCTAAACCACTTCTGCAGTTGAACATATGATGTGCTGTGACATCCTGAGCTTACAGTGATCTCATACAGGTGCAGACAATTGTACTGGGGGTAAAAATGGTCTTTTCAAATATGGTTTCATTGGCAGTACCCATGCTGACTGCTGAGATCACCAGCACACCCAGCATTGCTGGAGCGTGTGGCTGTTCACAGCCAGCCCAGCTCAATAGATGTCATGCACCACTCAAAAATCAGCCATATGTCCAACATGCTCACCTTTCCCAGCACTCCTTGGGTTTACAGGTGTGTTTTGTGCTCGGTGTGGACACTCTGCAGCTGCAGCAGCAGGCTGGCAGCTGGGGGGAATCATCACACTCCATGCACCATCTGAGCCTGTGCTCTGATTTGTATTTCTGGAGGGATTCAAGGAGCCCCGAAGTGTTTGGGCTTCTTGTTTTTAATTATCATTATTACTGTTGGCCAAGCAGTTAAATATATATATGTTTAAAGCATTTTTTTAGTCTTGTCTAGTGAGTCACGCTCTCAGCGAAACATGATCTGTAATTATGTTCTCCCTTGGTTTTCACAGTGTCTAAGCATTCCTGTTACACTTGTCTGAAGCTTGTACTGTTTCTTCCACCTCTTTTTAATTTTTATTTTAAGCCTATGACTAAGAGAAACAATTTAAAAACCCATTAGAGTGTTGTCCTTGATGATGTGCTCATCAGAGAACAGCTCGTAACACTCTCCTAGGAGTGGGATTATTGGGCATCTTTAAAGCTCAGCTGACAGAAACCAACCAAGCAAAGGAATTAGCCTGATATATGAGATACAAGAAATCCCTTTCTGTGTTTGCCAAAACAGCATAAAAAGGACCATTGTTGGTGTGAGGGAAGGATCCTCCACCGGCCCTGGCCACTGGCCTGCATTGTGAGACGTGGGTTATGCACCACTGGAGGTCTGTTAAAAGCAAGCTGGAACAACATGTAACTTGGCAGGAGCGGTGTGTGCTCTGAGGAGCCCATTGGGCTGGGCTGGATGACCTCTCCAAAGTGCTTTTATATCCCTGCTACTCCAACAGAGTTGTCTTTTTCCCCTGCTTGACAGGCAACACAAATGTAAATGCCTGTGCGTAGCTAAGCAACGTCTCCAACTAGTGCTAAAGTTTTGCCCCCAAAAGTCATTTTTTTCTATCTTTGTCTGTGAGAAAATAGAGACGTGGAGGTTGGCTCAGACCCCAGGGGAAGACTGCAGAGCCAGCGAGGACAGGCAGCTCCAGTGGGAGCACAGAGGAGGAAAGCCCATGTGCTGTTCCCATGGCACTGTGCTCCAAAAGCCCACGCTCAGAGCTTGGAGACCTGTTGGAGAACGCTTGGAGACCCATCAAGGGGTCTTGGAATGCAGGACACACAAAGAGAAGACAAAGGTATACAGCTGGGTTCCAGGAGGATGATCCATCTGTTTGAATTCCTTTTGAACCTCTCATTTAAAAACTTTAAAAGAGTTGATCTGGATCTGGAAAATTAACCTGAGTTCAGGCCTCTAGGAAAGCCTGGTGCAATTCTTTAAATCTGTCCCACACCTTCGGAACCTTCTGAGTTTGCATGAAAGATGGAATGTGTTTGACTTTAAGAAATGATAAGGAGAAACTTGCATTAAAATTTAACCTAATTCAATGTACGACCCTTTGGATTCTTAGAATGATGGATCCAGCTAGAGCTTGGTGGGGCCTTAATCTGCTTGGGAAATGCAACACCTGAAGTGGTGGATGCTGTGCTGTTACAGCTGTGGCTTGTTTCAGTACATTCTGACTGACTTGAATGGACCCTGTTAAGTTATGGTACATCAGAATCAATGATCCAAATGCTTTTTCTTTTCCCCTTTTTTTTTGGATTTTTTTTTTTTTTTCTCCAAGCAGATCCAGTCCTTGTCTGGGCAGGGTTGGAATGTAGCAAAATCACTGCTCTCTTCTTCCCTTCTGAGGCAATTTAACCCCCAAAAGGTGTTTCTCTTAAGCAATGTTCAGCTAGTAACTGTCCAACAGGGTTTTCATCCAGAAGTTGTTACATTCCTTGATTATTTGAATCATTTGGAGTACTGTGGAAATGTCACAGCATTCAGTGAAAACCGCTGACAGCTCTTCATATCCTTCCTGGGGTATCCCATTGTTGTTAAAAATGCAGTCAGCCTAAAATAATGTAATGAAAATAGGCAGAAACTCTCTCCGTCTCTCCCTCCCTCTCTCATCTAAATATAGTAAAAAAAAATACTTGCTTAGTTTTTAATAAAGACAGCTTTGCTTTACTACCTCGTGCATACTAATACAGTCTTCTTTTAATAACAAAGAAGAGAATATTCTTAAAATTGACTCTATCAGCAGTTAACTGGTTAGTGTCATGATACTTGATTTTATTGGTTACAACTGTGACAAAAGACATAGAATCATAAAATCACAGAATGGTTTGGGTTGGAAGGGGCCTTAAACATCATCTAGTTCCAGCCTCCATCTTCATTTTCAGCCCGAGTCACAGAACTGTGCAACCACTACCATCAAACTGTGAGTTTTTGGATATTTTATATATATATATATACACATATATACATATATATATATATGTATTTATATATAATCTAGACAAGAATATCCATATTTGTATTTGGATATTCTTTTTCTATCATGTTTTTTTTTTAATAGGGCTTTCCAGGTCTGTCTCAGATTCTGTGTAAGTATCCCAGCACCCAGAAGAGGCAAGGGAGCTGAGATATGAACCATATATGTGACATATGTGCCACTCCACACATGCAGCACCCTCATCTGATGTGCACATGTCTTACCCAACTGTTTTATACCTTGCCTTCAGGACATGTTGAAGGGAATATGCAGGAAGAGGAAGCACAGCTCCCTGAAATATCCTCCAGCCAGGCTTCCCTCACAGATTAGCTGTGATATATGACAGGGATTGCTCTCTGATAACCTGGCCCATGAAGCTATGCCATTGGGTTGCCATGTTCAAGGAAGGAAGAATCTCTTTTTCTGCAGAGGGAAGATCTGATGAAAGTGAACATGAGTTATGAAGAGAGTGGCCTTCCAATGAAGCCCTAATGAAAACATACAGCAAGCTGGAGAACTGTTGAAAGCAGGAGGCTGTGGAAAGTGTGGTGCACTATGTACTGTGTTTGTGTTATGGGCATCATGAGTTGTTCTTGGATGGTGTGAGTTCTTATCCAGCAGAAAACAACAGCTCTCTGCAGTCACACTCCAACTCTCTCTCTTTGGTAAGGTATGTCCTCTTTGACAGCAGAAATAATGCCCCAGTGAAAAGCTTGCCCAAAGCTTTTTTAGCTCCACATAAGTGTTTCCCTGCTGTCTTTCCTTGTTTATCTCTAATTGCTGTTACACTCATTAACTTCACCTCCAGAATGAGCAGCTGGAATTAGCCTGTTTCCCTGCAAAATATCTAAACCTGGCAGAAAGGTGGCCAGACCTGACACATCTTCCCATAGCTGCTGGTTCATGAGAGCAAGGAACCAGCTAGCCACCGAGGGTCAGAACCTGCTTCAAGCAGGCCACCTCCTGCACAGTGCTGTGGTGAGCCTGGATCAGTGAAGGATACACCCACTGCAGGATTGACAGCAATTTGGGTAGCGTTTCCTTTCTGTCCTTTCATGGTAAGAGACTGTAAATTTTATCACGAGTGCACAGGTGTGACAGTGTTGGGTTATCATGCTTGTTTTTATTATAGCTGTTAAGGTCTTGGGTGTCTCGAAATACTATTTGCTTTCATGAGGAAAATGCCTCTGCTGTTCTGCTGGGAGCTTCTTCTGTGCAATGTGTTTTCCCCAGGGAAGGTGTTTGAACCACCCAAGTGAAAAATGTAGAGAAAGACCCTCTAACAAAAGGACAAGGTGCATTTGCCAAGTTCCAGCTGGTTGCCTGGATGGTGGGACCTGGGCAAAGGGAATTCTATGTCTGGTGGGGAGGGCTTGTCCCCAGGTAAGGTGGAGGGGATGGCTGTGCCTGCTGCCAGGGAGAGTAGTCCATCTCAAGTGTCCTTGAGAGTTCAGCAGTTTAAGGAAGGTGACCTGTGTGATTATTGTTAAATATTTCTGTTTCCACTGAGGGGGTCAAAACCAGCTTCCAGAAAGAATGGGAAAGAATGAATTAACTCCCTGAACTTCAGAGTACATCTTGGTCTGTTCTTCAGGGAAGTTTAGTTGTTAATTTATTCAGATCAATTCACCTACCTCCAGCTGTCTTAAAATGCTTTCAGAAGAAGGGGAATATTCATTCTAACAAAAATAGTACACTCCAAAGCTATAAAATTAAGGCTGGTTACTAATTATTCTCACCTCTGTAACAGAAGAAATTACAGAAGGCATTAAAGCAAAGAGGGCAAGGAAATAAATGTGAATGACTCATATCACAGTTTTCAAGGAGAAATTTAGTTAAAAGATAGAACCTAAAGATTTCAGATGAACCTAACCAACCAAGCCACAATATAGATAAAATTTAAGGCTGATATAAAGAACCCACAATGGAAAAGAAACCTGTAGCATCTGTAAACCTGCCAGGATGAAATTAAAGGAAGCTGATCAGAGTGTGGCCATGTCATAAAATGTGAGAAGACAGATAATGATCCAGATAAATGCCATGGCAAATGTAATCATGTCCTATTAGAGATCCACATCACAGCCTCACCTGCAGCACAACATTCAATTCTGTTTGCAGAAGGATTTTTAAAATAAAAGCTACTGAGAGAAGCAGGTAAAAGATAAGCCAGACAAATGGCAGGCAGGGAGTGTACAGGTAAGAGGGGATGCAGGGGATGTGCTTAGAGACCTGAAGAGAAATCTTGCACTTCTGTGTACTTTTAACACAGGAGCAAGTGTTTTAAGTCAAAAGGTATAAAATCTGATGTATTGAAAAGGCAATACACAGTTTCACTGAGGAACCACTTGTCTTCAGGTGCTGCCTGTTTGCTGGACAAATGTATCAGGGACTAGAAAAGATGTAAAAAAGCTTCACCTATAAAAATTGTTTGAGCTGCCATAAATGATTGCCAGCCTCAGAAATCTATTTCTTACATCGAGAGCAGACCCTGGGGAACTGCAAATGTACCAAAGGTTTTCTAGGCACCATATGGTGGTTATGAAAGAACCTAACACAGGCTTATTTTTGAGTCAGAAGAATGGAAGAGAGGAGGGCTAAATCTTGGAAAGCAGCATGTTCATGGTTATGAAACCCAATGTGGTAGACAAGGCTCAAGCCCTTGGCACTTCAGCAACACTCCTGGCTCCTTCTCTATTTATAAGTGTTCCACCAGAGGGGCATTAATCAAATGAGAAAATACTCTTCTGCTCCAGCCTAGGAGTGAAGAAACTGTCACGACAAAAGAAAAGCAAATAGAGCTATTTTAAGATGTTGGAAGAGGCATTAAATGCAGCCATGTACTTGCAGAAGGTTGTTGCCTTGGCTGCTGTCTCTTGTCCTGGGCTGTGAGAGCCGTCGAAGCCCAGCCTTGCCCCAGGCAGGCAGCTCTGCAGAGCTTGTGTCATCCTTTGATAAAACAAAGGCTGATAGTGCACAGCTACCTACAGAAATGCTGGCAAAGCATTTCAGAGAATGTTGATAAAAGCAGACTGAGTGCCTTTAGGACATCTGCCTCGCTGTGATCTCCTGCCCCGTGTCAGGGAGACACCGTGTGATGGTTTTCTGTAAAGCCACTAGAAAGAGTCCAAAGGAGGGCTGTGAAGATGGTAAAGGGTCTGGAGGGGCCATACAAGGAGCAGCTGAGCACACTAGGTCTGTTCAGTCTGGAGAAGAGGAGACTGAGGTCAGACTTCACTGGGGTCTGCAGTTTCCTTGGGAGGGGCAGTGGAGGGGCAGCTCTGATCTCTGCTCTGTGTGAGCAGGAACAGCATCCAGGGAATGGCTGGAGCTGTGCCAGGGCAGGCTCAGGTTGGATCTCAGCAAAAGGTTCTTCCCCCAGAGGCTGGTTGGGCACTGCCCAGGCTCCCCAGGGCAGTGGGCACAGCCCCAAGGCTGCCAGAGCTCCAGGAGGGTTTGGACAATGCTCTCAAGGATAGGGTGGGATTGTTGGAGTGTTCTGTGCAGGGCCAGGAGTTAGACTCTATGGTCCTTCCAACTCAGGAGATTCTGTGATTCTATGGTTTTACTAGTGCTGGCACTGTCCTTCTCCATGGCATTCCCAGCACCTCTGCTTCCTTCCAACTCTGGGAATCCCCACAAGCTTCCATGTTTGGGAAGGGTGGGGTTATGTGGTTTAACTGCCTGCACCCTGCTCAGCAGGACAGAACCCACTGGGGCTTTGGTTTTATGATGGGTAGAAGTGCTACAAATCATCAGTGATTTGCTCATGACATTCCTCTGATAAGCTCACACCCAGTTTGGCAAAACCCAGCTCCTCTGTGTGTTCCTTGTAGGAAAGAAAACTTTCAGGAATACTTCCAGGTTGGCTTTACCTGCTTTTTAGCAGTAGCAGGTTACAAAGAGGTCATGGGAAGAGGGGTCCTGCTGCAGGGCCATGTCCATCAGAGGAGCAGAGTAACTCAGCAAGCTCAGCCCAGCTGAGCTCAGCTCACACTGTTTGTTTCAGGTTAATGATTCCTATGGGAGAGAGTCAATGGGAGGGAGAAAGAGTACTCAGACATTCTCACTTTTAGCAAAAAAGATATATTTGGCACATTGGAAAAATGCATTTCCAAGCTAGTGGTGGTTTCCTTGCTGTGCCACAGTCCCTGATGTTGCCTGCTTCATTAATTCCTTTATATCCTCGATATGAACAATCTTAAGGACAAGCAGACTTATTTAAGTAGGTCACACTTGAAACTGATCTTTTATTGTTCCAGTGTTTCTATTATTTAGTAATTAAACCAAATGGATCTGAACCCAATAGCAGAATTTGACACTGAATAGTTAATTCTGCTGTAAAACCTGCAAAATCCCTGGGAAGAGCTGCTTCAGGTGTCAGAGCTTCAGTGCAAAGGATAAAGGTTTATTTTTGTTCCCCTGTGGTTCAGATCAGGGACGTCCAATCTACTGAACACAGATACAGTTTCAACTACTTATTGAAGTTGGAGTCTATTGGTAAAACTAGAATAATACTTCAGAAAATATAAATGCTAAAAAGAGCAAGCTTGAAGAATTCCCTGCTGAGGTATTACCTTACTGCCTTCTGGAGAGCAATTCTGCCCCAGAAAATGAAATAGAGAAAGATCCAGCTGTAAGGGGATATTGCACAAAGGGGAGAACAGAAGATTTTCCTTTAAAATAATAATTTGAAAAAATTTTAATAACTGGTTTTATTTAATTTTTAGCAAATATTTTCTGCAAACCTCTGAAAAAGCTTTGTCAATCCATCTGTCCAACAGTAAATTTGTACAAAAGATTTTCGTTCTTCAATTTGTCCAAACTTGAAATGAAGTGCACTAAAGAGTGCTCTGTGCCTTGCTGTCAAAAGTTGCCAAAAATTAATTAGAGTGCCTCCCTGATGCATGACCTGAAAGCCCCATGTTTTAACTGCTTTTCCAGCTACTGAGATCTTTGGGATTTTTGCACTGCTCCCTTGATTGCAGCAGTATTTAAGAAGCAATGATAATATGAAATGACACTGTTTGAAATGATGATGACCCATTATAAAGTGCAAATAGATTAACAGAAAACCACTTACAACTAGGAACAGCAGAAGCATTAGTTGTCTTTGTCAAATGCCAAGCTATAAAACTTTCTAAAGCACCAGCTAAACAAGAAATGGAAGGCCAGATGAAAACTAGGCATCCTTATTGAAATCCATGATTGCTTCCCACAGTTTTCCACCATCGGGCAAATGCCTGGCTTTGACTTCCATCTCCTGGAACTGAGTGCTTTTGCCAGTTTAGGCTGTATATCCTAAATTTTACTGAATGTTGTGAGCTCGTTTAACTGGTTGGCCAGGAAGTGACTTCCCCAATAGGAAAGGGTAGGATCAGCTTGTTGGAAGCCAGATTTAGGTGATGCTGTGCCCAGGGGAGTGCTGAGCCACCTTCAGCTCCTGTCACAGGACGGCGCATTCACCCTCTAGAAATTATCACCCTGTTTATAGTTTAATACATATCATAGAGTCAGGGATTGGTTTGGGCTGGAAAGGACTTTAAAGGTCATTCCTTTCCACCCCCCTGCCCTGGGCAGGGACACCTTCCACTAGCCCAGGTCTCTCCAAACCCCCTCCAACCTGGCCTTGGACACTTCCAGGGATGGGGCAGCCACAGCTTCTCTGGGCAGCCTGTGCCAGAGCCTCCCCACCCTCACACTCTTTCATTACCAATGTAATGAAAATTATGGATTAACCTTTTCAGTGTGCACTGAGACACACCAGCTCCTCATTCATTCCCAGTGACGTGCTCACTGTTCCCTGAACCATGAAAACCTGCAACTTGGGCATTTACCTGTGAAAGCCACACACTTCTTTTCCCTGTCTAATTCAAATTTCCCTGTCTGATACCAGCTAAAGGGTGGTGTTCAGGTGATGCCCGTTGTTCCAGCTGAGGACTCTGTGCACTGTCAGCTCGTGCTGCCAGAAATCATTATCCCTTCCTTGCTTTGGTCTCCAGTAGCAACACAGATTTCTCCCCATCTCTGGTGTTCTGACAGAAGCCCTGAAAATTTATATATAGTTTTTTGATGAAAATCCTAGAAGTAAACAAATTCTTACAGTTATGGAAATAGCAGGGATTTTGAAGCCTTTGAAGACTAGCATGCTTTTCAGGAGGGTGATGGAAGAAATCACTGAGTTTTGCCTTAAATGCCTGCAGCCCCCCTGGTGTTCAGGGACAGCAGACACTACGAGCACCATTTGAAATAATCGATGACTCAGCAGCTTGCTCTGCCTCTCCCAGGGTGATGGGCTCATGAGCCATTGATCTCTCATCCAATATGCAATTATACATCTCCCTCTTCCACTCTTTCCCCGGGGTTGTGCCCACGATTAGCACGGATTGATTCCATACCAGTGGGGAGCTGGGTGTGTTTTCATGTTTGGGGGGGATGCACAGAATTTACTCCACAGAGCCTGGGTGTCAGCCACTAAAGGGAAGCACATTTCATGGGTAATGGAAGTGGAGGGTCAAAGGGAACAAACTGAGGCTTTCCTTCATTCTGCTTCGTTCTCATATAGCACAGCATCACTAAGACCTCCAGGGAAAGGACAAAAATGCTCACAGAATTTAGCTGACATCCAGAAGAGGAATTAGTGTGTTGGAAAAACAGTGTCTTTTAAATTGTTCTAATTTCCAGATTCATATTCTGAGCTAGTTTTCCATGCTGGTATTATCATGAAGTTGGGAGGCTATTATTGGAATTCCACCCTCTGATACAGCCATTCCATTTTGGTGCTGTGCACTCCATATGACCTTTTTAATATTCTGTTGCTTGACTGCTGCCTATTCTTACTCTTTTTGCTATTTACAGTTTTTCAGCCCCATAGGGAAAGAATAACTGCACTGACTATTAATGACAATATAGACTGCTAGAATGAGCAAAATTGTTCCTCAAACAGCTACAGCCAGTGCATTTATGAAGTTTAGGATGTAGAGCAGACTCATCACAATGGTAGTCCTCAGCTCTATTCCCAGTGAAGTTTCTGAGTGTTTTGCCATCATCTCGTTCATTTGCAGAGAGCAGGAACAGCACCAAAGAGCTGTTCCAACACCATTTACAAGACCATGTAAAATTGTAAAGAAAATGAGAATTACAAATACAGGCTTAGTGGGGTTTTCCTCCTGAAGTTCATCACAAGTAATAAGAAGTGAAGCCTTAAAAATGTGAAGCTAAGAAAGAACAAGAATATGCATTAAAAAAAAAATCAGGATCAGGAAATTAAGATTAAATTTATATGCCTGGACAGCAAAATTGAGATCAGAAAGGTACACTGGGATTTTCAGCACAACTATTTCATGGCATGAGAGCAGTATCAAATAGGAAGGAAAACTGGCAGAAACCTTTTGGTCTCTCTGGCCCTCAGTGCCTGGCCCATGTGTCCTGCCCTCTGGTCCCCTCTGAGCACCCAGAGTAAATCTATGGTACTGAAAGGTTGGGAGTGCCAGGAGACACCTCACCCTGCTCTGGAAGGCTGACTCAGGAGATAAGAGATCTGTCCTGCTTTCAAAAGTTTATTTTAAAGAAGTGAAAGTTAGCAGAATTTTGAAGATGTGTTATTGACAGTGTTGTGTACCTGGCTGAAACCCAAAGAATGGATTTAGAGCAGAGAATTAATAGTATGTATGATAACAGGCCATTGCAAATTTATGAAGTTTGTGTTTATGAAGAAGTTCTTTTACACCTGCCTGAGTGATACAGAGCAAATATATATCCTTCTAGTACTTAGAGGGGACTTATAAAAAATGAGAGTAACTTTTTACATGGACAGATAGTGATAGGACAAGGGGGAATGGCTTCAGATTAAAAGAGAGGAGATTTGGATTAGATATTGGGAAGAAATTCTTCCCTGTGAGGGTGGGGAGGCCCTGGCACAGGTTGCCCAGAGAAGCTGTGGCTGCCCCATCCCTGGAAGTGTCCAAGGCCAGACTGGACAGGGCTTGGAGCAACCTGGGCTAGTGGAAGGTGTCCCTGCCCAGGGCAGGGGGTGGGACTGACTTGGTCTTTAAGGTCCCTTCCAACCCAAACCATTCTGTGATTCCATGATACTTGCACACTTAAAGAAGCAGAAAAGGAATATGAGCTTAATGTACAGTAGGATTCTTTTTATTTTTCTCTCTGTTGCATTACTGACTTCAAGATGTGAAGGGCAGCACTCCTGGGCTGTAGAGTGTTTTTCATTTGCTTGTTCAGCATCTGGCACAGGACAGAAGCTGTAACACTCATAGTTTTAAAGAATCATAGAATCAGTAAGGTTGGAAAATACTTCCAAGATCATCAAGCCTTCAACCAAATCCCACCATGGCCACAAAGTGCCATGTCTGCTCTTTTTTTGAACACTTCCTGGGATGGTGACTCCCCCACTGCACTGGGCAGCCTGTTCCAATGCTTAAACACTCTTTCAGTGAAAATTTTTTTTCCTAATATCCAGCCTGAACCTCCCCTGGTGCATCTGGAGGCTGTTTCCTCTTGTCCTACTGCTTTTTACCTGGGAGAACAGACTGACAACCCCTCTTGCTCCACCCTCCTGTCAGGGAGTTGCAGAGAGTGAGAAGGTCCCTTGTGATCCTCCTTTTCTCCAGGCTGAGCCCCCCCAGCTCCCTCAGCCACTGCTTATATTTGTGCTCCAAACCAAAACATCTCCAAAGTGACAAACAGAGGAGAGACATGAGCTTTGGCTTATATTTGTGAGCTTATATTTGTGCTCCAAACCAAAACATCTCCAAAGTGACAAACAGAGGAGAGACGTGAGCTTTGGCTGAAGGGAGAAAATGCCCCTTCACTGTGAGCTGCCTGAACCAGGTTTAGTCTCTAATTTCTCCACATGTGGATGCAGACTTGTGCACCTTCTCAGGTCTGTGCTTGGGGGAGAAGGTTAGATTGGCTCAACCACAGGCTGTGTGTCCTCGTAAAGGTCGTGTGTGAGCCCACAGGATCATAGGCTGGGATTAAGAGTAAGGTCTCCCACTGCTTAATTCTTTTGGTGCCTGGTCTGTCATGAAGAAAATTACTACAGAGCACAAAGATGGGAGAGGAGAGACCCACGCTGTTGATTGACTTTGCAATATCATACACAGAGGGCATGGGGAGCAGTGCCCAAAGAGGGGCTCTGAGCTTGTACAGGGAAATCTGCAATCACAACGACAGGGATTACATCCTTCTGTATTTCTCCCTTGTCTGATCTAATCTAAAGCCTGAAGGCTTCTTGCTGGGTGAAAATTGCATGTGGAAATAGAATCTAGATAAGATGCTTGTCATCTTAATATCAAAGCACCCGAGTCCAGGATGAAAATGACAGGGGTTTTTTTTAGGAAAAGAAAGACTTTTCCTTCTGTGGGGCTCTGTGAAGAGTGTGATTCAAATTGTCCCCAGTTGTTGGAGTGAAGAAAGTCAGAAAGTCAGTTGGGTTTCAGAAACATGGTCATGGCGTGGTGGAACTAAATTAACTATGACAAATTCATTATCTCGTGGTTTTATATGTGTTTTTAGCAACTTCATCTCACCACATAAAATACCTGCAAACATACCTCCATCACTGATTCTGTGTTTATCTGGATTTTATGGAAACAGCTGGCATTAACTGGTTCCTGCCACTCCTGTCACACCTCTTGGCTTTCTGCAAAAGCTGCTCAAAAATCGGCACCAGGCTGAAAGTGCCTTGCACAGAGATTTTTCATTTAGAAATAATGGCTTTTAGATTTGCTTTCCCCAAATTATTTAACACCATGGCTCAGAGTATTCCAAACAACTCGCAGACCCCCTCGTGGCACAGGTGAAAGAGCAGCACATTGCCCCAGGCACAATGTTTAGACCACACACCTCTCTGGGTGGTGTTTGGTTTCAAGGCAAAAATAAATGCATTTAGTAGCAGTTGTGTTGGGGTTGTCTTTGAGGATCGCTGGCAAGAGAAAAAGGATGATAGGCAGGTGCCACAATGACTGATAAGTGGAGGAGAGCAGTGCAGGAGCCTTGGTTTGGGCCAGAGCTACTGCATGAGCAAAGGCAGATGCCTATAAATAAAGTACATCAGATGTAGAAGCTGATAAGGAGAGAGGAGAGCGTGAAAAGTGTGCTCTGTGAGCCAAATGAAAACATATGGCTAAAGCTTGGGTTGTGTGTACTGCAATTAACACTGTAAAGGTTATCTGAATATTTCCCCCCCATAGCAAGGACCAGAAATATTCCTTTTATCCCAGAATTAACAGAAACAAGAAAAATACAGACTCTCCAGGAGTCTGTTTGCAGCCCAGTCCCCAGGGAGAGGAAGGGAGAGGGTGAGACACCCCTGACATTCAGCAGAGGAATCCCAGTTATGCCTCCTCTTTGCCAAGTCCAAATCTGTCTCTTGTGAGAATGTTGCTGGATTGGTAACGTTCAGCATCAAGGAATTTGTGCACAGCAAGGCACTGGCTCCCAACTGGAGGTGGCTGAGGGCTGATTTCAGGGGCTAAAGGGAAATCAAGAACCTTTCTCTCCTCCACCAACCCTGCTGCACAAGGAGGATCCTTTCTCTAAAGCTCTTTCTGCTTCACATTTGCCCTAATCAAAGAAAAGGGACTCGTGTCCTTGTTAGCCCGTGGAAGGGCTCTCTGATGCAGGTGCAGGAATTCTCAAAGCAGTTGGGGTGGGTTAGTGGTTCCTCTTGCAAGGAACTGCCTGTGTTAGAATTTTTCTGGGCAATTTTGGCCCCTCAGCCATGAGATACCATAGTACACAAATGAGGATGATGCAGTGGCTGCTAATGAGAGCAGGTTGAGGTACAGAGTATATTCCACCTGATTTATAGCTCCTCTAGCATCAGAACCACCTGGGTAGAAGACAAACCCAAAGAAGTTTTCCTGCCTGTCCTAAGGCAACTCCAAAGCCTGTCCAACCCCTGGTGGGGACTTCTGTGTGTCAGTGATTAACTCCTGGCTTTGTGTTCTCTGTGGCACCTTGCAGAGCTGGCACAGTTGGTCTGGGGCACCTTCTTTTGACGGGATGGGCCACTGTGGTTCTGAGAAACACAGGAATTGAGATGTATTCTGTGGCACTACAGATTAATTTATCAATGCAAGAACTGGGGAAACTGAGAGTAATGTTCTTTGAAGCATCTCTAACTCAGGTCTGCTGCTGAGGGAGGCATTAAAGCAAACGCTGTATTGCAAAACCACCAACAGTGTGATATCCCAGCTGCTTCTGCATACCCTTGTATTTGCTCTTCAGCACTATGATTTTACAGGAAATAAGTGAGACAGGGATCACAAAAGAGCTCAAATATTGCTCCTGGATGATGTTCTGTGGAGTGCTCACTAGCAGCCTGCCTCCTGGTAGCCTTCTGGTTTTGGGTTTCTCATAGCTAATAAATAGATTTAAACCCAAGCAAAGGGCAAATTGCACAATTTTCTGATATTTCTTCCCACATAAGCAACTGCTGGAAAATCCTGGCTTGACAAAGAACTGTCCAAATCCCACTGCCCTCCTATTCCCCTGAGACAAATCGAGTGCTTAGAGCAAGCTAATATCCCTTTGGGATCTGGATTATTTGGTCTCTGCACATTGCACAGTTCTTAATGCCCCAATTCCTCAAGTATTCCTGGGAGCCCTGAAAGCCAGTGGGGGCTGGACCTGTCTCAAGCTCCAGAGAGCTCAGTGAGGAGGCCCTGGCACAGATTGCTCAGAGAAGCTGTGGCTGCCCCATCCCTGGAAGTGTCCAAGGCCAGGTTGGACGGGGCTTGGAGCAACCTGGGCTAGTGGAAGGTGTCCCTGCCCATGGCAGGGGGTGGAATGAGATGGTCTTTAATGTCCCTTCCCACCCAAACCAGTCTGTAATTCCACAGTTCTATGACATCCACCCTTCAGCTGCTGAGGATCAGCTGCACCTCCATGTGAGGGAGGAACTGTCCCCTCTGTCTGAGGCTGGATAGTTTCTCTGTTTGATCCCTAAACATGCCTTTCATGCATCCCCTGCTCACAGGGGAGGATCAATACACACTACAGCTCTTTCTAGTATTTTTTTGGGTTGCCAAGGAGACAGTTGTCTGTTTACACTTTACAATCCTGGCATTTGGGCCTGATTCCTCCAAGAAATAGTCTGGGGTGGGTTTCTTTTTTCCTCTCAACCTTGTAATTCCCCAACATCCCATCTCCCTACCTGTGCCCTCCCCTGTCATTTCTCTCAGCACTTGGAGAGTCCTGATCAGGAGAGGGGAATGTCCTGGGATGGAGAGGGCAGTGGGCTGGTCAGGATCTGCTCCTGGGATAGAAGAACCATTTGTCACAGACCTGGGTCTCCACACCCACACTCCAAAGGATTTTTCCCCAAAACTAAGTGACCAGGTACAATGTTTCAAAGTAGCTACAGGATAACATGTAAAGACACACTGTCACACAACACACGACTATGTTACATATTCCTGCTGTGCCCTAGTGTGGATAAAGAGTGAGAATCAGCCA
This sequence comes from Manacus candei, assembly GCF_025592945.1. Taxonomy (NCBI): domain Eukaryota; kingdom Metazoa; phylum Chordata; class Aves; order Passeriformes; family Pipridae; genus Manacus; species Manacus candei. The sequence goes on from NW_026138084.1 coordinate 2,325,863, forward strand.
GTATCTCTTTCCTTTTTGGTTCATCCTTGGCCATGACCTATTTTTCTGTCATTTCATGGTCACAAGGAAATTGCACCCTAAGAAATTCTGTGTGTACCATCTTTTTCCTTTCCCTTCCCTTCCCTTCCCTTCCCTTCCCTTCCCTTCCCTTCCCTTCCCTTCCCTTCCCTTCCCTTCCCTTCCCTTCCCTTCCCTTCCCTTCCCTTCCCTTCCCTTCCCTTCCCTTCCCTTCCCTTCCCTTCCCTTCCCTTCCCTTCCCTTCCCTTCCCTTCCCTTCCCTTCCCTTCCCTTCCCTTCCCTTCCCTTCCCTTCCCTTCCCTTCCCTTCCCTTCCCTTCCCTTCCCTTCCCTTCCCTTCCCTTCCCTTCCCAAACCTCCCCAAATCTCTCCAAACCTCCCCAAATCTCCCCAAATCTCCCCAAACCTCCCCAAATCTCCCCAAACCTCCCCAAATCTCCCAAACCTCCCCATCCCCTCCCAAAACCTCCCCTCCCAAAACCTCCCCAAACCTCCCGTCCCCAAACCTTCCCAAACCTCCCCTCCCAAACCTTCCCAAACCTTCCCTCCCCAAACCTTCCCCAGCCTTCCCAACCCTTCCCTTTCCCTGCTGGCTCTGGTCCAGGGCCATCCTTATCCCCCACAGCTCTCCAGACACAGATAGAACAGCTGCCCAGTTTGGAGTGTGTGCAGCCTGAGTAACATGAGAGCCACAAATCCTCAGGAGGCTGATACTCAGTGAGGAGAAAGCAGATGCTTGTGCAGAGCTGGAGAAAGGCAGCAGATCCACATTGCTAGACGAGGGTGGGTACATGTTTTTGTGTGTCAGATCAAAGTGGGAGACGGTGAGAAGCTGAACCTGGGAAAAGGAGGCTGCTGTTCTGGAATATTATGGGTTGTGAAGGCAGGGATGGCAACAGAGCACAGGGTTCAGACAGAGGGATCAAGACAATACTGAAAGCATCTCTGCCTCTGGAATACGTTCTAGGCTGAGAACACATGTTGCTAGGAAACTTTTATATTAAAAGACATTCATCTTTAAGCCCTGAGAAATAGTAATAGCTTCTCCTCTGTGCTAGGGAAGCTCTTTTAATGTCAGTCCTGACGTTACTGAGACAAGTAATATGTGAGAGCGAGAAAAATACCTTGAATTATCTTGGACCAAGATTAAAATCTAACATGATTTTTAGAGAGCCTGCAGTGTTTAAATGAGCTTTAGTCACTCTGGTCTGATCAGTAGGACACTGATAAAACATAGAACCATAGAACCATAGAATCCCCTGAGCTGGAAGGGACCCACAGGGATCATCCAGTCCAACCCTTGGCCCTGCACAGGACACCCCAACAATCCCACCCTGTCCCTAAGAGCATTGTCCTGAAATCTGTCAGACTTGAGGCCATGACTACTGCCCTAGGGAACCTGTTCCACCCTCTGGGAGAAGAACCTTTTCCTAATATCCAGTTTAAACCTCCCCTGACACAGCTCCATGCCACAGTGGCCATGTTTTGTTCAATGTTATATGTAATAGGAATTGAAATGTGTCTGCAAAAAGTTTTAGTTGTTCCAATGCAGAAGATAACTTTGACTTGTGGCAAGATTCAACAAGTGTCTGAGAAGGAGGACAGGGAATCCAATTCCTTCAGGTTATCATATTGCCACCCAAGGGTTTTCTGCCTTTCAGTGTTCCCATTTCATACAAGTTCTGTACACAAGTCTCAGTAGGTCACAGACACTCCTTTGAAAATCATCAAATATCTCTTCTAACATCTTTCCAACATATTTGCTGATGGCAAAGACCTCCTTCCTGAGCAGAGAAATCTGGAGAAAAGAGTGGAGCTACTTAAGGGCTTCCCTGATCAAATGAGACATGGAAATCTGGTTGTAGTAGTTCCTAATCCCAACACTGTAAGATGATATTACCTATTTTTCTTGTGTGCATTTTGTTCACTCTTTTTCCTTTGTTGGGGGTCGTTTTTCCTTCCTTCCCTCCCTGGCTCGAGGTATTGCCATCCTAACAGTCCCAGACTGATCTGATTATCAACCCTGAGATGCCTGATGGTTGGAGTGGCAGCTTCAGCACCTCGCTCTCGCTGCTGCCACACTCTCCATCATGCCAGTTCAGTCAGGGAATTGTGCAGTAGTTGCTGCTTTTATTCTGCCAGTGTGGTCTCTCCTTCTATGCCCTGGGCACAACTGACTTATTTCCCATGCTAAATTCAGAATTTAAAATATGTTATATGACATATAATGGTCCCCTTCAAAATAAACAAAGGGCAAAAGACCCCCCCCAAACACTACTGGTAGAAGTTTTCTGAATAACTGTAATGGACTTCAGTTGTTGCAATCACTATGGGACATGTCCCAGGGTGTTGGGACCTTTCCCATAGTGTGTTCAGCCTCTATCTCTGCTCTGGGGATGCACTGCAGTTCTGAATTATTCACTGAGAGGGGAAAACACCCTGCTGGAGTTGAGATTAAACATGTTAAATGAACCTAAAAGTGACATCTTTAGAGTTCTGTGCAATGAAGGTTGTCGGGGGTTTTTTCTGGGTGAAAATGATGGCCTTTATCACATCAGCTGACACAGCTGGGAAAAGCAGACATGTTTTTAGACTTTACCTAATCATAAATAAAGACCTGGCTAGTGAAAATAGAGTGGAAATGGCAACCTGAACCTGTGGGATGGGGCGGGACTTCTGAAGGTGTTCCTGCCTTGGGGATCAAGACTGTCAGCACTTGTAGTACACTGCTGTCTTTGTGACTTTCTCTTGCCTGCCATATACTTCTCCTAGTGTTTCCAAAAAGGGATAGGGGTTAATTTAACCTCTGGGAACATACCAGAGCAGGAACCATCACTGGGTTTGGTGCTGGTTTGCCCACGTGTGTCCTGCCCAGAACAGAAATGAGCAACACCAGAGGTTTGTGGACCAGATGTGTATGTCCATAGAGGCCCTGATTCTGCAGGGGGTTATGCAGGAGTGTGGCACTTGCACAACTCACCTCATTAAAAAAAGAAATCTGCAAAGAGATTGCAAAATTGTATCCCACTGTGCTGGCATTGATAGTCAGTTTGAATTTCCTGGTCTATTTGTATGAAATCCAATGTAGCAGCTTTTCAGGAAAAACATTTGCTACATGTTTGCCAAAAGTACCTGTAACATGGAGGTGTTCTTTGTACCTGGTTCCAAAGTGAGAAGATCATTGAAATATTGGCAGTAGAGATAAGTAGCCGAATATGCACTCTATTAACAAGGAATTGTTCAAATTTTTCCATTCATGTATTTATTTAAAATATTTATCTAATGATATGTCCCTTCAAGGACATGATGCATCTGCAGGTCAAAGTACAGACACGCATGGAGTTGGACTCAATGATCCTTATGGGTCCCTTCCAGCTCAGGATATTCTGTGATTTCATGGTAACCAGTGGGATGGATGAGTAGATCTGTACTGCAGGATCACGAGTTGAATACTATGTGGATAATTACTGTATTGCAAAGAATCTTTCTCTCAGTGCCCTACTCCTCTGCCACCTATAAGTAGGAGAACATAAGTAGATACATAATTAATTATGGCAGGATGAAGGGAGATCAGTAACCTTTGAAACCATTCTAATGCTCACACATTATAGCAACACCTTCTCTCATGTGCCACTTGGTGGAGCTTAGTGATTTTGGCTATCACATACATTGTTCTGCAAACTTTGATTACACAATCAGTTGTCACTGGGTCTTGAAAATGGGCCAAATCCCTACCAAGGAAGCAAACCCAAAAGTGTACCATAAGTTCTAAACAAATGAAATGCTGGTGCCCAGCTGGTAATGACTTTGGTAACCATCCCTTCTCTTGAAATCAGTAAAATACCCAGTGTTTTAATTTCAAAGGAGGAGTTAAAATACGAGCTTAGGATCTTGGAATTCCTGACATATAGGATGGGTAGAGTTATGTCACATTTGGTTTATCTTTCAGATTTAGAATAGTTTTATTTTCCCTGACAGAATTTTGGGAATGTGTAGATGTGTCTGGGTGGGAGACCTCACGTTTGTTTGAAAGCATGTTTTTACTCAACAAAGACAGGGACAATGATCCATAGTCAAACAGGGAAATTATTGCATTGCACACCATTTCTGCCTTCATTTAAATCAATGGCCAGTCAGTTCAACTAAACCAGAACTGGGACCTTGGCTAATTATGTGCTCAGACTTGTGCTTAGAGCTACCTGGAAATTCAGGATATTACAGTGATTTGGTTCTGTTATCATCTAAACTATCTGTTGTTAAATATAAATTAGTTGCTCTACAAATCTTAATGAGTCCTAATTTTGTATGTTTGCCTAATACTTTCCTTATTCTAAATCATCAGATGAATAATACTGTCCAATGAGTGCTATGTGGTGTTTTGGGGATTCTGAATTTTAACACCTGAACCTGAACTCCAGACCTTGGTGTTTGGTACCCAAAGTGAGATCTGTTGCTTTTATTGTTGTAGGTATGTTGTAACTAACAGGTCTCAATGGCTCCTCCTAAGCCCTTTCTCATGCAGGATGCCTGAGCAGAGTCTTGAGAGATCAAGGTTCCATGTGCAGCCTTCTGTTGTTGTCAGGGAAGAGCAGGAAAAAGAAGAGAGAATTCAGCCCTGGAATCTATTGTATGCAGTCTGAGGTATCTTCAACGGATTTTCTGGCTTCCTCTTGGGAACTGGAAACAGTAATTGCAGCTTCTTTACACCGTGGTATTGCTCAATATCTCTTTTGTTGTGTTGGACTGACAGATGAGAAGCAATTTTTTGACATAGCAATGTGCTGTACGTATTTATCAAATACTGAGAACTGGTATCAACATTCCTCTGGAGCAGCATTTCACAAAGTGTAAGAGAAAGAACAAAATTCTGTCAGGATCTCTAAAAGCAGTTCAGAATTGGCTGTGACTCCCTGAAACCTGCACCAGTGGCTGGTGTCCACTGTGTCTCCACTAATACTTACTAGAAGGAAAAAAGCCACACATGTAATTCTGCCCAAAAGGATGATGCAGCTTAAAGTGATTTAGCCTGGAGAAAATGAAGCTCAGGGGGGACCTTTTTGCTCTCAGAAACTACATGAAAGGAACGTGTAGCCAGGTAGGGTTTGGTCTCTTCTCCAAAGTAATAAGTGACAGGACAAGAGGAAACAGCCTCAAGTTGCCCAGGAGAGGTTTAGATTGGATATTAGGGAAAATTTCTTCCCCAAAAGAGATGTCCAGCTCTCGCAGGGGCTGCCCAGGGCAGTGGTGGAGTCACTGTCCCCAGAGGGATTTAACAGATGTGTGAATGTGGACTTGAGGACGTGGTTTAGTGGTGAACACAACAGTGCTGGTTTAGTGTTTGAACTCAATGATCTTAGAGGGCTTTTCCAACCTTAGAGATTCCATGACTTTTTCAGATGTTTTCAGGGGAGCAGGCAGAGAGAAGAGCAAGATTATACTGAGCAATTACATACGACTGTACTTGATGACATGAGGCCACCCCTCCTGTACAGCCCACATTCTGTGTCCTGCATTCATTCAATCGATGGACCTCTTTATCCTGATTATTTTGCCTATTTTCCAATGATCCCTTAGCATTCCAGAAGGGCAGTCAGGACTGAAAGGCCAGGTGCTGTGCACGTCAATCACCTTGGGACTGCGAAAAGCTCCTTGTCCTTCTTGTGACCCCCAAAACGGGCTTGGAGTTCTGTGTGTCCATGTGGTGACACCCCTCAGGAAGCCAGTGGCGAGTGCTGCTTACCTAAGAGCACTTCAAAATGAGGTGTCAGTGTGCTGGACAGGAGGGTGGAGGAGGAAGGCTGTTTGGAATTCCTCAGGTCTTTTGTTTGTGTGTGACACAGTCTCTATATAACTTATGTGGTTTACCTTTGTAAATATTGTTTTGACTTCAGGTGTTTGTGACTTTTGACTGTTCCTCTGAGTGGTGTGTTCAGAGTCCCTGGAACTAGTCAGGCAAACAGAAATCTCAAACCCGGTGCTGGTTCTGACTCGTTGATGACACGAGCCCAGTCACTAAATGGCCATGGCACCAAGGGAGGGGTCGTGCTGAGGTTTTGTGCTCTCACCACTCCTTCAGTTCACAGAAAAGCCAGGATCAAAGAACTCAGTGTAACGAGCAGCGTTGCGTGGAGACGAGATCAGCAGATGTTCTTATTAAACTTAGAAGAACTTATGCCCCATCTTTTATGTCAGGAGGAATAATGGCACTGTCATCATGTCTTAAATTGGCCTATTTTGCAACACAATGTGTTAGATGGGCTCTTTGATAAAATACAGCTCCATGCTAAAAATAAAAAGTAAAGGCTATTCACTTGCTCAACTTCAACATTACCATTTTGGAGAGTCCTAACCGTGCTATGAAGTGCTACATTCAACTCCTTGATTTGGTCTATTTTGCTCTGTTCTTTGTTTTGATCTAATCCTTACGTTGCTCTTTCCATCTATTTTGTTTTCATTATAAAGGTACCTCAGGGATCGTAGCAGGAAATGGCACAAAAAGGGGGAGAGGTTTTCAAAAAACCCAACATGCTGTTTGAACTCTTGCAATCCCCGTGGCCACACAGGAGCACTGGGAAATTAATTGGGTCATTCATTTGGGTTTATGGCAGGCTCAAAGCCATCATTTCCTGGCAAATAAAAGCAGATAAATAATTCAATACAAACTTTGGAATTACGCAGTTATTTTAAAACAACTATTCATCCTCGGTCAGATTTGGGGTGGGAAAGGTGACAGCCTGCCTGCCTGAAAAATACACCTCACCTTCATGAAGTGGCATGGAGAGATGATGCTCCATGAAAATTGCATGGAATTGTAAAATGACTGTCATTTTGCTGACTCAGCTGCCCTTCAGGGAGGCCAGAGCACAGATCCCTGGGCACAGCTGCCTCCTGGGCCGGGGACCAGCGAGCACAGCTCATAAATCCGTACAGCAATGAAGACACTAATGCCCATTACTTCTGTGCAGCATCATTAAGCTTGTTTATTTAAGGAACCTGAGAGGTAATGTGGTGGCATATTGTTATACCTATTAAAATCTGTGGGAATTAAAAACACGGAACATTTTTTCAGTCTAAGCTTGCCATGCATGTTATAACAATGTGTTGTACCAGTGTCATACTGGAGGGCAAACAAAGATAAATGGAGCTCAGCCCCTCCCAGAGTGAGTGATGCACACCTTCCCACCCCTCTCTGCCTGGCTCCCTGCACTTGCCAGGTGAGTTTGCCAACAGCATCCATCATTTGGACACACAGAGATGCTTTTTGACACCTTTGAGATAAGTTTGTATTAACTCCGTGACTTAGAATCATAGAATCTGAATTGTTAATGCTGGAAAAGGCCTTTAATATCAAGTCCAAACATTAATTTGAGACCAACTGATACTTGGAAGAAGTTCTTTACTATGAAGGAGGTGAGGCCCTGGCACAGGTTGCCCAGAGAAGCTGTGGCTGCCCCATCCCTGGAAGTGTTCAAGGCCAGGTTGGACAGGGCTTGGAGCAACCTGGGCTGGTGGAAGGCGTCCCTGCCCATGGCAGGGGGATGGAATGAGATGACCTTGAATCCTTCTAGGAATCTATGATTCTATGTTACTTGAACTATTGTATCTATATTGTGTCTGTAAACTAATAGCTAGAACAGAACACAGATGACCTAGTGAAGAATGTATTGGGAAACTGGGTTTTTAAATGGTTGTTATTGTTCTTTTAAAGAAAACACAATTACTATATAACACTACATTAGGGTCAGTAGCATGTGCAGGTGTAAGAGCACATCCTGGGTGCAACTGAAATTAGGTCTCAATAGGTATTTGCCCTGTTTTCAATCAAGCTGTAAATTACATAAAAAAGCAAGTTAATAGGAAAGTGGAGGCCAATATAAATGTTTTCACAGTCCCCTGCAAACATTTATTTTAAACAAACAAAAATTTCTCCACATCTGAGAACCTGAAAGTCAAACTGGTGGAACTGGACTGAACTTCCTCACTCACAACTAACAAATTTGGGAGGAGAATAATGGCTATTACTTTAAAACTAACACTAGCTATTAACTGGGACAAGCTGTCCTGCTCTGTGTCAATGAGCTGCTGACTGTTCCTGCCATCAGTGAGGGGAGTCACAGACAGACCAGTGTTAATCTGCTTGTCAAGTGGAAATGCCCATCTGTGCTCTGGGACAATGTGTGGCTCACTCAGCCTCCTGTGTGGAGAGGGAATTTCACCCAGGGGATGAGCAGCTTGGCTTTCATACCTGCAAAGAGCACTTCTCCAAGTCAAAGGCTTGATTAAGGTCACTCTCTGAGGTAGCACCTTCACTACCTATTAGTTGAAATGTGCTATAATTTCCAATGCCATCTGCATACCAGTGAGCTCTCAAGGGTGAAGGTGCTTCCAGCTTGTTCTGGTGTTTGTTAATGCTCTAACAATTGGGAAGACTGTAACTGTTTGTCTTCTTCCATGCCCTTTGTCAATTGGTGACATAGTGTCCTTATGTCTGTCTGTCTGCTGGCTTGCACGGGGCTGAAACAGCTCAGCAGGAGAGCCAAAAACACATTTCTGTTCTGGGTAAAGCAAGGAAGGTAGAGGGACCCTAATAAAATAGCTAATCACAGGATGGGTAAGGTTGGGGGGGACCACAGTGGGTCAGCTGGTCCAACCCCCCTGCTCAAGCAGAGTCATCCCAGAGCACATGGCACAGGGTTGTGTCCACAGCCGGTTCTGGAGTATCTGCAGGGAGGGAGACTCCACACCCGCTCTGGGCAGCCTGTTCCAGGGCGTGGTCACTCCACAGAACGAAGCTTTTACTTGTGGAAACATAAGGAAACATTGTAGGTGTCTGTTCCCGTTGGCCGAGGGGCTTTGTGTCGATGGTAGAAACAAGAGTGTCCAAGCACTCTGTACTGAGGGTGGGCTGTGTGCTGGCTGAGCCCTCCTCCCCGAGCGTGGGACGCTGGGCTGGCTGTGGGACAGAGGGCAGAGGACACGGCAGAACCAGTGCTGGGCATCTCCCCAGTTCTGTGTCCATTGCTGTCACTGACACCTGGGGAGCCTGGAGTGACAGCTCCTGACAGTTCTCTGTCCTCTGGGGAACATCCCACTGCTGGGAAGGGCCATTGCTACCTGCTGTGGAGCTCTGGATCGGACAATGGACCAGCCCCAGAGCTGCCACTCCACTCTGCATGTGTGACACTGCTGGAGCCTGGTGCTGGTCCTGGTCCCCTAGTGCCACACACTGCCACGTGCTGTCACACTGCTGCCCAGAGCCACTCAGCTGGGGATGAGGAGCAAACATGGAGAAGGTTAAACACCAGCAGCGGGGAGAAGCTTTTTCCTTCCATTTCAGTACTAGAGATCCTCCATGTAACAGATTCAGAGCACTTGATAGTGGATCATGATTAAGTTTGTGACATGCAAATTGTGCTAATTTTTCAGTAGGCAAATCAATACGGGAAGAGCTCTGGGCACCATCTGGCACTGGACAGCACAACAAACACTGGAGAAAGCTCAGCTGTGAGAAAACTGGTGTGAGAACAGGTCTTGTTTTGCTTGCAGAGCCCTGGGAATGGGTCAGGGGACATCACTGCAGCCTGGCAGTGCCTGTGTGTCCTCCTGAGGCTGGTTTGGGATACTCTGCTTGTCTGAGAGTGTGCAGATCCCTGCTTTCCACAGAAGGTCTGCCCATGACAGGTAGATGGGGGAATCCAGTCTCTTTTTTTTTTTTTTCCCCATATTTTTCTTGATTGTGGATTTTGGGGTTGGTATTTGGTCAGCTCTAGAATATTCCCCTTTTTTCCTGTCCACCTGCACAGTGAAACACTGCCAGCTACTTTTAGCCCTCTCATTAGCCTGAATCTTGTCCTTTTTTCTACATAGTGGTGGGAATATCCCTTGTTGGGAAGAGAGTTCTAGGTCAATTTATGTAATAAGAGGGAGAAGGTGTCAGAGCTCTTCACATTCCCTGCTTTTCTCCTGATAACTGCAGAGGGCTCTATGTGTGTGGGACCGCCATCTCTGGAGAGGAGCAAAACTGAGTTTACAGGACAAATGTTTGGGAATTCTGGGTTTGTACACATCACACAAATCTCTGTTTTACGCCACAATTGCAAGTCCTAGAAATATCATTGGTATATGAACACTTCAAAAAGCAAACCACTGAAAGATCAAATGCATCCATGATGCTGAATTATTAGTCAACTGTGATTTATAAAAATAAAAATAAAAAACCAGAGTTTCCATTGACAATAACTACCTGTTTTATTTTAAAAGGTTTTGTTTTTTTTTTGTTTTTTTTTTTTTTTAAATTTAACTAAAAATTAATTAAAAGAAGAACTAATTATGGTTGCCTGGCAGTCAGCTTCCTTTCCTTCAGAAATCTCAGGGAATAATTACTTGCTAAGCCTTCTCTTTTTATACTTTTCTATTTACTTAAATTTTAATTACTAAAACATATGGTATGTTTGTATGAACCTAATACTTGAGAAAGCAGCTTGGCAGCAGTGGTGGCCAGAGTCCTTTTGTGATTTTACAGAGCAGAAATGTCACAGCTGTCACCGGGCGCAGCCTTTGGCAAAGCTGGTGTCCCGCATCTCCGACCTCACCTAGGGGTGAATCACAGAACGGCTTGGGCTGGAACAGATCCTTAAGCTCATCTCATTCCAACCCCCTGCCATGGCAGGGACACCTTCCACCATCTCAGGTTGCTCCAAGCCCCATCCACCCTGGCTTTGGACACTTCCAAGGATGAGGCAGCCACAGCTTCTCCAGGGAACCTCTGCCAGGGCCTTTCCATCCTCAAAGAGAAGAATTCCTTCTCAATATCCCATCTAACCCATCCTATCCCACTCTGGCAGTGAAAAGCCATTCTCTCTTGTCCTGTCATTCCAGGCCCTTGCTCAAAGTCCCTCTCCAGCTCTCTTGTAGCCTCTTTAGGCACTGGAAGGGGCTCTGAGGTCTACCTGGAGCCTTCTTTTCTCCAGGCTGAACAGCCCCAGCTCTCCCAGCCTGGCTCCAGAGTAGAGGGGCTCCATCCCTCTGATTATTTTTGTGCCTCCCCTGGACCTGCTCCAACAGGTCTGTGTCCTTCTTGTGCTGATGCCCCCAGAGCTGGATGCACTGCTCCAGGTTCTGGAAGCACAGCTCGGTCTCTGAATCTGAGTTCCCTTTGTCCAGCCTTATTCCAAGTGTCAATCACACTGAACCAAAGGGTCAGTATTCATAGAGTGATTTATGAACTGCCTAGAATGAAGGAAAAAACCCCAACCTCTGTGAACCCTGTGAGACTGGTCATGTGTTCTGACCTGCGACGCTGTAGCACAGGGGCTGTGTGGTGTTTGCAGTGGCCAAGCATGGCTGGTCGGCCCCTGGTTGTGTTTTCCATTTGAGGGATGCTGAAAGGTGCCGAGTGGGAAGAGTATCTGATTCCCTCTAAGTCACTTTCCTGGAGATAACGGGCTGCTTGGCGTAGCCATCTCCTGGATCCAGAGATCGAATGGAACTGCGGGACCGCTCTGCTCACCCACACCCGCACCCTCGCGGGGGGGACGCTCTCGGGGACATGCTCCGAGGGAGATGTGTGTGTGTGCGTGTGTGTGTGGGATGCTCTAGGGGGATGCTCTCGGAGGGATGCTCTGGAGGGGACGCTCTCGGGGCGATGCTTGCGGGGCGATGCCCTCGAGGAGGGTGCTCTCGGTGGATGCTCTCGGTGGATGCTCTCGGGGCCGCGCGGGCACCTGCCGGGCGCGGGGCGAGGCGGCGGCGGGGCGCGGGACCCTCCCATTGTCTGCGGCGGGGCCGGGCCGGGGGGGGTCTGGGAGGCTGGGGACACGACGGGGGCCGCCCGCCCTCCGCAGCCTCATTGGCGGCCGCCGAGCGCCGGTGCCTTAAATGGGCGCCGCCCGGGAACGCTCCCCATTGACAAAAGCGGCGGCGGGGCCCCCGCAGGCAGAGCGCGCCGAGCCGCAGGGCGCGGGGCGGGAGGCGCGGCCGGGCCGGCGCTGCGGCGGGGGCGGGCTGCGGCGCAGGGGCGGGCCGAGCCGAGCCGAGCCGAGCCGCGGAGCCCCGCACCGGCTGCCCCGGCCCCGCCGCGAAGCGCGGGCAGCGCACGCTCGGCGGAGCCGCCCCTCCTCCCCCGCATGGCGCCGAGCGCGGCAGCCCCCGGCCCCGCACGTAAGTAGCGGCCCCGCCGCGCCTTTGTGCGCGGCCCCGCCGCAGGTGAGGCGGCCCCGCCGCGCACCTCAGCCCGCAGCCGCACCGGCGCTCCCGGCCGCGCCCCTGCCGGGGACAGCGCGGCCCGGCCCGGCCCGGGGGCCCGGCTGGTCGGAGCCCCGGGGCCGGGGGAGGTGCCCGGGGGGGGGGCCGGGCTGGGCCGCGGGGCTGCGCTCGCCCCCGCGCAGGTGGCGGCGCGGGCGCGGCTCGCGGTGACTCCCCCGGGCCAGGGCGGCGGCGGGCGCTGAGACCTCGGGCCGGATGGAAACTGGGGGCGATGCCAGAGCGGCACCTCGGCGGGGCGGCAGAGGCGGCGGCCGTGGCGGGGTTCCAGCGACTGCCGAGCCCGGCGCTCCCCCGGCTGCGGACACCGGCGTGAACATGGATGGGCCCGGCGGCGGGGGGAGCGGGGCGGCCGCGGGCACGGACGCTTCTGCAGTGCCGGGAGCCCCTGGAGCCCCCGGGGCCCCCACCCCGCCGCCCCGCGGCCCCGGCTCCAGGGACCCCAAGCTGGTCCACCAGCGGTTCCTGCGGCGGAGCGTGGTGGATTCGGACCAGGAGGAGCCCGCGTTCGACCTGCCCGAGGCGGAGCACCAGCGGAGAATCATCCTGCTCCCCAAAACCAGGAGGATAATCGCGGAGCGGGCGAAGGCGGGGCAGGGGGCGGCGGAGGCGGCCGGCCGGGAGGCCGAGCCCCCCGGGGAGCCGCGGGCAGCGCCGGCCCCGGGCAGCGCCGCGAGCGCCGAGGAGCAGAAGGAGCCCGGCAAGGATGCGGAGCGCAGAGAGGCGCAGGATGCTGCCAAGGACCAGGGCAAGGCTAAGAAAGAGGAGCCCGAGGAAGAGGCTGACATGAAAGCCGTTGCCACCTCGCTGGATGGCAGGTTCCTAAAGTTTGATATTGAACTCGGGCGGGGATCCTTCAAAACGGTCTATAAGGGTCTGGACACGGAGACGTGGGTGGAAGTCGCTTGGTGTGAACTGCAGGTAAGACCAGCTGATCCTTCTGTGCTTTTTTTTTTCTGCCTTATAAGCCGGGAACTAAGGGCACCGTGCCGGTATCATCCAGAGCGGCTCAGCCCTGCGCAGCCTTTATGGTCACCATCGCTTAGGATCCAGTGTCTAACTATAGCGCCATATCCCTATTGGCTCGGGATCTACCACCTTATGTACACTCCTCCCACGCTTAACCCGCTCGGCCCGGCGCTGCTGCCGCCGAGGATGCCGCGCTGGACCCGGCCTGGCGCTGGACCCGGCCTGGCGCTGGACCCGGCCTGGCGCTGGACCCGGCCTGGCGCGGCGAAGGTCACGCGTGGCGGCCCCGGCCGTGGGAAGCGGCCGGACGGAGCGGGGCTGCCCGGCCCGGCCCCTGCCCCTTGGCGGGGCAGCAGCTCTGCGTTAAAATGACAGCGGCCGTCAGTGCGGTTTCATGAGCGAAATTCTCTTTTGCTGCAAATATAAATGCATTACGGTTTCATAAAGGGTGAGAAGCTGCTCCCACCCTCCCCGCCCTGACCTGCCCTCTTCTCTGCCGTGAAATTGTCGGTGTTGGCAGCTTCTGGTGAATCAAACCTTCCAAAGGGCCCCAGTGCTTGCCTTTTTTTAGGCATCATGTGCCTGGTGCTTTGGTTAGGTTGAAGACCTGTCCAAATACCTCTAGAAAGGAAGATTTTTACATAAAAGTTCTAGATCTTCAGATTGGAGTTATATCATCCAGTAATATTTAAAGTAATCCTGTAATATCTAAAGAGAATGAAGGTTTAAATACTGTCTCTCTCTGGTTTTTGCCTTTTGCTGCTACCCCGTTCTTGGTGATTTTTTGTGTCCTTCTGTAAAAACGACCATAGTACAATGCTTAATTTTTTCCTTGTGAAGCTTTTAGCGTCTGTTACCTCACTTTCATTGGCATCCATTTGAGTGAGACCGATCTAAGAGAAAAACCTAGGACGGACTTTTATTTATTTTTTTTTATTTTCAGTCTGAATTACCTTGTAATTTAGGTGGAACTAGGATTAAATCATAGTTACAATTTGGGGTCTTTAAATTCCCGCTGGGTGACTGAGCTTTATGGCCTGCAAGAGTTTGAGAGTAACGTGGAAATAAGGTGATATAATAAGTCTGAGCTCACGATTGTTTGTTTATTTTTTAATGTTGGCCCAATCTGTTTGTAAATCACTCCTGGCTGCCTAGGATAGCTGGGGATAGACGTGCAGCCACGTTCCCTGATGATTTCATTACACAACATAATCATAATTCACTGCAGCACCGCTCCCTTAATAAGAATTATGGGGAACACTTCTCGGTCTTCATAACTGTGCATTGCCGGTTTTTATTAGACAGGGATGCAGAATGGGAGACAATTGCCTGGCAAAGTATGGTGGGCTGGTGAGAGGGGCTGAACCCCTCTCTCCCCCAGGCTGGCTGGTACTGCAGGGTTTGTGGGGAAAGGGGAGAGCCTGAGGGATTGCCAAGGGGGTTTAAAAGAGCTGCTGGAGGAGAGCCTTGGGGCAGGCCTGGGCTTTGTCTGGCTTTGCTGGGAACTGAATTCTGAGTGTGTGAAGCTTCTACTTCAGCAGCCTGAAATCCATGAGGGATGGTGACTGGGATGCTGTCAGAGGGCAGGTTACCCGTAGGAAGAGTCCAGTGCTGCTCCTCTGTCAGTCCCTCCAGCCCAGCCCCATCACTGCAGAGCCATGGCAGGGATCTGGAATTCAGCACGGTGCCAGGCTATCTTAGGGTGCTCTGGCGGGGGCAGGTATTTTCAACATATTTTCTGTAACAGAACAGCTTTAACGGCCAAAGCCTGCCAAATGTGTTGGGGAACACTGCATGAAAAGCCCAGTGTCTGGGTCATGTACACCTAAGGAAGAGCCTGGGAAGGGAAAACTGCACTGTGAAGCTTACTCACCTGGTGATTGGCTTTCTTGTTCCTATTTACACTTGTTTAGGAATTCTTGAGCTGACTGCACGTGAAGAAATCTGTATAATTCTCCAGTGTCAATTAGTTTCCACTATATGTGCTTCAGCTTGAATCAGATAGGTGCTAGATATTTTCAGTTTAATACAGGATTTGTTTTAGGCCTCTGATTATGGAAAGAAAACTATTGTTTGACTCCTTTAGACAAATTGATGTGAATCCTTAGAGGAAGGCGGGGGCTGCTGGGTCTCCTTAAGCAGTGCTGTGTGCAGGTTTGGGGGTGATGCCAGAGGCCAGGTAATGTGAGATAGTATGGGAGTGTTGAAGCCACTGGGTTGGGAAAGCCTCATTGAATGACAAAAGCCTTTAACGACCACGAGATTAAAGCCTGTGCCTCTGGGCTGGGTTTGCACCGAGGAGGCAAAGCTGTGAATGGCTGTGTTGTCTCCGGCTTTTTGACTTGTAGAATACTCTCTCAATTCAGCAAGGGAATTTTAGGGAAGACATTCAGAGGGTGCTGTCAAGTAATTCCTTTTATTCGTGGCATTTTAAACTTTTTTTTTTGTGAGCTGTACCAGTCAGATACACTCCGGTTTGTCTCTTCCTCTTACAAATTAGAAGTTCAGCTATAGGTAGCAGAAGACTGAGTGGAAGCCATCATATCAGCACTGTGCTGTTGGAGACAAAATGCCTTCCTCTGCAGCCTCACACCGTCGGAACCCAGCCCAGAGCGTTTTTGTGGAAAAATTGCAACAACCTGTACTTTGTTTTTCATCTGGAGATGGGCTTGTGCTTGCTGGGGAGTTACAGCGAGCGGTGTTGAGGTTCCACACGGGCATTAATCCCCTGTCCTGGCTCAGCGGTTTTTCAGCCCAGTTGTGCTGTTGCCTGTGTGTCTGTCTTTGTCTGTCTGTACAAAGGCCTCGTGAGCTATTCTTGTTCAGTGGCTTTATTTCATTGAAAACGTGGCTTTAGGCTTCAGAACTGAAACCATGGCTCTGATTAGGGCAGGATCCAAGCGCTAACCAAACGATCTGGGCTTTAGACCTGTCTGAAGAGGCGAAAGCTGTAGCTGAATTCTAGCTAGAAAATAAGGTTATTGTTCCTTCCTGAAGCTGAAGTGCCGGAGCAGGATTAGTGTGCCCTTGCATTTTGGAAGGGTTTGCATTCTAAGGTTTTCAGCAGCTATAATTAATTTTAATTGGTGGCGTACAATTGCTGTGTGGTGAGGCTTCAGCATAACAGTGTTGCAGTGTTGCACTCCTAAGTAAAATGTTGGGTCATGAATAAGGAATACAAGCTTTGCCAGTCGGCTGCTGGCAAGCCAAATATTCCTTTTAGTTAGATGAATGGTTTCAAAATGCCCATCCTATTTCCCTTTGGGAATATGTAGGGAAACTGCAAAGAGTCAGACCTGGTGCTATCAAAGGCAGAGACCTCATTCTACTTTACAGTTCTTGCATGGACTGTGAATACTGAGATTGTGTTTAATTTTAATTTTCTTTGTTGAAAACTGTGGAAAGGATGGGCTGTCTCATCCTGCTGTTGCAGGAGAGTGGGAAATGCCTGCTGGTGATCGCCATAGGGAAGCCAGGCTTTTTGTTCTCCACCCAACCCATTGGTAGGGTATAGGATGCTTGGATGGGTGCTGGTTTCTTCAGGATACTTTATGTTCCGGTGCTCGGTGAGACAAGGTGTGGGGTCCCTCGGTGCTCCCTGGGGCTGAGCTCAGTTCATGTGTTGGCTGTTGGAGGTGTTTGGGCAGCTGTGTAGGAATGAAAGATGAGCAGGGGTCAGTTCTCCTTCCCCACCCAGATAGCTGAAATTAGAAATCCAGGATATTGGAATAGCTCTGCCAGCATTTTCCAATGGCCACCAAACCAGGGGTCTGTAATAGTAAAACCCCAAGAACAGCCATGCTGCTCTGAGGTGGCAATGTCCAACCCCTGCTTTTCTGTGGGCTTCTGGTAGTTCTGGTATAGTTCTGTAGGAAAAAATTAACTTTAAAAGATAAGTGTTTTAATTCATAGTTTCATAGCACTGCTTCCCTTTTATGTCACTGCCAGTCTCTCCAAACTGCCTGAACCAAAGGGAAAAAACATGGAAGTACGTTGTATGTTTGGAGTCACTCAGTTATTCAGGAGCTTCAGGTTTTTGGAGGGCATGTATCTTAACTGAATATTAAGTCCTAAATGTGGATGTGTTTCTGGACGTGTCTTATATTATCTATTCCCATATTAACACTGCATATGAATCACATGAATTTTCTTGATCTCAGTTTTTGTCCCTTACACGAGAAGCTCACCCAGGTTGGCTGATAGCTGCCAGATTTTAATGTGGTATGAATGGTCTAGAATTACAAGACGAGATTAGACTTGGATTTAATGCAAGGTGAATAAAAAGGGCATTTGAAATAATTGATTCTAGACCTAAGTGAATTTGCTAATTTTTCTTTCTAAGGCTGATAATATTTCCTTGAAGCAAGATTTCAAGTTTGAATGGGGGAAGGGAGGAAAAGCTATTTATTTCTAAGCATGCTGTGAGGGAAGGCTATGATCCCTATTTAACTTTTACCTTAAATTTTTATGTAGTGTCTTTCATCTTATGCTCACTTAGAAGATGTGAAATGGTTATTTAAAGAGACCAAGGATCGTGGTTTACACCATTTTTGTGTAAACAGATATGTTAGTGTGGTTAAAAGTGCGAGCCAGTAGAATGGACAGCAGGTTCACTTTGCTTTAGCTGGCAAGTCACTGCTGGAAAGATTAATGATGTGGAAGAGGGAGGATGTCCTATTGCCCTGTATCAAAATTCCAGGGGGTTTCTTCCTGAAAAAGGTAGGAACTTTAGGATTTGGTCTTTTGTTAATGTCCTTGCTGGCTGGCAGCATTCATCCGATTTCGAAATAGTAGCTGGTCACTATCTGTGCTGGTAATTTATTGACTGGGTAAACTTTGTAGTGTAAATGAACAGAATAATTTAGAATATCGTTTTGGGAGAAGAAAGGAGGGAAGGAGACTGTGTCTGAAAGCTTGAATCTGATATTACTGTCTGCTCATATTCAGTGAACTCTGAGACTAATTTTGTCTGTTTCCAGTTAATTTTTGAGATAGTGACTTCTATCTAAATGGAAACAATTGGTTTAGCTGTGCTTTACAGTGTCAGTGTGGAAGTGTGTGCCTGTATCGCTGCTGTTTGTCAGCAGAGCTGCTGCCCTGGCATGGAGAAGCAGCACAGGGATATGGGAGTGAACTATTAATAGACTCCTTCTCAAATTCAGTAAATGAAATAGAGCTGGGTCAGGCTTCACATTCTGCTTGTGAGTTGCACAAGACTCCTTTCCTTTGCCTTTGAGCACACTGTGCCTAAAGGGAGGTTGTGTGCTCTGTTAATTCTGGCCAAGTTCTTCACGCTGAATGTGTGGGTCCATTTACCATAAGAGGAAATGACTTAAAATCAGAACTTCAGTGTAAAGGATATTTCTGGTCCCTTTGGTCATCTCTTATCCACAGCTGATGGGGGTGTGGAAAAAGTTGATGTTGCAAGCTGTCACCTTGGTGATACTTGCACTTGATAGGCAGCCTGACACGTGTAACATGTTTACACTGGTGGAATTGTCCTGTGTCAGGGTGTAACAGATTTCGAAGTTCAGAGGCAGTGGTAAAAATGTCCTAAGAGTGGCAATAACGATTCAGTTGTTGATTACTGGAGTTGTTGGGGTTTTGATGGTCTGAATGATTAGAGATGCTGCAGAGGTTGGAAAGGGTGGCTCCTGGGTGGGTGGAGGGTAGAAGCCCTACTGTAAGGGTCAGGTGAGAAAGAATTGTTGAGGAGGGAGGTAGGGATAAACCTCTGTTGCCTCAGGAACCTGCTGCAGTGGTACCTGTGGGTTTGAGCACTGAGAAGTTTGATTTTTGTTAATTTTTTTTTTTTTTGGGTTGCCCTGATATGGCTGTTGATGGCCAGCAGCAGGACACTTACCTGTGTCTGTAGTAGGCTCTAGGCTAGGTCTGCCTGGCCAGAAGACATAAATATAAGCTAAGTGCTGATGTGTGATCCCTGGACAGGCTGAAGGCGTAAGGAAAGGGCAGCCAAAGGCGTGTCACGCGAGCTGTGACACTTGGCACCGGGCTGGGAGAGACCTCTGCATTGCACTGGATCAGCAGGGGTTTGCAAATAGCAGCTGGAGAGTATCTGAAAGGGTCATGTGGAGGCAGAACTGGTTTTCCTCATGTTTGAGTTTGTGTGTGTGAAATGGAAGTTATGTTTGGAAGTGTATCTCTTTCCCTGGAGTGACATTGGCCTGTCAGACAACGTGGGTGCTTATCCCAGGGTTGATTTGGATGTGCCTGAAACCCAGCTTGGCCAGGAAGGGTGACTTGGGGGTTTTTCCTCATGGGGTTGAGAAGTCAGGTAAACATAACCTTCATCCAGGTCCTTTCTATTCCTATACAGCTCTGAAAGGGGGGAACCAACTTCCTGCTTTCCTGCTGCCCTCCTGCCTTCTCAGGCACTTGAAGTCAGCCTTCCTGCCAGGAGAGCTCACAGCCCTGTTCTGCACAGCACTGCCTGGCTGCAGCTGCTTCTGCCGGGAGCCTGGGCCAGTACAAGAGTACTCAGAGCTCTTTATAAATCCAATTTCTATGTAAACTACAAAATAGAGCCTCTTTCACGTGTTAGATTGGCCCCCTGCTCTGGAACGGACTAATCTGCAAACCATAAGCAGCTTCCCATATCCCCAATTAAAACTTCGTTATCCTCCAAAGGAATCAGGTCCATTCCTCCTTCTAGCACCATGCTTATCCCAAACAGCATGCTTGTTGGGAATTTTGTGCATTCCAAATCAGCTGCATAGCTTCTGAGGGGTTCTTTTGACTTTCACCTTGCAGATGTAAAAGACACTGGGAATTTGGGGCAAGGAGAGGATCACAATTGTGCTTGTCCTCCCATGTCTCCTGCCCTCACCTGTGTTGTGGACACAAGTTGTCACATGTCACTCTAAGCCTTAGGAAGCTCCTTATTTCCCAGCCAGCTGTCTGCAGGGACAGACTTAGGCTGAGTTTTAAATCAGCTGGCAATAAATGTGCTTTGAAAACTTTCTGGAGTGACTCTTGTGTGATGTGCAGGTAGTGGGGGATGGTGGTGTCCTTTCCACTCATTCTGTGAAAGAAATTGAAGTAAACCCATAATTGTACTTACTTTGAATTTTATTTTTTGAATGATGCTCCCTCTTGGTCTTCAGTGGTCTTACATACTTGTTTTTTCAGTTCATCATCATCCCAAAAATGCCTTTTTTAAAAAAAAAAAGCAAAAAATTATTATTACACCCACTGGAAAATAATTTTGGTGTATAGTGCTAATACAACATGGCTGTGTAATATAGTGGTTAAATATGCAGTGGGAGTAATGGGTAAAATAAAATGCCACATTCTGGGAATGTACATCTCAATTAAACTATCAAGGAAGGAGTAACTGAAGACCTGATACCATCTGTTCTCCAGTTGTTTGCTACAGAGGGATACAAGCCACTTATTCACAAACTCTGAGGACAACAGATAGGAGAAGGCAGGCTCAAGTAACACTTGGAGAGTTCTTACTTGGATATTCTTCATGAATTCAGTCTGATCTTCATTCTTGACATTTTTAAAGGAAAGTTAAACACACTTGAAATGGTATTTGATCCTATCATGGATCTCAGCACCACTTTACTACAGTTAATTTGAGTTTTAATGTAATTTTTGGTTAGATAAGTAAACTTAATGGCTTTGATTCCTAGTTTTTTTTTTTTTTCCCAAGAAAATGAAAACCTGAAAGGAAATGGGCATGTTTTTGTTACACATGAGTCTTTTTTTAATGCTTTTTTTCTGAGGGGGGGAGGAAACTGTACTGTAGTTGGATACTAAATTAATCTTTTTCAGATTCTGAAAGTCCTGCTGTAGTCCAGCTGCCTTGACTGCCTTCTTTTTTTATTATGATTTTTTTTAGCTATTTATGTGGTTTTGGGCAGCTATCTTATTTTTTCCATTAACTTTTTAGCAAAGGTGGGCCTTGGTAAACTGTGGTTCTGTACTGAGCACAGTCATGTGATGTTCTGTGTATTCCTGAATTAACAGGGCTCCTCCAAAGACCAGTGTTAGTGTGCTTCAAGTGCTTAGAACTGCCTAAAACCCAGTCAGACTGAACAGATGGAAGAAGATTTGCTGAATAAAATTTTTGTCTATATTCCCTAAAATAAGGTTTTATTACAAAGAACAGATGACAGTTGGTCACCTCATCTATTGAGAGCCGAGTATTGATTTTACAGAAGCAGCATAAATCAGGCATTGCCCCCGTCTGCTTCCCAAATGAACGTTCCTTTCTTTCAGTAACACGTGCTTGAAGGATTAAAATGGTGTTTATTCCAGATTTTTATACAATAAGCAGCTTTTTCACGTTGCCTTTCCTGATGCTGTGTGGATTTTTTTCAGTGAGAGCAGCATTTCAGGTGCCCCATTGTGCTGCTGGAGCTGACCCAGCTGTGGTGCTTCAGTGAGCAGAATCAATCCTGCTGGTGAAGTAGAACCCTGTGGAAGGGGGGGGATCTCAACATTTCCAGTGGGTGTAGCTCGTTGCTGCAGGCCTCTGCTGAAACATTGGAATCGGTTTTACAAGAGTAGATATTTACCAGATAGTATCAAAATAGGTTTGTTTTGTTCCAGGCTTTGCTGATTAATTAAGGAAAACAGCTGTGGTTGTGTGCATCTGAACTTGTTTTGTTTCTCTTTCATATCAGGGTATGTTTGGAGAGTTGTTTAGATAATAAAGCAAGTATTACACTAATGAAATGGACTTGCTTTTCTCTCTATTATAATAACATTTGTATTGCCTTTGGTTGCTAATGGAGGATGAGAATATAAAATCACAGGATGGTTTGGGTTGGAAGGGACCTTAAAGCTCATCTTGTTCCACCCCTGCCATGGGCAAGGACACCTTCCATTAGCCCACGTTTCTCCAAGCCCCATCTTTGGCAAACACAGTCCTGACCAACATGGAATGGTTTGCATGTGCTTAATGTTGTCTGTGCATAGAGAAAAATAGCAAAAATACACAACCACCTGTGTTAAGCCTCAAGATACAGGACCAATGAATTGGGAAGAGTGACCTAGAATGACTGCTCACATCCCCTCTGGGATCCTGCCTCTTGGGTTGTGTTCTCCCTCTCTGGGGTCTTTGCATGTGCTTCTGGGGATGCAGCAGCAGTCCCACTGCCCTCCAGGCTTCTAACATTTTATTTTTTTTTCTTGCATGAGTTGTGATAACTTGTGTAACATCTTTCACTGACCTTAATGAGTTTAAAAAGTCATTGTGGCAGTTCAGCCCAATTGAAGCCTGTGATCTGCAGGAACATCCAGCACAGGCAGAGGGGGGTGAGTGAGAGGGGGAATATAATGTGATATTTGGGAGTTGTTTGTATTGTAAGAGTCCTGTTGGAAGCTCTTGTAGCACCATTCCCAGGAAACAAATGGGGACTTTCGTGTAACTTACCTTTAGAAACAATAAGAGGAAAGCTTCTGCTGATAGTCTGCTCATCCCTGGATGTGTGGCAGTCTCCTGAATGGGATGAAAGTTTGGAAAGCAAGTTTGAACTATAAATTCTTTTAGGCTGCTGGGAGCTCTGAGCCCCATGGGTGTCAAGTAGCAGTGATCCCTTGGTCTTTAAATAGAAAGCTCACTTTGGAGTCTCCATTTAAGACCTTAAGGCTGGTCTTAGACCAACATCAGGCAGTGAGAGAGAAACTTGGGCATCTAGGGCAGTGCCCCCTTTACCCTTCTGGCAGGCACAGGGCTGTGTTGGCTCAGAGCAGGGAGCCAAGTGAGCAGGGGCTGGTGGGGGAGGCTCCATCCAACATCTTCAGCCACAGGAACTGCTTGGGAGGGAGGAGACCTGGGGTGAAACTGCTGTCTGTCTAGCAGGCTCCAGTGTTTCCTCTTGGGATTCACTTACCTGAGAATGGAAGAGCTTCCTGTCTTGGAGGCATGAAGCTGCAGGAGGTGTGCTCCTCACTGTGCTCTCAGCTGCAGTAGTTTGGAGGCTTTGGGGAAGGCTCCAGTGACTCCTGCAGATGTGAGTGGAGCTTGGAATGAACCTCCCCTCCATCATGGGAGGGGAGATGGGCAATACCTCTTCTAGGTGTCATGTGAGAGGAGAGTGGGTGCCATCACCCACCTCTTTCTCCATGTGGTAGGTGTGCTCTTTGAGGAGTGGCTGAGGAGTTCATTTCTGGGTCCCAGCTGTGTTCATACACGAGGGGGGCCACATAACTTGAGGCATTTGGGGTGCATGCAAGAGGCTGTAGCCTCACCTTGAGGAAAGGCACAGAGCCTTCATTATGCTGACAGAACTGGCTGTCAGGAGAGTGCATTTGGACCCACGTCCATTTTATGCCTTATTTTTACAGTCTCGTGTTAAATTAAGCCAACTGGATAGATTCCCACGTGATACAGGATACTCCTATGAAGGCATGCTGTGGTTTCCTCTAGGCTATAGACAACCCTCTGAATCCCTGTCTGTGGAAGAGGATTAAGCCTTCTTTTCAAAGTATAGAAAGAAAAACCTCATAGCAAATATCTGTGGTTGGGAGAGGGAAGTGAAGCATCTTTTTAATTCGCTGGAATAATGACAGCTATTTTGTGAGGGTTTTGTTTTTGTGACTTGACTGCTTGAATTCCTGTCCCCACTCTTGACCACTCTGCCAGAGCCCATTCCCATTTTTTCCATTGCCAGGAAATAAATACACTATATCCACACTGGGGCTGCTGACATGGGAGGCTGGGGTGACAGGCTGACATCCCTTACCATGAGAAACAGTTAATAGTTCAGAAGTGTGTGAGCAGGACGTGTATCTGTTCATGTAGATGGATCCAACATGACAAGTTTTTAACCACTGAAGCTGCAAAACTATTAGAGACAGCAATTCTTCCCTTAAGTAACACTGAAGCATTAAATATAGCTTCATTTACTGAAGTATGGGTATACTTATTTAGAGTTATCTGAGCGAGAAGGTAACAAGCTCATGTTCACTCACCTGTGGACTTCAAAGAAAACTTCACTATACAGCATTGTTTTGGGGCTTTTCTGTGTGAAATGGAACATTTGGTATGATGGAGCCTGGGTGTTCAAAAGCAACTGTCACAAGTCAGGGGACAGAAGATGTTTGACTTTAGCCACACAACTACTATCTGGATTTTCTTTCCTTTTTTGGGGGGGAGGATGTTGCTGAACAACAACCCTGTTTATACCGACTGTTGCTGGGGAGGGTGCATTCCATGCTGGGAGGGGAATTCCCAGCATGGAGATGTTGATGGAGAACGATGGGAACTGCAGGGTCTGTGTCTGTTGGCTTTGCCTGAGCAGGACACCACAGAAAATACACACATTCCCAACTCAGGACCTGAAAGGTTACAGGGTGCTTCATCAGCCCCTTTCTGTGTTCCTTTGGCATTTTTAGAATCACAGAAGGGTTTGGGTTGTAAAGAACCTTAAAGACCATCTCATTCCACCCCCTGCCATGGGCAGGGACACCTTCCACTGGACCAGGTTGCTCCAAGCCCCGTCCAACCTGGCCTTGAACACTTCCAGGGATGGGGCAGCCACAGCTTCTCTGGGCAACCTGTGCCAGGGCCTCCCCACCCTCACTGCCTTTTTGGGGAGGCTTTATTAAAAAAATGGATGCTACTTCATAGAAACTTCCCAATAGGCTTTTAAAAAGCAGTTTAAATTCTTTTTTGCTTCTCATTCTTCTTCCCTGTCCTCCACCACTCCCCTAAAAGTTACAAGGACATGGTCCTGCTCTTAACACCTTCTGCACTGCCACAGGGTATATACAAATACACTTTTTTCGCATCCCTTATTTTTCTTTGGAGGATCATCTTCATAATCCCATGAAATCATCTCCTATGATTAATCTGACGAGGTGCCATTTCACCTGACAGCCTTCCAGTCGTGCAGGGTGTTTCCTTGGGCAGCTGCTTTGTGCAGCCCTGAGACCATCAGTCAGTGACAGCTGGGACAGCATCTGGTCTCTCTGAACATCATCCTGAT
Organism: Manacus candei; assembly: GCF_025592945.1. Classification (NCBI taxonomy): domain Eukaryota; kingdom Metazoa; phylum Chordata; class Aves; order Passeriformes; family Pipridae; genus Manacus; species Manacus candei. The sequence continues at coordinate 2,351,073 of NW_026138084.1, forward strand.
GGGCCTGAGATGGAAATCAGAATTTGCAGAGAAACAAAGGAAAATGGGGTGGCACCTAGTGAGACAAGATGCAGAAGCATTTTATAACCTTTGTGCAATAGTTATTTCTGATTCCTAGCAATGACTTGTGCCTGTGGACTTTCTGACCACCTTGTTGATGCTTTGGTGCCCCAGTTCTGATGCTGCAGTTACCAACTTAATGGTCCCACATGCTGTAAATGCCTTTTTTAAAAATAAGCTTTGATAAAGCTTATATATTGTGCATTTTATGCACGCTTTATCTCAATATCATCTCTGCTTTTTAGAGGTGAAATTGTAGTTTGTGATTTCTGTCATTAAAGCCATTAAAACCTTTCCACAAAGCTAATTTTTGTGTACAAAAAGAAAGAATGATGTAATGTCTTATGAACTGTGACCTTTGTGCCTTAAAAAATGTATAGGGTACGTTTCCAAATGGATTTCTGTCAGCAGGGTAACTAATGAAATCCTCTTGCAGTTTGAGCCCTTGGTACCTAAAAGGATGTGAAGTCCCTGTGAGGCTGCTCTGACAGTTTGGTTATTTCTGAAAATGCCCTTCTGTGAGTTTTACAGCTACCAGGATCAGGCTTTTGCTGCAGTTTTGTGTTCAGTGGGGCCAACTAGAGAATTTCTCTTTCCCTTTTATATCAAATTTCCTGAATATTGAAAGGTGCTTTGTTTCTGTGTGCCACTACCGTGATTTACTCACTAAATGTATTGTGGAACTTATTTTCCTGAAGGAACAAAGGCTGAAAATTAACCCTTGAATATGTTTTTGACAAGTTCTAGGAATAACAGGAAGGGATGAGATTTCCTACTATTAAAATTACACAATGGTTTGGGTTGGAAGGGACCTTAAAGCTCATCTCATTCCACCCCCTGCCACGGGCAGGGACACCTTCCACTAGACCAACTTGCTTCAACCTGGCCTTGGACACTTCCAGGGATGGGGCAGCCACAGCTTCTCTGGGCAACCTGTGCCAGGGCCTCCCCACCCTCACAGGGAAAAATTTATCCTGTAAAAGCAGTCTTGCTCTTCGTAAGTTCATTAAGTCAATGCAAGACACCAATCTCCCAGTAGTTTTGTGTGTATTTTTCTCAGAGGATACACATTTCAGGGTCAGAATAATATGTAATCTGTGACACAGCAGAATGCTTAATTGTGTTACTGGAAAAATGGATGGACTGGTTTAACTGGAAGATATTCCACGTGCTGAAATGTTGATTACTCGCAGAGGTCTAAGACAGCCAGAGGAATAATTGGTCATGAAAGCCTGTTCACCTGTTTTAAGGTGCTCAGTTTAAAACAGAAATTGAAAAGGCAGCATACTGTCTGGAAGGTGCTTGTGTCCCAGAGTTTTAACCCCCCCTGAGCCAGATTTATGAATGTTTCAATACACACTTTATCCAGTCTGTTTTAAACATGCAGCATATTTTGAAATGTAATAACATTCCCAGAGCAGCAGCTTTTATTCTTAGGCTGCCCTAAATTACCATGCAAATTTACCTGCTTTAAAAGGCACTGCTGGTAGTGGAGTGATGTGGATGGTGGCAGGTCTTGAGAATCTTGCACGGTTAAAGTGAACACACAATTTTTTTTAATTGATGAGAGATGTCGAAAGCAACACTCTAACTGTGTAGAGGATACAGGGCTGTGTGAGTCTGGATGGGAGCTGGAATCCCAACACAGGAAAACAGTGCAAAATCAGCATATTTGCAAGCATGTGTATTTTTACAGCATAGCCAGAGAGTTGGTGTTCAGGGGATGGACTTCTCCTTAACCTTAGGTATGGAAGTGAAAATAGAGATTCACATGCTTCCCTTGCTTTTCAGAGAATATTCCAGTAATTCCACCTTTCTTTATGAATTAATTCAAGGAATGTTGTACCTGCTCTCTGGCTTCATTTTGTGGTGTTATGCCTTGTTCCATGGCTGGCATGGGATAAATCTGGGAACAGCACTGCGAGTGGAGGGGGAATTCTTGAAGGAATGGCTGTGGGGTGATTTGATTTGGGTTGCTGTGGTCTTACCCCTTGAGTTGCCATTTTCGTGGCAAGTGTTTGCCCTTTGTTTTTTTGGGCTTTGCTTAGGGCATGTCCATAAGATGGATGGGAGAGTTCCTTTAAAAAGCCACCTGTGCGCAGTAGTTATCATAACACAGATAAAGTGTTTGTACAGGTGAGGTAAATACAAGAGTCTGAAATTGTCAGTGTCCTCCTAAAATTAGGAACTCGTAAATGAGATTATGGCAGTGAGTATTATTCTTTGTTAAAAGGCCTTTTGAAGTAGGTGGGGTTTGAAAATTAACTGCAGCATGTGGCGCTCGTAATTGTAGTGGAGTGGAACAGGTACCTCTGGTAGGATGAATGATTTAAAAAAAAAGGTTCAATCTTCTTTGGTTTGTGAGTTCTCAGGTGCTTTCTTTAAAAAAATACCTGGAGTCATTCAGGTGGATTGTGAACTTGTTAGGTGGAGTTCTACCTAAACCTTAGTGTCTTTATGCTGCAACTGGTATATCAGCTTTCCCTTAAGTACTTTGTATGGGATGGTGATCACTGACTGTCATACTCTAAGATGCTAGAAAGTTAAGAAATTTGGGGTTTAAAATGAAATTGCAGCCCCAAGGAAGGCTGTGCAAAAGCTTTTGTTTCATTGCAGTCCATGAACTTTATCGTGGAAGTTCTAATTTTGAAAGCTCCTGAAAACGAAGCTTTAAAATATTTTAAGTAAATCACTTTGTGACTGTAAAGTTTTTCTTCCCTCTTCAAAGTGTCTGGTGTTTTGTATGGGATGATGTTCCACATCTAGATGTTGATGTTTTATTATTATTATTATTATTGTTACTTTTGTGATATTCAAACCATTGAGTTTCACAGAAATAGGCTGACCCTGCTGGCAAGACTAATCCAGCCTCCTGCTGCAAGAAGTGCTTTGCTGAATCCTTCTGAGCATCCTTTTCTGAGATCTGCAATTTAACTCCAACTACTTGGAGTTTTTTGGGACTCCAACTTGTACTGTTTTAATCTCGTAGGCTAAAATAATCTACAAGCGTTGGAGTATTTAGTGTATTTTGAGTCTTGTAGATTATAATAGGGATACCAAGTGGGTATCCCTATTGTAAAGGAATCCTAATTTAGTGATGTCACAGACAGTGTTTACAGGATCTTACCTGAATTTTAGTCTTGCAGACTAAAAATACATCTCTTAGAAAAAGAATGCTGTTTGCAGTAAATCATGTTCTATTTGTTTCAAGAGTGCTAACACAAACTGAGTGATCTTCAAGGACTTTCCCACCTAGAGCTTGATGAAAACTAAGCTTTTGTCCGGATAAAAGGCTCGGCATAGTGTGCTGCTGGTGATGGATCCCCCGGGAGGCTGCCCACAGCTCGAGTTCTTTGCACTGCAGCAGAGAAATGCCACAGATTAGTTCTATAATCAGGTTAATTGAAAGAGCAGAAAGGGGTAAGGAGAAATTTGCTGCATTTGTAGTTGAGGGGAAGAGTGTGAAGGGCTGATGTGGCCCGTGCTGTGTCTCAGTGACCAGCAGCTGGGGGTGCAGTGCTGGGAGCCAGTGCCTGGAATCTCCTTTAATAATATAGTTTTTATGTGTATATTATTACAGTGAGAATTAATGTGGCGGTTTTTTCCCATGGAAATGTCTTGGGAGAGAGGACTGTGATAAGAAAAATCTCTTTAGCCAGCCTTGTCTCAGTTTTATGGGAGAAAACTCCTAGACTCTCGCACTTGAATTTCTTCTGCTCTAGGGAAGGTGATGGGAATTTAACACAAAAAAGAAACTACCCTAGGGTTGTATTTTTTTTTTCTTTTAAATTTCAGTAGGTAAGGGCATTCCCACCCTGTATTTCCTGATTCCTTTTAGAAGCTGCAGATCAGGACTAGTCTTTTCCCTTGGTCACCTCCTTAGTTGAAAGTTGGAAATACTGAATTGTATTCCAGAGCCCATGAGGTTTTGAGAAAAAATGGGTTGTGTGTATTATTAAGTTGCAGAATCATATTTTCATGTGAAATGTCTTAATATTGTGGTGCGTGGACTTGGTGTTTGGTTCTTTTAGGGCTCCAGATCTGTCACAGCAGGACTGAGGACTCCCCTTGGTTGTCCATAGGGTTCACATCTGGGAGATTTGTCAATTGAATTTGTAGCCCAAACCTCTGCTGACATATTTGTTTTCTACCCTATTTTTTTTTCTCTTATATTTGAAACCATTTTTATTCAGGGTAATGTTCTGAAGGACCTAATGTAGTTAATAGGCTTTTTAAAAAAAAAAGAAAACCCAACTAAAACGCCCCACTGGGAATGAAAGGTCATCACAGAGCTTTTAATCTGACGTCCAACCAAGCAGCCGTGGTATTTAATCCATCCTTCCCTGGAACAGCAGCCAACATTAAAAGCCACAATAAGAAAATTATTACTTACATCCCCTTCTCAGTCCAACAGAACGTCCTCTAAACTAACCCAGGTGGGCCTGTGGTGGCTTCCTTTCAATGTGGTTTGGTTTTTTCTCTAAGTTTCTAGTAAATAATGAGAGGCTGCCTTGGCTTACCATGATAACTCGCTGGCTTCATCTGTTTCTTTCCAGATAGTTGTACTTACAATGGGTGTCCCCACTGTAAGGGATTACTAATGCCACAGAAAATGTTTATTTATTCTGAAAAGACCTATTCCTATAATTTCTTCCGAGTTCTATTTCAAGCTAGCTAAGCTCTGCTGAGTTGTCTCAAATTAAAAGATGTTTTTTTTGTTCTGGACTTAAGTGCACACCTATTTTTTAAAGAGCTCATGTATATTATCTCCATCTGTTTTGCATATTTTTTTAGGTTGAGGCATTCCTGTATTTCTTTCTCCGGAGCCTGCAAATTTAATTGGGTGAGGAAATCTTTTCCTCGCTTTGCATAATAATTTAAACAAACTATTGTGTCTCAAATCAAACTGTTATTATAAAGAATGCAAGGTGCATCATAAGGCTTGGCTGTGCTATATAATACTCTGTAGTTAATGAAAAGTCTTCTGTATGAAGTTAAAGATATGAAAAAGGCTCTGGGTAGCCCTGTGGGCACTGCTCTCCTTCGCTGTTCAGACAAATAGAACTACAGAAACATTAAGGTTGGAAAAGATCTTTAAGGTCATCACGTCCAACCATCAACCCAGCACTCACACCATGTCCTCAAGTGCCACATCCACGTGTTTTTTGAACAGTTCCAGGGATGGTGACTCCAGCACTGCCCTGGGCAGCCTGTGCCAGGGCTGAACGATACTTCCCGTGAAGTTCCTCTTGTCCTGTCTCCCTTGTTGCTTGGTTTGTTACCTGAATAACCTGTTACTGGAATAACTTGGGCTGTTTGGAAGCAGGGGATCGTAACAGAGCCTCTGTGAAGCACAGCTGCAGGTCAGGCTGCCACTGGGGCCTTTCCATGCCCTGCACGGGTTGTTCCTGCAGAGGCTGTCCCTCGGTCCCTGTGCTATTGAGGCGAGAGGATGATTCACAGGACAGAGTTCCTAATGTTCCTTCCTCTCCAAACTGACGTGAATGTACTTGGGGAAATGCGGTTAAAGCTGGTCTTGGAGAGCTCTCTCTACACACAGAGGCACAGTTACATAACCTGGGCATGAAGGACAACAAGGGCTGTTGTCTGCAGTGAATTGTAGGACAGCAAAGCTGAGTGGTTGGGAGCAGCCAGCTCGGCATTCCACACCAACACACAGAGAGAAGGGAATGGGATTATCCCATTCCTTTGTTTGTTTGATCCCCAAATTGCGTAATATTCAGTACTCTTTGGGCACAGCAGAGGGAAAATGCAGTTCAGGAAGGAGTTAATCAAGGTGTTCAGATGAGCGTCAGGCACACCAGGGCTTTCTGCCCGGCTGGTTGGGTTATCCTGAGGGCTGCAGCAGCCTGGAACCTGACACACACCCAGCTGGTGTCAGGTTGAATTTGGCCACTGCTGCAAATCAGGTTTCAGTGATCGGCTGTTTGGTTTGATGGTTTTTTTGTTTTGTTTTGGGGTTTTGTTTGTTTTGGTTTTCATTTGTTTGTGTGGGTTTTTTCTGTCAGTGCAGCAGAAAATTTAGATGGCACTCCAAATGTTTTCCCTGGGAAGATAAAGTGTATGAATGGATGTTCTCAAGAAGAGTGACTTGGGGCCTCAGGAGGCCATGGAGGGAGGAGAGGAAGGAGGGGTTGGGATGTGTCAGGGTGGATGGTTGTGGAGAGGGACAAGCCTACAGGTCGGGAGCTTTGAGCAACATGCAGTCAGGGCAGGGATGCTGTTCTGTCCCCTCCTGGGATGTCTTGAGTCCTGTCCTGGCTCCTTCACCTAAGCTGGAGCTGGCCTGAGTCTTCTGTGTGAGATGTGGCTTGGAGGATTTCTTCCCTCTGGGTAGGATTTTGCCAGAATTACTCTCTCTCCTTTTGTGTTATGTTGGCAGTGAATCCTGGAGAAGGTCTGAGCCCTTTCTCTGCCTTTTGTGTGGGATGCAGGATCTGTTCTGCCCTTCAGCTGCTGCTCTGGGCAGCACCTTTTGTGTCTGCCTGGTCACCTGCCTGGCTGTGGTGGGCAGGGTCAGCAGGCAGCACATGCACAGAGCAGTGGGGCTGGGAGGGAAATGCATGGGGTACGGATGTGAACACGACCGTCGGGAGAGGAGGATGCACAACCTCCTCTGAGGTGTTGCTTTAGAAGGGGTGTATCTAATTGGGATGTACAAGCCTCTTCAGTCCTTTCTGAGAAGCTGTTTCTGTTGAAAGATTAATATCCCAAATGCTGCAGTGCCTACAGCCTTTCCTGGATTTTCCTTCTAATTGGGGTGCCTTGTCCTGTGGTTCTAAGGCAAAGCAAGTGTACCAAGAGAACTGGAAGTTTTTCCAGAAGGTGGATTAGAGCAGTGTTGTGTTCCAGGTCCCACAGGTAAACTAAACCTTCAGCTCAAAGTTTGAACAGCCACATTAAGTTCAGCTGGTGATGAGCATTGCAATGCTTTTCAGATTAACTTTAAATAAGAACCTGTGGAACATCTGCTGAGTCTCTGCTCTTCCCAAAAGTGGGTATATGTGTCAGTCAGGAATTGTGAACCATGAGCCCTGCTCTCAACTGATGTTCCTGAACCCTAATGTTGGGCCTACAAAATGTTGAGCAATTCCCTTGGATCACTGACCACATGTTATCTGGTGCAAACCACTGCAGGCACCTCACTTCAAGGAAGATGTGAGAAGGACTAGTCCTTCAGATTCCAGCATCTAGTTACAACAGCATGCAGAGATCTCAATAATATCTGAAAAAAACCCTAAGCACTTAAAGGGGGAGCTGAATAAATGGTTCTTCATGGCTACCATGTACAGGCAAATAATTAATGGGCTCAAAATGAGACTAGAGGCATGCAGTTTAGAGAACAGGGAGACCTGTCCAGCTAAGAGCAGTTAGGCATTGACAAATATTCCTTGGGCAGGCTTGCTAGAGCTGTGTGCAGGTCTTTCAGGAACAATTTAGAAGTCACTGCTCCTATCTTGGAGCAAAGGCACAGACTGGTGATATTTCCTGGTGACTTCCAGACCCACTTGCTGCAATTCTCTTACTCTGTGCCATGGCACTGGCCACATACTCAGCGTCACAAGGTTTGCATTGACATTGATATGGCCAGTCCTGTGAGCACTGTTATTTCAACATGGTTTATATAAGTTTGGTTTAGTTTGGTAAGGAGCCAACCTAAACTGGATAGTCATCCCATCTTTAAATTGAGCTGTTGGAAAATTCTGTTTGCCTTTATTTCATTAACAGTGTGTTGAACTGGTTTCAGATCATGTAAGTTCAAATAACAGCCCAGCCAACAAAAATCGTCCCCGTTCTGCTACAGAGGAATCAAGCACCTGAGAGCAGCAGGGACTTGTCTGGGTGCAGGGGCTGCTCTGGCAGTTGTCTTCAAGAAGGAAGAACATGTCATGAGGGGGCACCAGAATGAGTAAGGGAATGGAGAACCAGCAAGGCTGGACCTCAACTCGGTTAGCCCAGCAAGCCAAGAGGGATGTAATAACTGTAGAAAGGCAAGGGGAGGGGAAAGTCACTCTAAGGAGGAGAACTGTGAAGGTTAGAGGATGAAGTTGGCTCATGAAGGAATGTATCTCAACTGGCTTTGAGCAAACTAAACAAGGAGGAGGAATAAAGGCTTAGCACAGCTTTGCTTTAGGAGTTACATGGCAACAATTCTAATTGTTTTAAGAAGAAGGTTGCTCAGTTTATGAACAAGATTGATTATCTGGCATGTCCTGCACTTGACCTTGGATGTTCTCACGTAGGAGGCTTTCACAAGGAGAACTCTTCTTGCTTGTCTCTTTTCTCAAAAGTCAGGAGTATATTGTCAAAATTTTCAGGTTTTATCCAGCACCTTCAAGGTGGAAACTTCAGGGAGAGAAACATTAAAAAACCACCACTTTAATTTGTAGATCTTGTTTTTTTTTAATTGCTCATATTGCTTCTGAATTGCAAGTTTTTGCCCTTTTTTTTTTAAAGATATGTAGTATCCTGAAGTTGGGTCAGGTTTGCAACTGCATGAATCCTTGAGTGCTGCACATACCTGTAAAAATAAAGATTTGTGCTTTCCAGATAGTGCTTCCTATTTAAAAAAAAACAGGATGAAAGGCTCTTATTGTGCTCATGAGCCTTGGTGCCTCTCAGGTTGTGCATTTACACTTTTTTTATAGGTTTGATTTTTGTTGTAGTTATTGGCTGGAGGCTCAGAGTCAGAAAACTCACCCAGGTGTCTGATGCCAGAGGAAGCTTGAACTTGAGAGCAGAGATAAACTGATGTGACCTGATGGTGGTTTATCCAGCACTGAATGTCTGAACTGTTGTTCTGTGCAGGTAAAGTGTCTGCCTTGCTCAGCAAGCAGAGATGATCACGGTGCTTTGGCAGCCTCAGAGTGTGGAGCCAGCACAGGGAGAGGGGCAGCACCAGGGCATGGTCTTGCTGTTCCCCTGGGGTTCACCTTCCAGCCCAAACTGATGAGGTCATGCAGGAACTGATTTTGTCATCCTTGCTTTATCAAGCTTCATCGTTATGGCTGTGGAGGTGATTGTAGAGTGTTCCCTGTAGATGTTGATGTTTCCTGCTGTCTTTCTGATCTTGTAATAAATAGCTTACTTTGTGGTTTTTCCTTTTTTTTTTTTCATAACACAGTTGGAACAACGTTTTCGGTCAGTGTTTCTGTGACTTTAATTTGCAAGAGTAACTGCACATCATGCAGAATCCTGCAGAATGAAGGAGCCTTTTCTTGATACTTTCTAGAAATGCCGTGTCTGGGAGCATTCACCAAGGTCACTGTTTTTAAGGACACCATCTTCCCGAGGATGGTGTATCGAGTGTCTTTGCTCCTTCTGCTCGGCGTGATCTGAAAATGCAGAGCTGAGCCTGACCCTGTCAGAACATCCTTGGTGGGTTTTGGTTGTAGGAGATTTAAAATGGGATGCTTAAATCTCCAAAGCAATGAAGCATTAATGTGTTGTTTTTCTGCAAAACCTCATCTCTGGAGACTGGGTCTGTTCCTGCCTCGGTGCATATTTAGCGAAGCAACTGAGTAAATAGACTAGAAGAAATCGTTGGTTATTAACTTAAGGCTGGTAAAGAGAGACAGTGGTAATAATGGAGAAGCTAATCTGATTTGTTGTAGTGGTAAATCAGCTCTAAATCGGTTACCTTAGTATCCTTATGTTGAATGGGGTTTTTTTGGTGAAATAATAACACTTAATTGGAAAGATTATTAGATTGTTACTGTTTTTACTAGGCATTATTTTAACACACAGTATGGTTTCTATAAGGACACAGAATGAGTGTGAGTTTGCCCTTCTCCCTTTCTGTCTTTCTGTCACAGTGATATGTTTGCTTTTCTTTCTTCTAAAGCCTTGATAGAGCCCAAAATGAAATGGAAATGGTATTCCTGTTGTGGCCAAGGTTTACAGTTGAGAGCCATCTCATCAATCACACCTGCTTTCCTTCCAAATGTTTCCTTTGGCAAGAACATCTGTTGAGGAGAATACCACCGATCCCCAGGGCATCATTTTCCATATGCTCCCATTTCAGGATAAAATTAAACCAGTGGACCTTGACTGGTTTTCTTAACCAAAAATGGGTCCTTGTGCTTCTGCTAGCAGAACATGAAGAGTATTATTTAATAAGGGCATGAATCACTTCCACTGGTGCTCCTCTGGAGAGAAGTGCTGCCTCAATGTGACTGGAATCGTTCTTTGGCACACGAAGGCAGATGGTGTTAAACGAGTCAGAGAAGCGTTGTATGTCCAATCTGGTGCTGCCTGGCTTACTAACGGTGATGATTTGTAGGATGGAGAGCTTGGAGGTATGGGTGCCTCCAGGAGGAAGAAAACAGGGCTCCTGTCCGTTTCCTGCCAAGCAAATAGAGCTGTCGAGTGCCCTGATTTCCGTGGGCATCTCCCCTTGGTGCGTCTGTACAGTTTTGCTTTGGGTATTGAGGGCTCCCTGCATGATGGGCAGGGATCTGAGGTGAGTGGGCAGGCTGTGCTCAGACCAGCTCTCAGGTGTGGCTGTGTCAATCCACTGTACACGCACAGTAAGTCCAACATGTTCTGGGAGACATCACTGCCTGTGAGGGGATAGTCCTGCAGGGAAACCGTGAAAGGGACAGCCCAGAGGAGTTCAGGCTGATGGTCATTTCTGCATCTGTCTCCTCCTGCAAAATTGTGACCTGGCAAAATTAGCATCTGTAAAACCCTTTGTGGTCCTGGTGTGGCTGAGAAGTGAATACTAAGATGGTGCATGGTATCTGTAATAAAGCTTTTGTATGAAGGCCCAGAAGTCCCTGGCAGCTTTCATGAAGTAAAGCCCATTGATAGAGTGTGTGCACAAGAGGATAAACAACTGCCAAGTTGCACAGTGATTATTTTTTTTTTAATGTGTTTTCTGAAATTTTCAGTACCTCCCTGCCAGCTACACATCAGTGTGAGTGGAAAAGAAAAGCACAGACTGCTGTTCCTGGCTTCAGTTGGACTTTCAGGTGGACTGAAACTGAGGTGTATGCTTTGCACTGGGGTACAGTCCATGGCAAGTGAGCGTGTAGCCTTGGGTTTTCATGTGCTGATGAGTTTTAAAGGCAGCCCTGCCCTCTTATGTAAGCTTTTAAGGCATTTTCATGCCTTATTTTTGCTATTTATCATGGTGTCTTACCTACATTTCCTCTGCAATTACACAAAAAGAATATATTGTGAGAGTTTGGATGGCATTGGGCAAGTTATTGGGGAAGAATTGATGACAAGGCACTTCTGATCTCTCTACTGATGAGGTGAATTAGACTCAAAGACTTAAATTAATTCATCCTCCTTGCCTGCTGTACCTTGCATTAATCCAGGTCTTGCTGAAATCTCTATAGAAAATGTGTAAAGAAACAAACTATAAAAAATTATTTCAAAGACCAGGTGGTATTTTTAATACATCATTTAAAGGCCTGAAAATATTAAAAATGAGAGCCAAAAATGCTTATGCAGAGATGCTGAAATCTCTCCATAGTACTGGTTCACAGGGGACAGACAGTGTCCCTTGAGAAATTCTGAACAAAAGAATTCTATGCAAAACACACACCTCACCACCTCTGATTTCCCCAGGAAGCTTTTGCAATTATTCCTGGTGACTGTTTGCCATCACAGAATCACAAAATATTCTGAGTTGGAACAGACCCCTCAGGAGCATCAAAATCCAGCTTTTGGCCTGTCACAGCACAGCCCCAACAATCCCACCCTGTCCTTGAGAGCGTTGTCCCAACCCTCCTGGAGCTCTTGCAGCCTTGGGGCTGTGCCCACTGCCCTGGGGAGCCTGGGCAGTGCCAACCAGCCTCTGGGGGAAGAACCTTTGGCTGAGATCCAACCTGAGCCTGCCCTGACACAGCTCCAGCCATTCCCTGGCTGCTGTCCCTGGTCCCCCCAGAGCAGAGCTCAGTCCCTGCCCCTCCTCTGCCCCTGCCCAGGAATTGGAACTGCACTGAGGTCTCCCCTCAGTCTCCTCTGCTCCAGCTGAACACACCAAGTGCCCTCAGTGTCCTCCCACAGCTTCAAATCAAGGCCCTTCCCCATCTCTGTTCCCTCCTTTGGACACTCTCTGATGGCTCAATCCCTTCCTTCCATTGTGTCCCCCCAAACTGCCCCAATGTTGAGGTGAGGCCGCCCCAGGGCAGAGCAGAGTGGGACAATCCCCTCCCTGATGCCCCAGGACAGGGTTGGCCCTCCTGGCTGCCAGGGCACTGCTGACTCAGGGCCAACTGGCCACCGACCAGCACCCCCAGGGCCCTTTCCCAGCTCTGCTTTCCAGCCTCTCATTCCCAGTCTGTCCATCCATCCCGGATTGCCCCACCCCAGGGGCAGAATCCGGCACTTTCCCTTGTTCAACTTCCTTCCCATGGTTGGTGATTCCCAGCCCTCTGATCTGTGAGGTCTCTCTGCAGGGCCTCCCTGCCTTCCAGGGACTCAACAGCTCCTCCCAGTTCTGTGTCATCTGCAGACTTGCTCAGTGTCCCTTCCAGTGCTGCATCCAAGTCATGGATGAAGATGTTGAAGAGCACAGGGCCCAAGATGGAGCTCTGTGGAACCGCCCTAGTAACAGCTCCCCAGTCTAATGTCACCCCAGTCACTGTCACCCTCTGTGTTTGCCCCGTGAGCCAGTTGCTTACCCACTCCATGCTGTGTTTATCCAGCTGTGGGCTGGACAGTTTGCCCAGAAGGATCCTGGGAGAGACAGTATCGAAAGCTTACTGAAATCCAAAAAGGTCACATCAGCTGGCTTTCCCTGGTCATTGAGGCGGGTCACCTTGTCATAGAAGGAAATCAGGTCTGACAATCCTCAGACCACACCTCACAACATTGCATCTGTGACCGGTGAGTTCCTGCCCTTCCACCCGAGCGCGGACGCCCCAGGGTGGAGGTGCCGGGATGTGATGCTGTGGTCGTGGAGGGGGGCTGAGGCTTCGTGGTGGGGAAGGGCAAAGCTGAATCAGGGCTAGAGAGGTGCTATACAGAAGCAATGGTTTTATTGAGAACCGAGTAAATGGGATCATTTGAGGGTATCTGTTTTGCTTTTAATTTCAGTAATGGTCTTTAACATCTTCTGGCAAGGGTCTATCCTACAACATTTCTTTTTCTTGGGGCAGGGCAGCTACTAGTGATGCCTTGTGGTTAATGCACTGCGTTCTTTTTTTTTCAGTCCACTCTGCAGACATCTGCTTTCGTTTTTCTGGACAAGTCCCGTTTTCCCCACGACTGCACAATAGTTTGTTGACCGATGAAGCCCTTCTGTGTACTCACCTGTCACTTATCCTGGGGACTGTGGGAAACACAGTCCCAGGATTTGCATTCCATTCAGCGAGCGGCCATTACTGCTGGTGATTAAAAAAGTCTTACTCGAATTGCTGGTTCTCTTTCACTAGTAATTAAGCTGTTGTTTCCTAGTAGGAAAAAGCTTTCATGCTGTGCAATCACGGGGACCTCAGAGAGACCAGCCTTTGCTTTCTTAAATGGGCATATTGATTGGTCTTTATTAATAGAAAAACCTCTAAGGAGAGGTGAAATACCCGAGTTTTGGAAAGTTAAAAAAATAATTACAAAGCCTTTTAAAATCATATGAAAACTAGGCATTGTTCCCAGGTCTTTTTTCCTAACTTCTAGTCACGTTTTTCACAATGCTGTATTTTGTGTTTTAAAAGTTTAACTGAGCTAAGAGATCCATTGTCAGAGAGAAAATACTCAGTTTTTAAAACTGCTTAATGAAAGTGTTTAGTAGTAATGTTATTTATCAGTTGAATATGGAAGTGTGCAATGAACTGAGTGGTTCTTCAATCCTACATTTTGCAGGCAGTGCAATTTGTCTTTAAAAAACAAACAAACCCGAGCAGTCAAACGAAGTATTGTCACACCAATTAATATGATATGTGTATGCACTACTGTTTTTTTTTCTTTAGATGTTTAATTTGAAGATATTTTAGTCTTTTTTATTTACTGAAATTGAGAGAAGGGCAAACTGTTCTGTTGGGTTGCTTCTCTGCGAGCGGGTTCTTCAGTTCCACAGTAACTTGTTAGTGTGCCTGAAGTCAAACCCCAGCCAAATTGAAAGGAGTTTTTGTTTGCTTTCATAGGTACACATCAAGGTAGCCAAGAGCAGTGTCATGCTTATGTCTTTATACATCCTCCTCCTTAAGGGACTTTGTCAAGTAAAGTTGACTTTTGCTTTTTTTTCCTCTCAACTGAGTGTTTTGTGGGAGGGAGAGGGAGCAGGGAGAGCAAGGTTGCTGTATGTTTTTTGAACTAGTATTGGGCTTTATGAATGTAGGAAATAATATGTGATTAAAAATACAACAAGCCTTTTTTGGCAAGTAATCTCTGTGAACACTGTCTTCTTGCACTACTCCATGAAATCTGAGTACGAAGCTCGAACTACCAGACCATTCTTTCCAAAACACAGTTTTCCCATTTTAAAGTCTTCTAAGTGTTGTTAAACCATCTGGATCCTGGGCTACATCACCCAGGTTGATCATCACCTTCCTCTGTTCTGCTCTGGTGAGACCACATCTGGAGCACTGCACCCACCTCTGGGGCCCCCAACATCAGAAGGATGGGGAGCTGTTGGAGTGAGTCCAGAGGAGGACACGAAGATGCTCCAAGGGTTGGAACCCCTCTGTTCTGGAGCCAGGCTGGGAGAGCTGGGAGGGTTCACCTGGAGAAGAGAAGGCTCCAGGGAGACCTGAGAGCCCCTTCCAGGGCCTAAAGGGGCTCCAAGAGAGCTGGAGAGGGACTTGGGACAGGAGATGGAGGGAGAGAACAAGGAGGAATGACTTCCCACTGCCAGAGAGCAGGGTTAGATGGATATTGGGAAGAAATTCTCTGTGAGGGTGGTGAGGCTGTGGCACAGGTTTCCTAGAGAAGCTGTGGCTGCCCCATCCCTGGAAATGTCCAAGGCCAGGTTGGACAGGGCTTGGAGCAACCTGGGCTGGTGGAAGGTGTCCCTGCCCGTGGCAGAGGTTGGAACTTGATGAGCTTTAAGGTTCCTTCCAACCCAAACAATTCTGTGATTCTGTTCTTGAAATCTTTCAAAATTGTATATAGTGTTTAACATGTATATATGTAGTGTTTTCTGATTAATGTAGAGTCTGTCCAGTGTTGTTTGTTAAATATAGTCTATGCTTCTTACACCACATTATAAAATCCACGCTGCTGTAGGCCACACATTTTAACTTATTAAAGAGCTGTGATCAAGGGGTCTGAATATACTGACTCATAAGGAATGTGTCTGTGCCCACCAGCTGGGAATGTGCCAGTGCAAGACAGGGGGGTTGTTTAAGTTGGAGTTTTTTTGCTTATCCAGTTTTCAGACCCTTGTCCTGATGGGCTGCAGGGACTCCTGTCTCTGAGCATTACTCACATTTGTTTAGATTTGGGGGTGCTGACTTCATGTTTTCTTAGGTCCTGTCTAGCCAGTATTTGAACTATCTTGTTTGCATTTGATAATGCCCATATGAATCAATATTTTGGGACTATAGCCAAGGCCATGTGTCTTACAACTGTGGCCGTAACAGAATGGTGGAAGAGGCTTCAAGTCACAAAGTACCACTGTGGTTGTCTAACTGAGCATCCTCTGTGTGCCTTGGTTTCTTTGATGAATCTGATAACCTGACACTCTTTTGGGTAAACTGTGCAGCTGAACTCCTCAGGCATGGCCAGTATGGCCCAGTCCTTCACTGGTTCTCACAGCCCGTCCTGAAAGCTGGGGCACGGTGCTCTCTGCTCTGGGACATGCTCTTCTCAGCAGGAGGGTACAGCATTGTTGGGTTGCTCACACCCAGCTTACACAAGCAGCTCAGTCTCTGTGACCTGTCACCTTCTTGCTGCAACACTCTCCTAATCCTTTCCAAAATAGCATTTGTTAGTAACGATGAGCTTTTTTTCCCAGTTCTTTGTAAAAAATGTAAATCACTTCGATAGAACAAAACCTGAGCCCTGCAAAACCTCATGAAAATCCTCAGGGACATGTATTTTTATAGGTGTAACTTACATGTTGTGACTGGTTGCTTACCCAATTTTTAATCAATTTACATTATGTTTAAGAATATTTTGTGTTTCGTTATAATTCTTAATGTGAAGCAAGTGCGTTGCAGCAGTCTGAGTTTACTATGTCAATGCTATTATCTTTATCAACCCAAACATATAATCTCCTTGGAAAGTGGCCAAGATCTGTTTCTCACACACCCATGCTGATGTTACCCTTTCATGCCTTGCTGTTCAAGGGATGGAGAGTTCAATTTTTAACCATTAGTATGTTTTAGCTGACAAGCTCCTGTTATTCTTTTGGTCAGGGCTATAGAATGTCAAGCTTTGCAGGAGGGAAAAGAAAGAAAAAGGAACTATTTTGTTACAAATGGGATGCTTTCAGCATAATTCCTAACCATTATGGGAGACTTTGATGAATGTATCCTGTCCGGGAATGCAGCTTTGCCTTGGAGTGTTTTCTAACACGTTGTCAAGTGGTGTTAGGAATGCATGAGAAGTGACAGCTTCTTTCAGCACTTAAAAAGGTTCCCAAGGAAGACATTTCCAAACTCCAGATGAATGACTCTGTTAAACATTCGGGAGCTGGGATACCCCAGTCTACAGACTGTTTTTTGTGGTGGTGAAAGGTCCCTGTCCCCACTTTCTCAGAGCTTTGCGAGCACTGCTACAGGGAATGCTTGTCCAGTCTCTTGAGTTGTTGCAGCAGAAAGAATAGGCTACTGGCTTTTTCCTTTGTCTCCACACTGTATTCTTTTCACACAGCTTTTCTTTTGAATTTTACTTCCAGCAGCAGCGAGCAGTTGGTGCTTTCTTGGGTGCTGCATGCCATAGAGCAGGGTGGAATGGGAGCAGAGCATTCCTGGAGCAGCTCCAGGACCTCTGAGGCTCATGATTTTCCAGGTGCAGGAGTTCATAGAATCACAGAATGGTTTGGGTTGGAAGGCACCTTAAAGATCATTTCGTTCCACCTCCTGCCATGGGCAGGGACACCTTCCACTAGACCGGGTTGCTCCAAGCCCCGTCCAACCTGGACACCCTGTCCTTTAAAACTTCCAGGGAGGTTGCTATTTGCAATTATATGGCCCTCTGGAAGGATGTTTTTTTCAAAACAGAAAGAGCACGTTGTCTTAAAGGAATATTTCCTGTATTTTTCCCCCAAAGGTCCCTAGCTAAAACCAGAAATAGGTTGGGGTGAGAAGAGCTCTCCATACTGCTGGCTAGGGTGCTGCTCATCCAGAGATCTCCAGGGTGCACCCAGGAATTCCACATCATTTTGCTGTGTGTCTTAGAAATGCTAAAGGTGGGCACAGAAACATTAAATGACTTTGTGTAGGAAGCTCAGCAGGCTACAATGGGCGGGAAGAACTGAGGAAGTTTTTCTCCAGGATTTGTTAGGCCACTTAGAGTTTAAATTAAGGTCTGTGCAAAGCCCCATCACTTTTCTGTTGTCTGGCTATTTGACATTCCCTCAGTATAATTAAGCACAGCATGTCTGTACACAGGCACACGTGCACTTGGTCAGTCTCACACGTTTTGTGAAAACAAGGGCGTGAAAAGTTCTGAGATGCTGAACTTCACTCTGAAGGCTGCGTGGGCAAGTTTTCCGTGCTTGCCTGATACTAGGACAGCTCTTCAGTGGGGACAAGATAAAATATGTCCAGCTCAGTGAGGCTGCAGTCATTGGGATTATAAAGGAGATGGATGGTACAAGATGCACAGAGAGCTTGAGGCAGCTGCTGCAGGCCTGGCCAGTGAGACTGATGATGGTGATGATGATGATGAGAGACCTCATTGTGGTCTGCAGCTGTGAAGGACAGTAGAGGGGCAGGCACTGATCTCTTCTCTGTGGTGGCCAACAACAGGACCTGAGGGAATGGCATGAACCTGTGTCAGAGGAGGTTTAGGTTGGATATTAGAAAAAGGTTCTTCCCCCAGAGGCTGGTTGGGCACTGCCCAGGCTCCCCAGGGCAGTGGGCACAGCCCCAAGGCTGCCAGAGCTCCAGGAGGGTTTGGACAACGCTCGCAGAGATGGGGTGGGATTGTGCAGGGGCAGGAGTTGGACTCAATGATCCTTGTGGGTCCCTTCCAACTTGGGAGATTCTGTGGGTCTATGAGGGCACCTCCTGATCTCAGTGCTCTCCTGGGCTCACCCTGCTTTGCTGGTGTGTTTTAAGGTCTTCCAGTATTATGATGCATTGGATGGACAAAAGCAAGTGTGAAATGGCTTTTTAGCTCTGCTTTTACATGACATGAGGTGATTTTGTGAGAAGAGTAGTCACATTAAAGGTGTATTCACTGCAGTGTAGGAACCATGATTTGAAGAACTCTGAAAATTTCTCCTTCTACAGTTTACTCTGGCTGTCTGGTTTTGTTGGGGAATCTTGAGGTGTTTTGTGGGTTTGTGGTGATTTTTTACTGATTTGAAATTTTTTGAGGTAGTTTCCTAAAATAAATGTAACTTAGTCTGTAATTGGAGACTGCGATGACCCACCTTTAAGAGGAGTTGTCACAGAGACAAAGTCTGAAGGGCTACTCAGTGGGTATCTTCTAGGATTGGTAGGGCTGCCTAACCTGGAATTAAATGGGTGTGGTACCTGACCTGTAGGTATTCCCATAGGTGCTCCTCGTGATACTCTTTCTCAGAGCAGGGAGAGGGATCAGGATTGCTTTGCTGCTGTACTGTGGGATGTCAGTTTATGACATGATGACATCAAGGGCAATTGAGGGTCATTTGGGATGTGTGGTCAGTGCTCCTCTCCTGCCTTGGGAGCTACCTTTGGGAGTCCATTTATAATCACACCCAGCCTGCGGGGGAAATGGGGAGGGAGATTTTTCCCAGCTTTTTATCCCCTTTTCCTACTTCAGACCTGTTACTACAGCTTTTGAGAATTTTGAATTCCCTTTGGATGTAAAGGAAAGCATGTTCTTGTTGCTAGGCCTGCCAAGTCTCCTCAGCGTGTGGTCCACACCATGGTGAGTTACAAAAGAGATTTTTAGGGAGTTTATTCAGAGATCTGCCCCAAAGGTGGATTATCATGAGTGGCATGGAGTGTAGGAAAAAATGGGCCAGCTTTTGGAGAAATTCTCTGCTCCAGTGGTTTGGAAGTTCACCCCTGAACAACTACAAGACGCTGATAAAATGATAGAATAATTACAAGGAGAATGCTGTGGCAACTCCAGAGAGGAGCAACTTACTGCAGTGTGCTGGGCCCTGGGTATTATTTATCAGACACTGCTTGTCACTAGACAGCACCCCTGGGGGAGGAGGAGGAAAGCAGAGCAAGAGGCACTGTGGCCACTCAAACTGCAACTGAACCAGAGGAACAACCTGTGCCAGGAGCAGTCACCCCTATAACAGAAGAATTCCAAGACCAAATCAGTTCTCCCAGTGAGGGATGAAGGGGAAGCAGGGCCCTCACAACAGGAGGAAGAGGCAGAGCCAGAGACAATCACCCAATCCCCATCCCTGGGTGAGCTGCTTTCTGTTCCTGGTGGATTATAATTAATCCACTGGTGAGAATATTTCACTTTAAGAGCGTTTTACAGACTGAGAGTATGCAATTACTAGGTTATAACAGGGTGGGAAATGAAAATGCTGTTCGTCTGTTTGAAAGGCAGGATTGAATTCTGCCCTCAGATTAAATTTGCCAGAGCAAAACTAACTAAAGTTTGCTTGTTCTGGTAATTCTTCATGCTGGGTTGATTTTGGCTGGAGAAGCTCATTGGCCAAGTGAGCATTAACACTTGGACACTGAATTGTGGCATGGGGTAAATAGCAGTGGTTTTGGTACATCTTGGCAGGGTGCAGAGGGTGGTAGGGCTTCTCTGGCAGGTTCTCCAGCAGGCAAGGGGTGGCATCCCTCTTCTTTAGGAAAAATACCATGTCTACGTAGCAAAGAGAATCAGAATCCTAGAATGGTTTGGGTTGGAAGGGACCTTAGAAGTCATCTTGTTCCAACTCCCATGACCTTCCACTGGACCAAAAAATGGAGGGGGATTTCATACCTATAAAACAAGTTAATTTCAATACTATCCTAGAGTAAGGAGATAAGCTGGAAGAAGGAAAAACAGGATGGCTTCTCTCAGCATGCTGAGTGTCCTGCCTCTGGACTGGTGCCGGGGCAGTGGCACCTCTCTGCTCCCCATCCCCATTCCACCTCTCTGAAGGTGATTTTTTTAGGCAGCAGCACTGAAATCTCTCTCTCCACCCCTACTGAGGGCCAGCCGACGGCTGAGCCTCCCAGGCATGGCTGGAGCATCCCTGCTCCACTGGTGCGCGGTGCTGACAAATCCAGCGCTAAAACGAGGATAATTTACATACCAAAACACGGTGTTTACGGGTGACAGGAAGTAGGTGAAGCAAAATGGTTTTTAAAAACACTACCAGTTGTTGCATAAACTTTGATGAATGCTGGGCTCAGAAGGGATTCCAGAAAATACTGAAATACCAGCTTCTCATGGCATGTCTAAAGTGGTTTTGTGGTGGTTTGGGTTTTTTCCTTTCAGAGGGGATCTGGTGTAGTGGGATTTATCCAGCTTTTTTCACACATTGATCTCAGAGTTTCCTTTGAAAAAGGCGTTTAGCGAGGCAATCCGGAACTGTTTTGGTATTTCATCAGCAATCACAAGCTTATGTGGAGCCTGTCAAGCACTGGTAATTAAGGAAGTTAATGAGGTGCTACCTGCAATTAATTCAATTGCTTATGACAAGAACTTTTTTTTTAAAGCATTGGTTGTCATGGTGCAGTTGTGTTGGGAGGTTTTCACCTGGAAAACACAGGCTCTGCCCACGGTGTTGGGTTTCTTGGGTGTTTTTGTGGCTCTCGAGTTGAGACTGGTGATTTGAGGTGACTCCCCTTCCTCCTGCCCTTGCAGGACGAGCCTCTGAAGCTCTGAGGTTCAGTAGAATATGTGAATCCCATCATTCCTCTGCCATTAGACTTTGACACGTGCCTTAATCAATTTAAAAAGCAGCGAGCTATGATTACATCCAGCAAAAAAAGCACGCTCAGCCTTTTCTGCCGTGCCAAATTTAGCCACAAATTCAACTCCTAATTTTCTATAGATTTCTAGCAATGACTCAGGCAAATAAGTCCCTCATCCTGTTCCATAGCTCCTGTTCACTGAATTGTGAGTATCCATGGGGACAAGGACTGCTTTTTATGCCTTTGGAAAACGAGCTCCCCCTGGGAACCCTCCCTGCGCTTCACTAACGCTGCTGACAAATGGCAGGCTGTAGCTTCACCGAGGGTGACTTAGTGAAGAAGAATGTTGGCTGGATGCTGATAGGGAATGAAGCTGTAAAATTTTTTTTTTTCCTGATTTGCAAGTTGTCTGATGGCATGTGCTGTTTGTTCACAGCGAGGGGGGTTTATCCTTGAGGTTTGCTCTAAGGGCTACGTGCTTATAACTGAGTGCACAGGGTGTGGGAATGAAAGGTCATGGATGCTTTTAAAAATTTATAGCATAGGCAGGATAATACTAAAGACAGAGCTGGTACATGAGAGCAGCCACTTCAGTGATACCTTGAGTCCTTCACAGTCCCAGTTGCTGCCTGTCTGAGCCTGCTTTGGCTCCCAGTTATGTCTCTGGGAGAAATCCTTGATTCCTCTGAGTGGATTAGACAAGTCTTAATGTGAAATGCAAAACGTGATTGCGCTAAATAAATGAAGTTTTCAGTTTAAAGACAAAAAATAGTTTTGGGGTTTTTTTTCTTCTAAAATGTGTTACCATTCATCTTTATTTCTAAAGGCCTTTGAATATTTAAAATTTGGAAACTTTTGTAATGTGGTGCCATTTCCCTACGGAGGCAATGCTGACAGTACAGAATTTACTGAGCACGCTGAGAGAGCTGGGCTGATCAGCCTGAAGAAGAGAAGGCTCTGGGGAGACCTCAGAGCCCCTTCCAGTGCCCAAAGGAGCTCCAAGAGAGCTGGAGAGGGACTTGGGACAAGGGGTGGAGGGACAGGACAAAGGGGAATGGCTTTAAGCTGAACGAGGGTAGATTTAGCTAGAAAGAAATTCTTCTCTGTGAGGGTGGGGAGGCCCTGGCACAGGCTGCCCAGAGAAGCTGTGGCTGCCCCATCCCTGGAAGTGTCCAAGGCCAGGTTGGACAGGGTTTGGAGCACCCTGGGCTAGTGGAGGGTGTCCCTGCCCATGGCAGGAGGTGGAACAAGATGGGCTTTAAGGTCCCTCCCAGCCCAAACCCTTCTGTGATTCTATGAAACAATAATCAGGTGCAGGTACCAGCTGACATGTCTGAAGTTCACTGTTGAGCAGAGCAAGTCCCTGACTTACCCTGTCTGGGGTCTGCTGGCTGTTCCCCCAGAGCAGTGCCTGTCACTACCAAACTGACTGTAGGGCAGACCAGAACCTGCTCATAAATCCACAGGAAACCAACAGGCAGCTCCAGAGGAGACAGCTGGCAGTGGGTCCCATGGCTGATTCATGTCTCGAGGCCATCTCTGATTAGAAGAGTAGCTGTGGTACATGAGCAAAAGGACATATTTGGCACACAGATGTGAAAATTTAATGATCTGAGCAGATGTTCATTCTGCTGATGTGGGTATTTGATTTCTGTTCCTGGGTCAGAAGCACCTCTTTGATTTTCCTTTCTTCATCACTAATATGGGTCAGGGATGTTACAGCTTCTGCGTGACAGAGCTGAGCCCTGCCCTCCTTTGCTGACCTACTGCTCCTGCTTGTCTCACCAGACAGATCTTGATCTGTCCAAAATGAGGCAAAATTAAATAGCCATCAGTAAATACAGCTATGTCAATTTAAGCATTAAAGGAAAAAAACCCAGCAAACACAACTCCTCCAAAGAAAACAGTATTTATAGGCTAGCTGGGCACTAGTCCTTAGGTCAAGAAGTATAGGTAAGATATCCAAGTGTTTAAAGTTGCTTTTTTTTTTTTTATTGCTAGCGAAAATTCAAGACTTTAAAAGGAGGAAATTAAAGAAACAACTGTGAAACTGCAAAGCAGCACAACTTTCTGGTTGGCAACGGCTGTGCTCCAGACCCTGCTCCTGCATGGTCCTAGGCACTGAATGTGAAAAATTTGTGGGGTCTTATTTGTAAGAGTCCCTTTCTTCATGATGGGAGGATGGAGTTGATTCCCAAGTCTGTTTGCCCCTCACAAAGAATTAGGGAAGAAACTTGACCTCATTTTTTAATCTTGGAAATCTTCTGAAGGCTCAGGTGAAAGCCAGTCTCCTGCTTGTATAACTTTCAGAGCCTTAGTCAGAACCCATATGTTACAACCTGGAGGAAATGATGCTTGGGGATGACTAACAGAACATGCTCCTGCTGTTAATTTGGGTGCCATTCCAGAAATTTAATTCGTAGCTTTCCCTTTTCCTTTTGTTAACACGTTTACTTACTAATTCCCTTTTCTGCTGTTGTTCCCTACTAAGGAACTGAATGAAGGGATAAATTTTATATGAACAGAGAGAGGCATTTTTTCACCCTGTCCATGATGAGCAGGAAGAAGCAGAGAGCAAACGTGTTGGATTAGCAGAAATTTGGTTATGGATTCACTTTATTGTAGCTTTCTGCTGCAAACATCATGCTACTCCAGTTTGAATGGGTGTGGGATTTACCAAGACTGAGGCTGTAAAGTGCTGACTGGGAATTCATGAAATCCCAGAATGGTTTGGATTGGAAGGGACCTTAAAGCTCATCTCATCCCACCCCCTGCCATGGGCAGGGACACCTTCCACTAGCCCAGGTTGCTCCAAGCCTCGTCCAACCTGGCCTTGGACACTTCCAGGGATGGGGCAGCCACAGCTTCTCTGGGCAACCTGTGCCAGGGCCTCCCCACCCTCACAGGGAAGAATCTCTTCCTCATATCCAATCTAAATCTACCCTCCTTCAGCTCCTTCAGAATTGTTTATTCTTTGAAAAAAACAAATGCATAGCTTTGAGTGGTTTGATGCTTAAGACTAAGTGGGCATTTATAATCTGATTTGAAACAGGAAAACCAGGAGAAGGAGTGAAGAAAAGGCAGTTCACAATGTAGAACCACTTCTGACCACTGGTTTAACACCTGCCTGCCAGATTGCATGTCATGATGCAGCATCCATTGTATAACCCCAGCCCCATTAATGGTATTTACCTGTAGGAGAGGTGAAATGAGGGAGCCCAAGCCCTGTGGACTGTCTGTGTGACAGGACAGTGTCTGTGACAGGGGTGCTGTGCCCAAGGTGCACTGTGAGCAGCAGCTCATGTGGGCTGTGCCCACAGGAGAGCTCTGTAAGCAGAGAGGCACAGGAGCCCAGGAGCTGTGATCAGAAAATGTCAAAGTCTCAGCAGAGGGGCAAGAGTATTCCTCACAGTTTATTAAGACAGGGAAACCAGTTAAATGTGCAGATTCTCTCCTAGCAGTAACTCAAAATGAGTCCCTGTCTTGCATCTTGCTCGGTTCTGTTTATCTCCAGTTTGCCTGGCAAAGCTGAGCCAGCTCAGTGTGATTGCTGTGGGCTTTGGAGGGTTGGATTTTATTTTACCTTGGTGCTGAGTAGTGGACTTGGGCAGCTTCCAGTTCTTTGAAATGGAATTACAGTGTTGCCTCCTGAGCCTGGACTTTGTGTCCCAGCAAGGAGGGAGAGAGCCAAGGGGTGTGAATGCCTTAAAATGCGGGGAGATGTGTCAATACCTGCAAACTGATACTGATATCACCTGGGTCACATTGAGAAGAATGCATTGTGAGTCTCAAGGCTCATGCCTTGAGGAAGCCCAGGGTAGCAGCAGTGCCATGACTGCAGTGGAGCTGGTTTGTCACTCAGTGGGATGCTGCTGTTGCACTTGGAGGACCAGGGCTGTCATGTGTATCTCGGCATCCCTGAGTGTCCTGTCCAGAGGTTGGACACATCTCCTGCTGCAGAGAGCACAGAGGTTTTGACTCCTTGGGTGAGTCTGGAAACATGCTTTATTCACCCAAATTTTGATAAATCTGAGTTATGCAAAAGATGCCTTAAGTCTTTGTGAGTGGATTTAAGCCAGGTTGGATGAGACTTGTGGTGTCCCTGCCCATGGCAGGGGGATTGGAACCAGATGATCTTTCGGGTTGCTTCCAACCCAAACCATTCCATGAGGCTGTGATTACCTTTCCTTGGCATGACCTTTCCAAAGAATCCTGTTCTCCAGCTTAAATGTGTAATGCCCAAACATTGTTTCAGGCTTATACCCTTAGCTTTGGGATGAGGACATTTCACCTCGTGTGGATTGTATGGTGGGGAATAAGTGTCTGTGACCTCAGTAAAGGTTTCTCGGGTTTGGATTAAACCCTGAGTCACGCAGTTAAACAGGTGGTTTTGCTTCTTCAGAGTAGAAAACACTTCAACTGTTAAGCCCTGTCAGTCAGCTTATGCTTTCACCAGCGACTCATGTGTCAGGTTCAGCCTGGAGGGATTTAGAGGAGGGTGGTTGAGCCCTTATGGCAGCAGGGACTCCTCCCGTGGTGGAGGCTGCAGCCAGCAGGAGTGGCTGCTCTGCCCTGGCCCTCACCTTGCCTCTCCAGCTAGAGGATGATGCTTAGCTGTCATTCTGATGCAAAAAATACAGATTCTTTCTATTGTAGTTAACAGATAAAGCACACATTTGTCTTCCACCATCGCTTTGTTGCAGTTGCCCAAATGATGTGCGCTCATAATATGTAGAATATACAGAATATGATTGTCTACTGAAGGATATTTTTAAAAGTTACAATTCAAGTAGCGGTGGAAAAGTTCTCACAGTGCTCAGAAATCTGGAAATAAGAGTAAAAGGCTATGGTATTACTTTTTTTATTTTTTTTTTAAATTGGAAAGTTTTTGCAAATCTGCTGGATCTGTGTGACTGCCTTTCCCTTTCTCTGCTAGCTCCCACTCTGCTCTTCTTGCCTTCACAGGGACTTGCTCCTTCTCCTCCCTAATAGCAGTGTGTGATTTATTCTACAGGGTTTAAATTAGGAGGAAACTCAGCAGCAGGGAAGAAGTGATGGATTTGAGAGCAGTCCTGGGTCTCTTCTGGCCTGGCTCATTTAGACAGCCTGCCTTTTTTTCCCCCCTCCCTTTTCTTTTTCTGTACCTTATAAAAAAGTCAGCTGATCCAGAGCAGCAGAGCTGCTGCCTGGCTCTCAGCTGTGGGCTCTCTGCTGCTGCTTGCTGTCCCCATGGAGGGCAGGGGGTGCTCCTGGCTGCTCTGGGGGACCCAGGCAGTGGAACCCACAGGCACCCTGCCCTGCCCACCCCGACGGCTGCTGCTGCTTCGGGACAGTGTCAGCCCTCATGCTGCTCCCTGAATCGTGGAGAGAACTGAGAACCCCCTCAGCAGCCCTGGTGTAAATGGAAACGCTCCCCCCATGCACACACAGCACTAGGGGCAGGGTTTCTGTCATCCAAGAAGAGCCAAATCGTGGTTCCAGCCCTGGGTTTCCTCTTGGGAAGTCTCTGCCTGAAACTGACTTGTTTGTAGCCCTGGGAATTCTTGTTCCCATCTTGCATTGTTTGGGATTGTGGGTGAGGGCAGGCTGTGGAAATGGACAGGAACTGATCCCTTGGCTACAGATCAGCTGGGTTCCCATTAAATTCAATCCATGTGTATGAGAGCACAGCTCGTGTAGACATGCCTAAATGACCCAAGAAAGGAAAGATGTCTGAGGTTAAGACATGAACTCATTAATCTTGGTGATTGGTGAGCCTTTGGCTCTTTGAGTAAGAGCAGTTACACGACTGGGCTTTCTTAAGACCCCAAAATCTCCATTTCTTGGGCAGGGGAGAGCAGTTCTTTGGCCAGGGGGCAAACCAGGCAGGCGTGGTGGTGGGGCCTGGGGTGGATCTCCCCTTTTGCTCTGTTTCATGGTCTAAAGAGGTCAGAGTGAGTATCCAAGCTGCCTGTTGGCATTCTCCTTGTGCTGGTGAGGTCCAGGCAGCCCAGGAGCTTCTGCTGGGCTGTGGGAGGGGGAGAGAGGCTCTGCATGGGCTGGGCAGGGTCATGTCATAGCCAGGAGCTTATGGGAAGTGCCCTGAAATTCCATAGGAAAACCAGAGTAGTAGAACATGACATTTTCACGTTTCTAATCTAAAGTGTTTCCCTGTGTGAGCAGCCTATGGAATAGACTGAAGAAACACTTCCTTTGCCAAAAAAAGGGAAAAGTCTGTAAAATTAGGCAGAACAGCAAACACCTAGGAAAATGGATGTGTTTGAGTATTTTTAGAGGGTGGTATGGTTTTAATTTACCCCAAGATAAACAGGCTGGGCTATAGAGCCTGTGTGGTGAGCGGGGACCTCAGCTGGTGGTCCCTGCTGGAGCATCCAGGAGCAGCTGTGGGTGGAGGGAGCCATCCCAGCTGGGAGAACATTCATACCTGGAAATGAAATCCTGTGGGTAATAATCCCTTGGATAATGAGCCTCACAAAACCCAAACATGAAGAAATAGCTGAGGGTTGATCCATCAATCCGTGGGTGTGTTCACGGTGCCTGAAATATTGGTGCTGTCATGAGCATGGCGTAGCACAGGCCATCTCTTTGTCTTCTTGACACTGGATTTAGGGCAAGTGCCCTAGTTCATCCATGCTGCTCGTCTCTTACATAAAAGATTTTATAATTGCTCTTGACACAAGCATAAAACAAATCTAAAATTCTGAATACCCTGGCAACGCAGTGCCTTTATTTTTGCCCGTCACTACTAATAATGTCTCCCTTTTTGGCTTATAGGACAGAAAGCTCACAAAAGTGGAGAGGCAGAGGTTTAAAGAGGAAGCAGAAATGCTGAAAGGTCTACAGCACCCAAACATTGTGAGGTTTTACGACTTCTGGGAATCGTGTGCGAAAGGCAAGAGATGCATCGTGCTGGTTACCGAGCTGATGACCTCTGGAACGCTGAAGACGTAAGTACTGTGCTCCCGGCGAGGGGGGCTAAGAATAGCACTGGGAATTTATAGCAAAATCCTACTTTCATGTGCTGAAAAAAGCCACCTCCAGATAAAAGCAAAAAATGGAGCTGTTCTCTGGTGCCTGTCATTTGTCCCTGCGTTTGAACCGCAGCGGTTTGACAGGCAGGATTTTGGCCCCCATCTCCCTTTCCTGCTCCTCTGTCTCGGTTATGCAACTCGAAGCTATTCTCTGGCTTGTTTCATTTTCCGCCTGCGACGTTTGGATTTGTCGGGGTGTGTTTTGTGCCTGCTTTTTGTGCTTGTGTTTGCATGTTTTGTCAGGAAATTCAAGCGGAATAGCACTTGAATGGTAGAATCGCTTTTAGAAGCAGAAGGGGCTCTAGGTTATCTCCTAAACAATATTAATTAATAGCTTCTGGTACTGGCAATCTTGTTAAGGTTGATATAAAGCAGTTGGCATGAATTCTGGAACAGATTTTCAGCCCCAATGGGAGCAGTACTCAGCCAGTGTGCTCCTCTGCCAGTGCATTAGCAGGTCCTACATCTTCCCCAAAAGTCCCCTCCCAATCAGTGCCTCAGGTAAATGGAAAGAAATGCAGATGTATGGTACAGAGGTCAAAGTCTTGTGATTAAAATTAAACTGCAGTGTGGTTCTGATTTGAGTATATGAACATATTCTAAAGCTGTTCTCTGCATGAAATAAATTGCTGAACTATTAAACTTGCAAATATTTGGTTGTATTTGCAGAAAAAATGCTTATTATCTTCCTCCCTAAAATTGAATGCTCTAATTCCTGCTTTGAAAAGATCTATTTCTTTCAATTTTGGGATACTTCTGTGCTGCTATTATGGCATCTAATAAGGGGCTTTTATCCATAGTGGAGTTTCAGCTGTTAAAGCCCCTGGAATCTCTAATAAAATGTTTTCATTTCCTTTTCATTTCCCACTTGTGTGTATGTTTGTGCTCTAGGTATCTGAAGAGATTCAAAGTGATGAAACCAAAAGTCCTGCGGAGTTGGTGCCGGCAAATCCTGAAGGGTCTTCTTTTCTTGCACACAAGAACTCCACCAATAATTCACAGAGACTTGAAATGTGACAATATTTTTATTACTGGACCAACTGGATCTGTGAAAATAGGAGACTTGGGTCTGGCAACCCTCAAGAGAGCATCATTTGCCAAAAGTGTAATAGGTAATGCTCCTGTCCTCCTTGGCTTCCCTCGGGCGGTATCGTGGTTGTCTATTTAATATCTTTCTTTCCCATTTTACATTAGTTGGTTTTTAAGTTGATAGTAGAGGTTAGAGTATGTTTGGGACCGTTACCTTTATACTACTATAAAAATAGGAGTCAGTAGATAATGATATCCTAACTTCCTCTTCTCTTTCCTCCTGTGTCATAGTGGTAAAGCACTTTTTCCTTGGCTCGTTAAATGGAGTATTACTTGGGATCCACAAATCCTTCTCTCTCCCTCAAATGGAGCAGCAAACATTCAGCAGCCTGTGTGTGTCCCCCTTTGAAAACAGGCTCCGTGCCTGCTTAGAGGGAGAATCAGAAGGATGGGGAAGAGGAAGGATGGAAGGATACCCTGTGCTCTCCCTAGCAAGGGAGCACAGCAGAAACCTGGGAAAGCCCTGGGAATTCTTCTGCCTCCAGTGGTGCTGGGATGGGGCTGGTTGCTGCTGCTGTTGAAAGGAGAGGCTGTGGTGCCTCTCTCCTTTCCAGGGAGACTGTGGGGAGCTGGGCTGGCTGGAACATCATAGCCCAGTGCTGGGGCAGCCACAGGACAGGCTGCAGCTCTCGTCCTGCCCACACCCTGGCAGGGTCTGCTGAAACTAAGTCTGCAAGTTATTAAAAAAATAATAAGCAGCTACAAAATGTAAAGAAATTTTCACTTGAATTCCTTTCAGTGCCTTCAGGGACCTACAAGAAGGCAGGAGAGCAACATTTTGCAGGGCCCTGCAGTGATAGGACAGGGGGTTATGGCCTTAAACCCAAGGAAGGTGGGTTTACATTAGATGTTAGGAAGACATTCTTCCTTGTGAGGGTGGGGTGGCCCTGGCGCAGGTTGCCCAGAGAAGCTGTGGCTGCCCCATCCCTGGAAGTGTCCAAGGCCAGGTTGGACAGGGCTTGGAGCAACCTGGGCTAGTGGAAGGTGTCCCTGTCCATGGCAGGGGTGGAATGAGATGAGCTTTCAGGTTCCTTCCCACCCAAACCATGTGATATGCTGTATCCAATGCCCTGGGTTGGTGCCCATGTGAGAAGTGTTAGAACTGGGGTTTGCTTGAACTGGGAGAAGATTTTCCAAATGACTGTGGAAGGACATCATTCCCTTGCAAAAGTTACAGTGAGTGTTTTGGGTGCAAATGTCATGTTTTCCTAAATTCTCAGTTTGTCTTTTTCACCCAGAGAAGCTTCTGTATCCAGTCTCCCTAGTTCAGACCTGCAGGTGATGTTTCTGGGAAGCTGCAAGTTCCTGAGTAATGTTGCTGGAAGGGGAAGAGGAGATACCATGCATGTATTTCAGCTTACAATATAAATGGAAATTAGATTCTAGTCAGTAAGAGTTGGCAAACTGATAGTGACAGCCACTGGTCCCTGACTAGCTATGAAAATAGCACCTTATCTTTCCGGCACTAGTTCCTTAAATAATTGTTTTGGCATCTAAAATTTTCAGATATTATTATTCTTGTATAATTATTTGCAATCACTTGCACAAAAATATTGTCCTTAATGCTTAGGGAGCCCAGTATCATTGAAGTCAAAAAGATAGAAATTTTGGATATATGCTTGGCTGCTCTAGGTCTGCTTAACCTCATGGTTTTTAGTGAAGTCATGTTGGTTTACATTTGTTAAGTTTCTCTGGTTTTTAACTTCTAATAATTGATGGTCTTTTTTCTGTTGAAGGTCAGTAATTCTTCAGATAATTGTTTTGCAGGATAACAATTGTCCATTGGACATAATGGAATAATATCAGTAATAGCAATAGTGGGAATAATGTAAGTAATACCAATATTTGGTATTGGTAATACCAGTACTGTGAATAATTCCAGTAATACCAATACTGGGTATAGTATCAGTAGCACCAATACAAGGAGTAATATCAGTAATACCAATATTGGGAAGAATATTGGTAATACCAATACAGGTTTTTGTAAAATTAGTTGTGAACACAACACCATCAAAATACACTCGTGTCAAAAAGGAATTGGATGCTGAAAGGGCTGCAGGATGCTGGCAATGTGGCTGCATTCATTTTGGCAATAAAACCGAGCTTATCATTTTCATGAGTAGTGCTGCTCCAGGGAGAGAATTAGGAAGGCTTGGGAACACTGGTGATGAG
The DNA here is from genome assembly GCF_025592945.1 of Manacus candei. Lineage (NCBI taxonomy): Eukaryota > Metazoa > Chordata > Aves > Passeriformes > Pipridae > Manacus > Manacus candei. The sequence goes on from NW_026138084.1 coordinate 2,382,373, forward strand.
TAATTCTGCCTGCTCTGCAGAGGTAGCAGCTTTAAAGGCATATTAGTAGCTGCAATTTTACATTGGCTTGGAGGGATGAAATCAGCATGGCTGGGGTCCAGTTCCTCCCTTGCTGTGCCCGTGCCATTGCTGGTGCTACCCTGACCTTGCAGTGTCTCTGTGGGAGCTGAGCCAGGGCAAACCTCGTCCTGCCAAGAGGAGCTGAGGGGATGCTGAACAGCTTTACGTTTAGGTGCTCTGTTTTGTTGAAGGATACTTGTATGTATTCCTTCCCCACCCCAAGGAATGGGGGGAAATGTCATTTTTGTGCTGTTTTGGAACGGTGTCAAGAATTCCATTTGCTTCTTAGACTGTTGCTGTCACATTTTCAGATTTCCTTTAAATGCTCTGTAATTCATGAGATTTGCTCCTGCTGCTAAGTAGTGTTCCTTCTAAAACAAGGCAGCAGCTCCAGAACCCTTCCCTGTGGCAGCTGTTAACCCGTTCTGAGCAGCAGCCTCTGCCTGGGGGACAGCTGGGAGAGACACCCAGGGAGCAGGCACTGGGCTGAGCTTCTGTGACACAAGTCCAGCTGACTGACCAAGACTAGAGGAACGAGTGTCTTTTAGGTGGAAGGGACATAAACGAGGGAAGGGATCAGTCCTACATTTTGCAAAATGAATTTACAGCAATGTGTGTGCTGAGGCTTGTTTTGTGAGTTAGGCTGAGTCTCCTGCAGAAAATATGCAGAAGCAGAGTTTTTAACTGACAGACCCTAAATTTGGGAGTCATCTTTTATGTTGCCATAAAAAAAAGTTTAGGACAAGTCATGGAGTCCTAGAGCCACAGAATGCTTTGGTTTGGAAGGGACCTTAAAGATCATCTCGTTCCAATCTCTTCCATGGGCAGGGACACTTTCCACTAGACCAGGTTCCTCCCAAGTCCTCTCCAACCTAGTCTTGGACACTTCCAGGGATGGGACTTCCACAACTTGTTTGGGGTCTTGGATGATGGCTTCCAGCTGGAGGAGGGGAGATTTAGATTAAATATTAGGAAGAAACACATTACTGTGAGGGTGGGGAGGCCCTGGCACAGGTTGCCCAGAGAAGCTGTGGCTGCCCCATCCCTGGAAATGTGGAAGGCCAGGTTGGACAGGGCTTGGAGCAAGCTGGGCTAGTGGAAGGTGTCCCTGCCCATGGCAAGGCATTTGAAACAAGATGGTCTTTAAGGTTCCTTCCAATCCAAAACATTCTGTGATTCTATATGCAAGAACTATTTCCTCTCATTACATGTTACTTTAATTACAGTTGTGCTTTTGCTGCTGATGCAGAGATGTCATAACAAAGTAATAACAAGCATTACTACTGGAATTATTCACAATACCCGTATTACTGATGGTATCTGCCAGGGCTGGGGGCAGTTTGGGTGCTGAGGTTGGACAGGCAGAGTTTATCTGGGTCCTTCTCATGGCCCGAGACCTCTCACGCTCCTTTTGGCATCCTGACAGCTTGCTGCTCCTCTCCCACAGCACACAACTGCACTGATCCCTCTTCCTTTGTCTTTTTTACATGTAAAAAAGGGAATAAACTAGGCATGACTCCTAAGCATGAATTGCAGTATGAGATACAATTCCTGGAATAAATGATCCAAGTGTTAATAGTTTCCCTTTTTGCTTTATAAGCTCACCCTTTTCAGAGTAGTTTGCTGAGCAAATGCTACAGGTGCTGTAAGTTGCTGCTTGTCCCAAAGCTGCAGCTCCCTGTTAGGAAGCCATGAGTACAGAGCCTCACTTTCTATTTACCCAGTTGCATCAGATTTCTGACATCCTAATCCCTGTTGAGTAGGACCTTATTCTGTGAGTAGCCTCATTGATTTGTCCCACTAAACCAGTGACAGAATTAGGTTTGATGTTTTGTGCGTGACTCTGTAGGTGATTTGTGGTACTACTGGCTTTCAAAGTGCTGTCTGTCTGCTGGGGGTTGCACTGCATATCTGGAGGAAACAAAAAAATGCAAATTTGCATTGATAAAAATGAGCAGAGGTTCTCGTTCCTTCTCCCCTTTTCACATCCCCAAGCCTGTACACATCCCTCTCTCCACCCAGGCAGGAACCATTCCATCACTTGCAGTGTGGGCAGACAGTAGGTCATGGCTCATTTTCTTGTTCATTTTTAAAATTTTGACATTTTTTCTTAATTTTTCTTTCCCCCTCACTCTCCCCTTCCCCCTCTGGATTATTACCAGCAAGCCACGGGCATGTAAATCCGTGTGTTGACTTTGGATTTCTTCCCTGGAGGATGCTTGAGCTCCTTTGAAATAACCTGGCATGGGCCCACAGTTGTACTGGGTACATTTCTTACAGGTGAAAAAGCTTGTGGTTCAAGCCATTCAGACTCCTATTAAAAATGGACGTTCTCTTTGTGTGTGTCTGTGTAGGTACACCAGAATTCATGGCCCCAGAAATGTATGAGGAACACTACGATGAATCCGTGGATGTCTATGCGTTTGGAATGTGCATGTTGGAAATGGCTACCTCAGAATACCCTTACTCAGAATGCCAGAATGCTGCTCAAATCTACCGAAAAGTAACCTGTGTGAGTACATCTCCTTAATTTCTACTGGACTGTGGCACCTGAAGGTTTCAAAGCTTGTTTTGATGCGAGTGCTGTGTTGTTGAGGTATCTGAGGTCTGGGGGACACAAACCTGTTGCAGGTTTATGTGTAGGCTTGTAATTCCACAGTTGGAATAGTTGTGTTTGACTGTGATGCAGCTGCATCAAATATTTTCAGTGACCTTTGCGATTGATTTTATCTCCAGCAGCCACAAATACATAAAACTTGGAAGAACGAGCAGGGAAAAACCTTTGCTCTAGTCTTGCCCTCTAAATGAGGACTTCTCAGACTGGATAAGGTTGGCATTCACAGCTTCTGTGAACAACCTGCTCTAGCACCTCACTACCCTCACAGTAACACATTTCTTACTAATACCTGATTTAAATCTCCCCTCCTCCAGTTGGAAGCTGTCACCCAAGTCGCCAGACAAACTGGTCCAAGACCAGGTTGGAGGGGACTTGGAGCAACCTGGGCTAGTGGAAGGTGTCCCTGCCCATGGTAGGGGTTGGAATGAGATGGACTTTAAGGTCCCTTCCAACCCAAACCATTCTGTGATTCTGTGATCTATGAAGTTTCCCACAAAGCTAAAAGGACTAACTTTTAGGTTACAGTTTAAATGCTTTTTTATGCAGTGGAGGGTGTTTGATTTGGATTTCCAGCCCAGATTCTCTCTGTTTGTATGTGTAGCAAATTCTCTGAAGGTACAAAAGGGCAAAGATAGCAATATCTAGTTTTGGAGTCAGCCAGGGGAGCTTTAGATGTGCATTTGGGAACTCAGCAAGGTCCGGTATCCCCAGGCAGGAACCAGGGTAATGGGTTTGCTGCATTTTCAGTGAGTTAGACTGGAGGACTAGTCAGTTTAAAGTAATGTCTGCACTGGCTAAAATCCCCTCTCCAACACCCTCACTCCAGATGATAAATGTGTTTGTCTACATGAGCTAGGCTGCAAATGCCTGAGAAAACTCCTGAGTCTGTAAGATGCTCTTGGATTAAAAATCACTGACTGCAGAGAAATGGGACTTGCCAAAGGCTTTGGCAGTGGTGGTTTTCCTCTCTTCTACTTGGTTGAGTGAAACCAAGAGGTGCAGGAGGTTTTCTTCAAGGTGGATTAAATCACGCTGACTGGTTTGGCAAAGATTTTCCCAAGCACTTCTTTCCATCTAATTGCTACCAAAGAAGAAGGTGAGCTGTGTGGTTTGGCCCTGGTGCATCACCAGAACATGCAGTCTGCACATTTGGCACAGGACAAGGGTAATCCTTGAAAAAAAGCTGCACTAAAACTGTCAAAAATTAGCTACAGATTCATTTCTTGCATCTATATTGTAGAAAGAGTAGTTAGGCTTACATAGGAGATACATTGAGCAGATCCATCTCTCAGTCTCCAAAAGCATGGTCTCAGAATTAGTTTCTATTCCTTTTATCTGACTGCTTGTTATGAGTAAAAATCTCCCCAAATGAGATTTAGTAATAACTGATTGATTTTGAAAGGTATTTGAGACCACTTGCCTTCTCCAAGAGGTTTAGGGAATCAGGCTAGAATAAATTTTTTGTGCTGAGGGTGGTGAAACACGGGCACAGGTTGCCCAGAGAGGTGGTGGATGTGCCATCCCTGGAAATGTTGAAGGCCAGGTTGGATTGGACTCTGAGCAACCTGGCATAGTGGAAGGTGTCCTTGCTCATTGCAGGGGGTTGGACTGGACTGGATGGCCTTTAAAGGTCCTTTCCAATCCAAACCATTCTGTGAATCTCTGAGATGTGGTGCTGTGAAATCCTGCTGGCAGCAAACACTGCTCCAGGTGGGAATTGCATCTTCTGGTGTGCTGTGTGCTGATCCCTCACACTGGGTATAGAGATGGTGTCACCAGATACCAAACACTCACCTGTGCCAGATGAGGGGTTTATGTGCAATGTAATTTTTATAGGTATAGTTTGTATTGTTCAGTATCTGTCTTTTCCCACCACTGAAGACCAGGATACTGGGAAGTTGGTACTCTTGTAGCTTGCTGTACTGGCCAGCTGGGATGATGCTGACCTGGAGGTAGAGGGAGAATTCAGGCTGCTCGAGAGGGAATTTAAAAGTTGAAATCAGTATCATCAGACACAGGGGAATGTCCCTGTTGTGACTTTCTGAGAGCAGGAAGCCACATCCAAAGAAGGGAAGCAGCTTTATCCCATTTTTGTGTAAACTGTGCAAGCTGACATTTGTAGCTTGATAAAGCTGAATCTTTCCAATTAACTGATGCCTGGTAGTTTAGCTCTTCTTAAGAGTGTTGCTTTCAACACAGAGCTACTCAGAAATCATTTTTGATACCATGGAAGGCCTCAGAAAGTGCTCAGTTCGTCCCTGTGGCTGGAGCAGCTCCCTGTGGCTCTGCAGGGAGGTGAGTATTTGCAGCCATGGGTTGCTGGCTGCTGACTGCACTCTGCACCACACCATGGGCTCCAGCTTCTCAGAGACATGGGAGAGGTTTGATGGCTCAAGGCAGCTTCTTGCCTAAGTCCCTGTTATTCGAGGTCAGATTGGACAGGGCTTGGAGCAACCTGCTGTAGTGGAAGATGTCTCTGCCCATGGCAGGGAGGTTGGAACGAGCTGATCTTTAAGGTCCCTTCCAACCCAAACCATTCCATGATTCTGTAGCCAATTGTTCCACGTTGTGGTGCTTTATTGCAGTGTTACTGCCTTTGGCACAAGGGATTTTGTCTCTGTTTTGGTGTGTGGTCCTTCAGATGTGCTCTAAATGCCACCTGTGTGTGCAGCTTAGGGGACACCTCCTTGGACTCTAGAGCTTCACAGGGTGGCTGCAGGAGGCTCTTCTAATTTTAGGCTCTGGAGCCTTGTCTCCTGCATGTGATACCAGTCTGGTACCTGATATCAGCCATGCTTAGCTGTTGTTACTGGGAATGTATTTGTGCATCTGGAGCCACGGAGAACATCAATCTCTCACTGCTCTGTGCACCCAGAGAAGCAATGTGTACACCTCTTAGGCATCTGGAATATGGGTAATTAAGGCTTTGCAAGGCTCCTAAGCCTTACTTATCAAAACAATATCCAAGATGGCGAAGAATAATGATTAATCAGAGGATTCCTAATTAGATGTTATATTTCAATTTGCAGACTTAAGTAGCATTTTTTTTAAACACTGATGGAAGCCTGAGCCAGCTCGATTTCTGTGACAGTAACCTTTGCACAGCTGAGGATTAGATGGTAAATTATTACAACTTTGAAAAACTGGCCTTGTAATGGCAACTTTAGAGAGATGGGAGATGATGGTTGTCTGAAGAACAAGTGATTGCAGAGAAGCTGTTGAAAGGTCACTGCAGTGGGTATCTTTGAAGCAGAACTGCCTGACAGGAAACACTGAAGCCAAAAATGTCAGGTTCTGGCATGGAGGGTGCATTTACTGTGGTTTTCAGCTGAATTTGGGGCAGTAGCAGTGGGAGCGAAGGCACTAGGATTCCTTAGATGGCAAAATTGGCATGACTGGTGTTCCAAGGAAAGGGTTAACCAGCTCCCTGTGGAGTGGAGAAAGCCCAGTCAAATGCCATGGGCTGCACAAACTGTCAGCCAGGAAGGAGGAGCAGGGGGTGGACCTCTGGGGTGAGGGTGCAGGAGGAGCCTCGTGTCCTGGGGGAGATCCTCTGTCCCAGGAGGAACCTTCTGGTGGGCTCAACAGCTTCTCTGGAGGAGCTGCATCCGCAGGAGAGCTGGTGACAGCAAGGGACCCTACTTCGACCCCGTGAGTCGCCCCGGCGCCGCAGGGGCTGGGGGACGAGGGATGTGGAGGAGGAGGAGGAGGTGTAGAGGTCTGGGGTGTGGGGTCTTGAGCTAGCACCATGCAGTGGGGTCTGCCCTGAGTGAGGGCAGTGCCCATATACAGACAATAATTCTAAAATCACTTGGGTGAAGAGTTAGGGTTGGTCGTGCAGCAGCTCGTGTGAGCCCTGGGGTTTATAGGCTGAAATATAGTCTAGAAAAGGAGTGTAGACTAAACCCAAGAGGCTGAGTTAGGCTGTTTTCTTCCAGTATTAGTTTAGGTTTGGGGCTCTCACTGGAGCAGAAGGTGGCTCCGACCTTCTTGAATGGAGAGGATGCAGAGACCCCTGAGTGCTGCAGCTTCTCAGGGAGATATTTCCTTACTTTTTTTGTGACGCTGGGGTTTTTTTTTGTACCAGAAAGGTAAACACTATTTTTAGTGTTTTAAATTGAGGGTTAATGCACTGTAAAAATTTGATTGCTGTGTCTGGCTGCCTGATGCTTTTTTAAAAAAAGTATAAAATAAAATAACTCTCCTTTCCTGTATTGGGCTCAGTGTGGCAGTGCCAGCCCCTGGAGGTGCTGATAGAATCGAAAGGGGTTGGAATTGCTGGCTAGAGTTTGTATCAAGGAGCAATAACCAACAGAATCTTTAGACTACCTCCAGCCTCCTGTTGTGTCCCACTGGGCTGTTCCCTCCGCTGCCCAGCACAGGCCAGGGATGATTTGAGTTTTGCCACTATAATTTTTTTTTTAATAGTTCCTACTCTGTGTCCTAACACTCTACCAAACCCTTACCTGCTACTGGCATGTAAGATACACCTGAAGTCCTGGCTGTCCAAGTCACACATGTTGGCAGTCCTTATTGTTGTAGAAAATACCAACCGTACCTTTCTGAGACATTGTTATTTCAGGATACGCCACATTCACATGTCTGTAGTGTAAAATTATTATGCTTAATTTATTTCAGTGACCTATTCTGCCTGACCATATTGTCATGGCTTAATTGCTGTTGTAGGTTTTGCACTCCTGTTTTCCCCTGTGTGTGGCTGTATGTATGTAAATGTCCACGGCAGTGGTGGTCATGTTTGGAACTGTGTAGAGGGGCTTCTTTCTCTGCCAGACGAGACATGCTTGTTCTGACTTGTCACCTCCCTGTGCCCTTTCAGCCTGAATGATGGAGTATAAACATTACAAAAAAATGAATATGTACCATAAATAGAAAATACATCTTTCTCAAGCAGCGGAGCCAAGCCACATTTACCACAGTTCACTTTGAAGTGATTTCCTGGTCAGCATATTTGCTGCGCCCTTCGTTCTGATGCCATAATCTCATTTTTCATGCATAACTTGATGGTTTTTCTTACTCAGTTTTTTTTTGTGTTTAATCATTCTGCCAAGTGATTCTGATGTAGACAACAGTGATGAAACACCAGCGTCCATGACCTTCCCAGCCCAGTGTTTTCTTAGGGATGTGCTGCAGAATGCACAGCAGAGCAGCTGCATCTCCCACGAGTTTCCGGGCACCTCCTTGGATTTAGCAGCACAAACCTGTGCTTCAAAACAACCCACACGGTTATAGTGTTCTGGTTTGCTTGTAAAGGTTTCACATTGTTTGATTTTGTCCATGTACTGGAGGTTTCCTCAGCACTCTCAGGCTGTAATGCCATATTGCTCACACTGACGGGATAAATGCTGTGGCTGTGGCACAGCGACAACAGGCAGATAATGCTGTGAGTGCCACTGCATGGACTTCTTGTGGGGTTTGGAGATCTTCTTAGGTCTGCAGGTAATCCTCTTAGGTTCACTTTAAGATGGAGTGAAACAGGTGAGTTTATAATTGCACACGGTTAACGTCATGGAACAAAATCCCGGTAAAATTGAGAGCTTTACCTTCATTTCAGTGACTTCAGGGTGCGGTTTCAGTTGGAAACGTGTCTTCAGCCTTTTTGGTAGATGGTTTTTTCTCCTTTTTTTAGGAATGACATGAGACTAGAGATTTCCCTTCAGGTAGAAGGTGGAGTGTTAGCCCAGAGCAGGCTGTCTCTAGGGTGAAAGGGCACCTTCTGGGGGACAGGAAAGCCCCTGGAGAAATTCCTGACTGACATGGGTCAGTCATACCGTTGACTTGGCTGGTGTTTGCTGTGTACCTTGCAAAGCATCATGTGTTGCTGTCCCAAAGTGTGCTCTGCTGATGGAAAATGGCACGTGGCTGTTTTTAGACCTCTGGAAAACAAGCAGCACATTTTTTCCCCCAGCATGGAGGTTGCAGCTTTAGTGTCCTGTATAGTGCCTGGCTGTAGACTCAGCTACCTTATACTGGGGGGCAATGGATTGCAAATCCAAGTGCTTCAGAAAGAAGGGGACAGGAGTTAAGTGGTGGTGAGGGATTTAGAATAAGTTATCCTGTTTGAGACAGAGAAATTCTAAAAAGGGAAATTATTTGATCTCTCATTTTACTCTTGGATTATGTATGTGTATGTATATTTTAACATTTGAAGGATTTGTTTGACATTATTCTTATTCCCCTTGTGCCCCCCAGCCAGCCCTGCGTTTCACGTGTGGTGGGGTCAAGTTCACTTTAGTTTACAAGAGGCTGTACAGCTTTCAAACTCTCATGGATAATTTCTTAGCTAATATACTTTGAGTTGTGGTGCCATTATTCCTTGGGAATGCTCGGAGAAGACAGATGGCTTTTGTTTAAATGAATGAGATGAGTCTTTTGGTGGCAAATAGAAGCCCCTTCATTGCTGGGAGGCACCGTGCCGCGAGGAGGGTTTGCAGCATCCCAGTGAGATGGCCTTGGAGAGTTTAATGAAGAGTAAGGAACAAAAGCGTCCTAAACCATATGGGCAGGGTGAAAACACTTTGGCAAAGCAGCTTTTTTCAGTACTTCACTCTCCTTGTTTGTTTTACTCATCTATTCATAGCTTAGCTGTTCGGCACATGAACACAATGGATGTTCGAGGAGGAGTGTTCTTCAAAAGATGGTGAAAGTAAAGTGCTGTTGGAAGAGTTGGTTTGGTTTTTTTTTTTTGTGAAAGCAGTTTGTAAGGTCAGTATTGGAAATCAGTCATTAGGGATTTGCTAAAAGGGCTGTTTTCAGGCAAACCTGATTTCTAGATGCTCAGCGTGTCCCTCCCTCCCTGCTCCATCCCAGTCATGTCAAAGTTCAAGCTGAACCACGTAAGAAAATTAAGTTGGGAGAAACTGTGATATGCCTCATGGTATTTGTGCCTCTCATATGTTCACTTTGTGTTGAGATACCCATGAAGTGCTTATAAAAATTGTAAAAAGCAGCTGGCAGGTTCCCTTGGGTGTGTAAACATGCAAGCAATATATTTGTCTAGGTAGCTGCAAGTAGAGATTTATCCTGCTTTCTGTTTTGAATTACCAAGAACTTCTTCCAGCTCCTCCTTGGAGAACACACTCTGCTCCTGTAGCTTTAGGGTGAATTAGGACACGGAGGAGTCCTGCTAGAACTGACTTTTGGTGGTGCTTTGTTTTTTTTTGTTTCTAACTCAGGTATCAGAGCTCTCTTAAGTGCTCCCCTTGGCACACTGGAGTCAGTCTTGGTTTTGCAGGCTGGGCACTCCCATGCCTTTTGACAGGTTTTTCTAATACACAAAATTTGAGCCCTCATCTCATAAGTAAGATTTAGGTTTGCTTAAGGAAATAATTCTTTTTAGTGGGTCACAGGCAGCCAGCCGTGTGTACAGATTAGTTTGGTTTGTTCCCACAAGAATGGGGGTTTTTGGTTCCTCACAACTTTCTCCTGAGGCAAAATTGGGGAGCTGAGTCTTGTGTGACTATTCTGTATTTTTATTACTTTTTTTTTCCAAAATTTATGAATTACATATTTCACTCTAGAGTTTTAAGACAAAAAGGGAGTGGCGGTTGACCTGAAATTAATTAATTAAATAAAGTTTGGAGTAGAATCTGAGGTTTGAATGGCAACAGAATGTTCATAAAAACATAATGTTCATAAAAAGTATAATCTGATGCCAGAATATTCAGAAATTTTCAGAGAGCTGCCAGCCCCTCACTGAAATTCACACATAGATTTTATTCAAGACTTAATTCAGTGAATTACTTGCAGAAAATCTTTGAAATACTTTTTTTTTTTTTTTTAATTCAAGGCAGCATTGGATGAGCCAGAAGTCAACGCTGCAGGGCTCCTTATCTGCCACTGCATGAGCTATTATTTACTGTTATTCCAGGGTGAAACTTTAAAAGGATTTGAATGGAGTTAAATGTCCAATTCCCATTCAGTTATGTGCTTAATCACATTCTGGGTTTTTTAGATAAAGGAAACTGTGTTTCCTTTTTGTTCTGCTTATCGACTTCATTGGAAATACTTGGGTCCTTAAGTGGTAGGATCTAACTGCATAATCTCTTCTCAAACTAATTTTGTCAGATTTTCGTCCATATACACATCTTGGTTTAGTAGGTGGAGATGTTGATGTGTTTCTAAAAGGGAATCAATTCTCTTGTGATTTAAAGCTGGACATCACAAATAAAGGATAACTTCTTGTGTTGCCATGTGTCATCTGTAGCTGAATAGAAATGTGGAAGGCATCCACAGGAGACTTTCTGTGGATGGGAGGAGTTACCAGTGTCCCAGCTCTGGGGCTGGCAGTTGCTCTGACATCCTTTGACAGGAGAGTGCTGAGGTGGCATCGCTGGAAACCACGGCTGTTCCTAGGGGAGCATCCCTTCCTCCCTGTCCACAGCCTGCAATCAGGAGAAACTATCACTCTGGGTTCTGAGAACACCCAGCCCCACATCTGTGCTGACTGCTCAGATGTTCCCCATTGGTGTTTTTTTGGTATATTTTGGATATCTGTACGGAATGATGACACAGTGTATGAACTGTTACTTAGCTGAGAGCTCACATACCTCTTCTCCTACAGTCTGTCCTTATGTTGGTAAGATCTACGTTATTTTTCTATTATATGTTATTTTATCCAGGCTCTGTACCCTGAGGTGGATCATGCTGAGTTAAGATCTTGGTCCTGAAATACTAGACAGTGGGGAGAGCTGATTTGTGACTGTCCTAGGAATGCATTTGTGTATCCCTTTTAAATCCTCTCCATCTTCTTAACACAATCCCAGCTAACCTTAAAGAAATGCAAAGTATCCCTGTTGCACCTACAGAGCTGAGCTCCCAATGTGGGGACATGGATTCTGCCTCTCCAGGTTTTCTTTTGCAATGAGCATTCGAGTTTTCTCCTTGAAAGGCCACACTCATAGGTTGCTGTTCCAAATCTAGAACTATTCCCAGGAAAATGTTAACATTTGGCAGAGATTTAACTTGATTTATAGGCTGCACCTGCTCTACCACACATTCCCAATGGGATTCTAACAATATCCTGGGAAATTCAAGAGCACCACAGAGCTGTTGGGTATATTCTCCTGCTTTCCAGCTTTGTTATTAGGGTTGATTTTTAATTTTTTATGGGAACTGGGATGTTGGAGAGTGTTTGGGTCATAGAAAAGCAAAAGGTTTGTGGGAAACAGGAATATGGACTATTCCAAGGTATTTTGGTTAATTCTCAGCACTGGTTAACTGAAGAAAAAACATGATTATTTGTCTTTATTCATTTAGTGTTTTAAGAGTTAAGGCAAAAACATAAAAGGAATCATTTCAGAAAATGGTTATTTTTGAAATTTAAAACTGGCTGTTTCTTGAATATTCACTTCAGAGTCCACAGGATATAAAGGTAAAATTTGCAAAAGGTGGTAAAGAAAAAGGGATACTTGCCCTGTGTGTGGCTGAGCTCGTGCAAACTAGTGTACTACTTTTGAAGTGCAGTGGTACTTAGAAATATGGTAGCCCTGAATCTTAAACTCAGTTTTGCATTAAGACTAACAACTTTAAAGCATTAGTTACTCCAAGGGTTGAATTAACTGTACAATGTAGGAAAAATATGCTTAATTAAGAGATATAAGGCAATTCTTTTTCAAACTAAATTGTTTTTCTCTATCCTTTTAGGGTATAAAGCCAGCGAGCTTTGAGAAAGTTACTGATCCTGAAATTAAAGAGATAATTGGGGAGTGCATCTGCAAAAATAAGGAAGAAAGGTTTGTTTCAAGTGATCAAGTTTTGTGTTAAGTAATGTGCGTGCAGGGATTTCAGAACTGTCTGTGGAGTTTTGTTCTTTGTGGATTTTCTGTGGGGCAGGAGAAAGCACAGAATAGGAATGCAAATATGAGTGATTTCCTGCTTCCCTGGCACACAATGTCAGGACAAGTGCTGTGGTGTCTCTCAGCTCCAAAGGATAAGGTCAGGAGGCATTGCTGTGGACCTGAACCTGGGTGTTCCAGTAGCAATTTCTGGCTCTGCAGTCCATAACATTTCCCTTGGAAGGTTCTGCCTGGAGCACCAAGTGTGGTGAAGGTCCATGTAGATTCATCACAAGCTGTTGTAGCAGATCCCGTTGGCCTCAGTGGCCTCTGGATATGGAGACATGTTGTGCATTGTTTCAAGCTTCAGGTTTAAAACCTGATCTTTGGCTGGTCTCTGCCAGTTTCTCCAGTGCTCAGTGCTTCCTGTCTTTCCTAAATACAGTTTTTAGGGACCTCAACTGACTCCCTAGAGGGAACCTCTTCTTTAGTACTCCTTAGGCTGAGGTACTCAAGAAAAGTTGAGCAAAGCAATAGTCTGCATTTCTGTATGTGCTTGTGGTGTATGAATGTTTCTGAAGCTCTGAGAAATGGAAATGTCATTTTTTTCACTTTCATTTCATTTTCAGTAACATGGGAAATTCCATGTCTTTTCAAAAAGAACACAAATTTGTTATGGGTGGACACCAAACATACTGTAAATGTTTCCACCTTTAACAGCAATTTCTTGTCACAAACCTTTCTGAATTGCTTGACTTGCAGTATTTGAATCTTCTTTATATCCTTTGCAGATATGAAATTAAAGATTTATTAAGCCATGCCTTTTTTGCTGAAGATACTGGGGTAAGAGTGGAACTTGCAGAAGAAGACCATGGTAGGAAATCCTCTATTGCCTTAAGACTCTGGGTAGAAGATCCTAAGAAACTGAAAGGAAAACCCAAAGATAATGGAGCCATTGAGTTTACTTTTGATCTGGAGAAGGAAACTCCTGATGATGTTGCACAAGAAATGGTAAAATAAACTTCTCCTGACAAAAATGTGTATATATAAAGTAGTGCATAAGTCTCAAAAGACAGCAGGAACAAGTCTGGTAAAGTAACTCCACTTGAACCATTCCAGGTGTCCAGTTTAGGCACTTTGCATTGATTTTGGAGTGAATGCTGCAAGAAAGGGGTAAACGGGGAAGAACTAATAACTGAAATATATTGTTTGCCATGTATGAAAGCAGATGCCTGAAATAACATTTCAAATAGCTTAGGGACCATAAAGGTCTGGTCCACTTTTATGTTTTGCAAACTCTTTTGCCAGTTTCTGTAGGCTGTTGAATGTCTTCGAATGTGTTTGGAATCTGTTTAGTTCCAGGCAGCAGCTTGAAACAAATTAGAAGAGCTCAGAAGTTCAGTCACAAAACTTTCTGCACTGAATTCTCCAAAACTCCTTTTCCCATCTTTTCTATGGTGTTCCTTAGGAGGAGTGTAGATGAGGAAGGTCTGTGGTCAGCCACTCTACCGCCAAACATTGATAGGAAACTAGATTCACCCAGTTAGGAATAAGCTTTGGATTTTTTAACAGATAAGTTTAACTTGGTGAGTTTCTGTGTCTTCGTTAACTTGTGGAGTTTTGTTAGAGAATCTGTGTTCCAATTTCACTACATTGTTCTTGAACTCATATTTCAGTGGTGCCTTTACTGCACCGTTCCAGCGTCATGGAGGCTCGGAGTCAGTAAGCTCTGAGCCGAGGTCTGAACTTTCCTGTGCTTGCAGAAATGCTATTATAATCTAAATCCCAAGGGTTCCCATTTAACAGTGTTGTCATCACCACTCCTGTTCTGCTCAGGAGGCACTCTTTTTGGTAATGCTGCCTTGCTCTGCTGGGAATCGTCACCTTCTGCTCCAAATTTAGTGGGAGGAATTCAGGCTCCTCTGTCTTCTTGTCATTAGTCTGCAGTAGGTCCAGTATTTTTCCAGCAGTGTATTGTTACAGAACTATTTAGTTTAAAAGTGGCTCTGCTACAGTTACCTACTGTTATATTTTGCATTTAAATATTGGTGGAAATATCTGACATTTTGAAGTTCTGTAAGTTGCTTGGTCCACAGCTGTGATGTTTTGTTTTGAAGAGGAAATGACTCTAGTAAAAAGTATATTTACAAGGATCATGCCCAAACTACAGTGACACTGTACCCTTTCCCAAATAATTTTAAAACCTGTGTTCTGCATTAATAGTTACCTAAGTGACTGTCCTGAAATGCTTTCAAACTTCAGGCTGTTGCAGGGGCAGAAAAGAGGGACATTTATTCTTAAATGTCTTTTTCTAGTCCTTATCAGTTGTGGAACACCAAAGCCATGTGCTTTCATCAGTTTGTTGTTTTATGTGCTGTGGAAGAGAAGAATGCAGGAGACCTCCTGAATGCAGGCAATTATTTATCATTACTGGTGTGGTTTTGGTAGTTGGGCAATCCCACCTGTCCAAAGGATGTGGCTAAAAGGAACTTGAAGTGTTCTGGTGGGTTTGGAGCCTGAAGTCAGCTCTCCTAATCAGTAGGGACTGTAAAGTGGCACATCTTCATTAAAATGAACCTGTGTTTTAGGCTACTTTACCCCCATTAATTTTAAACAGTGAAAATTTAAGCTGTGAAACTGCCTCACGTTTGGGCAAGAGCAAAGCAGGAAAGCCTCTAGATCTCCCCCATGGATACAAGTGCTTCCAGATCCATTGAATATGTATGTTAAGAATGTAGGGAGAGCAGACAAAGCTCTGGTAGGTTATTATTAAATGAAAATTCATACCCTGTGCTGGAGGAGATTATGCGAACAAATAGCACAAAGATGAATTTCCATTTCATCTGTCAAGTGGTTGAGTTCTGAGAAGCCTCGTCCCCTTTTCCATCAAATGGGAACAGTCTGCATCGAACTCACTGATGGGCTTTTTGTTTATAAAAGTCAATCAATACTGACTGACTTCACTATTTAAGAGAAGTTAATTTGAGACATAATTCTGTTAACATCTTGTCCCTCAGAGATTGCTGTGCTACTGGGCAGAGTAATTTGGGAAACTGTGTGTGCTGGAAAGGTTAAGGCAATAAATTCAGATTTAAGGGTAGTTTGATTCACTCCAGTTGCGTTGTTCAAAGATTCTTTTTCCTGTTTTGACTATTCTTTTAGTGTTAACAAGAAAAAAAGAGGGGAACCCATCTGCCATTAAACTTGCTCTCCACAATGGATGTTAAGTGGTGAATAAATTGAGCCAATACCTATTCATATCTTAGAAATTACATACTGGGTTTTTTAATGCATTTGGGATAGAAGCTTTATTAAAAAAAGACCCCATCAAGCTCTCGAGTTCCTGTTCTCGTGAGAAATAAATCTATTTAAATTCATATTGTTTCAAACTGATGTTTTCTCTGTTAGGAAGAGATTTCAGTGGCACAGGTGTGTGACACGTGTGTGCACGTCCATGCGCGCGTGACCTTGCTAAGTCTGTGCCTCCTCTGCAGATTGACTCGGGATTTTTCCATGAAAACGATCTCAAGATAGTTGCCAAGTCCATCCGGGACAGAGTAGCGCTGATCCTGTGGAGGAGAGAGCGGATCTGGCCGAGGATGCAGTCGGAGGAGCGGCGGGACTCGGAGTGCCTGGAGAAGCTGAAGGCGCCGCAGGCGCAGCAGGTGCAGGTCACGTACCTGTCCCACACGGGGCACCACGTCCTGTCGGAGCCGGAGGAGCCGGAGGCGGACCAGCACCCCTTCCAGCAGAACCTGCCCACCAGCGTCACCTCCGTCGCCTGTAAGTCTCGTGGTCTGTGGGCACACGGTGATGAATCTCCAGGGGAAAAAGCCACAGTGATCCCAGCTCGGGGGAGAGAGGAACTGATGAGTGTGGGTTTGAACAGTAGCTCAAAAAACGCGACACATCACAATTTTGAAAGAGGCTCCCCAGGGCAGTGGGCACAACCCCAAGGCTGCCAGAGCTCAAGGAGCGTTTGGATGATCCTCTCAGGGACGTGGTGTGGCTCTCGGGGATAGACCTGTGCAGGGCCAGGAGCTGGACTGGATGATCCTTGTGGGTCCTTTCCAACTCAGCATGTTCTGTTAAAGTTTCAAGAAAACTATATAATACAGATATCTCTATATACATTCCTTCAGTAGCAATAAATACCAAAACCATAACATATTTTTAAGTGGAAAGGCAAGGAAACCTGCTGCTTGACACAAAAGCTACGTGTTTTCTGTGCTAGGTGGTGGGATCAAGTTCATGCAAAACATGATTTCAGAGCCTGCAGAAGTCGAATTGGCACCAAACTGATTGCTGATCCTTGTGGGTTCCTTCCAACTTGGGATTCTGTGAATGTGTATGATTCAAACTGGTCAGAGCAACTGGTGGCTCTTTCAAATGATGTTGGCCTTGTGGAGATGTTCATTGCAAACCAGACCTTACTGAAACCAAGGCACAGCAGGCTCTTGTGTTTTCAAGTGACTCCTGATGTCTTGCAGTTTTTTGTGATGCTCAGTTTTTTGTGTGCAAAGGTCTGTGGTAGGAAGAAAAATCCACCTCTGGATGTTACATGATGTAATTTAAGATTTCCCTGTTTTATGAGAAATGCCAACTGTGTTTTGGTCAGGGGTCTTGGGAGCACCAGAGCTGTGGGCTGACATTGTAATTGCTGTTGGATCTTTGGATCATGGTCAGAGGTTAATTCTGTTCTCCCATCCTGTCTTTTGCCCTGAGCCCATGGCCCTGAAGCCAGGGCCTGTTTGAGCTCCCCTGTGGCAGATCAGAGTAGGGGGTCACTGATCTGCCAGCCCTTGACATGCAGCTGGGGCTGATCCCGGGGCTATCCCCTGGTTTAATTCCAAGCACTGATTTTGGTCTATCTCTGGCTAAGAAACTCCCTGGTTTGGCTTGCAGAGCTTGTTGTCTCTTCGTTTGGATTCTGAGTGTCAGATTTACCCCCAGCAAACAGCACAGCACAAGGAAGGGGGAGTGCTTTTATTTTCCTAAAGTAACTCTGCCCTGACTCTGGCCTCTAAAATTAACCTTTGTTACTGACTCGAGCTCTGGTACTGAAATCTAAATCTGTTTGTACTTTTAACCATCTTGAAGGAAACATTGCCAGATATTCATCCCTGGAAGTGTCCAAGGCCAGCTTGGACGGGGCTTGGAGCACCCTGGGCTAGTGGAAGGTGTCCCTGCCCATGGCAGGAGGTGGAACAAGATGAGCTTTAAAGTCCCTTCCAGCCCAAACCATTCTGTGATTCTGTGATTTTTTGCTTGGAAGATCTGAAATTTTATGAGAGTTCTTTTCCTTTTTCCTAGCCAATTTTTCTGATAAAATCCGATATGCATATTTTCCTACAAAACAATTATCATAATGTTTCTGTTTTACTGTTCTGGACTTGTATTTAAGCACATTTGAGTTAAAGATGCATTAGCTTTAGCAAAGACACAACTGCTGCTTTAATTCAGGTATCGTATAAAGGGCTACAAAGAGGTCTGCTTTGAATTCTGAAATATCCATCCATGCCTCTACAGGAAAAATGTCTCTACAAGATATTTGGCCACATTTGCATAACACTCACAATATTGCTGTATTCAGAAAGCTTTTTATTTGAATCTAAATTGAGCTCATTTTATTTTTTTGGATCATATATTTATTTCATGCCAATTCCTTTGAGGAACACTGCAATTATGACTCTTTTTGTTTCCAGTGGTGCAACAAGGCAATTTGTGCTTCCCATGATTCTGCTGGACATGAGTTGGCAGAATTTTATACTAAATATAAGCCCCCCAATTTATTTCCTATTTCTCCTCAACTTTTCACCAACACTTGGTGTTATTTGACAATTTACTATCAGAGTATTTGAACATTTTCTTAGCATAAGACCTCTGTAAATTAGAGTGCCACCTGTTCATGTAATCTGAGGTCAAATGTAAAAATGGAAACTAATAACTTAATGTGTGTTGTTCTATAAAATCCTGAGGCTGACTCACAGCTTTTACCTTAGCACTTGACTGTCATACTTTTTTTTTCCCCTTTGAGGTCCTGAATAATTGTTTGTAATAAAATGGAAGTGTTTATGCAGCAGAATTCCCATCGTGAGAGAGAGCTGTGTTGGCTCTTCAGAAATGAACTGAATAAATAGAGAGGGGAGTTTAATTTAGGAAAAAAACCCAAACAGCTGGGAGAATAGTTTGTAAGTACTGAAGAGAAATGTCATCTCTGGTGCTATTAAAAAATAATTTTTTATTTAAAGCCAAATAACTAAAACCCCATTTAGAATATGGAAAAAAGAGACGATGGAAAGTGTTGGAAAAAGAAATGGTGTTTAAGCTTAGCTGTAACTTAAGCCATTTTTTTAAACTGCATTGCAGTTTTCTTTCATTTTTTAATTTTTAATCTCTTAGAAGCTGTTTGTCCTTTGTATACATCCAGCTGCAGTCTGATTATCTCATTTCCTTTCTCAAGTGAAGAAAGCAGTAGCTTCTGCTCAAGAAGAGCTGGGAACCTGTACTTTACAGGCTTTAAAAGTCGTGAAGAAACATTTTTAAATCAGTAATACCAATATTTCCCCTGGACAAAGGACCTGGTGCTCTCCCAGTGCCCGTAGTTCTGCAATTCCACAGGTTCACTGGACAAATGCTCCATGAGAAACTCCCACAGAGTGTGCTCTTAACTCACTGAAACCTGCATATGGTTTTGTGTCTGACCTGCAGCTTGAGGTGCTGCTCTACATGCAAGCAGGGCGTGACTTGCTGGGCTAATAAGTCATACAGCATAAAGAATTTTGTGATTTTCAGTGTTGCTAGTAAAAAATGGTGTTGAAGTCAGTGCATCCCTGGGAGGTGGAACTCTGAAAGAGCCCATGATCTGCTCTGAACATGACAATTGGGATTACCTCTCCTTTCATCCTACAGAATCTATAGACGTCTGCAATTCTTAATGTCAACCTTATGCCCTTTAAAGGAAATATTAATGTGCCTAAAATATCACTGTGCACAGAAATCCATGGGGATGCCTTTTGGCTTAAGGGAAACAGTATGTGCCTTTTGCAGAAAATAACATTTGTGTTGTATAATTTATTTATATAACAAAAGGGCCAGGGTAGTAAAAACGCTAATTGCATAAACCACGGTGACCTTGCTCTAAAGTCGTCGCTCGAACGTTTGGGGTTGTTGGGCTTTTAATAAAAATTAACTGTTCTTTCAGCTGACAGCACGTTTGACAGCGGCCAGGGCTCCACTGTTTATTCTGACTCCCAGAGCAGCCAGCAAAGTGTCATCTACTCGTCCCTGCCCGATGCGGTGCCCCCGGCCATCCAGCGGGTGTACAGCCCCCCCCTGAGCGAGAGCCAGCCCGTGCCCCACAGCCTGCCCCAGCTCGGGCACTACCAGCAGCCCTCAGCAGTAAGTCTAAAGCTTTTTTTTTTTTCGGATCATTTTGTATCATTTTGTATTCAGTATTACCATTGATATTCTTGTTTCTGGAGGGTGCGGATTCCGGGACCCTCTTTATGTGTTCCTCGCTCGTCGCTGTGGGTGGTGACCTGCTCAGTGATACATTCCTGGTGGATGTGAAATGGGTGATGGTGCCTGAGTCGTGGTATTTGCCATCCTGCTTCACTGGCAGCTGTCATGCTTTCAGTAAAAAAGTTCCGTATCAATTTGTTGATGCTGAAATCCGTTAGTGGCTTTGCCACAAAGCATAAGAAGGACATGGACCTGTTGGAGCAGTTCCAGAGGAGGCCATGAAGATGCTCCAAGGGCTGACGCCCCTCTGCTCTGGGGACAGGCTGGGAGGACTGGAGGTGTTCAGCCTGGAGGAGAGAAGGCTTTAGGGAAGCCCTAGAGCCCCTTCTGGTGCCTAAAGGGGCTCCAAGAGAGCTGTGGAGGGACTTTGGACGAGGGCCTGGAATGGCAGGACAAGGGAAAATGGCTTTGAACTGCCAGAGGGCAGGGTTAGATGGGATATTGGGAAGAAATTCTTCTCTGTGAGGGTGATGAGGCCCTAGCACAGGTTGCCCAGAGAAGCTGTGGCTGCCCCATCCCTGGAAGTGTCCAAGGCCAGGTCGGACGGGGCTTGGAGCAACCTGGGCTAGTGGAAGGTGTCTCTGCCCATGGCAGGGGGTGGGATGAGGTTGTTTGTAAGGTCCCTTCCCACCCAGACACTCCGGTGATTCCCTGATTCTGTGTTTACTTTTAATCTGCTGCACGTGGTTGCAACTGTTTTGTTTTGCTCACTGTTGGTGTAGTCCCGTGTTTCTACTCCAAGAGCCCCTGGCTCTGGTGTTCCCTCCAGCTCTGACAAGGGTTACAGGGTCATCCAGTCCCTGCCTTTGGGGCTCTTGGTGTGGGTTTGACCTCGTGTGGAGTCAGCGATGTATGTCCCTTACTGGGGCTCCAACACCAGGCACTGGCAGCCCTGTCAGATGTTCCCACTTGCTCCCATTATGACCTCGGCCAAAAGTTCTTCATGGAATTGCTGGTGCAAGGACAAACATCCGCAAGTGAACAGAGATCTCTGAGTGCTTCCAGCACGTTGTGTCCCTGGGGAGCTGTGGAGGACTGTGTCCCAATCCAGCCTCTGTGCCCCTCACGTGTGACAGGCCACCCTTACACTGCGTCTTGCTGCCTCAGTGACCCCATCCTGGCTGTGATTCCCACGTCCCTTCCCCAGGAACCCGGAGAGGAAGATGCTGATCTGCGGGGGAGAGGAGAGGAAGGGGGCACGTGGCCTCCAGTGGCTCTGGGGTCCTGCAGGCTCTGCAGAGCTCATGTGTCCTCACCACTCTCCTCAGGCATGCCCAGACCACTCATTTTGGACTGACCAAGACCAGAACACGTCAGAAGCCTCAATGCCTGCTGGAAGTTCTCACTCCCCAGTTAACTGACTCCCAGAAAATGCTGTGTTCCAGCCCCTTCCCCAGAGCAGGGGGCCCTGTGGCAGGTGTTCAGACCTGCTCTGTTATGGGAATCTTTACAAGTCAGAATTGGCCAAAAGACCAGTTCTTCCCCCAGGGGTTCTGCAACCCTGCAGGGGTTGCAGAAAACATTCTGCCTTCTGAATCCTCTGATGGCCAGGAAGCAAGGAGCACTGGCACCGGCTGCCCAGGGAGGTGGTGGAGTCTCCTTCCCTGGAGATACTCAAAGCCTGTCTGAGCAGAATCCTGAGTAACATGCTCATGGGAAACCTGCTTGAGCAGGGAGATTGGACTGGATGACCTCAGTGGTCCCTCCCAACCTGAACCATCCTGTGACTCCTCTGTGAGAAGCCTCCACGGTCCCATCTCAGCTATCAGTGCACACTGGGGACTGGAACACCCCAAGCAGTAAAAATGACAGTGATGACGTGGTACTTCATTTTTTTGTTGGTTGCATCCTCTTGGTCTTAAGAGCAATGCCTTAAAGATCACGGGAGCAAAAAAATAGACTCCCCAGGCAATTATTAGTAGAGATAAGATATAGAGCTGGTTCTTTAACGAAGGCCTTCAACCACCAGGAGTACAGAGACGTTTGTCCCATGTGTCCAGGGGTTCCACAATTTATGGTGTTGTCCATCCAATCCCAGATCTATCCACCCCCCAGATCCTTCCCAGTTCTGCCCCCAGCATACCCCTCCAGAACTTGAGTCAGGGGTTCCTCAGGACCCCTTCTTCCTCATCTTCCTCTTCATCACAGCACGTACAATCTGTTGGAGCTTCTCCCAGGTTAAGGATTTGAAGGTTGCTTTGACTATGGTGTACCTTGTTGTAGAGGCCTGGGGTGCAACATTGTTAAACAGAATGAAGGCCTGCCTTGAGAGAAGTCTAAACAAACTAAAGGAATTTAGAAAGTTTGATATGAAATGGGGTAAAAGGGTTATGTGTAAACTACTGTGCTAAAGGGTGACAAATTATACAGGTACATTAAAACCTACATTCATTACACAACTGCTTCTAAAATCTACAAAAAGCTAAAAATCTAAAAAATCCAGAGGCATCAAGAGAAGAAAAAATTAAATCCAGGAACAGTGTTTTTTTCCAGATTTACCCTACACACTTGGGAAGTGCCTCGTTTCCCCTGATTTTACCATATATTTTTCCAAAACGTTGCCAAAAAATTCCGAACTGTATTTTGGAAATGCATCAGTTCTGTTCACTTGAAGGTAAAAAATTCATCCTTGGCATCTGTAGCCAGCTCCCTCTACTGTGGAAAGCACTTTTCCTATGGGCACACATCTCCTGGAATGGATGGGATGAATCCTTCCTCATTTCTTCTTCACCCGAAGCACCAAATGAACCCTTCTAAATGTAACACTCCAAAAGCACACCTTGAGCAGAATTTATTATCAAATCAAGCTGTGCAGCACATTCTGTCATTCTTTTTGTTGATAGGTTCTAGTAACTTTAACCTAAACTTGTTGATTGAGGGTTTGAAAAGACAACATCCTTCAGTCACAAGCAAAATATTTCTTCTACTTTTTATTTTCTGATGGGTCTGCCATGTTTTTTTCTTCCTGTGATAATTTAGGTTAAGAGTCTGGTAAATCTAAAAAAACACAGGAAACAAAGTCTGATGAAAAACCTTCTGTTTTCCAATTAAAAAAAAAAGAAGAGTTGCTGTAACTAGGTATTATTGACCAAGTTGACAAGCAACTGGAGCTGCAGTAGGGGTTTTTTAGGCCTATGAGCCTCAGTCTGACATACTGTTTATGTGTAATTTATCTGTTTTGTTTGAGCTGAAGTTGTAGAGACCTGATGTTGTTAAAACCTGATCTGAATTTCTATTTTAATTTTTTTCCACTCCAACTATGGTTTTAATTTGTTTCTCATTTCTCCATTTATTTTCCTGGCATCCGTTTCCAGTAAATTGCCTGCTTTTTTGGAAGATGAAGATTATAAAATTAGAAAACACTTTGTGAAGATAAATTTGAAGATAAATCTGTAGATAAATTTGTAAAGATAAAACCGTTACCCGGTTGTTGTTGCTGGTCTGTTCCCGTTCACTGTGCTTCCACTGGTTTTACTGGTCTGCACTCTTGCTTCCAGAAAGAAATGCAGCGTGGTTTCATTAATTTATTTGGCATTTGCTGACTTTTTTCCACGTTTTTAGGTTTCCATTCCTTGCAGAGGAGTTTTCTCCCCTCTGTTTTGACCCAAGTGCCGAGCGGACGAGCTGTGCGCGGCTGCGTTGGTGCCGAGCGGTCGCAGAGCCCCTGAGGTGGCGGTGCCCTCCCTGATGCCGTGCTCTCTCTCTCCGCAGCCCGTCCTCCCCGCGGTGCCGGCGGCGCCCGCCGTGGTGCCCCAGCACTACCAGGAGCCGGCGATGCCGTTCCCGGTTGTCCAGCCCACCACGGTCGCCTCCCTCCCGCTGGGGCAGCCGCCGCCGCCAGTGCTGGCCGGCCAGCAGGTGAGAGTTGGGCTCTGCCAAAACCCCCCTGCCTCATCCCACCCCTTCCCTGTGCTCTGCTCCAGCTCGTACAGGTTGCCCAGAGAAGCTGTGGCTGTGCCATCCCTGGAAGTGTCCAAGGCCAGGTTGGGCGGGACTTGGAGCAACCTGGGCTAGTGGGACAAGATAAGCTTTAAGGTCCCTTGCAACCCAAACCACTCCTGTAATTCTGGGATACCTGTAGCGAGTTTGAGCTGTTTGAAACTGTTAAACTGCAACTTGAGAGATTTAGGAGTGGGACAATGGGTATTTGGCCTAACAGCCTTGAGGACAGTCATTGGCACACACATTGGCATGTCTTGGTTGAGTTTAAGTCTTCCATTGTGGCTTCGCAGCATCAGCCTGAAGCCTTGCATTGATATCAATGTGCTGTCTTGATCTGTAAAAATCCAACAGTTTGTTAATAATTTTGTGTTATTATTCAGCACCTCCTTTCTAAAAGGTTAGAAAGAGACCCCTTAGCCTGGTGCCACTTGTCTCTGAATCCTCAGTGGTGCTGCTCCATGAGATGTTAATACAGTTCAGTGCAGGCACCCAGCCAGGAGGTCTACCTTCAGCAGCAAAGCCTGTCTCTGAGTTGCCTCCAAACAGTAACTCTTGTGCATTTTCGGGGATCAAATCTCACTCCAAACCCTGCATTTCCTAAAGCTATTTCCAAAGCAACTCTTCCCAGCAGTGGAGGGGGTGCTCTCATGAGGGATGCAGCCACAGCCTGGTATGATCTGGTAATTCATGGCTTATTTCGGTGATTATACAAAAAACTTGACTTCCTTCAGTAGAAACTGTTGCTGGTGCTGGAGAGTGTCTGTACTTTGTGACTGGCATGAATCATACCTCTCCAAACCTTTTGAATTATCAACATTTATCTCACTGGTTGCCATTTAGGGTTTTTTTTAACATGCCCCGTTCTTCTCAAAGCATCAATAATGGAGACGTGTCATTTGGTCTCCTTGAAAAACATACCTTTGTGCAAGGTTTTGTCACATAACAGGTTTTTTTCTAATGGGCAGAGATATTCTCGTGGTTGTCTCAGACAAAAATTTTATACTCAGACAGGTTTAGGACCTCACCATTTGCACAGGTCTTGCTGGTGGCCTCTGGAGCTTTATGCTGACAGTTCCAAATCTGTTGTTTATTTTCCCCCATGAGCAGATTCTGGTTTGGAATAGGATATTTGCCCAACTTAATTCCTTTATCGTGCCCTTTCCTCACAGCATTGCTGTCTCTTGGAATAGTTCTATCCCTGACAGCAGAAGGATTTAATTACTGATCTGTCTTTGCTTCCTAATCTTACTAGGAAGCCTAATAAAAAACTGGCTTTTTACAGTTTTATTATTATTATTATTACAAAAATAGGTAAAATGGTCAAGTTTTTCTGCAGAACTTCCCAGAGTGCACCTGTGTCTCAGAGACAGCAGTAGGTCCAGTGGTCCTGGAGTCCCCAGGTTTGTGGGGACTTTGGGAATGTCCATGCTGTGGGGGGGCAGCAGAAGAGGAAACAGGGGTGAGAAATTCACCTGCCTACAGGATGTTCTTGTATCATTATACACTGGTGGCTCAGACGTGGGATCAATGTTGCATCTTGTGATTGTTTTGGGTTTTTTTCCAATTTGAGTGTCTGTGCATTTATACTGTTAAAGTTACGAGGCAGAGTTACTAATCCACCTGGATATTTTCCCCTCCCTGTGCCTCATCCCGTTCACAAGCACTTTAAGACACGAGCTGAATTTGAAGCAGAGGTTTTAGGAAGCCTCTCTGTTCCCTGAATGCTGTTTTCCTGCTGCTAACGTGGTCTCTCCTCGAGTGGGAGGTGGCTGAGCCACCTGTGCCAGTGCCCCCTGTCTGTGGTGACCCGTGGGCAGCCGTCTGAGCTGCAGATTAACCCGGCTGGGTGTGAGAGCTGAGCTGGCTGTGGGAACTGGCAGGTTTATTTGCTCCAGCCCAGTGGGCGTGCGGCTGTTCTGCTCTGGAGCTCAGGCTGGGTCTGGCAGGAGTTCCTCTGTGGGGTGAGTGGGCCCCCCCAGTCCCTCAGGCACTCCCCAGGTGCCTCCACCTTGGCCAGTTCGTCCCATCAGCAGTGCCAGGCCAGCTCCCACGCTGCCGTTCCCTTGGGTTTGGGACTGTAACTGGGTAGCCTCTTTTCCCAAAACCTGGGATGGGCAGAAACTGCAGCACAGATCCATGTTGCTGGGTTTTGATGTCATGTGGCAGAGTAATGCTCAGGCATGAACACCTTATGCTGCAGGAGCCACACTGAGGCTGCAGGGAGTTCTTCAGTGCCACCTCCAGTGTGATGTGCTCACTCTGGCACTCAGTGTTGTCAGCCCTGGATATGTGACACCAAGCACCAAATTCTCTTTTGTTCCCCAGTCCTGTATTGGGAACTTACCAGTCATGGTTGAAGTTTAGCTGTTTAAGGGTGGAAGGCATCTTGCTTCGTCAATGCAGAGACAGGCTGAGAGAGCTGGGGGTGTTCAACCTGGAGAAGAGAAGGCTCCAGGAAGGCCTTTCCAGTGCCTAAAGGGGTTCCAAGAGAGCTGGACAGGGACTTGGGCAAGGGATGGAGAGACAGGACAAAAGGGAATGGCCTTAAGCTGAAGGAGGGTAGGTTCAGCTAAGATATGAGAAAGAAATTCTTCCCTGTGAGGGTGGGGAGGCCCTGGCACAGGTTGCCCAGAGGAGCTGTGGCTGCCCCATCCCTGGAAGTGTCCAAGGCCAGGTTGGACAGGGTTTGGAACAAGCTGGGCTAGTGGAAGGTGTCCCTGCCCATGGCAGGGGGTGCAATGAGGTGATCTTTGAGGTCCCTTCCGATTGAAACGTTTCTGTGATTCTATAGTACATCTGCTACAGTTTTATTGCATTAATACCAAAGTGGCTGAGGAGTCCTGCTATTAAAAAAGTGCTGAGCAACATATTCCTGTACAGATTTGTGGTGGAAGTGGCAAAAATGAAGGATTCTAACACTTGGCTATCCCTTTTAAAGTTTACCTTCTGACCACAGGCACTGTGTGAGGTGCTGTGTGCTGCAAAGCCTGGTGGAACCATCAGCCCTGCGGTCCCAAATAGGTCACCATGAGCCAGCCTGTGTCTCCAGTGCCATCTTTCTGGTTTAGAAGGGTTTTTAAAGGCCTTTCAGAACTAATTAGAGGAACTGAAGGAGGAGATACTGGTAGCACGCAAAATGTGGAAGTTTGTTTCTGTTATTTCCAGCTTTAATGCAACATTTTCTCACTATTCTGCTGCCCAAAGCCTGCTTTCCCTGGAAAAGTAAAACTGCTTTTTTCGCTGCCACACTGTCACTACAGCACCTCAGAAATAACTGGGACCCAACTTTTACTGTTATTATTGTGGTTTGTTGTGTCTCAGATAAGAAGTGTTGTGGTTCCTGTGCCTGCCTCTTTAGGTAGCAGCTTCTGCACGCCAGGATGTGCTGGGTATTATCTGCATCTTGAAAGTTAGTGGGTGGGATTTCACAGTACCAACTGGAACAATCTCTGGGATTTAAAGAGTCTGAGTGGTTACAAATAACCTCTCCAAGATAGTTAGAACTTGTCTTTTTAGGTAATGTGTCTTGTATTTAAAAATGTTTTAAGCACGGGCTGCTGTGCAGTGTTTGAATTAGGAGTGTCCATCTCTTCTGTAAGCTGTCCTTGCTGGGTGCATGTCCTGAGGGGCTGGAACATCTCCTGAGGGGCTGGAGTGTGTCCAGAGAAGGACAACAGGGCTGGGGAAGGGTTTGGAGCACAAGTCTGATGAGGAGCAGCTGAGGGAGCTGTGGGTGGCTCAGCCTGGAGAAAAGGCTCAGGCAGGACCTTTTTGCTCTTTCCAACTCCCTGACAGGAGGGGGGAGCCGGAGGGGGGGCAAGTTGGGCTCTACTCCCAGAGAACAAGTGACAGGACAAGCGGAAACTGCCTCAAGTTGCATCAGGGGAGGTTCAGGTTGGATATTAGGGAAATTTTCT
The DNA here is from genome assembly GCF_025592945.1 of Manacus candei. NCBI lineage: Eukaryota > Metazoa > Chordata > Aves > Passeriformes > Pipridae > Manacus > Manacus candei. Next base: position 2,410,227 of record NW_026138084.1, read on the forward strand.
TCATGGAAAAGGTGGTCAGGCATTGGAGGGGTCACTGGAAGTGGTGGGCTCACTGCCAGTGTCCAAAAAACATGCAGATGTGGCACATGGAGACATGGTTTAGTGGTGGACCTGGCAGTGCTGGGTTGGCGGTTGGACTCGGGGATCTTAAAGGTCTTTTCCAACCTCAGTGGTTCTGTGATTCCACAGTCCAGCCGGCGGGTCTGTCCTGACAGCGAGCTGGACAGAAGCAGGCAGTGTGTTCTGCCACCTGGTCCTTCTGTGGCCCACGAACCAATAAACCTTTTCCCCGTTGTCTCCCGCAGCAGCAGCAGCAGCAGCCCATGTCCCAGGCGGCCCCCCTGCCGCAGGTCCTGGCCAGCCAGCCCGTGTGCCCGCTCCAGCCCGCGCCACACCTGCTGCCCCAGTTCCCAGCCCAGGGCTCGCCCGTGGCAGCCAGCAGTGCCCCCCTGAAACCCCTGCAGATCTCCACTGTGCCGCAGCTCCCGCCCGTGGCCCCCTCCCAGGTAACGGCGTGTGAACACATCCACTGGGGGAAAGCTCTCCAGCTAATAATTAACGTGATTTCCGGTTTTTCGTGTGGCTGTTTTGACTGCATGCCAGTTTAGTTAGGCCATGAGAACGTTTGCTTTTTCCCAGTTCCCGTGTATTCCTTTATTATTTATTATTTGTTTGGTGAAGAAGAAATCTCTTGTACCCAACCCTGTGGCATCCAGTTAATGGCAGTTCCAAACTGGCAATAACTGCTTTTTGATGTTGTTTTGGTTTGGGTTTTTTGCACTGTTCCCTCTGGAACACTCTCTTCCCCATCCCAGGCTTGACAGCATGAGAAATTGCCCTTTTTTTTTTATATTTTCTGACCTCCTGACTTCACCACTTTCCCCTACACCTGCCAGCCCTGTCTCTTTCTCTGCGCCGGTTCTGGTCTCCAAAGCAGAGATGTACCATTCCCTTGGCCTGGGAGGTGGTTGGTGCTGTCACTGTGTTTGCTGGTAACAACCACTGTGATGTGAAGCAGCTTGTGCCAAAGGGCAGGAGCAAGCTGGCACCATGATGCCGGGGTTTGTTCCATCACCAGGAGGTTTCAATTGTAAAAACCCTTTTTTCTGGGTTCTTCCACACTGCTTGGGTCGCAGCTCATTTAAAAACAAGGGTTTAAATAGTCTTACTGAATTTTGCATGAAAGAGTTTCATGTTATGTCTGGTTTAATTCCTTTTAACTTCTGTTAAAATAAAAGCAGCTTTTAATTAGGATGTTGCTTGAAGGCTTCAAGATGGTGTTAGAAGTAGTTTTAAGCTTCTAAGGTATAAAAATGCGTCCCCAAAATTTTTATTTTTTTTTTTTTTGCTTTTACTAATGATTTAAGCATAAATCAGTTTTTATTACTGTTTGTAAACCTCAGGAAGTGAATGGAAGTGATTAACGAGCAGACATAATTATCCTCATGGCACAGGTGGTTTTTAGGGACTTGCGTGGCAGATGAAACTGTTTTGTACCATCAGTGGAAACACCGGCAATTTATGCGATATTGTATGTTTTTCAGATTCCTCAGTTTCCTGTCATTCCTGCAATTACTCCTCTGGCAGGCCTTGACAACCTTCCTCCAAACCTCTCTGACATCCCTGCTGCAAACGTGCCCCCCATTCCTGCTCCTTCCCAGTACTTTGCTCCGGCCGTGATCCTGCCCAGCCTGCCCATGAACCCCACCCTGCCCATGGCCCCCAACTCCCCTGCCCTGCCCATGCAGGCCGTCAACCTGCCTCACACCACCGTGGCTTCCCTGGTCCTGCCCTGCCAAACCATAGTGCCAAACATGTCGGCTGCCACCATCCCGCTGCTCGCCGTGGCCCCGCCGGGAGTGCCAGCGCTGCCGCCGCACGCCGGGGTGCCCCCGCTGCCCCAGCAGCCCATGTTCCAGCCCGCCTTCCAGCAGATCCTGCCGAGCGACGCGCCCTCTCCCCACCATGCGCAGAGCACCCAGGCCGTGTCCCAGCCGCAGCAGCCGCCTCCTCCTGCTGCTCCGGCGCTGCAGCCGAGCGTGATCCACCCTGCCGAGCCGGCTCTGGCCGCGCCGGGGGCTGCTCACCAGGTAACTGCCGGGCTGGGGCCGCGCCGAGCGGCGCTGGGCCGTGGGGTGGTCTCTGGGCACGGGCATTCCCGGGGCTCTCTCCCTCACCAACACTCAGTGGGGAGCCTTGTTCCTTGCTCTTGTTGGCTTCTCGACCTCGGTCCGGGAGATGGCGGCTGGAGCTGTGAGGTCAGGGGGGAGCAGGTGGTGCCTTCACCCAGGGACAGGGGGGTGTCATGAGTGTAACCCAACAGGCTTTGGACAGCGAGAGGACGGAGCACTTTCTGAATTCCCTCTTCCTTCCCCATCTCAAATTTGAGGAGGTGTGAACTGTGGTTCTCCTGGGGCAGGAGGGCATGCCGAGCCTTGCTGGTGCCCATACCCTAGTCCATGTTGGATGCAGAGGATACACATGGGGGAGTTGGCAGGAGCAGAAGAATTGTTTTGATGCAGAACATCTTTAAAACAGCAAAGGGAAGTGTCCATCTGGTAACAGCTCCGGAAAACTGCGTGGAAGAGCACTGTCAGGCCTGCAGGGCAGGGATGGATTCGAACTGCAGACCCTTCCCTCCTTAAGAGAAATTAAGCATAAATGGAGCTCAAATAGTAGCAGTATTTACAAGGAAACTGGCTCAGGACTTGTTGACAGAGTCTGTAAATACTTCTCTCACCACATCTGTGATACGACAACGTGAAACACAGTCTGACCCGAGCAGGAGAGGGCACTCAAATCTGTTAATTAATGGCATTTGGAAAATCTGTGTTCTGCCACATCCCTTCACCATAACACGCTGATTAAAATTCATAACATCCCATCCCAACCTGCCATAGCCCGGCATCTTCAGAGCACTACATCATTTTTAAATCTCTCTCTTCGGCGGTATGTTTGGTACAGAAATACTGTCTGTGAGAATTGCAGTAGCATGGAGCCTGGGAATGTTACCCAGTATTCCCAGTGGCTTTAGAGGGGGTGGAATCAAGCCCATTAGGCACAGGGAGCATGGCAAACACCAGAACTGGAGAGCTGATGTTCCCAAACCGTCTTGACACAGTCGTCACTTTATCAAATATGTATGGAAGAGTTGCATATGGAAGAATTTAGAATAAAAAATGGCTATTACAAAGTGCAGAGAAATATTTTAAAATACATTGTTCTGATGTGAAGCACTTTTAATGGACAGGTATTTCTGTACATAATGCAGTGCTGTTGTTGCAGTTGATGTTTAGCACCTCTGAGTTTTGTTTCGCCCAGGTAAATTAGACATTGAAATATTTTGTGAATTATTCTAGTAATATAACATTTAAAATAGAATGTCACCACCCTTCTGTGGTGTTACACCACAGTTGTCAGTCTGAAAACCCCCCCTAGGGCAGCCGTGTAACTGTGAGGTGCTGTGAAGCACATCCTGTCTTTATTTTTACCCACAATAAAACCTGGGATAATAGTTTTCAGCTCACACCCAGAACCTGCAGAGAGCATGCAGCAAAGAAACAGTGTGGCCTAGTTCCCATCTGAGTCTTGACTTTTTTTAATGTATTTTCCAATAGCCTAAATCTCTAGGTGATGATACTTTAAAAAAAGTACAAATTAGGCACAGTTCTACCTAGTACTAAAAGTCTTTTTTCTTCCATATGCTCCTTTCTTTCCTTCTTTCTCTTCCCACAAGCTCAGTCCCTTTGGAAAAAAACACATGATGTACCTAAAAGGAGAATGTTCTGGTTTTAAATATACAACTCAAAAGGACTGTTATGCAGAATAACAACCCAGTCACTAAGGTAGTTGGAATCCTGTCGCCTCAGTCCAGTTCCCACCAAGTGCTTACGCGCCCGGGTTATTTTAAAGCACTGGAGAAATCCAGTGAGATAAATGAAAATCCCTCTGTCCACAGGGGAGTGTTGGCAGGATCGGGGCCTTTGAGCTTGGCATGTCAAGGGTTAAGTTGTGACTTCAGTGTGTAAACTACACTAAACTAAAGTAGGACACTGGTGCATATCCAGTGAAAAACAGTTAACTGTGTCATTTAACCCAGCTACTGATTCTACATATATATGGCAGATTCCTTAAAATATCTGAGTTTATGGGTAGAGTGTATTTTTCTCTGCTTGGACAGTGTGGTAGGCTACTGAAAGCAGAGCGAAGTATTCAGGAGAATGAATTCATCACCAGAGATTTTGAAGTGAGTCCAGAGGAGGCCACGGAGATGCTTTAAAAGGTGGAGCCCCCTCTGCTCTGGAGCCAGCCTGGGAGAGCTGGGGGTGTTCAACCTGGAGAAGAGAAGGCTCCAGGAAGACCTTAGAACCTCTTCCAGTGTCTAAAGGGGCTCTAAGAGAGCTGGAGAGGAACTTGGGACAAGGACCTGGAGGGACAGGACAAGGGAGAATGGCTTCAAACTGCCAGAGGGCAGGGTAGATTGGATATTGGGAAGGAATCCTTCCCTTCCCTGTGAGGGTGGTTGAGGCCCTGGCACAGATTGCCCAGAGAAGCTGTGGCTTCCCTATCCCTGGAAGTGTCCAAGGCCAGGTTGGACAGGGTTTGGAATTCCATTCTGGAATTCTGTGATTTTTCATTACTTAGCAAAATATGGCTTTGTCCCTGCAAATTAACTGGTGCCTGAGCAATGCACACGGTGTCATAATCATATAGAGAGAATCTTTAGTTTTTTTATTTAGTCATTCCAAAGGAAGTTTAGTCTCTTTAGTAGTTACTGAGCTCACCCAAACCCGGTCTCACTGCAGAGCTGGGGTCCTTTCTCCATGGGTGCGGGTGACTTTGATGCCTTGTCACGTAAGTCCCGAGCCCTCTGAGCAGAGGTGTGTGCTAACAGCTCTCATTGTGTTGCAGCCCATGCCTGGACACACTCAGTTTGCTTTGGAAGCTGGAGCCCAGGTGCCCGTGCTGCCGGTGCAACCTTCGATAGTCATGTCACCGCCGTTGCAGCTGCAGCCTGAACTGGTGCCGCCCTGCGTCGCTCCCGAAGGCGCTCCCCAGGTCCATGGCAGCCTGGCCACAGCCAGCCCGCCCGTACCTATAGACCCCAGCCTGCCTGTCCAGCCCTCTGCTCTGCTGCAGCTCCAGCCTGATCTTTCCCAGCCACTGGGCCAGCAGCTCCCAGCCCCCTGCTCGGCTGTCCCGGCAGGCGCAGAGACATCTCAAGAGGTAGAGCCCTTCCTCTGAAGTAACCCACGGGCCTCAGCCTTAACTTCCTGCTTCCTCCTTCGTGAGATAGTGAGCTTATTGCACGAGGCAGGTTATCCCCTCACTCTGTTGAGCCGCTTGTCCTGGATGCCGGCAACTCTGGGTCAGCAAATAACTGGCAATTCCAAGTGAAGCTGGAAACCTCATGTTGTACCTTGGGAAATGTCTCCTCGAGGCAGCAGCACTTGTCCGTAGCTGAGCACGAGCACGGAGATAGACATTTAAGAGATTAAGAAATTCTCACTGTGGGTCAGTGAGAATTTGTTCTGTAGAGTTTCACCTGTGTTTTGTCCAGTCCTGTTTTAAATGTCTCAAGCACTTGTGTGACCAACCATCATTTGCCTTAAGAAACTGCTCCATTATCTAAGCCTTCGTTATGCTAAAGCCCTTCATGTTCCTCAGCTTGAGCACTATTCCCATTGCATTAAGCATTTTATCCTTCTGTATTGCCTGAAGTCTACTCTAGCCCTGGGATTTTTGTTTCTTCAGATATTCATAGGTATTCCTAATTCTCAGTGGTCATATAAGCAGGACACATGTTAGTGATTTCCTTTGGAGAACTGTCAGCTTCTCCTGTCTGCTATTTTGACTTTTCTTTCCACTCCCATAATTACTTAATCTTCAGTCTTGACAGAACATCACAGAACATTTCCTTCTCTTCACCTCCCTGTTAGCAAAGCAAAACAAAAGCCTTGACATTTCTACCTAATTTCAGGAAATAAGTCTGATTTGTTCTCCACTTGTGGATGGAAACGTCCCCCTGTGATTCTGCATTCAGAGTTGTTCCTCTTGAGGCTCTGTTCTGAGCTACCTTTCCTCCCAAAGTATGTGTTTCATCTTTTCAAACTGAATCTTTTGGTTCTGCCTCTTCTTCCATGGCTTTTCAGATGCCTTGACTCCACAGTGCAGCCTGGAATTCCATTGGAGGCACAACTCAACACTGCCTCCAGAAGATGCTCAGGAAGGGTTATGCCGACACTAAAGCTGGATTCCAGTTCCCCATTTTTCCTGTCCACCAGTGGCAGATTAATTCTTATCAAATCAACATTCCTGCTGTAATGTAGGACGTTTCCTCGTGAATGTCTGCATTCTATATCTTAGATGGAGCAGGAATGGTAGACCCTGTCTTTAATACTTCACTTGCAGGCTCCCCAGAAAAGCCTGGCTGGGTCAAGCATGTCCATCACTTAAAGTATTCCTTCTCCAGCTACCTTTTTTCTGAATGCACAGCTCATGACAGGGTCAGTGCTGGTGCCTTCAGTGCAGGGTCAATCCCATTAGACATTGTGGAAACACGAACAAACCTCCTTGTTGTGCAGTGTGATACGGGGGATGCAAGTCATCCTGTACTACCTTAGAAACCCCTGGCCATCAAGGCACATGTCTGTCCTTCACGTCCCATATCCCTCAGGACATTTAACCACTGGTTTGCTAAACTCAGTCTCGTGTCCATCTGTAAGTTACCCCCTTCTCTTGTTCAGTTTAAGAAATCAAGCCAGTATCAATCCATGTGCTCTCCGTGCTGGTTTTCGGACATACATTGGTAAAGTCTTCTTGGGTGCAAGAGAAGTTTCATCATACTTGTCTATATAATCCAAACACTGCATTTTGTTGCTACTCTGCCATAATGTTTTTATCTCTCCCGTTGTGTCCAGACGTGGCAGCCCTCGCATCCCAACCGACCTGAACCGTTCAGGCAAATGAGATTTTTGTAAGGCACTTGGTCAAGTGCATCACCAAAATGTAGATACATTATATCTGTGTTCTCATTGTTCATTAATTTTGCGGTTTTATCGAAACTGCAGTCAAGCTTGGCATGGCCTGTGTGTGGTGTTGGAGACAAGGAGTGGGACTCGCTGGTTCACTGCCACAGAACCAGTGGGGCTGACTGGTTCACTGCTGAGCTTTTAACCCCAGCCCACCACTGCTTCAGTGTTAAGTGTAGCAGTTGCAGTCCAGGGGCTTGTTTCTAGCTGTGCATCTGTAGAAGGATTTTATAGACATATGTTTGTAAATATGTATAAATATATATAAAATTATATATATTTATGAATATATTTGGGGTGTGTGTATATGCACAATTATATACATGCACGAGTGTGTGTGTCTGTGTACAAACTGTGTAAGTTTGTTACAGCAGGGCCTGTAGCACCGTCACAAATTATGTGGAAATGGGTTTACCTGGTGCAAACGCCGTGCTGTGATGTCTGTCCCAGAGCTGCAACCAGTGAAGAGTGAGGCTTTTAGGGGAAATTTGTGTAGAGAACAAGAGGATGTAATGCGAAGGTGGTGTTATTAAATGATGAATATCCATGTTTCAATTGTAAGTTCCTCAGAAATTTTCCCACTAAGCCAAACACAATGAAAATACTGAGCATATTTCAGGAAGCTATATAAAGCAATTAAGCAAATTAGCAGATACATTCAAAAATAAAAGACAATGGGTGCTGATCTGAATTTGTCCCTCAATCAGGTTTTGCCATGGTGGTGAGAACTGTTGTGTTCCTTTCACCATCTCATCTGCTGTAGAGGCAGCTGAAGGGAGCTGGTGTGTTGGTGGCTCTGTCTGAAAAAGTGGTTGAGGCCTCGGACAGAAGTGATGTTGGGAGGGTAAAGTGGGACATTTGTTTTATTTCCCAGTTCCAAAACTGGTTAAACAGAATGGTTTTAGGGTTACTGGTATCGACAGCAAAACCTTTCTTAAAGGTGTGTTTCCTCTGCCTATGCACATTTGCTTAAATGACTTTTTCTTGCATTTTAGGAGCAGGCAATACAGGACAAACTGCAAACTCTGTCCCAGAGCTGTGAAAGGTATTGTTATTACCTCTTTGGCGTAAGAAATGTTTGCTTTCTGGAGGCTGTTTGTCCTGACCTGACTGGGAGGAGATGGATGGGGACACATCTAGGGAGAAGCTGGCAGTGTTCTGTGTGCCCATTCTGGCACCTCCAGCTCTTTCAATTCCTTAGTTTGGGTGCAGCATCCTCGCTTGGTGTATGTACAGCAGTATGGAACCTGTCTTTTTGTTAGGATAACTGAAGAGGTACAGCCCCTGGCTTTGACACTGTGGGAAAACATGCCACAACCAGTATAGCTAGGTATATAGTTTGTTCCCTCTTTGGGAATAAACTGGGTATTCCCAAATCACCTCCTGTAAAGATCCTTCCGCAGGTCTCTTAGAGGGAGCGGTGCATTGGTGGGAGTGGTGTGTTGAGCTGGATGCCTTGCCCACTGCAGGAGCCAGCACCAACTCTGTCCTTACTGATTGCTAAGCCTTGGGATTAGGATTTTCATGACCCTTTTGTATTTTCCTGAATAGACAAAATGAGTTCAGTGAATGAACATTAAAGACACCTGTTTCTGACCTTATTCTACCCCATCACAAAAGTTCACCTGACACAAGTCAGTGCAACCCCACAACCATAAAGTGGAACTTTTTTCCCAAGAATTTGCTGCTGTTAAATACTGTGTGGAAAGGGAGATCTAATTTTCTGTGACTGTAGATTCATTCTGCCTGTAAGTAACTTAGATATGATAGAACAAAATGAGTGCCCTTTGTAGGAAGGCACACCAAATTTTCAGTCACTTTTTGAGTCCTAACTCGCCTGTTGCAGAGCTGTGTTTAAAGGTGACTGTTAAACACAGCACCAGCACACACACCTCGTACTCACAGAGGGAGGGCTCACTCTCCCAGGTGAAATAAAGGACAGCTGGGAGCTGGGTTGTGCTTTTGTAGAGTGGATGGTAATGGCATATGCATCACGTGGCTGGGAATTGCTCCAGAGATGTGATCTGGAGTATATCCTGTGCACTAAATGTGTTCACTTTCCTAACACAGGAGTTACACAGACAAGGTGGCTGCAAATGGAGGAGAAATAAGTTGTTCTGTGCAGCTAGTGCAGAATGAGAAGGAAAGCCTTGAGTTTAGGAAAGGAAGTGGATCCATAGGTTAGACTTCAATCCTTTTCTCCCTGTGTGGCAAAATGAACACAGGAGTAAATTGTCCAGGAGAGCTGTGGAATCTCACAGGAGCTTTATAAGATCAGTTTACACACACCTCTGTGAGGACTGGTTTAGCCAGAGCTGATCAGCCCTTGGGGTAATAAATGGGCCAGATGGCCTCACAGCTTTCATTCCTCACTTGTTTTTTTATGAACCTGAGGAAATTTCCTGCAAATTCATTGCATGTTTTATGTAGGCCATGTTACAGTAAGGTTGGAGCAGCTACTGGCTTGGCTGCTAAAAATATTATACTGTTGCTAGGTGGTCACCTGGGATATTGGGGCACAAAACCTTTCTGATCCTTGAGAGCTGCAGAGAGAGGAGAGGCAGTCTGCTATGGGATGCTGTACTGACCTCATTCTTTCCTCCCTCTCCAGCAAGCCTAAGCTGGCCCTGTTTGCCCCTCTGCTGGGAGTGCAGGCGGGCAGGAGCTGAGAAAAACTGCACCTTGAAAAAGTAGGAACTGGTGCAGTTCAGAGAGGAACCCTGAAGTGAAGGCATAAGGTGATGTGGACATATATTCAGAGTGATGAGATTTTCCCTATGGTGTTGTCAGAAACATTAATAGATCATTTCTTGGTAGGTATGGTAGCCAGAGAATGTACCTGATGAGAAATAGTGCCCTTCACTCACTGAGTATCTTCCAGCTGACTCAGTTTGGCCAAAACAGGTGGAAATGTGCCCTTTTTTTGCCACCTCTGTTGTTGTGTAGCTTACCCATGTGTGACTCCCTTGTGTGTGACTCTGGGTTTATTTTGGGGTTGTTCTTCCTTTCCCTTATGAAGCTACATGAGTCCAGATGTTGCTTCGGGTAAAGAGATGAGTGACAGCTTTGAAGGAGCAATGGGAAGTGGAAAGCAAGAAGGAAAGTCTTCGAAGAAGCATAAGAAGTCCACGCGCGCTCGTTCGCGCCAGGAGAAGTCCAACAGACCCAAACTGACCATATTAAATGCAAGTACAACCTGCTGGAGGGTAACTTTGGGATCCCTTTGACTTTGCCAGGAGTAAAGGTTGTTAATCTCTGCGTGCAGGTGTGTAACACAGGGGATAAGATGGTGGAGTGCCAGCTTGAAACCCACAACCACAAAATGGTGACGTTCAAGTTTGATTTGGATGGTGATGCGCCAGAGGAAATCGCTACTTACATGGTGAGATGTGGCTCCCCACGGGCTCTCAATGCACCGAGTTGCTTCAGGCAGCTTCTTCTCACGTGTGCTTGTTGCCCAAGCTGTCTGACAGCTGTGGAATGAGGCATTAATCAACAAAATACTGTTTTCCTCTTTATTTTGATGTGGCCCTCCAGGTAGAGAACGAGTTCATCTTGCAGAGTGAAAAAGAGACTTTTATTGAGCAAATGAAAGATATCATTGATAAAGCAGAAGATATGCTCAGTGAGGATACAGAAGGAGAGCGAAGTTCTGACCAGGGAACGAGTCCCCAGCAAGATGCTGATAGGCTGGAAATGAGCGAGGTAAGAAACGCTAAATAAAGTTTTCTGGTTTGATTAGTTTCTCTTTACAGCCAGATGCTGTAAATTAGTTTTGCATCCTGTGTTCAAAAAAAGTAAGAAGTTTCTTAGCTAGAAAAATAATGCTTTTACTTTGTTAAGCCTTACAATATGAGTGCTCCTTGGGATGATACTCCTTTTGCACTGGTAGAGCTCATTCTTCTGTTGTTTCTTTAACAGGAGAAGCGTCAGTCTCAAGTGAAGACACCTGTGTATCAGCAAAATGGTAAGTGTGCCTGTAAATTTTTAGTGGAAGGTATGCCTGCCCATGGCATGGGGTTGGAACAAGGTGGTCTTGATCCCTTCCAAGCCAAACCATTCTGTGATTCTGTGATTCTATGAATAGAACTTAATCTCAAGCTTTGAGGCAGTGAAGAGTTCATGCAGAGGTTTGCAACCACTGATGGTTGGAATATATCTATAAGTAAGGGTGAAATAGTGATCCCTGCTGTTAGCAAACTGAATATTGCAGGGCTTACTGGGATGGATGGGACATTTGGGGATGTTTAGGGAAGCCCTGAATGACACAAGCTGATAATTGATGGGAAAGTCAAGAAGGTGACTTCAGGGAAGCATCCTCTGAACACAACAATAAAAATATTTACTAGAGGAAGCTGAAAGATTACATTTGCATTGGTAATTTAATTGAAGTGTCTAACCCCTCAGTTTCCAGCTACTCTGGTATTCCAGGGGGAAACTATGTTGGCATTCCTGGAGTATCTTGGCCTCTAAACACGGGGGTTGTACAGACAAATGGGATGGGGAGGGAATTGGCCCATGGTTCTGTCTGTAAGTGCATGGTGTTGGGATAAATGAAAGGGACCTGGCTATCAAGCTTGTCTGAGTTCAAGAAGCATTTGGACAATGCTTTCAGGCACACAGTGGGATTTTTGGGCCCCTCTGCAGGGCCAGGAGTCAGACTCTGATCCTGATGGGTCCATTCCAACTCAGCACATTCTGTGAGTCTGTGATTCTCTGCTGAAAGTTTGCCATTTACATATAAGACGTGACCGGCTTTGAGAGAAGATGTAGAAGGAAATATTAGCTACAAAACTTCCAACATGGAAAAATTCAGCTGCATAAACTTCACAAAATTAACAAATTTATCACTGTGAGAAAACTATCCACTGTTCCACTAATGAAATGTTCATGTACGTAACTATCACTCTTCTAAAAGTGTGAATGCCTGAAAACAAATTTTCAAATAACTTCAAATATTTGGCAGAACTGGGAGGCACCACTGTCTGCCTTCCAGAAGGGATGAGGATCAAATTCGAAGCCATTGGTCTACTCTTGGCTGTAATTGTAGAAGTTCTGATTTTCTTTCTGAACGTGGAAATTCAGTTTTGGACACGATCTGGAGACAATGGAAACCCTTGTGTTATTTACTTGTTATTTTCTTTTCATCCCTAGTTTTGCATACTGGAAAAAGGTGGTTTATTATATGTCCTGTGGTGGAAAATCCAACTACGGATGCCCCCGAATTTTCCCCTCCAGTACCTCCCAGTGCCCAGCAGGCAGAAGGGCCAGGTATGTCCAAACTTCATAGAAATATCTGCTCTGGAGCTGCTGTGTTGTCGCTCTTCTATCCTCACCTGACTTAGCTGTGACGGTTTCACTTCATTTAGTTGGAGGAAGAAAATGATGAATTTTAAGTTGGGCATTTACAGAGTGATCCTGGTATTGAGCCAAATTGGGAATCTATTTGAGCTTCAGAGAAGTGTCAGGATTTTAGCTCTGCCTTATGCTATTAGGTAGATGAAGCCTTGGTCACTGCAGTGCCTTTTCAGTGAAATATTTTTTGCATAGTCTGCAAATTCTAACTTGATGTGTATAACAGCTATTTCCTGGTGGGAAGCTCTAAGGGGTTGCCCCTGCAGCTGGCTGGGGGGTGTGGCAGTGATTTTCTTTCCTTAAAACATTCACCTTTCGTTTGTGTTCTCTCTAGACCCGGAGCAGGATGAGCAGCCCGTGAGCTCCGCAGTGACAGACGTGCCCGAGGTCGGGGCTGGGCAGCAGCTTCCTCTGCCCGGAGGAGTCTGTGACAGCCCCCTCGGAGCTGCTCCATCCTTGGCACCAGCTCCCACTGCAGCAGCTTCCACCAGCGTCCCGAGCCAGGCAGAGTTACCAGCCTCAGCACTGCTGGGATCTGCCCCCAACATCCCGGAGCAGGCGGCAGCTGGGGGGGCCCAGCCGGAGTACCCCCCAGCCGTGGCAGCGGTGCCCCCTCACCCGGGGGGGCTGGAGGAGCCCCCCGACGCCGCCCCCACAGCCCCGCAGCTGCAGCCGGCAGAGGAGGCTGCGTGTGTGCCCGACGTGGAGATCGCCTGCTGCAGCGTGGGGCCGCACAAGGCCGTGCCCGCCGCTCCCGGCCCGCTCCCGCTGCTCCCGGACACCGTGGTCCTGGAGCGGCAGCCGGTGGCACAGGTACCGCCGGTGGCACAGGTACCGCCGCTGCCCGAGGGCGGCCAGCCCGGCACAGGGCCGCTCACCTTCGCCAGCCAGCCCTTCCCCGCTGCCCCCGAGGGGCTGGGGCTGGCGGGGTCCCAGCTGCAGAGCCCCACGCAGGTGCCGCTGGCTGCAGCCCAGCCGCTGGCCGCGGTGCCGCCGGCACAACCCGTGTCCGGCCCCGGCACGGGGGTCGGGCTCCTGCAGCAGCAGAACCCCCCTGGCACCACGGAGTCCGATGGGGAGGGACCCCCTCGGGTGGACTTCGTGGACAACACGATTAAAAGCCTCGATGAGAAGCTGCGCAATTTGCTGTACCAGGAATATGTTCCGACCTCCTCTGCATCAGCTGGGACGCCGGACACTTCTGTGCCACCCGAACAGGGTGACAGTGAATTTACCTTGCCACCTTTTCCCGAAGAACAAGGTCCTGCATTGGTGTCGGATGGCAGGGAACCAGGCTATAATGTCCCAGACACCAGCCAGGACGTGAAAGCTGCTGCCAAGCCACCGGCGCCCCTTGTGCCATCGGAGCTCTTGCCCTGCCCACCACCGGTCAGTCCCACAGTGGTTCTGCCCTTTGTACCCCCAAACCCAGCCTGTAGGGCCAGCACTGGGGCGGAGCTCAGCACCCACATGCCTACAGTAGGACGTGTGTATATCTCTTGCTTCCCTAAACATTTTCATATCTCTGCTCCAGAGTATGTTACCTTTGCCTGCTGACTGGCTTTCCAGTGTGAAAGCTCTCTTGAATTTTTCCTGTTGGATGCATCCTAACTAATTTTACAGAAATGCTTGTTAGTGAATGCCAGACTTTTCTTTTGGATTTAAAAGTGGTGTAATACCTTAATTCATCTCCTCTTGTGTCCTGTGTCCAAAGCAGGCAGAAATGCATTCATTTCTTTGTAGTTTAAGAGTGCAAAACACAAGTGGTATAGTTGCTCCAGTTCTGATGAAGACAATTGTACTTTAATAGGAATTTTTAAAAATATAGATTGATGGCAGTGGTTACGATTCCTGCCTTCCAAGTCAGTCTGGATAAAGCAAACACTTCAGGAGCCTTTGCCTTGTCCACATGCTGCAGCCAAAGGCAGACGCTCCATAGATGTCCTGTAATGGTTTCTTTTGTCTCCTCCTAAGCTTGTCAGAGCAAGAGTGCCCCGAGAGCCTCTAAGGCAGGTGGGAGCAGGTGGTCTGGGGCAGTGGGTACTCAGTGTCTTGGTTGAGCCCCCATGTCACGTTCTTTCAGATAAAATCTCCAATTTATTAAATCAACAGATTTGCAGAACTTTGTGCTAGAAGATCAGTGTCTATTCCAGAGAAACTGTGGCTGCCCTATCCCTAGAAGTGCCCAAGGTCAGCTTGGACAGAGCTTGGAGCAGCCTGGTGTAGTGGAAGGTGTCCCTGCCCATGGCAGGGGGATAGAATGAGATGACCTTTAAGGTCTCTTCCAACCCAAACCATTCTGGGATTCTCTATCTTATTTTAAAAGTAGCGTTTCAGGAGATAACTCCATCCCCACTAGCAAGGCTGAGGCTGTTCCAGATGGACTGTGTCAGCTGTTTGAGAGACACTGTACGGTACATGAAAGTGGCTGCACTCGAGTGACTGTTCAGAGTGTGTTGTTTTCTAATGATAAATGACTTTCTGCAGCAGATAAAATTCTCTCTCCGTGCAAGGTGTTAGGTCTCTCCAGTAACTGGAATTTGTCCTGTTAAAATTAGTACCAATAAGGAAAGAGACATAGAACTTCTGAAGGCACACATACAGATGAAGAATATGCAGTCTGGCTGGAAAATCAAACCAGGGCAACACCCCAAGCATGTATATATGTAATATACTGGGTTTTAGTAACTTATGCTGCAGTTCCCAGTGTGACACTGCCACTGCTTTATTTCTTCCAAGGAAGGAAAAAAATGGAGGAGTTGGAGGCAAAGCTCGAAGGCCACCTCCACAGGCGCTGTGAAATAGTTTAATATTCCCTGACAGTGCGAGGGCAGCGAGGGGGAGTGAGGGAAGGAGAATGCAGTGCCATTCTGCTTTGTGAGTGAAACTGAAACTGTGTTTCTTTTTTCCTTTTACTGGAATTTTGACCAGTCGGAGGTCACCAGCGTCAGTGCACATCCCTTGGAAGCAAGAGGTGGGTCAGCAAGCGGAACAGGTAATGCTCCTTCACTGAGGCAGCTCTGCCTGTGCACGGTCCCTGCTCCAGGTCCCCTCCCTGCTCACCTTTTCCTGACTCCAGAGCACTGCCCAGCACTGCTGTTTAGGATCCTGGTTTTGATATAGCCCATATTAAACATCTCATTTCTGTTGATCTTCCTAAAAACTCGGATTTCTTTTAACCCATCAGCACAATTCCTGTCTCTGGGGTAGATGTGGGGTATTCACACAGAAGGCTGCGTTCCCAAAGGTCAATTCCAGTGCCCTTAAAGAGTCCCTCGGAATTCCTGGGTTTCAGAAAATCGTGTTGACAAAAATAGCATGATTAAGGGTCGCCCCTCTCAGGTTCTGCCCTCTGAGCCACTGCTGGCTTCACATGAGGCTTGTGTCCCTGTCTTCTCACAGACCTCAGGGGTGAAGTTTTACAGGAGTCAGATCCTCTCCATCAGAGATTCCAGAAGAAAACAGAATGAGAGTTTATCTCCCTGCACCCTTGCAGTCTTTGGGGAACTGTAACAAAGGTGGCACTGCAGATATTGTCACTGTTCAAAACATTTCATTCTGGAGTCTTGGTAACTTATGAAAAAGGGAGGTTCCAATTCTGGAAAGAATATTGTATGAGAACAGGAGATTTTAAACAACTGAATTCAGTAGGAGTTTATTATGTTTATTATGGGGGATTCTCAAGGGAGTCCCATGGATCACTTCTCCTCAGGTGCTTGTAGCTACAATAGCACTTCCTACAGCATCATAGTAGGAACCACAGAAAGAACATGGGTATTTATTTACCTGTCTACCTATTTATTTACCTCCATTCACCTATTTATTTGCCTGAGTTTAGCAATTAATTCACCTCCATTTAGCTTTGTTGAAACTCATGGGAAGTTTTAAAGACTGAGGAATGCCACACTGCTCCTGCTGTCATGGGTGAGGTTGGGGAGGGCTGATAATATATATGTTTTTTGAGATCGTGGCAGATCTAGCTGCCAGTTCTGTGTGACAAGCTAGGCCATTCTGGTCCTGGTGGATGTTGATTGTCCCAAGCTTTTAGGGCAGAGTGAGAGGGTTTTGGGTAGCTGGCATCCATTTGTTTCCCTACAGGCAACAGAAAGAGTTTGCAGGTGCTGTGTAGTAAAATCAGTGTATCTTAGAAACCATCCAACCTTGCTATATGTCACCATTTCAGAGCTCTGAAGTGACAGATTTGGCTGTGCCCTCGCTCTGTGCAGTGTGTGCCATACAAATGCAGCATTCTCAAAAGCTTGTGTGCATTGGTCTGACTTTAAAACCAGTGTATGGGGGGTGAAATACTGACTGATTAGTCCTACCACTAATATTGTGCTTCTGGTGTGATTGTTGTCCAAGTGGCTACCTTTTGGGCTTATAATTTCCACCTTTGGCAGGGTGCATTGACTTTCATTTCAGGTTTGAGGTGTTGATGTCACAGTAAAGGTGTGAGACATTGGCCTGTCCGTGGTCACTGTGTGTCTCTGAGGCACCAAGAACACTGTAGGAGTCAGGCCCAATGTACCGTGCAGGTTTCATCCTTCTTCTGGTTTTCTCCTTAAAAATTTTCAACTGACCAATGAAATTCCACACTTCTATTATTATCTGAATTCCCCAAATCAATAGGTCTGCCTACCTGCAGATATTTTATATTGCCATTGCTATTGCCTCCTGCAATTACAAAGATTGAGTATGTAAATTATTCTTCAGTGCTACATTTCAGTTTATCACATTAAAAACATTGGCTTTTATTATACTAAAGATTTGAGACGTGAATTTTTTTTTCATCTTTAAAACAGGTCCAACTGCAAGCATCAGTTCAGCTCCTGCTGCTCCGGCAGAAGGTCTCCTTCAGGTAACCAGAACAAGGAGCAGTTTTGATTGTGCTTGATTGTTACAGTTGCTTTCAAAATTAATCTCTCTTATTTCCTGCAGGTTGCACCTACATCATCAAGCATAACTCCCCAGCTGGAAGCTTCCCAGAGGAGCGAGGAGGCAGAGAGGATGGCTTCGCCTGCGCGCAGGGAGAGCGTAACGCGGCGATCGACAGCAGATGGGGTGATGAGTAACCTTCACAGGGATGGCTCCCTAGACTCTGGTTCCTATGGCAAACAGGCTGAGGCTCAGGAGAGCGGCACCCCAGCCAAAACCATCGGCAGGTTTTCGGTTGTCAGCACGCAGGATGAGTTGACTTTGGCGTCCCCGCACTGCCTGAGGTTCTCGGCGCCCCCGGACGTGTACCTGGACGAGCTGCCCTCCAGCCCGGACGTGAAGGCGGCCGTGCGGCGCGTGCAGACGGCCTCGTCCGTCGACGTGCTCTGCGACCAGGCGTCCAGCGACTCCGCCGACGAGCCATTCCCTCGGCAGCCCGCTGCTGCTGCCCAGCTCTCCCCCCCCAGCAGCAGTGCAGCCACGGACTTGATCAAAAAGGCTGCTGCTTTCCTGCAGAGGTCTGGCAAAGGCGGCTCCCCGGGCCTGGAGTCGCCCAACGGGCAAGGGGCGAAGATTCCCACCATCAACATAACGTCCTTCCACTCACAGTCGTCCTACATGAGCAGCGATAATGACTCAGAGTTTGAAGATGCTGATATGAAGAAAGAATTGCAGAACCTGAGAGAAAAGTATGTTGGGTCACAATAAATGCGAGGGAAGCTTGTGTTACCACAGCTTGGCAGCAGCTCAGCTCAGGATGAGCAGAGCTGTAATAGTAAACTGGTTCTGGGGGGAAGTTTTCTCAGGGGAGGCTTAAATTGGATATAGAAAAAAGGTTCTTCCCCCAGAGGGTGGTTGGGCACTGCCCAGGCTCCCCAGGGCAGTAGGCACAGCCCCAAGGCTGCCAGAGCTCCAGGAGGGTTTGGCTGATCCTCTGGGACACAGGGGGTGACTCTTGGGGATGGGCCCGTGCAGGGCCAGGGGTTGGACTCAGTGATCCTTGTGGGTTCCTTCCAACTCAGCATATCCTTTGATTCTGTGAAATTAGGCATCACTGAGACCTTCCCCCAAATGTCACAGTGCGTCCTTCTATGCATCACCTTATTTACCAGTTCCATATAGAAGAACAATTCATAGAATCACAGAATCACAGAATGACTTAGGTTGGAAAAGACCTTAAAGATCATCTTGTTCCAACCCCTGCCATGGGGAGGAACCCTTTCCACTACCCAGGTTGCTCCAAGCCCCGTCCAACCTGGCCTTCAGTAATAAGTTAGTAATTCAACAATAGCTCAATAATAACTGAATGATTTAGTAATAACTTTTTTAAACCCCAAACCATTTTTGCTGCTGCTCCTTCTGCCGGGGAGGCTGTCATGCTGCCAGCCCGGAAAGCTGACTGCTTTAAATTTGAACATTTTCTTCCTTTCCTGGCAGATGATGGGTAAAAACTAGCATTAGGTGGTAGTTTAACCAAAATACTAATTTTTATCTTAGGGTATAATGGTTCTGCTGAATACAGATGATGCATCTTTCTAAAGCAGAGCTACAGTTATTCCAAATCTTTAAACTGACATTATGGCATCATGAAATCTGCAGTATAAATAAGGTAGTGATTCATGTGCTAATGGCATTTTTATGGGAAATGCTTGTGTTTTTCTTCATCTTGAACTCTTCACACTGGTGTACTTGCCCTGAGAGTTCACTTTTTTGAAGTCACTGGTTTGAAGAGAGAAATTCTGGAGCTGTTTAACTTCCAACCAGATCTAATGCCAAAATCAGTTGGTTTGGCTGAGGATGTTGGAAATCTTTTTAGTTGTCTAGGATTTGGTCTTATAAATGGATATTTGAGACATCAGTCATAGAATCATGGAATGATTTGTGTTGGAAGGTACCTTAAAGCTTCTCTTGTTCCACTTCCCTGCCACGGGCAGGGACACCTTCCACTAGCCAGGTTGCTCCAAGCCCTGTCCAGCCTGGCCTTGGACATTTGCAGGGCTGGGGAGTCATCACAGGTAGACAGTTACAACTTCACATACTTGCAGTTGGTTGTCTTATAACCAAGGACTGTTTTGTTTCATGTTTTACAATCAATTACACTGTCAAGACACGGTGCTTTGTCAAATACATCGCTTGCAGAGTTCTTTATTTTTTTGTAGGCATATGAAGGAAATTGCTGAACTCCAGACCCAGCAGAAGAATGAGATAGAGGCACTCTATATCCGGCTGGGGAAACCCCTTCCTCCCAACTTGGGCTTCCTTCACTCTGCCCCGCCGAGCGGCCGGCGCCGAAGAACCAGCAAAAACAAATTGAAAGCTGGAAAACTCTTAAACCCTCTGGTCCAGCAGCTCAGGAGTGGAACATCAAGCACAAGTAGGTGCACTGGGATGCTTCCCTACACCTGTTGCTCGTGTCAGCTGTGGCTCTGCTGTGTGATGGCCTGCAGGAAAGGATGGAATTTTTGTTGGGTTTGGACAGATTTATCCCAGCTCCCAGTGCTGAGCCATCCCTGCCTGCTCTGCATTAGTTACAGCACTTGGCAGAAGAACAATATTCCACTTTAATTTGGAAAACAGCCTGGTTGCATCTCTTCCTTTGTCCAAATGCTATTTATTGATGTTTGTAGTCACTTCTTAGGTGCTGTTATCCTCTACTGATTAGGTGCTGTATCTTGTTCTTGTTTACTTTTTCCTCCCAGATGCCATATAAAAGAGATGGGATTGCATTTGCTCCCCCAAAGGATGGGAGTTAAAAGCAGTTATAAAACTATGAGGTTTTGACCATCTGAAGTAGCGTGAGATTTTTCACACAGTAGTACAGTCTTGAGTTGTTATCTCTTGGAAAAGTATAAAAATATAATTTAGGTGGGAAATGTCAATATACCCCAGTACCTATTTCTTCAGTGAAATGTATTCATACTAAAGTATGAATAATTTTTCTTCAGCTTAGTTCACACTGTTTTTTAGGGGAGCAGAGCATTTCCAGGTGTTTCAAACCTGGTGGCTTTTGTTTTCAGTGTCACTGAAAGTCCCCTTCGAATTTCATTGCATAAATCTTTATAGACAGAGTGTTTAGGAGGTTTTTGCTTTTAGGGAAGGATTTCAACTGAGAAGGGAAAAATAGCATTCAGAGGCAGTAAGTTCTTGAGTCTGAGTGTTCTTTCCCACAGGGACTGAAGCAGTGTTCAGTGCTTTCTAGCCCTTGAGCTGCAGTTTGCCTGATGTCCATGGGTTTCACTTCCTTCCCCTGTGGTCACATACTCAGAATGGCAATTTTATCCTTGGGCCATTCATTTTCTAGTTGGTCCTTTGGTTATCTCTAGCTGTTTTCCCTCTCTCTGTCTGAAAAACCTACATCTCTCTCCACTTCTGGATCTTGGCTTATATCCGTGTGCTACCCTAGTCCAAAGAATTTAAGCTTATTTCTGCATTAAATGTCCCAATTTTCTTTTTTTTTAATCCTTGTCACCTTGAGTTAGAGCCCAGAAATCTGCTCAGTCAGATCACTGGTGCTTGCTCTCCTTCATTCATTCCTTTCATGTTATTTTCCAGGTTTTGAGACACTGTCTAAAGTTCACATCACCTTTGAGAATCTGTGTTCCTGCCTAAGTCTTCTCACCCTGAACAGTGTAGATTCCTCATTCTTTTGACCTTCCTCAATCCTTCCTCATGGATCAAGGACAGGCAATTTCTAATAACATTACTGATGTTATTGTAATTTCCACTGTTAGATGCTTTTGCTGATAAATCCATGTAACAACGATTACAAGGGTATTTTGGTTTTAAAAAGATATCTTTGTAGACAGAAGTATAGATACAGAAGTATACATACAAATATTATCTAGATATCTATAGATATGTATTTATTTATGAATATGTAGATAGATGCATAGATACAGATATTTATATATAGATATATGTGAAATTATAAATATATAGATGTATAGATGCAAGTATTTACATAGAGATATGAATCTACACATAGATACCTTGGATAAAATATAGAATATATAAATATACAAAACATATGAAATATATATAGAGAGAATATATAATATATAAAACATAGAAAAATGCCAGAATACAAATGCCATAAATCTGTTATGTAGATTTATCAGCAGAAGCATCTAACAGTGGCAGTGACAGTTGTATTCAGAGAGCTATAAATAAAAATTTCCACATGTCTGCAGCAACTTTTTATTTCTCTCCATTTACTTAATTTCACCTTTGGTGTCAGAAGCAACACCAAAGCAAACCTCTGTGTCCCACTGCATCGTTCCCTGCACTCCTCCTCCTCCTCAGCACCCCAGCAGCTCTCACTTGATTCCAGCTGTGCTCCTTGGGAGGCTCCTGGAAACACAGAAGAGAAACTGTAAAACCCACACCTGCTCCCTGATCTCTGTGGAGAAGTGGGCTCAGCGACAGGATGTGTAGGTGATTTTCTGGGGCAGGCTGTCCCCAAAGCCTGTGCTCCGTACAGTACACCAGGATGGTGAACTGCTGTTCCTCTTGGTGCCAAGCTACAGATTATTTTTAGGCAGGGGTTTTTGTCTGGAGGTTTCCTAGAGTTTCCTGTTGCATATGTTCTGTTTGTTTGCTCTTTCAGGTAATCTTTCAGACTCTAAAGACTCACCCCACAAAGAAACAAGTAAATCCCAGCCGGGCTCCCCTGAAGCAGCCGCGGTGACCCTCCCCACACCCCCCACCTTCGGGAAGGCTGTGCAGACCCAGCAGCCCTGCTCTGTCAAAGCCTCTCTGTCCTCTGACATCTGCTCCGGCCTGGGCCCCGACGGAGCCGACGCCAACGCAAGCTCTGGCCAAGGTGATTTTTCTTGCCGGCTGTTTCGTGTCTCTTCCAGCACGTGCTAAAATTAGTTCCCTTCCCTTAGGCTTGAACTTTTTAGGAGTGATAGAGGAACGTGAACCTTTGAGAATCCAAACTACTAGCTTGTCTTTAAAAAGATCATTGCAGTATTGTCAGAAGAGCAAAATTAAAGTATCTTTCCGAGTGTTACCACCACTCGAGAAGGCATGCCCAAGACATTCCTGATTTTTAGGAAGGAAATACCTTTCAGTGGCTTTATACTGGCACCTTCTCTGGAGTCTGCCTTACAGATTCCTGAGAAGAAAATGAAAGGAAAACAAAAAAGATACAGAAGGCTAGGAGACTGTTTCCTTTGGTTCATTTTTTTAGGCCCTTGATGCTGGTAGACCCTGAGTTCCTCATTATAAACTACTAAACTGTCTTGGATGCAAGGGAAAATAAAAACAAAATTAAAAGAAAACCAAACCCAGGGGACCAAATTATGTTTCCTTTCTCTAAGGGGTTCACTTTGTGCATGATTTTGGAGTCCCAGCTGCAGGACTGTAGATTGGCTGTGCTCCCCAGCCCCCACCTCTCAGATCTCTGTGTATTGCCCCTGTTGTAGGCTTTGACTGATCTTGTTGCCATGCATATGGGAAGTTCTAATGATGATTAAAATACCTTCCTCTCATTGCACATCCTGCCAAACTAATCTGCAAAATATCTATCTGTCCTCTTCTGCTGTTATTGCATCCTTTGTGTATGGTCAGTGAACTTGCTCCTCTTTGGCAAAGTTAAGGGGGAGATGTGGAGGTTTAACTAACAAAGCTGATTTGACTGATGGTTTAGGACATCTGATCACAGCTACTTGTACTTTATAAGTGTCTTTGTTTTCTTCCCTTTATATTCATTTGCAGGCTGGACGGTTTTCCACCAAACGTCTGAGAGAGTGACCTATAAATCTAGTAGCAAACCTCGTACCAGATTCCTCAGTGGACCTGTGTCTTTGTCCATCTGTTTGTATTTGTTCTTTTGTATTTTATCACGGTCCATCTTTCTTTTACTCCCTTTTTCCAATTCCATGGTTTATATCTCTAATATGTTTGGCAGGATGCCCCTTTTTCTGAAACATCTTTTCTTTCTTTTTCGCTTTCTTTTAAGTAATCATCATGAACACACCTTATTTATATTAATTTTTCATATGAAAGCTTTTTTTGCACTGCTTTTGGCTCGTGCCTGGGCACCAAAAGCATGTGTGGAAGATCTCATCATTTATTATATATAGCCTGATGGTAAATTTTACCCTGGACTTACCAAAGCTTTTGTACTTTATGTGATTTCTGTTGAAGTAATTTTATTTGCAATGTGGCAAATATACATGTCTGCTGTCCCGGTTCCAGCGACAACAAAACGAAATCCATCCTTCTGTAGACGAATGGTCTCTTTCACACATGTTTGGACTCTGAAGACATGCATGTAGCAAGCTGATACAGTTCTAGAAGGTCACTGGAGGGTATAACTTCCATACAAGGGCTGTATTAACACAATATACAGTACTGTTTATATCCACTCTATTTTCTTTAATTTTTTTCCCCCGCTCTTTGCATGTGGAAATGCTGAGACAACAGTGCTCCAGCTAGTTCTTTCCAAATCTCTATCCTAGGTGGGCTTTTCCTCATGTCACTTTAATTACTTTAAGTGAGCAATTTTTGAGGTACTCATAGCAGCAAGAAGATCTGGTTACTCCAAGGGAGAGTCCCATCACCTTTTTGTGTAAGCTGATCTGGCTGAAGCACTTGACTCAGTTTATTTTCTTATGACCTTATGTGACCTCAGAGATGAAGTCAATTAGCAGTTCATCAAAGCATAAATAAGTAAAAAGCAATATCAGATTTTTAGATACTTGGAAATGGATTGTTAGGATCCAGGAGTTCTGTCTCAAATAACTGTGCACCTTCTATTTGTACCCTATTCGTCTGACTTCTAAAGTAATTGGCAATTCCACCAAATGCTATCAAGCTATTTAATTAAAAAAATTAAGACTTTTTTACCCAATTGTAGATGCTGCTTTTTAGGCAAACAGATTTTGCTTGTACAATAAAGATATGTTGTGCTGAACAGGTACTATAGGCCACTTACATATAACCTTAGAAAGGCTGATAACGTTTTTGAGGAAGTGTTTGGTTAAATAACTGTGGGTTTGCATTAATATTGGAGTTCTGCATCGCTCATCACTCTCCAAATGGTTCAGATCAAAGGCACAAGACCACTCAAATACACTCCTCCTAATTTTACGAGTAAACAGTATTCTAAAAAATAATCTTGATTTTTTTTGTTTGTTTGTTTGAGCTCCCTGAAAGCCCAAGCACTCAGGTTCTTGAAAACTGACATTTACTGAATTTATTGTCATGTAAGTTTTTAACAACTCGTGAAGTCGTGAGACAATTTTGCATTCCGGGATTTTTTCTGAGAACCTGAGGGGAATTCTCAGTTCTCAAATGTTCCCTTTTGGTGTTACAACGGCCACAGTAATTTCTTCCTCTGCACATGTAATTGCCAGAAGTCGTTTCATGAATCTTCCACGGAATTACTATCCAGTAGGATCTAAAAAGACTGGGAGATGGCAATTAAAAACTAGTGTATTAAAAATGTTTGGGTGCATGGATATTGTGAATGAAACCAAGGAAATATGTAAATCCTTCGAATGGTGAAGTTTCCTGGTGCTTAAACAACTCAGCATGACTAATTGCTTTCTGTTCTCAGCCCATCTGCTCTCTCGGGTTCTTCTGGGTGCCGTGCTCAGGAGGAGGTTTGCACTCCCCCATTCCTGAATCACACCAGGAGATGGACCACCTTTCAGGCATCTAACCCTGGCACGTCAATCCAGAGTCACCACTGAGCAGATTCAAATCCTGAGAGCACAGCCTGGTCTCCAGTGCTGCCTCTCACCTGGGGTGCCAGACAGGGCCCGGGGCTGAGCTGTGGGCAGGTTCTGGTGGGGCAGGAGGTTATACCAGCTATTTTCCCAGTGAGCCCAACAGGCTGGTGATGTGTCTGTGTGCAGGAATGGGGATGGGGCTGGAAGGACGTGCAGCTGGTGGTTCTGTTGAGCTGGTATCCAGAGCAGCTGTGACCAGGGGCCTCAGGAAAATTAGTGCTTGAGGAAGGCCAGGTTGGAAGGGGCTTGGAGCAGCCTGGTCTAGTGGAAGATGTCTCTGCCCATGTCAGGGTTGGAATGAGGTGGGCCTTTAAAGGTCCCTTCCAACCCAAACCATCCTTTGATTCTATTATTTGAAGATGAAAATGATGGAAATGCCAGCTGGCTCATGTTTCTCTGGAAGGGACGTCAGCTGACCCAGCAGGCAGGCAAACCAAGTACTTGGACTGGGCACTAAGCATGTTTGCATCCATGCCCTGGAAGTGTCCAAGGCCAGGTTGGACGGGGCTTGGAGCAACCTGGGCTAGTGGAAGGTGTCCCTGCCCACGGCAGGAAGTCTGGAATGGGATGATCTTTAAGGTCTCTTCCAATCCAACCCATTCTAGGTAGAGTTCCATGATCTGGGTGACTGTGCCAGGTGTGCAGGGCTGAGACGTGGCCATCCAGCACCAGCAGCTCAGGGGCATGTCCAGGCAGTCCTGGGACTATTCACAAATCGAGGTTTCCCTGGGAATTTTTATTTTGAGAGCTGTTGGGAAAGATTGTGCTGGATTTTCAGAAATGCTCTGAATCTGTATGTTTGAACACGGAAAACCAGCCCTTTGGGGAGGTGGGATATTCCATCAGGAGACCTCTTGCTGCATTAGCAGAAAAGTCAGCAGCAACTTGAAAAATAAATGTTCAGATGCATTAAAGGCAGTATCACAAGTGTCTTGCTCTGGTTATAAGATCCATCAAACTTGAACACTTTTACAGTGTTCTCCAGGACCTTTTGGTCTGTTCCCCATGTCCAATATTGATTTCTCCTTCATACATTTCATGAAATAAAATATTTTCGATGGGCTCCAACATAATTTTAGCCTGAATTCCTTTCCTGGGTTAAATTGCAAGGGCGTCCTAGGGAAGAGTTTCTGCTGATTGTGAGAGGAATTTTCAAAACTCCATTTGGCTGAGGCTTGGAATCTTGTGTAAACCAGTTTTTGTCAGGTCTGTAGCAATTCATATATTGTATGTGCATATGCAATTATGGAAATGGCCTAGCAGTTTATTGCCATTTCCATTTTTTTGTAGCTTTCCAGCTTTTTGGCAGCTGTTAGAGTGCAAATATGGGACAGGGGATTTTTTTCTGTCCTCTATGATATAATAGCTATTTAATTCCTCACATAAGAAATCTGGAATTGGAGGTAAAACACTCTGTTGAACTTTCACAGTCTTACATTAAGTCTTAATTATGATTCATCTCCTAACTTTACAGTTCTTAAACACCTTGATTTTAGCAGTAATACAATTAATCTGTTGAATTAGGTCTACAAAGTGAATTTTTAATTGAGTTTGAATTCAAAACCTGCTGTAGCTGATGACTGTCAGTCCCTGCTTCAGACTGTATCACCACTTAGGGAAGGTTTCCCGTCTCAGGCCCCATGCTGGAGTGATGCTGCTTGGAAGGAGCAGCTCTCTTTTTGGTGCCCGACTCTCCTGTGATATTTTCCTTGAAGCCAACTCTCCTCACAGTGTTTTGTGAGTCTGTCAAGTGTCGCCGCTCTCCGTCACTTCCCCGCAAGCCTGGAGGCCCTGGGGCAGATTTGGCACCTGAGGTGCAGGGAAACCTGTGCCTGGGTGTGCAGGAAGTGGAGGGGCTGGTGATTAAAACATTTTTACATGCATTTGAGCACGTACTGCAGTCAGCTGCCTGCTTTTATTTCTCGCAGGCAGTTGCTTTCCATTCGCATTCATATCGTGTAAGTACTGCCTTTGCTGCAGGAAATAACCTCCTAGGATTGCTGCCACGGCCAGTTCCATCATGGGAGTTCTTTCCATAATGGGAGTTGGTAGCTAACTTTGGGATAGGCAAGGTAAGGTATATCTGAGGGAAAAGAGGGGAAAAGATTTAAGAATACAACACAGATGGTTGAGTTGTGAATGTGACTGTGTTTGTTATCTGGGCTTTGAGATGAGAACTAAACATGGTCATGCTTGCATTGCTGTAGTCTTGTCCTTCTGATTTTCCCAGGATAGAAACCTATATGAACTATATGAAATAATAAGAAATTCTTTCAAAGCAATTCTCTGTTCCTCCTCATGCCACCCATATCCAAGCACAAACATCTCTTCTTCCTTACTTCCTCCGTTGTTTCTTTACTTTCTCTTCCTCAGTCTCTGACTGACATCTCTTCTTTCTCCTCTGAAGACTCATTCAGGGCCTGCAATCTCTGAGTTTAAATCTTTATTTCTGGCACAGTAACATCAAATACCTCCACTGTTTACTCTAGAGAAAAAGCACATCCATCCTCTACCTTACTTTTTTACCCCACTCTGATTTTGCTCATGTTTTCAAGTGCTTCTTCCCAACGAACTCTCCATAGCCCATGTCAGACACTCATCTCCTCCCATGCCATAACAATATTTTTCTTACCAAGTCCAAAATACCTTTCAGGAAATTTGGCACCCAAATAGCAACGGTGCCGATGTCTGGCAAGATCTGACAGTCGAGTCGGGGTCTCGGCATACTTTGGCACTCTGCTATCTGTCAAAAGACTATGTAAAATCACAATGAAGGATGGAACGAGATAATAATGAAAAAAACACATAGTTAAGATAAATTAAAACTCAGCTACTCTGCTGGATTATTTTTCTGCACTTGGACAAGGCATAAGGGAAACTCATTCACAGTTCCGTTCAATTGAAGTTCAGAATCTCACATTTAGACACAAATCCTACCGAATAAAATATTTGGAAACAATTGGCCTCAGACCTGCAGAACAATGTATCTTTTTGGACTTGTAAAACAGCAGTTTTAGGGTTGTTTTATGGTTTGTCTTTGCAGCCAGACTAGCTTGACTTGTTCCTGAAAGCATTTTTGGCCTCCAATCACAAACTGAATTGACATCATTTCCTGCATTAATAGCTAACGAATCAAAACCTCCTATTAGGAAGCCAAGGTGATTTGGAAAAAAAAAAAAAAAAAGGAAAAGAAAAAAACAAACAAACAACCAAAACACCAAAAAAAAAAAAAAAAAAAGAACCAAAACCCAAACAAATGCATCTTTAAGTCACGAGCCCTTGCTTTTGGCATGCTGTGGTACTTTCCAAAGCTTCTGAATGGCTGCACATTAAGAAAGGTTTGAGCTGTCCAGTTATTTAGGCTTCCTTTACTCACCTGAACTGCTGACTTTGTCTGTCCTTTCTTGCATAATAACTACTTTTTGATTGCTTAAAAGTACAGAAGCTTGTCCGTCCAATTCGTTGTGTTTAGTCTTACCTAATTCTGTGTGTCTTGTATTGTTTTACCTTGTAGGGTCCACCTTGAAACGACTATGTCTAGGCAAAGATCACAGTAGTAGTAACTATCCCATTTTTGTTTCTCAGTATTTCCTTCATGGCATGGGATGTTCTTTGCTTTTTTTATATTATTATTTTTTACTAAAAGCTAGTTGTTTTTAATAACTAGAGCTGATGCACTTATACGAGAAATCTAAATTGTGGTACTTTTGAGACTAATGCATGTGCTGTGATGTCTTGGGAACCTCGCATGCTGCAAGAGAGTCGTGGTGTTCTGTGTGTGTGTGAGACGTGCACGCATGCGGCCAGGAAACTGGGTTCAGTGTTTGTCTCTGAAATACACACCTTTATATGACTGCAGTTCTCTGCTGGAGGAATTGATAGCTTAAAACCATCCCGGCCCCCTTGAGCTGCATGAAATATTAAACACCAATTGAAGAGCTTTTCTCTCAAAAGCCTTATTTTTCTCACTTTCCCCCAAGTAAAGGAAAAGGGATTGAGCAGTATTCACTCAGAAGTGACGTTGCAGGTTGAATGCATGATCATTTAAAGGTTATTAACGTATTCTATATAAGCGTAGGACTAATTAGTGGACTCGGTTTCATTGGCTGGTAACTGATTAACAGAGAAAAGAAGACTGAATGTTCATGTTTGCTTATATAATCATTATACTACAGTTCTGTGAACTTTTTGCTTGGAGAGATGGTCTTTATTTCCAATCTTTAGCTATCTCAAATATGTTAGCTGAAAAGTTACTTTACATTTCCTGCTTAGGTCAGATGCAGGCTCCTTCAGCTGCAGTTCCCTGCTGAGCTTGCTGTGTCAGAGTTGTAGTTACCAACACAGGACAAGCACAGAAAATTTTCTTCCCTAGTGAACATATAAACTTAAACCTCTGTCAATACTCTTCCTGACTGCTTTTATCTATACCAAAAGTTCTTTATCTTTGTCTCAAAAATTCACCCCCCACTATGTTCTCTCTCCTTTGTCTTCTATACATTCATGGTCCCAATGGGGTTTTTTCCCCAAAAATATGCAGGTGGCCAAATAAATGGTCCCGACATCATCGAGAGAGATGGTGGGTTCCCAGAGCCTTTGAGGCACAGGAGCCAGTCCTACCTGTAACCTCTGCAACAATTACATTTTTCCAGGAGGACAGTAAACTTATGCAAGCAAAATAAATGGTAAATCAATTTTATGAATGCCTGCAGTTCTAGCAATACATCCCACCTCCCACTTTCTCGTGGTAGTCTCTGATAAGGTGTTGTCTGCCTCAGGATGGCAGCTTTACTGGGCTGCATTCCTGGCTTCTCTCCCTGTCCTTAATTTCCCCAGAGAGACGTTAGTGGCCAAGGTAACATGATGTGATAGAAAATACAGACCCATTGGACTTGGACCATTTCTTTAAGCAAAGGAGTTCTGTAGCCAGGAGGGGGAGGGTTAAAAGTCTGAAAAGCCACCGTTGGAGTGGCAGTAGATGAGAAGGTGTTTGAGCTGCAGAGCTGAGGCAGAGACGTCATTGTCAGTTCTCTCTGTGTGATTTTCCAGGATCCTCGACCAACAGCCTGGTGACGTGTCCTGAGCCCCTCCCGCAGTCGACGCTGCAGGTTCAGGCCAACAACAGTAACAACAAGAAAGGGACGTTCACAGATGACCTGCACAAGCTGGTGGACCAGTGGACGAGCAAAACTGTTGGAGCTGCACAGACAAAACCTTCTTTAAACCAACTGAAGCAGAACCAAAAAAGGCAAGACATGGAGCCAAAGGCTAACCCCATGCAAACACAGAATGAGACATGTGGAGTAAGTGGCCCTCCTTGAAGGACATACCTTTTGCTATGTGTCTGACAGCCTTTTCAGAACTCAGATGTGGAGGAGGACATAGACTAAAATTACTCCAGATAGATGCTTCCTATAAATGTCCAGCTCTTTTCATTCAGTACTAATCTGATTTTTTTTTAAAATCGTCTTTTGGAATAATCTTAAGGGATACGTGGGCTGCAGTATATATATATATACATATATATATATATAAAATATATATTTTTTAATTCCAAACTGCTTATTAACAATGATACACAGCAATACTCATATCATTACCACCTGTTGCTCGACTTCAGTTTCAACTTACTAAAAGTTTTCTTCTTTTCGATGTTTAATATTAACCTTCCTTCAACAGAACAGTAGCTGGTGGCTTGGGGATTGTGAGCCGTTGTTTGAGTGGAATTGGAGTGAGTACTGGGCTGAGAGAGGGGCCAGCTGGATGTGTGTGCTGACCCTTGCTTGTTGTACCGGGCACCGTGACAATACCACCCTCAGAAATGCTGTGAAAGTATCCTACAGCAAACAGGCACCTGTTCCTCCCCTTGTATGTTCAGTAGCAGGACAAAACCATTGCAATGTGTGTGTGTTCAGTGCTGGTTTTCAAGGCTGAGGGGTGATACAGAGGGAGGCAAAAAAAGGGATGAGTGCACATCCAGAACCCCAGTTTACCATTCTGTCCCACCCTGGCCTGGGTTTCCAGATGTCTTCCTTCTCCTCACAACTGGAGGTTGTTTGACTAATAAGTTTTGCTGGCTTCATTTTTTTTGAAAAATGAAAAATTGAGCCAAAGTAGAGGAAAATAACAGTGAGGAGCTGCTTTGTAATCCCTTAGAAGCAAGAGAACTAGATCTGGGTAGTAAACCATTGTCTTTTTTGGCATGTAGAAGGAAAAAAACCCGTGTAGCACTGGTAGCTCTGTAGTTGTTCGTGAGGTGAGATGTGCCAAGGAGGAACTGCTCCAGTGCCTCTGCTTTGGGACCTGCACGTTCCTGAGTCGATTGGGTCACTGACTGCACAGGGAAAAACGTTTGTGCAAATTTATTAAGCAATTTAATTTCAATTCTTAGTTGCCAAAGTGGGCGAAAAGTAAATAATCCTTCTACGTAGTAATGGTTTAGCTGGCTCCAGAG
Organism: Manacus candei; assembly: GCF_025592945.1. Classification (NCBI taxonomy): domain Eukaryota; kingdom Metazoa; phylum Chordata; class Aves; order Passeriformes; family Pipridae; genus Manacus; species Manacus candei. Next base: position 2,441,741 of record NW_026138084.1, read on the forward strand.
TTACATATACTTGAAGATTTATAGAGAGTGATGGTGAGGGCACAGATTTTGCTCTGTGAAGTCACTTCTTACCTTCTTCTGATGTGCTTTTTGTGGTGTTTTGGTGTCTTTCCCCCGAGACTCCTGCAGCAGTTTGAAGTATTCGATGTGGGTGTTTTGCCCTCTTGTAACTGTGGAAAAGTGAGTGGTTGTTTTTCTTATTTAAATCACTCATTAGTATCAATTTAGAGTTAATTTTACCTCCTGCAGTCTTGGTGTCTCTGTCTCAAAGCCTGTGGGGAAGGCAGAATCTCACTGAGAGAGCAGCAGGAACGTCCCTCTCTCAGGACACTGATCTTAGAGGGTTTATGTCCTTCTCAACCACGGCAGTTGTTCCAGGGAATCCACAGGGCTGACTGAAGTCTTTTGGAGGTGATTTGCCAAGAGCATGGAGAGGCTGGGATTCCCTGCTTTCATTTCACATCATTCCTTGTTGCTTAGAGGAGTTGCTTGGAGCCCTGGTGTGGGTGATGCCTGGGATGGTTTGGGGCACGAAGCCCCCGTAAGGACCACGGTGGCTGCAACAGAGATGCAAGGGCAGATGGCAAACATCCATGGTGTGGGTTTTATTGGGTGTTTTGGCCATGAAGATGGCACAGAATGCTGTGAGTGACAGAAAATGGGGCAGTAGGATGATATAAAGGGCTTTGACAAGAGTTGGTTTGGGAGTTGAGCATCATTCTGCTATTTGTACCCTTTGAATTCCAACCTAAAGGGGAAATTGAAGTTGAGGGAGGAGAGGGCTGTGTGGTGTTGGGAGAGAAGTGGCCAAAAGAGGAGGAAGGGAATAGTGTGACACAATCAGACAAGTGACCTGTGTGTCAGTGGTCGGAGGCATGAGCCCCATGAGATGTTACACCTCTGCTGAATCACAGCTGTGTCCACTGCAAGGACAAAAAGAACTTGGGAAATAACATAAAGGATGGGGAAAAATAGCTTTCCAAGAGGGAGAAAGGGAAGCTCAGGCTGTACTTCCTCAGTCCATCTGGTAACACCATCATTTGTCACTTCTTTTGATCAAAAATGCCTTTGCAACAAAAGAATAAGGAGCACTAAGCAGTTTTCCAGCCCATTAGAGAAAGTTATAGTAAGGTTTTATGTTGGAAATAAAGGCTGGATAAATAGGAAACACGGGGATTCTTATGCCTTTTGTGATTTTTTTTTTCAACTGGAATAAATAGCAGGAAGCTGTTAGGGCAGGTTGTCTCATCTCCTCATGTGGGGGATTGGTTTTGAGAAAAGCTGTCGCTGGTCCCGTGTGATGGTCAGAAATGAGGGGCTGGGGGCAACAGTATTTGTACCTTTGCTTCTGCGTTGTCTCTGGGGGTTATTGGACAGAGAGATGCCTCCTTGAAGGGTTTTCATAAGGGGTAGGAGTGAAGTGAGTTGTCCCACGATGCAAAATACATTTTAAAAAAATTATATATATAAAATATTAACTATACATTTAAATAGAAAAATGTATTTTTCAATTTATTATTTTCTTTTACTGTCCACCCACTGTCATTAGTAAGCAGGGCAGCTGTGTGTCTGTCTTCAAGTCTTCTCTTTCCCCCTGGAACCAGAAGACTCTCTTTCCTGAGTTGTCTCTGATTTACCTGAGATGCTTCTACCACGGGCAGCAAATTGTTTGCTGTGAATGTAATATTTTAAATGATTTTTTTAGCAAAGTGAAGGCTGGAAATAGCTCAGAAGAGAGACTGATGGTGTGTTTAATAAGAGTAAGTGGTTTTATTTTTTGTCATCAGAAGTGTAGGCAGCAATGAAATAATTGGGATGCAAAGCAAAACTTTATATTTTGCTTTGTTTCTGTGGAAGTTTGGCTGCAAATCCTGGTTAGAAGTTTTCTGGGGGCGGGGGGAACTTCAGGCATCCAGTTGTGTCACAGGAACACTGAAATGTTCCTTCCCAAATGTTTTAAGGAAGCATGGAAATGCAGGTAGAGTCTCATCAACAGTAATTTGAATTGTAATAGGAGGTGTTAGAAAGAATTGAAGTCAAACTGCCTGATAGTGGTGATTTCTGTCTTTGTCATCTCTGTGAAGATATGGTGTAATAATCCTTTTTTACAGGTAATTCTGGTTGGCATTGGTCAAGGAATATGCTTAGGAATGTGAGCTGCCTTCTGTGCAAGTATACTGAATATTGGGTACTTACAGGCACTATTTAAAGATGCCTGGGAATGAAGGGCTTGCCAAAAATGTTTTCTATTCTTCATGCTGTTCTGGAGCTCCATGGGTTTTAAAAAGGAAAAATATTACCCCCCCAAAAAAGGTGTAAACATGTTCCCAGTGCATGGTGAGGCTGTTCTGTGAACACACAGAGCTGTGTCAGTGGGTGACGTGTGCTGGGGGCTTGGACACCGTCGGTAACATCTGCACATCTGCTGGCATTTCCTAACTCTGGGCTCCATGGGCTGACTGCCAGGGAGCTGGAGGTGGGCAGGGGTGCCAAAACCAAGCAGGAGGACTAGTGCCACCTTTACTGTATCCTCCGTCTCTGTTGGGTTGGAAGAATAGTGAAAAATGAACCTGTGTTTGAAGCTTGGGCTGAATGTCAGAATGACTTTCCAGGAACTTGGAAAAGCATAAACACAAATATTCAGGAGCACCTAATAACTTCAGGTTTTCAGCAAACTGGGCAAAAGTGATAAAAGAGGTGGATTGGCATTCTTGCCTGCTCATGTTGGCAGCCAGCTGTGACTCTGCCCTGCCACTCAGCTTTGTTTCAGTGGTAGCTGGTCTATACAGAAGTAAAACACTAATACTGATGGGATAGCCATCAAAAGAAAAATATTCTAAATCCTGACTTTTTAGGTGGGCTGTGATAGTTACAGTCAGCTTTCACAGCAGAATTACCTGGTTTCCTCTATTCCAATATAAACCCAGAAGTATTTATGGTGTTCGTGAGTCATACCCAACTCTTGGCTGTGTATCTGACAGTACAGGAGCTGTGAGTATCTCTGAGGTGGCACTTTGGAGCTTGCCTGGTGAAGCACAAGAACAAGGCAGAGAATTAAAACAAGTCCAAAGAACAGATTTGAGGTTTTTAAACTACTTGAGTCTTTGTCCTGTGGGGTTTGTTTCATTTTTGCCAGTGTTTTCCCGTGTGTTCTCCTCTGTGTGTGTATTATTCTTGTTTTCTAAATGAGTCTGTGTGATTATTTGGTGCAAAGGGAAGACTGGCAGGAGAAGGCAGGTGTTGGGAAGCAGGAAGGAGAGGTGGCTGGTACCTGCAGGGATGTGTACAGGGCAGAGGTTTGCCAGTGCAGGCAGAGCTGGGGAAGGGCAGGTGGGGAGGTGGCCTGAGCAGAGGGGAGAGGGCAGTGGGCAAAGGTGCCCCTGTTTGGTGTTGGTTCAGTAAGTTTATTGCTTCTACAGAGGAGGTTAATGGATATGTAGAGGGGGAGAGCAGGGGAGGAACTTCCCTTCCTACACATGTCACAGAGGGTACTCTGCCCCCCTGAGATCCCCCCTGAGCTGTGTGCAGGGCTGGGGCCTCAGCACGAGAGGGACTTGGAGCAAGTCCAGAGGAGGCCACGGGGATGTTCCGAGGGCTGGAGCCAGGCTGGGAGAGCTGGGGGGGTTCACCTGGAGAAGAGAAGGCTCCAGGGAGACCTGAGAGCCCCTTCCAGTGCCTAAAGGGGCTCCAGGAGAGCTGGAGAGGGACTGGGGACAAGGGATGGAGGGACAAGACACAGGGAATGGCTTCCCACTGCCAGAGGGCAGGAATAGATGGGATACTGGGAAGAGATTCTTCCCTGTGAGGGTAGTCAGGCCCTGGCACAGGTTGCCCAGAGAAACTGTGGCTGCCCCATCCCTGGAAGTGTCCAAGTCCAGGTTGGACAGGGCTTGGAGCAACCTGGACTAGTGGAGGGTGTCCCTGCCCATGGCAGGAGGTCTGGAATGAGATGAGCTGTAAGGTCCCTTCCAACCCAAACCATTCTGTGATTGATTCTAGGACTAAAGGACATCAACCCAGTCTTTCTTCCTTAAAATAAAAAAAAAAAAAGTGGAGAAATCCCTATTAAATATCTCTGGCAGACAGACTTTTTACATGGTGATGTCAGATGTAAATTTTGCAGAGCAGTTGTTAAATTTGTTGGTTTTGGGACTGTTGGCCTTATCAGCCTCCTTAAGGCCAGGGCAGCTGACTCTGCTAGGCCTCGACACGCAGCAGAACAAACAGGAGGACATGAATATTGTAACATGAAAAATGAAGTCATGCCATCCATAGTTGGCTAAGCCATGTAATCTGTGGCATTCCTCATTGCTGGTGTTATAGTCTAAAGTTGAATCAGAAAGGGAGAAGACCAGTTCTGCTTTCCACTCCTTCAGGAGGGTTGTTTTATTCTAAATACCCCCCAAAGACGTGTCCTGTGTGACTGTGGGTAGAGCTCCAAGGATCTTTGTGTGTCAGTGGTCTCTCAACATGGGTTGCTTGAGCTGGATGCTGTGCTCTGATATTGTACTGCTTGTTTTCAATTGCCAAGATAACTTCAGAAACCATTCACAACCATGTCTTCAAGCTGTGGGGAGAATGCCAAAGCCAGCAGCCCCACTGGAAGCCAAAGCCTTGGCTCCCTGGGATACAGTGGGTGTAGCTGGTGCGCACTGTAGAATCAACAGCCTGTGCCAGAACTGGCACCTTTCATAGAACCACAGTCACTGAGGCTGGAAAAGCCCTCTGAGACCACTGAGTCCAAGCATTCCCCCAGCACTGCCAAGGCCACCACTAACCCATGTTCCCAAATGCCACATCCACACATCTGTTAATCCCTTCAGGGGCAGTGACTCCACCCTGGGCAGCCTCCAGCAAACTTACAGAACTGACAAGGGAGTGGCCAAGGGGAGAGGTGCCTTGGGCCAGCAGGGAGCCAAGGATACCAGACATGTCCTTTCAGCCCAGAACTGGCCAGCTGATGAGAGATGGGAGAACCCACAGGCTCACAGCTGCACTGGGGGCTCTCCAGCCCCGGCAGCTCTCAGGCTGGTGCTCAGGTGACCACTCTGACCATTGACAGGGCTCTGGCCAGGAATCCCAGGGCCTTCCCTCGGTGCATCTCGTTAAACACCAGCCTGGCTGACTTGAAATGCTGAGCTAGTCCTGTTCACAGCTGAGATCTGACCCCATGTAGGTGACGAATGCACCTCATTCATCACCTTTTGAATGTCCATCTTCGTCCCTTCAACCTGTACAAGCAAAGGGACTTGTAGTCTCCTGGCTTCCCTGGAGCTGGGAAATCCACAGCTCCTTGTGCTGCTTTGAGGACTCTTTTGGCACATGTTAATTTTGGTGTTTCAGTCAGCATCTCCATGCAGGACTCAATGGGTTGTGTGGGCCTCCATCAGTGTTGAGTCATCAGAACTGGTTAAAAGGTGATGGTTAAATAGAGGCCATGACCAAGAGACTCCTACCCAGGGGAAGACACAAGAGCCAGATGTTGTGCCTCCTAAAGTGTGCATTTAGCTCCCTTGAAGCATGGGATGAAGGTAGAGGAAGAAAACTTAAGTCATTAATATGCATTTGTCATGACATTATCAAGTTTAATGAGTATGTGTAATGGTGGGTTTGGAGCATGACACAATTTTGTTCCCAGTAGCACATACACAGCCTTAAATCCAGCTGCTGCTTTGCTGAGGAATTCAGCTGAGAAGGAGAAAGTTCAGAAGCTTGAATTGGGGTGAGTCAGATTTCTCAGTACTTTAAAAGAGCTGAAAATGATGTTTTTCAAGTTAATTTTTAAATAGGGCCACTGAAAATGTCACCTCACATTTTCAATGCCACTGAATAAATAATCTGTTGCTAGTGTAAGAAATGCTGTCCTGGAACCATAGAATGTCCTGAGTTGGAAGGGGCCATCAAAGATCATCAAGTCCAACTCCTGGCCCAGCACAGGACACCCCCCAACAATCCCACCACGTGCCTGAGAGCATTGTCCAAAATCTGTATTTTGGTTAGGTACATCACTCACAGGTGTTTAGCTTGGTGGAAACCATGATTTTGAGGATGTTAAAACAAGAGTTTAATAACAGCTTAAAGAAGTGTGCTGGTCTTAAAAATATGTCCCTGGTTCCTCTGTTTCTTGTTCTTTGATGTCTGTTGTTAATTTTGGTGGGGTTTTACACTTTAATGATGTCAAATTCATCACACTGAGGCGTCTCTTTCAGTTCGACATTCACCATCAGATTTAGGTTTCAGATGAAAGGAAGTGAAGAAGGGTATCAAATACTTCTGTATTTTTCTAAAATTGCTCTTGGAGCAGAGGTTCATGCCCCAAAGCAGAAAATCCCAGGGGGACATTGCCATTTTTATTGTTAATTGAGAAATTAGAAGCATGGAGTAAGTGTTCCACACAACCTTATACGTATATTCATTTTTTCTGTTGAAATTTCACCTTCATACCAATTTTATCAATTGAATGTAAAATATCACATTGGTGGGAGATTCCCAGAATTAAGTAACACCCCTTTTTCCTATGCCACAAATAGGGGCTGGGATGCTGGGAACCCCACGGGGAGTTGTAAACTCTGTGACATTAAAAACATAATGAAATGTGAATGTTTGGGATAACGGCAGTTCCCATGGTATTGTGCAGGATGGAGTGTGTCATCTGGAAAGCTCTGCCATCCCATGTCGAGGGAGAGCTCTTTCTCTGCCCCTTGCATGCAAAAGCTGAATAACTGTAGTGGGTGTTAATAGAATTCCAGAAAACCGGCTGGAATTGGTTGTGGCAGCGCCTGAGGCAGAGCAGCCCCGTGTGCCCTCGCTGGTTTTGCCACCCTGGCAGGTCTCCTTCCTTTCCTCAGTTCTCTGGGGCCAGATGAAACAGTTTTGTACAGAAATATGGGCTAGGATTTTTAAGCCTCTTCTGAGGCGTGAGAAAGCCTCTTCTGAGGCTTGTCTCACGTAAGCGCGTGAGATTTGGGTTAATTCTGCACTTGGTGCAGTTCATTTACTTCTATGCACAAGATAAAAGATACTTGAGTTCCTTTGGACATGCGAGGTTGTTTGTGACTTTTTATGGTGTTCATCCTCACTTGTTTAGTGATGCTTCCTGCCTTCTTGAAGAGCGAGGTTATAATCAGATAACTTTCCCCTCTGCCCCATATCAATCTTTCCTATTAATTTCCAAATTTTATGTCTTTAAAAAGAAAAAAAAAACTCAAAATCCAAAACAAACCCAACCCAATCCCTCACCAAAAATATAAAAGGAAAAAAAAGAAATGAACCCAAAATAAAGGCCCAAGGACACTGTGACACCCTTGTGCCTGTGCCCCCAGCTGGCAGCCTGTGCCACGCCGTGGGGGAGCAGTACCACCATGGACATGTGTGTCTGGGCTCGGTGTCACTGCCCGTGGCAGGGGGGAAGAGGAGCTCTGTAGCGACGCTTCTTGTATTTCTCTTTTTGTAGGTAAATTCGGTAAGGACAGGACTGGGGAGCAAGTGCCCTGTTCCGGTGGCTTGCCCCATGCCCACAGGATTAGCTCCTGGAGCTCCACCATCCCTGCCAGTGCCTGTGCCAGGGCCCGCCCTTGCTGGCGCGGTGACACCGTATGTGATGCCTCTCTGTCAGTACGGAGGAGTTTTCCCCAGCCCCGTGTACGGGGTGCCGTGGCCGGGGCCGATGGCGCAGCCCGGGCTGGTCGGGGGTCCCGGCATCGTGCGGTTCTCGCCCCTCAGCCGGAGCTGCCTGCGGATGTACCCGGTGCCGCTGCAGCGCCCGCCCGCCCGCGCGCCCGGCCCGCGGCTGCGCATGACCTAGCGGGGCGGCCTGGCCGTGGGGACCCTGCCACGGGCATCCTGCCGGGGGGATCTGGCCGTGGGGACCCTGCCACAGGTCACCCTGCAATGAGTGACCTCGCCATGGGGTCCCTGTCATGGGTAACCCTGTTGGGGGGTGACCTTGCCGTGGGTGACCTTGACATGGGTGACCCTGCCATGGGTGACCCTGCCACGGGTAACCCTGTCGGTGGGTGACCGTGCCACGGGTGATCCTGCCGTGGGTCCTGGTGATTTTGACGCCGTCACGTGGAGTGTTTGCTCTGTGGATGATCCGTGTGGGCCGGGGCGGGCCCGCGAGCGCACAGCCATACCCCGCGTCAGCAATCACTGTGAGGCGGCGTCACAGCAGATCCTTTGTGCTTATGGCAATACCTGCTTCTGTTCCATTGCTGAAGACACTTTATTCCTTGTGTTCTGTTTCACACTTGCGATCCTTAATGTTGATGTACTTGAATTGATGACTTGCAAATTGTACTAACCCTGCAGGACTTCAGTGCCTTGAATCTCAGCTTTCCAGTCCCAGCTGGAAAGAGATGTACAATTATTTGAAAGGTGTATTTTATTTACTGCTTGCCAGTTGAAGTTCTTTTTATTTGCAAAGATATTGCAGGTTTACAGTTGACGTTCCTCATCAGCTTAATTTTGCTGTAAATGCTTTCGTTTTTATTCACGGGTTGAATTTTCATTTCTGAAGCTTTTAAAAAAAAAAAAAAGAATTGTGAGGTGAGGTTTGTTTGACACGTTTGTTTGACGCACTGATCATAAAACTGTTTGTGTTTGTACAAGGAGTAGTGAAGTGCACATTGTAATGTAGGAGTATTTACAGAGTGATCCAAGGAAAGTGCATACAAGGACAGGGAATAGCTTCAGGCAGTGCAATCTGTTCTCCTCCCCAGCCTGTGGTAAAGTCGTTGTGAACGGCGGCTTACTGCAGTAACAGGCAGCAAAAATGCTGTTTTCCTCTGGATCAGCAGCACATTGGATTTAATTTCCTTTTCCTATCTGGGCTTTTATAATTCAGTTGAATTACAAGTTCATGCATGTTCCATAAGTGAAGAAAACTAGTGGAACTCTTGATCGTAGGAGAACACATCTCCAGGGGACTGTCAGACCCGTGTAAGTACAGCACTCGCACGTCCTCTGGCTCGGGTTCGACCACCAAGGCTCGGGGTGGTGTCTGGCCACTGACAGAGTTCGTGCTGAAACAGAACAGAACATGAAGCTGTTCTTTCTCATATCTGACACTTCAGGTTTGGAGTCTCACCACCTTTCATATGGAATTTTTTTTTTTTTTTTAATTTATTTATTTGCTTTTATTTTTACCAAAGTTTGCGCTCCAGGTGGCACGGACACCTCTCTCCTGTTTGAAAGTTGCTTTTTGCCCGTTTTACTGTGCGTAGAGTCTCCACCTGCACCTCAGTCTAAAGGCACAAGGTAACCACTAGACCTGTTTTGCTGATGGTAAGTCTCCTTCCCTCTGAAAGCGCTGCGGGAGCGTTACAGGCACAGGACCCGGAGCAGTGGCCATGCCCAAAGGCACTGTCACTCCCTGGTGATGATGCTTTATACCATCTGCTGAAGGGCAGAGATGTCCTGTGCTGCCAAGCTGTGAATTGTATAGTTCTATTGTACCTCGAGCATTATTATACCTGTCTAAATTATTTTGTTTGTACCCTTTGAATATATTATTCCATCAATTCAGTTAGAATTGAATTTTATAGACAATTATGCAGAGTCTTCTGCCTGGGCAAAAATACTTACTGTAGTAAGAGATTTCTGTTCTCTGTACCATGTATCTTTAATTTGTTTGAGTTTTTTAGATTCATGTATGTATGCTTCATGAGCAAACATGGAAAATATGTTCTCACACCGGGTTCCCTTCGGCTCGCACTGAATCCTACAGATTATGTCGCTATTGCCTGTATAGTCCATCCCTTGTATACTGACAAAGTCAGTGGCACTAAAAGCCCCGAGAAATTGTATAGATTAAAAAGAAAAATAAACATTTTGTGCTTGAAAATGGTGTGAAAAACCCGATGTTTTTCTAAACCGTAGAACTGTGTCGATTCCCAGCTATTCTGGGTAACACTGCCTTTGTTTTCCAGACTCGTTCTTGTCCCTTGGTTGTGTAGCAGGAGCAGATGTGATGCCTCTGCCAGTTCTTGGGTTCTCCCCATAGCCAACACCTCCAGCAGCTGGAGAAAGGCAGCGGTGCCCCAGGAGGTGCGTGGGGCCACCCCGCAGGGCACAGTGCCCCGAGTCCTTGCCTGTGGAGGTGTTCCTGGTGTTGGGGCTGCTGCAGAGCAGAGCGGGTTGAGTTCCTGTGAGCAGATGGTGCCCTCAGCACTGCTGGTGGTGCACGTGAGGGTGCTGAGTTTGGCAGATGAGAAAGAAGCCCATGGACTGCGTCCCCGCTGTGCTGCAAAGCACTAGGGAAGCCCCTCTAAAGGATCCTGGCATCGTTTAAGTGTGAGGAAGCTTGGCCCCGTTGCCAGCACCCTCTTGGCAGTCCCCGTCATCGGGTTAGGCTGCAGGAGGAATGAGGGAAGGGCGTGCAGGTGACACCCCTGCTTCTGTCTCTCTGTGCACCCATCCCACGTGGCTGTGCTGTGTGTGCTCTGTGTGTCGGGGGCTCTGTGCCCCGCGCTGGTGCCCGTCCCTGCCGTGGCTGCCTTGCATGTGCTGCGCTCCCGAGGGGCGGCCGGGGCAGCAGGGCAGGGATGCAGCTTCCACATCCCCGGGGGGAGCTCCTGCCTGTTGCACCTTTATCCAGCACTGGGGCTAAGCAGCGGCTCAGAAGGTGATGGCATTGTGGTACTTGTGGTGTTTAACTTCCTGAGGGCCCTCTTGGCTGCAGCTCTTCTGGCTGTTGGTTCTTTCGCCCTGAGTTGTGACAACTGTGTCGTGGGGTGCTTTGACCCTCAGTGGCAATTAAACAAATGACATGAGATTAAATAAATGGGGTGACTCCTTGAGCAAAAGGTGAGCCAAGGAGCGAGAGGGACCTGAGGGATCTGTGCTGCGCCATCAGAGAGGGATCTGTGCCCACAAAAGATCCCTTGCAGATCACAGAGCTGAAATCATTTTATTCCTGACTGAATATTGCTTCAATAGACAGCAAATGGGTCAAACCTGCTGGTAGAATTCCTGACCTCCCTAGTTCCTGACCTGCTGCCATATCCTGTAGCTGTGCCATCACCCAACATTCCCAGCCCTGTGCTGACACGTGGGAAGTCAGCACAGATGCTTTAAATACAAAGTTTCGATGAGGAGCTCACAGATCCCCCAATTTTCAATCCTTCATTTACAGAAACTTAATACAAATCTCGAAGGAATGTTTTAACCCCCCGAGTCACGCACCCAGTAGTGGAGGAAAGTTTTTGAAACTTTGGTAGGAAAGTTTCAAAGTTTTCACAATTTGGGAAGTTGGGAAAGTAGTTGAAGTTTTCCTCTGTGCCATTCATTTAGCTTTCTGATTGCCTCGTGTCATGATGGAGTATCTCAATGCATAATCACATTCTGCTTTCCCCCCCCATCCTTGGCTTGCTTGGAGTGGGACTGGGTATCCTGAGAAGGAGCTGCTCATCTGCCACAGGGATGCAAAGCTGGGCACTAGAGATGGCAGGGAGAAACACTGGAGTGCTTTAAGGCTCTCTTGCAAATCCAGATTCAACCTCCCTGGCACAGCTTTCACCCGAAAGAATGATGTAACATTTGGCCCTCGCAGTTTGTTCGGGTATTTAACTCTGGTCTCCGTTTCACAACTTTAAAGAGGAAATATTTTTTGAATTCCTTTAGAAAATAAAAAAAAATCATTTAAAAAGCTGCTTTAAGGAAGAAATGTTGCCCAGAGCAGCTGTGGCTGCCCCATCCCTGGAAGTGTCCCAGGCCAGGTTGGACAGGGCTTGGAGCAACCTGGGCTAGTGGAAGGTGTTTCTCCCCATGGCAGGGAATTGGAACAAGATGGTCTTTAAGGTCCCTTCCAACCCAAACCATTCTGTGACTCTGTGATTACTTAACCATCACTTCACACCTGTCTCCAAAGTGCTCCATTCTTGCTCTGTGCTGTATAACTTCTTTACTTTTCTCTGAAATACTTGACATTGGCTGAGATCAAAGGCAAGACGAGGGTGAGACGTGGCCATTACTGTGCTCAGACAGAGATACTCGTGTTGGGGAACAGGGCCTTGGTGCTCAGGGGCAGTAATTCCTGAAATGAGCTTCTTCATCCAGTGGCAGGTTTTGCTGTTTGGTGTTTGTGGAAGGAAATCACTAATACTTGGAATCATTAGTTTAACTTGGCTTTGTCAATGGTATGTCTTCAAGCATTTTTCATGATCCCAGTGCATTACTGTCAGGTCTGGGAACATTCAGAATATTTCCAGACAAGACTCGTGGACACTTTGTAGGTCCGTGTTGGATTTGTTCAGTTTGCACATGTTTGGGCAGGAAAAACATCTGTCCTCAAACATTCCTTGGAAGTTGGCTTTGGAGGGTTGTAACCAGAAGTCTCCCTTCTGAAATTGTGTGACCTCAGCATTGCTTTCCCTGTCATCCCCACCCCCACAATGAAGCAAAGAGTTCAAGACTTTTTGGGTGAGATTGATGTTACTCATCAGATATTGGCTATTAATGCAAAAACCTGCCTTGTTTTCTGCCTTGCTGCCAGCAAGTTCCCCCCAAGTTTTCCATGGATGCTGTTGAAGGTGTTGTATCAGAGGCAGAAGTCACACATGAAATAGTTCCTGACTGTGTCTAGTGTCCCAGTAAGGTTTCCTTGCCTTCTCCTGCTCCTCGTGTGCCCTCCTCTGTCCCTGATTTCTGGTGATGTCTGTGGGGAAGTGTGGGCACAGTCTGTGCAGAGTGTACGGGCAGGGAACTCACACGCTCTTGTCATGGATAGATGAGTGTCTGATATAGGATTGAATATATAACACAGCAAAACCATAATCTTGTGTTATTTCTGGCTACAGTTATTTATTATGGATTGAGTACTTGAGGACAGTTATTTATTATGGATTGAGTCCATCTCAGGGATCTGTAGGGTCGGGCTGTCCTAGTCGGCGCCGGTGCAGGTTGAGTGGAGTGAGTCTGATGTGCTGATCCCTGTTATTATTTTACCCCTGACAATCATTTTCCTGTCTGTGTACCCAGAAAGGAGCCATTGGTCAGATGGGAGCTGTGTGGTGACTCACACGCGTGGTTGGTGCCCTTGGCAGGGGCAGTGTCTGGCTGTGGAGCTGCCCCTGCAGAGGCAGCAGGACAGGGAGGCTCCAGCCCTGACCGTGCTGCTGCTTTTATTAACACAGCCAAACTCCAGAAGGGCAGCATAATGAGGTGGATTTTAGGAGCTGTCAGGTTACAAATTCTGCTTTATGAAGGAATTTGTTGCTCAGAGGGGTTTGGATGTGCTGCAGTGCTGACGTTGACTGTGTCAGCACAGAGATCACTTACACTTGATTCATTTGGAAGTCAGGCTTGGAGCAGGAGGTGGCTGCTGTTGTGAGTGATGTGCTCTTTGTTCCCTTCCCAGGGATAGTTGTGGTGTGCTGTCAAGGCTGGTGCTGCATTCTCTTGGATCTATATTTGATTATAGAGCGTCTCCCTTGAAATAAGTTTCTCATGAAGAGTTTAGGGGCTGCATGGTTCGAGCCTTCAGTCTGACCTGCAAAACCTCGGGAAGCTTTAGGGCTCGCTTGGTCACTGTGGAGGAGCTGTTCATACACAACAACCTGTACTCAATAAAGTATCTGTTACAACAGTGAAATTCTTGTGACAAGGTCTTGGTTTTTCCAAGTCTGGTTGAGTAAGGGGCGCTTGGATGAATTTCTTTGGATGTAGTGCAACAGAATGGATGCATGGTGAATACTGGTCACGTTGTTGTAGTTGTGAGGTAGAGGGAAAAGCTAGAATTGTTTTTTCTCCTCAGAAAGGAGCAGATCCCCACACTTTGTCTTTCATTATTGAGGTGCCACTGAGTGCTAGCTATGGCAGTGTGGCTCTCAAGGAGCTTCAGGTGACAGGACAAGCATGGTGAGAGCCTCTCCAGCCACTCTTCTGGGGTCTTCTTTGTGCCTGTTGCAGTTTTTTGTGGGGTATTCAGGACTCTGACACCTTGTAAAAAATTAGGTTTAAGAAGAAATAACCAGAAATAATCATTCTCAAATGGGGCTTCTTCAGGTCTGATGTAAAATTGCCCCAAAAAGTATTTACTCTTCTGTTGTTTTTTTTTCAATTACTTTGCAAGTAGAGTAAAAACTTCCTCAGCACTCAGGGTTTGTTTATCAGACTAGACAGACTGCATCTAGGGTCTTCATCACCACATTAGGCAGAAGCTACAGGATGTGCCATCACTGCCTTTTCCCCACCACAGAGCAAACGTGGGGTACAATCACATTCCCTGGTCTCTCCAGCGCTGTTGCCTCCTCAGCCTGTGAAAGCTCAGACTTGGCTTTGTAGTAAGAAGTGAGGAGTTTCTCTGTGGGCTGAGCACCCATGAGGGTTTGTTTGAGGAGCCAGGTGACTGGGGACCTGGCTCTGCTCAGGGTGTTGTGGCTGACCCGTGGCTGCCAGACCTTTTTTCCTGGTTACCTGGAGATAGTTCATCTTATCCTGTTTTCCTGGATGAAACTCTCTGCCAAATGTTGGTTATCCATAGCGAGCAGGTGTTGGGGTGGATCCAGGTGGATCTTCAGAACTGGCGTTGGTCAGAAGCTCAGGAAGGAATTACGATCAAGACCTGATTTTCCTTCCCTAAAAAGCCATTCTTCCCACGAACAGGCGGAGCAAGGAGCACGGGAAAGTTGGGGCTGCGTTTAACAAAAGCGGAGCCCAAACCACAGAGACCCAGCAGGAGCTGTGCCAGACCCAGATGGCATCTGCACCACGTGCTGTCCCCACCCATGCCCCGCCTTCCCTGCTGCTCCAAGGACTCCCTGCTGCTCCAAGGACACCCTGCATGTGTTCTGAGGGCATCCCAAAGCCATCTGCTCCATCAGGCCTGTCCGTGGCTGTGATCCCACAGTGTGCATGTGTGTCTGTGGAGCAAGGGGCTGGGGTGCATGTCCCTGGGAGCATGTCCCCAGCACAGCGTGGTGGTGGGCATGTGCTGCAGGGTGGGGGACACGTGGTGGCACCTCGTGCTGCTGCTTCTTCAGCCACGTGCTGTGCCCTCGGCGCCCTCGCTGCCTCTTATCCCAGTCCTGTCCTTGCGAGTCCTTGGCATTGCTGTGCCCTTCCACGTCTGTCCCACCATCTTGCCCTGTGGTCTGCCTCCTGTGGAAGGCTGATGGATCCCATCCCTGCCTGGGTGGGACATGGCATCCCTGCAGCCCAGGTGGAAGGAGGTCTCTTCCAACCCAAGCCATTCTGTGATCTGTGATCCGAGGTTTGGCTCCATTTCTGTTGGACAAGGGAGCCAAGCCTGCGGGTGTGGGGAGCTGGTGCCACGGCGTACCCTGGCAATCCCACCATCCCTTTGGCACCTCCACACAGCATCACATCCCTCTCCCCTCCTCCCTCAGCGACAGGGTCCCACAAACTGAGCCCAGTGCTGAGCGTCTCTGCTGGCTCTTTCCATCTCTACCTCCTGGGAGCCTGGCTCTGCTCAGGGTGTTGTGGCTGACCCGCTGCTGCCATGTGTTTTTTTCCTGGTTACCTGGAGATACTTAATTTTTTTTTTCCTGATTCCCACATTCTGAGCTCTCAGCATGACAGATCTCGGTCTCTGTTTCTCTGTTTCCTTGCGGTACCTGTAGCGTGCTCTGGCAGCAGCACCTCCACACACTTGGGGCCCATGAGCTTGCGTGGCCCTTTTTTGGGTTTGGTTTGGGTTTTCCTGGATGTGAAATCCATATATGGATTTTTTTCTTTTAGATTCTGAAAATGAGACCGTCGGCGACTGACACGTGGCCCCCGCAGCTGCAGTGCCAAGCGCGAGGCCCCGCCGCGGCTAAGGAGGAGGAAGAGGAAGATGGGAAGTGATTTATCATGTGTGAGGAATTCTGTGCTGTTCTGGTCCATTCGACGCAATTTTGTAACTTCTTTCTAATCATTTTTTTTATTTATAGTTGGAAATACAAAAAAATGTTATGCAAAAAAAAAAAAAAAAATAAAGGAGAATTATTTTGGGGGAAAAGGATTTTGTTCCAAATTGTTCCCTTCTGTTGTGAGCCAGGTTTCCATGAGCAGCAGATGGAGAAGAGGGAGGAGGAGGAAGAGGAGGAGGCACTCCTTCAAATGCTTTTTGTTTCACACAATTAATTGTCATTTAAGCAATTTTCCAAGCAATAAGCCAGGCACACATACAAGGAAGGCAATTCCAGTTCCATTTAAATGTCTCACCATTCTTTTGTAGAGATGAGACTCTATTTTAAATCCACTTAAATCAAGTAAAAAACCCTCCGGATCCTGCACCGGAGAGTCAGTCTGTGCTCGTCACTTCCCTTTTTACCTCTTTCTTTTTCTCACAGACCAGCCACTTTTTCTTGCCGGACTTAAATACAGTTTCGAGTCACTGCTGATTTTAACTGTAAGACTAAAATCCTTCCACAGACCAGTGGGTAATTGGAGCCATTTTTAAGACTCTAAAGTGCCTTCAATGAGCTAAAATGAGCAGTAGGGGTTTCTTTCTCTGGGTTCACTGGTGGTGGGTTTCACTGACTTTGGGTCGAGGGGATGGACAGAGTAGTTTGAAGCAATAATCTCACAGGTGATCATTTATCAAAGGACTACTCACCTCTTTTTAAGAAAGCTGGGTTAGCACGGTCCTAAGGAGTGGGAAAGTGCTGCTCCTGCACTTACATCTGGGCCCCAAACTCTGTGCACCCACAGGCCTCCCCTGCTGCCTCCGCAGCCCCAGCCCAGGCTGTTCTCACCCTCTCACTCTTGCTTTTGATCCCAGAGCCATAGGAACTTCCACCTGCCCATCAGCCCCTCGGCACCCCCCTTCCTCACAGCTGGAGCCTGGTGTTCTGTTTCGTTGTTATCTGCCATGTCTGTCTCTTCCAAATCTTGGTTCTGAGTAATAAATCTTATTTTGATGCCGTTGTTCCCTATTTCCTTTCCACCTCGGCCCCTTCTGCCCGCCAGTGGGAGGGAGGAGAGTGCAGGTGGAGGTACTTGTATTGCTGAAGCTCCAGGATCATTCAAACACTTGGTTAATTCAGAGTTTTGAAGCCCCAGGGCCAAAATATCTGTATTTATGTTAATTTTTTGCTTCTGTGGGATGCCTCCTGCCCTGCCCTTGTCTGAGGAAATGGAATGGATCACCTGCACAGGAGCAGGGACTGGGTAAGTGGTAAAGGCTAAATTGCTGCAGGCTTCTCTGCTCGAAGGGAAGTCCAGCCAAGTGCTGTACCTTTCTTTTTGTTTTTTTGGTTGTTTTCCTCTTGCACACCTCCTTGCCATCTGGTCCCACATCCAACATGCTGGGTACAGGGACAGGGTTGTCACTTCTCTGGGGATGAGCCACTATTCCAGTGATCACAGAAACAAAGCATTTTGTCCTCACCTGAGACTTTTATTCCCAAGTTCAAAAGGTGATTTTTCTCCAGGGAAATACCTTGCAGGGTCTCCTGAGGTCTAGGTGGGCCTCCTTCATCAGTTGTTCCAACCCTCTTTGCTGCTCCTGCAGATCCTTGGGCTCCTCCACAGCTGCAGGGAGCCAAGGGGCCTCTGACTCCAGATAAGCATTTTATAAATATTATATTAATATTCAGGTTAAATATAAGATTTAGTATCAGGATTAAATCTCAGGAGTGGAAGCTGGGGCCACTCCCCACCTGGTTTTGGATAATTTCTCCTGTGAAGACCTACTCTGTTTTGGGGGTACACACGGGTTTGCTGCTTGCTCAACAGTTTGGAGCTGCCAAGGGTCCCTGAGCTCCTCTGGGGTGAACCACTGAATGGGATCCTCTAATTCATCTGTGATTCTGTGAGGGGGAATGGTTTTAAACTAGATCTAGATTGGTTATGAGGAAGAAATTCTTTCCTGTGAGAGTGGGGAGGCCCTGGCACAGGTTGCCCAGAGAAGCTGTGGCTGCCTCTGGATCCCTGGAAGTGTCCAAGGCCAGGTTGGACGGGGCTTGGAGCACCCTGGGCTAGTGGAAGGTGTCCCTGCCCATGGCAGGATGGGAACAAGATGAGTTTTGAGGTCCCTTCCAACCCGAACCATTTTAGGCTTTGAGGATTCTCTGCAGAGGAGGAGCCAGGCTTTGGGGCTTTTCCCTGCTCCCTGCTGTCCCCCGTTCCTCTCTTCCTTGCAGTGCTGTAACGAATATTCTCTTCTCAGCCTGGTGCCATGCTTGGGTTTAATCAGGAGTATTTTCTGCTGGCCACAATCAGAAGCCTGAGCAGGAGAGTGTGGCCATGGCAAGGTTTGACACAGCACTGAGGAGTGAAAAGGAGGAGTGCGAAGAGCTGAGCTCTGACCGTGCTCGGAAACGCGATGCTTGGTCCCTGCTCCCATCAAAGTTCTCTCCCCAGAGGCTGGACATGCTTGCTGGGGTCCACACCTGCCTGTGCCACCTCATGAGAAGAACTCTTCAAAAAGACCCAAAACGTTGCAGTTTGGGTGCTGGGTGCTACGAATTCCAGTGTATTTGGTTTGGCAACAAGCATGCCTGTGGGCATGGAATGGGACTCCTTGGTGTTGGTTGGTTATTCTGGAATTACTTGGAATGTAAAACAAATGCTGAAGGGAAAAAACAAACAGCTCATTATAATCATAAAAGAGTCACAGAATGGATTGGGTTGAAGGGGACCTTTCAAAGGTCATCTAGTCCCAACCCCTGCAGCAAACTGGCAGCATGGTTACAAGGCTTAGAATTAAATTAGAGACTGACTCCTGGAGGTGGTTCTTCCAGGTTTCCATCCCCAAGATGTAGATGTGAAGGAACTGAACTCTT
Source organism: Manacus candei (assembly GCF_025592945.1). NCBI lineage: Eukaryota > Metazoa > Chordata > Aves > Passeriformes > Pipridae > Manacus > Manacus candei. The sequence continues at coordinate 2,460,472 of NW_026138084.1, forward strand.
GGGATAATTGTCAATAAAGATTTTCTGGTGGTTGTTCTGGGGCACCTTTATACCTCCAAAGTGTCCTTGGGGATGTCCTCAGGGTTGGGCCTCAGCTTCAGGATTTTCTGTGATCTATTAGTCTGTGTCATCCTCCTGAAAAAACAATTTGGATTATCATCAATCCCTCCAGCTTCTACTGGAGCCAGAGGAAGAGCTCGTTAGTAATGGCTGGTAAAGCCACAGTGAGCCTGCTGTATAGGATCAGTTGTAACTGCCAGGACACTTTCCTGGCTCTTAGCTGAGACAAAATGATGGATTTGGGGCCTGCTGAAGCCTCCAACAGCCCAGCTTTGGGGGCTCACAAACCCCTGACAGCCCAGCTTTGGGGGCTGAATGACTGGAAAACTGAGGCTTCCCCCAGACTGCCCAAGCGTGGGTAACAACCTCTGTGCTCTGCCAGAGGAATCCAAACCAGTGATGAGGCTGATCTGTCAGATCCTTCCCAGATCCTCTCCTACAATGCAGAACAAGTACTCAGTGTTCCCTGGATGCCATCTTTTGGGAATAGAACACTTGGGCTTGGACCCCCTGAGCGCAGCCCCAGTGCCAACACTGACAGGGTTCGGAGCAAGGTGAGATTTTAGTCTGTGTGCCATCAAATCCTGATCCACTCAGTGGATTCTCAGTCACTCTGTAACGTGTTATTCCAGAGGCAGGTGAGGCTGGATGCAGAGGCACACGGCTTTACCCGGATCCAGGGTGTGGTTGGTGGTGTCCCTGGCACGCAGGGGGCTGCTGGAACAGTGATGTCACTCTTCACAGCCTGGGCACTGTTCTAGAACCATTAATGGGAGTTAAGGAACCAGGCTGAAGTTTCCTGAACTCCTTTCTGTGCTCTCAGGCTGCTGTTGTCTGTCAGAGTGTCTGCTCTGCAAGCACAGCCCACAGCCCCCTGCCAAGAAGGGATGTTTGGGACATGCTTAGGAAAATTTGGACTTTTAAGAGCTGAAGGAAGAACTGGGACAGCTCCTGGTGTGTGGAAGGATGAGGCAGCTCCTGCCAGGCTGAGCCCCTGTGCATGGACAGCTGTGCTCCCTCTGGGCTGTGGATCTGCATCCTAGAGGAGCTGTGGCTGCCCCATCCCTGGAAGTGTTCAAGGCCAGGTTGGATGGGATTTGGAGCAATCTGGTTCAGTGGAAGGTGTCCCTGCACATGGCTGGGCATGGAATGAGATGGTCTTTAAGGTCCCTTCCAACCCAAACTATTCTAGGATTCTGTGATGCCAGTGTTGCATCCCAGTCTCCCTGCTGGAGAAGAAGGGATGTGAGTGCTGGGGATCTGTGGCAGCTGGCAAAGGGAAGATTGGGGGGAAATTATGGGGAAAAAAGGGGCTCTTCTGGTCTAGAACTATTACAAACAACATTAAAGTTCATGGAATAATTCTACTTTTCTCCCCACAGAACAGGAGAGTTCTTGTTATTATAGAAGCAGTAAGTAAAATCACTTGATATATTAGAAAATATATGTGTGTTTGAAAAGAAATACATTTTAATTTGACAAAAAAAAAATTTTGTGGCAGTAGAAGGAAATCCCTGCAAATGTTGAAAACACAGCTTAGTTCCCTGTGACAGGGGCTGAAGCAGTGACGTGTTTGAGTGGCTGCTGATTTTGGAGGGGGAAAGACTGGAAAGGTTTCCAATCCCCTCTGGGTTTCTACAGTTTCTGTAAGACTATGGAGAATGTTTAAATGGTTTATTCTCTGTGCAGTTTCTCAGTGTTTTAGTGCTCTGAGCAGTAGAATTTTTGGAAAGTAAAAGGAGGAATAAATTTGATGAGAGGCTGATTTGATGCTTGGGGAGGTGTTTGAGGCTGTTGGATGTTTAATGAGGATTCCAGGGGCTGGTAACAAAGTCATGAAAATGGGGACTCAGTTAAAAATGTCAAACATAACAAAATAACTCTCAATATTTGCTGATGGCACGTGAGCTGCTGTGGGTGCTTTGAGAGAGGGGTGGTGTGGGGATTCCGCAGGGCTTTGCAGCCCTAAACCTTTCATTCTGGGGAGACTTTGGAAGGTAACCCGTGTTTCTTATCCCTGTTAAATCAGAGCATTCATTGTTTTTTTTAAAAAAAACCATAAATTGGCATTGGTGGAGCTCAGCATTGCTGTGCTGCCTATTGGTGGCAGAATGAACCTTCTGTTCGTGCCCAGCACTGGCTGGTGACGCAGGGAGAGGGGATGGGAGAAGGTGGCTGGAAGAAGTCACAACCCCCTCCCAACATGGTCCCTGTTGATTTCCCATGTGTGAAGTGGTGAACACCCTGAAAATCCCTGACAGTGTCCCATTTGTTCTTGCAGTAGGATTCTAGGAGCATATTTCTGTATTTCTTTTGTATATATTGAATGTTAAGAGATGGTATTTCCAGAAACTGGCAATTAGCAATGCAGAAATAAAAATATTTCTGTTTCCTGATAAGCAGAGACAAGTAAAGGGACACACATCTTGTAGAGTTCAGCACTTGGAGACTTTCATTTGTCATTTTCCTTCCATTTCCTTCAGCCTACGGGAAGGTGTCCCTGCCCTGGCAGTGGGTTGGAATGAGAGCTTTAAGGTCCCTTTCAGCACAGATCATTCTGGGATTCTGTGATTATTTTTTTTGCTGTTTCCTACTGCCTCTTATTATGAAAGCAGACAAGGAAAACTTTTCAGATATCACCTACTTGGGTGGTTCCTCCATGGGAAAATGCAGTTGCTGGAAAGCAAACCCAAAATGCTCCATTTCAGCAGGAACCAACACTATGAGCAGGTTCCCTGTGTCCAGCTCCAGCTGAATTAGAAGTGCCTGGAGTGAGGCCATGCCCCCACCCTGGAGATGTGGGACCCTCTTGGAGCCAGGCTTGGCTCTCCATAATTTTTTAATAAGCTCTGAGATGCTTTTAGCTACCTCCTGTACCTGGGCACTTTACGCATTCACAGGCGTGTGGAGTTGCTCCCGTTGGGAAAATGCCTCAATTCCATGTCTTTCCCACAGCATCATGTATTTCTTTATTTACTCTCTCTGGGTAAACTTTTTGCTGTGCTCAGTGTCAGGAGCTCAGGCCCTGGTGACAAATGAAATGTCCCCAGGAATGATGGCCCCCGTGCGGGGCAGGTGGAGGCTGTGCTGGCCACGGAAGAGGTGAGGGGGTTTGGGGGCTCGGCTGGGCCAGGGAGTCTCTGCTAGACCATAGCCAGGGGACAGCCTGAGATGATGTTTTCCAGATGAAAAAGCAAAGCCCCTCCATTTTCCTTCCCTCCACTCCCTCTTCAGAGCATCCCAAGGGAGCTCTGGGAGCTGGGGCTGCACTGTGGGGGCACCAGGGCAGAGAAGAGCGTCCTCTGGAGTGGTGGGTGCACGTCTGCACACCCTGAGAGAGGTTCATCCCCGTGGCTGCAACTCCTTGCTGGGTCTGCCTCTTACCAGGAAGTGAACCAGAGGGAAGGGCTGGGAGCAAACATGGAATTTTTTCAATGTTGTTTCTAATCAGATCTACGACAAAATCCTCGGGGTGAGGGCTGCAGCCTGGAGCATCCCCCTGTGCCAGGCCAGGATGGGGCAGGCAGGGGCACAGGCAGAGACAGCCCTGGCCTGTAACTGTTCAAATCTCTATTTTTTAAGAAATCCCTGCCTTACATCCTGGCTTTGTGAGATACTGCTGTTCCCAACAGTTAATGGAATGACGTGGACGTGTGTGAGCTGCCGAACCTGTCCCCAAATACTGCCTTTCACAGAGGACTAAATCCAGAGCTTTAAGTACAGCAGCGGTGGCAGGGTGGGTTTCTCAGAGTGGGTTTCTCAGAGTGGGTTTTTCAGGCTGTTTTCAGAGTGGGTTTTTCCACACACACCAAATTCCTGATGGGCCGGAGTTGGCTTTCCCCTGGCAGCAGCCCTCTCGGCTCTTTGTCATGGTGATCAGCAATGCTTCCCTGTTGTCATGGCTGCGGGGTTACTACTGAAGCCAAAGCGCTCCACAGCCCCTTTATTCATAGTTTCAGTGTATAAACTAATTAAGTCAACTGAAAACAGCAGTCTGTTCCCTGCACCTCGTTTTTCTAATACGCAGATCAGATAGACCTGATTCCTGCCATCCTCCAAAATATCCAACCTGACTGGGATGAGTTTTGTATCTTAAGACCCAGCAAAGTTCACTGATTATTTAATTGCCCAGAAACCTCCTTGCAAAATTGAAAAGGTCTCTGGAAAATGTCTTTTGAGCTGCTAAGATGAGGCTGGGAGCTGGCTGTTGCAGCCGTGCTGGATTCCTTACTGCTGCTTTACTCGGGGCAGGAACTCTGTCACTGTGTTTAGTTTCTGAGTTTATTCATTGCTGGGTTAAAAAAAAAAATAAAATGGTGGCAAAATGCTTGGGGGAGGATTTCTGCAAAGCTCTTCCCTCCTGCCCCCACCACGGGAGGATGGAGAAGGACAGGCCCAGCTGCAGCCAGTGGACAGAGTGTTTCCTCCGGCCAGGAGAAGGCTGGCTGCACAGCGACACACGGGCTCATTTTTTATTAAAACTTAATATAAGCAGAGGCTCTGTGTGAACCCTGGGAGCCATGAAAGGAACCCCATTGTGTCTGCATGAGGTGGGAACAGCGGCGCCAGCACTGGCCTCTGTCAGGAAAGGATTTGGGAGATTTGGTGTCCCCAATTGGTGTCCTGCTCACTGCTCAGCCCAAAGTAAAACCAGACAGGGACCCTAAAAGTCCTCTTACAGTTATCTGCATCTGAGTGTTCCTGTGGTGTCTCCCCAGGAGGATGCACCCACTCTGGCACCCCGTCCTGGGAGCACAGGGATGTGCAGGGCAGCCCTTCGCCCTCCTCCTGTGGGATTTGCTTCCCTCCTCTCCATTATCCCAGCCTGGGGATGCAGGGCCATTGACTCTCCTTGGGGTACAAAGGCAGCTGCAATTTGCACCCTTGCCCCATGTGGAGCTGTTGGCAGTGGCCACCACAGTGTCCGTACCACCACAGGGGGGGCAGTGGGGGTGCTCAGGGTCCCAGTGCATCCCACACTGTCAGATGTCCATCCACTGCCCCCCTTCCCTCAGGCAGCTGAAGGGGCTCTGCTGCTCTGGGAGGGTGGTGGGCCCCTGGGGAACACCCCATTGAGATGAGGGGACTGAGGGGCCTCCGGGGGACCATGGAACTTTTCCACACAAGGAGAAAACTCCCCAGTTTTCAGACAAACTGGACTCACAAAGATGGACCTCTGTTCCCATTGGTCCATCCCTTTTCTTCACCTTCTCTGCAGTGTGAGAGCAGCAGGACCCCAGTAGAGATGCTCAGGGTTCAGAGGCAGCGTGCTGTGCCACCCTCCAACTGACTTATCCCAGCGTTTTGCACTGTTACCTATTCCTCTGTTAGGATTTGAGGGTTTTTTTTTATTTTGAATTACTGTTCACATTTGGAAAAGAAAACTAAGGGTCACTCTGAGGACAGTGGGTCCTGGAGAGGTGGTGAATCTGCAGTGATGCTTGTCAGTCTTCAGAATCAGTTGAAGATAGCCCAGCACAGCTCCAACTGCTCACCCTGCACCCCTGGGGGGTAAAAGGCCAGCAGAGCCATTGCATGTGGGTGTAGAGGCCAAGAGGTGCTGGTGTGAGCAGGCACTGGGAGGCTGCCAAGGAATTAGGCAGCACTTGAAGGACAATGGTTTGCAGCAACAATGGAGGCTCCTTCCCCCTTAGCCCAGGAAACCGTGCTGGCTGCTGACCTGGACAGGGAAAATCTGTCTTCACATTGGTGCTCGTGGCTTTTGGAAGGCAGGGATTTCTTTTGTGCACCCAGGGGTTGGTGGAGGGGACCCCCGTGACCACAACCCCTCTGCCACCACCAGCACATCTGGCTGCACAGCGGTGTGCCCTGCTTCCTGCCCCTCCCCTGGCCCTCTCCAGCTGAGCTGGGTGCAGGTGGCCCCAACCAGAGGGAGCACAAGGTCCCCAAAGCCTCTGCTGGGAGACACAGTGTGGTTGTGACCATCAGCAAAGTCTGTGCTCTGGCCCTGGAGTGGCTGCTGCCAGTGGGATGTCAGGTGTGGTGCTGTTAGGAGACCAGTATGTGGTGATGGGAACACTGGGAGCTGCTGGGTGCCTGTCACACTGACACTGGCTGTGGGACCACTGGGATGCCCAGGGAAGTGCTGTGGCCTCTGCTGTGGCACAGCTGAGAAGGGGTCCATTTTGTGGTGCCAGGGCAGCTTTCCTGAAGGACAAGGCTGGCAGCTGGAGGAGCACAGCTGGATTGACCTGGACTGAGCACGGGGATTATGCACAAATCACCAGGTCTAGCCCAGAGCAAGGTGTTTGTGCCTGTGCCACAGGGAGCCACGAGCCACCGCCGAGCGCCTCAGTCGCTGCCTTCAACAGCTCTTTAATTAGACAGCCCTTAATGAAGTGCTCTTCAAAATAGGCTGTATTAGGTAAACGTTAAGAAAAACCATCCTGTTTTCCACTTTAGTTTAGGAAAGCAGCTTTGAGAGCCTGCAGCACTCCTTGTACCTGGGAAGTGCCACCTCATTCTGCAGATGCTGCCTTCTCCTGTTTATCAGCAGAAATGGATTCCCTCTCTCACGTCAGGAACCCAGCCACAGCCACAGCTGTGAATTCATGGGGTTGTTGCTTTGTCCATCAGACACTCTGGGCTGGGAGATGCTCTCCTAAAGGGCCATCAGGGTCTCTGGACTCTGAGCTGACTTCTGGCTGTTCATTGTCATGAAAATAGAAAACATTTTATGCCTCAGGTGTGAAATTTCCAGTGCTGTCTTTTGTTTTGAAAATTAATTTAACTAAGCAGCATATTACTGCCTTTAATTTTACTTATCTTTAACTAAGATCTAGGGTAACCTCAGCCACCTAAGGTCAGTTTTTCAAAGTTTAGCACGGAGCATTTTAAATTTACTAAATCCCTGTCTTAACAAGAGCAAAGGGACTCCCTTTCTTTAAGGGACAGCTGGAAATATTTTTAAATGCTATCAGTTCCTCCAGCGTGGTGATCTAAAAAGCAATTCTGTAATACAGAAAGGGAATTTGAAGATATGTCGAGGTTCTGAATGATTTTGTTAAAACATTTCCCTAAGTTGCAGTACTGATTGCTTTTGGAGGAGTCTATTTACGTGGAATTTTGCAATTTTGCATGTTTAGAAGGAAAGTGACTTGGTTGGCATTCCTTCTGAAGTGTGACCTTCAGATTTTCAGGAATATTTTTAACCCCACCACTTGTTGTCAGTGCAGGACACCCGGTCCAAGCCCAGCCTGGTGAGTTGTATTGCAGCATGTGAGAAGGATGGTGGCTGAACTCAATGATCTCAGAGGTCTTTTCCAACCTTAATGATTCCAGGATTCTACGATTCTAAGAGTGAGCATGGGAGCAAAGCATTGCCTATTCCAGCAATGCAGGCTGGAAATTAGAAGGCAGTTAATAGTAAGGGGAGGATGAAAATTCTGGAGCACCCTAAGATTGCAGAGGTGATTTGAGAAGCTCATGGAAGGACTGCACAACTGAGTAGAAATTCCTGAAGAGAGAAAATGGCTTTTTGTTGTGAGTCCTGAGGGATTTGGTGGGCTGCTGTAGTTGGAAAGAAAGGGATTGCTGGTTTTTCCTCTGCTATGGTTACCTGTGGGAGTAAGAAAAACTTCCTGTTGGTAGATCATCTAACTTGTGGGGGTTAGGTTGTTGTTTTTTCCGTGGAGAACAGCTGTGTAAATGGTGATTTCCTAACCTGTGGCTGAAGGAGGCGCTGGGACACGTGCTCAGTGCCAGGTGACACCACTGTGGTCCTCCTCACTGCCCCAGCATACAGGGATTCACACCTGCCAAGGGATGGTTAAACACGCTGGGAGCCATGTGTGGACACCTAGAAGATCCCAAAAAATGACCTATTCACCTTCTTTCTGCAACACGGAAGATAAAAATCACAGGTTGATATTTCATTTGTTATAGAACGTGTATTTTCCTAAGAAACAAAATTCCACGTGGCACTACAGAGGAGACAAGACATCATAAACTTTCCAGCTCTCCCATTTGTTTATGGATTCCCTTGGTCCCTTGATAGCAACCTCAGGTCTGGTTAAATGGCTGCTTCTGCCCATTCTGTCACAGCCATAGCACTTTTGTGGCCTCTCAAGTGAACACCCTGCACTCCCCAGGTCCTTCGTCCTTCCTGTACTCTTACACAGTACAGGCCCAGAATATTTAAAACATGTTTTGTATCACACCAGGATGCTCTAGAAAGAGCCTCTTCACCCATTTTAAAGTAGTTATGAAGGACAAGTTTCACTCAGTCCCAAAATAGCCTGACATCAAATTCTCAGCTGAAATAAACTGCTGTCTGGCCAATGCCTTGGGCACAGACCAACCAGGACAGAGCAGCAGCACATCTGATCCCAGGTATGAGCTGTGAATGTGGCAGAGGAGCTTGGCCATAAAATTGATGGTGACTTTGACTAATTTATTATATTTCATTTCATTTCATTCTATGTTATTTCATCTTATTTTACTGTTTTATTTTACTTTAGAAACTGCTGTGAAGGCTGAGATTAGTGGGGCCTCTCAGAATATCCAGGTCAAGGTAGTTAATTATTTAAACCAAAGACAGAGCTTTCTTCCAAGTCCTTTTGCTACCTTGTAGGTTAGTGGTGAAAAATAACCTCTAGTTGAAGGCTAGGAAAGCAGGAGATGAAGATACCTGATTTAGTGCTGTGGATATCCTGGACAAGAATAACCTGTTCCTTTGTGCCTGCACAGTACCAGGCACCAGGACCCTCCATATGGGGAAATACGAGTAAACATTATTAGCAAAACCAGAGTATTCCTTGTTCAAGCAGCACAACTCTGGCTGGAGAAGACTGGCAGATAGATTAGTCAACTTGTCATTTGGATGTGGGTCTTATTTAGGCAGTGAGGGCTTCTGCCTACTGATCCTGGCTTCTATGCTGAGAAAAGCTGCTTTTCTGATACATATCCTGATAGAAGTTCTCCTTGGTGGCCCATAGGGTAGTCAGTGGAATCAAACACCCAAAGGATGCTGTAAATACAGAGATGGGCATGCAATTGCTGCCCTTTAGGCATAACTTTGCCAAGTTTCAGTGGTTATTGGACTCATGGACTCTGTTGTAGGTCAGGATGTTGCTGGCTGAGAGCTGTGTGTCCTCACAGCTCGGTGCTGTAAGCACAGGGCAGGCAGGAGCAGCACAGCACAGGCCCAACACCAGTCCAGCTGTGCCCAGCCAAGGTTTGGGGTGCTCAGCCTCCTCCTGGCTCACCTCTTTAGGCTTGCTGAGCTAGTGCTCTCCTACAAGTCCTGCTCCTCTAACATGTGCTCAGGTGAGCTTCTGTTTCATATGAATTCAAAGGCAAATGTGTTCTGTGAACCTGTAAAACTGCACCACTTTCACTTAAAAACCTCTTGGCAATCCCTTTATGAAATACTGTGATTTTATAGTTCTGACCATAACAGATCCCACAAGGCCACTGCTTGATTTTGCAAAGCCCCAGCCTGTTGCCTGCACTTTACTCCCAAAGAAACTGTTTTATATTTGTCCTTCATGTGAAAATGAAACTCCTCACCCTTGACCTTGGTAGCTTCCTATAGACCTGTTTTTCTCAAATGCTGCTTTTTCTTTCCCTCATGCAATTTTCATCAGTAAGAATAAGCCTTTTGGATCAATTGAACTGCTCAATTTTTCTAGCAAAGGGATTCTTTCCTGTTTTCTTTTGTGTCTCTCCCTTTATTTCAATGGAAATGATATAAATTGACCAAAGCAGGGATGTTACTCCCCACTCCTCTTTCCTCCAATGGATTTTTCAGAGTTGGGGATAAAAAGTAATGCTAGTTTACAAACAATTTGACCTGCCTATGAAGCTGTGTGTTTTGGCTTTCAGTTCTACCTTTCAGGACTTCAATGACCCCTTTCATGGGGGAAAACCTCCACTTATGTACATTAGGTGAATATTGCGTGAGTTCAGCTTCCAGGATAAAAAGCCCTTCCAGTTACTGAGTTAAGCCCTCTCTTTGAGGCACCCCTGAGCCCATGTGCTCAGTATCCCATCAGCAGGGTAACTTGGCTGTGGGATATGGCTTAGCAGCAGGCATTGAGCAGCCAAGCCCGGAGCAGCCCCAGCTCTCCTGACCAGGCTCCTGGTGGGGAATGACACAGGGAAAGTTGTGGAACTGGAAGCTGAAGGGCTGTGACTGGGGGAGGCAAAGCAGGTTAAGTCTGCAGCATCAGAGGTGAGGAATCATAGAATCACAGAATGGTTTGGGTTGGAAGGGACCTCAAAGCTCATGCAGTTCCACCCCCTGTGGTGAGCAGGAACACCTTCCACTAGCCCAGGGTGCTCCAAGTCCTGTCCAACCTGGCCTTGGACACTTCCAGGGCTGGGGCAGCCACAGCTTCTCTGGGCAACCTGTGCCAGGGCCTCCCCACCCTCTAAGTAAGGAGAGGGTAATAAGGACTTAGAAAATGCAAGTACAGGGTCGTAGACATCCCTAGGACTGCAACTATAATGTTCTCTATGGCATGAAGTGACAAGCAAAGGGAAGGGAAACACCCCACTTCCCACTTCTCAGCACGTGAAGAGACCAAGGGGTCTCTGGAGAAAAGGCTTCCAGATCAGCACAGCTCTGGTGATGGATAACCATGTTCCAGGGTATGCTGCGTTGCTAATGAGCTGCATCATCTAATTGCTCCTCTAATTTTGAGGAGCCATAGTGATTCAAGGAGAAGGGAGTGCTGGGACAAGGAGCTTTACAGAGAAAACTGTGGGATTAAAGGACGGAGACGAAACATGCCCAGGTAAGTAATTACCATTAATAGTTAAAAATGTTATCAGTTGGTGACAGAGCAAGAAAGTGGGCACAGGTAGTAGCTGAGTCTCCTGCTGTTTCTGAAGGACTAGACAGGGATGAGGATGAAGATCCTGTAAAAGGAAGGGAGCCTCCATGAAAAAGTGCAGAGGAAGCAGTGTCAGCAAGGGCAACTGCAGCTGGTGATGGGCAAGGAGAGGCAGAGGGGGACTGCTTCTTTTACCTTTTCAAAGCAAATCCAAGAGTTTACATCTTTCATTGTGCCCCGAGAATTTTTTCTGGATAATAGTTCTCCAACTTTCTAAATGCTTTTGCAATTTGAATGATATTTTTAAGGTCAAACCGAGCAACAAGTGAACAGCATCAGGCTTCTTGAAGTCAAGCACATGAATGCTGTAAATGACAAAGCTGAGAGAATGACAGAGGATGACTATGACAGCAAGCTGAAATGTCAGGTTTACCACACAAGGTGGTACAACACAAAGTGGGGTTACTATTCATTCAGTTAAAGCCAACTGTTTTTTTCACATATTCTCAGAAAATCTTTTGTCTGCTCGCAGTGCTGCTCTCAAGCTGACCCCTCTTGACTAAGGTATCTTTCACTGAATAGGTTTGTACCCAAAAAAACCCACTCCTTTTCCTTCAGTGAAGAAAACAGCATGAATCATGTTTTTCCAAGGTTAATTTTTTTTATTTCTATAGGCAGGAAGAGAGTGCTTCTCAGTACTACTACAGTTGACTAAAATAAACTACTGGCTACTCATCAGGTCAAAGGATGCCTGTGAGTAGCATTCAATCAAATGAGGGGATACAGGCCTAAATATCACCCATGTCATGAAATAATGAAGGTATTTCCTAGCACAAAAAATCCTTCTCAATACCATTAGAAGTAACAGAAAAATGCATCTGACATTAAAGATTTGTTCCCAAGTTCTGAGATCTGCATGTTGCTGTACCAAAACCCAATCTCTTGAATTCCTAATAATGCAAAGCTTTTTCCAGGAAAAAAAAAAAAGTATAATACATGAAGAATGATAAAACTGATGATAGAAGAATTGATGATAGAAGAATGATAATTAGAACTTCTCAGATTTAAAGGCTGTGCAAAGATCTTGCATTAGATCCATGATATGGATTTAGATGACAGTGTCTGAGCTGTGAACTGGAGGCAAGGCCAGACATCCCTGGTATTGACAGGAGTGTCTGTGCTCGTAACTGGACTTGGATAATCCACAGCAGGTAACAGGCAGTCTGCAAAACTGAGAGTGGCAAATGTATTGCCACTATTGGAACAGGAAGTGCAAGGAGCTGGGAAATACCTTTACTTACCTTGCAAATCTGAATTTGGAATGAACTGTCACTGGAATCATGGAGTAAATCAGGCCTATCCTGATCTGGTTTTGATCTTACACGTGATTTTATATCAAAAAACATGTTGGTAGTAGTGGGAATGATGTCCCTTGTCCACTGGTGTTTCAGTGTTTCAGAGCAGGCTCTAGTGCCCAGTCCTCTGAGAGACAGGTATTACAAATAGGCTGCCACCAACACCCAAAGCAGGTGCACAGAGGAAAGCACTAAAATTCCCAGGAGAAGAACTACCAGGGAAAGAAAATCTCATTTTCTGATTTCTATTTACAGCCTGAAATAGGCTGTCTGCTGGGAGCAGCAGTTCTTTGGGAAAACAGTGATTATGAGGACTATGGTTGTATTTACTTCCCGGCAGTGTTGCAGCACACTACGTGTACTCAGGGTATTTTTAGTTGCAGATTCTGCCTGGCAGAAACTCACTGGAATTAATCACATGTAGCAAATTAAACAAAAGCAAAAAAGCTGGTGGGCTTAGGGGGACCTGCAGCAGCTGAACATTTTATTGCCCTTTACAAGCAAACTTCCTCAAATTCCAGGGAAGGGGAAGGGTAAAGGCAAAAGGCAGCGGTGGGTTTTGTAACCAGGACCAAACAACCTACATATTTATCTGCAGTTTGTAGACTGGAGCAGGCTGAGGAATCTGTCTATATTCATGTTACAGTCAGAATTAAAGCTCTTCTGCAGTGAAATTGTGGAATTTGGTCCACCAACACATCAGCTGTCCTCTGACAAGTCCTTTGCAGGTGATGAGCTGCTCTGTGCCCCTGCTCCAGTCCCAGGGAGGAAGGTGCTGCAGAAAGGGCCTTGATTTGAAGCCGTGTGAGGACACTGAGGGCACTTGGTGTGTTCAGCTGGAGCAGAGGAGACTGAGGGGAGACCTCAGTGCAGTTCCAATTCCTGGGCAGGGGCAGAGGAGGGGCAGGGACTGAGCTCTGCTCTGGGGGGACCAGGGACAGCAGCCAGGGAATGGCTGGAGCTGTGTCAGGGCAGGCTCAGGTTGGATCTCAGCCAAAGGTTCTTCCCCCAGAGGCTGTTTGGGCACTGCCCAGGCTCCCCAGGGCAGTGGGCACAGCCCCAAGGCTGCCAGAGCTCCATGAGGGTTTGGCTGATCCTCTGGGGCACAGGGGGTGACTCTTGGGGATGGGCCTGTGCAGGGCTCAGGGTTGGACTGGATGACCCTTGTGGGTCCCTTCCAACCCAGCACATTCTGGGATTCTGTAAGGCACCCAGTGGTGAGCAGGACATTCACCAGCTGTGGACTGGCATTGCCATCCACAGACATTTCAAGTAGTCTGAATCTAATGTGGATTTGCAGCATGGGAGGAAAGGTGTAAGAGTCAGGAACTCACGATGGTTTGGGCACAGGTCAGATGGATGCAAATACCCTCATCCCATATCCTTGTGGGCTGGTGAAATGGCTCCTGAACATCACCTTCTGCAGCACATCCTTCTGTTTTTGAAGAGGTTGCCTAGAAAATTCTTGCAGAAATACACCTTGTTTCCATTGTTGCCTTTGGTGGACATGGAAGTGTATCAGTCCTGGTAACTTTCTCTCCAAAACCACAGAAATAGTAAAATTAATCTCTGGTCAATGATTAGTGTTAAGTTATAAGGAGCTAACTCAGCCCAGAACTAAGCCCAGAACTTACAATAGAATTATGGCAATTAGCATTTGTGGGAAGGAACACATCACTGCTTTAAATGAAAACTATTCTGCCATTAGCTCAAAGTAGCTTGTAAAAGCTTTCACTATGACTAAGATCTGCAGTAATGTTGGAGATCATTCACCCAAAGATTGTGCTGTAATGCCTATTTATGGCTTTAGCATTTTAAGGTTTTTGTGAAGTAAAGAAGTAGGGATGAAGTGGATTCCCTCGCATCTTTATGCCTTGGGAAGACAGCACGTGCCTGCTGAGGAATTAAACTAGGAATTGCATTATTGAATTGGGAATGCACATGCAAGGAGTTAAGGAGATCTGAATGCTGAACTCACATCCACCACTCCAGAGGCGTAAACAGAGCATGCTACAGTCACTCTCTGTCTTGAGCAGAAGACAACACTCACTGCTGGCATCCCCCTGCAGCATTCCAGAGCCTCTCCCAGGGTGGCTGCCTACCTCCCAGGAGTGGGGAAAGAGAGACAAAAGGTGGTCTTAGGTGAGAGATGTCCAAAATGTGTTTTGTATTCTTCCAAGAGGGAAATAAATCAGTGATTGTTTTATTACTGTGAACTGAAAGATGAGCTGGTGGAGGTGCAGCTTACACAAGGCTCCACAACCCAAAGATGCACCGAGTTCAGACCCATGCAAAAAGCATTACGATGGCAATGTCCTTCCTCAGGCAGGTTTTGGTTGGTTTTTTTTTCTGACAAGAGAGATCTTTTCTAATAAATAACTGTTCTTTCGTATGAGCCAGCCATTGTCAGTGTCCAGAGGACACAAAATAGATCCTATCTGCCCAAAACAGCTCACAGACATCAACTGTCATTTTGTTTTCTTTACTGGGTAAAAGGAGGAAAATGGCTTTGAAATTAGATGTTGAACCCCTTCCAGAATTGCAATATAAGATACCAAATCAATCATTCTTCACACAGTTACCTCCTACTCTACAAGCTCCTACTACCACAAAAATTGGTTGTTGCCGACTGAGCTGAGTGAATAATTTGCAGTTTCATATTTGTTAGAGGAATTTTTCCTTTTCCTCTTTTCATTATTTGTCCAAAAGCAGATTGATTTCCTTTTAACATTTCTGTTCCAGACACACGTGTTGTAATCACTCTGCAAGTTACTCCTGCCATAAATCATTTGGGAGTGCTTTGTTGGGAGAAGTCTTCAAACATTCGTCCCAATTCCATTCCCTGTATATATGAACTTGCATGATATGTCTGTTTCTGTGAACAAAACATCAAAAGAGCCGGTTTTGAGTATTCTCCCCGAGAACAATCCTGCTTCTGAACACAGAAAATTCATGCAGAAATCACATTTCACTGAACATTATTTAAGACTTGGGGACACACACTGACAGAGATGCCTGCAGTTCACGTGCATCTGTAAACTTCCATTCTAACTAGAGGATCAGCTTTCCAACCCTGCAGAGAACATTATTTTACCACTTTGTGACTCAAGTCTGCTCCTCGCCAGAGCTTTTGTCTCATCCCGTCATTACAATTTCTGTCTCATAAAACATCCCTTGTGAGAGATGAGGCTTTCAATGGCAGATGAAGTGGTTGGATTCCAAATTATGACTGAAATGATGCACAATTTCACCGTTTAAAAATTACCTCATTCCCAGAAATATTGGCAGGATTCTCTTGGTTATTGTTACACTTGAATGAAAAACAAGGGTGTATCTAAACCCAAGCTGAAGAGTCCGACCTGGACCGTGCTGGGGTCAGTGCAAAGCTCTCATTTCTCCATTTTTTTAGATGGAGGAAACTGCCCTTCTCAGACTGTAAAAGACTGTCTTTTAAGATAAAAGTTTAAAAGAATGATTGCACCGTTCAGGAGGATTCAGGGGTTGTTACCATGTGCCCTCTCAGAAAGAAAAGCATTGGAGTGACTCTGACAACATGGAAAAGGAGGTAAAAGTCAACTCAGGCACAAAGTGCCGTCGTACTCCAGAGTTTGAATTTCAACCCCAAGTCTCACAGTTGGCCTGAAATGTTTGCTTTGAAGGCATTTGTAAAATACAGGCCTTGCCTCTGGGTGGTGTGCAGGGGAAACGCTCTGCTGGTATTTCAGCTACTGTAAATGGCTGCTGCAGCTGCCAGCCCAGAACTCTGTGATGGTTGTAGGAAAATGGAAATGGAAAAGTCATGAAATTCATGGATTATGATGCTTGTGACCATAACTGGGACACGGATGGGCATCTCTTCCATTGTCTCTTGCTGTCCACTATGAAAACAGGAAAACTTTGAAAAACAGTTAAAAATAAAATAAAAAAAAAAGAAATCCACATAGAAATACTGAGAACTGCCAGTTAAAACCCAACTAACATTTTTTAAAATATGACTTTTGCAAAAGGAAGTTTTATTTTGCTCTCTAACTTCTTCTGAAATGATTTTTAAACCTGTCAGTGCAGAAAAGACTTTGTGCACAGTGTTCACGTCCTTAACCAGCACCATCTGAGCCAAACTGAAATTTTAACTCTCAGTGTTCACAAACAACTCCTCGGATAACGCAGTTTGTGAGAGAAACAAGTTGTTGATGTTAAGCATCAAAGTTCCCTGAACCCAACTTTCAAACAAGCAGTTTGAGGCTTGTTCCCCAGCCTGGATGCTGGATCCAGCCCAGCCACAGGAGCTCCCGCAGGAGTCACAGCTGCCTTCCCAACATCTGCAGAACCCAGACGAGCCGTGAGAGCACTGGCTGTAGCACAGAGTAAAATCACTGTGAGACATTCAAATGAGATAATTATATCATGTTAATTTGCATCTCATTTCGGTGATGTAGTTGTATGATGCCAACACAGTAACTGGAACTGAATACAGTGCAGTTCGTGCCCTGTCATGTCACACTGCTGGCCTTTCAGAGCCAGGAGTCCTTAACACCCTACTCATAAACCAAGTCCCTCAAGACAAGAAAATTATTATGAAGCTGAACAACAATAATTTACACTTAGAAAAGCTCCCTTCTTTTTCTTCCACCTGGAGCAGAACAGGGAGCTCTTAGATAGTTTTCTTGTATGCTGAAGTGAAATTTTACTCTCCGACAACAGCAAATAAATCCAAGTTTCTGTTGAGTTACTTGACCAGTGTGGTGGTGTGACCATGCTCTAGGAAGGCCTGTGTAAATGGCTGCTGCTCTAGGAATATCCACACTCTAGGAAGGCCTGTGCATGCTTCTCAGAGCAGGCAATAGTGCAGTGTGTGAGTTTAAAGGCTGATGCCCTGCTTTGGAGCAGTGGCACAGCAATTCCTACACCAAGTGCTGTGTACAGTATTCCCCTTCCTGCTAGATACAGATCTCAAACATAATAGAATCTTTAACTTAGTTTTACTTACCATCTCAGAGGCACAGCATGTTTCTTTGCACTTTTCATCATTTGCTTGTATTTTTTTCCCAGTGGCTACGTGATGTGACTTCACATTTGGTATGGTGATACCAATGGGGTTTTAGGGCAGAGAAATGGGGGTGTGCTGACATAAAACAAATCTAAAAAATGAAATCTTTGTAAGAAGATACATTCTTGCCATGCATTTCCTGTGATTACTATAGAAACCTACAATACCATACATGAGAGAGGAAGGTTGCTATACTGAAAAAACCCAAACGCTAGCCTGCCTGTTTTTAAATCTGCATATTCAAGTTCACTGACATCACTGAAAGGGCAGCAGTCCAAAATATAAATCACTTGAGCTCCAGAAGCCAGGTTGCCACCCCAAGCTGCCTGAAACCACAGTGCAGGTTTGAATAGCAGCACTCTGTGCAGATCCACGCCCGTCTACCTACAGCAGAATGAAATACTTGTTCAACTCCACCACGCTGCGCTCTGCTCCACTGGTGTGAAATGGCACAAAATGAGGTACAACATGTACTCTTATTCTAGAGAGCAGGTATAATCTCTGTAATTATACCACAACTGCACAGCAAATGCCGTGTAAATACAGAGCGACGGCATGTTCCTACAGCTTACTTGTTAATTATGCTGTGCTACTAACGAGTTCAAAGATAAATCACAGCACTTGCAGGATTTAGGTGCTTGCCAAGCTGGGCCATAATGGAATTCATACTATTAAAGGCTTGCTTTTGTTGATTTTCTAGTGGGATGGGGAATGGAAACGACTCACCTCTCATACCCAAAGGCTTAAGCATATATTTTGTCCTGGTACAGCAGAGGCAGCTACCATACAAAGTAACATGGCACAATTAGGAAATCTGGGCAATAAACCAAAAAAAAAATAATTTATCTTAATAAATCACTTTTCAAATTCCATTTAGTAATCATCCTAAGCAGATATTGTGTTTAAAATCACTGGTATTGCATGCAATAGAACTGATACAGGTTTCCTGGCCCAATATTTAATCTTGCAGAGGCTAAAAACAAGAGGAAAACGTCATTTCACCAGTGTCACCAGCAAAACTGTTGATTGCAGTGAGGGCAGGGCTCCACCCAGGCAGCTTGCCTGGAAATGCGCTCTTGAAATAGCTTATTTTATATGATATCAGAAATAGATCACCGTGTCAGGCCAGCTCATAGCCCATGCTAGCTCTCCTCTGAGCTGCACTGCAGAATTCTGGACTACAACTTGTAACTTTTAATGGGTATTTTAATAGTATTCAATAAAATTAAATTAGCCTCTCTATAAACATTGCTCTTCCCCAAAGTCAAGCTTCTCTTTAAGTTACGACTCTGCAGTGGTTGTTTGGTTGGCCATTTATTCTGGCTTTTACAACCTGTGTTGGATCACCTTGGGCTTTATTTGAAACTTTTTTTTTCAATTTCATTATTTTCATATTGATTTTCTACCCGAAAGGTGATGTTGATGTTTCTGACCCTTTTTTTTCGTACTGAAGTTGTTGTGCTATTTCTTCTGAAAAAACGACTAGTGTCTGTTGCAAGGAAGATGTTGGTCTTCAGGGACTGAAGAATCAGTACAAGCAGAGACAAACCAGCCAACTATTATTTTCTGTAGCTCATAGAAAGCTGAAGGATGGAATAAAAACCCACTGAAATTGGCTGTGCATAAATGTGGATGAAAAGAGCAACCCCAGGGCAGGGAAGTGACAGCTGGGGACAAACCAGCCCAACAGACAGGCAGGAGGAGGTGGAAGCAAAGAGCCGGCTGCGTTGGGCGTGCTCACCGTATCTGTGCATGGGACAGGGAAACAAGGATCCACTCACAGCATCTTCAGGAGATTTAGGAGGTAGCTCTGTGGGTGAAATGACTTCTTGGCTACAGAGGAAATTTTGGAATTACTGCCCCTGGGAGGGACAAGCAATTTCCTAGTGAAAGAGATGGATAGGGCAGGTGGGTCAAGGAGGGCACTGGGAAAGCAAAGAGCAGTTAACTTATTTGAAACGACAGAGAAGCAGGAAACAAAAGGAGGTTGAAGAGACTAGTAAGGAGAAAAGCCATAAATTAGATAAAATTGTTTGACTTTGTCATCCTAACTGCATTGGTCGAGCCCAGAAAGCAGGAATGTTATGGATGTGAGCCATAAGATCATCAGAGCCTGGTTCAAAGCTTTAGTTCTCAGTTACGATAGAAAAGGACATATCTGAAATGCCATTTCTGTCATGGAGAAATAAGGGACAAATTTAAATCCAGTCAGTCCAGGCTGGCCCATGGTGTGACCTCTGCTGAGGTCGAGACAGCAGATGGGAATGAAAAAAAGCAGTGATCATACTGTTCACAGAAAGTGGGAAATAAACTGATGGCATGAGCTTGAAAGACTCTAAACCCCCCTGCTTTAGGACACTGACCTTGATCAGATAGCTACACCTTCATGGAGAAATGCCATGAGATTCTGGTTTGGATAGAAGACAAGTCTGTCCAGGAATGGCAGGAAAATCCATGTTTGTGGTAGAGGTTCCTTAATGGCCAAGTGTGGAGGTAGCAGGGAAAGACAGCAGGAGAGCTATGGGGAGGCACAGAAGGGATGAGGATGTTTTGAAAGAGCAAACAGAAAGGACAGAGTGTGACATACAAAAGTAAGACTGTATTTCAGCAGGAGGATACCTGGCAATGCTCGGGGCAGAGTTTAAGGTTAAGGATGAGAGGAAGGGAAGGGACAAGAACTGGCTTAGGGGAGCCAAGCAGGACCCAGAATGGGATTGGGTCACTGTAGCTGTGTGTGACATGTTGGAGTATTTTATTATCCAGTGTGCTCTTAACTGTGAGGGTAACACTGGCAACAATTCCTAAACTGAAGCATATTCTGACTGAAGATCCTTGGATCTTTAGTGGGAAAGTAACTTCAGATACAGAATGATTGTTGGTTTTAGGGGTTCATGTTTGTGTAACATACACTGACTTTAAAGAAAAGGGAGCTGTACATTTCCAGCACTGGGAACCAGGCAGACTAATTGAGGTTCCTTGGCCCAGCTGCAGCAGCTGATGGGATCCTTTGAAGATGGAGTCCTGGTTCACATGGAATCACCTTGTTTTCTTTCACTCATTTCACTCCCTTCTCAATCTACCCTGTATCCTGAAGAACTGTTTGTAAGTACTCCTAGAAAACAGACATCTGCCAAAGACAAAGTGAATGTAAATGATCTTTCTTCACTCTCAGGGTCTGATCTCATTCTTCCTGAAATCTGTAGTGATTCCCACTGTCTTTGGTGGTACCAGGCCTGGTTCAACCAGCCCACATGTAAGCTTGAAATTCCCCTAATGAAAAAGGCTTAAGTGTACTGAATGGGGGAGATACTCATTAATAACTATTTAGGAGAACATGGTTCCCTTGAAAGGCTAATTATCTTGAGAGCTACCCATTCAAAAAAAAAGTCTAATCAATGGGAGAACAAATTAAAAATGAAGAATCTCTCATAAAACCAGACAGTGGAATACTGCATTCAAGAGGACATTCACCAATTAAAAGAAATGTCAACAACTCAAGTGGCAGGAACTTCAAAAGGGAATTTTTTTTTCTCATTTTCATATGCATTCTTCATGAGCAACATCAAGAAGTGTAACATGCTAATAGCTAATAACACTCAGGATAAGATTCACTAATTTACTAACTGAATAACTTAATGCATATCAAAGGCATGATTTTCTCATTTCATTCTTTTTTTAGATCTAACACTAAGCGGGGTATTATCAAGCAGATAAAACTGCACAGATTACAAGTCATGGCTGAAACAGTCATTCTAGAATTAAGATTGCTTTTTTCCATTGGATGTCTCCTTTAGGTTTAAGGAATCACATACCTCTTACCCTCATTATAACTCAGATTTAAGAAAAAGAAATCAGGAAAGTATCTTTGTGGAAATGTGATGTTTTTCTAAAAACAGAGTGTTTTGCAGAGACACACTTGTTATGATGTTAAGCTCCAAAAATGTCCCGGGTAAGCTAGTACCACCGTGGCTGGGAGGTGACCTGAGGTTCAGAAGATAAGAGTCCTGAGCTGAAGCAGGGATGGCATGTGGATGATTGTGTGCCCTGGCTGTCCTGGCATGGAGGACTCTCCCTCCTGTCCCTGTGAATGGTGAGAAGTTGGTGTGATGTCAGTGAAGAACAAAAGACAAAAATGTTCAATTTTTTTTTTAATTACGAAAGAACTTTTGTGTACTCCAAAATGATGCACTGGATGTTGAAAAATAGAACCATTTCTTGTTTAATGTGATTCTTAAAAGCCTATTTACAGAATTCTACTAAATTTAAACAATGTTTTGCCTTTGCTGCTATTGCAAGCTATGTAGCCCACTACCCTCTGCTCAAACCCTTTAAGAACAGGCCACTAGTTAAGGTACCAAACACAACTAAATTAATAGTTCACACGCTAGTAAACAGGAAGGAAACACCTCCTCAGCTGGTTTGTTTTCTCACAGCTAACTCCTTGCCAACAGGGCCCAGCACTGCAGTGTGAGACACACACACACACTCCTATCACCTTCCTCTCCTCACAGCCCAACAACAACCATCACGTGTCCTGATGCCCCTTTACCAGGGAAGGCCAGGCTGTTGGAACCAATGGCTTTGTGGCAGATGGAGCAACATGTGCAATTGGGAAAAAAACAATCTCATGCTGCCAAAATATTAATAAGGGGCTTTCTCGGAAATATTCTGCCACTGTCACTGTTACATTTAAATTTGCCCTGCCAATATGACTTCTTCCAAGGAAAAAGGCTTGGTTCAGTAGGCTTTCTGAGGACAGGGACCTCTCTGCACCTATTTTTTTCTCTCCTGCCAAACCATTTGCTTCCAGTCACAAATTTTCAGTGCTGCAGCACCATGTGGGTGCTACTTGTGGTGTCTCTGATGAGAGACAGGAGCGAGCAGGGCTGGTTTGGGCAGGCTGGGCCATGATCCCTACTCACCTGAGGTGGGCAGGGACAGGCTTGGCAGTAAGGACACATAGTGAAATCCAACAGGGAATGGTTTCTTTGGGCTTGTTTGGGGTTTTTTGCACACTGTATCTCCTTCTGTGAATGCCCATGTTCCTTACACAGTGAGAAAAACAATGAGAATTTCCTCTTCTTCTTTTATACCACCAGTATTTTCCATAGCCTTATAATTGTCTTTTATTAATTTTCTTTTAAAAACAAACACTCATAATCCCTTCAAATTCTGCACCTATACAACATCAAAGCATATCAGTGGATTTTTCAGTCCATTTATATGCCATCTGCCTGGCAGTCAGCAGTGTGGTGGTGGCACTGCAAGCAGTAAAGATGTCCCACATCTCTGCAGTTCTCCTTGTGGTAATTACTGATTCCTGGGGAAACTGAGCCTCAAACACCAAAAAAACTTTCTGTGATGTCCCACTGTTTTGCAGAGGGCACTGGGACCAGTGTGTTTTTAGTTTAAAGAGACAGCCATTGTCACTCCACTGAGGAGGAGCTTAGACTTGTTTTTGACTTCACACTTTTCTACACATTGTGACAAAAAGCTGAATAATTCTGTTTTCCTTTAGGATATTACAAGAGAAAGAACTGGTCTGATACATTTCAGATTAGAGATTCTTCCCTGAGAACGGGGCCTGTTGCCTCTTGGTACCACACCAGAAATAATCTCCTTTTCCCCAGTACTGTTAGCTGGGGCAATGTATTTTCCAGAATTGCCGAACTAAATGGACAGTTCTCCAACATAGTGCTTCTGGGAATTCAGATTACTCTCCTTCTGTCAGTACTGGGATTAAGAAGTCGTGAAGGTAATTTGCATCATAGGGATATTATAATGATTGTTCTGAAATGGAAAAATATCACACATCTGTGTTTGCATTCTCCACTCTGAGACATACCTTTAGGAAGTCAGTTTCTGATGACATGTTTGGGCAAACTGTGCCTTATCTGCATGCTTTTTTTCATGTATCATCCTGATCTGGGAACCTGGATGCCATAACCAGAAAGCTATGTTAATTGTACAGGTTTTTAAATCAGTGTAGTCCAAAACATGTTCCTCAAGACTATCAGCCTGACAAAGTCTGCTCAAGAAGCTGGAGATGTTCTGTATCTGTTGGAGGAATCACATAAAGTGTTTGTAATAAGAACCTCCAACAAAGATCATCTTAGCCTTACGGGTATTACGTATTTCTGTTTCCTAAAAATAAAAACCACCAAGTGTATGAACTGGTACTGTGAACACAAGCACAAGTAAAAGAAT
The DNA here is from genome assembly GCF_025592945.1 of Manacus candei. Taxonomy (NCBI): domain Eukaryota; kingdom Metazoa; phylum Chordata; class Aves; order Passeriformes; family Pipridae; genus Manacus; species Manacus candei. The sequence goes on from NW_026138084.1 coordinate 2,483,940, forward strand.
TCTTCTGTTTCTGGACTCCTCCTCCCCCTCGATTTGGGCAGTCAGCAAAAATACTTTTTCAGTATTGAGTTACAGCAAAGAGTTGTTGACCCTGGTGTAATTGAGAGAAAAGACAAAGTCAAGTCAATGGGGTTTGCTTCAGCTTGTGACATTTCAAATAAAGCTTCTAAATTTGTTTGGATCATTAAAGTGAAAGCATAGAGAAAACATGTGTTACAAGAATCCAAGCTTCACCCTAAAGTAATTTTTATGGAAATGCTCACAGTTAGTTAGTGTTATTTGCTTCTAATTTGGGCTTCATTCTCCATACTCTACGTTAACAAACTTAGACCACTTAATGCCAAGTGCCTTACACATTTCTCTTCAATTAAATTTCTCCAAAGAATCACATTACATGAGCATTTGCCAGTACAAAAAGCATACTCAGAAATCCTGGGTAAAATGCAGGCTCTCCTGCAGTAACCAGTAAAATTCTCACTGAAGACTGAGTTCTGCCCTACAGATCTTTGCTACATATGGGAAATGAAAAATTATCTTGTCACTTTTGCTCTAAGTTCTTCAGTACACTGTTCTAAGAGCTTAGCTCTGAGTGAGCTCCACGCTAGCACTTACCACTTCCCTTACCAGATGAAAACAAGGTTACTCCAGAGTCAAACCATGTCTGGTTTCAGGTATGTTTGTAATTGTTGGAATATGCAGCAGAGGCCAGTTTAGACAAGCTTCCAACCTGTGGATGGAGGGAGGCACTCAGTTTAACAATCTGCAGTTTTACTAGAGTTTGAGCACAGGATTGCCTGCACTGGGCTCTAGGAGAGACATAAACCATTAGGGCTTAACTGTTCAGTAATAAATTATAGGGGAATAGAACATGACAGTGGGATAAAAATTAAGATTTTAAGCAATCTTTATGATAGAAGACGAGGTATAATAATTTACCTGTATTTAATTCTGAGCTATTTTTCATCTGTGTGAGATGTTGAAGTGGGCTAGTTCTGCCATTCTTCCTCTGACACAGGTTTTTTGCACTGTTTTCTCTTCCATAACTGAATCATGCAGAGCTCTGGGGTTTGATGTTCGAGAAAAAAATAAATCAGGGCTGCTCTAGGCTGACACTGGTCAGCAAGGGCAAGAGGAGGAGGGTTTGAGCTGGTGCCCCTCCTGTCACAGCTCTGCAGGACGTCGCTGTCCTGCAGCTGAGGAAGGGCAGAGGTTGGCTGAGGGCTCACCTTCAGTGCAAAGTTACTTTCCTAACGGGTATTTTTTTTGCAGCCACTAAGATGTTACCTAGTTACCAGCAAATCACAGCCTGGTAACTGCTCAGAGAATCTGGGGTTTATTTATGACAAAGTAAGTGACCCTGGATAAGCCAGGCTGGGGACATTTGGTCTGCCCAACAACAGGGTGAGACTCACACAAAATTTATTTGAAGTGTTAAGAGGAAAACTGCAGTATGAAATTAGTTACGATTAGTCTTGACAACACTAATTCTATTTAAAATCTGTTGAACTGGTTTAAAATTAAACTTCAGGTTCCCTCCAGCTGAAACCCAGCCTGACGCTGTTGAAGCCTGCGTCGTCCATCCCATGCCGGATTTTCTCATTGGGGAGGAAGATTGCTATTAATAGACCAGAAGTGGGGTATAAAAAAAAAAGGAAACAGTGAGATTACCCAATTCTGCAATTGCTTGTTTATTCGCTTGCTTTAGTTTTGTCCGAAGTTTAGTTTCCTGACAGGGCTTAATCCTCCCCTTTTGTGGCTCTGGACCATCCATCCCTCCTGTCTCCCCCAGTGCTGGCTAAGTGGGGTTGCTAAGCGACATGTTCTTCTCCTCTGTACTTTAGCAGAGAGGAACAGATCAAAGACACCCACAGTCCTGAATTATTTTATAAATGAATTTAAAGAGACACTCTCCTGTGCAGTATTATGTGGGGGGAGAGCAAAAGTTACTGGCTATACTGAGAGTATCTGGAGAATTAAACTGATGTCTTCTGGAAAATAAGAATGCTCTCATAAATGAGAGCTGTGTAGTATTTACTTTTTTTTTTTTTTTCAGAGCTAGACTACAAATTTTTTCTGTTAATTAATGTTTCTAGTTTTCTAGTTTCATGGCAGTCAAGACATTGAACGCAGGCCAGGCTGCATGTGTGTACAACTTTCAGAATTCAGAGTTTCTGTCATTCGGTGACAAGCTTCCAGGGTTTTAAATCTTTTCATCTCTTGCAAAAGAGTTACCATTGTTGAAAAATACTTAATTCTTTAATTTTTAAATATTTTCCTGATTGATGTCAGGCAAGAAAGTCACAGGGTGAAGTTCAAGCGATATATCTTTAAAAGGATAAATGAAGATGAGGAAGTAATCTGTGTAGATCAGGCAGAAAACATACGACACCGACATCTCAGACCTTGCTGAAAGAATGAAAACCAAATGAATAACCTGTAATTACAAAACCTGGGAATACACAAGTTTAAACATTACCTCTTACGAGACAAGCACTTTCCTGGCATGAGTTCAGCTCTGCTGCTCTGTGCAGGCTGGGAGGTTTGCAGGAGCATGCTGGCAGCCGGGGCAGGCGTTCGCTGAAACAGAAAAGGGGGGAATTATGTGCCCTCGGATCTACTCGGTTTCAAATACCATCAATGTTGTAAAAGGAAAAAACCAGCACTTGGTAACAAAGTGCAAGAATTTTCAGGATTTTCATTTCCCAAGATGCCATGGCTGGCACAGCCTTCAGAAGAAGGAGAGGCACACAAAAACCACGCTTGAAGCATTACCCAGGCAAGCAGGACAGAGCGTTTATGTAGAAAGCAAAACTCCTGGGGCAGATGGCTGCAAAAAAACTGGATGCAAAACTCTTCCCATGTGCAAATCTCATTGTTCCATACCAGCCACTTGAGTAGCACAAACAAACCACAGAATCACAGAATATGCTGAGTTGGAAGGGACCCACAAGGATCATCCAGTCCAACCCCTGGCCCTGCACAGGCCCATCCCCAAGAGTCACCCCCTGTGCCCCAGAGGATCAGCCAAACCCTCCTGGAGCTCTGGCAGCCTTGGGGCTGTGCCCACTGCCCTGGGGAGCCTGGGCAGTGCCCAACCAGCCTCTGGGGGAAGAACCTTTGCCTGAGATCCAACCTGAGCCTGCCCTGACACAGCTCCAGCCATTCCCTCTTGAGGAGGGGAAGAGGAGGGGTAAACATTGATCTCTTCTCTGGGGACCAGTGACGGGATCCAAGGGAATGGAAGGTGGGAGGTGTATGGAGAGGATCTCACTCTTCCCTGTGTGTCTGATCACAGAATGGAGGGATCCCCTCGCTCTTGTCCTAGGCCAGTGACCTCACATCAAATTGAGGGTAGATTAGTGAAACCTAATACACTCTAGGGCTATAAAGAGATTACTCTCACATAAATCTTCACTGAAAAAGATAAATCAGCGTTAGTATTTATTTACATGCATTTTATTTTTCAGTGAGAAAACAAGCCTCCCTTTTTTTCCTGCATCAATAAAAGTCTCTTCGAAATTCTGATTGCTTAGATTTGCCATGTAAAATCCACTGTACTACAGGTAACCTAAGCACATATTTTAGAACAGAGCTCTGCCAGCTTTTCCATTTCTGGATATCAATTACACAGGCAAGATATGTGCTTTACTCTTGCTGACAGAGTGTTTTATGTATAAACATCTTGACCAGCACTATGTTGTCAGTGGATAGCGGATTCAGTGTGTTTTGGCTGAATTTCTGAAGGGGAAAACTGTGATTTGCACTCTAAATATTTTTTCTGGAGAATGGATTCCTCAACACACTATGAGCATCTTGTACAGAATATAAGTAAACATTTGGGAAGGAATTTCATGCTTATGGCAGGTACTGACTTGCCAACCTTGAAACTGAGCTCCCTGGGACCCAGGGCACGAGCACAGCTCTGGCTCTCTGAGCTCCACAGGCCAACTGAGTTCCCACCACTCCTACTGCACTGGCAAGGGAAGAACTATCGAATCCTAGAATGGATTGGTTTGGAAGGGACCTTAAAAATCAGCTAGTACCATCCCCCTGCCATGGGCAGGGACACCTTCCACTAGCCCAGGTTACTCCAAGCCCCGTCCAACCTGGCCTGGAACACTTGCAGGGACGGGGCAGCCACAGCTTCTCTGGGCAACCTGTGCCAGGGCCTCCCCACCCTCACAGCCAAGAATTTCTTCCTAATATCAAAACTAAACCTGCCCTCTGTCAGTTTGAAGCCATTCCCCCCTTGTCCTGTCACCCCAGGTCCTTATAAATAGTCTCTCTCCATCTTTCTTGTTGGCTCCTTTCAGGTACTGGAAGGTCACAATTAGGTCACTCTGAAGCTTTCTGTTCTCCAGGCTGAACAATCCCAATTCTCTCACTTTTCCTCACAGCAGAGCTGCTCCATCCCTCTGATCATCTTGGTGGCCTCCTCTGGAGTGGCTCCAACAGGTCCATGTCCTTCCTGTGCAGGGCACACAGCAGGACCTGCATTTCTGGCAAGTTTATTCAAACATCCTGAGCATGCTGTGTTTGGGAACGCAGTTTGATCAAGTTGGTACTTTACCTCAAAGGTAAAATGTTCTGAAGTGGTGGTGTTGTAAAAATTTGAGTTAATTTGTATTAATATTGGTAGAATTTTGGTTAATGAATGTAAGTAATTTGTAATTGCTGCTCCTCTTTCCTAATTTCCAGAATGCTGCAAGAGCCCCTGCTGCAGCTGGGCAGCTGGATCCCCGATGTGAGCAGCCAGGTCAAGGCTTGGGTCTAGGAATAGGAGATGATGCTTTTGACATGTGTGAGGGCAGTGAAGGCCTTTGAGAACATTAATAACATTACTTCACATTTCTACAGTACTTTCCCTGCGCCTGCTTAAAGCTCAACATAGACTATGAGTAATTAGTGATCTGGATGTCTCTGAAATGATCATCACCAGCATTTAAATCATCACTAAAATACAATTAGCAGCCCTTTGAACGGAACGCTGTCATTCCAAGCAGTCTAATTGGTGGCTCGTGGGCCAGTTCTGGACAACAGGAGGATTGTCTGCTTCTCCTCTCCTCTAACTGCACCAGTTCAAGGAGCACTCTGTCACAGGAGTGGCAGCCGTGCCCATGGGATGGACATGGAGAGCCACTATGTGACAGGAAAGGTACAAAGTATCCCTTGTGTCCAGCCCACTGCTTTGAGAAGCCTGGATGTGGTGGACCTCATTTCAGCCTGTGTGCTGATTCAAGCAGGCACAGCCCCACAACTTTACACTTTGCAATTCAAATCCATTTGGTTTTTTTACACTTGGATTTTAGACTGTGCAGCAACAGCCGCAGGGATGAAAAAAGGGCAGTTCATGATAAGACAAATAACTGAGCAATCCACATCTCTGGGTGATGTGCTGGCAGACCAGGCTGGCGTGTGTTTGGGCAAGAGGAAGAATTCAGTTGCTGTAGCAGACTGATAGTAAAGGTCTGGCTTGCATGGTGTTCCCAAACCTGGCATCCCTACTGCACATTTAGGTAGCTAAATCTGTCACTTCCATGCCTGAGATGCTTGTGTTAATTGCATAAATGTCAACAAAAATGACATGGTTTTAAGGTGTTGGAAGTGTAAATAGCTGCTCTTCTGAAATGGCCACAGTTAATGTATTTTAGCACAGATGTGCTCTCATGATACCACTTGCAAATGCATCTTATCTGTTATAGTATCTAGCTGTAGTATCCTATTAGTATCTCTGTTATAGTAACTGCTGTAGTATTCTATTAGTATCTGTTTGTAGTACTACTGATGCTCCTGCAAAAAGCACTGTAGAATGTACTTTAAATACTGGCTTTTTGTACGTCTCACACAACTACACATCCCTCCACGGGAACAGCACGCTACTGTTCCAGGTTTTCGAAGAACCAGTGCTACTGCTCCCCACCAGCTCCCGTTGCCTGCTTCATAATGCCCTTATTATTTATGCTTTTTCTCTTGAAAATTCAAGTTTAGAACTGAAAATTTTCACGCTTTTGTTTCTTACAGCTAATCAAAGGCAGCGAGTGGCCCTGATGTAATCTGTGTGGTGTGTGCCGCAGCTGAGCATCCACTGCTGTGAAAGCGCTGCTTGTTCTCTGAAAGGAGGAATTCTTTCAGCCGTCACGGCCCCCTCCTCTGCCTGCCTGCTTTTCCCAGGCACTCCGAGGACTCGCTCCCAGTCTTTTTCTTGCCCTGAAAGTGTTCTGGAGCAACACAGTCATTTACCCCAGAGTTGCCCAAGGCTGAACTCCTGATGGCTTGGCCTCTATGGATGATCAAAAGTTTCAAGTTTGAGCGTAGCAGTGGCTCTACTAAGGTGTGACATCTTTTTAATCATCTTTTCTTTGGATTGGTAGTCCAATAGTAGCCCACTCATCTCCACGTGGGCACCACAGCAGGCTATCAGAGTTCTGTTCCTCTGTTCATGTAGTAAGTGACGTGCTTTCACCTATGTCCTGTCTACAAAAGATGTCAGTGTTGGCCTGGCATGTTTTACTATGATTTGAGTGGCCTAAAGAAATTACTTGGAAAGCAGCAGATGCCTTCAGAAAAGAGGGAAAGAGGAAAAAAAAATAGATTCAAAGAGGAGAAGAAGAGAAAAAGGAGGCTCAGGGGAGACCTTATTGCTCTCTACAACTATCTGAAAGGAAGTGGGTGTCGGGCTCTTGTTCCACGTAACAAGCAATAGGTCAAGAGGAAATGGCCTCAAGTTGGGCCAAGGATGCTCTGAGTTGGATGTGAGGAAAAATTTTGTCACCAAAAGAGTGGTTAAGCATTGGAACATACTCTCCAGGGAAGTGCTGGAGTCACCATCGCTGGAAGTGTTTTAAAAAAAACAATGCAGATGTGGCACTTGGCGTGTGATTTAGTGGCCTTGGTGGGATTTGGCTGAAGGTTGGAATTGGTGATCTTGAAGGTCTTTTCCAACCTTAGTGATTCGATGATTCTATGATATTAACAAGTCAACTGGCCCAAGGAAATAGAAGTGCAACTCAGCAATGGTTGCCAACAAGCAGTCTTGTAAAACCCACCCAGGAAGATAATGCAGCTCCTCATGATCCTGCTCCTGTGGTGTTCCATCTTCTCTCCCTCTCTCTGCATTCCCCATTCCATATAAGAAATGTGCATTGCTGCCCAGTTCATTCAAATACAAGGCTCCCTAAATTAGCTTTTTTCATGCACATAAAATATGTATTGTCTCAGGAGGAACAAGAGACCAGACACTCAGAAATGTGCCGTGGGGTTTGTCACAGCCACAACTCAGAACAGGTGCTCCAGGCGAGTTGATCACTAGTGTTTCACCCAGGTAATTGTTTACAACACCCAGATAACTGTCTGTGGGATAATGGGCAACACACCAAAACCAGGCTATGAGCCATAACAGGAGAAAGTATTACAAGATGCTCACAGCCAAATTAAGATGTCAAAAGAAATTCCCAACTAATATGAAGACACTGAAAAAAGAGTCTTTGTTCCAGCACTGGTGCCTTTGCTTTGCTCCTGCCCCCATGCTGGCCATTTGGATCAACTTCCTTTAAGGGAACTGTACAGAAAACACATGGAATATGTGAGAACTCAGGAGGATTTAGCAATTTTGGGAAAGAGTAACAGTTCTTAAATACCTCACTGCAATTAACCAAGGGCCAGAAATGTGAGAAAATCTCTGAAGAATTAATCAGGAATCAACAGCAGTTTGCCTTGACAGCAAAGGCGGATGGATGAAATCAAACAGCTCCCCCCAAAATGGCTTCTGAGTAAGAGTGAAAAACATAACGAGGAAGAACAGGCTCTGGATAAATCTACATTTTGTTGAGGAAAATAAAAAAGCAAATGTCAGTAGGAAGGGGAAAAAAAAAAAGAAAAAAGCCTGTTTCCTGTCTGGTCATCACTGGGCACACATTTGCCTGCAAGGGCAGGGAGAGTAGAGATGCCAGGACAGCAGCCCTGGCTTAGAGGGGCAAAGAAGGAGTGGGATTGACTCTTGACTCTCACCAGACACTAAAAGTCCCTTAGGCCAGCTGGTACAAGAGGATGAAACAAAAAAAGCTCAGTGGACTGCTAGACTGCGTCCAGAGAAGGGCAATGGAGTTGGGAAGGGTCTGGAGCACCAGGAGAGGCTGAGGGAGCTGGGGGGGCTCAGCCTGGAGAAAAGGAGGCTCGGGGGGACCTTCTCACTCTCTCCAACTCTCTGACAGGAGGGGAGAGCCAGGTGGGGGTTGGGCTCTGCTCCCAGGGAACAAAGGACAGGACAAAGGGAAATGGCCTCAAGTTGCACCAGGGGAGGTTCAGATTGGGTATTATGGAAAATTTCTTCACTGTTAGGGTGGTCAGGCATTGGCACAGGCTGTCCAGGGCAGTGGTAGAATCAACCATCCCTGGAAGTGTTCAAAACACATGTAGGTGTGGCACTTAGGGACAGGGTTTAGTGGTGGATTTGACAGTCACTGGTTGGACTCCATGATCTCACAAGGATTTGTGCATCTACAGCTTTTGCAAACAGTCCTCAGAGTTAAACCAGGGGCCTAAGTTGGAAGGGATGGAGCTCTTGAGAAGGGCACAAATTCCACATGGCCAATGCCAGAGCAGAGCTGAAAAGCAAATGAAGATGCTGCAAATCGATCCATGGCCAAAGCTCACAGTGGTCAGTGAGGAAGCACAGAGGAATACTCCACTCCTCAGTTCCAGGACCTGCAGAAGCTCTGTGCTTCCACAGAAAAGAGCTGATCCCAGCGAGAAGGTGCAAGTTGTACTCACTAGGTATCAGTGAAAATAGCTCCCTGCAATTTTATGTTATTGTTATGGTATAAATTTTAAATTTGAATTTAAATTTTAAATTCAGCTGAAATGTTAGAGCAGAGGAATGCCTACTGGGTGAGGGCAGAGCAGCTGAAGCTGAAGTCTTCTTTGCAAAGAGAAAGTTTTACAAGAGAAGCTGTGAGAGTTGATATTACCCAGTTGTTATTGAAGGAATCATATTATTTCTTGATGACAAGGAAACAATGCAACTGCTGGCAATAAATGTTTTTAAGCTGACCTATGGGCTTCTGCAATCTTATGTCTTGCAGAAAGCTGAAAAAGGGGTAAGTTCCAGAAATAGACTCGAAGTCCCCAGAGAGCTGATGCTGATGGAGAGACCAATCAGCATTTAAATGACTCAGTGAGGTGATTTGTTTGTCCTAGGAGGAAAATGCTCCATCCTAAGTATCATAGAGATTTTTAAAAAGTTATTGTATGCTTAAGGGAGATGGTGTTTGTTGATATTTTGGAAACATACCTGAACATGGAAATTCTCCTTCAATAAATTTTGTGTGATGGTATATGGTTTAATTGCCACAACCTAAGAGATGAGAAAGGGATGCCTCACATGGCAGTAAATGACACACAATGATGATACAAAATCAGAGCAAGACTGCAATGAGTGACAAATTCTGTCCCCAACATTTTTTTAAACCTAAGCAATTTTTCTTTCTTCAATTTGTTTTATTTTCGCAACTATTTTTGACTAAGTGGCAGGACTGCCTAAAGCTTTGATCACTGAAGTAGCAACACAGAGCAGCACCCTGCCCACAGGGTGACCTCACAGTCACTTGCAGACTCGGCAGTAAGGAGAGGGCTGGGAGCTCTTCTCCTACTGCAAGAACTGGAAAATTTTGGGGCAGCAGCTCCACAGCAAGACATACCAGGGTGAGAAAGGAGGATAAATATTCAGGGAAATCACGTAAAACAAGTGTTTCCCACGGATAATACATGTATCTGTTACACCCAGGCAGATGTACCCTTCAGGTCACAGAGGCTGTTCCACAGCCCACGTCCGTGTTCATCTCGCTGTGGGACCGACTTTCGTTAACAAAGGAACCAACTGATAACGTTCAGCTCTGCTCTTGCCCTGACATGGTTATTCCTTAGTTCTTCCTAATGACTGTTCAGTTCCTTCCTTCTCAGGAGCCACTCCTAATTCTCTTCTGTTCAGGTTGGATAATGAGTCACTGACTTTAATACCAATCACTGTTAACCCTTCCCTTACACAACCAGCATCTGGGAACAGTGAAATGTGTTGTGTCTCAGTGCTGAGGGAGAAGATTGATGATTCCTGCAGGCTTTCTGCTGCTGGTTGATGAAAAAACACCTTGTTTGCCTTGTGCCTTTGATTAATTGCTCTCTAAATCTAGTGTAGTCCACCTACTTCACAGAGTAATTTTGTTTTCCATAAATTTCACTTCTTTTCCTTTGTCATTGTCTGGTCAAAGTTTTAGTTTGTGTCAAATAACTTCTGGAAGCACCTTGTTTGCCGTTGTGCTTTTCCTCTCTCTTTTCTCTGGGGAGGGTGGGTCATGTTTGTGGCTGGGCAGTTCCACTGAGCCTCCCTGACTCCACAGGAAGAGTCAGGATGGTAACAGCCAGGCTCCTGGTCACACATGTTTTCTGGGCTAGTTTCCTTCTTAAACAACAACAAAACAAAAAAACCACCCATGAGTAAATTTATCATCTTTTATTTACGGATGATGTGCCATTCCTAAAACTACTGAGCCTAAAGATCCTGTGAGACTATTAACAACAGCAATTGAATTCTTCTTGACTCAGCTACCGATCACTTACAGCTTAGGGAATGGCCTGTTTGTGATCAAACTCTGCACTGTTAGAGCATTGAATATGTGTAGGCCTGTCAGATCACCCGCTTTTAGGCACCTCTTGTATGGCAGTACTTGCTGTTTTGATGAAATTTTGGTGATTTTGGGGATATTTGGATTTCTAGGTTCTTTCTTCTTGATCCGCTTTCCTTCTATTAGCACTGCTGACGTACTATCATATTTTTTGTGTCCTTCAAAGTGTTCTACAGTGTTTTATTATTTTGATGTTATCAAAACACGTCTATTCTGGTAGGAGAATCTAAGAGTTCTAAGGGAATGGTAGTTTGGAAAGAGATCAGGCTATTTACATAGGAAACCACGCTCTCAGATTACTGCAAAAACAGATTTTTAAGAAGAAACGTACACTTCTCATGATTACTTCCACAGTTTTTTCAGTATTCTTTATTCCACCATCCTGATGCTGCACCAGTCGGCCTCGGATGCACATCCCTGGCGCCTGCCAGCGAGCCAGCCCACTCCTGCTGCAACAGCTATTCCCTGCTGGGAATATTTACTGTGGGTGCCAATCCAGCCTGACTGAAACCTCATTAACAATACGCTTTTTCCTGATTAATAAAATATTAATGTGAACATACAGCATCAGCAGCTTGACATTTTCTGTAGTTTTCCAACACCTGCACAGCACAGAACTGCTCAGGCGCTGTGATATCACTGCAATGACGAACTTGCAGGCAACTTCTGATGCTTGGGGACAGCCCTCATCTTGGTCTTTTAAAAAATAATTTCATCTGGTAAAACTGCAGACAGATAATTCCTCACTGCCTGTGCAGCAAAGAGTAGGTCTCTTGCCCAATAATCAATATTTATGCTCATTTATGGGTTTCTTCCCCAACAATTGATACTTATGCTCATTTACCAATTGTGGCAGCAGTGCAAACAGCCACTTTAAACTTGTCCAAGGTGGAAAGGCCATCAAAATCGTTTAGGGAAGTGATTGTCTCTCTCTACTCTGCAGTGGTGTGGCCCCACCTCGAGTCTTGCGTGCAGTTGTAGGTGCCAAAATACAAGAAGGATCTAAAGCTATTAGAGAGCATCCAAAGGAGAGCAATTAAGATGGTGAAGGGCCTGGAGGGGCCATAGGAGGAGCAGCTGAGGGCACTTGGTCTGTTCAGTCTGGAGGAGACAGGTCAGACCTCACCGGGGTCTGCAGTTTCCTCACGAGGGGCAGCGGAGGGGCAGCTCCGACCTCTGCTCTGTGTGAGCAGGGAGAGGACCCAGGAAAAGGCTGGAGCTGTGTTAGGGCAGGTTTAGGCTGGATATCAGGTAGAGGTTCTTCCCCCAGAGGGTAGCTGGGCACTGACCAGGCTCCCCAGGGCAGCTGCCACAGCCCCAAGGCTGCCAGAGCTCCAGGAGGGTTTGGACAACGCTCTCAGGGGCAGGGTGGGATTGTTGGGGTGTCCAGTCAAACCCGGCCAGGGGTTGGACTGGATGATCCCTGTGGGTCCCTTCCAGCTCAGGATATTCTACGATCTGGGGGCTTTCCCAGCAGCAGCGAACGCTCAGCGGGTGCGGCCGGGCCAGGCCGGCCCATTCGCCGGTCACTGCCGGGTCTGTGCGCGGGGGAAGGCGCCGTTCCCAGGCCGGGCGCGGCCCCGCGGCTCCTCGGCCCGACCCGAACCCATGCGGGGGCGCTTCTGCCGCCCCGTCACGACCGAGGGTCTCCGAGCAACAGGTGCCCGGGACGCCGCTTCCCCGGGCCGGTCCCGCCGCGGGGCTGAGGAGCCGCCGCTGCCCGGGAACGCCCGGCGGCACCGCCGGATCCCCGCCGGTGCTGCCCCGGCTCCCGTCCCGGGTCCCCCCGGGTCCCCCCGCCGCCGCTCCCGCCCCCGGCCCCCTCCCCTTCCCCGCCACTCGCTTCCGCCGCGCTCCCGCGCATGCCCGGGTTATGCAACGGCCGCGGCGGGCGGGCCGGGCCGGGCAGGAGCCGCAGGGCAGGGCAGGGCAGGGGGGCCCTGAGGGGCTGCGGGCACCGGGCACAGGCGGCGGCTCCGAGGCCGCTCCGCTCCCTCCGCCGCGCTCCCGCCGCGGCCCCGCGCGGTGTGTGAGTGGCAGCGGCGCGGCCGCCAAGTCCCGCCCGTTCCGCTCTCGCTGCCGCAGGCGGCGGCAGCGGCGGGTTGGCTTCCTGCGCGCCCGGCCGCTCCCCCGCCCCCCGGCAGTCGGAGCCGCAGCCGCCCGGATCCCCGAGCCATGGCTCTGTGAGCGCAGCACATGGCGGCCGCGGCAGCCATGAGCCCCCCACTAATCCATACAACTCCCCCCTGATCGGCCACCGACGGCAGCCAGCGCTCCCACCCGGCTCCACCGCTCCCACCGCCCGCCCGCCGCCGCCGCGCCGCCCGGCCCGAGCCCAGACCCCGCTGCCGCCGCCGCCGCCACCGCCGGGCCCCTGCTCGCCTGCCCGCCGCCGCCGCCCGGTCCTCACCATGGGAGTGCAGGGATTCCAGGACTACATCGAGAAGCACTGCCCCAGCGCCGTGGTGCCCGTCGAGCTGCAGAAGCTGGCGCGGGGCAGCCTCGTGGGTGGGGGCCGCCAGCGGCCCCCCCAGACCCCGCTGCGCCTCCTCATCGATGCCGACAACTGCCTGCACCGGCTCTACGGCGGCTTCTACACGGACTGGGTGAGCGGTGGGCAGTGGAACCACATGCTGGGCTACCTGGCGGCCCTGGCCAAGGCCTGCTTCAACGGGAACATCGAGCTCTTCGTCTTCTTCAACGGCGCCCTGGAGAAGGCCCGGCTGCACGAGTGGGTGAAGCGCCAGGGCAACGAGCGCCAGACGGCGCAGCAGATCGTCAGCCACGTCCAGAACAAGGGCACCCCGCCGCCCAAGGTCTGGTTCCTGCCGCCCGTCTGCATGGCGCACTGCATCCGCCTGGCCCTCATCCGCTTCCACATCAAGGTGAGGAGGAGCCCGGGGGTCCCGGCGCCCCCTCCCCGCCGCTCCCCCTCGGCCGCTCCAAGATGGCAGCGGGGGCTGCCCGCGGGGGAGGGGGGGCACCGTCCGCCGCTCCCCTCAGCGCCTCAAAATGTCGCCCGGACCAGCGGGGGCGGCACAACTTTCGGCGGCCTCAATCCCCGGGGGATTTCGGCTGATTTCCAGGGCGCTGCCCGCCGCCCCGCCGAGGCCGGAGGCCGAGAGGCCTTGGCGGGGTGAGCGGCAGCGCCCGTGGCCCGGCCCGGCCCGGCAGCAGGGCGGCTTCTGCCTCCATGTTCTTTCGCTCCCTTGACTCAAAATGTCCCTTCTTGCCTTGTGGGCTGTGGTACCGCAGGGGAGAGCGGGTGAGCGAAAAGCATCTCTGTAGTTAATTACTGAGAGTAGGGGGAAAAATAATTAATCAGTTTAGTTCTCGCGCAGGGTGGATCTGCAACAAGTTCCCGGCTGAGGCGAGGTGTTTAAACTTGGGCTGGAGGGGAAATGGCTCGCTGCGAAAAGCACAGAGGTGCAGTTTCGGCTTTATGGAGGTTTTTGTGTTTTGCTCAGTGTTTTCCCAGTATCAACAAGCGTTTAAAATCAGGCGTAGAATAACTCTCACCTTACTCCGTAACAGCAACACTTCCAGTTAGTGCAATCAGCAGCGCCGAGCTGACAGTCCCTCATTTAAACTTCTTATTTTAAGGGGCAGCCCCAGTTTTCTGGCCCCATAAACAGCCCTTCGTGCCGGATCTGGGCTCCATAGCCATCTTGCACTGGAAGGCCATGATTTCAAAGGTTGCAGGATATGACCACGTCGCATCTCTCCGCACGACGTTCCTGATTTACGATGGTTTCTGTTCAGCCGAGCGATTGTGTATATTGAAACACAAGACGCTGGAAAAACAAGCCCGGGGATGAAGCTGCAGTTTTAGGAGGTGCCTGCTCGCCTTCCTGCTGGGGAGGGAAGAGCAGCAGGAGGGAAGCACATACTCCTAGGCTTTATTATCCTAAATTACTTTTGTGTGTAGAAAAATATTATGTAACCTTCGGAGTTGCATGCTCGATCACTAGCAGCAGCTTAATGTTATTTGGCCTTTTGCCGGATTAGAAACACTCTGGCCGGGCTGCGGTCCTGGGGTACAGATGCCTCTCTCCGAGGAGCTCACCCCAGAGGTGACTTTGGGTGAAGTTTCTCATAGTTCTGCCAACGGGGCGGGAGCTGCTGTTGCTCCCTCGTAGTGCTCTGCTCACTGGGCCAGACCCATCCATGGAGGAACTCGGAGCTGGAGTGCAGCCACCCCGGGCTGGCAGCGGGTGTTCAGCGGTGGAAGTCCCATCCTGTTGCCGGGATTGGGTCACCAGGCCAGGGAGGGCCACCTCGTGAGTGGAACAAACTGGAAGCGGAGGCGAAGCTCGTTCTTGCAGGGCCCGTCGAGCTCTGCCAGGCACGATGCCTTGGGCTTGGCCTTGGTTAAAGTGAGGAGGTTACGGCTGTGTCTGCTGCAGTCGTGTGTTTGCCTGGCCAGCCTAGAAGCAGAATTGTGTGGGAATTTGCACGATAGCAAAAACGTACTCTCATTTGAACTTTTTGGGATTTTTTTGTAGCTAGGAAATACTTTTGTTCTTCAAGCAAAAAGTTTTAGGCCCCATGCAGTGAAGGTCTTTACCTTGATCTGTTTGTGGGTGTGTTATAAATCTTCCTTCATTTGTTATTGAGACTTAGAGATCATTTGTAAAAGCAATGAATGGAGTAAAATAAGAATATTGTTTTCTTTTAATGTATTGAAGTGGAGACTTGGTTTAATGCAATACTGAAATGCACAGTACCTGACAGGAAGGCAGCTAGTTTGATGTCAATGGGAATGTGGTGTTTGTAGCAGTTTTGTGGCATGTTGAACTGGCAGTTAGACCTGGCTCAGGTACCTTACATCCAAACCAAACTGCCACATTTGACACTGGTGTCACCTGTAGCACTTTGTTTACTTTCAAGCTTAGCTGCAGCATTAGCTCCTTTATGGTTTCTTGGTAACAGGCCTTATTCCTAATCTCTGGAAGCAGCCATAGGAGTACACATCATACCAAGTCCCTTTTCTGTCAGAAAAATACCCCAAACTCCCCAAATCCCCCTAAATACAACATCCTCCCAGTTTTGATGAAGAAGGTTTGTGGGGTGGGTATTTATGTCAGATTAGCCCTGGGAGTTGGTAGCTCATTACCAGATACTGGGGGTTTGGGGGGAGAGCTTGTGGCTGTTCACACCCCTGAGCCACCACCCTGCATGTCCAAACTGTGCTGGCTCTCCCCACTGCTCAGCTGTCCTGGGGATGGGAAAGGTATCAGCAATTCCCGTTTGATGCCTCATTTTTTCAGTTGTTGAGAAACTCTGTGGATAAATCTGGTTTTAATGGATTCATTTTCAGATTAGGAAGGATATTGCATGGTTATAGTGGTCACATGCATAATACACATCAAAGATACTGCTGAGCTTAAATCATGTTTCTTCTCTGCTTTTCTTCTTCTCTGACATGATTTATTATCTTTCTAAATCTGCTTTATTACATATATCTTTCTTTCTCTAAACCTTCCTCCAGTTTTATTCTTGCTCTCACTTTGACATAGCCCTCCTGATGGGCAAAGAGCAAATGCATCTTGGAGGTGTGATTTTTTATTTGCATGTATGGGTGATTTAAAAAATTTGCATATGCATAAGACAGTTGTTAAATTGTAGTGTTTTCTTGCTTTGTTTTGAGAAGTTGGGTTTGAGAATACTGATTGACTTTAAATATGAAACTTATTTTCATATTTTTAGGAAGCATTTGAGTCTTGAGTAGAAGATTTCTGTGTGAAGCTAGGGACAGGCTATGAATTTAATCTATTTTGGTAATTAGAGGGGAGAAAAAGAGTAATGTCTTCCATCCAGAGCAATTATAAATCACTCACAGATGGTTTCAGCAGGATGTAAAAATAACAGGTTCCTCCAGGTTATAACAAATATCCCGCGGGTTCTTAGCTTCATTGTGACCTGGTATTTTTCAGTTTGGGGGAAATAATTCTTACAAGAAACTTTTGAGTGAAGTAGGTTTGCTAAAATTTAAATATTTATGCAGTGGAGATCTTAACATTAATGCTTTGGGCAGGCTGTTTTGTTCTCAGTACCTAAAGGTGCTTGTGCCCATTTACTCAGGCAGGATTCTCTCCTGAGCCAGCACTGTTAGTGTTTACCCAAGATTTTAGACTTGAAAATGATTCCAAACTCCTGGCTGTGATTTCCCCCGTGTCCCCCTCCCTGGGTTGGTTTTGAACCCTGCACATTGCCTGGGTATGTCTGTGTTTGTGAGAGCCACGAGATATTTCTGACTCTCATCTTGGTAGAGTTTTACGGGGTGGGTTAACTGTACTTTGGTAAATACAGCTCCTTTCCCTGTGATGGTTCAGTTATTTGAACATGGATTCTGGTGTTCCCTGAACAGCCAGCAGCTTGGAGCTCTGTGAAACAGGGAGGGACCTGGGGGCTGTGGAGGTAGAGGAAGTAGCTCAGAGGAGATGAGAGTTAGCACACCGAGCTTCCTCTTGTGTTATCTGCACCCGTGTCACACCTAGTGCTGCAGGAGGAGTTCTCACTTGTTTTTTTATAGTTCATGGGTCTTTGTTGTGCATGCAGAGAGGTTGAGTTTAGATGTATTAGTATAATTGAAATCTATCTACCCTTAATTAAAAAAACGTCAGAGGGATTTTTCTAATTTAAAACCTGTGAAGACTGGGGCCTGCAGGTGGGATGAAGCCTAAGTTGCCCTCCTTTAGTTAGGAACTGTGTAGATCTGATGTCTTTAAATTCTTCCAAAGATGTTTATGGTTTCTCTCATGCCTTGTGCTGGGGATAGCATCATTGTTAGAAAATAAATACCTGTGTTTTTTTCATGAACAAAGTAAATTTGAAAAACACTCCATCGAGGAAGTTCCTGAAGAAGTAACATTTTCTGAAGACTACAGGTGGTAGGATTAGGAGGAGGGAGAGCTTAGTGAGCTGGTGTTTGATCAGGAACATCACAGGCAAGGCACTGGCTGTTCTGCTGCTCAGGATTTAGCTTGGAAGGGAACATCTCATGAAGGTACGTGAGAGAAGCAAAATTTGACATACCTCCCTGGAATACCATAATTCAGCATCAGGTTCAAGTGCAAGGCATGAGTAGAAGAAGAAGGGTCTCTGTTAACTTGCTGTGAATGACTAAAGGGGCTGCTGGATAGGGCTGTAGAGTTTGAGACCCTCTCTCCTGTTCTGCAGAGGATATAAATGGCCTGGCTGGCACTGTGGCTGTAGTTATTCATGCGTGCTGTGGAGAGTGAGGCTAATAGTTTTGTACTGATCTATTTTGGGATAGTTTGCTATCTACAGTGTTGTTCAAATGGAATACTCGGTGAGGGGAGGTTACACCAACACCCAGCTTGCAAGGGGGTTTCCAAATCACCATGTCTGATGTGTGGATGGTGGAAGCATTAGGGATCCAAAGCCCTCAGCTGGCTGGAGTGGTGTGTGTGCACACTGGAGTTGTAGCAGTTCCTGATGGTGTGTAGGAATGCAGGACGGCACGGGCTGACCTGTCCTCATAGGGGTTTTTGGTTTCAGTATAAGTTTCTTGATAAGAAAGGGTTGCTTTTGTATTTCCAGCATTAGGAATTGGCCCATTTCTCCCTGCACAACATGTCTGTTCGAGTCATCTGATTGCCGTAGCCTAAAATATGTGCTTTGCTAGGCAACAGGAGTGGAGAGGTGAAGTTTGGGCTATAAACTCAAAGCAGTTTGCACCATCAGACACAGCTGTGTGTGAAAGGATAGGATGAAAGTGGAAAGAGGAAAAAACTTGGCTTAACACAGCGAGGTGGGCATTTGAAAAGTTGAGAAAGTTACCTCTGTTCATCCAGGGTTGTGTTTGGCTCTTTTACAAAAGGGTCAAAAAACTTTGAAAGGGATCATGGGTTTGCTTGATCCTGGGGGGCACCTTGGTGTGCTGAGCTGCTGGAGTACCCACAGCCTTAAGGCTTTCCCCATGAGTGGGACAGACAGTGGTACAGTAATACCTTTAGAGTTTCTGTCATAAACAGTGCCTTCAGATGAGTTCAGCAGTACAGAATCCACTGCAATGTGGGGGCTTCCAGGAGTGTGTGCTGGGCTTCTGAGCACTCCCTCTGTCCTGTCCATGTGTGCTGCGTCACTGGATTGCTTTAATTACTTCAAATATACCTCGAGTGTCTTAAATACTCATGTATAGTTTCAGAAAGACCCTCTGTATCGTAATAGTTGTGATAAATCAGTGCTGCCATTTACACTGGAGCTAATTGCTCTGTCTTCCACTATAGGTTGCACAGAGCATTGAGGATCATCATCAAGAAGTAATTGCTTTCTGCAGAGAAAAAGGTTTCCATGGTTTGGTTGCATATGACTCCGATTATGCATTGTGCAACATCCCTTACTATTTCAGTGCCCATGCCCTAAAACTGAGCCGGAATGGGAAAAGCCTCACAACAAGCCAATACCTAATGCATGAAGTTGCCAAGCAACTGGACCTGAATCCAAATCGCTTTCCTATTTTTGCTGCTCTTTTAGGTAAGTGAAGATGCTGCTAGTCAGCCTTACGATTTCAGTGTCTATTAACTGCTTTAAACTAACATGTGTGTAATTTGACAGAACACCTGGGGAAAGGCATCCCTTTGTTCCAGACATTCCTGCCGTGGACTGGATGTGTGTTTATGAGGTCAGACATGCCCAATTTGTAGAGACCTGCGAGCAATGCAAATTGTGGCTGTCTAGAAAGAAGAGTTGAAAGTAGGGATTTGGCAGAGCTCTGCCTGGCCAAAATGTTCTCTGTGGATGGGGGGAAATCGGGACAGTTGTGGTTCTACTAGTTTGGGTCCTGTATAGTATTGAGGTCTAGTTTCAATGATACACTTTCCAGACTGGAAGTATACTTCTGTCCCGAATTCCACCTAAAAATAACACCAATGGAGTGAAGGTGTTTGGGTTGCAGAGCCTCTTTTTTCCCCTCTGAAATGAGTGTTGGACAAATATGGCAGCACGTCAGCTGCACCACCAGTATATTGTACTGTATAATTGAGTGAAACTCCACATTTCTGAAAACATGGTTGACTGACATCGTACCAGTCCTTTGGTTTGGTCTGACTACTTTCTTAGCACTCCTGCTTCTCATGCTCAGTGGTGTGGGATCTGTAAGGAGCATAGGTGGGAATGTCTCCAGTTTCACATTTCTGCTTAAATGGAAAAATTTTAACACACTCTATTTCCATAGCAGTGGTAGAGAATAACTGTTGTAATCTCTCAGATGGAAGAGTGAATTAATTACTGACAAAGTTGACTCCAATGAATAAGATTTATTTGGAACAGCATTCTAACTGCTTTTTGGGAGCAGCCATGTTCTTGTCATGCTGTGCCAACAAACTAAGAAAACTGGATTTTCTTTTTCTTTTCTTCCTGACTTTGTGTTTCAGTGTTGGTACATGATAGAGGAATAAAACTTCTCCTTTGAAAGCTGTGAATGAGAGAGGCTATGTGTTACTGCTTTAAAATACTAATATTTTAGTAGTCTTTAATATTGTTTCCAGTCCAGACAGGCATCTTCCATGTTAAGAAGGAAAGAACCAAGGGATCTTGCAGTAGAAAGCCACAAGTATTTGACTGGTTGGAGTTGCTTTTTATCAGTGTGTGCTTTTCCTGCCTGCACAGGTGTAGGGAGGGCAGGCAGAGGGTTGGCTGAGCTGCCATTGCAGGAATTGCATGACAGACTACTATTGCTTGGCTTTGTTATGCAGTCTATAAATAAGTTGGTGCATGCCAGTTCAGTGAGTAAGAATTACTGCTGGAAAAGCAGTTTCCCCATTGCAGATATGTTTTTTTGGAGTTCATGGGAAGTACACAGGAATGGCATGGCTTTAATTCATCACACAGCCCCAGCTGCATGGCCTGCTGAGGCTTTGCTTGGTTATATCAAACAAGAGGTGAGAAAAGTTCTGGTAAAGTTTCTGAAGGGTTTGCAGTTTTATGCAAGAAGCTCTTGAATGTTTTTCACTCTTGCTATCTTACATGACCAAATATTTTTCAACTTGCTCTTAGGAGAAAGAAATCTGAGGTCATTTCACATGACAACTAGAGAGAGATTTGGTAGCTTTTTCCACCACCCTCCCCCACCAAATTGGTACAAAGGTTAAAAAAAACCCAGTTCAGATATGAGTTTAGTTCTGGGTATTCCTTTGCATTTATTGTCTGTGTGTGTGTTCAGTATGAGTAAGCAGAATAAAGTTCATGGGGTTAGAACAGAAAGCTGCTCAAGAGGTAGGTCTTCCTGCACTCGGGGCTTTTGTGTTATTTTTGTGTGAGTGAGTTTTAGGAACCCTAGGTATTTGGGATAGGAAGTGATTATATAAGCTGACAACAAACAGATACAGTTTGACTTAAAGTACTTGCAACATGTTTTCACTTTTGCAATCTTGGTAATATAGTAACTTTTTTTCAAATAAAACACTAAGTGCCTATGGGCACATAGTTGTGCATGGAAGGTGTTTAAATTAGGGTAGCTCATTCAGATCTAAGTTTTTATATTTTTATTGAATATCTAAGGACTTGTCTGGCTTCACAGGTTATTCTGCCTTTGCTCCTGTGGCTTCGTTTTAGTCCTGATAAGTAGAATAAAGAAATGGGAAGGAGTGAGTGATAGTTTATGACATGGAAGGGCACATGAATTTTTTGCTGGGTTCAGCAATGTAACTCCCCATGCCAGTACTTCATGTAGGAATAAAATAACGTATTCTGAAATAATGACAGTTAAGCTGCTGCTTTAATGTTTGCAGTTCAGAAGGCCCAAACTATGACAATAACTGTAATATCCATATTCAACTTCAGGGCTTCTGTTTCCCCGTATCCAGAAAACTCAAATTTCTTTATACTCAGATACTTTCTTGTCATTAACTCCAAGGGGCAGTTTGGGGATGCTGAAAGAGGAAAAACATCCTGAAAGTTTCAGCCTCCCATTGAGCAGTTGGAGAAGCCTGAGGAATGGCACTGACCTGGGCAGCTACAAAAGTGTTCTCAGTGGCAAGTGATTTGGGATTGAGCTTTTCAGGGATAAAGTGTCTATTGAAGTGTTGCAGCAAAATGTTTTTATGACTGTACCAGCTAGGCAAACTTTTAAAGCTTGCTTTCTGAGGAGGTTCTGTGTACACTGTGCTTGGTTCATTTGGTTTATAGTTTTTTCCTTCTTCCAGCTTTTCATGCAGAAGGGGTTTGTAGTTGTAGCTTTATAATATAAGGAGTATCCTTGGCATGGACAGTTAAAATATGGTCTGGGCACTGCATCCTCTGAGAGTGTGCTCTTAAAAATTTCTCTTCTAACTGGTGCTGGTATAAACAGGGAGTTGATTTGGGTTCTTTTGTAAATTTTGACTCAAATACTTCAGAATAATTTAAAGAAAGAAAAGCAGTCCAAGCTTCAGCAGTAGAAAAACAAACCCAGTGTGAGGCATAGGGCTGTAATTCAGTGAAGTCTTTAGAAAGGGCAGTAGCTTCAATTAGTATCTAATTGCTTTTAAAAAAACTAAGGCATATACTATAATAAGCCATTAAAATGGGAAAAATCAATATATGTTGAGGTTGTTCAGCCAGGTCAAGAAATAGAGGTTGCTTACGTAACGCTGATCTCTTTCCCACTGTGACAGCACTTTGTAACGTGTTTAGTTATGGAATCACATTCTGTTTCTCAGGAAAGTTTTAGAACTACCTAAGGTAAGTACAGGCATCACTTCTTAGTTGGCCCACAAAAGACACTGCTGCACTTCAGCATCCTAAATCCTACACTTCAGTACGGGGTGAGAGCTGATCAAACAGTGATTTTATGTGTGTGCAGGGGGATGGAATTCACTGCAATGACAGATGGAGACCAAACAAAATTGAGGTTTTGGTGGAAGGGAGAGAAGCAATTGTAGCATCTGTAGGAGTTATTGTCCCAGTAGATTTTGTCAGACCTGTATTATAAAAACTGTTTAATCTTTCCTTGACTAGATTAGTGAGGATGTGGCTGTTTTATGCAAACTTGTTGAATCTTTTTGATGTGAGGTTAAAGTTTAGCTCCTAATGAATAAAAATGATAATATCTTCTTGCTGGAGGTCTGAGTAATGGGTAGAGTATTGATTGGACACAAAGACTTCTCTCTCCAAGAGGCATCACCAGGCAGGGGACAGCTTTCCTGGCTTTCACATGTTAAAGACCACTAAGAGCAAACTAGATGTTTACAAGCAAAATGTTAAGAAAGGAAACAATTGTTATAACGTTTGAAGAATCTTCTCATATTCTTTATGAACAATGCACTCACTACTAAGTTGCTACTTTATAAAACCAGGTGTAGAAAGTATCCTGAAGTTTTCTACCAGAGTTTTAAGAATATATCCTGTTTAGCTCTTTGTAAAGTTTGGATCCACAACCACTGGACTTAATAAGTAGTTGATTAGTTACATTTTTTATTAATTCAAATGTTTGAAATGTTTCCTAGTAAGAATTTTTTAGGTTTGTTGGTTTGGGGTTTTTTGTTTGTTTGTTGAGTGTGATGTGCTTTAGAAAAAAAACGATATGGGTGATCTTCCATTGAGTCTGAACAGTGTGGTAAATACAGTCTCTGTCCATGGAAACAACAAATTGATTTCCCAATTCCTTCGCTGCTGCCAGCCCAGGGTCCCATCTGACCTGGTCAGGTCCACAAAAGAAACTTCAGGAATTGGGAACCTGCTAAGTGTTGGATAAACCTGTGTTTAGATTGTGTTGAGGGTTGAATAAACCTGCCTGGTGCCTTGCTGCCTGACCCATGCTGCACAGGGGGCAGAGTGCAGATTCCAGAGGCAGCTCCCATGTGGATCAGTAAGGGCAGATGCTGGGATGCAGAAAGGGCCTTCCACTGTGTGTCAGGGGGCAATAGGATGTGTTCTTACACTGTTGCACCTGCACTATGAAATCCTGTTGACAATTCCCTGACAGGACACACCGACTGGGGTGGACCCGGTGTTGTCCCTGGCTCTGCTGCTGCTGTGAGTTGGTTTCATGGAAGAGTGCTCCTCACACACGGGGAAGTGGCTCTTGCTGCAGCAGCAGAATGCTAATTAGGGTTTTCTGGAGTAACAAAAAGCTATCTGCAAGTTTAATCTGTTAATCCTCTTGATGGGGAGTTGAGGGCCGATTGCAGATCTGTTAGCTGTATGTAGAAACTGTGTGTAACATTTTGAGATGTACTTAAATGAGTTCTGCATTATGTTCCAGGTAATCATATTCTACCTGATGAAGATTTGGCTTCCTTTCATTGGAGTTTACTTGGTCCAGAACATCCACTAGCTTCACTTAAGGTACAATTTTGATATAACCAGGAGCAATTGAGCTAAACCCAATTCTGTGCACGGAGCAGTGTGATGGGTTAGTTGAGAGCAGCTCTGCGAGGCCCCTGTGCTCAGTCACCCTCAGGTGTCCCAGTCCTGGCTTCAGAGGATACCTGGGGTCAGGAGCCTTACAAGGCTAAACTTAGCCTATGTGATCCCCCTCAGTGCCCTTCAGCTGCACGAGCCACAGCTCCAGTGTGGTTTGGCTTGGAGAATGCAGCTTCTTGCTCTCCTCTTTTGTTAAGAAGAGAGTTTTTTGTTTAGTCATGTTCTTCAGCTATCAAAAATAATGAGCTGTATATCTTCCTACCATCTTGTTTTATTGTCTGCTGCTCTGAATTTGTGGGTAATAGTCAGGTTTTGGTACTTAAAGTGTAAATGTCCTGGAGAATATGCTGCACAAGAAAGCCAAAGTGGCTTCAGTAGTTTTGAGGGGGGTGGTTTGAGACAAGTAACTTGTCTGATGCTCTTAGTTTACCATATGTGTGTTCTGCTGCTTCATCACACTTGCTCTGTGCATCTGCCAAGTAAATGGCTATAAAAGGGAAACTGGACACATCAGAGAATAGGATCATAGTGACCTTTCTCTGCCACAACAGATGTATCTATTTCCCTTTCTTCAAAGGTATACCAGGCAGCAAATAATCCGCTTTTTGTAAATGCTGCCTGAATGTTTTGTTATCTCTACAACAAAAGTTTATTAAGCCATGAGAAATTGTAACTTGTTTGACCAAATGTAGAATTTAAAAGCAGATTCCAGATTTTCAGCAGAATTTTTAGGACTTGCATGTGCATTTCTTAGTGACCAGCTGTGACATTTGTTACGCTCATCCCCTGTTTTGCTGCCGCTCCTGTGTTTAGGAAGGTAAGTGTCAGCACATTGCAGTGGCAAAACAAAACCTGCATGCATGTTTGCTACTTCCTTGTAAAACTTGAGGTGAAAAAACGAGAGAGTGTGCCTGTGTTTTCATTTCTTACTGAAAGGTTAAAATGTCAACTAGTGGTCAATAAACTTTCTGATGATACTTTTCTGTGGTCTAGGCTGAGTTGACTTGTTTGACAGCCAGTTCAGCATGTGACTTCAGACACTTAAACCTCCTGGAAAGCCCTCTAAATTTATACTGAATTACTTGAATGAGAATTGGGTATTTGTAATCTTTGCTTCTAGATGTACATTTTCAGTGGAAACACCACTGGGGCTCTGTAGCTGGTGTCTCAAGGAAATAAAGTGTGTTCCCGCAGAGTATCCCTGGGCCTCCTCAGGCAGTTCTTCCCTGATGTATTTCATCTGTTGGCCAATGTAATCAGATATGAAAGCAGTTTCCATTTGGCTGTTGGAGATTCCATGACAACTGCTGCACTGTTATCAGTGCAAAGCCTCAAATAAATGCCCTGACTGAGGGAAAGGCTTGCACAACACAGGATTTGTTGAATTTCACGGCAGCTTTGCTGCCAGTGCACAGCCCCAAACTGGCCACAGCACCTCTGTCTGCTGCCTGGTGATGGTGTCACATGGAAGGGCATGTCTGCAGCAACCCAGTCTTCATTAGTTACTGGTCATGGAACAACTGCTGCTTGTTTCTTTAGGTTCATAGTGCTCATGGTTTGAAATGATAACTTCTTTCAGGAGCTCAGTAATTGAGTTTAATTTCATTTGACACACTAGTATGTCAGTGATGTCATCACAGTTCTCTGTAGGGGCCTCTTCACTGTAGATGTGCACAGAGCAATATTTCTTGTAAATTTTATGAATGCTTAAAAAAACCTCAAAGACATTTGTATTAACCACAAGGCTGATAGCAGAGAGTAGTTCCAGAACAGTGCAAGCCTTCATGAAAACTGGAAATGGGGGGAAGTTGTTGTGTTTCCCCAGGATGTCCTTCCTGGGCTGTGCTTACAAACTTTGCTTTGTTGTGTCTATTTAGAGTTACAACAGTGTTCTCCATGCTTGGGAACCAAGATCTCTGATTCCACACCTCATT
Source organism: Manacus candei (assembly GCF_025592945.1). Classification (NCBI taxonomy): domain Eukaryota; kingdom Metazoa; phylum Chordata; class Aves; order Passeriformes; family Pipridae; genus Manacus; species Manacus candei. Next base: position 2,509,921 of record NW_026138084.1, read on the forward strand.
CAACTCGGGATTTAGAAAGCTTTTTCTCATTGAGTAAAGATTTTAATCTTCTGTCTCTAGGACAGTGTGATCTTGAGAATCAAAGCTGACAGATTCCATTCCAGTAGCTGAATTTGTTGCTTTTCAGGGAGAGCTGTGACAGTTAATAATATACAATTTATTTCGTGCATTCTCTCTCAATCTTTTATTATGCTGTAGCAAAATGTTACTTTTCCTACAAGCGAAGCTTTGCCAGTTCACCAGTGAGAAAGTGTAACTTAGAAAAGAAAGAACCAGCTTTGCTGATAGAAATTGCTGTGTCTGCTCAGGTGTCACCATGGGGAGGGGGGAAAAAAGCAAACCTGGGGAGATCTTACCTCTGTTTTAAAGAGGGACATGAGGTGAGGGTTGTTCGTCCAGGAACAGCTGAGTAGAAGTGGGAAAAAGGAAGGGAAATGGAAACCTGACTGAAGAATCCATACTTCACATCTGGAAGGAAATGACCCAAACAATCTCTATATGCTGCATGAAAAGCCTTTCAGGAGACACTGACAATTACCATCAGCTCAGCAGAACTGTGAAGGTTCCATGGCCAGATTTAAATGAAGAGATATGAATTGCTGTTGCTGCAAAAGGGAGAAGGAATCAAAAGCCATCCCTGTGAGCTGTTCTGAGTCAGGCTCTCATCTGTCCAAATGTCCCTGTGGAAACAGATAATGTATCTAACAAATGTGCAGACTTGGGCTTGTGTCCTGTCACCTGCCTGAGATCAGAGTTCACTGAAATGACCACCCCACTCAGGGGTTTGAAACAAGAAGGGAGTTGATTGACTTCCTGAGAAATCAGCTGACCTTGTTTGGAAGCCAGCATTATCGTGCTTTTTATTTGTGTGCTTTGGGATTTATCTTTTAAGACAAAGACAATTTGGTTCTTATTCTGGGAAAGCTGGTTACAGTATGGGGCTTCAAGATCAATGAATAATACTGTCAGAATGAGATTGGGAGGGCAGTTTCTTACCTCTGGAATAAATTAGTGCCTGTTTGGGAGCACAGACCACCGAAGAAGTGCTGAGTCTTCATTCACAAGGTAACCTTAGAAACAAGGCTTAATGCAGTCTCCCTTTGTGAGTAAGGAGAGTATGCAGGGAAACTCTGTCTCCTTGGTTGTTGCATCTCAGTGGGGAGGGATGGAGAGATGCTTCCACAAAGCAATCCAAAATACACAGATTAGGCTCCTTCTCTGAAGCGCTGTAGGAAATTCCTGTCTTACTCAGTTTGTTGACTTCAGAGGGTGTCTGCCAGAGGGACTAAGGTGTGAAGTAGATGCTTAGGTAATTTGCTGCTGTTCAGATAACAAAGGTAGTACTATTAAGATAGACTTCAAGTAAGTGACTTGTTGTTTGTGGGGTTTTTTGATGCTAAGGGTCATCATAATGCAGGTCAGAAAGCACCTCAGGAAGTTACTTAGTCCAACCTCCTGTGAAAAGTGTGGTCAGCTTGAGGTCAGAGCAGGTTGCTTAGGGCATTGCCTAGACTAGTCTTGGAAATCTCAGAGGTTGGAGGCTGCACAACCTGTCTGGGCAGCCTGCCCCGTGGTTTGACAGTCCCGACGGTGCAGATGCTTTGCCTGGCGTTCAGTCTGAGCCCATCTTGTTTCAGGCTATGTCTGGTGTCTCTTGCTCTTACACAACGCACTGCTGTGAAGAGCTGGCTCCGTGTGCTCACTCACCTTTCTGTGGGTACTGGAAGGCTGTATCTCCAAAGCCTTGTCTTTGCCAGGCTGAATGAGTGCCATTCCCTCAACCCCTTCTTGCAGAGCAACTGCTCCTAACTCCCTGACAATCTGGAGGCTTTCTGCAGAACCAGCTCAGCTGTTCTGACACCTGGCTGGAGCCCCAGCTGGGATGCAGTGCTCTGGAGGTGACCTGCCACATGCTGAGAGCAGGATCCCTGGATCTGCCACTGTGCTCCTGCTGCACAGCCCAGGGTGCACCTTGCTGGCTCCTGCTCCAGCTGCTGCTGCCTTCCAGGAGCCCCAGGTCCCTTTGGCACACCTCCAGCCTGGGGAGTAGCCAGGTTTATTCCTGCCCAGGTACGAGGCTTCGCTTTTGTGACCGTAGAATTTCTGAGGGCTCTGCCAGTTCGTCCCTCTGGCTTGTCAGGGTGTCCTGGATGGCAGCCCAGCCCTCGGGGTCGTGTGGTGTGCAGGGCTGTCACACAGGGCTCAGGGAAGTCTGTATCACATCTTTGGCTTGTGCTTCTGCTCTCCCCTTTGCTTTCTGACATAATTCTTGTTCCCTGCTTAGGTTTGGTTTTCTCCACGTCCTGTGTTTACAAATTGTTAGCAAACAATGCCCGTGCCCTGTGAATTATTGTTAAACAGAAAGAGGTCAGCTTCTCAGCCAGGATGGAGGGAGGAGGAGAGAGAATTTTTAATCAAATAAACCGATCTTCAGGGAAAAGCTGAGCTTTGCTGATCTGAGAGGATTTTAAGTCATCCAGGGAACTTCTTGCCTCTTCAGAAAACTTATCATTAGATCAGATGCACTACAAGCTCCTAAGATGAAGTATTTTTAACATTCAAAGGCTGATACAAGATCCAAACAGTTTGGTTGCTATCTCTAACAGAAACTACAAGGCAGAAATAACAAAACCCAGGCAATTTGTTGTAGTATCTTTCATATCTTCAGCCTTTTCTCTAGCCAGCAGGAAAAAAAATGTTTCCTATGTGTTGCCTCTGAACGTTTGAGGTCTCTTTTTTTCATGGTTTGAAAATAAAACTGAACCAATTATCTGTTTCCAGCAGGCACAGCAGTAAATGTGGTGTTGATTAGTTTCTAAAGGCTGCTTCCTGAAGACAGTGGGCAACTGGGGTGTTCCCAGCTTTTCCCAACTGTAGCTTAGGTACCTTCTACACTACCCTACTCATCCCATAGAGCTGGGCTTATGTGAGTCTGTTCTTTTCCAAAAAAGCCTTTTTGAAAGTTTATTTCAGCAAACCCAAGACGTTTTTATCTTGCACCTTCAGGGTTTGTGGTGTTACTGTCTGCCTCTCATTTTGACAAATACCTCTGTAGAATTCATGACCTTTCCCCACTTAATCTTCAGAGTGCACAAATAGGTCCCTTGTGATTTTTGTCAGTGCTCTGTCACAAACTGAAGGAGTCCTTTTACAACTAGCAAAGAAACCAGGCCCTTTTCAGGCGTCAGCTCTCCAACCCAGTCACCTCCCAGTGTGGGACCCACCCCCATGTTTGCCTTCCAAAATAGATTTTCCGTGTTGTTCTTTGTCTGAAACTTTTCTGTAGAGCATAAGGGAAAAAATAACTTCTAGGAAGAAATCTCTTCTAATGAGAAACTGGTAAAACATGCTGCTGCTTTTGTTCAGAAACACTTTGTGCAACACTAAAATTAAGTTTGAACCATGAACATGTGCTCTGTAACTTCTGCTGCAAGTCTGAATTTTCCCCATCCCTAATGCACAGTAAGACTTAGCCTGTATTTTAATGCACATGGGATTAGAAACATTCTTTATGATTCAGTATAAAATCTACAGTTTTGGATTTCTGGAAAGTTCCAAAATGAATAGAAATATTTTCCTCTTAATTATCAGGAAAGTACCCTTTATTTCACCACTTTCATTTTTGGCTTCTGTGTAGTGTAGGTCACGACACTCTTAGTTTTGAGGGTGTTCTCACATCTGCACTGGATGTCTTTGAAACAGAAGAAAAGAAAATCCAAATATCTGAAGTGTCTCTAGGTCTGTAAAACATACTTTGAGAAGGTCTCACTTCAGGAATTAAGAATATTCTCCAGTGAGGTCTTGAGGCTTTTTAGAGGCAGCTAAATGGGAGCAATATGTGAAGTGAGTCCTTGATAGGTCACACTTGAGCTCCACGTTCCCTGGGCCTGAGCTGAGCATTAGTGCCAGACTGATGTGATGTCTTCTCTTGGTGCCAGCTTTATATGGTTTATTCAATATTGCCACCTTGGAGATGATATAAATTAAGGGGAGATTGCTTACTCCTGTCATCCACTGTGTTCCCAAGCAGAGATTGCAGGAACACTCAGGGAGCAGCTCAGGGTTTCTGCAAGGGCTCTGCAGAGAGCACATCCAGCATGACACAGCCATGGGATGATTCAGCTGCTTTAGGGATGGGTAATTGTTACACATTCAAGGAAAATGGGAGGTGTTCAGCAACAGACTTGGATTACCAGGGAGAAGAAAATCTGTTCCTTCTGCTTCCAAAATGGGGGCAGAATGTTATCATCATTATTTGTCACTGTTAAGCTTACATGTGAATGTGATCTGTGTTTAGTATTGTGTATATTCAGAGTGCATGTTAGTGAAAATTTGGATTTTAGTATCTGAAATGGAAATAATTGCCCTACCACTGACTACACTAAACAGAACTGTTCTTAACTGTTCACTTTTCACAAGGGCATGGAGTGACAGGACAAGGAGGAATGGCCTTAACCTGAAGGAGGGCAGGTTTGAATTAGGTATTGGGAAGAAATTTTTCCCTGGGAGGGTGGGGAGGCCCTGGCACAGGTTGCCCAGAGAAGCTGTGGCTGCCCCATCCCTGGGAGTGTCCAAGGCCAGGCTGGACAGGGCTTGGAGCAACCTGGGCTGGTGGAAGGTGTCCCTGCCCATGGTAGGGGGTGGGACTGGATGATCCTTAAGTTGCCTTCCAACCCAAACCAGTCTGTTTCTATGTTTAATTTAGGCTTATAAAATACGTAGTTCATCTTTAGCAGAGGGTGACCAGGTATAGAATAAATATCCTGAGATTTGTAAAAAGTAGACATTAGGAGAAGGAAATTAATAAAAATGGGAATCTGGCAAAAATTCTATGGTTTGAATATGAAGAAGGCAATCTAAGAAATTGCATCATAAGTGGATCAAATAAGGGCAGGGAAGAAAATAATCACATATAGTAGACTCCATATATAATGAAAAGGGGTTGTGGTACAGGTTTTAAACTTGCAAAGATAAAACTCATGAAGTATTAATCAGAATTTTGCATAAACATTTCTGACAAGGCTGAATTGTGGTATTTTCTAGTAAAGTTTGATCCCTCTGTGTAGAATGCAGTAAGAATGTATAAAGATTTTTCATTTTTTTTATACCTTAAAAATAGAACTGTTAAATCGTAATAATGATCTCTCAAGTCTCGAATCGCTGAATTTTACAAAGACACAGATTAAAAGATGTTAACAGCAAGAACCTAGCTGCCCCTGTAGGCACAGGCAGAGCGCTCCAGAACTGTGCAGAGATTCCAGACAGAATTTTTAGAAAATCCTCAGGCTTCCTCTGAAATGTAGGACACGTATTTGGAGACCTCCTTTCTGCCCCTGCGAGAGTGTGCAGCACAAGGGACAGGAGCTGCTGGTGGTTGAGGAGCTTTGCAGACCCAGCTGGCAGCACCACTCCCTGCCTGGAATTTTGCAGTAGTCCAGGATGGTTCCATGACCTAAAGTTTCTGTACCCACTGTAGGATCACATGGAGTGTCACAGTAGTGATTCCCATAACACAGGCTGGGTAATCCCTAGTTTATTTTCAGGAGGAACCAAGTGAGTGTTGAGGTGGAAATCCAGTGTTTCCAGGACTATCCAGTTGTCCTCCTTTCTCCATGTGGACAAAAGAAGGAATCAGGCGAAAGAATGAGTCTAGAACTCCCTGGAATGGCACATCCACCTGGTTGCTGAGCTGCAGGAACCTCTGTTCATAGGGGCTTTGGATATTGTCCCACAAAGTTCTTCCAGCTCTTTCTTCTTGCTACAAAGTCCAAAGTGATTGTCACCTTTTCAGTCCGATGGCCTGAGTTAGTGACCAGTGAATCAATGGGAATTCAACATTTTCCTAACACCTTGGGAAGGCTGGACCCTGGGTTGTGATTTGTAGATGTATCTGTGGTCTCTGGGCCCAGGTCATAAACTCAAGGGGAACTTTTAATTTGCATTAAAGCACGTGTTTTTCATGCACTTAAAATCGTTGGTGAATGTGGGAGGCCAGACACATCTGGAATTGGATGGTGAAACATTAATGCTGGATATTGAAATTATTTTGTCAATGGAATTATCTTAAGAATTTCATCTGTGTCTGCAAAATAATAATCAGCCCTGTAACCATGTTGATATTGCCATCATAGCAACAAGAGAAACCCAGACATCCTTCTTGGCTGATGTATAATATAAAAGAAAAGTCATTTCTTGCCTGAGATGTTATGTGCTGTGAAGCTGTATCAGTGTATTCTGCTACAGATAATGAAATGCACAAAATCTGAAAACACTAATTATTAAACTATGTAATCTTCAAATAATTTTTAGGCCCATTTCCGTAGAACCTTGAAAATAAGTTTCTTGAAATGCTCCTTTTTTTTTTTTTTTTTTAAATTTGATTTTCAAATCCTCCGTTTTCTGTGCACACAGAGATCTTCCTGTTCCCAATGGGTCTTTTTCATCAATTCTGATATGACTTTACACTCAGAATATAAACTGTGTCAAAATATTTTCTGGCTTATATATGTGGATGTATGATGAAGATTATGGTGTATGATGAATTAGATGCAGCCTTTTGCACTAGAGGAAATGTCCAACTCGAAAGCAGTAAAGGAATCAGCATTGTTGAACTTTGTTTGTGGTTGGAGCTGGTATTTAACCAGCAGGTATTTACATAGAGCTGAAGTTTCACATATATAAAAATATACTGTACTTGTATGAGTCATCATTTAAGCCTTAAAAACAAAGTGGAATGCCCAAAAGTAATTAGATACTAAATCTGGCGACAGGGAATTTGTTGAATATATTGCCAGTAGGTCAAAGCCGAGCTCTGGGCTGTGTGCTGGTGGCCCTGGTGCTCATGCTGGTGTGTTTGTTTGCACAGGTAGGTGCTCATGCTGGTGTGTTTGTTTGCACAGGTAGGTGCTCATGCTGGTGTGTTTGTTTGCACAGGTACGTGCTCACCAGTTAGTTTTACCACCGTGTGACGTAGTGATCAAAGCCGTAGCCGACTACGTCCGGAACATTCAGGACACCACTGATTTGGATGCCATAGCAAAAGATGTTTTTCAACATTCACAGGTAAAGTATAAAGCCAAATACTGGTTTGCTTGGGTTTTCTAATTGATTGCGCTCTACATTTTTGTTGGAGAATTGCATTTGATGAAAACAGGGGTTTGATCAGTTGATAACAGGAATCTGTTACGCGATGGCTTAGCTGCCCTAATTTCATGTTCCATCTTTCTGAAGGTAAAAATACTGCATTTACTACTCTCAGTGCTTTAAATTCTTGATAACCAGAGGGGTTTGTAGCCTGGCTTTGTGCACTGCCTTTGAGAATGAGCAGTACATGAAGACTGTATGTTCAAGCCTTACCCCTACATGGAGTGACATAACATGTCTTGGGCTGGAGCAGTGCTGCAGTCCAAAGGAGGGTCCAAAGGCAATAATCCTGTGATATGGTGCATGTTAACTACTGTACAGACCTCCAGGTGACAAACCTGGATGTGCTCCTGACAGATCTTTTTTTTTTTCCTTATTTTAGTCTAGAACAGATGACAAAGTTACTCGGTTTAAGAGAGCGGTTGCTTATTACTCAGCAACTAATAAACCTATGCCATTTCATCCACCACATTACCTGGGTAAGTAATGACAGCAACCAGGCTTTTTGTTTTAACTAAAACCTGAGATAACCCGAAATCAGAAATAGCATTATTAGCAGGGTCTTACAGAAATGTTTGTATCCTCTGGCAATTCTCATTGACCTTCAAAGATGGGGTTTCAGAAGATTTTCACAGGATATGTGCTGAAGTTGTGTTCTTGCCCCAAAAAGAGGAGAACAACCTGGACTACTTTTCCTCTGGGGTATTCCATATCCATTCTGGCATTGGGACACTTGAGAGAATGATGCTGTGAACAACTAAATCTGATGTCCAGTCCCATTCATGAGGACAGTTCCTATTTCTGGTCATTAAAACATATTTTTTGTTTCTCACTGGACTTGCTGACATGTTTTAGAAATCTCTTTATAGTCTTTGATTTTTTGATGTCATAACATACCTGCTCAAATTGCAGCCACACTTGCTTGCCAGTTGTTCTGGCATTGCAGATTATTCTCAAGGCTTAAAAATTAACTGTGTGTTCACAGGATTTCCTGACCCTGTTCTTAACACTAAAATGTCACTTTAGGTGAAATTTTCTGAAGCTCTTCAGTTACCATACTGGTACACTGATACAGATTTCCCTGCTCGTATTTGAGGGGTGGGGTGTCTTTATTTGAATCCAAAGACCTACATTAAAGGATGTTAAGGCTACTCGAGGTCAAATGTTCAAATGGCAGAAAGTGTCAGCATTTTTTATCTGTCTGACGTTGGTTTTGGCAGCATCTTCATTATGACATCTTTTGGGCTTTTTTTTTTCTTTTAAGCTGCCTTTGATTCCCAGATAGAATAGGAATGTGCAGCAGTGAGAGATACAAAGACCTGAGAGAAGGTGAGACAAGTAAAATACACTTCACAAGCTACAAAGCATTTTTACTGAAAGGCAAAAATGAATAAAACTGACTTAAAGGCATATGAGAAAACAGTAATGCTAACAGAACAAGAATAAATAAACCATAGAAGCAAAAGGACAAACAGGATAACTTTTGTGTCAAATATTGAGTGTTTTCATGAGTGTTTGGTTTTTTCCTTTTTTTTTTTTTCTTTCTTTTCCCCTCCTCCCCTGCAATACAGCAGCCAGACCGAATCAGTTTGGTATGCCTGGGATAGTGCCACCATATGTTCCTTCTCAGATGCTTAACATTCCACAGACCTCACTACAAGCAAAACCTGTGGTAAGTTCAGTCTCTGCCCTGCTCCTTGGGAGAGGCCTACTGTGCTCAGCAAACTGAAATCCAGGTGGGAAAGGTGTAGCCAGCTTTTTTAGTGTAGGCGGTCACTGACTGAATGCTAAGAGGAGCTAAAGTGACACTACAAACTCAGATGGAACAATTTTGGTGGATGTTCAAGCTGGCTGAGTTTTAATGTGTACCTTTGGAAAAGGCCACTTGGTTAAAGAATGTATTTTGTTTTAAAAGCAAAGCCTTTTTGTTGCCTTCCCTCAAGAGGTCCCTTTATTTTAGGCCCAGCAGATGTCCAATCAGGGTGGGGCCCAAGGCCAGGGTCCATACCCATACAGCCTCTCTGAGCCAGCCATCACCTTGGAAACAGGTGGAAAAAGTCTTTCTGAGCAGAACAACTACAGTAACATTCCTCACGAAGGAAAACACACACCATTATACGAACGGTCTTCTCCAATAAATCCAGCTCAGAGTGGGAGCCCCAATCATGTGGATTCAACCTATTTTCCTGCCTCTTCTACATCTTCGTCCTCCGACAATGATGAAGGCAATGGGGGTGCAGTGAAGTAAGTTTCTCATGAGGATGTTTTTTTTACTCAGCTTCTGTTAAAATAAATTTCCTTTCAAAATTGTTTACTGGTATCCTGAAAGTAAGAATCATAGAATCAATCATAGAATACCCTGAGTTGGAAGAGACCCACAAGGATCATTGAAGTCCAAGTCCTGGTCCTGCAGAAATCTGCAAATCAGTGAAATGATAGACCTTAAAAAGATAGTTTTGGGTCACTGTGACTGTAGACAAATGCGTGGTTCAGTCTCATTACCGTGTTCCTTAAGCAGGAATTCAAAGCCAAATAATGTTGGGTGTTTTTCCACTCCTGCCCTTATGGTTTATTGAGAGAGTGAGGTTTTGGTAAATGTCATAAAGCCTTCCAGTTCTTTACTTTGTATAAAAGAAATATTCCTACCTCACAGTATAATTCATTAAAATTACAGTAGCTAAAAACTGTGGAACTTCACTGAACTTGCAGTGTTTACACTTCTTAAATTTGGGGATAATGTGGCTTTGCAAAGAAACCTGATGTGAATGTCAGAACTTTACCATTTTGGAAGTGACATAAAAGCCCTCATGGAGCAAAGCAGGAGTGAAGCTGGGTTTGCTCTTTTCTTCTTTACTGCACGAATATTTCTGACTGGAGCCAGGTGGGGGTCAGGCTCTGCTCCCAGGGAACAAGAGGAAATGGCCCCAAGCTGTGCCAGGGAGAAGTTCAGACTGGATATTAGGGAAAGGCTTCACTGAAAAGGCTGTCCAGCCCTGGCACAGGCTGCTTGGGGAGGTGATGGAGTCACCATTCCTGGAGGTGTTCTAAAAACGTGTAGATGTGGCCCTTGAGGACACGGTTTAATGGTGAACATGGTGTTGGTGCTGGGTTGATGGTTGGACTTGGTGATCTTAGAGGGCTTTTCCAGCCTTAATGATTCTGTGATTCTACAGGGTATTATATTTTGGATGTGTGTACAGTGATGTATGATTGCTTGGACTTTGATTTCTGATGCGTTCTATCAACTTTAAATATTATCCTGTGTTTTGCTTAGTAAATCAAGTAGGTTTGCATAGCTTCCATGCAGTGCAGAACTGGAAATGTGCCTGTATTAGAAAAAACACACTAAGGGATTTTTCAGCATTTTTTGTAGTGTTCCTTTTGCATTTTATGCAATAAATTCAGGCACTGAAATCTAGACATTTATATCATTTATATCATGGTTTGAAGAAAGTCTTCTAATTGAGAGAATTCCTTGGCATAGTGACAAATATTTAAAGATCAATCAAGAATGTTTCTTGTGTGAACATTATCTAGTCATCATAATATGCAGCTTTTAAATACGATCCAAATGTTCACATAGAGTAAATGAATAAATGTTGGTGTTCAAGTCTCTTCAAGACTCCTACAAATGGACATTTCTAATAGAAAACATCCCTTAAAATCAAAATAGTTCCAGACACCAAGGATTTATCCTACTGTCTCTTAAACTGGACTTTAATATGATGTTTTTCTTTCTGTCGTTCTTCAGCCATGTCAGTGGGAACAAAGTAGGCTGGGAAAAACCAGGAACCCAGTCAGAAAGTCAAACACGTGGAGAGCTGGGAGACCAAACAAAGGTATTTCCTGAAGTTCCAAACTGCACAGTTCATTATTTTGTGTTAAAGCTTTACAGCAAACTTCAAGGAGGATTTTCAATATCAATCCATAGGGTTTAGTGCAAACTTCTACACCTTTTTGTGAATTACGAAACAACAGCTTTAAAGTCCAGGAAAGAAGGACATTGTAGGATATACATAAAAATGAATATTAAATAGGATGTGTTAGAAAATACTGGATATAAACCAGAAACAAATCAATAACCTCGTTTGGCCCTTAGCCAACAATCTCACCCTCAGTGTTGTTCTCCAGGTTTGCAGTGGTGCATTAGTCAGATTTGTCAGGAAGGAGTGTAACAATCTGAGTGTCCATGGGGTCAGAGTCCGTGTCCTGTAACCCACAGTGCAGTAAGCACAGCTCACACACACATCAGTGTCAGCCACAGACCACAGGAGGTGCATTAAAGCTCAGCTGAGGAGACAAAAGTCCTTTGTGGTAGGAATTTCATGCAGTACATGTTAAAGGAGTTCCTTGAGACCAGTTACAGTGTATTGCTGCTTAGCTAGGCAAGGATGAGCTAGATAAGCCCTTGATAAAGACTTAACATTATTAAATTCCTTCAAGATTTCAAACCACTGTCAAATGGAGAATACAATGGTGTGTATTCCAAGTGTGATCCGTGTTTGGAAGGAGCATTCAGAGGATTTCACAGAAGAATCTGAGTTTGAAGGGACTTAGTATCTCCTGTGCCTTTTTGGTAGAGCTGTACAGCAACTGTTAATTGTGTCAAAACCACCAATCTTGAGTTAATTACACTGTAGACAAACAAAACATTTTCCCTGCATAGGAATTCCAGTAAACTTGGGCTTTGTGCTTAAAATCTCAGGCGGGTGATTTCATCCCTCAGCAGTTGTTATTTGTGCAGACCCTAATTCGTGCAGACCCTACCATAACTGTATCTGCCTGGGGATTAGTCACCGTATGCAAATGCTAATCTGAGCTATTCCATCCCTTTGATCTCTGCACTGTGCCATGTGTGCAGCCCTGTGGACCCCTGCCAGAGCCCAAGTGTGTCCCAGGGAGGAGCAGTGGCTGGGTTGGAGGAGCAATGGCTGGGTCAGACCCACTGCACAGCTCTGGCTGCATGTCCTGATAGACCCAAAATTAGAGCTGTACAGGTAGTGATTAAACTTCCCAATAGATGTTTGCACACAGGCTGACTTAAACGCATCCACTTTAATAGATAAATGCTCCTGAGCTTTACTTGCCAGTTTTTTTATTATCAAACCACTTCTTCAGCCTTCAGGAGCAGGAGAAGACAGTTGCATCTGTTGAGCAGGACAGGAAGAATTGTGAGTACATTTTATAGCTAAACTCATTTCCTAGAGAGGTGAATATTAGTGATTGATAAAAGAAGCAGTACTTCCTGAAGAAGTTACCCAGAGAAGCTGTGGCTGCCCCAGCCCTGGAAGTGTCCAAGGCCAGGTTGGACGGGACTTGGAGCAACCTGGGACAGTGGAAGGTGTCCCTGCCCATGGCAGGGGGTGAATGAGGTGGGCTTGGAAGTCCCTTCCAATCTGTGATTCTGTGAAGATTTCAGCTGAGTGAACTGTGTGAATTTCTGAGGCAAAGTGCTGAAAATTCAGCAGAGATCAGGCAGGTAGCAGCAATCTTGACGCTCCTTTCACTTGACTTAAATTCCTTGCAGTTGTCTCACAGCCCGATTCTACATGACAAAGGTAAGCTCATCTCATTTGGCTGGATGCATATTACTAAAAAAAAAAACCACCACCTTTTAACTGTGGTAGTTCCTCAGGCTGGGTGTTGGAATATCTTTGGAGCTGATCCAGAAGAAACTGGGTAGTGCAGATGTCGTGTAGGGTTTTTTTTCTCTTCTTCCCTGTGTGCCCCCAGTATTTGGTAGTTCTGTAAACTCCTCATGTGCTCCAGGATTGCTGACTTATAGTTGTTGGGGTAGTAGATGACAGAGGCAAAAATCTCTAACTTGATAAAGAAATATTTGATAATATAACAAAGATTTAATAGAGCTATGATAGCTCTTTTGTTTATAAAAGCAGCTGGTATTAGCATGTTGTGTTGGAAGTGTTGTGGTTTCCAAGTTTTAACCATTTTGTCATATATTTTCTTTTTTATAATTCAAAGGAATTCTAGGTTACCAACTAAAATGCAATCTTTTGGTAATATACTCTTTGATTGTGTGCTTAAAATGTCATCTGAAAATAATGTTGCCCTTTGATATTGTACTAGAGCCAGGTTTTACTACTGTACATGTTTTTGTAGAAGATTTTTGAAATCTGTGTGGGATTTTTTTGATGCTTGCATGCAGGTTTTTATTTTTCATGGACCTGAAGTGAACAAACTGAGCTTGTTTGGGCCTGTTTTTTATGTTACATATTCTGGGGGATTTCATGCTTTGGCCATTTTTCTTTTGGCTTTGCTTTTCAAGTCTAAGGAGGCACGTGAACTTCTTTACCCATATTGTGAAAATACGGATGATGGATGAAGTGATCAAATTTCAGTCCCAAAAGTTTTTACTATTGCTATAATAGTTTATGGACATAAAGGTAATATAAACTCTTAAGCTAAAACAAGCTTTCAGTTTTGAAGACCAGGCTTTTTAGGAATGAACTCTTCTTTTTTTGGTTGTATCTGTGAGGAATCAACATAAATCTTTAAAAAGGCTTGTTCACTGGGAGGTTTACAGTGTATTTTTACACATCAGATTTTTTCCATAAGTTTGGGAATTGCATTTCTAGAACAGGAATAAAATACCACTTTAATCTCGTGGTCGGAAAACATTGCCATTTTCTCTTACAGTCTTCTGAGACAAAAGAATTTTATGTTTAAAAACTAAACAGAACCCAGCAAACCTTTACAAGGCTTTTGAGTTCGAACACTGTGTGTTCTAAATGTTATCAAATGGAACTGTGTCCTTCTCCCTGCTCTATCTGGAACTGCGAGATGAGAAGGAATGTGTTCATGAAAGTCTGGATAAATTACACACTTTGAGACTGTCAGTTCACACACTGAGTTGGGAGTATCTTGGAAATACTGAGTTAAGAGGCCATTCACATGTCATTAAAAGGCCGTCAGTCCCCTTCTGTATTGTGCAGTTAAAAATTAAAGAGAATAGTAATTACTGTTGCTGTTAATAAGTTAAAGCTTTACCATAATATTTATTTTCTTGGTAATTTGCTGCTGCTAGCAAACACTGGCTGAAGGTTTCTATTTTCTGAAAACCTTGCAGCCAACTTTGGATAATGATTCTACACACTGCAACTGCATGATGTGAAGATTTACTGTTTTCATTGGGGGCGAGGGAGGAAATTTGCTGTTTCTCTTGGCTGATCTGCTGGTATGTTTCTGGACACATCCAAAGCACTTTATTTTGTATGTTCTGTTACAGGCAGAAGGTTCCTCTAGTGCTTCTTCAGGAAGTCAGGCAGCTGATGTCAAAGGGAATCAAACCAGTAATCCACAAATCCCATGCCTGTTGTCCATGCCCACCAGAAACCACATGGATATTACTACCCCTCCATTACCTCCAGTGGCACCTGAAGTGTTACGAGTGGCAGAGCACAGGCACAAGAAAGGGTTAATGTATCCCTACATCTTTCATGTCCTAACCAAGGTATGACATTTAAAAGTGAGGTACTGTGAGATAATGAGTCTGTGAAGATAATTGCTCTGGTGTTCCTGGCTAAAGAGTATCAGATTTTTACGTCCTTTTTAGTGCTCTGAATTCTGGTCCCTTTTTAGTCCTTCTGTTGTTCCAATAAGTATGAGAATACTATAATTAGAAGTGTTTACTTACAAAATAATTTTTTTCTGACTATATGTAGTATTTTTATATCTATAAGCATGTGTGTATATGTCTCTGTGTGTGTGTTTATGCAGAGTCCGTTTCCATCTAAAAATTCCTTCGTATGTGCTTTGGTGTCTGTGCCAAGTCTTTTCTATTTTCAGCATTCAGAAGTACTGAGATTGTTTTCCCTCCCAGTCTGATCCCTCACATCGTTGATAGCTGGCCCTGAGAGAAATAGAGCAGCTCTAAGAAATCCCTTTTGTACCAGCAGCAGCAAAATGGAACTGTCCCCACTCCTGTTAACCTTTATTCACCTTAAAAATCCACTTCAGGACTATAAGGACCACAGGCAGATCTGAAGTCCATCAAACCAAAAGTTGCTGTATAGAGGTTGAGGTTTGGATTTCCTATTTCCCATGTGTTTGTTTTGCACCACAGCTCGTGTTGCTGCTGTGTTCTTACACTTCTTTGTCGAAGAAAAGTGGAGAAGAATCAAAAGGTCTGTGAAGACCATCAATGCCAGTTCTGCTTCACACTTTGCATAGCCAAATATTCTTGGCATATTTAAATACTACTTCCTGTTTAATCATAGAATTGCAGAGTCATTTAGAAAAGATCTTTAAGATCAAGTCCAGCTGTTTACCCAGCACTGCCAAGGCCACCACTGAACCATGTCCCCAAGTGCCACATCTACATGTCTTTTAAATCCCTCCAGGAATGGTGACTGAGCATCCTGTGCCAGGGCTGAACAACCCTTTTGGTGAAGAAATTTTTCCTAATGTCTAAACCTCCCCTGATGCCACCTGAGGCTGTTTCCTCTCGTCCTCTCCCTTGTGCCCTGGGAGCAGAGCCCGACCTACCCCAGCTTCCCTCCTCTGGACACACTCCAGCACCTCAACATCTTTATTGTCGTGAGGGGCCCAAAACTCACCCCAGGATTTGAGGTGTGGCCTCACTAGTGCCCAGCACAGGGGGACAGTCCCTGCCCTGGGCCTGTGGCCACACCATGGCTGGTACAGCCCAGGTGCCCACCTGGGCACACCTGGGCTCACGTCCAGCTGCTGTCACCAGCACCCCCAGGGTTGTTTCTGCTCAGACACTTTCCAGCCGCTCTTCCCCATACCTGGAGCTGCAGGGGGTTGTTGTGACCCGAGTGCAGGACTGCAGGACTGTTGAACCTTGTGGTGCAATTATGGGGGTTCTTTAGAAATGGGCACGTAGAGGTGTTCCAGGTTATGTTGCTGTTATGCAGAGACACCTTTCAGACATGCCGTACACCTAAGGTAGTGTTGTCTGAGCTAAACCTGACAATATCCTACTGTAATCACTCTGAGATGTCACCTTAGGATTCCTTATTGGTATCATTTAAATGTTTGTGGGTTTTTTTTAAGAGAAAGTAGCACAATGGAGTGTTTTCTTGTCAGTGTTGAAAATAAAGGTTGATATTTGGGGGCAGTGCAGTGAAGTCAGTCATTTTCCAAGAATATTTTAACATGGTTGGATGTGCAAGTCACAGAAAACAGTGTTGCTGCTTTTCTGAGAGAAAAATGTTGGACGGTTCTTTCATGCTTTTTTTCTGAAAATGTATAAAATGCTAACATTTTATTTATGTGTATTCAAACCCAGCCTTACTCGGGTAATTCCCAGTTAGGATTTTTTTGGCCAGGTATTCTCACAGTGTTGTTTGTTGCTGTAAGTCCTCAGTAATGTTTCAAATCCTGCACGAAAAATTCAGACTGGTGTTTTTGGACAGCATGAATATTTTTTTAAAATAACTTCCTGAAATCTATATCAGCTTTAAATGTGCTTTGACTGTCTAAAAGCACATTAATCTATTTCCATGTGGGCTGTTTTTCTCTTCTAAGTGCCCATATTTGCAGATCACTATTTAGTTAATTCTCACATGCAGATAATCCAGACAAACAAACGTGTTTATAATGGAGAAAAGAAAGAGGAAAGCAACAGGAATGATCAGTCAGGGCTGGGAGGAGAAGAAGCAGGCTGGGGCAATCCTGCCCTGGTGTTACCTGCCCCGAGCTGAGATCCACGTTACTGCTGGATCACATCTGTCGTGACCAGCTGAGATGGATTTGGGAGCTGGATTGGGTTCCTGTGATACCTGAATGCTTTTTGTTCACTGTAACATGTCATATTTCTCTGCTTTCTTTCCTGCCAAAGGGTGAAATCAAAATCGCCGTTTCTATAGAAGATGAAGCCAACAAAGACCTGCCTCCTGCTGCTCTCCTGTATAGGCCAGTGCGTCAGTATGTTTACGGAGTCCTGTTTAGTTTGGCAGAAAGCAGAAAGAAAACTGAAAGGCTTGCTTTTAGAAAGAACAGACTTCCACCAGAATGTACGTACTGCAGAACCCACACTTTACTCCTCTTGCCTTTGCTGTGGTTTCCCAGCCACTTGTGCCATGATCTGATTGGGAATCATTGCGAAGATTTTGTTGATGTAGCTAAGGCCAGAGGGATTTCTGGCTTATTGGATCCCATGGATAAGAGAAAAAGATGTAGTTAATTTCAAATTTTATTTGCTGTCATAGTTTAAAAACTGTAAATATTGCCATTTCTAAGCAAGCTCTGGGGTTTGGTTTTGAACACATCTGCTCAAGCTGCTGCCAGAGCTGCAGTGAGGAACGTCGGTTTGGGATGTCATTTCCAAGTGTATGGCAGGGCTGGATTTAGGAAACTTAGTTCTCTGCACACGCATACACATCTGCCTGCTTGTTTCAGAAGTGAGAGGTACACAGATTAAGCTGTTGTGTCTTCCCAAATGTGTCATTAAAGGTACTCCAGGGAAATCTGCCAGACTGTAGTGCCTTTCAGGTATTGACATATAAAAACCTGATTTAAGCCCCACAGAAATCAGGTGTAATGTAAGCAAAGGTAGACGTGGGTGGGGACAGGCTAAACTTTTGCAAAGAGCTTTATCAAATATTCTTTGACTTGTTCAGAGGGGGATAGATGTTAATCATCTCAGTAGTCTGGAATTTGTCTTTTTAAGTCTTCAACTTCCAGGAATTACTGTCCTTCCAGAAAACTCCTTGTTCTAGAGTGTTTTTCTTATGATGATGCATGAAAAGAAATGACTGAACTTTGCAGTAACAGCTTATGAAGGTTACAGGAATGCTGAAGCCTTCAGTGCACATCTGTAGCACATGTATTTCTATGTAGGAGTCTGCTGTTGCTAGGCTAAATTTAAGAATCAGGTATTCAGAATGCATGGAATCATCATTCACAGGCTTCATGTGTAAAAGAATAAAAATAAGTATCAGTTGTAAACTTTATATCCATTCCCTTTGCTCTTTCCATTTGTAATTGTGAAATGTTTTTGTATGTTTGTAGTGAAGATGATAATCTCCCAGTGATGTTTGAAAAGCTGCTTATCTTTGCCAGTTTTTATGTGGGAATCACTATTTACCCTGCTTGAATAATACCTCAGCACACATAGTCACAAACTGCTACTTTCTTTAAACTCACACAAGCGTAGTAGTATTTTGGGTTACAAGGTTATTTCAGGATTCAAATAGTGACGTTATTTGCATTCTTCATTTATCCTTGTGAGACTCCTGTCCTTAAAAGTGTACTACAGCATTTTTGTGGTGAACTGGCTGAGTGCTGGAGGTCTGCTTCAGGTTTTATCTTGTAAACATAGAATATCCCCGGTAGGCTAGTGGGGAAACCTAAATAATCTCTATTTTCTCTTCATGTATCCTGCCTTTCTGAGTTTATTCTCACTTTAGGCTCAGCACGCTGCTGCTGACTTGGTTTAGTTACAGCAACTCTGGCAAATCTTGCTGCAGGATGCATCCAGCTACTGACCTACTTCTAGCTTAGGACTGACCAAGCTCTTAAAAAAGCCAAAAAAAAAAAAATTTGAACATTTGCCCAAAAGTTCCTTGCTTCACTGCAAAGCTGGCAGTGGCAGTAAAGATGGGTTTGGGCTGCGATGCAGGTGTGGGGTGTGAAAGGGCTGTGGTGCAGGGACGTGTCTGTTTTAGTCACCTCTTTTACAAAGCATCAAGACTTGGGCAGGCTGTGGAGGATGCAAGGAGAGAACAGTGTCTAAAACAGCAAAGCAGGTCAATTAGCCCTCTCTTAAGTTTTCTGAGGATCCAGGCTGTAATGAACTGGTGATGCTTATTCTCCTTCACTGTCTAAATTATTTTGCTGCACTCAAAAATGAGTAAGTGCTGAAACACAGTAATGAAGACAATTAAGAGAAAATTTAGGAATTGAGAGATGTTAAGAGAATTAAGAAATCAGTTTCTAAAGAAATGTAAATTGTCCTTAAGGTTTATGTAGAGAGGTAATGAATATTAATACCTAAAATCCTGTCATCTTTGTTGTACAAACCATAACACTGGCAGCTTAATAATAGTGCCTGAATAATTGGCAAGTATATTGCATGTGAGGGTTATGTGAGGCTGTGAAAAATGCATAATAAACTGACACATTGGGATTATTACTAAATATATAGATGGCAAAATAATGGATCTCTCATGAAACGGGTGGTTTCCTGTCTTCTAAACCATTATTTTTTGTATGAAGTTGAAAAGGCAACAAGAAACTACAGCAGCAGCAGTCAGTGGGGTTCTTCAGTGATCAGTATCTGCTAAGTGATGGCTTTGCTGTACCCAACCTCATCTCTGCTCCCAGAGGACGGGAGGGGCTGGGTCACAGAGTGCCTGGTTGTGTTTGGCTGCCAAGGGCACGGTGCTGGCTGTGCTGCCTTTCCTGAGGAGGAGCTGGAAATTCAGGGTCTCCCTTGCTCTGCTTGTCAAGCCCTGGATCAGGTTATCTCCATGTTCTGATAAATACATGTGTGTAGTGAAACTGTCTGCCCTTTCTGCTCGGTGGCAAAACGCACAAGCTGTCACAGTTCCTGGTTGGATCCCAGGGTTTGTTATTTTAAGCCCAGCCACCTTGTGTTGTGCTGTTCCCCATCACGGACGTACTCAGCCGGTGCTGGCACTGCCAAGAGGAAAGCCGTGACTCTTGGGCAGCAGCCCTTGTGCACACTCAGGCGTGCTGAGCTCAAGCTGTGCTGTCAGTAAGGATTGCAAGGTTAAAAATGAGCCTTGATAACTCTGCATTTGCCAACTCGGCTGCTGGTGGCACCGGGCACCTCACGGCACGGAAACTGAGTAAAGGCCAGAACCACCTAAGCTGTGCTTGGCAGCCAGAGCTCTCACAGGGTGCTGTGGTGCCCTCAGAGCCTGTGACAGCACTCGAGTGTTCCTCAGGCAGGTTACTGTCCTGCAGGTTCGTGCTGACTCTTGTTTCTTGGATCGACCTTAGCGTGTTGTGAGTGCACTGTTCAAAGCAGAGTCCATAGATGGTGTGGTAACCTGGGCCTCTGTCAGTATTCAGACCTGCTGAGCAGCAGCAGCGCGAGGTTTGGTGTGAAAAACAGTGTGATCAGCACGGTGATGGGGCTGAACACACTGGTCCTGGTTGTAGCTGATGTAGTCTTGAGGACAGGCATTGCTCATGTCCTGGTGGAAGTCACGGGAGGAAGCACCACACATCCCTCTGAGGACAGGGATTCGGGCAGCTGAGGTTGCAGTGAGTTTGGCAGCAGTCCCAGTACAGATTTGTCAAAGGTTTAAGAAATGCCCTGGAGAATTAAGTAGATATGGACAAGTCCTGGATTAATCTCTTAGGTTAAATGCTAAATTTGGGTGAAGAGTACTACAGTTGCTTGTGGATGGATACAGTTGCAATTCCTCACCCCATCACTCGGAGTTTGCTGGACCACTAGACTGACCTCCATGTTAAACCATCCCACAAAAAGCATGGTTACCTGTGTCCAGCTCTGGGGTCCTCAGCACAGGGAGGGCATGGACCAGCTGGAGCAAGTCCAGAAGAGGCCATGAAGGTGCTCTGAGGGCTGGAGCACCTCTGCTATGGAGACAGGCTGGGAGAACTGTTCAACCTGGAGAAGAAAAGGCTCCAGGGAGATCTTAGAGCCCCTTCCAGTGCATAAAGGGGCTCCAGGAGAACTGGAGATGGACTTTGGGCAGAGGCCTGGAGGGACAGGACAAGAGAGATTGGCTTCCCACTGCAAGAGGGCAGGGTTAGATGGGATATTGGGAAGAAATTCTTCCCTGTGAGGGTGGAGAGGCCCTGGCACAGGTTGCCCAGAGAAGCTGTGGCTGCCCCATCCCTGGAAGTGTCCAAGGCCAGGTTGGAGCAACCTGGGCTAGTGGAAGGTGTCCCTGCCTATGGCAGGGAGTTGGAATGAGATTATCTTTAAGATGGCTTCAAACCATTCTAGGATTCTTGGATATTATAATCATTATTTAGCAAAATGTAAAAACCAGTGTGGATCTCTAGCGTGACCTCTGGAGGCAGCATGTGACTGAAGAGCAAGCTGAGGTACTCTTGCTGTGGCCTTAACCTCACAGGCCATGGAAGTTCTCATCCCCAGATTAAAAGCTTAGAACCAGATTTGATGGTTAAAACATAGGATAGAAAACTTGGACATAAAACATTCCCTTCTTCTAAGCTTGAGGTCTGTATGTGTTAAGTGAAAGAAACAGCAGTGGAACACTGGTGGTGTGTACAGTTTTGCTTTTGATATCTAAAACAATTGCAAGAGAGTTTGAAAGCCTACATAAAATACATCCTTTAATTTGTTTGTGTTTGCTGTTCCAGGCCTAAGCAAGCAGAGAAACCCAGTGATGAGCTGGACCCCAGTGATGGGGTAGCTCTGCTGCCTGTTAAAGCCCATCTTCAGAGTGTGTATAAAACCTGGGAGCAACCAAAATAGAACATGATTTCGTAGTGAGGCTACCAACTAAATATATCAGAATGTTTGTTTGCATTGCTGCATGTGATCTTTGTAAAACTGCCCTGAGCTCTGTGAAGGGTAACTACAATACTAGGCTGGGTTTATTCCCAGAAAGCGTGAGAGTGCTTTGGGATATTTTGGAAGTCCTTTCTTTAATCCTGACTGTCACCTCTGCCGTGGTTTGCCTGCCCCTGGCTGTGGAGTCCCCTGTAAGGCTGCAACCTGACTGCTGAAGAGGGCTTTGTAGCCATCAGAGCTGCGCTGGCAGCAGCAGGACACGCTCCTTGGTCTGTACCCAGCGGGTTTCCAGCAGAAAGAGCAGGTCTGTACTCCTCAGGGAATCTCCCCAGGCTGTAACCTGAACCTGCACTAACAAGCTCCTTGAATCTTTCCACACTACATAGCTGGACTTGGAGTTAGAAGGGTGCAGACACATTGTGGGCTGTGTTGGGCTTGGGGTCGCTCCAAGGCCAAAGGTATCTTGTCTCAGCCTTGACGTGAGCTTGTGTTCTGTTCTAGTTGCCTTCAAGTGGAAAAAGGGAGATGATTTAGCAACCATGTAGAGTGAACTGGCTTTGTTCTGATGTGCATGAAAGGGAACCTAGGCAAAACCCACTAACCTCTTCATAGAAAGCAGTGCAATAAATGGGAAGACTTCAGTAAAGTAATGTTTTATAAAATTTTTAGGCAAAAGCCCCCTAATTTGCCTATATTTGAGATCTCATTGCATTGTAATAGTTGAACAACTATGGACAAATGTAATATCAGGATTAAATCTGATTCAAGTAAAATCACTA
This sequence comes from Manacus candei, assembly GCF_025592945.1. NCBI lineage: Eukaryota > Metazoa > Chordata > Aves > Passeriformes > Pipridae > Manacus > Manacus candei. The sequence goes on from NW_026138084.1 coordinate 2,532,307, forward strand.
GGATCATATTGCTATTAAAAGAACACACATGGAATATATTTGTGTTTATGTACTGTTTTTATCACTTTAGGCTTTTGATCCATGACACAGATATTTTAGGGGAAAATTGCGTTTTCGGGTGAGAATCACAAAATGGTTTGGGTTGGAAGGGACCTTAAAGACCATCCAGTGCCAACCCCCTGCCATGTGCCAGGGTCACCTTCCACTAGACCAGGTTGCTCCAAGCCCTGTCCAGCACTTCTAGGGATGGGGAAATGGTGCTGTTTGCTTTAGAAAAATATATATATAGTTCCTTTACATTGTATATTCATTTGAAAATATTAGCATAACGTTCCTAGAGAACACCTGTCTATATGCACTGAATTTGTAAGGGATCACAATTAAAAGGTGGTTCATGCAGGGTTTGAATTACCATTTTGGCAGTATAATCCAGCACACTGGTACCTATTGCAGTCTCAAAGTAATGCTTTTTGGATCCAAGTCTCCTGCATATGAAGTTTGAAATAAATGCTGAACTATGAAATATTAACTCAGCCTGGTTTCTTTCTGCTGTTGCCGTTCTGCAGTTTCACCGGTGATAATTAAGGAATGGGCTGCTTACAAAGGCAAATCTCCCCAGACCCCTGAGCTGGTGGAAGCCCTTGCCTTCAGGGAGTGGACCTGTCCCAACCTGAAGAAGCTGTGGCTGGGCAAAGCCGTGGAGGACAAGAACCGACGGATGAGGGCGTTTCTGGCCTGTATGCGATCGGACACACCAGCAATGCTCAACCCAACTAACGTGCCCACTCATCTTATGGTGCTCTGCTGTGTGCTAAGGTCAGTGACACCTCCAGGGAAACCAGAGCCAAGGAAAGTTTCACTGTGGAATCTCTGTAGAAAGTGTTAATTCCTATTTGCAAGGTCACTAGGAATGGGGGTTTGGTTTGGCCGTAGAAAAGCGTGTTGTGTAGTCACTGGTTCTTTTCGATCTGTTGAGGATTGAAGGGAAGAGGAAAAAGATCTTGTGTTGCAAAGAGGCCGATGTAGCATTTGCATTAGTTTCCCTTGCTATACTTGAGGCTTCAGCTTACTGAAAAATAATATTTGGGGCCTCAGAGGCTCTCATGGGTGAAGTTGCACAGCAAAAGAGGGAGTTCTTCAGAGAACAGCTGCACAGCAGCTTATCAGGATGTGAAGCTCATGTGATGATGCTCTGCCTGTGGTGTGTGAGGCTCCCTGGGTTAGAATTGCTCATCCAGTTGAGATGATGATAACCAATGGTAGAAGTGTTAGTTCTGTACTTGAGCCTTCCAAAGGGAAAGTCACACAAAGTCCAGAACCCTGATGTGTTTAATTTTCAGATTGAAAACTGAGGAACTGGGAGGTGCTTACCTTTGGGGTAATTATTCAGCACAACTAGCTCATAATTCTGGCAGAATCCTAGGGTGGCATGTTGCACATGAAAAAATATAAACCATTTCTGAGAGTGATAAATGTAAACTTTGTCTTTGGTTCCACTGAACTTCATTTTGGCCTTTGAGCATCGAAACTCCTTTGTTTCTCCTTCTAGAATAGTTAGTACGCAGAAAAAGTAGTCCAAGTGGTAAAGCTCCTCATTTCATTGGGACAGCATGTTTCTCTCCTGTCACATGTTCTGTGTATACACTGGTGATTTCTGATCACATAAAATCCCTCTTGTTTACCCAGTAAGAGGCTGCTGAGTAAGGCTGTCCTTCCCTGCAGGTACATGGTACAGTGGCCGGGGGTTCGCATTCTGCGCCGCCAGGAACTGGATGCTTTCCTTGCCCAAGCATTGTCTCCAAAGCTCTATGAACCTGACCAGCTTCAGGAACTCAAGGTAATTCTTAACTATATAACTTCTCAGCTGATCTGGGAATTAACTGCAGTGGCTGATGTGTACGTGCCTGTCTCACTAAGAGTCTTGCACAATCACCTGTACTTTTCAAAATCTTACTCTTAGTGGTTTCACGTGTGGTGGAGATTGATAATCTGTTCTGTTTCACTGGTTGAATAGGTAACTGCAGAACCTTTTCTCGCAATTTCTTAAGTTTGTGTCTTGGAAACAAATCTGCTTCCATTGAAAAGATATGGGAAAAGAAAGGCTTCTTCCCTGTGTGGCTGTTTATAAATACTAACCTGGGTATTTTCTCATGATTCAGCACTCAAAAGATTTTTGCAGCTAAGTGTAGGAATGGAGTGAAAAAATGCAGAGGAAAGAAGTAAAACAGTTTATGAATACTCTTAGAACTGTAAAGATCATTATTTTGAGGATTTTAAAAGTTAAAATCTCAAACGTTTAGTTTTTTTTTCTAGTACAGTGGCACTCCATGAGGTAAATACTGCTGGCTAACTCATAGTTAGTGTGGTATCCTTGTTGTAAATACAGAAGGTAAAGCAGCAAGGAGGAGGTGGCACTTTTTTCCCAAGTTGACACCAGCAGCAGTTCTAGCATCCCTCTTCTCAGGAGAAACAACAATGAAGCTCACACATATTCCAGCTATTAGGCTTTTCCAAGGTATATTTTGTCCCTGATACCAGGTCTGGAAGAGGTTTCCTCAAAGCCAGCAAGTGACTGTTTCTCTTCTGTGGGTGACAAGTGGAGTGTGAGTTGGGTTCCTGCCTGTAGCACCCTGGCAAGGACTTCTCAGCCTCAATCCGTAAACCAAATCAATCTGCTCATGGAAACTCGACACTTAGATATAAAAGTATTAGTCACTGCAAGGGGAAGAAAACCAAATCCATTACAAAATCTGTTTGAACTTGGCACACAGCAAGTAGACAATTCACGTGTTAGCAAGGGTAGTAGCAGAGTTAAGAGAAAGCAAAAACCTTCTTCCCTTATACCAAAGGATGAATGTCAACAGAAAAATAATAAAGAGATCAATACAATCCATCAGGAAGACATTTATTTGTCCTTTCCCTCATTGCTGAAAAAAATGTGAAGCACAGTGAACACCCCATGAGTTCATGCACAACCACTTTTTTGCTGCAGCACTTGGGACTGTATCGCTGCTGACGTGGGTTATAACCTTATTATGGCTCCTGAGTATGGTTTTGAGTGCTGCTTGTGGGCAATTCCTTAAAAGCAGCCTAACCATAGTTCCTAGTTGTCAGGAGACTTGTTCAGGTGTGTGCTGGAGCTCCTTTTCAAGGTGTGTACTGGACATTTGTGCTGGGAGCCCTGTGTGCTCACTGGGCCCTTCAGAACCCCAGGGGTTTGGTCCAGAGAGCAGCTCTGTCCATGTTGGAGGATCAGTGCTTTGTCTTCAGGGCAGTATGTGGCCAACCTCTGCAAAGGAATGACCTGGCCTTGAGTTATCCTGTGTGCTCAGAAGGAATGTAGGCAGCCCATCTGAGGGGACAAGCATTGCACTTGGCAAAGTGTAGCAGAGTCTTCCAAAGGCTCATGAGAGGGTGGTTCAAGGCATCTGCCCCAAACTCTCCTGAAGCTGTGTGATTGTACCTGTGGGTATCAGCAGAAATTCTAATGACAGTTTTGTAGGCCAGGCTGGATGCATCAAAGAGCAGCTGTGTATCAGCCACTTGATCTGCCATGTCCATTCTCCAAACACAACACAACAAACAAATGATAGAATCACAGAATGGTTTGGGTTGGAAGGGACCTTAAAGCTCATCCAGTTCCACTCCCTGCCATGGGCAGGGACACCTTCCACTAGCCCAGGTTGCTCCAAGCCCCGTCCAGTCTGGCCTTGGACACTTCGAGGGATGGTGAGCCCACAACCTAAATGACATCTAAGGGTAGAGATTTTGACAGAGGTATCTATAGTTATAGAATCACCAGAGTCTCACCTCTCTTAAGGTCTGATGCAAAGAGGAAGAAACTCACTGTGAAAATTGCTGGTCTTAGAGACCTAAGAAAGGAATCACAGAGAAAATACTCTTTCCATTCCAACACAAAACAAATGACTAGTGATAAACAGCAGACAATATTTTGGTTTAATAGACACTGTTTTATTTTTCAATCACAAAGTAATGCAGATAACTTCTGTAAGATATGTTGGTTAGCTGGAAGATGCAATGTTTCCTCAGGGTTGTTACTGTCTTCACATGAAGCTGCTTGTGAATACAGACAGAAAGAACAGCTGAGTTTGAACCCAGCTGTCTGCAAAATGAGCTGGATAGTCTTGGGGCCCTTAAAGGTTGCTTATGCATAAGGAAGGTAATGGAGTTTAATTTTAAAGTTTAATACCAAGGTCTTGAAAATGTTCCCAAGAAAGGGCTGATATTTTGAGAAGTATTTCAGAGAACACCAGTAGTGATATTTTCTTATGCCAGAGCTAAAAATACACTTGCTGCAATCCAATCCTTTTTTTCTTCTACCATCAGCTATTATTCACCATTTAATTTTACCTTTGTGTCTCTATTCTGCATCCTAAATAAAACTGTTGTATGCATAAACACTGCCTTGTTATTAAGAGTTGTGTTCTTACAGCAAAATCAAGATAATAGAAAATCCATTATAAAGGAGTTGGAAAGGAAATGTGTTATATAGGAAGAAAAATGGAATGCTGGCAATGAGCTCATTCCTGAAACGTTCTACAGCACATCTCAGAAGCACATAATTATTTGGAATAAAATTTTTAATGAAGTTTTCTACTGCTAATTTCCTCTAAGTGTCTGTAGAAATAGTTTCTTGCACTTTGTTGAGAAAATAGAGGGATTTGGGTTTATCTCTGGCCTCCAGAGTGGATGGATGGAACCAAAGCCTTCCTGAGGACTGCAGCTCTGCATGCACAGGCGAGAGGTTCTGGTGCATTCTTCTACTCCAGCATGTGACAATCTGGATGACCTTTTAAGATCCCTCTGTCTGCAAGAGTTTCGAAAAGAATGTAACTGTTGGAATAACTTTGAATTACATTTCATGACGATCTTACTGACTTTCGCATGTTTTCCAACAGATTGAGAATCTGGACCCCCGTGGAATCCAGCTGTCTGCTCTATTTATGAGCGGGGTGGACATGGCTCTTTTTGCCAACGATGCTTGCGGGCAGCCGATTCCATGGGAGCACTGCTGTCCCTGGATGTATTTTGATGGGAAATTATTCCAGACCAAGCTCATCAAAGCAAGCCGGGAGAAAGTTCCGCTCATCGACCTCTGTGATGGTCAGGTGTGTAGTTCAGCACGGTGAGGGAGTGTCCCTTGTCCCCAGAAGGGTTGGATGGGGTGGGTTTATTATCATTTATGTCACATGTCATGTCCCTGCTTTTAAAGGAAAGTACAAAGTGAATGGCTGATGGGTGGGTTTTGCTGTTTAATCCCTTTTCTCTTGATGATTGGGATGGCATTTGGGCAAATTTGGAAGAAGAGGCATCAACTTAAATTTCATTTTTTTTCTCTCTGGAAACTGAAACTTGAATGCCATGGTGAATGGCCGAGTTGGAAACTCTCTGCTCATTTGTTCAAGTCCTGCCTTTTTGGGTCAGGCTGTCCCAGAGAACTAAGCTGCACTGGGTTTACAGTGAAAGAAAACTGGTGGTTTCTAACTGATTTTACAGACTGTGAAGTCATTCTTGAGGTCCTTTAGCTTTACACATTTCTTACAATCTTAAAATACACATGTAGGAGTTTTTTGTTGTATCTAAATCATGCAAAATTATTATCTAACTGTAAAATCAAAAAACTGATAAAAATCAACAGTATACTGTATGACCAAAACTTTTTTTTGCTTTTAATTTTTTGGGAGGTATGAAATCATATCCCTTCTGATTTCTGACTCAAGGGAAGCTGATCTTAGCTTGGCTACTGATGGTGGCCGTGGTCCCTCTCAGGCTTGTAACCCTCCAGGCATGTTTCAGCCTGTCTGCACAGACTCTGGTTTGCAGTCCAGGTTTAGGATGATGATTCTGTCTCTATTCTTCTATTGTTTTGCTTTCTCCTTTGAATTTGTTGTGTAAATGTAGTTTTATACAATTGAAATGAGAATTTTAATATCCCTCTGTGACCTTCTCTTTATTCCTAGGCTGAGCAGGCAGCCAAGGTTGAAAAGATGCGTCAGAGCATCCTAGAAGGATTAAATTTCTCCAGGCAGAACCATCCTCTCCCTTTCCCACCTCCACCTGCCATGCCTTTCTATCCAGCTTCTATGTATCCTCGACACTTTGGGCCAGTCCCACCACCTCAGGGCAGGGGGAGAGGCTTTGCTGGTAAGTGATGGGACAGCGGTGCCACACACGTTACCTTACCTTGCACATCCCCAGAACTACAAATCCGTTTTCCTGTTCAGTTTCACAGAGAAAATACATAAAAGCAAGTGGTTGGCTTGTGTTGGCAAGTGCCAATGACTGTATTTTGGTGTTACTTTTATTAGCCATAGCCCAGTGATATGGAATGTGCATATTTCCATCAGGATTTTAGTAACTGTGCCAGATCAAAATATTTTTACTGTTATTGTAGAACTAGAAAAAAGAGGAATGGATGGACACTGGGTGTTATGAAAAGGCTCTGACTTGCACAGTACATTGCTTCAAAATGTTTATAAATTAACGGACACAGTTTAACTGTCAGGGTTGGACAGCCTTTCACCCTCCCCACCCCTCCATGTTTTGCTACAGTCATTTAACCATTGGCACCCTCGAGTGTAAATACTGACACAACCATTCCAGGCTGTTCCTAGAATTGCTCCCTTCCTCAAAATCTCTCTGTCCCAAGGCCCATAGGTATATGGATATGGACACAGGCATTCCTGGGGTGCCATGACTGTAGCCAGCAGAGCTCACTGCCAAAAAATTGTCCCAAGCCTTTACAACGCCATGGAAATTGGGATCCCATTCCAAGCCCAGGGTCAAGGCATGCTCTTTGGACAAGGGACACCGTGCTGGCTGAGGCAGCAGGACGGCTTTGGCCAGGGCTCCCTCGGTGTGGTGGTACAGCATCACCCACAGGAGCCCGGTCCACAGGAGCGCGGCCCTCCTGGCTGGCTCCAGAAGGGTGGAAGGAGGCAGCAGCCTCTCTGCTGGGGCCTTCCCAGATGCCTGGCCCCCTCACAGCTTTTCCCCTGTCTTTCTTTACCCTGGGTCTAACAGGAGTCTATGGCTTCGGAGGCCCTTATGGGGAAACAGTAGCCACAGGCGCTTACCGGGCCTTCCGGGTGGCGGCAGCGGCAGGACACTCCGGAGCCTTCTCTGGCAATGACAGCAACAGGACTAGCAAGTTTCAGGGCGGTAATTATACCCAAACCCCTTTTCTTAGAGCTTCTGGCAACGGCTTCCTCCACTGTACGGTTTGGTCTGAGGCTTTCTTCCTGACTCCCTGTCTCCCTAACTGTCTCAGCTTCCCTCTCTAGAGCCTGCCCAGGCTGCTGTCCGCTCTGCTCCCCGTCCCTGCCGCCAGCCTCCTCTCATGCCTAGAAACCCTCCTCCGAGCCAGAAGAGCCCGAAAACCCAACGGGGCGGGCTGGCTCCTGTCCCCAAAAGGCGAGGGGGGATCTGTAACCTGCTGGACTCTGCCTCACTCTGTTAACAGGCGTTTTCCAAAATCTGAGGCAGTTGAGCTTTTTGCAAAAACCCAATGTAGACATGACTGACTTCACTGTTACTGCTGACCCCTTCCTTGCTGGCATCAGTGCTCGCGTGGACACAGGAGTGGGATTTAGTTCCCTACCTGTGTGCCTGTTGCTTACCTCCTGTATGAGGTGGGATGATGGAAACCTGTTGATTCCAATGCCCTGGTCGGGGTAATTTTTTCATATTTATTCAGCTGTTCTTTCTGGCCTCTGAGCTTTTATCCTACGAGCAAACATACCTCTAGTGCTTCATGTGTGAATAACTCTGCCCCTGCAAACCATCTGCATTTGTAGCTGAAGGACTTGCACAGGAAAGTAGGAACCTTCTGGATGTAATCAGTATTGTAGTTCCCAGCCTATTAACGTTTGGAGACTAATTGTGCTGCATAAATGCTGTGGTTTGTAACTCTTTTGGTGCTGGTGGTCTTACCAGTAACATCTGGCTCAGTCCCACTTACCCGGATTTCTTAAAATACGTGTTATGCCCTAGAGCTGAATTTTAAGGGCAAAACGCCAGTGTTAAGAGATAAGCAACTTGAACAGAAGCTACAGCTGCATTTTAGACAATTGCAAATTTTAGCTGCTTTCTTGGAAGGGGAAGGATAAACCCACCTTCTACACCCAGATCAATTTAAATGCTGCATTTTCATAGCAACTTAGTGTTAGTACAGCTAATCCTGCCTAGTAAGTTCTTTACTGCAAATATAATCTGTGTGGTTTATGCTGATACTTGGCGTTGGCTAAAAAGTGCCTTGAACCTGCAAGAATTACTTCTTCACTAGGAGTGCAGGAAAAAAAACAATCTTCAGCCAGCTTGTAAAGTTCCCCTTGTTTCTTGAGGCTTTTCTCAAGTATATTTTAATCCCTGAAACTGAAGCACTCGCGTCAGTTAATTTTTCTTTTCAGAATTCATATCTATTTTTAAAAAAAGGGGGGGGGAGGGAACAGACTCTTGGAGCTCTAACACTTCTGGAATACCACAAAATGAGCAATAGTCTCCCAGTATCCATAGAGGAAATGGGATATGTGGTGAAATCTGGGCAAACCATCTTTCCATTCATTTGGAACTTTACTGTGATGATTGTGAAGATCAAGGTTTGGTTTTCCTTTTATGTGCAGGAGTCCAACCTATTCCTTCTCAGGGAGGGAAACTTGAAATTGCCGGCACTGTAGTCGGCCATTGGGCTGGAAGCAGACGTGGACGAGGGGGGAGAGGGCCATTTCCTCTGCAGGTGGTGTCCGTGGGAGGACCAGCCAGAGGGTAAGTGCCAGCCTGGCAACGTGCTTCTCATGTGGGATTTAATGACTGGGGAAACAAGGAAAACAGGGAAAAGTAGAGACTGCATATGACACATTTTAGGACACCTAAGGTCAATTATACCTGCTGAATATTCAAGAAAAGCATTGACATTCCTTTTAAAATCTTTTAATTCAGTTATTCAGGTAGGTATAAGCATCTGTGCACAAATAAAATTCATACTCAGTCTGAGATAGAGATATATACACACAGAGAGGTTTGTTTTGCATGAGGAAATGAGTTAGGGGCTTTCTCTTCCCTGAAAGCAACAAACACAATACATTCAATTCCTTTCTGTTTCATGGCAGGACATATTTTAAGAAGCATGATAAGATTTTTAACAACTACATTATGTAATTCTACTGTAAAGCAGAAAACACCTGAAAGACACTTCTAGGATTAATAGTTCTCTGTTACAGTTGTGGTGGGAGTTGCACTTAAAAAGAATATTAATTTCTTCCGCTCTACCACTTCATTGAACTACAGCTGAAGTTACAGGGGCACAACATATCTGCGAAACAAGTACTTTATTACAAAAGTATCTAGTCCATTACTTTTAAGATTAGATTTTTTCCATAGGTGTGCTGGTTCTGTGCCTTACAGAACTTACCTTTAATTAAGGTTCTGTCTATTACAGGAGACAATCCCAAAGTAACGTGATTTATATATTATGTCTGTCTGTATTCTGAATGGAGTAAAGTGGGTGTATTTGTGCCACCTTGAGCTAGGGAACTGCAGTCTGAAGGACTAAGTCTTCACTGCACGAATTCCTCTCTCTGTTAATGTACTTGAATGTGTACTATAAAGCTTCATGCTGGAATCAGCCAGAGCTGTTGGAATGCTTGTCTTGTTGGGCTGAGTGAGGAGATGGGTAGATCTGAAGCCCTGGGAGAATGGAGCTGCTGTGGGGAGAGGGAGAGGCAGGAGCAGCAGAAACAAAGATGAACAGGTTCAGCAGCAGCACACAGCATTGCTGTGAGAGCAGGGCTGACCTTCGAGGACACTTAATTCTCTAGAATGAGATTTAGTTGCCAAAACAGAGGCATTGAGTGTTGTTTTAGTTGTTTCAGACAACCGTCAGGTACCTGTGTGGGCTTCAGGGGGCTCCTGTGCTGCTCCAGAGCAGCAGCTGGAGACAGTGGGAATGAGTGAAGGTGAGGAGGCACGAGGCTCTTTTGGGTATCAGTGGACAAAATAACCTTTTCCACCACTGAAGTGAGGTTATTGGGAGGTCGTCAGTTCTATTTTTCATGAGGATGCATGAACAGGAGAGTGGCCTCCTGCAGAGCCACTCTGTGACCTGCTCTGTGTGGGAGAGGCACTGTGTGGTGTCCTGCCCAAAGCCTCTGTCTTCCAGAGCTCCCCGAGGAGTGTCTGGGGCACCCTCAGGCTCAGAGCTACCTTATATTGACACACACATGCAGGAGAGAAGTTCCTTCATCTCCTGAAGAGGGAAATACCTGAATTCATGCAGAACATCTGTAGCCAGGAATCGAGAGCCCTCCTTATCTGGGAAACAGGTCACTGAAAGGGTGTCACTGCTCCAGTCAGTACCTTTGTGACAGGGGAATATGATTCTCCAATAGTAGCTTTTGAGTTGAGATAAAATATCCAACGTTTCTTTTTGTTGGAGGTCCTGTCTTTAGGCAGTAAGGTTTTGGGTGCACGTTGTCACCTCAAAAAGACAGGAAAACTGTCAATGCTAGATCTTCCTGTCTCCATCAAATCAGCACCAATGGGAAATTCTCCACATGTAGAGTTACTAGACCTAGTCAGAAAGGGAAAATGACTGCAGGCACCTTACCTGTTTGTTGGGTCAGTTGATACTGAAATACAGCCAGTAGGAAAACATGCTCGTGTTAAGGGTTCTGCTAAAGACAGAATCATAGAGCCATGGAATGTTCTGAGTTGGAAGGAATCCACAAGAATCATCCAGTCCAACCCCTGGCCCTGCACAGGACACCCCAGCAATACCACCATGTGCCTGAGGGTGTAGTCTTGAAGCTCTGGCAACCTTGGGGCCGTGGCCACTGCCCTGGGGAGCCTGTTCAGTGCCAACCACCCTCTGCGGGAAGAACCTTTTCCTGAGATCCAACCTAGGGATTGAGTCAGGCTTGGTCACCCCATTGTCTCACATCTCTGCAACACTGAGCTCAGATGTTCTTATTGTATGAAATTACACCAGCTGTTTTGTATTGGCTTTGACCCAGCAATATATTCTCTGTGATTTCCTGAGGGGGAAAAGTCTTGCTTAGCTCCTTGTAAAAAGAGAGCCAGGGGGCAGGGTGAGGAAGGAAAGCAGTGAGGGTGACTCACATGCAAACCAGAGCTTTTCCCTCTTTATTCTCTGCTGTTGCTTTTAAACCCCAGAATTTAGTTTCTTAGTGCCCAGTGTGGGCATTCACATCACGTGTGAAAAGACTAGGGGGGCACAGGCCAGTGTCACGTGGGGACCTGCTGGAATCGGGCAGCAGATGCAGAGGAAACACAGAGTAATGCCATACTTCTAGAGCAATCCAATATTTCTAGTCGAGAAAACCAAGGGCATTTTTAAGGCAGTGGTATCCTTGACATAATGATAGGGAAGTTGAGTTTCTGCAATTGATGGGACTAAAACAGTTTTAGCAGAATCATGAAACCATTAAGGTTGGAAAAGACCTCTAAGATTGTCACATCCAGCCACCAACCCAACATCACCACCATGTTCACCACTGAGCCATGTCCCCAAGTGCCACAGCCACATGTTTTTTGAACACTTCTAGTGGTGACTCCAGCACTGCTCTGGCCAGCCTGTGCCAGGGCTTCACAACCCTTTCCATCAAGAAATTGTTCCTGATATGTAACCTAAACCTCCCCTGGCACAACTTGAGGCCAAGGTGAGAAAGTTAGTTTTGATCTGATCTAATCTGTACTGAATCACACCAAAAATCACCACCCAATGTGTCCAAGTTGAGAGCCTCCATTGGAAAGCATACCAGCTTATCAATTGCTACATGACACATATGGATGAAGCTCCTTTATTCCCTCAGTGTCTTAGATAATTTTGTATTCTCCCATCAAAACCAAAGGAGTTTTCTATTTTGCCTCACTTTCTTTTATCAGATCCTGTCTGTCTCACGCGTTCATATGGGGGAAGTGTTATTTAATGGGGAAAATGCCCTTGTAAGTGGTTCAAATTGCTGTTTTTGTAAGGTGAAAGTATTTTGAGCTCTGGTTTTAAAGTGCTGTGAGGATAACTTGACACTTGGATAATGTTTCTGTGGAGCTTGAAAATATCATTCATTGTTTTTCTAGAAGGGAAATATAGAAACAAACATTTTATCACTCCAAACCCAAAAGGTGTGTTGGGTTTGATACACTTGGGAACAGTAGAACCCTGTGATTCAGAATTAGTCATCTTGCTTCTCTAAAGACATCTCTTTAAAGGAACCAAAGAGAGTAAAGCTAGGGAAAAACTATTCCAGCAAAATGAGATGTAAAGCAGTTGTAACCAAAGGTGATGTGTGTTTGTTTTCTCCTCTCTCCCCCACCCCTGCAGGCGTCCCAGAGGAGTTATCTCCACTCCGGTGATAAGAACTTTCGGAAGAGGAGGAAGGTACTATGGGCGAGGTTATAAAAGCCAGGGAGCAATTCAGGTAATGAAGCCAAGTGCCTGACTTGGCTCTGTGGGACAGGCTGGGCTGGGCTGGACTCCAGACCAGCTCAAAGTGGCTGTGAGCTGTACCAGGACAGGCTGGTGTCACATCTCACTTAAAGCAAACTTTGCTTCTAAAGACACACATGGAAGAATGTATTTTGACATGAATCCTGTGCCTACACTGCTTGAACCAGTCGTGGGAGTAGAAGAAAATTTAGGAAAAGTGGGAGAAATACAAAGCTGAAACAAATTAGCAGTTCTGTTCCCGCCCCCACTCTTCCCCAGTTCCTTTTCTGGGACCTTGGTCCAACCTCATGAAGGAAAGTTTGTAGCAGTGAAGGATCTTTGCTGCTGGAGGGCTCCAGATGAAAGAGCTGGCTCTAAACTTCTTGGGAATAGCGGAGCAGCCTTTGCCCACAGGTTCCTTTGCACACAGGTTCCTTTCTGGTGACAGCCTGAGAGGTGTCCATGGATCGTGACTTTTGTCTTTTCCATGGATCCTTCAAATACAGCTGACCAAGCTGCTCATCTCTGTGAAATGCCTGTTGCTTCAGAGTTCTGTCTTCCTCCCTTTTCCATGGTTCTGGCTGCTCTGCAGTTTGGACTGTAATGGAGGAATGAGTAGGAAATAGTTGGAAGAACTTCCACAATAAATGTGTCATATGGACATGCCATTTGTCAGGAACACCTGAGAGTAGGGGGGTGTTTGCAGGTATCAGACAGTAAAAGAGGGAATGTTCTCCAGTAGATAATGAAGCAACTCAACTTTGAGTAAAACTTACTGATTTTTAGGTGTAAAAATTCAGATACTTCAGTTCCTAGTTAAATTTCTGTGTACACAGACTCTATATATTTACAAATGTACCTATGGATCTGAAACTTTACATTTTTAAATAGAAGAGAAACCAGTTTGTTAGTGATAGAGTATCTAATTTCTGAGTATCTTAACCTTTGAAACAAAGGAAACCCTGAAAAGATCCTCCCAAATATTCCAGGCTTACTACAGATGTACATATGGAAGTGTAGTTCAGGTAGAACATGCAGGTGTGTTGGCAAGTGCCATCAAGGTTGGATATTCGCATTTTTATCAATGATGTGTAATTTGGATGGTAAATACTTGTGATCACAAGGACCTGTGTGTAAAATTGTGCCTGGACAAGAAAGATAGATGACATTTTCTGTGGACTGGTCCTGAGCTCACTGCGTTTTGTGGTCATCAAGTCCCTCTAGTACATTCCTTGTACAGGAAGAGGAAAAAGGTGATTTAAAATGCACGTGGCAGGGAGAACTTAGGAAACTTCATGTGTAGTGAGTAGACTGTGATACCCAGTTCAGGCTGAGTGGTGCTGGTGTACCCTGAGCTCATACCCTGGGATGAGGAGGGGTGTCTGTGCAGGGCCAGGCTCACCCCGAGTCACCCCCTCCCCGAGGGCTGGGAATCTGACCAAAGTGAGCTGCTTGTATTTACCAAACACATCAGACTGGCCGTTCTTGTCCCAGGAGGAGACCTTTCACTCTTGGTCTGTAAAGAAGCAAAAGCATGTCTTGAAAGCTGAACATAGTGACCCCTATAAAGAGGCCCCTGGACACGAGTGATCAGTGTCCCTTGTCCTCAGGGCCAGTCCCGTACCTGTGCAGTGGGACAGAGTTGTTGGTGATTATCTGGGTAATGAGAATGCTGGAGAGCAGCAGTGCTGGCTCACCTGCAAAATCCTTCTGTAGAATCCTTCAGAGCTCAGTACAGCACTAACATGCTGTTCTGGCAGGTGGAAATGGAGGAGTTTGCTGCTGTTTGAGGTGTGTCAGGTTTCCCTGTTTTAAGCCATTTCTTAGCACGTGACTTTGTGAACAGTGTGACAGACCAGTGTGCTGCTCCCTAGCAGCCCAGCCTGCTTATTTTGGTTTGTTTAAAGCCTGTTATGTTTCTGGAATGCTAAGATTAATTATAGATACTTTAAAACTAATTGTATGCTGCATCAATCTGGGTTTTATGGCTCTACTCAGTCTTGTAAGATTTTACTATATGCTTTTTGTATAAAACCCCTCTCCTAACATTGGAAGCATATAGCCTGGTGCAGAGAATACTGCATGGTGCCTCTGCACTCCTTTAAATGCTGTCTGAAAACAGTGGGGTTTGAATTTGAGCAACATGTAACCCTGCCATTAAATCACAGCATTAATGAACCAAGAAGCAGAGTTCTTTGATTCTCAGTTTTGGTGTTTGCAGACATTTATGTACCTCTGATGTTGTGAAATAAGTGAAATATCGAGGTTGAAACTAAGGCATTTGCCCCAGGAGCATCGGGAGGCTCTGGGGAACACTGAAAATCCTCTCCTCAGTGTATTTTTTTGGCCACTTCTTTCAGCAAATGCCTGGTTTTTCATGTTCCCTCACAATCCTGCGCCCTGCATGCTGCCTGTTGTGGCATCCTTGTATCAGACTGTACAGTTATAGATTTATATACATTTATAGCACTGGTTCTCCAGTAATTCTCTTTTTTTTTTTTAACAACTAGGGCAAACCTCCTTACGCTGCTTCAGCAGAAGAAGTAGCCAAAGAACTTAAGTCAAAATCCGAGGAATCTAAATCCTCACTTGTGTCTTCAGATGGATCCCTGGCTGAAAATGGAGTTGTGACTGAGGAAAAACCAGCTTCCCAGATGAATGGGAATACAGGAGACATCAGGGCTTCCAATCAGTCTGAAAGTGCCTTGAGTAATGACTCTAAAATGTGCAATACGAATCCTCACTTAAATGCACTAAATGCAGACAGTGTTTGCCATAAAGATGATGCTCTTGAGGCCACTGTCTTAAAAAAAGAAGAGTAAACTTATTTTTTATAGAGGGTGAAGGATGTTGGGAAGGGTCAGGATTAGGAATATCTGGAAAGAAAGAGAGCCTACAGTTACGTACATTTTTTCCTTTCCGTAAGAGAAAAATGAGGACTTTGGAAATTCGGATCCCTCTTTGATGTCAGAGATTTAAACAACACATTTTTTTAGTTTTAACCAGTTGTAGTCAAAATGCTACAATAAAACAAAAAAAAAAAAAAAGAGAATGAAGAGCATTTGACTCCCGCACTTAAAATGAAGTATACATAAAGTTTAAACTGGTTATGACAAAAGCTTGTAGTTTTGTTTTTTGAAATATAAAGAAAACAAATTTTGGCAGTCTTTAAGTATATATAGCTTAAAACTATAATTTTTAGTACTTGGCACCATATGTATGCCATTATATTTGATTTTGCATTACTGTGTCACAATAAAGCTTTCTTTAAGGCTTTGATTTCATGATTATGGGGGGAAAAAGGCACAACCACAGTTTTTTCTTTCTGAAATCTCATCACCGTTGCCGTGGTTCTTTTGTGTTTAAAAATGTGCAAACTCTCGAAACTACCAATTCTCAGTAACACTTGCAGTTCTGCTGAGTTCAATAGACATCATACATACGTTACGAGCGAGTTAAACGGAGATAAACTTGAAATCATAGAAGATGCAAACGACCTTTCAAAACAAACACAATGTGTTGGGAAACTTTTTGTGACTAATACCATGCATCCGTGATCAATGAACTATGTGGTTTTGAATCAGACGTAGACCATTAGTACTACTATTTGAGCTAAACTTCTGCATGGTTCATGATTTTTAAAGTGTGTAGTTAATATTATGCATGTTATTGTCCTCTTTCTTCCATTCTTACAAGTACTGTGCCCATTTGCAAAACAAAAAAAGCTAATAATCAGTAATAGTCCTATAAAAGATGTTAACTATGTTTAGTCATTGACTGATCTTGCTCTAACCTTAAAATTTTGTGATTATTGACCTCTGTTGCATTTATTCTAAAACTTTAAAAAAAAAAATTATCTAGCCGTTTTGAATATCAACGTTACCCTGGTGTACTCATTGCTGTATGCATTATTGTTCTCTGTTGCTGTTTTATGCCTTCATATTAGCAAATATGAAATTCTGTGAAAAACAAAAAAAAAAACGCTTTGATCTTCAAAAAAAAAAAAAAGTACCCCCCTTCTGTAGCAGGAAACAAATGGCTTGTTCTTGAGAACTTTCCCATCAAGAATTTAGTATAAGCAAATATACCTGTATCATTTTGATGTTTTTGTTAGTGTTTCCAAACTTAATGTACTTCAAAATCAGAATCATTTCTTTATATTCGTTTTCATATAATTCTCCTGATGCTCTTCATCACACATTAGTGATCAGAAATGAGGTGTAATTCCCCATTCCCTGCCCGCCAGAGCTAAGTAGGTATCTTAATGTAAGTTGAAGGGAGTTCTGCCCCAACTCATGGATTGTGCAAGAATGAACTACTGTTGGGTTTGGCTGGTTGTAGATGGATTGTGGTGTGGTGTCTTTGAAGGCTATTGAATGCAACTTACAGTGCTTAATAAAAATCTTTATTCTTTTAGTATAAAATACTGTATGCCTTTTTTGTCAAGTATTTTTTTAATTAACATGTAAATAAAAGTTTTTCCTATGCCCAAGTCAAGTGGTTGAGTTGGCAGGCTCCGTGGTGCCCTCCCGGAAGGCGGAGGAGGGAAGCAACGACCTTTGGTGTCTTCCCTGGAAGTGTTCAAGACCAGGTTGGATGGGGCTTGGAACAACCTGGTCTAGTGGAAGGTGTCCCTGCCCATGGCAGGGGGTGGGACTGGATGATCTTCAACCCCTCCAACCCAAACCATTCTGTGATTCCCCTGCTGCTGGGGGACACCGCACTGGTCGAGGTCGAGCTCTGGCCTTGCTGGTGTGTGCAGCTCCTTCAGGCCTCCCCTTTAAATGTCAGATGGTGGATGAGTTGCAAATAAGACAGAAATAATGGAGGCAGTTGTTTAAAGAGAAAAATCAGCCCCAGGTGCTTGCAGATACAGAAGGTGGCCTGTGCCAGCTCTGCAGAGCTGGGAACTCTGGTACAGGAATTTGCTCTACATCACGGATCCACCTGACAGAACGTGAGGAGCTGCACGTTTACACCTTGGTGCCTGTTGGAATAACCATCAACAAACCCAAGGGTGCATGGGAAGGTCCCTGGTGTGCCCGTGCCAGTCCCCAGTGTGTCCACAGGCAACCGAGGTGCGATGAGCTGTCCACCGCAGTGTGACCAGGATTAGGGTGTGAGGGTCCAGCAGATGAAAAGTTCATGGCCCCAGTACCAGGTGCTGCATTTACTTTTTCCAGAAATCCTGGTGAAGAAGTTTGGCTTGTGTGGCATGTGTATCCTTGACCTGGAGGCCGGGTTTTCTGTGTGCCCCAATTAAAGCCCTGCCATTGCCCTGTAGGGGCTGAAGGATAAGGAGGATGAGGCCTCGGCTGTCGGGAGGTGCTGGTGGAAGCAGCAGCGGGAGGATCCCTCAGGTACCTGTTTCCTGGCTGGGAGCATCGTGGGCAGACCCAGGGACAACACTGGATGTATTTTTGCTGCCTGCAGTGGGTCAGCAGTGGGGGATTGGGGTGATGTGGTGGGTGCACTGGGACCGAGCAGGGATGGGTGGGCTGGGAGAGCCCAGTGATGCTCTGTGAATCTGCCCCCTCGGCGACCAGAACAGGGCTGCCTGCCTACTGTCCTGAGCTGCTTCCTGTGGGAGAGAGGCATTCTGCATTCATTGAGTCCTCTCCCAAAGAGTTAAACTGACCCTGCGATCAATGATCCTGTGGAATGATCAGGGAATACTGCCTGGGCTCGGTCCTGAAGAACATATTTTACACCTGAGTTTATGAATAGAATAGAAAAGAATAGAATAAGGATAGGATAGGATAGGATAGGATAGGATAGGATAGGATAGGATAGGATAGGATAGGATAGGATAGGATAGGATAGGATAGGAGATGGAGATAGGATAGAGGATAGGACGGGATAGGATAGAGGATAGGGCAGGGGATAGGATAGGATAGAATAGGATAGGATAGGATAGGATAGGATAGGATAGGATAGGATAGGATAGGATAGGATAGGATAGGATAGGATAGGATAGGATATTTCAGTTGGAAAGGATCCACAAGATCACTGGGTCCAACTGCTGGACCCCTTCAGCCAGACCAAAAAATTAAAGCACATTATTAAGGGCATTGTCCAAATGCCCCTTGAATACTGACAGTTTGAGGCACCGACCACCTCTCCAGGAAGCCTGTTCCAGGGCCTGACCACCGTCGCGGGAAGGAGCGCTCCCTGTGTGACCAGCATCTCCTTATCCAGCTCCAAGACAAGAGTTAAACCGGCAGAATCAGCCTTTTGGGCGGGACCTGTGCCCGTGCCGTGCCCGCGGCGGCAGCATCCGGGCTCTCCTGGCTGTGCTCGCTAATTGTTCGTGTTAACGAGCGGCGAGGATCGGCGTGTGCCGCAGCCGAGCCCCGAGCGCTGCCGGCCCTGCCGGGCAGGGCTGAGCCCGGCGGCGGGGGCTGTTCGGGCTCGGGGGGCTGCGGGGCCGGCGGCCCAGCCCGGGGGTTGTTCCCGGCTCTCCCGTGTGACGGGGGCAGAGGGGGCGGAGGGTGGAGGGTCCCCCCCCCGGCATTTCCCGTCCCTCCTGCCGGGCAGGGCCGTGACGGGGCCGTGACGGGGCCGCGCTGTCGGTGCATCGCTGCGTCACGGGCAGGGCCCTCGGCCCGGCAGAGCCGCGGGGTGTTCCCGATCCCTGCTAAAAAACCCTCGGAGCGGTGAGTCCCCCGGGGCTGTGGGAAGCCCTGCAGGCGGCAGGGCCGCGGGGCCCGTTCTCACACCGTCACCGAACAGCTCTGGTGACACCCGGCAGCCGGGACGCAGCCCCAGCCCCTGCGAGAGGGGGAACGGGACCGCCCGGCCATCGCTCCTGTGCTGTGAGATGAGTGAGGCCGGGACACGTCTTTCAGTGCTGTCGGTGCCCAAGAGCACCGTTATCCCGCCCCACAATTCCCCAGCCCCAGGCGGCAGCTCCCTCGGTGGTGACAGTCTGTGTAATCCTTTGGGTTGCACCTAAAGCCCGCAAAGTGAACAGAGTCCGGTCGCACTGACCCGCCAGGTATGACCACACCGAAGGGCAGGGACGGCTCCCCACGCCGCGGGATGGAGATGGGATGGAGTGGGGCAGTGTAGAATCCCAGAAGATAAGGGGCTAATGTGTGTGCCTCAAACACTGATAGCTGTGGAGCCAACCAAGGACTGTTGGGAGTAACCAAGGATTGTTGGTCCTAATACACCATAGGAAAGAACAAGATGTGGCTGGAGAAGGGGCCATGCGGAGGGAGGGCAACACTTCTCGGGGACAAACATCCTTGTTCTAGTTCCTGGAGATAAGCACAGCACAGCACAGCACAAGCACAGAAGTGAGACTGAGAAGTGGGCATGGACTGCAGGGGATCAAAACCACCTGAGACCCCCAAAGCCCTCTGACCCATTTCCAGAAAGGTCTGAAAGAATGGACTGCAGGGGATGGGATGGGATGGGATGGGATGGGATGGGATGGGATGGGATGGGATGGGATGGGATGGGATGGGACGGGAACAGAGGGCTGGCTGGCAGGATTCTGACTGCTGAAGGAGGGTGGCATCGGAACTAGGTATCTCCTGGGGGTGCCAGCCCAGAGGCACAGCACTCACAGGTGCCTGGAGCCTTCCAGAATGGTCAAGGGCAGAAACTTTGTTGTGGGGCTGGAGGGGTGTATCACCCCAGCTTCCCAACTGCCTTTCGAGGTGCTGCATTGAGGTGGTGCCCTGGAGTGAAGCCTCAGTGGGTTCACCTTCAGCAGTGGGTTCTGCTGTTCCTGTCAGACCACACAGCACCTCCTGGGTAAAGTCCCCAGGAGAGTGTCCCCAGATGCCACCCCTGGCAAAGCTCCTCCCTGCCTATGGGCCTTGCCTTCGGGTCTCTGTCAGAGCCGCGTTCATCTGTGTTACTTTACTCTGGTTTCTGGTTCCTAACAGCTCTCAGCACATCAAAAGAGAAATGTTTAAACACTTGGAAGATCTCTTTTACCTAGGAAACTCCTGGCTGCTTTGGCTTTGGGAAAAATGAGCATCCTGAGCAAGGGATGCACCCTTGGAACAATGTGGGGAGAGGTGGAACAAGTGAGGATCAGCTTGAGGCAGCAATGGGCTCATATGCATCTCCCTCCTTTACAGAGCTTTGGAGCAGGGAATGCTTGTGGCCCAGCACAGTGACACCATGTGAGGGGGGGACAGGGGCAGCTCCTGCCTGCAACCAGCTAGGGGTATAAAATAAAACATTGGGTCCAACTGCAAGTGGTGAATCCTCGTGGATGGGCAGAGCCCTGGCAGCTGAGCCAGCAAACATGTTCCTGGAGCTGTGGAGCAACCCTGGAGGAGCCAGGGGTTCCTCCCCCCAGGAATGTGCCTTTTCCCCCCAAAATATGCCAACCAAGTCCTGATTCCTGAAGATCCAAACGGAATCTCTTCCAGTAGTTTTTCTACTCACTGCGTCTTGCCCTTGTACCCAGCGGCGACTCCTGGTCCCGCGTTGGCAGCGACTCACAGCCCAGCCGAGGAAAAACCAGGAGATGCAGGGTCAGTCCAGCACATCCTGACAAATGTGATCAGATTTCCCTGTCTTTCTGCCTTTGGATTCTTCTTGCCTGCAGTGCTGCCAGTGGGGTTGGCTCTGGCACTGGGGTGGCTCTACTCAGGTCAGTGGTGCTGGGGGGCTCAGGCATGGTTTAGGGGGCTCAGACGTGGTTTAGGGGGCTCAGATGTGGTTTAGGGGGCTCGGGTGTGGTTGGGGGGCTCGGGTGTGGCTGGGGGCTCAGCTGTCATGTGCAGCAGGAGCGGGGCCATCTCTGCTGCTGCCCCTGGCAGGTGGCTGTGCGGGGGTCTCACCCTCTGCCTGGGGAACCCGCAGTCCCCTGTGCCGGGCACTCAGCACCGCTGGCATGGAGCCTGCCCTGCTGTGCTGGGGCTATGATCCCCACTGCTCTGGATCTCCAGCAGCCCAGGGAGTCCACGGGGCTCCCCCACACCAACCCTGCACAGGGAAGGCACTGTGGGTTGGACAGGGCTGTGAGTAACCTGGCTTAGTGAAAGGTGTCTCTGCTCATGGCAGGGGGGTGGAATGGGATTGTCTGGAAGGTCCTTTCCAACCCAAAACATGCTGTGATAAGATGATCCTGTGACCCACAGATCACAGTGGTGCCACTGGCTCACTCATCACTGCCATGATGTGCACTGGGACAGACCCCAGCCCAGCCATAGGGCACCCTGGGTGAGCAGCCCCTGGTGTGGTGGCTGTGGTGACCACAGTGGCCATGTCCTGAGCAGGGCTGTGCCAGGCTGCTGGCTCCCAGCCCTGCCCCATCTCCCCCAGCCTGTCCTCTGCTCCCCACTGCTCCCATCACTGGTGTGCTGACTCTCCCTCTCCTGCCTTGCTTTGCTCTTCCACGTGAGGATCCAGTTCCCTTTCACTCCTCTGAGTGCAGCAGGGAGGTGGGAGGAGGTTTTGCTTGTTCCCTGCCCCAATCCAGGGGCACTGGGAGCTCCTGTGTCTGTTTCATTTTTATTTTATTTAAGTTTTTCCCCTGAAGGCCATGTAGAGTGAGAACTGCACACAAGACATGGACAATGTCACCGAGGCTGCCCTGCTGCTGGTGCTGCCACGGGCAGGCTCCTGCCCTCCCCTCCTACCTCGACCTGGGCCCCTAAGTAAATGAAATAAAAGTAAGTAAAATAAGTAAGATAAAGTCAATAACACAAAATAAAATAAATACCTGAAAAATTAAAATCTCATAAAAGAGACTGCTAAGTTTTATTGACAGCTGACAAGAAGGTTCAAAGTTTGGTTTTTTGCCAATGTACAGGTTCTAGTGACTGACAACAAACACACAGTTTAATGTCAATGTGACACCAAAACCCCGTGCAGTGACTCCTTATGGCACATGCCATCAGATTGTGGGAGGGAATATAAAGTATTAATATATTAGCATAAATTAATATTAACAATCAATATAAATGTGGTGTTGGGGAGCACTGGAAGGATGGATACTGTCTGCAGCCACTGCACAGGGGGACTCTTGGTCTGTTTGAGGCTGCGCCACTGCCGCTGATGTTTTTCCAATTGGCTTAAAACTTATTTTTTAATCAATAATTAATTAAATATTAAATCTTTTAAAATACTAATTTTAGAACTATTTATCAGATAAAAACTAATTTCAGTATTTCAAAGAGTGAACTTAATGACCAAATGACGTTTTGCTGAGGCAGCTGGGCACAGCTCCACTGCTCACCCTCCCTGCCAGAGGGCTGCCAGGCACCTTCTGGATCCAAATGCTCCTGGAGAACTGAGGACAGTGGGACAACCTCACCCATAAGTTTCTTTATCCATTAATCCCTGTCAAAGGGACGAGTAAGATGTCTGAGCTGCCAGAACAGAGCCACTGTGTTTCCATGCAGTGATGGCTCCAGCATCATCCAACACAACTGGCTTTGCAGAGGAAAGGAGTGAAAACATGGACACTGTGAAAACAGGAGTGAAAACATGCACACACCACTCTACTGCTGGGTATGGGATCACCTGAGGCCCAGCAATGGATGAGCAGGAGCTGGACATGATTCCAGCCCCCAGGAGCACCTTGGCTGCACCCACACCTGGCCCTGCTGCCCTTTGTGGTGGGCACCAAACCCCCGTGGCAGTCAGAGGGGTTGGCTCACCCAGGACTGCAGGGGGGACATGCTAACACTGGAATTCCAGGGGGTGCTTGGGAATATGGCTATTTGCATGGAGATGCTCATGGGACTGAGGAAAGGTGGTGAGAACGTAATTCTTCACAGCTCATATGGGCTGGGTGAGCCAAGCCCATAAACAACTGGGAGAGGGAGATGAGCACAGGACACGGTGTGGAGGAGCTGCTGTGTTCACAAATGCTTCAGGGAATAGTCATGGAATCATTTTGGTTGGAAAAGGCCTCCAAGATCATCAATCCAGCTGATGATTCCACGTGCCATTAACATGCAAACACTGGTTTCAGGAAGGGAGGGCAGCCCGTCAGGTTGCAGTGCAGGTGTTTGGAGTGTACAGAGGCACAGAGCCCAGAATCCTCGTGACTGTCCTGCAGGCATCCCAATCTCCAGAGGCTCATTTAAACCCTGAGCTGAGAGGTGCTGGGAGATGTCCTTGGCACGAGGAGCAGTGTAAAGGTGTGTGCAGCTCTGTGATGGCTCCTGAGCTGTTCTGCCCCATCCTGCCTTACTCCCAGGACTTGCTCTTCTACTTTCTGGCTGAAGCTGTGAACCATCAAAGCCATGACAGATGGATTTAAACCTGCAGTTTTAGAGGCTTTTAGGGGGCAGGTCCTTTTGTGATGCATTGCGATGGAGGAAGCAGGTCCCTTGGTGCACCTTGAGACACTCAAACCCACCAAGTCACAGTTTAGGACATGGCCCTGTGGCCTCCCACTGTGTCACTGCACTTGGGGACGCATCACAGGCCACCCGTGGTGGGGCTGAGCTGTCACCCACACACAGCTCTGTGTGTGACAGTCCTTCCTATGTGTGTACACACAGCGGGCAAGGGGAACCATCCTGGCAGCCCCTTTTCAGCAGGGCTGTCTGTACCAAGCCAAAGTGGGGTCTGTCTGTACCCACAACAGCCACCTCACTGTAGAAAAACTCAAATTTGAAGTTTTTTGGCTCCTTGAATTTCCCTTGTCCCTCACAGGTGATTCTGAGGATTTTTGCAGACTGATGAAAAAAGGCTGAGAAATATCTGTTTTATTTTTTGCTCTAAGACAAATAGAAGTTTCCCCCTCACACCCCCAAATGTAAAGGATTTAAGATGCTGAATTCATCATAATGGAATTAAAATCCCACCTTCGCTGGGATACCCGTTGTGAGCACTTTGTAGGAAGCTCTCACTCCTCAGGGAAAGGTGTCAGTGGCTTTTGAACACTCTGGGGACACAGGTCCTCTCAAAAGCCCCACAGTCTGGTCGTTTAACCTCTGTCAGAGCCTTGGTGTGGTGAGGCAGCCTCGGCTCAGACTCCACGGTTCCCCTCTCACCTTTGCTGTGGGAGGGGGCCCGTGGGGATGTGCAGGGTTGGGGTGCACAGTCAGCCAGTGCCTCGGTGTCCTCTCAGAGCCCATATGCTGCTGGGATCTGGTTCTTGGTGGGAACAAGGTGTTCATTACCATCCCTTTGGTGTCACAGCAGGGAAAGGGCTCTGCTAGAGCAGGTGGTGACTTTAAAGGCAGAAATCACACAGTCACAGAATCACAGGGTGCTTTGGGCTGGAGGCGACCTTAAAGACCATCTCATCCCAACTCCCAGTAAAACTCCCAGGTGGTTAAACCCTCACAGATTTGATTTTAGTGAATAGAAAGAAGCTCTTTTTTTTTTTTTTTTTTTTTTTTTATGTGAAGCAGCCCCGTCCATATCTATGTGCCCCCACCCGCCCTCCCCACCCGCACACCCCCCCGGGCGCTGTTCCAGCGGGTCGCACCGCACTTACGGCCACTTCCCCGGGCTTCCTGGTCCTCGGGGCGGACTGGGAGCTCCCCGCTCCCCGCAGGCACACCGAGCGCCCCCCGCGCTCCCGCTGACACCCCCCGAGCGGGGTCCCCCCGTCCCCGCACCCCCCGAGCGCCCCCCGCCGCGGTCCCCCCGCACCGCCCCGCAGGCCCCCGCGGCGGGGCGGGCGGGGGCGCTCGGGCTGGGCAGCTCCCTCCCGGCAGGCGGGGGTTAACACAAACACGCGCGTTCCGCCGAGCCCCCGCCGCGCCCCGGCCCCGACCGGGGAGCCCCCGCTCGGCTCCGCTCCGCCCGGCCCGGCCCCGCTCGGCCCCGCTCCCTCCGGGCTGACGCAAGGCCGGGCCCGCCGGGGAGGCCGCGCCGGGCTGTCACCAGGGGGCACCGCCGCGATCGCCGAGCACCGGGAATCACCATCCTGGAGGGACAACAACAACAACAACAACAGAGAGCCCCGGCCCGCGGCGCCGGCGGGCGGCGGGACCCGGCCATGGCCCCCGGCTCCGGGCAGCGCTTCCCTGTCCTCCGGCACCGCTCGCCTGCCCCTCAGGAGCCCTAAATCCACTGCCGCGGTTTTTTAGCGTTATTTTTTTTTATTTTTTTTTTTATTATTTCGTTTTTCCCACTCTCTCCCCTCTCCCCCCCGCGTCCCCCCCTCGCGCCCCGGCCCCGCCGTGCCCGCACTCGCCGCGCTCCGCTCGGCCGGGCGGGCGGGCGCCGTGAGCGGAGCGGATCGGCGCGAACATGGCGACGGTGCCCGTCTATTGCATCTGCCGGCTGCCCTACGACGTGACCCGCTTCATGATCGAGTGCGACGCCTGCAAGGACTGGTTCCACGGCAGGTAACGCACCGCGCCCGCACCCCGGCCCCCGGCCCCGCCGCCCCCGGTGCCGCCGCCGCCGCCGCGCTCCCTCCCGCAGGCCTTCCCGGCGCGGGGGAAGGAGGAGCCGGCTCTGCCCCGGCGCCGCTCCCGCGCTGCCCGCGCGCTGGTTTTGTGTGTTTTGTGGGGTTTGGGGCCGCGTTACCCGCACAAAGCTGCTCCCCCCGCGCTGACACCGGAGGCCCCCGGGGGTGGCGGGGGCCATTGTGCGCACCCAGGGAGGGGACGGGGCCGCCCCGCGTCCCTCCCGCAGCCGGGCCCGGGGCGGGGGACGCGGAGCTCGGCCGCGCTGTCAGCGGGCTCGGCCGCGGCGCCTCGGCCTCTCCCGCCCGGGCAGGGCTCGGGCGCCCCGGCCCCCCGCGGGTGTTCCCCGGTGACAGGGTGGCCATGGCCGGGGCGGGCCGGGGGCTGCGGGAGCGCCCGCCCTGGAGCCCCTCGGCGCGGGGACCGGGGCCGAGGGGCGGCCGGGGGGGACCCCGCTGGCGCGGCGCCCACCCCGCGCCCGGGCGGCTCCCCCGGGCAGCGCCCCCGGGGACCCCCGCGCCGGCCCGGGCCGGGGCTGGGCCTGCCTGGCGGGGCCGCGGGCAGGGGAGCGGCGGGGGGGCCGGGCGGGGCGGGGGACTCGGCTTTTCGGCTTGTTTCTCCCAAAGCGCCTCCCGGCGCGCAGACAATGGGCGGCCGCGGCGGAGTTGGGGCGGGCGGCGGAACTTCGGCGGTGCCTGGTGCGATGGGGGCGGGGGGAGGCGGCGGCTGGGGGCACCGAGAGCCGCAGCAGCCACCGGATCGCCCGGGCGGCCGGTGCCGGGGAAGGGGGGCCGCAGGTGGAGGGCGGTGGGCGCGGGGGCAGCCCCCCGGCAGGACCCCTCGCTCCCTCCGGGTGTGACGGAGGAGGAGGATGGAGCGTCAGCGGGAGTGATAAAAGTGTAAAAAGTGCAATTAAAATCAGGTAAATCACCTGGACGAGCGCTTTGTGCGGCAGGGGTTCGGTCGGGTTGGGCTGCCTGTCTCTGATGGGAACCAGCGCCCAGCGTCTCCTCTGAACAGCTGGCGGGGGAGGCGAGAGGCACTGCCCGTGCGGCTCTCGGATGCCCGAGCGGGCCCTGGGGCACCCGCGCATCTTCCGCGCGCGGAAAAAACTGTTCAGGAAACTTTGCCGTGGCATCAGGAATTATGTTCTGCCATTTACGCAAAAGGCTGTGTAGAAACAGGAAGGAAAATACAGAAATAACCAGTCCTAGTGCCAGTGCTGGCAGAAGGGTGCTCTGCACGTGTGGTGCGGGACAGGAGGCTTTGAAGGACGTGGCTGGCCCGTATCAGTGAGGACTCGGGCACAGATGACGAGGTGAGGCTGGAGAGAAGCCTCAAGCATGTGTACTTGAAACTTAGAAAGTTTAAGAACGTGAAAAAATCGAGATTTTCAAGCACGGTGATGACAGAGTGGATTCCTGAAGAGGTAAACGGCAAAAGGAGTTTGAGCTGCCTGCACACGGTGGTAAATTTGGATTGAAACGGATGGAAAGAGATTAGTTGTAACTGATCAAGCAGATGATCTTTTTGTGGGCAGCTCAGGGTCAATAGCACAAGGAAAGGTGTTTCGTTTTGTGGCATAAAGAGGTAGAATTGATTTGTAGCACTGCTGGGGGGGGCTGCACCCTTTTTCTTTAGCTCATGGTAGTGTCCAGAGATTGATTTTAAAGAAAGGAAACTGAAGAGGAGTTCATTTCTCACCGTGTCAAAACCTGAGATAATTGTATTGAGAAGTTCATGGAGTATTTAGTAGCAAACAGTTTATCTATGGCCCTGTTTGTTTTTCTTGGTATTATGCAAACAAATAAATAGTCAACAAAGGAAATAAAAATCAGGGTTTGGTTGTATAAAATTGTCTCTCTCCTGGACATTCAAAACACTCTTGGTGTTAATATTTATATGGAACTGCAACAAAAAAATACAATGTTATATAGTACTGCAACCAAAAATACAATGTTATATAGGTGCTGCCACCAAAAATGAGCAAGTGTGCCAAGCTGCGTAGTGTTCAGGAGCCTTGCCCAGGCAAATGATTAAATGTTTTAATCATTTAATCATACTTTTGTCTCTTGTTAACATGATGTACAGTGTGCATTTCAGAAAAAAGGGTGACATTTCTGGTTTGGTTTTATAGAGGTGGGTCAGGTGTTTTCATGTTTCCCTTCTGATGGGAGTTCCCAAATATTTAAAGAAATGTTTTTCATGGGTTTAGCCCTGCAGCAGTCACAGTCTCCCTCACATCTGAGGCTGGGCAACATGTCTGTGGCCACTTTGGCTGTTCTGATGGCAAATTGATATTTTCAAATTATCAAAAGTGTGTTAAGTTTATGTACTGCAGTTTAGAAGCTGGAGACAGGGCGGTGGAACCCTTGCCACATGTGGGATGAGTGCTCTCCAGACCACCACTGGGTACTTGGCAGTGTGCTGACAGGACACTGGCTAAAGTTTGGCAATCGCTGCTCCATGTTGTTTCCCAAATTCTGTGCCAGAGGGATGGATTCGGGCTTCTCTGGGGGTTTTAGGTATCACCAATGGTCTTTATTGTCTTTTCCAGGGAGTTTTTCTCTTGTGAATCGGTGTTAGATCTTTCTGCAGAAATCACTGCTTAGTCCTGAAGAATGTCAGGGTGGTCCCTCAGCGCTGGCTCCAACCTCCTGTGTGACAGGGAGGTGGCACCTTGGAGTGGTCACTATGCTGGCCTGGGCAGTGCCATCATTGTGGTGTTAGGCCTGCATGTGGTGACTGAATTGATACGGACACCTGACAGGTTTCTTGTGATGGAAATTAGGTGTCTGTGTTGTTTTGTGGGTCAGCAGCCTGTGGCAGCCTGTCTGGGGTGATGTTGCTGATGTTTCAGTGAGTGCTGTGCCTTCCTCTGGAAGATTTTTGGCCCCTCTGTTGTGACTCTGACATCAGAGACCCTTGGACACTGTTACGTGCTGAGCCAGGGAGCTGCTGGTGTGTTCACAGGACACTGGTTGTGACTCCTCATGAGACTGAGGTTGGATCATTCCTGTGCTCTCTGTTTGCCTGAGCTGCTCCAGACAATAATGCTCAAGCGGGCACGGGGCTGTTGGACTTCTCTTTTTGTGCAGATCATGTGTTGTTTTACGTGGCAGTTTGGGCTCAGCTGCCTCAATGCTCTGCCCTGAACAGCCCATCCTTGGTGCTCCTGGTTTCCTGGCCATTCCAGCACCTGTGCAGGGTCCTCACCTCTTGGATCCCATCGCAGGGAGGAGCCCTGGTGTGTTCCACCTGTTACCCAGCACCAGGTCTGCAGGCAGCAGTGACACCAGGGTGTGGGGAGTGCTTGGGGTGGGAGGTGGCTCTTTGGGCTTTGGAGAAGGCCAGGAAAGGAGGAGGAGGAGGGAGTGGCCTTGATGTATGAAGAAGCTGAGACTCAGCAGGTGCCCAGGGACACTCTGCCATCTCCAGGGTAGGCTTGGCTGGACAAACAGCTCGGTGCCAGCTGTGCCACGGGAGAGCTTCTCTGGGCACAGGGGGTGTGGGACAAGGTGGTTCATCACCTTGGGGGAACAGCCTGTACAGCTGTGTGAGGTGAGGTGAGGAACTCTGCCTTCTCCTCAGCTTCCAGGTGACGCTGCTGGCTGGCTGTGACCAGTGGCACTGTGTGTGGGGCGGGAGCTGGGTGTGATGTGGGAGCTGGGTGTGATGTGGGAGCTGGGTGTGATGTTGGAGCTGTGTGATGTTGGAACTGTGCAATGTGGGAGCTGTGTGTGGGGTGGGAGCCCCCTCAGGGACATCCTCCATTCCCCCACACCTTCCCAGCAGCTGGGAGTGGCAGGGGTGGGTTTGCTGACAAGTTGCTGAGGGCTGGAAGAAGTTGTGCATAATGACAGGCCTCTTCTCATCTACGATGGGAACATTACAGAACCTCCCATCCAAGGAAATGCAAGTCCTTTTGTACTAGTTTGTTCAGCTAGAAATCTGTACGGGGTTACTCGGTACAGCTGTAGGTGAGGGGAGGTAAATTATTCATTTTCTCTGCAGTGTTTTGTTACCTGTTCTTATAACACACACCTGGTGCTGTAGGGTGGGGTCGTGCTTGCTAAATGAAATAACAAGTATTTTTGTATTTGTTTATGTTATCACATGTATATGTAAACTTTGAACCTTCTTGCCCCAGGCCTAGCAGAGGTCGATAACTTAGGAAAAGGTTTAGTTACCTAAAAGCAGCTCATGCAGTTACTAGAGTAGCCTAAAATGATGATTTGGGTTGCTCAGGATGCCCCAGTGCACAGAGTGAACCATGGCTGGGCTAAGGAAAGCACAGTGTGCTACTCTGCAAAGTTAACCCTGTGCATGGGGAGATTTTATGTTCATAATGGAATGTTCAGTGTTGTTCCTTTCAAAAACAGGTCTGGGTTTGCATGGCACCATCTAGTTCCTCTTTTTTACCCAGGCTTATCGCTAGCTGTGGGCAAATTTGGAAATTTGGGTAAAAATTGAAGATGAAGATAATCCTAAAACTACAGCGTTGTTTGCCTTGGTATTATCACAGCAGAGGGAGTCCCTGAGGTTAATTGTGCTGTGCACAAAATGATTTCCTTTTGTGTGCTGAGTTCAGACATGACCAAGGTGTGTAGGTTTTTCAAATAACTAAAAATTTCATATTATTTCAAGTTTTCCTGAAGAGTTAGTCAACATGACAGCCTCAGTCACCCTGGGAACCTGACCACAGCAGCTATCACGAATAAGCCATGCTAATGCCTATAGCAGAATGCTTTCTCTTGTCCTCTGTTCCCAGCAAAAAAAAGCAAGCCAGGTTGTTTAGAAATTACTTTGCAGAGCCCCTAAAGCATGGTAATTATTGTGGATGAAGTATCTGCATGGACACTTTAATGGGCATTGGTTGCCTTAGAAAGAAAACAACCCAAACAAAGAAAAACACCTACTTTTGTGTTAAAAATCTGATATCTCGGTGTGGAATGTGAAGAAGATTGGAACTTAAAACTGCTTAAAACCTTCTTGTTTTCAGATTGAAATTGCTGTCACTTTGACTTTCCTTTCAGTACCACAGCATTACTTATTCTGCTGGAAGCTGACCAGAGAACTTAAGAAGCTTTTTTCCTTTCAATTCCATGTTATATCTTCAGTTAAATTCTTTTTAGATGTCCAGGGCTGCACAGAGGTAGGAATGTGTGGCACACTTGTCCCAGTACTGATGGTGGATTTGTTGACTTGTAATTGTTGCCTCACCCCTGGAAGTGTTCAAGGACAGAGCTTGGAGCAACCTGGTCTGGTGGGAAGTGTCCCTGCCTATGGGGTTGGAAATAGATGGTCTTTAAGGTCGTCCCTTCCAACCCAAACCATTCTGGGATTCCATAATACTGCTGTGTGGTCCCACAGTGATGACTAACACCACCTTCCAGAGCACCACAAGTCTGGCTGGCTGGTGCAGTGAGTCGGTTTTGTGTGTTGCCGTGTTGTCAGTGCTGTGTTCTTGGTCCTTTGGCGTGGCTGAATAAACTTCTTGTCTTGCCATTTCCCAACCATTTGTGCTCTGAGGAAGAGCCTGGGATTCAGGATGGAAAACAAGTCAGAGTTTTTAACGTGCCATTAAAGCTTTCAGCTGACCTCAGAGAACCGCTCGGGTCGTTGCAGTATCAATCACAGCTGCAGAAATACTTTGCAAGTATTTGTTAGAAGTAGAGCCTCAATTTGTGTATCAGATTTCCAAATATAAAGTTTTATCGTAGAATCATGGAATCACAGGATGGTTTGGTTTGGAAGGGACCTTAAAACTCACCTTGTTCCATCCCCAGCCGTGGACAGGAGCACCTTCCACTAGACCAGGTTGCTCCAAGCCTGGTCCAACCTGGCCTTGTGTTTATTTGTGGTTTTATCTTGCAGAGAAAATACACGGGGAGGTTAAAACCCTGCTTTTGGTCTAAATTAAAAGGTTTGAATTCTTACTCAAAAAACCAAGTTTGCACAGAAACTGGTGTTCACCCTTAAAATTCCCATGGTGGTATTGTAATGCTGGTGTTCTCAGGAACAGTGCTTGGCACAACTGAACAATAGGAAAGGCTCCCTGTTTAGCTACTCATGCAAGAAGTGCATCAGCTTCCCATTTCTGAGCCTCCTCTCCTCTTCTACACCACTGCCTGGGTAGTGGATGGGTTTCAGTGGTGCCAGGGCAACATCTTGGCCTGCAAAGCTGGCTGTGAAGGAGAACAGGTGCCTCTCCTTCGATCTGTCCTTTGCCATGGAACTGAGCATCACCATTAGACACCTCCAGGCTCACAGTGCCTGCGTTTCTTGGATTTAATCTTGATTGTTAGAAGAGCCTGAGGGTTCAGTTTGAAAAAGCATTCAACTGACATGGAGTCCAGTTGTGAGAAGAACTGATGACTCCAGTTTATGCAAAGAGGAATTTAAGTGCCATGAGTGCTTAGCTGGCCTGGACATTGAGGTTTTGTTGTGTCAGCTCACAAATCATGGCATTATTCTGCTAATTAAAGGATGCTTTAGAAAATCCAAGTCTAAGTAATACCAAGAGTGGACAGTAGTGTGGGAAGTTGTGGCCTACATGACCACTGTCTGGTCCTCTGGTACCTGAGAGCAAGTAGAGATCACAGAAAAGTTCTTATATATAACAATTCTTTTAATTTCAGAGGGTTTTACCCAGATTTCACCTCTGAAAATGTTATGAATGTTAAGCACAATTCATATTTCATTAAAAAAAAGAAAAAAGAAAAAGGGTGGATTAATGAGTGCTCTCCAGCAGCCTGAGCCTTTGTCTTCACTGTGTTGTGAGTCCTGTGGGCACCTGGGTACCTGTTAAGTTGAGCAGTAGCAGGATGGCAGCAGCCTGAGCAGGTGCTGCCTCTTAATCAGAAAAATTAAAGCCATGTCACAACAAAGAAATGAGTTCTGCAAGCAGAGGGGGACTTTTTCCTTAGCGCTGAATATCTCCATAATCAAGGAAATGGGTTAAGATGTCTTGGAAAAAAGTTATTAAAGCTGTGTAAATACATATGGGGAGAAACTGGGGAAGAGAGAAAGTGTTATAGAATCACTCTAAGGCTTTCTAAAATTCTAACCCCAGCATCTTTACTATTACCTTAATATATTTTCTTCTTTCTGACCAATATACATTTTACAGTAGCAGTAAAATATATCTACACCAAAAACTGAATGTGTTTTCCTTGTCCAGACAGCTCTCTCCAGTATGGCAGCCTGTAGGTTTACAGTTCTCAAAAGACTTAATTAAAACATGGTTTGTGACATTAAAAATATCTTATAAAGATGCTCTGTAGCAGTGCTGGAGGCTGTTTTTGTGATACAGGTGAGCTAATGCTGTGAGATCACCTGGGTTTTTCAGTGACCATGTTATGTATCTTATCAGTGGCTGATAACACTGTAATGTGGGTGTACATTAGCAAATCTTACACTGGCTGACTGATATGAATAGTAATTCCTTTCCAGAGTTTTATCTGAAAACAATGAGCCTGTGCACAGTCTATTTTAGGGCTCTATGCACATCTATTTTTGGACGTTACCTGGCTGTTTGTTGCATCCAAATACCTCCTGTTTACAATATATTGACAATAACAAGATGTTTAGCAAATCTCAGCAGGTCTCATGTAGCTGTTTTCCTGGGGGGTTTGTCCCCCACTCCACGTGGTGACTGAGCAGCTCAAGCCCCTCAGAAGAGCATTCTCTGAGGGGCAGTGGTGTCCCAGGGACCATGGTCTCTGTAGTGTGATGTGATCACACCTGAGGCAAATGACCTCAAGTTGTGCCAGGGGAGGTTTAGATTGGATATTAGGGGAAATATCTTTACTAAAAGGCTTGTCCAGCACTGGCACAGGCTGCCCAGGGCAGTGGTGGAGTCTGCATCTCTAGTGGGATTTAAGAGATGTGTAGATGTGGCACCTGGGGACACGGGTCAGTGGGGGGCTTGGCAGTGATAGGGAATGGTTGGACATGATGATTTTAAGAATCTTTTTCAACCTGAAGGATTCCATGATTCTGTGATCTCCTGCTTTCCTCTGGTGCTTGGTGTTCTGCAGCTCTGGGATGCCAGGCCAGGGGGCATCCAGGGTGCCAAGGGATGATTTTTGTCTGGTCTTGGAGAGTGCAAACCCCTCCTTGTTGCACTCTCCTGGCTCTTGTGGAGAGCTGTCAGAAGAGGCTGACAATGAGTGCAGGGTCCCTGACCAGCAGCCCATGGAGGAGTTCCCCTCTTCTCTTCCTCCCAGGCACGTCCCCCAAAAGTGACGGGTGCTCCTTCTGCAGATGAGGCCAGGGCTTGGTCCTGAACTTCCAGGCAGGACAAATGTGAGGACACTGAGCTCCACTGTGTCTGTATGTGCTTACAGATTCCCAGCTAACCAGTGCAGGCCTGTAATGGGATATTCAGCAATTTTTAGTGTTTTATCCATTAGTTTTAGCAAGTGGTCGAGACGAGCAGAAAGTTAAGCAATAGTATATTTTGACTGGAAAAAAATAAACCAGAATTGCAGAAACAAAGATGTTTTTACATTTCCTGTTTGCAGTTGTTAACCTGGTAATCTGGAACTACGTGAGAGCTGCTGGAGTTACGGTGCCTTGTTGTTTTCATGGAATTGCTCATGGATTTCGTTGCATTTTCCTCTTTTAGCAAAATATATGGTACATTTACTCTCAAAAACACCATTTCTCCTCGAAGTTTTCATCTGGCAGACTGGAAGGATGTAACAAGAGAAAAGAAGACGTGAGATATTTCTACTGGGAGTCAGTGGTTTTGATTTTTTTTTTAAACCTCCATTTTTGCTGTTAACATCTCAATGCAAGGGGATGGAAATGTGAAAATTGGCTGGAACGCTGTTCCTGTGCCATATGTGCCATGTCCCATGTGTCAGGAGCACATGGAACAGCCAGGGATCATTGTTCAGGAGCACAGTCCCCATAGCCAGGTTCTAAGTGATATTTAGTCCCCTTATTGAGCATCTCAGCAAAGGCTCTGGGTCGGGGCAGGAGGGGAGGTGAAAGGGCTCAGGGTGCTGTTGCTGCTTTGTCCGTGTTTGAGCAGGGAGAGCATCTCCTGGGTCACTGTGCTCTTCATTTGGGATTTCCTCTCTATTCCTGATCCTAAATCTCTTTAAATACAGTTGCAGCAGTTGCTAAGGAATGTAAAATTTGAGGGTATCTAGTGTGCTGTTAATTTATTTAGCTAAACTGGCTTGTTGGCTGGAATTAGCTGGGAGCTGGACCAGTGGAACCCCTGGCTCCTTGCAGGCTACCATGAGTACAGCATATGAACTCCTTCCTATCCCAGAAATATTTCTTGGGGAATTAAAGAATGCTGTCGTGGTGATGAGTCCTGCTGGACACCTGGATGAAGGGTCATTGAGCAAAGAATGTAGTGCTACTTAGTCTTTTTTTCTATGGTCACTTCAGAAATCCAAGTCCCAGAAGTGTCATCAGAAGGCACAAGACCTCCAGGGTTCCCAAAGTGGCCCAAGGCTGCTCTTCTGCTGGTGAGGGGAGTCCATGGGCCACCTCTCTTCAGTTTCTCATCCCTGCTCATCGTGTCCAAAACACTCATGCTGCTACTCTTCAGTTAGTTGCTGATGAGGGATTAATCATCCCAAAGACTTGATTAATTCCTGGTCTGGAGGCAAGGTCTCTCAGTGAAGCTTTGCCATCGAAAGGCATAAAGATGGTAGAGCGTGTTAAAGAGGGCTAGAAAAGCTGAGGATGCCGTTTCCTTACAGGGGAACATGGGACTTGTTCTGAGAGGGGTGAGTTTGCTCTTGCTGAGATGGCTGAGGAGGCCTTAGAACACTCAGGCGTGTTCTGAGAAGATCCTACAAATTCACAGTTTTTAGTACCCGAGTGGTTCTCGGCAGTATTCAGAACTCTTATCCACCAACTCTTTTGCATCAGGACAAACACATCTGCCGCATGAAAGCACAGCTGGTCTTGAGGGAAAGTCAACAAATCCACTAAGGAGTTGTCCCGAGGGTTTATTGGTTTGTAATTGGAAATAATCACATGTATTTCCAATCCAAGTTTTTTATTTTATTGTCAGTTTCCAGGTGCTGTATTATTGCATTAGTGAAGAGCCTCTTTCTCAGTCAGGTGTTGCCATCAATACTCTGATGTGCTTCTGCTCATCAAGTCATCTTCTTTAGTCATGAGATGATAAAATTGTTCATCTGAGTTAGGCTGAGGGAGTAGCTGAACATTTCTTCTATAGCCCAAGAAATATTCTTCATTTTCTCATTCCATACAGAGACCTTTTAATTGTTGACCATGTTTCAGTAAATGTCTTTCCCATCTCTTCCACTCCACATTCATGTTTCCCTTTTGCTTTGTCTATATTTGCACTAACTTATCAGACAAATGTTGGTTATCTGCATTAAACTTCTAAAGGAGCCAGATATGACTTGACTAGTTATTTTTTAAGCAACTTGGTTCTGAAATTGGGTTTCTGCCTTTTGAATTGGCCCATGAATTAAAGCAGAGGTCCTCAGCCTTGCTTGGAGCTTGAGCAAGGAAAAAAATCTCTCCAGTACGATGAACTGGCACTGATAAGTCAAAGTGTGAGTACTTAAGAGAAGTGAAATCACTTGATGGGGTGGGCATGTGTTAGATTTAGTCACAACTGTGGTGTTGCAGCAGAGCTACAACCTGGCAGCTCCCAGGAGTTGTTGGCTGTGGGAACAATCCATCGTCAGTCCTGCAGGAGAGCTTGGTGTTCCTCAGTGGGGCTGAATAGGAATCACCCCTCCAAAGCCAACCCCAGCTGCCTGCCTTTTCCAGGAGTAAATACTGGGGTGGTTGGGGAAAGCCATCCTGGTTCTCTGGTCAGTCTGTTGTGATGCTGAAGAGAGGGTAAAACTGGAAAATCCAGCAGGGATTAACAGCGCCATGGGAGAATCGACCTGCAGAGCCCCGCAGGGCCCCGGGAGCGTGGGGGTGGGATGTCTCTGAAACACTGGCTCAGTTTGTAACAGACCTGTGCAACTCCCTCTGTGTCCAAAGAATGAAGGGAAATAATGTATCCAACTCCTTGAGAGCCCTCTCCATCCATTCAGGGCACGGTGTCTTGACACACACAGCCTCGGCACTGACTTTCTCCTCCAGCTTTACCAGCAGTATCAGAAATAGTAACAGTTTTTCACCCACCGCTGCCTTTCACCCTGGCATATAGCTCACAGTCCCCTGCAGTTTTACTCCCACATCTTCCAGCAGTCTTTGATTCCTGAGGACATTGCTGCATCCATTGAAACACACCCATTCCTTCCACAGCACCTGGAGCTGTCACGGGTGGGGATGAAACACTGGGAGCTGAGCGAGGCTGGGGTGAGAGGTGTTGGTAAAACTAGGACTGAGGTTTCGGTAAATGACGTGCTGCTACCCTTGGGGTGAGTGTGGAGCCCATTCCTGTGCTGGAAGGAGCTGTGCTGTGGAGCAGGGATCCCTCAGTGTGCAGCAGTTCGTTGCTGTGGTTCCACCAGGCTGGATTTTGTAATGGTAGCTCCTGTTCAATGCAAGAGTCTAAAAATTTATTTTGAGGGGCAGTTGCATGATTCTTTCTGCTTTTCTTGGTCCTTCAGCATTTCTGTCTGTGGCTGCAGCGTGGCTGGTGCCCAGGTTGGAGTGCACAGAGCTGCACTGATTCCTGTGTGGTTGGTGGAACTGTGGAGAGTAAAGACCCTCTGGATTTAAAGTTCCTTTGTAAATTGTTCAAGTCACAATTCTGTGTTAAATAATCAACATTTATATTTAATTATAGTGAAGGGACTCCAAGAGAACTGGAGAGGGATTTTGACAAGGCATGGAGTGACAGGGTAAGGTCTGGTTTTAAACTGCCAGAGGGCAGGGTTAGATGGGATATTGGGAAGAAATTCTTCCCTGTGAGGGTGGGAGACCTTGGCACAGGTTGCCCAGAGAAGCTTCCCATCCCTGGAAGTTTCAAAGGCCAGGCTGGACGGGGCTTGGAGCAACCTGGGCTAGTGGAAGGTGTCCCTACCCATGGCAGGGGGTTGGAATGAGATGAGCTTTAAGGTCCCTCGCAACCCAAACCATTTCATAATTCTATATTTTCAGACATACCAGTTAAACACAGAGGTTCAGGCAGAGGACAGTGATGGGATGACAAGGTTCCATTACTGGCCTTGCCCCTCCTCTCCTTTGAAGTTTTTGTCAAATTAGTTAATTTCTCTTTGATTGGGTTCACTTTAACTCTCTCTCATGTGTGCACATTAATTTAAATATGTTAATATTGTAGATGTAATATGTAACCTAATGAAGAAAGTGAATAGTTTATCTCTGGAAGAGGAAGGGGAATGAAAGCTGTTCTGGAAGGCTGAGTCAGAAGAGGACTGGAAGGGCTGGCAGCAGTGTCATGATCTGAGCTTGCTGGGTTTCCCCAGCCAGCCACTGATGGCTGACTGGCCACTAGACCTGCTTCTGTAGAATCCCCAAATCCCAGCCTCCAAACGGGCATTTGCTCTCACAGGTGTCCTCTTGGCTCCCCTTGTGCCAGGCATGGACTGACACTGTGTGCCACATGTGCAGCAACAGCCTGGGCAGTTTCTGTTCCAGAGAAGCCCAGCAAACCTGTCAGGGTGTGGAGTCGGCCTCTGCTGCCTGGAATCTTCAAAAATTATTTCTTTAAGGCAGAATGTGTGTCTGGAATGCACAGCTCTCCTCGAGAGCCTGCCAGGTGTCTGGCAGGGCAGAGGAGTGACAGTCCACGGTGGGTTCTGTGAGTGTGTGTCACCATGTGTAGCTCTCATTATATCTGCTATTGGAAACATAGATCTGTGTACATGTTGTGGTTTCTGGAAATGCAGAAAATGCCACGTGCTTGCTCTTCTGGAGGTTTGTTGGATTCCATTCTGGGTTTCATTTTTTCTCAGCAAAATTTCCCTGAATTTACATCCTGGGTCACTCCATGGTTTGGGTGTGCTCAGCTGTGTGTTCCTCCTGCATGGTCACTGCTGACTGTGACTGCTTCATGGGGAGTGTGGTGATATCCCTTTCGTTTGCAGGCTGGACACAGCCCACTGCCCATGTTGGGTGCTGTGGGTGTTACTGAAAGAGGGTGTTTGTGTTTCAGATGAATTGCTGATGTTTGCAAGCTGTGTTGAGGGGGAGCAGGTAAGGAAAGGGGTGTCCGTGGGGTGACTGTGGTTGAGATCCAGAGATGCCACAAGTTACAACACCAGTGAGGAGATGGTAAGTGCAGTCCTGCACCAAGTGTGTCACTGGGCAGAGTGCTCTACTCCCAGTTACAGACTGGGGCTGCCCTTTCATGGTGTTGGCTGCCCACACCAGTAAAGGATTGCCCAAGCACTGGGCTTCACTGGAGGTGCCCTGGAGTGGTCCAGGGAGGGGGATGCTCTGGCCAGGGGCCACCACAGGCACTGGCCCTGCCCACAGCACCAGCTGTTACAAAGGGCAGGAAGGGGAATGTGGCAGAACACGCAGCCCAGAGAGAGGAGTGAAGCTGTTGCACTCCATGTGTAACTCAGCTGTGAGGTACCTACCAGGCTGCTTGCCAACTCACCAGCTACTCAAGGCCCATATGCACTCTATGTCCCTTTTTACAATACTGCTGGATTTTTCCATTTTAAAATTGCTGAACTGAAGTCGTGGTTGAAATTCAATTACAATCCTATTTGAAAAATACCCAAAGGCCTGGAATAAGCAGGAGTTGGGGTTGTTCCCTGATGCTTCCAAAGCAGAGGGCAGTAGGAAATGATCAATTCATCATGTCGGTTGCAATCAGAATTGCTGTTGCCCGTTGTGTTCAATGACAAACCAGACCTTGATGTTTTTAAGTCCTCAAGCCTAAGCTTTTTCCCAGGAGGCTTTCTGCTGGGGGGGTGGGCAGGTCTCTTTGGTTAGTTGGGGATTATTGCTTGCTTTTTTTTTTTATTTTTTTTATTTTTATTTGTGTTCTGTTTTTTGGTGTTTTTTTTGTTGTTTTTTTTTTTTTTTTTTTTTTTTAGAACAAGCAAAACTGTTGTTTTCTGCTTCGGTACAAGGAAGTTTTTCAGATCCCAAGCACTTGCCACAAATGCTCTTCAGAATCATTTTTTCTGCTTTTTCATGATGTGAGAGTTGGCCAATGCTTTGAGGAAGGAAAGTGTGTGTCAAGGAGGTGTTTCTGAAGAACACTTACCTGGAATCTCGCAGTGAGTGGGAGCACAGAGCCTGCCTGGCTGCCTGTGGTCACGGTCTGAACCTGCTGGCTGCCGCTGCCTTTTCATTATTCTTTCTGAATTTTGTGTTTCTTTGTGTTCTTGGAGCTCCAAAATCCCCCCCAGAGCAGAATTGATTCTTTAGCTGCAAACCATGCTGATCTGGAGGCTCAGCGGCATCAGGCAACCCAGGTCCTGCTCATGCCACAGGGCCTCGGGGGGACGAAAGTGCCACAATCATTTTTTAAGGAAGGATGGAGTGTCTTGGGGAGCACAGCCTGCATGTGCTGGAAGGGTTCACTCCTCATGTAAGGCTTATCCCTTTGAGGAGAGCAAGTATGAGCTCTGATTTTGTGTCTATAAGTCACAAACAGGAAAAAAGCATTAACACTTTAAGCCATGTTTGTAAAAAGGCATGAAAAGTGTCTGGAGAAAAAGAGGAAGTTTGTGATTGTGTATAGAATCACAGAATCCCAGAATGGGTTGGAAGGGGCCTTAAAGCTCATCTTGTTCCAGCCTCCTGCCAAGGTGGGTTGATGTGCTGACATCTAAGTCAGCTGGTGCAAAAAGCACTTTACATCAGCCTGAACTCCACCATAGCACTGTGCAATCTCCACTGCTAACTCACTGCCAGTGGCACTGGATGTCACTGGGTATTTTATTTGGGTCTGTTACTGCTTCTCCACAGTTCAGCATTAAAAAATATTTAGGGGTTTCCATGGCAGTTTGGACCAAATTAGTTGCAAAAATGTGAGGTTAGTGGTTCCTAATGCATTCGGAGTAACTTGAAAATAGGCTCAAAATTACATGAGACTTCGACATGTTTAGGCTGGTATCAGGAAAAGGTTCTTCCACCAGAGGGTGGTCAGGCACTGACCAGGCTCCCCAGGGCAGTGGACACAGCCCCAAGGCTGCCAGAGCTCCAGGAGGGTTTGGATGATGCTCTCAGGGACAGGGTGGGACTGTTGGGGTGTCTGTGGAGCGGCAGGAGCTGGACTGGATGATTCTTGTGGGTCCTTTCCAACTCAGGATGTTCTATTCTATTCTATTCTTCCATTCCATTCCATTCCATTCCATTCCATTCCATTCCATTCCATTCCATTCCATTCCATTCCATTCCACTCCATTCCATTCCACTCCACTCCATTCCATTCCATTCCATTCCATTCCATTCCATTCCATTCCATTCCATTCCATTCCATGCTGCAGTGTTTCCTGTTGGCAGCAAATTCATGTCTGCATTATTATTCACCGGTAATGACATCATCTGGAACTGAAGGAAATCAGTTTTGGACAAGTTACTTTGTTACTGCTTCCATTTGAGTTCAGATTTACTTTTTAAACTTTTAAATATGTTGTGCTTTGAAATGGCACAGACCCACATAAAAGCTTTGATAAGAAGGGAGAAGAAAAATCTCATCTCGGAGGTACCTCGTTTGCCAGAATAAGACCATAGGAGTAAATTGTCCTACTGGGGACTGAGAGGTGGGAAGTTCTTTTTCAAGAGCACTTAGAGCTTCACTGGGATACTATTTCATTTGTCTTCCTCAGCTGGATTAAAGTTTGTGGGCTTGGTTGTTGTTTTTTTAAACAGGGAAATGTTAAAGGTGTAAGCAGGGAAGTGCTGGTGGCTCCTGGCACTGGGAGCGTTGGTCTTGGCTGCCAGGCAGGGCTGCTGCCATCCCAGGCAGGATGCCATGTGTTTCCCAGAAAAGAAGCTGGGAGCTTGGTTCCATTTAAAATATCTGGTTACTTCAAATTCTGATACTTGCTGAGCTTATGAACTCTTCCTTCTGTGTGCTCAGAGGAGATTTGGGTCCCTCAGGTGCCTTGCCCAGAACCTTGAAGACCCTTGTGTGCTTCCTGCTGTTCTTTGCTTTAGTTCACATTCCAGTTTGGGCAGATTTACCTTATGGAATGCTGGTGTGCTGCACTGGAAGGTCATTCACACTTCAGCCATGTGACTCAAAGGTGTTTGGTATTGCCCTGCTTCCATTCCAGCAGCTACAAGGGCAGAGATTCCTTCTGGCTGTTGGTCAGATCGTCGTACCCTGAACAGTTCTGTAAATCCCACCATGTCTCCCTAGGTTAGAATGAGCATGAACCTCTCTTCCCTCCTCGGAAATTCCCAGGGCTGGGGCCCCATCCAGAGTCATGCTGTGTTTCTCACAGGAGTAAGCTCCAGTTCACCTCCATGTTGTGATTCTGTGTGTTTACTGAGCCAGGTTCATCCGAAAATAGGGCTTAAAAGAACAGTTTTGTAAAATGTAATGTTAATTTGGAGTTAATTCATTTTCTAGGAATGGCCTATGACATTCCTGAGAGCTTGTACTGCTGCAGCACCTGATGGGCTGCCAGTTATTGCAAGGCTTTGCAGGAGATGTCTGTGGTGTCCTGGAGGAGATGCTGTTGTGAAAGCTGTAAGGAACAACCTCCCATGGCAGGTGTTGCTGTGGTGTGTAGGTTTGTGCTCTGTAATTGCTGATGAACAGTGATAAACCCCAAACCACACAGTCCACAGCAGGAATCTGCTCAGCAGCAGAGCCCTGGGACCTGCTTCAGTAAATAGAGGTTCTGTTGGAGGCAAGAGGGAGAACAAACCACTTTGACCAATCCATCATCGTCAACCTGTTCCATCACAGAGCTTGTAAAAGGGAGAGTGTGAGGGAGACCAGTGCTACCAGTCAGCTGGTAAAGTGTGTCCAACCAGGGTGGAATTACCAGGTGGAACAAGTCATTATGAGTCCATGGACATAAAGGACACCATTTCACACCAGTCCAGTGCCTGGTCTCCTGGGGCACCCGTGTGATGTATGCCTATTGCTGCCATGGTTTTCTAAACATACAGGTTTGCTTTGTTTCCCTCTATCAAGTATGTTATCCATCATTCCCAGACACACCTGCCATGTGTATCAAAGGTGAAGATGAAGCATCTCCACAGTGGTTGTTTTCAGCAATGGGACAGTGCTGAGCACTCTGTGGGCAGGAGGATCCTGTACTGCCACATGGATGGGTTATCCCGGAGGTGAGCTGGCTGGAGGGTGGCATGGCAAGGACATGCAGAGTGCAGCATGGATGTACATGGAGACATGTAAAGCCAATTTGCATCTTGAAATAGGAATAAAATGTGATAAAGCTGTAATTAAGTCATTTGAAATTTGATGTTAATCTTTTGAAAAATGTATTCGAAGTGCTGAAATGAAATAAGGATACAAGAGCAGGTCATGGAGCTCAACAACAGGAACAATCAAGAATGGTTTGGGGGTTCTGTTAATAATTTATCATTCTTTAATTGTGTTGTTGTTGGGTTTAATATATTAAGTTCTTTGTAAATATGACACTGAAAATCATTCCCATTCCTTCTTCCCTCCTCATGATTCTGTCAGCTCATTTTGGAGCTTCCCCTGTGAACGTTACTGTTGGCTCAGAATGTTTGTCATGCAAAATAGAGCATGAAAAGGTAATGTCAGGGTACTATCAGGATTTCCGTGTGTTTATAAATTTTTATATATATATATATATTTATATATGTATAAAGAACACATGCAAAGGGCACTTTGAAAATGAGAGCCAATCATTGATCAGTATTTTTAGGGAGATCTGAGCATGCTCATGCAAATTACAGTGATAAGTTACCTCAGATTTAAAAATAAGTTATATAAATGGTTATATAAATGGATGGCGCAATTAAAGCAAGTCAAACACATGCAGTAGTCAGAGTTGTATTTATGTGTATAAATACACACATGTACAAGTGGTTGTTGCTGTACGAAGTCACTGGTGTTGCCTGGGCAGAGCAGCTCTGACAGCGCTCAGCTGGTTTGGTTTAAAGTGTTTATGCAGCCTCAGTAACTGAAACACTAAAACTTGGACTTGTGGGACCTCCCATGGAGATGTTTAACCCAGAGGGTTGTGCACAGTGAAATCACTCCCATTGCTCTGTATAAGTGAGCCCTCAGACTCGGGTACAGGACGGCAAAGGCATCATTTGATTTCAATAAGCTGAAAACCAGTGATTGAAACACATTTCTCCTCCTCAGAGCTTGATTATTTGCAAACCCACCT
Source organism: Manacus candei (assembly GCF_025592945.1). Taxonomy (NCBI): domain Eukaryota; kingdom Metazoa; phylum Chordata; class Aves; order Passeriformes; family Pipridae; genus Manacus; species Manacus candei. The sequence goes on from NW_026138084.1 coordinate 2,576,355, forward strand.
TTGCCAATGTCAGTGCAGATGTGCCTATCCAGCCTGAAATCCAAACCCATTTTGTTACCTGTGCACAAGAAAAGCACCCGAACTCCTTTAGCAGTGGAGAAAGCTCTGTTTCTTCTCCAGTTCTTGATTCAAATGTCATGGGGTCTGGAGGTTCACTCTGGATCTATCCACAGAAACTGGAAATTATCCCTCAAAAGAAAACAAGAGTGAGAAAGATCAGCCTGAGGTGCAGCTTTACACTGCTGGAATTGTGGGGTGTGAGATCACAGACCAGCACGGCAGTTCTTCATACAGCAGGATTACTTGGACATTTTTAGATGTGCCCAGGGAGTACTTACAGACACTTTTATCCCCTTGGGCAGGTCCTTCTCCTTCCTCTGCCTTCCTCTTGCACATCCACAGCTTGAATTCTGGAAACAGGCATATTCAGGAATTGGTGATGGAAATTTGGTGAGGGTGCTGTCTGTAGGCACCTGGGGGTTGGGTTATGGCAGCCTCTGAGCTGCTGCCAGGAGCATCTCCCTGCTGAGGACGGACACTGCCACACCCTCTGCAGCCAGGGGAAGGTCCTGGAAGGGTCTGTGTAGGGAAGGGAAAATATAGGGACCCAGGTTTAATGAGTGAGGATTGGTACAGCCAACTGCAGTGCAGCTGCACCAGTGGACAGCAGCTGAAGGTGGGATCCCTGTGACTTTCAAAGGAAACAAGCTTTCAGAGAAGAGAGAACAGAAAGTAGCCCTGTACTAGTGACTGTGAAGAAAACTAACTGTATCCCAAGTGTAACCAGCACACCCGTCCCCAGGGTGTGTGACATCCCTGCTGTCCCCATCCTGCAGCACCAGGGAGCGGAGCTGCTCCAAGTGCTGTGGCTTTTGGAGGACAAGTTACAAAATTAAAAATTTCTGAGGGGTCTGTTGATTGCAGGTGGGAGTTTGTAGCAAGCCAGTCTTACAGGTAGGTTGGTAGGCTGTGGATCTTGAACTGTAGGAGTATTTGCAGTAACCTTCCTGTTGGAAAGAGAAATGGGATGACAGGGTCGTGGTGAGGCTGCAGTCAGTTTTTAGAGGTTTTATATAATGGCTGATTTGTTGATATGTTTGCACTTATTTTTGAAAGTTAATTCCTAGAATTTCAGAGGGCAAAAGGGATGTGTTTCACCAAGCAGTAACACACTGGTGTGTGTTACAGTGCTGCATTATGGGGGAAATGAGCCAGCCCAGCTGAACCTGGCTGCTGCTCCTCAGGTCTTGGGTTTAGCACAGCTTTTGGTGTCTCTTCTCCTGGAGGTCTCTTCCAGGAAGATGGCCTGTCTGCTCGACCACTGGTGGAGTGGCTTTCCTGGCAGAGATGCCTTTTGTCTTTGAATCCTTGGGACAGCAAAGAAAGGCTGGAGTGAAATCAAATTCCCAGTGCTGCCTGTGGCTGTGGTGGGCTGGTGGCTGCCAGGGCTCACCCAGACTGGTCTTCCTCAGGAGTTGGCTGTGTTGGTCTGTGGGGTCTCATCCATGTGTGTGATGAGTTCTATTGAACCATGAGACCTTGGCCTGTGGGGTCTCAAGGAATTGAGCAGTGAAGCATTGCTGGTTTTTGGGTTTCTGACCTTCAGCTTTGGGAAACAGTTTTGTTGCTGGCACACACTGGTTCTAGGTAGGCCACATAACAGTGTGATGCTGGCAAAGACCGGGGTTGTGCAATAGCTGTAGGTTGCTGTGATCTAGAAACTTCATTTATTTTGGTTTGATTCATTTCCTTTTTTCCAAGATGGGTGATATTTCATTTATACAACGACAACAGGTTTTTTTTTTACTGAGGAACAAAAGGCACATGCTAATAACAGACACTTCCCTAAAGCAGTTTGACCTGTGATGGGGAGAAGGTGTCCTATGAGTGAAAACACATGCAGGCTGGATCACAGCGCTTCTCTGTGGAGGAAAGTTTATGCTGAATTTGTACAAGGCTGTTCTGACTGGGGCTTTTCCACAGTCTGCAGCCTGGAGCTCTTCATGGAGCTGTGGTCAACTGCTGAGGTGACACGTTGTGTGAGGAAGAAGTGCTGAGGCACTAATGTCATGGAATTTTGTTGATTATACAGTAATGCAAGGGTTGTTTTCCTCAAGACAATTCCCTTTCCTGCTCCCTTCTGCACTGGGCAGAATGCAGGTTTCCAAAATGTACGTGAAAATGAGTCCATTCCTGGGACTTTTTGTTTACTGTGGCACTTGACTCTCAGTGCATGTGAGAGAATGCACTTCATCACTCCATCCCTCGGTTGTGTGCAGCAGATAAATAAGGATTTATTTTGATCAACCCAGCACTAATTCCATAGAGAAGTTTTGCGGTGTGTGTGGTGATAGAGATAGTTTGTAGGGATCTGGAGAGCTGCTTGTGCAGCCTGGTATGAGCTGGGAGCCAGAGGGAGGAAGGGTAAAGGGCAGCTTTATGCATGAATCCACTTTGTGGTGTATGGCCACTAACCCAGCACAGCGTTTTCATCCAGGCAAGCCCCAGGACCAGGACTCAGCTTGCAAGTGCCCTTTATAGAGCTCTCAGTGACCTCAGGGGGAAATCCTCGGTGTCCACCCGCTTGTTTTTCAGATCTCAGCCATCAGGAAGTTTAGGAGGAATTGTTCTGCTGACAGAGGCTTTTGTTAGGAGTGTCCTGTGAGGAGACAGGTCTGAGGGCATCAAACCTGTAAGGTGAGCGTCAGGCTGGTCCATGAGTGCACTGGCAACAACCCCCAAAGCCACGTAGTCCTGGGCATGGAGCTGCTGCTTTCCTTAGGACAGGGCAGATAGGGTTTGGGGCTGAAAGAAGAGGTGCTTTAAGGTTCCTTCCAACTCAAACTGTGCTGTGATTCCATTCTGTGACTGTCATTGGAAACAGCTGCCCTTACATTAAATGACCTGTCCTCAGTGAGGCCTGGGCTCCCATTCCCTATTCACAAGAGAAACACTCTTCAGATTCCAGGGCAAAATGCTTCAAGCATATTCACTCTCACAAGAATATTTTCTCGAGTGTATTCCCAAGAATATTTTCTTGAGTGTCTTCCCATGCTTCCATTCTGCCTTGGGAAACAAGTTGTTTCTGCTCAAACCCAAGGTGTGCAGCAGGATGTAGTTCAAAGTCTTGCACTGCAAAGGTCTGTGCTCTCTGCTGACTGTAGGTCACAATGAGTGGTCTGAAAACGTGAAACATGAGAAGACTGAAAACTGAAACATGAGAGGAGCTTTACGAGTCCCTACAAATATCCACAGTATTTACTTTTGGCGGTCTTGCATCTAGTCTTCAGCTGGGGTTGAGGTCTATTGTGTTAAGAGCTGTTGGGGATTAGAAGTCTCTCCTCAGCAGTGCTCATCATCTGGAAGACAGAATCAAACCAAAAGGTTTTAATGTCATTTTGTGACAATGATTAGGCACGTTAATGCAGATCTGGATCCAGTACCTGGATGTTTTATTGCAGACAAGACCATTTTTCTCTTCCGTAGTGTTCTTTTTCTTCTTTTTGCTTACTTAAAAGGTACTTTTTTCCTTACTTGTTCCTGTCATGTTGCTGTTCCTGAAGTTATTGCATCTGTCTCTTGACTACTAGAAGGGTCTGGAGCACAAGCCTGATGAGGAGCCTCTGATGGAGCTGGGGGGGGCTCAACCTGGGGAAAAGGAGGCTCAGGGGGGACCTTCTCACTCTCTACAAGTTTCTGACAGAAGGGGGAAGCCGGGGGGGGGTGTCATGCTCTGCTCCCAGGGAACAAGGGATGAGAGGAAACAGCCTCAAGTTGTGGCAGGGGAGGTTTAGGTTGGATACTGGAAAAATTCCTTCATGGAAAGAGTTGTCCAGCCCTGGCACAGCTGCCCGGGGCAATGGTGGAGTCACCATCCCTGTAGGGATTTAAAAGATGTGCAGATGTGGCACCTGGGGACACGGGTTAGTGGTGGCCTTGGCAGTGCTGGGGAACGGTTGGACTTGATGATCTTCAGAGTCTTTTCCAACCTAAATGATTCTGTGAATCTGTGATTCTACTGGGCCAAGAGTCCTGTGTGTGTCACTCGATGGAGGGGACGCTGTGTTGGTCACAGAGTGCCACCAGCACGAGCTGTGGGGAAGGGACCCTGCCCTGCAGGCAGGTATCGCTGTGCAAGGGGAGCCCGGAGATGTGCTCCACTCGTGATGGTTTGTGTCTGGATTCTTCTGCAGAGAGCAAAAGGTGTCTGTTCAGGTGTATCTACCTCAGGCTGAGTAGCAGAAGAGCAGAGGTGCTGTCCCGCCGAGCAGGCCGGGTGTCGTGGCGGGTGTGTTTGGCGGTTGTCGGTGGCACCTGCACGTCAGTTGAAGATGAAACAGAAACTGTATGTAAAGAACAGAAGGTGACCAGCGAAAGGAGCAGAGGAGAGGAGGAAAGCAACACAGACAAAACACGTGCAGAGCAGTTTGCTCGTCACACCTGCAGGCTGCTGGAGGCTGCTGGATGGCCCTGAGGGCGGGAGCTCTGTCGTCCCGGCGGTGGCCTGGGCTGGGGTGCAGTGGGTGCTGGGCAAGGCCTGCACAGTGGTGTGGTCTGCTTTGTCCCAGTGCTGGGATGAGCACTGGGATGAGTCCCATCCCACTGCTCCCAGGCTGGGATGAGCCCATCTTGGCTCCCTGAAGCTGCAGTGTGGCCACCCAGCCTGGAAAAAGTTTTTGCATGTGGCCAGATTATTTTGTGGACCAGTGCTGCTGCTTTCAGTGGGGTTACACAAGGAATAAACTGAAACTAAGAGAATGATTTTGAGAGGAGGGTTACTTTTGTGGTATTTGTTTAATGGACTTCTTGACATTTTGGGTTTAATTCAAACTTTGGCAATTTTCTCCTTGAGTTTGGTTTTGTTCCTGCTTTTTACCACTGCCTCTTTCTCTGATTCCTTCCCTCTTGGCTTATTTCCCATCTGCTTCTGGGAAACCCAGAAATGAGAAGGGGAAGAAGCTGGAGTATTCAGCCTGGAAAAGCAAAGGCTTCAGGGAGACCTTAAAGCCCCTTCCAGTGCCTAAAGGGGCTCCAAGAGAGCTGAAAAGGGACTTTGGAAAAGAGACGAAGTAACAGGACAATGGGGAATGGCTTCCCACTGCCAGAGAGCAGGGTTAGATGGGATATTGGGAAGGAATTCTTCCCTGTGAGGGTGGGGAGGCCCTGGCACAGGTTGCCCAGAGAAGCTGTGGCTGCCCCTGGATCCCTGGAAGTGTCCAAGGCCAGGTTGGACGGGGCTTGGAGCAACCTGGGCTAGTGGAAGGTGTCCCTGCCCATGGGAGGGGGTGGGACTGGATGGGCTTAAAGATCCCTTCCAACCCAAACCAATATGGGAGCCTGGTGTGGCTGAGAGCAGGATCTGGCTCTGATTACCCAGGTGTCACGGGAAGGTGATGAGGTTTGGGTGCAGATGGGAATATGTTACTGTGCAGTAAATGGCATGAGCCATTCTCCCCATGGTGGCAGTGGTGATATCTGTTCAAGGTGTTGCTTCTGATGTCATCCAGATGAGAGGTATTGCAGTCAGCTGGGATTGTGTGACTGAGCATTGGGGTCAGTCTCTAAGTCTTTAATTATTTTAAATTATGTGACAGAGAGATTGAATAGAATTTTAAGTTGACATAAAATAATTAGAGGGGAAAAAAGTACCATTTGACACTTTTCACCCACCCTTGTTCTTGTGAGAGTGTCATCTGTCAGCAGTAGGGATTGGGAGATCTGGGCTTCACTTCTGAAGCAAGGTGTACATCCTTGCTCTGTACATTCCCTCAGTGAGAAGAGATTGTTGGAAAATATAATTCCTTTCAAACTAAGCAGTAATTCTCCTTCGAATTATATCTTAATAAAAAAGAGAACATCTTGGGCAGCCTCTGATTTAGACACACTGCCTTTTAAATCTGTCCTAATTATAGTGCTCATCGCTTAACATTCATTTAATGAAGATCCTCATTTATATGGACAAGGTTGGCAAATAGGAATTAATGCCATTAAAACCCATGAGTCTCCCAAAGGAAACAAATCAAAAGCTCTGTGAAGGAAATGAAACCTTACTATTTATAACAAGGCAAAGCACAGAATCACCAACCATACATTTGTGTAGCTGGCTCAGGGCCCTGCAGTGGGTCTGGTTTGGAAAGGACCAGTGCCACACTGCAGGGACCTGCCCAAGGGCACCGCTCCGGCCAGAGCACAGCTCCCTTTGAGGAGCTTCCACTCCAAGGGTCCAGTCTTGTAGGTGGACTTTGGCATTTTTCTTGGTCTTGGTTTCTGGATCAAGACCAGACTTCGTCTCATCAGCCTCAGAAATAATCACAATGGTTCATCAAGGCCTAAAGATACAGATGGAAGGAAGACATCATGCTTGTTTCGGTGGATCTGCAAAAGTGGGGTTGATGCACATCTCTGCTTCTGTCATTTCACTGTATGCTGATATAGAACGGCTTGGTTTTAAGAAACACTGTCAGATTGTTTCCATAGGTGCTGATTTCAACAGGCACAGGAGGTGGATGGTTCTCTGGCTCCTTAAGAACCTTGGTCGTGCTGAGCACTGTTTCACTGGTGTTACAGAAATTCAAGTGATGGCAGCGAGAGTGAGGTACAAGCCTAAGAGCCCCAAGGGACCCCTGTGACCCTCACAAATATCCCCTTACAGAAGGCTCCAAGTCTCTGGTGACCCAAGGACCCAAAGGAATGGCTGGAGCTGTGCCAGGGCAGGCTCAGGTTGGATCTCAGCCAAAGGTTCTTCCCCCAGAGGGTGGTTGGGCACTGCCCAGGCTCCCCAGGGCAGTGGGCACAGCCCCAAGGCTGCCAGAGCTCCAGGAGGGTTTGGATGATGCTCTCAGGGACAGGGTGGGATTGCTGGGATGTGTGTGCAGGGCCAGGAGTTGGACTGGATGATCCTTGTGGGTCCTTTCCAGCTCAGGATATTCTGTGACTGTACATTGTGTCAGCAGCTCAGCCAGTCCCTGTTGGGGTGAGTGTGGCCAGTCCTGTCCTGAGATGGGTCACAGTGTTCAATGTCTGTCAGTACACGTGTGACCTCAGACTCGGAGGTTCCTCTCAGCCTCTGAGCATCTCCCAGATAAAATCAATAATAATTCCCTGATGGATACATGGAGTCTATTCACGGTCAAGACCGTGGTTGTGTGAAAACATTCTTTGTGTCTGACTGTGAAGGTTTATGCATATACAGATGTGTCTGTGTCTCCAGTGGGGAAGAGATAGTGACTTTATTTTGTATTTTGTTTTAAAATTCTGAGAGGATAGGGGATAAATTTGACAAGTTCCACTATTCATGTCAAGTTTGTAGAGTTTTATTCTGGAAACTAAAATGTCTTGTAGTGAATTTAAAATGAAATAATCAAAATAAAATATAAAATAAAATGAAATAATAAAATACAATAAAATACAGTGCAATAATTAAAATAAAATACAATACAATAGAATAAAATAAAGTGATACAATTTAATCAGAAGCTAAACTTAAGGAAAAATTTCATGAATATTGCAATGAGAAAAGGGACTGTAGATAGAACTTCCCCTGAAACCCAGAGAAAAGGTATTTGACACAGAATAGAACACCCAGGTGTGAGAAGACATGGGATAGATTTGTGTGCATTTGAAAAACATTCATGACATTCATTCATCTTGGCTCAAAATGGGTGTTTGTCCCTTTTATATTTCCTTTTCCATATTTAGGTTTCTTCCTATTATTAGGACATAAGCAGATCCAAATTGAGCTCCCACATGCATGGAAGAGGATGGGCTGCAAGAGCAGGAATTGGCTCAAATGATTACAATTCCTGTGTGAATTTACCTTCTGGTGAGGCATTGTAGGTTCCCATGGTTTTGGTCCCTGGAATGTGCTGTTCCTGGGATAGTGTGGGAGTGCTGCAACCTCTTGTAGACAGTGCACCACAGGAAAGGCACATCTCACATTCTTCCTACACATCCCTGCCTCTGTTCCTGCTTCAGGAAAGGGGCAGTGAGGATGTTTCAGAGTTTATTTATGTTAATACTTTGTCTTCTACACGGCATCCTGTCTCTTTGGGGCTATTTTCATCTTGTAAATTAACATGTTTTGCTTAAAGCATGGGTGAGAGCCAGATCACATCTCTGCTCCTTGCCTGACCTACTTATGGCATCTTCAGAAAGCAGAATTGGGTCTCCCTGCCTCTTTGCTGCCTCATGGAGGGCAGAGCCAAGGACCTGCTTGGGTATCCAGCAGCAGGGGATGGAGCTGAGGCTGTGACCCAGTTCACTGCCACCCGCTCCTAATAGCAAAGCCAGGGGCATTGGAGAAGTGACCTGAATCCAGATGGAGCTGGGGCTTCAGAGTCATAGAACCACAGAATTGTTAAGTTTGGAGAAGACCTCTAAGGGTTTGGAAGAGACCCCTAAGTCAGCAGGGGCTGCAAAGGGAAATGATTCATCAGCAAACACACCTGAGCAAAGGCCACCACTGTTTTCTTGGTGAATTTCTTACCTTTTGTGAGGGAAGATATTGAAAACTAAAGCAGCAATTAGTGACCTGTAGCATGTTGAAGTGAGCATAGACACCCATGTGACAGGACATCAAGCTTTTCATGCTGCTCATCATAGAGAGTGTTTCCCTGGATTGGCACCCCCAGTGTTTATGTATTGCTGCCTGCAATGTAGGGAACAGCCATCTTTGAGCAACTTGTTTTCATGGTGAAATGGAATCCGAGAATCACAGTGTGGTTTGGGTTAGAAGAGACCTGGAAGACCAGGTTGTTCCAAGCTGCGTCCAACCTGGCCTTGGACACTTCCAGGGATGGGGCAGTTGCAGCTTCCCTGGGCAACCTGTGCCGAGGCGTTGTGTTTTTGGGTGCTATAGGGAAGGAACTGGGTTTAGGCTTTGGAAATCTAGAAACTTACCTGTGTCCCATGAGCTCAGGCTTTTCTGAGCATGGTCCCTCAGGAGTGGCTTCAGTACAACTAGGCTGAAGCATGGATAAGCCCACCAGCAGCAGGTTTTGGTTGGTCAGATGGAGCAGCCCTGGTGTCACTGCTGCTCACAGCCCTGTGCAGGCACACAGGGCTCCAGGTTGGTTTGGTACCCACTTGTGATGGAGTTGTACTCTCCATTATTGTCAGGGCTGCAAAAGCTGGGCTTAACCTTTGCAGATACCCAGTGGTTCTTCAAGCTCCTTACTTTCCAGAGTAACTTCTGGGACTGGTGGATTTTGAAGAGTTACACTGAACGTGTTCAACATTCAAAGTCAAATGTATCCCAATCAGTTTGGCCAAACTGTGAGAGATGAGACGTAGATCTGCATTGATTTATTAATAATCACTTTTAATAATTGTATGAATAAGTGAGAAGTTACTTGGCTATCAGATTTTTTTACCAGCTGTCCTGATGTCCCTTCAGAGTCCCTGGACACCTGACACACCCCAGTATGCCCTTGGAAAACAAGAGGCAAGATGTTTGCTCGAAGGATCCATCTTTCCTCTGAGGCCATCTGAGGACTTAGAGATCAGAAGAGCTTTAAACCCACTGAAACACCTTCTTAAGAGCAGGGTGGTGGTGGCTTTCAAGTGACACAGGGAGAAAGCTTCTTGGGAAGGAACAGCTGGGGATGTGTGGTCTGTCTGGAGAGAGGTTTGTATTAAATAAACAGTGTCCAAAGGAGGCAACAAAGATGGGGAAGGGCCTTGATTTGAAGCTGTGTGAGGACACTGAGGGCACTTGGTGTGTTCAGCTGGAACAGAGGAGACTGAGGGGAGACCTCAGTGCAGTTCCAGCTGCCTGGGCAGGGGCAGAGGAGGGGCAGGGACTGAGCTCTGCTCTGGGGGGACCAGGGACAGCAGCCAGGGAATGGCTGGAGCTGTGCCAGGGCAGGCTCAGGTTGGATCTCAGCAAAAGGTTCTTCCCCCAGAGGCTGGTTGGGCACTGCCCAGGCTCCCCAGGGCAGTGGGCACAGCCCCAAGGCTGCCAGAGCTGCAGGAGGGTTTGGCTGATCCTCTGGGGCACAGGGGGTGACTCTTGGGGATGGGCCTGTGCAGGGCCAGGGGTTGGACTGGATGATCCCTGTGGATCCCTTCCAACTCAGCATATTCTGTGATTCTGTGGTTCTGTGACACAAGTAGTAAACTTCTTGGGGGCTACTCTAGAGCAGGAACAGCTAGGGGTATGTTATCTGTTTGGAGGGAGGTTTGTATTCAATAAACAGTCCTTGCTCTCAGGATGTGATTTGGCTGCTGCTCACCATTTGTCATTGCTCCTTAGGGGAGCAGAATCCCAGCTCTGGGCTTGCCCAAGGCCAGCAGAGCTGGTTCTGGCTCCCAGGGCAGTGCCAGGGCCGGGCTCCTGTGCTCTGCAGGCCCTGCCTGTGCTGCAGCTGCAGAAGCTCCAGGTGCAGCTTTACCAAAGAGATCCACAGGCTGTGGTTTCCCCCCTTCTCCCACCCATGCTCTGTGGTGCAGCAACAGCCACCTGAGTGTTCCCCCTCCCCAGGAGCCCAGACCTGAGGGCAGGTTCACCCCTGGGTGCGACACTGCCCCAGCACGGTGGGTCTGGTGGGGGAGGCTGTGTGGCCTGGGCAGTTTGTTCTGTAACAAACAGGAACAAGGTGCATGGCACATGTGAACAGACCCAGAGAGTCGTTTGGGTCCAGCCTGTGCAGCGAAGCATTAGGTGAAGCTTTTGTCTTGACATCCAGTATCTGCACAGGTCAGGAGGACCTGCAGGTGACTTCAGCTACAGCATGGAAACACTCTGCAGGTCATAAAGTGTGTGTATATCATGATTACACAAGTCTTAACTCCAAGGTGTAGGCAAATGTCTTATAGATAGATGGCCTTTAAAGGTCCCATCCAACCTAAACTGTTCTGTGATTCTGTGATTCTCTAGTTCAGATTGTGGAAAACCTCTAGTTTACAAGCTAAAAATGCCTTTTCTGGGGCTGGTCTCAAACATAAATCTAGAATGTGTGTTTTCTGTGAGTTTCCCTGACACTAAACGCCTTGTGTAACGATTTGTGGTTCCTAAGCATGGTGGAGGTTTAAATGCAAACCAGGAAAACGGAATTCTTACACAAGCTGATGTTTGTAAAATGGGCTCTCAGCTCTTTCTGGAGGTTCTGTCGATACCTGGGTGAGAGAGGTGATGTTGGCTCTTGCAATGAGGAAGAACTTGGCATGAAAAGGAGAGACTGCAAGGCCAGAGGAAGGTGTGGATGGCAGGCTGGCTTGTGTTCACGTCCCAGGCAGCACTACCATAACAAAACAGTATTGGGTTCACCAGGAACACTTTGGCATGAAGCTAATACTTAAATCTGGATAGTTGTTAGGTGAGAAAATGGCTTTTCCATGTCAAGTTGTAATACCATCAAGTCATTGACACCCATCAAGCTGTAGTCAAGTAAATGGGACAGAACACTGAGAATCACTCAGTGTTCTTTGGGCAGGTAAATTGTATTCCACACTGGGGCCGTGTTAGCCCTGCTGTGACACCCAGGTTGGGTCCCTGAGGGGATATTCACAGAGTTGGGTTGAGGTTCCAGCTGTTCTGTGGAGCTCCAGCTGCTCTGTTGGTGCTGTAATGGATGTGCTGATGTGGTGTAACCGCTGAGGGCTCTCTGGAATTCAAACAGCTTTGTGTTTCTCCTGCTTTTTTTTGAGATTGTCTGGCCAAAACCTGCACTGCTTCGTGTCTTCTTGAGTTTCTCCAGGGGTCAGAAAAAAGTCTTCAAATTCTGCATATTCCAGGAATCCCTGGAAATCAATGTTTGCTTTTAACAGACTTTCAATCTAAAAAAAAACCAGCCTGATGTCATAGGCTTAAATTTGCTCTATGGATGACATCAAGAAAATAAAAAGGACTCCACAGAGCAACAAATGTTGGGAAAATACTTTTAAGTTATTACATTCCCTAAATATGATATTAACAGAGGTACAGAGATGTTTTGGTCACAGCTCATCCTGACTGCAGCCCTCTTACCCTGCGATAAATATGTGAAGATTGTGGTTCCCTGCATTGCTCTAACTGTTCTTAGGAAAGGAATACTAAATCAGTCTTGAGTTTGATATGTTATTGAGCACTTTGGTTACCTGGTATGAAAGCAGGTAATGCCAGCTGGTTCTGTGGCATCCAGGCATGCCCTGCACAGTAGAATTCCCAGCTGAGCAATGAGGGCAATTTCTCTGTCCTTTGTGCCCCAGGAACAGACCAGAAGGACTAGACCAGCACCTGGAATGTGGCTTGTACCTTAAATACATAGTTGAAGGAAAGAAAATGCAGCCAAACGTGTATGGCTCAGAGACTTTGAGTGTGAGCACCACTAATGAAAATCAGACCTGGGCTTCCAAGGGGCTTTCAGAGGGGCTTTTAAAAATCACCCTCCTTTCTGCAGCGTTCTTCAGTGGCTCACTTCAAGACAAAAACCACTTTTCCTGTTTTTATTTTCCCCGATATAGTTTTTTATTGCTCCTCTTGGGGTGAAAAGTTACGATTTTTTCCCCAGGGTCAAACAGTTGTGTAGCATGCAATGTATTTTAGGGACTCATCTTCTTACCATCAATTAAGGAGAATCTTCTCTGTGGTATTTTGAGTTTTGGTAGAGGCTGAAGATGACATTTCTGCACCGAAGCCACTGGAGCAGTTCAGCATTTTATACCTATGAATAACAGGAATACAACCATATAGAACCATAGAATCGTAGTCACAGAGTGGTTTGGGTTGGAAGGGACCTTAAAGCCCATCCATTTCCACTCCCTGCCATGGGCAGGGACACCTTCCACTAGCCCAGGTTGTTCTGAACCCTGTCCAGCCTGGTCTTGGGCACTCCCAGGGATGGGGCAGCCACAGCTTCTCTGGGCAACCTGTGCCAGGGCCTCACCAGATTTATAGTAAATAATTTCTTCCAAATGTCTAATCTAAACCTACTCTCTTTCAGTATGAAGCCATTCTCCTTTGTCCTGTCACTCCAGGCCCTTGTAAATAGTCTGTCTCCATCTTTCTTGTAGGCTTTGGAAGGTACTGGAAGGCCACAATCAGGTCATCATGAACCCTTCTCTTTTCCAGCCTGAACAATCCCAATTCTCTCACCTTTCCTCACAGCAGAGCTGCTCCATCCCTCTGATCATCTTGGTGGCCTCCTCTGGACTGGCTCCAACAGATCCATGTCCTTCCTGTGCTGTTCCCCAGGGCTGGAGCAGCTCTGCAGGGGGGTCTCACCTGAGGGGCAGAGGGGCAGAATCCCCCCTGCCCTGCTGCCCACGCTGGGGGATCAGCCCAGCACACGGGGGGTTCTGAGTGCTGGGTCATGTCCAGCCTCTCACCCACCAGCACCCCCAGGTCCTTCTTGGAAGGGCAGCTTTCAATCTGTTCATCCCCCTGCCTGGAATGATAGCAGGGGTTGCCCCAACCCAGGTGCAGCACTTGCACTTGATTTGTTGAACTGCAAGGGATTCCCATGGGCCACTGGTCAAGCTTGTCCAGGTCCTTCTGGATGGCAAGATGTAAAAAGCAAATTACTCTTTGCTTTGCTTTGTAATGTGTTGAGATGGCAGAAACCACTGAGAACAGCAGGGAGTGGGTCAGGTCTAATGCCTCCAAAAAACCAGGGAGCCTTTTCCACCCCAACTGACCCACTCACAAAAAAGCAGGGAAGGAGGATCATTCCTAGTGTTCAGTGTAATAGGAACAAAACTATTACACCTCAGGGAAATAGATCCTGTGATAATGGCCCCGGTTGCTAAACACGATTTGTTTCTGGTGTTTTTAAACTTGTTGTATGACTCAGGCATGAAGAATCTGGCTGTTGTTGATGACAGAAATCTGTAGTTCTCTCAGTGCAGTTTCAGTTCCCAATGGCTGTATTCTATTTCTATGCTTAGTTTTATTTTAGGTTTCCTTGCAATTTGGGATGCTCCTTCTGAAAAGTGTCCAGCTCATGTTTTTAAACCTCTGCTTGTGAGGTTTGCTCTCTGGTGAGCTCAGAGCAGGTTGCCACTTCCAATAGGAGTAGCAAGCCTTGTGTCCCAAGCAGCCAATCATTTCCCTGAGTGGGGAATTCTTGTTGTAGTTTGGGGCTTCACACCAGCAATGGGGCAGCTTATTCTCTTCAACACAGAGGGGCCAAGCAACTGCACTGGCCAGCAACATCCCTGCAGTCCCTTGGATGTTTGCAATTAAAAAAATATCATACAGCTGGCTTAGCTGGCTGTAATGGATGTTTTCCAGTGAGGTCCCGAGTTCACTCACTTTTACTAATAGTTTTATAGAGGTCAAGTAATTCCTGTTCTCTCCCAAAGGGGAATGCTCTGCTGCATACCACAGGTTTGGAAAAAAAATCACAAAATATGGTTCAGCCAACCAGAGAGCCAAGTTTATCCAAGACAGCAGCTCATACAGTGGGCTGAAGCACTGGGATGAAAAGGCAGGGAGAGCATCTCCTGGCTGGAATTGAACCCCACTGGCATTTCTCAACCGGGCTGTAACAAGCAGAATTACTCTTTTCCTCTTTCCAAAGGGAAAAGGCACCTGCTGTGTAACAAGCTATTAAATTCCAGCACAATTGCAAACACCAGAAAGAGCGGGCACCATCCCCACACCCCAAAGAATTCCCAAATAATGACCGTGGGAGAAGTGGCCACGCATCCCACCCTGTGCCCCTGGGACAGCACAGCCCTCGCTCCAGGTGCTGAAAGGGGTGGTGTGACCAGGCTGTTCACATTCAAGGAAAGATGTACTGGAAGATTAAGGAGAACCTTTGAAGTCTTCCCTGAGTTCATCCCTGTTTCTACCCTTTTTCTCATTAGAGCTTGGATATGGGTCTTGGGAAAGGCTGGCTGAGGGGCTGCTCTGGGGCTGGCACTGGCCCCAGGGGGCTGGTCAGGGTTGATGCCCCCCCATGCTCTCCTGAACTGGGGGGGCTGAATTGCACCCTGTGCACCTGCTTTGCACAGCACATGGCCAGGGGGAAGCTGCAGGATGGATATTGCTATGCCTGTTTGGAATCATGGAATCACAGAAACACAAATGTAAATTTTAGTTCAAAAAAGTAACTGTGAAAATGTGTGGAGTCAGATACCCAGAAAAGGTTGATGTCACCAGGAAAAGATGTATTTGTAAACACCCACAGGAGAATTTGCAGGCAGACAAACTGTGTCCAAGGAGGTTTAGGATGGATATTAGGAAAAGGTTCTTCCCCTGGAGGGTGGTTGGGCACTGCCCAGGCTCCCCGGGGCAGTGGGCACAGCCCCAAGGCTGCCAGAGCTCCAGGAGGGTTTGGACAACGCTCTCAGGGACAGGAGGGGATTGTTGGGGTGTCTGTGCAGGGCCAGGAGTTGGACTGGATGATCCTTGGGGGTCCCTTCCAGCTCAGGAGGTTGTGTGGTTCTGTGAAGCCTCTGCAACCAGAGCTCTGTGTGGGTGGCACGACCCAGCTCTTGCACAGGGCTGAGCATCCCCAAAGCCCCAGCGAGGGTTTGTTCATTATAAGACAGAGGCCGGGGGCAGGTGTTGGTATTACAGAGTACAGGGGGGAACTGAGTCAAAAAGTGAGCTCATTTTCTGGGATGAAAGGCAGTCCAAGCAACCCAAAGAACAGTGGGGATTTTCCCTGCTCTGTGCTCGTGTGCTGATGAAGGTGCCGGGCTCTTCACAGGCACTGCGCAGGTACTGCTCGGTTTGCAAAGGAGGCCCTTCCCTCTGCATTTGTGTTTCTGTGAGTGTTTGAGAGGTGACATAAAATCCTGGCTGTCCAGTACAGCTTTGTGTTGTCTCTCATTTGGGCCTTAATTCAACATGTCCCATGCAGGGGCCCTCACCCATGTGCCCACACCAGCACACTGGTTTCGTCTGCCATCCTTGGTCTTGGGTATTCTCCAGAAGAGGCATTGACGTGTCTCTCTGTTCTCCCAAATGACTCCCAAGCTTCTGCTTTGCTTTAACCCTAACTGACAGCAGGCTTCAGCTCTCCAAAATCCCTATTTTGTGAAAACATGTGACTGCTTAGATGAGACAAATCCTTCTGCTTAGGAAAAGGCTTGTCTGTTTGCTCTGGAGACACTGGTGAGCACACGGGAGCCCTGGTCAGAGTTCACCCTGTAACAGCCACCAGGAAAACATCTCAGGAGAAGTGAACCCAGGGAACAGCTCATTTCATTGCTCTCTTCCTTCTTTCCCTTTTTTTGTCTTCTCTTTAACATCTCCTGTGCCCATGGTGTTGGCTGTTGCATTTCTGGATGCCGGGATGTGGACACAAGAAACTGCTGTCACTTAGCATTGGCCTGGTGTCAAAAAGTGAAGCGTGAGCCTCTCCACTCTCCTGTTTTTCATGCAGTACCTACAGCTTTGTTCAGGTGCTGGGGGCTTCTGGAACTGGACAGGTGTCTTCTGTACAAATGACACCTTGTTGTTAAGGAAGAGCCTTATTGTGCAACACACGATCAGTGACACACCAGGGAATGATACCAGTCGTTAAGGGATGGGGATGAGATCCAGTTAATCACTAATTATGACCTTTATTACCTATAAAAATGCAGTGATTTCTTCTGTGCTGGGGAAGGGAAGGGAAGGGAAGGGAAGGGAAGGGAAGGGAAGGGAAGGGAAGGGAAGGGAAGGGAAGGGAAGGGAAGGGAAAAGAGAAGAGAAGAGAAGAGAAGAGAAGAGAAGAGAAGAGAAGAGAAGAGAAGAGAAGAGAAGAGAAGAGAAGAGAAGAGAAGAGAAGAGAAGAGAAGAGAAGAGAAGAGAAGAGAAGAGAAGAGAAGAGAAGAGAAGAGAAGAGAAGAGAAGAGAAGAGAAGAGGAAGAGAAGAGAAGGAGAAAAGTGAGAAATGCATCACCACTTTCCAAGGCTTAATGCAATGCTGGTATACCAGTTTGTTTCTGGGAATAAAAGAGATTTGCAATTGGACTTATTTAAGGAGAGGGGACACATGGTTGTGTGAAATCAGAGTTGAAGGGTCAATTTTAATGGTGATAAAATGTCCTGAGCTTTCAACATGCCTCTGGTTAAGGGGTAAAAGTTGAAAATAGGATTCAAGTTTAATACACAGAATGTAACAACTAGTCCAGGGATGTAGTTGTGAAGGGGGGTGAGGGTGCCCCTTCCTTCCCACTGGAGGTCATAGAATTATAGAATCATTGAGGACAGAAAAGCCCTTTAAGACCATTGAGTCATTTAGGTTGGAAAAGATCATGGAGTCCAACCATTCCCCATCACTGCCAAGGCCACCACTTATCCATGTCCCCAAGAGCCACATCCCCATGTCTGTTAAATCCCTCCAGGGTTGGGGACTCCACCACTTCCCTGGGCAGCTGTGCCAGCACTTGCCCATCCTTTTGGTGAACCCTCAGTGTCTTTGCTGCTCTGCTGGGTTTTGTTGGCTTGGGCAATAAACTCAGGCTGACCTGCTAGAGGACTCCCATCATATCCATAGGGAATAGCTGCTCTTCTTGTACAGAGTCTGCTTCTCATTGAAGGTACATTGGAAGGTGTCCACAACTGAAAGGAGACGACACAAAGGCTGTTACGCCTTTGCTACACTCAGTTGCTCTTGCAGGGAGTTGTTATTGCCAGAGGAATGCTGAGCTATGCTATCCAGCAGGTTGGCCATACCTGTGCATTCCCAAAGGAAAGTATCCAACCCCAGTTTGTTTGGTCAGTGTTTGGCATTTAGCACAGAGTGAAGGACGTGTCGTCCTCCCCCCAGGAGCAGGCAGGCACCGAGCATGGGGAGCCCCTGTCATTCCCATCTTCTTCCAAAGCCCATTGTCTGGTTGGACACCCTGTGTTTCACCTACTTGGAATGGTCCTCAGGAGCAGATAAAGCATGTGGCTTTGGTTGGTTTCAGGGGTTGGAGTCTCAGCTTATTTTTCCTTCTGCTCTATTTCTGTATGCATAGGTTTGATTTTCTTTCCCATCAAAGAGCCTTTTGCTTGTTTATTTTTTCATGTTTTTCTATACTTGTCTTTGGTTGATAATGGAGATGACATGGTTTTGATAGAACAATTAATTAATTTTTCTCCCAAAACTACATAAAATGCCACCTCCCTGCAGATGGCAAATCAAGGACCCCAGGAACATTCATGCCATAAAACCAGTTTAATTCATGCACCTTTTATTATTGTTGCCTGCATAAGAAAAATCATTGTTAACTTTGTCAGAATACTGAAGCTTGAACATCTCTTCACTGCAAACACAGAAGCAATTTCATTTTAAAGTGGCAAAGGGTAGAGTTTCTAATAAAAATGTAATTTGTAGCCTCTGACTGCAAAAGCTTCTAATATGCTAATTCTCCTTTCAGTCCCTGTAACATGGGTGAGATATCAGCTTAAACAGATGCAATATCAAAGCCTTTACTTGTCATTATTATTATTATTTTTTTCCTACAACAGTGTCTGTAAAATTCAAACACATTGGTAATAATGTTTCCCTTTTATCTCATTATCAAATTAGTTTTATACTGCCTCAACCTGAGTTAAATCACTTAACAACCATTTAAAAATCAACCATTAGATTGGTTTAAATTGTTTCAACAAGGCATTCCTGGATGCACAATAATTAACCTCTTAGGCCATCTTTGCTGGGTTTGGACAGAAGGGTTTCTTGAGCTGTGAGTGGTGGTAGTGGCTGCTGCTCCTGCATCCCACATCCTTGCCCTCCACACCAGTTTCATCCCCAGTTCCCAGCTGGCACTGCACGGTGTTAACACCGATGGGACAGCGAGCGTGGGGCTTTGCAGGATGTCTGGGAAGGGTTTTCTAGGGAAAATTTCCCCACAAAAGAGTTGTCCAGTCCTGGCACAGGCTGCTCAGGGCACTGGTGGAGTCACCATCCCTGGAGGGATTTAAAAGCCATGTAGATGTGGCACTGGGGGACGTGGGTTAGTGGTGGCCTTGGCAGCACTGGGGAGTGATTGGACTCCATGATCTCTGAGGGCTTTTCCAGCCTTAAAAATTCCATGACTCTATGATTCTATCCTTCACCAAGGAAAAATTTTCTCCTTCTAATTCACTTTGAGAACGTGGTCCATTCCCCAGGGACATGTTTGGTGCTGCCAGACGCCTTCCCTGTCACACGGTGAAAAAGCAGCATCAGCAGATAATGCAGAGTCAGAGACATCCAGCCCTGAGTATGTTGCTGGGGGACACCTGGGCTGTGCTCACACCCCTCTGAGCACGGAATGGTGCCTGTGCTGTGCAAACAGCAGGATGAGTTTCCCCATCTCCTTCACAGACTGCCGGGTGTAAGTGTAGCTCTCCTCAGCTTGGGAGTTCCTGCAGCAGAGCAGGAGCCTGCCAGGATGTCAGCACACGGGTTTGGGATGTCTGTGCTTTTGGAAAAGGATTATTGGACTCCTGGTAGAAATGAAGCAGATCAGTCTGCTCTTTTTCCTGCTCCTGCTCTTGCTCCATGCCCCCCACTCCCTGCCTGTCCCTGGCCAGCTCTGCCTCAGTGTTCCTTTGCTGACCCTTGTACCTCCGGTTTCATCTCACTGGAGGATCTGAGCAATCACCCAGCAGTGCTACTGGGAGCTTTTCCCAGTTCTTCCCTTGCAAAGGTGACACAGCCAGGGCTCACACTGATGCTGCTGTGGGGCCACTGTGGGATCTTGCTCCCGAGCAGGCTGCTGTTGATCCCAAGCACACCACCTGGATCCCGAGCACACTGCCTGGATCCCAAGAAGGCTGCTGGATCCCAAGCACCCTGCCTAGATTGTGAGCACACTGCCTGAATCCTGAGAACACTGCCTGGATCCCGAGCACACCACCTGGATCCCGCACTGGCTCTGATCCCATACCAGCTGCCTCTGGACTCATTGTAGGGAGTCAAGTGCTTGGTTCAAGTCTTTTGGTTGTTTGTGTTTCTCTTGGGCAAATGAGGCTGAGAAAAAAAGCTGGAGGGACCAAAGCAGTGTGTTCTCATGGAAAAAACTAATAGATGCAAACCACAGAGTGCCATTTGTGCTGGAATTTGGGGGCTGAGGGGGAGGACAGCACTGTTCAGTCACTGTAGATGACTTGGTTTTTTTCAGCTAGAGAAATGCTTTGATTCTATTCTACTGGTAATTAACCACTCTGAGAAAAAACACACTAGTAAATTGAGAAGGAGGCGCTTCAGAAACTGGATGTGGGTTCAACCAAGGCTGGCAGTCCCCTGCTGTTTCTTATTCCCAGGTGCAAATGCTTAGACCAACCCAAGGGTCAGTCACGGCCCCCTGACACCCAAATCTTGCCACATAAACCCAATACAGATGGCAGGAAACCCTTGTTTCTCTCCTGGCAGGAACGGTCTTGAGGGGCTCTCTGGCAGTCTGGCTTTAACTGTGGAAATTCAGTTTCCTGTGCCTATCTCCACGTGGAAGCCACCAACAGCCCTGCTGGTGGCAGTACCTGGTGAGCCAAGCTCTGCTGGTTGAGAAGAGGGGCAGAGGCTGGAATGGGTGGATATTCTGGCTACAGATCCCTGAGGCAGATCAGTCAGGGGATCCCTTGGACAGTTCACACTCCCAGTTTCCTGCACATTGAGGGCAGCAGCTTCTGCCTGCAAGCAGCTGTAAGTGGCCAAACCTTATTCCAAAGCTGTGCTGGAGCTGGAAAAGTTGACTGTGTGTTCTAGGGGCCCGCTGGAGTTTGAGGTCAGTTATTTTTACTTCTCTGCCTTGTTCTTGTTAGATGTTTGACTCGCTCTCAGAACAATGGCTCCCACCACACTGCAGCCATCGCCCTGTGCCACAGCTGGTCAAACCTCCTCCCATCCAGTGCCCAAGGGTCTCATCTCCTTGCTTTAGCTAAATATAGGCTTTTCAAGCCCTTGTAGAGAGCCTAATCCATACCTTTACCAAGCTTAGCAAGATGAATCCAGTGGCAAAAGCAGCTGACACAGCTTTGTGGGTAGAGGAATCCTCTACATTCTCTTACTCTGGCTCCAATCTACCAGGGTTTGTTTAAATTTTCTACTGATTAATCTGGTATTTTTCTGCTAATTTTTCTGGTATTTCCTACTAATCTGATGTTTTTCTCTCTGTATGTACTGCACTCTGAGGACTGGGCTGTTGTGATTATGATTTTTCCTGTCTGCAAACTTCAGTTTTCCGTGCTGTCTGCCCAGGGACACACAATAATTCTGTATTTTTTTCAACTAACTGTTTAATGAAAAATAGCAGCCAAATCTGCAGTTGCTTTGTCACATTTCTGAAATAATGACTCCTGTTTCCAGGCTGGACTTACATTGACGAGAGAGTCTCTGGCTTTGGTTGCAGAGCTTCTCTCAGCCTGAGCTTTGTTTGGGAGGGAGCTGGCTCCCACACTGGCAGCTGCAACAGGGGGACCATACCCAAAAAGGTTTCTGGCAGGATCTTATTTTGACAAAACATTTACGATGGTAATAAAAAGGCTGTGTTTCTGTATCTTAGCTAGTTTGGCCTTTCCCAGCTTGGTTGCAGCTTTGGCTTTGTTGATGCTGTTCTGTAGCAGCAGGTGTGTCTGTGGTTTGTGATGGGGATGTTACACATCCCTGTGTGCCTCAGGGTCAGCAGAGCTTTGGGAGTGAGGGGTCTCAGTGCTTTTTAACGGCTGCCCCCCTGCCCCAGGTGTGCACATGTTGGTTCATGTACCCCTGCACACCCTGCTGAGGGCACCAAAGAACCCTGGGCTCCACAGAGCCAGGCAGGGGGGTCACAGGCATTCTGTGGAAGAGGTGGGAGCATGATCTACCTGCCAGCAGCCAGAAGGTCACAGCCTCCCTGCATCTGGACCATCACCAGGTGCTGCTGGTGCGTCCACACAATATGAATTTCTCATATTTGGACACTTTGTTGTTGTCCTGCAGAGCTTGCACAGGGTGAGAATGATTTGAGAGGTTCTGTGAAGCATGTGATAGAACCAACCCACCCTGCTGCCTGGCCTGGGGGAGAGAAGCAACCATCCTCTGCTCTGTTTCCTACAGGGCAGAAACAGCAGCTAAACACTTTGAATTTCTGCACTCATTGCCTCTTGGCACTGCTGGTGGGATGCCAGGAAGCAGAACATGGCTTTATGCATGAAGATTGCATTGCATGACCCCTGCCCAAGCCCTTTCCCTGGCAGAAGAGCTGTGTCAGTGTTCTCTGCTGGCTGAGGAGCACTGAGAGGTGCTCTGTGCTCACTGCAGAGCACCAAAGGAGGCATTTCAGGTGGTAGAGAAACCCCCGGAGAGCTCTTGGTGTGATCCAGACTTGCTCGTATTGGGGCTTAGGGTGCTTTTGTGTGTCTTGTGGGTGCTCTTGCCTAGCCAAGCTCCCACAGAGCCATGGCACAAGGGCTGCATCTCACAGCACCCCACTGAACCCTTTTCTCTGTGCTGGAAATGTGTCTTGCAGCCTGGGCTACTCCTGACAGAGGCAGCAGGAGCAGAGTCCTGTTTGCTCTTCCTCCCTGGCAGGAACAGTGTTGTGCTGGACCCGGATTCTTTGAGGCTGCTCGGCGCTTGGACCGTGCAGCAGCTTCTTGTCCTGGGGTGTTTCAGCTCTTTGGTTTCAGTCCTCCCAAGCACTGTGTTCCCCACTGGATTGTGCCCATGCCCTGTGCCCCCAGGCTGCGGGTGATGCTGCCTGGGTTGAGCCACCCAGAGTGATCCCGGTGGGATCCCCACACAGCCCATCCCCTTGGCAGCCAGAAGTGCTGAGCTGTGTGTCTTCTTTCCCTCCTCATCTTCCTGCATGGGAACAGAGGTGGAACCTATGGAAGTTGTGCACGTGGTATCTCTTGCCAGGATCACGCCGGTCCCTCGCAGCTGCCCACACATCCTTGGTGAAGAGAAGATGTGTTTTGTTCATCAGGTTTATGTGGGATGGTGCTGGGAAAACTCTGTGTGGGTACCCTGGCAAAAAAACCACTCTGTGGGACACTCTGCTGTATTTTCATGGACGTCCACAGTGGACTGGTGGTGGCTTCTGGCTGAGAGCTTTTGTAGCACCACACCAGGAGTGTAGGCTACAAAACCCCTGTCGGTACCAGTGTACAATGCACCCAGACCTGGTTTCGATGGAGCCCTTGGCAGTGGCAAATGGACAGCATTTTCCTTGTTGATTGTGTGCTTCGAGATGGACTTGAGCTAATGTCATATTTACCTTCTTCTATTCCAGTTGTGTCGGTGTGGAAGAGGAAGAGGCACCAGATATCGACATCTATCATTGCCCAAATTGTGAGAAAACCCACGGAAAGTCGACCTGTGAGTACCCGTGTGCAGCCAGGCCCTGATACACAGCAGGGGCTGTGTGTTTGGACAAAAGGACCTCTTATTTTTGTCATTGCAAAAGGCCCTAAGTATCATGTGCCATAAATATTGGAATTCAAACCAGGAGGTGAAAATTATGTTAGTGGGAGGACGTCATGGGTTGGATCTTGGAGCTTTGGCTGCAGCTTCTGCGTGGCCTCAGGCGTGTGTGTGAGCTCAGGCAAGGCACTCACCTGGAGAGCTGCAGTCCCTGGTCCCACAAGAAAATGAGCATCCTTCCATGCATGAATTGTGCCCACACTGAAGAATGTGGGCTAGAAAATCCCTGTGGAGGCAGCTAGTGCTAATACAGGGAGTTTTGGAAGCTACGTGGTGTTTTCCGTCTGTGGATGAGAAGAGTAAGAAACAGTTTGTTGTGCTTGGCCTGGATATAGAACTGCAGCGATTTCTGTGGCAGTCAAACTTGTAGGATGCACTGAGGGTGCCAATTCTTGCAGTTCTTTCACAGAAGGTTCTCCTGAGTAAAAGTGACAGTTGATCTCAGTGGGAGTTTTGTCTGGGAAAGAACCGTGGGATGTGTTTGCTTTGGTCAGATTAATTCACAATTTCTTTCTATTATACAATGGCTGAAAAAAAAGAAAAGAAACCAATCCCTGTGAAAGATGAAATGCTTCACTTGAAAACCAGTTGCTGTAAATAAGCAACAGTGATGGGGAGGATCTTGCTGCTCTGCAACCTCAGGGCATCCTGCAGAGGAAGAGCTGGGTGCTCATCTGCAGGAGCCGAAGGAATCCTAACAGTCCCTTTTTCAGTATGAAATAAGGGATGGCTGGAAAGTGACTCCTTTTGTGTTAAAATTCAGCATTTTTAACCCAAGAAATTATTTGTGCATTGCCTTACTTGTTAAAGTTTAAAAAATTTCTAAAGGGAGAGGGGAGGAGCCTGAAATGTTTGCTTTGTGGGCAAAAATGGGAATTGTTTTTCCACTATGATTTTTTAAAAGTCAAGTGTGAACTGGAAACCTGAATGACCTGCAGCTGTTCCTGTCTCCCAGAGGGTCTGCCAAGAACTGGGGTCTGAACAGGGAACCCACAAACTGGGAAGCTGGCAAAATGCCCCTTGGGAGGCTGGTTCTGAAAGACTTAATGAAATCAATATGTCCCTACAAAATGTTCTGGTTTAGAAGAATCAGCCTTTCTAGTTTTTGTTGGAAGATTTCTGGAAATTGGTCCCACAAATAACCACAAATCGTATTGAAGTGAGTAATTTGGGATTGGAAAGGGTTGTGCTGAAAAGGGGGGGTGACTGCAGATGCTCCCAGGCTGTTGCTGACCTGGGACAGAAGCAGCAGCACAGGATCTCCAGCCTCTGTGAGTTCTGTATAACATTGAGATGAGTCTGATACTTTGATTTCCTTCACATCATGTTGAATTATGAGGGATGAAAGGCACTTTTCAGTGCGAGGGAAAAAACCCCAGACAAAAGCAGCAAAAGCCTATAATCAGGAATTGAATATCAATTCTATAAAACTGGGGTATGTCATCCTAGAATGCAAGAAATGGCAGTTGTGATAAAAAGATTGCAAGTTTAATATACCAGTTAAGATGATGAGAGTTGAATGGACAACGATATTCTGATGCTTTTAAGAAGGTTTCTGTCTCTCCAGTTCTTCTTCTCCAAATAAAAATCCACTGGTACGTCCCTGAGCCTGCGTCACACAGCCCAGCAGAAATTGCTGCTGGAGCACAGTTCCACCCTCTTCCATCCCAGGGACACCTTTCACTAGCCCAGGTTTCTCCAAACCCAGTCCAGCCTGGCCTTGGACACTTCCAGGGATGGGGCAGCCACAGCTTCTCTGGGAAACCTGTGCCAGGGCCTCCCCACCCTCACAGGGCGGAATTTCTTCCCAACATCCCATCTAACCTGCCCTCTGGCAGTGGGAAGCTGTTCTCCCTTGTCCTGTCTCTCTGGGCCTTTGTTGAAAGTCCCTCTCCAGCTCTCCCAGCCTGGCTCCAGAGCAGAGGGGCTCCAGCCCTCAGAGCATCTTCGTGGCCTCCTCTGGACTCGCTCCACGTCCTTCTGACGTCAGACCCCAGAGCTGGAGGCAGCTCTGAAGGTGGGGTCCCACAAGGTCTCCCTTGACCTGCTGCCCATGCTGCTGGGGATGCAGTGTGCTGGGAACACAGACCAACACCCCGTCCTGCAGGACAGCAATGCCACTTTGTTTTCTCCCTTCAAATACATCACAGGCAGTTTAACCATGTGTGAGACCAATCATCAAAGAAGTGGAGTGCACAAATTCCATTTATACATTAATTAGTGCTAACCTTACCTTGAGTCCTGGAGACAAAGTCACAAGCTGCATAGCAATTCCCTCACTAACCTGTAGAATCCTGTGGAAAAAGGAGGCTGTTATCCTGTAGCCCCTCCTTGCAGGGTACAGCAGGCCAGGGAAGTTAAAAGACAGATGAAATGAAGGCAGGACCAGCTTGGCTCAGTGCATTCCATCTGCTGGGAATTTGCATGCAGGGCACTGCCCGGCCAGTCTGCGGGGGGATCGCTTCCATTTGCTCATGAACTGCCCCAGTCTGTGTTTAAACTCGTTATCCAGCACTATCAGCTTTGTAATAAACGAGGAAGAGTCGTTCCAGCACCAGGAGTTCACCGGTAGGATTTAATTACTGCGAGATTAGCAAAGGGAAAGGCAGACACCGATTGTCTGTTATGCAACTCGTCTGGATTTAAAAATGGATGTGTATTTCTGGAGCACGCCTTCCGCCAGATATGTTTTCCAGATGTCAAATTTAAAAATCATTTTCCTCTCCTTACATTTTTCCACGTTACCACTGTGGTGAGTGGCTGCTCTCAGAAGATTGCTTCCTGTCACATGGCATTTTGAGCTATTCCCTTTTAATGAAATGTGTAGGGACTCCTCTTTGGGAAGAATCATCCATATTCATACAACATTTTCTGACATCATTGCAATAAAATGTGAGGGCTTCGTTTGGGCAGGCTTGGCTCATTCTCATAACACAATTTGAAATGCTTGGTTTGATTGCTGCCGTGTTTGCAGCAGTGAAAATCAGGAGAAATCCTTTGGAATCGGTGAAGTTACAGAGCTGCATCTGAACCAAAGTCAGACTGAGGCGTGTTTTAAGTAGTTACAAACTTTAATGTAGATCAGTAGAGAACTCACAGCGTGCTTTCTGGGTATCCCTGCTCTAGTGGGAGCACCCTGGTCTAGTGGAAAGTTCATAGAATCATTTAGGTTGGAAAAAACTTCAAGATCATCGAGTCCAACCTTTGACCAATCACCACTTTGTCAACTAGACCAGAGCACTGAGTGTCACATCCAGCCTTTTCTTCAACATTTCCGGGGATGGTGACTCCACCACCTCCCTGGGCAACCCATTCCAATGCTTGACCACCCTTTCAGTGAAGAAATGCTTCCTAAGCATTCAATGTCATGATCCCTTCTACACTAAGACATTTGAAATAAAATAAATATACCTGTGAATTTTTAATTTTGAGATACAGTTTTCATAAAAATATATTCCTTTTTTTTCCACTGTTGGACTTTCCAAAGGTCAAATTTGGATCAGAAAGTTCTGCAGAGAGAGAACTCTGTGATCATTTCTGAAAAAGCAACTTTTCTGGCCAAAGCTGGAATCTGTTGCACATGGGAATGGGCCTTTAGTCCTTGCTGGGGTGATCATGGTAAAGATGAAGCACAGAAAGAATGGCTGAAAATAGGCCAAAGGTAGTGTTTGATGTAGTATAATGGGCTGCAGCTGTCTGGGACACAGCCCCTCCTGGAGAATGTTCATCTGAGATGCCTCTGAGGGAGAGGGGAACGGAGAGGTGGGTGGCAGGGGGGGATACAAGAGGTGCATGGGAGAGGTGGATACAAGAGGTGGGTGGGAGAGGTAAATGGGAGAGGTGGATGCCTGCCAGCACTCTGTGCTGAGGGAAATAACTTCCTGGAGGTTTTGGAAGAGTTGCAGTGAATCCCTTAATTCAGCTCTGCTTTGTCGCTTTTATTTCCCGACGCTCCGTCCTATCTGAGGTGTAATAAAAAACATGCTCATAGGATAAGCTCCTTAATTTTCCTTGTGATAAGTGACACCTCTTTCCCTGGGACTTGCACTCAGAGTGCAAGTGCAATCAACACGCTCCTGGTGTTGATTCCTATGTGCTGGGAGGGGGAGGAGACAGTGTTTGGAAAGGGAGGGAGAGGAGGAAGGTTTGGCATTCAAGCCAGGCTTGTTTCCTTTGTTACCAGGAGCATTGAATTAATACACTAAGCCTGAGAGTCATTAAGATAAAGAACTAGCAGCTTTAATGAATATCTCCAGCTAGGCTGGAGCCTGCATGGAACTAATAAACCCAACATGCTTTGTGCAAAACCTGGGATGGACTCACTGGGAGATATCTTTCCTTGAGTTATTCCAGGATTGTGGTCAGGAAAGCAGAGTTAGCTCTTTCCAAATCTCATGTCTTATAGCTGTGGCCTCCAGATTCCTTTCCTAATGGAAAAGTGTGTGGATCTCTGTGTGTGTGTGTGTGTGTGTGTGTGTGTGTGTGTGTGCAAAGAGTGAGGAGCAGGTGCCATCTGTGAGGATTCTGCTACCTTCCCTCACTGTTTTGGTAAGAGGTCTGGACTTGGGGTAAAATACTGAGATTCATGATGTAAAGCAAGGGTGGAAAACAAAAGTATGTTGTGACATGAAAATTCTATTAACAGAGGCTTTAAATTATATGAATATGGAAAAAACCAATTTCCTACCAAAATGAGTGGGAACAGCTGAGGGAGATAGTGCTGACTCAGGGAAAAAGTGGGACCAGTTTTTCCAGCTCTGTGATATCTGACTGTCAGAGGCAGGGCAGAACCATCGACACTTGAGTTACTAATATGTGCTTATTCCTGCTGGCCCTTTATCCATGATGGACTTGCCTGTGTGTCCATCCCCCACTGGGAGCACAGTGGAGGGCCTCAGTTTGTCATTGCTGCAGGCCTGAGCCATAATAACTTCCCTTTAAATCCTGGGAATAAGGGTTCTAACAATTGCAGTTGTGGTGCCTTTTCTCTTTTCCTCTTCTCTCCTCTCCTCCTCTCCCCTCCTCTCCCTCCCCTTCTCCCTTCCTCCTTCCCCTTTTCCCTTTCCTTCTCCTCCTCCTCCCTTTCCCCATCCATGCTGTGTCCAGGGCATAGCTCAACACCCAACATCAAACTTGATGTCAAATCTGCCACAGGTGGACAGATCTTTAGTCTAAGGTAATTCCTGACAAATATGTTGACAAAGATCCATTCTGCATGTGGAGGAAAGGGGCTTTCTGGGAGTTTCCTGAGGAGAATGGAGTGTGCAGGCTGGCGAGCCCGTGGTGTCCAGAGCCCATGTTTGCATGATGCCTGCAGGAGCTGTGCAGCTCAGCTATTCCCTGTCTGGTTGCCCTTGTGCTCCAAAACACACACGCGCTGCTCATGCTGTGGTGGATCTCCAGGCTGCACTGGGATTGTCTGATGGGGCACTGAGGGCAATATTAGAATGTGCAGTGCAGCACTGGGGGGGTTCCCTCTGCTCTGCTCACGTGAGAAATTAAACCAAGATTTGTCGTTCCTGCCAATGTTTTAATAATTATCTTCTACTTAACACAACTGTCCAATTCCCTCCTTTTCAGTGAAAAAGAAAAGAAATTGGCATAAGCATGATACTGGCCAGACAACAGAGGTGAAGCCTGTGCAGAACGGGAGCCAGGTCTTTATAAAAGAGCTCCGAAGTCGGACGTTTCCCAGGTGGGTTGTTCAGCTGCAATGGGCTGGGGGGGCAATGCCTGTACAACCACTGTCCTGGGAGGCTGGTGGTAGGCCTGGCTGAAAGCATCGTGGAATGATGATGTCTAAACAAGTGCTGTTTGATTGCAGATGTCCCAGGCTCTTCCCTTTTTTTGTATTTGTGCAGCTGTATTCAGATCTCCTCTTGCTTGAGCCCAGGTCCTGTGGCTTTCCATAGGTGCTTGGATTTGTGAAGGCAAAAAGCATGGAGTCACAGAAAGGCTTGGGTGGGAAGGGACCTTAAATCCCATCTCATTCCACCACCTGCCATGGACAGGGACACCTTCCAAGCCCTGTCCAACCTGGCCTTGGACACTTCCAGGGATGGGGCAGCCACAGCTTCTCTGGGCAGCCTGTGCCAGGGCCTCCCCACCCTCACAGGGAAGGATTTCTTCCTGACATCTAATCTAACCCTGCCCTCTTTTAGTTTACAGCTGTTCCCCCTTGTCCTATCACTATCTGCCCCTGTAAAAAGTCACCCTCCCTCTCTTTTATAAACCCCCTTTAGCCACTGGAAGGGTCTCTAAGATTTCCCCACAGCCTTCTCTTCTCCAGGCTGAACCAGAGCATGTTTGACCCCTAGAACATCCACTTGCACAAGAGACTAACCCACTTACTGCATTGAATTATCCAGTTCTCAAAAATCCTAATGACTTTGCTGAAGTCTGTCTCCATCTTGGAAAGAACAAGGACATGCTCAGTTTCTGGGTGACAAAGGCTCTCTCACTGGGGTAATGAATAGTGCTAATTGTTGGGTGACATGTCCCACACGTTATTAGGCTGCTCCACAGCCATTTGCAAGAGTGATCATTTTCTTCTGGCTCTTTAATGTAGACCATAGCCAAATAAATCCTTAATTATTAATAACTAATTATTTTAGAAGAATCCTTGGAGACTGGCAAAGTGTACTTGATAAACACAAAACTGCTTCCTTTTTATGGAGAATTTAATTTCACATTTAATTTGAGATACTGGTCTTGGGCTGGTTAAGGAAAAAACTGAAAATAATTCTGAAGTGTTTTGCAGCTCTTACAGATGTGTCTCACTGAGCTCAGGATCCAGTATTTTTACTTGCTTGGCTTGGCTATTGTTATTGGGGCCTGCAAGATCTTTGTCTTAGCTGTTTGTCTTTCTTTTTTTTTTTTTTTTTGATTTGACAGGTTGCAAAGCTCATTTAGTAAAAGATTTAAGGCCCAGGCAGACTGATTTCAGTAACCTCGGGTGGCCTCTGAGACTGCACTCACACACACAATATCTCTGAGTCTCTCCCAAGTTGTAAAAAAAAATAAAATACCATAACCCCCCAAATTTTCTCCTTGTTTCTCCCATTAATGTGGGTGTAAGAAAATCCTGCTGCCAAATTAAAGTTTCTGAGACAGAAGGGTCTGTAGTCTGAAGAAGTGGCTGCAAGATGAGGCCTCTGACACCCACACTTGTGCCATCAGTGACACAAAGTCTTTTGGAGAAATTGTCTCCTCTGAAGAAAACGAGTGAGATGTGCAGGTGCAGGAGCAGGTGCAGGTGCCCAGACCAAAGCCCAGCACTCGTCAGTCAGGGTGAAAGGAGAAAGGGGGTCTCAGACCAGAAATGTTCCTGACTCCCAGCACATGGCGGTGAATGACGAGCCCCGGTGAGTCCCCCGGAGGGGCTTGGGTCAAAAGGAACAGTGAAGAACCAAAAAGGCAAAAAATATAATTATTGCCATTCTGCTCTGGAATGTTTAATACCAAAACAGCATTAGAGTAGCAATAGTAGTAGGGGTAAACAGTTCAATTGATGCTTCAGTGTAGGTACCAGCCTCTCATTTTGCCCTGATCGTTGCTGCCTGCTCTGGGACCAATCTCTCTTTAAAATGATGTGTAGGTTCTGTGGCACATACAGAAGCCATGTGCCTCTGCT
Source organism: Manacus candei (assembly GCF_025592945.1). Classification (NCBI taxonomy): domain Eukaryota; kingdom Metazoa; phylum Chordata; class Aves; order Passeriformes; family Pipridae; genus Manacus; species Manacus candei. The sequence continues at coordinate 2,607,278 of NW_026138084.1, forward strand.
CTGGAGCCAGGCTGGGATTGCTGGGGATGCTCAGCCTGGAGAAAAGAAGGCTCCAGGGAGACCTTAGAGCCCCTTCCAGGGCATAAAGGGGCTCCAAGAGAGCTGGAGAGGGATTTTCAACAAAGGCCTGGAGAGACAGGACAAGAGGGAACAGCTTCCCACTGCCAGAGGGCAGGGTTAGATGGGATGTTGGGAAGAAATTCTTCTCTGTGAGGGTAGTGAGGCCCTGGCACAGGTTGCCCAGAGAAGCTGTGGCTGCCCCATCCCTGGAAGTGTCCAAGGCCAGGTTGGACTGGGTTTGGAGCAAGCTGGGCTAGTGGAAGGTGTCCCTGCCCATGGCAGGGGGGATTGAATAAGGTGGGCTTTAAGGTCCCTTCCAACCCAAACCATTCTGGAATTCTGTGAGCAGGCACAGGGTGAGGGGTTCCCCTACCCTGCATGGTGAGATCAGAGGAGGGTGTGGGGTCTCTGTGGCAGGTTGGGTGTCACGGGGTGGGGAAGGTGGTGAGCTCAAGCGTGGCAGCAGCCACCACAGCACATCCAGGCTCGTCCTCTTTCCTGCCCACTTTGGTGCTGTATGGAGATGTGAACTGGAGTGCAGGACTGCTGCAGGAGAGCACTCAGATGTTGGCCTTACTGCCTGGGCAGGAAGGGCTTTCTGGGGAGAACCTTCAAAGTCTGACTGCTTCCAGCTGACACACAGCACATGGTGACAGGACACTTTTGGGACTGTTGGTCCAAAATGTACAGTCACTTTTCACGCCTGAAAAGATCAAGAAACCAGACTTGAATTTCCCCTCAGTGCCAATGGAGCTGCCCTTTCCTCATTCCCCTTGGAGCCCTCCCAGCCACTTCAAAATGATCTGCAGAATATTTCCCAAGCAATTTATTCAACTTCTTTAAAATGATTTGCAAAGTATTTCCAGCCCAATTTATTTGATATTAGGTAATGTTTTTAGTCTTACCTTCTTTAGAGTGGAACATTTAACACTAATTCCTTTAACATTGATCACCAGTAGCTCAACAGATCCTACAGCTGAAGAAAATAGCTTTTTGCCACAAGCTGTTATTTTAGGAGTTCCCAGTAGCTGGAGCATGAGGCTCAAGACATTGATTCCGGATGATTCTGTTGTGCTCTTTGTGCTTTGCAACATATGACTTTTTGGCTTTTGGCTTATGGGCCTAATTTGTATGTAATTCCTTACCCATATTGCCTTCCTTTCAGTAGTGGCATGCAGATCACCCCAATCTGAGCGTGGAAGCCCCTCACCATTGCCTCTGTTTGGTTTTCCAGCGCTGAAGATATTGTGGTGAAGGTCCCAGGCAGCCAGCTAACACCAGAGTATTTGGAAGAGAATGGCTTTGCAGAGCCCATCCTGGTGCCCAAGAAGGACGGGCTGGGCCTGGCTGTGCCCGCTCCCACCTTCTACGTCAGCGACGTCGAAAACTACGTCGGTGGGTACCTGGGAGAGCAGGTGGCACTGGGCTGCTTGGAACCCAGCTGCTGCTTTTAAAAAAATAACCCATGAATTGTATAAAAAATTGTAAAATATGTTGTAAAATATTGTCTATGCCCTGGCTGTGCTGGCTGCAGTGCTTGTTATGTAGTGGGAGCCTGTAGTTAGCAATGAACTCGCTGTTGTTTAGTGTACCAGCTTGGCACTGGGGCTGAGCCAGGCTGCACTGCTCTCCATAGCTCTGCACTAAAAGTAACAGCCACAGCAGGATCAAGAAATGGTTTCTGGAGGCCAGGACTTCATTGATTACTGCCAGCTTGCTTTGTGTTGAAAGAACAGCTACACTGCAGCTCCCTCTGCCCAGGCAGCCCATGTTTTAGCAGTGATGCCAGTGAGAGCTGTTTTCAGTGCTGCTGGTCATTTGGATTCTCTTGGCATTCTCCCATCTCTGCCCTGAGCAGGGTGTTGTGCTGCATCTTCTCACAAGCCATCACCTCATCCCACCTGGGAAAACAGACCTCGGCCAGAAGCCATGGAAGGGCTCCAAAGTCACTTGTCTCCACATCCTTCTTCCTTTAGCACGTGTGTCTTGTCTCTTGTCCTCTCGTGCTCTGTCCTTCATCCATGTCTCTCTCCTTCCAGTCTTCTGGCAAGGCAGTGTCTCTTTGGAGCCATGACTGCAGCTCCAGTGGATCCCTCTGTGTTTCATGGTCCCTCCATCTTCTTCCACAGCCTGCTAACCACCCCCTCCTGCACTCCCTTACCCCAACACTGACCATTCCCCAGACTGGAGGGTGCCATGACCAGCCACTGCTGCTCCTGACCGTAACTGTTGGATCTGCAGTGAGAAAACAGTGAATAAAGGAGAATCACAGAATCACAGTATCAATTCAGTTTGGAAAAGACCTCCAAGATCATCGAGTCCAACTGTTCCCCCTGCACTGCCAAGGCCAGCATTAACCCACATCCCCAAGTGCCACATCCTCAGGGCTCTTAAATCCCTCCAGGAATGAGGAGTCCATCACTGCCCTGGGCAGCCAGTGCCAGTGCCTGGAATACAAGACCCCTGATGTTATTGTTACCTCTATTCCCTTGCTTCTACAGGAAACAGATGTTCTGTGCCCACCTGCTACGCTCAGCAGATGTTCTCATGTGCCTGAGGTGCTCCTGGGGCACCTGCTGGAGCTCTCTCAGCCTCCAGCTGAAATCATCCCCCCCACCAGCAGGACTGTTAGTCCAAAGCTGGAGGGAACAACATGGGTTGTTTAATCTGAGCTGGCACCACATTTGAGTGAGGGGCACAAATCTGTGCTGGTCCAACCTCTTTGGGGTCTGCTCACTGAAGTGGGATTTCCCAAGCAGGGATTTATCTTACTGGTTTGTACTTAGTTACCTTGGACCTGGAATGTCTTTTAGAAACAACCTGAAGGAGCAGAGGACAAACCACCACCAATGAGACTGCCAAAGACATTGTTATACTCTGGCATTTCATGAAAAATAAATTGATTTTTTCCCTTCCTAATGTCTTTAAAAAACTCCGAATGTCTTTATAAAGCTCTGCCTTTCTCTGTGTGTTCTCTTTTTGCCCAGTGTAAAATCCACTGACTAACTGATGCTGTTAGTATTAACATCAGAGATTTGTGTCTCACAAGGTCTGTCAGAGGAAATGTGTAAGGACTAGTAGATCATCCCTGTACTCTGATGTGGAGGGGATGGGTTTTTGATGTGTAATTTTGGGTAAAATAACAAAAGGTCAATTTTTTTTAGTGGTATGCCTGAAATACCATGGTAAGAAAAGGGAACTCCTCCTTGATTTATAGGTTTTGTAAGGAAAAATTTAAAATAGAGCATAAAAGAATTTGGAATTCTGGAAAGTCAGTTGGTGAAGATATTGCACTTGTACAGTATTGTGATAGTAATACTTGTAGTAGTATAGGGTTACACCCTGTCTGCAATCACAGGACCTTTATAACATGGTGGGGAGGGCTTGCTCCAAGGATACAAAGGTATTTGCATTTAAATTTCACTCAGCAAATAAAATCCATAATGAAATTAATATATCCAAAATCATGTTAATCCTTTAAAGATAGAAGCTACAGAAATAATTTTGTCAGGGACATGACTACAAAAGTTTTATGCATATTTCATGTCTTTTATGCGTGTATGTCTATGTGGGTGCATACATAAACAACAGGGAGGGTACAAGGGCTGAAAAGATCAGAAAATCAGGAGATTGGGATGGTTTTGGACATATTAACTCACCCCCCAGCATAGAAAATGGGACAAGGTGGGCTGCCCATCAACCTCTCTCTTTCATTGGATTCATGTGCAGGCCCGGAGCGGAGTGTTGATGTCACTGATGTCACCAAGCAGAAGGACTGCAAGATGAAGCTCAAGGAATTTGTGGATTACTATTACAGCACAAACAGGAAAAGAGTCCTTAATGTCATCAACCTGGAGTTCTCTGACACCAGGTAAGGGTTCAACCTGCCTGTAATTACTAGAGATTTATTTATAATTTATGTTCAATTTATATGTATATTTATATAAAATACATGTCTGTTTATACATAACATGTTTCTATATAATAATATGGTTGTATATATTATTTTTGTCTTTATAATTATATTACAATTACTTATAAGTAATTGTATTACTTATATGGAATTATGTATCAGTTCTGATTTAAAATTCCTGAATCCCATGCTATGTCTGGGATACGTGGCAAGGTTCAGCGGGGCAAGTTTGATCAGTGTCCCCAGTGCTTCCCTTGTTAGGGATTGCTCTTTAACCTTGGGATAGAAGCTTCTGGTTGCTCCAGCTCTCCCCTGCATCATCCATACACAGCCAGTGGAGGCACAGCACGGAATGAAGGTGCTCTTTGCTCTGTGAGGAGAAGGGTACCAGTGATGGCAGCTCAGCCCTGTGTCACCAGCATTCATGTGTCATCAGCAGCCATGTGTCACAACAGGACATTTGGGCACCTTCCAGCTTTATTTCAGCTCCAGTAGTACAGGCACAGTTCATCCAGTGCAGCTGTTTGCTCAGACATAACTTGATGCTCCAGGAGGGAATTCTCTGCCTTGTCCAAGTGGGGGATGATGATGTCCTCTGTTCCAAGTATGATCTTAGGTACTTGGGTGCAATGTGATAAACACCATTAAGACCAAAGCAAGAAGGACAGGGTGACCACAGAGGTGTGATAATGCTCTCTGTGGGAGAACACAGACACAAGGGGCCTTAATTTTTAATATTCTGTGCTGTTTTTCTGGTGAGATGGGAACCCTGATGGATGTAAGGCAACACCTTCTCCAGCTTAAGGTGATCTTGATCTCCTTGGCACGTTCTTTTTTGAAGTGTGCTGTACAGCAGTGAGCATCCCACTAGGTGTGAGTGCATCATGCATTGCTTACTAAAATCTTCCATGCAGAGTAGCAGAGAGGGGGTAAGTAGATGAAGTGTGGCTTTAGGTGTAGTGTTACATGTCACTGGGTGTCCTTTTAAGGATAGTAACTTTGAAATTTTGTTGTATCTTTGTAATGCTACAGCATGGGTTATAGTTCTGGTTTCAGTGCTTTGGCCAGATAACCTGTGATCTGCCTGACAGCAGCTCAGAGTCAGGGTGGTGCTGACTGCCCGAGGGCAGGTTGAGGGTCATGGTGCAGATCACCTAGATTAGATATTGGGAAGAAATTCCTCCCTCTGAGGGTGGGGAGGCCCTGGCACAGGTTGCCCAGAGAAGCTGTGGCTGCCCCGTCCCTGGAAGTGTCTAATTTCAGGTTGGACGAGGCTTGGTGCAACCTGGTATAGTGGAAGGTGTCCCGACCATGGACTAAATGGGAATGAGATGATCTTTAAGGTTCCTTCCAACCCAAACCCTTCCATGATTCTGTGATTCTGTGATCATTAGCTGGTGTCAGTGCCTGAGAGTTGAGGTCCCTGCTCCGGGCTCTCCGTCGCTGTGCTCAGCACCTTCATCCCAGGAGTGGGCAGGTGCATCTGTAAAGTACTGGATGTCAAACAGCTGCGAGTTTTACAGGTCCTGTAGTCCTTTTGGGGTAGCTGATGCTTCCAGAAGGGAAGCACCAGAGAAGGAGAAGATCCCTTTACATACAAACACACTACACAGATGATGATGAATGCCAACAGAAAAATGAAGAATGGTTGTTTTGGGGAGCAATCTGTTTCAGTGAGAAGACTTGAAAAAGAAGGCTGGTGGATAATGACAAGCTCATTTTTCCAGCTATTCCCCTGAGCCGTGTAGCTGGGATTTAGTGGTGCACACCCATTGCTGCAGAGAGCAGCTCTACTCATTACAGGCTTCAGAGATCACCAGGATCTTCAGCAGAGATTTTTTTCAGCTTTCTGCCATTATCCTCAAATAACAGGATGTCTTTTGTCCTGAAGGACTGCTGGAGCTGTCGCTCATACACTGCTAATTTAGACATTAATAGCAAATATTTTATTTCTTAGCATAGACAGTGACAGTTTAATTGAATGCACTGCTCCATCTACCCTGCCATGGAAATGGAGCTGTTGTCATCAGGGTTTGACACTGAGCACAAATGACATGTGGGAGCATTTAGTTTGGGTTTGAAGTGGAAATATCCTTACTGACATGATCCAGCAGTGAATCTCCCCCTCCCACAACTATTAGCCCAAATTTTGGACTATATAAATCTAAAATTTAGCACATTCTGGGATGAAACACCTAATACCTGGTTATCATGCCACTGCATTGTCTTAGCTATGATTATAGTGTATGATATTTGTCACATAGTATATGAATTATATAAATAAATAAATAGAGTATGAACATATGTTCAATGTAAATGAAGATAATTTGTATAAATTTTAGATACATATGCGAGTATATGCTTAGTGTAAATAAATAGATTTATTTGTAGAAATTATAGAAATTATAGAAATATATATGTTATCTTTTAAATATATTCACGTTATCAACCCAAATTAGGCATTTTCCTCCTTCTGAGCTTTTAATGTAATTTAGTCAATCTAAATAAGATCACTGATTTTCAGCATTAGAACAAGACTTATTTATCCATAAGCATTAATGTTGTTGTTATTTGGATTATTAATATTAAGCTTAACTTTCAAGTTTTTAAGGTTTACCAGATGATTTATGTCAAAGTGCACACGTTTCACTTTCTCTTCAGAAGGGGGCTGGGAAGGTGACTGTGATAGCAGATCTGGTGATACCTGAGCCTGCATAGCAAGAGGCAGGGGCTGGAGAAATGCAAACAGCATATATTTGATCAGAGACGATGCTGCTGAAAGAAGGCAAAGGATTATTGTTAAGTCATGATACTTAAAAAAACCTTAAATCTCTGTCTGTAAACAGTTTTCCCAAATTTTCTGAATGAAGAGCAGTTCCACTGCCACAAGAGGAGCTGCTTCAGTTTGCCATGCAAGTATTGTCACACTCGCCTCTCGTCGTACCGGGGTCCTTGAGCTCTGTTTTAAAAAGCTGCCTGTCTGTTCTCCGTTCTCTCTGTAAGGATGTCCAGTTTTGTAGAGCCTCCTGACATTGTAAAGAAGCTGTCCTGGGTGGAAAACTATTGGCCTGATGATGCTCTGCTGGCTAAACCCAAAGTGACCAAGTACTGCCTGATCTGTGTGAAGGACAGTTACACCGACTTCCACATAGACTCTGGTGGAGCCTCTGCCTGGTACCACGTGCTCAAGGTGAGGGCTCCTGGGTGTCAGGTGGATCTTGTAAAAAACTAAGTTTTACACACAAAGAACCAGCATGAAATTCTCTTGAAATTCAGCTCTCAGGTTTATTTCTCCATGGCTCTGTCGTATCTGAGCCTTATCTGCTGTAAGTGGGTTCGCTCCCAGCAGTACTGGATCTCCTGAGTGAGGAAGCACTTGGAGCATGGAAATCCAAATCCTCTGTGTATTTTCACTCTATTAGAATTTTAATATTTGTTTAGTGCCTTCTGCACATACATCACCCAAGGCCTTAAAGGTACCACGTCCTGCTTTTGCACGGTGATGGAACCTGGTGCTGTAAACATCACTCCCACAAATCTGAGCAGATGTGGTCAGCTGGTGCTTTAATTATTTCAGCCCCTCTGTACAAAGCTCACTAGTTAATTTTATTTAAACAGGGCTAAAATAGACAATGTTATCTGTACATCTAGATAAATATTGGAGTGTGTGTGTGTCTGTGCCACTGCAGTGTTGTTTGGTTTGGCTACTCATTGCTAATTTTATATTTTCTAATTCAGGGAGAAAAGATATTTTATCTCATCAAACCAGCCCCTGCAAATATTTCTCTGTATGAACGCTGGCAGTCAGCAGCAAACCACAGTGAGATGTTTTTTGCAGACCAAGTGGATAAATGTTACAAATGCACCGTTAAACAAGGCCAGACACTCTTCATCCCATCAGGTGAGCAGGCTGGGGCAGGTGGGCTTCCCTCCTCTGTTCAGAGGAGCACATCCAAAATGCCAGAGGGGTGGGATTTGACAGCTTTCTCTGACAAAGTCTAAAGTCTAATTCTCAATAGAAGTTTGATTTCATGTGCTTACAAGCATAACAGTCAAAAAAGAAAAAATCAGACCTTTTCCTGCTTTCTATTAAAATTTTAGCAGCCTTTTTTACATACCACTAGTAGGCAGAGTGTTCCACCCGTGGTCTAGCTGGGTTGCAGTAACTCCTGAATTCTCCTTCTGTATCCACCATGACATTGGTGCTTTCTGACACCTAACACAGAATTTATGTTTAATGAATTTCTATTCTGACCATGACACAAAATCCTTGTCACAGACATTAATCCCCTGAGACACTCAGGAAATGCAGGTACCTGCATGAGTGTGAGCGTGCCCTTATGGCTGCACACTAGGCCAAAGACCTCGGTGTTACAGATTTTTATGGGTTATTTAATAGACTCAGGCTTTCTTTGGGTATTAGGGATAGTGGATTTCGTTTTTCTTGGTTCCTGGGAGGATCTCTATAAGGACAGGGAGTTGATCACAAAACAGTGCAGGGTTTGAAGTGAACACAGTTGTGCTCCAGCCCTTCTCCCTCACCTTCTTCTAACTATTGAACAACAATTTCCTCATTTGCATTGCTGTTTCCAGCCCTCCCTGTTACCTGCTGAAACTGTAATCTCTTTGGGACAGGGATCTTCTCTCCCTCTACGTGCATGTAAATGATGCAGAGCCCTCCTCGAGCCACAGTCTGAGAGCAGGCAGTGGCAGTAACTGGTGCCAGTGCTCAGGAGGCAGCAGACAGTAGTGACATTTTTCTGTGTGTGAGTATATTCTTGCACAGAATGTTTACACACTTGAATTTTACCTCGAGTGTAAGAAGTGGAAAGTAGGTGTTTCTCTCATCACCATCTGTGGAGCAGATGGTGGAACAAACACAGAGCAATTTATAGAGATTCCCTAACTCGAGTAGATTTTTGTATGAAAATACATGTTTGGAAAACACCTGGTTCTGACACTGTGATAAAAGTACGTGTCACAGGTTTTCATGGAGATGGGAAAGCAGCTGCCATTATGCAGCAAAATAAACAAGGGGCCACTTGTTCAAGGAGTGTGTGGTTCTGGGGTGGACTGGAGAGCTGTACTGGTACCTAGGGAGGAAGCTGCTCAGTAAAGTATAAACATCATGTTGTGATTAAAGTCTGTACTACTGCTGTTCCAGTTTTTATCCTGAGGACTCTTGTCTTTCTCTTTTAGGTTGGATTTATGCAACTCTAACACCTGTAGACTGCCTGGCCTTTGCAGGACATTTTCTACACAGTCTAAGCGTTGAAATGCAGATGAGGTAATCTGGCATTAAAATCTGAAGTTGTGTAGAGGCTCAGTAATAATAAATCATTGGCAGTAAGGCTGGTGTAGCTCTGTTGGGCAGTTTTGGGTGGTGTACCCCCCTCTGTGCCCTCTGACCATGTTCTCTCACGCTGAGTTGTTCTCAGCTGCCCTTACGCCTGTTGCACAATGCACAGGAGGATATGTGAGGTGCCTGGGTTGGTGTGGCCATGTCCTGAAGGAAGAACTGCTACAAACTGCCAGGAGTTTTACCCTGGCACCTACCATTCAGTGCTGGATAAGCCCCCACCCATTCAGCTGGACTCTTTGCTCGGTGCAAGACAGTACAAGTAGTTCTTTATTGATTCTGGGCAAATAATGCAATAAAACTATCATACATCTGTATCACCTTGTTTTTTTTAGTGGTGCTGTTGTTATATTCTGCTTTTGGCCTGATGCCAGACTACATGGCAGCAGCACAAAGAGGCTGCAAAGTGACCCTGGGGCTTTTGTGACACACTCATGCCCTGTGATGCTCTAAGTTCCTGTGGCTTTCTCTTGCAGGGCATATGAAGTAGAAAGACGGTTGAAAATTGTCAGTCTGACCCAGTTTCCAAACTTTGAAACAGCGTGTTGGTACATGGGGAGGCATCTACTAGAGAAATTCAAAGGTAAAACTGCATTTCCTTGCCTGCCTCGATGGCTCAGCTTTGGGGTCTGAGAACAGTTACCCCTCATATATGGTGATGTCCACATAAAGGATGAACAGGTGGCCAAAACTGGTCTTGTTAATGTTTGAAAACTACTTTGAACATACCAGCAGAACGTGCTGCTCTGGTCCAGCTCACCCCTGAACATCCTGCCATGGGCTCTGGGAAAGACCTGAGCTGTTCCTCTTACTTGTGCCTATGAGAAGGTTTATTCTGCTTTATAAAATAATGCTGTTATTTTATTTTGAGTTACCTGTGAGTCTGGATTCATTCCCTGTTTTAACTGAATGAGCTATGGGCTCTGTGAGCCCTCCTTTCTCCCTTCATCCTGCTGATCCTGGTTGAAGGTATGGGCAGGTCTCATGGACACAGGGCCACAGGAGCATCAGGCATGTGGCCAGCAGGAGCATTGGGAATTAAAGCCAAGTTTCCTGTGAAGTTCCAGCTCTTTCAAATTTGATTCCTGCAGAGTTGATCCAAACATCCATGTGTAAATGTTCTTTACAGATTCGGGCTTGCTTTGCTCTTTGCCTCTATTTCTCTTACTATAGGATGTGTCCAGAGATATCCATCAGATCCTTCTATAAAGAGGAAAATTTGTCTAATTAATCCACAGGCTGCTTTTCAGAATTCAGTTAGAATCAAAGAGCCACTGATGGTGCCTTTTTATTCCCACAGCCTGGATGAGTGGCCCTAGAAGTTAGGGATGAGTATGGGACCGAGAAAGGAGCCAAAGGATTGCTGGTGTAGACAGAGCTGACAGGAGCACAGTGTAGGAAGGCTGAGCTGGATCTGTGACACAGTAAATATACTCCTTATTACCATCAAGTTACAATAGGGATTGAATTGTGGGGACCAACTCTCCAAGAGTTAACTTTAACTTTTCCAGTTAAACTTTTCCAAATTAAAGACTTCCTGTAAACTGTCAGTTGTTGAATGACATTGGGTTTTTCCTCTGCTTAGGTTTGCATAAAGCTGGACAGCAACCTCCTGCTCATCTACTCCAAGGAGCAAAGATTCTCAACGGTGCTTTCAGGTCATGGACTAAAAAACAGGTAGGAGAAGCAGCCTGGGTTAATATTGGGTGTTTGTTAGTTGCTGGGGCAGAGAGGAAATGCTAGAACAAGTAACATCTCCAGAGCAAAACATCCAATTCTGAGATGCCAAAGAGAAGGAACTGGGAGAACGGGAAGGCAGGTGCTAGCTGGGATGTCATGATGCCACACGAGGAGTGGGCAGGAAAAGTGGTACCACCAGAGTTCTAAAAAAGTTGCCAAAGGGACAGTGAATGAATGTTCTCCTTGATTCCAAGCATCTCCCTGTGCCACAGCAGCTCAACAGAGGGTTTGTGCAGTGAGGGCTGGAACAACACCTGCTCTTCTGTGGGCACAAGGTGCCCAGTTCCTGCAAACCCAACACCTTGATCCAGCCAGGGAATACACACTGCTTGGAGACAAGGCTTAAGGGGATTTGAAGCCTCAATTTCCTGCTACAGCTATTTCAGAAGTGTTATTCTTGTTTGCATGGCTCCTAAATTTTGGGGGACTCAGCTGCAGGATTTAGCCTGTTCCATCACTAAACATGGACAGGGGAATTGGCCAAAGTTGGACTTTGACTGTGGTAACACACATGAGAGTGCAGAGGATGTCAGTGCTCCCAGAGCCCCCAGAACCCTCTGCTGACACAGAACCTGCCTGTACTCACTGAGGACACCAGCCTGAGACAGTGTGTCTTGGTGAATGTAGAAAAGGAATTTCTCTCAGAATCTCATGTAAGAGGGTGAGCAAAATGATGCTGCAGCTGTGAAAAAGCAGTAATATCTGAAAAAAGATGATTGACTTTGTTGTTCTCTCAGGACAACTTGTTACAATAACATCTAGAAGGGGAAAAAAGTATATTTTTTCCTTATTTGAATGTCTAATGCAGTCAAGATTGATTTCAGCACATAGGAAAAATTTGGTCGAGTCACTTCAAGAGGGTTTTTTTTCTATTTTTGAAAAAAACACGCACAGAAACAGCAGTCTGGCTTTGTTGTGTTTTAGGCTTTAGCAGAGCATGAAGATGAACTACCAGAAAACTTCAAACCAGCACAACTCATCAAGGACCTTGCCAAAGAAATAAGATTAAGTGAGGTTTGTGCTGTTTTCATAATATTAACTATATATGTCTAGGCTGAAAAATGGATGTATTTAAATAAATGTTTCCCACTCTCTCCATTAAAAGAACTCTGCTCAGGACTCTTGTCTGTGGCTGCCTTGCCATGTTCTGGGCTCTTCTTTGCTTTTCCTCAGCTTTATGCTGTGTCTGCCTGTCCTGCACCCTTTCTCCTCCACCTGGTCCTGGCTGGACTGGCCACACTCCCCTCTCCAGCCTTATTTTTCTGTTTCACTTTAGCTTCTTCTCCCCTCAAAACAGGATAGAACTCAAAGAACACTGTTGCCATCTTCATGACCACGCTCTCCATGTAACATCTGCTTTTTCTTGTGCTTAACACTCTTGTCCATGACATTGGCTGAGCTTGGAACTATGATCCTGTGCCTTGTCCCAGTGGGAAGCCTTGCTCTTGGGGCAGAGTAGCTATAGCAAATGAGATTATAATTATTACACTGCCCAAAAAAACCCAACAACCCCAAAAAAACCCCAATAAAGGAGGTTGCATGGGAGGATCATCCACTGAGTGTGGTACCATATCCCCCAAGGTGACAGTAGCTGGTTCAGTTCCTTTGAGAAGACATTGTGTTACATTCCACCCCCTTTCTAAACGACATCCAAAGACCTCAAAACTGAAATCTGTCATGTCCTTTGATCCTCTTTGATGTAGTATTTAAGTTTGCTGATTGTCAGAACGGCAAGTTAAGCAGAAAATAATTTCTTTTTAATTAGTCAGTGTTAATTTTAATTGGGCAGCTATTTTACTGCTAATTTTCCCCAGGGGGCATGAAATGTGATTCTGCTACATTTATCGTATCAGAATTAAGTGGAAAGCGTTTGTGCTCAAGCTGATCAGCATTTTAAGCAGAAGAGTGTTCCTTTCATCCATCTGTTTGTGTGGACAGTCCATTTAACCGTCCCACCTGAGGGACCTACATGCCCTACCCAGCCTCTAGAGTTTCTCCAGGCCAGACTTGTGCTTGAGGGACGTGGGAGTGGGAATTGGTGAGCAGAGCCTTATTGTGGCCTTTGGTGGGATCTTCATTCCCCGGCCAGACTGGCCTGTGATGCAGATCACCCTCCAGCAAATCTTTGGGGATCTTTGGGGTTTGTTTCCCCATGGAAGGGAGGGTGTAGGTGAATATCAACCATGATATTCACAGGTGGGTGTGAACACCTTCTGTTTTGTGCCAAACTGCAGAACGCTTCGAAAGCCAGCAAAGCAGACATGAGTGCCAACACCACCACCGAGGAGACCTGTCCTGTGGAGAAGGAGGAGGCACCTTCACCTGTCCAAGTGACGCCTCCGCCCCCTCCCGCAGAAAAGCCCCCTAAAAAAAAGACTCCCAAAACTGTGAAAACCCCCAAACAACTCAAGCCATCCAAACCCCCCAAACCTCCCAAGCCCCCCAAGCCCCCGAAGCCTCCCAAAACACCGAAAGTGAAGGGAGAAGGCAAAAAGAAAGGAAAGAAGGCAAAGGAGAGTCCCCCACCAGCCATCCCCAACCTCGACTTGCTGGAGGCACACACCAAGGAGGCTCTGACCAAGATCGAGACGCCAAAGAAGGGGAAGGTGGGTCATGTTGTAACCTCTCCCCCTTCTCCTGCCATCATAGGGATAAAATCACTCCTTAGGTCTCGTGTAAAAGGTAATCTGTGTGACACAGTGTGAAACCCTGGCTCTGCTGATGAGAAGGAAAGATTTGTAACTGCTGGTTCATTGCCCTTCTTTTACCCAACTCTTGGATTTAATTTGACTGTTTGCTTGGTTATTCTTTGATATGGAGCCTCCCAGAAACCCATTTATATCAAAAGGTATCAATGATGACAGAACTTGTTTCTAAAGCATCAAATTTACTTGAGATTTCACTCTAGAAGGAGTGACTGGAGACAGAACAATAGTTTTCTTCCACTTTTGCAGGACAAGTTTCTTTGTGATGTCCTTGAATTCTGAAACCTTTTAATTCAGCATGAATTTTGCTGTTGGCTTCAGGAGGGGCCATTGAGACACTGACAGAGGAATGTCAGAATTGCTGTTTATAAAGAAATACCCCTAAATCTTTCCTAAAGCACTTCTGAACTTTTAGCAGTTTGTGTGCAGTTTGTGGTGCCTGTCATGGAGCAGCAGGCAGGGAGATGAGTGTGTTGGTGTATTGAGGAGAAGAGCAGCTGGTCTTCTGCAAGTTCTGAAGCAGCAATATTTGACTGAACTTCAGTTTTGGGTTCCAAAAGAATAAATAGGAGTTTTCAAAAATATATTGTGTTATATTCCAGATAAAGCCTGTGTTTCTCACATGCAGCACTGCATCCTCATTAAAAGGACTTTTTCCTGACTTTTATTCCCCAGGCTGCAAAGAATGTTTTAAGTGTTCCCAATAAGGAATCTGCAAGCAAGCAGAATGAGGTGGAGAAATTTGAAGTCCGAGAGCAAAATAAAAGCAAAACAGAAGCCAAATGGAAATATAAGGTAACACCTCCTGTTAAATTCTGCTGCTGGTTCTGCCACATAATGACAAGCTGAGGGTGGAGAATCGTTCATGGCTCTGCCTAAGCAGAGAGAACAAGACACCAATTTTGAGTTTTCAAAGAAAAAAATTAAGCAGAAAAGAATCAGTCACTGATTAAGGAAGGGGATGTGTGTGGATGAATTCTTGGATAGCATGTGCTGAATTATCCATCTTATCCATGGTGACACCAAACTGTTAACAGTGAGATGTTCAGTACTGATCCCTTTTGTGATCCTTCCTGGAACACAGTCCTACTGCTTTAAGTCTGGAGTAGTTGCAGAGAAATCAATAACTAATCAATAATTAACTAATAATTTATACTCAGTAACTAATTTTAATGGCATGAAATTAAAGTTAATGAAATCTGAATTATGCCACATGGACTTAAAAGCTTACCTTCCTGGAGGGCTAATGGAGGGTCAGTGAAATTCACTCCTAGAACAGCACATTTTGTCTGCAGGGGCAATTAAATAAGGTGAGCTCAGGGTCTCTCACTGAAACAGATGTTTGTTGTGAAATTCTAATGACAAAAGTGCAAACAAATTCCCCTGTTACAAAATCCTCTGTTACTCACCACATTTGGGGGACCTTATTTGGACATAGGGATGGAATCCTTCCCTGTGAGGGTGGGGAGGCCCTGGCACAGGGTGCCCAGAGGAGCTGTGGCTGCCCCAGCCCTGGAAGTGTCCAAGGCCAGGCTGGACGGGGCTTGGAGCAACCTGGGCTAGTGGAAGGTGTCCATGCCCATGGCAGGGGGTGGAATGAGATGGGCTTTAAAGTCCCTTCCAACCCAAACCAGTCTGTGATTCTATGATTTTGCAATCCTCTTTTACTCTGTCTGTAGATGAATAGACTCTCTGAAGATACCTGTGAATCTACAACATAAATGACATGATATTTAACTGGTTTAATTGTTTTGTTTTGCATCGTTTGCCTTTCAGAACAGTAAACCTGATTCACTTCTAAAAATGGAAGAGGAACACAAATCAGAAAAGACACCTTTATCAGGAAATAAGGACAACAAATTTACATTCTCTTTCTCTAATAAGAAGTTGCTTGGGTAAGTAAAAATATGACAACGCACATCAACTAAAAAAACAGATTGAAAAGTCATTATTTATATTTTTTTACAAGAAGATGAAAATCTGCCTTTCTGGTCAATTTAGAAAATACACTATCACAAAAAGTTCTTCTAGTGCTTTAGTCAACATCCTGTTTTGAGATATAAATTGTAGGTTCAGAAACGTGTTTGTAAAATTATTCTAATTGCTTTGGCACCCCTGAAAGTATCAAGTTGACTGAGATTTCTGCATAGAGATACTCATTGTCTTCCTCTCTGTCAAGTCACAAGCTGTTTTCTACTCAGTGTTGTTACTGATTTGTAATTTTTCTTTTCATTTCAGTTCAAAGGGAGTCAAAACCCAGCTGAATACTAGTGTGTTTGGGTCACTGCAGAATTTTAAGGAAGACAAAGCCAAACCTGTACGGGATGAATATGAATATGTGTCAGATGATGGTGAACTAAAAATTGATGAGTTTCCAATCAGAAGGAAGAAAAACACTTCAAAAAGAGAACTGCCCTGTAAGAATATTTCCTGGTTTGTCTTTATCTGCTCAACAAAGTCTTAGGTGGTGATTGTCCACAACAATCAGCATGTGATTTATAGTAAAGAAAGCCATATTTTACCTGTCAGTCAAATGTAAGGGCATAGGAGGGCTGGTTTTTGGAGGGAAAAGAACCATGACTCTGTGTTTCTTTTTATTCATTCAGTTTTATCAGATAAAAAAGACACCCTGCAGCACACTCCTGTTAAGAAGCCAAAGGTGGAGTCGGTACCATACAAGGTATGATGATATTGTTCCTTCACAAAGTCCCACTTGAACGAGAGGATCTTTAAGGTCCCTTCCAGCCCAAACCCTTCTGTGATTCTGTACCTGTGATGCAGCAATTAAAGTGTTTGTTTGCTGTGATCAGTACAAGTTCATATTATAATATCTGAATAAGTCAGAAAAAGAAAATAGTTTGTTAAGACAGAACCAGAGTTGACCAAAATGTTTGGTTTTAAGTACTAAGAAATTCTCTGCACCCTGGTTTGTCTCTGGGATGTTCAGGAGGAATTGCAGACCTCCTTGGCTGAGTCAGGAGCTGATGTCTGGAGGCTGGTGGTATCTCCCTGTGCGGGAGCTGAAGGAGGGAGTCCCTGGAGAGAACAGGCTGGCACTCCAAGCAATAAGGGCTGGCACCTCAGCAGCCTGAAAACAGGGCAGGGAGGGGAAAAGAGTCATTTTATTAGACTGTAGGCTACAGTGCACAGAAATCCCAGCCCCAGGGAGATGGTCAGGTGTAGGAAGCTCCCTTCCATGACCCCACGTGGCCCCTGTTCCTATGGATCTGTGCCATTCTGCTGTCTGATTTCCCAGTCTCCTGCAGTGGGATGGCAGATGTGGGTCTGTCCCCATGTCTGGATTGTCAGTGTTGGCAGTCTTGCCAGGTGCAGATCTGTGCCCTGCTGCACATCTGGGCTGGCAGAGCCATGGCCACACAGTCCCTTCCTTTCCTGGAGGGGTCATGGTCTGAAGAACTGGAGCAGGGGCTGGGAAATTAAAGCAGCACCTGGAAACACCACTGTTAGAGTGGTCTGATCCCATGAGCAGGATCAGATCTCAGAGCTTTGGGAGAGGAAAGAAAAACCCACCATGCCTACAGACTGCAAGGAAATGGATTTTTACCATGCACCTGGTTTTGTTCTTTTTATCTTTAATGAAAGCAAATTCCAAAGGCTAGTCCTGTGTCCTTGGAGGAGCAGCAGGCTGCAGGAATCACTGTGCTGTTCTTGTTGAGTAACTCAGTGAGTTTCCACCTTTTTTGAGCCTTTCCCTTGTTTTTGCAGAGCGAGGACTCGTCAGATGAAGATTTGCTTCACATTGACACCGAGGCAAAGCCGGGACGTAATTCCAAAGTAAAGAAAGAGAGTGGAAGTTCAGCAGGAATTCTTGATCTTTTGCAGGCAAGCAAGGAAGTTGGGGGTTTAGAGTATAACACCAACAGGTACGCACCAAGGGAGGCTTTTCCCTCTTACCTGGGAACAAAACTGCTCTTTTGTGGCTGTGTGTGAGAGAGAATGAATTGTGCAGCTTGGCAACTGCTTTTTCTCCAGTAAGCAAATTCTTCCTTTGTCCTATGATCTGGAGGTGGGAAAGATTTTTGGGGTATAATTTAAACAAATGGAGGATTTGACATCACTTTCAGCAATAATACTGTAATAGATAAAAATCATTCAAAAGGAGGAGAGAGCTCAGTGACTGCAGCTTGAGGGCATGAATTATGGTTTTTAATGTAGTGAGATTGTGATAAAGTAATCTAAATGACCAACATTCCTTCCATAAGGCATTGTAAGGTGCCCTGAATATCAAATGTTTGCAAGAAGGAAATAGGAATCTACCCTCTCTCCTATCCCTGGTCATCATTCTTCTCCCCACCAAAAAATATGGCTTGGGGAAAAAAGTAAACTCTTTCATGGGTACTTCTATTTCTGAAATGGAAATATTTGCCTGGGCTTAGCTGTGTCTTATGTGGGATCTACTTATGTAGGTGAATGTGGGAACTGAAGCTGGATGTTTTGGGATGTGGTCAATAAGGTACAGCACTAGATCATCCAGTAATCCAGACAGTGAGTGGTGAAAAGAAATGGAAAACAGGTCTAGGCTAGGCTCAAATCCTGCATTCAGGACTGTCTGGAGCAAGGGGTGTGTCTGGGTCCATCTCAAACCAGATGTGTGGGGTCATTGCCTCCACCCTTCCCAGCCCAGCTCTGATCTCAAACCATCAGCAGACAGCTGGTAACAGAACATAGTGTTGTTTGGAGAGAAGTTAGTGGGACTGTTCACATATTGAAGTATCTTGCTTAACTCAAACCCTAGGAACAAATCCATGAGGAAGGGGTTTTGGGAACATCAGCTGAGTTGTGGCTTCCATGCACAGAACTGCAGGAGCTGCTGCGCCGGTGCCCGGTGCTCCCTCGTCCTCTGCTCACAAGGACATCCTTGCTGCTGCAGCCTGGAGGGAATGGTTTGTCCTCCATCTGTAGAAAAGCAGAGGTTTTCAGCCAAGCACTTCCCACTGCTCCCCAGGAGCCACAGCCTTGGTACTTTTGGAAGCTGTGGGCTGCTGGCAGAAGTTTCTAGATTCTAAATTTGTGCAAAGCAAGGAATAAACCTCCGAAGGGTGAGAGTAACAAGTCTGATGTGGGAAATTATGTGACACATGTGGAAGGCTATTTGTGATTGGCTTTTTAATAAGCCAGTTCCATCTTCACCTTGAAAACCACCTTCCCCAGGCAGGTGGGATGTGTTGGGTTTCCTTGCTGACCGCTGGAACCAACAGCATAATTTTCCTCCCTCCTTTCTCTTGGTCTACCTTGGTTATACAAAGCCACAGAAGCTGTGTAAGAGGTAGAAGTAGCTTTAGGATTGACCTGAGAGTTGAGAACAAACTGGACAGAGAGCCTGGTGCTGTCCTTTGCCCTTGCTGGGTGTTGGGGGCCTGTGACCCAGGAAAGGTGCAGCCTGCAAATTGAAAAGGATCTGTCAAAGTGGAATGAGGAGATCCCTCCAGAGAGGAAGATATTATCTAAGCCTGGGAAAGTTAAAAGTCATAACTGAGAATTCCAAAAGCTATGCCTCGTGGTCAAAGGGGAACATGTGGAATAAGTTACCAAGGGAAAATTACAATAGAAGAAAATATTATCAGGGATTTAAAAAAAAAATCATTTTTTTGATGTTGAGAGAGAGAATGGAATTTGTTAAGGTTGCAACGTGGTGACAAAGCTGCAGAGAAATCTAGAGAAGGGAACATTGCTGAACTAAAACCATCTTCTCAAGTTACTAGAAAATTGTGTCCTCAGATGGTTGCAAGAGGTTAAAAACTATGATATGGCCTGGCTTCATGCAGGGTGCATTGGCTGTACAGAACCAGGCAGCTCTGTCGAGACACTCTGGCCTTTGGGCATCACCATTTAGGGTTCATTACTGGTTGCAAAGCAGGGACAGGGATCCCCATCCCTGTGCTGAGCAGAAATGGGCCACAGAGTCTCCTCTGATTTCTCTTTCCATCTCTAATGGGGGTGAAAAAGGCTTGATTTTAAAATCAAGTCACACAGTCACTTCATCCCCTCAGAAGTCTTGTCTTGACAAGGCTGCTATTTCTAGGGACAAGATCTCATCTCTCTCTAGTCCTGGTTTTCCTGTGTTGCTTCCCTTTCCATAGCAAGGAGAGGTTGACCAAACATCTGTCATGGAGGGCATGGGGAGAGGTGTCCATGTGTCTGCAGCTCCCAGGAAATCAAGTAGTTTTTGTTGTCTTAATTCAACTGGATCAGTGGTTCTGGATTTTCCCCATCTCTTCAGATTTGACCCCAACTCTGCTCCCACACTTCAAAAGAAATGATCACATTAACACTTGTCTGTTTGACTGTTCCTGTGAATTCCTTTTCCATTCTGTGTTGTGGTCCATAATGGGATGAGTGTTTACATCGAATTTACAGTTACATTTTGGCAGGTCATTAGACATGTTGACAAGCAACTAGATGTGTCTAACTCTGTCAATAAAGTTGCCAGGAAAATAGAACTCCCACAGTGGAAGTCTGGTACAAAAAAAAGAAAATTTATGAACTATTATAAGAATTTGAAGAAATCTTCCTTGACCATGTGCACACTACCAACCATTTATTGCCTGCTGATGAAATGGTCCTCCAATATTCTCTGCCTTGCTTGGGGTGTGTTTTGCTGCTGGCAAGGGGTTAAACTCCCAGAATAGAGAAGGACTCAGGCCTTTGCTTGCCCCCCCACTCCTGGATGATGTACCCAGGGTATTTGTAGACTTTGTGGTTTCTGAAATCAAAGTCTCCCAAGCACAGTCATGTCACTGGACTCGGCTGAGTTCCTGCACTGTGTGGGGCAGTTCAGTGGGAATGTGTCATATCAGTGCTGGCTCTGGGATAAACACAGGGCTTTGGCAGTGTGTGCTGCATCTTGATTGAAAAAAGCCCCTGATAAATGTAATTACTGTGTTTCATTTCATATTTAGGCTCGGCTTTTTAAATGACCATAATGTGCTTTTTAAAAATAAAATGGAAGAAACATGATATGCAAACGTACTGAGTCGCAGCATGATGCCAGTGTGGTCATGTCTGACTCTCAGGAGCAATTCCCATCTTTCTCTACTTGTAAGGCAGATGAAGGGTAGGGATATGTATGTATTTATGGATATACATATATATATGTATATTCTGGATACACCACGTAGTGGTCGTGCAGGTGGGTCACTGTGGAGTCTCCTCTCACACATCAAGCAGTCTGTGCATGGAACCCTGTCAGACCAGTGCTGGAGCTGCTGTATCCCAGCACTAACTTGGGAAGCAGCTCAGGGCTTTTCGTGATAATGGCCTTATCTGAATTGTGGGAAATTTTGTTCTGTAAACTACTGGGCTGTCATTTGCAGCTGCCCACCTCAAATGCCCTGATGGCATTGCCTCGACTGCTTTAGAGAGCTGCAGCTCAACTCCATGTGTCAGTGGGGAGAGGGACTGACAGAGCTCCTGCAGAAAGGCTGCTGTGAGTGTGGGAGTGGGCTGAAAGAACTGAAATGGAATATGGCAAAAGCTTGGAGGGCTGGTCGTCACCTGATCTTGAAATGAGCAGAATTACTTGTTGTGTCCAGGTCTGATTCAAAAATGGAAGGAAACACTGGGGTTGTGCTTGGCATTATTGGAGTTCCATAGTTTTAAACAACCGTGACTTCTCCAGAGCCACCCCTCAGTCAGTAATATTCTGCTGGAATATTGTAAATTCAGTTTCTATATATGAGGATATAGGTGGAAGGCTTAGTAATTACTGATGAAAGGAAGGGGATGATCTGCCTAGAGAGGCTGAGCCCTCAGAGAGAGGTGACAGTGGTTGTGAAGAGCGAGGCACCAGGTCCCTGCCTGATCCCCTGCATGATCCAGGGTGTTGGGATCGTTCCTGTGCCCAACCTCACTGAGGAGGTAAAGCCTGAGTGCTGACTTGGTGTATTCCTGTCCCCATCACTCACTATGTCACCTGCTGTCAGGGACAGGATGCTCTTGTCAAACCTGGCTCAGTACCATGGACACCCCTGAGCCTCCTTTTCTCCAGGCTGAGCTCCCTCAGCTGTTCCTCATGAGACTTGTGCTCCAGACCCTTCTCTAGCTCTATTCCCTTCTCTGGACACACTCCAGCTCCTCAAGGTCTTTCTTGTCATGAAGGGCCCAAAACTGACCCCAGGTTTTGAGCTGTGGCCTCAGCGCTGCCCAGCACAGGGGGACAGTCCCTGCCCTGGTCCTGCTGGCCATACTAGTGCTGGTACAAGCCAGATAAAGGCACAAACAGCTGTCAGTCAGTTTGTTAGAGTGTCCCTTTCTCTGTGCATCCACAAGAGCGTTTGTCAGCCTGAGAACAGGAACACAAGGCTGCTGGGATTGAGGCAGGTCAGAGCTATCACCTAGTGCCACCTCGCTGTGTGTTTGGAGGTGGCTGCGGGGGCAAAACCACTCTGGCTGCTTTATTCCTGCTCTCATGCTCTTTTAAAGTGTTTTTAAGCTGTAATTGTAACTCTCTGATAGTTTACTTTCATAAATGTGGGTTTTTTTAAAAAATCATTCCTAAAGCTACAGAAAGGGGATACAGCTCTTCCAGAGCTTCAAAATAGCTTCCTGAGTCTTCTTGAAATTTTTCTTGGCTTAGAAAGCTGAAATACCCCTGATGGAAGCACACCAGGCACATGCCCTAATGAGAAACACTCTGCCCCATGTGCAGCTCCTTCTCTGAGATATTTCTCCCATTTCAGGTTGGAGTTGGACTCTCAGAACCACTGGTTTTGATCATATCTCACCATTCATTTGTTGAAGTTTGTGTTGCTTAAGGCAGTTCCTTTCTGATTTTCCCATTTAGTGGTCAATGTTTGATGGTCTGTTTGCAGTGTTTTGAGAGTCCAGTGCTTGGAAAAACAATTCAGGGAAAAAGAGTGAAGGAAGATATGTTAATTCCTTATAGATGGTGCAAAATATGCCTTTACCAGAGAGAAGACAAAGGAGGAGGCATGATATTGGAGGAATTTAAATGGCTGTTTCCTAAATAGGTTTTTTTAGTGTTCTTCTATTTGCTGACTTGTGAGCTAACACCAGTCTTAGCTCATTTTCAGGATTATTTATAAATGCCCTTAGTGCCCAGAAACTTCCATTATATCTTGTATGTTACTCTATCCTGAGCCCAAATTAAGCTCAAGTAGCAGAAAGCGACGTGGTGCTGCTGATTCTCTTGGGAAGGGCTGTGTGTTCATGGCTTCTGTTTCACAGCTGTAACAAACACCCTTGCCACAGCAAGGGGTTTTTTTTTTGTTTTGGTTTTTGTTTTGTTGTTGTTGGTTGGTTGGTTGGTTGGTTGGTTTTTTGTTGTTTGTTTGGTTTTTTTTGCATTTCACTACTTGCCCAAACTCCAAAGTTCTGGAAATAGTGGATGATGTGTTCTGCCTGTCGCAGAATTAATGTCTGGTGTTGTCCTGTGAGATTATCTGTGTTCATCTCTGTGGTGGGCAGGGCGCCTTCCCACCTCCCTAAGTGTCAGTGCCAGTCAGAATTTACACCTCGTTTGACCTCAGCCTATTCTAGGAATGCAGTAGATGTGCTGTGTCTGCTGACAATGGGCAATCAAATACTAGAAAGGAAGTTCAAGGAAATCTGTCTCTCTCCAGTATCTCCCGTAATCAATCCGTCCCACACTCACATCAGAAAACCTTCCCAATGCGCTGCAGAAACTTCTCAAATTACTTGTGCCTCATTGTGTTGCTCTTCCAGCAGATTCTGGAGGGGTGACAGTCCCTGCTGTGAACTGGGGCCTGTGACCATGAACTTCCTTCTAGTTGTTCATGCTCTTACTCTAATTGCTTGTATGGAGCAGAGCCCTCCACGACATCCCCCATCAGTGCTGGTGCATAAGCTCTCCTTTTATAGGACTTGGTAGTATAGATTATAAACATTATTATTAAAATATGATGATGATGAGGAGGAGGATTTGGTAGTACAGATAAATAGCATTATTAAATATATATAGGTAGAGAAATAATATTATTAAAAGATAAAGATGATGATGATGATGATGATGGTGATGATGATGATAGTTGGTAGTAGAGACACTGTACTGTTGGGAATACAATGTGGGCTTTGGAAAGTTCCCTGAGCCCTGTCCAGAGCAATGACAGCCCCCAGGGACATGCCCACATCTGAGGATGTCTGGGATGCTGCTGCTCCATAAAATTACCTGCTGTCCCTGGCAGTGTGTCCAGCTACTCAAAGGAACCAGGGAATCTCTTCTAGCACAAATGTGCTGTGAAAGGAGTGAGCTGCCTGTGAGGGGTTGGTGTTTCTGGAATCACTGATGGCTCCTGTGTTTCTCCCTGTGTCCCCACAGCCAGCCACCTGCTTCCCCCAGCACCCAGGAAGCCATCCAGGGCATGCTCTCCATGGCAAACCTCCAGGCCTCGGAGTCCTGCCTTCAGACGTCGTGGGGCACCAACCAGGCGAAGAACAACTCCATCTCCATGCAAAACTCCAAAAAAGCAGGCGGCGGCGGCAACAAGAACGCTGGGAAGCGGTTACTGAAGAAAAGCACAAAGAACAGCCTCGACATCGAGGATTACGATGAGGATCAGGACCACTTGGACGCCTGCTTTAAGGACTCGGATTACGGTGAGTGGGAAGGAAGCAGGGTGTGCCTGGGGCTGCATGGCCACACCTGTGCATGTCTGCAGTGCCCCATTGCCCGTGGTCGCTTTCTCCTGCTCTACGGTGGTGGTGTCGGCCGGTGTTGGGTGAGGAGGAGTGTTTGTAACACGGGGGCTGCACCACAAAATCAGCAAAGACCCTGTGATACCAGAGTGTCTGCAGAGCCCCTGGTGACAGAACCATCCAGGCAGGCTGGAGTTGAGGCTTGGCACAATGAGAAACTCTCAGAAATATGAAAAGCCCCTGAAACTGTAGCAGTCAGCCCAGAAACAGGAGACTGTCTCAGAAATGTGGGTCAGGCACTCGTGACAGAAATATCCTTGTCTGCACAACGGCAAAGAAACATCTGGCTGAGAGGGGTGAGAAGTTGACTTTGTACATGGAAAAGGGATCCAATGCTATTTTGAGTGTTGGCAGAAAAGGCCAAGCATCTGCAGCAGAAATGAGCACAAAGCCAGTTTGCACCAGTTACATCAGTTCTGTCATAGTTATCATGGAATCATGGAATGGTCTGGGTTGGAAGGGACCTTAAAGCTCATCTCATTCCAACTCCCTGCCATGGGCAGGGACACCTTCCACTAGCCCGGCTTGCTCCAAGCTCTGTCCAACCTGGCCTTGGACACTTCCAGGGATGGGGCAGCCACAGCTTCTCTGGGCACCCTGTGCCAGGGCCTCCCCACCCTCACAGGGAAGAATTTCTTCCCAATATCCATCTAATCCTGCCCTCTGGCAGTGGGGAAGCCATTCCCTCTTGTTTTGTCACTTCAGCCTCCTCTCCAAAGTCCCTCTCCAGCTCTCTTGGAACCCTTTTAGGCACTGGAAGGGGCTCTGAGGTCTCCCTGAAGCCTTCTCTTCTCTAGGCTGAAGAATAATATGCAGAAGCATTTTTGTGTATAAGTGAGGAAATCAAGGCAATAAAGTAAATGCTGATAGGGACTGGGAAGCCTGAAGTGCATAAGGGGGCAAGAAATTGGTTTATGCTGCATAGCAGGAGAGTCTCTGCATGTTTCAGACTCCCTGGCAAGTGTGACCATCAGGAATCACTTGCTCCAGTTAGGAAAGAGAAGTGGGTCTTTTCAGATCATTAATAGAGCTGCCAAGGAGATGTGGGGCTGCTGTGACAGGTTGCAGGAGGCTGCCCAGACACTGGAGAGCACATGCACTGGGATGCAGTGGGAGTCCTGGACATGCTTTGCAAAAGGGCAGCACAGGACTGTGGTTGACAGATGTCACACGTGCTGTCCTGAGGGGCAAATTTGCTCCCTGTGCTGGTGCTGCCAGTGAATGGAGAGTGGTTGTGAGCAACTGGGTCTGCAGAGGCTCTGCCAGTGCAACATGTGATCCACAGACTTCAAGTGTCAATGACCACGTGCCCCAGGAATGCCAACACCAGGGATGGGACAAATGGCAACTGGCAAGAAAATGAAATACATGTGAAAAAAAAAACCCAGAAGCTTCTTAGAAAAGGCTGGGAAAAAGTTTGGGCAGAAAAGTTGGTGTTTATCCCAGAGGGCTGAGAAGAGTCCGTTCATAGAATGGCTCAGCTTCATCTAGAGAAGAGGAGACTGAGGTCAGACCTCATAAGGATCTGCAGCTCCTCCAGAGGGGCAGTTCCAATCTCTGCTCTGTGTGACCCAAGGGAATGGCTGGAGCTGTGCCAGGGCAGGGTTAAGCTGGATATCAGGAAAAGGTTCTACCCAGAGGAAGGTCAGGCACTGAACAGGCTCCCCAGGGCAGTGGTCACGGCCACAAGGCTACCAGAGTCCAAGGAGTGTTTGGACAACGCTCTCAGGGACAGGGTGGGATTGTTGGGGTGTCCTAGGCAGGGCTGGGAGTTGGACTGATGATCCTGATGGGTCCCTCCCAACTGAGGAGATTCTGTGATTACAGAGTACCCTAAAAGTACCTGGTCACAGTTTAATGACAACAGCTCCCAAGGGTAGTGTGTGCATGAGAGCAGAGGAAAGTCCCCTGAGTGTCACAGCTGCCAGCCCTCAGTGGCACTTCTGGGGACCATCCAGCCGTGGTGCCTGCGGTCACCACACCTGGACAGAGCAACGTGCAGGGTAGAGCTGTTTCCTACACTGAAACTATTGCCTTTGTTTCCTACTGTAGTTTACCCTTCTCTCGAATCAGATGAAGATAATCCAGTTTTCAAATCCCGATCAAAGAAAAGGAAAAGTTCAGATGATGCCCCTTACAGTCCGACGGGTAAGTCCATGTTGTCTGTGCTGCCCAGTCTCAGGCTAAGTTGTGCAGGTCCCTAAAAACCAGCCATTTTTCCAGGAGTGTGGAAACCATAACTAGTGATTTCTTTATCATGTGAAGGATTAACCCTTTCCAGCACAGTGGGAGGTGATCCATGTACTGTGATTCCTGCTGAGCAGTGTTAGCCTTCCTCCTTCAATCAGCTGGCAGGAAAAAATCATTCCTTGGTTGGTTTATTTCTCCTCACACTCTTGGTAGTGGATCAGTTGGTGGCACCTTAGCAGAGGGGTAACAGTCAATCCCTGGACACCGAGTAGCCATGGATTTTAGGTGGTGACTGTGGGAATAGTGAGAAAGTGTGGGAATAGTCTCCTCCAAGCTCAGCCAAAGCTGGGTGGGTTTGTTGGGGCTCACCAGAGGCAGTGACAGGCAAGAGGGTCCTTAGACCCCTTTGATGTGGCCCACGAGTAGGGGCCCCTCCACGGCGTGCTGTGTGTGTGACAAGCAGCCCATGTCTCATCAGCTTGTGGCACTGCATGTCCTCCCCCGAGGGGGAGTGAGCACCATCCATTTGGAAATGACGCTGGAGTTGCTCATATCCATAATGTGGGCACACACCCACACAGCTTTGGCTTCAGGTGGCCGTGGAGTTGCTCAGCTGTGTGCCATCTTTATCAGCAGCTTCTCCCCACGCTGCTGTGCCCGGAGGCTGTTGGCACCTCTGCCTTCAGTCACACCCTGGGAAGGGAAAGGCAGAGGCTGGCCGTCCCCATCGCTCCCTGCTGAGGAGGGCAGAGCCCCAGTGCCCTGTGCATGGCTGTGCTGCTCCCACAGGCACATCCCTGCCCCTCACCTGCCTCTGCTTGCCTTGCAGCACGAGTTGGCCCCTCAGTGCCTCGACAGGACAGGCCGGTGCGAGAGGGCACGAGAGTCGCCTCCATCGAAACCGGACTCGCCGCTGCCGCCGCCAAGTTGTCACAGCAGGTGAGAGACTGCTTGGGCAGTAGGAGCTGTCAGGGGAGGAGAGCCCTGTCCCCCAGCAGAGCTGTGCCCGAGTGCAGCGCAGTGCCAGCCCTCCACAGTGTTTGCTCATGCCAGGGACACAAGGCTCAGCAGTCTCAGGGTAATAAACGGGATCAAAGCCCAACAGTGTCACAACACACCTGAGCACGCCACAGGGTGACAAGGGACAGAGGAAAAGCATAGGGAGGGGTGAGGGAGTGAGAAGGGCTACCAGGGTAGAATAGGAGGAGGTTGTCCCAAAGGAGTGTATTTGGTGTGTATTTGAGAGCCTGACTGGTGTGATTGCCTGTCTGTGCAGATCAGCTGCTGCGAAGTGTCAGGATCTGCTTCCAAAGATTTGGTGAACTGTGGGTAGTTAGGGGCCAGTTTAGCAAAGGTACCGGGGCACTTTGGTGTTGGCAGGTGTCCAGTCTCTGAAGGGGTCAGATAGGCCCCAGATAGGTCACATGAGGAGGTGCTAAGGTGACAAAGTCTACTGGAGGAAGGTTGGTGAGGCACCTCGGGAAGCTGATGGAGATGCAGGTTGTGGTGGCTTTGGGCTTCTGCGATGTAGACTGTTGAGTAGAAGAGCTTTGAGGATGGTGGCAGGGTATCATCAAGAAGAAACTGAAAGTAAGCAAGGGACTCAGGACGGTGACAGACTGCTGTCCTCATGGTGCACATGTCCAGGTGCAGTTACAGGTCAGGAGATGACATGTGTGTCCTGGTGGGAAGCAGAGGCTGAATCAGTGGGATGTTTAATACCCTCCATGCTGTTGTGAAAGGGTGTGAAGATCCCTGAAGATAGGAGGTGCCAGTGTTTGTGGAAGATGGAAAGCTTTGCTCATGCCGACCCCGCTGCCGTGCCAGGGCAGTGTCGGTGTGGCCCTGGCTGGCTCCGCTCGCCGCAGCGGTAACGAACGAGGAGGCTCTGCCCGGGGCGTGGACGTAGAGGCACGAGAGGCAAACGTGTGTGTGCAGCTGTGAGCGAGACGGTGTCGGAACAGCCCCCGAGCGCTTGCCCGTGGCCAACTCCGCGGGGTTTCGCTGTATCAGCACCCTAAGCAACGCCGCTGGCCCTTGCCCTAGCTAAAGGTCTTCTGGGGATTAATCTGAGCTTCATCTTTGTCATTTTAAAGGAGGAACAAAAAGGCAAGAAGAAAAAAAATACCAAAAAGAAGCTGTCAGCCCCCAACGCAAGCAAAGCGGCTCAGGAAGGCAGCTCGCCCGAGCCGAAGCTGGAGTCACAGGCCAGCAGCCTCACAGATCACGAGTACACCGCAGGGGCCAGCACCTTTGGGGTCGCCCAGCCTAACAGGGGATCGCAGCCGATGGCACCCGGTGTTTTCCTCACACAGAGGAGACCCTCTTCATCCTCGCAGAACAATGCCTCCGCCAAAGGTACCAGGAAACGCCGGGGGTTGTGGTGCAGGAGTGGGGAAGGGTGAAGCCATCGTGTAACCCGTGCCTTTTGCAGGGCCTTCACACGCCGTGTGTGCCGTGGGGGTGCAGAAGTGCAGACGTTTGGATGCAGGTCAGATCCAGTCAGAGATAGGGCCCATGGCCTTGGCTGTCCTGGCATTGGGGCCAAAGAGGTGTTTTGCTCCTGGGCTGTTGGTTGCAGGGTGTGAGGCATCCCATGTCAGGAGCTCTGCTGAGCATGGCCTGAGCTCGTGAGGAACACCCACAGTGTCACATCCCAGTCCAGCCTGTCTGGCAAAGCCTTTGTCTGGGGAAAGAGGAGGCTGTTCTGTTCAGAGTAGGGCAGCACTGTGGTGGTGGCAGGGGTTGTACACCACCCTGTGCTGACTGTACCTGAGGACACTCCTCCCAGGCTGTGTGAGGCAGGGCACACTGCAGATCTCTCTGGAGAGTTGCCTCAAAGGAGCAGAGGAATAGCAAACCTTGGGAGTAACACAGGTTGCAGGAAGAGGTCTCTCGTTGTCTGCCCTAGGGAAAGTGTGACAAAGCTGAGGCTGTGCCCGGATCTGGGCTAGGACCTCCTGTTCTCTGCTTGAACTGGGATCAGGAGGTGTGGCTGAGGCAGGAGTGTGGGACAGGCGCTGCATAGTGTGAAGGTTGTGTGTGATCCCACTGGGAAAGACCCTGATGTGACAAGTGAGGCAATGTGGCACATGTTTTCTGAATTCTCTGTATTTGAGTGGAGCAGATTAGAGGAAGTGCAAGGTATCCTGGCAGCTTGGATGGACCATAAAGGAGGATGAGTATAGCCTGTGGTAGGTGCTGGGGTCCTGCCAGGATCTAGTAGTATTTGTGGCTTTCTGCAGAGCCAGAGTGGAAGGAACGTGTTTGCCTGGAATTCTGCCTTTGTGTTGAAATGGTGGCATTAGGGAAACAGTTCCAAGGTAGTGGAAGATGTGGTGGGAAGATGATCCATCAGATCCAGATGCTGATGGAGCCAACCCCCAGTGTGGCTGGTGAGCTGGCCAGCACAGCAGGGTGTTGTGCAGGGAGCCTGGCCAGGCATGTGGATCCCACCCTGCCCATGGGATCACTCAGTCCTCAAAGGAGGGAAGGGGTCATTGCCAAGAGAGGAGAGGCTGATGTGGCAGGGAGTGGAGCACCATCAGGTAGGTCTTCCTGTGCAGGGTCTTAGGACAGCTGAAGGCTCTGAGGGGACTGCAAAGCATCTCTGCATGGAGCACAGGAGAGTACTGAGTGTGGGGACCACCAGGTTGGGCATCACTGGGAATGAAGGCACTATGGAAGGAAATGGTGGGATGAAGCAGAACCAGGGAGTTCTAGGACCTCCTCAGGAAAGGTCTCTCAGTCTTACAGGGTGATGTGAAAGGAAGAGAAATGAGGAAACTTCCTGTGGGAAGTGTCACCCACACATTCACAGTCTTTAAATCTGGGGCACTTAAAGCACCTGGGACCAGTGGAGAGGAGCTCAGTCCCTGCAGGCACCACACTTGACTGACCCTGTGGCAGATCAATGGGAAGGGGAGAGGCTGCCTGGGTTTGTGCCCAGCAGTGCTGGGGCAGTTCCTGGCTGTACAGTGGTAGCTGGGGAGCAGCTGAGGAGCAGCTCCAGTCCCAGGAGCAGCACACAGGAAGCACAGAGCTCACTTAACCACATTGCTGGGGCTCCTGGTGGTGGTGGTGTCCTCATCAGGATGAGGACAGGGAGTGATGTCCACCTGGGGTGTGTGGGAATGCCTTGGTGCTAGTCTGGATCTGCAGGAAGGAAGCATGTGTGTCTGTGTGTGTGTGTTTCCAGCATCCTCCTGGTGAGGCTGGATGCAGGTGGTGTGTCTGGCACTGCAGGAAGAGAGGGCAAGGAGAAATATGGAGATGTGGTGGTATGTGTGTTGGTCTCAATGTGGTGAGTGAGGGACCAGGCATACTCAAGGCAGTGCTTGTCCCGGGACCTGTGGTGGCATGTGAGCTGAGGATCCCTGTGCCACATGTTTCCCGTAGAGGAAGTCAGAGAGGAACCCAGAGAGCCCCGAGGAGCCTGCAGGTGCAAGGAGCTCTGTGTGCGTGTGTGTTTATGTGTCTGTGTGTGTGTGTGTTTGTGTATGTATGTTTGTGTATGTATGTGTGTTTGTATGTGTGTGTGTGGTGTTTGTGTGTTTCGGTGTTTGTATGTTTGTGTGTCTGTGTGGTTTTGTATCTATGTTTCTGTGTGTGTGTGTGTGTCTGTGTATCTGTGTGTTTCTGTGTGTGTGTGTGTGTGTCTGTGTGTCTGTGTGTGTGTGTTTGTGTGTGTGTGTCTGTGTGTCTGTGTGTGTTTGTGTCTGTGTGTGTGTCTGTGTGGTTTTGTGTGTGTGTGTGGGTTTGTGTTTGTGCAGCCTCTCCCTGAGGAGCGGGATGGCACTGGTGTGGCAGGGTTTGAATGTCACCCTGTGGGCAAACAGGTGACCATGAGCAGTGAGCCGGGGCAGGTGAGGACACAGGGCAGCAGGGCTGGCACTGCAGAGGCAGGAGGGTGCCCAGCAGAGACGGGTCCCTGGGGGTGGGTGGGCAGTGTGCCCTCACAGTGGCAGGGTTGGTTCTCCAGGGACTGTGTTCCTTGCTGAGCCCCTCACGCCTCGGGGGTCCTGGCGGGTGTCCTTGAAGGTCCTGGGCAGGGCTGTCAGCAGGGCCATGGGGCAGGAGGCAGCCAGAAGGTCGGTGCCTGTGGGGTGGTGTGGGGCAGGTGCGGGCCCTCACCTCGACCCTGCTCTCCTTCCAGGGAAGCGCACGAAGAAGGGGATGGCCACGGCCAAGCAGCGGCTCGGCAAGATCCTGAAGATCCACCGGAATGGGAAGCTGCTGCTCTAGTGGCTCTGGGGACACTGCCACCCAGCTCTGGGCCCCCACCACAATAATCCCTTTAACTTTCAGCGGTCGGACTGTACAGAATCCTGCTATAAATATTTTTTAATATAGATGTCCTTTCTCAGAGTGCTGAGAGCGACTAGCCGCAAAAAGTTAATACTAATCTCGGCCACCGAGGAGCGTGTCGGTCCCCCCGCTCCGGCACCGGCACCGACCCGGCTCCGGGCCTTGGGCCCCCTTCCCGCCCGGCTCCGAGCAGAGCGGGCGGCCGTGGCCGGTGTGGCGGCAGAGTCGGGAGAGCGGGAAGGGGCCGCGAGGCCTCGTGGCGAGCGGGGACCGCGGGGCCGAGGCGCCGGGCTGGGAGGCGGTGGGCGCGTTTCTCAGGCACCCCTCTGCCACCCCGCCGCGTTCCCGGGCCCCCCTTTTCCTAGAATGTAGCTTGTACATAGCTTTTGGAATAACCACCGCCGGGTTTTTATACGGGGAGGGTCTCTCCGGGCGCCGCCCGCCGGTACCAGCTCTTTGCGTAACTTCTTGTACGAGGAGGGAGACAGTTATTTTACTAGCACCTTGTGGAGTGTTTCCGTGTTTTGTGACGATGTAATTTATTAATGTTTGTAGCTTTTTATATTTGTACATTTCTTATGGGCTTTGTTTATATACACACATTACCGGGGCGCGGCGCCTGCGGGGAACCAGAGCCACCCGCCGCCGTGGCACAGGGCCACCGGGGCCACCGCCAGGGCCACCAGGGCCGCGCCGGCCTAGGCGTCGCGCCGGCTTTTTTTATTATGATTATGATTATTATTATTAGTATTATTATTTTTTCGCGACATGTACATTTCTAACAAAGTTTATCGTGGCTATCTATCTATGACGGTGTTTTATTTACCGATTCATATCAAATGCTCTTGTATCGACTTCACGAAAATCTTAAGTAAACCTAGAGCAAAGTTTAAAAAAAGAAGGAAAAAAAAGAAAAAAAAAAAAAAAAGAAAGCAAAGTAAAACTATTTCAGGTTTTGTACACAATTGCCTGGGCCTGGCCTTTTTGTGGGGTCGGCGAAGGAGGGGTGGGGAGGCAGCCACGGGGTGTCTGAGGGTGGGTTGGAGGAGCAAGCAGGGACCCACAGCAGAGGCAGCTGTGGGGGCTCTTCTGGCAGTGCCCCAAGTGCTCCCAACCCCCTGCCAGACCTCTGCTTGCTGCAGCACCACAGGAAGCCCTGGCTAATTGGGCATGGTTTTGAGTGTCCCAGTAAGGTACCTCATGGTCCACCCAGAGATGTTCACCCACTGCCCAGCACTGCTCTCATCACCCGCCTCCCTTGGACAAGTATACATGCTTGTTACCCTCTGCTTCCTCCCTCCCTCTTGGAGGTCACCCGGTGCTCCAGGCTTTCCTCTTTGCACACACTGAAACCTGCAGCATCCCACCTTTTTTTCCAGACTGGCCCTTGAGGCCAATTTCCAAGCACTTCTTGGTTGTCACAGAGAAACTGAACACGACACCTGCTGACATGTGCAACCTGCAGTTCTTTTTGCTGACAAAAGGCTGTTCCCACCTCCCACACCTGCTCCCTGCTCTTGGAGACATTATGCTGGCAGTGTTCCTCTCTGACAGTCCCAGCAACCCCAGTGGTGCAGGGCTCTCTGCCTCAAGGTAAGTGTGGTGTGGCCTCACACCCCAACCACGTTGTAGTTGCTTACTGGATGGCAGTGACATGATGGGATAGAATCATACAGTCATAGAGTCACAGAAAGGTTTACAGTGGGATGGACCTAAAGCCCTGTCCAACCTGGCCTTGGACACTTGCAGGGATGGGGCAACCCCAGCTTCTCTGGGCAACCTATGTCTCACCACTAGGGAAGAATTCCTTCCCAGTATTCCGTCCATCCCTGCCCTCTGGCAGTGGGAAGCCATTCCCCCTTGTCCCGTCACTCCATGCCCTTGTCCAAGGCTCCAGTCCAGCTCTGCTGTAGCTCCATCAGGGATAGTAGTGACCTGTTTTGTAAGCTCTTTCTGTCTGAAGAAGAATGTGCAAGTGGCCTGAAACATGTGGCACAGGCCAGGTTTTGTGGCTGTGTCCTCTCGAAGTCAAAAGTGGTCTGAGTGTGTTGTTCCTTCATGGATATTGACTGAGCATTAAGCCAACAGGGAGTTGGCTCTTCCCACATTCCCTTCCATCACCCCACGATGCTCAGACTCCATGAGAGCACCCAACCCCACCCAGCCATGGCACCTGCAGAGCAGTGCTGGCCGTGTGTCCTGTCGCAGATGAGGGTGACCGCGGTGTCACCGCTCGCTCGGTGGCTGCCCCAGACGTGCCCCGCGGACACCCCTCGCCCAGGCCCGCACACCCCCAGCCTGGCGTGGGACGGGGTTGGTGGCAATATCGAGCCATCACCAGCTGGGGGAGTTCACAGTTCAGAAACAACGGCAGCCGGGAAAATGGGACCCGTTGTAATGGAACCTCCCGAGCACCTCTGGAGGCTCAGGGAATCGAGCAGCTCTTGCTTACCATAAAATATCCCGAGCTGGAAGGGACTCACGGGGATCACCAGCTGTGAGTGGACAGTGTGCACCCGTCCAGCACACCCACTGCAGGGGAAACACCCTCAGGCACACAGGAGCAGAGCCTGGATGCTACAGCCCGAAGGAACCCTAGCAAGGGCTGGCAAACCAGTACAGAGCTGCCCCTCCCATCTAGGGACAAGAGGTGACAGTTGCTGTGCCAGCTGTCCTGTGCAGGAGCCTGGGGCCGGCATGGGACCTGAGTGCCCACATCCCTGGGGTGTCCCCTTGGGACACCTTTGAAAAGCGCAGTCAGGTGAACCCAAATGCATCACCCAAATGCCTCTGCCTGGCCTCCCTCACATCCACAGTGGCTTTTCCAGGGACACAGGGCTGTCCACAGGCAACGTGGCCCTGGGATGTTCCTGCCAAGGGCAGCTGCTCAGCCTGTTCTGCCTCCCAGCCCAGGGTGCCAGGCATGATGCCAGAGAGCTTTAGCTGGTGGACAGTGTGGTTTCCAAGACATGCAGCATGGCCATCAGAAGTTTGAACAGTGTCATTACACTTTCCAAACCATTCCTTATCCTTCCTTATCCATAGCCAGCGACAAGGTTTGAGGAAGGTGCTACAGAAATCCTTCACATGCCGTTTTTTGGGTATTTAGAATCATCATAGAATAGTTTGAGTTGGAAGGGACCTTTAAAGGTCATCAAAGGACCTTTTAAAGGTCATCTAGTCCAACCCCCCTGCAGTGAGCAGCCACTGGCCATTGTGGGCAACCATTTCCATGATGGTGTTTCAGCAGGGACTGCCTTGCTGGCTTCTTGGAGTGCTGGGGTCTGCCTTAACATTTTACTCCTGGTGTATCTTGGCTTTTCAGCCTTCTCCCCAGGAAGAACACACATGGGGGGCTCATGACAAGTCATTCCTCCATCCATGATTCTGTCCAGTCACTTCAAATCTCTTGCCTAGTTCCAGGATTGTTCCTGCTGCCTTTGCCTCCATGTGGTTTTGCTCTTCCCCTGTGTTCCCACACAGTCCATGCCTTTCCCTTTTACACTTCCTCAACAGCTGATGGGGTGTGTGGCTCGATCCTGGCATTCCCCATGCATGGTGTGTGGACATGTGGTGGTGTCTCTGTCTCCACAGTGGGGCTGCTGACCCTGTGCAGTTAACACCATTCCCAGGCAGCTCCTCCACTTCTGCTCAGACACACTCCACAGGGCTCTGCAGTTAACAAGTTCTTATCCTACACAAATGTAATATCAAAGCCAGAGACAGGAGAATTAGGGGTAAGGGTAGCCCAGTTTACCCTTGGCTGGCTTGGTGTGTCCTGTCAGCACAGCAGCCCCGTGGTGCCACACACACAAGGGATGCCAGGCCCAGGTCCCATCTCCCAGCTCCTCTGCAGGGCTCTCCAGCAGTGAGAGCTCTTCAGGTGCCAGCAAGACAGAAAAGCCAGGTTTCTTTTTTCTCTTACAGTGCCTCACATTGGAAATATAGCCTGTGCAATTGCAGCCCTGGGCTGTGCCAACCCCCTGCCCTACCCTTGAGCCTGGTGAATGCTGCCCCAAAGCTCTGCTCCCAGATCAGCCGGGAGGAGACCCCGCTCCTGAGCCGGCCTCGCTCCACACGCAGCACAGAAACACTTTGTGTCCCCCACAGGCATTTGGAGAGACCACAGAGTGTTCCACACTGGCTCCTCCTCAGTGGGCTGAGGACACCTAACACACTCACTGTGCTCCATCACAAATGCTGGGCACTTTGGCAGGTGAAATTCTTAATTCTTCTGCTCTTGCCAGTGTGGAGCTGCCTGCAGGAGGGACAAGTGGTTCACCTTCAGTTTTACTTTTACAGTGACTGGCAACTGGAATTTCATAAACTGACTGCTTGATACACAAAGGATGCCCTGGCCAGGGAGGTGTTTTCTGTACACTCACATGTGGAGAGACTGTTGGCTGCTTCCAGTAAACGATTACTCACAACATTTGTGTTTCTGCTGTTTCTGTCTTTAAACTAACAGGAATTACTCAAACCCAGACATTTGGCACAGACACACGTTAATCTCACAGATTCCCATGTTCATCTCTCATCCCTGCTCAGGGCAGACCCTCCTGCACTGTGACATCCAGCAGTGGCCCAATGCCATCCCTTGCTGCCAACACTGTTCTTTTCATTTCCATCTGCCATGGATCTGGAGTGCC
This sequence comes from Manacus candei, assembly GCF_025592945.1. Lineage (NCBI taxonomy): Eukaryota > Metazoa > Chordata > Aves > Passeriformes > Pipridae > Manacus > Manacus candei. Next base: position 2,643,896 of record NW_026138084.1, read on the forward strand.
CACCCCACAGGAGTCACAGCCTTTGTGTAAACTGTTTTGAAGTTGTTCTCTGTGTATCACAAGAGAAAGTCTGCTTCTCCTCTTCTCTTGAAAATGTAATAATTATAATTAATTAGATTTCCTTCTGTTTCCAGCCAGTTGGGAAGATGCACTTTGAGGCTCATTTTGAGGTCACTCTCCTCTCAAACTTCACATACTTCTGTCCCCCAGCTCATTGTATTTGCTAAACAATGGGAACAGCTCCATGGCACACTCCTCAGGGGAAGGTGTGGATCAGCCTGGGGCTGCCCACCTGCTTGGCTCACTCAGCCTGCTCCTGGCTCCCTCCTTGGCTCACCCCATCACACACTGGCAGCTGTTTGCAGACTGTGTGTGACCATGAGTCTTCCTCTCACCTTCAACTCAATCAAATTAATAATTAGCAGTCACTTAGGAGTCAATTAGGTGACACATCTTGAAAGGCTTTGTGTTTACACTACTCCTTCATTTATGGTTTGAAGAGCTCTCTTTGGCAGCACAGGGGAAACCCTTTCTTCCTGAGGTCACCAGGGCATCCTCTGTTCATCTTTGGCCTTGTGACTGGAGTGTAACAGTGTTCATCACTCATTTCTCACTCATTAGCTGGGCAGTGGGCACTGGGGACCTCTGCTATGGCCACATCTCTTGTTGGTTCATAGTCACAGAGAACCCTCGTGCTGTCCGTGAGGCCCCCGTGGGTGTGCAGGGCCCATTAATGGTGATGGCTCAGTCAGGAAGGCAGCACAGACTCTGCCTGTTGGACTTTTAGCATGAGGCCATTTGTGTAGTCCCTCCCACACACCTTTGCTCTTGTTCCACTTCACACTACAGGAACCAGTGCTCCCAGAGAGGACTTATTTTCCCTGCATTTCTGGGGGGAAACAAACAGCCTGTTCACAGAGCTGGATCCCTCTTTAACACGGTGTTACTCACAGACCTAATAAGAAGTCCCCTGACCCCAAAAACTCCTTCCCTTCCTTTCCTCTCTGCCCTTTTTTTTTTGTCCACCATGATGAGCTCCAGCCCCAGATAGACCCATGCCCCCCTCACTTGCTGGCGGGATGAACAAACAAGACACTGCTGCATAAGAACATCTTGAAAATGGTGATGTTCCTACACATCTGCACAACACCTGCAAGGTGTTCCCACACAGAACTACTCAAAGCAGAAAGTGTGGCACTGCACAGCAGAAGGTGAGACACTTCATCCAGGTGAGGGGCACCACTGCAGTGCACTGGGCATGTGAGGCAAGCACAGCTCCACACACAAGGGATCCTCTGCAGGGTCTGGGCTTCATCTTGGTGAATGGACAATGATAATTTAACTAGTTTCCCCTGGGACACCCCAGGATCCTTTATAATACAGGTGTGCCAGTGGCCATAACACACAGGGATCATGTCACCCATGAGCAGAATGCTGGAGAGGTCCCTAACACTCTGGGTATCAATGTCACAGGAGCCATTAGACAGATTAGGTGCCTCTCCCTCTTTCTGTGCACAGCCAGGGAGGGCTTTCACTAGATTGCACCTGATAAGCTTAGAGGGAAACCACTCAGCACATCATGGCATGGTTTTTCTCACTGTCCTCCAGTTCACAAGTCTGAGATCTGTAATTACTTTGCTCTCTTGGGCAAACTTGTATCCTGAGGAATTACTGCTGGATTAAGGGACTGCTGCCTGACAATAGCAAAGAGCAGGAGGGCGAAGAGCAGGAGGAGACTCTGAATGGCTCAGCTTTGGCATGGTGCTGCAGCCATGAGATGGCTCCAACAAACCTGGGCTTGCAGGCCACCCCTCTCCTGCTCAGCCCTGGGGAGCAGCCAAAGCACATCCCTTCAGCTCGCCTCCAACCACTCAGGTGGGCTCTGAGATCAGACACAAGGTGGGCAAGTGCTGCTGTGCCCACTGGCTCACACACCGTGGGTTTGTCCTGGTGGCAGGCTGAGAGCTGGAGACATTCCCAGCTTGGTCAGGGACTTGCTGTGGAAGTTTAGAGGAATCTCTGCTGCCTGTTTTGCCTTTCTTTTCTTGTTGCCTTGGATAAAGAACCCTAAAGATGAGGCCTGTGATGAGTGCCACAGCTTCTTCCTTTAGGTGGTTATACCTTGCTGGTAATGACTGATGGGATTCCATGATTGCAGTGCCCAGTGCTCCACATCCATCCATCCCCACCCCGTGTGCCCCCCAGCCCTTCTCCCTGAAAGCTGGATGACCCACCAACCTGCTGTATTCAGACTCCATGCACTTGCTGCCAGCAGAAACTCTCCTCCACTGCCCATTTCCCCCCCTTTCTTTGCTGAACTCAGCAGTTCCAGCCCACAGCCACTTCATTTTATTGCTGTCATAAAACATATTTGGTGGGTTGGTTTGGAAAACAACCCTTCTGCACAATATAGAATATCAGATGCCCCATTCCAGAGGAGACAGAAATGGAAGAAGGGTGAATGTTTCCTAGCAGCACTTATGTGTAAATTTATTGGAGCAGACCTTAAAATAGGACACAGAACAAGTTATACAATTAAAAAGGTGCACTAATGCTGTGCGGTTTACATGTCCCTTGCCCAGGGTTAAAGTCTGCAGCAGCTCCTTTCAACATACTTTCTTAATTCAAGCTCACCAGCCTCAGTACTTTGCCTCAAAATGTGCAAACCTTTAAGCTCTCCCAAGGGACAACTCGCTCTGAGAATGAAATATTAATTAGAGCGAAGAACTCCTGTCCCTGTGTGGCCCCTCGGAAGCCTGGGGGAGCCAGACACGCTTCAGCCCCAAAGTGCTCCCTTTGTGTGGGGCTTTTGTTGCCCACATTCCACCCGTGGGGCCCTGCCCCGGTGGATAAGAGCTCCCCAGCCCACTGAAAGGAAGCTGTCAGGGCTGAGTGTGCGCTGGCTGCTGACAGGGAGTGTCACCATTAACCAGCTCGTTATCTCGAGCGGGGCTTACACAAATCGTTCCCTGCCTGGCTTTGGGCATAAGCAGCGATGACAACTCCTCGACAGATGCTGGTGAGGAGAGAATAAAGTTGCTGTTGCTAAAGACCATCTGCAGGGATTAAACCTTCATCACACTCAGTGACTTTTCTCCTCTCGAGACAAAGGGAACTTTTCTCTTTCCCCAGCCACACACCTTAGTTTCTCCAAGACGCTGTTTCCCTGCCAGACGCTTCTATCGTGGCTTGTCTGTCACTGAGACATTTGAAAACCACTTTAAACTGACTTTCTGCCCCTCTAACCTCAGGCAGATTTAATCCATGATGCTTTCTAATGCTTTTCTAAATCTCCAGCTACAACCCACCCTGATCCAGGGCTGCTTCAGGAAGGTGCTGATGGCTCTCTGGGCCTCCAGCTTCCAGCACTTGCCACAAAGGTCCAAAGAGAAAGTGATGTGTGACCCTAAGAATCGTGGCTTTCTTTCTAAATCACCAAGAATGCTGTGATTCTCCATTTTCTGAGCAATGCTACAAATATGATTTGAGGAACAGAAAGAACTACAGAAACACAGAATATCCTGAGCTGGAAGGGACCCACAAGGAGTCCTACTCATGGTCCTCCACAGGACACCCCAAGAATCCCACTACGTACCTGACAGCATTGTCCAAACACTTCTTGAATGAGTATTTGCTATTTAAAACAAGGAGAATATTAAGGCTAGAGTTTCTTTGTCCAATGCTGAACAGGGAATTAAATAGACTCAGGCAAAGTAATTAACTGCAGTGAAGAAACTGCTGTTTGTTTTCAGTCTGTTTTTGCTGGGTGCAGTAGCATATGAAGAGCAAACAACATCAGAGGGGACTGTTTATCTCCTGCAGTGACTCAGTCCTGCTGATGCTTCTCAAAGCACCAGTCTCACTGCCCTCATTGCAGTCCTGTTTCCGTCGAGCTCCCGATGCTCCCTAGTGCTTTGCACTGCTGTTCCTCCCAGAGCCCTGCTGGGTGTGCTTCAGGGAGGACCCCTGGATTCCTACACACCAGACACTGACCTAAGTCATCCTTGTCACAGAAAAGTTCTTATTGTCTTCCCTGTGAGGGTGGGAGGCCCTGGCACAGGTTGCCCAGAGAAGCTGCGGCTGCCCCATCCCTGGGAGTGTCCAAGGCCAGGTTGGAGCACCCTGGGCTAGTGGAAGGTGTCCCTGCACATGGAAGAGCAGTTGGAGTTGGATGATCTCAAAGGTTGCTTCCAATCCAAATTATACCATGATTCTGTGATTCTATTATTAGTTTTAGGCCTTCCCACAATACCCAGAGCACTCTGGAGACCTCCCCCACCACTGCAGGGGTCTGGTGTGGTGATCAGTGACACAGGACCTGAGGAAATGGCTGGAGCTGTGTCAGGGCAGGCTCAGGTTGAATCTCAGCAAAAGGTTCTTCCCCCAGAGGCTGGTTGGGCACTGCCCAGGCTCCCCAGGGCAGTGGGCACAGCCCCAAGGCTGCCAGAGCTCCAGGAGGGTTTGGCTGATCCTCTGGGGCACAGGGGGTGACTCTTGGGGATGGTCCTGTGCAGGGCCAGGGGTTGGACTGGATGATCCTTGTGGGTCCCTTCCAACTCAGCATAGTCTGAGATTCTGTGACTCAGGTGACTGACTTTCCACCATGTGTAGGGAGAGGGGCAAGGCACAAAGCAAGCACATAAAAGTCTCACATTGACAAATCTTACAGGTACTACATGATGTGCTCCCTGTTTTAATGCTCCATTTACCAAAACTCCACAAAAGACTTTCTTACCCCTCTGTTAAAAAAAGCCCAATATATTGAGAACGTCAAAGCAGACCTTTCAGAGGAAGGACACAACCACCCCTGTCACTGCCACAGGAACCTTAATCCATATACAGAAGAGAGCTTGCAAGACAGAAAAAAAAAATGAAAAAGGAAAACTTGCCTGGGCAAAGCAAACAAAAGGACATTCTTAATGTTGTCATTTGCAGAATGGCACCCTAAGGTGTAGGACTGGATTGGTTGTGGGGTAAGGGAGGCTGTGGGAGGAAGGGTACTGGTTTTCAGGTCATCAAAGGTAAATGATCCTGTTACATATAGTGAAATTTCTGGGAATGGAGGATGTTGGCCCACGGAAAGGTCTGACCCAGAGCTGGGAATCTTCATCAGCTGTTTTGGCAGGTCAGAGCTTATGAGCACAGAGGAGACCAAAGAACTATCCAAATAATTCTTCCATATCTGAAAATACAGTTCGTTCCTCTGAGCATGTCCCTTGTCATGCAGAATATCAAGTCACCTACAAAAAAAGCAAATGAGCAACTAAACAGAAAATCCTCTTTACTTTAATAGCCAGAGTTAAAGAGAGCAGATTCTTTTGTTTCTAAAGATTTTGCTTTTACTGTCAAAAACCCCTCACTGTTTGTGCAGTGCATTGATGCTGTTCTGTGCAGTGCTTGCTGCAAAACCTTCCACGAGCTTCTCAGCAACACATTCAGAACTTTAATAACCAGGTGACTGTCGACAAAGGCCACAGTTAATCTGCCCCATCTCCTCTGCTTTGGCAAGGCTGGATAACCTGTACCTCACCAAACTCCATGGCAGAGTAGCTGTGCCAGCTCTGACCTCCCTCATCTATCAATTTTATTCAGCAGCAACACCAACTCCATCACTACCCAACAAGAGCCTCGTGAAATATTGCCCTGAGTTTTAACAATCTTGGTTTGCTAAATGAGGAGCAGGGGGAGAAATAAATCTGCAAAACTTGGGCAGCAAGTGTTTTTTTGATTCATGCTTACCTTGCCCTGGACGAAAAGGCTGGTGAGCCGCTGATGTGCCTCTTTCCGTGGCTGCAAATGGAGATCCTTGGGATTTGGAGGACTGACCCTGAGCCCCATCTGCTTCCAGTTGTTCTTGGCAGGGATTTTTTTTCAGTAGGGGCAGGGCATGATGAGAGCTGCTGCTGGAGGGTGGCTCTGGCCACATCACCCCCCAACAGCATGGCAGTCCTGCTGCTGTGCCCCCGAAAGGGCACATTGGTTTGTTGTGCCCTATAACCTGTGCCCCTTTGCAGAGGCATTTTCTGGTGACAGAGGGGAGAAGGGACTGTGTTCAGGTGCAGGATGGTGTGCTCAGCTGGGAGGGTGTGCAGGGTAATGCTCAGCAAGGAGGAAGGAGCCCACAGGAAGTGTCTCACCCCAGTCATTTCTGGTTGGGGACTATTTAACCGTGTGAAGTGCAGGGTATTCCCACAGCACCATGGAATGGTGTGAACCCAGCAGCACAAGGGAAAGGCCATGCAACATGAAGTCATTCCTGGTGGCTTAGCTGCCCCCAGCATAAAGGATGGAACAAAATAAATATTATCCAAAACAGGCAGGGAAAGAGCTGTGTGAGGAGCAGACCCTCAGCTGGAATACCAGGGCCTCACTGATCAGGACGGTGCTTTTCAGGACATTCCTACTCAACCACCGTCTTCCTCAGCACAAGAAGGACACAGATCTGTCAGAGCAAGTCAAGAGGAAGCCACAAAAATGGCTGCAGGGCTGGAGCCCCTCTGCTCTGGAGCCAGGCTGGGACAGCTGGGGGGTTCACCTGGAGAAGAGAAGGATCCAGGGACACCCGAGAGCCCCTTCCAAGGGGCTCCAAGAGAGCTGGAGAGGGACTTTGGACAAGAGCCTGAAGTGACAAAACAAGGGGGAATGACTTCCCACTGCCAGAGAGCAGGATCAGATTGGATATTAGGAAGGAATTCTTCCCTGTGAGGGTGGGGAGGCCCTGGCACAGGTTGCCCAGAGGAGCTGTGGCTGCCCCATCCCTGGAAGTGTCCAAGGCCAGGTTGGATGGGGCTTGGAGCAACCTGGGCTAGTGGAAGGTGTCCCTGCCTGTGAAGGAGCAAGATTCAGGATGGGAGCAGTTTCAGGAGTGGAAAAAGTCATACAGAAATTGAAAGGACTTTATGATATGGACTTTGCAGTTCTTATGTGTTTATAAATATATCCATTGTATGTTTCCCCGGGATTTGTATTTCCCAGGCGTGCCCAGGCATGCCTGCTTCCCTGCTTCCCTGCTTCCCTTCTGACAGGCTGCAGAAGCTGCAGAGAGGAGACAGTTCCCATTCGCCCTTTCCTTCCCTGCTTCCTCTCACGTTCCTCCCCCTTTGCCTGTGTCCCTACCCCGATTTGTTCCCCTGTTTGGCTGTCTCATACTCCACCCCATGTTCTAGCCCCTTCCCTACCTGAACCCATAAACCCCTGCACACCTCAATAAAGGGTTCCATTCACACCTCTGCCTTGACTCCGGACCCGTCTGTGCTGTGCCACGGCCCCATTCCCCTTCCCCCTTGGACCGTGGCACCTGCCCATGGCAGGAGTGTTGGAACAACATGAACCTTAAGGTCCCTTCCAACCCAAACCATTCTGGGACTCTGGTCCATTCTAGTGCTCCAGGCCAGCCCTCTTCATCAGCACTCCCAGCTGTGTTCACCCTGAGGACAATGTCCCTGCCACATGTGACACTTCAGAGAAGGAGGCAAGAGGTATGTTTGGGATGTGATTAACAGGTCCTGTAGCCCATCACTTCTGCCCAAGTCCACACATAGGAAATATAGCAAATAAATAAAAACTGCCCAACCTCAACCTCACAAACCTCTGACATGTCTTCCCATGACACCAGGCCAACAAACTGATCCTGAAATTCTGCTTTTAAAAATATTGTATTTGCCAGCAGTGTGCTCTGTGCTTTATAACACATTGTCCTCATAACTTAACTTCCTTTTAGAGCAGAATAACTGAATTTGAAGGAAAACATGACTACAAAGATTAAGATGTGGGATCAGAAGTAAGCCACCTGTCAGACAGGATAAGAACCCAGGGATATTTTCTTTTGGATTTAACAAGTCATTTAAAACGTAATAGTCGTATGTTTTCGTCTTTTCTATATGGTCTAATTTTAGACTATTTGCACAAAATAAAAGGTTGCCTCACATTTAGGAAGGAATCCTTCCCCGTGGGGGTGGGGAGGCCCTGGTACAGGGTTCCCAGAGAAGCTGTGGCTGCCCCATCCCTGGAAGTGTCCAAGGCCAGGTTGGACAGGGCTTGGAGCAACCTGGGCTAGTGGAAGGTGTCCCTGCCCAGGGCAGAGGGGTGGAATGAGATGAGCTTTGAGGTCCCTTCCCACCCAAACCGTTCTGCAATTCCATGATTTCAAGCTGTATTTTCAATTCCAATCTTCATTGTGTATCAATAACAAAAAGTTATGGACTCTATTATAGTTATCCTGTCATCGGTAATTTATTTTTGTGCAGAAATCAAGGGAGATTTCTCTCTGAAAATCATCTCCCCTCTGGTCCCAAATGGTCAGGGGCTGCTGGGCCGGATGAGGCACTTCCCACGCACACGCCTGTCCCAGGAAGTCATGGCAGTCCTGTGCTCAGCACAGATTTGCACAGGCGTAAATAAACACACCATTCTGGGCCTGCAGTCCTCAAATCCAGGCGTCTTTCCCTAATTACACACTGTGCTGGATGAGATAAACCTTGGCCCAGGTCCCTTTCCCAAGGCAGACCCTGGCTCAGGCACTGGAGGTGAGCAGGGACGGGAACAGCGTGTTGTCCACACAGCAATTCCAGCAGGGAGAAGCATCATTGCTCTTCCTTAGAGCATTGTTCTTGCCAGCAGCCCATGAGCTTATTCCATGTACCAAAGGCAGGCTGGCAGGACACAGTAGCATTCCTTCTGGAAAAATGTGCTGAGCTTTCCTGCCAATTTGCTTCTGACTGATGGATCCCTGGGTGACCAGTTTGGCTGCAGCCCTTCTGCACAGCTCCACGGTGGAAGTCTTGAGCTTGAGTCTACCTATGGATTCACAAGACACATTACACTGCTTCCTAAACATTATTTTCCAGAATGACTCACTTGAGAAATCTAGAACAGTTGGAGGGTTTATCTGGAAATACATTGCTTTGCCCTTAGGTATATTTTAATATATATTGCTATATTTTATATATAGATATGTATTTATTTATGTGAAAAACAAACTAACCTTAGGCATAATAATAGCTAAAAGCCAAACTTCAAATTGTTACTCACTGTTATTGCTATTGACTGGCTGTTATTCATAACACAGCCCTACGTACTGTGGATCTTAATCTCCTTTTGTGGTATAAAATGGGCCAAGCAGCTGCTAAATGGAACACAAGTGTCATCCATCAGGATCAATTGGAATAAACATAAACATCCCATTTCCTTGCAGACAAACACGGCAGGGGTTGAGCAGCTTGCTTTGACTGTGAGAATGATGCTCCTGGAGCTCTGGCAGTGGAAAATCGGGGTGTTAACCTGAGCCTGGCACGTGGCACTCGGCTTTGGGGAGTTTGAGGGATATGAAAGGCTGGAACACGTCTGTGCTTTTTGTGGGGCTGGAGGTTGGGAAAGAAGAACCCCAGCAGGAGACAGTGTGCTCCTTGTGTCTGCTGAACAAGAAACTCCACCTGAGGCCTTTTCTCCGTGAGGAACAGCAGGACAGTGACCTGGTTGTGCCCAGCACGGCTTTTGAGCCAAAACTGAGGGGACCCAGTGATCACCTGAACACCAGACCACAGTCAGATGGGCTTTTTTTTGGTGAGGAGAGGGTTTTTAATACCTTTCCACTGTGCAGCCACCCCTCAAAACCCCACCAATGTGCTTGGTATCTGTCCCTGGGCAAGCAGGCAGATTTCTAAGGGCTACCAGGGAAGGGATCTGTTTAAGTAACAAAAATTAAAAATGGAAGTACTGGCATGGGGTTCTTTTAGAGACAACACTGCCAAGTAGTTTCTAAGGGCCTTTCTCCACAGGAGCACACTCACCAGCAGGATCCTGAAGGCTTGGAAATGACCATGGCTGAAGGAAGAGCAGGGTCACAAAAGTTGGGGTTTAAGAAGTAGAAATGCTTCTTTCTCTGATTGAATTTGGGTAATTTATACTGAGCTGAGAGACAGACTCGGGGATCTGCTGGGGAAAAGGGAAGAGGGAAGGGAGGAAAGCATAAATAATGGATCTGGAAAAAACTTTCTGTCTCCACCCACAGATATCTGCTGCTTATATCATCCTCCCTGAGTCACTGCTCTTCCATCTCCTTCAGGTGTTTAGCTGTGGATATACACCTCCATTGGACACTTTCTCAGGAGCTCAGGGATGCTGAGCATCCAGAAACAAGACCACCATTATCTCTCAGCAGATGCCTGATGCTCCCAGGCTGCCTGGGTGACTTGCACTTTGCCATCAGTTCCAGATGAGACTCCAGGTGGCACAGTGTCACCTCTAGGAAGTGCAGCAAGGTCGTGGCTTGCACTGCCAGCTGTGCCTCCATAGGGTAGAGGTATCAGCATCCATGAACAGACTACTGAGCCATCCAGAAGGAATCAGCCAGTGCTCAGCAGGGGACATATTATGAGTTTCAGTCTGGGACTGCCTGGAAGTTCCTCTTTACTCAAACAGCCAGGCCTCTAAATCTTCCCTTGCAAAAGAAAATTATCAGCAATGTAGCTCTGTTATTAACACTTTTTAACATGTTTCAAGAGTCTGTGTGCCCTGAGCTACCACCATTCCAGACTCAGAGCTCCACTTGAGTGTTATCAGCTGGAGAGAAGTAATTGGAAAAATATGGCAAAAAATGTGTGTGTACACATGCACATCAGTAAAGCAACTTTCATGAAACAGCTTTAAACAGAGAACCATGTGCCAGATTTAAATCACGAAAGTTTCCTCTGATTATTACAACCAGCACTGGGTGTGTGCAGTGGTACCTTGCTTAGCTTGGTGGTGGCCAGCACTGGTACCTCCAAGCAAAGAGGTGAAGGCAAAAATGGGAAGGGGGCTGGAAATTTAGGCACTGACAACTGATCATTGTGGATGTTCAAGGGGAACATGAGACCTGTAAGAGTGAAGAACCTCCTCATCTGCTTGCAGCAGCTGTCAGTGCAAGGTCTGGTGAAGATATAAGCTGAATTATACTTTAAATGGTGAAGATATAAACTAATTATATTAAGTGATTTTTTTTTTTTTTTGTAATTAAAGTGCACTCCCCAGGTAAGTACTCTTTGGGTTTCCTCTGTTTTCTGCTTGATGCTGATTGCTTGTATGGATGTCCGGACTCCAGCTTTAGAAAAGTACTTGAGGGGGAAGGAAAATGCTTGTGAAGCTCAGAGGGCCAGGAGAGCATCCTGGGCTGCCCACCCTAGCCAGACAGGGGCCCATTCCCAGGGGTGCTCAGAACCCTGAGCCTGGAAAAGCCTGGGACTGTCCTGAGGGGCATCACCTGCAGGAGCTTTCATCACCCCTTCTGCCCCAACACAGCTCCAGCTCAACGTGCTGCACTGCCCATGGACCACATCCGAGGGTCCAGCAGGGACAGGCCCCCAGTCCTTGTGGCTCACCTTCCCACAGAAAGGCCATGAGAGCGGCAGGGAAGGGACCAGGCTGGGCTGAGGGTGTCCTTCCTGAGCTCAGCAGGGATGCACAGACACCCGAGGGAGCAGCTGCCAGCCCAGCACTGCACAGGCAGGTGTTTCGGAGCCCAGCTCGTGCACGCAAGGCTACAAACCTGGCAACCAGCTCACCCCCATGGAAGCGATTAAACTGCACACAATCCCATCTGTTCCCCCTCAGTGAGCCCCCCCAGCCATGCCCAGCCCACCGAAGGGCTGCACAAAGAGCAGAGGTGCCATGTCCTCGTGCAGTGCAGCACATCCTGTTTACAGCACAGAGCAGGAGCCAACCCTCCTGTTTACACGTGGGGCTGGCTGGCCTGCTGCTATAATGGGAGTGCAGAGATCATGGGTTTAGTTTGTAATGTGTTTAACTTGTTTGTTTTGAGGCTAAATTACCAAATCTGTCTGTTCAGGAACAAGAGAAATTTTTTTTCAAGGCCCTCTGTAACACGAATCCAAAGGTTCAACCTGTCCTTTGAGTGTAGCCCGTGACTACCCAAGGCTCAGGTGTGATGCTTGGAAGAGAGTTTGGAGTGACCACCAAAAAGGCAGTTAATGTGACAAAGGAGATTTTAATTAAAAAGTATTAATTCATTACATTGCCCACAGACAAACAAAAGCACAATAGTAGAAGCGCTAATCTGATTGGCTTTGGTCTCATCCCATTTTGTCTTCACTGGTTCCCAAAGGAGACCTTTCCTGCTTTGCTGAAGGTTTAGAGGTTTCATGTCGTTTTCCCCTCCTCTCCCCTCCCCTCCCCTCTCCTCCCCTCCCCTCCCCTCCCCTCCCCTCCCCTCCCCTCCCCTCCCCTCCCCTCCTCTCTCCTCTCCTTTCCTCCCTCTTTCTCCTTCAACTGCCACAAAAGAAAATTGTTTCCAAGACACTCTACCCCTTCCCAAGCAATGCCCAGGACATGGGAAGTGGGGTGTCCCATGGAATCATAAACACATCAAGGAAAGGGTCAGGCCAGAGGAGCAACTGAGAAGAGAAAGAGTGGAACACACGACCTTTGGAGAGGGAAAAATGCCGTCCCTGTAATGGCCCTACAATGTCTAATGTTTAGAAACATGAACCCAATAGAGCCAGTTGGTTTTTTTAATGGGGAGTGTAAAGTTTTATTATTTAAAAGGTTTTATAAAGGAGTTTCAAATAGACCATGGAATTGCTGTAGCAGGTTGGGTTTTTTTCTCTTGGAAATGACTCAGCCATTTGGTTTCTATTTTTGCACGAAGCACAAGCTTTTTGAACAATCATTTGATATGCTTGTTGATGCATCACAAAAAGGAGATATGCTTTGAATTCTCCTTAAAAACCCCATGTAAACACAAGGCTTATGGATAATTGCAACAAAATACCATCTCCTTATTGAGTGCTTTCACATGTAATTTCCCCTCTGACTACTGCATGTAAACACACTTATTGTATTTGGGAAACTCCCAAGTCTCAGGCTCAATCAGGATCAATAGCTCAGCAAAGGCAAGTTATAGTTTAAAATATCCCCATTTTGCAACGAGATGCCTGGATGGTGGCACAGAAAGGGGGAAAGGGGCATTTTAACACAGGGGGCTGGTTGGATAGCCTCAGTTTTCACTCCTTGGTGTCACAGATCACACCACACACCAGCAGCATCCTCCACACCCAGGGAGTGCTGATCCACAGTCTGTAGGAAAGACATCCAGACACAGCAGTGTCATTTCACACAGATAGGGGCATTTGCCCCTCTGGCCCCTAAACTGTCCCCTAAATTTCTATCTTTCTGTCAAAAAAAGTCTCTCACCCACAGAGGTTGTGTTTTAATTTCATTTGTGTTTCCCTAAGACTTTATACAAGAAAAGCCATAAAGAAATAGGCAACAACACCAAGATATTCTATAGGTGAGGAGAAATAGCAACTAGTGTAAAATTCAACATGGCAAAAGACTGCAAGGAAATTATTAAATGCAACTGAAATAAGTGTATTGTCTTGTTTCTCATTGTGCACAGACCATGCTGATGGGGAGAGGGCTGATCACTGTGTCTGTCCCTTCAGCTTCCTCCCCAGAAACCAGCCAGAATGCTGCACACATTTCCCATTTCTGGATCTTCAGTGTCCATGTGGACACTTGCAAGGTCTTTCTCGTTTAACACATAGGGCAGTGCCACCTTCTTTCCCATGGCTGGGCCTTCTGGACAAAACATTGACAGTCTAAATCCTGCTAATTTGTAGATGAATAACCATGAAATTCTCTTAGGCAAGTTCTAAGTTACTATTTGTGCCCCTAAGGCTGAAAAAGACTGTGAATAGGGTAGGAGCAAGAACACAGCCTTGTTTCACACCAGTGGTTATTAGAAAGGGCTCAGAAAGTGTGTTGCCATATCTGACTTGGCCGTGCTGATCCTCATGGAGTGAGATGATCATTTTAAGGAACTTGGGGGGACAACCTAAACGTTCCAAAATCTGCCACAGACCTTTTCTGCTCACAGTACCGAAAGCCTTGGTGAGATCAACAAAGGTTCTGTTATAATCATAGAATAATCACAGAATGGTTTGGGTTGGAAGGAACCTCAAAGCTCATCTTATTCCACCCCCTGTGGGACACCTTCCACTAGCCCAGGTTGCTCCAAGCCCTGTCCAACCTGGCCTTGGACACTTCCAGGGATGGGGCAGCCACAGCTTCTCTGGGCAACCTGTGCCAGTTCCATACTGGTCATGGGGTTATAACCATCTTTATGATTATCATTTTCCTCTGCTGAAATTGATATTCAGATTTAAACCAGATGTTGCTCCACCTGCATGTGAAGGCAACTCAGATTGGGTTTCTGCTTCTTCAGCTTTTCCTACATGGAATTACATCTCTCTGGGGGGAGCACAGCAGGGTTTAGTGCAGCTTAGGTTCTGCCAGGGTTGCTACAGGGCAGAGCATGTGTAGCTTTACCCCTGTACAGGCAATCACGTCACTGAGGTGCACAATATTGTCAAGCAAAAGATCTGTGAAACGTGAGTAACCTGTAAAAACGACAGGGCTGCAGCCTGAAATGGCTTTCCCCCCCTGCTTTCTGTATATTTTTTATTTTCAAATTTGTTTCTGCTATGCCCTGATTTATCAAAGCCCTAAAACACATGCTTGACTTTAAATGCCTCACTGCAGCTAAAACTAATTGCATACTTAGGCTTTGATGGCTCAAGGTCATAAAGAAATCACTCGCTTTTCCAAACAAATACTCAATATGTTAATTGCTTGCAAACCACATCCCACAGCCCCTGCAGTGATGTGTGGTTTGTGTGCCTGACTAGAGGGTTAATGTGTTCCTGCCTGGGGTTTCCCAGCCCAAATTTGGGCACTGCACAGTTACTGAGGGCACAGAACATCCAGAAGGGTCGGACTGTGGGTCTGTATCTGATGGGCAACAAAGCACTGGGAAGAACATGTGGCTGTCCTGATCCTGCTGGCACATGGCTGGGTTGGAGGTTCTGATGTGCCACAGTTACCTGAACACATCTGAGAAGTCAAGTTTGATCTTCCTTTGTAACTTCCCAGTGCATTTGGGTTATATGGAAAAAAACCTTGGCATCATTTTCTCCTACCAAGAAAACTGAGGTCCAAACAGTTAGGGAGATTTGCTCTGGAATTTTGACTGTTTGGCTTAGAAGTTTTGAAACTTATTTGTCATGGACTTCTTGCAAATACTCCTTGGCCCCCAGGATCTGAGAACAGCAGTTTGAAAATCGCTGGTCCAACTTGCATATTTGCAATATGTATCCAAGTCTTCACACACTGGTGTGTGGAAGATACCCTTAGAACACACATACCACACACAGGGAAGTTTCCTTAAAATTGGTTTCTTCAGGTCCTCCAGTGTCATCCCTGGAATAACAAGAAGGTATAATAACAAGGAAGGAGTACTTTGAATGAAGCAAGGAAAGAAAAATATGGCCGAGAAAAATAATTGACTGTAGCAACACTGTAATAAGGCAGAATGTTCCTTAAATGGTGAAAAAACTGAGAAGTCTTGGGACTTCTTGTCTTAAGACTTAAGAAGAATTATCAAGAATATATCAATATCCCCACTGGGGATCTTATCAGTGTGTATAAGTAGCTGAAGGGAGGTGTCAGAGGCTGGACCAGGCTCTGCTCGGTGCTGCCCAGCAATAGGACAAGAGGAAATGGGCACAAACTGATGCACAAGAAGTTCCATCTGAACATGAGGAAGAACAACTTTCTTGTGCAGAGACCAAGCACTGGAACAGATTGTCCAGAGAGGGTGTGGAGTCTCCCTCACTGGAGATATTCACAGAATCAGAATCCCAGAATGTGCTGAGTTGAGAGGGACCCACAAGGATCATCCAGTCCAACCCTGGCCCTGCACAGGCCCATCCCCAAGAGTCACCCCCTGTGCCCCAGAGGATCATCCAAACCCTCCTGGAGCACTGACAGCCTTGGGGCTGTGCCTACTCTGTGGGAAGAACCTTTTTCTAAGATCCAACCTAACCCTGCCCTGATACAACTTTGGGCCATATAAAAATATATAAGTATATAAACCTAAATATATACACACACAGAGCACACATGTAAATGCACACCATGTGTGTATATATATACACACCTATGCATGTAAAAAACCTCATAGACATAAATATATAAATACATAACTATGTAAATCTTATATAAAATGTAAACATGCACACACATGAAAACGTGAAAGTGGTACTGAGTGTGCAGAGTTCCCATGGACATTTCCTCTGACAGCCTGGGGATATTCACTCCCTCCCTCTATACTGGCTGCTTTCCCCTCCAAAATTCTTAGGAGAAAGATAATATTTTAACAGTTGCAGCTTTAAAAAGCTTGATTATGACCAATCATTTCTCTCAGGCAATTGTATATTTAGCAGAAGGGAAAAATTAAACTTCCCTGGAATGAGGTTATTTAGGGCATAAAATTCAAGGAAATAGGCATTTAGGTCATTGTGGGCATGGTTTTTATTTTCTCTAATTTTCAGATTACTTTCGATTAGGGTCTGCTCAGAGTGGAAACTTCTTGATGTGAAATAGATACTATCTAAATCATTAGAGCTCATTCATTGCCATGTGCCACCTTTTAGAGCAATTAAACCCGACCTTGGGGTTACAGAGCTGAACACTCCCCGACCCAGGGCACTTCCTCTGAATATGAATAAGCTTGGAGCACAAATACAGTCGGGCAGGATCACTCCTGGCACAGATAATGCCTTTGTTAGACAGAGCAGGGCTCTGTGGGCTCTTAGACTATGGAGTCCATTGATTCAGAACATTCCTTGTTGGGATCAGGTCTTGGGATTTTTTTTTCCTTTTTTTTTTTCCCCCTGACATCTGGAGTCTCTTTGCCAGCCTCTCAGCCCTCCACTCAAAAAGAGAAAGTGAGGGAAACAGATGGATAGGCTCACAAACAGATAGAATAAGCCCCCAAAAACGGTTTGATAAAAATTTAAAAAATTTACCAAAAGAAGGAGGAGAAGGAGGAGAAGAAGGAGAAGAAGAAGGAGAAGAAGAAAGAAGAAGAAAGAAGAAAGAAGAAGAAAAAGGAAAAGGAAATGGAAAAGAAAAAGAAAAGGGAAAAAAGAAAAAGAAAGAAGAAGAAAAAGGAAAAGGAAATGGAAAAGGTAAAGGAAAAGGAAAAAGGAAAAAGAAAAAGAAAAAGAAAAAGAAAAAGAAAAAGGAAAAGGAAAAAGGAAAAAGGAAAAAGAAAAAGAAAAAGAAAAAGAAAAAGAAAAAGAAAAAGAAAAAGAAAAAGAAAAAGAAAAAGAAAAAGAAAAAGAAAAAGAAAAAGAAAAAGAAAAGAAAAAGAAAAAGAAAAAGAAAAAGAAAAAGAAAAAGAAAAAGAAAAAGAAAAAGAAAAAGAAAAGAAAAAGAAAAAGAAAAAGAAAAAGAAAAAGAAAAAGAAAAAGAAAAGGAAAAGGAAAAAGAAAAAGAAAAAGAAAAAGGAAAAGGAAAAGGAAAAGGAAAAGGAAAAGGAAAAGGAAAAGGAAAAGGAAAAGGAAAAGGAAAAGAAAAAGAAAAGGAGAAGAAGGAGGAGAAGGAGAATAATAATAATAGGAAGAAGAAGTAGGAGAAGGAGAAAAAGAAAAACAGGAATAAGAAGGAGAAGAAGAAGAAAGTCTAAATTTTTAAGTCTTTTGGCCATTAATATTTTTGCCAAGTACTTGACAGCTGAACTCGAGTTTAGTCTCAAAAACCCACCCCTGATTCTCCCCAGACTGGTGTCTTCTCACTTTCCAACTTTAGGTAGTTCTTCCCATCACCACAAAGCCCAGCACCTGTGTGCCACATTTGGAGCTCTTTGATTACAAAATACTTGCAGGGCAAGGATTGTGCAGCATTTCTCAGGAAATCTCTGGGAGGCCCTGTTTCAATGCCTTCTTCCTTCGGCAGAAAAAATGCGGAAGCTGCCTCTACTTATGTGAAACAGAAAAGGAGATGCTGGTAAACAATTAAGTGGGGTCTTGTTTAGAGAACAGACCTTTTCATACACTGCCAAGCTGCATTAAACAATAACTGTCAGAATCTGTTAGAAGAGTGGAAAAATGGCATTACTTGGTGCAGAACAAATTTTGCTGGGGTTTGCTGTCAGACTGCGTGGCACGTTCAGTCCTGTTTACCCCGTGAACTCTCAACAGCCCAAGACAGCCCCAAATGCTTTTCTTTCAGCTTTCATAAGGTGTTGGGTAGGAAAAAAACCCATCTGGTATTCCTTCACCTGGCAGGGCAACTCTTCATCAGGCTGCTGACCTAAAACAGAATCTCCACCATGACCTACCGAGGAATGTGTGGGAGCCTCCTGCAAAGGAAAAGCCCTTTTTGGGTTGTAATGCCACATTGCTGATGGCTGATGTGTTCAGAGTCACCTTTAGGAGATTTTGCCAACTTGTATTTCGTTACCACAATGTGAAAAGGTGGGACACCACAGGGGTCCTCTGTTTGGGTTCTGGCAACTTCAGAGAGAATCCTTTTTTTCCTTTGTTTTTCCCCTCAATTTTCTCCATGTTTCCCACATGTAATGTGCTGAGTTCTCTAGAACTGGAAAGTTTTCTCTTTTAGCTTTACACTCAGGCTTATGGCCTGACCTATATGCAACTTCTGTGTCTATGCTGGCTGCTGATAGTGTTTCACTGCTGCTGGGATGAATCCATGCAGAGCAGAGGGAACTTCTGGACAAAGATATTTTTCTGTGAAAAAGACTAAATTTTTCTGTATTGTTACTTGACAGGGGATAAAACATTTATTGCCTTTTTTAACATCCCTTCCCCTATGTATTTAGGCAACAGCCTTCCTGTGAGCACAGCCAAAGCCAGCCCCAGGGCCAGCTCTGCACACACCTGAGGGTAGAATGGCACATGATGCTGCTGCCCAAGGTCTTGTTTGCAGCACAACAATTTGGGGACCAGATTGCACTGCAGTTATCCAAGCTGATGGTACTGTGAGGGCGTGGATGTTGCATGGACTCCTCTTAATAGGTTGGATAGTAGGAAACCTATTTAGGTTGGATCTCAGGCAAAGGTTCTTCCCCCAGAGGCTGGTTGGGCACTGCCCAGGCTCCCCAGGGCAGTGGGCACAGCCCCAAGGCTGCCAGAGCTCCAGGAGGGTTTGGCTGATCCTCTGGGGCACAGGGGGTGACTCTTGGGGATGGGCCTGTGCAGGGCCAGGGTTGGACTGGATGATCCTTGTGGGTCCCTTCCAACTCAGATATTCCATAGTTCCAAAAACCACTGTTTTCCAAGCAAGTTAAAGACACTGAGGGAACTGAATGTTTCTCACTGACATAATCCAAGAGGACAAAACGTGGAAAGATTCCGTGTTGTGCCACTTCTGAATTCCTTTACACATCCTGTACACCGAGTGTGCAAAGTCACAGCACAGTGTGAAGGTGCAAGGTCAGGATTTAATGTTGGGAGAGCAACATTTATCCACTATAGCCCATAAAAATCTAAAGAATTAGGAAATATCCACAACCACGGCAGATTTAAGGATTTGGATTTTTTCAGGTGTAATTATCAAAAAAGCCTTTGTATTAAACATGACTTCATGATCTTAAATTGTCTGTAAATAATTAAGAATCACATAATATGATATAAAAATAATTAAGCTTGTTAAATTACTCTGCTCTAGTCCTCCATTTGTGTCTGTGTGAATCCAGTGGTGGGACTGTTGCCTTTCAAGTTCCAACCCACATTAAAATCATCTGTTTGTTTAGGAATGGCATTTCCAATAAGGAGATAAAGTGAAAGATGCTTTGGGAGGTAGAGAGATGAAAATCATTGTCCCTTTTCTCCTCTTAAACAAGGGCAAATTATCGTTGGGCCTCTTGTAATAAAGACAAAATGATCACAATTCCAGATGGAAATCTTATCACCTAATCCTACTGGAATGTTGTGGTTTTTTCTTTTTCCAAATGCAGTGGCTGCTAATTCCTGGGGTACAGCACAGTAATGTGGGGATTCTGCCTGAATTTATGAATGTACAAGGAAAAAAATGTACAAACCAAACTCATCCCAGCTTAGCCAGAATTTGGATGTTGTTCCATCACACAGTGTTGAATGTATTTTATTTCCATATTTTCATGGCAGTCTGGTGTATCTCCTTCAGCTTTGGTAGCACCACAGTTTGGAAATCCTGTGTTGCTTTGGTCGATGTACTTGGTGCCAGAGGTCCTGCCTCCCCATCTGTATGACTTTAAAAGTGACTGTCCCTACCTCTACTGTGGGCTCTGCTCTGTAACCCTGATGCCCCACCGAGTTTGTCACATTTATTCATGGAATGAGATCAAAGTTATTGACTTGGAGGCCAACAGCATCACCCAGTCTCCCCAGAAGACGTGTTCAGGAGTTGGTTTTCCCCAAGTTTCTGTTGAGGCATGTTCCCCCCACACTACATCCATGACATGTATTTTAAACAAAACTCCCCATTTTTCCTTCCCTTCAGCTGCAATGCAGCAAAGCTACCCAGGGCTTTGGGCATAATCATGTCTGTTGAGGTTTTCTATCCTTGTTTTTCAGCATTATGGGGGTAGATTGTTGCTTTGCTTCCTAGTGACTGACGAGGCAGAACTTGGAGGAAACCAAGTTCCTGTGGTGGCTGAACAGCTCCAGGGTGAAAGCTTTGACTCCATGTACAAACACAGAATCAAACGAAGCACAATTAATTACCCACTCCCAAGTGCAGCACTTGAATTCATGAAAACAACTCTCTTCTCCTCTTGAAAGTTTCTCTCATTCCCATCCCCAAGGGAGCAAGTGGTTCTCTGTGTTAGAATTCTATTTGAGAACTGTAATGTTACTGTGCAATGAGTATAATGAAATGCCATCCATGCTGGGATATCATGTTGGGAAGTGGAGGCTGGAGATCCACACCACTGTCATCCTTCACAGAGAGCCAGCAGAGGAGGATGTGAATGAAATTGTATCTGCTCACTGATTTACTATTGAAGATTTACTTGATTAGCTGTTTCTATGAACACACACACACACACACATGTTAATTAACTGACTACAAAATTGTACTTTCCATGTCAAGATGTCAAAACAAAATTAGACAATAATAAAAAAAATATATTTGGAGAAAACCAAGTGAGTCCCACCTGCTTTGACCATGGGGCAGAAAAATGAAGCCATTATCAGAAAGCAGCTGCAGAAGGAGCCTGGCCAGCTATGTCCTGACAGCATTCAGTGTGTGGCTGGGGAATGTACCTCGGTGGGTCATAAAATCACAGAAGTATTTGGGCTGGAAGGGACCTTAAAGTGTATGTGTTGACATGCCATGGGCAGAGACACCTTCCACTAGCCCAGGTTGCTCCAAGCCCCATCCAACCTGGCCTTGGACAATTCCAGGTTTGGGGCAGCCACAGCTTCTCTGGGTCCCATTCCTGTACAGAGAGCAGCTGGGTTGGTGTTGTCAGCTGGTGTCTGTTTGCTGCTGAAGGCAGGGTAAAAATGTACTCAGAATCTTAACTCTCATTAACTTGATACTTCAGCCCCAAAACCACCAACACAAGTTGGGAGTGTTAAGTTGGGAGAAACAGCCAAGACAGTAGCTCACTGGTATTTCAAGGGCACTCCTGGCATCCATGTGTTTGCAGTGTTTTAATATTCTTTGTTAAACTAAATTACACTTTTTCAAACTAGAAGTATCCTACTGCTAAGTAGATCTCCCTTGTTCCAGGCACAGAAACACTGCTTTCACAGGAGAAATTAAGCAGAAATCCTGGTTAAAGCTTACCCATTTCTTGCAGAAGTTTAAATATCTCACTTGTAACTCTGGCTCCTTTCTGTCGTACGGCGAGAGTAAGGGCTGCAGAGGAGGGCTGGCTGTGAGCAGGGGGGGCAGCAGCAGTAGGAGAGGCAGTATTTCCAGCTCCACTCTGGCCATTAACAAGAGCAATTTGCCCACAAACAATCTGGAAAGAGTTTTCTCAGGTTACAGTAAAAGTTAATGGAGTTGGAAATTCCTCCTCGTTCGGATTAGCTCAGCCTTCCTTGCGCAACCCTTAAGTACGTGGTGAAGTGCAAG
Source organism: Manacus candei (assembly GCF_025592945.1). Lineage (NCBI taxonomy): Eukaryota > Metazoa > Chordata > Aves > Passeriformes > Pipridae > Manacus > Manacus candei. The sequence continues at coordinate 2,665,823 of NW_026138084.1, forward strand.
GGAGGTTTGGTAGCAACAGAAGTAACTGAGGAGCATAAAACTGAAATGATCTGTGGTGTGGGGGCCTGATCCAGGATCTCCTCACTGCTCCCATTACTGCAGGTGGGAAAGCACAGGACCTCCCTGTGCTGGAGCCTTTGCAAAGTGAGAGGAGAATTAAAACACTTGTAGGCTGATTCTGCTCTAACTGGTTATTTAAGGGGGTGGAGAGAATTGAAATAAACAATCCAAATTTAGCAAGATACGGCATCACCACTGTGACATCAGATTTTGCTGATGAGCTTTGCAGAACCTCATGAGCACCAAGAAAGCTGTTGAGAGGACAAACAGCTGATGTGCCAACAGAAAACATGCGTCACATATTAAGTAAAATTAACTGTTGGTTTAAGTCAAAGCCCATTAGGTGACACAGGTTAACCAAAGCATCAGAAACCAGCTCAGTTATTCTGCACATCAGGAACTTTTTCCGTGGATCTGTTACGGATTCTTCAGCTCATTCTTTCAAACGTACCTTTCCACCTCCTCAGATGCAAGAGCTCATACTATAGTGTCAAAGTAACCCATTGTAAAAAAAATTGATTGTCATCCATTTACATCAGAAGGAAATCAAGCCAAAGTTGTGCTTATAGTTCATCCATCTTTACTATATCCAAGGTTTGATAAACAAATAAAATTGGTAGAACTCTGTGTGGTCATCAAAGAGTCCTTCCAGTTAGAGGTCAGTGGGATTTAGCTACACCTTTCACCTTTACCACCAGAGGAAAGCCAACAGGGGATCAATGGGCAGCTGCTGGAATCACCTCTACTTGTAGAAAAAATACTGGTGCACTCTAGTTAAAAAATGGAAATCTCATGCACTTCATAGACTTAACCCAAAACCTGCTGGAGCCATCGCTGCTGCCTCAAGTGGGGTTGAGCTCCATCTGTACAACAGGCCACTCTTCTTCTGTTAATCATTAAATTTGTAAAGACAGAGCAGTTGCTTCCAGGCTCATTTTCTTTGAAGCCAAGTGATCCTCATCAGGGATGAACCCACAGACACAGGTGACCTATCTCAGTCACTGGCTTGGTCGTCCTCAGACGAGCATAGAAGAAGCTGGTGAGGGCATATCCTCCTTGCTTTATCCCCACCTCCCCCTTTTTTTTTTAGTGCCATTACATTACTGAAAAAATACTTATGGTTAATCAGCACTGCTTAATCCTGTTCACTTCCATCTCTGCCTCTTTGTAGCCTGACACCTCTTCTGTCCTGAGGCCATGAAAAGCAGAGGGTATTTAGTGCAGAGGCCTCTGGGGAGCAGCTGTCCCCAATCATTCTGTCCACAGCCCTTTCATTCCCAGATTACATCTTGTACCAACAGTTTGTGTGTGGGAAAAATCAAAGATGTCAGGGGCTCCTCCCAGGACGTGCACTTTGTGTAAGGTGCCCAATCAGGGGGGCGCGGGCGCTTGACCTTTGTGCTTGCAGAGAATAATGAATTGGGGGCCAGTTTTCAGGCACTCGTCATCCTCATCCAGCCCCCTCCAGAGCTCAGCATTAGGGTAATCACTGACATGCCAAAGCAATGAAAGCGATCTGTTGTTAACAGGCTGAACCAGCTTGTCCCAAGCCCCAAGACTTCCTCATTTAGGCATATTGCACAATGGTAATTTTCTCTTTAAAGAAGGAAAAAAAAGCTCAACAGGTTAAAAGATGCCTCCCTGTTGCCTTCCTTCCCCGGTCCAGCTGTTCAAGAACAGTTGACAGAAAATCCAGGGATGAATTGCAGAAACCATGGACTGCAATGAAAGTGGAATGCCTGAATAAATCCTAATGGACTAGAAAGATTTGATAGCAAAAGGAATTTCTTTAATATTAGTCCTTTACCCAAGCTCAGGGGGATGAATCTATTGAGTTACTCACATTCACTACCTTGGGAAGGGACTTCAGTCTTTAGTTGTGGTGATCAGGGTGCTTCTGATGGATTGAAATGGAAACACTCTTACAGTGGTTCAGTTTTGAATTCACAGCAAACAAAATGCTGTGTTTTGGGTGCCAACACAGCTACAAAGCAGGCAGAGGGACTGAAACCCCACTGCCTGCTGGGTTTAAGCCCGTCAGCAGCAGCAGCACTGAGTCATCACACATCAGTGATGGGCTCTCACCCACTTCTGTTCTCCAGTACTCACTTGTTACCAGTAGTTGCATATCTACTCACAGTAGTATTTGAGTTGTCTATTTAGCATTTAAATTAAGTGTTCAGTTGAATGAGGACCAAACACCATGGGGTTCCTGGACAGGGCTGGGCTGACCCTGTATGGCACGGTCTGGCTTTTGTCTTCTGGTTATTTTTAGCTTCAAACTTGATCCTTTACACCAAAATATCTTCATAAAATCATGAAAATGAAGTGTTTACAGATGTGTCAGTAAAGCACAGGACAGTGAAGTGCCCAGCTAAGCTCATGGCTGAGCTTGGAGGCCAATCCCACTGCTTGGCACCTGCATGGCATTAGATGGTGCCAAGCTCTCCGGATCCTGAAGAGCAGCAGGTCCTTGGGCAATGCTGTGGAGGGGATGGATGGGCCAAAGGGACTTGCTCTGGTTACAAACCCTGCTGGGATGCTGGTTGTTCCCAAAGATAGTGACCCCCTGCCCTCCAGGTCCCTGTCCCCACCACACCCTGCTCTGTGCATGCCCTCGAGCACAGCCTTTGGTCTGTAGTTGTTCCCAGCCAAGTTACAGCCTTGGGAATACCTGTCTGGCTCATACAGCATGACCTGCACTGCCCAGCAAGGCAGAGGGTTTGGTAACTCAGTAGATGCACAGATGTGGTTGAGAGTTCAGGGCAGGCAGCATGAGAGTATCACATGGAACTGCTGTGAGTGCTTTGAAAAATTCAGTATCCACCCTCGTACCACGTGCTCTTTTTTTTGCTGCAGAAACACCATTGCTGAGGATATCAGTGGCATTACAAGATAAACTTGTCAAAGCTGAGTAGTACTTTAAAGTAGGGTAATACTTTATGAGTGATTTAAGCACTTTTTCCAGTGTCTTCTCATCCAGCTTGGCCAGGGGAGTGCTGCTTAGTGCCTAGATCACCTAAAAATGAGTCTTGTTATTTTATGAACGGTGTGAGATGATGCTATCACTCCTTTTTCTGCACTTCAACAGCTTCCTGTTGCTGACTTGCTAGCAGGTATTTCAGGATTAAATGACCTGATGTTATCGAGCTGCCAGGCAGAGTTCAGCATGTCCCCCCACTGATGCAGTGTCCCCTCTTCAGTGCCCAGAGAAACAACCCCCATTTTTCAAGGTACACACCAGGAAATGTTGTCAGGCTTGCATAAACAGATACTTTGACAAGGAAATTCAAATTTTCCCTGCGTTATTTTGTCTAATGCTTCTCATGTTTTGTCTGTTGTATTGCAGATTGGTTAAAACAGGAGTGCAGCATGCAAAGAACAGGGAATGCAAACTGTCCACTCCACTTTCCTTCTAGGCAATACTTACAGGTTGAAAACATCTACTCCAACTTCGGAAAATATTATCGTGTTTCAATGTAAACCCTTAAAAAATGAAGTTTTACCACCGAATGTGCATATTCCAACCACACCCTTGACACTGACCCTAGAGCCGTGCCCACTGACACTTGCTTGGGACAACCATCTCAGCCTGGTTGTGTCGTAAGGATTTCACAGAACCAGAGAATCGCAGAATGGGGTTGGAACGGACCTTAAAGATCATCTAGTCCCTGAGCCCCTGCCATGGGCAGAGACACCTCCCAGTAGACCAGGTTGCTCAAGGCCTTATCCAATCTGGCCTTGGACACTTCCAGGGTTGAGGCACCCACAACCTCCCTGGGCAACCTGTTCCAGTATCTCACCACCCTCAGTGCAAAACATTTCTTCCTGATATCTAACCTAAATTTCCCCTCTTTTAATTTGTACCTCTTACTCTCTGTCCTGTCACTACAGTTCCTGATGAACAGTCCCTCTCTGGCTTCTTTGTAGCCTCTTCAGATACTGGAAGGTGCTCTGAGGTCTCCACATAACCTTTTCTTCTCCAGGCTGAACAGCACCCACTTTCTCAGCCTGTCCCATAGGGCAGGTACTCCAGTCCTCTTATCAACTTTGTGACCTCCTCTGGACTTGCTCCAACAGTTCCATGTCCCTCTTATGTTGGGAACAGCAGAACTGTAGGCAGGACTCCACACAGGTCAGTTAATTGCTATAAAAATTACCAGTTTCCCCATTCTGAAGGGCTAGGCAACATGCATCCTCCTGCTATCATGGAAAGACATGCCCGTGTGACACCAGGGTCTTCCTGCTCCTCCTCTCCATCACCCACTCACCTTAGGGAATCCAGAACTGCCTTGTGTTTGTCCTGCTTACCTTCAGGGACACAAGACCCTGTAAGTGCCCAGCATATAATTTACCTGTAATAATTTTGGTTGTCCTAATGTACCAAGGGCCATTCCAGACCTTGGAGACACCCCTTGGCAGAAGTTCATCGGTTGCTCACCAGGCATGAGGAGAAACAGAGAGCAGAAGGGGTCACTGATTTGAAACATCTACAGTTGTGTCCTACCTCATTATGCAGATTTTCAGTATTATTGTCATTTATATGTGGTGTCAGATGTGGTCTCTGGAGGAGTGGCTGAAGCTCTCACTGCAGACACTACACTGCAGCCCACAGATCTGCACGATCCCTGGTATTTCTGCCCCACTCTGCCCGTCCTCCACCCCCCACAGGGGTACAAACCACAAAACATGTTTCTTAACTTCAATCACAGTGTTACAGCACCAGTTGGGGCTGTCTCCCTCAAAACTGAAATGGTCTTGCCACATGCCTTGAAAAAGGAGGAAATCTGGGGGATGAAATCCCGGCTCTGTGCAGTGGAGTGGGGGAGCTCAGATTGTTCCAGCAGAGGTTGGCCGTCACGCTGGCTCTTCTGGTCTTCCCTTCTGAGCAAAGGGAATAGTGGGTATGCTGTGGGGTCCCTCTTCTGGTAGGGAAAGTGTTGGGTTTAGGGTCTCAACAGTGGTGGTATATCCACAAGTAAGTTCAGAGCTGATGTAAGTATCTCCACTATGAGTTATGAAGTTGTTAGTTCTCCACAGGTTTTAATAATCATTTAGCATTTAGTGAGTATGCTAGACTATAAATGTGTTATTAAACCTAAATTAAATGCAGATTTGGAACATAAACGTGCTAGAGAAATTTATGAGGGATCTTAGCAGTGAATAATTTTTTTAGACACTGCTGTGAAAGCTATGGAATATCAGTTTCCGAATTAGTATAAAATACTGTGTGTTACTTGTCCATTGTGAGAGAATGTGTCTGTGGAGGTATGTCCTAAAACCCCCACGCAACCCCAAACCCTAATTCATGGGCAGAAATTTCCAGGTCTGTGGAAAACAAATGAACCATTTCCATGTCAGTGCAGTACTGTGCCACCTGGAATTGCTGTGGGCAGGTCCCACCTTCTCCAGACCTACCGAGCTCAGGATGTGCAGAAATCACAGTTGTGGGATGCCTTGTGTTGGAAGGGACCTTAAAGCCCATCTTGTTTCACCCTCTGCCATGGGCAGGGACACCTTCCACTAGACCTGGCTGCTGCAAGCCCCATCTAACCTTGAATCTTTCCAGGGAATGCAGTTCACATCCCAGAGACTTGAGGCTTGTTTGGGCTGTCAGTGTTCATATCAAACATTTAAGGACGTCTGGCATGCTACTGGTTGCAGTACCAGATTTGATTCCAGGCTTCAAGAACAGATGATTAACACTAAATTTGTGGTTCTTTTCTCTTAACACTTTTGGCTGAACTGCCTTTGACTATAAAAAAAACCCAACTCTGAGCAAATGTTTCATTTTACTCCCACTTTATGCTGTCCAAATCAATGACAAGCCCCTGTGTCTGCACCATCTCAGCACAATCCTGCCCTGCACAACTGCTGGGCACCACATGGTCGATCCTCTTCACAAAAAAATGTGTCCACCCAGAAGGGAAAAGAGCTGAGAAACACCAAAATGAGAAGGAGGAACTGAGCAAAAGTGGGAACACACTCGGCACCGCTGCTGGATCCAGCCAATGAGAAACACTGAGAGCTGAGTCCTGCAGAAGCAATGCTGTGTTCCTTCAGGTCTTGGGTTCCTCCTCTTATCTGAAAGTGATCACCAGAACTCCTACATTCCTTGCTGCAAAGCCTGGACACGTGTTCAGGGAAGCCATTCCCAATAAATACCAAGCACCTCCCACACCACCATTAGAGGACAATATTGTATGTGTTGACATGCCTCGGTAGAATTTACAGCAACAATACTGAATTAATTTCAATTATGTTTTTTAAAGGAGAAAAGCAAACCTACAACAATTTCAACCAGCTTACAAAGCTGTTGATGGCTGCAAAATCTGGGGTTCTCTTGCACTGCAGCCTTCTGGTCAGACTGGGATAGGGGAGGATCCCATTTTCTGCAGGAGAACTGATCATCTTGCAAAGTTTAACACCTTTAACTCAGCTGTTAGCTGAGAAATGAACATCAGCAGTATCATACTCAGGGAGCAGAATCTACCTAAAACTCCTCAGTGGCCAGGAGGTTAGGACAAATTCTAGGAAACACAAAATAGCAGAGACTCTAATTGGTCTAATGATTGTGCTTTATTGTAGAGTCACACCAAATTTACTTCATGGTCTGCACTAAAAATTAACACACAGCTGTCCTGTCTACATGTGTATTTCCTAAAGGACCATCTCTGTTTCTAGTAATTCCAGATGCAATTGCAAACTTTACCTTAATCAGGCATGATGGAAATCTGCTCCCATTCAGACAGGGGAAGAAGTGGAGAAAGGAAGGGGAGGGCAAGGGCAAGGTCCTGCAAGTGCTGGCTGAGCACTTTATGTTGTTTCTGGAGGAACAAAAGAGACACTTCAGGCTGACTAAGTGCTTTCAGAGGAGCAAATCAGTGTTGATGACTTCCCATTACTTATGAGACTGATGCATCCATGATTTCTATTTCCAGCCCTGCACTTGATTAAAGGACACTCTGCATCCAGAGCAATGTTGTTGAACAGAATGTCTGTGTTATCAAATAATAAACTATATGTCACAAAACTGGCTCAAGGTTTCAGAATTTTGTAATGTATGAAGATTAAGAAGATTGCACTTCAAATAAGTACCATTTTGACTAATTGTTTGCAGATATGGCATAGAAGCAAGATGGCTTGTTTTGGGAAAGTAATGTGATTTTAGCTTGCAAGATTCTAGCTGAAAAATAAATGCTCAGAGCCCAAACTTGCTTAAGGCTGTGCATTTGCATTTACTTGAAGGGAAGCTGCACTTAGAGAGCTGGAGAGATGCCCCAGCATGTTGGTCTCCCCTTTAAAAATGGAATAAAAAGTAGATACCATACTAGATTCAATCACCTGGGCCTAGATGTTGTCATAACCACATGGGCAGCTCTTCAGATCTACTCTACAGACAACAGACTTGACCTGTGAAGTCTTCCCTCTCCCTTACCCTGCCCATGAAGACACACAAAGACATTCACTCCACAAAACTCATAGAGGCTCCCACTCCTTTTTCTAACCCTTCCTATATGGCCTTTTCTATATGGGAAGGGCACAAATGGGCACACAAGCTGCCCTGCAGCACATCCAGCAATGCAGGCACAAAGATCTTGGTTCTCCATTCCAGCTGAGTCAGAGGCTCGATATGTGACCTTCTGTCACTTGGTCTCCTTATGTCAAAACCAAAATTGAGTTTAAATCTAGGAACACACTGAGAACCAGATGCTCTGGCTGAGCCAAACCCTTCTGGGTAAATACATTGCAAAGAGCACAAATCATCCCATTTCAAACTTTGGGAATCTGTATATATTTAAATGTATACAAAATTCTGCTGTTTCTCGACAATAGGTTCATGGTCTAGAAGAACAGAAATCCAGCAGGCTGAAATTAATAATGCATTAGAACAAACACCAGTGCATTGTTTCCCATTTAAGGAACTGTCTGGATATAAATAAATCCTTACTCATATTCTATGATTTAAATAACAGAATCATTCTTACTGTTAGTAACAATTGCACCTTTCAGAAAAATAAGAGATAAAAACTAGTTTTGAGAAGACATCTGGGAAAAGAGTCTTAAACTCTGATGCTTTTGCTGTCAGTGTTCTGAATGTGACTCAGTTCAAACTATCTCTGAGCATCTCCAAAATGTTTGATGTTGTGGTTTAGCCCCAGCCAAGCCCCTCACAGCCACCTCTCACTCCCCCACCAGGAGGATCAGGGAGAAAATTGAAGGGCAAAAGCTGGAAAACTTGCAGGTTGATATAAAGACAGTTTAGGGAAAGCAAAAGCCATGCACACCAGCAAAGCACACTCAGGAATTAATTCCCTGCTTCCCATGGGCAGCAGGTGTTCAGCACTTTCAGGAGAGCAGAGCCCCATCATGTGTCATGGTGACTAGGGAAGACAAATCCCATCACTCCAAACACACCTCGCTCCCCTTTCCTCCTTCTTCCTCCCACTTTCTATACTGAGCACGATGTCACATGGTCTGGGGTATCCCCTGGGGCAGCTGGGGTCACCTGTCCTGGCTGTGTCTCCTCCCAGCCTCCCCAGCACCCCCAGCCCCCTCCCCAGCGTGGCACTATGAAAGCAGAAAAGGCCTTGGCTTTGTGTAAGCTCAGCAACAACAAAACCATCTCCATATTATCCACCCTGTGTTCAGCACAAATCCAAAACACAGCCCCCACCAGGCGCTGGGAAGACGATTAATTCTACCCCAGCCCAAACCAGCACATTAGGAGAAGAATGAATTGGATGAGTGGGATTCAAACTAAGACCATTTTTACTTTTGGTGCTCTACCTACAGGTACTGTTTCCACAATATGGCCACATCACATGTTGCCTAAATTTGTATCAGCACCGAGTGTCATTAGGTTTTCTCTTGCAGAATGCAAGGAGTGTGCAGTGCATGGAAACATGGACACAAATATCTGACCAAAACAATAGCTAAGCTAAAAAATAATAAACATGAACATGAATCGGTGATCATGGACCCTCACCAAGATAATTCTCCTAGAGAACCTGTGGACTGGCTATGGGCAGTATCATGGCAGCAGTGAGAAGGTGTGTTGCTTTGCCTCTGGGGTTCCAGCCTGTAATGAGAGTCACTCACAACTGTTGGAGGTCACTGGACAGCAGGCAGCTGAATTATTGCACATTTACACACCTCCAACAATACCTCCAAATAACACCAGAAAGAGCCCAGGCAAATGCTTTAAAAACATACTTTTCGAAATCTGAGACACAGAGAACAATTTCAACTTGTTGTATGGTTTCAAAAAAATGTATTGTGCTTTACATTCAAATTCTTTTTGTTGTAATTCCACAGCAGAGAAAGCTGGTTGCAAAGTAGATTGTTAGCAACCTGACTTTTTATTTTCTTTATGACATGTATAAGCCCAGAGTGTTCCACTATAAAATTCACTGCAGCATTTGGAGTGAATAAGGAAAAAAAAACCAAATCAGAAAGTATTTCCCTTTGCTTATACTATTGGTTTGTCAAAACAAGGGTCTGATGAACAAACCATTTTAAACAAACAGGGGTTATGAGTGCACAGTACAGCAAATTGTGGTTATTTCTCATACAACTTTGTTACATGTCAAGCACTGATTTCCTTTTCATGCAAATGAAAGGCTATAAACCAATGCAATTACTCTCCACACATTAGTTTAAATGCTGGGGTGCTACAAAACTCATTTATCTCTCGTATTTTCTGTTAGGCTGTGAGTCAGCTCTGAGGTTTAAATTTTGTTTAAAAGTTCTTGGTTAATTGATTACTTTAGAGATGCTTTAAACACAGGTAAAATACCGACAAAGACGTTAAAAGTAAGCTTTCTTAATGGATGAATTGCAACTATCCATCATCCTGCTGCTACTTCCCCACCGCCCTCCCATTAAACCTAATAAGTTCTATTAACGCTGTTAACATGTGGCATCTGTTAATGGAAAGTGTACAATGCACAAGGCAGGAGGGGACCTGAGGGCTCAGGGAAGTGAAGTTTGGAACAGAAAAACAAAGTGTGACTATTCCCAAAGTTAGTGTAACGACAGGTCAGTGTTCCAGGCCCTTCTCAGAGGCGTTCCCGTCCAAAGCCGTGCCAGAGGGAAGGCAGCGAGGCCGCACTCCCGGCACAGTGCACATTATATTTCAGATATAACAGCAGACAAAGCGTAGAAGTCGAAGGTAAAAAAAGAAGAAACATATTTATTTTGGGCTTGAGAAAAGAGTGTGACACATGACAAGCCTGGATCTCTTTCGGAGAGGCTGTGCTCTACATTACTGAGATTAAGTTTGATCGTTCCTGAAGGAACACAGAAATCCCCAAACCTGGATGGCAAGGGCTGTAATAGTCGCCGTTAATGTCTGCTGTTAGCTGATTACTGACATCTTGAAAGCATTGCTGGGGCAGGGCTCCTCACAAGCTTCTGTCATGTGGATGCTCTGGCAGATGGAGAGCATGCACTGCGGGGAGAGGGTGGCTGGGAGCTTCAAGGACCAGCACACAATCAAAGGCTTTGAACTGCTCCTTGCCTGCGAGAGCGCTTTCCTTCTTACTAGGGGGACTATCAGAACATATTATAATGACCAAAGCCAGCCCATGTAGTAACAGCTGTGAGTGTAATCCAAAAATTAGCTCATTAATTCACAGGAAAGTATTTTCTACTCATCTTTCATTACCAGAAACGTGTCTGCTTGTTAGCGAAACCTAGAGCTTTAACTGGAATCTTTAAAACATTAGCAATGCACATGTGCTTTTCTATGCCTTAGTGGGAGATTTATTGAGTTTATTCTCTAATCTCTGTTTACAAGCAGAAATATGACGAATATAAATCATTTGAAATAAGACTTCAAGCTACGAATCCCGTTTGCTATTTTCCGACGTCATCATGTTATTTCAAACCTGCAATTAATTCTTTTCTTTGCTGGCCTGTTTGTTTTTAAAAACAATTTCACTCCACTTGACCTTTGTAGTTCTTGGAAAAATGTTCAAAGTTAGAAATAACTCTAGATGTTATCTGTTAGTGCTTATTTACCATGCACAGTGTGCTCAACTTGAGCTGAAGCTTAGGAGCCCCAGCCACAAGGCATGAGGGGCAAATTCCTACCAGTAGGAATTAGTATCACAGGGATCCTGTGATCATTACTGAGGACAGTCAAGCTGCTCTTATAAAGTGGTAGCTCTTATAAAAACCTCAAATATTTAAAAGAGAAAGGAAAAAAAATGACACAATGCCAACTCTTGCAGAAAACTGGCTCTACTGTTGCTAAAATGTCATATTTCCCATCATATGACTAAACAATGTGAGCAATGGTATTGTGAATTAAATGCTTAAACAGCCTTAAAAGCCCTGATCCAGTAGTGGTTATCTTGCAAAACATTAGTGTATCTAGTTCATGCACTATGCAATGGATATATTTTCATATCACTCTAAGCTATACTTTCTCCTTTATAATGAAGAAATTAATAAACATTAAAAAAAAGTGTTCCAAGTAATTAAGTGTATTTGCACTTTGAACAGGAACAAAACAGTTCTTTGGGCCTGTTCTGGTGTTGCTCATGGAATGAAAAATCAAAGAAGTGTGAAAAATCACCCAGGCATATCCCTTGGATTATGGTCCCTTTCTCTTAGGTTTCCTCATTATCATTTGTCCAGAATACCAGAATATGTCGAGTTGGAAGGGACCCACAAGGATCATCCAGTCCAACCCCTGGCCCTGCACAGGCCCATCCCCAAGAGTCACCCCCTGTGCCCCAGAGGATCAGCCAAACCCTCCTGGAGCTCTGGCAGCCTTGGGGCTGTGCCCACTGCCCTGGGGAGCCTGGGCAGTGCCCAACCAGCCTCTGGGGGAAGAACCTTTGGCTGAGATCCAACGTGAGCCTGCCCTGACACAGCTCCAGCCATTCCCTGGCTGCTGTCCCTGGTCCCCCCAGAGCAGAGCTCAGTCCCTGCCCCTCCTCTGCCCCTGCCCAGGCAGCTGGAACTGCACTGAGGTCTCCCCTCAGTCTCCTCTGCTCCAGGCTCCCCCAGTCCATTGTCACTGCCTTAAATGCACTTGCTGTCTGTTCCTGGGGGTGCTGTTGGTGCCAGAAGGGATGGGCCTGTGCAGGGCCAGCAGTTGGACTCCGTGATCCTCGTGGGTCCCTTCCAACCCAGCACATTCTGTGATCCTGTGATTCTGTGAGTGACCTGGCTCAGACTATTCACTCCCATGTTCTGAAGTCAGTGGGAAATGTGCTGTTTTGGCAATACCTGGCCACCCTCCCCTCAAAGTCAGCTTGAAGTATCTCATTTTGGTCTGCAGTTCCAAAGTATCAGCCCTTAAACCAACCTTTCAGAATGAAAAGCCTTTGATTGTATAATTAACTTTTAATTGATCAATAAACACAAATCATCCAGGTCATTAGCACAGCTTGCTCAGGACCATAAGTTCATTAGACAGGAGAATTTGTAATTAATGCAATAGCCTGGTGAAAACCCAGATGATCATGCCCATACAGCTGTTTAGGTGGGTAACAGAAGGGGAGGCAGTTTATGTTGCAGCTTCAGAGCCAAAAATGACCAAAAAACCCCAAACACCCATAACCTTCAAAATAGGCAATTTAAAAAAGTAAGTATTTCTGATCCTATAAGCACAGCATCATGCTGGAAAATGGGACATGAATCCCTTTCCAGGGGTCATGCCTTTCTTCAGTGTTTTTTCAGCTCCTACATTCCATCTCCTGGATCCACAATACCTTGACATGCTGCACATCTGTACAGCAGCACTCTGGACCAGAGGCCAAAGTTATTTTATTCAGTTTACGTTTTCCTGAGGAACAGCTGATTGTCTGCCTTGGAGAGGGAAGAGGAAAGCTGGCCCAAAACACACAGCCCAGCAGAATCACAGACCCCAGAGCAGGGGCTGCATAGCCCAGGTGAAGGACTGGCACAGTTGGGGGAAAACTGGAGTGAACAAACCCAAATGATATGAACAAATGGGAAGAGGAGATTGACCAAAGAAAGGCCAAGACAGCAAAGTACTGAAATGAGGAGAACCCATTTTCTCCACCCTCTGTGGCAAAGCACTAAAGTCTAGAGAGGTTTTGCTCCTGCACTGGACCCACGTGAGTTTGGATGGGCTTGAAAAGAATTCACCCTTTTTTTGGTTGCTCTTAATCCCCCCACCCCCTGTTTGTCTCCCTCCCCCCAAAAGAAGCCTTTTTCCAAGCACTGCATTTTAGCTGTATTAGTACAAAACTATCACCTAAAGGATTTTACTGCACCTCAGTGATGAGCAGGACAGCAGCAGAAGCTCAGGGTAGTTACACTGCTGGAGCTGCAGCACTGCTATGTGAGTAACACAATTAGTTAAAAAAGCCTAATTTCTGAAATTCAGATGCCTGGGGGAAGAATAAATATTTTAACTCCCCTCCAGAGCTCAGTCCTTCAAGGAGCTGGGCACTCTGGCCACAGCCTAAGCAAGCACTTCAACACAATTTCTCCATGGGCACAGGTACAGAATTGGGCCCTGAAACAGCAACTATTGCCATTATTGATAATTAATTCCAATTATTGTCATTGAACAGGATGAAAAAGTTCACTAAGTGCATTACAGCCACTCAGTCCCTTTCACTAGAAGCACAGGATTTGAAAGAATGAAAAAGTTAAACTCCTGGGACAAACAATACAATTCAAAGAAAAACTTTAATGCAGAAAGCCAAAAGTATTTATATTTAACAGATTGCAACATTTTGGTTTTCAAAAGACTGAGTCCATGGCAATTACAAAGCTGGAAATGGTGATATTAGAGCTATTTTAGTGCAAGAGTCAGTTTAATCTTTTGCCTGTTTTCAGTGGGAAATGTGCAGCTTAAAAAGGGCTGTGCAGGTTTTGTGACTGCTGGCAGCTCAGGATCTGCTGAGACTTGTGTTTTCAGAAGTGCAGACCATCTATATTGAAGCAGCATTGGGGCAGCAGCAGTTCTTTAGAGCATTAACCAAACTGTTCCATCCATGGTATATAGTCCAGATATACAATCTCTGCCTTTTTATGCAAGAAGGAGGGAAAAAGTTCAACTCCTGCGACAAAAATACAATTCAAAGTAAAAATTCAGTACAGAAAGCCGACAATATTTACATTTAACAGATTGGAGCAGTTTGCTTTTCAAAAGGCCGAGTCCAAGGCAATTAAAACTTTGGTGGCCTTTCGGTTTTTAAATTGCAAATAAAGGATAACAAAACGGAGAGAGTGAGGCCTTTCTGCAGCACATGTGGGGCTGTCAGGGTTTGACAGGTGTGTGCCTGGGCACTGCCGGGGCTGCTGCTGCTCTGAGTTCCTCGGGAAACCTGAGAGTGTTTGTAAACAGTCTGTACTTTCTCAAAAGTGCCCTCGAGATTTGTTACAGGAAGTCAAATTGCTCAAATCTACCTAATTTGGCACGATACGTTGAAAGCATGCTTGAGTGATCATAATTGCACTGGGACTGACTTCATTTAGCAATCTCTGGGCATACCTTTCCAATAACAACTGCAGGCGATATAAATTCAATCTCTTGTTTGTTTCTGAAAGTGATTAGCCTAAAAAATTTGGAATTTAAACACTCGTAATTGGAAAGTGTTATTTATATTCAATTTTGATTTATTAAAGAAAAAAGTCCCCCCTTTTCCTCTTTCTTTCCTTCTTTCTTTCCCCCTCCCCCCCAGGAATGATCTGAGTTGCTTCAGAAAGTGAAAGGGATAGAAAATAGAAATGAAAAAGATATTTCTTGTTGGTGGTGAATGCTGCTCTTACAATGGGATTTCTTTTCTCCTACAATGTATAATTTTGCAACAAGAGCATAAAAGATTCTCATGTTTGCTTCAAGCCTGGGCTATTTGCTGGGAAATATCAATGGCTCACTAGGATTAATATGATTTTCACATCTATGCAGTAATAAGTGCAAAAATAAGTCAAATCAACTCTGCTATACAACTAAGAGGATAGAAGGAAACCTCAAAGAGTCCCATTTACATTCTAAGTATGATAATTGGTGTTATTCAATAACAGAAACAAGTCTGAAAAATATTTAATTGGTGCATCCATTCAAGTTTTTTAAACCAATTCATCTAATACATATTTGCATCCTTTTTATGTTTGCATCCTCCAGAAACTGTTTGACTAAAGCCCATGATAGGCAAGTATTGTCCCAAAAGTGAATTTTTGGAGAAGATCTGCAGAAAGAAAATAGTGATTCATAAATATAAGCAAATACTGACAAAGCCTCTTCAGCAGGATGCCAGCTCAGCCAAGCAAAAACACCCCCAAAAAAGCCCATAACATGTATAAACCCCAAATGTTAGATTTCCAATTAAGGAAAAATGCTGTGAACTCTTTAGAATTTCACTCACAAATTAAGAAATTAAATTCCCAACAGTTATGTTGCAAAGAGAAGTTTCAAAAATGCAGAGAAAAACACAAAATTCATCAGAAAAAAACTGTTTCCTGAGAACATCTTGCTTGGCCCTAATCATGAACAGACCCGTGTATAGCTCCCTTGCTCTAATTAAAAACAAGACATGAGAGATGAAGCAAAGCAGTAAAATCTCCATAAGGGCTGACCCTGTGGCCCCAACCTTACACTGTCAGGAAGGACAGGGCTTTCCTCACAAAAACCCAGCAGCTGAACAGGTCTCTCTGCCACATTGTTTTCCCCATATATTCTTTATAACCATCCTCCTCTTCCTCTTTTCCTGACCTGAATTGCCATTGAGCTTAACAAATTTGGTGCCCACAGACTGTGCTCAGAGTCAGAAATGTGTTATCTCGAGACCAGCAGACCCTGTATTTTCCTGAAAGCATGTTCAGGGAGAGCAGCACTCCAGCAGCAGCAGGGAAGCCAAGGGTGTTGTGTTTCCCTGCACCCACCTCCAGGAGCCCCCCGAGACCCCACTGCCCTCCACAAACCCCTGACAGGAGGGGGGACAGGAGGGATCGGGCTCTTCTCCCGGGCAACAAACAATAGGACAAGAGGAAACGGTCTCAGGTTGTGCCAAGGGACACTCAGGTTGGATATTGGGAACATTTCTTCACTGAAAGGGCAGTGAGGCATTGGAGCAGGGTCCCCGGGGCAGTGGTGGGGGCACCATCCCTGGGAGTGTTCAAAAGGCTTCGGGTGCAGCATTTGGGGACACAGTTTAGAGGTGAACGTGGCA
Organism: Manacus candei; assembly: GCF_025592945.1. Classification (NCBI taxonomy): domain Eukaryota; kingdom Metazoa; phylum Chordata; class Aves; order Passeriformes; family Pipridae; genus Manacus; species Manacus candei. The sequence continues at coordinate 2,682,046 of NW_026138084.1, forward strand.
GTGCTGGATTAATTGTTGGACCTGAAGGTCTTAGAGGTCTTTTCCATCCTTAACAATTCTCTGATGATTCTATGATGTCACCTGGCAGGCCTTGGCCTGCCTGGGTGCTGCTGTTGTGGGATCCCACTGGACACCTGGGTGGGAAAACAACTGAGGACATAGAGGGAAAGGTACCTGTGCCTACTAAAACTAAAGCTGAATCTTCCAGAGGGTTCTGAATCCCTACAGGGCCCCATGGCAAGGCATGGGGTCCCAGTGTCAAAAACCCACATGAAGTGCCTGCTGTGTGATGCCAGCAGGTGTATCCAGGGGGGAACAGGTCACTTAAGTGGTGCTGGAACAGAGAAGGAATTTCTCAGATCCATCAAGCTTTACCCAAAGTTTACTTTGTTTTTAAAGCAACAAATTAACCAAATCATCCCTAAAATAAAGCCAAACCTCAGGGTGAATGATTGTAAAAGGGTCTGTGCACAGACTGTCTCAAACTAGGTGGGACCTTCACCTACTAAGCAAATAATTTAGTGCTACAATTATCCCATTTCCCTGTCAGCAATACTACTGCTTACCCAAAACATCTCCATTTAGTTTTAAACCAAACACATTATTTACTTGAGGGGAGGGAAGAGAACAGAAAGAGCGGCACAACCTGAACATTCATCATTGTTGTTTGTGCTCCTTGAAGGACATTGTTGAATTATTGCTATAAACATTCCACATTTGGCTAAATGTTGTTGATATAAACAAGGATTTTTCCTCATTAAGGTAATTTGGTGCAGTCTGAGAAACTGATTTATCAAGAGAATTAATTAAAGGCAGATATGATTTGTGGCTCTTTGTACTCGTAAATGTTTCAGCATAAACATCCCGTTAAAATTAAGTCACTGCTGGTCTGATCCTACTAACAATAGTTTTCAAATGCACTTCACATATGCAGGCACGATGTCCTTGTTCAAATTTGGAGCTGTGCAGCAGAGTCCCAAGCTCACAGTTGTCATGGAGCACAGGAAGGAGAAGAGCTTGGCAGATGCTTCGTGTGCCATTCGGTACCTTCACGTGGAAGGTTTGCTGGTTTGGGGGAGGGCAGAGGGAAATTCTGCTTTCTCATGAGGTTTTAAGGATTTAAAAGGACTTTCTTGGACTGGGGACAGAATGTAACTAGGCAATTAAAACACAAAGTCTCTCCCTCCTTCTCCAGCGTGGACTTTATGTGGTCCACAGAGGCAGGACACAAATCAGGTACCAGTGAAACCACCTGCTCCTGAGCCAGGCAAGATTTGTCCATAGCATCTTGGTTCAGGAGTCATCACTTTATATAGAATTTCTTAGTCTTCTTCTTTTTATCAAAAACAGGAGGAAAAGAGACACAGTGGCCAATGATGTCCTGCTGGTTGGACTTCAGGACATGCCCCAGTCACCCATGCCCTTGTAGTTCCCTCCAACACAGTGGAACCCTGGTACAGCCTCGGAGGGACACACAGACCAGGAGCCCTGTGCCCTTCTGGGACAGCATCTGGACACCCAGCAGAAGTGAATGGCACTAAATAATTATGCTTCTGGACCCTGAATCACCATTCTGCAGGTTCCTCAGCCTTTCTTTCACATGAATCCACCAGCGAAAGGTTCACAAGCGCTAACCAAAGCTTTACCTCTTGTTACCACTGGCCCTTGGAGCAGATCCACAAAGCAAAACCAAAGTGCAAATTTGGTCCTGGTTACTCAGCTGCTTTGAAAGGTGCATGAAATGGGCAGTAGCATCAGTTGTGCCAGGCTACCTGAAAACCAGGTCTTTACTCAGGGACGTACTGATTAAAACTCTGTTACAATTTATTTTGTTTTCTGTGCTTGCTGATGGGAATTAGCAAATAAATGTGGTGTGTTCCCCTGCTCCAAATGGACCAGTATTTACTCCTCTGTTCTAGAAATCAGAGGGCACAGACCTGGTCTTAGGATCCCCTGATTCCTGTGCTCTCACATACTGGTTCAAATTCCAGGGTAATCAATAGTGATCACATCATACTGATTTTCTTACCTCCCAGCAATACAGAATGTAACTTGATAAAGAAAGTAAAGACTTCTAATCTCCACACAGAAAGAAACTGGGCATGAAAAGGAATCAGGAAGCAGATCAATCTTGCTTAGGTCATGAACATAGCTCATGTCTTAACTAACAGCCTCTCAAGGACTGAAGTACTTGCTGTTCAAAACACAGCTGAAAATGCCTGGATTTATCTGCAGTCAAAGGAAACAGGCATTTGGTGATTTAGGACAAGCCACCTTTCTGTTCCCAATCTCAGTGATCAATCGAGTAAAGATGCTGTACAACTTCAAGCCACTGTTAATTAAGTCTGCTAATTACACTTCTCAGCAACTCACAAGCCATGGACATCACAGAGGCAGATAGAGCACATATTTACAGAGAGAGCCCTTGGGAATTCTAGATTAGTCCCAGGACAACTTGAAAGGAAAGATAAGGAAGCTTAAGGGGACTCTTCCTCTCCTGCAGCAGACAAATGAATTAGCAGAGAAGGCTCCAGCTCTGGTCAAAGGGATAATGTGGTGATGAAGTAGGTCTTAAATCATTGTGATGCATTTAAGTGTCACTCTAAAGAAGATCTAGAGATGTAGGGAGAAAACAAAGTATCAGTCAAAATAATCAGGCACGTTTGAGGACACCACGGGCCTGTTGGATACGTAGTTTTTTCAGCACAGATTTTTTTTACGAGTCCTTCATGTGTTGTTCATTTAAGTGACAGAACTTTTGTTTAATCAATTTGTTTATCCAGTTTTATTATTTCATTTCTCTTACAGGGGAGTCTCACAGAGAGAGTTTTATTTTCCACAGGTCAAGTGTCAAGGGGGCAGGGAGGGCTCTGTGCTGCTAGACCAAGAAACTACGAAGACTTGTGGGGACTCTGGTGGCCCTACCAAGGGAGGCAAAGTCGTTCCCTGGTCACTGCCATCGGACAGAGCCTGACACATGGACTCCAGCACCAGAATATGGTCCAGTTACAACAGTAACTCTGGAGTCAGTGTTTCGGTGGCACCCAAAGTTCCCAGCTGAGGTATGGTTAGAATTAAACACAGTGACACTCCATGCAAGATGCTTTTGGGCTGACCAGGCAGACCCCGAATCACTGAGGGGCAAAAGAAGAGTAGAGAAGCTCCTTTGAAGTCACCACAGGGCAATGCAGAAACAAAAGTCCCATCTGGGATGTGGCAGGGAGCAAAACAGTCCCATGCCAGGGCTGACTCCTGTCTCCAGAACCCCTTTTGATCCAGGGCTGACTCCTGTCTCCAGAACCCCTTTTGATCCAGGGCTGACTCCTGTCTCCAAAATCTCTTTAGAGCCAGGCTCCATCTGTAGTCATTGAAATAAATGCAACAAAGACAATACATCATGCTCTTCTATTTGAGCTTTGACTTTCACGTCCTCTGACAAATCACAGAGGTACAGGACTCAGGGGGACACAGGGTAAGAAAAACTTCTTTGTGCATATATTTTTTCAGGAGTGAATACTCCTCAGGATATACACATGTAGTTGAGGTACTACTGTATAGAAAATAAACGTAACTTCACTTGTAACTAACTGGTAATTAACTAGTAATTCATTAATGTCTTTGGCCTTCATGGAAATATTTATTGCAAGGAAATATATGATGCACATACATCATCTGGGAGGGGAGGGGGAGAATGAAGGAATTATCTCCTGGAACTTGAGAAGATACAGGAGTCATGTCATTCTATACTCCTCATGATGGTTGGCTGTCAACAGCTGCATTAAGTGGGCTGCATCCATTATGGGGATGGAAGATGCCATCAAAATGAATTAGAGGCTTATTGGGCCATAGTTGTATTTAATATTCTCCTGGTAATTCACTTTGTGTCTGACACACTTGTGAAAAGTAGGCTGGGAAAAGAGGGCACTAGTGCATAGGAACACAAAGTATGTGGATTATTTTTCCTTTTCCTAATGGAATCCTGTACGGTTTTACAGCCACTTAAGCACATCCCTTTCCCCCCCCCCATATATCCCACTACTAAGGAGCAGTTGCCATCCTAAATCTCAACTAAAGATTATTTGGAAAGCATAATTAATGGTTATGAGATAACATCTCATCCACAAAGTTAGATTAATGAATGAGCAATAACTGATGTACTTGTGACTGTAAACAAATATGTGTCCACATTAAACTGAAGAACAGACACAAATCCTAAGTCACCTACCACACCAATAAATGGGCACAGGAAAGCTCAAATATGAACCGACTTGGTCCTTCACACCCTGGTTTTGGAGGAAGAAAAGCAGACAAATGAGTCAGATTTCAGTTTGCTCCCACCTTTCCGGTACTGTCTGGAAAAATACCCATATCCCAGAGTTCATTAGGAAAACACTGTCAAGGGCCCTTCCGTGGCACTCACAAGCACAGGAAAACCTTGTTGCTCTTCCCAAGGGAGTTGTGCTGCAGTGATGGCAAGTGCTGCTCTCACAGGCACCTCCAAAGCAGGGGAAGGGTTGCCAGAGGTCCATGTGTCCATCTCCCTCCCCACCATGGTTACACCTTATGCTGCTTCTGCTCCCTCAGCCTCCTCTGGTAGACTGACACCAAGGAAACTGTCCAAAAGTTTTTCTTGTTTACCAGAAAATTCTCTGCTGCCTCATCCTGGGTTGAATCCGGCCTCTAAATGCCCAAATACATGGAAAGATCACAGGAATGGGATTATTTAGAGGAAATTAATGCATATTTTAATATTTTTAAAGTTTGAATAATGAGTACTTTAGAATACAGCACAGAAAAATGTAGTTTATACATGGGGTCATTTATTTTATACTGTTATATAGTTTTCTGGGGTCAAAAAAGAGCAGCCCACATCTATTTTATCAGCAAGAAATGAGGGTGGGAGGTAAGAGGGGGAAATGCCAATTGGATGAGGATGTATCCCTGTCTATTTTGGTTCCAAAATGCTGAGCATCACCGACTGTATGAGTGTAAAACACACATTGCAGCACCCAGAACAGGCAGGGAGCAGCCTGTGAGCTGTGTGCAGGCTCAGGGGACAGGTCCTCACCTTCACAGCTCATTGGCAGAGTGCTCCAGCACTGTGATCCCACAAAGGCAGCACGTTTCCTTCCTGGGAAGGTGCAAAGCCATTCATCATTTTCCTGAGAGCACAGAACACTCACATTCTTTCCTTAATACAACAAGTTGCGTGTTGAAAATGAGAATTCCCTGTATGGGAAGTGTGGCAGTTCAACCATCCTGATCTCCTCTTCAGAGGGTTGAAGACAAAACTCTGACAAGGTTGGAGTGGAAGTGTCTCATATGCTGTCACAAAAATAAGCCAACAATGCCCTGCTAATTTTTCTTGCTAAATCAGTCCATCTCTCAACATCATTGAGTTGCCTGTTCAGTAACTTGTGGCTGAGCTCACTGACACCACCATAGGGAAACAACACCCCAGAGGATGGAATTTTTCTCTGTCAGTCATAGTCCTACAGCCCTTGCTTATCCATTATCCCTGAGTTTGTGTGCACAATGTGGTGACAAGAGCTCAGTGCTCTGCTCATGCCACCTCATCTTTCACAGAGCTCAGGACACCTCTGCAGTATATTTTGGGAGCTGTGGAATGTTGCAGAAAGATGTTGAAGCATCACACCACTGTCTTGCAGCCTCCAGACCTGCAGTTCCCGGGGTTCCTGAAAGCAGCTGCAACTACGAAATTAATTTTGAACTTTGGGTTGTAAAGTGAACGTAACCTACCAGTCCTAACAAGTTACCTAACAAGATCCAGAAAAACAACATGATATGAAAAAGTATAATTCAACAGAACTGGTAAGATTCCCGGCCTAAGGAAATGGATAAGTGTAATGATCCTATTTTTTATCACACTAATCAGCCCAGTAAACAATCAACAACAGGCAGTATACTTCAGCACCTCTGGGCTCCTTCCATGCAGTTCATCCACCCTTCAAAGGCAAAACCTCTGTTAAAGAGATGAGGTGGATAACTGCAACCAATTCCGTAAATCACAAAGTCATCCTAAATTTGTTCTTTTGCATTTGTGAAGCAACACCCTGACTTTCCTTCTTTCTGAATTAGCCCCAGACTCTGTTCTGTCACTGTCCTACCCTGGCACAGGCTGCCCTGAGAAGTTGTGGCTTCCCCATCCCTGGAAGTGTCCAAGGCCAGGTTGGACGGGGCTTGGAGCAACCTGGGCTAGTGGAAGGTGTCCCTGCCCATGGCAGGGGGATGGAATGAGATGATCTGTAAGGTTCCTTCCAACCCGAACAATTCCGTGATTCTATGAAATAATTTTGCCTCTGATTCTCTTGATCCAGAAGTAACACCCTTTTTTTTCCAGCCATTTGTGTTTGTGCTCAAGCAGTCTGACTGCAAATACAGCATGAGCTGCACTATTTGGGCTTGGAGCCTTTTCCCCTAAATCAAAGACTCAGTAGAGAGAAAAGGGAGGTATGGGGGTTGCAGGTCACCTCTCAATGCAGATGAGTTTATTGCAATCCCAGTGAAAAGCTCCTGTTGTGCAGCAGGCGATTTCCAAGTGTTAATCAAGGAGCCAGTTTTGCCAAGCAACACCCTGGCTCCCAAGATCGTCATAAATACTTGAGCATCCTGCCAAATTGCAGTGTGAACAACAAAGCATTTTCTGTTATCAGGGCACAAAAAGCACTCTCAACTACTGCAACCTGCCCCTTAACTTTAACTCAAGGCACCCCCCAAAATCATTATCCCTGGAAGGTAGGGCTCAGTGGCAGCAGCCAAGCCTGGCTGGGAGAGCCAGAGGCCTGACATTAATAAGGTGCTCTCTGCCTGAAAGACCATAAAGGGAAAACCCTAACTAGGTGTTATAACAAGGGGATATGAAGTGCCACAAAGTGTGTGTCACAAGCTCTCTATGAGGCCTCTCTTAAAAATCTGCCTCATCTGAACTCCTCTGGGTAAACTATTTCTCTTCTGCTGATGCTCTTTGTAAAGTATTTTGATATGTATGAAGAGTGAAAATAGTAATTCCGGGAGGGTGTGCTGGCAGCTTTGTGGGGATGGCAGATCACAGCACTCAGGGGGAACAGGGAGTATGGAGCCCGATAACAAAACCCAAACATGTATTGCCATTAAAAGCTGTTTACAGAGTGCTGCAAGTGTTTCAGAGACAATATAAACCCTGCTTCCTGCCACCAGCATTTACAGCCTCATATTAGGTGTGTTCTTAACTTTCTGCACTTGGTAAATCCACGGGATTGTTCTCATGGATTAATGCCCGTAGGGCTGGGGGGCTGTAAATTCAATCCAGCAAGTCCTGAACCCATCACCCCAGCAGAGCTAATCGCTGCACTAAACACTTCATTAGGCAGGTATGGATGGAGATAGCCCTGTGAGATCACAGGAGGAATATCTCTGGAAAGATAGTGGCAGCCTTTTTTGGGGTTAGGTTGTTGGTTTGGTTTTTTGTTTGTTTGTTTGTTTGTTTGTTTTTGTGGTTTTTTTGGTAATATGTTGGACAGATAATTTTGATTGTGAGATCATTAAACCACAGAACCTCTGGAGCTGGAAAGGGCCCTCAAGGATAACCAAACCCAACTCCTGACCCTGCACAGGACAGCCCCATGTGCCTGAGAGTGTTGTACAAACACTCCTTGGGCTCTGGCTGGCTTGGTGCCATGACCACTTCCCTGGGGAGTCTGTTCCAGTGCCCAAACATCCTGTAGGTGAACAACGTATCTTCTGGGATAATGTATTAAAGACAATGTGATAGATGGCAGGCATGTAGAAGGTGGTTCTACCATTTTCTATGAATGGCCAAAGAATTAAAAAAACAGCCATTACTCTAGCAGGACCATAGTAGTTCTTAGGGACTGCTTTAGTTCTTAATTCCTGGTGCAACCAGAAATCTTAAAATAATCACCGAATCCCAAAATATGTTGAGTTGGAAGGGACCCACAAGGATCATCCAGTCCAACCCTGGCCCTGCACAGGCCCATCCCCAAGAGTCACCCCCTGTGCCCCAGAGGATCATCCAAACCCTCCTGGAGCTCTGGTAGCCTTGGGGCTGTGCCCACTGCCCTGGGGAGCCTGGGCAGTGCCCAACCAGCCTCTGGGGGAAGAACCTTTTGCTGAGATCCAACGTGAGCCTGCCCTGACACAGCTCCAGCCATTCCCTGGCTGCTGTCCCTGGTCCCCCCAGAGCAGAGCTCAGTCCCTGCCCCTCCTCTGCCCCTGCCCAGGCAGTTGGAACTGCACTGAGGTCTCCCCTCAGTCTCCTCTGCTCCAGCTGAACACACCAAGTGCCCTCAGTGTCCTCCCACAGCTTCAAATCAAGGCCCTTCCCCATCTCTGTTGCCTCCTTTGGACACTCCCTGATGGCTCAATCCCTTCCTTCCTTTGTGTCCCCCCAAACTGCCCCAATGTTGAGGTGAGGCTGCCCCAGGGCAGAGCAGAGTGGGACAATCCCCTGATACCCCCAGGACAGGGTTGGCCCTCCTGGCTGCCAGGGCACTGCCGACTTATAATGGAATGGTTTGAGTTGGAAGGGACCTTAAAGATTATCTATTTCCAACCCGCTGCCACAGGCAGGGACAGACCTCCCCGCCTGTTCTTCATTCTGCACTCGGTCAGGGCAGGTCCCACCACCCAGGTGGCAGCCGCAGTCCTGCTGCCGGCAGCACCTTGCCCACAGTTCAGTGGTGCCTGGAACCCTCCTGTGTGCCCCAGCCAGCCTTATCTGTGCTGCTGACAGCAGCAGAGATGGCTTCCCTCACGTTCTGCTGTTAATGAGAAGAGTGGTGAAGTGCTGTGAGCACCTTCCCCCGGCCCTGACACCACCACGCCTGCCTGTGATGAATTAGAGCTGTGCTTGAACCTAAAGACCAGCAAATTAACAGTTAATTAGGAGTTGATAAATAGCAGAGGCACACAGACCCTCTGATTTAGCTTGTTTTCAGCTGCTGCCCTTCTCCAGTATCTTGAAACAGCAAGTGTTTATGTGCGTGTAACAAGTGCCGGAGTGGGCTGCGAGCCTGGCCTTCGTCAGGGCCGGGCCCGCCGCTCCCTCCCGCTCCGGCACCCACACGGCTCTACTTTATCAGCATTTATCCCCAGATAAAGACGTGACAGGGCTCACAGGGAGAAGCTAGAGCATGTGGTGGGAGAGAGGGAAGCGTCCCAGTCCACCCCTGACTCCTATGGAGGTGCTCCTGGGCCTGGAGTCTCCTCTCACCAGGAATAATATCTCATCTGACCATTTGAGACAAGCTCTTGGCTCTGAAGAGGGGTATTACACCAAACCAAGGGGAGTGCAATTCATTTCTCCTCTATACAAGGCCGGTCTTCTCAATTCACTGGGAGAAATTCCCTGTTCCAGTGGGAGCAGCTTTGCTCCATCCACCTCAGGCAGAGAACAAACCTTTTGGTGATGGCCCCAGCTGGAGCCCAGCAACTTCTTTCATATCTTAACAGGGCTGATGGTTGCAGGGTACCAGGGAAGGCACAGGTTGTCCAAAGAAGTTGTGGCTGTCCCATCCCTGGAAGTGTCCAAGGCCAGGTTGGACAGGGCTTGGAGCCCCTGGTCTAGTGGAAGGTGTCCCTGCCCATGGCAGGGGATGGAACTGGATGAGCTTAAAGCTCCCTTCCAACCCAAACCATTCCATGATTCTATGACAAAATCAAATTAAAAGATAAAATAGCTAAATTTGGTTAAACCTGCATAGGACTGGAAGTGCTGGATATTGGCAGGGCCGATATAAACTCCCAATAACAATGCTGTGTGCAGGGTGCAGATGTGTGTGTTGGTGTCTCCATGCACACTCAGCTATCTTTCCTCTGCTTCAGAGCAGCTGTAAGTGATAAGGTTGGAATAACTCTTTGACCTACCTTGAAGCACACCTGGTTTGGACAACCATGGGGTGGGGACATGACTAATATAGTTTCAAAATTTCAAAGGTAGTAAGGTTTTAGGTTTTCTTCCTTATGAATGGGAAGCTGAAGTGTAGAGTCACAGAATCGTTTAGGCTGGAGAAGACCTTTGAGATCATAAAGTACAACTGCTGTCTTTAGACAACCATCACATTGTGGAATATTCCCCTTTTTGATTGTGTCGTGTTTTTACCTAGCTGGTGGTTTTCTAGCCCTGCAGGCTATGGGGCCTCTAGCAGTTTACATATGCTCTATGACCTATTCCAGGAATTGCTAGATTTGGCCAAAAACCAGGAGAATAGACCCAAAATACTATTAATTTGAAGGGGCTATATATTCATGAAGCAGGATTTAAAAGAACCCCTGTTAATAAATACGTAAATCAAGAAAATCCCTTAAGTGCCTTAAAGGTGATTAAACACACACTCAGATTAAATTAAATTCACTGTAGCTTTTACACATTTCTTTAAGTGACTCAAATAGGTTTGTTTTCCCTTGGAAATAAAAAGAACAACTGTGTGACATTCATATAAGGGCATTGCTTCTCTCAATAAAGGCACATTCAATCAAACCCAGAAACTAACATTTAAAGAACATTACAGCTGGGCTTAAACCAACAAGCAGAAAAGGCTGCAGTGAGGCAGTGATACCACCTTCCTCCCCAGTCCTAATTTATAAAAAGAAGGGCTCCACTGTGAAAGAGAAGCAATTTCTCAGTTTTACTCTGGAGTGTCTGTGACTTTGCATTGCTAACACTTTCCTCTGAGGACCTTGCAATTGTTTCTTGCATTCAACTGCCGTGCTTGGAGACATGAAACAAGGTGGAAACTTGTTTTGGAAGTTATGAAACAATTATCAGTTCCTGATGTGAATGATCATCTGCAAATACTAATATTCATTCTAATTAATGGCAGCAAGTGGGCATGGAATATAAGTTATCCCGTTACCACCCATCCTTGCTCCCTGTGCAACTTGGCAGAGAAACTGGACCAATTCAAATGAATGCCTCTATAGTTGGAGGGTTTTTTTGACTATCAGAAATGTAAGGTTTAAGGACCTGAAATGAAACCCAGGCTACTGAAACAAATTCAGTAGGAATTCCTTCTCTAATAGGCAAACGGACTTTGGACCAGGTCCTTAAGAATTCTTGGATGGTTTTCGTCCCTTCCCTGTTCAGCAACATCCTGTACTGCTTTTCCTCAGCTTTTATGATTCCCCACAGAGCATATTAATGAATCCTTCTTCACTTTTTCTAATAAGAAGTTGAGCTGTTAGTATCAACAGCCAGAATATAAAGATTGATCTGGCTGTATGTAACTGTTCAATCGTGTTTCTATACCCCTGAGCATGCACATAACTTTAAGCAACAGTTTTAAACTTATATTTATCTGTCCTTAAGATTCCACACCATTCCTCTGATTGGTCTCTGATATTTTCCCAAAATGACTTCAAGAGGATGTGATCTTTCAGGGTTTGACCTCACAGTAGTAAACCTGATCTACAGTTATCTTATTATTTGTGTGTTCTCACAGGATTAACATTATTCTACAGCACAGACCCCAAGGGTGTGTGGAAGCAATCGGTGGTTATATTTAACTGTGTAATTTGGGCTCCCTGTTTAAGTAAAGGAAACAATAATGGTGGCCTTAATTGCAGAAATTACCAGTTACCCATAGTTTGACATGTGCTTAATGACCAGGGGGTTGGAAACACTAAACCTAATGCCACTTGGCAGACAATTGGAATTGATAATCACCTCTCTAAAAGCTATTGATGGTAATCTGTTATGAGCAGATTTGGCTAATTCCAAGCAGAAGGGTGACTTAGCTTGAGAACACAGCCTCCAGTGGTAACAGTAATGGAGAGCATTCACATACCCTTTAAAACAAACACAAACCCTGTAAAAACAACCGTGAAGTCCTGAAAATGTTGTTTCCATCACTAATGCTTTTTATAGAAGGTGCTTACTTCCAAGCAACGACGCACTGCACATTATTATCTGCTGTATATTACTGCCTTATATTACCCTGTATATCGTATTCCACGTCCTATTTGTGCTGCCACTCCCAGGTAACACTTTTCCCAAATTTGTGATGAAGAATTCTTGCACACTGTGCAGTACTAAAACTGGATTTCTCTTCCCCAGCAGGAAAGAACCTGCCTTTAGTGGAAGAAAAACCTTCGAAGGGGTAATTGTAGGACTGATACTGAACAGATCAGTATCATTGGTATCCCAGGTGAATCCTCTCATGCAGGAGGGCTTGCCCAAATCTGTCTTGTTTCTTTGATTTCTGTCTCCCCAACAGCTTGGCCAGTACTTTCCTTTTTTTACTCTTTTCAACAGAATTTGCAACTATTTTATATATTATGTGATTTGTATCAGCAGCCTTGGTCCATCCCAACCAAAATATTAACTGGATCCTCCACCAAACCTTCTTTTAACCTAAACAAAGCCAGAGCAGAATGTGATAGTTTTGAGGAAATGTGTAATCACTGGTATCACTTTTCCTTGACAGTTCTCTGAAAGAGCTCTGATTTTCCCAGGCAAAGTAGCCTATCCAGTACTTTAACAGGTTCCAGCTTTACCTTGGGATTAGTTTTCCAGGTAAAATAAAGAAATTAGAGGTAGAAAGCCATTATTAGGCTTATGCATAGTTCTCTCCCAAGCTTAACCAGATCAGGGCCAAGCAACTCACAGGTTGCATTACTGTCCTTACACAAAGGAAAGCATAAGAAAATCTTCAAAGTCTGTGGTTGGTATAGAAAATCAAACACTTTTCATAAAAGGACAACAAGGTTCCTTAACATGAAAAACAATTCCAACTGTTCTATTAACTACTGACAAATCTCCTGTGCTTTTATGCTGAAATTCCCAGCACCTCTGTAAGTTCAGTCATGGAATGAGACACACACAGATAATGTACCAAACCTAAAATGCAAGACAACTCCCTCGTGTTTTTTATCCCTTCCCCATCCACCTGAAGCTTTTGGGAAATATTTTGCTAGACAGCTCTGGAGTCTGTTCCAGGTTTGCTTCTTTGCTATTTTGCCACAGGAGGAAAATAAAGATTCTGAGGCTTCATGCCAAAGACTGGTCTTGCCACAACACAGCAAAAGTGAGGTTTTTCCTGCTTCTGCTCATTCCTTGGCAATTTCAGCCATTTCAGAAGGAGCAGAAACCACCTCTTGGCTAGGCAGCTGTTGTGAGATATCACTATCGGGAGATAACTCTCTCCCCAGGTAAAATTTCCAGGAACAGCTAAATTATTTGGGTGATTTGGGGATCTAGTCCAGGAAACCTGGGTTTACAAGTCACAGAACCGACTCAGCATATTCTGTGATTCTCTAAAACACGTCACTTGTGGCATCCACTTGAGGAGCCAGGAGGGATGAAAGGAGAAGTCACCTTTTTAAGTAATACCAGCTTTAGTTCAGGAAAGCAGCATCACCAAAATGCTGTCTGTTAAAGCACACTGCTGAAGCCAACACTGGAAAGGACAAGCAGAAAATGCACAGAGCAGAAAAAAGAATAGAATTTTTAATATTTTAATTTTTTGTTGTTGTTGTTGTTCTCCTAACTTGCTACAAAATTTTGGCCAATTTTCCTGCACTGGTATAGCTTTAGAAATAAAAATGTTGATTAATAAGAAACATTTAGAATCATATTTCTGTCCAGTCCAGTATACTTCAGTCAGTACAACTAATGTTCCCTTACGTATAGAGAAAAACGAACATTAAAAACATGGCCAGAAGGGGGCCAGAGGAAAATATGTATGTTCAGTCACAAATTAAGGATTGAAAGGAATGGTGGAATATAATATGAATATGAAAGAAATAAAAATTATAAAAAGGCTCAATAAAATTAAATAAAATCAAATTTGTTTGGAGATTTTAATAGACTGAATATCCAATTAATCACAAAAGGCAGATATTTAAAATTATTTTAAAGGCATTAAAGAAGAGCATAAATTATATAAATCCATTTAACAGATAAATAGCTTGTAGGAAAAGTAAAACACAATGACAAAGAAGAAAACGAGCAGCCCTACTCCTTCAACCTCTCCCACAAGTGTTCTGTATCATGAATAAACATGAATATTTTAGTCCCAAAGGATTTGAAGAAAGATGAAGCATGAGAAAGTGGAAGATAATAGTGAAAATCCAAATATAACCTTTCCTGAACTTCAGCCATTTGGCAAAGGATAGTGATGTAGAATGATTCTGGAGATAACAAGAGAGCTGGTAATAGAATCTGAACATCAGGTTCTCAGTTTTAAAGAAGTAGTTTTTACAGCTAAAAATACTCTTCATGCAGGGAAAAACCAAGTCCTTACTTTATAATTTAGTGACATACCTCAGATGATATTTATTTCTTGTACAACAGATGCATAATCAACAGCTCTTCTGGATAAGCAGTGATGTTTTTGTGACTAACCCAAGAGGATGCCTCACGCATTAGAAATGCACTGAACTAGCAAGACTTGCTATTTATGATTTAATCTATATTTTAGGTTTAAGTGCTTTTCTAGTACATTCATTCCATATCAACAAACTGTAATCACAACCAGTTTTCTAAGTATTTTTTACAATTAATTTTCTAAATCTTTTCAAGCAAACCACTGAAAATCTTTAATTTTCTCATTTGACAAGCAAGATTTGTGAGAACTAGTCCTATGATTGGACTCAATGATCTTAAGGGTCTTTTCCTACCTTAATGATTTTCTGATTCTACGTATGTCCCAAAGAAGTTAGTCTGCCATCCTGTCCCCATCTGCACAGAACCTCCCTGGTTGCCCTCAGGAAAAATGAGGCACAGGGCCCTCTGAAGGCGCTTCTGAACCATCAGCAGGACTGGAAAGGTTCCACAGATCACTCACCATCTGCTGGAGCAGCTCTGCCATCCCCTCTTGCAGCAGCTGATCCCACCTGGCAGTGCAATGTCTGTGGTGGTGGAGCTGAACTGAGGATTTCCCTGGAATTGCCCAGGTAAGTCCTGGAGCAGCAGCTCTGCAGCAAAGAGTCCTTCAGGGTTAAACCTCAACAAGCTCAGCTGTGCAGAAGAGCTTGGCCTCTGGCTGATTGTGGCTGCCAGGTATCAGCTGGTCCCTCTTTGCAGGTGCACAGTTGTACTAAGATGGACAACTTACCTCCATTCCAACACACATAAAATATATGAGGTTAAACTGAGCTCTGCTCCAGGGGGATCAGGGACAGGACCTGAGAGAATGGCCCAGAGCTGTGCCAGGGCAGGCTCAGGTTGGATCTCAGCAAAAGGTTCTTCCCCCAGAGGCTGGTTGGGCACTGCCCAGGCTCCCCAGGGCAGTGGGCACAGCCCCAAGGCTGCCAGAGCTGCAGGAGGGTTTGGCTGATCCTCTGGGGCACAGGGGGTGACTCTTGGGGCTGGGCCTGTGCAGGGCCAGGGGTTGGACTGGATGATCCTTGTGGGTCCCTTCCAGCTCAGCGTATTCTGGGATTCTGTGAACTAATTTCACCACCACCATAAAGTGAAAAGTCATTTGTCCCATGACCACAGCAGAAAGGGAGCAACTATCACCTGAAGAGTGGGTTCTTTGTCTGCCTCTTGATTCTATATGTGTGTTTGAAAAATGAAGCATGTTTAAGTCAGCACTTAACACAGGCCTATTCACTTTGTGCTCAGATTAAAGCTGAATGTGGAGAAGCAGCAAGGCATGGGACAAATGCTGCCTATCACTCTCCACAGGGTGCTTGATGCCTCCATTTGGGCACCATCCCAGGGACATCCCATCTCCATGGGTGATAGCTCCCCAGACTCAGCCCAAATGCTGAGGTGCAATGAGCAGGTAAATAACAATATGGACAGTAGGCAGGGTACTGAACTTTAGATTGGAGCCTCATGTAGATTCATCCAGGAAGTATTTCACTTGCAAATACATTTCACATGTAATTCTCCACGTTTTTAGTGGTTTTTATTGGTGCTTTTAAGAATGAGCACTGTTTTAAATTGCATTTTTGACTGTGCCATAAGTAAAATAGAGGAGTTTGGAAGTTTGCTGTAAGTAGGGGTTGAGAATTTGTTATGAAACGTAGGAGACAGCCCAATTATCAAGGCATTAGAAATCATTCCAGGCAGGAGTCACCTTGTGCCTAAGCCACAGGCAGTGAGATCCATTGGTAGGAGCAGCCCATGTGCTGGAGCCCTGCTGGTGACAAAGTAGCCTCACTGAACAGGGCACTGGATAAATACACAAGGAAATTCCTTGTTTCCCTTCAAAGCACCCAATTCCAAATAATCTACCATGAAAAAAAAAATCAAAAAAGCAAGCAAGCAGCATTAGATATTATCTGCAAATATCATCAGGAAATTCAACACAGCCCAGCTCCAGCTTTGATCTCTCTGACTCCTAGGAACTTTAAACATTTTTCCACATACACTATTTCCCAAAGACTCAAAAAATCCACAAACTCTTTAGCTTTTATAACATGTAGATTTGTTTTGTTTTATTCCTCTACACAAGATTCAAGGCTCAACATTACTGTGTGTCAGAGATTCTCTGGACAGAACTACAGGACCATGAACTGAACTACAAATTGATGCTCTAAACAAGTCCTAACATTTCATCTGCTCCTTTCAATAAACATTATGAAGTCAGAATACAATATTTTACTGTATGACATTGAGGCTATGCATGAATTACACCCCAGCATAATTCAAAAGTACAGCCTTTGTGCTTGCTGCTTATGTTAGGACAAGTTCCAACCCTGATGTACAGCTGACAAGCCAAGCCCAACTCAGATGGCCTAAGCTAGAAATACAGTTTGTAGGTATGAGTTAATCATTAATATTGAATATGGTTTCGTGATATACAGAGAAAAATTGCCCCTTTTGGTGATGCTACACATAATCTAAATCAGGAAATGTATCTAGCCATTAATCACAGTAATTAGTCATCTCTTGTTGAAGATCTCATTTCTGTGGAATTTCCGAGTTACAGTCACAGAACTGCTGAGGCTGCATGCCACCTCTGGAGGTCATCCCGCCCAAATCCTTGCTCAGGAGTGTGTCCAGGTTTTGATTATCTGCAAGACTGGGCCCCCATGGCCCCTCTGGGCAACCTGTTCCAGTGTCTGCCACCCTCACTGGAAATCTCCAGCATTTCCACCTCTGCCTGTTATCCTGAGAAGAGTCTGGCTCCATCTTTTTTCACATTGTTCCTTCAGCTATTTGCACCCACTACTAAGTTTCCCCTGAACCCTCTCATCTCGAGATTTATAATGTGGAAAGTGAAATGACTGGTTTATTTTATAATAATGGATTTATTAATGCATTAGGTGGATCAGAGGTCTTAGCTGTGGCTACCTCCCTGGCTTCCCAAAGCTTTCCTTGGCTCTGGAGTGAGAGGCAAAGTCTCAAACGTGACACTTGCACTGAAGTCTGTCATTCACTGCAGAAATGGGACAATGTGACACCAGCACTGCCAGGTATGAAGCAAACCCTGGATCACGACGGCAGTTGATGTAATCAAACATGTAAAACCTCCAAAAACTTTTTGGAAGGGATCTGGATCTTGTCAATACACTCCATTTGCTCTCATTAGAAAACAAATTACAAAATAGCATCAGTCACTGGTAGAAAAGCCACGTGCTGCCAAGTGACTTCAAAGGCAGCCCTGTGTGTGCTGTTGCCTTTGTTTTACAATATCACCAATTACTTAAGCTCAACACCAGTGCTTAAAATCCGTGATTAAAATCCTAGAATAATGAAGCAAAACATTTTTGATGGGATTATTTTCCTTGCCTTCTGATTTATGATCCATAGGGCTTCCAATATTTAGGCAATCTCGCACGCATTGGGCCTGCAGTTTGTTTTAAAGTAAGAGATGATTCACAGAATTATTTGCCTGCAGAGCCTGGGTCATTAAGCAAAAGTGAAGTATTAGGAAAATGATCATAAATTTCAAGTGTTAACCATACTGCCACCCTGCATATCAGAGCAAGACTTTGTTTTACTCCTCTACGTGAGATTCAAGGCTAAACGTTGTTGTATGTCAGGGATCCTCTGGTCAGAACTAGAGGACAGTGAGTTGGACAATAAAACGGATCCTGCAAAATGCAGCACTTTTAAATGGTAACAGCCCATTTTCCAGCTGCAAGTGACTGTGAGGCTGAACTCAAATCAAACAGCCAGCACTGTATCAAAAGCTCAGATAAATCCTGCACTGAGATAACTTTAAAAGACCTCCCTATGACCAAACAGATCCAAACTGCACAACCTTTACATACGTATATACAATGTATTAAAGCAAAATCTAACATTCATCTCCTTAGGAACATTATCCTTGAAAACAGCCATGGATAATGCTGGTGTGAGATGAGAGCATGAAAAAAAATTCATGGATTACATTCTTCACCTTTTTATTATACACAGAATTCTAGTATCTATAATGTTTTAAAGTACTTATATACACTATAGTCTAATATGATTTATTTGGTTATTGCAATAACATTTTAGTGCCATTTTATCTGAGAGTTCATGGAATGTTTTAAAATCCAAGCCTAATGGAAGCCAATCAATCATCACATTTTCAAAGAACAAATTATTTAAGTTTTTGTACTACACGGAGCTAATCACTGCACAGAGATATCCGATTGTTTTGACTGATGTCATTCAGTTCTCTTTGGGCTGCCCTGATTGATGGTCTAAGTGCTGAAGTTAGCCAGACAAATGGATATGTACTTCTGGGCTATTTCCAGCCCAGCTGCCTTTTTAGCACTAAAAACTTCATATGCCTGATAGGAGCACGCAGCTGCTCCTGCTCATGCCATTGAAATTAAAGCCTGGAACTGCCCCTGACAGCCGACACTTTTTCCTCTTACATTAAGGATTTTGTCCATGATGCCTCCAAGCAATCACCAGTTATAAATGAGCTGTATTAAACCCACATCTATATTTGAGTATGTGGCGGCCTGCTTTCCAAGTTCCCACTTTCACATCTTCAAACACTTATTAATAGCGTTGCTGAGACACCCAACACTATTGCATCCAACTTTGCCTCTCCTCTCTGAACTGGGATCCAGTGCTGTGTCACATTAAGGCTGTTGCTTTTGATAACTAGAAAAGTCCTCTGTGTGCCAGAAACTAGCTAGCCTTTGTCAGGGGAGCTGCCTAACTCAGATCTGTGGGATGATTACTTGATTAAGACAAGCAAAATTTGGCTTATCACATGCAAAATCTTCAGTAATAGCAA
Organism: Manacus candei; assembly: GCF_025592945.1. Taxonomy (NCBI): domain Eukaryota; kingdom Metazoa; phylum Chordata; class Aves; order Passeriformes; family Pipridae; genus Manacus; species Manacus candei. The sequence continues at coordinate 2,701,200 of NW_026138084.1, forward strand.
CACAAACTTCCCCAAATTCTGTGAGATCTAACACAGGCCAGTTCCAGCCCAAAGTACTAACTAGATTCTTTTACTCTAATGTATTATATTACTGCTTTATTAGCTGACATGCACTATAAAAATTTTAGGAGAAGTTTGCATGAGGAATTAAGGGAAAAGCTTGCATACCCATAATTTTTCATTTATGCAGTCATTAGCCCAAATATATCCCTGGTTCCAAGAAGTCACATTCAAAGCCATTAAAGCACAGATATATTTGACCTTTATGCTATGACAGAAAACATAAGCACGTTATACAAGTTTTGATTGTTTAATCTAAATCTACATTTTGAAGCCTCTCCCAGCCTTCACTGTGAAGAAAGTATCAGCATTGTTCTCTTTTTTTTTTCTGCCATGGGAAGAGTTTTCAGACTCTGTAAAAGCATAAGTGACTTTGCTGTTATTTTGACATGGATTTTTATATTGCAAACACAAGCTACACAGTGGGATAAGAGGGTAGAGCTGGAAATTCAAGAGTGCTTTAGCACCTGACAAAGTGCAAGCATCTCTCTGTGAAGAGATTTTTACATGAACATGTGAAGTTCCTGAAATGTGTTTCGTGCAGGTGTGTTCTTTGAGCAAGTGTGCAAAGACGTGTATACATGTATATGTATGTATAGGATGATAAATAAAACATTAAATCATGTTTTTTATATAATAGAATCACAGAACGGTTTGAGCATGAAGGGACCTTAAAGCTCATGTCATCTCACCCCCTGCCATGGGCAGGGACACCTTCCACCAGCCCAGGTTGCTCCAAGCCCCCTCCAACCTGGCCTTGGACACTTCCAGGGATGGGGCAGCCACAGCTTCTCTGGGCAACCTGTGCCAGGGCCTCCCCACCCCCATAGCCAAGAATTTCTTCCTAATATCTAATATAAACCTGACTTCCTTCAGGTTTAGGCCATGTCTCATGGAATCCTCCCACGCAGCCGTAAGGAAAGAACAGCCTCTTTCAGAGCAGTTTCTCCCTATCCCAGCACACTCAGTGGTTTTATGTGCCATGAAATGCACTTGCAGAATGTCCATTTTTGCCATACACCCAGCAAGCTGAAAACTCACATATTCTCTCCACGTACTGACATATCTTTCTGAGCAAAGCTACTGGGCAGAAGTCTCCTGTTGCCCCCCAGAACCACGTTTACAGTGGTTCACTGATTCCACATCATGTGGCTTTTGCAAATGGAATTTTAGCCGTGTGCCACCTGACAGAAGGTTCAAACACTAATTATGTTATTCTAGTAAAGAAATCTGCCCTGTCAGCTGCGACTTTAAAGGTCACTGCTGCTGTGCAGGAAAAGTAACAGTAAAGCAAAAGGCAAGCACAGAGGAAACAGTGGCACATATCAGTCCCAGCAAAAATAACACAGACATAATAAACAACAATGCAGCACTTAATTTTACCAAAATCCAGAATTTAAAAACAAACAAACAAAAATCCTTCCATAAATCAGAATTAAATGACATTTTGCCAGAAACCACCTCCACTGGAAGAAAGCATTTCCAGGTTCTGCAGTGACTTCTGAGGGTCCAAATGGCTCATCAACCATAGAAACATCATGAATATTATAAACAAAAGCAACATGAAGACATTATCTTCAAAATGTGCTTGTTGAAAGGCCAGGTATATCTGCACAGGTAAAATATTTCAAAAACAATTAGACATCTCACTGCTAAGCCCACAGTTCTGAGGTCCCAAGAGCTAAATAAAAAGTAAATAGAAAAGAAATATTTTCACAACCATTCTTGTAACCAAAAACATCATGCTGTGGTTTTATTAATTCACATTTTGCTAAAGCTGAGTTGTTACAAAACAAATATTTTCAAGTAGCAGACGCTTATCAACATGAAAAATGAATTCAGCCCCAAAACTGGGTTGATTCCATGAATATTCAGTTGACACTGGACATGCAACTACTGCAGACTCTACACTGTCACATCATTTTTTGGCAAAGTGGAAAATACTGGACTAAGGTTCACATTTAATCTAGAATTTCAAAGAGAAGCACTTGTTTTCATTTAAGGGAAAAAAAAAAGAAACCAAAGAAGACCCAAACAGCAACAAAAATAACAATAAAACCCCCACACTGGAGTCTTTTACAATATTAACTGTGTTACAAATATTAGCTATGTGTGCATAGGGTTCATAAAAAACCATATTTAAGAATTACATTAAGAAAAGCACTGTTGGCAAGTACAAAACACCTGTGTCCCCAGGGTTTGCTAGGGGGAGCTGAATGAAAATTGAATGTATCTCCTGCTGTGTAACCACACCATTCCCTTTTACATTTTATTCTTTTTTATATTCTGGTTCTGAGATACCTCTAGACCTTGTAAAAATGCCCAAATCCCAGCAAAAGTGACTTCTCAGAGGTCTTTCTGAGCAACCAAGAGTGAGAATTAAGCAGATTCCTTCCCCATATGGATGTTCTATCACCGGTCTTTGTACAAGTGAAATTTACCCAAATTCTGTTATTCTGCCCTCTGTGAAGCCAACAGAGTTAAAACACAGACAAAAGTCAGACCATACAGTTTAATTCCTGTGTTTTTCTTGAAGAATCTGAGCTAGGACAGTGTATATATGTATATGTGATATTTTATATATATATTTGTATATATACTAATATATCAGCAGAGCTGGCTGCAGCATTTGCCAAAGAGCTGGACAGATTAGACAGAAATTGTGATTAAGGTACATCAAAATTATTAGGTTTGAAGTGCTCAGTGAGCTTTCACTTGATAAAGTACAGTTAGTAGTGATATTCTGGAATTTCATAGCAAAAATATTATGTCAAATGTCTGGAATTTGAAAGAGCAGCTGTGTAAAATATGTTGGAGTTTTGCTTAGTTCAGAGAACGAGAATTTTAAAAGCCATAAAAGCAAGAACCTTGGAAAAACCCCACAGAATGCAGAATCTCTCAGTTCACTGTCTAGTTAAAGGGCTCTGTTCGTAGTTGGAACACATCTAAACTCAGAAAAAGGCTATTTCGTGTGGAACTCGACTGCAGACAAGACAGTCATGGCCTGGCAGGAGCTACTTAATGTCCCCTGGCACAACCTTGTCCTGTGTCCAGGTTCTGTCACCTTCATCCTGCCCACAACACTTATTTATTTGTGACAAAGGACATTCTGCCACAGGAAGAAACTGCTTTTGTTTACTCTGTAAGCCTCAATTTTATAAATGGCTCGAGATGCCCAGAGAGCTTTGGGGAATGTCTAATTGCAGAGGCACTCATTTTTGCTCTGTCTTCCATAAGAAAAATGCTGATCATATGACATTAACAAAAGCTAAAACAGAACACTTAATTTTACAAAAACAGGTGAGATTTTGATACCACAAAATTTCAGTAAAAAAGAGCTATTTTCTATTTTACATCAAAAGAAAAACTGTTTGGATTTTTTTTTCATGACTTGGAAATATCTCTGAGGAGGGAACAAAGACCTTTCAATAAATTAATTACTCTTAACCTTTAATACTCTAATTTTTAAGCTCAGTCACACACTATACTTCCTTCCATTCCACTAAGAGATGTCCACATTACCTCCTTGCACTGGCTTTATTGTTTTAGGTTTTTCCTTTGTTTTCATCTCTGTAGCATGTTCAACAATCAGCCTGGGGACTTTTGTAAACTTATATATTTGTATACAACTAACTCACGCTCCTTTGAACACATATAGTAACTAAATGTATTTCTTTTAGCATCCCTGAAGCAAATTGAAAGAAGAAAACTAAACTTTAGCAGTCACAGGCAGTGAAACAAGAAGGACCACTACAAAGATCTATTTTGACTTCCTTTTTATATCTTAGATAGAACTTACTTCTCATGTAGAACTTCAACTGACATTTTCATCACCTGAATACAACTTTTGTTCACCCAAAACAAATCTTTCAGAAAAAGAAACAGTCTTCATGCAAGTTTCAGTTGAAGAGGTCACTATATATACAGGCAATGGATATTTCCAGTAGTCCCTTTGGAGAAGTGGACAAAGGGAAAAAAACTGAGCCCCTTGCTCACACCCAATTCTCCTTTCTCTAGGACAACTTCCTGAGCAGTTTTGTCTCAGCCTATTCCATTTTCACCTGCCTAATTATTTTTTATTTTTCATAGTGTCTAGGTTAATATTGTTCCTCTTATAATTTCTCTGAATAAAAATTATCATGCAATGGTCATGGCAAAAGGGAAAGCTCTCCTGGGAAGTATGGAATACTAACACAGAATGATGGCAACTTCATAACTTTTTTTGTCTTAGTTAAAATTTTTTGTTGCTTTATTTTTCTTCCTGTTTTTTTTTTTTCACATACAAAACTAAACAAAAAAATGTCCCATGCACCGAAAATTGTGATCTAATATCGCTAGAAATGATGAGTGCACCTGGATGATGAAAATTCACATCCCATCCCTGAAAGTGTCCAAGGCCAGGTTGGAGCAACCTGATCTAGTGGAAGATGTCCCTGCCCAAGGCAGGGGGTGGAACGAGGTGAGCTTTGGGGTCTTTCCCAGCCCAAACTGCTCTGTGGTTCTATGATTCTGTCTGGTGTATATTTGAGAAGGAGATATTGGGTTTAATGTTGTAATGATCTAAAGCTGCACCACAGAATCACAGAATCTGCTGAGCTGGAAGGGACCCACAAGGGTCATCGAGTCCAGCTCTCAGCCCTTGGAGAGTAGAGCATTTGTGCTGGGTTGGCAGCACTCGAATCCCAGTGTGAACCTCCCTGAAGGTTCCTGTGCCCCAGTCACTTGTGCCAGGTGTGAGGATCCAGGTTCATGGTCACACCCTGAGCAAGGTGTCACAGAGCTGTCCTCCCTGACACACAGCAGGGAACTGCAGCCAAACCTCACCCTCGGGAGAACCAGCTCTGAAACGTGCCTTCCCTCTGCACTGCTTGTCAGTAAACATATTTGGTGAGTTAGGACTCAGATAAGCTCAGGCTCACGTATCTTAGGACAGGCAGAGCAGATCGACCTTATCAGATCAGCTAAGTGCTGTTTACAGTAGCCCTGAGGAAATCTTTGGGAAAGGCTGTAGAGTTCCCTGCTGTTTGTCACAGCTGAGGGCATCAAAGTCTGCACCTCAGGATGTTGACACTGATGTGATTTAACACCTTCAAAACCTCACCTAAACAGTTTAAAATGCTTGTGTTAAATAAATGTAGCCAATCCTCCTTTGGTAGCATCTGCACTTCAGACTTGAGCTGGGGTGAGGGGAAAGGGGAAGCTCACACCTATGACACGTAGGAAATGCAGCTCTGTAATTGATACTCTGTCTAACAGGGAACTAATGTAAATCTTTCAGCAAAGGGGAAATATGCTTTGACTGTTTACTTTGAGTGATAAGGCCTCCTGATACATTTTGAACCTGCTCAGCTCCATAAGGAGCCCTGCCAGGAAAGCCTGTGAGCATTAGTGTAATGAGTGGTCAAAAAAAATCTGGGCTGCCATTCTGACTGGCAAACCTAAAAGGCATAGCAGAGCAATGTGCTAAATGGAGTCTGCAACTTTGAGACTAATATTTCCTAATGTTTATTTAAGAGCCCACAGTGATGGGAATTGCTGAGCATAGGTATCATGTTATTCCCTATTAATGGCAATGAAGAATAACACAAAAGAAGTTAAGCAATTGTTGAGTTTTCTCCAGCAGAATCTAATCCAATTTCCATTTTAGCAAGAAGAAATTGAGTTTTGTAACGCTCAAGCAGATATATTGCTTTTTTAAAGAACTAAATCCAGGTTTCTTTATATTTTAAACTGCATCAAAATTATAAAATGGAAAGATTTAATTTTCAGTAATTTTCCTTAAAAGGTTATATTAAATATTGCTGTTTGAGAATTTTTGTTCAGTATGAAAAGCATGTAACTTTGCTTGGTTATGGTTGAGAGGAGTATTGTTTAAATAAAATACCTGAAACAAAATCTCTTGAGTCAATGGAAAGACTTGCACCAGCTCCCTGGGCATTTGATCAAACTTTCATTCAGAAAATATTTTTCTCCACCAATATCCTTAAGCTGTTAAAATTAAAATGCAATTTGAGCAATTACAGAAATAAGAGTGACAAATGTTTCTCTTCCTAAGTGCAAGCAGGTGTAGGGCACAATCAAGGTTGTTCTCCAAGAGCTGGATTGTTGGGTGCTGAAAGAGCCCGAGACAGAAGCAGCAAAGCATTGGGAACCTCAAACAAGATTAGCCCAGTTTACAACTCCTTGTACAAACAGATCTGCAACAGCGACCATTTGAACACCGACTGTCAACACAAACAGGCATGACCACAACACCCAGAAATATGGAACACAGAGGTATCCAAATGACAGAGTTTTCATGCTTTATTCTATGTGATTGATCGAGTATAACTAAGTATAATGAAGCAAGTAACTATGTTTTAAAGAAATCACAGCTCGCTGGTTTACTTTAAAGTTGAAAGTTTGCTACATGCTATTACTAAAAGTAGTAACTTCACTGGAATCAAACTGATATTTTCCACAAAATTCTGATTCAGATGCATAAGAAATTTGCAGAAAACAAAATTAAGCCTTTTTTAAATGACAGGTTCTTAAATATCCAAAATGCAGCTCAACCCTTAAATACTCAGATGTCTGCCTTTGCTGCTAACACACTGTATAACTCGAGGTGAACAGAAAATTATCTCAGTTCTTTATAACTTTTCTGAAAATAAACATTTAAAATCCTGAACCCTCAGCCACAACAGTTCAGCATCTAATGTAAAATACCTGTACTTAAAACATACCAAAGTTAGAGACTCCTTTCCTTGATAATGACAACTTCTCCACGACTGATCTCCCAACTGTTGGATTTTTCTTCTCTTAGTCTCAAATGCTTAATAGTTATTCACTCTATCAATACAAAACCTGCAGAACATTAGTTATAAAGGCTTTCTTCAGTTATTATAAGGTTTTCTTCAGTTAACCAGACAGTAAAATCCTCAGCTGGTACAAACAGATGCTGATTTGCAGCTAAACAGTAGATCAGAGTTTGGTTTTGATGGCAGTAAAGCCTATTTTTGTGGTTTCTAATGGTTTCTGTTGGAAACAACTTCTGTATTTTCACTGCCAGGATGTGATTCTGTACAGACAGGTATAGTCTGTTAATGAATTCTTCAAATCCTTTTGTTTACATTCTCTTCTTTGATTTTCTGCTGCTTAGTGATGAAATAAAACTGAATACAAGATGAAAAAGTCCCCTAAAAATTTGTATTGAGTAACAAAAATGAAAACTAAATTTTTATTTGCTTCTTGTGCATTTATCTTAGTAAGGTTATTACTACATTTTAATAGTTTTTTTAAAAATTCCTTATGATGATTTTCCTTGAGATTCTTCTGCATACACACACCTCCCTATCAGAAATCACTATAAAATCCTACTCTAAAATTGCCCAGTATTTGCTACTGGTTATACTGGCAAGGCTGTGTTTTCTCCTACCTTCATCTCACATCAGCCTGCACCAAAGTCCTGCTGGAGTTACAGAAACCACTGCTGAGAGCAACAGTGCCTGTGCTTCCTTCTCAAGTCACGAGACATCTGATATCCTGATGGAAAGGCACAGCACGAAGAGCACTTCAACACTGTAATTTTGCTATGAGAAAACATTTAAATATTTCCTTGGGGTTTTCAGTACAGCTTTGGGAGCAGCTGAAAGGTAAGACAATTGTGTGTGGCTCATTTATTCCTGTGTCAGAAATATTTTCGAACAACCACTGTAGCAATTATTTTACTGAGCTTAAGAAAAACTGTGATTTGGTGGCTTTTTCTTCCCAGACATAACTATGTAAAAATTAACAGCACCCAAATGCAGCTTTGTGGGAAATAGATTGGTATAATGGCTTTATAAAGGACTGAAGGATTTCATTACTGACCTCTGTGGAAGGAAACAATGGAGAGTTTTGGAAAAGCCTTTCCAGACTCCCATGTGATGTGCTCCACTTGCCTGATCTCCAACTAACAGTCACCCCCCCAGAGCTCTGCTACAGCTGCTCTTGATTTAACTTCTCTTTATTGGGAGCTATGTGAATTTGAATCATAGGACCACAGAATGGTTTGGGTTGGAAGGGAACAGAAAGCTCATCTGGTTCCAAACCCCTGCCACGGACAGGGACACCTTCCACTAGCCCAGGTTGCTCCAAGCCATGTCCAACCTGGCCTTGGACACTTCCAGGGCTGGGGCAGCCACAGCTTCTCTGGGCAACCTGTGCCAGGGCCTCCCCACCCTCACAGGGAATATTTTCTTCTTAATATCTAATCTAAACCTCTCCTCTTTTAGTTTAAAATTGTTCCCCTTGTCCTACTACTATCTAGCTCCCAGAAGACAGAATTTTGGCCAAGAATTATGATCCAATTCTTTATAATCTTTTACTGTCCTTGGAAGGAAATCATGCCAACATGCAAACCTGGTACTAATTATTTCTCCCCCTCCTCTGGTTGAGCTAAGCAGGTTCCCACAACACAAGGAAAAGCCAGTTCCTCACACCTTGCCCAGTTCTTTTTACCATGTGAATCTTTATTCACAAGGGTCTTGATGATCCTTGTGGGTCTCTTCAAACTCAGAATATTCTGTGATTCTAGTTCTATTAGGTTGAAAAAGAAACATTAGAGCACATGAACATGACAGCCAGTGCAATTAGCAGATCCTTGCAGCAGGGCTTCAGTCCTCTCTAAAGAAGGTGATCCAAAATCCCACACTGGGGCAATGACCAGCATGAGTTGTCTGATGCCCACAGTCATTCCCAGCTTATGTCCATGGTCGTTCCCGGCTGCTGTGGCACACGGGGACCTCACACCACTAGATGGCAATGCATAGTGGAAAAGGAATAATTTGGATTTTACACACCAAACACGGTGCGGGTGAAGCTGTGACAGCGCCAGAGTTTTCCTTGTGCAGAGCTACAGGCGCTCCTGGAGAAGGAATTACAAATCCTGCTTCACAATGGAGTAGGGATTTATTGTAATTTGGGACCTGAGTAAATGACTTAAGTGCAAGTACCCAGGGAGAAGGAGCAGTAAAACACTCACAGCAGAATCTGCTGGTGATTTGGCAGCTTTTGTCTTCATGAAGCAGCTTAAAACAAATCACTCCTTGATTTCTGTGCAGTTCTGTTATTATTGGATGCCTCAGTATCATCTGCAAACCACAAGAACATGTTTCACATTTATCAAAATTCTTTTTTTTTTTGATTTTTTAAATCTCTTCAGTTAGCACTATGAACAACTAATTAATTTGTATCCAGTTTTGCAACAAGTGGTACAAAGGAAAGACTAATTAAATGCTCACACTGGGTTATACAATTAGCCTTCAGAAGTTTTCTGTTTTACTATTAGAACTAGTGCTCAGGTTTTACCTATTTTTGTTTTTATTACTGAAGGAAATTTCCTTGGGATTACAGCTACACATGCAAATGCATCAAAAATAACATATTTTAAACTACACACACATTTCTAAAACCATTCAGGGGAATAAAGCAGCAAGTCTCATTCACGTTTCCCTCCAGGGGATTTTTTTAGAATCAGCTGTATTTGAAATATTTTTATTCTCTATAATGTTTTTTTCGGGTAGTGCCAGGAATCTCTTTCTGGGGAAGTTCTTTAGCAGTGTAAAATACTGCTTCATTAGTAAAATACTGTGTCTTACTTGAGACTTCTGAACAGCCTTGAAGCAACAACATTTGAAAGTCTTTCTAAACACAATTTTGGAACTGCAGCAGTACTTTAGGGTGAAATTAAGACCTGGATCTAAGGTACACCAAGCTCAGCACAAAGAGTTACCAAGTTCAATGGCCTTTGAATACCCAGAAGCAATAATCAGCTGCTCCACTTAATTAATTAGCTCTTGTTTCAGCCCCCTGAAATGGAAGAAAAGTATGATACAGTGAATACACTGATTTTCTCTAAAAGAGTGCAAAATTGAGGCCTCAGGGGGAAATATTGAGAGTATTTGGACTTAAATACTGCACCTAAAGTTGTAGACTGGGGTGTAGCAGGATCTGTCAGAAATGCCTAAATATTTTCGTCATATAAGTGAATTTCCTGAAATTTGGTCAAACACAGTCATTCCTAGGACGTTGGGTACTAATTGCATCTTTAGACAGTTTGAATTTGTCCCTCCACACATCTGAAAACTGGGATTTCCTAATGCTTTCCAACCACAGCAGCATCTTCATTTCAATGGCATCTTCACAGTCAGAGATCCTGTTTCTGGACTAGTTTGCTCCCAGTATTTGCTCAGGACAACAGCTTCCCTCAAAACATTTAATAAGTTGCAGAATATTTCTAGATTTCTAAAAATATTGACAACAGCAATCTATATTCTTGGATTGTCAGTCCTTGTAAGATAAACTTTCCATTTCTATGTTACTCTATAGTAGAATCTCCTGCTGCAGAATTTGGACACATCTGTGTATTTTTATAAAGAGCAAAAGGCCATGAGTAGGCTGCAGTGAGTGGGCAGTATAAACCTCTCAGGACTTAAAATCTAGTACAATTTTTGGAGGAAAAGGACTCCCAGAGCCAGATGCCCAAATTACCCATACTCTTTTAAAAGGTATGCAAATATTTCTTTTTGCTTTTCTTTGTTTTTTTTTTGTTGGGTTGTTTGCTGTTTTTTTTTTCTGGGGGGTATAAATGGTAATAAGATACTACTTTGTGTAACTACTTTGGGATCTGTTTCCTGGGAATTAACGCTTCTCTTCACAATTAGCATAAATAAGTGATTTTTGTACCAGGTAGTCCCAGCTCTAGTTACTAAGAACTTTGTGCTTTTAAAAATTAATTGGTAGATATTCCAAGTGCTGACTAGGGATTTGCACAACATTCATCCCAAGATTAATGGGAAGCACATGGTGAAAACTCCACAAATCACCTGGAAAATGTATCCTAAGAAGCAAGTGGATACCTGCTAAGGGACAGATCCTCTTTGCCTTCACGTGGGGAAATCCACTGGTATTGAGTGCACAGTTACTCCTGAGGAAGGATAATAAAATCCTCTTTGTCTTCCATCAAGTGGGAGAACTTTGAGAACCTTCACAGCCATTTTTCATTCTCTGAATTTGCTCCCAACATATTATTAGAAGTCTGCAGAAACATTTGGTGCTGGATAAGCCTTCCCAGTGCATTCAAAGTCATACTGGATGCACTGTAAGAAGCGATTTGGCCTTTTAAGAAAACCATCAGTTCAAAGTATTTTCAGCATAATCCAGGACACTAAATCACTAGTTAAATAGAAACATTTACTGACAGCTTGAGTACAAATGTTTTATTGTGAAGAGCAGCGAGTGTAATGACCAGAGCTGTAGCCTCTTGGTCTGGCTAAACAAGGTGGTGGCGCTGGTGGGGATATGTGATTAAAATGTCATTGCCAGGGCCAAGCTGGCAGCTAAAAAGAAAACAGGGAGAGTCCCCACCAGGCCTGGTAAAGCCTTGGAAGGGCTTTAATAGCCTCTCTCCATATGGGTCTAGCTGCAACAGACTTATTTACTCTTAAAAGGGCAAAAAGATCCATCAAAGTCAGTAATGCTGTTCTAGGGTTTGATCCACATATGGACCATTCACTGAAGAATTGGACTCAATGGGCCTTGTGGGTCCTTCCAGCCCAGAGTGTTCTCTGAAACCTGTGAAACTCCAATAAGATGGAAGATTATCAAAAACTGCTCCCAAATCTGTAAACCCCTCTCAAAGCTGGCTGAGCAAACCAGCCTCAACAGCAGAGGTGGCCACATCCAGGCTGAAACAAACTGTGCAACTGTTTGCTTTAATCCAGGCCAGACCAGCTTTAATTTCACTGGTTCCAGTGTCTGTGGTGGTGTCAGTGCAGCAGTCAGGGGTCACCAGGGACCCTCCTGGTTTGTATGGTCCCCTCCAGATCCCATGTTCCTGCAGTGCCTGTTGCCACTGAGTACCCAGGATATGGCAGTGGAGCTATAATTATGATTTTCTACATGTTATTTATTATACATATGATATGTAATTATGTATTATATATTATAATATATACTTATATATTTATATTATATATAGATTTATAGGTACAGATTTAGATACTTATATAGTTATATAGTAATGATATAATAAACTACCTCCCTTGGAGCAGATCCAAATCTCAGTTACTGTCCTGTTAATCAAATTGCAAATATTTTCATTAGTTAGCAGTTTAGTATTAAAAAAAATAAAAATAGAAAACTAATTCTGTGTTCAATGTCTTTATTTTTATTCTGCCCTGCTCTTTTCATTCTTCAAGCTTCTGCTTGCTCATTGCTACTCTTCTGCAATAATCTCATTGGTGTTGGGCCTCATTTCACAGCTTCTTACCAAGTATCGAAGCTGGCCAGGAAAAAAAAAAGACCCAACCCACTATCCCATCCCAAACCTTGCAGAGTTGTTTCTCCACTTTGTAGCTCAGTGTCATGGACAGGCTGCAGAAGCCTGATGGAATCATTTTGCAGCCCAAATTCAGGAGTTTACTACACGTGAAATGGCAGGTCAGTGATCCTGACAGCCAGTCTCCATTTTTCTTAAGGAAAAAGAACTGTACCATAATCCAGGGTAAAAGGAAACGAACCAGTTTATGTGTTCTGAGGTTTATGGACTGTGAAATCTTTGGAGAGAGGTGTTGGAGAAATTCAGACAAGTGCCTCCAGGTACCCTGGTGCTCTGCATTTGATGCCAGCAGGACCTTTCCCTGAAAAAAATGCCCAAAAGAGCTCATCCTTTGCTGAGCAGAAAAGAGATATGACAGTGTTATAATTATAATTATAATTACAGCCAAAGGCTCATAGCAGAAACAAGGTTCTATTATGGCTCAGCTGAATGATACAATATTGTATTACACATTCAAATATTTAAAAGGGAAAGGAGAGGGGTTTTTTGCTAACAATCTGTTTTTATTATTTCAACTCTTTATTTTCTCTTTAGCTTTCAAAATGATAACTGTGATACTATACACGTACTTAAAAGGAAGAAGAAGTGGCCACTAGTGCATGTAAAATCCCACTGGTGTTCTCCTTCCTGCATCAACTTTTAATACTATTGGGACCAGAGTGAAATAGTGAATGTTGTGCTAGTTAATAAAAAATTACAGAGTTGAGGAAAGAAAAAAAGTAAATCAGCTCAGGTGGAAAAAAACGTATAAAATTCTGTATGCACAGACCCTTTTGTAGTTATTTACTGAGTATTTAGAGATGCTACTATTATATATTATTATTATATATTACTATTATATCTTGTTTTGGAATGGTCCTATATATAGCACACCACTACAGGATGCTTGCACTACCTCTTCAGTATTGTTAAGCTGTACTTCATTTTACTGCCATTAACAATGAGCAGACACGCCCTGCTATAAAACACTTCCATTACCCAATTTTCCAGGAACCAGAGTTGAGAAAAAGTGCAAGAAGGTAAGGCCTGTTTAACTCAATTCACGAGATTATCCGTTGTGTGCTGTGTGATGAGGGAGTTGCCATGATCAGTTCACCTTTTTGTTGAAAAAACCTCGATTAGCAAGCAAGAAAGTATGCACTGAGCTGTCAGCTGGGACAGTGAGGCTCCCTCGGGGCAGCCTTGCCTCCCATGCTTCCCTCCACACCAGAATTCCTTCTTAATCCTCAAAGTTGGAGCATTGAAGCAAACCCCATTTCTTCCTTAATTGATTCTACAACATATTGTCAAAAAAAAAAAAAAAAATGAACCAGCCCCTTTAATGGTTCTTTAAATCTGGGGTTAAATTATGTTTAACTAAATGCAATTTAGGCAAACGTGATAAGCTGCAGGTTAAACTTCCATTTTAATGAATGGGAGATTGCAAACCAAATCACCCCAGTGAGAATGGGCAAACCTGGAAAGAAACCAGAGAAAACCCATCAGAAATGCTGTTTTCTCTCACAGCTGAAGACTTGCTTTTTTAGTTTTTATCAGCTACAAAGTGTGACCAGTGTAATTTATTTGACTGAATAAAAGGGCATGAGTAGTTAAAAGGGAAATGTGCTCCAGGATGAAATGCCTTAGAGATTTCAATATTCTTTACAAGTAATATAAGTGCTAAAGCACCAAAACTAATGTCTCAGTTTCCAGATGGTGTGATGGCAACTGACTACTTAGTGCAAGAGATGTACAACTTTAAAGTAGGAAATAAAATTCAGAGACGTCCCTTTAGGATACCACCGAAACAACAAGCCTCAGCACTTTATATTGGATCACTTTAATCAAAAGGGTGTTTTTATGCTTTTGACTCAGTTTGGATAGGTCTGATATCTGCCTACATATATTCCCCAAGAGATAGTCTTGGTCTAGTGGGAGGTGCCCCTGCCCATGGCAGTGGGTTGGAACTGGATGATTCTTAAGATCCCTTCCAACCCAAACCATCCTGTGATTCTGTGATTCTATGAAATTTCAGAAGTATTTGGGTCAGATCCATTAACAGAAGATCCATTCTGAACCATGAGTACATCTGTGCTTCAGTTTGTAAGCACAGACATGCAAGCACTGATAGGCCAAGTTTCAGAATTGAAAGATAAACCTTTCTTGAAGTTCATAGGAGGGAAAACAAATCATGTGAAAAATACCAAACTGAATATAAAGGACTGGATTTTACAACTTTTGATTGCAAAAATGGTGCCTGGTGTAAGACTCATTTGCAAAGCCAAAAGCTGTCCATGAGCTGCCAGTGTATCTCTACTAATTCCAGATTACAACCCCATTTGTTACTTAAAATAATTTAAGAAAAACTTAGACACGGTAAATGTGCAGAAAACCAAACATCTCCAGCAATCACTGCTGGATCCCTGTTGCTGTCTGTGACAAGTTGCTCCTCCTGCCCATTCTCCCACCACCCCCCATGGATTCCTTCCCAGCTCCCCTGCTTTAGCTACGTCACCACGTCCTCCATCCACTGCAGGTGCCAGGGGGAACTTTGACTTAGTCTTCTTTCAGCACTTCTCTTTGGACCTTTTTTCCAACCTGGAAACTTGCACATGCTTTAGTCTAGACATGAATAGCTGTCTGTTTTTGCTCCTCAGACAGCATCTTTTCACAGTAACTTCTCTCATTATAGCTGAAAGTGGAGCCACAATATTTACCAGTGGGGAAATGGAGGAAAAACACCACCACTTTGGCAGTCCCCAGCCTCTACTTCCCTGGCTATCCATCCCTTCCCCAGATTGTGGTGGTGCCACAGAGGGTGCCACTGTAGGGAAGAGGATGCTTTGCTTCTGCAGCACGGCCCCCAGTGATTCCTGCTGGAATCCCTGGCTGCCACCAGAACAGGGGAGGCTGGGATGTTCTCTGAGGGACAGCCCTGTCCTGCCACATTAGCACCGTGAAATCAGGAGTTTGAGGCAAACTTGGTGCCTTGGTACCACCTTCTCACCCTATCCATGCACCCAGTGTGGTCCTGAGGCTGCTGCAAGGCAAGGTCATCTTATTCCTGCCCTTCTCTGGGCCCTGGCTCGCCACTGAAACAGAGCAGCTGCCAACCAAGGTCTTAGCGTGCTGAAAGAAGTTAAAAACTATTACTAATGATACTCCATTTTTTTTCCTCTGGCTGATTTCTAGGATGTCAGGATAAGTACATTCCATCCCAAATGTACCGTCTCTGAAGGGCTGCTGAATTCCTCCTTCAAGCCTGGCTCTGTTCATCACTCAGTACCCAGCCTGTGCCTCCAGCCCAGGCCATGTTACTGCTCACGGTTCATGAGCACTAACACAGATTTTGTTTGAAAAGCCACACGTTAGCAAACCACAGTTATTTGCAAGCCTGGCCCAGGGCTAGTGTCAGACATCAACACATAGGCAGCACAGATATTTTATTTAATTAAGTCATGCCATCTGGGCCAACAATGAAGGCACTCATACACTTCGCCCTTGCTTTCAGACTGTGTAGAGCTCTGATCCCCCCAAAATTGTTCTAAAAGCCAAATCTCCAGGGAACTGAAAGAACACTTTCAGCTGTTACTTGCATTAGACTGAATTTCTGCTGCAACATGCTCAGGATTTTTCCTATCTTAATAAAGCCAATCAGATTTATGTGCCTTAGTTTCATCCAAACGCTGCGTCCACCGTGCAGGAAATTACTAATGAGAAGCTAAAAGGCCTATGCTAAATATAGTACATGTGTGCAGCACCACAGAGCCACCAACATTACTCTGCCAAAGGTTATTTGCTATGAAAAACAAAGGTAGCACCAAACAGCCAAGCATTAGACACGGGGAGTTGCTACTCATGCCCTGTAGGCTTTCCAGACCTGTGTCATTACTACCCCTGTCTACGGACTCTCCCTACAAAAATGATCCTTTCTTCCAAATTGGAGGTTTCCTAATACACCCACAATGAAGAGAAATCAACTCAAAATATTTTGGGGCAAATGTGAGGTGAGGTCTTCAGAAAGGAGAAATGCTTAAAGTATGTTAAGTTTTCTGACTTAGTTTTGGGGCTCAAAGAAATTGTAGAATCATAGAATCACAGCATGGTCTCAGTTGGAAGGGACTTTAAAAGTCAGCTCATTCCAACCTCTAGGCCGTGGGCAGGGACACCTCCCAGTAGACCAGGTTGCTCCAAACCCTGTCCAACATGGTCTTGAACACTTCCAGGGATGGGGAGCCCACAACCTCTCTGAACCTGTGCCGGTGCCTCACCACCCTTACAGTCAAGAATTTATTCCTAATATCCAACCTAAACCTTTCTTCCTTCAGTGTAAGACCATAAGCCCTTGTCCTATCACTACCTGCCCTCCTGAAAAGTCCCCCCCCAACCTTCTGCTGAGCTCAACACAGGGAAAAATCCAAACTCAGGAAAAAAATTCTGTATTCTCCAGCACCATTTGTGCCGTGGTCTGAACTAAATACAGCCACACACAAACCTCTCTCCTGTTAAATCGTGATGGGCAGACTGAGCTCTGGAACTCCAACACCTGCAAGCTTTGAGAACACTCCTAGCACCAAAGGCACAATGCACAGGCAGACACTGAGCACCTGCAGACTGTTCAGGTGATTCTTAATTGCCCTTTCTCCAGACTGTGGCATTTCCACCCTGTTTGTGGGGAATTTACTGCTCCTTCTCAGGGACGGGTGGTGTGGGTAACACCAGAGCACCACACTGACCCAGAGTTATGGTACGTGATTACAGTGTGACTCACAAATGCTTAAAATTAATTAAACTGTTTCAATTACCTGACCAAAGTATTTTAGCAAAGTTTAATAACTTTAACTGGGACGCAGACTTGAGTCAGAAGTAATTAAGTCATTATGCACACATACACCCCCTTTACTTGATATAGGGAAGATTTTATCATGCAAATCAAGTTAAATAGGAACTGAAGTGTTTTGCTGAATTGAGGCCTAAGCCCATGGAAATACAATTTCTGCTCACTGTATTAAACAGCATAAGGTATTACTTAGCATATCTGTAATATTCAGCTTTTCAAAGTTCTAGAAGGACATGTTCACCAAGTTTTTGTGAGGTAAGGAAGCAGAGAACACAAGCTATGATCAAAGTATCATTATGTCACACTGTAATTGCTGGATCTCTGGGAAGCCACCCAAGTCTTTGCACTTCCCAGTTATGATTTACATCTGACTCCATTAAACAATTGATTGTAACACACATGTATTTCAGCACCACAAAGCCCCCGTCTCCATGTTATTAAAAACAAAAATCAACCCCTCTATCCTGGGAAATGGCATCACAGAACGTTTTCAAGGGAACGAGTATTTTTACATCCCTATTTTCCAAGTTTCTGTATTTAGCAATGCTGGGCAGAAAGTCAAACATTTCCTTTTTGCTGGAGCAGATGCAAACTGCTGAAACTTCTCACGCTCTTGCTACCACCTTACATTAAGGGAGCAAGAGTAAGTGCTCTAAGTACTGCAAAAATATCCACGTCAGAGACATGAGGAGCAGATGGACTCTCCAGTCAAGCACTACTTATTACCATCAGTGATAAGCACTTGGGGCTCAAGGACACCTGCAAATTAATTTCTTTAGCATCAGGCATATCTGGGCTACCATGAGCTGCCTATTAGTCTGTTATTATGGCTTGTACTATTTATGAACAATTTTAATGGATCCAAAAGAAGTGTAGCAGCAGAGGTCACTGTGAAGTATTCCACTGATGTACTTGATGCTCTTTGTCTGTGCTTCCAAAAATACAATCACACTGTTTTAGCATAGCTGGTTTATGTAGTAACGAGCGTAGGAATATCAAGCAGTAATGAAGATGTTGTACAGAACAGCAAAACACGCCGGGGAAATTAAAGTATTGGAATGTGCTTTAGTGTGTCAGCTGATAAATCAAAAAGAAAGGCCAGCATTGTTATTAGCAATTGGTTAAAAAAAAGAATAGAACCACTTAAGGCCAAACATTCAGAAAGTGTTCAAAATAAGGCAGTTCAAGAATGGCCTCTAAATATTTTAGAAAATATTTATGAGGATATGAATATTCTTATAAAGGTAAAAGTAATTTAGGTTTGTTAAGGATGGAAAAATCAAATTTTGACTTATCTACTCAAATTTAAAGTATTATCCAGTAAGTTCTAGACATTATTCAAGTTCAGTTTTCTAAAAAAACAGAATTTGGACTGCTAAGTAAGCACAGGCTTGGGGGAAAAAATTGAAGTTGGGAATATTAGGAAATAGCCTATTTGGGTAAATAGGAACTCTCCATATTTACACATGGCCTGACTGGGAATGAAACCAAAGCAGTCCCTCTCTTACGTGTGTCACAAGGAACTCATATATGTGATATATAAAGCCAGTATTGCATTTATTGTATGTGCAAGGCAGTTCACAGCTGTGGCTCCCAAGTTTAGAAGGCTGAGCGCAAAGAACAAGTTTCGTGGCAGTGAGACAGAAGGGGTTCAATTTTTCCAATTTTAAAAGTAATTCTGAGGACTTCAAATGTCCCTTGAAGGTGCTGGAGGTCCCTGGTTGCCTGTCCCAAGGAGCTCAGTGAGGCAGAAGCCCTGTTTTGCCGTGGTGCCAGGACTCAGGATCTGGTCAGCCGGAAGATTCTCTGTCGTTGACACAGAAGACAAAGCAGACGAGGAGCAATGGCCAGAAACCAGAGCGAAATGTTTGGCAACATTGTAGGAAAACATTTTGAGAAAGGACAACTGGACAGTGAGCAGAGAGACAGGGAAAGGGCTGTTGTGGCAGCAACATGTGGGTGAGGCACGGAAGTGTCCTTAGAGACACTGGAAAACATCAGTAAAGAAATCTTCCTAAGGGGGAATGTGGGGTATTGTACATCTCTTGTAGGGTTTGTACAGCTGGGCTTTAGAAAGTGCAGCTGTGGTACACAGGCCATTTAATTTTTGAAGTGAAGGATGGAACGATTGTCAGGATTTTGCTCAATTTATGAACAATTTGAAGAGCTGGAGGAATTATTGACATGAGAATGGCAATTTCTACATCCACACTCCGAGGAGTTGTGTTGGCCATCCAGAGCAGGGATGTGTGAGCAGGTAGGAACTGAAGACAAAGATCAGAGAACGCTGAGCTGAAAACCAGCCTGGACACAGGCACAGCCTGAAGTCCACCCTGTTCAAATTGAGCATCTTGAGTTCAGTGGGACTTTAAAAGGTGCCTGAGATGCTTTACTGATTGGGATTAACATGTTGTACAATGTAAAAGCAATAGCTTCACAATGACAAAGGTCCACTCTTTGTCTCAGACTTTTTTGGCACCTGGGGCTGCTTACTTTGGACTGTGACATGACATTTACAGGCAAACTTGCCCTCATTCTTAGGTTTTATCCATTTCAGTAGGAGGACAGATATAGGGCATAAATTCACATGTGAGTTTGGAACATTAAATCCTGTCCACAAGCAACAAGATTTCAACCAAACATGAAAAAGAATTATTTTCTCACTGCTCACAAGCCCTTGCTAAGGATGCTTCAATTCCATGGCCCTTGTAAAGCAGCTCATGTCAAAATCTGTAGTTTCTTACTGCTCTAAGGGCAATTTCTCAGCTTTTTCTTTTGGAAACAGAGGAGCAGTGAAAAGGAAGGGAACTCTGTGAAGGAAAAGTTACTCCATTCTACACCTTTAGGCAAAAAATTATCCACAAAAGTTTGTCAAAGCAAGTCAGGCTAAAAGCTCAACATCAGTTCCTCACCCTCCAACTCCAATATTAAAGGATGTTGCTTTGTCCCATTTCAGGACTCTGATAACTGACAGAGCTATTGAAGATCAACTTTTTCTTTTTGGCCTTTAAATTCTCCAGTGCTTAACAATTGCTAAGATGAGGAGCATCTCTCTCAAAAAAACTTATATGAAGGAAAGAAAATGATCCTGTTGTAAATCTAAATTTGGGGTTCATATTTTTGTGGATTGTGAAGTGGCATCAGCCATTGGTGGAATTTTTAATTTAATTGCTCCTAAACTTCAGACAGTTATTTAAAGTCACTGAGCACAAGTGTTTGTATACAACCACATATACATCTCTCTGTGCATTTATATGCTATATCACAGTATCTAAGTATCTATAAGCACACGAAAGTATCTATGTGTACAGGCACATAGATATTTTAGATACCTGTGAGCACTGAGCCTCCTCACTCCCTTGAAAACATAACAAACCCCTTACTGATGGGAACTGATCAATATTTCTGCCCAATCACTTTTGGGTCTGGGCTTCCAAACAGGTGTCAGGATGGTAGAAAGGCCCTGCACTGTTTTCTGACCCCAGACCAGAATACACAGTTAAAAAATGCCAAAGGTCAAGAATCAGCATTTAATGCTATTTATTTCCAGCAAAATTACGTCCGCCTGCCTCTAAAATAGGCTTTTCCTAAATTTTCCTCCTGCTGTTTCACCTGATTGGATTAATCTGTTTTCCACTCAATGGAATGAACTAGCTGTGTGACAAAGTGGTGAACAAATCCCAAACAGAATATAAAATTAAATATAAATTACTTGGGAGTATGTTACAGCAAAGGATAAAAATACATAATTCTATCAACGAAAAGAGTTGACTGTCAAAAATCCAACACACAAAGTATATATGAAATACACAATCTGGTTTTTTTGTGTTTGAAAAATTACATTAATCCTTTTAGTGAATTTTTTTAACGTGTGGAGTACATTAGTCTGGATTAACGGATGGTGTTTATCATACTTTGTATTGTGGTTTCAGGAAATAGTCTGGCAATGCTGGGTTTCTACAAATGGATTTAAAATTAATCAACATCTATTTATGAGAAAGTTTAAACCATTATTAATACACTGTAAATACAGATCTCCTTAGAGCTGACCCCAAGTGTCTACCATCTGCTCAACTGTTGTAATCACATTTTTAAAGAGCATGGTCATACATAATGATTCTTCTCAGGAAAGAGCATCCCTAAGTACATCAGCAACATTTTAAATTCCACTTGTGCAATGCAATAATTTCCTACTGCCCTTTGTTAAGGAAAAAAGCAAATGGTAGTGACTAAAAGCCAGTCAAGCAACCCTTGATTTGTTTTCAGGGCTGCACGGGTGATGCTTTTTATTTATTTTTAGAAAAAACAACCAAAAAATGTAGCTCTCATAACATTTTTTTAAATTAAATGCAAGTATTCTCACTGGTTTAGCTAAAGCAGCCCTGATGTTAATATAGGCACAGATAATAACTCCAAACACAAACGTTGTGGTAACTTTGGATACATTATATGCCTGAATTAAAGCACAGTTTTAGCAAAGGCAGCTGAACAAAGCAATTTAATTTGGAGTAGTCCAAAAATCCTTTCTAATCCTCATGACATCGTTCCAAGTTAATAAACAAGATATGAGGCATTGGTTTCCAACTAATCTATTGGACACAGGGAGAACACATCCCACACTCCCAGCATTTACACACCCAGGACATCCACGCTCTCCTTGTAGGACACTTCACGTCTTTTTATGGGATGAGTGGGACAGAGAAGGGAAGGAAGAACAAGTCCCACAGGTTTCCACGTTTCCATGGTGCTTTTAAACACAGCTCCCAGTGGGAGAGGAGGTTCCTCCAGTCAAAGAGGAGCTGCTTTACATGAAACCACCTTCAAGCCATTCCCCTCCCGCATCCACTTTGAGCTACTGAAACAAACTCACTCCACTTGTCTGTGAACAAAGGAAAGACACATATTCAAAATTTTCTAAAACCTGGTACACACTTTTCCCCTACTGCGCATTTTTTCAGCTAACTCATCAAAGCCAGAACTACACAGAGATAATTTAATAATTGTCATCAGAATTTTTCCTGTGAAATCAGCAGCAAATGCAACCAGGACAAATGCTGACCTGCTGTTGTGAAGGGTCCATCTTTTATTCCTTGCTGGAACTTCATAATTCATTCAAAGACTTTTTTTTTTTTTTTTTTTCCAACCAGATTATCAGCAGATGTGGAATGCCATTGGTTAAATGGTATTTTGGTGATTTATCCAAAAAAACCCCAAGGTAAAATCTTGGAGTTTTTTGGGACAACTGCAAGGAATTTTGGAGGAGACTCTTAAAATATCTGTAACACTGGTATTTTGGAAGAACATCAAAAAACAAACCAATCAAACAAACAAAAAGACACAAATATAGGGAAAACTTCTGTCTCCCACCTCTGTCTCAAAAGCCTTCTGTGTTTGTGTATCTACTTTTTACCCTCCGAGTTTGGAAATGATGTTTCATTATTTTGAACCTGGAATTGGGTCCCAGAATGTAGCTCAGAACCACAGGAACTCTTTCTGTGCTCAAGTTCTGAGTTTTGGACTCATTCTGTTGGACTCTGTGGAGCTTGACTACAATGTATTGTTTGTTCTTGATGAAGAAAACCAAGAGGGAATGGTGCACCTCTCCTCCCATCCCACCTACTGTTTATATCCCATTTTTAGCAGTAACTACCTCTCCCTTGGAGATTTCAGGAAAGATTTTGGTGTTTTTTAAAAATCCAACACATTGTTGAGTTGCTGAGTGAAGAAATTGCCATTTCAGAGAAAGTTTGTAACTTCAACAAATAATTTCGTGTTTGTATTTTATTTTAAAAGCATTTTTATTGGAAGGAAGTTATGCATGTTTTATTCAACACAGTGATACACCTGGAGTAGCCAAAGTTCTTGTATGATATTTCCATTAGTGTTCTTATATGAATCTTAGTCTTATGGATAAATGAAATCACTACCACTAAATCAATTGAGAAATTATTCTGGGTTTAATGTGTTAAACTTCCTTTAACAGTGTTGGGTGAATGGTTGAATTCAACAATATTAGAGGTCTTTTCCAACCTAAGAGTCTATGACCCTTCAAATGCTACTAGAACTAAACACGTTTATAATTGTGCCAACTAAAACAAACAAACAAAAAACCCCAGGAGTTTCAATAACTCCAATCCCAATAAAATGCAGAGTTTTTCATCTGTAAGTCACGAAGTCAAACCCATCATCAGCCAGTACCACCAGAAAACCATTCTCATAGGATGCTTTTGTAACAGTCCAACATGAAACAATTTTATTGTCATTGCAGTTCTGCAGGGTCTGCTGAGCTTGCTCCAAAATAACTCAACATCCCCATGTTGATGGATGAGGCTTGATTTCACACAAACAAATGGACTCCTCCAATCCCCCACAATACCCACAATTTCCAGAGAACATGGAAAAGAAGTTTCACAGGTCATGAAGCTGTTGTTGTGTGGACAAGTCACTTCAGCAAAGACCCCTCTGACTGTGCAACTCACCAATGAGCCCTAAAAATGATGGCTTTGAAATGAATTGGACATCTTGAACACAGGGGAGGACATGGAGAAATGCACATTCATTGCAGTCACTCAGGTCTGTTACCACTTTGTCTTGTGAAGAAGTGGTTGGACATCTAAAATCCATGTTGTCTGCAGTGACAGGGCTTGTGTTACTGCTCCGTGGCTTAGCAGGATTCACTGGAATTCAGCAGGGAAAACAGATGGGAATGGACATAACTTGAGCAAAGCCCTCTGAAATGCTACCAGCAGGCTGTGATTATGCCATTACTGCAGCTGAGGACTCCAGTAATGGCTGGAGCAGCCTTCACTTCCCAGGTTACTTCCAGAACAGTAATCAAGGACTCATTTTCAGCCATGAAGGAAATCCAAATGAATTACTCTTTCACAATGGGCACAAATTTACGTCTGTGGAATCTGCTGAATTCCCAAAAGGGGGAATTATTAGTTACAGACATTCTCCTGTCTATCAGCATCAAGCCAGTGGATGATGAAAATGTTTCAGCAAGACTTTGAAAGCTCCTTTGCACGTTGCTGCCCCACAAATAAAGCCGTGGAGCGATTTGCTTGGCTGTCCTTTGCAAACGTAACAGAAATTTGCCCAGCAGCCAAATCCAGATGTCTCCCAGAACTGTTGCAAGGAAATACTTTACAGACAAAGTTCTGGTTACCAAGAAAACCACTGGGCTTGCACAGTAAAACTCACGGGAGAAAACCTGCAGGACAATGTTGATAAAAAAAAAGCCAAGACCAACGCATGTCGATGCAGGGAGTGGGTAAAGCTGTTGTGTGATTTTACTCTGTGCCTTACAATAATTCTGTATTTATTAAAACAAAAATGCTTTTGTCCAATAGAAATCACCTTTCTGCATAGTTATTTCTGAGGAAAAAAATACACAGCTTTTTTTCACCTGTCCCCCCAAAGGTTTGCAATTCTCAGCTGACTTTGGCAACGTCAGACATTTGTTCACTGTGTGCTTTTGGGAGTGGATTGACAATGTTTGTGGTTTCTGTGCCATCTGAATCCCTGCAGCCATGTGCTACCTGACCAAGCTGTGAAAGCACAACATCCTGGGTGCTTTCCTCTGCACTGAAATGCTTTGAGAACATCTGTTTGCAAAGCTGATAATTTTGCACAAAATGAGCCAAAAGTGCTCTGCAGAGGGTGACAAATGCACTGACAATGGAAGGGCTCTGACAGCAACTCCCAACGTCCAGGAAAATTTTCATTCAGTGGACACATTCAATTCAAATTTGTGGCTACTGTATTCATGTGTTCTGTTAATAAACATAACTAATTGCACTAATACCTTGGTAATTGTGGCCATTAAAAAATGGCAGACAAATATGCTTTCACAGACAGGTTTATTTATGTCCTTTGCTTCTCAGCAGGATCTTTTTATTATTCACAGCTATTCTCAATTTAGTGCAGAAAATAAACTACTCTAAACTGTTCATTCCTCTAATGAACCCAGTACAACACTTATTTTTAATAAAATTCAGAATATAGGACTGTTAATCAAGGATTAGAATTTACATCTATTGAAATTTGAAGAAACATCTGCCCTCCTGAGCTCTTTCTAGGAAAAGATCACCAATTCTTGCCCCAAAATAATTGGTTTTATTACATTAGTTGCCAGGCCTACAGTCACATTTCCCATGTGCAAGTTGAAACCACATTGATCATATTCCCTGATTCTATTAATTTCATAATGAAATATATTAAAAATATCTCTACCTAATATAGTTTTGTATTATATTTTATTATTATCTCTTGTAGTCTTTATTATAATATTTATTAGAATATGATATATAATATTTTCTAATTATCTGGAAGCAATTGTCAGGTTGTCTGACACGTGGGAAATATTTAGCCAAGTTTGCTATATTAATAAAAAAATTAATGCTTCAAAAATCACAAATACCTAAGGGTTGTATTATTTGGGAACAATGTAGAGACATCTCAGTTTTCTTTTTAAATAAGAAACTTAAGAAATTAAACAAACCCATCTTTAGTGTCTTTATTTGCTGTTGTTCAAAATCCAGTTCGTCCTGAAAAATGTTCTGGGAAACTTCAGTCTGGATACACCATCCTGACAATATTTCTCTTTGCCAGTTGCCCTCAGGAATTTCTATGATTCTTCATTTTCAGGAACGTGAGTAGAGAAACCGTTTTTCAATGGAAATTTCTGGGCTCTCAGGCACTTAGCAGGGATTGGATATTGCAGACAGACCTCAATGGGTCTTTTTTGAGCTAATAGCAAATCTTTAAAATCCACAGCTTCAAGGAGAAAAAAAATATTTCCAGCCACGTATTTGGCTTTCTCTGTGTAGCTGCACTCAGACAACCTTCCCCACAAACCGCTCTGCAGTTGGACACCACAGAGCCAGGAATCCAAACAGCACCAGCAGAACCAGCTCCTCAGTGATGCCACAGGACTCTTTTAGCATCAATACCACGGGGAATTGCTCAGCACTCCCGAAGATGTCAGAGGTGGACAACAAGCTGGCTCAGCAGGAGATCCTAAACCTCCCCTGACACAACTTCAGGCCATTCCCTCGGGTTCTGATCAGTGACGGGACCCCAGGGAATGGCTGGAGCTGTGCCAGGGCAGGCTCAGGTTGGATCTCAGCAAAAGGTTCTTCCCCCAGAGGCTGGTTGGGCACTGCCCAGGCTCCCCAGGGCAGTGGGCACAGCCCCAAGGCTGCCAGAGCTCCAGGAGGGTTTGGCTGATCCTCTGGGGCACAGGGGGTGACTCTTGGGGATGGACCTGTGCAGGGCCAGGGGTTGGACTGGATGATGTTTGTGGGTCCCTTCCAGCTCAACATATTCTGTGACTCTGATTCTGTGATTCTGTGTTCTGTGAGATGGGCTCTGCCTGGCAGAATAGAACTAGCTGAAGCACCAGGTGCCATTTCTGGCTGGACGGTGCCCACATGCAGGACCAGGGGCCATGAGAAGGCTGGAGAGACATGACAGCAAGGACAGAGAACAAACATGAGCTTGACTGATGGGTGGAAGAACTTGAGAGCATAATTGAGAGCTGAAGAGACAGCTCTACTGTCAGGAGTTATTATTTTCTACCATATTTGATTTAATAGTCAAGGAGGGCTTTCTGCTTCTGGTAACACCTTCATCTTACATATGCCATCTTTCCTTGCCTGCTTGATCCAAGCTAGGCATGAAATCACAGAATCACAGGATATCCTGAGTTGGAAGGGACCCACAAGGATCATCCAGTCCAACCCTGGCCCTACACAGGCCCATCCCCAAGAGTCACCCCCTGTGCCCCAGAGGATCAGCCAAACCCTCCTGGAGCTCTGGCAGCCTTGGGGCTGTGCCCACTGCCCTGGGGAGCCTGGGCAGTGCCCAACCAGCCTCTGGGGGAAGAACCTTTTGATGAGATCCAACGTGAGCCTGCCCTGACACAGCTCCAGCCATTCCCTGGGTTCTGTCCCTGGTCCCCCCAGAGCAGAGCTCAGTCCCTGCCCCTCCTCTACCCCTAACACAAAAGCTGCAGTTTGCTGCATCAAGGCAGAGAACAACCTGCCCCGGTCTTAGATGTGCAGATGTGTGGATATACCTTAAAAGATAAAAAACCAACAATAACACTGTCAGATTGCAAGCATTGAACAAGAGCTTCTTCCAGGATGATTCTGTTGCCACATCAGGGGACATGTAGATCTCACTGTAGTGTTGGGCCATCAAGTTCCCCATGTCAAGGGAGCAGCCATTACTTCCTCACACACTTGTTTCAAGGAACAGGCAGGTCCTAGTTTATAAAAAGGTAATTCCTGTCTGTAGTAAATACTGAGATCTGTAATTCTCCTGCTAAACACAAATTCTTGCAATAGTAAGCATTTCAGAAATTCTAACTCTAGAATATCACTATAGTTACATTATCTCAGGCAGCTCTGCTCTCTGATAACAGCTGATATCACCTGCTTAGGTAACATCATGTGATCAAAGTAATTAAAATTGAAATAATACAGGTGCCAGCTTTTCAACTGACAGACAAACTTCTGGGATCATGAAAGAGTAAAATTAGGTCCTTAAGAAACCTCTCCCTTACTTGACTTTATTTACTCAGGATTGCATTTAACAGTCTTGGAAGACTGAAAATCAATGATGCAGAAAGCACTTGGCAATTTATTTTGTAAAAATCTTCTAAACAGTTTTTGGGAGCCACAGTTGGATATCCAGCAGAAATTAAATGAAATTTATACTTTAGAGTTAGGAAGGACCAGCTTATAAAAAATAGCTGATGGTACCTTTAAAAATTTCTCTAACTGTCACATGCTGATTCATACTTATTTTTATGAAATGCTTTTAAGCATAATATTCAATATTTCATTATGGAATGCCCTGTTTCTTTCTTAAAATAAGTCATTTATTTATCTATGATTTCTGCATTTATGTGTATGATTTATCATGCACTGCACAGATGAAAGAATTCCACACCCCTTTCCTGTACCAGATGGACTCAGTTCCAGTAATTGCTATTTCAGGTTGGTTACTTTTTTACCTTCATTTTGCTGCAGGATAAATGAAAACACAGAGTATGGTGGAAAATGGAATTGGGCCTGATGAATCAAATATTAATTTACTGAACACTGCAGGAGAAGAAGCTTCGTTAGTGCATATCAAGAGCAAGAATTTAATATTACTTGAGAAGAGGTTTAAAATGGGAAATGAAGCCATTTGAGAAGCAAAATGAATATTAACTGCTATGTCATTACTCTGGTGCTTATTCTAATTTTACAAAGGTGTTCACGTAAAATATCAGCTGGAACACCCAACTGCCTGTGGCAGATGGATGATATTTGTGTGTTTATGGTGACATCCTGCCACTGGTATTAAACCCAGCAGGGCTGAGGGGGTTAATACATTCCTTATTTCCTTCAGGAGGGAGGCCTGGGTTCAGATTCAGTTCAAGTCACAAGTGAAAATGCATTTGGTGGTCTCGAAGCAAAACACATTTGTCTGTGTGCTACAAAACCACGGCGTAATTTGGCTGCTCCATTGGCTGTTCCTGCTCTGGAGAGCAGGGCTGGGAGAGCTGGAATGCTGCAGGTCAGCAGTGCCAAGGGAAAATGTGGGAAAACATCAGCACCTACGGATCTCATAGGGGTACCAGGCTCACCTCCACTGCACCAGGAATCTCCGCCTTACTAATTAACCAGAAAATAAATCACCTTTTCCAGGTGAAATACAGAAGAGCTCGTGCTCTTTGCAAGATTCTGCTTCCTTTCTGAAGGTTTTGGAAAGGTTTTCTGGCTGAAACACTCAGGTTTTTCAGAATGTCTTTGAAAAGGCATTTTAAAAATGTAAAAACAAATAATCAAAAGGTGAAATTCTGATGGTGGTGTTTTTACTTCGGCTTTTTCATTAATTTTAATGAGCTCAGGATTTCATTTTTATTTCGTTTTCAATTTTAGTTTGTCACATTTTCCATGCAGGGTCTCTATTACTCCAAATTGATACAAGATATAGCAAGCAAAGAGGAAAGTAGTGATTTTCCATTAAAAAGTGTTTCAAGAAACTGCTCTAAGTATGTATTAAAAATAAGAATAACTGTGGAAAATATTATATTATTAAAAATTATTGCAAGAATAATACAATAATATAAAATATTAAATATTAATATATTCATATTATATATAATAAATTTATAAATATTATTTATATATATTTATGAATATATTATAAATATTAATATTTATATTTTCTGCATTTATGCAGAAAATATATTTCTTTAATAATCTCAATCCCCAACTTAAATATTAGGTAGCTGGATTAAAAGAAACTTTCTTCCTCATCACACACTAGTTACATCTGAAATATCGGATTGAAATTCAGGTGATATTACCAGAAAGTAATTCCTTCTCTTGTAATTTAGAAAGATATTGACATTATTAAAAGACAAACAAAAGGACCGTACTGAATTCTTTTGAAATATTTCATTTTTTAAAATTCTGCTCTCAGACACAGAGCTTGGAGGGATCAAGGGGCATTTCTGTGCCCTGAAGAACTAACGAAGATAAGTTCTCCTGCACCTTCTGCAGGACATTTACAATGTGCATGAGCAAAAAGACAAAATTCCTAAGATTTTCTCCACCCTTCACACTTCCTCGTTATTTCTCCCCAAAGGTGGTTCAAAACTGGAAAAAGAAGCCAAGCAATTAGAGTTTCCTGGGTGATTTTTTGGGTGACCAACACAGCTGACATGGGGAGTGCCCATCCAGCTGGGTGCTTTCCCCTCCTTTAGGAGCTGGTCAGCAACTCTCACCTGCCTCCTTCCCTCTGGAGTATTTGCTTCTCCAAATATTTGGACATTAACTCCCCAAAAGCCTGCGAGAAAGCGAGGCTTTCAGCTGGAATGTGTTTGAGGAGCTGCATCAGGAGCTGCTGTTTATTTATAGCGGGGGAAACATCTCGTGTTTTATTAACGTGAAACCAGCTCTGCCCTCGTCTGGACCACAGAGGTCTCAGCTGCCTCTGCCTGCTCCATCACCCAACAAAGCTGTGCTGCCTCTGCCCAGTTTATGGGCTCTGGCTCCAGGGGAAGGTGAAAGGGCAGGATCTTGTAGCTCGTGCTTTAAAACCGAGTGTAAACCAAGGAGAACAAGAAAGCTTTTGGTGTCTTTCCTCATCCCAAAGCAATTAAGGAATTTTCTATGGCGACTGAGGTTGAGTCTCGGTGGTTTGCAGCATTTAGGGTGGAAGCTTATATTTAAATATGCCAAAGTATGTAAATAATGAGTTTACTGCAAACAATGTAAAGAAAATGCCAGAACCTGAAAACCAGCACTAAGTAAAATACCATCTTTGGTTCCAGTGCTGATGTTTACATTTGCTAAACGAATTCTACGATGATTCTGTGTCAACTCTCTCTGAAGGTCTGTTTTAGTCTGAAGGTCTGTTTTAGTTGAGGGTGATGGAAAGGAAATAGATAAAAATGCCAAATTGTTGGTACTTGCTGCAGTTTTTAGGGCTTGGCAAACAAGTTCATCCCAGATATTAGCTGAAGAGTGTGTGAGGTTGCCTGCAAAATCTAATGAGACTCGAAAGCATTGAGGAATACATAAAGCAGTAAGAAAACCTCTGTCGTTTCCCACTGAGAGACTTGGATGCTGTCTGGTTCTACATGCTATAATTTTTGGGAAAATATTTTTTTGCAAATGATGGGAAGTCAGTAGTTACAGTTACTGCTTACTGTTGACATTGGGTGACTGTTCGTATGCCCAGAATCCCACCTACCTCAGCTAAATGGTATCTTTATGAAATTAACAGAATGCGGTTACAACATGGCCATAAGAAAAAATATTAACATCAAATTTTGGATTATAATTGGAAAACTGACCTTTGGAAAAAATGTTACCACTGCAGCCCTGAACTGTACCGTAAAATGACAACTTTAAGAACTGGAAGAATGACTGTATTATGCAGTTTAGAAAAAGGCAGCAAAATACAAATAATTATACTCTTTATGCTTCACTGGAATTCTAAATTAAAGAAACCTTGAGGCTTTCCTCTCATGAAACCATTCACATTATTTTCTGTCTTCCAGCTTCTTGGAAGTGTCTGTCAAACACTTTAAAGCACTTTCAGCAAACTAGATTTGTTCTTCATTACACGGGCAATCTCCACAGGCAATTGTGACAGGTCGTGTAAATAAAGCTTTTCCTAGAAACATCTCACTGTGAAGTTATTTAAGAGCATACGAATCTTTCTGCTGTTGTTGTTGTTAAACAGCTCGATTTGATTGAAAACCCTGAAATCAAAAATCCCCGAATGCATCGCAGCAGAAAATTTTGAGAAGCTGCTACAAGATTCACTTTGATACCTCCTGGTTTCTCTTGGCCAGGTGACTCTTTAGACTGCCACCACTCTGTTCCAGTTTAATCAGTGCTACATGCAATTTTCCTTGCTTTTGCTCCACTGCTGTGCTCCCCAGGTCAGTATTTATTAATGTCTCTTGCTCTGTGCATGTATAGCTTTATTTGCATTTCTTAACCATCGGGCCAGTCTTGTATCATTAAGCTGAAAGGCCTTTTTCCAATAAAAACTCCAAGATGCACAGGAAAAAGTCATCCTGTCGGTATTTTTCGTTCTGGATTAATCAAAAATATTCAATATCTGATTTTTTTTTCTGATGTGAATGCTCAGCTGTAGTTTTGCTTCTCACTGGCTACGTAAAAATGTCATTTCCAGACAAAAATTTAGATTGGGAAATTAATAAATAGATTTCTACAGAAATAAGAACAACTACATTGCAATTGTGTTTATGTAGCTGTGCTAAATTACCACCTAATGGAGAATGTAGAACTCAAGCATTTAGCCCAGAATTTATTTCTAAGACATTTGGTTTATTCTTAGTATAGAAAAAGGTAGAGAATTAGAAATCCTGCCTCTTCCCCAGTTTACCAGTGACTGACAATTGAAAATTAAATCCCAGAGGACTGAGAGAATCACATGAATTAATAGTGTTGGCAAAATGCAATTTAAATAATACCAACACCAATATGGAATGTCTTCATGGTGCAGTATTCTCTGGGTTGTTTCAGTGGAGCTGGCAAAACCCTTCCAAATCTTAAGCTAGATACAAGGATTACCAAACTCAAGGAAAAGTTTGTGCCAAAAATAAAACTGAAAGCCTCCAAAATTCTGAGAGGGGAAAAAAAAAATCGTTCTTATTCAAATACTATTTGTGTTTCAACATGAACGTCTAAAGACTAAGCTGATTTAATTCAAAATTAAATATAAAAATCAAAAAATAATCACACTCTTTAAGTGTGTTATCTTTTGAACTAAGCATTCTGGGTTGGTTTGTTTCCAGGTTTTTGGTTCAGTTTTTCATCTTGCTGGGAAAACAAAATAGGTTTCATTCCATAGTGACTCAAAGTGATGCAATTCAGCCCAAAATTTTTGGGCCTGGCCAGAGAAATAAAAGAATAAAGTATTCACAGCTCTGTATTTTAGACACTGCTGGTGTAAGCTAAAGCTGGGTCAAGGCTCACTTGCAAAATGATGAGTGAGAGTTTTGTGGACAATCCTACAGCATTTTTTTCACCTTCTTTTTGACAAGCACGGAAAATGCATGGAAATTAGTGCTTCTTGATGCATGGCAACCACTCACAGTCAGACCCTCTGGGGTTTGCTCTGTGTGATAAAGGCAATCCACTGAAAACACGTCTCTCTTGTCCTGAAATGATACAAGGACAAAACAGATTATTTGTCACCGTTTTGTGTTGATCATTAGTGTTCCATCCAGGATCCATCCATGCTCTGTCATCCACCCCATCCCCTCAGGGATGCATTTTGTTACACAAAAGCCTCTACTCTGGTCACCTGCAGACCAACCTCTCTTCCATTCCCACCTTAGCAGAGCAGCTCTTTTTCTCTCTTTCTTTTAATTAAAATCTCCACGTCAGTAGCATGTATTAAATCAAGTTCCATTACAAGCCCAGCTTTCAAGAGTGCATTTTTTTAAGCAGCTCATATTTTGTCAAGCCTAATTGCTTTAGTTCTAGGCAATATTAGTTGCAGAACAGCCAGTAATAACCTTTAGTCCTGGCAAATTTTCTCTCTACCAGGACTCAATCATATAACATAAACAGCTATAAAAGGAGGCTTTTTAAAGCTTTATTCATAATGTGTAGCACATGCATGTGGCAGTGTAGATCAGATCACAACACTGAATGAAATATGAGATTTAGCCATGATGTAAGTTATGCCAACATGTTGTAAGTTGAGAGCATTAATTTGAATTTAGCTACAACAGAAAAGAGAGGGGAGGGGGGAAACGACATGGTGCTTTATTAGTGCAAGTTTTCCCAATTTGATATTAAAAAGCATGGATGTAGTTGGTCGTGGCACCGTGTTTGATGATGCAACTCAGCGTAGAAAGAGTTGTGGACAGTAGAGGATCAAAGTGGTCCATACATAGAAATGGATTCTCAGGATTCATGGTGAGGAAGAGAGATTTTAGGGGTTTTTTGTATGGTGGCAAAAAGAGTGTAAGGACTGAAAAATCAGAACAAGAACTTAGGATGGCCCCCAGAGCAGCACATGCCCGTGGGCTGACAGGGCCTCAGCCTCATAGCTGGGACACAGAGGCATAGCTGGGAGCATTCCCGAGGTCCACAGGCAATGGAAAAGCCACATGTTGGCCATCCAAGGCTGGCTGGGCATCCCACAGCACAGTCTGGGTTATTCTCAAAAGCCCATGTGTAATTTATGGGGTGTATTTACAAAACGTCTCTGGCTTAAGCCACTGAATTTGTTAATCCCCAGAGGTGAGGATACAGCCTTCAATATGGCAAGCACACTGCAAGGATTTAATACCAACTTATTTGACACTTAATCTAGTATATTTTAAGCCAATCTATTAGGGGAATATGCCTCGCAGACAGTTTTCACTGGTGATCAGTGAGAAAGACAGTCTTCTCAACCCCTCCACCACACTGTCCTCTCCCAAAAGATGGCACAGGAGCAGAGCATGAATTTATTCCATTCTGTTACTTCACTGCTTTTGGTTTTATCCACATAATGAGTTACAAAAAGTAGAGAACCAGAGTGGAATAATCAGAAGTGTCGCAGTACACAAGGATATTATTTTGAGAGCAGTAAGGTAAATATGGAGCAAGTCACCCGGTTTTTAAACAGAGAAAAGGCTGATAATGAGGGGTTTTGTAGTTCCATATAGTCCAACTCACCTAAGAGGAGTATATAATAAAGAATCTGAAGGGTGGTGATAGAACTTTCCTTGTGATTTATAAACTTCTCTAAATCAAAAATACACCATTAATTTCCCATTAAAAATACAAATCAAAGGTACACCATTAATTTCTCTCTGCAGAGAGGCACCCAAAGTGAAAAACTACATCACCAGTCTGAGTACAAAAAGGCCAAGATTCTCAAGAATCAGAATCTTCTGTAGAACCTTTACTTATTTCACCAATAGGTTTGCATAGTTCAAGCCAAGTTTTTCTAAAAGGTAACACAATCCTTTTTCAAAGGACTCATTGCCAAGTGCAATTATTTGTGAGCATTTGAGAAGTTCATAGAAACATTATGCATACAAATTCAACTGGAGCAGTTTTAGGAAGTCCAAATTCATTAGGGAAGGCTGATCACAACTGAAAAGCAATTTGTGACTGTGTCCAGCCCATTTATGAGTATTTTGCAAACCTTGAAGTGAAATGCTTTCTTTAGTAGTTACAAAAACTGATAGGTACTTGGTGTATTGGTTTTTCTATAAATACTCGACAATATTTACATATAAGAAAAAAATATCATTACATAACTGAAAAATGTTAAATAGCCAGATTATTTTCAAAATGAAAAGTGGGTTTGTCGTTCTTAATGTAAAATCCTTCTACTTGAAAAAAAAAATATAGTACTTCAGTTTGTTCCCATCTTATGAAGATTTAGTAATTGGATGTATGAAGAAAGCACTTATTTAAAAAATCTTAAATTGCAGCATGCTAAAATCTTAAAAGTAAGAATTTTTATAGATTTTTGCTACATAATGGAATTAACCTACTGATTACAATAGCTTGTTCGTAAGAATATTATTGAAGGAGTTGTAAAGACACAAACCAGCTACAGAACAGTGCTTTAAAAATATTTTTTCTTCAAATAACCCTTTTCAGCATGCAGATAGTGTTCATACAGAACTGTGATATAAAGTACAGTGAGTAAAAAATAAGAAACAAAATATTTTCTTCCTGGAAATCTCCCTAAAGAAGTTACCACAGAGATGGAGTTAATGAAATTTTGTATCTCTGTTAGGGACTTCATTTCTGTTTGTTAGCTGTTATTTTCCTTTGTAATTATTTCTGTCTCAGAAAGCAACATTAAATGTCATCTAAATATGAATATACAATTAAATATTAATGTAATTCTGTTAATAAATCTCAATATCCTCTCGAAGTATAGTTTTATATTACCTAACTATTCTAATTTCCTGAAGAAGAATGCCGGTAGATTTAGGAGTTGTCTGCATACCAGATAACAGGACCCAGCAGAGTTCAAACTATACCAAAAGAGCTGGTTTTATTTGTGTTATTTACTTTGCACACTGGTTGAAGCTGTAATTACAGAAAAGTTTGCTTTAGCAGAGACCACAGTGAGCGGAAACCACACTGAGCCGTGCCAAGAAAGCTGCTGCCTGCTCCAGTTAATTACCAAATGTGTTTCTCCAGTGCAATTTTATCTTTAAGACCAATTTTCACATTAACAACTTGGTCTTTTCCTGATCCATCGCCGGTGTTATCGTCCCAGTACCTGCCCCAGGTACCTCAGAGACCTGGGATGGGGCAATCCCGGATGGATGGACAGACTGGGAATGAGAGGCTGGAAAGCAGAGCTGGGAAAGGGCCCTGGGGGTGCTGGTCGGTGGCCAGTTGGCCCTGAGTCAGCAGTGCCCTGGTAGCCAGGAGGGCCAACCCTGTCCTGGGGCATCAGGGAGGGGATTGTCCCACTCTGCTCTGCCCTGGGGCGGCCTCACCTCAACATTGGGGCAGTTTGGGGGGGCACAATGGAAGGAAGGGATTGAGCCATCAGAGAGTGTCCAAAGGAGGGAACAGAGATGGGGAAGGGCCTTGATTTGAAGGGGTGTGAGGACACTGAGGGCACTTGGTGTGTTCAGCTGGAGCAGAGGAGACTGAGGGGAGACCTCAGTGCAGTTCCAATTCCTGGGCAGGGGCAGAGGAGGGGCAGGGACTGAGCTCTGCTCTGGGGGGACCAGGGACAGCAGCCAGGGAATGGCTGGAGCTGTGTCAGGGCAGGCTCAGGTTGGATCTCAGCAAAAGGTTCTTCCCCAGAGGCTGGTTGGGCACTGCCCAGGCTCCCCAGGGCAGTGGGCACAGCCCCAAGGCTGCCAGAGCTCCAGGAGGGTTTGGCTGATCCTCTGGGGCACAGGGGGTGACTGTTGGGGATGGGCCTGTGCAGGGCCAGGGGTTGGACTGGATGATCCTTGTGGGTCCCTTCCAACCCAGCAGATTCTGTGATTCTGTGATTCTGTGACAAGGACATGCACAAGGGAGGTGAAAGCAGAAGTCTTATAATTTCTGACTTCCCTAAACCAGCACTCCTTAGGTCCTTCCTCACAAATCCTTGTAAAGCCAACTGGGTACCATGTAGAGAAGATGAAGAAGGTTATTGCAGACCCAGTGCAGGTTTGGTGCTTGGAGTGTGATACTGGCCTTGAGTTGGACATGATCACATGTATTTTTCAAGTATAGTTTGCATTTCCCTGTGAATTCTGAGGTGATATCCCCAGCTGTAGCTTCATTCTCTCTGTTGACATTGGCTAAATTATTCCCAGCCTATTAGGGGCTTTAATAATTTCAAGGTTTACAGCAAAGAAAGGCCTGAAAGAAGAAACAGAAGGAGTTGCAAATAACTAAAGATAGACCTGGAAAAGGAGAAAAATATATTAGCAGACACTGAGGATGTTCTGATAGTGCCAAACTGGAATTCAGATGTAGGCTTGGATGTTAGAAAGCCCCAGAATATTGAAGTTCTTTGATCTGGAATTGTTTTGTGATCCTGTTTTCTTATTTTTCTTTTTATAATGTATCAGAAAAAGTCAGATATTTTGTCCAACCACAAAGGATATTGTGAGTACAGCAAAGTGTATAAGTGCATCTTTAAATCCCATTAACTGCTTGCAGAATTTACAATAACATCAGAGCTGTTTGTTGCATTATGGCTGAGATTAGGCTTGATTGCTACAACCAAATCCTCTGTTATTCTATTTCTAAAACCGAGGTTTAATTCTGATTTCGTTTTCCAAAAGCTATTCCTAGGGACTAATGCAGCAGCCTGCTTGCAATTCCAAGTCTCAACCTGTAAACTCCAGCAGGCACATGAACCAGACTTCAAATGCACCTGGAGGATGCTATGGAAATACAGAAATAAATAGCAGAAGCAGTGGGAAAACCTATCCTGATGGAAGAAAAATGTTACATCCAGAAGGGAATGCAGCTAGCAGATACAATTGCAATAACTACAAGTGAAATGGTTCTGTAAGTAGGTATCATGTGGAAAACAAATTAGCAGGACTTGAAAAACATCTGGAATAGATATCAACAAAAAGCTCAACAATGCATTTGAAAAGCAAACAAGATTCCAGCAAAAATATCATGGAAATTAAAGACTGGAAGCAGTACTTAAGCACTGAATCATGGAGGACTCGATTCAGTTAATAAAAAGGGTTTGTTATTTTTATTCCATTGTCATTATCAGTTTGCTGTCTATATTTTGTCTAATAAAGGGACACATGAAATCAGTTGGCATGTTGGTACTGAAGCTTGAAAGACTGAGAAAAAGGAAAATCTTGATTAAACTAGTTTACTTTTACTGCATTTTGTGAATATTTTACTTGCTGTCTAAGTCTACATGTCATTTTAGCAATAATAAACTACTAAATAACATATCAGGAAATAGGGTCAGTTCTTACAGGACCTGGTCCAAAGTCCATTTGCCTCCTATTTTTAATAGAGAATAATAAATAGGGGAAAAGAACCCCAAACAACCCCCCTTTCAGCATGAACTGTACTTACTGGAAAGATATTCTGTTGAAATGTGAAAAGCAGGCGTCATATTAAGATACACAAAATGCAGAATATGGCATTGTTCTAGACCAGATGTTTTAAATATACAAGAAAATAACCAGTTTGGGGTTAATTTAAATGTCTTCTTACATTGATTCATATTTTTTATAATGCATAATACAACATATTGTCTTAGTATATAAACATCCCTGTATTTCTTCAGTTGGAACACGAGGATTTTAGGACCAATAGCATTACCAGGGCACTATTTTAAACCTATTAACCAGTTTGAAAAGTCAGAAAATCCCCTTACATCACTGCCACTTCCCAGACACATCTCTCAGTAACTTCTTCACCTTTTCCTCCCAGCTGTCATTCCTTACCCAGTTCCCACCCCACGGGGATGGGCTCTTTCCTTCTGCACCTGAAGGGTGTGAACTGCTCCTTCCTCACTGAGGACCAGGCAGAGCCAGTGTACAGCCAGACCTTCCTCCTCATTTCCCTCGCTCTTTACTTTTGCTTTGGAAGCAATATTTAGCTCATGACCATAGCAATATTTATTTCAGATACAGAGAAGTTGCTTCTTTCTGCCCCTACCGTTCCACTACTTGAAATTATACTGCTTTTCTGCATGGTCATTGAAATGGATCTTTACATGGCTATAAAGAACAAGCTTATCTTGGGCAAGGCAGGAATCCCACTGACCTCTGTTGTGGGGGAGTAGGAGGATTAGACAAAATTTATTAGAAAAGCTCTCTGGTCGAGCTATGAGATGCAGCAAGGACCCCCTTGCTTTCTAAACTCCTTCTCAGAGAGGAGCATGAGGGTGGCTGGGTCCAACCACAGCTCCAGACTTTGACAACAGTTTAAATTTAAGGAATTATAGAGCTGTGATTAGATCCCTTTATCCCGCAGGTTTTTATGATAGTAAATCAGATATATAAAATGAATTATTTATTATGACAAATGAACAGGCTAATGACCTTAATCAGAATTATTTACTATACAGAGAAAAGCTAGAAACTACTAGTAGAGTATAATACAGCATAAAGTGGTGCAGTGCACTGTATTAAAGCAATTATATTAAAACAAATGTATCAAAGCTGGCAAAAGGCAAACAATCATTAAGCAGAGACTGATGTAACTCACCACACAAGGACTGTGGGCAGAGCTCTCTCTTTCTCTTAACCCCTGGGCAGTGACCATGAAGAGCTGTCCCTGCTTCGTGGGAGAAGCTCCACACACTCCAAGAAAGTCTGTGGGAGAATCTGCCCCATGGAAGTTGGACTGGGCTTTTATAGTTATGAAGTGATTGACTGGTAGCCACAGATTCACAGCTCAGGGAGCAGCTCATCTGTCAAATCCTGCTCCCAAAAGCAGGATGTGTGTTTGCAGTTGGTGAGCCAGGCTGGGTTCAGCACAATTCAGCACTAAAAGCAGCCCCCTGGTGCCAGCGGTGGCTCAGCACAGACAGCTTGGATTGTTTGGATTCTTTGATTGGATTCCAGGCCAAAGCAGATAAACCTTATCAGGGTAGAGCATCCTGCCACAACCTCAAAGAACAGAATGTTCAGCATGAACTGAGGGGTTTGAAGAATGGGATCTTATGGTAGTGCCCTAAAGATTCTCCACTGTGCAGAGCAGGGGGAGACCGTGAGGACAGGACTGCTCACCACAGTCTCCTCCTCTTTCCACCTGTAATCATCTCCCAGGAATCCTCCCTGCTCTGTTATCTCTGTGATTCTGAGCTTCACAAAAACTAACTTTACAAGGAAACAAAGTAGGTTCTATTTTAATTATGGCAAATGATAGGGTTAATTATTTTCCTGTGGGAAACAGAGAATTTCTGCTGTATTTTCACTGAGACTGCACAACCATCTTTTCATCCTGGTTTTTTTTGTGTCACATGTAGTCAAAGCAAACCCTTTCACACAATCATGAAATGGTTTGAGTAGGAAGGGACCTTAAAGACCCTCTCCTTCCAACCCCCTGCCATGGGCAGGGACACCTTCCGCTCTCCCACGTTGCTCCAAGCCCTGTCCAATCTGGCCTTGAACACTTCCCGGGGTGGGGCAGCCACAGCTTTTCTGAGCCATAATCACTCTTTTTTTAGAGTATCCAAGTTTAAAGTACACTTCCACACTGGAAAATGTTAATATAAAAGAGGCACCCTCTTCTAAACAGTTTGCCACCATTTTAAAATTATGATCAGTGTTACTCATTGACAGAAAATTCAACTTCAACCAGCACAGATCTTAACAAAATCTGGAGCTAAAATAATAATTATCAGTGATGAAAAGGATTCTACACTCACTGTAATTTTGGCTGAGTTTGTAGACATGGAAATATGAAATAAGATAATTGAAGTAATATTGCAAGTGATTTAAATAACCATTTATAATAATTAACAATCAATAATTACTAAATTTAATAATTGTAATAATTAATAAACAGTTATGCTTAAGCACATCTAATGATGTGCAAAGTTATAAACACATTGATGACATTATGGAATGTTAATGAATATTATTAGTCCTATTTTTACGCCATTGTACACTGTAAAGACTAATTTGTAGATGTCTTAACAAAAGGTCAACCATTAGCTTTTATAAATAAGTCATAAACATTAATTTATTGCACAGGTTGACCATTTTATTACTTTTTCTTCTGGTAAAACACTCAAAATAACGGCAACGACCACAACTTGCTTTAATGCCATTTTTACAGTAAAACTGAAAGCGAGTTCTAAGGCAGCAGGTATTCAAGAAACACAAAGAAATTATGAAAAGCAGCTATGGAAGAGCAAAAAGACCCCAAAACAGTTTTAAATATTCTTTTACTTTGTTACCTTTCCAAATACCTGGGGTGTCTTTTGAAGTTTTTTGGTAATTTCTGCTCTACTGATGTTTGTGCTCCATTAAGTGACTTTCCATCCTGCAACACTGAAGCTGCAGGAGAGTGGTTTGGACCCAGACTCCAGAATTTTCACAGTAATTTGGCACTGCCTCAGATCTTTCCCAATGTTTCATTTACCACAGCTCAGCATTTTCATCAGCTGTTTTCTCCACTGCTGCTGAATTGGTCCCACAATTTGAAATTAGCTACTTCCTCTTTGGATTATGCCACAATTCCAAATAAGTTAACATTAAAACAGGCTAATTATACCTTCCAGCCCTGTGAGATAGTCGAGGTGTTTGTAGCAGAGCACACAAGGAATCACTCCTCTCATGGACCCAGCTGCCACAGCAGGGAAATACTTTCAGGTGAAACACTGAAATTTTGGCCAAGCAGGAAGCCAGGCCACTCTTTATCTCTCAGTATTTTCCTGACACTAAATGCAGCTCATGAAACTAAGATTATGGCCCCACGCTGGGTTTTCAGTTGTTCGGTTTTTTCAGTTGTTCTAATGCTTTTACAGCAATTAATACTAAAAAAACTGCCTCCAAATAGTCAACATTCTTTGTTTAAACTCCTGTTTATTCACCAGATATTTTCTGCAGGTACGATTGCATCTGGCACAGAAAGCACCCAGCTAATGTTCTCCAGTGAGGCAAAACACATGCACTGCAGTCTGCTCTGACCACAAGAGTTTTCATTTAAGCTGTGTTTATTCCAGCTGTGTAACTTTTGGGGAGTGCAAAGACTCAAACCAGAGGATGTGCTGGACGAGGAGCTAATGGCTGACAGTGATCTTTGAACAGTTCATTCCTAAAAATATCTGCGTGTCAAACCTCTGGGCATCACATTCTTTACCAAGAAAGAGATATTTGAGAGAAAAGAATTATGGCTGAATAAGGATCAGTAAAAAATCAGCCCACTAATTGCACTTGGCCTCCCTGAGATGGAGGTGCAAGAGGACAGAGTCCAATTTCTCTACAGAAAATCTTTTACTTCTGCTCCTGCTTTATTTTGGTTTCACATGACAGACACTACTAATTCAGTGAAGGAGTGACCCTTAGACCCTGTTTCTTCTCCCCAGGGGAGCTCCAATCAGTCAGATTTTTCTCTGCCTTCCTTGCTACCAATGTATTTCAACTGGTTTCCCTAATTTTTTTCTGCTAATTCCCATTTCCTTCATAATCACAGGCTTTTATGTGACTTGCTGGCCAAGCGATTTTCAAGGGAGCTGTAATTGCCACAGGTCTTAAACATTAACCCTGCCAGGTGTCAGTGCTGGGACTGCTTGTGCATTTGATTAATGATACCAGAGCAAAAAAATTGGTTTTTAATTGACTGTCGTGTTTTTCTTCTTGTTCGAGTGCTCCTGAAACAGTCAGATGATCTGGAACAAAGGTTCCTTGGGAAAAAACACCTGAGGTGGCATGGTGAAATACAGGAAATACAAGCTAACTTAATGAAAAGTGGAAGGTCTCAGAAGCCTGAGATGTATTGACCATTTTAAATGTGCACAAATCTCAGCAAGTCTGAAGCGTTTCCAGCTTTGTCACCTTGGATGGGTCTGACACCACTGGGAGTGGAGACATGACCAACAACTTTCAACATAATCTCTCTCTTTCATAAATAAACACACACAAAAATGAAACAATAGAAACACAGAATTGTAGAATCATAGAATGGTTTGGGCTGGAAGGGACCTTTTGAAGGCTGTCTAGTCCAACTCCCCCTGCAATGAGCAGGGAGCTCTTCAGCCACAACAGATAACCTTGATATTACTTATAAAAGGTACTTGATTTGTTCATTGACAAGAAAGGTGTTTTATTTGGCTGGGGGAAGCCACAGCACAGGGCTCATCATCACAGGAGGATGAGGAACTCTGGTTTCCCAATTGGTCTCTGAGGGCTCGATTTCCATGCTGGGGGTGCAGCACACACAGGGCTCAGCAATCAAGTGGCAGAAGTTTTTTTGGAGCCAATAGACAGGAAGATCCACACACCTGTTGTTCTTCTTTAGCACAGAAAGTTCATTGCTTTTATGAGCTGTTCAAGATGGGGTTTTTCCCTCCTTGGAAAGCTGAAGCATCCAAGCATCCATCAGTTACAGGGAAGCAGCTTTAGGAACTCTCCCAAAGCCATCAATTGTAAATAAAACACAAGGTTTAAGCGCACACATCTCCACAAGCTACTGCTTGAATCACATAACTTAACAAAAGCTGCTAGAGTTGGATTTAAGTGAATGTCTCAAGGCAATCTTAAGGCAAATACAGAGAATTCATTCAAAAGAGCAGTGTTTTAAATCTATTAATGGTTAGAATTCTGCTGAATATGTTTGCAGCTTCTCTTTCTTTGTCAGTTACACTAAATTCCACTGTCCTGAACAAAACAGGAATGGAGGAAAATAAGCCCAGGACATTGCCCATGGCCTTGCCCACCTCTTTTTGAGGTGTCTCAACTCTGCTAAGTCAGACAAACAAGTCAAGCCAACAAACACAGGCTCAATTTAGCTCAACTATTCAAAAGTACAAGCTGAATTAAATCAGCTGAGGTGATGTTTCTTGAAGTCTCCCTTTTCAGCACAGCAGCCCTTTTATTTTAAGTGCTTTAATAACATCTTGCAATCCCTCTGACTTCAAGAAGCACTGGTCCAGCTCCCACTCCTGGTCTATCTTCAGTGCTGAAAATTCATGTTTTTTTGGTGTAGATATAAAACCCAGTTTTGCTGCTGGGCTATAAACACTCAGGATAATCCCGTAACATATTTAAGGTTCTAGTTTAGTTGCACTCACAAATACTTTGTTAACTTTCAGCTTTCAAAGACACAATTTCTTCAAAATCCCTCTTATTGCAAAAATCGCCCTCCAGGTGACAGAAATCACCCTGGGGGGATGAAAAAAACCCACCAAAACAAAACACAACAGAAAAAAGAGGGGCTGGAATGGAAGCCAGGACTCTGTTTCTTAATGATAGCAAGCACTGTGAGTGATCATCATAATAAATGTTTATTTGAGATACAGTTATTATAGATTGCCTAAATATTTAAGTTATCCAAACCTCTGATCAACTGAAACAAAACTGGTGCAGGCCAAGAAGCTGGAGCTAAGCTGTTTGGGGGGATGTGGAGCTGGCATTAGCACTGGAGCAGGAACAGAGGTAGTGAGAGGCACACAAAACCACAAAAAGTGATCTCATGTCTTTAAACTGTCCAAAGAATCATAATAATAAAGTTCTAGATGAGTGTTGAGGGGACACATGCCATTTCAATGAAAATAGGAATAATTTT
Organism: Manacus candei; assembly: GCF_025592945.1. Taxonomy (NCBI): domain Eukaryota; kingdom Metazoa; phylum Chordata; class Aves; order Passeriformes; family Pipridae; genus Manacus; species Manacus candei. The sequence continues at coordinate 2,745,679 of NW_026138084.1, forward strand.
AAATGACATTTTGAAACATTCCATGGAAATGTATTTGAAATGTAATATGGGGACTCCAATAAAGAATATGCTTTTAATACATTACAGATTATATGTGATCATCAGTTTAAGACTTCCCCTCAACAAGCAGGATAATTCAAGTAGACATCCAGCCTGTCTCTACAGTTTGTATTGCCATCCTTTCAAATGCAAACTCTGATGTTTCTCCATGGCTGGAGAAACACAGAGAAGGTATGGTTTTAATTTTTCAAACTCCTTTGCAAATAAGCTTAAACATTTTACAGTTAAAAGGACAGAATTTACATTTGCTGTGTCTGGTCAGTTTTAAAATGGTATCTGTTATGAATCATGTTCACTTTTAAAGTTCATTTAACTTGGCTTAAGGTTTACTTTAAAAAAAAAAATGTTATGCATCATTTGGATCTGCACTCCCAGCCACTATTAGTAATAATAAAGGCGTGCAGGTTCCATCTGATGGCCTTTGTATAAACTTGGATTTCCATAGGAAAAAACAAACAGGATCCACACAGGCAGCAATAAATCCCCAGGCTGGTGCCGCTCTCAGTGCCAGGAGCTTTAATCAAGGTACAGCCATTACAGCTCTTGCTGCCACCCCCAATGTCTGGGTGGATGGGAGAAGGAACAAAAAAAAAAAGGTCCATTAACTAGAAATGCACTCAGGTTACCTGAAATAGTTGGGTAAGAGAAGAACATCCAGAGAGAGAGAGAAGAAATGTAGAATTTATAAAATAATTGACTTTGAAGGCAGATTAAGCTCCTTCAATTACCAGAGACACCTTCCCACTGTGGTGTCACCTCATCACCCCCACTTTTCTTCCTCTGGGGGTTGTCCCAGCTGCAAAGCTGCCCACCAGGCTGAATCCCTTTTTTATTTTTGAGGCCTCTCCGCTACTCTGCTTAGACCATGCCAACATTGCACCCCAAGAGTCTTCCCCACACCCCCTTTTTTTAAATAAACAGCAATACACAAGCCAGGGGACTTACTGACCATGCCACAGGAGCCAAAGAAGCCATGGCATTATCACCCCCAGTGCTCCAGTGAACACAAGATGAGCCTCAGCCAAAGTCAGATGTAGGAGTCGAGGAACAGGGGGATCCAGCACTCAGACTGCCCACACACCTTCACCTTACAACTCCAATTAATGTCTTTTTCCCTCACCATTATGTATGCCAAAGGAAGAAGGAAAAAAACCCTGACACACATTTGTCCACAAACCCTTGTAACTTGCCTTCCATTCAGGGGTGTTCACTGACAGTTTTGACACAAGAAAACCAGTTTTCTTGTAATTACATCTGTCTCATAAATACAATGAAATATCCTTTCAAAAAGCCACCACATGAAATCTAAACATGGATGTAATGAATAACAAAAATCACTTTTTAGCACTGCAGCTTGTAACCACAAAGAACAAGCTACAGTTCCCTGATGCTTTCCTGATGCCCTATTTGATATGGTCTGCAGAGCAGCTCTTTCTGGCTACTATTATGTTCTTAGCCTCCCTTCTTCTATCTCCTTTCCATCATGAATGGATAAGGAACCTTTTCCTCACAGCAAAACACTAGAGTAAGAGTGTCCTGCACTTTCTGACCTCCTCATGAGAAATTCTTCCCCTCTTTAAAGCTCCTGACGTGCATGTCTGCCTGTGCTGTTTAATCCACTTAAATAATAAATAAATCCAAGAGTCCAGTACAAAGCTGACAAAGTTAGGCAGAAAAAGTGATGATAAAAAAAGGTCACCTAAGAAATCACCTTGTGAAATCACCTAAGAAATCACAGTGAGTAGCCAGGAAAGCCCTTGGCCTAGTTCCTGGAGCAGATGATCTGTTAAGTCTCTTGAGGCTCCTCCAAGTCAATGTGACTGCACCTACAATCAACCAGGCTTGGAGCAGGATGAAAAGACACATCTCTGTAGTCCCATGAAGAGTGTCAGTACTGTCAAAGAATCACAAAAAGTATCTCAAGGTCTGTGACTTGTTAGACTTGATGTATTTTATGTATCCCTGAACCATCCAGCTGCGGTTGGACTCGATGGTCTGAGAGGTCTTGTCCAACAGGAAAGAACCTGTGATTCTATCTCTGCAGCAAAGACCTGAATGTTAATCTGCCAATACCAGCCTGGTGAGGTCCTGGCAGCTGTGGGCAACGGAGACAGCCGGGGGACATGGAGCCCAGCTCCACTGTGGACACCTGCCCAGATGCTGAGTAGTTATTTGGACCAAAAACCAAAAAAACCCCAAAACTACACTAGGACTGTGTGTATGGAGGAGGGTAGAGTAAGCCCAGCCATGCAGATGTACTTATTTCAAGAGTTATCACTTAGCAAGTCCATGCTCTGAAGCTTAATCAACCCCCCCAAAAAGAGAAAACCTCAAATCCACAGATGGCCAGTGCTGAAGTGTGAAGTATTTCTCTCGTGCCACAATGGTATTTAATAGCAGAACAAATGTTTACCTCAATATTGCCTTTAAAACCAGAGGTATTTATAAACTCTGGAAAACAAACCAGAGAACAGGCAATGCAATTAACTCCATTTACTGAGTACAACAAGAAACCTTGCCAGGCCTGCCTGAGACATCCAGAGCTTTAATGGGAATTACCAGCAGTCACCTAATAGAACTAGGTAATGGCTAATGAATAATCTATTCCATGCATTAAGTACTTCTTTCCATTTTAAAACTGTCTATGAATGTATTATTTACAGTCAAGTTTTACTTTCTAGAGCAGTTTTCTGAAAGCTTTCACATGCAAAACACATTAGTCAGTTGTGCATAGTCCTTGGCGTTATTTCTTGTACCATGTTAAAAACAATAAGCTCCAAATTTTCCCAGAAACAAAGAAGTTGAATTATTTTACCGAAGTTTCCTAGTTTGTTGAATGTTCACAGCTCGTTGGCTGGACTATCCTCAGAAAGCAAACAGAGCAGGCAGGTTCCCACAACAAAAACCTATTGAGCAAGTGTTGTTTACACACTTCCCTCTGTCGCTCTGGAGACTACTCCAGTTCACTGTTTGGCCCATCTAGAAGTTGATTAACACACTCAATGAAGCCCTTTCACCTCTGTTCCTGGGGCCAGTGCTGCTGGAGGAGTTCTGGGGCAGCATGAGAATAACCAGCCAGCGCTGCCACTGCGCCCGCCGCCGACTCGGCGCTCGAGGACGTGCCAAGAACATCACCCTGAGGAGCCTCATCCCTGCAGTTAGAGAGCCTTTCCTTTGGAGCACAGGAGGGTGAGCTCACCCAGAAACATGGTGATGCTGTCAGCAGTCGTGGGGACTTGTTCCCAACCCTGATCCCAGAAGGAACAGGGAAGTGACTGGAGTACGAGCGTTGGTGTGCGGGGAGCAGGTGGGCACTGACCAAGTCTAACCAAGGGCTACAAGTAGTTCACTCTAAAGAGCACCTTGGAGAAATAGAGAGCAAGAGATAATCCCTGGAAGTGTTCAAGGCCAGGTTGGATGGGGCTTGGAGCAGCCTGGTCTAGTGGAAGGTGTCCCTGCCCATGGCAGAGAGTTGGAAGGAGATGGTCTTCAAGGTCCCTTCGACCCTGTGATTTTATGATTCCATGATTCATGATACTGAAACATTGTCCCACCTGGACAAGTATAACCCAAATATATTTGTAAAGCATGCTGAAAGTACAGCTGAGTTTGATATTTAACATATCGAATATCGAAAGTAAAGATGTAAATGTTCCTTGCATGCACCTGACATACCATACAGCCTTTGCATATGCAAATGATACTCCAACCCCTTGTGTGTTTTAAACACACACATTCTAAGCTGCAGGTCTTACCATTTCCAACTCCCAGGTTATGGCAATATAGAAGCAGAAGTAAAAGTATTATAATTGAATCAAAATAAATGTTTCAAACTTGAAAGATCAGAGATGCACATGCATGAAGTAGCTATTGAATTGCAGAGTGTCTCACAAATGGGCTCCTGGGATTTGCAATCCATCACCAAAAGTGGGATCCAATGGATTCAGGTGATCAGCACAGGTGTCGTGTCAAGACCCCTCAGCTCTTCCCACCCACTGCAACACCAACCCCCTTCATAGAGGGGATAACCCAGATCATGAGACCACAACAGGTGCTTTCCCAGTGAAGTGGTTGTGTTTCATCTTATATATGTCCTTTGTTGTCCACAGAAGAGTTGCCAGTGGCATTCCAAATGCATTCAGGAGCTCAATGAACACATGCAACTTGGGACATGCAAGACACTCCTCTCCTGCCCTCTCAGTGCAAGGCAGTGTCACCAGACCCTCCTTCTGGTTAAAGAGCACATTTGTGTTCCTCTCTGTAACACTTGGATGTGTCATTTAGCCCCAACCTCCCCCCTTATGAAATGACACTGATGTTTCCATATCACTCACTTTTATTGGGGCCTCCACAGCTGGCAGTGATGTGCACCATGGAATGCCTGTAATAACAAATCCCTTATGCAGTTGACTGCCTTGGTAGGAGCACAGATCAGGTGTTTAATGCTGTCTGAGGTGCATCCAGCTCACTGAGCTGGAATCTGAGTGGGTGAAAACTTTCCCATGTCAGTTTAAATCGCTTCGTTACCTGCACACACACACACACACAGACACATATTCAGCAACAACCATGGCAGATTCCTGACAAGTTGTTACTGGAGCATTCACCAAACAACAAGAGTGAATTAAGAGGAAGATTTCAATCACAGAATCACAGAATGGTTGAGGCTGAAAGGGGCCTTGAAGATCATCCCTTGGGCAGGGAATCAAATCACACACATCTGACAGTCTGTTTTCCAAAATAAAGGTTAAAAAGCACCAAGCACACTTACCGGGTTTTTACATATTTTCTATTTTATAAAAGCTTTCAGGACTGACCTCAACAAAACCCACTTTTTTTGGGGAACTGTGCCTGTATCAGTACAGAGCAATAAACTCATTATTACTGAGATAAAAACACTGAATAAATTCATTGGTTATTCTCATATTTCACTATAATAAAGGACTCTCGTCCACACTGAACAGTTCTAAAGGAAATAAGAGGCTGCTCCACAAACGCTGGAGGTAATGTCTGCAGACAAGCTCTTTCCTGTCTGGGTTCTCTGGTGCTGACCAGGCAGTGCATTCACATGGTAGGGCTTCTTTTAGTTGAGGTGCTTAATATAATTTCTCTCCTCTTTTCTAGCAATTGCTGAAGAGGAAAAGGACATATGAACATAAATACTTACATTTTGCTTCTTGTGCAATGAGGTAAATAGAACAACACCATGCCAGGTGTGCTGGAGGTATAATCTCTGCTGCATGATGCTGCTCAGGGATATTTTTTTCCCTAAGAATTATACCAAATGCAACCCTGACTAAGATGCTGAGGTTGCATGACTGTGAATATTAAATTTAGCATTGCAATATATCCTATTATTATTATTATTAAATTGTTTTTGTTTAGAAATCATAGAATCATGCGGCAAGAGATTTTTAGTCTTATTATCGTTCTGTTGTATCAATCTATTACCAGTTGTATGAATAAGATCAGCTCTCCTGCATCATTCTCGATGGATGCATGTTTGGCCTCCCATCAGATGCCTCTAATGGTAGAGATCCCCCACAATCCTTATGATTTCAACAACCACACTATTCAGGGAACCTTAACCTTCTTCCCTGCAGCAACTCCAGGCCACAGCAGCTCATCGTGTCTGTTAAAAATACACAAAATGTATTTCTCTTCTTCCTCGCAGCAGCCTCCTGGATGTTTCATGTTACAGTTTTCCCTCCAGTATTTTATTCTTCAAGCAACACACCTGCTCTCTCCTTGTACTTCAGGTTTCTAGATTTCTGATCACTTCCACTGGCGCCTTTTGGGCTTGACACTTCGAAGCTTGGCATCCAAAACTGGTTGTTCTATTCCAGTTAAGGTCTTTGCCTTTCAACAGCCAAGTGGAGAGGAAAGGTGGTATCACATGTCTCACTGGCTGTAACTCTGCCGATACGTTTCATTGCGACGTTTGTATTTTCACAGGAATACCTTGTTGCTAATTCCCATTCTGTCAAAGCAAATCACGAGTGTTTTTTTTTGGGCTGGGGCTCAGCCCATGGATTGCCACGAGGCATTCAACAGCTTTTTGTCTGTTCAGTAGAGACAAAATAAATACCCCAAACCTAAATGTGTTGTTTGTTGAGAGAATTTCAGATTCTGAGCTTGTCCTCCTGCTTACTTGCACCTCTCCAATAGTTTTTCTTTCAAATCTCCTTTATTTTCAAACAAACCAACTTAGCATGGCCCACCCAGCATCCCTCCCATTCTGACAGGGAATTTCCAATAGCTGCTCTCTGAAACTGGGTTTCCAGAGGCTTTGCACCCCTCTCAGAGTATTTTCAATACTACTACCATTTAATGGCTTATGAAGATAGCATATAAATTATCTCAAAGCCTTACTAAAGTCCAGACAGGTGACATCAGCTGTAGGGTCTAAAATATTTAGTCAAATTGTTCATCTCTGCAAAACAGACACCAGCTAGGCAAGAACTGGAAGCTACACAACAGAGCTGGCTGTGAAGCTAAACTCAGGAACAACTCTGAGCTTGGGGTTTGCTTCAGATGAGAAGCTGGTGTTCCCCAAAGCTTTCCCTCCAAAATAGAGAATTTTATTTGCTAAAAGGCACCATCCCAGCTCCTCTCCATTTGGCACCAGAACAGGCTCCAGGACAAGATCCAGGACTCTTGAATTTTTCTCACTTTGACTGGATTGCATTTTCCCTTCTCACCAAGAGACATTGTGGGGCTTTTATGGCTCTGGGATCCCACCTTGGAGTATAACAGCAATCCAACACTCCCAAGCCATATTAAATCTAACTTGCACCTCTGAGGCCACATTAGTGCATTGTGGTTCATTCTCAGGTCCCAAAGACATGTAAAAATAGTCACTCATCTCTCCCTTCTAGCAAAACACCCCTTTGTAAGAAACCAACTCCTCTTTACACCTTTCCAAACTGCTTACTAGACTTAGTAGTCATTAAACTGCTGCAGAAAACAGAGACAGGAGTTAGTTTGGAACCAGATTGTCTTTAAGGTCTCTTCCAAAGCCATTCCATGATTCCATGGATAACATTTCAGCCGAAGTGTGTGCAAAGTAAAGTGCTTCAGCACTGCAGTAAGGAGAGAAATCTTCAAGAAAATCCAAGAGAGGAAAGCTCCATTTTTTTAAAAGGCAGCATTTACAGAGCTGGATTATAAACCAAAAAAATACATCACTATCAACCAAATATAGGAAATAGAAACCCCACATTTTTCAGGGTTTCCTGCTCCAAATGACCAAACCAGTTTTTATTTGCAGTTTATTCACTTATCTGCTTGGCAGTCTAGCAAAGATTTAAACAGTCTAGTAAAAACCTCCACTAGAGGACACAAAAAATTTGATTCTGAGGATTAAATCCTCATCTTTCAGAAGCTGATTAGTGAAAATTGCCTGTTGTGTACACATAGGTAAAAATTTTAAAATCTTTTCTTTAAAGTAACATTTTATTTTAGGACTTCGAGAAATTTAATACCTCTTTAGAGGGAAACTCCCTCAAAACTTCCACGTTTGGAAGAAGCAGAAACATCTTGCTATGGTACCAACAAAACATATTGCTTCCTCATGTGTTTGTTGAAGTACATTGCTTTTGAGTTCATTAGCACAAGGATGCTGTACTTTGTGGTTTGCAAATCACATCTTTTCTCATTCAGTTCTTGGCAATCAGCGACAGTCAGGAAAGTGACTGAGAAAAAAGTCATTTGTCCCTCAGATTTACCACCAAAAGTCACGTATCTTCCTTCAGGCACTATAAGAAATCTCAGTCATCTCCGAAGTCTCCATTAAATTTACTCCTGTGTCAAAGTGTATGTAAGTATTGTCAATAATATTTTATTAGGAATAAAAATCGAAGTCTTTCTTCCTTTTATAGTCTTCCATGGTGTTTGAATGAATTGTAGTTAAATGCAAATCCCCCAAATGCTGAATTATTGATGTGCTTTGTATATGATAGAAAACAGGACCCAATGGAAGTTCCAAAAGTGTTGCACAAAGATCAGCTTCTGAATTTATTCAGAGCCTCAGTGAGGAACCACACAGAAGGGAAGTCTAACCACCTTCCTCACAATTGTCCATGGGGCAAGGTGCTCCAGCCATTGGAAAAATGCTAACAGGGAAAAAACCAGAGATATCCTGACATGGAAAAGAGATGAGAATAGGACTGTTCGACTTCAATAAAGAATTTGGAGAGAATAATCTAAGATGGTCTGGAACAGGACAGGGCAAATTAGCAGGAAGGTCTTCGGGGTGGTAATGGTTGAAACTCAATCCATAAGTGCTACTCGAAGTAAATAAGTACTGGTGGACTAAAGGTTCCTGAGAAATTCCTGTGAAATTCCCGAGAAATTCCTGTGAAGGAAGAGAACTACAGAGTCATGTGGCACACAAGGAGGCCCTAGCCTGGAGGATGGCCTCTGTGCTTTGAGGTGCTGCTCATTCCCTCTCCAGTGGCAGGGATGGAGACCCCAGGAGCAGTGGGATGGACTGAATCCCACAAGAGATAAATCACTGTTACAGGCAGTGTGGGCACCTCATAATGCCAGAGGACTGTGACCACTACTCCTGAAAATGGAGCATTTCTATCATTCTTAGGCAGGGTTGGCCTGTGGGTGTCCCTATGCCTTGATCACCCTTTTCTGTGTGAGGTTTATTAGTCCTCCATTGTCTCTGATCACACAGGTAGAACATGAAAAGGTCTGCACTGCCCAATACCCAGCTACAAAGTTAAGGTGGAATCAGAACATTGTGCTTCTAACACCTCCTGTGTCACAGCCTCTCCTCTCATGGCTTCAGGGCCAGTTAGTCCAGTTTAAAATAAAATTAACTCCTCCATGTGAGGAACATCCTATTCTGTCACTCAGTCTGGTAGTCAAAATTAATCAAACTATCCATGATTTGAAGAGTTCCACAGCTCCAAATTTCACAAATGCAGCAGCAAAAGAGTTTCATCCGCAGCTGAGACACCAGAACAAGGCAGCACTTCACCCACAGTCATGCAGACATGCTCTGAGGAGACTTCCATGACCTCTACTACAGGTTTTGCATCTCCTGTCCTGCCTCTTTTCTTTTACAAACTATCTGAAACCTCAGTAACCTGCGGAGTTGATTTTTGTTGCTCAGTCTCCAGTGCTGGCGCATCAGGAGCCTCTCCATAAGAAGGGACAATTGGGTTTCTGCTTCCAGAATGTTACAAGAGTGGAAAGGAGGATTCTGACCCTCTACTGCCCCTTCCAAATACTTTTGAATATCCATTAGACACACTGGCAGCTGAGAGTATTCCAGCTGCAACACTTGGGCAGCCCCCCAGGAAGGCTGTGATCTCACCTCGGGGTGCACTAATTGACTGCACTACTGACCAAAACCCAATTCCACCCATGTTTCCATATTTGTTTAATGTTTTAGCATTAAGGTCTTCCCTAAGTAGACAGTATCAGTCCCAGGTAGGGAAAAGAGCTGTAAGAGTATAGGTGTTTGCACAGGACCTGGCAGTGTTCTGAGGATGGAGCTTATTTAAGGTGCATTAAGCAACATTTCAGATTATATGACAGCAAATGATGCCTCAGGCCTATATTTTTAATGAAAACTCATTATCATGGAAATAAGTCTTGCTATACTCTTAGAAAATGCAAAGCAGACCCAGACTGGAGGCTGAGAGGTGTCGTGGGATCATGGTCTGATCACAAGCTAAATAATGTTTATCTAGTTGTTTTATTTAATAACCAGGCCATTATGTAATTTGAATGCCTACAAAAAGCACCAAATGTAAAAGAATTCTTTGTCTTTCTTCTCACTGAAATCTGGTGTTAATCAGATATGTGGTTATATAGAAAATCCTTGGAATTAGAGAAGACTCAAATGGCTCATTCATAATGGAAATTTTGAAACTTGTGGCAATAAATCTGAAGGAAGCAGCTTATCTCAAAACAATGCAAAATCCTTAAAATAAGATTTGAGTAAATATTCCTCTTGGGTTACATAGGGATAAAAAACTTGAGATTTTGGGATTTGTGATGAAATTAAAAAACACAATGAAATGCTAAACCCCAACGTATTCATCCACCCACTTACCATACACACAAATGCATTTTCACTTATTTTAAATTTGTAGATATTTTGTCTTTATGGTGTTACTCCATCCTGACTCAAGAACTGGACATTTTGCTCACACAGAACTTTCCACACTGCTCTGAGAACACCAAGTCAGTGTGGAACACCTGCCAACATCACAGATAATCAAAGTCACTGGGTGCTGTATCAACATACAAATATTTCATTTTATAGAAGTCACTATTCTTTGATCCAAACCCACTGGACTCAATGGAAGCTTTTTATTGATGACAATCTCCTTTTATTAAAACAGAGGGTTTGGACAAGAATGCAAATAAAACACAGATCCATGCTGCTGTGCTCAGCTCAGGGGTCATCTAGAGACTCTTGATGCCCCCATGGCCCATTTTTATACAGGTCAAAAGGGAATTCACCAAGTCCTAAACATTTTGAAGTTTTAATATTATGGGTCAGAATATTTTTATGACGTGTCTAAGGCAAAATATTCCTTTTAATAAGGAAAACCTGACTCCCTTAGATCTCACAGACATATCAAAAATATGTGCTTCTTCAGCATCAACATAGAATAGTAGTAAGAAAAAGTATAGTAATAAGCAAAGAATAGTAATAACAAAAGAATAGTAATAAAAAAATTAAACAATCTACAGTCATGAGGCTGCACTAGGACAAATTATACATAACTTGGTAGAACTTCCTTCTCATCCTAAAAATAAGTGCATTTTAGGAGTCTCTACCATGTGCTTCTAATATATATTTTTATTACAGATTTATACTTCTATTGGAGCCTTTTCTGTCTGTTGGCTTCACCTTATAATGAACTTGCTACTGCTGCTTAATTCAGTGTATGTCACTGACTTCAATAGAATACCTATTGTCCATTCCAGAGTTGAAGGTACTGTGGATTGCTGTTATACAAGATGTAGTAAAATGGATAACAGTGTAAGAGGGGCAAGTCAGTGAGAAACTCTGGTTCAGGCACAAAAACCTGGATAATCAGGAGTGATGGGAAGCAAATTCAGAAAAAAAGAACATGGCAGCTAAACTGAGTTTGCTAAAATTGCTTGAATATGGCAGGAGCTTTTCTAAATTTACAGAAGTGTCACAGTTAGTTGCTTGTGAAACTCAACTCTGGGTTTTTTTAGTCAGTCCTCAGTGTAAGCTAACAAGCTTTAGTCCTTCTCTCTGCCCCTCATATTTTTTAAGGACATGTGACTTTATTACATTTGAAAGTAAAATCTAAACAGTTACCAATAAAATCAAATCAAATCAAGCTGAAAGTAAGAGCTGGGAAGGAAACTATCTGAGGACATCAGCCTTGCTCAGTCACCACTGCCCTCTCCTTGGCTGTCAGGTGAAGGATGTGCACTGGAACGTGTTCCCCCTCACACAGGGGTTCTCCACCCTTCCTCAGGATGCAGGAGAGGCCGGGAACACCTGAGGGAGCACCTCTGCTCCTCTGGCATTTCGGACACAGGCTCAGCTATTCACAGAATCCCAGAATGGTTTGGCTTGGAAGGGACCTCAAAACTCATCTCATTCCAGCCCCTGCCACAGGCAGGGACACCTTCCACTAGCCCAGGGTGCTCCAAGCCCTGTCCAACCTGGCCTGGGACACTTCCAGGGCTGTGTTTCAGACAGAGCCATCACACAGGGAGCAGCCTCCCTGAGAAGACACTTTGCTCAGACAGCTACAGGTCAGTCAACAAAGACCAGAGAAACTCTGCAGAAGGGCTACAAAAGCAAATGAAGCTGTGGGGATGTTCCAGACTCAGTGTCCATTCCAGCTCTTTGCCCTCTCAGCAACTCATCCCCATCAAAGTCCAGACAGCCACAGGCTGGGACCTGTGACTCTATAAATAAGAAACCAAACTTAAAAGCCTGGTTCAAACTGAATACCTGGAAAATCAACTTGTTCTAACTTATCTTCAGCAGCTTTGTTTAGAGATTAGGGCCAGTTGTGGACAGACCTTCACCTGGTACCACCCCAGCATGGTTTGCTGGTTTTCTGGAGCCTTCCATGAATTCAAGACAGGAAGCTGAGCCTGCCTTCACACAGCGTTTGTAATTCATGGTCAGCTCATTCTTAAGAGTTTGAAACAAGGTCTGCTTTAATGATTCTTTGTTTATTAAAAATCCCCCCAACAACCCAAAACAAAACACAGGCCAAATCTCAACAGGTGTGCAGCTTCTGCAAACATCAAAATCCAATATTAGCGAAAATCTTGATGATCATAACATTTTTTAATTCAATATTTGCAAAGATAGAAGACACTACATTTTGGAGGAAAGCTAAATTGATTTTCCAGTCTTTTGCTGGCTTTATTCAACAACAGGTCAATTCTGATTGCAGCTGCTCAGCACTTCCTTAATGTATTTTCTCTGCATCATGGTTTATTGGTGTGGGTTTGGGGATTTTTTCCATTTTGAGGTGAAAAATCTGTTTTAAAATTATTAGTAAATGGAAATTTTGGGTGAAGAATGCAAACTGAAGTTCTGCTTTAAAGAAGCAGAGGTTAGATCAAATATAATATCAGTTTACCAACACCTATAGTTCCTGCTTTTAGAAACAGAACATAAAAAAGAACAACATCATACTGCCAAATAATACAGAAAAGGGGAGGCCAAAGCAAGCACATGGATATAGAGGGAGCAAAACCAAAAGCATCCAAAGACAATCCTGTCCAGTAATCATCCTGTTCCAAGAAGTTAGACTTGTACTACCAGAAAAATATTTGGGGTTAATCACAGAATCATGAAATCCAGGAATAGTTTGGGTTGGAAGGGCCTTAAGCCCATCCAGTCCCCCCCCCTGCCATGGGCAGGGACACCTTCCACCAGCCCAGGTTGTTCCAAGCCCCATCCAACCTGGCCTTGGACACTTCCAGGAATGGAGCAGCCACAGCTTCTCTGGGCACCCTGTGCCAGGGCCTCCCCACCCTCCCAGGGGAGAATTTCTTCTTCTAAATGCTCTGAGTAGAGACTTAGACTTGCTGAGCTTAGAGGTCTTTTCCGACCTCAGTGATTCCATGATTCTGTGCTTTCACTGGGCACGTTTCGGATGGGAATTCAGCCCATTAGATGCTACTGCAACCTGAGTCTCCTTTCCCCCTGGAAAAATTATTGCATACACCTTGTGTTTAGTGTTTTCATGGAAGTGTTCAGATTTACAAAGCACTGAAGTAATTAACAGCAAGACGGTGTCAGACCAAAAAAAGAGCAGATTGCAGGAAAAGTTCAACCATGTTCAATGTTCAATGTTATGAAATGATAAAATACCATAATTCCTTTGTTTCTGTGAAAACAGGTGGAAAAGACATTCTGCTCAACTCAGAAAAATAAGCATAATGTGAACAAAGGAATCATAGATGTGCTCCTTAGATACCTGACCATGTAATTCTTCTACTTCATTCTGGGCTCAAAAATACATGAGCAAACACAGCACATGGCAATGCTTTTATTATACTGCAGAGTTTCAGAAAGAAAGTAATTCTACTTCTATTACAAAGAAATATCCAGTTGTTTTCAGTAATGATATCAAACTCATCCCCAAGCTAGAAAAAATTCAGAAGCAAGAGCAATGCAGATTGAAGCATGTACAGGTGGAGAGAGTCAACCCAAAGAAGTCTGAACTTAATTTCATAAGAGCCCAGGCAACTGAGAATATGTTTTTCTTGGGATCTTCCTTTAGTTTCTTTGAAACAGCAGCCTACAGATCAAGTATTTTTCTACTGACTTCCATCGTGATCTTGCCTCATTCAGAACAATGCAAATTGTGTGCTGCTCCCTTACCCTCCTAAACAGAACTGAAAAATTACACACTCACCCATTATTTATTTTACAAAACTTTTTGACCTGATTTCATCTCTGGTTTCCTGTGTTTGCTGTGAAATGAGCCTGAAATAGCTTTTCTAAGTCTTTATTCCAGCCAACAATGGAAACACATTGCCTTAACAGATCTTGGCTGCAGAAAGAATGCACACTTATGACTCAAAGCCAGAGCAGCCATCCCTCTGACCCACCTCTGGGCCTTCCTCTCCATCCTCTCCTGAACTTGGCAACCTTTGGGCTGCAAATGTCAGGCCCTGGTGCAGATATCTTTTCACCATTTTTCCACTTCAAAAATTTAAGAAAAATCAAAATTGTGGGAAGTGGGGTCAAATGCTGTTAAGCACTGGCCAAAACTTGCATAAAACTTATGTGGCATGCAAAATCAATCACAGCAGGATTACATGGAATTCAAATCCCTTCAGCCTTTATTCCGTGGGGTACTGGATGTAGGTGTGACTTCTCATCAGGACAAAGAAGAGGAGACTGAGGTCAGACCTCACCAGGGTTCCTCAGGAGGGGCAGGGACTGAGCTCTGCTCTGGGGGGACCAGGGACAGAACCCAGGGAATGGCTGGAGCTGTGTCAGGGCAGGCTCACGTTGGATCTCAGGCAAAGGTTCTTCCCCCAGAGGCTGGTTGGGCACTGCCCAGGCTCCCCAGGGCAGTGGGCACAGCCCCAAGGCTGCCAGAGCTCCAGGAGGGTTTGGCTGATCCTCTGGGGCACAGGGGGTGACTCTTGGGGATGGGCCTGTGCAGGGCCAGGGTTGGACTGGATGATCCTTGTGGGTCCCTTCCAACTCAACATATTCTGTGATTCTATAAAAATACTGAAGTCTGAAGCAAATCTCATTTTTACATTAAAATTCATCAGATTCCCATTTCTGTCTTCCCTTTAACCTTCAGTATTTGTCTTATTTGAAGGACATTGCTCAGTAATCACATGATGGTGGATGTCATCCACTGTAAATTTGTCAAAACTACAAGCCAGATTTTTTTGTAAGTCTTTGGTTTACCACTGGCTTTGGGGAAGATCGGTGAGTTTGGCACCAGCACAAGGTGAGGTTTCCTATAGACACTGTGACCTTGATGTGAGCACAGGTGAACACACAGGTACACAAAACCTGTCAAAACAGCAGTTCCTTAATGACAGGCTCCTTGACATGACATTTAGGCACCTAATTAAGACTCCTGATTTACAAAAGTGCTTGGCAGCCAGCAGTCTCTGAGTCGTCTGAAACTCAACTTCCCGCTCCTATTTTTAATCTGAATTCAATCTGATTGTGCTGGTAAGTACGATAAGTTGTTTTTAATGAGAGGGCTGGAAGGATGCTGTAATTAATCATATGCCCTGTTGCAGGGGAAAGGTGCTACTGTGAAGTCTGGAGCAGAGCTGCCAGGGAACCCTGAGCTCCAGAACTTGCCTCACCTAAACATTATATGTAAGGAAGCACAGGAACGGGATAACAGGAGGAATTATGTATCTGAAAGTCATCTCACAACTCTTAGAATTTATCTCAGATCTCACAGAATCACACAATATGCTGAGCTGGAAGGGACACACAGAGAGATCATTGAGTTCAAACCCTAACCCTGCACAGGACCATCTCCTTCATAACTGGGATACGAATCCATGTTCTTTTTGAAAATTCCTCCCCCAATAGCATAGAATTTTCCCCTTAAAAGATACAAAAAACCCCCCAAAGCAAACAAAACCCCACAATGTAATGTTCAACATCATGTGACAAGAAGAGTCTTAAGACCACAGGACCTCCTCCCTGTCAAGAATTTGTGGGCACTGTCTGCCCTGCTCAATTTTACTGAGCATCACACAGTTCTAAACGCTTTTTGGATCACTTAATGGATTAAAATCTGTCAGCTTACAGCCAAAAAAATAAAAAATAAAAAAATAAAAAGAGGAAGAAAAGAGAAAGAAAAGAAAAGAAGTGTCAAGTGACACATTAGAAGCACTATATTGTTGCTGAATACTTACAGCAGGTTCACCTTGACAGTCTGTCACAGCATAATGGGATGTCCTGTCACAGATGAATCACCTGACACCCTTCTTACAAAGGAGAAGCACTGAATTCGAAGGAACATGACAAGCCATGATTTGTCTCAATCCTCCCAAACATGCTGAGGTGGAATGCAGAAGAGAAAGCCAAGAAGGAAGAGATGAAAGTTTAAGGCAACAACGTGGTGTTTCAAGACAGCACGTGTTTCTCTCTGCTGTGCTTGATGGACATGGCATGACTAAATGGCTAAATATGAGGTTAATTAAAAACAAACAGTTCCTTTTTAAAAAGTGTATTATTGACCAAAAATATTATTTTCTCAGGAGCTTGTTACTGGAGCATTATTGACTTGATTGAGCATTATTAGCATGTCAATCACTTCCAGGCTATTTTTATAACCTCGTGCATGTTGTTTTATTGCAACATATACAGATAGAAAAGTAGATACACACAGTAAAGAGCACTGGAATTCATAATCTCTACCAACAATATGTGTTTTGTAGTGTCTGGGGCCACGAGGAGCCTATAGAGGGCTTTTTCCACTGGAGCAAACACAGGAATTGGATAATCACCTCTTTTAGCATTGTTGGTTTGCTCCCTTGACCTCCTGTAGCCAGGATTGTTGAGTGACCAAGACCAAAGATGAGCTCATTGCCACATCTGCACAGCCCAGTATTAACTTCACACAAGTGACAGTGGCTGCACACTGTGGAGAAGGATAAAGAGGGAATGAAAACCAACTCCCCAGAGCTACAGCAACAGAAATACCAGCAGTGACCAAGCAAGCTTCTCCATTTAATTGCCACTCTTTGGCTCTCCTTAATCACCAAGGGCTAAGGGGGCTCACTGCTGCCAAGGACAGGCTGAAAGAGTTGGTATAAAGAAATATCCTTATGGACCCCAGGTATTCCCATTACTTACCTGGCCAGATACAGAGAGCAAACATATCCCCAGAGAGCCTGTTTTCTGTGTGCAGTACAAGCTAATGCTGGCAATGGTGACACTGCACAAAACGTGTTTTCATTATTTATAATCCAAGAAGGTAACAAATGTCTGCATTGCAGGACGAATCCTGGAGCAGTCTCCAGGGCTGCCTGAACCTTTTTCCCATTCAAAAGACTTCATTCTGTTCCATTTTTACTGAAGGAAATGAGCTGTATTTTGTGTTCTTTACTTGAGGCAGTCAAAAAATCACTGTCAAATTCAAAGTACTGTGAAAAGCTAAAACCCTGAAAAGCATAAGTCAAACCAAAGACCTTTTTGTAAAGTGACACCCACCCATTATAATGCCTGTTGGGCATTCACCGGCTCCAGCAAAAAAAAAAGGGACATGGGAGCAACACAACTGCTTTTAATTTCAACATTTCATTGTCTTTTGTCTGTCATGACAAGGACTAAACCACAGCAAGCTGACAGTTCCTTGAAACTCAGCATCAAGTGGGACAGTACATAAAGAAATAAGACAAATTATTTCCTTTTATGAAAACATGTAACCAAGAGATTTGTTAAGCCACCACCATGGTCAAAAAGCTCTTCTTTCCTTTTGGCCCTGCATGAAGTCCAAATATCCTGTGCAGCTCCAGTATTTATTTGTGTCGTGAAGCAAAACTTAAATATTCCTTTTATTTTAACTCTTTTTTTTTCAGAGTTTGGTTGTTAAAAACAAAGCTGAAGGAGAAATATAAGAGGATCCTGAAAAAAACCCTACAAAGTAGGACTCTATAAGAAGAAGAGAAAATAAAATTGTTACCTGAAACCTTTACTTCAACAGGTTTATATCAATAAGTCCTCATAAAACCTCTCAATGAATTGGCTGGATTAGTCAAAAGAGATCAATTAATCCAATTAATTCCTTTTTTTTTTTTTTTTAATTTAAGGAACTTTCCACAAATGGTTTCCTGGGCCAGTAGATCACTGGAGGCTGCTTCCATCATGAACCCATTATGTCTCATACTACAAACATGCCTGAACTACAGGGTTTAAAGACTGTTCTTAAATAAAAAAGGGGGGGAAGCCCAAACCATTTGAAATACAGTGAGAAAAGGGAATCCAAATGCTAGCTGTCCATCAAATGTCATTTTTACTGAAATAAAATTTAAGAATTGGTTCCTTGAGTTATTCTATGGTTTGTAACATCACCACATGAGATCCCCATATTGTGTCAGCTCAACATTTACTACAACAGTCTGTTGTTATAACTATTAGTTCAACAGTTACTAAAAGGATGAGAGAAGATGAGGGGGAAAAAAGAAAATACGAACATTATATTTTCCTGCATTCCTTTTAGAAAAAGAATAGCTTTCAGACAGAATTAAAAGGAGCTCCCAAGACTACAGAGACTGAGAAAACTGAGATTTAGGTATAATTTTTATGTTAATAGAAAGATGCATCCCACATGGCTTTACTTTGTGTCATTTTACTTTAAAATTACAATTTTAAAGGCAAAGGCTGCTCCTTCCCTGTGCCAGCCCAGGACAAGAAATCCTACAGCCTCCTCAGGGTGAGTGTCCTCACTCACACTCTGGTCTGTAATGAAGAGAAGGAGCAGGACAGCTCAGCACAGCAAATGAAAAAAAACCTTGGGCCCTCTGTGATCCCTCAGTGAATCGAGAGGAAAAACCAGAGCCATCATCCCAAAATCAGCCTGTCAGGAGTGGGATCCTCAGGGAGCATCTGGGAGCCAACAACACCTTCAGCAGACTGGGAACACCTCTCTGTTTTTCCCTCCCAAAGCTTTGATCCCTAGAACCCCTGAACTGGTCCCAGCTACACGAATTCCCCAGGTGGTGCTGCCCAGGACAGTTGCAGTTGTTGCTCACATCAACCCCCCCAGGCTGCTTTTTGCAGGAGTCCTGTTCAGCCCTGGCCACCACTGTCCCACCCAATCTTGTTACATTGACTTTGCACACAAGTCCCACAGGAGCAGGTGGCCTTCCAGTGAGATGACAAACATCTCACACAGCACAAGAACAAACAAATTTTAAAAAGTCAGAAACTCTATTTTCAGAAAGCAGAGGCAAACTGAGTTCAGAGTAACAGCCTTGAACCCCAACTTGAAATCCAAACCCCCTGCAGTATGTAAAATTCACTGTACTGTTGTTCTGAAGTGTGTGGCACAGTTACTTGCCTCCTGGTGTATTCAGAAGCTGTAGAATGGATGGCATTAACCTCTGACTGAATAAATAAAAGATTGTTATCATCATACAGCCTATATGTGTCCCATACAAACGAAAACATAATAGATGACCTGGTGCAAGACAAAGAACTGGCCAGTCATGTCTTTGGGCATGCCAAGGGAAATAAAGACTAAAAAAAAATATCTCTCATGACTTTCACTCAAAACAAAATGCATTTGATTTTACATGAGGGCAATATTTCCAGTTTATTCCTTGTAGTTCTGCCTCCAAGATCATGGAATACTGTACATGGATAAAAGCTGGTTATGGAGGCTGCAAAGGCCAAAACTCTCCGTGGCTCAAGATTTCTTCATCACCAACATCCTATAAAGTTGCATCCCCTCCTCCTGTTCAGCCCTATACCAGCTTTGTCCATGCTTTTTTCCCCTATTCCATGAGTTTCTATATTTTCCTTTGTGGGAATTCCCAGCTGTGCTGGGAGCCACTTTGGAGAGCCAACACCAGCACCTGTGGAAAGGAAAAAGTGGGAACTTAGATCTAGAGGGAAGAAAAGAACAGGAAAAGCTCTCTGAGTCCTTTGAGACTGCAATGCCACACTCACTGCCCAGGAAGAAAGCACAGCAAGGACTCTGCTGCTCCTTACAAGACTGTGGGGAGGTCAGAAAAGCCTTGGCAATCTTTTCCCAGTATTTTTACTCAGGAGCCCTGAGAAACCCAGTCTAGGGGAAGGTGCCCCTGCCCATGGGTGGGGGCTGGTACTGGAAGCTCTTTAAGGTCCCTTCCAACCCAAATTGTTCTGTGATTCTATAATTTTAAAGAACCAAACTGACTTTATATGCACGATTGAATTCACAAAATGACGTATGAGGTCACTTTTTTTGCTATTCCAAGACTTTTTTTGGTTTTCAAGCAGCTGCTCTGGCTGCCATGGAGTTCTTGGAACTATGTCCATCTTTTCTACCGGGCATGAAGAAGCTCTGGTGCTTTCAGACATCTTAGAAGCACTAGAAGAGGATTCCCTCCAGTGCTCGGTTTCTCAGAGATGTCTTACCCAGCTGTCTACACTATTCCTTTGCTTAGATTTCCCATCCAGAAAAAGAAATGAGAATAGCAATGGTTTTATACTTCCCTGGATTGCTGTGAGGATAAATGCACTGAAGAGAGTGAAGTTATCTGAATATTACACAAATGAGGATCACAAAAATCCCAGTGACACTTAAGCATAAAGGAATGAAACAGAAAGGGACTTCCAGGACACATTTTGACTGACATACACCCCTCAAAATTAAAACAGTTTCCAGAGCACAAGGAGCTCCCACTGCTCTTTAGAAGAAAATCTTCAGACCTTAACAATTCAGTGTTTCTTTACATCACTGTAGGAACTATCAATACAGGTGCCATCACGAGTAGGTGGCTGACACCACATCACCCAGCAGCACCTTTTTCCTCCTCTCACACGGAGCCACAGAAATCCAAAGCAGTTCTGGTATCATTGCTCAGATGAAAATCTTTTTTCTATATGATAAATTAATTTTAACTTTTGAACTGGTTGGTTGTTTTTTTTCTGAAGTATTTATAAATGTACAGAATTTGGGTGTTCCTGCTATAAGGAATTAGAGTTTGTAAAAGGCTAAGCAGAGAGCTTCTACCAAATGTCTGCTGCAAACAAGCAAACAGACAACAGGATGTTGGCAAATTTTCAGAATTCCTCTGATTGATATTAAAACTGGATTTTTGCATCAAAGAGTAAACACAGGAAAGGGGGAAAAAATCCTCATGCCATTTAAGAGTAAATACCTTTGAAATGGCATTTGTAAAACCCATCAGGGTAGAGCACATATGCAAAAAAGACAGAAATAGTATTCAGAGGAAATGCACTGGCATATATCCATTTGTGCATGTATTTTCCTGCTGGGTTTATACAATTGCTGTAAGTGAACGAAATCAATTTGAGGATCAAAACTCTGCCACATTTTTAAAAAATAATAATAATAAACTGCAGCTCATAGTTCTGCAGCCGTTTCTGAGGTATCACTTTTTCATCATAAGCTTTTCAACAGCTGTGACTCATAAACCATAAACAGCCCCAAGAAATTCTAAATGACATATGATTTATGATGTGTTTGTATCTCTCTATATAAAAAACATTCTTTCTTTGCATGTAGGCTCAATGTGTTGGACACAGCCAGCATGAGTCTTACATAAAAGGAAATCAGTGATGCAACTAAGACACCTGGCCATGAACTTTAGCTGAACCAGCAGGTTCTCTTTAGTGTCCTAATTCATTCTTTTGATACTGAATTGGAATGATATGAACTGCCTGTATTGTCTCGAGGACAAGGACTTCTATTTGAACAGTGTACACTCATTTTTGTTATACTGAGACCCAACATTCCAACTTTGTGCTGTGTGATCACATTACATTTCAGAACTATTTTCTTATTGGAATATTTTTAAGCTAATGTACGTGCAATGGATGTTGACAGTATTCCACATTTCCCCCCAGAAAAGCAAAACCAGAGCAAAGCCATTTTAACAACTTGCATCCAAGTTCCTTGGATAATTTCACGTTACTGTTTCCTGTCATCACTACGTGATAGGAGTAAATCCAGTGTTTTACAGGCTAGACTGGGATTTCCTGGTTGAAATAAGACCCAAAACCAAAAAATGCTTACCCACATCTCCCAAGGCAGGTGTACAAACAGCATGGTGTGCAATGCCCATGATCCTGCAGACCTACTTCAGGTAACCCTCAGCAGTGTGAGAACAGCCTTTCCAGGAACATAAAAGCCATATGACAGAACATCCACAGGCAGCTGAAAGGACAGTGAAGAAAAGGTAAAGCATCAGAGGGACAAAATTCCATTTCTTGTATCTAAAGGATTAGTTACTGCACACGGTTCTGGTGCCCCTGACATAAGAAGGACATGGAACTGTTGGAGGGGAGTCTTTTTCTCATTTCCAGGGTAAATCCAGCCAAAACAGGGGCCATGATTAACTATGAAGACTTGGTCATCCATTCAACAGTCAGGTGCACACTTAAATAAACTGAAATAGCCATGCAATCTATAGGTAATATAAGACAATATAATATAGATAATATAGGCTGATATAAGAACTTTCATTTAAAATATCCATAGAATCAATTAAGGCAGACGTGGTTTTCATGTTGCTCTCTAATTGTTGCTCTGACAACAGAAACACTTCTTCAACATCACCTAATTGTAAGAATAAAGCCTTAAAATAAATCCTTGAATTTATCCCTTTGATTTAGAAGCCAGAAAGCCAGTTAATTTTATTTTGACTTTTTAAAAAATTTTTTAAAGGAGAATCATCACTACATAATGGGAATATGTAGCACAAGCTACATATACAAGCCCAAAAATTGTCACACTAAAGGTGGAAAAGGCAATTGGAAACACTAAAAATCCTGTATGAATTTTATTCCAAATGGCTTTTTCAATTTCCAAAACCACACGGGAAGCAGTTTCTAGTTTTGATTTGTGGTAGATACAAGTGAATGAAATGGTAGAACCCAAAATCCTGGTGAATGTAATGGAAGTGCACAACATATGGACAAGGTAAGCCAGCTAAAGGTGTGTCCTGGATGCAGAGAAAGCTTGGAACATCTCACCACTCAGATGTTCTGGACTAGCAGGAACCTACACATGGATAAATAAAACCTTATAGAGGAAAAGCTTAGAGAGAAACACTCACTGCAAAAAGGTGACTGCAAAGAAAATTAAGTATGTAGACAAATAAGTGGCCAAAGAATCCCATGATTTAAGATATCAGGAAACACAGGGAGGCAGTGGGAACTGCCAGAGGGGAGCATGAGCTTGGAAATCATGTTAAGACAAAGGACTTTAACCTCTGTTGAAAGGAGGAGATGCATTTCAGGATAAAGCAAAGCCACTTTGTAATGGAGAGAGGGCAAGTACTGCAGGCAGTCCTGGGGAAAACACAGTGAGTACAGGCAAGTTCATCTCTGCTCTCACTCAGGATAATGATGTTTAACATGAAGTATGAGGCTTCATGGAAAAGAGAACTCCATCAAACAGGGGAGAAGCCCCAGCAGCCTGAAAAAAAGCTGAGGAGAACCAAACCATTCTCAGCCCAGACTGAAGGAACATCAGCTAACAGTCATGATTTTAAGTTGGTTCGTTTGGGTTCTTTACACAGAATGTAGCATCAGTTATTCAGTGAATAGCAATGTCTACTGGCTTCAGCATATTCCTGATTCCAGAGCAAGCTATGAAAGTCAATGGGGAGCAGAATAGAAGGCAACATAAAGAAAAGCTGATCACGACAAAGGCTTGAGACAAAAGCACACAGCAGATCCCTGTGTTTCATAGTAACTGTAAGAAAACTGTAAGGGGGAGAGACTTGGCAAACTGTGACCCAGAGTAGTAAATCACTGTTCCCTATTTCCTATAATAGGGAAAAAATGGAACATCATATGAAATTAGCAAGAAACAGGCTCAAAAAGCAGGTCTTTATGTATCAGGCTGCTCCTGTGATGCTGAGCACCAAGTTTGCTTGGATTTAAAAGTGACTGTTCAAATTCTTGGAGCAAAATATTCATCAAGGGCTATTAAGCAACAAGAAACCACCTCTGGCTCAGGAATTCTTTACACTGCAGACTGCTGCAGACTTGGAGCATAATTCCATGCCTGACAAGTTCCTGTGCCTCCCTGAAGTATGGGCTATTGACCACTTAAAAAAACCATAACACTGGGTTGAATGTATCATCGTGGTAGGGATGGACTGTTGTACCTGCACTCCAGAACAGCTTCCCTTGTAGCTGGTGGGGGAGGGAGACTGGAGGACTTAGGGAATCATTATCAGTTCCTTTGCCCACAGAAATTACTGGCTCTGATCCCTCCAATTCACTTCCAGAGTATTTACATCCAAGGTAAAAGCTAAGGAAGAGAAGTGTAAGCTGTAGTGTGATGATGCAGAAGAATAAAAGGATAAAAAATGGTGACAATGCATTTACTTTAAAATTTAGAAAAAATATTTCTAAAACCCTCAAGCAATTACTGGAATAAGCTTTCAGGAGAAACAGTGGAAAAAACAACTGTTTTTAAGATTGAGGCTGAACATAAATGTGGGCATGTGTCATAGTATCCTGTAAAAGCAGATTGGACACAACAAGGTAAAGGATCCTTTGAAGCTTTACACTGCTAATTTGGCTTATTTGTCTGGAGCTAATCTGTCATCTCCTTTGATTTAGAAGGAGCACAAATATTACCTTGTGCTCTGTGGTGGTGCACAGGCCAAGGGCCAAGGAGAAGTAATTGCTATGGCACAGAAATTAGAGCAGAGACACTGTGCTGTTCCATTTTGAACACGCTTGTAAAATGCTTAGAAAAGGTACAACCATCACACTTGTCTGGACTTTTGTATCCCTCTTGCATTTGGAACACAAATACAGCTGCACAAGTATTACTCTAGCTTGCAAACAACCACTTGTAGAGACTAGAGCATTAGTTATAAATAAGTATATCTTTCTTTCGTCTTAACCCCCAAATTCTTTCCAGGGGAAGACTGTAATTAGTATGACATGGGGGCTTGCAGCAGATGTGAAACCGGATAGATTGAGCTCTCCTATGAATAGCCTGAAACGAGGGCTGCCTTGCATGGTCTGTAGTAATGGAGAGGAAATTGAGCATTAAATACAAATCAACAATCATTCATTTCACGGCGGCCGTGGGGCAGCACAGCCAGTGAAGTCACTCTTTTCAGCACCTTGCATCCTGCTGGACTTTATTTACAGCTCCGGAGCTCCCATCTTTGGGAACGGCCACCTACGGGGTAACTCAAACAAAGAGTGATGGAGAGAGAAAGCAATTTAAGGTCCGCTTTTTATACACAAACATCAGAGAAGTGACGTTTTCTTTGCTTGCAATTTATGATGGGTCTTTAGATATATTCATTAAGCCATCACTCTCCCAGTCTGCAGCGAGGTCAGCGTGGCACAGCACCACAAGTCAGGATAACAGCAGATAGCTGGATACTTGGACAATAAGTGAAGTCAGAAGATTTATTGGTTTTCTAATCCACAGACTGACCTGACTCTCCATTTAAAAGTTGAATAGGAAGTTGAAAATCCCCCCTAATGTTTTTGAGAGGTGTGAGGAGATGAGGAAAGCACCTGCAATGCATCACTCTGTTTAGATTGCAGCATGAAAAGCTGGATTTGTTGGCTGCAGTGGTCTCTCAGTAGAGGGAACAGACAACAACAATCAAGAAGTTCACTGCTCATTATGTGTGAAGAGAAAAATGGAACGTTCTCCCCTGAAACACCAGGACGCTCTCGAGGTCAACAGCTCTAAAAAACTGCCAGGAAAAAAAAAACCTGATCTAAGCTCTGAACAGTTCAAGTTCATGCTAATGTTTGGATAGAATTCTTTGTACAATTTTAAAAAAAATTATTATTTGCATATTCATCTGGTATGTGTGATATACAGAGAGGAACTATAAGCGCCAGAAAAAAAAGCAGTGTCTTAATTGTATGCACTAAAATTACTCTGCACAGTGTTTTTGGGAGTGGAGAATTCCAAAATCAGGTTAGTTTCTGGTCAGTGGCCAGTTGGCCCTGAGTCAGCAGTGCCCTGGCAGCCAGGAGGGCCAACCCTGTCCTGGGGCATCAGGGGATTGTCCCACTCTGCTCTGCCCTGGGGCGGCCTCACCTCAACATTGGGGCAGTTTGGGGGGACACAATGGAAGGAAGGGATTGAGCCATCAGAGAGTGTCCAAAGGAGGGCAATGAAGATGGGGAAGGGCCTTGATTTGAAGCCGTGGGAGGACACTGAGGGCACTTGGTGTGTTCAGCTGGAGCAGAGGAGGCTGAGGGGAGACCTCAGTGCAGTTCCAATTCCTGGGCAGGGGCAGAGGAGGGGCAGGGACTGAGCTCTGCTCTGGGGGGACCAGGGACAGCAGCCAGGGAATGGCTGGAGCTGTGTCAGGGCAGGCTCACGTTGGATCTCAGCAAAAGGTTCTTCCCCCAGAGGCTGGTTGGGCACTGCCCAGGCTCCCCAGGGCAGTGGGCACAGCCCCAAGGCTGCCAGAGCTCCAGGAGGGTTTGGCTGATCCTCTGGGGCACAGGGGGTGACTGTTGGGGATGGGCCTGTGCAGGGCCAGGGGTTGGACTGGATGATCCTTGTGTGTCCCTTTCAGCTCAGCACATTTTGGGATTCTGTGAAAAGCTGCACTATTACCAAGGCCATCGTGACAATTATATCAATATTCAGTGCACCACCAGTTTGATTCATAAGCTGCCACATGAATTTATAATCACCCCATTGTCACCTGTGGAATAACACCTGTTTTGGCTCTTCCCTATGGATGGAATCCCTTCTCCACCCTGACCCACCAAGCCCTGTCACACCCCTGTCCACTTGCCAAGGACCTGCTGCTGGCACTGCCACAGGCTCTTGTGCAGGAGACACAGTAGAAGGGATTTCCAAAAAACCCATGGCCTAAAATCCATCCTGAGTAGAGGATGATCCAACTCATCTCCTATTTAGGTAAGCAATTTGGAAGGGGAAAGAATTTGTTTGTTTTCCCAACCTGATTTCAAGGGAACTCAGAGTTATCAAATGCTCTAAAACAGAAACCACGGCACTGTACTTGGTGTTTCAGGAAACCAGGGTTAGTGAACTTGGAAGTAAAACTTTAAACACAACCAACTTAGAAAATAAATGCTTTATGAGGGCAAAGACAGATATTTCTAGTGAAAAGAGAAATAAGAAGTTGGTAGCTCCAAATGACAAGATTTATAATTGAAAACAACATGCAAATCTAAGAAATTTCACTATGAATAATTATATTTTCTGAGTTCAAATGGTATCCACATTTATTGTGCATCTTGTACATTTGATTTTTGAATTACAGGGCAGGAAATCAGCTTTATATTTTTGTGTTGTATCTACAGAATATTAAGGAATAATAACAATAATTATAATAATAAGTAGTAGTAGTAGTAATTTTATGAACTCATAATCAAAAGATCTGCCCTAGAGTCACCAGTTTATAAACTTTTTATTAATTATTGTAATGCAAAAGTCAAAGAGATGCCTTAAAAAAAAACTGTTTTCAAGTGATAACTGAATTCACAAAACAGTCGCACAATTTACAACATTGTCTGTGAGAATTTCTATGGATTTTCATAATATTCTGCCTTCTGCAACTGAATTCATCAGCCTGGTTTCAGCCTAAACTGAAAAAAATCTATGTAATTATCACTCAATAATGAGATGCAGAATTATATATTTACTTACAATCCTCATTGTATATTTATTTTTATTTTTTTCAAAGAAGCATAATTCAGATTTTTTTTATAATCCATGTTTGAAACCAGGTCTGTCATCCAAGAGGAGACATCTTGCCATAAGCTTTTGACTGAGATTCAACAAAAGTTCTTAAATCCATGTTTGCTTTTTGTTCATTTGCCCAGAGACTGATAATATGTAGGACTGCATAAAATAAGCATTTTAATTCCCATATTAATTGTGGTTATTGAAAACAAGCATCACATCTTAGGAAACACAGG
The DNA here is from genome assembly GCF_025592945.1 of Manacus candei. Classification (NCBI taxonomy): domain Eukaryota; kingdom Metazoa; phylum Chordata; class Aves; order Passeriformes; family Pipridae; genus Manacus; species Manacus candei. The sequence goes on from NW_026138084.1 coordinate 2,773,346, forward strand.
ACTGTAAGAACAAATTCTGTTCTCCCCACCCCTGAAAGCAAAACAAATCAGTCCCCAGATGAACTGAATTTTACTGGAAGGAAATGTCTTTGAATTTATACCTATCCACCAACTTTCCCCATGACATATTTTTATTTGATGCTTTATTTCAGCTCTTAAAAGTGATACAGCTCCAAAAGATTGAACACTACTGAGCAATGGCATCTCTAACAATAATTTTCCCTGGTCATTCTAAGTCAGTTCTCTACTGATGTACAGGAAGTTTTGTCACCTCAGAGGCTTGAGCTCTGCTGTGGATGCTGAAGGAGATCAAAATAATCTCTTCAATACTTGCTCAGGGAGGGTTTTTCAGAAGAGGACAAGTGTAGGACAACCCCCTCCCCATTCACTCTGTCTGTCCTGTATATGCAAACAACACCTACACACAAATAAATACATGTGCTAGATGCCTAAAAGAAAAATTCTGGCACTGCTTATGGCTCACTGTGGAACAGCTCATCAGCAAGGTAAGAGACAATTTTAGCAAGACAGCCCCCAAAAAAATTCATTTTTTTCCCCCAAAAAACATCTGAAACATTGGGGCTTCATAATATATGATATGATATAATACCCAATTAGCTGGGCTAGATACAGGCATTTCAGAAAAAAAACCACTCCTAAAGACCTGAAATGCTCCTTTCATTAGCAGCACCCTCTCATTATGAACTTCTCATCATTATAAACTCCTCTAACTCCATGGGCCAAGTCAAAACATCTAATGGGAATTTAAAAATAATCACAACAAACAACTCTAAAAGGAACCAGCTGACAAGCACAGGGTCCACTACGAGGTAGGAAGTTCTCAGTGAGTAGAAATAAACAGGAAAAGAGACATTTAAACAGAATCCCAACTTCAGCTTTATTGGTTCTCTGGGTGCCTCAAAACTGAGACCAACTTCTGACAGATTGAGTAGATGGTGCATGACATGGAGAAGTGGGATGGAGAATTCCCATAGAATAGGTGAATTCTTCACACAGGAAACATTGGGGATCACAATTTTTGGCTAAAAAGAAGATGCTTTTTCGTGTTTTAATTAACACTAATTCGTTGCTACAGAACAGCCTTCACCTTTCCCAAACAGCCCAGTAAGGTCATGGTTGCTGTTTGGGATATGAAAGGGAAATCAAACACAAACAAACATGCAGAGTCTGCACGAGCTCCAGAAGTGACTGAAAATAACCAGTAAATGAAATATTTACTCATTATCATTCAGAAAGGATATGGATCTATATCCAGTCACAGATGATGCCATGAAAAAAATCTGTATCATCCGCTACAGTTAGGAAAGACTCTTCTATATTGTTTCAACACTATGAACATCCGAAATTCAGTCTTATCCCACATTTTTAAACCACTAAAAGACACATTCTTTACTGGAAGAGGAAAATGAATAAGTAAATCATGAAGAAACATGATTAATAGGTTTTAACTCAGAAATTCCCTGAGCTGTCACAAGTACAGCAAGTCTACAAAGACCTTCCCCACCATCAAACACAGGGGCAATGATCCTGCTCTGCAAAAATATTACTTGGCAGCCAAGAACCACTTGCACTTCTCCATTCTTGGGGCTGTTGAGTTCTGATGATAATTGAATAAATGACAGCTGGGTATTGCTGAGATCCCCCAGGCAGCCTCTGCCATGCACTGTTCCAGCAGCATGGAATGGGGCTGGGAGGGAGGCAGGGCAACTGGGGGTGTGAAATGTGGTCAGGAGGATCCACACCAGCTACAAGGCAGCAAAAGATCATATTGCACAGGGGTAAAAGCCAAATGCTTCAGCCTTATTGCAGCTCTAACATCACTGCAGGAACACACAGCACTGTGGGTGTCTTCCAGGAAAAAACACAACCATGGGCTGACTTCTTCCCCAACAAACATACGTGTTCCTGACACTGGACATGCCATGCAAATACTGACAGCACCCAAGGCAGGCTGAAACAAGCACTGGTAAAAGATGGCCAAAGCAACACCCAGTCACCTGCCCTCCTGTTCACAGTGACAGCCTTTCTGATTTTGGCAACCACACATCTTAGCAAAATAGCATGAGGAGGAGCTCTCATACTTTCAGGCTTGATTATAAGAACAAGCTGAACCAAAATCATAAATTTATGAAAACTGTTGGGTGTTCAGGATGATAACACTTAACAGAGTCTCTAATCCGAAGAGCTTCACACACTGGAAATAATCAGAGTTAATAAGATCAGATGCTTTCAAGAAAAAACTGCAGTCATTTTTTCTAATGTCTTGCTGCCAAGTGCTCACATTCTTGCAGTCCTGTTGTGTTTCTGCTAACACAGCACTGAGGAACTAATGCACACAGAAGTACAGGTGTCTCTATCAGCATTAGTGTCAACCCCAGCACCCACGGCCAACTTTCAGTAATAAAAAATTAAAGAAGGAGAAATGTTTCTGACTTCTGTATAATGATCAAGACTATACAGTTTCTTGCAATCATCAGGAGAAATTAAGAGGGAGAACCTTCCACTAGTTCTGTGCACCATGATGTGATTGCACCTAACAACATATTGGGAGCAACTGGGTTATCAGACACATGAAAGGCAAGAGGAACCATATCTGCTTATGTTTAGACTGTCTTTAGTCCATTACACACACAGAATCTGCTGGGTTGGAAGGGACCCACAGGGATCATCCAGTCCAACCCCTGGCCCTGCACAGGCCCATCCCCAAGAGTCACCCCCTGTGCCCCAGAGGATCAACCAAACCCTCCTGGAGCTCTGGCAGCCTTGGGGCTGTGCCCACTGCCCTGGGGAGCCTGGGCAGTGCCCAACCAGCCTCTGGGGGAAGAACCTTTGGCAGAGATCCAACCTGAGCCTGCCCTGACACAGCTCCAGCCATTCCCTGGCTGCTGTCCCTGGTCCCCCCAGAGCAGAGCTCAGTCCCTGCCCCTCCTCTGCCCCTGCCCAGGCAGTTGGAACTGCACTGAGGTCTCCCCTCAGTCTCCTCTGCTCCAGCTGAACACACCAAGTGCCCTCAGTGTCCTCCCACGGCTTCAAATCAAGGCCCTTCCCCATCTCTGTTCCCTCCTTTGGACACTCTCTGATGGCTCAATCCCTTCCTTCCTTTGTGTCCCCCCAAACTGCCCCAATGTTGAGGTGAGGCCGCCCCAGGGCAGAGCAGAGCGGGACAATCCCCTCCCTGATGCCCCAGGACAGGGTTGGCCCTCCTGGCTGCCAGGGCACTGCTGACTCAGGGCCAACTGGCCACCGACCAGGACCCCCAGGGCCCTTTCTCAGCACTGCTTTCCAGCCTCTCATTCCCAGTCTGTCTGTCCATCCAGCATTGCCCCATCCCAGGGGCAGAATCCGGCACTTTCCCTTGTTCAACTCCCTTCCCGTGGTTGGTGATTCCCAGCCCTCTGATCTGTGAGGTCTCTCTGCAGGGCCTCCCTGCCTTCCAGGGACTCAACAGCTCCTCCCAGTTCTGTGTCATCTGCAGACTTGCTCAGTGTCCCTTCCAGTGCTGCATCCACCCTGTGTTCCACTCTGAGTAAATAAGAATCCCACTTATCCATTGGGAGCTGCCACCAGGAGCATGAACATCCCACAGCCTTGGCACAGGTGGGACTATCAGTGGCATCACTGCAGTTGCTTGGTGGAGCTGAACTGCTGCGAACAACTGCTATAAAAGCAGAGCTGCTGATTTCTTTGTGTGATTTTATGCCTAACAAACAAATGCTACCGGGGAAAAACATTCCCAATTCTTCTTTTCTAGACAGATTTAGGGAAAAAAAAAAAAAAAAAAGCAGTGCTCATTTTGGAATGTGAGTAATAAAGATCATTACCCTCAGTACTGACGCCTTGTATAATTTGAAAAATGATGTGACTTTTGGGTAAACATGAACATGCCATAAAGAAGGTGTTCTTACATTAATTAAAAAAATCAAGTCTACAGGCTGGGTAATGAGCCAGAAAAAGACCTGATTTTTAAAACATGTATTACAAGGCATGAATTATGTCCTCAACTATTTGAAGGTATTTATGGCCTACATTTTTTTAAGGCTATAGAATCAGAGACTATCTTTAGAAAACAAGAAAACATGGAATAGATATGTTACCATATATATTAAGATGCTATTCACAAACCAGTAAATCAAACTGAACCACAAAAGAGCATTCAAAATGTCCCTTGTATAGACAGTGCATAACTGTGCTGATGAGCACGAGGAGTCTCAGCAATCAGGGAAACTTTTCTGTGGGCTTGCATGAGCCACAAATCCGAGCAGAGCTGATGGGAGTTTTGCTGAGTAAGAATTCAGTGGAAACCTCAGGGCTTGTCCCTGATACAGGTGCACAGCACAGCTCAGAAAGTTTGCAGTGGAGCCCTCAATGAAGGCCTCAGAAACTGGCCAAATAGACGGAAATAACATCAGTTAAAAAATTCCCTAGAAAGACCATGAAATTGGATACCACACATTACCATACTCGAAACTTTCAGAGCCTATTTGTTTAATTTGGATGAGTTTTCAAATAGCTCAGAACTAAAGTAATCGATGGTGGGCACAACAACACAAGGGAAATACTGAAGCTGGTCTGTCACCAGAGCTGTTGAACCAGGGCTTATAAATGCATCTGAGGGGCCTGTGCCAGACATGCCAGGGCACATTTTCTTAGCAAATGTTTTTCGAAGTTTGTGCAAAACCAATAAAAATGGAAATGACAATTTAAAAAAAAATTAATTCAGGCTCAAAATGAATTTATTTTACCATAAAGGGAGAAGTCAAAGAAAAATAAAAGGATATCATGAACTGCAATTGTTATTTATTAATGGTATAAACCTATAGGCAAGTTTGAGGTAAGTATTGGACAGACTGACTACATAAAAAGAACAAATATCTTGACTTCAAGTCAGCAATCACAGATTATTTATACTTTTCACAGTCATCACTTTGTAGTATGATTCTTAGCCCATAATACATCAAACAGCTCCTCAGTACCTTTAGGTTTCATCAACATATTCTGCCCAACCAACATCAGTGGAGCCAAGACAATTTACCTCCTGTGAGGATCTGGATCAGGATGAAGGTGGAGCTGGATTGTCTTTCCCTGGCTATTGAAAACACACAAGCTGAACACTAGAGACAGACCTGGCAAAAAGCCCTGGCACTCCCAGTTAGCAGAAGGAAGCCTGTGGGGATATGAAGTGGGGGAACACGAGCAGCCCCATACTCCAGGACCAGCCAGGGAGGGCAGCACTGCTGACCCAGCCACAGCAGACCAGGGTCACCTCCCTCTGACATCTCCTGGAACCCATCAGAGCACAGGTACGGCACCACCAGCAGCAGCTCTTCAGCAAGGCTCTAGAGGCACCACCTTCTCTGGCTGGTTTTTGTTTGGTTTCACTGGGAACCTCTCAGTACAGGCAAATAGGACTATGACAGGAAGAGTTTTTGAAAGATCCACGAAGCACTCAAGGCACTCCCATACACAGGGAGTTTGACAGTCACTCTCACAGCAGAAGTCACTTCCCTCATGGTCACCAGAATGCCTGTATCAATTTTTTAATTATATTTTTTTAAACAGTAACAGGACTATCTTTACTTACACTTTGTTCACTTCTTTTTTTCCTGTAGGCTATAGCAGCTTACTTATTTTTGAATTTAAATCCACTGAATTTTGCACTTAAATCCATTCCCCTTTAATGGTGTCCATTCTCTTTCCCTCCTCTGGGTGACACCATCCCACCTCCATGTTATGAGGTGAACTTCTAACTGATCAAGGAGCTCCATCAGAGTGCAATACCAGGGACAAATCAAACTAGAAAGGGTTAGAATTACAAACTCTTCTTTAGAACCACCAATCAGGTATATATTGAGCACTGACATGCACAAACATCTCAGAATAGTTCCTGTACTCAGCTCTGGGCCCAGCAGGCAGCCCCTGCAACATCTGCTGCTCTGCAGCATCAGTGTGCACCAGCAAAGCCCCTCAATATCCAGATCTCCTCACTGTCAAGTCTCCTCACCAAAATACAAGTGACTGCCATGTAAAACATGCAACTTCAGAGACACAGGTACAATCAGCTATAATGTGCTTACCTGGAGGTCCACAAGGTTAGTTCCTGAGTGAGAATGAACTTGGGTGGAGTCCATCAATGTGACAACCCCAAGAAGTAGGTGCCTGTCCATCCTTTCTTCCTCATGTACCCTCTTTGGAAGAGAACAGTCCTACAGCAGGCACAACAAACCCACCTCAGGAACAGGAGTTCACATTGGCTTTCCTTCACTCTGCCCACACTCCAGAGCAGCCTAACTTCTGCCTAGATCACCACAACTAATAGTTGGTGTTAGGCCTAAAGAGAAGAAAAGCAAGGCCACTCTGTTGAAGAAGAGCCATCTCACCCCATTCTCTGAGTGAGAGGTTCAGCTGAAACACACGACCTGCAAATTTTCCATTTCATCAAATCCTGCTAATAGAATTCTACAATCTGGTAGTTTAAGCTGCACGTTAGAAAAAGCCAGAGAAACATTTGCTTTGGCACTGACAGGTTCTCAGATTTTTCCAGTTGGAACAATGATAAATGACTTAACCCTGATCATTTTTCTGAAACCTGATTTTTTTTGTTTGACATTTATTTACAGTTTCTATAAACACTAACACCTATAAAACATGGTTTACTGTTTGATTGCTTGGCAGACAAGCAAGCCTTAAATACATAAATTATGAGCACCTAGTTAATGAGTGACATGACGGACATGAAGTTTTATTTACCATTGGCATGAGCCTTCATATAAAATTAGTGGCACAAGAAAGCCAGGTTTTGTGAATGCACATAGTCATACCTATTCATGGCCTGGCTCTTTTTTTTTTTTTTCTTCTTCTTCTTTTTTTTTTTTTTTGTTGTTTTTTTTTTTGTTGTTTTTTTTAAAGACTTGACATAAGACTGTGGCCTATGTGTAATTTCATTGCCTGGAGCAAGGTTAGGGGAAAGCCGCTCCATCTGGCAATTTCCCTTTGACTGGCACATAGTTAAACAATGATGCAGTTTGACAAATTTCAAACCCTGCTTATGAAAAAATAACATAAACACAATAGTCACTCTGAGTAGATTGTCCACCTGTGCAAGCGGGCATGAAGTGTTAAGTAAAGGCTGCTGGTAATGAATAAAGATGCAGTGCATAGCTGGATTAGGTCGTTCCAAATGTAAATCACTGTCAGATAAAGCACTTGTGTTTACATGTAGCATTAATATTTTGATCAGTATGTTTAAGAGAATTAGCTTCTTAATGCAGATGTTCTCATTTGGACCTTCACACCCGGAGCTTCAGCCAACTCCTTTACCATCAGTTATGTCAACATGTCATAAATCTTCACTGCTTTAACTTCTATTTTAAACAAAGCTTTGTTGTAAAATTTGGAGGCGTGTTTCCTTCGGGCTTTATTTTTGGCAAATTTCTTGTTATTTTGTTGAAAATCTGACACATTAATGTCCAATTAACCATCTTTGAGTATTTTACTGACAGGGATCCCAGCAGCAATCAAATGCCTTTTTATTGTGAGGACCTCCCTGCCCCCCACCCAACCAGCTGTATCCATTATGTGAACAAGAAGTCTTTATATCTTGATGCACAAACAATAAAGGCATTACCCTTGGTGGAAACAGGACATATCTCTCAACAGCTACACAGTCTGTGCCCTTTTGGAGCACTTATTGTAAAGGTAAATGCTCACTAAATGGTCACAAAATGCTCACAAAATGGGATACAGTAAAGCTCCAACACGGAATTCACGGACAGTCGGTGTTTTCTTTTTCAAACAAGGGAAATCTTTTAACCTCTCCAAGTTATTTTAACATCCATGTCCTTCTCGTGAGCACACGTGGGACACGACACCTGTGACAAAACACAGCCCATACACGAAACTGGAAATTGTCTCCCAGGTCATTATGACTGTATTGATGGTGTCACTTTGTAAACTTCACAGGTTTACCTTTCATGAGGTGAACATTGCCCCTTTTTTAATTGGGGATTTTACATTCTCTTAAATGTCAGGGACTTTTTTTCTTCCAGGTACTTCTAAATGTTGAGAACTAAATGATAATGATTATGATAATGATTATGATAATGAAATGATTATTCTCAAATCAATCATCTTTTAAAGGAAAATTAATTAATTTTTGCTTTGTGTAGCAAACAAGATATCCGAAAAATTGAGAATTTTTTTCAGAAATTCTGAATAAAATAATGAGAAAGAGAAATCTTTGCATTTTGAAGGGTCCGTGTTTCATATAAAACACTTTGTATACCTCTGATTAACCATGGAATTCTAAACTTCAGTGAATTGTTACTATTTACTATGGTTTTCTAACCACAGTGTGTAAACTCTTGACCATATCCCACCTATCTTCCCATAAATCACAATTATTGTCAAGAATTAACACACACTTCAGCAGGAATGGGACCGTCTGGAAGCCCATCTTACCTTTCCTGAGCTGTTGTTGTTCTTGCAACCAAGAAATTGGGTTAAGTTTTTAAACAATTCCCTCTTTTTCATTAATTTATTGCAACACTGTTGCTGTGAGAGAGCTCACGTTCACAGGAGCAAGACTTGACAACAGGGGTATTTGAGTCATACATTGACCATCCTGATCTAAGAGTTATGGAATACAGATCCATCGTAAGGAAAAAAAGTGGAAAACTCAAAGTTTTGGGGCTGGGACAGTCCTTCAGGTAAAACAAAACCCAAACATTACACTAAAGATACCATAAAGGAAATTGGTATGACGGGACAAAAGTGCCATTTGGCCTTTGACCCTGAGATGAATGGAATCATAGAATCCCAGAATGGTTTGGGTTGGAAGGGACCTGAAAGCTTATCTTGTTCCACCCCCTGCCATGGGCAGGGACACCTTCCACTAGCCCAGGTCTCTCCAAACCCTGTCCAACCTGGCCTTGAACACTTCCAGGGATGGGGCAGCCACAGCTTCTCTGGGCAACCTGTGCCAGGGCCTCCCCACCCTCATAGGGAAGGATTCCTTCCTGCTATCCCATCTATCCCTGCCCTCTGGCAGTGGGAAGCCATTCCCCCTCCTCCTGTCCCTCCAGGCCCTCGTAAATAGTCTCTCTCCCTCTTTCTTGTTGGCTCCCTTCGGGCACTGAAGGCCACAATTAGGTTACCCCAAAGCCTTCTTTTTTTCCAGGTTGAACAATCCCAGCTCTCCCAGCCTTTCCTCACAGCAGAGCTGCTCCAGCCCTCTCATCACCTCAGTGCCTCCTCTAGACTTGCTCCAACAGGTCAGTGTCCTTCCTGTGCTGGACCCAGAGCTGGATCTGGTTACTGAAGGGAACACACAGAAAACAATCTGGTGTCTGGCTGATGTAATGTCTCGCTGCTCTGATGAGTGTTTAATAATTAACCCACCCAAAGCACTGCAGGAAAAGCTACCATGGATTATTTCCCAGGGAAGAAGGGCTGACACGATTTACGGATCATCTTTTTTTTTTTTTTTCTGTCTGTCATGTAAAATGAAAATCCAGAAATAATAAAAAGTGAAACGCAGAAAATATTGTTTTAAGACTGGAGTCTCATCATGGTTGCAAGCCAAAAACACATTATGCAGATACTTAACCAAATTCCTGAGCAATTCCACCATCCCCTCTGTACCAGGATTGCTGCTACTGCCCTGGAGATGGTGCTCCCAAGGGATTAAGGAATAGGACCAAGTAGGTGTAGCATCAATTATTAAATTAGGATTTTTCCTCCCACTTTGCACTTTGAATATTTATTTGCCAAAACTTTTATTTGCCTGAATCTTTGTGCCTCCAGATATCCTGGAGCTGTCTCAGGATGAGTGACCTCTTTTTCTGAGTTTAGCAGCTATTTCCAATGTATTCATTTTAAATAAACCTGCAGGTGGAATGAGCATATCCTGTTAAAGATCTAAAGCTGAGGGAGAGGCATCAACCTTGGCTGCTGAGCTGGACAAAACTCATTTCCCAAGTGAGAAAACTGGAGGATGACAAGCCCTTTCTGGTTGCACCAAGTTGCAAACACATGGCTCCGTGTAAAACTGCTAAACCATAGTCTGTCAGCCCCACTGTACCTGTGGGGTGAAGAAAATAGCATCACACGTGGATTTAAACACAAAACTGTTGAACCATAGAAAATCCTGAGTTGGGAGGGACCCCCAAGAATCCTCAAATCCAACTCCTGACCCTGCACAGGACACCCCAACTTGGGGCATAAACTTAACAATGCCACTGCCTGTTTAGAGAGCGAAGTTGTCAGACCCACCAAATTCTGAACTGGTGTCATGGAAGATGCACACAGTCCAGAGTCTGGTCCTGGTTTCCCCAGGGAAACCCTCAAAGAAAGGAAAAGCAGAAGTATGTTTCGACGAGTGGAATGTTTTCATTTAACTTCAGAAAACCATTCCTTAAAAAAATGAATGAAGAGCTGGCTGATCTACTTGGAGACCCTAACAATTAAGCCAGAATCAAAATTCAGCTCCTGAAACATTCAGGGAAGAAAATCAAACCACAAAACCAGTGTGACTTGCCAAAAATGGCAAACATTACTCCTCACTCTCTTACTTGAATTCCAGAGATTTACTAACAAAAAGCCATTATGAACGTTAAAACTTGCCCATTGCTTTGCAACTGCACACTGCAAGAATTACACGAAGCATCCTGACCTCAGAAGGAAATCGAACATGTCCAGGCCCTGAATATCACCTTCACTTCCAAAATTACCCCAGCAAACTCCAAGACAAAGCTGAAGATGCCTCACTACTCCTTCCAACCAACTGTGAGCATCTTTCTTCACTCTTCCCTCCTTTTCTCTGAGCTTTAGGACATCCACAGAGAAGTCCTGAGGAAAGGGCTGGTCTCCTGCTCCAGCTGCACTGCCACAAAGCTCTAGAAGGAGCAGTGAGGAAAATCCTCATTCTGAAAGCCTACACTGATGCTCCTGTGAGTACAATATCAAATATCATATATTTGATATCCAGGCTTTGATTTTCTGACCTTTCAGCAGCCCTGTGGTCTCTCTCTCTCATTTTAGGAAAGACACCACCACAAACTTTATAATTTTCTTCATCTGTTCTTTCAAATTTTATCACTCTGAAATCAGCTTTGAGATCTCAAATGTATATACAAAAATTGGATCCACTTTTACTCCTTATGTGATCTTGATGCTTTTTAGTGTTTAACTACTTCTCCTCCACTTCTATTCTAATTTAGTAATGGTAAACCAATGAAAGCACTTTCTTAAAAACACCAGGATATTATCTTTTAATAATGGCACACAAAAACATTTACTGATAAAATCCCTAAAAACATACCTCAAGAACTCATACTCCAAAGGTTTCCAAATTAAAAATCTAATTGATATAAACCTAATAAATACATCCATATCTAGACAGTATTACTAAAAATATATTTGGAAAAAATAAAGTCTTCTGCTGATTAAGGCTCAGAATGCTGGCTCCTAAATATTCTTATTGCCTGGAATGAAATCAAGTCCTTCAGCACTTGTTGTTGGTTATGCTAATCCTTTAATATTACTACTTATTCCAGCTGAGTAAAAAGGGCTAGGCCAGCTGTTCCAAACGTCAGCATTTTAATGTTCTCAGTGTGGGTGTAATATTTTATCACCTGTTCTTTATGTTCTGTGTCTCAATTCATACATTAAATTCTATGTCAGAGTTACTTATGGGGATAGAGATCAGTTTATACTGATTTAAGACTGCAATAAAAACTGCTCAACAGTGTGAAAAGATATAAAAAGAGATGCTGGTGACGTAGTTGTGCTCCCTTACACCTTTGCATGGGCCTAAGAAGAGCTGCAGAATCCAACCCCCACACATTTCTGGGACCCAACTTGATCCCAAACAGCCTGTAATGTTGCAGGAAAAATTCTGCTTTATGTAAAGTATTACTTGCCCATTTTAAAATTCTAAACGATACTCTTTCTATCACAAGAAATAATGTTACAGCTAAAAATGACATGGGTGACTCTTCAGAGAAGGAAGTAGGACAGCATGACTGAAAAGGAATAAGATTGTTTTTGTGGTACTGACTTATTTGGGAAAAAAAAGGAAAAAAAAATCAAAGCTTTTCTGTTACTGAGCTTTCAATTTCTTCATTAACCACACAACAAAGGTACAGGATATCTCAATTCACTCATTTTCTTGAATTCATTTTTGAAGTTCATTTTTACTCAAGTATCATGTCAAACCACAGACGAAAAATAATGGATGCACAGAGGGAAAAGAATAGAAGATATCACCCAACCCTCCAAAGAAAATGGAGGAGTTTGTAAAGAAATACATGATCCCTAGCCAGTCCCTACCCAGACTATTTATTCTTACACAAAATAGGATGTGTCAATGCCTTCTAATGACTTTGTAGTGTTAAGGCTGTAGGAAATGTGATTTGTAGAATCTGCCTTTGATAGTAGAATTTTTAGGATTTTTAAGAAGCATTATGTGTCAGTGATGTGTTGGATTCCTTTTACCTGATTCTTTAAGCACAGGGAGACAACACCAGTGAGTCTTGGAAATCTCCATCTGTTACACAACTCTGTTGGCTCTGACAAGGCTGAAGAGAACCACAAACTCTGTTCTCCACCTTCTGCTCAAGACAAGGAATTGCTGCCATTTCTATTTATTTACAGCCAAAGGGTACTGCAGGCTCTAGCCCTGGTCACTAAAGGCTCTACAAACAGACAAGAAAAAGATCAAATCAACAGGTTTCTTGCATTCCTCTTTTGTTCATCTCTAGTGACTTCTTGGGGAAATGCCCAAAGACTTCCCAAATTCCTGGTGTACAAGCAGAACCACTGCTTCCAATGTCACTTCCCCAAACCTGCCAGAGCTCAGGGAGTGTTCAGACAATGCTCTCAGAGATGTGGTGGGATTGTTGGGGTGTCCTGTGCAGGGTCAGGAGTTGGACTGATGGGTCCCTTCCAGTGCAGGATATTCTATGATTCAACTCAATTTCTTCTCACATACTATTTTAACACCTTAGTTTCAGCTACAAAGTCTTGCAAAGAGCCTTGCAAGGTTCTTTGTGATTGTGCTTTCTCTGTCACTCCTCAATTATTTACCCATTTGCAAATGCATTTGCACAAATGTTTTAATGGCTGTGTTCACTTGATGCTGAGTGCAAATAAAGACATACCTTAGGCTACCCTGACACAAATCAGGTTTTGTCACAAAACTAAGCAAAATCTAGAATTATTTACATATTGTCTTAACACAGTATGTCAGTCTTGATTATAAGTTTCTAATAATCAATATCAACAGGCTCCAGACCAAATAAAAAAAATATCTGCAGTCCTAAGAGGAACAAGTTGCCTGGAGAGGCTGTGGAATCTCCTTCTCTGGAGATATGCAAACCCTGCCTGGACATAGTCCTGTGCAACCTGTTCTGGGTGAACCTGCTTCAGCTGTGGGGTTGGATCAGATGATCTCCAGAGGTCCCTTCCAGCCCCAAAGATTCCATGATTCTGTGAATTCCTGCCCCCGCAAAGTTATCAATAAGATTTGAAGATTTATCAGAACATAGCTCACAACCCTTGTAATTTATTTGGTGGCAATGAGCAATAAGGACATTTTGCTAAAACAGGGTCATTTAGAAATGCTTTGATTCCTCCTTCAAAAAATATATCAGATACCTTTATGACATTTTAATTAACACAGTCCTTTGTTTTCTGACTAAACTCACCCATCGAAAGGTTTGCACAGCTGGGAAGTGCTGGTCCCTGAAGGTCAGAGCTGACCTTTTCCCACTCCAGAGCAAAGGAAGGCAGCACCCTGCTGTTCCTCACTGCAGCTGGTCAGCACAGACACAACGCCCTCATCATGAACTGAAATGCAGATGACACCTTAGAGGAGTGCAGTGGTAATTAAACACAGCTAATCACACCCATGGAAAGCAATTGTTTGAGGACAGTGTGTGATGGTTCTCCAGAGGACCAGTCTCCAACAAAGTCTTCATTCAAAGCTTTTCTAGAATAACCCCAGAGCTTTGGTCTCTTTAAATGCTCAGAATCAAGGGAAGTTGAACATGGAAAGCAATTGCTCAGTACAAAGTTGAATTCAACATGGGACTCAGGTGGTCTGGTAGTCCTTGCACAGGCAAAGTTCTGAGTGAAGTCAAGAGAAGTTTGGACTAACGAAACCAGCATTTCAGTCAAACTGTGCCTAAATGGAGGGGAGGGAAGAAACCCTCAACAAGTCCAAACCATAGAATCATTAAAGTTGAAAAAGACCTCCAAGATCATCAGATCCAATCTTTGATCAAATCCCACCATGGCCACTAAACCATATCACCAAGTGCCACAATAAATAAACTAAAGACAAGGCTGCTTTTCCAAACACTTCCCAAGATAAAGTTTCCTGCTAAGCCATATATTCTGCTACACAATTACCTACAAAGGTTTGACAGTGAGGGGAGGCAAAATATTCTGCATGAACAACAGTTTTCAATTGTTTTACTACAATTAACTAACACAAACAGTCTAGACAATTTCTCATCCCAGTGCTGAGAACAGTACAACACTGAAGGTCTCAGTCAATTTACATATACTATCAATTTAAAATATATTTCCTAACCTTCAGAGGGATGAGGCAAGGTCTTGCTTAGACAACAAGCTCAGGATCAGCCAGGAAAATAACAATATAATTAAATACTGTGTTTATCAGTAATCAAAAAACCCTATTTTCTTTCTGCTCAGTACTGACAAGTGACAGTTGTTCTGTACCTAAAACTTCAGTCAACTCTATGTTTGCTTTTCCTCTCTGAACCTTTTGATGATTATAGACATCTAATACCACTGAAGGATAAACCACAATATTTTGTCACCTGTCACAGTCAGGCTTTCCCAAGTTCTCTCTGTGAAGAGCACCCAGCAGTTCTCAGGAGTCACAACAGAACCATCATCTCTTTCCTCATGTCCTCAACTCTGACAAAACATTCACCAGCCCACATCCACTTTTTAGTCCAGATTTATTGCCATTGGTGTAATGAGTGCTCAGTTGCAGTGAGTTCTCCACAAATCCAAACGAGGGGCTACATCTGCCCTGTGCTTACACCTTCCACAGCACAACCACCTCCTGAGCCATGGCTGCTGGCTCTCCCCGTGGTGCAGTAACAGGGGTTAATTCGACATCGACACCTCCTCCTCTTCCTAATTTAGAAGCCTACAAACTTGATGAAGGACTTGTTTTGTTCCTGCAAAATAGTTACTGCTTTAAACAACTAAACATCCATCCTCTGCAAGCATTCAGCAGCATGGCAGGGCAGTATAAATGACTAATTATATTAGATAATTTGAACTTTCGGAGATTTCTCAGATGAAGGGTATGACATACAACATCAAGTGATCATTAGGCAGCACACAGCACAGCCTTAAGTGTGTGTGATTGTTTGCTGGATGCTTTGTGGGTTATGAGGACTTTCTAATGTGATGTTTAATTATTTATACTTCAAAAAAAATATGTTGAGGCAGCAAAATGCTCCAGAGGCAGCACATTGCAACATTTAAGGCTGACAATACTAAAGAGGGGTTAGAGATTCTGCCACTAATATTGAGTCATGCCTTTGTGCATCACAGTGCTGTCTGCTCGTGCCAGTTTAATTATGAATTTCTCAGGGTGTGGATTGTCTCTCCCTCGATGTCTGCACAATGTCCAGGGCTGTAGGGCTTGATCTCAGTTGGGAGCTTGAGGTACTAATGCCACAGAAGTATTACTAACAACAGTAAAGCAGTTCTTTGATCACACTGAATTTTGAGAATTTAGTGCAGCAATGGTTCAAAAATGAGTAGTGACCTGCCAGAACCTTATTTATCATCGTGCAGCCACAATCTGCCAAAGCAAGGCAAAGCATTAAATTCCTCTCTGCTGAAACACTACCTGTTTAAATAGGGTTACTGGAAGACTGAATGCAGCATTCTGAGTATAAAGATGCTCAGGATTCATTTGTAAGCATAGAGAGAAAAAAAAAAAAAGGAAAAAAATTCTCATTTAGGTATAAATAAATAGTTAGCTCTTTAAATGTTTAACAATAAATTGATTGTACATGTAGAACATAGACTGGCTTTCTTCCAGCTCTGCAGAATCCTAATTAGTGGTGTTGGAACTGTGTATTTGTGTAAGTGATTAGACTGTTACAGTGATCCACACAGAGTCAAGAAACAGCGCAGATGATTACTGATTATGGAAATGTTTACAGGATCTAAATGAAGTGACCCACAGAGTTCCCTGGTATCCTCTTACCCCAGAGCATTGCAAAACGTATCCCCACAGCAGCCAGTGTCACCCCTGGGCTGCCCAGAGTAACTGCTGCCCTTTCAATCTGCTTCTAAAGCTTTTCTAAAGTTTCTTTTGAGGTCGTTTTTAGGACTTGCTGTAATATCAAATTTTCTAACAACCATGTCCACTTCTATAAACACGTTTTCCTGTTTGCTGACCATTTTGCCTTGAACTTACACGTCAGGGATGAGCGAGGCAGAGGGTACACGAGAGCACTGAGAGCTGTGGGTGGGCACAGAAATGCTGTGTGCTCTCCAGTTTGACCTCTCCTGCTTAAGCCAGGGCTGGGGACACAGTCTCCATCTAATCCAGCACTCATCTTTGTGGTTTATCTTGAGGATAATCGTGGGACAAGCCCTACTTTTGAAAGCCTAGGCTAAGTTATCACAGCAGATGAACACAGCAGGTCAGGATCTTGCCAATTCTCTTCTGGCTGGAAGCTCTTCAGCTGCTCAGGGTTCCCTTACAATCAGACCTACTCCTTGTTTTCTGTTCTGTGATTGTTCCTACCACTTTATGACACCTTTTTTCTTTGCAGACTTTCACAGAAGTCAAAAAAATGCAGTGAGACCCAGCCTAGCCTGGAGAGCTTGTTCACAGCCCTTGAGCAGCGACTGCCACATATTCTGTGACTGAATGTAAAAAAAACTAGACTGAAGAGGAATTTGGAGTCTGACTCAAACCACCATCTAAATGGAGCCTCCACCAAAGTTTTGGGTCAAGGGCTTGTCAGTTCCTGAGTTTTGGTTCTGGCCCATCTCCAGCAGGACCGCAGATCTGGCGAAGACTTTCAGAATTAAGGTAGCCAGGAACCCACTTATTAGGCCTTCAAACTATCAACTAGCACTTCCCCACCCCCCAAACAAACTGCATGGGGGAAAAAAAATAAATAAAAGCATCACTTACCGATATTTTCAAAATTATGCTCACAACATCTGACACATACATGTTCCTCTAAACAAAATAATATGCTTCAGATGGAGGTTTAACTGTAAAAATGAACACTACACTTCTTTTCCCCTTTCTGCCTTGGAAGGAAAGCGTACTTGATGGAGACAAATAGTTTATCCAGAAACCAAATTAATTCAAATTTCACCAGAATATCTACTTTTAGCAAGAAATTGAACTGCAAGCTGGTGTATCACGACTCTGGAGGGGAAGGGAGCCAACATCTCACAACAACACAAACTCAGGTGATGACCAGGGAATTCAGTGGAATCCCTTCCATTGCCTCCTGACAAGCTCCCATTGTAAAATCACATCACTAGAAATTGTCTGTTTTACAGAGTGGTTAAAAAAGTTGAGAGAACACCAGCATAATTTTTTAGGGCTCACTTAAGAAGCCTCAGAATGCTGAGGGCTTTCCCTCCGCCCTCCTCCAGTAATTGCTATTTAAAGATCATTTGAATGACCTTCTAGTACATCTTAGCCATCTTTTTATTTACTTGTCTGGTAAAACCCAATCCTTCATCAGGCCAAATAGTCAAAGAGATGGAAAATTTAAACCTTTCCAGCTCCTGAAGGAAAGTTTCTCCCAACAGCTGTCTTGCTTTATGAAAGCATGAAGTCAGTACGTCCAATCTCATGCCATCAATCACCGGGGCTGACATTTCCTGCAAACTGTGTCCACAAGACAAACGGGGAAAGAGAACCTAAAAGGAACAACAAATTGCCAAAAAGCAGATGGAATTATGTGCTCTTGTTTATAGTTGGCTGTTCAAATGAGCCTGGTCTCAGTGCCTTCCCCTTCGGAATTAGAGCACTGAGCAGTCATTTGCATCCCCGCTGAAAACACCTGACACTCGTATTAAGAAATATTGGGTTTAATTGCAGTCCATTAAAATGTGGAAATGTCTTCAACGTAGGATTAATGATTTAAGTGAACTGTCGGCTTTCAGAGTATTTTTAGGCCCTCCTCCTGCAGATGCAAACATCCTCTCACTCCCCTCCCGCCCTGAACTTTTGTAAAAAAGGTCTGCCACATGTTTCTCATCTCCAGGCTTTAGGTAAGTAGCATTTAAACCGACTCTGAACATCCAGCATCTATGATTTGTGACTTTCAGAAGAGTGTTTGTGTACACAAAAGGATGTTAAATTGTTGTTTTGACTTTAATCTAAATAATTTTCATTTCCTCTTACAGTGAATATTTTCTCCACATACCAAAACAGGATTTTGGTTTTGTCAGCTCTTATATATGCACAAGAATGAAGTTACAGGCTGGATGGAACACACTGACCGCTGGTGCTCCCTTTCTGCATTCCCTTTACATACATGGTTAACTTTTGTCCCAGACAAAACTTGTACTTGAGTTTCAGTTGCACTGGCATTTAGGTCTGCAGGGAGAATGAGAGGAAGAGCTGTTGGTGCTGACAATTTTAAAATCACAGGAAAAAAAAATCATTCATTGGCTTGGATTCAGTGCATTGGATACTCTAAATGTGAATGTAAATGCTGTTATTACCTGGAAAAAAAAAAAAAAGTCTGCTTCTTGGGTGAAATCACCAGGACTTAAACTGCTAAATAAGTGTTTGACATCCTGGGATAGTAAAAACAGAGCTGCCAGCACCCAAGGAGGGAGGGTGGGGGTTAAAATTAACAGCATTTCAACTGAAAATCACTTCTGGAATTTACCCCAGCTAAAATTCCCAACCCCACTACTCTGAAATAGTCAGGTCTGGCCCAACACTGACCACTGAAACCCTGCTGGATGCAGTGACCATGGAATAATTCCGGTCCCTTGCCCATCCCAGGATCATCTGACAAAGATCTGCAAGGCTCTGGCTCACAGCTTACCAACTTACTCCTGGTTTACCACAATAAACTGTGGAAGGTGAAGGCAGCCCAGCAATCCAAGGAGTCTGAAGGTGGACACCCTCCTGAACACATCGTCTGTCTGCGAGCCTGGAAAGCACCACTCACTGCTGTGCCCTTCTCAGGGGGCTCCCAGATCCTATATTTATTTATCATTGCCCTCTCTTTCCTAAGAATAACCTAAGAATCAGGAAATTCAGAATCCTTCAGACATATAAATCTGGCTGGATCAGCTCTGGAGCTCCTGGATGTGAGTGTGGACGGTGTGTAAATACAGGTGCCATGTCAGCAGCCTTCCAGGTCGGCCAATCAAAGCCAAAACAAAAAACACGCTAAAAGCTGAAATTATATTTACCAAAGAAATGAAAGGAAAATCAGACATAACGTTCAAGCACAGAAAAGAAAAATCAAACCCTTCTTTTTCACTATTCAGCAAATTGGTCACAATTCTCACGTGTGTGTCTCGAAGGGAAAATACAAGAAAGTCACACGATGTCTGCAGTGTCAAAGGCCAAAAAAGCATAAAAATTGTACATGGAGCTTGGGGTTTTGAGAGGTTAAAGCTGTGCCTTAAAAAAATACAGATAATACCTGGTCACTTGTATATTTCTTGTTTAATTCTTACAGAAGTTGGTGCTTTACATTTTAAGAAAAGTATGAAAAATCTCTAATTATAGCCTCCTATATATGTCAAAAACATCACAGAATGTCCCATCATTTCCAGAAGATGTATTTTCTTAGGTTCTTTTCCCACCATTCCCACAGAGAGACATAAAAACTGTCTTAATTCTCACGTATCTGTTATTTGAAAACAGGTCTGGAATATTGTCAGTCTGCACCTGTACACATTATTTAGGGCACATAAGAGATCATCAGCGTTCAATTACTAAAAATGAAGTTCCCAGACTAGGTTTGGCTACTCTTCTAGCACATCCAGCTCCTCATTTTCAACATTGTTCTATATACACAAAGCCTAATGTTTGGCAGGCTTTACAACATCTTTTAAAATATTGTACTTAAACGGTTAAAATATTTTTGTTTCAGCTTTTTGGCATGGCTGTGTTTGGGAACAGCTCAGACCTGTAGAAAGGTGAGTTGCAAATAAGCTGAAGCTTGGTTTAAAGCACTGCCATCCTTTTGGGAAACACGCCCTTCAACCCCTTTTAACATCACTGAGCCTTTTCTTTCAAGTAGGTGGAAGTATCACAATTTACTTCAATACTGTTAAAAACCTCAGAATTTTTGAAATCATCTGGCCACGTTTTTCTCCCACACATTTTTTTCCACGCTGCCCATGCTCAAAACCAGAAGTATGAACTTCTCAGCAACCATTTTAGTGTTACCTGAACGTGACTGACAGGACTTCCAGGTTCCTAAAGACAGGGCAGCACCTGAAGATGGACTGTATCCCTCAGGTCCCCAGCAGGATGTGCCCTGGGTGTTGAGTATTTAATTTCCAACTTTTCCACTCTAATTTCCATTAGTATGAACAATGCTCCACAGAACACCGTGTGCTGTGATACAAGGGCTGGAGGTTCAATTGTTGCAATAGATGTATGGTTTCCCAAAAGTCAGGTTATCTGAACAGGCAAAATTAAAACCAAATAATGGGGGATTTTTTCCTTTTTTTTTTTTTTTTTTAATTTTTGAACAGGCAGCCTACCCACATTCTGTCCCACCCAAGACTGTGAACCAAGCAAGAACATCCAGAGAGTACCAACGATTTGTAAAGCAGGATAAGTGGAGTTTAAGCAGTCAGACAGACCACACCTCCTGGGCAGCCAGCCAATACATGGCTTTCTGCAGGGATTATATTCCTTTTACAGACTCCTACAGTGCTTTGTGACCCCTGTTGTCCAATTAACACAGACAGAAAGAGGGGAGGGACCTCTACAAAGCATTTGTGAAGCAAGCAGTGTCCACCTACCTCATCCTTGCTTCTGCTGTCCTTGTTTTCAGCCAAAATCTAGGAGGGATTAGATGCCTCCAGGGGCACAGGTTTGGAACCAGACCTCAAAGGCACCAGCACATGGACATGTCCCTGAAATCCGCGGGCAACCAGTGATTACCTGCTGACCACTGAGGACCAGCAGCCCCAGTCACGATCTGGGTCTCCATCTGCTGGTGAAGAGAACAACAACCCCAGGCCGAGGGTGTTAACAGGCAGCACCTGTGTGCTTGTAATCACTGAACACCTCAAACACTTGTCTCTATCCTCAAAAATAGGGTACAGTGTGATTCCTACCAAACCAAGTTACTGTATGACCCAGGACTGCCTGGAGAAAGGGGGAACCAACAAAACAAAATCCAAGTTGCAGGAGGCAGGGACTTTTTACCTACCCCTATCAGAAAGTTCTACATGTGATTAGGAAATACTTAGGCAAGAGGTTTCCTCAGTGTGCTGCTCACCTCTGTTCTTTCTCCTGACTTGACCTGCCAGAAATGCACCTTTCTAGAGGAGCCTTGTCCTTGAAGGATCTCCAATAGGATGGAAAGGGTGTAAAGCAGAGGACTTAGAGAGGGCCATAAACAGACAGCAGTGGTTCCTAG
The DNA here is from genome assembly GCF_025592945.1 of Manacus candei. Lineage (NCBI taxonomy): Eukaryota > Metazoa > Chordata > Aves > Passeriformes > Pipridae > Manacus > Manacus candei. The sequence continues at coordinate 2,795,023 of NW_026138084.1, forward strand.
AACTGTTGGTTAGATCTCTCCTATTCAACTTTATGTCACCAGAAAAGAAAATATTGATTATTAGATATGCCTGAACAAAATTAATTTGTGGATCCCAGGTTTTATGGGTTGATATGGAAAAATAACAGATGCATTTTTTGTGATATTTATTTATTGCTTTATGAAGCCAACACCTAATTGCTCTCCTTTGTCACACATGTACCCTCTAAACCTGTGTCCTTACCCCAGCAGTCTGTGATCTTGCATAAGAGCATGAGGAATCAGAAAGAATCACAGGTGAGAGATAACCATGCATGAGAAGGTGAGCAAAATAAAAAATAATTGTAGGAAAGAATTCAACATAAAAGCTGAAGCAACTTTCGAGCAACTTTTTGAAGTCAGCAGCTGTAGAAAAGAAGAAACCATAGAAAAAGTTCAAAAAGTGGATATCTCTGCCAGAGGAACATCCAGGTACAGGGAAAGAGCAAAGAGAAGACAGAACCAGCATCAGTGAGTTAAGTCTTTCTGCTAACTATGAAAAACAGAGTGTAAGGTACTTAGAAAGGGAATATTTTTGACAGGAATATTGGGGCTAATTAATGACATACTGTAATTAAACACCTTTTACAATCCTTGGACTTAATTCAGCAAGACTGAGCTTCTCTGACCAAAACTATTTGTATAAAACTGATTTAAATTTTGTTAGTCTCTGAAGCCCAAGGCTGCACACAGACTGCACTCAGAGTACATTCTGGGAACAAAAAAAAATCATGAAGGTAGAAATTTCATGAAGAAATAACCATTCACAGCCCCTGCTGCAGACTTTTACCTGTGGACAGGAAAAGTGTGCTTCACTCAAAAGACCAAAACTATTCCTACCAGAAAAAAAATGGATATTCAAAAACCTTCCTTTCCAGGAAGATCACACCTATCTCAATAGTCCAGGTTTTAATAAAGGCAGCTTTGACTCTTTTTTTAATAATTTTTTTAAAACCCTACAGACTAGGCAGTGCCATGAAGAATGCAAGTCCTTCATGCAATAAAATATTTGCAACGTGAAGCGTGCAGAGAGTGTTATTCGTAAAACCAGACCTTATGTAAAATAGGAAGCAATTTTTAAGAGGAAAAATCATTTGGCAATTCTATTTGAAACCTACTTGTCACAGGGAAGAATTGTTGTCCCTATCATTGAGTCCTGAGCATTCCTCCCAGTTCCCACCATTGCTACGTGCAGGTGGATTTGCAAGAGGCATTTACAGCTCAGCTCTGCAAGACTGCTGTCACTTTTTTTGTCAAGGGCTTCAAGGCAGAAGTCAAAAGGAGGTGCCAATAGCAAAGAAATGTACAAAACCTCTCCAAATCAACTCCTACCAACTGCCTTCTCCATGCTTATGACCACTTTTTCTTTCCCCTGCTTAAAAGCAAAATTAACTCTGAATCCACTTTTTCTCCCTGACGTGCAAACACATTTCCATATTAACCCCACAAGAAATGTGCTTTGGAGTTCCACAGCTTTTACAGCCCCTGTGCTCTTTGTGGATTAACAAACTACCAGAATTATTAGGCAGCAGCATTAAAGGGTAATTGCCTTCATTTTGTAGAGTACAATTCTTCAAGCAATTATGCAAGCATAGGAAGCAATTGCTGATAACTTATTTTTTCAGAAATAAGAACCCAGGTTTTCTGAAACAGCTTCCAATGTAATTGATGTGAAACCTGAAGAGCAAAACCAGCCACTCTGTAAATACACAGATTTTACAATTTAAATAAATGGTTATTTTTTCCTTATAAAATAAAGTGTTACCTGATGCCTGAAAGTTTCAGATGGCATGAAAATTAGGCTTCAATTGCACAGAGAAAGTAACTACTTTGTACTGGTAATGGCTAAACACAGTAATGATTTGTAAATTAAACTGTGCTGTAATTCCTGTACAGAGCTCTCCAGAAGTGAGAGTATGGCAATATCAGGCTTATAAAGTTGGGTGTCACGTATTGCACTGGGCTGCTTAAGAAACTGCAGCTGCTATAAAATGATCTCCAGTCAATTACCCCTGATCTGCATCAGCATAAAGAAATTCAGAAACTGTGCCCCAGGTTTCTGGCCGTGACTTTGAGCTCTGTGGGGAGAGCTACTCCCACTCTTCTGTCCTACCTTCTCTTTCCTTGGACAATAGGTGAGGTTCAAACTGCCTGGGAAGTCCCTCCATTGGCAATCCTGGAGGCAGGTTGGAAAATTTTTGTTGTCTAGAACTGCCCAGCGTGGTCACTGAGTCATACAAAACCTTCTTGTGCCACAAACACATGAATCTAATGACTTTGTTGTGTGTTATAAACTCCTTCTGGAAGAAATTATGTCAACACAGGGGAGAAGTCAGAGCTGACCAACACAGAGCAGTGTCCCAGGCTCTGGGAGGCTGTCACTGCAGGATTTAGTGTGCTGAATCCAGCCCTGAAGTCACTGCTGCCTGGAAAAATTACATTTGCCAGAGTATCATCATCAAATAGAGATGAGAGTGTGGACATGGCTGAAGCAAACACAGGAAAACCACCTCTGCTGTGGAAATACCTCTGAAAGTGCCCCAACTCTGCACAGTGTCTGTGTCATCCACCCCACCAGATGTCCAGTTCTGCTTTCCCTGGATACAATGCCGAGCAAACCCTTCTGTTGGCAAACTGCTGCCTCAGCTGCCTCTGTGTTCTGTTCACCTGAAGTGCACTACAGACATGGCAGTACCTCCTTCCTGGTCATGCACAACCCAGCTCCAACCTGCCCCCCACCAGAAGCCCCAGGGCCGTGTGTGTGGCTGTGTAAAAGCTCTGCTCCTCATGGCCCACTCTTTGGCCTGTCCACTGTGCTTGGCCACCAGCATCTCCTGCTCCTTGGTTCTTTCTTGCTTGGGAAGGCATAATTTATAAATTCCCGGTCCGTTTATGCTCTCATTTCATGTCTTTCTTGAAGCAAGAAAGACAGCACCACTTCATTCCACATTTTTACTACACTCCTGTGCCAGCATTCCTAAACCATTCTTCTGAGAAGAACATACAGCCTCTCCCACTCCTTAACCTTCTTCTGCTTCCAGGTCACGACCAACAAGGGGGTGAAGGGACTGGTAATTTTTCACACTCTTCAGATGTCATCCTCACTGTCTTCTCTGCGTTTCTTTGCTCAGCCTGCCGTGGGAGTCAGTCAGCTCCTCTTCAGCACCTCCAAAGCCCAACTCCCCATCCTCACCATTGTTACCAACACACTGCCCCCAGAGCTCCCCAGCTCTCAGACTGTCACCTCCCTCCTCAGCCAAGGACCCATTGTTTATAAGTCTCCTTCCATAACTCCAGGCCTGCTCCTGTCCTTGCCTCTCAAATCTTACAGTTCTTCTGGTTTGCCTCTGTAATTCCTCCTGGCCGAGCTCACCACACACACGTGTCCAGCTCCTCCATCCATCTTCCCACATGAGTCCCTCACCTGGGCTTTTTGTTTGCTCTCAATTTTCACAGGGCTGTGCCTTTACAATCATCCTCTTTGCCTGGATCTCCTCTCCTCCTCTCTTTCTAAGGTCTCCCTTGTTCCAATCCTGACATCACCAACACTGCAGAGCTGTGAACACTGGAAGGTTCTTAGGAGCTTTCCTTTGCTCACACTCCCCCCAACTTCATTTGCCCCTTATTTCTTTCTTGACTGTGTTAAATTTATGAAATTGAGAAAATTTCTAAACAAAACCAACACTGATATCAAAAACACAGTAATACTAATTACTGTGTAATTACTGTGTAATAACTGTGTACTATTCATTTTTGCTTTGAGGGTGCTAAATAACTGGAGAAAAAAAAGATATTAAAAATTAAATTACATAAAGAATTAGAAATTTTTTCAAGAAATGGCTATTTGGAGAATTATTTAGCTGGAAATTATTTAGTCTAGAAAACACTGCTACTATTTTGCAAAATTATGGAGTCAGAAGTTCTAATTTAGTTAATGGAATACTTCTATTTAGCTTTACTTTATTAGAATAAGAACCTTGTCTTTGCCTGGTTTTATTCATGAAGCCATTCCAGAGCTTGTGTTTAGATTGTCTGGGCTAATCAATGATAAAGTCCATAATTAGATCAGAATGCTGTCATTCAAACATACTTAATTTGGAATATATTATAGATTTAAAAGCGTAAACAATGACAAGGAAATAGCGAGCTTAATACAGCAATTAGAGAGAGGGTTTCATTAAGGGTCACCCCAGCATATGGATTCCATTTCACAGAAAATATCTGCCACAGCCACGCAGAAGCCACAAGAATTATTGTGTTACCATGGAACAGGGGAGCAGCTGATGGCCCAGTCCCTCGGGAGGAGAGTGTGGAAATGCTGTCTGAAGTCCATGGAAAGCTCTCCACTGGAGCCACTGCACAGAGCAAGGAAAGAGGCATTTCAAGATGTGGCATTATTTCAGGAGTGGCATCCTCCTGGATGAGGGAAGCAGTTTTCAGGCATCATCTGTTGCCTGGCTGAACAGCAGGAGCACCAGGAACTGGGGCATTTTTACCAGTTAAACCACATTTTTTCTTTATCTCCACTCCTGGGAAAGAACAAATGCCATCCTTGAGCCACATGCTGTGTGAAATGGCAGAACATTGGTTTGTCTGTTGTTAGAAGGGACCTCATGATAGTTAGAAGGGACCTCATGGTAGTACCTACCTGTAATTTCACCAGATTAAATGTAATAATCCATCAGGAAAATGAAAAGTGGAGTCAGATTACACCTGACTGCAATGGTCCCCATGAACGTCAAAAAATATGTGAGCCTGTGAATTTTCAAAATTCCTTTTTGGAAGGATTGCCCACATGTCTGCAGGCACAACTTTTAGCTTTTTTATTATTTAAATAAAAACCAGGAATATGGAAGCTATAAAATGTTGTAACATGCGTGGCTTCTTTATAAATCAACTCATACCTCTTTAAAAAAGCATACAGACCCCCCCAAACCAACTTTTCCACACTGAAACTATGACCCCTTCCAGACTTTGAAGCCACCACCTCTTCCAAATTTGCCTTACTATAGTTTACAAACCGCTTTCTCCTGTTCTAAAGCAGAAGAATCCCTAAAAATATATATATTTTGAAAATGGCATCTCCATACAAAGCAATTCTGAATCTGTTGCTTTATGCACTGTGAGAATTCCAATTGCCCTCCAGGATGAAACTTCCCACCCCAGAAGACCACTGGTCCTGAGCCTAAGCCAGGCCTAGGCAGTGGTTTGAGGGGGGCAAGCAGAGGGTGGCACTCATTGAGGAGACCCAGACATGCAAAACCTGACTTGACATTTGACATGTTATCATGTCCTTGTCTCTTTTCCTTGAAAAAGCAACTTTTTCTCAAGGTTTAGCAATTCATTGAGAAAAGGCTCTAGGGCCACTTCTCACTGGACTGCAGCATCAGTTCTGTAGTTGGCCCTGCTCCTGAGAAATGTTCCCTGGAGAACACAGATTTACCTGCCTCCTGCAGCACCCCTGGTGCACACAGCAAACCAGGACTCTGTTCCCTGCTCTGCTGAGCAGCTTTCAAAACCCTCCCCACACGGATTCTCTGGGGCTTGGAGTCCATTTCCCACACACGAGGAGCCCAACTGCTGAATTCTCTCTAAGTAGTACTAATATTGGTTTGGAAGAGCCCTTAAAATGCAGAGATACTGGTGCATTAAAGTTTGTGTTTCCAGGATGTTTTGGGATTAGTGGTAAAAAAAAAAAAAAGTCTCAGAAACAAGCTGGAGCAACTGCTGTGTATTAAAGCAGGATGGAAAAAGTTATTCTATTGATGCCAGGTCTGTTAGTCCACTAGCTAAATGATTAATGTTGATAATTCCTCTCCAGCAGACTCATTAAACTTGAACTTATTTTTCTTACAGGCCTTTGACATTTCCTACTTTCTTAATATCAGAGGTAATGACAGTGGCGTGATTATATACTTATTCCTTTCCACCTTCAAGCAGTTTTCTTTGGCAGGAGTTACTTTTTCAGCAGAAAACCTGCACACGAGTATTCATTCTTTCCCAAAAACTGTTACAGCTCCATTAGCAACACTAAAAGGCAGTGCCTTAGAGGAATGCACAACAACCCTTCTAAAAATTAAATAGTCAAGGTATTCAGAGCAGCACCACGAGAAAGGTATTTTCTACAGAACTGCAATTTCTAATGGTAGGGGGGGTCCTGCACCCTCCCCCCACATTTCTTTTAGATCCTGTTGTCAAAAAATGTCCAAGTTAAACAAAGAAGAAATTACAGAATGAATCTGGAGCTTAGCCTTGAAGAATTAGGTTTCACTCTAATTGAGATCATACGCTGCATGTGCAGTTTTGGCACGTAAGCCATATTAATCAGAAAGTCTTTAATCGTGGATAATTTCTCCTGTGTGTGCCAGATTGGGCATTCTGCTGCTGGCCCAGCTTCTAAGTCTGTTTAAGAGTCCACCTTTGACTTCATAAACACCCGCTTACAAAATTGGGGTCAACTTCCTCCTATGAAGGTATGTTACACTGGCGCTAAAAAAATGCCCTTAATGATTAAATTGCATCTCAGATGGAAACAAAACTGTGCAGATTCCAAAGCAGTGACTGTTTCAGTGATTACAATTTGTGTTGGAAGTAGCCCCCGCTCCAGCCCGACTCTCTGTGAAGTGCACAATGGATGAAAACCAGGGAAGATGATCCAATAGCCACAGTATGAAATCTGATGACTGACTGAGCATCATTTAATCTTCTGTTATTATACTACTGCCCAGATCCAAGTCGAGAAAGAGTAAATAGGACACAAAAATGTTTCCTGTGTCCAGGACTGAGCGGGGAGGGTGAGTAACTAATGACTTGCCAGTACTGACTGGATTTTCATCCCTTTGCAGTGGGGATGGAGGGGGAACTGCTCAGCCCCACAAACACAGATGAAACCCTGTTCCTGCCAAACTGGAGCATGAATTTTGAGCTCCCATGACTTCAGTGGAGTCCACAACATCATACCAAAAGCTGGGCTGTGTTTGCAGGAGATCAAAATTAAAAGTGTTATCACTCCCATCACTCGTGCCTTCATTCCTATACTGAAAACTTTAACATCCACAGTGCATGCACAGGTCTGTAAAACTCACCTTAGATTTGCCATAATGCACAGCCTCCTAGGATAAATGGATCTTTCCACAAATTTCTGCACCTGTAGGTTTAAAATGAGCTTTTGTCCCCAGTGCTCCATTTGATATTTAAGCTAGTCAGCAGCATGAAAGTTAAAACTACTGCTGCAGAATTACCCTTGTTTGAGTTTTAAAGTAATAAAGCAAAATCAACTGCAGCATAATATATAATTCTCTAAAAAAAAAAGAAAAGAAAAAAATATTCCAAAGGGAACCCTCCTTTCTCCAGCATACCACTCCCATGAAACATCTCACACGCTGCACTCACATGCATAATTTATTTTAGCAGTGACTGCTGGACTTTCCATTATAAAATTTCCAGCTTCAGACATCCCTCCTCATTTCTGAAACTTCTCATTAACTGCTCCAGCCTGCCCCACGCTCCATGTCTCTCCCTACTTCTCCACTTCTCAAAAGCAAAATCTTGCTTCCTCTCCCTCTCTTTACACATTATTATCCACTTTCCACATTTCACATGAGAGGGCTGTTCTAAATATTATCTCTCCACCTAATTAACTCAAGGAATTTTTCTAATCTGGCAAAGTTTAGACTTTCCTCCTTTGCCCATAGAAACTGCAATGTGCCTCCTTTCCCCCCTCAAAGTGCAGGAGGGTTCAGGTTCTGAAGGAGGACCCGAAGTTCTGCATATTGAACAATCAGGAGCTGCAGGCTCAGGGCTCACCCAGGGCAGAAGAACTGAGGAAACCAAGAGCTTTAGCTCCCATAAAGGCTGTTTGGGTGCTTTGGGTGCTTTTCAGGAAAGGGATGACTGACTCTCCTGGGGTTTTTTTATTTCCATTTATTAGATATCCTTTTCAAGCATTTATCACAGGGATAATTCTGTTCCTTGCCAGGTTTGCTGTGCCTTTCTATAGGAGACACAGGCCAATGACATGTTTATTAGGAAAAACACACTCTTGGGAGTAAACAGTCAAACTTTTGGTGTGACAACATGGGAAAACTTGTAAGTCCTGTGAGGAGCAGCTGAGGGAGCTGGGGGGGCTCAGCCTGGAGAAAAGGAGGCTCAGGGGGGACCTTCTGGCTCTGCAACCCCCTGACAGGAGGGGGGAGCCGGGGGGGGGTCGGGCTCTGCTCCCAGGGAACAAGGGACAGGAGGAGAGGGAACGGCCTCCAGCTGTGCCAGGGGAGGCTCAGGTTGGACATCAGGAGGAATTTCTCCATGGAAAGGGTGGTCAGGCCTTGGAAGGGGCTGCCCAGGGAGGTGTTGGAGTCCCCACCCCTGGAGGTGTCCAAGGAGCAACTGGACGTGGCACTGAGTGCTCTGGGCTGGGGGACAAGGGGAGGATCAGCCACAGGTTGGACTCCCTGATCTGGGAGGGCTTTTCCAACCCCAATGATTCTGTGCAAATATTTCAATGAACTCCAAATACAATGTATTTAATCTTAAAAGCATTTCCAGTGATCACATCTCTCTTTCAAAAATTCATATTCCATTGCTTTAGGAGAAACACAGTAAATTTAAACCATCGTGGGCACAAGGAGAATTAGAAGAAATCCTACATATTAATGAGGTTATCATTAAATAAAATACATTAAAAAAAGAAAGAAAGACATTAAAGGGCTGTTAAACCTCTGTCTGCCAGTGCAAGGCAGGTAATTGCTGCCTGGTAACACCACCACATACACAGCAGAGGTGAGTGGTTAACACAGATATTCAGTTACTCTGGAAAGCTAAGGACTTAAAATCAAAACTAAATTACCTGAGCTTGGTAAACTATGGATTGTAAGCTGAGTTACGGTGTCTGTCTATACATATCCTCTTGGCTTGCAGAAAAAGTCAGGGAATACCACTAAATGTAAAATCAGAATTAAAGAGTTTTCTCTGAATTACATCATGTTTTCATATGCAGACTGACAAATAAGGAAATTAATAAATAGTAATAAAACCAAAATAAATAAAACCAAAGTAAAAATAGCAATAAACCCAAAATAATTGTATTTTACTTTTCTTTCCTAGAGTCAGGAAAAAATGATCCTCTTCACCTTGGACATTTTGAATGAATAATACTTATGAATGAACGAATTCAACCTTTAAGTCAGGTCATGGATCAGGTAGGTCTTTAACCAGTACCATTGTAAAATAACCTCTAGCCCCTCAAATCAGGCCAACTCAACGCTTTAATGAAATTCAGGCTTCATTAAAACACTTGGGAAGGGGGTAGGGAGATACCTGGATAGGTGTTTTTAATTCACTTACAAGCTTACCTCATTTATTCCATGAAACAGTCTTAGCATGACACCTCCTCTTATTAAAATCCGTGTAAAGCATATTTTATATTAAAATATTCAAAATAAAAAAAAATCAAAATATTAAAACTTTTTTTTTCGAACTGTGTAAACAACGACAAAATTCAGTCTATAAATTATTTCTCACCTAGGAAAAAAGAAAAAGGTTCTTCTTGCATTGCACCAGCTAATGAAAGAATAAGACTCTGCTGACTGATGGTTAAGAAAATGGATAAATATCGATTTATCCCATTTTATGGATATTTTATCCAAAATGTCAATAAATATAAACTGCCTTTCTATTTTTGAACTGGGGAAACTGGAACCACTGAGGAGGAAATTAATGGCCACATCACCAGATGCAATCCATGGAAAATCTGTTCTTCGTGTCTCCCTTCCAAACGAGCTTTTCCTTATCTGGGTATCCAAGTCTAACAGGAAAAGTGTATAACAGTGCTGATTTATGGCAAAATCCATGGGTGTCAGCCCGAGTTATCTCACTATTTCTTTCAGTGCCACTCAGCAGGATGAGAATGTAAACTGCAGAGCAGAGCCCACCAAGGATTGGCCCTCGGACCCTGTCCTGGGCTCATTCTTCTGCTTCAGAGGGCAAATAGCTGCAGCCAGCTGAGCTCCCAGGGCTGATCCACAGGGAGAGAACGGGGCAAGTCTCCCCCTCACCAAAGTCAGTGGAAGCTTTGCCCCCAATCCCAGCAACTCCAGCAGGGCCGAGGTGTTGCTGCCCGAAGTAGGGGAGCCTTTGTCAATAGGTGCAGCAAAAACATCTACCCTGAAAGAATGTTCACTTCCCAGTGAGATAATGGCACCATTCACCAGCAAGAATGACATGTTTAATCTGATGGATTGAGCATCCTTTAATCCTTCCAGCTATCCATTAAACTGTTTATTCCCAGTGTAAATTGTTCCAGCCATAAATTCACACCAGCTAAAGTGCCCATCGTTCTGCTCCGTGCTCAGCCACAACCACAACCACAATCTTTGTATTTTCTGACAAACATCTACAGATTTTCAAAGCTTGTATTGTCTAAACTTGAAATCCTAAGGCAGGCCAACTCGAAGCTGCATTTTCCAACAAGAGTATTCCCACATTTTGGAAACACAATCTGTGTGTAAAAGGCATGTTTCTTAGATTGCAACCCAAATCTGTGTTCTATAGTCTCCAGATTGGAGGAACTTAGCCAAAAAAATCTCTTTATAAATGTTTTGCATCACTCTGGACTCCAACCAGTGTTTGCTAGAGTTATTCTGATCCTTGCCCAAATTATCTGGAGAGGATTTGCAATGCAGTCACCTTAATACCAGCATCCATTATAAGGTGAGAGAAAAAGCAAATGTGTTTCCTTAGCACAAACCACTGGACAGTTTTCTGGACTGGGAATGGTTTTCTTGGCTTCCTCCATCCAACCCTCCTCAGGCCACAGTTAACCTTTTCATTTCTGGTGTACAGAGATTTTTGTGGGCCCTGCAAACATACACATGTTGTGTGGGGTGTGGGATACAGGGCAAAGATGAGCTACACACAAAGCTTCACAGCCCCCAGCCTGGTGTAACTGCAGAGAAAGCAAAGAGCAGCTGCTGACCCGGCCTTTCTGCTCCCAGATTTGACACCACTGTAGTGAACAGAGTGGGAAACAGGGACACTTCAGTAACTCTTAGTAAAGCATTTGTATAGCATACCACTAGTAATTTGATTCTCAATTAGGGGACGTCAGCTATATCCTAAATTATCAATTCTGATGCAAGTATATCAGCCAAGGATGTGAGTATTCACAAAGGTAGCACAAAGAAATTGAAACTTGTAAGAGTTAAAAACCACTAGTTTTTCTCTTTTCTCCTTGAATTCTGAGTAGTGATTCCCTTAAAAATAAGTAATTTATTACAAAATTCTATGCAACAGGTTATCTAACGGGAGGTGGCAGTGAAGAGGTCACATTTACTATGGTCCTACAGATGTAGATGTGCAGGAAGTTTCCAGGAGCTGTAGTTGAATGCTAAATTCCCATGACAAGTTAGGCACTGGAAAGTTTAAGTGTACCCATAAAGTAAATCCCTGAATCCTCAGGTGAACTAAATGCTGAGGATTTGCACACAGTAAGGAAAAAAGAAGGTTAAAACAAAGGCATTGAGACACCAGTTCAGACCATCCTGGTTTTCTAAGAATCTCATTTGAGTATAATTCAGTCACTTATAAGAACATATCACAGAATCACAGAATCTCCTGAGTTGGAAGGACCCACAAGGATCCTCCAGTCCAACTCCTGGCCCTGCACAGACACCCCAACAATCCCATCCTGACCCTGAGAGCATTATCCAAACCCTCCTGGAGCTCTGGCAGCCTTGGGGCTGTGCCCACTGCCCTGGGGAGCCTGGGCAGTGCCCAACCAGCCTCTGGGGGAAGAACCTTTTGCTGAGATCCAACCTGAGCCTGCCCTGACACAGCTCCAGCCATTCCCTGGCTGCTGTCCCTGGTCCCCACAGAGCAGAAATCAAAGCTGCCCCTTGTGAGGAGCTGCAGACTCTGGTGAGCTCTGATCTCAATCTCCTCCAGCAGAACACAGCAAGTGCTCTCAGCTGCTCCTCTTACAGCTTCCCCTCAAGACTCTTGGCCATCCTCATGTCCCTCCTTTGGGTGCTCTCCAACAGCTTTAGATCCTTCTTGCCATTGTGGTGTCCAAAACTACACACAGGACTCGAGGTGAGGCCACACCAATGCAGAGTAGAGAGGGACAGTCACAGATATCATATCTAAGACTGTATTATGCTACAGTAAATACTGCCAGTATTTAAGTTTTATAGAATAAGTTGGAGAGAAGTGCACTTATTTTTCTTAAGAACTCAATTGTAGTGCCATACCAAAGTCACGTTTCTATTCATGTGTATAAGTCATTTTATAAAAGCTCTCCCCAGGCAAAAATTAAAGCACAAACCTTGCTCATACAAGACTGGTAAATACAGAGGAAACACTCTTTCATGTACAGGTAAAGCTGGCCTGGCAAACACCTTCCTGTTGGAGCTGAATAGTAAGGAGGATCTGAGTCAACCCATCACTTATCTCACCAAATATCCATTATGCCTTTCAGTTCCCACAGACAAAACCTGCAGTGGGTGTTAAATCAGAAATCTACATGGCTTGGAAAGAATACTTATTTACCAACAAAATTATTTAGGGGAAACCTGTTTTTTGGCTCCTCATTTCATCTGTTTTAAGACACTGATCCCTTTTTAACAATCCTTTTTTTTTAATGCTTGGCGACACACTTACTACAAAGCTTCTTGTGTCTTGTTTTATAAGATCTTTGCACCCACTGACACATTCTTGAAACAAATTATCTTCCTGAAATTAATTTTCTAATTTTATTAGGAAAATAAAATTAGAAAATATTAGGAAAATATTAGGAAAATAAAATTCTCTTTGTTGAGACACCAAGTCATCATATTTATTTAGAAATTTGTTTCTTAACTGGAAAATACAAAAAAAGTGCCAGAGCAAGCAAAACAGAATTATCGCTTACTTTAAAAAGTGTAATTAAATTAATTTGAATTTATTAAATACAATATGAAAAAAAAAGTCTGGCCTTAGCTGCTACCAGTAAGTTCCCTTTTGTCTAAGAGTCAATTGAGGTGCTGGAGGATGGCTTTGCCTTGCTGGCCAGACCCCAACACCCGAAATCCAAAGCAGTGACTGGTGCCACATTGGTTTAGGCCCAACTGATGGCCACTCCTGACTGCTGGAAATAAGCAACATCTTCAAAGGATATTCATCACACGTGTGCTGATCAGCTCCTCCTTTACCAACAGCAGCACCATGTTTCTGCTGAATTTGTAGGGGTGCAAGAGATTTATTCCAGCTTGGGTTTTGAGAAAGTCCTGGCAGGGCAAGTGACTTGTGATCTCACTAAAACTTAAAGCCCCTTGGCAGCTGATACCTCACCCAGCACCAACACTGCTGATAAGAGGTCAAACCGTAAAAAAAATTGAGTTAAATGAACTTGAACCAAAGCAAGTTTACACTGAATCAATGCTTTGTGTCGTGTGCAAGGAAACAGGAAGCCAGTTTTGTTATAAAACAGATCTGATCTCAAAGGTCTTTTCCAACCTTAAGGATTCTGTGGTTCTATGAACCTGAGTAACAGCTTCAGAAACTCCTTCTTACATATACAGACCATGGATTTCACTTTTTTTCCCCAGTAAGTAACAACCAAAGCCTAAATCAATCAATTCCTGAATAAGGAAAACCCATCCCTACTGAAGCTGGGGTGTTGGCTCTTCCATTGGATTCGAGAGTTCAGCTCTGTTGTGCTGGGTGGTACAAAATAATCATCCTATACAAAATTTCCTCACATCCTCTGTTATTCCATATCCTTATCAGGAATTTTGGTTGGTGTTGTTGACTAGATATAAGCCAAACCAGAGTGTTGACAGCAAGGTGCATTGGTCACCTCTTCACTGAGCTGTAAACATGGATCCCTAACAAACAGCAATGATGAACGTGCTAAATTCACCTCATCCCTTGGGGCAGCTCTCTGGTACCTCGAGTCCTCTCTCACAGCCTGATGAAGGGCAGAAATAACTTCTGATGTGTCAGATCCAAAATCAGAGCAAGTTTCCTGATCAGCTCAAACACCCAACCTGCCAGTTAGTGCCACAAACAGTCCGAGCCAGTTACTGGCACCAGCTGGGGTGAAAAATCCATCTCAAATCAACCACCCTGAACCCACTGTCCCTGGAGGGATTTAACAGACATGTAGCACTCAGGCTCAGGGTTTAGTGGTGGCCTTGACAGTACTGGGGGAATGGTTGGAGTCAGTCTTTGAAGTCTTTTCCAACCTATTTGAGTCCGTGTTTCTAAACCACAGCTACAGACTAGATTTTTATGGCCCAATTCCCATCTCCAGCTCCTGGCAGAGCATGATGACAGAAGCTCCATGCAAGCCCTGGGTGGGAGAAAGCTCATGTGTCCTTGGAGTCCTGCTCCTGATTTGCTCTTTTTTTCCAAATCTCATTCACCCAGGAGCTTGTTTGCCTGTATCCCCAGTGACCTTTGTGGGTTACTGATGGTTGTCACCAAAAATTCTGTGACTCTATGAAAAAGTTCAGCACAGTAGCTGCAAAATGCTCATCCAAGTACCAGCTTCTGGAATTAAAGCCTGCTTGAGTCAGTCCAGTTTTTGGAAGAGCAATCAAAATTTTTACCTCAAAACTACCCTCATGAAAGGGTTCATTTTGTTACATTTAAAATCCAACTCGTGCTTTAAGCTGTGTGTGGAAATAAAGTTGTTAGCCCGAAGTATTGTGTTTCCAATACTGGCAAAGAGTGAGGATTAGGAATTAAATCACCAAGGAACTGTGCTGCATCACTTTGTGGTGTGTCAGGGTTAGTAACATTTTGGATTTTCTCCTTTTTATGAAAATTTAGGGAACATGTTTTAATAAAACATCACAAATCACATTTTCCTTACTACTATTTATTGTTTCTACTGAAGTGCATTGTAGCAATCCAGTCAAGGCCAATTTATTTTCCAGCCAAATTCCATTATTTGATAAAGAAGTAACTTTCTGATTAATAAAGACTTGATTACTTCCTAATGTTTTGGGTATGTCTTTTTAAAATATACTGTTGTATTATGCAAGGCTTTGGAAAGAAAACATTGCTCTGAGACACAATTTTGCCAAAGCCTGTAATTTTCTACATCCCTTTTCCCTCAATTCTCTTTCAAAAAGCAGCAGAGATGTTTACATTTAAATTTGATCTTCCTTCAGGAGCTTTCCAACTCTACCTTTGTTAACTCCCTCTTAAAACCACTGTATTTATATCTACGAGACATCAAACAGGCCTTTTTCATTGAATCATGGAATCCCAGAATGGTTTGGGTGGGAAGGGACCTTAAAGATCATCTCATTCCAACCCCCTGCCGTGGGCAGGGACACCTTCCACTAATTTAAATACAAATATTAACACCTCTGTAGAATGAGTGCACATTTTCAGAAATAATCTCCTACTATTCTGATTTCTCTCTGTATTAAATCACTACAACTGCACTGTATCTTAGCATCCAAAACCCCCCCCCAGACACATTAATCCTTATTTTTTCAGTTATCTCCTCATTGTGGCTCTCTGGCATGTTGTCAAGCAGCAGAGATATCCTGCCTAATGTGGTGTATTTGTTTCTAACAAGCTGTAGATTTCATATCAAAAACAAAGAAAAGTTTTTAAAATGTTCGATTTAAATAAATTTGCAAGACCAACAGAAATTATACCTCTTTTTTTGAACACCTCTTCTAAGCAGTAAATGCAGAACAGACTAATTTAGGGAGTTAAAATCCATTTAAAAACACAGTATCTGGGTTATCACTTGATCTAGAACACTTACAACCATTTTGACATCCAGCAGTGATCCTACAGGCACTAGAGCAAAAATAATTTAATTTATAAATAATTTACTGTATATTCAGAAAATATATTTTAAAATAATATATTTTATATCTACTGTAATAGATATAAAATATATAATGTATATTTTAAAATAATTTACTGTATATTCCGAAAAACTGAATATACAGTAAATTAGAAAAATCCTTTCCCATTCCAATTTTTTCTTCCAGATATTTCATATTTCTAATGTCAAATTTATCAGTTTGTTCTTCTGATATTGACATTATTGTAATAAATAACAATGCATAGTGTAGATTAAGATAAAAAATATAATGTGTGTGTAATAAATACATACTATGTATGGTAATTCTATAGGAAAATTACCAATGGACTTCTGCAAGAAACTGCATTTTTTTATGTGAGAAACTTTTAAGGACACAAATTTGAAGAAACATCAGGCATGAGGATGAGTAATGTATAATTAGCAATAAAGATGGCAGCAGCTGCTAAAATCCCCAACAAAGGTGACTTACACACAACAGCAGGATGCTGGGAGAGAACCCTATCACTGGATCTACTTGCTTTCTTATTTACTGAATCTCTACACATCCTGCTGACTCAGTTTCTGAGCCCAGTCAATGCTCACACAGATGTGTAGGAATGTTCCAGAGCTCATCCTGCAGGGTGGCACCCATGGAGTTCTGCCCTTGAGGAAACTGAAAACAGGGAATTTCAGTCAGGTTTGCCAATCTTTGTCCAATTCGGGGGCCAAAAAGATGACAAACCGTGAATTGTCCAATCTTTTTTCCTCCACAGTGTGAACTCCAACAGTTTGATCATTTCCCTGGACCTCCCCTCGGGGTCAGGTACATCTTCACACCAGATTTTGGCACATTGCTGGGAAGGGCCATCAGAAACCTTACCATGGTGAAATGAGAGCTTCTCACAGTAGAACAACCTTGGCAGACCTGGGCTTCCAAGGTTTTGGGCTACTGGTTTGGTTGGGAAATGCTTCCAAAAGATGCTGATCCGAAACTCCTCCAGTCACTGTGTGACTGGGACAGAAACCTTCTCTTCTGGGGTACAGCAAGAACTGCAGCAAAAGATTCCAGGCTGCAAGCCCAGAATGTTCTGTAGTGGTTTGGTTCCACATCTCTGCCTCTCCATTTCTCCCTGGGTGCACAATATCCCCCTCAGAGCACTTGGTCCTGTTGAACTCCCACACACCACACCTAAAATCAGAGTATCCTGAGCTGGAAGGACCCACAAGAGTCAAACACTTGGAAGCACAGAAGAAATGGAGCTGTTAACCCTGAGTTGTTAGAGAGTGTCCAAAGGAGGCAACGGAGATGGGGAAGGGCCTTGATTTGAAGCCGTGGGAGGACACTGAGGGCACTTGGTGTGTTCAGCTGGAGCAGAGGAGACTGAGGGGAGACCTCAGTGCAGTTCCAATTCCTGGGCAGGGGCAGAGGAGGGGCAGGGACTGAGCTCTGCTCTGGGGGGACCAGGGACAGCAGCCAGGGAATGGCTGGAGCTGTGTCAGGGCAGGCTCACGTTGGATCTCAGCCAAAGGTTCTTCCCCCAGAGGCTGGTTGGGCACTGCCCAGGCTCCCCAGGGCAGTGGGCACAGCCCCAAGGCTGCCAGAGCTCCAGGAGGGTTTGGCTGATCCTCTGGGGCACAGGGGGTGACTCTTGGGGATGGGCCTGTGCAGGGCCAGGGGTTGGACTGGATGATCCTTGTGGGTCCCTTCCAACTCAGCATATCCTGGGATTCTGTGAAATTAGAAGTTAAATAACACACCCCAAGGGGGGTTGTGGCACGTGATTAAAAGATGTGAACACCATGATATTTACTTCTGCAGGGCAGCTCACATCCAAAACATGGGTAGTAAAGTAGGTGGTCCTGCAAACACACCAGGAAGTCCTGTAAAAAGATCTTTTTTAGATGTTTGTTTGCTCTTCCCTGTGCTGAGCACCTCAGGAAAGTCCACACACCAAGGTAAAGCAGAGATGAGTCAAGAATAAACCTGTATCCTGTAAAGGTTGGAAACACTCAGCTCTGACTGACTGCCAGAACATTCAAGAACTCCACTAAGTAGTTCTGGCCATTCACAGGACTCTTACAGGCCTCTACAGAATTCATTTTGGGGCCCCCAGCTTTTTGTCTGCTTAGCTCAACTGAGCTAAATTCAGAGTGGCACAGTGTTGCTGGTGCTCTGCTTTCCCTACAGTGACACACCCACGAACCAAATTAAATCCTAAAGCAACACAGACTCCTTCGAGCAAGAAGATTTCTGTCTCAGGTGCTTCCCAAATTTCCACAACGCCGTGTCTCACCTCCCCCTGAGCAGGAGAACTGAGCAGAAGGTGCTCTTGAACACTAAGTGAGGCTGCACAAAACCACCATGAATAATATTAACCACCTGTTAATCCTACCAGTCTGGTGTTTAAACACCACACTGATACAAAAACTTGTCTCCCCTTGCTTTTTCTTTGGTTTTTTTGCTTTGGTTTTGGGTTGTGTGCAATCTAGACCAATTCTTGTGCTATCTGTGGCAATCTTTACTGAAATGTTTGTATTTATTCCTGCTGAGGAATCTGCTATCCCTACCCTGAGATTTATTGGGTGAACTTGCATTTCATGCTTTGTTCTCTCTGAGTCCTGACTGCAGAAATGCAGCTGTTCTCTAGGTAGGACATGCTGTCTGTAATCTCTGCAACCTTCTGATGTTTGATTAGAATAGTCCTATTTATTCTTAAAACAAGCCTGAATAATATTCATAATCACCTGTGAAGTTCCTCCCTTGCCCCTAGAAGAAACTTCCTCCAGGATCTTAAAAATAAACATATCTCTCCCTCTTAAAATTTATATTCTTAATATTATTTTTAATAGACCCACAGATCAGGTACGTGGTCCCAAAGGCAGCAATGCCTCCCAGGCATCCTCCTGCCACAGACTCAGAGCTGCCTGGCTGGGATACAAGGGAATAAGGGGAATAAAAGACTCTGTGTATGTGTGGGGAACGTAAATGTGATATTAATTATTAATTTTGACAAGTCTGAATACCTTAATAATGTATTATTTTAAGCTGCAGGCTTTTTAAAAAGCCATTGAGGCTGAAATGAACTGACTTTGTGGCTTGGACTCTCACTCCTCAGCATATAGAAAACGCACTGTGACAACAAAATGTGCTGTGACAGGTTTTGGCCAGTGTGGTCTTGTTTTGTGTATTTAATAAAGGGCTGATAAATACAACGTTTAAAGTGAAAGGGTTGGAATATATCAGCCAGAAAACACTACGTGTTAACCAGCCTGTCAAGAGAGAAAAGATGATTTGAATTTGTACTTGCACAAACTGCCTCATAAACTGGTTCCCTCCTGCTTCAGCACTCTTTGGTAGCATGATTCAGGTGCAGTAACATCACTTCTGTAGTAAAAGCAGATTATTTGTGCAGCAAAATCCACCATGAACTAATCCTATTCTATTCTGCAACTTTATTGAGGGGGGAATTATATCAGATTTGTGTTATGTATTTAGGAGTAACTCCCTGGGCTGTTTGCAATAAGAATTTCAGGAGTACTCAGTGAAGCTTCACTTTTGAAACCACCCCCAACATCAATACCAAGCACAGCTTTAAAACCCACTGTAAACATTCAAAGTGTTTCCTACCTATGAATCCCAGAGAATTTTACACCTGTTGATCAGAGAAAAACTCACAACATTCCCACAATTATGTGTTACAACCTTTAGGAAGCAGATTCCAGAAAAAAAAGAATTCATGATCTTGAACACGAAAGAATTCTCTGGGCATGGACAAGCTGTCAACTTTATATCTGAAAGTGGCAGGGGTTTGTAAGTCAAAAATGAAATAAAGCACCAGAGTAATGATGGACATCTTTTAACAGTGAAACTAAGGGAGGTTTATGTATAAATTTATGCATAAAGTTATGTGTAAAATGAAGTTGAGGTTTAAGTTTCTACCCCTCGGTGGTACAGAGTGAGTAGTAAGAGTACTGAGAAGCTTTAAAAAACCAAAACATAAAAATCACAAGCAATAGAAATTACAGTGGCATCAACCCTTTGTGGTTCTTTTCAAGGAAGTTCCATGATACCCAGGAGCTTGACTCTTGATTTTGAGCTGGGATTGACAGTTTTACAACCAGTGGGAGACAAAAATCAGGTATCTTATACCAAGTCTTGCTGTTCAGAAATTCAGTGCCTGATACATAAAGAGGCTTTATTGAACATGAAATTTGACTAGAAATGAAGAGACACATTTTGGGTTTGAGGAAACAGGAGGGTAAGCAAATTCTCTTCCTTCTTAAATTTACCACACACACATATAGCCCCCCAAAACCCCTCAGGCTGGTCAACACTCTAATGAAACCTGGTTTTCTTATCTCATTTCCTCAGAAATCAGGAATTTTCATTGCAACAAATGTGGATTTTGAAATAAACTCAAACTTTCACCAAATTTCTCGGTGCCTGGTCCCAAGCCCAGGACTAAATAACAACCTCAAAGACAAGTGCCCTGCACTTTCACTTCTTTAATTTTCTGTTTTCTGGGTGGTGGATCTTAAAATAGTAGCAGCAACACAACACTTTATTAAGAAGATAACGACTCATTACTTCTGCACTAGCAAAGAGCTTGAAAGAAAAGGTACAAGATTTCCAGTATTACAAAATATCTAATATTTACAGTATTAAACCCCAGGACTTTATTTACGGGGAGCTGCACCCAACAGGTAACAACCTTTGCATTGAGAAGACTTGAAATACAAAGGCCAAAAAAATTTTACCAAGCAGTATCAGAAGATCCACATATTTGGGCACCCAAAATCCTATTTAAATTCCCAGATTTAGGCAGGAGATAGATCATAATTTTTAAATGGTGTAAATCGTTCACCCTTTTCTCCAACTTTGTCAATACTTTGTTTCAAGGGAAAAATATGTGGAGTTCTCAGTCTAATTCCCACAAGCTGCAGTCAGATATCAAGGTGGTGATAATATCACATCCACTACCCAGTGTGCACATGTACATCCAATATTTTTTAGTCCTACTGAATGAAAATAGTAGAAAATGAAAAGAACAGCTGAAACTCAAGCTGTTAAGACATGCAAATACCATTTCTTGTAGAAAATAAAAATCTCCTTCGTGGTGGTTACAATAAACATTAACTCTTGAATTATAGGGAACAATAAGAAAAGCATCCAGTTGGGTACAATTACCAGAATCTCCTGTTATGGCATTTTTCATTAAGCCTAAGTCACACATATTACCCAACTGTTGTTTAGTAAAGCCAATCTGACTCTAAATGTCATCCTAAAGCCTATAAAGGCAAAAAACTCAATCAACTTCACGCAGCCACTGATGGCCCCAATTCTGCAAAAGCCATCCCCAAACTTACTCTGCCAAGCCCTTTAACACGTGCAAAATCCTTAGCCCTGCTGACATCCCAAAACTTGAGAGTGTGCTTTTAAAATGGGGTCTGTGCCAAAGTAAAGACTGAGATTTAACAGGAACAAAGCAACCTAAAATTTAAGCAAATCCCTAAAAATAGCTGCTTCTTTTGTGAGGAACAGTATTGTTGGCCTCTTCCTGTGTGTTCAATTAATCAACAAAATCCTTTTAAGCAAGGATTAAATTGCAGTTACTACCAAGAAACCCTAGCAATATACACTATTTGAATGGATTTGGGACTAAATAAACCCTTGTCTCATTTTTTTACACAATTATGAACACAAGGATGTGTTTCCCAGACACATGTGAAAGATGCATTGTGAAATAAATGTGTGCTCATTGTCCCCTGTATGATACAGCATTCTTCTGATGATTTTAATCATGCTGGGGGAAACTGCTCACTCCAATGTGCTGCTAAAAAAGACAGAACTTTTTATCCTTTAAATATACTACTAAAAAAAAAATCTAAATCACAGGAGGCTGTGGTAGATGTTTAATGCCTCATGAATTAAACTGAGTTATGTACATAACTCACTTGTGAGTTACCCCAACTCGCAGCACTCAAAACCTAAAGTATTTGCTCAGATGGTAAACAAATGTGTCATTTTATATACATTATTATAACATGCATACAAGACTAGATATATATTTCATGGAGTCATGACGTGACCCCTGTGTCTCCCCTACTGGGCACTCGAGATGCCATCTGGCTGATTTCCACATCCTGGCATTCACCTGGATGGTCCTAAATCCCATCAGCCTGTTCCCTCTGACTCCCTGATCTCGATGAGAATGGGAAGGAAGAAGCTTCTCTACAGAGAAATGCATTCAGAAAGGTTAAAGGCAGTTACCAGGGGAGGTTCAGATCACATATGCGAAAAAAAATTCCCTGAAAGAGTGGTCAGGCAATGGAACAAGTTGCCCAAGGAGGTGGTGGAGTCCCTGCCCCTGGAAATGTTCAAGAAGCATTGGATGTGGCCCTTGGGGACGTGGTTTTATGGTGGGTTGACAGCTGGACTGGATGACCCTGGAAATCTCTTCCAACCTCGATGATTCCGTGATTATTTTTGGGTAACGACAATTTGGTTCAGTCACAATCCATACCTTGGTCTTCACCTTCCTACCTAATGGCTGTCAGCTCCCTCTCAGGTGTTGTATTCCCAAACTCATCCCAAACAAAGCTGTTAGCAGGTGGGGTGCAGGAGGCTCAGCAGTGGCACACACACAGGTATCAGCACATCTCATCCCACGGGGGGGTTTCATTTTCCATTTGTCTCTAACCAGCACAAAACCCTTTTCTGGGAGCTGAGACCTGCAGTCATTCCAGAAGGGCAAGAGGAGGTTATTAATCCTCTTCATTTTTCTCTCCTCAGGAGGAAAGGCTTTATTTTAAAAAGCAGGATTAAACTCTGGAATGTAATACAGAGCAGATAGAGGGATAGGCCAGGCAAGTTCCTTATCCTTGGATGGAGGAACAATCCATGCACCAAATGCCATGACAGACTGCAGGGGAGCTGAAGAAGGACTGATGAAATCAGGTAGCAGCAGTACAACTTTCTTAACACCTCTCAGCCAATGTGCCTTAAATGAGTCTTGGATTTCCAGCTGGAGCTGCGGGACCAGCTCCCACTCTCACCCTTTCCAAGGGAGATGCTGACAGCTCTCCAGCCAGACCCACAGGGACACACATTAATGTGTGAATTAGGAGAGAACATTCATTTTGCAGCAATTTTCAACTAGTCACTTGTAATCCATGCAACAGCTCTGGTGGTCTGGAAGCAGCTCCTCACCAAACTCTTACACCATCTCCTCTCTGATTTTCTACTGATGACTTCTAAGTTTTGAAGAATCTTGTTGTTGACAAAGACCAAACTCCACTGTGAAATTACTACCTCATCCTGAAAAAATCCCATTCTTTTTGCTGCTATTCCTGGTTCAAATACTAAAATATGGCCCCAGAAGCAGGAGTTGAATGTGTTGAAAATCCTTAGTTAAGCAAACCCTTGAAGTGTTGTCTGATGTCAAATCACAATAATAAATTTCTTGTGTCTAGATGAGTTGAAGACACATTAAACTGCCTAATTAATATTTATTTATTCACAATGTCTGAAACATTTTAATAAGTTATTGGGAGGGTGGGGAGGCCCTGGCACAGGTTGCCCAGAGAAGCTGTGGCTGCCCCATCCCTGGAAGTGTCCAAGGCCAGGTTGGAAGGGGCTTGGAGCAACCTGGGCTAGTGGAAGGTGTCCCTGCCCATGGCAGGGGATTGGATTGAGATGGGCTTTAAGGTCCCTTCCAGCCCAAACTATTGTGTGATTTTATGATAAGTTATTTAAAAGCAAGTTTTAAATTAACCTCTGGGAGTTGCAAACCTGTAGCAAATGCACAAAACAAATCCAAGAAGCTAAACTGACAAAGACAGAGGTCTTAGCAAGTGACTTCTTCCTAAGCTCAGAAGAAGAATATCCAATTATTACCACCTGAAAGTTTAATGCTTAATGAGACATTTGCAAGAGCTGATGGAAAACTCCATCAAAACAGACAAGAATCCAATAAAGCATCGAAGTTACTGACTGTTAACAGAAATCCCTCAAGGAATTACATTTATATATAATATAGGTAACACTTTTCAATAGTCAACAAATTTTATATTCAAAAAAATAGTCAATTAATATTCAATATAGATACTAGTCCATATTAGAGACAAATAATGGCGCATAAATCAAAATGATCAGCTGTGCTGAAAAACAGACAATTATCAGCTGGCTTAGGTAGAAAACACCACGTTAAAGGTGGCACATGCTAAGTAATAACCACACAAAAAGGAAAACTAAGTCCATGATTTGATGTTATCATTGGGAATAAGGGTGGCAGTGACAGTCCTGGTAAGGAATAAATATTTCTTCAACTGTGGAACAAGTCTGCTCTATTTCCAGAGAACTTCCCTAGTGCAACTTTCTGAAACCAACCTTAAAAGTGTCATTTCAGTTGAGCCAGAGAGGAGAGCAAAGATAATGCGGAGCAGAGGAGACTGAGGGGAGACCTCAGTGCAGTTCCAGCTGCCTGGGCAGGGGCAGAGGAGGGGCAGGGACTGAGCTCTGCTCTGGGGGGACCAGGGACAGCAGCCAGGGAATGGCTGGAGCTGTGTCAGGGCAGGCTCAGGTTGGATCTCAGCCAAAGGTTCTTCCCCCAGAGGCTGGTTGGGCACTGCCCAGGCTCCCCAGGGCAGTGGGCACAGCCCCAAGGCTGCCAGAGCTCCAGGAGGGTTTGGCTGATCCTCTGGGGCACAGGGGGTGACTCTTGGGGATGGGCCTGTGCAGGGCCAGGGGTTGGACTGGATGATCCTTGTGGGTCCCTTCCAGCCCAGCAGATCCTGTGACTGTGACTCTGCCATGGGAATGACGAAGGGAAGCACATTGGCCAAGACCCGTGAGGAAGTTCGAGCCCCCACGGCCTTGTTGTCCTTGTTCTGCAGCCAAGCAGACAACTTTTCCCTCTAAGGCTGCAAACCCCATATTTTTCAGAAGCACTGGATTCAATTAAAAAATAAAATTTAACTATTAAAAGGCAGTTTCAGTTAAACACTCACTGCTTGCATCACTAGTCCTAAGAGCTCACTGCGGCTCCCGCTGCCAGAACTTCCAAATAAACTAAGCAAACTTGCTTATAATAGCAGGAAGAAGTCAGATCTTTCCAAGCACTGAGGCTCAGCCAAATGCATCCCAGAGTCCTGTGTTGCCATGAACCAGCCAAACACCATTTGAACTAAGGCTGGAGCTGGTTTCCACATTGCTTTGTTTATATTGACTGCATTTATGATGCCTCAGAAGTTGCCAGTAAAATATTTATTTAGCAGTTAAAACGTTCTGCAAATGATTTTGCTGTCCCAAAAGATAAATATTTCTCAGCATGCTGAAATGATACATTGATGTTTTTGTTAAGGAAATTGCATGTTGATAAAATTTTCTCAGATTACACTTTGTCGTTCCTTTGTATTTGAAGTGGCCACATTAATTTTTTGTGATATTTATTGTAATTGTAAATTGCACCGAGATTAGAAACATTAAACTTCCCATAAAATGAAACACATTTCAAGTATTTCCGAGTCATCTATTTAAGGGCCTGAGGACACTTTTGATCCTTCAGGTGGACCAGAGTGCTCTAAACTTACAGGACAAAAATGCAACACAAACCAGAATCCCATTTTAAACTCTTAGGGAGCCTCCTTCTTCTTTTTTTTTTCTTTTTTCTTCTCTCTTATCTTCTTTTCTAACACACTAATATCCAGCACCACTTTAGGATGTCCCTCCATTGCAAAATTTCAGTCTGAATGTGAGGTTTGCAGCAGATTTGAAATCTATGCAAGCCATTAAATAAAAATAAGTACAGCACTGCCATCTTTACATATTCCTTCTGCTTCCTTTAACCTCCAAACAACACTCACATCCATGATTTGAGTCGAGCTTACCAACTTGGTTGTTTCTCTAGACAAGGCCAGGCACCTCCTCTGGTGGCCTCACTTGGCCTTGTCCTACATTTCAGCCTCCAGGTTGCTTTGTCCTATCAAAATTTCTCCCTGCAATCACAATATGTGCTGTCCCCTCCATCCCACACCATAAACCACTGTGCAATTCTCTTGCACTTCCACCCAGAGGTGACCCCAGATCGAAACCTTCAGGTCCAACACTGGGATCATTCTGGGTTTAGCAGCTGAGTTAATCAAGCAAACTTTGATTTTTGGCCACTCCTGTATTAGGCATTAACAAAACAAAATGTGGAGAGTAAAAAAAAAAAAACAGATGTTTTTTCTCTTTCTTATATGAAGGGGGCTGGCTCTGGTTCTTCAAAGGATCTGCAGAGGTGGTGTGGCTTTACTGAGCTTGACCAGGCTCAGTTCTTCATCTGCTGCAGAAACAGCCTCCAAGCAGCTTCATACCTGGCAAGTAAAGCTTTACCAGCAAAATCAGCCATCTCACACGATGTATAAATACACAGAGATCTGTGGATGTGATTCTGGAAAAGCCTCACAAACAAAAAAATGTTCTTACCGAGCACAAATAAATATCCACATGTCACTAAATAAAATATCTCTAGTTTGTCTCTCAGGTCGCTGGGGCAACTCCACTGTTTCTGCCTTGATTTTTAGTTTCTAATAAATACTCTTCAAAAGAATTTAGGAATTAAATTAATTTTCAGTACACTCAGTTGATGTTGTTACATTACCACTGCATTTTATAGGCTGTGTGCATGAGTGTCCTTGGAGGGTGTAGGAAAACCTGTAGGAAAATCATGTGCAATATACATATAAGGGAATGTAAAACTGTCCTTATGTATTATTTCTTCGCTTCTTTTTCCAAAGGATTTTGTTTGCCTTCCTAACTTTGGTAAGTGTTTTATTTTGGATAAGTGTTAAGATGTTTGTGTTCAGACCTGGGTAGGTAAAATCTTAACGTCATTAAATCCCATGACAAACCTACAATTCACTTCAAGGATGCTACTGTGCTGCCTGACAAAAAAAAATCGGTGGTATGTGTCTTCAAGGGTTGTTTTTATTAAGGATTTGGGTTTCATAAACAGGTATGATACCATCTTCACTTTGCAAGCTCAAAAATTTGGGTGAAGCTGCTATTATTTAGGGATTTTCTCCTTTATTTTCTTTTACATACATGGATATTTGGGGGGAGGGTTTAGCTGTTTTGAAACATTCAGCTGTATCACCTGCAGCTTACTTCTCAACAGGAGAAACTATCTTTGGCTCTATCAGTATTCTTCCTTGAACTCTGATCATCAGTTACACCTTCTGAGAAAAATCAACTCAAATGTGTATATATATATATATATATATGTATGCATGTATATATATATATATATACATATATTTGTGGAGAGCACAGGATACTGCCAGACCCCTGAAGCCTATTTCCACTCAAAACTGTGCTGGACTAAACAGTCAACATGAAAAAAATCTACTTTGCTAAAATTTCCCATCTTCCTTGCCAGTCATATTACCTAGGTTTAAAATTAAAATAAAATAAACCCCACAATAAATACCCAAGATTTTTCAAACATTTGGAGGGAAAGTTTTTCACATTTACCTATGCAAGAAACTTTTTTTCCATATTTTCCTCCCTTTTGGTTGGTTTTCATAGGGTTTTTTTGTGTCATTTGACTGTAGGGAATATCTCTCAATCCACTGGGAATCTTCAGGGACAGGATGAAACCTTAGACATTAAGAGCTCCCATTTTTGCTGTTTTCAGTCCAGTTTTTTTAAACAGTCAACAAACAGTGTTCAATAAGGAAATGTGACATCAATTAATGCCAATGCTTAACATCTACAGTTAATTAAAAGATATCAAAACCAGCTCTATAAACGAGCAGCATTGCAACCACAAGCTCAGAAGAGGCTTCCACCTTTCCCTCTGCACAGCACAGCTCCACTGCCCAGGCAGCATAGGAACCATGACTTTGTGGAATAAAACATTTAGGGAATCTGCAGGAATCAAAGGAAAATTCCTCTGGAGATCAGAGAGCCTGAGGGGGCTCTGAACCCGCACCAGTCATTAGAGACCAAACTCACTACATGAGCTGGGGTTATTCTAGCACAAGGACTGGGGTTCAATCTGCTGATATGGGGATTTAAGGTACCACAGATGGACATGGATGTACATCCAGAACTCTGAAAAAGCTCTTGATAAAATATATGGAAGGACACAAGGATGGGCCGTGCTAGGGGCTTGTTTGAAAAGCACTGCACGTGCCCACATGGAATCAGAGAAGCACAGAATACCCTGGGTTGGAAGGGACCTTTAAGATCACCTCCTTCCAACCCTGTTGCTGTGGGCAGGGAAGTCACTGATGCTCTTCAGCTGGAAATTAAACCCACCACAGTTTAGACCAGAGCTGGGTGAACCTCAGCACAGCCCAACAAGGTGCAGGGAAGGCAGGGAAACGTTGAGGGAAATGTTGACAGAGCTCCATAAACCAAGGATTTGCATGGGGAAGGAAGAAAAGAAGCTGTTATCTTTGTGATAACACCCTCCTAAGGGCATCAAGGGAAACTATCAGGTGGCCAATTAGCAAAGCAAACAAGGGGAAGTGGCATTGCACAGACAACAAAATTTGTTCCCAGACAATCTGGCACATACCAAGGACATTTTGGGCTGAAAATGACAAGTAAAGGTCAGAAATGGTTGCTGGAAACCAATGTACATGTCCACTTGTGCCTTGGGAAATCCAAGTGATGTTGAGTACAACTGCAAGAGAGAGGAGCAGCACTGTTTGCTCAGAGGAGAATCACTCTTTGCTTCCCTCTCCTCATACCTGTTCCTAGGCTGAGCTCTATCAAATCCCACAGTGTGGTTAAAGCTGAACCAGGCCTTGTAGTCTTAGAAAATTGAGCTTTCTGACTGTCACCCTCCTCTGTGGGTAAATATTGGTGTCCACAGAGAAGTGTTGAGGGTGGAGGCACCAAAACTTGGTTGTTTCAGCACAGGCTGACATCATTAGGGACTGAAGTAGAGAAAGGAGAGTGTAACCCAGAATGTTAAATCCTTGGGGTTATCTCATTATTCATCTCCTACTTGATGAAGTTGTTCTTCATCACAGGTCAATTCTTAAGGGTTGTAGTGACACAGAAACTAGAGGGATTTGAATGTACTGAGTAAGACTGTGCCTGACCCAGCTCAAAAACTTGGGCAGCACAGGGAAAATTCCTTCTGATTAGAAATGAACAGGATGAAATGTATTCATGCCATTTTAGACCAATCATTATCTCCCTCTTGTCTCTTTATAAAATCAGTTCATAGAAGGATTCAGGATCAAACCTACAGTTCATTCCTGGGAGGAGAACTTGCATCTCCCAGGTACAGCAGCTCTGTTTATGAAACCTTCAACCCTGGAAATTATGCTTTGCCTTGAATTTTTTCATCTGCATTGAATGCAGGAACAGAATGTATACTGGGCAGAATTTGTGGACACTCAAGGACACACTGACCCTGAATACTACGAATAAAAATATCATCAGGAAAAATGCATCTGGAAAATGTGAGATGTGTAAACGTAAGGTCAAAGAAGAGAATTCTTGTAGAGTGCACATATCCAAGCCTAAGAAAACACGGGGGGGGGTTAATGTTAACAGGGCAGAAAACTCAAATATGTGCCACAGGCATTGACCCAGTTTTGGGTGTCACCAGTTCTGGGCTCTCTGGTTATAAAGGTAGTATTTTCTTATCCAACCCAAACATAAGTCTTCCAAATTCATACAGGGATAACATCTCTTCTGGAGTTTGTCTCATCTAAGAGAAGACACTGAATCAAAAAATTTGGTTACAAAGTTACCTTTCCTTCCTGTTTTTTTCCCTATCCACATCATGATATGGTTACAGCAAAGGTCTGACAGGATGTTGGTTGCTTTTATAAATCCCTTCAGTAAAAAAGCACAAAGGTTGCAACACAAGAAAGAGAACACAACAGGATGACCATACCATCCAACACTGTAACACAGCCAGCTATGACTGCAACTCCTACATTCTAACAGAGTGTAAATACACCCTAAAAATACACTAGGACTGCTTTAGTAATGAGAGTTCAAGACAATATAGAGGATTTTTTCTGCCTCCCTGTAGATGTTTCTGAGCAGCATTTCCACGTGCAGACCTGTTGGGCACAACCCAACGGGTTACATGGTTTTACAGAGTGGAGGCTACAAAACTCTCACAGCAAAGATCCCTTTCCTTACCTTCATTGCAACCTGTTTGTCATTCTGAAAAGGACCCTCTTCTGAATAATAGTGAAGCACCACT
The DNA here is from genome assembly GCF_025592945.1 of Manacus candei. Classification (NCBI taxonomy): domain Eukaryota; kingdom Metazoa; phylum Chordata; class Aves; order Passeriformes; family Pipridae; genus Manacus; species Manacus candei. The sequence goes on from NW_026138084.1 coordinate 2,825,071, forward strand.
TCAAAACCTAAAAAATATATTGTGCAAGGTAGTAAGATGGGCTCTGCTGGAAGAATTCAATTAATGGTTAGGAGGAAAGCACAGTCATTTAAAAAGTAGGTAGATATAAAGCAAGCAAGCAAATGCCTTTTATGTGTTTAGAGACAAGGAAAACAGAAAATATCACCCTTTGGGGAAGAGGAATTTGGGAGTCTGTAGAGCAGACAACAGGTATAAGCTCCTGACCACACAAATGCCACAGACATGCTCACCAACACTGTAACTGTTGGTGTTGGACGTCGCTCTGACATTTCAGCTGCAGCTCCTTCGGCCATCCAGCACCTCTGGGTACTCCAAAGCTTGGCAGAAGCACTCAAAACTACGCTACAATGCACATTCCTGGGTCTGTTGCCTCCTGGATCCCTTGGGCTCCGTTTGACTGTGGATATGGTGGGAGAACAAAGCAACCCTGAAAACACAGAGCACGAATTGCAGCAGCAAGTCCTTGACTGAATTTTAAGCATTAGGAAGGCAAGTAAGAGATCCTCCTAGAAATCTATGAGTGCCTTGCCCTCCAGATATTTCCTGGTGCAATAAGGGCAGCAAAAACACTGGAAATGATGTGTATCCAGGCAGCTGAGAGATGCCACAACTCTCTCTTGAGCATGTTGCCCAACAGTGCTTCCCTTACCAAGCTTTCCAAACCTTAGCAAACTGCATCCCTTTGAAACCAAATATCCTGAGTCCTGATCACACCGAGCCCATTTTCACACTGAAAACACAAAATTTGGCTAAAATGAGCTTTTCAGAAAACCATTGCAAATTCCTTGTCTTCCACCCAGAGAATGAGCTCTTTGGAACTGCAGGGAGGGACCTTGACTCGCAGGACTCATCCCTGAGTGGTGAATCCTGAGCAGCACACTCCTCCTTCAACCTCTGTGCAGTGTGGGTGTCACCTGGAAATTCCAGAGTTAAACTACACAATACTTACTTTCTCCCCAGAGCACTAATGTGTGTGTTTATTTAAAACTTCTGATGTTCTCTGGTTTTTTGAAGGGGTTTGATATAGGATTTTTTTCAAACTAGGTTGTAGTTTTCCTTTTAAATTAATAAAAGATAAGTCCAGCAGTCTTACCTGCAAGTGTACACTGGTGAGTGTAAAGCACTGGCACCCACAAACCTTCTGCATTACAGCTTAGCCCAAAATTTGCAAGTATGCATTTAAATTCAGAAGCAAAATCAGCCATACTTACAGCTGCTTCACAGGTGCTTTCTGCAAATATTTGAACACTTGCACTTTACTAGTACAAATACTAGTGAATTAGGAACTTTAATTTCAGATAATCACAATTTTTGTGTGTTCAATTTTACACACATGGTGTGTACACGAGCACTTGCCTGGTGATGCACACCAGGAAACAAGCAGCACTCTGTGACTTCTAAAATTAACAGTACAAAATCTTAATATGAAATATTTACACACTTATTAATGTGGAAATTTCACAGCACACCACAGAACTAAAAAAAAAACCTACAGGGCCCTTTAAACCTTACCTGTGACAACAATAAGCCTCCAAGAGGCAATGAGAGGAGGCTCGGAGCATCTGCAAGGACTGGCACAAACATCCAGCATTTTGGACAGACTGAACAGGCCCTATGAGAACTTCTGTTTAATAAATGGGAATATTCAGCAACACAGCTCTCACTTTTACAAAAAGGAGAAGAGGAAAACACACACCAATTATCCTATTCTTTAAATATCTACTAAAAGCTATTTTGATTCAGACAAGATGTTACTGACTTCCATATTTCAGAAAATTATATAATTAAGAGAGAATATAATTTGAAAATATTTGGGATTTGCGTTATATTCTTAACTACTAGGGTTTAATCTTTAGTAAATACCTTAGAAAATGTTCCTAGCAACATTAACATTGTGGGATCTCTCTAAGACCTTGTCAAGCAGCAGAGAAGGAAAAAGGCTGTTAGCTCAAAGTGAACAGCCAACTTCTCCCTTGGTGAGAAAAAATTACATTTTGGAGCACCTTCCTTGCCAAACCAAGTCAGATCTGAGATCTCCTGCCACATGTAGATTTTTGCTCAGAACACTTCCCTGACAAGATATTCACACTACGCAAATTAAAAGCTTGAGATCTGCAGAAGATAATTCCTAATAAATCCATCTAAATCATCTAAAATGGCTGTCGTTTCTGTGAAATGGCCCAGGGTGGCGTGTGAGGCTCTCTCCTCCTCGTTAGTGTAATCCTGTGTCTTCAGACAGACGGCAGAGCTCCCGGGACAGGCAGCTTTCTGTGTGTGAACAACTCCTGCACATCTGCCTGTTCTCCTCTGGGCTCTGCTTACCCTTTATTTGCTTTATCCTGGTGGAATATCGCAAGCAAGTTTCCAGCCTGGTTATGGAACATCAGGCTGGAAACAATTGCTGTAAATTAATGGGGGTTTGCATCATTTTTTACTGCAAATCATGTCTGAGTAACTCCCGACTATGAATGAACAAGGACATCCCACTTTAGGCATATCTGTGCTTGAACTCAGCAGGAGAGCTCTTCGACACTGATTCCAGGGTTTCCTCCTCGATTTTAAATATAATTTACTAACTTCAATGTCTTTTCAGAGAGTGAGTATGCACTGCCTAAGACTCTTTAAATTAAATTTCCCTCTCTGAGGGAAAAGTCGTTTTGAAAAGGTGGGATCCTCTCATTCCAGGAGACATAAATCACTCTTTTACTCGTTTGCCTTGAACACCGTCTCGATTTCAGAAAGTTTCCACATTCTCATCCTAAAAAAAAATTACGTTTTAAAAACGCTCCAAGCTTATTTTGTGGTTTGTTAATATAGGTGCAATGTAAACAGTGGATTTGAGGATCTTGCAGAGGAAGAGCCCATGTTATACATAATCATGTTTTAATGGACTCTGTTTGTAAACGGATGAGCCCATGCACGACTTATTTAGAGTCTGCTATGAAAACCAAGGCAACAGTCATCCCCAAGCTCATTAAAGGCCACCATCCCTGTCCCCAAGCCTGGCTTCTGGCGCATTTCCCACAGATTTCATGGCAAAGCTGAGCCAAGCAGAGATAAGAGCCTGGAGATCCGTGCTGGTGTGGCAATGCAAACCTGCCCTGAGCTTCATTTACACATTACTGGGCCAAATTTCAGGGAACAAGGCATTCAGCATTTAGATTTTATCTGCCATACGAGTCAGCTGAAACAACCAAATGTAATGTCTGTGTAATGACCTCAATCCAACGTTTTGGGTTGAGACAACTGTCTAAAAACAGGACTTTCACATGCTAGTTAATGAATTTTAGAGAATCTGACTGAACTCAGTGGGTCATATGGATCCCTTCATTATATTTTGGACCAAAATGGTGAGAAAAAATCCCAGGTAGAGGTTAATGGTTTTTCCCCAAGTCCAAGAAGAGCTGATCCAGCCCAGGTTCAGCTCAGCACACACACATGGTGCTAGGTGGGGTGTTATCAGTACTGGGGGGTGCACCCTGCAGCTGCTGCAGCATCCCCCTCCCTCCTTTCCATCTGCATCCCCTCCCTCACAACCACACATCCCTCACAATTCCTCCCCATTCACCCCACAGCCTCACATACAGCCTCTTTAATCCTCCCCCATTTCCCCCATCCCCTCAAGCCCCCTTCTGTTTCCATGTCTCACCTCCCACTCCTCCATCCTCCCTGCATCCCCCTCCAGCCTCCTCACCCATCAGCCCCACATCCCCCCACACAACCCAGCACCCTACATCCCCCTCTCACATGTTCTTGCATCCTCTCCCATCCCCCTGCAGCCCCACTCCTCCCTCCTCCCCACATCCCTCCATACCCCACACATAGCCCCTGAGTCCTCCCACATCCCCCATCAGACCCTCCACACCCCTCCACCCTCCCCCATCCACTACACATCCCCCTCCACCACCCTCTGCACTTTCCCACCCTCCAGAGGGGAAAGTGCAGCATCAAGACTCTGCTTTGGGGTCTTTTTGGTGCAAAGTGCCCCCAAAGCGTTGCTCCAGGATTAAATTTTTCTTCCAGAAGGGCAGAGTAGATCTCCCCTTTCCCTGCAGGTGTGGAGCAGAGAATCAGGGCCAGGCCACTGCCCCCAGCAGCAGGACACCCCCTCACAACACCACCCTGGTGTCCCATCCTGATGGAGCACCACCTCGTATAAACACCCATGTCATTAATCTTCAAATCCCCTGGCTCCGTGGGGCTATATTTAAATTGACATTGATGAAAAAGCAGAACCTTTCTCAGGTTTCTTTGAGATGCTTCATAAAAAGGGAATTTAGGATGTTTGTGCTGGAAACTCACCTAAAGGGTTTTTTGTTAATAAAAACCATCATAACGTTTGCTGATTACCTGTGACCTGATTAGCCTTTAAACATGGGAAGGACACACTCTTTCAGCCTGCAGTCCATGCCATTCCACTTCACTCACAAGCAAAACATGCAATGTTTTACCTACACTGGTAATTAAAATGGTTGGGTTCCCTAGCATGGATGCATTTCTGCCAAAATAAATGTGTTATGCCAATACAGTTTATTTATACACAGAGAAAAAAAATCGGGTGTATTAGCTACAAATATACTTTGCTGGCCCCAGAATTCTACAGCACTGACAAACGACCCTCATGTTGGGGGAGCAGCTTTTCTGGCAGCTTTGGGATGCTGCAGAGGGAGATCATTCCCACAGGCAGAACAGGGCTCTGAGGGGAAATTCCAGCGCTGAACAGAGTCACCCAGATCTTCCCCACGGCTCCTGTCGGACACCTCTGGGTGTCTGGGCTGACACGGCTCTGCTGCTGCAGCGTTGTGGACGTGGGTGTCGCCCATCACAGCCTGACAGCGCCCACACTGGTTCATTGCAGCTGTGAAAGGTAATTAGAAAGTGAAACAACTATGCTGCACTAATCTAAATTATCCAGCCGTGTGCAGGTGAGGCCCGGTGTAATCTCCTTGCGGTCGTTCACCAGCCAACGAAGTTTATTGATGCTGGTCGAGGAGAGCCCCAAAGCCCTGCTTTTAAACGCCCGGAGATACTTCCAAACACCTTTGGAAGGGCTGTCACTGACGGCTGGTGGTACCTGGCTTGGCTTTTCAAACAGAATTATAGAATCTCCGGATTATTTGGGCTGGATGGGACACTAACGATCGTTTCATTCCACCCCCCGGCCGCGAGCAGGGACCACCCATCCATTCGAGTTAACTCACTGGGACCCGTCTGCTCCCGGCTCCGAGCTGCTGTCACTGAGGTGTGATGCCACACCAGCCAGCCTAGCACCTGGAGAAGCTGCGGGAAATCATGGGAAGTTAAACTTCGACAGAAAACAATACACGAAACCGTTAAAAGATAAAATAATTTAAATATATAATTTTTGCAAGGGAAAAAACAACAACAACAACAAAAAACAACCAATAAAAAAATCCCATTAGTCAGGTATATTGTCAGATAACTCTAACAGGCTTCTCCTGTGCCCGAGGGGACTCTGGGTTTCATTAGCGCCGGTGAGGGGGCGGGAGGGCTCCTGAGCGCGGCTCGCTCCCGCTCCGGGCTGGACCCGGCTGCTTCCCAAGCGAAAGGTGGTCATTGAACTTGTTACCAAGACGCTCCTGGGCAAGCGGCTCCAGCGGGGAGCCCGTCACGGTGCTGGAGGTACAGTGTGCTCATTCACGGCGTGTTCGCACACCCGCACACGGGCAGCGGGAGCCCGGGGCCAGCAGGGTCCTGTCCCCCCCGGGTCCTGTCCCCCCCGGGTCCTGTCCCCCCCGGGTCCTGTCCCACCCGGGTCCTGTCCCACCCGGTCTGTCCTGCTGGGAGGAACCGCCGAGTCAGAGATGGCAGGACAGCGCTGGAGAGCCCAGGGGGCTCCGGGCACGGAGCCGGCCCCACACGGACGGGGCTCTCGGGTATCTGCCAGAGGGCGAGAGAAGGTTCCTCCGAGCCCCCTTGGAGCTTTTCCTGCCGTGGAACAACAAGAAAAAAATTATCTCTGGATCCTGCGGGGAAGCGGCCGGTGCAGAAGCCGCGGGGAGAGGCCCCTGAGCTGCCCCGGGGGCCCCCGGCAGGATCGGACCCGCTGCTCGGCACCGGCTCTGCAGAAAACCACCTTACCAGAGCATCCCAAATCCCTCCTGTTCTTCTCTCTCGCTGTCTACGAGAAAAAAAAAAATTACAATAAAATAATTTACCCTATTCAATGCCTCCGTGGTCTGCGGAAAAATAATCACTTTATGGTCTGCGAAAAAATAATCGCGTCTCCGCCACTTACGCAAGTGTGAAAAGAAAATTATTAAGATTCTATCGCGAGTGCGATAGCACCGACTGAAGGCCGGCTATTCCAGCCCTCTGTGTGACATCGGTGATGGACACGCCTCGTCGTTCTGTTAATTTGGGTTAAAGCGCCAGTGAATCTCCCTTTTAATTAAAACCAGCTGCTGTTCTCACATTCACTGAAGTCAACAGAAACAGCAGCCAAAAGTGACAACGAAGTGACAAAGCCACACGCCCACCGTGCCCTGCCCGCGCCGAGGGACCCCGCAGGTCCCCGGCTCTGGCAGCCCCGCCGCCGCCTTCCCGCTTCCCAGCATTCCATCCTCATCCCCAGGTTAAACAAAACGTTTCCAACGAGTTGTTTGGTTAAATACGTGAGTCATTTCAATGTAAGAATATGAAGTTGTTTCCTGTTTACCCAGCACCGGCCGTATCCTCCGTCGCTCATCCTGGGAGCTGATTTAACCCGGGATGGAGGAAGCCCCGGGCACCTCCCGGGCCGGGCAGGAGTAGGAGGTACCCCCGGCCCTCCGCGCCCCCGCGAAACGAGGGAAACTGCGAACGAGCGGGACGAGCTGAGCGCAGTCACCGCGGCACCCGCCGAGGGCTCCACCGGCGGCTCGGGGCTATTCTGAGCTAAAGCCGATGTTGTCCGCTGTGCTCCTCTCCCACTGACCGCCGTCTTCGTGCCCTTAGCACGGGCTGGAGCGCTCCCGGGAGCGGGGTGGTCCCGCACCGCAGCCCTGCCGGCCTGGGGGCACCCCGGGGGCGGGCAGGGAGGCACCGACTGACCCCGATCGCGGGTGTTAATTACCGTCGTTAATTGGGAGGCGCCCCGCAGCAGGGGCTCAGCCCGGGGCTGTCCCGCCGCTCCTCGCCCTCTGCAGTGCTGCTGGTTTTCAGCAGAATGGCGGCAATCGCATTTCTCGGTAGATGCTCTGTAATTTGACATCCCGACGGAAAACGAGGAGCGGGGACTCGGAGAAAACAAACAAACAAACAAACAAACAAACAAACAAACCAAAACAGAAACCACCACAAAAAAGCCCGAACAACAAAGAGCCGAGATTTTGTGCTACGTTGCAGCCGCTCACGAAGAGGATTTTTTAAAAGTATCATTTAGTGTGCACGGTCTGGGAAATAATTAATCCATTTGTCAGTAATTAACGTATATTTAAAATGCGAAAGCATCCGAATTTGACCAAAGAAAGACTGAGGGTTTGGCCTCTCCCGGCCACGGGCAGCCGAGCTGTCGGAGAAAGCGATGGGAGAATCTTCCCGGTACCACCGCGCTTTCGCTGTGTAGATCTGCCTGGAACTTGGATTTGAATCTCTAACCTGCCTCCGCGGGGGAAAAAAAAAAAAAAAAAACAAACCAAAAAACAGAAGTTTAAAAACATTAACCCCAAACCATTACGTTACTCAGAGCAACAGTTCATAAAATACTTTATTGAAATAAAGTAAATATCTTCGCATTAATAAAACGGATCATAAAATGCAGTTTTCGAATAACTAGGGGCACCACAGGGTTTTAGACAGCGAGTAGATGTGGAAGGTGGGATCCAGTGTCCTCCTGGCCCCTCGGGCCGTCGCACGACACCGCGGCCGTGGCGCAGCGCTCCGCGGGCGCGGAGAGGGGCGGTGGGGCAGGAACGCGCCCGTCAAAGCGTCCAAATCTCCCGAGTCCGAAGGCGGCCGCAGCCACTGTCCGAGCTGCCCTCCATCCCCTTCCCCGGGCCCGGAGGGTGCGGCAGGGCGGGCGCTCGCCCCTCACTCCTCCTGGCTGACCTCGGCCGGCGAGCCCAGGCTCTCGGGCGGCTTCTCGGCGTCCCGGGCTCGCTCCTGCTCCGAGAGCTGCTCGCTGCTGGGGATCGAGTTCTTCTTGGGGCGGCCCTTCGGCTTGGTGGGGGACTCCAGGCCGCCCCCCTGCAACACCTGCGAGGCGGGGAGGGGGCAGAGGAGGGGGATACCCCAGTAAAACAGTGCTGCCTTCAGCCCGGGGCGCAGGAACCCCTCTCTCCCCCGTCCCCCGGAGCGAAGCACCGCGCCGGGCCCAGGCTGAGCCGCCGGTGCGGGACCTGTCGGGCTGCGCCCACCACCCTCCGCCCCTGGGGGACGATCGGTACCGCGGGAGGGCTCGGACAGAACTGGGCCAGGGGCGTCCGGCCGAGGCCCAGGCGGTGCTAGACTTAAAGACCAGGGGCATATTATTATTGGTTTTGTTATTGTTGTTATTATTATTATTACTATTACTATTACTATTATTATTATATTATTATTATTATTGCTGCTACTATTGCTACTACAATCATCATCATCATCATCGTTAGGGCCGATAGGCAGGAGGTCGAAGCCCGCGGGGCAGCGCTCGGTACCCCGCCGAACGCGGACACTGCGCGCCGAAGGGGCGGACGATCAAGGGACACTTACTATTTTCTTCCATTTCATGCGCCTGTTCTGGTACCAGGTTTTCACCTGGAGCTGGCTGAGCCCCAGCGATTCGGCCAGGTCTATTCTGTGGGCGAGAGAGAGAGGCGGTCAGCCCGGCAGCTTTCCTCTCGGATGGCAGCTTCCCGACTTTTTCAGGCAAAATGAGCCCCGTCCCGCCGTCCGAGGGTCGCCATCGCCTACCTGTCGGGCGTGGAGAGGTATTTCTGCTTCTCGAAGCGCTTCTCCAGCCCCATGAGCTGCAGCTCGGTGAAGACGGTGCGGCTTCGGCGCCCCTTCTTGGCCTTGCCCGGCTCGGGGGGGCCCGGCTCCAACTTGCCACGAAGGTGCAGCTCCAGCGGGAGATGGGGCGAGGCGGAGCCGCCTTGCAGCCCCGAGCCGGCGGCCAGCAGCGCCGAGCCCAGCCCCGAGCAGCCCAGGGGAGCCAGCGGGAACTTGAACACGGCGGCCGGCTCCGCCTTCAGCACCGCTGCGGGAGAGAGGGGCCGTCAGCGCCGGGCAGCGCTCGGGGACCCCCGGGGCTGCGGAGAGCCTCGGTGTCCCGGGGACCAGACCCTGTAAGGAACCCCGGGCCCTTCTCCTCCGCCCTCGACACCTTCCCGGGGCCGGAGGGGTGCGGGTCCCCCCCGGTTCCATCGCCTCCGCGGTACCGGGTCATGCTTTACCCTTCAACCGGCAGATGCTAATCACGGAATGACTTAGGGGGGGGGTGTTCAAGTAAAAATAATTTAAATCAACCCAAAAGCGTTCTCCTCGGTGTCACCCAACAGCTGCCGGGCCCGGCGGGCGGCGGGGGCCGGGTACGGTCCCAGGAATTCCCTTCCTGGAATTTTTCAGGATATTTTCGACCTTGTGACAATTTCTATCCCTCTCCGTGAACCTCAGCCCCGCGATTTTCCTCTGAAGCAGCTTCCGAGGGGAGGGCAGCGAGCCCATCCCCGAGGATGCTAATCCCCGCGGGCTGGGGCCGCAGCTCGGCCGGCTCGGCTCAGCTTTACCCGGTCTGGCCGGGCCCTGCTCGGCTCGGTTCCCTTCTCCGCCTCGGCCTGGCCCGGCTCGGTCCTTCCCGGAGTCCCCGCTCCGCTCCCCGCCTGGGCCCGCAGCCCCAGCGCTGGTCCCGGCCCAGCAAACCCGGGCGGGCCGGGGGCTCGGTCCTGCTCGGCCCATCCCCTCCCAGCGACACGGGAGCGACCTCGGCGGCGGCTGGGGAAGGACCCTGAGGGGAGTCTCGGAGGGCTCTTCTCCTCGGGCCGAGCTGAAATCGCCTCCCTCCCTGCAGAGCCCGATCCTGCTCCCGCTGATCCCCCGAAACTGAGCCGTGCGTGATGCAAAGAGCCTTTTGTCTGATCCGCTATTCCAAATAGTTCTGAACAGTTCATCTTGAAAATATTACTGATTTCTAGATATTCTAACGCATGTTGCTCCCTTGCTCTGGGTCTTGACGCTTTACTCTTTCTCTGTTAAACGCAGGAAAAGAAATTGGGATCCTCCTTTTCCGTTCAGTTCTATAAGAGAACATCTATTAAGAGCGACGGCTCCGCAGACGAAGATGGCTTGGGAAGTGAAAGCTTTCGCCGCCACATATTTAAATACTGGCCTTTAAAATATATTATGTATTGGCCCTCAAAATATATTAAATACTGGAGTTAAAAAAAACTCCAACCATGTCGTTAATAAACTATGTTTGTCCTAAATACTGTATCCGACTGGATAGAGCACGCTGGCACCCGTTTTAAATAAATATATCTCTAAGTATTATAATATAGATTATAATGTTATATCTTATATATTTTATACTATTATATAAACATACTATATTTATATATACTATCTTTTTATATTGTATATTTTATATTCATGTATAATATGTATTTTTATATATATATACACATAAATATATATGTCGGGTTTCCAGTTAAATCTGTGACCGCAGGGCCCTGTGCCGCCACTTGCAGCCACACACGCACAGACTCCACTGCTTAGCTCCAGCAATTCCCACCTCATCCAAAAACACGGAAAAAAACCCATAAAATGAAAAAAAAACCCACCCCAAACCCCAAAACGATCAACAACGACAGAAATTCAAAGGCCGTTCTGTGAAAGCGCCTCTGGAGCCGTAGAGCCGCATTCTTCGTTTTTAGGCCCAAAATACTGGGCTGCTCCAGGCTGGAGCGGCCGCGGCACAGCAGGAGCCGGCGGGATGCGCTCGGCCGGCAGAGCCCGGCAGCGATTTTTTTTCCGGCAGAATTCGCGAGTTTTTCTTCCAGGAGCCCGGCTCCGTAGGGCGCTGGAGCCCATCAGCGGGCGATGCCCCCCCGCCTGCCGCCCCCAGCCCCCCCCCAGCCGCGGGGCCCCCCGGGACGTACCGAGGTGGTTGTGGTAGGGCCGGGCGGAAAGCAGCGCCTGCACCCCGAACTTGAGCAGCTCCCCGGCCGGCGCGGCCCCCTTGGCGTCCGGGGGGTCGGTGAGGATCTCCTCGATCATGAAGCTGCGGTAGCGGTGGGAGCGGTGGTCGGGGAAGGCTTCGGCCGGGAAGTAGCGAGCGGCTCCCAACTCCAGCGGGTGCTGCATCCTCGCCGCCCCCGGGGCGCGGGGGGACCCCCGGCCGCCGGGGCCGCCCTAGCGCAGCCCCCCGGGCGGCAGCAGGACAGCGGGGGCTCTGCCCATCGCCCCGCCGCCCCCTCCCCTCCCCCTGCGCGGCCCCCCCGGCCCCGGAGCGCCCAGAGCAGCGCGGCGGCCGGAGCCGTGCCCGCCGCCTGCACACGGGGCGCGGCACCGGGCAGCGTCTCTCCGCCCCGGGACGGCGGCGGGGGCCTATTATACCGCCGGCCCGGCGGGGCCGTCAGCGCGGCGGGGGAGGGTGCAGGAGGGGCTGGCAGGAAGGAAGGGGCCGGGGCGGGCGAGTACCTGAAGCGAGGGGTTACAGCCCAGCATTTGATCCCCCGCCATATAAAGCAAATTAGCCAGCCGTTCTGCTCGCTGCGGGAGAGCAGACACCCAAACAACCGCTGGCCCCTTGGAAGGGCAGCCCCGGCCCCGGCCCAGTCCTTATGACTGTCCTGGTCCTCGTCCCTGGCTCCAGCCCCGTCCCCGTCCCCGGCTCCAGCCCCATCCCCGTCCCCATCGCCATCTCCATCCCCCTCCCCATCCCAACCCCAATCTTCAATTCCAATCCCCTTTCCCATTCCCGTCCCCGACCCCATCCGCATGTCCTTCCCCATCCCCTGACGGGATAACCGCGGCTCCGGGGTGCCTCGGCCGATGGGGAGACACGGAGCCAGAGGGACCCCCGGGGAGCCCCAGCCTCACGCCCCCTGCCCCGCACAGCCCCTGCCCCGCAGAACCGCCTGGGGCTCAGGGCCCTCGGGGCGGCCTCGGTGCCCTGACCGGGGGATTCCGGGGCTTGGAGGAGTCGAGGCAGCCCAAGGTCAGGGGTGCCCGTCGAGGGGCCCAGGCCCGACGCCTTCAGCCCCGGGCTCCCTCCCGGTCCCGGCCAAATCTCTGTAAACAACTAAAAGGAACTGATCAGGGAACAAAAACCCAGCACGAAGCGGAGCCTTTCCCTGGACTTTCTGAGCCTTTACACGAACATTTTACGCGGTACAACGGGGGTCGTTTAATTCCCGAATACCCACGAGCCGGCCCTGCTCGTCACTGATGTGCTTCGAGCCAGATTCGCGTGCGGGATCCCGAACGCTCATAATCCCCCCGAAAATGTCAGCACTAACAAATTAGAAGGGGATCATTTCGGCGAAGCCCTGGCAAGGACTGTGGCTGGGCTCGGCCCCTGCCCGCGGCGTGGGTGGTTTTCAGGGGAGGTATCCCACGGGATCAGCCACGCGGGCCCAGGCAGAGGGACGGAAGCCGGGATCATCCCCCGAGGAAGCCCAGCTCAGCCTCCCTCTTTATGACTTTTGACCAAAAAAGGGGCTTTCAGCCCGTTTTCTCGGTCGCTGCGGCCGCCGTGGGGTGTGCGGGGGATGCGCAGGGACGTGCAGAGCCGCCGTGGGATCCTGCCCGGCTCCGCTCCGTAATCCGTGGGCAAGGCGGGACGGCCACGGGAGTCACCCGCGGGTTCCCTCGGTGAGCGCAGCCCACGGGGGGGTCGGGGCCGAGTGTCCCGCCAGTTCCCCCGGCCCCGGGCTCCCCCGCGCCTCCGCGCTCCGGGGCTTCTCGCGGATCCCCGTCCCCCAACACCGCGGGGGGACCCGCAACCAGCGCCCCGCAAAGCCAGGGAACAGCCCCGGGGTGGCTTCGCACCCGGCGGCAGATACGCAGGGCCCGGCTGCGGGGACCCCCGGGCCGGTAATTTGAATTAAATGGTGGGGAGGGGGTGGGTGGAGGCGTTCAGGGAACCGTGGAGAACACGAGGCCGCTCTGCTGCTCCTGTCAGCGCTACTTGAGTCCTGCTGCCGTTCCACTGTAGTACCCAACCCCGCATGCGACAACAACGCATTAATTTACGCTCTGTGCTTCCACTGCCTTCCCACATAACCTGTTCCATATGGTTACTGCCACTTGTATGGAGTAGTTTCGCGGGATTTTTGTATTCTCCACGTTTCTTCAATTTAAAATTGTGCCCCTCGCTCAGCGAAACACTAACGGGCTGAGCCCCCGTTAGCGCCCGCGATGCTCCCTCCTGTTAGGAAGTTGTCATCTATTCAGACATCACCGCGGGGTTTGGACTGCCAACGAGTTCGTGGCACGTGCCAAAGCGGTGGCTGTGACCGGGAGCCGGCGGTGCCCTCCCGGTGGGGCAGCAGAGGGGACCGGCAGTGCCGAGCCCGCCCAGATGCTGCGCGGCCCCGGGGCCGGGCACCTCCATCCCTCCATCCATCCCCCACTTCCCCTAATCCCTCCTGGGAATCCCTGGGCAGCGGGGTCCCTGTGCACACCTGCCCTCGGGGAGCCCCGGCCGAGACCAGCGGGGCCCCGAAAATAATCAAAAAATCCCAAATCGAAACCCTGCCCGTTTCCTGACGTGGCTTTTCGTCCGCCCATCTTTTGTCCATCTGCTCCGCTTGGATCACAAGGTGTTTCCACGCCAAGGTGCTGATTTCTTAGGGCCGAGACGAAAGAGGCCGTCGGAGCTATTATGATAGAACGAGGAGAATAATTATGAGTAAAGTGAGAAGAATTTTGGCCACATTCAAGCGAGCAGACAAATCCACATCGGATTGTTTAAACAATATCATCTGCGAGACCAGCGCACTCGTAAACAAACAGCGCCCGTAAAAGAAATTACCCACACTCCCTTGGTTTTTGTGTTTCTTTAAAATAAATCAAAATTCATGAATAATGGTAATTATTAACACTGCCATCCCCATCTTGGAGCAGGTTAGGATCAGTGCAGTACAGACACGGTATCATTTCCCATCATACGGCATCATCTTTGGTAATTTAAATTCTTATATTCCTTGTGATCCATCTGCACCGAGGCTGCTCGTGCTACGACGGACAGTCGGAGGATCCCACATCCAGCGCGGGAGCAGGCCTACAGCCCCCGAGCTCACAAAAAAAAGTAAAATTAAAATTAACATTAACATTTCTGTGAACGCTCCTATTGAAAGGTTTTGATGATGAGCTGAAGAAAGAAAGGATGAACTTCACCATCCGGTCGCTCTCACAGTCAGTAATTTAAAATTGTTGCAAAACAAATCCTGTAGTTAAAAGGATATCAGTAATAATAATAATAATTATTATTAATATTATTGTTATTATTATTGCGATTTTGACAGCGGCTTAAAATTGTGCAACTCCCCATGCTCTTAGAGAGCACGTAAACCCGCACTTTTATTTCACATCCATCTGGGCGGTAGATTCACGTTTATAAACAGCAGCGTCTCTGAGTGAGAGTTTGGCAAAATCCGTGGGGCTTTAGGGAATAACTGCATGAACAACCTGCAGGCCCCGAATTTTGTGCACTTCCCCCCTCCCCCCCCCGATACTAGAATGGAATCACCTTTCTCTGCAAAATTGCTCTTCATTTACCGAGGGATTTTGAGTTTTTCGTTTGTTTCGTTTTTGGTTTTGTTTGTTTTGTTGTTGTTGTTTGGTGGGGTTCGGTGTTTATTTGTTTTGTTTTGGGTTGGGTTGTTTTGCTGGTTTTGTTTGTTTGATTGTTTTTTTGTTGTTGTTGTTTTTACACCAGGGACAGACTTTACATGACTGTTAAACAGACTATTTCTGGAGTTAGGTTTTTTTTAAAAAAAATTATACAAACGCACATAACTTGTTTCAGAAACTATCGACGCATCCATCTCGTTAGGAGATTGCTGTAATCGTCCTTTTATATGAAAGTGGAATGCATTTTTAGAGGCTCCTTTCGCTTACTTTCACGCTTCAGATATCTTGATGTCTCTATTTTGGCTGGGCAACTCAGACAAGGGTGACAGTTCCACCAGTGAAAATTTTGCAACGGAGAAAGAAACAATTCGCCCATTGATTTAAAACTCTTCCCGGGGGTAGGAATACTTTTACTCCGCTGATTAATTCCCGATTTGACGGGAAGAAGGGCTGTCCTGAGTTTTCGCGCATCGTCGGTCCCTCCGTTGGGTTCTCGCAGCTCTCCCGACTCCAACAACCGTAACGCGGAAAACAGCGAAATTCAAACTTTTCGCCTCCTGGATCCCTCGGGAATTATCCCAGCCGGGAAAAATATTTTTAATAACAAGGGCAGCACGGACCCCCGCGCTACAGACCCCA
Organism: Manacus candei; assembly: GCF_025592945.1. Lineage (NCBI taxonomy): Eukaryota > Metazoa > Chordata > Aves > Passeriformes > Pipridae > Manacus > Manacus candei. The sequence continues at coordinate 2,840,506 of NW_026138084.1, forward strand.
CCCAGGGGTTCGGGACCGGCGAGGGCTCCCTTCGAGCGCCGGGCACGGCTTGATAAGATCTCCTGGAAGTCCCGGCTCTCCCCGGAGCAGAGGGGCCGCCGTGCCCGGTCCCATCCCCATCTGTCGAGGGGTTCCGCTCCGCAGAGCTGCTTAGATTAGCTAATAACTGGCGGGAGGGTTTTGCGTCAAAGCTCTCGATGCGTATTAAACACAACCAAGTCGTTGTTTCCTCCACATCACCTCTTTTAAAACTCTAATAAAATGCCCCCGTCCCCCCCTCTCCACCACTCCTCGCACTCCTCCCGCCGCGGCAAAGCCCCGCGCAGGGGGACCCGGTTCCCGGAGCCCGCTGGGGCGATGGGGGGCCCGGGCCGGGGGCTCTGCCCGTCCCTGGTGCGGGACAGTGCGGGGCACCCCGATGCCGTGCGGGAACATCCCCCCGCTTCGCAGCCCCTGCGCGTCCCACGGGTGTCCGAGGAGGGGAGTCAGTCCCAGCGACCTCCCCCTCGCTCCCTCCTCACGGCACTTAATATTCAGGAAATCCACAAAGTGGTAGGGAGAGAGTGGAAAACGTGACATCACGGGCTAATTGGGAAGGAGCGCTAGGGCTGAGCGAGGGAATAGCTCAGCCCTGAGTAATACGTTACGTTTAATGGCCGGGTAAAGCTTCGGCAGCGGCATTTAAACACGTATCCCTCTAAAAATGATTTTCTGCGAACACCTGGCCTCGTCGGACAGTCTGACCCTGGAATTATCTTGGGAAGTCCCGTTTAGAGGATGCGGTTTGGTTTGAGCGAGGGCTACAGCCCCTTCGTTTCCCTGCCACACGGAGTCCATCGCCCGTCCTCCTCCCTGCTACACCCACCCCGACAGCTCGCACAGCTGCGTGTCCCCATCTCTTTTAAGGAAATCACCCCTAAATCTACTGTGTCTGAACGCATTTAATTTATATCCATTAGAAAAGCCTCCAAAATTAGAAGTTCCTCACATGTGCCGTTCCTGTCCCCACCACAACCACTGGGTACAGCACACCCAAGTGTCACCGTCCTGTGCAAACATAGACACCTTTTCTCTGCCATCCTTTTATTTTGCAGAGCATCAAAACAGCACAAACAGTGAGTAAGAAACACGCTGTGAAAGCCTCCCTCTCTCTCTTCCTTTTTTTCACATCTAGAATTTTAAAATTTTATTTGTTTGTTTTTAACTAGTTCGCAGGCGAGGGATGCAACGCTTGGAAATACAAACTAGTAACCAGCCACGAACCTGTTTAGATTTCAGGCCAGGCAGTATTTTTTGTGACAGCCTCTCCTCTGCGAACTGATTCCTAGTCAGGAAAAGACCTGTAGGTTCAGAGCTCCTTCACCGGCACTGCCAGAAGCACGGTGGCTGCCCCTGAGAGCAAGGTCCCAGCTAACAGATGGGTGCAGTTACACCTTCCCTCGTTGACAGCATGTACAACCATCTTTCTCCACCCAGAGCTGCTGTGGAAAAGCGGTGTGATGGTGTGCACAGGGCTTGGACTCCAGTCAGTGCTCAGCACCAACCCCCCAGTTCACATCAAACCCGACCTGACTACAACCCCACGGACGTGGAGCTGCACAGCTGGAACTGCAGGTGACAAATGTTTTGCAAATGACAGTCAGGATATGTGTAAAAGGGCAAGTTAAACGTTGGTGCATCAGTTCAGCAAATAATTACACTCAATTACATTCATTTTTAGGTGCTAAACGAGTTTCAGGCAGAAAAGAATGAATTGTCCTTATCACTCCTGTATTGGCTGAAATCCAACCAACCTCTTCATCTGTCCTGAAAGTGAGGATGCCTCAGTGATACCCCATTAGCCCCGTGCTGTAAACACTCGGGTGTGTGCTGAGGTTATTCACTGTACTCACTGGAACGGGACTGTTTATGGTTCATAAAATTAAATTAATGACTACATCTGCGCAGAGCTGGGGCCTTCGGGGTTTAAAAGTGAAGAAACAGAACGAAATCCTCACACTCTTCAGTTTTATGGTTAGCCCCCAGCCAGTTTTGGTTCCTACTTCTCGAGTGCTTTGTCAGATCTGGATGATTTGGGTTTATAGATCAGCAGGGAGATGTTTAAATCATTAAACACAATAATGGCTAATTGAAATATTTTATTTAAAAAATAACAAGATGTTTTATACGTATTAAAAATCATATTAAAGCTGGCTTCCCAGTCCCTCACAAGCACCACTACGGCTAGTTAAAGCCCCTAAGTCAGAGAGCCAATTACATAAAATAGCTCTCCTTAAAGGCCAAACAATATAAAACAATTATATGATCAAGGGTTCCTTTCTGCTAGTTTGTTCTGAAATAACCTTTTGATTCATATGTGTATCTCATTTTAAAATACGGGTACAAAAAACATTAAAATGCCCCTACAACAGGGATTAGGACCAGAATCTCTCCTCATTCCTACAGAAAAGAATGGCCCTGGAACATGAGAAATGGTTGCAGCTTGGCCTCAGCAAAAGAAAATCACACCAAACAAAAATATGGTCTAAAAGTGAACAGCCCACTGTCTGAAATCTCCTAAATGGCTTCCATTTTCAGAAGTTCCCCTCATTGCAGCCTGCTGCAGATATTCCACCTGACAGGCCAACTGACCTGCTGCGGCTGAAACCTTCTTTTTAATAAAATTGTGCCAGGCAGGTTAGGATTTCTAAATGCTTCTAATCCTAAGAGTCTTCACCTGTTTTACCCTCCAGAGCTTGGCTGAGATTCAATGGATTTTTGAAAACCTGTCCTAGGACTCTTGGTCATAAATCAGTAGGTGAGGTGAAGCTATTTGACAGAGGTACCTGAGCCCGTGAGGGACACGGGGCCGGGGCACAGCTCACTCTCCTCACCTGGAGCTCTGGCCCATGAAGAAGCCCAAGTGCCTTGGGCTGATGAGCTACATTTAATCAAACTGCAGACCAGGTTTGGTCCTGAACCAGGTGACATTGGTGGCACTTGTGTCCCCAGTTCAGCGGGATCTGGGTTTAAGGGAACCTGATTTCCATGAGGGATGGCAGGAAGCCAGCAGTGCCAGCTCACAGGTGCACACACGCTGGCTCGTGGGGTTGATTCATCCCATTTCCTACTGCAGGCAGCTTCCTAACTTCCAGAAGTACCAGTGTCCCAGCCAAAATCCCCCCTGGTGCTGTGAGACAACCTGTGTCCAGATCCTGCACATCCTCTGTACAGCTCCTCAGGCCAGGGCTTTGCTTGGCGTATCCAGCTCTGAAATCAAGGACTGAAGGGCAAATAAGTTTGATTTTCTCACTGTTAACCCCGGGGGGGGGGGCTGGGGCAGGTGGGGGTTGTGTGTTCACCCCCTTCCAGCTCTGCCCACTCCAGCAAAGGCCCTGCAGACTGCAGGGACCCTCCCTGCTCACACTGCTGACTGGTTTTGGGCACCAGGAAACACACCACATTACTATGGAAAACCTGTCCCCACTTGGGTTGGGGTGAAAGAGTGAAAGGGCAAATTTTTCTGCAGTTGCCAACTCTTCCTTCTGTATCCCACTGCAGCTGGAATAAGCATGAGTTTTCTTACCACCCTTCATGAACCAGTCTAATTTAGAATGAAATAGGAAAGTGGGAAGGTAATATTTTTAATAAAAAGCTTCAAAAGCAGCAATGTTAATTCCAAAATTTTAAATTCCAAATCTGTACACAGAAAATTCCCCTTGAAGGTGTGACATTTTGACAGATTAATTCCCTCACTGTTCATACAAAGGGAACTATCTGTATGAAGAAATTAATTTCTGTCAGGGCCATATACAGGCTTTGCTACCAATCTGAAAGCTCTAATGAACCTACAACCTTGAGGGAACAGATTTCCTCTCCTTTCTAAGTGATGAGTAATGAGTCACAGGGCTTTCTAAAATTAGCTTTTTGAAAAGCCACTTATAACACCAAAGAAGGTGTGATGGTTTGTGATATGGTCACCAGGATGATTAGAGGGCTGGAGCACCTCTCCTATGAGGAAAGGGTGAAAGAATTGGGATTGTTCAGCCTGGAGAAGAGAAGCTTCAGGGTGAGCTACCTGTGGCCTTCCAGTGACTGAAGGGAGCTGAGAAAAAAGATGGAGAGAGACTATTTAAAAGGGCCTGGAGTGACCAGACAAGGGGGAATGGCTTCAAACTGACAGAGAGCAGGTTTTGGTTAGACATTAGGAAAAAATGCTTGGGTGTGAGGGTGGGGAGGCCCTGGCTCAGGTTGCCCAGAGGAGCTGTGGCTGCCCCATCCCTGGAAGTGTCCAAGGCCAGGTTGGACAGGGCTTGGAGCAACCTGGGCTAGTGGAAGGTGTCCCTGCCCATGGCAGGGTCAGACTGGATGATTTTCAGGGTCCCTCCCAACCCAAACCATTCTGTGATTCTGTGATATCCAGTCCGACCCTGCAGACCTTTCTCAGGCAGAACTTGGACCGTGCTTTAGGTATTTTCTTTTCCTTGCACAGGCAAACTGGGATTCTCAGAAGGATTTAAGGCCCCTGATGCTGCAGCAGGTATTTTTAATTCTATGTGGGAAACCCTTGCTCACACTGAGGTCGCCAGGGAGATCTGCCATCCACTTCAGGCGAGATGAGACCTGAGTTTCACATTGCCTACACTGCAATTCCTACATCTGATACTGCAAATTTCTATATACTGTGCCCAGAACCACATTTCAAACCCATATATGGCCACAGCTGCTTAAGAAGTTTAAACAATTTCACTTTCTGTACATATATTATGACACTTGCAAATTTTTGGACTCTAATATGTCATTCCAAGAAGCCACTGATAGGGATCTGCCGAGCTCCAGATGGATTGATTTAACACGGCTCTGTGCTCGTCCTGCCGGGCTCGGGAGCTGTTCCCATCCCATTGTCCTCAGCCTCTCTACTGGCTTGGGGTGATCCTGCACTGCCATCCCACACCCCATCCCGTATCCCCCATCCCACACCTGACTTTCTGCACCTTGTATCCCTCATCCCCATCCCTCACTGCCATTCAGCATCCCTATAGCACATCCCCAACCCACACTCCATACCCCACACCCCCATCCTGAATCCACCATCCCACACCCCCATATCCCTCATGCCCCTATCCCACCCCCTGGATTCTGCACCTCCATGTCCCACACCCCAATATCCCACACCCCCATATTCCACACCCCCATCCTGCACTCCCATCCCACATGCCCATCCCTTATCCCCCATATCCCTCACAACCATATCCCACACCCCCATATCCCACACAACCATATCCCACACAACCATATCCCACACCCCCATATCCCACACAACCATATCCCACACAACCATATCCCACACCTCCATATCCCACACAACCATATCCCACACCCCCATATCCCACACCCTCATATCCCACACCCCAATATCCCACACCCCCATATCCCACACAACCATATCCCATACAACCATATCCCACACCCCCATATCCCTCACCCCCATATCCCACACCCCATATCCCACACCCCATATCCCGCACCCCGGATCCCTCACCCCCCTATCTCTCAGTCCCACATCCCGCACTCCCATCCCTCACTCCTGTACCCGCATCCCGATCCCGCATCTCGGCTGTCTCCGCTTGGAAGCGGCTCCCGCGGCTCGAGCGCTCTCTGGCGGCAACAGGACAGACGGCAGGACAGACGGCAGGACGGACGACAGGACAGACGGCAGGACGGACGACAGGACAGGCGGCAGGACGGACGGCAGGACAGACGGCAGGACAGACGGCAGGACGGACGGCAGGACAGGCGGCAGGACGGACGTCAGGACGGACGTCAGGACGGACGGCAGAACGGACGGCACGTGGTACCCGCTGACCCCCCCAGATGGGGACACCCCGCACCCCCGAGTGTCTCAGGGTGTGTTTGGGGGGTCCCTGCTCCCACTACTGTGGGCTAAGGGTGTGTTAGGGTGTCCCTGTCCCCAGTGCCACGGGCTCGGGATGTGCTGTGGGACTCCTGCTCCCAATGCCACGGGCTCACGGGCTGTTTGGGGGATCCCAGTTCCCAGCACATCCTCACTCCCGCAGGGGCTGGGGGGCCAGCAGGGAGTGGGAGATGGGTGGGCACCCCTTTGGTGTTTTCACATTCAATACAAGCTGAGACCAACTCCTGAGCTTGCCATGAAAACATCCAGAAAAGGGAAGAGCAGAATAAAAAGAATATTAGTGCAGAGGGCAAGAGGAAGTGGAAATATTGAGGTGGAGTGTTGCCAGCAGGCAGAGGGAGGTGATCCTGCCCCTCTTCTCAGCCTTGGATACTGGACTTGCAGTGCTGAGTCCTCTCCTTGGGACAGGAGAGACATGGAGCTCCTGGAGTGAGTTCAGTGGAGGGCTATGGAGGTGCTGAGGGACCTGGAGGTTTTGTGTGTAACTGGCAGCACCAACACATCTGCACAGCCAACAGTTCCTCTCTCTGGTGAACAGTGATAGGTCCTGAGTGAACAGCATAGGGCTGTGTCGGGGTGGGTTTAGGCTAGATTTAAGGAAAGGTTCTTCCCCCAGAGGCTGGTTGGGCACTGCCCAGGCTCCCCAGGGCAGTGGGCACAGCCCCAAGGCTGCCAGAGCTCCAGGAGGGTTTGGACAACGCTCTCAGGGTCAGGGTGGGATTGTTGGGGTGTCTGTGCAGGGCCAGGAGCTGGACTTGATGACGCTTGTGTGTCTCTCCCATTCCAGGATATTCTGTGATTCTGTGGCCTTGGCTCATGTGGCTCATGGAGAGCCTTTGCAGAGCAGTGTGGAGGTACCTGCACACCCTGCTCAGCACCGAGGCCCTGCTGGGCTCACAGACCTCGGGGTGCTCTGGCCGAGAGCTGATGTTGCAGCCACGTAGAAAACAGGACACAGAGAAGAACACAGAGGCATCTCCTCAAACCCACAGACCCTGCTCCTGCTCCTGTTGCTGACCCAAGACCCACACATCACCTCAGCACTGTGAAGCTCCACCACAGCATTCCCTTTCCAATTCCATTGGCTAGGAGTAACTTTGGTCCTCCTAACTCCTGATGAAACCTTCCACCTCAGCAGACTCCAAGATCCTTGTCCAACAGGCATTCCCAGGGAGATCACATTTTTAACTGATAGCAGTTTTCAAAGCGTTTTGTTATTCTGGAGCTCCTACATAAATCTCCCTTCTCCCAGATATGTTTATACATTTATATATTGCTGATGTCTTATTTGATCACAAGGGAGGAAGCTGGTCAGCCACTGCTGGGATTGTGCCCAATGCTCTCCCACCTCATCCAGTGACAGCATTGCCTTCCAGAACACACTTAGAGCTGCAGATAAAGAGCAGAGACATACAGAAACTGCTTTTAAAGAGGTTAAGACAATGTCTTTTAGCGATTTCTTGTTTGCCACCCTGCCTATGGAAGAGCAACTGCAACAGAGAGGTTCCCTTTTCAACACCTTGCAGCAACAGCCCATGGTATGAACATCAACGGCACCGTTCTGGGAGCTGCTTCTCAGGGAGCACCAACCAAACACCAGAGTGACCAAGAACTGAATTATTCAATGGCCCTTTTTGGATCTTTTAAACTACATCCAAGTTTCCCTGGTCTCCCTTCAGCACTCCTGCTGCTGGTGCTCTGAGGAGGGATCCGACCAGTAACCCACGAGTGGAAACTCAGGATTAGCTGTTCTCTCTGGAGGACTCTTGAGTGACAGGCTTTGAGTCTTCACTGATAGCAATCCTCTAACAACTCATGGAAGAGCCTTTGAGTTTGACATTTCCATAAACATCGACCTTTTTATCCTCGGTGTTTGTTGTTTGAGGAAATCCCTTCTAGTTCTTATGCATGTATAACATATAAAACAATTGAATTAATACCATATGGGGGTAAAGGAGTGAAAAATCACGTCTATAGCCAAAATAGTTCAGCAAAACTGTACAGCTGAGGTTTAAGACTGCCTCTAGTGACCTTGTGTTTTGTTTAAACATCGGTGTTAATACTTCATATAGATTATGTGCAGCACAGATTACAACAGTATGTGCTGTGTATTGTATAATTTATGAACTACTAAACTTAATTCTTATGTTTTGAGGTTGTGAGTTATAACTAAAGAGAATCTAAACTGCCAGCAAATGAAGGTTTTTTTAGATTTTTTTTTTCTGGATTAAATTGTTTTGTGGGGCCGGGGGCAGACAGACCCAAAGCCAAATACTTGCACACTCACCCTCAGCACACTGACAGCTCAGGCCTTGTAAATTTAAATATCTTTTATGTTCTCCACATGTGGAAGCTCTACCGGTGGAGTTCCAAAACACAGGTCATCTGGCTGATTTTGTGCTGTACATGAGAGGAGGACCCACTGAGGGCCAGAGGAGCAACAGTTCTGCTCCCTCTGAACTCCTGGGATGCCGGAGGAAGGGCTGATGGTTGTATGACACCGAGCAGTGTCAGTCCATAAAATCCACAGGTAGCACAGCAGTGCTGACTACAAGTCTGAACTGCCCTCAAAAATGGAGTTGAAGCTTCTTGACTGCTCCTTTTTTGTCTTGCTCAGTGAGACACCAATATATTTGTGGGCAGCATGGAGCTCAAGGCAGGCCCAGGATACTACTCACCCTGCTCCTCTCCAGGATCTGCCACTGCTGCTGTACTGAGTTGTGAGGGCAAAGCCCCTTTGCTGTGTCTGTGTGAGCCAACACCAGCACAGGCAGCTGGGAAGGATGTAAAGGTAAAACCTGTGCAAGTAATTGGGGGAGGGAAGAATCATAGAATCACTAAGATTGCAAAAAGCCCCGTAAGATCATTGAGTCCAACCATTCCCCCAGCACTGCTGAGGCCACCACTAACCCATGTCCCCAAGTGCCACAGACACACATTTTCTTGAACACTTCTCCCATCACTGCCCTGGACAGCCTGTTCCAATGCCTGACTATACTCTTTCAGTGATGAAATTTTTCCTAATACCCAACCTGAACCTCCCCTGGTGCAACTTGAGGGCATTTTGCTTTGTCCTAACCCTTGTTCCTTGGGAGAAGAGACTTTAAATCTTCACTGATAGCAATCCTCTAACAACTCATGGAAGGGCCTTTGAGTTTGACATTTCCATAAACACCCACCTCAGCACAACCTCCCCACAGGCAGTTGTAGAAAGTGATAAGGTCCCCCCGAGCCTCCTTTCCTCCAGACTAAACAACCCCAGTTCCCTCAGCTGCTCCACACCAGACTTGTGCTCCAAGGATCTCTTAAGAAAGATAAACTTACTAATACTGGTTTTCCTTGGTTCCTTTTGTAGTCTATGGAGGTTCTCATGTGCAACTTGTAACTCAGGATGAAGTGTCCTCCTATAACTCGAGTACAGTCTTTGTGAGTAGTGGCAACAGCCTTTTGTGATAAGCAAGTCCCAGTCAGAGATGCTGTGGTACAATTCGGTTTAGAAGCAGACTTTTGCCCTCACCTCAGTTCTCATATGTGAATACTACCTGATGCTACACTGCCCCAAAGCTTTGCAGGGCAACACCTTCAAGTCTTTCAGTTTATGGCCAGTACAAACCATTCTGTCAGTCACCACTTTGCACAGAGTGCCAGGAAGAGCTGGCACAGGGTCACTGAAGAAGTGAAGAGGAACACTGAAGGTGTTGCAGTGACACTGGAAAACCACATGGTTTGGCTCTCAGGGACGAGTGATATGTCTCACTCCCATGCTTGAAGTTTACACAGGAGCGTTTAAGCAAACAGCTTTATGGGGGAGGAAGGAGGAATCCAAATAAAGAGTAAACCTGGAAGTCCTGAAGAGCTGACAGGTGAGACTACTGCCCTCTGTGTGCGTTGCAGCAGGTAGCTCCTGCCAGCCCCTACTCTTCCTCAGAGCTTTCATCCATCCTCAGGGCTCAGAAAAACCCCCCAGCCTTGGCCAGCTCCTTGTATCCCTCACGGACACTCAGCATCTGGGGCTCTATCCAGCAGCTGAATCACCAGAGGGGCTTTCGCAAATTACACTTCTCAATAAATTCGACTTTCCTCTGACACGTTTTATCGTTCTCAAGGTTTACTTAGGAGATGAAACAAAAGTTAATTACACCAAGCAATAGGTCAGGAAAATGGATGGATCTGCTCTCCCTCCAGCTGGGCTCTCGTTGCATGGCAGCAGGACCACATCCTATGGGAAGGCCACAGGACATGTTAGGAAGGCACATTCGAACCATCAGCCTGACACTTCTTTATTACAGTGTATTTATTTTTTATCATGTGCTTTGACAGGAGTCTCATAAAGTGTTATGCTCCTTCTGTAAGGTCAAAGTCTTGTGACCTTCCATGATTTTAGAGAGAAGGAACATAATTTTTGAGGGCATGTTTATTATTTCTGTAAACAGTCTGTTTTTCATGCCAAGCGAACAGTTTTTCTGTATGTACTTAGATGACAGCTCAATTTTACTGGCTCACTTTCCTGACCAAGTCTTGCCTGCCAAATGTTTTTGATCATACTCTGGCAAACAAAACAATATTACTAGGAGAGCTGAGCAAATAATCGCCAGAAAACTGCTGATTTTTTTAAACCTCTTTATTGCTTCCATAATATCCCTGAATCAAATGCAGTTTCCTCAAGTTCAATTACAGTTTTAAAGCCTACTATTTTTTTAAATTAAAACCAAAATTACTCTGTGGAATCAGAGAAGTAATTTCCAAAACAGTTAGTTGTGACTAAGTTAGTCCATCACACTGTGTTGCTCATGTCCCCAAAGAACCAGATGCCCACAGTGTTCCAGATGATTGCACAGTTCAGCCTCTGGACAGACAGCTCCCACGTCTGTTTTCACTGGCACAGATGTTCATGGATGGTAGACAAGAACACAGCCAAACCACATTTGTTTTAAAGTCTGAACACTCCACTTTTGCCAAATATACTGATTTCTGAAAAAATCATCGAACCCCAGAACGGTTTGGGTGGGAAGGGACCTGAAAGCTCATCTCATTCCAACCCCCTGCCACGAGCAGGGACACCTTCCCCTAGCCCAGGTGCACTGAAGTAACTTCCTTTCCCTTCCCATGGTGAAGGTGTGTCCCAAACAGACCTGTGTCCTGCAGTCACACACGATCTGATGCTCTGTGAGTGCTCCAAGGCTTTGTTCTCTGAGGGTCCATAAGAGCTCTTGCAGTGCCCTGCAGATGCTGTGAGCTTGAAGCAAACTGACCCCTCACCTAAAGGGGTTTTTCAGTAGCACCAAGCTCCTAAAATCCCTCCCTGCTGCCCCACTATTATGTCAAGGAAGGCAGAACTATGGTATGTGCATTTGACTGCTACTTGTAGAACCTTCTGGAAACCTTGCAGGTGAGCACACAACAAGTGTTAGGATACCAGGACAGTCCTGAGGGCACTGAGCTACAACATGCCGTGTTCTACTCTGCTCCTGCACGACCAAGAGCATAAGAGGGATGAAGGCTCTGGCTCACCACTGCCTCCACAAACACTCCACTTCCTTTTCTAGGGGTGGGTTTATTCAGAGACTTGGATGGGATTTAATGAAAATCCCAATCAAACACATCATACAAATCACCAGGCAGCTGTACCTGCAACAACCCTCTGCTTAGACAACCTGTGATGCACCTCTAGCAATATTTGCACACCGACCAAGAGCTGTCCCTTCCCTCTGGGTACCCAGCTGCAGGTGTACCTGCACAAATAAATACCAGTAAATTCCTACAAACACCTGCACTTCCCTTTGTAACTCATGCTGAGATCCCTGTGGGTTTTGTTCAGTGTCTTAATGGTCAGAACCCCCAAGCCTTCCCTTCTGAAGCTGAGCCTCCCTGATGTTCTTCCTACAGCAATCCTGTGGCAGGTGGGGTTGTTTTGGCAACCAGAGGGTTCACACTGCCTCACTCTGCTCCTTGCTCTTTCCAGATGTTTTGTTAAAAAGTAATTCATATTTCTTTGGCCTTGTTCTTTTTTTTCCCAACAAATAACCCCCCCCCCCCAAAAATTAAAACTCACTTCTTCAACCCCTCAAAAATAAAACTCACTTCTTCAGCCCCTCCTCTTTCAACATCTCCTCGAGGAAGGCGCCATTCCATTCTGCTGAACTGATGGAATGAAAACTGTTGTTTAGTTAATAATTGTTTCTAATCAGAGATAGAGATAATACCCATTCTGGCAGCAAATCAGCTGCTTTAATGCACACCAAGGGCCTTAGCAGCTCTTAAGAACCTGAACACATTTTGTACAATATGATTCTAAATTTTCACTGAGCATTATAGGGAATCTGGCATTTATTACCTCTAGGTCAGAAAACCCAGTCCAATCTAATGCAGAAGTCACTGAAAAAACCTTTCAATTAATGAAAAAAAAAAAGCTGTAGACTGAAAAGGTTAAACCACAAGAAAAATTACCATTAAAATCTCAACCAGAATGAACTACATCTCACTTAAGATATTTTTACTAATGCTCAAGGCTGACTGGTAAGAGTGTATGGTTTAAGTTAGCTCCCTGCAAACTTACAGTTGCCATGTTATCCCAGTAAAATCTATTTTCCTCCATTGTGGTTCATATTAATTTGAAGCTGCAGAGCTGTAAATAACTTCAACCATCACAGGCTTTATAAAGCGGAAAATGTTTAAGCATCTGTTTTAGAAAGCAAGAACATTACACACAGGTGAGTGCTGAAAGCAGATTTCTGAAATAAATGCAGTAAATTACACCTTCATCTACCACAACGTCATTGTGTTATTATCTCTCTGGAAGAACACACACCACTCACAGGGTGGAGAAGAGGGTCTCCAAACTCCTGAATTCCCTCCTCTGGGAAAGAATTCACCACAGTCAAAGCTGCTGACTTTGGCTATCTAATTTCTTAATCATTATTTTAAAGTAGAGCCACTGAAGACACTCAGATCTTTTCCCATTAGTTTACCTATGCTGTTTAAAAATGGGGGGTGATTATTAGCTCTTAATTATTAAAAATGCTTTAATGACAAGTGTGGGGAAGGTAAACTACAGAAACATCTACCCTTTTGTGATAACAAACCCACTTCGAACAACTTCTCACTTGCCTTAGCAGGCTATCAGAGCTGTAAAGCCCAAAGCACAGTTTTAAGGTCTTGGCATTAAATGTGAAGCACATAAAACCCAAAGAGGTGAGAAGGAAACTCAACACAAAGGTCCATTAAAAAAAAAAAAGAGAATTAAAAAAAAGGTAATGAGAAAAAGAAAATTCTACAGAAGACTGGTAACACGACAGAGATACACTAGCATGTTTTTAGGAGAAATAGCAACCAAATCCACACAAACCCCAATGAAAGCATATGAAATGGTCACTTGTCCTGCTCTGAAACTACACCCAGTGGGCAGTGAGGGTTTCATCCTCACGCTGCTGTACCACCAACACGCTGCCCAGGCTAAACCTCTTAGAAACCTGTGGCAGTAGGCACCACTTATCTTTCCCAGGAAAAGGAGAGAGTTCCAGCAGAATAATACTCAGGATCTAGAAGATCCACCAGCTCCAGTGACTCTGCACAGAAACTTGCTTGCACTCAGGATCCTCTCTCCACACTTCCAACAGCACTGCCCCATTGCACTGAGGACGTGTCTTGCCCCAGGAGCAGCCTCTCCAGCTATGTTCTCTCTCTGCTGGCATTGTTTCATTCCATCTGCTGATTATCCCTTGGAGTCCTTTGCTGCCTTCCCATCATGCTGATGTTTATGGCAAACAAGAGAGATATTGTACAGTGCACAACGTGCCTGCATAAACAGTGCAAATGAAAGGCTCCCAGTGAAAACCTGAATCATCTTTGTAAAGGCTGTGTTTATGTTGGAAGAGAACACTGCTATCCCCAGGGAGCAAGTGGGGTGGCAGGGAACAAAAAGAGGAATAAAGCATTCAAATAATAGAATCACAGAATGATTTGGGTTGGAAGGGATTTTAAAGATCATTTAACTTCCCCCCCCCATCATAGGCAGGGACACCTTCCACTAGCCCAGGTTGCTCCAATCTGGCCTTGGACACTTCCAGGGATGGGGCAGCCACAGCTTCTCTGAGCAACCCTCACAGCCAAGAATTTCGTCCTCATATCTAATCTACATCTGCCCTCTCTCAGTTTAGAACCATTTCCCCTTGTCCTGTCACTGTGTGCACACATAAAAAGTCCCTCTCCCCCAAAAGCTCCACAAAATCCAGTGGTTGTGCAAGGGAGACAAGGACCACGAGCAATTTGGATGCAAAAATGAAGGCAAAAGTTTCAAGGTTTCATACCTTACTTCACAGATTTTCCCCATACAGTTATTCTTCAGTTACCCGCTCGCTTGGAATGGAGAAATGCACTTTGTGCTGGCCCAACATCACCCTGCAAAACCCCACCACGCTGCACAGGCAGGATTCCAAGCACAGGAACGTTGGAGTTGAAACTTATCCTGTCCCTCCGCCCCCAGCAAACCAAGGGATATAGAAAGAGGGCAGGACCTTAAAAGAAACAAGTGATTCAGAGTTGAAAAAGGAGCAGCTGCACCGTGTTCCTTTGCCACACGGTGGCATATGCTGATGGAAAATAAGATCCAGCCAGGAAAGGTCTGCAAGGTCTGAACAGACCTGGGGGCGGCAGGCTCAGCTTCCCTGGAGATACTCCTTAATGTCAGGTTCCAACTCGGCCCTACAGATTAGAGAGTCTCATCACCGAACCTGAACTCACACTTATTCCTGGGAGAGAAAAAAGTCTCCTTTTCTGCCTTTTCACCCCTTATTGAGCTACTCTTTCTACGCAAGAGTCCTCTTGCTGGATGTACCTGGGAGCCTGTACCTCATGATGAGCCAGACTTTTCTGCTGGTTCGTTCCCTGAACTAAAAAACCCCATATAATTCAAAATATGGCATTTCTGAGCATTCTAGGAACATGGCTTTCTCTGTGCCACAGTCCTGAGGGGTTGTCCGTGCTCAGCCTGCCGAGGCATGGAGAGAGAAGCAGCCTTGCCCCTCTCTGCACCACTATACAGGCACAAGTGTTTGTGCAGCTGCACCACGGGCCAGAGCAAGGACACAGTGTGGTGAAAACACCATATTTTCCCTTATTTCAGACAAAAAAGAGCAAAGCCAGCATTTCTTTTCATGCCTCTGTGGTTGCATCTTTACAACACAACAAAGAAAGCTCTGTGCTTTCTCCTACGAATTCCATAAATTCTTTCTGAAGCATTCAGAAGATTGTTTATGTGTGTAATTATGTAACAATAAACACGAATTCTGGGAGCAGATCACATGGCGTGATCACAGCCTGTGCTCAGCGTTCCAGCCCTGAGCCAGCCAAACCCTGAGCACACAGGAATGAAAATGGATGGCGAAGGCACAGATCACACTCGGCGGGACACGACACTCAATGTGTGCCCTGGAGTGCACCTAAAAAATGGAACTGGTGAATTTTAGTAGCGGTTTCTGACAGGCAGACACAGGAAGGGAAACCCCATCCAAGTCTTTTAGAGACAGCCCTTGTTTTTTTTGGTTTAGAAATCAGTGTTATTGTAGGAATATGGCTTGCTAATGCTGCCAAAAACCAAGACATGTTTAAGACAGTTCAGTACTAATGGGACTGACACGTTTGAAGAAGGAAGCCCTGTCTCCTATGCTGACAGCTCCTTCAGCTCAGCAGAAAGGAGCAGCAACAGCGTTCTTTTCACGATTTCCAACAAGTTCCCAAATCTGTCTTTACTTTTAAAAAAAATGCAAGTTAAAAGAATGTAAACCCTGCTAGTGTTTATGCAATTATATGATGTACTAGAGACACAGATTCTAGGTGCTAATGTACTAATGTGGCTAATGAGACAGACACAGTGTACTGCCAAAAATCTGTGAGTACCTTGAAAACCACAGCTTAACTTCCCAAGTGTGTTACCAGGACACTCACTCCAAAAACATCCTGATGACCCTCAGACAGATGTTTCAGGCCAGCACTCTACTGCACCTCAGAGGTTCATGGCTCTCACTTCTCCTTTAATCAGCGACTGTGTATTCAACTCCAGCGTTAAAATAAACTATTACTAACCCATTCTAGTCTGTGTCCAAGACCTTTTATGTCTGTCAAAAAACTTGAGCTAAGCTTCTCAAAGCCCTGCCTGGTGTGTCTGGCACCTCCTCAGCAGAACCCTTGGTAACACACCAACAGCACAGCAGGATGAAGTGAGACCTCCGGGGTTTCGGTGTGACAACACCCTCCACCTGTAGGCACCGTTTACCCGGAAAACATTTGGACATTTTTAATTGAATTCCCAACCTTTAACCACTAAGAAGAAAGATTACCCTAAAAACATCAAGCCATGTCAGTGAAAATACTGACACACACACACACACGAACACAAACACATAAACACAAACACGTAAACACAAACACGTAAACACAAACACGTAAACACAAACACGTAAACACAAACACGTAAACACAAACACGTAAACACAAACACGTAAACACAAACACACAGACACACACATAAAACTGCATACAAACACAAGGACACACACACATAAACACAGACACACATAAAAATGCACACAAACACAGAGACACATGCAAACACACATACACACAGACAGACACATAAACACAAACACAGAAATAAACACACAGACGCACATATAAACACACACACACAAATATGCAGACACAGAGACCCACAAATACACAGGCACAGAGACACAAACACACACACAAACACACGCACACAGACACACACACGTAAACACACAAACACAGACACACACATGAACACACACAGAGACACGAACACACACACACAAACAAACAGACACAGACACACAAACACACACATGACCCCCCGCTCACACACCCCCACACCCATCCACTCACACCCGCCCCAGGCCCCTGAGGCCGCGGTCGCTCCGGGCAGCGCGGGCTCGGCGGCTCCAGCCCCGGACGATCCGCCCTCAGCCGCCCGAGCCCAGGGCCCGCTCCCACCTCCTCCTCCGCCGCTGCCTCCTCCCCTCAGCGCTGCCGGCGCATGCTCGCTGCCCGTGCTCTGCCCGAGCTCGCTGCCCGTGCTCTGTCCGTGCCCGCTGCCCGTGCCCTGCCCGTGCTCTGCCCGTCCCGCGGCGCTGCCGGCGGAGCGGCCCGGGCGGGCCCAGCACGAGGTGGGTCCGCGCCCCCCGCCCCGCTCCGCTCCGCGCCCCCCGCCCGGCCCTGCCCGGCCATCCCGCCCGGCCCTGCCCAGCCATCCCGCCCCGGCCCGCTCTCTCCGCCGGCACCGCGGCCGGGCGGGGCCCCGCACTCGCCGCCATTCGTGTCGAGCCCGCTCTGCCCCCCGGAGCTCCCCCGGGCACGGCCCGGCCCCCGCCGTGCCACAGAGCGGCCCCGAGGGGACCCGGCCCTTCAGGGAGCCGGGAAATCACGGCGGCCCGCAGGGGTTCGGGTGGGGAGGGACCCGCCCGCTCCCACCCCTGCCGTGGGCTGTCCGCTATCCCGGCCTGCTCCAACTGGCCTTGGACACCTCCGGGGATGGGGCAGCTACCGCCTGAATCGCAGCCCGAAAATGCTTTCGGTGTAATAAATGATCGTGTGATTTCAGCTTCGCCAAGGCCCGCGGCTGTCGGGGAGCACCGTGGCCGAGAGCAGGGCAGGCGCGGGGGGAGCGGATTTCCCGGTTCTCTGCAGTGTTTTCGGGTTTTGTGGGGTCGTACCCGGCTCTGATCATCACTTAATTACCCTGAAAAACGCAGCTCAGTCAGTCCCCTTTGGAGGGGAGAAGACAGACACACATACGTCAATCCAAACAGGAGAGTAACTTTTAGGTGTAGTTATTACTGCTTTTGGCACCAGACTGTCACTATAGTCTTCAGTGGGGTAACAGATAAAATAATTTCCTGATATATTAATAATCTAGATCTCAGAGTTTTCCCTTTGCACAGCTCCATTTCTTTTGCTTTTCTTAGACAGGGACATGTTTTCGGCAGTCCTGCACCTACTTAGTGAAACCGAGCTCCACATCCGTGGAGTAATTAATCCCGAAAGAATGTGCGCAAAATAGACGTTTGCAATTTTGTATTGCTTGAAAGCATTTTTAGGCTGTGATTCAGGTGGTGGCTACCCCATCCCAACCAAGGCCAGGTTGGACGGGGCTTGGAGCAACCTGGGATGAGTGGAAGGTGTTGCTGCCCAGGGCAGGGGGCGTGACTGGATGGGCTTTAAGGTCCTTCCCAACACAAACCATCTTGTGATTCCATGATTTTTCCATGCCTGTTTTCGTCAGTAGTTTATGTGAAACATACACTGTGACTGCATGTGTAAGACAAGATGAAATAAGATATAATAAATAAGAATAATGTAGGAAGTAAGAGATAAGACAGTCTTCAGGGCCAGCTGCTGTGAGAGTGTCACCTCAGAGATATAATTAGCAATGTAATCCTCTCTCATGGTGTGCTTGCTTGGGTGGATGCACAAACCGACCTGAATAACAATTCTTCCACATGTTTGAGTAAATATTTTACTTCACTGAAAAATCCAATGCTACCGTTATGAGTGGGGGTTTTTTTAACATAATAGTAGTAAAATTATAAATGGGAGGAGTTGTCCTGAAACGGTGAAATCTGACATGGATGAAGGCAGTTGCTGGGTAAGAATGTGCTACAAATAATATAAAAACAATGGATTGCAAGCTCAGATAAGGTACAAGATTGCTTGTATTTTCTAGTATCAGCTGACAAATATATTCCCAGTTTCTGGCAACAGGATCATAGGATGATTTGGGTTTGGGAGCTTAAAGATCATCTCATTCCAACCCATGGGCAGGGACACCTTCCTCTAGACCAGGTTTCCCAGCCATATTTCCTAAGCACAGATTTTTTGTTTCTTTGTGAAACAAGGTTCAGACTCCAGAATTGCTTAATCAAATATACAACAAAAGCCAAATTACTTGGTGGTTGTGTTTTTCAAGAAAACAGAGAAATTCGTAAACATTTTTACTCCTGATCTTGGGTAGCTTGTTATTGTTTGAGAATGTGAAAAGCACATAAAAACAGACACATTTCCTCCGTTTTCTCTCCACTCTGGAGTTCTTGCTGGGCTTCATCCTATCTCAGGAACATGAGGGAGATACAGCCCCCTGCAACTCTTGTTCTCTGGCCACTTAAGTGAAATTCCTTGGAGCTCTTCAGTTCTTCCCCCAAAGAGTTCCCTGTGTTTCAGAGCTTGACCGTTTTGTTCCTCAGAAAAAGAGCATGGTAAAATGCCTGAAGGGGTTGGCTGCTTTAGACCTGCTTAATTTCTTCACATTTCCTCATTTCCTTTGCCTGGTCTGTCCCTTCTGGACAGTTTTATTGCACATAAACTCGACAGTGGTTCTGCATGCCCACAGCAGGTCCAGTGTTTCTTAGAAGGTATGTGTACATTAATCAGTGCTTTTGCATCACTAATTGGCCTAACATTTGATAGCTCTTTAACAGTTCTAAAAGGTATGAAAGGATTTCTTCTTACTTTCTGTTTTCTGACAAACTGATATTTGCTGGCAGTTGTAAAATGAGTTAACCCAAACCAGACAGTTCCTGGATGAGGGCTTTGCAGCTGCCTGGGCACTGCTGGCTCATGGGTGTAGAAAATGAGCCATCTCACAAACCAGAGCTTTCCTTTTTATAGCTAGATCTAGTTGAAGTGGTGATTTTTCTTTTCTTTTAAATCCTGTGGCTAAAAAGAGGTTCTACACTATTTTCCTGGGTTTGTAGTCACCTCTTGCATTGCAAGTGCATTGACTGACCTGCAAGTAACACCTGATACAATTCTTCAGTTTCAGAGCTGTCTTATGAATTGGAATTTTCATACTACTCTGCTGCCTTTACCTGACATTTCACTACATTTCCATCTTATCCTTTACTGGCAATTTTAAGCAACAGTGGAACAAAGGGGAAAAGAGAGACTGTTGGAAGTAGAGATGATGAAAGAGAACAGGGATCACAGTGGGCTGCTGCTCTGGGTTCTCATTAAACAGCTAAATGTGTACAGTTCTCTCACAACTGTAACATTGCTGCTGTCTACCAAAGGTCTACCAAAGGCTTTGACCCTGCTTTTGTGGTTGATTTGCAGTGGTACTGCATCATGCTTAAGAGACAGAAAAACATTATCTATATAAATATGTAATATTTAAAAGCAGAACTGACAAAAAGTCTTTAATGACATCTATGGAGTCATAAAGTTACACAAAGCTAAAGAATTCCCAGCTGAAAATAAAGCAACATCAATTGATTTTTATCAAACTATGAGAAGAGCAAAAAGCAAAAGGAGAAGCTGGAAATGTCCAAAGCCAGCTAGGAATCCAGACACACAGTTTGTACTCGATTAAAATGAATCTTGGGCTTTAGTAAACTTTAAGTTCTGCATAATGTGATGTTTTGATTATGTACCAGTGAAAACAGTGCAGTCGAAGCAGTGGTCAGACATTTTAATGAGACAATTTAGACAGTTTTGTAGCTGCCTAATCTGATAAACTTGTGCCTCAGGTCACTGTACGGGTGGATTTGCTAAGTCTGCTGTAAAGCAGCCATGAGGCAGCACGTGCAGTGCAAGAGAAATAAGCTGCCAGAAGCCCAGTGATCCTGTTCTACTTACCTAAAAAGCTTGTTAGTATCTTTACATGGCAATCATAGTTCAGCAGGACTTTCCAGAGGACTAGGGATTCTTCACTTTGTTGAAAACTCCAGGCCTAGAGAGCTGAAGATCACTAGTTTAGTCATTAGGAGCCCACCTGCTCTGTATTCTTTCCTTGGAAATGGCCCTGGAAATTATTTCAGCCTGTTGGTTAACTCCCCCAAAAGTCATCCTCAGTTGGCACAAAGCCTTGTCTTGACTAAAATATGGTGACATGGCCTGTTTGAGCAAATGTTGGGCACTGATGCCTGGGACTGGCTAAACTCTGCAGAGCACTAGAGAAAATTAGTTCCTCAGCTGAATAAACTCAATAATACTGAAGAGTACAAATGTAGGAACACATATAAGGGGCAGCTCTAGTTCTGACACCTACAAATGGATACAGCAAAGCAGAGGGCTGTTGCACCAAGAATTAACCCCTCTCTGGAATCAAATAGGTAAATAATGTTATATTATCATGAAAATAAAACTTAAGTATGTCAGTGACAGCTTCTCAAATGTGAGCATTTAGAATTTGCCCCAAAGTCTGCTTGTTTTAAGAATTTAATTAATATTTATTAATCATCTGAAGCTGCTCTTTGTGCTTTAGTCAACTAAAATGCCAGCTCCCTCCACCTCCTCCTACAAAGCGTTTTGCCAGATGCTCCATTTGTTAGCACATTTTTTGTGTGCTGACACTTGAAAAGTACATGTGTCCCTTTACTCATAATTCATAGATTCAGATTTCCAGAGCCACATCTACAGTGACTGCACAGTTTGTGATGGAACCAAGAAGTGATGCTGCTGTTGGGGGGTGTTCCTTGTGCAGGGACCCTCAGAAAGGCTCCACAGTCTCTCCAGGTTTTTAAGTACCCAAGGTACCTTAGAGGGTTTTCCAAAATTGTGTGCAAATCTTCTGAAGCCCCATTTTTATTTCATTTTTTCCCCCACAAACTTGGAATCCCAGAGTTATTTGGGTTGGAAGGGATCTTAAAGCCCATCCAGTGCCACCCCCTGCCATGGGCAGGGACACCTTCCACTGTCCCAGGTTGCTCCAAGCCCCGTCCAACCTGGCCTTGGACACTTCCAGGGCTGGGGCAGCCACAGCTTCTCTGGGCAAACTCCATACATGTATAAAAAAGTGATGTATGCTGTTTATATAAAATGATATTTGCTGTTTACTGAAATAGCTGGATACAGTTCAGTTCATGCATGTGATTTTTTTTTTTGTCCCTAAAAGATTAGTAAGAAACTGGACTTGTAGTTTTAAGGACTACTTGGTTAAATTTGTCTCTGTTCTCAGTAAGTTTTCTATAGAAAAATAGTTGGATTCCTCTTCCTTCTGATTTTTATTAACAAAAATCTGACTGCAAAATTATTTCTGAGAATTAACAAAAGCTGTTTAGTTCCATTATTTGCTCTGTCTCTTTGTAACCAAAATTAAGGCAGGTGTTTAGCTGAGACAATGGTTTTGGAGTTAATAAGGTTTTTTACTCAACTTCGAGTACCCTGTACCTTGCTCTCCTTGCTTCTGTCCACAGAAGCTCACACAAATATTTTGTTTCTAAATATTTGGGAGGCATTTTTAATTAATCCCTATCTTCATTAGGGATTTTTTAACAAGACATGCAGGGTAGTGATGGAAGTAGATGAAAGCCCATTTTTGGTCAGCTAAGATTTAGTGTTTGAAATTGATTTAGTAAGATAGAATAGGATATTGTATCCTGGTTTATTTACAATTTTTATTTAGTATTTAGTTAAATCAAAATCTTTGCTGTATTTTTAGGTTGATTACATCCTTTACATTCATATGAATTTATTTTTATTATGGTTTTGAGATACTACTTTTAATGCAGTCAGTTTACAGTCTGAAAATACTTCAGTGACATTCTGTGCTTAATTGGGTGAGGAAAATATTTTGTGCAGGGTGTAAGCCCAGATAACAAACATTTATAATTGATTTTGTGAGCATTTCATGGCATTTCAAAATTAATTATCAGTTTAACTGTTATTAAGATCACTTCACAAAATCTCTGTAGCTATGTGTGTAGTTGTCTGGTGCATGGAGACGTGGTTGGTATCACGAAAATCAGGTGAACAGGAAAAAAAGGGATGGAATGTTCAGTTATTAAAACATCAGGCTGGTGTGGCCTGTTTGCCTCAATCCCTTTAAAGCCCAGGCAGACACAGAAAGCAGTTTATGGGATGATTATCTGATAGTCCCTAAGACACTCCTTGTACAGTCTTAAATTAAGAAAAGATAGTTACTGGCTCCTCCCAGATTACCATCCCGAATCCAATTAGCTACAGGAAACACCCTGGGAATTCATTCAGCTTCTCTTCTCTAAAATCTGAATCCCCTACAAGGTGTTTCTCGTGGCTGATGCTGCAACAATGAAGGGATCAGCACTCACTCATTCTTTTTGTCGGGTCACAGGTAAGGTGTTAAATTGAAATTATTCAAACTCTATTAAAACTCATGTAAATTTACTGTGGCTTTGACTATATCGGATTTAAAAAGAATTCCTCTAACTTGCAGAGTTTGTTTTTAAATTTTTCCACTTCTGAGTGCTGTCAGAATGCACTGCTGACAATATTTCATTGTTCTGTGTGTGTAGTCAGTCCTACAAGTCTCACAGTCTCTTAGAAAACATGATATTCATGATCAAGAGTCTCTGAGTCACCACTTTTGTTTGTAGAACAGTTAATATATTCAATTTACGCCATCTCCTTTATAATTCTCACTAGTAATTACTGCCTGCCTGCCTGTTCAAGGTAGTTCAAAATAACTTCTGTTAACTCTTGGGTTAACCCTACCACAGAAGGAGATGATTTAAATAACATGAATCAAGTCAACTGAGAGACCTGTCCATCAGTTTACCTTGCAGTTTTTTGCTATTTATGTCAAAAACTCTATGAATAGCAAACACTGAATCACCAGACCAACACCTACATAATCTTCTAATGAATTACATTCTTTTATCTCTTTTGTACCTGAAGGCAGTTACAGTCCTTTGTAAATATCAAACTTAATGATTAAACTACATTTACCTTTTGCTAAGACAGGCGGGGAATATTTTTTCCCAAAGAGGGAAAAACACATCTAGAAATAACAGATCCGTTCTGGTTGTGGTTGCAGTGAAATCCCTGGAGTTTTACAGCAGCTGTAGCATCCTTCTGCTGCATAAATAGCATATAACCAAAGTATATGATCATTTGTTTAAATTATTACCTGGTCTTCTCTCTGTCCTTCATCGGTCCATTTGCTTTAGCCAATTTTTTGGTGTACTTACAGGTAGTAAAGAGTTCAAATTTCAAATAATTGGGCTTTTTAACGCACCTGGGGAATCAAGGTGTGTGCCTACTGAAATATGTGTGCTCAGTGCTAAAACTGCCTTCAAGACTTGTTAAATTGTAGCTGAAGTATTCATGAAATATCTATTATCAGTGAGCTTTTTTGCTGATATAGACATTAGAATAACAACCTTTGCATCCTGTTTAATTAATAATAATAATAATAATAATAATAATAATAATAATAATAATAATAATAAAATTTAACAAGCCCCCAGTTATGTACATTTTTTACAAAACTTTAGAAATAAATGCTTTGTTATTCCTGGCAATGTTAACATTAGATAGTCTGCTGTAATTTAAAACACAATTTCATTTACCAGCACTTCCTGTACAAGTGACTAACTTTGTCTCAGTCAAT
This sequence comes from Manacus candei, assembly GCF_025592945.1. NCBI lineage: Eukaryota > Metazoa > Chordata > Aves > Passeriformes > Pipridae > Manacus > Manacus candei. The sequence goes on from NW_026138084.1 coordinate 2,864,796, forward strand.
TTAGAAGATTTTTCTGTTAAAAACTCTCATCATCTGCCAATCTTAAGCCTGAATTTAGAGACAAAGTTATAATTCAGTAGCTCTTAAACACTTCATTAAATATAACCAGTCCTCCTTACACTATCCTGTTTTTGCTTAGTCTTAATCATCCAAATTCTCTTTAGTTGTCTAAAACATCTCAATTAGTGCAGTTTACAGGATTTTGCATTTTGGCAATGAAACTTTATCTCATGTGATATGTATTATATTTAGACATTCTGTTGACTTCTGTGGGACTGCTCACAAAAGCAAAGTTTCTCAAGTACTTGTAGAATTAAGCCACAGAGGAAATTTTAGAGGTGCTTAGCGACTAAAAGAGCCCCTACTTGGTCTGTAGTTGACTATATTCCTTTAGAAATTTGCATGCTATGTAGTTACTTACACGTGACTGCAGCAGGGAGAGAGCAAATTCCCTTTAGAAGACAAGAAAACAGTAAAAAGTAACCTAAAAATTTCATGTGATGGGCCTACACAGCAGCATTTCCTGTGTTGTGTGGTATATTTGAGGTTTAAAATAGCTTTTCCCTTATACTGATATTGTAAAACTGAAAGCTTATGCATGATTTTTTCATGTTAATACATAAAAGTAATCCTATGTGATGTGTGGTCTGCTGTGGGGTTCTTGTTTGCCAGAGCCACACAAATCTAGAGATCTGGGACTTCACTTGTACTGGATAGTTCCACAGGGACTCTGCACTGGGGAGCTTTACAATGGGATTACTGTCCGTGCTGGCAGCTGAACTGCCCTAGCTGGAATCCTTCCAGTTGGGAATGCAGCCTCTTCTCTCTGTTTTGGAAACGAGCTCTGAAGCAAAAGATAGTAATTGCATCTCTTAAATAACCATCTTCATTGCAGAGGTAGAGCGAGGCCAGCATCTTCTTGTCTCCTCCCTTTTTGGCTGCTAAAATATTAGACATTGCTCCTTTCTCTTGTTTCATTCTGGGGCAAAAATTCAGCCCAGAGACTGGAATCCACTGATTTCCAGATCCTGAAATACTAAAAAAGGAATCTTTTTTGTGACCAGGCAGAGTGGGTAATTTGCAAACCCCAGGGTTGCTTTGCTGAGTCCATCCTGCTCCTGTGGCCCAGGAGCTGCTCCCGTGGGGATCCCTGATCTCCCACTGTCCTACTGCCTCCATGGCACTTTACTGCTCAACCTGTGACCTTACAAAGTAAAGTGCTTTTATTCCAGAGAAAATGGATGTGGACAAGAGGCTGCTTCACTCCCCTGGTAACAGAATCATAGAATATGCTGAGTTGGAAGGGACCCACCAGGATCCTCAAGCCCAGCCCTCAGCCCTGCACAGGTCACCCCATAGTTTTTTTCTTTCTTTCCCCATGCATGAAAAACATGAAAGGTGAATGTGTCATCTTCTGGCTTGAGTGTTCAGAAATATAAGGAATGTTATGTCTAGTTTATAGCAAAACTTTGGAGATCTTGGTTGTAAGTTGTGATGTAATTATACCACCTGGGGCCTTGTCTGAACTCAGAATTGCCTCATTTTAACTTAAGGTATGACTTTAAAGTGAGTTAGCTAAACTGGTTCATTTTAAATCTTCTACTGGTATTCTCAGTTTGATTCAACTTGGCTTGAGCCAGTGTTTTGATCTTGATGCAAAATATTCTCTGGTCACTGCAAGTTCATTTTTGGTTGTGTGTGGCATGTGGGGGGGTTTGTTTATTTTGGTTTGTGGGGTTATTTTGCAAATTTAAGTGACTACATTTGATTAAATCAACTACCCATGGCAAAGATTCACAGACCGGAGATGTCTGTTCAGAGTTGGGAATTGAGGTGAAGAAAGTGGAAGCACAGAGTGATCTTTCCTACAGCACAACGTGCCTACATTGTTTCCCCTGCAAGAATGGCACCTCTGCATGTTTGAAGCAGAGAGTAGAACTTGATTTCATGTGATCAAATGCAACAAGTGAATCGAGTGCAACAGCAAACAAAAAATCCTTTCTGTTAGAAATTGGTCTTCTCAAAAGTGGAAATAAAACCCCCAACCTCAAAATTGCATAGAGACATCAAAGCAAGTATCAAATCCACACCTGGAGGGGACCTCCTGAAATCCCCCCTTAGTGCTTGGCATCACGATTCCAGGAGATGATTCCAGTCTCTTCTCTGTGCTGACCAGTGCCAGGACCCCAAGGAGTGGCCTGGAGCTGTGCCAGGGCAGGCTCAGGGTGGATCTCAGGAGGAGGTTCTTCCCCCAGAGGGTGGTTGGGCCCTGCCCAGGCTCCCCAGGGCAGTGGGGCCCCCCCGTCGCTGGGTTTGGTGTCCTTGCCGTTGGTGACTCTGCTCCCTCTGCTGAACACAGAGGTGGAACTCCGTGTCTGGAGACAGCGTGTCTTCAGCTGGACACAGGGATTAAGGAGCAGCCTCTTTGCTGTCATGGCAATGAAGTGCATGTCAGAGATAAGGCAGCAGAGCTGATTAAGGCGATAGGGTGGTTGCCCAAGGTACGTGACTCGCATCCCTCAGGCACCTGAGGAGGCCGTGACCTGGAATAACTCCTGGACTGTGCCTCCAGCTTCTGCCAAGTGTTTATGGAATGAGCAAAAGCCAGGGGTCGTGGGGTGAGCAAAATGCTGCAGAACATCTTTTAAAAACTAAGAATATCCAGCACTGAGATGAAGCAGGAGAGGAGCTGTTGCTTTTACTTGAACACTGCTTTTACTTCTAACACCCTTTTTATCTGTGCAGGAATGTAATACCCCTGTTCCAGATCACCACGTTACAGCTGTTTGAGGGGGTGCATTATAACTCTGTAAAGTCTTTGTCATAATCTTACCTTTTTTTTTTTCCCCCCAGACGTAAATATAAGGGAGTTGCTCACATTGATCACACTGAGCAATTTAAAACACCTGTCAGTGAAGTTTAGCAAACTGAAAGGCGTGCAGACAAAATATTAATAATTAATTAAATTATTACTAATTATTAATTAAAATATTAATATTTAATAATACAAAGATAAAATATTTAATTCCAGCTCTGGAATTATGGATTTGGTATATTGCTGAAATAAAATTGGTTATACAACAAATAAACATAGTTTACCCCTGCCATTTAGAAGAATCATGCTAGTATTTTCTAATACTGTAGGTATCTTCTCTTCTACATTAACCTCCATCTCTTCCCTTTTCAGTTAAGAGTCCTTGTCAGCCTGAATCCTGGTTAAAAAAAAAAGGGATAATAGTCTTACATGATAGAAATATCACTGATATTTAATCAGTGATATTTGAGTACTTGAGTACTTGAGTACAAGGAAATAGGAAAACTAGTCATAGTGGTGGTGATTCTGCTGCCCATAGGAGGAGACATGTCTTTTTCAAATGTTATCTGGACAAACTATTAGAAATTTTTAAGAGAATTTTCTGAGAAATAGGAACCAACAATTTCTATTAATTCAACTCTATTAACTCTAAAAAGAAATTCTGGGGATAAAATAAAATTATTTCTTTTGGTATGAAGTTTCCTCTGATAATAAAAGCCATCCCTTACTGATTTCAAAGTCCACTGGAAAAAAAAATAATAGAGGTTTTGGAGCTTCTCCAGACAGAATGCAATTATATACAAGTACTCCTACCTGTTTATTGTAGGATTGACTTTTCAGGGTGTGGAGTCAGATGGTCAAGTAGCTGAGTAGCAAAATGCTCCAGATACTCTTTAATCTTTATTAAGATTCTTCTCAATTCATATTCTTGTTAATGTACTGACGTTGGAAATGCATTTCTGAGCATCACTGACATCTCTGAAGGGTTTTTGGCTTTCACAGACAGATGTAATTCCCATCCCCCTGAGAGGACTGACAGAGCAATAGGAAAGGGTTCTTAATGTGTATCTGGCTTCTGTTCCCCCTGTTAAGCATCTTGAAAAGGACAGGGCTGCACTGAGTGACTTTGGGGATAAAGTCCATTAGCATTGTTGGAAGAATAATTTATTCAAGCTATGTGGTAGATAATGTAATATCTGAATGAATGAAGTTCTATTTAAATATTTACTATAAAAACAATTGTGCAGAATTAGAGATAAAAGCTGGACAATGAACAGCAAACAGCACCACCACAGCACAGGACTGTTGTATCACCTTATCCACACAATGCTCTTTAATTTTTTTTTTTTAGCAAATCTATCTCTTAAAACTCTATTTATGCTGCTGAATCCTAATACTGGCTTTGCAGGATATGGGACATAAAGTCTGTCTAGTTAGTAAAGTTTCTACAGTTAATGATACAGCAGAGATGTTTAGTTTGGTATAAAAACATGCACTTTTCTGGTTATACTTGCAGCTATTTCCCTAGAGAGATAAGAGAAACAGAATGGAAATCTTATGCTGGGTAAGAACTTCTACTCAAGGGTTTATTTAAACATCACAGTGACTGATTAAAGTGTTCAGATTTACAGCTTTCCTTCAGCTTGCTTTCTGTCAGAAGGTCTTCAGAGCAGAACACACCTTGTATTAGAAATAATGTTAAAGTATGAGAAAAAAATCTGTTTTCTACTTAGAGAGACTCTTGTGTTCAGTTTTCTTGTTAGAGGAGAATCCTCATAGATATGATCTCAAACTCTAAGAGTGAAGAGAGCAGAGAAGGCTTGTAGATAGTCTGCCTGATTGCCCAAAGCTTAAACCTTGGACAACTTTCTAACCAGGTGCCAGGTTCTAGGCTTTATTTTGATTTTCTGAGCTTCTGTTGTAGATTTTCAGTGAATATTTTACTGTTTCAACAGGTACTGCAATGGCTGCAGGAGTCTTGCTGCAAAATGAACTCCCATACTCTTCGTTGATCGAGAGCAGTGTGTACCTTGCAAATATGAGTTCAGGTAAGAATTTTTCTCTGATGTGCCACTCATAAAAAAAATGCATAGAGCAATCCTGAAAAAAATGAAAATCCATAGAAAATTTAAGAAAAACAACCAGAAATATTATCCATGTTTATAGAATGAAAATGTCTATAACAAAACCAAACTGCATTATTTCGCCAACACATCGTGGGGATAATGTGTTTATCTTTTCTGTAATTTCCATTTTGTCAGGTCTCTTAATGTGTGATTTTTGTGTTGAGAAGCTGCCTAGCTCTCTGAAAATACGAATGTGCCTTCAACAAAACTCCTGTTTCTAATAAAGTATTTAAACTCTTACAGGATCCAGTTCTTTCTTACCATTTTGGGTGAGTGTTTGCAAATCCTGAAAGATTCACTTGGAAACTAATGATGTGCAGCATTTTATTTTGCTCACTTCTTTCTTCACTATCGTTTGATGCATACCAAAGATAAATTTCTGGGAAGAGAAAGAGGAAAAGAATTAAATATAAGAAAGGAATATAATTAATTGGAAAACATTTTTCAGATTTCTTGGATACAGGTAGCACTTGAAATAGCCTTTTTCATCTCCTTTCACTTCTACCCACCCCCTAAAATTAATCTTGATACCAGCTTTATTGATGAATTAAAAGAATCAGAGCTTTGAGACAGCTCAGAGTCAGCTTTAACATTTTCCTTTTCTCATATGGCATCACTGCTGACATTCCAGGCCTGGCACCCACAGCAAACCTTGTTGTGTCTTGGGAAGAGCTGGGGTGCAGCATTCAAAAGTCAGGCCCTCAATTCCTGGCCAGTACCCAGAAGAAACAGATTTTTGCCTGGTGAATTTGTCTCAGAAGGGAACTGTCTCTTGTGCACATTCCTCTGTACAAGTTACTGGATTTTTAGCACAGAAAGGAACACAGACTGAAGATGCCAAGGAGAATGCAACGGGGTTAATTTGCTTATTGAACGAAGTTGAGGTGGGTTTTCTTGATTCCCCCTGCCTTCCTTTTTCAGTGCAGCCTAATGCACAGCCACTGGGGTGACAAAGGCTCTTCAGCATCACTGTAGTCTGTTCTCCACACAGTTCTGTTTTGCAGGGTGTTGCAATCTTTCTGGCCACCTCATTCTCCTCATTAGCACACTGGAAGCAAAGTGGGAGGCAATTTGCCACCTCATAGCTACCTTGGAAGCCTGAAGCACTCAAGTGGCACACCTTCTCCTCCACATAATCTGCTTTCTCTCAGGCTACAGGACTAATAATAAAGAAGCTGCGCCAGAAAAAAAAAAAAACAGCCTTTTGTTTTGAATAACAACTTGTGTTTTGTTAGCAGATATGAATGGTCCAGGCCAACAGTCCACACAATTCACCAAGTGCTGAACCATTTCAGTAGGAACACACTAATCCCAGTCATTGCACAGCTAATGATGCATTTTGGAGCAGCAAAGTGGAGGAGGAGAGGTGCCTGTGGAATGTTAAACCAAGAGGTGGGGGAGTATAATGTACTTCCTTACAGATCTCTCAGGAGGCAGAGCCTCCAGCTACATTTCGATTGTTCTTTTGAATTGAGTATTTTGTGTCTTAGCAAGTTCTGAATGCCTGTTATTTAGAAGGAACTAAATACTCCCATTGTTCATGGAAAACGTTTCGGTTGTTCCCAGCGCGTTTCGAAAATTACCTACTTGAAATGCAACTATTTTCCTCGAGCGAGCAGCGGAACACTTTGTCCCGAGCAGACGCAATCCCTGCACTCCCTGTCGAGGAGAGCAGCCCCACGGCTGCATCCTCAGTTGCCATGGCGACCGCTCAGCCCGTGAGGACCGGCGCGCACGGGGATGCTGGGCACAGGGATGCTCGGCACAGGGATGCTCGGCACAGGGATGCTCGGCACAGGGGTGCTCGGCTCCCGCAGCTCCGGCGCTGAGCAGCTCGCCGTGCCCTCGGCGTGCCCGCGGGGCCGGCCAGCCATGCAGGGCTCGCCGCGGCGGCGCTCGGCCGTCAGCATCTTTAGCCATTTCTTCCAGGGTCGGAGGCATTCCTCCTCCGACCCCCTCCTCCGCATGAGCCAGAGGCGCCGGAGCTCGGTGGTGGAGCTGCTCTCCTCGTCCACCCACCGCGTGATGGTGGCTCTGTCGTCCCTCAGCCCCGAGGAGCTGGATGCAACTTTTCCCGAAAAAAAAAGTAAAGTACTTTTCGTTAAGGCTGTCGGCAGCTCTGGGTATTGTATTGGTGTTGCTGTGCTTCGGTTCTGTGAGCTGTATTTTATGTACGTCGATAAAATAGTGGTTTAATTTTGTCCCCGTGTTTTATATTTTGCTCATTGATTCCTTACTCAAGTATTATACATAATGTGTATATATGTGTATATAGTACATGCTTTTTACTCCGACAGCTCAGTTATAAACAACAGGTAAAACAGAAGCACACATTCGTGCATACACCAAATACATGGTTAACTATTTTGGATTTCAGGATGAAGAGGACTGTGCCTTTTTATTTTCAGTTGCAGGGGCTATCACGCACCTCTAACTTCATTAGAAATAAACTTCTACACTAATGCAAGCATTTTTTTCCCTCACTATCCTTACTTGAAAAACGAGTCTGAAATATATATATAAATATATTTTATATGTTTATAAGTATATAGTCTAATTAATATACATAATTATTATTTTTATATATATTTATAAATAGATATATTTTTATATACTTCTGCTGTTTGTAACTTCATCAGTTTGAGGTTGAACTGGTGAGTCTGAAATACATATTTTTACATATTTCTCTTTATAAGTATATAGTCTAATCAATATCTATGTAATATATAATTAAAATTTTTACATAAATTTATAAATATATATATTTATATCTCTCTGCTGTTTGTAACTTCATCAATTTAAGGCTGAGCTGATGAGTCTGAAATATATATTTTATATATATATATTTATAAGTATATAGTCTAATTGATATCTATATAATGTATATAATGTATATGTATATGTATTTATAAATATGCATATTTATATATTTCTGCTGTTTGTAACTTTATTAGTTTAAAGTTAAACTGATGAGTCCGAAATATATATTATATATAAGTATATAGTCTAATTTATATCTATATAATATATAAATAATAGTTATATATATTTATAAGTATATATTTTTATATATTTCTGCTGTTCACAACTTCATCAATTTAAAGTTGAACTGATGAGTCTGAAATATATATTTTATATATTCATATATATGTATATAGTGTAGTCAATATCTATATAATATATAATTAATATTTATATATATTTATAAACATGCATTTTATATCTATTTCTGCTGTTTGTAACTTCATCAGTTTAAGGTTGAACTGATGCATCTGAAATATGTATTTATATATATTTATAAGTATATAATCTAATTGATATCTATATAATATAAACATTTATATATTTATTAATATATATGGTTTTGTATCTTTCTACTGTTTGTAACGTCATCAGTTTAAGGGTTAAACTGATGAGTCTGAAATATATATTTTATATAAGTATATTGTCTAATATATATAAAATATATAAATAATATTTATATATAAATTTATATTTTTATATCTGCTGCTACTGTTTGTAATTCACCCGTTTAAAGTTGAACTGATAAGTCTGAAATATATATTTTATATAAGTATATAGTCCAATATATATAAAATATATGAATATTTTTATATAAATATATTTTTTATAGATATTTCTGCTGTTTGTAACTTCATCCGTTTAAAGTTGAACTGATGAGTCTGAAATATATATTTTATTTAAGTATATAGTCCAATATATATAAAATATATGAATATTTTTATATAAATATATTTTTTATAGATATTTCTGCTGTTTGTAACTTCATCCGTTTAAAGTTGAACTGATGAGTCTGAAATATATATTTTATATTAGTATATAGTCTAATATATATAAAATATATAAATATTTATATATAAATATATTTTTTATATATATTTCTGCTGTTTGTAACTTCATCCGTTTAAAGTTGAACTGATGAGTCTGAAATATATATTTGATATAAGTATATAGTCTAATATATATAAAATATATAAAATATTTATATATAAATATATTTTTAATATCTATTTCTGCTGTTTGTAACTTCATCCGTTTAAAGTTGAACTGATGAGTCTGAAATATATATTTGATATAAGTATATAGTGTAATATATATAAAAGATATAAATATTTATGTATAAATATATTTTTTATATATATTTCTGCTGTTTGTAACTTCATCCGTTTAAAGTTGAACTGATGAGTCTGAAATATATATTTGATATATTTCTATATATTTATAAGTGTATTCAATATCTCTATAATAGTCTATTTAATATCTATATAATCTATTTAATACCTATATAATATAGAACACATAATTAATATTTTATTTTAATATACATATTTATGTAGTCCGTATCTCCATCAGTGTAAGGCGGGCCCGAGGCTTTTGAGGCAGGGCTGAATTTCCAAGCTTGCCTAACCCAGCCTGGCTCTCCCTGTGCCGCAGGGGGCTCGAGGCGCCCGACAGCCAAGTACACGAAGGTGGGCGAGCGGCTGCGGCACGTCATCCCCGGGCACATGCAGTGCTCCATGGCCTGCGGGGGCCGGGCCTGCAAGTACGAGAACCCCGCCCGCTGGAGCGACCAGGAGCAGGCCATCAGAGGGCTCTACTCCTCCTGGTGAGAAGCAGCTTGGTTTTTTTTCTCCAGTCAGCTGCTGCTTGATTGGGAATCAGAGTCAGTGATCGCCGCTGTAACAGCCCAGTAGTGATGAGTGATGGTGGGAGTTTGGTTCAGGTCCAAAGGAATAAATACTTATCTGTCAGGAATTGTGAAAAAAACTGGGCTACAGGCTAAGGTGCAAACTAATTAAACAAGTTCGTAGTAGAGTTGAAAAGAGAACACTTAGAGCAGATGAAATAATGTGGGGGTGTGTTCAGAGGGACATTCATGTGCAGCAAGAGTCACATGAAGTGTATCTTTGCATTCTTACTGGGTTTGGCTTTTTTTTGGGCAGCAGATAATTAAAGGGCATTTACAAATGCCCTTTAAGTCCAAACCAGCATCTGAGTCCAGATTTCTATTCAAAGGAATTTTTACTTATGTCATGGCATTTAAACAGTTCCAGTAATGGTGCTTTGATAATGTTGTATCTGGATCAGCTTAGTAAGATTTACCACTAATACTATGGGATAGTGGAATTTTTTAAAAATTTATTTCTAATTAATCAGCAAGGTATTTATGTCTTTTTGAATATAACAGTATTCTTACTTTGGTAGACTCATACCCAGGAAATGATTCATAAACACATTATTATCTACTTCTTTAATTTCTCAGGATAACAGATAACATCCTGGCTATGGCTCGACCCTCAACAGAATTAATTGAAAAGTACAACATTATTGAGCAGTTTGAAAGGTAACAAATTCAGTCATTATTTATTGTAAGTATCCCTAGTGTAATTCCTGATCCATTTTCTCTTTCAACATAGATTTGGATTGTTGATAAAGATCCTTTCATTTTAACGCTCTGCAGGTAAAGATTTATTCTCCCCTAAGAACAAATGTGTGTTTCAGAAAATAAGGGATAATGAGATTCTGGCTGCATGTAATACTTTGACTCATCTATTCCTTCCTTAAGATATGGCATAAAAACCGTAATTAACCTCCAGCGTCCTGGGGAGCATGCGAGCTGTGGGAATCCTCTGGAACAGGAGAGTGGCTTCACCTACCTTCCTGAAGCCTTTATGGAGGCTGGAAGTAAGTTCCCTCCTGCTGCTCTTCCTCATTAATTATTGACTTTGGCTCTTAAAGGTATTTTTGCTTGAATCCCTGCGTGTTAAAAGCAGCTCTGTAAGAAACGTTGCACAGAATGGGATGTAAACATGAAACTTGGCAAATATAATCAAGAGCAAATAACACATTATTGAAGGTCATGTATTATGTGGAGAGAGATGTAGGGTTTATGTTCAGCTGTTTAAAATAAAGAAAGGACAACAGTTAGTTAAATTTTCCTTTTTCTTCTTTGTTCACAAATATATGAACCATTAACGATGTTTCAAGTTCTGGTACAACTCATGTTTTCTTATCTAGAATATAAAAGGTTATTTCATATGAGGACAAGAGAGAAAGTGCCTCTCTGTAAGAAGCAGGTGTTGGCTGAAGAAGTGCTTTTATTTCTAAAAAAGAAAAAATTACCCTCTCCCTATATATAGCTCAGTAATCCTGCTCCAATCACTCAGTTTTGTTACAGCTTTTACATTCTGGCTGAACTTCACTTTGACAATTCTTTGCTACCTTTGTGTATCTTTTAATACAAAAAGAGAAATGGGAAAATAATCTCTTGCAAACAAGATGTAGTCAGATTTTAAGCTCCATTATGCAGTTTTAGGACTAAAATTTATTATTAGTCACCTCTGCATTTAGTACTACGCAGTTCACATTCAGCCCAGCAGAAAATCACTGTCTCCTCTCTTTTTCTTTTAGTTTATTTTTATAATTTTGGATGGAAGGATTATGGAGTGGCATCTCTCACTACTATACTTGACATGGTAAAAGTGATGGCTTTTGCCCTGCAGGAGGGGAGGGTGGCTGTTCACTGCCATGCAGGACTTGGGAGGACAGGTATGTGCTCTACTGCAGGGTCAACACAATTGTTTTTGTAAAAATGCCAAAAAGTCTCTCTGTAAATCATTAATAATTGCATTCTATATCATTGCTAGATGTACATCTATAAAATGGTTAAAAGTGCTTTGTCAAAATGTTCTCAATGGCTAGAGGAGTTCAGTTTTAGTATATTAAAAACAGAAGCCTGTAAGGTTAGAGAATTTTTTAATCTGTATCACGATTCCATTTCATGCAAATGTGACAGGTGCTTTTGGGTGGGAAAAATTCACCTGGTACACTTTCATTGTCCAGTATTTATTACACATTCACAAACCTGCCACTCACTGTTAGACCAGGTAGATTCGATGGAGCAGCTAAAATTCCATTTAATATTTTCAAGTCCTTTTTGCCTGTGTCCTTCCCATAGAAGCCCCCATTGCTCCCGTGTCCACAGTGTGATGGAACTCTTGGAGATGCTGTGGTGAGCAACTGGCTCTCACTGGAAGGGTATTGAGAAGGGCTTTACTATCCTGTGGTTCATCAAATGCAACATTAATAAAATAACAGCATCATGTAATAGAGTGTCTTTACCTATATTAATCTCTATCCTATATTTCCACTGAGTATTTGCTTTAGTCTGGCCATTCTTTAACTGTTGTATTTTTTACTGTATTTTTCTTTAACTATTTGTATTTTCCAGGTGTTCTAATAGCCTGCTACTTAGTTTTTGCCACAAGAATGAGTGCTGATCAAGCAATTCTTTTTGTCAGAGCAAAAAGGCCTAATTCCATCCAGACCAGGGGGCAGTTACTGTGCATCAGGGAATTCACTCAGTTCTTGGTTCCCCTGCGAAATGTGTTTGCCTGCTGTGAGCCCAAGGCTCACACAGTGACCCTGTCCCAGTACCTGACCCGGCAGAGGCATCTGCTCCACGGCTACGAGAGCAGGCACCTCAAACACGTGCCAAAGCTGGTTTACCTGGTCTGCAAATTGCTGCTGGACTTGGCTGAAAACAGACAGGTGGTAGAGGCAGAGCTGTTGGACATCCCAGACCTCTCAGCTGAGATCGAGAAGGCTGTGTCTCAGCTGGTGTCCACACAGCTCGACCAAGACCTTGCCAGGCAGGACAGCGAGATGTCAGACTCATCCCACACCCACTCCTCTGCTTTTGAGACCCAGGATTCTCACTGCTCCCTGGGTCACGAGTGTGATTCTTTCTGTAAAAGGAGGAATGTCGAATGCCTTCAGCCTCTTACTCATCTGAGAAGGCGTCTGAGCTACAGTGAGTCAGATTTAAGGAGAACTGAGTTTCTTCTAGAACAAGACAGCACTGTCTGGACAGTGCCTGCTCAGATATTGCAGTGCAACAAGCTCAAGCAGAGCAGTGGTGAGGAGTGTCCTGCCCCAGGTGAGCCGAAGGCCCAGCTGGAGTTACACAAGGAAGCCTTAGTGCGCAACACGTGCATGTTCTGGAGCCAGGGCAGGTTCAACTTGGACGGACGGGCAGATGGATCCTCGCTGTGCCACAGGAGGGGCTCCACCAAAGAAGTCCAGCGCAGCAGAACCTTCTCTTCAGGCCTCGCTTCCATCCACAGCGCCAGGGAACCCGGAATGCCGAGGCACAGCTTGGCCAGGGAGGTTGGGCCCAGGAGGGACCGCAAGACTAACATGTATGGCAGGACAGTCTACACCTCCGAGGACTCTGATTCTTCTTCTTCTTCCAAAGTGAACTTTTCCATTGGATACGAAAGCCAAGGTAGCAGAGATGTGTCGGAGACAATCCCACACATTATTGTGCAGTCAGAATTAAGTCTGGAAGCCCGAAGAGTTTTGGCAGCGAAGGCACTTGCAGATATAAATGAATTTCTGGAAGAGGATGAAGTGAAGCAGAAGGTAGAAACATGGCAGGTAATTTTGAACTTGATTCCCTGTTATGGGCTCTGCATATTTCACCTTGGTTAATTCCTAGAATGGCAAAAACACCATGTGGAGCTTTGAAGTGGCACGCTGGGACAGCACTTTATATGTGGTTCAGTAAATAATTGTAGCTGTCAGTTATGGGCCAGCTCTTTCACAGGCTGGCAAAATGCACCTACAACTTCTGGTCTGTAGCAGGAGGGTAGAGACCTCACTTCAGGATGTGTTCCTTCATTTTTCTACCTAGGGAAAATTGATGCCATTATCTGTGCTTATAACTTGGCTGCTGGTAGCAAAAAATAGCACAGATTTTAAGGTAGACCTGTGTTGGTTTTCATCAGTGCTTCTTCAGAACTAATCAGAGGACTCTCTGAGTAAAAGAAAAAGAATTTAGTAGAAACTAAATTGCTTATCCTCAGAACCAAATCCTCCCAGCAACATTTGCTCTGAAGTTGGAATGCAAAGCTGTTGCAATGCAAAGGTTTATGTATTCCAGTAGAGTACTGGGAGGTTCTCAGCTGCACTGTTTATGTCATCCTTGCACTTTAAAGAATCACTTGTGTTACTGCTGATTAATGTTGATACTTTGGAAAAAAAAAATTTTTTTGGTAACTTTTTAGTCTTTTCCTGTTGAAACATAAGCAGCCAAGTACTGCTACAGTCAAAGGGAATGTTGGCAGTGGTAAATAGATGATGCATTTCCACTTTTGTTTTGCTTTCTTTTGTTTTAAGAAAGAACTGAATTCTCGAGATGGAGCTTGGGATAAAATCTGCACCGAGAGAGATCCTTTTATCCTCTGCAGCTTGATGTGGTCCTGGATAGAGCAGCTTAAAGAACCTATTATATCCAAAGATGATGTTGACATGCTGGCAAAAAATTGCACAGAATCACAGGAAGCACTCTACTTGCTGAGAAAGGTAGATATTGGATCTGTCAATTCATTCTTTAACTTTGGGAAGGGAATTGCACTTTTAAAAAGCCCTTTAAAAATCAGGATGGGAATTCATTCTGTATGGAATAGTAGGAGTTGTAATCAATACTGTGGTGATGAATATTGCAAGAAAAGTACCAGACACAGTCCTTGAACACCATCCAGTAGCAGCTCAACTTCAGCACATTTCCCTGCAAATTCTGCACCTGGAGATCCAGAGGCAGAGATGAGAAACCTTTGCTCTGTGACTCCATGGATGGCTTTTGTTGTGTCACATCTGGCAGCTGTACTTTATGCTTTTCCTACTTGCTGTGCAAACATCTTAATCTGGCAGTTTTGGAAGAGCTGGGGCAAGGAATAGGAAGAATCTGCTAATTCAAAGAAGCAGAAGCCAGGCCTAATTCTTCTACAGAAGTTAGAACTGTGGCCACCTGTGTTGTGAAATCCCTATGATAAATAGGTACTTGTGACCCAAACTGTTTAATTGTGCTTTCCCCAAAGGAAAAATAATTTTACAAGATAAATTTACAAAGGTAAATTAAAAAAATAAATAAAATTCTCCATTCTTGATCTCTTAACTATACAAATTAATTTCCTAATTCACTGTGAATTCTTTGTTTCTGAAGTATTTTTGAAGAAAATAGAGCCCCTTTTACTTTTCCAGATACCCAAAAATACAGCTACTAATCAAGAGGTGGTCAGAACTTCATGTGCAGTTACCATCTTCATGACATGACATTCAGAGTTCCCAAGTTTATCTGAAAACATCATGTTTCTTCCTTAAGAATTCTTCCACTCTATCAGAGTTTTAACTTTCTATTTATATTAAATAAAAACTGCTTGGCTATAAATGATTGGGAAAGGAATAATAATTTTATCTTTCCTTATCTCATCCTGTATTATTTCAGAATCCCACAAGAGCTGTGTTGGCAGGGACCTCTGGACATCTTCTGGTCCAACTGTCTTGCTCAAAACAGGGTTGCCTAGAGCAGGCTGCTTGTATGGCAGATGCTCCAGTGTCTTAATTAAGGATGCTCTTAAGCTGGAAAAGGGATGGGAAGGAGCAGCCACAAAGATCTGTTGCTCCCTTTATGCATCCTTGCTCAGGAGTCTCCCTGCCAGCTTCCTTTAGTGGTTATGGACACTTGGAAGGACAGAGAGAGGTGCAAGATCATCCTGAGTTAGATGGGGAAGGAGCCCTAAACGTGGCATTTTGGGCTACAAAGATGAAATCTCACCTATTCTATGCCAATGGACATGAACATTGATGTTCATGGAGGGGATCTTGAAAACTAAATCTCCAGATGCACATCTGACCTCCTGGAAATTCCCAGAGCAGTTTGTGGTACTTGAGAGGAGTTTTTTCCATTGCAATGAAATAATTATGTAGAGGCTCTTTGGGCTTGTGGGAATTCCCTCCCCAATTCCTGCACCTGAAGGTTTCAATACAGGAAGGCACAGCCTGATATTTAAACAGCAGTTAACAAAACCTGAATGTTAAAATGTTTTTCATGGGAATATTTCTTCTAATGAGCTGCTGTTCCTTTCACCCACCAGGAGCAGTGTCAGACTATCCTTTGTATTTTACACTGTGTGGTGAACTTGCAGATGCTGCCAGGTGATGTGGAGGAGGCCTTACTTGCTCGTGCTATTAAAGCTTTCACCAAGGCAAGTAACCTTAAATAAATGTCCATGGCATTCTATTTACTTGGTTTAAATCACAAAGGGCTCTGTGAGAAAAATTACAGTAATTCCTTCACACTTATTTAGTTCAGAGTTTACATTTTATAATAATCAGCCTACATAAAGGGTAGCAAATATTCTCAACAAAATAAAACTCTGTCACTACAGCCTTAATCCTTGAGTCTCCTTTTTCTGTTTCTGGACCACTGCCAGTTCATGGGCATCTTCAAATTAGGGAAAAGATCATTTTTAAGTGGTGAGACTAACTAATCACAGGGAGTAATTTACCAAAGGCTTTGGTAGGTTCTGTGCTAGAAGTCTTTCCATCAGATTAAACCATTTTCTGAAATTACACTGCAATCCAGTTCTGTTTCAGACCTGTGATGCAGGATGTGGATAATAACTTCTGCTTTTGGGATCATCCAGTAACAGTGACAGGTGAAGCTGTTGCTCAGCTCAGAGCTGCTTTCTTTGCAGTTCAGCCAATGAAATTTGAATTTGAACAGAATGTTCACCATGCTGCCTCCTAATCTTTTATGTCACCTCTTAAAAGCCATGACATTTCTCCTGCTACTAGTTTATTTCAATGTCTAGTCAGCATAAAACTGAAAACACTTAGCATGAAGCACTCCATCATCAAGCACCTACTTTCTCTGATAAATCTCAAAGCCACTTTTTAAAATGTTGGGCATCTACTTTGGGTTTTGCTGTGTGATATCTATTTAACAACTGAACTGAAATTTTTCTCTTTTATTAGACAAGCTTCGATTCTGAAAATGGACCATATGTTTACAATACCTTGAAAAATGTATTTAAACAAACACTGGAAGAAAAAAGGAAAAGGATTAAGGAAGGAATAGAGAATCCTTCTTGATTTCTACAAGCTCTGCCGAAGCATTAGATGGGCCTACCAAATTATTTTGCATTTTCCAGCTACTGTATTTTGTGCTACCTGGCATGATCTACCTAACTTTAGGTAATAGTTATTAACAAATAATTTTATTTTTTTAGAGGGAGTTTTAGTGACAGTTGTTCAATCTACACAGTTTTAAAGAAGAGCTCCTGTGTGACCATCCTCTGTAGCATTTGGTTTTCAGGCACTGTGCTTTTATATTGTGAAGGGTTCTCCTGTTCTCAGATGTGTTTATTGATTTACAAACCTCTGTTGTTGGCAAGAAACATTATTTTCAAGTTGCACCATTGCCATAAGTTCAGTGCCATGATACGCAAAGGTTTGATGAATTGAGTTAATATTTATGGATTACATATGTTTACATTAATGTAAATTTCATTTTACTTTGCAGAAAATAAATATTGGCTGAACCATTGAAACTGCTTTTGCTTTTAGAAATTTTAAAATAAAGCAAAGAGTAATAATGGACAGATCTCGAGGTCTGCTATTGACAGAAGGCAACATTTTCCTTTAGATCTCTTAAATAACTGTAACCAATGTGTTTCTAAAAGGTGTTGCAGGAGAGAAACACATTGTGTTGAGTATTAGTTATCAAGCCTTTAATTTAGACTTTTTCTGGCTAAGAAAGCTTTTAACAGTTTTTAACAGGAAATTTACTGTGGCAATTTAAGTGCTTAGAATAAGAGTAAAACGTTACCTTATTAGCTAAACTTTTATTGATCTTGAATGAAAAACCACTTCATTGTGAAATCTTAATAAGGATATAATTCTGTCCATACTTATGTTCAGCAAAAACTTGGATAAATAAGTGTAACATAATAATACTAAAAATAATTAATCAAAAACTTATTATCCGCAATGCACTTTGTAGAGACCTTTTTATCTAATAAGACAGAAACAACTGGAACATCATCATAACTGCAGTTTTGGATTACAGCCTTGGGCTTTGGACTGGAATGCCAGTTTGCAGGATCAACAGTTTATCCAGTTTGATATATTTAAGTAGTTAAACAAGAATCTGTCCTTTTCCGAAATATTTGTATTCATTAATGTAAATGACTAATATTTAGAGATAAAAATAGAGCGGTTTGAAATAGATATAAATTATACATGCTTCAGCTCTTGCATGATTTTATATGAAATTCAGATCCATACAAGTACTTTGGCAGAATCATCCTAAAATAAGCACACTTGAAAGGAAAACATCACATGTGAATCACATACACAAACCCAGCTTTGTAAAGAGGGAAGGCAACATGACAAGCAGTTTCACATTAGCATGCCTTAGTCAGGCTTGGGAACACTAAAATGCATTTGCAAGTGTCATAGTTTCCCAAGAAATTCTTTGAGTTTATTACAGTTAACAGCTCCAAAGAGCCAGCACCAGTTCCTGGTGCTATTTACTTTAGCTGTGTATTTTAGCTTTTTATTTCTACACCCCAATACACTTGGGGTGCAGAAACCAGGTCAGTTTTGTTTAAGTCACTGTAATGAACAAGGGCTTTCACAAATCTTTAGCTCCACCTAGATTAACCTTTCTGAAGTTAATGTCAGGTGCTGGCATTTGAAAAATTACCGACACACAGCCCATGTAAATGGACAGTGTAGGACTGGGCACTTCTTTATTTAGTACATTTTTTGGTTCACTGACAAGTGTGTTTACAATTATGGCCAAACTGGCCATCACATCTGGTTGAACCCATCATGGATAAAACCAAAAATAGCCCATCTGAATGAATACTCAAACCTAAAAACTTTAGTAGCAGCCTCTTAATTAATTTGTGACCCAAGTGATGCAAATCAGGGTGACCCAATTGTAGCCTTCCTGTACCTGAAGGGAGCCTACAAGAAACATGGAGAGAGACTGTTTATAAGGGCTTCAAAGTGACAGAAAATAGGTTTAGATTAGATAATTAGGAAGAAGTTGTTCCCTGTGAGGATGATGAGGCCCTGGCACAGGTTGCCCAGAGAAGCTGTGGCTGCCTCAGCCCTGGAAGTGTCCAAGGCCAGGTTGGACAGGGCTTGGAGCACCCTGGGCTAGTGGAAGGTGTCCCTGCCCATGGCAGGGGGTTGGAATGAGATGGGCTTTAAGGTCCCTTCCAGCCCAAACCAGTCTGTAACTCTGTGATGATTAAATGTTTTAACAGCAAATACTCCTTGTCACTTCCTCATACCCAGCTCTGTGGGACAGCCTTGCACCTGTGGGTGGTGTGTGGGCAGATTTCTCCTCACACTCATCAGGAGCACTGCCTTGCATGCTGACACTCAAATCCTCACCAAATCCTGCTGCACCAGGTTGGCAATGGGCCAGCAGCAGGATGGGACAGGGGGACCCAGCCTGCCTCTACTGCTTTCTCTGTTCTTCCACAAAATTCCTCTCCCGTTAGAAGGTCACCTCCATACCAGCAGCAGCCTCCTGTGCAACAACTAGTGCAGTAAATCACTGAAAACTTGCTATCTCTATTGAGACTTTCCCTGAAGTCACATCAGGATCTTTGGATCCCCAACCTTGCCTTACAGGACAAACCCCTCTGCTGCTGCTGTGCTGTCCATCTCCATAACCAAAGGGTTCTTCTTTCTTGATCCTCTCTTGCCTCAAGTCCACCAGCCAGCTCACTTCTGACGTGTGGTAAGATATGGTAACTACCAAAATACCACTAGAAGAACCCTGAATAGGAAAACATGCCAGTCACACCCTTTGGAGCCAAATGCCTCCTTCTTCAGTGCTTGCCCTCGTGCTCTGCCACCTCACTCACCAGAGTGTGACTCATACACTGCAGCCTAAAGTTAGGTTTTTGCAACATTTAAATAGCTGTACATGGCAGGACTGCTGAGGATAAATTACTACAGAAGTAAAAAAACTGTGTGCACCATCCCAGGCCAGAGATGAATAGGCCCAGGAATTTTGGAAAGATGAGGACAAGGTAGCAGAGCAAATAGAACTGTATAAAACCCAGCTGAAAATAAAAGGAGGAAATGGCAAAGGAGTTGTTTGTGCAGTTTGGGGGGTTTGTTTATCTTGTGCACAAAAGGAAATCAAAAACCTCCCCACCCCCAAAAAGATTGGAAATGTGGAATATACTCCATAGTAGGGTCTCAGACCTCTGTAACCTTAAAACAATTTTATCATGCTGCAACAATAACAGCTTGAGCCAGTGCCTCTGAGGAGGGACCCTGAACAAAGAACACCCTGGGCTTTCATACCCTCACAGTGTAAGGGGTCTTCCTGCTGAGCCGTGGGCTCTGCTGTCTGTGAGTGTCCCATCACCTGGCTGGTGTCACAGGGCCAGCCTTCTGCTGAGCCCTCCCTCTCATACAGCCTTAGGGTCTGTCAAATTTGGCTTTTCACTCTGATGCACCATCAGAACCACAAGAGCACATTGTCCCTGAGGATGTGAAAATCCCAGAACGTTCCTGTTGCATGATGCCCCCAAAAGCAGACCAAGGGTCTGTACAGATGTTGACTCATTTCCCTCCTCCCAGACATGCTGCACACATCAAAGCTGCTATTTCTGCTCCCTGGGCACAGTTCTGCTTCTGTTCCCTGTCTCTGGCTCCCCACAGCACACCCAGATCCACACCATCCTTGGAGGGAGTAGGATGAACCATCTGTGAATAGAACTCTGGGTTATGTGAGGGAGCATCCCTTAAATCAGTCCACAGTTCACCTGACATGTGCCTCACTTGCTCATACTGCTGGTGCTCTCCTCCATCACCACGTATTAGGCTTGCTGGATTCAAGATGTTGCATCAAGTCCTATCTGTGTGCCCCTTGTGGCTTGGGCTGTTGCTGCTGCCCCTCGCTGAGCACAGGCTGGATCCAGTTGACTGATCTCTCATGGGCTCCTCATTTCTGTGTTACCACTCCACAGGTGATCCCATATCTGTTAGTTCTTGGTCGCCTCAGCCCAAGGTTTAGTCGATTCCCCCCCAGTCCAGAAGTCCATGGCCAACAAAACCCCACAGCTCTGAGAAAACTTCATACCTGCTTTTTGTGACTGGACATGGGAGCTTAATTACGGCCTCTCTTTCTTCTGGATCTATCATTCATTGCCCCTTTCCTAAAATGAAGCCTAAGTATTTAACCTTTTTTTTGACACAGTTGAGGTTTGGGTGGAGATGCAGCTGTTCCCTGTTTCCAGGGCAATATGTTTAATACACAGGCGTTCTGGTCTCAATTTGCTAATGACAAACTTCTGCATGAACCAACTGTACAAGAAGCAATTCACTCAGCAATTTTATACCTCAGTTCCAGTGCACTGAGTGCCAGACTTCTCCGCAGATTCAACAGGCCTAACCTTCTACCTCCTGAAGGCCACAACAATTTGGGGTCTCTCCTAACGTGTGCAGGGGGCTGTGGTCTCTCACTTGGCTCACAGGGATATTTTGGGGTCTCTCCCAAGGCGTACAGGGGGCTGGGGTCCCTCATATGGCTCACAGGGATATTTTGGGGTCTCTCCCAAGGCGTGCAGGGGGCTGGGGTCCCTCGGCAGGCACGCAGTGGGGTTAAACTTTAGGGGGTTTCTTGCTGTTCTTCCCACGCCCAGCTCTGAGTCGAGGCCATGCCGAGCTGGGAGCAAATGTGCTGTCGCTGCTCTGCCCGGGCTGCTGGAACAGCGGGCGGGCCCATCCCATCCCATCCCATCCCATCCCATCCCATCCCATCCCATCCCATCCCATCCCATCCCATCCCGAGGCCCTTCCCAGGGCAGTCTGGCCGGGCCAGGGACCCACGGGGCCAAGGGACCAAGGGGCAGCCTGACGAGCCGGGGGGAGGCACAAAAAGGGGCCTCCTCGCTGAGCCCTTGGCTGGAGCCCAGCACACACCTACAGCCCCGGCGCTTCGCCAGGGCACAGGAGGCACTGCGGGGGGACAGCTGAGCCCGTGGCTTCTCACACCAGCGGGAGCCTGGCACTGTTAGTTCCGAGGCCACGCCTTAGATGGCAGTGACCATGGCCCACAAGCTGGGAAGGTCTTGAGGGGCAGAGACTTTCAACGCTTCTCCCCGGGAAGAGTGGCTGATCCTGGGGTTTTTTTCAGGTTTTCCCCTCAAAACCAATATCTTGACAGGGAGTAACACACCTTAGCTCCACCCTCCTGTGGCCTGTGATGTGCAGGGGTGGTTGTGCAGGCATTTTACAGTAACTGCCCTCAGTTTATTCACCTGCAGAGCCAATGTCATCACATACCAAAAAGGGGCTTCTTATTCACTGTTGTCATAGCTGAGATACTCGGACAGATGTTACAATTCCAAGTACTTGGATCCAAAGCTGTCTCAAGTCAGCAAAGGATAAAGTGACAGTGGACACTGCTCAGTTCTTAGGGCAGAGGGAGTGGGAACAGAAAGTGCTCTCCCAAATAAAGAGTTCCATGTTCACTGCTGGTGTTTAATACATCCCTTTGCCTGCAGCAGAGCTTGTTCTCTCTTTCCAAGGATGGCATTTCTCCGTTCCAGTCACTGGAAGCCCATGGCTGCCGGAATGCAAATGCTATTGCCACCGCCAAGGGAACTGGGAGCCTCAGTTGCAATAGAGGGACACCCAGCCTTTTTCCTCTAATGTCGTGGCAGTCCAGTCTGCAATGGATGAATTCCTTGCTGCTGTTGGCTAACCCTTGTGCTGGTACCAAGGTGCCATCCCATGGATGGAGCAGGCAGGGAGGGATCACAGGCCCACGCTGCTGGTGTTGCTGCAGCTGCCCTGATTGCCTGCCTTGGCTTATTTTTAGGAATTACGGCATCAAGTCCTTCCCTGTTTCAATATGGGCCACCCCCCAGCCCTGAGTGCACAGCACCCACTCGGTGTCGGCGTGGCGGGGGAAGAGCTGGCAGGTGCTGCCGGCAAGAGCGGGAATCACCGACAGGAGGTGAATGTTGGAGCTGGCATTGATATTGCAGTAGAGCCATGAAACGTCTCACTTGTGCAATGTCATACAAATCAGGTCTCAGGCCAACAAGCAGACTGGACAGAGCTGTGTGGCGGGATGTGCTCCCCTGGCTGGGAGGGCAGCTCCTGAGATTTGTCCCCTCACGATCCCACCCAGGCAGTGAGGTCACAGCAGGGCTGTGAGGTCACAGAGCCCCGTGGTCCCACAGCACCACAATGACCGACCACTCGGTCCTTCACCACAACTATTGTGACAGTGGCAGCAAAGTCAGTGACATTTGATTACTGGACAGAGATTGTACAACAGGGGTGTCAGGACAGCGGCGGCAGCCGTAGCTGCCGGACGGTGTGAGGGCGAAGGGCCATGGCCCTTGCTCTCCGCCTCTTCCTCCCCCTCCTCCTGGCAGTGGCCCTGCACGCCAGGGCTGCCCAGGCTGCTCCGGTGCCAGCGCGGGGAGCAGGTGAGCCGGCGGCCTGGGGCACCTTTCCCGGCCAGCGGGCTCTTCTCCCCGGGAAGCGTCGGGGATGGTTTTCCCCAGGGCTTTAGCCAGGGTTTCCTGGGTGAGGAGAGAGCCCCGAAGGGCCCTTGGCTGCTCCAGCCGCTCCCCCAGGGATGTTGCACAGGGCCTGGAACGAGTGTGCAGAGCGGCCAGGAGCCAGCCCAGAGCTGCCCAGGCCCCTCTGCAGCTCTGGCCATGTCCATTGACATCTGGCCCCCACGGGGCTCCCCGAGCCCCTGCAGTGCCACAGTTCTCCGAGGCAGGAGGGGATCCCAGCATGCCATGGAAACAGTTCATCCCTGTTTGCTTCTAGATGAGAACACTGGGAATGTTTCTCCTTTACATTGGTTGCGTGAAGTTTTGAAGCCATTTAGGCCTCCTGCAGGTAAGTCTCAATATCCACTTAAAGAATAATAATTGACAACATGGAAAGAGCCAGATGACAGAATCTTCTCTGGCTGTTGAGTTACAGGGGTGTCCACAGGGAAGACTTTTCCAGGTCCTGTGCGGGTTCCTCCACACGAGCCCAGCTCACATGGCACAGGTGAGTAGTCTGTCCCTGCTGACCTCACAGGCTGAGCTTTGGTTTTCTCTAATCCGTTCATGTCAAATGGAACCACCTTCCATTCGGGTCCTCCAAAAGGCAAGAACCAACCTCCAGGAGAGAAAAATTCCCTTGATTCAAACGAAGTTCTGAAAGAAATCATGAAGGAACTGCAGAGAGAGCACAGTAGGTCTCTTTCCCCCAGCCTGAGCCGTGACACTCATCAGCTGGGGGCTTTAGACACACATGTGGACAGGCAGTGGCTGCACAGCAGGCAGGGACTCACGTGTCTCCTGACAGGGCCTGACTCCGTCCCCTTGGGCTGTGGGAGCTGTCCCAGGGCAGGGAAGGATGAGGCTGGCACTGCCTGCTGCAGGGATGGGTTGTGTGCGTGTCCCTCAAAGGAGCGGCTGCTCAAGCAGCTCCGCTCCCCCCGGGCTCTCCTCCCGGCCTTCTGGGTTTGCTTTGGTGGCACAGCCTGTCCCCAGGGCTGGGAGCCTCCAGGCACCCGCACTGAGGGAAACAGAGAACGTCCTGGCTGTGTCCAACGCGCTGTCGGCTTAGCAGGGGTGCCCAGGACGGGCTAACGCTCCAAATTGCTCCCGCAGATGCAGCTGGTGCCAAAATACATGCTCCCAAAATCCAGGAGAGCACAGGAAGAGACTTCTGTCGGGGAACACGCTGTTTGATTGTGATAATGGCAAGCATGTTTGGTGGGCAGCTTGCCATCATGTCGTGCTGTGCTGGAATCTGGTACTGGAGGGTGAGAAAACGGTGAGTTGTTTGTTGATCTCCCCCTCAAACAGCTTCTTTTGAAGGCAGCTCCTAGCCATGGAACATTCCCAGCCTGGCTACTGTGGAGCGGCCAGTTAGTCCTTGGCCAAAGAACTCTGCTGAGGGTTCTGCTGCTGTCCAGTGCTCTCCTGGCCTCTCAGCTGCTGGCCCCTCCTGGGGAGCCCGCTGGGACTGGAGCCAGTGCTGGCTCCAACTGAGCCTGCCTGGCCAAGAGCAGCCCCAGCAGGACGGGCAGAGGCAAAGCAAGGTGGGGAGGAGAAGGAGCGGGGACGAGATTGCCCTTGGAAGGCAGACGTGCCCTGGCGCCCGCTCCTGCCCAGGGACCCTGCCCAGAGCCATCCCCCTGCTCGCTGGGGCCTTGAGGGGCAGGTGTCCAGCGGGGCCAAGGTGTGCCAGCAGCTCCCCCGTGCTGCTGAGCCTTGCCAGCTCTGGGCCCTGCTGGGCAGCAGAGTCCCTGTGTGCCCCCTGCAGCTGGGCCTCAGCCACCTCCTCTCTCCACAGGCTCCTCTCTGCTCCTGCTCCAGCCCAGCCAGTCCCCTCAGTTAGGAAAAAGCAGATCTCTCATCTCAGCTCTCCCAGCCTATACCCGGCTATGCTGCCGCAGCTGCAGAACCTCCAGGTCCAGGAGTCACCCAAACGAGCCCCTCTGCCCCTGAGCCCCCTGGCCCTGCACTCCAACCAGATCTGAAGGTGGGCGCCCCACCAGGGTAGGGGTTGGCCCACCTCTTATGTATGAATAAAGAGAGTTTGAGCCCTCACCGAGTGTCCGGGTGGTCCCACCAGCAAAGGCCCAAGGCCCCAGGCCTGGCTGAGCTCCGTGCCCGGGCGCAGCCATGGATGCCCACGGTGTGGGCAGGCAGGAGCCAGGCTGGGGCTGGGGGAGCCCGTGGTGAGGGACCTTGGGCTGAGGGCACATTTATTGCAGTGGGATGATCTGGGCCTGGGCCTCTCAGATAGGATGCCCAGGAAAAGAGGGAAGCCATCAAGAGCATCTCCATGGGCACAGCCGGACAAACAGTGTCAGGAGGCAAAGCAAAGGTCCTCACCAATTAAGACACCCTTGATGGGACTTAATTGATGGGCCATCACCAATCCTGGGTGCTGCAAGGGGTCTCCTTGTCACCTGCGGGTGCTGAGCCCTCTGTTCAGACAGTCCCTGAGATTAAGGTATCAACGCTGAGCCCAGGGCTGGAAATCACTGCACGTGTTCACTTTAACCATCTTGGGAACTTCCGTGGCATTGTTCCATTCTCTCCACAACCATCAGTGGCTCAGACCACTTCTCCTTCCTGCATTTCACCCCTGGAATCACACGGTCTATGGAATGCAACACCTATGGTTCCTTTGGAATGGCAGCACTGGAAGCATTCAATGCAGAAGAGCTCTAGAGAGCACCAGCAATCCAGGGGCAACTACACACTTAATTTCCCAAGTCAAAACACTCAGCGTAGATGGGTTGTGGGTCCCCATAAGGCAGGTGGGGTTTTGGAGTCCCACTGTCTTAGTTTAACAAGATTACAACTTAGAAATTAAGAAACTTCAGGTGGAAGTGTGGAAAAGGGAAAAACCAGCTTTTTATTAACAAAATCTGAACAAACAACGAATGGTGCAACCAAAAACTTTCAGAGGAAACAAAACAAAGTCCCAGTTCCAGGGGTGGGGGAGAAAGCTGCGGCAACCCGGGGGTGGGGCAGGGGGAGGCAGGACTGTCCCGGCCATACTCTGCAGGAATTAGCTGTCGGACTCCCAAAATTCCATATGGACGAAGATTCCTCCCAGACAAAAGGTGCCACACCAGAAAGCTCTTGCTGCCCCTGGAGTGCCCAGGCTGGCCCACCACCTGCACCTGAAACCCAAAGCTTACAGGCTTTCTTTCCTGGGGATAAGGGCTGTTGTTGGCTTTTTTCAGCCCTGTGCTGAAACTGCTGGTCCGACTCCCAAAATTGAATATGGACAAAGATTCCTCCCAGACCAAAGGTGCCACCACAGAAAGCTCTTGCTGCCCACGGAGTACCAAGAGTGGCCCACCAGCTGCACATGAGAGATGTAGGGTAAGGGCTTTCTTTCCAGTGTGGAACTGCCCTCATTCGGGTTTTGGAGCCCTGTGCTTAAACTGCCAGTCCGACTCCACAAAGATACAGAGAGCCACAGACCGACCTCACAGGCCACCAGAGAGAGCTGGGAGGGTGGCTGTGCCCTTCCTGCTCACCCTGCCTGGGCGACCTGCCCTCCCAACTGCCCTGCCACACCCTCACTGATGCACCACGCCCCTGTTTGCCTGCCCCTGCTCACCACACTTGCAGTCGCTTGCACTCCCTGTATCAGTTTATATCGCCCACAAATGACCTGGACTCCATTCCCCGGCAGCTGATTAGGCCTTGCAAGACAGCTGAGCTCAGCTGGCAGCAGTTTCTCCCTGCAGTTTAAATCTCCCACAACCAACCTCAGCTCCACCCAAGGGTGAGCTGATTAGGCCTGGCAAGGCAGTTGGGCTGAGCTGGGCTGAGTGAGGAGGAGCTTCTCCATGCAGTATAAATCTCCCACAAAGAAGAAGGGCTCCACCCCTGGTCACCTCATGAGGCCTTGCAGGGCAGCTGGGCTGAGCTGGTCTGCTCAGATGCAAGGACAGAGAGCTCTTGCTGCCCGTGGAGTGCCCAGGCTGGCCCACCAACTGCACCAGAAAGCCAAAGGTTCCAGGCTTTCCTTCCTGGGGATAAGGGCTGTCGTTTGCGGCGGGCACAAGAAAAGAAAGGGAGATGTTTCGAAGACGGCAAGAAGTGTACGAAAGATGACAGCGACATTTGGACACTTGCTGATGCCTTAAAACCTCGTAACTCCAGACAAACTAAACCGACTTTGCTAAAGGACAATTATAGAATTGTTAATGCATGGTTTGAAAAGCTTTGTACTCCAGTTTTATCGAATTCTAATATGTTTATTCCCTCATGTTTTATTCCTCTTTTCTGATTAGCTAGAATTTGCTGCATTGCAGCATTCCCTTATTTGGCATTGTTCCTCCCATAAATGCCCTTATTTGGGTGTTTCTCCTTCCAAATAGGGAGGCCTGAACCCCTCCTACCCTTTCCATATAGGGTGTGTCTCCACCCCCAGTTCTGGAACCTTCCCCATCCTACCCTATATGAGTCCCTGACAAGAATAAAGTGTGATAGCTCAGAGCAGCCTTCTACTTCGCTCGAACCCCTTTGTGCTGTCGTGTGATCCTTTCCCCATTTCGCACCACGGCAGCACCCCGTTGTGACAGGCTCAGGTGCCCCGTCTATCCTTGGAATAATTACCTCAGGAGAGGGTATTTCAGGGACTGTAAAGGGCATCACTGGGCTTTTGGGACAGCTGCTGTGGAGACAGAGAAAATTAGACAGTTGAGTACCTTGCCTGGCCTCTGAGAGGACTGCTCTGCTGTGGGACTGCTGAGGGTTGAAGAGCAAAGGGTAACGATTGCTACCACAAGAGT
This sequence comes from Manacus candei, assembly GCF_025592945.1. NCBI lineage: Eukaryota > Metazoa > Chordata > Aves > Passeriformes > Pipridae > Manacus > Manacus candei. The sequence continues at coordinate 2,892,931 of NW_026138084.1, forward strand.
GCAATGTCAGCAGCACTGCATGAACTGGGACGCTGTGAACCCCATCCATGAACTGGAGACCAGGGAGTGGTCAGCAAGAATCACTCCCCCTTTAATAGTCCTATATGGCCAGTGTGTAAATCCAGTGGAGAGTGGAGGCTGACAGTGGACTATCGTGGCCTGAATGAAATCACCCCACCACTGATGCCACTGTGCTGGACATGCTGGAACTTCAGTATGAGCTGGAGTCCAAGGTAGCCACCACTGACACTGCTAATGAGTTCTGCTCCATCCCTTTGGCAGCAGAGTGCAGGCCACAGTTTGCTTTCACCTGGAGAGGCATCCAGTACACCTGGAACCGACTGTGTGGAAACACAGCCCCACCATTTGCCATGGACTGACCCAGACTGCACTGGAAAAGCATGAGCCTCCAGGACACTTGGGTGACATCATTGTGTGGGGCAACACAGCAGAGGAAGTTTTTGAGAAAGGGGAGAAGCTAATCCAGGTCCTCCTGAAAGCTGGTTTTGCCATAAAACAAAGTATGGCCAAGGAACCTACCCAGAAAATTCAGTTCCTAGGAGCAAAAGGCAACAGCCTGGACATGGACATGGTCAACAAAAGAGAAACTCTATCCCCACTGACCAGCAAGAAGGAAACACAGGCTTTCCTGAGCACTGCAGGTTTTTGGAGGATGCATATTCCAGAGTACAGTCAGATTGTGAGCCCACTCTACTTTGTGCTATGGAAGAAGAACAATTTCAAGTGGGGCCCTGAACAGCAACAAGCTTTTGAATAGATCAAACAAGAGATTGCTCATGCAGTAGCCCTTTGGTCAGTCAGGACAGGATAGGATGTGTAAAACGTGCTCTACACTGCAGCTGGGGACAATGGTCCATCCTGGAGTCTCTGGCAAAAAGTAGCTGGGGAGACTCGAGGACAACCCTTCTGCAGTCGGGGATACAAAGTTTCCGAGGCCTGTTACACCCCAGCTGAAAAACAGATCCTGGCAGCTTTTGAAGGGGTTTGAGCCACTTCTTTAAGTGATTGGCACCAAAACACGGCCCCTCCTGGCACCCCAACTGCCAGTGCTGGGCTGGAGGTTCAAAAGAAAGTCCCTTCCACACATCATGTCACTGATGCCATGTGGAGCAAGTGGATGGCTCTGATCACACAGCAAGCTTGGATAGGAAACCCCAATCGCCCAGAGATCTTGGAATTCATCACCAACTGGCCTGAAGGCCAGAATTTCAGACCATTGTCAGAGAAGGAAGAGGAGCAGGTGCCACGTGCTGAGGAGACCCCACCATATAATCAGCTACCAGGAAATGAAAGGTGACACGCTCTCTTCACTGACAGTTCCCGCTGTATTGTAGGGGCACATCGAAAATGGAAAGCTGCTGCATGGAGTCCTGCATGGGGGGTCACACGAGCTGTTCAGGGACAAGGCTGATCAAGTCAGGTTGCAGAGCTGAAAGCCATCCAACTGACTTTAGATATCACTGAATGAGAGAAATGGTCAACACTCTACCTCTCCACCAGCTTGTGGATGGTGGCAAACGCTCTGTAGGGATGGTTGGACCTATGGGGAAAGGCCAGTTGGCAGCACAGAGGGAAACCTGTCTGGGCTGCTGAATTGTGGCAAGAAATTATTGCCCAGGCAGAGAAGTTGGCTGTAAAAGTATGTCATGTAAATGTACAGGTACCCAAGAGCTGGGCTAATGAGGAGCATCACAACAAGGGACAGGTGGATCGGGCTGCCAAGATAAAAGTCTCTCAGGTAGATCTGGACTGGCAACACAAGGGTGAATTATTTCTGGCTCAGTGGGCCTATGACACCTCAGGTCATCAGGGAAGAGATACAACATCCAGATGGGTGGACTTAACCATGGACACTCTCTCCCAGGTTATCCATGGGAGTGTGAAACTTGTTGTGATCAAGCAGGGCCAAGTGGGTGAAGCCCCTGTGGGATGGGGGATGATGGTCAAAACATAAATATGGGGAGGCTGGGCAGATCAATCATAGCACACTCCCCAAACCTGCCAAGGCAAGTGCTATGTGCTGACAATGGTGGAAACGACACTGCATGGCTGGAGACACACCCTGTGCCTCACACCACTGCCTGGAACACCATCCTGGGCCTGGAAAAACAAGTCCTTGGCAACACAGCACCCCAGAAAGACTTGAGTTGGACAGTGGGACTCATTTCAAAAACAGCCTCATAGACACTTGTGCCAGAGAGCGGGGGATAGAATGGGTGAATCATATTCCCTGTCATGCACCAGCCTCTGGGAAAGTTGAATGTTGCAATGGACTGTTAAAAACCACATTGAAGGCAATGGGCAGTGGGACCTTCAGTAGGATCTGAATTTAGCAAAGGTCACCTGGTTAGTTAACACTGGAGGCTCTACCAATTGAGCCCTGCCAATGATAGCCCTTACATACCTTAGAAGGAGATAAAGTCCCCATGGTGCATATGAGGAATGTGTTAGGGAAGACAGTTTGGATTACTCCTGCCACAAGCAAAGGCAAACCCCTCCGTGGGAGTGTTTTTGCTCAAGAACCTGGGTGCACTTGGTGGGTAATGCAGAGGGATGGGCAAACATGATGTGAACCTCAAGGGGATGTGATTTTGGGTGAGAACTGTCTGTAACATTGAATTGCATATATAATGCTGGTTGCTGAATCGCACTGCCACTGTGTGCCATAACTGCCATGGACAATGAGGACAGACTGCTCCAGTTACACCACTCATGACTAAATGAACTCAACACACATCTTGGGGGATGGTCAGTGGCTAGTGAAATAACACCTGTCCTTCTGAATAGTTATGTGTATGTGCATCTATCTATATATATATACATATATACACAGTTAAAAAAGGATTAATTTTGGCATGAAGATGATGGTATAGAACAAGGAGTGGATTATGTCGTGGTTACAGAGATAGGAGGTGGGCATTAGCACTAAGTGAGTGTGACCAAACTGTATATTCTGCACCAACTACATCATCCTTGGAGGATGTCGTTCCAGCAGGGAATGCCAAGGCGCCAGAAGAGGAACGTTTTTTCATTCCTGCCTTGGTTGCCGAAGGCGTGGACTGTCCCTCCAAACTCTGCGGGCAGAAGTGGAAGGGTGGCCTTTCTTTTGCCAGGCTTGCTCAGGAGAGGGAGGGCCAGGGCTGCAGCTGCCACCTGCCACTGCCACAAATGCCCCAGAGCCATCGGAGCTGCTCCGTGAGTGCCAGGAGCTGTTGGAGCTGCTCTATGAGTCCCAGGAGCCATCAGAGCCACTCTGTCAGTCCCAGGAGCCATCAGAGCCACTCTGTCAGTCCCAGGACCTGTTGGAGCTGCTCCTCAAGCCCTGCCACAGGTCAGAGCCGCCCCAAATCCGAAAACAAACGTCACCACTACTGCAGGGATCGTCACCGCCACAGGCACCATCGGACCCAGTGTCTCTGCAGCATAAGTCCTTTCAGACAAAATACTTCTCCAGGCTTTGCTTTGCCCCTCTTCCCCATTGTTTGTCTGGCTGGGGGAGGGTGTTAAACTGCAGAAACTCATTTGCCACATTGATTTCTTTTTCTCCCAAGCCATGTGAGGTGAAAAACGGGAAGGAGCGCTCTTGTTTTTTTATCCTGGGGTCCAGGCAGGAAAACTACACTGGATGCTCTCTTCAGGGAGCAGTATTTTTTGTTCGCTGGTGTATACTCCTGTTTGTGGGCAAACCAATCCCTTTCTATTGTTCTGTTTGCTGCAAGTTTTTCTTGTAAAAATTCTGTAAATGCGTGTAGAATTGGGATTCCCACAATTTTATTTTCCCATTGTCTCTCCTAGTGTCTCTCCCCCTGCCAGAAAGGGGAAGAGGAGGGGGTGGACATCCTCAGTGGGGTTAACCTTTTTTTTAACCCTGGGTTATTTAAACCACCAAAGAGGTCCAGAACCACATGGTCCTGCTGCAGTAGATGTGCCCTCAGCCCAAGGACCCTCACCACGGACTGCCCCAGCCCCTCAGGGCCCTGCTGCTGGTCACAGGAGCCCCAGCCTGGCTCCTGCCTGCCCACACCGTGGGCATCCACGGCTGTGCCCGGGCACAGAGCTCAGCCAGGGCTGGGGCCTTGGGCCTTTGCTGGTGGGACCACCCGGACACTCAAGTGATGCTGAATCTCTCTTTATTTGAACAAAAGGGGTGGGCAGGAAAGGACCAACTTCAGTCCTCGTCATAGGGTGCGATCAGTGGGTTTAGAGGCAGAGAGGAACGTTTTGGTGGCAGCTGGACCTTGACATCAAAAAGCAGGTGCTGCAGCCGCGGCAACGCAGCTGAGCAAGGGTACAAAGAGTGAAGGTGAGAGGTCCTGCTCTTCCTGCCCGAGGTGTTTGGCTGCTCTGGAGCAGGAGCAAGGCTGCTCTCTTGCCTGTGGAGAGAGGAGGTGGCTGAGGCCCAGCTGCAGGGGGCACACAGGGACTCTGCTGCCCAGCAGGGCCCAGAGCTGGCAAGGCTCAGCAGCACAGGGGAGCTGCTGGCACACCTTGGCCCCGGTGGACACCTGCCCCTCAAGGCCCCAGCGAGCAGGGGGATGGCTCTGGGCAGGGTCCCTGGGCAGGAGCGGGCGCCAGGGCACGTCTGCCTTCCAAGGGCAATCTCGTCCCCGCTCCTTCTCCTCCCCACCTTGCTTTGCCTCTGCCCGTCCTGCTGGGGCTGCTCTTGGCCAGGCAGGCTCAGTTGGAGCCAGCACTGGCTCCAGTCCCAGCGGGCTCCCCAGGAGGGGCCAGCAGCTGAGAGACCAGGACAGCACTGGACAGCAGCAGAAGCCTCAGCAGAGTTCTTTGGCCAAGGACTAACTGGCCGCTCCACAGCAGCCAGGCTGGGAATGTTCCATGGCTAGGAGCTGCCTTCAAAAGAAGCTGTTTGAGGGGGAGATCAACAAACAACTCACCGTTTTCTCACCCTCCAGTACCAGATTCCAGCACAGCATGACATGATGACAAGCAGCCCACCCAACATGCTTGCCATTATCACAATCAAACAGTGTGTTCCCTGACAGAAATCTCTCCCAGTGCTCTCCTGGATCTTGGGAGCACGTGTTGTGGCACCGGCTGCATCTGCGGGAGCAATTTGGAGCGTTAGCCCGTCCTGGGCACCCCTGCTAAGCCGACAGCGCGTTGGACACAGCCAGGACGTTCTCTGTTTCCCTCAGTGCGGGTGCCTGGAGGCAGTACCAGCACTGATCCTCCCTGCTCCAGGACAGCTCCCACAGCCAAAAGGGTCAGACCCTCTCAGGAGACACGTGAGCCCCAGTCCAGAGAGGCTGCGATGGATCCCTTCCCGCTGTGCAGCCACATGTGGATCTAAAGCCCCCAGCTGATGAGCCTCACAGCTCAGGCTGAGGGAAAGGGACCCACCCTGACCTCTCCCCAGTTCATTTAGTATTTCTCTCATGCCTTCAGATGGCTCCTGGGATTTCTTTTCACCTGGAGGTGGGTTCTTGCCTCTTGGAGGACCTGAATGGAAAGTTAGTTTCATTTGACATGAACGGATTAGAGAAAACCAGAGCTCAGCCTGTGAGGTCAGCAGGGACAGATTACTCACCATGTGAGCTGGGCTTGTGTGGAACAACCAGCAGAGGAGCTGGAAAAGTCCTCCATGCAGATACGCCTGTAATTCAATAACCAGAGAAACTTCTGTCATCTGGCTCTTGTGACATTTATTGGGTTTAGAATTTCGAGTAATTGATCTTTGAGGGAAAATGACACTTTACCTGCAGGGGACATCAAGGGCCCCAAAACTTCATGCAGCCAATCCAATGGAGAAGCATTCCCAGTGTCCTCATCTAGAAGCAAACAGAGATGGGAACTGTTTCCATGGCATGCTGGGATCCCCTCCTGCCTCAGAGAACTGTGGCACTGCAAGGGCTCGGGGAGCCCCGTGGGGGCCAGATGTCAATGGACATGGCCAGAGCTGCAGAGGGGCCTGGGCAGCTCTGGGCTGGCTCCTGGCCGCTCTGCACACTCGTTCCAGGCCCTGTGCAACATCCCTGGGGGAGAGGCTGGAGCAGCCAAGGGCCCCTCGGGGGGGGTTTCCTGCACTCAGGAAGCCCTGGCTAAAGCCCTGGGGAAGACTGCAGCAGGCAGTGCCACAACAAAACATCCTTCCCTGGGAGAAAGTTTCCACAGTGGATAGAGTCAGGCCCACTTATGAGACACTGGAGCCTTGCTTTCTGCAACAATGGGAGCAGCTGCAGCGGGAGGGACCTTGGGGCCAGAGTCCCGTTTCCCAGGGGCTGCAGAACATGCTCCAGATGCCTCCAACCTGTTGTGCTTTCAGCTTTGGCTGCTGCCGTGACGGGCCCGAGCGGGCACTGGGGGAAGAGCTGCTGCCACACAGCCACCCCGATGGCCGACACCGGCTGACCACGCCACAGCAATTACCCCGTGTGCCCGTGCCTGGCATCGCCTCCCTGCCCTCAGCAGAGCCTGGCACGGAGCCACTGCTTCCTTCAGGGAACGCCGCCTGCCACAGAGCCCCTTGGTCCATCTCTGGGGAAAGCAAGAGGGACAACTGGATCAGAGGGAGCTGTTCTCCATAAGGGAAGTGGCATCTTCAGGAGGCAATGCTTATAAAAGACATGGGAAAGGTCCAGGGAAACAGCCAGGCTTTTGGGGCTGGGTCAGCGCACTCCCTCCTCCAAACAGCCACCACACCGGAGCTGCCGGGAGACCAGACCAGGCAATTGCAGGGGATCTCCTGGTCTGCAGGGCCCGTGGTGCATTTGGGGCACAGGGGCAGGGCATGCTCAAGGCCTTCCTGCAGAGGCTGGGGAGAAGCTGCAGCCAGGCCAGGTGGGGAATCAGCCCCACAAGGCGGGAAAGCAGCAGCGGGGCAGCGAGGCTGCGATGGATCCCTTCCCGCTGTGCAGCCACTGCCTGTCCACACGTGGATCTAAAGCCTCGGCTGATGGGTCTCACGGCTCAGGCTGAGGAAACAGACCCACCAGGCCCTGCCTGCAGCATTTCCTTCAGCATTTGCCTCATGCCTTCAGATGGCTCCTGGGATTTCTTTTCACCTTGATGTTGGCTCTTGCCTCCTGGAGGACCTGAATGAGAAGCAGTTCCATTTGACATGAACAGATTAGAGAAAACCAGAGCTCAGCCTGTGAGGTCAGCAGGGACAGACTACTCACCCCTGTGATGTGAGTTTAGCTTGTATGGAACAAGCAGTAGAGGAGCTGGAAAAGTCCTCCCTGCAGACACCCCTGTAACTCAACAGCCAGAGAAGTTTCTGTCACCTGGATCTTTCCATGTTTATTGTTTATAAAATATAGAATTATTATTCTTTGAGGGGAATTACCTGCCGGAGGCTGCAAGGGCTCCAAAACTTCATGCAGCCAATCTAATGGCGACGCATTCCCAGCAGCCTCATCTAGAAGCAAACAGGGATGGGAACTGTTTCCATGGCATGCTGGGATCCCCTCCTGCCTCAGAGAACTGTGGCACTGCAGGGGCTCGGGGAGCCCCGTGGGGGCCAGATGTCAATGGACATGGCCAGAGCTGCAGAGGGGCCTGGGCAGCTCTGGGCTGGCTCCTGGCCGCTCTGCACACTCATTCCAGGCCCTGTGCAACATCCCTGGGGGAGCGGCTGGAGCAGCCACGGGCCCCTCGAGGCTCTGTGCCACAAACCCTCACTAAAGCCCTGCACTAAAGCCCTGCATCTGGCAGTGCCACAACTAGTCCTCCCGCCTCCCAGCTATTGCCCACAGCCCAAAGGGACTGAGTCAGGCCCTCTGAGGAGGTACTGGAGCCTTGCTCTCCCCATCTGCCTTTTTTCCCCAGTAGGGGCACCCCTTGCAGCTGCTCCAATGTTTCAGGCAATGCTCCTCACTGAGGTCTCTCAACAGGACTGCTCAGTACCCAAGTTCCCTGAGTGTGCTCGGGATTAATCTATTCTGTTATGGTCTTCTTGCCATGACGGGCCCGAGCGGGCACTGGGGGAAGAGCTGCTGCCACACAGCCACCCCGATGGCCGACACCGGCTGACCACGCCACAGCAATTACCCCGTGTGCCCGTGCCTGGCATCGCCTCCCTGCCCTCAGCAGAGCCTGGCACGGAGCCACTGCTTCCTTCAGGGAACGCCGCCTGCCACAGAGCCCCTTGGTCCATCTCTGGGGAAAGCAAGAGGGACAACAGGATCAGATGAGACTGATCTAAAGCCCCCAGCTGATGAGTGGCACAGCTCAGGCTGAGAGAAACAGACCCACCTCGCCCTCTCATCAGTTCCTTCACAATTTCTCTCAGGATTTCATTTGATTCAAGAAATTCTTTGTCTCCTTCAGCTTCACTCTTGCCTTTCAGAGCACCTGAATGGGAAGTAGTTCCATTTGATATGAACAGATTAGAGAAAGCCAGAACTCAGCCTGTGAGGTCAGCAGGGACAGACTACTCACCCCTGCCATGTGAATTGCGCTTGTGCAAAGGAATCAGCTCAGGAGCTGCAAAAGTCCTCCCCGCGGACACCCCTGTAACTCAACAGCCAGAGAAACTTCTGTCATACCTGCTGATCTACATGCTGGGACCAAAGGAGCCCCACGCAGGGCTGTCAGGGCACCAGGGACTCCCTGGAGCTGCCCCAGCTCCAAACTCAGCCCCAGCGAGGGCCATGGCTTGGCAGCCGCAGCGGGAGCACCTCCGGCTCCGAGGGGCCGGCAAAGGAGCCGCGCCAGGCACAGCCCCCCGGGCACAGCCCTGGGCCCGGCCCCTTCCCTCTCTGCCCTTCTCCGTGTCGACACGGAGGGAGCAACTGGCATTTCCATGGAAAGAAGATTAAAAGTTCTCCCTGACAGGGATTCTGTGGGATCCCTCTTGGGCCTGAGCAAGGAGTCGGCCATGATTGCCACAATCCAGCAACCTTGAGAGGGTCTTAAGGAAAATGGCACATGAATGAGCTCTTGCCACATTGACAGGGATTATTCTGTCAGGAAAGGGACACTGAGAACTTGCCTCCAGGTTGCTCCAGGAAACTCAAAGCATCATCCACAAGAACTTGCAGGTAATCCAAGTCATGATTCCTGTCTAGAAGCAAACAGGGATGAACCATTTCCATGGCATGCTGGGATCCCCTCCTGCCTCAGAGAACTGTGGCACTGCAGGGGCTCGGGGAGCCCCGTGGGGGCCAGATGTCAATGGACATGGCCAGAGCTGCAGAGGGGCCTGGGCAGCTCTGGGCTGGCTCCAGGCCGCTCTGCACACTCGTTCCAGGCCCTGTGCAACATCCCTGGGGGAGCAGCTGGAGCAGCCAAGGGCCCCTCGGGGCTCTCTCAGGAGTGCAGAGCAAACCCTCACTGAACCCACATCGTGACGGGCCCGAGCGGGCACTGGGGGAAGAGCTGCTGCCACACAGCCACCCCGATGGCCGACACCGGCTGACCACGCCACAGCAATTACCCCGTGTGCCCGTGCCTGGCATCGCCTCCCTGCCCTCAGCAGAGCCTGGCACGGAGCCACTGCTTCCTTTGGGGAACGCCGCCTGCCACAGAGCCCCTTGGTCCATCTCTGGGGAAAGCAAGAGGGACAACTGGATCAGAGGGAGCTGTTCTCCATAAGGGAAGTGGCATCTTCAGGAGGCAATGCTTGTAAAAGACATGGGAAAGGTCCAGGGAAACAGCCAGGCTTTTGGGGCTGGGTCAGGGCACTCCCTCCTCCAAACAGCCGCCACACCGGAGCTGCCGGGAGACCAGACCAGGCAATTGCAGGGGATCTCCTGGTCTGCAGGGCCCGTGGTGCATTTGGGGCACAGGGTCAGGGCATGCTCAAGGCTTTCCTGCAGAGGCTGGGGAGAAGCTGCAGCCAGGCCAGGCGGGGAATCAGCCCCACAAGGCGGGAAAGCAGCAGCGGGGCAGCGAGGCTGCGATGGATCCCTTCCCGCTGTGCAGCCACTGCCTGTCCACACGTGGATCTAAAGCCTCGGTGATGGGTCTCACGGCTCAGGCTGAGGAAACAGACCCACCAGGCCCTGCCTGCAGCATTTCCTTCAGCATTTGCCTCATGCCTTCAGATGGCTCCTGGGATTTCTTTTCACCTTGATGTTGGCTCTTGCCTCCTGGAGGACCTGAATGAGAAGCAGTTCCATTTGACATGAACAGATTAGAGAAAACCAGAGCTCAGCCTGTGAGGTCAGCAGGGACAGACTACTCACCCCTGTGATGTGAGTTTAGCTTGTATGGAACAACCAGCACAGCAGCTGGAAAAGTCCTCCCCGCGGACACCCCTGTAACTCAACAGCCAGATATACTTCACTGCAGGGCCCTCATCTCTGCCCTCCCCTCAGGAGCAGGGGCAGAGCTCCCACAGGCCAGCAGTGGCCCCTCGATGGGACCAAAGGAGCCCCACACAGAGCTGTCAGGGCACCAGGGACTCCCTGGAGCTGCCCCAGCTCCAAACTCAGCCCCAGCGAGGCCCATGGCTTGGCAGCCGCAGCGGGAGCACCTCCGGCTCCGAGGGGCCGGCAAAGGAGCCGCGCCAGGCACAGCCCCCTGGGCACAGCCCTGGGCCCGGCCCCTTCCCTCTCTGCCCTTCTCCGTGTCGACACGGAGGGAGCAACTGGCATTTCCATGGAAAGAAGATTAAAAGTTCTCCCTGACAGGGATTCTGTGGGATCCCTCTTGGGCCTGAGCAAGGAGTCGGCCACGATTGCCACAATGCAGCAACCTTGAGAGGGTCTTAAGGAAAATGGCACATGAATGAGCTCTTGCCACATTGACAGGGATTATTCTGTCAGGAAAGGGACATTGAGAACTTGCCTCCAGGTTGCTCCAGGAAATTCAAATCATCATCCACATTTCCAACTTTCACATTATCCAAGTCATGATCCTTATCTAGAAGCCAACAGAGATGGGAACCATTTCCATGGTATGCTGGGAGAACTGTGGCACTGCAGGGGCTCGGGGAGCCCCGTGGGGGCCAGATGTCAATGGACATGGCCAGAGCTGCAGAGGGGCCTGGGCAGCTCTGGGCTGGCTCCTGGCCGCTCTGCACACTCGTTCCAGGCCCTGTGCAACATCCCTGGGGGAGCGGCTGGAGCAGCCAAGGGCCCTTCGGGGCTCTCTCCGCACTCAGGAAACCCTGGCTAAAGCCCTGGGGAAAACCATCCCCGACGCTTCCTGGGGAGAAGAGCCCGCTGGCCGGGAAAGGTGCCCCAGGCCGCCGGCTCACCTGCTCCCCGCGCTGGCACCGGAGCAGCCTGGGCAGCCCTGGCGTGCAGGGCCACTGCCAGGAGGAGGGGGAGGAAGAGGCGGAGAGCAAGGGCCATGGCCCCTCGCCCTCACACCGTCCGGCAGCTACTGCTGCCGCCGCTGTCCTGACACCCCTGTTGTACAATCTCTGTGTGGTAATCTTCGTCCAGTAATCTTCATCCAAACGCCGCCTCTGCCGCCGCCCCAGTTGTGGTCAGGTACCAAGTGGTCGGTCATTGTGATGCTGTGGGACCACGGGGCTCTGTGACCTCACAGCCCTGCTGTGACCTCACTGTCTGGGTGGGATTGTGCGGGGACAAATCTCAGGAGCTGCCCTCCCAGCCAGGGGAGCACATCCCGCCACACAGCTCTGTCCAGTCTACTTGTTGGCACGAGAACTGATTTGTATGACATTGCACAAGTGAGACGTTTCATGGCTCTACTGCAATATCAATGCCAGCTCCAACATTCACCTCCTGTCGGTGATTCCCGCTCTTGCCGGCAGCACCTGCCAGCTCTTCCCCCGCCACGCCGACACCGAGTGGGTGCTGTGCACTCAGGGCTGGGGGGTGGCCCATATTGAAACAGGGAAGGACTTGATGCCGTAATTCCTAAAAATAAGCCAAGGCAGGCAATCAGGGCAGCTGCAGCAACGCCAGCACCGTGGGCCTGTGATCCCTCCCTGCCTGCTCCATCCATGGGATGGCACCTTGGTACCAGCACAAGGGTTAGCCAACAGCAGCAAGGAATTCATCCATTGCAGACTGGACTGCCACGACATTAAAGGAAAAAGGCTGGGTGTCCCTCTATTGCAACTGAGGCTCCCAGTTCCCTTGGCGGTCGCAATAGCATTTGCATTCCGGCAGCCATGGGCGTCCAGTGACTGGAACGGAGAAATGCCATCCTTGGAAAGAGAGAACAAGCTCTACTGCAGGCAAAGGGATGTATTAAACACCAGCAGTGAACATGGAACTCTTTATTTGGGAGAGCACTTTCTGTTCCCACTCCCTCTGCCCTAAGAACTGAGCAGTGTCCACTGTCACTTTATCCTTTGCTGACTTGAGACAGCTTTGGATGCAAGTACTTGGAATTGTAACATCTGTCCGAGTATCTCAGCTATGACAACAGTGAATAAGAAGCCCCTTTTTGGTATGTGATGACATTGGCTCTGCAGGTGAATAAACTGAGGGCAGTTACTGTAAAATGCCTGCACAACCACCCCTGCACATCACAGGCCACAGGAGGGTGGAGCTAAGGTGTGTTACTCCCTGTCAAGATATTGGTTTTGAGGGGAAAAAACCCCCAGGATCAGCCACTCTTCCCGGGGAGAAGCGTTGAAAGTCTCTGCCCCTCAAGACCTTCCCAGCTTGTGGGCCATGGTCACTGCCATCTAAGGCGTGGCCTCGGAACTAACAGTGCCAGGCTCCCGCTGGTGTGAGAAGCCACGGGCTCAGCTGTCCCCCTGCAGTGCCTCCTGTGCCCTGGCGAAGCGCCGGGGCTGTAGGTGTGTGCTGGGCTCCAGCTCAGCGAGGAGGCCCCTTGTTGTGTCTCCCCCCGGCTCGTCAGGCTGCCCCTTGGTCCCTTGGCCCCGTGGGTCCCTGGCCCGGCCAGACTGTCCCAGGAAGGGCCCTACTCGGCCCCAGACCAGAGAGCCTGGGGCTCAGCCCTCTGCAAACGTTACGGGGCTCCCTAAGCACCTGCACACGACAAAAGAGGCCCCAGAACCCCTGAGAACCTCATGGGGAGTGACAGCCCCCTACATGGCTTATGAAGGATTCCAAACACCCTGCCCTCTTTAGAGGAAAATCCAACGCCCCCACCATGTTCCTCATCCCAGTCCTCAGCTCCCTGCAAGTCTTATGGGGGACCTCAGCCCTCTGCACACCATAGAAGACAGCCCAAAATATGCCTGGGTGCCTCCTCAGGGACACCAGTCCCATCTTATGGGGGACTCCAAATTCCCTCCTACCATATGGGGACCCCCAGCCCAGCAACACCGAGTGTTTTGTTTTGGGAAGTTGAGTGTGTGGTTGCCCCCGGATTGTTGGTGCTCTCTAGAGCTGTTCTGCAGCAAATCCTTCCATGAAGGACTTCTGTATGGAGCACAGTCCAGTCCCATCCCCTATTTTTCCAAGGCAAGCCACTACTGAAAACCCTGGCAAATGTGTTCTGCAAATTTGTCAGATCCCAGGGTGTTACCCTGGCTGCCCTCTCAATGCTCCATTCAAACAGTGGGTGATCACAGCTGAGTTACTCCCCAGGCAGTCAAACCCTCGCTCAGAGAGCATCTGGACAGGAGCACAGCACCCAGAGGTGACAAGGAGACCCATTGTTTTTCCTGCTGATATTACAATGTCCCTACAGATGCTCTTGATGGTTTCTCTCTTTTCCTGGGCATCCTATTTGTGAGGCCCAGGCCCAGATGATCCCACTGCAGTAAAGGTGCCCTCAGCCCAAGGTCCCTCACCACGGGCTCCCCCAGCCCCAGCCTGGCTCCTGCCTGCCCACACCGTGGGCATCCACGGCTGTGCCCGGGCACGGAGCTCAGCCAGGCCTGGGGCCTTGGGCCTTTGCTGGTGGGACCACCCGGACACTCAAGGGAGGGTTTATTTCTATTTATTTGTATATTAAGGTGGCCCAAATCCCTACCCTGGCAGGGCAGGACCACCTTTAAACTGGGCTGGAGGGTGGGGCCGCAGGGCTCGGGGGCAGAGGGGCTCCTTTTCGTGGCAGCTGGACCAGGAGGGTGAGAAGCCCGTTCTTCAGCCACGTCAGCACGGCCAGCTTTGGGCAGGAAGAGCAGAGATGAGAGGTCCAGCTCTTCCTGCCCGAGGTGTTTGTCTGGGCTGGAGCAGGAGCAGAGAGGAGCCTGTGGAGAGAGGAGGTGGCTGAGGCCCAGCTGCAGGGGGCACACAGGGACTCTGCTGCCCAGCAGGGCCCAGAGCTGGCAAGGCTCAGCAGCACGGGGGAGCTGCTGGCACACCTTGGCCCCGCTGGACACCTGCCCCTCAAGGCCCCAGCGAGCAGGGGGATGGCTCTGGGCAGGGTCCCTGGGCAGGAGCGGGCGCCAGGGCACGTCTGCCTTCCAAGGGCAATCTCGTCCCCGCTCCTTCTCCTCCCCACCTTGCTTTGCCTCTGCCCGTCCTGCTGGGGCTGCTCTTGGCCAGGCAGGCTCAGTTGGAGCCAGCACTGGCTCCAGTCCCAGCGGGCTCCCCAGGAGGGGCCAGCAGCTGAGAGGCCAGGACAGCACTGGACAGCAGCAGAAGCCTCAGCAGAGTTCTTTGGCCAAGGACTAACTGGCCGCTCCACAGCAGCCAGGCTGGGAATGTTCCATGGCTAGGAGCTGCCTTCAAAAGAAGCTGTTTGAGGGGGAGATCAACAAACAACTCACCGTTTTCTCACCCTCCAGTACCAGATTCCAGCACAGCACGACATAATGGCAAGCAAACCACCCAACATGCTTGCCATTATCACAATCAAACAGCCTGTTCCCCGACAGAAATCTCTTCCAGTGCTCTCCTGGACCTTGGGAGCACGTGTTGTGGCACCGGCTGCATCTGCGGGAGCAATTTGGAGCGTTAGCCCGTCCTGGGCACCCCTGCTAAGCCGACAGCGCGTTGGACACAGCCAGGATGTTCTCTGTTTCCCTCAGTGCGGGTGCCTGGAGGCTCCCAGCCCTGGGGACAGGCTGTCCCACCAAAGCAAACCCAGAAGGCCGGGAGGAGAGCCAGGGGGGAGCGGAGCTGCTTGAGCAGTCGCTCCTTTGAGGGACACGCACACAACCCATCCCTGCAGCAGGCAGTGCCAGCCTCATCCTTCCCTGCCCTGGGACAGCTCCCACAGCCCAAGGGGATGGAGTCAGGCCCTGTCAGGAGACACGTGAGCCCCTGGCCAGGGTGGGAGCCAGGGAGCGCCCTTTCTGAAGTTCCTTCAAAATTTCTTTCAGAACTTCATTTGACTCAAGGGTCTTTTTCTCTCCTGGACGTTGGCTCTTGCCTCTTGGAGGACCTGAAGGGCAAGCAGTTCCATTTGACATGAACGGATTAGAGAAAACCAGAGCTCAGCTGGTGTGGTCAGCAGGGACAGACTACTCACTCATGCCATATGAGATGGTCTTGCTCAGAGGAATCAGCAGAGGAGCTGGAAAAGTCCTCCCTGCGGACACCCCTGTAACTCAACAGGCAGAGACACTTGTGTCATCCCTGGAGCTCTGCACGGGCAGCCCTGAGGTACAGGGGGGTGAGGGGATCCCGCAGGGACAGGGCACACACGGGCAGGTCTCTGTCCTGGCCCCTGCAGAGGCGCCCGGCTGGCCCAGCTTTGGGCTCTGAGCTGGCAGCTCTCCCAGGGGGAAAAGCCACGACGTACCCACACGACCTTCCGGAGGCTCAGCCCTGGGCCCCACTCCAGGTTCCTGCTCACCGTCACCCCCAGGCTTGGCTGCAAAGAAGGGCAGGACAGAAGAGCTCCCGTGACCCAGTTCCAGACTCTCCCTCAGGCCGGAGGGGCAGGGAGTGCAACTGGGCAACGGGATCCCTGCAGGGCCCTCATCTCTGCCCTCCCCTCAGGAGCAGGGGCAGAGCTCCCACGGGCCAGCAGTGGCCCCTCGCTGGGACCAAAGGAGCCCCACACAGAGCTGTCAGGGCACCAGGGACTCCCTGGAGCTGCCCCAGCTCCAAACTCAGCCCCAGCGAGGGCCATGGCTTGGCAGCCGCAGCGGGAGCACCTCCGGCTCCGAGGGGCCGGCAAAGGAGCCGCGCCAGGCACAGCCCCCGGGCACAGCCCTGGACCCGGCCCCTTCCCTCTCTGCCCTTCTCCGTGTCGACACGGAGGGAGCAACTGGCATTTCCAGGGAAAGAAGATTAAAAGTTCTCCCTGACAGGGATTCTGTGGGATCCCTCTTGGGCCTGAGCAAGGAGTCGGCCATGATTGCCACAATCCAGCAACCTTGAGAGGGTCTTAAGGAAAATGGCACATGAATGAGCTCTTGCCACATTGACAGGGATTATTCTGTCAGGAAAGGGACACTGAGAATTTGCCTCCAGGTTGCCCCAGGAAATTCACTTCATCATTCAGCAGGATTTCCAGATAATCCAAGTCATGATTCCTGTCTAGAAGCAAACAGGGATGAACTGTTTCCATGGCATGCTGGGATCCCCTCCTGCCTCGGAGAACTGTGGCACTGCAGGGGCTCGGGGAGCCCCGTGGGGGCCAGATGTCAATGGACATGGCCAGAGCTGCAGAGGGGCCTGGGCAGCTCTGGGCTGGCTCCAGGCCGCTCTGCACACTCGTTCCAGGCCCTGTGCAACATCCCTGGGGGAGCAGCTGGAGCAGCCAAGGGCCCCTCGGGGCTCTCTCAGGAGTGCAGAGCAAACCCTCACTGAACCCACATCGTGACGGGCCCGAGCGGGCACTGGGGGAAGAGCTGCTGCCACACAGCCACCCCGATGGCCGACACCGGCTGACCACGCCACAGCAATTACCCCGTGTGCCCGTGCCTGGCATCGCCTCCCTGCCCTCAGCAGAGCCTGGCACGGAGCCACTGCTTCCTTTGGGGAACGCCGCCTGCCACAGAGCCCCTTGGTCCATCTCTGGGGAAAGCAAGAGGGACAACTGGATCAGAGGGAGCTGTTCTCCATAAGGGAAGTGGCATCTTCAGGAGGCAATGCTTATAAAAGACATGGGAAAGGTCCAGGGAAACAGCCAGGCTTTTGGGGCTGGGTCAGGGCACTCCCTCCTCCAAACAGCCGCCACACCGGAGCTGCCGGGAGACCAGACCAGGCAATTGCAGGGGATCTCCTGGTCTGCAGGGCCCGTGGTGCATTTGGGGCACAGGGTCAGGGCATGCTCAAGGCTTTCCTGCAGAGGCTGGGGAGAAGCTGCAGCCAGGCCAGGCGGGGAATCAGCCCCACAAGGCGGGAAAGCAGCAGCGGGGCAGCGAGGCTGCGATGGATCCCTTCCCGCTGTGCAGCCACTGCCTGTCCACACGTGGATCTAAAGCCTCGGCTGATGGGTCTCACGGCTCAGGCTGAGGAAACAGACCCACCTCGCCCTTTCTGAAGTTCCTTCATAATTTCTTTCAGAACTTCATTTGACTCATGGGTCTTTTTCTCTCCTGGACGTTGGCTCTTGCCTCTTGGAGGACCTGAATGGCAAGCAGTTCCATTTGACATGAACAGATTAGAGAAAACCAGAGCTCAGCCTGTGAGGTCAGCAGGGACAGACTACTCACCCCTGCCATGTGAGGCGGGTTTGGGCGGAGCAACCAGAAGAGGAGCTGGAAAAGTCCTCCCTGCAGACACCCCTGTAACTCAACAGCCCAAGAAGTTTCTGTCATCTGGCTCTTGCCATGTTGTCAAATATTTTTCTTTGAGGTGACATTGAGAACTTACTTGCAGCAGGCTGCAAGGGCCCCAAAACTTTACGCAGCCAATCCAATGGAGAAGCATTCCCAGTGTTCTCATCTAGAAGCAAACAGAGATGGGAACTGTTTCCATGGCATGCTGGGATCCCCTCCTGCCTCAGAGAACTGTGGCACTGCAGGGGCTCGGGGAGCCCCGTGGGGGCCAGATGTCAATGGACATGGCCAGAGCTGCAGAGGGGCCTGGGCAGCTCTGGGCTGGCTCCTGGCCGCTCTGCATACTCGTTCCAGGCCCTGTGCAACATCCCTGGGGGAGCAGCTGGAGCAGCCAAGGGCCCCTCGGGGGTGTCTCCTGCACTCAGGAAACCCTGGCTAAAGCCCTGGGGAAGACTGCAGCAGGCAGTGCCAGCCCCATCCCTCCCTGCCCCGGGACAGCTCCCACAGCCCAAGGGGACTGAGTCAGGCCCTGTCAGGAGACACGTGAGCCCCTGCCCAGGGTGGGAGCCAGGGAGCGCTCCGGCCCTCGGCTCGCGGGAGGGATCCCGCTCTGGGCTGCTCTGGTGCCTTGGGCCTCTCGAGACTCAGGGCCAGCTCTGGGAGCAGCTGCAGCGGGAGGGACCTTGGGACCAGAGTCCCGTTTCCCAGGGGCTGCAGAACATGCTCCAGATGCCTCCAACCTGTCGTGCTTTCAGCTTTGGCTGCTGCCGTGACGGGCCCGAGCGGGCACTGGGGGAAGAGCTGCTGCCACACAGCCACCCCGATGGCCGACACCGGCTGACCACGCCACAGCAATTACCCCGTGTGCCCGTGCCTGGCATCGCCTCCCTGCCCTCAGCAGAGCCTGGCACGGAGCCACTGCTTCCTTCAGGGAACATTAACTTCTGAACAGCCCCTTGGTCCATCTCTGGGGAAAGCAAGAGGGACACCTGGATCAGATGGGACCTCCGTTAAGGAGGTGGCATCTTCACGATACAAGGGATCTCCTGCTTTGCAAGGCCCGTGGTGCATTTGGGGCACAGGGTCAGGGGATGCTCAAGGCCTTCCTGCAGAGGCTGGGGAGAAGCTGCAGCCAGGCCAGGCGGGGAATCAGCCCCACAAGGCGGGAAAGCAGCAGCGGGGCAGCGAGGCTGCGATGGATCCCTTCCCGCTATGCAGCCACTGCCTGTCCACACTGGGCTCAGGATGAGGAAACAGATCCACCTCGCCCTTTCTGAGGTTCCTTCATAATTTCTTTCAGAACTTCATTTGACTCACGAGTCTTTTTCTCTCCTGGACATTGGCTCTTGCCTCTTGGAAGACCTGAATGGCAAGCAGTTCCATTTGACATGAACGGATTAGAGAAAACCAGAGCTCAGGCTGTGAGATCAGCAGGGACAGACTACTCACCTGTGCCATGTGAGAGGAGTTTGGGCCGAGGAACTAGAAGAGGAGCTGGAAAAGTCCTCCCTGCAGACACCCCTGTAACTCAACAGCCAAAGAAGCTTCTGTCATCTGGCTCTTGCCATGTTGTCAAATATTTTTCTTTGAGGAGTCATTGAAAACTTACCTGCAGGAGGCTGCAAGGGCTGCAAAACTTTACGCAGCCAGTCTAATGGGGAAGCATTCCCAGTGTTCTCATCTAGAACAGAGATGGGAACTGTTTCCATGGCATGCTAGGATCCCCTCCTGCCTCAGAGAACTGTGGCACTGCAGGGGCTCGGGGAGCCCCGTGGGGGCCAGATGTCAATGGACATGGCCAGAGCTGCAGAGGGGCCTGGGCAGCTCTGGGCTGGCTCCTGGCCGCTCTGCACACTCGTTCCAGGCCCTGTGCAACATCCCTGGGGGAGCGGCTGGAGCTGCCAAGGGCCCCTTGGGGCTCTCTCCGCACCCAGGAAACCCTGGCTAAAGCCCTGGGGGAAACCATCCCCGACGCTTCCCGGGGAGAAGAGCCCGCTGGCCGGGAAAGGTGCCCCAGGCCGCCGGCTCACCTGCTCCCCGCGCTGGCACCGGAGCAGCCTGGGCAGCCCTGGCGTGCAGGGCCACTGCCAGGAGGAGGGGGAGGAAGAGGCGGAGAGCAAGGGCCATGGCCCCTCGCCCTCACACCGTCCGGCAGCTACTGCTGCCGCCGCTGTCCTGACACCCCTGTCCTGACACCGCTGTCCTGACACTGCTGTCCTGAAACCGCTGCTGTACAATCTCTGTCCAGTAATCACTGTCCAGTAATCACTGTCCAGTAATCACTGTCCAAACGCCACCAAATCTGACACTGCTGCCGCCGCCGCTGCTGCCGCAACAGTTGCAGTCAGGGACTGAGTGGTCGGTCATTGTGGTGCTGTGGGACCACGGGGCTCTGTGACCTCACAGCCCTGCTGTGACCTCACTGTCTGGGTGGGATTGTGAGGATAGAAAAGGCTTGCAGAAGATTTTGTTATGAGGAGACAGTTAGGTCCTTAGGAAGGCTTTTCTGCGTAAAAGGAATATGACAGAATGAATTACGGACTCCTGATTTAATGGACAGAAATTGCTTTATTGCCCATGATCTAGGGGTTTTATCTCATTCACTCTCAGCTGGGAGTGGTTAAGCAAATTAAGACAGAACACAGCTGCAAGTCACACATCCATCACTCTCTCAGGCTGGCCCATCATGCACATCACACACACCACACACACAGACCCTGGAGTTTCAAGTTACCCCTCTTCACATCCCCGCATGGTGAATCGCAAACCGGACAGTTCAGCTCTCCCTAGGCAGTAAATCATGGCTTAGATAAAACAACACAAGATCATCTGAACATTCTTCAGGCCCTTCTCACACTTGGCTGCTAAAAAGGAACACCTTTCTCAAAGGCAGTTTGGCTGCTTTCTCCCTCCCCCCATTACCAGACAAGTCCTCAGCCTCTCTGGCTGGAACGGGAGCACAGAGAGAACGCTTACAGACACGCTACAGGGCCAGAGAGAGACGGGGGGGCAGCGATAATAGAGAAGCCTGGAAGAGATCAGTGACTTTCTCAGGCCCAGTGCTCTTGTAGCTGGTGCAGAATTTCCTTTGTATGCTTTTGAATGTTCTTGTCTTCAAAACGAACCTTTTTGAATTCTTTCCACTGCCTTGGCATTTTTGGGGGATACCTGCATGTATGTTACTTTACAGGGATTGTGTGGGGATGGATCTCAGGAGCTGCCCTCCCAGCCAGGGGAGCACATCCCGCCACACAGCTCTGTCCAGTCTACTTGTTGGCACGAGAACTGATTTGTATGACATTGCACAAGTGAGACGTTTCATGGCTCTACTGCAATATCAATGCCAGCTCCAACATTCACCTCCTGTCGGTGATTCCCGCTCTTGCCGGCAGCACCTGCCAGCTCTTCCCCCGCCACGCCGACACCGAGTGGGTGCTGTGCACTCAGGGCTGGGGGGTGGCCCATATTGAAACAGGGAAGGACTTGATGCCGTAATTCCTAAAAATAAGCCAAGGCAGGCAATCAGGGCAGCTGCAGCAACGCCAGCACCGTGGGCCTGTGATCCCTCCCTGCCTGCTCCATCCATGGGATGGCACCTTGGTACCAGCACAAGGGTTAGCCAACAGCAGCAAGGAATTCATCCATTGCAGACTGGACTGCCACGACATTAAAGGAAAAAGGCTGGGTGTCCCTCTATTGCAACTGAGGCTCCCAGTTCCCTTGGCGGTCGCAATAGCATTTGCATTCCGGCAGCCATGGGCTTCCAGTGACTGGAACGGAGAAATGCCATCCTTGGAAAGAGAGAACAAGCTCTACTGCAGGCAAAGGGATGTATTAAACACCAGCAGTGAACATGGAACTCTTTATTTGGGAGAGCACTTTCTGTTCCCACTCCCTCTGCCCTAAGAACTGAGCAGTGTCCACTGTCACTTTATCCCTTGCTGACTTGAGACAGCTTTGGATGCAAGTACTTGGAATTGTAACATCTGTCCGAGTATCTCAGCTATGACAACAGTGAATAAGAAGCCCCTTTTTGGTATGTGATGACATTGGCTCTGCAGGTGAATAAACTGAGGGCAGTTACTGTAAAATGCCTGCACAACCACCCCTGCACATCACAGGCCACAGGAGGGTGGAGCTAAGGTGTGTTACTCCCTGTCAAGATATTGGTTTTGAGGGGAAAAAACCCCCAGGATCAGCCACTCTTCCCGGGGAGAAGCGTTGAAAGTCTCTGCCCCTCAAGACCTTCCCAGCTTGTGGGCCATGGTCACTGCCATCTAAGGCGTGGCCTCGGAACTAACAGTGCCAGGCTCCCGCTGGTGTGAGAAGCCACGGGCTCAGCTGTCCCCCCGCAGTGCCTCCTGTGCCCTGGCGAAGCGCCGGGGCTGTAGGTGTGTGCTGGGCTCCAGCTCAGCGAGGAGGCCCCTTGTTGTGTCTCCCCCCGGCTCGTCAGGCTGCCCCTTGGCCCCTTGGCCCCGCGGGTCCCTGGCCCGGCCAGACTGTCCCAGGAAGGGCCCTACTCGGCCCCAGACCAGAGAGCCTGGGGCTCAGCCCTCTGCAAACGTCACGGGGCTCCCTAAGCACCTGCACACCACAAAAGAGGCCCCAGAACCCCTGAGAACCTCATGAGGAGTGACAGCCCCCTACATGGCTTATGAAGGATTCCAAACACCCTGCCCTCTTTAGAGGAAAATCCAATGCCCCCACCATGTTCCTCATCCCAGTCCTCAGCTCCCTGCAAGTCTTATGGGGGACCTCAGACCCCTGCACACAATAGAAGACAGCCCAAAATATGCCTGGGTGCCTCCTCAGGGACACCAGTCTCATCTTATGGGGGACTCCAAATTCCCTCCTGCCATATGGGGACCCCCAGCCCAGCAACACCGAATGTTTTGACCTGGGAAGTTGAGTGTGTGGTTGCCCCTGGATTGTTGGTGCTCTCTAGAGCTGTTCTGCAGCAAATCCTTCCATGAAGGGCTTCTGTATGGAGCACAGTCCAGTGCCATTCCTTATTTTTCCAAGGCAAGCCACTACTGAAAACCCTGGCAAATGTGTTCTGCAAATTTGTCAGGTCCCAGGGTGTTACCCTGGCTGCCCTCTCAATGCTCCATTCAAGCAGTGGGTGATCACAGCTGAGTTACTCCCCAGGCAGTCAAAGCCTTGAACAGGGGACTCAGCACCCAGGATTGGTGATTACCCATCAGTTAGGTCCCATCAAGTGCTTGTTAATTAGCAATAACTTCTGCTTTGCCTCTAGATATTGTTTGTCAGGCTGTGGCCCTGAAAATGCTCTTGATGGCTTCCCTCTTTTCCTGGGCATCCTATTTGAGAGGCCCAGGCCCAGATGGTCCCACTGCAGTAAAGGTGCCCTCAGCCCAAGGTCCCTCACCACGGGCTCCCCCAGCCCCAGCCTGGCTCCTGCCTGCCCACACCGTGGGCATCCACGGCTGTGCCCGGGCACGGAGCTCAGCCAGGGCTGATGGTACCACACAAACACTGGTGTGCCAGCTCTGTCCTTTTTTATTTGTACAGAAGAGTTGACCCTGGAAGTTCACACTTGGAGTTCTGTTGAGCACTTCCAACTCATTTCCCTGGGGTTGAACCATCGGTCGTGGATGGAGGACTTAGCCTGCGGGCTCAAAACTGCTCAGGGGTGGATGTGCCACTAAAAGCTGGTCAGACTCAGAGCTGCTGCTCCAGCTCTTCCGGCTGTAGACATCTTGGGACCAGCCACCAGCTTTCAGCTTTTCTTTAAGGATGTGCCTGTGAAGAGAGGAGGTGGCTGAGGCCCAGCTGCAGGGGGCACACAGGGACTCTGCTGCCCAGCAGGGCCCAGAGCTGGCAAGGCTCAGCAGCACGGGGGAGCTGCTGGCACACCTTGGCCCCGCTGGACACCTGCCCCTCAAGGCCCCAGCGAGCAGGGGGATGGCTCTGGGCAGGGTCCCTGGGCAGGAGCGGGCGCCAGGGCACGTCTGCCTTCCAAGGGCAATCTCGTCCCCGCTCCTTCTCCTCCCCACCTTGCTTTGCCTCTGCCCGTCCTGCTGGGGCTGCTCTTGGCCAGGCAGGCTCAGTTGGAGCCAGCACTGGCTCCAGTCCCAGCGGGCTCCCCAGGAGGGGCCAGCAGCTGAGAGGCCAGGACAGCACTGGACAGCAGCAGAAGCCTCAGCAGAGTTCTTTGGCCAAGGACTAACTGGCCGCTCCACAGCAGCCAGGCTGGGAATGTTCCATGGCTAGGAGCTGCCTTCAAAAGAAGCTGTTTGAGGGGGAGATCAACAAACAACTCACCGTTTTCTCACCCTCCAGTACCAGATTCCAGCACAGCACAACATGATGGCAAGCTGCCCACCCAACATGCTTGCCATTATCACACTCAAACAGTGTGTTCCTCGACAGAAATCTCTCCCAGTGCTCTCCTGGATCTTGGCACGTGTTGTGGCACCGGCTGCATCTGCGGGAGCAATTTGGAGCGTTAGCCCGTCCTGGGCACCCCTGCTAAGCCGACAGCGCGTTGGACACAGCCAGGATGTTCTCTGTTTCCCTCAGTGCGGGTGCCTGGAGGCTCCCAGCCCTGGGGACAGGCTGTGCCACCAAAGCAAACCCAGAAGGCCGGGAGGAGAGCCCGGGGGGAGCGGAGCTGCTTGAGCAGTCGCTCCTTTGAGGGACACGCACACAACCCATCCCTGCAGCAGGCAGTGCCAGCCCTGACACTCCCATGCCCCTCACTGACAGCCCTCAGCAAGACTGCTCAGTACCCAATTCCACTGTGTCTGCTTAGGATAATTTATCTGTTCTGTTATGGTCTTCTTGCCATGATGGGCCCGAGCGGGCACTGGGGGAAGAGCTGCTGCCACACAGCCACCCCGATGGCCGACACCGGCTGACCACGCCACAGCAATTACCCCGTGTGCCCGTGCCTGGCATCGCCTCCCTGCCCTCAGCAGAGCCTGGCACGGAGCCACTGCTTCCTTTGGGGAGCACTGACTTCTGAACAGCCCCTTGGTCCATCTCTGGGGAAAGCAAGAGAGACAACTGGATCAGTTGGAACCATTCCACATAAGGGAGGTGGCATCTTCAGGAGGAAATACTTAAAACAGACATGGAAAAGGTTCATGAAAATGGATGATGTTTTCCCACTGGGTCAGGGCACTCCCTCCTCCAAACAGCCACCACACCGGAGCTGCCGGGAGACCAGACCAGGCAATTGCAGGGGATCTCCTGGTCTGCAGGGCCCGTGGTGCATTTGGGGCACAGGGTCAGGGCATGCTCAAGGCCTTCCTGCAGAGGCTGGGGAGAAGCTGCAGCCAGGCCAGGCGGGGAATCAGCCCCACAAGGCGGGAAAGCAGCAGCGGGGCAGCGAGGCTGCGATGGATCCCTTCCCGCTGTGCAGCCACTGCCTGTCCACACGTGGATCTAAAGCCCCAGGCTGATGGGTCTCACGGCTCAGGCTGAGGGAAAGAAACCCACTGTGCCCTCCCTGCAGTTCATTCAGTACTTGGTCCAGAAGATCCAATGCCTTCTGGGATAGTTTGTCTCATGGAGGTTGATGCCTGTGTCTTGGAGCATCTTAATAGAAAGTAGTTCTATTTGACAAGAACGGATTAGAGAAAACCAGAGCTCGGCCTGTGAAGTCAGCAGAGACAGACTACTCACCCCTGCCATGTGAGCTGGGCTTGTGCAGAGGAATAAGCAAAGGAGCTGGAAAAGTCCTCCCTGCAGACACCCCTGTAACTCAACAGTCAGAGAAGCTTCTGTCATCTGGCTCTTGCCATGTTGTCAATTATTAGTCTTTGAGCACACATTGAGAATTACCTGCAGGAGACCCCGAGGGACCCAAAGTATCTTCCATCCAAGCTGCTGGAGAAGCATTCCTAGTGTCCTCAGCTAGAAGCAAACAGGGATGAACTGTTTCCATGGCATGCTGGGATCCCCTCCTGCCTCGGAGAACTGTGGCACTGCAGGGGCTCGGGGAGCCCCGTGGGGGCCAGATGTCAATGGACATGGCCAGAGCTGCAGAGGGGCCTGGGCAGCTCTGGGCTGGCTCCTGGCCGCTCTGCACACTCGTTCCAGGCCCTGTGCAACATCCCTGGGGGAGCGGCTGGAGGAGCCAAGGGCCCCTCGGGGTGTCTCCTGCACTCAGGAAACCCTGGCTAAAGCCCTGGGGAAGACTGCAGCAGGCAGTGCCAGCCCCATCCCTCCCTGCCCCAGGACAGCTCTCACAGCCCAAGTCAGGCTCTCTCAGGAGACACGTGGAGGCTTGTTCTCACCATCTGCCTTTTCCCCAGAAAGGACAGCCATCAGAGCTCTTTCCAAAAACCTCAGGATAAATCAAAGTCTCTAACAATATCTTTAATATTAGAAAGCAGATATTACTCCCTTACAGTTCTGGATGCACATGGGGTCACTCCCCCAAAAACACACAGGCACTTTTGAAATATTTCACGATTAATAGATTTTAGCAAACAAAGAAATTAATGTTCATAGGCTATAAATTACATAAATCTTTCTATTATTAGTATTCTATCTTCTATTCGTTATTGATTTCTTGCTTGTCATGGTAATTAGTCCAAATTTTCAGTCCTCTTATTATCTTTTTGATAGGCAGAGAAGGTTTCTGAACGCTTGCTGAATTGTCTTTGATTGGAACTGTTTAACTGTCTTTGATGGAACTGTTCCCTGCCAGGGAGGTGGCATCTTCAGGAGGTAATGCTTATAAAAGACATGGGAAAGGTCCAGGGAAACAGCCAGGCTTTTGGGGCTGGGTCAGGGCACTCCCTCCTCCAAACAGCCGCCACACCGGAGCTGCCGGGAGACCAGACCAGGCAATTGCAGGGGATCTCCTGGTCTGCAGGGCCCGTGGTGCATTTGGGGCACAGGGTCAGGGGATGCTCAAGGCCTTCCTGCAGAGGCTGGGGAGAAGCTGCAGCCAGGCCAGGCAGGGAATCAGCCCCACAAGGCGGGAAAGCAGCAGCGGGGCAGCGAGGCTGCGATGGATCCCTTCCCGCTGTGCAGCCACTGCCTGTCCACACGTGGATCTAAAGCCCCCAGCTGATGAGTGTCATGGCTCAGGATGAGGAAACAGACCCACCTCTCCGTCTCTCCAGTTCATTCAGCATTTGGTCCAGAAGATCCTGTGCCTTCTGAGGTGGTTTGTCTCCTGGAGGTTGATTCCTGCCTCTTGGAGGACCTGAATGGGAAGCAGTTCCATTTGACATGAATGGATTACAGAAAACCAGAGCTCAGCCTGTGAGGTCAGCAGAGACAGACTACTCACCCCTGTGATGTGAGCTGGACCACCGTGGAGCAACCAGCCCAGGAGCTGGAAAAGTCCTCCCTGCGGACACCCCTGTAACTCAACAGTCAGAGGAGATTCTGTCACCTGGCTCTTGCCATGTTGTCAATTATTAGTCTTTGAGCACACATTGAGAATTACCTGCAGGAGACCCCAAGGGACCCAAAGTATCTTCCATCCAAGCTGCTGGAGAAGCATTCCCAGTGTCCTCATCTAGAAGCAAACAGGGATGAACTGTTTCCATGGCATGCTGGGATCCCCTCCTGCCTCAGAGAACTGTGGCACTGCAGGGGCTCGGGGAGCCCCGTGGGGGCCAGATGTCAATGGACATGGCCAGAGCTGCAGAGGGGCCTGGGCAGCTCTGGGCTGGCTCCTGGCCGCTCTGCACACTCGTTCCAGGCCCTGTGCAACATCCCTGGGGGAGCGGCTGGAGCTGCCAAGGGCCCCTCGGGGGTGTCTCCTGCACTCAGGAAACCCTGGCTAAAGCCCTGGGGAAGACTGCAGCAGGCAGTGCCAGCCCCATCCCTCCCTGCCCCGGGACAGCTCCCACAGCCCAAGGGGACAGAGTCAGGCCCTGTCAGGAGACACGTGAGCCCCTGCCCAGGGTGGGAGCCAGGGAGCGCTCCGGCCCTCGGCTCGCGGGAGGGATCCCGCTCTGGGCTGCTCTGGTGCCTTGGGCCTCTCGACACTCAGGGCCAGCTCTGGGAGCAGCTGCAGCGGGAGGGACCTTGGGGACATGAAAGCAGCAGCGGGGCAGCGAGGCTGCGATGGATCCCTTCCCGCTGTGCAGCCACTGCCTGTCCATACACGGATCTAAAGCCCCCAGCTGATGGGTCTCATGGCTCAGGATGAGGAAACAGACCCACCTCTTCGTCTCTGCAATTTACTCAGCATTTGGTCCAGAAGTTCCAGTGCCTCCTGGGATGGTTTGTCTCCTGGAGATCGGTTCCTGCCTCTTGGAGGACCTGAATGGGAAGTAGTTCCATTTGACATGAATGGATTAGAGAAAACCAGAGCACAGCCTGTGAGGTCAGCAAGGACAGACTTCTTACCCCTACGATGTGAGCCAGCTTTGTGTGGAGGAACCAGCCCAGAAGCTGGAAAAGTCCTCCCTGCGGACACTCCTGTAACTCAACAGCCAAAGAAACTTCTGTCATCTGGCTCTTGCCATGTTGTCAATGATTATTCTTTGAGCACACATTGAGAATTACCTGCAGGAGGCCCCAAGGAGTCCAAGCCACCTTCTAGCCAAGCTGCTGAAAAAGAATTCCCAGCACCCTCATCTAGAAGCAAACAGAGATGGGAACTGTTTCCATGGCATGCTGGGATCCCCTCCTGCCTTAGAGAACTGTGGAACTGCAAGGAGTTTGGGGAGCCCCGTGGGGGCCAGATGTCAATGGACATGGCCAGAGCTGCAGAGGGGAAAACCATCCCCGACGCTTCCCGGGGAGAAGAGCCCGCTGGCCGGGAAAGGTGCCCCAGGCCGCCGGCTCACCTGCTCCCCGCGCTGGCACCGGAGCAGCCTGGGCAGCCCTGGCGTGCAGGGCCACTGCCAGGAGGAGGGGGAGGAAGAGGCGGAGAGCAAGGGCCATGGCCCCTCGCCCTCACACCGTCCGGCAGCTACTGCTGCCGCCGCTGTCCTGACACCCCTGTCCTGACACCGCTGTCCTGACACCGCTGTCCTGAAACCGCTGCTGTACAATCTCTGTCCAGTAATTTTTGTCCAAACGCCGCCGCCGCCGCCGCCGCCACAGTTGTGGTCAGGGACTGAGTGGTCGGTCATTGCAGTGCTGTGGGACCACGGGGCTCTGTGACCTCACAGCCCTTCTGTGACCTCACTGTCTGGGTGGGATTGTGAGGGGACAAATCTCAGGAGCTGCCCTCCCAGCCAGGGGAGCACATCCCGCCACACAGCTCTGTCCAGTCTGCTTGTTGGCCTGAGAACTGATTTGTATGACATTGCACAAGTGAGACGTTTCATGGCTCTACTGCAATATCAATGCCAGCTCCAACATTCACCTCCTGTCGGTGATTCCCGCTCTTGCCGGCAGCACCTGCCAGCTCTTCCCCCGCCACGCCGACACCGAGTGGGTGCTGTGCACTCAGGGCTGGGGGGTGGCCCATATTGAAACAGGGAAGGACTTGATGCCGTAATTCCTAAAAATAAGCCAAGGCAGGCAATCAGGGCAGCTGCAGCAACGCCAGCACCGTGGGCCTGTGATCCCTCCCTGCCTGCTCCATCCATGGGATGGCACCTTGGTACCAGCACAAGGGTTAGCCAACAGCAGCAAGGAATTCATCCATTGCAGACTGGACTGCCACGACATTAAAGGAAAAAGGCTGGGTGTCCCTCTATTGCAGCTGAGGCTCCCAGTTCCCTTGGCGGTCACAATAGCATTTGTATTCCGGCAGCCATGGGCTTCCAGTGACTGGAACGGAGAAATGCCATCCTTGGAAAGAGAGAACAAGCTCTACTGCAGGCAAAGGGATGTATTAAACACCAGTAGTGTATGGAAAAGTTAGAGGGAATACAGATAAGAACAGCAATAGGCTGCTGGTGAAACACAAAGATTACAAGGGGTTTTCTAAATGTACCAGGGGCTGGAAAACTCTTGCTATGCTTCAATCATACTCAGCATTCAAGCAGACATTTTTCATTCTATTCCTGTAATTCAAGTCTGCCATGTATTCCTATGGCTTCCTCTGGGATAGGTCTTGAATCAGAAAGATGGGGGGGAAAACAACTCTCCTTAGTACTGGCCAGGAGCCTGCTGGCTTTGCTCCTGATTTCTAGCTAAGTGACCAAAGTTTGCTACACTTAGGAAAACTTACGTATGTCTGAGACCTAAATGCCAAATCTGCATTGCCATGGAGCAGGAATATCCCAAGTAAGCAGAGCATAGACCTCACCAGCTCTGCCCCAACCAAAGTTTGAGTCAAGTCTGCAGATAACTGCGAGTGGGCTGGATACAACAAAAGGGGGAACATACCTGATAGGACAGCCAGGTCCTAACATCCCCAAAGGGCAACATCTGATCACTGTGGGTGTGCACGTGCAGCCTTATCCATCTGTTCATGATTACACTTCTCCAGTTACTTGGTTTTCCTTTAGTTATTAATCTATTAACTCTAATTTCATGGCTGCTGGTACAACACATGATGTATTTCAGGGAAGATGAGGAATTACTTACTTGGTTTCTATATCCCTGGCTAAAAGCAGCAGCCAAGTGCTACTGTCTTACTAACTATGCAAGCCTTACTCCCAGCAAAGGATTACACCTGTTGTAGACTTTCAGCACTGGACACACTTTAATCTACTTCATTACCTGACAGAAGCAGATACTTCAAGTTCCTAAAGCAGATGCCATGTTAGCTTTCAATGATGTTGAGTTATTCCAGTCTTTAAAAAATGCATTTGAAAAATGCTAATGATAACAAAAGGAATATTGATATCAAGGCTTAGGCAGATTTTGTTGCAGCAGTTTTCAGTACAAGGTAATGAAACCATGAATTGAAATGAGTGAACAAAACCAAAAGACATAATTCTAAATGAAAAATTAATAATTTCCCACCACAAAGAACTTCCCTAGTGTTGAGATGAAAAATGCTTCTAATTAGAGTAACTAATTAGTGGTTGGATTGGTTCGACATCTCTGAGTATTAATCACTCAAAAGCAGCTGAAGTCAAGACTAAAGTGTTTCAGCAGGAGAATGTCCACATTTTACAGACTTCTGGAAGAGCCAAGTCCACTGGGAGAGCTTTTATTAGGGATAGACTGTGCCACCAAATGCTGATACAGAGCATTTCAAAATGTCCTCAAGTCTTTATGCAGGGAAAAAAACCCAGTGGGAACTGAAGACATCTCTGCTCCATTTCTAGCATGCAAGTAAATTTATTGACCTCGTGGAGTAAAATGTTCAGGACTGGATTGTCATAATGCCTTCAGGACATGCCTTTGAATATGAAAAAAATCCCAACCAAACCCTCACTTTTTACCTGTTAGCAGAAACTGTAAGATCTCTCTGTTCTCTCAATTCTGTATTTCAGACTAAATATTGCAATCCCCGCTGGTTTAGGGTAAACTCTCTACACTCAAGAGGCAAAGCATGGGCAGGGGATACTCATGAGTCTTCAAATTACAAAATACATTTGAATGGTCTGTCTGCAGAGATACTTGTGCCATATTTCACCATACTTCAAATCTTATTAACCTAAATATCAACTAAATCAAAATGACGTATTTTTTTTCTACATCATACTGAATATTTTGTACCCCTCCTCATTTATCTGATGGCTGGGATTGACTTCCTTACTGCAGCACTCTGGCCAAGGCAGCCCTCCAGCAACGCTCCCTGCAGGCAGCAGAGCCTGCACACCACCAAACACGAGCCCTTGGATTTACTGCTGCCTCTCTTGCAACCTTTGTGAGCAGGACTTCTGGAAAATAACCTTTCATAACTGCTGCTTCCAGGCGATTCTTGCTACTGGCAGTGCCTGAGCAGACTGCAGCAGTTAGGTGGTACTTCAGTGCTGAATGTTTTACTCGCTCAGGCGTCTTTTCTGGGGTCTTCAAACCCCACCTCGTGACCCACTGTGGAAGTGCAGGAGCCACCGAGCGCTTCTCGCCTGTACCTGGCACACACCCGGCAGAAGTTTCTCACCCTGTAGCATCTGCATTCGTCAGAAAACGAGTCAAATTACACCTGACAGGAAAGATTAACACGTAATTTAGCACCCGGACCGAGTTATTTCATAGAGCTTCACCTGCACAAGGATAAAAACTGCATTGTAGCTGTTGAGGCACCATGATTTAGTTCGTTCAACGTGCAAAGCGTCTGCCTTATCCAGTCAGTAGCTGGGTCATTGTTTGATTTGCTCGTTGCTCTCATGAGCACTAAGGCACAAGTTCCCTTCTTGAATTTGTGAGAAAAATTACTATTTTGAAGTAAGACAGGACACCAGACACACAAGAACCTCGTCATTCCAACTCTATAAACTTTTACAAAATCATTATGAACTGACGAATCTTTATTTCAAACATTTCTCAAAAGAAAACAGAAAAGTCTGACAAGACTAATCTGTACATTCACACATTTTTATTTATTTATTTAGATATTTTATTTTATTCACAAGTTCCCAAAAATCTTATGAAATTAAGAGACACAGAAAACAAATGCTGTGTTTGAAGTTTGATTTTAAACACATTTCTGTCCTCGAGCTTCCTGTTACTCCTGAAGACTGTGATATTGCAGACACACTAACCAGCTGAAGGACCACTCCTCCTCCTCTGAAAGGCTCTGATACTCCTTACAGACCCTCCCAAAACCTTAAAAAAACCAATCAGAAATATAACCAGAAAAGGTATTTTGATCAAGTAACAAGGCACTAACATAACACTTCCAGGTCAGATTGCTGAAGGAAAAGAGGATAGCCCCCAAATGCAGAGGCAGAGAGAAAAATACTGACAAACTTTGTCAAAAACACATTAATTCAAGACAGAGCCTCAGCAAAAAACTGGAGCTTTTTTTTTTTTGGCAATTTCCAGTGCCAAGCAGCAAAGTCAGTGACTTGGAAAGTGGAATCACTAACAAGGGTGCTGGATGGAAAAGACACTTCCCCCCCATCGAGGAGCAGAACAAACTCATTCCTTCAGCAGCTCACGGGGGTTGCAGCGAAGGGAGCTGGGCTGGTTCAGTCCGCAGGAGGCTCGCAGGGACCCCATCGCTCTCCAGCTGACAGGAGGGGGCAGGCGCTGGGACCGGTCTCCTCTGCCGCGCCCGCAGCGAGAGGACGAGGCGAAATGGCCTTAAGCTGAGCCAGGGGAGATTCAGATTGGATACAGAAAAAATGTTCAGTGTTTGGGTGTCAGGCACTGGAAGGGCTGCCCAGGGAGGTGGTGGAGTCACTGGATCTGGCGCGGGGGGATGCGGGTTAGGGGTCCAGGAGTCACAGCGGCAGTGCGGGGTGACGGTCACACTGGGTGATCTTAAAGGTCGGACTAAGTGATCTTAAAGGTCTCCTCCACCCTTGATGCCTTCAGGGTGCTGTGCGATAGGCCACGGGGTCCCCAAAGCCCCCCCGGCCGGGCAGCGGTGCCAGTGGCACACACCCCGCGGGGCACAGCCCGGCCGGGCCCTCACGGCCCGCGCTGAGGGGGGCGGGAAGGGGCGGGCGCGGCCCGGGCGGGGCGGGCGCGGCGGCCGCCGGGGGCGCCATTACGGAACCGCCACCGAACGCGCCCGAAATAAATGGCGGAGGGGGCGGAGCCCCGCTCGCCGCTGGCCAACCAGAAGCGAGAGAGCCGCGCGGGGGCGGGACCTCAGCGTGACTCAGCCAATGGGCGCCGGAGGCGGCGGGTGATGGACGGGCGCGCGGCGGGCGGGGCGCGGTGCCCTTCCCGTGGTGCCGCGGGAGCGGCGGCGGAGCGGCCGCGACTCCATCCGGGTCCCGCGGGTCCCGGCGGCGGGGCCGCGGCGCTGCGGGGACGGTCGCGGGGTCCGGGGGGAGCGGCGGGGCCGGGGCGCGCCGGGGGGAGCGCAGAGGGCGGGGAGACCGCGCCCGGGGGCCCGCACGGGCGGGCGCGAGGCCTCGGCCCGGCCCCTCCGCCGCAGCCTCCGCCGCGGGCCCGGTTCATTGTCCTTGTTCCCCTCACCGGCGCCTGCCCCCCGTTCTCCCCCCGCTCCCCACCAGGCTCGCGGGAAGGTCCGGAAGTGCCGCCCCCGGGAGCCGCCAGCGCCAGGTACGTCACTGCCGGGCCGGCGGGACCTTGGCCGGGGGAGCCCCCCCGGTACCGGGCGGGGGGCCCGGCCCGGCCCGGCCCTGCCCGGGCGCAGAGCGGGGTGAGCCCGGGCCGGGTGGGCAGCAGGTGAGGAGCATCCCCGAGGGGAGCGCTGCGGGGCCTGGGGCCGCGGAGCGCGGCTGGAAGGGCCGTCACGGGCACCATTCCCCTGCCGGGGGCCGCGCGGTCCCACCGCGCTCCCGCGCTGTTCCCGGTGCCGGCGGTGGGTCGGGAGTGGGACTGGGACACTGCGGCCCTGCCGGGCTGGGCCCGCGGGGACACGGGCAGGGCTGGGCTGGGCCGGGCCGGCGGCTCCCCGGGGAGCCGAGGGCAGCAGCCCCGTTAATGGGTGTGCTCAGGGCTGTCTGTGTCCCTGCAGCTTCTGCCCAAGGCTCTCCTTGGCCTCTCAGCGTGGCTCTTCCCCTTGCCATGGGCAGCTTCACCCGCTGGCACTCAGGGCTGTGCTCGTGGTGACTTTATTGTGGCACAGCCCAACCAGTCTTAGATGGAAGCCCTGGAACAGCTGCCCATGGAGGGCATGGAGACATCTCCAGACTCCTCTCTGAAGTCATTCCAAACCCACCTTTACCCCTTCCTGTGGCACCTGCTCCAGGTGACCCTGCCTTGGCAGCAGGTTGGACTGGATGGTCTCCAGAGGGCCCTTCCAACCCTGATAATTCTGTGACTTGTTTCTTGTAGGACTAAAAACTCAACCTGATGATCAGGGTTGTGATAATCCTCATTTACAGATCTGCCTTTCCCACCTTGCCAGTGCTTTCTTTATCTGTACTGCTCTGCACTTCAGTTTTGTGACTCAAGTGCAAGTCTTAACTGGCAGGGAAAAATTACTGCCATTAAAAATGCACACAGGAACCCTGTTGGGATGATGCTCAGTGGTAAGAGTGGGGCAAACTTAATCCATGGCAGAATTTTTGAGAAAATCCATGTGTCCCTTCAAAAGCAATAACTTAAATAATATTTAAGAAATGGGGCATCTTTTTCCTTTTCTTCAAGCATCTCCAGCTGCCAGGGCCTCACCAAAACACATATTTGCTGGTGTGGCTTCTCTTGTCAAATTTGACCTGTTCTGTTCACAGCAACACCCAGGTGTTAAATAGTTTAAACTTAACCAAGGAGGTATTTGCAGTGGTAGTTCAAACTTGCTGCAGTCAACATGCAATAACAGGTTAATTAGGAGGATTTTTTCCCTATAATAATTAGCTTCGTGAAGAATTTTTATAAATTTATTTTATAAAGTTGCTGGTTGTAATTTTTTTCACTGAGTTCTTCTCCGAGGTTGTGCTCTGCATACCTTAAATGCCCCCTCATTGCACACAGGTCACACTGGGAAGTTATTTTACACACTAAGACTGGAGACTTGGCCAAAGGAAGCTTAGATAAAACATCAGATCACTTGCTGTGTTTTTCTCCTCCAGTGACCTGTATCCTTGTTTCACTTTCCTTTTGATGAATGTCTTCTGTATTTTCCTCTGTTAGTAGTAGTGGAAAACATCAGTTCATTTGCAAAATAGTGAAAGGCCCCCAGGACTTATAAAGGGCAATAGATGTTTAATTATGTTGCCAATTAATAACATAACACAGCAGTCTTGAAATATTTTTGTGCACTAACTTCATTGTTCTCTGAGTTTGGGTAATTACTGTAATAACATGTAAACTTTATGCAGAAAAAGCTTTCTTAGCATGTCCTAAGAGACACAAATCTAGGGAATAAATACACATTTGTGTATTATATATAAATACACATTTCTCTATCTGGAGCAGAACCAGATAACCAAAGTGATGGTTTCCTTTGAGAAGGGCACTGAGGCCTCTGTAATGTTTGAAGCTGAAGTGTACCTAAATTTATTTCTTTATTTACAAATAGCTCTGTTTATTCTGTCCCTGAACTCACAGAGGTGTACTCAAAAAAAGGGTTTGTGAAAATCTGACCGTTTCAGTGTAGTAAAATCAAAGGTGTGTAGGGAAAGATGCCAAGATTTGTGTTACCTTGGTTCTCTGTTCATATTAGAAATCATTAATTGTGCTCACATACTTTACTTTTATACAGGAGATGGGCAGTAGTGACTTGTCATTTCTTTCAGGCCATGGTTTCTGGATATTTACATTCCACCTGTAACTACATGGTTAGAAAAATAAGTGAAAATCAAACATACTAATTAAAAATGGGGCAAAACAGTAATATTTCACGTGATAATTACTTAAAGCCAGAACGCTCTCTGTTAAAGCAATTAAATGTAAGTGGGACATGGAAATACAATTCTTTTTTTTCTAAAATCTAATTGAGACACTGCATAAATACATTATTGGTGGCAATCAGTGCTATTAATCTCGCTGTTATGGGACAAAATTCCCCAACCCACCACTGTGGACACATATCCCTGTCTGGGTGTGTGGACTTTAGTGCTGCCCAAGAGCTGTGTGTGCTGAAACTGCTTGTCCTCCTTTTCCCCTCTGCACAATTTCCCAGTTCAGACCAGTATTCTGGGGTGATTTACAGTGTATTGCTCCTCAGTGGACTGGCAGGTCCAAAAAGAGCTATTAAATTTTTAATTTTTGGGGCATAAGCAGGAGTGCCTGGGCATGGGCTGGGAGTTCTTCTTTCTTGGCCTGTTTTCAGTGCAGGTGAATTTGCTCAGCACAAAGTAAAAACAAACAAACAAAACCAAACCAACTAATAAACCCCAAACCCTCTAATCTGTTTCGTTTCCCACAGGTTTTTAACTTGAAACTTTGACTTTTCTGCTCAGTTTTTATCTGCTGAACTTCTGAAACTCAATTTGAGCTTTACTAGAGTAAAATAGTCTTTTCATGTAATAAACTGCTCACAAATTTACAATTACCAAGTGATCCTTTCCCAGGAGGATGTATCTCTGTCTCCACACTGCATCTTGTAGGTGTCACTGAAGCCCAGTTTGTGTAGGAACTCTTCCTTCTAAAAATTCACTTTCAGCTTTAGGTGGTTTTTCTTCTGTGCTGCAAAGTGGACAAAATAACTGGGAGAATAAAGCATTTGTCTTGCAGGATCACACTGAGGGGAGATGATCACACTGAGAGGAGACATGACTTCTGTTCTGTGTGCAAATACACCTTTTGTTCCCTCAGCAGAGTAATGAATAAAATAATAATGCATTTGAGTTATTTTTTTCCTCTTTCACAGGTTGGACAATAGCTTAGGAGTGCTGATGTTCCACTGTGTGCTATTAAACAAAACCATGCAAATTCTTGAGACTTTTTTTTTTTTTTCTTCTTGTGCAGTTTAGGATCATTTAGGAGGTTTTAAACTTCCAGGTAGCTCAAGAAAACCAGGACAGACTTACTTCAGAGCCTGTTCAGAGTCTACTGCTTCACTTCTGGACACACATTGGGAGCAAGGCTCTGGAAAGATAAGCACGTAATTAAGGCAGAGGAAGGTACAACCCAAAACTGAATATAGAAGAGGAAAAATTTTTGGTTCATGCTAAAACTGTAGTGTCAGTCACTGTCTGATTTCTCTGAGCCTGTTTAGGGGAGAGGTGATGAGATGTGTCTGTACCACGTGGTAACACTGCAAGGGTAGCTGAGTGGAGTGAGGGGAAGCAATATCAGGGATTATTAAGTTTATATCAGTCATGTGACTCCCTCTCTGCCTGCAGCCCACACCAGTCAAACACAAAACCCAAGGAATGAGCAAATTTGAGTTATGAGTCTGCATGAAGTCATTTGGATGCTTGGCACGGCTGGAGAAGGTGGCAGGAAGTTCCTGGGATTCAGGAAGTGTGGCTTCAATGCAGGGAGTGCTCTGAAATCCAGGGGTAGAACTGTGAGGACTTGGTGTCAGTGCTGTTCCCATAAATCCTGGAGCTCCATCATGTGGTGGGAGCTGTGCAGGCTCAGCCCTGGGGGGGTGTTTGGCAGCTGGGGCTGTGTGAGGCTGTGCAGCTTCACAATTCCAGAGCCATTTTATCCCCTTTCTTTGCATTGGGATTTTAAACACGTGGCGACAGGAGAAACAGCACTAAGGAACTCAGCTTTTAACAAGGAAGGCAAATGAGCCAGGTATTTTTTTAGAGGCTTACCTCTCATCACAGCTGAGTGATTTTGCTGGAGGAGTGACCCTGAACTGCTGTGCTGCACTGGCTGTGACAGCAGCAGCACAGGGAGCTTGGCAACCCCAGGATGAGAACATCCCACATCAGGAGAGGCTGTGCCAGCAGGAGCATTTATCAGGATTCCCTGCTTCTGCCTTTGCCAGAAACCCTTGGTGCTTGCACACAGCAGGCCCCCAAGGAGACCTGGCAGGTCTCATCTGTAAAAGGATGTGGCAACTCAGGTGGTGCAGCTTGGAAAGAGTATTACAAATAATCCACAAGTTAAAAACTCCCAAAGCTGCAGGGTTAATATAAAGTAGAATGCTAATTAGCTGGACTTTGCAGGAATGCACAGTAAAGAGAAGTAAAAGCAGAAGGTAATGTGAACTCCTTCCAAAAATAAGATTTTTGACTAGAATTTGAATTCCTTTAATTATACACCCCTCATATTATTGCTCACCTTCCAATTGCTGTCATGTTAGTCTGCCTTGGGCTTGTGCCCTCCATGCACTTTGTGATCCCAAGGCAGACTAACAGGATAGCAATTGGAAGCTGAGTAATAGTAATTTTTCAAGGACATTTTTAACCTTAAGTAACAGCCCATTCAGACCTTTATTAGATGAAAGGCTCTTGTTTCAGAAAGGTGGAAGGAGGCAGATTCCTGTGGATTGAGGTGCTGCAGGTACTGAACAGGAAAATCTAGTGGTGACAGTAGAAAATGATTTAGAATTTCCAAGAATAAAATTTGATAGGGAAGTCCTGCTGTTGGTGGAAATAAAAGCTGTTTGATACATCTCAGGTTGGTTAGATCTGCAATTAAATTTTGTCTAAAGGTGATGAAATGCAGCAGATCAATTTTTAGGTTTATTACAATCCTTGTGTCCTTCAGGCTTCATTTTAAAAAGAAATCCTGAAGCAGTGCCTTACATACTTGGTGAAATTAAAACAGGTGTGGCAACACCTATTGCATTTTTCAAAATGCTTCAAACATTTTCAGTAAATCACAGAACCACGAGCTTCATCTTAAAGCTCCTTCTGGAACTACAGGTGGGACTTCACCTCGTGGAATCCCCAGGTGACCAAGGGAAGATGCTGAGTTGGTGCTCTGCAGCTCAGCTCCCTGGCCAGGCCTCATGGCAGGGACTGGGGCTTTCCAGGGATTTTGCTCAGCTGGTGAAGGTTTGGATGCAGGAACAGGGAAGTGAAAGCACTGTCACCTTCCCTGCTGATTCAGAAGGATGTGATGGGGGCCAGTGCTCCATAGGGGTTTGACTCTGGCCCAGAGCTGCTGTTGTACTTCATTCCTGGTTTGGGCACCAGGACCAAGTGTCCATGCTGAAGGATATTTTCTGGTAGATGTGTAAGTTAACAAAAGCAAATAACGGGATTTATACCAGTTAAAGCAAGATTTTAAGAGAGAATGAATTTTGTCATCAATACTTGTGTAAAGGATTCTGGAGTGAAGCATGGAGGGGGTTGAAAAGTGATTTGATTTTCTCTCAGCTCAAGGAATAACGTCATCCCTTTGGATATTAATGCACAGGATCACGTGCTGGGTGTTCTGGCAAGGACAGGAGCGTGCACGAGGGTGCTCCTCTTCTGTCAAGGCTTTGTTTGAAGAGCAGTCTGAAAACATCAGTGCATATTGGGATGAAGTACTAGTAAAACATATGTTTATAAAAACTGCTTTTCTCCAAACATTTTCAATTATCTTATGAATTACCTGGACAAAACAGTTTTCCCTCCCAGCCCTGTTTTCAAGCTGTCCCTGCTGAGGAGGGGGTTGTAAGTCACACATCTGTCTGGCAAGTATTTTCATTTCAGTGCTCTAAAAGTTTTTAATTCAAGATGATGGTGAGCTGTTTTAATGTAAAAATTGGCTTTAAGGTTACATCAGGAGCAGTTAGAGAAACCCACTTCTTTCTGATGGGGAAAACAACATGTATTTTAAGTGGCCTTTTGGTAAGGCAGTTTAACAATTAAACATCAGGAGAAAGGCCATAATCTTAATGAATTCTGTTTCTAATAATCCCTGTGCACATGACTTGATTTAATTTAAGACTAACAGAAAAAGCACAAGATAGTACTCTTAACAGTACTTGTTCTTGAGCTATTAACTGTTAGGATGGGTGAAAACATCATTCTATGTAACATAATTTAATCAAAATTATAAATATTAGGGCCTCCTCGTGATCCATGTAAATCAGCATAGCTATGGTCCTATATTTTATTATTTTTAAGTTCTGAAGAGGAAGGAATGTGTGTCTGCCTACAGTGATTCTGACAGACTTTTCTTCTGATTTCAGGTGAGAATTTACATCTGTGGAACACAACCAGTAATTTAACAGGTTTAATGACTGTAGTTGCTATGACTGCTACAACTTGCCAGCTGGCTAAAGATGAAATATATTTCAACACAAGCAATTGGTAAAATTCTGAATTTAAGGAACCTTGCCTTTAAAATAACTTTCTTGCATGAGTGGGGGGAGTGAGGGCAATGCTTTTTCTGTGATCAGGGTTATAAATGCTGTCTGCAGGTAGTCAGCTTGTGTTTCCTGGAACAACAGTCCTTCTACAGCAGCTCTGAAGATGCCTGCACTGTGGGATGAGGTAGTAGGTTGTATAGTTTTAGGGTCATACCCACAACTGGGAGATAACTATACAATCTACTGTCTTTCCTAAAGCAGCAGAAAATCAGCAATGGAAACTTCTCAATTTTAAGCTTAGTGTCAGATTCTACTGAAATACTGTACTTGTAATGCTTATGATGGGAGAAAATACTTCTGTAATAGCTGTGGGGAGTTGTGTTTAGATTCTTCTGGTTCTTGGAAAAGCTGGGTTAGCATTCTGCATTAATTTTTCTCCTCTAATGAGTGAAAAAATGAAGAATAGACTGATTCCTATGTAAGTGTGGTGGGGTTATCAAATAGAAATTCCTGATGTTGCAGTTGTTGTGGTGTTTCATGTTGCTAAGTGAAGTATCAGCCATCCCCTAGAGTGGACCTGTGGTTGGCTGGCTGAGCTCTTTGCTGAAGGCTGTGCTTCTCTGTCAGAGTGAGGTAGTAGATTGTATAGTTGTAGGGTAGTTATTTTACCCTGTTCAGGAGATAACTATACAATCTATTGCCTTCCCTGAGGAGTAAAACAAACTGCGACCCTTTTGCAGTCAGTGATGCTGTGAAAATACTCATGGAGTAAAACCAGATAAATTCAGGCTTGTAAAGGAGCTGATAAATCAGTGCCAGAATGTGCAGAATTGACAGTCATTGTGAATGGTGCAACCCCCAAATGATATATTTGACTAACATGACTTTTCTTCCAAGGTGAGTGGCACAGTGCTGGCAGGAGATGGAAAATACCCCTGTTCCTACACAGAGAGTGGAACACTCCATAGAGGGGAAATGATTCCAAGCCAGTTGGGGTTTGAATGTAAAATACAGGCAGCTCAAACTTGTACATTATGACTTAAACTGTTCTGACACCCCAATTTCTATAATGCATTAAAATTCGTGACTCCCAACTGCTTGGTAAAAGTTGGAGGGAAAACTTATAAGTCTACTTGTTTTTCTCCAACTCAATTTAATACAAAATCGAAGTGTTGGCCAATTCTGGCCAAAAGTGACCTCTCACCTTTTTGGGGCAGTGTAAACCTGTGGAGTTTGAGCATCCAAGAGCCAGAACTTTTCTCCAAGGTGGTTGTTGTCTTATAAAAAGACTTCTCAAGCTTACTGCATTCTTTTCCTCCTGCACTCCTACATGTACCCAGTCTCTGCTGCTGCACTGGTGTGCCCAGTGAGCCCCTTGCTATAGCAACAAAAAAACCATGGAAATGCTCTTTGGGATGGCAAGTTTAGGTTAGTCAGAGTGAAAATGGAGCCGTTCACGAGTGGTAAAACCGGTCAACCACTGCTTGGTAAGTGCTGACAGTGTAAACTTGAAATATGTGCCCAGGCCTAAGAGGCAGAAGACCCAAAGCAGCTGGTGAGCTAAAGCACTTCACAGAGCAGCTGCTGAGTGAGAAGAACTGCAAAAAGGAAGCATTGGGCTCCTAGGAAGAGGTAGTAGGTTGCATAGTTTTAGGGCAGGGATTTTGCTCACAAGGAGGTAACTATACAACCTGCTGCCTTTCTTAGGGCTTTATTATAACACCGGGACCAGTTTGGCTCCAGCCTACAAACCTCTGCAGCTCTGGCACGTGGAGACAAAGGACAAGGTGTTTCCAAGCATGTTGAGGCTTAATGAGACCTGTGTGTTGGCAACTTTGGTCCCAAACTGAAGTGTAGGACTGATAGCTGGAATGCAGCATGGTGGAATACTGCATTTTGGGAACATTGGGCTGGGATATCCTTGGATTGTGGTAAGTAAGAGGCTGTGTTGGGAAGCCAGCTCCTTCCAGAGGAAGCTGGAGTCCCCCTGTGAGTAGGATGGAGGTGGTATGGACTTGTGAACATTGAGATGCTGCTCCTGTGTGCTCACAAGGGAGCTGAACCACCCCTTCCTTTGGCTTGGTGCATTTCAGGTGGAAAAGCCTCCAGTTTTCCTTCCCCAAAAGAACGAGATCCCAGCTCACTTGAAAGCTGGTGCTTTCTCAGCAGGCATAGGCACTCCTAGGAAAACAAGTTCTCAGTGGTGGATTATTTGCAGTCTTGCAGAAGGGAAGTTTTCAGTTAAAAATGATGGTTTGTCTCTCATGGAGTTATTAACAATGAGTCCCTATGTTTTTGCACTACAGCAATAGTTCAGGGAACTGTGGGATACAGAGACTTTAACTGCTGAGCACCTTGTAGCAGGAATATGTTGTACCTCCACCAGCCACTATTTAAACTTTGGCAAATCAGAATCCTAGATTATAAACATGTTACCATGCTTATATTGAACATCCTGTATGAATTTAACTGTACAAGTTTGATTAAGTTAATAAAATACAGCATTTTGTGCAACTGATGGTGAATGGCCTTTACTTTATCCAAAGTAAGGGTGTGAATTTTACAGGAAGGCAGTGCCCACATAATTGAAATAAAGTCAAGACCATGTTTGGTTTGTACTGTAGTTATATAGAGTTAACTGGAATTTGTGTTAATTATTCTAATGTTAACTAAAACTTATTGAGCATTAACTTTTGTTAAAGAGCTTTGGTACAACACTGCACTGGGGGTGGGGAATTCTCATGTACAGACTCTGCTAGTTCTAGAGCTGGTTTCTGAGTGTAAGTTCAAATTGCTGCACAAAAATCTAGATTTTAGTCTTCACCAGCTGCATTCATGTAAAAAACAAGGTGCAGTTAAGTAAGAAAAACTCCAATAAATTTGATTCTAGAGTTACAAAATGCCTTAAAAGCTTTAATATACCTCACATTTTATAAGGGGCATGCTTAAAAAGATTTAAATAATTTGTGCTACCCACCCCAGCTATGATCCTCCCATTGTACCAGATGTATTTCTAAAGCCCCTGTTGTGAGAGAGAGAAACAGAACTTAGGTCCTGGATGAAAATGAGTAGCTGGTTTCTGGCACATTTGGAGTAATATGCAGGTTTTAGGGTTGATTTACCTATTTTTGCCCTATTACTGTGACAGTATTAGCTCTCAGTGCTGCTGGGTTTCTGTAACTATGCTCAGAAAACAAGAAGTGGAGAGAGCTTTTAATTTCTTATTTTCTGGATTTACATTTCTCTGAACATTCTCAGAGCCAGAGCGTTTGTTGTTAAAATCAGAGACCTTAATAGAGTCCTAAGTGTGTCTTGGGCCAAAGTACCTGAGTTTGGGGGTTAATGTCTCCACATGCTTTCAGTGTATTGGGATAAGGAAATCCTGCAGAGCTACTGCAGTATCAGTTCATTTTTTAGAACAGTTAATTAGTTCTTCCCTTTACCCAGGGGTGCTGATCCTTGATCCCCATCTTTCTCCTACTCATTCTCTTACCTGTAAATGCATTTATTTCCTCATAGTTTCCTTGTAATTGGAAGCAGCTTGATTTAAGTGATAAAGCCCAAACCAGAAAGGAATTAGGCTGTGGTTGAGCAACCTTGTCTCATCAGGTTATTTCTCACCCTGACTTACCTGTGGGCTCCACCCAGTAAATGGCATCTGCTCAGCAAGGGACAGTGTGTTTGCCTTTTTCCATGAGGGGTCCAAGGATGAGGTGACAACACGGCAAGGGTCCTTCTAATAAAGAAACTGGTTAAAGAATGCACAGCAAACAGTGCAGGAAGGTTTGCAGCAGCAGTAGAGACATGTTTACCACCCATGGTGCAGTGATTGTGTCATGGTGGTCTTGGAAACATTCCAGCGTTGCTCCAAAAATAGAATACAGCTTCAGTGCAGATCCACATCCCTGGAGAATTGTTTGTGTTCTCTGCCTTTCCATGCAGAGAGGTGTGCTCTGAAATCTCCCTGGTGGTGTGAAACCTGAGACCTGTTGGGCTTTTCCCATCCTTGTGCTTCCAGAGGGGACTCTTCGTGCTTGTGCCATGGCCACAGTAGGTGAACTTGGTGCATTAAAAATTCCCTCCCTTGTGTTGAGAGCAAGGATTGTGGCAGCCAAAAATTGCTGTTATTCTCTATTTTCCAGATTTATTCTCTAGTTTGTGCTGTGTGGAAGGTCAGAGCTCCTGGGGAAGAGCTGCCCCCAGAGGTACATCCAGCAGTTTCACCCTACCTGGAAAGGGTCTTCTCTGCTGGGGTGTCCCAGGTTGGGTGGGGGATTTGCATTCTTAACCATCCATTTTGCTTTATGCTGTGTCCAGCCTGTGAGAACAGATGCACAAAGTCATTCTTTGGCTGTTGTACAGACCAAGAGGTGTCAGCAACACCCACGGAGAATCACCATGTCCTGATCGGATTCCTTGATTGCCAGATCCAGGACGGGGGTCATTTGACATGCCATGGCACAGGCTGGGGGAGAATGGATGGAGTGGATGGAGGGCACCCTGGGGGGGAGCACTTGGGGCTGTGGGTTGATGAGAAGGATGATGATGGACGTGCCCTGGCCACGTGCAGGGACAGCCCAAAGACCCCCCGTGCCCTGGGCTGATCCACAGCGTGGGCAACGAGTGCTGGGGGGATCCTGCCCCTCTGCCCCGCTCAGGGGAGAGCCCACC
Organism: Manacus candei; assembly: GCF_025592945.1. Lineage (NCBI taxonomy): Eukaryota > Metazoa > Chordata > Aves > Passeriformes > Pipridae > Manacus > Manacus candei. The sequence continues at coordinate 2,937,687 of NW_026138084.1, forward strand.
TGCACGAGACTTCCCTGTGTCCAGCTCAGGGATCTCCAACAGCACAAGGACATGGAGCTGCTGGAACGAGTCCAGAGGAGAACACAAAGATGTTTCGAGGGCTGGAGCCCCTCTGCTCTGAGACAGGCTGGGAGAGCTGGGGGGGTTCACCTGGAGAAGGGAAGGCTCCAGGGAGACCTGAGAGCCCCTTCCAGTGCCTAAAGGGGCTCCAGGAGAGCTGGAGAGGGACTGGGGACAAGGCATGGAGGGACAGGACACAGGGAATGGCTTCCCACTGCCAGAGGGCAGGGAGAGATGGGATGTTGGATACTGGCAGTACTGGGTTAGTGGTTGGACTTGATGACTTTAAGGTCTTTTCTAACCTGAATTATTCTATGATTCTGTGACATCTTTATGCCAGAAAGCTCTTGCTGCTCTCTCCTCAGTAATAGGTGCATCCAGGTGGCTCATCCTTTTGCTTTACCAAGCAAATTATAAAATATGATATATGCAAGGGAAAAAAAAAACAATAAAAGAGACTCTCAAAAGGCAAGTCTCACCCACTCGTCAGAAGAGACCAGTGTGACAAGTTCAGCTGAGTATTGGTGCTTTCAGCTGAGACTCCCAAAAGAACTGAAGGCCCTCAATTCCAGAGACATCAATGTGTGATGTGGCCTTCAGCCCTCAAGCTGAAGTTGTGTATTTAATGTCATAGTTCTGTAAAGATGAATCCTGACAGGAACTACTGGAGGCATCAGATGTCCGTGTATGTGTTGTTGCAATATGAGAAATCAAATTTGTTCTTCCTGCAGAGATGGTTTTGGTGGAATTGGATTTTTAGACTAGTTCGTTTCAGACACTTAAAACCACTCCAGTGAAGAGGCATTGGAAAATCAGACACAGTTCTATTTCAGCCTGTTATATTAATGCAATCTGCAAAATAAAGCCATTACAAGCCATATAATGCTACTAAGGACTGTATTTTTGGAGACTGAAAAGGTCCTTTCTGAAATAGGAGAATGTTACTGAAAAAATATTCCTTTGACATTAAAACTCTCCCATATAGATGATTTCAAGCTGATTAGTTAAACCCAGCACAGCATAAAACCAGGGAGAAGGATCAAATCATTCAAGTCCCAGTTCTGTGAGGGAGTTTGCTACTCCCTGAATACATCAGCTTGTACATTACACACCCTTTAATACACTCCAGCAACTATGTGTAAATCAAAAGGAGCAAGCAGTGGAAAATCCATCCTAGCATCCCAAAACACTGTCACACGTGAAACCTGACCCACACCTGGAAGTGGCTTCTCCTGCAGGAGCTCCCTAAAACGAAGAGGGGATAAGGAAGGAAAAGCAAGAGGTGTAGTTTGAACTTCCCAACTCCTACAAAAGTAAATTTGTACATGACTAAGCTGTGAGTGATGTCGCCGGGTCCTGCTACGTAACACTCAAGTGTGTCCTGCCAAAACAAGCAGCCAAAGGCTTCCCTTGGTATTTATTTTAGAAAACAGTAAGACTGAGGCTGTTTTTAGAGCCTGATGTAACACCATGGTGATGGTTTCCTCATCAGCTGGCAGACAGTGCCCCAATTGCCTTATCAGACGTGCTGTGAGGACTGGGGTGATGCAGAGCTCCACAAACCAGTGCACCGACACACAGGACACAGCTAATTTTTCTCAGGTTAGAGCAAAAAAGACAGTGCAGACTAGTGCAGAAAACCTAAAGGTGAAACAGTTGGAGCATTAGGCATGAGAATAACTAAGGAGTGGAGAGAACTAGAATATATGAGGATCTGAAGGATGAAATTCAGGAAATGTTCTTGTTAGGATGCTGTTAAAAGGTTTCAGCTGTCACCAAAATGTGCAGTGGAATATGGAAAAGTATTGTGGAGATAGTTTAAATGGGTGAATTGCCGAGGAGCAGCTCTGGAAAGCTGTCCTTTGACAGGGACAGACATGTTTAAACCTGGTTTCAGCTGAGTCAATGGAAATCCTTCCCTTAATCTCAGGACAGGATTTCACTTTGAACCCAGAATAATTCTCCCACAGGTTATTCATAGAATCATGAATATCTCGAGCTGGAAGGGACCCACAAGGATCATCGAGTCTGACTCCTGGCCCTGCACAGACAGCCAGGAATCACACACTCCCTGATTCCCCTCTATCCCCTTCCCTTTGGTTTTTGGAGCAGCACTGGAGTCCTGTAAAATTCAGAGCCTGTTTCTGGATCCAGATGTAGCACAGCTGTACACAAAGCTTTCTACCTTCTCTGCCAGTTCATGTCACTGTTGGCTCACAGATGGATATCCCAGGTATTTTAAGGGTCCATTTAGAGGCAGCTGTGACAGGAGCCAAATCTAAGCTGCTCTTCAACAATATTTATTACTTTTAGGGTGACTACTGGGAGCGCAGGTGTTGAGGAACTAATCTCTAAAAATCAAAGTGCTGATCAGTAAATCTGATACTGAACAGGGTGTTTCACTCGGTGGACAACAGTGCTGGGCTGATCCCTGTGTAATCCCTCTCCAGCCAAACAGAGTTCCCTCCATCAAAACTGGCAACAGAAAATAATCCAATGCTGCTTTTAGGTTCGGTCCAAATTCTGTGACTGATGACAACAAAACATTTCCTGTGCATCTCTGCTCTGGAGCCAGGCTGGGAGAGCTGGGGGGGTTCACCTGGGGAAGAGAAGGCTCTGGGGAGACCTGAGAGCCCCTTCCAGGGCCTGAAGGGGCTCCAGGAGAGCTGGAGAGGGACTGGGGACAAGGGATGGAGGGACAGGATACAGGGAATGGCTTCCCACTGCCAGAGGGCAGGAAAAGATGGGATATTGGGAAGAGATTCTTCCCTGTGAGGGTGGTGAGACCCTGGCACAGGTTGCCCAGAGAAGCTGTGGCTGCCCCAGCCCTGGAAGTGTCCAAGGCCAGGCTGGACAGGGCTTGGAGCAACCTGGGCTCGTGGAAGGTGTCCCTGCCCATGATGGAGGGTTGGTTAAATCTTTAAAATCCCTTCCACACCATTCTGGGATTCTCTGATTCAAAGAGCCTTCAACAGCAAATAAAAACGTGAATTGTCAAACCACCACATTTCTTTATTCTTTTCTGTCTTTATTTTGAGGCAGACCCAGAAGCAATGAAATCTTTGTTCATCCTTGAGGCACTGTTTTTTTCTACAGTGTTTTAAAAATGGTCCTGAAAAGAAAAAAAATGTGATCAGCAACCCAAATATCAAGAGATTTCTGTGCAAGAGAGAATATTTCATGATAGGAAGACATTAGAAAACTGAGTAACTGGTACATTTTCGTGCTTTGATACAACTAGCCTGTGCCATCTCTGTTTCTAGAAGAGTTCACTACATCTGAATAGGAAAGAGTTTAGTCTTCTCAGATCACAATAGGTCTTTCCTAAGTGGAGTAGGACTCCATAAAAAACTAAGTAGAGGCCATAAATATTGAAGGCATTGCAGGATTGATTTGGGTCTTAAATTTCATTTTTAAGGGAAGAGAAAAATACAGGAACTCCTGTCTTTCCTCACCTCTTGCCCATTCCAGGCTGGAAGTGTTCCATCAGTAGGTGCAGTACAGGTAACAGACGTTAATTTTCCAGCACCAGACATGTTCATTGCTGGACAGATAAGCCATGACAAGCATTTTTCCTACAATAAAATAAGAATTAGAAAACAACACAGAATGAAATAGGACTGAAAGGGCTGGTTCTCCACGAGCTCTGTTCAGCAAAGTGGTTAAAGATGTGGAGCTCAGCACACCCGGAAAAACCCCATCGCTGCCCTTTGGCCAGAAAATCACTGAGCATCATTAAATGTGTGAGAGTTCCCTCTCAGAGCATTACCTCACACGTGACAGACAGCTGGGGGTTTATTGTGGGTTCCAAAACAGATTAAGGTGACAGGTTGCTGTGCAGAGGTGCACCTCACTATTTTCTCTGACTGATTCATGGTCAGGGAAGAGACTTCAAAACTGAAGCCGTTTCTTCCCCCCCAGAGATGACCTAATGAGACACAGTCATGAGATAAGGTTTTGCGTCAGCATCTTTTATGTAAATTCTTTTTTAGGGCTGGTAAGGGAGTGTTACAGTTGGCCACTTCATGAAGGAAAACAAACAGACAGAGTTCTATTTTTAGTCTTCTGAGAGTATAACTCACAAATGCCATTTTTCCAGAGGTGATCCGTTGAGTTTCCACATTTCTGCTCATGGTCAGCCAAGCTTTTAACACGGAATTGCATCTTAAATTCATGTGACAGTTACATACAAATCTTTCAAAGTGCTTCTGATATCTAACACAAAGTTCATAGCTTCTTTTTAACATCTTTTAGCATCTTTGAGAGCTTCATCAAAACTCCAGCTAAGCATTTTGAGAACTGCTACATACAACAAAGCAAGTAAGAAACCAAACTCTGTTTTCTCTACTGCCTAAACCAAGGTGAATATAACTGTCCCTCAGATTTTTAGATTCTTTACTGGACACATTTACTGGATCTGTTATTGCTCAGGTAGTTCGAGTGGGTATTTTCCTTGTACAGTAGTGAAATCCTAAACAAATCTATACCAGGTGTACCTGTACAACACCAGTGTTTTAGCACTGTACAACCAAACAAAAGTGATTTTGATATTTTGAGCATTGGAAGCAGCTTTACCTGCTCTCTGAAGTGTTGCTCCAGAATTCTCGTGCCGGGAAAAAAAATTAAAAAAGGATTTTAGACACACTGAAGACAATTAAAAGCATTTAACACCCCAAGGAATGGTAATGGATTGAACCTCTGTTCTGCCACTACAGCCCCAGTTCTTTGAGCCTTTGGTGTTATGCATTCAAAGAAAGTGTAAATGCAAGTGTGGGATTGTGGGAGAGTTTTCAAAACAGATCAGTGTGGTCATGGTTTATGTTCTTCTTCGTGTCCCTCTTCAAGGAAACATGAGAATAAAAGTCCCTATAGTATTCCATTGGGGGTTTTTTCACATGAAAGAGGTCATAACCGTGTACCACGCAGGGAAGGGTTGTGACACCACCATCATGGACAAAATTAGTTTGGTATTTAAAACAGTAACATCAGTCACCAGGAACCACTTCTGGCCCATAAAGATCCCACAAACTGCCCGCTGGTCAGCAGGTATGGCAGCCTGGGCTGTTCCCACCTCCCTGCTGGCAGGTAGAGGCTGCAGGAAGCTGCTCAGACTCTGAGGAACGTGTTCCCAATTTGTCTTGGCTGGTGCCTGTGCCGGTTTTCCCTTTGTGTGCGTCACTGGGCGTGCTGGATGGCATTCCTTGATACCGCCGGCGATACACCCGTGTTTGGAGATGGGTGTCATGTTCCACCTGGATGGGAAGTGTGTCCTGCTGAGGGATTGTGCTGCTCTGGTGACATTAAAGTACACTGCCAGTTCACCAGGGGAATTTGGCTAAAGGAGAGGGAGGAGGCACAGCCTCTGCTCCCAGGGACACCCAGCAGTGTCCCAGTCCCAGGACTGTGATGAATTCACAGGTGCTCAGGAGCTCAGTAAGGAGATCTCTGGTGTGAGCAAAGCCAGATCACAAGAGCAGAAGGGGTGGGTTTAGTAAGACCAATCACTGTATTGTGAACCACCTGCCCCTCACTCCCACCCCTTGGAAGGGCTGCAGGACACCTGCACCACCCTCACTTACACACTCAGTGTACAAAGAAATGAGGTTACGGGTTTTCTCCCTTATTTCCACTGTCCCTAAAGGTGCTTTACCCAAGACTTTGACTTACTCCAAAGCACGTAAAGTAAAATTGAGTGAACCTGGTGGTAGCAGCTCCCACCAAAGTGCCCAGTCTTAGCTAAAAGCAGCACTGCATGCAATTTCCCTGCTCCTACACATTTCCCTTTGGAACAGCCATTCTGGACCTGGAGCTGCCTTACTGATCCCACCAACTGGATCTACCTCAGGTGAGATGTGGTAGCTTCATTTTGCAGCAGTCTTGCAGCAGGAGCTGTGGGCAGGCTCTTTCAGCATGGCAAGGGGAGCAGCAAAGCTGGGGGCACCCCAAGTCCAGTCCTGCACTGGAGGCTGTCACAGTGCTTCCCAGCTCAGCAGCAAAGGCAAGAACTGGTCCTGGTCTGAGGTGAACCAGCTGGTGCCAGGGGCCTCACAAGGGGCAGCATGATGGAACCACCTGGTAGGGGTTTGCTCTCTCCCTTTGGTGGTTGTCCCCCATCCTGCTGTGTTGCACCATGAGGGAAGGCCATGAAACAAGCTGAGGAGCTGTGAGCCCATCTCTCTAGCACAAACACCAGTGAAAGTGGGGAAGAAACTCCCAAACAAACCCAGACCAAGCTTGTGATCCGCCTTTTTGGTGCCATCACTGGGTTTCATCCTGTTTCTGTATCCTGAGACAGGACCTGAGCTCAGACAGCTGCAGGCATTGGGTAGCATCTGCCTGCCCCAAAACCTGGTGGTTTGCACCCAAACTGGGGAGCATAGGATGTACAGACAGCCCCTGACAAGCACGTTGGCAGGAAAAGCAGAGCCCAGGTCTCCTGAGTGGTAATCCTGCCTGCTGGGCATATTCCCTTCCCCGTGGCCTCTGGGCCATGCAGAGCTCATGTCGAAGCCTGCACAGGTTCTATTTTTCATGTTCAGTAAAATTTGACTCAGTTTGTGCCAAAATCTCTCAGGATTCTCCCTCCCCTGTCCCCCATGAGTTATGTTTCCTTGAAAAACCACAACCCTCTCTGAGTACCTTAGAAATGCACCATAAGCACTAAGCCAACACGAGACAATAATAAATGAGGCAGAATTACATGCCAGGATGTGCTGGTGATAATGTTTTCCACTAAAGACGGGAGCAGTGAAATTTTCCAGCACAACAACAGAGGCCCTGCTCCCCCACCCCACGTGGAACACGAGCGAACTTCACCTGCCCACCCTGTGCCCGTCCAGCCCCAAACCTGCCCCACCTGCACCATCACCCGTGGGTGACACACGAAGCCACCAGTGACGGGCTTGGCCAGCCCAGCACTGGCTGACCTTTAAATCCATCTTGTCTTGTCTGCATGCCCAAGAGGAAATCACATGTGTGGCACGAGCCTGACCCAGAAATATTGCAGGGAGTAGGATATTTTGCGCGAATAAGGAAGGGCAGGGTCTGCAAGATGAATCACCACAACAATAATTATCCTGAGGAAAAACCTTGGAGGGTGGATTAACCGTGATAACTTGCCCTTTCAAGGTAACAACAATGCGAGCCGTCAGCTCTTCTCCACGGTGGGGGACAGAAAATGCTTCAGCACAAAGCATAAAAATAAAAATGATGGGAGTTCAGAAGAAGAGATTGCCCAAGGAGGCATCCTTCACTTCCCAACTGCCCCGGCTTCAGCCTGCCATTGTTATACAATGTGCCACAAGAATTGCTTCAAAAATTATTTTTAGCACACCAGCAGCTTTCAGTGAAAATAAATAAAGGGCCAGACAGTTGCTATAAAGACAGGAAATAAACTTTAGAAACTCTTTAGCTTTTGGCTAAGCAGGGCAACTGATTTACACAGTTCCTGAGCGTGCACGATAGTCTCAGATAAGATGAACTCTGACGGTTTTCTCTTTTCTTTCCTCCCATCAGCGCAGTTATAACATCACCATCAGTGCTTTGTGACTGCTCCCCACCTGGAGCAAACACCAAGGCCAGGAACCTCAGGGTGCTGCAGTCTCTGCCTGCACCTCTGGTGTGCATCTCCCATGGTTGTACCACGTGCAGCCAAAGGGTTCAGAGCCAGCAACCCCCATGAGCAGCAGCTGCAGTGCTGTGCCCATCCCAGTCCCTGGAGGCAGCTCCTGTGGCCAGGACACATCATCACAGCAGTGACCCTCTCCCTCCTCAGCCCACCCTGCTGCTTGGCTCAGGCAACAGGAGCACGAGTTCCTCCTGAGGAAGTGGGGAGAGCTCTGCTTGTGTGGCACTTGAACTGCTCAGAGGAGCTTCAAGCATCCCAAAGATGGGCAGAGCCACAGTGGAGGTGAGTGAGACAGGAAATGACCTCCCACCAGAGCGGCACCTCCAGCCCCTGCAGAGCCCCAGTGTGGGTGGGTACAGCTGCCCAGGGAGACCATGAATGACCTGCTGCTCATCCAACACCCCTGCACTGAGGGAGCAATGAGTAAAGGCCCAACTCTGTCTGCCAGTTGAAACAATATTCTACTTTTTGTTATTGAGCCAACCTTGTGTTCAGCCTTGGCTAAATGCTCTGAGCTACCATGTTGTCAAGCAGAGCAGTTGGTGGAGAGGTGACTATTTTGCTGCCTTTCAGCTGGTCAAGGGAGGGGATTGTCCCGCTCTGCACTGCCCTGGGGCGGCCTCACCTCAACATTGGGGCAGTTTGGGGGGACACAAAGGAAGGAAGGGATTGAGCCATCAGAGAGTGTCCAAAAGAGGCAACAGAGATGGGGAAGGGCCTTGATTTGAAGCCGTGTGAGGACACTGAGGGCACTTGGTGTGTTCAGCTGGAGCAGAGGAGACTGAGGGGAGACCTCAGTGCAGTTCCAATTCCTGGGCAGGGGCAGAGGAGGGGCAGGGACTGAGCTCTGCTCTGGGGGGACCAGGGACAGCAGCCAGGGAATGGCTGGAGCTGTGTCAGGGCAGGCTCAGGTTGGATCTCAGGCAAAGGTTCTTCCCCCAGAGGCTGGTTGGGCACTGCCCAGGCTCCCCAGGGCAGTGGGCACAGCCCCAAGGCTGCCAGAGCTGCAGGAGGGTTTGGATGATCCTCTGGGGCACAGGGGGTGACTCTGGGGATGGGCCTGTGCAGGGCTGAGGGTTGGACTGGATGATCCTTGTGGGTCTCTTCCAACTCAGCACATTCTGGGATTCTGTAACCAGTTATCTGCCTCAAGTCTGCTCTGAAGAGCTGAGGTGCCACAGCCTTGTCTGTGCTTCACCCCACCTGCCCCAGGGCTGGGGAAAGTGCTGGCATTCCTTCTGTGAATGCTGCCTGGAGCAGGTGCTTCCCAGGGCAAGAGCTGGAGAGAAAAACCCACCTGTGGTCACTCAAGGTCTGCACTGCCCCTGGACAGGACAGCTCTCTGCAGTGACCCCATCTGGGGCAAATAAACCCAAGTCTGGAAAGTGAAACCACGGGCAATCCATGCTCTGCTCCAGAGGCCAAGGTTGCTGCACAGGGAGCACGAGGCCTCACCTGCCCCTGCTCGTCGCTCACCAGACACGGAAGAGGCTCTGCCTTGCACGGAATCTGTGCTGGGGAGGGAGGTGCTGTCAGACTAACCCGAGGAAAGGCTCTTCCTGCTCCTCTCCCGTTCCAGCTGAACCTCTGCCAGCAGCAAACAGAGCCACGGAAAGTGAAACCACAGCACCGAGTGGGGAAGGAACCTGGAGAAGGTGCTTCTCAGGCGCTGCTCCTTCACCCGAGCTTGCAGTTACCACAGAACTCCTGTGCCCTTTGCAACCTGGGGAGTAACTTTAATAACAACAAGAAAATGAATGAAAACATTTCCCTGTCCCAATGGTATGTGGGTACCTTTCCATCTCACTGCTCCTGAGTTATAAGGAGTAACTTACCATTACTAAGCCTGTTAACAGCTTTATTTGCCTCTGCCACCTCCACTTCATTCTGAACTAGGCTGCCAACATCCTCTAATTTCTCCCCACCAGCCTCTCCTGAACATCCTGGATGTCTCCTGTTTGGAGACAGGTCCATCAGCACTTGAAGGGTGGTCTGGGGGCAAGGTGAGGTCACATTACTTAAACACCCGACTATTTTCTTTGCTTTCTTAGCTGTACACAGAGATCCCCTCTGACTGCAGGAACATCCCTCCCCTCTGTTTTTAATTTAAGGTTTAACAAAGTGATTTTCATATTTTTACATACCCAAAACATAAAAAAACCCCTTCAGCCACAGCCCTTCAGCTTGGACTTGGTCCTGCCTCCCCCAGTAACAGAACAAGAGTAAAACACCTTATCAATGTGGACAGATCAGTTTTCCCTGTGGTGGAGTTGTTTTCAGCGTGCTGTGATGTGTATTACAAAAGCCAAAGATATAAATGATCAACTGGAAGCTTGAATTAATTTTTCCTCATGTCTAAATTAGGAGGGTGAGTAATTGCTGCAGTAATCGCAGGCAGAGCCTGTTTATCAATGCCAGTGAATAATTGGCTATTAAACAATAGTGCACTTTGCCTTTGAAAATTCACAACACTCCAACAGGAAGCACAGGGCCAGTTTTATATTGGCCTGGTGATGGATGAGAGGAGTGGCAGGATTACAAAGGCAGTTTGGGGAAAAGCTTCCTGACGTGTCTCCCCCAAAAGCATCCCTGTGCCTGAAGAGTTATCCTTGCTGCAAGGATAAGCACACAGTGGGCTTAGATTACAGCATCTGAAGTCACAGGGCCAAAATAGCACAAGCTAATTCTGTAATCAATCACTCCTGATCACAGGCAGCCCCGGGCTGTGCCCCGAAACCACAGGCAGGAGCTGCCTCTTGTTTTCTGGTTTTGTACACGCGCCCGTCTGCCACTGTCTGACCTCACCCTTTGTTCATCACAGCATCTGGCCCTCTTATCTTCCTTCTGCCCTCCCATTTTCCATGCCAAGCCTATCCTCTTCCCACCATGCTCCTCATCCCTTCCTCTGACAACTCTGGATCAGATCCCTGTCCTCCCAGTGTACCACCCTCCCTGCCCAGCTCCACCAACCCCTCACTCCACCTGCTTTTCAGTGCCACCACTCCATTTCTTTCCCCTCCTGGACTCTGTGTGCTCACCCCAGGCACCCACAGCTCCTCCAGCTCCCAGGAACTCACCTGTGCTCTCTTCCAAGCCTCTTCCTTTCTCTGAGCTTTCTGGATCAGGAGCAGACATGGTGCAAATGATTGGGGATCCCTCCTCTTCCTGCTGCTTTCAAGCCCTTTCTCTTGCCCAATCTCATCCTCCTCCAGGATTCACCCAAAGCTCTTTCTTCTCCTCCCAGATTCCCCCACCCACTGTTGGTGGTGTCAGGTTCTGGTGTGACAACCCAACCAGTCTCTCATGTTGGCATCTCCATATCCTTGCTCCTTCACTTCATCCACAGCTCGTTTGACTCTCTCAGTCACTCTCAAATGGTTAATCTGCAATATTCTCCACCAACCACTGCTCTTCCTCACCTCCCTGCTGTGCAAATCCCCCCTCTGCTCACTGCTCATCCAGATAATTCAATTAGTTTTCCCCTGCTCCTCTGTTTGCAGACCTCTCCTCCCTGTCCTTTTTTTCAATTTGAAAATTGCTCATTTACTTTCAGGCTTCATTTCAGTTCCAGTCTAGACTGTTCTCCCAGAGTCTGACTGAATTTCACTTTTTCCCCCCCTAAGCTGTTAACACAGCAGCAATTCATTCTCTCCACCTCTGTACCATCACCTTCCCAACTAAGCAGCTGTAAGATCCAGCTGAATCTGAACAAGTGTATCTGCAACTCTGGCTGATGCAACTCCTGGCTCTCTTCTCCTGGCTCCCCTGTCCTCCTAGGAAATATGAGCTGACTGGTTTTGCTCACCTCTGCGGTAGGGCACTGGTCTGTTTTCCCTTCCAGTGGCATCTCCATGACATTTCACTGTCTTTCATCCTTCTTTCATCCCTTTTAATTCTAATTATCCTTAACTCTTTCTCATTTAGCCTTGAATTCTGCAATTTCCCCTTCACTAACATCCTTTAGAGTCTCCTTTCTTTAAGATGTACCAAAATGTCCTTGATTTCCCTCTTGTCCTTCCAGACTCTGGTCCCTCCCATAGCTCACTGCTGTTTGGAATATCCTGGTGTTCCTCTGGAAGTTTCTGCCCCTCACATCTTAGGGAAACTTCTCTGGTGGAGGTCTCTCATCTCTTCTTCTTACCAAGATGTCAGTCAGCCACTTCCTTTTATCTTCATTTGCTTTTAGCACAGTTGACCATGCTCCTCTCGAGCCCTTGTTCTCTGGACTCAGCCCCCTTCACCCCCAGCCCCCAGCACATTTGCTAAGCAGTTTTCAGCAGCCTTGAACAGCTCTTGGTCTCTTTTCTCCTACATCCCCTTTCCAAGGGAAAACCACCCACCAAACAAACCAAAAACCCAAACTCGCCTCCATACCCAAACTCACTGCCCACCTCTGCAGGGATGTCTCCTGTTTCACTGCTCAACTCCAGACCTGCCCTTTCTTTCCAACTAAAAAGTAAATAATAACAACAAAAGCTCTTTCTGTAGGATCAGCTCTTACTTAGATCTACTTTTAACTTGGGCTCATCCTGGCTAAAGCAAAGCTTGTGCCCATGTCTCAACAGAACCCCACTGTCCATCACTGCCACCATGACCAGGTCTGTCCACAGCCCACCACGGCCTGTGCTCTCTCTCCTAGTGCCCAGTTTATGAATCCTTCAAGAGTGGTTTAATTCTCTTGAAGTTTTTCCACACTGGGTCCTTGCAAAAGCACATCACTTCTGCAGCCACCTCTTTCCCATGCTGAGGAGTTCCTTTTTTACTGTGTCACTACCAAGAAGCCCTGGCTTGCAAAGCCCAGGGATCTGTGCAGGACTGGGGCACCTGACACAGGAAACGTGTGGACCTGTTGGAATGAGTCCAGAGGAGGCCATGGAGAAGCTCCAAGCACCTCTGCTCTGGAGCCAGCCTGGGAGATCTGGGGAGGTTCCCCTGGAGAAGAGAAGGCTCCAGGGAGACCTGAGAGCCCCTTCCAGGGCCTAAAGGGGCTCCAGGAGAGCTGGAGAGGGACTGGGGACAAGGGATGGAGGGACAGGACACAGGGAATGGCTTCCCACTGCCAGAGGGCCGGGCTAGATGGGATATTGGGAAGAGATTCTTCCCTGTGAGGATGGGGAGGCCCTGGCACAGGTTGCCCAGAGAAGCTGTGGCTGCCCCATCCCTGGAAGTGTCCAAGGCCAGGTTGGATGGGACTTGGAGCAACCTGGGCTAGTGGAAGGTGTCCCTGCCCATGGCAGGGGGTGGAATGAGATGGGCTTTAAGGTTCCTTCCAACCTAAACCATTCTGTGAGTCTGTGAAGATGGAATTATCAGAATCCTTTCCTACCACAAATCCATTACCAAATCTATAAATCCTCCCAGGAAGCTTTTCCATCTGTGCCCCCTACTTGGTTCAAGCACAGTGCTGACACCTTTGAAGTAGCCCTTACTCTCTGGTCCATAAGAAATTAATTTCACAAGAGCACAGTCTTCTGAGATGTCTAAAGGGTTTGAGTGTGCACTTGCTCCCCCCTGGCCATGGCTCCCAAAACTCCCAGGAATACTCCAGTAAAGGCTGAAATTTTTGGTGTCTTTCTGGGCTTTCCCTTCCGATGAGCAGCACAGAGAACTCCCTCCCTGACAAGGGCAGTCACTGGAACCAGACCAGCAAGAACATGACTGGAAAAGCTGTTTTAACCCAAAGCAGAAATCCAAGGTCGTGTCTGGAAGCCCCTTCCAGCTCAGAGAGCAGACACCAGATACTTTGCTTATCCTCTGTGACTACATGAGAGTCTTGGACCGAGACATAAAGCTTCTTAGAAAAATGACCAGTTTTGGCAGATGGACACTAGAACCAGTAATTAAGCTGCTGAATGTCCTCACCTGGCCATCAGAGAGATGGCCTCACCTCTGGCTGCAGTCTCAGTGACACCTGAGTGGTGTCACCACACAGGAGCTGCAGCAGGAGGGCAGCACAAAACTTCAGCTTCCTAACACCAAGTCTGTTCATGTGGCTTGACCCAGCAAGGTCTGCTGAAGCCAGTGAGGCCAGAACCACCCACAGCCACCAAACCCTTAGCCCAGACCCCCCAAGAGCCCCCAGCCCTTGTGGCCTGGTCCTGATGTGCCTCCATTTACACCTTCTCCACTACACGAAGTACATGCTCGGACTCGATCCCGACGTATTCCGTGTCGTTAGACCCCCAACAGTTTACAATTATATGTTTAATACCTTTAAAGTATTTACTCCACAATTACTCTTTGGAAATGTATAACTGGAGGGCTGTGTTACCAGGCCCATGGTAAACAGATGTGCTCCAAGTGTCTGTACAGGCAACCTTTCCAAAAACATGAATTAGCTTAGTCAAGCGTTTTCCACGAACGCATTTTTGACAGATCAGTTAATACTGTTTACATAATTTGAAACTAAATATTGAATGCAGGCCTATTTTGCCTTACATCTTGACATAAAATATATCTCTCTGTAGGTAGATAGGGAAATGTTCCCGGCTTTGCAAGGAGATAGGAAATTATTGATAAGAGCCCTGATATCTGCAATACAATACACTTTCCAAGGGTTCACAGAATTCCCCCAAAGTTCTCCTATTAGCAAAGGCTGTTTGAGCAAACTTGGCTGGAAAACAAAATCTCGTTCAGTACTTTTCCCTTTTTTTTTTTTTTTTTTGAACCTGCAGTGCTATTTTAAGACCAGTTTTATGGTTCCAGTTTAGGCAATGGCTAAAACGGAAGGGAAAAAAATGACAATATTTCATAACGTTTATGTGGCTCACTCCTGACTCTCTCTCACACCATGATATCACCGTGGCCTCGTGTGTTTTTGGTGACATCTTGACATCAGCCTTGTAAAAGTGCACCTCAAATACTTGAATAGAGGAAAAGGGAAGCTTTATTTTGGAAAAAAGACAGGGTTTGAGTTCTATCATTTTAATTATAGTTATATGGAGATATTAATCTAGTCATAGTCTCAAAATGTCTTCTGCTGATTGCCAGATTTGTAAATATGTGTTAGCCCAAGGTCAGGCCCCATCACAACAAAAAGCAGACCTGTGTCTTTCTGTGCCCTCCTCCCCATCATTCCACTTTCTCCACCCTTTCTCTCCTTCCTGCCGTGAACATGAGCTTGCTTCCCCTCATCTCCACATGATTTCCTCATGCTATTTGTTACCCCTTCCCATACACAGCTTTGTGACTCCGCCCTGCACATGGCCAGGGGATGGACACCACCCTTGTTGTCCCGGAGGCTGTTCCCACCCAGCCAGCCGTGCCCTGTGCCGGGCACATCCCCCCAGCCCGGCCGGCCCAGAGCCCACCCTGCTGCTGCAGTGACAGTGGCCAGCTCTGCCTCATCCTCCTCCTCACCCTGCTGCTGCAGTGACAGTGGCCAGCTCTGCCTCATCCTCCTCCTCACCCTGCTGCTGCAAGAACTGCCAGAGCTCAGCTTATGCCCTGACAAACCACAGGTTTTTGTCCCCAAAAGTCCCTCTGCAGCACTCCTGTGTTCAACACCAGCTGGCCACAGCTACCAGAGATGTCCCAGCTCTCTTCCCTCCACACGTGCTATTGCTGTGCCATCTCTCTTTACCTGGGGAGAACCTGATGGCTTTGGAAATACCTTCTTGGAAATACCTTCTGCAGCTTTCTGGTTCTTGCACTGCCTGGAAGACTGTCTCATATTTTCTGGATCAGATCCATGGTGCTTAAGACCTTTCTTTGGCAATGAATAATCTGCTTTGATGGTTCATCTTTTCACCTCTGTGTCCATTAATAAATGTGTAAAGGAAATGTCAGGTCTTTTTTTTTTTAAAAAAAAGGGCAAAAATAGTATTTATCTAAATGCACATTGTGATAACAAAGGAATATTATTTTTTTGCAAATGCAATATATTCCCCAGTGTGTTTGTAACACATAACTTACTTTGGAGTGGAATCAGAAAAGTCTCCCAAAGAAGCTGTGTGGGAAAACACGTAATTCAAAACAGTCTGGATGAGCAGCATCCCTGTGAACAAATAGCTGTGTTTATGCCTGTCAGGGGACCAGAGGTAAACAAAGAGAACAAAATGAGCCACTGAGAACTGGAGGTCACTGCATGTTGTGCAGTGGGCACGTGGTGACCCTCATGTTGCTTGAGGGAACAGAAGATGCAGACCAGTGGGGTTCATGTACTTAGCTCAAAATGACTGGCAAAAAGAGGTTTGTTTCTCCAGTTCTGCTACTGATGTTAAGGATTGCTGTTGGAGAGAGCAGTT
Source organism: Manacus candei (assembly GCF_025592945.1). Lineage (NCBI taxonomy): Eukaryota > Metazoa > Chordata > Aves > Passeriformes > Pipridae > Manacus > Manacus candei. The sequence continues at coordinate 2,953,620 of NW_026138084.1, forward strand.
TACTTCAAGTATACTAATGATTAGCTCCTTCTCTGGTATGTGCAGCACAGGCAGAGGTTCTGAACTCCAAGCACTCGAGGTGGTAACCAGGGAGGGGAGCACAGCCTGCAGCTGTAGGCAGGGTTAAGCCCAATCCCATTTTGGAATACAGCCCCAAGACCAGCCCAGAGTGTGCTTGCACGTGCCACAGCGAGCTTCCTACTCCTAGAGAAAGGGAAAAGTTCAGGGGATTTACAAAACAGCACATGAACAACCCCCAAGTCCTCTTGACTGTGTTTTTTTAGAATTGATGTTCATGTCTTCATACAGGGAGAATTCCAAGACCCAACCATATCAGTTTGCCCCAGAAGCAGGGCTGGGTGGAGCTCAACAGCTCAGGCTTGGAGCAGCTTCATTAACCTTGGTATGATGTAAAGTATTCCTTTATCTGCACTTGGATTAAAAAGTCTGAGCAAACCCTGAGAAACCCTGGACTCACAGACCATGTTTTCAGGAGTTCCTCAGGCCATGTCCAGCTCCAAAAGCCAGCAGATGTGTCAGAGGCCATGGCAGAACAGAGCCTGCCTGGGTGCTCCCACACAGACACAGCTCTGCACCGTACAGGCACAAACCAGCTGCATCTTCCGAGTCACTGAACAGCCAGCAAACTCCTAAATCAGCCAAACAGAGCCATTCCAAAGCTCTTTCCTCTCCCCAAATCTTCTACTGGCTTCTAATCATCCATCTCCAAAGCTCCCACAGCCCTCTGAGCCCATCAGTTCCTAGCTAGATGGAGCTGCAGGTAATTAGCTCCCAGACAGCTGTCCATGCCCAAACTCCTTCTGCTCCCTGGCTTGATTCACTGCTGGGGTCACCATCAGCCTGGCTCAGGTGGGCCCTATCTGGAGGACACCTCAGTGGAACCTGGGGGTCTGAGCTTCCCCCTCAAAAGGTACAACATTCCCGAGGTTTCTGTCCCTGGCCTGAGCTCACCAGACACTTGTTTGCATCACCAAATCAACTGATTAATCACAACAAGGCACCTTTTCATTGCCACAAGGGTTCCAAACCCACCCAGATTTGCTCTGGAAGGCTCTGGTCAGGCGGCTCTCGCCCTTCCTGAGCTCTGATCTGCCACAGCTCCTCACGGATTTCACTCCTTGCTTTTTATTGGTCCTTTTGCAGTCCCACGGATACATCTGTAAGCTGAGAAGCCACTGTGGTTGCTGATGACATGACACATTGCAGGAGTGGGCCAAGGAGAGCTCGGGAAATTAACTGAGTTTGCAAATCTTATTTATTTATTTATTGTATTTTTTTCCACACGCTTTTAGGAGGTAGCAGATTCTTAATGCAGACTGTTGGTATATTAACCTCACGTTTTTGCTGCTGAAAGGACTCTCTGGTCTGACTTCTGCAGGAGGTGTTTTGACAACAAAACAGTGCAGCTATGATTAGCCTGATAAAAGGGAGCCAGAGCTGGAGTATTGATGGTATGTGCATCTAGGATCTAGTTACAAAATGGGCTTTTAACCACATTTTCCCTTGTGAATTCATGTTATCAGAGGCCATCTGAAAAAAAAAAAAAAGACAGACAACCTTTCTTTTTCATTTTAGGTGGATATGTTTCTTGTATTTCTTTATGCTTATGAAAAATGAGACATTAATAACCTTGACTAGAACCACACACTGAGCAGACTGTGCAAACTTCCTTACTCAGCTTCAGTAACCCCTGCTGAGACCAGGAGCAGCAGTGACTCTCTTTAACTACTGGATCCAGTTGTGGTTTTGTGAGGGAGCCCAGCAATCCTGAAGGATTGTATCAAGACCGACAGACTTTTCAAGCTTCTTTTTTTTTTGCATCTAATTTATTTTGAGAATACATTTTCAGAGCTGATTAGCTGGTGTACTAAATCACTGCACTGCCTAACCCCAAAAAGCAACCCTGACTAACAATTAACAATAGAAACACCATTGTGGCAACAAGTGATGGATGGCTCCAGGGTGTAGCTTGGGCCTAGGCTTTGTTCAGAAGAAAGTTGCTGCTGCTAAATAAAGACATGGGTAGTAAAAGGTGAGAGCAAAGAGATCATATCTGGAATAAAACTATTTGCTCTGCTTGGGGATATGTTTCCTCATAGCAACGAGCATCTCAGGAGAGGCAGGGGAGAGCCATGGCTCAGATCACCAGTCTGGCACCACAGAGTCATGGAATGGTTTGGGTTGGAAGGGACCTTAAAGCTCATCCAATTCCACCCCTGCCATGGGCAGGGACACCTCCCACTAGCCCAGGGTGCTCCAAGCCCTGTCCAACCTGGCCTTGGAAAATTCCAGGGATGGGGCAGCCACAGCTGCTCTGGGCAACCTGTGCCAGGGCCTCCCCACCCTGAGAGGGAAGAATTTTCCCATCTCACTCTGCCCTCCTTCAGCTTAAGGCCATTCCCCCTTGTCCTATCACTCCACACCCTTGTGAAAAATCCCGCTCCAGCCTCCTTGTAGGCCCCTTTAGGCACTGGCAGGACCAGTAGAACCAAATCTCCCTCTGCCATAGCCTGGAACAAAACAGGCTCTCGAGGTTCCTTCTCTTGGGCTGTGGGTGAAGCACAGTGGAGAGGTCACTGTTTTCTCCCAGGTTGTACATTTAAGACTTGTACGTAGGGCCTGTGATTTCAGGCCTGCAGAGCCCCTCTGCCCTGTACCCTGGCAGCCAGGAGGGACATCCCTGTCCTGGGGCATCAGGGAGGGGATTGTCCCACTCTGCTCTGCCCTGGGGTGGCTTCACCTCAACATTGGGGCAGTTTGGGGGGACACAAAGGAAGGAAGGGATTGAGCCATCAGAGAGTGTCCAAAGGAGGCAACAGAGATGGGGAAGGGCCTTGATTTGAAGCCGTGTGAGGACACTGAGGGCACTTGGTGTGTTCAGCTGGAGCAGAGGAGACTGAGGGGAGACCTCAGTGCAGTTCCAGCTGCCTGGGCAGGGGCAGAGGAGGGGCAGGGACTGAGCTCTGCTCTGGGGGGACCAGGGACAGCAGCCAGGGAATGGCTGGAGCTGTGTCAGGGCAGGCTCACACTGGATCTCAGGCAAAGGTTCTTCCCCCAGAGGCTGGTTGGGCACTGCCCAGGCTCCCCAGGGCAGTGGGCACAGCCCCAAGGCTGCCAGAGCTCCAGGAAGGTTTGGCTGATCCTCTGGGGCACAGGGGGTGACTCTTGGGGATGGGCCTGTGCAGGGCTGAGGGTTGGACTGGATGATCCTTGTGGGTCCCTTCCAACTCAGCATATTCTGGGATTCTGTGGTTCCTTGGAGTTGGTGTCCCACTGGCTGCCAGCCCACACCCAGTGAGTGCAGCATCCTGGTCCATCCAGGCTGCCCCACACCCGGGCAGGGGCTGCTGAGCACACACCAGCTGGTCTCCCCTGAGGCAGAGTGAGCCAGGCTCTCCTCTCCCCCTGCCTTGGAGTCTCTCCCTGGTCAGGTCAGAGGAATGTGTTTGGAACAGGCCTGTCCCTTCCTGATGGCACAGACAGTTGTGCTTCATAGAGGAGCACAAACTGCCTCCCAAGTTCCTGCAAATAGGACACAGGGTTCTTCCAGAACAATCCTGAGAGCTGGTTTTGTACCTGCAGCCCACCTTCTCCTGAATCAGGATCTCTGGGATTTCTTTTAAATCCTTTTAAGAGCATGGTTTCAAGTTCATTTCTGTTGCCACAGGCAATTTTCTGATTCCTACTTTTCTGTCACTCATTTCTAATTATTTTTCTAAGGTTTGTGTTAATTTACCAATTTTCCTAAAACTTATTACTCTACTCTGTTAAGAGAAGTAGAATAATTTATCATAATGCCTATTGATTATATTATGCAGATATTAGAATCTATTTATTAGAAATAATAAAAATGAAGGCATAGTGTAAAAAAGGATACACATGCCCTGTAAAACAGGTGTCAGGTAAAGATTAGTTACTGCAGACCACTCAGAAGGCATCATGGTTGAAAGGACCATTTAAGGTCTACAGCATTTTAAATAATGATTAAAAAACTCTGAGAAATTTTGCCAAACGAGCCAAACTACCTCCTTTAATCTGCACAGGAATGTTATTTTATATATGCTTCACATGCCCACACACAGATGCTCACGTATATCTAGGTCACAACTTTTTTAGGAATGAACAGAGCAAGTTATTGATTAGCCCAATAAATTATTTATCTTCATTTTCTGAGAAGGCTTTGCCATTTTCTGCTCTTCCTGAACCTTAAGACAACAGTTTGCTCAGCCTTGACCTATCCCATACCCTTGTGCTGTGCTAAACAGATGACTTGCTGAGGTTGAATTATACTAAACATCAGAAATGCAAAAAAAAAAAATCCCCAAAATGAAGCCTAAAGAGGTCCTGCACCGTGTTTTATGTGCCAGATCACCAGAGCGGGGAATATGGACTGAAACTCTGAAGCAAATTTAAAATGACCTCCCAGTTATGTTATTGTTCAGAGGGTAGATTTGCTTTTTGGAAAGGAAGTTTCATTTCAGGATGAGACTCCTGAGACTTTTTGTGCCCATTTCTGCTCAAGGACTATTGAACCAACGTGACCAGTTGCACTAAGAGCAACAAAAGAAGCAACAACCCCCCCCTCCACCCTGTGTCCCAGAGTCCTCTTCAGCAGCAGCTCTGTTGCTCACCTGCAGTATTTTGGAGGTTGTTTTGGATGGTCCTAGCCTTTATAAGCCCAACTGATGGATCAGGACATCACTGTCCTGAGCTATGTATGATGCAAAAAATACAGACCTTCATTGCCAAATCTGCACAGGCAAAACAGATGCTTTGGTCAGTGGCTGCAATGGCAGGGCACATTCTGACACTTAGGAAGCTGCTCGATGTGCACAGAGGACAGTGTGCCGAGCAATCCACACCTCCTTACGGGACTGATAACACTGATGGCACAGAAGTACAGGCCAGATGTTTGGGCAAGGTGCATGTTTGGTCCTGCATGAGGCAGCATGGCCTGTTTAACCTCACAGAGCTCAGCAAACAGCTCCGTCTGTGTGTGCTGGAGGAGCCTGCTGTGTGCAGGGTATGGCAGCTCTCCCAGATGCCCTGCTGGCTGCACACCCATTGCTCCCTGCACACGGTGAGGTGCACGGCACTGTTAACATCAACACATAACATCCTTGCTGGTCAGAGGAGAGGATGGACAACTGCAGACTGAAATCCGGCCTTTCTGCCTGCTCTTAATGGCACTTGCCTTTGCTGGAAGGTTTCTCTCCCACCCGAAGAGGATCTGCCCTAAGCCTCGAATTATTCTCACCAATACATGCTGCCTTCTATTCACACCTGGCCCATCATCTTGAACCTGGTGCTGGATGTGCTCCAGGGCTGGGAACATGCTTTGCTCCACTGGAGGCTGCAAAAGCCTTGGGGCAGCTGCTCCCACCGCCCCAAATGCCCTGTAGGTGCTGAGGGCTGCCCACTCTGTCCACTGCTGCCCGCGCTTCCCTCTCTCCCTGTTCTTCCCCCTCTCCCTGCTCCTCCCTCTCCACCCGCTCTCCCCTCTCTCCCACCGCTCCCTCGGCTGCAGTCCCCGCCGTCCCCGCCGAGTGTCGCTCTGATAAAGAGGTTGCGGCGGGCGCTGCCCGCGGGGCTCGGGGCGCCCGCGCATCCCCCGCACCCCCTGAACCCCCCTCACCCCTTGGACCCCCCCGCACCTGTACTCCGCACCCCTCGTAGTCCCGCACCCCTCAGTCCCGCACCCAGCCCTCCCCGCACCCTGCGCCCTCCCCCCCCCCCCCACTGGACCCCGCACTCCCTCACCCCCCGCATTCCCTCACCCCCCGGACTTCCTGCACCCCGCACTTCCCATCCCCAGACCCCGCGCCCCTCGTACTCCCGCACCCCGCACTCCTGTCCCCTGCCCCCTCCACTGCCCCCCGCACACTCGCACCCCCCGCACTCCCGCACACTGCACCCCCCGCATCCCCCGCACTCCGCTCCGTTCCCCGCACGGAGCCGGGCCCGAGCCGGCCTCTGGCTCCGGCCGCCCGTGGGAAGGACGCGCGGGGAGGCTGCGGGGCGCCCAGGGGATGTGAATCCTCCGCCCGCACCGGGGAAGGGAGCGATGGAGGGATGGGGTGGGACCCCTGTCCGGGCCCTGGGCACTCGGCAGGGACGGACCCGGCCGCCCCCACCCCCCCAGGACCGGCTGCACCCCCGCTCGTCCCCCCGCTCCGGGGCCGTGCGGGCAGCGGCGGGTCCCTGCGGGCGCACCCGCTGTCCCGCAAAGGAGGCTCCAGCTCCTCGGAGGGGCTCCGGACCGGCTCCTCGGAGGGACCCTGAGGGATCCTGTCATCGTGTTTTTGTTTTCAGAAAAACATTATCAGCAGAACAATTCCCGCACCACACCCCTGTTATCATTTAGGTAACCTCCCTGTTAGAAATATTTGAAGTGGATAATAAAATAGTCACCATATCCGTGTAAATTCCCGCAACGAGGAGACGGGATCCTCCTCTCTGCCGGGCCGGTCCCCCTCCCCGCGGAGCGCCCGCACCCCCCGCTCTGCCCCCACCGTGGGCTCGGGCCGCGGACACCCGACGTGAACCCACGGCCACGGGGGCCCGGCGGGACCGAGCCCTGCCTCTGTCACTGGAAGGATCAGTCTCAAAACCAGCGGGGAGGGCACTGCGGGCACACGGGGCTCGCTCTTGCCCGCCGGAGGCCGCACCTGCCGGTGCCGCCTCTCCCCGCGGTGCGGGACGGGGCGGCGCTGCGGGGATGCTCGGCCGCCCGGGGCTCACCCGGCGCGGGGCCGGGGAGGCTGCGGGGAGGCAGAGCGAGGGGAGGAGCGTCGGGGCACACGCATAAAACCGGCCCCAGGTGCTCGGCGGCCCCGGCGAGCGGGCGGCGAGCGCGGAGTCAAAGCTTTGGCCGCGGTGCGGGCGCGGAGCGGCGCGGGGTGCGGGGTGCGGGCCGAGCCGGGCGCGGCGGCCCCAATGCCGCCCGGCGGGCCGGGGCCAGCCCCGGGGGCGCCCCCCGGTGACACCCCCCGGAGCCCCCGCCGCGTTCCCCCGGGCCGTGCCCGCAGGAGGAGGATCGCCCTGAGCCTCCCTGCAGGCAGGTGATCCGTCTGCCATTCCTGGTTCCCCTTCTTCCCACCTCCCCGCCTTTCTTCCCCCCCACCCCGGCTGGACAACTCCCTCCTGAGGAGAACACGCCCAAGTAGCTGAAAAAGAGAGAAAGAGAGGGGGGAAAAAAAAAAGGGAGGGGGGGAGAAGAGAGAAGAGAGTGAGACAATTCCCACTGAAGGTGGGGACGCGGCCGGCGCTCGCAGGACCCGCAGCCCATCCCGCACACGGCGCTCCTGTGCCAGCAGCGCAGCCGGCGCGGGGCTCGGAGCGGGGGAGCCCCGGCGGGGCCATGGTGAGAGGCGGCGGGGGCTCGGCGCGGAGCGGCGGGCGGTGCGGGGCGCGGCGGGGGCTGCCCCGCTCGGCCGGGCGGCCGTGACCGCGGCACCGCCAGCGACGGACCGGCACGGCACGGCACGGAACGGCCCCGAGCGCGCCGGGCATCGTTTCGCGTGTTGGTCTGAGCCACGGCAAGCAAGGAATATGAACAGGAAAACAAGGCGCTGGATCTTCCACATCTTCCTGAGCCTGGGGATTGTGTATATCAAGATTGGGTGAGTAACTTTTTTTTTTTTCCTTCCCTCTTTCTTTTATAACAATCGCGCTCTCACTCGCGCTCAGCCCAACCTGTCCAGACCTGTTACTATTTAACTCGGGAAGTCTCAAAAAAAAAAAAAAAAAGTGATGATGGTGGTGATCACGATTATTTCTCAAAAGACAGGTAAAGCCCGCGCATCTCGGGGCGAGGTGGCGGCCCCGGCCGTGTGCGGGGCTGCGAGGGGCCGGGCGGCGGTCCCTGCCGGGGGGACACCCGGGGGGATGCCCGGGCAGCCGGCCTTTCCCCGCCCCGGCCGGCTGTCCCCGGGGCTGGATGTCCCTGCCGGGTACCTGCCCCGTACCTGCCGGGTACCTGCCCGCCGGGGTACATCCCTCGGCGGCTCCGCCGGCGGACCCGCCTCCTCCCGCACCGAGCGGGGCGCAGGGAGGGTGGCGGCGCTTCGGCCCCGCAGCATCCCCGGCCCGTCCAGGTGCGCTCGGTGCGGGAGAAGGCGGCGCGGCCCGCGGGCAGGGTTGTCCGCCTTCCCTCCCTCCCTCCTCTAACTGTTGGACAGGTTTGGGAAAACCCTCCCAGCCCGTTGTCTGTGCGTGGCCCGGGCACGCAACGCCGCTGCATGCGCTTTAATTCACCAACGAGGAAGTTTGGTCCCGTTTTGGCAGGAGCCCGCGCTCTCCTTATCTTTGCCTTGGCTTGGAGAGAGGGAGAGGGAAGCGACAGGGGGAAAGGCGGGTGTTTTCCGGGGGCACCTGCCAAAGCCGGGCCCTGCAGCTCGGGAAAGCAGCGGGGTGCTGCGTCTGCCGCCGGTACGAGCCTCCCCTCAGCCAGCTCTGGTGTCCTGTCGTTGCAGGGGTTTTTCCTCGGTGGTGGCTCTGGGAGCGAGCATCATCTGTAACAAGATCCCGGGGCTCGCCCCCCGGCAGCGGGCGATCTGCCAGAGCAGGCCCGACGCGATCATCGTCATCGGGGAGGGGTCCCAAATGGGCATCAACGAGTGCCAGTTCCAGTTCCGCAACGGGCGCTGGAACTGCTCTGCCCTGGGAGAGAGGACCGTCTTCGGGAAGGAGCTCAAAGTGGGTACGTTGGTTCTCTGCTTGTCATTGACGGGCTGCCACCCGCAGGACACCGAAAGTGGGCACCGGGGGTGTGAGACGGGGGTGTCACGGGGCACGGCTGCTGGTTTGGGGAAGATCAGCTGGATCACACAGCTTGTGCCAGGGCAGGGCCAGCACCTGGGCTGTGGCTGTTGTCACCAGTGTGACTGACATCCCTGCTACCTCCTGGCAGGGCACCTGCCTGTGGTTCACTTCCACCATGGGATTGCACTGTCTTGCTCTCACAAGTCCTTTCCAAAAGGTTTTGCATTTGTGGGAACGGGACAGCTGCCTTATTCATGTACTTAGGGATGGATAAAAGGTTCTGGTTGAAGGCAGTGCTCAGAATGCTGAGCAGAGCTGGAATTACACTTCTGGGGTGCAGGCACCTCCACAGCAACGCTGACCTGATGTTTGTAGCCGGTGGGACTAAGGTGCAACAACCAGTGTCATTGTGAGGGATTCCCACCACACAGAACAGTTATCCCATAGCAACTGTATCCAGTGCCCTCTTTCCCAGCAGAAAGAGCAGGTGTGTTCTGGCTTGAGATGTCAGGGCTTTTGCAAACACTTCTAATCAACAGGCAGAAGATCCCATTTCCAGTTCCTGTGTTTTCATGTACTGCAGCAATACAAAATATATCAAAATTCTTAACTGAACCAGCATTAATAATGAAAAACACAATACACAGGTGTAGTTAAAACTCTCATACCCCCGTTCTGCAAAACACATAGTGGTGGAGTTTACTTGGGTTTTTTTTTTTTTGATTCCACAGCACTTAAAATACAAAGACTGAGGAAGTGTTTCCCAAATACAGGTTAGTCATTTCTAGAGCCACCACTGAAAGCTAATCACTCAGAGCACCACATTCTGCATCCAGAAGTTGAAGTTGGGCTTTATGGTTTCCAGTCCTGAGGCCTCCTGGTCTCTTCCCCATCTACAATGTAGTTGCATAAAACCAGAAACCCCATTTAACAATGCTCAGAGTGTTAGAAAACATAGCTATTTGATGGGAGTGGAAGAAGGGACTGAGAACAGAAGCAAGAAGAGTCCTGAGCAGCCGTGGGGAAACCCTCTGGACTGGCCCCAGGCACTGTTTGATCATATGGCAGGATATGTCCCTAGTACCTCATTCCTTGCATTCCCGTGAAATGCACAGGTACAGCCTTGCCCCTCTGCTCTGGAACTCCTGAGGACACTGAATGTGTATTTTATCACATCAGTGCACACTGATATGTATGTTTTCCAGAACTTGGTGATATTTAGGGAAAGAAACAGAAAGGGAACAACATGGCTGGGTTTGAAATCCCCACCTTTCAACATCTTTGATAATAAGAATGACTCAAGTAGAGAAGGTAAAAAGCCCCCTGCACAACATTGTGAAACATCTGAAAAAGGACCATTTATTGAGATTAGCTCATTGTTTCTGTTCCTTGAGCTGAGCTCTTCCTGTCAGTGATGTATGCAGGTGTTTGCCACTTAGTGGCATGTCAGTAAAGAGTCCATTTGGATGGCTGACAGGTTTGGGCTCATTTAGTCTGAGAGTAACATTTCCTTAAACAGAAAATGTGAGAAGGATTTTTTTTCTTCTCCAACAAATCAGAAAACTGTGGAGTTATTGTGGTCTGTTGTATAAACATGCTCTCAGTTCCCTTCCTCCGTCCGAAAATTGAATTATTTAGCTAGTGGGTTATATTTAGGTCCTTTTAAAGAAAGTCAATATTAAAGGAAGTAGACTTTGATCTGTTTTTGAGGTGATAACTCTTAATATGTTCTATCTATCCATTATGAGCTAAGATGGATAGGGCAAATTCCTCGTTGGTTTCAGAACACAGTCAAGAGTTGAATGGCATCCAAATTATAAAACTCATTTAAAGAATACCCAAACCATTCAAATTTAAACAGGTTATATATTTAAATTTTAAAGTAAACTTTCATAAAAATCACAGAGGTTTAAAATCCAGTGGTGAATTTTATTTGTGCACAGGCATTCCTGGGGTCTCAAGGGTAAAAGTACTCAGGCTCTCAAACACCACGAAATATTATAGTGTAACCACTCCTGCTCAGGTTGTCTCCTTGTTCTTCTGCTTCTTCCCTATCAGCAGGTATAGAAACCTTGAATGTCTGACATAGCTCATCTTTCTATGGCTATAAGGAAAAAGCATTTTCCTCACGGGTCTTTCTTTCCCTTGGATCTCTGTCAGGGTGTGCTCTAGGTTACAGAGTATATTCCAGAGAAATAATATCTCACTCTGGTTAAAAAGGATAAAACCTGTGTGCCATAAAGCCATAAGTCAAATTTGATGGCCACGAATAGGAGTAGTTCAGGCCTGAGTGCCTCACCCAAAATTGTAAAGAGATGTGTGACATGAAGGACCATGTACCCTATAGGAGCTGTTTCAAGGTGAACTCTGCACAAGAACAGTCCAGGAAACCATTAGGCAAAGATGCTGTGCCCTTGTTGCTTTTTTAATTAGAGGGTATTACAAAACATTATTTCAACAGCAACTAAACATTAGCACCTTTTCTAGCATTCAACAACTGGTTGTATTGTTCAGGCAGTTGCATCCTCAGAGTTGTTACCTGGGAAGTACGTGGGGCACCTTTGTCTTACCACTTGCAATAAAGTCAGTGAGCCACACATGAGCTCATTCCTCCCTCCCTGCCTCTGGAGTGGCACTGATGGACTCTCTCTGTGATTAGGAGATGACTTCAGAATGACAGAAATGTGGCTCAGCCGGGCACGTGCAGCGAGCAGAGCCTGAGATCAATTTAGGAGGATGTGCCTAAGTAACTCTTATGCTAATGGGATTTGTGTGTGTCAGTCCATACAAATAAGTTCCCTTGGATACCACAGATTCTGTGAAGTATTTCCCAGCCACAATTTTGATGACACAGCAAGCCCAAATCTCTTCAAACCCAGGTTTCTTTAGCCTTACTGGGTAACCTGTTTTATGAATGTTATATAAATGTACCCAAATTATCTCAATTCTCTTGTTGCCGCTCAGGGTGATTCAGGAGGTGTGAGTTCTCCTCATGACCCTACTGCTGTGTGGCTGATCGTGGCACTCTGCTCTGTGTTCCTCTTTCCCTGTTTTTAAAATGGCAACACAGCTGACACACTTGGAAATCAGTAGGAAGAGAACATCAAACATTTTCCTGTTCTAATCTGTAGCACGTGTGTTTTTTAAAATTACATATAATCAATCCAGCAGTGGTAGTGTATTTGTAGAGTTATAGGAAGCAACCATTTAAACTCATCCATGCATCATAAGGCCTATTTGTGATCACAGGCTTGAGTTTCCAGCTCGTCAGAGCCGTGCTTCATTTTGTCTAGTTTGTCCTTCAAAAGAGAGATTCTTCCCTGCTGCCATTCTGTGGATATCTTATCATGACAGCTGGTGACAATAGTGCCAATAACATGGAGAGAAATAACAGCAGAAGTGACTCCAGTTTGCTCCAGCTGAGGACTTGGAAATGAGAAAGTCACAATCAAGATCCACACAAGGATGTTTTTTCTAGACAATTCCGTAGACACCTTATTAATAATGTAAAGTCACAAAGAGAATTTTTAAAATAACCATGGAGATGATGCAACACTGCAATTATGGACACACTTAACAACAAATACCTTTGTTGCAGTGGTCAGCAGTTCTGTTCCTGGAGACGTCCACAATCCAAACCACGGCTTTAAAGCACAATAGACCAAAAGCCTCCTGCCCACCTCTCTTCAGGTGAAATGTGGTTCAAGCCTAAAGATCTGAACAACCAGTGGAGCCTTTGATAGAATCTGAAAATCAGATTTGGGCTCTGATGATCACGGAAGGAGCAAGTGCTGCGGTGAAGGCTTTTCATCAGGTGCCTCAGTGGCCCTTTTTGCAGCCTTGTGAAGAGGTGGTGAACAGTAACTTTGCTGTTTGTGACAGTAACTGTCTCAAATAACTGCCTTGGGATGTGCCTATATTTCATGGGATCTGCAGGACAGCACCGTATTGGCATCATAGGGCAGAAATCAAAACCCATGTGCTTTTTCCCTAAGGGAGCAGCCCTGCCACTATTAAATGAGCTTTCCCAAGTGAAAACAGCACAAACTGTTTGCATCTTGACAAAGTGACACAGCAAAGGGGAAACTCCCTTGAGTGCAGATCTGTGGGATCTGCACTACAGCCCTGCAGAAGCTGCCCTGGCCCCTGGGTGGGGGAGGATGGAGGAGGGCAGGGGCTGTGGAGATGTGGTGGCCTGCAAAGGATGTTACAGCAAAACTGGCCTTACCCAAAGATGCCAGTTCTTTGCTTTCTTTTGCACTGGAAAATGCTTCAGGATCATCAGCTGATGTTACTCATGGGAATAAGGAAAGCTGAAATCAAAACAAGAATCCACATGGACAAACTAGTCTGGAAACTCCCGAGCCCAGCTGGGCAGCTCAGCCCCTCTGCACATTGTACCCAATGCCTTTGGCTCAGGGGTCATTCCAGGTGGAGCCAGATGCAACATTAAACCAGGAGAGGCTGTTGGCTTTCCTTGGTACGCTGCACTGTATTTATTTATTCCATTTATTAGAATCAACTTCTCTTCTATGGCTTGAACAACGCAAAGGAAGAGGGGACATTCCCACTGCTGCCTATTGAAGCAAATGACAACTGTCTCACAAGCCAAATCCTTGGCTAGCTTGTGCAGTAGCTGTCAGGAATAGCTCTTGCTGGTATGGGAAAGAGAACAAGATCCAGGATGTTCTCCTCTCTGGCCTGGTAGATTTAATAGAGAAAAAAAAAAATAGAAAAGGTGAGAGTAAAACTTCATGTTGCCTCTGTGTTATAGACAAACACTTCTGAAAACATCCCAGTACAGGTGGGTTCAAGAAAGGATTTAACCTTCGATCATTTTTTTAGAGCTTTTTGATTTTGAAAACTGCTGTAGTCTCGTGTGTCAGGTTTTAAAGTCTGATTCTTTGCATTACAAAAGAAGAGACTAAGTAAACAACCACTGGTAGAATCATAGAGTATCCTGAGCTGTAAGGGACCCACAAGGATCATCAATTCCAACTCCTGTCCCTGCACAGGACACCCCAAAATCCCACTCTGTCCCTGAGAGCATTGTCCCAATGCTCCTTGATCTCTGGCAGGAAAATCCTTGTTGTTTTTGTGTTGCATAGAAGATTACCTGGACAGGTCTGTGAGAAACTAGGTTCTAGGTGCTACTGCACTATTCAGTTTGGTCAATATTTAGAGGCAAGATTGATAAATACTCTGTTTTCTGAACCACTGGGTTATGAATTTCCCAGTATACACAGGAAAAAAAATTTGTAATTAACAGGAGTGTTGCTATCTACTCAAGCACTGTCTTAGTCTGAATTTCAGTGCTAAGTTTCCTGCTCTTATAACCAGTTTTTACTGTCAGTGTCTTGCAGGAGAACACTTATTTGCAGGCAGAACAGAGGCCAGGCAGAAATATGGCCTGATCATCCAAACCTGAGCACACTACTTTATGCCAAAAAGTCAATCTTTCTCAGCAGGGACTGTCACAGTAAGATAAAACATTGCCCCAAGGTCACTGCAGTTGGAATTCCCATCAGAAGGTTTTCATACCTGCCTTCAGATGTGTCTTGTGAGTACATGTTCCAGAGAAACAGCAAGACTGTGTTTTGTGAGAGAGGTAGGAGATCTCCTGTCTCAGGGGCTCTGGGGGGCTCAGAGCCCTCTCAAAAGGGGAGACTTGTTTGACCTCCCCGAATACTGGCTGTGCTTTCTGCAATGCACGTGCCTCGAGGAGCAACTTTATAAGTTTAAAGAAGGTATTTTCCAAAGTAATCACTGTACCTGGAGTGTTTCCTCTCCAAGAATTTCACGTGTGGATGAAAGAAACTTTAGGTTGTGAAAGTGGGCAGTGACTAAACCCCCCAAAATCTCAAATGCCTCCTAAAGCAACTCTATTTATTTTATTTATTGGTACTAATCTTTGTGAAGCCACACTGCTGATTTATGGGGAACCAACATTTTGAAGTGAGTACAATATTTTTAGGCACCAAGTCCCCAAACTTTAAACAGAAGGGGAAGAAAAAAAATAGGATGAGGATACTCCAGTGTTTTTTTTTTAAGCTACCATTCTTATTAATCACTCAGGCTAGGTTAAAGAAAGATAAAAATAAAAAAAACCTGCAAGACCATACATAGTCTTCCAAGGAAGGAGGAGGCACTTCCCAAAGTAGGCAGAGGATGAGTTCTGCTCTTCGTTTTCCCTGGCTGTGAGTTATGACCTCTATAGAGAGATGAGAAGTAATGTGAGCTGTGGCACATAATTGGCAAGGTGAGCTGTGTTTTCCATCTTTATATTTTCCCAATCATATTTCAGCTCATGTCACTGCAGATAACTCCCTCTCTGACCCTTTGGCTTTAAATAGCAGAAAATACAACCCGTGTTTTCCAGTGAGATAAACAGAAATTTGTCTTTTTTTTTATTTCACAGCTTAGTCAATTTATGAGGGGACTGATAGGGCAGGCCAGGCTGTTTAGAAACATGCTCAGATCCTAAACTGCTGAGCACCTACTGCCTTCCTGCAAGTAAATCCACTCTGTATCTTGCAGGCTTAGCCTTTGTTTTCCAAGAAACATCAAGGTACTGGAAATTTTTTAAAACTCAATTCCTGTTTCTAATCCATGTGAATGAGGTTTTTAAAAATGTTTCAAATTTTAGGATTAAACTTGAAATAATATGAAGTTAGCTGAATTAAAACCTCTCTGCAGCTGGCAGACAGGCTGATATAGTTGCTGATCAGCCAAAACCAAGCCTAACATTTAGACCCAGAAGCAAAGACATGCATGTGAGTCTTTGCAGGATTAAAGCTCCAAGGTTTTCCTGGGTTGTGTATAATTATGCTCAGTGTTGGGAGAGCCTCCTGTCCTGGTAATATTTATGTTTTCACTTGCCTGTGATCCCCCTGTGACATCTGTCTCTCTGTGGGGGTGGTTGACTGTGCAGAGCTCAGAGTCACAGTCAAAGACAGCTTGGGAAGATGTGCTGCCCAGTGAAGGGTCTGCTGACAGGACTCCAGGGTTTTGGAGGATGCTTTGCATCAGCAGAGTGGAGCTGCTGAAATTTTGGAGGCCACCAATGCCAAACTATCTGCCATCAGAGCAAATGGAGCTGCAACACAATGTAGAGAATCATGGAATCATTAAGGTTGGAAAGGACCTAAAAGATCATCAAGTCCAACCTTCAACTGAATACATACCAGAATATTTGAATCCCCAGATCTGCTTTATCTGCAAAAGAGAACTATTAAAGATGAAAAGAGGACATTTTCCATGATCCTCATCCCTTTTGAACTGACTGAGAGGAAAAGAACGGGATGTGGAGGCAGCCAGAGAAGACCTGTTGGGTGGCGGTGGTGAAGGAGGCTCTGTGAGTCCCTAAATAATTGTACCCCAATACCTCACTGAAGTCCAGAAAGAAATAGGAAGAGCAGGAAGATATTTATGTCCAACACATGAAGAAAAGCCTCCATGTTCACACAGCACTGAAACACTTGTTGGGGGTGAGGACAGCCCCAGGGGTGGGTGGAGAGCAGAGCCAGGCCTGTCAGAGCCCACACCCCTCTGCCAGACCAGTGCTGGACCCTTCTTTGGAGTGTCCAGTGCTTGGAGTTGAGCTCTGGAGTGTGTTCAGCCTTTGCTAATTTGAGACAATGAGGAGAACTTGCCATTCAGGAGCTGAAAGGACAGCTTGGAATTCTTGTACCCAACGGGTTGGACTGGGCTGGAGGAAGATGTCCCTGCCCATGGCAGGAGGTGGAATGAGATGGGTTTAAAGTCCCTTCCAACCCAAACCATTCTGGGATTCTGTGACAGATGACTCTCTACCTTTCTCTGTAACTTCTGTGGGCCTCAGGCACACATCATTCCTTCTTGTCCCAGTTTACTCTTCACACTGGTTTTATGTGCCCCCTTGCAAGTCACTGGCTGGAAAAGCCTCCACAAAAAACTCTGAAGTTCACCCAGCACCTGGGATCATGATTTGCACCCATCTTCCCATAAAGATCAACTGATTTGTTCATTATATATATTTATAAATTAAGTTTTTACTTTTAAAAACCCCATAGATTAAAGTTCAATTGCAGTTTAAGGACAGGTTCAGTGGGAATTGTGTGAAAGAAGATTTAATTCCTGGGTTTCCACCCAGCACACCTAGAAAATAGATCAGAAAATTGCTTGAGACAGTTGGAGTAGCTCATGGCAATCAGTACATTTTATTTAACTCTCTCCAAAAGGTCTTTTCTGATGTCAGTGCTGAAAACATCGTTTACTCTTCCAGCTGTGTTCTGATGTTTCTAGTCATCTACAGAAGGTAAAGACTGCAGATTAGGGGTTTCCACACTGTTTCAGTTGTGCAGAAGAGCAAAACCCTTCAAAATCAGCCTTCTGATTATTTTTGCTAGGAAAGATTTTGTCTTGGTCAGTAGCCAGAGTGGGCTCTGTGTGTCACATGGTGTGATGCATTTTTGCCAGTTCTGTTCTTTCCTTATCCTGTTTTTGGTATCACACCTCCTGCTTTACTAAATTTCTTTGTCCTCCTGAACTAGAAATGCTGTGCCCACCTATGAAGTATTTTGGGATGCTACAGTCACCATCCCCTACAGCTTAATGTAAATATGAGGGGGTTTCAGTATTGTTTTGAAACCCAAGTCTTATCTCATTCTAATGCTAAGATCCTTACATTTTTCTACTAAATGTTCAGAAGGAAATTAAGGCACAGGTCTAAGTTAGCTGCCAGATGCACTGGAAAATTAAACAAGAAGGACAATAAAAGAAGTTCGTATCAGGTCATTTTCCCAAATTGTTCATCAATCCAAAAATGATGAGGCAATGCCTGTTAACCCACCATTATTTTGAGGTTAGACTGAATAAGGAGCAGTACTTCCTTGGTCAGCCTGTTCCAGAGCATCAGGAGAAGCTCAAGGAAAGAAAGCATTGCCTGCAAGGAGCAGCTGCCTGACCACACCTTGGTGAAGCTGTGTTTCCCTCTGAGATCCTCCAGGCATTGCAGCTGAAATCTGAAGTACAGGAGTAGTATTGACTATTTAAAAGTGGCAGGAACATCCTCATGTCCCCCTGTTTGGTTATAGCCCCCCTATTACAGTGTTTTGGTGCCTAGAGCCCTGTCACAGAAGAGGCTCAACACGAACCAAGCTCCCCCCATGCTGACATTTCTGGGAGCCAGGCAAGGGTAATGCAGCTGAAAAAAGTGAATCATTTATGGCAAACAGGAACAGTTTGATGCAGGTGTGACAAGCCCATGTCACTTTATCAATAATGCACAAGTGCCAAGGTACTTCCTACTTGGATCAATTCTTCCAGACACTTGCTTTGTTTACCTTGTAATCTCCTAAATTTTCAAAAGCTGCTAAACTTTACCCCCATAAAAGACAAACTTATAAAATAATTTATGTAATATAATTTATGATCAAGCTTGACATTGGATTCTGATTCTTCTTGTACTAACTAGTTTTATATTCTCTGTGTTGCATTTTTCTCCCCTCTAAGAAGCAAAAATGCTGCTCGGTCTTTACAATATCAAGTGTGTCAAAGTGATCTCCCAGTTGTTTTTATTCTAGATCTTAAAATTAACTTGTGCTGGAACAGAAATCATCCAATCAAAGAAAAAAAAAAAAACCAGATGGAAATTTCAACTCAAAAATACTTTTTTTGACAACGTCCCATGTAGTGGTTGATGAAACAGAAACCTGGTGTACAGCACTGCTTCCTCTGAGGGGAAAAACTGGGGCTTCTCATTGTACCTCTCCTGCTTAGGAGGGCATTTTTCATAGTGTTGGGCTTAAAATAGTGAGGATATTGTTGAGTATAAACTGGAGGAGGCACTGGAAAGGTGCCCTGGCTGGTCCTGGTGGATGCACTCTGGAGTGGGACCCACCTCCTCTGGTCTCCCCTGGCAGCCACAGGGGCTCTGAGAGCACAGCCCCAAAAACACCTAAAGCCTGGGATTTCTCTGCCACATTCATATTTTCATAAAAAGCCACGAGTTCTAGAAAGCTTCATCTGCAAATTCCACAGTCACAAGAATTCAACATTTTATTAATTTTTTTATTTTTTTTTTTAATGAAGAGAAACAAGGAATCCTTCGAGGAAGTTTGATATTTGACTACCAGTTCCTTAATAAATACAGTGCTTAGCAGGACCCATGGGAATATTGCCTATGGTAATGAAAGGGCACGAAGTTGACTATTAACAGCTTGTGATAATGTCATCTTGTTTTCCATTTTACTTCCTTGACATAAGGAAGTGAACATTTTTCATTAGAAGTGACAATCTAGATCATATACGTGAAAGGGATGTAGCCAAGAATGAACTGCTTGTAAGGTTTCTCTCCCAAGTGATTATTTTTTTGTGAAATCCAATAAACAGCAGAAATGGGCTTGTTTCATGTCTAATGAACTATTGCCAGCAGCTGAGGTCTGCCAGAACTGGAGAAGGGAAGTGGATCTTTCCATCTGCACTCTCCTAATTAAAAGCCCAGTTCTGATCCTGTTGATGCAAGGGTACATTCTGTCATTGGAGAAATAAGAGCAGGGGTAAGTTCTTAGTTTGAGAGATCCCAAACATTTTGAAAGCGCTGTTTGATACACGTGGGTCACCTCTGCAAACCTCCTTAGGTGTTGAAGAGACCTCTCTCAGGAGAATTGGTTCCAAAAGCCTCACAGATCCCACCCATGGGAAACCCACACACCAGAATGCAAGAAAACTTCAAGAAGATAAATCAGATCTTAGATTTCAAGTGAGAAGCCCCCCCCCAAACAGAAGCCTGTCAATAGAGCCTCATTGCACAAAATAGTGTTGGTTTGACCTCTGGTGTGGCTCCACTTCACCTTCCTTTGGTCGTGGTACTCTCAACAGGTCAGGATTTTTTTCCATCCTGTGAGAAAATTTGAAATTAAACCCAAAACTTATTTCGTTGAGTCAGTGTTGAAAGCTTTGTGACACAATGTGAAAAAAGTGTCCCAGTTCAATTAAAATGCTTTCAGAACAAGATGTCCAGCAGAGATCGTTTTACTGTAAAAAACCCTTTTAGTGTAGAATTAAATTTATAAATAAAATCGGACTTCTGAGATGATTTCAGGAAGCATTTGGATGATCCTCTGGGTGTGACTCTTGGGGATGGACCTGTGCAGGGCCAAGGGTTGGACTTGATAATCCTTGTGGGTCCCTTCCAACTCAGCGTATTCTGGGATTCTGTGATTTTTTTAAAAAGTCAAATATGGTCGTTTTAGTGATTTCACCCTCCAATTCCACCTATTTTGTTTTCCTTCCTTCTTTTTTTGAGCTAAATCCTTTGCCACCCCACCCTTTTTCTCTAAAATTTTAGTTTGACTGCTTCTAGTACCATCTGGATGTACACAGATGAAGTTGCCTCAACAATGCTTTGTCTCTGACTCCCTCATGGAGAGTATCATTTTAGAGAGCGAACATCCACCAAAATCAATACTTAGAAGAGCAGAGACCTGCTTAGGCCTGCAGATTTATACCACTTCTAATAATAACTTCTGATGTTTGCCCCGCAGGAACTTGCCTGGTTTTCTAACTCAGGTCCCTGTGTGGTATCGTGTATTTATGGCAGTTTTTCCCTTTCAGGTGCCACATATTTATGGCAGTTTTTCCATTTCAGCTGTCGGGTGTTTATGGCAGTTTTCACCTTTCAGGTGTCCCGTATTTATGTCCCTTTTTGCGTTGCAGGGAGCAGAGAGGCCGCGTTCACCTACGCCATCATCGCGGCCGGGGTGGCACATGCCATCACTGCTGCCTGCACGCAGGGCAACCTGAGCGACTGTGGCTGTGACAAGGAGAAGCAGGGACAGTACCACAAAGAGGAAGGCTGGAAATGGGGAGGCTGCTCCGCTGACATCCGATACGGGATCGGGTTCGCCAAGGTCTTTGTGGACGCCCGGGAGATCAAACAAAACGCCAGGACGCTCATGAACCTGCACAACAACGAGGCTGGGAGGAAGGTGAGTGACCTCTGCTCTCCATCCCGGGGTTGGAGAGGGTGTCCATCACCTCCAGTGCAGGAGGACCCAGTGCTTTCATGCTGACAGCATTTACAGTAGGCAAGTAGGCACCTCTGCAAGTTGGACCATCTGTCCATCAAATATTTGTCTAAATGTTGCTCTTTACAGCTGTAAAAGGAAGAAAGCAAACAAACATTTTGTCTGGGAAGTCAAATGGTACTTATGATAAAAAGCTGCTACTGTGTGGGAGAGCAGGATTCCCGTCAGGTTCAGACATGAACGTCTCCCTCAGCTGGAAAGGGATCGTTTGCAGCCCCACTGTTCCAGCCCTGCTCTTTGTGTAAGTGCTGGCCCTGCAAGGAGGGGAATGCTGCAGCAGAGGACCCCAGGCTGGCTCACTGCTGCACCATGGCATGGAGCTGGGCTTAGCACAGCAAGATTCCCACCCCCTCCCCGTTCTTTGGGACTGAGGAGCTGAAAGCAGCCGCTGCAGAAGCGGTGCTGGGGAAGGCAGGAACACAGCAGCTTCCATGCATGGGTTCCCTGGGGATCCTGGGCACCAAAGGCCCTGGATTCACTGCCTTGGCCATGCTCCTGATTGTCAGTGGCAGCTGTTGCAGGTGCCAGACCCAGTGTGATCTGTGCTCCCCAGATCCCTGTGGGTCAGGCATTCCCAGCAAACCTCAGGGCAGCCCCAGTGGTGGTGTGGCTCCAGCTGGGAATAGCCAGGGGTGTCTGTGTGCTCCCCATACAGGTACATCCAGCACTGCTTTCCTTATGGGAGTGACCATTTTGCTGATCACATCTTATGGGAGGAATGTCAATCCTCTGCTTCCTTAGCTCTCTATTTTACCTTCTCCCATTTGCCCTCCTGTGCAATACTCCTGATTTCAGCATTATGTTAGTGTGACTTAGAAGCAAATGGGAGAAGGAAGTTAGGAGCAGCAGTTAATTTGTGGATACTATTTTTGTTGTGGTAATTACCTGTAGGCTCTGAGACATCTCCACTTATGCTGGAGCCAAGCAGATTGTATTGAAGAAAAGCCATTTCCACCCCAAATAAAAGCCCAGCCCTTCTTTAATTTAATGCTACTGTGGTAGTTTTATAGGTGAGGTTGTGGGGTTTACCCTGTGTAGTGTCCCAAATGCCTGTGTCTGGCTCTCTGGTGCAAAAACTTGTACTTCCACAGTAGCAAAACTGAATTCTGATAATAACTCAAGGATTAACCATTAATATTTGCAAATGAATGATCTGAGATCTTTTTTACTTAGCTTCTGGTAGCTGAAAAGCTTGGTAAAGCACCAACGCCCACAGCCTGCTCTGCCTTACAAGCATAAATCCAGTGAAGTAAAAAACAGCAGAGGAGTTTCAGCTTTGTGGGAAAGCTACTTCCTTGAAAGTGTTTGATAGGTGCTGGCAGTAAAAGATTCCCAAGAAATGACACACCAGCCCACACCAGACTGCAAACATAGATGGAACTGCCTACTGGCTATAAATTTTTTCCCAATACAGACCTCAAAGATACAGACAAATAGAAAAGCTGCATTTTTTTATCTTCATTCTCACCCAGGTGTGGACCTTGGGTAGAGGAGGGCTATTGGTCCTGGAGCTGGGCTGTGGGAAGGCAAAGCATCCCCCTGAGGGCATGAGCTCCTTGTGTTTCTCACCTTTCTGTGCACAGTTTGCTGTCCTGAAAGCTTGTGCCTGGAAGATCCAGCTCTTCTCATTGTTCCCTGGGAGAACAGTGGTGTGTGCTATCTCTGGCCATCTGCCATTTCTCCACCAGGCTCAGGAACTGTTCTGATCTCGAGATATTTCTGCACTTCTTCCTGTGCCCCTCACAGGGCAAAATGACTGATCTTTGTTCGAACAAATCTCTGAAACCTCCAGGGGAAAGAAAGAGTAACAGGACTCAGAAGAGGATTGTTACTCTTCTGTCCTGTAGAGAATGAATAAATGATGTTTTTGCTAGAGAGGTTCCTTTCAGGCTTTGCTCTTGTGTGAAAGATCACAGTATTTAAAGACAATTGGCAGAGGGGGCATTATGGGTATTTGGCAAGCCAGGTCTCTCACAACTCAACTCTTTCACAACAAAGACAGTCTTGTTGAGAGGTGGTACTCTCACTGTTGGAGCAATAGGGATCTTATCAGCCTCCACACAATCTATTTGTGCTGGCTTTCCTCTGGGCTACAAATTCTTATCTAGTTTTGCTTGCCCATGGCTAAGTTTTTGATGATATTTTTGCACTTATGAGACAGACTGGCACCTACTAGTCTTCCAAAAATAAACCAGATGTTCAATTCTTATTGATTTGTTACCTCCACCTGTAGACACCACTACACCATTCAGAAGCCAGTCCCCTCTTCTTCTTTGGTCTTGAAATGTGAAGCTGTGCTGGGTGTTGGGCCCACTCACCTCTGAAAAGGTCCTTTTTCAGGACAACGACCAGCTGCAGGGAATTCAGGATGCACTCTAACAAAGCACAGGCCTCTCATTATCTAGTTGAGATGAGAGTCTTCTTAAGCATCACTGGTGAATTCATCTGTTCCATGTTGGTGAGTGAGAGGTGGCAGACTTTGTGCTGCAGCAGGCAGGTCTGCTGGGCTTGCTGGGGAAACTGGGCATAGGTAGGACTGCACAGTATAAACCAACAGAGAACCTCCAGGAAAAGGCTGATCCAGGATTTTTGGAGATCTCAGATCAGGACTTTCCACCTTCTCACAGTTTGTTTTAGGCAGATGCCTCTCTGCTTCCTGCAGTGCCATCAACAGTCTCAGAACATATGGAATACATGACTGTGTCAGAGCAGAAGAACAGTTATCCAGGGCAGTGGTCATGGCACCAAGGCTGCCAGAGCTCAAGGAGTGTTTGGACAACGCTCTCAGGGACAGAGTGGGATTTTGGGGTGTCTGTGCAGGGCCAGGAGTTGGATTGGGTGACCCCTGTGGATCCCTTCCAACTCAGCATATTCTGTGAATCTACAACCTGTCAGCTCGTTCCAGAAATGAGACAATTGTCAAATGTGGAGGATTATAAAAGTCACAGTTGGAAAACATCCATGTTCCTTTGCTTAACAGCTTTGGTAGTGCAATGCTTGGAAAACAGTGGTGTGCATGCCCAGGATGCCCGAGGAGCACTCCCTGAGCCCAGCGTGTGGGACACGTCCCCGTTTCCAGCTGCTCCCTCACCACAGACCAAAGCCAGGGATGCCAGTGGGTCCTGCAGCCAGAAGCAGTTTTCCTCTCTGTTGAAGGACAGGGCTCTACTCCCTGTTTCTCTCTCTGCCCTGGTGGCAAAGCACCAGGACTCTCTTTTGTAGCACGACTGCAGAGTTCCCAGGCGGGGTGGAAGGGAGGGGGCAGAGTTCAGAGCAGGGGTCGCATCCACCCTATGAAACTGCCCCCGAGCAGCCTGAGAAGCCTCACCTCATTTGTCAAACCTATTGGAGAGCAGCTATTTCTGACCTTCAGAAACAGAGTTTAGGGTGTCTTTCCTCTTTGAATTAGTATTTCCTGAAATGCTGATTCACTGCAGGAAGAAGCAAGAGTACAGGGAGAACAGGAGGAGAATTCATAACAGCTGGGTCAGAAAAGAGAGATAAAGCTTCAATTAATTTAAAGGCATAATCCTGGTTTGCCCTGCAAACTTCCATGTGAGGGGTTATAATTGCAAGACTGAATTGTCTGTTAGCAAATTTGTCTTCTCAAGTACAAAGTTAATTAAATTACTGTAAGTAACACAATAACGTATGTCTGAGAGATATTTATGCTCCAGGAAATAAAAATGTTATTCTCCAAGTTATCCTGCTAAAAAATAGCAAAGTAGATATTGAAAGGTTCTACATATTTTGGCTGTACATTTTCATTTTGACAGCATGGCAAGGTACATGACCACACTGCTCTCTCCTCTCTTTTCCTGTGACATTGAAATTCCACGAATGGCATCTTGCATCAGCGTTACATCATATTAAGTATAATGCAATATTATGAGTCATTGTTATAAATCATGGGCACAGGCTGCATTAGAAGGCTTTTGCAATTCAAGAGCACATCAAGGTGGATTTTTATTCAGTGTTCCTCTTTGGAGGCAGATGTAGGTGCACTAACTTTGCAATCTCTCTTCATCCTCTGAATCAGGAGTGTTTCAGTTTTCCCCTTCAGCTCTAAGGCTCCCAGGGGATGTGCAGGACGTGCCCAACAGAGCTGCTGCAAATACCAAACAAAGCTCTGAGAACCCAGGAGGTGTTTCTGAAATGGATCACGTAGTGATCATAATAGACTGGAGTGTTTAGTATTTTAACCTTTAGGGAAAACTGTAATAACGCTGAAGTGGCACTTGGCTTTTGGAAGGCACCGAGGTCAGGAGTTCTCCCAAGCTATCCTGTAAAGCCCACACTTATGACACTCTGCACTTGCTGCATCTCTGACCTCAGGAGGACATTGCTGCCATGAAACTTCCCTGAACATCTTCCTCTTCTTGCATAGTGTGCAGTCACCACTGCAAGAATTAACTATCCCTAGAGCAGACAGTTATTTCTGCCTCATTTCAGACCTTTCTCTTTAACCAGCCTGTTAGCCTGGCTGCCAGAAGCAGCACAGAACACAAGGTCTTGCAGATGAACCACTTGGAAGGTTGGGAGCATCATGTTAGAAAAGAGACAAGGTTAGTAAGAGGCTGCTAAACAATTTAACATTTATAATTCTGAATACAGGCCTGAAATTCTGAAGATTTAATAGTTCTGCCTGAACTAAATCCTAAAGCTCATAAAAACACAGAACTGTTCACAGAATCACACAGAATCCCAGAATGTCAAGTTGGAAGGGACCCCCAAGGATCATCCAGTCTAACCCTGGCCCTGCACAGGCCCAGCCCCAAGAGTCACCCCCTGTGCCCCAGAGGATCAGCCAAACCCTCCTGGAGCTCTGGCAGCCTTGGGGCTGTGCCCACTGCCCTGGGGAGCCTGGGCAGTGCCCAACCAGCCTCTGAGGGAAGAACCTTTTGCTGAGATCCAACCTGAGCCTGCCCTGACACAGCTCCAGCCATTCCCTGGCTGCTGTCCCTGGTCCCAGAGACCTGCACTGGAGGGGGAGAGCAGCTTGTAGGTCTGCAGCCTCACTGGGACAGCCCTGCCTGAGGAAGGCCAGTCTTCCAGAGGGACCCCAGCATTCCAGCAGCTCCTGCTTCCAAAAGAAGATCAGGGATACTGATCCACTGATCCACACTGCTTGGCAGGCACAGTGCTAACGGGTACAGATGGTGTGCCAGGAGGACACGGGGCCCACAGTGCAGCCAAAGGAGTCCTTCCCACCTAGATGGACCTGCTGTGAGCTGGCCCTGAGCAGGCTCTGCCCACAGCCCAGCTGTGACCCCCACCCAGACCATGCAGTGCTGTGCTCAGCTGGCTCTGTCAGAAGGAATGTCTCTGATGGCACAGGCACACCAGGATAAAGCTCGTCTGTGCCTGGAGCTGCTCAAAATTACCATCGACTCCAGAGAGTCTCAGAGAGCAGCTTCGAGCTGAACAGAACTGGGAGAGGCTACCCTGTTCTTCCTGGCACCAGCAATCAAGTGATATTATAGTGTCAGCAGCACAGTTCCTTGGAGTTCAGGGCTGAGCAGTGCCCTTGCAATTGCACTTCACATTTTCCAGTGGCTTTTCTTTCTTTTTGGTTTTTTTTTTTTCTTTGCGTGGACACAAAAATATTCCTGATTTTTCTATTCAGAAGCTTCAAGTTCTTATTGTTAGGTATGCTCCTAAAATACACAGCTGCTGAATGGCTGCCCTCTTTACTGGCACATACAACCCCTTGTGAAATGATCTCAACCGTGGTACATCCCTGATTTAGTGGCTTGAAGTTGGAAAGCTTTTTTCAGGAATAACTTTCCACAAGTTCCTGTGAGTGATCCTGAGGTGGTTAACATACACAGGACTGGTTGTGATGCCCACTTGCTCAAGAGCTTGTTCATTTACACCCAGCTCCCCTTGCTACTCCCTC
Source organism: Manacus candei (assembly GCF_025592945.1). Taxonomy (NCBI): domain Eukaryota; kingdom Metazoa; phylum Chordata; class Aves; order Passeriformes; family Pipridae; genus Manacus; species Manacus candei. Next base: position 2,980,371 of record NW_026138084.1, read on the forward strand.
CCTTGGACCTCCATCACCAGCAGATGTGTTGAGTGTGTGAGAGCAACGAGCACAACGCTTGGCCCTTGCTGCTCCTGCAACACAGAACTGGCCAAGTCCTTTCCCAAGCTCCTTGCCTGGCTGATAAGGGACCAGGAAAAGGCCTCCTGTGTGTCCATTCCTGTAGGAAGATGGGGAGCTCAGCCTGTGGGCAGGGAGATGCCCCTTGTTGATAGTGGCAGTAAGAATTGTGCCAGATTCAGCTGCAGCTCTCACCCCTCGGACAGAGGAGGCTGACATGTCTCCTGACATGGAGACAACCCCTACACCACTGTGCAAACCACCTTCAGCCAAAGCAACACACAGCACCTGCACCCACAAAGCAGTGGTTGTCTTAATAAATAAAAAATGTGGTTCCACGGCTAAAATGTCACGTAACACATAGAAAATCTGATGTGAGGTGCAGCAGATATGCCTATGGAGAGTGTCCTAGCAGCTGTCCTGCTACAATATTTTGCCTAGATTAAAACCAGGCAGATGGAGAAGGTTTAGGAGAAGGTTTATACACAGGGCTGGTGCCTCACTGTGACCAGACAGAATATGTAAAACTTCTGGCAGATGTCACTGATGTGGCTGTAAGGTACAGGCAAAGAGGAGTGTCCACCAAAAACCTGGATTCAGTTAGTTATGGCACGTTATCCAAGGTAAACCCAGTCCTGTTGAGTCCCTCCTTCTCTCCAACCCTCCAGCCTCCAGGCCTGGCACCACAGCTTGTGTTCAGTGCAATTAGAAAAGGAGCTTTAGATGCAAGAAAGTCCTTCCTGGCAGCTTCATCACCACATGTTTCCTGGGGGGCAGCAGGATTCCCAAAAAGGCCAAGCACTGAATTTGGAGTAAATCCAGTTCACTGGATGGGAAAGCTCCCACTGAAGTTGGTGGGACCACAGGACACAGCTCAGTGCTTCCCAAAGTCCCACCCAGCTAAGTGTTTGCACAGCACAACAAAGCCCTGCTGGGCAATTTCTGAGATGTGGAAAAAAAATACACATCCCATGCACTCTTCCAGCATTTTGTTTGTATTTTGAAGGATCAAAGAAGTATTTTATGGCTTTCCTACTTTTTTTAGATAACAGTCTTGAAACAAGTCTAAGCTTGACAGACAAGCTCTGCATCTTCTCAAAAGCCCAGGGTAAAGATAAAGGGAACATTAATGTTAGTCTAAATTATGAGAGGGAATTGGACTGCACAAGAACTGTAATCCACAAGAATGAATTTTCATTCCACTTGTCCACCACTTTCAGCTAATCAGAAATGGTGATACATGGTCCTACTTGTATTTTGGCTTTCAACTCCCTCCTATATGTCATGTGGTTGAAAACTGAATTCCTGATTTACGCTGCAGATTAGGGATGATAAATGCTATCACTTACCTGCAGCCACAGTTTTAGAGGATTCTGGCATGATGAGCAAAACATGCATTTCATGATATGATTCCTGGAGCTGACAGTCTGTCATGCTGCTGACAAAGATAGCTGAGACTGAGGGCCAGGCTCTGTTAATAAATAACAAAGATCTCAAATTCCAAATTTAATATCATGCACCTTTTGTAACTGAAATAATCAGATGCTTGCTCTGATGATTAATTAGCTCGGCAAAGCCACTGGCTGGGTCACACATTTCTGGACAAGTTCTGATTTAATTTGGCCTTTCTCTCTGGACATTTCCCATGGGGCACACACTTGTCATTCAGTGCTCAGAGGAGAACATCAACTAGACACAAACAGGTGCTGTACAGATTATTCAGTTCTCCCAGTGTTTTCAGCACCTTTGGAGCCCTGGTGGAGCCTTTGGTGTCTCTCCTGTTGCAGAACAAAAGCTGGAACAAACATTACTGATTTGAAACTAGTGCAGCTGTCACAGAGCACAGTCACCCCAAAGCAGGTGCCTGCTGTGTTTGGGTATTGTAGAACTTAGGTTGATCATGCAGCAGAAAAAAGGGGAGTTGGAACTAGGTCTTTAAGATCTCTTCCAACCCAAACCATTCTGTGACTCCATGAAAAGTTCTAAAAAAAAAAACCCATAGCACCTGTTGCCCTTAACTCTGACCTATGATCTTGGCTGTCTTGCCTTGTGACATTTCCATTAGCCTGTGCTTTTTGATGTATTGTTGAGAAATGTAAAGAGAATCCAAGATTTTTGCGCTTCATACCTAAATTTAGACCTAAGTTGTTGAAAAATTTTCAGAAATAGCTGATGAGCACCGTTCTGCTTCTTCCAGATGACATTTGTCACCCTTCAAATTTAGGTTTCCAAACCTAAGACTGATTTCCTTGCATAGAAGTAGACACTCAATAGAAGACTGGTATTGGCCAACCTGGCAGGAAACTAATGGTTAGGCCAGGGTGGTCATTAAGAACATCTTTAATACAGAAACAGGCAATGTTTATACATGAAGTTTACACTGAATTACGCTGCAGTCTCATTCATTACACCTCTGACAAAGTAAACCCATTCAGCACCTACCTCTGGGTTTGTGGGCCTCAATCCTGTGTCAACAGGGATAGAAACTGGAATCTTCTGCAGTTCCAACCCAAAGCTCTCGAGTTTGAGTTGAAAGTATCCCCAGGAACATTCCCAAGAGCTTTGCAATGATGAGTCAGTGACATGAACTCAGTTACCTGGGTTATCAGAGATATCTGGAGCATGACAGAGGTTTTGGTAAAGTTGAAAGTTTAAACCAAGGTTTGGTTCAAACTTGTGGTGGCAGAAAACTCTGAAGTCACGAAGCCTCAAAGGCCCACCAACAGCAATAATTGCTGGCATGTGCTGTACAAATGGAACAGACTTTGGCTTTAATGGAAAGAGTTTCCAGGTATTTTGAAGTAAACAATTAAAAAATCAATTAAATGAAGAACAACCTTTCAGTCCAAGGACACAGGCAAGGCCTGTTGGTACTGGAAGCAGGCAGAGTGGATCTGTTAAAGGATATAAAGGTTTCAGGGGGTTGCAGAGGGGATGCTTGGTCTGCATGCCCAATTAGTGCCAGAAGGCACGACTAGTATTAATTTGCATCAGAACTGGTTATTGAAATCACCCTGAGCCTTCTGGTACTTAAAAGTGAGCTGCACCCAAGGGATGTCCTCTGGGACAAACAGCAGGAATGTGTCAGTGTGGATGGATTCTAAACAAGACCTAAGCCAACAGCTGTTGCTGGTGCTCCAGCCATAGGTTCTGGTGGCCTGCACTAAGGAAACCAGCCTTGCCTAAAGCACTCCAGATCTTACACCAAATATGAGACCACACACAGTTAGCAGTACAACCATGTATTCTCTGGCAGAGCTGTTCCCACAGGAGACTTTAATTGAGTCACAGCACAGGCTGTTATCTTTGGGTATATAAATCCTGCAGTTATAAAACAATTAACTATTGAGAGGGCACAATAGTGGGTAAATAAAGAAGTTCAATAAGGAGTCAAGAATATGTGTCCAAATGACTTGGATTAAGACTTCACCGAAGTTTCTTCACAATGTCTTTGTCATATTTGGCTGAAATGTCTGTAAAGGTGCAGCTGTTACTGATGGGCTGTGAGAAGGCAGAAGGAGCTGGACACCAAGGGAGTGCTTAGGCTTTGTTTTCCAAAGGAATCAACCTGAGAAGTCTGCCTTGCTACACTTAGAGCAAATATAGACTAAAAGGTGTAATCAAAGCCTTAAAATATTTTCTAGAAAATTATAGAAGGAAAACATGATTAGAAGGGATACATGTTTTTTTTAATTCTGTTTAACAGTTATGTTTTATTAAGGTTCCCCTTAAAGAGAGATTTATAAAATTAATGTCAGATCAATACATTAAACATGTAGTACAGACATGCACGGTTTTTTTGCTGATGGCTTTAGGTACTAGTCAAATTGGTGTTTAGCTATGTTGCACCTTCTGAACTGAAGACCAAGAGCAGCTGGTTAACCTTTTGTTAAAAAAATCAATCTTGATATCAAGACTCACTTATGCATGGCTTATAAAGAGGAATTATTGATGGCATTGCTGGATGCTGCTGCTGAACTCGTATATAAGTAGGAAACAGGTAGATCTGTTAACAAAAAGCAGCAGCTCTGTGTGGTGTGGAGGGTGAGCTGACCAGGGGAATCACATGGATCAATACAGCAAACCTCCAAAGGGAATTCCTGTTAATGTGGGATTGCTTTGTAAGACAAGAGCTTCAACTATTGCTTAAAATCATAGAATCACAGGACAGTCTGGGTTGGAAAGGATCTTAAAGCTCATCCAGTGCCACCCCCTGCCACGGGCAGGGACACCTTCCACCATCCCAGGTTGCTGCAAGTCCCATCCAACCTGGCCTTGGACACTTCCAGGGATGGGGCAGCCACAGCTTCTCTGGGCAACCTGTGCTTAGACTGAATGGGGCATTATACATAAATTTAGGAAATTCCACCTTCTTCTGCATAGGAGGAAATTTTCATTGACAACAGGCCAGGAGATCCTTGTTAAAATTCTTGGCCTGTATCCGGGTGTGTTGATCTTGGCAGCTGTGAGGCTGCAGAGATGGGCTCTGCTGGTAGGATCTTATCTCTGATAAGTGGAAGCTGTTTGAAAACATGGAAGTGTGGATCTATTGTCCCAACTGCAAAAGGAGGGGGAAAACACTTAGGTATTAAGCTGAACTTGAATGTCATCTTTGTGGAATATTTATTCTCACATTACAATGAACACTAAAATCATGTTACTTTATGATAATGTGAATATTTTGAATTGTAAGCACAAAGTGTGTGGAAATCTGTTCCCAATTCACAGTGTCACTGTGATCTGTTTCTGCCTTATGATAACTAACATAATTGCCTGCTGATTAGCTGCAGGAGTGATGGGAAATTTCTCTTAAAATGACAAGAATATCTCTCACTTCCCTGAGCAGCTGTTGCTTGATGTACCAGCCTGGTGATATCCCACCCAGGGTACAGCCATCCTTGGCAATGGGCTTGGATCCACAGCCTAGGTCATGTTATCTCTGCAAAATAGTGTGACTGAAGGGAATAGAAGTGGCTCAGGTGCTCTTCCCAGCTGGATAAATGGCAGGGAAGCAAAGCAGGCAATGGGAATATCTTAGTGTCGTTTACTTAGTTGTGAACAGGGTGCTAGGACTGAAACTTGACTGTGTCTCTCTGGGAATCAAACATGAACATACCTCCTGCTTCTTTCTAGATGAAAGGAGTTAAGGAAGAAGTTAAGCTAAGAAATATTGTGTTTTTATAAAGGCAATACTGGAAAATTGATATAGAATTACTTAGAAGTCATCTGAAAAGCTTGATAGAAAGGAAAAACATCCTTTGTTTACTAAAACTACTGGCTTGGAGAACTAAAATTTATGGACATTTTTCAGCATGAGAAATATGCCTTCCACAGTACTATCTACTGAGTACCTAAGGGTTAACTCTCATGGTTTGGTATGCAGATGAATGAACCTGTAGTTAACTGTGTGTGGCTATTAGTTGGAAATGTTTGGAAGTAACATGAAGTGATATTATTTTGCAGCTCAAACTCCTGCCAGTACCTGGCTTTATTAGTTCAGCACAAGAAGTGTTTTCTGATTAGTTGTCTGGAACAAGTGAGGCTGTTCTTTTGGTTTCTATCACTCTTTGGAAACTCTTCCCTTGACAGCTTAAGCACTTCTCCAAATGCTCTGCCTGGTGGCTCCTACAAAATGCCAGCATCACTTAATTTGGGTGCTTCCCTACCAGTGGAGAGAGTTACATGGAAGGTGAATTTAGTGGGAATGAGTCAGGCCTGTGCCATTCCTCTTTGTGTACATTGGCTGTGATGAGGATGAGTTCCAGTTGTGTCACTTCTTGTTTTCCCTGCATCTCTTTTATGTGCAGAGTGACTCAGGCTCCATGACAAAGCCCAAAGTGAGGGGCAGCAATGACATCCTGAATAACCCCAAGATTTTAACTCGTTGTGTTCCCAAACTGGGGAGGGTAGTTTAGTTTGGTTCCTCTTTTCTAGGAGCGCTCCCAGTTTCCTCAGAAATGTCATGCTAAAATATAAAATACAAGCACAATTACTCTCTTAATGACATCTTCATGCATTGACATTTAGAAGCCCAGAGAATGGATGAAGATCTGTCCCAAGATCAAAACTAAAACCAGACACACACTGGACACAGGATGCTGGAAAAATTCTATTGATTTTGGAGAGGTCAAGGTCAGCACACGTTGCTCAGTCAAGATTTCATTGACTTCATTCCTCTGATCCATACATTGACTGCAGGAATGGGCTCGGAGACTGGAGCAGGGATTTGGGAAAATGGTGTTTTTAACAATGGACATTCATCAGGTTTTTAATACATGGCAAAAAGGTCACTATTTTAGAGAGTTCTGATTTGAAGGATCAGTATTTTAGAGTGATTTTTAGTTGGGTACCAGAATGTAAAGAAGGTAGATGTGGTCTAAGAAGATAATGGTAAGTGGGTAACATGTCCAAAACCAGAAAAATTGCTGTTTCATTTTCTTTCTAAGCTGTCTTAGTGTCAGTGAACACCACGTTGTTTCTTCATTTCCAAACCTCTTCAATCATCATCTTTTATTTACTTCTGGCATGAACGTTCTATCCAGTATCTTTTTGGAAAGGGAGATACGTACTGTGGAAAACTTATGTAGTGATAGGAAGGTAAAATAGATAACATAACCAACAACTCTATCTGTGATTCTGTAACACCATCCCCCTCCCCAGTCTATTTTAGCTTCATCCTACAAAGTGCCCAGGTAGGCCAGACAACAAGACTATTCAGTATTTCACAAGCTAAAATCCATCATGTTCATGGTGTCAGTTTTGCTTGGACAGCAGCAAATAACTATCCAAGATAAATTTTCCCTTAATCTCACAATCCCATTTCAGTAAGGGGCTAGGAAATCACACTTCCACTTAAATGTAGAATATAAAACAAAGTGTTGAATGCCTTTAAGACAATTCAGCTGTATTCTAATCTCATGGCCGGGCTTCGTGAACGAAGATTTGGGGAGGGCTCTGCCCACGTTTGTCACAAGCACGCTGGTGGCTAAAGAGGCCAATGTGAGACAGACACATCTGATTGCAAAAGGCACAGCAGAAAGACTCCTTAAGTGGTAAATTCTGCAGGACACGGTTCTTTCTGCGTTGTCTTTTCTCCTCAAGGGTGATCCTGCTGCGCTCTCAAAGGCATCAGCAGCGTTATAGATGGTGTTTCTCCAGGCCTCCCAATTGGAGGCCAGAGTAGACCAGTTATGGTGATCAATATGGCCAAGGCTGAGATGTTGTTTCAGGCAGTCCTTGTATCTTCTCTTTGGGGCTCCTCTCTTGCAGCAGCCAGTGGCAAGTTCACCATAAAGCAAGATCTTAGGGAGGGGGTGGTTGGTCCTTCATCCTGGAGACGTGCCCTGCCCAGCACAGCTGTGTTCTCAGCAACATGGCCTCAATGCTTGTGACTGCTGCTTGTTCTTGTTCTAGAAAGCACATTAAAAGAAACCAGATTTTTTTTCAGAACTATTTTTTCCAAGTTCCTTTTTATGACTGATCTTTAAACTTCCTACATGACGACACTTACTTGGCACTGCATCGATGCAGTCTAATCTAGGTGATAATGGGTCTCACAAGAGTTATTTTTTAAATATAAGTAGTTTATCAAACCCATTGACAGTTATGTTTTCAAATTATTTCCATTTTTGTTCTGTTAAAATATTTGCCTTGCTTTTAAATAGAAAGATCCACAAAACCCAAAGGCAAGTCAGACCAGTGTTGGAGGCAGCTGTACCAAGAAACCATCACAGCATATAATAACTGTGATTATAAATAATCTGTCAAGCCAACCCTTAGTACTGAGCTTTTGTCATCAGCAACTGAGAAAACACAAAGTCCCACATCAGGAACCCCCATTTCACAGCTACTTGCAACAGATAGTGGGAACGTGGTACTTTTAGGCTATTTCCTGATATAAAACTTACACAGAATCACAGAAAATGCTCAGTTGGGAGAGACCCACAAGGATCATCGAGTCCAACTCTTAACCCTGCACAGGACCCTCCCCCAGAGTCAATCTCAGCAGTAGTTTGGAAATTTGTAGTTGAGAAAAACTTTTCCTACAGGACTTCCTGCGAACAGGAGGAAGGGTTGGGTAAGAAGGTTTTGCACTGAACATGACACAGAAAACTTTGTCATCCACCAAATCCCTTAAGAGTACCCGAAACTCAACCTGGGGCTCGTGGTTGCAGCTCCTGAATGGATGGGTTTGATTTGCATTATGATGCAAAGACAGAGTGCAGGTACTTTCTGCCTGGGGAAAACTGGAATGCGCTCAGGAGACACGAGAGGAGGCAAGGAATCCCCAGGTCCTGCAGCTGTTATCAGATATGATGGAAAAGGGAGAGGGTGAGGGAGAAGAGAACACCTGGCCCTCTGCAGGGGGAGACTGTCTGACCCAGCAGGGCACTGTGGAGTTCTGAGGGCATCTTTCCTCTCAAAGCCCTGTCAGGTTTTACTGAGCTTAATCAGGTGTTGCCACATCATGCCCACTATCTCTGCAAGCAGTATCCTGATGAAGATAAATAAAAACTTAAGAACCTGATTAGATTTGCAGAGCTGCCAGAGAGAAATATTGAGCACTAAGCAAGTGAGATACAGACTCTGAGCCACATCCATGGAATCCACTTCCACAGGCACTTTGGCAAGAGCGTTTGGGCAGATGTTTATCCCAAGGACAGCTGTGGTGGCATTTAAGGTGTTCTCCTAGAAGGACCCCTCAGTGAGAGAAAGCTGAGGAAGAATTCTCAGGAAGAATTTCTTCCTGGAAAAAGTGGTCAGGGGTTGGAAGGAGCAGCCCAGAGAGGTGGTGGAGTCCCCACCCCTGGAGGGGTCCAAGGAAGGTCTGGCTGTGGCACTGAGGGCTCTGGGCTGGGGGACAAGGTGGGCATCAGGCACAGGGGGGACTCTGATCTTGGAGGGCTTTTCCAACCTCAGTGATCTTGTGATTCTGTGATTCTGAGACATTCTGACACCTTGAGTTATTTCACACAACAGTTCGTACAGTTTGAAAAAAGGCAAGGGCTCGTGGTTTGAGAAGAGCAGCATCAGTAAATCTCTCTCTTTAAAACCAGTTTTGTCCTTTTTGTCCTAAGTTCAGCTGTTCTTCAAGAATAACAATTATAAAAGCATTCCATGAAATTCATTTTCTACTGCTCTTCTGCTTTTTGGACCCAGAAGAGGTGATAAATTGATTTAGTACACAGCAAGTCGTGAAGGTTATCAGAAGTATAAGAAAAATATGCAGGAGAAAATAGTTTTTCTTGCATTCCTCTCAGGTTTTACTGGCCTTGCTCTCAGAATTCTGTGTTCATTTGCTGTGATAGTCAGTGAATGAAGGGTAGCAGGTCCTCTGTCCTCTGACTCAAACAACAAAACTTACCCAGGGAAAGAGGAGAACATCTCATTCTGTGCTGCTAGCAGCACATGAGAAAGTCTAATTAATATTTTTTCTTTATCTGTTTGAATTATTGTGGAAATAGAAGCTGCATTTTGAAAATAATTGCTGCATATGATCGATTTTTTATGAAGATGAAGTAAAGGGCAACTAATATTCCAGGTAGAAAGTATAAAAGTAAATTTGAAACTCTACAAAGGGCATATAAGAAGTGAAAGGAACCTCCTGCTTTATGGTGGAAGGAGAAAGATCAGAAAGAGAAAGGTCAGAAATAGTACAGAAAAGGTTAAACTTGGGAGAGTGTCAAAGTTCTGAAGTCTTCCTTTTTAAGGGTATCATGGCTTTGAATCTGGAAAAAGTGTTTCTGCTCTTTAAAATAGGATATCCCTTAGTGAGGGTGGGTGGTGGTGGGAGATCCCACCCATCTGTAGGGTTTGGAGCAGCGTGTCATTCATCAGCATGTCTTCATAATTAGTCCTCAGACCTGCACATTGCCTGATTTTCTTCAGACACTTCTTCCAAGAAAAGTGCAAAGGTGATCTGATTGATGTAGGTCACATGCTCTGGTGATTTCCCAGGCATTTTTTATTTAAAACACAAAAATTATGGTAATGGGAAAAATGGCTCAGCCTGCCTGGGGTAGCTGTAACTCTGGGACAGCCTCAGCTCACAGGGTTCAGTAGCAAATTTGTTTGATACTGACTTTAGATCTTATTCTTTTGCACAGATTTACTTATCAAAAACAAGAGAAAAAAACATCTTTTGGCTGTACTTAATAAGATCTTCATAATATGTTCGACTGAGATTTCAAAGACTGTCTGGAATGAGTCACTCGATGTGGGACACAGTTGGTTCCAAACTCATCCCCACTCAGTTTGCCACAGGATATCAATGCAAAATGTGTTTCTACAGAACACATTTACAAGAGCTCTGTGAATATTTTTCATCTTTTCTATCCGAATATGCCTTTCCTAATTTTAAACTTGCATTTGGGTGCCTTTTTTTTTTAATGCTGTTTCTCACATTTCTTAAAGATTTCATTGGATTTTTCTCTGTGTTGCTTTTTTAATGCTCTCTCATGCTCTTTTTTCCCTGCCAAAAAAGCATCAAGTATTACTTGTACTGTCCTCAAATTTCAGAGTTCTGGTGTTAGAACAGTCCTACAAGTTACTTAAACAGTAGCATCCTTTGGAGATTACTCTCACACTTGGATAAAACAAGTGGCAGAGACATTTCCTAGTCATTTTAATGTGACATAGTCCTTTTCCTGCTTGTGAAATCAGAGTTTCATATCCATCCACTGCCCTTTTCAGTGCTTAAGTTTCACTCTAGACCTCACTGCCAGTTGCTTTACATGTTATTTGGTTCTCAAATAAGTTATTTTGTTGAAAGACTAAATAAGACATGGCTTTATTGTATCAGCTTAAAACACTCTTTTTATTCAATGAATCCTTTTCAAAAGAAGAAAAAAATATATCTCAACATCATTCCTGAAGTCTGAGGAGCTTTGTCTTATTTAAGGATCTACAATTGCCTCTGTAAGTAATATAAATCACAAATCCTCATCTTCCACCTGCTGAAAGGGACAGGTTTGCATCTGACCATTGCCCTCCCCAACCCCCAGAAATGATGTGACCTCTCTCCAAGCCCTGCCATGCTCTTCTCTGGAGTGAAAATGTCACTCTTGTCTTGCCAATAGTTGTGTTTTCTTTGATCTGTAGTGAAGTTGTGTGTGCAGGCACTTGTAGGAGACAGGTATTTCCTGACCCAAGTGATCTGATGTCAGAAAAATTAGGCAAGATCATGGCCTTGGTGGGACAGGAGTCAGTGTCTGTTGTCTCACTAATTACACCCTCACCTGTAGACTGCAGCCTGAGTTATTTGGGATGAAGCAGCAAAGGGTCCCTGGCCTCAGGCACTCTGGTATTGATTTTGTTTCCATGGGAATCCTGTTGGTGAAGGAGAAGGCTCTGGAGGTGTGATGGGCCCTGTGTTTGACAGTGTATGTCCTTCAGGGCAGCTTTGGCAGCGAGGGCTGTGGAGTCCTGGTGACCAAACCCAGGGTTGTGCAAAACCTGACCCCACTGGCCATGAGGGGCCCCAGGCTGGACTGGCAGATGGATTTCGAAAGGCAGCTGACTTTGGATGCTGGAAAGCCAGGGCAGGACATACACCTGAGTAACTCAGAGAACAGAAACACTGAGCTGGGAAAACCCACTGCAGGAGGGACACAGAATCCCAGAATGTGCTGAGCTGGAAGGGACCCACAAGGATCATCCAGTCCAACCCTGGCCCTGCACAGGCCCATCCCCAAGAGTCACCCCCTGTGCCCCAGAGGATCAGCCAAACCCTCCTGGAGCTCTGGCAGCCTTGGGGCTGTGCCCACTGCCCTGGGGAGCCTGGGCAGTGCCCAACCAGCCTCTGGGGGAAGAACCTTTTGCTGAGATCCAACGTGAGCCTGCCCTGACACAGCTCCAGCCACTCCCTGGCTGCTGTCCCTGGTCACAGAGCAGAGCTCAGTCCCTGCCCCCTGAGCTCCCTCAGCTCCTTTCCCACCACCCAGAGGGCACAGTTCCTGCAGCAATTCCCTTGTGAGCCAAAGCCACTCCAGCCCCAGGTCACACCAGGCAGCAATTTCTGCTGGTGTCACTGAGCCAGCCCAGCCACGGGCCCAGCACCCTGCCCAGGGCAGGACCACCGTGCTGGACCCAGCCCATGCAGCTCCTGGGATGCAGCATTTTCCAGAGCCTCAGTTTGCCACCCTCACATGACCAACCCTGCACATTCCCTGCAAAACTGAAGGTGAAGAAAAAACACGTTAAGCTCCTAATGGCAGTGCCCAAAGGTACTGCATCTGAAGATAACATCAGGAGAGAGAGCCAGAGAGTTCTCTTCACACAAACTATTTCCCAGAGGCTAATGGCAAGGGGGGGAGAGAGAGAAACAAGTACTGACAGTTTACTGTAGGAGCTCAAAGAAAAAGTGGACAAAGCTAAAAGAACTCCAGCTCTTTGTTCACATTTAATCCAGTTCAGAGCATTCACTGGTGCATACAGATTTACTGATGGAGCTGGATATGGTCATTTGGTAAGAAACAGAGGATCTAGGATTTAAGTTTTGTGCCCTTCAGGCTCTTACATTTTAGGAAAAGTCAGTCTGTAATGTATATAAAGTTTTAATCTAACGTAAAAAGTATGAGCTGCTGGATAATTCCTTCAAAGAAACCAATCCTGATCTTGAAAGGTAAAGAACACTTTCTGTTTTTAGCACAGACCAAGTTTTTAAGGGGTAGGGCACTGCTTTTGGCTCACAGAAACCAAGGGATAGACCAAGGCTTGCTGGCCCTACCCAAAGAATCCCCTATTTTATTTTCTCCTTTTTCTTTGCAACTCTCTTCCTGAATTTATAAAGGCATCGATTTATCAGAGGATACTGGAATAATGGAACAGTATTAAAATACCACCATCCACATATTTTATTGCAAAACAAATAGCCCAAGCACCTGATATCACAGTACAACAAAACTATCCATTGCAGGCCTTTGCTTTTGCTGAGGACAGACAGTTCAAGTTCCATGTAGCCTGTTTTCTGAAGGCTGGAGAGTCAGTTCATCTCTGGCTGAATTTGCAAACCATGGTATTGAAAGGCAGCACCAGTGAGGAGGGTATGTGTGCAAGAACAGAACCAACAAAAGGCGTTGTGAGCCAAAGGTAGGAGGCAAATCTGGAAGGGAAAGCTCAATTGCAGAGTGCAGGGGACCTAAATGGGGCAGGTGTGCTGGAGAGATTTTGGCACAGCATGTTGGAAGTGCATCTCCCACAAGTGCAGAGAGAAAGGGAGGGGCAGCCAGTAAATTTCAGGAAAATATGAAAATCATAAACGAAAAACTGAACAATAAATGTAGCACAGAGTTAAAAGCCAAAACTCCTTCTCGTCCCTCTGCCCCTTCCCACCCCCCTCCGAGCATTTCTGGTCCCCTGGGAAGGACCCCTGGCACTTGGGCTCAACAGGCGCTGCACAAACTCCTCCCGTCCAGACAAAAGCGGATCTTTTCCTCCAGACTGGCCGTGCCCAGCCTCGCCGAGCCCTGGAAAGCAGCGGCTGGTTGTGTTTGGCACCGTGTCCCGGAGCAGGGAGCAGCACGTGAGACGAGCGCTGGCTCAGCTCTTTCCGCGGCGCTGCTCGATCCCGCCGAGGCTGCCGGCTGAGGATGGATGGGAATGAAATAAACCGAAAGGCAATTTAGGCTACTTAACTACACTTGAGGAAAAAAAAAAAAACCCTGCCTGGATAGATGACACATGATGTATTCTGTATTAATGTTTCAAGTCAGTTTGGCGGATCCCCATGGCAGGCGAGTTAGAAATATTTTGTTGCAAGTTTGAACACCGTACCAGGATATAAGGCCAGGCAATTCCACAAGAACAGTGATTGAATTAGGGCTGAGAAATGTATCCTGGCTAGTTTCAAATTAAAAAAAAAAAAAAAAAAAAGAAAAAGAAAAAAAACTTTTAAAAAGGTACAAATGAGGCTAAAAGAATTTATGTTATTTTTCCGGTTTCTGTGCTCTAACTCCTTTTCCTCGTAGATCTCCTCATCTATCTTCGAAGTGCACTACCTTATGAATGAGTGAGCAATAAAAAGAAGTATGCAGTGGCTGAGAGAGAAACTCAAGATAACAAGATAAAGCCAAAGCTTGAGCAGAACTGCAAGTTAAGATGTAGATCTGAATATAAAAGTTTCTCACATCTCAGTTTTAGGGCAGTCATTAGATAGTTTGCATGAGAAATTAATTTAAAGCCATAGCATATACTAAGTTCCCAACTATCAAAGTACTGGACCCATGCTGTCTAGGGTTTTGAATCCTGCTTTCAGACCACACGTAGGGACACTTTGCTCATAGACTAAAGGAAAAACAAAGTGATTTCATAGAACCAGAAAATCACAGAATCACAGGATGGTTTGGGTTGGAAGAGATCTTAAAGGTCACCTCATTCCACGCCCTGCCATGGGCAGGGACACCTTCCACTAGCCCAGGTTGCTCCAAGCCCCGTCTAACCTGGCCTTGGACACTCCCAGGGATGGGGCAGCCACAGCTTCTCTGGGCAACCTGTGCCAGGGCCTCCCCATCCTCACAGGGGAGAATTTCTTCCCAATGTCCCACCCAAACATACTCTTTCAGTTTAAAGCCACTCCTCTCTGTCCTATCACTACATGCCCCTGTAAAAATTTCCTCTCCCCCTTTGGGTATTGGAAAGCTGCCATGAGGTCTCCCTGGAGCCTTCTCCTCTCCAGGCTGAACAGCCCCAACTCTCTCAGCCTGTTGTTTTAATACCTTAAAATCCCCATGTTCATCAAAAATGGGCACAGGAAGAGCAGGGAGCAAAGAAGCAGCTACAAATCATCCCAAGGTCAGGCAATAGCAGTTTCTGTGCCCAGGTGACACAGGAACAGCCTCAAGACCAAAAGGTATGAGAAGAATCAACTTCCTCAGTGAAGGCTCACCTGTTTTCTGCTGAAAAAGGCTGGTGTTTGAGTCTGCACAGTGAGTTCTCCAGCTATAAAAGAAGGGTTAATTCAAATTTCCATATCACTGACCTCCCTCCAGCCTTCCAGGCTGCCCAGGTTTGGAACTGCAAGGATCAGCTGGGTTGTCTCAGGGGAAAAATTATGTGGCCACTCCCTGAACCCTGCTAATCCCTCTGGCTGGGCTTTCCACTGCTGGTCTCTGCCAGGTTAGGCAGAATTTCATCATCAAAATTATTATGGTCTCTTTCAAGTACAGACCAGTGGGAAATTAATTGCTGGAATCAGGTATGTTTGCTGGTATTAACCCGATGCTGCTGCTGAATGAGGTCAGTTGTGGGGCTCAGGACACAGAGCAGGGACTAAGCTGGTCTCCAGCTTCATTTGGCAAAGCCTGGACTGGCAAAACAGCAGGAGGGAGAAGATACAGGGACAGAGTTTCAAGGGATGTGAAGGTGGAAGATGAAGCTTGTTATCTTCAAAAGGAAAGTAGTGACAACTCAGGCATAACCATGAGAGACCCCTACAAAGAAGGGAGCATGAGACAGGGTGGAGCAAGCCATGAAGTTGAGGTGTTTAAGATGCTTTTACAGCATTAAAGAGGTAGACATTTTTTAACAAGAATTGATGACAAAACATGAAACCGATTCCTTTACTCTTACCCTTTATGCTCTAAGACAGAACTTGTTTTCTTGCAAAGTAGCTGAGACATTTGTTTGCTCTGTTATCCATGTGACAGGGGGCAAAAATACTTCAAACCCTCCAGAATGTGTGTTTGACTGTGGGTATATCAAAATAATGCTTAGCTTTCAAAACTGGAGCATTAATTTGCACCATTTAGAACAAATGAGGCCTTTATTGCTAAATAATAATCTGCTCCATATGTTGATTAATGTGAGACCTACAGGAGGACAAACATTGATAGAGTATCTGCTTGTCCATCTTTTGCACCAACCTCATTCTGAGGTGCAAGAACTGAGATGCAGAACCTCTGTTTACAAAAGTCAGGTTCTGGCACCTATTGTTGCACTCTGAAAGAATTCTGCACGTATCAGTTCATGTTAAGGTGTGATTTTCTGCCAGCTCCTAATTTCACTGCCATATGCCAAGCATTGCAAGAACAGATAAATCTGAAGCACTGTACAGTCATATCGAAGAAAAGCTGTGGTTAAGGAGGGTCCCATCTTGCCTTTGGGACCTGGACTATGAAATTAGGCAAGGTTATCCTCCCTGGTTTACTCAAAGTGCAAACGGGGAATGAGCTTCACAGGCAGAACTTGGTTGATACTGGTGAGTATTTGCTACCTGGGACAACAGTGTGTCCAGGCAAGCAAAACCCACAGCTTTGGTGGGAATGTGACCTGTGTCTGGTGGCAACTCCTACTGGAGAGCAAACCCATCCCTGCTTGTCATCCAGTATCCATCAAATCCCCCTGCTTTTGTTAACACATCGTTCTTTGTTCTTCTAACACAGATTCTGGAAGAAAACATGAAGTTAGAGTGCAAGTGCCACGGGGTCTCAGGATCCTGTACCACTAAAACATGCTGGACAACCCTGCCCAAATTCCGGGAGCTGGGCTACATCCTGAAGGACAAGTACAACGAGGCCGTTCAGGTGGAGCCCGTGCGGGCGAGTCGCAACAAGCGCCCGACCTTCCTCAAAATCAAGAAGCCCCTTTCCTACCGCAAACCCATGGATACAGACTTGGTGTACATAGAGAAATCCCCCAACTATTGTGAAGAAGACCCTGTCACGGGCAGCGTGGGCACACAGGGCAGGATGTGCAACAAGACAGCCCAGCAGTCCAACGGCTGCGACCTGATGTGCTGCGGCCGGGGGTACAACACCCACCAGTACTCGCGGGTGTGGCAGTGCAACTGCAAGTTCCACTGGTGCTGCTACGTCAAGTGCAACACGTGCAGCGAGAGAACAGAGGTCTATACCTGTAAGTGAGCACGTGGGCACGGCCCTGGCCACGGATACCTTTGCACATGCACTCAACGGACCCACACGAGGCTGCAGGGCAGACCTGCTCTCCCAGGAGAACTGCTGGTGGACGGAGGCCCCTCGTTTCTTCTCACGTTTCATCGCTTGTGTGGATACACATTTCGGACTCATAAAGTCGGCCAAGAAAGAAAACCAAACAAACCCCACCCTGAGCCACCTGACACATAAAAGAGAGAGAAAAAGATCATCTCGGTCAACCTGCACCTCTAAAGGAAGAAGCATTGACTGCCTTGTGGAGACACACCAGTCAGGGAGAAATCTCTGAGGGTGGCAACTGACTCCTGGTTTGGAAAAGAGATGGTCAAATATAAGGAGCAGGGAGGGATAGGGGAGAAATCCCCCCAGAAGGGCTTTGCACAGGATGGGATGGACAGAGCCCCACCGTGTGAGCCTGTGGATGACACAGGTTTTGGCTTCTACACTCGTGAAAAGCTTCTGCTGGTCTTGCCCATCTTTCCCCTTCATCCCCCTTGCCACAGCGAGTAGAACTGTTGAAGGTTTCTGTAAACACTGCTTTACCTGCCTTTTTCGTGTGTGTGTGTGTGCTGCAGATTTTAGCACAGGGATTTGGGACACTCGGGCATAATAATAGCAATATTTAACAATTTATTCAGATAAAACTAATATTAATTTATTTAATTAAAAAAAGAACTCTACCAACCTTTGGGGAACTATTCTGCAATTAAAGTAGATAGCTGGCTTTCTTTGTGGAATAATTTTGTAGGAACAGCAAGGAAAGAACTGGAGCTGTACATATTATTCTTAACTAGGATATTTCTATTAGTTGGACTTGCAGGATATGTTCTACAGTACTAGATGTTTAAGTACAAAAGCTGGCATCTTTATATATATGTACATACACAAACACTGTTGTTTTTGGGGTTTTTGTTTGTTTGTTTGTTTTCTCCTGTTTGCTGCTAGTTGTCTGGAACAAAAGTCGAGTGGTAGGGGTTACAAATCTTTACCAGGCTTTGTGGTTATTTTTTTTTTCTTCGATTAAAGAAAGAAGCATTAATAAAATCCTGTTTGGAATATGTCTAAAATTAAGAAAATCCAGACAAACTTCCATCTTTTGGAAAAATCAACCATAGGATAAGAGAGTATATTTTGTAAGAGACTATTTTTATATAAATATTTTATTTATACTACGTCTGCTTGTTCAACCTGTACTTTTTCTCAAAACAGGCATACAATTTGTAATTCTTAGGCTATTTAACAGAGAAAGGGTAATTAGTTTGTGAACACAACAGCAGCAAGCTGGATACATTCAGCTGCAATTGGTGGATGTGCCAGAAAGCAGAATGAACTTTCTCTCCGGATATGTGTACAAACTGGCTCTTTTCCTGCAGCTCAATTTGCAGAATATGCAAAACAAGAACAGGGTATGTAGCATCAATTTTGTCACATGGCTTGAATTCATGATTGGTATTAACTGGATGCTCATTTATCCCATTCAAGAAAAAAAAAATGCGAATTAGCTTCCCACATGCGTCAGTCATTAAACTGTGGCGTTATGACTCGCAAATGTGCTGTGTGTGCTGTCAGTTAAACCTCTATATTGTGTTACTGTCAAATTGCATTTTAATCAGTGGGAGACTGTAGACTGTGACTGTAAAAACTAGCATGACACACACCGTCTGATTCTCATAGATAGGATACAAAGCTTACTTTTTGTCCAACTCTTTTTTGGCATTTACGTTATTCTTTCCTCCCCCACCAAAAAGGCCCGAGCTCAGAAATCCAGAAAAACATCCAGGCAAGTTTAAAGAGGCAAATTTAAAGACTACTCACTTGTTTTTCAGAGCCATTTTGCGTTCCCTTTATGGCATTTCCTTTTTATCACTGCTAATTTCTTCAGACATTTGAGTGGTAAATATTTCTCTGTGTTTTTAGAGTCATTCTGTTCCTGCTGCTTTACTCATTTGTGACCCATAAAAAAAAAAAATCTAATTTTACTGTTGTTTTTCACTGGTTAATAAACATGGCCCAGCGTTACTGATGATATTGCAAATTGTCTGGGACACACCAGATTCTTTCCTACTTCCAGACCACAGGATCTCCCCCCTTTAATGAGGCTCAGAGAGGCATCAGTAAAGAAAACATTTCACTGACTCCTGTTGAGAGCAGCAAACATTACAAGGAGTAGATGATACAGGTTTATCTTGTGCCCATTGATAGTTCTGGGGCAAAACTCCCACCTAAGACTGTGAAAACAAAGAACTCAGAAGGGAAGCAGAAGAAACACAAAAAAAAATCAAAAGATGTTGCAGTTTCACAACCTGACCTTTTAGGGCTCATCTGAATGGTGGGGGTTTTTAACTCACTTCTTGTATATATATTATTTTTGTAAGAACACAAGCCTATGCAGTCCCTAGTCCTAGCAATGTATAATCAGGGTTAATACACAGTTTCTTTGCAGACCTGCCACTTAACACAAAATAGAAGGTTTATTCAATTCAGGTACCAGAATGGCATATCAAAATAAAGCTATTAACACAATTTCATTTCAAACTGTCAATATAAAAGCAAATTTTTATTGGTCATTGAATCACTGCTCTGAGTTCTCCTAAATTCCAAGTTATAAACTTCAAGATACAAAATGCAACCACATACAGTAGATATGTTCATTACAACACTATATTATGGTAAAATAATTCAGATGCAACAATTAATATTAGAATTCCCCATCACCACCACTTTGTGGATACCATATCATAGTCAAAAGTGTGCTTTCTTCACTGATTAGAGTTACTTTACAAATTGTTGCCTTTGCAGCCTGTTTTTACCATAGGAGAGTAATCTGTAAAACTCCTGCTTCCTGTATATTTCTGTATGCAGTGATGTGCCACGTACAGTTAGCAGAATAATTACTGAAGGACAAATACCTTTAAACAGTTTTAGTCACAATAATAAAAAACTGGATGCACAATGAATTGGATTTGGTACACATTTTCCCTATATTTTACAATATTGCAGATGAGAAAATGGAGAGAAAATTAGACAAAACATCAGTTTGTTTGATAGCTTGAGTAACAGGTTGGGAACTGTGAACTAAAGAGCAAGGAAAACCAAATGCTGCATTCAACTAGAAATGATTTGGAAATTTGGCTGTGTCATCTCTGATAGGAGAAATCTGGCCCCTCAGAATGTGCCATGAGTCTGGAGTTAATTGGTCCTTTGCTAAATGGGCTTGAATGACATGAAGAATAAACAGGAGGAGAAAGATTTACAGGTTTGTAGATATTCCTCCCCCCAACAACAGTTTGTTCTTTGTGCTCAGGGATAGAGGGGCTCTGTTTTTCCTTGGTGGAGGAGCACACAATGGCAGGGAAATGCACCCAACTGCACAACAACGGGGCTCTCAAAGGAAAACACATCCCTTGGTCTGTGCCAGCCAGGGAAGTGCTGCATTGCTGGGCACAGAACAACCTCGCTGAGGCCTGGGAAGAGAAAACACATCCACGGAGCAGGAGGAGTGAGAGGAGTGGGAAACGCAGGAGAAAAGGCGTAGCTGCAAGTTGGGAAGTTATTAATGATGAATCCTTTGATAGTGGAACCCCAGTTCATGGGAACGAAGCAGCTCTGCCTTGGGATTCCTAAGCAAGTTTTAAGGATTTTACCTCTCTGCCCTTTTAAGAGGACAACTAATCTGAATGCAATGAGCTGGATACAGAAGCACTTCCATAAAACATGAATCGGTCGATGATTAAGTTTTCTTTGCCATGTATTCACAAAGCTAATGGAGATACGTCTTTCAACAGTGATAATTAAACTGAAAACATCCTTAAAATGTACTCTTAAGTGACTCATTTGGTAAAGTTATTGTAAGGGGACATAGTAACTTAGAAAAGGAGAATAATGGACACGTACCATATTGCACAAGGCTCTTAATGAACTCTCCTGTGGATTGCAAAACTGTTTTGAACTGACCACACTTAAAAATCAATGTATAGAATACAGAAACATTGCAGGCTGCAGTCAGGGTGCACAGATTCTAATTAAGATTCAACATAGGTATTTCTGACAATATTTCTACATTTATCATTATAATCTATATGAGAAAATACACCCTGTGAATCCCCCAAATGTGCATATTAACTAATACAGTCCCTTACCCCCAACTTGTAATCCCAAGAAGTTGACTGAACAAGAAGGTCTCCGACTCTGTTGTTGGTAGAAGAACTGAACTGCAGACTTAGGGGCTGATATGCCCAGACAGGGCTGCCCAAACCTGTCAGATACCATTGCTGCCAAGCAACAGAGGTAAAGTCCAAAACTGTCCAAAATTAAACCAAGTACAGAAGTTTTATCACACAGCAGAACTTCAGGTGATGAAGCTCATCTAGATTCTAGAACATTCTCCCTTATCTCAGTGGTCACCATGACAAGTGACTTAATTTGCTAACCCAATTCATGCTCTTTTCTCATCGAAATCACACCAATAATTTCTCAGAGGTGGACATTTTAATCTTGAACAGAAATTAAGGGAATTCTTCCTCTGGAAACAAGTAATTAATAACATATGATTAAGTCAAAATGCTGAAGAGATGTATGTGGATCTAGAGGACTCCACGTGTTTGAAGGACACCAGAACTTTGCCATTCTCCTGTCCAAAGGTGAAGCTGTAAAACCTTAAAGGTGTCTTTTCATGCCTTTAGGAAATTACTGATTTTCTGTTTTGTTGTTGTTACATATTCATAGATTCATCAACAGCACATATCATGTAATGTGCAACTGGGAACTGTAAAATAAGTCCCAGAGAAATGTCTCCTCTAAGTGTAGCACAATATATTTACTGCTGCTGTTGGGAAAGTTGCCTCCCATTGTCACCAGCAGCCCGTCTGCAGTCCCTATACTTGTCACTTTATTTCCTCCAAGCAGTTGGAGTTTTAGCTCTCTCTGGAGTTTTATGAGTTTTATGAGCTCTCTGATCCATTCCCAGCCACTGAGGGATTGTGTGCTTTGGTTTTTTGGCTGCATGAGGGGCTGTGATACAATAGAGAATGAGGACACCCAACAAGAAAAAACATTCCTCCTCTCACAGTGTACCTTTAATTTTTCAGACCAAGACAGACAAGAAATATGGAATTACTCTGTCATCTAATACACCATGTGCTCCTAACTCACCTTTCCAATGCTATTGAGAAGGCTGCACTGGTGGATTTTTGAAACTAAGTTGAAGAGAGTGGACTGAAAGAGGTTTTTCTCTGCTCAGCTAAATTTGCAAAAGAGTTAGTAACAAAAACCTGTAAAGATGCAGTGCTGAGTTTTGTTCTTCGTCAGTTTAGATGAGACTTCACATGAACAGGACCAGAGGTAGTGCTTAATATTAATGGAAGGAATTCTTTACTCATGGAAGAAATCCTTCCCTGTGGGAGTGGTGAGGCCCTGGCACAGGTTGCCCAGAGAAGCTGTGGCTGCCCCATCCCTGGAAGTGTCCAAGGCTGGGTTGGACGGGGCTTGGAGCAACCTGGGCTAGTGGAAGGTGTCCCTGCCCATGGCAGGGGGTGGAATGAGTTGGGCTTGGAAGTCCCTTTCAACCCAAACCATTCTGGCATTTGATGATTATCTCTTAATCAAATTTACTCATTGTACATAACCCTTTTCCTGTTGCTAATTTTTCTCATTCCTCCAATGCTGTTGAGCTCTGTTCACTCACACAGTGTCAGCAAACACTGATTTAACTATTAATATTTTAAAATTAGTTTGTGAGATTCTCTCCTGGGTCCTTTACGCCATTTGTCCTTTTATCCTGAAATCCTTTTATTATTTACACAATGAGATGCTGTAAATACCACAACACATTTAGCATTTGAATTACAATAAAAACCCACGAAAACAAATCAAAAACAAAAAAAAAAAAAACCAAAACAAACCCCACCCAAACAAAAAGAAACAAACCCAAAACTTATATTTTGGTCCCATAGACTTTAGAAAATAAATTAAATCAAAATCCATTTTTCAGGTTTCTGGTATTGTCCCAAGGGTTCCATTTTACTTTAGACCCTTTAACTCATTCTCAACTGTGGAGCACAGAGATTCTCCAAGTGGTGGTAACAGTGTCTTGAAGAAAAGTCTTTTCTACCCACCTCCAACAGACTGCTTTTTACTGTGGGCAGGGAAAAGCAGTTCATTAGAGCAGACCCAGACAAAGCAGAGGGCTGGGCAATCACCAGCTCTGTGAGGCTGAACAAAGACAAGTGCCAGATTCTGCACCTGGGATGCAGCAACCCCAGATGTACAGACAGACTGGGAATGAGAGGCTGGAGAGCAGGAAAGGAATCTGGGGTCCTGGTCAACAGAAAATTGAGTCTGAGTCAGCAGTGCCCTGGCAGCCAGGAGGGACATCTCTGTTCTGGGGGTATCAGGGAGGGGATTGTCCCTCTCTGCTCTGCCCTGGGGCGGCCTCACCTCAACATTGGGGCAGTTTGGGGGGACACAATGGAAGGAAGGGATTGAGCCATCAGGGAGTGTCCAAAGGAGGCAACAGAGATGGGGAAGGGCCTTGATTTGAAGCCGTGGGAGGACACTGAGGGCACTTGGTGTGTTCAGCTGGAGCAGAGGAGACTGAGGGGAGACCTCAGTGCAGTTCCAGCTGCCTGGGCAGGGGCAGAGGAGGGGCAGGGACTGAGCTCTGCTCTGGGGGGACCAGGGACAGCAGCCAGGGAATGGCTGGAGCTGTGTCAGGGCAGGCTCACGTTGGATCTCAGCAAAAGGTTCTTCCCCCAGAGGCTGGTTGGGCACTGCCCAGGCTCCCCAGGGCAGTGGGCACAGCCCCAAGGCTGCCAGAGCTCCAGGAGGGTTTGGATGGTCCTCTCAGGGACAAGGTGGGATTATTGGGGTGTCTGTGCAGGGCCAGGAGTTGGACTGGATGATCCTTGTGGGTCCCTTGTAACTCATGATATTCTATGATTCTGTGGTTCTAACTGGAAGACAAATAAAGGAACTTGAAAGACAAAGAAACTAATGGCCTGTTACAGACAGGGGTGCAGCCCAGACTTTCTTTGGAATATAGAGGAAAACCCCTGAACAACTCAATATATGGAAGGCACAGCACTGAGTCCACCAGGAAACACAGAAAGGGTTTGGCTAAAGGGACAGATTTGAGCCAAAGCTAAGCCTCCCCCTTTGTTACATGGCCCACAGTGCAATTTCATTTGGGTCAAGCCAAATCCAAGCATCTATTCCATTGAATCAGCAAGAAACCTGTTTTGTAAGTTGTTTCTCACACTTAATTTCTTACCCAGCAACTTTCCTTTTGCACGTGGGCCCGTGGAAATATGCACTATGGGCATTTATAAAACTACTTAAATGCTACAGAGGATATTAAATGCCCCTTGCCTTGAGAAAGAAGAAGGGCAGAGAACATACAGTACAGGTGTAAGTGCTGGACCATAATGCCATCACACAGGACTGGAAGATGTGTCATTTGTTACAAAAACAAAGGTATTTTACACATATTTTAAAAAAAATCAAGATAATTCCTCTCAGCTTTTTCTACTGCTGAGGTGTCAAGCCGTACAAATGTCCTGCACTGAGCCTGGCCTCAGCCAGCCACTATTATCCCCACAAACAGACAGGAAATCAGGAGACACAGAGCCCAAGAGGGTTGGCCAGTGGGCACAAAGGCAGCCTGTGAAAGATTTAGGACTACAGCCCAGATTTCTCAGCTTTTGCCATCCTGTTCTAAGGAACTCGAGCAATGACTGATTTGCCTCCTTTTATAAAATACATACCCACATTTGGGGGTTGTGGAAATGCATTCACTGCATACAGTAGGTTCCCTGCGTGTTCTGTGTAGCTGAAGGGAGGAGACTCCTTCTTCTCAGGCTCATTAAATGCTGAGCACACAGTAATTAATATAACCTCCACATTAAGTATGAGTCATGCACCAGGGAAATGGTAGAAACCTGGTCTCATGTTTTGTCTCTTTAAGTCAAGTGATTAACAAAGCTGTGAGGCAAAGGAGGTAGCAGAGTAGGCTTTTTAAGTCAGGAGATGTGGACAGCAGTTCCAGAGAGGGAATAAATAGCCTCTGGCAAGCTGAAACTCCATGAAAGGCTCCACAAAGCAGGGGCAAGTTGCTGTGATGCTTCAGCACTGGAAGCATATAAAAAAGTTGGGGAATATTCTAATGGACAGTGTTTAATAGGACTGTGTTAAACTGCCTCGTATTTGCTGCCATCAAAAGAGGGGGATGTGAGGTGACTCACTCAGGTCAATGAGTTGTATCAACCAAGTACAAATTGAGAGAATTAGAGTAGGAGCTAAAAAAATAATAAATGGATTAAAGCCTTTCTGAGAAGTTAAAAAGGCAATTTATCTGCTTCTGTCTCTCCTTTTGTGCTCAGCTTGGGCACCTGTCAGAATATTTTGACGCTTGCCCATCTTTAGCCGCTAGCCACGTGAGCTGAATTCAGATTAAACAGTAAAGAAAAAAAGTGTCCCAGAATATATATTGTGTTTATTTAGGCCAGACCAGCTTGGATGAAAGTGGGGAATCAATCAAAGCCTAAAAGGAAGCTGGCAAACTATCAGTGCCTCGGCACATCCCGACGGCGCTTCCTCCGCCAGGGACAGCGGCGAGGGCTGGGAAACCCTTGGTGTTCATTGCATAACCTTGGCTGATATAATAACCAGATGAGATAAGGGGATACACAGCCCTTAATTAATGACTACACACCGAAGTTGTCATTTTGATGACTTGTTTGGGCAGGAGTGGCAGTGGCCGGGTGATAGATTATTCTCCCTTTATCCTGCCACAATGACATCTGCTTTATTCACAGATCAGCCACCAGTTGCTACAACAACGCCAGTGTGCTTTAGAAAATGTTGTTGAGCTGCTGAGAGAATCTTGGCTACCCATTAGCAAAATGTTAACTATGCAAAACCAAAGAGCATTTGGTTTTGTTGTAGGAAAGAAGTCAATGCTCCGCAATAAGTAAGAACCTCAAAAAGAATTTACATTCAAAAAGTGGAGAAAGGGTTTAACCCATGATATCACCATGATTCAGAAATCCCCCTGGAATTCATTAGTGAGACATTAGGCCCGAAGAATAGAGAAAATAAATAATGAGTTTTAAAAAGAAAGAACAAATACACTTTCCTCTGAGCAGGTTGTTGTCTGCGGCATTTTAACACATCCGTTGCCCTTCATTTTTTTCCTGTTCATTGTCTTAGATTTTTACACAGTAATCCTTCACTAATAGGGGTTTATTTATTTTTATTTATTCCTTTTCTTCCCACTTAGCACTTGGAGGAGACACTAGCTGCTGTTAAACCATGCCAGGAAACTGATCTGGCTGCCAGTGAAGTCCCTCTCTCCCACTTCAGTAGAACATGAGAGAACCTCACCCTCCAACCTGCTCCTTGGAAAGGCAATTATAGGAAAGCATTTGCAGGAGGAATGACTTTGTCCTACAGCCAAATAATGCAGCATCATGTTTGAGAGCCAAGCAAGGCACTCCATGCCTGAGGGACCAGGAGCCACGCTGGGAGCAGCTGAGTGTCCCCCTGGCAAGGTAACTGGTGAAGACATATGGTCAAAGGCACAGAAATCTCCAGCTGCTAAAGCAGCTACTTTGTGGGAGAGGCATCTGAGCTGCAATATTTAGAGTGAAACTCCTCCAATTCCTCGGAAGGAGCTGCTTGTCCTGTCCCAGGTGATTCATGTGGGGCTGCCTGCACTGATGGTGCTGTTAATGTGTGTCAGACACATCTCGCACAGAGAGGCTTCCCTGCTCCCCAGCCCTGCTCTCCTTCCAAATACAATGGCTCTATCCATCTTGGCCATAATTTTTCATCCACCTCAAAGTTAAGTGAATGTAATTCCTAATTTGTTTTCCAAATGACTCAAACAATTTTCTTCCCTTTGTCTCCCCAACCAGATCAGATCGATTTTACAATGTGTCGTACTTCAAATTTAACTTCATTAAATGTTTATAACATTAAGAGGCTAATGACATAAGCCCTGTCTGTGGTATTTATAGGTTTTATGAAGAGACTGAAGAGCTGAGAGAGCTGAAGTTCAGGTTAATTCTTTCAGAACTAATTTCAACACCTAGTCAGAGCTGTAAAACACAAACTTCTAGTCCTACTTCAGGGCTATCATGTTAATTTAACTATAAACGTGCACAGTTTATCAACCCTATTTAATGTTGAAGTTTGAAATCTCAACCCAGCCCACAATAGATCATAGGTGTATTGTTTTTCTGTCACAGTAAATAGGTCCCAAATGCTGATCTAATGATCTCGTTACATAATCAGGCTCAAGAAATGTTAAGCTACTTATCACTGGAAGAATATATGTGAAAATTTGTCAGGAGCCATTTTTGCTACATTCTAAACACTTTTTATAGTCCCCTCCTCACAGTGGCTTGCTGGGTTCTATTTGCCCCCAGTTTGATAATTTTTAATTGGAATTTTCATGTTATGATTGCAAAGCCACATTTTTTGCAGCTAGAGCTTTTTTTTGCTGCTCACCACCATCCTGTCCAACTACCATAAGTCTGGTTTTCCTCCTTGATCCCGAGCTTCCTGCTTCTTCCACAGATCCTTCCTAGAACTGCTGATCTTCAGTTCATGGGAATCAAAGGCACATCACAAATACCAACGGAAATGCTGAAGTGGAACTTGCTGAATTATATTCCGATAATTTTCAAGGGAGTACAAGTGGGAAGTGGTTTAGGGTTGGGTTTTTTGGGGATTTTTGGTAGGATGTTTTCTTTGGTTTGTTGTAGCTCACAGTATAATCAGAGTTTCAGAACTGCCAGTGGAAAACTGTTCTCAGAAAGTGATGGCCGGAGGAAGACACACCTGAGGCACATATCATCAGGATCACATATGCATATGATGTTGGGTTGGGACTGGATGATCTTTAAGGTCTTCAAGCTGTTCAGTGACTCTGTGTTCACATGATGCACACATCAACAAGCTCAGAGCCTGTCCTGCTTGCCCAGGAGACATGACCTCTATCACTGCTGCTGCAAGCACTGAAGGGAGTAAGTATAAAACTGGGAAATAGGTGTGTTACAGGTGACTAATGGGTTGCTTGAAGCTTTTTAATATGTTGGATCATACCTTCCCAACTTTACCCAGGAATACCAGCAGACATTCTCCTGTCACTGAGACTAAACTCAGATTTCAGTTGGTCTCAGACATAACTGGAACGAGCATATCGGACTTGATGCTGTTCTTTTAGACATAGTGCAGTCCAAGACCAAGTTCAGAGCTCAGCACACCTACCCAAGGCACCAGCCACTCACTCAGGGCTTCATCTCTTCAGGGACTAAAGTTTACTCTCAACTTTAAAGAAAGAGTATGGCACAAAAGGTAATTTTTGAAAGGACTCTTGTACCACAGGTACAGCAAGCAGAGAAAAGCAGCATTTACCAGCATTGTTGTCATGGCTACAAATTGAAATCTCTATCTTCCACATGTATGGTATGTAAGCTGGGAAAAGTCCAAAGAACATCCTTTACAAACCAGTGTTGCCTGCTCCCAGCCCGGAGGGGGAAGCGCAGGCAGTCGTGGAGCCCCCGGGCTGCTCTGCCCAGAGAGGCAGTGCCACCCTCACTGGGCCACCACCAGCCCACACCACCAGCCCTCCTTTCAGCTTCCATGTGTCTGTGCAGCACTGGCAAAGAGTTCCTTCCCCAGCTATCCAGCTAAACCCCAGCGTGTGTCCCTCCTGCCCCATAGCCGGCCAATTTCGGCTAATTATACACTGGGAGCTTTATTTCCTGAAAATGGATATTGCCTTACCCAGAGGTATGGATAACATCTTCATCTGCCAGAAACAGGATTAGTTTTGACAGAGTTATGTTTACAAACATAAAATTTATCACTTTTTTTTTGTTTTAAATAGCACCTGTGTACACCTGGAACAAGACAGTAGCTAATGATTTATGTCGGACGGTAACAACGGCTGTTTTTGCTGGAACTGTGCCATAACTTAGTGTCTGTTACTCTGCCCTATTGGGTCAAGACAACACATCAGTCAAGTAAATCACTTAAGTAAATTATTGAGGACTTAAATTGACTTTTTCTACATAATATGTAATTACTTCCTTGAACCAACATTCCCTTACATCACCGATCTAAAAGCTTTCTATTTATTTTTTAACTGAATATTGATTGAATTTAAATTACAGCCAGCACGTAGGATTTATCTGGAGTTCAGATTCTGGGGAACAAACTTTCCGTCAGTGCTGTCAGCCTGGCAGTCCCCGCCACCCACACACCCACGTCACCCAGCACCCACGTCACCCAGAGCTGCAGGTTTGCCCACCACCCTCACAAGGCAGAAACTGGGGCATCTGCTGAGACCTGCAGAGCTAAGACACTTGAGATTAAATTGCTGGGAGGCCTGGAGATGCTGAACTAGCGCAGCAGCGCTGGGGAAGATGAAAGACAACTTTGCAACACCAAGATGTGGTGAAGCAATGAGGGTTTCTACCACAGCCAGCAAGGCTGGCAAAGCCAGAACTGGGAATTTAAAGTGTAAAATCTCCATGGGGACTACAGAGATTTAGGGTCCCATAAGGCTGTATTGCTGCTGGCTGTGTCTCTGCTCCAGTCACAAGCCTAGAAGAAAAGCCAAATATGCAGAGTTCTCATGTCATTACAGAAAGAGAGCAAGAGAGGCTTTGGCAGATCACATTCTGCCTCTGAGCTCTCACCCTCACTTCAAACACAGGGTGCTTGTACGTGGCATTGCAATGATGTCAGAGCTCAGCAGCCCTGAGACAGGGAAACCTGGCCAGGTCAGCTGCTCTGCACAGATTTTTGCCCTGTGATCTATAGTGTGAGGGCATCAGTTCATAGGGTGTGGGCCTGTGTCACTCAGATGTCAGGAAAAAGTGCTCTGAGTGCAAATATCCTTCCTGTCTGACAGTTGTTGCGTCCTGTCCTCAATCATCCTCCCCAAACCACCCCTTCCAAAACCTATTAATGAAACTCAGTCTGTAAAGTAATTTTCCTGCTTTAGGAGACAACCAAGTGGAAACAAATACCAATCATTTTCAAAAGTGTCTGCATGCAAGTTTGGTGGAGGGCAGGAGAGGCAGGAAGGAGACTCTGGGTTCAGAGAAGGGAGTTTTCAAGCTGGAGGAGTCTCATAACAAAACCTCTCCCACAGACAGAGATCACAAATGCCCTGCTGCTCTGGGCATAAAGAAAAAACCCTTTAAATTTGAGTTTGAAACTGGTCAAGTGACCCTGGGCTGCAAAGCATGCCTGGCTTTGAGAAAAGGCCAAGGAGGTGGCTGCTGACCCTCACAATGATGAGCAGGAGATCAAATTTGTCAATGTGCAACATTTAACATTCCTTAGTCAGAATAATTTCTGGTTAAAATTGGCAGAAGTGGTGAATATAATTCTCCGTATTTTATTAGTGAGATGGGAAGTTAATGTGAAAGGGCAGCTAAAAGTACTTCTGCTAAGACTAGAAAATATATTAAAGTCAGTGTTGTCATGGATTACACCCAAGGTCACAGGATTCAGTCCCAGGAATTGATCAGTGATATTTACAACTCAACAAATTGCTTTGAGCAAGCGTGACATCATGCCCCACACTATTTACCAGAGAAACTACATACAGTGAGGCTGTAAAACAGCTCATCAGTCTCTGGGTAGGTGAATGTGGTTGGTGGGAGTTTCAGCTACAATTATTCTAATTCTACTCTCCCAGTCTCATAGAATCAACCAGGTTGGAAAAGACCTCTGAGATCATCAAGTCCAACCCTGGATCCAACCCCGCTGTGGTTCCCAGCCCATGGCACTGATGCCACATCCAGTCCCACCTTAAACACCTCCAGGGATGGCGACTCCACTCCCTCCCTGGGCAGCCCATTCCAAGGGCTGATCACTCTCCCTGTAAAAAATTTCTTCCCAATATCCAACCTAAACCTCCCCTGGCACAGCTTAAGCCCTCTTGTCCTACTGCTGGTTCCTGGGAATTCTACACCAAGCTGCAACTGTGTGAACACAGAAGGTGTTGTTGGGTGAGCATCTGAGCACTCTGCTGACTGACATTCCTAGCCAACCTTTTTATTCAAATGTGAGACTAGAGAAAGCCACTGTCTATTTAATGCAGGTACTTGTTTTTTAATTAAGAGTAATTTCAAAGAGCAAGGTCCTACTTGTATCTGTTGCAACAGTGTAGGGTGACCTGTCTCAGCACATCAGCAGACAGGGCAGCGTGCTGGGGCCAGGCCAGCTCCTGCCTGTGCCCTGAGAACTTCTCCTCAGCAGCTACAGACACTTGGGCTGAACCTTTGGTGCTTAGTTCTGTGCTGGGTTTTTGACCATGAGCTTTGAAGATGTGTATCACAGGAGCTGGGCTCAATGATCCTTGTGGGCCCCTTCCAACTCAGGGTAGTCCTGATTCTGTGATTCTGTGTTTCACAGGCTGCCCAAGTCTGTGAGGAATAGGAGTTGGAGGAGAAAATTCCCCACCTGCCCCCAGGGGGGGATGTAATGGCAAAGTTCCTCTGCACATGCTGCAGAATAAATCTGGAGGTGGGAGCCCTACCAGACCCCACGGACAACAAGGGGATGGAGCTGGCTTTGCCTCAGAGCACCAGTTCGACCTGGGGGCTGAGGGACCTGCTCCCATCATGCTGATGTGGGACCCATCTCACACTCCCCATCCCTGGTGTCACACAGCCCCAGACCCCCACTGCACTGCTCATGGTGGAAGTACCTCTTCATGCCCTCCCCTTCTCACTCAGCAGGGCACAGTTTTCACTATAAATGGCATTTTTTTCCATTGCCAAAGGAGGCAAATTCATGTAATTGCATGTGCTTCAAGGTGCTTGTGGACTTTGACCAACTGGTTTTATACAATCAGACTTTTCCCCTCCCTGCTGGAATCTGTCATTCCCTAATGCAGTACTTTACACAGCAAATTGAATGTGGGTTTGTGGGTTTTTTTGCTAACCTTTATGAATCCTCTTGAGTGATCTGTGGATGGGATCAGCAAACAAATTTTGTTCTGGCTCTCCAAATCCTGACACGTGAATTGATTTCAGCAGGACACATTAAGTGAATGATGGATCTCTGCCAAAAGGGCATGTAGGATTTTGCAAAGGGGAGGGGGAAAGAGGAAGACTTTGCTTTCTCCCTTTTTTCTCCTTCTTAGCCCGTCTTGTTGAGAAAGGGCAAAAGCACTTAAATTCATTGCTCTCAAAGTACACTGGTTTTCTTTTCTACCCTCTCAGAAGTCCTTTTTCTTCTGGGCTTACCCATTGTTGCCTTCCTTACAGCAAAAAGAAGGGGGATGTGTGATTGCCCCCCGAGCCGTGCCCACCCCACTACAACGGGCACTTCCCCGGCAGCCCTGGCACTGCCAACCCTCCCCTTTGCTTCCTGAGCCTCCACTGCCACTTTCTCAAGCACATTAAGGCTGGCAGGGAGAGCGGGGCTGTGGTAATAAATGGCAGTAAGATCACCAGCTCGAGGGAGCCCGTTGCTCTCCGTTCACAGCTCTCCTGAGAAGTTTCCAGAGGCTGCTCTGTATTCCGAGCCAGAGCTTTGGATGCTAATTTGTTGGCACTGCAAACTCCCCCTGCAAACCATAGATCCCATGACCTTCTTCAGTTACAGATAACACAAACTACAGTTAGATTTAAGTGGCATATTGGTTAACCTCAGTGGCTCGCAATACTTTCCTTTGACTCCCTTTCTATCACTAATAAAGGTTTATGTTACAAAGGCACCTTGGAGTTCCTCGCAGGGAAATCAAGCCAACAAGCCCTTTCTTGTGAGCAGTTTTCTGCACTGAGCTTCTGCTTTAAGCCAGGCTGTGCATTACAAATGCTCTGAAACACCAGCAGCAATGAAGACATTAACACTGAATTAGGACAGGTGTCCTGGCAAAAATGCTTCCCAAATTAGGTGCACTCAGTAGTAACCAGTATTGCTGCTGAAATTTTCAAATCCTCCAAAAAGATTTGTGGACAGAATCACCACATAAAATCTGGCCTGGCTCACCACATCCAGCAGTACTGCTGGTTAAATAAAAAGCACGAACAAGAAAATAGGGCTGGGGTATTATTTTTGTCTTCATAATGTGAGAGACAGCCACCACAGCAAGAAAAATCTAAAACCCACCTCCATCTCCTCCTATATTTGGGGGGAGTTGAGTCATGTTGCATTTTTTTCAACCAGAATCCATTTTTCTCGCACACGTGTTGAAACATTTGGTGCCTGACATCAAGAACCCTTTGCCACAACCCTTGAGAACTCATTGCTCTCCATCACTGCCATGAACAGGCTGGTTGCTCCGAGCTGTGTTAGCAGAGTGTGCAGGAACTCTCTGGAACAACACCCTCAGGAAGCAGGAGCAGGAAGCTCATTGTGTTAGAGAGTGTCCAAAGGAGGGCAATGAAGATGGGGAAGGGCCTTGATTTGAAGCCGTGGGAGGACACTGAGGGCACTTGGTGTGTTCAGCTGAAGCAGAGGAGACTGAGGGGAGACCTCAGTGCAGTTCCAATTCCTGGGCAGGGGCAGAGGAGGGGCAGGGACTGAGCTCTGCTCTGGGGGGACCAGGGACAGCAGCCAGGGAATGGCTGGAGCTGTGTCAGGGCAGGCTCAGGTTGGATCTCAGCAAAAGGTTCTTCCCCCAGAGGCTGGTTGGGCACTGCCCAGGCTCCCCAGGGCAGTGGGCACAGCCCCAAGGCTGCCAGAGCTCCAGGAGGGTTTGGCTGATCCTCTGGGGCACAGGGGGTGACTCTTGGGGATGGGCCTGTGCAGGGCCAGGGTTGGACTGGATGATCCTTGTGGGTCCCTTCCAACTCAGCAGATTTCTGGGATTCTGTGAAAAGTCAAAATAGACTTATACAGATTTTTCTGCTTTTCAGAGGGACATTCAATACCTGAACAAAATATTTAGTAACTCTTAAATTTTACTTCATATTTATAGCTACTTCTACCTGTAACTACCAAAAAAATCTACACGGGATCTACACAATTCATCTTTTAGGGATGTGCAGCCGTAGGAAATTTAGCCCTGTATGTTGTACACCCTTCATCTTGTACATTAGGAATGGTACCACCTTCATCACAGAAACCCTATTCCACATCAGAGGTGAATCCATGGCTCTGGATGTCAGGAAGTTACTGTTTTCCTGTGGTGCAGCACAGCAGGACCTGCAGTGGGTAGTGATAAAGTTCACATCAAATGCATGCCCAGCTGTGAGGTTCCAGCAGTGTCTCAGGACATCACCAATGGGTGTAAGTTCATGGGGGTGGTGGCAGAAGTCTAGAAATGGAAAAACTTGTGAGTTCCACACTTCAACAACTTTTTTGGAACAGGTTGTTCTCGTGCAGTTCAGTCAACATGGCACATGATTTAGAGCTGCCCAGGTTACAACCCTGGTGTGCTGTAACCAAAGGGAAAAGGGTGCAGAGACCTTCTCCAGATAAACCAGTTCTAGACCATTTACCTTGTTTAAAGACACAGAGAAGAGTCTGCTTGATTATACAGAACCAGGTAAATTCAACCCAGTAAAGCAAATCTACTCCTTGCTGCCAATATATCATTGCTGGGTCAATTATTGTCTTCTAAAAGCTGATGTTACACAAAGAAAAAGTCATTACTGAGTTGGGTCCAGATCTGCTAATTCATCTAACTCTTCAACAGTTGGTTCAAGAATGCTAATTAGTAGTAGTATATCATTAACCAGCTTGCTTTATTTATCAAGATTTGTCTTTGTTTGGCCAGGGACAAGACTGCTGAAACTCTGTTCTGTTGTTTGACTTGCATCTTGTTGAACAGTATAAACTGGATTTATATGGTATGAAATGATGAATGGGGGTTGAGTCATTCACATATTAGCATTTCATACTGCCTGAAATGGGACAATTAATTAAGATAATTTCTACAACATGTGTAATTGTTCCTATACATCTCAGGTAAGGAAAAACTACAACTTCACTATGTCATAATAAGTCTGAGCATCCAAATATCTTTTAAAGCATTCAATAAGATTTATGATCATCTTCTCTTTATTACTAAAACTAGGCACTAGCATATAATGGAGGTGCCAGCACCTGACATATCTAGAACAACACTTAAACCCACACAGCCAAGCCCCTACATGTGCACACTTAAACAAGTGGTTCTTCTGGAGATGATTTTTCTCCTTTTTGTAGTTCCTGGAAATATTTATCATCAATTCAATACAGTTAAGGAAAGCATTCTGCTGTTAAATATGCTCAGTCAGATTATGCTGCCAGCAAACAGGGAACACAGGGCCAGTGAGACCCAGAGGAGGGTCCTCCTGTGCTGCAGAACAGGATTGAGGCAGTTTGTGAGTGCAGGAACTGGGAATGAGTTGTCAAACTCACTTTCCCTTTTCTCCCAGCTGCTAAAGGTGATGAGCAGGACACAACAACCAGTGAGATAGAGAGGTCTTAAAAACGGACAAAAGAAAATCAGGGAGCCTTCCCAAGTGCTCTGTGCCAGGTGCCACTCCATTCATCTGTGGACTACAGCCAAAAGGGATCCCTGCTGGCTCCCAGGAACTGCATCCAGTGCCAGACCAACCCACTGGCCCCTGCTCAGCTCTGTGTGCAGGTCGTGTCACCAACCTGGGTATTTTATGCAGCCTCAGGCAGGATTGCAACCCTGTGCTCTTCTGGAGCAGCCCTTGAGCTACAGACCCTTGCCTTGGCATTCAGAATTCCTGGCAGAGCCCAACAGCTCCTGCAGCCTCCCATCTCCACCTTCCTGAGTGCTGAAGCACCTTGAGCTCTTCCTTGACACACTCCATGTCCCTTCCACAGCAGGCTCAGTATGAACAGCACCTTCTCGGATTGATATGCACAGCACAGTATTTTGAGGTAATTACATTAGATTGGGGCCCTCCTTCTTCAGTTATTGGTTTGGCAATTAAAAAGCATTAACTAAGAAAGTCAAAGATTGGTAGGTTTACTGAATGACTGAATATTTATAAGTATATTGTACTTTAAATTATTCCTCAGCTTTGAAGAGAAACTATTATAACGTGCATTAATGTATTACACTGAGCACTTCCTCCTATTAGATTCTAATGTAATGAGATGATCTTCTTCCTTCAAGAGTAGTGTTTGTATCAGCAGAAGAGAGAAAAACATTTATTCCTTTCTTCTGTGGGTTATTTGGGATAACTCTGTACTTCATTCTTACAATTAGCTATTAAAGCAGTTGACTGAAATCTCACATAAGTTTGAGCAACATCCATCAAGTGATGCTCCACTAAATTTAATGGTTCAATGGTGGAAAAATAAATAAGAAATAACAAAAATTAAGTCCCCAAACCCCATATCCTTACCAAACACATGGTGTTAAAAACTACATTACAATGTGAGGTTTCAAGGCATGTATTATTCAGGACAGCTGAATTCACACAGCCAAATGTCATTACATGATAATTATATTACTTGGATTTGCATTTTGTGGGGGGCCTATTATTTCATGGCTTAGAACACATTTTCTCATTCTCTAAGCTATTAAACATTACAAATAAGATTTGCTGGGTGAGTGTTTGAGTTTTTAAATTAAAACTTTGCTCTAAGGCAAGTAAAATGAAGAACTGTCCATCTATGGGGAGAGAGGGGAGACAAGTACAGCATAACTATGACCAGCTACTCCCATCAGATTTCTTCTTCAGGTTACAGAATTCTTTAGTAGAAAGACACTCCCTGAAAACCAAAAAAAAGACTCTCTTCAGTGAAATGGACCTCTAGGTAAGGCAGCATGGGAAAACCCTTAGTATTGTCTACCATGGCTAAGCCTGAAGAGCCTTTACATCAGAACCAAGTGCAGGACTTCCATTCTGCAAGACCCTTGTGTTCACCTAAACATGGTTTAGTAATTGCTGGTGAGAGTCTTGTACTAGACAGCTTAATTCTGGTATGTCCTGCCATACAGATGTGCCATAGACTTGTTTTCTAATTAGTGAACAGTGATCTGAACTGTGCTCTGGGATGATGTACACTCATGCATTTGAGACTGTCTCACACTGAAAGCCTAAAGAACTTTCATTAATTCTCCTTTCTGCGCTCGTGAGTTTGGGTGTAGCAGCCAGAATATTCAAACAAGGAGCTCTTTGAATTTTCCAACCCAATTTTTGCAGACCAAACTGGCACAGGTAGTCGTGTCACAGCCACCAACTGCCCTGAAACCTCACCAGTTCTGAGGCTGTGCTTTGAAACACAGATAAAGCCCTTGACTAATGCTGTTGGGAACTAAAGTAAATTCAGGTTCTGCCAGGGTGTTTTGAAATGCAGGATTTGGCTCAGAATAGATTATCTTCCAACATATAAACATTTCAGTCTTTTCTTGGGTTTCATTGTCTCCCATTTGTTGCGATTTAATCCAGGAACAGGGTCCTTTTGAATGGCCCCTTCGATGGCTTCTCTGCCTCATCCCTCCATTCACCCTGTCACTTGTGAAACCACTAAAAACCTCTTTTGATCTCAGAGGCCACAGCATGTCAGCAACAGGGACCTCCTTCCCCTTGCTCCCCATTTTCCATCCCACACCGGACTGGAACCGCTTTGCAGCTCAGAACATGGTTTAGAAGATTCGGGAGGAATGGACACATTCCAGCCTCACAGATCACACTGAAAATGGGAGTTCCAGCAGAGAGAAAAAAAGCTTCACAGTTCGTGACAAAACAGAGTAGCCTCTCTTAAATTTCATGGGTTGTATGGGTTGTTACCTTTTTTTCCCAATTCCTTAAATGTATCCCAGTTTTCCCCACAGCACATTCTTACTGGTTTTGCTGAAGTCTTTGACCAGTAACCAAAATAGCAGCTAAGGTTCTACTTACAGTCTCCATGGAATTATTCTGTTGGTTTGTCACTGTCTTGTTGCTGTTTAAGACTAAATAGGTTTGGACACCAAAACACTGTAATCACAGATTGGAATTTTCTGAATTATACTCCTTCTCTTTCCCATGGGAAAGGCAATGTCTTCCAGCTGTCAGGTCAGTAAGTGGTAACAGCACCCTTGATGCAGGGCTGTGGATCACCCCCAGTTCTCCCTGTTCTGGAGCTGGAAAGATCACCCCAAATTGCAGTGCAAGATGTTGCAGTCCCCACAGAGTATCTCAAGTTCTCCCTCCTTTCTGGTTTCCCTCTGAGATTTCTTTCCTGGTATCTTTGCCCCCCAGAGTCATCTCCAAATTCCCTACTTGAAGAACTGGGCAGAGAACACCTCTTTGGAGACTGATCCACTCAACTGCTGTATTCTGACCTGCTCTTATTGTCATTGATGTTCATGGGTTGCTTGATCAGAACTTCTGACCAGGCTTGCTCTTCTTCACAATGAACAAGTTGTTTGGCTAGTTTGGCTGTTTATTTCCTGGAGAAGAGAAACACTAATCAAGGTCCATTCTGTCTGGGACAAGGGTTTGGGCAGATTTTGCACATGTCCATTAAAACATTCATGTAGTATGGATAAATTTATTTTGTCAGTGAATATATATATAAAAATACATATATATATAAAAATACATATATATATATATATATATACACACATCTCTTCTAAAATGACTGTTGTATGAAACCCTAGACTTAAGTTTTACTTTTCCTGAAACCCACAGAAATATGAATTTAGTGCTGGAGGACTGAATGCTGATTGCTAGAGGAAGGGAAGTGCTCACACCAGGCAAAGCAAAAGTCCCACAGAAAACACATTCATGCTGTCTGCAGAGTCCCACGTGTCAAAATTTTGTTAACTTTAATTGTAAGTCATGACTGGAGTCAAAATTAATCTGCTGAGCTACTTTTCACATGTATTCACAATCTGCACACCAGTGATACCAAACTGGATATCAAACAGTTTTATAAAACTGATTAGAGCTCTTCATGTGAGCAGTTGTTGACTGACTTGGATTTGTAAACACTTGAAAAAATTCTTGCAACTTAAGGAAATCTTATTATGATTGGGGAAAATTCCTATCCTTTCTCCTCATGCTAGGCAGCCAGAAAACAAGGATGCTTTAAATTCCTTCAGTTCAAAGGAGTTTGAGGTGTGCTTTGAAATGAGAAATGTACTTCCTCTTCCTGCCTCAGTTTCCATTTACTCTGAATGGCTGAAGTTACTCTAAAAATGTTTTATATTTAACAGAAAAATTAACTGCAAACAGATCAAACACAAACATTTCAGAACTGTGAGTATGTTTATTCCTTCCCTGCCCAGCTGCTTCTATGCCAGCTAGAAGTGGTGCCACTGTGTTATGAAGAAAGTCCAAACCCCCCCAGCCTTCCAGGTGTTTGGGAAAGGAGAAGGAACAGATGAGAGGAAATACAGTTCTCATTCCTTCTGGGGGTAAACCCAAGGATTTTTCCCTCCCCAAGTGGGACAGCACACAGCCTGGGTGGACACGGTGAGTCTCCCATGAACCTGGTCCCTCCCCTGCCCCTGTGTTTTCCTCACCACCTGGTCATTCCCAGGTAAACAAACCACAAAAATCTTTGGGCACTTCAGTTTCAGTCTGTTTCCCCGAATACTTCACAGTCAAGTGAAATATAAGACAGGTACACCTGAGCTATTTAGAGCATCCAGAAAGCCCCACAGCAGGGCACAGGTGAGGTGAG
Source organism: Manacus candei (assembly GCF_025592945.1). Lineage (NCBI taxonomy): Eukaryota > Metazoa > Chordata > Aves > Passeriformes > Pipridae > Manacus > Manacus candei. The sequence continues at coordinate 3,019,937 of NW_026138084.1, forward strand.
GTGGAGCCCAGCCCTGCCCTCATCCCACTGCCAAGCTGCCTGCCAGCATCACCAGCCCCAGAGGAGCTCTCATTCCTTGCATTTTTAAGGGAAGCAGTTCTGACACTTCACAGAAGCAGAACCAACACTTGGTTGTTTTTCCTCTTCTCTTCTATCAACAGGTGGCTTTGGGCTGAATTAAAATGGGACTTGTAACAAAAAATAGCCACTTTTGCTCTGCAGCCTCTGATTCCTCAGAGCTGTTAAGAAGCTCTCGTAGAAAGGAAAAGCTGCAGGGTTATTTTCATTTCTCTTTTCCCTTGTTGGGAACCCACATGGCATCCAAGGCTCTGTCTTTGTGCCCACTGAGCTGGATCTGTAAAACAAAGTCTGTACACCACACTCCATCTAACGAAGCTGTTTGAGGCAAATAACCCCCTGACACCCTTTGAGATTTTCCCTCCTCTTATTTCTTCCCCTTTTTAATTCCATCCCAGCAATTGCTGGTGCTCTGGCTGAATGCAAGGGCCTTCCTCTTCAGAAGCTGATTGTAGCAAGACTTAGATTCTACCCCTTTTGAAGAAAAATGCCTCTTGACAGCTCTTTGGAAAGAAGGGGGAGTTCTGTGCAGGGGTGACACTGGCAGAAAGAGTTGGCTCTCACCGTTTCTTGAAGCTGCATAATGAATGAAATGTTTAACAGAGGAGAGGATGTAGGGCTGGCAACACGTATTAGTTAAAGGGCTTTTTGAAGCCATCTGTCCACCAGCTTTAGCACTACTGAATGAAAACTCGTTGTGAAAGCAAAAGGGACAGACACTCTAATCTTCCAGCTCTTCATCCTCCACTGCAAGGCAGCCAAAGGCACTTGCAATGCTCAGGGAAGGAATGAGCTCCTCAGCTAAGAGAGGGGTGCTTTGCCCTCCTTTTAAATGGTTCTGCTCACAGTACTTGTATCAGTTAACAGCATTTACAAATGCAAAGTACCAAGAAGGACTGAAACAAGGAAAGCCAGCTGTATAAAAATCAGCTACCCCTGATGTGCACTTCAGAGGGCAAAGTAACAGGATTTTAGATAAACCAAAGAGAGCTGCAGTCTCTTTTCCAAAAATAAAACTGTGGTTTAGTGCACCAGAAGTCCTGACTTTTGGCTCCTCTCTTTAATCACTGAACCAAAACTTCCCTGCCATGGCTGGCCCTGCTGATGCTCATTTTGGAGGTACCTTTCTTAGTGATTTATGCTCACCTCTATTTCTGCACAGACTGAGGACAGAAAAATCCCTGTAATGTGGGGATAATTTGTGGTATTTGCTCTTCACAAATAAAAAGCTTACTAGTTCCTCAGTGCAAAACTGAGATTTGCTAAGAGCATACAAACAGTTTATTTAAGAGTTTATGAAACTACCAAACGACAGTACAAACTGCAGACTTCTCTGCAGAACTCTCTACCATCACACTTGTAAGCAAAGATTGAGAGCCAGAGATGCTTTCACACACCACAGCACATGAAGACACAGCTACTCTGATGAAACTCATCCTACTTGAGACCCACTGTTGATTCAACACAAAAGAGAACGAGCCCATGTTGAACCACTAACCCTCTATTGCCAAATGTGGGAAAATGACGTGTTAATTTATGCAACAGGATCTGAAGAGCAATGGAAAAGGAAAGAAAACCATCCCAGCAAATGTCTTGGGTGCGCTCTGGCCTACTGGATCCGTGCACCTGGCAAATCAGCAAACTAAAGCAAACAAAAGTGGGAAGTAAGTTCATGCTTCTGAAGAAAAGAAAATAAGAGAATTTCCCTCGCCCCCATTCCAAGTTTGCATTATTGTACTTTCCCAGGGCTATTCCATGGTAGTTGTTACCATCCTTCAGAGCCGTTGTTTAGACAGCTTGAGCAGTGGCTGCAAAATGAAGGAGATATTTATGCAGTTGAAACTGTAGCATACAAGTGCATCTTTGGTCCTAATTTCATCAGGAAGAGATTATATGGAGAGAGTTAAAATGGATATAGAGATGAAGGAAAAACAACTCCTTGAAAGCTTTGTCCCAAAATGTTAAAAAATAGGATTTAAGCAGAGTATTCTCTAAGTGGCACCTCACTGTTTAGGTTGCATAGTTTGCTCTCTGGAGCCCAAGTAGCTCATACAAAATTACAACCTGGAGAAGAGACTGTGGAGCTCCAGCCCTGCTAACAGAACATTTTGCAATCAGCTTTCAAAGGGCCTATTTGTGAATGACAATGTGTATGTGTGCAGCAAGAGGAAATAAGGCACATTTGGAAATGTGTGGGCTCTGCTGGCAAAGCAGAGGTACAGAGAGCCTGTGCATGGAGCAGGTACCTGAGGGGACCTGGGGCCTGAACCACCAACAGGGAGTGATGTGGTCTCACATGGGTGGGGCACAGGAGGGAAAGCTGGTAGGAGCCCCATGGAATTCAAAATTAAGGCACTGTGGTGAGTGATCAACTTCTCTCTTAGGAGCCTGGAAAGCTGCTCCAAGGGCTCTGGAAAATCTGAGTCCAGGCTTGGCTGGAAGAGCATGAACAGAGAGAAGGACTTGTAGAGCTGGGAATGTTCAGCCTGGAGAAGAGAAGGCTTTGGGGAGACTTCTTTACAGCCTTCTAGTACCTTAAGGGGGCTTATACAAAGGAGGAAGAGGGGCTTTTATACAGGCAGATGGTGATAGGACAAAGGGGAATGGTTTCAAACTAACAGAGGGGAGGGTTGGAATAAATATTGGGAAGGAATTCTTCCCTGTGAGGGTGGGGAGGCCCTGGCACAGGTTGCCCAGAGAAGCTGTGGCTGCCCCTGGATCCCTGGAAGTGTCCAAGGCCAGGTTGGACAGGGCTTGGAGCAACCTGGGCTAGTGGAAGGTGTCCCATGGCAGGGTGTGGAATGAGATGAGCTTTAAGGTCTCTTCCAACCCAAACTATTCTGGGATTCTCTGATTCTATGGTCTTTAAAGATCTGGAGGAGTGGTTTTAGGGAGGAAGCTGGAGAGCTGCGTGGCTCAGAGTGCAGCACACAGGAACAGCTCCCAGACACAGCACTTTGCTATTACCATTGCTTTATTTATTGCCACAGATCAAATTATTTATCTGCAAAGCACAAGTTTATTGAAGAGCTTAGTCCTTTGCTGTACTCAGTGTACCTAATAATTACCAGCCTTTTCAAAACAAGACATTGCAGAAAAATAAGGGGAAAAAATCCTAAAGCTAAAAGGTACCATCTACCAACTTGATACCAGCCTGAGCAGGTGTGTGTGTGCAGTAGGCTTCAATCTACTGCTGGGGGAAAATAGTCACTCTGACCCGTGTGCTACTTTCTCCCCTTTATTTAATTTAAGCAAGGCTGGACAGAACGGATTAAAGCACAATATAATGATATACAGAGAATGTGCTTTGTCCGAATGGCAATGGGGTTGGAATGAACAGTGGTATAAAACAAAATGTGTATTCTTGTTTATGTGAAACAAGTATACTGCAGACTAAAATGACTGAAAAGTATCTATATAGGTCTATTTAAAACTGGAAAGAGAGAGGCAATTTGAAAAATAACTATTTTATCTGCTAGCAAGCTGATAAGGGAAGTGATGTGACTGAATGTTGCTTTTGTCTGAAAGCAACCGAAAAGATAAGAACCAGAATCCTTGCAGGGATGTGTGGCCAGGCTGCATTACTGGCTGGACACAACTTAAAAAAACCCAACCCCTCACTAAAACGGCAAATTACTGACTTGGCAAATACAGAAACATAGCCCTTGGTCGTGCCAGCTCCGGCCCCAGCGCCACGGAGGCACCGAACAAAGGGCTTTCAGAGCGCGGTAACCGAGGCTGCCCGGCCCTCAGGATGCTCAGGTGTAGGGAGGGGATGGAGGGGCCTCCCGAGCGCCAGACAGAGACAAATTCACAGGCAGTAAGCGAAGCACTTTGCTGGCATGTGGACGTGGGTTCCGGGGGCTGTTCCCAACACAGAAGACAATCACTGGCAGGTAATAAAGGAGGCATTTATGCGATATGTCAGCGGTTAGTGCAAAGCTTAAAAGAAATGAGATCATGTGGCGAGATAGCATTCTGTGCCTCTCCCCCGGGGGCAGCAGCATTACTGTTATTACTGTGAGCCATTGTTACCGCTACTTCTTTGAAATAAAACGTGCCACAGGCCCGTCAGCTGATACTTGTGCGATCGCAGCGATCAGGAATCGCGGGCTCCACAATATCCAGCTCCGGTTACGCTGTGCAACCACCACACAAGTGTGCAGCTCGGAGACAGGCAGATCCCAGGGAATAAAACCCCTCAACAAGCCTTGGACAAGACCCCCATCACCCAGCTATTGCTCCACTCTGAGCCTTCCCAAGTTCACAATAAAAAGAACACACCGAAGGAAGAACAGGTTGATACAACAAGCCTCACTTGCCCTCTTGGCATAGACAGTGCAGCTACAGCATTGCAGCCCAAGGCCAGAAGAGATGAAGATTGTCCTATTCTCCATGGCCCATTTAGACTAATTTTCCATTTATTTTCTGTATTTTATATAGAAAAATTAGCTGTAAAATAATCTTTCATTTGAAACACAAGTCTAATGGCTCGTTGTAATGGACATGTCATGTACAGTATGGCTCCCATTAAGAAAGAAGATCCTCAGCAAAACAACTTCATTCCAACTTCTTAGTACATGGAGAAAACATCACTTAATGAAATGATGTAAACACTGAAACATCTGAATTTATTTGAAATTTGAAATTAATTTTAATGGTGGCAAAAACATCAAATTAGAAAAGTAACGGGAATGCTCTCCTTTGTTTTTTAAATTTAAAATGAAACCCATGTATCACAACTGTACTTTAAAACACTAAATCACCAGATAACTGAAGAACAGCTGAGCACCTTCCAAGACTGAACTGTTGTATATCTATCAAAACTCCTGTTAAATCACTAAATCCAGCACATCGTATAATAGGTCACTTCAGCTATGGTTTAACTATGTCCAACTAATGGTAGAATCCCAGAATCCCAGAATGCTTTGGGTTGGAGGGACCTTACAGCTCATCTTATTCCACCCCTCTGCCACTATCCATTCCCCCTTCCACTAGTCCAGGTTGCTCCAAGCCCCATCCAGCCTGGCCTTAGAAGGTAGGAAGGTTTAACCATGCCAAAAAGTATTAAGCAAATGAAACAAAAAACCAACCAACCAAACACAGAACAGTGGGAATGTTTGTATTTATGCCTCTGTGACTTGCCTTTGAGTTATCAAAAACCTTTGCCTCTAACTTGCATAATTTTTTTGTGACTGTCATTTTTTTGATGATAACTAAATTACCTCATTTATTGAATGGGAATGGTTTTTGCTCATGGACTCCTGGCCATGAGTCAGTGATGTAAAAGTAAGGATTACTAGATGGAACTAAACGTCCAAACTGTGGGAAAAACATGCTACTTATTTCCTACTTAAGCACACAGAGCTGAATAAGTGAGTCTATAACAGCACCAGAGCTCTATAACAACATCAGGGAATAGAGAAACTTCCCCACAAGGACCCTTGGCCAATTTAGGAAAGAGTTTAGTTTCCAAATACTTCTGCAAAGATATTTCCAAAATGCTCCTGGATTCCCACTGAACTACCTGCCAGGACTGGTCCCAGGGCAATATTTGTCACTAATAATATCCGGACCACCCCAGCTTCCTGCTTTCATCTGGGAAGGTCAGATGTGGAATCAAGGCAATGTGCACAGTCACAGGTTCATTCTTTTTTTTCCCTGAACTTTGCAGTTACATGAGAGATGAGCGGAGAACATCCTACAGTCCAACAGCTACTGAGTTGATTTCTTTACTCTCTGGGGAGCAATTCATTGCACGTGCAGAAAACGTTTCATTAGTAAGAGATCCTACAGCTGACAGACTTGCACTGGGGCCCCAAACTGCACTAAAGCTAAAGGTGAAGTGGACTAAAGAATCTATTTCCATCAGCTTGTATGTTGTGAAATATTTCTCACGATAAAACTCCATAGAATAAGCCAACAGGCTTTTATGTATATTAGAACCAGCCCCATTTTTCTAATCACATGGCCATAGTTTTCTCTCAGGACAGTTTAAAACCTCCCAGTCAGGTGTGAGTGCATGGAAGGAGTGTATTGAATATGTTTATGCCACATTTATGATTAAGAGCTCTTAGACAGCTGCCTGCCAGCATGTTCAAACTGGCATTTTATCATGGAGCTCTCTGTAGAAAGGCTGGAAAGAGGATCCCAGAAGAAGACAAGGTGTGGTGCTTGTGATGGAAGGTGTTTCCCAAATCAAGAGCATTCAGGTGCAGAGGGGCTTACTGAAGAAACAGTCAGGTTGAGGCTGGAAAGCAGCAGTGATGCTGGGCCAAAAAAATAAGGAGTTTTGTTGATCACTTCACTTGTTTCATTACTAACTTGAACTGGAAGCACTGGAGAAGAATGTTGGAGCACTTCACATCAAGAGGAAGACAAAGGTAGGTTGCTTTACAGTGACAGAGAAAAGTGTGTGTTCCTGCTGTGACAAGGAGAGGGGGAGCAGGGCAATATAAATTTGGGTAGAACCTTCCACTAGACCAGGTTGCTGCAAGCCCCAGCCTGGCCTTAGAAAGTAAAAAGGTTTAACCATGCCAAAAAGTATTAAGCAAATAAAAAAACCCAACCAACAAACCCAAACCAGTGTGAATGTTTGTATTTATTCCTCTGTGACTTGCATCTAAGTTTTCATCAAAAGACTTTGCATCTGACTTGCATCAAATTTTTGTGACTGCCATCTTTTTGGTAATAACTAAATTACATCATTTATTTAATGGAAATTGGTTTTGCTCATGGACTCAGTGCAAAAGTGGGCAGGAAGAGACAGAATCAGCTGATTCTGTAGAATATAAAATAACTAAGGAGTTCTGTAGAATATAAAATAACTAAGGAATTCCAGACAGTAAAAAGTGAGGGATAACACATAAGCCACTCATAATGTTGCATCCCGGGTGGGGGAAATTAATAAGAGATTAATAGAGATTAATAAGAGATGAATAGTTTGTGAGTGAGGGACAGGATCTGGCCGGGGGTGGGAGTGCTCAGCAGACAACTGGGAGAGTTGAAGGAGGAAGAAAACGTGCCTACCTTGGACAGAGGAAAGGAAGCAATCAGCAAAGTGAGTGGCAGCTCTGGTTAGTACAGCAGGGAGGGAAGGAGATGCTGGAGATCAAGAAGAATCAGTGAGATAGGTTGTGAGAAAAGAAAAGGCAAGGGCATAAAACTCAGAGCAATTCCATAACAGCAAGAGGAGTGTGATCACGAGCCAAGCAATTGCCTGTGTTCCTCCTCTGCTGGGAAGGAAGGAAGTTGAAGGTCTGCAATCCAAATTAAACTCTTTCTTTCCCTCCTAACCTGTCCTAATCTACAGGTCTGTTATATTCCTTAGCTCACTTTACTATGTTCAGGTTGCTTCATTTTGCTCATGGCACCTTTACCTGGTAAAAGCATCCAAGACCTACGACGTGAGAGGTTTTGACTGGACATATTCCCTGAGGGATTGGGTGCCACTCACCACAGTCCTTGCTGAGTTTGTACCCGATGTATTAATGACCCAGAAGATGTTCATTCCTCTTACTGCCCTGTCTGTTAATTTGGGGGGTTTCCCACCATCCCCATCTCCACTCTGTGGAGCAAAGGTTCCACCAATAACTTATAAAGTCACCAAGTGTGAGGGACAAACCCAGAAAGAACCAGAAACTGCAGAGCTGTGTTTCCCAAGGCAGAAGATAACTGACAGCTCTGAGTAAGAAGGGATATCACCACGAGGGTTTATTGACTCCTTCAAGCAAAAACTGCTTTAAATCATGTGTTTCAGATAAGAAGCCTCTGGGGTTGGTGACTGGTCCCAAAGAGGACAAGCTCTGCAGTTCTTCTGAGACTGAACTGGGCTGCAGGAAATGAAAGAAGAAAATGCTTCAAATTCATTTCAACAGCTTTCCAGCAATTGGGAATCATTCCCAGAATTCTAGGGATGTAGAAGGAATTTCTGGCAAATCTCACAGTTTATGACAATCAGTTTTGAAGGACTAGATCTTTGAGCAGTGCTGGAGCTGCTGTTCTAGAAGGTCTTTCTTTGATTCCTTGTGGGTAAGGCTGTGAGTTTGGGCCGAAAGCAGGATAACAGAATTCATGTCCAGTGAGATTTGAGGGTGATCAGATAAGAGAAGTATCTATATGTGTTGTATCAACTGCAGCTACTGGAGAGAGATGGCCAAAAATTCCAAATTTCCTTTCATGCTCCTCTCCAGCCACGGCCAATGAAGCCAAACTCTACCTCAGTCCTGAGAGTTGATTTCTTTGTCAGCACTACAGAGGTGTTTCAAGGACCAAAGTTGGTCCAGTCCTCCAAGTCCTCCAATCTGTCCTCTTCTCCACTTTTGAACTTTTCTTTGTTAAAACAGGAGTGGCTGACACACTCTTTTCTGACAGGACCTACTGATAATGTTCTTCCACCCTTGGAAGATGAGTTTGGGACATGGATTTGTAATTGCACAGGGAATTGGACTCAGAGAGTATTTCAGCCTCCAAACAGAAAATTAAGTGCCTGACTCCAAGCAAGGTAATTGCTCCTGGTATTCCAGTGGGAGCTTTAGATCCCATCACTTGTCTTCATTAGTATGACCTGACCTATAAACAGGACTAACAGTTTGGAAAATGATGTGATATTAGATTGCAACTATGTAGATTGTGGCTATTTCTTATCTTTGATAATATTAAATCAATGGAATCTGAAACATAATCCCTAACAAAACACAAATAAAAAGATTATGACCTCTAATTAAATGGATTTTTTTTTATTGATACAACATATTCAGATACTTCTTTCACCTGGTCTATCTCAAATCTCAAATCTCACTGGACATGATTCTGTTATCCTGCTTTTGGCCCAAACTCACAACCATATCTACAAGAAATCAAAGAAAGACCTTCTAAAACAGCAGCTCTGGCACTGCCCATAGATCTAGTCCTTCAAAGTTGATTGCCATAAACTTTGAGATTTGCCAGAAATTCCCTCTACATCCCTAGAATTCTGGGAATGATTCCCAGTTGCTGGAAAGCTATTGAATAATGAATTTGAAGCATTTTCTTCTTTCATTTTCTGCAGCCCAGCTTCAGTGGGCTCTAAGAAATTTTTAAAAAACTAGTGGATTAAAAATTAGCATGAAGCTCACTCATTACTTCATAATAACAGATTTAAAACACTCTTTTTCAAGATATAATTCTATTAAACATTAAAAACTGCAGCCTGAAAGAGAGTGGGAATCCTAATATGGACTCCCATACACAAGACTCCTCCTTGTCTCCTGCAACAGGGTATCTGACCTTGATTTTCCTTATGTTTTCAGCCTGGGACAAATAACTCACTTTGTGGTTAATTATCTTGCACTGGGATCCATGACAGTGGTTTGAGTGTAGAGCTCTTGTGGGCAAAACCAGATCCATTAGAGTTTCGCTGAGGACAGGAGCAGACCTAAGCTTAAGAATTTACCAACTCACTCAACATAATTACTGCCAGCACGAGGCAGGCAGGCATGGAAGGAGGAAGAAAAGGATCTTTTTTTTTCCCCTTCCCCTGCAAAGTGCCTGGTTATAAATGGATGGCAGTGCTAAGGTGAGAACAACCTGAAATTCCTGTATGAGGAGACAGGGTTCTGTAGGTTCCCAGTCTTCCATTTCCCCTTCATGTTTGTGACTGAGTAAATACCTGAGCAAACCTGCAAGTAATTAGTGAACAGTTTAAGTAGGGCTTTTCTTTTGGAAGAGGTGGAAAGTTAAGGTTGTGTTGTGTCAGAAAGGTAATGAGCAAATAATAGGGAAAGTGGTCAGAAGATGCAAAGGATACAATGGCAAGAATTGAAAGGCATTTTTGAAGCAGCAGTTGCAACACAGCAGACAAGTCTTGGCACAGAAGCCATAACAATTAGAGAGAATCCTAATTGCTTTTCAAATATGTTGAGAAGAGCTTTGCAGTTTAACATACAGATTAAGTGCATGGAAAAGAGGCAACCTCTGCAGGATGGCAGGTTCCTTTGGCAAACATGCTGAGTGTCTGAGCCAAACTCCCCAGAGCCAGGTAGAAAGGGTGCAGTTCCAATGCAAGGCTGTGTCACAAGCTCCAGCCAGGGTGCCAGTGACACCAGGGGTGGCATTTCAGAGGTCCTGGCCCCTCTTGCTGAAGGAGGGGCTTCCAGAGGTCGATCCTTGCTGACTGGAGTCGGGAGCCTGGTGAGGAGCTGTCCATGGCACAGCAGCCCTGGGCTGCTCCATGGGCTCAGCTCCTGTCTCCAGTAACACCCTGGTGTTCCCTCAAGCTCACATGATAAACAGAATCACTGAATATTCTGAGTTGGAAGGGACCCACAAGGATCATCGAGCTCAACTCTTAAGTGAATGGTCCATACAGGGATCAAAATCACAACCCTGGTGTTATCAGCACCATGCTCTGACCAACTGAGCTGTTAGTGTTGGACCCTTGGCTTTTAGACACTTAGATGCAGGTAGGACTAGTCCAACATTTAGAGTCTCCAATGGGTCAGATCTACTGCAGTAGCTTCTGCCTCACTGAGAGGGACAAGTTAAAGTTTTAGCCAGATGAGAGAGATCATACAGAATGCCCCCAATGGTTTTGGTTGGTACTTAGTGTTAACTTAGTGCAGCTTTAAGCTGCCACAGTGGCACTTGTTACCAAACATCCCTGTGTATTCCCCTACACAACAGATGTAGATATTCCTCTACCTTGTTCCCACCTGCATATGACATTACATTTTGTCTGGTGTAGGAGACCCAAAAAGTAGCTACTCAGTAAGGGACACCACAATCAAACCTATTTCTCATTACCCATGTTGGCTGGGAAGAGTGCTGATTTTAGCTAGAAGAGCTAAAACATCAGTGCAAACCCACGTTCCTCTGGATTGTCATACACTCCTTAAGTCCTATTGGGAAATAGCTTCAGCTTGAGAAATTAAAGAGGTCAAAGAAGTGTTTGTTCTTCCCCACATCAAACAAGTTGCAGTTCAATTCCATCCTGTTGTCTCCTGGGTGAAGGGTGTTTCCATACAGCCAAGTTGTTCTTTGACTGGGATGCTTGAAAGCCTCTTTAGAGACAATTTTTCCTCTGATAAAAATGATGGAGAGACCACCAGGACCTGAACCAAAGTCTTCTATGTGGCTTCTGTTGCCACAACCAGTCTGTATCCAAATTTCTGGAGATCTACAGGTCCTGTGGAGGCTGCTGGGTTTCACTCTGTAGTTCCCAGTGAGAGCAGGAGCTGCCTTCCAAGGTCTGCCTCTTGTGCAGCCCAGAGTGGATCTGAAAACAATCAGGACAATCATGGTGCTGTCAAGTGCTGCTGTTGTTAAAGACTGTAAAAGTTCAAAATACATATTCCCTTAAAAATAAAAAAAAATCACCTTTTCACAGTGAGATATTTGCCAGCCACTACATAATAAATCTGTAGATTCTCTTTAAAGACAAGTGACATAATCTGGTAGGCTTCTTTATTTCCAAGCAGATGTGGTCACCAAAACCAGCCTGTGCAGATGCCACCCTTTCAGTTTGACAGCAGAATTACCCAAACTCTTTCTGGCTTTTGGTACCACCACTATTCCCCAAGGTTTGCAATCTCAGCAACCGGGGGTGGGAGGGAGGAGAAAAGAGACTGAACAAATCTGATCTTTCACTCAGTTTTCCACAGCAAGTGCTGAGCTGTCATGGGGAGAGTGGACTTTTTGGTCCTTGACCTCCTGTCTACTTGCATGTGCTTGAATTAAGAGGCAGGTGTGACTCAGCTCCAGGTATTTCTCCACACTGTTACAAAGCATCCCCCATGTGTTTCTATCTGTAAGTACAATTATCTTGCTAATATTTGGGCCAAAGTAGTATTTTAATAGCTGTATAAAACATTTCCCACAACTAGCTGAAGATGTGCAGGTCCTGGACAGATTTAATTGAATAATTATTAAATTATTATTATTTATTTATTATATCAATTATATTATTTATTTAATTTGAGGATTGGCAGGTCTGTGAGTTCTGGGAGAGGCTGCAGTAGGATTCTCACACTGTGCTCTGCTTTGCCAGTCCAGCTCCCAGCTCTGGGATAGCAGAGCCAGCCAGCTTCCCTGCTCCCACTGAGCCCCAGTTGGCTGTTTCCTAGGAGACTGAATCCCTTATTTTCTGGGTACCTTCCTCAGTAGCCTCAAGAAGGATTCATTCAATGCTGTTCTGCAAATACTTTAAATATTCAGTTTACATCAGCTTTATCGAAGTCTGTAATAAAGCTTTTCAACATTTCAGCACTTGTCCAGTTTCACTTGGAATTTACTTGAAGTATTAAAAAGAAATTAGTTCAAACATGACCTGTGACTATGTAAATATTTGCCCTTGTTTTGTAAACATTTATATATATATATAATTTCTGAAAAGCTCCTCTTACAGTGGCAATTTCCAGGTTTTAAAAAGAAAAAAGGATCTTTCCTCCCTGCTTTATTCTCACTGTTACAGGAAATTAGTGGTTAAGCAAACTTTTTTCAAAAGGCTTAAAAAAGCACGTTTTGCAAGTTCGTTTAGTTTTGAACAAACTCGACAAATTTGGAAAGCAAACATCCCCAGAGTCTGACTAATTTTGGAGTACCAGGGAAAGCCTCCTTTGCTGTTTGAATTTTAAAGATTGGCCAAAGTCTGATGTCAGCTGCCTTGTTCTGCAGCCTGTCTTTGAATCCTCTTAGGAAAGTCAGGGATACCCACAAACAATAGAATTAAAATCTGTCTTTAGGACTGGCAAACCATTCAGAGCTCTGTCTAGCTGCTTAGCATAGACTGTGCTAGGCCTCAAGAAGAGAATAGGCCCCTAAAGAAGCAATAATTTTCAGATTGTTGTGTACAATGCAGTGATAAAGCTCCCTGTCACATTTTTCTTCCCAGTTACTGAAGTTCCCATTCAGATGAATTGTCACAGCTTCTTCAATCCAAACAAGCACCCTTCCGGCCTTGTTTGCATTAAAATGTGATAAAACTAAAGGTGACTTTAGCACAGCTGTGCAGAAAAGTGGATTAGGTCAAAGTGACAGCGTTTGTTAGGCCTCGCCACAAAGGTGGTTCAAGATTTGTCTAGAGCGCTAATGTGGGAGAAGTAGAAGTTTCTTAAACCCAGACATTTGTAATAAGGCCACAAACAAAAAATAGTATTTCTTTCACCCCCACACAGTATCCCAGTGGCAGCAGGCCAGCCTGTTGACCTGTTGTCACAGAAAAATTTGGAGTGGCACCACAAAACAAAGTGTCTTCTCTTCTCTGACGGTGCCGGCGGCCGTCACGCAGAACCCGGAGCAGGCAGGGCCAGCACCTCCCAGACACACATCAGGGGCTCCAGAGCTCTGCCCTCACACCCCAAACCACAAAACTCAGCTGCTTTGGAGGGAGAAAGAAGGAAAGCCTGTTTTTCTTATTCCCAGAGAAGCAGCAATCACTGGTCCTGCGGCCAAGAGGGCATTTCTCGCTTCACCATCTTTTTGGATCCTATTTCTATTTTATTTTACTTTTAAGGGAAAACCCCACCGAATCAAAAAGCCCTGGGAAACAGCACCCTTTGCATGCCACCTGCTGGCAACTGTTTGTATTTGGCTAAAATGGGGGCAGAGCATCATTTTCTCCATGACAAGAAACACTTATTATGTCAAAGGTTGGCAGAATAATCACTACAGATTCCATGAACGAGCACATTGGGGTATCTGAGTGGAACCAGGGACAGGCCACCAAAACCTACATTCTGTCTGTAACTCTGTCATTTATTTCTTCAGCTCATTTATGGTTTCTAACCCAGAAGACAGTTATATCATTAATCTTTACAGTGCCCAAAAACTCTGTAGAAATACAGAAGACTATTTTATAGGAACAGGGTTTACACCTCACATTCTACCTGATGTACTTTCACTACTCAAAGGTAATAGAAAGCTTCCACATTTATGGGCTTTATTTTTCAACCCAAATTTTACAGATAGCTGTCATTATTTCCATGCCCTGCAGTAGTGTTACTTCCAGGAAATGTGGTCCCTCAGCAGGGAAGTGCCACAAGGATGCTGCTACATCACATGGGACCAAGAACAACTACTGGGTGAGGGAGCTCCCTGTGAGGGTGAACGGAAGAAAAAATAATAGGGGGCACTTTAAAGATTTTTCAATATGTTACAGAAGTAAGAAATGTCTGAAAAAGAAAGCCCTGCATCAGGTAATTCTTGTTAGCAGCAGAAAACACTCGTTTTATACCTTTATTGGAGCATATGAAAGGTATTGGTCTGCTCCTTTGATGTAGGTCCCTTGTACAGTCCCAGGGAATGCAAAGCAGAAGGATAGTTTTATTTTTACACGTCTAACCAAAGTTAACTGTACACAGCTCTCCTCAAAGATTTCCTTCAGCTGAAGCATATCCTACTGAAACCAACCCAATTCTTCCCAGCAGAGAACAGACACAGCACCACTGATGACCTGAGCACCAGGAAAAGGTCAGAATTTGGGGGAGATATGCTGGTTTATTTGAAATGGACTCCTAGAGTGCAGAGTTCAGGCATCTTTCAAAGACAGCTATTTAATATAAACTTAGACAACCTATTGCACCTGCAAAAAGCTGAGTGTCTTGGGTCTCTGCAGAATGAGGGACCTGCAGTGCCATCAAGCCTGACAGCTTTGGTGAGAAAGTCCAGGAAAGGACTGTCCTACAGAGCTGGTTCTCAACAGTGAAGTCTCAGAGCAAAATGCAAGGGAAACAGAATCCACTCCTGGCTTACGACAGGGCTTCACAGCCCTCATGGAGAAAGGGCAGACCTACCTAACAGATAGATCTGTCTGGGGTGGGGTTGACATTTTTGGAAAGAGTTCAGGAATTCTAAAGGATAGAACCTCGAAACAGAGGGCAAAAATCTGACTTTAGAAATTAATATACCCTGGAAGCAAGAGTGCCTGAAGCCCAGCCAGATAAGAAGCCAGCTGACATTTGAGGAGCTCTGTAGCTTGGCAGATGCTCTCACAGCTCCCTACACACAGCACTGATCCAAGGAGGAAGCCAACACTTCTCTCTGAGCACACGGGAGAACAGAGCTCCACACACGGCCCTGCAAGGCCAACTGTGCAACCAGGCAAAGGCAGATGAGACAGATCTTAATGACAACATTTTCTACAGTAAAGTACATAAATGAATTTGCCATAGAAATTAACCACAAAACTACCAATTGGGTTCCCCCCCCCCCCCCCCCAGTTACTACTGGAGCACTGCACAGCTACTCTTGCATTTCTCTGAATAGTCTTATGCTACAGTGGGGATGTTTCCTCTATAGGGAGTTTTTGAACTCTCAAACTTCAGGATCCTCCTCCTTTGCAATGTTTTTCCCCACAGAAGATTCAAGACTTATCCCCTTTTCGTCTCTTCAGATGTATTGCAAGGCTTGAGTTTGAGCCCATGCTAAATTACTGCCAACTGACCTCAGCTCACCTGGGCCTTTGCAAGCACTAACTGGGCAATCCCCACATGCAATATTTGTCACAGAATCCCAGAATGGTTTGGGTTGGAAGGGACCTTAAAAACCATCTCATTCCACCCCTGCCATGGGACATCTTCCACTAGCCCAGGTTGCTCCAAGCCCCATCCAACCTGGCCTTGGACACTTCCAGGGATCCAGGGGCAGCCACAGCTTCTCTGGGCAACCTGTGCCAGGGCCTCCCCACCCTCACAGGGAAGAATTCCTTCCCAATATCCCATCTAAGCCTGCCCTCTGGCAGTGGGAAGCCATTCCCCCATGTTCTGTCACTACATGTCCTTGCAAACAGTCCCTCTGCAGATTTCTTGTAGCCACCTTCAGGTACCAAGAGGCTGCAGGAGGGTCTCCCCAGAGCCTCCTCTTCTCCAGGTGAACCCCTCAGCTCCTCCCAGCCTGGCTCCAGAGCAGAGGGACTCCAGCCCTTGGAGCATCTCCACGGCCTCCTCTGGACCTGCTCCAGCAGCTCCACGTCCTTGTGCTGTTGGAGATCCCAGAGCTGGAGGCAGCTCTGCAGGTGGTGTCCTGGGAGAGTGGAGCAGAGTTGGAGAATCCCCTCCCTCGACCTGCCCACGCTGTTTTTGATGCAGCTCAGGATTTGTAGAGCATCCAATTGGTATTTCTTTCCCTGTCTTTGACATGGAGCTGGGGGAGGTCTCTGGAGATCCCCAGGGACTGACAGAGTGCAGCAAAAGCACATCACCTGTGAACCCTTGAGCCTTTCAGAGATTCCCCTGCTGAGATGTCTCTGCACCACGTTGTCCCACACCTCTGGAGCTGACAGATGAGGAGCTTGATGAGGAAGGAGCAGACAAACTGCCAGCTGCCCCTTGAGCTCTCAACTGTGACAGTATAGAAAGATATTTCCAATGGGAATTCACTAAAGCAATAGTATAATAGTTTAAAAAAGGGTTTCCAGCCTCAAACAATCACTTCTTATGGAAATTTTAAGTCAGGATTAGAAAGGATCAACATTATTGTTCTCATTTGTTGCACATTGAGAAATTTTCTGTTGAGTCATCATTTCTTCACTATTCAGGCTCCCACTGGTGCTGTTTCACTGTCAGTTTTCCCCATACAAAGAACAAACTGTAAAAGTATTTATTTTACAATAAAAAGCACTGGACTGCCATCTTTATTGGCTTTGTACAGTTGTATGAAGGCTGAAGGGTTTGGTTGTACACCATTGCATGGATTTCACGCAATCATAGAACATCCTGAGTTGGAAGGGACCCACAGGGATCATCCAGTCCAACTCCTGGCCCTGCACACACATCCCAGCAATCCCACCCTGTCCCTGAGAGCGTTGTCCAAACCCTCCTGGAGCTCTGGCAGCCTTGGGGCTGTGCCCACTGCCCTGGGGAGCCTGGGCAGTGCCCAACCAGCCTCTGGGGGAAGAGCCTTTTCCTAAAATCCAACCTAAACCTCCATGACACAGCTCCAGCTGTGTCCTGGGTCCTGTCAGTGGTCACAGAGAGCAGAGATCGGAGCTCCCCCTCGTGAGGAACCTGCAGGCCCCTCAGACTCCTCCAGGCTGAAGAAGCCAAGTGACCTCAGCCAGTCCTCATATGGCTTCCCTTGTTTCTCACCAAAAATAGTGTATCCCCATTGTTCTCTGCATAGAAAGGCCAGCTCCTGAGTTTTTAAAGAGCAGACCAAATAAGTCATGTGTTTTCTTAATTGTAAAGTTGTTGATAAGATCATTTAAGGAAGGTTTAGAAGTTACAAACTGTATGTTCTCGTTTATAGAGGCTCCCAGAAATAAAAGACCAATTCCTAATCACTGAGCATAAAAACATACATGCCTTGAGGGCACTATACAGACCTGTCAGTGTACTTATACCTGGAATCAAGCAGTCATTCCTCAGTTGCAATGGTGAGAATTACATTCTTTCTGAACAGCACTTCTCAATCCCAAAACATACTCTGAAAGTGTTTGGTATAACGACTTAAGGACTTCTTATCACATCATGCCCTTAAGAAGAGCCTAAAGAGATTAAACACTGTTTGGGAGGGACAAGACTTGCAGTGCCTGGTCAGAGGGAGTTTAGCAGGAGACAGGGAGCTCCCTTCAAGTAACTGCTGGGCGAGGACACTGCCAGGAGAGGAGCCAGGAGAGGAGCCCCAGGCCCTGTAGATGGGAGGCCTGAGAGCTGCCAAGCTTTGTTACAACAGAAAAGGTCCTGCTGAACCTGCTGCCACCTCCCCCTGGCCCCAGCTGGGGAGGGAACACAGCACTGCTGTGGGCTGTGCAAACTCTGCAATGGCTTTGGAGCAGCAGCCAAGCAGCTGCAGGTGCCTGAACTCCACCAGGGAATCTCTCTTCGCTCCACCCCTCCAAACCTCAGCATTTCCTGCCCCCTTCTGTGCTAGGGATACTCTCTAGAAGCTTCTCTGAAGGCACAAGTGCATTTCACTACAGAATTCCCAGCAGAGATCTACACACAGCTTGTGCACACAGCATGGGAATGCACCAACATACACCTGCAGAAACCAGAGACAGGGAAATCAGGGGAAGTTTCCATGTGAAGTGCAGGATATTTCTGTGGGAGCCCACAAGTCTGGGGAGCTGGTACAGCAGATACCTGAAAGTCAAGGATCACCTTCAGCCTAACCAAAGGAAAGATGTGTGTTGTCATCCACCTCCAGATGTTCTCATGGACATGGCTGAGTGGTGAACACAGCAGTGATGGGTTAATGGTTAGACTTTATGGTCTTAGAGGTTTTTTCCAATCTGAATGGTTCTATGACTCTATTCTATGACTCTAATCACAAAATCACAGACTGGTTTGGGTTGGAAGGGACCTTAAAGCTCCTCTTGTTCCACCCCCTGCCATGGGCAGGGACACCTTCCACTAACCCAGGTTGCTCCAAGCCCCATCCAACCTGGCCTTGGGCACCTCTGGAGATGGGGAGTCCTTCTAAAAACTACTGGGAAGGAAAGAAAGGGGAAGGAACAGAAAAAGAATGAGAGCAGTACATTGATATGGCATCAGCCCTAAGTATTATACAAGAGTTCAGTTGTACTGTGGAAATATCACAGTGTCATTACTCTGCTAATTAGCCTGGCCAGGTAGAGGGCCAGGGTGTCAACATTACTGACTGGTTTTAATAATTGCACAAGATAGAGTTGCTGCAGTTTAAGAGCCTGATTCTTCAGACTTACATTGGCTAACTGAAGTGCAAACTCTGCAAGCCTATATAAGCATGGTATAATTTCCTTCAGCTGAGCCTCACTCCTAAGACTGACCTTTAATTTTGTATTGATTAAAAATAATTTCTTCCTATGCCACTGCACCCACCCCACGCTCTGAGTACTGTAAGTACTGTAATGGCACTCCCAAATATTTTCATCCTCTGGTTTCTTAATAACGATGATCTTTATTATTCTTGTTGGAGGGATTTTCACCTTGTTACAACCACATTCTCCAAAGGCAGAGAATGGATTTATTGTGTGTGCTGCTCTGGCCTGTTGCTGCACGTCCCCAGGTCAGCAGAACACACGAGCTCTGATCGTGCCGAGATGACGTGAGCTGAAATTTTTCCCAACCTGAAGGCAAATGCCTCCTTCATCACCCAAGTGTACTTTCATTTCAAGGCAGACAGAGTTAAACCTCCAGGCCTTGGATTCAAAGTAAATGCATTAAGCACATAAGAAACAATTTGGTGCAACAGTTGGAGGACACACTCTGTTTAACCTGCAATCA
Source organism: Manacus candei (assembly GCF_025592945.1). Taxonomy (NCBI): domain Eukaryota; kingdom Metazoa; phylum Chordata; class Aves; order Passeriformes; family Pipridae; genus Manacus; species Manacus candei. The sequence goes on from NW_026138084.1 coordinate 3,039,193, forward strand.
GGGCCTTTCCTCCTGCTTTCTCCTAGAAAAGAGAAAAAGAAATGTGATACACTCTCACAGATATGATAAATGAAACCAGTTCAGTTCAGCTTTCTGTTTCAAGAAGTGCATTTTTACAGAGTCAAGTGAGGCAACACTTCACTGTAGAATAAACACGGGAATATTTTTCATGCAATTTACTTAAACTTTCCCTTAAGTTGGAAGCTAACACTTCAAAATGTCTTCAGTGTTAATGATTTGAGAATATAACCTATCCTGACTAAGTACAACTCTCTGTGGTTCTCTTCATGCACCCACTTGCCTCAAACCAAAGCCCAGACTGAGATATTTTACAGCCACCTCTCATGGTCTGTGTGCACCTTGTTTAGGTACCAGATATCACAGGGACAGCATCATTATTAGTTTTAAAGCTTTCAATTCATGCAGTGAGTGTTTTACATGGTCTTTCCCTTCTCCTTTCTACACCCTCACCAAAAATCTTAGGCTGGAGGATGAGAGATGAACTGACAGGAGACACTGGCCATTAATAAAGCAGGGAAGAATTTGGGCAGTTGTCCCAGGGGGCAGAGTACCAGCCACAAAAACCAGGCCCTCCCATCTGATGGGGCCCAACAGGTCTTCTAGGAAGCCTGAAAGGACAATGTTGTGCTCAGGATGGTGCACAGGTGAACTGTGAAGCTGAGGTCACCCCATCTCCTCCCTGTACAACACTTCAGCTCCTTGTAGAGCTCTTCACTGCTCTGCTGCTGCCTCACATACCTGCTAAATCAGAACAAACATACTCCAGTGCTGCCCAGGCACATCACTTGGAAGGGCTGGTATTTCGAGAGGAGCCCTTTTGGCACATTGGGAAAAGAGGAGTGAGAACAAACTGTTGTGTTTCACAGACCCTGAGCTTGAACCACAAACATCTGGCTGAACACAAGTGTATCAGGCAGACACACATTCACCCACTCCTGAAAGCAGGACAGGGATTTCTACTTCTCATTTGGTAGGGGACTTCTCTTAGGATTCTTTCTGTTCAGTAAGAGCAACTTCCAAGAATAATACTAAATTATATTCCTATGCCTTCATTTCCATCTATTAAATAAGAATAATTTGAGAATCTTCCCCCAGCTCTGAGCTTGGATGTGCGTGTCAGAAGCATCTCTGCAGTTATAATCACCCTAGAATATCCATCCCTGAATAACAACCTCACAAACAAAAGCCCCAGAGTCTCTCTATCTGCTGAGTTTAATAGAAGGCCACCAGCTACAGGAATATCATCTCCATGAAAAGCTTTAGAACGGCATTTCACAATTTCCAACATACTGAAAAGTACCTGAAACCTCACAGAACACTTTAAGAAGTTGCTACCACAGCCAATCTACCACTCTGACCCAAACACTCTTAAGCTGAAAACAGGGTCTATCTAGTGCTGAAACCTTGCAAGCTTAACTAGCTGAAACCTTTCTGCATTGTTTCATAACATTGTTTCACTACGAGTTTGTCTGCTGTTTAATTGGAAAACAATTAAGAAATAAATCAGGCACACACTAGCCCAAAACAGAAGATTGCTTATTCATCTTGAGTTCCGGCAACTCACTTAGATATTACTTGAGTAGAACTTCTTTCAGGAACTGTATAAAAGCATAAACAGGGTAGCCACAATTTGACATGATTTTTCTGTGTAATTTATTTTGTACTAATAACAGACCAAAACAAAAAATCCCAACCTCATAAAGGTCCCCAAACACCTCACACAGTGGCTCCCTGGGAGACACGGAACGTTTCGTGATTCAGTCGTGTGTTATAACCACTTTTTAAACAAGAAATTGGATTAACACGTTCAGAAGTGGCTTTAAATTTTAAAATTTCATTTTGCTATAAAGAGGGGGTTCTTTTCTTTTTTTGTCACAGCACAGGGGAACAGCTGGGGCTGGTGTAGCCCTTCTGCTGTGATGCAAGAATTACTGTGATCCCTCTGTCAGAGCCCCAAAATCTGCACCAAAAACACTTGGAGAAAATGTACATTGAAGGTGACTGACCTGAGAAAGAGGCAAACGAGAGGCATTCAGGGAATTTCAGTTCTGTTCTTGACTCCCTTTGCTGCCTTCCTCAAGTGCTGTTCAGAGAGGTTTCCAAGCTCAGCCGGACACCCTTCAAATTTCAACCACCATTTTTCCACAATACAGTGTCCCTAAAATTAAATAAATCACAATAATAAATTCTCAATAAAATTGGGGGTGTAAATGGTGGTGGGGAAACCAAATCCTGCCAGTGAAGCCCACTCTAGAAGTTGAGTATGGACATTTTGGTCATAAATTGTCAAAATCCTAGTGGGATACAGAAAAATTTGAAGCAACCTCTTAACTCATGCACTTATGCTGTGCAGAAATCCCCTGGGGAAAGAGCATATTTCTCTTCAGTTTAATTTCCATTTCAAATTAAAAAGGCTTTTCTCTGCTCTTACTTTATACTGAGTATGGCATAAAGTTTCCATCCCTGAGCATGGATTTGCATAAGATATGTTAATAGTAGTAAGGTTGATGTTATATTCTTCATCTTAAAGTCTACAGTTGATCAAGGTATCAATTATGAGCTTTATTAAAATGTTCTCCCCACTTTTTACATTGAATGTTACTCCCACATACATTGTGTTATATAGTGAAGAACTTTAAAAGAAACTAGGTGTAAATTCAGTTTTCTCTATTAGGAGATCATCCTGTGGTACAATACAATATTTCTATGGGGGATCCAACCCTTGAAATTGTTCAGAGTTCAGGAAAAGTGTTCAAGAGATGCTTCAGTCTGCAGTTTCCCCTTCCCATGAAGGGTGTGGAAAGGCTTCCAGAGGGACAAGGATTAGATGGGCTGAGCATCTGAGTTCTGTCTGCTGTTGGCAGTTACAACATTTTATTGTGTCACTGAAAAACTACCAAAGAATCCAAAACAAAACCTACTTTTTATTTTTTTAATAATATATATGAATTTTCTTTTTGTGCTTCCAACTATCGTGGTCGAATTATTATTTAATTTTGATTTATTTATTTATTTAATATTTCATTACATAATCACAGAATCCCAGAGTTGGGTTGGAAGGGACCTTAAAGCTCATCTCATTCCATGCCCCTGCTCCTGAAAATCAATTAGAAATCAAGATAAAATATGCCAACATTTATAACAGCATTCCTGTGCACATGCACTATTGCAGCTTTAACACTAGAAAAACATAGTTTAAAAAACCCAGCAAACCAAACCAAAACACCAGAATCTTTTTTTGTTTGGTCTGTAGCATCACTTATATTTATTCAACAAAGTATCTTGCATTTTAAAAATTTTGATTGCTTAGTGTGTGGCTTTGCCAGAATGTCCCTGTACAGACCCAACAGGGACTTGTTAAGTGTATGTTTTCTAAACACAACATTGTCAAGCCTGTCAAATGTTTACACCAAAACTTTTCTCCCTTTTACTTCCAAAAACCTCTTCTTCCAAGCTCAGACCTACTGAAATGTCTCAATTTAAGATTTTTCTCCTGGGTAGAAATAGTCAATTCTTCCCAGACAAGACTGAGGTATTTGTATGAATCATAGAATGATAGAATATCTTGGGTTGGAAGGGACACACATGTATGGAAAGGCTCTAGGAAGAAAAAGTAATACAATAAATCCCTGAATCACACAAAAAATTGCATAATTATTTCCACCTTTGAGATTTTGTGATTTCGGTAAAATTTTGAATAAGAACTGTCTTAAGATAAAGGCCGTGCCAGTCACTGAGGATTATTCCTTGCCACCTCCACAGAGAACTCTCATTCAAAGAAGTCAGAGTATTTCTTAAATTACTTCTTTAACTTCACCCTTCCATGATTTGAAAGTTAGTAAACAGACCAGTGAATTTTTTTCCTTTTTTAAAAGAATCACCAAGGCTCAGTTTTTGGCTCTTATTTGCACGGTCCCCTCCCCGTTGCACAGCCTGCTTACACTCCCTTCTGCACCAAGGGGAAAACATTCCTATGCCAAACAGACACTGAAAATTACAGGGATTTTTATGAAAATAAAAGCTGGTTACTGGTATTTCATTATGTTTGCACGAGCACACATGAAAATCTGTTGGGGCAGAGCTTGGCCCGCTGGTTATTGACACTTGGTGAGGGAGGCGTTTTGTCATTCTTTTGGCCTAATATAAAGTGACATCTACATTGTTGCTTTTACAGTTTTGCTTTCTTATCATTAACGTGACTATTACACCCTTGCAGATTTGACTACAAAGTGATGATGCAGAGCAGAAAGTAAAGTTGTTTGCAGTGGGGTTTCCAGAATTCGCTCTCAAAGCAGGGCTGAGACAAAGGCGCTGGAGCGCTGGAACCCCAGCGAAGGGCAGCGACATGTAAGGGTTGCTTTCTGTCTTATTTCCCTCTGTAAATACAGCCCATCATTAGAGCCTTCCAGCCTCTGGGTTAGGCTTTCAAAGGGCCACAAAGGGGATTTAGCCACGGAGTTTCCATGGACATCAGCAGCTCCCTCGGTATCACTTTGGAAAGGTCACCCTGGGCATTCTCCTGCTCTGACTGCACAGGGGTTTGGACCCCCAGCTCCTCCCAAGGGGAGGAGGAATTAAGTTTGTCTCTTTTCTGTTCTCTGATCAGATTAATTTTTTGTAACTTCTGCTTGATAATTTTCGAAGTCCCAAATTTAAATGGCTGTTTTGCTTTAGGGAAAAGAGGATCAACAGGCTCAAGGTTTTCCAGCCTTAATATCCCTCTTGTTAATGCTAAAGAGCTCAGGACATATATCCTCAATATTGCAATGTTAAAGTTTCATTTAATTAACTATATGCACATACACACAAACCAATCCTGTGTTACAGTCCTTAGCCAAAGAGCTGCATGTCAATCTAAAAATTAAATAATGGAAAGCAGACATTTAGCTTAGTTTATATAACCTGACAGTGCTCCTATCCTTCCTATGTTTCACCTAGTGTCATCTTTCAGTGTTCCTCTCTAATTTTATTTGGAACAAAATAAAAAGATTAAGATAAAATAATTCCCAAAAGATAATTGCAAAATGATTTATGTGCAGGTGTTAAATTATTTCTGGCATTGATGTTCCATAGAGTGCAACATTACAACACCACGGTATTCAACAGAGCATCTACATTTGATAATCCTGCTAATCATCAAAAGACACTGGATCTGAATCCCGAAGGCAATGTTACATTTTGATTAAATTTTATCACCCGTGATTCTGTTTACGGTTCACTAAGGTATGAATTTCTCTCACATTCCATTGGCTTTACCACTCATTGTGTTTGCCTTGGAACACAGTCAGCTGCAGCTTTCTCTAAGCCACCAGTTTTCCAGCTACTGCCTTTGCACACTTCAGGCGCAGCGAGTGATCCTGAGCAGAAACAATTCGACACTTTTTCAGCTACTGAGCTCCTTTGCCAGGACGATTAAAGCCGAGTCACAGAGACCCATCTCAGGCTGCTCTGAGCCCCCCAGAGCTCGAGCTCAGGCAGTAAAACACATTCCTAAAACCCCGTTGCCAAATGGCAGCAGCACTCGTGCAGCAGGCTGTGAGCATACATTAGTGCTGTGCACACTGCTGCAAGTGGGGCAGCAGTGCTTCAGAGAGCTTGTTGGAATTAAACTCCACTCCTTCGGAATCTTAATCCTGGGGCTTTCTGATCTGTGATTCCGACTTCACAGCTGCACACCCAATTTTCTGTTCCTCAGTAGCACAGCCCTGGGCTGTGGGATCTTTACACACCAGCCAGGCAGGGGACACACGACAGCAGCTTCCCTTGACAACCATATGCCTGGCTGGAAGAGCCCCCGTTGGAACAGCAGCTCCTCGCCGCCTGCGCTCTCAGCACACACCAAGTCACTGCAGTTTCACAGCTTTCAAGCTTTGTCTCCCCCTCCTTCTCCTTCATGCTGCATTCAGCCTGATCTTACACCACCTCCCACCACGCAGTTCATTGCATCCATGCCACCCCTACACAGCTGAGAAGATACTTGGCAACTCTACACATTCACAGAATCCCAGAATCTGCTGAGTTGGAAGGGACCCACAAGGATCATCCAGTCCAACTCCTGGCCCTGCACAGGCCCATCCCCAAGAGTCACACCCTGTGCCTGAAAGTATCATCCAAACGCTTCTTCAAATGTAGCTTTTCTCCATTTGGCCCAGAGGATTTGGGGGGTTAAAGGAAAGAAGATGTGTTGTCAGTGAGCAGGGATGCACAACCAGGAGAGTTCACAGCAGTAATGAGCCACTCACAGCAGCAATCCTCATAAGCAGAACCACATGAAAAAAACAACCCAAACTCCTTCTTGCCCTGGAGGGATTCTACCACTATTTGTGTTAATAATAATAACAATAATACCACCACAAAACCCCTCCAGACTATTGAGCTGGCTGCCAGCTCAGATCCCAGGCTCCTATCACGATATTCCAACTGATGTTGCATCACTGTCCCATCACGTCCCTGCTTTTGACTACTGTAACTGCATTTATGCCATGACAAGTAACAAGAGTGGCTCTGGCAATTCAAACCTTGGCATAGGAGCTTATTTCTGATGTATCACAAGGCAGCAACAAAACTGGCTGGGGGAAGGTGAGGGTAGAACAGGAAGACAGATGGTTTTTTATAATCTTCAGTTTAAACCTCTCTCACATTTTGAGGAATAGTTTCAAGTTGCTTTTTGATACAGTATCGGTTTTGGTATCAAACAAATAAAAAATAAGAAAGAAAGGAAAATGCTTAGAGAACAAAGAGAAATGCCTTTAGCAGTACAGGTTAAAAAAAATGAAAATATGACTATGAACGTTAACTTTATTTTCAACATTCCTCACATTTTTTTGGGTGATAAATGACTTCACATGTAGTTGCCTTCAGGGTTGTATCCACAGCATCGTTTCATGTTATTCTGAATAAAATTTAAGGTGGACACTAGTTGCTAAAACCCAACTGATGCATGCACACAATGTACATTTGCTTCACACAGGGAAGAAAAACGGTGAGAAGCAATTCATGAAACACTTGTTGCAAACAAAGCTGGCATTTGCCTCTTGCCTACAAGTGCATTATTGCATGGGTGGCCTTTCCTGCTTAACTTCATAATATATATGGAAAAGGTGAATGGTAACAGGAGTCAGGCTATGGGAGGACTAGAATTTGTGAAGTAGCCTTGATTCTTCCCTGCACACAAATAAATAATGATTTCTTGTCATGAATGGGTAGCTTTAATTACAAGAATAAGGCAGAGGGAATGGTAAGAGATTCTCATATTTCATCACAACTAATGAAAAATACCAACTTAACGCCTGTAACATTCTCCAAGTCAATCAATGGGGGCACACGGCCAAGCAGCGTGGGGGACATGTCATTAGTCCTTGTTTTATGAACTTGTTCAGCTCCACTTAATTGTTTCAGGGGTTCAGTTTGAAATTCACACAAATATTTCTTTATTTATTTTCTTTTTCTGTGTAAACAAAGAAGTTTGGCATCGACAAAACTTGAGAGCTGGCACCTGAGCAGCTGCAGCACAGCAGCAGCTCGATGTTACACTTGTAGTCAGCCTGTTTAGAGCTGCACAGAGGTGGTGGGAGAGGACCTAAGGTTGTTCATTTTATAGTAAATGCAGCCTTTAAGAAATGTTGGGGCAGCCAGGGCAATATGAGTCTTCCTGTCTTCTTCCCCTCTGTGGGAGGGCTGAAGATTCCACGGAGCCATTGAAGCTGGAAAAGCCCTCCCAGCCCATGGAGTCCCCACCTTGCCCCCCAGCCCAGAGCACTGAGTGCCATGGCCAGGCCTTCCTTGGACACCCCCAGGGATGGGGACTCCACCACCTCCCTGAGCAACCCCTCTCAATGCTTAACAACCCTTTCCATGGAGAAATTCCTCCTCATGTCCCACCTGACCCTCCCCTGGCACAGCTTGAGGCCATTCCCTCTCATCCTGTCCCTTGTTCCCTGGGAGCAGAGCTCGACCCCCCCCAGTCCCCCCTCCTGCCAGGGAGTTGTAGAGAGTGAGAAGGTCCCCCCTGAGCCTCCTTTTTTCCAGGTTGAGCCCCCCCAGCTCCCTCAGCTGCTCCTCACAGGACTGACTCTCTAGACCCATCACCAGCTCCAGTGCTCTTCTATTACTAAAGCTCCAACCACCATCTTCTGACTGAAATGGGAAAACTGGTTGTTACCAAATGGGTTTTACTTGGGACCCCACTCTGGCTTACAAACAATTCATGCCCACTGCACAGCAAGTCATGGTCTATGAAGTCCAGTGTCCTGGAGTTCCTTGTGGACAGTGGTCCTGCTTATTCCTCCCTCCCACGCAGGCAGATCATGGATGCCATGAAGTATTCCCACAAAGTACACAGGCATCACCTTAACCTGGCACTGCCTGCAAACAGGATTTTGTAGCTCCAGTGAAGTGGTGTTCTGAACACAGGCCAGGTAAACCCCTTTGGCACGTGGTGCTGGTTAAAGCTCAAGGGTTGCCAGCACATCTAATCCCCACAGAGGACTGATACTGCTGCTAATTCCAGTCCTGCTGTCCAGCTCCAGCCTTCTGTCCCAGACTGTGACCCTTCCTGCTCAGCTGAGTCTGACTGTGATGTAAGTCAGGCCAACAGCAAAGCCATGGGAGACACTTCTCAATATTCTCAAATCTGTGCAATGGCAGCACTGATCTTTAGAGAAAACTAACAGAAAAACATCAAACAAAAATGCATGTGAGGAACACATAATGCACACAGACCCATAATTTGCTGTGTAGGACTTTGAAAGAAGAATATCAAGATTACCAGAGATGCACAGACTGAACTCAAGAATGTGTTAAGAAACACACTGGAAATGTTAATCAAAGATCTAGAGAAGAAGTTTGTAGAAGTAAAATAACACCTATATCAGTGAACTACAGTGCCCAAGACTTGGTCTAACATGGGATAGGCAGAAAGTTTTCAGTGGAAGAGCAGTAGACAGATGTAAGACAAGAACTCCAGCTTGAGGTTGTAATTCCAACATGATCTAAGCAGTTTATTTCTTATTATGACTTTTATACATACCCATGTTTATAAGTAATTATTCTTTTGTGCCTGAAGGCCAAAGCCCCCCCTAAGGTGAGCTGGCACACAAGCTCTCAGTATCACAGTAAGGTGCAATATAAAGTGTACCTGGGTTTTAACAAGACTCCAAGGCTTCTCAGTATATTACCCCAAGAAGCACTTCTTGTTCCCTCAGGAACTGCACAGGTTGGCTTAAAACATATTAGTGCAGAGATCAGGAAGGAAGACAACATCTAATGCCTGTCAATAACTAGGGAAAACTAACAACAGCTACAGGTCCTCTTTTCACAGAATCACAGGATATGCTGAGCTGGAAGGGACCCACAAGGATCATCCAGTCCAACCCTGGCCCTGCACAGGCCCATCCCCAAGAGTCACCCCCTGTGCCCCAGAGGATCAGCCAAACCCTCCTGGAGCTCTGGCAGCCTTGGGGCTGTGCCCACTGCCCTGGGGAGCCTGGGCAGTGCCCAACCAGCCTCTGGGGGAAGAACCTTTGGCTGAGATCCAACGTGAGCCTGCCCTGACACAGCTCCAGCCATTCCCTGGCTGCTGTCCCTGGTCCCCCCAGAGCAGAGCTCAGTCCCTGCTCCTCCTCTGCCCCTGCCCAGGAATTGGAACTGCACTGAGGTCTCCCCTCAGTCTCCTCTGCTCCAGCTGAACACACCAAGTGCCCTCAGTGTCCTCCCACGGCTTCCAATCAAGGCCCTTCCCCATCTCTGTTCCCTCCTTTGGACACTCTCTGATGGCTCAATCCCTTCCTTCCTTTGTGTCCCCCCAAACTGCCCCAATGTTGAGGTGAGGCCGCCCCAGGGCAGAGCAGAGTGGGACAATCCCCTCCCTGATGCCTCCAGGACAGGGTTGGCCCTCCTGGCTGCCAGGGCACTGCTGACTCACACTCCTGTAGGAAGCAGTAGGGAGTACCCCTGACTCTCACCATGTGGTTCTCCCTCCCAGAATGAATGCAAGTACATTCACTCTGTAGTTCAAACAAGACTCGAGCAGCTGGAGATGTTTCAGAGCCGTGTCTGGTGTCAACCTCGGTGTGTGACATCCAGAAACTCTACAGAAGTGCCTGAACTGTGCCACTTGTGGTCTGAGACATTTATCTCAGCAGATTTCTCTACTGATGGGTTTTTTACTGCCTTGTGAGTCATTCCCTACAAGTGTTACTGACCCCCACAAAAAGGATCAGGCTCCTTCCACAGTTTGTCTTAGGACAGCAAGGCTAAAAATGTATGAGGGGAAGTGGAAGGCCCTGCTGAAAAACAATAGCAGGGAACCTCCAGAAGGCACCAAATCACAGGCCTTTGCCAGCTTCTGTCTGCCTCGAGGCTTTCAGCAGTGCTTTGCATTAGTTCTCTATGTGTAAAGTTGGCATTTTTCTGCTCTGTTTTTCCTTAGAAACTTTCAGTGAACACGAACACGTTACAGCCCAAATAACTCAGCTGGGTTACGAGTAGGAAGTGTCTGACTCAGCTGGAACATGCTTTTCCTCATGCTATCCCAGGATTTGATGCACATGCTCCACTTTACAGAGTGATAGAATCCCAGAACGGTGTGGATTGGAAGGGACCTTAAAGCCCATCCTGTTCTACCCCCTGCCATGGACAGGGGCTCCTTCCACTACACCATGTTGCTCCAAGCTGGCCTTGAACACTTCCAGGGATGGGGAGTTCACAACCTCTCTGGGCAACATCGATATCAGCTCAGTTTGTGCTTATACATCAGATGTGAAAACAGATTAAAGGCACCTTCCTCCAACTGGGTGTTAAAGTGTTGTCCCAGTACTCCAAGATTACATGTTGTCCTATATATTTATTAAAGATTTCTTTCTTGTGTTACAATTAACCAAACATTATGATGATATTTCATAATAGAAGAGAATAATAGAAGAGAACTTTCCCATAGCATGTTTTATTTGGAGCAGTGTACTTCTAGGGCTTAAAAGCTGAAGGAAATGATGACATAAACTCTTGGTTAGGTTCTTATGAAAGCATCTTCTCTATAAATACCTTGGCATTATTTTCTGTATGTAAAGCAGCTTTTATATCAAAACAGGAGGAAAAAAATTAAAAGCCATTACACAGCAAACAGCAACCAGAAGGTGACAGTTCAATCTGCACTTGAGTGAGGTGTAATCACTATTCTTTCTCTGTGCTCAGCTGGATCTTTCCATTCCCTTCCATACTCTGTGCGTTGCCAAACGCTACTCCCAGAATTTCAGTGTCAAGCTGATTAGCTGTTAGGAGACACAGGCAGTGCAAGACCCTCCAAGTCAAGAAGAACCACTGGAATTAACCACTGTAATCCCAAAGTTAGAGGGGGGAAAGGGCTGGATTTTGTACAAGTTCAATGAGTGGATGTGCACAGGAAAGACCAGTAAGTCATGCTGGTTTTGTTAGATCACAAATAATTCAGGAGGCAAAAATTCTGTAGCAAAGTGAACACACTTGAAAATGCAGCATTCTGAAATGAGTCATTTCCCAGTTTGGAGAAACAAAGTATGAATTGTGGGGCGAGATGGCAAAGCTTTCTCCCTGCAGACTGTGGTACTGCAGGGGGAGTGTTCCTGCTGACAGTAGGAGAGCAAGTCCAGATTGGTATCTTGGTGGTAATGGAGGGAATTGCATTCATAGCAAGAAGTTTGGGAACCCAGAAGAATAATATCCTTGGCTTACTTTTTTGTTAGAGACAAAAGAAAAAAAAAGGCAGAAATAGCTCTTGGAACAAAACTCCTGCTTCTCCAAAAAGCTCCGGGTCCGGTTATGGTGGTTTTGAGTCAGTTATCTCGGAACACCGGAGGGACAGAGATTATGGGGATGAAAGGTACACTATTATGCTGTTTATATGATCTGTCTTCTAATAATCTATATTGAATTCTGTAGGTAATTTTCTGAAAGATGATGCTTACTTATTTGCACAAATTTAGGAAGCTCTGCACTGCTCTCAGGCAGTTAAGGTCCACCTGCTATTGGATACTGGGATACAGCTGAGTCTCCATTGCTGTGCTTATCTGAAACCATATTTTTTAAGATGCCCAACACAAGCATTTGCTTCTCTGGGAATGGAACCCCCCCCAAAAGAAAATCCTTTCTCCTGTGTCATGTAACAAGAGGTCTAATACCCCTCCTGGAAACAGCCAGCAGCTGGTTTTGGACTCCTATCAGTCTGTTTGCTCATGTAAAGGTAAGCTGAGAGAACCAAACTCAAAGAATTGTAAATAAAAATCCCTTCTCTTTATGTTTATCTGTCACTTTGTATAACAAATACAATTTTTGTTAATTTTGTGTAATTTATTTCAGGAGCCACTGTTAAAATCTTGTACTGGTAAGAGATCTTTTCAGGAAAAAGGTATGTATTTGGAAGTTTCTCTTGTTCTTTAGAGTTTTGGAAAGTTTGTTTTTGTTTTAATGCTACTACAGCTCTGCATCTTGTTTAACAAGCTCTTTTATATAAGCATTAGACAACAGGCTCACTCATTTTCTTGTTCTGTAAAGTGGAAAATATTTCAGATGTTCACAGATGACACTTTTAGAACAAACCCCAGTCAATGGCAAATTAGACATTTTGGGACAAACAATTAGAAAATTGGGACAAACCCAAGTCAATGGCAAATTAGAAGATTGAAAATATCTGATTTCTTCCAATACATATTGTCATTACACTTAAAAAAGGGGAAGCAGGTCATAATTGGCCAATAATATCCTTGAGATATATCAGCCTGTATCTCTCATACCTGTTTTCCAATGCAGAAATGTTCCAGTGGTTCCTCTTTAGTCCCAACTGCACAGGAGGTGTCAAACAGCCCCTGCCAGCCTGGCAGGACCTGTGGGGTGCTGGAACAGCTGCCTTTGGCTCCAAATCCCAGCAGGTCATGCATGGAACTCTGGGCTTCTTTGTGCAGGGTGAAAACAAAGGTCAATCCCACTCTGGAAGGAGACTGGAGTTCTTAACCTCCTGATCCACAGGTGTCTGGGGATCTACAAAGGTGAAAATTGACTTTTGCTCTAAATGCGACATTGCATTTGGGCTTTATTTATTTATTTATTTATTTGAGCTTCATTTCATCCTCATAAAACAAAAGTGGAATGTTATCTCTTGGAAAGGAACTACTTCCTTTCAAGTAACAAAGTCAGATTTCTAGCTTACAGTGCAAACAGCTGCAGATTTCAGTTTCAATTTGTTTAAATTCAGTTTAAACCCAGCTTTACTGAGGAAAGCTGCAGCTGTCCTGTGGTTAAGGGTTTAGAATCACAGAATCCCATTCTGAGCTGGAAGGGGCCCACAAGGATCATCAAGTCCAGCTCTTAAGTGAAGGGCCAAACAGAGATCAAACCCTCAGTGTTATCAGCACCGTGCTCTGACCAACTGAGCTGATCTTTAGATGCAGACAAACCACAGACACCCCCACGAATATGCACCAAGAACAGCACCAGCAGATGGTGCTCAAGAATGTGCAGCACAGCCCGGGTGATTTGGAGCCCTGGTACAGCCAGTGCTCCATGAAGGGCTTCTTCTGGCCCCTTCTCCCAGGAGAGGTGCACAGTGGTTGTTTCACCAGTATTAGAGTGGACAGAGTTTGGTCAGCAGCCCACCCTCACTTTCAACACGCTGGGAACACCTCCAGGTCCCAGTGCTGGGTCACATTTGGGGGTCAGCTGAGAACTGACGCAAAATGAACACAAATGAAAAGGCAGCTACTGCAAACGTCCAAAACAAAGTGCCACCAAAGGAGCAGCTTGGGGGAGGTGGAGGCTGCAGACAATGTCCACATGGAGCTGTCACTGACAGCACACACAGCTCACAGGGCCTGCAGCACCCTGTCAGCACTGCACGAGTTCTGGTGTGCAGCTGGTGCATTCCAGGCCCATCCCTCATGGGCAACTCCTCCAACAAGAACCAACACCAAGCAGGAGTGAGGAACTCCAACACAAGAGGCAGTCAGCCCTCCTCCTTGGACTGGATGTCCACCAAGCACTCAGCAACTTGCAGCAGGAGCACTTTCCTGCAGAGGATAAGAGTTAGTGCCAGGTTGGGTAACATTTGGAGGGGGGAGGAATTATTTTTTGCAGTGAGAAGGTAAAATTTTCTTTCTTAAGTTTTTCTCCAGTGTGCCTGAATGAGCTCGAGGAAGAGCCAAGATGCTGTGCAGTTCATCCCTGCCATCAGACCTGGTGCAGTAAAATGGTTATTAGTTCTGGGAACAGTAGTTTAGGTCTTTGCCCAGGAATTGCTCTCATCTTTTTGTGGCTTTTAACCTGGAGATTTAATTTTGAAATCCCATTGCAGAGTCCTAAATATAATGCCCAACTTTATTGGAGTCAACAATTTAAAGACCTGCATCATTTTTACCCCAGGATTTAGAGGCTGTTACAAACAGACAAATTCAATTGTTGAAATTGTCAGTTCTTATGACATCTAACCTGTAAAAAATCACATACAGGGTCCTTTTTTACAGCAGCATTCAAGACAGCTCTTGTATGTTCAATGTCACCTGCCATTCAGGACTCATTTTTCTTTAAGCAGTGAAATATCTGCACCATTCCATCAGTTTACATGCAAATTATAGAGCTTTTGGCTGTGGATCAACAGGGTCCAGTGTCCTTCTGCTTGAAATCTTCTTATATTTTTGCAGAAGGGATATTTCACTGGTAGTATTGCATCTTTAACTAAAACATTTGAGACTTGCAGTGTGAAACCTTGCACTGTTTCTAGTGACAAAAACGAAAAGAAAATTACAGGACCCCAAACTGAACTTTTAAAATTGTCACAAGTTTTTTGAGCCTCTACTCATTTGCACCTTCCAAAATAGGAACTTTTCCCTCTGAATTATGTGGTTGAGACTCTTTTTTTAATTTTTATTAACTCTTTGAATGCCCTCTGTAAACATGTTCACTGACTCAAATTAAAATCTGGTGAGCCAAAAGCCAGGCATGTTTAAAGAATCTGATGAGGAGAAAAGGAGGATGGAAAGAAGTGAGACACAGAGAAACCTGCAATTATCAATAGGATGGATTTTCTTCCCTTTTTGACAGGGATAGAGTTACCCAACCTATTATTATGTGGTCCTAATTACATATCTCTGCAATAGATCATCAGGTAAGGAGAAATATCTACTGGCTGGGAAACCTCACTAATTGTTCCTTTTTTGTTGGCATACTATCTGATTGGAGTAATTATAGAGCTGCTTCCCCATTTCTCTTCTGCTCTGAAGATTTTGAAGACATATTTCTTTGCAGATTCCACAAAATTAGGCATCTTGAACCTCTTGATTTTTGAGTTTTTTTCCTGTTTCCTACCTTTTCTTCACTTGGACAGTATATTGCCTTATAATACTGGGTGTGAAGAAACCTAATGCAACAGTTTCAGCTCCCCATGGTCCCATGGGTTGTACATGCTGCAAAAAGTCCTTTCTTTCAATCATTATAAAGGTCTTCCTCTAATTTTAGCAAAGCTTTTGACTTCCAAAATTATCACAAGTAGAAAAAAGAAGAAAGTTCAGATCTATTAAGTGGCTTATCTCTAGTATAAGTAGAGAGCTAATTGGCTTTGATACACTGAAATCAAGTTTTAACAGTCTGGGAGATTCTATCTCTGGTGTGTCAGCAAGTTATTGAACAAAAAACTGCAAACCCAGCTGGAGTCACACACACAATCTGCAGCACAGAACCTAACCAGGAACATGCAGAATATAAAAAGGCCCTTTAATAGGCAGGACTTACAGATTTTTACAGATTCTCGCCCTTGCATTTGCCTTTCTGACAGAGCTCAGAGAAAACACTGTGCCATGACTGAAAGATCCAGCAGTGCTGAAGACCCACAACCCCTTTGGTCTTTCCTACCTAACTTGAGTCCTACATCCACCACTTATTGCCACCTTGAATAAAGATAAATTAAATCTCCTGACCTATAAATTCCTCCAGCTGCAGCATTTCTCACCCTGACTCGGAC
The DNA here is from genome assembly GCF_025592945.1 of Manacus candei. Classification (NCBI taxonomy): domain Eukaryota; kingdom Metazoa; phylum Chordata; class Aves; order Passeriformes; family Pipridae; genus Manacus; species Manacus candei. The sequence continues at coordinate 3,055,193 of NW_026138084.1, forward strand.
CCTGACAGTCCATTTTATTCCAGCTACAGACACTGATTTTTATTAATACACTTCAGGTCAAATCTTCTGCTCTCCTGCCATGTTTTTGGCTTTTCTTTACCTTCTAAAACCATCAGAATAACAAGGAAAATATTTATGCCAAACTTTTGGGGTTTTCTGTAGAAAGGAATCAGAGTTAAAATCCCCAGCACTTCCAGGAGATTGAAATCTCCTGAACAGGTATCTCTGGAAGCCTCATTTTCTGTATGATTAGATGCTTCAAGGGCAAGCAACCCAAACATCAGAATTCAGTCATTCCAAGAGAAACCAAAGTTCAGAAGCCACTCTGCCTTCCCCCTCCTCCTATACCAGGGGTTTTATAATGGATTAAAAGACAAAGTTTAATTTTATTCACTCTGCCCATCCTGTGCCAAGTTTTCTCTTGCCTGGGGGCTTCTGTTCAGAGATACAGGAATAAAACAGGTACAAAAGAAATTCAAGAGCTTAGTTTTATTAAGCAGATACTAAAACTAAATCCAAGACCCAGTCTAGTCAGAGGGAAGACTTCTTACACCACACACAGGTTGTGGCCAAGCCTTGTCTGGGATGACTTTTTTTATTTACTGGACCCATCTCCTGCCTAAGAAATGCTGTAAATTTTCTGAGCATCTACATAACCTGGTGATATGAAGCTCCTTAATGAAGATGTGTATCTTTGGAGTAATGAATTTATCATGTGATGCAACTGTTGCCCTGGTTACTAAAGAAATTATTCAATAACAGAGCAAATTGGTATGTAAACAGTAACACTTATCTAACTTATTGGCACAAAAATAACTGCTGACAAGTGCATTCCACACACTCCAAAGGCTCTGTCCAGCTCCAATGCACTTCTCTTTTCAGAGTCCTCCTTTATTCAGATCCTATTCCTTATTTCAGTGGAGTACTCCTCAGCATCCTAACAGACCTTGAGAACACCAACATCAGTAGTATTGAGCTGCTAAAGGCATCTTTTTCCCTGGATTAGGGTTGAATGCCATCCAGACATCAAACACATGGAAATAATGTCCAAGTACTGCACCCCCTATCAATGTGATGTCAACAGCAGCCTATTCCTTATCAGATTAAATGCTAAACTGAGAATACAGTTGCTCAGAAGGTCAAATAACCCAAGTGTGTTGCCCCTCCTGGCTGGCATTTTTAATAAAGGATTCCCAGTGTTGAAAACAATGGTCAACAGAGACACAAATCCCTTCCCTCCCCCACGTGAGACTGGAAGGGTCTCCCCATCAGAGGTCAGAGCTCGTGCTCACAAGGATCACTCTGGTCCCAGTGGGGTAACATCCACCACAGGGGATAAAGATGTTCAGTTGTGAATGCCTAAAACTCACTTCCACAGAAGAAATTACATAAAGAAGCAATTACATAGTTTAAGACACACCTTTTTCCACAAGTCACTGTGTAAACACCCATGTGAGCTCCCAGCACTCCACTCTCTGGGCCGCTGAGCCCATTCCATGGAATGCTGAAGGTATGAGCACCCTGATGGTATTTCTTCTCCAATCATATGGATTTTTTTAAATCGTCTGCAAAAACAGGACCAACTACTACCTTGGTAAACTATCACATATGTTACAGAGGACATTTTACCTTTAAGATTGGCTGCCCTTTCAGTACAATTTATTACCTTCTCTTTTAGAAAATATCTCTAAAAACAACTCTGATTTTTGTGTGTATGCTGAGCTTCAACAAAAGACCACACAGTTCCATAGTGAAGCCTCTCTCAGCTGCTCCAACAGTGCTACCCAAATGTTTTATTAATGGACTCTAAGAACCAAAACTTCTTCAAATATATGCTTATGTGAATGCCCTGTTACTCTCCAACTCAGTCTCTTCTGAGAAATTCCCTTCTACACTTCCTTCCAGAAAGGATTCTCTGTTTTTTGTCCATTCCTCTTTAAGAACTTGTAGGTGTATGGAACAGTTTATATAAAGAGAAGACAACACATTGCCACCATGTCATGTTCTGTGATGTCTGTCCTGACCTGTACATGTGTGATGGTGATTTACAGATAGATTTGGCCTCCCTGGAATGGGAAGGACTGTCTGGTCTCCTGCCCATGACATGACACACCATGTCAGCCCATTTCAGCTGCTCTTCTATCCCTCTGCTCTCAGAAATCCTCACTTTATTTACAAGACAATGAAGGTACCTAAAAAACCAACTTGGCTGGAGATTTATTCTAAGGCACAGCATCAAAGACATTGTAAAATTTCCCAGTGCAAGCTCCACAGAAAAACAAAACACAACTCCCTATGAAAATCTGTGTGTATTCCCAGCAGGAATTTCTATAAATGACTGACTTGGATGAGCCATTTCTGGGCAGTGGCACAGGAGCTGGGTATTCATGCACCTGAGAACATTATTTCTGCAGGTTGTGATGGACAAGACAAAACTCTAATTCAAATGTGTTTTACCACTGCTGTACCCACCTGGCTGCTGCTCCTGTCTTAAAATGAGACAATAAAAAAGTTATTACCTTTTTAATCTGCCAGAGGATGTAAGAAACTCTACAGCACAGCATGGCTGAGTTTTTAACTATTACCTTGTGCACATAAAAGTAGCCCAGAGAATTTAAAGGTGAATCCCAAGTTCAGACAAACTAAGATGTTTATTTCAACTGGATAAATTTAGACTGATGGGGTAATGAAAGGGGCATTGACAACCACTTGTGAGCTCCTTTAACATATCTATTTTCAGGAAATGTAACATCTGGTGTATACCACATCCATTATCCTATCTGTCCAACTTAAGTGCACACAAATAATATATGTGCATGACTGATTTCCCTGCTGATGTCTTTATTATTACTTTGAGCAGATGAAATCTAGACCAGTCTTTTGCTGTTACATTTTGTTTTCTGCATTCCAATGTCAAATTGCTTAATTATGTGATATTTGGTCACACTCTGTAAACGTTTCTTGCTGTCATTCTAGTGCCCAGTAGTTACAATAACAGAGAGAAAACCCAAAGTGCAGAAACAAGAGTTATTTCAATTCAAAACTGTTTCAGTTCATAGCCACATTACTTACAAAAACCAGAAGCAAAATCTTTAGGTATTTTTCAGAGACACAGCAGCTTCCTGTGATTACCAATCTGAGAGCAGGAGGGCTTGTTCTGCTCTCATATCCTGACCCCGATCTCAGATCCTGACCCTGATCTCAGATCCCAACCCCAGCCTCACATCCCGACCCTTCCCTCCCCCGGGCCCTGAACTCCACCCCTGTATCTACCTGAGCCCACATTTCTGGCTGCATTTTCCCAACTCCAGAGCAGCTTCACGTCCCACAGAGAGCCCTCCAGCCCAGGCTGACTGACCCAGGGATGCAGGATCAGCACCAGGGAGTGTAAGAGCAGATGCTCCTGGAATGAATGACAGAGGAAATCAGTCCTCCTAACTTTGTCCCCACAGATATTTTCCTGGCCTGAAAAAAGAACAGTCTTATGTTTCAGAAGTGCTGTTTTATATCATAGAATACCCTGAGCTGGAAGGGACCACAAGGACCATCCAGTCCAACCCCTGGCCCTGCACAGACACCCCAACAATCCCACCCAGGCCCTGAGAGCGTTGTTCAAACGGGAGGGAGCACTTGTTTGGTTTTTTCAGAACTTTATGCTCAAGAGCATCTACACTTCCATAGGATAGTGTTTCATATGGGGTCATAAAACCCCAATATGACAAAAATCTTCCCAGGTTCACCTTGCCTTCTCCAGTAGATACATGTTTATATTTTGAGAGGAAAGCAGCTCTTAGAGAAAGCAACTACTTTCAAATTTTCTGATAAAAGTTGTCTCTCAAATTTTTTAAGCTGGCAAAACTTGCATTTCACAGCAACCTGTACCTCAATGGAACCTGAGAGCTGTGTTACTGCTTCAAATAGGAAAAAAAAGGGCACTACCATAGATGCTTTATTTTTAGAACCAACTATCCAAGGGCAGCAGCATCCTGGGATGCTCAGGACTGTCCTACCATCAGCACTTCCAGACTGCAAACAGCATTTCTGGGCAGCAGGGGAGTGCCACAGCCTAGGTCTAGTACCCCCAGGGTACCCCAAAAATCAAATCTACAGAATTAGGATACGACTTTCAAAGTGCCCTGAAGGCCACACACAAACTTGGAGGCAGCAGGATGCAAATGAACTGAGAGGGAGATGAAAGATTTTAATAAGCATTGAGAGCAGTATAATTTTGAATCAGTCACACCAATCATTTCTTGGCCATGGGACCGAGTGCTAGAAAGAGAACCCGAATTCTGAGTGCCTGTCACAGCCCCAGCACTTGCAAATGAATCCCTGGAAGCAGAGCATGGGGAGGTGGGCTGGGATCAGCAGTGCTGAAAGGACATGTGGACATAAGGCACTAAATGGCCACTGGATTTGAGTGCTGCCATCTCTTTGCCACCATTCCCTGGACTGTTACCTCTCCAGAACTGAGGGAAGAATAAGGAGAGAATGCATGGAGGGAAGGAATGAGAAGCTGAGAACTGGTGGACACAGAAGCTCTGCCCCTTTTGCCTGAGCTTTGCCACATTCCCACTCCCGGGCGTCCCTCCCAGGCCCTCTGTGCAACTCTCAGCTCCTGAGCCCTCACTAATCCCTCCCCTGCTGTCGGTGGGAAAGGGGGACTTTCCCTGGAAGGAGCAGAGGGACTGGAGGCAGGAAGGATGTGAGCAGTGGAAGAGCACTGAGCCTCTGCTTTGGGAGGCACAGGCACTGCCCAGGAACCAGAGGAGCGGGAGGAGAGCACTGGACCACGTGTACAGAGGTGCTTTAAAACCAAGAGGAGGCAAAAAGTCAATACCCACATGATATTCCAGTGGGCTGATGAAAAATACTTTGTCTTCCAAGCCCTTAAGACATGGGAGTTTGGAGTCAGGTTCAGGGCAGCATAATAAAGAAGGACCATAAACACCTGGCCTGCTCTTACTGAAAGTCACTGCTTCCAAAAATCCTTCCACAACGTTCCCTTCCCTTATCAGCTCTTGGGCTGAGAGTTACAGACTCTAGTTTGCCTTTCCTGAGACAGGCTGGGAAAGTCAGTCCCGAAACAAGATACACTTGATCTCTCAGGGTAGAGGCAGACCTCGGACCACATCTTTCTTTACAGGATTGAGAACGTGAAGAAAAAAGGCAGAAAAGAAAACACCCTTCAAGTAGAGCCCTGCAGTGCTGCCCTAATTCATGGGTGGTGCCCCTCAAGGACATCCCAACACAGCAGGGACATTATTCATGTCCCACCTCTGCAAAGGGGGCTTTGGAGCCCTGAAGGGTCGTTGCTCCTCCGGTGAGAGCAGATTGCAATGACAGACATGACAAACCTACTGAACAAGAGCTGCTCTGCTGGCAGCCAACATTTGCAGACTGGAAGGTGATGCCATTCATTGCCCACCCATAGGAATGAGCATCCATGGCATCACAACCACCCCAGTTTAATTTGGGACTGAGAGAAGGGAAATACCTGTGCAAAGAGGGACACCTTTTCTCAGAGCAAGAAAGGAAAAACTCCTTCACCTCCAACACCCGACCCCTCCACCACCCAATACATGGCACTAAGGAAGCACCAGAAACCTGGAATTTGTGGACAAAATACTGGAATTCAGATTTTCGGAATGCCAATCCGTGTCTTCATCCCAGCCCTGTCTCACAAGTGTTACTTTGGCAATGCCCAAAGGGAACTGGTCCAACTGACTGTGCCCTCAGGACTGGAAAGATTTAGCACTGTGGTGCAAACTTGCTTTGTACCTTCAATCTACTCTTACAATTTCTCCAAAACACTGGTCTGTGTTACCTTAACTCTTGATTTGAGGAATTTGGAAACTTCAGTAAAGATATATTCATGCTTTAGAATATCATAAGTCCTTTTTATGAACTCATATAGCGTGATCTTAACTTTATGAGTTATTTTCATCATCTATAAACCATTAAAATGGCTGTTCTGTGTGTTCACAAATTACCAGGCCACCTGGTATTCCTCAGAATGTTATTTTTCATTTTAAAACAGTCTGAAAAGTGCTTTTGAAGCAGCAGCATCTCTGCATAGGTGAAATGCTATTGAAAAAAAGGCATGAAAAAATGAACGTGCAATGAATGTTGCAAGAAATCATGAGGAGAGAAGGTTTCAAAACAGTAACCACTGGCCAAATACATAAATAAATGTGCATGTAGGCCATCTAACATAGAGGTATGGTAAGAAAAAAGTCAGTTAAGTCTCCCCCACTCTCTTACTAAGTTATATGCCCAGATGTCATTTTGTGTTCTTTGATGGGATGAAGGGCAGTGGGAGCAGAGAGGCTGCTTCTGTGAGCTCAGATGCTTCAGACTCTGTTTCCCAACCCTAAACCAAAGCAAGAGCTGATTAAAGTCCAAGTGTATTCACAACTGTTGGACTTTTATGCTGATGCAACATCCCCCATTTCCCTACTTGCTCTGGAAGCCAAAACAAACGTGGAGGATGAACATTAATATTTCAAGACATACAGAGACACACAAAACCACACCAAACGAGCATGTTAAACACTGCTGTCAAGGAACCATCCTCCTCTGTCCCACCCCCAATCACTCTTACCATAGGAAGTTGCTATGGTGATGATAATTATTCTTGATCAGCAGGATACAGTAATTATGGCAATAAAAATCACGTAAAGCTTGTCACTACATGTGTGAGACAGGGATTGTCTCTTCAATTATGCACCTTTCCCTGCCCTCCCCCATCTTTTAAGGTAGGGTGTTGGGGTTTTTTTGTTGCAATTATGTAGTAAAAGATATGAAATTCAATTATTTCTTGCTAATATCAACTTTGCAAGGGATGATAGGCAGTTGCTGGCAGCTGTTTGGATGATCCCAATCAGGCACTCTCTGATCATTTCCACAACAAAGCAGGTAAACAGGATTTGAGAATTCACTGCAAAAATTAAATGGCTTAATATTTCAAAACATATCCTGAAGAGTTTTGAACAGTGGGCTGAAGGTTTGCAACCACTGAAGCCCCTCACTTGTCCTGTTTGGTGCTCAGTTCATGGATCTTACACTCGACAGAAGAGTCCCTGTGGGTCCAGCTCCCATCCTGGCTGCAGTTCCCTGCTGGATGTGTCTGCAGGCAGGATGGGGCCAACACAGCAGAAACCTGGTTCTAGAGCAGCACAGAGGATCCAAACTTCGTGGTGGTTGCTCTCACCTGATCAGCTCTAAGGCAACTTCCCCTAAGACTTGCTTACCCCCTATTTGTCATTTTAATTAGTAGACCTTCGTTTTCAAAGTAGTTGCAAACATGATATGATTGATGGAGAGAGTAACTTGATATCAATATTCTGAAGACATCCATTGGGAATAATAATCTTAGATATAACTGTAGGTTGAAGCCTTTCTAGAAATCAATCTTCTCTTTTGTGTGCCTAAGTGCACATAAAAACATACACATCTAGACAGAACCACTTCCCTTTAAGATATCTGTTGTGTGTTGAGCTAGAATAACCCAGCTGAGTCATTCCTGACTGGCTTTTGGGCATGTGATGCTCTGGATATTGCTCACAAACTGTGCCAGACACTGCCCAAATGTTTCCATCTCCCCTGAGTCCATAAACTGTGTCCCTTGGATCAGGCAGGATCCATCTACATTGCATTTTACAATATCTTATTTCATAACTCCTTCAAAAGCAGCAGAGGGAGAACAATCTCACACAGTATTTTCAGCAGGTCAGATGTTGGACAATGGCAGAAATCAATCAGCATTTCAGTAATGCAAAGGTTTTAAAGAGCAGAAAAAGTTGTTTATGTGAGTTTAAGATCTGCTGAACCAACAGGTTTTGAAGCACTGCCTTAGGAAGGTAACCAGGGGGTTTTTAGTACCTATATGACACAATCTTTTGTTATATACCTTTATGACATAAGGTTCTGTAGTCATTAATACGAGACTAATCTCACAGCATCTCATCTGCCCTCAATGGAACGGGAGTGGGGCCAGATCCTTAAGTATGCAAAAATCCAAGAAAAAGATTTACCTGTCTATCAGCATGTATTCATTACACTAAAATTATTATTTGCTCACTATCGGCATAACCAGCCCTTCCCAATGCACAGAAATCAGACAGTCTCTGTCAAAAAGGCACAGGAGGTTTGGGGGAAAACAAGAGTTCTGCCTGCCCTGAACACGAGTCAAGATGAGGAGCTGCAGCTCGGGGCCTGTACAGGGAATGCAAACAGCTCTTTGCCTTGCTATGGGAGACAACAGAAAGGGAAGGTGGCAAATTACCTGCAGATGGTTTTGACAGGTCTGTTTGGTTCCTGAATTCAACCAGTTGTAATTTGAAAGTATGATAATTACAAGCCTCAAAGCAATACAAACTGGCATTTTGGACGTGGATCCTGGAATCAGGGTTCATGTCCTACTGCCCATTTTCTCTGTGAGCTTGACCATACTACTCAGCCCTAAATTTAATGTCCAGTAATTTGAAGGTTTTCAATTTTAGGAGGTTTAACAAGACCCCAGATCTTAGTGCTGTCATCCAACTGTCAGGTGAAACAAGGTCTGTGTCCTTCCTGCCACATCACACATCTTGAACACACAAACCAGCCAAATATTCATGAAACACTTCAGAATCACTTAGTACAAGTGTCACAGCATGAATTCAGCATCATCTGATGTTTGCCTTTTGGGCAGGAGCTTCTGCTGTGTCTTCAAATGACATTTCTCAATTAGTTACCTAAATTCAAACTGTATATTTCTAAATAGAAGTCAAATACCTCCTTGAGCTGAAGCCCTTCCATCATTTTGCTGTTTGCTGCCATCTCAAGTTACACTCTGAATGTTCTGTTTTCTGACAGTTTAGTTCAAGAAACCAATGTTTTTCTTGCCAAAGAATTCCATGTAACTCCTGCACACACCCACCTGTGAACACCCTGCACACCCTGCACTGACTGGCCAATTCATTAACAGCTCTTTGGAGAACATATTGTTAATTTTTTTCTTCCCCTAACACATTTTATTTGCTGCACTTTCCATCCAGTGCAGCACCAGGAGGTGATCAGTGTTTCCCTGTCAATGTGAAGAATGCAGAGCTCTCTGCCCCAACAAGACAAGGTTTCCCCTGTTCACCTTCCGACAGGGATGGCTGGAAGATGCTCCAGCCTTCCCCAAGGAGATCAAAGAGCTGCCAAGACACGCTGGTCAAGTGTTTCCCTTTCATCTGAATATATTGTTTGTGACCATATGCCATTCCTGAAGGGTGGAGAAGGGTTCTAATCATTGCAGGAAGAGATGACAGCAAGAGAAAAGGGAAGATGAAGGATTGTTTACCAGCAGGTTACACCACAGGAACAGCAGGTTACTGGAGATTGGCTTGAGCAGCAACAAAAAATTAGGAATTCCAGCAACAGAAGAGAAATAATCTTTGAGCACTGGTATTTTATGATGGGATAGAGGTTGCCTTATTCCCAGAATATGTATTATACTGTTAGACAGGCAGTTTGTAATATTTTGCATTTCCAAGAGTTAACACTGCGCTGCAATAAAAAGGACTTAAATTATTTTCAATACACTCAATAATTTTGCAGAACCAAGGAATCACCGAATTCATAAACAAATCAGTTCTGTGCTCTCATAAACCACATTATAGAGATATTGAAAACAAGACAGAACTTTTTAAACCGAAAAAACCCAAGACCACAGAATTTTAGGTTTCCTCTAGCACAGCTTTTTCTTTTAGTTCAGCAATTCGATTTTAAAGTGGTGAACTGAAATTTATCCAAATTCCCCTTTGTTGTTGCCACCTCTCATAGCAAAGCAGGCCAAGCTCCACCTACAAATAAAGGATGTGCCCTTTATCTCTAGAAGGGATCTGATAAGGTTTCTATAATTCAGTCACAGGAATAAAGAATTTTTTAATTTATTTTTAATTCCTGATTTCCCCCACTGTGGCAGTACTGAAGGAACAACCAGTGAGGAGGAGACACTTAGTTGGGGCTTGGTAAACCTCTTGCAACTCCTTCTCCCTGTGGCACAGCTGGAGTGAGAGGATCCAAGGATCCAAGAGCCTGATCCCTGCAGCAGCCAGCAGGGAAGGGATGGCAGAGCCCTGTGACATCCCACTGGAATATGTTTGACACCCAAGAATTCCAGCTCATTCAAATCCACCCAGTGGTTCAAGTGCTGAACAAGGGCTGAGGGCAAGGCTTGACCTTCCCAGGAAGGGAAGAGGCAAAATCCTGGCGGCTCCACAGGTCCCCTGAGGCCAAACCCTCTCCCAGGGAACTCCTAAAGCTGCAGCTCCTCTGGATTGTGGCTGTTAGAGAAGTTCCACAGGGAATCAGCAGTGGAACAGGTCAGCTCTCCAGCAGTAGATAGACTTGTGAGGAGGAGCTGCATCAGATTCCTACCCTGCTCCATTTTAATGGTGATATTTTCACTAAGGCAAAATGAAAATAAGCAGTATTAAGTGCAAGTATCTCCTGTATAAATATTTAGCTAAGGAAGAAGAAGTGTCCTTGTGTGCAACCACAGGTGCACAGACAAACACTCAGCACCAAATTCCATAAAATAGCCTTTGGACAAGAAGCTGAGCAGTGTTTGGACAGATGGCCAGTTTTTCTATAAATGCTTCGTTTTAATTCCATTGTTTTATTCAGGGCAGGGCGGTGCACTGGAAAAAAAAATACATAAAGCACCCCTTTTATTTAGTGCTTTCCATGAATTATACAAATAAGAGTTTATCACAGTCCATGAATAAATTGCAGGGTCACTAAAACCTTCAAGGATCAGGAATCCACAGTGCTGAGCACAGGCTGTGGGAGTCCTGCTTGCAAAGCAGCAACTGGGAAAGCTGAAAATCTTGGGGGTCCAAAATTGAAAGACAAAAGAGTCCCATAAAAACTGAGAGATGCATTATTAAAAAAATAATAACTTCAGTGTCAGGGAAATCCAAAATAGGGGGAGAAATTCTTTCAGCTCCTGCAGCCAGCTGGGGCAAGTTCCTCGGTATTTCTGCACTGGGAAGGTTCTTCCCTTTGGCTATAAAGCAACTCATGCCTACAAGAGAGGAGAAAGCTGATAACTAGGATTAGGTGAACTGGTTTAGATAAAGAACTGACTTGAACCTCTGCCCAAGGTTTGAACTCAAGGTTTGCTTTTAAAATCAGTTTTAGGAGGTCGTTTTCCTACTTTCCCTTCTCCAAAATCTGATCTTTTCCATTCTGGGTGAAATCAGGTGTGCATGCCAAAACACCTTTGTCTTCTATTAGAAAGCCTTGTAGCTCCTTTCCTTCTCCTGATTTTCCAGGATTTGCCTGAGCTCAGTCACATTACTGGAAATCGCTGCCACCTCTGTCCTACCTCCTGCTTCTCCTGTAACCTGACTGTGATATTCCAGGAATATCACCAAGGAATCTCTGGATAAAACTACTGCATAACATAAAACATGGGAAGAAAAGGAAGGTTTTCAAAACATATTAAGAGCAGATCCGGGTGATATCAGGTAAGAAATCATTTTGAATCAGCTGCTCTGTGTGTACAACACACACCCCACTGCTCTTGCTCCCTGTAAGGCAGCACAATGTGACAAGGAGACCAACTAAGGAAGGAATTTTTCCTATTGCCAGCCACAGGCTTTTTTTAGACTCCCTCCTTCTAATATTCTTACAATATACCCATCTTTTAAAAAGCAAGTTGTTTACACATCTGAAAATCCAACCACCAATGTGATATTAAAGTACATGCTATTGGCCAAGTGGTAATGACATATTTGTCACTACTTAAACCACATATTTGTTCTCAGAGTATCAGGAACGTTCATTGGAATATTTTTCCCCACAATGACTTTGAAAAGCATCACATTTCTGCTGCAAATCTCTTCTGTCAGTTAATGCAGTGCCATCAATAGACCAAGTGGGTCTGTCTCCCCTCATACTCCTACTATTTCTGACTGTACTTTGTCACACTTGAGTCCTTGTAGCTCAAGATTCAGGCTCTGAAAGTAACCAGAAGCAGGTGTAAAGTAGTATCAGGAGGGGATGTAATAGGAACAAACAATTAGTTTAAGACCTTTAGGTAATAGATCTGGAACATTTTTGTGATGCCCTGTGTCAAAAATGTCATGTCTGTTTAAACTTCCCAAAGTGGACAAACCACTCAGGAGTTTCTCTACCAACTCTTTCTGCTCCCAGTCTTCCCAAGATACATCTCCTGACTGTTAGAAAAATCCTGTGCATCTTTATCATCTCAGATTTTCTATCATGCAAGCCAGTCCCCATCATTCTGCTGCTCCTTATTCCCCTGGGCAGACAAGACAGGGCACAGGCAGTGCCACTAAACCCTGGCTGGGGGACCAGAAAAGCAGCTGTTCAGTTGATAAAGCTGATGGGAGCAGTGAAAAGTCATCAGAGGGGATGTCACTGTGAGTGATAAACACTTTCCCAGGAGAAAAGAAATAATGACAGCCCATTAAATGGGAAAATGGTATTAGAGTGTGCTGAGTTTCAAAGGTTTTTATCTCTGTTCTCTGTCTTGGCTCACAGTCTTTATGGTAAAATGATGTTTTATGGTTTCTTGAAACGTATTTGGTGAAATATTTCAAGCCCTGGTAAAGAAAAAATCCACTAACAGGCAAACTCATTGCCAATAGAATTTTGTCTAACATGCACAGGAAAACTGCAGCCACCTCACCCTAACACTGTCAATAAAATCACTGCAGTCAATGCAGTTGCCCTTCTAATTCCCCTGGTTTTATTTGCCCACTTTAAAATGAAGAGCTGCTATTCCAAAAGTTTTAGAAGTACAAGTTCAGCACTAAAGCGAGAAGAGCAAATCCTTAAAAACATTTCTAACAAATACACTCATTTTGCAATATGAAGATTGAAGATGGGTCAAGCTGAAGCAATTCAGGTAGGGAAAAGTTGTTCCTGGAAGCCTCTGCAAGTCCCTGGAAAATGGATCATCTGCTGATCTCAGGAAGGTGAAGGGACTGAGTGGGAGTGGAAAATGGTGTGAGCAGGACCGTGTTTGGCCACCCTAAGACTCAAAGTAGTTTGGATGCTCTGCAGATGCACAAAGCAGTTCAGGACTGTGGGAGTGTGGAAGCTGGTCCTACATCCCACCATCCCCCCCACCTTCCTGGCAGATCTGGGGGCACTCAGCAGCTCTGGGCTGGACTGCTCCACCCTCAGTGCTCCACAGCTTACATCCTCTGAAGAAACTCTGCTATTCAAGGATCCTTAAATCATGGGCTCAGGATGATACACTTCATCCAAAAATTTCACCTAATCTGACATTTTTAGGGGCTTCTGCAGCCACAACATTCCCTGACCTGCATGGAGACCACATACCCAATGCACAAAGCTACTGCACTTTGGAGGGATTTTTTTGAAAGCATTTAATCAAATAGTTAGTCCAGGCACCAAAATGACTTCCTGAATGCAGTTTCAGAACACTCCTCTAAAGCTGCACTGTTTTCTGAGAAGAGACAAACTTTTTTAGCACTGCAACACACACTTAGAAAGATCTATACAGCTGCCAGTCAAGCATCAAATGTATCCCTGCAGATAGTCTCTTTTCTAAGGCCAAGGGGATGGTATCAATAAGGAAAAAAAGCAATCCTCCAATGCAGTAGCCATTTCTGCTCCATTATTCTTTAAATATTTAGCTAATTTAGGAGAAAGGCAAGATGAAAATGCAGGATAATCGATCTGAGCTAACACAAGGCTTAAATTTGATCTGCCTTTTCTTATTTCTCTTCCAAAATACCAGGAGATGATGAAATATGGTTTAAAAATGAGAATAATGTACTCTCAAATGAACAATACACAGCTGAAACAAGCTCTTCAGCCCATTCTTTTTAAGTGGAGCTGATGTGTAATCCTGTAACACTTAACATTCATTTGAATATGAAAAGGCTTCAGGCTGGAGGTGCTAATAAGAACACCCCACACTTCAGCTCCAAACAGACATGGCAATTTGTATTTCAATAAGGCAAAAAAAAAAAGACTGTTCAGTCTTGAGGAAAGAAATACCTTCACTCCTACACTGGATCCATTTACTGCACACGTTTTAGCATCACTAATGCAAACCATGCTCGAGGAAGACAATTTAAATTGCCCTTCAAAAGGCAGAAAAAGGAACATATCATTAGCATGACACCTCTACTCCTCTGAAATGCATGAAAGGTTGCTTGTGCTGCACGAAGGTACAGGTAGGTGTAAATGAAAAATGCATTCTTTGCTTGGTGATAAGGAAAATGTGGAAAGAGAAATGCCAGGGTGACAGACTGTTTCTGCTTTTGCTCACTCCAGAGATCTGACAGCTTCACGTGGAAGCTCCATTATAATGAGGTTGGAATCCTTTACCTATTGGGGATGCAGGACATGTATTTGCTGGTGCATTAATAGGGAATAAATAAAACCCCAACAAAAACCAACTCGTCGCTGTAATGTTGTTCTCTCATTTCTTGGGAGCCTCATCAACATTTTCTGTCTTGATAAAGTAAATTTTAATTGCTACAGAATGAAATCTTTTTCAGGGCTACCTTTTTTTCGGAGCCAGGTCTAACTTCAGTTCCTGTACATAAAAGTAAGTTCTGTAAGAAACCTGGAATAGGTATTGAAAACAAAATCCTCAAGAAAATTCAGCTTTAAGTGTCTTGATTTTTTATCTGAGTAAATGATTACCTGAGTTTACCCAGAAGTCAGTGAGAAATCCAAGTACAGCACTCATTCATTTTTTTTAATGAACTGCTTCTTTCATTGCTAACTCATCAAATCGAGTTTAACTGACAAATAGCTACTTCTAAAAGCAAAACTGTCCCAGAAAATCGTGTGTCTGTGTTCAGATAAACATCTGCTTTATAAATTAGAAATTGTCACTATGAGATACTGGAAACTTGGGGGGGGGGAGAAGTCAAAAGCATAAATTGCAATGAACAAATCAGCATTACTCATGTCCTCTGATAGATTAGTTTTGTTTTATCTTAATTGTTTCAGGTTTGATCATTGTAGATTCAGGGCACATTTTTGCTGAGGCTGTTTGTGGAAGTCACACATTCCATGGGTGTTCTTAGGGAAAGAGGAGAACATTTGCTGTATGAAAATTAGTTATGGGAACACCTTAAGCAATTTCATGGAAAACCTCATGAGCAGCCAAGCCAAGTTCTAGGCTACAAAGGGGAATGATAAAGATAAGTAGCTCTGAAAATATGTGGTGGAAAGAAAAAGCTGCACAATAAACCCTGAACTTCTCCCTGTGAGCTAAAATAGGGCAAAACTGAAGCTTGTAAATGGATTCTAATATTAGGTTTGCTGATATAAATTTGCTAAAGTACACAAGTCACTAAAATCTTCCCTCTCTTCCTTATGCATGAATCCTGATTTGATTATGTCCCCAAACCTGCTCTGAGACACAGGATTGCTGTTTCTTCTCTCTGTCCTTTCAGGAGCTTTTTTTCCCCCACGACTTTTATGCTTTTGCCACTGATCAAAAATATCTTCTAAAATCTGATGTAATAAAGCCAGAATTACATCCCTGGGCCCTCAGAAAGATCAATAAGTAAGTTAATTTCCTGAGTGGCCACACAGCTCCTGGTTTGTGAGAGAGGAAAAAGGACTAAAGGACACAGAAATATGGGCCCAGAGAGCAAACCTGATTCCTGCAAATACAGACACTGAGTCCAGTCTGTGCTCAGGTGGAGCCTCTTCTCCCTTCACACCAAGACACATCCACAGCTCTCAGAAATAAGTGTCCCATTCCTGGGGGAGCATCCTTTGGGATGTACATGGGGAAGAGAGGGAAGAAGAGAAGGGCAGCAAGTGAGGAAGGGACATCTGGGAGGGTTTTGTCTCCCCGCTCCCCATGGCATGGCCTGGTGCAACACAGAACAACCAAACTAATCCCTGAGAAGGGGAAGGTCACTCTGGTGATCACTCAATGCCCTCAGTCTGGAGCACAAACTGGGATGTGCACTAGGAAAGGGCATAGTTGTCAAATCCTGCTAATGAAGATAATCCTGAGCTTTCCCTCCCTGCAAAACCAGCTCCTCTACTCCCTCCCGAACCAGACCCTGCTTAGGCAACCCTTAAATGACAAACTGCAGCTGATTAATGACAAAACCCAAGGTAGCACAGGTCAGATTTGGAAACCCACCCACTCACTGCTTACTTCCCATTCATAGTCAAAGGTCTCACTTGAGCAGATTTTAATCCATCTTGAACGCACAAATTTCTTCCACTATTCCCATTTAAGTCAGGATCACTCCACCAAAAATCAGCTGGTATTTCCAACTAGATAGCCAATTAAGAAAATTTGTTATGGCACACAAAGCTTATCCTAGGTGTTATTTTCCTTGCAGGCCCATCGATTGGCTGGCACAGAAACATTCATCTGTGCAGACACATAAACTGTGCATTTTGGGTGTGACATGCTCCAGTGTCCTTTGTCATTTTATGATATAAAGTCCTGGTGGCAACTCCAGAAATCCACAGTTTTCCCAGAATTGCAGAGGGCTGAGGATCAGGAAATTACATCCCTCTCCCCAGTAATAACAGTTTGCAGACTTCCTTGCTTAAGTCTTTGAAAGCTTTTGGATATCCAGCATCTAAGGTCACTACATCACACTGGATTTTAGCATCACTGCTGTTAGGAGAGCACGAGCTCCACTGTCCCACGTATCTCTCCTGCTGGGAATTATGACCTGCCTGTCTGGATTATCAATGATTCAACGACAGTACTGTGGTATCAGAATGCATTTGCTTTCCGTTGCTCTCAGGAAAAAGCAGTTGACTTTATTTTCACTGGCCCCACATTTTTCCTCCCCTCCTTTTGCTGTCCCCAGCAGTCATCCAAAGAGCATTCACTAACACCAGCCTCTCTGCCCTTTCATTTCCCTTTCAATTTAGGACTTCTCTTGGCTTTAAGGGGAAAAACCAGCTCCTCACAGTCTTTTGTTTCAACAACAACTTAATGGTTTTGTAAACATCTGTTAAAGTACCGTTAAACAACTCCTCATCATTAATTGTTGTAAGAGCGGGGGTCTGGGGAAGGAAAAGTGTTGGAAAAGGGAAGTTACTCCCAGTGCCGCTGGATGTTAAGAAGTTTCATTTTTCCTGCACTGCAATCCCTAAAGCTGGATATTCAGGTGAAGACTCCAGGTTTCACATGGTGCATAATAGCCAGAACCAGTGCCACTGGCACGGAAAAGTGGAAGAGTCTTGCCTACTGACACATTGCACATCTAGTCTTACCAAAACCCAGTTCTAACTCGAGGGCTGGCTGGAGCAGTTACTTCATCAGATTTGTCTGGGGGTGAGTTCTAGAAGTTGCCATCTGTGGACGTTTCCAGGAGAGAACTTAATGAGTGCTGAAAAACCACCACGTTCAACTTAAGGTAACACATCCAGCTTCTGCACTGTTGCCTCAGTTTTCCATTTGCAAGATTCAAATGCAGTGTATCAAAAGCTCTAAGAGTAATCAAATCCACTTTAACAGGCCTATAGTATAAAGGGTAACATGGATAAGCTTTCCTAAGCAGCCTAAAAAAAAAGTTTACATTAAAAGATGTAACAGATACACAACTGTGCTCAAATATTTTTATTTGTCTAACACAAGGAATAAAACAAGTTACAGCAAAGCGTGAAATCTGATGAGGATTCTACCTTAAGGAAAAAAAAAATTGTCTTTTGTAATAACAAATAGTTGGAAGCAGCTCATTGCTCTCGCGACATTGTTCCCTTCAGGACAAGTCCAAACTGTTCAACATTATGAAAACTCTGCCTATTGCTTTGTACCAGAAAATTTATTACCCCCAAATCATTTACAACAGACAGCATGCATTCCAAAACTGATTTGTTACTTTAGGCCACAACAACTCGCTTTCAAAGCTTAAAGAAGCCATTATACTGTGCAAAGGAGAGCAAGGGAATGAGACACACTTCAGGGACGACTTCAAATGGAATTCCATTAAAAAGTTTAGATGGAGGAAGCCTAAAAACACGGCCCCACAATTCATTGGGAGCATTCTTGGCACAGTGGACTGGGGGGAAAGATTGAATATGATTTTTATTTCATCAAGTGTGCAAGCATTTGTCACAATTTCAGCAACCTGCTTTCTTGGGTGGGAGAAGGAAACAAGAGAAGTCAAATATGATTAACACAGGAACTCTCCTGTTTGGGAGATGTTATTACCTGCTTACACAGTACGTGTCATTTGTTTTACTTTGGTGCAGTACAAAACATAATATGTGTCTTCAGCACTACTCTGTTTCTCTTATTTTGTTATAAGCAACAACAGGCACTTGGGTCAGTTTGATTTATTTGATTAAAAGGCCTTAGACATTTTCCAGCTCTGGAAGCCACTGAAATTTAACAACTGCTTCCCTGGTCTGACAGTTTACCTAAGATTAGAGGGGGTATTAAACCTCAAGAGGCAAGAGCAGCTCAAAGGGAGTCAGAAGGACAGAACCCAGAGCCCACAGACAGTTTTCTCGAGGCAGGTTGTGGGTGCAGCACCCCAGGGCTCAGGGCAGAGAGTGCAGGGCACTGCACTGCTGGGAAAAGGTGACACTGGATGATGCTGGACTGGGCTAAACATCTGCAGTTCAGCATCAAAGGATTTATGAAGAAAGGCACGATGTAGAAAGTTCCCTACCTGCTTGATTTACAGCCTCTTTAATCACAAGGGACAATGCTCAGGATTTTTGTTTTTAAATCACTGCAAATTCATATCATTTAGAGCCTTTTTCTACTAAGTTATCCCAAAATTTGAAAGGTAGCATAGAAACAGCGCATAGAAATGATATGTATTTGGTTAGCATTTGAAAGTCTGGATTTCTTTGAACTCGGGCAAACCCAACCAGCTCAAACAGAGCTTGAAACTGTAATTCTATATGACCAAAATACAGGAAACTGCTTTGAAAAGAAAACAAAACCCTGCAGCAGAAGTGTGAGCGACGGGCTGTGGGTGCTCAGCTGCCTCTGGGTCGCCCCCGTGACTGAGCTCTTTGCAGGTGACACTTTGGCTTGTTCTGAGTTTAACACGTGGGTGTTTTCTGTTCAAAGCCAGGGGACAAAGGAGCCCCAGCACCATCGAGCTCCTCATCACCTGCTCAGGGACTGAGCAAGCTACCAGCTAGGTTCCCTTATCCCCTGCCTCTCTCTCTGCCTGGATTCATGTTTGAGTGCTCCATCCCATAATCACATAATCACAACTCCTGGAAATTGATTTTTATATATTTAAAGCTGTTAAAAATCTGTTCTTACTGGAACTTCAACAACTTTCCTCTCTCTCCCTCTATTTATTTATTTATTTATTTGTTTTTATCCCACACCTATTTTGCTTCTCAGTTCTCCCTTGAAATATTGACTGTGAGAAAATCTAAAGTGTTCAAACTCAATCCCAGCTATTCTGAGCAGTCTGCTGCACAATGAAGTCTAGAGTAAAAAAAAAAAAAGAGCAGCATTACCTACCATTTAAATGATTTCCAAAGCTCCTGTTTAAGATGTGGGTCTTGTGTGATCTTTGTCCAAGAAAAATCATCAGTGACCCTAATGAGATGTGTTTGGGCACACAGACTACAGGGTTAGCAGGGGATTTTATAGTGCACAGAACCAAGGCTGTTACAGGTGAGCACTTACATCCAGTAACAGCCAGAGGGGCTTTGAATGAGCTTGAATCCAACTTTTTTTTTTTTCTTACAGTAGTGTTGCATCTTAGTGAATGTAATAATACATCCTCAAAAACAATGCCTGGTTTGTTCATAATAACACATGGACAGCCTGGGAGAGCTGGGGGGGTTCACCTGGAGAAGGGAAGGCTCTGGGGAGACCTGAGAGCCCCTTCCAGGGCCTAAAGGGGCTCCAGGAGAGCTGGAGAGGGACTGGGAACAAGGGATGGAGGGACAGGACACAGGGAATGGCTTCCCACTGCCAGAGGGCAGGGTGAGATGGGATGTTGGAGAGAAATTCTTCCCTCTGAGGGTGGTGAGGCCCTGGCACAGGTTGCCCAGAGGGGCTGTGGACTCCTCAGCCCTGAAGGTGTTCAAGGCCAGGCTGGAACAACCTGGGACAGTGGAAGGTGTCCCTGACCTTGCAGGGGGTGGAACTGCATGAGCTTTAAGGTCCCTTCCAACCTAAACCATTCTGGGATTCCATGACTTGTATTTTGGCATCTTCCCATGTGTATGTTCTAAAAACCATTTGCAAACAAGGGCAAGTTCTGAGCTGTAAATTCCCTTAGAAACCAGGCCAGCAGCCCCAGCCTAGGCCCAGAACACAGAGCCCCTGAGTTCTGCAAATCCAAACACTGCGATTCAAGCACATGCAGCAACACAAAATACTACTAGAAAGCACCCAACCCCAAGTTAATCCACACCCAAACTCCTGCTTTGCAGCCAATCTCTGCATCAAACCCTCCACGAGGTCACGTGAGGAAAATGCAGCAACGCTTCCAACACAAGCACAGCTTCCAGTCCTCACTTGCAATTTGTAGTGTCAAGTGTTCCACATCCCCCTGTTTGTAAGCCAAGAGTCCAAAGAGCCTGTTTCCAGTTTCAAAAACAAACAGTCTCTGGGGTTTTCTGGCTTCTCTGGAAGCAGCAGTTTGCTGTGGGGAGGTGGAGATCAGCACCAGGGATCAGTCATCAGCCTTTGTGGCACCAAAGCCTTGTTCAAGGCAGGTGTTGAAAATACAGGTTAAAAGGCCAACTTTTAAAGTCCTGAAGGGTAGCATTTTTTCCACCTTGATTTTTCTTCACATTTCTGGTCACTTAGTAGCTGAATATGAAAACAAGCAGTTCTGATTACTACTACATTGGAGAAGTTAGTTAATCAGACAAAGGAAAAACATTTATAGTCAGTCAGCGGTGGGTACCAAAAACTCTCTTGGCCCTCTGATAATTTAGGGTCACATCCTTACCAAAAACATATGCACAAAACAAAACTTTCAACTGCATGCACATGTAAGCACCCTGGTAGGAGAAGAGACCCATTTAGAGGATGCTGAAATATAATTACATCATATATCCATTAGAAGGATGGTCTCTGCAGCTCCCAGAGATCTTGGCAGAGCATTAAAAGCCTGTCAAGGTTGACCACACAGTAACTGAAGGGGAGGAAGAAAAAAAACCATCAAACCACAGCAAAAGCCTGAAAAAGGATTTCTAGAGTGCTTTTGCATTTCTCTTTGATCTAAAATAGAAATTGTCTTCTGGAAGTGTACCTAAGACAAACTAGGAAGAAAGTACCCAGCACAGCTTCACAATCACTCCCAAAAAACCAGGGGGGTTCTTAGCAGAATCCTTTCCTCTCCAAGGACACCCCTATGCCCTGTCCCCACCTCCAAGGACTCGTTTCACTGGATGGTGGGAGCGAAAGGTTTAAACTCTAAGAGTGAAAAAGCTCTGCAGAACTGCTACTTTCACAGTAAAGTCCCAACAGAGCATCCGTTTTCCTTCATTTGAAGTCTGCAAGTTGTTTCCAACTCCTGTTTAGAGGGGTTTTTTTAGGGGACAAACATTTGTGTTTCTGTTCAGTTTTAGAATCAGAGAATGGTTTGGGTTGGAAGGGACCTTAAAGCTTATCTGGTTCCACCCCCTGCCATGGACAGGGACACCTTCCACTGGACCACGTTGCTCAGAGCCCTGTCCAGCCTGGCTTTGAAATTTAATTGCAATTTAATAAAACCAGATTTTGATCAACTCATATCTAACTGAGAAATTGCACAAGTAAAGAAAACCATCCTTGCTCTCCTCTTCCAATTCCCACCTCTCAGAATTCTCCAGTCCAATTCTGGAAACCTGAGCTCAGATTTGGATACCAAGTTTGACTTTTCCTTTGAGGATGTTGATGGTACCTTGTTCCAACCTGTTAAGAGAAGCTCCTCACATGTTCAACTCTATCACTACTAACAGGTTTGCTGATGGATGCAGCCCCTTTACCATGGTCTCTATTTACAGACAGGTTTGCTTTTGATGTTGCTGTTCTGGAAATTAAGGGGCTCATTTGTGAGTCAAGAGCCCCTTCTCTTTGGTAGGGTGTCCTAATTTCTGCTTGCAGAGCTTGCTTTCCTCAACACCATCCCTCCTGCTCTTCTGCTATGAGCAATTCATGCTGGAAGAATAGACAGAGAGTAAGGACAAAGTTTAAACCCAAACCTGACACTTAGAGGTTCTAGAGAAAGGTTTTCAGTTTGATTTCCTGCATTGAGGTACCACTTTGGTCAGACTTGGGCTTTATAACTTCTTAAAAGGAAGATGGGTCTCATGCTAGAAAGTCAGGCCCCTCTGCTCAGGTTTAGGTGGTGTTGGTCTGCATTCTTCAGCTAACTCAGAACAAAGCAGGGTCACATCAGCTCATACTCAAGGTTTGTCCCGAGCCTTCATCCCCGGGTTTGACTCCAAGAATACTCTTGCCACCTTTCTCAACCCTTATGGCTCTGCACTGAACTTGAACAGATTTGATTTTCTAATCCCCTCTATTGATTTCTAGGCATGTTCTCGAAATGTTAAATGATTTAAATCCTTCATTTGGAACAAAGGACCTGGCACGGGGCCTTCTCCCAGCGCAGCTGAGCTGTGGCAAACACAGACTGGGAGAAAACTGCACAGGTTGGGTCAGACCCACGGACTGAAAATGGTGCCTCAATTACAGCCAAAGACACTGAAAATCAAAGCTGAGGTTTACAGCTGTTTGACAAGTCTTCAAGGCTTCCCAGCCACCTTTCCTGAGGGTCTCCAGGGCTGGGAAGTCAGAGTAAAGCCTGTTCTAAGGAACATTTATTTTTCTGCGTCTTCTTGCCGGAAAAGACCTTTGGAAATCTCCTGTTGCTGTCAGTCACAGGGAGTTCTGTGTGTGCAGGCAGCTGAGCTCAGAACACAGGGCCTTAAAGGCTTCAAAAGAGGCTTTGAAATGCTAATGGTGGTTTGTCATAAGGGCCAGATCCTGCATGTGTCATAGCTGGAGATGACACAATTAAGCACTCTTGTTTCTAGTCCTTGATTTCACATTTTGATTCTTTATAATATTTACCCAGACCTGCCAACTTCAGCCCTATCCAGTACTTGGCGAATTTGGCTTTTCCTATAAAAGCTACATCTCCAAGAAACACTTTTCCAAAGGTAGAGGAAAGCTTTATTTTTAAACAGACTTTAGAATCAGGACTATTTTAGGATGGTTCACCATCCTATTATTATTTAAAGCATTCCCATGTCTTATTATTATTTAAAGGACTCCTTGCCAGGTATGGTGGTCCAAAGGCCGTCCTGAAAACCAGGCAGCCATCTCAATGACATCATATGCCTTGAAACACAGAAAATGTACAACACATATGAAATAAAAGGGATCTCTAAAGTCTCCCCATTGCTGTCACAGCACAAAAGCCCAAAGCTGCACATTTATTCTGTCTGGAACAGTTCTCTTTCTGCAAGAGTGGAAAGGGAAGGATTCCAGTCACTGCCTCCCCCCCTGTTTCACTTACTGTAGGCAGCCAATTTGGATACAAAATACCAAATGTTCTGGATGAAAAATTTTAAATTAATTTAATATATCCGTTGGTAACTCCCCTGCTTTCCTCGAAGCAGGGGCTTATCCCAGGAATTACCACACTTTCACTACAGAACTGGCCTTCTTGAATGTGAACAAGTGACAAGAAGAAACATGAATTAACAGCCATGTATTTTGAATTTTGTCTCAATATCTCACCTTTTTATTGACAACACAACATAGAAATGATGAGCAAGTTCTCTTTGCTTCACTAGTCTTAAAAAAAACAAACAAACAAACAAAAAAACCCCAAGTCAGATAAACTAAACCAAACTAATGCAAAACCCCCAAAACTTCCCCCATCCAAACACAGCTCTGCTGCCCCAATGCATCTTCCAGTCTAGAAAATTAGTTTTCTGCCTCTGTGGAGGAATAAAAGACCAAGCCAGAGCATTCCAATTTTCTCACTCCAAGCTGATAAGGATATTGATGCCGATCCTGCTGCATGTTCCTGATTCCCACTCCCCACAGAAACCAAAACGCCACAGATCTGCACAGTATCATTTCCCAGACACCAGCAATCTTTAGAAAATCAATATAATAAGCTGGAAATTAAAATAAAAGCAGCAAATGCACAACCAAGTTGCCTTTATTGTCTTTTTCTTTTTTATTAGAACTGAAGTCAATTGGTAAAGATAGAGAAAGTAAAAAAGGTAAACAAAATGAATGCAACTAGGGTTTAGCTCAGGCTTTTTGAGCCAGACTTCAGCAGGCACAGTGACACAGAACCAGTTCCACTAGATGGCAACATGAATGTGAGCATTCCCTGCCTCAGCACTGATCCTGTGCCTTCCCGGCCTCCCCCCTCTGCTTACTGTCAAATGAATATTGATCTCTTAGATGAAACACAAAAATACTTCTTTACCTGTGTGCTTTTCACAACTGAAAACATTGCCTGGAGCATCGAGGGGTTGTGATCTCATCCTGCTCCAGATCTGCAGCTCTGCTTCCACTCAGCTGTCATGCAAATAGTCAAAAGGTGAGAAATAAATATTTTAAGTGGGTAATTGTGCAAGATTGGGTGTAGGTGCAGAGCAAGCAAAGCCAGCAGGCAGAGGTTGCCATGTTCACACTCATCAGGCAGCGCTTCAGGGATAATCATTTTGCACACCTCCGTAATGCCAAAGCAATCCTCTCTTACCCCTTCTATCAGTATTTTAATCTCCTTGCACCCCAAACATGTAAACTTGCCTTAATGTGCCAGCTGCAGAGCGAGTCAGCCGTGGAGAGTATTGCCAACAACAAACTCAGCCAAGTTCTGAGTTTGAGCAGCACAACAATCTCCCCAGATATTCAAACCACGCTGTGGCAAAATCTCCATCAAAAATATCAAGGCCAACTCCCTCCCATCATCACTCTAGAAAATGCAGAAGTGAGGGTTGGTTATGGCACTAACACACTGACAACAATTTAATGTAATTCAATAAAGCTCTTTTCTTTTCTTGCAAACCAGTGTGTTCTCCACAAAGAACTATTGCTTTATAGATCTGGCTGCTTTTGATGTCACCTTTGATCAGATGTGCTCCTGAACTTCAATAGAGCTATTTTAGAGCAGCACCTGCCTGGGTGACATCAGAATCCAGACCAACACGTTAGCATGCTTTTAATTTGTGCATTGACTGAAAAGATTTGTCCCTGATTGCAACAACTGTAAATGAGCACAGACAACTTCCTAAAAATAGCCAAAGCGCAGCATTAGCAGCACATCCTGCCCACCTACTGCATTTTCACTTGTTAAAAATGTATGAAGTACAAACCTCACCCAGCACAAGACAAGGCAAGAGCCAGTCCCTGTCCTGGAGAGCTGATCTCCAGGCCCTTTCACAAGCACTACCTGTGAACCTCCAGTTTGGTGCTCCATCTCCCTGTCACGGGAAGACAAGTTGGAGAAGATTTAACTGACAAACAGAGAGACAAAATACCTACACAGAGCATATGATCAGTAGAACAAGGAAGAGAACCAAATGTTACCATGCTCCAATATCAGCCTTGTGATCTCCCAGAGGATGTAGCACAGGCAGTGTCACCCCACAGCTGGTGCCAGCCCTGCTCTGAGCTGGTTTCTCTGTGTAGATCCCCACCTTTCACTCTCTTTCAAAAGAGCATCTTGCTTATGGTTCCATGGCCACACCATATCACAGAACCATGGAATACCCTGAGCTGGAAGGGGCCCACAAGGATCATCCACTCCAACTCCTGGCCCTGCACAGACACTCCAACAATCCCACCCTGTCCCTGAGAGTGTTGTCCAAACCCTCCTGGAGCTCTGGCAGCCTTGGGGCTGTGCCCACTGCCCTGGGGAGCCTGGGCAGTGCCCAACCAGCCTCTGGGGGAAGAACCTTTTGCTGAGATCCAACCTGAGCCTGCCCTGACACAGCTCCAGCCACTCCCTGGCTGCTGTCCCTGGTCCCCCCAGAGCAGAGATCGGAGCTGCAGCCCCCGGTGAGCTCTGCCCTCAGTCTCTTCTCCAGCTGAGCAGACCAAGTGACCTCAGTCATTCCTCATGTGGTTCCTCCTGTAGACTCTTCACCTCAAAACACCCATGGCACAACTGTGATTTACAAACACACACTCAAACCATCCCATTGAACTGCAGCTTCAAGGCAAACCATCACCAACCCACCACTGTTACGTGTCAGCATCGTGCTGTGGAACACTTCGTGTCATACAAAACTTTGCCTTTTTCCCCCCACATTCTATTCTAAGGAGGTTTACAATGTCCAGAGGATGAGGAGCAGAAACCAGACTGGAGCTGGTACAGGTTCCAGTGCCATCAGCTCCAGGGTTTCTTGCAAGCCCCCAGTGTGGGGGTGCATTGCCTCGAGCTGGGTAATGTTACCTTTGCACTGCCACTCAATCCTGCAGAGTGCAAGTTTATTAAGAGCTGCATTTTGACTAATGGTACATCATATAATGTTAAAAACATTTTCTGCTTTTGCAATATTTTTAAGACAAGCAAGATAATGCATTACAATCCAGGCCCCACTGGTAATTAAACTTTTGATCTCTTCACAGTTCCAGTAGACTAGAAAATTAATCCAGCTGATAAAAGACTGGAGTTAACTACCAATGCTAGAAGGAACTTTTAATTTCTAAATCAAATTCCCTTGTGCCACTAAACCTTCTGTTGGTTATATCCATCTCTTTTTCAGACCAACTCAACAACAGTTGTTTTATACAGAGCTGGGTGTATGGTCAGAATTCAGTAGCAGGAAACAAAGATATTGAGTAGCTTAGACTGATATTTCTGAAGTCAGAGAAGAATAACTACAAACAAGGTGAGACTGGGAAGAAAACCAAACCCAAGAAATGTCCAAAACCCCAGCAAAACCACGATGTGTCCTTCAGTTATAGACTTCCTCAGCGGGGCAAGAAATGGTTTAGTGGTGAGCATGGTGGTGCTGGGTTGATGGTGGGACCTCATGATCTTAAAGGTCTTTTCCAATCTTAATGATTCTGTGATTCTAAAGACTCGCACAAACCCAGTTTGCTTGGCAGCTGACTCCATCTGCTGCTTTTCTCCTGGGTGCCCAAGGAAGATTTTTGGCTGGTGACCAATTGTCATCTGCTGACAGAGGAGAACCAGGATGCTCAGAGCCCCAGGATGCCACTTGGCTTCCCAGCCACCCAAACTCCCTGTGAAGGACTGGACTTCGAGGCAAACAAAACCACACTTCTCTTAATACCTGCAGTGGAAGATTTGTAGGGCAAGACAAAAAGCCAATTCTCCAAAGCTGGAAGGCAATAGAACACTGAGATAGGAGGGTAAAGCTGCAGAAGAGACTGGTGCTGGAAGAAAACTGGCTGTAACTTTTCAACATATGAAGAAGGGGAGGGGGGCAAATAAAGGTGCCCTTTACATTTACATGCCCCTGCACCCAAAACAAGGTGTAAGGGAAGGGGTATGGTGACAGCACCCTTTTAGTTTAATCCACTCACACAAGAAGAACAAACAATTTTTTCCACCAACACAATTTGCTTTTCCCGTCTCTCATTTTTCAAGCCTTTTTTGCTCCTTTTCCATCTGTGGATGCACCTGGCACTCCTGAACACGGTGCCCTGAAAGCCCCTCAGACAGATTTGTTTGAACATCCTTTGGAGAGGGACAGAAGGAAAGAGTTCTACAATTTCTAGACAAGGAGAAATTAATTTGTTTGCAGAATGACTCCATGGCCATGCAATGAGCTGAGGCAAGAGCAGGAAATCCTGAGGCAGGATTTCGACTTGGGGCAGAACCTCCACTGGAGAGCTGCCAGATAAAGACTTTCTGGAAAGAGGGAAGGGATGGGGGAAAGATTAATTAAAAACTGTAAGTCAAATCCAGAAAAACCATAATTTATGGCTAAATGAAAAAAAGAAAAAAAAAAAAGGTCTAATTTGCCACAGTTTTAAAATGGAGAGATGATACAGAAAAGATTGAGTTGCTACTGGCTGAGTAAAGATCAGGAGCTCCAGACAGAACTGGGAGGAAATACTCTACAATTATCTCCTCTGGAGGCAGCAAAATAGTGATAAATCTGTGTTTACAAACACATTTCCTGAGTGTGTTCACTAAAAATGCAGTTTTTAGAGCAATAAACTTCCCACAGATAAGTGTCCTGGCTGGGGAGGCACTGGAGTGCCTCTGCCTGTGCAGAGACATATCCCACCTCGGGACTGAGGAGCAGGAATGCCACAGGAGAGCAGCTGGCACAGGGGTACTTCAGTGCATGTAAAGGGAGGTGATAAATCATTTAGAGCTTCAGGGATTAGGGACTCCTGCCAAACCCTCAAAAATGCTTGAAACTTGATAAGAAAGAAACAAACAGAGAAAAAGTCAATACTATGTAAGAGCTATTTCTCTAACTTGGGCAGTATTAAGAAAAAAAATGATCAGGGTATTTCATACAATTTATCCCAGGCTTTATTATTGTGCAGAATCTGAAAAAAACACTGGATAAGACTGATACTAAATCCCAAGTTTGTGCATCCAATTATTATTGACATCAGATGCTTTATATGCAGAAGCCACCCCTGATGATTTTTCTGCTGCTGTGACAAGGGACAGGGGGTGTTAATTAGCTACCTCTGGCATAGATTTTCATTCCATCGAGATACTTTGAAAAACTGCTTTCAAAATTGAAATAAGCAAGGGGTCCTGAGCTGGTTAAAGCAGCAACAACTTTTCTTTGCAAGAAAAGCTCCGATTTCTTTTTCCTACCGAAGAGTTGCACTGGGGGGTGTCTGAACAAACCAGCTTCCTGGGGGCCAAATCCAGGTTTTTGTCCTGGGTTAGGAGGAACACTCCTGTCCCCCCACCTGCAAGGTTCTGTCACAGCTTGTGCAATCCAGAGTGAGCTCCCAGCTTGGCACCTGTGAACACCTGCCCTTTGGGCAGTTGGGCACGTCCTGCCCAGCCGTGTGCTCGAGTGACCCCCAAACCTGCCAGCAGCAGTGCAGAGCTGTCAGTGCCAGAGTTTCCCTCTCCAGCAGCAGGAAGCACAGGCAGGCTCAGCCTGGCACCAGAGCCCTCTGAGGTGTGAGTGCCCAGCAGGTCTGGCCAAGGCTCTCTTGAGTTTGGTGGCGTCTCCAACTTGGCAAAAGTTCTACTGAGACAAAACATTCCAGGCCAGGCAGTTCCTCCAGGCCATTCCCCTTGGACATCCCTGAGAGCCACAAGTCAGGCTGTTGAGGAGACATCCCTGCCTTTCCAAAACAGCTCTTTGTCCTCCCCACGGCTTTGGGTAGCCAATTCCAAAAAATCACAGCCAGTTTAGGACGATCTCTCTCTGCTGTATAGAAAATTATCCCCCCCCCCTTTTTTTTAGTTGTTTTAAGTTGGTTTTACAGCATTTCCTTCAGGTGTTTCAAGGTTTGGGGCACAGTTCCACACTTGGTTCGCCCACCACAATCCAGGTTGTCCTTCTGGGATGATAAATCCCTCCTAAAAGAATCCCCAGGAAGTGCAGCAGAAGGTGGAAGTGGCAGGAGCTCCATGATCCTTGCTCAGGTCATACACAACATTAATTCTGCAAGATGTTCCAGCACAGGAAATACACATATTTAGGTCTTCTTGTGTCTGGTAGTGTGCAGTGGAAGCTGTGATCACAACCTGCTGATACCTGACCAAGAGATCAGCTCCAAAAAGTCCTTGTTGTTGAGGATGATTTACTGAACACAAGAACACTTTGGTTCTAACAGAGGTACCTAATATATAGTTTTATATATTTTATATATTTATCATTATAAATAGAAATATATCTTTAGAATGAGAAAGATGTATTTATAATTATAAATATTAATAACATATTTATATATTTAATCTATACATATTTATATATTTTTATATCTATCGATTTATTTATTATTATAATATATTTAGTATTAATCAAAATTAATGCCCTCCATGGACATTAAATGGTAGGGTCAAGCACCAGGATTTTCCCAGAGCCCTGTTATGCCTAATTTTGTGTCTTAACCATTCACTCTGGTACTTGCCAGCATGTCAAGCAACCTGATGGAGGGACTTGTCACCATCCAAATGCCTTGACCCCTTTGTCTGTGGTGAAACTGCTGCATCTTGTCCAGGAAATGTTTTGCTCCATCCCATAAAATCAAAGACAAAGTGCAGATGAGAAACCTGGATTGAAATAGTGGAAATTAGAACTGTAGCAAAGCCATTTCTTTTGGAAAGCAGGACAGTTGCTCAAGGCAAGGGAACCAAGTGGCAAATCCTGCTCCCCAGAGGACTGGGATCAGGAGCAGGGTCATGCTGCATCTCTGCACTGACACTGAGCCTGGCAGGCAAAGGCAGCTCCTGTGAGCTCAGCACCAGCCCCTGCTCAGGTGCTTGGCAGCTTTGCTTTCCTCCCATCAGCTGGAAACTGCAGAATTCAAACCCCATTACTCTAATTTTTTAATAAAAGCCACATTTTAGGTAAAAATAGGCCTTGAGTCCTGATATGAAATGTCTTTATTTCCATGATTTTTTGATTTGGTTTTTTTTTTTATTCTTTATCACCTCGATTTCCAGCCCCAAACCAACCTCAGAGCCCAGAGCCCTGACTCACAGTGAGAATTTGTTCTGCTCCCAAGAGATTTTGTTTTCCCTGCTCTTTCCCCACCCACACCCCCTCTCAGCCTGACTCACTTCAACTGGTAACTCAGCCCAGCTCTGGACTCCACTCTGGCCTGAGTGACCACATATCTTTCCTGCATTTAATCTAATAAAAGGACAAATTCCCTAGATTTCCTTCAACATCCTCTTCCTTAGAAGAGCACACTTCAGCAGCCAGGACACCACAGCAAAGGTCTGTTTAGCCTCAGGACAGTGTGTACAATCCCTGCCTGCTCCCAACTTGCTGCAGCTTGTGCTGTTTTCCTCTGTGGCCATGAAATAAGATTAAAGATCAATTTAACCGCCTGGAAGAAACAAACCTATAAATAAGTCGTCATAAAACCTGGAAGACAAGACAGGAAGAAACAAAATCCAACCAACAAGAATAGAGGCTGAAAAGTTCAATTCCTGAACTAACTAAAGAAAAGACTGGAAAGTTCTGGGAAAGAAAGGAATCCACAGTTTTTCCTGGGAGCACTTGTCAGTCACACATATACCCTGGAAAAGGACATTCTTGTACCTTATGGTTTGTTCCCTTCTGTACAAACCAGGAGTCCCTGCCCCGAGGACTTCACAGTCTGAGGGTGTGTTCACGCTGCTGTTGTGGGTGTGACACTTTGCTGGGGACTCCTAAACAAACAATACCTCGTTACTTACCCTCTACATAAATAACCCTTCTCCCAAACCTCCTGCATGAGCAGGACACGGCCCAACAAATCACAGCACAGCCCTGTGAACTGCAACACAAATTCAACATTTGCAAAAATGTGCAATTCCTGGAAGAAGTTCTTGTTCAACCTTCTCTAATTCAGAGTATTAAAAAAAAAAAATCAAAGAAAAAGTACAGAGGAACCAACCTGTAACTCCAACATTTTGGGGGAAAAGTGCTGAGTGGGATATGTTCAAATAATGTTTTCATTGCATATTATAGAAAAGACACTTTGTCAAGCTAAAAGCTTCTTTAAGTCAGGGAGAAAGTTCTTATCAACTTCACTTGAACCAGGATTCGTTCTCATAAATGTGCCATAAGAATCTTGCCCAAAATTCAGATTATTCATAAACACTGACAAGTAATAAAGTCAGAAAGGCAACTCTTTGCTGCCAAAAAGAAAACAGGCTGTGGCACCCAAAGGCACCTCCATGCACATCCTTCTTCAGGACAGCAATTACAGTCTTACCATAGATTAAGCAACATGTTCAAGGGGTGAGGGAGAGGGAAATCATAATATTACTCAATTCTTTCACTGAGCAATTTATTTTCTCTAGTTCTCAATGTTTATTTTAGAGATTTAATATCAGATATTTCCAACTGCAGTTCTGATGCTTCTTGTGCTTCGTGGATAACTTATTAACCTGCTGGATGGAGAATTTTTGAACCTCAAATAACAACCTGGATTGTCTGATTCCTGGATTGGCTCCCTGCCTGTGTTCCAAGTCAGGCTAAACCTGCACATGTAGCCCTTGAAGTGTCTGCTGCTTTTGGGTGGGGAATTCTCTCCAGAGTACATATCCCAAGGGGTAAACATTTGTTGCTGCTTTTACTGCCTGCTGAGTGAGTTTTCTTCATTGCTGATTTGCAACATGACAAAAAACAAAGAGCAACTCAGAATAAGAAGTACCAAGACAGAAACAACTTCTGTCTC
This sequence comes from Manacus candei, assembly GCF_025592945.1. Classification (NCBI taxonomy): domain Eukaryota; kingdom Metazoa; phylum Chordata; class Aves; order Passeriformes; family Pipridae; genus Manacus; species Manacus candei. Next base: position 3,087,477 of record NW_026138084.1, read on the forward strand.
TTTCCTTAGGGTGATAAAGTGTCTTGACTGTTCACCAAACACTGAGCTTGTAAAGCATTAAGATTTTATATGTTCGATGCTTTGCTGATTCCAAAGAATCTTTTAATATCACTTTCAAGTGACACTGAAAACTCTTCTGAGACGCTGATGTTTGGGGTTTTTTTCAACAGGAGAAAACTTAGATCCTTACAAACAGATCATAAGTTTTAGAAAAAAAAAAGAGGTCAGAAAGTTTCCTTTATCTTAAAGAGAATCCATAGCCCTGGGTGGGTGGCACTGCGTGGTGGCAATAAGAGACAATTTATTAGGGTTCTTCCAGGACTGTTTCACCTGGTAAAAAAAAACATAAAAGATGGTCTTCTCCCTCAAATCACAAGTTTGCCTTTTGGCATCCTGTTATGAGATCCTGACACCTGAGATAAAAAGGGCAATGTCCAAAAGATTTGAAGTGCAAGAAGAAAGAACTGGTTTTTAATGGTTCTTATCCCACAGTATTTAGCCTTAAACAGAGGTCAAAAAGTCACAAGGGTGTCACCAAACCCTTCTTTGCTGCAGATGGGAGAAAGGTCCCCAGAATAAGGTACCCTTGGGAAGTGAAACTGAAAATTCCATGTGTTTAAATCAGCTTTTTGATTCTGGCATGGACTTTCACTTCTGGCTCTGAGCAGCTTAGTGAACATTTAAAACTGTGTAAAGAAATAGTTATCCAAGGATTCACCCACAGCCATTGCCACCTCCAAGTGGATCTTCTCAAATCATCATGTCTACAGATGGTTTTGTTTATCAACCAAACAGATCTATCTTCTCACAAAATATTTTTGGGGGGTTGGGTATTTTTTTGGGGGTGTTGGTTGGTTGTTTTTTCGGTTTTGTGTGTTTTGTTGGGTTTTTTCTCCCTCGCTCTCCAATCCTCCACCAGCCCTGCTGTGGCCTCTTGCTGAGTCTCCAGGGCTGTTGAAGAGGAACCACTGGGCTCAGCAGTTCCTCAAATGCCCATCCTTCTACCTGGGCAAAACTGCAGCTTTACAAAGTCATCTTAAGCAACTTCAGACAGAAGAGTCTTAAGTAATGGCCTTCTTTCAGAATATTTATTCAACTATCTATATTTATGAAAGCAGAGGTGAGACTGAGGAGGGGCAGGGGAACTTCAAAGCTCCAAGCCACAGGTCTCTCTCGGAGATTTTTGCAAAAAGCACCTGAGGAAATATGTCAAGTGGTGGGTGTTATGCAGTGATTTTTCATTAATTTTAATTACTGTCATGCTATAGGATAGTGAGCATCCTCAGACCTTCGCCTCCAAATTGCACTGGGATCTCTGCCAAATTTCTTCTCCCTCTTTGGTTCCCTCCAGCAGTATTTAGTAATGGAATCGCTTAAACATGTTTAAATAAGAAGTGTAAATGCCAAACACTTCTGAATGAGAAGGAACGTGTCTATTAAATGGCATATGAAGCCTTTATTCATAATTCTATAAACTAAAAACATGGACTATTTGGGATCAAATAAAAGGCTTGATCAGGCTTGAGAGGAGAGTAGATGGAACATCCCTGTTCAAGGAAAAGCAAAACAACACACAAAGCCACTCTGACTTTTCATAACCATTAAAAGTGCATGGTGGGGGTGGAGGGGGAGGAAGAGACAAACCCCCACCATTAGGTCCCTTGATGGCAGCTTTTAACTTTAAAAAATAAAATACTGTCTGCACCAGATTTGCAGTGCAGGTGACATCATCATCATCAGCATCATCATCATCACCATCATCATCATCACCATCTAGGCCTGGCTTCCTTGAGCCATGAGGAGCCCAGAGACAATTCTCCTGTCACAACCATGTGAGAGCAGCTTTTGAAAATGGGGTATTTTTGTTGCAGTGCCCATTTTCAGATCAATTCTCCTGCTGCTCCCCCTGCCCTGTGTTGGGGGCTGCTCAGGCACGAGCCAAGGCCACCCCAGCAGCAGCACAGCCCCCTGGCACGGCTCTGAGCCTGGGTCACTGCCCAGCTCCTGGGAGCAGAGGGGACAGGGAAACCAGCAAAGTGGAGGTATCATCTTGGGACTGATCATTAATGGCTTGAGAACAAGATCTTACTGGTTTGTGAACTAAATATCCCATTAAAGCGTGGATGTTCACTGGAAGCTTAGAGGCAGCAGCTGCAACTCTTCCAATTTTCTCTTCTTCCACTTGGAAAGCAGCTGGTGGGGCAGGGATGGCACTTCCACACCCATTAGCAGGATCTCATAGCTGTGGTGTATTTGCCAAACTAGACTCTTCCTTTTCCAAAAAGCAGTATTTGTGAGGATTCACTCCAGTGAGACTTTCACACAGTTGTGCTGCATCAAGCAAATAAATTTCCTTATCCAAAAGCAGCACCAGAGCATGGGCTCCCCATGGCAGCCACTTCACCTCCAGACACAGCTCCACCTCAAGAAGTCCAGTGAACAAACATCCACTCATTTTCCATAGATCTCCACAGTTAAGCCAAGAGTAACTCACCATTTTCCTGGGTTATATTCTTCCACACCCACAAGTTCAGCCTTTTTCAGGTTAACAAATATCAGTAGGAAGGGGAATACCTTCCCCCCTTCACAAAATCAGTGCCAGCTTGAGATCTAAAGTGAATACAGTTCCCATTTCTTTCCAAATGAACCTCCATTATCCTCTCCAAGCTATTCCAGTGGGAAGTCCTTCACTCCCTTTGCAGGAAGGCTCCTTGTCACTCCTGCCTGGCCCCAGGCTTGCCTTGCCCCACCTTCCCAGCTCTCCTATTCAGTTGAGGGAAAAGCCAGTTGTGTGCCAGACCCTGGGCTTGCACAACACCTTTTACTCTGTGTTCCTACAAAAAGCCTCCTGAAGAGTTCCCTTTCCATCTGAAGAGCAGAGTTTGTTTGGGGGGGTGAGGGGGTGTCTGTGTGTGTATTTGGGGGTTGTGTGTGTCCCATCCTTCCAATTGCAGATTTCTCCCTTCATCCTGCCCATTCCAAGGAAAGCTGCCTTTGTGCAGTCAGAGAGCCTCTTTGGGGTACTGTTTTCCTGCAACTACTGGTCAAATTTTGGGAGCAAATGTGTGCTGGAGACTATTTAGAGACCAGAGATGAAACCAAGGCTGAGTTACACCCAAGTTACAGAATCACCCTTCACTGTTCAGAGTGAAAAGGTCAGAAGGGATTTTGTCATTCACTCTCCAAGTTGTTTTTCACCTGTAAAACGTATCTAGTTGTCTTGAAACTAGATTCAGCTATTTTAAATTCAATTTAAACTCATTAAGTAGCACTGTCCAGTGGAAGGAGTCAGTGAGTGGACAACACCAATGTCAGGGATACAGTGTTCTTCCTTCTCACACTGCAATTACTACTTTAAGTCACCCCAAATAGAGTTGGCCCAAAATTTCCCTCATTTTCTGCCTGACTTAAAACATTGACATCAAGCCAAGCTCCACAGGGGTCTGTCACATGAATTGAAATTCATTTGTTTCAGATAAAACACCTATGTTAATTATTCAATTTTTACAAAATTCATTTAACTTATTTCAGAATAGAAACTGCAACAACTTAAAAGTGTTGGAATTGATTTTTTTTTTTTTTTGACCCTTCTGAAAATTTTGTGGGTGTCAGTTCTTGACTGAAATATTTACTTGAAAGCACTGAATCTTAGCTAGGGTCTGGGTGTTGGAGTGTCCCTTAGGGATTCATTTCATTCTGGTCACATCAGAATTTCAGCTTTTTATTTGCCTAGTCTGATGATGGGCCTCAAGACTGAAATGGTACAATCAGGAAGGGGAAATTCTTACAGGCAGAGCCACAGAGTACAAAAGATTTTCCAAGATCCAGAATGGCAGATCTGAAACAATGGAGTCTGCATTAAAAAAGGAATAGATCAGGAGTCACTGAGGGGACACAGGAAGAACAAGAGAAGTGCATGATGGAGATGGAAGGAGATGATCTTTAAGGTCCCTTTGCACCCAAACCACTCTGGGATTTTATGAGAAGGCAGCCTGTGGGTCACATTTGATGCATATGCAGAGAAGAATTTTCTGTAGGGAGGGGATATTTCACTATGCAAATATTGCCTATGAACATGTGGTAGTCAGGGCAACATTTAAAATGCACAAGGTGGACCTGAAATGGTTCTGCACTCTCTGCCTTTTGCTGAGGTAAAGCAGAGACAGCACAGAGAGTACTGTCACCTTCCCCATCCCCATCCCACATTTCCTTCTGTAACAGCTTCCACAGAGATCCCCAGATAAAACATTACTGAGAATTCTTCATTTTCACCTCATCAACAGCCTAAATCCTTGCTCTGAGGAGGAGCAGGGAGCCCTTTTTATATCAAGACAGTGATGTTTGTTTACCTTTGCATGACACATTAGAGCCCAACCTTCAAGAAATACAACAAGGTCACTCCTTTCCTGGTGTTCTCTGTGGCTGTTTGGCACTGAGACTTGGACATGTGAAGAGACACATCTGTCAGCATCAGCAGATTTAGAGAATACATGCTCTGCTTTGAAATATGGGAAAATTGATCCTGCAGGGCTGTTTACTTCATCAACACACCCCTGAGTGCTATCAGGGCACCTGCATGTTGCATAATTGCTCCTTCTCTCTCAACCAAACATCAGCAAAATTTGTAGTAGGTAAAGGTATAATCACAGGGAGTGCTACAGCCAATTTTCACAGTTCAGACATAAAACCAGAAGAAAGCTAATTAGCAAGATCTCTCCTGGAGCCTCCCTGCACTCTGCCTTTATTACATGCCCTCTGAGCCAGAATTAGCTTTGGGAAGGTGGCTTATCTGAGCACGTGTGATAACCTGGTACATGCACATACTTTCCTTCGTGTTCAGCTTTCATACAAACACTCAAATTAAGAATGGTAAAGAAGCACTCAGGCTTCCCCAGTATTTTGTGGAAGGTAGATTTAACTGTGTGGTTTTGGTACAACAGAATAGAAACAGTCTGAGCAGCAGGATGTTGCCCTTCCTAAATTTTTAGCTATTTTCCCAACTCATTGATGAGGCCTGAAGTCTCACAGCTGTTAAAAAAAAAAAAAAAAGAAAACTTAGTGCCCTCATCTCTCATTGAAGGCAGCTCTGAGTTGAGTTTGTGACTCTGCTGAGAGTTAAGGCAGCCACCAGGCAGCTAAGCCATGAGAAGAAGAATTAAAAGCCAGGTGAGCCCTCATGAGCTGAGTGTCAGGAGGTGGCAGATGGCCTGCAGTGAAGCAAAGCAGTGTTAGTTCAACACACCCCCCCAGCAAACAGAAATCATTTTCAAAAACTGGCACATTTAGTAAGGACTTAAGTTAAAAAAAAAAAATAGAACTTTCACAGAATCACAGAATCATTTAGGATGGGAAAAAACCTCCAAAGGTCATCAAGTCCAACCCTTGACTAACACCCTCTTAACTAGACCATGGCACCAAGTGCCACGTCCAGTCTTTCCTTAAACACCCCCAGGACTTCCTCTGCAGACCCTTCCCCAGCTCAGTTGCCCCTCTCTGGACACCCTCCAGCACCTCTTTAAAGTGAGGGGGCTAAAAGTGGCCACAGTTCTCCAGGTGTGGCCTCACCAGTGCCCAGCACAGGGGCACAGTCACTGCCCTGGCCCTGCTACCCCACAGTTTTTGACAGAAGCCAGGATGCCATTGGTCTTCTTGGCCACCTGGGCAGGGGGGGAGGTTTCTTTAGTGGTCTGCTGCTTTGGGCTAGTCTGTTAGCCTTAGCAGTGACTTTGAAGATTACTCTACACCCAAAATCTCAGTTTTTAAAAGAGGAATAAGCACCACTATCTCCGTTTATGGCTAAGCAAATCCATAAAAGCACAGACACATGGAAGGATTTATCTGTAGTCACCTCACTGCCTCATGACAGATTTTGAAATAGCAGCAGATCTTCAGCCTCCCAGTTTGGCACACAAGGCCTGAGTGACAACATGTCACTTGATACAGCCACTGATAATATTTAATAGCAATTCAGCCACTTTTATTGTCTTTTGCTTTTAAAATAGTTTCTTTTACATGATTCATTAGCCTTATTTAATCCTGTGCTCACACTTAGAATTATGTTCTACTTCCATGACCTTAAAGAAGATACTCCTCTACTCCCTGTGATCTACAAACACATCCTTCCCCATTCCTAGAAGCTCCTTTCTCCACACACAACTCACAGCTGACACAGCAGCAGCCTCTCCCCTGGCAGTGCCTCCCTTGCATGAAGTGCCACATTTTCATCCACAGGCAAGATTTGTTTCCTTTGCTCTTCCAGCCCATCCCCTCTCCCCTTGCTCTGCAGTTCCATGGTGTGTTTTGGTGCTCTGTTGCTCCACACATAATGAAAACTAGCACAGCCCATCCAGGAATGCAAGGAGACTTCAGCAAGAAGATAATTTTTTTAAGAACTATACAAGCCTTGACATTGTTTGTTTAGCAGACTTCTTCCCCCCCATTTTTGACTCACAATAATACAATAAGTTCCTTGACCTGACTTCATCCAGCTGTTGTTTTTAAAATGCACTATGATAAACTACAACATGCAGAGTGTTGTCACTCCAGAAAAGGCCCTGGACATGCTTATGCTACATTATCTGTACAAATAAGACAAAAGCTTTAGAAAAAACCCAAACATGTCAGAACATTAATTTGGACCAAGACTATGAGCTTCTTTTGTGAAGGGTCTAGTAAATCTTTCCTTTCACTGCTTCCTTCTGTTCCTCATGAAATTATTCCTAAAAAACCCCAAACAAAACAACGACAGAACCCCAAGTTTTGAAGAGATTAAGAACCAACACAACTCCTCCCATCCCCACAATCTGAGTGCTCTGACCCAGAATTTGGACTCAGTGTCTGGCTTTGGGTGCACCTTCAATAGCACGTTGAGAAGGTGCTGCCTGATTCCTAAAATACCAAACCCTGGTTTAAGACTGTGATGGTGGAAAGGACACAGCCCTTGCCAGAAGGAATGTATGGATAATAAAGATGCTTTAGGGTATGCAGCAGTCAGTAGATATTTCTCACGTGACTGATCAGAGTGCAAACTATATTCCAGTTTATTACAATGCCTGCAGACATCAAATTGAATGGTAATTGTTTGAACTGAATTCAGCAATACCTACCAGAACCCACTAATGAAAGGGACCTGTGTTGTCTTGCACTGTTGGATTAAGATTGTTGAATACATTGTATTTTTAGAACAGCAATAAGGATCTTTACATTACTCGTGGAACAGAGGGCACAAGTTTTACCAGGTAGGACAACTAGTCTGGCTGGTAAAGAACTGCAGCAGCAGCAATGCTGGGGCTGATTTCTCCATGGCACAAGAGACAAGGCTGCAGCCTAATTCAAGGCTTATCTGAGACAACAGAACACTTGCACTGGTTTCACTGCATTTTCCTCAAGTCTAAATTGAGACCAATTAAGAAAGTTGCCCAGTTAACCTCAATGGAGCATTTTTGGTTTGTTGTTGTTGTTTGGTTGGTTGGTTTTGGGGTTTGTTGTTGTTGTTGTTGTTGTTTGTTGTCGTGGTTATTTTATTATTTAATCTGGTCCTGCTTTCCACTGAAAGTCCTTTTAAAACAACAAATCTTCCATGTGTCTGGATGACGTGAGGCAGATTAAAAAAAAAAGAATAGTACAGATCTCTACCTCCTTAAACATAGAGCAAGAATGTATATGAAGATTGATAAGCTTCTCCAGGAGTAACTGATGCAGAACAACACCTGATGGAGTCTCTGGCTCCACAATTAGCACCAGAGCACAGGAGTGTGGGCAGGAGTGTCAGCACACATCAGCTTTATGAGCCAGAGAGAGCAGAACCTGCGTTTGTCATGGGCAGCAGTGACACATCAAAGGCTGGTTCAGTGCCCCTGCAGGGCTCCCCAAACCTCACTGCTGTTCACACCAAGGCTGCAAACACGCTGTGATCACCCTGGTGATCCAAAGGAAAGCACCTCAGAGATGAGGCTGTTGGGCCAGAGAGAAAACAGCAGCAAGCAGTGCCAGGAAAACAACCAACCTCACAGTTCTCGTTCCCTCCCTGCCTATTCTGCTCTCTCTAGCAAATGATGCCTTGTAAAAAGCAAATGCACAGGACAGGGAGAGCACTGGAGTGTGCTGGGGACTATCTCTGCTTACACAAACCATCATGAAGAAGAAGAAAGTGCAAGATCAGGGTAGAAAGACCTCTTGCTCAGTTTTAACAGATCCCTCGTTAAGAGTAATTGCACTTCAGAGCAAAATAAATAAATGCATAAAGGAAAATCCCAACCAACACATTTGACACACAGAGATATATCACTTCCCAGCCACCAAAACCATGGTACATACCCAAGAACTGGGGAGACAGGCACCATTATTTGGGAAGAGACCTCCAAGACAACAACTAAACAAAGAAAAAACAGTAAAACCCTTAAAAAAAGCAAGGCAGTGGGGAAAATCAACTCTTTTATGGTTTAGCACCTTAGAAATCACAACCACATAGCAAATAAGCAAAGAGCAGTACTACAGTACTGACATCACCCATTTCCTAAGCACCACTGTTTGACACAAGACCACAGCCAGAAGCAAAGGCTCAGTCCAGAAAAGCCCCTCCCTTCCCACATGTTACACACCATGAAAGCTCACCCATGAACCTCAAACTGTGGGGATTTGTCTTGAAGGACAGGAACTGTGTGTTGTGTGACTGGAGTTTCAATATAACCAGAGCAGAAACCTTCCCAGAGCTACAGGGACCTCACAAAACTGGGAAAGCAGCACCATAACCCTGAATAACCCAGTCCCCCCATTTATTTTTCACTCTCAGCAGGCTCAGGTGGAAGCCTCAGTCAACATCTGTGGGTAAATAAGGGTGAAACAGCCCACAGAGAAAGGGAGCGACCATTTCTAACCCAAAAGATTAAGTGAGAGCCAAAGCTCTTTGTGTAAAATACACAACAACTGCTCAGCACCAGAGAGAAACCAGGACATGCTGCTCTGCCAGCACTGGGACAGCTGGACCACAAAGACAGGAGCCTTTGGGCTGAGCCTGCACTGAGCAGGAAGGTGCTGCCAACCCCTTTGGACCCAGCTGAGGCAGGGAAGAAACACTGATTTCCACCTGCTCCCAGCAGCACCTCTGCCAAGAGGTCCTTTATTTACATCCTCGTGGCTTTCATGTAAGAAGGCCCCCAGAAATGGTTTTCTCACAGCAAAAAAAGTCAAAGTAATAAATTGGGATGGGCAGAGGCATCTTGTTTTCTCTCCCTGTACCAGTGGCTTCAGTATTGTCACTCTTCACTCCACATGGGACCACAGGGGTTCTTGTTGAAAATATTAAGAAATATATTGTCTTAAAGCCAAAATTAATGCACAGCTTGAGGCTGCTCACTCCTGGCCTCAGGACCTTACAAGGTAGCTTGCAAGATATTTGTGAGAAATGCAAAACACATAAAAGTGACCATTGTTCACATACTTTTTTTTATTATTTTGCTTTTATGGTTCAGTCCAGAGTCTGGAGTGAACAATAACTTACACTCTGCTCAAATTCTGGCATCTGTAAATGTACCAGATCTGATATTTCCAGGGAATATCCAAAATTTGAGTGAGCCAAATACATTTGGAAGAAGCATTTCTAGGAATTAATACTCACGGATCTTTTCTGAAGGATGCATTCAGATCTATCATTTCATTGCCACTAAGATTGTAGCAGGGCATGAGCTGCAGAGTAAAATTCAGTGAGTGGCAAAATAACAGCAGAATATGGAATATAACTGGATGTTCTCCTTTCTCACACAATATTGCACCTGAGCAGTCTTGTATTTATTATTCTTATACTCCACCTGGGCATAACACCATGCTATGGCTTTAGCTCTTTTCTGTGGCTCCCAAGGTGGAGCAGGAACTTACATTCCTGTTGTATGTCTATTGTAGGTACAAATACCCACTGAAATGGCTGTGAATGCTTCCATGTGCATGTCTAATAAAATGGTTCTGGGATGACTGATCCTGGCATTTGAGATACACTGTTGGCTGTTGATGACAGGCTGTTTAGTCCTCCAGGGTGTTTTTGGAGAAATCCATTCCTATCCACATACATTTGCAATGGTCAAGGAACTTTTTACAAACTAGTTACCTTTCCAGTTTTGTTTGTAACACCTTGTAAGCGCCCCAGAATGATATTTGGCTTTCTGTTGAAGAGCTGCCTCATTCTTTTCCCTGGTTGCTGGCACATTTCCTGGTGATCTACTTGCTACTGGCAACCCCTGCACTGGGATACAACAGAAAAGCGGATTTTTTTTTTTGTTTTGCTACCAATTCAAAGGTATAAGCTGAAAGAGAGGAGGTTTATATTGGATATGAGGAAGAAATTCTCCCCTGTGAGAGTGATGAGACCCTGGCACAGGTTGCCCAGAGAAGCTGTGGCTGCCCCATCCCTGGAAGTGTCCAAGGCCAGGTTGGATGGGGCTTGGAGCAACCTGGGCTAGTGGAAGGTGTCCCTGCCCATGGCAGGGGGTGGAACAAGATGAGCTTTAATGTCCTTCCAACCCAAACCCTTCTGTGATTCTGTGAATTTGAGCTTTGCTGTTAAGTGGTTCAGAAAGTCAAAGTCATACCCAGGCAAGTCCAAACCTTTTGAGTGCAGGATCATCAGGGCTGGGAGTTCAGGTTGCCAGACACCCCCTTGGCTGCACTAGTTCCTTCCATTAAAGTAGCTAAAACCCATCTCTAAATCCAGTTAACATTGTGAGCCACCAGGTGCATGACCCTGATGAAAAAGAACATTTCTCCAAGCTTAACAGTGCTACAATTCTACTGGATTTTGTAGCCCAGTCAGATCCTTTGGTATTTTTGAAGTTTAAATGCTTCAGGTTTTGTGGCTGTTGGTTGTTTTTTTGAAACTTTTGCTTCACAAGGGGAAATAAGAACATAAAGCAATGGGCAAGACACAAAATACATGGTTTGGCTAATCTTCTCACAAAAATGTGCCAGAACACATTGCTGGGAACACATCTGGGACAGATGGGGACCTACCTAAGCTCAGGGTGTGGACCAAATGTCTCCAGGAAAGCAGTTGTCCATTTGCATTGAGAACAATGACTATTTCTGTGGCAGTATTCACCCAACTTTCTCCAGGTTATTTAGACCATAAAGAGATAGTAGAATAGAGAATAAAAAACCTCAGCAAGTGGAACTGTAGTAGCCTGGAACCAGCCTTATCAACTTGTGTGCTCCAGCACCACTGCCAGGACAAATCTGTAGCACACCAGGGACAGCAGGTGAAGCTGGAATGTCACTACAATCTGGTGCACAATCCTTGCATGCAAACTAGCTACAGGAACTCGTGTCTGAAGTCACAGCTCCAAAAGTATCCCATGATTTGACAGTCTGTGTGAATTCCAAGAAGTGTGAAAGAGCATTGATTTTCCATTTGCAGGAGCTGGATTTAGTCAGCTCTGTTTAGGAAATCTTGGTGGAAAACACTGGGAGTTGAAGTGCCATCCCTGAACTGACTGCTTTCACTCAGGGTAACTGTGCTTTAATTTTTTTTTTCCCAATTTCATTATCTATCTCTTAACTGCAAGCACTGTGTCGAATTTATGAGGCTGAGCAGAACTGTGCTTGAGAGCAGTCCCCACCTCAGACCTCACCTAACTAAGAACAGTTGCTAAGAGGAGGGAAAACACCCTTTTGATTGCAGTGGGGGCTGTGGGGAAGCTGCTGGGCAGAGGGAGAAGGCTGGGAAGGAAACACGTGGAAGATGATATGGCTGTGAGAAAGAGATTCCCATTCCCTGCTCACATTCGGATTTGCAATCATATCTCCCTTTATTCGTAGGAAGCTAAAGAGCTACACACCCTGTTATAAATATGGACATGGAACTCCCAGTGACATTGCATCAGATGACATTTGTCAACAGAAATAGGAGCCTTTCCTAAGGACAAGGGAAGCTTGCAGTTGTTGCAGATGGGAAAGACAACACTGAGCATGGGAGAGGTGAGCTGTCCTGCCACCACACTACAGTGCTGTTTTTAGGAGGGTCATTCCTAGCATTCTGACTCCCCCCTCTGTTAAGTCAGTTCTGTTATCAAGGAAGAAAAATATATGCCAACTTCTTTTTTCTTTTGTTTGTTCTGGCTCTTGCACTGCCATGCCAGTGCCTGTCCCGGGTTAAACACGCTGCTCCTCCCTGCCCAGCAATGCTCTTTGTTGCCACCTTTTCACAGGCTGCTGGCACTGGTGCCAATGACACCAATGTAATCACACTCCAAACACAGCCAGGGCAACTCTCAGACACCCCTACCCAGTGTCCAAACACCCAAACTGCCCCCAGCTCTGGGAACAGGCGGGTTGGCAGCAGCCTTGTGCCAACAGCAGTAGGAGGGAAACACCCTCAAAGCCATCAGAGAGTGTCCAAAGGAGGGAACAGAGATGGGGAAGGGCCTTGATTTGAAGCCGTGGGAGGACACTGAGGGCACTTGGTGTGTTCAGCTGGAGCAGAGGAGACTGAGGGGAGACCTCAGTGCAGTTCCAACTGCCTGGGCAGGGGCAGAGGAGGGGCAGGGACTGAGCTCTGCTCGGGGGGGACCAGGGACAGCAGCCAGGGAATGGCTGGAGCTGTGTCAGGGCAGGCTCAGGTTGGATCTCAGCCAAAGGTTCTTCCCCCAGAGGCTGGTTGGGCACTGCCCAGGCTCCCCAGGGCAGTGGGCACAGCCCCAAGGCTGCCAGAGCTCCAGGAGGGTTTGGATGATCCTCTGGGGCACAGGGGGTGACTCTTGGGGATGGGCCTGTGCAGGGCCAGGGTTGGACTGGATGATCCTTGTGGGTCCCTTCCAACTCAGCACATTCTGGGATTCTGTGATTTGCTCTGGTAGCCCAGGGAAGGAGGAGTGAAGCCAACACCAGCTCAGTCCCACTGGAGCAAGGTCTGGAGAACCACAGGGCCATGTTGGACTTAGACACAAAACTGCCTCTCACAGTCCAGCCCAGGACATTTTCTGTAGGGAAGTGGGTCAAAAGAGCAAACCAGGGGGTGGATCCAGCTGGCTCACACTCACTCCTGGCTCTGTGACTGATTTTGAACATGGCTTAAGGGATGGTTTGCTGCCCTTCAGCCTCTCTCTCTCTAAGCTGGGTATGGTGATATCCAGAGCTGAGGGGTGTAGCTTCATAATCTGCACTGGAATTTCCACAAAAGGGCCATTAGTACGTCAGCTCCAATATTCCACTTACGTCTGGTTGCAAAGGGAGAGATGGAAAAAATCAAAAAAGTGCTAATCAAGTGCTAATCTTGCTGCTAATTATTTTATCTGCTTACATTTGGAATTTCTGTATATGTTTCTCTTATTTTCCTTCTCTAAATGGGAGTAAAATGTACAAAAGGGCAGGTATTTCCTCCTTTCTGGTCCTACTCCACCTATTTATTGGGCCATACTACATGCCTGGGAGTTTCATAATGGGAATTGGAAATGGAATTAAAGAAAAGGAAATTGCTACAGATGAAGCAATTTCCTGGGTGTAAACAGGGGTTGTAATTTTGAAGAACAGATTAACACGCAAACATATTTTGTTCTGTCAAACAAGTGTGATGATTTCTTGTTAGATACTATTTAGCTGAGAACACTCACAAATAACCTCATTATGATTGCTGGTGACATAAAAGACCAAGGGCTGAAGTCCTAATTTGGGCAAAACTCCAGAACTTCAGTGATACTTTTGTCTAAGTAATCACATCAGGGTCTGGTTTTGGCAGGTTCCAACCTAATGGATAATACACCCTGCACTAACTTTTCAAAAATTTGGTAAATTGCTTTACAAACACAAATTGGGACTGGAGGAGCTAAATCCCATGGAATTCCATCAGGAGTAAAACTTTGTGTACTGTTTTATGACACTATTTAGACACCCGAGTGTCTGCAGCAAGTATTTCCCAGGATCTCAAATGCAGACCTCAATAAGCACTGGGCACTTCCCTCATCCAGCTGCTGTCAAAGTCCCTCTCTGGCTGCATCATCTTTTCAGGCAGACTGTGGTCCTTAGGCACCATCTACCTGCAGCAGTGCCCTCCAGGAGCTCCAGTCCCCATGGGGGCTTCAGAAAGCACTGGGTGAGTGTCAGGCCAGACGTGCCATTCATTGTGTCTCCAGTTACCCAAATCCCTTTGAGAACCCATCCCCAGTTAGAAGAGAATCACAAACTGGTTTGGGTTGGAAGGGAACCTTAAAGCTCATCTCTTCCCACCCCCTGCCATGGGCAGGGACATCTTCCACCAGCCCAGGGTGCTCCAAGCCCCATCCAACCTGGCCTTGGACACTTCCAGGGATCCAGGGGCAGCCACAGCTTCTCTGGGCAACCTTGTTTCAGAAATATCAGTTTGACCTTCTAGTCATTTAAGCTTCTTTAATAATTTCCCTCCTCTTTCTTTTGTCATTGAGGATTGGACATTGAGAGTTGGTTTTCATCTCTGTGAGTGGCTTTGAATGCAGAAGATTCAGTTAATTTACCAGAACAAAAGAGACAGCTTCAAGTTGCTGGATGAATTGATTTTTTCCGAACACCTTGGTAGATAACCCTACTGACCAGCCTGCAGTAGGCAGATATGTTGATAGTTACATTGGTTTGAAGAGTTAGGGATAATTTTAGTCTTCTGTGAAGTCCACTTAACTTACCTGCCTGCCATGAAGAATGAATTTGGTGTTTATTTTTTGCCTATTACACAACTGAAAAGAGTGAGAGTATCACATCTGCAAACACTGGCTCCTGCCAGCATGCATAAATACTTTTTTTTTTTTTTAAACCCTTTGAAGGCTTTGGATCCAATTTAAAGATTTTAAATTTCATTTTAGGCTTCGGTCTTCCAAGTGTGGCCCGGAGAACATGTCCACCACACAGGCAGAAAACATCAGAGAACACACCCAGTGCAACATGGGAAATGTATCCTCCACCACAGACTGATGGATCACCAAGGCAGAACATTTGGTTAGCTGTCTGTCATAGCAGGAAAAGTAAATCCTGGATGTACTAGAGGTAAGAAAATCATTCATGCAAGGATAATCAACTTTTGGAAATCATTCCCAGCTGCTATAACTGAGCACAATGCACCGGCAATTAGTTGTGCATCGTTGCTTTTAAATTGCACAAAGCTGACTGTAGTGGGGGTGGTGAACATTTGTTAAACTGGGTTTATATGAAATAAGAGATCACCTGGAGGAGGAATATTACTGGAATTTACATTTCAGGTCATATCTGGGAATTTACATTTCAGTTGTAGGATGTCTCCTCTTGGCTTTCACAACGAATGATGTCATAGATCAAAGATACTGGGTATCTTAGAAAGCCCTGCTGAAGACACAATGAATAATTCAACATTTGCAGACCAGCTCCTACTCTTATTTGTACTGGGATTAATAAGAAGTTATTCCATTGAAACCAAAGGAAAGTTTTGTTCCAGTGTGAGGGATTTGAGAATGAGGGAAACCGAGTATGTCCAGGGCTTTACTGCCTTCTCAGGGGGTGTCAGACCAGATTCAGCCCAGCCAGGTCAAATGGAACACCTGGAATTAAGGCTGTGTCCTCCACGGAGAGAGTGGCACTTGGAGAGGGAAGAGGACTGCAAACCACACGCAGGATCAAGGTAGCTAAACTCCAGCTCAAGGTTCTCCTTGAAACATTTCATGGCAGACCAGATGAATTCATCACACACAGGAAGGACAATGAAATCCCAGATCTGAACAGCAGCAGAGAGCCTGGGTCTGGCTGAAGCATAAAGGAGAGCACTGCTCTTTTTTGTGAACATTTTGCAACAGCAAGAGGAAAGAAGCCTGGGAGTGTCTTGTGATAGGTTTCTGCTTACCAAAAATGCAGAGACACAACCAAGGAAATCCATGATGGAGTAGGGATTAAAGGCCCACTTGCAGTCTCATCCAGCATCTCCAAAGAGTGTACACAACCTCCATGCTCGGATGCACATACCAGTCTTCACTGCCAAACCCCTGAACCACGGTGTTCTCCTACTCCATTTGGCTTCATTCCCATAGGAAGGTTTCCAGTCATTGCCCTTTCCATGCTTTCCAGTCAGATTTGCCTCATGAGTTTACTAAAGAAGGGACAAAAGACCCAGCAGGCCTCTGGATGAAAAGCCTGTCCAGGAAGGTGTTTGTTAGGTAGGAATTAACCATCCTCTAACATCAGAAGTCCAGTTACTCATTTTGCACAGGGCTAGACCAATTTTTTGTTAGCTTTTTTTAAGGAGGGACTCACAGGTGACTCCTTGTGTTTGTATGGACACAGTCATGTGCAAATACTAAATAATTCCATCATTCCAGCCAGGGTTTGTGTACATTTTACATGGAGAATCCTGCATTACTAAAGGAAGCATACACAGAGGTCAATGCTGTCATTTTGGACAACACATTGAGGCATGATAGGCCAAAGTGCCTCAATTATTTTCTATTGTAAAACTGGAAGTATCATGGAAATATGTTTACACGAGTTAAATAAACACAGGTATTACAGGTTACAACCTGTAATACAACTCAAAAGCAAAGTAATGATAATCATTGCCTTTTTTTTCAACTAAGTCAAAACATGGACAAAATTATTAGAAATGTGAAATGACAGTGTTTGTGTTTAAACATCTTCAACATTTGGATATCTGATTCCAGTGATATGAATAAGAGCACCAACTACAGCAGGCAAGAATCTGAGGTAATTCACACCCAATGGCCAAAATTAACTCTGAGTAGGAAATGATTATAAGAGAATAATCCTCAAACACAGCAAAATAGGGAAGCCTGAGGAAGAGCAGCTCTTTCCACATGACCAGCAAAGAATGAAAAATAGCATGTCATGCAGAACTTGGAATACAGTAGGAAGATTTCTTTTCTGGAGACTCTGTTTTCTGGCCTTTTTTCTCCCTGATAAACAGAGCAGCTCACCAAAAACAAACAAACAAAAAAAAACCAAAACAAAAACCAACCAACCAACTGAAAAAATTCAAATTAAGTCTATCACAAATTCTCAGCTACAACACACCATTGTGGGCAGCATTACTGGTAGTTCCTGGGTGCACACAGGCTCAAAAGGTGCTTTATGTTATATTTCCTGCTCTGGTGCTGTGCCCTGACAGTGTGCCGTGGCAATAAACTTCTAGTGGAGCTTAAAAAAGAAGTAACTGATCTCCTTATAAAAATATGAAGTTTGATGCAAAACCAGCTCCTATTCAACAGCTCAGATAGAACAAATAAAGCACATGACTACTCTCCCAGCCTCAGATGATTTGTTTCTCGAGGCTTATTCCTCTACATTGATCTCTCTGTAACATCCCTTTTACAGGCCCCTCTTCTTGTCTTTGCTTCTTCCATCCTACTGCTCGTCCTGGAGACAACCTCCCCAGGCTTGAAGCCTCAGATGAGTTCTGACTTTTCACTTAAACCCTTCCTTCGAGCATCTTTTTCCTACAGTTCTCTAAGAATGCTTTGCTGTAGCTCCTGTGAACACACTGAAACAATTCTCACCCTTGGTCTGCTCTTTTCTATGTTGCTTGTAAGAATGACTTACTCCTTTTCGTAGGAAATCTGTCAGCAGTCTCTGTATCCCTTTATGCTGCTGTGCAGGAGTTATTTCACTGACACTGAACAAGTGAGAAATATCTCTGGGTAAGTTAACAGAAAAGCCCCAAATTACAGCAGGCCATTTAGTAAAAGCAATTGTAAGGAGCAATAAATACCATTGTCCCTAACAATTAGAACATACACACTACCCTGCACCAGCCTGGCAGTTCAAAAGCCAGCTAAGAACTACCTCAGCAGGCTGCTGTGCTTTGAATAATTAGTTTTATAAGAGAACATTGATCAAAGGCATTGGTAGCAAGTGTAGTGAAGTGTTCACCATGTGCAAAGTCACTGGAAAATTGCTCAGACCTGAACTCAGCCAAAATCAGGTAAACCATAAATAATCATGGTTAAAGATGAGCTGTCGGCTCTGAACAAAGGAATTCCACAGACAGGGAAGCATGGCCAGTCCCAGCAGCAATGGGGGTTTTTGAGCACCCTGGTGGGACTTCAGGATCCAAGGAGTGGCTCAGCTGGACCATGTGTGCTGCCCCTCTTGGCTGCAGGGACTGCTGGATGTGCTGTGGCAAACAGAGTCCCTGGTGCTGCTTCTCCCCACAGCAAAATGACCTCCAAGGAAGGGAGGGCAGGTCAGCCCCGTGCAGGATGTTCTGGGCCACAAGAAACCTGCAATGACAGAAATGCAAAGATTCCTGATATCTAATTTAATGAACAGACAGTGAAATACTGTGGGGAAAACTTCATGTTTTGCTGGGAAGAGAAAAAACTGCTCTGTCTTTCTGGAAGAACCTCATCCAGCTGAAACACAGGGCAAGGGCTCATCTTTTGTTCAGCTTTCTGCAGAAACTGAAGTTTAGTAAACAGTTGTCTGTAATTTTTTTTTTTTTTTTTGCACATTTATAACCAGATAATGAAACATTTCCCTAATGTGAGTGAAAACATTAATATTTCTCCCATGAAATATGTATTTGTGAAAAAGCTGGCACAATAAGCCTCTGAGTTCTCCAGAAATGTTGGCAAAAGCTCCACTGAGGACAACTGGTGACACTGGTTCATGCTCTGCAGACACATTTGCTGAGGGAACAGACTGGAAGCACTGACACATCCAAGTGAGCACCTGTCAGAGTCAGATTTTTGGGTCTCACTAAAATAAAGAGATTGCATCCCCCCCAACCTTACAGTCACTCTGAAATCCTTTGCAGTCCTGGATAGTTTTAACCTTCTGAAACAGTTTACTTAATTACATGTAGTAGTTTATAACCAATATTTCTTGTACTCCTAATTAGATAGAGATAACTTGTATTCCAAGTGCATGACACATTTTTCCCAATATAGAAATAAACTAAAAATTTCAAGTAATTCAACATGCACCTGCTGAAGTATATTCATTCCTTACTCCTTCTTTTGGGGGACAGGGAGGGAACCACCTCCAAAATGTTCTCTACCAAATGCTCATTGTAGTGATATAATCAATGAGAGTAAATTAAGAAGGAAAAACTAGATGCTGCTTGAATTAGTTTCTAGTCCTTTGAAACAGTTAAAGCTCCTTCCTGCACTGGAGCACAGGCCAGCATGAGTCCTCTTGCTCTTTTGATGCCACCATCAGTGTATTGACTAGTATTTGTCACTAAGAAAAACTTACACTTTCTCATTCCCTGTTGAAGTTCACATTTGAGATAAAACTCCAAGGAACTGAATTTGACCTTGAACCGATTCCAAAAATTTGGCTTGTGCACTTCCAGTTGAAAGAAAAATCAGGGATCCTGGCTCAAGGGTGAAATGGAAGCCTTGTTTGAACTACAAAATTAGTGCAGTTTGAGAAAAATGACTGTAGAGTACAGGAACATAAATTACAGGTAACCCATGAAAACAATGATGGTTTTTTTAAAAATAAAATCACTTTCCGTTAAAAGTCAATTATTTTGCTAGAAGGTCAAACATATTTTCAGTAATAACACTGTTCACTAGTAGACCATGAAGACCTGTACACGTCTGAAATATGTAGATCTTTTAATATGCACAACAGAAACTGGCTGTTGGAACAGTGTCAAAGAGTCTCTGCAGAATTACAATGCAAGTCGGACCACATGAAGTAATCAAAGTCTCAGCTTATTAAAATGTGTTATTTATGGCTTACAGAAAATATTTCTTCTCTGTGAAAGAGAAACGAGTTAAGAATTAACCCTTTTAATATTAAAGAGGTCCCTTTTTTTCATTAGACACACAAATAGTGAGTTTTATTCATGAGGCAGGTAAAACAGAGATGCCAAGTCTCCCACGTTATCATCCACTGGATTCATTCTCTAGCTCATAAATCTTCTGATTCACAGTCTTCCTACAGACTCCTGCTGCCTTGCCCTGCTGGCTGGGCTTGCTGATGGTGTCTGCAAGGCTTGCCTTGGCTGCTGGCACCGTGTGGCACTGCCCCACAGCCACTGCTGAGCAAACAGGGCTTGGAAGGGCTGCTTTAAAATGGTTAATGGTTGTCTCAGACCAATAGTTGTCAAGATATGTTGTCAAAAGAGAGATAAAACAGGTTGGGTCCTCCGGGACCAATCTAGTCAGCATGAACACTTACTTGTCTTGTAAAATAAAAGCTTTGGCAACCTTTTTTTTTTTCTAATTTATTTTAGGGTTTAGTCTCTCTATTCATGTTATATCTTAGCCAAAAAATTTAAGGACGAGCATAACACTCCCCACCTATGGCGTTCCCTCTGTTTGGGCAGATGCAAACCCAGCAATAATGGGTTTGTAAAGCTTGGATTCAGCTCATCTGACTTGAAACACATGGCCAAACTGTGTCCCCACAGCAGCCAACCCCTCCAGCCTGGAGGCAGGATTGGGCTTCCCAAATACACCCCTTGGTCTGCCATGGCTGCTTGAGCAACAGAAACGGGAGAAATTGGGCCAAAAGTCAGCCCTGGCTTGGTGTGGCTCTGCTGACATGGACTCTGATCCTGGAGAGAGCCTCAGGAGGTGGCACCACTGCGTGGCAAAAGTGCCTCATTCAGGGAGAATGTATCCCTCTCACATATGGATACACTCCCACCTTCTTTATTTCAGTTTGGATGTATGAAAGATTCTGATGTGGAACATTAATGTTTTATGTGTGTATTTTTGCCCTTTCCCTCTTATTCCAAATTTGCAGCTAAAGTTGAAAAAAATACTCTTTTACATATAGGGAAGTGGGAAAAAAATCGTATTTTGGTTTAAACATAATTCACAGGGTTGATGATTTCCTAGAGCTTGCTAGTTAGGATCCCTTGGCTCAATGTCTCTTGAATAGCCCAGGTGACAACCAGGTGACAATTGCATTAATGTGAACAGCAAGTCCTATGTCAGTCAGAACAAATGTAGAAGATGCAGGAGACACTAAACACACTGCTGTCAAAGGAATAATCCTGAACAAGTCTTGATGTAAATATTAACTTGCTATCACAGAATCATCACAGAATTCTGGAATGGTTTGGGTTGGAAGGACATTAAAGCCCATCCAGTGCCACCCCCTGCCATGGGCAGGGACACCTTCCACTAGCCCAGGTTGCTCCAAGTCCCATCCAGTCTGGCCTTGGGCACTTCCAGGGATGGGGAATCCATCCAATAAGATGGCAGTGTTAAACAATTTTTCTGTTCTTTCCCAGGAAAAGGGAAAGGCTGGTTTCAGGCAGAGGAAAAACGACACATCGAGAGGCTTTACCAGCCTTAGCTCAGCAATGTCAAACCTGGCACCCCCAGTGTTCTGAGCAAACAAGACTCTTAGCACCTGGCCACAGTTGTGCATCACTTTAAAAAGAGTCAGATTTCTTAAATTTCTTATTCAACTAGTGTGTTTATAATTAAGGATTACATAAAAGATACAATTAGCCCAAGAAATAGCCTTGCTCTGCTGATGGTTTGTTAGAATACAGGAAAATGCCTTTAACACGTAGCAGTTACTTGCACTGCATCTGTTCAGGGAGGGTTTGGTGGGCTTTTTAAAGTCACGATATTGAAATGATGGTGGGTTTAACACTTTCCAAATGCTTTTAAGTCTGAATAGTTCAGACCTGAAGTAAGTCTTCCCTTAGGGATTTAATGTATTTAATTATCTCTGAAGTTTTATCCATCATAATAGCTAAGTGAAATCATTGCTCTTGTATAGAACAAAGGGAAGCCAAACATATAAATCAATATTTGATTTTTTAAAGTTATTTACTGGAAGAAAATGTGACAGACACTGAAACAGTGAAAGAATTCCCAATAATTATTTTTTTAAAAATTAACAAAAGGGTATTTTAAAACAACAAAATTCAAGACTAATTACCCAGAGAGATGGAAATGTCCTCACTAGTGTGGTGGGAGAGACAGAAAGATGAACAAAGAAGACTTTTAATTGCTGTTGTATTAATTCCAACTACAGGGTCAGGTAAGACCTGACTGGTCACTGCTTATATAAAAGTGATCTTGAACCTGCCTCAAGTTCCAAAAGACCTTCACAAAAGCCCAGGGTAGCAAAATCATTTTGTGAGTGTTGCTCCACTAGGAACTTCATACTGGTTTTCTTTGTGGTTGCCTCCTAATGCAGTCTGTGGGGCTGGGAAAGGGCACAGGGGACATCAATTGTTTTTCAGTTCTATCCTTCAGCAAATCACAGAATTCCTTCGCCATATGTACAAAACTGTGGATCCCAAAGCAATCAGAGCCTGAAACTGCATTTAGATTAGTTCCTGCCTTTTTGGGGGGATTTTTCTAATGATTTTTCCCTGTCAGTGTAGAGGAAAAAAGGCTGCAGGAAAAGATCAAATGACCAGTCCTTCTCCAGAACTTGAATGTGGTCTGGAGCCACCCCTGTGTGGCCCATTCCTGTGCTGTCTTCTTCCTGCTCTCCTGCCTAACCCTCCGGTCTCTCTCCACACAGAGATCTCTCTCCCAGAAGACCTTTCTGCATTTTCTGCTTCTCCAGTAACACATGTCCACGTGGTGCAAAGCTCATGTAGACCCAGGCTCTCATTCTCCACGGCCTTTGGGGCCTGAACGTCGTGAAACTGTGATCACAGGATCCCAGAATGTGCTGAGCTGGAAGGGACCCACAAGGATCATCCAGTCCAACCCCTGGCCCTGCACAGGCCCATCCCCAAGAGTCACCCCCTGTGCCCCAGAGGATCAGCCAAACCCTCCTGGAGCTCTGGCAGCCTTGGGGCTGTGCCCACTGCCCTGGGGAGCCTGGGCAGTGCCCAACCAGCCTCTGGGGGAAGAACCTTTTGCTGAGATCCAACCTGAGCCTGCCCTGGCACAGCTCCAGCCATTCCCTGGCTGCTGTCCCTGGTCCCCCCAGAGCAGAGATTGGAGCTGCCCATCCTCTGCCCCTGCCCAGGAATTGGAACTGCACTGAGGTCTCTGTGTGTGTAACCCACCTCTATTTCAAAAGACAAACTCTGGGGTGCCTCCTGTTCCCCCTCTGCCACAGCCTGTGTGTCCCCATCCTTCTCTCCACCTTGGGAGACTCCTCGTGCCCCCCTGACCTCGGGCTGGCCTGACAGAGCCCGTCACCCCCTGACAGAGCCCATCACCCCCTGACAGAGCCCATCACCCCCTGACACAGCCCCTCACCCCCTGACAGAGCCCCCCACCCCCTGACACAGCCCCCCACCCCCTGACACAGCAGATAAGATCAAGGGGTAGAGGGCTGGGTGTGCTGAGCTGTAACTCTGTAATTTGGCCACCTCTGCCTCATGTCCACACACCGTGTGGGGATGGCTCAATCCAGCCACTGTGGGTTTTGCCTTCCAATTTAGCACATAAATATCACATCTCATTAAACTGCACACCACTACATCCACAACTTCTGTAACATTCAAATGTAAATCCACGTGGTATTTAGAGGATTGCATAAAGGTTGCAGAACACATCAATTTACTTATTATTATAACCCTAAACTTTGTTTTACATTACATATATTTCCTATCATATTATTAAATATGCAATCTACGGGGGATATGATTTGAATCATTTCCCAACCAGGTATTTAAAAAAAAAAAAGGATTAATTCTCGAGTCCATTAATCAATGCTTTGCCTCTTGGCATCCTTCCCTCATTCCCCCCACGGGGTGGTGGTGCTTGGAGCTGGCTGTCACTGCCAGCCATGCTGCCACTGCAGCCCAGAGCTGGGAAAGGGCAGGGGAGGGATTAGAGCAGCATTACTGTGCTCACACACCATCAGTGGAGGCAATATTGGCATAAAAGTGGAGAATGAGGACCCAAATGCTGCCTAAATCCACCATCCCTCCTGCAATACCTGGAATTCATGTGTTCTCCCTCCAGGATCTGAGACACTGTAAGATTAGCGGGGCCCCACCCTGCTCAGAGAGACAAAGGCAATGCCACTCCTCTGATAAGGAAATTCAAAGCATTTCCTTGGATTTATCTACTCCCAGTGTTTCCTGGCCCAAGCAATTTTTGCCCATGTAGGGTATGATCTGACTCTCATCTCCTGTGCTATCACAAAAGATACAATGGCAAAAGCATTACCCCACAAATTCAATATGGAGAGATTTGATGGCAATCAGCAATCAGTATTTAATTCTGCTGGATATGCCTATTGCTGACAACAGTGCAGTAATAACTTTACAAGAGGAGATTCATATAGAATCCCAATTCACAAACAAAAAAAAAATTGAAGCACATGGAGGAAAACAACTTGCTCACCTTCCCAAGGGGAACCAGGACTCCTCAGGGAATAGAATCCAAGAGTCCACATGTTAGAGGTCCTGCATTTGGTAAACATCCTGGTCAGAAACACATGGTAACCAGGACCCATTCCAGTTCTGCTCTGGGGATCAGGTATAACCAGCTCTGCAGCCTGATTGGTATTTTCCTCATTTACTGGGAAGATGAGGTGAAGGACCACAAAACTGAGCCACATCGTGGAGGATTAATTCCGCATGAAAGCTGGAAGAAGCAGAAACACAAGCACAAAGTGATCAAGAAACAGGAGGTTCTGTACATTTACCACCAACACCTGGAGAGATGTTCAACTGAAGTAAAATAAATGATCCCAACCAGAGTGTTAGAAAGTGAGTTTCTGGGCCATTTTGGTGTTCTGTTTAA
The DNA here is from genome assembly GCF_025592945.1 of Manacus candei. NCBI lineage: Eukaryota > Metazoa > Chordata > Aves > Passeriformes > Pipridae > Manacus > Manacus candei. The sequence continues at coordinate 3,112,100 of NW_026138084.1, forward strand.
AGTAACCCTGCAGCACTTAGATACCAATCACATCACCACCACAAAGCTACAAACAGGAAAGGAGCTTCAGTCCAACACCCAGGTTTCTTTAATCCTTTTTCCTTTCAGGCAAATTCCAGCCTATTCCCACCTGCCTGCTGTACCCTTGCTGATCAGTTATCCTGTTGAACTGAAAATGAACCTGCTGCAAAGGGTTAAGGTGGCTGCACTGTCACAGAGGCAATTGCAGGAAAACAAGATGTATAAAAGCCTCCCAAGAAGAGACAGCAGTAGGAAGAATACCAATGTCCAGCTTCGAAGGTGTCTGGTTGGGGTTTTTTTTCATTAAGTAAAAAGATTATAACCTAATGAAGTGAAAATATGGTAGTTTTTGAAAGGATTCAGGTGTTACTTTCCAGAGGCTACTTCTTTAACAAGCCCTAAAATGATCAAGAAGGGTGCCCTGGGTGCAAAACCTGCCTGAGGCATCAACTTATTGATTTAGATCATTTAGGGCAAAACAATGCTGACCACACAAAAAATACACCTGTTCTTTGGTTTAATAAGAGCCTTAAAATGTGAGATGCTTTGGCTCATGCCCTCAGAGGACATCAAGGACACCAGGAGAGGTAAAGTTTCCCAAGTGGAATTTTGTCTGTCCCAACACTGAACTGTACAGCCCAAACTCCTGGGGGGTCATTCTCTACTTGGCAGCTTTGGCAAGAATGTCAGTAAAGAGGCCATTTAAAAATCACAGTAATGGTTAAATTAGGACATCTGAGCTCTGCAAACAGCATCCAGAAGGACCTCCCTTACAGAACTCACTAAACTTCCTTTAAAACTCAAAACCTGGTTGTCTCTACCAACCTGGAGTCATTTTGAATTGCTGTTTTCTTTTACACGTGTCCTGTTTGTCTGCCTGGACATACAGGTTAGGAGGCTGCATAACTAACTCTGCGTGTTGCACTTTGTATTCAGGCTCTCTCCTCTGATTTACATTTCCAGAAGAAGATGAGTTTCTAATTTTGCCACAGCGCTTGGTTTTCAAGAATTCTGTCCCTGAAATTCGTGAGGATTATCTTGATCTGGAAAAGGTTCCCCCTTCCTTCATTCCTCCCTGGGGCACGTGCTGACAAGTCCTGGTATTTGCTGAATGTCAGAGGAGAGCTGGGAGCAGCAGGCTGAGGCACTGACACACAGGGAGGTGTTCTCTGCTAGGCCAGGCTGCCAGCCTAGACCAGCTCTCCTAAACTGGAGAGGCTGGCAACAGAAAATGTTAACACTCGTGATCTCATGGGGAACCCAACCAACCCTTTCACAGCCACTGCCCTGGAGAGAAACCCAAAAGGTCTTTTCAACAGGTATGACTCATGGGCTGCTTTTGTGGGATGGACAACCCCTCACCCTTGCCCAAAAGCTCATCAGATAGGCTGAAAAGGGCCCTCTCTCTATAAATACAGGTGTACATCTAAACACACACATGGACCACTGATTGCCTTCAGGATATCAAATCTGGAGGGTCGAAAATACGGAAATGAATCCTCAAACTTTTTGCTGCACTAAGGGAATTTCTGTAGCTATTTTTTTTAATAAACAGATATGAATTATTACATCCAAAAACTAATTCATGTTTAAAATAGAAAATAGTACGTTCTGTAGTACAATATGATTTGACAAAGCCATTAAAGACCTGTATAATTCAAATTATTGAACTGACATTTCTGGACAGCAGTTTTTAAGAGGTGGTTTCAGGAGTTCTGGTGTTCAGTGGCAACATCACAGCTGAGATCAGACTCCTTTAGACAGGAAATTAAACTGCCCAGTCAGTCAGAAATTATACTTTAAAAATCTACTGGATTTTAATTATAGTCCACATGCTTCCCATTTGAAAGATGGCAATTCTTAGACTATAAGAGTTAAATATAAGTAACTGGCAAACTCAAATAATGGGCCAGTGGGGATCATCAAGAATTAAGTAAAACATGTACATGTAAATCAAGTAAAATGGGGTCTTACAAGAAGGCTGGGAAGGGACTTTGGCCAAGGGGCAATGTCTTTCAGCTGAAAGAGAGCAAGTTTAGATTTGATATGGGGATAAAGTTCTTCCCTGTGAGGGTGAGGAGGCCCTGGCAGAGGTTGCCCAGAGCAGCTGTGGCTGCCCCATCCCTGGAAGTGTCCAAGGCCAGGTTGGACAGGGCTTGGAGCAACCAGGGCTGGTGGAAGGTGTCCCTGCCCAGGGCAGAGGGTGGCACTGGGTGGGCTTTAAGGTTCCCTTCCAACCCAAACCATTCTGGGATTCTGTGATTTCTTTCATTTTCTTTACAAAGGCCAGGATGAGCAGTTTGCTTAGTGTTGAGTTCAAACAAAAGTTGTTCTAGTGAAAGGACATCTGATCATTTACTTATTAAATTAGCAAGTTAAAAGCCTCCAGAAGCCTCAGAGAATGCTCTTGGATTCATCATCATACTTCGTTGAAGAACATCCTCCTCTCAACAAAGCAGTCTGGGAACTTCCTAGAATCAGACCCTCTGGAGACATGGAATACTTCCTCATTTTGGCTGCAACTAAATACAGTGCTGGAATGGTTTTCCAAAGAAACAATTTTTTTAAATTTTTCACTGAACCAACATATAAATAACCAAAAGAGTTAATGTAATCCTAAAGCCTAATCCAGACAGCCCTGAAGGGAGGGGCAGTCTTTACTGATTTGATTACACCCCCAGTGATGTTGGACAGCACTCAGGGGGCTGTGCACTGGTTCTGAGGGCTTGGCCCAGACAGACCTGTCACCGTGTGTGCTTGTTTCAAATTGGTATTTTTTTTCCAAGAAAGAACATACCAATTCTTCACTGGGTCATTGCATCAGCAATCAATCAATCAGAGACACTTTCATTTGCAGGTGGCAGCAGCTACATCTCTAACCTGGGTGATGTGGCCAAAATTATTGTTCCATCTGTGCTGAAAGTGAGGCATTGAGGTCAAGGGGTTGTGCAGCAGACTTGAGTCACCCTCTGAGCTCTGCTGAACCGGAATTTGGCATCTCCATTTCACACAATGTAGTGCTCTTCCCAGAGGGACTGAGCTCCTGCAGAAATAGGGGGTTTGAACATACTTTACACTTGCTAAAGTACAATAAATGCCCCAGTAGTAAAAAGGCACTAATTCTGCTCAAGTGCCAATTCTGCTCATGGAATTTACACTTTGATCGTGACCTAACTTTGAGTTTCCCAGTTTGAAGAAGCCATCAGATAACTGTGGCTTTTTAAGGTATTAAGATCTCTTATCTCCACCTGATTTGATACAGACTCCCTTTCAGTGGGCACTGAGGACACTCAGCATCCTCTCCAGATTCATTTGGTGTCTTAAAAAGTCCAGCAGATGTTGTTCAGATTCTCGTGCTTCAGCAGAGCAGCAAACAGCCCCTTCTGGAGGTGAAGGGCAGCAGTATGGGTTGACAATGACACTGAAAGGTGATCCAAAGCTTTCACTTCCCCCCCCTCCACATGTGTCTGAACCATGTTTCATTTTCCTCAGGGCCAAAGAGCTTTCATTTCCAGTGCCACATTTGCACAGGAGACCCAGGGATTTCCTCCATAACAGAGATCCTGGCACTGGAGCTGCAGCTCCCACACTGCTGCTATATTTGTCTGGAACAAGCACAGGCAGAGCACAGAGACAACAAGCTGTGATAATAGAACATTATGAATGTGCAATAACAGCTTCCAAGTATTTGGAAATATTGTCCTACAGCATCTCAGCAACTGTGCCAGAAATCACAGCTTTGTGGACTCGTGGAATTGATCCTCCATATCAAAGTCTGCAGTGTCATGGACACCTCAGTAAAGGGGGGCAGAGAAAATTAAGCTATTTACTCAGAGAAATCGTAATTATTATCAGGGAACAGCACTGTGAGACTTAAAGAGGAACAGCATGGGCCTCCTGGCAGCACAGACACAGAGAAAGCAGTTCCATAAACAGAAGGAGAGCACTTGGGCACACGAGTATTTCTCTAGACCATTAATTCAATATGTATTATTCCCTTTTTAATTACAAAACTAATAAAATAAAATCCCCAAACTACCATCATTCTGTAATAATGTTTGTTCACTATCACGGAGAAACAATGGGCTCTGGGACTGCAAAGAGTTGGTTGTTCTCTTAATTTTTCTCTGGTCAGAATAGAATAGTGTAAATTTGCTGATGCATTTTTGTGTTTGGTAGATTTCTACATTAATAAGTCACACAAGAGATTTATAATTTGATAGGACTTATCAGAATAAATGAAATAATCCACCTGCTGCGGTTGGATTGGCCCCTGATTGCTGGTTCATGGCTGTGGTCTCAAAATACAGAATTTTTCCTGCAGTTGGGGCATTCAGAACATTTTTCACCTGTTTCTCTAATAAAAATTCACCCTATGTTACTGCCTTTTTCAGGACTAGCAAAGTCCCTTACCTTTGACCAGGTATTTTTGTGAAACCTGAAGGAAGTTTGAAAGCCTTGCCATGGACCCAATGTAGCTGGAAATAAGCTCATTGTCAGAGACTGGGGGAGAATCCCATGAGTTCCTTAGAAAATAAGATGAAAAGATAAGGACTGAAGAAATGAGGAAAATTATAACAAAAAGTCCTTCTCAGCTATTAAACTTAACAGTCTACATACAGTTTAATTGCTTACTCTGTTTTCAGTTTTGAGCATATGCTGTTGTAACCATCAAGTGAAAACAGGGTTTAGGTATGCAAGATAAGTTTGTGGATAATGTGAAAGGAAAAATGTTGAGGCATACTATACCTTGAGTATTTACATTCCTGTTTTTCATAATTAACTTAATTAAAGAGTAATTATTTCACTTACAGATAGGCTTATCTCGAACATGAAACTACCTGTCTACCATAATAAAAATTGGAAAACATCAGAATTGCATTTTCTGCTGTCTTTAATAACTGTTCTGTACTTTAAATGCTGTCTTCACCACAAGGAAAACACGTGGTTATACTCACTTGATGTTCTTGGTTGGGAAGAAAGAGTCAGGTTGCTAAGAATGGAAGCAGGATTTCCATTCTGGCTGACAAAAACACGGTCACCTTACGTGAAACAAAGGACACACATCAACTGCTGCCACAGGGCCAGGTGTGAAAACTGAGAGTGGCCAACAGTAAAACGAGGACTCAGAGGCAGAAATATGTGCTCTGCCTTCTGCTACCCGTGCTGTGCTCTGTGCCTGGGGAGGGCACCCCGAGCTCCCCTGGGAGAGGGGAATGTGGAGCCAGGAGCAGCCGTGGGGGTCCTGCAGCAGAGCTGGTCATCCAGCATTTCATCACGTCCCCTCCTGGGCATCTGCCTCCACAGTGCCTTGGCAGGACACAGCCAGAGCCCCCCAGCCCCTTTGTACAGCTGTCCTGGGCTGTTTGGAGATAAACAAAACCAGGGAAGTAAGACACAGGATATGTATTTTCGCTGGGATTGACCTGTCTTCCAGCCACTTGACACCTCACCTGCACTAAGCCCCAGATCAAAGTGGGACAAAACAGTGGAACAATCTCAGGGAAGACACTGGGTCACTGAACTGCCTGGAGACCTGGCAGGAAAGTAGGTGGGACTTTAAAATAGGTCAATTCACAAACTTTAGCTCCCATATTTTAAACGCCTCCTAGAAAATAAATTAGGCAAGGTCTTATAAAGCTGCCAGAAGTCCCAGCCTGCCTTACTGCTCCCTGAGACCAAGGGAAGTGCTCACAATGGGACCAGTTTTGTCTACATGCTGGTTAAATAGGTGTTATTGCACTCATCACCTGGGGCACCTCCTAACCCCACTGATTTTCCCAGTCTAGACAAATCTTTTTTTTTTTTTTAAATAGAGGTAAAGATGAATTTATTGTTACCCAAACACTTTACTGCTTAGCTGAGCCTGAGCTTCTTTCTACTTCACTCAAAACAATGTAGGAGCAAGTGCAGAGGCTGGACTTGTGACAGATCTATACTTGCTTTCCCCAGCTGTTTATTGCCTGCTGAGGAGCTGGTGGGGCACTGCAGAGAAATATCAACAGCTTTCCCATCACTGCTGTGCACTGCAGGCCCACTGGCATCTGTTTTACACATCACAAGGGGAGACACTGCAATTGTGGCATTGAAACAAGCCAGAAAAATCTCTCATGCATCCCAGTAAATGCAGAAATCCCCCTGCAAATCCCCTGCAGGGACCAGCCTGTCCTTCCTGGGGAGTGACAACCACAGCACTGAATTAGGGGCCTAAAATGTGCTCTCTGAATGCTGAAGCACTTCACCTCTGCTGCTGCTGCTGTTCCACCACAAGCACTGTTCAGATTCGTACATCCTCTTCAAAGGCTACTCTTCCCATCAGTCATTTTCGGGTTGGGGATCAAGAACAGATGCTGGGGAAATTCATTTGTAGCAACCAACTCATTGCAGTGACAGGAACACTCCCTCATTTGTGTCATTTCATGTTGCCAGACTTGGAGAGTCCTGGGGAGGTTTTGCTGAGTGCTCTTAATCACGTCACTGCTGCTGAGCAGAACAGATTTCCTGTAAAAAACAACAACAAAGCCCACAAAAAAAACCTCCAAACAAACAAAACTCACAAAAAACTGGCCCCAACACTCCCCAAATCACTTCAACACAGCACCTTGATCTTTTTACTTATAAATAACTGGAACAAGAAGACTGAAAAATTACCAAATACATTGAGACAAGGGAGTTCCTACAGCTGTACTGGGACAGTTGCACCACAGATATGAAAAGGCTGACATTTATAGTAAGATATACAATAGTGGGTTTACTTATGCAACTACAGAAACTAATTATTTTGTCCAGCTTATGTGTTTTCCTAAAATAAAGTGAATTTCCAAACCAGGCACCAATTTTTGACTCCCCAAAGCTGTCTGTGATGCCACCATTCAGCTGAAGCCTGTGCTCATACTGCTGTCCAAGGGATGCTTCTGGGTTTTAAATTTGAGGTTGTTTCTTCTGCAGCAATAAAACCTGAGTACTCAAGGAGGCTTTTTCATCAGTCTTGTCAAAAGAATTTGCTAAATAATAAGTTTTGACTCTTATTCAAAACAATAAGACTTTTCTTCTAAATATCTGTGCCAAGATTTCACTGCTTAAGGCTTTAATCACAATGACTACAAGTGGGACTGCAGGATATTGAAAATATATGTGCTGCACGCACAAATCTGTGCACCAGGGAGAGTCCCCTTCTGGAAACAGCTTTCCTTTGCTTCTATCCTGCCCTCCAGTGGTTTAACTGGGGGTTAACTGGAGAATAGGTCAAGGCAGAGCAAACCAAAAAGCACCAACCAAAACTTTCTAGCCTATTCCTCCGGCTGACCCTGCTCAAAAGCAGGGCAGGTCACATGCTGAAATTATCATATTTGTAAAAAGAGAACAAAATAATATAAATTTTTTTGTTTATAAAGTAATGAGTTTTAATAAAACAGAATTCCTGAGATAAATGTTTCTCAACACTGATTAAGTTCGTGCAGAAGTTAAATCACCTTGCAGTATAATTTTCAAAGCCTCACACGGAAGAGAGATTTTAACTGAACCTTTCTGATTTGTTTTGGAGACACGTGGTATGGAGCTGGGTCAGGGCACAAAGCTGGGTCAGGGCATGAAGCTGTGCCAGGGCAGGCTCAGGTTGGATCTCAGCAAAAGGTTCTTCCCCCAGAGGCTGGTTGGGCACTGCCCAGGCTCCCCAGGGCAGTGGGCACAGCCCCAAGGCTGCCAGAGCTCCAGGAGGGTTTGGATGATCCTCTCAGGGACAGGGTGGGATTGTTGGGGTGTCTGTGCAGGGCCAGGAGTTGGACTGGATGATCCCTGTGGGTCCCTTCCAACTCAGGATATTCCCTGGTTCTGTGATTCTATGTCCAGGCCTACCAATGCAGTAAATCAACTGTTGATGCCAAAGAAGCCTTTGGTCATGGTTTGCTCTTACAAAGCACAACCTCTTATTCGAAGAAATGTCTGTTCTCCCCTAAATCTTTCAAAGTGATTGCAAAAGTGCATTTTCCCGAAGTGGCTTGTCTTGTACTCTATATTTGGGAATGTGCTTGGTGACATTTGCTGTGGCCTCACTATCCATAGAACACATGAGAGGGTGCAGGGGACTCTGTGTGTGTAAATGTATTTCAAAAGAGTTACTGGTACATTAGGATAAAAATTTGACTTTTTTCTTCCTCTGAATTCCTGTTTTCCCCTACAAGAAGTGTGTTTTGTAGAAGAGAGGGTGAGCTCAGATTCTAACCAGGTACAGATTTTTGGTGGCCAGCACCTGTCTGTTATCACTGCATGGTGTGGGGTTTCCTGGTGGCTTTTACACTGTGAGCACATGTTGGTAAATAGGATCACTGGCAGAAGGCTGGAGCAGGAGGGTGAAGGAAGGCCTCCTGTGCAGGCTCCACGTGCAGAGCTGAGCTCAGACAAGGGCTCACTCCTGAACTCTGCCTGGGCATTGGGTTGTCTCCCGTTTGCCCTTTGCCTGCTCTCTGTTGCCCATGGCAGACCCTGCAGAGCCAAGATTTGCTTGTTTTCTTCTCTCCAACGCTGCTCCACCTGATATAGGTGGGGTTTCTTCAGGACTTCAGTCACTCCCAGATGTTGTTTTTTAACCTGTGGTTTCACCTTCTGATGTGCTTTTCCCCCTGTGGCAATTTTCTGTCTAATATCACAACCTTCTCTGATTTCTCTCTGTCACGCCCGCCCCTCTTCCCACTTCCACATCCTGAGTGGAAGGTTAGGGCCCACAATACACATCTTCCCTTACTCTTGGTTCCTGGCTAAAGAAATGTTTCTGAGTAAGGTCTGGGGCCATGGCACTGTGTAGGAGCAGCCACAGCTGGTGCACGAAACTGTAGTTGAAATCACAGTTAAAATGCAAGGAAACTGCTCCACACTGCAGCTGTGACACCCCAATTCAGCAGCAAATCCCAGAGTGACAGGGGACCATTTTTGCCAGCCCAGGGCTGAGGAGCAGCCCTACAGTCTCCTCCTTCCCCAGTTCAGACAACAGGTTACAGTCAGGGAGATTTTTTAACAATACCTGTTCCACTCTTTATACATCATTCCTGGTTTTCAGCCTGTAAACTCTTCTTGAAAACCAGGAAAGCCACTGCCTGCTAAGTGTAACCTGAGATACTCTCTTAGTACTGGGAATCCAGTTGTTTTAATCCTCAGAAAATGTCATCATAGAATCATAGAATCACTAAATCACAGAACGGTTTGGGTTGGAAGGGACTTTAAAGACCATCCCATTCCACCCCCTGCCATGGGCAGGGACACCTTCCACTAGCCCAAGTTGCTCCAAGCCCCATCCAGTCTGGCCTTGGACACTTCCAGGGATCCAGGGGTAGCCACAGCTTCTCTGGGCAACCTGTGCCAGGGCCTCCCCACCCACACTTTACTGTGAGGGTGAATTAGTTTCTAAATAATAAGGTTAAGTGACTTATGTCTTTTTTTTAAATAAACCTCTAAATCTCATTTCCAAGTCTTTTATGACACCATGAAATTTCTAATTCTCCAAATATCCATTTTCTTATGATTAAAGAAAAGCACATGCAAAGAGAGCAGTCCATGTTATTTTGTCTCTTGCCATTATGGATATTTTACCTGCTGAGAAGGGGTTTAAAAACCCAGCATAATTCCCTCAGCACAGCAAGTAGATGAATGGTAATTATTTCTACACCAGTAGTGCAGGGCCTTTGTTCCACTTTGACAAAGCCTGGGAGAGTACTCATTTTGTTCTGCAGAATAATAGGGGTGGGAAGGAGTTTCTTTCACTGGGAGCTTATGAGCTGATTGAGCTCACAGTACCCAGCACTGCGAACAAAAAATACCCACAGCCCAAATCAACACTGAGGGAGCGGGGACAAACTGGCACTGTACTGACCACAGACTATCACAGAATATTCTGAGCTGGAAGGGACCCACAAGGATCAGGTGGCATTTGACACCCTCCACATCCAAATGGTCTTAGTGCACAAAACAAACTCATTGAATGTGAAGACTCCAGGCCCTGGTTTTCCTTCCAGCTTCTGCCACTCCCTTTCCATCCCCAGCCTAAGCAGATATCTCAGTGGAATTTTAGTATCTAAAGCTAGAATTATGGACCATTTCTTTCTGCCTCAATTCCAAGGCGACTGCATTTTTATAGGCTAAGGTTCCCTGGAGGTTTATCCCTCTGCACACCCCCACAATAACCTGCACTGAGACCTGCACCTACTGCAGATCTGAAATCAGCTGGTTCACTGACACGTATGAGAGCAGGTGTTGTTAAAGGATGCATAAAGCACAGAGACAAGACCACACTCCTTACAAAATAAGTACCAATTCCTGTAAAGTTCTGAGAAGCACTAATGGATATTATCTTTACAGTAGCCTGATGTCGAGAAGTGGGAGATACGAGCTCAGTTGTCTCCCAGTGAGTTGCTGAAGGCCATAACCCTCACCTTCCCAACAAAACTGGCTTTTCAGCCACTGTCAGCCCATGGAAGAGACACTGAGTGGGACATAATTCAAGCTTCACAGGGATTTTAGGAGCTATTTGGTAAAATCTGAAGTGACTACAACAGAGACAGAGGCTTGGGGCACACAGGGGGCAAGTGGAGGTGGGATGAAATTATAACTGAGAAGCAAACAGACACAGAAATTCTTGTGCCCAGAACTTGTTCTAGTGCAACAGGTCATCATTGCTGCTCCTTGTATGGAACACAGACATGCTCTCAATGAATGTTCTGAATAGACAGCCTAGACAATCCCCAGATCTCACCTTTGATTCAGAGTGCAGCTCTTCCCTCCAAAAGTGAATGACCAAAGCCTCGGCCACCCCTGGCTGCCTAAGAAGTCACAGTTTTATGAAACATGTTCACAGTTGCACAGGGATTTTGCACAGCCAATGGATATCTGGAGCAAGACTGATTTCAGAGTTATAACTGATCAAATACCAACAAGGAAGGGCACACATGAAACATGGCAGAGGTGTGGAAACAGATATCCTTAGAGCCTGGAGTATAACTGCCCCTCCAACACCACAGCAATGGGCAGGACTAAAAAATTAAAAAGTCTTATAAGAGGTCAAAATCTGTTCTTGTTTCGCCTTCTATTTCTGAATATTTCTCTTTCAATCAACTGAAATATGCTATTCCAGATTTCCTCTGTAAGAGCACACTGAACCTGAGACTTGCTCAGTTGGGAACACTATGGTGCTAATAATGCCAAGGCTGTGGGTTCAGTCCCTGGAGGGGCCATTCACTAAAAGCTGGACTCAATGATCCTTGTGGGTCCCTTCTGACTCAGAATATTCTGCGATTCTGTGATCCTGAAATGGTCCAGGTGAAGTCTTGGTTCAGTCCAAAGACTAATCCATGAGCTCAGTTTTCCTCTCAGTGTCACCAGAGTGACTGAAATAGTAAATGGAGTTTCTGTGATCTCATCACTATAAAGGGAGGGCAGTGTTTGGCTCTAGTTGGGAACATTAAAACATTTGATTGATCCTTAGGAAATGCCTTCAGTACCTGCACACCAACACAATTGTTGTTCTGGGTAAACTTCTGTTGTGCCCAGAACTGTGATTATACCAAGTACAATAAGGAACAGAGAGCAGGGCACCAGCTTCCCATTCCTGTCCCACCACATGACACACTTTTTTCCAAAGGGAATGTTTAAACATTCTCTATTTAATGATTAATCATGGTTGTGCAAAAAAAGGGAAGAAAAAAAGAGAATTAATAATTACGTTACTAAAATTAGTTATAACCACCTGTAAAATTGCTCCCTTCATTTACCATAAGTGGACATGGAGAGGGAGATTGGAGGCATCTTGAATAAGTTTTAATAATTGCTAAGAATAATCTTTATTATTATGGCAAAATTCCATCTTTAATATTAGCTCCTCCAGACAGTCAGAACACTGAATTTTTTAATACAACAGTAAAAAAGTATAATCTGTGCAGTTCTCACAAACCATAAGTATTCTGCAAGTGCCACATTCTGTACTGACTGTTGTCTTCTAGTCCATGAGTGAATCTTCTCAGCCATTCAATCAGAATGTCTCTGGTCCATTTCCCATCACTTGGGATTACGACAAACAGCTTGGCACTCAGTCAAACTAGGACAGCTTCACTGATAAAGCCAGTGGGGGAAGCAAATAATTTGTCAAATCTTGCTACTCCTAAACATAAAGAGCCCTGCAAATCAATCCCTGGAAGTGTTCTCAGTTTGATTCCGACGGCAGGGAGGAAAGGGCAGCACCGTGAGCACTGTCTGCACACTAATTGAGGGAGTGCATTCTCCAGCATATCTGCTCCTTCCCAGAGAGGAAATGGGAGAGATACTGGGCAAAACTGGAGCAGGGCAAAAGGGCAGTCAAGAAAAGACTTCTCGAATTGCACCTTCTTAGGCTCCATCCCTTCTTCATTCCCACACAGCTGACTGGTGGGTGAAGAGAATTCAACAGGTTCTCAGCAACCAATCTCGGTGAACTTCAATTTCACAGCAAAGTGTCTGTAAGGAGACCTGGAAAATACAAGCTCAGAGTGACTCTTTTAGGTGCATTTACCTGGCTCCATGTTAGCATTCGACATGGTCGTTGTTTTGTGACATCTGTAGTTTTGGAAACAAAACCTCAAAAACATGCCTGTAATTCATTGGAAAATAACTGGTCAAGGCTTCACATTTTTGCTGATGTCACTCAGCAAAACATTTATTTCATTTTTGTGAAAAAATATTCGTACTTATTACTCTAATGTCTCACCTTACCTGGACTGTGCCCAACCCGTGTGATCACAACACTACCCAGGATGTTTACCCACATCCCCACACTGAAGTGGTCTATTAAGACCTGCCCAAAGCTTCACTGAAAGCCCTCATCTTTCTGCAGGGACAGGGACAGTTTGCAACGCTGTCAGTATTGTCACAACTTGCTTGTTGGCAAGGCAGGAGTTACACCACAGAGTGCAATTTTATGTTTCCCAGGAACGCTATTGCAATGTAATGACTGTTGTAGCTGCATTTCTTTTCATCTAAAACTATGCAGTGAAGAAATGTGACTTTCACGTGGTTTTGCTTCCCCTCAGTGTCCCAGGGCTGCTACTTACTGTCTAAAAGGAAGGAAAATTCCTTTGTGTGATGATGGTCTACAGAGAAAAACAGCATCTATTTTGCTCAACCCCTTTGTACCTCTCACATGAGTTTCATGCTTTCCAGGCATGTACAGATCCCGCGTTCGGGGCAGGGCCTCTGTCTGGTGTAAGATTTAAGATGCTCCTGTCTCCTCTTTGTGATCAGTTAACCTTTATACCAAAGCCTCATTTCTCAGCTGCTCCAGATATTTTGCCTCCCTGCCCTTAAGCTACTCAGTGCTACCTCCTGTTTCTTTTCATCTGGGGCTGGCTCCTGAGTTTTAGGGAAGCAGTACCAGCCCCTCAGGCCGGCCCTGGCCTGGTGGAGGGCAGCACAAAGCATTCTCAGGACTCCATTCCCAGCAGAGCACAGGGTTCGGGTCCCCAGATCCATTTGGAGAGGCAGAACTGGGATTAGGTGGGTTCATATTCCTTTGGCATTAGTTCACCAGGTTCTATGGACAGGGTTATGTAAGTGGAAATGGGCACCTGCCTGAACAAGACAGCGCTTATCCACAGCAGGCAGGATCCACACAGCCTTTCAACACTGAGAATAAGCCAAATTAACATAAGCCCTTTAACTTGCATGTTTGTGGACTCCCCTGTCCCCTAAAGCTCCAGCAATAACAGTGTTATGCCTGTACTCTTTGGTACAAGTTGAAAACTTTCCCACAAGGCAGGGAAGCTGCGTGCAGGTATAAAACCATTTCCCTGGCTCAAACCTTACACTACTGCACAAATCACTGGTTTTTTGCCCCAAATCCTTTGTTGCAGCAGTGTGCAATATATCAGAGCTTATCACCTCTGACATGACAAAGAATCTCCTCTGCCAGCATTCTCAGCTCCCAACTAGGCAATTAATTCTCATTCCTCCATCAGGGTAATTACTCCAGACTGGATAACACACTAAGGAACACCTTCTTAGGAAAATTCTTCCTTTCTGGGATGTTCACTCTGGTATTCTGAGAGGGGGAAAAAACCTGAGCTCCTTTTTCTCTAAAAAAAAAAAAATGTACATGAAATAATTAGAAGAATCAGAGACATATGGTTTTGTTCTTTTTCAAGTGAACATTGGGAATGTGAATTACATTAATTCCTTAGGGACCTTGATTCTTTGGAGCTGGCTGAACGTGGCTTCTGCCTAGGAGGTGTGTGAGTGAATCAGTGTGGCACCATGACTGAGCTGGGAGGACCTGGACACCCAAGGTAGCTGGTCTCTGGTCTGTTTGGAGAGCAGAAAAACAGCTCTCTGCAGGTTCTTGGGCACACTGTGAAAATTAAATGTCTGTTCAGGTGTGAAATTGTTTTTTGCTTGCCGCTACAGAACAAGGGACTGCAGAGGAGTCTCACTGAGGTGAGGAATAACTTAGCTGGGTGTGGAACAGCACCTGGGCTTTCTTTCAGAGCAGACATACAGCACAACAGCACCACCAGAGTCAGCCAGAGACCAAAAGGATCCAGCAGCGTGGAAAGCTGGATCCCCAGGGTGAAAACTAAAACCTTAAGTGGGGTCATAGATTCTATATGTGGTACAGGAGCTTAAAAATTCCCTGTCCAACCTCAGCCAGCAGCTGAGTGGGAAGCTGTCTAAAGTCAGGCTTGGTTTATAGTTACTGATAACTGCAATAAAACCTCACCTTAGTACATCCTAAACCCCAGCTCTCCCACACCTAAGTAAGATTTGTGCAGAAGTGGTATCCACTTGGAAACACAGTCCAGAACTTTCCAGGAATGAAAACAAAACACCTGGCCCTTTATTCTCAAAGCCCTAAACAGGACAGTTCATTGAAAGCAGAGGTGGAAATGTAAGTGATTACAGAAGGCAGGACATAGTGCAGGGATTTGAGCACTCACCTGGGAAGAGTCCTGAGAGCTCCTGCTCTGTTTGATGCACAGCACAGTGAAAGGACAGAGCAGGGAACTGGAATCTCTGCTCCCAAGAGACCTCCCTCAGTCGTGCTCACTCCTTCCCCTCTGTCTGGCCTAACAAATTTCATTTACTCCAGAGCTCAGCAGGATGGTGAGGATTGCCCATGCCCAGACCAGTCTGGTAGCTGAAGCATTCTCCTTCAAGGTGGGAGTGAGGATCTTAAAGCCACCAGACAGAGGAGAGAATTCTGTTCCTCTCACTTTCTGACAAATCCCTTAGGACATTGAATAGCAGGTTGCAGAACAACAAACTTAAAAAAAAACCCCTGTAGCTCTTACATTTCTGCAGGAAGCCTGATCCTGTCTGTGCCCCAAAACACATAAATTGTCCAGGTCCTGTTTCCTATTTAAGCTGATATTCTCTTGAACATGGCAATCACATTGGCAGCAACACTCAGTATAAATGCTGTTTTCCAGGGCAGCAATGGAACAAAAAATCACTCATTTTCAGCTACACAAGACTAACCTCCAAGACTAATGTTGCTTGCTGTCAATCTTGAGCCAAAGGAACTTTTTGTTGTAGTGTTGCACTTTGGTGGGAATGCCTGGTAGGTGGAACTCAGACTGTTTGGAGCTGCCTAAAGACACTGAACACTCATAGGATAGAAAGAGAAGGGGTTTATGGGCACAGTACAAATGAAGCTGCTGAAGAGCCATATTTAAGAGCACTTCATTAAATGTTTTATCAACATCCTCTGTTCTATGTTAATTGTATGCAAACATTTTGTATTCCAGAGCAGTAACTCTTTTCCCTTGAGTTCCAGTCCTCTCAAGACATGAGAGTGGTTAAGGCTTATGCTGAAGTAGGAATGAGTGATATGGATCTAGATAGCATCAGATATAAATACCTAGAAATATATACTTTAAACAAATTAGATCAATTCATGTGAAAGAGTTTAGTGCATCACTGTGTTGATTTAAACAACGTGTAGCAGCATAGTGCAACATGGCACCAAGACACATACCTGAAAAAATGCCTCCTTTCTGAAGTCATATTATAATACAGGTCCAAGCAGGACTCTGTAAAGAAAAATTATGGCCATTTACCTTGTGTCAGTAGAATTATCACCCATGTTATATTTAGCTAACAGACAAAGAAGTGACAGGGTGGGAGCAGACTTTTGCAGGAACATCCCTTGGCAGCTGCATCAGGGAGAGACATTGACTGTGGCCTTGGGAGGAGAAGGCTGTGAGATTAGTGTTTTCCTGCAGTGGGAGGAAGGCCCAGGGCCTTGCTGGTTGCAACAGAGGCTGAATAATGACGTTAGAAGAGGTTGGGGAGTATTAATATATGCCAGGAGTATCATACTCACATCCACCAGGCAAGGGTTGGGTAAGAGTCATGGATGGCTCATCAGAACCATAAATCACCTCTTTCCTGCCTGTCTGACTTCTTCTCTCCTACCTCACATTCAGGAAGCACCACCACACTTGGTGCCCCATGCCCAGCAAACAGGTCCTGCCACTGAGCTCTGGCACTGCCAGGTGAGGCAGAGCCCCTGTGAGATTGTTGACATTACCCACATCACCACGGACAGCTGGGTGACAAGTACTGAGCACAGGAGAGATGAGATGGGACATATAAACAGATGTCAGTGAATTCAGCAGTCCCAATTACACAACTGAAAGAGGTAATATTTTCCTGTTCAGTTACAATCAAAGAGAAACCATGGGGGGGGGGGGGGGGGGGGGGAGAACTAGTTTGGGGTTTCTCTATTTTTTTTTTTTTTAAATAGAGAATTTAGAGGTATTCCTCATGCTTTCAAATACTGGATTATTTCTGGCTGAGCATCATCACAGGAATCTCTGCAGCACAGCCCTGAGAGCACTTGCCAAAGCAGCACAGGCAGGCAGCAAAGAGCAATCACTGAAGTGGGAATAATCAGTGCACGCACATGCATGTGTGTGTGACTGGAGTAACAGAAATATCTATGTGTACACACAGGCTGAGTAAGGAGAACTGGTACTAACATAAAGAAAAACAGTGTTAGAGTCCCACATCTGCAAGAAAACTCCCTTCCTGTCCTTTGCAATCAGCTGAGAGGGTTGGTGCTGCTCTTTCAGCTCGTGATAGCCATTCACAGGAACATCCAGCAGTCTGGGGCCTTTCAAAAAGAGTGGTTTCTTAACAGCAAAAGGAATGTGTACCTTAGTCTTCAGCAAAAAGGAGAAAGTGCTCTCACCTGAGATCTGGCCCTGAAGACACATGGGGTTGCTACCTTTGCTGTCAGATTTAATGCTGCAGAGTAGAGCACTCAGGGAACCAGTTCTTCATGTCCCCAGGCAGGTCTCTGGGGCCCTGAAAATGGCTCAGGGTTAAGTAAAAGGATTGGGCAAGATCCCAGTAACAATATACCCAGCTTCCCTGGGAGCAATTGGCTCCCATTGTTTCCTAGTGGTATTTTCCACTTGCTTCCTAAGTGTTTACACGTCTTGTACCCAGTAGGCTCTTCAGGATACCCCAGCAATAGAGAAGGCTCACCAGGAAGTGCCAGAGCATGGAGGGTGACAGACTACAATGGCTCTGAGAGTCAAACAGGGCCAAGATATGCAGTGCCTGATGCTCATAATCTGCCTGCAATTAAGATACTGCCTAAGCAAATAAGCATGTCCAGTCTGGGGACTTGAGCCATGGCTGCCTGAGAGGAGTCATCGAGCCAGGGAACTGTAAAGAAAGATTTGGGATGCAACTGGTGCAGATGAACAGATGGAAAAGGGCTCCTTTGATTGCCCTGGATTGCCATGAAGCCAGATGCTTTTTTTCACTGCTTGCAATTTCCATCCCATGATGGAGCTGAACCCAATCGTTTCATTTTTTCCCCTTCTCTCAGTGCAACTGAGGAATTTCTCAAGCACTAACTTTTCTCAGCAAGCTCTGTACCTTGACTTGGTACCTATGCTGTAAACTATGCAGCACTTCTCTCTTAAACACAGCTGGGCTATGCCAGTGTCAACATTTGGGGAACTCCTCGGGATCTGACTTCATGGACAAGAAAGGGAAGGATAAAGATTAGTCTTACAATAATTTTAAGAGAGATTCTGAAAAGCAAAATCGGAGCCACCTGGCCCAGCTCTCCAACTTCCATTTTCCCTTCTGCAAGTTTTCTCCAGTGACAATCAGGCTGCCCCTGGAAAGCTGATGAGGAGAATTCAGAGCAAGAGAGTTTGACAGCAGCTTCCACCACAAAATGAATGTGCTTCCAAGGGTGATGGCCGGGACCTGGGCAAAGGAAGGAAGTGCTCACAACATGTCAGGTCTCCAGGAGTCCAGCAGGTCAGGTTTCACATGGCAAGTAGTCAGGGAAGTCAAAGACATTGTGCCTTCTGCTGGCACTCCTGTCCCTCCCAGTGTCCCAGATTTGGAACTGCCTCAACGAGGGGATAAATTCTTGCTGTCTGCCAGCTCAGGTAAAACACCCCCCACCTGCTGAATGAGCTGCACAACAGAAATCCCTGGAGAGAGAGTAGAGCAGATGAATTTAACACAGCAGAGGAAATGGTATTTGTACCTGGGGACTATGTGACAATGGGCAAGGCCCACCTGCAAAACAGGTTTTGGCAATAAACAGATACCAGTGCTGATGTTTACAGGGGGATGGTCTGCAGTGTGTTGTTTCCACTGAGAGAAAACAGAAGGGGACCTTGGAGGAAGGGGAGAAACATGTCTTCAATGAGCGTTCTGAAGAGAGAATAAAACAATAACGTTATGGAAATGCATGGCAAACAGAAATTAAATTATGCTGTAATAAAGGAAATTGAATTAATTGTTTACAACAAGCTATGATTTATTTTTAATGATAGAAAAGACAATGATCCTGAATGGAACATACAATCCCATATATATCAATGTCCAAGTCCTTTTCACACCCTTTCCTATATTTATAATTAAGAAGGAAGTCTTCTGATGACGTGCCTCAGGAAGAATGAGAAATTACTTAGGTAAGTTAAATAGCAGTTTCAAGTCCTCCTGGAAAATGAATTATGATCAGAGGTCACACTCATCAGTAGGTCTGAAGAGAATGAGAGACATTGTTTGGACACGTTATCCACGTGTAAATTAGTTGTGTTTCTGTGTAACCAACATACAGCATATAAATAGTAGGTGACTTCAGATGGTGGGTTTTCTACAAACTGCTTTGGCACAGGCACTGAGAATTTGCTTTTAAAGATAATGTCAGAGTGTTATTTTGGTTCCATGATGAGCAGAGATCCTAAAATTAAGAGGATGGCAGCACAGAATGGTGGCTTGGAGCATGTTAATGAAATTAGAGAGTCTTTAGGCATTGAATAGCATCTTCAAATATAAATAAAAATTAGTACTGGCCTGTGTGAGGTCAGCAGAGTCAGCGTCTGAATGCTGTATCCATGCAAATCTCCCCTGCTCTAAACACAACTGCACTTCAGAGAATCACTGAAACACAGACTGATTTGGGTGGGAAGGGACCTTAAAGACCATCTTATCTCACCCCCTGCCATGGGCAGGGACACCTTCCACACTAGCCCAGGTTGCTCCAAGCCCTGTCCAGCCTGGCCTTGGACACTTCCAGGGATGGGGCAGCCACAGCTTCTCTGGGCAACCTGTGCCAGGGCCTCCCCACCCTCACAGGGAACAATTGCTTCCCAATATCCATCTAAACCTACTCTCTTTCTGTTTGAAGCCATTCCCCCTTGTCCTGCTCTTGCAAAAGGTCTCTCCCCACCTTCTTGTAGGTTCTCTTCAGGTACTGAAAAGCTGCAATAGGTCACCCCTAAACCTTCTCTTCTCCAGGCATCCACTTAGCCAGAAACATCCTCTGGCAGCTCATGACTCCTCATTAACAAGCTCCTCATTAACAAGCTCTGAATGTGGAGCACTCACATCATTATCCCAGCTGTGTACACGGTTTGGGGAGGTAGAGCTAAATTGTCATTAACTGAAAGGACTTTAACACTGTGTTAGTGGCACCCAAACTTCAGTGTCACTGCTGCTGTGGGGGACTGTAGGGCATTGTAAGAAACCACATGGCTGACTACTCTGTTTCCATCTCTCAATCTCCTACAAAGGCTTTGAAAGCTCTTACAATCCGTTTTCATTTTACCTCTTGGATACTGAATCTTTTACCTTCATGAAAAATTGTGTTTGCTGCTCTTAATTCTATGATGGATTTTATAAACCCCTAAAGTCTTTTTCAGGGCTGCACTTTTCTGGATGAGAGCACAGCCACTGGGGAGAGCACAGCCACTGGGGAGTGGCTTCCCCAAAAAATGAGTAGCTTCAATTCTCTAAATGAGCATCACCTTGGGAAACATGACAAAAACAGACTGACCTTGACAGTGTACATTCCTTATTTTCCCTTTTTCATAGACAACTGGAAAGACCCATTCACTTTGTCCTCTTACCTATGAGATCTGCCTTTCTCCTGCAGATACAAACTAAATTATGGTACCATATACCATGGGATATGGTATCTGTATGATTATGGTATCTATGGTTTCTACATATCATATAAATATTTGGTTCCATATTTGTCTAGAATTTCATTCCTTATGTACTCAGCTTGCATTTATCCATTTGAGATAACCATTTCCCTTATGCAATAGGTCCTGTGGTAAAAGGCAAGAAGACAATGACATTTTGCCAAACTGGGATTTTCCAACTGAGAGAGCAAGCTGTTGGGAACAGGTGGGCCAGCACTTCCCTCTGGTTTTTCCCCTACATTGCAAGGTACTGCTTTTGACTAGTCCAACCTGAAACAGCCTGGCACTGACCCACCTGAGTTACTGCTTTTTTCCCTCATGGCTTTTTGCCAGAGTTGCTGAACCCTCTGATTATAAAAAAGCCAAGAAATGGGTGTTCTTTGGGTGGACTCCAGGCTGCTGGAAGTAGTTCTTTATCTTGGCCCACACAAGTGAAATTGTTGCCCTGCTAGGCACACTGGGAGTAAGACTGTTTGAAGCAGGTCCAGTTCTGCTTCCCCCAAAGATCCAGACCAAAAAGGCATCATTGCCCCACTCCAGCCCAGGCTCAACAACAGCACTTTGTGAGATAAGAGCTGAGAGGGAAGGGCAGGCACTGCAGGGTGACTGGCAGTGGAAGCAGGGTCCAGCACCCCTACCAGATCCATGTGCTCCTCCTGAGATCAAGACAGCACTAAGGAGTTTCCAGTTGTGCTGTTCCTGCCAAACAGACACTCTGCATTTGCAGCCTGGAATAGCTCTGAGGTTGTACCATGGCAGGCAGACCTTTTGCTCGGTGGGAAGCTGAGCAAGTGGAGATTGCACAATGCTGAAGGACTTGGGTACACAAACCTGGCTGGGTGTCACTGAGACCGGACAGCCTGTCTGGCTCTGCCTGTCTCGGAGTGACTGCTGAAGCCTCTGACGTGACCAGATATAATCTGGCTTGTTCTGGGGATGCCTGCTCACAGGTCACATCTTGTGCGTAACACAAGGTGACAGTTTGAAGGAAGCAGGACATATCAGTTATCCCGAATCAGCGGATTTCATTTTTAAAGTTTATAGTGAAAGTTTCCTTTAGAAATACCTCCTTTTTCCCCTCACTATTTTCATTTGTTACTGAAAAAAAAAATTATGTGCTAGGGTCAGCAGTGTACTTGGCACATGCCTGTCCCAAGGAAAAGGATGAAGCAATTACACACATGGCCTCACAGCATGGAAAGTACCAGATTACAGCCCAATTCTGACAAGACCTGTGTGGCCGCATTCCCCCTGAGTATTCCATCTCTGTGGAATATTCTGTCTCTATGGCCAGACTCAAATTTACACTGCCTATAGTCAACACTGAAGCATTAAAAGCATGGCTAAGGTTGAGAAGCATTCCAGAAACACCAAATGTCTCAGGCTAAGTCAGGGTGTTGTGGTAGCTGCTGCACAAGCCCAGGGGACACCCCACGTGGAGGAGGGGACACCCCACCCCACATGAGGGGGAACACACCACCCTCCATGGAGGCGACCCACCATGCTATGTTGAGGAGGAGACACACTGCCCTGTGCTGAGGGGGACATCCTGCACTGAGGAGCGGACCCAACACACCACTCTGAGGGAGAACGCACTGCCCTCCACTGAGGGGTCACCCAACCCTGAGGACAGACCCCCTGGACACTCTGAGGGGGAACACATTGCCCCAAGCTGTGGGGGACATCCCATGTTGAGGGGGACACCCCATGCTGAGGAGGGGACACTTTACCCCACTGTGAGGGGGAACACATTGCCCCACACTTAGGGGGACACCCCTCATGCCACACTGAGGGGACCTCATCCCCCTGCACTGAGGGGATCCCGTCACCCTGCACTGAGGGATCTCCTCCCCCTGCACTGAGGGGATCCCGTCACCCTGCACTGAGGGATCTCCTCCCCTGCACTGAAGGATCTCCTCCCCCTGCACTGAGGGATCTCATCCCCCTGCACTGAGGGGATCTCCTCCCCCTGCACTGAGGGGATCCCATCACCCTGCACTGAAGGATCTCCTCCCCCTGCACTGAGGGATCTCCTCCCCCTGCACTGAGGGGATCCCGTCACCCTGCACTGAGGGGATCCCATCACCCTGCACTGAGGGGATCCCGTCACCCTGCACTGAGGGGATCCCATCACCCTGCACTGAGGGGATCCCGTCACCCTGCACTGAGGGGATCCCATCACCCTGCACTGAGGGATCCCATCACCCTGCACTGAGGGATCTCCTCCCCCTGCACTGAGGGGATCCCGTCCCCCTGCACTGAGGGATCTCCTCACCCTGTACTGAGGGATCTCCTCACCCTGCACTGAGGGATCTCCTCACCCTGCACTGAGGGGATCTCCTCCCCCTGCACTGAGGGGATCTCCTCACCCTGCACTGAGGGATCTCCTCCCCCTGCACTGAGGGGACCCCCCTGCTGAGGATGGGACACACCATGGCACATGGCCTCAACCGCTCCACACCAGCTTAGGATAAACACGATATTCTCTGCGCCTTCCCCTTAAAAACCTACAAAAGGTGGCGGTGGGAGCGGCAGGCGGGTTCCCGCCCTCCTCGCTGGGAGGGAATGACGGAGAAATCCCTGGAAAGGATTCAAGAACCTTGCGGACACAGAACAGCAGCGCCCGGCGTGTGCAATAACCCCAGGAGCCACAAGATGTTGCTGCTGGAGCATAAAAAAGCCCAAACCGGCCAGTGCCGATTTTACTGCTTTGTGAGAACTGAAAATGAGAATTGAAAACGAGAATTGAAAATGAGAATTTCCTGCCCCTGCGAGACAACGAGGCTGGAGAGGAATGGTTGTCCACGGGCTTTACGGTCACTGCTTTTACTCTACCACGTTATTCCATCCAGGAGTCCTGACCACCACCTGCAGCCCAGCACAGTCCAGGAGCCAAGGCAAAGAGATGCTGTGAGGTTCTGGAGCATCTTTGGGAACACTGACATCATCCCTCGGGCTTCAGATGGAGTTACCCACCAGATAAAAACCAAACCTGCCTCTCTGGGCTTGGAATTCCAAACTTCAGGAACCCAAGAACAAGCTTCCCCCCTTCCCTTATCCAGGTCCTGTGCCTCCTACCCACCTCCTCCACCACTTATTCCATCACCAATAAACCACTTATTCCATCTATTTAACTAGGAATAAGCACATATTCCCCCATATATATTACATACATGTTACATCAGGGATGTTGAGGAAATTCATCTTGATTTGTTCTTTTCTAGAATACAGCTAAGGAAGGGGGCATGTTCAAAAATAAACTTGCAAAAATACGCCAAGGCATAATGGCACGTTTATGTCCTGGAGAGCAGAGAAGAATCAAAAGAAAAAAGTGGGGAAAATAGTTTCAGGGATAAAATAAAGATGGACATGGCTGAGCACAAGAGGCAGGTGAAGAAATGAAAGTGAGGTAATACATGTTGACAGCTACTGGGATGTTTTGAGATTGGAAACAAGGATAAGGTGGCACTTGATGTGCCTCATGACAGTGAAATGATCCAAGTAGTAAAGGCTAAGATTGGCATGTCAGAGAGATAAGAACCCACCACCTGAGGGATAGACAAGGATGTCTGGAGATAGGCTCAGAAAGAGGGAGACAGGGTGATTCCTCTAACCCTCTTGATAAAGAAGCTGGAAAAATGGCAGCAGTGGCAAGGAAAGGCAGCAGAAGAGCTTGTAGGGATGGACAGCTCATGGGAGACCAAAGCAGAGACCACAAGTCTAAAATAGGCTTTCTTTCCTGGGGATAAGGGCTCTTGTTTGCTTTTTTCAGCCCTGCACTGAAACTGCCAGCCCGACTCCCAAAATTCCATACGGACAAAGATTCCTCCCAGACCAAAGGTGCCAGCACAGAAAGCTCTTGCTGCCCATGGAGTGCCCAGGCTGGCCCACCAACTGCACCTGAAACCCAAGGGTTACAGGCTACAGAGAGAAAAAAGGGTAAGTCAGAATATGGTGATGAAAAAAACCAACAGGTGCTTTTCCTGTGGAAAACAGGAGATACACCCACAAACAAGGGCACCTTCCTGCACAAAAACAGTGGTCACAGCTACAACTGTCCCAAACTCCAAAAGTTGAACTGAGACTGACTGAACATCTCCACCTAACAAGAGGCATGATATCACCTGGGGAAATGGGTCTGCAGATTCTATATAAGAATGCCTCAAACTGGTTTTAATTCTCAAGCATGAGAGGCATCCCTGAAGGAAGGAGCATCCTCTGGAAGAGATTCTGTAAGTGGTTACAGCAATGTTCTCCTAATAAGAAATCAAAACACATTATTCCTATTAATTGGAGAAAATATATTAAAATTCATGCTGCAGAAAGGGAGCAAGGACCCTTTGTTTATTCCAATAATTTACGTAAGTGGAACTACACTGATATAAAACTTTTAAAGAGAGAACTGGCCTTTTATTTGGTAGCTTTTTTTTGAGTTAGATTTTTATGGCTTGGCTAATTATTCTGCTTCCTGTACTCCCCGAAGAATCCTGATTGGCTTCAAGTTAATTTGCTGAAAGCCTGAAATCTAGTAAAAATGTAATTTTACCCTTGCTAACAGCTGGAGAACCAAAATCAATTTCAGCAGCTTGCTGAGTAATGAAATTAGAGGGCTCACAAGTGACAGGAGCCTCACATGAGCGAGTTGAAGGGCAGTGCCATCACTTTCATTTAACCCCGTGATGCAGACACCCTTCAGACACTGCTCAGCAGGCAGCACATCATCCTGATCTTAAAGAAAATGCAATGGTAGATCAAAAAAAGCCTGACATGAATTAAAATCTGAGCTAACACACAAAGGAAGATACTCCATGAGCTCTAAGCCCTGTGCCTGTACATCACCTTCTGCACAGGTCACACCTACAACACCTGGGAGTAGGAAAGGGTCACTGGGAGAGTTAGTTGTACTCACCAGTGTCACCTGCTGAGCTGGGAAGCTGCCAGAGCTGAGTCAGCTGTTTTTAGAGCTACTGTCTGCACTTCATTTTACCCAAATTATTCGAGGTGTTGGCCAGCCTGCACCATCACTGCTCAGAGTTCAGCTCTTGTACATCTTCCAGAGGAGGCTCCAAAGGGATGCTGCAGGACACCTGACTCGAGTGGAACAACAGTCAGAATCACCTTCCACCTACTACTGAGCTTCCCACTGCTGCTGACCTACCACCTCCACAAAGCTCAGGAGAAAAAGGCTGAATTTGTTACCAGCAGCTGCCACACAGTCTGAAGTCATGGGTTAGTCCTCAGTTACAGAGTGAAAATTAACCAGTGATGGAGACAGCTCTGTCTTTGTTCAGTGGGTTAAGAGCCATCTTTTAAAAAATCAGACCTAGATCCCTGATGTTGCTGCTACCAGGTACACAGAATTCCTCTGAGAATGGGGAAGGCTGATATTTAAAACTGAAATCTCCATTTTGCAAAACTGAGTCAAGGGCTCTTTAGATGTGCGGCCTAGAGAGTTAACAAATGCCCTTGGATTGTTATTGCTATTATTGTACTGCTTACCTGGCACCCCTCTTTCATCCAGAGGATCCTAAAGCCTTGGGGAGGAGGAGCTGCATAGACTCTCAGCTGTTTGTGATGGGCAGATGGATGACAAACCTGGAGAGACCTGCAGGGCTGACAGAGGAACCTGCAGCTCACATGGAAGCAACCCTGCCATGTGCTTCTCCTTCACTGTATGGCCCTAGTTATTTGGAAGGGCAGGAGAATACAAAAGATGTTGCCCTTAATGAAACCCCAAAACTTTTTTTCTCTACCTCCTCCTCCTCTCTTGGGCACAGGTTATGCACAGTCCCACATGGCTCCACTCGCTTTCCCAGTGTGTTGGGAATCAGAGCAGTGAGATGTGCCCAGTCAGAGGCAGGAATGCAGCTTGGGCTCAGCTCAGACAGGAGAAATTCATATTTTTAAGGGCAGATAGTTTAAAAACATCCCCCCTTGTTCTAATACTAAAAGATGACAGATTTAGATTAAATATCAGGAAGAAATTCCTGCCTTTGAAGGTGGTGAGGCCCTGGCACAGGTTGCCCAGAGAAGCTGTGGCTGCCCCATCCCTGGGAGTGTCCAAGGCCAGGTTGGACAGGGCTTGGAGCACCCTGGGCTAGTGGAAGGTGTCCCTGCCCATGGCAGGGAGTGGAATGAGATGGTCTTTAAGGTCCCTTCCAACCCAGACTATTGTGGGACATTCTGATCCTCCTTCACAATGACCACAGCCCACACAGATGACAAAACACACTACTCTGCCATCAGTAACAGCACTGCCAGTGTAGGGGTTGGTTTTATTTTATTCCCCCTGAACACGATCTATCACATACTTAACAGTACTGTTTTTACAGATGCTTTATTTTGTACTTCTGAAAACTGACTGCAGCAAAATGTGATGTTCCAGTTGGCAGCCTCTTGATAAATAAGGAGGAAGGAACTGATGTTTTGCAAAAAAAAAAAAATTAAAAATTAAATGATTTAAAGGTAGAAAGGAACACTGGAAAATTATTACTTTATGCAAACACAAGAAGAATAAAATCAATTAGAGGCAAAGGTTTAAGGACTGGCTTAGAGATTAGAAAATCTGTTCTTGGAAAGTGCTTGATGAACTTATTTATTTTTTTGTAAGCAGGCTCTGAGTCTTAACTACACTGCTTTATATGGCAGATGATTTATTTATCACCAACATATGAGAACCTCCTTTCACATCACCAATGAGTGATGCTGGCAAAGTGTGTACCAGGGGACATGATCCTCGCAGGATAAGAATATTTGTGGGTTGGAAGAGACCCACCAGTTTGTCAGGGGCTCTCTGCTGAACTCATGGGCAGCAGCAGCAGCAGTGTTACTTCCAGGCAGCTGGTTCATGTGGCCATGGAACTGCTCATTAAAATCTATAATGTTTATTTGCAATATGCAGCTGGCAGGGATTTCCCTGGGACTCAGCTCTGCCAGCAGGTAGAGTTTTCAGCTGGTGAAGAACTGCCTGTCAGCAGCAGACTAAAACCAGGCATTTCTCTGCACAACTGAAAGGCAGGTGAGCAGTGTCACTATAGGGAGGCAAAAACGCCCACATTAAAATCAAGGCATGCAGCTATAAAGGCCACGGCACCTTTTCCCCACCCCTTTCCTCAGTACTGAGGCAAAACCAGAGCTGGGTTAGAAGCAAACTCTGGTGTGTGCACAGTTCAACATAATGTGACCTGGGAAGACTTCAGAACATTCCATCTGCTGTGCAAGTCCCCAAAAGGCAGCTCTAGCACAAACCCTCATTCTGTCCTGCCTTTACTCCTCATACAGACGTATGAGATAGAGACAAAGGCAACACCCAAAGAGAGGGAAATTCCCTTAATGCCATCTCTGTATTTCACTTCCATTCAGGTCCTTGCTTAACTGGATGTTACCTTGCTCCCTGCTCCTAATTCTCACCTAAATTATGTGTTTTCCTCTTCTGCAGAACAAATGGAATGCTAAATCCTCTGAGTTCATCTCTTGGCCTCAGTGCACATAACAGCATGGGCTTCATGCTGCTCACAGTAATGTGCTCCTCAGAGTTCACTTTGCCCACACAAAACAACTCCAGACACAACACACCTGAGGTTATACAGGCAAACAGACCCTGAGAGACAACAGAACGTGAGATTCAACTTTTTACTGCAGCACAGAATCTGATCAGGGGGAAATCCATGAGGTAAGTGATGCCTCTGATGCAGTTAGGGATAGAGGCATCAGGATATGAATTCCTGCAGGACCCTGGACTGCCTGGGGTACTAAACCTCCCTGCAGCACTTTTCATTTACTTAACCTTAGAGTAAATGGGTAATTTGAAAGTGAATTCTGAAATTGTTCAAAGAAGGATTCTTTTTCTATCTGTATTCTCTTTTATTACTTACACTGAATTTTTTCTTCTGAAGAAAAAGCAGAGGTGAAACAAAACCTTCTGCCCAGAGAAGCTGTGGCTGCCCCATCCCTGGAAGCATCCCAGGTTGGGTGGGGCTTGGAGCAACCTGGGCTAGTGGAAGGTGTCCCTGCCCATGGCAGAGGTGGAATGAGATGGTCCCTCCCAACCAACCATTCTATGGCAGTCACACCTTTGGCTGCAATTTAAACTTATCTGAAATGTCCTTATGGTCTTTAACATAACAGAAGTCTAGTGTCACAAATCTTGAAATAAATAACATTGCCAACAAGAACCTACTTTCATTTAAAAGGAGAAACAGGATGAGAAGTTATAAAGCACATTATTCTTAAAGCTACTCACTGTCTCAGCCTCTGTGCTTTCTCCAGCCTAGTTCCTGCCTGTTCCTCACTCCAGCACGTCCACTCCTGCCCTTTGCTTGCCCATTTGTGCAAGGAGAATACAGTTCTCAATTTATGCCATTAGCAACACCAGACTCTTACAGAAAGGTCTCTTGTTCTTCCTGGAGTTGGTCCCATCCTGATTCAGAGGTAATCAAACAAAAAACCCCCACCTGGCCAGTGCACCTGGAGGAAAAATGCAAAATCAGACTTTAACCTAAGGTAGGAAAGCACAGAAGAGTTCTTTCCCCCTCTTGCAAAAGCATTGAAGGTGGTAAAAAAACAAAATCCAGCATGAAAAACCCTGGTTTCAAAGAAAGCATGGTCATGTTACTGTCAATACTTGCTATAAAACTATTAGCAAGGGGTTGTTTATTTTTCTTCTTCCAGGCACATAAAGTTAAGACACTCAAAAGCATTCTGAGGAGTATCAGAACAACCTTGCCATGACAATACTAGTGATTCTGTCTCAATATCACCAACAGAATTCCTTGCCTTAAGTAAGCAACTCTGTCTCTGAGGCATTTCACACACACACCCAAAATTAAAAGAGCAAAAAATCCCCAAGAACAACAAAACAAATAGAAAAAAAATCCACCTACGGAAAAACCCAAACCCAAATCCAAACAAAAATCCCAAACCTAGACCCACAAACCAAACACATCACACACACAAAAAACCCCAGAACAACCCATCCTCTCCCCCCAAAAAATCAAAACAAAACAGACCCCCAAAATAAAACCAAGCCAGACAACTCTCATAGCAGGTGGGAGGATTAATTGCACAAGTGAGCTACGTAATGCTGAGGGTAAAACCAAGTAGAGCTGAAGTAACAAATGAAATCACAAGAATCCAGGAACTGTTTATTATTTTTAAAGAGGTGCAAGGCACTCAGATGTTTCCTTCAGACATACCACAATGCCCTTTATTTATACAGAATTTTCATTCTTTGTAGGCAAGAGCATTCTACAAAACTGGGGACATTTTCCCAGGCTCATCCAACCCACCTCAGCATTTATATTCTGGGTTTTTTCAGCATTGATGCAGGTGTATTTATTTATTTTTACCACTAAAAAAATAATTAAGGTAGAAGCTTGACATCCTGGCTCGCAGCCCAGGAGCTCTTAAATATGTTTAAAAACAAGAATCCCTAGAGTCTGTACAAATACAGAAGTATACAAATAAAAATATAAATCTGAGGGACCATCCTTCAGAATTTCTTCTTCATTTTATTTTTTCCTTGGGCAGGGTCTCCCTCCTGCCAAACAGGGCAGATTTTCTGGGAGGATATATTTTAACAAAACAGCCTATGGAGAAATATGAAGTAGCTTCTGGCACACAACAAATTCTCTTAATTCTGATTTACTGTGGAGGTGGACCTGCATAAGATTTACGTGCCTTGTAAACTATGGATTTATGGGGTACATAAGTTGTAAATGGGCACCGTGTTTTGGTGAACAGGCACTTTTTATATTCCTTGTGATTCAAGCATGATTTAATATGCATATTTGCAAAGTTTCCAAGAGGAAGTTGGATTAATTTTGCTCCATTTATGATCCTCTGCATCACTCACTGTAGCAGCCAGTGTTTGCCAGGTTTTAATCTGCCCGGGATTGTTAGAAATAAGTGTTGAATAAATAAGTACCTGACTAATCAGATTGGTTGGCCAAGGTCCCAAGGCACAATTAACCTGCCCAAACCATGTGGCAGAGCTGGAAGTTCTGAGCTGTGCTCTGAGCTGCTCTGATCTCCTCCCAGGCCCAAGCAAACCAACCTCCCCTCAGCAGCATCTTTCAGCAATGAGATTATTTAGGTGGCTCTGGTCTGATGTAAATTCCTCATCATTTATGCAGAAAAATAACTGTGCCTTGTGCCTCCTTGTGTCTCAGAGGAGCACATATCCCAGTCCATCCTGCTTTTTAGCACACACTTTCAGTGGGACTTTTCATGGGAAACCTATGCCCAGAAATGTTTGCAGTCAAAGCACACCCAATCCATACCCCTGCGAGGTGACTTACTCCTCTCCCCTCCACCTGGAGCACAGCATCCAGCTCTGTGGGCCTGCAGGAACAAGTCTGGAGGAGGCCACTAAGTTGATCACAGAGCTGGAACCCCTCTGCTCTGGAAACAGGCTGAGCTGGGCTTGGGCAGCCTGGAGAAGAGAAGGCTCCAGGGAGAGCTTAGAACCCCAGGACAAGGAGGAATGGCTTCCCACTGCCAGAGGGCAGGTTAGATGGCATATTGGGAAGCAATTCCTCCCTGTGAGTGAGGGTGACCAGGGACAGCAGCCAGGGAATGGCTGGAGCTGTGTCAGGGCAGGCTCAGGTTGGATCTCAGCAAAAGGTTCTTCCCCCAGAGGCTGGTTGGGCACTGCCCAGGCTCCCCAGGGCAGTGGGCACAGCCCCAAGGCTGCCAGAGCTGCAGGAGGGTTTGGATGATCCTCTGGGGCACAGGGGGTGACTCTTGGGGCTGGGTCTGTGCAGGGCCAGGAGTTGGACTGGATGATCCCTGTGGGTCCCTTCCATCTCAGTACATTCTGGGATTCTGTGCTCTGTGGTGAGGCCCTGGCTCAGGTTGCCCAGAGGAGCTGTGGCTGCCCCATCCCTGGAGGTGTCCAAGGCCAGGCTGGACGGGGCTTGGAGCAACCTGGGCTGGTGGAAGGTGTCTCTGCCCATGGCAGGGGGTGGAACAAGATGGTCTTTAAGGTCCCTTCCAGCCCAAACTATTGTATGGTTCTATGTAACTTAACTTGAAACAGTAAAACTGATGAAGATTTCAAATTCCCAAACCAGACCTTCATATCTTGCTTTGCCACTGATCACTATTGCCTGTGCAAATCACTTAATCTTTGTGGCAGTTTCCCTTCAGGCTCATGTCTTTAGGACCAGGACAATCTCTAACCATCTTTTAGAGGTGATCAATGACCTTGCATGTTATTAAGTCTCAGCTGAAAACAAAGTTGAGCTCCTACAAAAATTAACCTTTTGCTTCTTTCTAAGGAGGGAGAAAAAAAAAAGAGCACCTTTCCAAGCTGTTCTAAACTACCTTTATATAATATCTTCACTGAAGTTTGATTTCAGAAGCCTTCCATATCGATTTGTCAGCTTCGTGGCAGCTGAAGTCGATTCTACTTTAGAAGTACACCACAGTAAATCACAGCTTTCCTCTCCCCCCTTCTCATTTTTCAACACTAACAATACCTACAGGATCACTGACAGATTTTCCTTGCTAACCTGCTTCTGGTTGTTAACACACCACTCCATGTCAAAAATCATCTCCTGCCTGCTTGGAGCTGTGGAAATGAGTACAGGGATGGAAGCAGGGGATAGGAGGGTGTGTTTAGTGCTGAATGCACCCACTCTGAAGTGGCCCCTAAATCCTAAAGAAAACAGTGTTTTTATGCACATGGCTCAAGACCAGCCAGGTGTTTGTCCAAGTCTTCTCTGCACTTCTCGAGGTGTTTATTTGGTCATAAGACATCACTATAATTTGTTTCTGGATTTGGTTCCTGTTGTGAGGGTTTTTTCCCTAAAGCATTTGAAAAAACATAATGACCTTCTCGCAGGCCACATTTGGATTATTTCCATAAAACCTGCATGCCTTGCATTGGAAGGTGCAAATCTTTTGGGGACAGCAAGGATTGTTCGGGACACTCTGCACCCTGGGGAGGGCTCCTGTGGGGACACACCCCCAGGGCTGAGTCCAGCTCAGGGAGAGAGAAAGGGTTCACAACAAAAACAGTGTCCAGGAGGGAATACAGGCACAAGGGGATAAGGACATCAAAGCACACCAGAAGATTAAGGTATTGCCTGCACAGCCTCTCCTCTCCTGGTGACAGGCATAGAAGGAACACACAAACGTGCAATATGCACTCTCTCTGGGTACTTCGAGTCTCTGCTTTAGTAACACAGGTTTTGAACCATCTATATGAGGCTAAAGAACTGATAAACACAAAAAATAACACTTAGTGACCAAAAAGAGTTGTGATGGAAGTATTATTTAGAGCACATTTCTACAGAGATCAACACAGAGGTACTGACAGCAGTCACATCAGAGCAGTGCTGCACAGGGCACGATTTATTTTCTTTCCAGTTCCTCACGATCGTATGCAGCAAAACAGAGCAATTGTGTTCTAAGGAGTGAGAGTTTCGGAAAGCCCCACAGCAAAGGGCGACCCCCTGAGCAGCCCTGTGCAAATGCTGTGCCTCTCTGCAGGCAGCAGTGGAGCAGAACTGGGCACTAGGTGGTGGTCATGAACCACTGCAGAGCAGCAGCCGCACGCTTGGGTAAGGAGGAGCTCCAAAGCAGCGGGGAGGAAAAAAATGTTATAAGCGTTTAAAGTAATAACAGTTAGCTGGTCCACGTAGAGTTGATTTCGGTATTCATTGGGCACACACACTCACTAGTGCCCACATCTCTTCCCTGCAGGAAGGAGGGTGGTTCAGCCAGGAGCCCCTGGGGCTGCTCAGTTGAGGAGGATCTCCAGGAGGGACCCAGGCACAGCCTGCAGTTGTTGTCTGGAAGAAGGGAAGGAATATGCTCAGTGCATCTTCAAAGTCCTCTCTGAGCATCACAGCAGTTCTGAGAGCTGGGGACAAGGGGAAGAAGGCAGGGCCTTCCACTGCCTCATGACTCCATGTCTACTGGACATGATGGTGGAAGAACTGCTGGCACAGCATCTGCACCCAAACAGGGGGCATGCAGGGTGAGAACCCTCCATATCTCAAGCTGCAGGATAATCTTTTCCCAGAGGCTCCGGTTTAGGAGGGAATAAACTCATATTTTCACAGGATCTCTCAGTGTTTTGTTCAGAGTAGCAAACTATGCTGCTTTGTCTGGTACAGAATGATTTTTCCACCATTAGCTTTTTCACGCTGCAATTGTGTTTAAAAAAAAACTTATATTCTTCAAAGAAAAAAAATCGAGGCCACACTTAACAGCAAGCCCTTAAAAAGCCCTCTCTTGCTTTCCTATTTCTAGAAGCAATGTGTCTTTAGAACAACTCTTGTCCCTAACTCCTTTAGGCAATCCAAGATGAAAAAGGTGAAGGCAGGGATGGGAGCAATGCAGTGAAGCTGCAGCAGGAAGTTCAGTGACAAAAGCCATCTGTTTGGCTTGATTTAAACTTCAGTCCTCACATTAGAGACTACAATAAAGCTGAAGGTCAAGAGCTGATAAGCACTGCTGAAGGACAACCTCCACCCCCTCCATGACACTCCAGCAGGGTTAGAACAGCAGTGGTGTCACGGCCGGCCGTGCCACCCTCCCATCCCAGCTGGCCTGCTTTAGTAATTCCAGGAATAGAGACAGGAACTACACCAGATTGGGAGATTCAGCCCCAATGCCATATTTCAGCCTACTCTTTTTCATTTTCTTCCCTTCCCTTTGTGCACTTAATATATTGTATTTCAGCCCTATTGACTGTGCCCCCACTGCAGAAACTGTCCCTTCCCAGCCGTCTGCCCACTGGAGCCAGCTGAGAAGACAGCAGACATCTGGATGTCTCGAAGCCCAGCGAGTCTTTTCAGCAAAAGTTTTTCACACACTCTGGGCCTGTCTCCTGATGAAAGGAATTCCGAAGTAGAGCCTGTTTAGCAGCAGGAGCAGTAACGGGAGTAATAGGGGAGTGCAGTGCTAACCGTGGTGCTTAGTGACTGTGACACTGCCTGAGTGATTGATTAAGAGCTTGAAACTCTGACTGTGGCACTGGGCTGTTAAGAATAAAAGGAACTTTCACTTCTCCCTCGTACACATCCATCACGAGCAGACAAGCGTCAGCTCCTCCAGTAATGACTGCGGCTCCTTCTGGGAGAGGGAGTGCGAGATGGAAATGCAGTTTCTTCTATGATTTGAAAAGCATTTTAATTCATCAAGTTTTTTGAAAGGATCTTTAAAGAAGAAATAACACTCTTTGGTAACACAGCTGGGTTTCAACGTGTTCAGCATCTCAGCTCTCAAAGCCTCTTCCTCGTTTGCTGAGAACCTGGCTGGAGATTTGGAAGGGAATGGCTGTTGTGGTTCCCCTGAGGATGAGCAGCAGTCCCCGGGGCAGGACAGCCATCAGCACCAACCAAATGCCAGGGGCTTGTCTGTGTCTTCAAAGCTATGGATGCTCTGAAGCCCTGCCTTGAACAGAGAACACATCTGGATGCTGTAAAGAGCATATCTGTGGGATCAGCTGGTGTCTTACAGGGTGCTCTCATGTTTCTGTACTGTCCTGTATGCACATCTCCAACTATTTTGGTTTCAGGATTGACTGTGATGGGAACTGTGTGATACAGGGCCTGGTTAAGTGAGAAAGGTCTGTGAATTGGATCACAGAATCCCAGAATGGCTTGGGTTGGAAAGGACCTTAAAGCTCAACCAGTCCTACCCCCTGCCATGGGCAGGGACACCTTCCACTAGACCAGGTTTCTCCAAGCCCCGTCCAGCCTCTCCTTGAACACTTCCAGGGATGGGACATCATCCAGTTCCAAGTTAAACATATAAGTGGGCTCCCCCTTCTTTTGGCTTCTACCTTCTGCCTTAGGGGACTCTCATGCCGGCAGTTCTTCCTGTGACTGCTGTGGCCATTGTGCCACAGGGCTGTTGTGGGAAGGTGCCCAAAAACTTCAGTCACAACACTGAATCATAAGGAGTAAGCCAATCCAAGCTGCTAGAAAATAAGGATTATCTTTAGGAATAATGACAATACCACAAATCTCTGGAGAGGTAATTGTCCTCAATAAGACAATATTACAAAGTCATTTAATGCTGCAATTTGAAAATGTCACTAAAGAGAGACAGAGAGTATGAAAACACGAAGACAAACTCAGCTAAGTATTAAAAGCAGCAAATCATCGGATGAACCATTTGCTGCCTGGACTGGCTCACATGCAGGTGATTTGCTGAACCAACTCTCTCGATGCTGTCGGCATGGCCGTGTAGGAACCATATTACAGTTTCCAGCACTGATCTCTCTTGTTCAGATCATAAAACAACTTGGGGTTTTGTAAAGTAGTTTCACATTTCCCTCAGCTGCATTTAGCTCCACTTTACTTTGACCTCTCTTTCTCAAGCTCTTCCAACTTTGGCCTATCTTCAAAAAAAAAAAAAAAAGAGAAAAGAATTTACATTATGGTCAAATTAAGGCACATTCAAACATTTGCCACTTTAAGAAGCTTATTTGCCTTTCCAAAAATAGCAAAATCTTCAGCACAAATTTCAAGAGAATTTCATCCATGCATCCAGAACATTTCAATTGCTTGCAACATGACACTTCTATGCTCCATTAGCCTCCTCACAGTGCTGTTGCAGCATCCAAGTCAGATAATGGCTACAGGAAAAAGCTTATTGAGACCATGTACACCTGCAATATCACTTGCTTAGTTCCTCATTTCATCCTTCTCAGCTCTTCTTTCAATCTGTCTCATCCACTTACTGTATCTTGTCATAACCTGGACTCAGCTGTCTCACAGATGGACAGCCAGGCTGTCACAGACCTGCACGTCCCTCGTACTCTGGGGCTCCAAGATGCCGTGCTCTGAGGTACCAAAGAGCACAGGGACTTCCATGGCCAGTTGGCCCTGAGGCAGCAGTGCCCTGGCAGCCAGGAGGGCCAACCCTGTCCTGGGGGCACCAGGGAGGGGATTGTCCCGCTCTGCTCTGCCCTGGGGTGGCCTCACCTCAACATTGGGGCAGTTTGGGGGGACACAATGGAAGGAAGGGATTGAGCCATCAGAGAGTGTCCAAAGGAGGGAACAGAGATGGGGAAGGGCCTTGATTTGAAGTCGTGGGAGGACACTGAGGGCGCTTGGTGTGTTCAGCTGGAGCAGAGGAGACTGAGGGGAGACCTCAGTGCAGTTCCAGCTGCCTGGGCAGGGGCAGAGGAGGGGCAGGGACTGAGCTCTGCTCTGGGGGGACCAGGGACAGCAGCCAGGGAATGGCTGGAGCTGTGTCAGGGCAGGCTCAGGTTGGATCTTAGCCAAAGGTTCTTCCCCCAGAGGCTGGTTGGGCACTGCCCAGGCTCCCCAGGGCAGTGGGCACAGCCCCAAGGCTGCCAGAGCTCCAGGAGGGTTTGGATGATCCTCTGGGGCACAGGGGGTGACTCTTGGGGATGGGCCTGTGCAGGGCCAGGGGTTGGACTGGATGATCCTTGTGGGTCCCTTCCAACTCAGCACATTCTGGGATTCTGTGATGCACTGCGTGAAAAATGGAAGCTCCCCAAAGTCAAGCTCTGCTTCATTCAGACCTTAATTAGCCTCAGTTAAAAAACCATACAAATGTACACATCAACTAACAGCATTTGAACAATTCATTTATTAGCCAGGCTTTACTATTAGAGTAATGAGCTGCCCAAACAGGTAACAGCAGCTTCTATTATTCCCAAGACACACATGTTGTTCTAGTTCACTAACAAGATGAGCAAAACTTTTTATATTCTTGATCAAAACAGGTTTCAAAAGCACAATTAAAAGTCAGCATTTGCTGGTGTCCACGGTTCCAAGCTAAAATTAGCCTGAAGTGAACATACCCACAGCAATAAAACCCCCAATGCCTGGCTGTTCATACAAGAGGCAAACACAAAGGGGGTGTGAGTGTAGCCAAAGCTAATCCATTCAGCAAGTTGAAGAGCTATCTGCAGAAAGCTTTTTTGGAGTAGTCAATCAGCACAGACAGCTACGATGCTTTCCTCTTCAAAGCACGCCGGCCTTTCATGTGGGCTGGCTTTGTGCATGAGGAAAGTATTTTTAGCAATGCATTGAGTGGTTTGACATTGAGAGAACTGAGGGACATTGTCAGACTGGGAGAACTTGGATTGTTGTTACTTGTACTGAGGACTTTCTGGGCCTGGAGAACAGCTCTCCTCTGATAGCAGGCTGGAAGCATTCACAGACTGCAGTGGTTCACATTTCTGCATTCAAAGGAAACCCCTGTGCTCTCAAGTCATTGTCCAATCTTCCCAGTGGTTGATAAAATATTCCTGTGTGGGCTTCCCTCCTCCTATTTCAAACTCAGGATTTAGGTAGACACAAGGTCAAGAACATTGGAACGGATGTTAACAGATGTTAAGATATAAAACACAAATAGAAGCAAATTTATTTGCAAATATAATCCGCCTCCCCAGGGAGTACAGAGCCAGGACAGCAGCTGCATCATTATGGAGCTTGCAGTCTCAGGAATGTAAGATTTTATGAGTAAAGAGGGTTTCCACAGAAAAGCTCTTCCTTGGTCATCCCTGTTGCAGGAGACAAATCTTTGGAGCCACAGCATCCAACCTGATCTGGCGTGGGCAAGGAGCTGCCTCATCCCAGCAGCCTTTGGATGCAGGAAGGTGTGTGTGGGCAGTGTCCTCCCTCACTGTCCCTGCCCAGCACAACTTCCCTGTACCAGAGACACCTACCCAGTGCCAAGAACCAACATCACCAGTGAAAAGAACCCCCTTCACCAGTGCCAAGAACCAAGAGGCACCCAAGGCTAATGCTGCTTACTCATATTATCACAGACTTAAAAGGACAGAGCAGGTAGATATAGACAGCATCTACAGTCAGGAAATTATATTTTCACCTTCACTACCAAAGTTTTTAGTCATCACATTAACATTCTGCCACTGCAATTGCTGAATTCTGTGCGTAGTTAATTAGGAGCCAAGTGTTATCTATACTGTATAAAACAGATCTGTGCCATTGCTTGCTGTTACATGAAAACCTGCAGTCCTTAAACTAGTCAAAGCACAACAATCTTTATGTCTAACTGAAAAATAAGAGAACTAATCATTATGCACAGTCTTTCATCAACCAGAAGTCTTAAATTAAGACTGGTATTAATTGTATATAATTGAAATTATAGTTCCCCAAGATAAATTATATCTCACTCGTAAATCTTACAAATACTTTTTTCCTATCATTTATAAATAAGTTCTCATTCGTAAGCATTTAGAGATTAATGCAGAGCTATGGATGTAATTTCTTTGCAAATGAAGCTATGTCAATGTCACTGCTATTTATAAATCTCTAGACTCCATATTTTTTTAATCAAGTGTAACAGGTGATGAATCAAGGCTTTTTTTTATTGTTTGGTGTATAAGCCCTAAGAATCAGAAACAGGTTCTATAATCTAATTTCCCCAGAGATTATGTAACAAAAGTGATAAACTTCTAGTTAGTACAGCAATGGTTTTGACAGCTATAGTTTTTTTTCCCCCAGAAGAAAGTAATTTGAATTTAGATTAAGACACATCACTATAGCTTTCTTTATAAACTGTTGGATTGGGTTTCTTGATCGTTCCGTGTGCACATTTGACTGAGGAAACCAAAATGTGGAAATTAAAAATGTAGGAAGAGAGGAGCTTCTGCATTCCATTGACCTTTATATTAGTTAAGCATTTTGAATTTTAATATATGTATGATACATGTTTTAATTAAAGTGTAAATCAGAACTCTGAGTTCCTCAGATTTATGAGCCATGCATCACCCAAGCTTCATTCTAACACCTTGCAGCCAGCAGGCTTCTTCATGGAGCAGCACTGGTGCTGGATGGCACACTGCTAGATGCTGAGAGTAGAAGCATTTATAGGTTAAAGGTGGGAACTTCTGCCCAGTTATCTTTGGTTTTAATTTAATTTTGAATACGAAGGCAATCAGAAGAAAATATTAGAGATAGAAAAGGTTTTAGCTGGGTGTGTGAATTAATAGTGACAGAGGAGTAAAAGCCTCTTTCTGCTTGTAACTAATGATTTTACAATAGTCTCTCTGCATTTTCCCCCAACCATACAGAGAATCACAGAATTGTTAAAGTTGGAAAAGACCTTTAAGATCATCACCAAGTCCAGCTGTCAACCCAACATCACCCCTGAATTCACCACTAAACCATGTCCTCAAGTGCCACATCCACGTGTCTCTTGAACACTTCCAGGGGTGGTGC
This sequence comes from Manacus candei, assembly GCF_025592945.1. Lineage (NCBI taxonomy): Eukaryota > Metazoa > Chordata > Aves > Passeriformes > Pipridae > Manacus > Manacus candei. The sequence goes on from NW_026138084.1 coordinate 3,151,779, forward strand.
CCTGGGCAGCCTGTTCCCATGCTCAGCCACGTTTTCCATGAGGAAATTTTGATGAGCACATGCATGAAAAGAGTTTACACAATTCTTTGTGCTACATGTAAGTATATTGAGATAATAAGGGGTCTGCTGGGTTCCCTGCAGCCATGGTAGGGAAAGGGGGACTCCTGCTTTCAACAGCATTCCATAAAAAGCCATTCAGGAAAAAACAAGTGAAAAACTTAGAAAAACATCCCCTTCCCAAACGAGAAAACACTCCCTCAGTACAAACTCCTGTGAAGTACACGATGCTCAGAAACCTGCCTCTGTACATTGTTTATACAAGTGGAACACAATAAGCACATCTTTCACAAATAAGCACTCTGAAGGATGTTAAAAAAATAATAATTCCTCAGATTGGCTGTTTATTACCTTCCCTCACAGATCTTTTAAGGTAAGTTGTGTATTTATAGTAGCTGAAATACATTCATCACAATTGCCATTACTCAGTCCAGCATTTCCAGCATGTTCTCTTTCTCTCTTACCTTTTGTACTGCAAAGCTGCACAATTCTCAGAGATGCTAAAAAATAACTCTGGTGGAAGAGATCATTCCCACTGCCTTTCTTTAGATCGCTCACATGAATAAATGAGTTCTAAGAAAACAGTTTGGATGGAAAACTTCCAACAAATTGGTTTCTTGTTTGGGTCTCACCTGCCAAGGGGGTGTCCAGGATTATGTAAGACAGACCACCCTGTAGCCCTGCTGCTCCCAAAGAAAGGGGGGCATGGCTTAGCCCCAGTTTAAAAGCCTGTGGGTAACTCTGATGTGTCTGGAAAGCAGGATCACAACAGAAATGATTCCCTGGTTGGGAAATGGCTGGAAGTTTGCTTAGCTCTGAAAGAAACCCCAAAGCTCTGGGGTCTGATGCTCGTTGTACTTTTCCTGTGTGCAATAGTGGTACCCATCATCATTCCGACTCTTCCTGCTGATGGATGAAATGTAGTGCTCTGAATTTTATCTGGTTTTAGAGCAGCTGATGCTCCTCTTTAAAAAGAGCCCTTTATCCTCTGAAGCTGAGAAACAGTTCTTGCAACAATTCATCATGAATGACAAAATCCTTAACAATGCTGTTCTCATTGCAGCGTATCTATAATTCTTAGATGCTGTTTCCACTGGGAACAATGTTATCTGGGGAGAGCAGAGTGGTTGGGCTGCAGTGCTGTGCACACAGATGTGGGAGCTGAGCCTCCCAGCCCCTCTGCTCCCTGCAGGCAGCCCCCTCCTGCCCCTGAGATGGGCAAAGGGAAGGGACAAAATCCAGAAGGCAGAACTTCAGGAATGAAGGGAACATATGGAAATGAGAGGCTATAAGTAACTCTAGAGTTAAATAAATCATTGAATCCCAGAAGGGTTTGGCTTGGAAGGACCTTAAAGACCATTTCATTCAACCCCCTGCTATGGGCGGGGACACCTTCCACTAGCCCAGGTTGCTCCAAGCCTCATCCAACCTGGCCTTGGACACTCCCAGGGATGGGGCAGCCACAGCTTCTCTGGGCAACCTGTGCCAGGGCCTCCCCACCCTCAGGGAAATTCTTCCTAATATCTAATCTAAATCTACCCTCCTTCAGCTTAAGGTCATTCCCCCTTGCCCTGTCTCTCCAGGCCCTTGTCCCAAGTCCCTCTCCAGCTCTCTGGGAGCCCCTTTTTGGCACTGGAAGGGGCTCTCAGGCCTCCTTGGAGCCTTCTCTTCTCCAGGCTGAACAGCCCCCAGCCTGGCTCCAGAGCAGAGGGGTTCCAGCCTTGTGATCAACCTTGTGGCTCTAGAGAAAACTACCCATCTGCACTGCCCATCACCTCTGAAAGCTGTTTGTTGCCCCTTGTGCATCCTGCAGTTTTTGCTTCTTGGTTCCCAAAATAACACAGGCCCAGCTGACGCCCTCACTGCACCGTGCTCCCCCTCAGCTGCTCCGTGCCTTCCTTTGCAGCCAGGCTATATGGGTTGCAGAAATTCATGCCATAACTGAAGGCAGTGGCCATTAGCCTCACTTTTATTGTGACTGGTAAACCCCAAAACATTTGCACAGGCAGAGGAAACAATGAAACGAGGGGAATGGCCACTGGAATGTCATGAGCACACTGTGAGAGCATCACTGACTGCCCACAGCAAACAGAGCCTGTCTGCAATGTCAGTGCAGCATCAGGCAGTTTGCAGAAGCTGATTTAGCACCAATTTATGCAATGCAGGGAGATAATTAAGCAAGGTCACCGTGGGTATAACTCTGCAAAGCCACAGGATTACATCAGGAATGACTTGGGCTCAAGGCAAGTGGTGTTGGCACCCTCTGAGCCTGACTAACCATTGGGGCTGCAGCCAAAGAAGGTGAATGGGTGCAGGTGTGGGCTGCAGTTCCTGTGAAAGTGCTGTGGTAAGAGAACTGCTAATTAATTCGATACCAAAATACTTGCCTAGGTGAAGGATGCTTCTGTAATCCCTGCAGTTTGAAGCAGCCCGACTGCAGCTTCGGCCCCGCTCCGGGCTTTGCAGCCCTGTCCTGGAAGACTCTGAAGATGTTCATCCTAGCAAAGGAGTGAGAGAACTGCAAATTGGCTCTTCCTTCAGCCAGATGTGGTGGGACCCCCGTTCAGCCCACACAGCAGAGCTCCCACCCCTGTCCTCGCAAGTAACTTCTCTAAGACTGTCCTGCTGCCCATTCCCTCTGTGCCTCAGTCACGGGAGCCCCTGCAGATTCCAAGGGGAGCAGAAAGCATTTCCCTACACACATCTGGGGGGTAAAGAGCACACAGGTCACTGCCACTGGGGGATGGTAAGCCCCTAGGAATGTAAAATAAATCTGAGGAGCACTGGTTTGCTCAAAGCCTTGGAGAAGCTGCGTTTGTTTTATCTAACACAAATGCCCTTGACTCTCAAGGGCAAAGTCCTCTTTTCCCTGAAGGCTTTTTCCCTTGGGCAGCTTGGTCCCTTCCTTGCTACCCTGGATCATCCTTCCTTCCCACCCATCCTGCCTTCCCTCCTCTGGTGGCAGAGCAGCCCCATTTACCTTCCAGCTATGGCTGCCATTTCTTTCTCTCCAGTTACCATAATCCAGTTTTTTCCTGGAAGAGACTGAGAAGACATTGCAGCACCATCACCCCTTCAAGAGCTCAAACAAAGCAAGAAAAGGGATTGCCTCCCAAGTTAACTGTTCTTTCCCCATGTTGCTGCAGAAGTACAGACAATGTTTTAAAAGGGTTGTTATTCCTTCCATTTCGAACAGGAAGGGAGGAAACTGTTGCAAGGATGGCGCACTGAGATCCAGGAAAGGTCACCTGTGCTGGGCTCAGAGGTACCACAGAATCAGCTCAAAGTGCTGAAACCCAGGAAATTCAGAAGGCTTTTGTCAGTGTTTCACTTCACTCCCTATTAATGCTTCACCCAAAGATGAGCTTTTCAGAAGTTAATGCAAAACATCCAGCAAGCACCATACTTGTGATACAAGTTTTTGATGAAGAAAATCCCTAAGGTTGTCCTTTCAATCAACCTGTTTGGATATACATTTTATTCCTTATTGCTGTTACAACTACTTCTATAGAAGAAAGATAATTTGAGATTCAACTCTATTATGATGAAGTAATTCTCTAGCTTAACATAGAGCCTGGGTGTGTTTCACTTGTACAAGGCAGGAGAACATATTATTTCCTGATATGTCTGAGACAGTGAGATTGATGGACCTGACAGGCAATGAACACTTTCCAGTTTGAGCATTTTACCTAATTTAGGGAAAAAATAAATAAGTAAATAAATAAATAAATGAAATCTTGAAAATATTTTACAACCATAAGCCAGCTGCCTCGAGTTAGATAGGATGTCTTCTGGAAGAAACCCAAGCTCTCCCAAACCTTGTGAGCATCTTGTAACTTATCTAGTCTGACAATCCTCTACATAAATAGCAAATAAACACAATTACTGCCTTAACAGTAACCATACAGCCAAGGGAGACAAAGAAAAGGGGGGTGGGGGGAAGAGGCAATTGTGTTCCTTCCTTACTTATTCGTTGAAAGAAAACAAGCAGCATCTCTTTCAGTGTCTTTTTGCCCATCTGTTTTGAAACCCCCCACAAAAGCTGCTAATTGTCCTTGATAGCATGTGAGGTTATTTTTGGTTTCAGCTTACACAGTGAGATCAGTGACAGCTCTAACTTTGTTAGTCTGGATGCTGCATCTAACTGGGAGCAGCAAACCTCATGGCCATGGCAGTGATCTGCATAAACAGGGGAAGACAGTGGTCTCCTTTACTGCCTATATTTATTTAATTACTCTATAATAAACTCTTTCTAAAGATTCTCTGTGTCACATGAAAGAAAATTGGAGATGACAAACTTTGTCCCCAAAAAACCACACCTACCTTCTGCATTCCTCAGTGCTGGTGCCTGGGGAGGCCATCAGGGTAAAGCCCAGGATTCAGGAGAAATTGGAGGGAGGTGAGGGGCAGTGATCCTGGAGTCCCAGGAAAGGTTGGCCTGAGCCATTCCTCTTCTAATGATTCTCATGGTTTCCACCAGGAGACTGGTGGAGAAAAAACTGAGCCTTCCTGTTCTTTGGACACCTTGTGTTATTCTGTGTGATAACACCACCAGCTTCTCTGTTTGCAACTTGACTTTTCCCAGTGCAGCCCTGACCCTTCCAACAGCTTTGGGAGCACCAAAATCCAAGTGGTGGGAGGAGGGTCGAGCAGAGAGCTCCTGTGCTGCTCAGCAAGTCAACACTACTCCTAAGGTTCAATTTTTTACCCAAACTTATTTAGTAGCATCCCAACATACAGCCCACATTAAATTAGAACTGCAATGTTTCTCAGTTCTTCTGCAGATAAATCATTAGATCTGTCCCCACCATTTACCATCCTACCTCTGCCTGTCCTAATGAGCAACATGTTCCATTTATCACCACCTCTGTCATCATTTATCACGGTGTAGTCCCTTAAAATCCTTGGACAAACCTCTTCCCTGCACTGAGGAGCTGCAGGATTTGACCCACTTAAATTTAATAAGAGATAGATTCTTTCTGAAGTCTCTCTCATGTTAGTAATTCACATGGATTTCTTTTTTTAGATTTGGTATCATTTTCTGGCATTTAAGGCTCACATAATTAAGGAGATTTATATTTATATTGTCTTATTATTTACTCATGCCTGTTACTTCAAACCTAATGACAAACAATGACATTATTACTCAAGTACTTAGGATATCCATAATCTAAATTAGGATCCAGCACAAATGACTGCTTATTCCAATTTGATGGATAAATAAATATTCATCAGTAAAAGCAATGAGGACACCAAGTAAACCCTTGCTCTCTTTATCCTCTGCCACATATCCAGGACATACAGCTTGCCTTAAAGGTGAGAAAATGCAGACATCAGTACCAAGGATGGGGAAACAGGTTAAAAAGTCAAATCCTACCAGCATAATTCTGGATGTGAAGATCTTGAGATACAAGCAAGACAAGGTTTGAGGGAAGAGATAACATCTTTATTGCATAGAAGGATAGAATGGTAAAAAGAAAGAAGCTTTCAGGCTCAAAATGCTTTTTCACCTTGCATGCTGTAAAGCTTGTCTACTTTTCCAAGTATATCATTATGTCTCAGGAATGATATTATCTCTCCCTGCAGACTTTATAGTGCTTAAAATGTCAGCTCTTCTTGAAGATGTCTGCTTTGCACCTTCCATCTGTTCCCAGAGCTGAAGCTGCTGTCCATCTCTGCCCCTCACCCCTCCCACAGCAACATGGGACAAGCTACACTTCAGTAGAGAAGAGTTTCCAAATAAATTATGGCTTTTAGATGAATATTAATGTCATTTCCATACCTAAAACTGTTGGCAGAGACCACAGAGCATGGCTATTATATGCTTGCCATGTGAAATTCTATTTATAGGACCCAGCTCTCAGAGAAGGCACAAGAAAAAGTTACCACTTGTTTCAGTCTAATATGTGCACAGTAAAATCAGTTTAAAATCCTTAAGAAAAATCGTTCACTAGGAGAAAAAAAAAGAAAACAGAGTTAAGAAGTAAAGAGTTGGTGGGTGTAATAAAATCAGTTTGAGTTCTTTCCAAAAAAGAAATAAGGAAAACTAAAGCAAACAGGAAATACCCTAAACTCACATTTTAAATGCTTAGGTAGCATTTATTTTTATTGGAACTGGAAAAAAAAATCAGATTGTTGTGTTCGTGCAATGTGGGTTAAGGCACAGTGTATTTCCCATTTGGAGAGGAAAGCAAGGCAGAGAGGGTTTAGCTGATTTGCCCACTCACATCAGGGAATTAAACCCTGGCCCTTTCCCAAGGAGGTGCCCACACACACCAGTGTCCTTTGGACAGAGCAGCCCCATGAAGGCCCAAGGCCAGAGCAGCTCTCCCTGGTGAAGGTCCATGACATTGTTACAGAGGGCAGAGGGGAGGAATGTGAGGCCTTCTGGCCAACGAGGCATCTTTTACACTCAAACATTTTGCAGCAACCTGCCAGGGTGAGGTGGCCTTACAGTGCCCACAGGTACAGCTTCCAGCCCCAGAAATGCATTGATACCCTGATGGGGAGGCTGGTGGCCTCAGCACCAGTGAGAGTGAGGCCCAGGGACTCACTTGGTGTGTTCTGGGCTGGTTTCTGTCCCAGCAGTGCCACCACCCAAACGTAAGGGACAGGTCACAGCCAAACACTCCTGTGCTCCCAGGAGAGATCACGAGGCAAGACAGGCATGAGACAGCATCTTTTCATGGAATCACAGGATATGCTGAGCTGGAAGGGACCCACAAGGTTCATCCAGTCCAACCCTGGCCCTGCACAGGCCCATCCCCAAGGGTCACCCCCTGTGCCCCAGAGGATCATCCAAACCCTCCTGGAGCTCTGGCAGCCTTGGGGCTGTGCCCACTGCCCTGGGGAGCCTGGGCAGTGCCCAACCAGCCTCTGGGGGAAGAACCTTTGCCTGAGATCCAACCTGAGCCTGCCCTGACACAGCTCCAGCCATTCCCTGGCTGCTGTCCCTGGTCCCCCCAGAGCAGAGCTCAGTCCCTGCCCCTCCTCTGCCCCTGCCCAGGCAGCTGGAACTGCACTGAGGTCTCCCCTCAGTCTCCTCTGCTCCAGCTGAACACACCAAGTGCCCTCAGTGTCCTCCCACGGCTTCAAATCAAGGCCCTTCCCCATCTCTGTTCCCTCCTTTGGACACTCTCTAATGGCTCAATATCTTCCTTATATTGTGGTGCCTAAAAGTGCCCCAATATTGCAGGTGAGGCTGCCCCAGGGCAGAGCAGAGCAGGACAATCCCCACGGCAGCTCCCTGGGGCAGCCCAGTCTTTACCAGCCCGCTGGCCCCGCGCCCTCCCACGACAAACGCAACCCACGCTCGCATCCTCAGAAGCACCAGCGACATCCACCCACTCTTCTGGCTCCTTCCTCCAGCATGATGTCAGTCTGTTCTACACCACCAGAGCCAGCTTGTTCTCCCCTCAGAGCCCTGCACTCAGAGACTCAAAAATATCCCTCCCTTCTGTTCCTGCCAGCTTCCAGCAAGGGGGAGTTCTGCTGCGCTCCATTTTTAAGCCACACTGCAATGACTTCATGCAAGTCTATAGACTCATCTTGCCAAGAGCCCAGAACCAGCCTGCCTCCCTTGAATTGTGGTAAACCTCGGCCTTAGGGTTTGGGGGATGTGCTTCCTGCCAGTGAGCCCTTGAAATGGTGCTTTTCAACTCTTCCCAGTGGGAAGGCTCCAAAAGCACGTCTGTCCCAGTGTTCGGTCTCTGGCGTGTTGATCACCACGTGAGGAGCTGGTGAGAGCTGAGTGGGGAAAGGTCATCCCTCCTGAGTGGGGAAAGCTCATCCCTCCTGTGTGGGGAACAGCTTGTCCCTCCTGTGTGGATGTGCATCTCTCCTGGCTGGCTCTGGAAAACGTGGGCACAGCAGAATGAATGGCAGTGCCTCGAGCTGTGCTACTTCCCCAACGGGCACTGATTTAAAGTAGGTTATGAACCATCCAGTTTACTGGTGTAGAGTCCTTACAATTTTGCACTGTTAAGGCTAGTTTTAAACATTTATTCTGCCTGCTAGCTGGGCAGTGGCTGCCAGCAGGGCTGGGATCACTGCAGCTAGTTCAGTCATTGCTTTTACCAACTGCACTTAAAACAAAATCTGAATTTTTCCATGGGTGACAATCCTCACCCCTCTCCCTACACCATTTGTTTCCCTTTTTATTTGGTTCCTACATTTATGGTGGTCCTCTCTGGCAAATTGATAATGACCAGGTAAACAATCCCAGGGAGCATTTTTTCTGCCACTGCCATTCTTTCACAGTCCAAGGAAAGCCAAGATAAAGACTGCCCAGAGATTCAACCCATTCCCAGGTCTTTCTGCTTTTCTTCTTTTTAAAGCAGAAATACTACATTGATTTCATCCCTGTCATGAGTTTCTTGATGTCAGCAAGTAAAATCAGGAATGATTTTACCCTGTGCTTCTCTAGAATATCCATAGAGAAATATTCTTATTCATACATGCAAATGCAGGTCAAAGACACACTAAACCCAACTGAAATCAAGTCAGACCATCAAAACTAATTTCCTCCATACTCAAAGTAAAACATTGAGCCATCTTGAATTATTAAGACTATTTTAATGCCACCTTTTCTTCTAATAAATACATATTAATTTACACTTTCAGACACTTTTCCTCTCTTGTTCTGAGTCAAGTAGTTTTTTGTTGTTTCCAAGATTTCCCTTCAGTACAAGAATGCAGGACAGTAGCAATTTCCCCAGGAAGCTCATAAAAATCCCCGTTCAGAGGATTTCCAGAACACTATTCCAAGAAATAAAAAGCAAATTAGAGCATCTCCCACATTTCTGGGAGTCTTTACATGTACTATGGGTCTTGAGATGATTAAATGCCACCAAGTAAGCAGGGAGGCTTCTACCAAAAAAACCTAAGCTTTCTTTGAGATAAAAAGTTATCTTTCATCTCAGCATCAAATTAAAAAGTGAGGATTATCAAAGACACCAGTATTTCTGTGAAAATGGTGTTTATGAGATGACAGGGAAGGGTCTGCACAGGGGCTCTCCAACACCTTCCCTCAGAGCCCGTCCTGCTGCTCTGACCATCCCAGCCCCAGCTTCCTCAGGGAATGTCAGCCCTCCAAGCCACTGTGGGGAGCTCCTGGCCCTTGGCCACCCCGTGCAGGATATTCTTGGCCACAGTGATAAAGGCACTTGTTCCAAATAAGGAGAAATCTAGAAACTGGTTTGTCTTGGCGCTCGTGGAGCCGAGCAAATCCGCCAAAGCTCCTGGAGCCGGACACGGGAGGGGGGGAAAACACCCACAACAAACCCAAATGAAGCAAGAGTGAACTTCTGACTGTCTGTCTCTCCAGTACCAGCCAAATCTCATTACAGAGCAACGAGGATGAAATACATTGACAGTAAGTGCAACGGACTTGATGAAAGACCTTCAATTGTTTATGCTAACCCAAAGTTTCAGTTTCACATTCCACACAAGCTTTCCAAACAAGAACAGTGCCAGAAAACATGAAGAATGATCTTAATTTTACCTTTTTCTTTTTTTTTTTTTAACCTGTCCTGCAAAATACACAGGCTATGAGGAAAAACCGGGCAGCTGGGGTTGGGTGCTTGTGGTTTTTGTTTGTTATTTTGGTTTTTTTTTAAAAGAGGGCTTTCCTAGCTGGGATAAAAGTGCTTTGGCTTGGTTGTGAGACAGAGCTACATGTTCCTTCAGATCCCAGCGTGGCCAAAGATTTAGCATTTGGAGAAACAACATGCAGCTGGTGGAGGCAACAGAGCTGCACACACCTTGTTAGGCACCATGGAGCAACTACCCTGCAACCCTCACAGCTACTACACACCTGCCAGAGAGACACCCCTATGCTAACTGAATAATTTGGAAAATAAAAACTCCAAGCTCCAGTCCCACTTCTACTCCAAATATTTATGATTTAGTCTGACTGCCCCCGCTCTATTTCCTCCACTTTGATCAACTAATGACCAAGAAAAGCAATTACCAGCATAAGAAAAATATATTCGTGGTATCTTTGAACTGTTGTGGCAAGTGTAAATGCATTACTGCTGTGAGAACAGAGGAAATAGTTCTTCAGTGGCTAAGATGAGAAATGAGGGCAAAACAAGTAGGAGGAGGTAGGGGAGAGACTATTATTTTATTAACTAATTAGATCAGTGTGCAAAGAAAAGGAGCCTGCAAATCTCTGCGTTATTGATTCTGAAGAGGAAGCTGCAATATACAACAGAGATAATGAAACACTGGGATTTGCATTCAAAAATGGCTTGTCCTGCCTGGACAGGGGAACAGAGTGACCTACAAAATAATGTAGTCTTGGGAGTGGGGGAATAAATGGATAAATATGTCACTGACAGCTGTTTGGGGAAAAAAACCCCTGGTCTTGTACTCTGCTCTTCAAAGTCTTCCAGTGCCAGCACATGAAAGAGAAGAAGAAATCCTCTGCCCTTTCTCTATTTCTTGTAACCAGCTTATGAATCATTATTACACTCCTGCTTTCCATGGACATCTCCACTTCCACTGTTGTAGACTGTCAGCTATAGCACCACCAAAAAAACCCAGAATAAACCCAAGCAGGTCTGCAGGCCCAGTGGGCCCAAAACTGACTGAACTACTTCAACCCCAGCTGTGGGTTGGGTCAGACCCTGTCACAGCAATGCCCACCACACTGTTTCCCAGAGTGAAGATGGTGCTTAAGGACACCAACTGAAAATTCCAATAACCTCTCCAAAAAAATTTACATGACAAACACATGGGAACAAATATTTAACACTAAACTCTGCATTTCTACAAAAACACTCCAAGAAAGAATGGAACATAATGCCTTAATACAAAACAAAAATAAATATATAAACAAAGAGTGGAATTTGGAAAAATATAAATCATCCTTTATTAGTGATTTCCCAGGGTGCTCATTTGAAAACACACTCTGAAGCCCAGAGGTGCACAGGCAGCTGCTTTCCAAACCTGCAACATTGCAGTTTAAAGCCATGGTGTAATTCAGAATAATATTATTCCTGAGGTTCTGGCCTGGCAGCTCAGAGGCACTGCCAGCTCCCAACACAGGTGCAGGCTCTCAGGCATCCATGAGAAAGGGTTGATGGATTTTGGGATGTTTCTCTTTTTGACCTGTGCCCCTTTAGAAAGAAGTGATGAAAAGAAAACCTCCTGGCAGTGGGGTAGTGGCAGGAGAACCCACAGGAGGGAGCTGCAGGAGAGGGGAGGCTGCAAGTGGGACTCACAACAGCAAGAGATGGAGATTGTTGGGGGGTTATGGTGCCAAAGTTACCAAAGAGGCTGAACTCCAGGGATTTCCAAGCTGTGAAGTGAGGCTGATGAGGACTTTCAGAACCCTGAAAAAACACCACATGTGAAAACCAACTGCACCACCTGCCAGGGATTTACCGCCCAGGTGAGGTGCAGATCACCTGCTCAACACCCCCATGGCAGGGATGTGAACACTCACTGTCTCCTCCTCTGGGCACTCACAAATCCAAACCACCAAACACACAAAGAAAACTTCCCAAACTTCAACCACCAACAACCAGACTCCTCCTACAGCCCCTTCCCACAGAAGATGGGGGAGCCTCCTGGTGCAGCTCTAATGCTGCCTGTGAGCTTTGAGTGTCCTCCCAGACTGGAGCCCTGGCCTCCACCCTCTTCAGATCACTTGATTTACCAGTGGCAACATATGCTTTTGAACAAAAGTATAGGCACCTACATGGACTAATCACATTTTTAAATGGCCTTCATCATTACATGTGTCAGCATCTTCCAGATGTGGTTCAGGCGACGTCGCAAGCACGTCATTTGTGTCTTTGTTCCTCTCCCCAGAGGAAAATTAAGTTATGATTAAAGCTGTGCCTTCACTTCACTCAGCCCATGCACTTCAGTGGAGCTCTGTGACAACAGCTGGGGGAACCTGTGGAAAACACTTTCTTGAGAATATTAAGTGTTTTTTTCTCAGGAACTCATTATTTTCAAGGTCGTTGAGGTTGGGGGGTTTGTTGTTTGGTTGGTTTTAGTGCTACCTGAGTCAGCAGGACATGCCTGGTGGTATCCAGCACAGCCCCCCACAGCTGCATGTTTGTGGCACCAGAGAACACTCTGGGCCTCTCACCCTCCAGCCCTGGCACCACCTCCTCTGGAAACCCTCAGGGAAGGAACCAACACTCAGCAGGATTTTTTCCAGCCTCTTACTTGGTAACAACAGATGTAGAGCCACAAATACCCTTACAGGGTGACAAAGAGGGTTTGTTTTAGAACTCTTACGGCAGATGCAAGGACACAAAGAGGTTGTGACCATGACATGCATCACAAGTGCTTGGCACCCAGTTATGTTTGGACAGAGCCCAGCACAGACTCCAGCTCCCCCAGATCCCAAGAACTCCAGCCTTCCCAGTGACTGGCATCACTCACAGCAGTAGCTGCTGGTTTGGTACAGACAGTGCAGACTCCTGCCCACGTAAATCATAGTTCAGAGCAGTGTTGTCCAGTCCACAGGAAAGCACAGGAGAGCCTGCCTGCTCTGGAAAAGTTGACAGATACCTGCACCTCCCAGGTCTGCAAAGGTAGGAAGCGTTATGCTGACTTTGGGAATCCCTCAGCTTTGTGACTGAGCTCCACACCTGTGCCCTCTCAGCTCGTGATGATCCAGTACAGGGCTGTGATTTGCTCTCCTCGATGCCACGGCACCTTCCTGGCCATCAGTGGTGGGCTGAGCATTGCAAGACATGATACAATATTGCCTGTCTAGCCCAAATCTATGTTAAACACCTCCAATGGGGAGTTCTCTGGTGGCCTGTCACTGGTGATCACACTGATGGCCAGCACAGTCCTTCCCCTGCTCACAGGAGCCATTCTACACTATATTGTGGCATTACTCCAGATTTGCACTTTTACATTAGGGTAAAGCACCAATCCTAAGCCACACACTTGCCTGGGTGGTTTAGTTATATTTAAGACTCCGAGAGTTTTGCCTGCACAAACTCTTGCAAGGCTTTAAGTTCTTTGATACCTTGAATCATGTAAAGAGAACTTTTAATTTAGTGAGAAAGTAAGTGTTTTGGCAAAAGGGTTTTACAGGAGTAACAGCCAACCAAGGGGAAGCATTCCACAAAGGTACCCAGCAAACACCAACCCCATGCAACTTGCTGAAAAACAATCCACTGGTTTTAAGTCACCCACAAGAGATTAAGGAAGGAGGGAAGCATAAAGAAAGAAAGAAAGATAAAGGGAAAAGAAAGAAGTAGAGAAAGAGGTTGGAATGAATAAGGTTGGTATAGCTACCTGCAGCTCTGTCTGAAATAGCCCTGCTCACTGGGAATGCCATTTCTCCAAGATGCAACTGGAAGACTGCAGCATTTACTGCAAGAGGCCTCTGCAACAGCTCAAATGAGCAGGGATTAGCACCTACAGAACTGCTGGGAAGAACATCCAGAAGAGAAGGAAATGCTAATTTTACATTTTGCTGGCTGCAACCCTGGTGTGGTACAAGCTGCTCCACCTCAGCACAGGATACTTGAGGAATTTTTGGTGCCAGCACAGGAAGGGGTATCCTCATCTCCCCACAGTGAGTTTGGGAGCTGGGCTGCACCATCCCAACACAGGGAGGTCAGAGGGCACCTCCTCCCCGTGTTCCAGGCCGTGGAGCTGCATCTATTCCATCTTCCAGGCACAGTTAGATGTGGGAAATGGCCTGTCAGCCTCCCAGGCACACCAAGGGCTTCTCTCTCCATTGGTCAGGGCGTTTGCTTTCTCATCACCAACAACCCCCAAACATTTCCCCATGGTGTGTTACCTGCAGAAGATCCCTTGGTGTTTGTCAGTCCTGTACCTCTGGTTTACATGGTCTACTCGAACTCCAAAAATGGCAATGCTCCACCTCAAGCATCCTCCAGTGAGGATTATCAGGGCTTTTTCCCCATACTGAAAGTATTCCATATACATTTTTCTCCTGGCTATCAGTGCTGGGGAGGACCCATCCCCTTCTATGGTGCATCTAGTGGCAACCAGTAATTCTGTCATCAGAGTGAGCCAAAAACTCTCTCTGGAGAGTAGCCCAGTGGAGTCTGTGCTGCTGTAAGGTACCTCGTTTACAGAGAGAAAGGCATCTCCCCCCTCCCATTCTCTCCAGGCATTTATGTCTCCATTTTGGATGTATTTTCCTTAAATTGGATCCACTGGTGTTACTGTTTCATAACTACTTTCTAGAAATGGTGGCACAGAGGAGAGTTTAGTACTCTGCACATTGGACTATTATTCCTAAATAAAATTCGATTTGAGACCTTCTCCCCCCAGAAAAGGAGAGCATTCCTCACTTGTTCCACTGGGAACACTCCGTTGAACTCCGACTCCTTCAGATGGCCCTTCCCACAATCTGTTTCTCTTCAGGAACTCAGCGTTTCACTGTGAGATTTGGTTTAATGCTTTACTTACAGACTCTTCCCAGTGAACCAAACCTCATGAACCCTGCACAGAACTACTTTCCACTCCCTTCTCACACATTCTGTGTTGACCCACCTGACCTTGGATCACCTGGATCACCCAGAAGCACCAGGTATCTCACCTGAGGCCAGTTCTTTACCCAGAGAGAGCTCAGGGTAACTGTCCCATCGTGCTGATCTCAGCCTGGGAGATCAGAAGCCCCTTTTGCTGCAGCAGCTCCCCAACCCCACACCACCAGTTCAGCCCTTCCATGCCACCACTGCACCATCCCACGCTCCAAGCAATTAAAAATCCTGCTGTGAATTTATGCAGTTAACACAATTCTTGGCTACCACACAGAAGACTCCCTGATGTACAAAGGCTCTCCTCCCACCCCTCCCATCACAGCATGAAGGGCACCACACTGGCATCCTCTTCCTCTCCAACCCCAGCTAAAAAAAGAAAATGCACAGCAGATGTTGGAATTTTTAACCCCACCATGACGGGAGCCTCAGCTCATGGGAAGTCAATGCCACTGTCTGCCCTGAAAAAGCCCCCTGAACAAGCTTCCCTGAACAAGCCTCTGCACTGGGGTGCAAGTGGAAAATTCCATCTTTCCCACAGTGCCAGCAGGGATGAGAGGATGGGGCAGGCTCAGCACAAGGAGTGACACTGAGCTGGCTCCTCCAGCTGCAGATGCCAGGGGACATCAGGCAGGACCCTCGAAGGGGGAAGCTCATTGAAAGGGCTCCAAAGCCCTGGAACAGTCCCACACGCTGACTGCTCTTTGGAGGGAACATGCAAGAGAAAGAATTGTGCCTTAGAAGACAAAAGGCTCAAGTTTGTGACTTCAGTTTCACATCATTGAAACTGGATATAATTAAATCCTGCTTTTCAAGAGATGTTCAATTCCAAAATTAATGTCTCTGGGATGCAGAGAACACTGAAAGTGTGAATACACTTTTTATTTAACCTCAAAATCTATTTTTACTCCAGAATCCTAATGCTCCATGGCTGGAACTTTCTCTTCCTGCCAGCATGGCCGGGATCAATGGAAAGATGAAGAAAATAAAGGTAAATGAATGGGAATAACAGCTCCCCAGGGGTAAGGCAGGTCTGCAGAGGGACAGTCTGTCTGCAGGGAGCTGTCTCCTGGAGCAGCCCCTCCTGAGGGAACAGGAGGAGCAGGGCACAGCCCAGCTCTTCCCTCAGTCTCTGCCACGACAGAGGCCCCATGACCAGGACCTTTGCAGGGCAGGCCCTGATGCCCTGTTGTTAAAGCATTATTTTAGCATGGCCCTTATTCCAGCTTTAACCTCAAGGGATGATCCAAACCATGAAATATGTCTGAAATCTGCTTCTGTCCTGAATCACCAGAGCGAACAGAAAGAGAAATAAAGGTGAATGCAGGTCTGTTTGTGGTAACTTGGGGGTAAGGTGAGAATTTTGGCCCATTGGGGGTACCAGCTCCCTCTCCCATGACAGGGGTGCCCTGCTCTGGTCCTGCAGTGGGAGGAGAAGGAGCAAGGCCCCAGCTGAGCAATCCAATGCCTTTTCCCCATGCCAGGCTCACAGAGGAATGCTGGCATGGACTGCATTCCATGCACTGATCCACATACGTGTATTTTTTACATACAAAGACATTGTAAAATACCTCCTCCCTGGTGCAGAAAGAGAACAGTTTAAAATATTAGGCAAAACCATCACTCTGAGCCATCAGCTGCTGTTTCAACTCTATGTGATGCACATTCCAGTCAAAAGAAAACCTGATGTTTCTTTCTGTAATAGGCTCATTCCAATTTCCAGCAAACACACAGAACAACATTTCTTCTTGCTTCCAATGGCTCATTTGACCGTGCTCAGTCTCTGAGATCACTGGATCTCCCAAGGAATATAACAGCAGAGTGCAGAGAGGTCAGATTTCACAGAGGCAGGACTAAGTAACCTGCAAAGCCAAGCAGAACACACATTGTTCAGGCAGGTCACAGCAAGGCCATTTCCATCTTGGGGAACACACCAATAATCTGAGTTTTTATACATGTAGAATCAGATGCCCCAAGCCTGCTGTAATTCTTTATTAGCTTTGCAGCTGTTGTCTTCCTCATGAGTTTATCAGCTTGCACAGCTCTTGGGTAGCTGTTCTTAATTCACCTCAGCCAGGCAAAGGGTGGGGTGGCCACAAAGAAGCAAAGGGAATAAACAAAAGCTACACAACTCACGTGTTAGAAATGGAGAAGGAAAAGTAAAAACATTTTTTTTAAAAAAAGGCTGTTCAAGAGGGAATTCAGGAAAGTTATTGCTGTTTTAAGAAATTATAAGGGGCCATAAAGGTACAGCCCAGGCCTGAACTCTTTCCACTGAGACCTCTTTTGCACATGGATACACTCACTCATTATCTGTCCGGGTTACTCACCCAAATAAAGGGGGAGCAGCATTCCTGGAGATGGGGACTGGGCCTTTTAGGATCTACACCAGTTGAAGGAGACCAAAATTCCAGTCCAAAGCCACTGCAACCTGAAGAAAGCACATCCTTGGTGGTGAGTGGGGCTGTGCTGGTGTGTCTGCTCAGGTCCAAGCACGAGCACTGCCCCACCAGATAAAGCAAAAGCCACAGTGCAGCTGCTGCTAAACCTGACAGGGTGAACACTGTGGGCTGGGAAGAGCTAAAAAAAACATTCCTCTGGTTATTTGGGAAGCAGAAAATGTGACATTACCTACTGTAATCCTTTCCTTTGCTTTGACCAGTTGCTCCAAGCAACTCTTCCCAAACTTTTTGAACAGCTACTGGGCACAGTGCTGACAGAGATGCCTTTTTTCCTTACATAGCATTTTCCTCATAATAGTATGCAAAGCCTCCCCTAAAACTTTCTTCATCAATTACCTGCCTAGGAAATGAAGAGTTGGTGTTACAAACTGCCAGACTCTTAATATGATTGACTGTGGCTGGTTTTAGTCAGCAAAAGGTCTCCAAGTAACAAATGACTTGTCCATTTGTTCTCTAACAAGAAGGGCTGTCAAGGCCTGAATATCATTTATGCTCAATCAAATCCTAATGCTGATGGAAAACTCTGGCTTTTGGTGACTCTTGATGTGCCCCACTGGGGCTTGGAGAAATGTATCCCCACTTAACATGTCCATGGGTAATGGATCTGAGAGCCTTCAGCTCATGGCTCCTTCGGGCCAGGCCTGGAGCTGTAAGGTATGAATTAACTGAGATGACAAATTGCATAAACATGTGTTTCTCAGTTGGCACTTCCCTGCTAAATGCTTATGAAACTGTGAACTATGGAAAACAAAAGATGGATGGATGGAAGAAGATCTCTTTTTACAAAATTATTTTTATAGGAAAAAATCCCTAAAGAAAAGCTTGATGTGTGCAAGCTCACAGATATCCCTTATTTTACAGCTGGGGAACAGCAGGAACTTTTCCCTGCTAATGAGACTTTATGATCTCAGATACAGAAAGATTTGCACTTTATTATCAATAAGAAAGTCCAAATTCAAGAAGTGACTTGAAATGGTAGAGACTGGCCTGGGGATATAGTGAATACAGAACATTTCCTCTCACCATACAGGTGGTGTTTACACGATTTTTAGATGCAGTTCAAACAAATCTTTTACAATATAATAAAATCATTGACTAAGGCAGAAAAAGCCATAAGATTTGATTTCTCCTTTTTTTTTTTTTTTTTGTGTACGCACTGGTCAAAATAAGATTGACTATAGCAAAAGGACAGATTATTATTTTGCCAAGAATGGGTCAGATGATCCTTGAGGTCCCCTCCAACCTGGGATTGTAGGATTATTAAACTGCAGTGTAGCTGACATCAGTATATTGTAACTATGCTCTCCCTTTAAAACATTTTGCAGAATAATTAGAGCTGGAACAAAGGGAGCTCAGAAAATTGCAACACTAGAGCTTTTTTGGTTTTTTGGGAGAAAAAAAAAAGGAGCTGCAAGGAAGTTCTGATATTCCTTCTAAATTCTAACAAATACTTTGATTATACTACACTTTGCCAGATCTGGCCTCCAACTTTGGATTTCATCCAATTTCCTGGAGAACGAGAGGAAATCCAGCACAAAACTTTGGTTGTGCTCTTTTCTAAATGGCAAAATACAACCCACCAATTTCACTGGCCTTTCCCTCTGTGTTGTTCAGCAACACAACTGAAGGAATTTTCCTGAAGCAGAGAAGCAACTGCCCTTTCTGTCTGTTTAAAATTGACTCAGTGGCACACCCAAGCTTTACAATAAGGAGCAGTAAAGATTATTTCATTATTTCCATTTGGATATTCCTTTAAGAATTCCAAAGCAGTGAATCTGCAGTTCTATATAACAGAATGAGGAACTGAGGAGCCTCAGCACCTATAAAGAAAACTACTAAAAATGGCAATGTGAGCTTTTACCCCGAAGTGTAACATTCTGTGAAGGCTTCAGTCTTTAGCATGTGAGTAGTTCCTACTAAAGCAAGATTCATCCATCTTTTTCACTGGAGGAGTTTTCTTTTATTTATATATATTTTAAGGCAACATATTATGAAAGTTGGAAGGAGGAGAATAATCCCAGGAGGTGGGTTGACCATCAGTGTCCACGTACGGCCCCGACACAGCATCTCAACCCCAGGGAAGGCACTGGCTGAGCCAAGCCACGACTTTGTGTCAGCAAGAGAAAGCCCTCAAAGCTTTTTTCCCAACGCTCCCACGTGAACATCTTCCCTCTCTAGTGCAATACCCTGCAGAGGCGACTACACCTAAAAACAATGGCTAGGAAAAGGTTCCAGCATTCAGCACAAGGCACGTGCTGCCTTCCAACCCTTCCTTCGTTGGCTGGCAAATGATGATGCACAGAACTGCATAAGGAAACAAAACATCAAAAGATAAAAATTAACTTAATTTACACAACCAATAAAAAAGTTTAAAGCAGTGATAGAAAAATAATATAAAGGCTAGATACATTAAATGCCAGTTCAACAGTATTAAGCTTTGGTAGAACAGGTAAAGAGCATAGCACCAATCAAATCCCCCGTCAGCACAGGCCTCAGTACGCATGAGCCGTGATGAAGATGTAAATTTTGGCAAGAAAAGTGGTGTATGTTCCCTGGCGCCACAGTTTCATCTCCACATCCAACAGGAAGTCTTTGGGCTCCTTGACCTGGCGCTGCAGGTACACGATGCCGGTGTAGGAGTTGAGCCTGCGGGTGCTGAAGTAGCCCTCCTCGTTGCCCTGGGTGATGGTGAGGATGATGTTGTCCCCGGCGTAGGCAGGGGAGGGGCCGATCCGGAAAATGTGGGCTGGGACCACGATGTTGGTCTGGAAGTTGAGCTGGTAGTAGGTGATTCTCACCGGGGTGTTCTGGCAGTCCAGGTAGTTAAAGCAGCTGATGCGTTCACACCTCCTGAGGAATGAGACAGGGAGAGCCTTCAGTGCCCAGGGGACAGCAGGGAAAATGCATTTACCTCAGAGTGCTGCAAAATATCAGCTAAACCACAGTCCCAAACTTCAGAGTGCTATTAACAGGGATTGTACCCAGGGAATGGACTGTTCAGGGCAGGCTCAGGTTGGATCTCAGCAAAAGGTTCTTCCCCCAGAGGCTGGTTGGGCACTGCCCAGGCTCCCCAGGGCAGTGGGCATAGCCCCAAGGCTGCCAGAGCTCCAGGAGGGTTTGGATGATCCTCTGGGGCACAGGGGGTGACCCTTGGGGATGGGCCTGTGCAGGGCCAGGAGTTGGACTGGATGATCCTTGTGGGTCCCTTCCAACTCAGCATATCCTGTGATTATCCTTGTTCTGCTTTTCCAGTGTCCATAAAGCATTTGTAAATTATGTAACTGTACTGTAGTGTCAGGAAAGGATCATGGACATGGGGAGCTGCATTGGGAAGCTCCACAGCAAAGAAAGAGCCAGTCGTGCTGCAAAGCATGAGCTTGGAAGAGGAGTCAGTGGTTCCTCACTGACAGCACAGGGCTGGGACAATGCTCCAAGAAAATAAGACTAAAAGCTCTTGAAAAGGTAGCTGAAACATGGGGCTGGGAAAGAAGCTCCTCAACTGGCAAAGCAGCTCAATTCTGTAAGGCAGGAAAAGTATTTTTTTAAGTCATAAGCAATTAAATATGGGTTCCCAAAGCACTGGCAGATACTAAGGCAGGAAGAGGGAAGGGACATTTTGGGGCTCCCATGCTCCTCAGCAGCTGGGGGTGTGCCCTTCCCAGAACCCTGTGGCCTGGCAAGCTCAGTATCCTGCTCCCCTCCAATGTTTCAGCAGCCCCTGAGGAACTGCAATCTGAAGATTAACCAGGGAGTCCCAAACCCACTGTAAAAGTGGAGCTCTGAGCAGCCTGGCTGCTGTGATAGAAGCAGCATAGAAGATCTTACTTTTTTAAAACTAACTTATAAGCAGAGCCCTTTCAGAGCTGCAGCAAGGAGAGCTCCAGGCTCTGGTGCCTGCTGTTCCAGCAGCAGTTGGGGAGCAAACAGGGGCTCCAGGGCTTGGAAGAAGGAAGGATAACCAGACACAAACTACATGGGGAATGTTTATGTGCTCCAGGTACCAAAGCAGTTTCTCAGAGCTCTGAGCACCCACACCCACCCACAAACTAAGCACTACAGGACTGGCCTGGCTGCTGGTGTTGTTCCAAAGGCCACACTCACATGTCAGACACTTTTCTGTAGTTGGAAGGGCACTCGAAGGACAGGCAGCGGAAGCTGCCCTGGATGTTGTAGCAGGTCTCTGCAGTTGAGCAGTTATGGGTTCCTATTGCACACTCATCAATATCTAAGAAGAAACACAAGAAAAAGGCATTCTAAGTTCAAAAGTGAGAATTAATCACAGTTGATGGGCTGTGATTTGCTTATGAGACTGTGTGCCTGAGGAGTCTGTGGGTTTGGCTCTACAAGCCGAGGGCTCTCATCCTCACCCCCCGGTCACTGTGTGTCCCCTCCACAGTACCTGTGCCCCAGACCAGGGCTCTGGGAACCCCCCAGGGCACACCTGGGGTGGGAAATGCACACCCAGGTGAGGTGTGTCAGGTCCATCTCTGTGCACAGACACTCACTGGCATTTGCAGTGACAGAATAAACCACGGTGATGCCAATTCTGACAAAATTCTTCAATGTCTAAAATGTCTTCTATGGAAAAAACCTCCTTCCTTGACAATACCAGGCAATAAGAGATGACAGACCCACCTGGCAGCGTGTGCAGTAAACAAGGGAGCCCACTCTTCCCTACAAGCAGCTTGGGACACTTTCCATGGTGTTTGACAGTCTCTCTGCTTGGCAGAGAGAGTCCACCCAGCACATGGCCATGCTGACCTTCTGCTGCAGGGGAACTGTGTTTCTTTACCTGTACTTTAGAACCACTGGCACACTCCTGTAACCCACCTGTCCTCATCCACACACAGCTGACCAATACAGGGTTTTACTTTCCATGGAGAATAAACATGAGAAGGGAAAAAAGTTCTCAAACCCAGAGATCCCACTTCCCACTGCAAGAAAGACCAAGCATGAACACCTAGACACATTTGCTTGTGTAGCCACGTTGTCCCTGCCCCTGAGGTGTCAGAGATGTAACTAATATTAAAGGCAGGCTGGAGGCAAACAGAATTAAGTGAGTAGGTAGCAGTAGTCTAAGGCAGTGGAACCCTGGAAGTCCCAGACCAGCCCACAGCTGTATAAGCTTCTCCCAGCTGTTCTGATGGATGAGAGCTTTTCGTTTCCTGAAAGTGATGGGCCAATTTTTACAGCTCTGCAGGTCACTGGGACTCCCTGAACCAGCCCAGTTTCACACTTAGAGCTTGCCTGGGTCCCGTGAGGGGTCTCCAAGCCAAGGAGGTGCTCCTGCTCCATTCAGCAGGTGAGGGCAGTGCAGTGTGTCAGCTCCAGGGCTGGGGAAGCAGCCAACTGCTTTCCAACAGCAGGGCCACGGACTTGGGCATGGTGTGGGCACTGTGGGCAAGCCCTGGAGCACGAGGGACAGTCCTTGAGGAAAGGAGGCCATGTCTATAAATCCCTCACTCACTGCAGAACCTGTGAGAGAGCGATGGCTCCTTCCCATGGATGAGCCTGCACAGGGTCCACGAGGAAACAAACACCCCATCACCCAGCTGAGAGGGACCTTCCCCTCCCCAGAGCAAACACACTCTGGTGTGCATGGATACCCTCTGTCTGACTCCACATTAACCATTCACAGCCTAGTGCATAAAAGCTATCCCTCAGGAATAAACAGATCCTGTCAGGATAGAACCAACCCATGCTAAGGCCAACAGGACCTTCTCACTGACTTTTTGAGAAGGGATAAACTTGGGGTGTGTCAGAAGAATTATCTGTGCATGAACGTTGCTCTGGATTAAAGCAGAGCAACCAAAGTAAACCTGGATTTAAAGCAAGCAAATCCAAAGCAAAGTTCTCACTGCACAATCCAGGAGAGGAGAGCTCTACCAGGGCACTGTGAAACATGGGAACTCAGGAACAACACTTCAGAACAAGGCACACAGTTCTGAACATTTAAGATATATACATAAATATCTCCCCACAATGAGATGTAATTACAGAAGGCAGTAAAGAACATTTAAAGCTCAGAGACACTTTATGGCCCAGAGCATAAGCGTGGTTACCTAAATAACACATATCCACAAGCCCAAGCCATGGGCCTTAAAATGCTGAAAAACAGATGCAGCATCAAGGATCCAGCTCGAGCAGCAAACATTGGCAAAGATCATCTCCCAGTCACATTGTGTACTCCCAAAAGTCTAGACAATGCACGGAGGCTTTAAAATGAAATAAATGCTAACAGACAAGGCATGTGGACTGTGCAGGGCCCTGCAGCTCTGCCAATTGTCACAGAAGAGACAGACTCCTAGAGGGAAACTATAACCTCCCACTCCCTCCATTCCCCTGGGATGAGAACTGATCTCATACACTGAACTGGTTGGTTTAAAAGTCTTGCAAGGAAAAGTATACAATAGGAAGTAGGAGAGAATCAAAGCAAAGTAAATCCCTTGCTGATTCGGAGCAGTGCCCCTAAGGTGAAAAGAAAATTTCTTCCACATTGCAATCGTTGTCATGAAAGCACTCCCTCCCTGCACCACTTTGGCTGCACTGCAAAATACCACAGGCAGTTCCTCCAAAAAAGATCCATATGTTGAGACAGTGTTCCATGAGATACAGCTTGTCTGTTTGAAACTAAAGGTACAAAGAATGTGCCACCAGTAACTCCAAAGAACTGGTCAGACGATGAGTAACTGGAGCCAGACCTTTAGCTGGTGGAAACCAAGATTATCTCCTTGAGCTTAGCACAGCCAACATCAATTCAGTGTTTCTCTGACCATGTTTTCAGAAAGAGCTCAATATCTAAGCCTGCCCTAACTTGTAATACAGACTTGCAGAGCTCAAAAACAGGGAATGTGTCTGGGGGGCTCCTTCCAGTGCCTGACTAAACTGCAGCTCCAGAGCTGCTGAGTTTTGCACGTAGAACAACTTCACCCTCCAAGGAGGTGCCCGGACCAGGTGCCAGAGACACTCGGAAATGCCCTCCCAAGGGTTTCTGTTTGGGCAAGTTGTGCACTGGGAAGCCTCTCCACACAGGTGAGGGTCGTGCAGGGGGGGTTCCACCACACAGACAACACAAGTGCAGGTCTGGGTGGATGTCCCTGTCCTCTGCCTCCAGCACACTGGGTGCCTGTGGGAGAGCTGTGCTGGCTCAGGAACACAGTGACTCACACTATTAACTCTGCAATACATTCTCAGCCCAAATCTCACTGCTGGCAGAGGTGGCAACTAACATGCCAGCACTCAAAGTTAGGAGGAAAATACAAACAAAGCCTGTGGAGAGTTACAGCTGCAGTTTTCTAAAGGTGAATTTCTACATAAGAATTTAAATGCACATGGATACCACTGCATTTATACTTAAAAACACATTCTAAAAAATATTTTAAACTTTTTTTAAAGGATTTTAATTGTCATTTAATCTGCTTCCCTGCTCCAAAGTCAGGATTAAGTACACACATGCTGCTCATGATTTACACAATGCAAATTCGTTGCCATTACCGCCAAGAATTCAAGCCTAGGAGATACATAACCAAAAGTTATATGAAGGGTTCCTGAAAAACTAAGGGCAGGAAATGCCTGGTAGTTAATGTAACCACTGCAGGAATGTGTGCAGTGTGTGCAAAGGTAATCAGATCTTCCATCATCATTACACAGGCAGGGCATCCTTTGGAAATGGGGGTTCAGCTCAGAACCAGACAGCTGTGCACCAGATGAAAACCACCACGCTCCCAGCAGGCATTTCTATGGTTCTGGAGAAAAGGGGGGTGGGAGGGGAGGGTACTTGTCGTTGCACTAACATTTCCCCATGCCAACATAATTAAGGTGACAAACTGCTGGATGGCCAAGTTCCCATTACAGCTCCAACATTTAATCTCCCAGTTTTCTGGGGCAGAAAACTGCAACTCATAATGAAGGCACAGATTTCTACACCTGGCCCCTCTGAAAGCCCAGATCATTCAGTGCTGTGCCAAGGTGCACACACAGCTCACACAAGTAATCCAGGGCTCCAGCTGGAAGGATGACATGGGCTCCCTTGGGAATTCATTTAAGCAATTCCCTCACATTGACAGCCCAGTTGCCACAGCACTTTCTTGTAACACAGGGGAGAGCTGTCTTTGCAGATACCAATATTTGGCAACTTTGTCAAATACTGGCTTGTTAACAGTGACTGAAACATGGAGGCTTGACTGAATAACCATAATGGCTCGTTCCAAGGATTAAAACCTCATGATATATAACCTTGCAGTCCCCTCCTTACCTCGACAGGTCCTTCCATTGGCTGCCATGGTGTATCCCTGCTCAGGACAAGCACACTGGTAGCTGCCAGGAACGTTCACGCAGCGGAAGGTGCAGAGGATGCCTGCACTCTGTGTGCACTCATCAATGTCTGGGGAGAAAACACAGGTACCAACGTGGGAAACCAAGCAAAACTGAAATTTGGGAAGGGCAGCTGTAGAACAAGGAAATTCTCATCTGACACATTCATAATATATTGCTAAACATGAACGCAACCATGGAAGTGTCATGTTGCTGGAGGACTGCTGATGGTGCTTTCTGGAATGTTGGACACAAGACTGCTCCCAGAAATACTGGCTGCAAGTGGTATGGACTCCTGGAAAAGAATAATGAGTCTAGGACACATCCAAGTTTGAAAGACTCTCTCTGGTACCTGTGTAATTCACAGATTCATAGAATCCCAGAAGGGTTTGGGTTGGAAGGGCCTTGAAATCTCATCCAGTGCCACCCCCTGCCATGGGCAGGGACACCTCCCACTAGCCCAGGTTGCTCCAAGCCCTGTCCAACCTGGCCTTGGACACTTCCAGGGATGGGGCAGCCACAGCTTCTCTGGGCAACCTGTGCCAGTGCCCACAGCAAAGAATTCTTCCAGAATTTCTTGGGGAGCTTCCTTGTGCCAGGAAGAGAGTGAGCTTCTTCACCACTTCTTAAATAGAGACTCTCCAATGTGTCAGTGTCAGTAACTCCAATTAAACAGGTAAACCCCCTCCCCTCCTCCATTCTGACCACTCTGCTCCTCATTCACCCACCACGAGCAGCATCAAGAGCAAACCTTCACTCAACCATGGCTGAGTGGAGGCTTTCATTGATGCAACACAGGTAAACATATCTTCCCACCTGATTTTTCCATGAAACTAGTCTGATAACCCCCCTGTTCCATGGTCACCCAGGTGTGTTCCATCCAGTGCACTGTCCAATAGCTGGAGTTCCCTTGAGCAGCTTCAGGGGCAGCTGGAACCCACCATCACCCTCAGGCAGCACCTGCAGCATTAGGTGCTGCAGAGAGTCAGCTCCAGGGAATAAGCACATTTACCTTGAGCTGATGGAGCAGCAGCCTTACCTTTACAGGAATGCCCATCTTCTGCCAGCTGGAAACCTTGCCTGCAGTAGCACTGGTAGGAGCCATAAACGTTGGCACACTCCTGGCTGCAGGGACTGTTATCACATTCATTCACATCTGCAGCCAAAAACAAACCCACACACATGGCCACAGGGGCTCACAACAGTGTCTCCCACCTTTTCCTGCCCCTGAAAACAGCCCCCTTCTGGTCAGAGTGACTAAGGATGGAGTGATTTGCCCCAGTTTGTCTCAGCTCCAAGAAGCCTGAGGCTGCCTGTTGCACCTGAATTTCATTTCTATATATGCCAATACATAAAACACACACACATGCAGACATTATGGGTTACAGTCGATCAAAAATATGTAATCATTGCCTTACAAAAATCACGGAGAATTAAACAAATTTCCATTCAATTCAAAATCATTTTTTTAAAGTTTGATTACTACCAAGTTTCATCTTTATCAAAATTTGAATTAAGAGTCTCCTATTCTGTGTTTGTTCTGTTGTCCTTTTCTCCCATCTGAAAGGAAAGCAGAAGTATGTGGGGGAAAGGAAGAAGGGAGAAACTTGTCAATGCTCATCTGACAGTTTGAGTGTTGAGTGTTTGACTGAATATCTGCAAATCTGAGCACACATAAGGTTTACTGTATTTATATTTCACCTCAACTCCTTCTCTAAAGTCCCTGAACTCCTCTGCAGTTTCTTCTTCACAGAAAAAAGATGTCTGGTACCTTCACAGTGTTTGCCATCGTAGGACAAGCGGAACCCAGAGGAGCAAGTGCAGTGGTAGGAGCCAGGGGTGTTCTCACACGTGTGCTGGCACAGGCGCCCGGGGTAGTTCCAGCACTCATTTATATCTGCCAGCACAACAAGCAAATACACAATCAGCTGAGGAACACAAGCATCAATATACAATCAACTGAGCAACACAAGCATCAAACAAGATGCAGGAGGATATTTTTAGAAGTGTCAGAGATTGATTTGCGGCGTGTGAAGTGCTGCAAGCTCAGGTGTGAGGCTGACTCTGTGCCCTAATTGGGGTACAGGGGGGATAAAATAAAAAGGGCTATCTTGTGGTTTTTAGGAAGAAAGTGGTGAAATCTTCAGACAGACAAATTTCTACAGCAGCTGAAGCACAGCCCTCAGGGAATACTTTGCAGATGACTTTAACTGATGACTTGCAGTTAAACCAAGCCAAGGGCACCTGGTCAGAAATCCCAGCACGGAGGGACAGAGCTCTAAGCTGTAGGACATCAGCTTTGGAGGTGATTCCATCATCTTCTGAGGCACTGCATTGCAGAACTAATGCCTGCACACTGCAACAGTGCTAAACAGTGCCTGGAGGGCCGAGGCTCCATCAGTCAGTGCTCCCACCTCCCCCGTGCCTCACATACCGATGCAGCTCCTGCTGAAGGCGTCGTACTGAAAGCCCATCCTGCAGTCACAGCGATAAGCCCCGGGGAGGTTGTGGCAGATCTGCCCCTCCCCACAGCGGTGCACACCAGTCTGACACTCATCCACATCTGCAGAGACAGAGCAATTTGCTTAGTTTGCTTAAAATCAATGTTTATGAAGAGAGAGGGGGAAAAAAATTAATAAATAACAGGAATAGAAACTGTTATGGTTGTCCTCTGGACAGAACTACCATCAGCTTTTCCCACTCTGCTCTTCTCCAAGCCAGCTCTGTGTGTCTGTAAGTCAAACCTCTGAAAAGCAGAACATTATCTTCACAGTGAAACCATCCTGGAACTGCAATGGAGCTCTCCCAGTATATTCTGCATTTCAATGTAAACACTTTTTGATGCTGATCAGACCCTGACATTTAAACACCCCCTGTGATGTTCTGTCTCTCCGTGACTCACATCAAGCCATTTAAAGCAAAACAAGAACCAGCCAGAAACTCTGCTCATCCCTTCAATTAAAGCAATTGCTATTTTCATCTCCAGTTGCCCTTTCAGTCTCGCTCCTGCTGTCTAACTTTTGCTCTTTCCCAATGTTGATCTTTTTTTTCTTCTCTCAATCAACTCCCATTTAGATATTCCTCATGGCCTCTCATCCAAAATCCAATACCAACAAATTAGTTGCTTCTCCACTCACATGCATCACTTCCAATCTCATTTAAACATCCTCAGATGAAGATGAGAGTTTTCAATACACACTGATTTACAAGACTTGCAACATGACTAAATAGCTCATCAGTCTCTAACAAATCCCTCTTGCCATCTGTAACAAGAAGCATCAAAAAGTCTGATTAACCCTCAGAACTGTTTGTTTCTTCACATATTCAGACTTCTGCCATTTCCTAAACCATCAGATCCTACTTTCTTTCCATTATTCACATCTTCTACTAGTTTTACAACCCAAATCTCTTCATGTAATAATAATTAGAATGGAAGTCTAAGTCTGGAGGTTCTCCATGCTGCTCTATTTGAAGTCATAAATCTGAGCACTGAATCATTCAAAGGGTTCCTGGGCAGTTCTCCATCCAACAGCAGCTTGGTGAGTGCTCTGGGAAGCAGACCCTTGCTGAGGGAATGATGGGGAAGTGAGAGCAGAAACTTGGATTTGGAGAAGTGGAGATCATATCAACACTGATGAGGGGCACTGACAAATACTCTGTTCAACATTTCAGCAGATTCCCACCTACACAGTCCCTGCTGGCCCCAGGGTCAGGAATGGCAGGGAAGGCCAACCCAAGGAATCTCTGACAGGCTCCAAGATTTCTGCTGAAATATGGACCCCTCATTTTCTTGTAAGATCAGAAGAAGCAAGGAAGTCTCTAATGCAGATACAAATTTGTAAAGCAGCAGCTTTATTTGTAATGAATTCATGTGTGCAACCACTTCATTAGTTTGTCCAAAATTACATATTCCATTGCATTTACACTTTAATTAGTTCTAGGGCATTACCCCATCAGAACTGTGCCATATTTCACAATACTTACAGCAGTTTTCAGTTAAACCTAGGAGGTTGTTTTTAATAACTCATTTACTAAATCAGTAAATCTGAACATTTTAAAGACAGATGAATCCTCTAAACAGAGGAGATGACCCTACGAGCGTCGCTCTGCTGGAGAAACATGTGCAGATGATGTTTTTACTACTGTGAATAAATCTGAATCAGGAATCTAATTAGCTATTGTAATGCCTCAAAGAAACTAGTCTTTATCACAGAGAGGGGAAATTAGGACCATATGCTTTTCCTTTTTCTTCTCTGTTCTCTCTGCCTACTTAAAAAAAGCCATTCCAAAAAAATACCAAAAGCTATAGACCAGCAAAAGGGACAGAGTGCACACAGCAAAGTCAGAGAAATCATCAATTAACTTTAAATTTGTTTTGCCAAAATCAAGCTGGAGAAGCTTCCTTATACCTGCTCCTTAACAACCTTGTCAACCATTTAAAGCAGAGACAGAGGGCCATCAGTAATCACATTGCATTGTGTTACCTCCTCTTGCTTTAGAGACAGAGATGCTGCCTGAATAATGGCAACCTCCTCCTCTGTCACATATTGGCACATAATCACTCCTTTTTAGGAACAACTGGGGTGAAAAGCTGGATTCTTTCTCTTCCATCAATTTGAAATTTAGGAATGTGATTTGCCCAGTCATTATAGAATCATAGAATTGTTAAGGATGGAAAAGACCTCTAAGATCACCAAGCCCAACTGTCAACCCAGCACCACCCCCATGGTCACCACTAAGCCATGTCCCCAAGTGCCACATCCACATGTTTTCTGAACACTTGCAGGGGTGGTGATTCCTGCACCCTGGGCAGTCTGCAGGGCAGGGCAAAGGGCTGCAGCCAGGACTTCTGTGCTGCTCAGGGATGACAAGGCAGTGAAAACAGTGGAGACACTGGCATGGTGGTCCCCTAAAAACGTCAGGGTCACCACTCCAGGAGGTGTACCTGGCCCAGCAGGCCTGGCTTAAAAAGGACTGATGGAAAGCAGTTGAATTGTCTTCACAGCAACTGAGAGGGACAGGACCTTTGGACCTACTGAGATACTTCAGGCTGCTCTATAACAGGACAGCAAATAAGACTGCACTACCTCCAAATTTATGAAACACAACCCCAGAGCTGTATTAGGAAGGTTTCTCAATTTCCTCAGTTACACACAAGAACTGTCCCTGTCTTCTGCCCCTTCCAAACCTTCCTCATCTTCTCACTGGCTGAGCATAGTCTGGATAGTCCTGGGGGCAAAACCATGAGGGGACATAGAGCAAAAAGGTGAATACAGAAGTTTCTGGGGAAATAGAGTCTGGCTGTACCACTGTTTTTCACTGCAGTCATGACCAAATTCATGGCTGCCAATAGGGCTCCCACCCACCTGCAGCATCACAAAGCATATTTTGTTTATTTATCATCCTTCCTTTTATTCAAAGGGAAGGTAGGTAGACATCACTGGGATATCATCACTAACCCAACTACTGATTTCTCATTTCATTTTTGTTTCCTCCTCTGTCATTTTTTTTTGGATTTCCTACCTCGTGTAACTCAGAATACAGGGAACTAGAGAACACCCAGCCAGCCTTGCCTTGGGCACCAAGGACTGAGCTTCCCTTTCCTTCATGCCTCCTGTGCTCATTTACAGAACAAATGCTAATAACAGCTAAAATCTGCTATTCTGAGTCAGTAACTCCCTAAATACATTGGAACAAACACAAATCAGGATCAAGCTGCATACCAGCCTACATGAATATTTCATACATTCCTTCTTCTCCGAATTCTTTTCACAACGTAGGAATTTATCCTAAACATCCCCACAAGTGGATGTAATGGGGAACACCATTCACAGCCCTACAAAGAACATCCACTTGGTGCTACTCCTGTGAGAGCACAGACTCAGTGATTGCTGCAGATCACATCACTCACAGTGAGATGCTGGAATGTGCAGCAAGGGATCATGGCTTTGACTGACAGCACGAGCCTAAAAAGTAACTAAATCCCATTCACTCCAGAATGGAAGCCAGTGACTCCCACCTGCAGTCAGAGCCAGCGCTGCTGAGCGTGCCAGGAGGAATCCAGGGAGCAAACAAATCCCTGAGCTGCTGGGACAGCAAATTCCCATTCCTCAGACACGTTTGGGAATCTGGAGGTAACTCAAAGCCTCTTTTTAGAACTGAAATGTACTTTCTCCTCTGACCCCGAGCCCCCCTTACCAACGCAGCGGGTGCCCTCCTCGTTGGAGTGGTATCCTCTGCTGCAGCTCAGCATGTTCCTCTGGCAGGTGTAAGACCCAACTGTGTTGATGCAGTTGAATCCTGGTTTACAGGGCTCAGGGAGGGACGTGCATTCATTAATATCTGGTGAAAAAAACGAATTAGAATAGTGAGAGATGCTATTTAATCTTTCTAGCCTGTTTTCTTCCAGATGCCACTTCTTTTCCTTCATTTCAGTTTCTTGTGCTCCAAAGATAAGGCTGATGAAGGTCTGCTGTGGGAAGACTTTCAAATGCAATAAGTTTAAAAGGACAGCAATGTTTACATTAAATTCACAACAGGGTTTGAGGCAAACCACATATACAAGGGTCAATACACCCCCCTTGGACAGGCTGGAAGGCCCAGGAGTTACAAACACACTCTGGTCACACCTACCAACACAGTTTCCCTCAGGATCTTGCAGAAACCCATCCATGCAGCGCTGCTTTGACTCACAGTAGAAGGACCCTTCTGTGTTCTGACAAACAAAGTTGACTTTGCAGCTGTGAGTTCCTCTCTCACACTCATCAATATCTGTTAATCAGACCAGAACAGCAAACTGGGATTAGTTGAGCTCTAACTTTCAGCAATCTTCACGAATAGCTAACTTCCAGAAAGGAAATTAGGAGGCACTATTTAAACCAGACACATGTTGCCAGTGGGAAATCTGAGGTTTAGGTGTGTTTGTTCTTGGACATCCACTTCAGTACAGGCTTCAGGATCTGTCAGGTCCTGCAGCAAATTTGACTCAGGTCCCTACTGCCTCGTTTGCAGCATCTCTTGTAACCCACAAATACCAAAATACCTGCAGTTTTAAAATCCTAAAGATCCACATTAAAACTACAAATCAGGTGCTCATAATAAAATACGTACCACAGCCTTTCCTAAGCAAAATGGGCTCTTATTCCTTATATACCTCAGGAATTCAGGGAGGTAGAAACCTGCCTCCTCTGAATTTGATACTCATAAGTAACCTTGCTTGAAGGACTGGGATTTCACTGTGTACACACAGACATGTAGTCATGCAGGTGTATATATATATATATTTATATATATATACTTATGTACACACAAAACCCACTTACCCAGCTCGTAAAACTATGTGGAAAAAATCTAAATGAGGCAGTCGTATTGGTAGCAAATTTTGCTTTTTTTCTTACTCTCCAGCCAGAGCCCACCACAACTTTCTCATTTTTTATTAAGTATATGAAATTATTTCCCAAATTATGTTCACCAACTCAGTGTTTGCTTTCTAGAGATGTTGAAAACACCTCCCACAGGTTTCAAACTTATAAATTTACACCCAACTGCTCTGTGCTGAGTCACTGTGGTGTAGTGGTGTGGCTTCCATCTTCCAGCTGAAGAAATCCCACCTTGGAGCAGACTCAGCCAGAAATATGTTCAAAATTCAGCTCCTGTGCACATTTTCAAATGGTGCTTTAACACATGCTGGTTCCCAAGGAATATCTTCACTAGAAGATAAAGACAAATGGAAGGAAGTCCCCAGTGGAGGAGTCCCCACTCCTCCAGGCAGACAAGGGGAGAACTGCTGGCACTTCTCTTTCTACTCCAACTCCTCATTAAATGTTAAGGTCATGAGGGAACATCACCAGTCCCTCACAAGGCACTATATTAATAACTCTGCCTACCACAGTTACAGACTGAGACAAAGAAAAATGAGTATTTCATAAACCTCACATTAATAAAATAAGATTCAATAGTTATCTGTAGGCAATTTTGCATAGGGTACTTCTGAAATTCTAGCCTTTCCTATAAGTCATGAATTTACAGGCTACTTTAAAACAATTTGTAAACCTTATAATCCCCTATTATCTAACTTTAAGACTAGAAAGTAAATTAGATTAGTAATAAATGTTAGAAATGCTCTAGAATGAGACAACTGAACAAGACACAAACAGCCTCTTTAAGCAAACCAAGCTTTACTTATGACAGGGAGATTGCTGGTAATTTCTGGTTTATCGCCTAATGTTCTGGTTCAAAGGCTAAGCTCTTCCCTTGGGCATCTGTTACTCCAGCTGTCAGGGAACTGGGTGAAAATTTAGGAGTAAAGAGCACTGACTGTGCCCTGAAGGCAGGGCAGGGTGTCCTGCACACTCCTGAGCTGCACAGCTGCTGCTGCTGCAAGGGCTGATGTTCCCTGCCCTGTTTGACACCTCCAGAGTCCAAGATGGGGGGATGCAGAGTAACTTCTTAACCCCACGGCCATCCCAAGCATAACTAAGTGCAGGCAGCCCTCCTGAACACAGGAAGGCTGGGGCTGTCAGCCCGTGAGCCCTCCAGGCTGTGACCCAACAGCAAACAGCACCAGCCCCTCCAGAGCACAGCAGAGCCAGGCAGAGTTAAGGGGAATTCCTCCATCAGGGAATTCTCTCTGTAATGCCTTCAAAACAGGGCAAATCCTAGTTCACAAGGTTTCACCCATTTTCTAAATAATTTATCACTGGAAACCATTTCAAATAAATGAATGTACACAAGGGGCCTACAGGGCCCAACACTTCCACAATGCCTTTTGTAGCTACAACCCTCATATCCCAGAGCAGCAACAACAAAATCCTTTGCAATCCCTTTCCCTTCCTTCCTGTAACAGCTGAAAAACACTTGTCTTACCAACACAGTCCCCATCCTTGAGCTCATAGCCTGGCTGGCAGGTCAGCTCCTGCAGGCACCTGAAGGAGCCCATGGTGTTGACGCAGTGCTCTCTGCGCTGGCAGGTGTGTCTCTCTGTCACACACTCATTAATGTCTGCAACAAAGAGTTAAACCAATCAGTGCCACGCTTTTAGCAAGTGATCCCCCTCTTCCTGCTCTTTTGGAAGGAGTCAAAAGCTCCAGTGAAACCATTTCTTCCAAAAGATAGTCAGTGTAGGCTTTGTTACAGCGATGTGATGAGTGACTCAAGGTCTCCAGAGTAACTGAAGAGACACAAATCCCATGGAGATTTCCTTCTCCTCCCCTCTTCCCAAATGGATGGTGCAGGCACTGAGGACAGGGATG
This sequence comes from Manacus candei, assembly GCF_025592945.1. Classification (NCBI taxonomy): domain Eukaryota; kingdom Metazoa; phylum Chordata; class Aves; order Passeriformes; family Pipridae; genus Manacus; species Manacus candei. The sequence goes on from NW_026138084.1 coordinate 3,186,354, forward strand.
GAGAGAACTGATTGAATGCAGGGTGGGCAGAGGATTGATGATCAGCCACTGGGTTACTGGATTTCCTGGATGGGAACCCCCTGGACAACTGAATGAGGAAGTGATTGATGCTTTTTGCTCCCCACCAGCTTCTCACAGCCCAGGCTATTTATCAGTCCTGCTGCTCTAGGCCAGGCAGGAGCTGCTGGGCTGGGACTGCTGCAAGAGAGGGGTTCTGAAGCTGCCTGCCCTGCTGAGGGGGAGGAATCCAAACACCCAGTTCCTAAGAAACGCATCATTAGAACTGGATAGCAAGAACACAGGGAGAGAGGAACCCTGGGGGCTCAATCAAGTTTCAAATTCCTATTTCAATCTTTAAAGAGATCTGATTTCAGCAGGTGGAGTAGGGGAAAAGTTCTTTTTTTAAAAAAAAGAATCACTTAAACGCAAGGTTGCAGAGTGTAGGACAATTAGGAAAGGAATATGAAACACCTTTGATAGGCTTGGCTGAAATCATCTCAAATCCAGGTTTTGCTGATGTTAATAATGAAAGCTGGAACAGCATGATGAGTAAATACCTAGAAGTTACAAAAAGGGGCAGAGACTGGGAGGAGAAACTTTCTTGCCAATCTCCACAAAATCCCCCATGTTCCCATCTCTATATAAAGCTCAGGAGTATTTCCAGAGCTAACAAAAGCCAAATGTGACCAGAGCCATTACAAGTCATCTGGCTGCTCTGTGCATGAAGCTGTTTTCATACTGCACAATAAAGCAAGTATTGTTTAAATCAGATTTTCATTTTGGCTGTAGAACCTCATTCTCAGATAAGTACATCAGATATATGACTTCTTCCGTGGAGCACGAAAACAGGAAGAGCCATTTTTTAAAGCTTTTTGTCTTAAAAAACATCTCAGCTTGTTTTCTACCAAACAGATGAACAGGGGCACCAAGAAATTTCAGTTCCTGATGGACTAACTGGTGACATGCTCTGCAAGGCCACAACATGAACTTGGTGGCATTTCACTTCTCATTTATTTGTGTTTTCCTTTTGTTTGTTATTGCTGTTCTTTCCATGCTGTGGACCTGCTTCCCAAAGCCAGCTGGTGAAACCAGCAAGGTCCCCACCATCACCTGGATCTTTCTGCCTGTCCCACAGATCTTTGATGCTCCCACAGAGGGGCCCCAAAGCTTCTATAGAGTTCTGTCCTCCCAGTGCAGTTTCTATACAGCAGGATGAAGAGCAAGGAGCAATATTCTCATGGGTGATCTTGGGGGGGAAAAACCCACACTCAAAACACACAAACAAAAAATCCCTCACGCTGGGAGAAGAATATCAGGTGCGGTGGTAGAACTCTCCCACCTCACTAGAATTCGTTCTTAAATAAATTTGAGATTTATTAATTAATTGTTGAGAAAACTAGCTATGGATAATCCACCTAATAGCACCCAACACACTGCAAGTCTCTCTACTGGCTGTACCACAGATATGAGATTATCTTTTCTTGCAAACCAGAAAAAGACCTCTCATATAAACAAACTTTGACCACCCCACTGCATCTTGAGAACTTCAGTCAGTCCAGCACCATGTCAAAACAGCCACCAGGAGGACAGTGTGCTTGCCTGAAATACAGCCAAAGAAGGGAGGAAGTATTCCACCTGACCAGCAGGTTTTAAACAGGGACAAAGAAGGTTTTTTTCACAGAGGGGAAAAAAAAAAATCTAATACAGTTCCATGTTTTGTCTCTATTTTTTGATTCAATTTTCAAACTTCTGAGTACAGGAGAAAACACATAGAACTGGCTGGAACACATCTGAGGAAATTAAAATGATGGAAACTGGCAGATTCCATCCACAATTTTGTTTTCAGTGGAAGGTTTGGGCACATCTGATACACTGACAAAGCCCAAGGACTGTGAACTGGGTTGAGGTGCAAGGCTTAAACTTGAGCCTTGGACATGCAAAACCCTGCCCAGTGACAGGGCATGAATGTCCATCTCTGAGATCAGACCAGCTGCCAGCTCACCAAAGTTCCTTTCCAGTTAATCAAACAAATATGCCTTTTTTTATTAATTTTTCTAATTAAATTCCTAAATGTTCCATAAAATCCAGAGTGCCCATAACCTGTGCTTCTTCCATCCTGGAAGCCAACCCAACAAGTCAGTGAGATGCTTGACAGAGCACTAGGAATAACAGGAGTTCTGTTTGCAGTTTGGAACACAGTTAATTCCAACACTGCACCAGCTGTAGTCTTCATCCAACCCAATTAAGACTGTGAGGTAGGGTAAGATGGTATTTACTAAAAAAAACAGGAATAAGAGGAAAAATACTTCAGTACTATATTAAAAACAAGTCACAAGGTTAATCTGAAGAAATCTCCACAGTCATGTGTGTGGCAGTGACTTTATTAATTCCTCATTTTATGTCAGCAAAACCCAGGATGAAATGTAATCATGTAATATCTCCTTTTTTCCCAGGAATTGTGGATGCAAACAGCACCATAGCCAGGATCCCTGACCCATCTGTTGCTGGCATAAGGAATATCAACATTTACCTCCTGCTATTTGTTTCAATACGTACTTTGACATTAAAAATGAATTTTTATGGCCTTTCTATAAAAATGTGAAATGGAGGCTTTTCTTGTCCTGCCTCTGTAGTTTACCCTTATTTTTTTTCCTCTTCAAATTGCTTCAGCTCTATTTGTTTTATAGGCTATATCTGTGTAATTTAGGTATGTGGTTATTTTGCAACACCCATCCTGTGCTCAGGCAGAGCCCTAAAGTTCAGGGATAACGTGGCCACTCACTGCTCCTCCTGTCAGGAGGGGAAACTGAGATGGAAGTAGCAAAGAAAGGAGTAAAATAGTCACTGTGTAAGTGGGTGGTGGTAATGACTCTGCCTGAAAGCCACCAGGAAAAGCAATTCCCACTAACAACATCGAGCCTGGCTCTTATCTCTGGGGAACATGGAGCTTTCCAGCCTGCAGACATTTCATTATCTGCTCTCAAAGTGACACAAAGGTGAGGTGTGGGAGCTATTTAAACAGCTGGTGACTCCTCATTGTGCACGGTTGGCTTTCAGGAATCCTGGATATCTGGAATTCCACAGTTTGACTAAAGGAAATTCGACAGATAAAAGGTTAGCAGCTGGTTTGTTGCTGGGCACAGATTGTTCCTCCCCGTCCCTAAAATATGCAAAGAGTAACATCATTAAACCAAGGGGATTCTGCAAACACACTACCAAAGGTTTCCTCGTGGTGCATGAGACAGCTCAAGGTGTGGCACAAAGGCAGTGAGGCTGGAAAAGGACATCTCAGAACGAGACAGTGAACAGAACCCAAACCACAGTGTGCTTGTGGCTTTCCCCTTGGACTAGAAAAGTAGGAAAAAATGTTCAATACTGCAAATGTTCTCCTGGCATCACCCTCAGAGCAGAGCTGGATACCAGCAGGGAGCACACAGGGTGGATCTGTTCAAAAAGAAGGAAGAGAAATTTCCAAGTTTTCTGGATTATTTAAACGGATATCTGTAAAAACGCACTTGCATTTAGAGGAACACAGAGGTTTGGTATTTAGTGAGGGAGAAAAAGGTCTTTCAGCTTCACAAATGAGAGCTGTGTCTTTCCTTTCATTAGCAGTGCCTGAGGTTTATCTTATATCAGTCATAATAAACCTCTATCATAATGTCATGGGGGAGAGGAAGAAAGTGAATAAAGGGAAGCACTTGGCACCTGCCACAGCAGCTCCTGCCAAAGCTGCAGACACACATGCACTGGGTTAGTTTCAAAAGGCTGTGGAAAAGGACAGATCTATCCTTCCTGCAAAGTCCTAGGAAAACATCAGGGAATTAAGTGGCAAAGACAGAAGCAGAACACAAGGAGGGGCAGTTCTGCAGCTGCTCACCTGGTGGATGCAGCAGAACACACACCATGGGCAACTCCAGCTCCACCCTCCAGCTCACAGCCTGATTCTGCCTCTGAAAGGCCTCCTGCCTTCCAGTGCTGTGCTCTCAGCCATTTCAGTTAAACTAAATCATTTCATTAGTTTTCCACACTTACCAGTATCTCTGATTTCAAAATAAATATTAATAATAATAAGAAAAGAATTAAAAATGCAGTTTTGGCTAGTTAAGGAAAACCCAGAAGGTGGTAAATCACATTTCTTCTCCAGACCCTGACACTGCAGAAAATTTTCCTGCTCATGCCCCCAGGCCACATGGTGCTCATTAGTAAGATGAGGTCATAGAGCTTTAAAGACAGAACAAAACCAAAGCTATGATGGTCAGAAAAACAATGTTCTAAACATAGGGAGGAGGACAGGGCTGGAAGAAGGCACATGCATCCACACATGACATTATAGTCACAGGCACTGCTGCTTCCAGAAATGACTTGAGGTCTCCAGGTGCTCTGTTTTTCCAGGCAGCACTGCTGCAGCTCACGTGCCTCCTAAACCAGCCTCTAGAAAAGTGCCCAAAAGAGAAAGTATTTCATAAGCTCAGGCCTTGGCTGCTGGGAAAAAATTAAATCCTCGTAAATACACTTGTAAAGATCGACTGGTTTCTCAGATGGACTCAAACAGCAGGGATGATACAGCAGAATCACAATGCATCTTTGACTTTTACACAAAGAAATCTGTGCCAGAATCAACAAAGGACTGATGTGAAGTTTAGAATCCCATCCCTTTGGAATGGATCTTTTCCACTGCCCGGCCTCACGCAGATCCCTTGAGCTGTGTTGCTGGAGTTTGGTTGCTCCACGGTGCCTGGGAAGCATTGACAGTGTCCAGAGAGATCAATTCTCTGTTTTTTGGAGGATTTATCAGTGCTGCTGTGGTCATCACACCCCTGGCTGTGCACAGAGTTATCTGTAACCCAAGGATGTATTGCTGGGGAAGGAGCCAAACAGCACAGGACTCATGAGGTGGAGTGGCTGAGCAAATGGTGCACATGTGTTTCCACTAACTGGGATTGAAATGTCATATGCAAGGATGGCCTTGGAGCACAAATGGTTTAAATGCATTGCAGAGCATGGAGCATTATGATGTTGTGGTGAAGGGCTGAGACCTCTCGTCTTACCAACACATTTCCTATGCCTGTTGAGAATAAAGCCCTCTGCACACATCCCACTGTGGCTGACACAGGAGAATGATCCCAGTGTGTTCTCACATAATTGTCCGCTGGAACAAGCACCTGTGAGGCACTCATCCAAATCTACACCAGCATGAGGCAGCCAAAAGGGAAAAACAGAGTTCTATTAGAACAATTGCTGAAATGAAACAACAGTTCTTTCGCGCTGGAGATGTCTGAATGAAGTGTGCTGGAGCTTCCACATCAGCACCACGCTGTAATAAATGCAGTGTTACACTGAAAATAGGGCTGGACTAAGGAAGAAACCCTCGGAGATCATCTAGTCCTTGCTCACACCCCGACACTTTCGTCATGCCAGAAAGAAACATCCTTGGAACCAGGCAGGCAGTCCCACAGAGCCAGTGCACACTGTTCCAGTGCACCCCTACCATCAAATCCTTGCTGTAATTTAGATTAGAAATGGCCCTTGCTACAATTTAAACTCACTGCTTCCACTGACATTTATAAATTTTTTCATTTCCTGTAGGAAAACGATTGCCTTGAAATGCCCCTTTTGATTCTGACATTAATTAATCAAATTAGCTTCCACCACACTTCAGTAAGCACTGCACTGTGAATATTTCATCTAGTGATATTAAAATCCCATTTTCTTCACAGACTGTCCAGAATTTCATGAAAACGATTTGTAATTCAATAAGACCTGAGATTAAGAGGGATGTGGATCATTTGTGAGCAATTCTGAGCATCGGAAGCTTCTCCCTGCATTTACTGTCACTGCTCCCATACTTAAAGATTTATAATTAAGGTATGTCACAGGGCATTGCTTCTGACCCCCATATCTTCCCTGGCCAAACATATCCCTTGTCACTACTCCTGCATGTCCACTTAAAATGTTTATCATGTGAATGGTCATGGTGCAGCTTTGGAATTCACTGCTCATCACTGTGCAAGGCTGAGCTCCAGTGTCAAGTGGAACAACTGGAGCTGGACCAGCTCCCATGGCTGTGAAGCCTCCCTGAGTTCGGGTTTTCAAGGCAAGAGGAAATAAACCCCAACAAAGCAGATGTCGGGCAGAGCTGTGGCTCTGGGGGTCCTCCAGGACAGCAAACCTGCCTCTGTCCTGCTCACTGCTCCAGAAAGAAAAGCTGTGTGTCCATAGCTGTGCAGACAGACCCTGGGCAGGAATGGCATGGGAAGAGAAACCAAGAGGGCTGAAGAAAAGCCTGGAATGTCAGAGGAAAAGAGCACAAATCCAGGTTTGCCTTCACCTGAAGTCCTCAGGTACCAGCACACTGTGCTTCAGGAGTTACCTGTGGAGCAGATCTGGGATTCCTTCTGCCAAGTGGTCTCTGCACTGCCACTGCAATTCACAGCACCGACAATGAGGAACCCTTAGAGGGACACCCAGGGGGGTGAGAGATAAACCCCCCTCTCTGTGGTGAGCACTTACCTTCACAGGACACACCATCAGCCATGAGGGTGTACCCAGCCAGGCAGGAGCACACGGCCTCTCCTTCCACCACGTTGCAGAGGTGCTTGCAGGGCCCGTTATCTGCACGAGGCACAATTACAAAACACATCAGCAGCCACGGCACGGATCAGCTGCAGTTACACACCTCCAGGTCCCAAAAACCATCCCAGCTTAGGCAACAGGGACTGCAGTCTGTAAACAACGTGTCCAACAGCCCTAATCACTGCTGACAGCCCTCCCCTGGCACCCTCCCTGCACTGCTGCCATGTGCTGCTGCTCCCCTCACACCCATGGGGGTAATTACACTGAAGGCAGAGTGTAGCCCCAAATTCCTTCCTCAGGAATTCCCCTGACAATTCCTCAGCCTTGTGCCAGAGGTAACAAATTAGGGATGTGTGTTGAGATCAGACTGGGGGAGGGATGAGTGGAATTTTATTCCATCTCCAGACATTCCTCACTCCCTGCATGAGTAGTTCCCACCTCCAACATACCTTTACACTGGTCCTGCTCCTCCTGCAAGGACACCACCAGAATGGGCTGAGAGGGAGAGGCTACTGGAGGGATGGTGGCTTCAGCTTCCAGCCTTGTCACCTGTGCCCTGTCAGGATCTGTAAGGCAAGGGATGCAGACAGAATCAGGGACAGCACCATCCCCACCCCACATGCCAAGGGGCCTGGTCCCATCCATCCCACCCCATCGTGGTCTGGAGGAGGAAACATCATCACGGATTACAGATCAGGGAGCCTGGCTGAAAACAACCTGTGTGGAGTAAAATATTGCAACATCTGAATAAACCAGAAAGTGATAATTTTATTTTTAAAAATCTCTGCTATATTGTAAGTACAGTGGCTGTCCTCCATTCAGTGTTTGATGGAAAAGAAATCCAAACCCCAAACAAGCCTTTGACCTTATTCTGTCCATCCTATTTCAACACAGATGAACAGGAGACACTCACCTTTATAAGCACAGGATACTTTGGAATGGCTTTTGTACAGCCAAAGGGAAAACATGACAGCTGCTGTCTGTCATTAAGATTTCCATCAGACAGTAATGTTAAAGGTATCAGGAAAAAAAAGAACTCTGGCACATCAATAAGAGTAATCCAGTTTATAAATATCACCAAAACAGAAGCCTAAATCCATAAGGCTGAATTCTTCCTTAAGAGGGAGGTGTCCTGTTGCCACTGACTCAAGTTCAAATATCACCCAGAGCAAAGTGTGATTCACCAAACAATGACAACATTAAATGACTAAGGGTGATTGCAGTGCAGGTTTGGGGTATGGGAAGAGTGATTTCATGAAAAAAAACCAAAGTCATCACAGACATACAATGAGCTGTGGCACAGAGACAAACAAAATCACCTGCTTGTGGCACAGCCTGAGTGATTTCCCCAGAAATGCCAGAGATGGGCACACACACAGAGGACAAACGAGAAATAAAAGGCCAGGCAGAGCACATGTGGTTTAGCCAAGTGTAACCAGTGAGGTTCAGAGTCACAGAATCCCAGAATGTGCTGAGTTGGAAGGAACCCACAAGGATCATCCAGTCCAACCCCTGGCCCTGCACAGGCCCATCCCCAAGAGTCACCCCCTGTGCCCCAGAGGATCAGCCAAACCCTCCTGGAGCTCTGGCAGCCTTGGGGCTGTGCCCACTGCCCTGGGGAGCCTGGGCAGTGCCCAACCAGCCTCTGGGGGAAGGACCTTTTCCTGAGATCCAACCCAAACCTGCCCTTAATTTGACCCAGGAATGAGCCAGCAATGACCAACCCTTCCTCCCCTTGCTCCTCCCATCCACCTCAGGTGTCCCACACACAGTCCTCTCCCCTCATCACAAGTTTCTACCCCAGCTGAGCTCTGCAAACCCCTCCACACTTCTTGGCACAGCCACAGGCACCACAGTCCTGCAGATCTGCAAGAACACTGACAGCACAACAGGATGTCTTCACCCAAATCTGCACTTCGGCCCAGCTGGTGGGGGGGAGAAGCAAAGTAAAGCCAAACAAAAGCACACACACGCTCCAGGTGAGCCAAATTTTGCAGTGCTAAAATAAGAACTATTTTTTTTGCCCCTTTTGGATTAGGTTCCTTCCCCAGAACTTTAATTCAAACAACAGAGCAGACAGCTGCCACAGGAACAGTCAAAGACATCACTGATGTAACACCACGTTGAGAAGGATGACATAAATGCTCATTGTTTGGCTTGGGAAGAGAGTTGGGAAGCCTAAGGGATTCTGTCATTGGATGGAAACACTGGTTTTGCTCATTAAATAACTGAAAGCACTTGTAACTAATATAAGGTTTCAACTTTTCGGGTTATCTGATTTGAAATCCTGCCACTGGAGAACTGCAGAAATCAAAACAATTACAATATAATAGACTTTCTTTTCCAGACTTCCACCACACTGGATAAATTTAGAGTTTGTTATCATTGAAAGATGTTAATGATTTTAGATAAAAATCAAAGCTCAGGAAGCAATGCTGATTCTGTCTAAACTGAGTTAAGTTTATCTAAAGGAAACCTAACTGTGAAATACAAAATTTCTCTGAGAAAAGATAATTCATTAAAAACCTTTAGAAATCCTCCTCTGAAAAGTGCAAACACTCTTAATTTGAACATATGAGATACCACCCTGAGCTCACACCACCAAAACAAAGAAATACGGTATAATTAAGTTTCCTAAATTATTATTTTTCTTTATATTTTACGATTTCTACAGAACATGTCCATGCATCAACACCCAAAAATAACCTCACGGAAACCAAAGAGAAACTAAAGAAAAGCTTAGAAGAGCAATGCAGGTGACACAAAGATATTGCCACTCCTGGTGTTCCCTGCCCATCTCACCTGGAGAGCAGCTGGTCCCATCATCCTGCAAGGTGAAATCTGGGAAACATGAGCACTTGTAGGAGCCCACGGTGTTGATGCACAAATGCTGGCAGAGCTCCCCACCATAGAGGAGACACTCATCCAGGTCATCTCCAGGCAGGCTGTTTGATAGTTCAGCTTCACTGCTGATGGACAGAGCTTCATTGTGATCTTCCCTCTCTGAAACTACAACAGAACAGCACCTGTTGGTTCTCTGATGGGTGTTTTTGCAGTGGGACTGGACAGAATGGGGTGTTTGGTCACACAAACTCCAAATAAAGGCAGAGCTACCCAAAACAGTTACTCCAAGGATAGAGCAAATGAACCCATCCTGGAATAACACCACTGTGCTGAAGGTCCACCTTCTCTCTCTGTAAAGCTGGAAGGACAGACATTTTACAGGAGCCACTGAGAAACAGGGAGACCCTAGGAGGTCACAAGCTCCCCTTTCACACTGACTGCCAACACCCTTGCTATTTGTATTTGAACTAAGGTATCACCCTGAAGCCTCATCTGAAATCGGCCCCATCAAAGAACCACACTGAATTTCAAATTTCAGGAGAAAAACGCACCCAGTTGGTTTGGAAACTCTTCTCAACACCACAATTTATTGGCTCCTTCTGTACCAGCATCACCAACAGCCTGGGAGCCACTGAGCAGTGACATGGCTGCCCTATCCACTGCTTTTGAACACAATCCTTTTCCATCCCCAACCCAGTCTGACAAGACTTTCTGTGACACCAAAATGAATTGTTCAGCGAGTTTCTCAGCCAGTTTTTCTTAAATAAACCTTTTCCCTTGTTGGTGAGAGAAAATACACATTTAGTTCATGAGACCAAAATTGTACCCTCACATATGCAGGAGGTTACCATGAAACTCATGTGACAGGTGGGTACAGAGTGATGCCAGAGAGAACGTGATCTTGGGCTGAGCCTCATGGCTGTCCAAGCTCCAGATTTGCCACGTTCCCTTTGTCAGGCCTCTCTGGCTGCAGAATTTGCCTCAGCTCTTCAGCATCACTATGTTTATATGTTTAAAGTGTGAAAACACACTTGCAGTGCTCTGGGGCTGTTCCAGAGTGTGCTGTGAGAAAGCTGCCATTCTGTATGAAAATCTACTCCCAGGATGTTTCATTGATATCACAGTCCATGGGATTACTTGGAGTGAACAAAAGTCATCCTTTGCTTTATACAGAATCCTGCAGGATTGCTCCTGCTAAAACACACCTTCAGTTTGCTCCTTATGGAGGGCTGGTGGAGGCCTCTGGACTGTGTGACTCAGGGGGGAAAACCAAACAAAACACCAAACTGCTCAAGAAGGTCTGTTTAAGGATCAGAAACATCCACATATTCTTTGCTTTTTTAAAAGTGTTTTAAGAACAAGTCTATACTTGATCTGAGAGGCAAAGCAACTGTTCACACTACTCCTTCCAGCAGCTCCCTGCATGACCTTGTGACACACAGACCTTGTCTGCGATGTCTCCAAATGATAAATGGGCACTTACCCTTCTCAGGTGTCACTGTTGGCAGGGGCTCAGGATGCCTTTTGATTTCTGGATGGATGAAGTGGTCCCCCCCCTCACAGCAGGACAGCATCACATGGCTGCAGGGGTAGCCCAGGTTGATGTTGGACTCACAGGTTTTGCCCTCACTCCTCAGTCTCAGGCCCAGACTGCAGCAGTCACAGCATTGCTGCAAGGGAAGGGCACTGTCAGGAACAAGGATTTGGGAGCACTGGCACAGGCTGCCAGGGCAGTGGTGGAGTCACCAACCCTGGAAGTGTTCAAAACACATGTGGATGTGGTGCTTGAGGACGTGGTTTGATGGTGAACATGGTGGTGATGGGTTCATGGTTGGACCTGGTGATCTTAGAGGGCTTTTAGAACCTTAACAATTCTCTGATTCTGTGATTTAATACAGCTTCAGGGATGAGCCCCCACACATCTGGAACTGATCTGCACTTCCCTCAGCATCTGGAAAAGCACTTTGGGTTTAGACACTTGCAAACATCAAAGCTTTACTTGTGCTTGTTTTTGCCATTCTGCACAGAGGGGTCAACTGCAGCCCCAGTAAACACAAAGTCTGGCTGTGCCAGGGATTTCAGCAGCTCCACGTGCAAGGAAGGAGTGGTGCCACAGACCAGCTCCTCCCAGCTCTTGCACAGCCATTGCTCGTGTGTGGTATGAATAAAAATCATAAAGAAAACAACATAGATCTACACCTCTTAGCATTAGAGCTCAAGAAATGATCAGTTGTGGGACACAATGTGACAGGAATTGGAAAGAGCCTGCACGGACAGGAGGATCAGCAGCACCTGAGCCCTGTCAGGGTGTCAGGAAAGACTCTTTCTCTCTGCACCACTGCCCTGCAAACCTACTGTGACCTTTAATTACCTGACTGTGCTGGGCACATCCTGCTGAGACAGTGGCTGGAGGAAGGCCAGGGTGCATTTCCTGAGCTATTTGCCTTCCTTTTCCTTCCTGAGAGCATCCAAGCAGCAGCAGCTTTGCTGACAGGTTGATGCAATGGGGCCTCCCACCTCTTGCAGTTTGATCTGCTGCAGGTGGCAGACAAAACCTGGTAGTGCTTTACTGAGTCCCATACAGACCCACTGCACAGTCAGGCCACAAACCCACATCAGACAAATGATATCAAATTCAAAAAGACTATACTGTGCATGCAGAGAGGACACCTAACCCAGCAGGGAAGGTGAGGAGCTGGGAGTCTCTGCTGCAGAGACAGCAGGGGTCGTGTGGGAATTGAAGATGCTTGTCTGGATTTAGATTTAAAATGTCCTCTTATATTTATATATTTTAATATATTTTTATATATTTTAATTTTATATATATATATATATACACATTAAACTGTCAGATTAGTTATAAAATCTTTCCCTCTGCAACTCCTCTGATAATCATCCACTCCAGTAACTCATAAAACAGCCTCTCTGAACCCAGAGAGGTGATTTCAGTCTATCCAAATATTCAGCCAATGCAAAGGATCAGACACAGAAAAGAAGGGAATGATTTGAGCTGGCACCAGTGAGCTCTGCCAACAGAAAGTCCAGGGCTGGAGAAGCAGCAAATTGAACTCAGCTCCCACTTCCCAGGAGGGAGATCCCTCACCTGAGGAGGGCAAGTAAGAGAAGGCTGGATGAGCATGGAAATGGGAAGGAATCATGTTTCATGATTAGCAATCCCAGGGGGGCATTCCCATTAAATCAGAGCCTGTCTCCCGTAGGGAAATGGGAAACTCATCCACTGACAGCTCAATCTGCAGAAACTCCTCCACAAAGTCACTTTTTTCAAGACTCAAATGCTGCAGCTTTGGGGTTTCTTGAGCATTTCACACAATACACAGCGTTGCATGTTCAGCCAATACTTATGGCTACAGCTCATAGTTTATGTCCCTGCTTCCTAAACCAAAAAATCCCTAAATATCATAACTAGCAGACGTTACTCACGTTTGCAAATATGCACAGCCAGAAGGAGTTGCCTTTACGTGCTCAAATACATGTTTGTGAAAAATTTACAGTACAGGTCCTGAGGAAGATGAATTATTTTGGACACTGAATAGCTAAATCATCTTTCCAAAAGAAGTTTTAAAAATACCCAACCTAGTTATAATGGATTGTGGTCGTGCTAGAAAAGGGAAAATTCCTGTTTCCTTCCTCCCCAAATCCAGAATCCTCAAATTCAAAATTTTATGGAAAGAAAATCCTATTTTCGGTAATTTTTTTAAATTTTGTCTCCATTTTTTTTCAGCTTCAGTATGCCAAACAGAAGTTCAGGGTAGTACGTGGTTTTACCGAAGTACTATAAAATACGTAATATTTGCCTTGAAGAACCTGGCTTCTTTCAGTCATAGTTTGATTCCCAATTTATCCCATGTGCAGGTGTGATAGGGAGTGTTAAATCAGTCAGACACCTTTAGGTTCACATATTTTCCAGGTGAACAAAACAGTCTCATTTTCCAGTGGAAAAACTTGTTCGCTGAAAAGTTCCTTCTACAATGCAAAAACTTGAATGCCTCGATCTTCTATCAACTACTTTCTGAACTGCACAGGAATTCTACGGCTGATATGATAGAAAATGAAACTATTTTAACCTTCCAGTTGAGAAACATACCTTGAGAACCATTCTGTGGTTCACACCTTTCTATGTTCCTCTCACAACTATCTTTGCTGGAATCCAGCATAACTGGATTTGCTATGGTGGTATCTCCATCCTCTAGGAAAATATCCCTAAGCATGTATTTTTTGTATAAAATGAGAAAACCTTTCTTGTGATACAAAGCATTAAAAACCTTTGTATGTTTGATTATATAAAGTTTGATTATTTTCTATTACAATAGTACATATTGTAATACAAAAGAAACACGAAGTCTCAACAGTCTCGATGTTTATTGATTTAAATTCTTTTTTTTCAAGCAGTAGCTGCAATGACTGAAGAGCTGAATGGGCTAAATAGGTGAGCAAAGCTGTTCCTTCAGTAATTTTATCATTTCAAATGGTTTCTCTTGAAGGAAAACATCCCACTGGAACTGGCATGAGGAACCATTCCACAAAAGTATTTTGTCCCGTGTTTCAATTCAGACAGGAATGAGGGAGTTATCCCTCTCCACTTCTTCCTGAGGAATGACTGTGTAATCAGATTTACTCTACAGCTTGGGCTCTGCCTGGCATGCAAACAACCCCTGGGGAAAACCTAAGAATAGCAATTCTCTCCCATTTCAAACATTAATGTCTTCTCCCAAATTCGCAAATTCTCTTTTTACTCTACTGATACACTGCAGACCCAAATAAACAGTAGTTCTGAAAATGAGAAATTGGTATAGCTAATTAAACTTCAAACTCCCCAGTAGATGGCCATGGATTTTGCCTCCCCAGTGAACAATTATCTGGGAGAATCACCAGTGTACCAGGACAGACAGAACTAATCAGGTTCCTGCTGAGACGACGGAAGCTGTATTTAAGCTCAGCTCTAGCCCTGGACATTATTATCAGAGGGAAACGAATTCCACAATGCACCCTTCTGGTGGAAACAAGACAAGTGAGCAAGCAAGCTGCTGAATCTTCAAACTGGTTTAAATTGGTTGGGCTCCAGTGACTCTCATAAAGCAAATCTCATTTATCCAAGTGGGGGCTGTGGCTCAGGGTTTGTGATTTGCAGTGTTGGTTAATGGGCTGCCTTTTTTTATGAGCAAAAGCTTCCATCACCATCTAAATGCTTGCTCCTCTAGTCCATCATTGTGTTTAAAAATGGGGTCACAATTCAACATTGGGGCCAAGTAAACTGTCCAGTAATGGGTTTTGCATTATATCTTCAATTAAGTTTTGCCCCATCATTTTCTAAATTCTTCTACACAACAGATATAGAAACTAAAATGGACTTTTCAGCTACTTCCAAAGTGAGGAAGCAAAAGTAATACAACCAGTTAAGTCTACAGAATGGAGATGGAAAGAATTCAAAACAACATTACTGTAAAATTTTAAAAGAGGTTGTAAACCTTAATGCAAACAACCTAATGTCCCTGTTACATTCCTGCAACCTTATCTTTTCTGTGCTCCACAATAATGCATGAACCATTTCCTGCTAAATGCAGGAAATGAGGACACCTCATGCTGGGAACAAAACCTGCAGAAGCAGCAGAGCAGCTCACCTTGTAGGATGACCCCGTGCAGGGGTCACCGTCCTCGGGGCCGCACGTGTCGCCCTCCTTGGCAGCGACCATCCCGGCCAGGCAGCTGTTCTCCCGCACCGTGGACACACAGCACTGCTTCTGGGCAATCCTGCAGAGGGGCAGGGAGAACACAACAGCATGGCATGCAAAACCCCCCCGAGCTACTGGATTCATAACACATTCCACAGATTCGGTCTCTCCGACAGCTGGGGCAGAGGAGGGGCAGGGACTGAGCTCTGCTCTGGGGGGACCAGGGACAGCAGCCAGGGAATGGCTGGAGCTGTGTCAGGGCAGGCTCACGTTGGATCTCAGCCAAAGGTTCTTCCCCCAGAGGCTGGTTGGGCACTGCCCAGGCTCCCCAGGGCAGTGGGCACAGCCCCAAGGCTGCCAGAGCTCCAGGAGGGTTTGGCTGATCCTCTGGGGCACAGGGGGTGACTCCTGGGGATGGGCCTGTGCAGGGCCAGGGTTGGACTGGATGATCCTTGTGGGTCCCTTCCAACTTGACATATTCTGGGATCCTGTGCGATGTGTAAATACTCCCCTGGCCCCCAGCTTTTCCCAGACATGGTGTGTCACAGGATCAGGGCAGGGCCCGGCCCTGTGCTGGCACTGCCGAGGCCCCTCAGTCCTGGGTTCAGTTCTGGGCCCCTCAGGAGAAGACAGACATTGAGGGGCTGGAGTGTTTCCAGACAAGGGAACGGAGCTGGGAAGGGGCTGGAGCAGCAGGAGCAGCTGAGGGAGCTGGGGGGGCTCAGCCTGGAGAAAAGGAGGCTCAGGGGGGACCTTCTGGCTCTGCAACCCCCTGACAGGAGGGGGGAGCCGGGGGAGGGGTCGGGCTCTGCTGCCAGGGAACAAGGGACAGGAGGAGAGGGAACGGCCTCCAGCTGTGCCAGGGGAGATTTAGCTTGGATACTGGGAATATTTCTTCATGGAAATGGTTGTCAAGTACTGGAACAGGCTGCCCAAGGAAGCAATGGAGTCCTCATCCCTGGAAGTGTTCAAAAAACATGTAGATGTGGTGTCTGGGGACGTGGTTTAGTGGTGGACCTGACAGTGCTGGGTTACCAGGTGGACTCAATGATCTTCTCCAGCCTTAATGATCCTCTGATTCTATGAATATTAGTATAATACAGAGAGTACCACTGGCCTTTGCAGGAGGTATTTTATTTCTAGTAAAAGTGTCCTGATAAATGCTCAAGAAGTCTTGTGTTTAGGTCACTGTCTCTCAAAGTCTGGTCACCAATATCCCTCACAACTCATCACTGTTTGTGTGACAGTCCCTCTTCCCCATGTTTTGTTTCTCAGAAGTATTTTGGAAGGTTTCAGAAATCAAAAACCAGACAGAAATCTTGTTCCATGTACAGTGGGGAAAGGGAAACACACCTGTACACACTTCCTCCTTCACCAGCCAGAGGGCTGAAGCGCTGGACAGGGCTGGAGGAAAGCATCACATCACAACACACCTATGAACTCTCCTTTATACCACCACAGAGTGTAACCCAGAACTAACTTTGGTTATCAAAGAGAAGGTTATGGGTGACTAGATCACTGTATATGAAATACTTTGGGAATGTACATTTCCTAGACATGGTGCTTCAAATCAAACGTTTTAACAAGATTCAGTGAAGGCTGACATGATGAAAAATCTAAATGTCAAATTCCTAAATGGATTTTAATAGATATTCATTGAAATACTAAAATACTCTTCCCTACTATTTTTAAGTCTATAGTGGATGCCTCTCATTCAAAGAGGGATGTGCCTCCTTCATACATATATAGAAGGGCAGATAAATCCCATAGTGCCTTTGGCTTTACTCTGTAGCATCTTTTAGGTTAGAAAAGATCTTCAGGATTAATTGCCAACTGGAGAAATACAAATTTTTGAGCAATGAATTATTACTACCCAAATGTATTCAGGTATCAGTAATATAACTATCATTTCTTACAGAAGACATCCAAACTTTCATTACAATTTTAAAAAAAAGACCGCCAAAACCAATCAAAAGTTATTATTGTCTGTAAAAATGACAAAATGCTGTTAGAAGCATTTTTATATGCTCAAAGTATTTACTGTATTTAAACACTGAAATCTCTATAGATTCATGTTCTCTGAAATGTGACATTTAGCCATGAGAAATTCCTGGGGCATTGTTGTGTCATTAGCCACATTTTAGTATTTTCTACCTATCAGCACAACTCAGTTTCAGCTCCTCTAACCCCAGAAAATGAACTGGGAACAGCATTAACCACATTCTCTTGGCTTTTATCTTCTTCACAAACCTACTCTTTGCAGAGTAGATAAGTAAGTTTGTGGTTCAAAGAAGCTTCAGACCATTTCTGCTTCAGGAAAGAGTTAATGAGTTAAGATCAGTGAATGTTTTAAACTGCTGTGAGTCTCTAACTGGGACATGGTGTCAGCAAAAAGCAGGATCTGTGCTGGGACAGTTGATGCAAAAGCCACTCAGATAAACATTGCTCTGTTATGATAAAACATAACAATTATAAGATAAAAATTACTATGCTGGGTCAGATGAGATTTCATCAAGCCTAACATCCTATTTCTGACACAGCCTGGGAGTACAAGCTCTGGGAGTATTTTTACATCTGACTATCAATTGATTATCTTAAGATTTCCTGTTCTTGCTTTAGTTTAAGTTCAGTCATCAAGTTATTGCCCATGATCTCATTTAGGCAGTCCCAGTGTCAATCCTGCAGCCCATGTTGTGGTCTCTAAACAGAGATGAGCCAAGTTGGGACATGAATGTCCAGAGACATCAAGATACATCAACAAGCAGCTTTAACACTGAAGTTTTTTGCCACCTGAACATCCCAAGAGGGCACTTGGAAAAAACCTCAGTCTGCAACCTCCATATGAACAACTTACAGCAGACACAGGGGAGGCTTCACTTCTCTGTGGGGACCAGTGACAAGACTGAAGGGAATGGCTGGAGCTGTGTCAGGGCAGGCTCAGGTTGGATCTCAGCAAAAGGTTCTTCCCCCAGAGGCTGGTTGGGCACTGCCCAGGCTCCCCAGGGCAGTGGGCACAGCCCCAAGGCTGCCAGAGCTGCAGGAGGGTTTGGCTGATCCTCTGGGGCACAGGCGGTGACTCTTGGGGATGGGCCTGTGCAGGGCTGAGGGTTGGACTGGATGATCCTTGTGGGTCCCTTCCAACTCAGCATATTCTGGGATTCTGTGACTTGTTTGCCTCAGCCGAGAACATCAACCCTTTGTCATGGTGATTGTCACTTTTAAACCCAAATATTTATGGAAAACTATCCTGGCAGAACAGGAGCTAATTTTTGAAATTCGTATCTATCTTCTGTCCCCATCCCTGGAAGTGTTCAAGGCCAGGCTGGACAGGGCTTGGAGCAATCTGGTCTAGAGGAAGGTGTCCCTGCCCATGGTAGGGGGTGGAATGAAGCTTTAAGGACCCTTCCAACCCAAACCAGTCTGGGATTCCATGACTTTACTTTTTACCATCTTTAGATACTGAGTTGAGTCAGAGGCAGACTCTTGGGAGCCTGCCTTTCTTCCAGCACCCAGATGGTGCCTTGGGGCTGGATCAGTGCAGGGTCACCAGCCCTGCACACTGGCACATCTCCCAGTGGCAGCACCAAGTTTTTGTCCTTGCTGTCAAGGTTCTGAGGCCACATATTTGAATATTTTTTACATTAAATATTTTCTTTAGACGTAACATTTATAGGTGGGTTTAAATCTTTAAAACAGGGACACAAATGAAATTTTAGAAGTAAAACAGCTGAACCCCTGATCTCTTATTCCTTTAAATCCCAATAGATTCACAGGGACCGAAACATTTAGGATCTGGCTTTTTCATCTAAACACAGCCTCAGATGTGCAGGTGCAACTCATTAATGTATTGGATTTGCACCTACTTAGGCCAAGGCTGGAATTTTTTAATCTGTCTTGACTTCACAGACAGTTGGTATGTGTCAGTTATGTCATGCCAGACCCCAGTGGGGAGGATTTTCATCTCCCAGTGACTTCAGAAAGGTGTAATGATGCAAAATTTGATAAAAGTGATTATGCCAAACCTTTTCAATGCTGTAAATGGTGGGATCACTCCTTGAGAATCTGAGTCTGGAGTAACTTTGCCTTCATCCCTCCCTAAGGCCTGTTTCAGACTAGGGGGAAGGGAATTGGATGAACTGCAGCCAGTGGAATATTGAATCCATGTTACTCTGCACCCACTCTCCTTCTCCTGCTGTGCAGGAGCCACTGGCAGCATTATCAGGGTGCAAGATCCCCCCTCCAGCTGAACACAGGCACCACAACCAGGGGCCATTCACCCTGGGCAATAAACACACCATTTCATGACACCATTAACAACTGATCACTGCATTTAGCACTTGCCAAAGGGAAGCCAAGCTCTGCCCTTCTATTTATCTGCAACTCCACAAATGTGCTGAGAATGGGAAAAAAATTTCCTCTGCTCACATAAGAGAGGAAAAAATCTTAACAGGCTTTGTTTAGAATAGATTTTAGGGAAATGGAGGGGGAAATCCTTCTTTCTAATTTGCCATGACATATTGCCAGTCTACCAACAAATCAGACCATGGATGAAACCGTTCTCAGCCTCCTGGACATCCCACGAATTATATTTGATTTCTCCTAAAGGACTGTTCTTTATTTTAACCCAAAAATGTTGGGGGTTGCCTCACATACCTGCAAATGTCACCATCCATTCCACTCACAGGGATTTCTGTGCACTCCCCATTGTCTATGGCCCACTGTTGTCCAGCTCCACAGCAGCTCTCAATCAATTCCTTCGTGGAACCTGTGTAAAACATACACCCAGAATTTTTTATATGGAATGGATTGGGTTTAGCTCTGTTTCCTTAACTGAGGAGATCTTTAAAATTGCAATAGTTTGGCCTTTTATTTTCCTTTATTTCCACATTTCATTTGGTTAAATGTAAAAAAAGAAACAGGCAACTGATACCTGAAGCATCTTGATATAATTGATCACCTGGTGATGCCTTTCAGGAAGGAACAGCAGAAGGAAATTAGAGTTTTAAATACAATAAAAGACATAACTGGTTTAAAGAAAACTCCACATTTGACATCTCTGAACAAAAAGACCTGTGAAAAATCATGCTTGGTTACCAAGGTGTAACAGTGCCCTCACTATCACAGGCTGGATTAGCTGACAGTGTCCCAGCCCTGGAGGGTTCAGCTGGTTTAAAACCATAATGAAAAGGGTTTGAGGACATAACTCTGCCTCTGCTAATGAGCTCCTGTAAAACACTGGCACCAGGATGCAGTGAAGGAGATGGATGTGCAGAATTGCTGCACTAGTTTTCACATTTTTCCTTGTGGACTTCCAGCTAAGATGTAAATTTGCAGGTTACAGTGAAATATGACTTAATTTGCAATATCCTACATCCCTGCTGTATAGAACAGACTAGGGCACATCACACTGGGCAGGAACAGCGTGTTTTGGAGCCTGGACAGCAGTTTGCTTCATGGAGGGACACTTGCCATGCTCTGGGGTGCAAACACCAGGCACTGCCACAAACCAGCTGAGGAGATGCCAGTGCCAGGATCCTGCTCCATAGGGCACCGTGCTGGGGTATTGGGAACATCCCTCCTGCAACTGCTCCTGCTCTGGGAGCAGTCACACAGGTACCAGGAGAGAAAATGATTCAGAGATGCCTTTTAGAGGGCCATGAGGTGCATTACAAGTGCTTGGGGGCTGTGATTTGGATCTACATGTCAATGCACACAACAAAGATGGTCTATCAGGCTCTCCAGAGCCCATGGCCCTGTGCCGAGCTGGAACAGCACCTGCTCTCTCCCTTGGCCCACTGGAAGTGCTCCAGTTCTTCTTAAAGCCATTTACATGGATATAAGGAACATTTTGTGCCTTTTAGTCATATTTCCAGGCCAGTCTCTGGCATGGTTTGGTGTTACCAATGAGAAGGAAGAAAAGAAAACCAGTCCCAAGTTGATGGAGACGTGTGGGTGCAATGGACCTTGGGCAGCCCCAGAGCTGAGCTCTCCTTGCCCACGGCCCAGCACTCCACACTGCAGAACTATGTCTTTTCAAGAACCTATAGCCAGTTTTTACATCCATCACTTCTGATCGATCTAAATCACTTCTGCTTGCAGCAGGAGGGTGGAACCACTTTCTCTGCAAGGATTTTAGGAAAAATGCCACTGCTGCAAAGGGCCCTGCTGAAGGTGCAATGCTCTCCTGACAAGACTTAGCAACAAAACAACTGGGAGCCAAGCTCTGCTGGTCTGGCCTTGCACAGTTTTGATCTGTCAGGGAACTGCATTCAGGTTGGCAGGAGGACTCTGCAGTCACCCCATGTGAACCCAGACCCAAACCTTCTCCTCCTGTGTGTTAACAGCAGCATTGCAGGGCAGCTCCCCCAACACGTCCAGTTTGATGAAAAAGTTCACTGAATCCTTACTTTTGTCTGCATTTGGTACATGGTACCAAGTCAAATAATATTTCCTTGCAAAATTGTAACACTTAACTATAAGTGAGGCATTTTTAGAAACGGCTGCATCTCAAAACAGCTGGGCCTCCACACTGCACAATTCAGAAAAACACAGAGAACCGAAGTTACCAAACATTTCTGCTGCCACAGAACAGCAGAGTGGGGAAGGCTGGAGGGGACCACAGTGGGCCACGCACTTAAAACAGTTATTCTGTGTTTCAAACAACAGTAGGAGCACTTTCTATAGTGTGTTGTAAAGCTAAGCAGTCATTAGGTAGCAAGAGTAAGAAGTTTAAGTGACGTGCTGTCTGCAATGTTAAAAAATATTGGCACTTACACAAATGGTTTGTGTTGGAAGCAATGCTATATCTCCTCTCCTTCCAACCCCCTGCCATGGGAAGGGACACATCCCACTAGACCAGGTTGCTCCAAGGTCTCCCCCACCCTAAATAACACAAACCTCCCCAGCAGAAGGCTATTCCTTTGCACTTTCAACTGTTAATTTAGGAGAAAATATTGGATTTTGGAAACCAAAAAGGTCTCCCCAGTGTGGCTTGCTTTACAAAAAGCAGCTAGGAAAAAGAAAGCCATACAAAATACAACGTTTGTGATCGTCAAATGCTCACAAGAAAACAACTTTAAGGAACTATATCTAAGAGAAAACAGTCCGTGTAAAATGCCTTCCCCATCAGTGACTGGGATGGATGGGTGAGGGGAGGAGGTTACCCAGTGACAAGACACAGCTGCAGCCACCAGTGCCCAAACACCCCTTTCACCCCCTGTGCCCCCCTCAGCCCTCGCCCTTCCCTGGGTTTTGTTGGTGCATCAATAAACAGGAACCCCAAAAACACAGTCACAGTTTGATACTTGTCACTAAGAAGGAGAGTTGGGCTTCCAGGACGAAAATCAACCTTTTTGTGCCCACAAACTCCAGCTGTGTCACTGCCCAGGGTTCCATAGAGCAGGGGAGGGGTGTTACTGCCAGGGAATGCTGTGGGAAAATCCCAGCTCTGCAAGGGCTGCACAGAGATCCTGGCACACAGAGCTTCATCTCCACCCTGACCCCTCACTCACACACTGAAAACAATTAGGAGCAAGCGGGCAGGAGGGTGCACTTCACCCTACTGTGAATTTTATTTGTTCTCTCTGGGGAGAAACAACCCAGCCCCGATTTGAAGCCACTTTGCTCTCCCCCCGTGGGGCCCAGCTGAGGGGGTTTGGGGACCAAAGCCATTCCTGTCCCCCTACACTGCCCCAGTCCCCTCCCAGCCCAGGGCACCAGAACAAACACCAGCCGGCCTGCAGCCCATGCAATGCCTTCCCTTCACACAGCACATCAACAATGGTAAATGTTCCTGAGCCCTGAGAGCTGTCTCAGGGGTCAGAGCTGCTCTGTGACACGAGAGCATTGATCTGATCAGCTAAACTGGCAGGAAATACACCCAGCGCCAGGTAATTACAAAACATTGCTATAAAATACTTCTTTAACATCATTTTAATTCACTCCCTTGGTGGAAACTCCACTCATTTAACCAAGCACTGCAATACATTTGTTGCTCTTGCTAGAACACAAGAATAGAGCAGAATTTACTTATCTATATTGCAGTAATCTACATGATTTATAACGCAAATAAAAGTGAGTTACTCGTTCCTCACTAAAGATTCAATATCAGATTGCTCTCCTGAAGAGTCACACTATTAAACAGTCATATTTGTAAAATATATTCCCTTTTGTTGTGATCTTACGAATAATTAAATCCTGAATGAAGTTATAATAAAATGATCAAATACTGCATTTTATCTCAACCAGGAATTAAAAAAAAAAAAACACTAAAAAATAACTTATAATAGGGCTCACAGTCATTAGCATGGATTTGTAATATTTTAATTCTCCATTAGCAAAACCAAATATATACAACTGGATCCATGCACAGGACTGAAGATCACAGAGCTTCTATTCTGGATGGAGACTTTCAGCTCTATGTATAACAGACTTTGAAATACTTAAACATTCAAACAGAGCTTTGTTTATTCAGGGCTTCCATTATATTAAGCGGATTTAGAAGCAGATTTGCATCTGCTCAGGGAAAACAAAGTAATTTTATTCGAGAACTCCATAATCCTGATTTTTTTTAACACTGTATGACTCTGATACTTCATAGAGTAATTTCACAAGACACCTGTTAATAGATAATTTGCTATTTATAGATTTCTTGACTAGGGAAAAAAAGCCTAATTTCTGTCAGGCTGTATCACAGAACAGCAGCACTTCTTGCAATTCAGGAACTCATTCCTGCAATTATCACTTTGAAGATATGAACTGAAGAACATTCTGGCCTAATCTCCAAAATTGGTGTATTCTCTTTTTTAAAAAACATTGAGAAATTAATTCAAATATTTAGAAAAACCTTTTCCTCTCAGAGAATTTTAACTCCTCCCTGTCTGTGCTTTAAAGTTGTCTCTATGCCTGATCCAATCCATGGCCTCCCACCCACTCAGGGACACATCCAGGTTTTCCATAGTCCTATGACAGACATGCTGCTAAGCAGGAATTTCAGCTTTCAGCTAGAAAAATCTGCTATGGTTTTAAAAATCTGTGTATTTTATAAAGCACAGGTTAAGCTCAAACATCATACGGAAGAAAACACACAATTAAAGGCAACTGAATTGTTTCCCCCCACTGACATAGTGACCCATAGGTTTGTTAGAGCAACAAAGGAGACAAAAGGGATTTTCAAAAACCTTCCTCCCCTCTTCCCTCACAGTGTTCACAAACTATGTTTCAAGAGTGATAAAACATCAGCTCTAGAAGGCCAAGAAGGGATAGCATATCTCAGGTTCTTGCCAGAGCTTTTTTCACACCAAAGTTTCCCTGACTTGAGCTTCACCTGAGTTTCCACTCAGACCGTTTCAGTGTTGGACACCTCCAATTTCCTTGCTTCCTCCCATCCTCCCCTCGGGTTTGCAGCTCTCCAGAACATTTGCCTGGACTGAATAACTCCCACTGTGCAGACCCCTGAGCACACACACTGACGGGCTGGCTGAGCTGTCAGGCAGCTCTGCCCACCACTCTGGTCCAAGGGTCTCTTTTGTCTGTGGAGAACAGACAGACCTTAAAACTTGAGCACTTCCCTGTGAGGGTGGGAGGCCCTGGCACAGGTTGCCCAGAGAAGCTGTGGCTGCCCCATCCCTGGAAGTGTCCAAGGCCAGGCTGGACGGGGCTTGGAGCAACCTGGGCTAGTGGAAGGTGTCCCTGCCCACGGAACCAGATGGGCTTTAAAAGTCTTTTTCCACTCAAACTATTCTGTGATTCCTCACATTTTGGGAGCAGTGAACACTGACCCACCACAGTAACCGACCCATCTAAGCCTCCCACCCACAAGGGGTAAGTGATGGGTTAAATTTGGCCACTGGCTTTAACAGTACCATGATTTCATTTACTTTAAATAAACAGTTATTTTCCCTTCTCCTTAAGTTATTACAGGAGCCACGACAGATTAAGGAGTCTAAAATAGTAATTTTTATCTACAGAGAGACCCATGTAAGGCAGACATAGTGCAGAGGCCTGGATAGACCCATTTAGTCCAAGCTGGAGGTAAAGTTCAAAACTGATATTAATCCCAAATAAGATGACCTGTCAGCCAGGGAAAGTCAGTGCACTGCATTCCAGAGGGAGCATCACCAGGAAGATCAGCATGCCAGGGGCAGGATGATGTTATCAGCCCCAGGCAGCTCCATCTCTTCCTGATTTCAGCTGTTAATTGCTGGATCAGCACTCACGTGTGAGAGAGGCAAAGTTCACACCCCATAACTGAGCTGAGCTCTTGCTCTTAAGATGAAGCATCCTATTCCATTCCTACGCCTGGGGAAAATAGTTTATCTTCCCCAAAACTATAGCACTTACACTTGGAAGGGAGGGGAAGGCCAGATTAATAACCAACAAACAACACAGGATCTTACAAGGAAATGAGTTTCTGCACTAAGATTAATTCTGATGTGGAAACTCAGAGATGAGACACTCCATTAGGGCACATCT
Source organism: Manacus candei (assembly GCF_025592945.1). NCBI lineage: Eukaryota > Metazoa > Chordata > Aves > Passeriformes > Pipridae > Manacus > Manacus candei. Next base: position 3,211,934 of record NW_026138084.1, read on the forward strand.
TCCTTCTGAGGACCTCACTGCTCATCCCCACAAGCAGTAACAGCCAGGATTCTCGAGACATAACACAATTCTGAAAAAAGCAACTGCACAAACCACCCAAGTCCTGAGCTGGCACAAATCACCCACCCCACAGCCTGGTGGGGCAGCCTCACAGCCCAACTTCACCTGTGGGAAGGTCCCTCAACATCAGTCACCTGCAATACTGGGGCAGTTTTGGGCACCACAATATAAGGAAGATATGAAGCCATGAGACAGTGTCCAAAGGAGGGAAATGGAGATGGGGAAGCTGGAGGGGAAGCCATGTGAGGACACTGAGGGCACTTGGTGTGTTCAGCTGGAGCAGAGGAGACTGAGGGGAGACCTCAGTGCAGTTCCAATTCCTGGGCAGGGGCAGAGGAGGGGCAGGCACTGATCTCTGCTCTGGGGGGACCAGGGACAGCAGCCAGGGAATGGCTGGAGCTGTGCCAGGGCAGGCTCACGTTGGATCTCAGCAAAAGGTTCTTCCCCCAGAGGCTGGTTGGGCACTGCCCAGGCTCCCCAGGGCAGTGGGCACAGCCCCAAGGCTGCCAGAGCTCCAGGAGGGTTTGGCTGATCCTCTGGGCACAGGGGGTGACTCTTGGGGATGGGCCTGTGCAGGGCCAGGGGTTGGACTGGATGATCCTTGTGGGTCCCTTCCAACTCAGCACATTCTGGGATTCTGTGATGCTGTTTAAGGTACCAGGCTTTGCGAGCAGGTAATGAGTCTCTCTGCAGCACCCAGGGGGTTTGTGCCTTCCCCAGGAGCAAAGCAGCCTGACTCCTGGGGTGCTGGGAGGCACCAGCACCTTCCCACACCTTAGAACAAAGCTGTTCTTTGGGACAGAAGCTGATCCAGCTGGGTGGGCTGCTTTCATCTGCTGCAACCACCCTCACCCACCAGAAATGAGTGCAGAAAGAAGTGGAACAGAGAAGAACAGGAGCAGTTTTCATCACTTTCCATAAGCACACACAGTCAAGGAAGGGATCAAAGCAGCGTCCTGCCTTTCCTGTCTAGTCAGGGCTCATGACTTGTTTCCCACTCCCTTATTTAAAAAAACCAACAAATCTACCTCGAAAACATGTTTATAGGCTTACATACATTTATCTTCCCCTTTAAAGGAAAGGGTATCTAAAACTGCAGTGCAGCCAGCACATACATTTTACACGAACTGTTTGCTCACACTGGAGAAAAAGGTGTTGTATTTCCTCATCAAATACCTGCCTGAGAACATAAAACCATATATTATGAAAAATAATGAAAAAGAACCTCACAGAAGAACTTGAAGGAGTTCTTCAAATACTGAAAAATAACTGTTTCCAGTGGGTCTTTTTCCCGCTTCCAATCTCTTCATCATTTAAAGCTTTAATAAATAAATAAAAAAAGTACTGGAGCTTTACCCCTTAATAGGTTGTCATTCCTTATCTTATCAACAGTCTGAGAGGCTTTATTAAATTCCCTCATTGAATTTCACCATTTAGGTGTGCAGTGTAACATGTTCTTAACTTGATTTATCTGAGATGGCTGGGAAGACATTTTAATGAGTAAGGTAAAGACAAGAAGAACATTTATTTTGGCAGAGACAAGGGAGGGGAGAATGACAACAGAGCCCCAAAGCCAGCTGCTTTCACTCCAGACTGAGCTCTCACTTACGTCAGGAGGGCTGGTTAAGCTCTTCCCAGGACCTGTTCCCAGAGAAATGAGGGATTTACTCTGTGCAGGTTCCTGCAGGCTCCTCCAAGTGCCTCGGTGTTCAGAGCATGTTTGACTCTAAATCCCACTGAAAGGAGAGCAGTGCTCCAGTGTTTCCATGACCAAACCCCTGTTAGCTCAGGATGGGGCTTTAACCCACGGGCACTCCTTGGACCTTGAGGCTCCTCTCCTCGGAAAGAACAAAAAAACAGATCACAGGAGAAACACAGGCTGAGCATTCAACACCCCATGGCCTCAGTCCAGGACCTCATCCTTCTCTCCTCTTTTCCACCATCCTCTTCTTGCTGGACTCAATCTCCCATTCCCTCACCACAGCAGTGTAAGGGAGGTCTGTCACACTTGCAGCAATCTGCCTTCATTTTAAACTTCATTCAGCAGAGTGTTTTTCTGAGCTCTCCCACATCCTCTGAAGTCACCTGTGTCTCTCTGGGAATCCATCCACCATCCATCCAGGACGAGTCCCTGTTATATTGCCTTCACTCCTTGGGAGGCATCTGCTTTTGATTTCAACCTGAAAACATTCTGTTTCCTACATTATTCTTTTTCAGGAATTCCTTATGCTGGCTTGCTTGGCAAAACACAGAGAGTTGTGTCTGCCCAGAGGCACAATGAAAAACTGGATAAACCAAACCCAACATTCTCATTTCACTACACACTGAACAACAGAGACATACATCAACACAGCCTCAGCCAGGGTTGTTTGGCAGGTTTTGTTCAAAGTGTGAATGAATAGCAACTTTATATTCCCCCTGGCTTTAGTTCTGGATAATCCTTGTAAGTCAAAACTTGTATTACCTGTGCCAGAGGTCAGATAATTTAGACAATGTTTGGTCTTCAACGTTTCCATGACAGAATCCTTTATTAGCTCCAGGTTGAGAGAAGGAGGGGGGGGACAACTAAATAAATTCTTTAACCTTTTTCACCAGCTAAAAACCCAAGCAATTTTTCTTCCTGCCTTTTAAAAATGTGGCTCCTTTTGCTGTATCTTCTGTCCCTGAGTCTGAAGTGGAACAGTTCCTACTCAATCACCCTTCTATTGGCTACAATAATAACTCAGAGCAGGCAGAATGTTTCTTGCCCTTCAGCATAGTCTTGGCTGTATTTTCCCCCTCAACCTTCCTTCCCCAGATATTGCACAGAGTATATTTATGCTGGCTATTAACTTTCAAAAGAGCTGAGGCTTTGGAAAGCCTGGTTCCGATTATCCTTGTAATTCCTGTCTAAAGAATTTTATCTTGGGGCAGAGCATGCTTTTTGCATGCTCTGTTTTGTGGCTAGGTAGGCTCCTTCCTTCAAAGCATTTCTGCCAGCCCTGTTTAATTTTAAAGTTAAAATTCAAAGGAATAGTGTTTATCAGGGAATGTAGTCAGGGACTGCCTGTCAGAGCACTTGGGAAAATTAGGCAGGAGCCCTGAAATCTGATGGAACTCAAACACTGAGTAAGCCAAGCACTTTCAGTATGTTCTTAACTTTGAATTGAGCTGAGGTTGTAATGGCAACTAAATTACAGAAATAATATTCCTTTTTCCTAAAAAATATCAAGGCAAACAAACAAAGAGGCAAATCAATGTGGCCTTCATTTAGCTTATGTGTGCCCCTTACTTCTGTATGTTTATCTATAGAAAAAAATGCATTAATTTCACCACATAACCATTCAAACCACACACTGCAGTGGAAGGGACAGCCAACCATTAAGACATCTTGCTGCTTTAAATTTTAAGGGTGTAGCAGTGAAAAAGGTCTTTGTTTTGGACTAGGAATGTTGATGAAGGACAAGCCAAGCTGTGCTTTACTGTGCCATTTTAGAGTTCAATTGCTTAAAAACACTAGACACGCTTTAATCATGTAAATATAAGATTTGATCTCATACCCATGACATTGAAATTGTATTTTTGGTTAAGTCCTGAAGGGGGATTGTACATTTGTATGTGAATCATATCTGATTCCCTGGGGCACAGCTCACACTGCACACACCACAGAGCTAACCCCTGATGGGGAACTGGTTATGAATACTCACATGAAGCCAACCCCAAAGTTCAAACATCTTTCAGGTTGCCTTTGTGAGCTTTTAGGTACTTAAATTTTGCAACTTTGGCACCTGAGAACAAAAATCCCCAGCAGCTGCCCAGAGCTCAATGTTTCCCCCAGTGCAACACACGCAGCACAGGCTAAAAATACACCCCTGAGCTGCACTCCAGGAGAGCCCATCCAGAAACTGTTCACAGAAAAACTCTTGAATTAATTCAGGAGGAAAAAAAAAAAAAAAAAAGCCAAGATTTTCCTCGTGGCCAATTCATGCAAAGCAGAAAAACAGTAAAATTCATCAGAGGAGTTATTCAGTGTGAATTGAACGCTCATCTCTATTCAGAACATCGCCAAACAAACGGGGCAGATTCACTCACTGACTCATCCCCAGCTGCTGGTGTCAGCTTGTTTTCTCTGCTACATTGCACAGAGCAGCTTTCAAAGCACCTCCACAGGGTATGGCAGCAGCCCTTGAAAAGATAAGGAGAGATGACATGACACAACAGCATCAGTGACCTGAACGTGCCCCAGGAGCCCGAGTGCTGCTGGTGAAGTATGTGCCCTCCAGCTCTGCTTGGGCTGAGCATTGTTGACCAAACTTGCTGAATATCAGAGGAAGGAACCTCTGAGTTTCGTTAGGTTTCTAATTAGCGCGTAGGGATGTTAAACGGAACAGAAAAGTTGTTGTAGGGCTCCATGTCCTTCACTCCTTGCTAGTCCTTGTCAGGTTTATAATCATAAATTACAAAGTTTCTTTACTTTATGATGTTCTGAAGAGCTCTGTCATTTCCTCAGGCTTTTCTTTATGAAGTTCTGCAATTGGGGTTTGGGCAAGAATTTCAGCAGCAGTGATTGTGGCCCAGGGCACTTCCTGCATTAATGACAGGCTGGAGGAGCTGATGGCCCACGGTTCTGCCTTGATCCAGTAACCCCAAGGAGGTTTAAATTCTCCAGGATGCACCCACTGCCAGAGCAGTTATTGTGGAGGAATTTCAGTGGGATACTTAAGTCAACAGCAACAAAACAAACTTCCTTTTATCCCTCACAAAAGTAGGAGGAACTATTAATTTGAATGGGCTGATAATGATGTTTAGATTGTTCCTGGGGAATTTAGCACCTCTAGCAGGAAGCACAGCAGGAAATCTCTCCTTTCCCATACAGTTTGCCTCATAACCACAGCTCTTTGGAAAACAGCAGTTTCAGTTCCCTAAGAAAGTAATGATTTGGGGTAGAAATTAGGGAAATGGACTTTTTAACTTCTAAATGAAGCACCTTGTTTGATGCTGTCACTGTGGTTTCACACAGGAGTATTGGGTGACTCATTTTGCTAATTCCCACTTCAGACTTTGCCTCTAGCTCAGACTGGAGGTGCATCTCAGTGTAACCCCACTGGAGCCTTTAGCCACGACACACCAGAGAAATAAAATAAATTCCCTAAGTCCTTCCTGTCAAAAATCTCCAATGCTCAGATCCCACACAGAATTCCTATGTTTTGTTTCAACTCTGTTTTCCTAATTGAACCTAGCACGGCCCTCTGGTATGTGTTCATCAGGATAAATGACACCACTGTATTCCTGCCAGCTCTGTTACTGAAGTCACCCTCACACAAGGCAACATTTGCAAGTGATTGTAAATTCTGGCAGAAGTGGCTGTTTTCACCTAAAGCTGGGCTTTGACCCCGTGCCCATGGAGGCCTACAGGCACTGCCTGCTCCTTTACTACAAATTAAAGCACAAAGCCCTTGCATAGAGAGTCATAGAATCCCTAAGGTTGGAAAAGACCTCTGGGATCATTGAGCCCAACCATCCACGCAGCACCACCACCGTGCTCACCAAGACACCACAGGTTTGGAACACTGCCAGGGATGGTGACTCCAGCACTGCCCTGCGTGGCCTGTGCCAATGCCTGACAACCCTTTCCATGAAGAAGTTCTCCCTAATATCCGATCTAAATCACTCCCAGCACAACTGGAGGCCGTTTCCTCTTTCCCTGGGAAAAGAGACTAACCTGCTCCCCCCTCCTGTCAGGGAGTTGTAGAGAGCAAGAAGGTCCCCCCTGAGCCTCCTTTTCTCCAGGCCAAACAACTCCAGTTTAGCCTGGGGTTGTTTATATGTAGAATAACTATGAACATGTTTATATTTAGGCAGTGCAGCAGCACTGATGAAACTCAGACACGAGCTGAAGTCCAGTGCTGACTCCAGCCCTGTCGGAGCGAGTGCGGGGATGACAGTGCTTCCTACAGGGAACAGCCAACAAGGAACATCTGTCTCCTGCAAAGTATGAAATAATCACAAGGATGTTGTGGATACATCAGCATTTCATTAGCTGACAGCTTGTATCTGTCTTTTCAGAAACTCTTCAGCCATCTCAGCACTTTATGCTTTGTGTGAGCTGCACTGACAGTCACAATCCTTCTCCTTCCCAAGCTCTTACACCATTGAAACAAGGATAAACGTGACTGGACAGACTGGTCCAGCTTAGCCATTCACAGGTGGGAAGAGGGACATGATGTGGTTCCACCATCCCATATGCAGCACCTGAAACAGGCACAAGTGAAATCTCAGCTGGAAGTGGATCTCCCGCAGTGGACTCTGGCTCACACCTCCTACTTGGAAAACACAGACTGCAGCCACATTTAAAGGAATTTACATCCCGATCATATTTAACTTGGGAAACGGAGAGGAAGAGAGAGAGAAAAGGGACTGACTTGTGAAAAGCTCCAAATATGTGATATAAAAGTGTTTTGATGCATTTGGGATAAGGTGGCAGATTCTAATGAAGGGTGGAGGAGTCTCTTCATCTCTCCCACAAAGACTCCTCACAGTTACTGCAGGAGACAACTAAGCCAGAGTAAAGGAAAGTATTAAAAGAGGCAGAACTTTACATACCACTTCATCAATATTTTTCCATAAAACCAGACTTTATTATTTGTATGTAAATAAGTAAAGAGTCCACTGCTGAGTTTCTTTCTCTTTTAATATTTGACCACACACTGGGAAAACAATGTCCATTCCCATACAGCACCTGTGCAAATTATAACTGAATGATCAAAATACCGAAATTTGGAGTTTCTTATACAGGTTTCTAGTTCAGGTCAACCTGTTAAAAGCTCATGGTAAGTGTGCATTAGTGCTGCCCTGGAGGCTGTTGAAAATAAGATCCATACAAGGTACATCAGAAAGGAACAAAGTGTGTAGACACTTAAAGCCAGAAAAGTCTGGACATTGCTGTAAAAAGAAAGTAACTCCTGGAGTCATCAGCTATGGAGTAGGGATAGAAGTGGTTGGGACACTGGGCTCTTGGTGGTTGAGGGGTTTTGGAGCACCACCAAGCTGTACAGACCCATGTAGACAAGCACAACCCTCAGGAAGACCATGGTTCCTCCTATTATTCCCAGAATTTTCATTGTTAACAACTGTGCTCCCCTAGATGAGTTAGGCAATAGCTTCCATCGGGACAGTGTTTGTACCACAAAATGTTCATGCAGAGTCAAGCTTTTTAATGTTCACATGTGTTTAAAATAGAAGTTTTTCTCACACCCCTCTCGAGTTCTCAATTAATTCCCAAGGAAAATGAGCACAATCCTTGCATCTTCACCAAGAAAGGAACCGCCCGTTTTTTCTGGGGAATGGAAAAATACATTCACAGCCCAACAAAGCATAAATTTTATCTTCACATATTGAGTAACTACTTCATGCAGAGCTGCTTGCACGCTGAAGAGCTACAAACACCAGCACAATGCTGGTAACTTCTGACACGTTGTTAAAAGCATCATTTACAGCCTACATTCAGTCTAGAGATGGTTTCACAGCCTCCAGTGTGTGGTTGCCACCTCAGCTGAGTTTCAGTAATCCAGCTGCTTTTCCATCCTTGAAATCATAGAATCATGGAATGGTTTGGGCTGGAAGGGACCTTAAAGCCCATCTCATCCCAACCCCTGCCATGGGCAGGGACACCTTCCATCAGACCACGTTGCTCCAACCTGGCCTTGGACATTTCCAGGGATGTGGAAGTGTTATATCAAAACAATATATTTATATCCTGCACAGAGACCAAAATCACTAGGCAGATTTTACTTTTTCAGTGCTTTTTTCTTCCTGTGTCAGTACACCTCAGGAAAAACAGATTCTTTAAAAAAGATTAGAGAGCACTGAGAAGTGAAAGATAAACTCACACCCTCTTTAGATCCAGGTCAAGAGGAGAAATATCTTATAAACACTGACCCCATTCTGTAAAAATGTAGATTTTTAATTCTGTAGCTGATTTAATCTAATTTGTTTTGTTATTTATGTACACAAAGTTTAATCAGCCCAAAACAGGTCTTTTATATACTCCTCCATAGAAGCAGGACTCTGCATAATATTTGGTTTCTCCAACAATTCCAAAATTTTGACCTCTTGCTGCTGAGATCTATTTTATTTTTATTTGGGTTTGGCAGTTACACCTTTCTCTGCTGTATCTGCAACCTCAAATGGAAGCAAAATGGGGCTTTAGAAGCAAGATACAACACTAGGGAGCACCCACAGGCAACTCGGAGACCTCAGTAAAGTGCCAGTGGCATCTCCTCGTTTCCTTCCCCTCATTTCTCTCATCAGATGTAATTTCTCTCTATGAGCCTCCAAAAAATCCTCTCATCTCAAGAAAGGCCTCTAACAAACCAAGCAGCACATCCCACACGTCCCAGCCTTGGAGGCAGGAAAGGAGGTGGAGTTCCTGTGGGAAGGATCCTCCTCACCTCTGCCCGGCTCCAGGTCGGGCTTAAACCCACTGACTCAACCTCAGTAACTCCTCAGAGGGAAATCCTGTCCCTCCCAGCACTAAATCTCCCATGTCCGAAGGCTTCGGAGGTGACCCCTGCTGTGACACAGACATGAGCTCCAGACCCACGAGGTGAGACCTCTGTGCTCTGCTCTGCTGCATTTCTCCAAGGTCCAGCAGCTGCCAGGCCTCTTCCCACCCTCCACTGCCTCCACCACCCATGAACTGGGCAAGACCTCCGTGGGAAGGAGACAGGGAGCCACGTGCAGGACCCCCTGGAATGGGACAGCACATTCTTGGCTGTTTCTGGGCACCACCAGCTCCCTCCCCCCGCCAGGAATGCATTTTTCTTCATCGAGGGACAGGGTCAGCTTGGAACTTGCTGCTTCTCCCAGTCAACAAACACTCTTTGTTAATTGTCAGCTGTTTCCTAATCACTGCAAGACATCAGCTTTCACATAGGACAAGGGTCAGGCAGGGGGGAAAGGTGAAGAACTGTTCCCCTCTACCACAGAGCTGGAAATACAGGTCAAAATGTGACTTCTGTGCCACTCTGTGTAAACCTGCAGTGAGGAGGAAGAAGGGTGGAGGGAAGATGGGGTGTATATGATGATAACAGCATGTCAACACATCCCTTTGCAGTGTCTGCAAACCAAAACGAAAGCCCGAAACTCTTCGCACATCAGAGAGGTGAGTCCTTAAAAATTTGAAGAAAAACATCCATGTTTCCAACACAAGAGTGCTCTGGAAGGCCACTGACCCTACCAGCCCAAGCTGCAGGTACCTAAGATGCATTTTGATTTGCAGGATTTTCCAGTCCTTCCTGCAGATGAGATGAAGCTTTCTGAGCTGTCCTACCCCGTCCCTACAGCTCTGATGCTCCGTTCAAGGTCATGGGAGAGGCTGTTCTGCAAGAGCAGCACAGCTGAAGGTTAAAGCTGCCATGGCAGGGGCAGCTCCAAAGCTGCTGGGGGAAGACCCACTCTGAGCAAGGGTTAGGACCACCAACAGAGCTTATTGGCAAGGCTGCTTTCAGGGAGGAATTGTTTGTTTTAAAATTCAAGTTAAATGCACTGCAACCACATTATAATGAAAGATTGGCTATCTGGCAAAAGACAATAGAAACCCTCTGGGGATGACAAGCTTTCGAGGCAATTTGTTACAAAAACTTTCATATTAAAATACGAATATTCAGCTTTCAGCAACAGAAAAGTGCCATCCACATGTGTCAGGTTAGGACCTCTCTGTTTAATCTTCTTGTCTCATGCAGGGGGCAAAGGCAGTGCTGTCCCAGTTGTGACCAGGGGCTCTAAACCACAGGGACCCAGCTGTTGGGACAGCCAGGAGTAACTGCAGCAGCCACAGCCCCTTCCAACACTGAGCAATGTCATCTGTGTCCAGCTGGAGTTCTGGAGCTCTAACTCTGGAAGGTTTCCCTGTTTCACTACTGGTTTTTGTCTCAGGAGTCCCTTACTCTTCTCCCTTTCCTACCTGCACACTTTAGTCCTATTTTCCTTGACTCTCTTTCCTTATCTCCTCCCAAGTGCCTTCTCTTCTTCCACATCTTTCTGGAAACTCTCCAACAAAAAAAACCCAAAAACAACCCCAAAACTATCCATTTCCTCCAAGTCAGGACACAAAACAACCCTCCAGCAAGTCCACCCTGACTGATCTCCTGGCCATGCCCTGCTCATACAGTCTATGTATTCCCCCTTTATGAGTCCTAAACCTCTTTGCATGTTCACTGACTCAGCAGAGCTCCTGATTTCAGCCAGGACTCACAGTGCTCCGTGAATTCCAAGTGCTTTCCCAAGTGCCATGAGCTCGTATCCCCAGGTACTGAGGGCTGAGGGAGCAGATCCAGGATGCTGTTGGCACTTCCCCACCCCACTGCACAATCCCTGTTTGCAGCACCCGAGCCAGCGGGTGAAATCAAAGGAATGTGACACTTCCACTAAATCCACACAATTGGAAGAGATTTTACTGCAGTTCATTGCTTTTTACATGACTTTTAATCTCCAGTGTTGGCACAAGAACTGACTGGCACTACAACCCAGTGAATAACAGCTCAAGAACTTGAGAGAACACGGAAACCTGAGTTAACAGCTCCATGAATTCCCAACGATATTAAGATGTCTTACATTTACAGTGGGTGAAGCACCACTGCCTGGCGTGGTGTAACCACTTCTGACTGAAGGCTAATTACTTTTCCTCCTCATCATCTGTTAAAGTAATGATTAGCACAACTCTGTGCACTTGATTCAGGGAGTAATTTTGTTAGGAAGTAATATTTAATACTGAACAGAGTGAAAAGAAGCCTCCTACATACAACTGTGCTTTCCACATCCTCTTCTCTCTACAAAAGTCCCCATGTGGCTTAACTTCCTAAGGGTGGGGAAACTGCTTGGCCACTTCCAGCTTTCCAAGGCTTTATGTTAATTTACATTTATGACACAAAAAGTTCAATGACATCAATTGTCACTGAGAATTGGTATTAGAAAAAGTTACCCTGCAAACCTCTCTACAGTGGGGTTGGTACATAAAAACCAAATGCAAATGAGGAAAATACATTGGCATTTAAACACTGAAGGTTACATTAGTTCCCAAGAGTCAACTGGCCTCAGACAAAATCCTCCCAAAAGCCCAAATTGCCCAGTTCTCTGCCAGCAATGATCCAACTGAAACAGAAATGCCAGCGACAGGTAAGACTTTCTAAATGCTATTTCCATGGACTACCTCCAAAACACTTCATATGTTTAAGAAGTCAATTAAATTTGATATGTTTGCTTGACATCCAGTGATATTTGCTAAAAAGAAAGACTCCACATTTTTAACTCTTGATGTAATATTTTCACCAACTAGTCCAGATACCAAAACAAGTCACAAACTGAACTTAAGAACTGTGTACCCACCACCATCCAATACCAACTCTGCTGGAGGAATGCAGTGATCTGACATTTTACAAAAATCCACCTACAATCAGCAATTAAAACAATTATTATTGATTGTAACTCCAGTCACAGCTCCCAAATTCTCAGTGTGTTCTGATTTTTCTCCATTGCAATGCATCCACTTTTTTAGCAACTATTTTATTACTTTAAATTCTGAGGACAGACTGACCTGACACCAATTAGAATGGCTTCAAGCTGAGGATGCTTTCCCTTCAACATGGCCATAATTTAAATCCCAGCAGTGTAACTCACAATAATCTCTTAATGCATATCTCCAAAAGCTCCTCAGTGCCTCAGGAACTGTTTTGGCTGCTGGCAAGAGGTATCATTCCCATCTATAAAGATATGTACAGCATGGCTGAGGTCATCTTCATGTCATACAGATCTCTTCTCACATGACTTGTTCCTTCCTTTTTCACCTCAGATAAATAAATGGGTCCATCCCACACCACTTTTACAGAATGTTTTTTTAAAATAGGACTCAAGCCAGCATGCAATTTTTATATATTTTTAACCATCTTATCAAGGTACTTTTCCCTTAGTACTGGAAATCTTCATTTACCAGAGCTGGTGCAATACAAACCCCCTCTTCCAATCCTTCCTTCCCCATATAAGAAAAGATGATGTAACTTTTCACGTTTTACAGAATCATAAAATCATTTAGGTTGGAAAAGATCTTTCAGATCAGCAAGTCCAACCATTAACCCAAAAACCGCGTTCATTTTCTTTTTGTAAGTGGCTGGATTTGAGGAAAGGAGGGTACAGGGATGATGACAAAAGAGAAAACTGTGGAGGAGTTAAAGTCCCCTGGGCTCTGAGAACAGCAGGGAGGGACAGAGTCCTCCAGACAACAAGGCAAAACATCCCAGTTCATTCCCTGCCCCACGTCACACTCTCGAAGTTTGCCAGTCCTCGTGCCAAAAGCCTCAGAGGTGCCAAGTCCCATCAGCTGCCAAGCCAAGGGGAGAGGAGGCTGCAGGCAGGCTCTGCAGGGAGGTGCCAGCAAATTCCCTGGAGCTGCAGGGATGGGCTGACACACCCAGGGCCTGGGATGACCCTCCACATGGAATGGCAGCTCCGTGAGCTGCTCCTGGGCCAGGACCACGCTGTGGTGGCCCAAGGGGCAGAGCCCATGGCTGGGGGGCACCCAAGGGCTCCAGAGCAGTCCACACTCCTCCTCCAGCCAGGAAGGAGCCAACAGATATCCTCCCTAGGCTGCAGTTATCCTTTGCCAGCCATCCCCAGCTGCTGCTCCGAGGAGGAGCTCGTGCAGGCTGTGTGCATTGTTTGCCTGATTCACTCCAAGTGTGTAACCATCCCCACCTCCCCCCAGGAGACCTGGCTCCATCAGCTCACAGGTATGAGCACTGTTAGGCATGATTTACTTCCACACACTTACAAGTTTACTTCAGCAGAGACGGAAAAAATAACAAAAAAAAAAAAAAAGAGGCCAGCCACGTGTTCTACCGGATCAACTTTCTCCAGCTTCACCCGATGCTGTGAAAAATGAAACTCTGCCTTGTGTCACAGTGCAAGGCTTCTGAATGACATTCCCAAGGAATCCATTTGTAAATAAATTATAATTGGAGTAAACTGGAGGACATAGGTCAGAAAAAAAGCAATGCCTTGGCAAGGAGCCAACAAAGAGTAAGAACTACATGTACTACTACATTTCTTTCTGCCTTCCTTACAAAAAGGATATAGATATTCACCAACAACCCCCCCCCCCATTTCGCTTACTATTCTGTGTTTCTTTAAAAATATCTGAGAATTTGCAGTGCCAAGTATGCCCATGTGTGTAAAACAGAGAAGAAGCTGCAGTTACTTACCTGCTTCTATCTCCCTGACCCACAATACTCCTTTTTCTTTTCTTTTTCTATTTCCCAGAGGATCTCACAAACTGCAAATGATAGGAGTGGGCTTTTTACCTGTAGGGATTGATGCTGCTCATTGTAACACAGGACCCAGAGGGAAGTCATGTTGTGTACATTAATTGCCTTAAAACTGAATTAGGGATGCCAAGTACATCTTCCATCACTTCAGTCTCTATTCCATGAGCCTCATGGTAGCTTTAAGCTCTGTATGATGCAAATATGTTGGCTTTGCCAGACTGTAAGACAGAATTAGCTTTTTCCTTTTCTTTCCTGGCTGAGGAGCCTGGGTGAATGACCTTTCATCTGACCATGCTGAAGTGCAAGCAATTCACACAGCCCTGTGCAGACCTCCCTGTTACTCATTGCTCCCTGAATTTTAAAGTTCTGATCAGATGAAGCAAAAGAAAACCCCCAAATGCTGTTAGGGGACCTCACTGGATCAGCACACAGATTCTCCTCTGATCTTTTGGCTTTTTCACTTCCACACCTCATGTCACCAGAGACGCCCCACAGGCCTGCACACTTCATGTCCTTACAGCAACTTCCAGCCTCATACATTGTTTTAATTTTAGAGCCTGGAAGAGGAAAACCAGCTTTGCTAGGCCTTGAAATCCTGACAAGAGGAATCACAGAATTTTTAAGGTTGGAAAAGCCCTCTAAGATCATCAAGCCCAGCCATCAACCCAGCACCCCCATGTTCACCATGGCCCCAGTGCCACATCTACACGTGTTTTGGAACACTTCCAGGGATGGTGACTCCACCACTGCCCTGGGCAGCCTGTGCCAATGTTTGACAACTCTTTCCATGAAGAAATGTTTCCTAATTTCCAGCCTAAACCTCCCCTGGAGCAGCTTGGGGCCATTTCCTCTGCGGTGGAGGCGATTCTCTCTGGGTCTGCAGTAGAACCTGTAAGGATCCAACACTGAGGTGCTGCTTGGAGAGGTCAGGCGCTGAGAGCACAGGGGCCAAATTCACCCCTTGCAATCCTGTCCAGTTCCCTTCCTTCCTTTCAGAAAACTAAGTTAAATCCCAGTCAGGTCATCAGTTAGCTAAACCCACTTGTCTTTCCCACAGAGATACACCATGTGGCTCATCCTCTGTTTCAGTCACATAAATCCTCACACAGGAGATATCTCTGTCTGCCTTGGCCCTTCCAAAACCAGGCATTACAATGTCATGAGCGATCCTCTTCTTTCCTCACACTTGGTGGGGTTTTGTGTCAAACCTGTCTCAGCTCAGAAGAACCCAGGGCAGAGTGAGCCCTGCACAGCAGTGGAGCCACCCCTGCACAAACCCCTCCTTACTTGGGCACGGATGTGGTGCAACCACAAGACTTTCACATCACTTCTCAGAGCAGCACCATATCTATTTATTTCATATTTCTCTTCAAGTGTTTTTTCTGATCACAACACAGCCCAAACAATGAGAAAAATAACATACAGATATTCATAGAATCATGGACTGGTTTGGGTTGGAAGGGATCTTAAAGCCCATCCATTCCACCCACGAGCAGGGACACCTTCCACTAGCCCAGGTTGCTCCAAGCTCTGTCCAACCTGGCCTTGGACACTTCCAGGCCTGGAGAAGCCACAGCTTCTCTGGGCAACCTGTGCCAGGGCCTCCCCACCCTCACAGGGAAGGATTTCTTCCTAACATCTATTCAGAATCTCATGTCTTTATTTTAAAACCATTCTCCTTGTCCTACCATGATCTGACCAAGTAAAAAGTTGCTATTCATAGAGTTGAAAATCATTCAGGGGTTCACTTTGGCTGCACCAATTCCATTAGGTACCAAATATACAGTCAAAGAAATATCTCTAAAGTAAAAGAGAAAGTTTCTTATCCTCCTTTTGGCAAATGGGTGTATTTAAACTCAAGCTCCATTAAATAGAAACTACCACAGCAGTCCAAAAGATACCAACTTCCATTTTTAAAAAAACAGCCCTCAAGTGACAATCCAAAATTTTAGAGTGACAGAGAAACCTGCTTATCTGCTCATTAAAAGACAATTCGAAAATAAATTCCTCATTCTGATGAACCAAATTACCAGCAAACAGAGAGCCATTAAATGCTACTAAATAAATCTTTGCGAGCCTCAGACTTAATTTCTTGATTGCATGCGTAATAAATACCAAGAGCTCGAGGTAATATAATATGCAAGACGACTGAATCATTTTTTGGCCATAGGAAAGGAGATAATTTTAAAATGTTATGTAATCCTAACAGACTGACAGCTGAAGTAACCACCTCAAATGACATCTATCTAAAGAACTATATGGAGCGTGGCACTGTCCCAAAACTCCCCTCTCTGTCATCATTCATTCAGTGAAAACTATTGTCCATGTGCAACTTTTAACACTAAAACCTGTTTTCAGTATGGAAAGAAAAACCTTTACCCAAATATGACCTAAGAAGCTTAAGTAACTGCCAAAAATATGTAGAGTGGAGAAGTCAATTAAAAGTAAAGATGATTTGCTGTCATGAGTTGCACGTGTGGGACAAGTGACAAGGGGGCAACTCCAAGCAGTGCAATGGCAGTGCCAACTCAGTGGGCAGAACCTGAGTGATGAAAGCCCTAAAAAGCATATTAAATTATTTATTCACTGCAATGAACCCTTTATTGAACATAAGATCCCATTTTGCTCACAGGAGGATGAGGGTGACTTCAAAAAGGCAAAGGAAGCTCACCTGTACAACTCAACACTACCCATGAGCTGGGGAATGAACCTCCTGAGCAGATCTAACCCAGAGCAGCACAGGGAACACTGAGAGCTGGAGAATGAACCTCCTGAGCAGATCTAACCCAGAGCAGCACAGGGAACACTGAGAGCTGGAGAATGAACCTCCTGAGCAGATCTAACCCAGAGCAGCACAGGGAACACTGAGAGGGGAAGGAAAGGCTCATCTGTGCAGGAGGCCTCCTCCTCACTCACACACATCCCAACACCTGCAGGGCTCCTGGCAGGAGCTTTTGGTGTTTCTTCAGGCTCAACAATTTATTGTAGCCTTGAACTAAGAGCAGAGGGAAGCCTTAAATGCCTGGTTACAGCCAGGGAATTCTAACAGGAGTCACACTCCCCGATACACCAGCACCCTCCACTCCCTCCAGGTGAGCTCAGAACAGGTTGTGCTGCACCCCCAAAGCTGACAAACATCTCCCACTGCCCACCCCAATGTCTGTTAGGCCAGACCTGCCCACCCCAGTGTTTGTTAGGCCAGACCTGCCCACCCCAGTGTTTGTTAGGCCAGACCTGCCCAGAGCTGCACCCTGGCTCTGAGGGCTCTGAATTCACACGTGCTGGAACATTCTTGTGGGGGCAGTGACACCTCAGAGCATTGCAGCCCTCTAAGCCACATATCCAAGCTGCATTTCTTTGAGTCCCGTGGGTTTATTGCTTAGTTCACCACCCACCAATTAGCCTTCTTACAACTTTATATTTACCTATAAACCTCAGCAACAGAACCTTGTTCCAAAGGTGAGAGCTGACAGGCACAGACTCCACACAGACCCCTGGCACTTTTAACCCCTTGAAGTAAAGCTTAATTAAAGCTCTAAGATGCACAGATCACACTGGGAATTTGTCATACAGGCCTCCACACACTGAAAATCTGAAAGGAAGAGAGATTTGCTCCCATTCTAGGCACACTAAGGACTGAGACACGTGTATTTTTGCAATCTGGGCTTCTCAGCTGCAGATTCAAGATTTGAGAAAACCTGAAAATATGAAATGTGAATTTTTAACCGAAAACTTTCTTAAAAATCTGAGATTTTTGTAGCCAGGAGCACCAGTTATTTTTAGGCTGGAAGGAGACTGAAGTCCTTAGCAGGCATCCATTTCCACAGGATGATAGCAATGAGAGGAGAAGCTGCTGGTGCAGGAGCTGAGTCAGATGGGGAACAGACAGTCTGGGAGCATCTGCAAGGCAGGATGGCCGAGAACTGTGCTGGGATGAGTCACCAGAGAGACACAGGAAATGAGGATTACTCAAAACAGGAACCATTATCAGAGCAACATTATGTTTTATAATGGGAAATTAATGTTTTATTCAAGTGATGTTTGATAGATATAATTCCTTGTATCCAAGCAAGTCTAGAACTCCAGCTCCACCTTGGATCTGATTTTCTGCTCAGTTCTGAACTGCACAAGCCTCCTGATTGTGCCTTTTCACAGGCTAGGAAGCTGAATGGCATAAATGAGATTTTTCATACATAATGAGACGTAGACATGGATGAACGGGGGTTTTTTAATAGATAAAAGCTCTCTGGGAACAAACATTTATCCCAGTATATGGTATAAAAGATAAACAAGCACTATAAAATCTTCCATAGATTTTCAGAAAGACTGAACCTCAAAGAACATCCAGCTCCAGCCTTATCCAGAAATGTAAACAGTTTAAGGGGGCTGGTTGTTGTCCACAGCCTGCAAGTAATTAAGCCCTAATTCTCTACCACCTACAGAGCAAGAAATTGGAGAGGGAATATGGCACATTGCTAAGTGTGCACTTTTCAGCCAGACTGCACTGCTGCATCCTGGGAATCTCCATCATCCTCACCGGAGCAGGGAGCACTGTGGATCTGCCCTCCCCCGCCAAGAACTGACAGATGACACCAGAAATCTCCGAAGGCACAACGACAGATTGTTATCTCAAAGGGAGGCATTTCCAGAGTCGGCTGAAACATCCGATGCCACCCACAAAGCCAAGCCGGAGGACAGGGAGAAACATTCCCAACTCCCTTCGGTGGGACTCATTTGTGATAACCAAATCCTTGAAAAGACCTTCATTCATTTCAACAAAACATTTTCCACATTATTTGCAGATTTTTTGCACTGAAGGAAGATGAAAGGCTTAGTTGCCTTATCTGTAATTAGACACACATTTGCTACACATTCCTGGGACAAATAAACAGAATTTACCTTAATAGGGTGCTTTTATCCAGTTGAACTACTTTAAATTTGCTGCTGCTTTGTGACACAGTAACATTTCACAAATAAAACCCCAGCCCAGTGCCAGGAAAGCAGCATTCTGTGGCATTTTTTTGAGTTCTACAGACCTCCTGGGGCAAAAAAAAGGAGGAAACAGTCTGAAGCAGGAAGGATTTTTCCCTTCCCAGAGTCCCCAGGCCCATGTGAAGCCTTGCTGGAGCTGCTGGGTGATGTCAAACACATCCCCATCCTCTGTGAGCTCCAACAGGGCTCCTCCAGCCCACTCAGGTTTCAGCACTCGGGTCCAAGTTTGGCTCTGGCCAACAGACTAAAAGCTTGGGCCAGACCTCTATTTTCAATTTAGACAAGTATCTATGGCAACCACAAGACTATTTTAAACCCTTCCTATTTGGCCACCTCCAGGTTGACAGTAAAACAGACCAAAAACCTGAGCCCACCCCATCACCCACTGCTGTAACAGCTCAGTGTAGAACAAAGCAATACCTGTCTGCTCATCTCCCTTCTCTTGTCCAAAATGGAATCAGGCTTCATTTCCCCTCCTTAGTACTTTCTGTGGGTCTCAGCAAGAGAAATGCCTTGATTTGGCTCTCATACCCCCAATTTGTCTGGCTGCTCCGGGGTTCCTCCGTGTTGCAGTGCCCTTCCTAATAATGTGCTCCGAGTGCACACGAGGAGAGGAGCTGGGAAAGGTGTTCCCAAGGGTCAGGGCCACCCCCCACGGCCCTGCCACCACCCCACACTGCCCACGGGGCACAGGGGCTGGGGAAGGACTGCAGCTGCTGAGGAGCAGAAACAGGACTCACAGAATCACCAACTGGTTTGGGTGAGAAGGGACTTTACAGCTCATCTTGCTCCCTGCCATGGGCAGAGACACCTTCCACTAGACCAGGTTGTTCCAAACCATCCAACCTTGAACTTTCAGGGATGGGGCAGCCACAGCTTCTCTGGGCAACCTGGGCCAGGGCCTCACCACCCTCTGCATAAGGAACTTATTCCTAACATCTCATCTAAACACTACAGTCTAATGAACAGTCTGAATTCTTTTCATTTTCTCTCCACCTGCAGGGTAGCTGGGTTTTGTTTGGTTTCAAACACTTGAGATTTAGTTTTTCTCCTAGAGGAAAACTGTGTGGGTTTCCTACTTCTTTTAAAAACATCTTCTAAGTGAAAAGTGATGGCTTTGGGCAGCCACACGAGTCCAGGGGATGGAACCTTACAAATAACCTCAAATATCAGATTATTTGAAACATGTTGTAGGATTTGGCACTCTTTCCTAAATTTTTTAGGTGATGTCCAAGGCATACATTTCCATGCTGGAAAGAGTTTTTTAGTCTCCTTTACATGCACAGCACTTGACAAGCAACTTTTACCTCATAGTAGATTTCTCCTCCTCCTTGTTCTGAACATGATTTGCTACTAAAGGCAGAAATTTGTCAAATTCATCAATTTGCACAACTGGCAAGAAAAATCCAGGCAAGTGTTGCAGCTAAACATGAAACCAGGTTCAGTCTGTTTACACATCCTTGTTATCAAGCTACAGTCAGAAACGAATTTGCTGGGTTGTGTTTGCTTTGCAAACCAGGCCCTACTTTGCATTACTTTGAGGATTTTCTCAGCCCTGGGGCCCAGCTCAGTTCCCCAAGCCAAGGCTCCCTGTTTCTCTGCAGTTTGGCTTGACCTCCAGCTACCAAACCCCCAGGGCTCTGCAGCACCTTTTAAGGTGCAAAATTTCCATCTGTCTATATTCCAAGCCTTTACATTGAGCCAGCAGGCATTCCCACAGCCCTGGGGAGTAACTGCCACTTATAAACTTCTGCTTACAAAGCTTTTATTTTAAATTGCATCAGTTGTGGCAGTGGCCATCACTGCTGTAGGACTGCACTCTCCCCTTCTTGACAGGCTGATTCAGGGAAGTGGTGGGAACCATTTCTGACCAAGGTGCCTTTTGAAGTACACACAAGTAGTTAAAAATTGCTCAGCAGTTTGAAAGTTAACAACCAAGTCTTACTATGAGAGAATAAGAAAAGAGGGCAAACAAGATAAAAGCCTTTTCCAGTGTCCCCACACAGCTGGAAGTTGCTTTGCACCTTGCTGAAGGCATTTGATACCCACCGGAGTGGACCCATCGGTGCTGGCTGTGTTTACACACCCTGCATGCTGTGTGTGACTTCTGCACTGAACACCGGCTTTGGATATTGTCCTGGAGCTCAGCCTGCACATCAGTGTGTGTGGGGACAGTTGTGTCCTTACTCTGCACCAGCTGCACTCACAGGCAGGTCCTGGAGCTGCTCCACAGGAGCCCCCACGCAGCACCTTCTCCTCATCAGGAGATGCAGAACAGAGGAAAGTTAAACTTGACCTCCCCAGTCCCACGAGAGGCTGAACAAACCTGCAGCGACCACCAGCACCGCCAGAGCAGCAGAGAGGAGGAGACAGGTTATCAAAGCAGATCATTTGCTTTTCATTTGGGAAAATACACACACAGGGCAACACATACCCACAGTTCTGAGAGTGCCATGGGCTACAACACCAAAAATATTCCTCCTCAACACCCACTGCTAACCTGCATTCTCCTTGCACTGCACCAATACTTGCTCCTTCTTATTTGTCATCAGCTTTGGCAGCTTTCAGGCTCTGAAGTCTGGAGTGGATTCAAGCAGCAAAAGGAAAATCTCAGCAAGGTGGCAGCAGACAGCCAGCCAAAACAAACAAGAGAGGGTCAGGAAACCTCCCACTTCATCTTTGGGAACAGAATCAATCACCACGACAGCAGTGTGGTCCTTTGGCCCCCCAGGAAATAGGATTCTTTCCTGGATCTTGCAGCAGAGAACTTGGACTTTATGATCTCTGAGATCTTTTCTAACCTTAATGACTCTTTGATTCTATGATATAGATTCGTTTCTTGCCATTAAAAAATTGAAATATAGAAGTGTTATGAAGATTTCTTTACTAGTTCCAGGGCCTACACCAAACCAAGCCAAGATTTGCTCCAAGACAGCAGCATCCTGACCTAGTTTGAAGGCAGTGCACCAGGACAATTCTCATGCTAAATACTTAGAAAACTGTGCAGTTACTCTGTGTTTAAAACTGACCATATGGTACAACACTGACCATAATCCAGATACTTATGGTCAAGTGCAGGGGAGTCTGGACTTGTCTGTGTCACATTTGAATCAGAGCAGTGACAATCTCAGTTCTGTGATACAGGCAGGGGTGGGGGAAGCACAGTCATCAATCACCACCAGCTCTTTTCCCCTAAAGGAATGTGGTTGGTGAGACTGGATCAGGAGGCACCAAGCCCTTTCCTGCCTGTCATGGGAACAGGGGCTCACTGACCATGCCAGGGGCTCAGTGCTGTCAACTGCATGTCCATAAACATCCATTTCCCAGACATTCAGTTTGGGGAATTTACAAACAAAAAGACAAATGGCTATAATAAAGTATTTGTGTAATGATCATATGTTTATGAGGTATTCATTTACTATAAATTAACTGTAAGATCTGGGAGAGGAATTTCAGTCTGACCGAAAAATACAACAAAGTTTTTTGAGACCGCAAAGAAAGTCTTGTGAAGAGAGACCAACTTTTTTATGTTCACATGGGATGCAGGGAGCTCTTTCTTAAAGATAGTATTTATTTTTTAGCATTTCTAATGCTTATCAGCTGCACTTCACCATTTTAAAGTCACACTGGAGGAGCAATACAGCTAAAATGAGTATATACCTTACTGAAACTAATGGGGTTAACGTGGCATTGACAGGACAGAATTTGACCTTCAATGTCTTTTTTTCAAGAAGCATTATTGACTCCATTTAAAAGCTGAATAACAGTGAGCAATCTCTCTGAAATACCAGGGTCAGATTTCAAAGCTGTGTAAAGCTGTTCACCAGACCAAACTGGGACCTCAGTATTACCTAATAAAGGTCAGATCCGGTGGTTTAAAGGAGTGCAGACACACAGCAGTGCTGATGAAGCACCGGCACTCTGCACAGTCCAAACCTTCAGGACTGAAGGTTAAAGCATGCTCACGAGTGTTAAACTCATTCATCCTCAGGACAGGAGTGTGAGCATCAATACTGAGCCCAAACTGGCCTCTGCCACATGCCACAATTGTTCTGCATACCAAATTCTTCACACTGGAGAGCAAGTGGAACTTCCAACTCCAGAAGCTCCTGTTCGTTTTAGCTGGTTGGTTACATTTGCCAAGACAAGAAAACCAGCAGTATAACCCTTTTTTCATGTTTCATTGGGTTATCTTCACCTAACACCAAGGCAGGGAGAGTCCCTGCCTGTCCCACAACGGGTTCTTGGCCATGCCACAGTCCAAACCTGCTCCTCTTGTCCCTGGGGCCATGTGTGAAGGAGAAAGAGCACAGACACTACCAGGAAAATTGTTTCCTGGGGCCATAGGCCAAGCAAGGCAAGAGTCTGTATTTCAAGGAACACATGTAAGGCACATTCATTACTTTAATGCATCCTCTGAAACTTCTGAGACCAGGGGACAAAATTTTGGAAAGTCTCCATATTTATCTTCCACCTCACTTAAAGATAGAAACAAAACCACCACAGTCAATCCAAACTGACTGAAATTAAACATTTATGGAGCCTTCTAACGTCAAACCTCACCCTCGCTGATGTTTGCTACACTTTTCTTTTTACTTCAATGCCATGAGTTCAGACAACACTTATCAACTTTGATCCAGAACCAGGAAAAGTGCAAATTTTATCATTGTTACATGAGACATTACTTAAGTGTATGTTATCTTCAGTGAAAACAGTTCCTGGGAGTAAATCTCTTACAAAATCATTTGGCTCAAACCCTGTTCATTTGAATCTGGAAATGAAAACTCCAAGCAGTTCCATGCAAGGCAATTCCAACTCCAGGAAAATTAATGACCAGTGCAGAGGAAGAATTGTTGGAGAAGAGGGAGAACTGTACTAATCTTCATCTGCTTATAGGCCATAAACAATATATTTTATAGGGGTAGCTGCAGAATTACAATTGGGTCTACTTGAGCTTTAGAGCCATCAGCTGAAAGCTTGAGAACCAAACTCTGCCAGCACTTGGCAGAGATGGGGGGTGTGAGGTTTTCCATGCCACCAAGCAGACAGTGGATTGACTCAATACTGTTATCCAAAAGTCCTCCTCCTTGTGATTTCTCACAATCATTATTAAAAAAACCCTTCCTTGAACACCAATAAACCAGCTGGAAGTTTCCCATCCTGCCTGTTCAGTGTGAAAGAACTCTTTAACCTTACAGAAAGAACCATAAGAAATGACCATTATATAAGTTCTCTTTTCATTAAGAAGATGTGTTTTCCTATATTTTCATTTAAGAGCAATGAACTTCACCTTTTTTAATGACAAACGAGACAAGTTTGAACACGAGTCTTCTACAAAACCCGTCCTGCCCTGGCACAAGAGGCCATAAACCAGCCTGAGCACAGGACATGCTTTTCATTTCAGTGTTTGATTTTCAGGAAATTCTGTTCCCTGCTGCAGCAAGGTTTGTGTTTCTGGAATTCCTTCTGCACGAGCCACGTGCTGTCGGCACACGGCAGGTTTGGTATCAAGTGCAACAAATCCTAAGTCACAAACCACTGACTGCAAATATAAATGGTTCCTAAGTCCCTGTAGGATGTTTCCACCAGAATATAAATACAAGAAGCACTTTTGATGCTTCACTTCATACAAGATGTATAATTCTATACTATTAATCAATTTAACTCGTGCTCAGAAAATGATGCCAGTAAGTAGCACATACAATGTCCTTGAAAACTCAGACTGAAAACAACTTATAAATAGTGAGAGGTGAGAAGAAAAGGAAACTGAGGTGTAGCCAGATGTCCTGGTTGCAAGAGCTCATTCATTTCCTTCTCAGTTCTATCCCCACATACGAGCCAGCTCCAGTCAAACTCCAGCTCCCCTGCTCCAAACACAGCTGGGGCTGCTGCTCCCAGGGAATGCAAGGAGGAGGTGAGTGCTGGTACAGCTCAGTGCCAGGCTAACCCTCACACGCTGCTATTGGGCTTATGACTCAAAAAAAGACACCAAAAGCATCTCAGTGGCATTCTAAGACTGGAATATATTGTGTAAAATTGCCTTAAAATTGCTTGCACTATGGACAATATCCATGACAAATGCTATTTTATCCAACCTGGTACTTTGTCCCTTCTCAGCAGCACTCACTGATGATCCTGTGCTGAACACACACTTGCTTTTTCAGTTGATGTGGATTTTGGTGACCTGTTGGCTTCCCTTACACCACTGGAGGAATGTCCTCCTCCATTTCTTTGCTGCAGCTCTCCCAGGAGGGTTCCTGTACTGGCTCCCAATGTCTGGTGGCCAACACCAGCTGCAGCAACCAGCACCCCCAGGGCCCTGACTTAGCTGAAAGGAACATTTCCTTAATTTCAAAGCCACAGAAGTTGGCTCCTCAAGGGCTCTGGGAAGGGGAGGAGGACACACAGCAAACAAAGAGGGTGAAAATCTGCACTGAGGCCCTGTGGCAGCCAAAGCCAGGAAGGTAAAGGTGCAACACAGGAGAGAAGATGTAAATTCTTCTTCTAGACATAACATTTCTACATACTAAGCTCATACAAAATAAAGCTCATCTTAAGCACTCACCTTCTTTACCCTTGATGATTTTCATTATTTTTAAGATGTCCATTATATACAGAGCAACAGCTCACAAGAGCATCGACTTTTATAACACCTTTTAAAAGTGACTGATGCAAATTCTCCCCTTTCTGGCAACTGTTTATACTGTTAAAAGGTTTTAAACCCAGAGCTGTTGAAGCCATAAACATTTATTTTAGTACTTGGTAATTCAAAACTATGGTCAAACAACTCTGGGCCTTTCTGAATGCAGTCAGGAATCCCTGTGGTTCACAACAGCACCACAAAAGCAACCAGCACTCAGAGCAACAAGGGACAAGGAATTATTGCTCTGTGTGTTTTTCTAAATGGCTCCTTTTTTTGGCGTAGGAAGGGGCTGAATAAGCTGCAGCCAGAACTGCCCCCAGCAAGGCCAGGCTGTAGACCTGTGTGTGGGACCCACCAGAGAACTGCCACCACCCAAGCAGCTACTGCATCACCACCAGCACGTCCCAGTGGGGGAGGAACACCAGTAATTCCAGCAGGCAGTGACCAGTTGCAGAGCCAGAGGCTCTGGAATGCTGCTGCTCACCAGTCCACTCTCCACAGGGTGCCTGAGGGTCCCAGACACTTCCCAGGCAGGGTGGGAGCAAGGGGGGTGGATGAGGGTGGGCACTGCAGCTCCCTGGCATCAGGCACAGGCAGGGAAGGGGAAAATGTGCAGAGGAGGTTTGATGGTCCTAAAGAAACCACAATTACTTCTTTCCCCTCTCTGTCTCTCAGCCTTTGGCTCAGTGTCACCACAGCCTTGGGAAGGTGCTTTAGGACTTTTTGGTGGCTTTGGAAGAGAACTGGTCATCTCAGGCACAGCACAGACAGACTGGGAATGGTCAAGAAAACATAAAACCTGCTCACACATAAAGGGATCTTTATAAAATTCCAGTTATGGCTGCCTTGTTACCTAAGAGTCCCTGAGAGGTAACAGATACTGCTCTCTGTGAGGCCCAGGGTAATGAAATTACAGATCCTTTCATGAGTAAGCATGTGCTAGAAAGCTACATTTATTTGGCCTACATATTTGAAACTGTTCAAAAGGTTATTGTCTCTCAAAATTTGGATCAAAAATTACTACTTGCACTCGCCTTTCTCTGACAAGGAGCTATATTCACAGTTGTTCTTAATTCCTTGGTGATCGATTAGAATAACAGACACACTACTGCAAAGAAGTCTCATTTAAATTCTGCTTTCTGAAGAAGTATCAATCATACATACAAAAAAAATACTTTCAGATACCTACTATAAATAACCAGCAAATGGAGTCCTCCTGAGAAACCTGGTGAGCCCAACAGCCTCGTCTGTTCAAGTGGGTAATTAATTTGTACAAGAAAACGCCCATCTTATTTTCATAGTTTGTCTACAGCATGTTTGAATTTCAGAATTGAGATTAAATGTTCTTGTCGCAAACCATGGATGGAAATAACTTTGCATAAATGATGATTTTTGCCTCGACAGAACAGGTACACGGGGTGGGTTCCCAAAGATACTGTGATGCCCTCATAGATTAGGGGCTCCACTCCAGCTGTATTATTGCAACATATAAGATTAAACTGTCTTTGTAACCAAATTCCATGAAGTCAAGGACATCTGAGAACCTTTGTCTGTGTTCACTGTCGCTGTGGAAAGCCTGTCCTATGCAGGTGTTGCCCTTTGGGCTTGTGCCAGCAGTGCCATGCTCCTCCAGAGAGGATGGGACATGCCAAAATACACACCCCACAGGAGTGAATGTGTCACCCTGTTTCACTTTCAAACATTCTCTGCACACTCCCTTGGTGCCAACACTGAACACAATGGATTTCCTTATCCAAAACTGCTCCAGCCACCTGTGAGTGAGGGTCCTTGTGCTGCAGCACAAACACCTCGGTGTACACAGGCACTGTGAGCGGAGGAGAAGTGTGGCTGCACCTCAGCACCACCAAGAACTGTGCTCTTCAGGGTGCACTGCATGAAGGTAAGACTAGCAGGAGCTGAAGGAACACACACATTTGTCCCACCCTGCATATTGTACCTGCCTGTCACGGTGCCCAGTCATTCACAGGCTCATCCCTGTGATCACACCAGTGTGGAGCTGTTACATTAATTTTGTGAGTAGCACAGGCAGACAGAGAACCACCTTCTTACACATCTCTGTGTACTGAACTGGCAGGTGCTGGGGTTTAAACAGAAAAGAACTCGAGACCTGAGCATTTCTGCAAATTGTTTAGGCTCTTCAAAGTCTGCATTCCTCTGACTGTGACAGGCTACACAGCTTTTAGCAAAGCATGGCACTGAAACTTGGCACAGTGAATACCAGGCTTGTGCCTGCACCACTGCACAGATCTTTGCAGCTTTAAGAAAAGATCCTCTATATAATCTCTAACTAAAGATCATGAGCTCCTGGTTCAATATACAGTCACTACTTAAAATACTCTTTAAGAGACAAGGACCAAACCAGCCCCATAAAAGCCTGACACCAAAGTGTTGGCACCCAGGAGCTCCTGAGCTGTGGTTCATAGCTCAGTTTGAGCAGGGAGATGCACATGAGGAATGGAAGACAGTCTGTGGTGAGGAGGGTTTGGGCTCCAAAGGGGGATTCCTGCAAAGCTGAAGCCCAGCCAGCTGGAAAGGCAGCAACCAAGGTCTGACCCAGAGCAGTTCCCAAAACACAGACAGACAAGCAGCAGCCACGCAGCAACATGTCCAGAGACATCACCCAGACACAAAGCAAAGCCCCAGAACTCTGCTCCTGGCTAGGACGGGTCTGGACACTCTACATTCAGCTGCTGCCTACAGGCCTGGGCTAGATCAGCCCTCCTGATCCCAGCTGCAGTTCCTCATGTGGGACTACTCAAAGCACTTGATACAGGCCTAATGCTGAACCCACTGAAAGCCAGGTCACATCTGGCAGTCCAGTGCCTGGAGATTGGATACTTTGGCTACTGTTTATTTCAGAGTCTGCAAACAATTATTCTCAGCCCACTTCTTCATGTCATCAGGGCAGGTTTGGGTTTTCCTTGCACCCTTTGCTCACAAATTCATGCCACAAGCAGTGTCTGGCACACACACACTTAAAATCACTGGTCTTGTTAAAATGGAGAATGCCAATGGGCTCAATCCAGCACAAGTGGTTCCCTTCAACACAGAATCATGGAATGGTTTGGGTTGCAAGGGAACTTAAAGCCCATCCAGTCCCACACCCTGGCAGGGACACCTTCCACTAGCCCAGGTTGCTCCAAGCCCCGTCCAACCTGGCCTTGGACACTTCCAGGGATGGGGCAGCCACAGCTTCTCTGGGCACCCTGTGCCAGGGCCTCCCCACCCTCCCAGGGGGGAATTTCTTCCTAATATCTAATCTAAAGCTGCCCTCTTTTAATTTAAAGCCATTCCCCCTTGTCCCATCACCATCTGCACGTGTAAAAAGTCGCTCTCCATCTTTTTTAAGAGCTTCCTTGAAGTACTAAAAGGTCACAACGAGGTCACCTGGCTGTCCAACTCAGCCCTACTTATGCTTTTAGATATTGGAGAAAAGACAAACAATCTGCCAGGTGGTCCATGGGAGGTCCCTGCAGGAGCCGCTCATGGATTCACGACCAGGCCGTGGAGCTGGGCCGGGAGGGGTCCCAGCACTGGGGGGACAAGGGAAGGGCTGCAGGGAAGGTTGTGCACTCGCAGCCATGAGGGAATCAGCCCCCACATACCACATTGGAATTAATAGAAATGCTTGAGTTTTTTCCTTTTCCTCCTAAACCAGCATCCAGCTGCCTCATAAGAGTACCAATGCCATTTTTGGCAGGCCAGGTAAGGTCTGTTTTGTGGTTCTCTCTTTAAAAAGTTTTTAATTTTTATAGCATTTTAGTCTTCCTCTGCAAGTATCTCAGCCTGCTTTATTCCCATCCACACTGTCTTCCTCTAGGATGTTGCTGTCTCTGAACTTCAGCTACCAGGGCCACTGAGCACTGTCACCCCAGGGCTGTAATTCACGTTGACTCACACTTGCTGGCCCAGAGGCTTTTTCTCCTCACACACCACTCTCCTGAGGTTTATTTTCATTCCTCAGATATCCTGGTTTGAGGGCTCAAAGGTGATTTCTTCCTGTTACAGAGAGAACTGGGATAAAGGAGAGAACACAGGACTGAGCCTGAGGTAATTCAGGTGAACCTGAGAGAACACTTCACCTGAGAGCAAAAAATAAGAAGTAACTGCAAACAGAGTTCGTTTCCAAAGGACCCTCCATGGCATTCTCCCACCTCCAGTGCTTTTTAAGGTGGTAATAAGAGAGAGAAAGGGTGGGTGGGCTCAGAGAATGCTTCAGAAACCCTCCCTGCAAGTCTGCTTCACAGAACCATGAAATATCCTGAGTTGGAAGGAACCCACATGGATCATGAGCCCAACTCCTGGCCCTGCACATGGATCTCCTTTCCTGTTTGTCCTCAGTTAGGGAATTCAAGGTCATCTTGCCTCATGAGCTTCAATGCCAGCAAACAGGCAGCAGATGGGTTGGTTGACATCTTAGCTACACCCTCAGAAGTTACACAAGAGCCTCCCAGGAGCTGCTGCCTGATCAGGATTCACCTGCAATAAATGCCACTCTCACATTCACTGATCTCAGCTCACAAATTGGTGCAATTCACTTCAGCTGGAGAACAATTATCCTTATCTCTAAACATGACCACGATAAAAAGTCACTAGTCGTGGAGGAGTTTAAGTGGAAAAGTACCTCCATTCTGGAACCCAAACTGCTGTTCAGCCTGCCAAAAACCAGAATGCAAATCATAAAACATTCACTACAAAGCTGCTTGCTACCTGAGTTAACATTTATCCAAGGAACAGCATTCTACTGCCAGAACACAGGGAAATGGAAAACAGAACGTGACAGTAACTTCTTGAAAGATGTTTTAGTCAGCCCTCCTCTGTTCAGAGCACCTTTAGGACGAGGAAGTAGGAAATAAATAGGAAATTAAAACTCCCTCTGTTTGCTGCTCTTGCAGTGACAGAGTAAGATCAATGTCTGGAGAGAGTGTGTATAAAGAGAACAGTCTTCATTAATCTCATCCTTTCCCATGGTGAGAGTTCTTAATTTACACTTTCTCAGCTGAGTAATTACCTCTACTTTACACTTCCAGTTCCTTTAGGAATGGAGTGACTAACATTTGCACAGAAACCCCAGAGGGGCTGTGTGCTGCTGAAGGAAGCTGCTCTTCAGTCTGTGTTCAAGACCTATGACAAGTGCCCTCACACATGGGGTAGAACACAAATATTTCACACTCAGGCAGAGTTGTGGGCTGGTAGGGTGGCAGAAACCCCTGTGGAACAGCCACTGGACCTGTCAGAGGCAGGAAAACATCCCCTGGGCTCACACAGCCCTACAGAGCTGGTGCTGGACTTCCCACCTTGCAACCAGAGAAACCAGCTCCCAAAAGAGCCCATTTCTGTGACATCCCCCCCAGGGACCACGAGTGGTGCTGCTGCTGCCCCAGGGAGCCACCAGTGAGGGCCTGGCCCCACACAGCACCCAGAAAATCCACAAAACAGCTGCTCCAGCAAAGCTCAGAGCAGGCAAAGGAGAGGGGAGAACATTCCCCAAACAAATGGCAATTCACTGGAGTCCATGAGAGCAAATGCTAGAGAGATCATCTTGGCTGGCTGATGTGAATACAGCAGTGTTTCAGATGAAACAGAGATGAAAAACGATGCTCAAAAGGAGAAAGAATCAAAACAGAAAACTAACCTTTCCTGAGCACCAAAGTGCTCCACGTTGTTTCCACCATTAGATTACATATGAGCCAGCAGAGATTTGGGAGATGAAAACTCAGCTACATGTAAAACCAAAGTGAGACACATAAAATACAAGTAATGAAGCCAAGTTTTTAACAAAAGGCATCAGGATCCAAGCACATCAGAGTTCTGGACACAGGATGCAGCTAATAGGAGGAACAAATGGCCATATGACTTGGGCTGAATTGTTAGTGCAGCAAATGCTTCTGTGAAGACTACTACACTTTTCTAAACTCTGGAGAGAAACAAAACTAAAAGAAACTATAAAAATATATCTAGAATGTCTGTACAGTCACAGAAATGTCCCCACAGCACTCTGCTGAGAACTGGTTAAACAAAACCTGTGCTCGCTGCCACTGGCTGCAGCCTCCTTAGGAAAAAATGTAACAGCCTTGCAGGCTCTAAAAATTACGGGATTGATGCAGTTTACATCCTGCTGATGACTCTTGATGGGAGAAAAGAAGTTATTTGGCAATTCTGGTAGATTCTGTCATTTTATAGTTGGAAATACATGTGCAAAATCTATGTTTTCATTCTGTATCTGTAGGCGAGGTTAATTTTTCTTTCAAGTCTGACTAATACCTTCACTCCCCCTCTCCCACTGGCTCAGGAAGAGACAAGATGTGTGTGTTTTATTACTTGAAACGTATGGATCTACTCACATGAGTCACAACCACATCCATTAAAACAACAAAACCCTTGGAAATACCATCATCCCCAGGCATGAGCACTGCCACCAGCAAGGGAGATTCCTGAGTTTTGGAGAAGGCTCTGTTCTGTTTCCACCAATATTCCTAATGGGAATGGTGGAGCAGATGGGGAAGAGGAGCTGCCTGGTCAGGTCCCACTTGTCAGTGACTGGATGGGCATGGTGTGATGACACTGGCACTTGCTCCCAGAACATGCAGCAACTCTGTGGGCCAGAGAACCTGCAGCCTCAGAGCTGCATCATCCACAGCCAGACAGAGAGTTCTGTGCTCCCAAGGGATATTTGTTTTCAGTTCCGCTTTTACAATACTTAAAGGAAATGACAGATACCTCAGCTAAGGGGGAAATGGCATCAAGTGACTCCCAGGCCTGCTTCTGTTGGCTAAACCATCCCTGCCTGACGTGACATCCATCACATTCTGCTCCAGGCACCTCAAACTAATCCAGTCCCCAACCAGACCTGTCTCAGCCAAGCAGTTCCCAGGAACCCCAGACTGGAAATCACCCAAGGAGACTCTAAAACGTAGCACTTGGCTCTGCTGCTGAACACTCACCCCAATAGCCTTTCCCAAAGCCTCTCAGTGATAATTTCAGCGTGAACCCATCTTTCCTTTTTGAAAGAAAAAGAAAAGGCAACTTAGTTTTAAGGAAGTTGGGTTTTTTTAAGTTACATCAGAAAACAGGTCATTGCATATTAGTCCTAACTCAGACCCATGTGTCACACACAGAACTGGTGCACAGCTCAGCTCAGATTTTGAGGTGGCTGCAACAAATAAAAGGGCAGTCAAAGGAAAAGGAAAAGGAAAAGGAAAAGGAAAAGGAAAAGGAAAAGGAAAAGGAAAAGGAAAAGGAAAAGGAAAAGGAAAAGGAAAAGGAAAAGGAAAAGGCTGCCATCTCCACTGCCTGGTGAACAGTCACGAGGTGCTGCTTGTGTTGGGACCTGGAGTCTCAGCTCCAAATCTGCTTCCTTCTCCTATCTGCCTTAAACTTCTTGAGTAGATGGACTCGACAGCTCAAGATGTTTAAGGGCTCCCTACACAACCCAGGAGAAATATCAGTGCCTGGGGACTAATCAGTATTTCCTGCAAGTGTTCTGCTGCTGAGTCTCGTGAGAACATTTTGTGCCACATCTTGAAAAAGGAGGTATTGCTCTTGATTTGATGACAAATGAATTGGAAATAGGAGCTGTACATGTGCTAATTTCCAGAGATGAAGTTGGCATTCATTACAGTAATGAGCACTGCATAAAGCATATAATCAACTTTCCCTGCAGATGTCAGGAGGAATCCAGAGGCAGGGAGGAGACACATACACTTTCCACAAACACCATAAACTTCCAGCCCCAAAAAACACAAAGCAAGAGGCAGTTCTTTTTCTCCCTACCAGTCCTCAGGGGTATTTGAGTGTATCTATGAAGTTCTTGAACTAATGAGCTTAGACAGGCTTTCAACCATGGGATAAATATTACAACAAGTGCTGTAAATATTTTCATAGTGGAAATACAACTGTTTCACTTTCTTCCCAGAAGCAGCAAAAGCTACAAACGTGATTACATTGAGTTGGTAACTGAGGATAACTAATTAAATCCTTTTGTGTAGAGGAAGATGTTTCTGTTACATCTTGATAGAAATTAAAAGCAAGTAATTGAAGGAAAAGGTCACAGTTTAATAAATCATCATCTGAAATAAAGTAAAAATACCAGAAAACACCATCCCCATGCTTTGTGAAATCAAAGCAAGGTGGGCAACAGTGAAATGGTACCTGTTATGTGAAATGAAACACAAACATCTCCTGAAGGGATGAAAGAAGGTGAGTGGGGGTTTGCTGGATTTCATGCCCACGTGCAGCAGCAAGAAGAACACATCAGTGGATGCCCCAATGTTATTATGAGTAAGTGTTCCCCAGGCACGCAGACTGGGAGCAGTTCTTACCTTCTGGCAGCCTGGGGTTGGCGTGGATGGAGTTGGGGTCCCCGTCCTCCTCGGGGTGGTACCGATACAGCGTCTGGGACTGCTTTGGGGAGGACTGGCTGCGGTCTTCCTGGAGAGCAACAGGAGGGGAGGTCGTTGCACTGAACTTCACCTTGGGGAAATCATTTCCCTCGAGGGTTTCATGGGAAGACTTTGCCCAGCTCGGCTCTGTTAAATTCCCCTCTGTCAAGCCCTGGTACATGCTGTTTGCTGGCTCTTCTTTCCTGACGTGCTTTTTCATTTTAGAGTGGGGGGCTCTTTCTTGCTCACGCCTCTCTTTGTTCCCTTGCTTCCCCTTTGGTCTCCTCTCCAGCTCCTCCGGGTGCTGGGGGGTCTCAGTGGTGGCCGTCGTGTGCTCCACAGGAGCTCTGGTGGTTTCTGGTGCCTCCCTGTGCGTGCCTTGCCGGAGGGAGGCCGCGGTGGTGCGGGGCACCCTGCGCCTCTCGCCCCTCTCGGTGGCACCGCGCACCTCGGCGGGGCCCTGGGGCACGGCGGGGCTGGGGGGCACCGTCCCCTCGGGGGGAGGACGGGCCGGGGCCGGCACCGACGGGGCCACGCTGGCTGCCGGGTAGTCATAGTCCTCCCCCTGCTCCTGGCTGTCCTGCTCCAGGTGGGATGAGTAACTCCGGTACTTTTTGGGAGACTCCAGCTGGGTGTTGTCCCCCTCGGCCGCCTCCTGGTCGTAGCTGTAGGGATCGTCGTAGTGCCTCTCGGGCTCCCCGTCCTCGGCGTCCCCGGGGCTGGCCGTGTTGAGCGCGAGGGCGTCGCAGTCGGGCAGCCGGTAGCACATGAGCTCCCCGCCGGCGTTGGGGCAGTGGCACACCTTGCAGGGGGGCATGTGGAAGGTGTGCCCCGCCACGTACTTCTGCCCCTCGTGCAGGCAGCCGATCCTGCCGCACTGCGGGCACCCGTCCGCGGGCACCACGGCGTCGATGCAGTTGGGGGGCAGCTCCGGGCACAGCATGAACTGGCAGCTGATCTTGCCGCCGCCCTTGGGGCACGAGCACTCGGTGCTGCCGAAGTCCACGAAGTAGGACTGTCCCTCGGGCACCCTGCCGTTGGTGAAGCCCACGTTGAGGCAGTCGTAGTACTGGTAGCCCTCGCAGGTGCAGCCGTGCTGCAGGCACGTGGCGCAGCACCCGCCGGGCTCCAGCACCTCCTCGATGCAGTTCTCCAGGGCCGGGCACTCGGCGCCCGTGCAGTCCCGCTGGGCCCGGGCACTGCCCGCGCACAGCAGCACCAGCAGCGCGGCTCTCCAGCAGCTCGGCCGCCCAGCCATGGCCTCCTCCCCAGCGCAGCCCCAGTCCAAAGGCGCACGTTTAGCGCTGGCTCTCTTCCTGCAGGGCTGGAGGTTCAGCTCCGAATCCGCAGCGGTTTCCTGAGTTACCTTTTCTCATGGATCCTGGAGTTATGAAAGAAAACTCTGTTAAAGACTATACTCGGCACATATCCTGCTAAACATTAGAGGTCTTTAAAACTTGGGACGAAATCCAACATCTGGAAACCGAAGGACAAAATTAATCTTAATGTCTTCCAAGCATTGTAGGCACTAAGTTTGGAGTTCCATGGTTCCCCCACCCCTATTTTGAAAAAGAAAGGAAGAAAAAACAGTTGTGACTGTTCTGTTTTGAATCTGTTAACAAAATGTATATATTTTTCAATAAAAAGAAGGCCTTTATACTTCAGTGCCTCTTTGGTAATCTTCCTAGCTAAAAGGATTTTTTTGGCAGAGAATAAGTAAATACACAGTTCTTCCTCTGCAGATACATGCTTGAGATAATTATTCTTTATGTTTTAATTACAAATACCCAAATCTTAAGGAATTTTTATAGACAAAACTTGGCCCTGGGACGTGAGAATTTGTCTGTACACATGTTAATACAAAATAAGGACTTTTTTCTGCCTCCTTCCCCCACTGAGCAATCTTTTGCACGTCAGTCTCCAGCATTAACAGTTATTTCTTTGCTCCAGCAGTGCTAAAATAGAACTTCTTTGTGTATTGTGGTTACTTTGTGGTTACACATCATATTAGCTATCCTGTAATACATGTTAGGGGCCGGATTCTCTGCTCACAGAGGTTGGCACAGCTCCACAGCAGGACTGTGGTGCACAGAGGGATCGACTCCGACTTCACTGGAGGACAGTGACACCAACTGAGGATCTGCCACCACTGGCAACCACTTCTTTTAGTATTGACAACACCAGCAGTACTTTATAGTGAACTATGGACAGAATACATACATATATATATTTTTATATATATAAATTGGCATAATATCACTTTATTAAAAGGCCTTGAAGAAAATGGTTTGGTTTTTAATTACTAAACCCTTTGACCTTAGAAAAGTTTAAGAGTGAATCAGCTGTTGTCCTTTACATCAAAATTATGCTCAAAAAGCTACACAATTAACATGGAAAACCACTTACAACAACAACAAAAAATTGCCTATAGAATTTTATAGGACTAGTGATCTGATTGTTTTTCCAGAACCCCTCCCATCATCAAAAGAATAATGACCCTAAAATATTTATCTGGGGGGTAAAATACAGTCACATCCCCAAGAACAATAAACCACACATGCAACAGGAATGCTGCCAGAAAATCCATTCAGAAAGATTACTTTGCCCATTCAAAGTGGGCTTCCAACCAGTCTGCTCCATCCCTGCTGGCATGTGGCCAGGCCATGGGAAAAGCGTGCCTGTTCTGATAAGATATGGACAAACTGTGCTAAGAATTTCCACAGTTCTGCCCTGGAATTTCAATTACTTCACTACGTTGCACAGAGATATAATTCTTACAAATGTAGGCTTCCTATTCCTAATTTCAGTATATTTGCTGAATGTGCTAAAGGATAGTGATTGAAGGAAAAATAAAATTGTCAAAAAATACAATAATGGCTTGCAAGAGTCTCACTGTTTCAAAACTGTTCTCAAAATGGGGCTGTTTCTTATGAAGGAGAATTTTCAATAAGTGGTGCTGAAATTAATTCTTCAGAACCCAGCCTGGGAATTAATAATTTATCCTACTTTCAGCAGCTTTTCCAGGTAAGCCAAATTTGTAATTGTTACATCACTTGAGCTGGGAAACAGTAAATAGAAGGACAAATACAGATAACTTCTGTGCTTCACAGCAGGATTTTGTCATCCCCTCCCACTGGTACCTCCTGGCTTTAGTGCTGCAGCACATATATGTCCCTTGGTCAAACTCCACGGTGGGAGCAGCTGAGCTCAGCTCTCCCCTGGCCCATATTCCCTCTCCCACAGCAGGACTCCCAGGATTAGAGAG
Organism: Manacus candei; assembly: GCF_025592945.1. Classification (NCBI taxonomy): domain Eukaryota; kingdom Metazoa; phylum Chordata; class Aves; order Passeriformes; family Pipridae; genus Manacus; species Manacus candei. Next base: position 3,248,591 of record NW_026138084.1, read on the forward strand.
CCCCAGCATCCTGTTTTGGTGTCCCAGCCCCAGGTTTGGCCCCTCTGTGTGTGCACAAAGGCAGGGCACGTGTGAAGGGTGAGCTTGTGTCATCACCCCCTTCAGCCCAGTCAGCTCCTGCAAGGCAGGGGGACCATCAGGACACCGCTGGGAGCTGTGCTTGTCTGCCCTGCTTGGACATTCGGATTTCCCAAAACTCCTCAGGCATAAACCTGAATTCCTGACAAGAAACCCCAGTGATCCCCTGTGCAGGAGGCCAGTCAGAACTCACCTGTAGCACGTTCAGGGGCAGCTGAGGGTTTACCCAGGGGCAGTCCTGCCTTTGGGAAAGGAGCTGTTCCACTGCCCTCCCCTGGACAGTCACCTCCTGCCCCCCTCCCGCACCCCCCTTTCTGTCCAAGGGTTTGTTTGCTTGTCCAGGTCACCTCCAGCTCTTTCCTCTGTTCCCGTCCTTGCTCCCTTCCCTCTCGCCCACAGAGAGGCCCGGAGAGCTCTTGGCAAGTCCTGTCCCTGCTCCCACCTCTCACACTTTCTGCTCAGTGCCCTGTTCAGTTCCTCTGTACCCTTTGTCTTCCCACCATTTCCACATCCCTCAGCTTCTGGGTTTTCAAGCTAAACTGATAAGGCTGAAATCCTTACAAACCCTTTCTCTGTCAACACCACAACCTTCCCTACCCTCAGGCTCACTTCCCTTCATCAGAGGCTCCTTGTTTCTGGTGTAATGACTCCAACAAAAGCACCTCTTTTTATTCCTGTAAACCACTGCTGTTTACCCTGTGCTTTCTCCATCTGTTCCCCACACCCATCACTCCCCCCAGTGCACAAACTTGCATATCAAAGAAACAGCCTCTACTTTAGGCACAGAGAAAAGCAGCTTTGAGTGAAGAGCACAGACAGGACTGCTGAGCCTCACTGAGACAACCCATCCCTCCAAACGGGGGTGTGCTCCTGCCAGCCCGTGCAGCCCATGTGCCTCTGCATCCACACCCTTCCCTAGCGTTGGGATGACTCTGGAGACAGCAGCTCTTTACTTGGTAATGGCATCAAAAGCTGGAGCTGTAAATAAAGGTGTCTAAACCTTTAAATAAAAATACGCTGTCCCTGAAGGATAGGGGAGTTTAATGCAGCAGATGTTAGTGCAATAATTTGCTTCTATTAACGATTTTAATACTTCCCTTAATGTCCTTTTACACAACTAGGCTGATACACAAGGACTTCACTTCAATGAGAATTGGGTCTTCCTGCTCTCACCAGTGTCCTTCACCCACTCTGACCAATGTCACTGCCTTTTGCTGCTCCACTGAGGGAGATGCCACAACAAATTAAGCCCCCCACACCTAAAATAAAGGTCTTTCAAAGGCTCTGTTGAAAGCTTTACAGAGCTTTACAGCAAGGTAACCCAAATGCCACCCACACCAGCCCTCATGCACTGTTTCATGACCCAGAAGGCTCCCACTGATGTCCTTTGTGGAGTTTGCTAACCTGTATATCCTCCTCTCCCTTGGTTCAATATCTAATCTTCTTGGCTTTTACTGGGTTTAACTGGGCTGCTATTAAAGCAGTTGTTGCCATTCCTGTGCACACAGTGTGTCCTGAGCAAGGGAGGGATTAAGCAATGGATTAAGACTGAGTCCCTCAAAGCCTACAGAAGCAAACCTGTGAGGTAAACCAGCAGCAGAGGATGGTCAGACCACTATAGTTCCTTAGACCTTGAGTCCTTCTTTAAAAATTATTCCCAGGAAATGCAAAGACACCTTATGGAAAACCTGCTTAAAAAAGTAAGAGTCCAAATGAGCATGAACTCCAGGCACATATCTTCCTGGAAAAGGAAAGGAGAATGCTTCACTTTGCAGACTAAACCAGTATCTGTGTCATGGGACATCCAAGGCTCAACAGCAGCAGCCATCAAAATTATAACTAGTCCTGGCTGAAAAACATCATATTCCTGTCTCCTGGCAGGGGAAGAAAACAAGATTTCAAGATGCTTTTTTCAATTCAATTTGGAGCCAAAAAGTTATAAATTCTGACATTTTTGCAAAACAATATACTCTGAGTGATTTACTTCAATCAAAGCCATAACATAAAACTAAAAGGAAGAATGTTGACTTGATTAAAACTGTTCAGTCACATTACTCAAAAATGTTGATGAAACCAGCGTGTTCCCACAGAAGATCTAGACATTTTAAATGTGCAACTTCTTTAAATTAAGTCTTTTATTGGGAGATTCTTTTTCCAGATGGTTTCATTTCAGTGCTGAACCAGAAAGCTTATTCTAGGTAGGCAGAGGTGACAGGAGGCACTTTCCTTCAAAGACTTCACACAGACACCACCTTTCTGTGAAGGTTGCCCCAGAGACGTGCAGGAGGTGTGCACATGTGGAAGAGATACTTCAGCAGCAACAGCACTCTGTCAAATGTTCCCTGAACAAAAAGAGGCAGCCATTTATAAACAAAAAGCAATAAAGAGAATGAATTCAGAGCACTGTAGAGGACAACATCTGCATGAGAGTCCAGTGACTTCCAGCCTTGAAGATGTACCTGCAGTCGTACCACAACAGGTTTAGATAGAACACCACTTTTCTCTATCCTGCCTCTCAATCCCCCGCTAAATTGCCATTTCTGAGGTTAGCAATAACAGAAATGCTGCTTTGATACATATCTTCTACTTTTGAAGAAGGAGCAGGGCCAGATGGCGGCCTGATGTGAGAGCAGAAGGTGTCAGAGCCCTCCTGTGCAGGCACTGGGAGCACAGTCCCTGCTGGGTGTAACTGGGGGCAGCCACTGAGCTCGGCCAGGAACCTCCACCCAAGTTCCCTGCACACTAAGAAAGAAGCTGTGGGAAAGCCAGTGCAGCAGGGAGTGGACAAAGCAAGCTCATCGACCCACAGAGATGCTCTGAACAGTCCTCCTGGTCTCCCAGTGCCACCCAGTCCAAACTGGCTCTCCAGGCACAGGCTGTACATGACCAGGGAGCACACACAGCCCTGCTCTGTGATGGTCAGTGTTTTGGTGATGCTGAATCTCTTCTCACAGTGGTGAAGCACTGCAGAAAGCAGAAGCACATGTGCACACCCACCCCGAGGAGCAAGGAGAATGTATTTCCCCAGTTCCCTGCATTTTCACACCTCTCCCAGCCAGAGCTCTGAGGCTGCTGCAGCTGCCAGCAGCTCTTCCGTGGCTGCACTCACAGCTCAGACTGAGGGAGGAAGAAGGGAGGGGATGGAAGGAAATAACAATTTAAAACAATCCCTCTTAAATGCAAGAGAAAATGGAAATTTGTGAGAGATCTTTCATGTATGAAAAACAGAAAAAACCCCTAAGCCCAGTAACTCCTGAGTGGGCTGTGCCAACCCATGGATTAGATCTTCCTTTCACACCCTCTCAATCCGGAAACTTGTGATCTCACCAGGCTGGAAGGGATTGCTGCTGGAAGGGATTGCTGTGGCTGCTCCAGGCCCTCTCCTCACAAGGGGAACTGCAGGGCTATTCACTGATGAATGAAAAGGGGAGAAGGGTTTCCTTCACTGCTCTTATGCAACATTCAGTGCCCAGACCTCCTCATCTCTGCCTGCTAATTAATGGAATTTGAGCCAAGGTCAATCCAGCCTTCTCATTTGGAGCACCTGCACTGGCAGAAAGAGCAGAGGGGTGGGATAAACCCCCATGTAAATCCAAATTCAGCGAGCTGCTTTTCCTTACCAAAAGCAAAGCACGAGATGCTTAGTCACTCTGGAGTTGTCAGCACTCCAGTTCTTGGCAAAACCAGCCCGTGTTCAGCAGTCATGGCTTTTGCAGGCAGTTTCCCTCAGCTTTATTCTCAATAAGAAATCAGTTACCATTACCCCCCTTGTCATGGAAAAGCTTTAAAAAATGGACATTTGGGAGTCCAGAGGATTATTGCTTAATTCAATAGCAAGCTCAAGAGTGGGACAAACAAGAAGCAAGCAGGATGGGTTCAAAACTCACACTGTCTCCCAAAGTTGCTCAGATAAGACCTCCCTTCCCAGCAGAAGTGCCCCAGAGCCTTCCAGGACATTCCCCACCTCAAATCCAAACAGGAACCTGCCACGCTGCAGGAATGAAAAAGCATCCCCCGAGGTATTTCAGCTGGAGTAGCCAAGCATTAGCAAGAGTGACCAGGCAGCTCTGGGATGTGTCCTTCCAGAATGTGCAGCTTTTGAAGGCGTTTTGGAAGTCCTGGAGAGTGAAGGCAGCCTTTTTCCAAGGGAATGACAGGGCAGAGATGAGGAGGGCAGAATCATGGCTTGGGTGTATTGTGTCAGTGCTCCCCCTCACCAAAGTAACAGGGCAGGTACTTGGCTCACTGAGGGGCACAGTGGTGTGTCATGGGATCTGCAGCAGCTCCAGAGTGGCTCAGGGGGAGTGTGGCAGAGGAAGGACTCACATGGGGAAGGAGGCAGAGCCGTCCCACCCCGAGCCCGGGGCTGGTCCCTGTCCCAGCTCTGACACGCTGGCACTGAGAGCTCAGCACGGGGCCGTGCAGGGCCAGAGCAGCTGAGAGTGCCAAGGGCTCTGCCACGGAGTCCCTGACAAACCAACCACGTTTGGATCCTCTGGCTGATGCACAAGAGGCTCAGCATATCCTGGAAGCTGGGCCAGGGTCGCAGCTCTGCTGCAGAAGGAGCCAAACGCTTACTTCTGAGTGAAAATAAATGTGTTTGTTATTGATACACTTTTTTTCCTTCTTCTTAAATCGCCAAGTTTCAGGTGACTATATATACTCCTCAGAAACACAATCAAATAATCCAGCTATTTCCACGCCAGCCAAAGAAATCTGGGAAAAGATTAAAGCAAACTCGGCAACAGCCACTCGAAAACGTTTCCCAAGGCGCAGCCAACAAAAACTTGTCAAAGCTCATAAGTTATGAACTAATTTGCACAGAGAGAGCTCTTTTGGCAGCAGGCAGGTCCCTGAGCTCCACAGCACCGCACACACGTGGAGGCATTCCCTGCCATGGGGCAGCACAGCCCCGAGCCCTGCCCTGCCCCAGGGGCCAGCACCAGCTCGGTGCCTGGGCTGTGCTGAGCACTGTCAGCACTGCAGGCTGCTCGCAGGAGGGAGGGAAAGAATTTGTTCTCATTTACTTAAAGAGCTGCGCTCCTCTCCTCCTGCTCAGGGAGAAAAATTCCTAGTTTCCATGATGTTCCCCCATTATTTAGACACTTTTTGGTGGGAAACTCAAGCAGAACACATCCCTGTACAATCTCACAACTGTGCTCCTCGAATGCATCATTTCAAGGTCCTGGGTTATATTTCTTAACCTGCTTGCTTGCTTGCTTTTCCTGATTTTCCTCCAGGATGCTCCAGCCCCCTGTCCCTTCCCACTGTTTCACAGAGCTCACATTTGCAGGGCTGCTGCTGCCTCTCACCAAGGAAAAAACCTGCTGCAACCTCAAGGGCAGTGGCACACAAAACCCAAGCATGTCATTCCCACTCCCCTTGTGACCCCCTCTCCCCAGTTCTTGTTTCCTCAGTGTGAAACAATTAAGATGCAGTTTTATAACTTAAAACTCTCTGTAAGCAACAGATTTAAGTTTTGGGGTTTTTTGTTTCTTTCATAATAGTCTTCTCTTATGCACTTTGAACCCCACTGCCCTAAGCAGTGACAGTAATACAGATCTTTTGTTGGGAAACGTGTTGGTTGGAACATCTGGGCACTACCTACCTGTTTCAGGCAGCTCTTTTGGAACAGTTGAAACTGAAAATCCCCCCACCCCCACTCTAAAATCCAAATGAGGCAAAAGAAAGCCTACCATTTCAGTGACAGCTTAGCAATGGCCTTTCCTGCCCTGTGCGCTGCCATGTGCCAATTTGGAAATAATTAACAACAGTTTTCATTCAGGGAAGGCTGAAAGGAACTGCAACCCATTTTTCCATCAAGTACCTGTGAGGCAGAACTGCTCCCAGCCAGAGGAGCAGCAGCTCCTCCATGGCCTGAACCTCAGCCTCAGAACTGAAGAGCTGGATTTGAGACTCTCCAGAGTAACTCACAGGGGTTTGCTCCAGCCTGCCAATTAATTCCAAATGAGCATCAAAACATCAATGCAGTAAGTTTGCAGTAAATAATTTTTCAGTAAATGTGTCCTGACTCTGTCATTATCATGATTAATGGTGAAACTCTGCCTGCTGATGTGGAGACAATAACAGGAGCAGTGCAGAGAGCATTTGATCATACCCTGATAATTTGGTTCACGGTTTCTCCTCGACAGAGCTCTGCCAATGCATCTCCTTTGATCCACAACACATGCAGTTGCTGCCTACAACCAAGATTTCCCTAGGAAGAAACTGTGAATCTTGACACAAGGCACAATGGTTTTTCACAATGTCGTGAAGTCCCCAGAAGGGCCCAAGATCAAACTCTTCCTTCCTGACTCAACAGGATCCAAATCTGTCCCTGAAGAGAGTAAACGTGCTCTCAGCAACCAACTGTAGCAACAAACCAACTCCTTTCATTAGCTGTGCACTGCTCCACAGCTGAGAAAATACATCCTCCTCTCCCAGCTGCACAACCTACCTGGGACTCGTGTGACAGCAGGTGAACTTTGCACACCCACGGTCCTGCCTGTGCTCTGGCTCTTAAATAAGTAACCCTCAGACAGTACACAAGGCCATCCCTTTGTTCCATACAGAGAGGGCATTCTCTGCCCTGTTCTTCAGGAGAAAGGCTAGGGGAAAAACTGGAGAGGGAAGACCCCTTAGCTCAAATTTATCCATCCCTTGTGATTCCTTTCAGGTTTTGGAGGCATCAGTGCTGTCACTTCCACCTCCACCTCACACATCAAGGGAATATCTGTCTTGAGCCACTGGGATTGCATTTGCTTCATTATGTTAAGTGCTCTCAGAATTTGCAATTTATAAAGTTTTTAGCCCTTTGTGTAGCCCTGAGCACATTGTCACTGCTGGAATAATCCCAGTTCTGTCCTTGGCAGTGCTCCTGAGAGTTTGCTGGGCTCTAATCTGGACAGAGAGTCTTCCTGTTGAAGGAAGGGACATGACTGACACTATTTGTACCTACAAGGCTTATCTGAAGCAAGCCTGAACCAAAGTCTTTGGGTTTCCCTGCAGGACAGGTTGCATAGGACCTCTCCTGGCAGAGCCAGGCTGTGCCTGAAGCTGCACCCAGGATCCACAGCTGTGGATGCATCTCCCACCAAAAAGTGCCACTGGTGTCACCTCCTTTACTTTGCCACTTCTCAGCCTCACTTCTTGATTCCTCAGTCCTGTGGTTTTCTACAAGCCATGAAGGAGACAGGATTCAGAAATCAACACCTCAAAGACAGGCTGCGTTAAGGATCCAGCCTTGTAACTCTGCATTGAAAAACATTCAGTTAATTAATCCAGTTTAGTATCTGGCCACATATTCTTTGTTCTGAAGAAAAGGAACTTGGATTTATTTCAGCACTCACACACACCCCCTCTCTCCATCCATGGCCTCCATGGACTGCAGACAAGAGCATATCTATAGTAAATGTAATGGATGTACCATGATATTGGATGGTACAATATATTCCCAATTATAAATTAATAAAGTCCGGAAAAAGCATTAGTGATCATTCCTCGGGAACAGTTTCCTCTCATATGGTGACAAAAGAAAGCCCCTATTAGAGTTGTTATATATACCAATTAAATTCTTTAGCTAAAGCAAAAAATTATTATTTTAATGGAGGAAAAAGTAGAACATTTGGTTAAAATGTTCTCATAGAAATGTTAATTACCACAGGCATTAAACAAATGGAAATCAGAGCCTACCATTTGTTGAACACTTTGAAAAGTTTTAATGCAAAAACTGTGCTGGAAAGAAACCTTCAATTTTTCCTCATGAATGAAAGCAAATCCCCGTAAATGAAGCTGCATCTATCATGCTGCTAATCAGTCAGCAAATGCAATCCATCAATCCAAAGTGTCCCTGCACAAACTTTCCATAAGAGATAATGGAATTAATTTGGTTTGTTGGATACCAAACTGTGGAAAGATGCTATTCCACCTCGGAGCCCATCACTCAGAGACAACAATGCTGCCAGATGTAGCTCATGGAAGTTACACCACACTACCTCCCATCTCCCACCCTGGGTTCATCCTTCACTCATCCTCAAAGGCTGTGGAGAATTGCCTGAAAGTTCAGAGTTGTGTGACTCTCACTTTTGGAATATAAACTACCCTGTGCCTCACTGGCTGGGCACGAGGCTGAGGAGGGTTTTGCTCCTCAGTGTCCTGTGAGCCCTTGAGGTGATGGGATGAGCAGGATGAGGTCCAGGCACCCAACACACACTGCTGGGACCTTTTACATCTGCTGGAACTGCACTGCACAGAATGTGCTGAGCTGGAAGGGACCCACAAGGATCATCCAGTCCAACCCTGGCCCTGCACAGGCCCATCCCCAAGAGTCACCCCCTGTGCCCCAGAGGATCAGCCAAACCCTCCTGGAGCTCTGGCAGCCTTGGGGCTGTGCCCACTGCCCTGGGGAGCCTGGGCAGTGCCCAACCAGCCTCTGGGGGAAGAACCTTTGCCTGAGATCCAACCTGAGCCTCCCCTGACACAGCTCCAGCCATTCCCTGGCTGCTGTCCCTGGTCCCCCCAGAGCAGAGCTCAGTCCCTGCCCCTCCTCTGCCCCTGCCCAGGCAGTTGGAACTGCACTGAGGTCTCCCCTCAGTCTCCTCTGCTCCAGTTGAACACCCCAAGTGCCCTCAGTGTCCTCACACGGCTTCAAATCAAGGCCCTTCTCTTGATGGTGTTGAGCTCCTGCAGACTCAGCATCTGCCAGAGAGGTTTGGATGGGCAGTGCTGTGAGCCCCATTTATCCTCCAAGAGATGCCAAGGCAAGGAATGCCAGCTCATTTGCTGAAGTCTGGAATCTAGAGAAGTGTGGCAGGGGAGGCATCACACTGGTTGTCTTGTTCACTTCTTCAGTGATAAGACCTGCCTGTTCTCTTCCAGGCAGCAGATTTATTTATAACCAAGCTGAAAGAGATTTGAAAGTATTTAGGGGTCGTCATAAAATGAAAGGAGTGCTTGCTATCGTGAAACTCATAAAAGCAAAGTTATGTAAAGGAGAAAAGTATTAATTCTTGCTGAAGGATTCAAAATAAACACACACAAAAACATAAATACACATATTTCTTGCACTCCCCTGGCATCCTTTTGCTCTCTAAGGAAGGTACACAACTCCTTTGCCTGCAGCACATGTGGAATCCTGGATCTTGACCTTTGATTTAGGCCAGATCCAAGTTGTCCAAGGTGTAACCTTGACTTGGAGGAAAACTTCCTGGAGATCAGAGCACTGTTTTTTTTCTGTATCTGCAGAGAACCCCCAGCTGACATACCCAGTGATAGTTTGCTGAGTGTCCAAATACACTGTGACACCTGCCCTCGGATGCATGGGTGCAGTTCTCATGTTCCTAATGATTTGTGGTTCTGTATCATATTTAATCTACAAACCAGAGTGATATTAGAAAAGCAAGTCTTGTTTACTTTGTAAATTATCCACTACATTTTCTATTTCCACAGGAAGCCAGTATGATCTGCTGGGTAAATACACAACCCATACTCCTGAATATTTTAAGATCATTAACTAATGCAATAACTTGGCACTACAGGCAGAACATTTGATATTAGACATCTCAGCAATGCAGAAACACTGATACTGCATTGACAAAAAAAGCTGATTGAATATTTTTATATTATCTTATACAGGTACATATGATTTAAAGAACAAGAATAGTTCTTTTCCTTTCACAACATCTTGGTTTCATTGAACACCAACAAAACTGTAAATTCAGTCTGATTTTCATCACAATGAACAATATTCCACTAAAGTGGTGTTGATGAGTGCACACAAATTGTTTGGTCTTGGCACATTAAAATACATATATATTTTTTGGACAATGGTCTTCTGAAAGGGAAGGAAGTTATTCAATTTTCCAGCTGAGGAAATTCTACAATTAATGCAAGGGGAAAGAATAATTAACACAATGGGAGAAGAAGGAGCTGGTTGTCCCTCCTTCCACATTAGTTATGCACAGTCCAGCACATGACCAGGAAGGAAAATTAAGATGGAAGAGTTACTGATATGAAAAAAATGAAATCAAGTTTCCCAGAATCACAGAACACTCGGTATTTAAAACAGGAAAAGAGAAAAAAAAAACCAAACCAAACCAAACACCAAGGAAAGTAAGGGAAGTGCACTGGGAGGTTTTCCAGCTTTGCAGTGCTCTCTCAAATCCCCTGTCAGGGCTCCCCCAGCGCGAAGGTGCAGCCGCCCGGCAAAGAGGCACCTGCAGGGAGCCTTCCTGTGGCACGACCCCACCTCACCCCGGGGGGGCTGAAAGGCTCTGGCAGCCCAGTCAGACGTGCACACCCAGCCCTCTGACTCGGGAGCCCGGGACAGGCAGGACTTGCACTGCACTGCCCCGAGCGTGAAGTACATCAGCTCTGCAGAATCACTGCTGAAGGCAGCGGCCGATCCGGTGATCTTGGGTGTTCAAAGTCCAAAGAGCAGGAACAGAACAAAGAGAACCAGGGGTTTCAGCTCTCAGAAGATCACAGGGGCAGAATAGGTTCAGTTTTCCAGAAGTCACCTCACTGATGAGGTTTACTCTAGAGTCAGTGGAAGGGTGGGTGAAACTTCAGAGGGCAACACTATCACCAATAACCTGTTTGGGATGGATGGATGGATGGAGGGATGGAGGGATGGAGGGATGGAGGGATGGACTGTGCCCTAGATATGAGCTTGTCTTTATCACAGAATCCCAGAATGATCTGGGTTGGAAGGGACCTTAAAGCTCCCCCCGTTCCACCCCCTGCCATGGGCAGGGACACCTTCCACTAGCCCAGGTTGCTCCAAGCCCCATCCAGCCTGGCCTGGGACACTTCCAGGGATGGGGAGTCCACAACTATGTACCATAGAGGGATCTTACATGAATAGTTGCCTTATTTTCAGGTAGATAGAGGTGAAGAGCCTGTGATTTTTCAGTTTGCAAAGGAGAACTCTACGGGGAACACGAACAACATTTATAGAATTGTAAGGAACACAGATAAACTGAAGGGGATATTCCTTCACCAAATGTGCACCACAACAGGGCAGAGGCCAGGTAGGAGAAATCAGTCATTCCCATGAAGGTCAACTGGAAGAATCCCGGAATTCCAAGTCTGGCCTCCCAAGATTTCCCATTTGGGATGTTTAACCAAAATAAGTGTTCACCTTTAAAATAATATTAAGCAGTATCTTCCCACATTACCTACCACCTCAGCCCACAGGCACTGCTTTTCCTTCAGTAGAAGATTTCGAGTTGTTTGACTTTATCTTTACTTTACACAAATGCTGTTCCTTTCTTACAGATGGATATGATCTGCTGAAGACCTGGAACGTTTTATCCCACAGCAAAACTCATTCAAAAGTACCATCTGTTCCTCCTGCAGGGGCACAGTAATGCCAGAAACTGTTTAACATTCCATAAATTAAGACCATATAATGGATAGCTCATTGTTAAAGTGAAGCGAGGAATCGTTTGGAACCTGATGACAGACATTTTGCTGGGTTTTTTCCTTAAAAATAGTATCCAATGTATTATTTTTGGTTTGCTTCAAGAACTTCCCATTCAACATTAAACAGCAAAGGTGGGTCACAACGTAACCTCAACAACTGCCTTTATCCCCACTTTCAGCAGGATCCTTTCTAATAACTTCAGGAGGAGGCTTGGAGTGGACCAGGGGTTATAACAAATTCACTGCAACACCAAATTCTGTTCTCCTTTCCCCTGCTGTGTGTCTGTTGTATCTGCAGGATACACTTCCCAAGAGAACAGAATCCAATCTTCAAGTTTAAGAGCCATTAAAATATGTCTTATTTTATAGATGTTACACTTATTACACTCACACACAGCTCCCTACTCTGCCTTTAACTTACTGGTCAGAAACCTCAATGAACTGCTTTTGCTATTCCTTTCTACCCAAATGCCAAGATATTTAATCAATAAAAAGGCTGGACATAAAGTCCTGCTATGAGTTTGTGTCATCTGAGTCAACATTAAAACAGCCTTCATTTGCCATTCAATCAGAAACCACAGAATAAAGAGGGGAAAAAAGTCTACAGAAAAAAAACCTCACAACCACACACACAAAAAAAACCCCAACCAAAAAACCCCACATACAAAAGAAATCAATAGTGCTTAATTGGAAAAAAATGGCATTCTAAAATCCTCCACCCAGGAGTGGGATGCAAGTGGCTCTGTACCTGGTTCTTGGGGCTTCCTGGGGACAGGCAATCCCTGGACATGCAGCTCTTGTGTGAGCTGAGCTCCAGCTCCTCCGAGCAGGGAACCACCACAGACCAGCCTGGCCAGACCCCTCAGTGCCACAGATCAGCACATGGCACTGGCACACTCCAAGTGATAGGAGAGATCGTCTGAAAATTCACTTATTTCAGCCCATAAACTCATCATTTAACACCATGTAAGTGTGTATAATTATTACCATCTCTTTGTGAAGCTCCCACACTGCTATAATAAAATCCACAGAAGAAAAGCACTTTTAGCCCACCCATTCCTAATCCCAGAGACAATGCCTATATTTTTCCATCACATCAGATCCTGGACGGTGGGGGAAGGGCAGGAGTGGCGAGGAGAGGGGGAAATGCAACTTGAGAAGTGGTAAGTGTGTCAAAATCTAAATTACTTGGAGATATTTTGCAGCACAATCCTCCTTTATGCCTGTGCAGCTCGGTTCATATGGCTCACATTCAGCCTGTCACAGTGAATCATTGCTACTCCTTGACTTACATTAACAAAAACAAACCCAACTTTCGCTCCAGCCCGTGAGGTAAAACCCTCTCCGAATTCCCAGTCAAAAGGCCAGAAGCAGCATTAAAAATAATTGGTTTTGTAAGAAGCTTGCTTTGAGGAGAAGGCAAAAAATATAAAAAAAATAAAAAAGCCCGTGAAGATCTGACTAATAGCACAAACATGTGTTGCTTATGGAGTATTTTGCAAAAAAGCAAAAAGCTTTGTCCACAAGCGGAGTAGACCCAGCTTTAGCAGCCTTAACTAACAAAGCAAACCCTCCCCTCTCTACTTAAGTCTTTAAACGGTATCAAACCGAAGATCTTTAACAAGAGCTTTAGAGCCCGACGAACAGTTAGAAAGCAAAGCTGGAAAACGAAGTTTAAAACTCAAAGCGAAACCCAGCCAGATACAGTCTTTGCAACTAGCAGAATACAAGGCACAAAGCAAAGCCAAGCACTCAAACAAAGTTATTTTACGCTTCTCCCAGTAAATCTGCAACAAATGTCCAGTGAGGAAGGATTTCTGCTGACCTGTGGATGAGCAGCAATGCAGATGTGGTGAGTTCTCCTGTCACCTTTTGTTCCCAGCCATGTCAGCTGTGCTCTGCTCCAAGTGCTGCTCACACTCCCAAATCCCCTTTTCCAGCTCTATCTTAGGAACTGCCCAGATTTTGTAGTGTAATCTGAGCAGGGAAGTACCATGTGCCTATGATATGGTTAATTCACTTTTTACCCCCCGCAATGCCTAAGGAAGCTGCTTCACATTTCAAAGCCCAGCCTAGGGCTGCCTGACCCAGGTACAGCCCGGGCAGGGCTGGGGCTGCCTCTTGCACTCCAGGGGGCCCCCAAAACGGCTCCTTCCCACCTCCCAGGCCCTGGGATGGGGGATTTGGGGGGCTGCTGAGGCCCTTGTGTCCCTTCCCCGGTGCCCAGCGCTGAGGGGAGCAGAGCCCAGCACAGAAGGGGCCAGCCCTCCCTGCTGAGGGCACCACCATCCCCATGGCCAGCGCCAAGGATGCCACTGAGGGAGCTCTGGTGAGGCCCCTTGACACCCAGCAAAGCCCTGGGCATCTGGTCTGGGATCTTTGGCAATGCAGACATTACACAGGTTGGGCTGCAAGAGTCCCATCCATCCATTCCTCTCCAGTGTTGCCACCAGTTAAGTGAGAAGCACTCTCCATTTCTTCTGCTAACAGAAGACACCTTTCTACTACCAAAACAAACAAACAAAAAAAAACAACAGAAAACAAGCCTCTGAACTTGGTCAATTCGTTCTTCTTTTAATATCCTTCTACAATTATTGATCTCCTTCTGTTTGAATTTGCAATCACCATTGTGCTTAAGGATGACAACACTACACTTCAGAGGAGGAAATGCCTCTTGCTCCCAAATTCTGCACAGGGAAGAGTTAAACCAGTTGTGAAGCTGTCAAGCACACACACACACACACACACACACACCCACCCCAGAGAAGCTGCAGAGAAGGACAGTAGTGCTCAAATCCTGTCACCCAGCCACACCATGAGTTCCTAAACAGTGTGCACCAAACCCAGGGGATCCCAACCAGCACCAGCCTGGTGTAGGTGTTTCCTGAGCAACAAGGGTGAAGTGCAAACTGATCGTGGTTGGGCTATTCCCAACGTTCTTGAAAGCAAATTCCAAGTAATCCCAATGTCAACAATGTCAATGACCCAAGCACAGCCAGGGAGGCTGAGGGAGCCCCTCCTGGCAGCAAGAGGGGAGGTTTCTGTTACTCCCTCCACCAGCCCCAGGCAGATGGGGGGAGCAGCTATAGCTGCTTTGGAACAGCCAAGAAAGGGCCCCTAAAAGAGATTAAAGGGAAGAAACAGTCAGGGTCTTGGAAAAGGAAGGATGTAAGACACAAAGACGGCAGAAAATAGGAAAGCTTTGGGGGAACTTTAAGTCTTGGCCAGAAGGCGGCAAAGCAATTTCGTGTAAGGAACCTGCTTTTTAAATTCTTGGCCTTGTGTGTAACACCTATAAATCCCTTGTGTAGGATTTCTAACGATTACATTCTGCATCTGCCAAGTTTTCCTGTTTTCAAACTCTAGACTTCTATTCTAAAGCAAAGGTGAGAGTTGTATCTTCCCCGCTGCATAATTTACTAAACCCAGTTTTGCCTGAAATTAGCATGTGGGTAAGGTAAACCTTGAAATAATGCAATATATTGGACTATTTCAGAGAAAAATATATATTCTTCAAGCCTGAATTCAACATCTTAGCTCAGAAATTTGATCTTGACCAGTTATAATGACAATTGCTTAAAAAAAAATAGTAACAAAAAGGAAGTGAAGTGACCTCAGAGGTTAAGAATTGAGGCCAACAGCCGTCTCTCTTGCTGGCTGTGTTTATATCATGGAATTATGGAATGGTTTGGGTGGGAAGGGACTTTAAAGCCCATCCAGTCCCACAGGCAGGGACACCTTCCACTAGCCCAGGTTGCTCCAAGCCCCGTCCAACCTGGCCTTGGACACTTCCAAGGCTGGGACAGCCACAGCTTCTCTGGGCACCCTGTGCCAGGGCCTCACCATAAGGAATCCACAGCCTGTCCCTCTGCCAGGCACAGGCACCATCTCCACTGTGCTCCAGCAGTGCTCTGTGGTCCTCACCCCCCCACCAGGTGCCTCATCCTGATTTATGTGGGTGTCCCCATTATTTCTGTGCCCCCCAAGCCCTCCAGGTGATGCCAGGCTGGGGGGGCTGCAGGGCACAGCTCTCTGCAGGAAGCCAGATCTTCACTCTTTAGTTTCATTAGCCTGTAGAACATGCTATAATTTGCTGAAATGATGATTAATCAAATTTATTTTTCTCTAAGGCAGCTAATGAACAGCCAATTAAGTGTCTCAGTAATTCTGAAATAACAAAGGAATACTCTTGGAGTGACAACCAGCAGCTACTCAACAGCACAAGCGTGCCAGTGAAATCACAGAATATTCTGAGTTGGAAAGGACCCACAAGGATCTTCAAGTCCAGCTCTTCAGTGAGTGGCCCCTCCATGGGGGGGAGGAGGTGAGGAGGCCCAGGGGCCCCCGAGGTGCCACACAGCCAGGGCACAGGGACTGTGGGCAGGGGACAGCCCGTGGCACCCCCGCAGCCTGCGAGTTCAGCAGGGCACTGACTGTCTGCCTTGTGGTTCAGTGCATATCTTTTCCAGACTCCAAACAAATCTGTGAATCCTTCATTTTGATCACATAAATCAGGGTGAGATTGAGAGATATAAACACAACTTAGCACAGTACCCAAAAAGCAAGGAGTGACATTGTTAAAAGGATCCATAATCTTGTTTTTTGAAGTATTTCTTCAGTGGGAATTGTGTTGGACCAAAGAATGCAAAACTTAGAAGCTTCCAAGAGGGGGTCATGTGAAATTACTCTATTTCGAGATTTTTCCAGATCACTAATATTTTGATTCTGAATGTATTTGTAAGAACCTGCCAACAAACCATCAAAACAGAGAAGTTTTTGCAGTTTGTAACTGTCTTCCCTTTTTCCAGGTCTTAAAAAAAAGTGGTTTTGTAGAGACTTATGTCATTTCTGTAGAAAATTCTGCAATCCACAATGACATTGCATATTTTTTTCAAGTAAAAAAGCAAACCTCCCAATAAAGAACAAAGAACATCCTTTGTTTCAGACAAAGAATTTCAGGAGAAACCACAAAATGTTCAAGCAAAACATTAAACATTTGATTTTCCACCCATTCTGCCAACAGTCTAAGTTTTCCCATACTTCTAATATCAGTGTCAATAAGGAGGGGAGGGGAGGCAGGTCAGATGGATGACAAATCCTGTTAATGAAATGAAGATGAAAACAGGACCTTTGCAGAAAGCATTTTTCTTCTTTAACTTAGCTTTTCTTTATAATGAGGAAACGAGACATACTTAATTTACCCATCAGGAAAAAATGCCATTGAGAAACAAGCAGAAGTTGTTACCAGTGTTATTACACAAATCCTGGGCTCTGCTCCTGTGAACACCCAGCTCTGCACCCAGCCCAGTCACAAATGGGTGTTGTGTCCTCTGCTAAGGACCAAACACAGGTATATTACTGATGCCAGATGTTATTTAGGCTCTTTAAGTGAGTTTTAGGAAAGGGAACTCAAATGTCCATTTAAAACCAAATGGAAACACTTCCTTTCAAACACACCCAGTGGAGATTATTTGAAACACAGACATTTCACTGCCTGTTTTCATAGAATGGTCACAGAATGATTTGGGTTGGAAGGGACCTTAAAGATCATTTAGATCCAACTCCAGATCATCTAGTTCCAATTCCCAGTTAGTGGAATTTTTCCCAGTGCAAAGACATCCCACAGCTGTGGCAGCACATGGGACCTCAGCTGCATGTGCCCAGCACTGCACAAACACACAACAAAATGCTATTTACAGCCTCAGAGACAGCAGCCCCAAACTGCAGCAGTGTAACCAAGAATTAAATTCATGAGCTGTCTAGTCTAGAGAGATGCTTCATCTTCACGGCAAACATCATAAAGTGCTGATTTATTTTTTTCCCTCGTTACAGGAGGAGAGATTTTAGTAAATTTAAGTACACCCCAGTGAATTTCCTTTTTGATTACTGGCTCCTTAGTTCAGTCTGTTTAAATAGAGGAATAAAAGTGGTGCAGTCAAGTTAACCTGTTTGCCCAGACTGGAGAGACATTATTAAAATGTTCTTGCTCTCTTACACATCCTAAATATTCAGACACTTGCAGCACCCCAGGGTATAGTGTGCTATGTCAACACCTTGAGAAGAATGCAAACATCTTAATAAAAGCAAAGAGAGATTGCTTATCAGGCACTCTTGCTGTTAACATCTGCATTTTACAAAAGCCCATGAATTATTACAAACCCTTTCCACAGGACACATCCTCCTGGATAAGCAAGCAGCCATGGCAGGAACCAACCAGCAAGTCAGAAAGCAACTGCATTTTTGGTTTTGCTCTAAAGGCAAAATGTTTCAGAACATTCTCAGCTGCTCTCACTGAGCAGAGCCACTTCCACCACTTCCCAGTTCAGAACTGAGGGGTAATCCCCCAAACCAAGCTGCTCTGGAAGTCTCAGATGACACCCTTTCCAACCAGTTTTACAGATGGATCCTACCCAGCCTTTCAAGCCCATCAGACTGTGTGTGACACTGACTGTATGACAGAGCTCCAGTCATGAGGCAGATCCAATTAGAACAGGAAAATGTGCCGTGCTACCAGGTCTAAGTGTTCTGGTTATGAAAACCGAATAAATTAAAAATAAATAAATAAAAAATAAGCCTCAACAGACCTGGTGGAGGCAGTGGGCAAAGCCTCAGCAGCTCAGTCAAAGAAGTTCTCTTCACTGCTGGCTGTTGGTGAGTCCCTGGTGCCAGTCCCTGGTGCCAGTCCCTGGTGCCAGTCCCCTCCCGTGTGCTGGGGAGGCACCTCCAGCTCTGCCCTCACCCCACAACAGCCCAGCTCCCTGCGGGGGTGGCTGGTCCCACAGCCTCCCTCAGCCTCCCCCATGCCCTTCAGCAAGGAGAGGCAAACCCAAAAGCCAGCAGGATTATCTTCAACACTCTAATTAGTGGCTTGAGATAATCCACTTGGTTTTGCCTAAAGCGAATTAGGAAGTGCTCGTGGGAACTCTGCAGTGACCAGTCACAGCCCCCAACGGGGCAGAGGGGCTGGCAGGGGTCAGAGAGCTCAGGTATCTGCACAAGCTGCTCACCCTTCTCAAGGGGGTTGGAAAGTGCAAACCAGGTCCAATAACTCCACCCAGGAGAGCTCTTACCATCTTCTGTGCCAACTCCACTGAAAGCCATTCATACACTTAGCAAAGCAAAACTAGATTAAAAATAAAATAAAATTGGGCTTTGCTATCAAAACTAAAATCTGGCAGCCTGTTCCCATGCAAAATCCCTCACAAGTAATACATTTGTGGAGGACAGCTGGAATAAATCCATGACATTTAAGGACATGCTAAAAGCAAACCTTGAGCAAACAACTTTAAATCATTTGAAATACTACTGTGAATAGATGAGACTTTACAGCGCTCACATGTTACAGTAATTAATCATTTCTAAACAGTTGGTTTAATTCTTGAAAAAAAAATCATTTGCAGAAGTGGGGGGGATTTTTCCCCCATTTCAGGCATATATTTAGAGTAGCATTCTCCTGTGTAAAGGTTTCGCTTCAGTTTTAAATGTATGCTCTTGTTCCGATCTAAAGATTCATCACACCAGCAAAACAGTTTTTCCAGCTTCCACCTTCATTTTTTTATAAGTAACCTGCCCTCCAAAGCCCAGTGCACAGCACAAAAAAGCAACAGTCCTAAAAATTGTTTCTATAAAACACTTCAAATGGGATTGCACAGAAACTCAGACAACAAACTGCCTTTTAATTTAAATGGAAATTCGTATCTCACAGGCATCCTCTAAACCTCTGTATGTGCATATCCAGTATCATCCTAAGAGGTTCACAAATCCTCAGGTAAAAGAACGGGTCTGTCCTTCCCTGGGTTCAGTGGGAACCAGAGAGATGCCCTGCAGGATTCCAGCTGGTCCCACCCGGGAGCACCAGGGACCTGTGAGATTTCCCAGCAGGAACAGCGAAGAGCTGGGGGACAGGTACCACCCTGACATGAGGGGCACATCGTAAGCTGTTCCAGCCTGGTTAAGTTGATACTGGACAAATGGCTCAGCTCTCACTTAAGCAAAGCCTGGGGGACACCCAAGCAGTGTCTCCTGGCCTGGCTGAGCAGGAGCTGGCTGAGCACCAGCAGCGGGCTGGTTGTCCCCACCGCGTGTCTGGCAGGAGGGACAGAGGGAACATTCACTGCGCTAGTGCAGACTCAGCTCACTTAAGTCAAAAACAAAGGTGGTTTGAGCTAACCTGGCTGAATTTGCAGTGAGGTGGATTAAGAACACCCATAAGACCCCTCCTGCCAGGTCTGGTGGGGATATAATCTTTGCTGGTTGTATTTTCTGTTTCCAAAAAGTCATGTATGCCTGCCCCAGGAACTGCTTCCTCTCTCTTCCTCCATCACCAGTCTAGACAAAACTGCATTAAGATCCTTTTTCTGACTTCCATGTACAGGTGTAAGGGGTTAGCAGTTACTAAAAGCTTCTGTGGATACAGGAAAAAAATGAGTTCCTTATCTCTCCAAGGTGTGCTCACTGAAGAGAGTCAGGAGCAGAATCCAGAAGTGAGCTAACAGAAGGATTAAAAAAAAAAAAAAAAAAAAAAAAAAAAAGAAGGAGGAAAAAGGGAAAAAAGAACTAGGAGTGTGTGATGGTGGGACTGTTGGGACGTCCTTCTTGATGGCTTTTCCTCCCCGAGGTCCCCTCAGCCCAGCCGTGCCACGGTGGAGCCGCCGCTGCCCAAGGGCTTCTCACGCTCCCGGCTCCGCAATCCCGCATTCCTGGCACCGCTTTGGAGGCTCGGCGGCCACGCCTGCCTTCATTCATAAAAAGGAGCCCACGCTGCGGAGAGCCACGGGCTCCGGTGCACCCAGCCACAAACCAGGGACATCTCCCGGTCAAACAGCGGCCTCCCCTCCCGCAGGGAGGTCACAGCTGCTCCGGGAAGTCGGTGCATCTGTGACAGTGCTTAACCTTCCCCCCGATTCTGGATCCGACCCGCAGAGCTCATTAGCAAACAAGACAGACAGGAATGTATGTCTGTCTTAAAGCAGACCAAGAGATGTAATTAACACAGCTTAATTTTCATGAGTAACATCTTAGGTGTGTAACACACACGGATGAAATGGTAACTCAAAGGGTCTGGTCTTGCTCTAATCACGTTCAGCAGGAGCAGGAGTGGGTCCAGGCCACAAGTGAGCTGCATTTCTTCATATCTAAGTGAGATATATGTTTGTTTCAACAGTTTGATTTCTTACAAAAAGGCCACGATAATGTAAGCAGGAGAAAACAAACCACTTGTTGGAAAGCCTCGTTCCAAGTTTCTTTTGTTTAATTCCTGATCTATATGAACACGGAATTGGAAAAGGACTCCTTGGGATATTAAATCCAGGCCACTGTTTTTAAAGGCAACATGTCACTTCCAGCAGAAAGAAAGGTTAATGTTATGCCAATGAGCTGGAAGGAAACCCAAATTTCTCATGCAAGAGAATGGGGGGAAAAGCTAAACAAAAGTGAATGTGTGAGACCATATCATGAGATCAGAGCCTTATTCTAAACACATGGGCTGGTGGCACATCGAAGGCGAGATAAGAGGCACAATAATTAGGCGTCAAGGTTCTTCCTACCACCAGGGATCTGCATAGAACTTACAAAAGAAACACTCTGGCCCTGGGATGGAGGAGGAAGGGGAGCTCCCAGGGCAGCGTGAGGCCACCTGAGATGGTGGTGGCCCCAAGGTCAAAGGCTCATGGAAGAGACAAGCAGCCCCCAGCCAGCAGCTCTCTGGTTTCTTCTGCTCAGTAGCCAGAAGGCAGCTGTAGGAAAGCATGTGCCCACTGCAAGTCTTTCAGCAACCACAAAAATCTCTGGAGAATTTAAGGGACACTTCTGGTTTTGCCAGAAGCAGTTCAATCCCACCTCGTACCCACAAACTATGGGAAGAAACTCTCAGGCATGGAAACATTTCCAAAGAACAGTCTGAAAGAGAGGACCAACACTGTAAACATTTGTCATCTCCCAGAATTCAGGCAGCTGTGAAAGGCATGGTTGGCAGGCTTGGCTTGGATTGCATGGGATGCAAAATCTAAGGGCAGAGGGATGAAGGGGAAGGACAGCCAAGGTCCTTTCCATATCCAAAGTCTCCATGCAGGCTTTGAGAGCTGAGAGCAGATACCCAGCACTGCAGCAATGAGAGCAACAGCAGCCCTTAGAGCTTCCAACACACACAATAAAGTGGCACAAAAAGCACAATTTTTAACATGGAGTGTTAAAACACAGCCTGGAGATGGACTGTAACTACTCTGCTGCTGCAAAGGGACAGGGCTGGAGGGGTTCTGGCAGTGTGGAAACGCCCCAGCACTGTCCTTCCTGTTGTTGAGGAACTGTCCAGCAAAATAAAATCTTTCCAAAAAGTGTAATGCCAGGGCTCAATCCCAGCCAGAGACAGTACTGGAGCAGATCCCATCAGTTTCTTGTCTTTAGTGGAGAAGGTAAAGCTCCAGTCACCACACTAAGCTCAATAAATCCTGCTCAGAGCCTTGCCTTTGAGACAGAATACATGGATGCAATTAAAATAACATGGCTGTTGAGGAATAAGGCAGCACTGGGAAAGGTTTGCCAACAAAGTAATGCCAATTAAGGGTGTGATTTTTGGATGATATTTTTAGGCCAACATTAGCCCTATTAATGCTGGTGTAACTGTCTTCAAAGTGATTTTGAAGGTCCAGTTGACTCCACTTGGGAAAAGAACCAGCTAAAAGACCTTTTTTTATTCTCTATAGACTCCATTCTGCCATTCAGAGAAAATCTTTCATAATAAAACTAGTTTCATCTATTCCACTAATAAGGGTGATTCGTGTCTCTCAGATAATTTCACACCCATTAACCACATACCATGAGCTGTAGTTTTTGTTGTTAAATGACTTCTAACCAAGTTATAAGTTAAGCCATGTTATGAGATGTGGCCAGAGTCTCCTTCTGCAACCCAAAGGCCAAGGATGCCTAAAGCAATGACATGTCATGAGGAGGAGCAGGAAAGGAGATCAGGTGCTGCTGGTGTGTTAGAAAACCACAGGAACAGATCCAGTCCCAAACACCACCCCTGGACTCATCACCTACAAGTGCATCGAAACACAACCTTGTGCTAAGAGAACTTGGCAATAACACCACCTTCTCTTTCAGTACCAAAGGTTTAGAGGGGCAATTTTAGATGAGAAAGAGAGAAAATTCAATGCCAGTGTGGCACATATGACATCAAAGGCCCTTTCTGCGAGGTGGGACAGACCATGTGGCCAAACCCACCTCTGCTGGCCTCGCTCCCCGAGGGCAGCTCAGCTCAGGGCGACCAGCAGGCTCCTGCACAAGCCTTTGAGTGACAAGAGGAAGAGATAAGCTGAGGGGAGGCGTGGGGGCAGAGAACCGGCCGGGTCCTGCTCAGCCCTGAACACACCGGCAGCGATTCTGCTACTGGAGGACGAACTCCTCCACTGACCCTACAAGCCTGGTCCCCAAACCTCCCCAGCAGAGCCCACTGCTCCACTGGTCCCTGAACCTCTCTGACACAGCCCCCCGGTCCCCTGGTCCCCCAAACCTCCCGAGCACAGCCCCTGATCCCCTGGTCCCCCAAATCTCCCCGGCACGGCCCCCTGGTCCATTTAGCAGCTCCAGAAACCCAAGCTCAGCAGCAAAAGCAGGCAGAGAGCACTCTTCTTAGTTATCCCGTACACTTTCTCCTCTGCCTTTCAAACTTCCTACTGGTTTTCTTTCGGCTCACGGGAGTCGGGCAATCCCGCACAACTTGGAGAACACGTTCATGGAAACAACTTCTCCAGCTTTCCCCCCACCTCCGAATGACATTTTGCTTTGCTAACACTCCCACCGCCCCGCGGGCTGCTCTCGCCTCCTCCACCCAGGGAGTTGTTTTCAATAAAGCAACAGCTCCGAAACATCCACAGCAACTTTTTTTCTTTTTTTTTTTTTTTTTTTACTTTTTGACAATTCGCCACTTTCAGAACAACGGGGGTGCAAAAAAAAAAAAAAAATAAAAAGGAGAAAGAAAGCAGAGGAACAGCGTAAGGAAATACCCGCGGATTGGAGCCGGGAGAGAGGGCTTTGGGTCGTGTCCGCTGCCCCGAGGGGCAGAGCGGGGCCGCTCCGGGACCCCCTCCGGGCTCGGGGGGTCCGCTCCTGCCCGGCCCGCACTTACCGCCCGCGCCGCCGCTCCGTCCGCTCCGCTCCGCGGGGAAGGGGCCGCGGACCCCGGGAGCCGGAGGAGGGGCCGGAAAGCTGCGGCTTTGGGAGGTTTGTCCAAGCTGACAGCGGGGCCGCGGCCGCGGCCGGGCGGGAGGAGGAGGGACGGGAGCGCCCCGGCCCCGGGGAGCCCGCGGAGCTCGGCGGGCACGGGGATGTGTGCGGGAGCTCGGCGGGCACGGGGATGTGTGCGGGAGCTCGGCGGGCACGGGGAGCGAGGGGATGTGTGCGGGAGCTCGGCGGAGCCAGGGGATGTGTTCGGGAGCTGGGCGGACACGCCGCAGCCGGGGGATGTGTTCGGGAGCTCGGCGGAGCCAGGGGATGTGTGCGGGAGCTCGGCGGAGCCAGGGGATGTGTTCGGGAGCTGGGCGGACACGCCGCAGCCGGGGGATGTGTTCAGCGCTCCCCAGCCCGCGGCCGCAGGCACACCGG
Organism: Manacus candei; assembly: GCF_025592945.1. Taxonomy (NCBI): domain Eukaryota; kingdom Metazoa; phylum Chordata; class Aves; order Passeriformes; family Pipridae; genus Manacus; species Manacus candei. Next base: position 3,272,693 of record NW_026138084.1, read on the forward strand.
GAGCAGCCGGGGGTGGGAGACGAGCCCCGCTCTGCCCGGGTTAACCCCCCTCTGCCGGTCAAAGGTGGCCTTGAAACTGCGCCGAGAAGGGCTTCTCCTGTTCTTTTTGTCCCACGGCTGCTTACGGAGATCCAGGTGGCCCCAAGCTTACCTTGCTGAGAGCCGTCAGGGAGACATCGGATGGTTGGACCCCAGTGTGCTCATCGAGAGGGTCCCGCTGTCATATTTATATGACAATAGAGACTGTTTATAGAAACCCATCCTGGGATAAATTACAGACAAGTCCCCGAGAAGAAAAAAGTCCCTGCAGCACTATGTCATCGGGAAAACATCCTTTCCCAGAGGGTCCTCAGAGAACCCCGGGTGCTGCTCCCCCCAGGCAGCAGGACCTGCCCGTGGGCTCGGGGGGCTGTCACAGGGAGCCTCTCGCCCTGGATGGGAGCTCCGGGACCTCCCTTTAGGCTGCATTTCTGTCCCTTCAGTACAGGCTGTTTCCAGCCCTCAGCCTGGCTGTAGGGCCGGCCCTGGAGCTCTGTCCCAAGCCCTGGGGCAGCACCGGGACAAAACAGCCAGGACGTTTTCACTCTGCAGAGCTCCTCCATCTTCTTGGGCACTGGTTATGGGAGGAAGGGACCAACCAACCCCCACTGCATGCCCAGGCCTCACTGCTCAGCCTCTCTGATGTCCACCAGGGCTGTTGGCAGGACAGCTCTGCCCAAGCCTGCGGGGAAGGGCAGCAGGAGCAGGGCACTCACTGTCCCACCAAGGCCACCGTCCAGTCCACAGCCAGCCAGTTCTGCAGCACCAGCCTGCCCCTGGCCCAGGCCAAGCAGACAGCTGCAAACAGCTGAAGGAGGCAGCAGAGCATCCACGGCCTGGCTGCCAGCTTTGCCCTTCCTGGCAACCAAGGGATGGAGCAGAATCGACTGCTGCAGTCAGAGGTGATGGCTCTGTGCAGTGCTTGGTCACCTTCTGTCACTGCCACCCTGGGGGAGAGGTTCCTCATCATGCCCTCCTCCTCCTCCTCCACTCTCCTCTCTTCCTCGTGGCAAACACAGCCCAGCCCGTCTGACAGTAAAAATGAAACATGTTGAAGAAACTTTGGGGCTGGCTCTGGCTCTCAGCTGCTCCCATTCACAGGCAAGGCTGAAGCCTGCACAGACAAAATGTGTGCACAATTAGGGAAAAGTGGCAGGGTAAGAATTTCCATCTCTGAGTGCTGTGGTATCCTGTCTCCAACACAGCCAAAGCCTGGGAAAGTGGGACTGTCTTATTGTGTGATGCTGCAGTGTGTGTGGGGAGGGGGTTTGCTGCTGGACACCCTCAGGGATGGACCAACCATACAAAATCATTGTGTAACTGTAGCCAGAGAGAAAAATGCTATTTACTTTGTGAGCAAACAATCAGCCCTTCAAAAATGATCCTGCACAGTCTTGAATTTCATCTGGAGGAAAAATGAAGGCATAGAAAGACCTGAGGACTCTGGTTTCTTCTTCCTCTGCAGAGATGCAGCGTGAGCACTGCTGCTCTGAAGGCAGTGTTATAGTCCCCTTTAAATAGTCTGGTGACAGCCCATGAGTGCCTCTTGCTGTCCCCCACTGTGGCAGGGGCAGATGGGGAGCAGCAGAGCCAGTGGTAACACTTCATCTGGGCTTTGCACTGGGTTTGTGGCCGAGCTGGGAGCGAGCCCACGTCTACCAGCTCCACACCCTGACTGAGTCACACATGTTTGAGGAAGACCAGGAGAGACCAATGGAGTCAGGACTGTGATAAAACTACAACAGGAATTACAGAAGTCTCCTAAAATCACTCCAACAGCTTTTGCTGTTAAAGCCATGATGGGCTTAGCAAGGCAAAGTTTGTAGGTAGGACTAAAATCTCTCCCAAGACCAATTGATGCACATGGGAGATACTTCAGCAGCTTCCAGGCACACAAATCCTTCCTCAGATCCGGGAGGAGGTGCAAGCTGCACCCCTGGCTCTGTCAGATCTTCAGCATGAAGTTTCCTCTCCCCAAAACACCCTTTAACTGTTACTACCAACAGCCCACACAGGCAGGAGATCCTGACAATGAGACCCGTTAAAGACAGGAGTTAAAAATCCTTCTTGCCACTTCCACAACCACATTTCCAACGCCCAGAGCTGAGTGTACAGGAATGGGGAGACTTCAGGAGGAGACACAGCCACAGACTTGGGGTTTGTTGGAGCACCTTTAGTAGTGGAGAGATGTGGGGAAGCCACGTGCAGGATCTCAGTCTGGTGTCCAGCAGCTGAGCATTGAGCAGCTAGAGAAGAGCAGTGGCACTGGCCAGGGTGGGTGACTGTGACACGGGGAGCAGATTCTGCCCTGCTCTGACATACCACAGGAGAAACCAATGCATCCCTTTTCATATCAGAGTAAAACAGCAGTAACACATGCAACACAGCCCCAGAGGGCCTTACTGGAGAGAACAGAAACTCCTCAGCAGAGCAAAACTATGTTTAAGTAACTTGCCAGCTCTGCTCTGCTGCACCTCAGCACAGCACCCAGGAGTGAACCCAGCAAGTCCTAACTGAACCCAAAAGTTGAACTCCTACACTGGTGGCCTGTCTTCAGGCAGTGCTTTCACTCAATTTAGCCAAGTAAAAATATGGCTCAGAAACAGAGTAATTTTTTTAACATCATAAGATTGCCTAAAATGTTTTGGTTTGACTTCAAGTGACACTGAAGAACTAATACATCCAGGATGTATTAGTATTTAGCCTCAATGAAGTGAGGCTAAAGGAAATATCCATCATTTCCCAGTGAAAGAAAACCGACAGCATTGTTTGGGGACTGAAAGGAGGTCATGTGAATCCACACAAAGATCCAGAGCAGCCTCTCTCATGGGTGGGATAAGCACATACCCACTCAGGGACTAGCTTTGGAAAGCAAAACTAACTCTTTGGAAGTCTGACTTCAGGAGGGAAAATGTTTGTTTGATTCAGCCAGTTTTTGCATCTCCAACACTCCTGAAGCTCTGAGGTCTGCACTGGGACTAAAGGGGAGGGGGGTAGCACTGCCTCCTTCCAAGAGACAGCCAGGGAACCAGGACACAGAGGAGCCTCTGGTGTGGTTAATCCTTGACCCACTTTGAAGCAACTTATTTTCCAAATAAAAGCCCCAAAAAAGAAGACGACCCAAACCAGGGGTGAGAAGATGTGACATTGCAGAATTCCAGAGCTAAGACACAAAACCAGGTCTTTAGTGTTTTCTAAGCAACAATTTCCTAATTGCAGGCCAGTGGGAACCACACCACCAGTGTCCTCTACCCCCTTCTTCTGCCCCTGTAAATTGTAGGAACTCTTTTGCCACATCCCTTCTGTGACTGTCCTTTCCACATGGCTCTGGCATTCCCACTTTAAAGTGGTGCTACTCTGGCTGAACCACCACAGAGCAGAGCAGAGCAGAACAACTGTCAAGTGCAGGCAGACTCAGACTGAAATATTTGCTCGCGTGTCCTCATCCAACCACAGTTTTTCAGAATTCGGGAAGATGTCACAAAGCAGCAGCAAACAAAGCCTTCTTGGCCAAAGTCAGGCCACTCCCCAGCATGCCTTTCATTGCAGTGTATGGCTGGGAAACATAAGAAATGCACAGCTCACATAGGAAAAGCTTTTAGCAGATGCTGCTGCTCTGAAATACCAGGGAGTCAATAATAGAACACAGAGGAGAGAGAAGTGGCACAATGTATAGACCGGCCCAATCCAAACAAATCAATCACAATGTATGTCTGCTCTGAGCCCACTCCAGCTCTTACTGTTCTGGAGCTTTCTGATCACCAGGACTCAAAGATTTGCCATGACCTGCACAGTTGAACTCTTAACGGGGAAAAGTTAAAGAACCAGCTCACAGGAGAAGATTCCTGCGGTGCTGGATGAATGCAGTGTGAGAATTACTTACTCAGACAGTTTAGGAGGAAAACAGCATCTCCCTTTCTTTATCAGAAGCCAGTTTTTCTGCAGGTGTTTGGTCACATTCACACTCTGTGCCCTGGGAGGAAATATGGCTGTACATGTGAAACAGAGTAAAGCATAATTCTTCAAGCAAGGAGAGAGTGTGCCTGACAGTGACTTCTCATTAATTTAATGTACTGGCAAGCCAAGAGCACTTAGAAGCAGCATTTGATAAAGTATTCTTTCAGATTCTGACATTTTACTACAAGCGGCTGAGAAATGTACCCAAATCTAACATCAAACAGCTATTCAGGAGAAATAGCAGGAAAATTATCTTTATCTTGGAACCTGACTCGAAACTCTCCCTTATTCTCGAGGTTTTTCACCCTCAGTGAGCACACACTGCAAGGCACAGCTGTGGGAGTTCAGCACTCTGGTGCCAGCAAGTGTCACCTCAGTGAGGAGCTTTCAGGTGGCACAGGATGGAGGGACAGACCCTCTGCCAAGGCAAGCTCTCCCTCTATCCCACAGACATAGAAACAGGTACAATCCACCCTCTGGCAGGGCTTGGTGCCTGTTCTTCACTTTTGTCACATGTAAAGCTCCCAAGAAAACCCAGTTGAGGGTGTGAGACACACTTGAGTTTGGACTGATTTCCAAATATGCAGTAGTGGCTCAAATCTGACACCTAAACAGGTGTGCAGGGAGCAGGTAAAGGTTCAAATCTGACATCCATGCAGATGTGCAGGGAGCAGGTGGAGGGGTGTTTTTCCCCAGCTGCCCCTCTTGGCATCTCTCATTCTGTCGTGGCCATCCCCATTCCTCTCACAGGATCCTTTGTACCTTTGAACAGTACCTGAACAGTTTGAGAGTGAGAAAGTTGAGGATGAAATTGAAACAACAAGTTTCTTCTTATTGTTTTCTTTTTTTTTTTTGAAACTGTTCAGTGTTGACCTTGAAAGTTTTCAAAGAACAGATGAAGCTCCAGCTCTTCCCGTGGTGGATGAGGTGACTAATGCAGACTGTCAAAATCCACTTCAGATTTGCTGCAGCAAATTACATGCAGGTTGTAAACAAAACAAATATCCAAGATAAGAGTGACAGCCAACAGGCTGCACCCCGTGAAGCTCCCCTCTGAGTCTGAAACATGCTCCTCATTTAGAAAGGATAAAGTATCGAAATGCCATTTCAGCAGAACTTTACAAATACTTGAGGTTGCCAAGCAGGACCCAGAGTCCACGGGCTCTTTCTGTGTGGGTTCCTCTTATGTGGGTTTTTGCACCCACATCCAGCTCTGCTACAGTCAGCAGGGTTCTCTGTGGGGGCAGAGATCTGTCAGCACTGTGCCCGGCCCTGCTGGGTACAGCAGTGGGTAGAACACAGGAGAGCAGCCAGTGGGAAAGTCAGGATGGGTACAGGGTGGAAGAAAGCAAGCAAGGGGAACTGTGAGATGTAGACTGTGAGCAGGGCCAAAATGCCCTGTGAAGCTGTGCATAAAATCATGGAATACAGTCTACAACTGCCTGGGCAGGGGCAGAGGAGGGGCAGGGACTGAGCTCTGCTCTGGGGGGACCAGGGACAGCAGCCAGGGAATGGCTGGAGCTGTGTCAGGGCAGGCTCACGTTGGATCTCAGCCAAAGGTTCTTCCCCCAGAGGCTGGTTGGGCACTGCCCAGGCTCCCCAGGGCAGTGGGCACAGCCCCAAGGCTGCCAGAGCTCCAGGAGGGTTTGGCTGATCCTCTGGGGCACAGGGGGTGACTCTTGGGGATGGGCCTGGGCAGGGCCAGGACTGGATGATCCTTGTGGGTCCCTTCCAGCTCAGCACACTGTGTGATGCCAGGTCCCCAGGTGCCACATCCACATGGTTTTTAAACACTTCCAGGTATGGTGACTCCACTGCTTCCCTGGGCAGCCTGTTCCACTGCTTTACATTCTCTGTGGAAAAATGCTCTACACTGAGAATGCAGTGGCTCTTCATGAGAACAGCAAAGCCTGGAGTCCTCTTACAGTTCTGACACCCATTGGTGCATGGAACAAATATTGTCCCAAGGCAGGAATCTGATTTACTGACAGGGCACATTCAGAGCTGTTCAGGGCTATTCAGGGCAAAGGAGCAAGTCCCACAGGGCACCCACTGAGCAACTGGCAGGCAGTGAAACCAGGAGAGGGATTGACAGCAAAGAGAAGGCAGCAAAAGGCCTCTCTTCGGTGACATTGGACCATTTCTTCTCCAGGTCCAGCTGGGATCTGAGCATGGGGCAGGGGCACAGGGAGAACACAGCAGCAGCAGCCCCTGAGAGCTGCCCAGCAGGAGGAAACGCAGCAACCCCAGCAGGGATGGAGAAGGAATGGAACTGGAGAGGCTGCAGTGTCACACAGCCACCTCCAGGCAGGATGGCAGGGAGAACTTCAAACTCTCCCTGAAGTTTGTGTGGGTGGTTTTTTTTTTAACCATTGGCCTTTCAGTGCAAGTAAGGACTTGCCAGGCTTCTTGTGTGAAATAAATTGTATCTTCTGTCATTCCCTTACTTAGATATTTAGCTTACATACCCTCCTGAGTGCTGAATTTTACCTGCTCACCTTCTACTGCCAGGAGCTTTTCCCTTTGTGGAAGTATTTCTGCTCAGAGCAGCTCTGTGACTCGTTTGCATGGCCAGCTAAAATTGATGGTTCTTGCATTTGTTTTCAAGATGAGCACATATCCATCTCCTGCTGCAGTATCCTGTAGGATCAGAGGGAGCTGCTGCTGTTGGAGTCAGAATCTTTGCCCACACACACACTGCTCATGCCACAGAACCCCCCAAAAACGGCCTGTGTGTGTTCACTGTCAGCCCTGCAGGCACATTCCTCTGCACTCCTATTTCTGCTGTTATCAACACTGGAGTTCACTCCCATATCCACAACATCAGTTCTGTGTGCTTTTCATGTGCACCAGCCTATGTGGGATCCCCTCCTGTCCTTTCCAAATTTACAAAATAAATTTGTAAAGGTCACTCTGGGCCTGAATATTCCCGTCTAGATTCCAATTGCAAGTTCATCATCCCTGTAACACACTCCATTCCCAACCCAAAAAGAGAGGATTATGTCTTCATCCCTGAGGTATGATTTCCATCTGCTACTTCTGCATGTCACTGCATGGGAAGCCCCATTTCCCAGCTTTCTGCTTTGCTGTCTGGAGTTCCCCACTGCCTTTGCCCACTCACTGAATTACCAGAAAATTGCCAGAAACATCAGCCCTTCAAAACCCCTCGAATCATAAACAAGACCAGCTCTGTCTCATCTCTAGTGCTCACAAATGCAGAGAGAAACGCTGTTTAAGCCTTCCACAGTTCTCTGCTCTCCAGCAGGATCCCAAATCCCAGCAGCCCTTTACAGCCCCTCCTTAACTGAGGCTGTTGCTTTGTCTCATCCCCTGGAGGTACCGGGTGCTGCTCAGTCCTCACACACGACTCACACACAGATCTGGTCTGACCAGCAGGTGAACCTCTGTGGGACCCCTGGTGTAACCCCAGCCTGCTGACACACAAGACAAAGGAGAGACTGTCATTGCTGAGGTTTCCAGCTCAGCCCACACAGGCACAGACCTGCCTCCAGTGAGTGTGGGTCACTGGCAGTTTGGAAGGTACAGCAAGGTCCCCTTTGACAAAGAAGTGCATAAACCCTTGTAATTACTCATCACAGATCGTTGTTCTCCTCTGGTGAATGGCTCAAATACAAATGTTTGCACTGAGGCCAAAAACACAGGGTCTGAGCTCAAGTAACATCCTGGGTTGGTAATAAATACCCACTGCACAAACAAACCACTGAATGGCTTTTCCCCAGATGTCACAAAGTTACCCCATACACAAACTGCTGTTTGGTGCCACCTACTACCCCAGCCTCAGGCTTGCAGCAAAAAAACAGTCTTCTGTTAAAATAAACCCATTGGGATAGAAACTAACCTGCTCTCGTAGAGTATGCAGTTGTCATTGCTGATTTCCTTGCTTCTTGTAAAATACAAATGGTCCAAAGCAGCAAGTAAAGCTGTGTTTTGACTGCTGTGGGGACATGGGTGACTGTCACCAAGGGCTGGCAGACCAGCTCTCTCCTCCAGCCAGCAGCAGGGCCTCATATTAGAGGCTTCCCAAATTGCATAAGGTGTGGAGCTAATAAAAACTTGAACGAGCCTGGAAACCTGATGATTAAATCTTGGAAAGCTGAAGGCCATGTGAGCTGGTCAGCACCGACTTCTGCCATGATGGATCTCTAACAACATGTGAAAGTTATCAGCCATCCCTGTTGTTGGGCAGTGCAGGCACACACAGCCAGCCAAGTTCTTAGCAAAACCAGCTCTTGAGCCCCACAGGGACTATTTGGAGACCTCATCCTGCACAAATATACCCAGTGCACACAAAACCATCTTGGTTCAAAGTTAAAAATTAGTCCTAATGTTACCTGCTCTGGAAAACCCAACTGCAGCGTCTCATTTTCTGTTTTCCCACCGTATCTGAAGCTGCAGTGCTCGATCTGTGTAACAGGCACCCACACACAGCACGTACTGCCTCACTGGATCCATGGATGCTGCTGGCAGGAAAGGAACAAGGCTGGAATGCTGTGTGGCCCTGGTTAGCTCGTGCTCAAAGGTCAACTCCTGATAGCCTTGGACGTGGTTCCCCCGTTCCTACTGAAGGGAACAACTGACCCCATAAAACCAACAGCAGCAATGCCCCTTTCACAGCTGTCTCCAGTTTCCCCCCTGAAATTTGGCTGGGTGCTTACTCTGCGACTCAGGACACAGATGTAAACTGTTTAGGGATATCCCTATATCCTTGTTTCTCCTTAACAATGCCAGAGAGAATGAAAAATGCGGCTCATTAGTATTGTAACCATCAGAAAGAAAAAAAATAAATAGGAAAAAAAAAATCCTCCGTAGTGAGGGTCTGACCTGTAGCAGCCCAGACTGTGTCCTCAGCACCTTCCAGTTTCGGGGGAAGGGTTGCTCTGAAGAGATTTTCAGGCAGTGGTGGGCAGATTCCAGATGCCCACAGGTCCCACCCCGGTGGTCTCCAGCGTGAGCCACAAGCCTCTGTGGGGAAGAGAAAGGGTCACAGAGGAAAGTGTGTTTGTTTGTTTGGAGTGGGTTTTTTGGTTGTCCTCAAAGTGAGATCTGAACACTGGGATTACCAAAGCACTGTGGTAGCTGCTCATCAGAACAACCCCACTTCCCTGTGTCCCCTGTGCACCTCCAGGCTTTTCTGGAATAGTTCTGCATAGTCCAGCATCCTCACAGGGGTGAGGGAAAATGTTGGAGTCACACCTGAGCCCTGTGCAAACCCTGTCCTCAGAGAAGGAAGGGGGATCTCATTTTTCCCCTGATTTTAACCCGAGGAGGAGGAGAGGCAACTGTGTGGCTGCCAAAGGCCCCACCAGCAAGAGGGGACCCCTCAGGGGGCTCTTCATGCAGGAGGGTCTTTCTCCCCCAGCACCTTTGGTGCAGCCAAGCAGGGTCTGGGCTCCCTGTGGCAGACCTGGGGGAGCCAGGGTGCCCTCCAAGAGGTGTTTTGGCTCAAGGAGAGGGAGCAGGGAACCATTAACACAAGGAAAACACAGGAGTGTGCCCTGCCTGGGGTGAGGAGGGGGGGCTGCAGTGGCCCTTCCACCTCTGGGCACCACCCACCATCACTTTCTTCTTTGGAATTCCTCTGGAGCAGCGCAGTGCCTTTGGCCTCTTAAGGTGTCCACACACAAAAAGAACCCTTTTCCTCGTTTCTCCTCATACTGGGTGCCTGTGGCAAGGCTGGGGGGCTGCAGAGGCCCCTCTGTGAGGGGAGGCTGGGCTGGTCCCAGGGGTTTCCACAATGGCCCCCTCTCAGCCCCTCTGGGCAGAGGGACCAGAGAAAGGTTAAAATGCCACTAGTCTGGGAAGAAAAACGTGTTAGAAACAGCCCAGTGACACCCCAGAGAAAAGAGGGGGAGGAACGTGCTTTTAGGGTTTTGTTTCTGGCCCATCTCTGTTTCAATCAGCAATAAATTAAACTGATTTTCCCTGAAACTGCAACACTAATGCTTCTGTGACAAGACAGCACCAGTCACTGAGAAACTGGAAAACATAATGAGGATTTTTCCCTCTTTGGCATTATCTATATAAAGTAGCACAAAACATAGTTGGGAATTGCTGCCATAAGTAGAAAACCTCATGACATTTGGGGTGAGTGGTGGCAGCTCCTCACAGTTCCAGATGGAGCCATCCCAGTGCCAGCCCCCCACAGCAACTCTGCTCCCCTCCCGCCACACTATTGCTGAATTCCACCCCGAGGTGATGCCCACAAGGTGTGGTTAATCCCTTATTTACCTTCCAGGGGAGCTGTGATGTTTAGTCAGTGCTTGGGAACAGCTGTGGAGCCAAAAAAATTGCATTCCCATCCCTGCCCCCAGGAATCACCTCAGCGAGTTGTTTTCCAGTGGAACTTCAGCGATCTCCACATGAGGCTCAGAAGGGCTAAATTTAAGCTTGCTGTTAGTTAAGAATTTTATTTTTTTTTTTTTTGCTGAGACATATCTGTGTGCAAAGCTCTTTGCAAAAAGTGTGTGTGGGTTTGAGGAGTGGGAGAGGGCTGTGAATAGATTCAAGTCCTTCAGTGGTTACCAACAGTCTGCTTGAGATGTAAATTCCTCCTTAGCATTGAGATCTTGAAAACATGTGGAGACCTGAGCTGGTATTGGTTTTATTTTATTTTGTGTAGACCTTTATCTGCAAACAATAAACAGAAGCTTTGCCTTATGCAAGGCATTGCTGAAGAGGGAGAGAAAATGTCCTTTATCTCTTACATTCTTGTTATGCAGCATCAACACAGCATTTAATAAAAAGCATCTTGATATAGTAATAGTTTAAAGCTTGTTTTCCAAACGGAACTGTTGTTTGCCCAGAGTAATGTAAATTTGCAGTTCTCCTTTACACTTCACAGACGGCGAGAGAAAAAGGTTTTAAGATCTCCCCAAAGGAGAGATTTAATTGTAAAACAAAGCACTAAGTATGACATCTAGCTGAGGCTGTAAAGGCTACAGTAATTAAGAAAGGCTAAAACATATGGTGCACTTCATGAGGCTGGTTAATATGAGCTCCCAAACTGCACCTTTTTGTGCCTGAGAAGAAATGAGAGGAAAGCACAGCTATTCTCCTCATCCTTGAACCATGAGAAAGCCTCCTGGTGAAGCAGGAATGGCACTCCCACCTTCACTCACTTCATCTGGAGGAGAGGGATTTCCTTTCACCAGCTAAGCAAGAGATGAGCCACAGCTGTGATCTATTAATGCGTTTACAATGTGATCTGAGGGCAGGAGATGGTCATTAGTGGCCTGTAGCAGCCTGTGGGTGATGCCAGCACAGGACAGTGCCACACTCCAGCTGGAGAAGTGTCCCTTAGCCAACACTTACCCTACACCTTAGGCACCCTCCCGAGACCCAAGTGCTGGGTTACACTGCAGTGATGGAGATGTGCTGTGGAGCACAGGGAGCCCTTGTGCAGGCTCTGACAGGCTGGGGATGTTGCAATGTGGTCAAATCCCACAACAGCAGAGATGGAAACAAAACAAACCCACAAAAACAACTTGTGTCATCTGATACAGAGAAGCTGAGAGCCAAGTCCTTAGCTGGTGTTAACTAGCACAGCTCTTTCTACACTCAGGTTTTTGGGCTCAGTTCTCATTATTTCATAGCTTTTAAGCTCTACTTACCCACTTCAGTGCTCAGAAAGTCTATAAACTCTGGGCTACCAATTTGAAACTGTGTTTTATGAAAATCACTGCTTGGCTAAAACCCATAAATGTCTTTTCCAAACATTTACCTCTTTTGCTGCTGTGGGTGCACAGTTTGGATGGGTGAGGTACCTGTTCCTGACAGTGTGTCCACACCTGCTGGGCCAGTTTAGCCCTCCAGATGAGAGGGCACTGGCATTTGAACCGAGAGTATTCACAGCCTTTTGGCTCTCAGGAAGACAGTCCAAAAGGAAGCCAAGGAAAAGGATATATTTCTTCTTTGTGCTCCCTGAAAGGGGGGTCAGAAAAATAAGAATATCAGCAAAAGGCAAAAATATATATATGACAAGAAAAGCAGATAAGAAAGCACATCTGACTGCCCTTGAGCCAAACATTGTTTAGTACCACAGGCTTGCCCCTGTCACCCAGGGATGTGATATATCCACTCAGAGGGGCACCTTCAAAGGGAAGGAAAAGAATTTTGGGACATTTTCCCAGGAGGAAGCCTGAAGCTCAGAGCCCTCTGCTAGCAGTGTGTATAAGACACAATTTGCCCAGTTAATTGGGTCACTGATGGAGAAAGGTGGGCTGATCTGTCAGACCTGCAAAGCAATAAATGTCTGTGCCAGCAGCAGGTAGAGAACAAGTGCAGAGCAATAACAGCCCAAACCTTTAGCAAAGTAAGGGAAATTCTTCCTGAGAATGAAAAATAATAGCAAGCCCATAAGTTCTGGAGGTGTGTTTCTCTTCTCTTTTTTTCTCTTCTTGTGTACAAGCAACATGGAAACAGGAGAAAGAGGATAATTTCTCTGGCACTGAAGTGTTTTCTGACTGCAACTATTTCTGGATTCCCCCAGCCCCAACGTTTGGAGTTTGATCCCAGGAGAAAATGGTATGGTTTGCATTTTTAGGGAAAAAACCCTCAGATTAATTTGTGCAGATTTGCATATAAATGACTTTCAGGCTCAGCATCCATCACGATGGCAAGTCTGGTTTGTGACTTCCAACTGTCTGTGGTCTCCAGTCATCATAGCAGCCTGCAGGTATTCTCTCAACTTGGGTTTGCTTCATTTGAGTCTGAGCTCAGAGGCAAAAATATGTTCTCTTCTAGCAGATGCCTTATTGAGATGTGATTTACATCAGGGAAAAAAAAAGCGAGAGAAATATCAATATTTGCATTATAAACATGATTTTTAGGATGTCTGTTGTGGTTCATTCATCTGTTTTTTTGGCTCTTCAATACACTGAGTTCACTTTTATTTGACTGCACGAGCATATGGGCCTCATTGTCTTAATGACAGGCTGACTTTATTCTCCATTCTTGCTGGCACTTCCTAACTGTGGGGGGGGTGTCAGGTGAACTCCGTTGGTATTCAGAATTATCCATACATATCCTGGCCTGATTGGCATCTCACTGATCCTGGCTAAACACCCAAGGAAATTTTAGATGGTGATCATCTTTTCGGGGAAGATGTGGTTCCTCCCTGCCCAGCAGAGGCTTTGGAGAGGGAAGGCCATCAAGGACAGCTGGAAGTGTTTCCTGGAGGTGACTCAGGATTCATAGCCCCCAGGTGTGGGTGTTCTGAGTGGGCTGTCTGGGCTCCAGTGCTGCCCTGTAGGACCCAGGCACAAACACCCTTCCTGCCAGCAGACAGTGGGATCATGTCCTGCTGGAGCAACCAGAAAAAACCTGGGAGGGGAAGAGCACCTTCCACAGGGGCTGGAAGTCCCCAGCCTAACACAGGCATCATGTGCACTTGTCACCACCCCAGGTGACACTGGAGTGCCACAGACACCTCCCTGCAACCCAGAGCAACCCCCTGGGCAGTTCCTGTGTAGGTCCCATGGTCACCTCTAGCTTTGGTTTCAGCACCATGACAGTTTTCCCCAGAAATCCCTGCAGGTTCCCTGATCCCCTGGGTGAGTTCCACAGAGGAGCATGCCTTTAATAACGTCAGAATAGCAGATCTTTTACCTCTTCCCTTCCCTGAAGAAAAAGAGATAGAGGTATATAAAATCATTAAGTGACTAAGCCAGCTCCTGGGACACAGAAAAAACTACGTGCTTAGATATGTTCAACAGCCTCAGAGTCTGCAGAGGGAAGGTGGGAAAGGAAGGAATGCTGCTTGGAAAAGCTCCTGAGGAAATGAGGCAGCTGTCTCTGCTCAGGAATTTCTGCCACAGCCATTTCACACTCCAGGCTGAGCCCACATGCCCAGGAAATATGTGGGTAATCCACCAGTTACCAAGTCACAGAGTCACAGAATATCCTGAGCTGGAAGGGACCCACAAGGATCATCAAGTCCAACCCCTGGCCTTGCCCAGGACCCCAGGAATCCCACCATGTGCCTGAGGATGTTGTCCAAATGCTCCTTGAGCTCTGATAGGCTTGGTAGTGTTGGTGTTGTGCCAAGCAGTGAAGTTCACAACCACAGGCCTGTGTGATCCTTGCAGAAACACTCCTCGTTTTTCACTCAAATCCAACTGATAAAAGCAATAGAGCAGTTTTGACCTCCCTTGTAAAACTGTTACCTCATTGCTTCCTCGCTGTTTCTGTGTCTCTGCTCACCTCCCCTCCAGCCTGAGCCATGATGGATTGGGGTGCAGGACCCCCGGGGCCCTCCCAGCACCATCCTGCACCGCCCAGTGCCTGCTGTCCCTGGTGCCCGTGAGCCCTGCCTGTGGCTGGGGTCACACTTAGACTTCTTCTTCAGAGCAAATCCCCATGGTGGAAGCAATTTGGAAGCATTAACACCCACCTGACATGCCAGAGCTGAGAAAATTGTTGAAAACTACAGCAACTGAATTTCCTGGCTCATCAAGTGGTGCTGAACAGCCGCCCTCCCCTTCAGATTTCACACCCAAGTCTCTCACTTTATCTTTCTGTAGTTCCATCGCTGCTGACGAGTTTGAAATGTGCCACAGGTTGTAGTGATGGAGAGTTGGTTCCAAAGCTCCCCCTGCCACTGGGGCTCTCGAGCAGGGACACTGAAAAGAGGGACAGTTTGTGCCTCCCAAAACAGTCACTCCCCAGAGCTCACCTTGGCAAATTCCATCTTGTAAGCCACCAAAAATATCTTCTGATTTAAAGTCTGCTTTTTACATGATACACAAGTGCATCATTTCTGTCAAGAGCTACTTTGCATCATAAAGAAAGAGAAATAACACATGAGAAGGACTAAATAGAAAATTGGTTGTGTTTCAAGAACTCAGTTCCATGACAAAAAACTACCAGCTCCCAAAGGCAGAGATATTGTTTCCTTTCAAATTTCTGCACATAGCCAGCAGGAATACCTAAAAAAAAAATAATTCCACTGAAATAGGGGGCAAAAAAAAAAGGAAAAAAGAAAAAATGCACTCTCCAAACTAAAGTCTTCTGTATGCAAAGGCAAGGGAAGCTGATACATTTTTACAGCCAAATTCACTCTGCTGCAGAAGGAATGTCCCCAGGGCCCAGAGATTACATGGCTTATCCAACCTGTCCTACTCCTCACTGCCTCCTGCATCTGCATCTCCCACTCCAGAGGCCCCACCAGCGCTCAGGGCACAGAGTTCTCAGGAGTTTGGAGTCCCATGGGAACTGGGGGATGCTCTTTCCATTTGGCTCAGGAAGACAATGCAGAATTCTGAGCCTTTGGTTGGGTTTGCATGCAGCACTGCTTCAATCCTAGGCAGATCCCAAAGGCAAAAGTGCTCCACTTTTCCCAGGAGCCTGGTGGGAAGACAGGCAAGCCAGAGGTGCTGCAGACCAACTCCAGGGTCGTGAGCATTCCCACAGTCACCTTTAGCTGATTCCCCTCACTGCATATGTGGACCTTGCCATTTTTGTATCCTTCCATGTCCATCAAGGGCTGTAATTTAATAGCTGTCTACCTATAAAGCATCTAATAAGATGGAGAAATCATGGAATATTACATAGTTCTGGCAGTGGGAGCCCATGCTGAGCTCAGACCAACCTCTCCCTGTGGTCCCTTCTGCCATCTACCAATTCCACACTCCCTCTTCAGAGATGCCCTTAAAATGCAGGGGAGGGCATCACCCATCCAGGAAAAGAGCTTAATAAAGCAGTTGGTTGCTGACACACTCCCAGCTTTTCCCAAAGTGTTCCAAAGTGTTCTGCACAGCTATCAGTTTCCCAGGAGCTGGAATAGGAGCAGTAAAACAGTGGGTAGCATCATTATGGACCAACACAGAGAAGAGGGGAAATGAGGCTCACTTGACATTCTGTTTGTGCTTCTGGCACAGCAGCAACAAATGCAGTGAAAGTGCCAGAGCAGCTCTAAGGCTGGAAAAGAGGAGAGTCTGGCTGGAATGGCAGCAACTAAAAACCAGAGGTAATGAATGCTGCTGTGGTCCCAGCACCAGCAGCGCTGAGGCTGCACTCTTTTCAAACTCAGACTCACAGGCAGAGTTAGCAGCCAAAAAGAGCATTAAATTGGTCTGCTGTGACAACAGAAAATCCTGCCTGAGAGTGAAGCAATCTGAGCACTGACAATGAGATATTGCAGTTTGGGGCTGGTAAAACATGGACGTGCACACCCCGCAGTGCAACAGGAACCCAGAGCGTCCATCTGAGCCCAGAGATGTTCTCCTACACCAGCAGCCCCACTCTGGGGTCCTCCCTGCCCTCCTGCAAGGGACCTACTTGGCCGAGGGTGTGTTTGACATCATGGCTCAAGCTGTTCTGTATCTCTTTAACGGAGCACGGCCCGATAACAAGAAATGTTCCCTTAATATTTGGAGAATTAATGGTGCATGAGTAATGCAGCAGCCTGATCCAAAAAATGTTCCAGTATACTCTCATATTATCAAGTCTTTCCAAACACCTAATTCCACTGGTACCCACAGAATATTGGAGGTGACTGGTGCCCATCCCAGGCTGTGGTTGGTCCCTGCCGGGCTCACCGGGGGTGTGGGGAGGAGGATCCTCAGCAGGCACCTCTAACACACACACTCATGGGAGGCTGTACAGCTCCTCAAACTCACTTGGACAAGTTATTTGCATTAATTTAGAATTTACAAAGAAACTTTTCCCCGAAAGCTGTCCGCGGGCACACTGACACTGTCTCTGCAGCAGCACCTGGAGCTGCTGAGGGCACTTGGTGTGTTCAGCTGGAGCAGAGGAGACTGAGGGGAGACCTCAGTGCAGTTCCAATTCCTGGGCAGGGGCAGAGGAGGGGCAGGGACTGAGCTCTGCTCTGGGGGGACCAGGGACAGCAGCCAGGGAATGGCTGGAGCTGTGTCAGGGCAGGCTCAGGTTGGATCTCAGCAAAAGGTTCTTCCCCCAGAGGCTGGTTGGGCACTGCCCAGGCTCCCCAGGGCAGTGGGCACAGCCCCAAGGCTGCCAGAGCTCCAGGAGGGTTTGGATGATCCTTTAGGAATGGTCCTGTGCAGGGCTGAGGGTTGGACTGGATGATCCTTGTGGGTCCCTTCCAACATGGCATTTTCTGGGATTCTGGGATCTCCAGGCACCAGCTGCCCGTGCAGTGCAGGCCTGCCTGTGCTGCCTGGGAACTTCACAGCCCTGCTGCTGCTGCTCTGTCAAACCACAGGATTCCTTTTAGCTAAAACCCTCCTCCTAACCAGCATTTCTCAGGGCTGAAGAGGTTTTGGAACTCAGAAGATCATATGGGGTTACTTAATGAATTGCATGTATTGTCTTGCTTCTGGGAGCTGATTTTTGGTAAGATAATTCCCCGACCTGCCTCACTGCAGTGTCTGTCAGCTGGGCCATGCCCCCACCAAGGTGGGAATGTGGGTGTTACAGCATATGCAGCTTCCACACGGCCTGA
Organism: Manacus candei; assembly: GCF_025592945.1. Taxonomy (NCBI): domain Eukaryota; kingdom Metazoa; phylum Chordata; class Aves; order Passeriformes; family Pipridae; genus Manacus; species Manacus candei. Next base: position 3,290,133 of record NW_026138084.1, read on the forward strand.
AGTTTCTTCCCAGAAGGGTGGCAGCAGGTCCTGGACTCTTAGGGTCTGATGTGCTTTCTTGTTGAATCAACCAGCAAAAAGAGCCATTGCAGGCAGTCAGTAACTGAACACTCCCCAGTTTATCTGCACTTCTCTTTCCCTTCACAAGCACTGACATTCTGTGCTGAGGACACCAGCACTGTCTGGATGGATTTGTATGTGTATTTCTGAAAGAATGGATAAACGTGGGCCTTTTCAAAAGTATTACTGATTTTCTAAGAGGTTTTTCATGCATTATTTACAACTGAGCTACCTGGCACTGCCCAGCAGTGGTGGTAAAAGACACACAGATGAGGCTGCACAGCCCCTGATTCCACAGGACCCATCACATGCAGGTCCTTTGGTTCAACTCCAAACTCCTGTTATTTTTCCAGTGCAATTCCAGTTTGATACTGGGAAGCTGGCCTGGTGGAGTTTCACAATGATCTGGAAATCCAAGGAAAATGATAATGTGTGCTGAGTTCACAGGGGGATTTTTTTTTTCTTTTCTTTTCATTGCCTTTTTTTTTTTTTTAATTTATTGCTAAGACTACAAACCCAAATCTGGGATCTGAAAGGCAAGCTGGATTCCTTCCCTGACATACCCTAACTATAAAGATCTGTAGAAAAACCTCACTTAACCTCTCTGCCTAATGAAAACCATCCCAAGCTCTGTCTCCTGAGCAGCTGGGAGGGAGGAGAGGACAAGGCGAGGGCAGAGCAACCACCACGGACTGGAACTGTGTCTTCACTGAATGTTCACCTTCAAAAACTAATAAACTTCTGGGGTTTTATTTTTATTTTTAATACTTTTTTTTTTCAGCAGTGAAAACAAAGAAGTATTTCACATGAAAATTCAGGTGATTACTAGGTTTGCAGCATCACTGACAGATTCCCCCCAGTTATTTAGACTGGCTGGATAAAAGGCAAAAGCTTTGACAGAGCAGAAGCAGAGGCTTCATTCATTCCCTCATTTCTCTGCTTTAGTCCCAGTCTCACTTTCCAGCCTTTCCACCACTCCCCAAGGATTTTATCTCTCACTGGCTGATCTGAATTTCTGTTTGTTCTCTACTTCTACCCAAGTTCCCATAGTAAGTCTCTCAGACATTTATCACCCTGAACCTCAGCCCTCTCTTCTCAACCCTTTCTGGGCATTTAATATATAAACCCCTCTTTCAAAACCCTGCTACTTAGCAAAGGTAAATGCTATGGCTCTGCTATCAGAGCAGTAAATAGGCAAATATTTTGCTTGGCAGTCCTGGCTGCAGCAGGAACAGTTATGCAAACTGAATTTAATGCCCAGAGCAATGAGTTCCTTTTTATAACAAAATATACAGTATACAGAAATGTATGCTCAGATTTCTGTACCTGTTATGGAAAGAAAATTACTATAAGAACCCATAAAAATATGAAATCAATATATCACTTGCTGGCATTGCTCCTGTAAGATGAGGGGCAGGCTGGTAGCTGCAGTTTGAGTTTATACCTGTGAAAATCACACCTCATTACATTCATAAATAAGATGAGATTACTTGAATTGATCCCTGAAGTGCAAAACAAAATTACACTTCCTTTACTGTAAGACAAAGTCAATAAATAGTTGAATTTTAAAGAGCTGTGCAAAAAAAATGCTGAAGCTGCTGTTGTCCCCTTGACAGACAGACACAACCATGTCAACATTTCCCACCAATCCCCATGTGGTGTGAAAAATGTGTGGTTTATCTTGCTCCTGGAGAGCAAAAAATTGCTCCATCTCTACCCCAGAGCAGCTCACTCTGTAGTTGTGCAATGGAAAGACATTCCAGCACAGTGTAAATTTGGGACTGCATTTCAAAAATGTTGAGTTTTCCCTTCATGGTTAATGCTGCAAAAAAGAACAGTCTTTGGTGGTACCAAGGCCCCGTTGGTTCACAGCCCAGAGCCCTTTGCACAGGAAAGACATGGTGCAGTATTTGTTATATCACACACACCCCCTTTACCTTTCACTTGGAGGGGAGGAGAAATTCCTGGGAGACTTGTTGGGCAGGACCTCAGCATGAATTCATGGATGATCATGCTCCAGGACTGCTCTCCATCCCACAAGTCCTGAGGAGCCAGAGAAGTGCCCCATTTCACCCTCCACATCTCCCAGTGCCAGCGCAGACATTCCTGCTGGGAGGAATCACAATCCTCCTCTCACCCCCATTACTGTAAGGATATTTTCCAAGGATATTTTCTGCATCACTGCAAATACCAGCAGGTTTTCCCAAGAGCAGTAGTGGCCTTCTTGTCTATCCTTTGATGGAACCAGTCACAAAGAGTCAAAAGGCCAATTTAGAGTTGAGGGCAAACAGAGTAACAACTCATAATAGAAAAAATTAATAAATAAACCAACCTTTTTTACTCTATAGGGTTTTTACTACTTGTATTTGCCCAGAATACTGATGGCTTCCTGTCAGGCCTAGTTCCATCTCCAAGGAGCCAGCTCTCTGCAAGCTCTCAGGATTCAGGCTGCTGCTTGGAGCAAACTCAAGAGGGGAGGTTGTTGTGAGGCAAAGAACAAGCTGTGGCAGTTGTTCAATAATCCCATTCCCAGAGCCACTCTTGCCATCCCACCCCAGCACTGGCTGTGCTCCTCACCCTGACATTTCCACAGCCAGTTGAGAAGGGCTCCTCTGGGACCCCTTCCAGCCCCCAGGAGAGTTCGCTCCCATTTCCCCCGGAGGATCCCTCTCCTCCTCCTCTGTGCCTCATTCCCCTGCAGCAGCACAGCCCAAGTGCCCACAACCCCTGGCTGCAGGCACCCAGAGTGGGGAGCACAGCCCTCCCAGCTCCTCTTCCTGCTTCCAGGCTCCAGCCCTGTGTGGGGTGGTGGGACCTCATTAGACCTGCAGCCTCTTGGGCTTCAATTTTGCTCCTGTTTTTCCTCACTGCTCAGCTCCTTAGAGAAATTCTGTATGGCCAGCTCAGCAGAACAAGCACTTTTTAAGTGTGTTTTGGATGCAAAGGGCATTTGGCCTTATGTCTCCCTGCAAATCCTGGCCATACTCACATTCCCATATTTTCTTGCACAGATTGCAAGCTGGACTCCATCCTGGGCAGTACGGGGACAACACGGCCACCACTGTCAGCTGAGACAGCCCTAGAAATTATGAGTCTGCTCCTCTGTTCCTGCAGCCAGAGGAAATCTTCTGTGGCCACAAAAGTTTTAATACAACTTGACTGAGGGTCTCTGAGCTTTGTTTTGCTCATTTCTCCATGTGGTGGATGGAGGAGTCTGATGTCTGGGGGAGCGAGGTGGCTGCAGAGAAGTGTTACCATCCAGCTGGTTCTGGAGCCACAGAACATTCTGGAGGCAGGAGGAAGCTGAGGCTTTGCATTCAGCACGCTCTGAAATTCCCCTTTATCACACTCACATTCCCCACTAACAGCAGAGGCATTTCTGACACAGCAGTGGCCAACTGGCAGGCCCACACAGAGATCAAAGGCTTTCCTGTGCTCCGTGGCTCTCCAGCAGATCCCTCTCCACAGGTCAGGCCAGAGCTTTGTCCTGTGAATTGTGTGACCCTCGTGAACCTGCTGAATCAGGACCAAAGAAATGTTTGTCCCATCCTTGCATCTGTAAAGCCTACAAAGAGCAAAGCAATTTTTCATTAATTGCTAACTATTCCTCTTGGCAAGCCAGTTTTCCTCCCACTTTTATTCACTTTGGAAAAAAAAAAAACCATCAAGAGCCCATTTAGTCCAGCACTACAATGGGCTGATAGTATATCCCTAGTTTCTCTTCCAAATTCCCATGCTAGCTATCAAATGTTGGCACATAACAACGACTAATCCAGCATATCATCTACTGAAATCTGAGAGAATGACATTTTTAAAGATGTCATTTCAGCCATGCTTAGTGGTCAGTCAGAACCACCACCGTGCCTCAGAGCCAGCTGTAACCAGCCATGGGGAGGAACAGCACTCAGAGCCATCCTTCACTCCCAGCAGGGCAGGCTGGCAAGTGGTGACAGCATGGGATGGCCAGGGGGACAGGATTTGGGAAGCCAAGCCTGCACCTGGGACTCTGCCCTGGGACAGCTTTATGCTCCTGACCTGAGGCTGCTGCAGCTCCTGCTTCACCAGCTGCAAACTCCCGTGGCTTCCAAGCTGATTCCCACCAGATGGGATGGGATGGACAGGAAACCCACAGCCGAGACATGCTGGGACTGGGCTTCAATGGGAGCCCAAGCCTGGGATCCACAGCTTCCTGCACAGTTTTAAAATTTAAATGCTTTGAGCATTTTTGGTGTTTTTCTGCCAATGCAGAAATATAAAAAAATTATGCTATCTGCTCTAAAGCAGAATGTACAGCTCTGCAGCCTCCCTAGCACAGAAAGTCCTGATTTCTGATAAGTTTTTGTCACAGCCCAATATGTCTGTCTGTGGAGATGTTCCTGATACAAAATTTACACCTCATTTCTCCTTAATTTCATGCTAAGTTTCCTTTTTACTTTACATAATTCATTTCTTCTCCCTGGTATTTACAAATTTTATATATTTGCCCCTTTTTTTGTCATCCTTTAAGTACCTGGTTTGTCCTCAGTGAGAGTGGGAAGCAGCACAGCCATCGCCTTGTTGCTTGGGAAACTCTAGGAGTTGTCATGAATTAACATGTCAGCAAGGCCCTCTGTCAGGCATTACCCAAAACTAACTGGGGGGTGCAGCAGACCCACAGCACCTGCCTGAAGTTCACCCTCCCTGCTTCTTCTCAGGTGTGAAGGTTACACTGAGTCCACGATCATGAAATCCCAGAATGGTTTGGGTTGGAAGGGACCTTAAAGCCCATCCAGTGCCACCCCCTGCCATGGGCAGGGACACCTTCCACTAGCCCAGGTTGCTCCAAGCTCTGTCCAACCTGGCCTGGGACACTTCAGGGATGGGGCAGCCACAGCCTCTCTGTGCCAGGGCCTCCCCACCCTCACGGGTGCACTCGCTCACTGGGGAGGAGGGAGACAGGAGTGATGCTCAGAGGGTCCATACCAGGGGTCATTATCCAGTCCCCAGCATGATCTAACCCACGACATCTTCCAGGTGCTTTCTTTGTGCCACATCCCCTTCCACAAGATTGAAATCACAAATGCAAAAGGGTTTGGATACAGCAGAAGCTGAACCTCCTGGGCCTCCCCAGGCCTTAAAAAGTGAGGGCTATGCAGTTCCACTGCACTTCACAGAGCTCAAGGGCTTTGTTTTAACTGATTTCTTTCTATTTCTTAATATCTTCCACTTTTCAGAGTAAGTTCATGTAATTGCAGTAGAGATGGCTGGGGGGTTGGTTCTTCTCCCTCACTCGTCTCTGGATCAGAGTCCTTTGGGTGGCAACCACGTTCAAAGCTGACTGACAGAGCCTCCCTTCTCCCAGCAACTGGAATTTCAGTCTTGATTCTGATTTGGTAAATTTGGGAGAAGCATTCCTATTGTAACTTATGAAAACCTGAGGGGAAAAAACCTCCAAGTTTAAAGAATAATTGCATATCCTGAGCTCCCCATAAAGCACCCAGTAAATGTGTCCTCCCCAAGGTGAGCAGGCAGGAAAGCCAACTCTTAGCTCAATCTGGGTAGCTGGCTGCTCTTTTCACTGGTTTGTCCACTCCAATAAAGGTCTTCTAAAAAGCAATGACCCAGGAAAAACCCGCAATTAGAAATCTGTCTGTTTATGAAATGCCATTTGATATTCCTGAGACACAGACTCGGGGAAACCTCTTTTTGAGGTTTTCCCCCTGATTTTGTTACTGACTGGTAACATTGGCCTAGAGATAGAATTCATGTGTCATATGTGATATTATACTAGGATCCATTAGAAAGAGCAAAACCTCTCTAAATTTTTCAAAACCACGTAAACAGAATTTCCCCAGTATGTTCATTGAATTATTAAAGCAATCCAAGTTGGTAATTACAGGATACCTTATAGAGCATAATTACATAGAGAACACAATAAAAATTTAATGCAAAACCAGCATTCCCACATGTGCCAAAAGCAGCACAACAGTTTGTAAGAGCATGTCATGTACATGTGTACCAGTCCAACCTGCAAATCTCTGGGGACAAAAGGGCATCTCCCAGAGCACAGGGTGGTATTTCATCACTGGCCACCACCTTTGGGCAATAGTTCATGTTTCCTGTCAAGTTTCATATTAAACTTATTGTGCCTAGAGGATGAGAAAGATGTAAGAGCAAAATCTTGATGTTTAAAAAAACAACGTCATGTACTTCCTTTTGAGTCAGCAGTTCAGGAAATGCCTTCAAGGCCTCGACTTCAATTTTGTGATACAGCACTGGAGCTTCCTGCAGCCAACAGCCCACAGAGTGGTGTTAGAGATCCCAGGACAGCATCTACCAGGCAAGAGTGGACTTGGCCTTTCTTTTTTGACTCTTTTTCTTTCTGTGCTCCCCTGTGCTCCTCAGACCCTCCGTCTGACCCACACCTGCCCCAGGGCACACAGACACTGCACAGGGCACCACCAGCAGAGCCTTTCTCACTGTACCTGAAGACCATTTCACAGGGAGCTGCTGTTGTTGCAGTGTTTGCCCTGATGATGAGAAGGTCAAGAGGGGTCTTTCCTTGCAAGTTGTTTCAGCTGCTGGGGTTCTGCAATGACCAGAGACAGCAAAACAGTCAATGCATGTGGATAAACCTCAGGGATGAATCACAGAATCCCAGAACAGTTTGGTTTGGAAAGGACCTTAAAGCTCATATCATTCCACCCTCTGCCATGGGCAGGGACACCTTCCACTAGCCCAGGTTGCTCCAAGCCCTGTCCAGGCTGGCCTTGGACACTTCCAGGGATGGTGCTCCACTCATCTGTGCTCCTGATAACACGGGGCCTCTAAAGGTGTGAGACAACAGGGTTTGTCCTTTGATGGGGCTATTACTTCTTTTCCATCATCTCCAACCAAGTCACCTAATTAAGCTGAATTTAGATTATACTGGAGGCACATGTTTTTTGTTTGTTTTTGGATGGTATTTGACCCTTTTCTTTCTCACCTACCTTCCCCACTGTATACTGCACACACTGCTAGGGAGCCTCGAGCACTCAGCAGTGCTATGTCACACCAGATCAGAGCTTCACCCCTTCACTCTTTACACACCTTTGAAGTGGTTGTGGTGCTGCAGCTCTGCCCAGAACAAAGACATTCTCATCCCCTGACACACTGCACCACTGAGGAACTTCATCGACCAGGTGGACTGCAAAGGGAAGAGTCACCACAGATGAGATGCAGTTCATGGTTTCATTAATTCCTGCCACCAGCCACACTGTCATTTAGCAGCAAGGAAGGGATGAACAATTAGTCACAGGAATGAAACTGAGGGAGTAGACCCTTGAAACGAAAAGGGGATTATTACTGCTTAAACATCAAAAGGATACTGGCTCCTTTTTGGTGATTCGGTGGAGAATTTATAGGAGATGATGTCAAACACTCAAAAGTTTCTCACTTAATTGTGGCAAAAAAAGGTAAGGGGTGCACGTGCTGTTGTGGTACTGCCACACTGCTGCCAGTGTGAGACCCTCTCCTAAGATTAGGCAATGAGCATGAATTGCATTCAACCCTTATTGCCAAATAGTAATTTATTTATATAGCTATTAGGGGGAAATTTCAATGTAAGAGGAAGAAATCCAGTTCTGGGACAAGCAGAGACAGCAGCGCCAGCCTTCTGCATTTCCAGATGGCCCAAGGTCACAGGATCCCAGAATATGCTGAGCTGGAAGGGACCCACAAGGATCATCCAGTCCAACCCCTGGCCCTGCACAGGCCCATCCCCAAGAGTCACCCCCTGTGCCCCAGAGGATCAGCCAAACCCTCCTGGAGCTCTGGCAGCCTTGGGGCTGTGCCCACTGCCCTGGGGAGCCTGGGCAGTGCCCAACCAGCCTCTGGGGGAAGAACCTTTTGCTGAGATCCAACGTGAGCCTGCCCTGACACAGCTCCAGCCATTCCCTGGCTGCTGTCCCTGGTCCCCCCAGAGCAGAGCTCAGTCCCTGCCCCTCCTCTGCCCCTGCCCAGGAATTGGAACTGCACTGAGGTCTCCCCTCAGTCTCCTCTGCTCCAGCTGAACACACCAAGTGCCCTCAGTGTCCTCCCATGGCTTCAAATCAAGGCCCTTCCCCATGAATCTACGTTTTAAGCTATGTACATATTTTATTTTTGTATTCCTGATTTGAATTTTGCTTTCTGTGGTGTTTTCCAGGACTTGCTGCTGCCGCAGTCCTTGTTCAAGCTGATCATTTTGGATGTGGTGCATTTAAGGGCACAGAGATGGAACTTGTAAAGAGAATTTTCTGCATGGCAGCATTATCATTCCAAATGTTTATTGGAAAAAGCTTATTTATGCTGTGCATTAAAAATACAAGGATTTCAAGGGATACAGAATATCCTTAAAACATCAGAAAGTAGAAAATGATCCTACATCACACGTTGCTTGTCTATGCAAAAGGTTTATATAATATTTGCTCCAGTTTACATACATTCTTGTATTGCACTGCATGGGGAAAACACATGGAAAAGCATCCCTGTTTTGTCAGTATGTCCCTGTAGGATGTGCTGAGCCAACATATGCCCTGAGGTCTTTGGAGGAGTGACAGGGACCCAGCTTAGAACCTCCTCTCCACCACGGGCTCAAACCTGTGGCTCATTGTTTTTATGCTCTATGCATTTAGTCATTTGCAGGGTCAGTGATGGGGAAGTTGTGTTCTGGTTGGTCTCCTACCAAACAATGTCCTGAAACTCCTCTTCTGCTTTGTCCAGCTCTCCCTGGGTCTGCCTCAAGGGAAGAGAAGGTACTGGAGGGAGCTGAGGAGCAAGAAAAAATTGACTTTGGATCCAGCACTTAGAGAGAGACAGCTGGGAGAAACCCAAAAAGCTTTTCTGTCTTTTTGGAGCTTCGGTCTCGGTATTGACCATTTTGTGACTCTGGAGAACACAGTATTCCCTGCTCTGGGGCAAAACACTGTAATTCTGCCTCTCCTTGGGGTGGATGTTATGGATCAGCCTGTAAAGGTTGCTCTGACCCTGGAAATGGCTGTTGTGCCCTTCTGGTCCCATTGCAACGTGCTGCAGAGGATGGAATTTGGGATTCTGCATCAGGGTGAGAACATTTTTTCTCCGAGCCAGGCTGAGAGAGCTGGGGGTGCTGAGCCTGGAGCAGAGGAGGCCCTGGGGAGACCTTAGAGCCCCTTCCAGTGCCTGAAGGGGCTCCAGGAGAGCTGGAGAGGGAGTTGGGACAAGGGCCTGGACAGACAGGACAAGAGGGAACAGCTTCCCACTGCCAGAGGGCAGGGTTAGATGGGATATTGGGAAGAAATTCCTCCCTGTGAGGGTGGGAGGCCCTGGCACAGGTTGCCCAGAGAAGCTGTGGCTGCCCCATCCCTGCAAGTGCCCAAGGCCAGGTTGGACGGGGCTTGGAGCAACCTGGGCTGGTGGGAGGTGTCCCTGCCCATGGCAGGGGTGGAATGAGATGATCTCTAAGGTCCCCAGCAGCCCCTGTCCCACAGTGATCAGCAGCTGGGCCAACTGAATCAGTTTTCTGAAGGATGTTGAGCTCTAGCTCAGAGTCTCAGGTTGTTCAAGGAAATCTCCCAGAGAGCTTTCCCAGAACTCAGCTCCTCCTGAGCACAGAAGCAACAGGGAAATGACTGCCAGCCCACACCTTGGTGAGGCAGTAAATTAAGTGATGAAATATCAGAAAAGTACCTATGAAAGAAGTTGTCCTGCAACCTGAGAAAGAAAAATGGAAGAAATCCCTGGATTGAAGAGTTGGTTATCAGGCTGAGGGAGGAGGGAGTGCTGCTTTTGGATGTGGAAGAGATATCAAGGTATTTAGAATGAAGAGGGAGAAAAGTTCCTTGCATAGCAAAATTCCCTTAAATCTGAATTAGCTATCAATAGTCCGAGCAGTTTGGAGAGATGACTCACTGCTTTGGAGGGTATTTACTCACAGAGTTGCTTTAGATAAATCCCCCTGATGCCTCCGTTATCTGACACTTTTTATTTTTCTATATTTAACAGAAACCAAAGTACAAGTCTCTACTCCAGGAGCCATTGCCAAGGAGATGATTATTCATTAACTCTGGGTAAGGAAAAATGGGCTTAGCAACATCTAAGATCTCTGGGGGGAGTCTCTACATTAATTTCCTGTCAAATTCCTGTTGGTATTCTGTGTAAGCATTACTCCAAATTAATAATGCAAAGTAACTGGAAAGTAGCAGAAACCCATAGGCAAACATTGCAATTTTTAAGTCAGAACAGGTTTAATTGATATTGTTTGATGCATCCTTTCCCCTGAAATGTACTGAACAATTTCTGGTACCTGAATAATTCACTGTGCACTTTCTATAGAAACTATAGCTAAAGGACATTTTAGCTCTCAATTAGAAATGGTGGAATAATAATTGCTAATAATGTGTTTGATTAATTTTCACTGTCATTGTTGAGCATATTTCTTATGAATAAATGCCTTCATTAATAGATTGGTGTCATAGAATATAAATAAATTATTTGGGATACTTCCCCCCATCAGTCACTGAATAAATTATTCTTGATTTTTTCTATTCATTAAGCCAGCTGCATTCCATTAAGAAAACAATATAAACCATAGTTCAGGGAAAGACTCTAATGCTTTAAAAATCCACAGGGAATATTTCTCTCATATCAACATTTTTATAGATGTAATCTTTTAACCTGGAAATGCTGGGCTCTGAGTCTAATTTGTGGAAATCACCAGAACTTTTGGGATAAACAACTTTGTGTGTTGGTGGCCAGTTGTCCCTGAGTCAGCAGTGCCCTGGCAGCCAGGAGGGCCAACCCTGTCCTGGGGGTATCAGGGAGGGGATTGTCCCACTCTGCTCTGCCCTGGGGTGGCCTCACCTCAACATTGGGGCAGTTTGGGGGGGCACAATGGAAGGAAGGGATTGAGCCATCAGAGAGTGTCCAAAGGAGGCAGGACGTGGAAAAACAAAGGTGATTTGCAAGTTCAGCCATCCCCCAAGCCCAGCTGGAGCTAAATCCAGCCCTCTAATCAGGAATGGCAAGGGCAAAAGAACTCCATCCCTGCAGCCCCCTGGGGACACGCTGTGGGCACTGCCCTGTGTTTGATAAGCTCTTATTGACGTCATCCAGTCCAGGTTTCTGTCAGGAGAGTTCAGGCTCCTCCTCAAATAACCACCAAAATCAACCCAAAAGGTAAATATACAAAGGGATGTGGCTCATCCCGAGGTCTCTGGTGGGCACTGGAGGCCTCTGAAGATTTCTGAGGGCAGCTCTCCTCTGCCACCTGCGTTCAGCTTTCCTCTCCCTGAGCAGACAGGGGATCATCCCCCTTGCAATAACTTCAGATCACACTCCCAATTTGTGCAGTGTTTCTACTGTTTCTCAGACTCCCTTGCAAACACTGGCAGGTCCAGAGCCCAAAAGGTGATTTTCACAAGGACTGCAAGATGGAGCTGGCAGAGCTCACCGAGATGCAGAGATGAGATCCAAATTAAAATGAGTCCCTGGAGGCTGCCCCCACTGTGACTGAGGGCAGTGTTTAACCAGAGCCTATCCATCCTCCCTGCAAGAATATTTATCACTAAAAAAACCCAAATTTCAAAAATAATTTGGGAAAATCGTGGTCATGGAGCCACTCCACAGAAGGTGGGGCTTTCCAGGTGACATCAGCACACCTTTCAGGGTGGGCAGGTGCCCTCCTGTGTAGAGAACTGGCTCACAGCCCCCTGAGAGGCACACAGCTGAGTCTGGGAGGCCGTGTACTCCACAGCAAAGTCAGGATTTTGGCTTCAGCAGGTGGGTGAGCTGTGCTGAGGGAGGGTCAGAATTAGAAACCTCTGGGTGCACAGAAAGTCCTCACAAGGAGGTGCCTGTCAGTCTGGATGTGGATCATTCCTCTTCGGTTCAGGTGCAAACAAAGGCATTGAAAATAACATTTGCACCCTGTACTGGCTCCCTCAGTCCTTACACAGCCCCAAGCAGCAAACAGAGACTTGGAAAAAAGCAATAATTACCTAAAAGTGGTGTTGGGAAAGCAAGAGCACACAGTCCATATGATGTAAAATTATTGTATTGTTTAATTGATATACTGCAGAATATTGTTCTAATGGTAGGAGGGAAAAGAAATAATGATCAGTTAACTCATTATTAATGTTCATTTTCTTTTCCAGAATTGCCAGCGGGTTGAGTTAATTATTAAGCATGACAGTTGGGCTTTAATATATCAGCTATAGATTCCAGTCACAGCAGTCTAGTTTAATAATTGGGTTTCTTTCTCCTTCATTTTGACTAATAGCATACTTACAGCAATTATTAAAATTCATCATAGCACAAAAATAAGCCATTTGAAACCTCACCAAAAATGGCAGCACAGCAGAGCTCTGCTTGATATATTTGATGGTGAATTCAAAACAGCTTCTTGGAAAACATGGAGCAGCTTCTCTGATGACTTTTCAACAGCCACAAGGTGAATGTGGACCTTCAGTGAAAGCCATGAGTGCTTCAGGTGAGCCAAGGCAGGGTTGAATAGGCTGCTGCTGCTAAAAAAGTGCATTCAGACTTCACAGGGAAATAAATTCCCTCTGAAAATGCAAATTCACATGTGGTTCTTTAGCTACAGGCAGTTCAGCCAAGCTATGGAAGGTTACTGGTGGAAAGGTGGATATTTTAACACTCTACTATCAAATTGTTCATGGACAATTCCCAATCTCCCTTGGAAGGGCTGTAGGTGCCAAATGGACACAGCTTCTGCCATGAGGAACTCGAAATCCTCACTGCTGACCTTGCAGATTCTTCAAAGACTGTCTAACTTCCAACAGGAGCACAGCTGTGCAAAAGCACCCTAAGCTTAAGATCTACAGGCATCAAGGTGCCCAGCAGAAGTCCTGCACCTTCCCACCACACCAGACAGGGATGGGATTTGCTCCAGGACTGACAATTGGGCAAGATTTTGAGTGTTGAAAGAAATAATCAATTATAAAAATACAAAATGAAAACAGAAAATTTGATAAAAGCCTGGAAGGATGGAAGGACTGTGAGCTGTCTGCTCACCATCTCCTCCTCCAAGGGTTTGATGCAGGAGTTGAAATCACTGGAGACTTGAAGTCTGTTCACAAGTAAAAATAAGGACAAAATAATCATAGAATCACAAAATGGTTTCATTTTTCTTTCTCAGGTTGCAGGACAACTTCTTTCATAGGTGCTTTTCTGATATTTCATCACTTAATTTACTGCCTCACCAAGGTGTGGGCTGGCAGTCACTTCCCTGTTGCTTCTGTGCTCAGGAGGAGCTGAGTTCTGGGAAAGCTCTCCGGGAGATTTCCTTGAACAACCTGAGACTCTGAGCTAGAGCTCAACATCCTTCAGAAAACTGATTCAGTTGGCCCAGCTGCTGATCACTGTGGGACAGGGGCTGCTGGGGACCTTAGAGATCATCTCATTCCACCCCTGCCATGGGCAGGGACACCTTCCACTAGCCCAGGTTGCTCCAAGCCCCGTCCAACCTGGCCTTGGACACTTCCAGGGCTGGGGCAGCCACAGCTGCTCTGGGCAACCTGTGCCAGGGCCTCCCACCCTCACAGGGAAGGATTCCTTCCCAATATCCAGTCAAATACCTGGCTACACAGACACCAGTCAATGCCTCACTCTACAGAAGGCTGCAATAAATGTGTGCTGAAACACAGCCAGAGGAACCACCACACATTGCCTGGACTCTGCTCAGGGGACAGCCCTCAAAACAAGTCCCACATCTGCTCCTGCTGCCAAAGAGGAGCTAGGGGAAAGCTGTGCCCTGGCCACAGGCTTGGCAAGAGCTCACCACGAGCCATCAGTGGCACCACAGCCCAACAGAAGGAGCAGGGAGAGAATTCCTATTTGCCTCTTGTAGCTGAAAAGGGATGAGTTTGTGTCTGAACAGCACTTTTCCCACTCTGTGTTATCTAAAAGTAGAATACTCAGTAATTAGCAACCCCCAGATTAGTATTTGAGAAAAACTAAAGACTGGAAAGACACCAAAGACTTCCCTCCCAAGATCATTGAGTGACGCGCTGCTTGGGAACTGAAGACAGAACAGGCCACAACCAACCCCATCCTCTGGGAATTACTGAACAGTCAGGAGGAGAAGTCTGTGGAAGCAAGAAAACACCAGTTTGTTGGAAGTTTTGCTTTGAATTCAAACTCCTTTGGCACAGGAGCACCAGGCTTTCCTGCATGATGCTTTATCATTCCACGATGCTGCTAAAAGCTGTGTTTTTTGTGCTCAGCAGCTGCACAGCTGAGCTTTGGAACACCAGAGAATATTCTCAGAGCAGTGGGAATGGTGCTCTAATTGTTGGTTTGCAGAGTTATCTGGATAAATGATCATCTGGGAAAAGAAACATGATGTATGTATAATTAATCTACTTAGAATTTGATGTAAATTAATCATATTGGATATTGAAAATATTCCCTGTTCTCATGTTAAACAAAGTAATTCCTCATTCTGATCTTGCTAGAAATGATGAAGCTGGACTTTGCTATCCACCTATTTTGTTCTTACCTATTGCACTGCCAGGGAAGTGCTAAAGAGATGAATTGCAAGTTCCCTGCAGCAAAGAGCTGGTCTTTTGGGTCTTCTGACAGGGCCAAGGAGTCAAACAGAGATCTCTGGGGGGCTAAAATCCTGTGTCCCTGGGGTGCTCACAGCAGCTGGTCCCAGATAGAAGGTGAGCAGCTGCACAGATGACCTGTGAGATAATTTAAGTATGGCACTCCCCCAGCTACTCTGCTCTTAATATTTACTGGATTGAAAAATTCAGGCCTTCAGGAGGGGTGTGAGGGAGGCAGAAAACCAACAGAGATGTACCTGAGAAAGAGGTGGAGACACTGTTCAACGAGACCAGGGAAGATGACCAAGTTAGAAGCATAGGAAGGATCCTAAGGAAAAATCCATCCAAAAGAATGATGTCATGGCCCATAACAGCCCATGGGCCATAATGTTTAAGAATCTCACACCAGCACTAGGGGTAGCAAGGTGTACTTGATGCCAATGGACAAAAAAAAAATTAAAAAAATAAGAAGAACAAATGATTCTAGATCAGAAGAGAAGGAAACAGGAGTTATTCTGGGAAATAAAAATCAGAATTAAGGCAGAAATCCATAGACTAAGCCAGGACCCCAATAGCAGCACGTCCCTGAAGTGTGAGGGTCTCTCACCAGTGAAGGTCAATAGACTCAGTAAATCACTGGCAGGGGCTGAGACCACCAGGCAAGGCTGTGACACAGAGTCAGAGTAGAGAGGATCTGATCCCATCACCTCCAATTTAGGTATTTTTCCCAGGAGAAATATTCCCTGAAAGAAAGCTTCAGACCCTTACTGTAAAATATTTATGTTGCTGCTGTGAAAAATTTATAGTCCATCAAAGTCTGTGAGAGATCTCAGTCTCTGCCTTTCCCCTCTACCCGAGCAGCTGAGCCACTTGAGCTGGGAAATAGAGCAAAGTGTTCCAGGCCATACTGCAACCTCTGTGTACCCACAGATCATACCTGCATAGATCATGCTGTATGTGCAGATTGAATCTCCACAGATTTTTGTTTTAAAATGAATGGAGAAAACACTGACCAAAGACACATGAAGTGCTGGCACGACTGCAGGGAAGGAAGGAAGAAGAGAAATGGAGTTAAAGGAATAAATATTTGCAATCCCATGATCCATATGTACAGGGTTATCCTTCCCCATATGGTCAGACTCAGGTAAACAAGCCCTGAAAGCTGCAGTAAGTTTGGTTCAAATTCAATTGTTCTTAAATCCAGAATTTTGTGCCAACATACATGTGAAAACACAGTTCAGACAATGCTGTGGCAAGAGTTAATTTTCTATAACAAGGAGGCCTCTAGAGATTTACTAAAACACTTTAGGTGAGATAAACATATACATGGCATTCAATTGATTTCTTCCCAGTTTTGGACAGTAGCTTTCAAGTACATATTAACCCTGGATCACCTGCTTGAGAATCACCCCAAGGTGTCTAATCAACTCACATGAAGGCTTGACATCATCTTTGAGAACCCTGGATACCCCATAAGGGGTTTGTTTTGGTTTTGTTGGTTGTTTTCCTTGGGGTTTTGTGTCACTTGAGTTAACAGCCACCAGAGGAGCTGCAGCACGTTCTCCATGCAGGTGGGGCCTGTCTCAGTCTCTGCATTCCCCAGGCCTGTTGTCCTCACTGATTTAGTGTGAGTTGGTTCAGAGTTCAATCAGCTTCTGCTCCGTGTGCAGTGAACAAATGGAAAATGCTGCTCTGGGATGGGCCTGGAGCCACAGCTTTGGTTACGGGGCTTGCTGCAGGCTGCACATGGAACACTCCCGAGGAGCAGCACTCTCCACCCGCCAGGTTTCCCAGTTGCCCTTGCACAGGCAAGGAAAAGGCTTCACAGGAGCTGCTGCTGGGACTCCTTCATCTCCTGCATCCACTGAGGGCTTCCAAAAGCCTCTTCATGCTCTTTATCCAACACATCTTCTCACACCTTCGTTGCAATCGCTACGTGGTTCGTTTAGGTATCTTGAAGAAAAACATCACCTCAGCCTGGAACAGTTCCCACAATTTCCTTTCACTTCTCTTTCAGCCTTTTAGACTCATTGTTACTACAATAAAAATGTAGTACCATGTCCCTGGTCCCCACAGAGCAGAGCTCAGGGCCTGCCCCTCCTCTGCCCTCCCAAGGAAGTTGTAACTGCACTGAGGTCTCCCCTCAGTCTCCTCCAGGTTGAACAGACCAAGTGATGGAAGTGTCTATCTTCTTAACAGTGATAATGCAAGATCATGGTAGATAACAGTTTACACTCTAATCAATACCTGGTCCCCAGGGATGATCCAGAGTTACCTGGCTGTTCAGAGGAGTCCCAGCTCCCTCAAATACAACTGCACCACCCAGGACATTTCATTCCATAACAGCAGAAACCCACAGCTACAAGGCTCTGATGCCAGTGGTCCACACTGCAAGCACAGCAGATACTCTCTTCTCCTCCTTTGCTTCTGGTTTTGTTTGGCCCGTTCAACTCAACTGAAGCTAATCCATAGCAGCACCTACAAAACTGGGTTTGTTTTTGCCCCTTCAGGGCTAAGGAGAAGAACTTGTAGGATTTTGGGGGGTCATGGTCTGTTCTCAGGTGAAGGAGCTCCTGCCAAGCCCTGCCATGAGCTATTTCAGCTCATGTCCTTGTCCCTTTCGCAGGTCCCAGGTCTGCTGTAGAGGAACCCTCCATCTCCATGTGGCTGCCAGGCACCCTGGGGCCACCAGCCCCTCACTGGAAGGGTCCCAGGCAGGCACTGCCAGCTCTGCCTGTGCTGGGCCTGTCACCTCCTGTGCACACACCTCATAAAAACCTATAAACCACCAGCATTAGAGTGGGGGGGGTGCATTACTACAAAGTTATGTCACTGCTTCCATAATAAAGTTATTTCAGTGGGTTGTAAGTCAGGTATAAAACTCTCTTTGGGCTGAGACTTGGCATGTGCACACACACACAGCCTCATTTCTGGGAAAGGGAGAAGTGGGGAGAGATTCTGCATTACTTCTGAATTCTGCATTACTTCTGAATTCTGCATGGGGCAGAGGGTTTTCCATGGGGTATTTTCATGGGGTGAAGCCACAGAGCTCCTGCAAGGACAGGGGGGGGAAAGCAGAGACTGCTGGAGGTGGGACAGTGCCAAAACCACCCTGCACTGCCATTCCAAGCCTCCTCCCTCCTCCCTCCCAGCCCTGGAAATGAAAGGGGAAAGGTAACTTGTCTGATGTTAATGATGCTGAGGTGAGGGATGCACGTTTTCCAAGCTCAGTCTAAAACTCTGAGGGTACAGGGACATCTCAGACTGCCCTGCATGTGCTGCAGCCCACAGTGCAGCTTCCAAGGAGGATTCCTTGGAAGCCTTCAGAGACTAAACCCATCCTTTAAACAGCTTTGCTCTGGAAGAGTTTGGATGCCCCTGACTTACTACAGAGGGAAAACATCTTTATATTGCCAGGACTTTAGTGCAAAGAGTGCAAACCCCAGTGCTCACAGAGGTCCCTCCTGAGGGGCACTGACACTTCAGCACTAGTTCTGGGAGAAGAAATCATGCAACTGGAAGCTACAACAGTGCCTGTACAGTTATTTAGTGGAAAGAGGGGAAGAATTTTTAAGCAGCATAAAGAAAAAGGGAACCTCTTGCTGTCTCTTGAAACCTCACCCAGTTTGAGCCTGCTCATTTTGGGGCTGGAGCCCAGTTTTGGGTTGTTTTGGGGCTGGAGCCTCCCAGCAGCAGAGAGTGGGGCCGTAACCAGAGTCCTTCAGATCATCTGCAGCTGAAGGTGTTTGTGCACTTGACCTTTTTAAATGCAACAACGAGGACATTTTCTTCCCACTTACTTCACAAGTCTACTGAGAAACAGAGCAAACTCAAAGCAGTCCTTTGCTGTGATGTTTTGTTCCCTGAATAACACAACGCTCCACCTTTATGTCAGTGTTCCTCTGGTTTGCTGGGGCCAAATCCAGTCTGGCCCATGGGAGGTGAGTCATTTCCCCGGGTGCTTCCACTCCTGCTGCAGCTGCAGCCCTCCTAGATGATCAACATATAGAAAGAAGAAATATAGGGAAAGAACTATAATAACATATTACCATATAATCTGGTAATAAAAAAAGGGAATGTGGTTGACAGTAAGGGTATTCTTATTTAATCTCGTGCAGCCATATTTAGTGACATTAGTGGTTTGAGCATTACTATCCATCATCCCAACTAGAAATTATCCGACTGTCTGGTTACACACATCATGTGAACTCAGGAAAATGCAACAGTTCCATCTTTTGAGGGAACAGGCAGCACCAGGAGCACAGGGACTGTTTCACACAGCACACCCTGAGCACAGTTTTCTCCAGCTCCAAGTACAGGCTGATCCCAACCTAAAAGCTCCTGAAGGATAAATTATGAGGAATATCATTACAGCAGGAACTCTGACGGCTATCATGAGATAATCATCACACATCTGTATTTATAAGACACAAGGCATAGTCTGGTGCTTTCCAGTCCCCAGTGCCCTGACCTCATGGCGACACACCCCTGGAGCTGATGGAGCCGGGGGGAGGATGCATTTCTGGGCTGGGAGAACACGGAATTGGCAGCTCATGGCTGTAGTTTACATAAAGCTGCTTGTTTCTTGTAAACAGATTTATTTTCCTTCAGTGGGAGGGACCCAGGAGACCCACAGAGCAGCAGCATAACAGAGAAGCATCTTCACACGGAGCAGAAGCGGGGGCAGGACAGAGTGCTCCCAGGATGGCTGTTTAAATGAAGAGGTGTAGTGGATATGGAAGGGCAGATAAGGGCAGGAAATCTTTGCTGTATGAATGAACTCCCTACTGTTTGTGTTGCAGAAGTTCCAGGGGTCCTGCTCGGGGGCTGGGCTCCTGCTGGGCTAATAATTCTTCCCAAGCGGAGGTGGAGCCTCATTGCTCAGTCCCTGGGTCTGTCTGTCACTGGTTCTTCCTCAAAAGCTGCAGCTCTGGCCTAACCCTCTGCCTTCTGAGCAGCAGCAGCAGCAAGATTAAAGTGGTCCCCACAATTTTAGCCAGCTGATTAAATCAGCTCCCCCTGATCTTGTTGTGTTGGTGTTGGAACAGTGTAACCAGGGCCACGGTGCTCAGGACAGGCTGCAAAATCTGCTGGGAACACACAGCAATATTTAGGTAGTTTTTTTACACTAACTTCCCTTTTTTTTATGCTGTTCCTGTCACCTGTGCTGGGTGAGCCAGGTCGTGAATGCCCTTTGAGCAGACATGAACTTCTGGGGCCAGGAGGTGCCAAACTGTTCTGTCACTGGTGTCCTCTGCCTGCCCTACAATTCACAGCCACAAACCACTTCTTTCCCCTCTTATTTCTTCTCCCTGATACCTCTGCCACTAAATCAGCTCCTTGGCCCTCTTGTCTGTCTCTCATCTCCTCTAGAAGTTGCAGGATCTTCTGTTCCCTTCCTGAGGAAAGCAGTGTGCACTCATTTTCCTTGTCCAGTCTTCACACCTGGTTTATTCTTTCCATATGCTGGGAGATGCACTGGGGGATGGAGGTGGAGAAAACATCAGAGTGGACCACATAATTTACACTGAGACAAATTAGGAGAGTACTCAGTTATTGGTCTTTTATTCACTCCTGGTTTTCCTCCTCTTCCTTCTCCAGCAGCTGAGGGAGCGCTGGAGGGGCTGCCTGACCCCCTGTCCATTCTCCATGCAAAGCCCCCACAGGATCCTGAGAGAAGAAAGGAGATCTCTGAGCCGGGTTCCAGCACGTCTGATCCTCCTCCTCTCATGGCAAATCTGCTCACAGTGGGTACTTGACTACAGGTGTTGGGGAATCTGGTGGGGAGGAAGCCCCTCTGACACCATGGAGGAATTTATGGTAAGGTGTAAGGAAAAGGGAAAGGGAAGAGAATTTGCCTTTTAGGGAAAAAAAAAAATAAGCTAAGTCGTCCAGAGACTCCTCATCCCTAGATGGGGTTGGAGTAACCTTGTCTAGTGGAAGGTGTCCTTGCCCATGGCAGGGACCATCAAGTCCAGCCATCAACCCAGCACCACCACGCTGTTCACCACTAAACCATGTCCCCAGGTGCCAGGTCCAAATGTCTTTTGAACATTTCCAGGGATGGTGACTCCACCACTGCTCTGGGCTGCATTTTCTAGTGCTTTATGACCTTTTCCATTAAGAAAGTTTTCCGAATATCCAATTTAAACCTCCCCTGGTGCAAGTTGAGGCTGTTTCCTCTTGTCTTGTCACTTGTTACCTGGGAGAAGAGCCCGACCCCTACCTCCCTCCAGCCTTCCTTCAGGCAGTTGTAGAGAGCAAGGTCTCCCCTGAACCTCCTCTTCTCCGGGCTGAACACCCACAGTTAGTTTGATTTGATTCCGAGGAACCAACAAATCTGTTCTATGCCTTTTTAAACCATCTCCTCGGATGCCCAGCACTCTGGGTGGCCACTCTGAGCCAGTAAAAACCAGCAAACAAACAAAACAGGCCCAGCAGCTTGGCCTGGTGAGTCGTGCTGGGGGAGAGCCCACTGCAGACCCCAGTGGCACTGGATTTTGGCTGGGAAAGTCTCTGGGAGTTCCCCATGCAGGAATTATTTTGCAGCTGAAATAACAGCCGACCTGCATGAACTGAATCTTCACAGTGGGCACTTTTTTTTCTCCTACTGTTTCCAAACAAAAATCAAACATAAATAGTGAGAAATTACCCGATCTCTACTAATGCATGGCAGCATGAGAACATCAGCAATGTTTTAAGGGAAAATCTCTCTGGTGCACTGAATTACACTATTCCTGGAGTGGAGCAAGAACCTTTTTTCTTGAAAAACTCCTTTTTCAGTAAATTCATGGACTATGGGAACAAGCAGCCTTTTTTTATTTTTTTTTTTAACCTTAATTAGTTTTCCATTTGGCCTTCTATACCTTTTAATTGCCCAATACACTGTTAAATTATGTAAGAGTCTGGTTCGAAACACTTAAATGAATCATTCAGTCAGCAAGAAGACACAAGACTGAAGTGTCAGTTTATTGTACATCCTATTCTCTTACTGACCGCAGTCAGCTCCTCTCTGGAGGAGTTTGCTCCCCTCTTCTCCCTTCCCTCTTCCCACCCTGCCCTCTCCCACCCCTGGCACCACCATCCTTTAGAGCAGCAGCAGGAAGGGCCTGCCAGTAACCCTCAGCCTGCTCCTTCCCTGGGATGAGTTTGAGCAGCACCAAGACACATCTACATGGCAAAGGGGGCTTGGAAAAGTGTCATAGGTTTGAAAGTGATGTTGGAATTTTTTCCCAAATGCCCCCCCATCTGTTTCCTCCGGGATGGGGGGGATGGAGCGAAGCCGCGCGCACTGGGCAGCACGGGAGAGGGGACGGGGAGTGCTCTGGGGAAGCGGAGGTTGCTGTGGGGAGGGTGGGGAGTGCTTCGTTCAGGGGCTTTTGGGTTTGGTCCGGGACCAGACAGAGCAGGAGCCTGGTTTTGGTCCGCCTCTTTCCCTTTTCCTGAGAGGAAGTTTTTTCCCCATGGGACATGTCGCAGAGAACGATTGAGAGAGACCGACCCATCTCCGAGTGAGGTATTCTGCTTTCGGGACTGCCTGTGGGAAAAAGGACTTTTTCATCGTTGGCTGTGAGCACACGTGGCTGCAAGCAGCTTCTGAACTGCCGGCACGGTCCTGCCTTCCTGCCCCTGCCCCGGCTTGCCGTGGGTTTCTCCTCCCCCCGCTGGGGATCTGGGACTTTGTTTTGTTTCTTCTGAAAGTTTTTGATTGCACCATTTGTTGTTTATTCAGATTTTGTTAATAAAAAGCTGTTTCTTTTCCTTTTCAACACTTCCACTTGAAGTCTCTTAATTTCTAAATTGTAATCTTGTTAAACTCAGACATTAGTTGGCACCCAACGTGGGGCTTGACTAGAGGAAAGGTGGAAAAGGAATAAACCCCCTTGTTTAATCACCTGTGTATTGCATATAGAGACACCATTAGTGGTCCGACTTCTTTTGGCATTTGGCAGTGTATATGGTCTTTCCATTTATGGGTCACTTATTAAAGATGGACACCATGGCTGCAATAGTTGTGACTGCTCTTAAGTTTGTAAATTGGTACCAGTGGCTGAAAAATTCTGGCCCTCTTTTGGAACATATATAAATGGATGCATTACTACCACAACCCAGGTTCCTATTTCTGGGGGTTTACTGATAGTGATACCTATTTTGGGAGAGGAACGCAGGCAAGTGCTTTTTCCCAACCCTTCACCCACTTCTCATATGGCCCTACCACAGTAGCTGCTGAATGGTTGATTTTTCCCCTGGACGTTAAAGATATTCTATTTTTGATGATGTTTTTGCTGTGTTTATTCAGTATGGCCTACCCAGCAGTTAGAGACAGGGTGAGGTTGTCTTTGGTAACTGCCCCAAGACCTACCCCAGTCACTAGTGACCCTACGCAAGAACCTGCCACTGTGCTACAGCCTGCCATGGTCCAACCACCTGCCACTGTGCTACAGCCTGCTGCTGTGCTACAGCCTGCCACTGTTCAGTCACCTGCCACTGTGCAACAGCCTGCCACAGTCCAACCACCTGCCATGGTCCAACCACCTGCCATGGTCTAACAGCCTGCCCTAGACATAAATCACTCTGATTGGAAGGGAGCATGGGAGGAGATAGACCAGGTGCTGAAGGAATACTCTCCCCCATTGTTTGGAAGCTCTCCCCTGACCAAACACAGATCCCCTCTAAGGTTGCTGAGTGCCTGAAAGAACATCAGTCCATAAATTCCAGACATGGACAGCTCATAGCAATGTGCTGGACCTTAGCCCATGCTTACCAATAGACATCACAAGTGCTCAGTCCCCGGTCACACCAGAAGGGAAGTCACAGCCGGCAGAAGTGGCCCCAGTGCAGAGGAAGAAGTATAAGGCCAAGTCAATACGCCAAGTTAACAAGGACAGGGCCAAGTTAACAAGGCCTTCACAACCAGTGGAGGACCCAGAGCCTGAGATCATTCCCGAATCCCTGTCATATGACCAGCTCTGCAATACACGGAACGACGTTACTCGATGCCAAAACGAGCCCATTTTGACCTGGCTGATTCAAGAGTGGAACCTTATTGGTGAAGGCTTGCCACTTGATGGCAACGAAGCAAGGTATTTGGGATCTCTGGTCCAGAATTTGAGTATCAAGCAAGCATTCATGAGGGAGTCCTTTCTTGCTGGGAGCGACTTCTAACAGGTGTGAGAGACAAGTTTGTTTACAGAGACTTCCTGCAGCAGCACCACTATGAGATGGCCTGGAAGACCATGGAGGAAAGAATCCAATGCCTGAGAGAAATGGCACTGTTAGAGATACTTTTTGATAAGGATGGGCAACCCAACCACAACCCTGACGATGTCAGGTGTGTGTCACAGATGTGGTGGAGCCTTTCACAGCAAGGGCCATCTGTGTACACCAATTTCTTGGTATCACTGCACTTTGGAGGAAACAGAGAGACAGTGGGCTCAGGATGTACGACAGCATGGTCCACACCCCATTATGGGCCCATATCTCCACTATAGAGACAATGGTTGAGAGCCTCGATGTGGATGCAGAAGAAAGAGAAAAAGAAGCCTACCAGAGATGGACTGTAGCCCTAAAAGAATCAGCAGAAGAAGAGGACTTTGTTTAAGACAAAAGAATCAGCAGAAGAAGAGGACTTTGTTTAAGACAATGAATGTAACTTAATAAGGGAAAAGTTATCACAGTAGAATGATGAGCTTATGTTAAGTTGGTATTTGCAAGTTGAATGGTAAATTCCCATCTCCAGTTTTGTAATGGTTTGTTCCTAGACAAGAGTGTCATCCCTCCTACCTTATCCATATTCAATTGTAGTCCCTCCCCTTGTGTTCTGTATCCAGTTGCAACCTTCCCTTTAACAAACTCCTCACCCTGTTTGTAATACTCCAGAAAGTTCTCTGAGCTCCCCTATATAAAGAGGAGCCATTTTAATAAAGTGGTTCACTCCTTCACTACCTACAACCTGTGTCGGACCCTGAGTGGACTTTCCCCATCACCCTTAGCTGGGCTGTGTTACCTCAAGGCACTGACTACAGAAGTACAAGATGAACAGAAGAAACTTAGAGAGGAGATGAAGGAAAACAGCTTCCACATGTCACCAGTGCAAACCAGAGCCTCTGAAGTCAGAGCCAGACATTCTCCAGTTAGAGAGAGCGGACAGAGCCCATGAACCGAGCTGTGGTATTTCCTAGTCGATCATGGAAAAGACATGAGACGGTGGGAGAGGAAACCTACCCATGCTCTAGCAGTCCAAGGACAAGAGTTGGAGAGAGAAAAAGGGAAGTCCATGAGAGTAAGTGCAGTACTGGTATCTCATGGACAAGGATCTGACCCACTACGGGGTTCCTCCCAAATGTAT
Organism: Manacus candei; assembly: GCF_025592945.1. NCBI lineage: Eukaryota > Metazoa > Chordata > Aves > Passeriformes > Pipridae > Manacus > Manacus candei. The sequence continues at coordinate 3,315,087 of NW_026138084.1, forward strand.
TCACAGGGAAAGGGCTGTGATGGCCCCAACCAAGACCAGTGTTAGAGGGGCCCTTCCTCTTATGGACGGTCAGTCCACAGATAAACTAGAAATGTTGGTCCAATCATGGCCAGCTAAAGAGGAACCCCTGAAAACCACCTCAGCCACGGTCCCTCCAGTGATAGAATCACAGAAAGGGGAGGAGAAATGAAACTTCCCTCTTTGTCTCCAATAGATAAGCCGGGGGATGAAGGGTGGCTTTATTTGAGAAGGCTTACCAAAAACTCAAAAGGCGACTTATTGCTAACCTGCCCTATCGGTCCCCGTGAAACCCCTCTAACTTTTCTAATAGATACCCGTGCTCAGATATCTGCTCTAAGACTTGAAGACACAGCCTCCTGTGGTGTCACTCCCTCTTGAAAAGGCTTCTTCGTTGCAGATGCTTTTGGTAATATCCAGCCCCAGAGGACAGCAAAGGTGAGATGCTGGCTGCCAGGGGAGGAGAAAGCAATAGAAACCCTAATGATTCTAAATAAGTTTCCTACAAAGTTACTGGGGTTAGATCTACTACAAGGAAAATCATGGACTGATGAGTGTGGAAGGCACCTGTGGTGAAGAGAAGAAATTTCTTATTTGGAAACAGCAGCTATGAAGGACACTAGCCAAGGCAATAGCAGACGAGAACATCCCGTGAAGTGTTACATTGCTACCATATCATAATAGAGACTGTTAACTGAATGAGACTATTAGAAACTGTTAATGCATGCACTGAATTTATTGTACCCCTGGTTTTATCAAGTTTTATAGTATTTTCTCCCTCACGTTTATCTCCTATTTTCTCATTGGCTAAAGTTTGCCGCAATGCAGATCCTTCCCTTATTGGTCCTTGTTAGTCCCATGCTGCCTCCTTCCTTCCCTGATTGGTTACAACCTCTGTCAGTCCCATGCTCCTCCCTTCCTTCTAGAGCCTTCCCTGCCTACCCTATAAATAGAGCGGACCACGCTGAATAAAGTGTGATAGCTGCTCGAAGCTACCACTCTGCTCGAACCCTCTCAGTTGTCACGCAGTCTTTTCCTGATCGACTGTGGCACCTTGAGTCACTGTCCAAACACGGGATGGAATAAGTTAGATCACTCTACGTGTATTGCTCTCGCTTTCCTTCCTGTTTTCTATGTCTGTGTCACCACCAGTGAGGAGGGCTATATTGATATTCCCCCGTCCATGTAAAACCACGGGGTGGAATGTAAGAGATTGCTCCATCTCTAACTCGCTACTTTGTCTTGACATTGACCACTGCAATAAACAACTGGTAATTGGCCGCTCTGCCTAGGCACGAGAAGCATTAATGGGCAATTAAGCCCTTGGGCAAGGCTTCTTCGAAGCCATCTAAAGTTGCACAAGCAGCAGTTAGCCACTTCACTCTAATGAAGCTATTTCCATCAGCTGAGATAAGTGCCAAGTGCCTCGCCCCGGAGCCCAGCCACGGAACAAAGTGGCGGACATCGATTTTAACTCTTTACAGGGCAGTCTTCACCGACCTAGGGACATTGTGGACTGCTTGCTGAACCCCTGGAGAGTCTCCAACGGAAAGTTGTTCCATTTTCCCACCCTGGCAGAGCCGGCCCGCCTGGACACCAGCAGCTTCACCAATCCACACCGTGGAAGGATCTGCCCGGAGCCAAGCTGGCCAGTGAGTGCCCACCGGGTGGTATTTAAGGCAGTGCCCAGCATTGCCCAAGGGTCCGGTCCAGTCCAGGTGGTGTTGCCCAGGGTTCCATGCTGGCTGCTGGCCCCACTCCTTGCTCCATCCTGCTCATGTCCCACCTGCCTGCTTCTCTTGTCTATCTTGGTTCTAGTACCACCTACTTCCCCCCAGCGGTCCTTCCCTGACTGCCTGAGGCTGACTGCACCCAGTTCTCTCACTGGTGGTGGTAAATTTTTTGCACTTTTCCTTTTGTAGCCTTTCCTTTTCCTTATCTCTTCCTCTTCTTTCCCCTCCCCCTCCCCCCCCCCCCCGGCTTTTCACCTTTTAATTTTCCCCACCCACGACGTGGGGAGGCCCAGTTCTAGTTCCATCTCCATCTGAAGAACCATTCTGATGTCTTGAGGGATGGGGAAAGGGAACTCCAGCACTAGGGGTTTCTCAGGCCCCAAGCCTGGAGGGGAGAGGTGCCCCCCCCTACCCCCACGCACGTGGTCCCATGGCAGGCACGGAGACAGCACACCGGGCGTGGAGAGAAGGCAAGAGAGCGTTTATTGTTGGGGATGTTACATTTATAGGGTTAGGGAGAATCACAGGTTAACCAATTAGAAGTCTCAAGGGGCTTACAGGAACACCCAATCACAGGAAGGGGTTAACAAGGTCCAATGAAACACCTTAGGACATCTTCCCTGGACATTCCTGAGATAACACTACCGTGGGGGGTCTTGGGAAGAAGAAAGCATGAGTTAGCAAAGAGACTACAAAAAGCCATTTTGAAGCATGTTTAAACAAGTTTCTCATCAGATTCACTGCTACACCCCTCTCCCTCCCCCCTCCCCGGCTTTTCACCTTTTACTTACTGTTACAAATAAAGCGAGTTGTCTGTTTGAGACCTAATATTTGGAGCTGTGTGCCTTAATCTCGCCTTCAAAGTAATCATCTAAGAGAACTGCGTTGCAGCCCCTGACTGGACTGTAACCTCCATGAGTCATCTCTCACTAGAACATGCTCCCAAATAAGAAGGAATGGGGCCTCAGTGACCTAAAGGGCTGTTCAGGTCCAGGAGGACCTGTATGAGTGGGATTGCAGAAGCCTTGCAGGGAGAACAGGCAGGCAAGTTGCTGATGGGGCAGGGCTGGGGCAATGGAAAATCAATGGTAGGAAGGAGACAACAGAGCCTTTGGTATTTTGAAACGCAGCTACAGTTTTCCTGTGCATTCTGACTGTGAGTCACCAGGGGTAAGCTGTGAAATTCCTGATGTCCAGCTCAGCGTGCAGCTCAGGAAGGAGACCTGGGAGACATCTTGGAATCAACCAGAGTCTCCCAGGCCAGAGCTGTGGGATCCCACCCCCAAAAACAACTTCAGAAGGCTGCTCAGATGTCGTCCTCCCTTAGGGGATGCTGCAGAAGTGCCCGCACAGGGAGGCAAACCTCGGGGAGGGAGGGAAGCAGCCACATGCAGTGAGCTGAGAGACAGAGTTTGGCCTCAACAGCCAAGTCAGCTGAACCAGCCCAGCCTCAAGGCAGACCCCACCCTGTAGCCCGGTCTGAAGATGGTCCTGCCCTGCCAGGGGAGGGATTTGGGCCACCGTAATGTACAAATAAATAGAGATAAACCCTCAGCTGAGTGTCTGGGTGGTCCCACCAGCAAAGGCCCAAGGCCCCAGGCCTGGCTGAGCTCCGTGCCCGGGCGCAGCCGTGGATGCCCACGGTGTGGGCAGGCAGGAGCCAGGCTGGGGCTGGGGGAGCCCGTGGTGAGGGACCTTGGGCTGAGGGCTGACCACGTGGTCCAGAGGGCAGAGAAAGCCTCCCGCCATTTTGTGTTTGTCAGGGGAAGCCACTGGGCAGCCGCCATTTGGGGGTTGGTCCCCCCTGGCCCTGCACTCCAGCCGGGTCTGAAGGTGGGCCCCCACCAGGCTGAGGGTTGGCCCACCCATTCTGTACAAAGAGAGACTGAGCCCTCACCAAGTGTCCGGGAAAGCTGGGCTGGGGGTCCCCATACTGTTGAAGGGAGAATTACGCCCTGATTCAACTCTCCTCTCGAGGAAAGAGTTACCAATTAAACAAGATCAGACTTTTGTAGACTCTTTGAAAATGCGTGTTATGAGTTTATGCTGTGCTTTATGTCTTATTGTATAATTCCTGTTTATTGTACCCCAGTTATCCTCTCTATCCCCTTTGTCCCTAAACTCTGTTTTCCTGTTGATCAATATTTGGTGCATTGCCGCAGTTGTCCATGTATGGTTATGTTTTCCCTTTATGGTTATAATTTACCTGCTCTGCCTTAACTCCTCCTTTTGTTCTAGCACCTTCCCTACCCTACCTTATATAAGGCGGAAGCCATGTTATATTGGAGCCTTTTCTGCTTGTCTTTGACTTGTTCAGTTGTGTTCTTTTACATTTCACCATAATAAAGCTGTCTTGCCATTCTCCCGTACGAAGTTGCGGACCTGCTTCTTCCTGGCACACGCCGCAGACGGGCAGAGGCAAAGCAAGGTGGGGAGGAGAAGGAGCGGGGACGAGATAGCCCTTGGAAGGCAGACGTGCCCTGGCGCCCGCTCCTGCCCAGGGACCCTGCCCAGAGCCATCCCCCTGCTCGCTGGGGCCTTGAGGGGCAGGTGTCCACCGGGGCCAAGGTGTGCCAGCAGCTCCCCCGTGCTGCTGAGCCTTGCCAGCTCTGGGCCCTGCTGGGCAGCAGAGTCCCTGTGTGCCCCCTGCAGCTGGGCCTCAGCCACCTCCTCTCTCCACAGGCTCCTCTCTGCTCCTGCTCCAGCCCAGACAAACACCTCGGGCAGTGTGGTGGTTTGGGCTAGGCCTTCCTTGGTGACCAGTTTGTAACCAAGGAAGGGTCCAGATTTACCCAGTATTCCCTACGATTTTTTTGTAAGCCAGACTATAAGAAGAAAGGAGGAGAGGCCTTTGCTCTCTTTCCTTCCGGCGGCTTGGAGGTGCAGGTTCCCTGCTGTCGGGTCTGCCGTGCTGGGGAGCGAGGCCTGGTTAGGCCTTGCCGACCTTGGGAGGTGGAGGTTGCCGGCGATCGGTCCAGAGCGACTCTCCGTTGTCCCAAGGAAAGTGTGAGATATTTCCTTGCTAACTTTTTTAGTTACTAGATCTCGGGCCACTAATCGGGAGATATATATTTATATATATATATATATTTTATTTTGGTTTTGTTCCTTTTCCCTTCCCCCTTCCCTTTCCCTTGGGAAACTGTATATTTTAATTGTATATAAGTGTAACATAGGTGTAAATATATTTATATATATCACTTTAACTGTCTCTCGTTTCGGGTTTTCTTAGTTTTTTTTTCTCCCTCTTCTCCCTGAGGTTTTGGGCGGGGGGGGGACGGGACTTGTGGTGGTAAGGTTTGGAGACTTGGTAGGGAGCCAGCTTCAAACCATATCAGGCAGCAAGAGCTGGACCTCTCATCTCTGCTCTTCCTGCCCAAAGCCGGCCGTGCTGACGCGGCTGAAGAACGGGCTTCTCACTCTCCTGGTCCAGCTGCCACAAAAACAAGCCCCTCAGCCCCTGAGCCCTGCGACCCCACCCTCCAGTCCAGTCTAAAGGTGGTCCTGCCCTGCCAGGGGAGGGATTTGGGCCACCGAAATGTACAAATAAATAGAAATAAACCCTCAGCTGAGTGTCTGGGTGGTCCCACCAGCAAAGGCCCAAGGCCCCAGGCCTGGTTGAGCTCTCTGCCCCTGACAGCGCTCGCAGCCTCTTTTCTCCCGTGCCCGAGCGCGGGTCCCTCCCCGTTCCCCCACTGGCCCAGGGACCGCGGGGTTACACCTTCCCCACACGCCCCCAGCGCCCCCAGTCCACGGCCAGCAGGGGAAGGGTCCCCGGCCTTGCCGAAAGGGGGGTCCCGAGTCTTTGCTGCTGGTTGGTCCCCTTGTCTCTGGGCAAACTGCCCCTCTCTGTGTCTGACAACTGCACCACCAGGCCCTTGGCACTGCACCGCCGACTTTGCAAGAACGCCTCTTCATCCCTAATAGAGCCCAGCACACACCTACAGCCCCGGCGCTTCGCCAGGGCACAGGAGGCACTGCGGGGGGACAGCTGAGCCTGTGGCTTCTCACACCAGCGGGAGCCTGGCACTGTTAGTTCCGAGGCCACGCCTTAGATGGCAGTGACCATGGCCCACAAACTGGGAAGGTCTTGAGGGGCAGAGACTTTCAACGCTTCTCCCTGGGAAGAGTGGCTGATCCTGGGGTTTTTTCTGGTTTTCCCCTCAAAACCAATATCTTGACAGGGAGTAACACACCTTAGCTCCACCCTCCTGTGGCCTGTGATGTGCAGGGCTGGTTGTGCAGGCATTTTACAGTAACTGCCCTCAGTTTATTCACCTGCAGAGCCAATGTCATCACATACCAAAAAGGGCCTTCTTATTCACTGTTGTCATAGCTGAGATACTCGGACAGATGTTACAATTCCAAGTACTTGGATCCAAAGCTGTCTCAAGTCAGCAAGGGATAAAGTGACAGTGGACACTGCTCAGTTCTTAGGGCAGAGGGAGTGGGAACAGAAAGTGCTCTCCCAAATAAAGAGTTCCATGTTCACTGCTGGTGTTTAATACATCCCTTTGCCTGCAGTAGAGCTTGTTCTCTCTTTCCAAGGATGGCATTTCTCCGTTCCAGTCACTGGAAGCCCATGGCTGCCGGAATGCAAATGCTATTGCGACCGCCAAGGGAACTGGGAGCCTCAGTTGCAATAGAGGGACACCCAGCCTTTTTCCTTTAATGTCGTGGCAGTCCAGTCTGCAATGGATGAATTCCTTGCTGCTGTTGGCTAACCCTTGTGCTGGTACCAAGGTGCCATCCCATGGATGGAGCAGGCAGGGAGGGATCGCAGGCCCACGGTGCTGGCGTTGCTGCAGCTGCCCTGATTGCCTGCCTTGGCTTATTTTTAGGAATTACGGCATCAAGTCCTTCCCTGTTTCAATATGGGCCACCCCCCAGCCCTGAGTGCACAGCACCCACTCAGTGTCGGCGTGGCGGGGGAAGAGCTGGCAGGTGCTGCCGGCAAGAGCGGGAATCACCGACAGGAGGTGAATGTTGGAGCTGGCATTGATATTGCAGTAGAGCCATGAAACGTCTCACTTGTGCAATGTCATACAAATCAATTCTCAGGCCAACAAGCAGACTGGACAGAGCTGTGTGGCGGGATGTGCTCCCCTGGCTGGGAGGGCAGCTCCTGAGATTTGTCCCCTCACAATCCCTGTAAAGTAACATACATGCAGGTATCCCCCAAAAATGCCAAGGCAGTGGAAAGAATTCAAAAAGGTTCATTTTGAAGACAAGAACATTCAAAAGCATACAAAGGAAATTCTGCACCAGCTACAGGAGCACTGGGCCTGAGAAAGTCACTGATCTCTTCCAGGCTTCTCTATTATCGCTGCCCCCCCGGCTCTCTCTGGCCCTGTAGCGTGTCTGTAAGCGTTCTCTCTGTGCTCCCGTTCCAGACAGAGAGGCTGAGGACTTGTCTGGTAATGGGGGGAGGGAGAAAGCAGCCAAACTGCCTTTGAGAAAGGTGTTCCTTTTAGGCAGAAAAGCCTTCCTAAGGACCTAACTCTGTCTCCTCATAACAAAATCTTCTGCAAGCCTTTTCTATCCTCACAATCCCACCCAGACAGTGAGGTCACAGCAGGGCTGTGAGGTCACAGAGCCCCGTGGTCCCACAGCACCACAATGACCGACCACTCAGTCCCTGACTGCAACTGTTGCGGCAGCAGCGGCGGCGGCAGCAGTGTCAGATTTGGTGGCGTTTGGACAGTGATTACTGGACAGTGATTACTGGACAGTGATTACTGGACAGAGATTGTACAGCAGCGGTTTCAGGACAGCAGTGTCAGGACAGCGGTGTCAGGACAGGGGTGTCAGGACAGCGGCGGCAGCAGTAGCTGCCGGACGGTGTGAGGGCGAGGGGCCATGGCCCTTGCTCTCCGCCTCTTCCTCCCCTTCCTCCTGGCAGTGGCCCTGCACGCCAGGGCTGCCCAGGCTGCTCCGGTGCCAGCGCGGGGAGCAGGTGAGCCGGCGGCCTGGGGCACCTTTCCCGGCCAGCGGGCTCTTCTCCCCGGGAAGCGTTCGGGGATGGTTTGCTGAGTGCGGAGAGAGCCCCGAGGGGCCCTTGGCAGCTCCAGCCGCTCCCCCAGGGATGTTGCACAGGGCCTGGAACGAGTGTGCAGAGCGGCCAGGAGCCAGCCCAGAGCTGCCCAGGCCCCTCTGCAGCTCTGGCCATGTCCATTGACATCTGGCCCCCACGGGGCTCCCCGAGCCCCTGCAGTGCCACAGTTCTCTGAGGCAGGAGGGGATCCCAGCATGCCATGGAAACGGTTCCCATCTCTGTTCTAGATGAGAACACTGGGAATGCTTCCCCATTAGACTGGCTGCGTAAAGTTTTGCAGCCCTTGCAGCCTCCTGCAGGTAAGTTTTCAATGACTCCTCAAAGAAAAATATTTGACAACATGGCAAGAGCCAGATGACAGAAGCTTCTCTGGCTGTTGAGTTACAGGGGTGTTTGCAGGGAGGACTTTTCCAGCTCCTCTTCTGGTTCCTCGGCCCAAACTCCTCTCACATGGCACAGGTGAGTAGTCTGTCCCTGCTGACCTCACAGCCTGAGCTCTGGTTTTCTCTAATCCGTTCATGTCAAATGGAACTGCTTGCCATTCAGGTCTTCCAAGAGGCAAGAGCCAACGTCTAGGAGAGAAAAAGACCCGTGAGTCAAATGAAGTTCTGAAAGAAATTATGAAGGAACCTCAGAAAGGGCGAGGTGGATCTGTTTCCTCAGCCTGAGCCCAGTGTGGACAGGCAGTGGCTGCACAGCGGGAAGGGATCCATCGCAGCCTCGCTGCCCCGCTGCTGCTTTCCCGCCTTGTGGGGCTGATTCCCCGCCTGGCCTGGCTGCAGCTTCTCCCCAGCCTCTGCAGGAAGGCCTTGAGCATCCCCTGACCCCATGCCCCAAATGCACCATGGGCCTTGCAAAGCAGGAGATCCCTTGTATCGTGAAGATGCCACCTCCTTAACGGAGGTCCCATCTGATCCAGGTGTCCCTCTTGCTTTCCCCAGAGATGGACCAAGGGGCTGTTCAGAAGTTAATATTCCCCAAAGGAAGCAGTGGCTCCGTGCCAGGCTCTGCTGAGGGCAGGGAGGCGATGCCAGGCACGGGCACACGGGGTAATTGCTGTGGCGTGGTCAGCCGGTGTCGGCCATCGGGGTGGCTGTGTGGCAGCAGCTCTTCCCCCAGTGCCCGCTCGGGCCCGTCACGGCAGCAGCCAAAGCTGAAAGCACGACAGGTTGGAGGCATCTGGAGCATGTTCTGCAGCCCCTGGGAAACGGGACTCTGGCCCCAAGGTCCCTCCCGCTGCAGCTGCTCCCAGAGCTGGCCCTGAGTCTCGAGAGGCCCAAGGCACCAGAGCAGCCCAGAGCGGGATCCCTCCCACGAGCCGAGGGCCGGAGCGCTCCCTGGCTCCCACCCTGGGCAGGGGCTCACGTGTCTCCTGAGAGGGCCTGACTCCATCCCCTTGGGCTGTGGGAGCTGTCCCGGGGCAGGGAGGGATGGGGCTGGCACTGCCTGCTGCAGTCTTCCCCAGGGCTTTAGCCAGGGTTTCCTGAGTGCAGGAGACACCCCCGAGGGCCCCTTGGCAGCTCCAGCCGCTCCCCCAGGGATGTTGCACAGGGCCTGGAACGAGTGTGCAGAGCGGCCTGGAGCCAGCCCAGAGCTGCCCAGGCCCCTCTGCAGCTCTGGCCATGTCCATTGACATCTGGCCCCCACGGGGCTCCCTGAGCCCTTGCAGTGCCACAGTTCTCCGAGGCAGGAGGGGATCCCAGCATGCCATGGAAACAGTTCCCATCTCTGTTTGCTTCTAGATGAGAACACTGGGAATGCTTCTCCATTGGATTGGCTGCGTAAAGTTTTGGGGCCCTTGCAGCCTGCTGCAAGTAAGTTCTCAATGTCACCTCAAAGAAAAATATTTGACAACATGGCAAGAGTCAGATGACAGAAACTTCTTGGGCTGTTGAGTTACAGGGGTGTCTGCAGGGAGGACTTTTCCAGCTCCTCTTCTGGTTGCTCCGCCCAAACCCGCCTCACATGGTAGGGGTGAGTAGTCTGTCCCTGCTGACCTCACAGGCTGAGCTCCGGTTTTCTCTAATCCGTTCATGTCAAATGGAACTGCTTACCATTCAGGTCCTCCAAGAGGCAAGAGCCAACCTCCAGGAGAGAAAAAGACCCATGAGTCAAATGAAGTTCTGAAAGAAATTATGAAGGAACTTCAGAAAGGGCGAGGTGGGTCTGTTTCCTCAGCCTGAGCCGTGAGACCCATCAGCCAAGGCTTTAGATCCACGTGTGGACAGGCAGTGGCTGCACAGCGGGAAGGGATCCATCGCAGCCTCGCTGCCCCGCTGCTGCTTTCCCGCCTTGTGGGGCTGATTCCCTGCCTGGCCTGGCTGCAGCTTCTCCCCAGCCTCTGCAGGAAGGCCTTGAGCATGCCCTGCCCCTGTGCCCCAAATGCACCACGGGCCCTGCAGACCAGGAGATCCCCTGCAATTGCCTGGTCTGGTCTCCCGGCAGCTCCGGTGTGGCGGCTGTTTGGAGGAGGGAGTGCCCTGACCCAGCCCCAAAAGCCTGGCTGTTTCCCTGGACCTTTCCCATGTCTTTTATAAGCATTGCCTCCTGAAGATGCCACTTCCCTTATGGAGAACAGCTCCCTCTGATCCAGTTGTCCCTCTTGCTTTCCCCAGAGATGGACCAAGGGGCTCTGTGGCAGGTGGCGTTCCCTGAAGGAAGCAGTGGCTCCGTGCCAGGCTCTGCTGAGGGCAGGGAGGCGATGCCAGGCACGGGCACACGGGGTAATTGCTGTGGCGTGGTCAGCCGGTGTCGGCCATCGGGGTGGCTGTGTGGCAGCAGCTCTTCCCCCAGTGCCCGCTCGGGCCCGTCACGATGTGGGTTCAGTGAGGGTTTGCTCTGCACTCCTGAGAGAGCCCCGAGGGGCCCGTGGCTGCTCCAGCTGCTCCCCCAGGGATGTTGCACAGGGCCTGGAACGAGTGTGCAGAGCGGCCTGGAGCCAGCCCAGAGCTGCCCAGGCCCCTCTGCAGCTCTGGCCATGTCCATTGACATCTGGCCCCCACGGGGCTCCCCGAGCCCTTGCAGTGCCACAGTTCTCCGAGGCAGGAGGGGATCCCAGCATGCCATGGAAACAGTTCATCCCTGTTTGCTTCTAGACAGGAATCATGACTTGGATTATCTGGAAATCCTGCTGAATGATGAAGTGAATTTCCTGGGGCAACCTGGAGGCAAATTCTCAGTGTCCCTTTCCTGACAGAATAATCCCTGTCAATGTGGCAAGAGCTCATTCATGTGCCATTTTCCTTAAGACCCTCTCAAGGTTGCTGGATTGTGGCAATCATGGCCGACTCCTTGCTCAGGCCCAAGAGGGATCCCACAGAATCCCTGTCAGGGAGAACTTTTAATCTTCTTTCCATGGAAATGCCAGTTGCTCCCTCCGTGTCGACACGGAGAAGGGCAGAGAGGGAAGGGGCCGGGCCCAGGGCTGTGCCCGGGGGGCTGTGCCTGGCGCGGCTCCTTTGCCGGCCCCTCGGAGCCGGAGGTGCTCCCGCTGCGGCTGCCAAGCCATGGGCCTCGCTGGGGCTGAGTTTGGAGCTGGGGCAGCTCCAGGGAGTCCCTGGTGCCCTGACAGCTCTGTGTGGGGCTCCTTTGGTCCCAGCGAGGGGCCACTGCTGGCCTGTGGGACCTCTGCCCCTGCTCCTGAGGGGAGGGCAGAGATGAGGGCCCTGCAGGGATCCCGTTGCCCAGTTGCACTCCCTGCCCCTCCGGCCTGAGGGAGAGTCTGGAACTGGGTCACGGGAGCTCTTCTGTCCTGCCCTTCTTTGCAGCCAAGCCTGGGGGTGACGGTGATCAGGAAGCTGGAGTGGGGCCCAGGGCTGAGCCTCCGGAAGGTCGTGTGGGTACGTCGTGGCTTTTCCCCCTGGGAGAGCTGCCAGCTCAGAGCCCAAAGCTGGGCCAGCCGGGCGCCTCTGCAGGGGCCAGGACAGAGACCTGCCCGTGTGTGCCCTGTCCCTGCGGGATCCCCTCACCCCCCCTGTACCTCAGGGCTGCCCGTGCAGAGCCCCAGGGATGACACAAGTGTCTCTGCCTGTTGAGTTACAGGGGTGTCCGCAGGGAGGACTTTTCCAGCTCCTCTGCTGATTCCTCTGAGCAAGACCATCTCATATGGCATGAGTGAGTAGTCTGTCCCTGCTGACCACACCAGCTGAGCTCTGGTTTTTTCTAATGTCAAATGGAACTGCTTGCCATTCAGGTCCTCCAAGAGGCAAGAGCCAACGTCCAGGAGAGAAAAAGAACCTTGAGTCAAATGAAGTTCTGAAAGAAATTTTGAAGGAACTTCAGAAAGGGCGCTCCCTGGCTCCCACCCTGGCCAGGGGCTCATGTGTCTCCTGAGAGGGCCTGACTCCATCCCCTTGGGCTGTGGGAGTTGTCCCGGGGCAGGGAAGGCTGAGGCTGGCACTGCCTGCTGCAGGGATGGGTTGTGTGCGTGTCCCTCAAAGGAGCGACTGCTCAAGCAGCTCCGCTCCCCCCGGGCTCTCCTCCCGGCCTTCTGGGTTTGCTTTGGTGGCACAGCCTGTCCCCAGGGCTGGGAGCCTCCAGGCACCCGCACTGAGGGAAACAGAGAACGTCCTGGCTGTGTCCAACGCGCTGTCGGCTTAGCAGGGGTGCCCAGGACGGGCTAACGCTCCAAATTGCTCCCGCAGATGCAGCCGGTGCCACAACACGTGCTCCCAAGATCCAGGAGAGCACTGGGAGAGATTTCTGTTGGGGAACAGGCTGTTTGAGTGTGCTAGTGGCAAGCGTGTTGGAAGGGCTGCTTGTCTTCATGTTGTGCTGTGCTGGAATCTGGTACTGGAGGGTGAGAAAACAGTGAGTTGTTTGTTGATCTCCCCCTCAAACAGCTTCTTTTGAAGGCAGCTCCTAGCCATGGAACATTCCCAGCCTGGCTGCTGTGGAGCGGCCAGTTAGTCCTTGGCCAAAGAACTCTGCTGAGGCTTCTGCTGCTGTCCAGTGCTGTCCTGGCCTCTCAGCTGCTGGGCCCCTCCTGGGGAGCCCGCTGGGACTGGAGCCAGTGCTGGCTCCAACTGAGCCTGCCTGGCCAAGAGCAGCCCCAGCAGGACGGGCAGAGGCAAAGCAAGGTGGGGAGGAGAAGGAGCGGGGACGAGATTGCCCTTGGAAGGGAGACGTGCCCTGGCGCCCGCTCCTGCCCAGGGACCCTGCCCAGAGCCATCCCCCTGCTCGCTGGGGCCTTGAGGGGCAGGTGTCCAGCGGGGCCAAGGTGTGCCAGCAGCTCCCCCGTGCTGCTGAGCCTTGCCAGCTCTGGGCCCTGCTGGGCAGCAGAGTCCCTGTGTGCCTCCTGCAGCTGGGCCTCAGCCACCTCCTCTCTCCACAGGCTCCTCTCTGCTCCTGCTCCAGCCCAGACAAACACCTTGGGCAGGAAGAGCTGGACCTCTCATCTCTGCTCTTCCTGCCCAAAGCCGGCCGTGCTGACGTGGCTGAAGAACGGGCTTCTCACCCTCCTGATCCAGCTGCCACCCAAACGAGCCCCTCTGCCCCCGAGCCCTGCGGCCCCACCCTCCAGCCCAGTCTAAAGGTGGTCCTGCCCTGCCAGGGTAGGGATTTGGGCCACCGAAATGTACAAATAAATAGAAATAAACCCTCAGCTGAGTGTCCGGGTGGTCCCACCAGCAAAGGCCCAAGGCCCCAGGCCTGGCTGAGCTCCGTGCCCGGGCGCAGCCGTGGATGCCCACGGTGTGGGCAGGCAGGAGCCAGGCTGGGGCTGGGGGAGCCCGTGGTGAGGGACCTTGGGCTGAGGGCACATTTATTGCAGCGGGACCATCTGGGCCTTGTGCTCCTCAAATGGGCTGCTGTTATGGTTCCCAAAGCCAGGGGGTGGAGCTTTCGCGATGAATATTCTTAAATCACCTCCTCACCCAGAGGTGTGGACTTGAAAGGAAAAAACCAAGGCCTAGAAGGGGAAGGGGCCCCCCTTCTCCCCGGCGTTGGAGGGTAAGGAAGTCACTTCTCTCAAGGTAACCTGCAGTGGCAATCGCTGCTGGGGCTGCCACCGCCCTCACTGCAGCGTGAGACTTTGCCAGGAAGAGCCCTCCCTGAGATCCAGATTCTGCTGGGTTCTGGTTTTCTTTTTTTTTCTGTTGCCGAAATTGCAGCGTGGTCTGCCCAAAAGGAGCAAAGGCGGGAGCCTGCAAGTGGCAACTGTTGCTACTGCTGCTCCCTGCCCAGGGAGAGATGGCTGCTGTAGTCACCCGGGGAGATGCCACAGCCCCGCTGGCTACTGCACCCGCTGCTGTTCCTCACAACAACAGAGAGGGAGAGAGAGGGAGACAGCCTGCACCCTGCCTCTGTGTCCTGCCATCTTCCTGCGACAGTGTGTTTTAATTTGGTTTTTGATTCCGAGCGCGTGGTCCAGAGGGCAGAGAAAGCCTCCCGCCATTTTGTGTTTGTCAGGGGAAGCCACTGGGCAGCCGCCATTTGGGGGTTTGTCCCCCCTGGCCCTGCACTCCAGCCGGGTCTGAAGGTGGGCCCCCACCAGGCTGAGGGTTGGCCCACCCATTCTGTACAAAGAGAGACTGAGCCCTCACCAAGTGTCCGGGAAAGCTGGGCTGGGGGTCCCCATACTGTTGAAGGGAGAATTACGCCCGGACTCAACTCTCCTCTCGAGGAAAGAGTTACCAATTAAACAAGATCAGACTTTTGTAGACTCTTTGAAAATGCGTGTTATGAGTTTATGCTGTGCTTTATGTCTTATTGTATAATTCCTGTTTATTGTACCCCAGTTATCCTCTCTATCCCCTTTGTCCCTAAACTCTGTTTTCCTGTTGATCAATATTTGGTGCATTGCCGCAGTTGTCCATGTATGGTTATGTTTTCCCCTTATGGTTATAATTTACCTGCTCCGCCTTAACTCCTCCTTTTGTTCTAGCACCTTCCCTACCCTACCTTATATAAGGCGGAAGCCATGTTATATTGGAGCCTTTTCTGCTTGTCTTTGACTTGTTCAGTTGTGTTCTTTTACATTTCACCATAATAAAACTGTCTTGCCATTCTCCCGTACGCAGTTGCGGACCTGCTTCTTCCTGGCACACGCCGCAGACGGGCAGAGGCAAAGCAAGGTGGGGAGGAGAAGGAGCGGGGACGAGATTGCCCTTGGAAGGCAGACGTGCCCTGGCGCCCGCTCCTGCCCAGGGACCCTGCCCAGAGCCATCCCCCTGCTCGCTGGGGCCTTGAGGGGCAGGTGTCCACCGGGGCCAAGGTGTGCCAGCAGCTCCCCCGTGCTGCTGAGCCTTGCCAACTCTGGGCCCTGCTGGGCAGCAGAGTCCCTGTGTGCCCCCTGCAGCTGGGCCTCAGCCACCTCCTCTCTCCACAGGCTCCTCTCTGCTCCTGCTCCAGCCCAGACAAACACCTCGGGCAGTGTGGTGGTTTGGGCTAGGCCTTCCTTGGTGACCAGTTTGTAACCAAGGAAGGGTCCAGATTTACCCAGTATTCCCTACGATTTTTTCGTAAGCCAGACTATAAGAAGAAAGGAGGAGAGGCCTTTGCTCTCTTTCCTTCCGGCGGCTTGGAGGTGCAGGTTCCCTGCTGTCGGGTCTGCCGTGCTGGGGAGCGAGGCCTGGTTAGGCCTTGCCGACCTTGGGAGGTGGAGGTTGCCGGCGATCGGTCCAGAGCGACTCTCCGTTGTCCCAAGGAAAGTGTGAGATATTTCCTTGCTAACTTTTTTAGTTACTAGATCTCGGGCCACTAATCGGGAGATATATATTTATATATATATATATATTTTATTTTGGTTTTGTTCCTTTTCCCTTCCCCCTTCCCTTTCCCTTGGGAAACTGTATATTTTAATTGTATATAAGTGTAACATAGGTGTAAATATATTTATATATATCACTTTAACTGTCTCTCGTTTCGGGTTTTCTTAGTTTTTTTTTCTCCCTCTTCTCCCTGAGGTTTTGGGCGGGGGGGGGACGGGACTTGTGGTGGTAAAATTTGGAGACTTGGCAGGGAGCCAGCTTCAAACCATATCAGGCAGCAAGAGCTGGACCTCTCATCTCTGCTCTTCCTGCCCAAAGCCGGCCGTGCTGAAGCAGCTGAAGAACGGGCTTCTCACTCTCCTGGTCCACCTGCCACAGAAACGAGCCCCGGCTGAAGAACGGCCTTCTCACTCTCCTGGTCCAGCTGCCACAAAAACAAGCCCCTCAGCCCCTGAGCCCTGCGACCCCACCCTCCAGTCCAGTCTAAAGGTGGTCCTGCCCTGCCAGGGGAGGGATTTGGGCCACCGTAATGTACAAATAAATAGAAATAAACCCTCAGCTGAGTGTCTGGGTGGTCCCACCAGCAAAGGCCCAAGGCCCCAGACCTGGTTGAGCTCTCTGCCCCTGACAGCGCTCGCAGCCTCTTTTCTCCCGTGCCCGAGCGCGGGTCCCTCCCCGTTCCCCCACTGGCCCAGGGACCGCGGGGTTACACCTTCCCCACACGCCCCCAGCGCCCCCAGTCCACGGCCAGCAGGGGAAGGGTCCCCGGCCTTGCCGAAAGGGGGGTCCCGAGTCTTTGCTGCTGGTTGGTCCCCTTGTCTCTGGGCAAACTGCCCCTCTCTGTGTCTGACAACTGCACCACCAGGCCCTTGGCACTGCACCGCCGACTTTGCAAGAACGCCTCTTCATCCCTAATAGAGCCCAGCACACACCTACAGCCCCGGCGCTTCGCCAGGGCACAGGAGGCACTGCGGGGGGACAGCTGAGCCCGTGGCTTCTCACACCAGCGGGAGCCTGGCACTGTTAGTTCCGAGGCCACGCCTTAGATGGCAGTGACCATGGCCCACAAACTGGGAAGGTCTTGAGGGGCAGAGACTTTCAACGCTTCTCCCCGGGAAGAGTGGCTGATCCTGGGGGTTTTTTCAGGTTTTCCCCTCAAAACCAATATCTTGACAGGGAGTAACACACCTTAGCTCCACCCTCCTGTGGCCTGTGATGTGCAGGGCTGGTTGTGCAGGCATTTTACAGTAACTGCCCTCAGTTTATTCACCTGCAGAGCCAATGTCATCACATACCAAAAAGGGCCTTCTTATTCACTGTTGTCATAGCTGAGATACTCGGACAGATGTTACAATTCCAAGTACTTGGATCCAAAGCTGTCTCAAGTCAGCAAAGGATAAAGTGACAGTGGACACTGCTCAGTTCTTAGGGCAGAGGGAGTGGGAACAGAAAGTGCTCTCCCAAATAAAGAGTTCCATGTTCACTGCTGGTGTTTAATACATCCCTTTGCCTGCAGTAGAGCTTGTTCTCTCTTTCCAAGGATGGCATTTCTCCGTTCCAGTCACTGGAAGCCCATGGCTGCCGGAATGCAAATGCTATTGCGACCGCCAAGGGAACTGGGAGCCTCAGCTGCAATAGAGGGACACCCAGCCTTTTTCCTTTAATGTCGTGGCAGTCCAGTCTGCAATGGATGAATTCCTTGCTGCTGTTGGCTAACCCTTGTGCTGGTACCAAGGTGCCATCCCATGGATGGAGCAGGCAGGGAGGGATCGCAGGCCCACGGTGCTGGCGTTGCTGCAGCTGCCCTGATTGCCTGCCTTGGCTTATTTTTAGGAATTACGGCATCAAGTCCTTCCCTGTTTCAATATGGGCCACCCCCCAGCCCTGAGTGCACAGCACCCACTCGGTGTCGGCGTGGCGGGGGAAGAGCTGGCAGGTGCTGCCGGCAAGAGCGGGAATCACCGACAGGAGGTGAATGTTGGAGCTGGCATTGATATTGCAGTAGAGCCATGAAACGTCTCACTTGTGCAATGTCATACAAATCAATTCTCAGGCCAACAAGCAGACTGGACAGAGCTGTGTGGCGGGATGTGCTCCCCTGGCTGGGAGGGCAGCTCCTGAGATTTGTCCCCTCACAATCCCTGTAAAGTAACATACATGCAGGTATCCCCCAAAAATGCCAAGGCAGTGGAAAGAATTCAAAAAGGTTCATTTTGAAGACAAGAACATTCAAAAGCATACAAAGGAAATTCTGCACCAGCTACAAGAGCACTGGGCCTGAGAAAGTCACTGATCTCTTCCAGGCTTCTCTATTATCGCTGCCCCCCCGGCTCTCTCTGGCCCTGTAGCGTGTCTGTAAGCGTTCTCCCTGTGCTCCCGTTCCAGACAGAGAGGCTGAGGACTTGTCTGGTAATGGGGGGAGGGAGAAAGCAGCCAAATTGCCTTTGAGAAAGGTGTTCCTTTTAGGCAGAAAAGCCTTCCTAAGGACCTAACTCTGTCTCCTCATAACAAAATCTTCTGCAAGCCTTTTCTATCCTCACAATCCCACCCAGACAGTGAGGTCACAGCAGGGCTGTGAGGTCACAGAGCCCCGTGGTCCCACAGCACCACAATGACCGACCACTCAGTCCCTGACTGCAACTGTTGCGGCAGCAGCGGCGGCGGCAGCAGTGTCAGATTTGGTGGCGTTTGGACAGTGATTACTGGACAGTGATTACTGGACAGAGATTGTACAGCAGCGGTTTCAGGACAGCAGTGTCAGGACAGCGGTGTCAGGACAGGGGTGTCAGGACAGCGGCGGCAGCAGTAGCTGCCGGACGGTGTGAGGGCGAGGGGCCATGGCCCTTGCTCTCCGCCTCTTCCTCCCCCTCCTCCTGGCAGTGGCCCTGCACGCCAGGGCTGCCCAGGCTGCTCCGGTGCCAGCGCGGGGAGCAGGTGAGCCGGCGGCCTGGGGCACCTTTCCCGGCCAGCGGGCTCTTCTCCCCGGGAAGCGTCGGGGATGGTTTTCCCCAGGGCTTTAGCCAGGGTTTCCTGGGTGCGGAGAGAGCCCCGAAGGGCCCTTGGCAGCTCCAGCTGCTCCCCCAGGGATGTTGCACAGGGCATGGAACGACTGTGCAGAGCGGCCAGGAGCCAGCCCAGAGCTGCCCAGGCCCCTCTGCAGCTCTGGCCATGTCCATTGACATCTGGCCCCCACGGGGCTCCCTGAGCCCCTGCAGTGCCACAGTTCTCTGAGGCAGGAGGGGATCCCAGCATGCCATGGAAACGGTTCCCATCTCTGTTCTAGATGAGAACACTGGGAATGCTTCCCCATTAGACTGGCTGCGTAAAGTTTTGCAGCCCTTGCAGCCTCCTGCAGGTAAGTTTTCAATGACTCCTCAAAGAAAAATATTTGACAACATGGCAAGAGCCAGATGACAGAAGCTTCTCTGGCTGTTGAGTTACAGGGGTGTTTGCAGGGAGGACTTTTCCAGCTCCTTTTCTGGTTCCTCGGCCCAAACTCCTCTCACATGGCACAGGTGAGTAGTCTGTCCCTGCTGACCTCACAGCCTGAGCTCTGGTTTTCTCTAATCCGTTCATGTCAAATGGAACTGCTTGCCATTCAGGTCTTCCAAGAGGCAAGAGCCAACGTCTAGGAGAGAAAAAGACCCGTGAGTCAAATGAAGTTCTGAAAGAAATTATGAAGGAACCTCAGAAAGGGCGAGGTGGATCTGTTTCCTCAGCCTGAGCCCAGTGTGGACAGGCAGTGGCTGCACAGCGGGAAGGGATCCATCGCAGCCTCGCTGCCCCGCTGCTGCTTTCCTGCCTTGTGGGGCTGATTCCCCGCCTGGCCTGGCTGCAGCTTCTCCCCGGCCTCTGCAGGAAGGCCTTGAGCATCCCCTGACCCCGTGCCCCAATTGCACCACGGGCCTTGCAAAGCAGGAGATCCCTTGTATCGTGAAGATGCCACCTCCTTAACGGAGGTCCCATCTGATCCAGGTGTCCCTCTTGCTTTCCCCAGAGATGGACCAAGGGGCTGTTCATAAGTTAATATTCCCCAAAGGAAGCAGTGGCTCCGTGCCAGGCTCTGCTGAGGGCAGGGAGGCGATGCCAGGCACGGGCACACGGGGTAATTGCTGTGGCGTGGTCAGCCGGTGTCGGCCATCGGGGTGGCTGTGTGGCAGCAGCTCTTCCCCCAGTGCCCGCTCGGGCCCGTCACGGCAGCAGCCAAAGCTGAAAGCACGACAGGTTGGAGGCATCTGGAGCATGTTCTGCAGCCCCTGGGAAACGGGACTCTGGTCCCAAGGTCCCTCCCGCTGCAGCTGCTCCCAGAGCTGGCCCTGAGTGTCGAGAGGCCCAAGGCACCAGAGCAGCCCAGAGCGGGATCCCTCCCGCGAGCCGAGGGCCGGAGCGCTCCCTGGCTCCCACTCTGGGCAGGGGCTCACGTGTCTCCTGACAGGGCCTGACTCCGTCCCCTTGGGCTGTGGGAGCTGTCCCGGGGCAGGGAGGGATGGGGCTGGCACTGCCTGCTGCAGTCTTCCCCAGGGCTTTAGCCAGGGTTTCCTGAGTGCAGGAGACACCCCCTAGGGCCCCTTGGCAGCTCCAGCCGCTCCCCCAGGGATGTTGCACAGGGCCTGGAACGAGTGTGCAGAGCGGCCTGGAGCCAGCCCAGAGCTGCCCAGGCCCCTCTGCAGCTCTGGCCATGTCCATTGACATCTGGCCCCCACGGGGCTCCCCGAGCCCCTGCAGTGCCACAGTTCTCCGAGGCAGGAGGGGATCCCAGCATGCCATGGAAACAGTTCCCATCTCTGTTTGCTTCTAGATGAGAACACTGGGAATGCTTCTCCATTGGATTGGCTGCGTAAAGTTTTGGGGCCCTTGCAGCCTGCTGCAAGTAAGTTCTCAATGTCACCTCAAAGAAAAATATTTGACAACATGGCAAGAGTCAGATGACAGAAACTTCTTTGGCTGTTGAGTTACAGGGGTGTCTGCAGGGAGGACTTTTCCAGCTCCTCTTCTGGTTGCTCCGCCCAAACCCGCCTCACATGGCAGGGGTGAGTAGTCTGTCTCTGCTGACCTCACAGGCTGAGCTCCGGTTTTCTCTAATCTGTTCATGTCAAATGGAACTGCTTGCCATTCAGGTCCTCCAAGAGGCAAGAGCCAACCTCCAGGAGAGAAAAAGACCCATGAGTCAAATGAAGTTCTGAAAGAAATTATGAAGGAACTTCAGAAAGGGCGAGGTGGGTCTGTTTCCTCAGCCTGAGCCGTGAGACCCATCAGCCGAGGCTTTAGATCCATGTGTGGACAGGCAGTGGTTGCACAGCGGGAAGGGATCCATCGCAGCCTCGCTGCCCCGCTGCTGCTTTCCCGCCTTGTGGGGCTGATTCCCCGCCTGGCCTGGCTGCAGCTTCTCCCCAGCCTCTGCAGGAAGGCCTTGAGCATGCCCTGACCCTGTGCCCCAAATGCACCACGGGCCCTGCAGACCAGGAGATCCCCTGCAATTGCCTGGTCTGGTCTCCCGGCAGCTCCGGTGTGGCGGCTGTTTGGAGGAGGGAGTGCCCTGACCCAGCCCCAAAAGCCTGGCTGTTTCCCTGGACCTTTCCCATGTCTTTTATAAGCATTGCCTCCTGAAGATGCCACTTCCCTTATGGAGAACAGCTCCCTCTGATCCAGTTGTCCCTCTTGCTTTCCCCAGAGATGGACCAAGGGGCTCTGTGGCAGGCGGCGTTCCCTGAAGGAAGCAGTGGCTCCGTGCCAGGCTCTGCTGAGGGCAGGGAGGAGATGCCAGGCACGGGCACACGGGGTAATTGCTGTGGCGTGGTCAGCCGGTGTCGGCCATCGGGGTGGCTGTGTGGCAGCAGCTCTTCCCCCAGTGCCCGCTCGGGCCCGTCACGATGTGGGTTCAGTGAGGGTTTGCTCTGCACTCCTGAGAGAGCCCCGAGGGGCCCGTGGCTGCTCCAGCCGCTCCCCCAGGGATGTTGCACAGGGCCTGGAATGAGTGTGCAGAGCGGCCTGGAGCCAGCCCAGAGCTGCCCAGGCCCCTCTGCAGCTCTGGCCATGTCCATTGACATCTGGCCCCCACGGGGCTCCCCGAGCCCCTGCAGTGCCACAGTTCTCCGAGGCAGGAGGGGATCCCAGCATGCCATGGAAACGGTTCATCCCTGTTTGCTTCTAGACAGGAATCATGACTTGGATTATCTGGAAATCCTGCTGAATGATGAAGTGAATTTCCTGGGGCAACCTGGAGGCAAATTCTCAGTGTCCCTTTCCTGACAGAATAATCCCTGTCAATGTGGCAAGAGCTCATTCATGTGCCATTTTCCTTAAGACCCTCTCAAGGTTGCTGGATTGTGGCAATCATGGCCGACTCCTTGCTCAGGCCCAAGAGGGATCCCACAGAATCCCTGTCAGGGAGAACTTTTAATCTTCTTTCCATGGAAATGCCAGTTGCTCCCTCCGTGTCAACACGGAGAAGGGCAGAGAGGGAAGGGGCCGGGCCCAGGGCTGTGCCCGGGGGGCTGTGCCTGGCGCGGCTCCTTTGCCGGCCCCTCGGAGCCGGAGGTGCTCCCGCTGCGGCTGCCAAGCCATGGCCCTCGCTGGGGCTGAGTTTGGAGCTGGGGCAGCTCCAGGGAGTCCCTGGTGCCCTGACAGCTCTGTGTGGGGCTCCTTTGGTCCCAGCGAGGGGCCACTGCTGGCCTGTGGGAGCTCTGCCCCTGCTCCTGAGGGGAGGGCAGAGATGAGGGCCCTGCAGGGATCCCGTTGCCCAGTTGCACTCCCTGCCCCTCCGGCCTGAGGGAGAGTCTGGAACTGGGTCACGGGAGCTCTTCTCTCCTGCCCTTCTTTGCAGCCAAGCCTGGGGGTGACGGTGAGCAGGAAGCTGGAGTGGGGCCCAGGGCTGAGCCTCCGGAAGGTCGTGTGGGTACGTCGTGGCTTTTCCCCCTGGGAGAGCTGCCAGCTCAGAGCCCAAAGCTGGGTCAGCCGGGCGCCTCTGCAGGGGCCAGGACAGAGACCTGCCCGTGTGTGCCCTGTCCCTGCGGGATCCCCTCACCCCCCCTGTACCTCAGGGCTGCCATTGCAGAGCCCCAGGGATGACACAAGTGTCTCTGCCTGTTGAGTTACAGGGGTGTCCGCAGGGAGGACTTTTCCAGCTCCTCTGCTGATTCCTCTGAGCAAGACCATCTCATATGGCATGAGTGAGTAGTCTGTCCCTGCTGACCTCACCAGCTGAGCTCTGGTTTTCTCTAATCCACTCATGTCAAATGGAACTGCTTGCCATTCAGGTCCTCCAAGAGGCAAGAGCCAACGTCCAGGAGAGAAAAAGACCCTTGAGTCAAATGAAGTTCTGAAAGAAATTATGAAGGAACTTCAGAAAGGGCGCTCCCTGGCTCCCACCCTGGCCAGGGGCTCACGTGTCTCCTGACAGGGCCTGACTCCGTCCCCTTGGGCTGTGGGAGCTGTCCCGGGGCAGGGAAGGCTGAGGCTGGCACTGCCTGCTGCAGGGATGGGTTGTGTGCGTGTCCCTCAAAGGAGCGACTGCTCAAGCAGCTCCGCTCCCCCCGGGCTCTCCTCCCGGCCTTCTGGGTTTGCTTTGGTGGCACAGCCTGTCCCCAGGGCTGGGAGCCTCCAGGCACCCGCACTGAGGGAAACAGAGAACGTCCTGGCTGTGTCCAACGCGCTGTCGGCTTAGCAGGGGTGCCCAGGACGGGCTAACGCTCCAAATTGCTCCCGCAGATGCAGCCGGTGCCACAACACGTGCTCCCAAGATCCAGGAGAGCACTGGAAGAGATTTCTGTTGGGGAACAGGCTGTTTGAGTGTGCTAGCGGCAAGCATGTTGGTAGGGCTGCTTGTCTTCATGTTGTGCTGTGCTGGAATCTGGTACTGGAGGGTGAGAAAACGGTGAGTTGTTTGTTGATCTCCCCCTCAAACAGCTTCTTTTGAAGGCAGCTCCTAGCCATGGAACATTCCCAGCCTGGCTGCTGTGGAGCGGCCAGTTAGTCCTTGGCCAAAGAACTCTGCTGAGGCTTCTGCTGCTGTCCAGTGCTGTCCTGGCCTCTCAGCGGCTGGGTCCCTCCTGGGGAGCCCGCTGGGACTGGAGCCAGTGCTGGCTCCAACTGAGCCTGCCTGGCCAAGAGCAGCCCCAGCAGGACGGGCAGAGGCAAAGCAAGGTGGGGAGGAGAAGGAGCGGGGACGAGATTGCCCTTGGAAGGCAGACGTGCCCTGGCGCCCGCTCCTGCCCAGGGACCCTGCCCAGAGCCATCCCCCTGCTCGCTGGGGCCTTGAGGCGCAGGTGTCCAGCGGGGCCAAGGTGTGCCAGCAGCTCCCCCGTGCTGCTGAGCCTTGCCAGCTCTGGGCCCTGCTGGGCAGCAGAGTCCCTGTGTGCCCCCTGCAGCTGGGCCTCAGCCACCTCCTCTCTCCACAGGCTCCTCTCTGCTCCTGCTCCAGCCCAGACAAACACCTTGGGCAGGAAGAGCTGGACCTCTCATCTCTGCTCTTCCTGCCCAAAGCCGGCCGTGCTGACGTGGCTGAAGAATGGGCTTCTCACCCTCCTGGTCCAGCTGCCACCCAAACGAGCCCCTCTGCCCCCGAGCCCTGCGGTCCCACCCTCCAGCCCAGTCTAAAGGTGGTCCTGCCCTGCCAGGGTAGGGATTTGGGCCACCGAAATGTACAAATAAATAGAAATAAACCCTCACTTGAGTGTCTGGGTGGTCTCACCAGCAAAGGCCCAAGGCCCCAGGCCTGGCTGAGCTCCGTGCCCGGGCGCAGCCGTGGATGCCCACGGTGTGGGCAGGCAGGAGCCAGGCTGGGGCTGGGGGAGCCCGTGGTGAGGGACCTTGGGCTGAGGGCACATTTATTGCAGCGGGACCATCTGGGCCTTGTGCTCCTCAAATGGGCTGCTGTTATGGTTCCCAAAGCCAGGGGGTGGAGCTTTCGCGATGAATATTCTTAAATCACCTCCTCACCCAGAGGTGTGGTCTTGAAAGGAAAAAGCCAAGGCCTAGAAGGGGAAGGGGCCACCCTTCTCCCCGGCGTTGGAGGGTAAGGCAGTCACTTCTCTCAAGGTAACCTGCAGTGGCAATCGCTGCTGGGGCTGCCACTGCCCGCACTGCAGCGCGAGACTTTGCCAGGAAGAGCCCTCCCCGAGATCCAGATTCTGCTGGGTTCTGGTTTTCTTTTTTTTTCTGTTGCCGAAATTGCAGCGTGGTCTGCCCAAAAGGAGCGAAGGCGGGAGCCTGCAAGTGGCAACTGTTGCTACTGCTGCTCCCTGCCCAGGGAGAGATGGCTGCTGTAGTCACCCGGGGAGATGCCACAGCCCCGCTGGCTACTGCACCCGCTGCTGTTCCTCACAACAACAGAGAGGGAGAGAGAGGGAGACAGCCTGCACCCTGCCTCTGTGTCCTGCCATCTTCCTGCGACAGTGTGTTTTAATTTGGTTTTTGATTCCGAGCGCGTGGTCCAGAGGGCAGAGAAAGCCTCCCGCCATTTTGTGTTTGTCAGGGGAAGCCACTGGGCAGCCGCCATTTGGGGGTTGGTCCCCCCTGGCCCTGCACTCCAGCCGGGTCTGAAGGTGGGCCCCCACCAGGCTGAGGGTTGGCCCACCCATTCTGTACAAAGAGAGACTGAGCCCTCACCAAGTGTCCGGGAAAGCTGGGCTGGGGGTCCCCATACTGTTGAAGGGAGAATTACGCCCGGACTCAACTCTCCTCTCGAGGAAAGAGTTACCAATTAAACAAGATCAGACTTTTGTAGACTCTTTGAAAATGCGTGTTATGAGTTTATGTTGTGCTTTATGTCTTATTGTATGATTCCTGTTTATTGTACCCCAGTTATCCTCTCTATCCCCTTTGTCCCTAAACTCTGTTTTCCTGTTGATCAATATTTGGTGCATTGCCGCAGTTGTCCATGTATGGTTATGTTTTCCCTTTATGGTTATAATTTACCTGCTCCGCCTTAACTGCTCCTTTTGTTCTAGCACCTTCCCTACCCTACCTTATATAAGGCGGAAGCCATGTTATATTGGAACCTTTTCTGCTTGTCTTTGACTTGTTCAGTTGTGTTCTTTTACATTTCACCATAATAAAGCTCTCTTGCCATTCTCCCGTACGAAGTTGCGGACCTGCTTCTTGGTGGCACACGCCGCAGACGGGCAGAGGGGAGGAGAAGGAGCGGGGAGAAGGAGGAGAAGGAGCGGGGACGAGATTGCCCTTGGAAGGCAGACGTGCCCTGGCGCCCGCTCCTGCCCAGGGACCCTGCCCAGAGCCATCCCCCTGCTCGCTGGGGCCTTGAGGGGCAGGTGTCCAGCGGGGCCAAGGTGTGCCAGCAGCTCCCCCGTGCTGCTGAGCCTTGCCAGCTCTGGGCCCTGCTGGGCAGCAGAGTCCCTGTGTGCCCCCTGCAGCTGGGCCTCAGCCACCTCCTCTCTCCACAGGCTCCTCTCTGCTCCTGCTCCAGCCCAGACAAACACCTCGGGCAGTGTGGTGGTTTGGGCTAGGCCTTCCTTGGTGACCAGTTTGTAACCAAGGAAGGGTCCAGATTTACCCAGTATTCCCTACGATTTTTTCGTAAGCCAGACTATAAGAAGAAAGGAGGAGAGGCCTTTGCTCTCTTTCCTTCCGGCGGCTTGGAGGTGCAGGTTCCCTGCTGTCGGGTCTGCCGTGCTGGGGAGCGAGGCCTGGTTAGGCCTTGCCGACCTTGGGAGGTGGAGGTTGCCGGCGATCGGTCCAGAGCGACTCTCCGTTGTCCCAAGGAAAGTGTGAGATATTTCCTTGCTAACTTTTTTAGTTACTAGATCTCGGGCCACTAATCGGGAGATATATATTTATATATATATATATTTTATTTTGGTTTTGTTCCTTTTCCCTTCCCCCTTCCCTTTCCCTTGGGAAATTGTATATTTTAATTGTATATAAGTGTAACATAGATGTTAATATATTTATATATATCACTTTAGCTGTCTCTTGTTTCGGGTTTTCTTAGTTTTTTTTCTCCCTCTTCTCCCTGAGCTTTTGGGCTGGGGGTGGGGGGGGGAACGGGGGACTTGTGGTGGTAAGGTTTGGAGACTTGGCAGGGAGCCAGCTTCAAACCATATCAGGCAGCAAGAGCTGGACCTCTCATCTCTGCTCTTCCTGCCCAAAGCCGGCCGTGCTGACGCGGCTGAAGAACGGCCTTCTCACTCTCCTGGTCCAGCTGCCACAAAAACGAGCCCCTCTGCCCCCGAGCTCTGCGGCCCCACCCTCCAGCCCAGTCTAAAGGTGGTCCTGCCCTGCCAGGGTAGGGATTTGGGCCACCGAAATGTACAAATAAATAGAAATAAA
Source organism: Manacus candei (assembly GCF_025592945.1). Taxonomy (NCBI): domain Eukaryota; kingdom Metazoa; phylum Chordata; class Aves; order Passeriformes; family Pipridae; genus Manacus; species Manacus candei. Next base: position 3,341,888 of record NW_026138084.1, read on the forward strand.
CCCTCAGCTGAGTGTCCGGGTGGTCTCACCAGCAAAGGCCCAAGGTCCCAGGCCTGGCTGAGCTCCGTGCCCGGGCGCAGCCGTGGATGCCCACGGTGTGGGCAGGCAGGAGCCAGGCTGGGGCTGGGGGAGCCCGTGGTGAGGGACCTTGGGCTGAGGGCACATTTATTGCAGGAGGGAATTTGGAGTCCCCCGTAAGGTGGGACTGGTGTCCCTCAGGAGGCACCCAGGCATTTTTGGAGGTGTCTCCTAGGGTGTGCAGGGGTGAGGGGCCCTGAAGAAGTGGGGGGGGCTGCAGTCCCTTGTGAGGCACCCAGCGATATTTTGGGGTCTCTCCTGAGGGCTGCAGGGGGCTGAGGTCCCCCGTAAGACTTGCAGGGGGCTGAGGACTGTCATGAGGAACATGGGGGGGGTTGGATTTTCCTCTAAGGCGGGCAGGGAATTTGGGGTCTTTCATAAGCCGTGCAGGCGGCTGCAGCCTCTCATGAGGTCCTCAGGGAGTCTGGGGCCTCTTCTGTGGTGTGCAGGTACCTGGAGACCCTTTAAGGCGTGCAGCGGGTTGGGGTCCCTCATGTGGCTCACAGGGATATTTTGGGGTCTATCCCAAGGCGTGCAGGGGGCTGGGGTCCCTTGGCAGGCACGCAGCGGGGTTTAACTTTAGGGGGTTTCTTGCTGTTCTTCCCACGCCCAGCTCTGAGTCGAGGCCATGCCGAGCTGGGAGCAAATGTGCTGTCCCTGCTCTGCCCGGGCTGCTGGAACAGCGGGCGGGCCCATCCCGTCCCATCCCATCCCATCCCATCCCATCCCATCCCATCCCATCCCATCCCATCCCGGGGCCCTTCCCAGGGCAGTCTGGCTGGGCCAGGGACCCGCGGGGCCAAGGGACCAAGGGGCAGCCTGACGAGCCGGGGGGAGGCACAACAAGGGGCCTCCTCGCTGAGCCCTTGGCTGGAGCTTTTCCAAAGTATAATTCCCATGTTAAGAGCCTCCAAAGCAGCCAAGAGCCAGAGGAGCTCACGGAAACTTTCATGCCAATACAAGGCAGACCCCACTGCGCACCCCGCGCTGAGCTCTCTGCCCCTGACAGCGCTCGCAGCCTCTTTTCTCCCGTGCCCGAGCGCGGGTCCCTCCCCGTTCCCCCACTGGCCCAGGGACCGCGGGGTTACACCTTCCCCACACGCCCCCAGCGCCCCCAGTCCACGGCCAGCAGGGGAAGGGTCCCCGGCCTTGCCGAAAGGGGGGTCCCGAGTCTTTGCTGCTGGTTGGTCCCCTTGTCTCTGGGCAAACTGCCCCTCTCTGTGTCTGACAACTGCACCACCAGGCCCTTGGCACTGCACCGCCGACTTTGCAAGAACGCCTCTTCATCCCTAATAGAGCCCAGCACACACCTACAGCCCCGGCGCTTCGCCAGGGCACAGGAGGCACTGCGGGGGGACAGCTGAGCCTGTGGCTTCTCACACCAGCGGGAGCCTGGCACTGTTAGTTCCGAGGCCACGCCTTAGATGGCAGTGACCATGGCCCACAAGCTGGGAAGGTCTTGAGGGGCAGAGACTTTCAACGCTTCTCCCCGGGAAGAGTGGCTGATCCTGGGGTTTTTTTCATGTTTTCCCTCAAAACCAATATCTTGACAGGGAGTAACACACCTTAGCTCCACCCTCCTGTGGCCTGTGATGTGCAGGGCTGGTTGTGCAGGCATTTTACAGTAACTGCCCTCAGTTTATTCACCTGCAGAGCCAATGTCATCACATACCAAAAAGGGGCTTCTTATTCACTGTTGTCATAGCTGAGATACTCGGACAGATTTTACAATTCCAAGTACCTGGATCCAAAGCTGTCTCAAGTCAGCAAGGGATAAAGTGACAGTGGACACTGCTCAGTTCTTAGGGCAGAGGGAGTGGGAACAGAAAGTGCTCTCCCAAATAAAGAGTTCCATGTTCACTGCTGGTGTTTAATACATCCCTTTGCCTGCAGCAGAGCTTGTTCTCTCTTTCCAAGGATGGCATTTCTCCGTTCCAGTCACTGGAAGCCCATGGCTGCCGGAATGCAAATGCTATTGCGACCGCCAAGGGAACTGGGAGCCTCAGTTGCAATAGAGGGACACCCAGCCTTTTTCCTTTAATGTCGTGGCAGTCCAGTCTGCAATGGATGAATTCCTTGCTGCTGTTGGCTAACCCTTGTGCTGGTACCAAGGTGCCATCCCATGGATGGAGCAGGCAGGGAGGGATCGCAGGCCCACGGTGCTGGCGTTGCTGCAGCTGCCCTGATTGCCTGCCTTGGCTTATTTTTAGGAATTACGGCATCAAGTCCTTCCCTGTTTCAATATGGGCCACCCCCCAGCCCTGAGTGCACAGCACCCACTCGGTGTCGGCGTGGCGGGGGAAGAGCTGGCAGGTGCTGCCGGCAAGAGCGGGAATCACCGACAGGAGGTGAATGTTGGAGCTGGCATTGATATTGCAGTAGAGCCATGAAACGTCTCACTTGTGCAATGTCATACAAATCAGTTCTCAGGCCAACAAGTAGACTGGACAGAGCTGTGTGGCGGGATGTGCTCCCCTGGCTGGGAGGGCAGCTCCTGAGATCCATCCCCACAAGATCTCACCCAGGCAGTGAGGTCACAGAAGGGCTGTGAGGTCACAGAGCCCGGTGGTCCCACAGCACCATAATGACCAACCACTCGGTCCCTGACCAAAGCTGCTGTGGCATCGGCGGCACATCTGGTGACATTTGAACAGAGATTACAGGACAGGGGTGTCAGGACAGCGGCAGCAGCAGTAGCTGCCGGACGGTGTGAGGGCGAGGGGCCATGGCCCTTGCTCTCCGCCTCTTCCTCCCCCTCCTCCTGGCAGTGGCCCTGCACGCCAGGGCTGCCCAGGCTGCTCCGGTGCCAGCGCGGGGAGCAGGTGAGCCGGCGGCCTTTCCCGGCCAGCGGGCTCTTCTCCCCGGGAAGCGTCGGGGATGGTTTTCCCCAGGGCTTTAGCCAGGGTTTCCTGGGTGCGGAGAGAGCCCCGAAGGGCCCTTGGCTGCTCCAGCCGCTCCCCCAGGGATGTTGCACAGGGCCTGGAACGAGTGTGCAGAGCGGCCAGGAGCCAGCCCAGAGCTGCCCAGGCCCCTCTGCAGCTCTGGCCATGTCCATTGACATCTGGCCCCCACGGGGCTCCCCGAGCCCCTGCAGTGCCACAGTTCTCTGAGGCAGGAGGGGATCCCAGCATGCCATGGAAACGGTTCCCATCTCTCTTTGCTTCTAGATGGGGATCGTGACTTTGATTATCTAGAAATTCTTGTGGATGATGCTTTGAATTTCCTGGAGCAACCTGGAGGCAAGTTCTCAGTGTCCCTTTCCTGACAGAATAATCACTGTCAATGTGGCAAGAGCTCATTCATGTGCCATTTCCCTTAAGACCCTCTCAAGGTTGCTGGATTGTGGCAATCATGGCCGACTCCTTGCTCAGGCCCAAGAGGGATCCCACAGGAGCCCTGTCATGGGGAGGAGAAAGGAGCATTTAACTTTTAATCTTCTTTCCATGCACATGCTAGTTTCTCCCGCCGTGGCCGCTGTGCAGACACGGAGAAGGGCAGAGAGGGAAGGGGCCGGGCCCAGGGCTGTGCCCGGGGGGCTGTGCCTGGCGTGGCTCCTTTGCCGGCCCCTCGGAGCCGGAGGTGCTCCCGCTGCAGCTGCCAAGCCATGGGCCTCGCTGGGGCTGAGTTTGGAGCTGGGGCAGCTCCAGGGAGTCCCTGGTGCCCTGACAGCTCTGTGTGGGGCTCCTTTGGTCCCAGCGAGGGGCCACTGCTGGCCCGTGGGAGCTCTGCCCCTGTTCCTGAGGGGAGGGCAGAGATGAGGGCCCTGCAGGGATCCCGTTGCCCAGTTGCACTCCCTGCCCCTCCGGCCTGAGGGAGAGTCTGGAACTGGGTCACGGGAGCTCTTCTCTCCTGCCCTTCTTTGCAGCCAAGCCTGGGGGTGACGGTGAGCAGGAAGCTGGAGTGGGGCCCAGGGCTGAGCCTCCGGAAGGTCGTGTGGGTACGTCGTGGCTTTTCCCCCTGGGAGAGCTGCCAGCTCAGAGCCCAAAGCTGGGCCAGCCGGGCGCCTCTGCAGGGGTCAGGACAGAGACCTGCCCGTGTGTGCCCTGTCCCTGCAGGATCCCCTCATCCCCCCTGTACCTCAGGGCTGCCATTGCAGAGCCCCAGGGATGACACAAGTGTCCCTGCCTGTTGAGTTACAGGGGTGTCCGCAGGGAGGACTTTTCCTGGTACTGAGCTGGATGCTGCATGTCCCTGCTGACCTCACAGGCTGACCACTGGTTTTCTGTAATCCATTCATGCCAAACTACTACCTATTCAGGTCCTCCAAGAGGCAAGAACCAAGCTGAAGACAAAGAGTCTCAGGAGTCACTCGAAGTCCTAAGACAAATCCTGAAGGAAATGCTGCAGAAACAGAGAGGTGGGTCTGTTTCCTCAGCCTGAACCGTGAGACCCATAAGCCTGGGGCTTTAGATCCATGTGTGGACAGGCAGTGGCTGCACAGCGGGAAGGGATCCATCGCAGCCTCGCTGCCCCGCTGCTGCTTTCCTGCCTTGTGGGGCGGTTTCCCCGCCTGGCCTGGCTGCAGCTTCTCCCTGGCCTCTGCAGAAAGGCCTTGAGCATGCCCTGACCCTGTGCCCCAAATGCACCACGGGCCCTGCAGACCAGGAGATCCCCTGCAATTGCCTGGTCTGGTCTCCCGGCAGCTCCGGTGTGGCGGCTGTTTGGAGGAGGGAGTGCCCTGACCCAGCCCCAAAAGCCTGGCTGTTTCCCTGGACCTTTCCCATGTCTTTCATAAGCATTGCCTCCTGAAGATGCCACTTCCCTTATGGAGAACAGCTCCCTCTGATCCAGTTGTCTCTCTTGCTTTCCCCAGAGATGGACCAAGGGGCTGTTCAGAAGTCAGTGTTCCCTGAAGGAAGCAGTGGCTCCGTGCCAGGCTCTGCTGAGGGCAGGGAGGCAATGCCAGGCACGGGCACACGGGGTAATTGCTGTGGCGTGGTCAGCCGGTGTCGGCCATCGGGGTGGCTGTGTGGCAGCAGCTCTTCCCCCAGTGCCCGCTCGGGCCCGTCACGGCAGCAGCCAAAGCTGAAAGCACGACAGGTTGGAGGCATCTGGAGCATGTTCTGCAGCCCCTGGGAAACAGGACTCTGGTCCCAAGGTCCCTCCCGCTGCAGCTGCTCCCAGAGCTGGCCCTGAGTCTCGAGAGGCCCAAGGCACCAGAGCAGCCCAGAGCGGGATCCCTCCCGCGAGCCGAGAGCCGGAGCGCTCCCTGGCTCCCACCCTGGGCAGGGGCTCACGTGTCTCCTGACAGGGCCTGACTCCGTCCCCTTGGGCTGTGGGAGCTGTCCCGGGGCAGGGAAGGATGAGGCTGGCACTGCCTGCTGCAGGGATGGGTTGTGTGCGTGTCCCTCAAAGGAGCGACTGCTCAAGCAGCTCCGCTCCCCCCGGGCTCTCCTCCCGGCCTTCTGGGTTTGCTTTGGTGGGACAGCCTGTCCCCAGGGCTGGGAGCCTCCAGGCACCCGCACTGAGGGAAACAGAGAACGTCCTGGTTGTGTCCAACGCGCTGTCGGCTTAGCAGGGGTGCCCAGGACGGGCTAACGCTCCAAATTGCTCCCGCAGATGCAGCCGGTGCCACAACACGTGCTCTCAAGATCCAGGAGAGCATTGGTAGAGGTTTCTGTTCAGGAGCGCGATGTTTAGCTGTGATAATGGCAAGTGTGTTGGGCTGGCAGCTTGTCATCATGTTGTGCTGTGCTGGAATCTGGTACTGGTGGGAAAGAAAACGGTGAGTTGTTTGTTGATCTCCCCCTCAAACAGCTTCTTTTGAAGGCAGCTCCTAGCCATGGAACATTCCCAGCCTGGCTGCTGTGGAGCGGCCAGTTAGTCCTTGGTCAAAGAACTCTGCTGAGGCTTCTGCTGCTGTCCAGTGCTGTCCTGGCCTCTCAGCTGCTGGGCCCCTCCTGGGGAGCCCGCTGGGACTGGAGCCAGTGCTGGCTCCAACTGAGCCTGCCTGGCCAAGAGCAGCCCCAGCAGGACGGGCAGAGGCAAAGCAAGGTGGGGAGGAGAAGGAGCGGGGACGAGATTGCCCTTGGAAGGCAGACGTGCCCTGGCGCCCGCTCCTGCCCAGGGACCCTGCCCAGAGCCATCCCCCTGCTCGCTGGGGCCTTGAGGGGCAGGTGTCCAGCGGGGCCAAGGTGTGCCAGCAGCTCCCCCGTGCTGCTGAGCCTTGCCAGCTCTGGGCCCTGCTGGGCAGCAGAGTCCCTGTGTGCCCCCTGCAGCTGGGCCTCAGCCACCTCCTCTCTCCACAGGCTCCTCTCTGCTCCTGCTCCAGCCCAGCCAGTCACCTCGGTTAGGAGGAAGCAGATCTCCCATCTCAGCTCTCCCAGCCTATACCCGGCTATGCTGCCGCAGCTGCAGAACCTCCAGGTCCAGGAGCCACCCAAACGAGCCCCTCTGCCCCTGAGCCCCCTGGCCCTGCACTCCAACCAGATCTGAAGGTGGGCCCCCCACCAGGATAGGGGTTGGCCCACCTCTTATGTACAAATAAAGAGAGTTTGAGCCCTCAGCTGAGTGTCCGGGTGGTCCCACCAGCAAAGGCCCAAGGCCCCAGGCCTGGCTGAGCTCCGTGCCCGGGCGCAGTCATGGATGCCCACGGTGTGGGCAGGCAGGAGCCAGGCTCGGGCTCATGTGACCAGCAGCAACCAGCTACAATCTTTGTTCTTCATAGATGTGGCAACATTAAAAAGCATTTTTCTTAGAAAAAAAAACCCCAAATGAATTACTGTCCCTCTTTTCCCCAACAGTTCTTTGTTTCTCAGACTCTTTTTACAATTCTGGAAAACCAAGAACATTCTGACATTTCGGCAATAATTCATGAAATTGCATTTAATTGTTAATCTTTACTCTAGAAAGCACTAGTGAGGACCAGGTTGGTGGTGAGCCTCTTTTTCTGTAGGAGTTTTGTACCTCATCACAACCAAACAACCTAAAATCTTTCCCCAGATATTTTTCAGGATTTCTGACAAGCTCAACTCTCAGCCTCCAAAGGCAAGCTTTGAGCACACTGGGCTCTGGGAAGCTCTTGAAGTCACAATCTTTGTTCGGTGCTGGAAGAACGCCCTCTCTTCTAGAGCAGGGGATTGCTCTCAGCTCCCTGCCACCCCCTTCCCTCCCAGCCTGTCCCGAGTGGTCCCCACTCCTCCAGCTCTCGTGGTCCCTGGCTCTCATTCCTGTGGAACTGCTGGAGAACACATCACCTCTGCAAAACCAGCTCAGCAGGATTTAAGCTTTATCCCCTTGTTTACATTAACTTGTTGGCTTCTCTAAACACAAGTTTAGCTTTTGAATGACAAATTTCACCTGGCAGAAGAACTGATGCTCTGTTTCTCATGTAGGCTAAACTCCCACTGACTTAATAGATGTCTGGTCAGCTTAAGGCCTGGAAAACCATTTAATGGAGCCATTTAATACTAAAATGGCCCAATATATGTATGAAAAGGAGCTTGTTTAAATGTTGGAGCCCATTAGAGCATGCCTTTAATTAGTCAGTGGCACATCCTTCTCCCTCCCACCTCTCCCCCCATGAATGCCCAACAGCATGTTTGACAGTTCTTTTCCCCAGAAATCGAACTGCCCCATTTTACTCTGGGTAAAAAAAAATAAAATAGAATTAAATGTTCTATGTTCTCATCATCATCAGAATGAGCTGCTTAATAAATTATATTGTTTCCTAAAAGCTGAACCATTCCCTAAACCACACAAAACCAAACAAGAAAACAGCCTCCTGACCGTCTCTCCCAGCAGCAGGACCTGCTGAGCTCCAAGATCCCTCTTTGTCCTTCAGAGCATCCCCCAGCCTGGATCTCCCCCCACTTTGCATCTCCAACACTCAGCGGACTCGGAGGTCCTGTGTGAGTCATGAAAACAAACAAAAAGGTGCCTGCAACATATTCTGTGCAAATGTGGATGGTGTAGCAGCAGTTACTGAGGACACAAGTCAGGGGACATTTCATGCTCATCCTTACAGCTGCTGCACCTTGGCCACTCCTCCCGAGCCTCCTGCTCTCGGAAAGCAGCACTGGTGTTCCAGAAACAGAAATATAGGGAATGCAATGTGGCATGAAAGGGGAAACAGAGGTCAGCTTTTCAGTGCTGCATACCTCTGCCTTAAATTCCTCACATATTACTTTTGCTTAAAAACCCTTCCAAGTTTTTTCCCACTTGGAGGTAAAAGAACAAAACTAGATGCAACACCTCAGATGGGACAGGGAAAAAAACCAACCACATTGCCCCCACAAAGAACAAACAAAATGCTGTTGCTGCTGAACTTGGGAAGGACTGCAAGGTTCAGATTTCCTGCCAGAGTTTCATGTTGCTCATCCCGCCAGAGTCAAAGTATTTCTTTAATAAAAAACAAACCCAGGCACTCTGATAAAAACCTGGTTTCAGTTGTGACCAAGGTAAATGCAGACGTGGAACAGAAAACAGTGTTATAGTTGGACTCAGCCTTGTAGCCAAATCACCTGAAAGCAAATCCCTTGCAGTTATTGTAGGCACTTGAAAATGTGTCTGTTAAGTTTGAAATGAATAATGAAAAATGTCTCTTTTCCTAAAAGGACAGTTATATTGTTGTGTAATAAAGAGCAGATGTCAAAAAGGATTTCAAAGACCTGAAAAAAAAACTTAGCAAAATGTCACCGGGGCTGCTCTTGCTAACTTTGCCAGAGCTGCTCCAGCCTCCCTTGCAAACATGACACTACATGTGTTGTCACTTCACTTTAATTTGGGAGCACAGTCCCATGGGAGGTCTGTCCTGTGCAGCCAGTCCAGCTCAGGCATGTCCTGAGCAGGGAATCTCTTCCCAGCAGCAGGGAATCTCTTCCCAGCAGCAGGGAATTTCCTTAGTGCACTGGCAGCAAAGGGCCAGTCCCTCTGAGGGGGACTGGCAGGCCAGATGTGCAGGGAAGCTCAGCCCAAAGCGTGGAGAGTGAGGCCCAGCAGAGCCCGGGGGATGCAGGGCAGGGATGGGGACAGTGGCTGTCTGGTTGCCCCAGCTCTGCTCCTCCTCATCCTCCCCCTCCAGGGGCCAGGGCAGGAGCCAGGACTCTCCCAGGAAGAGCCCAGGGCTAGATCCTCAGCGGATATATCCCAGCAGGCTGGATTTGGCTCCAGGGAGTGTCCAGTTCACACTGCTGAGCAACCAGCTTGTTTCTGAAAGTTTAAACCGCAAAGCTGAGTTCAAGTTTCATGAACAATTTTATTAGAGGGCAGAACTGCAGCCAACTGTTTATCTGGTGTCTGGCCTAAGTGCTGATAAAGACTTGGCTGAAATTTCTATAATCTGCCATTAATAAATGCAATTTATGACAGTCTCAAGGAAAGACATGACCATTGCTGGCTCCACTAATGCGGCACTCGGCGGAGGCCAGGGATTTAGTCTGTACAGAGACAGGACTTAATTCATTTCTTGTCCCTAAATGCTTGTGATTTAGGTCAGGCCCAAGACAAAAGACAATGTAAATCTAAAGGCTCCACAGCCAGGCTTTGCTAATGTGAGCTCAGTTGCTTTAATACAACCCAGTACCCTACTTTATAATCCCAGGGACCCATCTAAAGGCAACTTTGGCTGCAGTAACCACTCTCCAGTCAGAGTGATAAGCCCTGAACCTGACATGATGGATGTACAAGCTTCACTTTACACACTAGAAGTGCAGCAGGACCAAGCACGGCTCATAAACACCGTCCAGGACTGGAGGCACTGAGATGAGAGACAGAGAAAACCTATTACACCGGGTAGTCCGGGACCCTGCTCTGCTCTCCCCACACTCCTTTTTTTTTGGTTGCCTTTTGGTACCTTGTGAGCTGGCACAGACTGTTCTTGTCTTTGCCCAAAGCTCAGCCCAGTCCAGTCCTCAGCTCCAGATGGGGGGCTTGATGCTGAGCACCCCACTGCAGACTCTGCAAGGACAAACAGCACGTGCCAGCTGACAAAAAATAAATACACAGCAGGAACTTTGGTCTCCATTCGTCATGCCTCATCTGAACAGAATTAATTCAAGGAAATCAGTTTATTTGACAAATTCTGTCATATTTAAACCCAGTTTAACATAAAGGTGATGCCCAGGCACAGGTTGCCCAGAGAAGCTGTGGCTGCCCCATCCCTGGAAGTGTCCCAGGTCAGGTTGGACGGGGCTTGGAGCAACCTGGGATAGTGGAAGGGGTCCCTGCCCAGGGCAGGGGGTGGCACTGGATGGGCTTTAAGGTCCCTTCCAACCCAACCCAATCTGTGACTCTATATTCTGTTGCTTATAATAGATTTAAAAATTACACTTACCGTTAATGGAATGTACACAAACCTGATCCTTACAGAAGCTCTGCATATTTAAAGGAACCCATATTTAAATGCACATACATGTTATAATTCCAGTTCAAGCTCTGAAAAATTCCAAGGCCCTCTCTGCAAGCCAAGGGACATTTCTTTTCAAGATCTGTGATGAATGAGATCCAGACCCAGGACTGTTTCATAAAGTATCATCCACGCCAAAATCTTCATCCAAAGAAAAATTCCAGGAACAATTATGAGCATTCTAAATATCAAAGACCTAGTTCTGTTTTATTCAAAGCAAAATAGAAAATTATAAATGCATGGATAAATCACTTTAAAAGTACCTGTCAGAAGATATTAGAAGGCAGGTATCTAAAATAATTTCTAAAATATTACTAAATGAGTGATTTTGGGATTATCTTTTCAGTGTTCAATATAACCTCACTGTGATTTAGTGCTAAAAGATTCCAATGTGTTTACTCATTTTAACATGGAATTTAATCATTGGAGTTTAATTCCTCTACATAATCTGACCCTGAAAGAGGGTGAAATTCAAAGGGGACAGTGCAAACAACAGCAAACGCTGCAGGATTTCACTGAAAAACATCTTAAAACTCATCTGGGCTCTTTCCTCTCTCTATCCCCACCTCTTTTGAACTTCTCCAACACTCCCAACCAGACAGAACAAAAATTCTTGGCATCAGAGGTTACACCACTGCTCAAATTTGGCTCCAGGTATGAAGTTGTCCAGAACAAACTTTCTCTGACAGCTCTTGCCAAAAGACCCAGTTTAAGTGCCCTGCCTGGTCTGTCCACCCTGCCCCTAAATCCCCTCAGGTGCTGGGATCCCTGTGGCTGCTCCCTGTGGGGTGCAGCTCAAGTCCAACCATCCCCAAGGTGCAGCTGTACCACTGCTGATCTCCCAGGGGACCCGAGAGCAGGGCAGAGCTGAGCTCTGCCAGTGTCTGCAAACTCCAGAGCAGACGGAGCATTTCGGAGCCTGGAGACCGTGGCAGAGCCAGGGGAGCAGTGCTGGAGATGGACCCTGATCACAGCCACTAGTGAGAGATGGATTTGGCCTCTTCTGAACCCCAGAGAGAACCTGAGTGTGCAGGGGGTGACAGATCCCACCTGCTGCATCTGCTGCGTTCCAAGGAACGGTGCTGCTGCCCCGGGGTTCCTGACAGACACCTGGGCCCCTTACCACTGTCATGCAGGAAAAACATCCCGTCTTCAGGAGAGCCCTGAAGACTCTCCTTGATTGGGCTCTGGATCCCTCAGGTACTGAGGAGTGACCAGGGCAACTCCCGGTGGCATCCCAAGCAGAACAGCCCAACTCAGCTGTGCTAAAAAAAATCGTCAGTTGAACTTTGACGTACCTAAACCCATTTTTGTTAACCCTGAGGAACAGAGATCTTGATGAAAAGACAGCAAACTGGCACAGGTTTCACAGAGAGGTTGTGCACTCCCCATCCCTGGAAGTGTCCAAGGCCAGGTTGGAGCAACCTGGTGTAGTGGAAGGTGTCCCTGCCCATGGCAGGGGGTGAAATGAGAGGAGCTTTAAGGTTCCTTCCAACCCAAACCAGTCTGTGATTCAGTGAAACATCACAGTGCTGACTCAGTGACTCAGTGACAGTGTCTGTTTAAAGAACACAGACATGGGATGAGACTCAGGTGACCCACAATGCTCACACATCAAATCACTAAAACACTTTATAGCAGCACTATGCTTAAAAAAAACATTTCCCAGCTTCAGCAGTGAAGACATTTCTGATGAACACTGCTTGCGACCAACAGGGTTATTAAATTTACTTTCTAAGTTCCTGTCACATGTGGCACAGGTGGCTTTCATTCCCTGGCAGCCCTTGGTAACACGCAGGAGATAAAAACCAGAAGAGAATTACATATTTCCTTGACTCAGAGAGGAATCAGGAACACGTTGGGTTACACAGAAGGGAGCTCACCACGAAGAATGGAAACTGCTTTGACAGAGAACATAAAGGGAAAGAGCCTCTGAGACCCCAAACCAGCCCTCCCTGGACCCTCCACACTCCGGGCTCCCTGGGAGTGTTATGACCCACCCCAGAAGGGGAGGGTAACCCAGGTTTTTGTTAATAAATCCCTTGGGGTGGGTTAAAGTGAAAGGACACTGAATAATCGGTGTTTGTAAACATATATATGTAGGGTTTATTTCAGAATAAGGTAATAAGGTCTCAAAGGTAAACAGGTATGTTGCTGGTTTGGGTGTTATCATCTATCGGAATACAACAATATTAGAGCACCTATAGCAATATTGGAGCATAAAAATAACACTTAAGAAAATGTATAAGGGAGAGAAAGGGAAAGAAAGGATAAGAGTGGAAAGATATATATATATCTATATATACATATAGATATGGACCCACTGGATCCAGCAAGGAAACTTGGTAGTTGCAGCCTCCATGTCTGTTGGTTGAAGGGGTGGTCCTGGTCCGCTGGGGCTGGGGGAAGCCCCCACAAAACTCAAAAGATTTCATAAGGAGTAATTGTACACTTCCAGCTCAGGTGGGAATGCCTTGTACCTCCCCTGGGGTGGGGAGTTTTACCACAGATCATGGGGAGTTTTACCACAGATCATGCCATGGGACACGTCACAAGTTTTCTTTCCGTGCTCCCCGGAGGGGTTTTACAGCAGAGGCACCATGTAAGGGAGGACACTGGCATGATAAGAAGGATTTGCCTCTTCCCTTATCTGGCAATGCAGTTCAGAGCTTCAGGTGTGCGTCTGCACAGGATGGTTGGACAATGGCACCCACTCATCTGAGCTGAAGGTCCTTTCCCAGTGGGCATATTCAGGGAAGGAGGGGGGCTCTGCTGGGTGAGCAGCTATTTCTTTGCAGTTTGCAGAAGTCTTTTGGTGATCTTCCAATGTTTAAGCATTAACCATTTCAGTCCCTGACTGAGCTGCACCCCGGGATGGCTGAGGGTGTCCCTTGTCCCCTTTGCTCTGCTCCAGGGTGGCACATCAGCATTTTCCAGCTCATCCACTAAACTGAGCTGACCCGGGCCACTTGCCTGTTTGCTTCTGTGGGGTGATTTCACAGAATCACAGAATCAGCCGGGTTGGAAAAGACCTCCGAGATCATCAAGTCCAACCCTGGATCCAACTCTGCCATGGTTCCCAGCCCATGGCACTGATGCCACATCCAGTCCCACCTTAAACACCTCCAGGGACGGGGACTCCACCCCCTCCCTGGGCAGCCCATTCCAAGGCCTGATTACTCTCTTGGGAAAAAATTTCTTCCCAATATCCAACCTAAACCTCCCCTGGCACAGCTTTAGACCCAGCCCTCTTGTCCTGGTTCCTGGGAGCAGAGCCCGACCCCCAGCTGGCTCCCCCCTCCTGTCAGGGAGTTGTAGAGATGATGAGGTCTCCCCTGAGCCTCCTCTTCTCCAGCCTCAACACCCCCAGCTCCCTCAGCCTCTCCTCACAGCACTTGTGCTCCAGACCCTTCCCCAGCCTCGCTGCTCTTCTCTGCACCTGCTCCAGCCCCTCCAGGGCCTTCCTGAACTGAGGGGCCCAATTTAATTGTTTTTCTTCTAATTTCGTGACCATATGCAGAACCTGTTGAACACACGCTTAAGGCTGTTTTCATCCCAGATTTAACTGCAGTTTGCTGTGCTTAAGTTGACTCCCCTTGCATTAGCTGCACTTAATGAGAGCAGAGACAGCCCTGAACATTATTCAGGCTGCACAGAGATTGCAGTAGCAGCTGGGGAGCTGTGCTGGCTCGGGCTGTCAGCAGCATCCCCAGAGAGAGGAGCCAGCCCAAGTTCCAAACACCAATAACTATTTGTATGTGCAGACAGACCCAGGAGGTACAGCCCAAGGTGAGTGCAGCCCTCAGCAAAAATCACCTGCTTTGACACAGAGGAGGGTTTGCTGCAGTCCTATAGTAAGTTTTAAAGACAAACCCAAATGCTCCCCTAATAACATGAACAGAAACCAATTTACATTTATCATTGCTTCTGTAATTAATTTGGGCTCCAGCTGTATCAAAGTGATAAAGCTCTCTAGATTGCCATGCACAGACAGCCATCAACTCCCCATTCCTGACATTCTGGTTTTCCACCCCGAGCTCTTCCTGTTTTTACCAGAAGCTTTAGGGCCACAAATCTCAGGTATCCATCAGTCAAAACTATGTTTCCCATCTGGCTCTTTTGGTCAAACTCAAGCCCCAGGAGACCTTTGCACCAACACAAGTCTCAAAACACCAGAAAACTTGCTCAATGCACAAGAGAGGAAATCACCACAATTATAACAACAGAAATTAATAAAGCTATTGTGCCTTTGTCAGTGAAACAGTGCTTGCTGGCAGCATTCAGCATGGACAGCTGCATGGACATCTTCTGACTAAAGCACAGAAGTGCTTCCCAGGAGTGAAAACTGTGCCAGTTTTTATCTTCCAGGTACAGACCCTGCCAGTGGTGTTGATGGGGGTTCAGACATTTGCACTGACAGTTCTGTTTTCACTCTTTTTCAAGTTCCAAGAGGTTCATTCCAACTGCAGTATTAATAAAACAATACCAAATTTTCCACATCCAAGGGGATTTGGGCCGGGCTGTTCATGGGCAGCAGACACCAGCACTCATCAGGGAGGGAGCTGCTGAAAAGCAGCGAGAGGTGCTGCAGATAAAAGCACGTGGGGATTGACACTGCATAGGAGCTGAGTGATGGATACTTCCATCTGTTCCATCTCTTCATGGCTTTAGCACCACTTTACCAAAGCTGATTCACTCTGACACACCTCAGTGATTGACAGGGACTTCACAGAGCCAGTTCTGTAACTTAACCCAGCAAAGTCCTCTCCAATCTGCAGGGTGAGATGCACCAGGTACAAGAAATCAACAGCTCTTGGATGAAACACATTTCTCTGATTCAGGAGGGACGACTTCCCAATGCAGTAAGTTCATGATGCAATGGGAATGAGCTGTGGGATTTAACACAAGAATAATTACTACTCTATTCAGGTATTCCTCAAGGTTGCAGCAGCTCTGTGAATGTAATCACAGTACTTACAAGTCTACACATTTGTACTGCACACAGAGCTTGAATTCCTGCTCCACCCTGGGACTGGGCCACAGCCAACACTCGGATCGGTGACAGCAGCAGCAAATTCCACCCAGTTATCCTGGAGCATCTCCATATTCTCCTGTTTGGATCTGACTACAGAAAACAATGGTTTTATGGACTGCCTGCTTTTGAAGTGCTTCTGAGACAAAGACAGAAGAAGAATTGTGCCCTCCTGCCTGTCTTCCCAGGGGAAGAGAAGCTCTGCCTCCCAACCAGCCCCGCACACGAGTCCCTTGGTGGCCTCCTCGTCCTGCCACGGCCAGAGCACAGGAGCAGCATGAGATCATCAGCCCAGCTCTGCCAGCACCAGTTTGCACTGCTGACAATCCCAAATGGAGAAAGGCAGGTGTACTTCCCATCCCACCAGCTGCCCTCTGCCTCCCCTGGAGCTGCTCACAGGACGTGTTGGGATCAGGACACCTTGGACAGGTCCTGTCTGAGTGCTCCAGAGGAAAGGCCAAAGCTTAACAAGCCCAAAGGAGACTGGAAAAATAAATGTGAGCCTGAGCCTGACAGGTCACAGAATCCCATAATATGCTGAGTTGGAAGGGACACACAGGGATCATCCAGTCCAACTCCTGGCCCTGCACAGACACCCTGTCCCTGAGAGTGTTGTCTCTGAGCTCTGGCAGCCTTGGGGCTGTGCCCACTGCCCTGGGGAGCCTGGGCAGTGCCCAACCAGCCTCTGGGGGAAGAACCTTTTGCTGAGATCCAACCTGAGCCTGCCCTGACACAGCTCCAGCCATTCCCTGGCTGCTGTCCCTGGTCACAGAGCAGAGATTGGAGCTGCCCATCCTGAGGAGGCTCCAGAGGTCTCCTCCTGTCCAGCTGAACAGACCAAGTGCCCTCAGTCACTCCTCGTGTGGTTTCCCATCAAGACCCTTCACCCAGCCAGTGCTCAGCTCTGAATATTTTGGGGTCTTCCAGTGTTGCTCTGCTTTCCTCCAGGCCCTGAGCAATGAGCTCACCTGGACAAGGGCAGCACAGCTCCCACAGAACCTCAGCACATGCCAGCACTGGGGATGGTTACAGGGCAAAATAAACAAACCCATCTTACCCAAGATGAGGCAACAGAAACACAACCCCTGCCCTTTGCATTTTGCTCGTGCAGTGATTAATTCCCCCAATAATAATGAGGCAGTGGCCTCTAGTGGTTAAAGGCCCAGCAGGTCCCTCTGCAGGGAACTGGTGGCCTTTGGCTTCTCCCCTCAGGGCAGTTCATAAAGCTACTGAGGGGCTTGTCATGCACTAATTAAGCCCAGGGTGCTCAAATATTTTCAGAAACCTGGGCCCCAGCCAGCACACACTGATGCCTCACTTGCAAGGTTAGGACCTTTTATTTCCTTAAGAAGTCACAAAGACTCAGAGACAGCTCCCAGTGTTATCAGAGCACTGCTATAAGGACAGAAGAGGCAGGATATGGAAAAGGCCATGGACAACCCTTCACCTCACGGAGAAGCTGCTGGGAGAGGCTCATAATGTGGAATATTCTAGCTCTGCTTCCCAAATTTCTCTTTAAATTAAAGGACATCAAGCTACTCCCTCTGAAGACTCCTGAAATCAGCTCAAATCATGCCCATCCTAAAACAAAGGGGGTCCAGGGGATCCAGCACATCCTAGGATCATAAATGTGGAGTACTCTGAGAGTCCATGGAACATCAGTGCTCTGTTTTATATAAAATTATTGTATTATTAATGTCTTTGGGCTGGAGTGGTAAACAAAGGAAGAGTTTTTTGGTTCCACATGCAAATCACACTGTTCTTTCAATTTATTGGACTAGCTCTGAACACCTTAATCAAGAGTGCCAAAGTCAAGAGAGGTCTGTGAGACTTGAGCTCTGCTGTCAGTTCAGACCAGAGTACAGGTGCACTGCAAATCTTCACTGTGAGTGAGTGAAGCTTTCTGTCTTTTCCCCAGAAAAGGGACAGTCCATAAGACCAGCTCAATACAGTTCTTAAAAATAAGTTCTTACAAAGATTAGCGATACTGAAGTGAGCCATTGTCATCAAGTTCCTGATTACAGTGGCCACAACAGCATGGCCAGCTCAGGGACTTAAAGATCTCCTGTAGACAATGTTTTGACTTATGCCAAGTGCATTTCTGAAAGCACAGCTCATTTCTGCTTTAGCCCAGATTCAAGTGACTGGATCCTGGACATATTAACCCAGGAGAGGTTGATTAAAAATATTGTAATTAATAGAATTAGACTAGATGAATACTCAGCGTAACTAAACTCATCCAAAGCATGTAACCAACAGTAAAACAAGAGCATGTAACACAAATACTGTCTGAAACCAGAAGGGATGGAAATTATTTTAATCAGAGCTCTCTTCTAAGAGAATGTGATCTAGCACATATAATAAATACTCTCAGCTCGTTGCAAAGTTGGTGGATTTCCAAGCAATAAGGATTGTGATACATGGGGACATGTTATAGGAAACTTGATGAAATGCTAGAGCTGAGAGAAAATTTTCTGACCTCGTGGGAGTCCTGGAATTTCTCAGAGCATTGCATATTTCTGCTGCATTTCAGCCAAAAGCAGCAGGCCAGCCTTCATCATTAAACGTTTCTCCAGAGCACTTGCAGCCTCTACAGTGGAGACAGAAAGCCTAATCACATTTTAATTGAGCCAAATCAGACTTCCAAATTCAACAGCATTCAAAACATAAAACCACTGGGCCCTTCTGCATGAGCAAGGAACTCAGAAAAGACAGAGTGGAGGGTTTAAATATGACCATGAAAACATATCATCTGACGGGGTGCCCATAAAGAGGCTCCTTGGCAGTGCCTGCTCTTTGGGGCATGGATTTCCCACTCCAAGATTATGCAGCCTCCCAGGACAGCTGGGATTCCCATTAGCTGGTTGTAAACACTGGTCATCTTTCCCACTGCCATGTTTTTTCAGACTCTTCCCTGTGGGGAGAGGCTGAATGAACCTGGTGCTGAGATTGCCACGGGGCCAGGGAGGAGATGTACTGGAAACAAGCCTGGCCATGCAATTCTGTTCTGTGATGAGATGGACCCAGAAAGGGCTCATGAAAAGACTGACACAGCAGCTTAACGCTTGTTACACTGAGCACTTGTGGGGTTTCCATTGCAGAGCACTTAATCTCTTGTAAATGCAATAAAATTTTAAATAACTTCATTTTAATCCTACCCCTCTTAGGTTATTGTACCTGTTCAATAGAGCTGCAGTGTCTGTGTTATGAGGTGATGCTGATCCATGACTGCCCAAATCCTATAGGATCATCCTACAGACTCCTGCCTGCTCCTGCCATAACACATTTTTGACTCTCAGCACACAGATCACCCCACTGAGCTGAGGAACAAGGAACACTGGTGGGAGCAGGTTTTAAGTGGGCCACTGGAAACAGCACATCTGCTTCAGTGAGATGTAACTAAGTCTCCCAAATCTAAAATCAAACTGGGCTGAACCATCCCTTGCACAATGGCAGGAGGAAACCTGTGTGAAACCAGTCCTATCAACTCCTGGCAGAGTCACTGTCAGCACAAACCTTCCCTGTGGGCCCCAGAACCTGCTGTTCCCAGTGCTGCAGAGGCTGCTCCTGAGCTGGGCACCCCGACTGCCCTGCAGCTCCAACACTCACGCCCTGCTGGCTACAGGGGCACTCAGCATCCCCCCTCAGCACCCCAAGCAGCACCCAAAGATCTTCTTTGCCTCGGGCTTAGGAGATATAAAAGCAGCAATGATCGTTATTGATGTTTATATTCCATTATATTCCAAATCCTGATGGCACCTGGGTGCGAGTCTGCACTGTTGTCTCTGACACAGCAAACCCCTTGCCCATTATATCCATCTTTACTGCTACACAGAGAGCTCCAGGTGCATTGTATGGTCCCAGAAGTACCAAGATGAAGTGTGGGCCTTTTCCTGCCACGTTTCTGTGCGAGGTGGGGTTGGGAAGATGAACCTCACACATTTCAAGGCCAGGTTGGACAGGGCTTGGAGCAACCTGGGATAGAGGAAGGTGTCCCTGCCCGTGGCAGGGGGTGGAACTGGATGGGTTTTCAGGTCTCTTCCAACCCAAACCAGTCTGGGATTCTATGATTTCAAAAACCATGCACTGTCCAACAGCTCAAATGCAGAAACACTGATGACACACTCCCTTAATTCTCTTTATTACCTGAAGGAACAAGTGTGAGTTTGTCTGAGTCCTGTTTACAACTGGTCTGAAAGTGCAGTGACCACAAACTCAATTCAGATTCTGATAATTTTGTGCTAAATTTGATAAATGCTTTTATGTCTTATTCTATCCTCTTTTCCTCCTATTCTTTTCCTTTAAAAAGAGGAAAATGTGCAATTCTCCACTCAGTAAATAATGTCCTTGTGAACAGCAGGTGCTTTTAAGACACCTAACTTTGCACTCAACTGCTTTGACAAAAGCTGAGAAGAAAATTATTTCCCTGATCATCATATGACCAAGTTTAAAGGAAATCTATCATTTGGTTTGAGCCAAGCATTGCTATTTCCTCTATGGAAATGGAAACATTAAATCATACATTTTTCTCACATACCATATTTTGAAAGGTCTGCATTCTCTCACGTCTCAGGCTCAAATGTTCCCACAACTAAAGCTGAACATAAAAGCATTCAACCCTTAAAGCAATCCCACCTCCAGCAACCCAAAAGACACCCCAGTTCTCCATGGAGCCTTGTTCATCCAATATAAATAACTTGGGCTGTTCACTGGAGATTTATTCTCTCAATGTGCTCATTTCACTGTTGGCCTTGGCAGAGATGTCCAGGTTTAGAATGAAAGATAGCAAAAATTGACAAACCTTAAATCCCAGTGCTACAGAATCCTATTAGGTAACAGATGGAAAAGATAATTAGCCCACAACTCAACCATCACATGCTTCATTAGGAGCCCTATTCCTATCACACACATTCTCTCCAAGATTTTATCTCTGGGACAATAAAGGCCATTGTTTGCCTTGAGCTGACAAAAACCAAGGCAAGCTCATGAGATCTGGAGAAGGAACAAGCCTATATTCTTCTCTATTTCCAGCTGCAAGGTGGTCTGGGATTGCTGTGTCCAGGTTCTTTGGTGACAGAAAGCTCAGGAGTTTCCTCATCAGCCTCTCTTTGCGAGGAGCAGTTTTACAGTCCCTGGTGGCAGGAGAAACTTGTTAAACAGTCAGCATGTAGCAGAATAAACACATGTACACATACAGAGACCAGCAGCAATGGCAGCTTCCTCTTTCCCTTCCAGGTAGTCAAAACTTGACCAGAGTCTCTCTACCCCTGCTTATGGTCATAAAGAAACACTGAGAGAGACTTGTGCACCTTGGTCATCTGCTGCACAGCTCTGCACTGCCTGAGAAAACACTCCAAGGAAATGTAAATAGATGAAACAGCTTTTAACACTAACATGGTTTGTTGAAATACATTCATTATTTGGACAGGTCAGACCAAGTTTCCTCTAGAAACCTCTGGAAAAACAATAAATATTATTTTCTAGGATTTGTGGCCTCCCTCTCCCTCGATGAGTTATTTATTGGTAGGACAAACCCTCACCAGCTGTCAGGCTCCAACTCCTCAGTCTCATGTCTCTCTTCTGTATAATTTTTAGGATACTCTATATGAGGGGTCAGATTTACACTGCGTTTATAAACAGCTCAAGATTAATAATTGCATCTCTTGAAAGTATTGTGCACTGATTTATCCATCTAACATAGAGATTATTGCAGCAGAGGAACACAATAAAGGCCAGAATACCCCCTATCTGTAACACAGGAACTTTCAATGAGGAAATTCCACTCACAGTATTCTTTATTTATGGATTAAGTCACCAAAAATGACCTGAATTCTGGTTCTGACACAGAAATTGCATCTTTCCCTCTTCCACTGAGGAACAGCTTGAAAACCACCCCTACAGAGTGCAAAGGAAAAGCAAACCATTTCCAGGGAAGCAGGGGGAGGATCGTTATGAAAGCAGCACTTTTTTTTCAGACCTACAATTTTATTCTCAGTGGAATTCTTCCAAACAGCCAAAGGAAGAACTGAGCCAGCCCTATGATTTGCAAAAATCTTTTCCACCTCCTTTTCAGATGAACTGCAAAACAGCTACAGCCAAGCAAGAAAACAGATGAGCACAACCAGAGCCCTAAATATCAGATACACCAGGAGTCCAGTTTGGCCAAGCCCAGCTGCTGCCAGCAATGGAGGAGAAATATTAAAACCAAACAGAAAATAAAACATTTCTAAGTATTTGAACAATCAACTTCAAGTCCAGAACCACAGAATGTCCTGAGCTGGAAGGGACCCCCAAGGACCTGCACAGACACTCCAACAATCCCACTGTGTATTTTTTTCCCCCCCTCAGTGGTGAAAAGTAAATCAAACCCAACCCTCTAAACATTGTGCTCGTAGTAGAAATGCACAATAAACAGACCCAGCTTTGTTAGTGCTGACCTTGACAATCCTGTATGGGTTTACAGTGAGTACATCCCAGCTCAAATATTCCTTGTCCTCAGCTGGGAAAGGACTTGTATGAGAACTAAAGCTTACAAGCTGCATTTATTAACAACAAATATAATCTCTTGCCTCCTCCACTTTTTTTTTTTTTTTAAATAAAATTGACCTTAATAACAAATCATTCAGATAACAGTGCACCACCTGTAGTTATTTGGTTTAGACTACCTTAGGTGGGGCCTAAGCAAGGCTTGGTCATCCCTATGGACAATTCAAAAGGTTAGTCCTTGGCTTTTCCTGTACCCTCCAAATGTTTATTTTAAATTTCCTCAAGTTCCTTGCTCCAGAGGATGAAAGGGAGACAGCCTGTGTAATTCCCTGGTTGTGAACACCATGAGGACAGCCAGGCTACAACACAGGAATGCCTGAATTTCATTGCAGCATTTGGGAAAGTCAGCCTTGCAGTTTTCCTGAGGAAGAATTTCTCAAACCAGATGGCAGTGGCTGTGAGTGCAGTTTATTGCATTTTCATGTGGTGACTCAGCTTTATTTCTCAAGCTGTAGAGACCCATTACATCAAGAGCCTCAGGTATTTAAAAATGAGATGGAATTACTGCAAGTGCAGCGTGAAGAACAGATCCCTCTTCCAGCTTGTTAACCTTCAGACATCCGTATTGACTTTCCCGAGGTCAAAATAAGGTAAAACCTTTTGAATTCTTGAAGTTGTTCTCAGGCAGCCCTGATACCCCTTGTGTGGAGCTCCCCAGCCCTGCTGCTGCCACCCCAGGATTCCCTGGAATCCAAAACGTGGCAGGGAAGGTTCCACACCCCAGCTCCCACCTCTCCCAGCCCAGCTTTGCATGTGCTCTAGGGGTGGGCAAACCACGAGCAGGCAGAATAAATAGCAATTTGCACATGTTAAACGAGCAGGAGAAATGAAAAGGCCACCAAGGATCATGTGTGCTGCCTCTTCCTCTAAAACCAAGCGTTTCTTTATAGAAATTTTTATATATTTGATAATGAGCCTACCTACTTTCTTTGGGGCAAATTCAATCAAATAGCTTAATTGCTTGTTCAGGCAGTTCACTATTTCTTAGAGTCCTGCTGCTGCTTGAACAGTCTAATAACCATCATTGTTTGTATTGTATTGTAAACCTTCAGTTTACCCAGACATGGGAGAGCACAAGAGGAGAGGAGGTGCCCACACACTGCCCAGTGTCCGGGCCTGGGAGACAACACCTGGAATCCTGCACAAACCCAGAGCAATTCCCAAAATCAGCTCTGATGAAGACTCAGAGCTGCTGTTCCATTCTGACTCTTCTTTCTGGTCTCAGAGGACTCAGATCCCATTGGGCACAACTGATGCACAAACAGATCCAGGAGAAGCTGCTTTCTGTGAACAGCTGTTTACTGTTTAAACACAACTCTGCACGAGGGGTGGGGAGGCTTTCTTTGGGCAGCTTTTTCCTTCCCCCACAGTGTATCTTTCTTTGAACTAGTTTTTCTAGTTAACCAGTGCAAAAATACAGCTCCTATTTCTATTAACCGAGTGAAATCACTACAGAGCATTTAGTATCCTCTGGGAGTTTTATGACAACACAGGGAAAATTGTCCCCAGCAGCAGCTGAAGCCTCAGGAGTTATGTGGAGCTGGGTTCACAGCCACAGTCAGAGACATTTTCAAATTAATTTATCAGCATCTGGCCTTGTATCCAATCACAACAAACAGTGGGAAATCTTGATGGACCATGGAACCTCCACGGGTTTGATTCAATATCCCACTCCCCACTCAGCAGATGAACACAGGCCAGAGAAAATACAAAACCACCTCTTGCCTTTAATGTAGCCACTGCACATTGTGCTTATTTTTCTGCCGTAGGGTTAGGGGTTTTTCTGCCCTAATAGAGTTCTTACTGGGCTGTTTGTAAAATTTGTGCTTAGTTAAGGACTGGGTATAACATGCATCTATTGTACAGACCGGGGAAAGAGTCAAGTCTGAAACATTGCAGGTGTTCCCTATTTTAGAAGAGCATTAAAAACATAATTCTTCTCTGGGACCTTTCCAAGCTTCCTAACACTGTCAGCAGTAAAGAGAAGAAATCACAAGGCAGGTTGGCTTGTCCATCAGTTACTGGAGTTAAAGAGTCACTTTACTGCCTTACAACATGATGTAAGTCCATACACACAAGAAGGAACTGGGAGGAATCACATGGGGTGATTTTCCCTCCCAGATGGACATCCAGGTATCTTCCTATGGCTCCCACTCCCAAAGGGCATGTCTGAGACATCGTGTTCACATCCAGAAACAGGGACAGAAAACAAAAGACAGAAGATGAACATCATTTGCAGGTTGATGATACTGCAAACAAGAAAGAATGAAAGCCCAAGTTCGTCTTCTCTGCTTCTCAGACTTCTTTTTGCACACTCTTGCCTATTTCTACCATCTAAAATAATTCTTTGGTACTTACACACCAATTCTAGATATCCAAGCTCTACTCTGGCTTTACATTCTCATCACAGGATCTCTCTTTGAGCTGTGAGTGCACCAAATTTCTGTTTGGAGAACTTGGTTCTCTGCTCTCAATAGCTTCAAGTGTATTATTTCATTGCATGCACAAGTAAAAATCCTTCAAGCATTTCCTCATAGTTCCTGTAAGACATTTAGCACTGCTAATACAAGTTTGGGGGGTTACTTGTTTTAATTTAAAAAGGCTACTTCGAGAAACAGTGGTCAAGATAAAGAAAATTAAGCTCAGGATTCATTTCAGAGACACAGAGGTGAAAGAATCCCTCCAGAAAAGGTTCATTTCATCAGTATTTCTGTTTGCAGCTTCCAGCAGGGTAAGCACTTCCTCCAGCTGTATTTTAGGAAATTGTTGTGAACTCAATAGAGATAAGGATGGCAATGAGCAGTGTGCTGTGAGATCTCACAGGGCTTCCTGACAGCAGAGACAAGGGATTACTGAGCTCAGAACTGGATTCCTGGTGTTCAGAGGTGTTACCATCCAGCTTTCCCAGGTTCCCACTGCTCCCCTGAGCTGCAGCCTGAGCTCAAGCTCTGTTGGGCTGTCCCTGAGCTGTGGCCTGGGCTTATGATTCCACCTTTAAAACTCCTCTTGACTTTTAAAGAGCATCACAATGTTCAAATAAAGCACATTTCAACTCTTCTGGAAGAAGTAACTGAATAGGAAGGAGAATTTTCAGAACCACTTCCCTGCTGCAGGACTTCCCCCTGTTCCCCCTGTCCCCAGAGCACCAAGCAGGGCTGATTCCCATCGTGGTGGGACTGTCCCTGCAGAGCCAAACAGTGCCATCCTGGAGCTGGGAATGATCCCAGCACCTGCAGCTCTGCCTCTGCCCCTCTGTTCTCCAGTTATCTGCACGTGGAGGATCATCATGGAATGGAGCCTTGGCAAAGACTGACTCATTTCATTTACAACAGCACTCCAAGACATCGTAACATCTGGAAGTTGGGACCCACCAGACCCACAAGTTTTTGGACAACTCCCACAAAGAAAACCCTCCCATCTCCCAACACCATTCTGGTATTTGTCATTTTATTTGCAAAGGAATCAAATTAAAATCATGGAGAAGCACATGGATGTGACACCAGGGAAGAGTCTGCCTGATTTATTCCAAAAGCAAGGAAGCTCTTCCTGGCTGCAGCTCCAATGCAAGGGAAGCAGAGCAGGCTGCAGCTTTTTGTTTAGGCAATTTGCAGTTTCCTTGTCTCATCTCTGCTATAAATCTAAATACAAGGGCAAAAACAAAATAACCACAGACCAAATGTCAACCTTTTGGCCAACAGGATTAATTAAAATCTTTCTTAAGTGTCAAAAGGGAAAAGAAGGACACATTTCTTTGCTCTCACAATGCACTGCAATCTGTTATAAGTCTACTAAGGACTACATTTAAGACACTATAAAGACAAAAGGGAATATTTTAGGTCAGCCTTGAGTGGTTTTTTTGCTTTTCTCATCTTTCTAAACAAATCAAACATGCATTTCCAGAATAAAGATAATCAGTTCTGGTTAAGCTTAAAGGATATCTACTCTTAACAGCAAAACAAAACAAGAGTTTGGAACTTATTAGTGAAATATGTGACTAGAGCCTTCCATCTGACAGCAAAGGGTTTATTACCCATAATGTTACTTTTGAAGGAAGAGGTGATTTATGGAAGCATGCCATGTCTCCACAGACCACTGGCAGAATGTAATACTGCAGGACTGGTGATACAGTCTGGTGATGGCAGTCTTTCCATAGTTTTTGTACTTATTTCATCCCCAAGCAGCAGTTTCAGCCCAGGTGAGCTGTTGGGAGGGAGCTCAGAGCAGCACCACAACCATTTCTGTGCTATTCAACCAAAAGAGCTTTTTTTCTTACCACAAAATTCTGAATTTAGTTTGAGGCAGTCAGTGCCTTGTGCAGCCCAGAGCATTACTGCACATTCAAAATGCTGCAGGAAACCAGGGCAGCAGTTATTTGCTCTGTCCTAAGGATCAAGTACAGGCACTGAGCAAAACCAGCCTCCTGTTCTCACTGCCATGGCGAGACCAGGAGAGCTCAGCCTAGAACAGGAGTCAGTCCTCCCAGAGCTTACCAAAACATCAGCTCTTTGCAGAAGGAATTCTTTCTTTTCCTATTCACTAACAACTGACTGGCTGTACCAAAATGGCCTGCACAGGGGTAAGATGAAGAAGTTAGATTTGCCATGCAGTGCTCAGCTAAGAGATTGCCAAAGGTGTCAGGAGAAAGACTGAAAACCTGAAAATCACCCCTGTTTAAAGCCTAAAGTCTGACATGTACTGCAGGCTTCCCTCTGGGATGGGTGTAGGACACACAACCTGTGCTAAATGCAAGGCAAGCTCAGGACACAGCAGTGCTTGAGCTCAGGTTGGTTGCCCAGAGAAGCTGTGGCTGCCCCTGGATTCCTGGGAGTGTCCAAGGCCAGGTTGGACGGGGCTTGGAGCAACCTGGGCCAGTGGAAGGTGTCCCTGACCAGGGCAGGGGGTGGCACTGGATGGGCTTTAAGGTCTCTTCCAAGCAGTCCATTTTGGGATTCCATGATTGTTATTGCTGGTGATCTGCTCTGCATTCCAGAGCCAGCCAGGGGGATGAGGGGGAGCATCATCCACTGGGCAAAGACAGCAAGTGAAATTTCTTCTTCCAAGGGACTGCAGTTTTCTTGGAAGAAGACTGTGTCCACTTATTCCCAAACTATCCCAGTTCCCAGAGGCCACAGCTCTGAGAGCTCAGTGAGGTCCCGGCAGCACAGTGTGAGGGAAGGGCAGCTCCAGGATCACTGACTCCACAGCTCCTGGCTTTGGCAGGGAATGTTGTCCCCAGAGGGCCTGTGGTGCTTGTAGGACACAACTGTACATTACAGGAAATTCCCAAGTGTCACTGCACAGACCACAAACAAGGTAATGGTGTTAAAAACCACCCCCAACCAGAGTCAGACCTTCCGTGTGAGCGGGACGGGCATCACCACCTGGAGCTGAACGTTGCCAGTCCAAAGCTCTGACCACAACACCCAGTGGTTTTAGTGCCAAGGTCTATGCTGGGAGTTCACTGTCAGACTGTCAGCTCAACACTGCAACTGTCAAATCAAACACATGAAAACACCAACTCCTCAGTTCATGTATAACTACATTTCACACATGGATGCCCAG
Organism: Manacus candei; assembly: GCF_025592945.1. Taxonomy (NCBI): domain Eukaryota; kingdom Metazoa; phylum Chordata; class Aves; order Passeriformes; family Pipridae; genus Manacus; species Manacus candei. The sequence continues at coordinate 3,369,451 of NW_026138084.1, forward strand.
CAAGAAATGTGTGTCCCTCCGTTAACTAGAAGTCATTGAGAACCCTCACTGCTTCTTTCTCAAGTCATTTGAGTCAAAACTAATGTCTTATTATGAAAGACAAGACCTACCAGGTCTTTCTTCAAGTCAGTTTTGGTGATAAGTTCTGAAACCCTCCTTCCTGTAGTCGGATTTTACTGCAATTAAAAAGCAAGAACCAAAAGCTCCGTGTTTTTCCCATACACATTTACCTTGGACTAGCCTCTTAACGTGTAAAAACTGACCTTTTGGCAACAAAGTCAAATAATACCCTAATTAAACTTTGTGAAAAAGATGAAGGTGTGCTGTGTTTTGCAATTGTAACCTCACAATGAACACTGAAGTGCAGTCAGTGTGTCTGCTGCTCAACAACCACCAGTTCCACAGATGAGCTGAGAGTTCTCAGGCCCTGCTGCCAACACTGACTTCTCTCTGCAAAGATTTATAGAAGACCTCTAAAACTACTGCAGCCTTATCAGAAGCTTAGTTCAGAGTTTAACACCTGTAGCAGTAACATACTTAGGAGTTACAAGATAGGTAATGACATGTAACTTGGAATTAGAAAGTGACTTTAACCCTTTATGCTGACACCTTAAAAATTATTTGGATACTTGCAAGCTCACTTAAATCACTTCAAAGAACCTGTTGACAAACCTTGAGATTCAATGCAGTTTCAGTTACATTTTAAGTATGACAAATACATCTTCTTGTCTCTTCAAGAAACTGCCAGTCAAAGTTTTTGACAGCCAAGATCCATGTGAAGTGAAAAGAGAAGTCACTCAGCATTGTTCAACATCATTTTAATCTCCACCAAGGGAAAATTATAGAAACATGTTAACACAAACAGAAGATGCTCAGGGGAAAGACCATATGGTGCTATGACAGGTTTAGGTTATAGAAATGTAATTTATAATTTTATAAAAATCATATGAAAGAATAACAACATCTTTCAGTAACATCAGACAGTATAGAAAAAATAAATCTCAACATTAGTCGTACTCTGATGGTCCTTCTAGTAAGAAATTTAAAAGTGCTTTTTAATCCCAGTGTAGCAACTTAAGCTTAGTGCAATATGTCAAATCTGGCTTAAAGCAGATATTTATAGCAATTGTGCAATTCTTACAACTGACAAACCCCATCTAAACATGAACACTAAGTGAGGTAAGTATTATAATTAGCATTAAACATTCCTTAAATAGCTTAGACAGCAACTCTACTACGAGCAAAATCTTGGTGTTCCTTCCCAGGAAAGCTCAAACATAGACACGACATGAAACTTGTAGTACAAATCAGTGAATACTCAGAAGTTATAAAAGCTCTTGCAAAATATGCAGTTTAGTACATTTACGACCCACTGCTACAATGCAAAATATACCAACTTAAACAAAGCCAAACTTTACAAGTAGTGCACTGAATTTGCTTGGAATACACTATTTTGTTCCCAAATCCTCCTAGAAGCTCCATATAAACTTAGCACATTAACTTCATGTAGAAATGCCACTGTATTTTTAGATGAACAATAATAATGAACAATTTGCTTACCAACTACGACTGCAACTACAAGTACCATTACTCTCTGAGCAGGTGAAAAACACAGCACTAGTCGGGGAAAAAAATAATTTCAATGTACCCATCACTGTTTTATACATGCCAAGCTGGAAATAGTAGAGATAACCTGAATTTCTACATAGTTTTTGCTGCAAGGCTGCTCAGAACTCTACCATTAGCTTTGATTTGCCTGTAGTTTCTTTACTCTGTGAGTCACAATGCACAGGAACTATTCCCTTTCACATGCAGGGCTCATTTTAAGAGAGGCAAACACCAGACTGTTCATGTTGAGCCCTTATGGCTCATTTGCATATAGAGCCAAAGGTGTTTCCTATTCTGTTTTTCAAGGTGCTTATAAGTAAGATTTAAGTCACTATCAACAACAGGAATAAACTATAAATTAATGGCCTTTCCTTCTTACAGGCTATGGCTTCAAAGCCCTCCAACTGCACTGGTTTTTACAGTATTGCACTTAACTTTAGTGTTAAACTGACACTGAAGTCTGCACAGAACACGTTTTACAACAACATTCCCATTAAAAAAGCAATAAATAAAATGCAGTATCTAAAAAAACCCAAGAAACAGTGGGTTTAGTCCATATTTCCCCCCCACACAGACAAAGCCGCACCATCTGAAACAGGTCTGGGACAGTCTTTGGATGCCAACTGCATAGTTCTTTCAACATAACAGCAATCAGAGAGGCAAGGAAAGCTTTCTACAGCAATGTCAGACACAAAGACAGTACCTCTGAGTGCAGGTCTGTTAGCTTAGAAGGACGTGTTGCCTTTCCCGGGACGGATGCAGGAGTTAGACCGAGGTGGCTCTGCCAGGTTATTGCACTGAAACTGGGAACTCATCACTGCAGGGACAAGTTGCCCAAGTCTTTTGCAGAGTCCCTGACCATCTGCTCCAGGCTGGGCTGTGCCCCCCTGGCTGCCAGCTGGCCGTGGATGAGCCCCAGGCTGTGCAGGTTGAGGATGGAGTCGGCGATGATCCGCGCCGTCCTCTTCTGGTACCCGCCAGACGTCACCATGAGCACGGGGATCCTGCGGCGCCGCGCGGCCCTGAACACTACCTCGTCCCTCTTCACAATGCCCTGCAGAGCACCACGGCCACCGGGGGCCAAGAAACTGCTATCAGCATGACTGACTGGCATAAATGTCCTTCCTGTTGATCTGCTCTGGGCTGGGGAAAAAACCCCACCCCAACCTTTGAGCTGCAGGATTGTTTACAGCCATTTTGTGGTAACTGCACTCAAGCCCACCTGTGGGCTTCTCCTGATTTTCAGATAAAAAAAAACAAATAAAAAGGGAATATCTGACTTCTTGGCACCTAAGTTTAATAGGATATTGTAATTGGAGATGACACTGAACTTTGTACCAGCTTAGAAAGATTTCCTGCTTGTCTTGATTTACAAGAGCACAGTGACAGGGCAAGAGGAATGGCTTCAAACTGCAAGAGAGCAGGCTTAGATTAGATATTAGGAAGAAATTCTTTGCTGGGGGGCTGAGGCATTGGAACAGGTTGCCAGTGAAGTGGTGGCTGCCCCATCCCTGAAAGTGTCCAAGGCCAGGCTGGATGGGGCTCTGAGCCATCTGGTCCAGTGGGAGATGTCCCTGCCCATGGAGGGGGTTTGGAAGTACATGAGCTTTGAGGTGCCTCCAATCCAGGAAATGCAGGCTGGAAGATCTCCAGCCCAGTCTCCTGCTTGAAGCAGGACAATCCCCAGCAGTGGCTGAGGGCAGTGGTGCCTCCACATGGATGAGGCTTGGGAATGTCCAAGGATGGCCATTCCCCCAGTTCCCACTGAAACCCCAACTGACAACACTCTTCAATCCCTGGAGTGATTTTTGGGGTGTCCTGTGCAGGGCCAGGAGTTGGACTTGATGATTCTTGTGGGTCCCTTCCAGGTCAGAGTATTCTGTGGTTCTGTGATATTTTAGTTCTAACCTGTGAGTTATGGATTTATAGTATTGGATATCTGGAAAGTGCTTAAGCCTTATATTTTACAGTAGCAATTAAAAGTTCATTTAAAAGTCCTGTTAGCTGGTTTACATGAATAATCATTAAAAAAAAAAAACCAAACAAAATACCCCAGCAAATCAAATATCCTTGACTTGTTTTAGAGGACACAACAGATAAAAGTCCTTAGTACAAATTCCTAGAAGAATTCCTGCTCAAAGGCCATAAAGTTCTAAACTGATTACAAATTTTAGAAATGTTCACCCTATTTTCCAGGTGAGGAATTGAGACTAAGGAAGATTGTCTGAATTCAAAGTGCTTTAGTTTGTGCTCAACTTGCACAGCACCCTCTGACTAAAGTTTAGCAACTCAATCAAGATTTCACAATCCTACAGAAGAACCCCAAATTCAAATCAGCTTTTACACATTTACAATCACTGGATGAATTTTAAGTCCCAGTTTCTTTAATAAAAGCCTGTAGTTAATGCTAAAAGAAGCTATGGCTGAAGGGGGAGTTGTAGAATGTGAGTAAAGGTAAACCCATAAAAAAATAAAACAACAGAAAGAAGGAGATAAATTCTAAATAATTTCTTACTATGAGAAGGGTATGGAACTAAAAAATAACAAAGACTGCTGACCAAGAGGAATTGTACTGTCACTGAACCCAGACAACAGGAGAGTTTGAGCCTTCTGGGTTTCAAAACGTACATGTGGGGAAAAAATACTTCAGAAATGAGTGAGAACAGAACTAAAATCCACTTTTTGTAAAAGCACAGAGTTCAGGTACTTAAATAACTGCAAAGCTGGAGAAGGGGATCACGATGCAATCAAATACAAAAAAAAAATCAAGGAAGCAGCAGCAAAAGTGTTGCAAAATGAATATGCATTGCTCAGACTGGTTAAAGGAAGACTGTGAATACATCAAGAAATAGTACCCTGCCAATAATTAGACCACAAAGAGATAATAAAAGGAAAAATTAAAATACAAATGTAGCAGGAAAATATATTTTGTAAAAACACACAACAATCCTGCTTATTGTGCAGTTTGACACAGCCCTATGAAAGGACAAGGAGTAACAACTGAACAGTGAGACAAAGGAAACCGAGGAATTCTGTTAGAAACAGCTCCCTAAAGGAAGGAACAGAATTACAGGAGGAGCTGTGGGTCCCACCTCTGGCTGCAGCACTGTTATCCCACCCAAGAACTGGGAGCAGCCACTGTTCACAGGAGCCTCTGCTCCAGCAGAGCCTGGAGGAGCTGAGGGGAAAACAGGCTTATTCCCATGTTTCTGGGTTATTAAGAAAGAAAACATATCAACTGGAAACAACAGCCCAGCACAGTTCCCACTCCCACCCAAAGGCAACAGGGACTTGGCTGCTACACCTCAGGTTTCCCTCCAGCCTCAAGTACCACGAAACCACACCCAGAGCACTGAGGAGTCCAATCCTGAGCAGAACTGGCACTGCCCCAAGAGCTGAAGGACACCTTCGGGTGTGGGACCAAAGGCTGGACTAAGGAACCTCAAAGAGATGAACCATCCAGGCACAAGGCCTTCAGTTTGGCCTTTCCAGCAGCCTGGGATTCCAAACGTGGTGAAATGTGCCGCCTTCACATGTACAACAAGCAGACCAGAGACACAGGAAACCCTGCCCTCAGTGCAGATTGCAAAGGTCTGAGCTACAGGAACCTCTGCTCACCAGGCTGTGCAGAGAAACAGCACCCTCTGCCTTTCAGCTCCCCTTGGAACCAGGAAAGCTGCTCCACCTTCCCTTGCCCATCTTTATATTGTCTCTCTACACAGCACCCAGCAACCTACAGCAGCTCCTTTTCCTTGGCCATTAACACTGCTCCTTCTCCAAGGGCAGAACTGTTGTTTTCTTGAGGCAAATCTCCAAGCAGTCCCCATCTACCCCAAGCTGCCATGTCCCTTGGTGGCCACTGCTGCACCAACCACACCTCCCACTTCAGGCTGTGTCCTCTCCAAGGTCACATCAAGTCCAACCCCTCAGCTCTTCCCTTGTGCCAGAGAACTGAACAGCAGTTCAGACTGAACAGATGGAGTGGTGGCTCCATCGGGGGGAACCTGAGAGCTCACAAACCAAGCACTTCTCTGTATTGAACCGGTGGCCATTAAATGTGAAACAGGAGAGGGGCAGCACACAGGAGCTGTCAGAGAAGGAATCATTAAAAACCACGGAGGAAATACAAGATCTGGACATTTTTGTTTGTTTTGAGAAGAGCAGACTGGAAAGCAGACTGTTTGGGAAAAGCAGTGAAGGTGGAACATGAAGGGACACAAACTGGGAGGTGAAGACTTCTATGATGTGTACAGAATAAATAAAAATTTAAATCTACTAAAAGTGGGCAGAGAAAGTACATGGTATCTGTAAGGAAAAGAATCAAGAGAAGGAAAATAGGTGTTCATTTGCTAGGAATACACAGGCAGGCTGCACAAAATTGTTACAGCTGGAAGACACCACAAGGGCAGTTTAAAACAGCTGGGAGTGCTACAGAGGAAATTAAGTGTAAGATACATACTGGGGGCAGGTGACAAAAGAAATACATTGCAAAATGGGTCATGTGAGGGAAAAAACAAACCAACCAAACTGGGAAAAGAGAAGTCAAGTGAAGTGTGAAAATGCCTGTCTCTCTGGTTACTGTCTGGGTGTTCAAACCAGTGCATTTTAGAGAGGAGATGGATTACACTGCAACAGCCACTGGAAGGACAAAAATATTTAGAGGCAGGAAGAAAATCCAAGAAAATAAAAGGGTGAAAGAGCAAGAGTTGGATCTCTGGTGCCTGTAAGAGGGAAATGCTCTGGCTGAGCGCAAAGGGTGCACTTCCCTTCAGCTCCCAAACTGCCTGCAGTGTGTGTGGGGAGCAGGGCTGGGGGATAGCAGTGCCATACAAACCTGGGAGATGGCCAGGCTGCCAAGGGATCCCCACCCAGGATGGCAGTGCCACACAAACCTGGAAAATGGCCAGGCTGCCAAGGGATCCCCACCCAGGATGGCAGTGCCACACAAACCTGGAAAATGGCCAGGCTGCCAAGGGATCCCCATTCAGGATGGCACTGCCATACAAACCTGGGAGATGGCCAGGCTGCCAAGGGATCCCACCCAGGATGGCAGTGCCATACAAACCTGGGAGATGGCCAGGCTGCCAAGGGATCCCCACCCAGGATGGCAGTGCCACACAAACCTGGGAAATGGCCAGGCTGCCAAGGGATCCCACCCAGGATGGCAGTGCCATACAAACCTGGGAGATGGCCAGGCTGCCAAGGGATCCCACCCAGGATGGCAGTGCCACACAAACCTGGGAAACAGCCAGGCCTGCCAAGGGATGCTCACCCAGGATGGCAGTGCCACACAAACCTGGGGGGAAATGGCCAGGCCTCCCAAGGGATCCCCATCCAGGATGTCAGTGCCAGCATTATAAACCAGGATGTCAGGTTTGAACTCGTTCAGTGCTCCCTCCACGTGGGTGTGCACCTTCTGAAGGTACTCTGTGTCCTCTGTGCCCCACTCCAGCTCCACTTTGCGTTTTATGGCACCTGAAAGCAAACAAACCAACCACTGCTCAGTAAGAAAAGGGGTGCTTTGAAAGAAAATGCAAGATGTAGGGAAGCAAGAAAAAAAAAAAAATCACATTTCAGGAAGTCTTCTCAATACATTGCATTTTCACAGAACTTTGAATTAAAGAAAATGACTCAACTACTTGTTTTCTCAGCAAATGTTAAGCACAATGACCTTGAAAAAAAAAACATTGAAGAGAAAAAATTAAATGCAGGAAGAAAAAAAATATCTCTGAGATGCAAGTGGAAAATGTTATTGAAAAGCAGCTGATCTACATGTCCAGTTACCAATCAGCAGAGAAATCATAAAGGAAATTATTAACTTAAAAGTAACCTAAATAAAGCATAAGGCAAAGAAAACACTGCTATTGCAGAGGAAACAGCTGGGGGGAAAAAAACAAGATAAATATCACTGAGAAATTATGAAGATGTTTTATTTTTATCATAACACTCAAAACTTCACAGCAAAGGATCATGAATTTATGGGAACTGCTTTATGAATGTATAACAGGATTCAGCTTTGCCCCAAGCATTTTCAATTTAATGTTCTTACCCTGTAATCCTACCAAAAGAGCAAATATCTATTCTTCATTTAAATCAAATTATTTCTAATGCCTTTAATAAAGCAACAGAAGTAGAAGAGGAGGGCTGAGAAGGTGAAGGGGAGAAACCTAAGGTTAGATGGCCTAGTTTTGGGTGCTGTTATGGAGGTTTGTGTAACTCTGCATGTGAATTAATATCATATCCATGCCAGAGGTGTTCCAAGGAATGACTTCTGCCTCACCACACCCTCTGCCTCAAATTAACTGACTTGGATAAAGAGGGATTCAGCACCCACCAAGTGTGCATTCAACACAGAATGACACTTAATTACTCGTGGGATTGCTGGGTAGGGGTTTTTCTCTGCTTTCCATCCTTGTTCAACATCAGGGAAGGACTGTTTCTCATTCCAACAAGAGTTGCAAGGATTTTTGTTTCTTTACAGTATTTTCCCGGATGTTTCTCTTATTGTTATATAAATGTCCCTGGAAGTCTGCACAGCTCTTCTGAACAGCACTTAGGAGCCTCTTCAGGGTAAAGGATCTGCTGGCTGAGCTGTGGAGGAGGGGACACTCTGCAGTGGGGACAAACAAGTATTGTTCTGATGGAACCATGAAGAAGTTGAGAGATGTTGAACAGGACCCCCTGCCTTCACAGGCCTCTTGCCTACATCTCCACACAAACACAGAAGTGCAGAGATCAGGGATGGGTCTGGATCAGGATGGACACAGCTCTTCCATGTGTTCATTGTCCATCTCCTGCTCATTAGTGAAGGCATTTGTCCAGTTTTGTAAAATGACTCTCAGACCATGAGATTTTTAAGGCCTGAACTTTGAGTTTCAGTTGTCAAATTCTGTGCTCACCCTTCAGTGAATTAGTCCCATTCCCCATCCATGTCCTCCTTTCTCCTCCTAAGCTTGTGTAATTCCAAACTGCTTCCCCTCAGGGACTCAATGTGCTTATGGCTTAGCAGCAGGCAGTGGGAGCTGGGCTCTTTCTTCCCTTCCCTAATGAAAAACGTGCAGAAGAGGCTCCTGCAATAAAACATGGAAAAAATGGGCAGAAAGTCCAAGGAGCCACTAATCAGTTGGAATTTACCCCAAGGATTCCAACTCTCAGGTTCAAGCCTCTACCTTTCTTCAGAGATCCCCTCTGTGATCCCATCTTTGCCTGGTCATTTAACAGGAAGGATTTAAAGGATTTAGCCAGCAAAATCCTATTCAGACATTCTTATGCAAACTGCAAGGACCTACATGTTCACATGCCTTTGGCACCTCAGCCTTAGAAAGGGAATCTGGTATTCTCAGGCTCACAGGGGAGGGGTGAGCTCAGTGGTTCAGATTTGCTAACAAGGACTCACTCTGTTTTGGTCTTAATCCATCTGTTCAAATGTTGCCATGTGATATAGGAATAAAGGGATGCTTTTCCTGGAGGGGAAAACCCCGCATTTGTTTGCAATTTGTCTGCCTACAGACACGGTGTGCTTTAAATGGTCATTTTTTAGTTTAATACCTTGAAATTCTACAGTTCTCAAAATCTTTACAAGTCAAGATCCAGCAGTGCAATGCACTGCCCCTCATTCTTGCCAAGAATCCAAATGAAGGCTTTTCAGAGCGACAGGATCACTGAAGAAATCCAAGAGCAGAACATCCCCCCCAACAACCTCTGACTCAGGGAACAAATAAAGCCTGTAATAAATGAGTGTAACAGAACCAAAGATCAAATCAACTTTGGGCTTCTGCATTCCAATTTAAGCATTATCAAAGCCCCACTAATTAATCGTGGCAGCTCACAAGACACAACAGGCATGTCACAGCAGGGATAAACAAACCACAACCAAAACCAATCAAGCACCAGCTCCTGTGCTGGTCTGACAGGCTGCCCAGGGCAGGGCAGTCCCCATCCCTGCAGGGATTTCATGTGGATGTGGCCTTGGCAGGGCTGGGCTTGTACTCGATCTTATAAAGGGCTTTTCAACCTTAATGGTTCTATTCCATGACTCGTTTTGCTTCCCAAGTTGTTTCACACTCAGATGCAGCTTGTTTTCTAGATGCTTACAAACCAAGTTCTACTGGCAAAACGACACACCTAAATATGTTATAATTTATAACTTTTGAAAAAAACATGAAACCTTTTTACACAGCATCAGCTAATCCTCAGGGAATTCCATCACAAAAGTAGTGTAAGGGAAAGATGAAGGTCTAACAATTCTCTTAAAATCCAAGGATTATTTAACTCACTGCTCCAAGTGTGGCAGGAGCATTGAATACCCACCCACATCCATCCCAGAAGTGAGGGGAAACACTACTGTGATATATCACAGTGATCACTGAAAACCATGTGATATTAAAAAAAAATAAAATCTAGTTAACACTGTCGCAAGGAAACCTATTAGTAAATGAAGTTATGTAGCAGCACAGGAGGTCTTTTAGATTTTGGAATGTGAATTTCAGCTGTACTTACGTTTAGCAAAGCCATCCCCTGGATAAATGTATCTGTTGTAGGCATCCATAATATACACCCGAGGATCATCCATAAAGTCCCTCTCATGGCCATTTCCCTGCAGGAAATTCACAGTTAGCTATTCCCAACACAGCACTGAACACACTGCAAACCCTACAGCAATCAACACTACAAAGGTCTAATATTCACAACTCCCTGGGTCACTCTCTTATTTATAGTCTTGAAGGTTATTCTGAGGAGAGGGGTTGATAATACCTGAAAACTGCAGGTATTACCACAAACAAAATCCCTGTATCTCTGGGAAGGGAATTAGCAGAGAGCTCATTACACATGTAAGAAAAAAGAAGTGAAAAATAGAAGCTAAATGTCCTCAGCAGCACCACAAAAGCAACTGTGACCACCAAAGAGATCTGTCATTCTCCAACTGTGCAAGAAAAAGTCCCTTTCAACTGCTCCAGGGAACTGAGTGTTCCTGTGTAAGAATTAATAAATAAATAAAGCAGACCACAGCTCTCCTGGCAATTCAAGCCTTGGGGAGATAAGTAATCCCTGCAAAAATGACAAACACTAAGGACCCAACAGTTTAACAATTTCTTGTTTAACAACAGAAATTCCCTACAAAAACTGTGCTGGGTGTAAAATGGATGCTCAAGAGAAAACTCAGATTTTGAGTATTTCTCCCTTCCCCATTTCTGAATTTAAATATTCTTCTTCTGGCTCTCATTTAGACTTTTTTCACTAATATAAAAATCATTTTTCCCCAGCAATGACTAAAATAATTCAGTTTAAATCCATGTATCATACAGCAGCACAGCCCCTAACCCCAGAAGAATTTCATTTGAACTACAGAAACAGACATTTCCACAGATACATCTTCTGTAATTCAGCTTTTATGCTAAAAAATGGCAACTCCAACTTATTTCTTCAGCATCTTTGGTCCACAAATAACCAGTTCAAGCACACAAGTCTGGGAATGTGAAAGCCTCTGATGAACCATTTTCTTATGAAAGGTGGAACTCGCCACTGCACTCGGAATTGGAACAGTCACAAGACAAGAAAATCTGCATTTTTAAACAGGATCTGCTGAGCTCCTTCACACACCTCCCATTGCCAAAGGAAGGAAACAGGGGGTGATTCCATGTGCACTCCCAGCACAGCTGAAAACCAAAATGCATGCCAAGAATTTTTCAAAACCGAAACAAACCAAAGCACCCCCAAAAAGCACAAAATAGATCCACACCTCGAGAGAGAGGAACACAAAATAATCCTCATCCTGGTATCATGGGAATTTTAGGATGCAGGTAAGGCAAATGAGAGAAGATCATTGCAGCCATTAGGTTTCCTCACTGCCACAGAGCTATTTAAAAATGGTTTCTTTACACATAATAAATAACCTGCAACGCTTCAGATTGGACACCACTTTGGTGCATTAACTGCTTTCCTAAAAATACCATTTCTGACCTCTCAGGCTTCATTTTGCAAATCCTACCAGAGCTGAGGTTTGATCTCAGTGCCCACAGTACATCACACACCAGGGGGAGAGGGTTGAATCCTCTCCCTCATGAGCCTGTAGCCAGGCCTTCATTAAACACTGCAGAGGCTGCTGCAGCCACCGCGGTGCTGAACCAACTGCAATTCTGTCCCAGGAGATCCTCACTCCTCATCCCGGGAGACGGGTGTGAAACGCTGCAGGATTTTTCCAGCCAGCCACATGATGGAGCTGCAACTCAGGTTAATTTTACTGAACTGGCTTAAGAGCCTTTAGGACCACAAAAGAAACAACTGAACTGTTCACAGCTTCCAACATTTCTGATGAACTTTGTGTTCTGCCAGTCGACAGTTTACAGTAGCATTAAAAAAGGGGGGTTATCACCCACTTGTATCTCAAGCACAACATCTGCAGCACTGAACACAGGTAAGCACTCACCTGATGAGCATCCAGATCAATAATTGTGGCTTTAGACACCCCTGGTACTCTCTCAAATAAGAACTAGATAGACGAGCAAAGAAAGACATGGAGAAATTTAGGAAATTAGATTAAACTGGAGGCTTGAAGCTTCCACAGTCTATTTGCTTTAGTCACCAAGTAAACTGCTAAATTATTCTAATACATGTAATTACAAAAGCTCCTCTCATTATTTGACACAGGAAGATAATGTTTGTGGTTATACAATAACAAACCCTCTGCATTTCCACCAGATTAAACACATGCAACATGCATTTGAGTTGTAGACTCGCAGGATGGTTTAGGCTGAAAGGGACCTTAAAAATCATCTTGCTCCATCCCATCTTTAATACAGACATGGTAAACTCCAAAGATTTTGTACAAATTCTCGCCCACTATAATTTCTCAATCTGTACTTTAATGGTAGGGAGAAAAAAACAATCCACTGTGGACTACTTTTCTGCAAATTACCATGTACAGAAATTAGGGTGTTATGTCACATGGTGTGCTGCAATCATTAGAGCTCTTTAATGTTTGATTATTATTGATACTTTATAAATATTCTATTATACAAATAAACCCCAGTTCATTTGGTAGAAATAAGCCCTAATTGCAGAAGGCTCTTACTTCAGCCTTTCAACAGCTAAATAGCAAATGTATTCATTCACATTCAGAGACTATTTTGGAATCATTCACATTTTTATTCCTGAGTTCTGCATAGTGCAGCTTGACTCAGAGAGAGGATTTCTGTCCCTGCAGGCTTGATTGGAACCACTGCAACGACTGTGGGAGGTTCAGGTTCAGCTGCAAGGCTTGGAGGATTATCACTGAGGATATTAAAAGTCCATCTGGTTTGATCTGGAGTGGGTTCTGCAAGCCAACATTCTTAATGCAATTTCAGTGGTTCATGTTTACACTGATAACTCTGACCCCTGCAAATCTTCCCTCCCACTTCACAACACTGCACATTCCCATTCCCACCCACCTGGAGAGGGCTTCCCTTGCTCCTGTTAAGGTGTAAATTCAGTCTTAGGAATTTATGTGGGGATTTCTCTCCATTTACACAAACAGCAGAAAATACAGGTTTAAGAGCAGTTCTTACCTTGATGGCCAGTGTGATGTCAGCATATGCACAAAACCCTCCACCTTTGTCACTGGAACAGTGATGGAAACCCCCCCCTGCACGGGAAAATGGGGAAGGGCTGAAAAGCCAGGTGCTAAAGACAAGCTACACACTAAAGAAAAGCCAGACACTAAAACCAGAGATGGCCTTCACAAAGCCAGAGATCACTTGCATGGCAGGCACAAGCAGCAGGTGGAAAGGACCTGGAAAGTTCTTTTCTATGATGAACATCCAGAAAAATACACTAACCCCCCCCCCCCCCAAAGTAAGAACTATGGTGTTATCATTATTTGCACATGCCATTCTCTTCTGAAAACACTCAGATCAAAAAGCTTTAGGAACTGCTCTTGAAAACAGAAAGGGACACACTCTGTACATGAAAAAAGTACTGAGACCTCTCCCTCCCTGAACATGTTTTTTATTTAATAAATCAGAACTTTTTAACTGAAAAACCCACTAGAAATAGCTAAGCAAGAAACTTAACAAGTTCATTTGATATATCAGTAAATATGACAGGCCTTGGTTGTTTGCTTCTAATATCTATTTAATTTTTAATCATGGCTATTCACTTTGGAGAAGATGCATGCAAGAAATAATGGAAAAACCTACACTCGGTGAGTTTTATGAGAACAACAAGCTAAGGCTCCTATGACACAAAATCTTGCTTCAATGGTTCACTGGGTTTGCACTGCTGTTTGCTGTGAGCAGGAGAGCACATTTATATTCACTATATCCTTCAGAACTTGTTCATTCAAGGCTTTTTCAGGAAAAACTGCACAGCCAAAAATAGACACTGACTGGTCCAGCTCTGCTCTCCCACATACCAACCCCTGAGATGTTAGAACATAGATAAGATGATAAGAACCATGAAAATTATTTTATAATCTAAAGATTTTATTGAAATATTTACATTTAGTCCAAACATTTTTCCTCAATTTTTTTTCACACTACTTCAATCCAAACACCTGCCCTTATAAATGATTCATATCTTTATCCAGTTATCTTTTTCCTTTCCAAAAAGATTTTATAATAAAACTGCAACAGTGGGTGAGAGAACAAATTAAGTACTTTCTCCATTTTTTTCCTTTAGAGTTGGTTTTAGTTAAACACCATAATCCCTTTCTGTTTTTATGAACAGAACACACATCATGGAAATGAAAATCCGGCTTCCAGACACACAGTTCCAAGCCCCACTGGGTGCCCTGCTTGCACTCACCCACGTTGATGGCCCAGCCTCTGTCCACAGCCAGTTTTCCTGCCTTAAAAAACAATTACAGTCAGAATTCCATGAATGAATGAGGCAACCTCCACCCCCAGTAACTCTTGGCATGGAATTTGCAGATGTTTTACCACTGGAGGTCATTCTGAACCAGATCTGTGAACACAAAACTCCCCTCAGCTCCAGGAGTTGAAAGAATATTTGCTGTGTCATCTGTATTTCCCTCTCTGGCAACTGCAAAAGGGAAAGGGCAGTGCTGGGAAGAGTGAAAAGTGAGCAAGGATATCACAGTATCCTTCCTGCTCATGGGAAAACAGGAGGAATGTAAACTCAGACTCCTGAAAACACAGACTAACAGAATTCCAGCTGGGAGGGGGCCAGGAAAGTGCTACAGTGTGAAGGGTCCTGTGACTTTTTATTCTTTAAGTCATGTGTGGTATAGAATGTTATCAACCTTTTCCCCTCAATATGGGAAAACTGTGCCTGTATCTCTCCGTTGAACTCAAATGACATTCAGGAAAGGGAAAGTACTGACAAAAAAAGAGATACACAAGGTTCAAATGATGAAATTTTAACTGAAAAACTTGACTTATTTCAGCCAGGAAGAATCAAACAAGTGTTTAAGTGCAGTATTCCTTATCTGACATGATCAACAATGAAGATATTACTAGCTACAATTAAAAAATAAAATAAAAAAATAAATAAAAAAGAGAGAGAAAACATGTAAAAATACATGAATTCTCATCCATAGTCATGGAAAGAATGTATTAGACATCACATACAAAATGAATTTTGGACAGTGAGTTGAGAAGTCTTCATCACCAATACTTATATTTGAACAGTTCTAATTTAGTACTAAGGAAATTATTGGGAAAGTAAACCTCATCCTGATCTGATCATGCCAACTTACACAAATTAGATCTTGGGGAAAGACTGCAGCTTCTGAACTATAAAACCCATTAAGTCCCAGGGAAAGCACATTATCAGCAATTTATCACACTTCCTAGGGATTCCTCACCAAAAACCAATCTTCCCATAGTGCTAAAATATCATTAAAAAGTAGAGAAACTCAACAGGAATGTTTGTGATAGAGGCCCATCAGGAATAGCAGAAGATGCACTTCTGACTTGCACTGTACAAATTTTATTGTCTGATTAATCAAAATTGCTTCTCAAGTACATACTTATTTCCCCATAACGGAGGCAAAAAAGGTAAAAACAACAGCATATGGCATCGAGATGAATCCCAAAGTGCCCAGGGATGGCATCTGTGTTTCAGGAGGCACAGACAGAGCAGACAGCTGTAATGAGAGAAGTCTCTGCACGTCCCTGCTCAGCAGGACTTGCTCTGTGAGTGACAACCAAATATTTTTAAGCACTTTGAACTATATAATGACATGGAACCAAAATTCTTTTTCTCTAGTCCTCCCCATCTCTGCTTTTGCCAGTTCACACCTACTAAAGAGGCAGCACTTTTGTTATCTGGCCTATCACTATAATCCAATCAACCTCAGGATTTATCCAGAACCCAGCATGTTCTTTCAAACTTCATATTCTTAAATTTTCCTTAAAAAAAATTGGTTTAACATTTTCAGTACTTCATCTGGTTCTCTCATGCTCAGTCAGGCTTTCAGGCTTCACCAAAAGCACCAGGCATCCTACACTGTACAAACACCTTCACAGATTTCCTTACCCCACTATGGGACTTTAAATAACATCCAAGAGGACAGAGCAACACAAGAGAATTAAAGCAGAATTAGGAGCTCCAGATTTTCACATATCTAAGACCAGTGTTTTGGACATTACAAAGGGAGTTGACATGCTTAAAGCCATTAAACAGCACTGTCAGAAGATGCTTCTGAATCTTGTCAGTAGATATTTAGGCTTAGTCACAAGTCATGCAGTTCATTTCTGAACCAACAACTGGCAGAGTCACACACTTGCAAATCCAGCAGCTGGATGGGACACAGATTTAACAACAGAGCACTAAAATACTGAAAGAAATTGCCATTTTTTTTTCAAATAAAGAATCAGGCACTTCTGTCATTAAAAACATACCTACAACAACAACAAAAAAATCAGGATATTTCATCTTGCCTTAAAAACAACTGACTCTATACTTTCATTGCACACAGTAAAACCCAAGAGGGCTGAAACTTCATAGTGCCCAGACATAAGTGACAGTAGAATCATAGAACAGAATCCCAGAATCAGCTGGGTTGGAAGGGACCTCTGAGATCATCAAGTCCAACCCTTGATCCAACCCCGCTGTGGTTCCCAGCCCATGGCACTGATGCCACATCCAGTCTCACCTTAAACACCTCCAGGGATGGAGAATCCACCACTTCCCTGGGCAGCCCATTCCAATGGCTGAGCACCCTCTCTGCAAAGAAATTCTTTCTAATATCCAACCTAAACCTCCCCTGGCACAGCTGCAGACCCAGCCCTCTTGTCTTGCTGATGGTTGCCTGGGAAAAGAGACCAACCCCCCCCGGCTCCCCCCTCCTGTCAGGGAGTTGCAGAGAGTGAGGAGGTCTCCCCTGAGCCTCCTCTTCTCCAGGCTGAGCCCCCCCAGCTCCCTCAGCCTCTCCTCACAGCACTTGTGCTCCAGTCCCTTCCCCAGCCTCGTTGCCCTCCTCTGGACCTGCTCCAGCACCTCAAGCTGCAACAGCCAAGCCCATGTCAGCCCCAGGAAAACCTTGGAACTGCTTCCCCAGGCCTTTGGGCTCACTCTCATCACACTTCTAGGTCAGACCTAGGGCAGGCCCAACCTCTGTCCTTGTTTCTGAACACTGTCCTGCACTGCATTTTTTGCCACATAATTTTATATTATGTCTTAAATTATTTATGTCTTAAAGCTTGATACATTCACGAGAAGCATTTAAAAATTATTCCAATGAACCCCTGATTCCAGTGCAGATTGCTAAGTACCTGCAGTTCTGACACAAGAGGGAAGCCACCTATTAGCCTATTCCTGAAAGTAATGCCATGTTTTATCAGTCCCTTCTGGCTTCCCAGCCTCGCTCACCTTTGCTATCAGTAGCTGCAATAAATCCTATTCCCAAATCTGGCACAGAACACTGTGAAAGCTCTGCCAACCCACCGGACAGTGGGTCAATGACTGGCTTCAAACAAACAGGAAAAAGCCAATATGGGTTGCAACCCTTTTCACATGGACCACTGCCACAGCTCCCTGCAGGAAGAGTTGCTAAACTGCAGCAAAGATCTATGTGTACCATAATATTAATCATTTCAGACAAGATTATTTGTCTTCCCTTAGAACTGGTTCAGCTCTGGACCTGCCAAGAGAGCTCGGGACTGGTCCCATCTCCTCCCAGCAGCAAGCTGGAGAGTTGGTCAACTCTAGTAAGACAAGGATTGATAAACACAGGGCAGAAAAGATCTCACTAGTTGCCAGTTCACAATTGTGAGGGCATGTTTTCCTCAACAGATGGTCTAAATAACTCACTCTTGGCTCCAGCTATTAACGATTTTCTTTCCTGCTATTTCCTCAACATCTCTAATGGCAATTCCCAGGCAAAATTAAATGTCTGGTGACCCTGCACAGCTCTTCTGAGCAGAGCACTCCTTAACTCAGGAGAACACAGCTCTGCTCAGGTGAAAGTCTCACTTGAGCTCAGCTGAGCTGCTTCTGCAGTATCTACCACAGAAAAAGTAGATAAACTGTCTTTCCTCATTAAAATGAACAAGGGGATATGATTTTTCAATTTAGGCACTTCACTAGACTCAAGAACAACTAAACCATCCATCACTTCCCATCCAGTTTCAAGGTCCTTTGGTAAATATGTGCTTTAAAAAAGCTTCTGTATTACCAATTTTGAAACCTCCCATTCCTAGAATTTGCCTGTACTTGAATGTTATCTGTTACTGTATTTGCCACTTCTCTCACTGCTTGCCCAGGCTGACCCTCACTGTCTCTTCTGCAAATCACTGACCATAAAACCAGGGATGTCCTTCCCCTGGGGAGTTTGCTCACATTTAGGACTCTGCACTAACCCACCTCCCTCTCCAGGCCCCAAGTCTTTGAGTTATATAAAACAGTACAACTATTATTTGATATTAATATTACAACCATTATTTGAGTTCTATAAACCAGTACAACTCCCAGGTTTACAATGTCTGATCAACAAGTTTAAAAGTGACAGAAGGGAACCAAGAGCACCTTACCATTATTGTTCCTCCCGTCTGGGTTCGCAGAGGCCTCAGAACTTTTCTCTGAACAACAAAGTTGGGAAGAAAGGCAACAGGTGGGATTTCTGTGATGGTAGCCACAACAAAGGACCACTACAAGAGGGGAAAAGAGAGTACCCATTAATGCAGTCTGTTTTAATGATGACATTTAGATCTCCCATTAGTTGCTATTTCCTGCAAAGGAGCTCACAGGTCCTTAACAAGATTTTTAGATGGAGGTGACCCCACCACCCTTGTCAGTGACCTCCAAATAGGCTCAGCCTCAAGTTGTTAACTATGAGAATCACCACTCTCCAGCTTTTAGTACCAAACAGTCATAAATCAGCAATTTTTCAGCAAGCTAGTATTTCAGAAAATGTAATATCCCTGGGATTGGGAGGAAGAATTGTAGAATGTCCTTCAGCTACACTTGATATATTGTTCAAACCTAAAATTTCTATTCCTGTGTGAAATCAAAAGGATATACCAAGGAAAAAGGAAACACAAACAAACAGACAACTGAGCTAAGAAGTTCAAACACTTAAGTGAACACACAGGGCAAACTTAAGCATGGAGAACTGATTAAAATTTATTTAGCATATTAAACACTTCTGGAAAATGTTTCAAGAAACAGTTTTGTTCCAAAGTCTTCAAGGTTAGAACACAAAATATTTGCAATATGTAAATGCCTTTTTTGCAAACACATAGATTACTTCAAAGAACTTCCACTCACACTGCTACCACTGATAACACTGCTAAATATATTTCCAAGCAGAAGTCACAAGCAAGGATACACCTGTTCATCCAGTACTGAAACATTTAGGGACAAGGACTGGAACTTCCCACCCTGTACAGACTCTGGATAGATCCATTTTAGGAATCATAACTGGATTTAGTGTGTTTGTTGCCCCATTACTGTGAGCTGGTCACAGCAGGATGACTGATTGGAACCAAAGCCAATCTCAGGGTCCTCTGATACTCAAAATAACTTCCCAGTTATCAATATTTCAACTACAAAATACTATTGGGTGGCATCATTAATAAAGGTCTACCAAGTACTAATTAAATTTTGCCAACAGTTCATTTTAAGCTTTTATTACTTTTACATTTTCAAGACATTATTCTGTTGACATACTACCAGCTCATTACTCTGTAACCCAGCCATCATAAAGTGCTTTAATTACTTTTTAATACAGTCAATCTTGATGAAGTCCCTTTGCAAGATACTTTAGCTTTCGAACAAGCACATATTCAATTCTGTTGTTCTAAAATGGGATTGAAAAGGTCACATCTGGATAAAAAGTAAATTTGACCTCAAAAGAGAACGATGATCGCAGAGGAAGTTTTACCAAAGTTTAAAAAAATTAATGTCAACAGGGAGAAGTGGGAGCAATAATGACTTAAATCAACAGTTCTGCTGCTGCAGCTTTTTAAGTGATGGTAAGAAATCCGTAAGTGGCAGAGGAAGGAGCAGACAAACCTTGCTGGGAACGTTCCCAAAGACACTCACTGCTCCAGACTTAGGCCTGTGGTTGTTTAGTAATTCCCAACATATGGGGGAGAGTCACTGACTCTGAGGAAAGTGTTGGGGTTCAAGAATGAAAATGCTTCTCCAAAAGCTCCCCTTAAAAACTGAGAAATGTATTGCCTCAAACTGTGCAATGTTTTGTGCCTTTTTCTTCAGTGTGCTAATGTTGTTTTCCAACATTTCTCACAATAAATTCCCAGAATGGCCATGTACAGACTCAAAAAAGGAATCAACAGGAATTAGGTTCATGTAATTGTACACTTTTTCATGCTGTAAAAATAAAAAATTAGGAGAGCTGAGGAATACATTAATTACATTTTCCAGGCTGTCAGTGGCTTCCATAACACCAGCCTTCATACATCAGTTCCCTTTTTTTTTTTTAATCAGTATTCTTCATATTCATGTATCATGATTGCACATATCAGAATAATATCAGTTACTATTTTTTCTGGGAGACATTTGCTCTCACTCAGCCATCAAGTAACTTCCCTGGAAGTGCCCAAGGCCAGGTTGGATGGGGCTTGGAACAACCTGGGCTATGGAAGCTGTCCCTGCCCACGGTAGGGGGTGGAACTGGATGGGCTTTGAGGTCCCTTCCAGCCCAAACTATGCTGGGATTCTATAAAATTACTGATTTTCCAGTAAAGTGTTGTAGACATGTAATTATGTGACTTAGAAATTCAAACTTGGTCTGGATTCAGGGAAGAATAATAATCATATATAAAAACTATTCAATACCATGTCTTCACTTATTCTTTGTAGTTATCAGCTCAGTTTAACTCTTCCTATATTTTTATTGCTAATAATGTAAGAGTTTTTAAAATTACTTACCTTTCTATATTTTGAATAAATAATTTGATGGATGAATTTAGTTTCCATTTTTAAAAAATTAACTCCCTGTTTTCTTAAAAGGAGCAAAGAAGTCAGGTTAACCCTTAGCCAGGTGTATTTTCCATTAATAAATGCCTCCTACCATATTAACTACTGGGCAGTAGCAATAACTTTGACTAAGTGTAACCCTACACCAAGATGTTACCTCCAAAAAAAAAACCCAACCCCAAAACCAAAATGAAACCAAAAACTCCCAGAACAACCACAACTTAACAGTTCTTAATTTCCCTTGCTTAAGCCCAAACTCTATAATAACACATACATTCAATGAGGATATTCTTGTAAGACTTCACTTATAAAATAGTATTACTATTAACTTTAATTCCTTAACTATAAAACTCTTCACAGTAAGGTTAAATGTCTTCAAATGATTAGTCTTCAAGGACTCAAAGTTAAACTGAAAAACTAATATGAAGAAGATGTAAAGCTAAAACAGTTGCTTTTATGCTGAGATCTCCTGGATTAATACAAACAGATCATCAATGATCAAACCCACCCTCTGATGTACTGCCTTTTATGTTATGCATTCATTGCATTCCAGCATTTTAAAATAGCCAACAACATGTCAAATTAAGAAAAAAACTATGCAATTTTGTTCTTTAATATCTAAATTTAAACTGTGTTTAAATCTTTGATAAGTTCCTGGAACTAGTCCCAGCTCCAAGGGAAAATTCACGGAGTTACAAATCCAACACCAAGCAGCAAACGAGATTTATGTTCAGAAGCTTCCCTGGGACAAAGTGATGCCTTAAGCCCCTAATGGTTTTTTATTTTTCTGTTATCTGGATCCATCTTCAGTAGCGAGAGAAAGTTATGTTTTTAGCTTGAATTAACACAAGATAAAATCATAAGGGGCAGTAGGAAGGTTGCAGTTCTCCCAGAGGTTTCCAGTCAAGGTTATCACCTGGAACAAGGTTCTGCACTGGAACAAGTGATGACACAGGGGAGGCACCCAAGGAGAACAACCAGCCACTCTGGTCCCAAACGATGAGCTGGAATCATTAAAAGGAAGAAACCAAATGCTGTCTTGTCCTTCAGAGCTTTGGCAGCTGCTTTAGCTGCACAGGATGTCCCTCAGCACTTGCACAGAGGTGTGACACTAAACCTGTCACACCTTGTTCCCTGGGACTGGAACTCTTGTTTGGTATTCTCTCCAAACATATTCAAATATTATTATCTTTAAAAATAACATGGTTTTATATTCCTAAAGACCCTTACCTGACACATTTTTACATGAAAACTTAGGTAAAAGGAATCAAATCTCCTTTCATGACCTTTTAAATTAACATTTTACAGCAAAACAGCACTTCATTAATGGGTCACCAAGACACATTCTGTGCTGGTTTATCTGAACAACTCAACCAGCCACAAGTACCACTGATTAATTCATGAGCCTGCTCCTGCCTGAGAGCCCTCCCACCTCCAGGCACCTGCCAAACCCCCCACACAGGTACCTCTGGGCTCCTGGCAGGGCAGGAGCCAAGGCACACGAGCACCTGAGAACCATCAGTCCACTCTTCACCAGCTTTACACAGGGGCATTTCTAATAACATGATTAACTTCTGATTTTTAAACCTACACAATTTGCAAATCTATAAACCAGATTAAGTTATAAATTTATAACTGATTAATCAGCTGATTCAGCTTTCAGAAAAGCCCACCTTGCACTGCACTCACACGCTTCACCCTCAGCATTCACATTTCAGTGTTCACTCACAAGTTATCACAGAACTTCTCCTATAGAAAAATGGCCCAAGTGAGACTTTTACAGTCTGAAACTGGCTTCAAGCTCATTGCCTACCATCTTCCAAAATTCCAGAATGCTGACATGCAGGAAATCCATTATTTCACCCAACAGTGGAAAAAGGCAGTAAGCGGAAAAGTACTGCAAGCAAATATGCACAGTCCAGTCATTACCTTAGAGATCTACCTTCTTCAGAGGCATAACTGAAGGGGAATCACCTCAGTTCAACAGGCCAAACTAAGGCCTTCTGAACTGAGGTGATTCCCCCTCAGTCCTTAGTTGTAAGGACTAAGCAGGGAAACAGGGAGAGCCTTCCTGCCAGCACAGAACTAATTCCCAGTGGCAGATCTACTTGTGCCCATCATTTTGCTTCTCTTCACCAAAGACTCATCTGCTTCAACCACCACCTCTTCTTGCAAGTGTAGGGTAATTCCTGCCAAACTCATGCTCAAATTGAAATGAATGCTCCAGTGATCCATTATGTTAGGAGACCTGGGCATTCCAAGAAAGACAAGCACTTCCACAGTCTTCAAGCACTTCCACAGTCTTCAGGGGTGATCGAATATGAAACGATACCATTTATAGGCATTTGTCTGGATTTAAAAATAAGTAGCACAGCAGACTTTGGAAAAGGCAATACAAAGGATACCCAGGGATTTTTCATGTCTAACCATGTCATTTTTCTTTTGCAACTAAGCACTTTTTATCTTCACTGCTTGGCAGGAATTTGCTGGCATGACCAATGTCTTCCAACAATGTCTTCCAATTTCTACAGCTGCAGGAAATATTCCCTCAGGAAAAGGGCAATGACTGATATCCAGTTAATCCCATCTGGAAGCACACAACAGTGCTGGTTTTGACCACCAAGGCACGAGTTATGCAGACAATTTGTGTGAAGCCATCCTGTAGGCACTAAAGATATTATTATGCCATTGCAAACTGAGCTGTGCACATCACACCCCTCTTCAAAGGAGTGATTCAGTAACAAGAGGTGGGTGGTTCTATGGAATTAAAAGTTCAGTATCAAGAATAGCTGCAATAAGATCAAACCTAATGATGTATGAAATTGCATGGAACTTCATAGCACAGAATGAAGAGGCAGAAGAGAACTCAGAAAGAGTAAGAGTGGAAAAAGTTCACACAAGTAACAGATCACTGAGAAAAATAAAACATTCCAGAAATAGCAATCCAAGGACTCTTCCACTGTGGAAGAGCATAGGTGACTCAAAATAATTTCTTCTGAATAATGAAATGGAAGATTTCTTTTCTCATATAAATCCCTTCTGCACCCTCCAAGTAGAATTTCAAAATGAAGGCAATGTCACCTTGCACTCATGTACTGTCCAATTCCACCTACAGATGACTGGAAGTTTGCAGAAGCAGAGATTTCACATGCTTATGTTTTAGAGTTCACTGAAGTCTAACAAATGGATGTTTCATATAGAAATATCCAAGGAATATTCTTTATCTCCTGTGGATATGCAATCCCATATGAGTTGGTACTGGAAACCTTCACACACGGATAACATGCAAGGCTGTTCTCCTACACTGATCTTGCAGCTCTCTCCACATTCCACCAATACCAGCAGTGTCCAAGGACAAAGCCAGTACTTCCCCCCACAACAACTGACCACAGAAACCCTACATGGATGCTCTGTCAATGTGACATAACCCCAAATTCCATAAAGCCATCCCTGCATTAGGAAACACCCAATGAAATCCTCCCAATTGCTCTCTAATGTATTTTCAATTTCAGAACTGTATTTTACCAGAATAAATCAAAACTTACATACACTGTTCAGGATCAAAACCCTGGCTCTAAGGAGACTATTACATCTCAAACATTCAGATTTGCCTTATGTTCATTTTACCTTGCTGAAATATTTCAGGCCACCTCCATAACACAGCAGACCCCCTTTGCCCTCCACCCCTGTACACTGTGAGCAGCCACTCTTTCTATGGTTTTCTCCCAGTACCCTCAGTAACAACCTTGTTCAAATACACCATTTATCATCTGCAAAGTTGATTCTATAACAAATCTATAGGATATCCACTGCCTTTGACACCAGTTCTGGACAGTTTGCTGGAAAAGCACAGGAACAAGCACAGCACCTTTAATCTGTTAAGGTAGCGCCTCGTGTGAACCACCAGCAGATCTTCATCAGTCGCCTCCCGTGCCTGTACAACCAAGTCATCTGCAATTAGTTTTTCTTCTGCAACAGGAGAGAAATAACAATTGGCATTGTACACCATGGCTTAACTCCCCATGCCCCACCCTGCCAAAGGTGCTGTTCTGACTTTGGTGGAACAACTTCAGCTGTTGGTTGTTGCTGAAACAACTCTGGTTACTCAGCATTTGCAAGTTCTCCAAATGCACCCAGGTAAGTTATTCAGGGAGTGTGTGTATGAGAAATACTGTTTAGAGCAAGTGTGATCATGGTAACTCCTTGTCTCAACTGCAAGAACAGACTGGTAGTGGCAGAGGATGGACACACACAACAGCATCACAAGACTCCTCAGTTTAGGGCTTGGCACACTGGGCAAATCTTGGTGCTATTAACATCAAATATTCATCAATTTTTAACATGCTTTAAGAAATCCCACAGTTTATACTAGTATTTAATCCCCCAAATCAAAGCAGAATAAAATAATAAATCAAAATCTAAACCAAAATCATTGCTTGGACATTCATGGAAGCAAACAAGCTTCATTAGGATACTTCTGGCACACTCCTACCCCAATCTAATTTCAAGAAATACCAATGACCAGCTACAAGCTCTTTGTCTTAAACACCAAAAGATAAATTAAAAAGTTTTATAAGAGCAAGTTACAAGGTATCCCTCCGAGATTTCAGAATGTGATCAAAGATAGCACATTTGAGTGCATCCATCTGAAAGTTCAGATGTGGGCCAACCTCAAAGGCCAGGCAGTGCAGAAGAACAGTGGCACTTTGCATATGATCACTGCTAACAACAATTATAAGGGATCATGCTCATCTTCCCAGGCAAATTTTGATATTTAACTGCTGCATGGCTGCAACCTTCTGTATCTTTGATTTTATACTTGAAGGAGAAAGAAAACAACTCGGAAATGTGAGAGATTGTGTTCTGAAGGGTTATACAAGCACAGCACCTGCAACTACATTTGTTTTGGCAAGGCTCTGTTTCTCCTGACTGAGGCCTGAGGAACATTTCATTCATGCCCTGGTGTCAGACAGAGCCCAGCTGCTGCCAGCTTCCCTCCCCAGGAGGGAACACTTGTTCACTGCTGATTTGCTGATAGGAACAGGGAGGTCAGCTCTTGCCAGAGCAAACCCAGCACCCTGGGCTACCCTGGGGCTTCTTTCTCCTTTCAAAGCAAGGACAGTAAAACAAGTGGGAAAACTCATTTTCTGTGAAAGACTGAGACACTTCAGAATGGACACGTCACGTGGATAAGAGTTGGAGGAAAAGACTTTCCACGGAGAAGGAACAGAAAGGCAAAGGTTCTGATTAATTAAGAAAACTGCCATGGAGCCCAAGACTTAATTATTTCAGGTTGTTAGAGGAAAAAGCCAAAACTCAGCTACTAAGCGTGGGTTAGAATTCACTTAACCTCAGTTAAATGAATACAAGGCAGCCTAAAGAGGGAAGGACAACCCTGAACTGCACAGGATTATCAGTTGAAGGAGTTATTAGGACCACATAAAGGCCTGGCTTTGAGACAATCTTTGTCTTGACAAGAGAAAAAGCCTTTTTTTTTTTATTTTTTACACTTGGTGAGCAAGCTTGCACTTTAAATGAAGAGATGCCAAGATTCTATAGGCCCTGCCCCTATCCCTGCTTCTTAGATTTGTATTTCCTTAATGAATTTCTGCCTGTATCTTCCAGTTGGTTTAAACAGCAATAATGAGAAGCTTCATAAAACGCTCTGCCCATCACCAGAGGCACCTCAAAGCTCTTTCCAAACACTGAACACTATCAGAGCAATAGGATGAGGTTGCTGAAGAGTGGATTTACACAAAGTGCAGTTCTCTCTCAGCCTGAGCAGTGCCATTTGCCAGCAGTCCAAGCTGAACGACTGAGTTACACCTGCAGCAAACCATCATTAACACCTGTAGTTTCACAAGCCAAAGGAATGTCCCAGATCTTGCTACACCAGGTGTAAAGTAGCAAGAGGCCATAGGAAGCCACTCACTGCACTCCCAAACTGCATCTCAGGTGTGGTAAGCCCAGCTGTTTGTAAGACTGCAGCTCACGCAGGAAGGATTTTCCTTTCCCTGATTCTGAACTCAAGTCTGTGTTCTGACTGAGAGCCAGGCTTGGGCTTCCAGGACAAACTGGAGCTGCAAACAGAGCTGTCCTCCAGAGGAAACTTAAAAGAAATACTGCTCTCAGACACTCACCTAGAATTGAAAGAAAGAGTGATTCAGTAAAAATCAGCCAAGTATCAAAACACTGTATGCTAAGCTATATCTACCTCACTCGGCTGGGCTGAAAGCCAAGAACCTGGTGCTCACTTCAGAGGTGGAAACAATTCTCAAACATCCCACAGGAACTTTCCTTGTAAAGGCCAAGCAATGAAATCCTGCTCACTTCATGCCTTCATTCCAACTATAAAGACCGGAACTATTTTAGGATGGTCTAAGACATGGCTATGCTCACATTTCTTCTTCTTCCTTTTTACTCACAGCCTTGTAAAGCCCTGGGCCTGGCTCAAATGAACCAAACTAGTTACTCTGACTAGTATTATTCCTGCCTCAGGGGAGGGCAAATCATTTGATGAGCTTCAATCTCCAGGCACATTTCACGAGTTTCTCTCTGCACAGACACCATGACTGAGCTGAACCCAAAACTGTGGGTTTATTCAATGGAGCAGGCTAGAAAATACATTTCCTAAGGACTGTGATTCAAACCTTTGTATTAAAAAGCCCTAGTGTAGGATGTTTGCTCTCACATTACAAATTAGTCTCTTAAATACTTCATAGACAAAATCTTCAACAATGACATCCAACCCACCTCAAAAATCCTACAATCAATTTAACTTATTAAGACTTAAGTCTGCAACTATATAAAAATACTAAAGCACTCCAAATATGATTAAAGAAGGTAGCTTAAATCTACACAAAGAGCAATGAAGAAATACAGTCTCTATTATGTTGGCAGTTATCAACATGAGTCTGCACTAATCACAGAATTTTCTTCAGCTTTTATGCAAACGTTGGTCTGAGAGGCACCTTCTAATTTTACCTTTCAAGAAATTGATTACTTTTCCCCATTTCCCTGCATCGAAGGGGTGCAGTTTCTCAAGTCCCATGAAGGTGATGTTGTAGTCTGGAGAATACACGATAGGCCAACATCCTGACGGGGGGTCCTCGTACAGCTCCGTCCTGTGGGGCCTTCACAAGCACAAAAACAAACTCATCACCATTAGAAATTAGTTACCCTAGTTTTACCCCAAATTATAAATGAGAGTCCTTGTCAATACCAACTTTACATTGGGAATTATTCCTGAAAATGCTTTTTCCAACAGTTATTGAAGGCGACGCTTGGTTGCAACAGCTCTTTAGGGTCAGGGAGTTAAACTCTTGAACTAACCAGTAGTGGGGAAAATAGAACAACTGATGGCTGAAAAATGTACACTAATGAATTATGCATATGAAGTTCACTGCAGAACTTAAATAATGGACAGATTTAGTTCTCTCCCCTTGGCTTTTCAAGTGCACCAACCAGCACCTCTACCTTCAAAGGTGCATCCAGTCCACAGCCAACATAACCTTCAACACAGGTCTCACATTTTAAAGTGTCTATCAAAACACAACTGAAGAAACCAAACCATGTTGCTCCTACACATGACACAGGCTTGGAAAGATTTCTAGGATCCTTTCCCAGAAGCAACAGATTATCTTGTGACCAGATGAGCACAATAAGAGGCTTGGGTTTGTATCTGTGTAGCACAGAACCACAGGACACACTTTTAAGTCCAGATCTCCTGCCTATATCCCTTAACCAATATCCTCCTTCATTCCTCCTCCAAATTATTGTATTTTCCCAACAATCTTCTCCTTTCCCAGCTGGAGAGACAGCACAGCCCTCCACAGCCCTCCTTCCCATCCCATCAGTGAACAGGCAATGCTGTGTAGTTACAAACACAATCACCAATTATTTGGTAGACACTTGTGTGCACAAGTGGGTCAGCAGGCGAGGGGGATTTTGTGCTCAGACTCAGCCTATTCCACCACCTGTGGGCTCCTCCTGTGCCCCAAACCCCCGTCACCGAGTCACACCAAGAGCTCTCTTGCTCCCCGAAATTTAGCTGAAGTTTTCAAAAGGCTCCACAACGCACTGAGCAAGACACAAGAGCCTTTTGTCAGGTGAACAATAGACACAGAACCCCCCTTATTTCCAGCAAAATATGCTCAAAACTGCCCTTTTAAAACCCAGTTATAAACAAACCAAACCAAGCCTGAGGACAAAGGCGGTTTTTCAGCAGAGCCCGCAGCACAGTGCCCACACGGTGCCCACACACAGAGCCGGGCTCCGGGCCGTGCCCTCACCCAGCCAGGTACAGACACACCTGGGGGCAGGTGCTGTGCCTGCTGTGCCCCCAGCCCGGGTACAGACACACCTGGGGGCAGGTGCTGTGCCCCCTGAGCCCTGGGCCCACCACACACCTGGGGGGCAGGTGCGGAGCCCCCAGCTCAGGTACAGACACACCTGGGGGACAGGTGCTGTACCCCCTCAGCCCCCAGCCCAGGTACGGACACACCTGGGGGACAGGTGCTGTGCCCCCTGTGCCCTGGGCCCACCACACACCTGGGGGGCAGGTGCTGTGCCCCCTGTGCCCTGGGCCCACCACACACCTGGGGGGCAGGTGCTGTGCCCCCTGTGCCCTGGCCTCACCACACACCTGTGGGGCAGGTGCGGAGCCCCCGCCGGGCCCGGCAGAGCGGCCTCGGCGCCGCAGGGGCTGCGGGCACTGGTCCCTTCTCCGGGGTCGGCCCTGCTCCCGGAGGAACACGCCGCTTCCAGGGGCTCCTCCTGCTCCGAGCGGGACATCCCTCCCCCGGCAGGGCCGCTCCCGGCCGGCCGGGCGGGCCTCGGGCGCGGGGCCGGGCCCGCGGGGGCTCAGGCGCTGCCGCAGCCCCGGCCCGACCCTGCGGCTCCGCAGGCCCCGCGGCCGGGCCGGCCGGGCCCCCCCGGGCCTGTCCCTGTCCTTGTCCCAGTCCCCGTGCCCGTGCCCAGCCCCGTCCCCGTGCCCGTACTCACATCCCCGCCTCCGCCGGGCCGCGCAGGGAAGGGGCGGCGCGGCCGCGGCTCCGCCCGGCGCGGGGCGGCGCGGGGCCGTGCGGGGCGAGGCCGTGCGGGGCCGTGCGGGGCGAGGCCGTGCGGGGCCGTGCGGGGCGGTGCGGGACGGTGCGGAGCCGTGCGGGGCGAGGCCGTGCGGGGCCGTGCGGGGCGGTGCGGGGCGGTGCGGGGCGGTGCGGAGCCGTGCGGGGCCGTGCGGGGCCGTGCAGAGCCGTGCGGGGAGCGCTCCCGACCCGCCTGCTCGGGATCTGCGGCACCGCCGCAAGGACGGAGCGCGGGGCCGGGTGTCCGCGGCTCTCGGTACAGGCGGCTGAGGCCTCGCAGGACGAGCTCGTGGTGTAATGTGGGAGTTGGAGAGACTCAACCCCTGCCTGTGATTTTATGTCAAGGGCCTGAAAGTGATTCCACGCATCCTTCCTACTTTGGATAGGAAAATATCATCCTCGTTGTAACTGAGTTAAGATACCAGTAGCTGGAGAGATGTAGCAGGCCAGCAGCAAAATGAGGGAAACAACGGCGAAATACTGATCTCGCCTAACAGCAGCAGAACTCCTGCTGATTTTGGCAGGTCACGAATCACTCCAGGAACACCATCCCTAAATTCAGGCACACAAGTAAGCTAGACTAAGCACACTTAACTAATCCTGCTTGGATATATACAGGAAGCGTTTCTTACGCAGGTGTACAACTGAATCAGTAAGACCATCATGAAAGATGGCCCATCGACAGCAGCAATATCTACCAAACCGGGATAAACGCCCAAAAGCATTTAGACACTAGGAGTAATGTCTTTCTATGAGGAATCTAGATAGATGTCTTTTTATGAGAATTCCAGATAAATGTCTTTCTTCTTAAAATACACCAGCTTTGGCTTGACATTCAGTTTTGATGGATGCCTGGACTTCACCTTGGTATTTATTTAGCAGCAGGAGACTGTTATCCCATGAAAACATTCTATCCCTTTGACATTATCTTTTAATTACCATTTCTTTTGTTCTGCCCCTTTGAATGCTGCTTCATTATTCGTTCAGCATGTCTATCTTTTCTTCCTTCTTCCTTACTACTTAAAAGCTCAGGGCTTAATTAGAGTTTGAGTGTTTGGTTAATAAGCTACAAACATAAGGTGTTTTTATTTCATTTTATTTATATTAACTTCTAGTTAAATTAAAAATCAACTTGCAGACTCGTTTCCGTATTTGTCGGATATCATAAATTGTTTGTCATATTCACTTTCCCATTAACAGGCCCTGGCACAGGTTGCCCAGAGAAGCTGGGGCTGCCCCATCCCTGGAAGTGTCCAAGGCCAACCTGGGATAGTGGAAGGTGTCCCTGCCCATGGCAGGGGGTGGAACTGGATGAGCTTTAAGGTCCTTCCAACCCAAACCAGTCTGGGATTCTGTGATTCTATGATTAATCATTTGCATCTAAACTATTGACACCCACGCTTCTCCAAATGGAGAGCTTACTTAGTCATTCCTTTTTTCACCACCAATTATCAAATGAAAACATCTACTCCTCTGTTCTGAATAGTTGTGACATGGGTTGCTGTCATTTTCCTCCTCTTACCCCACAAGCTGGATTCTTACCTGCAGGCTGATTCCCACCAGCCCCCAAAATAATCCCCTTTCCTTTCTGGATCCCTTGCTCCCTTGGAGGCACCCTAAGGAAGGGCTCCTATAGAATCACAGAATCGTTAAGGTCGGAAAAGACCTTTAAGATCATCAAGTCCAACCATCAACCCAGCACCACCACCCTGTTCACCACTAAACCGTGTCCTCAAGTGCCACGTCCACATGTTTTTTGAACACTTCCAGGGATGGGGACTCCACCACTGCCTGGGCAGCCTGTGCCGATGCCTGACAGCCCTTTCCATGCAGAAATTCTCCTCATAGCCAACCTAAACCTCCCCTGGTGCATATTTAGACTAACATCTGTTCACTCTTGCTGGGGTATGATTATTTTTGCCTCTAGCAAAAAAGAAACACAATCAAGACATGGAACTTTTTCCACATAGGACACGATACTGAAGATTTTAGAAGTGAGAAAATATTGTTTCTGGTATCCATTTACCATCTGGGCGTTCGTGATTGTTATTCTTGATCCTGCCGTGACTCCAAGGAACTGCAGTTGGGACACCAAACACCCTCATTCCCCGTTCCAGAGGAGGGACAGTCCCACTGTGGAAGCATTTGCAGTTGGTTGCATTGCTGCAATGACTTCCCAGCAGATTTTAACCAAACCATATGAGGCATAACATTGTTGCTCAGTTTTATCTTTTTGTGCAGGAAAGTAATCATTTCCTCATGAATAGGCCCAAAACCTGGTGGATGAGGGGAAGGCTGTGGATGTGGTCTATCTGGACTTCAGCAAGGCCTTTGACACTGCCTCCCATAATATACTCATGGAAAAGCTGGTAGCCCATGGCTTGGACAAGTGTATCCTCTCCTGGATTAGGAGCTGGCTGGAGGGCCGGGCCCAGAGAGTGCTGGTGAATGGAGCTGCATCCAGCTGGCAGCCGGTCACTAGTGGTGTCCCCAGGGGTCTGTGTGGGGTCCAGTCCTGTTTAACCTCTTTATTGATGATTTAGATGAGGGGATTGAGTCCATCATCAGCAAATTTGCTGATGACACCAAATTGGGAGGGAGTGTCGACCTGCTGGAAGGCAGGAGGGCTCTGCAGAGGGATCTGGATAGACTGGAGAGATGGGCTGATTCCAATGGGATGAAGTTCAATAAAGCCAAGTGCTGGGTCCTGCACTTTGGCCACAACAACCCCCTGCAGCGCTACAGGCTGGGCACAGAGTGGCTGGAAGGCAGCCAGGCAGAAAGGGACCTGGGGGTACTAATTGACAGGAAGCTCAACATGAGCCAACAGTGTGCCCAGGTGGCCAAGAAGGCCAATGGGATCTTGTCCTGTATCAAAAATAGCGTGGCCAGCAGGAGCAGGGAAGTGATCCTTCCCCTGTACTCTGCGTTGGTGAGGCCACACCTTGAGTATTGTGTTCAGCTCTGGGCCCCTCAGTTCAGGAAGGATATTGAGGTGCTGGAGCGGGTCCAGAGAAGAGCAACGAGGCTGGTGAAGGGACTGGAGCACAAGTCCTATGGGGAGAGGCTGAGGGAGCTGGGGTTGTTTAGCCTGGAGAAGAGGAGGCTCAGAGGTGACCTCATCACCGCCTGTAACTACCTGAAGGGAAGTTCTAGCCAGGTGGGGGTTGGTCTCTTCTCTCAGGCACTCAGCAATAGGACAAGGGGGCACGGGCTTAAGCTCCACCAGGGGAAATTTAAGTTGGATATCAGGAGAAAATTCTTTACAGAGAGAGTAATCAGGCATTGGAATGGGCTGCCCAGAGAGGTGGTGGATTCACCATCCCTGGAGATTTTTAACCGCAGATTGGACGTGGCACTGAGTGCCATGATCTAGTAAATGGACTGGATTTGGACCAAGGGTTGGACTCGATGATCTTGGAGATCTTTTCCAACCCAATCGATTCTATGATTCTATGCTTCTATGATTCTATGAAAACATGCAAGAGAATGACCCATTCTGGATTTTGGACGTTGCCTGAGCTCCAGTTTTCTGCCAGCAAACTTTGCAAGGCAAATGGATTAGCAAACCTTATAGCACAGTAGAAGAAACACAGCTGAGCAAATAATGGCACTTTTGGTTCACTAGTCACTCTGAAAAAAAACTTTTTTGGAGAAAATTTGAGGTTCAAATTATCTTTTTATGTTACAGCATTTGAAGCAGCGAAAATATATTTTAAATACACATAAGTGAAATGTCTGATTTTTATTTATCTAAAAATTAAATTCAACAAATAATAAATTTGTAAATTAATATACATTCACACAGTGTACTGGAATAGCTGCATCCATACTTTTCACTGGAAGATATTTCCTATGAAATCCTGTTGAATTCTGATCTTCTCTTTACAAGCCCGAAAAGCAGAGCAACAGCAATAAGTCAGAAAATATGAGAAAATTACTTAAGTTCCTTAAAATAAAAGCACATTGAACAAGCAGAAACTAGTTACAGACCACACAGAGCCCAGCCTTCTCTACATTGTTTGGAGTCCTTTAAAATTAGGCCCTGAATACACCATAAAAGTGAGAAAATAGAAGAAGCACGACATGGCTTGTGCAGGTACTGATGCTATTTCTCAACTCATGTCTCTGTTTTCCCAAGACAAAGGAAATGTTTTCTCCTTGTACCATTTTGCTTCTGTGGAGACAAATGCAATTTGGATGGTTTTGACAACATCATGGCCAACGCTGGGGGCCGTGCTGAGGGAGTC
This sequence comes from Manacus candei, assembly GCF_025592945.1. NCBI lineage: Eukaryota > Metazoa > Chordata > Aves > Passeriformes > Pipridae > Manacus > Manacus candei. The sequence continues at coordinate 3,403,778 of NW_026138084.1, forward strand.
CATGAATTGCTGCACACCTGAAAGCACAGGCACATCATTGTTCCAATAAATAAGCAGCAACTATTAACTCTCAAGGTCTGGCCTGTTTAATGTCCTCTCCGTCATCCAGGAGATCATTCGTCTCGTGTTGACAATCATCAAAGGGCTGCCTGCCTTCCGAAGAGAAATACTTTCTTATAATGGGGTTCCAATTCAAAACTGAACCCAGGAACTCTCTCCAGGCTGGTCATGTGGTTGGTGCCTTTAAAGTTCAGGGATCCACCTGTGTGGATCCATGTGAAGATGGCTCCAGCAGCCTGAACTGCAAGACCAACTTTCAGCAAACAGAAAAACGAGTCTGATTAATGTCCCCTGTGAAAGGAACTGGCTGGTTGGGCCTGCCAGGAATCGTCCCAGTTTACTAAATCAAGTCATTTCTTCTTTAGTAGAATGAGGGAACTTGGCAAAAGCCCTTCAGCAGCTTCTCAGCCTCACTTAGAAGAGAAAATGACTTCTAAGTTTCATAGAATCATAGAACTGTGGGATTGTTAGGGGTGGAAAAGACCTTTGAGATCAAGTTCAACTGTCAACCCAGCACCATCACCCTGTTCACCACTAAACCATGTCCTCAAGTGCGATGTCCACGTGTTTTTTGAACACTTCCAGGGATAGGGACTCCACCATTGCCCTGGGCAACCTGTGCCAATGCCTGACAGCCCTTTCCATGAAGAAACTTTCTCTAATTTTTCTCATCTAAACCTCCCCTGGTGCAGCTTGAGGCCATTCCCTCTCCTCCTGTCCCTTGTTCCCTGGGGACCCCCCCTGGCTCCCCCTTCCTGTCAGGGGGTTGCAGAGCCAGAAGGTCCCCCCTGAGCCTCTTTTTCTCCAGGCTGAGCCCCCCCAGCTCCCTCAGCTGCTCCTGCTGCTCCAGCCCCTTCCCAGCTCCGTTCCCTTCTCTGGACACACTTCAGCACCTCAAGGTCTTTCTGGTCCTGAAGGGCTCACTACAAGAAGTTTTGATATTCTGTGATGGTGAAATTCCTTAAACATGATGAATGGTGAAACACAATAAGGGCTTTTCCATATGAAGAAACAGTGACATTACAGACAAAAGTCAGTGGTAGCAAATTCATGATATAATGAAAATTGAGCCTATAGATGACTGACCTAACCTCTGGGTCACCTCCCTCACAAATGAAGCAGTGTGAGGCCAAATTACGAGTTGATGCAATGCAGAGTATTATTTTAACCTCCTGGAAACTTTGCAGTTCCTGCCTGGAGCTGGAATAATGCAGGAGTTTGGGATAACCCCAGTAGATCTGATCAGGCCTGACATGTGCAGCTCTCCTCCCCTCCCCTGCACGGAGGCAGCTGAACTACCTCCAGATCTCACCCCTCTCTTGTCACGACAGCCTGTCCTCTGCAGAGGGAAAAAGCGCTGTGTGAATCAGCTCATTCTGCTTCAGCTGTGAGATGCCAAATATCCCTCCTCAAAGGGCAATCCTTCGGGACTGACATAAGAGCCACATCACAAAAACTTTGCTTTCAAACCTCTTTGAGTTGAGGCTTTTGAAACAGGTAACATCAAGAATCTGTGGATAAAATCTGGAATGAAATACTTGTAAAGGAACACGTAAAAAAGGGATTTTTTTATTTACATTGGGACTGACTTTTCCTGTAAAAAAATTTAATAGTAACTCATTACATGAATTTCTACAGTAATATAATTGATGCTTTTCAAACAGAAAATAATATATTGAGAGCCTGTGCTACTTTAATCTCTTTGATCCTGAGGGCTTTGATCTGCCACGGGGTGACATGACTGAGATCAGGCATTTACTTCGGTGGTGTGTTGAAAATGTGAAATTATTGATTCCTGTAATCCAGCAGAGCAGAAAAAGGTCTGTGCTTTTTATAGCTCAGAAACTGATACAGCTTCCTTCCCTTGCGGTTGCTCAGAGCTGCTGGAAATGTAAGGCCTGAATATTCCTTAAAGATAAGATTATTTTCCTCACAGTCTTATCTTCACTCTTATTAGCCTAAGTGCTTCTCCTTCTCTGAATTACACGTGATTGAAACCCTCAGTTTTCAAAACATGGCATGACCCACTAAGCACCACTCTGTGCCTTCAGTGTCACGTGATTTTCAAGGTGAGAGATGCTGGCTATTGCCACAGAATTCAGGTGATACAGATCCCAGTGAGGGTTTATCCAAAATAGCTTTTAAATATCCATTTCAAATTCCCTGGAGGAACTTAGTGCCTTGAGCCAGTGGTGGAAGCCCAAAGACTTGATTTACTCTCATACCCTGTAAACATCTGCAAGTCAGCATCAAACTGGAGAAAACTGTGTTTATTACAGCAAGGTGCCTTCTGAACCAAAAACCTTTCCAAGCAAGTGATTCATTTGCAGGTCCCTTTGGAGGTGCAGCCTGCTGCTCACTGGGTGAACATGAGCACAGAAGGGAAACACATTTAAGTTAATTAACACATTCTCTGGTACTCCAGATTAGTCTACAAATTAATTTGTAACCATTCTTCCAGAGCATGTTTATAACTGTGTGTGTGGTATATAATTTTTTTAATTTCATTGCCAATTACAGACACACCCTGAAGTCTAGTATTCTGTTATCTATCAAAATAACCAGGGTTGTGCATAACATGTGCAGTTTGCAGTCCTAAGAACAACCAGATACACAAAAACTTTCATCTCATAATTAGCATGTTCAGCTGAGCATGTTTAGTTGATATTTGCCCCATTCTGATTTTTAAGTGCTTTGATAATCTGAGTGATAATTAGTCTGTTTATAATACGAAAGAAAGAGGTGAAGTACAACCCAAATTTCTGCCCCACCTTTTCCAAGTACATTCAACAGAAACACAATCGGGCCTGCTGCTCAACTGGAGGGACAAGTGTAGTAAACACTGGCAATATGGTTAAAAGGATACTATTATACTACTTAGACTAGCAGGAAAAGGTTAAATCTCAGATTTCAGGACATTTTTTGTTTCAGATGGCCTCCTGCACCTTTCCCATTACTAAGGTAACAATTGGTACATTGGTATTGGAATTTAATCAAATTGGGGCTGGGGAAGGAAATGCAGTTTTACGTTCTAAAGATATCCCAGAATCCCAGAATGGTTTGGGTTGGAAGGGACCTTAAAGGTCATCTCATTCCAACCCCCTGCCATTGGCAGGGATGCCACTCACTAGATCAGGTTGCTCAGGGCCTCATCCAGCCTGGCCTTGAACACTTAGAACCAGGAGCTTGGATTTTCTACTATCAGCAGCACAATCAGCATTTGCAGTGACTTGAACATCTCTGCTATCCTGAGAGAAGCCCGGGGTTCAGCAAGTGAGGTGTGGCTTGTGGGAAAAATCATTATGGCACAAAACATACTTGAAACATTTCCAAATCCATTATTGCTTTTCAGTATATTCTAATTTCTGTGCTAGTTTTAGATTCATAAATTGCAATGCAACAATGCCCCCAGAGATATCCTGGAGGAATTTCAATCTCAGTGTTCTCCTGAGCATAGCCGAGAAAAGCAAGGGAACCACAACAATATGAACCATTCCTAAAGGAACTGGCTTTATTCCAAGGTTAGGAGGTTGGGTAGGCTCAGAACTATTCAGAAACTCCTTCAGAGTCAAAGGCCTTCAGCTGAAATTCCTCACCAGCACCGTGAGGGGTTCACATGATTAGATGGCGATGTCTTGTGATAACTAGAAGGGACATTTTATTTGTTCTCAAATACCATGGTATTTGAGACACAATTATAGCACACAATTTAGAGGTGAATTATCAGATAACTGACACTCAAACTATAGAGGCATTATGAATTAATATCAGTGTTTTGAGTCACTTGTTTTGGCAAACAGGCAGCTGGTACAATCCAGTGCCCTATGCCTGACATCCCTAAACCAATATTTCCATTGCTGAATAGCAATGAAATAATGATGGCAAGGAGACACCATGGTAAAGTGGAGTTGAATAAGGCCACACAGCTTCCAAAATAATCATCCTACACCACTGCATTGAGCCAGACTGTGGTTTTGGAAGGGAAGAACTGAAGTGTTACACAAAGAGAAGCAGCACACATGGGGGATGTGAGGGGCATTCAGTGTTTGTTTTGAAAGGGTGAGGAACACTCCTCCAAGTCATGGTGATCAAATTCCCTAAGGAACATCCCAATGGTATTTTTAAATCAATTTTTCAGTCACTTTAAGCAACATTCTAAAAAAATTGACTTAATTAATATTGATCCAGAATTTGATGTACTGCTCACAGAAATGAAAGGGAAGGGACAGGATTCTGCCTCTGCTTTGTGCCCAGGAAACTCCACAGGAAGCCAGGAATCTGTGAAGTGAAGATAAATCCCACCAGCAAGAAAATAAAGTGCCAGAGATGAGCCTGCATTGGCTCTGGGTAGCTACAGCACAGCTCTGGGGTGTTCTGGTGCATGGCCAGAGGAGCCATCAGAATCCACCCAAAATCTAGTTATGACACATGTTGCTGCATCACACTCCCACATCATCCATGTTTGTTTCCCTGAGAACAAGGTAACATTTCTCAGTTGTATTGCAATAAAAATTCTTAGTGGTGAAAAACCATAAGATAGATAAATATATGCATATAAAAAAAAAGTAGAGGGGATATGGGAGCAAAGATACACTCAGTGCACCATGATGCAATCAAGAAATACTTACTTTTTAGAAAGTCTCACAGCCAGGGACCCTTCATAAATTTCAGACAAAGATGATCTCTCTTGTTTTCCTCACCAATTCCATATGTAAAATCCATACTGTAATACCCCAGCCAGCTCAGTGAGTTTAGGGCAAGGTTCTTTGATTCACTCTGGGCACTGCATGGGACAAACAGCAAAAGTCTCAGGAGGTTCAGTAACAAACTTTTACAAAGAGAAACTTTAGAAACTTATGGTAGAATCAAGTACTTGGCAAATTTTAAACCAACATCCAAAGTAAGGCATGTCACAAACTTTAACTTATCCAGACACAACAAGGCATGCACAGGAATTTTTTAGTCTGGCTTACAATATACTGCAAGAAGAAGTTTGGAGAAGAAAGAGAGAGAGAAGCATGTGTTGTATGACAGTGTCTGTCAGAAATGTACCTGGTTAATTTTTCTAGGGACAGACAGAACCAGACAGTCAATTAGTGCCTCGCAGTCATGCAGTGAAGGAGTTTATGGGGGTTGATGGTCTGTGGGTAAAAGTCATTAAGCTCTCTGGGCCATGAACCAGGTCTGAGCGTTGCACTGTACAAACCCTGCCTGTGTCCTGGGAGACACCACCTGTAAGTGGTGGTGGAGATGGAAATCAGAGCTTCTGAAGATTTCAGGGAACTGCTGTTCTTGCTTTCTTAGCCCCCATTGCACTTGAGCACCATTTCGTCCTCGAGGCCATGACCCAGTTTCAGTTCCCTCAGTGTCGGGGTTGGTGTCCCTGCCTGGCTGGGAGGTGCCTTTTGCCTCGGTGGTGCCCTCGGGGAGCACGTGCAGTGCTGGGATCTCAGGGGCTCTCTGCCGTCTCTTGCAGGGACTGGGCAAATGCTTCGCTGTGATGCCATAGTTGATCTCATTCATGGCATCCAAATTGTGTCCACAACGAGGGAGCTCTACCTTGAGGATTCCCCCCTGCAGCTCAAAATTCTGGCTTTGGATTCGGAAGGTAAGAGATGTGGTGGTGGGAGATTAAATCTCTGTTGAAAGGTGTAATTGTCTGATGTGTGCACTGGTTGTATTTGTGACACAGCTGATTGACTGAAGCCAAGTGGAGTCAGTCCAACTTTTTGGGGCAGGCCATGGGGTCACTCCACCATTTTGGGGCCAGCCATGGGGTTGGCCACTGCCATTTCAGGGTGGAGCAGAGGCTGACTGAGGCTCAGTAGAGCAGCCACTGGACACTTGTGTCACTGTCCTTGTCTCTACTCCGCTCCACTGGGGCCTCCCCGAGGGGCAGCTGTGATAAAATGTTCCTCACGGGGCCCACACAGTCGTGTGGCACCATCTGGGGCTCACGGCACGTCACGGATCAGTCTGCCATTCTGGGGCAGGCCATGGGGTCACTCTGCCATTTTGGGGTAGCACAAACAGTGGGTTCGCTGTTTTGTGGCTCACTTTGCAGTCACTCTGACATTTTGGGGCAGCACAAGCAGCTGGTGCCACTCTCTGCTTCGCCATGAGGTTGTTCCTCTGTTCTGTCTCTCGGTGCTGGCTGCGGTTGTGCCCCATTGCTGGGCATTTTGCCCGTAACATACCCCCCCTTTTGGACACTGTTGTTATTAGGATTGTTGCTGTTACTGTTCATTTTCTGATCTCATTGCTGCTTCCTGTAAATTGTTATCTCAACCCACAACCTGTGCCTTTTGTGTCTCTCACCTCAGAGGGCAGGGCTCACAGGGCCAAAGGGCACCATCCTGGGGCTCACAGCACACCACGGTCAGTCTGTGATACTGGGGTTGCTGTGCAGCCACTCTGCCATCTGGGGGCTCAATGAAAGTCAAATTTAAATGTATTCTGGTCAGAAATCCTTGAGTATGCCCCAAACAAGGGCACCTTGAATGAGCTGTTGTGAACTGTGCATCTAAGGCTCCATCGTCCACTGGTGTATTTAGTATTATTAACATCCCTACTGCTAGAACTATGACTAATACAACCTTTCTGGCTTGTAGAAATGTAAGATGTGCTCGCCAGTGGGGCCTCTTGGATAGGGAGATGTGACAGAAAAAGAAATTAGTTATTCTTCAACAGAGCATGGTCTCGATCACATGCAGCAGATAATGTTTCAGGGCACACTCTTGAGCGTGGACTGAGGAGAAAACAAAATAATCAAGTATCATCCTTTCTGTGCCCTTGAGCAGAGCAGGGGCTCTTCTGACAGGTCTCCCTGTCCACATACCAGAAGTGTTTGAACAGGGAATTAAAGGCTACAAAATCTTACATGTGAAAGAAGAGATGTATTAAGTTTGCCCAAGTAATCTTACTCTGGTATTTACTTATTTTTCAGTGTTCTTTTTTTTTTATTTTTATCATTTTTAGCATATTTTTATCTGAACTTGTCTGTATGTTTTGTAGCAGCCTGTCTTCTGGCAAACTATTATTGGTTTATTTGAATATTTGCATGACTGAACAGTGGCATTTGTGAAAAAGAAAGCAAATAATGGTTGGGTTTTTTTCCGAATGGATTTATAAGGAGATAAAATCCACTATTTCCCTCTCCACAGTGCCAGATTAACCCAAATTGGAAGCCAACTTCCCAGAATCCCATCTGAACACCCTCAGTATGCTTCATTTGTTTAAACTGCCAGGACAGACAAAGCTTTGGGGAGGCACCTTCTTCCCAGCTTCAAATGTGTTTCACTGAAGGCCAGAGGCACATCATCAGTCATCGCAGATTGCTCTTACCCCACTGGAAATGCTCCTCTCATTTGGTGTGATGCCAGTTCCTACTGAGAGCTCCTCAAAGCCTCCCAGCATGTTTAGGACTCGAGGTGAGCCAACAGATACCTGAAGTTACAGATCTTTAGAAACAAATCCCTGGTAAATACCTCTCTCCAGAAATGAGGATTGAGTTACCCTGGCTGGTTAGAAAGAAGCTGCAGGTCACATTTACACGGATTGATGCTGCTTCTGGCTCTGCAATATGCTTTGGGTTTTCCTGTGCTTCATCTTCCCTTTCCTGGAGTGCTTGGCAGAGCTGCTGCCTGCCAGTGATGCAGTCAAGGATAGGCACTGTTTATCCTGGCACCATACACACTAATTTGACCTCTCCAGAGACTGTTCCCCCTTCCTGGTGTCTGCCTTGGAACACTGAGTAGTTTACCCTCTTGGTTAATTATTAGACAATTGCATTTTTCTGGCCTTTCCATGAACCAGGACATGACCCATGGCTGGGCAAAAGGGAAGGAGGAAAAGAGAAGGAGGACGGTTCCATGTAAACACAAAACTTTGGGAACCTCCTTGCTTTTCAGTATCAGATATACAAGCTCTTGGTTTATTAATCACAAAAAGTAAAGCCTCATGCTTTACAGAAAGCTTCATTTCAGCAGTTTGCAAAGTGTATCTATTTCAGCTGCATTACTAAGCCAAGTATGTAATGCCCATTTGTAACACCATAGGTAAAACCTAATTACCATTAATCACTCATTATTGATGTAGGTTTGGAAATGATGTGTTGTCTCCCATTGTCTCTGGCGTGTTAAAAGACAGACTTAAAAAAAAAAACAAAACAACAAAACAACTTTTCATTTCAGTAGAGAAAACACTACAAATATCTATTTTCTGCCTGTCAATTCATTCTAGTCCCCTCTGAAAGAAAAGTAGATTTATCTATTCAAAAGATACCTTGTTGGGCCTTCTAATTTCTTTAACTTTGGTGTCTACCCACAGCAACCCAGTGCCAGTGGAAAGGAATGAGGAGTCTAGAGCAGGACTCAGGACAGTATTTCCAAAATGCCAGCAATTTACTGCTCCAAGATGCAAGCTGTTGTGAACTGCAGGCCATCATCCTCTTCATGGACACTCAACTCACAAACCTGCATCAATTCACAGCAAAAGGTGCAATTTAACTCTGCCCATTTGGAGGGTGTTCAAGGATAAGGACATGCAGAAATGTGCTGAGAGGCAGAGCACCTGGAGTCAGAAAGATGCACTTTTAAGAGTATTTGGAAAGTTAATAAAATATTTAGATCCTTACAGCTATCCTTACAGATAGCTTTTTGCACTGAAGGAGTACCTTATGCCTTATTGAATTGTTTTTAATTAAATTATGTCCTCTAGGATTAAGAAAAGAGTGTAGTTAAGTGAACGAGATATTGCTTAACATTTGAATTCTGAAGCAAATGTTGTTTCTTGCAAATATAGTCCTTGCACACACACATGGTCCTGCAATATAATTCCTCTGTTTTGTTCATTGTACGAGGAAAATGGGGCATAAGATGGAAGAAAAAGACCTTTATGGAGCTTTCAGCATCATTTTTTCAGTGGGGTAGAATTACAGTCTCTAAAGCTAAGCAGGTGCAAGGTCAGACCCGAAAGAAAACTCCAGGAAGGTCAAACAGAATGTGTTCTGAACTCATAAAGACATCTTATTGCAAGGCTATAGAACAGATAGTGTAGAGTGGGCTTGGGTTTATTTTTTAATTTGGGGGTTAAATTTAAAAAATAGAGCTGTTCATTATTTATACTGAAACATCTCATTTGTCTTCTGCTTTTCACCAAGTGCTTTCCAATTCAGAAAGGGTCATTTGATTGTAATTAAGCCAAATGTCAGTGAATAATTCACTACCTTTTTCCTTCATCCCATCCTATTCATTAGTTGGAGCCAAAAGGCCCCAACTTTCAAATATAACAAATCTTTAGTCAATAATTAGTAATAATTAAAGACTCAAAGCTGTTACAGCAGCCAGTTATGAACAAAGAGGAGTCTGTTTGTGAAATGAGAACTAATAAGGGAAAAATTAATTTCTCGTCAACTTAAATATTTCCAAAAACCTAGGCCTTCATACAATGTCCTCCTGGGAATCTCTGTAATTGCATTTGATCAACACAGAGCTAAAATTGGCATCCTTGTAATTAATTTAGGCTATTTCATAAAAGTATGGGGAGAATAATTCACATAGAGAAACTACAGCTGCAGGGTTGCTTTACAGCTTTTTTCCTTTTTCTGTGAATTATGTCAGATACCTTGTTACATAAATCAGAATGGCATTTTGGGGGCTCTTACAGTCAGAAGTGCTTAGAGGATTTACAAATTTTAAGTAGAACTCAGTGATTGTAAAATTAGCCAATATTGGGCTATATGGAGATTATTTTTATTCTTGTGTTTCACTTGTTGCAAACCTCTTACATGAGAAAAGTAAGAAAAAATTAGACTTCTAAACTAAAAGTAGACTAAAATGAGCAAAAAATTTACAAATTGCATGAAAACCTGTTGACAAACATCCTTCTGTGGTTTTGGTTCTGGGTTACCACCAGAACTACAAAGGACTGTTTAGCAATTTCACTGGAGAAAAAGTGAAAAATTGCAATTTTATGCTGAAGCAGAGTTCATCTAACAAAAATATTTAGTCTTGTAGGATTAGTGTTGCTTCAGTGTAACTGAGCCTGGCTCTAACCAGCATGTGTAATGCTAATGAACCTCTCAGTTGATCCTGCTGTCTCTCTATCCCCTGATTAGTGTGTTTGCTATGCAGAGAACTGATCTGAGACGGGGAGAACTCACTCAAAAGGAACCAAAACCGATAAGAAAAGCAAATGAGGGGAGAAAGGAGAGTACAAATGTGTCTCCAGGATCCCAAGAGGAAACATTTATAAATAACATAAAAAGTGTTGTTGCCAAGATGGCAGCTAGTTAGGAGGAATAAAATGGGAGATGGATGTGCATGTGCTCAAGGTGATCAGAAATGAATAAAAGCAGACTGATGGCATCTTGTAGGGAGCAGCTCTGCCTGCATAAATCAACAATACAATCACAAGAATATCCCTGAGTGGCCCTGAGCTTGAGCATGAAAAGCAGAGGGAGGCAAATGACCTTCACAAGTTCCCACACAGCCCAGCAGGTGTTATAACAATGGGCTTCCAGCTTCCTGCCTCAGCCACGGGACACCCTGGACAAGGGAGGGAGGAATTGTTAGAGACATGGCCCTCTCCTACCGGATCTGCTGTGAGATGGAATGACCCTGGCTTATTTCAAAGTCTAAAGTAGAACAGGAACAAATGTTTTCCCACTGTATTGTGGTTCTTTTCTAGGCTATTTTTTTGTATTCCACCACCTCATTTAGGTTTTGAGGAGAGGCTGTAATTGAGCTGGGTGTTCTCTGTCCCTCAGCAGTTAGTGAGAAGTTAGAGCAGGGCCATGGGTACAAGCAGTTCAGGTTTTCCATTCCCTGTGCTCTCCCCTGCATTTGTCAATGTCTGAATTTCATCAACCATTATGCTGCCAATTTGTCTCGTTCTGTTCCCAGGAAGTTCATCACAGCCTCCTCTTAGGAAGAGTTACACTAAATAATTTTGTCATCTGTAAATCCTGCTGACCTCATTTTTCTGTTCTACCCCTCATTTCTGCCTTTCTGGATAATTAATGAGTGTATTAAGTACTAACTACAGCCCAGATCCTTGGGACATACTAATATTAACCTCCTACTGAATTGAAAACTGACAGACTAATGAATTAAATTCTGCATGAGAACAACAGCATTGAGAGTGAAAATCAGGATAAGTTGTGATTAAAACCAAACCCAAAATTCTGCAAGTACAAGCACCTGCAATTTCTACTGAATTTTAGGGGTCTCATGAAAAAAAACAGGCTACTTGAAGAAAACCTCAAACCAATGAAAAAACAGAGGAAATATCACTTCTGTATACCTGTTTCCCTTGCTATTCACAGACTTATCAAACAGTACCCTTAAGCATTTTCCCCCTTACAAAATTACTTGGCTAGAAAATCCTTGGAACATCAAAGCTTGTTTAGGTATTTGATCCAGAGGGGACAAGCTATAGAATTTATAGCTAATCAAGCCTGAAGTAAAAGATGAGCAAAGTGAACCAAACTGATGACTACTACAGCTATAATCATGTTGGCAGGACATCCTGCCTTGTCAAAGTCATTTAGTTTTTTCTAGATATCAGAAAAATCCTCACTTTTCTCTGACACTTTGGTATAGTATGTGTAATGGACATTTCTGTAAACAAAAATTACATTTGGAACATCATCAAGCCACATAAAAAAGGGCAGTTTCCTAGTGTTCTGCCACTGTTATAAAAACAATATATTAAAACTTAGATGTGTTATAAACATCAGCAGAAAGTCTAAAGTTAGTCTTGGGACCATTATACTTCAGCATCTAAAAAAGTGTGTAATTTATGTAGCAGTTTTAAAATACTCTAATTAGTGTCTCCCAAGTATAAATCCTGTAGTTTGAACTTTGTACCAGAGATAGAAGAGTACAAAAAAATGCTAATGAATATTCACGTGCTCTTGAAATGAACTTCCTTCATTCCTGAACATTTTGAGAGATCAAGTTTTCTTAGCACAAATCTTCACCGAAGGTATACAGGTGTAATAATGTGTTTAATAACTTAATAAACTAAACCTGTATAACTGAGCTAATAGGCCTTTCCATGGGAAGCCATAAAGATCTTTGGGAAATGTGCCTTCTTTTACTACAGTTTTCCATAGGTTCTAGTCAAAGCAGATTTTGGTTCTGGGTTTGGTTCTGGTTACCACCTGTGCCTCTCTATCTGCAATGAATTTGTCTGTGACATTGTATCTAACCTCTTTATCTGTTACAAATCTGCAGCTGCAAATTCCCATCAAAGACAACTTTTTTGCTTCATAAATGATATTATTTTTGAGTGCTGAATATTCCATTCCCATGGTAACTTGATTGGTAAGTGGCCTACCTGGAAAAGTGACCCCTGAAAGGAATTTAGGAGCCCAAACAGAAATCAGGTCACTTCAGTGCAATGTGCACAGGAACTGCTACAATTTGTGCTACATTGCAGCCCCTCCTGCTTTCCCACCAACATTCTACTGCAGGAAGTGATGCCTCTTTTGAAGGAGGACTCATCCTAGGTGTAACACAATTTTATGTTACGTTTCTTCAAGGCTGGCAAGAGGGGTTGAATTCGTTGTACTTATGTCTATATTAGAAAAAAACCTGAATTTATTTTGACTGAAAAAAAATGTAATTTTACTGTTGAAATGCACACTTTGTAGTGCCAGTATAGATGGAGAACCACAGAGCAAGTCTGAGAGCCTTACTGTGTAGGTACAGAACCCTCTAGATCACTGCTGGTGCTGAGGTAAGTGAGATCAGAAGACTTTTACATAAAGAGAATGGGAAAAGTAGAAGAGATGATGGGATTTTATGCATTGTTCCATGCTGGTGTTTAAAGCATAAAAAATAGCGAACCCATTCAGAACAGTGTTAAGGTTTAAAAAAGAGTCGGAATTATTGTACTTGACTGCCCACGTAAGATTTCTGAGCTCTACATACCATAATTTGCAACCAAGTAACCTTGAAATGACCAAATTCACTTTTGTTGGTACTATTAACTAAGTCATTAAACTTATTCACATGCCTATTTATAAATTGTATTCATTATTTTCAAGATTTAAAACTACTGTGTTCTCCTAAATTACCCTGATGTATTTAAAGCAGAAACAAAGGTTGGGATTTTTTTTTGTTACTTGTCTCATCTTGTGAATTCTCCTCACTCCTGCATTCATTGAGTTGTTGGGTGAGTAGCTCATTAATGTGATTTCTATCTGTGTCTAAAGGCACAGGCAGCAGCACTGTTATGTAGGAGCTTGAAAAGACAGCTATAAATAACCCCCTTTAATAACCATAAATTTACATTAGAAAGGTAGATAAACTCTGAAGTGAGAAACGTTTATTTTTATCTGATGTTACTGTTTCATAATCTCAGTGTTATCAGACTCATCCTGAATAATTTAGTGAGGTCTTGGCGTTTTATACCATCTGGGAAAGTCTTGCATATCGAATGGATTTATAGCAGAGGAACTGGGATTTAAAGAGCTACATCTCTCTTTGGGCCTCAGTCTTACCTGGGACACATTCAAAAACTCCTAGTGACATCCCTGGCAGACTAGACTATATTTGGCCCTTATTTTACTCGTTTTCTAAATGCAAATGCTCTTGTCTGAGTAATCTGAAGGAAATCAACCTCCATGGAATTATAAAGTTTCCTTTCTTGATGCCATTAATTGGCTGTCTTAATTGTGGACATTTACTGAATTTATGCCCTCCTTTGGCCAAACACCTTGGAAGGAAAACACTGGCAAGCATAGCCAAAGTGGTCAGGTTTAGAGTTGCTGTCCATCCATCATCACCTCTGCAGGGAACAGCTGGAAGGCTGAGAGGATGTTGTCATAAAACCTTCAATAGGTGCATGAAGATACAGATAGTAGGGTAAATTGAATGTCATTACTAGAGGAGAAAGTGATAAAGACATAACTGAAGAAGGACTGCTGGCTTATGTACTCTAAGTTTATGATACCCATTGTAAAGCAATGCAGGGTGATGCCTCCTCTTACAGTTGCAGGTCTGTGGGAGGCAGGAGCAGCTGAGCAGGACAATGCAGAGGCAGGAACCTATCCCATGTGCTTCAGGTGGCAGGATCAGTGCCAGGCTGGAGGGGGTTGGAGCAACCTGGTCTGGTGGAAGGTGTCCCTGCCCGAGGCAGGAGGTGGAACAAGATGAACTTTGAGGTCCCTTCCAGCCCAAACCATTCTGGGATTCCGTGAGCCTTTTGCTGGTACTAAGGGACACCAGTTGTAATGTTGTTCCTCTGTTGTTGTTTTTTAGGTACCACTTAATATATTGAACTACTTTGACTCCTTCTTTGCCTGAAGTTCCTTTGGTGGAGATACTTTGCAAGGCTCTGCAGACAGCAAACTGAGCAAAAGCTCAGCAATGAATAACATAGAGCCAGTCAGCCAGGACACACATGTAAAGCACCTACTCTGGAGTCAGTGGGGGGTAAGACAGACACAAGGGCAGCAGCAGCCTGACAAGGAGGAAGGAACCTGACCGTCCTTCCCAGCGATTTTTGCAAGATACTGTTCTACTCTGCAGCTTAAACACAGACAGCATCAGACAACAAAGAGGTCCACCACTGTTCTTCTCTAAAGTTACTATTCCCACCTTCTTCCTCTGTGTCTATTAACCTGCCCCTTTCATCTCCTCCTAACCCTGGTGTAGGCAACTCCCCATCTCTTCCCAACCAGAGCTTCCTCCCTACAGGAACAGTCTTTTCATTAAATGTGTTACTATTGCTTGTCAGTCACTCTTTAGCCTTTAAGTCAAATATTATTTTACTTGAGAAGTTCATGAGTGTGACAGAGGACAACACTTTTCATCTTTCTACTGTGTGAGCCGTCATTCCCCCAGTTTAATGAAACTTCTTACAATTAAATTGTACATAATGTCCTCAGCTGTTGAAACTTCACAGAGTTGGCCCCAAACTGTTAATACACGAGTACAGAGATACCTACAAGGGCTGTGGTTGGAGCTGGTTTGAGTCAGGTTCACCCAGTACACTTTAAAATAACCTTCCACACCTCATTGCCTTATTATATTGCTGAAGTGTCACCTTCTGAGTTGCAGTTACTCAGAGCTGGATTTTTGGAGCAGGTGTGGTGGTGGGGTGTTGAGTGTGGTTTTTTCCTTTTTTATTGGGTTTTGTAAGTTTTTTTGTAGAGAAGTGTTTTAAAAGATTTGAGACTATTCAAACATTTAAAATATGAAATGCCTGAAAATTAAATGTTTTCTTGGCCAGATGGTCCATCATCCCTGCGCCACTCAAATACTTCCTTTTTTTTGAACAAGGATTTAAAGATTTCACTGCCAAAAGATCACCTCATGACATATACTGATATAGGTTTTTTCTTGCTTTATAAAAAATATATTTCCCGCAGAAATTGATTAATTTTAAAGATTTCATCCAAGTATGTCTCCTTTCTTACTTGGCAGTTGTTTTTTAGATCTGCAGACCAAACAAGTGACCTTGTAAAATCTTTCAGTAATTTCCCCCCTTTTATTTTCATATTTCAGTAGAAACATTATCAACACCTGGTGTTTTGTTATGTACTGCCTGTATTTTGATTGTCTCTTAAATCTCTTGAAATCCATCCACAAATGGCTCAGCTGCTTGGAGAATAACCATTTATTGTTTGTCTTTCTCCCTCTCACAATTAAGCAGCTCATTAAAGCACTCCCTCTATCGCTCTGTAATCGTATTCTTTGTGACCAAGAGATTTCCACTTGTGTTCTTTATCAGACTTACTCGGGTGTACACGTAAAAGTCTCATATTCCTAGTGTGTCTATCCCATTCCAATTCTCCACCATACCAGGCAACCAACTCACTGACTGGAGGTATTTGCACCGTTCTGTAGTGTGAGGAATGATGTGTTGACTCCATGAGGATCTCATCCCTGCATCATGGAAAGTAGAGCAGTGGAGCAAGGATGCCAAGTCATAACTCCAACCCTGGTGTTGGTACCTCCACTGACCACACAGCTGCACTATCTGCCTCCCAGCCTTCCCTCCTCTCATGCTAAAGCAGTGCTGCAATGCATGACTTTCAACTTAAATGAGCAGAAAACTCAGTTCATCATTTATTTTACTGTGCCACAGAAACATTAAGGCGGGAGACACTGAGTTGCACATCAATGATTCCTTATTCTACTCTTACTGTTGCTCTGAAAGATGTGTTGGATGTTTAAATGCTGTACTTCACCGTCATTTTCCATCAGTAAGCTTTAATGTCCTAAGTGCACTTGCTGGCCCTTATGAAAATCACTTAAGTCTAAGAAGTATTTGAGAACAACACTAATTTTCCCGCTTCTCCCCCCTGCCGGCACCTGCGGCGGCTCCTCCTGTGGTGGGGCCTGAGGGCTCCCGGGGGAGCCGGGCCCTCCCTCACGGCTCACAGCACTCCAGTGTGGGAGCGGCCATGGGATAACCCCTGAGGGAAAAGGCTGTTTTTTGTGCAGTGGGGGTTAAACCCGCTGCAGAGGGGCAGTGTGTGGAGGCCGGGCCCTGACGGAAGGTCCCTGCTGTGGGGGAGCTTCCCGCCATGGCTCCGTGCCCGGCCTGTGCCTCACACCGTGTGTGCCCACACACACACCTGCTTCTCCTGTACCCCACACACACACCTGCTTCTCCTGTCCCACACACACCTGCTTCTCCTGTCCCACACACACACCTGCTTCTCCTGTCCCACACACACACCTGCTTCTCCTGTCCCACACACACTCCCCTGCTTCTCCTGTACCACACACACACACACCTGCTTCTCCTGTCCCACACACCCCCCTGCTTCTCCTGTCCCACACACACACCTGCTTCTCCTGTCCCACACACACCTGCTTCTCCTGTACCCCACACACACACCTGCTTCTCCTGTACCCCACACACACACCTGCTTCTCCTGTACCCCACACAGACACCTGCTTCTGCTGTACCCCACACAGACACCTGCTTCTGCTGTACCCCACACAGACACCTGCTTCTCCTGTACCACACACACACACCTGCTTCTCCTGTACCCCACACAGACACCTGCTTCTCCTGTACCCCCCCCACACACACCTGCTTCTCCTGTACCCCCCACACACACCTGCTTCTCCTGTCCCACACACACACCTGCTTCTGCTGTACCCCACACAGACACCTGCTTCTCCTGTACCCCACACACACACCTGTTTCTCCTGTCCCACACACACCCCCCTGCTTCTCTTGTACCCCACACCCCCCCCTGCTTCTCCTGTCCCACACAAACACCCCCCTGCTTCTCCTGTACCCCCCACACACACCTGCTTCTCCTGTACCCCACACGTGCCCTCAGACCAAGGCTGTTTGTCGTGTCCAGCTGGTTTGCAGAGTTCATGTACCACCAAGTTCCTCATCACAACTTCTTCACCTTTTGCTGTGCTTCAGTCTGACTGTTTTTTCTCTAGGACACAAAGAGTGCACATAAAGAACTATTAGCTGAAGGGTATAAGGATATAGCAAATTTATACTTTTATAACCAAGAACCAAGGACCATCCAGATGGTTAAAGGGCTGGAACCCTTCTCATACAAGGACAGGCTGAGAATCGTGATTGTTCAGCCTGGAGAACAGAACACTGGGGTGATCTAATTGTGGCCTTCGAGTCCCTGAGGGGAGCCTACAAGCAACAGTGAGACTATTTACAAGGTCATGGAGTGACAAAACAGGGGCAATGGCTTCACACTAACAGAGAGCACCTTTAGAGTAGAGATTAGGAAGAAATCCTTCCCTGTGAGGGTGGGGAGGCCCTGGCACAGGTTGCCCAGAGAAGCTGTGGCTGCTCCATTCCTGGAAGTGTCCAAGGCCAGGTTGGATGGGGCTTGGAACAACCTGGGATAGTGGGAGGTGTCCCTGCCCATGGCAGGGGGTGGCACTGGATGAGCTTTAAGGTCCCTTCCAACCCAAGTCATGCTGTGACTGATAACCAATGAACTGCTGCTTAGCTTAGCTGTTAGCATGTGTGCGTACCCGGCCAGCAGTGTGCCCAGGTGGCCAAGAAAGCTTGTATCAAAAATAAAGTGGCCAGTAAGATGAGGGCAGTGCCTGTCCTCCTCTACTGGGCTTTAGTGAAGCCACTCCTCGAATTCTGGATTCCATTTTGGGCCCCTCACAAGATAGACATTGAGCGTGCCCAGGAAAGGATCTGGAGCAGGAGTCCCATAAGGTGCTGGGGGTGTTTAGCCTTGAGAAAAGGAGGTTTTTTAAAAAGCAGCACCTCCTTGTTGGTGCCCCTGCAGCTCCCCTGAGGCGGGTGAGTCTTAGTACTGGGATAAAGACATTTTCTCCCCTCATTCACAGTACAGGATGGAAGGTACTATCTACCTCTCCTACTCAGTGGTAATTATACTAAGTGTAGACACATTTTACTGATTCTGTCATGGGCTATTTTATCAGGTACCTCCCTAATAATCCCAGATTTACTGAATTTATCTTCATAACATGCCTATGAAGAAAGGCTACAACTGGATTGAGCAAAAAAGTGAAGGAAAAAACCAAACCCTCTGTATTTTGGGGAGATGTAAGGGCTTGATTTGGCAGAGCTTCTAACACTATACATCTTCCTGGGCCCAGCTCCCACTGACTTAAATTGCAGCTGCAAAGTTCAGGTCTTCTCTAAATCAGACCACACAATTTCAGGATATGCAGTCAGGTAATCAGCAATATACACACAGGAGCTGCAGGGAGAAGTGAACTGTCCAGCAGCACACAGTCCTCTGGGATAGAAAATGGAATAGTGTTGCTGAGGTATTGATAAATAAAACACTAGCTGAATAAATAGTGGAAAAAAATGCTCTTAGGTAAATAAAATTCCTAAATTGCTTAGAACAGATGAGAGCTGGTTAACTTCTGTACTACCTGAATTAGACCTGGGTGGTGTCCCTGGACAGCAGCTGATCTCGGCAGGATTTAACTATTTTTACTCCGAGATGCTCATGCCCTTCCTGAAATCCATTCTCCTCCTGTATATATGTACCATCCCTCTGTCACAGGTAAGGACAGGCAGATCCTCCACGTAATAACTTCATTCACTAAATAGCTTTGATTAATTTCCAGAATGTGTGATTCACCAGGAATGCTGAAAAGCTCACACCGTTAAACATCTGTTGAAAAGAGGATACATATGAACAAGGACAAATTAAGATTGCCCTACCAGCCTGACTTTGGACTTACAAAATATAATGGGCTTTTGAGAATAGTTTCAGGTGTGTTCAAAGTTTCTAAAAACGCAAATTATAAAGCTCACAGAAATTCCATCCTACTGAATGAGGTTTCTACCTGCATAAGTCAGCAGTTCCTGTCAGTGTTCAGCAAACACATCCGTAACAAATTGAACTGTACAGTGTATCTGTACTGCACACTAAGGTACTGTACAGTACCATCCACTACAAAGCCCAATCACCACCAGAACGTAAAATATACATTTTGCAGTATGATTTTAAAAGACAGACCAAAAAAATTAAAGAGCTGTGATCCACAAAATTCCATTCCAGGCTTTTAACGAATTATTATGGATTTGTCAGTGATGGTTAAAACTTCCCTCCCTTTTCTTCTTCTTCCTAATTGTCCTGCTTCCCATGCAGTTCCAGCACGCTTCTGAGCAATGCAGAGGGAAAGGTCAAGCTCAGTCAGTCTGGCTGATGGAATGTAGCTCCTTTCCGAGCCCCGCCGAGCTCCAGCGGGCTCAGAGCAGGGCTGTTGTGGTGCCCACTGCTCTGCAGGGCCTGCGTCCCACCAGCCTCCCCATCGCCACCTCCTCACCTTTTCCTGCACTTTGGTCTGACTACGATTTTTTTTTTGCCTAGGACACGAAAAGTACAGGAAAGTAAGTATTACCTGAAGGGTGTAAGGATACAGAAACAATGATACTTCGTACAAACAAGAACTAAGGGCAACGAAGACGATTAGAGGGCTGGAGCACCTCTCGTACGCGGAAAGGCTGAGAGGTGGGATCGTTCAGCCCGGAGAAAAGAAGGCTTTGGGTTCAGCCCGGAGAAAAGGAGGGTTTTCTTAAAAGAACAGCCCCTCGGCGTTGGCGCCCCGGCGCTGCCCCGCGGCGGGCGGGCGGCCCGGGGGGCGGAGGGCGCGGGGCGGGCGGGCCCTGCCCCGCTCGGGGCCGCCCTGCCCGGCCGAGCCGCGGCCTCCGTGCCCCGCGCGGAGCTGCCGGCGCGCCCATGGCTCCCCCCGCGCTGCCGCTGCTGCTGCTGCTGCACCTCGCCGCCTGCTCCAAGCTCAACACCCCTAAGGTGCTGCTCCCCTTCACGCGCGGCACCCGCGTCAACTTCACGCTGCAGGCCAGCGAGGGTTGCTACCGATGGTGAGTGCAGGTGCCGCCGCCCTTTGTCCGCCTCTCCCCCCCGCAGGCACCTGCGGCGGCTCCTCAGCCCGCGGCGGGGCCTGAGGGCTCCCGGGGGAGCCGGGCCCTCCCTCACCGTGCTCACAGCTCTGCGGCCGGGTTTGGGGGGCCCAGCAGTGTGGGAGCGGACATGGGATAACCCCTGAGGGAAAAGGCTGTTTTTTGTGCAGTGGGGGTTAAACCCGCTGCAGAGGGGCAGTGTGTGGAGGCCGGGCCCTGACGGAAGGTCCCTGCTGTGGGGGAGCTTCCCGCCATGGCTCCGTGCCCGGCGTGTGCCTCACACCGTGTGCGCCCACACACACACCTGCTTCTCCTGTCCCACACACCCCCCTGCTTCTCCTGTCCCACACACACACCTGCTTCTCCTGTCCCACACACCCCCCTGCTTCTCCTGTACCCCCCACACACACCTGCTTCTCCTGTACCCCACACACACCTCTGCTTCTCCTGTACCCCACACACCCTCCTGCTTCTCCTGTCCCACACACCCCCCTGCTTCTCCTGTACCCCACACACACGCACCTGCTTCTCCTGTACCCCACACACACGCACCTGCTTCTCCTGTACCCCACACACACCTCTGCTTCTCCTGTACCCCCGCCACACCTGGCTCCCCATGTACCGTGCCCACCCTGCCTCCACACACAGCCCATGTGCCCACTCTGCTGCCTCCCACACCCGCTGTGCCACCCCACACGTGCATCCCCGTGTGTGTGGGGACAGCACCCAGGACCCGTGTGCTGCTGGTGAGGAGATGCCCTTCCCTCGCTGTGGTCAGGAGTGAAGGTCTGACCGCTTGGAGCTCTGTGTATGGACATAAAGGAGTCGGAGCTAAGCTGGGAGTCTCTCAGTGCTGCTCTCA
Source organism: Manacus candei (assembly GCF_025592945.1). Classification (NCBI taxonomy): domain Eukaryota; kingdom Metazoa; phylum Chordata; class Aves; order Passeriformes; family Pipridae; genus Manacus; species Manacus candei. The sequence goes on from NW_026138084.1 coordinate 3,425,073, forward strand.
GTGTAGGTAACAAACACCCTGAGCACATCCATCACCTGGGAACAACAAAGTCAAGTTTGAAAAGACGAAAGCTTTCCCGGTGTTCTTTCGGTGCCGCGCACGTGGGACGTGCTCCGGGAAGTTGTGACTGGGAGCGCCTGTCCTGCCTGCGCAGCGGAAGGCCGTGGTGGTGCTGAGCGAGGGGGCTAAAGGCAGATCCCACAGCATGTGCCAGTTTAGAAACTTCATGTCAGTCTTCATGTTAGACAAGTGTTGCCAACCTCTTGTCCTTCCTCCACAGAATGGTAATTTGGATCAGTAATGAGCAGGAGGCAGCCACCTGAAAAAGTGGCAGTAGGGATAAGTTTAGGATGATACTTCCATATGTGCCAGATGGATGCACGTAGCAGTTTTCAGTTGTTTTTGTGGCTGGCAGTTACTGAAATACATCTTACAGGGCTATGTTTTCACTCAGTTTATTTGCTTGGTGGTCCTATGCTTCTCTAGGCTGGGTACAAAACTTTGATCTGTGACATTTTACATAGTTGAGGGTGCTTGTGTGTAAGAGCAGTAACAAATTTTATCCAAAAGTCGACTGAATGGAAGTTACTAAATGAGCTGGAATTTAATTTTTAATGGACCATTTTACTGAAACTCTCATAAGTGTGGTTTTTTTCTTTTTCCTTACTCTAATCTTTAAAGACAACTGAGTCTCTAAAAAGATTTGGTTTATGTTGTAAAGTACATTGTATAGAGCCAAAACCCAAACTCTTCAAGCACTAATAAGATCTCGGAGGTGTGGATGTCTGTCCTGGTTTGCCAGCGAGCTGCCGGGTGATGCTGGGCTGGCTGCAGCCATTCCCACATGTGCCAGGCACTATCCAGCTGTCAGAACACCTTTGCAAATCTCACTGAAATCTGTAGATGAAAAGCGAAATGACTGTATTCTAGGGAAATACCAGATTTGGTCTACATTTGTATCTAATGCATATTTGTATTGCTAATGAGGGTGATTTGTGGCACGTGTTAGACTGGTGCCAGGTGCCAGCAATGGCTCGTATCCTTCACCCAGACGAGCTTCAACATCCTTTTCCATCCCCTCCCTCTGCTCTTCAAAGATTAATTTTGGTCGAGAATTGTGGAAACTATACCGAGCTCATTCTCTGTGTGCCGTCATTTTCTGTGCCAGAGTCGTTAATGTGCATTTATTCACTTCTGCTTTGCAGAGCCTGGCAGGATGTGGGTGGTAAAACTCAACGTGTGCTCAGCAAAGGCTCGCTCGGGAGGAAGCAGGAGCTCTGTGTGACTGAGCAGCAGCAGCAGAGCTCAGAGCTCGGGAGGTGCTCAGGTTGCATCTGGGGCTCTGTTTCCCTCCACATCCTTGCCCCCGCAGGCCCTGAGCTGGGGGGGTTGGAAGGCAGTGACTTGGAGGGACAGGCGGCTCCGCAGCATTTGCTGACAAGGTTGCTGTGCCTTCCTGTTAGAGCTGTCAGGAGGAGCTGTTACCGGAGGGGGGCTGTTAAACTGAAGAAGTGAGGAAGTCCCAAATGGATAGGCTTCAGAAGTAGTTACGTTTCCTCATATTTTCAAAATGATGGGTGGGTTTGTGTGCATGAAACCAGGGCTTTGGAATGGAAATGGGAAGATTCAGGCCCTTTGTGTCTGGAGAGGGGACTGAGGTTGTGTTACACCGTTGATTGCGAGTTTAGAGGTACCAATGAAAGCTGGTTTTGTGCAGCAGCATCTGACTTCGAAAAACACTGTTTGAGGGCCTGCATTACTCATCTCAAACATTCAGAATTCGTATCTGAGCGTCCAGTTTCGTGAAAATCAGTCTATGGCACGTTGTGACCTTATTTCTTTCTATTTTCCCTTTGAGGCTTCAAGTTTTCCTCTGAAAGCAGGAGATTTTCAAAGTGATTGTAGCAGTCTCTGAGAATTCCAGTGATTCAAAGGGGAAAAGGTCAAGTTCTATCACCATCCCAGCAGATTGGGAGCAATGATAAAGTTACAAGCATGGCTCTAAAGTATTTTCTGATTTTCAAGATGCTCGTGCCTTCTGGAGTTTGGGTTGCCTTTACTTTCAAATTATTTTTTGGAAAAGCTTTGTTTTCAAAGCAAACGGTGTTTCCATCTGTAAATATTGTACATGGTACTATCTTCAGGGATAAAACACAGTGTGTGTGGATATATTTAGCATTTAAATTACGTCTGTATTTATCTGTTAATTACCTTAATCCAGAAATTACACCGGGAAGAATGAAAGTATTCAGCAGCAGAATTCTCTCCTTGATACCTGCCTTTGGAGGAGGGGAAGACACACAAAACAAATAAACATTTTCCCCCGAGGTACACAGCATGGCTGGGTATTTATAGCAGAAATTACAGATATGTTTACGTGTCTGTAACAGAATTTCATATAGTGTAGAATTGAGATGTGTGATGAGAGCCGGTGGAAGGTCTCGGTTTCAGGAGTTGGCTTTGAGACATTCAACTGATTTGTTTGAACCGTTGAAGGGAGAGGTTTTGCTGTGTGAGGTTAGAGCTGTAGGAGGCTGTTCACAGGTGATAATGGCCCTGACCACTGCTGTTTGTTGCCAATATATCGCCACCTTAAATAGAAGGTGTGCTACTGAAACCCTCACTGACTCGGTTCCGTCAGCCTGGTTGAGGAGAGGAGCAGGGGGCAGTGCTGGAGGGAGAGATCCAGGAGTGGTGGTTGAGCTGTGTGATGCACAGGTCCTTCCAGAGAGCACAAACCCAACACACAGCTGGCAGAGCTCATTGTCCAGCTCCTTATCTTGTCATGTTTTTGACACTGGCTTGTAAATTGATCTTACTGCTCCGTGAGGTGTATGCAGTGGCTTATGTGTTTTAAAAATGTGTATCAGTAGTGCTGTTCGTTGAGGTCTTTTGCCGTGAGACCAATAGTCCCATCTCTGGCAGTTGTGGTGGTGGTTTGTGAGTTACCTGCTTTCGTTGCTGGGCACCCATGAAATGTTTTAAGACTCACTCTTGTCTGGGTGCAGGTCTCATCTTAGTAATGACACACGTGAGAAGTTTCAACAGAGTGGATAATTTGAAATAATGCAAAATGGGACATACGTGTTTGGCAGTAAATGCCATTTTTTAGTTTTCTAATTTGCAATCAGGCTAAGTTTATTTCAGAACAACTTGTGTAGACTGAGCTTTATTTATTGCATTCTCCTAGCTGGAAGGTGACTATCATTGGCGTGCAAGCTGTTTTCCTTCATGCACCTAGAAATGTGGTGAAAAGAAGCACTTATGGTAAAATGATTTGGAGCACCAGTTGATTTGACAAAATGTCCAAGTTTCAGTTGGGCATCTGTGTTGGATTTTGGGAACTATCAGCCCTGGCTTAACTCTGCTTCCTTTGAAGTTAATGGGCATGCCAGCTGATCGCCAGTGTAAAATCCCAGGAGCAGAAGCTCCATCCTTGGCTCACTCTGTGCTGTGTGATGTTTCCTTTTGCTTTTAAAGCAGAACTGGATGGAGGATTTTAATTTCTTTTTCCTGCTGCTTTTTATTTTCCCAGTACAGTAAGAAACATCCTAGGAGAGGATTGAGTGAACAATAGAGACATAATCTACCAGTGGGCTGTTAAAAATCCTGAAGAGTGGAGGGAACTCTGCCAGGCTCCCTTTCTGCCTTTTCTTTGGAATGGGTTCAATTCCCATATCCTTGATTCTCTGGGAATCTGTTTTTTATCATACAACTACTGTTGCCCAAATGCTCTTTTGCCTCTTGTGCCACTTTTCATTTTTCTGTTAGTCCCAAGAGTGACTAGAAATGAGGTTGTGGTGTATTGGTCAATCCAATCTTGCCAAGCTCTTGGAAACTTTTACTATTCAGTTTCCTTCTGGCTACATATCTGCCCATATATCTAATACAAATTCTAGAAGATCAAATTCATTGACAGTCCTGGTGCAGCTCCACATAGGTGGATTTTTGCTGATTCAGTGGGTTGAGTTGAGTGTGAAAAGCTGGTAGAACAATATCAAATCTGGAGCAATAAAAATCAGCAGAGAAGTGCTAGGGAAGGAAACAGTATCAGGTGCCTGATCTTTGAACCAGCTGATAAATAAATTAAGCATAATCTAGGGAGGTATTGACATGTGGTATTACAGAAGAGTTGATTAAAAAATGCAGGCATGGGTTTGGGGAGATCTGTAGATACAAACTTGGCACAGGGTTCTGTGTCTGGGGGTGGGGAAGGGGGATGGAAACCGTGAATGGAACAGAAACCAGTGAGAGGAGTGGCAGCCTCTCTGCAAGTGTCATTGACTCCTCAGCAAGGAGGGGTTTATTTGAGGGAAAGAAATACTGGGACTTTTGTCAGCTTTTTTCCCCGTCACCTCCTCACTCTTTTTTCTAGTGCTTCCTCCCTGCCTTGCTCTTTCTTGCAGAGGCTGGCATGGGATCCAGAGCTGGTGCCAGAAATGCTTCCCATTGCTGGCTGCTCGGGATCTAATTTTGACCTCTGACAGGCCCAGCTCTCAATCTCACACCCTGACGTGCTGCTGAAGAGCTGCTGTCATTGGAAGAGTCTTTGTCAGTTAAAGCCAAGGTTTCTTTTTCTTGCCCATCCAGGACACAGCAGTGATCCCAGAGTAGTGCCACTGGAGTATCCAGCCTGTTTGATTAGTGCCTTCTCCTTTCTGTGCTTGGCCCTGCATCCAAACCGGAATGTGCTCTGGATATTGCTGAAGGATAGAGGGCTCATCAGATGTGTAAAAAGCAGGAGCCATACAGATTGTTTTTAAATGTAAATCCATAGTAAACCAAGCCTCAGAAAGGCCTATTTCAGTAAAATTTTTATTAAAAGAAGGAATCCAGCTGATAGTCTACCTCCTATTTTAAAGTACTCTGAGAGGCCAAGTAGTGTCTAATCTCAGGTTCACTTCTACAGTGACAACTAAGAGTTAATTGGCATTCAGTTGTAAAAGCTTGAAGTTCTTTTGTAATTGTGGAGTGCATGTAAGTTTGCAGTTAAAATTTAATTTTTGTTGATCTTTGCTTCTCCCTTTTTCTAATCTGAAAAGTATCCTGTAATTGGATTCAGCTTTACAACACTGCTATTAGTGCAAACTGCAGTGGTTTTTTATTACAATTCATAGCCAGATATTAAAAGAACAAATACAAACCACAGTGAAACCCCTGTTGTAAACACAAACAGTTCCAGACTGTAAGAATGCAAACCCCTCAATAACAGAAAATCGAATGGCAGAGAATATTAAGCAATGTAAAGAGCTAAATAAAAGTCAATTCCATACATGTACTACTTATTGAAAAATACCTGCATGCAAAATAAGTCAGATCCATGTGCTCAGATTCAAAAGCTATCCAGCCAAGTACAGGAAAAGCCTTACTGGTTGTGAATGCTAATGTTGTTTAAAGAAGCTTGCTAAATGTTGGAAAACTGTTTTATGGCTGCATGAAAAGCTACAGGAAAATAAGTAATTGTTCACTTTTAATCTCTATAGAGTGAAGTTAAGTATGCTAATAATATCGAACATCGTGTTATTTTAGAAACAGTGTAAACCCTACTATAAAAAATAGGCACATATTTGTATACTATGCTTAGGTATATAGAATAGAATATAACAAACATTTTTCAGGTTTAAGCTTCTAATTGGTGTTTAAATTGCTCATTGCATACCGCTGTGGGCTGTTTTTTCCTGGATCAGATAAAATACTGTGAAATTTCTGGGTCAGCGGTTGCTACTGTTGTTTTAAAATCCTTTAAAACTGCCCTTTATGTAAGCAAAACGTTGTTGGGAGCTTAAGGTTGGAAGCAGGATTTGCAGTTTCATTCCAGTGGCTACAGGGAGATTGGTCCGTGCTCACCTGGGCTGCAGCTGTGAACTCTCCTATAACTGGAGGTGTTGGGATGTGTTATTTTGTTAATGGATACAGTTTTAGTTAACAAGAAATGTATTTCTTCACTGGTGTGGTTGGTTGGTTCTGCCAGAAAGAGAAGTAGGTGAAAGCCGTGTCTGGGCTCCAGGCATTTACGGCACTGCTGTTTGCTTGGAACTCCATCCTGCTCCTTGCTGGATTCCTCCTGCAGGATTTTTCCCAGGTAGACACTTTTGAACATCCTCCAGAAGAAAAGTCTAAACCAATTCAGCTTCCCATCTTTCCCAGGAGGGGACCCAGTGCCCGGTTTGGATTGCATTTACCAGAGAGTACAGTGTTTTCATCGGAGGGAGAGCAATTCCCCAACTGCTTCGTCACAGTCAGTGCTGCCTTTCATTGCTTGAATCCCTCAAAGGGCCCTTGTGAGAGCTGTGACCCTGCATCCCTGAGCACACCCGGGATCCCTGAGCATACACTGGATCCCCGAGCACACCCAGGATCCCTGAGCACACCCGGGATCCCTGAGCACACCCGGGATCCCTGAGCACACCCGGGATCCCTGAGCACACACAGGATCCCTGAGCATACTCAGGATCCCTGAGCACACACAGGATCCCCGAGCACACCCAGGATCCCCGAGCATACTCAGGATCCCTGAGCACACACTGGATCCCTGAGCACACACAGGATCCCTGGGCACACACTGGATCCCTGAGCACACTCAGGATCCCTGAGCACACTCAGGATCCCCAAGCACACACCTAGGAACCCTGGGCACACCCAGGATCCCTGGGCACACCCAGGATCCCTGAGCACACCCAGGATCCCTGAGCACACACTGGCTCCCCCAGCACACAGCCAGGGCTGTTTGGGGCTCTGGACTCCTCAGCAGCTCGCGGGGTGCTGGCTCTGCTCCCCCTGCACAGCTCCAGGCTGGCCATGAGCAGGGACTGTGAGAGGCATCTGGACCCAGTTCTGACACAGGGCCAGTCCCAGCTCAGCCCAGCGCACCCAACTGTCCAACATGTTGAGTGCCAGCTCATCCCAGGCACGGGGGAACGTTCTGTAGACAGTTGCAAGGGGCATGGCCTGCTCGGGTATCTCAGTTGCTCTGCATTTAGCCCTCAGATGCATATTGCTGCTCTAATTTCAAGAGGCTTAGTTTTTAAGAACTCTAAAATGTTCTTTTCCTTGACATTTTTGGCACACAGTAGCGAGAGCTGGACTCCACGTTGTAGTGCCCCAGACAGCTCAGTGGGTTTAGGGGAAGATGGTTTGATTCACTCTGGGCACTGTGCAGGAGAGACAACAAAATTCTCAGGAGGTTCAACAACAAACTTTTACTTGCAAACTTCAGAACATTAAGGTAGAAGAAGGTACTTGGCAAATTTTAAAACACAGTGTTACATCCTTCTGCTAAACAGACTAAATCTTTTTTCTTTTAATTTCTTGATTAAAAAAAAAACATTTCTTGTTTTCAAAGCCCCTGGCCATAGCAAACGTGTAATTGTGGTGTTCTATCATTGGGGAAGGCTTCCAGTTTTTTCAGAACTTTGATTCAAACTTGTTTTGAAAATGCAATTACAGGTGGTGAATGGAGCTTTAGCTACAAGTCTTGTACCTTCCCTTCAGTACAGTGTGTGTCTGTACTTGTTCCACGCCTCGGAGCTGGCCAGCAGTCAGGCTCTGCAGCTGTGTTCAGTAGCTGGGTGCAGGTCTGGGCCGACTGGATTGCGTTCAGGGGTGAACTTGCTGTGGTGCAGGGAGGGCTGTGTTTGTCTGGGGGTCTCTGCCCTGGGCTCTCCCCTTCTCAGCCTCACGTGTGCTGGAGTCCTCGAGGAGCTGTTGCCATCCAGCTCCTGCCACAGTGGGGTCCTGCCTGCGGAACGTGCCCGTGTGGGTTGTCGCGGGGTTTGCAGCCAGCCCCTGGTTGCCGTGCAGCAGTGACTGAGCCGCCGTCCCTGCAGGTCCTCCAGCCGGCCGGAGGTGGCGAGTGTGGAGCCCCTGGGCCAGGACGAGTGTTCGCAGCGGGCGCTGGTGCAGGCACGGTCCTCGCAGCCCACCCGGCTCACCAGCATCATCTTCGCCGAGGATACAGGTGAGTCCTGGCGGCTGTAACTGCACCACCTGCTGCTGGGCGTCCTGGTGCCTCCAGGAACGGCACAAACGAGAAGCTTCCCTTCATGTGCACAGTCATTTTAGACTTTCTGTGGGTGTAGGTTTTAACTTCTGTTTGTTAAGGGCCTCAGATAACTGTTAATGGTATTAATGTTACATCCAGGAGAAGAGTAATTTGTAAAAAAAATAAAATAGAGGGGGTGACTGAAATATGCAATATACTGAAAATTGGTAATGCAAACTAAGACGTTTTGCATTTCAAAAGCTGGACATTGCCTTTTATGTGTGACAGTGTCTGTCAAAAATGTACCTGGTTAATTTTTCTAGGGACAGACAGAACCAGACAGTCAATTAGTGCCTCGCAGTCATGCAGTGAAGGAGTTTATGGGGGTTGATGGTCTGTGGGTAAAAGTCATTAAGCTCTCTGGGCCATGAACCAGGTCTGAGCGTTGCACTGTACAAACCCTGCCTGTGTCCTGGGAGACACCACCTGTAAGTGGTGGTGGAGATGGAAATCAGAGCTTCTGAAGATTTCAGGGAACTGCTGTTCTTGCTTTCTTAGCCCCCACTGCACTTGAGCACCATTTCGTCCTCGAGGCCAGGACCCAGTTTCAGTTCCTTGAGTGTCGGGGTTGGTGTCCCTGCCTGGCTGGGAGGTGCCTTTTGCCTCGGTGGTGCCCTCAGGGAGCACGTGCAGTGCTGGGATCTCAGGGGCTCTCTGCCGTCTCTTGCAGGGACTGGGCAAGTGCTTCGCTGTGATGCCATAGTTGATCTCATTCATGGCATCCAAATTGTGTCCACAACGAGGGAGCTCTACCTTGAGGATTCCCCCCTGCAGCTCAAAATTCTGGCTTTGGATTCGGAAGGTAAGAGATGTGGTGGTGGGAGATTAAATCTCTGTTGAAAGGTGTAATTGTCTGATGTGTGCACTGGTTGTATTTGTGACACAGCTGATTGACTGAAGCCAAGTGGAGTAATTTAAAGGGAGTTCTCTGCAAAATACACTGGGAAGTGGTCTGTTCTTTTTTCTTTTTTTCTTTTGAGCTGCAGTAGTCTAAAGAATTTTGCAAGAGGACATTTTATCTGAGCCCCATCAGGCATCAAACAGCAGGTTCAGAGGTGATGTTGAAGATCAACCACCTATTGCTTAATTACTATCCCTTAATTACTACAAAAACTCACTTTTGGGAAGTACCATTTAGACTAGTAATAGTCAGTGCCTTTGGACTGAAGGCATAATTATTTAATAGGAGTAGAATTTTCTTGCTTTTCATACTATCTTCAGAAGAAGAACCATGACCTGGTACAAATTTCATGCTCAGCTTTCAACAATGAATTTTTATGCACACATGACACACAAAGTAAGTGATTTTTAGGACAACTGCTGGGCTGAAAGCAGAAGGTTGAATTGTTTGTGTTGGGTACTTACTGAGCCCATCCTACACTGTTCATAACCCAGGAATGGCAGTTGAAGTGTGGTGATTTGGTAATACTGAAAGGTAAATCTGTGTTTTAGCCTGTGTGTAGCAGCGGGTTCTTGGCTGGGTGTTTGTGCAGACTCTCAGGGGTGCTCCATGGGAGGTTTGCCTTGGAAGCTGCTCAGGGCAGAGTCTGAAGAGCAGCAGTGGCTCAGAACCCACGGGAGTGTTTCGTCTGCATGGCTGAAACAAGGTGTGGGTTACAAGGACTAAACTTCCCAATGTAAGTTTAGGGGCTCACAAAATCAGTTCCTTTTGACCCAAGTAACCTGGGGATCTGTCCTTGGGAGACCTTTGAAAATACTGGATTCTCAGTGGACTTTCTGGGCACACTTTAAAATAAAAACATCCAAGAGCAGCAGCGAGTTTACTGAAGAATATAATTATTCAGGAAAAGAGACTCTAGAATAAGGCACTTCTGAATGCTTTTTAAAAAATATTTAGAAGGTTAAAAAATCAATATAAAATAATTCTCCAGCTCAAAGAATATTGGCAGCAAATGTACTTAGGTTTGCTGAAAACTTGCACAAAGAACAGGTGTCAGGGCTGTTAGTGCAGCCTGTGTGAGAGGGAGGGAGAGGATGCTGTGTGTGAGCTGTTTGGGTATCCATGGTGCAGGGACATGGCCTTTTCCCCACGATGTAAAGTCCTTAATTAGACCCTGGGGATGTGCCAAGGAGGATTTGTTTGGGGCTGATGGCAGTTATTACATCTTAATCTGGTGTGGGTCAGACCACTCATTAATGTTGATGGTTCTGCTCCTGTGAATATCAATATATGTTCAGGAATAGGTTTTTTCCTTATTTTCTTCCATATGTATAGGTATATTTAGATATATATATATTCCAGTAATTTTTTAAAATAAATATATTCTAATTATTTTTTCTTAAGGTGTATTTTTTTCTCAGTTAGATTAATGCAAATTGCTTTTTGTGCATGTTTTTAATAAGCCACTCCAAAGACAAACTCAGTCCTCAAATGCTACTTTTCAAAGATTGTTAATGCAAGAGAGGAAGATGATCATGGAGAACTTTGTCCAAATTAAGTGTAGAATGTAGAGGGGGGAAAAGTCATGTTGTTTTCTTTTATGTGCTGAAGTTTTGCTCAAGTTATTTTATTATGACTTAACTAGAGGTGAGTTAAACGAGAAAGAATTAAAAATGTGTGTTTGTATTTGTTTGGCTAAAACATGCATCATTAAAGTTAAGACTTGAATGCATGTTAAATAATTGAGTTTCAATCAGTTTTATTTCTCTTGCCTTGTGTGCTTGGAGTTTGTGTCTAAATTCCTGGCTATTTGGGATTTGGAACTCTTTGCAGGAAGTTGTGTAGAAATGGGAGAAATAACATAGGCTGTGCATTGTGTTGACTGGTGGCTTAAAAATGGCATCACTTCTAAGCATAAGAATTAAGTGATAGATTTGCATTGGTTCTTTCTTTAGTAATATAAATTTGAATGTCAAAGGGAGTCACACAAATGAAAATATATTTTAAAATATGGTTAATACTGGGATTTGTGTTCCATATTTATTTGTGCCAGTGGACACTGCAGTTCACAGCAAGATTCATCTTGAAGATTGAAAGATCCTTCAGATTAGCAGCTCCTTATGCTTGAATGTGATTGTGTTAAACCTTTGTTTTCAGCCTGTTTATTCCCTTCTGTTCCTCCTTAACATTTACAGTTTCTCATGTTCTAGTAGCTCACATTTTATGGAAAGAAGGTGCTCAGTCTGAGCTCTTGGAGTAAAGACTGACTGTTGTGGATAAGTCGTGGTTGTGCTCATAACCAAAAGGACATTTGCAGTTCATTGGTGCTGTGAAATCAACTTACCCAAATGGTGTCTCAGGTCTGCATGTTTCAAAATGAAAGGCTATTTAGCAGGATTTTTTATATATCTTGCTAACATCCGAGGAACAATAAGGCCTTTGTGGCCCAAGGAGAAAGGTGGTTTGTGCCTTAGGGGCTGGCAGGTGGAGGGGAGGTGGGCACACCTGCACTTACCTCTCTGTGGGCTTTGTGGAAAGGGTCAAGTGGAATGTGGTGTTGCAAAAGGTGAAAAGACACAACTGGATTGTGATTTTTAACTAAATACCAGTGGCTCTTCTTGTAGGGGTAAGATTGAGAAATTTCCTAGGGGAATAAGTCATGGTGTATGTCCCAGGAAGCCTCTGTGCTTGCTCTGTGGTTTTGTGTTAATGGCAGTGTTTGATTTCCAGGGAACACGTTCAGCACGTTGGCAGGGCTGGTGTTTGACTGGACCATAGTGAAGGACCCCGAGGCTGGAGGGTTCTCAGACTCCCACAGTGCCTTACGGTAAGGACATGCCACTGTCCTCTGAACTTCAGCTCTCTTGGTTTGGGGTGTATAAACATTTCCCCACATCCAGGCAGTTTACTGAACTGAGGCCTAAAATAAGAGTGCTTCAGAGTCAGTTGTTTCAGGTTGTTTTTTTTAGCAGTGCCAAATCCCTCCCTGTGTAATTTAACTGATAGTGTTCATGAGCAGCTCTGGTAGCTCTAATGGAACAGTTAGAAATAAATAGATGCAGTTGTTGATCTTGCTGAAACATCTTGTGCAAAAGGAAGAGTTAGCAGTAAGACTTATCTCAGGATTTCAGCAATTTATTTTTTTTTTTTTAAGGAAAAGAGAGGTTCTGTTTCAGAAAGGACCTCTCCGAACTTGAAGAGTTACAGGTGTCAGTCAACACTTAGTCCTGGTGTTGAAGTAGTTCTGAAAGTAGCTAAACTTTAAATTGGCATGGAGCAAATGCCTGCCTGTGAGCCAGATACAGCTCCCAGGGCCAGGTGGAATAATTGAATGAAAGGTGTTCAGTGAAGGTGTCAGTGGATTGTCTTTCAGACACAGCAGTGAGTACAAAGCACTTGCTTGATAAATAAGCCCTGGTGCTTGGTTCATCATCTGTACTGACCCACAGACCAAGTTCACTGGAGTTTAAAGTGCTGTGTTTTGGGGGAACTTCTGTCCAAAGATCTTGGAAGTGCTTTACAGCTCACTAGTGTGAGTGTTTTTCAGCATTTCTGTTTAATATGGAAATATTACCTCCATTTAATGGAGGTGGAGTTCGTGCCCCAAAGTCAGAAAACTCACCTGTGGCAGGGATAGGAATAGAATCCAGACTCTATGATTACTTTTTTTAAAGTATATTTTCCTTCCTACATTTGACACCAGACCATCTGTGGTGTCTGTTTTGGTGATGGGGTTTTTCAATTATTATTTTATTAAGCATATTGACTATTTAGTTTTACAGTGATGACTTCATTGTTCTGTTCTTCAGTGGTTTCAAAGAGAAATGTGAGTGTCCCCCTTTATTAAGCCAATCAGGATTGAAGGCTGCTTAGCAGTGCCTCAGTGGGATATTTCCAGTTTGGACTCCAGGAGTTCCATCTTTGCACTGTCACCAACTGCTGTCAGCACACCAGGATGTGTTACTTAGCAGCAATATGTTAATATTCATCATATTTTATGTCCTAGTGAATCTTGACTTTGCTCAACATGAATGCTGGTAGAAAAATGTGTCCCTGATCCATGTGAATTTACCAGACTGTAAACACATGAGACACGGGTTTTTCTCACCAAACAGTTCACAGACACTTGTTGAGTACAGGTCGAGTCAAAACTTCTTTTGGAATAGACTCACACTCATGCACCAGAGGCTTCAGTGTCTTCAGAAAAGAGCAAAATGTAGGTAAATTGAGGGAAATAGAGTAATGTAGGAAATCCTTTACAGAAACTGGCTTTGTGTTCATATAATGATTGTGTGAGCAGCATGTGGGGAAACCAGTTCTGAGAGCGAGCAGAGTGGTTGAGAGTGAACTTCCACCCTCAAACCTGTGTTCCAAACACACTGGAATTGGGGTGGGGGTAGCAAACAAGACTCTTTGCTTGTGGGTAAACACAGAGTCCAGTTTTGCAGCCTTGGAGAAACAAACCCAGAGCTTTACCTGGGGAAAGGCTACTAAGCCCATGATATTCCTGAAGCTGTAGATGTGAGAGAGCCAGAGGGAATGGTTCCCACTGGGGATCCAAGTCCTGTCCATAGAAGCTTTTAGTTTCACTGAAGTATTTGATAGAGATGTGGTTTAACCAAACTAATATTGATCTATGCTCTACTCTTAGCATAGCTATGATAACATAGCAATGTTCTGTTGCAAAATAAATGATAAACTGTCACAAATATGTTAAAATCTGTGTCTGTTCTCCATATGACTTTACTGCCTTTGGTGTGAAGGTCACATAAAGCCAAGTACATGATGTGCACACAGGAGCTGGCAACCTGGAAAACATGGTGCTCTTTCCTTGCTGTCCTGTCATTTACCTGTTCATAGCAAATCCCTTCCCTCCCTGTTGTCACATCTCGTTGAAATTTCTAACAGTTACTGCAAGTATTCTACTGGTAGACCATTTCCATAGTCATGGATTAAATGCATCCTGCTTTCTCCGTGGGGGTCAAAGTTATGTTCTGGGTTTGTTAAGCTCTTACTTCTATAAATATAACCTTTGAGTTTCTCATATCAGTTGTTCCACAATAACCTATAGTTTCTGCAGTCTACACCTACTGTACCATCTGGAGGGGTCATTGTAGACAACATGTGCAGTCTTCTGATAGCTCTTGAAAGCCCACAAGCAGCTTCAGACAGACTTTTATCAGTCACAGAAATGAGCTGCAGATATCTCAAGAATGAGGAAAATTTGGATATCTGGTCCCAGGCAGACATCTTAAATTTGCTTAAAAATGGAAGTAGCTGGGAATAGATGCTGGGTTCTCTGTGGGTTTACAAAGATCATTTAACAATTCTCTGCTCACTTTTCGGTTCACTTTTCAGTATCCTCAAATTCCTAGAATCCACTTACATCCCACCTTCCTATATATTAGAGATGGAAAAAGTTGCCAAGCAAGGAGATACCATTCTGGTGTCTGGAATGAAAACAGGGAGTTCTAAATTAAAAGCAAGACTGCAGGAAAGTGTCTATAAGGTAAGAAGCTTGTGTTCATCCTGAATTTTTTATTATTTAATCTTACAGTCCAGTGTTGCAGTAGCTCTCTGAGTTTGCCCTGCAATGTTTGTGGATCTCCATTGTGGATCTCAGTGCTGCATCTCTGCCACAGTGGATTGACTCTGTAGCCCACATCACCCAGAAAGGGCTGGAGTTTGGTGCGTGTGCCAGAAATCATTTCTAAACATCTGACAGAAGGCCCTGTGGCAGAGAAACACACTCCAAATGCCTCTGCACAATTTTATTTTTCCTGATATTCATACTATATGTGTAACTGGAATCACGGCATTTGGCCCTTTACACTTTTAAAAAAGACTCAACTAGAACGCTTCTGTTCTTTTTCTCAGTAAATAAATGACTAGAACAAGGATTGCTCTGTTGAATATACCTTTATTTCCATCCTGTGAACACTTTCTGATCCCCAGTTCTGCCTCCTGAGGTTCTGGTTTCCAGGGAAGGGCATGTCAGTGCCACCAGGGTGTTCAGTGCAGTGCTGGCTGCTCTTCCCAGCAGCTCTGGAGACCCGGGATGGTTCTTTCTGTCCAGCTTCTGGTGACGAGATTTTCATTTAGCTCTGCAGACAGAGTTGGTTTTACCTGTAACAGAATTTACAAACACCTGAGAGAGTTTTTGTGGCTTCCAGAAGTACTTGGCATCGTGCTACTGTCAGCTTAACACTGCTCCTTAAAAATCCTTCTCTGGAACTTCATCTCGTGTCTGCAGGTCTGGTTTGACAGATTTCTGCTACCACAGGTTGTACTTCATGTTTCTGCTGAAAGTAGAATTGCCTTGGCTTATCTGACCCATACCTGTAGAAGGTGTTCCACAAAAATATTATCTACATGTATGTGACACTAGTCAGGGGACACAAATTGTAGTGCCTGTTAAGAATTGTGGTTTTGTTACAGCTCTACCTAATTGTGCTGAAAACATGTGCTTGCTCTACATGATATCACTCTGACTTTTGGGGGTTTGAATGCTTGTAGCTTGCTTAGTTTTCTGGTTTAATATTTATATTTCTCAATTATTTTTGAGCTGATACTGTGAGTGAAAGTGAAATAATATTGTTGTGTTTGTAATTTTTTTCTCTTTCTGGTTTAGTAGTTCCTTTAAATCTCCCCCTGCTGCCAGACTGCACATTTTCAGTGAACATCCCTCAAACAGCTGTAATAGAATTTATACAATTATCTGTTGTATTCCTAATTTAATAGACCAGTGAGTTGGATGTGGATTCCTCGGTGCAGTTCTAATGGATGTGCTGCCTGGAGGTACCATGTTTTACAGTGGGGAAGATGAATTTCTGGCTGAGTGATCACTGAGCATCTGTCTCAAGTTTTTCTGTATTCTCTGGAAAACAGAACCAAAATGATCTTCACAGAGACTCGATTTTTTTCCTTATCCTTCACAGTGTGCACAGAGCAGGTTTCTGTGCCATTCACTGTCCCTTGCATTACCCTGTTGTGACAAAATTGGAGGTGAAAATAAAAAGCCAGTTGCAGCAAGTGATATTTTTCACTTCTAGATTCTAAGTTCCTGCTGCATGGTCTGCTTCAAATGAGCTGCTCTAAATGTGCTTACTTTTTGTTTTTTTCTTTTCCCTCCATCGATAGGATGTACATCCTGCAGAAGTCAGATTGCTTATTTTGGAAAACATCCTTTTAAATCCAGTATATGACATTTATCTGCTGGTAGGAACATCAATTCAGTACAGAGTTCAGAAAATGAGGCAAGGGAAGATCACAGGTCGGTTCCGTTCTCTCTTATTTTTATTTTTTAATGCTTTGTGTGAATTATTAAGCGCTGAGAAATTTTTAATTGTATTTAAACTACTTTGTTAATATTTAATACTGTTTTCCTAAGGCACAAAATGATACAGCTGTTTAGTTCTTTCTGTCAAAAAAATTGGGACTATAAAGAATATACTCTTGCAGATTTATGGAGGATGTGAAGGTGAGGGTAACTCAGAATAGGAGCCAACAGTGGCATTTTAGATGTACTCATTTATTTCACAGTCACTGAGAATCTGAATGACTTTCTTAGTTAAATCAAATTCAGATTAGTAACTTTTCTAAGAGCAAATAGATTTGCTCCACAAAGCAGAGCCTCTATAAGGGTGGGTTGGTTGGCTTTATGCCCATTTAAAAGTGTAATGCCTTAACTTATTTCTTTTTTTTTTCCTTTTTTCTCTTTCTTTTTTCCCCCATTTTTTTTTCCTTCTTTCTTGTGAAGCTGGAAATTACTTGGATGTTAGGTCTAAATAGTGAGCTGACATTAGATGGAAATTGCAGCTTCAAAGACATTGAGGTCTGGCAGGAAGCTCATCTTGTTGTGTATGTGTTGATACAATGACAGAAATGCTGTTTCTACAGGACATGAAAAATGCGGATTTAATGTGTACACTCAGCATCAATAGAAAATAATCAGCAATAATTAGCAGCAGCCAGGCACTGACACACTTGCTTTTCTTGTTTTCCATGCAGAAATAGCAATGCCATCAGAGCAGTATGAGCTGCAGCTCCAGAACCACATCCTGGATCCCGAGGGAGATCTGGCCCGGCCCGTTGCCAGCTTGGACCGGGCAACATCCACTGTCACTGCATTGCAGCAGGGCCACACCAACCTGCTCCTGGTGCACAAGAGTATCCTTCCTTCGGGATGCCTTGCCCACAGCATCCTGGCAGGGGACAAACTTTCCACCCTTTGCAACACAAAAACATTATCCCCATTTGCACCAGGAGCCCTGAAAATCAGGAGCGCTGGTGGAGCCATGGAAAACAGCTCTGCTGGGAATTCAGTCTCAGCAGAGCTGTCAGATGCCTTGGATACTCTAAGAAATTGGGTTGGCAAAACATCAGTTAAGTCAGGTCTGTTCCCCTCAGTCACTGTGGAAATGTGATGGGGCTTTATTCCATTTTTGTATTTCAAGCACGGTGTTCTCTAGTGAAATCTCTCCAGAATGCTCAGTGCCATGCAGGGAAGTGGGGATAACATTTATTCCCAATTTAAAATTAGCTCCAAGTGGCCAAAGAGGCACAAGGAGCCCCAGGAATAAACTGATCTTGACTTTTGACTAAACTTTTGTGTTCCTTTACTAAGACTCCAGGTATCCACATGCAGGGGGTGTCCAGGCTGCCCAACAGCACTATCTATGTGGTAAATCCTGGGTATTTAGGTTGGTATTGATTTTCTTGATTGTTTAATATAATTTCTTGCCTTGCTTTTGTGGTTTTCATGGTGTATATATGCTCTTCCGTTCCTCGTGTTACTTTTCATAGAAAAGCAATTTTATTCATAAAAGTAGCTGAATGTGAAATAGGTTTAGTACTAAATACGTATTTTCTTTTATCTCTGTATTCAGCAGCTTTAAATAATGAATGTTCATCTGCAGAGTGTGGGCACCAGAAGCCAAATGCTTTTATCCATTAGGGAAAGAGGCTGTTGGTGTGTGCTGTTCAACCTCTCCTGTTTTGTAGGATTTACAGTTCATCCAGGTGACAGATGGGTCCTGGAAACGGGCAGGCTGTATGAAATTACAATCGATGTGTATGATAAATCAAGCAATAAGGTGTATTTGTCTGATGTAAGTTGAAATGTTTATGTATTCTCAGTGTCTGTCTCCTGAATCCTGACTTGCTTTGAAATTAGTTGAGTGGTTTCCTATTTCCACTGAGGTAGGACAGTGCAAAGAGTGTTGTTTCTTGCCTTTTCCTTTTTTCCCTTTGTTTTGTTGCTGCTGCCTTTTTAAAATAAAGCACTCTGGGTGATTCATGTGAAACCATTGGAGTCCTAAGTGCTGTAGAGAGAACTGGGAAAAACTGGACAATGAATTTCAGGTTTGGATGTCCAACCACCCTCACAGGGAAGAATTTCTTCCTAAATTTCACATACTAGGTACCAAATCTCTACATAGTTCTTAAAAAAACACACAAAGAAAACAAAATTTAAATGGTTCATTTGCAAGAAGAAAAAAGTAATAAAATTTGATATTTTTAAATTTTAAAATATTTTATATAAATTAATAAATAAATTATATAAAATTATATATTTAATATAATATTTATATATTATATATTACATATTTAATATCATTTATTATATAACATTTAAATAAATATGAAATAAAATTCATCAATAAAACATCAAAATAATAACATATTATATATAACAAAATATATATATAATGTATATGAAATATATAATATATATCATTATATATTATTAAATTTAAATATATATATTTTATATATATTTTATATGCTATATAATATATAATATATAATAATAACATATATACTATATATTTATATAGTATATATAATGTATGTTCTTATATCATGTATTGTATAAAATTTATGTAAATATGAAATAAAATTCATCAATAAAACATCAAAATAATAACAAAATCTAATAAAATTTAGAAATATTGATAAATTATTAAATATTTGATAAAATTAAGTTATTGCTTTTCAGAATATGGAAGATATGGGAATGATATTTTATTTGCACATAATTACTTCTTGAACTACAGATCTGGGTTTCGGCTTGAGCTCAGTGTGCTGTTGAGGCAGTATATTTGTTCTTTTTTGTTTAAGAATGGCAAAATTAAGAAATTATTGTAATATATAAATTATTGGTAGAAATATTGGTACATTTCATGTTAAATTCCATGTTGCTGGTAATATAAAAAGGGAAACTTTCTGTGGAGTGAATGCTGTGTCTAAAAGGTAAAACCTTACTGAGAGACTGAAACTTCCATAGGGAAAAATTCCAATCTGTTTCAGCAAGATGTGTTTGAACTGTGTTGTTCAGCAATAGTTTTCTCATTGATTTGTTATTGATTTGCTCTGTGTTTATGGCTGTCTGTCCAGTTTTAATGTCATTTACCCGTGGCCATCTCTGTTTAATGTTCTGGTTTTAGAACATCAGAATTGATGCTGAGCTGTCCAAGGAGTACTTTGAGGTGCTGCAGTCGTCTCTGAATGGCTCATATCATTATGTGAAGGCAATCAAGGAGGGGCAGAGCAGCATTGATGCTGCCCTGACTGCAGTAGTCGATCAGGTACGTCCTCAGCAAAGCTCTCCTGCTTCCCTGCCGGGCCAAAAATTCATTCAGCTGGGCAGGAGGGAGCTCACAGTGAAAGAAAACCCAAGAACTGCATAGTCTGAGCTGCTTTGTTTGAACAGTTTGAGAACCAAATTGTAAAATCTGTGCTTGAGGAAAACTCAATTGAGTCAGCAGAGGATTTGTGTAGATAAGGAGTGGGATTTTGGTCCCAGGCGTGTGCCAAACGCCTGCTCAGGCCTTGGTGCACAGCACTGACCCCTTCTCTCGTGGCAGGTCCTCATGCAGGCACATCCCATTCCTTTGGGCTGGGGCAAAGACCTCTCAGGCTGAGGGCTTGTACAGTTTGTTGTGGTAGATCACCAGTGTCAGACCCTGGCCTTGCTCTGCACTCACTCACACTGGGGGAGTTTGCTATTATTTGGTAAGTGATGTTAAATACTGGAATGAAAATCTGCCAAATGTATCAGCCTGCACATTTCTTCCAATTAATATTGATTAACTTTCTGCTGAATGTGTGGCTAACTAGGGCACGTGGCGTGCAAGTGACTTGTTTTGCTTGAAACTTCAGCACTTCAACCCATTTGCTGTGAAATCATTTCAGTGGTTCCTGGAGTAGGATTTGTATGTGAGAAGCCAAGTCATTCTCTGTGTCAGAGAGGTGCTCTTGAGTGGAATGGGATCCAGTGGGAGCTGCCAAAGTTTTCCTTCAGAGCTGCAGTAAGAGTTTGTTGTGCCAGAGGTGGTGGCATTGCAGTGACAGCAGAGCTGTGAAGGCCAGTGACTGGGGGGTGAGCAGTGGGTCTTTTGGGCTGAACTTTGTGCTCAGAGTGGAACAAGCAAGGAGTAAAGACAAGTGTTGAGTCTCCAAATTGGTTCCCCAGACACAGTCTCAAAATAGTAGTGAAAGTGTGTCCCTCTTCTTGCTGTTTGCCTTTTAAATTAACGAGGGCACCTGTTTCTCATAGCAATAATCCTCATTGGATCCAGTAGCACACCTTGCTGCCAGGAGCTGACTGTTTGCTCACACGGGACACAGTTCATGAGTGACCCTCAGTAGTGTTCCTTTCTCTCCTGAGATGTTTCCAACAACTTGTCTGTGCCTGAGGACTCACCATGGAGTGTAGGAAGCCCTGTGGTGCCGTCTGTAACGCTGTGCTCTTGCCTTTGGCAGGATGGAGGGGTTCACACGTTACCCGTTCCCGTGCGGAACCAGCAGGACGTGGAAATCTATGTTCCCATAGTTCTGTCACCCAGTATCCTGACATTCCCTTGGCAGCCAAAAGCAGGAGTCTACCAGTACACCATCCAGGTATGCCAGAGAACTATCCAACTGCAGGGAGTACTGCTCAGGCAGGCACAGTGAGGCCTGAAACCACTTACAGAGTGGACTTTGGATATTCCAGGCACAGGGATATCCAAAAATGTATTTGGAATTTAATGGGATGTTAGGTACAGGAATGAATGTGTAGTTTAAAGAAAGCACCAAGAAACCAACAAATATAAAACCCCCACTGACTTTCACCTCTTGTCTTTCCTTCCCTTTCTCTCTCCCCTCATGTATGCACTGCACAAATGTGCATGGAGTGGTTTGGAATTCCAGGAAACATCCTGGGTACAAAGCTTCACAGCAATAATTAGAGGCTGTCATTTGCTGGAAAGGGTTGGAAGTATGAATTGGAGTGGGAAGTGACTGCAAAAAGGGCATGACAAGATGAATTTGCAGCACTCTGTCAACCTTGGGCATCAGTATCCTTCACTCACCACACCCCTCATACTCCTAATAAAAAGTTCTAGGGAGGCAAAGGCCTCAGTTGCATTTGCAGAAGGGACTTTTCCCAATGTTTCTTATGTGTGTGTCTTTGCTCCCAAGCTGTCAGCTGTTCCATATGCTTCATGAACCAAATGGCTTGTCTCCCAGTATCCTGTGTCTCCAGTCTAACTCAGGGAAAGAACATTGTGCTTTCCCAACCAGACTCTTATCCCAGGTCAGTGATGCCCAAACCCTGCACTCAGGTGTTTGATGCACAGTTCCTGCCTCTCCCTGGTAGCAAGAAGTGGTGCTGACTCTTGGGTCTGTCCTTGAATAAACAGTATCCAGAAAGAGGCAGTGACACACGTCATTTTTTCTGTTTTATGTCGGGCTCTTCTCCCAGGTGACAAGTGACAGGACGAGAGGAAATGGCCTCAAGTTGTGCCTGGAGAGGCTTAGATTGGATATGAGGGAAAACTTCTTCATGGAAAGGGTTGTCAGGCATTGGCACAGGCTGCCCAGACAGTGGTGGAGTCACTGGAAGTGTTCAAAACATGTTTGCATGTGGCAGTTGAGGACACAATTTAATGGTGAACATGGTGGTGCTGGGTTGATGGTTGGACTTGATGATCTTAAAGGTCTTTTTCCAACCTTAATGATTCTGTGATTCTGTGAAGAGAGTCAATCTCAGAGGCATAAAGCTGCATTCCCCAGTTAAATCCCAAGGTAACTCCACTGAGTTTAGTGCTACCTCTGTACTTGCTGTTCCCAACCACGCCAGCAGAGTGTGGTAAAAATTCTTAGTACAAATATGCATTTTCAGTACTTCATCATAATTCTGGTGGAGTTTTCCCAGTAAGGGAAAGTAAATGTTTTTTTGTTTCCCACTTCATTCACAGTTCTATTCTTATCTCACTTTACCTTGCATATGTAATGAAGCATCTCACCAGAGAACATTCCTTCCTGGCACTGTAGTAATTGTGTCAGTATTCTTACTTTACTGTGGGTTTTTTCATTAAAAACATGGAAACCTTTTTCTTCCAACATTTCAGTTAGTTGGTACTTGTAGGAACTGAGCCCATTTGTCCAGTGTGGCCATTCCACAATAGCAGTGGTTGTTGACAGGAGTACACACACACAGCTCCACTGTTGTTCCTGCCTGTAGATCAGTGTTTGCCTCCTACTCCAGAGTTTGTCAGACTGTTTTAAATTGGTGAGTTGAATTTTTCTGAAAACAAGTTGAAAGGGAGTTTTTGGATCTAGCCAAATTCTGTTTATAGCTGAAGTAACTCCCTCCAGATGGTATCAGAACGACTGGAAGGTTTTGTTTTGTCTGCTCTCTGGTTTGTTGTGGTTGCTTTGTTCATATCTGCGCTGCTGAGGTGGGTTCTGCTGCCTTCCTTCAGTCCATGCCTGGGAGCAGCTCAGTGCCAGCTCTGGGGAGTTCAGAGGGGGTTGCTGTGTGCTGGGGAGGCATCACTGTCCAGGGAGCAGCTCAGGCTGTGGGGAGTTATTGGACTGTAATAAGAGCTGGTTTATCCTTTCTCTCCTCAATGCTAGAGAGAAAAAATGTAGTGCTGTGCCAGAATGTTTGTTTGGCAAGGAGATGAGACTTCATACAATTAGTAAGAATTGAGTGTTTCTGGTTTATGTTTTCTGCTCATCTCTCTGTTTTAATTAAAAATACTTTTACAAAATGTGCAGAACTCCTGCAAGCTTTCAGCCTTTCTCACCACATCTGTGCATCTCCTTCTGTCACACACATTACCTGTTTATCCATTTATCTGTGTCCAGTGCTCCTTCTGTAATCAGGGAAGGAAGAAGGGAAATGAGACTCCTTTTCATTTGCCTTTTATTCTCTTTTCCTGGTAAAAGTTATTAGCCAAGTGCCTGCATAATTTAGAGTTGCTTATTTTCCACACTGTCCTTTTTTATCACCTTGTTTGTTTTTACTTTAATTATGAATCATGTTAAAGGAAATGCAGAGGAAGTTAAAGAAATTAAAACAATATACATTAAAAAATTGCTCCAGTGTTCACCCTTGTTCTACTCTGATGGAACTTTGACATTTATTTTGGAGTGTCAAAGTCATCTCTTTTTTTAATTTGCTTTGAACATTTTCTCATTATACCTTCCTGCACAGTATTTGTCTCAATAAGCATTTCCTATAGCTCGTAATACTGATGTTTACAATCTACATGTTTTACAGCATTTAATGATTGTGGTTCCCCAGTAACTGGGATTGCACGGCCTGGAGGACAATACTCTGTGCTGGGAAGTGCCTATGGCCCTTCCCTCTGTACAGGAGCACCCTGCAGCAGATCCTGCCCTGGCCTGGCTGCCAGGGGCTCCTGCAGTGGGGAATCCTTTGTGTCCCTTGATGTGACCATTATATCAAGTAGCTGGTTCTCACCCTTCTGTAGAAGAATTTCACTCCCTCATGGAATGACTGACCTGTTGCTGGAGCAGCACTTTATTGAATGGCTGCAGGTAGATCTGCTGATATTCAGCATAAAAATAAAGAAGTATTGCCAAGAAAACAGTGACCTTTTTTCCTCCCTTTTTTCTTTTTTCCCCTGTTGCCTCATTCCCTCCCTGCCTCCCACCTCCTTTTCTCTTCCTTTTAGATCCCTTCACAGATCCCACTGGAAGAAGCTGGTAGGTGCAGGGTGTCAGCTTAGCAGCTCTGAGGCCTCAAATGAGAGCAGAGAAGCAGTGGGAGTTTTGGGGAGTAGGATTATCCCTCTGGTGTGCTGGTCTGTGCTGTGCTGTGCTGGCTGTGAGCACAGCTGGGAGTTGGGAGACTCCCACCAGGCTTGAGCAGCTGCAGGAGGGATGGTTGGGTTGGCAGCACTGGTGTGTGCATGAAGAAAGCTGAAATTCAAGTGAGTGAAGGGTAGTAATCTTCTCATCTCTCTCTTGTTTCACTTCGCTTATTTGGAAGTTCTGAGGTGTTATTTTATTTGTATTTCCCCATTCTCAGTGTGTTCCTGGTTTTCATGAAAGACATTCACAGGTGTGACAGCAAAGAAATGTGAGAATCATATACTTGATAAAATCTTTGCAAGATTTTCTCTCTCTATTCCAGGCTCGAGGTGGAAGTGGAAATTTCAGCTGGTCTTGTTCTAACCAGGCTGTTGCAACAGTGACAGTCAAAGGAGTAATGACGACTGGCAGTGATACTGGGATCAGTGTTATTCAGGCAGTTGATGTCCAGAATCCCTTGCATTATGGAGAAATGAAGGTAAGGCTTCCTTTTTTCCCTGATCACTCTTGAATATGGGTTTTGGAAACAGCAAAGCAACTGAGAATGCCACAGGCATTCCCCTCCCGAAAGGTTCCCAGGACATTTCCCTGCCTGCCCTGTGGAAACTAAGGGAAACTAAGTGATGAGTTCAGTTTGTGCTCTGGGGGTCCACTGCTTGAACTTCACTCCCATTTTTGCCCCTTCCTGACTTCCTTGTTGGAAGTTTTGAGGGCAAGGAGGAAATGGTAATTTACTCCTGGTCTGGCCATCTAAGCAGACAAGACAAACAAAAATGCATTCTGCAGGGTGAGAAGTGGGTGTTTTCCCCTGATATAAAAGGATGGCAGATACCAGGATGTGCAAGGAAATTCCCATCTGGAGAAGTGCCCGAAGTGAGTACAGTGCCACAGAATGAATCCTGAGACCAAGGCTGGCCAAGAAAAAACAGTATTTTAGGAAAATTAGGTGAAAATGGCAGTGGAAGACGTAGCTCCCAAGAGGGATTTTGTGGTCTTTCTGCAAATCACCCCCTGTTCTTAGGATTTGGTCATGGTGATCAGGGTGTGTGAGGAGTGAAGAAAATCCAAGAACAGCACATGGAATGGGTGTGCAAAGGAAGGTGAAGAAGCTGCTCTGGTTAACACTGCAAATCCACAGTCTAAAATATTTTTCTGCAGAGTGTTGCTGATTTGGAGATATCTTCTTCTATCCTTTGGACACAAATAAATTTCCTTAATGAAATTCTTGGCAGGCTTTTAAGAGCAGCTGGATCTGTAACATGATAGAATACAAACTACAAGTACTACTGTGGTGCATATTTGCTGCTGGGAAGCAGCACTACTCTGCTGCCTTCACAAATGGAGGATTTTAATCTCTGCTTGAACTCTGTGCCTTTTGCAAAGAGCTAAACATGGGAATGGAAATGTGACAGTGTTCAACACAGAAGTGTTGAAAAATGTGTTTGGTCGAGTCTGTCCCATAATGAAGAGGGAACTATGGAAACAGATATTTTTCCTACATTTCCCCCCCTTCTTTTCTTTTTTTCAGTGTTTTTAGTTTATGTGTTTTGGGAAAGATATTTCTAACTAAATTTCATTTGGAGCAGCTTCATCTACTATTGCTGGGTTTTTGAGGGGCAAGTTAGCTTGGGGTTTTGCTCAGAGTATTTATGTCAATTCTGCAAAATGAGTTTGAGAGGTACTAAACTTCATCCTTAAAATAATGACTGAAATTCTTAAAATAGTGGCATGAATTAAAATCTGTTCAGAATTTAGTTTACAGATTTGCTCTGAAATAATTCACTGAACAACCCAGGGTGCTGCTTTTTAGCAGTGCAGCAGTTACAGCAAGAGAGAGAGGAATGAAGACTTTTCAGCTAAAACTTGTTATCCTCAAGCATAAGTCAAAGCCTGAGGACAGAAAAAATCCTTGTGTCCATGTGAGCTTTCAGAGCAGTGTATTGCACAATCTGAATAGGTTATTTTTGAATTCCTTTGTTCTTGTGTTAGGAGCTGCTTTCTTCACAGAGTAACTGCAGAGTTCTGTTTACTGACCTGGGTGAGCAAGTTTAGTAGTAGTACTTTTAGGAGTAGTCAATCCACACAGATTACAGCTTTAACTCTCTACCATATGGTTTGGTGTCCTGAAGCCATTTGCAGAAGATTAGGTAGTTAAGATGTTGCAAATAAAAGCTTTGATCATAGTGATTGTTATGAAATATGTGGTCAGTCTGTGGTGGATTCTTTAATGGAAAAACAAATCAGAAAAATAATGCAGTTAAGGCTTGCTCATCAACATACCAGCTATAGAACCACAGAATCATGGAATGGTTTGGCTTGGAAGGGGCCTTAAAGCTCATCCAGTCCCACCCCTGCCATGGGCAGGGACACCTTCCACTAGCCCAGGTTACTCCAACTTGGCTGTGCCAGGGCCTCCCCACCCTCTGTAACAGCATGGAAGATCTATTGCTGCCAATCTTTTTCTATATTTTGTTGTTGGCCAGTTCTCTGAAGAAGAACAAAGCTGAGTACAGGATCAACAGATGGAAATACAAACCAAGATTACTTGCTGAAGCAGAAGGTTGTTGGATTAGGCAGTAGATGCTTGTTCACTTATTTTAGATGTCTGCAAATTACTGTGTGGAATTGTTGAGCTCTGGACATCTATAAAATTTTGCCAGCAGAAATGCAAGAAAGAAGATAAAAAAGCCATTGAGGAAATATTTGGGTCATTAGTTCCTTTAATGTCTACATCCCCACTGCTGTGAGTGATGGAGGCTGGGCAGCCTTGCTCACTGTGCCAGGTCTAGCTCAGATGTGAAAAAGTCAAAATGTGAAGGTCAGGGTTGGGGTTTAAATCTGTCCCAGTTGGTGATGGGACCTCCTGGAGGTACTACACAGCCTGGTCCACACCTTAAATCAGCAAAGCAGAAGAGAGAATTATGGGAGGGGCAGTCAAAGGATCACCAAGGTG
This sequence comes from Manacus candei, assembly GCF_025592945.1. Lineage (NCBI taxonomy): Eukaryota > Metazoa > Chordata > Aves > Passeriformes > Pipridae > Manacus > Manacus candei. The sequence goes on from NW_026138084.1 coordinate 3,452,079, forward strand.
ATGTGGGCTCGGGCTGCTCTGGGCAAAGAGCTCTGAAATGCCTCTGTGCTGTGTCTCTCCCCTCCAGGTGTATGTCACTGAACCCAGTGGGATGGAATTCACTCCCTGCCAGGTGGAAACACGTGTTGGCCAAACCCTGGAGCTGCCCCTGCGGCTCAACGGCCTCACGACGGAGACGGGCGCGTTGATCCCCCTGCGGGACTGCTCCCACCTGGCTCTGCAGGTGGAGGTGGAGAACCAGGGCGTGTTCAGCCCCCTCGAAGGTGATCTGACCCCCTCCCTGATGTGGAAGTTAAAGGGAGATCTTCCTGTCACACATCTCCTTTCAGTTCTGACTGTTCTGACTTCAGAGGGGGGATCAGAGTGGATTTATTTTGAGGATGCATTTACAGTTTTATGCAGAACTTCCCTCTGATATTTCTGATGTTTGGGGGACTCTAAAAGCATTTGGCAGTCATTTAGATAATATGTGGTCTCCCTTATGTCTTTCTACTGATTTAGTATTTTTAACCTGCTTTAACAGGCTGTAACAAAGCTGATGGATTTCTTATGGGAGGGATCCACATATATTGTGTTCTGACAGGAACACTGACTAACAACTGCTTTGCCCAAATTGTCCATCAGTGCTTTCAGTTATATACAGACACTGTTCATGGTTTGCCCACAAGGGACTAAGACAATCAGCTGCTTAACCTTGCCAAAGCTCTGCCATTACTAAGCTCATTTCTTTAAGAAATGCCTCTTGTCAGGTATGTCTGTTATTTTTAAAGATTGGCATTAGTGTTGCTGGGCCAGGTGGACACTGGCACTGTGCTTGTTCTGTGACCTCTGAATTCAGTATGTTATTCACATGTATTCACTAGTTTTTCCCAAGTGGCTTTATATGGAAGCTCTTTCCTCTGCCAGTAAAACCAATCTGCAGTGTACTCTGCCCAAGAGGCAGCAGTGTTAAGTGTCACTCTGTAGTATGCTGTTGTAGTGTTTGTTTCAAAAAAAATTAAAACCAGACCCCTCCCAAGCTCCAAAGTGTCCTCTGAGTAAGTGAAGAGATTCCATGAGAATACCTTCCCTTGAGCTGGAAAGCTTGGCTAAGCAGGATGACTTTTTTGCTTAATTACAAGCCACTTTCATCTTATTACAGCAAGATGAAAATATTCAGTAAGAGAGAGGTTATATTAGTTTGTACCAGAGTAAAGACTCATGTCCTGATCGGGCCAGTGTGAAACTAAAGATGTTTGAAAGATGCTTTGGTATGTGAAAGACAGTAGGGATTGTTTTTACCCATTTGGTTGGAGAACAAATCTCTACTTACTTCTGGTGGAGCTGCTTTTGTTGTGAAAAATCATCACAGAACCGTCAATCATAGACTCAGGGAATGGCTTGGGTTGGAAGGGAACTTAAAGCCCATCCAGTCCCACCCCTGCCATGGGCAGGGACACCTTCCTCTAGCCCAGGTTGCTCCAAGCCCCATCCAGCCTGGCCTCGGACACTTCCAGGGATGGGGCAGCCACAGCTGCCCTGGGCAACCTGTGCCAGGGCCTCCCCACCCTCACACCCATGAATTTCTTATTAATCTCTAGTGCAACCCTGCTTTCTGTCACTTCCCCCTTGTCCTGTCGCTCCAGACCCTTGTAAAAACTCCAGCTCTCTTGTAGGCTCCCTTCAAAAAACCACGTTGAACTTGATTAATATACCTGAGCACTGCTCTCTAAACATGTTTTTATATATTTTTAATCTATCTGACAGGGAGACTTAAGCCAACTGCTGATTTTTGCAGTGGAGTCCGAGTGAGAGCTGAAGCTCAGGGGTACACAACCCTGGTGGTGAGCTACACCCACGGGCACGTCCACCTCAGCGCCAGCATCGCCATCGCCGCCTTCCTGCCGCTGAGGGTGAGTCTACTGGCACTGCTCCTGCCTTTAAACGACAAAGAGCAAGTTGATATTATGTAATAAATATGTTCAAAAAGGGAAGTGGGTGGCTTTATATTTCACTGTTGGCCAGGAGCAGTAGATAGAAATACAAGACAGGAGGCTTATGGTACCTCATCTTCAGAGACCAGCACTGACTCTGCAGAGCTGAAGTTTAATGCATTTGGCCAGAGCTTTTTTCCCCCAAATCTGGAAAAAACGTTAGTGCAAACGATAGAAATTTGTGACTATAATGATGATTTTACAGTTTAAATGTGCTTTTCTGTCAAATATCTTCAAATAATGATGCTCAGCTATTTAAGATGCTGAGATGTCCTAAGGAGAGCATGTACACTTTCTATTCTGTTGTTGGCAGCAGTGAGAGAGAAGCATAATCTTTCCAATTAGGAATTTTTCATGTCTGTGGTACCATTCACATTTATTAGCAAAGACCCTTGAGGTGTTGTAAAGCTGCTTTTCATGTATAAAGTGAAATGATGCTGGGGTACCTGACAGAGCCAGGTCATGGTGACAAGCGGGGTGGATTAAGTGCATTTTTTAAAAAAATAAGCTGTGCTCAGATGTCTCAGTGAAGAACTTCTCTTTCTTTGAAGTGTAGAACAGTGATTTCCACATTATTTTCCCTCCTTTCTGTAGAATGAAATATTTATGATGCCTAGAAAGGGAAGGCAGCATTTTTCTGTCAGACATCTATTAATAAATAAATTACAGCATTAAAAAGTGGGAGAAAGATAAACAGTCCAAGGGCAGGCAGACACTTGAGACTAAATCTCATCGGTTTCTAATGGGATTTTAATATTACAAATACAACCAGGGAGTAAATGGGAGGAAAGAGGAACATTTATGCCAACCCTCACCTTCTCTCTCTTCCTTTCAAAATGCACCTATGGAAAGAACTGAATTTTGTTAGCTGCTCTTCCTTACTAAACACCAAAGTAATATGATGTTGTGAAACACAAACTACAAATGGTTTTTGTGTATTAAATGTCAGGTTAATTGCTGTGGTGATGAACAGCACAGGCTGCCCCACAGGAATACACATAAGTGCAGAAATTTGTAAGAGAGGTTTGAAGTAAAACTTGTGTAGGAGAATAATTACATACACAGAACTGTGCTGGAGAGAGCACTGTCAAGAGAAAGTACAATTTGACGTTATTTCATTCATTTAAAGTATTGTCTATTTAAAAGTGTAGCAGAATACTCTCTGTGCTCAGAAAAGTGTATTAAGGGTCTTCTGCTCTAATTTTTCATGAAGGAGATGTGATCAGAATGCAGATAAAACTTTCCTTTGGATCCGTGCATTCCATTGATTATAATCCAACTGGGCAGAATTCCTGTAGGTGATGGTAATTATTTTGGTGCAGCTCTGTTCTTGTGTAAATAGAATTATTAATTTGTTGTTATTCATTACAGGCTGTGGATCCACCATCTGTTGCTTTAGTGACTTTGGGTTCCTCCAAAGACATGTTGTTTGAAGGAGGACCTAGACCATGGGTCCAAGAACCTTCCAAGTTCTTCAGGAACATCACTACTGAGGATGCAGAAAGTGTTTTCCTGTCTTTGCTTGGCCCTTCTACTTCTCAAAACCACAACCAGCACTGGGTTAGAGTGTCGTGCAACAGCCTGGGAGAGCAGGTAGGTGCCAGGAGGTGTTTCTGTTGCCCTCCATCAAACACTGAGCTCAGGTAGCTGAGAACAGGCAGCAGGCAGATTGATGGTACCATATAGCTGTTATATAGGAGGTTGTTTTTATAATAAGCCAGTGAAGAACTTGGATAAGTATATTGTTTATGCATTGTGATGCCGGTGCAGGTTTTAGAGTGAGCACTTGCCAGCATTATGTTATAAAGTGGTTTATGGTGGGTTTATTGCAGTATAAACCCAAGTCATGGAAACCTTATGTTGTGGGATGCACTAAACATCCTGATCAGTGCAGCTTCAGCTTGCATAAGCAGGATCAGAGCAGAAGGTTACTGCAGCAAGCTACCTCTTCTGTCTGACCTGCTCCTCTTAACCACATTACCTTCCAGGGTAATTCTGTTTATTCTAACAAATGACAGCTATAGGAATTTACTGCTCTGCTATTTGTGCAGCCTTTGTGAGCGTGGTCGTAGTCATTTCCCACCTGGTCTTGTTTTCTCCACCATGCAGAAGTGATTTATCCTGCTTTATTCATCTTCCCCAGTCAGTAAAGTATTTAGCTTTGATTTAATGTTTTCCTCCTGCAATTCTGCAAGACCTAAGCATTTTGGTGGGGCTGCCAAATTCCACTGACTTCCTCAGTGAAACCTCTACAAAGCAGAGCTATTTCTGTGAGTGCAAATCCATAAAGAACAGCTCTTGTTGTTGATGTCTGGACTGTGTGTGCATTGGCTGGCTGGCCACAGATTACACCTGCATGGTCTGCACCACTGCATTAGTGGATGAGGGAACCAGAGCTGCCTCAGCCTGCTGGGATACCCTTCTCTGGCTTTAGAGCCACTTTGTTTTGCTGGAGGCTAAAAAAGGAATGTAAAATAAAGGGCAAGATGTTTTTAAACACAGTGACGTGACTATAAATATTGTCTTTTGGCTGTTCTGTTCTCACTCTGCAAGAACACCTGCTGTTTCCTTTTTTAAGTTACAAGAGATTTGTTGTGAATCAAGTTTGATAGTAATGAACAGGAATACCTAGGAAAAGTTCCTAGGAATAGTACTTTGATAATGGTATAGAACTGTGCTTGAACCATGCACCTCCTTTTCCATCTTCCTGTGTCTTAATGGTGCTGTAAATCCCCAAGAATCGTATTTTTGCTTGTTCATTCTGACATCAGAGTGTAACTGAGGCCTGTGGAAATAGAACATGCCTGAACTCTCTTTCCTCATTTGCCTGTTTCCAGGTTATTGCCCTGACAGTTGGGAACAGCCCTACAGTGACCAACCCCTTCCCTGTGGTGGAAGCTGCTGTGGTGAAGTTCATCTGTGCTGTCCCTTCCCGGCTGACCCTGATCCCTGTTTATGGCAGTCCCCAGCTCGACCTCTCCTGCCCTTTGCTGCAGCAAAACAAGCAAGTGGTGAGAGAAGGGAAGTGTTCCTATAACAGAAAGATCAGTGGTGGGACCTCCACGTGTGAAATAAAGCAGCTGACCTGCTCCAGGAGGGGCAGTGCTGGTGTCCCTCTCTGCTCCTGCAGTGGGAGAGGTGTGGGCAGCAGGGCCAGGGAGGGGATTCTGCCCCTCTGTTCTGCCCTGTGAGACCCACCTGGAGCTCTCTGTGCAGCTCTGGGGCTCCCAACACAGCACAGATGTGGAGCTGCTGGAGCAGGTCCAGAGGAGGCCACGGGGATGCTCCCAAGGCTGGAGCCCCTCTGCTCTGGAGCCAGGCTGGGAGAGCTGGGGGGGTTCACCTGGAGAAGAGGAGGCTCCTGGAAGACCTGAGAGCCCCTTCCAGGGCCTAAAGGGGCTCCAGGAGAGCTGGAGAGGGACTGGGGACAAGGGGTGGAGGGACAGGACAAGGGGGAATGGCTTCCCACTGCCAGAGGGCAGGGAGAGATGGGATAATGGGGAGAAATTCTTCCCTGTGAGGTGGGGAGGCCCTGCCCCATCCCTGGAAGTGTCCAAGGCCAGGTTGGATGGGACTTGGAGCAACCTGGGCTAGTGGAAGGTGTCCCTGCCCATGGCAGGGGGTGGGACTGGATGAGCTTTTAAGTCCCTTCCCACCTAGATCATTCTTTGATTCTGTGATTCTGCAGTGATCATTCAAACAGGTGCATAAAGGGACCTACCAGAAAATAGGAATTTACCTCAAAGCATTTGGATTGTGGCTTCTCACCCAAGTGTCACAGTGAGGAAGCCATTCTGACTTGTGAGATAAAATTAGTTTTTATTTAAAAAAGGAGGGGGGAAATATTTCCAGGAGCTCTTTCTGAGGAAAGTACTTGCTCTCTATACCACTTCATTGTAATCTAACTGTTCCACTGAGCATGTAGAGACATATTTTAACCATCTGTGTGTGTGTCTTACCAGCAAAGGCACAAACTTTGCTGATGTGAAGATCTCCATGGAAGCACGTACAGTGACATCAGAGGTGTCCAGCTCTGCACCCCTGAGTCACAGTCAGTGGACAACACATATGTGTAGAGAATCATGCTTGAAGAACTTTGCTATTTTATTTTTATTCTGTATTCTCTCTCCTGAGGAGGGTTGTCACGTGTTGGCTGCTCAGTAAACAGTGTTTTGTCATGTTAATATTCCCAGGCAAATATAGAATCACCCTCCTTTCCTAAAACTGCAGTGCCTGTTTAGTTGATGAATCATTTTAAGTAGCTCCTGTGTAATAACAAGATGAGAAGTTTTTTGTGTATTATGGGTCACCTGAGAGCTCACCTACCTTTCTGGCTCCATCACGTGTCAGTTCAGCCTGCTTTGGCACACTGCTCTTGTAATGCATTTCACAGCACCAGATTGGAGCTTCTCATGAACAGCAGTGTTCTTCATTATTTGTTTGAGTTCTAAACGATGTAGTTGAGCTGTAGTTCGACTTTGTTGTTGTTGGTTTGGTTTTTTGTTTGTTTGTTTTAAGGTAATTCACTGGCTAAAAAAAACCCCATCCTTCAAAAAAACCAAACCCTTGCCGTTGAAGTAGAGCTTAATGATTTGCATTGATGGCTCATTTTAATGAACATGCCTCATGTAATGTTACAGTAAATCTCATGGAACTCAAGCATATGTTTTGATGATTAAGAAATCCTTTTGTATCTGTTCAGTTCCAAATATTCCCTGTTTTTCAGGTTCCTGTCTCAAATTATCGCAATCCAGTCCTGGATTTGGCTGCCTATGACCAGCAAGGCAGTAAATTTGATAACTTCAGCTCTCTGCATGTTGTCTGGGAGTCAACAAAAACAGCCTTTGCTCATATTGAGCCTGATATGCCAATGGAGCTGATTCTGAAGGAGGATGGGAGTGGTCAGAAGAAAATGCACGGTATGAGTTGGTTTAGATGAGCATTCCATTGTTTGAAGAAGATCAGGATTAAATCTGTTTGGTAATAACTGAGCTTGATTAAAGAAATTACTGTAATCTGCAGTCACATTTCATCTTCTCATCAACATACAGTTTTAGTGTGTGCTGTTTTGGGGGTGGGCAGAAAAAAAGAATCAGACTTCTTGTCTATTGAGAATGGTACTAGAAGAGCTAAGCAGTTTATTTTTCACCTCTGTTGGATTGTAGGCTTGCAAACTGTTGTAGTTCATCGTGAGTTTGGGACAGCTGCCATCTCTGCAACTGCCACTGGGTACCAGCAATCCCACCTCAAGGCAGCCAGAGTGAAAACACAGGTAACAGAGCTCTGGGTTTTGGTGCCATTTTCCTGTGATTAGTGCCCAGTGGTCCTGAGGTGTATTTGTTTCCTTGGTGCAGAGCAAGGTACAAAGAAAGCAGCTCCATGGCTGGTCCTAGAGACAGGGTCATACAACTGCTTTTATTCTTGTTTCTGGCTTTTTCTGCCTTCCTCTGCACTGGGTGCTGCTTTCCATAGCAAATACATCCAAGTCCTTGGGAGTTTTTGAACCATCTGGGCAAGGGGATTACAAAGAAGTGTTTCAGTTGGTTTTGTTTCTCATCAGGTTTTTTTAATGAATTGGTGAATCTCTGCTGCTTGTCCTTCACTAAAGCAACCATGTGCTTCGTGCAGCTGTCACTGGGGAAAGCAAATGGATTATTGCCACTGCAGAGCTGGGTGGGAAAGTTCTGCATGAGCAAAGCCAAAGCTGACTGATTCCTCATGTGGACCATATGTTAGTCTGGGCTCTGACTAATGCTCTTTTTTTGTTTCCTGAGAGACTTCTCCTTTGTACAGTGCCAACCATAAACCCAGGCTCTCATTTTACAAGTCATTAGCCACTCTCTGAAATACTTTAGTTTGAACATACTCAGCATAGGGGAGAAAAATGGCAAAAGGTAGTGATGATGAACAAAGGGCAGATGTAAACAGATGGCAACTTTCTGTTTATGTCACTTTTTCAGACGGAATGCCAAGGCAGGTTTCAGCCTGTGGAATAACCTGATGTGCACAGTAACTGACTTCACATACCCTGCTTCCTAAACTGAATTTCTGTTTAATTTTGTTAAGCAAGATTTAAGTGGGTTTTGATGATATGCAGTTCTGAATCAGATACCTTGAGAACAGAGTTGAGGCAAAGAATAAAATATGCAGGTAGAGGTTACAGTATTTGACTCAAAGCAGGTACCAGATGGGCACTAGTAATGTGAAATATCCTGTGGGCCACATTCCTGGCAGTGTGGCCCATGTTTGGCATCTGGATGGTAAATTCTTTGGGAGGAGATCTGCTTTGCCACATAGTTCTTGACTTTTCAGTGAGGTTTCCAGTCTGCTACTCTTGGGAGGTGTGGTGTCAGTGCATTTCCCCTAAAGAATTTGGCTACAACTTGGTCAGAGTCACGACATTGGAAGACACAGTTATTTTGCCACCAAAGATGTTTGAGATATTTGGTTCTGTTTCTTTTTTTTTGCTCTTAAAATCTGAGTTGTAGTATGGACTCTGAGTTCTGCAATCATTTTGTAACTCACTGTGCCCTACTCTGTTAGCCCAATATTCAATATTCTATCTTACTTTTAGGGATCATTAGAAAAGTGAATGCTCTAAATTTTGCCTTGAATTCAGAGTTTGTTGGATTTCAGAGTGAGAAATGGCACTTAAGTTCTGATCTCTGTGTTAAGGTTTAGGATGAATCTTTTCCATAGTTGAAGAGTAGTTCTAGATACCAGTTCTGCCACACTTTGTAGGCTCCTGTGTTGTTTCTTTAAATGAGGTAACTTGGCTGCTTTTTTAGATGCATTGGCAATGGGCTGCTCTGTTTTGCTCTCAAACCTGCCCATACTTAAACTTCTTTCTTGCAGCCAAAACCAAAGATCTGGTAGAGGTGGTGTGTTAAAGATGTCTTGATTGCTGTTCCATGTTTGAGTGGAATGCCCTATTATCTCATTAGGGAAAGATGACATCCTTTCTACATCAAGGAAATAATTCTACTAATGAGGTGAAATGGGTACAGAACAGTAACTTCCTCTAAAAACCATTTTCCTTTTCTAAGCTAATGTTGTTATGAGTGAGAGATGAAACATGCATCTGGTCCAGTGTTTGTGTAGTTACATTTAAGGAAGAATTTCTTTTGGTAGCCTGCTAAGAAGAATCTCAAAAAGATGAGTTAGAAGTAGAAAACTTTCTGTACTAACTTTAATCATTCTGAATGAACTTAGGGCATGTCCCCAAGGTAATATGTCAGAATCCATGTCTGTGCATGTCAGACTGGATTCACTGACCCTGCTGCACCTTCAGGGTGGGGGCCTCTGTCCTCTGTCTTGCCAGGGCTGCAGAACAGGAGGCCATGCCCTGGTGTGACCTCACCTGCAGAGGGGGAGCAGCAGCTGAGCCAATCACTAGATCCTGGGGCATTCTCATAACCTGAACTTCTCCAGCTCTGGCTCTTTGTTCACCTGCTTTAAACATCCTCCCTGCATTAACAAGGGACTTGCACTGTTTTCTGCCTCTTTGCTGTAACAGCTAATTGTTTGTTCCAGTATGAAGCTCTGCTCCCAGTGTCTGCCACCATTGAGCTGATCCTTGTGGAGGATGTCAGAGTGAGCCCTACTGATGTCTCCATTTACAGCCACCCTGACATACAGGTGAGGAGTTAGTTACCTGCTGCTTTCTAACTGCAGGGGGGAAACTTCTCAAATTACATAATTTGTGTAAGGAAGCCAGTTTTAGCAGTAGACTAGAAAGATACAGTCTAATTTTGGATGCTTTTCTGGTTTTGCAGGCAGAACTTTTCATCAGAGAAGGTTCTGGATATTTTTTCATTAACACCAGTGTGCCAAACATTGTGAGAGTGACCCATGAGGAGACTCGAGGTGTTGCTTTGGTGAGTGCAGTATTTGGTGATTTGAAGCCTTTTTGGTGACCTGGTTGTTGTCCTGCAGCTCTGTCACTGTTGGGCATTCTCCAGTCCGTGTGGATGGAGAGGCAGTAGCTGATTTTGGATGGTTTTGCCTGTCACAGTCAGGTTCAGGCAGGGGGGTCTTTGCACAGGCAGTGTCAGGGATAGGAATTTGTTCCATTACAGTTGGGCTACACATGTGTTTTCTCTATAAGATGAAAGCCAGTACCAAGTTCTTCACCCACTCCAGTTTTACAGTAAAATGTTCCTGATTTCACGAACACACAATGAAAAATGATGTGACAGAATTATTTGGAAGTGTTACACAAAAAATCAGTTGGTTTCTAGCAATATTGGAGTATTTGCTGTAAGCCAATACTTCTGAAACCTTCAAATTCTTCTATCCTGTAGTGCTGTTTCAGGGTATTTTTTATCTCTGTCTTTCATCCTGACTGTGTGAATAAGTATCTATTAAAGAGTTTATTTCTGGTCTCCCTATTAGTTTTGAAATGCACTTTTCCACTGGAAGATGCAACTAAACTACAGTTACTCCTGACTTCATCCAGGCCCAGGATATAAAACGCTTTCTATCATGAACAACAATAGAAGGATATGTTTGCATTGCTGCTTTCATTAGACAAGGATTGAAAATGACACAAGAATTGAAAATGACACAATGCTTTAAAGAGTAGCCTTTACAAATTTATAATTTACAGATTTGTCCTGTAAGAAATAATGTTGATGAAGTTGTGAAATAATGATAATTAAGGTGGAAACTAGAAATTTTTGAAACATTCTGATTGTCTCTAACTGTTGCAGGTGTGAAGGCACAACTCAGCAAGGCACAGAGGTGGGGGAAAAGTAGAAGAGATGAGCTGCTTTTTGTACATAGTGCACTGCTTAAACTCTTAATAGTTTAACCCTCATGGGTTTAGCAGTGCTTTAGCTGATGTACACAAGATAAGTTCACTGCTCTTGTCTGAAATTAAGGAGTGGAGCAGTGACAGCAAGATGGGCTTTGTGAAGTATAAAAAGAGATTTTATCTACCCCTCAGATTAAAGGAGAGAAGACTACACTTTTTAAAACATTTTAAATAAATACCATCCCCCAACATTTTACAAATTTGTTAATCCTATGTGCTGTGTTTGAGTTAAATCCCATGGATTTTTCCATGGAAGGCAACAGAATGGTGTGTCTGGGAAATCAGCAGGCTCCAGGCTGGTGTGTCAGGCTGTGCCAGGCAGGTGCCAGAGCAGCCAAGCTGGCAGAGGATGATTTGGCAGTAAGCTGTTCTGGGAAACTCAAGTTATCTGGAGCAGTGATTCCCAGGCTTTGCAGGGCTGGCAGGGATCAGTTGTGTCCATCTCCCTCTGTGTTTGGCACAGAGTTCTCTGGGCCTGGGTGGCAGCAGGAGGAACAGTGTTACCAGTGCAATACCCCTGTGTGCTGGGGAACCAGTGGGCACCTCTGGGAGGGGAGAACAGAAGGGGGAGCTGGGACAGGAACAGTTTTTAAAAGTTGCCCCTCTGGCCCTCAGCTGGTTTCCTTCTCTGCTCTCCCAGCCCAGCTGAGCTCCATTCCATCTCCCTCCCCGTGGCCTCCTCCCTGCTCTGCTTCCCAGGGCTCTGTGTTCCAGCCCAGCACTCAGGGAGCTGCTGCTGTTCTGCAAGCTGACCTTCAGTAAAACCTCACATCCCCTTCTCTGGTGAGGCAAAAGTGAGAGTGGTGCCCTCAGAGCACACAGTGTCAGCTCTGCCACCGCTCCACCTGCAGTGCTGCAGTGCTGCAGGTGATGCTGGGACTTGTGTGGAGCTCCTCTGAAGTGGAGCCTGGCTGCTCCCCAGCCCTTGGGCAGAGTTCAGAGCGGGACACCCAACCTGTGCCGTCCCTGCCCAAAGGGAAGGTGCCTCTGGAGGTGCAGAGAACACCCTGAGGGGCTGGGAAGGTCAGGCAGGTGCAGGAGAACTGCAGAGGTGCTGAGTGAGGGAGCATGGCCCTGGGAAGGCTGTGGAGGTGCCTTTGGGATGAGTGCCCAGTTCTGAGGGCTGGAGTTTGGGAGCACAGGTCTCTTCACTGTTTATTCTTGTTAGTGTAAAGTGTACATTCTCTGTCTTCAAAACCAATGAAATAATAGTTGTATTAAAGATATACCTGATTTGTCAATCATCCTCTTCCTTGGGAGGATCTACCACCAGATTTTGGCTGCTCATTGGCGTGAAGAGCGTTGGGTAGAGTACAAATCCTGCAGGAGGCAGTTCCGGTGCTTTATAGGCATAATCTTTGTCCTTGGTTATTTTTTTTCCTTATCATTTTGGTTTTCATTTCACTCAGAAAAGTTTCATTTCTGTAAATGATTAGTTGTGGGTTTTTTCCCCTTCTGATGGCAGAAGAGTAACAGGATGCCAGAATGTTCTGGATGAAAATTCATTAATTCACTTGCTGCCCTGGGCTGTTTGCACTGGCTCAGTAGCATAACACTTTTTATATACATCTTACAGCTTTACTTTTAGTTTGGCTGAAGAATTCTTTGTCTAAGGCTTGGAAATTTCTGCATCCAACTGCTTCTGCCTGGAAAGGGATGCAAATTTTATCCTATGAGCAACAAACAATGAAAGTAAGTGCTGTAATGCAGTTTTCTTTTGGCATTGCAGGTGCAGCCTCTGCTTCCAGGATCAGTGACTGTAATGATTCATGACTTGTGCCTGGCTTTCCCTGCCCCAGCTAAAGCTGAAATCCATGTGTCTGATATCCAAGAGCTGTATGTTCGAGTTGTTGACAAGGTTGGTGCCTTAGAACCAGCTTTGGTGGCTGATCCAGCCTGCCCTGATCCCGAGTGCTGCTCATGGACAGAGTCATGAGCCAGGGACAAGATGCTACGACCCAGAAACACCAGGATCTCCCTCGTGTCTCTGTCTCTTCCTCCCAGATTTATCCCTTTAGGTTATAAGTGTCTCAGAGTATCAGGTGTCTCTTACTCATGTTCTGTGTGGCAGCAATCTCAACTTTTGCATTTACACAGTATGTTAATCCATAATTTATATGGACACGCTCATTTACATTTCCTCGTATTTAAAGTGCATGTGAACAATTCTTTTAGGAGTAGGTTTTGCCCTAAGGTCATTTTCCATATGTCAGGTTTTAAAAATGAACAAAAGGAAAAGTCCCAACTCATTTCTCTTGCCAGCTTGGGTGTGCCTTAAACAAAATAAGTGTTGATATTTCTGGATGTTTTAATTATGCCCTTGCCAGCTGAAAGACCTGAATTTATTTATTTCATTTGACACTAACTCTACTTGTCAGGGATTAGTCTTTAAAATCAGTGCTAATCTAACCTTGGGGCTCTATTTCTCCTCCCCTACTACAAGTGTAATACAAAATCAAATGAAAATGTTTATGTTATTAAATAAGAACAGTTTAAATGAAAAATGACTGGATGTGTGTGTTTCAGGTGGAGATTGGAAAGACAGTGAAGGCTTATGTCAGAGTTCTGGATGGCTCTAAGAAACCTTTTCTGGCAAAATACTTCACTGTCATGGACCTCAGTCTAAGAGCAGCATCTCAGATTGTCTCACTTGTGTAAGTTAATGGATTTTTTTATTAATCTGCGAATAAGAATAAGCAAAAAATGAGTAAAGGTATTGGCTTGGAGGCATGATGGCATACAGTAGCTGAGGTTTTATTTATTTTATTTTTGTGAAGTCTTAATTACCTGTTAAATGGTAAAAAATGGTTATTTGTCAGGAAAATTGCCTAAACTAACAGTCTGAATTTTGTCGACTGCTGAATGAGGCTGAATTCATAGAGTGTAATGTTTAATGGAGCTTTGTGCATCTTGGAAGCAGGGACTTGGCAAATCATGTCAGGTGAAGACACATCTGATGATACCAAACTCATTCTGTCTGTTACTTCTTTCCTTTTCATTTCAGGTATTTAGTGTTAAGGTAAAACACAGGCTGCAAAGAGCCATTATCTGTAAAAGGTGATGGTTACCTTAATTTTGCTTAAGCCATGGTCACTTAGCCTTGTGATAAAACTGCCGTGTACTAAGTGAGTCCTTTGCATTTGTTCTTAAGTGATTTCCTCCCTGATTTTCTCTGTTCCATGTGTTTCCTTGCTGCAGCCCCCTCAGGGAAGCTCTGGATGACCACACTGCTGCTTTCCTCGTGCATGGCATGGCCATTGGGCAGACGAGTCTTATGGCAACTGTGGCTGACAAAAAAGGACAAAGAATCAACTCTGCTCCACAGCAGATTGAAGTAAATAAATTCAGATAGATTTTATTATGACAGAATAGGAATATATAAATTATAGTTTAAGTACAGTAATTAATTTGCCAGAAACAAGATCATTCTGTCCAGAAGTTGCCCAAATGCCAGTCTGTTTAGGATTTCAGTGGCTTTTAACTGCAAGTGATGAGTTAAGTTTTTCTGCATGCTCAATTTACTGTAATTAGGCAAGTAAAGGTTCAGTTTTACACTTGTAATGTTTTGTGACATAATTCATCTGATTGAAATACCCTGAACACAAGTATTCCTATTTCTGTTTTTAGGTCTTTCCCCCATTTAGGCTGCTGCCAAGGAAAGTGACCCTAATTATTGGGGCCACGATTCAGGTGAGGCCTCTTCTGACATATTTTCTTTCTTTTGTAATTTCTGTTGTAAAATAAATATTTCATAACTTGTTTTTCAGCAGTAGATATTCAACTTGACAATTTAGCTGCATTCAGACTGAGTGGACCAACAGGAGAGCTGGGGAGGGACTTTGGACAGGGACCTCAGGGACAGGACAAGGGGGAATGGCTTCCCACTGCCAGAGGGCAGGGCTAGGTAGGATATTGGGAAGGAATCCTTCCCTGTGAGGGTTGGGAAGCCCTGCACAGGTTGCCCAGAGCAGCTGTGGCTGCCCCTGGATCCCTGGAAGTGTCCAAGGCCAGGTTGGACGGGGCTTGGAGCAACCTGGGCTGGTGGAAGGTGTCCCTGCCCATGAACTTTAAGGTCCCTTCCAACCCAAACCATTCTGGCTCTATGTTTCTGTGGTGAATACTTCTCTGAACAAGAATAGTTTCATTTGTGAGCCGCCTTCTATTTTGGTGGATTGCTGGATCAAAGGGTTTGTATTTGTTTTTGTCAAGGGAATATCAGCTTTCCTGGTGTTCAGTACCAGCACAGCCTGGATAAATCTGTCACCTGAGGCACAGTGGGGTAGTTGTAAAAACTGCAGCACAGAGCAGAGCTCTACTACGTGTGGGGAAGAGAAAGGGAGGGGAAGTTTTCTGAAGCTTCCTGGAGTGGAGATGGCATCAGCCTATGACACTCTCTGAAGCTCGTGGTCCACTTGTGTGCTCAGCTCACAGATTTGCCATCCTACAGGGACCAGGAGAAAAAAGCCCCGGGGAGGCTCAGGCAGCCTTTCCCTGGGGACACTGTGGTGCTGAGCGGGGAGGGGAGTGCCCCCAAGGGTTAACCAGGAGCAATATGCACCTGCAGGGTTAATGGGAGCTCTTGTGTGTGCTGTTACTGACAGATCACTTCTGAAGGAGGCCCCCAGCCGCTGTCCAACATCATCTTCTCCATGGACGAGGAGCGCGTGGCGCGGGTGAACAGCACGGGGCTGGTGCAGGGCGTGGCCATGGGCAGTGCCACGGTCACAGCACTGGTGCAGGCTGTGGATGCAGAGACAGGGAGACTCGTGGTGGTGGCTCAGGTAATGTTTGGGGCTGAAAGAGGCTCTCTGACTGCTGGCTTTGGCTCTAAAAGGGGGCAGATAATCTTGTTGCATTAGCAGTGTTATCCTGTGCACTTCCCTGGTTTCCTGAAGATGAAAACACAGTGTTTCTTACTCCCTGGCCTGTGAACTTGCAGTGTGCTGGCACGGGTGGTTACTTTGAACAGGTGGGTAAATCTTGGTGCGCTTTAAACTAAAGTTTTACAGACAACCCAGGGAGGTTTTATGCCCTGTGTGGTACCTTTAAAATTGATCAGTGCATCTAGAAAAGCCCATCTAAAGAAGCTTTTCTAACACAGCAGGAGGTTGTCCTTGCCTGCATCCCCTTACAGCTTAGCATGCCTTAGGTCAGTAGGATCCAGAAGGCAACTGTAGCCCAAGAAACACACACCTTGTCTGTTGAGCTACAGCAGTTTCTGTCACAGCTCTCACACATGCTGTGCTCTGGACAACCTATCTAGAGGTACCAGCAGTGAATCCCTGGTATTCCTTCAGAATCTGTGTCCTTAGAATTTCCTACAGCTGAGCATGAGGGAGCTGAACAGGCCTGTAAGAGAGCACAAGTCCCTGGCACTTGCATAAGGCTCAGAGCACCAGAACTTGGTGCTCTTATGACTTATTCCTTTGAGGTCAAGGCAGCACAGCTGCTGTGAACCATAAAGCTCTGCTGCTTGAGAGATGTCAGCACAGGCCAAGAGGAGACAAAGTGACTTTTAAAAAAAATAAAATATAAAGGAATCTATGCTTTTTAATGCATGGGCAGCAGTCTGCCCCGATGCTGTGGCAGGAGGCAAAGTGAACTTGAAAGCTGAATCTGCTGCCCAGTGAGGTTCCAGGTCTGACCTTTCCTTCCCAGTGGATAGCAGGAATAAAATCTATCAGGAAAGTCAGGATATGTGAAGAGAAGACATCAGAGCATCACACATACCATACTTTTATTCTGGATTGTTCCCTTTGCTGCTCTGCAATCCTCATTGCCTTCTAATCCTCTCAGTGTCGTCCTTTACCTCCTGGGTTTATTCATCCCTGTTCTCCTGGGGGCCGCTATGATCTTGTCCCTTGCTTCTGGCACCTCTCAGTTCCATCATTCATAGCATCACTAATTCTGAGCAGAGCTGCTTTTTTTCAATTTAGGGGGCATTTTAAAATGTTTATCAATGTAAAGTTAATACTGTTGTAGTTTTTTACAGCCCTACTGAATTTGTCCATCTGTGTTTTTGCTGACAAGTCACATGCAAATCACATGGCAACAGTGATTAGATAATGGCAAAATAGTGGCTAGAGCCTGAAAGGGAAACCTAGTCCCCATCTGACAGGTGCTTACAATGCCTTCCCTTCCTCCCTTCCAGGACAAGGTGGAAGTGGAAGTGGTACAGCTGACAGCTGTCAGAATTCGGGCACCCATTACCCGGATGAAAACTGGTACTCAGGTGAGTTGGTTTGGGACTTGCTTCTCTTGCCTTAACATGTTGAGCTGCACATTGGGACCATTCCTGTCAGACCATCTGGTGATGGCACTGCAGCTCCCAGTGGCACCAGGGCTGCTGCAGGAGGGAATGTGCTGGCAGAGAGAAGCTGCCCTGTGAGTGTGGGGAGGCCCTGGCACAGGTTGCCCAGAGAAACTGTGGCTGCCCCATCCCTGGAAGTGTCCAAGGCCAGATTGGACGGGGCTTGGAGCAACCTGGGCTAGTGGAAGGTGTCTCTGCCCATGGCAGGGGGTGAATGAGATGAGCTTTGAAGTCCCTTCCAACCCAAACCTTTCTGTGATTCTGTGATACTAAAACAGAATTCAAAACAAGTTTCCCTTCTGCACCAGATTTTAGGAATTCAGGCCCTCCTTTAATCTGGAGGATGGTTCTTTCATCTTCATTCTGTTGCAGTGGAGACTTCCTTCCTTTGTGTGCTGACGATGTCCAGTGTGTCTGTTATACCCAGAACAACAGATATTGCTTAAATTATCTTCTGTAAGTTTATTTTTGAAGACTTTATATTCCTCTGTTAGTTACTCATTCCAAAATGGCAAGTGATTGCAGCTCATTGATCCCAAGTGAATGAATTGCTTTGAAGATTAAAAATAAAAGCTTGAAAATCCCTGTTTTGTGTTCATGGAGCATACCAAATGAGAAGGAATCAAAACTGACTTATGACAAGTTGGTGGTTGAGTCCTCTGTGTGATACATCCTTGCAGCATAAACAGCAGCCAAACCATTTTCTTCATGAGACACCATCTCTTTATCAATGAACTTTAATTCTTTTCACTGTGTGCAGGGGATTTGTCACCATGCTGGAATTCCCTAAGCAACTTGGTTTCTCTGTTTCTAGATGCCAGTTTATGTCATGGGCATCACCAGCAGTCAGACCCCTTTCTCTTTTGGCAATGCTGTGCCAGGGTTAACATTCCACTGGTCCGTCACAAAGAGGGACACTCTGGATGTCAAGACAAGGCACAGTGAGGTAAAATGTGTGTGTGTGTGTCCCTGCCTGTGTGTGTATGTTGGGAAAAGGGAACTGCCACATAAGGGGAATGGAGAAGGTGGTGTTGCCTGCACTCTGAAAATCCCTGAGTGATTGTCAGCTCGAGGGGGGGGATTTCCTCTGTAGCAGGGTCTGCTCTTCCCACAAGGGATTTTAATCCCTTTCTCCTGTCCCAAGGCTTCTTTTCAACTTCCTGCAAAATACAACTTTGCAGTGGATGTTTATGGCAGAGTAAAGGGAAGAACAGGCCTCAAAGTAGTTGTGAAGGTCCTGGATCCTGCAGCCAACCAGTTCTACAACATGGCACGAGAGCTGTCCGATGAGATCCAAATTCAGGTAGGATGCTTTTCCTCACCGTTAATGCTTAAATATCTATTTCAGAACTAAATTCAAGTCTGTATTTGAAGTCAGGAATTTGAAATGCAAAGGAGTAGCTCCAGCTTTGTTTAATCTTTGAGCCCTTACTCTTTTGTGTAATGTTCCTCATGTGAGCATTCAGTTTGTGGGCTCAGCTATGGGGGAGTCTAAAGTGCCTGGTGAATGTGGGGTCTCCAATACCATTTCACTAGAGAAGTCTTCTGTTTTCATGCTGCTTCTTAGTTTAGCCATAGCCCTGGAAGTAAATGCTCTTCAGAGTAGTTTGGATAAGATACTGCCTCTCCCATTCTCAGATATTCATATTCAGTTGTCATTTTTCACCATATATATTATCAAGGGAAAAAAAAGTTGTTACAGTTCTATTTGTGTTTCACTTGTTTTGAAGATTAAATAAACGAAGTAAATTCCTTGCTGGACACAACAGTAAGCTGAAATGCCTCTTATTTTCCAGGTGTTTGAAAAACTTCACCTAGTCACTCCAGGAGTGGAAGCAGAACAGATCTTAATGTCACCAAATTCCTTTATTAAACTTCGGACAAACAGGTCAGTGAGCAGTTTTCACACTGACTTGTGTCAGCACTTCATTAGAACCTTAAGGCAGGTCTGTTGGAAGGAGCTGTCTCAAAAGGAGTCTTTTAAAAGAGTATCACAGTACATCCATTTAATACACAACTTATCTGGTGATTAATAGTATCTTATCTGTTCTCTTGGGCTTTGTCAAATCTTGTCTTAGATTGTGGCTAGAAAAGACATTCAGTATTGGGAACTTTTCAGATGCTTATTTGAAAAGCTGCTGAGCCAGTGAAAGCAGTAGCCTGCTCCCAACAGAGGTTTTGATGAGTGATTGAGGCTTTATGGAACATACTTCTCCGTATTTCTTACACAGAGGCTCTGACTGGATTTGCAGATTAAAATGTCATTTCCAAATGAGAAATTCTTTTTACATAATCTGTTTTCAAAGACTGACATTTCAGACTCATCTCAGGCTTGAAATGTAATTTTGCCAGCCTAAAAATGTGCAGATACAGACAGTAGGACACACACTGAGGGCCAGGCTTTAGGTGCATTTATTTCTTAAGGGGAGGGAACCCTTGGTTTCATAAAATCACAGGCTGGTTTGGGTTGGAAGGGACCTTAAAGCTCATCCAGTGCCACCCCTGCCAGGGCAGGGACACCTTCCACTGGCCCAGGTTGCTCCAAGCCCTGTCCAAGCTGACCTTTAGCTGGAGCTCCAGTGACCGTGGTCGTTCAGCATCTGCTTTTGAAGCAGTTACACAAGAGCACTGGCATTGGTAGTCACTGGTGGTGTTCTGCTCTCTCTTCTGAGGAGTTTTTCTGATTAATTAGTCATTAAGTTGCTAGATATCAGTTTGTACATGTCTTTGTCCCAGTATCTTCACTAGCCAGTCTTGGAGCCCCTATGTCTGAACTCCACCAGAACCAATTCCACTGTTGCCAAGAAAAGGGCAACTAAAATCCAGCTTTAAAGGTTTTTTTCCTGGGATAAAGTAGAGTATTTCTATCTATTTCTATATGGAGAAGCTTGGGAGGGGAAAAAAATCATTTACTGATCTGTTAGAAGATAAGTGATACTTCAAAGCAGTTAATGTCTCAGAATGCCCACTAATTGCAGTTGATGGATTTGCTGACTGTATTAATATGCAAATACCATGGTGAGAGCTATTCCAAAAATTAACCTTGTCTACAAAACCACTTCCAGGAAACTGAGGAGATCCACTTAATCAAGGCCCTGATCTTCTCTCTAATACCAGCATTGGCCCTGCCAGACTAACTTCCCTCTGTTTGCAGAAAGTGATGGCAGAGGCTGGTTGGTGTAGCCTCAGATGGAATTATCTGGAGTCACCTTTGCTTCAGTGGATAGAAACTAGATTTCAATACATACCTAAACCCAGAAAAGTCTTCAAGTGAGCTTGAATCAGAACTTGAACTTTGCTTTCTTAGACTAGAACACAGATTTTGCTTTTTTTTTTTTAATTGCAGACAAGTGGAAAACCTCCATATAGTTAAGAGTCTTTCAGATTTGTGAAAAATATTGGTGTAAAGATGGTTTTCCTCATTTAAAGGCCTCCTTGCTTTTTGTTTTTCTGTTTTGTTTGTTTGCTCTTAAGGGACCGAGTGGCTTCCCTGAGATACCGTGTCCTGGAGGGACCAGATAAAGTTCCTGTGGTGAGAGTTGATGAGAGAGGTTTCCTTAGGTCTGGGTCTTTGACTGGAACATCAACACTGGAAGTGATTTCCCAAGAATCCTTTGGGACCAACCAGACTGTCGTGGCTGCTGTTAAGGTACAATCAGCTCTCTTTGCAGTTTCCTCAAGTACAGCTTCACCTCTGCAACAGGGACTTTGGCTGCACATCCCGAACTTCACTTCTGAAAAATGGGCATTAAGTCAGCCCTGAGCTTTAGAAAAAATTTTAGTGTACTAAACTTAGATGGATAAATATTAAATCCCAGCAAATTCTTACATTGGGTACATTTTGCAAAAAAAGCTTGTGTGTGCATGTGCTTTAAAATCTTTTTTTTAAGGAAAGTTTGTCCTAAAAATCTCTTAGAAGGGTGATAATTACAGAAGTTCAAAGTAAAAACAAACCAAAAAAGTTAATGTCATAAACATGCATTTTGCAGTGTGTGAAAAGGTAAATATCATCTGGAGTCATGAATATAAAGGCAACATCTGCTGTGAGGTACCTAAGCAATACCTAGATTTTCATGATATTAGAGATGCAAGTGTACAGTGCCCCCAAAATCTTTTTTCTGCTGTTTCCCAGCAGTTCAGCCTTTGCAGGGAATGAGAATCTGTATGAGAGAGCCTGTCTTAGCAGAGGCAGTGATTTATCTGCTGTTGCCTGTGTGTGGTGAACTGGCAAAGAGTGTGTGCAGGGCTGCCCTGGGAGCCTGAACCACACTGAAGTGGGGGTGCTTTGGGGCAGGACAAATCTGGCACAAAACCCAGCTTAGGAAACATTTTTCTCTCCCAGAACTTCATCTGTTGATGGAATGCTGTTATGGGAAGTGTGATGTATCTCACTGGCTGGGCACTTGGGACACAAGGGAACATCTGTCCATCATCTCTGCTCAGAAATCCTTGTGCCAAGAACTTTGTGCATCTGGCAACATGAGCCTTGAGATCCACACTGCTCCACTGCCTCCTGTCCCTTTTTACTGTCCTTGGCATCTTCCCTGTGCCCCAGCTAAAGGAGAAGGACATACAATTGAGTGCTGACTTGAAATTATTTGGAAGTTGGACTCCTGTAATCACTGTGAGGTGGCTCAGTGGATTTTTTCATTTGAATTTTGTTTTTTTCCATCATATCCAGCTTTGCCTGTAGGACAGTGTGTAGATGTCCTCCTGGATGGCAGTGAATCAAGGAGTGGGGGCTCCAGTGTCACTGATGCCTCTCCTGCTGGGAGGTGGTGGCAGGGAATTTGTCCAGCTCTGTTACAGATGACCTTGTTCCTTTCCTTCACTGCTGGATCCAGGTAGTGAAGGACACCTAATGGCTTTGGGGTTGGCTCCAGTGACATTTAGTCAGCACACAGTGGGCCTGGAGTTAAATCCCCCTTTGTGAGTCCGTTCTGTGCCCAGGATATCACAGAGCTGTGCAGTCAGTGCATGGGGATGTGGAGCTTGGGAGCTCTTTGAAGTAGGACCCACCTCAGATCAGCCTCTTGTACAGCTTGTTTGTTTGCCTGTACTTATTACAACCCTACTGCTTTTATGGAAATGATCTTTTTAACCTCCCAGTGCCTTTGTGAGGTAACCCAGTGCTGCTGGTTCATTTTATGGCTGAAGAACAGAGAGAGTCAGAGAGGTTTTGCCGAAGGTCATGTCAGAAAACTTGTGACAGAGCTGGGGACGAGCTAGAATCTGTTGTGTCATTCCCAGGCAAAGCTCTCTCCTTCACAGTGTCCTTCTTTCATAAGGGGTGGTGTTGTCTCTTTACAACTGTACACAATTAAGAACCAAACTGCAGCAGCAGCATCACTTAACACTTAGACCTTCAACTTTGCTCAGAAAAAAGACTCTTACATAAGGCAGGGGAAGCAGGGAGTGACTGTGCTCGGTGTGGAAGCAGCAAAGCACTTGCCTGGCCCAGCTGTACTCAGGATTTTTATTTTAATAAAAGAAATACTTCACAAACTGAGATGCTTTAACAGTAAAATAGCTGTTTTCATCAATATTAAATTTAGCACTTGTCCCTTGTGGGACAGTTGCTGAGATTTTAAAGTAAAGCAAGCTTGAAGATCTGTCAGGGAAATGGGGTTTTTGTTGGCTTGTACCCTCAGCTCGTTGGGCACAGGTCTATGCACTGAGACTTTAACTGATGATACCAGCCTGGAGCACACAGTTGTGTGTACTGATATTTTAGCCATTTTGTTCAGATTCACCAAAGATGTATTTTGCTTGAGGCCAAATTTGTCCTTTCCTTTTTAAGTTCTGACATGTACATTTTCAGATTGCAGAGTTTTACGTTTTAACTCAGCCTCTTAGGTCAGAAAAAAAGGGATTTTCCTGCAAGATAAGCTTGAGGGCTTCTTTTAAAATAGTTTTCTCAATATATTTGAGGGTTTTTGCTTTCTCTGTCCTTCCATTATTTATTTTCCAACAACTGTAAGAGAAGGAGCAGATAGAGATATTTTTGTTGGGTAATTTTCCTAGTTAACCTAGGGAAGTTAATCAAGAACAGCGATGTGCTATTTAAAAGCCAGAACAATAGGTTGTGAAGTCTCTGTCTTCAGAAAAACTTCCCTCAGTGGAGTGTTACTGCAAAAACGTGGGTGGTGCACATGTGGGTAATGTAGCAGGCTCCTGTAAGGAGTTTGGAGCAGTTCCTAACTTGTGTCTGGGCTGAGGAGAGGCACTGAGGGAACAAACCCCAGCCTGCTGATCCCTTAGGGTTTGGCAGCTCTGACTGGAACACCTTGGCTTCCTCACCTGATACAAGGGAACTGGGAACAGGGACCATTCCATCCCTGGGAACAGGGACCATTCCATCCCTGGGAACTGGGAACAGGGACCATTCCATCCCTGGGAACTGGGAACAGGGACCATTCCATCCCTGGGAACAGGGACCATTCCATCCCTGGGAACAGGGACCATTCCATCCCTGGGAACTGGGAACAGGGACCATTCCATCCCTGGGAAGTGGGAACAGGGACCATTCCATCCCTGGGAACTGGGAACAGGGACCATTCCATCCCTGGGAAGTGGGAACAGGGACCATTCCATCCCTGGGAAGTGGGAACAGGGACCATTCCATCCCTGGGAACTGGGAACAGGGACCATTCCATCCCTGGGAACTGGGAACAGGGACCATTGCACCCCCTTACTCCCACATCCACTGTGAGTTTCTCCTCTTGTAGTAACTGGGGAATGAATTGCACCTTTTATTTCAAGAATTACTGGGAGAGGTCTAGGGGCCACTGGCTCTCTTGCATATCCAGGGAACCTTAACAGTTGGAATTTGTAGGATAGTAATGTCTGTGTGTGATGTGTGTTCTTACATGATTATTGCTTCAGTTCTCAGTGGTATTAAAAAAAAAGAGGCTAAGAAGTATCTGCTGTGAAGGTGTAAAGCAGACAGAGCCAGGCTTTTCTGAGCTGTGCTCAAGGACAGGGCATGGGGAACACGGGAATGGACCACAGGAAATTCTGACTGATCACAGGACAGCACTTCTTACTGGGGTGGCTGTTGAACACAGCTTCTCAGGGAGGCTGGGGGGGCTGGACTAGACAGTCTCCAGAGGCCTCTTTTAACCTGTGAAATATAAATACTGATAAAACAGCTCTGTGTTGTACTGGCACATGGCTAAACATGGTTCAGAAACGAAGCTTTGTATCTTTGCACAATAAGATTTTAGATTATTTTTATGGAGGCATCATAAAAAGCAATTTAACATTGCTTCTCACTGCTGATATGTTTGCAGGTGTGCCCCATCTCATACCTGAGGATCTCCATGAGTCCCATCCTGCTCACACAGAACAAGGAGGCCCTGCTGGCTCTGCCCCTGGGTGTGACACTGACATTCACTGTCCATTTTCATGATAACTCTGGAGATACTTTCCATTCACATAATTCTGTGCTCAACTTGGCAACTAACAGGTGGGTGTCTGTCAGGGCTGGTAATTACAGACAACAACAAAAGGCCAAACACACACAGAGCAAAGATTGTTCTGAAGATACCAAGTGAAGATACAGCTTGGGCTGGGATTAGCAAAGAAAGGGTTTTGTCTCTGAGGTCTCCAGAGGCAGCGGAGCAGGAAGGAGAGTTCCCGTCAGCAGTCGATACTCCCTGGCCATGGAAGGCTGCCCAGATTAGCCTGATCCCAGTGGGACTGCAGGAGCTGTGCTCTGCTCTGGGTGAATCACCCCACTGCACACAGCAGTGCCCTAGAGAAACAAGGGATCATTAGCCTTTGCTCAGCTGCCTCTTTCCCAGAGCTTTGTTCCAGGGACTCACTGAGGGCTTATGTAAGGTGGGGAACATTCTGGATCAGGGGCTGTCTCTTCAGATCTGCTGGTACAGCTTCTGCCCAGCAGAGCCAAGCCTCAAAGGGCCTTTGGGTCTCTGCCTCAAAGTTATAAACCACCTTCTGTGCTCATAAGTGGATACCACTAACTCTCTTACTGCAGCATGGCTTGTATTCTGCAGAGCACCTTGTGCTTACAACACACTGATCGTGGTGAGAAAGGAAAAAAAGGCGTTGAATCCAAGATTTTCTCTTCTCTGTGTCAATGCAGAAATTTCTGTAGCATACAGACACCCCTGAGTTAACCCTGCCCTGCCTTCCCCTGCAGAGCTGCCCCAGAAAGGCCCTGCTTGTTAGTGCAGCACTGCAGGGACCCAGCTCTGCTGCTGCCAGGACCTGCAGGGGCTCTGTGGTGCTGCCAGGGTGCCAGTCTGGGCAGAGTGCTCCCTGTGTCACTGTGTTTGGGAGTGCTGAATGTGGGTAAACACCAGAACTTGCAATCCAGTGGGATTTGGCTTTATAAAGTTATGTTTGAGAAGCTGCATATTGGTGGTCAAATTTCTTCACTTTCTTTCTCCCCTGAGAAAAGGGAAAAGAGGCAGATTATGTCACCCTAAAGCTCTACAATTCATAAAATTAAGAAGTAGTTCTCATGTATAATTACAACCTCAGTATTTCCTCAACATAATGATGTGAGAACTGAAATTTACCTCAGTAGCACCTAAATAATTTTTATAATTTCCTTTCTTTGTCGGACTCCATTAGAAGATGGCTGTTGCTGGAAACAAGCAGTCAGCCACCTAAAAAGCATTCAGTACCTACTATGAGCAAACCTTCCTTGATACAGCAGCATTTCCTTTTGTCTGCAGAGATGACTTTGTGCAGATTGGGAAAGGAGCCACCAACAACACGTTTGTGGTGCGGACTGTGAACGTGGGTCTGACCTTGCTGCGGGTGTGGGATGCAGAGCACAGTGGCATTGCAGACTATGTGCCCCTGCCTGTCCAACATGCCATCTTCCCTGAGCTCCCAGACGTGGTGCTGGGGGATGTCCTCTGCCTCAGCTCCTCACTCACTACCCAGGAAGGTGAGTGGCCTTGGTGAGCAGCTGCTTCATGTGACATCGGTGTGACTCTTGCTCGTTCTTAGGGAAATAAATGCATAATTTATGATGCTTGTTCAGAATCAAATGTTACTGTTCTTGTTAATGATAAAAATAGGTTTGATCAACTTCTCTAGCTTTAATTGTACCATGCAGTAGATCTCTTGTATTGGATTCCTGAGTATCAGAATTCAGTCATTCCTACTCCATGAGCTGGAAAGGCTTGTTTTTATGGGAATCCTGCAGAGTCAGGAGTGTCTTCACTCACCATATCTGATTCTTGATGTTAATGGGTTTTGTGAGAGCAGCTGCAGGGCAGTGTGGTGTCAGGCTGCCAGCCTTGCAGCACCAGCCCTGGCATGTGGTGTGTGGGCAGTGGGCAGAGAGGGTGAGCTGGGTGAGCTCAGTGAGCAGCAGTGTGTTGAGCAGTGTCTATAGGGTGTGGGCAGTGGGCAGGGGCAGTGCAGGGTGATTTGGGTGAGCTCAGTGAGCAGCAGTGTGTTGAGCAGTGTCTATAGGGTGTGGGCAGTGGGCAGGGGCAGTGCAGGGTGAGCTCAGTGAGCAGCAGTGTGCTGAGCAGTGTCCATGGGGTGTGCTCAGTGAGCAGCAGTGTGCTGAGCAGTGTCCATGGGTGTGTTCCAGGCCTTCCTGGTGTGTGGAGCTCCTCCTCCAGTGCTGTTCTTCTCATTGACTCCAAAACTGGTGTGGCCCTGGCCAGGGACTCTGGGCTGGCCACTGTCTACTATGAGATCCCTGGGGTACTGAAAACATACAGAGAGGTGAGGCACTGTCACTTCCTGCTGAGCTTGCTTTGCTTTGGGGGGACCCTCAACAAATTGTATTCTACGGGGGTTTTGTTATAAATATTTAAAAATGTTCTTTTATGCTTGGAAAATATTTGGTACTTATCCAAACACATCACTCTTTTTAATCATCTGTGCTAAGGAGGGAAATTCAGCATAATAATTTTGATTTTTCACCTATAGTGTTCTTCTATTGTGCATTTTGATTCCCTTGTTGGCTAAGTTGTTTCCAGATGCTAAACAATTTTGATTATGGCTGCTTTTATGAATGAAGCTTCACTGCAAGAGGAGATGCCAGCAAGAACTTTCTCAAGTGTTGTGCTGTGCATCACTGATCAGAAGGACTCCATTAAATTATTTTGTTTAGCTGCAGTGCAATCCTTCTGTTGACACAATTGACTGCATCAGCCAACATAAGCACTAGACATTCTTTTTAAATTAAATTTAGACATAGAACTTTATGCATATTAACTTCTGGAGGTTGGGTAGAAAGGCAAAATGTTTTTGCTAGCTTAAATTGCCTTGGAAAGCAGTTTCTAATATTAGAGAAATGTAGGATTTCAAAGAAAAACATGACCTCTTGGAGTCTTACACAACCAGTTCAGTCTGGTTTTGCCTCCATTTTTATTTGTTTAAACAGTTTTTGGTGACCATGTAGTTCATCCTTTTTTCAGGTCCTGATCACTGCTCCCCAGAGGACCACAGCAGTGCATGTCAGTGGGCTGCACACAAGCTCACAGGGAGCTGCAGCCTCCAAAGTCATAGTTTCAATTGGGGAAAGAAATAAAAATTTGAAAGGTATGGTGAAAAAATCCTTACGTTTATTGTGTGTTTGTGTATTTTTGTTTGTTGTTTAAGGGTCTGTGAAACTGGGGCAACAAGATCCCTGGGAACCTCTAGTGCCTCTCCAGAATCCCAGGAGCTCCAGAGCAACTCAGGGCTGTGTGACAGAACTTGGAAGGTGTTCTGGGGCACTGTTAATATTTCCCAACTAATAAAATCAGTAGATAATAGAAGTACCATTTTTGATCATATTAAAAAAAAACAGTCAGTGGACCATCAGCTGATGGTTTGCTTATATGTTTAATTCCAATGGCCTTCTTGGAGTTACATTTTCTTACTGAACATGTTTAAAGTAGTTACCACTCTTAACCAATTAGAGTCAATACAAAGATTAAGCATTATATTGTGTCCTCTATTTAATAAGCTGTGTTTTGTGTGATTACAGATCCTTTTACTTTTTAGCTCAACACTCAGTGTTCCAGTAGTAATTTATTGTGCCATATGTAAATTATTAGCCTACCAAAAAAACATGTTGCCAGGTAGTAAAATATAAATTGAGACTCCCAAGTTCATACAAGTTATTCAAGAGACATCTGAGCTGAAAATTCTCTCCAGTTCGTTCTTTCCTGTAAATAAATTATTCCTGCCAAAAAAACCCCACAACATATAAAATTTTCACTGCTGTCTCTTTGGGATTAGACCTGAGCTAGGGCAGCTGTCTGTGATTTCCAGCTCCTTTAAGATCATCATAACTTTTTGAAACTATTTCAGAAGGTGGCAGAAAAAACTGATATTACAAGCCATGCTTTTGCTTTTAATTAATTAGTTATAGTTTTATTTTGTAATTAATTTTTCCCTTCCCCTAGGGGAGTGCTTGCCCACTCAGGTTGAAGCCATTGCTGAGTTACAACCACAGTCCATTCTGAGTTGCCACCTGGATTTTAGCAGTGATGTGTTTGACTTCTCAGCACGGGATGTTTTTACAGCAGAACCTGGGTTTGATGCACTTTCAGGTAAGATGTGACAAGAGGCCACACTGCAGACAAATACTCAGAGTTCTGCTGGGCTTTAGACCCAAAGCTCTTTGACTCAGCACCTTTCACAGACTCCCAGAATGGTCTGGGTTGGAAGGACCTTAAAGCCCATCCATTCCACCCCCTGCCATGGGCAGGGACACCTCCCACCAGCCCAGGGTGCTCCAAGTCCCATCCAGCCTGGCCTTGGACACTTCCAGGGCTGGGGCAGCCACAGCTCCTCTGGGCAACCTGTGCCAGGGCCTCCCCACCCTCCCAGGGAAGAATTTCTTCCCAATATCCCATCTAATCCTATTCCCTTTCCTTCTGAAGTCTCCGAGCTTTGCCTCAGGGAGTTGTTAACATGGGCACTTCTTAAGTGTTTTCTGCCTGTGACAAAAACATGTGTTGCTTTTCAGAGAAGGCCAAAGCAGTGGCAGCCCATTCCATGTTTTTCAGAGTTTTTGTAGTAAGTCAAAGAAAAAAAGAGCCTTCAGGTGACAAGTGTTCCCAAATTAGAATGTATCCCAAAAACATCGTGAACTGGGACTTAAAAGGAGAGGAACTTGCCAGATACTGTGGAGATGGAAATAAAACTGTGCGAATCTGCAACATGTGTTATGTTTTAGAAGTATAACGTGGTTTAAAACAGAACCAGAAGACCATGGACTGTATGGAAAGAACATTAATAATCTGTTGGATTCATCCCTGCACCCATTGTGTAAACACTATTTTACCCTGCATATCCCCTGTTACTTTGTTAGGGGAAGAAAATAAGGGGAAAACATGTACCTGGCAAGTTCTGCTTGTTACTTATGCTTTTTATCTTCCATACTGGGGGAAATTTTTACTACCTTTATTGCTAATAAGAGATAAATTGATCCCATATGAGAGTGGGAACATGGTGAATATTTAACCTTTAAAGAAGCTTTTATAAATAAACTACATCTTCACAGACTTGGTAACTGGCTAAAATTTTAACATTAGTTGAAAAGAATATCAAATATCAAATTTTGTTTTCAGTAAACAAAATTTAACATTCCTGTCAATATTAGCATAAATGTTAGGTTCAAAGTGGACATGAGTCGTACTGGCATATTAAAATGTGACTGGAAGCTGCCAACTGTGGTTTTTTTCATGATGTTTAGTCTGGGGTGTGATGTTTGACCCAGCAGACACACAGTCCCGTTCACCTGCGCGCTCCTGATCTTGCACTTGCTTGAGTTTTGCCACCTTTTTTAGCTTTTCTCTAAGGATGTCCCAGAAATCTCCCTGTGCATGGAAACAAAACCCCGAAGACGAGCAGTTCCCTTGTTTCTGCAGGCCACTACTCGTGCTCCATCTCCATGCACAGCCTGTCTGAGAAGCAGCTGAAGCAGCTGAGCAGGAGCAGAGCCGCGCTGCGGGTCACGGCCGCGCTGCGGGGCAGCCCCTCCCCGGGGCAGCAGGGCAGCACAGAGGTGCCCTTCAGCCGCTGGTTCTATGCTGACCAGACAGAAATGCTCCTGAGCAACCAGTACGTGAGCTCAGACCTCAGGATATTTGGGGCCACTGACATTCTGGACACCCTGGAGGTGAGTGTATGGCTGGGAAGTGTCATGGCACAGCTGAAAGCAGTTTGAGCTGTCACATGCAGCTTTCTAACCAAAGGCACTCTGTGCCACCTTTGCCATGTCAGGATTGTCCTGAGGCGATTTGGAAAGACTCATCTTGGAATGTATTCTTCTCCGTTTTTCACTTTTGCTTTCACAGAATCACAGTGTGGTTTGGATTGGAAGGGACCCTAAAGCTCATCCCTGCCACGGGCAGGGTTGCTCAGGGCTCCATCCAATCTGACCCTGGGGTTCTGGGGTGGTAGAAGTGTGCCAGGCTCAGCTGGGCATGCTGCCTGGGATGTGTGAACCAGCTGCTGGTTAGGAACAGAACCCTGCCTGATCCTTGGGGCATGGGGAGGTTCTTCCCACATACCTGTGTGGCTGCCCCTGGTTCACACAGCCCCTGGAGGGACCCTTGGGTTTTTGCTGTGTGGGGTTAGCCCAGACCTGTGGAAACACCAGGGAAGAGGGCAGTGACCAGGGGGGAAGTGCTGCAGGGGTCACTGCAAAGGTACAGCCTCATCTGACTCCTCTTCAGGGGTGACTTGCTCTGTGTTTCTGTGGAATAACAGATCTCTGATATGTGGCCTGGAAGATGGATATTCCCAAGAAGTCTGTTTCAGGTTGGTTTTTCCTTCTGCAGGTGAAATGTGGATCCCCAGCAGTGAAGGTGCTGGAGAAGGAGAGGTCCTACGAGCTGCCCAGTCACGTGGTGTACACTGTCAGCCTGGCTGATCCCAGAGTTCCCAGCCAGGGCTCCTTGTCCACCACCCTGACTGTCTCCAGCCCCATGACTGACCAGTCCATCACCATCCCAGTGACAGTGGTTTACCTGACTGACAGAACCACTGCGCCAGTGAGATGTAAGTGTAGCTCTGGACTTCACGTGCTGGAATAAACCTTTAACTTTAACTAATGGCCATGAGGTTTTAAAGTTTGGTGTGTTAAAATCTGAGCTAGCAGCTGGCACTGTCATTGACATGTGAGCTGCTCTTTGTGACCATAAGACTGGAATACAACTGCTCATTATGGCTGAAGTTGAACATACTTTTCTTTGGGGTCAGCCTAGAATACTCAGTGTAACTATACCAGTGCTGTAGTGTCTGAAAGTTATTTTTTTCACTCTGCTTTTGTTTACTCCCAAGCATGCCTTGCTATTTTGAAAACAGATCAGCATTTTGGGGCTGAGTAAGTAAAGAACACACTAAAGACATTGTATATAGAATCATAGAATCCCAGAAAGTTTGGGTTGGAAGGGACCTCGAAGCCCATCCAGTGCCACCCCCTGCCATGGGCAGGGACACCTTCCACTAGCCCAGGTTGCTCCAAGCCCCATCCAGCCTGGCCTTGGACACTTCAGCCACAACCCAGTCAGTGTCTTAAGCTGTTACTGGCAGATTTTGAGGACTGCATTGGAAATAGTCACTAGATTCAAAGTTATATTATCTAAGTTGATTACACTTATTTGCTATCAATGAAAAGCTGCTTTTGGCTGTTTCAGTTTAAGACCTGTTAAAGCAGATTGGAGAAGATGCTCTTTTAACTGAATGTTGTCTCCTCTTAATCTACTCTGCAGATGAAGCCAGTCTCTTCCAGCACTTTGTTGAGTCTTACCAGGTGATGATCTTCACTCTTTTTGCACTATTAGCAGGGACAGCTGTTATGATCATAGGTAAGAGAAGGAAAGACTGCACAAGTATTTTTTTTCTGTAACTTCTTACAATGCATTAACTGTAAGATATAAAGGAATAATTTCCATGTGAAATGATTTTGGGTTTTTTTTACCTGTCTTGCAGCCTATCATGCCTTTTTCTCACCAAATGGACAGCACACTCACCCCGTGTTCACCCCAAGGACAAGTCCTCAGCACACCCTTAACAGTAAGCACCTAGAACCCAATTAGGAGGGAACTAATTGATCAGTCTGGCTGTTGCATTGCAATGGAATGTAGGGAGGTCTGTAATCAACACTGGCTGTTAAAACAATTTGCATTAGTACAGATGTGTTGAAGTCAGGGTGAGCTGCAGGCCTGTTTGTAAACACATGTGCCTGATGCTTTAGATAAAATTAGGCAAATTCAAATGAATGTCACTTGCTGAGGTGAAATGTGTTGTGCCCCCCCTCAGACTTAAAAAGTCCTGCCCAGGAAGACCTGTAAAATGTGCTATCTTTTCTGTAGGAATGAAGCTAAAGGCACTGTTTTACTCTGAAGGGACCATTAGTCTCGCTCCCTGTGTCCAGCAGATGATCATCAGCAGTTACTTGTTTCTTCCTTCTCCCACCATTCCCCAGTGTGATTGTTTCTTCCCTCCCCTGTGTTCCAGGTCTCAGTGTGTCACCTGCTCTTTCCTTCAGTTCTCAGTGCTCCAGCAGGAGGACGAGCCCATCACCCACGCTCTGGAGCACAGGTTATGCCTCTCGGTAGAGCACCAGGACTCACCTCCGTGCACTGGGGCTGCAAAATAAATCAGTGCCTTGGCAAATTTGAGAACTTCACCAGTTGTGATGTAATTCAAGTCTTCTCTTGAATGTAACTAGTCCTTAAGTTATTTTTCTTTTTAATATTTAGGGCTCTGAATTTATTTTTTTATGTCAGTGCTTCAGTTCTCAAAAACTTGTTTTGTCTCTTGTTTGATGCTCAGTGGCAGTGCTGCCTAGACAAAAAGCAGTATTCATATTAAGCTGGCTTTCTTGCACTCTTCAGCAGCTGGAAGTTATGCCTAAGTTATAGTGTTAGCAATTTTTTATTTACTTTTTTGTAAATCAGATTTATTTTTAATGAACTTTTTAAAAAAGGGAACTAGAAAAACAGATGAAATATGAGCCAAAAAATTGAAGGATTGTATATGTCAAAGAAGTAGTTTTTATTTTGAGTTCCAAAGACTCAGGAATGTACTGCACTGATAAGTGTTCTTATGTTTAGCCTTACAATGGGATTCATCAGCACAATATGCTGATTCAGCATGAGGAATGCTGGAACAACTGTGAATAATTTGGTGGTTTTTTACAACAACAATAAAATAAAAAGAAACCCAAAACGTAGTATGGCTTCCTTTGGGTACAACTGCAGTATTCATTGGTACTGTAAGCACTTTTTTGGACTGGGACTATGTTATTTGATTCTGTATTTTTTAATAAAGCTTTGTAAGATTCCTTTGTCTTGATGACTTTTCTTGTGGTTTGGCTGTTCAGAATTCAGCACCAGGCTATGTTGTTTGTACTTCACCCCCTGCAGCACCTCAGTGTTTGTAATTGTGACTTCTTCAGTCTTAATATTCACTTTTGTTGACAGTGTAATGTTTTTAAAGATTTTGACAAATTTTCACCTAATATTTGTTGTCAGGGGTTTCTCCAAGTTTTAAGTGTCTTCAATTCCTGCTGCAGTCAGTGGTGGCTGTAGAAGTAGCTCCAATTTTCCAGATATGTCCAAACTTCCTAAACTTGTTCAGTTGAGTTTTTAAGGAAAGATGTGATCTTACTCTGCTTCCATTCAACAAGAAATGAAAGGGCAATGAATATCTCAGTGCTACTGTGATAAACACTTGAGAAATGAAAGGTTTTACTCTCCTGTTCCTTCTCTTTCCCATTCAGCAGTCTGGCACTGAATGTTCTCAAAAACAAACTGCTCCAAGTGGTGGGAGTACTTTGGCACATTCTCACTGTTTATTTAATTTCTTTAGGCAAGTAGTTGCAGTCTGCTGGCTTGAAAAATAAAAAGTATGAGATGGGAGCTGGTACAGTTCACCAACCAACCTCTGCTGCAAGCTGCAACCAGGCTTTTGCCTTGAGGTCAAGTGGTCTGTACAGTGATTGCTGGGGACAGGGGGCTTTGGGCTTATAAATCTTTCTGAGCATGCTGCTGCAAATGTAAAGGCCAATATTTATTTTTTTTATTTCATTTTTTTAAATTGATTAAAATGAGACTTGGAGTTTTTGCATTTCATACTGAGTTTTTCCCCTGTTCACTTAATGCTTGTTTGTTCCCCTGAGTGGGAGAAGGGCTGCTGGCAATATGTGTGTTACAAGTTACATGTCTTATGTGAGTTGAAATGAATTTTTAGGTTTATCAGGCAGCAAAACAGTCAGTGCCCCCTCAGACCCCAAACTCGGTCCCCTCCCATTCAGCAGCAGATCTGGCTCCTGGGCAGCAGCAGGATTTGGTGCATCCCAGCAACAGCAGGTTCATCACATTGTGCTGCTTTGTGGACAAAAAGTTTTTCTTTTTAAAAAAGAAACAAGCAGCCCCAGTCTGTGAGTGATGGAATCCTTGAGCAGATGCCTCGGGCTGTCCTTGCAGCCCTGGTTTGCTGTCCCAGAGCAGCAGCAGATCCCTGCTCCTGTGTGCCTGCCTTAGACTGACACTGCGGGAGCTGCTCAGGGAACAGGCTTCCCCTTCAGGGTTGCAATGCTTAAGGACAGAACACAATTCCAAGAAATTTTTCCCTCAGAAAAAGCAAGCAAACTGAAAATGAGGTGTTGGTGGCCGAGGGTGGGGAGCTCTGTGGGCTCAGGGGTGGGAGCTGAGCTCTTCTCCCAGAACTGCTCTGCTTCGCTCCAGTTTATCAAATAATCACCACTGCAGTCTGTAACAAAATTCACACTTTAAGGTGTTTCTGTACAACTGTGTTTCCTGTAATATAACAGTTATTTCTTTTTAAAATGTCCTCGTAGAGGATGGGGGAAAGTCTTACCATGTACTTTCACTGGTTTTTTTTTAATCCGTCAGACTCGGGGTATGGCAGAGTGAGTGAGGAGTCATTTAAAAGGTTCAGCTGTGGTCAGCAATTAGCACCCGTGAGGGTTAAGAATGCATGGGAAACTTCGTCCTTAAAAGAAAATATTTGAAATTGAGGGAAAGTTGTGTTCTCTGTGTGGAGGGAGGGGCAGGAGATGTCCCCTCCCAAACGGGCACTGCTGGCTGGGCTGTGCCTGGGGTCAGTCAGGTGCTGGGGAGGAGGGGAGTGTTAGGGAAACATTTAATAACAACAACATTATCATACTGAATCTTACTAAATACTAAATAACAATATTGTCATACTGAAATCTATCAGGAAAAACCCCACAAGAGTACTCATTAGAATTTGAGAGTGCTATTGCCATTTCTGAAATGCCTCTCTCTGCTCATTAAAGGCAGCCCCAGGTCTGTTGTCTGTGAGGCAGAACTAGGGAATGAAAACCTATGCCCATCTCATGCTTTTCAGTAAAGTGGCATAGATTGTTCTCCTGGTTCCCATTCCTTGATCCCAGTTAACGGGACGCTTACCTGGGGCAGCCGAGAGTCCTGAGGAAAATGGGGTCAGTTGTAACTGCATATTCCCTCATATTTTCCTGTGAGCTGATGGAGGGGACAAGGGGGAAAGTGGTGTCTTCCCTGAGCACACACAGCAGTTTTGTTGCCAGAGGCTCCAGAAAGAGCAGGGAGTGCTCTTTCTATTCCTCCACAAACAGCAGCCAGTGCTGCAGCCACAGATGGTCCCTGGGCTGGGACAGGGGCACACAGCCTGTCTGCTGTTCTAGGGTGGCTTCCTGCCACCTTCCCTTGCCTGTCAGCTGCTGATTAACAGCCATGCTGCAAGGAATTATTGAATTAGATTAGCCAGGCTAGGGTAATATTAGTCTTCAAGCCAATCTACTCCCTAATATTACATCCCTAACAGTTTAATCATTATCCCCCCATCTACCCCCTTAAAAAGCAGGGCAGATGATGAATGAAACCTTGAGCACACCTTTTCAGTGAAGAGCTGTTTGGGATGAGCAGCCAGGGTTATTGTGTGGTGCTTAAGGGGGAGGATTTCCT
The DNA here is from genome assembly GCF_025592945.1 of Manacus candei. Lineage (NCBI taxonomy): Eukaryota > Metazoa > Chordata > Aves > Passeriformes > Pipridae > Manacus > Manacus candei. The sequence goes on from NW_026138084.1 coordinate 3,488,106, forward strand.
ACCAGCATGTTAGCTGACTTTTGTGCTTTATATAAAGGCTTCTGTGCTTTATATGAAGGATGTAGGTTTTACAGGTGTCAATCTTTCCTCTTCGTTAATCCCTGTGTTTACTGGAAGATAAAGGCAGAGTTACCTTCCCTATTTGGTTGTTGATTTTGGCATTCATGACATGTCAGTCCTTCATGAACATCCTCTGCTGATTTTTTTATTACATGGAAAGGGTCTTGAGGAAAAATAATTTTTAAAAAGCAAATCCTAAGGGTACAGTCTTTCTTTGCAATGTTTGGAGGAAGCAGTAACAGGACAGGAGCACAGAGTGCCTTCCTCTGTACCAGAGCAACAACCACTCACACGTGGTACCCACAGGTAGCTACTCACAGGTACTTACAACCCCTAGAGGCTTGATTCTTATTGTGACAGAGAGTGAGGTGGTGGCCTAAATAACCACTCAGATGGTGTATGGAGGATTATATCTTTGAGTAAGTTGTTGGTAATAGACTTGTTTGGAAACCGTTGCCCCCTGGATCAAGGCTGCTGGCTTAGACCTGTGACACTGGTAAACAGGTACAGCAGTGTGACACTGCACAGGTACAGAATGTGACACTGCACAGGTACAGCTCTGTCACACTGCACAGGTACAGAATGTGACACTGCACAGGTACAGAATGTGACACTGCACAGGTACAGCTCTGTGACACTGCACAGGTACATAATGTGACACTGCACAGGTACAGAATGTGACACTGCACAGGTACAGAATGTCACACTGCACAGGTACAGCTCTGTGACACTGCACAGGTACAGAATGTGACACTGCACAGGTACAGAATGTGACACTGCACAGGTACAGCTCTGTGACACTGCACAGGTACAGAATGTGACACTGCACAGGTACAGCTCTGTCACACTGCACAGGTACAGAATGTGACACTGCACAGGTACACAATGTCACACTGCACAGGTACACAATGTGACACTGTGCACAGGTACACAATGTGACACTGGGGCACAGTGTCACAAACTAGAGGGTTTGTTCATGTATTTAGCTTTACAATTCTGTGTTAGTCTGGTATTGGGGACTGGATTAAAACCATTCCTTTTCAGCTCGTTCTTCCTTGTACCAGTTTCAAGTTTGAGGTTACAGCTGCCCCGTCTTCTCCACAGCACAGCCCCTCTACTTTCTTCACGTAGGAAATGCATCAGCTTTTAAATTGGGGAAATAAAGCATTTAGTAAATGATGGTTGTCTGACTCAAGGTCTTCAGGTGACATTAAATCTTCCATTTGTTATTTGTTTTACTGGCAAAATTCAAAAACCTTTGCTTTGTTTTTAGTTTGAAAGAACCCAAATTCACTTTTCAGCTGTTAACTTCAATGAGACAACTTGTCTGTGTAAATTAGGAACCAGATTTGGGGACAGTTTCTCAGGTCCTTCTCCTGAAGTGTGAAAAGTTAAAACAAGAATGGGAAACTAATGTTTCTCCTTGATTCATAATTCTCCCATTGCACTGAGCTGTGAACACACCAGCAGTAAGCCATTTTCCATATTCTCCCTCATAATACTTGTCCTTTCTGTCTCCAGAGCTATTTTTGTCCCAGGTACTGTGTTTACCACTGCAGGTGGCCTGCTCCAGTTGTGTATTAATAAACTATTTCCTGCAATTTATAAACCTTCACCCTTCAGCACAGCCCCGTGTTCTCTGCTCCCTGTGCTGCCTCTCTTGCAGTGCTGGGCTCTGCTTTGCCATAATTACTAAACAGATTGGGAGCTGCAGTTGCTGTTTTCCATGGAGCAGATGTTGTGTACATGTTTATAATTCACCCAGTCATTCATTTCTTCCCAGTTCTCTCTTCTTACTTGCCATGTTATATGTTCAAGTGCTATTTCCATTCTCAGTTCAAATGTTCATCTTATGCCTTATTTTTGCATTTAGTATAAACAAGTTTACTTCAAGCTGCTGTGCTTATGAATATGTCAGGGTCTCTGTTGAGACCTTTATCCATTTTTAATTCCATTTTCCATAAGGGAGTGTTTTCTTCCAGAGCAAATGTGAGGCAATGTGAAGCTGTAGTCACAAACATTTTATTACAAGTCTGTCACTTCTAGGAATTATTCTCGTTGCTGACAACCATCTTTCAGTGCAGACAGTGAGAAAACCCTTAAGATGTTCATGTGGCACAGCTTTATTTCTAAATTCAGGCTGCACCAATTCAGATGTTCCAGTGGGTGCAGCAGTTGCATGGTACCTGTACATGTATCTCTGCATTCAGGACATTTTAATGGCAAAATCTAATATCAAGTGAGAGAGAGGCTGGTTTAGTTCTGATGGTTGTCTTTTCCTGTCAGCCCTTGAATAAGTGGCTGCTTCACATACACCAAATACCTTGTTATCATCCCAAAGAAAGGCTTGGGAACTCAGTTATTTCTATTCCCATCAAGGCTGAATTTTGACCTAAGAAGAGGAGAAAAAGAGAAGCTAATAACATTACAACACATTAAGGGGAAGAGTAATGAACAATCAAATGAAGGCATTGACTCTATTCTCTATGAACATAAGAATAGATCAGAGGAAATAAGTTTGATGGGATTAAAGGAGAAAAGGCTTTAAAGCACAGATTATGATGGGTCTGGCAGGAAGAAAAACACTCTGGGTGCTGCTTTTGGCAGAGAATCCATGTGAGAAAAGGCAGCGTGTGGCCTAGACCTGGAGCTCAGTGATTCCTCCTGGAACTGCAGCCATTGCAACAGGAACATCCCAACGTGGCAGATGTCTGAGCCAAGGAGCACTTCCTTGGCTTTCTAAAGCCCCTGAGCAGTGCCTGGGTGGCAGTTTAGGGCCTGCTGGCAATGCCTGGAACACAGAGGGCAAAGGGACCTGCTCAGATCCGTCTTCCCCCTTCACACAGGAAAGATCAGGATCCCTCCATCTGCATTTCTGGAGATCGGGGAATAAAGATGCTGCTGACTGGTGTTTCCATCTCCCTCAGAAGAAATGTGTCTCCCCCAGGGAATGACGGCTGTTCATCTGTAAGGCACAGGGACAGAGGCAGAATCTTCTTAGAAACAACCCCCTGAGTTGCAAACACTCTTGTCCAGTGTGGGGGAGCCCGTGTGTGGCCCCCTCCAGATGGTGTCACCGTGGATGTTCCTGCAGACAGGGGCACTCACAAAGAGCTTCCAGAGAGCCTTTCCTTTGCAACCATGACCACTCCTAACAGCAGGTGATTGTGGAGGATTTCCTCCAGAGTCATCCACGCAGAAGGAGGCAAAGTGGGTAGGGGGAAATAGCATTTAATAAAAGGGTGCTCCAGGAATGATCTCCACACTGAGGTTAAACGGGCACAAACCAGACAATACCGGCTCTCATCCGGGACAGTAATTAGAGGAAATCATTAGGATGCAACAGCTTCCTCACATGAAAGGGAGTCAGCTGGGCTTTCAGGGCCTGGCCTTTCAGGATTTCTACCATCACTAGGCATGGCTGCAATGACAAAATGGTGACACACTGCAGAATGGACAGCAGTACAGGAGCTATTTAGTTGGTTTTCCATGTGCTTTCATCTTGGAAAAAAGTGAGGGCCAGAGGGGGGGGGGGTGTGGAAAGAAGGTGGCCAGAGGGAATGTCTAAGCTCTCAGGGAACAACCAGCTGCACAGTGTTCTCTGACCCAGGAAACCCTCCGTTCCCAGCTGGGCAAGGAAATTCCCGCCCAGGGACATCCTCTCACACTTTGGGCATGAAAGCACCACCCACCCTCACTGCAGAAATCCCTGCAATGCACTCGAGTCTTCGCCTGTGCCAACAGTATCCCATGGAATTAATTTTAGGCCAACATGTGCTAATAGCTTACAGTGACCATCTTTAAATAAAACAAAGAAGCAGATCTGTCTACATAAAACCCGATGACTGAAATACAATTCACTGATAAACAAGCTCTGACGTTCTGGAACTAGTTTTAAATAATTGTTCTGTTTCAAATGTGTTCATCTGTGAGAGAGACAAGAGGTGGGAGATGCTTTTGTCTTTTGTGGCATTCTGAGAACCTGCTAAGTAGTAAGGAGCTGCCCTTAGTAACAAAATAGTGAAAATTGTCATATTTTACCGAAAAGGAAGGGGAAAAAATAATTTTCTAAAGTAATAGCTTGTAATTTGACAGCATGAGTCACTTGTGTTATTATGAGTGAGTCATAAATAGAAGAGGCACTAAAAGAGTTATTTTTCAGAATGTATTAAGATAACAAAGAAACCACGTCTCACAAAATGTTACTAATAAGGCACCACCAAGCCATGGGACAGTCTGAGCTTATTTGAAATATTAACTCATTAAAAGGGCTATTTTTGTTGTAATTTTTTTGGTAAAGATAAAGGAAAAGGCCCTTTTCCATTATTTTTTTTCTATAAAAGCCAAATTGCCTGCCCTTAATGGAAGCTGGATCAAAGCTCTAATTAGAGCAATATTCAGAAGGTTGGGGTTTCAGTGTTCCAGTCCAGTCTCTACCAGCAGTGATCAGTCTGACCTGAACTCCTCTGCCAGGTAGAGTTTACACAAGTGACCAGGAGCACAAACACAGCCAGCAGAGCTAATTCAGCCTCAGCACTGCACAGTTGTTCCTGAGCATGTTTATCTTTACCCTGGTGTGGGGAGAAGTGGAGCCTGGGGGGATGGTGGTGACATTCTCATGTGGTTCTGCACAGAGGGGAGGTGCTTTCAGCCCCACTGTCCCTGGCAGTGTTTGCTCCCACTTTCTGTTCTAACCCTGGTCCCACCCAACCCAGGGCATCCAAACCCTACGTAAGTGGACATGAGTTTTGAAAAACTGAACCCCTCTGTAAAGCAAACCTTATGATTTTATTTTGAGTGTTGTGTGAGCTCATTCTTTGTTAGTTTGTACACACCCACAAAGACTCAGGCCCTCACAAATGCCCCATTTGGATGGAAACCTTCAGGGAGAATTTGCAGCCCTCCATGAGGATCAAACCTGTAGGGCAGCAGGCACCAACAAAGTCCTCTTCACCCCAAGGAGAGAAGGTGGGGGTTGATTATAGTGTAGTTTGTGAACAGAAAAAGACTGGAATAATGTAGCAATATCCAGTGCAAAGCCACCATGCAACACATAAATAGAATCAGTTGGAAAACTGGAGAGTTAATGAGACAAAGTGTCATGAAGGGTATGAGTTAAAACACTGAAGTCAGTAATTCACACCTTACAGTTGTTCTGCCTCACTAAATGGTTTTCACTGTTCCTCGGAGTGTTTACTCCTTAGTAACAATAAAACCTGCAACAATAGCAGGCACAAACCCAGCATCAAATGGAAAAGAGTGAACTTGAGCAAAAGCAGTAGGAGAACAAAAAGGAACAAAGGAAATTGAAAGCAAGTTTGAACTAGAGGAAAACAGAACAATTCTTTGTGGAAGCAAACATGATGTTAAAAAAGCATTTTGGATTGTTTTTCTGCTTAGCAATGACTAACACAGGATGGCACTTACCCTGCAGTGCTGAGCTGGGGAGCTTTTAGCTCCATGGACTTTTCTATATTCTCACATTTGTTAAATGAAAACTCCTTGGGTTTCCATGACTGAAGCAGCAAACAGTGCATCCCCTTGTGCTGCACTAGAACAGGCATTGGCAGCTCTCTCTCCAGAGGCTCTGGCACAGTGGAGGCAGCAGGGCTGTGAGGGATGAGCTTGTTCAGGAGCCAGAGGCTGCAGTTCTGTCTCAGCCTGTATTGCAGATTCCCAGGCTGGAGCACTTGCCAACACCCCATTGCTTGCTGTGTTTATTTACCCAGCCCTGCCTGGTGTGCCTCCCAGCTCCGTGTTGGCAGAGCTGGAGGTGCCCAGGGAGGGAGGAGAGGCTGCTCTCAGAGGGTCTGTGTGCTCTCACCATGCCCCCAGCCTCGCAGTGCCATCAGCTGCTTCTGATGTTCTGTGTCCTTCAAAACCCACACACAGGCTCATCAGCTCACACTGCAGGGTACACATGGCCTTCTTGTTTTCATCTGAAGAATGTTTTGAAATAATTATGTTGGGTTATATTTTGGTTCTTTGTTCAGTGGCACTTTTTATTGCATTTCATAGAAAAGTTGTCAAAGGCCCTGGGAAGTGGTTCAGCTCTGTGAGTTTGATTTGATTGCTGGACACTGTGCAGGGTGACCTTAATGTGTGAAATACTGATCCATCTGCTGTGGCACTGAAGGTGTGTTCTGAAGGGCTTCAGGTCACAGAATCATGGAATGGTTTGGGTTGGAAAGGACCTTAAAGTCCATCCATTCCACCCCCTGCCACAGGCAGGGACACCTTCCACTAGCCCAGGTTGCTCCAAATCCCATCCAACCTGGCCTTGGACACTTCCAGGGATGGGGCAGCCACAGCTTCTCTGGGCAACCTGTGCCAGGGCCTCCCCACCCTCACAGGGAAGGATTCCCTCCTGATATCCAATCTGACCCTACTCTCAGTTTGAAGCATTCCCCCTTGTCCCATCACTCCATACCCTTGTAGATTCAGCTGTTTTGGCCAAACCAGGGGAATTATCACAGGCAAAGTGGGGTTTTCCTATTCTTTGCATTCTGAAGGACAGAGGAAATGTGGGAGCTGCCAGCAGCTCCCCTAAACCAAGGAGTGAGGGTGTGAATCCTACCACAGGGAGGTACAAGTCAGCAGTCCAAGCTGTGACTGACCAGATGAGTTCCCTAAAAAATCCTGACAATTGCAATTGTAGAGGTGGGGTGTGCAAACCTCACCTTTCAACCACAGGAGAGCTGCAGCCTCTGTGCAGCACTAGGATTCAAAATGTGGGAGACTGAATGTATGTTATTCCCAGTTAATTATTAAAAGTCATTCCACATAATTTTCTCTTCAGAGCTCTCTTTCCTCATGACCCACCAGTCATCTTTGGATCTGAAGCTCGTGGCCATATCCTGGTGGTAATTTGGGGGTTTGTTCATTTGCTGGTTTAATATTTTATTTTGTGCTGGGTTAATACAGGTCAATAGAAAAAAACAGTCTTTGATTCAAGAACAATTAAGTATCTCTTGTGAAGAAAACAGAACTCTGTTGTCCTGAGCATCTGACCCCAGCTGGTGCATTCTCAGTGCCAGCTGGTTCTTGCATGGGAGGAAAATTAATAAAACTGCCAAACAAAGAAATATTTTCAGCAAGTACCCAAATATTTAAGGCTAAACATCCTCCTTGGAATGCCAGGAGTGGGTTCCAAATAAGCAGCTGAACTGAAGGATTATTTTGATAGTGTTGTAGAAATATTGGTCTACTGGAGATGTTTAAAGGTCACTAGAGTGTTTTGTGGGGGTTTTGTTGGTATTGTTGGGTTTTTTTGGTGGCTGACTACTTGGTTCTGGGCATGCTGCTTTCCAAGAGAATCTGTTTGTTTATTTGCTGTCTGTTTCTGGACACCTTAATGTGGAGGGAATCCTCTCCATACCAAATTAACACCATACCTGGAGGGGTCAGTGTGGTATCCGTTCATGGGAGCCCTGGCAAACTCAGCCTGTGGGGTAACACACCTCACATCCTCACCTGAACATCTCAGCAAGTGCAAAACTGTACAAAAATCTTCCCCTGCCTTTCCATCAGGTGATGAGAATGATGGTAAGTAACTGTGGTACCTGAACCACAAAAGGGGCCGTGTTCTCCTCCTGCCCCTCGGGCACAGCAGGCAGAGGGCACTGAGGTTTTCCCCAGTATTTTAAGCAGGTTTTAGCACAGTATCAGCCCTTCCCTGTGACCAGCGTGCCCCATTCATCCTGAAAATCTGAATCCCACTTTGTTCTGAGTGGATGTCATCAGCCTCAAGAAGCAGCAGCTTCCCCCAGCTGTTCCCCTGGTGAGCCCCTTGCAAAATGTGCATCTGTTGTTTAAGGACAAAGACCAGAGAAGATATAATATCAGAAAAGGGTAAATCAGCTTTGTTTTGCTGAAGTCTAATGTGCCAAATGTACCAAAGTGTGTTTCAATGAGGCTTCTGCCCCTTCTTACGTTTTCTGTTCCATGTCTTTAGTAACTTCCACGTGCATTAAAAAAATACAACGAAAACCATAATGGGAGTAAAGCTGAACCATTACTGAAACTTCAATTTTAAGAGTTCAGATTTGGTTTTTTTTTTAAAGTAGCACTGCTAATAATCTGAAATCCTCTCATGCCATCAACACTGTAGCAAATGTGTTAAGCTTAGGTAAGAAAATACATATCTTAGTCCTGACCTGGGCTCTAAGAGCCAAACCCTGCTCTTTTCAGCTGGGGGGTTCTTTTTCCCAGTTTTAATGAGTGACTGTATTTTCCATGTGGTTATTTTATAGGCTCTATTTTTAAAGGAACTGTGGTTACCTGACGCTTAAAAATCATGTTAAAGTATTGTTTAAGTGTAGGTAACAATTCTGTGAATGATGTGGGAAGTGGCATCTAACAGCACTCTGCTTTACTGCCTCTGTGTGGGCTCCAGAAGTGAGTGATGGTAGTAATAATAATAATATTAAGCATTAAATTACATTTTTATATTAAAATGATCAGAAACGCCAGTTTAATACGAAAATTATTGACTTATTTTTTTAAAGTCACTCCATGTATCTTATCTACTTGAAATTGTGCGTTTTCATTTTTTTAAATCCAGAAGTTTTGTAACTTTGGGTAACTTATCTCCACCTTAAGATTTTTGTTTCCAGTATCAACTGCCTGGAAATCTTTTCAGGAATTTTTTTCAGGATTCTTTTCAACACTTGATTTTTTTGGATTGAACATATGGTTGCAAGTCACATTCATGTGAAAAGCACAGAGTGCTTTCAGTCCTCCTGAAAACAACATATTTTGCACCCAGGAGGAAGTTTTAATTTAATTTAATTTAATTTCTTAGGCCTGCTGAGGTAATTAAGAGTTTGCCTTTCCTCCTGCCATCGCACAGCCTGCTGTCCCTCATGTGACAGTGATGGGCAGTGAGCTGTGATCCTGGGGGTTTGGTTTTTGGTATCAATTTATATGTTACTACTGATGGTAGTTCGATCCTTCAGTTTTAGTGTTAAAGTTGTGATTGTGTAAAGGGAATCTGCTTTCCCCCCCCCTCTTTTTTAATGCTGGTATAATGCTGAATGTTTCTTAGAACACTTATTAGTTCTAAACATTCTTAAAGTCAATGCTGAGGCCTGTGGCTCATATGTAACTAGAGCTCATATGAGCCATAATTAATTGCCTAATTGATGAATTTATAGCACACAGTTTGATGTACAATATTTTCCTTAATTTCTTAAATTTTATTTACAACATTGTTAAAAAAACAATGCCAGGCAATAAGGTGAATTTCATGTTCTGTGTCATGTAATCTGATTTCAGGCATCAGGCAGGAGAAGATCCTCCCATAACACTCACACACTTATTTTACTTTGTCAGAACATTGTCTGAGCCTGTCAGAACTGGGCAGTGAAGCCTGTGATACTGTTTCTGTCCTGGGTTCAAGGGGAAGACCATGTGCCAGGAAGGAATTTATTCTCTTTTAATAGGGTCAGGTGAGATTAAACAAGCTACTTCCAGTTATTACAGTAAGTTTACACCTTGATTTTGAAATCAGTTAAAATGTGTGTGTTTTCTGTTTCACGTAATCAAACACTGGAATAGAACACCCTGAGCTGGAAGGGAGGATCATTGAGTCCAACTCCTGGCCCTCCTAGAACACCCCAAAAATCCCACCATGTGCCTCTTGTACGTCTTGGCTATTACAATGTTCTTATCTAAAATATTATTTTGGGGTTGTCTTGGGGGTTTTTTGTTTGTTTGTTTGTTTGTTTTTTTCTCCATGATCTGACTGAGCAAATCCCAGCTTCATATTCTTGGGAGTGATGGCACAGATCACTCCCTCTGTGGATGATGCTCTCCCCTTTCAGCCTCACTCAGCTGCTGCTCAGGAAGGGTCTGGGCTGATTTGTGTCCTTACCCAGGCACAGGGCTGGCAGAGCTGGGTACAAAGTGTAAACAGCCCTTCACTGCAATGACTTATCAAACAGCAGGATCAACATAAGAGAAGCTGTTGTTCCTTGAAGCACATTAAAAGTAGAGTGGAAATACTTCAGTGTTTTACAACTGGTGTTTGGCAGGAGGAATTCCAGTTCCAGCAGGGAATCCCAGAAGTAGGTACGTGTAGAAGACACTGGGCAGTGAAGTTTCCCTCCTAAATGGGGTGGGGAGACAGGAAAGTCAGTGTGTTTGTGTATTTGGAAAATACACAAAGCCACAGTCTTGAGTTTAACTTTGGAATATCAGGTGTTTGGAATCTGTGAGCTTTAGATACGTGACTTTGTTAAAAATTATGTTAATAGAATCACAGAATGCCCTGAGCTGGAAGGGATCCACAAGGATCATCCAGTCCAGCTCCTGGCACAGACACCCCAACAATCCCACCCTGTCCCTCAGAGGATCAGCCAAACCCTCCTGGAGCTCTGGCAGCCTTGGGGCTGTGCCCACTGCCCTGGGGAGCCTGGGCAGTGCCCAACCAGCCTCTGGGGGAAGAACCTTTGGCTGAGATCCAACGTGAGCCTGCCCTGACACAGCTCCAGCCATTCCCTGGCTGCTGTCCCTGGTCCCAGAGCAGAGCTGGGGCTGCCCCAGTTGTTACTCCAGGACACCTTCAGAGTGAGCTGTTTTCCTTCAGAACTGGGCAGGGTTTCTGTGTCTGTTCCACCTCTGTCTGACCTCCTGCCTGCCCTCGACATCCCTGTGCACAGACACACCCCTGAGCACTGCTCTTGGTGCACCTGCCAGCAGCACTTCCCTCTGCCTCTGCAGGTGAGCCCAGCTGATGGTGCACAGCACCTGGGGCCCAGCCTTGTCATTTCAGGGCTTTCTGGCAAACAGCATCTAATTTGGGTAATAATACCCTTACAGCCCAAGAACGATGGTTTCAGGGCCTTCAGATTTATTCAAATAGCTCTGCAGCCTTGTTCAACAACTACACCTTGTCATTCAGACCCCAGTAAATGAACTTAACATTTTGCCAAAGGGAGTTTTCTCTGTTGTCTTTCTGCTGATTCACCCAGGAGGTGTGAGTGCTGCTATTTTGATAGAGTTGGACTGTGTACTGGGATGTACACATATTTTCATGAAATCTGTCAAATGTCATTTTAAAAGTCATTGAATGTGCTCTACAACAAAGCAGGCAGAATTACAGAGCAGAAAGCCTTTTGAGAACACTATTGTAAATGTGTCACAGCTCATTCTGGCTTTTGCATGTGGGCTTATCTTCAAATAGCATCCTGCTGTTATGATTAGTGATTGCTATCGTGAGTAAAATCTCTTTGGTTTCAGCAATAAAATAAACCACTTTATATATAGAACCCACTGTTGAATAGAACCTTAAATATTTATTTTCCCACTCTTCTTGCCAAATAATCTTCAAGGTGAAGCCTTTCTTCTCAGGAAACAATGCCAGTGGTAAAAGCCAGGTCTTGGGGCAGCCATGGTTTCAGAAATGGAAGTCAGCAGCAGAAAGCAAGTTAATGTTACTAATTAAATAAAACACTGTTGGAATTCTGTGAGCTTGGAATTATGTAATTGTGTCTTACTGGGATGAGCTTTGTGGTGATCCCAGTGGCCACCAGCACCAACCACTGCTCCAGGCAATGGGAGCCCCACAGTGAGGGACTTGACTCCACGTGTCTCCTGCTGTGTTGTCACGGGGCCTTCAGTCCTGCCATTTTTAAAACCAGCACTTTGAGATTTTGAACTGGTAGAGCATTCACAAAAAACAGTTTCTTTGTAGGATTTGGCAAACCATTCTGCAATCTGAACCATTCTGTACTGCAGGGGAGCTGGACTAAGTGACCTTTAGAGGTCCCTTTCAACCCAAACTACTCTCTGGTTCTGACCTATAAAACAGGAATGTCTAGTTGGACAGTTCACATTTTTCCAAATTAAATTCATCATGAGAAAGCAAAGCTTTTTGCTCTTAGGCTCACCAGATGAAGACTTTTAGGCTTCTGGAGCATTGGAATAGTTCCAGTTAAAGACTAACAAGCCAACATTTAGAAATAGTTGTAATTAATTTTTGATGAGAGAGGAAAGAAAGGTTCTCTTATAGAGAGTTCTTAAAGAATTCTGTTGAGGTAAAAGTATATTAGAAGGGGAAAACCTTTGAAAGTAAAATAATTTTATGTCTTAGAAGGAACCTCTGAATCACAGCAGTGAAGGTGTTGGGCAATGCATGAAAATGAGATAGAGATAATTAGAAACAACTTTTATTTCATAAGTAGGTTTGCATAACATGGTGGGCCTGGCAAAGGAAATAATGTTAACAGTCTTCATCTCCCAGTTTTATGAGAGCCTGGATGTGTGGAATAAAGCTCTGGGAGGAGACAGCAAGGAGGCAGAGGAAGGTTTCCTCTAAGTGGTCCAACTTAAAAATTGAAAGTTGCCTTAAATTCTGTGTCATTTTCCTTTTGGGTTACAATTGGGTATCTTTGTGGGAGCCAATTTGTTTTGCTGCTCAAATCTGCCCAGAAAGTCCTGTGACACTGAGTCCTGTGCTCTTCAGTTGTGCTTCAGGAGTTCTCTTATCATTGTAAATGTCTCTCATTCCATCTGCATGAACAGATAGGACTGTGCTAAGTCTGCTATTAATTTTTTAGGTTGTTTCATTCCCGATAAATAAAATATTTAAAGTGAATATTTTCCCCAGCACCTGCAGCTGCTCGGGAACACTGTGCATGATGCAGCTGAATTCAGGCAATAAAAACTGCTAATTTAAAATATTTTCAGTGCCAGTGAGCTTTAGGAATGTTGTTGTCTCTGAGAACAGGTAATTGCTAAGTCACTGTTCTTTGAATACTTCAGATACATTGGTGCACTTGTACCTCTTGTGAGTGACTAAATAATCTATTTATATGGATTTGTTTATCATCTTGATTAGCCTGTTGCTCAGGCTCCTAATTGAGCAGACTTTCCATTGCCTCAATGTCTGCACTCAGCTCAGCCCTTGGCTTGTGTTGCTCCGTCGCTGCTGCTCCAGGTTGGACAGGGCTTGGAGAAACCTGCTCTGGTGGAAGGTGTCCCGTGGCAGGGGTGGCTTTAAGGTCCTTCCCAACCCAATCCCTTCTGTGATTCCACGATTCTGTGACTCTACTTGCTATTTGAAAACTTTAGCAGCAGGAATTCAAGTGATACAGTCCCAAAGTGACAAAGCCCGTGTGGAAACCTGTCCCCGCTGTGCCAGGGATGGATTGGTGGGAAGGGCCATCTCCAGAGGAACCCATCAACTGGTGGCTCTGGGAGGAGGAGTGTGCCCTCCCACAGACCCTGCAGCCTGGAGTTCTGGGACTCTACAACTGCTCACAGACAAATCCTCCTGGATAACAGTTTTAGTCCTTCTGTTCTCAGCACGTCCTGGTCCGTGTGACCGGGCAGATCCGTGGGCACACCGGGGCACTGCTCACCCCGGGGCTTTGCACCTACAGAAGGACACGGTTGCTGCTGGCCTCGTGGTGCCTGGGCTGCTGCAGCTGAGGGATTTCCATGTGCCTTGAGTCCTGGTCCTTGGGAAAAATGCAGGAGCATTTATTCCAAGTTCATAAATAGCTTCTGATCTTCCACTGGAACGTGAAATTTGAACAGAAACCACGAGAACTCATTTAACAAGTAGCTCTCTTTGGACAAGAGCCTTGTCTTATGTATTAAAGGAGGTTTTGCTTGCTTGGTATCCCTTCACTTAACTTATGAAGCTTGTAAAACAGTTTATGTTGCAGCACTGCCTTTGATTGGGGTTGCAGAAACATATCCCCATGAAGAAGAACCAGATTTAACTCACAATCCCTCATGGAATTGGTTCCTTCTCCTTCCCTTTTCACTATTTTACTTTATAGACCAATTTCACAACTGTTTTATACTATTATTTGCCCTCCCCATAATGTAAACTTTAACATTTTCATATTCTGTAAATTGCATTGGATGAAATGTTAAAACCTATAACACTTATCAACTGAGAACTATTTGTTTGGATTTTAGGGTGGAGCAAAAAGCAGAAGAAAGGAGAGAAAGAGGGGTTGTCTGTGGAGATCACAGCTCTATTTCAGCGCTTGATATGGAACCACCAAACATTTTGAACTCTGTTGTTGAGAATGCACGTGTGATATAAATCAGAATTATTAACCTTATCTCATCACTGGAAGGCTGAAGAACACAGAGAGATGATTTGTCCAAGGCCCCTGTCAGAGCAGGGCAGAGCTGAAAATAGAGCCTGTGTTTGAGCAGAGTTCAGTGTCTGTGACATGATCTCACTGAGCAGGGAGTGCAAATGGAAAACGCTGACAGGAGCAGGAGTCCCAGGGACACAGCCTGGGACACACAGCTCCCAGCAGCTCCCAGCAGCTCCCTGGCTGCACTGCTGCCCTTCCATGGAAAATGGGTTTTAAAAGACTAAGGCTATTCAGGAAACTGTTTGAAAGTTACTGATCAATAAACCATTTTTAAACTTTAAAATAATAATACTACTACTGCTTTCTAGCCCATGTGAACATTTGAGTGCTCTGCCAGGAATCAAGAATTCCCCTTTCCTGATGATTAGTAGTGCAGGAGAAGAGCAATGCAGGGCTCAGAAAGAGGAGAAACCTGCTGGGTTTGACAGTGTGTGAGCACAGCACTGCTGAGGATCCCCCACATCAAGGGTTATTTTATTCCCTGCAGCTTGGCAGGGCAGTGCCATAACTCCAGTGTGGTGTTCCTGAGGCTGAACTCTTGGAGTTCTATATGGAAGTTGGCGTTTTATACCAAGAGCATTGCATTTACAAGTGTTTTACTGTTAATACAGTGCAGTTCATTACCCCCACAAATGGCACTCTCATTCCACTGGGTGCATTGCATCAGCAGCATTATGTATTTCAAGTGAAAATATGTTTCTTCATCTGATGTTTGACAGCCTTTCACAACGATATTTAAGTATTGAGCCATTTATGCCTCAAAACTTGTTCTCTGGGATACACTGGTATATGTGTTTACTTTCCCCTGTCTTCTTCCCCATTTATTTAGATTTAGAAACCAAAATCATTGTGCCTGATTCGTCCAAGAACTCAAATACGTATCTAAAATTATGCCTACTTAATTAGTTCCACTTAAAGTTGTTCTGCTCAAATGCATAAACTTTTCAGCATAGTGCTGTTACATAGTAGATCAGGGCTTTGGGAAGAGAAGGAGATCCATATGGAAAATATTTAACTGCATAACATTTAGAATGTAATTCAAAAGCCTCCTGCTATGTTCAAAGACCAAACAACAAAGCTTTTTTCCTAATAATTAGTTGGTGTGTACGTATTCCTGAAGGATATTGAGATGTTTAATCCAGCAGAAAATTGCTATCTGGTGGAGTACAGGGAAAAAGCAGGACAAAATTTCGCTATTCTTATATTTAAAAATGCAGGCAATTATAACTCTAGACAAGAATAAAGCAATATAGTTAAGTAATGAGAGGAACGGAGCTGCTCAAAGCTTAGTGTGTAGCCAGGGCTGAAGTCATTATTGCAAGTAGAGCTGGCAGCAAAATAATTTATTGAAATGGCAGGTTTTATCCCTTTATTCTTGCTGTAAGCAGTCAATGAGGGGCATTGCTTGGTTATGGGGTGGTGGGCACTTCTTCCAGTCATCCCTGACCTGCACAGGGGTCTGGTGGAAGGCTCCCAGCCCATGGAGGGGGTGGAAGGAGCAGAGCTTTGAGGTCTGTTCCAGCCCAAACCAGCCTGGGACTCCGTGAGCTGAGCAGGGCACGAGGAGCTCCCTGTTCCCCCTCATGGGATATTTCTGTTGGCTCCCCAGTGTCCAGGCTGTGTGTGCAGGGGCAGCAGGAGGCAGGAGCCTTCCAGATGGAGATGACTTCGGGCCACGAGCGGCCCCAAAAGCACCGAGCAGTTCTTACATAAGAGCTCTGCCCTCCCTGCCGCAGTGACACACTGAGGAGCTGGGGGGAGCTGGGCATGTCACCCCGTTTGCATGAAAGGACAACACTAGAGCAGGAAAACACCAGAGAGAAATCCCAGAGTGGTGACAGCCTACAGATTTCAGCAGCACTGTCTGCACAGTGAAGTGTCTGCCCAGAGGGGAGAGAAGTAATGACAAAGGGTCCCCGGTGTCTGGTGGGATGAATGGGTTGATGTCAGTAATAAATCTAGTCAGGGTGTAACTGGAGGGTTTTCCCCAATTTAGTTTATTTTAAAAAGGAAATATAGGTAAACTCTTTACTGCAATTTAAAGTTAGTCAGGATGATTATATGTACAGCCTGTCCAGGCTGATGCTGGAAGTGCCCAGCTTTCCCCTCACAGGGAAGGTGACACTGGGAAGGAGGAGGAGGGAGGGTTGTACAAGTTTGGCTCTGACCTAACTACTGACAAAGATGTTGTTTACTGTCAGATAACAAACCTATATTAGCTGCTCTTCCCCAGAATTCCTGTGGAGCTTAATCTGACTGGAAATGCAGATTATTCTTCCCAGAGCAGGGCAAACACATGCAGCATTATTCAGAGTTTGTTACTGATGTCCCACCTGAAGTACCTGCCTGCTTAGGTGTCCCTCCTGCAGACAGCAGTGTCACCTCCTGGAGGTGATGCTGGGCAAAGGTGACTGTGCTGGGCTGCACTGTGTGGATTTCCCAGCTTGGATGTCAGCTCTGTGTCCCAAGGACTCATGCCCGGGTGTCTGTGGGACACCTGGATCTGACTCAATGTGACATAAAGTTACATCCTTGGAGCTCTTGCTGACAAGTCCCCTGCAGAACTGTGGGGTCTGGTTGTGCAGCACACCCAGTGTGACACACTGTGACCCATCAGACTTCTCATCATCCCTCCACAGCAATCCGTGTCCCAGGCAATGTGCAGGCAGCAGGGACACAGTGCAAACACAGGAGCAAAACTGTCACTTCCCCCTGCAGACACAGTTCTAGCCTGGGTTGTTATTGTTATACTGGTGAGTTGTTATCTCTGTTAACCTTGGAAATAATTCCAGCAGTGGGGAGAGCTGCTGAAAAGGACCCTGACAGAAATTATTTGCTTCCCACATGGATGTTGTAAGTAGACATGCACAGATAAAGTAACCTTACATGAAGGGTAAAAATCTGGCTCATTGTAAGTCAGTGATAAAACCACCAGGTTGGAATCTCACAAAATAAGCTTTAGAGCATTGCATAGAAATGATAATATGAAGAGAAATGAAAAAAAAATAAATGCTGGAGCAGTTGATGAAGAGTGTTGCAAAATAAATGCTGTGACCTTGAGACATGAAATAGTTGAATATCCCATTTCCAGAAATACTCTCAGAAGTAAATCTCAAACTAGAGGGATATAGGCCATGTCCTCTGTTCTAGAAGTCATGGCATGATTGTATATTGAATTTGGCAAACTGGGAGGTGGAACATTACACCACAGCAACTAAGGAGTTGAATCCACGGGGATGTGGGTATTGCTACCCAGTCTCAGGCAGTGATGCAGAGGAAGCTGCTGAGCCTGTCCTGTTCCCCCTGTGCAGAGGGAGTAGCTGGAGTCCTGGAAAGAGGGAATATCTGGTGTTATGCAGCTGTATTCACAGGCATCATCACTGCTGTGTATGGCCTGTGCCAGTAAAACCTGGGGCTGTGTTAGTCAGCCTGGAATATGACATGGAAAGTATCCCTTGCCTCTTCCTGCTCCCTGCTCAGAGCTGCTCTGTGAGCAGGCAAGGAACAAACCAGCTTAATTACAAGGTATTTAGAAAGCTGGATTGGTATTTGTTGTTCTTTGAACTTCAGAATGATTCAGATAATCAGTGTATTGAATCTTTTTTAAGGTTAGAGAAAGTTCAGACTGTACAGATGCATCTGGAGTGCCAATCCCCAGCCCACGGAGTGCCAGCACCCTCAGTGAGACTTGATGTCCTCTCCTGACTGCTTTCAAACCTGGGGAACAACCCTATGAAAGAACCAGGTGGTGTTTATGGCATGAGGGCTCTATTTATATGGTATCTTTTCATTACATGTGAGAAGGATTTGTGTTCCCTTCAGAATGTTAAAGCCAAAGGACGTGTCAGCAGTCTCTGAGCTCCATGGTGCTGCTGCATCAAGTTCTTATTTGAATGGCCTTTTCTCTACCTATTGAGGATTAATGAAATATAACCTTCCCTGGTTTTCCTCGTTGATTTGCATTTATCTTCCTATTAATCACCCATGAATTTCTGCTGGGGGTTCCAGAAACATTATATAGGCTATATCTGCACCTGGCAGAGTTGGGCTAATGGCTGGACTTGATGATCTTAGAGGGCTTTTGCAACCTTTGTGATTCTATAAAAACTGGGACTGTAGAGACCAAGAATGGTCTCATTTAGCCCTCCTTGCCACGCAAATGAGGATAAGGTGAAGCTAGACCTCTCTTGAGAGATGCTTTGTTTAAACTCACTCTTACAGTCTGCAGTGCCCTCGGGGTGCCCCTGTGCTGGAGCACCTGGAGCCCAGCACCTTGGAATGCTGGTTACCAACACCTTCCATCAGAGCCTTGGCTGGAAGGGTGGCCCCCAGGCAGCAGATCTCCTGCAGCCTTGAAGGATCCCTGGCTCTGCTTAGCTTGTGGTTAGAGGTGGGGATGGCTTGCCTAACATGCAGCTTGTATTTTCTGGAACAACTTCAAGCTGTCCTGTAGAACAATCAATATTGTCTTTACTGCAACGCTTGGAAAACTGACTGTCGTGTTCTTCCCTCTTCCAGCACAACCCACCCTCTTCCCTCTGGTTAAGATTCGAAGCAGTGCATGTTTCCTACCACATTTATCACCCCCTCTCTAATCTGTCCTTTCAAAGCTTGCAGCCAAACATGAGATACAGCACTCCCAGTGATGCCTCACCTCCACAGAGTAAACATGGAATAATTGCCTCCTCTTTCCTGTGCACAGATCTTCTCTTAACACGTTCTGCCATCACATGCTCTACTCTGAGCTGCCAGAAACTCCAGATCTATTTTTCCCCACAGTATTCTGAGAACAACTTGGTATTTCCCATTTGCAATATTTTTTTGTGGAGAGTTTTATTTTAGTAACATTAAAACATCTATAATGCATGGAACAAAATGTAGTTTTCTCATTAATAGCTCAGTAAAGGGCTAGAAGGGGAAGTGATGAGGGGAGCTGACTAGAAATCAAGGTGTTCCTCAGACAGGAAGAGCAGATTTATTTTGAGCATCAGTGAGGGAATTCCTCAGCAATGTGGAACAGCCAAGCTCTGCTCCTGTCCTGTGCCCACACAGCTCAGGCAGAGCCTGGGAAGAGCTGGTTTTAATTTTCTGTGTAGCAGCTTCATTCATAGAATCCCAGAAAGATTTGGGTTGGAGGGGACATTAAAGCTCATCTCATTCCACCCCCTGCCATGGGCAGGGACACCTTCCACCAGCCCAGGGTGCTCCAAGCCCCGTCCAACCTGGCCTTGGACACTTCCAGGGATCCAGGGGCAGCCACAGCTGCTCTGGGAAACCTGTGCCCGGGCCTTACCACCCTCCCAGGGAAGAATTCCTTCCCAATACCCCATCTATCCCTGCCCTCTGGCAGTAGGAATCCATTCCCCCTTGCTCTGGCACTCCAGGCCCGTGTCCAAAATCCCTCTCCAGCCTGTTCTCCAGGAATTCTTTGCTCTACACCTGTTGATGAAATGGCAGCACATTTCCAACCCAAACCATTCAGGGATTCTGGGAGCCAAATGAAACCTTAACAGCTCACGGGAAGGGCTGAAGCCTCCTTAGGAAAGCTGCAGGGAGATGGGGGACAGAGGGAAGGACAACTGCAAACCTGGCCCAAAACTGGGACACGTTTTCCATGTCTGTTCTGCAGTATTAATAGACAATATATTTGTAATAGACAATGTATTTGTAGTATCTGAGTGTATCTATATCTGTAAACATGTATGGATTTATCCCATCTTTTGTGATCCAGGATTAGCAGGCACCCCTGGGGTCACTGCACCAACAAATACTTCATGGAATTCCTTTTCAGAAGGGAACAGAAATGTAAGGACTGTAAGAAAGGAATTGCTAGTTGTCATAACAAATATGTATTATTCCAATAACTGAGTTATAAAATACTAGTTAGGATTGGACTATTTCTTTATATCAAGGCAATCAGAAGTCATAGATGTCAGTAATAATTCTTACTGCATGTACATACATATTTTTATTCCTTTCAATTTCTCTAATAACATATGTCAAGGAATCGTAGCAAATCTAGAAACAAATATTAATCCTAAGGGATAATGCTGGGGATAGAAAAACTCTAGAAGATAATTCAGGGCTACAGATACTGTCTTTTTTTATATATATATTAAAAAATAGCATAGTGACATTGCTTAGGTGCTTAAAGTCATCAGCAGGTTTTTGGATGACTCTTGTTCCCACAGGCTTAAACAACATGATTTAGAGTATATAATCCTCTAAGTTATTTGAGGAGGAGAAATTTATGGGGGCATCCAGAAGAAATGTTTACATACTAAACATGGAGCTGAGAGTTCAATCCTCATCCTGCTCCTCTTTTCCATGGACTTCAGAACA
The DNA here is from genome assembly GCF_025592945.1 of Manacus candei. Lineage (NCBI taxonomy): Eukaryota > Metazoa > Chordata > Aves > Passeriformes > Pipridae > Manacus > Manacus candei. Next base: position 3,508,631 of record NW_026138084.1, read on the forward strand.
CTATGGGGAGAGCTGGAAAATGGACTTTTGCCAGTATTTAAATAGGAATTAACTTTCCTGTCACATTTTTTTATTTATCTCTCTTTTCTTTCCTGCTTGTAAAAGGAGGTTTTTTAACAGTTGGAAAACCATTGACAGCTGAGTCCTGATTTTTTCTTTTAATTTCCTGTTATTAGTGTTGCTGCCTTCTCAGAATTTCCCCTGTGCTGGGTTTTCCTTCCCCCTCCTGTGGATCCCTACTGGTTTTGGTGGCTACTGGAGCATTTTGTTCCCAGTTTTAACTTCCATGCTTCAGAAAACTCCCTTCACATTATGATTTTATTGCAGTTAGCAGTACATCACTGACATTTCCTTAACAGCAATGCCTGGACTTGGCACATAAAAACCCAGTGAGAAACTCCTGGATGCCTCCTTCCTTCAGGTACAATAACCATAAACACTGGGCATGCACTGAAACATTTCATATCAATGATTAACCTTTCGTGGCTCTCACATCCCTGTTTCTAGAGAAGAGTGAGCTTTGGAACCAAGGGCCTGGAATTGGGTTTTATGATTGAGATTTGGAAAATGAAAGAGCCACACTTCCTTGCTCACTGTGAAGAAGTAAATAGAGTAGAATAGAATAAAACAGTTTTTCTGAGGTGGAAGTGGGTTTCGTGTTGTGATCTGCACCCTGATATTGATTATATAATTGTGTATAATAATCTATATTTCATATAATAATATATTTGGAACACGTGATTCTACATGGGTCAGCACACAACATGAACCACTTGGCTGAGTGAGCTGTAGTTCTGTCCAAAGCTGCTGGAATTCTAATTAATTTCTCACTCAAATCAATGGAAATGTTTCCATTGATTTAGATTAAATTATTTTCAGTGCAAGCAGGATCCTGTATTTGCTCATTTGCAGATGTTTACCCAGACATTTCCTTAACGTAGTTTTGTGGGGTCTTATATTTCCTATGTTTTGATTTTGGGTGTAAATGTTGCGTTCCTTGGTTTTGATTAATTTTTTTTTTTGCATGTGTCAGAATTGTGGAAGTTTCTTCCTAACCTCACTTTCCTAATGATAAACACTGGAAGGAGATCAAACCAGCCCTGTATCTCTAGAAATGTGTGGCTTGCCTTGATAGCAGCGCATCAGGGAATGTCAAGAACATAAAAAATTACAGCCCTGCTCTCGTGCACCTCAGCCAGCTCTGCTGTGAAACAAACAGCCCACAGGAATTTAAATACAACTCCTCAGTGCAGCAGCTCAGACTCAGAGTGTTGGGAGGGAGGGAAATCCATTCCCACCGGGAGAATCCTCCCTAATGAAAACTGCTGATTCACAGGCAGGGAGCAGACAGCTGGGACAGCTGAGACATTAAATTCCCCAGCTGTTAATCCCTGCCCAGCTGGCTCTCCTGCCTGAGGAAGAGCTGGAGCTGGCAGAGGGTGTGCCTGGGCTGCAGGGGCTCGCTGCTGCTGTTCTGCAGCACATCCCAGTGCAGGGGGTGTGGGGAACACTCAGCTCCCAGCGGGGTCTGTGTCCAACCTGCTGCAGAAACCAGCACCAGCACAGGAGCAGGGCAGGGCAGCAGGGCCTGGGGCTGTGAAAATGCTGCAGAAACATCAGTTACAACTTGTTTCTGGATTTTTTGTGTTTTGTTTTGTTGTTTGTTTGTTTGTTTTTAATTATTATGACAGCATCTAAAGTGGGGAGTTGTGCTGGTTTAAAAGTTAACCAGCAGGGGGAATGAACCCAACTCAAAGGAGAGATTATAAGTCAGAATAACAATTTATTAAAATAATACAGTAAGTACAATAATACAAACAAACAATTGGTCTCAACCCACAAAAACCCAAATGTATAACCCAGTACCCTGGGGCCTGAACAAAGTGGTGTTCCTTGGGCCCTGTTTGAGTCCAAAGTAAAGGGAGAGGGGAAGAACCTGCTGGTGGGAGAGCTGCTGCAGTCTGGCCAGAACTGGTGATCGCAGTCCAGTGATGGTCTAAGTCTGGTTGAGAGCGATGAGATGCAGCCGTCCTCTGGATCCCACGAGTGGGTTGAAAAATGTTCCAAAACTCCAAGATTATATATCCTCCAGTTCAGGCAGGAATGTTCAGTGCTCCCCTCAGGGCGGGGAGTTCCACAAAGGGTGTGAGGACAGAAACATCCTCCTATCTCACAGGCCTCTTAACACCTAGTTCATAGCCTGAGGAGTCAGGCTCTGTGGGCAGAGGGTGCGAATAGTCTATTGACAACAATAGTCTAGTTTCTGGGAAATGACATGGAAGGCTATAGAATACAGTTTTGGGTTACACCCATCATGATGAACTGTTCTCAGCTGTCCTAACTAGGACATTATCCACCCCTTATTCTATGCCATCCATGTCATGCCCAAATTAACCCCCTTTAAAAAACTATATCCCTTTAAAACTATATACATCTGTCTATCTATCTATATATATATACAATGAAACATTACAGACCATTCTCACTCAAAATTAGGTCCCCTTGTGGTACACAACGTGTCTCCCCATCTTTTTGCATTATCCACCAGGTGGAACCAGGTCCTTGAGCAAAAACAATCCCTCGGATGGGTTTGCCTTTGCTTGAGGTGGGACTAATCCAAACAGTTTTCCCTAACATTCCTCTCATATGTACCACGGGGACTTTATCTCCATCTACAGTATGCAAAAGTTCTGATTGGGCAGGGCCAGCTCGATTGATGGAACCTCGGGTGTTGACCAACCAGGTGGCCTTTGCTAAATGCAGCTCCCAGTGTTTGAGAGTCTCCCCACACAGTGCCTTCAGGGTGGTTTTCAGCAGTCCGTTGCACCGCTCAACTTTTCCAGCAGCTGGTGCATGGTAGGGGATATGATACACCCACTCAATGCCGTGCTCTTTGGCCCAGGTGTCTACGAGGCCATTCTTGAAATGGGTCCCATTATCAGACTCAATTTTCTCCGGGGTGCCGTGTCACCACAGGACTTGTTTTTCAAGGCCCAGGATGGTATTCCGGGCAGTGGCATGAGGCACGGGGTATGTCTCCAACCATCCAGTGCTTCCTTCTACCATGGTCAGTACGTAGTGCTTGCCTTGGCGGGTTTTGGGGAGCGTGATGTAGTCAACTTGCCAGGCTTCCCCATACCTGTACTTCGACCACCGTCCACCATACCATAGAGGCTTCACCCGCTTGGCCTCCTAACTAGGACAGGAGTCTGGAGCTGCAATCTGGAGATCAACAGGGTGTTCTCCTGCCATCCTCCCCCAGTGCAATGACACCCAAGTACACATTTTTCACTTCCACTCTTGTTATAAGTAGGTGTTGTTATAAATCAATGTTGGATGCCAGAAGGGATCCTCTGTAATTTTTTTGGCTATTTAATTTATTTTTGGCTTAAAATTCCACACAAATGCTCCACAGAGACTTCTACTTACTGCTTTTTTATTTAATTCCATAATTCTTAATTTGCTTTAGGATCAGAAGTAGGGAGTAGGGCAACCCCCCAAAAGAGAGGGTCAATTTGAGTACTGGGTCTCAGATGAGAGTCAGATGTACCCTGAGAAAAGGCAAGAAGGTGTATTCCAAAAAGAAGCTCCGAAATCCGTGGTGGTTGCAAACCTTAGTTTAGTTCATTCAAACTCTTTCAGTGAGGCTGTGCCTCTTGCATAGCAGACTGACTTCATGTACAGAGTGAGCTTAATGTTAATTATCATCACTAATTAACAAACTGTACTGGGAAATGTCCGTGATATTTGGCTTGCATCCCTCCTAAATTTAGGGAAGCTTTCAATCCAGCCCTTCAGCGTGGAAGAGCGGAAAACACACTTCCCAAAAGCACCATCCTGGACCTTGAGGCACAGGTCAGGTTTTTCAAATACATTGTCCCAGGAATATCCAATCCCAAAGCTCTGGCAGTGAGTGTGGGGTCATGGCAGTGACACCCAGGTGACAGGCAGGATTCTTTCAAATGGAACAGAAAAACAGAGAAAGGTGTTCAACTCTTCTGCCCTCAGATGGGAGTTTGGGGAGATGTTTTAATAAAACAAGTTTCCCACACTCAGGTTCTTCTTTAGGCAGGGAGTCTTCAAGAGCAAGTTGAAGCAAAGATTCCTGTAACAAAGCAGGATATCCAGAGGAGGCTGTGTGACAGGGAAACAGGGCATGCAGCCTTCTGACCTGCTCTGCAGTCCTGCCAGCATCAGAAGGGCCAAGGACACTTGGAAATGATGCTATAAGTTATAAATATTCCACCTGCTTCCCTAAGTCTTCTCAAACTATAGTTCTTGTCTTGGGCTGCTCATTTGCTTCAGAACAATAGGAGTCAGTAGCAAACAGCAGGCACTTGCCAAAAAGCATCTTGACTGAGGTGGGAACAAACGAGAACAAAGCAGAGCCCCAGATTTTAACACCTATTGTCTCTGTTTTTGTGTGTCTGGGGCTGTGACAGTTGATTTGCAGTTTGGGAACTTTGCTGTGGTGACAGAAGTGTGCCCACAATGAGGAGGAGTTGGGAGTGTTTCATCAGTTATTCTCTGCTGGCAGCTGGCCACGCTGCTCCCTCACTTTGCAGAGCCAAGGCACAGCTGAAATGGTGCCAGTTCTGGGGTTTGGGGTGGGTTTTTTTTTTCCCCCTGCAAGTACTGTGCTAAGCTGAATTTAAGCTATCCTTTATATTATATTAAAAATACTGGACTTATGGAGATTATTCCAAACAGAATCATCTGAGTGCCAGATTTCAATAGTGGTGCTTTATGTAGAAAAGATCCAAAGCATTTTACAAACTGGGAATTTGTTCCCAAATCCTCAATCCCATAGGCATTCAATGTGGAACCTTCTCCATTCCCTGAGCCCCTCAGTTAGGCTGAGGTTTCTCTTTTGGTAGATGTTTTAATAAAACAAGTTTACCACACTTAAGTTCTTCTTTAGGCAGGGAGTGTTCAAGAGCAAATCAAATGAGAACAAACACATGTTCTTGTGGATGTGCCTGTGCCCTGTGACAAAATGAATTTGTATTGAAAACGTGCCACCTTGGCTCCCCTCAAAGTGCAAGAATGAGTCACTACCTTCCAATTATTGTGGACCAAGTAGAAATCTTTCAATGTTGGAGGCTTTGCCCCTGGTTTCTTATGCTGCTTCTCTGAAAACCACGGTGCTTTGCTTTCAAAGGGCTGCTGCTGCCTGGGTGATAGTAGTGCAGAACAGTGAGGGGACCTCAGCAGTGTTTATAAATATCCAAAGGGGGTGGCAGAGGATGGACCAGGCTCTGCTTGGGGGGGCCCAGCAATGGTACAAGAGGGAATGGGCAGGAACTGATGCCCAGGAAGCTCCACCTGAACACAAGGAAGAATTTCTTTGCTGGACAGTGACCCAGCCCTGAACAGAGACCAGAGAGGGTGTGGAGTCTCCTCACTGGGGATATTCCAGAACCCTCTGGTCACAATCCTGTGCCGTGTGCTCTGGGCTGGCCCTGCTGGAGCAGGAGGTAGGACCAGATGAGCCACTGTGGTCCCTTCCAACCTGACCCATTCTGGGATTTGAGGTAAATATTGAAGTACTATAGAGAAAAATATACATTTTATAGATACAGCGGCCCTTTGTGGAAGTTGTGACAAGGCAGACAGAGTGACAAGGCAGTTGTGACAAGGCAGACTTGGGATGTTGAGAGTCAAATTGCAGAAACAGTTTTTCAGAGCTTTACTGATCATAGAGTCACAGACTGGTTTGGGTGGGGAGGGACCTTAAAGATCCCCTGTTTCTAGCCCCCTGCCATGGCCAGGGGTAGTTGCTTCTCCAACCAATTGCTGCCTTAGGAGCAGCAAATGGATCCAGGCACTGTCAGATTCCTCCTGGGCTCCACTAAATCACTGACAGCTCCTGAGACATAGGTTTTGCTTTTCCTGGGTTAGTGGGGGCTAAAGCTAACTAAAAAATGGTCAATTAAAACATAATTTAAAAAAGACACTCGTTTCATAGGTGATTGTTTCTTATGAACCATAATGTGAGTAATACTGGCACAAAGCTCACACTTGGGACTTGATTTGAGGCAGTCTAAGAGGCTGGAAGGTCTGTTGTGAGAAAAACTGAGGTTTTTGCTCTATCACCTGTTCCTGGAAATGCTACTCTTCCAACAAGGCACTCGAGTGCAATATGCTGAGGAAGAGGCTGATGAATCACTGGTGCAGGGATCAGAGCTGAACTGGGCTCTGGGCCCTGATTCAAGGGCTGCTTGACCAGCTGCTGAAAATAATGCAATGCTCAGGTTCTGGGAGTGAACAGACATTAAACTTGCATAGTACTGTCAAATTAGGTGTTTCTGGGGCTGCAGGAGAGGCAGAATTTCGAGAGAATGTTACTGTCAAAAAGCAAAAGAACAGTCGCCAGAGTGAGACAAAGTTTGAGGATATATTCTTGGAACTATGCATTTAAATTAAGCCTAAAGTCTCTCTCTTTTTTTTTTTTTTTTTTTGGTCTAGACCAAAGGCTTTTTGCTCTAGGACCAGAGTTAATTCTGGAAACTGTCATCCCTTGGAGTTTTCCCAGGGATGGGGAAAAATAGAACCTTGACAAGAAATGCCAGTGAGGCACCTGGAGCTGCAGGAGCTGTGTCATTGCAATGCAGCATGTGGAGCCTATGGAAGGGGGGCTGCATAAAGAGAATTACAGGCAGAAACCCTTTTTCTTGGGTTTTGACTCATTATGGAAAAAGTGGCAAGGTGGACATTGGACACTAAAAAAAACTTTATTTGAACAAGAGGGTAGGAATCAGTTTGTGTTCAGGATGTATAAGCATAAATTCATTTAAGTCAGTGATTATATAGGAAATGGAGAAATGTTTAACTATTTTAAAATTCAGGATGTTGTTAAATAGAGGAAAAGGAAAGGTCCCTCCTCTCTTTGGAGTTTTTATTTTATGAGGTGGGAGAACAACAGAGTAAATACAGATTTGATTTGAGACAGACTGTAGTCAGGTGCTTTACGTTAAACTGAATTGAATTTAGTAACTTCAGGTACGTAAGGAAATAAAAAATTTAAATGAAAATTTAATTTAACAGGCTTTTGCCACCAAGGCCATAAAAAGTGCAAAGGTTAATGGCATGAGAAACAAAGGGCTTCACATCCTGATTAAACCAAAGTCTGTCCCAGTCTGTTTCCTGTTCTCCATGGGGCACCATCACTGGGCTGGGATCTGCCAAGGTTACAGTCTTTGTTCTTTACTACCCTTTGTGATAAAAATATCCCACTGTTCTTGTAGATGCCAAGCTCTGGTAAAGGCTCTGGGACTGTTTGGCACTCAAGGAATGGAGAATTAATGTTTTGGTCCCAAAAGCTGCAGATAGTGCAACGGGCATTTTTAGCAAGGCTGCTGTGCCACTCTTACCTTTGGGATGGGCTGTGCATTCCAATGGCATAATCCAGGAAAAAATCCTCACACAGAGAGGGGTATGGAAGAATTTCCCACTGTGCACCTCACACCAGGAAGCCTCGCTCTGCCCTTCCTGAGCCCACTGAGAGTGGGATGATTTCTGTGCTCTGATCCAGTTTGATGGCAAACTGTGGCCAGTGTAAAATAACAGCAGGTTCTACACCCAACTGCCCTCAATCCACTGCTGCACATTGATAATCTACTTCTGCTCTTGCTTGTTTTAAAGTCCTAATTTAGTTGTTCACTCTATTCTGTTAGAGAGGAATTAAAATACAAAATATCTGGAGCAAACTATAGTGGAATCACAACACACCATAAGTGGTCAGGAATCCTGAATAAAAAAATAATACCATTGGTACAGTAAAATAAGCACACTGGGCAATTCAAACTTTGGTTTTTAAATCAGCTTCCACTTGACTGCCAAAGCAGGGGGATTAACTTGCGTGGTACGAGAAGGGTTTGGTTGACTGTGGAATTTCTTTGGCATTTCTACATGTATAACATAAGTAAATGGTGGCAAAAATATATTCTGAGCCAGCTTCTTTTTGCTTTCCTTCTATAATTCATTAAATAATTCATAAATCAATGTAAAAAACCTGAAGGCATCTGCTTTATGTTTAAGGAACGAGAAGTTTCCAAACTCTGTCTAGTGAGGGCACTTGTATGAAGGAATACTTAGCTTTTGTCAAGCACTTTCTGTCAAAGAATTTCCATTTTCCCAGAGAAATGGAGTGAGGGAAATGAAGAGTGTCAGATGTCTCAGTCACTGAGTGACAAAAACAAAACCTCTATTACATGTAATACCTGGGGGTGGGGCTGCAGGTGATTATAAATACATTGATAAGTTGATAAAATAATCTTTTAACTATTACACTTGACTATCCAAGCATATTCTAGTCATTCTCTATAGAGCAGTAATTAAATGGCTCCTTCTTTACTACTTCTCCAAGGTATTCCAGTTCTTTAAAGTGTCATTGGATTTCTTAAGGGCCTGTTGATAACCCTTTCATCTCTCTAACAGAAGGCTGATAAGTGTCCATGTGCTGAGAGCAACGTTTGGGGAGATAACTGCAAAAAAGGGGGGTTGATGGGACACTGAAAGCCTTTGCAGGTGAGTTGGTGTTGCAGTGATCAGTGAACACACTCTCATTGTTTCTCTGCATTAACACACTCAGCTGTCAGTTTTTCCCAATCTTCTGTGAGAAGCACAGAGAGAGAGATACAAAACATTTCGAGTGTTTCCACAAGGCGACAGGGAGAGTAGGAGAAAGAGGATTATTTATTGGCACAAAGCATCCTCAGTGTCTGCAGCTACTTGACCCAAAAGAAAGGATTTGGGATTACTTTCCTCCCCCCTCCCCTCCAACGTTTACATACTCTTTAACTGTGGGTTTTTCTGATGTTTCAAGAATGTTTTCTGCCAGATTTCTTTCCAGAGGCCATCACTCTGTCTCTTCACTTTTCTTTGAGATCACTGCAGTTCTCCAGGACAGAAAGTCTTCCTTCTGTACTGTCTGTACAGTGTGTGGCAACGTGGGCTGCAGGGAGGATTCCTAGGACATGGATAGGGAAAAATGGCTGGGACTGAAGCTGTGTGAACTGAATAAAGATGCAGCCACTGCCCAGATGCTGTATCTCTGCCAATATCCCAGGATGAGACCTGTGGGCTCATGCTCAGCACACAGGTGATGCAGGGCAGCATCAATCCTCCAAGGCAGGAAGGTTAGGAAGACTATGAAACACTGCTCCTAACTGCAAACACACCTTTGAAAGGTTATTTCAAGGTTTCCAGAAGAGGAAGGAGATGTGCTGGGGGGACAGGAGTGACAGGTGCTGTTGCAGGTACAGGCTGGGGCAGCACTGACCATGTGTAAGGAAGCTCCCCCAGCATCAATCATTTCCAAACCCGAGCTCTGCATCCCTTCCCCTTCCTTGTACTGCTCTCTGCCTTCCCACAAAACATTGCTGCTTCTGAGGCACAGCAAGGCACAGAACAGAGAAGACAGATTTGTTCTACCAGCCTTGTCACCTGGACAAATGTGCAGTTTTCTTTGCTAACAAATCACACGTGGAGCAAGGGGGCACCTGCCCAGCGTGGCACAGGCTGTAAGTCACCCCCAACAGGGCACTTCATCAGTGCCACGTTAGGAAGAGAAGGAAACACAGCCACTGTGGCCCCACTGCATGTGACCTCATACCTGAGAGACATCCAGAACCCACCTAACTCATGAAGATTGAAAGCAACTGAAACCAGCAACAATAAAAGTGATTAATTCCAGGCTTATTCTAATGCAGGGCACTGGAGAGCCTGAACCAGAATGGACCAGATGCAAACAACTTGAGGGTATTGATGCTGAGGTTTGGAGAAATACTTCCAGTGTTTGTCAATACATCACTTTAGACCATCAGAGCTGTGCTCTCTTTGCATGGAATGAGGAGCAATGGACAGCAGATAAAATGTTTGTGGGAAGGAAGCTTATAAAATGGAAGAGCAAAATACATTTTCATTAAGAATTCCATTCCTCAAGAGCATACTGAGCTCAGGGGATGGGAATGGCTAAATGCAGGGAAACAGCTCTGTTCATAGTGCACTGTGTAGACAAACCCCTTTATTTCATGACCATAGGGGATTTCTCATCAACCATTAAAGAGAGGACTCAGGTGTCAAGGCAGTGGGAAAAGAAGCAGAGGTGCCTCTAATTCCTGGTTGCAGAAGAAGGAGCCTGTGACACGAAGGAAAATGCTGTGCCTGCTGGGATGAAGAGCTGCAGCAGCACCACTTCTGGTGCTTTGGTCACTAGGGTCAGGTAAAGTCTCAGGAAAAAACATCTTAAACCTCAAGTCCAGCACTGGCAAAGGTACCACAGAGAATTTCCTGACTGGGCCTTGCAACCAGGACAAGAGTTGACTGATTATTGGGGATTAAATCAGCACTGACATCAGAATGGAGTTGCTTCATTGGACCCACTTAGAGAGAGTCACTAGACAGTTCTTTAAGTTGGAAAGAACTTGAAATTCCCAATTACTTTGGCTTTATCCAGAAGTGTAATGGATTTAATTCTTTACCAGTGCCAGACCAGGCAGTCAGTAATTGCACTAATAGTGTTATCTCCCTTCTTAAAAAATGTCTTATCTAACTAATAGCATTAATTTATATGCATCTGGTATAATTGGAGCTTTCAGGCCTTTTTATGATCATATACATGGTTTTGTCTTTCCTTTGATTCTTTCTGAATAGTGTCTTTCTTGGTAGACAAAATCCTATTTTCATCTCTAGGCTTAAACTGTTTCCCTGTTTTTTAGCAGCAAGGGTAAGTTATAATTCTAACCAGGAATGTGAGTGTGACCCAACAGTTCTGCCCCTGCCCTGGGCTCTGCTGGGAGGAGTGAGGCTGCTCTAGGTGTAAAATATTAGCTGCTCCTAATATTCCACTTCAGGCACGTAAACAAGCAGTGGTTTCATATCAGCTATTCCAAATTTACTTGAATTTTCAGAGTTTCAAGATTTTTTTAAAAGAAAGGAGCTGTTATGACATCTTGTACTAAGCTATCTACAAAAATCTATTTCTTTTTCTCTTGAGTTTCCATGGATTATTTTGTCATGCCAATTTGTCACACATTTGGGTTCAATGATACTTAGCATGAACTTGTCACCTTTTATCCAAGAGTTTTCCCTTTGCAGCTATCCAGGCTTTTTGAGTGCATTTGCTCAACTGTGAGATTGAAATTCAAATTACTTCTATGCCTTTTATAACCCCTGGAAGTATTAATTATGTTTCTTAATCATCTTTTTCAGTATTTAGACATTTCAGAGCTTGGGAAATAGATATTTCAATAGGAATGGCTTGTTTATCCCATACAACTTCTTGAGAGAGGGAAAAGTTTCTTCATAGGAATTAATTTTTATTGAAGTCACTAAACCTATTAATTTTTGATTGAAAAAGCTACGCCTGGCCATTTCAGTTCTGAAATGCAACCTGGGAATTACAGATCACACCCCTCATTTGCCTGTATTCCCACAGGGGCTGAATCCCCTTTGGGGACCAGGAGACACTGGCACTAATCCCAAATCCCTTTCTTTTAAGTTGATTATTATAAACAGTGATTGTATCCATTGAAAATTCCTCTTACTCCAGCCTGTCTCTGTCCATGAGAAGCTATGTAGTGAAGTGGTAGTTTAGGAAGGGCAGGTCCTGTCTGACCAACCCGATCTCCTTTTATGCCCAGGTGACCAGCCTGGTGGGTGAGGGGAAGGTGTGGATGTGTCTGCCTGGACTTCAGCAAAGCCTTGGACACCATCTCCCACAGCATTCTCCTGGAAAAGGCTTGGACAGGGGCACTCCCTGATGGGTTAGGAACTGGCTGGAGGGCCAGAGAGTGGTGGGGAATGAGCTGCATCCAGCTGGGATCTGGTCCCTAGCGGTGTCCCCAGGGATCAGTGTTGGGCCCAGTCCTGTTTAATATCTTTATTGATGATTTAGATGAGGGGATTGAGTCCACCATCAGCAAATTTGCAGCTGACACCAAGCTGGGGGTGTGTTGATGTGCTGGAAGGCAGGAGGGCTCTGCAGAGGGACCTGGCCAAGCTGGATCCATGGGCTGATTCCAAGGGATGAGGTTCAAGCAGGCCAAGGGCCGGGTCCTGCCCTTTGGCCACAACAACCCCCGGCAGCTCCAGGCTGGGCCAGAGGGGCTGGAGAGCAGCCAGGCAGGAAGGGAGCTGGGAGTGGGGATGGACAGGGAGCTGAACAGGAGCCAGAGTGTGCCCAGGGGGACAAGAGGGCCAATGGATCCTGGCCTGGCTGAGGAACAGTGTGGCAGCAGGAGCAGGGAAGGGATTGTTGGGCTGGACTCAGCACTGGTGAGGCCACCCCTGGAGTGCTGTGTCCAGCTCTGGGCCCTCAGCTCAGGAAGGACATGGAGGGGCTGGAGCAGGGCCAGGGAAGAGCAGCGAGGCTGGGGAAGGGACTGGAGCACAAGTGCTGTGAGGAGAGGCTGAGGGAGCTGGGGGGGCTCAGCCTGGAGAAGAGGAGGCTCAGGGGAGACCTCATCATCTCTACAACTCCCTGACAGGAGGGTGTAGCCAGCTGGGGGTCGGGCTCTGCTCCCAGGAACCAGGACAAGAGGGCTGGGTCTAAAGCTGTGCCAGGGGAGGTTTAGGTTGGATATTGGGAAGCAATTTTTTCCCAAGAGAGTAATCAGGCCTTGGAATGGGCTGGGTAGGGAGGGGGTGGAGTCCCCGTCCCTGGAGGTGTTTAAGGTGGGACTGGATGTGGCATCAGTGCCATGGTCTGGGAAGCACGACGGGGTTGGATCCAGGGTTGGACTTGATGATCTCAGAGGTCTTTTCCAACCCGGCTGATTCTCTGATTCTATGACAATGCTGTGCCATATCCCCATTTCCATGGCAGCCCCCTTGCTCTCAGTTTGGTTATTAGTTACCTATTGCTTCAGAAAGGTGTCACCCAGGTATCTCCAGTTCTCCAGTGAGCATCTGTCTTTGACTGTGAGGATTTAGATAAACCTTTGCTGTGCAATGAAATATCCATGGTTTTCACTGGAGCAGAAGGTTACATTTAGACATGAACATGCTGCACTTCGGGCCATGTGCAAGATCCTGATTCAGCTCAGAGTGTAAATTAAAGCTGAGTCTTTTGGCTTTAAAAATGACCCAAATTTTATATAATTCCTTGGGAATGCCCCCTTTCACCGTGAAAAATAATAAAGTCTCAGCTTCATCTTGCTGAAGGGAAGAAGAAGGGAAATGTTTAGGATAAGAGGAAAAGTAATGGATTTGGAGCCAGGATAGGGGGGACTTTTGCCATCAGCTCAGCAGGAAATTCCAGGAGAAATTGCTGAAGTACAAAAATTTAAGGAACCTCTGGGAAAATCTCAGCCCAGCAACCAGAGACCAGGACAGCAAGTGCAGTGCCACAGACCCGGGGCGTTCTAATCACACCTTGTAATAAAAGTTGTAATAAAAGCTCCTGTGTGGAGCCCCCAGGGACAGCTCTCCAGGAACCAGCCTGGTATTCCATGGAGACATCGCGGAAACCTGACCCTACCTGATGATCCCTGTAACTTCCATGGCTCCCAGTGCCCCCTTCCAGGAGGGAAATAACAGTTTTATTCATTGACTCATCACTCAGGAAGCCATGGGGACTTGACCCCAGGCACCCTGAGACTCAGCACATCCTTCCTCTCCAGATATTGCAGTTCAAACGTGGTGCCAGAGACAGGGAAGAAAGCAAAATTCCATCTTCTTCTTGAAAAAACAGGAAAAGTGGGCTTCCCTGTCTCATACCATGTGTTTCTTGTCTTGCTGGGGAGGGAATTAGCTTTTCTGTGTCAGTTTTTTACTTTGCCTGTTCATATCGCAACTGCAAATCCTGGAAATGCAGCCCTAAAACTGTAGAGAAAGGACATAAAAACGTGAGTTTACTTTTAACAGGCAGGAGTAGTTTCACTGTTTCATGGGATGCTGATAATGTAGACTTGGACAGTTTGGATATTATTTATCTTCATATGAAACCTGGCATGAATTTCCCAAACACTTTGAGTTTATGATAACACATCTTTTATTTCACTTCCTCCCATTGTTATACAGAAAACATCACCTGATGAGTGACTGCAAAACACAGCATTAAAAGTTCTCCAAACCAACTTTTACTATGAACAAGTAAAAACAAAAACATTTTATGAGTTGCCCTGTGTTGGAAATACTCGTTTTACATGTGGTCATCAAATAAATGGCAGTGAAGCCCCAAACTTCAGCCATGGAATGTACATTCATTGGTGCTCTTTAGGATCAGCAATCACCAAGTGTTTGACAGCATAAAAGTTTTAAACAAGAGAATAATAAAAGCTGAAGAATGAATTAATTTGGTTTCAATCAGTAAAGAGAACACTACTATATTTAAAAAACCCCAAACAACCAAGTATCTGAATTCTCAGCATTTCAGCTGCCACAGGGATGATTGTGATGACCCAGAATCTTTAAACTTTTGAGGACAGAGCAGTAGGGTATTCTTAAAAGCCAGTTTCCATCTGCTCTGTGGTGGTGGTTGCTACAGACTGCACAAAAAAGTCCTCAAACACCAACCAAACAAAGAGTAGAAATGAATATGTATAAATGGCTTTCTAATGAGCAGAAATTCAGAAATACCTCCCCATGTTTTTGGATGTAACAAAAGTTTTCCATGTTTGCAGAGCTCAAAACTTTCTTTATTTCTCTTACTTGTGTTCAGCCAAGGATAAAAGTTGGGGTGACACAAGAAAATAAAGTGTACAAGCAACCTGGAAGGCAGGCATTCCCTCAACTCCCAGTGTGGGCATTTGGACTGACAGGGGCTGCAGAACCAGGGGATGTCTCTATCTTAGCAAAGGAAGTCGGGTTTGGCAGCAGCTTTTTAACTCTGAGGATATTCTGCCCTTGAATAGGAAAAACCATACAGAATCAGTAGGTCAAATTGCCTCATTTCTGTTAAAAGGAAGGTTGTAGAAATATTCCTGTTACATTTTCAGTGGCCATCTCTGGAGAAAGGGAACAAAACTGGCTTTACAGTGCATGGATAAAAGAGCTGAGAACAAACAGCAGCTCCAGCACCTGCCTGGGATCAATAACAGAAACGTGAAGTCCAGTCCCTGAGCCTCAAGCAAAACTCCTTTTGCAGCCACAGGCAGTGGATTTGGTAAAAATGGATAATTGTAAGGCCAGGTCTAATAGTGCGTGTTTTATTATCTACTGCATTAAATCCCTGACACATATTTAATGGGATTAAATCTGTCTTCTGCTCCAGATTTATACAGCACTGCGAGGGCATAAACTTTATTAAAGCTCCATGTAACAGATATCTGAACCCTAACTAGGAAATCTCATTTTAAAACATCACATCAGTTTTCCATTCTCTATTTTATCCCTATTCAATCACCACTTCCCATTAATTTATATTTTTATTCACTTCCCTAAGCTCCAGCAACTTCTCAGGTGCTCATTGAGGCAGCTCTGCACTCACATGCCAATCCCAAGCTTTCTCCAGATTGGTAGAGGAATCATTCTGTGCCTGGCAAGGAGCTGTATTTCCTCAGTAACTGTTAAAATCAATGAGACTTGACATATTCAGTGCAAAAGGGGACTGTTCTTACAGAACTATATTCATAGAACACAGAATTCTCTCTGGGTATGAGTTCATGGGGAAGTTTTTCCTGTAAAAATCAGAAAGAGGAAGGAAAACTTATCTCCATTATTTTCTGCTTTACTCAGCAAAACCTGGTATTAATTTATGAAGAGGCACATCTTTCCCTTCTCTTTATTTTGTTCTACTAAATGAATACATGCATCTATTATGATCCTTGTCTAACTGCAAGCAGACAAAGCATCTCCTCTCCCTTGGGCCAGGCTGGAACCCAATGTTCTCTGCAGGTACAACGTGATCGTGTGGCCTTTGGCAAAGAGCTGTTCCCTTCCCTGTCCCTGCCTTGGGCCAAAAAGGAACCAGGGAGTTTGTATTCAGGAGCAGGATGTAAATATTCAACAGCTGCTTCAGGACTCAGGGGCCAAATTCACAGTTGTGATTGTTGGAGCAAACGTGCCTGGGAAAATCAATGTATAATTAATTGATTTGCTCACTCAAACCTTCAGTGCTGATTGGAACAGCCCCCAGTTATGGAGATTTTTTTTGCTACCAGCTGTGGCTGTAAATGAAATTAGTTTGGCCCATATGAATGTATGTTATTTACAGTCAGGTCAGGTGCTGTGTGTTCCTCTTCTGTAAGCCTTTAATAATTAGAATCCCAGAATGGTTTGGGTTGGAAAGGGCCTTAAACCTCATGTGCCATGGGCAGGGACACCGTCCCCTGACTGCTCCAGGAATTCCCTTTGCACTGTTTTCACTGGTGAACAAAAGGAGCTGGGTTTTCCTTCTTTCACCCAGCCCTCTCTCAGCTCCTTTTATCTTCCAGTTCCATCCTTGCCTGTAGATAATTCCTTTCTGGTGCTCCTTCAGAGGCCGGAACTTCCACCTCACCTGTAGATGGAAAAGCACAGTAGGAACATCAATGATGACCCTGAAATATGGCCATATAGGAGCCCACTCTACAACTACTCTATAACTACATATATCAGGAGATGAATGTGACATTCTCATCTTTTTCCATGGTTCACAGCATCTTTTTTTTTATCATTTAAATGCAGAGCATAAGCTTCAAATGCACCAGGCTTCACAACATTTGTACTAATGCTGCCAAGCCACCCTCTAAAATATTTTATGAACCATGAGAACATTTTAATCTGTTGGCATTTCCTTAATTAAGACAGTTTTACTGCTGCCTGAAACAGAGGTGTTACATTAGCTGAGTATCTCCGTGCTGTGTAAATTATGGCATCTGTCTTCTAAATAGAAGTTTGCATTATGCATGGAGGAATGAACTGGTGTGCATTTAATTTAAATGGATGATCAGAGTTTTTTTTTAAATTAATATCTACCTTTCTAGGAGATTTCCATTCTGTTGAATTGGGTTTTAAAAAGCACATTACATGAATGATGTTAGTGCCTCTCGACTCACAACATTAGCATTTCCTGTCCCAGTGCAGTCCCTGAAAACATCAACTGGAAAAACATGGATTGTTCAAGATTTACAGCTTTGTTGTAATTCTAAGAAAGGCTGCTTAGGTGAAAATATTTGTTACCTTACTGTGTCCAGCTGCACAATACAACAAATTCTTTTGCTGTGATTGTATATGCCAGTGGTGAGTTAGATCAAATTATTCATACGTTTCATACATAGAAAATTCAATGACTTTCAGGATCTTGCATTTTTCCCTAATAATACACGTAAATATTACATATTCCCACCCTAAAACACTTACTACTTACAGCAGGTAGAGCAATTATTCTGCAGAAAGCCAAGGTTTCATGCTTTTAAAAAGGTGTCAGAGTTAAGAGCTGATTTACAGAGCCCTCGCAGTTGCTCTGGATGTAGCAGTTCATCCACACAGCACATGTTGGGGTGGAGGTCAGGGCAGCTTTTAAACTATTTATAGCAGAACTGAGGAATTATACTTTGGTCTCTCAGTTGAAAGGCAGCTTATAAAGCCTGATAGTTTATGTATTAACACTGATGGAAATGTATACATGTCTGGAAACAGCTCCTGCCTGTCCAGACCACCGACCCTTTTTGAGATCAGCAGCTCCGGGGGCTGATGTGACACGAGCACAGAGTCAGGCTAAAAACAAGCAGTTTCCTCCCAGGAAAGGTCGGGGCTGTTCCGGGAGGGTTGGAGATCCTCAGATCCTGAAGAGGCAGAGGCAGCAGAGGGGGAAGTCGCTGGGATGTGAGCCTTTAATCAGTGCTAACGCTGCTCTGAGGTCCCAACAGCTGGGGCTGTTAAATTTGGCATCAACAGCTCTGCTCGGAGCTCTGAGTGCTCCCAGGGAACCACTTCAGAGTAACTGATGTGCTGGCCTCCTAATAGTGGAGGAGAGCTGGAAAAACTGGCACATGTGGGCTGGAAGGAGAGGCTCCTTCCTTCCCTGCTCTCAGGCATCAGGAATGGGAAATGAAGGTGTTGCAGCCAGGGAATTCTCCCTCCAGAGGGAGAGGTTCATGTCTCAGTGATCTCATAGGATTTCAGATCTGATCTTACCTAGGAAAATCTTGGAAAATTTCCAAGTTTCTGGAGAAAACCTCAATGGACTATGCTGGAATTTCCTTGTGTTGGCCTAATCCTTATTCTTTTTTCTGGCATGGGGATTTCACCCCTTGCCACTCTAACCCTCAATATTATTGCTGGTGCTCATTGTCTGTAGGAGTTTTCATCAGTCCAGTGCAAATACTGTATTTCCTGTTTCCTGCAGCATTTTACTTTCTCAGCTGTAATGCCTGGAAAATCAGCACAAGATTGCACATAAACTATGGCTTTACTCATGACTGGGAGGGACCAAACCCATGATGTGGTTGGACTTGGTGATCCTTGTGGGCCCCTTCCAACCCAGGGTATTCTATGAGTCTGGGGTTATTACTAAGGAAGAAAACCAAAATGTTGGAGAAATGGGAGAACTAGAAGAATTAATTGTTCCTTACAGTGGTTTTGTATTTTTTTTTATTCTTAATTTAACTTCCTAATCCAAACTTGGGTTCATCTTGTAAAGTATTTTCCTAAATGCTCCTGATGTAGTTTTATTTTATTGATATCCTCCATGGAAAACATGTTTGTTTCTCTGATATTTTTGCAGCTATGCCATGAAAAGCTCTGTCAGCTTCCTGTTCCATGATATTTTCCTCTCACAGACTTTTCTACTCAGGCCCATATCACAGAGACACAGATAGTGATGGGAGTCATTGTGGATGCTTCCTCATCCTACCACAGTAGGATGTGTGTCAGTGCTTTTCCACCTTTTTAATGCTTCTCTTCCAAATCCTCACCACTTCTCTTTGGAATCATTTTATTCAGTGGCCAACTTGGAAAGGCTCCTGTGCCTCTGCTGGCTCCTAGATCCCAGTTTCAGCACTCTGGCTGCACACAGCCAGTTTTACTAAGCCCAGATCTGCTCCCAGGCCTTTCTCTCAGCCTCCACCCCACACAGGAAAGCTCATGGCTCTAGAAATGATGGTATCAGGTTGGATATTAGGAAAAGCTCTTCACTGAAAGAGTGAGTAAGCATTGGAATGGGAAGCCCAGGGAAGTGGGGAAGTCCCTATCCCTGGAAGTGCTCAGAAAATGATTAGATGTGGCCCTTCATGGTAGGGTTTAGTGGACATGGTGCTGTTTGGTCAAAGGTTGGATTTGACAACCTCAAGTTGTGCCAGGGCCAGGGGAGGTTTGGGTTGGAAATCAAGAAGAATTTCTTCCTGGAAAGGGCTGTCAGGCACTGGCAGGGGCTGCCCAGGGAGGTCTGGAGTGCCCAGCCCTGGAGGTGTCCCAGGAAGGCCTGGCCAGGGCACTCAGTGCTCTGGGCTGGGGGACAAGGTGGGCATCGGGCACAGGGGGGGATCCATGGGCTGGGAGGGCTTTTCCAGCCTAAAGGATTCTGTGATTCTGAGATGAGGATCTGAGTGGGTGAAGTGTACCCAGGCACCCAGACTGTCACAGCTCTGTAGGTGCAGCACTTGGAGTGGGATGTGCTCCAGTGCCACATGTCCCCTGCTCTCCCCCTCCCTGCCCCAGCCAGGGTGTTCAGCAGGTCGGTGGTGGCCTTGGAGCAGACTGTGCCAGCCTGGCTGCCCTCTCACATTTGCCCCCTTTGGCCAAGTCAGCGGTGCCCAGTGCTGGGGAGTTGAGCTGAGAAGGCTCGAGGATGTTTCCTACCCCAGGGATCCCACAAGAAGACCCTCCTCAGCCCCAGCACTGCCGTGGGGTTGACTCATGTTCTTCTCACTTGACAAGTACACGTGTGAGTGATTCACCTCAGAGTGCTCTCCTCCCTCTCACTTATCCCTGCATTGAAATTGGACATTGTGCCTGTGGAAATTACAGGTTCTGTGAGGAGCTGCTCTGGGGGTGATTCACAGAACAGCACAACAGGCCCTCATTGAGGCCTCGAGGGATGACTTCATCCCCTGCTGTTCTTTCAGCAAGAAAGAAGCTTTACTTAGGATGACACTTCACATAGATATATGTTTTATCCATCATCATCCTGTTTTGGTTGGTTTGAATCATTAAGAGCATGAGACTAAGAGACAGGTTGCACCCTCAGTTTGCCACCAAATGCTGGAGGTCACTCCTATGTCCTTCGATGTCCTTTGACATCCTGAGGCACTTTTGCAGAGAGCTTTGTGTCATGGTGTGGAAAGTCAGGAGATGATAACACCTAGGGATGGGGTCAGCCACAGAGCTGGGAGACAGGGGTCCAAGCTGCACGTTGTCCTGAGCAGTCAGCAACAGAATGGACACGGCTGGGAGGGACCACCATGGGGTCACCTGTCCCACCTCCCTGCTCAGGCTGGGGGCTGAACAGCAGTGACAGATGGGTGGGGAAGGATGACTGAAGTTGCACATATTGAGTCAGCACCACAAACACAGATGACCTGAGAGGAACAGGCCCTTGGCTTTCACCCACATCCCGTGTGGGGACACACACAGGGGAGGTGACACAACCTGGTGTGACCATCAGCAGCCACCCTGCCTGAAAAAAGCCTGCTTGAGGAAATATGCTTAATGGTGGCTCTTGAGTGAAATGTTTCCAGCTAGAATAGGACGTTTTCAATTCCAGATGAGGTTATATTTTTAATGGGACATCAGTTAGCGACCTGCAGGAACATGCTTTGCAGGGATGATTTGTAGGGGTGTTTGCAGAAAAACTGAGCTTTTCATAGGCACTCACCCAGCTCCTTTGGAGAACTGGAACCCAGCACCAAACCCTGCTCCTTAGTCAGCAGCTCTGCCTCAAGAACTGACATCCAGAGACAAGGAGAGAAAGCAAATCCACCTGATTATTCTGTTCTCTCCTCCCGGAAGGATTTCATAACAGATGAAACGCTGCCACACAGCACTGGCTGCTCCTGCCTGAACACATCCCTGTGCAAGGAGAGAACATGGAACCTGGGTCTGGGATCCAGCTGGGAGACACTGCCCAAAATACACAGCCCTGGGGAAAACTGTAATTCCAGATATGCAGAGACAGAGGCCAAGATACCCCAGGAAAGTCTCCCAAGGAAAAAAAAAGTCATAAATTTACCTTGAGAGGCTGAATCTCAAACAGTTCTCCCAAAGGATTTTCCACCTTTTCGTAAATGTCATAATAATAATAGTTCAAGCATGAAACCTATCCAAGTCTGGACTCCAAAACCTGAAGGTTTGGGGTATCTGTAATAAGTCATGATTACCAAAAGAACCCATACACAGCACTGAGCAGTGCTGGGTGTTTTCCCTTTAGTAAGGAAAAAATGTTTCTCCCTACAGATAAGCATTGAGCAAAAATTCCTGAATGGGAACAGCTTAGAGACAGGGACAGAAAGGGAAATAAGCTCGATTTTTAATAGGAAATTGAAAATTATTCCATTCTAATACCTGTGCTGACATTTATCTTGGTCTGACAATCAGTCACAGAACAAGTTATATTTTCCCTCTGAGTTGCCCTGTCTTTGCGGGAATTTTTCTAACCTCGGGTGATCCACGTGTTATAACACATGTTAAGGGAACTGCCCGGTTAAATCCCTTCGCGTTCTGCTGGAAATTTACCCCTTCAGAATCCCCTGCCACGTTTTGTGCAGCCTCAATGTGCTGCTGCCACCAGATGGCACTTGGGGTGGGTTCTGTTGGGAAAAGCGGAGCAGGAGCTCTCCAAGGCAAAGCATTCAAATCAATTTAAAGGCAGAACAGTGTTTACAAACAAGGATTTTGCATAACAAGGGCCTGCTTTCCTTGCCAGTTGGATTGTGTAGGAGCTGAGAGGCAGCATTTCCCCGAGTAGCACGTTTGCTGGCATCATTTGAGGAGGAATGCTGTGCATGTGCAGAATTCTTCCTCATTCTGCACTGAAACAGAGGAAGATGAAGAGCAGAGCGTCTGAGTTACAGTTTTGCTGACCTTGAGTTCACAAGGTGCTGCCACTGCTCTGAAGTGGAACCCGGCTGACGAATATCAGCAGCACCTTTCTGCTGCAAAAGAAAAAGGAAAATTAAAAATGAAAAAAAAGAAAAGGGGGGAGAGGAAAGGGAAGGAGAAGGAAAAGGAGGAGGAGGGAAGGAAGAGGGGGAAAAGGAAGAAAAAAGAGAAAAAAAAGGGGAGAAAAACGTCCCTTGTCAGGTTCCAGCTGGGGTTGCAGCAAGCAGAACAGGGGCTTTGTCTGCTTCTCTTTCCAGGGTGAATATGATGGAAATACATCCCTTTTTGTCAGGTGTTCTCTGAAGTGGGAGTGAACACCAAGGCAAAGGCCTCCTGATTTCCTGAGCTCTGCCTTTGCTTTGCAGAGTGTTTCTATCAGGTAAATTCTCCATGCTGGCCCTTGCAGCAGGTATGGCACATGTAGGGCCAGAAATTCTGGGAGTTTAAAGGGGAAAAAAAACTAACAGACAACAAAGCCAAAAAGGAATGGGCTGAAACCTGCTCACAGTTGTAGCTACAGTTTTTTGAAAGCCCTTTTTTTTCCCTAGGACTGAATTTATTTCATTCTACATCAGAAATTCCTGGAGATCTATTTTAAATGTCACCTTGTAGTGAGCATCAAACACAGACATGGCACAACCACGACTTTTTGACAACCATTTTTTGAAAAAACGTAGCTGGAAAGTGAATTTCTTTGCAATGTGAAAGAGCCTTCCCAGGCCACACATTAAAGTAACGGAATAACTATGCTCCTCAACAGATCTGAGCAATACAAACACAATCATGAGCCCTTTTCTTTACACTGCTTTTTGGAAAATATCTTCTTCAGGTGAAAGATAGACCCAAACATTAATAATGCATCTTTTTCCTGTAGTAACTCAGCAAGTAAATGCAGCAAGGGACTTTTAAATGCTGGTTCACTGACAGGCAAAGCAAAGTTCACAGTTCACAGGACCCTGTCACAGTATTCCTCAAAGGCAGGTTTCAAGATCACTCACCCCCAAGTATTTGATTAGTGCCACTTGTGTGCTTCAGTAAAGAGCTGAACATGAATTAATTCAGATACAGAGGATACTTCTTGATGACATGGGGCTATGCCATACAAAGCTCACTACAACAAAAGGCTTTAAACAGAGACCAGGATTAGCTTTTCCAGGGGGGAACAGGTTTATCACACAATTTAAACTGCACCCTGTCCTCTCAGGAGGCAGCACTGCCAAGGGTAGAAATGCACTCACTTGTCAATACAGAGAAAGGAAAGTGTCCTGAGCAGGTCAAGGATCAAAACTCTGCTGAAGAAAACAGAATCCACTCCTCTGCCCGTTCCAAAAGAGTGGGGGAGAGGTTTAAAAAGCAAACACACAGGTCTTCAGTCCAAGGCCTCCCTTTGTGGTTGACCCCTGAAGTGTCACGAACATTGAGGGCCCCACACATGGAGGGAGGAAGGTACCACAGATCTTACAGATTTTGCTGGGTTTTGGACCTGGCTACAGGCATAGATTGATACCATTTCCTTCTTTCCTGATATTTGGGGCCTTATAAACCACTGCTGCTTTGGATTTTTGTAAACAGACCTTTTCATAGCTTTTGTGTGACTCGGATGAAGGACAATTTCCAGGAGCCTCAGTGACACCCAGGCACTGCATTTCTCACCGTGTGGGATCTCAGGAATCCTGTCCAAGGCTGAGGAGGAAGCACAAGCCTCACAGAACCCAGGAGGAGCCTGAGCACAGCAGTTCATCTTTGTGTGGGATTGCTCTTCTTCAGGAAATCTCATAGAGTAAGTTACCTCAGAGAGCTGGAGCTCCAAAGAACCCACAGCAGTTGGTCACAAGCTCCCAATTAGCCCATTCCATATTTTTAAGAAGTCTAAGATCTCAATTCCTGTTGAGGGACTGGGAATAAACTACATTCGCCATCTTCACTAAGGATGTATTTTGATATGGTGTTTCTCCTTGTGTTCTGAGAGCCAAGCCAAGGGGAAACCTCTAAACAGCTGATTAACACTTTGTTGGAGAACTCAGAGCTGGTTCAGATCATTATTCTCCTCTGGATAAATGACCTGGTAAAACTTTGACAAAGAAACATGCACAAAGAGACTTATGAAAAATGTAACCACTTCTTTTTGTATTGCACTTCCAGAATTTAGAGCTCCATCTCTTCTTTGTAGCAGCAGCACTTTCCCTTTTTACTTTTCCTTTCCAGTAGAATTCCAATTCATCTTTAGAGCGAATCAAGTCCCTTTTGCCTCCAGCTACTCACTGACAGGGTGAGTTCTGGAAGTTCCTTTGTTTTAGCAAAACTGTTCCCTCTGAAGAGCCTGTTTTCAGGCTGTGACGGAGCCTCCTCTTGAGAGAGCCCCAAAGCTTCCAAAAGCAAGTACATCTCTTTTGTTGGTTCTTTTCCTTTTTCTTAATATTTCAACCAGAAAAGCTTCCAAAAGCTACTGCATTTCTCTCAGATCTCTAAAGAGCAGGATCAGGGCTTTTTAGGGGTTCTGATCCAAGGGAAAGAGCCCTGTTTGTATGGCCAAGAAACTGGGGCTGCACCATGTTCATGTGAGGCATTTGAATTGTGAGCTTTTAATAGTAACAGGAAATGTGCAACAAAAGCCACCTACTCCATAAGGACAACATACCCTTGAGATTGGATTCCCCCAGTATTCCCAGGGTTTCGTAGTCCTTGCTTATGCAACTCTAGAAAAAAAGGCAATATTTGGCAATTATGAGGCAGCAAAGACATTTTTTTCATGTAAGCCTTGACAAAAATAACTCTCTTATCTTTAAACCTTCTCTGAGTTCAGCAGAGCTGAACTCCATCACTCTGGGGCAGCGGCAGCACAAACTGCTCCTCAGTGGGGGGAGGCTGAGGAGTCACACACAGTTATTTGTGTGTTATTATTTGAGTCTGCAGATCAAGGGATAAAGGACTTTCTGAGGCTCCCAGGCTGAAATTGTAAATAACAGACTGTTCCTAATGATACAGCTCAGCAGCAACACATTTCATCCCTTCCATGTGCTTCCCAACAGCATGAAAGGGAAGGGATAAGAAAAGGGATAAGGAAAGGTTGAGCCTGCCTGACCTCAGCATTTTCTTGTTCAGCTTTTCATTTCCCGAGTTGGAATCTTTACCTAAGACACCTTGAGGTTTAGTGCTGTTTCTCTGGACAAGAAGCAATTGGAATTGATTTGTCCATTTTATGAAGTACTTTTCTTTTTTTTTTCTTTTTTTTTTTCTTTTTTTTTCCTTTGGAAAAGGATAGAAGAGTTTCCAGTCTGAATTTGCAGATCTCTTTTTAAGTATTGCTGCAAATAAAATGAAAGAACCGAAATTTCCCTCAGCTGTTGTTGGTGATAAAGCAGGGGTGTGAGTTTTTTCCACCTTTTTTATAAATCAAAGGTTATTTCTCCTTCTCTTCACACACACACACAATGGTATTACTAGTTCTTCTCTGGAAATGAAGTCTATGGAACAGCAGTCTGAACAACTGCAGACCAACAAGAGTGAAAATATGGTGAGTCAGAGCAAACATGGACTAATTGCACTGGTTCAAATATATTTTTATGACCGCAGGAGCAAAAATCTACCCATTTTCTCAGAGCATAATTTGATTTGCTCGTGACCTGTTTCAGTTAATGACTGCCTGAATTAACACTGCCCTTTTCTACCTATTCTCATGCATTAAAGATAGAAATGTGGTATTTTTGTGTGTTGATCTTGTCAGCAGATAGTGCAGCTGGCCTGAGGATGCTGTACAATTCCAAAAAGCAGGTGGCATGCTCCATATCAATATTAAAACCAGTCAGATATACATAGGAATATATCCATTAAAAGGTGGTCTGAATGCATAAGAGGTGGGGATTCCAAGCCTTCAGGATTGGAAGTTGCAACTCCTATGAAATGAGTAAATAGGGCTTTTTCCTCTGGGTTTTGTTGATGGCAAGGACATGTACAGGATGATATGCCCTGCTCTCAAATGATTTGTGATTTTATCCATTGGATTCAGACAGAATTAGCAGGATACATACTGCACACACAATTAGGGAGTGATTTTTCAGGATGTCTCCCCACTTTTATTTTTTTTTTATTATTATTTAAACTTCTCTTTGAAGGCAGAACTGTTTTCCTAATGTAAAAAAAAAATATTCCTGTGCCATCTGAGTTTCTGTTCATGGCATCCTTGGAAGCAACATGACAATTACAGAACAAGGAATTGATGGTAAAAATCCTTAGTTTTCATCAGTGGAGGGGTCCAATTTAAAATGCCTGTGGGAAGAGCATTTGGACGGGGTGGGATTATTGGGGTGTCCTGTGCAGGTCCAGGAGCTGGACTCAATGATCCCTGTGGGCCCTTCCAGCTCAGGAGATTCCATGAAAAGAAATACATACTTCTGAGGACTTCATATTTTATCACAGTTGCTTATTCTGACCTTCCTCTAATTTCTGTTCCCAAGGAAGCTTAAAAAAGAACAGAATATTATCTGATTTTCATGTTTCCTCATAACCTTATTCTGAAAAGCAGTGTTTGCTGAGATTTGCCAAGATAATTCATTCAGTCTAAAGGATATGGCAAACATGGAAAAACTGACCAACTGGAGCAGAGAAAATATTAGAATGGAAATGTATGGAATCAAAATGGAATAAAACATCTTAAAATGGAAAACAGCAGGTGAATTTAACTCTGGCAGCTACAGCTGAGATAATTATTTATTTATGTTAAAAAAAAACAAAACAAGAAAACACACACAAAAATCTCCAACAGTTTTCTATGAGCAAGTTTGCTTACCACGTTTTTATCCAGAAAAGACTTCAAGAAAACTTATGTTTGGGCTTTTATTTTATATGGAAATGATGGTATTTGATATTGTAGATAATATTTTATTGCTTTATAAGCCCCCAAGAGCAGCAACGTTGCAATGAAATCAGGGAATCACAAGAAATGGTGAGAAACATGGAAAGGGCTATTTTGGCATTTGCTTTCTCTTTGTTTTCAGGGAATTTCTGAAGCTGCAATTTTGGGAGGGGTTTGTTTGTTTACTTTCCCCTTTCAGTATTCAGGGTGTTCTGTCCCTGCCAATGAACCTGTGCTGTCCATCCTTATCTAATGGGAAGC
This sequence comes from Manacus candei, assembly GCF_025592945.1. Lineage (NCBI taxonomy): Eukaryota > Metazoa > Chordata > Aves > Passeriformes > Pipridae > Manacus > Manacus candei. The sequence continues at coordinate 3,535,707 of NW_026138084.1, forward strand.
ATTTTTGTCTGGCACTTTTCTTTTCTGCAGCTTGTATTTTCCTCCTTCAGTCCCAGGTTTTCCCACAACTCAAAATATTATGTGTTAATGAAAAGTGTCCTTCATTCCAGCTCTGGTTTGGCTTCAATCCCAGCTGAAGCACCAAGAAATTCTTTTCTGCACAATTTATAAAATAACTTCTTTAATTAATGATGGAACAATTACAACCATACTCCCAATTTCATTATATTTATTGCTAAACTACAGTTCTAAGTTCAATTTAGTCCAGTTTCAGAATTAATTACCACTTTCACAGCAAAATTCTTTCTGGTTTTCTCTGATTTCACTCTGAGAGTCCCACACACGTCCCAGCCTTGGTGCCACTGCCACCTTCCCACATCCCAGTCCCCAAGAAAAACTGGCAACCATGTCTTTGAACATCACATTCATTCCTTTATAAACCCACCACTGAACTTTCCTCTTTCCCCAAAGAAGCAAAGTGTTCCTTGCTAATTTTTCCCTTTTATATTAGGGATATATTTATATCATCATTATTTATCCTTATTACATTATCACTTTTATATTGAGTTGTTTGATACCTTACATCAGCAGTGCTTTTCATTTACAGGACACAAAGACACAGTCCTTTCCCAAGGACTCTGCACAGGAGGACACATTTTTTTGCCTACTGACATTCCCTGGTATCACTTACTCAAACAAGATACATTGGGAGAATTCACAGAAACCAACAAAAACACAAAGGAAATACTTTTATGAAAGGCTCATTAGAATGAAAGACTTGGTTAAAGTTGGGTACTTAGATGGATTAGCTCTGGACCACACTGCAGGCAAACTTCCAGATTCGGCTACAGAACCTGGAAGAGCCAATTTATCATTTTTTTCGTAAATCAAAAGGCAATTTCTACAAACAGTAATGATCAGACCACTCAGGATCAGCACTCATAAAATTAAAATTGAACTTTCCACTGCCTTGTGCAGCTGCCTTAAAATATGGGCTGTAGTTTTATTATGCTTAGCTTGGGATATTTCAAATAGTTTAGGAGCTGGTCAGGGTAAGAACATCCCAGTTGTCCAAAAGGGCCATCAGAGCCACACATGGGGTGGTGCAACCCAGAAAGCTCCAGGATTGACCGAGAGCTGGTCAGATATTCCCCCTGTTTGGAAGAAGGGCTGAGGTACATAGATCAGTCCAAATACATTCCATTTAACTAAGAAAAAAGGTTAAATGGTAATATGATCATGTTTTACAAGAGATTATCTTGAAAAAGATTTGTGGTTGGAAAGGGCATAAGGAAGTTTGGTGCTTGTAAGTAGAAATCAAATGAACTGATAAGAGAAATAAGATGTCAGGTCCTGAAATTAGGTGTGACCAGGAGAGGGAAAAGAACAAGCCAGAAACATCACAGTTTCTAGAAGATTTCATGTCTTTGGTTGTGCTTTCTCTTTTTTGTCCATGTATGTTCCCTCTTCCATGTGTCCTGAGGACATGGTGCGAAGGAGCTTGGTACCTAAACCCAGGTAGGTTTAGAGGAGTAGGTTTAGATGAGATGTGAGGAGGAAACTCTTCCCTGGGAGGGTGGGAGGCCCTGGCACAGGGTGCCCAGAGAAGCTGTGGCTGCCCCAGCCCTGGAAGTGTCCAAGGCCGGGTTGGACAGGGCTTGGAGCAACCTGGGCTAGTGGAAGGTGTCCCTGCCCATGGCAGGGGACAGGATGAGATGATTTTGAAGGTCCTTTTGCACCCAAAGTATTCTGGGATTTTAGGACCTACATATAAACTCTGACAACAGGAAAAACTCAATTAGCAGCATAGACTTCCTTAATGTCTCAACACAACAAAGCAGAACCAAGAAGTGAGGGAGAGAATTGAAGGGGTGAGGGGGAGACTAAGAGAGAAATGCAAGCAAGAAGGAAGTGGCTTCGAAGAGAATTTTTAAAGAGAGAGATGGAGGGCAGAGTTAAGATTGAGCACAAATCACGGCATGACTTCTGAGGCCTTGGTTTTTTTATATTACACTGACCTAATTAATTTTACATGGAAAAATATGTATCAGAGGCTTTTTCCTGGTCTTATCTTACTTTGAAAAAAATATTTCAGCTGTTTGCTCACCCATGGCAGTGTTAGCCACACCAAACCACTTTTGAAACAGTGACATTTTATGCTTAGTTTTTATGCAGCACCATAAACTTGACTCTGACAATCCAATTTCAGAACTGAACAGGGGAACACAGAATCACAGAGTGTCCTGAGCTGGAAAGGACTCACAGGGATCATGGAGTCCAACCCCTGGCCCTGCCCAGGACACCACAGCAATCCCACCCTGTGCCTGACAGTGTTGTTCAAACACTCCTTGAGCTCTGTCAGAAAATACCAAGACTTGAGACAGTCTAAAGTTAAGGCCTTCCTAAGGTTCTTCCAAAGCATGGTGGGATATTTCAGCAGGGAGGTTGGACTTGATGACCTCCAGAGGTCCCTTCCAATCTCAACCACCCGGTGATTTATGTCTTGCCAGTAATGAATCAGTAAGAGAATCCCACTTTCTGAATGAGCACCATTTCCTTTCATATTTAAATCCTCCTTGGCACTTTCCCAGGCAAGAATTAACCATGTGCTGCTTGGCTTACAGAAATGGATGGTTTGAGCTACGATGTCAGCATGTTATAAAAATGCTATTTTGGTGATTTTCAAATTTAAAAAGGTTAGGCTTGATGTCACTTAATTTTCTAACTGAGCAAATCTGAACAAGCTGGATCTGCTTTTACAATCTGTGTCTTCACAGATAGAGATTGCATATATTATTGATTCCATGAATATGCTTATCTTCCAAGTTTACCTCTTCTTGTTCATTTATGGAGTGTGATGGAGCACACGGGCTTTGTGAGGCACAGACACAACCCCTCAGACACAGAGCCCTCCTTCCCCTTTCAGTGCCGAGCAGCAGCAACACACAGAACACACCAGGAACATGGTGCAGGGAGCCAGGTGCCAACCCCAGGGCATTTCTCAGGGTTTAATGCGTTTTTCAGACTAATTTATGGTTTCCTGGGGAGAGTATTCCCATTGGGTTTGATGTTCTCCATGTCCTCTGTGGAAAGCAAAAGCTGCTGACTGGGAGGTCAAGTTCATTATCTCATTCCTGGGATCCTCTCAGAAAACCCTCCCAAAGCACACAGACAGAACCCAGCAGCCAGTCCCCCCCACGAGCTACTCCTCCTCAGTCAGCTCCTCTAACAAGGCTGGGAGCTGAACCAGATACAACTTTCCATTTGGGAATGGAGGCATTTTCCTCCAATCTGGAAAAGAAAGCAGGAAATTCATCACACTTAACATGACTTGTGCCTCCCATGAACTCAGGCATTTCTGCCTAAAAGGGGGTGTCTCAAACAGATCCTCACTGTAAAATGATTAATAAGCTTTTATTGTCTCCAGATACCTTAATGAGTTTTGAGTGTCTTACTTTGCATTTTATTTTGCATATAAGAAACAAGTTCACTCACTTCATTTGTTGATTTAAGCCCTGACAAATATTCTGGCTGCCTACAACTATGCAGGTTGCCTCAGTGAGATATTGTGATAAGCATTTCTTTCCACGCAGAGCAAACTGTGCTTCAGCAAATATATTCTGGACAAACAGTGCTCTGAAAAAAAATATATTTTTAACTATTCTATTGAAAAATACTGATCAAGTTACTGGGAAAGAAGCTTGGCCTCTTCAAAAACCAGCTAAAGACTTTTCTGTGAATTCATGATCCCCACCAGGACTGGAAATTAGTCTTTCATGCTTCAGTCACCTCGACAGTCACAACAGCCTTTTCTGCACATATGTCAGAGCAAGAGTAACAGTTTTGCCAATAACTTATTTCTACCTAAAGCCAGAACGGCCATGGGAGCTGCCAGAGGAGTCTCTGGCTGTGTCCTCCCTTCACGCCCCTGCTCCCCGTGCTGACAGCCAGAGGCAGAGGGGGAGAAGCTGGGACATCCACCCTCTGCTTGGGAGCTCCGCTCCAAACCCTTCACCCCCAGGCCGTGCACAGATGGGGACAACACAGAGCCTGCAGCCCCTCCAGCAGCGGGTCCCACACCCCCTTGCTCTGCTGCATCAGCCGTCCTCCTGAGGCAGCACATCCTGGCAAAGGTGAGAAAGGGCTGACTCCACCAGGAAGGGTTTGGGAAGCACTGACAGCAAAACAATTGCTCTAAGAAAATGTTATTAATCGAAAACTTGAGAAGTTGAAAGGTGGAGAGAAGAGGTAGAAAAATGAGAAAAAAAATTAAGGAGACATGAAGAGGAAGGGAGGAGAAAAGCACGTCTTCACCTTCCTATCTTCTTCCTGCAGTATCTCCCTCTGTTTCCCTTTCCTACTCCCGGTTCTCACAAGCATTCCCAACACACACTTGGGATGATACAGGACCCAGACCTCAGCAACTTTTCTTGGCTCGATGCAGCCTTAGCGGGAAGCGGCGTTTCACCAGCGTAGGTTTTAATGTCAGGGATGCTGACGGGAGGGGCGGGGGGCTCTGCTGGGGACCCAGCTCGGGGGGCCAACCCCCGCTGCCACCTCGGCAATGCGAGCCCGTTCCCAGCTGTGCCGGGTCAGAGCTCCGCTATCCCGGCGGGTCCCGCGGGTCCCGCTCCCCGCCCGCCCCCGCGCACATCGCTGCTCCCGGGCCGCGGGGCCGGGGCCGCCCCGCTCCACCGCCCGCACCGCCCCGGGGCCCCGCAGCGCTCCCGAGCCCCTCCCGGGGCTCCCCGGCCGCGGGGGAACCGCCCGGAGCCGCGCGGGGATGGGGCGCGGGCATGGGATGCGGGATGGGATGCAGGAATTGGATGCAGGGATGGGGCGCGGGCATGGGATGCACAGATGGGGCGCGGGGATGGGATACAGGACTGGGCGCAAGGATGGGAGGCAGGGATGGGATACAGGAATGGAGCGCGGGGACGGGGTGTAGGAATGGGATGCAGAGATGGGGCGCGGGGATGAGATGTAGGAATGGGATGTAGGGATGGGGCGCGGGGATGAGATGTAGGAATGGGATGCAGAGATGGGGCGCGGGGATGGGATGCAGGGATGGGGCGCGGGGATGGGATGCAGAGATGGGGCGCGGGGATGGGATGCAGGGATGGGGCGCGGGGATGGGATGCAGGGATGGGCGCAAGGATGGGATGCAGAGATGGGGCGCGGGGATGAGACGCAGGGATGGGGCGCTCCCGGAGCCCCCGCCAGCCCCCCGGAGGAGCAGCCGGCGCTACTTAAGCGCATCCCGGCGGCGGAGCCCAGGGGGAGGCGGGCGCGGCGGCCCCGCGGCAGGGACAGCCCGCGCCCATGCCCATGCCCATGCCCGGCCCGGAGCGCGGCGGGGGCGCGGGCGCTGCCAGGCGACGGCAGAGCGGGGCTGCGGCGCGGGCAGGGCGGGACGGGCGCGGGGCCGGGCGCGGGCGCGGCGGGCGAGCGGCGGCGCGGCGGGGCCCGGGCGGCTCCGGGCGGCTCCCCCGGGCCGCGGCCCTGCCCTCGCCGAGCGGGGGCCGAGCGGCAGCAATGGCGGCGCGGGGCCGCCGCCCGCCCGGCCGGCCGCGGCTCTAGGAGGGGACGCGCGGGGCCGCGGGGGGCCGGGTTCCCAGGGGTTATTTATTCCTTCCCTCTCGCTCAAGTTGCCGGCGGACGGGGCCGGCCCGCACCTGCCCCCTCCCCGCGCCGCCGAGCTGCGGGGCGGCCATGGAGAGCCCCGCCGAGAACCCCAGCAAGGCGGCCGAGTACCTGAAGGAGCTGAACAAGATTATCGAGACGCAGCAGGAGCTGCTGGAGAAGCAGAAGCGGAGGATAGACGAGCTGGAGCAGCAAGTGGCCAAGTTGTACCACGAAAATGCCTGCCTGCAGGACGAGCATCACCGGCACCTGGCCACATGCCGGCTCCAGCAGGGCGTCCCCCCCGCGCCCCCGGGGGTGCTGAGCGCCATCCAGGAGAACGCCAGGCACGAGAAGTAAGCGCTCACAGCCTTTCTTTGCCCCTTTTCCGCGGAGGGTGTTTCGGTAGCGGGGTTTCCCTTCCCTTTCCCCTCCTGCCTTCGGGTCCCCAAAGCCGCCCCGCGCCCCGGCGCTGGGAGCGGCGGGATTCCCTGCGGCGATGCCCCGGAGCGAGCCCCGGGCGCGGCGGTGGGATGTCCCCCCTCATCCCCAGCCCGTCCGGTGTGTCACTCGTGTGTCACTCGTGCTCTGTCCCGGGGTCCCGGAGGGGTTGGACCCGCGGCGGCACGGCCGGGGCTGCCCCGTGCCCGCGGCTGTCCCTGCGCTCGGGGGATGCCCCGGGCGGGGCAGCGGGACCGGGGCGCTGGGAGGAGCGGGGCGAGCCCTGCCCTTCTCCCCGCGGCGCTCGGACCGGCAGCGAACGCGCCGCGGGGACGGGGGTGCCCCGTGGGAGCCGCTCGCCCCCCGGGCAGTGCCCAGGAGCGGCCCGTGGCTGCCGCCGGTATCGAAAGTGACCCGGCCCGGGGTCAGTAAACATTGGCCGCTCGCCACCGGGCTGGCCCCGGCCAGCGCCTGCTCGCCCCGCGCGGGGCCGCCTGCGCTCCCGGCCGCCGCATCTATTCCAGCCTCTCTAATCTGTAATTAATCGTCTGCGTCTTTCCAGCGTCGGGAAAGCCGCTTAGTTGCGCGGTTCTCAAGTAGCGGGGATTCGGGAATAGCAGGAACTGAGCTCGGCGCTTTCCCGGCGCGTTTCTACTTCTGGAAAAGTATTTAAGGCTTGGCTTTCCAGGAGCGGAGTGGGAAAAGCATGCATCGGATTACGAGCCCACTTCGCTGCTTGATACGGCACAATGGGCTGTTTGTGATCCGCTGAGCTCGAATTCCTTAGATTTATAAATACAGACACGGCGGCTCCCGGCCGCCGCCAGCCCCGGGATGCGGGATACGGGACCGCCAGACCCCGGGATGCGGGATACGGGACCTCCCGCTTCAGACAGGCGGGGCGGGCGAGCCCCTCGCCATCCCCGGGCCAGGGCTGCGGGATGCCCGTCCCGCGGGACCGGGATGCCCGGGATGCCCGGGGTGCCCGGGATGCCCGGGATTCCCGTCCCGCCGGGCGCGGAGGGAGGCACCGGGTGGGTCCGGCCGACCCTGCGGGGACCCGCCGTGGCTGGGGCTGGGGCAGCCCCCGGTGGCTTCGGCCGCATCTCCCTCCTGGAGCCCCAGCCCGTGCCGGGGGGATGCCCTGCGCGATCCCGGGGAGCTGCCCCGATCCCGGGAGCTCCCGCTGGCTCTGGCAGTGCCGCTCCGGCTGTAGGCGAGTCTGCCGTGCTGGTTCTGCTCCGGAGCAGCGTTTTCTCCGCTGTGGAGGTTTCAGGAGCCCTGGAAGGGTCGCTGGGCACACAGTGTCCCCCTTGCCTGCTTCTGTTTCCCAAACCCTGCACTGGCCGGAGCACAGTGGGAAGGGAAGCGGCTCTGTCTCCCCAGCTCATTTTTTGCTGTCAGAGTTAACACTTAAGGCTTTTTTTTGTGATGTTGGGGTAATCACTTTAGGCTTTTTTATAGAGATGTCTCTATGAAAACTAAGCAAATAGCTCCTTTAATAGACTGAAGAGCATGCTGTCATTTATCAGTCAATCAATCAATCCCTCAAGGAGAAAGCTATTTCCAGAAAGCATGGAATAGTTACACGAATCCTACCCTGTGTATCCAGGTCCAGTACCCGAGGATTTTTGTGCCTGTGCTTCCAGTACAAGACATCAACTCAGCTATCTTGTCCCATTTGTCTCTTGCAAATGACATTACTAAAAATTGTACAAATGGCTTGCCTTGTTTGATAATATTTCTCTTCTGCAGCCCAAGACTCATTTGCAGAGCCCTCCTTGGGCAGGCAACCCTGGGGACTCGGAGGCTTTTAAGTCTCTTAAGTGGATTTGATGCTGGGATCAGAATTAATCTGGGATATTTATGGCAGAGTTGTACTGCTCTGAGGCGTAGCCTGGGGGCTTAGTGGGGAAGCTGGGAGGCTGCTCCCTGCGTCTGGCCGGGCCCCTGGCCCACGTGCAGGGCTGGGGGAGCCACATTTTCAGGGCCACCTCCATCTGAGGAGCACTGTTGTTCCCCCTCCTCCCCCCAGATGGTCCCGTGTGATCCCTCTCCCCATGTGGGGAGTGAAGTGGGTCTTGTCTCCAGGTGGCCCTGCCTTGCTGGGGTGTTGGATCCCTGTGTGGGACAGGGGCTCTGACAGTGGTTGGTGAGGCCCCAGGCTGTCCAGGAGCAGGGACAAGCAGCCACCCACAGCCTCAGTTTACTCTCTGGCTGGATACAAAAGGTGGAGGAAGTCCCCAACTTGGAGAGAATAAGCTTTTTGTTTTAAAGTCTCCTCCCAGTCCCACCGGTTACCTTGGCTTTCTGGCAGCCCAGCCTGCAGATTCTGGGTGTCTGTAGCTTCCCATTCAGAAGCTCAGTTTCAGTTTCTCCAGAATTAAATGTCACATGCACCTTGTGTATGTTTGGTGGGGAATAAGGATCCCTTATTTGCTGAAGTTCAGTATCAGATGGCAGTGATGCTGAGGATCCCTGGTGTTAGGAGGCAAGTGGTGTGTCCACTTTGTGCACAGACCTCCCAGTCCTCCTCCTTCCAGGAGCACTTTCATGTCTAAGCACCATCAGTGACCATTGCTCTTCCTTAGTGCTCAGTACTTCAAAATAAAGTGACTGGAATCCTTTTTAGAGGAAACTGGGCTTCTCCGAGTCAAAGACAGCAAGAAATCAGTGCTTTTAGAGATTGGCTTGTACCTTGACTTGGATAGTTTTCCCCTAGTTATCCTAATCAAGTTAAAAACTGTACTGTTTTTCCATGGAGAAGGAGCCTGGTAAGAGTGTGAGCAGGAGGGAGAGAAGAGTTGTCTGCTGAGACAGAACCATCTGAGAGAGCTGTTGTTTGCAACTCGGTCTAAATTCTGCACCTGGCCTGACTGATTTATTTTTAAATGAATGCAGGACTGGTTTTGTTCTCTGGGGAGAAACAGCCACAATTTGGAGCTGTGAGAAACCCTGCCTGTGCTCAGGAGATGCTCTGAGCCGAGGTGTCCCCGGAGCAGTGGAGTAAGTGGCAGTTGTTGCTCTGGTGACAGTCACATGTGAAGGCTGTGTTGTGCCCTACATAGACGAGCTTGTGACTTTGCATGTCGCTGCTGGCACTGCTGCTGCCCCTGCCACAGCCTCAGCAGGAAGCCAAAGATTGCATTAGTATAGAGACCAGCCTGCCTCCTTTTTCCCTCCAGAGATGTCCTTTGCTGAGACAGACTGTTCAAATGACGTAAATCCTATTTCGCTGCCTGTGCTGCTCTCGAGCAGCAGCTTATTTTTGTTTGCTCGAGTGAAGTGGGGGGATCCAGCAGCTCTTAAAGTAGGCTCGTGTTTGGGCAAGCTTTTGCTTTCTCTGCCTTCTTGGCAGCAGGGAGGGAAATGAAGTGTTGCTGTTGGGCCCTGTTTCTCCCTCAGCTGCGTAGGAAAGTGGGATTTGTGGCTGGAATTCTGCAGTGGAATTCTGCAGTTATTACTAGAAGATGCATTTCTACTTGTTCAGTTTATTCTGCTCCTGAAGTATATATTTATGTGAAAGCACACCCAGACTGAACAGGTTACTACCACAGGGTGCTGTGTGTTCTGTTAGCCCTGTAGCAGGATGGGATGGGGTAGTTCTGGCACTGGGCAGAAACTTGCATCTCCAAATAACTTAAAATACCCTGTTCAGTTTATTTTCAATCCATAACTGGAATGGTGTGACTGCTGAGTGCTGAGGATGAGGGTGTGACACTGAAGGGAGTGCTTTGGCTTTCGGAGCACTCATTTTGGTGTCATTAGTGTGATTTGTGCAGCAGCAGATGGGTGAGCATCTCTTAGACCAGGCATTTGTTGTTCTGGCAGGCTGCAGGAAATCAATAGCATGAAGATGTGTAATAAGATGTGAACTTGCTAACTAAACTCAGCTAAATTATTTTGGGTCTCTGAAATATTGGCAAATTCTTGCACTAAATATCTGTTAAATGTTAGGCTAAATGATAACACGCCAAGACAAATTCGTTTGCAAAGTGATGTGTACTGTACAATCAATGAAACAGGCTGTGTGTGAGGGGGAAGCACAGTGAGGCAGAATAGTGTGCTGGTATCAAGAAAGTTCCTGGGAAGTCTGAGAAGGGAGAGAAAACATGACCCATAAAGATAACAGCAAAAACACCTGCTGTTTTGGGAGAGGAAACCCAGTGCAGCAGAAAGTAACCCATCCTGTAATATAGTGGGTTTAAAGGTGCTTTCAAAACTTGAGGTGAATGTGTCCCATTTAAAGCAGAGCAGTCCTAAAGAATTACCAGGGCTCAGTGGATCTGGAATCCTTCTCTGGTGAAGCCTTTTATTCTGCTGACACAGAACACAGCTTTTGAGCTTCCTGACTTAGGAGTTGTGTTCTGAGCTCTAAGAACAAAGTACATTTTAATGTGCTTGTTAATGCTTTGATGGACCTCCCTATGAAATCACTGTCGAGGAAATTGAAAAGCACTTCCAAAGATCTGCTTTTGGAAAAGCTTTGGCAACATTGGTGGATCCTGGGTGCTCAGAGAGCAAATGAGAGCTGCTGCAATTACCCTGAGTGAAGTGTGTGTCTGAAAGGTCCCCTTCCTCTCTCCCAGGCACCCTCACTCCACACAAGCCTGGCTGTGATGCTCTGTGCACACACACACGTAGCTCATGATTGCTTGTCCGTGGCTCATCCGAGGGCTGCTCTTTACTGGCACTCTTAGTCTGCTGGTTCCTACCAGAAAACACAGCAGTGAGTAGAGTGTGAACCAAGGCCCCCAGACTGGAGCAGCTCTGTCCTTAACTCCCCAGAAGCTGCTCAGTTTGGATGACTGCACAGCTGTCATCGGGCAAAGGCCTTTGGGTCAACCCTAAAAATCAGAGTAATCGTCAATGTGGTAACTCCCACATGTCAATAATGTTCATTTTTACGTTTTTAAATTGAATTAGAGGGATGAACAACTGCCTACAAATGTGGGGCTGGGGCAGCAGGAGCAGAGCTGTGCTTCAGCAGGGCTCCTGAAGAGCAGAGCTGCCTGGAGAGGGAGGGATGCTGGGCTTTGTCCCCGGCCACCTGAAGTGACAAACCTTTGGGAGGATGGGAAGTACAGACGGGCACATTTCCCAATCTGACTTGCAGCCTTCTTGTCCTGGTTGTTTGCCTGGGAAGACAAATCTCCATCAGTCCTTAGGGGAAGTGTCTTCTGGAGAAAAATGAGGTACAGCTCTTTTGAAAATCTAAAGCAAAATGCATCACACCCAAAGAAGTATCTGTAGGAAGAGCTGATTTGAGGGCAGATCACAGAAGCTCTGAGGAAAGGAAGAACAAGGCATTTCAAGGTGTTTTCTTCCAGCACACTGATGGAGGAGTAAATTATTAACATGGAAATAGTAAATTCTTAAATCCCTCATGCAAGTAGCATCTCAAAGAGCTTAGTTTCATTTTTTCCACCCAGCAGAACTAGGTGGCTGTTCCTCTTGTGCTGGTCAGTGATGCTGAACTGAACTGCTGAATTCAGTGTCTCATGCCAGACCATGGCCTTTAGGTGCTGAGATTCCACATGGAGTGGGGCCCTCCAGGACTTCCTTAAGGGGGTGAGGCTGGTGAGGAGCAGCCTTGGTTGCTCCCTCTGCACCTCCAGCTGTGACAGTGTTTAACTTGGTGTTTCCCTGTGTGACAGAGCTGTGCAGACCCTCAGAGCATCTCAGTACACTGAGTTTACACTATTTAACTTGGTGTTTCCCTGTGTGATAGGGCTGTGCAGACCCTCAGAGCACCTCAGTACACTGAATTTGCACGGTTTAATTGGTGTTTCTCTGGGTGGCAGAGCTGTGCAGACCCTCAGAGCATCTCAGTACACTGAATTTCCCTGGAGTTTAGGGCTCAGTCGGGGTCACAGTCCCTAATCTGGGGACAGTTGCCCCTAAAGCAGGCAGCCTACCCCCAGGAGAGTTCAGTGGTTGTTACCTGGAGCTTTTCTCCGTGTGAGCCTCCTGCCTCCTGCGTGCAGGTGCAGGGAGGTCACCTCGTGCCATTCCCCAAGGAGGTGTGTGGGAAGCTGCTTAGGTAAGTGGATTTTGCAGGTCAGAAGTAATTCCTGATGTGCAGCCCACACTTGCATTATTCTAATTTGATCCCATCATTCCGACTCACACCCTCTCTATTATGTTAATTCCACTTTTTTTGTGTGTTTTGCAGCCTGCAGATACTTTCAGGCTGTACCTGCCAGAGCTCCTGCCTTTCATCTGAGCTTAGCGAGCCTGTCAGTGAGGTTGTCATAATTCCCTCTGCCCAGATCTTTGCCTAATTGCAGTGTTTTTCTCAGCAGAATTGTTGAATTGGAAATGGAGACAATCCCCAGGCTGTGGTGCATCAGAGCAGGGTGGTTTGGAGATGGATATGAACCCATTCTGCTGGGTTTGGGGAGCTGTCCCTGAGGGGGGCTGCTTTTTCTTCCCACCCCATTCCTAAGGGACTGCTCTGCAGAGCCTTCACAGTGTTTCCTTGAAGTTCTTACTGTGCTACAGTGGGAAAAATGCTGGTTTGTAACTAGAAACCTGGACTGGATTGTTCCTGTCAGTGGTCACTGCCCTGCTCTGGTGATTAAGGACAGCAGCAGGAGTAAGAAGTGTTTCTGCAGCCCCGTGTGTGACCTGTGCTGTGCCCTGGGCAGAGCTGAGCACTGGTAATGATTGCTCTTATACAGGTGGGCAACTTAATGATCATCTCTTAATAGGCTGCTCAGAGATTTGGCTGAAAAATGGTTGTGTTTGATATCACACTTTAGACAAGCAAGTTTGGGGTTTTTTTTTAATCCTTTGGGACTATAAACCAACTTGTTTGAGTTTAATGATGTTGTTTGTATGGTTAGTGGCAGGAAAAACTAATAATGTCAAAATAATTGTCAGAAAATGAATCACAGAATGGTTTGGGTAGGAAGGGACATTAAAGCCCATCCAGTGCCACCCCTGCCATGGGCAGGGACACCTTCCACCAGCCCAGGTTGCTCCAAGCCCCATCCAACCTGGCCTTGGACACTTCCAGGGATCCAGGGGCAGCCACAGCTTCTCTGGGCAACCTGTGCCAGGGCCTCCCACCCTCACAGACAATAATTCTTTTCCAATATCCCATCTCTCCCTGCCCTCTGGCAGTGGGAAGCCATTCCCTGTGTCCTGTCCCTCCATCCCTTGTCCCCAGTCCCTCTCCAGCTCTCCTGGAGCCCCTTTAAGGCCCTGGAAGGGGCTCTCAGCTCTCCCTGGAGCCTTCTCTTCTCCAGGGGAACCCCCCCAGCTCTCCCAGCCTGGCTCCAGAGCAGAGGTTGCTGCAGAGTGGCCAAAATATTTCCACAGGGTGAACGCTGGAGAAAGGAGCAGCTTTCCCAGCATGATCTGAAAACCTCAATCCTTCTCCAGCCGGGGATGGGAATGTGTCTTTTTGTTTCTCAGACCCTGATCCTGGAGGGAATCTCGTCCCTCCCCATCCCAAAGCAGCACTTTGGGCTCAGGGTCTGTGCTCCCTCTGCTGGCTCTGCTCTAAATCGCTCGCCAGTTTGGTACCAATGTGTTTATTTATGGAAATATATAAAAATACGTATGTAATGAAGAACCTGCTTTGGAATGGCAACATCTGCGCTACTTCTGCATCTCTCCAGACATTAGAAAGGCTACTATGAATGCAGGTCAAGGTCTCATGAGTTAAGTTTTGTCTTAAAGTGCAGAGTTAAACTTTCTTTTCAAGCAGTACCATTTTAAAATATTCACAGGAAAGAAATGACTCTGCTGCAAGGCATCTGTGTAGACTGAGTCTTACTGCTGTGCTAGATAAGAAAAATGCTGCTACTGAGGAGCTCTCTATAGCAACTGATTGAAATATAATATACTTTATTTGCATGTTAATAAGATTTCTAGTCAGACTTCCCCGACAAACACAAGTAGAGACAAAGACATACATGTAATACATCTCTGACTGCACCACAGTAATTCACATTTACTAAGTGCAAATGGCACTTTGAATAATGAGGGAAATAAAGCAGCAGAAGGAAGGTGAGGAAACAGTAATCCTGTCCTCCTTTAGAATTTGGGATGCAGCTGGGAGCTGATGTTTGTCAGGGTTTCTCCACCTTTGCTGGATTTCTTCTGGCTGAAAATGACTGCAGGTGACTTAGGAGCTTTTGATGGCTCTTTCTGGGCATGGAACACAGAGCTCCAGGGTGGAGCTGAGTTACCAAGCCAGGACTGTGAACAGTGAGCACCTCCCTGCTCCTGGGCTGCAGGAACTGCACACTGAGCTGTGCCCTCAGAGGTGCCCAGCTGGACTGTCCAGTGGTGCTTGATAACCATCTAGAAGGGACAGGCCCTGAGCCCTGCAGGGGCTTGGCCTGGAACACTTAGGAAAAACTTGAGGCTGATGAGCCCCTTCCCTGCAGGATGTGGACATGGCTTCACAAATGTGTTTTTAAGGAAAAGACAACTTGACCATTTAATGTTTTTCTTCTTAACAGCTTTCAGAAAACTTGACCAACACTTGTCTCTAGTGTGACAGTGGAGAATTAGTCCTGCAGCTTAGTTTCTGCAGCTGGGCTCTATTTTTATATCTAAAATTGAGGTGTAAACTTCAGTAGCAGAAGGTCTGTGTGTGCTGACGCGACTGTTGATCAAGGTGGAACAATGACCCACTTCTTGAGCTTTGTACTACTGTGCATTTGCACTCAGACTTGAAAGAATAACTTCAGGATCTTACTTGGAGTTTCTGAAATACCATATTTTGGTGTTGGAATTTGCTGTCCTGTCTTTGCTGTGTGGGTGAGGTTGTGGAGCAGTTCACAGAATCCAGGATAGTTTGGGTGGGAAGGGTCCTCAAAGCTCATCCCATTCCACCCCCTACCATGGGCAGGGACACCTTCCATTATCCCAGGTTGCTCCAGCCCTGTCCAACCTGGCTGTGGACACTTCTAATGATCATCAGCCAGTTCTCCTAAATTAAAGCTTCCATAGTGAACAATCCCTTCCTCCAATCCAAACCTCCTGGCTGCCAGTGTCAAAGCAGTGTGCACCAAGCTGTGGACTTGTACAAGTTTGAATTACTGGCAAACGGCTGAGCTGGTTTTCACATGTTTTTTGTTTATTGGGAATGATGCTAAAATGGCTCTTCGTGTCACCCTCTGTTCACTTGCTCTAATTTTCAGTCTCTTTAAGTTCTGTAGAATAGATCTTTCTGTTTGCTGTGTTCAGACCTCTGATCAAATTCCAACTCCTGGGAGGATTTTAGTGTTCCTCTGTACTTTTCCCTTGTGGGAATCATTGTAGGGCCCAGGATGTGTGAAAGCTGTTCCATGAAGTTAATTACAGATGACACAGTTTTGTAGTTGCTGGGTTGATTCAAAATGAAGAGAGTTGAACACTGTACTGCTTTTGCTTAATCAGCTGGTGACCTGAGGGGACCAACATGCTGCCTTTCCTCAAAGGCTCTGATGGCTCTTGTGTGCTCTCTAAACTGTGGAGAGGTAGGATGAAGAATCCACCTTGGATTCCTATAAAAGACTTCCCAGTCCTTAAGATTATTGCCTCAGTCAATTTACTGTTGAAATAATCTTTAAAACTCACAGGAAGCAAATTGCATCAGCCCCAAGTGAACACTCTGAGGATCCCCGTGGAACAGCCTGAGTTGTTTTGGAGCTTGGAAGCTGCTGCAGTGACAATGGGGTGTCCCCAGGTTGGGATTACTCAGAGGTGGCCTCAGGGATCTGCTTGGTGGAGTCCCATGGGATAAGGCATTGGAGGGAAGAGGGGCCTGAGAACACTGGGCCCCTCAGCTTATTCAGGGATCAGCTCCTCTGAGCTCAGCACAAATCCCAACAAAGAACAAGTCAGGCAAAATCCCAGGAAGCCTGATGGATGAACAAGGAGCTCCTGGACAACCCTGGATGCAAAAAGGAAACTACAGAGGGTGGGAGCAGGGGCAGGAGGCCCCTGGAGGGTACAGAGAGACCATCCCAGCAGCCAGGGATGGTCAGGAAAACTAAAGCCTTGGTAGAATTAAATCTGGCCAGGGATGTCAAGGGCAGCAAGAAAAGCTTCTGTAGGAATGTCAGGGCTAAAAGGAAGAGCAGGGAAAATGTGGGCCCCCTCCAGAAGGGAACAGGAGACCTGGTTACCTGGGACAAGGAGGAGGCTGAGGCCACGAGGAGCTTTTGTAACCAAAGAAGAATCTCTTTGAAGTTCTGATGTCATTTAAATGAGGAGAGCAGGGGTTGATTATCTCTGAATTAATGAGACAAAGCCCCAGGGTGGGGACTGCTTTGTGGAGGTGTAAATGGAGAGCATCAACCTGTCTCCTCTGTCACAGGGAGAAGCTGTCAGGGAGTCCTTGCCCCCTGCTTAGGGGAATACTGTGGCATGGCAGATTTTGGCAGTGGACTGCACACCTTTGGGTCAGTAAGACCTCAGTCTGTTTGGGGCTGGTTACAGCTAAGAAATTGGATAATTTATGATGAGGTGGGCATGACCTCTGCTCACTTGACTAGTCCAAGTTCCTCTATTTCAGAGTTCAGTGCAGGAACATTTTGTTTGTCACTGTCTTTCTAGGGCTGTGATGGCTCTCTGCTCATGCTTGGGGAATATAAAATCTTCTGTTTGTTTTTCTTCTGTGTGCTAATAATGATCCTGGAAACACAGCAAAATGTCAGGGATTTATGTGAGGCACTCCAGACAAATGACTGTCTGTCCAGGTCCAAGCACGTCCCATCAGTCTACAATGCTGATCTCTTGGTAAGATTTCTGAATTTAGAAAGTTATATTTTGCTAGAATGAAGATTTTTTTTGTTTGTTTGTTTTAATTGTCAAACCAAAAGAGAATCAGACCAGTTCTGATGTATTGCAACAGGTAGCAGTGTTCTTTAAACATGGTTTCTTGGTAGGACAGACACACGGCAGTGAAGCTGAAGGGCTGGGAGGAATTTTCTGAGCAGTGGAAGCTGTTGCAGTGCTGTCCATGTGTGCTCCCTGGGTGCCCTCGGATGCCCTCCTGGTGCCCAGCTGGCAGCTGAGCTGGGCAGGTGCCCGTGTGCTCTGTGCATGGGACTGCAGGGAAAGCTCCGTGTCTCCAGTGCAGGGGCTGCTCCAGGTGATGTGCCCCTGCCCTGTGTCCTGTGTCCAGCCAGGCATTGTCCTCCCACCCTGCAGTGCAGTGGGGAGTTGTGACTGTGCTGAATTCGGAGGCCCCTCTTGCCATTCCGGTCACGGCGGCTGCAGTGCAGGGATTGCAGAGCAGAGCCATCATTCTTCCTCATTCTTACTGCTTACTTTGCTACATTCACTTCATCTTCCTTTCACCACTGAATTCAGAGTAGGAACTGCTTCAGACCACATTCTGCTTGATAGCCTTTTGTTCCCTTAATGGTTTCCTCCAGAAATCTGGGCATTGTTATTCAAATTCAAAGCAACTTGATATATCATCACTTTAAATTCTTGACTCCAGTGCTGGGACCCAGTGGCACCGACCCCAAAGGTGTGTGTGTGGGGTGTGCTGCATTTGAGGCTGGGTTTCTGAAGGTTGTGCAGTGGTGTCCTTTGTCTGTGAGCAGATCAGGCTGTTTATGTGGAGGGTCCTCATGGTGACAGTAAAGCAAGAATTCACAGCCGTAGGAACATCCCTTTGGGGTTTTACTTGCTATGCTGTGATTAATGGCTCTGTGTTGTGGAGAATAGGTGTTTTTTGACTTTTTTCTTGTATTATATAGACCCATGGCAGAAGCATTTGATCTTGTTTTCAAGCTGGAAAAGGTACGTGCACTTTAAAGAACATCGGCTTTAGTCTGTTCTTCCTTTGACCCAGGCAGGACTGGGAATGGGGATTCTTAAACCATCAGTGTAACTGGTTGTAAAACTTACTGCTAACCCCAAACATTTCATGTTTGCCTTGGCCTTTTCAAAGGCAAAAATGACCTGTATCATCTCATATCTTGGTTCATGCACATGACTTGAGGAGGTGTACAGTGCCATAGAGGTTGGCAGGCTGCAGTTACAGGAAAGTAGAAGGGTCATGTCTGACCCTTCCTGCTCCTTCCTGGAGGATTTCCCTGTTCATTTAACACAGCCTTCCCTGGAGCTGATGTCCCTGATGGAGTCCTGAGGAGCCAGGCATTGCTGTGCAGGGGGTAAGGCTGTGATCTGATGCAAATGAACCAGCTGGATTTGAATAAGATAAAAATCTATATTCAGCTTTCAGGCTTGATGCTATTTTAAGCTTTTAATTGAGTCCACCACTTCTTGAGTGCTTGAGGTTGTCAGTGTGGAGGTCTTGCAGAAAAGGAGCAAACTGCCTGTGGTTCCAGTTTGCTGGATTGTGACACTGGTGCTGGTACAGTGTTGGTGCTGCAGTGGAACACTCCCCCTGCCTGGGGGGCTGTGCTGGGGGGTCAGTGGCTGTGCCAGTCGAGTGTTTGGAGATGTAAGTGCTAGTGGTGGGAGGGAGGAAAGTTTGCAGTGCAAAAACTTATCTCTGAACTTGTTCCCAAATGGCTTGGGAAGAAAACTTTGAAGGGAGTGATCTGAGACTGGATGTAATTCAACAGCTACTCCTGGCCTGCATTGCAAGGAAAACTCTAAAGGGGTGATGAAATCCACCTCACATGAGGTGTGTGAGGCCTCTTGAATCAAAGGCCAATAGTTCTTGCTCATATTTGTTTCTGGTGAGGTGAAACTCGACAGGCCAGTGCCAAGCTCCAGTGCCAGGCTCCTGCTGTAGCTGGATCAGCCCTCAGTGCTGTTCAGTGTTTGCTCAGAGGTGATGTGCAGATAGCTGGGAACTGAAGGAGGGGACACAAAGAAATTAATTGCTGCCCCTGCTTTCCCCAGTTGCTGTCCCACCCTGTGAGTTTCCTGCCCTTTGCTGCTTAAGAAAGGGAATAGCTGGACTTGAATTTGGATTCTCTGTTAAGCAGCACAGGTTGCTTTTAATCCTAAAAAGATGTGCTGAAATCTCTTCACAGCAATATGATTAAAGGGGGGTTTGGTTGTGCACAAGGGTTCCAGTCCTCTGTGTTGGTATTACCTTGGGGACAGATGAAATCTCAGCACTGCCAGGGCACAGCTCACCCTCCCTGGTTGTGCTCCACAGTGAGTCCCTCAGCACTCCCTTTGGCCTGCACCTGTGCCTGGGGCAGGAATATTGTCCTCTGGGAGCTGAGCCTTGCCCTGTACAGATGAAGTCAGAGAGAGTCTGGATGTGTGTGAACACCTACTTCCCTTGGTTGGGTGTGTTGTGTTGGAATCTGATCAGGGCTGTCCCAGGGGCTGAATGACAGTTCAGGATCTTCAAGGACCTCAAGCTTAAAGGAGACCAACATTCCTTATAAAAGCAGGAAAAACGTTTGGGTGGGTTGTTTTTTTTTTCTACCCTCTCTCCTCTCCTTCAATATAGTGACAGCTTTAAAGTGGTAGAAATTTGCCTGTCTTGGATCTTATCCCTGAGGAACTGGTGCTGATATTGGTGTCCCAAAATAGATATGGGGCTCTCATCTCGTGGGGGTTTTACGTGCTGGGTGGTGATTGCATTTTTTCACCCATCTGACAGCTTCCTACAGAGATCTGATCTCTGTCCAATGTACCTGATAAGAGGAGCTCCTGCTCAGGGGGCTGAGGGCTGTGTGTCCTCTCACCTGCTCCCTCTGAAAGCAAGAAAGGACCATTTTTTTAGACACATTGCAGAGTTATGTAACTTCTCCAGGAAAATGCTTTCCAGCACTGAGCTTCCCTTCTTATGTAATGTGATACATGGCCAGAACCTGCTGACATAAGCCATGATCTTCACCCCCAGTTGCTCATGAAAAATGTATCATTTCCTTGACCTCATTTACCTCCAAGGGCCACAGGCAGGATTAGAAACTAGTCTGAGTATTTTAGAAAACTGCAGGTAAATCAGGTGCCAGGCTGGGGTGCCTGCTGAGGGAGCTGACACGGGCTGAGGCTCCTAGCTTTGCTCCTGGGAGGCTGCCTTGGTTTTAAGTGATGCTTTGCTGTGTGAACATCTTTAAGTAGGTGCTTCCCAGACTTTTAAGAAATGAGCAGAAGTGGTTTTTGTGAGTGTGACATGACACGACCCTCTTAAGCTGTTCTATGAGTCATCTCACCGCGAGTGAAGGAAATCATTAAACCTCTTTAAACTAAATGAAGAGTCCCTTTTAGTTAACACTATTTAATTGAGAATGTACTTCACTGGTGCTAACTATGCAGTGAACCTTGACATCACCAACACATATAAGTAACTTTACAAATGTAACTGGCAAAGGTCACCAGGGCTTTGCTTATTATTAAAGCTTGTGCAGGTCTGTAATTCTGTCAGTCTTCCTGCATTATGTTGATTTATGCTCTTGTATTCTGCCTCCGTGAACACACTGGGGAGAAGTGGCTGTTTAGCAGCTGCTGTTGTAATAATAAATGCCAAGTAAAACTGGTGTGATCCTCTTTGTAATTTGGGGGGTGAATCCAGCCCCCAGGAGAGTGACCAGTGATCACAACTGGTGGGGAGGTTCTCTGGTCCATTTTCCCCCGGGAACAGTTATGAACTGGAACCAGCTTAATACTCAATGCATTTTGAACCAAACCCTTGAAGCTTTCCTTTAAAACTCCTATGAAAGGAACTGAAAAGACCATTTAGAGACAAATGCCAATTTTTAAGTCATCATGTTCCTTGGTGGCTAAAATGCCAACAAAATATCTCAGCTGTACATCACCAGCCCAGCTAAGCACAGGATTTTCATGTTACTCCCTGTGCTCAGCTGAGTAGTTGTTTCTGCTGGTGGAGAGTTAACTGGGCAAGATCCTTGCTCAGGCAGAAATGATTGCTGGGAGTGACCTCTTCACTATTCCAGGACTCCTCCTTTCCAAATAATGGGATTCTGTCAAGAAGTCTGTCTTAATTGATAATATCCAATATAGGATATTATCTTCACCAATTAAAGTCCTTTATTTTAAGGCAGAAAAAGTGACAGACTCAAGTGTGCTGCCTGTGATGTCTGCCAGCTTATCAGACTGTGATTTCAGTAGAACTCTTTGTCAGCTACAAAGATCTCTTTAACTTAAGCAGGTTGCTTTTATTTCTGAAGACTGATGTCAGGGTGGGGGAGCTTGATCTCCATAAATTAGGGAACTTCCTGGGAGATGGAGAAACTTCAATCTCCAGTTAGCTTTTTCTTTCAAGTAAGTCAGACTTCTATGTAGCAGTAAGTAGTAATGTCTGGGTTGTGATAACAGCTAAAATAAACTGCAGTGCCTGAGGATTGTGGAGCTTGCGATGCTGTCACAGCAGATAAGTTGTTCTCTCCTCTCTTGGCTAATTCAGCTTAATCTGAAGTGTGGAGTCACTGCTGTGCCCCCTGCACTGGAGGAGATGTGGGGAACAGGCAAGGGCTGAACACACGAGCTGCTGCTCTGCAGTTTGAGGCCTCCCATGGGAGAATTGTTCTTGGAATTGAAAAGCTGCTTGTAAAGGAGCCAGGCTGGAGAGCTGGGGGGGTTCACCTGGAGAAGGGAAGGCTCCAAGGAGACCTGAGAGCCCCTTCCAGGGCCTAAAGGGGCTCCAGGAGAGCTGGAGAGGGACTTTGTGCAATGGCCTGAGGGACAGGACAAGGGGGAATGGCTTCCCACTGCCAGAGGGCAGGGTTAGGTGGGATACTGGGAAGGAATTGTTGTCTGTGAGGGTGGGGAGGCCCTGGCACAGGTTGCCCAGAGAAGCTGTGGCTGCCCCTGGATCCCTGGAAGTGTCCAAGGCCAGGTTGGATGGGGCTTGGAGCAACCTGGGCCAGTGGAAGATGTCCCTGGTGGAATGAGTTGAGCTTTAAGGTCCCTTCCAACCCAAACCATTCCATGATTATTTTCCAGATGAGGATCAGTGAATTAAGCTTAAGTATGTTTGCAAGGAGGGGTTTAATGTCAGAGGTTCTGGCTGCTAGGCCAGACTATCTGAAAAACAGCATCCTTGTGTCACCCTGGGAAGCACAGCAGCAGGGTGAGCTCTGGGCAGGGACACCTCACAGAGCAGGTTTGAAACAGCAGAAGAGAGGGAGATGAAATAAGAGGATTAAACTACAAGAATCACTCAGGTGTATCTTTGATCAAATTCTGATCCCAGTACAGGATTATCAAAGCAGATGCAACATTGAAGAGTTTCACTGATTCTGCTGAAATAAATATCTGTTGTTGACTTATTCAAGCAGGAAAACTAATGGAGAGCAACTCCAAGGACACTCCAAACATGTGTGTCTTGTTCTTATGTTCCTGACATGTTAGCAGAGGGAAACTAAACAGAAATCAGGGCTACTGCTGTGGTTTATCACAGTGTCCAGCACTGTCTGTGCCCAGCATTCCAGCCCAGCATTCCATGGATTCAGTCACACACCAAGCATGTGAACGCCCTTGCACCCCAGATCAGGTGTGTTATGCTTGAGGCCTCAGGGAGTGCTCCCTTGTTGTCTTGGTGCCTGAAAGGGGAGAGAAATGTCCCCCTTTCCAGCTCAGCATGTGCTTGGTTTTGGGGTTTACTGCCTGATCTTCCCTAGTCTGCTGACACTGTTCTGTGCCAGGGAGGGTGTGCTGGGTTTGATGCAGTTCTGGTAAACATTTGGCTGCTAATCAGGTCCTATAACTTCCTTTATAATATTTTTGTGGCAATGGGATGGAGTGGACAAGCTGCCTTTTGTGGAGTCATACCCTGCCACGTGTGCCCTTACTCTGACAGGAGGAAGAGTTTAGGTGTCAGCAGAATATCCTTGGCATGACTGTGCAGAGCAAAGGGATGTTGTTCTGCTATTCCTCAGTGTGTAAAAAAAATCCTGTCTCAAAATACATCCCCAAACAGTGCAGGTAGAAGACTAAATTATTTATCTGCTTCATTTCTGATCTCTCCTGTGACTGCAGTATTTGGAGAGCAAGTGACTTTAATTTTGTTTTGAATTTTCCTTTCTACTGGCCAATCCCTTTCTCTCATAGGAAGGCAGAGGCTCTTTCTGTAAATCCTGGTGCTCTTGGGGCTTGTTTCCTCATTCCAGAGCAGAGCCACTTTTCCACATTTAGGTGTAGTTCTGGGAAGATTCCTGCAGTGCTTATTCTGCTTAGCTCCTCCAAAAACACTCCAGATATCCCTCCAAATTTAACTTTTTGCCTCTGGTTGTGTTTCTTAAGCTCCCAGGAGTTTATATTTGGGGTCCATCTGGTAGCTTGGCCACATATGAAAATTTTATATGGACTTGTTTCTTTTCATGTTCTTTACGTGGCTGTGAGTTATTTAGATTTATTTTCAATCCTAACACCAATATCTAATTCTCTGATGCTGCACTACCCACAGAGCTGCAAATGTTTTTGTTTGCATGTGACCCGTAATCCAGTGTTGAGCATCAAAGTCCATGTTGAAGGTTTCCTGTTGGTACAACAGGATTATAGACATCAGAAGGCAGCTACACAGCACCAACTTATTAACTATTAATTGCATTATTTCTGGGTACAGCAGTTGCTTTAGGATTTGCTCCTTCAGTGGCTCTGGAAAAAGGCTGTTACTGATGTGTCTGGGTTATCTTTACACTTCTGATAATGTGATTCTTCCTATTGCAGACTGAGCTGAATGAATACATCATTGCAGTCTTACTTATGGCAGTCTGAAAAACCTAGCTGCTTGTTAACTTGCTTTGAGAGCAAGAAAAAATCCCATTTCCCTCCGTGAAAGTAATGTGGACAATAACTTATACTTTAGAAAATTACCTTTCCCTGCTAGTTTTTCTTAAAAAAAAACCCGAATAAACCCAAATGAAAAAGCAACCAAACCAAACCAATCAACAAAAAAAAAACCCACAAAAAATCTGACATTCTAGTGGCTTTTGCAACTGGGCCATTCTCTTAAGAGTTGGGTGATGCTGCTGGGTCTCTTCCAACACAGAATGTTCTGTGAAATCTGTGAAATTCATGCTTTATTTTATTTTAATCAACCAGACATGGCAAAACAGCCACTGATATCCTTTTGTCCTTCCTCATCCAACAAAATATCCCGTGGCTGTTGCACAATTTGATGTGCTAAATACAGCAGATAGTACTGGAGGGGAAAAGAAGGTGTCTCTGCCGTAACCACCTCTCTCTGCTCCCAGTTTTCCAAAGCATTGCTCTTCCATCTCCTCCCTCGGTGGTCTCAGTGCTGATTTAACCTCTCTGCTGGTTGAGGAAGGAGCTCCTTTAGGTGTTGGGTGGCAAAGGTGATGCTGAGCAATGAGTTTGATGTCTTTAGGCTGCATTTTAGAATGAGCCTGGGAGCGGCTTTGTTGTGATTCCTGCTGTTTGTCACCAGGAAGGGGAAAAAGCTGCAGGCTCAGGGTGGACAGAGCCCACAGCCATTGTCCCAATGGAAACAGAGCCCACAGCCATTGTCCACACGGAAATAGAGCCCACAGCCATTGTCCCCACAGCCATTGTCCCCATGGAAATAGAGCCCACAGCCATTGTCCCCACAGAAATAGAGCCCACAGCCATTGTCCCAATACAAACAGAGCCCACAGCCATTGTCCCCCACAGAAATAGAGCCCACAGCCATTGTCCCCTATGAAAATAGAGCCCACAGCCATTGTCCACACAGAAATAGAGCCCACAGTCATTGTCCACACAGAAATAGAGCCCACAGCCATTGTCCCCATGGAAATAGAGCCCACAGCCATTGTCCCAATGGAAACAGAGCCCACAGTCATTGTCCACACAGAAATAGAGCCCACAGCCATTGTCCCCACAGAAATAGAGCCCACAGCCATTGTCCCCATGGAAATAGAGCCCACAGCCATTGTCCTCCACAGAAATAGAGCCCACAGCCATTGTCCACACAGAAATAGAGCCCACAGCCATTGTCCACACAGAAATAGAGCCCACAGCCATTGTCCTCACAGAAATAGAGCCCACAGCCATTGTCCACACAGAAATAGAGCCCACAGCCATTGTCCCCCACAGAAATAGAGCCCACAGCCATTGTCCCCACGGAAATAGAGCCCACAGCCATTGTCCCCTATGAAAATATAGCCCACAGCCATTGTCCCCCACGGAAATAGAGCCCACAGCCATTGTCCCCTATGAAAATATAGCCCACGGCCATTGTCCCCATGGAGATGGACTGTCACAGCTTCACAGACAACAGTGACACGGCCCAGCTGGGTGGGCAGGCACTGAAAATGAGCTACAGTGAGGTTGTGTGCTGATATTTGTATTTTTGTTTAAAAAAACGTATTTTGATGCAATATCTACAGTGTATTTGACTAAACAGTCCATTGGACCTTGGGTTTTTCAGTGGTTGTGTTACTAAGACATGAAACTTCCAAATACAGTTTCACCTTAAAGCCTCCAGTCCTGTTTATCAGCTGGATTTTCTGCTGGTTTGGGACTTGTAAGTATTTAAAGTTGAAGGCTAATTTTTCACTGCTTTCTTGGACAACACTTTACAACTGGTATTTACAATATTTGAGTAAAAATATTTATATATTTACACAAATATATATTTATATAATATATATTACATAAATATATTATATACAAATATATACTTTATATAATATTTAGATATACTGTAAATACATACAATATTTAAAATACATAGCCATTCTAGTCTAGAATTATGTTTTTTATTTTTCTTTTTTGTTAATATATATATATATTTAATCTGCTAGGATCCAACAAGTGGACAGACTGCCTTGAGTTGAAGCTCCTTGGAGCTGTGGGTAATTCTCAAGCACTGTCCTAGTTCAGAGGTGTTTTGCTACTCTACAACACTTGAAGCACGTGATGAACTTAATGAAAACTCACAACTAGGTTATTCTAAGGAGGAAATCTCAGCACTTCAGTAGAAAAGAGCACAGTCTGAAGTTTGCTGTTACTTGGACTTAGGAATTAAAAATAAATAAATTAAAAAATCCCCACACCCCAACAAAGCAAAATGAATTGCTGTCTGATCTCTTGTTTATAATTAAGTAAATGGATCAACCCGAAGCACTCATAAGTGGGGCAGCTTTACTAAGGGCTCTTAGTAGCTGACAAAGCATTATTATATTTATTAAAATGCTGAGTCTGTATTTTCTTTGTTGCTTGAGCTGCCAGTAGAATCCCTGAGTAGCCACAAATGGCACCCACCAGCCTTGTCTGACTGTCTGCTCTTCGTGCTGTGCATCCTCCCCACCATCCTTGAGTGCGTGTGACATCCAAGGGGTTAAATCCTGAAACCCTGTTAGTGTAGCTGGGAGGGTCTAAAGAACACAGTTTCTGAGGGAATTTTACCATCCACATGTCGAGAGGGTTGGTGAAATTCCAGTTTCATAAAGTGGGTGTAGAAAACCTACTTCTGGCACTCGTGCTTTTCACTGACACCATCTGGTGTGGGAGCCTTGGCATTAATGAAAAACTTGTTCTTTATGTAAGATAGGGAAGAAAATCCTTCCAGAATAGTCAGCCCAGAAAACACAAGACTTCCCCCTCTTTCCTCTCCTCCCTCCCTCCAGAAAAGGAATTTAGAGAACCCAACTGCAAATGCCACATGAAATGCAATTAAAAGGTGTCTGTGACTAAATGTCTCATCTTGCTTAGGAAACATGCCCTGATATTTTTAATCCCGAGTCAGAAATTACTCCTCTGTTCCTGTCATCAATACTGAAAAGTGTTTCAAGGAGAGGATCAGAAGATCAGATGCTCTGCCTGCAGTTATTTAAGGAACAGGCTCCCAAGCTTAGCAGATTCTGAGGGCTGAACATCTTGGTTTGTATCCACCTCAGTAAAAGGGTGTTGAAAAACTTGCTGAACTTCAGAGAGGTGGGATCAGCTTGTCTATAAATGCTTTTATTTTCTGGTCAGCTGGTAAATAGCTGACCCTGAGTGCTAATCTGGTCAGTATAATGTAGAAGTGAAGAGTCTCAAGAGGAATACTTAGAATTAAAACCAGTTTAGTACTTATAAACTGAAAGGGTAGACTTAGTGAGAGAACTGAAGAGTTCTTTCCCAAATGAATTAAAAGATCTCGTACTTAAATACTGGGGGGGAAGGTGAGGGATCACAGTAAAGTGACAAGAGACAGGAAGGTTTCAGAGCAAGGAGCAGCCCATGTAGAAATGTGTTATGGAAACCTTCAGTAGTGGAAAATGGGTGCAGAAGAATGAAGCAAACCTGAACAGTGTGTCTGGAAACAACCTTTGGGGTGTGGGTGGTTCTCGTCCCTTCCCGACATCGTTTGCTCAGGGGGGTCTTTCAGGGGGTGATGGGTTTGGGGTGTCCAGTGCCTGGAACTCCAGCATTCCAGAGGGAGGGAGATGATTTAAACCTGCTGCAGATGATGCAGCTTCTCAGCTAAAAGGTTCTGTAACCATGGGTGGGACTCATCACTTCGTGTAGCACAACCTTTGCTGGGTGAAATTCTGGCGGAAAGATAAAGGCCTGCCTGGCACTGGAGTCAGCTTGGATGGCTTTCCAGATGGGATCACAAAGTTTTGGTACTTTCAGGCTGAGTTTGGAGCTAGCTGGGTAGTTACCAGAAGCTTTTCAGGATCTTTAAATATATTTTTTCCGTGTTTTGTTTTGTTTGGTTGGTTTGGTTTTTTTTTTTCCCCATCCCACTCACAGGAGGGCTGGCAAAGGGATCCCACTCTAAAGAAGTCATGTGAGTACTAGAGTAGTTCTCTGGTATATTAATCCATGCTTTGCAACATGGATTTGGGTTGGAGGAGACCTTAAAGATCATCCAGTTCCAACTTGCAGAGCTCTGTCTGTTTTCTGGGGATGGGTCATGTCTGAGTGTTGGCCCCATTGCTTGGTGGTTTAACACATCTTTATCGTGATTTTTCTGCTCTAGAGGGTAATCCTTTTCCCAACACTTCTGGTTTACCTGTCTCTAAACAATATCTGTGCTCATTTGGTACTTCAATGGTTGCAGTCAAATTAACAGGATTTAGCCAAGTATGGCTTTGGAAAAGAAAGAAGCAGATATATGTGAATGATGTATATATGTGTGAATTAACTGATTATTAGCTGGCTATTAACAGGGACAAGCTGGCAAGTGTACACTGCAAGCTTCTTTGCCTAAGTGATAAGAGTCAGCATAAGTTTCCTCTTCCAACTCCACGTATGGAGCCCTCTTGAATTTGTTTTGCACTACGGGCAAATAAAATCAGCCACTTCTCCAAATGCTTTTGATATAACAAGGGATGAAGCTCAACTGGGCAGCTCAGTAAAGCTGGCTCTAAATGTCAATAATTAACCAAGGGTGTGTCCCTTGTTGTCTTTGCCAGGCCTTCCCTCCAACATTTCGGGCACACGAGCAGCTGTTCTTGTTATTTTTCTCTGTTATGAAGAGCCCACCTTCCTGGATTGAAACGAGGGGCTTGTTTTATAAACTCTGTTACTCTGGCACAAGTACAAGGCCAAAGAACATCTGTTGGTCCAACCACAGAAAGCCAGGACACTTTGCTCTGATATTTAATTTCTTCTGACAGTGTTAGATGTGAAGTTGGGTTTTCAAAGGTTACCATATCAAAGGTTCTGAGGTTATCATGCATTCATGCAGGTTCTCAGGTTTGGTTTGTGTTCTTACAGGTGTAACATATTATAAAAACCAGGCATAGCAGATAAAAAGAATAAATACAGTATAAAATAAACACAGTAGCTTGTATTTGTGTAGATGTTGACATAGCTTTATTTGGAAGAGATTGCAGTTATCTTACCCCAGTAAATTTGAAATACAGTGTTGATATTGAACTAATGATTCTTTTTTAATCTTGTGTGTGTGTTCTGGTAGATTATGAACTGCTTTTATGTGCCTTTTTATAGCCCATCCTCCTGTTTCCAGCCCGTGTGTTCCAGGGCCGTGAGGTGTAACCTGGCTTGGTAAATCAGCTTAGCTGTGCTCTAACTTGCACAACATGGACTGAGCATAGATTTCAAATTTAATAATACTAAATGACATCAAGTCCCAGCAAGCTTGTGACTGTCACTCCTTGCAAATGGCTTTATTGGGCTTGTAATTGATTCTTGATGATCCCCGTGGGTCCCTTCCAACTCAGCATGTCCTGTGATTCTGAGGTATTTAGTGCACACTGTGAGGTGTTATTTGAATTTTCTGAGTGTCAGCAGTGTGAAGGTGGTTCTTGGAGGGTCCAGAAGCATGAAAAGGACATTGTGGAACCTGGCAATAATGTGTTCTGCATGTTTTTGCTTGTCACAAGAAGAGCCGCAGATGGGCAGTGGAGAGTTGTTTGTTACTAACAGAGCAGGAGTTTATCTTCGGTGTGGAAGTAAATGTAGCTGTGCTAGAATCTCACAATGGATGTGTGCAGATAATCCAGTATTAACACTTACATATGAAACTTATTTGGAGCCCACTCTGTCTTTGAAATTGGGATGGTGTTTGAAAAATGTACTACACTGAACTGGGTAACTGAGGGTTGCTCTGCTCTGCTGGAGGTGGGTTTATGTGGTGGGAATGCTCAGAAGATGGGGATGACCTCACAACTCTTGTGCATTTATTTTAAAGCTGTGAGAGAACTGCTCTGGGCTGTAAAGGAGCTGTAAGCTCAAGTGTGGGTTGTTAGGAATAAATGCCTCCATGCATTACTGTAACAGTGATTCTGAGTGCTCAGTTCCTGTCTTCCCAATTCAGCTGGAGCTCAACGGGGCAGGGCTGAGCTTTGCTGATGCTTCAGGAGTGTTTAAACTCCACACAGGTGGTTAATGAAATCAGTGGGACTGCTAGTAGCATTTAAGGCTTCTGCTGAAGTAGGAGGTGTGTTTTCTGGGGATAATCAGGTGGTGCTGTCCCTGTCCTGGGATGTGTATTTTCTGGGGATAATCAGGCGGTGCTGGTGCTGTCCCTGTCCTAGGATGTGTATTTTCTGGGGATAACCAGGCAGTGCTGTCCCTGTCCCTCTGCACCATTGAATCCTCCCCATGCAGAGCATTCAGCACACGTGAGGCATCCTGGTGCCCTCCAGGACTGAAGGGGGGGAAAAACCGAATAAAACAATGGTAAAGAGCTTCAGATCTCTCCATTCTGTTCTAAATGACCCTCTCCAGCCTCTGGCTGTGGAGGGAGCCAGGGCCAGCTGTCAGGAGGAGAAGGTGGAAGCTGGGGGGAAGTGGTTTAAAATAATTGTGTGAGGAGCATCCAGGAAAAGCTCTCACAGACTTTTCTTGGCCATACTTGTCAATTCAGTACATCACAGAATTAAATAAAGTAAAATAAAACATATCTACAGTCCAGGGACAGGAAGCTGGAGAATTCAGTCACCTTCCAATGTACAGCTTAAGGACTGGGGGTGGGGGTGGTGTAAAAAGAGGTAAAGGCATACTGTTACATAGAGAGGATGGTAATCTGTGTCAAACCTCACAATATTTAGTATTTGAATTCCCACCTCATGGTTTAGAATTCCAGCTTTATTTAGAGATGATATTTTTAAGCTGTTTTTTGGATACATTTTGCTATGGCACATACTGGCTTTTTATACTCCATGGGGAGAAATGTTTGGCTTGCAGTGAAGTGAGAGACTGAGCCATATTTTTATTTGGGAAGGAAAATATTTTGCTGAAGTCTTTGCCAAAAACCTGCCCCTTTAAGGGCAGGAGTGTGAGGGAAGGGGCTCAGTTTAATCGATTTGTAGAGAAGCTGCTGATTCCCTCCCTGCAAAGCTCAGGTTTAACAGATAGTGCTCTTAAATTGGGGCACAATGGATCTGTTCTGCACAAGTGTTGGAGTTAGGGCAGTTTTTAAAAACCAGTAAATCTCTACCAGCAGCACAAGTATTTCAGCTGTAAGTCCTGCTGTTGCAAGTAAGTTCTTAATGTGACAGCATTGAATTTCCTTTTTTCATCTGCTGGGATAGATTTTTATTAAATACTCAGCTGCTGTTCTTTATCAGATGCAGATGTTCAGCCCATAGCCTCTTTTCCTCCTCTCTCTTCCCTCAGCAGCCTTTTCCCCCACCCCTGGGATGCAAAGCCCACGTTAAAACCAAGCAGGCTTTGGAGCAGACCTGGGGTGCCCTGGTGTTCAGGTGATCTCCAAGCAGTTTATGAACTGAGCATTATCCAGGTGACATCAATCCATGCCCCTCAGAGCTCCCAGATGCAATGCAGTGACGAGCTCCCTGTGTTATGTCACAGTGTGACCCATTTCTGATGTTCTCTGAGCTCACCAGCAACTCACGGGGCACCACTGGGAAGTTACTGAAATAAGATAATTTTCAACTTGTGCAAAGCTCTTAAGTAAATGCTTCTCTTCAGGTGAGAATAATTACACTGACATAACTTTGATTCGAGTGAAACCGGGGCAATTTAAATTGATTTGATTGTTGTTAATAGTGAACTTTGGGCACTAATGTTGTAATTACACTTTGAAGGGGAGGTGTGTGTACATCTCTACCTATCACTTTGTCACAGGGCTCTGTCTAAATGAAGTGTGACTGATCTCATTTGCCCAGGATCAGGCTCAATGTCCTTTGCTGCACCAAACAGCTCACCTGTGTTTGTACCTCCTGCATGAACAACGTGAAGGGTGAGCCAGGGAAGAGCTTTGGATGTGCTTAAGCTGGGGCTGGATGAACCCTAGAGCCTTGAAGGTGTGGGGGGGTTGGGAGCCCTCCAGAAGCTGATCTACTGCATAACATTTACCTATTAAAAAAACAACTTAAGGCATTTGGTTGGTTGGTTGGTTGGTTTGGTTTGGGGTTTTTTGCTGGCTTTTTAAAATATTTTATTTTGGTGGGAGTGAGAGAATCAAGAAGCTGAAGAGATGGAACCCTAAAAGCAATCTTGGCAAACTTTCAGAGGCAATTGCTTTCCCCTGTTAAACCTGACTCTCCTTTCTAAGCTTGCACATGAGCTGTGTCAGCTTCTGAGCTGAGCTCGGGGAAACTGTGGCTTTGGGTGTGTTTGCAGTTGTAACCTCTCCAAAGTTAAAGAGGATGTGAACTGTGGCCCTGGGGCCTCTGCAGTGCTGTGGGATCCTTGGCTTTGCCTCTGGAGCACAGATGTGCTTCCCTGTGTGCTGCATTCCATGATCTGCCTGCCAGGAGGTTGGAGCTGGGGAGGGTCAGTCTCTTCTCCGCAGGGAACAAGGGATGGGACAAGAGGAAACGGCCTCAAGTTGCACCAGGGGAGGTTAAATTGGATATTAAGGGGAAATTTCCTCATGGAAAGTGGTTGTCACACACTGGCACAGGAGTCCCCATGAATGGAAGTGTTCAGAGAGTGTGGCTGTGGCACTGGGGGACGTGGGACAGTGGTGGACTGGCAGTGCTGGGGAATGCTTGGACTCCATGATCTTACTTTTCCAACCTTAATCATTCTACAGTTGTATCTTCCCCCCTTTACTGCAATAAAAAAGCAAACATAACCCAAAACAGTCTTTGAATGTGAAATTCTGTTTAATCTTTAAACCCCTCCATAAATTGTTTTTCCTTGTAAGCAATCCCTGCTAATACCAGATTAGCAGGGCTGTGTCCCTGCTTCATTCCCTCAGCTGTTCCATAGCACACACTGCTATTCCCAACAGATCTTGTCAGCCAAGCAAAACCAACATCAATATGGATTCTTAAAGTGAGGGGAGGGAAGAGGAAATTATTTTTGTGTCATAAATTACCGATATTTTTCTATATTCTAGTGTAATTATAGCCTAAGTTAATGTATAAACTGGGATTTGATTTTTTTAAACTGAAAATTGGATGCCTTTGGAAACAATTTAAATTTTCTTAATATAATCCAATTTTATTAGTACAGGTACAGCTTAAATGGCACTTGGAATAACAGCAGGTGCTGTAACTCCTTTGGTTTTTTGTAGTGGGGAAAAAAATAACCTCACTGAGATATTGAAGATGAACAACTGGAAAAGCTTTGGGTCCAGAACATGCTTCTATCCCTTTCAGCCCTCATCCTCTAGTCTCTTAGATGATGCT
The DNA here is from genome assembly GCF_025592945.1 of Manacus candei. NCBI lineage: Eukaryota > Metazoa > Chordata > Aves > Passeriformes > Pipridae > Manacus > Manacus candei. The sequence goes on from NW_026138084.1 coordinate 3,568,688, forward strand.
TTTCCTCATCTGGATGGGATCCCATCACCATAGGAACAGAGTGCCTTTGGAATATATTTTGTGAAAGGGACACTTAACAGCAATTTGGTTTCTCTTTCTGTGTGGGAGAAGCACCTCGACTTGTTTGTGTTTCACTGGGCGTGGATAAATGTCTGTGAGGGGTGGGAAAAGGAGTTGGGAAGGCAGCCCAAACCCAGAGATTAGGTCAGTTTAGAAGGCACTGGTTCTGGGGCTCCCTTTCCTTGTTCTCCAGGGACTTTGGTGTCTGTGTTTGGGTGCAGAGCTTTGGGTGATGGCTCAGCTGCTCCAGCAGCTCCTGCCTCAAGCTGTGCCTGCACCACAGCCTGGGGATAACCTGCCTGTCATGACTGATGCCTCAAAATCTGTATTATGTAGATTGTGGTACAGCTTGCTAGTGCCTTTGGCCTGTTAGCATCTTCGTACAAGATTTCTAAAAACGCTGTTTTTTGTTAAGAATTTCAACAAACGAGGGGTTTTAATGAGGTGAAGAGTTTTCTATCTGTAAAAATGTACTGAAAAAGAGACATAACACTTGATATAAGTAGTCAAAGCTGCTCAGAAGCCTCAAAACCATTCCAGAAGGCGTGCTGCTTGTTCCTTGATGAAGGAAGAGGAAGACAAGATAAAAAGATCTTCGACTCAAATTGGGAAGGCGTGTCAGGCGTGTCAGGGGTGGGGCAAAGGTGGTACTGTGGGAGGGACAGTTTTGGAAGTGGGTGTAACAGATGAGGCAATGTCCAAATATTGTAATTAGATGACAGTATAAGGTTGTCACACCTATGTAGTTCAGGATCACATTTTGGAACATATTCCTGTGCATCCGGCACGCCATAATAAATGAGTGCTTTTTGCTTTCTAATACTCAGTCTTAGAGAGTTATTTTCTGGCTTTTAGGCATCACGAGGGAGCCTTCCCTGGGATCCTTCCCTAGCTCTGCCTGCAGTAAGAAAACAGAAATTACACTGCAAAACTCCTGAACTTGTCTGAGAGGAGCAACTGTGCCCACACAAACCAGGGCGGGTGTTTGGGCGGCACCAGGGCTTTGGTTCACTCTCGGGAAAAGCAGGGGAGCCCCTCTCCCCCATTTTGGTGCTGGGGGGCTGAGGAAAGCCAGTCTGCACAGGGAATTCAGCCCTTGCACTGTTCTTTTAAGAGCATGAGCTGTTGGAACTGTCCCTGCTAGTCCTTCATCCAGTCCTTCATCCAGGTGCTGCTTGGAGTGGAGCTGTGGGAAGAGGTGGGGCCTCCTCAGAATCCAGACCTGAAACTGCAGCTTCGGGTCAATCCTGACTAATCTGTTGGATTTCTAAGCAAGGGCTCTGATCCTGGGTGTGTTTTGCATGCCATAGTGTTCAGCTGGGATGCCCCAGGTAGGTAAGGACAGCTGTGCCCAGTGGGGTGTCTGGAATGATGTGCAGTTCCATCCCTTCTCCTGCAGCAGCACTTCCAGAAGCTCCATGTCTTTTCCTGAAGGAGGAAGTGAGAGGCATGTAGGATTATGGTTATGAAACTCATGAAAACCATATGTGTGTACTTGTTTGGCACACAAAAAGGGTATGTAAGCACCCTGGGTTAACTTTATTCTTTGCCTTAGGGTTCGTCTCCCCTCCCCCTCGTGCTTTAAGTCTGGTGCTCATGGAAGGAACAGAATGTGACACAGAATCATGGAATGGTTTGGAACGACCTTAATGTCCATCCAGTCCCACTCCCTGCCACAGGCAGGGACACCTTCCACTAGCCCAGGTTGCTCCAAGCCCCATCCAGCCTGGCCTTGGACACTTCCAGGGATCCAGGGGCAGCCACAGACTCTGGGCACCCTGTGCCAGGGCCTCCCCACCCTCACGGGGAAGAATTCCTTCCTAATATCCCATCTGACCCTCCTCCCTGTCTGTTTAAAGCCATTCCCCTTGTTCTGTCAGCACATGGCTCTGGACTGGCTGTCTCAGAAAAGGCTTTTACTGAAAAAGCCAATTCTAAAAATCCTGCCTTTTCCCCTGGTGCTTGGAGCAATCTGTTGCAGTGTGTACTTTTCATTCTCCTTACAACCCTTTAACTTGCTTCATCTCTTCTTTGAGGAGTCTTCCTTTGCCAGCTGGTGCCAACTTTCTGCTCTGCTGGATCATTTAGCAATTCCCAGTGGATGAGGCATGAAACAATCCATCCCCTTTGCCAGACTCTGTTTTGAAAGGCTCGTCTTTGTGCCTTTCAGCCCTTCCACTGCTTGTCCAGATAGCTTTGTTTGGTGCATGTATGTCAGTGTTCCACTGTGGCTCCCAATCAGAGAGGGGACTTTGGGTGACAGGAATTGCCAGACTTGTAATAAGATGTCATGAAATGACCACCCTGACCTGAAAACTCTTCCCTTGGGGGGTACAATACTCCCTGTGACCAGGCCCTTGAGCACAGGAATTCCTGGGTAGGAACAGCAGCAATTAAGCATTTTCACATATTAAAAGTGTTACTTTGGTTTTACATCCCACCAAATAGTTTTCCCTATGGCAGAGGCCGGAATGCCTGCGTGGGGCTAAGGAGACGGCGCTGCTGGAGCAGCTCAGGGCTGGATTAACTTCAAACCTCTAAAAATAGGCTGTTCTTCCAGTGAATCCTGGATTCCAGAGGGAGGGCAGAGGAAAATTCATCTGTGCTGCCTCCTCTGGAGTCCTGCAGAGAACTGGCCAACCAACAGAGCACAGTGGGACAGTGCACCTTGAGTAGCAGAGTCACAAGGTTTTCAATCTGATAACACTGAAATTAAATACTACAAGAAATTCTTCTGCTTCTAAATATTTTTTTTTTCCTCAGCTAAGGTTACACTCAGACTGTTATATGATAATATTTTACTATTTGGATGATAATGAGTAACTTGAATTAATTTTTTTTCCTCAGTCCTTCTATTCCACTTCAGCATTTGTTATAATGCCTTTTGTGTAGCTGCTCCTCAGTGGTCTCTGGTATTGATTAGGTGATGTTCCATAGCTGAGCAGGCTCTTCCAGGTCTGGTCTTACTGACATGTAGTAGGAAGGACTAGTAATATCTCACTCAAATGGAAAAAATGGACAGCACTTTTCCATGCTTATTCTTGATTTTTTGTATCTATGAAATTCTAGATAGAATGAAGAAGAAGCAAAAATTCTAAAAATAAAAACCAATTTTAAAAATTACTACAGCAGCTTCTTTAAGCAACGTGTTGACTCTTCTTTTATTCCCAAGTGATAAAGCAAGACTAACTTGGCTTTTTCTGACAATATGACAACTTCTCAGCAGTAATTCTGTTGATGATTGCCTGTGGAAATAAAAGCTTGAGCTCTTTTTAAGCAGTTTTATGCTTCTTGTTCTTGCCAGAAGAGTAGCAATGGTGTGTAAGTAGTTTGCACAGGTAGTCTCTTATCCTAATGTTGTTTACAGCTTCTTATTAGGTTATTCCATAATCCTCGAATGTGATTAACTGGCAATTTACACTTTAGAGCTCTGGCTTTTACTTATAAAAGCTACAGAGAAATAAAGTAGAGGAACAAAGTGGGAGTTAAGTGTGCTATCAGAAATATAAATGTGCCACTGCAGTGGCACTGCTGGCTCAAAGGACAGTCTCAGTCATCAGAGCAGAAGTGGAATTGCTGCCTAAGACAGCTTTTAGTAACATGATGAAGAGCAGAGGGGTTTAAGAGCATGTAAAGCATGTTTAGTCCTTACAGGGAGTTTAGTTAATCTTGTGGGCAGAGTTAACCTGGATATTCCCATCTATATGTAACTCATAGTGTCCTGATTTGTAAAAATGCAGTTTATAACAGTTCAGCCACTGCCCTCCTCAGCAGTGGTGAGAAAGGAAGCGCTGACTCCACATTTAAAAATAAAACAAACGTCACTGTTAGTGGGTTGGAAAGTCCTTGTTCTGCCTGTGCTGGGTAAGAACCCAATTACTGCAGAGCAGATCCTGTTCCAGCTGCTGCCAGAGAGCAAAGGGAAGGGTCATCAGGGAGAAGGATCTGCTCATAAATGTGTTTCCAGTTAGTGGGGCTTGGAGGAGCTGCTGACCTGGGAGGAGTGCTGTTAAAACAGCCTGATGTCTGCTGGAAGAAATAGCTGCTGCAAGTCCCTGCAAACCTGAGCTGCTTCTTCACTGGTGTTTTTGTTTGGTGGATGGAGTGACTGTGGAAAAATGGACACCGTTTTGCCCTGCTTTTTCTTGGCTATTTGAATTTGTGAAGAAGCAAAAATGCTAAAAATAAAAATCAACTTTAAGAATTGTTACAGCAACTCCTTTAAGCAAAGAAGCCTAAGCCTCGGTCAGAAATACTGCGTGTGGTACCACCTCAATTTTAGCTTAAAGCACTTGGAGTTCTCACATGTCTTGTCTTTAGCACCATTTGGTTGTCAGCACCAAGTGAGCTGAATCTCCTCTGTGCTGTCAAGAGCGATGGGAATGGAAAAGGAATTCTCTTCTCAGCATAAATGGATGGATATGTTAAGGCAACAATCTTATTTCCGTGGTGAATTTAATCCAATGAAACCCTCTTGCTGTAGTCGTGGAGGTTTTCTGGTTTGTTTCTCCTAAGGGTTTGTGTTTCTGTCTGTCTTATGCACAAAGTTATAATTTTCTTACCTGAAATTCTGCAGACAGAAGTGGTTCCTGCTACATTTTCCACCTGGCTGAAGCTGAAAGGCTTCATGACTTAAAACGAAGCTAAAGGATACTTAAATTTTTCAGCCCACTTTAGTGGTTGAGATCCAGTGTATCAATTTTTAATAAAAGAGTGCATGTCATGCATTGGCAATATTGTGAAAAAGCTTAAACTCTTCTTCCCATTCTTTTGAAGAGGGTATTGAACTTGGAGCAAGTGGTCAAGTGCTGCAGGGGGCTGCAGGAATTAGGGAATGCAGGGAAATGTTCTCTTTATAGAATGTGGAGAGATGGACGTTGGTCTTGAATAAAGCACAAACAATTGCAGAATTAAATATACAACATTTGTGCACATGTGGCTTTGGGACCTTTGTAAGGACTGCTCAGTGTTGTCTCCCTCAGGAGGATGTTGATCAACTTGCTGTGTTCTGTATCTTTCTCCTAAAAGCTTTCAGAACCTGAGCGTTGGCTATTTAAAAATAGAGTCCCCTCCTTTGACTTTCAAAATTTAAACTTCTTGGAACTTAATTTAAAAGTAATTTTTTTTAAAAGCCATGAAGGAATTGGTTCTCTGATGAAGCTGTGTTTTATGTACTGTTCTTCTGCTGACGAGCAGCACGTGTTGTTCACTCCAAATCCAAATTTTATTTTCCAAATAGCTGTTCTTTAACAAATGCTGTTGCTTGTCAGCGTAAGGACATTTAGTTTCTGTAGGGGAAAGTGGCTCCCTTGGAGCTGTTCTCATCCTACTCATCCACTGACTGTTTGCCACCCTTTATCTGCCCTTGTCCATCTCTGAGAAGTGTGTCAGCAGGAGGGACGTTGGTAACTGGAACTCGGGGGCAGTGACACCTGAGAAGCAAGATAACATCAGTTCCTTGTCAGTACTGCACTGCCTGGGGGCTCCTGGCCTCTTTAACTGCCCAGGGTTTAGACAAGTTGGCAGTTGCACTGTGTCTGCAATGGAAATTTGCTCACCTGAGGCTGAGCTCTCCCATACTGCAAATACCAGTTTTAGTCACTTGGAATGTGTGAGAGTGGGGAAAGATAAACGAGTTCTGGGGTTTACCTGGATGCTACAGCATCCCACACACACGTCTTCAGCCTTTGGATCCTCAGCTGAGTGGCTGTTCCTGGCTCTTCCCCTGTCCTGGCTGGAGGGGGGATGTTCCAGGAGGCATCCCTGGGTTGGCTGTGTGGGGCATCAACCTGCTGAAATGGGGCAACTGCAGCACTTCCAGGCTGGGCACCACATCTGGAGCTGCTGCATCCTTGTGAGGAGGAGGGATGGAACATACCAAGGGGTCAGAGGGTGTAGGATTGAAGTCCTTCCAGCTTAGTTGGACTGGAGGAGCTTCCATTTCACCTCTGAAGTGTCTGCTGAGCTGCTGGCAAGTGTGCCCTTCTGTAGAGCACCTCTGCAGCTCGGGGGGTGTGTCCCCTCTGTGTTTGTAGCCAATTAATACTGAGTAATTAATCAAGGCTGATGAACAAAAGCTACTAAAACAACAGTAAATTTGGGGGAAGCAGATAGGAAGGGAAGTGCAGAGCTATTGATGGGACTGCTAAAGAACATGTGAAACAGGAGGAAAATAGGTCTGTGTTAACCATGGTCAATAATATCATGGTCAATAACTTGTGATACTTCATTTAACAGCTGGTAAAACTGAAATAGTAAGTGATAACTGGTTGCTTCCTGAATCACCTGTCTGGGGGCACCCACCTGATGGCAGTGACATGGGGATAAATACTGCTTTATAGAGTTGGTATTAATTTATACTATAGTGGTAAATTATATAATTTATGTAATAATTTGTATAATTAGAAACAGTTTGTGTAATTAATATCAGTTTAATATGAAAATCAGATGCTTAATAACACACTGATAAGAAACACTGTAAATATAATTCCACAGAATTATCCTTTAGGATTTGGTAAAAGATGTTCGAAGTCTGCCTGTGTAAACACAGCACAGACATGGGATTCCTGGCTTTTTCTGGAAAGCCTTTTCCCTCTAGCCTCACTTGTTTACCTGCCTAAGCATCAACAGTTTGAGGTTTATGTATTTGAACTCTTGAATGAATTATTTGTTCTTGTTTTAATTATGATGAGTAAAGATCTATCAAATTAAAAACAAATCAAACAAAAACCCCACCCCACACACACCTCAGAGGGCTGGTACATTAATGCATTTGTGTCCTATTACTGAGCTGTAACAGGATCTCTGGAGTAATTTAGCAAATATCTGTGAAATGTCTCAAACTCAGCAAAAACTGTAGCTGTTGGATTGCAGCATCAAACTGCTCATTCTGTATGTCCTGTGTTATTTGCTCTGGGGTTTGATGCTCTTCAGTGTGACTGGAGAAGGTTTGAGAAGGGAATCTCTATTAAACTGTTTGTGAGTTTGAGAGCACTGAAGGAAATGGTCTCTGACAGATTTCCAGAGTCAAGAGTATGAAAAACAAATGTAATGGAAATTCAAGTTACTGTTAGAAAACTAGTGAAAAAAACAATGCAACAACAGACCTCCCAAGGTATGTTAGGAAGGACTTTAGGAATATGACTTAGTTGAGTGCTATGAGCAGCTCTTAGTTGGCACAGTAAAAATGAAGTTAACAAATGAATCCAGAATATCTTTGTTTCTTTGTTCTTTTCAAGATGCTTCAGTGAAAGAGGCTGAAGAGAAAGTTCTCTCCAGTAAGGAAGGCCATTCATTCCATGAATCCTGAATGAATTGAGAGGGGAAGGGTCAAACAAATGGAGTGGGGAATTAAGCCTTTAAAACTACTCGAGATGATGCTGATCACAGAACTACATCTTAGCCTTGAGCTGGTCTGAGTCTCAGAATGAGCAGATAAAGTCCAACTCCCACCATAACTGAGAAGAGCATTATCCCTTTGGAATGTGGGATTGTTTCTGTGGGAACTGAGGATTCCCCCACCCGTGTCTTAGAGAGGAGTGTTCCAAGCAAGGAAAGCAGCCTCACAGATTGCCAGAAAGTGAGAAGAGTTGGTTAAAAAGACCTGTGCCCCTAGGAGCACAGGGATTTGGGTTTGTTCTGTCCTGGTCCTTCAGTTTGCAGTTGGTCCTTGTGCCTGGTGCTTTCCAAGATTCCTGGCCTTTCCTGGGACTGGGCTGTGCTGGTCCAGGGCTGTGTTCCCTTGGCAGGGGGTGCTCTGGGATGGCTTTGGGTGTTTCCTTTCATTTGGTGTTGAGGTGACCAGTATTTTCCATAGGACAGTTCTGTCCTTCAAACTTTTTTATGTCAAGTAGATGAGATAATAAAGTCTGACTTGAGACCTCTGTGCTTTTTTTTTAGGCTTTTAGGGAGATTTGCAGGTGACAGCCAAATCCCTCTCTTTGTAGATTTTTGTCTGTGTCCCAGGTTTGGAAACCAAGCAGGTGGGTGTTCAGTGGTGTCAGCCCCTCCTAAAACTGCCAAACCACATCTACAATGTGCTTTAGAGACCCAAATTCTGCGTTTACATGACATGAAAATTGGGCTGTTGGGGATTTTTGGAGCTGGCTTGGGATCCTTAAAGGAGTTTATCTGTTGTTGTTTGCTAGAAGGATGTGGTTTGGGGGTTTTAAGTAGCAAAACACTCTAAAGTAGGCTCCTTGGGCTGCTGGCCAGCTAAATCTTTATTTAATTATGGTCTGCTTTCCCATGGGATAGATACCTGAGTGCTGACAGTGATTGTGCTGGTTGTGGTCGGATTTTTGGCTGAAAAGCCCAGCTAAAAACATGCACTGGCTGTTACAGAACTTCTGGTACTTTCCTGTATGAATATCATAGCTACAAATGCAATAAAGATGAAAAGAAGGGGAGAAGAAGTGGCCTTAGCTGTGTAAGAGGTGAGGACATGGGAAGGTTTGTAGGAGGTTTTTATTTTTGAGAAACCTCCCTTTAGATACTCACTGACATTGGTGTGTCAGTGCTGGGAGAACATGAAACCCTCCTTCAGTGCAGCATCTCACACGTGGAGGTGTGAGGAATCTCAGAGCTGATCATCTCCTACAGCTTGAACTCAGCTCAGTCACCCTTAAATACCGAGTGTCCCTGGGGAACGTGAGATGGTTTGATCTGGGAGAGAAATAGGCTCCTTGTCCCATGGCTGACATCCCTCAGGTTCAGTATTGGGGAGAAATTTTTTCTTGGTCTATTCCATAACTCTTTGGTAACAGATGCTTTTCATCCATGTGCCATATTCTCCCAAAATAATTTCCTAACTGGAACAGATTTCTGTGAAATCATTCCTGGAATACATTTCTCTTGAGTTTTTCCTGGGAGGAGATGGCATATTTGGAACAGACAGATGTTAATTCAATGTATCTCATACATGATTAGTTGTTGCTGTCTTGAATGGCTCAATTTAGGAGCAGGGGTTCTGGATGTTGAATTAAATCACAAAATGGCCATTCAGTGGCACTTGTGACATGGCAGGAGAACAATTTTCATCCTTAGCTTGATTTTAAGCTCCCTCCTTGCCTCTCCAAATTGCTGTTGTTCCCAGGGCTGTGTCCTTGGCAAAGGGCTGGGGAATGTCCTGATCCTTCCTCACCACATCAGACTCTGCAGACTTACCCGTTCAGCTCTTGTGCCCTGGCCTGTTCTCTGAAGGTAAACATTTCCCTGGGTTTAAAAAGTGGATGAAAGCCTGGATTGTGGATTTTGAGGTTAGATATAATAGTATTCACTCTCTGCTGGAAATTAATTAACTGCTCATTTGAAATAATATCTTTTTATCATGTTAATTCACTGTATTGATGGGGAAATAATAATGAAATGTTTTTCCCCTCCCTTTCCTGAGCAGTGAGGAGGACAGCTTTGTTGTACAGTCTTCCAAGCAAAACAGGTTTCTGATGAAATAACAGAGTAACTCTTTGAAACTCTGCTTTGGGCTGTGGAGGAATATTTGGCTTTTTTACTCATTCTTATTTTAAAATGGACAGTAGAGACTTGGAGTAATTAAAATATATTTTGAAAAACTCCAGGAATTCAAATGAGAATTTTAAAATTTGTTATTATGCTAGGAAAGCAAAACACACATCTCTAGAAACTCAATCTAAAATGATGCTGCTGTTCCTGTTCAATCCAGAGTTTTCCCAGCACACAGGGCAGGGACTCCAGGCTTTCTGCTTGTGTGGTGATGGATATTGCTCCTCGTTAACTTTGCCATCCCATTCTCTGCTCCTGGAGAGCTCCTGCCAGCTCAGGGTATCCATCTGGGATGGGCACCTGCTCTTGCTTTTCTCTCTAGTGCTGCTGCTCAAGGGCTGAGCAACTCCACATCTCTGCAGGACTCTCCAGAGTTACTGAGCTTCAGGTGTTGGGGAACTGTTTGGGGAAAAAAAAGTTGATTCAGTTTGATTTTTCAGCAGAAAACTGCTGTGTTTTTGCACGTGCATTTGGGATTGTTCATCCTGTTCCTGAGGGACACTGGATTTTTGGCAGTGCTGGGTTGGTGGTTGGATTTGACCTCAGTGATTCCAGGTTTCCTTGCAGGCAGTGCAGTGTCACACACACGTGGGCTCAGTGGGATCAGGAGCAGTGAGTGCAGCAGGTGCTGAGCAGCTCCCGGGCAGTGCCAGCTCTGCCCCCCTGGCAGCCCCCCAGGCTGGGCCTGGCTGAGGAGGGCAAAATTCCCATTCCCAGCTGCTGCCTTGCATGCAGTGAATCCCAAATGCTGGCAGGGAGAGCTGCCCCAGCAGGAAGACCCCCTTCAAACAGGGGGTGCTCCCCCAGCCCCGGGATCCCTGAGATCCCTGAGATCCCTGCCCTGCTGGGCTGTGTTAGCTGAGAATCAGCTGGAATGCTAAATATCACAATATTCATTTATTTACCTACTCCTCCTGGCAATTCATTTAGCAGCCAGCAAGTTATTCCAAATGTGGTTTATCTGCCTGTTTGTTGGGTGAGGACCCATGAATTTGAAGCCAGGGCACCCCTTGGGGGAAGGCTCAGTCTTTCTGCCCTGGGAATACATCAGAAAGCTGGGGAATGAGAGCACCACAACTCGGATGTCTTTGCTCTTGCTGCACAAAGATTTGAGGTAAAATTTTTAGTGTTTCATAGCAAACATTCTGTATCATCAATGTTTAGTGAGAACCCAATCCCACTGTGGAACTGGGGTATAAATCAGAATATTCCTTTACAATTCCACTGTGGAACTGGGTATAAATCAGAATATTCCTTTAGAATCCCACTGTGGAACTGGGGTATAAATCAGAATATTCCTTTACAATCCCACTGTGGAACTGGGTGTAAATCAGAATATTCCTTTACCCTCCCGCTGTGGAACTGGGGTGAAAATCAGAATATCCCCTTACAGTTGGAAGTACTCATTTGTAGCTCTGCCATACAAGGCCATTTGTTGCCCATCAGTGCTCAACCTGCTCGACAGAAAATTAGCCTTTTGCACACATCAGGGTGATTAATACTTGATCATAGGACAAGTTCTGCTCTTGTCATGTGAATTGTCAGGACAAAATGAGACATCTTGGTGGGGTCAGTGGTTACCATAAGCCTGTGCCTTATGTGTAATGATCATTTTCTGTGATGGTAATTAATGAACTGCTCGAGTTATGGGGGACATTGATCCTATTGACACTGATAGATGTCTGGGCTGGATTTTTAATTGAGTAGATGTGCTGACTGTGGGAATACTGTTGCTAAATCAGACTTGAATTTTGTGCACTCAGATTGCACTTTGAACTCTCCAGGTGTTTTTAGGAAGTGAGAGGATTTGCATATTAATTTCAGAATGTCTGTGTTGATCCTAACACGTGGTGTTTGTACACACAGACATCAGGCATCAAATCATAGAATCATGTTTGGAAAAGACCTTTAAGATCAAATCCAACCATCAACCCAACACCACCACCCAGTTCACCACTAAACCACATCCACACATTTTTTGAACACTTCCAGGGAGAGTGACTCCTGCACCACCCTTGGAAATGAATGTTTGAAAGAATGTGGGGAGGGGGAAGTGCAAAAAGTCATCCAGGCACTGGGAATGTGGTGCCAGGAAATACCTTGGCAAAGGGAATGAAATGCTCTTGCAGTTTGTGTCGAGCTCCTGTAGGGATCCCCTGTCAGGTGAGTGGGATGTGCAGCATATTTTGGCTATGGGTCACTCTCCTGTGTTGCCATCTAAAGATTCCCCTTTTTGCTGGTGTACTCTGCTGAGAAAACTTGTTTTGCTGTTCTCTGCTACTGGAAAAGAAATATGGAAAAAATAATAGAACCAAATTAGCTCTTTTTCTGTCTCAAAAAAAAAAAAATACCTTTTGGCATTTCAAATGAAAATTGTTTAAACTGTGAGCATAAATCTAAATGGATGTTTTATTTTAAGTGTTCTATGCTGTGATAAATAACTTCTACACTTCTTTATGGCTGGGTTTAGTTATGGTATTGAGATAAACCAAGCCAGAAAATTAGTCTGCTGCAGACACTGAGAGAACATTACTCATAGTTGTAGCAAAACTCTCCCAAGTACTTACCTGAAATAGCCACCAACCTTGAATTGTTCCAAATCTAGACCCCTGGAAGTGCTGAGTGAATTATGTCGACAGGAGACACAGATTACAGGTGAAAAATCATATGCAAAGATGCTGCTGCCTTGGAAATAATGACTCTGTGCACAGGATGGTGTGGTAGGAAATAAATCAACCTGAAGGTGCTGTATTTAATTTCTTAACCACATCAAATGATAGAGGATGATAACACAAAATGGCTGGTGAAAGACTTTTTTAACCTTTTCCTGACAGATTTGCTTTACTTGCTCTACTGCACAGTGACTTTATTCTGAGGTGCTCTTTGCAGTGACTGTGGGTGGGGGATCAAATCCAAAGTTTGAGCAGTCAGATATGGAACCATTTTGTTTCCAGCTCCAGGCAGAATTTTGCTGTTTGCTCTTTGGTATAATTTTGTTTCTGTTTATGAGAAGTTGCTCTCTGGGTGTATATGCACATGCACACCATACATGTTAGGATATAACTGATCATCTTTTTAGCTCGTGGCTTTAAGGTACAGCCCCTATTGAAAACGTTGGGTGTGAGAGATCAAATTTATGATTAAATTCATATGGATCTTGTATTTCATGGATACAGAAGCATGTAGCCCTCGGAGAAGAAACAGGAGAGTATCCCTGCTACAGGTTGATGGAATTCACTGGCTGTAAGACCCTGCTCTGAACAGAACAATTTCCCTAAAGGTTTGGTAACAGCTTTGCTCCGGGAAATGCACTTTTGAAACATAGAATAGAAAGAAATAGAATGTAAAATAAAAACAGAAGGAAGTTATCAAAGTTCACTTGTCAATGTGACTCCCAAGTTCTGAACACATCCGTCTAGAGCTTCATGCACTTCACTGTATAATCTTCAGCTTGTTCAATGCATCTGTCACTCATTTATTCAATATATCTGGTATTTTTCCATCAACTAAACATGCCTGAAGGTTGCATCAGATGCCACCAGCAGGTAAACCTGGGAGTCTCCACTTGAAAGATGAGTTTGTGTAGTTTAAGTTAAATCTGAGCTTCAAGCTGTGTTGTCCCAGCTTCTCACTGTCTGTGGATCAGGGATGAACTTAACCTGTTCTTATCAATAGTTTTGTCTGAAAGGGGCAACTGAGCATTTGTACCAGTCTGAGTTGTCTTGGGAGTCAACCTTGAGAAAACTGGAAGTTCCCTCCTGCTCAGCTCCTCCAAGGGAGGTGGTGCATCCCCCTCCTCCTTCCCTTCTAGCTCTGCCTCTGACCAGCAGCATGACCAGAACTGAGAGGGAAAAAAACCCACCAGAACCCTCCAATATTTCCCAGCAGTTCCTCTGGCTTGTGTCAGGTGATGGCATTGACTTGAGATTAAAACCTAAATGGGCTGATGTGCTCCAGCCTGTGCCAGGTCAGCTCTGCCCCCCTGCACGTTGTGCTGAACTGGAAAGAATGAAAAACTTTTCTGGGTCTGCATGTGAGGCCTGTGGATGGGTCATAACATCCCTGGAGCTCATAACATCCCTGGAACATGAAGGACAATCCCTTCTAATGAAAGAGATCCTGAAGGAGTGAAATATTTGGGCAGCATAACGTGGAACACTGTTCTTGCTCCCTATTTGAAAGGGGAAAATTGCTTCTATTTTTTTTACTTTGCATGGAACTAGGAAAGCTTCTTGTTTGCCTTTAGTATCTTGACTGATGTCCAGTGTCAAAAATAGCGTGCTCATGCTTTGAAAATAAAAAAGTCTTACAGTGCCAGACGTGTGTGGTTGTTGGAAAGTGTATTTTTAACCATGTTAGTCTTGCTCCTGTGACCTAATGGGAGGGTTCTCTCCTGGGTTTTGCCAGTCAAAGACTTGACTTTGCTGACCTGCTTCGTGGGTGTGAAGGAAGATATCATAACTTCACATTTTTAGCAGTTACATTATTGTAACTTCACTTTTTTAGCAGTTAAATTATTGTAACTCAACGTTCCTCTGGGGCTGGTGAAGCAGATGGGGCCGTGGCAGTGCCATGTTCCTCCCCCTTCACCCTCCAGGCCTGTAAAGTGGGACAGGCCTGGAGTATTTTACATTCAAAGAGAATTTATTGAATTTTATGCCACCCAAAACATGTTGTACATGCTGCTTCTGCACTGCTGTGGAGAGAAACACTTCCTTCCTAAGGAAAGCTCCAGCAGAAAATGTTCAAGGTGGTTTTGGAGAGTGTGACTAAAGGGAACATCTGGCTTGGTGCAACATCCAAGACTTAAGATTAACTGTGTGGGTTGACTTGTCTTTATTTTCTGTCATCTAAGCAGGTATCCTTGATGGATTTTATGCTAAAACTTGCTTTTAATAAAAATTTACAAACCCAGCCCCAGACTCTTCCTGTGCACAGAGCAAGGCCAGGAAAAATTCACGGGAGTTTTTCATACTTGACATCTTCTTCTTGCTTAATTGATGCCTTGGCTAGAGGGGTGTGATGAAAACAGGGTTATTTTCTTGCTGCTGCCCTGCCATGTGTCTGCTGGCTCTGGACAATGTCCTGCAGCTCCTTTCCCCAAGAAACTCAGCTGCAAAAGGGACAGAAACTCTCCTTGCTTTAGGGGGGTGGGAAGTTGGTGAATTTGCAGTTGGTGAATTTGGAGTTGGTGAGTTTTTGGTCATATAACTGCCTAATGAGCTCCATCCCTGTCCCCACTGACTGTCTGAGTATTCCTATGAGTGAAGGAGATTTTATGCTGCTCAGAAGATGGTACAGTCAGCACTGAAATGTCAGATCAGTGCTCCTGATTTAATGCCATGTGGGCTGTGATGATCTTTGAGGTCATCCAATCCAAATCATTCTGTGATTGTGAGATTATTAACAAATATACTGAATATATATTACTACAAGCTGCCTGAGTTAATTATTATTTATCTTTCTTAGTTGTCCCTTATCTACATTATTTAAAAATCAAATTATTTTTGTTGCATAAGTAAAATCACTAAGCATTAACTCATGGAAGGAAACGTTTTATGTAATTGAGTTACCATAGTTGTAAAGTACTGGTTAGTGTTTTAGGATTAATCTGATAGACCAACTGCAATAACTTACTTTCAGCAGTGTTGTGCATCCCTTTGGGTACCTTCTGCCCTCAGTTTTTGTTCCATGTCCATTACTAACTAGAAAAGTGCAACTGTTCCCTGCTGAGCAGCTGAAGTGCCACTTGCCTTTAGCCCTGACACCAGCTCTGGGCATTGTGCTGTTGGAGCAGGGATTTCCAACACAAATACACTTTGTTTTCAGATATCTGAAGGTTTAGAAGTCTAGTTCATTCTGAAAATATCACTGCAATGGCAGTTTGTGTGAAACCAGTCATAAATGCCCACAAATAAGGGTGTAGAACTTAGGCAATGCAACTGGAAGGTTTGGCTCTTGTGTTTTGTGACTCACCTGGGGAAGGGTTGAGATCTGCCATAAATCCTGCTGCAAGAAGTTTTCTCTGGGTTGGAATTACCTTGGTCTTAGCTAGGAGGGAAATTTCCTTTGATGGTGGGAGAAAAATGTGTAGGATGTGATTCAGTGGGTGGTGAAGCATCTGCCTGTGACCTCAGTCCTGTAGGATGTGCAGCTGGAAGGGCCTTGGCTGGCCCAGGGCTGGATCTCAGCACCCTGTGGTGGCCCAGAGGGCAAGACACCCTTCAAACAGGCCTGCAAGGGCAGACAACACTGTTCTTTGCTACCTTGAGTATCAAATTGATGATTAAGATGTAATTACTGTGAGCAGTGAGTTTTGGTTGTGTTTTCTTCTCTGCAAGTTTGCAAAATCATGCCTTGATTTTGTCACTTAAGTGGATGTTTGTTATGGAATAGAGAAATACTTGTGTATTTGACGTACCCATGGCAAGGGGGGCAGAACTAGGTGATCTTTAAGTCCCTTCCAACCCAAACCATTCTGTGATTCTATGAACTGATGAAGTTCTGGCAGTGCTGTCACATAAATTATGGCTTGAATTTTTCTGCACCACTTTTCATCCCACAGACCTAAACAAGGTCCCTTTAAGCCATGTAAGTGTGGGGGGAGGCAGTTTCTGATGTTCAGAACCCCTTTTTTTTTTAGTGGAAGCAATTTGTAACAAACTTCAGTTCAACTTCACTATAGTAAAACTGAATATCTGTGAGCTGAGCTGGGCTGGCCTTTGGTAAGAACTTTCTCTAAATGAAGTGAAGCCTGAAAATATTTGTACTCAACAGAAAATCCTCTGTGGTTCTGGGTGATCCTGACTGCATTTAAAATGCCTGTATTAAGCAGTGTTGGCTGTCTGTGGCTCCAGTAGGAGATGTGGTCTGTAGCAGTGGTACCTGGCATCACTCTCAAATATCCCGAGGGAATGGCTTCTCCCTGCCCTGTCGTTCAGATCACAGCAGTCATCAGGCACCTGAACATGCATTTTCACCTCAGCCACCAGTTACTGCACAGAAAATGGGCAGTCTGGTACCTGCTGCTAAATACCAGCTAAAAACCTCTGGATCCTGCACTCACCAGTCCTGCAGCAGAAACAGGAGTGGGTTTAGTGGTTCCCTTTCTCCATCAGCATCCCGTGCTAATGTCCCTGTGGGGAGGGGAGCACACTGGAACACGTTTTATGGGATTAAAACTGAGGCAGAAACAGCACCTGCAGATTGCTGGTCTGCACAGCTCCCCCAGCTCCTCGTGCTGCAGGGGAGGCTCCGAGGTCGGGACACGTGGCTGGGGACGGAGGGGCTGCCTTGGCTCGGCACCTGCCTGGCAACGTGTTTGACAGCTTGGCATTATTGATAAGCAAAGATTATCCCCGTGCCAGCATCCACTCATCCATGGATCCAGCGTGTCCTGGCAGCCTGGATGAGGAGGGAGGAGGAGACACTCAAGGGCTGGTGTGTTTTTGGGGGAAACACGATGGCAGGAGCAAAAAGAAGGAGAAGGGAACTTCTCCAGTGTCCTTAATTTCTCTTTCAGCAGGGGAACGTTCCACAGCTCCCTCCTGCCCAGGGCCAGGGCTGGCTGCTTTGGGGAGCTCATGGGAATGTTCTTGTCAGCCTTGTGTTTTAGTGGGTTTGATTGACTTAATTACATTTCTTAATGTGGAAAAGCAAAGCCCCCGGTGGTAATCAAGCAGTGTTTGCTGTTTGTGGCAGCTGAAGGTCACAGCACAAGGTGTTCCTCAAGGTCCTCATGTTTTGGGCACTGTTAAGTTCCAGGGCTGGGGGTTCCCTTTCCTGGGAGAAGCCTTTTTTGGTTCAAGATCTCTTGTTTGGCAGCTCTGTTGAAGCTTCTGAGCTGTGTTTTGGTGGGTTTGTTTTGAAGAGTGGTGTATTTTAGGGTTAACAGCTCAGCCAGTCCAACTTCCAGTGAGATGGATTCACCTTCACAGAATCTCAGGTGTTATAAAACTGACTGTAGGTCAGTCAGAAACAATGAGGTGCATCCTGCTGACCAACATTTCATTGCCTTTAATACTCCATTTGGGGCTTTAGAAACAAGTTCCAAAAACTGGGTGTCATCTCTGGAGAGAGACTGCTTTGTCTGCCCATGCCCCTGGATGCAGAAGAGCACTACTGGTCTTTTTTTTGCCTTTTTTTTTCTTTCCCATCCTTAATCTATGCAGTGATGAGTCTTGCCAGTTTTTTAAGCCTCAGAGGGAAAACACAGACTGAGATAAGGAAGGAAATGACCCCTAGAAAAGAAACTGAGGGGCTCACACTGAGGAGAGGGGCTCAGTTTCCCAAGGAGATCTACTGCAAACAGGAGATATTTTCTTTATACTGGGGAAATAGAACTGTTAAGTTTAGGCTGAAGCAGAAGAACTTAATTTAAACAACTCTTGGGGTGTTTGAGCCCTGGAGCAGCATCACTCCCTTCTCAGAGACCCGTTTCAGTAGCACAGGGAGTTTTTAACCTGTTCAAATCAAATATCACATTGGCACTCCTGATTTTGAAAGTGTGTGTGTATCATCTATATCCTGCCTTTTACTCTAATCTTGAACTGAATTCAGTCATAGAATATTCTTTAAATATTCAAATAAAATAACAAATTAGCACCTCTGATTTTGAAAGTGTGTGTGTAAATATATATATATATACACACTGCTTTTCATTCTAGTCCTGAACTAAGTTGTCTGATCTTTGGTTCATAGACCATCCATATAATATTCTTAATACAGGTGCTAAATTTGACTTCTCCAGCATGTAGCCTGTTCAAAGTGCTTTTTTTCCTCAGTCTGATCTACTCTTGTGGCATCTCCTGCATTCTTTACCCACTGAGCAGGCAGGGAGTGTTAAATGTATGTATTTCAGGTACTCCCTGGTGCAGCACCAGTTTTGTGAGCGACACAACTCAATTTTTCTTATGTCAGAACTATTTGACATCAGTAGGTAATAAAAGCTGAGGCTTTGGTATGAATTTGATATCAATGCTCCTGAAAAACACAATAAACTCTGCCTTTTGCACCCCGATGGCCAAACAATTATTGCTCCATTGTAACAATAGAGTTTGAGGCTCTTTGCAAATGCCAGAGGCTGTGGAATATCCCAGTGCTGGGAACATTTGCCATGTAAGTGATGCATGGAACTGTTAGACCAAAGTATACAAAAGCTCTCTTGTCACAACCAACATGTAAGTTTATATATCCCAGCATGATTGTTAAAAATATATCTATTAAAAATTTACAGTGTGTTGTTTTCACACTTTTTAATCTACTTTGCACACTGGGAATTCTTCAGGAAGGGTGCACTAAAGGAAAATTTATCTTTCAGTTCAAGTTGCCTGAAGATTTGCCCCATGAAAATTTGTTCTACATAGGGTAATCTTCTTTACATACCTAATTTTGTACAAGTTAATTATCTTAAAGCAATTACCTTCTGAATACAGACTATATTTTGACTCATACCTGCTTTGTGCAGTTATGAAGAACTATCTATGCATCACCAGACTCTTCAGTATTTAAGTCCTGTGTGAAAAAATCCAATAAACACAGTATGTTTGACAGACTTGAGGGTTGATTTTCCCTGTGGAAATGCAGGGACCAATAAGCTCTATTGGACATTGGCACAAAATATAGATTTTATTTGTGTACCTCTCAGGTGATGTCTCAGAGGGCTCTTGGGAGGTTGCAAATAAAAAGAATATTTTTAAGGAGTTACTGAGGGCAAGAGACAGAACAGATTCCTCTTGATTTTAGAAGCAGTGGGGAATGAGGGGGAAAGCAAAGGATTGCTTTAGCAAATAAAAAATGTAAGGACAGCTTGTGACTGATCACAAACCTCACTGCTGAAAATTCTTTTGGATTCTCTGAAATATTTTGAACAGCTTGTATTAAGTCCTGTTCCTGATATGGGATGTCCTTTGTTGGCCAAAAAGCCAAGCTGTGGTTCCAGGATACAAACCCAGTCTAAGCAGTGGCTCTGCTCGCTCTGGGCCTCGGGTGGAGTCCAGCAAAGCTTGTTCTAAGCGTGGCAGAACCAATCCCATGGGAATGTTGAGCTCTTTCTGGAACTCTGGGAGTCCTGAACTGCTTCAGCAGATGTGGTATGAAGTTTTTTTGCCTCTTCAGTGGCAGCATCTTGCCATGAACGTGTTCACTGTTCACTGCAGGACCCTCTGGGCTCTCTCTGACTTCAGAATTCACTGTTTTGCTAATCATACCTTTATTAACAACTTTCCTGTTGGCTGCACTTAATACCTATGTTGTACAGATATAAATATAACCTTATAAAGGTGTATTTGGGCAATTGAAAGTTGTTCTTACTTCCTGCAAGTACCACCAGGGTGTAAGTGTTCAGGTTTGTGAAATTGTCTTGGCTTCTTAATTTCAGTTGCATTTGACCAACTTTGCTCAGGTGTCCTGTGGGTTCTGTGGGCTCAGGGCTAAGTAAAATGCCATGAAGTTCTGGGGAATTGATTAATATTTTAATATTTAAATGAGTATTTTCCTTAACTTGTTATCAGTGTAGTGTGGTGGGTCATAAGTGGTGTTTCTGCATATTCACTTGATATCAAGATTATTTTATCCCTTAGTTCCATATAAAATTACTCTAAAAGAAGTGTATTTAAATAATTAGAGCTAGTAGAATCGACAAAGATTTAGAGACCTTCTCATTATTTTCCTGCTCCTGCTGCTCACCAGCCTTTATCTGTCAGTTTGCTGCCTCTGGCACTTGCTCAGGGAATGAGCTGTGGAACACAGAAAACTCCTCGTCCCACAGAGGCAAAAGCAGCACAGGGAAAATGGAGAAGCTTTCTGTAAACTCCCTGTGAAAAAGGAAAACTAATGCCTGTACTCAAGAAAAAGCACTGGAGTGAGGGGGGTTGCAGCTGATGATCTCTCGTTCCAGGTGCTGGATGGAGCAGAACCCCTGTGCTCCTAATTCCTGGGAATCCTGCTGGGATGGTGGGAACAGCAAACTCCCTGGTTCTCTGGAGCCTGGTGCTGCTGCAGGCAGGGCAGAGGGCAGGGAGGAGCACTGTGCTGTGTGCCAGAGGTGCTGAGCCCGGGAGCTGCTGCCCCGTGGGATCTGGGGGGTCCCGTGTGGGATCAGCCCCAGGGACTCCCCTGGCCAGCCCCGGGGCCGTGTCCTGGGATCCTCCCCGGCATGGGGCTGGCAGTGCTGCAGGAGCACCGGGAGCCATCCCAGAGGAACTTCAGTGCTCCTTGGGCAGGGCTTTCCTAAACCCTTTCAATGAACATTCGAGTCGGGGGCGGACTTGGAGCAAACCCAGGCTCTGACCTTCCTTGGGATTAAAAATGGGTGTTTGAGAGCTTGGGTTTGGTGCTTTTGGCTCATGCAAGAACCACAGTCCAGTGTCAGTCCTGACTTCTTTCAGTGCAGCTTCTGATAAAGAATACTGCAAGATTAAGGAGCTTTTCTGAGGCTATCAAAAAGAAGTTTGTGATCTGAGATGTCCTCTCTTAAAATGAGCTTCCTTGAGGAAGCTGCTGGTAATATATTCAAATGCATGCTGGGTTCTTTTTCAGGTGGTGATTTTAGCTCTAAGTGCCCACTCCTGAAGGAACAGGCTTTCATCAGCTGTATTCTGGCAGAAGTGGTGGTCCTGTTACACAAAAATCCCTGAATTTTTGTTTCATTTCAGCTGGATGTGTTTTGCTCTGTAGACCAAGACTTGATGAAGATCTAAATTCATTTTACTGCCCTATTATTTTCCTGAGCTTTGAGTAAATAACTCTTCCCATCAAAAGCTCCCTGTCAATGCCACTTGAGCCCACATTTTGGGCAGGGCTGAGCAGTGGGTGAGGTCTCAGGGAGCATGGCTGGAGCAGAGGTACCCCCTGAGGATGTTCAGCACACCCAGCTGGTATTTTTGTCTGTTCACTGTTTCCGTAGCTGTTCACAGGATACACAGAAAATCCAAATTTGTGGCAGTGACACTTGCCATATTTTCCTGCAGGCATTTACCTTGGGGCATGTGTTGAGCAGGAAGTTTTTTTTGCAGCCTTTCTCAAGCCTTTTGTGTCAGGTTTCTGGTGAACAGTTGGGATAATTTCCCTCTGGTTTGCAGCCCTGGTTTGCTGCCATGTGAACAGGTGTGGGAGCAGAAATCCATGGGATGAGATGGTCATGATGGTTTGTCAACACTGCAAAGATTAGGCACAAACCAGCATTTAAAGAATGAGATTTAGCTGGCTGGGTTCCAAATGTGTTCCCAAATTGCACAGAAGATTCTGGATTGACAATTCCTGTGAGCGGAAAAAAGAAAACGTGGCAAGAGAGGAGCAGAAATGAGTTTAAAAGGTGTTATTTGCTATAGTGTTTGAGGCTGTTGTTTCTGTAAAATACAGGAAAATGCAGATTTTTGCTGTCCATTGACCTACACACAGTTCAGCTACTGTGTAAGTTATAATGTATTATAAATCTATATAATGTATTATAACTCTATAGAATGTATTATATAATGTATTAAACTCTGTAAGTTATAATGTGTTACCTGAGAGCAAAGTCTTTGTTTTGGGGAATGAAAAGGTGCTGCTGCTGTGTAACTTATGTAACTCCTATAAAATCATTCAAAATCCTGTAAAATCACTGCCTGGGAGGTTCAAAAGCAGATTTATTCTAAGGTCTGCAAATAAACAGGACATGTAAAAAATGAGAAAGCACAATAAATACAGCAGAGCCAAACAACTTGGTCGGGTCCTGTGAAGGGGAGGAGTTTGTAGGACTGAATGGGGTAGTTCATGGAGGGAAAAACAGTTACAGTACCATTCCTGCACGGCAAAGATCCAAGGATTAAAATGTGCTTTAGAAACATGCTATGACTTCACATACTTTCTGGCCATTATTAATAACACTTTACAGTTGAAAAGACTGATTTTTAGTTACCTCTCCCTGTCCTTAGAGAAGCCACAGCAGTGCTGTGACATAAAAACACAGAGCAAACACCTCTTCATGGAACTGTTCTCAGAACTGAAGTGGGTTTTTTTTTTTGGTCTTGGGTTTTTTTGGCCTGGTTTGGTTTGGTTTTTTGTTTGTTTGTGGTTTTTTGTTTGGTTGTTTTGTTTCGGGGGCTTTTTCATGTGTCTGTTGGGTTTTTGTGGTTTGTTTGTTTGGGGGTTGTGTTTTGTTGTTGTTGTGTTTGTTTGGGTTTTTTTGTGGGGTCAAAAAAGATTTTTTGTCCCAAATACCTTCTGGATGTATTCAGATCTTTATTGTGCCACTCACAACATCCATGGCCTGTGCACACCATGACTGATCCGTGAGTAGCCAAAAAAAAAGGAGTGAGAAATGTCTCAGTTTCCAGGTCTCAGTGCTGCTTCCAGGCAGTGGAATTCTGAGAGCAGGACAAGAGATCCTGAGCAGATGTTTGGGGTCATCTAGAGAAGGTCCATAATGAGTTGTAGGGAAGTGCTGCCCATAATTGTGGACATAAACACCTGGTTATTTTTAATCAGTCCATGACTGTTATTAATTGGTATTTATGTAATAGTACAAATTCATCCATGGATTAACATGTTGCAAATGATAAAATATCAATCAATCTGCCACAGAAATAAAATCAGGCATTTTTAGTCTTGTACATCTTTTGGGGGCATGGGATTGACAAATTTTATCCCAGACTCCTGAGAACTTGTGTGGGTAGGAAGTATCCACATTGACTATTAGGATTTTTTGGTAGAACTATAAATAGTGATTTTCCATTGTGACTGTATTAACTTCCTAATTTCTTTAAGAGCATTCTGATATTGTGCTTTAGAGCATTCTCTGTAGGGAGAAGCTGGTTTAGGACTGGGATTTGTGGGGATCTCTCTGAGCTGATGCATTTGCACTCGTGACAGGGGGACTGCAGAGCCACTCAAAGGAAATGGGTTGGAACTTCTAACACTGGTCAGAAAATACCTTTTCCTGGAGCTGGTCGAGCCATCCAGAGCTGGTAATGCTTGGAATAAAGTCTTGCTGGCCGAATGAAAAGGTGGATGAGAGAGGGCTAAAAGAACAGTGGTGGTGAAGTGTGTCTGAAATCCCGGCTGCTCTGACCTGGGAGGTGTGTCCTGCAGCTCGGGGGCACTTCAGGGCTTTCCTTTGGTCTTCAGAACAGGAATTAAGGATCAGTTCAGGGAAACTGGAATTTTGCTTGGTAGAGGCACGTGTGGACTTCAGTAACAGCTGGGATTTGTTTCCCCTGACCCAAGAGCTGGGCTTTGTCCTTATTCCTGGCATTCTGAACATCCCATGTTTACAGGGGATTTCCATTGGAAAATGCTGCAGTTGCATTTTGGGGAAAAATTCGCAAGTGGGAAGTTAAGAATTAGATATTGAAACTCTTTCACTTGTTAGGTGATGGATTTTTACGGAAATGTCTTTATTAATGTTGTCATTTTTCCTAATGCCATAATTTGAGTTATCCTCAAGTATTGTTGTATCTTCAGTACATTTCAGTGTCCAGGTCCTGAAGTATCTGCAAGCTTTTCACTTTTGCAGATACATTTGGATAGAAGTGCTAATGACTGAGTTACCTCTGGAAACATCTGGAACAAAACATCTTGGGTTTGATATCTCCTGGAAGTACCTTAGAGAGAACAGTGTCAGTGACCCTCTCTGTGTTATCTGTGCAATGGGATCCTGAGCTGGGATCCAGATCCAGCCACCTCATCCTGGCTCTGCCTTGACGACATTACACTAATTTTCACAGAGAAAATACATTCAAACTCAGTCAGATGTTTTTAGAATAGCAGACTTTGTGACTTTTTATTTAGAAGTTGGAGATCAGAGAGGCAGAACTCTGAGTTAACCCCTTGCACACCCCCTGCAGTCCTGCTTTGGACTCGGAGCCCCAGTGAAGTCTGCAGGCCCTGCTGTCTCTAGAACGTTCTTTTTGTGGCTCTCTTTTCTGCTGAGCAGCCTGCAGTGGTTTTAGTGTGGCAACTGAAGAGCAAAGAGAAGAGAAACACAAGAAGGTGTGAGAAGGATGAAAATCAGTAGCTAGGTACCCATTTCTTTGTATTACTGCTGCATAGATGCAAAAAATGAACCTTTAAATACTGTAAATTCAAGATCAACACTAAGAACATCTTGTCTTTTTCTTCAAAATGAATTCTATGGTGTTATGACCACCTGACAAATAGTGATGAATGCAATCCTCCCGCTGCTTTCTCTGGAGGGTAAAGGCAATTAAGCACTATTATACATGTTAGAATTGAGCAAGCCATTGGTACTTGTGGAGACTCATTTCTGCATGTTTAATTGAAAGCAGAAATGATCAGCAAACATCAGTGTAATGACGTGTTCCAGCCTTGCCAAGGCTGACTAACAAAATTACGCCTTGTCACTGATGGTCTGGGGGGATTTCATTGATATTTGCCTATGAATAATGTTACTCATAAGAGATGAAAGCAGTACGATCTCTTCATGTGTTTTCAGCCATCACCTGCAACTCTGAATGCACTCACCACAAACAAACAAACAAAAATGTTTGGAGTCTTTTCCAAGCGGGAAGTTTAAATGTCAGGAATGAAATCATCCAACTTAATAACACTGGGGGTGTGTATCACAAGGCATCTTTCACAAAGAGCTCAGAAAACAGGCACTCAAACTCCTCTAGTCACATTCCATGGAAGTGACAAAACATGTGCATCCTGCTTTTCCAGCTGCCTCCAGGAACCCACCACATCCTTCCCTTCCTGTTTGCTGTGAATACTTGGAACAAGTGCGGAAGCAGGTGGAGAAAGTCTTGGTGTAGATTCTTGGAACCAAGTTGGAATGACTTGGAATTGCTTTTGAAGTGTTGGAACTTTGTAAAAGGGTATTAAGGAATGGAAGATCCGTACTGCAGTCACTGGAATATACTTGAAAATTCCACAGTATCTTTTCATAAGCACCTGTTTGAATGTTCTCATCTCCGTGCTCCTCTGAAGGAGAGTCAGTGAACATCACCCAGGCTTGGTAACCATGTCCTCAGGGCTCCATCAGTCCATTTAGAAATCCCAATTCTAGTAAATACTTGCTGGTTTCTTCTGCTCTTACTCCCAGGGACTGAATGGTGGGCACCTGCTGGTGGGCCTGGAGAACAGGGCAGACCTCAAATCCTTCTGTATCGAGCCCTTATCTTAGAGTTTGCTCAGGTGAAAGCAACAGGAAGCAAAGAACAAGACTCCTTTAGATGGTTTATCTCAGGTGTGTGAATTAAAACCAATTTTATTGGTAATAAATATTACCAGTAAATTAATATTAATTACTGTCTCAGTTGTGTATTAATAACTACTCTCAGTTGTGGTTATTGCTTGTTTTCAGTGCCATCACTGTCACTCCTGCAGCCTCCAAGGGGTGATGGAGAACAAGAAAGGGCAAAGGACTTGTTTGTTTGTGTTATTTTTCTTGGCTTTTCAAGTTGCTGCCATTGTTTGAGACACCAGGATTAAAATATCGCAGCGCTCCAGCATTTGGGTAATTTTCTCAAGCAGTTAAAAGTGATGTTGGTATAATTTTCCCAGTTTAGAGTTCCATGCAGTGAAATGTTAAACCAAGCCTGTGTTGGAATGTTTGGTCCTAAGTGTCCTTACATCATCTGATGTCTCCTGTGTGGTACAGCCCCTTTCTGAAAGGCTCCTACACGGTGCTGGGTGATGCTGATGGAGGAACTCACACTTCCCAAAAATATGGGGTGAAGAGCTGAATAACCTCACTGAGAACAGCATTTTCTATTCTTTGTGTCTCCTTCTGTCAGATATAACTGGTATGCCAAGAAGCAAAGATTTGCCCTGCAGGAAAATGCACTTGACTCTCCAGCTTTTCCTGTCCATTGTTTTCTTTGCCTGTGTTGGTTGGCTGGACTGTCTCACTCTCCAGCTACCCCACAGGGTCATTTAAATATCCAAAATACACTTAGGACAGGTCAAGAGAAACTGCCTGGATTGTTATTTCAATTATTGTGTGAGCAGAAGGAGCCCCATGTGTGGTGTAACTGGGCTGTTCTCTGCCAGAGAACTCTTCATATTAACTGTGCCTGACTTGGGAATCCTCAGTGCTCCCACACTGTCCATCTTCAAGTGACTGGGAAAAAGTGAAGACAAATCTTCCCACTCTGCCTGTGGACATTTTTATACCATATTACCTCATGAAATTTTTTGTGAAGTCTCCTCTTTGTCTCTTAATCTGCTTTATCTAAAACTGGGTATGGTCTGAGAAATGCAATTTATCTGTAATGATGTTGAATATGTTGCAGTTTATTCAGTTTACAGACAATATTCCCTTAGAACCTGGGACAGGGGCTAATTATATCCACTAATTGCCTTTTAACCTTCCACTAATTACCAAGCAACAAGGTGAACAGGTTCAACATGGAAATTTCCATGTATAATATCCCAGAAAGTAAACAATCCCTTGTAAGTGATACAAGTGGTACCACTTCAAAAATCTGTGGGTTTAACTTGTTTTAACTGTCGATTTGGGGGATTTTAATGGTGACATCCTTGTTCTCTGGTTTTGATACATCCATCCAGTTGAAATGAGTGAAAAGGAGTGAATGCAAAAAATTTTATCTCTGCTCTAGACTTGACTTAAATCTGCTCTATGAAAGGACAGGACCTGTTACACTTGGTCTGTGGACAGGAAAAAACCAAATTGGCTGAGCTACTGTAGATAAATATAAGCTATGCCTAAGATAATTTGTGTCAAAATTAGTATCTACCATCTAATTAAATTTTGTCAAACCTTAATTACACTCATAAATAAAACTCATCATGATCAAAGTCTGTGTGCTGAAAGTGTGTAACACAGACACCCCTCAGCTCTTTCCTGGCTCTCTGTGTGAAATATTAAGAGTGACAATTGGGAAACATTAAGTGGTGACAGGAAACTTATTTGCTGTCCAAAGCTGTTGACTTACTGATGTAAACTAAAGCAATAATGGGAGTAGAAAGACTCTCATCTTGCTGGAAAAAAAAAACAAAACACCTAAATTTACTGTGGTGTCTCCACATCAAGAAGAAAAAAGTCTGGAAAAGTGTTGCAGTTCAGGGCTGAGGGCCGTGGACTGGTTGGGGTTGGTGGGTGCTGTTCACTTGGAGGTGCTGAAATAGGGCTTTTTGTGGGAATTTACCTTCAGTGTTAACTTTGGTGTCACTGCCAAAGATTTCAGTGCTGTCACGGAAAATTTCAGGGTTGATTAGACTTCTTCCAGGAGTGTCTTTGTCCAGGGTAACATAAATAGGACAGAGTTTTAGGGTTTGTACTCTGCGGATTCTGCATTCGGAAAACTCGTGTGACGTTGTAGACGAGTAGAGGAGTCAGTATTTCGTGCTGTGATGTAGTGCCTGAGCTAAACGTGTCTTATAAAGCAAACAATTGGTCTGGTACACATAATAATCCCATGTTAAAGCTCCCATAGCAGTCAGGCTTTCCTAATGATTATTTAGGAAATGCTTATTTATTTATAATCCTAATGTTAAATTGAGAGAAGGACTCCTAAACATTAGTGCTCTACCAATGCTCAGAGCAGAAAGATTGATAAGATCTTGTTCTTTTAGTAATAACTGCTCTTTTTTTTTTTTTTTTGTGTTTTCTTAGAGAGTTCAAGGAATAGGAAGTTTTGGGCCCAGCACTGTGGGTTAGGATGGTCTGTATTTATGTTGCTGTAATGTTGTCTTTGGACAAGCTCAGCACAGGATTTGCAGGTGCATTGTTCCATCAACTGAGAATTCACCCCAAGGATATTGAAACCAAAAACAAAGGGTGGATAAAATACCCTATGGCAAAGGAGGGGGGGGAATAATCAGTGTAACTTTGTAGTCAAATGAGCAGAATTCATGGGATGCCCAGCCCTGGGAAGTTTGGTGCAAAGACCTGGAACAGAAACAGCCCATTGACAAGCCCTGTGGGCTGCTGGTTTTCCTCAGGCAATATGATCCAAGTGCTGGGTCCCACCTGGAGCCCAACCCCTTCCATGGAGCAATTGCTGGAGGCAGAGCAAACGTCCCAGCCAAGATCTCTGCCCCTTCTGCCTTCCTGGGAGCACACTGGGACAAAGCTCAAGGGATGTTTGCAGGAAGGAAAAACTCTCTGCAGTTCAGGGCTCATTCACAGAAAATATGGGATTCTGATGCAGCACTCACAGCCACGTGTGTGAAATCCCACCAACTAGGGATTAGGAATAGGATTCCTACCTTCGACCCTCCCATCAGAAGGTGCTCACAAGCTGCAAGATGGTCCTAATAAGGAATCAATCTGTCCAGTGTGCACTTTTCTGTACAGAAGTAACAAGGACCAGATATCCTCTAAATCCTATATTGTGGGATTTATTATGCTCTTAAGTTTAACTATAATTGGATTTTTGTAATTCTTTTGAAGAAACTCATATAATACTTCTCTGTTTCAGGTTAAAAATAAAAACCCCACCACTAATGGGCATGTTCCTGACTCTCTCTCATTACAGCTCAAATAATTGTGATGATGAAGATGCAGCAGAAAAGGCTTCATTTGCCCCAGGAAAGACCAAGTGTTTTCCGTAGAACTGGTACATTTTGTGCTGGTGTTGCCATGGGAATCACCATGTCCTTTCTGCTCTGCTTTCTTAGGTGAAAGTTAATATTGCTGTAATTGTGTTGGAATTGCAGCTCTTGATAGTGGGCTGAGTTCTGTATCCTTGGAATGAGCAGGGCAGCCTGGCAATCCACAGGAATCTCCTGCCATCCCCCCATCCTCTGCTCCTGCAGATGAATTTGCTGCCATTCTGTGCAGGGATGGCTAATCTTTGCTAAGCCCTGAAAAGCTGGAGATTACCTGAGGAAGGAATTGTACTGGGGATATTTTAGTTGCAAGGCACTTGAGTTGATCTGGAACTGTGGAGGTGTCTCTGAACAGAATCCCAGAATGTTCTGAGCTGGCCCTTTGTGGAGCACAGACTTTGTCCAGCAGGACCTCTGTGGAGCTCACAAACGTGCAGAGGTGTTTTCAAGCACAGTGTGCTTGTCCTGCCATATCTGTGCTGTCCTTGGCCTCTGTTCAGCACTGATCAAACACCACCTCTGCAGAGACAATGCCAAGGAATCATTATCCAGAAGAGCTGCCTTCCATGAGATGAGATTTGTTTGGGAGCTCCTTGCACCAGGTAGCAGTGATCCATCAAAATCACTTCATAAACTGAAGTGACTATTCAGGGGGGGCAGTTGGTTTATTGTAAAAGGAAAGGAATCTTGAATTTCAATATCTATGTAAAGAAGCCTCTGGAGTATCATCAGTGTTTGATCTTGGAGCTTAAGCTGTTTCCATGAGTGGAATGTTATTGCCTTTGTAACGTCAGAGTACTATAAAAATCAACTCTTGATGGATGAGCATCCAAAAGGATGCTCTGCCCCCACTCTACACCTATTGTATATAAACTCATGTTGGTTTACAATTTTGAAGGCATTAAATTTCTTACATGCCCTAAGTGTTGACCCCCGAGAAGTCAAAGCCTCCTTCAGCAATTAATATATTGAGTGCCAGACAAATGTTATCATCAGTGCTTGTGCCAGTACCACTCGTTGGGTGTTGTTTAGATTTTGCTGGCAGCTCAAGCACTGCTAAAAATAAATTCATTTGTTTATAGACTTCTTTGACAACAGCCAAATAAACCCACATTACCATGTTTTGAACAGGAGGCACAAAGCCAAGTGAGTGCTCCCTTTGAATTTGGCTAAAACATGCTGTTAAATGGCTGAGGTTGGTTCTTTTCCTGCTGTTTTTCCCTCCCACCCCCATTTTGCTTCCACTGAAAACCTTTTCATCCTAATCTGCTCTTATCTAAATATAGGTGTTAGTTTGCGAAGTGGACAGCAGGTCCTGTTTTGTGTTCATGGGGCAGAGCAAAAAGAGACTAAAAAATGGCAGTAAAGGGACTGTTAATATTTGAGGCTGGAAATACAGGGCAGAGATCTTGACTCCTTCAGTGCACCTCCATAAATCAAAAGGAAGGAGGCTGCACGTGCTGCAGCACAGGCACAGTCAGGCTGTTTGCAGTGACTTGGAAGAGTTCAGCATGGTCCAGAGGTCACCTGGACTTTGCAGCAGGAGGGGAACAGTGAAACCTTCACGTTATTTCAGCACAAGGGCAAAAAGAGGTGAAGGAAGATAAGGAAGAGGACAAATGACATCAGCTGTGATAACTCCAGTTGGGTGATACTGAGGGTTGAATGTCCTGGAGCTGCAGAGCTCTGGAATGAATAAATGAGAGCTTTTCATAAGAAGTGCAAATGCTGAAGTGAAATGTCTTGGCAGTAAAAATAATTCTGAGAAGGTCACTGTGGGAATAGCCTGACTTGCTGTATGAACTGGGTTTCTGCACCTCTCGAAGGAATATGTAGACAAGATGCCAAGTTACTGCACAAACCATCAGCTGAGTCCACCTTCACCTCTCAGTCCTGCCCTCTGCTCCCTGTGCCAGGGGAACAAACAAGGAGGCAAGTGACCCTCTCAGTGGGAACCAGGGCTTGGATCCTCTGAGTTACCCTGTTGTAGCTGTGGTGGAGTAGATGGACCAATATCCACGGGCATCAACTCAGTAAGATAATGGTTAATGAAGCCACGGAATCCCAGGATGGTTGGAGTCAGAAGGGACTCCAAAGCTCATCTCATCCCACCCCCTGCCATGGGCAGGGACACCTCCCACTAGCCCAGGGTGCTCCAAGCCCCGTCCAACCTGGCCTTGGACACTTCCAGGGCTGAGGCAGCCATCCTGGTGTCCCTGGTTGGGGTTTTTTTGAGGAGGGATGCAAAAGGTTATGATGTATTTTTAAGCAGAAAGACCCCCCCTCGAAGGTACAGAGCTGTGAATGTGCTCTGCTTTCACTTATGCTAATTTTGCTACCGAAATATATTACTGGGAGCAGTGACTCAAAATGGGATTTATTTTAGTAACGCTCTGAGGATTTAAAAAACAAAGACCAATGAAAAAAACCCATTACCTTCAACAGCAGCAAAACCTCTGAAGACTCACTGTTTGTGTGTGGGTCAGTGTGAGCTGCTGGAGGGTGCTGTGACCTAAAGGACAAAAATACAAATGGTCACTGTCAAGAGGCAATTGAAAATACCAGACTGGGAATTGAGGGGAAACCAGGTAAAGCTGATAGTGCAGGGATCTGCCAGGGAGTGTTTGAGTAACACTTATGGGGGATAAAGAAAGTATTTGAAGTAATGCTTCGAAAAGCTGACTGGATTAGTTGTTCAAACTCTCCCTGAAAGTTGTAATAGTACTGGAGCTTGTGTTTGGGGCACTGATTTTAAGAAAGGAAAAAAAACGCCCCACAAACCATGTCAAACACTGCCTCTCCCCCAGAAAAAAATCAGAAAACCTCACCAAAACAAATCCCCAAAATCCAACAAAAATAAAATTAAAAAAACCCCAAAAAACAAAACCCAAAAAACCCAAAACATAAACAAACAAACAAACAAACCAACCAAAAAACCCCCAACAAAACAAAACAAAAAACCCAACCAAACAAATAAAAAACAACAAACCAACCAACCAAAAAAACCCCAAAAAACCCACCCACCCAAAGCCTTGTGAGGCATTTTTTAGGAGGGAAAAACTGGGCTCTGTTGCTCCATCCAGCGCCAACATAATTTCAGAGAACTGTAACCTCCAGATTCTCCAAGGAACGACGTTTTCTGCCAGGCTGGCTGAGCCAATAACCACTGCAGGTTGTGGGACAGATGGAATCTGACTAAGAGCAAGAAACCCATTAGCTGTAAGTACAGCCATTATAATTAAAACGGAGGCCTCCAGGCATCCTAGAGAAGCCAAGAATCCTGGCTATGGGATTGTCTTCTGGAGCAGGGTGTTTTTGTAGTCTTTGCATGCAAAGGCTTAATGGTTAAAAATTACAGTGCTTCTAAAGATTTAACTGAGAGAGGAGATAAAACAAGTTTAAGACATAAATTCCATCCTTTATGCCTTCTGTCTAGTGATTTATAGAAGGATGCACACTTGGTTTTATCTTAGTCTTTTCAGGTTTTCTAATTTAGTCTTAATTGCAGAAAAGAATTATATAAGTGGAAACAGAACTCAGGTGGTGTTTGGAATGTCCATGTGGCCACTGAAATCAGATTGGCCTCGGGGCAGATTAATGAGGTTGGTTAACAGAGAGTGACTGGGACTTAAACCTCACTTAGGAAGAAATTTTTGGCTCTGAGGGTGGCACTGGCACAGGTTGCCCAGAGCAGCTGTGGCTGCCCCATCCCTGGGAGTGTCCCAGGCCAGGTTGGATGGGGCTTGGAGCAACCTGGGCTGGTGGAAGGTGTCCCTGCCCATGGCAGGGGGTGGGACTGGGTGGGCTTTAAGGTCCCTTCCAACCCAAACCATTCTGGGATTCTACAATCTACCAGAAATGATCTGTAAAGTCCAGCAGTGGCTCTTCCCAGTGAAGGTCACAGCAAGTCCACTGAGAGCAAGTTTTGTTGCTCCAAACGTTTCATGTTGTCGTCGTGTTTGGCACCATCCCAAAAGCTGCCAGTGTAGGCAGTGAGGTTAATCCAGAGGTTAAGTATGTTGGGGCTTTAATACTTTCCTTGCATCTTAGTTTTCAATCTAGTTTGTGCTCTAGAAGCACCATTTAATTTTTCTAAAAGAAAACTTTGCCATTTTCATGACAAATCACTCCAACTTCTCATAATCTGTGTGTGGAATTTAACGTGCTGACGCCTCTTGAAAGTGTAGTTTACACTGAAAATTTAATCCATAAAGTACTTCAGTTTAAATTGCAGAGGGAGGATTCCAGTGCTAGGTTCTGTAATTGTTGTTGGATCAATGACTGCATGAATTCCTGGGATGGAAGGTTTATGCCACATGACCCCATAAGCGTTATTGTTTGTGCCTTTTCCTTGTAGAGCAAACAGAGCGAGATCTTGTCTTATATGAAAGATAAGTGTAGAGCTGCAGTGGCCTCTAAAGCCTGAGGATTAAGGACATAAATTCCATGTGCAGAAAATCTCACTCTTGTAGAAGATTCTTGGCCTCTTTGTGATCCACGTGTGCCTAAAACACATTTTGACAACAACCCTCTGCAGACAGAGATTTTTATTAAAGACAGTACAAATACTTGATACGAATGTGTAGCGGTTTCAAAGCTCTCAAAAATCCAATTTCCAAGCCCCCCGCAATTTGCCTCAATGTGAGAGAGAAGGTTTCAGACAGGCACAACTCAGCATGGGGGAATTATATAAAAATTTATTACTAACAGAATAAAAACTATAGAAACTAAAAAGCAAATAAATACACAGCATTAATACAATTTCTACCACCCCTGGGGCCCTCCCACATCAATCCAGAAGAACATTCAGAATGATAGCTAAAGTCTCTCTCTCGTTGGGGTACAGGGGAAGGGGTCTTCTGCACCCCTACCAGCTGCTTGGCTCTGCCGAGGTCTCCTCCTGAACTGCAAGGGGACACTTGTCTCATCAGGCAGGGACAGACAAGGCTGCAGGTGAGAGGTGCAATAGTAACTGGTTTGGAACGTTCCATCTGCAGGGGAAAACCAGGAATTGACTCATCTGTAAAATGATAAATGTAATAAGAACGAGATGTTTTTCAAACAGAATGGAGACAGCCTTGCAATTCTTGTAATATAATAGTTTTCTTATAAGCATTGCAAATTATGAATGATTGAAGGAGGGGCAGCAGTTGGTTTGAGATCATAAACCCAAGATACTTTACTCAGTTCTCTCTTGAGATTCAGGCCTCCATTCTGATGCTGACTTTAAGATCACCCCCTGCTTATCAAAGCAAAATATTTCCTTCCCCTCCATATGGCTCTCTGGCAGTGTTCTTCCTCAGCTCACTGGCTGCACAGCGATGGCTTCACCTCCTGAGACAGGGGCTGGGCTGGGTGTGGAGCAGGGGAGGCTGCAGAGCCCGGGGGAACAGGGGTGTGTTGCTCTGGAGGCATTAATTGCATGGAATCCTTAATGCTGCCTGCTGTGGGAAGGATAAGAGAACTTTGGTGAACAAAGCTTTCTCCTCCGTGCTCAGCTTGGCTGTGTTTGCACCCCGTGGATCATTCCCTGTGCTGCTCCAGTGAACACGAAGGGATTGTGTGAGCGAGGGCTGGAACTGGCCACAAGTGCTGATGCTGTTGTGAGGCTTCTGCTCCAGCTTCATTGCTCCCCCTTCCAGAGCTGACAGCAAACACTTGGGACAGAAACAGAACATTTCCCAGTTGCTTTGTGTTTGTCCCAGTGCTCATTTATCCTGCACACAGAGGGTTGCTGCAGTTGCTCCTCCCTTCCCTCCCCCAGGTAAGAGGGCAGCTGTGCCAGAGGATTCACAGCATCCCTGTGCTCAGGCAGGAGAGCCCTGTGCTAGTGGCATTTGTATGCTGAGCTTTACGTGTATTTAGCTGGTTTCTTTTAATATTCTGGTGTGGGAGGCTGTTCCAGGCTGTGCAGGTGGTGGTGTGTCCGTGTTTCCATGTGGAGGAGGCGCATTCCCGGCTCTCGCTGAGCGGACAGATGGTCTCAATAACCTTGATGGAGAGCACTCTGCCTGCTCTGCAGCCTGTCCAGGGCTTCAGACTATTTTCAGGCATTAAGAGAACCTGGGTTACTAAACAACACATCCTGGATGCACAAGGTGAGTGTGGAGAGGGATGTGTTCCAGCCAGTGCTGGCCAGCTGGAGCTCGGGAGCATATGCCTCAAAGTGGTGGCTGGGCAGTGAAATCAAGCTGATCTTCTACAAATCTCCCTCAGAGATTACTGAGAGCTTGGAAGGGACATTTCTTGGACAGTAGTGGCTGTAAGCAGTCCAGGAATGGCTATAACAAGCTTGTTATGGAGACCATATGGCAGTAGCTGCATTTCCATGGTATTTATCATGGAATCACAGGATGGGTCAGCTTGGAAGGGACCTCTGGAGGTCATCCAGTCCAACCTCCCTGCTCAAGCAGGGGTCCCTAGAGCACAGTGCTCAGGATTGGGTCCAGATGGCTGGACTGGAAGTATGGAATATTGTAAGTTATCTGTGGGAGATAAGTATTTGCTGCCTGATGTGGATTGAGAGACACCTCTGCTTGGGTTTAACAGTTTAGCTTTAAAAGACAAAAATGGCATCTGCTTTCTATGGAAGTGGCTCTTTGCAATGTTCCTGTTCAGACTCATAGTTAAAATTAATTTTCTTAACATGGTTAAGGGAAAAAAAAGATATTTTTTTTCTTAATATGTTGTGTGTGTAACACCTTTGTAAGGACTAAGGAGTTTTTGGTAGTCACTGCCACCCGAGCAATGCATTCCCAGAGCTGGAATGGAAGGATATTCCTTAGGATGGAGGTCTTCTCCACAGGTAAATAGGAGTGCATGCAGACAGACTACACATAGTAGATCTGTATTAAAAAAAAGGCATCTGCAACTTTATACTGTCAGTTACTTAGGACGGATAAACAGTAAGTTGCTTTCTTGAGTAGAAAATAAGGACAAAAAGAATGTGATTAGTGATGTTCTTGTGGCAATAGTGTGCTGTTGGTATGAACATGGTTACCAGTCAGTTTGATGACCTTCCCCTTGGAAGCAGTCCCTGTGTGCTGTGCTTTAGCCCAGAGCTCACTGCACACCCTCACCCAGCCCAGCAGAGCTCATGGCCCCGTGTGTCTGTGCCTGGGGAGAGCTGCCCAGCCTGGGAATTGCCAGCTTACAGCCCAGAGCCCAGGGGCAGTTCCAGCAGTGGAACTGGTGACTGTCTGTGGGACACAGCTGGAATTGGGCACCTGCTGGCTTGGCTTTGTTTCACAGCGGGGCCCGAAAATGCTGCTTCTGTGAGGGGCACTGGATCTGGGGGGTGGTCACACACTCACCTTGTGGGAACTTCTCTGTGTGATGCCATTTCAGGTGGGAGGAGGTTCCTTCCGTGCAGACCTGCCACGGGATCTGGGGCCCAAGTACATATGTAACCTGTGCATCGTTCTGACATGGGTTTTAGACTGGGTTGGACTTGAGTGAGACTCCTCTTTCAGTTTGGTAGTGGGAAATCACATCTGAATTCCTCCTGCTTCCTGCAGTCAAAATGTATTTATGGCTTTTTTTGAAGGTGTGAGCAGTGAACTGGTGCCCAGTGAGCTGAAATGGATGGAAAACTGAGACTAATGGACCAGAAAGCTTTTAATCCATTCAGCATAACATCAAACCAGTGTTTAATAACATGGAATACGCTCAAAATATTATCAAAAAAGAACTTTTTTCCTGTGTCTTGAAGTGACCAAGAGTCCTGAGGCCTTAGCATGATGTTGGTTCCATTGTAACTCAGTTGGAATTTCTTGGAAGGCTGTGGTGGGTTTGTTTAATTGTGTTGATGTGAAGGTGTCTCCACATGGGACAGTAGAAGCACTGCAGTAAAATAAGAAACTGAGGCACTGTGTTGGAAAAGAGCTGCTCACTTGGAGACAGGACAAAGCTGTGCACCTGGTAAGACTATCATGAGTAAAATATAAACTGGCACTGCTGAAAGTGCCATTATTTAATGTATTTATAAACCTCTAAGCTACAGTTTCATCAAATAATGTGGGATGTCAGCTTTTACTGGTGCCTCTGTTTTGTTTCTCTCCTGTAACAGGACAGGCTGTCCTGCTCTAAGTCCTGGACTATGAGCCAGTACAACTGATATTTAGCAATTAGAGGCACAGTTCTGCATTATTCACCTGTTGCTGCACAGCAGAATTCAAGATTTCTATTTGATGTGGATTAACAGAATTCATCCTTGCTAGAAATGTTTATTGCACTACAGTTGAAAAGGTGCAAAGTACAGATTTCTGGTCCTAGAAACTGGAGAGGGCATTAAACTAGAGAAGTGAAAGAGCCAATCTGGCTCCAATTTATGGTGTTTGCTGCAGGATGTGAGAAGAGCCTTCAGTTTTATTTCTGGTTATACACAATAAAACTTGTCTGTTAAACAGAGATGGGGGACTAGACACGGTAGGAACACTGACTCTCATCCCTTTGCCTTAGGAGCAGGTGTTTTTCCCAAGACTTTTGCTGACCACGAGGTGCCTTCTCTGGGGTGTTCCATGGGGATATTTTTTGCTGACTGCATTGCAAAGACACACATGGAGTTTTTCCCTTCAGAGCTGGAGGTGGGCCTGAGGCACTGCTGGTCCTGGTCCAGTGCACCAAGGGGTGTTCCCTGCCTTTTAGGAAGGAAGGTGGAGGCACCCAGACTTCAAACCTCCCAACTGCATGAATGACTTGCATTTTACTGCACCGCAGTTTTGTTCCATCACCTGTTTTATTTTCACTTAAAGGGGTTTATCAGACATGGTTGTTAGTGGGGCAGCAGTGTTAGTCTGAAGGATTCCAGGCTGCAAATTTTGAAGACTATCTACAATGCTTGAGGGGAAGTGTTGCAGCTCTCAGTCCTCCTGTAACTGGAAAAAGGGAGGTGTCTCATAGATGTTGACCCTGTGCTACCTTTTGAACTGACCTGGTGGTCTGGAGAGTCTCTGAATTCCAAAGTGATTGAGGCAACAGCTTCCCTGGCAGGCAGGTGTGATCCCCTTTCCCCTCCTGTAAGCTCTCTGGAACTCAGGAGTTCCTGTAACAGCCACAGACTTCTGCAGGGAGGGATGTTGCAGCCCGGGGATGTGGGGTTGTGTCTCCAAACACACAGAGTATCCCACAGATTATGTGGCACAACCTCTCCGTGGGCAGAGCCAGCTGTGACATTCACTGGCTGCTGGGCCTTTGCAGCCCCACATTTTGCTGTCTTTTCTCACATCTGTGGTGTTACTCTTGTGTCTCAGCAGCAGGAGACGTTTGGAACTGGTCACTCCATAGTTCCTTTCCAAGTAAACTGCTGGATCAAAGCACAGCCAGGATGGTGCACGGACAGAGGGAGAGGTACTGGCAAGGGGAGCAGTTCCTGCCCTCAGGCACCTCCTCTGGGGTGAAGCTTTCGAGCCACGTGCTGGCTTTGGTCCAGTGAGACCAGTGGGGTGGGGGACACGGCCCCAGAGGCCACGGGGGCCCTGCTGGGGTGCTGCTGCTCCCGAGGGGGTTCCCATCCTGCTCCTGCTGCTGGGCTTTGGGTGCTGGGAATTACTGCCATCCCTCTCCTGGCCATTCCTCCAGGCTTAGGGAGGAAGAGATGGATGCAGAGCTGCACTAACAACTTCAATTGTCTTGTTTTGAATTCCCCCTGGGAATGTGTCCCATTATCCTTCGGGAGGTGCAATGGTGAGGGCAGACAGATACGGGCCAGGCTGGAAGGCTCTGTGTTATTTTCCAGTCCAGTTATTTTGCTGGATATCACTAGATTAGATACTTTATGCTCACTAAAATCAAACTTCACATCTTCATATTCTACTGGGTAAATACTTGTTCTGGTTTGTGACATTGAAACACTTCTAGGAATTTAAGCTTTTTTTAAAAAAAAATCACATAGTGGCTTGTGGATCTCTTTCTGTTACCATTTTTTTTTCCCAAGGAAAAACTTGTGGATACTTTTCCCAGTTTTCAGTATGCAGAAGACTTGCTTTAACAAGAACATCTCTGAAGAGTGAGGTAGTGAGAAACCCTTGATTGCCATTGCAATAGAGAAGCTCAGTTTAAACTGTTTTTTCTTTTGACATCTTTGAGCTTACATTTATTCTGCCTTCGCACACCTCTTTCCAAAGCCTGTCCTTTATTAGCAGCATCTTCTCTGTTCCCAACTCTAACATGCATCATGTGTTACCTCAGATGGAACCTTCTGAAAGGAATGTTCAATAGGAAGTTGTTGGAGATTCCATCCAGTGAGGTGCTGAATCAAATGGGGGTGGACATTAGACTTTCTCATATTGTTTGGAAAAGAACAAGGAGGTTGTTGGGATATTGCTGTTTTCAAATAATCAGTGAAAATAGTGCTTTTCCTATTGTGCAATATAGTTTTTATCTCAGTATTAAATCCAGGTGCAATGCAAGAATTGTGCTTCTGGATCTGTTCTGTCTGTTACTTTTGGGGTGGGCAGGCCAGGAGCATGTTTTTGCAGTGAGTGCTCATTCCTTCGTTCTGTTGTGCATAGTGACAGAATCTTGCTGTAATTAATGGTGAAATTCAGAATTTTTCTCATCCTGAAACTTTTGTTGAAATGCCATTGACTGGACAGGCCTTACTAGTCTTAGTGCTTTATCACTTCATTTAAGTCTTCAGCCCAGTAGAGTATTTCTTACCCTGCTTAAAATAATCTTGCAGACTGACACAATTTGGAAGGGAGAATCTCCATTGCTTCTGTCTGTTCCTGGGTGTAGGTCAGGTGGGACAGGGCTTGGAGCAGCCTGGTCTAGTGGAAGGAGACCTCGTGGGGGTCTTCAACCTCCTGGGCAGGGGCAGAGGAGGGGCAGGGACTGAGCTCTGCTCTGGGGGGACCAGGGACAGCAGCCAGGGAATGGCTGGAGCTGTGTCAGGGCAGGCTCACGTTGGATCTCAGCCAAAGGTTCTTCCCCCAGAGGCTGGTTGGGCACTGCCCAGGCTCCCCAGGGCAGTGAGCACAGCCCCAAGGCTGCCAGAGCTCCAGGAGGGTTTGGATGATCCTCTGTGACTCTTGGGGATGGGCCTGTGCAGGACCAGGGGTTGGACTGGATGATCCTTGTGGGTCCCTTCCAGCTCAGCACATTCTGGGATTCTGTGTCCCTGCATCCCTGCCCATGGCAGGCAATGGAATGAGATGGGCTTTAAGGCCCCTTCCAACCCAAACCATTGTGGGATCTTTGATCTCTGTACACTGCTGGCAGTGCTGTGATGCTGGTCCAGACCCACTGAGCAGGAGGACAAGGCAGGGCAGTGCTTGTCTCTGAGCTGGGCAGGTTTTAGCTCTCCAGTCTGAGGATCTGTGCAGCACATGAGGCTGCTCTTCCCAGACCCCCTGGAGAGGGTGTTTCTTTCCTTGGCAGAGCGTTGCACATCTGTTGTGATCCACAGGGGCACAGAATATCATTCAGACACAGCAGCCTCAAATAGAAATCCTGGAAAGCTCTAATAGCCTTTAGCCAGGGCTGGAGGTTTCCTGGCAACATCTCCCTTGTTTTGAATTGCTGCTCAGAACATTCACCTGTAGAAACCTCCCACTGAAACACACTGTTGCCTGCTCTTGATGAAGGAGGATCATTTGTGTAGCCATCAGTGAATTCTCCCTGAAGCTCTTCTCCTTGAAGGGAATCTGTTCCTCTGCATTACAAATGCTGAAGGACTCAACATACTACAGAAGAACAACCTGTACCAGGTGTGGGTTTGTTTCTTGAGGCACTTTCTGTGCTCAAAGCAAGGCTTAATCAAATGCATTGATCCTTGTATTGCTGTGTAAAGACTTGGTCCAATCTTTTCCTTTTGTTAAAATTGGAATTAGAAGCTCTTTAATATATGGTTACTGTACACTCTACATGTAGGAGGTCTCCTAAAATAACATTAGTTCCTGGGGCTTGTAAGAACATGTATTTCAGATGGAGTCTGATTATTTAGTGTGGATGTTTGACATGCTGTTATAAACCTTGGCTTTTGCCCAGTTCCTTTTACTCTGGTGGAAGTGACAGCTCTAGGGAGATCTGACTGGAATTGCTACCGCAGAGGTGGCTGTAGGTCTGGGAAAAATATTGAAGTCCTGTCCACTTGTGGGGTTTTACAAGAAGATTTCAGTGCTGGTTTTCTACCTTGCCATGTAAAGCCACACTTTGCACCCTTGAACATGAATCTTAGACAAATAGAGTTTTAAAACTGTTGTTTATACTTTCTGTGTAATCTGTTTTTATAGGACATGGCCATAACTCTGCTCATTGCCCAAATAAAGTACGTGCTGAGCTTGAAATGGTTGCAGGGGTAGTTGTGTATATCAGTCTATATAATAAGACTTAATGGTTCTGAACAGTATTTTATTTGGAAAATAATCACTTTTTATGAGCAAGAGGGAAAGCTGGTCCTGAAGCTGCTTTGGGAAGCAGCCTTAGATTGAGCTGTTCCACTTCTAAGTACAGCTCAAAGTGTGAACAACAAATCAGATGCCAGAAGACTTTCAGCTTGTTTATTATGACTCGAAGAGGAGGAATAATGACAAGAATTGAACATTTCCTGCTGGGCTGAGCCACAGATTTGCAAAAATCCTTTGAATGAGGAACAGCCATTGAGCTCTGCTGCTCCTGCCCCTGCTGTCACCTCAGTGACCAAGAGACCTGCTGACTGGGAAAGGGAACCTCTCACATTCCCAATTTGAGTGGCTTTTCTGTCTCGTGCATTTCTCAAAGTCTTCTTCAAAACTGTGTTATTCCTGTAAATGGCTTTCAATTTTTAGGAGCTGAAAACCTCCCACCAAGAATAGTTTGTTGAAAAATTGCCAACCAACTCCTTGGCTCGTGGTTTTCCTGCCCAGGGTATTTATAGGAGGATAGTGGTGACTGTCACTCGGGTATGCAAAGAAAAAGAGACATTTTGGTAACGTGAATGGAGAGGTTTTCTGAACTCCCCAGCTTTTGGATGTGGGCTGACAGAGGGTGGTGGCAGTACAAACCTAAATAAATGTCCTTCTGGATTTTACCAGTCCCTTTGGTTTGCAGCCTCCTGTAAATCTTAAGTACTGGGGTTTTTATTGTTCTGTACATTTGGGTTTTTGCCCAAGGTTTGTTATGATGGTACCTGTTCCTCCTGGCCTCTGCTTGCAGTGAAATTACAGTAATTACTGATAGAAGCAAAGTAATTTCTTCTTCTCTTGACTGTAACAATCTCAAAGAGGATATGCTTTGCTGTATTTCCTACTGAGAATGAAATTCCTGGGCTTGGGAAGAAGACAAACTTGTACTTCAATGGGAATGTGGGTTAAAATTCAGTTTTCAAAATGAAATCTTGGGAACCAGCCAGGGCTGAGAGGAGAAATCCTGGAGTGTTCTGTTTAAAGTACTGTAGCACAGAAGATATTCTGTATATTGTAGGCCTTTTTTCCTTAAAAGTCTACCTTAAAATAAATAATGCAAGGTGCTCCCAGAAGTCTTTTCACCTTTCTCCTTGTCTCAGCAGTGACAGTCTCATACCTTTTGTCTGGGTGAAAAGGAAAAAAAACAAATCCAGAGCCCAGCACATGCTTAGAGCATAAATATTGATCCCAAATCCTGGCTTTTAAAGAATGCTTAAAGGAAATCGAATGCTTTATTTCAAACTGCAGGTAGTGGGTTCTTTGAGCAAAGTGTTCGTTCAGGCCTGCTCATCAGTCACTCATTCCCTGAGCAGAATTGACCAGCTCTGAATAACTCTGCAGAATTGACTGGAGTCAATCCTAGCCTGGAAAATGCAAATTTGGCAGTAGCAAAATTTCACAGCTTTCCTGACCTTTGGGATTCCTCAAAATGAAGAAGGGCTGGTGGCCCTGCTTGGTTTTGGCTGTGCTGGGTTGGAAGGGGTCAGCTGGGGACAGTGGTTGGTTCCAGTTGGTGCTGGGACATAACTCAGCTCAGAGCACCCTGCTGAGCCCCAGCCTTTACCTTGGGACTCCTCTCACCATATTTAAAATACTTATTAAGTTCTAATGATGATGGAAAGGTGGTCTGGGATCTCTGATCGCTTCCAGTGACACTGGGATGCTTTGAGCACTTGGAGACATTTTCCCTGTTGGGATGGTTTTGTTCTTCCAATCAAGAGGAAAGGCAGAAAATGAAGGCATTAACAGTGCAGTTGTCTGGGCTGTATTTGAAAACTTGAAAGTACAAGCAATTACAGGAACATCTTTCTCAGCCATGTTCTGCCAGAGGTAATTTGCTGAAAGCAGAGTGTGGGAAGGTGTCAGTTAAACACTGGATTCATTAATTTTTTCAGGACTCCTGGGGATGCAGAGGTGAGCTCAGCTCTCTGCCAGCCCTTGGGTTCACAGAACTTTCATGTAGAAAAAGCTGCTGTGAAGTTCCTGTGTGTCTGTGAGAGGACCTGTGTGTGTATCTAAAAACCTGACAGCTTCAAGTGACCAGGCAGGCTTTAGAAAGGGAGAAGGGAAGCACAAGACACTCAGGAATTATCTCTGGGTCAGCTTTGAGAGAGATGGGGGTGTTCAGCCTGGAGCAGAGAAGGCTCTGGAGAGACCTTGGAGCCCTTTCCAATGCCTGAAGGGGTTTTCTGTGAAAGAGGGAGAAAGACTTCTTACAGGGGCAGACAGTGATAGGACAAAGGGAAATGGTTTTAAACTAAAAGAGAAGAGGTTTAGATTGGATATTAGGAGGAAATCCTTCCCTGTGAGGGTGGTGAGGCCCTGGCACAGGTTGCCCAGAGAAGCTGTGGCTGCCCCATCCCTGGAAGTGTCCAAGACCAGGTAGGACTGGGCTTGGAGCAACCTGGGCTGGTGGAAGGTGTCCCTGCCCATGGCAGGGGTGGAATGGGATGAGCTTTAAGGTCCTTCCAACCCAGACCATTCTGGGATTCTGTGACTTCATGAAGCTGTGACCTGACACCAGAATTTAGCCCTGGGCCAGTCCCTCCCCTGTGCCCTCGTGCCCCCGGGCTGTGTTAGAAGGTGGGTGGGATGATGGGTGTCAGGGGGTTTGAGTCATTCTGGCAGGGACTTTCCTAAAGAAATTTCCTAAAGAAACACCCTTGTCCTTAAATTTGAGGATGCAGCTTTAGTGCTGGCTTGTTATCACTGATCTGCTGGAGTTTGCAAGTTCATATTGGTCACCTTTTTATTTTGGATGATGCCACGGAAATGGTGTTTTGAGG
The DNA here is from genome assembly GCF_025592945.1 of Manacus candei. Taxonomy (NCBI): domain Eukaryota; kingdom Metazoa; phylum Chordata; class Aves; order Passeriformes; family Pipridae; genus Manacus; species Manacus candei. Next base: position 3,612,951 of record NW_026138084.1, read on the forward strand.
CCTTGTTTTGGAATCTCCTGCTTTGCTTTGAGTGTTTGATTCCTGGTTTGGTAGAGCCTGCTGATCTGTCAAAGGTTTCTGTACCGCTGAGGCTGGATGGCTTGGGAGTGAGAAAAGAAAGGAATTGGGCAAATGTTTGCATGTTTTCTTCTGGATTTTGTGTTTGTTGATGAAAGGTGGAGTATTATGTTCCCCTTTCTCTTTGGAGATGGGATTCTTGGCAGTGTCAATGACCCTGAATTAAATTTCCTTGCTTTAAAAATATTGAGGAAAAAGGAGAAACTTTGTTTCAGGTTGGATTGCTGAAATTATCTCACCTTAAAAAAACATGCCCTTTAGCAGTTTCTGGAACTTAGTATGTCTTTATTTCCTCATCTATGAAATTCAGATGAGGTTTTAAATATTTTAAATTACCTTTATTTGCAAATCTTAGCCCTTTCTGGGTAGTACCTGATAAGCCTTGGGGATTAGATTTTTAAACCTATTTGCCTGTGACCTTTTCAGCTAAAGAGTGAAAAAAGATGAAGAACAAACACAGGTGCAAACTAATCTGCTTCTAGAAGAGTGTCAGAGGCCTGTGCTTTTCACTGGCAAGTCTGGAACACAAATCTTTGGTATTGCAGAAGGTCTTTACTGAGGGTTCAGAGGGTGTCAACATGTTTTAATACTGCAGTTATTGACTTTAATGTTAACTGGTGTTTAGCTTCTAACAGATATATTCCAAACCTAAGTAGGCTGGTTTCTTTTCTAAATGTCTTATTAGCAGAAAAAATACAACAAGCCTTAGAGAAACTCACTGGAACACAAAGAGAGGGAATGCTGAAGAAGGTATTTGAATTATTGATTTTTTGAATTATAAATGCTGGAAATAACTATGTCCTAAGTATTTATGTATTACTTTACAGGTCTGAAGGTGACAGCTCAAGAAGCATCAGGTATGTGTACCTCATATTCTTTCTGTCTTGATGTCTTTGGTCTAAGAAAATACTTTATTTAAAAGCATTAAATAGAAATAGGTTTTTTTAGAATATGGGGTTTGTTGGTTCTGCTTAGCATGCAATTTCATTTTGAATAAAGGACCTTGATAAGCTACTGAATAATTCTATTCAAGTGTGGCTTAAGACTGATGTATTATTTTTGATCATTGCAAAAAGTGATTTATAGTTACTTTCTGGTGTTTTCAGTCAAAATGTGAGCTTGACAGTCATTTGTATTGGCAAAGCTGCCTGCCAGATTTTGGGGCAGCATCTGTGTTGGGGAGAAGTCCATGTGCTTGTTCTGGCTTTCTTAGTAGTCTCCTCTTCTTTTTTGCCTAACAGCAAGAACCTTCATTGACTCATTATTACAATCCTCATTATACACTTGGAAGATTTGGGGAATGTGGAGCATTTAATGGAATTATCAGATACTTTACTTCTCACTTACTCATTTACTATTTTATACTTGTTACCTCCAGGGTATCTTTTATTCCTACCTCTCTGCAGATGTGGCTGAGTCAAACTTGCAGAGCTTGTAAAAGTGCTCTCAACAGGACTGAAATGTTCAAATTCCATACTTGAATCCAAAGTGTTCCATATTCATTAGACCATTACCATAAAGCAGATGCCTTGATTCTCAAGGGGTGGAACTATTGATCACTGATAATAAGGCTCATAATATTGGCTGTGGGTTCACCATAAAAGCCCTGCAGCTTGTTTTGGGGCCTGTCAGGACTTTGCATCTAAAGACATTGCATTTTATTTCTTGTAAAATCCTAAAAGAAAGGCAGGGTCTTCCCTTGCAGAGTTAAAAATCCATGTCTTAGCCACAGGTGTGCAGCCCATGCACAGAAACAGGTGAGTTGCAGAATAGTTGGTGTGATATCAGAAAACCAGAAGTCAGCAGCAAGTGGTTAAAGATCCTCTGAAATGCTTTTTTCTTACAACAAAGTCAGAGATGGGTGGGTGTGGACCTGAGCTGTGCAGGGCAAGTTGGGAGTGTGTTTAATACCCAGCAACTGAACTGGAGAGAATCACAAGCTGTAGGAAGATGCCTGTGCTTTATTCCTTGGCTTTTTAACTCCCAGCAGAGTTGCCACTGTGCTGGCAGGCTGTGGAAGGACTAATGCAAACTGAAAATAAATCCACTGGCACGTGGGTTTGCACGGGTGTGGTTGATTGAGGTTGTGTTTCAACCTGTAGTGGTCATTCTTGTTTCGACCTGCTGAGCCTCCTGTGGGATTTGGCTGCTCAGGTGGGGCTGGGAGGGTGTGTGGCATCACTGCTGTAGGTACACTCTGGTAAGAGTTGAGTTCATCTGTTAGAGACCACGTTCTGAGGTGTTTAAGTTGTGTACAGGCACAGCTGAGGGCCAGTCACTTCAGCTCTGGTTTGGGTGCTACCTAAAAACTAACCACAAATAGAACTCCAGCCCTTGTTCCCTCCCCATCTTAACAAACTGGGATATTTCAGTGTGTGTGTTATTTGACTGACAGGCCAAAGGACTGATGGGATAATGTTGGTGTGTCTTGCCAGGTCAGTTGTACCCCTTGGAGGAAGGGTCTGCTCAGACTTGGTGCCTCCACAGAATCTGGCAGGATCCATGGGGCACATTCCTGCTGTGTCCAGGCCTCGGGCTTGTGGTGGTGGGAATCAGCACCACGTGTTCCTACAGAGACCTGCAGGCACCAGAGCCTTGGGGTGCTGATCTCATCTTCTGCTTTCAGGCTGTTTGGGGAATTAATTCTGTTATTCAGCGTCAACTGACTCCAAGACAGTTCCAGACTCCTGAGAGCCTGAAATTAGGCTCTCATGGAAAACAGGCTAATGCAGGAGCAGGCAATGCAAGCACAAGGCACAGCCATAGTCCTGAAATGCTTTTTCAGTGTAACTCTTTCACCCTCCCTCTTAAACTGTGTTTTCTCAGAGGTGAAATGTCACTGAGGGTGTGTTTTTATGTTTCTGCTGCACATCATCCTGGTCACCTCTTGCCTTGTCTTGGGCAAAAGTTCCCTCAGCTCCTTATCAGTGTCTAGGCAGCGTCTTTACATTGTGGTTAATTCACTTCATACTGTTTTCCTTTATTTCTGGCAAATGAAGATGAAATGTAATTATCTCAAATGAAATGAGCAGCTCAGTCTGGGGAACGGTGCTTAAACTGAGAAGTCATTGTTCCTGCTCACAGAGATATCAGCAAAGCACCAACAAATCCATGTACTGACCTGCCAAGTGGTTCCATTCAGTTCATGAACTCAGGTGTAGGAAGGAGCTGCAGCAGGTGAGAGGCCAGGAGTAGAATGTTCTGTCTCAGCATTAACTGGACACCACATGGAGTGAAATTACAACTTATGTGCGTGGTCAGTAAGCGAAAGCATTGGTTGGGATTGAGCAACTCAGACATTAACACTGATGGTAAAGGGTCACTCCAAATAAACTGGATGCAACCGTTTGGTTTTGCCCTCCTCTGTGCCAGAAGTTGGTTGGAGGTCAGATGGGTTGGAGATCAGGTGGGTTGGAGATTAGATGGGTTGGAGGTCAGATGGGTTGGAGATCAGATGGGTTGGAGATCAGGTGGGTTGGAGGTCAGGTGGGTTGGAGGTCAGATGGGTTGGAGGTCAGATGGGTTGGAGATCAGATGGGTTGGAGGTCAGGTGAGTTGGAGGTCAGGTGGGTTGGAGGTCAGATGGGTTGGAGATCAGATGGGTTGGAGGTCAGATGGGTTGGAGGTCAGGTGGGTTGGAGGTCAGGTGGGTTGGAGGTCAGATGGGTGACATCTTAGCAGGTGTTGCTGGGTCACCACAAACCTCTCCCCGGTGGCAGTTCAGTGTCTTGTCATGTGGCAGTGAGATGTTTCTCATGTTCAAGGCTGCACAGGTACAGTAATTAACCTTTATCTTCGTGTTTCTGGCAGACACAGAGGGAGGACCAGCTCAGTCTCTTGGATCAGCTGCACTGCCATGGGCACTGGCTCACAGAGTCTGCTCTGCACCAGGCATTGCCTTCCCTTGCCCTCCCTACATCCTGACAAACTTCCACCTTTGGCATCCTCGTTAAACTTATTAATTCTTCTAGAAGAGTATTTTGAGACATTTTCAGTAAATAGAAAAAAACAGGATTCCAAAGGAGAGGCAAATACCTGTCTCTTGTGGAGTTTTTTGTCTTGTTTTGTCCCTGTCTTTCCCACCTCTCCTCCCCACCCCCAGGCTGGGACACAAGGAGGATTTGGGCCATGGAGTCTGACACCAAACACACCCTGGGAATGGGAATCCTTGATTTGGTTTGGTTTCTTGCAGCTGAATGAGTGTCATCAGACTCTTGACCAAGAGATTGGATTTGGAATAGCTGGTGGTTTCATACTAGAATGCAATATCCAAGAGATGCCTTAGATTTTTACATACAAAAGATGTTTTGAAATGCAGAAAACACTAAATCTAACCGTGCAGGGGCAAGGTTGATGCAGAAAAGCAATATGATTCCAAATAATATACTGAAACAATTAAAAATCATCTTGACTTTTTTATTTGGCTTTCGCATTGTGGCAAAAAATAATGTATTATCCCATTGTGCAAGCCCTTAAAATTCTTTCTGCTTATAACATTGTTGCACTGTAATAAACTCGCCTGGCTTTCCTTTTGCTCAATGCCATGTAATTTCCAAGCCCGGGTATTTGTTAAATCTATTAAAATTGATAAATTGCTTTGAACACTTTGCATTCTGAATGTAATGAACACACACACAGTGAGCTGTGAAGCTGTCAGGGCGAGGGGCTGCTTTAATTAGCTGTCTTTGTTCACATGTTTCCAGTAGAAAATGTAATTTGTTTTACAGGCAATTCTGCTATTTGGTAGTGTTACCTGACGGTTCCAGATGAGGATGTGTGTCTGGGGTGTATCACAGCAAAGTTTGCAGCAATAGTTTGTCTCCAGGTTCCTCTGCCCTGTGCTGTGGCCCCTGTGTGTCCAATGGACCCAGAGCCGAGGGGGTGAGCAGGGCCTGGGGTGCAGAGGCACTCACAGGATCAGGGAGCAGCTCTGAGGAGAACACCCCTGAAACCTGCCCAGGAACACCCCTGCCCTGCCTTTCCTTCTCCCAGTTCTACTCTTCTAGGAGATTAGTAGTGGTACAAATGGCTTAAAGAAGTAACATCTAATTAACCATTTCCCTGGGTATCCCTGTGCTGATTTTCTGCCAGTGAGATGAATTCCACTTGAGCTGACTGGAGCTACTCCCCACAACTGCTCCATGACATTCCTGCTGGGATGCTTTTCCTGCAGCTCGTGCTGGGGTCAGCTGGCAGCACAGGGCACCTTGCTGACCTTCTCCCAGCAGCTGTCCTGGGCAAATTTGGAATTTATCTGTCCTCTTTGGTGTTTTTTGGTTCCCTCCTAGTTGTTCCTTCCCAGTTGTTTGTTTTTAAAAGAGAAATGAGATACAAATTGTGGGAAGCTGTAAGTAATAGTGCATAGGAGGAGAGGGCTTTCATGGCTCCTTATTGCCAAAAACGTGGGGTGTTTTGTGAGTACCTATTTAATTTATGATATAGACAAAGAAAGAGGGGAGAGCCTGAAAGTTAGTTTAAAAAGAAGGAAAAAGAGGGCAGCTGAAGTACCAGCTGTGGAGAAGACACCAGCTAAATTATTTAGCTGAACTAAAAGAAAAGTCTTAGTCTTTAATGGGTGGAGGAGATGGGAAGTTGTGTGTCTGTTGAGGATCATGCAGAAAGGCTAATTTCTTGTAAAGGTATACCTTAGATTAAGTGGAAAAGTAATTGTCTAATTTACTTGAGAGCAGGAAAGGGTTGTAGAATGTCAGCCTCATTCTGTGCTGTGTGGAGTGGGAAGAACGGCTGTTAAACAGACCCTGACAAACTGCAGACAAAGTTGAGCAGGAAGCAAAGTTTTGGGAACTTTCTACTTTGTTTTACTCCAGGAAACTCAACTTAAACTGTCTGACTCAGCCTCCTCTCTGAGAACCTGCAAAGTACAGGTTTGGGGAATTAAAGGCAGATAGACTTTAAAACTAATTTAATTTAAAACTAACTTGTAAAACTAATTTTCAAGTTTAAGTGTGTTGCTGTGCAATGGAAATGACTCAGTGACTATATGTAAAGATGGCCTTTTCTGGCTGATTTTAATCATTCCATAGTGATTCTTCTACAGTTTTATAACCAGTCCTTAAAATGTGCAATATCATCACTTAGTAATTTTCAAAACCCCCCAAATTTTCTTCCAATAGATTTTTACATAAACCTCAGGCTGGCCCTGTGCAGTAGAGTGGAATATGATGAGTCTCTTGATGCTGGATTAAATTAATTCTATTACTGCTAACAGAAATAAAACATATATGGAAACAACTTCTAGTACTTGAGGTGGCTTTGGAGCTGCCAATGGCTTTAAAATGACAAAGCTTTAATCTGAATTTCAGAGTGAAAGGGCAGTGATCCAGCCATCAATCTGTCAGAACTGTTTCTGTGGCATCTTAAATAGTGATGACACATTTGTGATGTTGAAAATACTTCCCCACCAAAAATGGTATGAAACAGAATCATAGAATCATGGAATGATTTGGGTTGGAAGGGACCTTCAAGACCATCTCATTCCACCCCTGCCATGGGCAGGGACACCTTCCACTAGCCCAGGGTGCTCCAAGCCCCATCCAACCTGGCCTTGGACACTTCCAGGGATCCAGGGGCAGCCACAGTTCTCTGGGCAACCTGAGAAACATCTGCTTTTACAGAATGAGTGAAAACAAATGAACAAAACAAAAAGGAAATAATATTGGGAGTACATATTTATATTTCTTCTAAAAATCTGTCATCCTGTGCTTCTTGGCATCACATGAAAAGTAGGCTGGAACAGATATGATTTTTGAGGAGTAGGAGATGGTGATGAAACCAAGTCTTAGTGCAGGAAACCACCTCTAAAATCAAGTCCAAGCCCACCTCGTGTCCTCTGGAATATCAGTGTGGTGAATAGAGAGTAACGTGGCACTGCCAGCTCGTTCCCTGGCCCAAGTCCCAGGAATCCTGTTGAGGCAGGAGAGCTCCATCCTGCAGTGGTAACTGGGCCAGGAGGATGGAGCGATGGAGGTCCTGGAGCCACAGGGCGGGTGACTCAGCAAGGAGCAGATTTCCTGAGTTCAGCCCCAAAGTCTGGCCCAGGGGAGTGGAGCTGCAGCCCTGCAGTGAACTGTGTGCTTGAACAGCACTGTGGGAACGGGCTGGTGTTTAGAATAATGGAATGTTCAGTTCTAGCTTTAGATGAAGTCACAGAAGTAGTGAAGGGTAGAGATTCAAGGCTAGAGATGGTGTTTGCAAGACTCTTGCCAGGTTGGAAGAGGAGGAGATGACACTGCTTGGCAGGCTGGGTGAGCTGGGGGTGATATATCTGAAACACTGAGCTGGGGGTGATGTATCTGACAGACTGAGCTGGGGGTGATTTATCTGACCCTCCACATCCTGCACCCTCTCCCTGCTCCTCCTGGGACACCGAGCTGCTTTCAGCAGAGACTTTAAATTGTTACCCAGCAGAACATGGCCATGGGTGTGCTCGGGTGGGCAGAGCTCTCAGGCACATGGTGTGACTCTGGGGATGGTCCCACGAGGGTGTCATGGCAGAGTGGAAGGCTGAGACTAAGTTTTAAAAAGCAAAGCCTTGCTGGTGAGTCTTGAGGTGCAGGAAGGACTCCCTTGCTTTCTAAACTCCTTCTCAGGGAAGGCTTTAGGTGCAGCTGAGTCCCATCTTAGCCTCGGACTGTGGTAATGGTTTAAATTGAAAGGAATTATAGAGGTCTTGAACCACTTTGTCCCACAGGTTTTAATGATGGCAAAACGAGAGTATTTATATAAAATGAATAATTTATTTTATACAAATGACCAGACAAAAAACCTTAATCAGAACTATTTACTGCACAACATAAACACTAAAACGATATAAACAACTAAAAATCTACTAGTAGAGTATAATATAAAGTAGTATAGTGCACTGTAACAAAGCAATTATTGAAGCAATTATATTAAAGCTAGCAAAAAGAAATAATTGTTAAGTAGAGATCTGATGTAACTCACCCAGACCAAGGGAGATCTCTGCTCTCAGCCTCGAGGGGGGACCCTGGGGGGCATCCCCAGCCAAGGGAGGATGTCCACACACTCCCAGGGAGGGTTTTGTCAGAAGAACCCAACTGCACAAGAGGGGACTGGACTTTTATAGTATAAAGGGATTGAGTGCCAGTCACACCTTTTCAGGCCAGCTCTCAGCTTATCTGTCCAATCAGACTTCCAAAAGCGGGGTGTGTGTTCAAGGTTTGATGAACCAGGATGGTTTCAGCAGAGTCACCACCGAGACAACCCCCTGGCTCCAGCAGCTGATCCTGCAGGAGAGCTTCATTATGAGCCTGATTGGATCTTGGGTCTGCTCAGTGATCCTTGTGGGCCTCCTCCAACTCAGCATGTTCTGTGATTCTGGGAGTATTTGAGCTCTGTTAATATAGTTTTCACAGGTTTTTCACTCTGTGTCCATTTTAGCCCTAAGTGGATGAGCTCACAGCAGCAAAGCCTTTTCCTCGGGGTAATTGCTCCCGTGTAACAGAATTACCTGCCAGTGTCAGCAGCGGCATTTTAAGCACTTGATTTTTGGGAAGGGGATTATAGAAATTGATTGTAAATGGAACTAGACTTCCATATTTCCTGGTGTTACTGAGTGCCTTCTTTTTTTGTGCTGCATACCCAATTTGAGATGTTTTAAAACTTTGTGCTTTTTAAAAAAGATTGAGTGTGTACCTCAACAATATGTTTCAAAGGACATATCTGATCTGCCAAGAAGAATTATTAATATATTTCAAAGGAACTGTGCCAGTTTTGATAGTTAATCAGTGGATATTTTAGCACTGAGCAGCTACAGTACTGGATGATTTGCTAGTAAGATTTTGGAAGATTAACAGTGTTAACAGGAGAAGCCTTCTAATTATTTTTACACATCATCTGTTGAAAGTAGAAAAACAAAGGAGTAATGCTGTGCTATTTTGAGGCAAGAAGTGAGTTAACTGAGTTCTAGTTCTCAGGCAGTGCAGCCAAAATCATGTTGTTGCCTCGAAGTCTGATGTGTAACCGTGATAGTGCTGGTGAGCAGGGGGGAGAAGGTTGTGGGGACCTCCTTAACCTGATGGTCTTCAGGGAAGTCCATGATTTTGTGCTTCATGTAGGTTTTTATTTATCTGGATTTCTTATCAACACGTTGAAGAATCTTCAGGCATCTCATATTGGTTCATGATTTAAGCTTCAGGTGCTGCAAATTCCAAGTTTCACAGCCATAACACCACCTGTGTTTTGTACAAAAACGTTCTGCATGAACTCAGCTGTTTTTCCCCCCTTAGTGCTGTTTCCTTGGACTCAATTACCGAGGAAGTCCAATAGCATTGTTCTGAAAGGTGAATTAAAGGGAAAAAGGATGACTTTGTTTTGCAAGGTTTGTGTAAACACAGGTCTGTTTGCAAGTAAATTAAATTTTTGCATCAGGCAATGTGTTATATTCTTAGTTTGACTTCTGAATTACCGCAATTCCGATTTTTCTACGGAAAAGAAGAATCAAGTCTTGCTAAAACTTGGATACCATCCAGGTGGGGAAACTAGCATATGCAAGCATTTTGCCTAAAATTATTTCCACTGGAAATAGCTGTAATTTATGTATCTGAGTGCTGATTGTGCTGCACAGAATTCTCTCGGCAGGCCGGCAGTTGTTGAATTTGCAATCTCAGGAAGACAAAGCTTTGTGAGTGGTTCCACATTAATTCAGTGCAGCTCATTTTTATCCCCAGTTCTTGCAGGAGTTGCTCTTGCTCCCAGTCACTGGTTATGTGTAAGATAAGGCTGTTTAATGAGCAACGTGTGTGCACAACTCAATTGAGGGAGCCGAGGGCTCGTAGTGCTGCAGGATTTCTCTTTGGAGTAGATAAAGCAGTTTGAATTTCCTTCATTATTCTGCCATCCTGGCTGGGTTGCTTTTGTTCTTTTCCATTAGAATTCACAGGGAGAGGTGGATGAGTCTCAGGGTTAGAATGAGAGTGTAAAGAAAGGGAAAAGGTAGGATGTCTTATACTTCTGTGTGCTTCAAGGGCTCTGGATGAAGGTGGTTGTGGAGCACCTGTCGAACAGCTCCTGGTTGAGTTGTTCTTTCTGTGCCCTCGCTCTGGCCCAGACAAGCAGGAGCAGAGGGCAGTTGAGTAGAATTGAGGACATTTAGTAGCTGTTTGGTGGGGAAATGACAGTCACCTTAAAATGAACAGGTGTTTTAGGGAGATGAGATTCCTGCCATGCAGCTGATACCGACTGGAGTCCCGTCCTGGCTTCTCTTTAAACCTGCTTTTGAGGAGGAGGTGGAAGGTGTGTGCCCTCATGGCACAGAGCTCTCCTGCTGTGTTCTGGGCTGAAAGAGATGGGAGCTCCTTCACTTCTGCAGTCCCTGCAGCTGGGTGAGTGTCCCAACCCCAGAGAACAGAACTGAGACAGAGCAAGTCCAACAGAACCACTTGGAACCACGGACTGTCCCGAGCTGGAAGGGGCTCTCAAGGATCATAGGCCAACTCCATTCCTACTGTAGTTGTTGCAGAGTTCCAGAGGAGGACAGGGTATGGTCTGGAGTTGGCTTATCTTTTTAAGATTTAGAACAGTTATTCTGGTTTTTTTATTTATTTTTTTTTTAATGGAGATGCAATGATACTCACACAGCCCCATGAGAACAGGAATAAAAGGTGTAATAAAATGAAAATAGTCTATACTAGCTATTGGAAATCCATATGCAAACTGAGTAGGAGAAGTGAGTTCTATTAATGAGTTGCCTCTGTGTTTCCTTCAAAGGAATTCATAGATGAGACTTTCATGGATGGGACTTGAAGCTAAAGTAATTTGTATGTGGCATCTGCACACTGACAACTGAAAATCAAATAGATGGGGGAACTTCCATAGTTTTCCTTTCTGATCTCATTGTTTTCTGCAGGACATCCTGGTTGGACTAATTCCATCCTATAGGAAAATATGCAGTAAAAATAGATGTGTAAAAATCTACTGAGAACTTTCAAGGCCCTCGTTTCCTTTTTGCTATTTAATCTGTATTCTAGGTAGTTTTATGCATCTGTGTAATTCAAGAATGATCCTTGGATTAGGAGGTAACCATGGTTCAGGTGTCTGGTTCCTTATCTGAGCTGTTTTAATGATGCTTTTGGAAGTGTCCCAGTAAATGCAGTTGTCAATAAATGGAAGATGAAGCAGGCAAACTGTGTGCTGGGGAAACTGAGAACAGAATGTGTTCACAGAAACATAAAGACAAAAAGAACCTTTTAGATTATCACAGTACAGAAGAATTGCCAGAAGTGTGCATTATAATAATTGGAATATTTGTAATTGTAGCAGCCAAATATTGTATTGCACAACTTCAGATTAAACTGATGTTGCTCTAACTTGGTTTAGAAGGGAATCTGTAGATTTTGCCTCTTCTCAGAGGTGAACAAAAGGCAGAATCTTGGTTATTAAAGCCTGGTGAGGGTTGTAAAGGCTTCTTCAGTAAAAGTTACTGGCTGGAAGCTGTAACCTTTGGTGCCTCCCTGCTTTGTCCCATCATTAACTGTCTCCTGTGGAGGTGAAGAGGAGAAAGTAGAGCACTGTAACATCTCTCCATGATGCCCTGCCTGCTCAAATCCCATATTGATTGTGCAGTCTTAGGTGCTGGATGGATCTGTAAATACCTGTCACCAGTCTTGCCTAATTCCTGCATCAATTTGGCCTCATTAACTTTTTGTTGATTAAATCAAGCACGTTACTTGGGACACCCCTGTAATTTATTTATAATAATTAACTGTAGCAGGGGAATAAGATTTCCTCCCCTGAATTTTAATGCAAGAAGCAGCATCTGTATACAAAAATAGAGATTGGAGCTAAAATTAATGGAGCTGCACTGAATATTATGAACATTTACCATACAACAGGTAGAAAAAATATTTAGAAGATAAATATGAGCTGACTCACTCCTGGTTTTAGTCAAGTTTAATTCTCACCTGTCTTGTATCTGGTGCAATAGTGGAAAATCATTTACTCAAGAGCCATGTTTTGAAGTGTTCCAAGAGCACAGTTAGCAAATGTTCTCTGAATATCTTTGGTTTTCCAGTTTCTTCACTTGTTTTTGTTTATTATGCAGTCTAACTGAATTTGATCTAAATCTACTGATTTGTAGAGATTGGAGCATAACACTCATTAAAATGAACCTTGAGCTCAAATCAATCAAGCCCTTCCTTTCTGGACTATGCAGACCCATCATGTGCACGAATTAAGATGACTTACCATTACTCTGTGTTGGGTAAAAAATATCCCTTTGTGATCAAGCAAATATCAAAAATGCAGAAAGAATTCATTTCAGCCGTTGGCCTTCTCATAACCCCCCTGCTTTGATGCATAAATTGAGGGAAGTTTCCACTCTGCAATGAAGATGAGGGTTGCAGCTCCCACATTGTCATTTATTATGTGCTCAGAGTGCACTGAGATAAGCCTGGCTTGCCTGGGATGGGTTTTTTTTGCCCTTATCTATTTCTGCTGCCTTTGGTTCTGAAAGGAGCTGCTTTGAAAAGCGCTGCTGGAGAGTCACCTCCTGACCAACACGTGCTGCTGCGAAGATGACAACAGACTTTCAGAGGCACAGCTACAGAGGACTACACAGCACCAAGATAACATTAGGAGGGGGTTTGAGCCTTGCTTTGATTGTACATTTTATCTCCTGTAAATGAGTATTTGGCTCTCCAGAACCGGGTCTGCTGTGGCTGTTTGTCGTCACGGGGCACTGAAGTGAGCTGTGCTTCCCCGGGTCAGTGTGAGGGAACTGGCTGCTCTGCACACAGCAGCTGTCCTCTGCATCCTTGGGGAATGCTTTCCACAGCATCCTGCCCAATCTGGGGGTCACAACCATGTAACTGCCTTGCCTACAGACCTTGGAGAAACACAGGAGAGTATCTGGACAGGGGTGTCACCGCCGAGGGAAATGCAGAGCATTGCTTTGGGTGCTGAAGAGGAACTGAGCAAAGAGCACTTCAAACTGATGGCACAAATAGAGCTGCCTTTATAGCCTAAACCAACCCACACCTGCTTTGTGACATTCATCTGTGTTTGAAGGCAATGCAAAAGTTGCTTTTCCAAATCTGGATTCTTAAGAAATCGTCGTTCTCTGTCCTGGCAGTTTTTCTGGACCCTCAGGAAGGAGCAGTATTGTTCTCCAGGGCTCAGTGTAGGGATCTGTTCACATGGAAGGAAATTATTGCAACCAAAAGCAGAGCTGCTGAATGAACCAGCAGTTGGGAGTCGCTTGGTCTTTGGTTGTGGCTGCTCAGTTATTTTAATGAGAAAAAAATCTGAGGAAGCTGAACAAACCAAGGATGCTTGTGGTTGATTGATGGAGGTTGTGAATATCTCTGAGTCATCCATGAACCAGTTGCCAACTTTTTCTGTTACTCTTGCATTCTGTTTGGAAAAACAAGGAATACTCTGCATAAGTTTTCTTTGAATCAGACTCTTAAATTTCAAGGCTAAGGGACCGAATGTTTCAGTAATTTCTGGCTTCACTACCTGTCTAAATTGCTTCCTGATAGTAATAACTGAGAGAGAACAGGTTTAGATTAGGTATTGGGAAGAAATTCTTCCCTGTGAGGTGGTGAGGCCCTGGCACAGGTTGCCCAGAGAAGCTGTGGCTGCCCCATCCCTGGAAGTGTCCAAGGCCAGGTTGGACGGGGCTTGGAGCACCCTGGGCTAGTGGAAGGTGTCCCTGCCCATGGCAGGGGGTGGAATGAGATGGTCTTGAAGGTCCCTTCCAACCCAAACCATTCTAGGATTCTTGTCCTGTGGAGCTGGAGGAATTTTTCTTGGATGTGCTCATGAACTGATTAGACTGAGTGGGTCTGAAGGGGTTATGCTGCTGCTGTAATTCCAGACCCAGAACTTTTTCTGGATTAGATTGTAGAAGAAAAAAAGCAGAGGGATCATTTCAGGAACGACAGAGGTGGTGTCCTGCTTCCTGATCTGCCACTGAGTTATCACTAAAGCCTCTGGCATCTCCCCCTCTGCCCAGACTGTGCCTGGAGGATTTTCTCCCTGCAGTGTGTGTGTCCCTGCAGTGCTCGCTGTCCCCGTGCCCTGTGGGGATGCCAGAGGGGTCTGCAGGGAGGGAGCTGCTCTTCCCTCAGAGCCTGGTGTGACATGAGTGCCCTGGGTGGATCTCAGCCCCATCCTGCTCACAGTTGCTCTGTCTCTGCTTTGCCCTTGCTGTAGAACACCCCTATTTTCTGTCCCTCCACTCTCTAAAGACTGAGCATGTGGGAGATGGTTCTTTCCAGCCTCCAGCAGCTGAGTCATCTCTCAGTGCTTCAGGGTGCTGGATGTGTCTGCCTGCCTAGGATCTCACCCCTGCAGTGCCCAGCCAGCACTAATGGACGTGTGTGCCATGGAAATCTGTTCCTCTCTCCCACAGCCCTGGGGAGAAAGAACCAGGACACATTTTCAGGAGTGTGTAAGAGGAGAGCAGAGCTGTTTGACAGCACAAACCAGGCTGAGCCTGCTCAGGATCTCCACCTGCCTCATTAGTTTAAGAGATTTGCACGATCGTGGCTCCTGTGCTCGTTCTCTCCTACGAAACACTTGATAATAACTATAAGTTTTCCTAAAAAATCATAAATAAATCACAATAACCTGAATTTTTCCACTGTAGAATATATGGTTTCTACTCTTTGAAGGCAAAACCCTTCTCTAGTCTTGTGGAACTACATTCCAATACTGTAGGTGTTCTGAGACAACAAAATTTACTATGTCAATCTGAGTGTTAAACAGTCAGGTTTTTAACTGAATTGAAGAAAATATCATTTGAATTTGTGTATGTTTGTATATATGAGTGCAGACTGAAACTAGTCTGTGAGAAGCAGTCCTGTTCTATGGCCATAATAAGTATGTGTAATGACTTAAGTTTTTAAAGTACTCCAAGAAGTTTTTGAGAATTCTTAAGGCATTTAAATACATATTACTCCATGTCTCTTAATCACACTGAAAAGAATATTCTTTTAATTTCCTGTCTCACCTCCAGAGCAGATGCTGACATATATATGTGTTTGTGTTGGAGGAACTGTGTAGGCAAAAGGAGTGGGGACTACACATATTTTTCTTTCCTTTTTATTTGAATTAATCTTGTAGTAAAAGCTGATTACATTACATTACACCATTGAAAGTAGAACGTGAAATGAAACCCCAAACCCCACATCCCATTAATGTTGGGTGGGAGCAGCTTCCTCAATTACAAAAAGAAATAGGGAAGTGCTTCCACACCTACCCATAAATACAAGTGGTAGGTGGCCTTTTAATCCTCTCCAACACTGTCCATCTTTCACCATTTCATGTGCCTGAGCTCAGTCATTCCCCTTCTGAGGCTTTTATGAAGCTCTTTAATGGGGTTCAGTAATGAGCTTTTTAATTATCATTTGGAGGCCAAAGAGCCTGCTGCTGCTTCTTAGCCAAAATAGGGCAATACTAGAGGTTTAGGATCAGAAGAGAATCATAAAAGCCAGTGGCAAAATTGATATCTACTCCCTGAAAGTATATAAGGAGCTATTAAGAAATGGATAATTAACAATAGGAGGAGGATGGAGAGGTACAGTAAGACTTTAATGCAAATTAATTACTGGTTCTTTATCCAGAAAGGACACTGCAGCTTGTCTGTTCTCAGTGCCAGTTACAAGTGAGCAGGGTTAGTGAAAAACAGGATGCAAGGAGAAAATAAGTGCCCTTAAGCAGACCTGCAAAAGAAGAGTTCTAATTTCTCTGTCCTACCACATAAACCCTGTGCTCTTGTTTTGTCCTGCTTTCTCCTGACAGCACGGATGGGCAGGGAATTTCCTCTTAATTTTAAGAACTAAGCAAATGGGCAGTCAGCACTCATTGTTCCTTCTATAAATTCTCCAAGTGATGTGGGATCTCTGGCTGGATTATCTTTCTTTTTTCCCAGAGCATTGAAGTAGCAAATGATGGAGGACACAGCCAAGCATCTGTCCAAGCCTCGTGGATTCCATGCAGCTGGAAATGGTCTTTGTTAGAAAGCAACAGCTTGTCATTTATGTTCATTTTCTGCAAGAGAACTTGAGATCTTAGCTTAAGAAATGGAATTGCAGCTATTCCCCTTCAGCTGCTGTGCAGCAGATGGAGCACACCCAGCACCTCCCCACATTAAAACTTCATGTGCACTTAAGTGACTCTTAAATGAACTGGTGAGGAAAATCCAGATGACAAGTGGTGTGTTGAAAGATGGTGTGATGTGGATTTGCTTTTTGGAACACCGGGAAATAAAAGCAGGAGGGTTTGAATGGTTAAGCTTTTTAGCAGGGGAAAGATATATTTCGGTTTCCAGGTTTAGAGTATTTCTTTAAGGTAGTGTTGCACCACTTTATTCATTAATTTCTATTAAAAACTTTTCTGTTGGACTTTGTTCACTTTGTCTTGCACTTGTAAATGTGCTTGTTGTGAGTCAGAGGGAAAAGAACTGAGAGTAACCACAAGCCAAACACTCAGAAATGCTCTATTGAAGAGAACCAACTTATAGGAAGATACAGCTGAAGACTCAACCCTTTTAACATCATCTTTCCTTGAGAGAAAATATTAATTCTAAAAGCTGTAGAAATAGAAGGGGGGGGAAACAACAAATTAATATCCTGTGTCTTTATTGTTGCAAAAAGCTTAGGGGAGAACTTGAGGGACCAGTAATGGAGTTGGAATTATCTGCTTGGTGTTATAGGCTGTTTCACATTGGTGGGTCTGGATTAAAATTGGCTTGTACCACCTTGAGGTGAGACAACTGGAAAGGTAAAAAAGCAGTAATATAACCAGTGACAGCCTCCAAAACTGGGGATACCAGTTCTTGGGTCTCCTTTGGTCTTGGAGGTGAGAGCACCACGTCAGGGGAGGACTCTGTCCCCCTGGGGATGTTTGGTGGCTGTGGGAGGGCACAGGGGTGGGAGGGCACAGGGGGCTCTGAGCTGTTGGTTGGGGGTTTGTTTGGGGGTGTTTTTTAGTTAGAAAATAATCTTTAGTGCTGTAGTTGGGATAATCTCTTGCTGTCAAAGCCAAAGTATCTCGAAGATGATTATTGCTTTTTGCCATCAGGGAGGACCTGGCTGTGTGAGGGGAGCTTGGAGGGGATTTTTAGGATGCTGCTCTTGAAGCAGTGGGTGTTTGGAGCCCTCCCTCCCTCCCCCTCCCGAGTGTAATTGCTTCAAAGCCCCAGAATTGCCTGTAGTCTAAAAACAGTTTTCCATGTCCTCTGGGCTTGGGTGGTGTGAGGGTGTGAGGCTGCACATCCAGGACTAGGAAAAGGTGGCAGAGCAGTGGGAAGGGCAGGGATACAAGCTGTTCCACACCTGCACTAGAACAGCAATAGAGCAAGAATTCCCATATTCTGTGTAATTTATTTTTTCTCTGCCCCTGAACTCAGAGGTGAATCCAGAAATCTCAAAATAAATCACTTGAAGATTTCTTCTCCCATGGAATACTGGTACTATCCTGTTGTAGGGTCCTGTCCTGGAAAATATCTGTGATTCTGAGATTTGATTGATCAATAAGTTAACCAGCTGATTAAATGAAGGTCATAGTAAGCAGAAAAACTGATTGGACAACATAAAAAATACTTTGAATTAGGAAAAAAAGGTGAAAACTGATTTTTTTTTTGGTGGGTGGGGGGAGGATTCATACTAGATGAATATAATTTTAAAACTGTGTATCCAGGAAAGGTATTTTACTGGACTAATATTTGGAAAGAAGATAGTACAGGATATCAACATTCTATTGCCTTGATACCTATAATAATGAAAGATGCCTGTACTTATAGGAATAAGTAGAGCATGAAATAGTACAGGGTGTCCGTGGTGGAAGATGGAAAAGTGTTTAGAAAAAATCAAATTTACAGGAATGTATAAACTTGGCACTGATAGCTCTGGGCCAGCCAGATGAAGATCAAGTAACTTCCACATCAACTCCATCACTCTGAGTACCACAGAATAAGTTTAGGGCAAGGAGGATGGCTTGAAGCTGAAAGAGGAGAGATTTACATGAGATATTAGGAGGAAATTCCTCCCTGTGAGGGTGGGGAGGCCCTGGCACAGGTTGCCCAGAGAAGCTGTGGCTGCCCTTGGATCCCTGGAAGTGTCCAAGGCCAGGTTGGACAGGGCTTGGAGCACCCTGGGCTAGTGGAAGGTGTCCCTGCCCATGGCAGGGGGAGGAATGAGATGATCTTGAAGGTCCCTTCCAAGCCAAACCAGTCTGTGGTTCAGAAATTTTGTGGGCTAGTTTAAACTAAGTTTGCTAAGTCTTAACTAGGAATTTTTTACTGGGATTGCTGAAAACACAAAGACCTTGTGGAGCAGCTCTGGGGTCAACTCAGGACAGAAGATGTTGGAGGTAACCAAGGGAAGGGAGAGGGAAAGCAGGACCCAACCTTCAGCTGTTTAGGGAAAGCAGGACCCAACCTTCAGCTGTTTAGGGAGAGCTGTGGCCTCACGAGGCACCAGCTGAGCCACAGTCCCTTGGCTGAACCTCTCCCACACAATTTGCCTGGAAGCCAGTTAATTGCAACCAGTAATTAAAAAGAAGTGTCAGCGACTTCAAACAGCTTCCTAAGTGCCATTTTCTGTACAAAACAACGACAGACACCTTGAGATAAGAGAAGGCTTAGTGCATTTTAATATCTTTCTAATGAATAAATCATGTCCTGTGTAAGGTCAGTGAAAGCAGATGTGATGTGAAAGCTGCAGTGCTCGTTAGGAATTCCTTCCCAAAGTGTGTCCCTGCACAGGCCTGACCAAAGAGCCCAGGAGGAACTGTGGTGTGAATTGATGATGTTTACTGCATCCAGCAATGCTGCTCCCTAATAAAAGCAGTCTGTTGCCAAATATTTACTAACCTGCACTTAAATCACGTTCACATCTCACCTTTCCTCTCGTTACGTGACTGATGCTCTGCAGTGTGAATACTGAATAATAAATAAATACTGAAAAAGAGCTCACAATTAAGAGTTTCTTCTATTAGTGAGACTTGTCATTGAAATAAGGGCAAGTATTCCAACCACAGAGCAAAATTCTGCTTTTGTAGACACTTTTGTCTGTTATGCTGACACTAAGTGGGTATTTTGATATGTCAAGTGACAAGATAAACACAGCACAGTTTGCTATTGCTGCTTTTTATAGGTTCATAATGGTTGTTCTTCACTCTTAAAAAGGCCCTGAGCAGCAAAAATTCATTCATTGCCACTTCTTCATGTGGCTTAAACTGGCGTAGAACAACTTCAGGAACTGGCTAAAAAATAAGCCAGAATTTATTTCTTTGAAGTACCTTATTCTTTGTGTTCTTCCTTTTCTCATTAGATGTAGACATAAGTAAAAATTAAGCATCTTCCGAGTGTCTGTGAAGGCTCAGATGGCCCCTTCTGCTCTGGGTGTCTGCAAACAAGAGGGATATGGCATTAAAAATGAAGGGAATTGAAGATATTTTCTTAGGGACCTACAAAAACAAACCCTTGGATCATCATATAAATACCTGGGATTCTACAGAGTTAGCTGGGTTAAATATACTTAACATGTGCACATTAAGTATGTTATTATATAATAAATGTCTCTTTGTTACAGAATTATAACATCATTTTATAAAATACCTCTTCCAGCCCCCCTTGCAGGACGCTCACGGTCCCTTTTGGGTCTGAGCCTGTTGCTGTGATTAGTTGTGGATGTGATGTGGGTGGACAGGCTGAAAATCTGCTGTGACTGGTTCTCTCTGTGTCTGAAATGGTCTCTGATTTTCCTGATGGTTTGTTATTAAAAGTACCCAAAAATACCCCTGCAGCTGCAGTGGGGCAGGAGCCCAGCTTGTTCCTGGGCCAGAGCTTTGTTATCAGGTTTAGTCACACCTCACTATTTAGGACTCAGTGTTAGAACTGCCCTGGCTGCTGCCTGTGAATTGTCCCTGGGTGTGTGGCAGTGACTGTGGTTACCTGGGGTGGTTTCTTGGGAAGCAGCAGTGCTTTGGAGGTACAGCAGGATGATTTATCAGGACTGTTGTGCTGGGGTTTTTGTTTATTCTGAGAAATGAGCTGGAGTACAATGTAAGAACTTGTTCTTCTCTGACTGGGCTTAAGTTAACATGTTAATATTGCTTTGAGGATTTCAGAAACCTGTCTCAGAGGTAAGAGCTGATGGAAGAGAGCAGATCTTTCCTTTCAGTGCCTAATTCCCTTCTGGTCTTATTGCTGGACCTGGTCCAGCAATGGACTTGTCCATCTCTTTCCCATTCCTTCAGTGTCACCTTTGCTGAGGGAGCAATTTATCTTGTGTGCCTTCGGTGCCTGGTCACTGTCTGGCATCCAAAGTGCTGTCACAATACATATAATGGCAACTCTTTAGACTCCTAATTATATTAAAATACCTCCAAAGATTAATGCAGTCCCTTTCAGCTTGCCAGTTCACATTTTCCAAATGCTGCTTGAAAAGAGGCTCATCCCAGGTTATCAAGTGCCTGTATTGATCTACTGAGAGGCAGTCGTGGCTTTAAGGGTTTATCCTGCTGCTGAATCAATGTCCTAATTAATGATGGGGTTCCTGGGGTGTCCTGTGCAGGGCCAGGAGTTGGACTTGATGATATTTGTGGGCCCTTTCCAGGTTATTCTCTGATTCTATATTCTATAGACTTCTATACTCTGTAATTCCTATGTTGGTTGCCTCCTTTTGCTGGGGATGAGCCTTCCAAGGTGTGAGAAACCATGGCAAAGGAGAAGGTCAGAAAGTTTTGTGGGCAGGGAATTTCACGTTATTCTTTCCCTGGGGGATATGTTGTTTGAACAAAGAGGTTTTTTCCCCGTTAAAGTTTGTGGGATTTCTGCAGCGTAAATGAATGAAATATGATTGCTCTCGGCTTTTTCTTATCTGTTGGCATATTTATGGCTGCTGGCTTGTGTTGCAGCTTGCCATGCAAAGGAAAAAATAGAAACAAGTTCCTAATAAATAGAACTGAAAATATTTTTAGAAGCTTCCTGCTTGATCAAATAACACACCCCGTGTTCTGTCAGCACCTTCTGATGAATAATGGAACAACCCTGGCTCCCTGTGCCGTGGAAAGGGGGTTATCCAAACACTGTGTCTGTCCCCGTTTCTCCTGCTTTTTGTGCCAGTTGCTGATTAATAACAACACATTTGGAAGCTGGGAATTATGAGATTTTGGAGATTTAGAATGAATATTAACCAGTTATATCAGAAACCATAAAATAAACATTGCTTGCCGGGGAACTATTTTCTGAATCATAGAATCCCAAAATGGTTTGGGTTGGAAGGGACCTTAAAGTTCATCTCATTCCAACCCCTCTGCCATGGGCAGGGACACCTCCCACTAGCCCAGGTTCCTCGGGGCACAGAGATGCATTTGAGATCTTTGTAAAGGATTTTTAATGAAGAGGTTTTTAATGACTGAGAAATCCATGCTGGGGAAGGGCCTTTGCAGACCTCGTTGGGGTTGGGTTGGGAGAACCTGCCTGAATGTGTGTGCAGCCAGGACATGGGGGCCTTGGTCCTGGAAGCAGCTCCCAGAGTTGAGGTGTCCCAGAGTAAATTTTCTTTTGTCTGGAAGTGGAGGGAACACGAGGAGGGGGACATAGGGAGGGGGCACTGGGAGCACTGGTGGGCAGCTGTGCCCCAGTCAGGGGACACAGGGGACATGGGGAGGGGGCCTTGGGGCACACGAGGAGGGAGGTTGTGGCTCTGGGGACGCTCAGAGACACATGGGGGTGACCCTGAGGGGACAAGCAGACACAGGGGTGGCCATGGGGACCTGTGGGGACACCAGGACGTGGCCCTGAGGTGCACAAGGCTGTGGGTGGTGGCACTGGGAGGACATGGGGACGTGGGGAAGTGGCCCTGGGGATGAGTGTGGACACAGGGGTGTGGCCCTGGGGCACACTGGGCCGTGGGAGGTGGCTCTGCACTGCTGTGGAAATGGCTCAGGGGACACATGGGGACATGGGGGGGTGTGGGGACCTGCTTATGCTGCTCATTAAATCCCAGCTTATTAAATCCCAGCTCTCCAGTGTCAGTGGGTAATAATGGTTTTAGTTACCAAGGACTTGCTTGTGGATAATTAGTTCTCATCTCAGAATCCCAAAGCTCTCGGTGTGCAGGGGGGCTGGTTGGTGTCCTGTCAGACCCGGCTTTGGGAGGGAAATGGGTTTATTCCTGCCTTGGTAAAGCACCTGCAGCAGTGGAACAGCTCTGCAAGCTCCTGCCTGTAAAAACACTGCTCTGCTGCTTCCAAAAGCGCAGGGTAAAACCACCAGAAGGATTTCCTGCTTTGAGATGCTGGATGAGTGTGGGAAGGCACCGAGAGCGATGCTGACATGTGTGCAATGGCTTTGGAGTGTGGTTTTGCACAAGTGCTCCCCAGGCCTCACCCTGGGGCGATGTCCTGAGTCAGAGGCTCGGATGGTTTTGGTGCTTTAGGCAGCTGAATGTTCTAAATTACTTACAGAACTGCATGTATAATGGGAGGGGTTTATTTCAGCTCGTAAAAGTTTCCTAATCTGTCTCAGGTTATTTTTTTCCTTAAGAATTTTTTTTTTGGAGCACCGTTTATTTTGTTTTTCTTTCCAAGAAATCGCATTCATGACACTGAAGCTGAGCATTGTGCATGAAATGTAGAAATATTTCTGTAAAAAATAGAATAAAAGCCACTAGTGGAACAGCTAGTAAATATTAATGTACCAGTTTCATTATTAATAAAATAGTGCTATTAGTAGTGTTTTAAATCATATCTGGAGATCCTGTTTTTGAAGTGAAGGAACAGCTGTAATTCCATAGGAAAAGCCATTGCCTGAAATGTGTTTCCTGTAGTTTCAATAAATTAGATTAAGAAAATGAAAGTATGCCAGAAATTGTGTAAGAAAACTAATACTCAGGAGTCAGATGTCTTCAATAACCTTTCCATCTTCTGCGTAGCTTTTGATTTAAATCATATTTTTAAGCAATAAATACTGATCTCCAGTGTAAATGCTTCTGACATGGTTTGCAGGAATCTTCCATAGTGTGTAACATTGCAAAACGTGGCCGACACCTTCAATATATTTAAGACATAACCTTAAAAGTCCTTTTTTTTCTGGTGTGGATGCAATTTCCAGCTTCACTCAGAGACTGCTGTCTGCTGAAATTCCCTTTCCTTCCAGGAAATACAAGAAAAATCAGTCTTGCCCTTAGTTGAGGGTGTTTGTTTTCTGTTTTTTTACCAGTTTAGGTGAGTTCAGGTGGTCCTTAGACAGCAGCTGCCTGTGGTTTGGGAAAGGATTGTGTTTACACTGAACAGTAAATGCATTTGGAGGCTAAAATTCCAAGTGTGGACAAGGTAGCCATGGGGGTCCTGGAGAGCTGAGCTCTCAGGAGGGTGTTGGGGGCAAGGAAAAGCCCATTGTGATGGAGATGAGGCAGGAGAAATAGTGGAAAGAGTAAAGAACAAAGAAGGAAAGGGAAGATAACTTTTAGAATGATGTTCCCATTTAGTTTTTTTCAGATTTAGTGGAACAGTGGTTGGCTACAGGCAAACAAACCAGATGGCCCTTGTCCCTCAGTGCTCCAAAACAACGAATACAGAGATATTACTTTGTTCAGGTTCTTTATCTCAGTCTTACATCAGTCAGATTATACCTTGGATTTTGAGTTCACTGTTTCTGAGGGACTGCTCTTGGTCCTGGGTGGGTTTCCATGGCAGGAGTCATTCCTTGATAAATCCTGCAAGTCAAACCCCCCCACACAAACAAAACCCCGAACACCAAAAACCAAACTAATGAAAAGAAATACCATAACCCCCCCTCCAAAAAAAACCCCAAACCAATAAAACCAAACCAACCTGACAGAGGGCACTTGGACAACCCTTTCTGAGCCCATGGGGAGTTTGGTCTTTCAGGGAAGATTTGGTGTCTCTGAGATGAGCCGCGGAGTGTTTGTGTGTGTGGATCACTCTGACCTGTGACTGATGTTGGAGCAGTGTGTGTGGAGGAAATGCTTCCACTGGCCAATTTGCTTGGCTCAGCTTAAATATCCAATGAGTAGGGTTTTACAGATGTATGGACTTTACATCACTAATTCTGGGAGCAGGGGATGAAGTGCATCTGAAAAGGAGGAAGGAGTCCTGATGCAAAAATACCCCTTTGTCTGTCCCCAGTTGCCTTGGAGACCACTTGTGAATTGATTTTCCTCCTAAGGAGAGACTCTAGAGGTGGAAGGAGCAGAGATTCAAGCCAAGGGAGTGGTGGTGGGGAGCAAAAGGAGAGTTGTCTGGTGCTTACAAAGAAACTGGTGGCACTTGTTCCTGTCCTCAGATGACGAGGAACAAGGCAAGCAATTAAAATCTTGGTTAATCCTGGGTGAGGGCAGGTCTTAAGCCCTTCCTGGTGTTACATAAAGCAGGAGAAAGGGATGTGATATGTAAACATGCACATAAATTAACAGACTGATGCATCAAATCCCAGGGAACAACCCCTTTGCTAAAGCAGAATAAGAGTGTGAATTTGTGGCACAGCTCTGCTCTGCCTGCGGGTTTTTAGGGAGGTATTCTGAGGTGTGCAGTGATTTTCATATGAATTTACAGCAGAAGATGAAGTATTTCCTGCTGACTTTTCACGTCAGACATTCTGCACACAAATGGGGCTGCAGGTTTTGCCCAAAGTCCTCACAGAGGTGGCCAGAGACCATTTGCTGGGCTTCTTTCCAGCACAGAGGGTTTGAAAGGGCTGATTTAACTGTTTCAGATCTCATCACCTGACAGTCCTGGCTGTGATACGGTATCTCCTACAAGGAGGAGGCTGCTCCCCTGAGGAATCCTTTGGAGGGTGCAGAGATGTGAGGCTGATAGTTCACTTTTTTTTTAATGTGCTGTGGAAGAGCCTTGAAACACCGATGGACTTGAAATTCATTTATCTTTAAAAACACTGCATCATCATAAAAGTGAGCTAGATGAGATATCTGTGCCTGCAGTTGTATTTGTGAGGCTGAAATACTTTATGCAAACACTGAGAAATGGTGGGAAAAACTTGTTGCTTGTTTTAATGTCGTTAATTGATAGCACGGTATAAACTTCACTTGCTTTCAGTCAAGCCTGTAAATGCCATGAGGCGAAAAGGGTTTAGTCTTCCACTTTAATACACAAATTAATCTGTGAAATACTGCATATCTTTTCTTTGGATGGAATTTTTCAAGCACTGCTGAGAGCTTGTGCAAATGAGATGTGGGATGGAATGATAGAAAAGTGGAATTAGGCCAAGCGTCTCCTCCTGCTTCGGAGCTGAAGTGTTCCTGAAGGATTTGATTTCCTTAGGCTTCTGAAAAACACAAATCCAAGATGATATTGAAATATTTGAGGGCTCTTAGGGCTGATTTGCCCAAGCAGGTATGGAGTTACACTGAGATTACTCCATAGATGTATCTGAGATAGTCCTTTTACAGCAGTGCTAACACAACAGGGGTTGTTAAAAGCAAGGCAAAGGAGTCCTTCCCAGTGAAACAGGGCTGGTGTGTCCCAGCAAGGAGGAGGAAAAGTGGCTTAGGTCTCCTTTTTGAGCCTCTAAAAATATGTTTTCAAAGCTGTCTGCTCTGCAGGGAGCCTGGTCTGTCAAATTGGCCAAATCCTGGCAAATGTTAATGTTCAAGCCGTGGATCTGAGAGTGCAGGGACAGCACTGAGTGCCTGGGCAGAGCAGTGGGAAGGCAGAATCCTGCTTGGCAGAAGATAGCCACTTCAAAGGATCTTACAGTGGCTTAAAACAAAAGGGAGCTCACACTTAAAATTACCTTCCTCATCCCTGGCAGTGTCCCAGGCCAGGCTGGATGGGGCTTGGAGCAACCTGGGCTAGTGGAAGGTGTCCCTGCCCATGGCAGGGGGTGGAACTGGATGAGTTTCGAGGTCCCTTCCAACCCAGAGCATCCTGTGATTCTGTGAACTGCAGACTAAGATGTTTAAAAAACATTATTTGATTTTTGTAACATGTTTGTGATGGCAGGAGAGAGCACAGAGGTGAAAACGTGAAGGAATTTCTGATTAAGATCCATGGACAAAAAGCAGAAAAGCTGAACTAGAAAGCCTCGTGCCCTAAGTTTTGCTGGGTTCAGGAAAATTCCTTATTTATCCCTTATTGCCCACTCTGGGAACTTTCTGATACAGAATCTTCCAGCTGATTTACCCAAGATGTGCTGCTGGGCTCAGCTGCTGGGAACTGGGACTGTCCTCTGGGCCAGGGTCGAGCTGAAGTGAGCCCTGACTGAGCCCTATTTCTGCTTTTTATTGACATTGATTCTATCATAACCTGCTGCCTCTTTTGGATTTTAAAACCTAAATACTCTGTGCATCACAGCACAACATTTTAAGCTCCATGAAGACAGTCTGTGCCTTGCTCTCAATTTTCCAGTGTTTTTGTCTGTGTAGGTTTTAACTATTTGGGTTCTTAGCATCCCACCAAAGGGCCCTGACTGCACAGTATGGCAGGTGCTTCAAATATGTGCAAAGAAATGCTTCTGCTCCCCTTCCTCCTCCTCCCCCCCTTAAAATGAATACTGTAACTGGGACAAAAAAAGCTTCTGATTTTGGTTTGCCTTTTGCTGCGTTTTTTTGGTTTGTTGCTGGTTTGTTTCATGAGTTTTTTTAATCAGAAAAAGCAACCAAACCCTGATGGCTGGGGCTGTGTTTGGTGTGACCTAGGTGGCAGAAGCATCTTTTTGCCAGATTCCCTGGAGAAGCTCAGTCCTGTGCCAGCAGCTCATCCCTGAGCATCCCTCCTCTGCCCTGCCACAACCCCCTGCTCCCTCCAGAAGTCCTGCTATGTCGTGAAAAGCACTTCAGTGACTTAAAACACAAAACTTCATGTCCTTTGAAGTAGTTTTTCTGTTTACTCTGTAGAATCATTTGGTTTACATTTGTTTTGCTGCTTTTGCTTTGTATTTTATTTATTTGAGTGAAGAGCAAAGTGGAGGGGAAACAGGTAGCTCAGCTCACCTTGCAGAGTTCCTCCTGTGCACAGCACCGACCAGGAGCACCTTGGTCCCCGTGGCACAATTCAGTTGACATTAAGCTTTGCAGGAGATTTGTCATTGACTTGGTGGAAAGTAAATGAGGCTCTTAAATTATGTATGAGCAGTCTGCTGCCTGCCTGAGCGGGAGGGATTTTTCACCCAGTGAGGCTGGAAGGGAAGTTGGAAAGGCTGTCAGTGCAGTTTGCAGGGGGCACAAACCCCTTCTGCTCCACTCTCCCGCTTCCGTCAGGGCATTACAGTTGGATGTGCCCAATTAACGTGGGCTGTGCCCAATTAACGTGGGCTGTGCACACTCAGGCTGGGCAGGCAGTGCCCGTGGCCACGGAGTGGGTGCTCTTGGACAGGACCCTCATAAAGACCCCTGAGAAGTGGGAATGAAGCTGCAGCTTTACAGTTCCCTTGTTGTGTCTCCTCGTTCCTGGCAGTGCCCGAGGCTGTTACAGTGAGTGCAGCTCTGGGAGGGGCAGAGCCTCAGGGTGGTATCACAGAATCCCAGAATATGCTGAGTTGGAAGGGACCCACAGGGATCATCCAGTCCAACCCCTGGCCCTGCACAGGCCCATCCCCAAGAGTCACCCCCTGTGCCCCAGAGGATCATCCAAACCCTCCTGGAGCTCTGGCAGCCTTGGGGCTGTGCCCACTGCCCTGGGGAGCCTGGGCAGTGCCCAACCAGCCTCTGGGGGAAGAACCTTTTGCTGAGATCCAACCTGAGCCTGCCCTGACACAGCTCCAGCCATTCCCTGGCTGCTGTCCCTGGTCCCCCCAGAGCAGAGCTCAGTCCCTGCCCCTCCTCTGCCCCTGCCCAGGCAGTTGGAACTGCACTGAGGTCTCCCCTCAGTCTCCTCTGCTCCAGCTGAACACACCAAGTGCCCTCAGCCATTGGCATCACATCCCTTGGCATCACACTGCAGAATTCCAGCAGCCTTGTAGGGCTTGCATGTGAGGCAGAGCCATCCCAGAGGGTGTGAGCCAGCCTGCCCTGCAGCACTGGGAGCCAGCCCTGCTGTCAGGGGTGGAAGGGCAGGGCAGGACCTCTCCTCACATGCTGCTCTGTCCTTTGCAGCCAGAGCTCTCATGGGTGTTCTCCATCCTGCTCAGGGCTGTCTCACCTGTTTCTGAAGGTGCCAAATCTCTCATTATAGGTCTTTGGGCATGTTTTTAATTTCCCTGGGATTTGCCCAGTGAGGATGGTGCTGGTTGCTGTGGTAGCCCCAAAGGCAGCATTCCCCAGGTGAAAGCCATGGGGTGGTGGTTGCAGGGCTGCAGCTGCAGGGCTGTGCCAGCGTGTTCTGACAGGACTGAGAGCTGGGAGTAGAGGTAACCAGTAACATGGATCATCTGCCATGTGGACTGTGCTAAACCCAGCCTCCTCCAGGCTGAAGTGACAGAAAAGCAGGATAGAGGTGCAGGAACTACAAGCTGGCAGGCAGTGCCCATGGAAAGGTTTGGGTTGGAATGGGCATTAAAGTCCATCCAGTCCCACCCCCTGCCACGGGCAGGGACACCTTCCACTAGCCCAGGGTGCTCCAAGCACAGTCCAACCTGGCCTTGGACACTTCCAGGCATCCAGGGGCAGCCACAGCTTCTCTGGGCAACCTGTGCCAGGGCCTCCCCACCTGGTGAGTGTTGCATTCATGGCTGGGGATCCTGCAAGAGAACTGCTGAGAAACTTTGTATTTTTTTTCAAACAGGCAGAATGAATTAAAAATTTGTCAACTATCGGAGGCTACAGAATTTCTGTAAAGAAACAGGAGCTGATTGCAGCAACTGTTGGGTTTGTACCCCCGGGGCTTGTAGCTCTGTTCCCTGCTCTGCTCAAAATGATGATTATAAAGTACAGCTCTGGAAATTACACCATTGTGTTCTGTTAGTCATCGTTTTTCACACTGAATGCCATTCAAATATTTGCTCTCTTCAGCTGATACTTTCCTCTGAGAAGTTCAATTGTCTAGAAAACAACCTAAGTACATATTTGAGGAAAACAGTCTGTATTTATGCCTCACCATTTCAGCTGCTGCAGCACTATTTCTTACATTTAACCGTGTTAGAAGGAAAAATGGTCTGTGTTTCTACAGCAGGAAGAAAAATATTCCCCAGAAAATTAACTCAGTGATGTTGAATGGTGGTACCAGTGCACTTTTGTTTCTTAAATGAACCACTGCATCCTGAGATCTTTCCTGTCCAGCCCCTTGAAAAGCTGTGTCCAACACAGTCAGGGCTTCAGGCTGTTCCTGTTAGCACAGGGCTGAGTGGTGCTGAGGTGTTAACAAGTGACCTGCTGTGTATGAGGCACTGTGGGGACATTTCCAAGTGCTTATGGCATTAGAGTGAGGCTTGACCTTTATTACAATACAGAGTTTAATACTATAACATGGAAGCTGTTCTAAGCTTCAAGTCATTCTTGGGAGAACATGCTCTCCCTCTCTGAGATGCAGCTTTAATGGGCTTCAGAACTCCAGCAAGAGCAAGACTTTGCAACCAAATTATTTCCCAGTCTCACCTCCAGCCACAGGGAAGGTGTGGAATTTGGCTGTGCAGAATAACCCAACAGCCCTGGAAGCTGCTGTTGTGCACTAAGAATGTAAAAGATATGACTGAAAGCAACTAAGGTGAAGGTTTTATTCTGGTGGTATTTACATGTGGACAGGGTGAAGCCATGTGGGGGGTTCAGTAGGACATGGCTTTTGTTGGTTCTCCTGTACAAAAAACATTTCATTTCTCAGTGGCTCAACCTTAATGCATAAAAATAACATTTCTATAACTACATAAAATTGGTAACACCTGGGACTGAATGCAGAAATTATGAAAAACCCTGTATTTCTCTCTCCTTGTTAAATTTAACTGTTCCTGCTCCTAGAAGATGCCATGTTGCTCCTCACAGAAGATGAGCTACAAAATTCACTATTGATCTTTTGCAATTGTGCAGTTCTCAACTGCCTGGATGGTTCTTAATTAAATATAGAAATTGTCTTTAATTCTCTTAAATTGTTCTGTGCTGCTGCTGCTGTCAGGTGTTCAGCAGCTCCTAAATTTTTCTTATGGTGAATAAATGGGCTGATACTGAGGAGCTAAGTGTTATAAATCCCACTGTCATAAATCTTCCATCCTCCCAGAACACCCCTGCAGTGCTCAGCGCTGGTGAGTGGAGCTCAGGGGTTCTGAAGTAGAAGAATTGGAAGATTTTAAGTAGCTCTGGACTGGGAACGAGTGTTTTAAGATTACACAGGGTTGGAGCTCTGGAGTCCTTTGGTGTTACTACTTTTCTTTAGTTTTGGGCACCATTGCCCAAACTTAATACATTGAAATATTAATTTCGAAGCTGAAAAAAGAGCAGACTAAACTCTGATGGCTTTAGATCACACTATACAAAAAACCCTCAATATCAAGTAGGGTGACTTTAGGATGAAGGAAAACATCTAGATACCAAACTCCTGCAAGGTAGGAGAAGCATTTTTCACTCTGTTTTTGGCTGCTGGCAAAAATATGTTAGAGATGCTTCATCTCTCTAAGGATTTTTCTGCAGGGCAACTGTAGCTCTTGTCCAGCAACACACAGCCTCATCTACCTGCTGCTTAGAACAGGGATTAGTTTTCCAGTAACCTGAAATGTTGTTGGGAGGAATTTCCCTCTCTCCCATCCCTCCCCAGAGGCAAAATAAAGGGAAAAAAAAATCAATATTTAATTTTTTCTCTTGCTGTTCTAAGGTATGGATTTAAAAAAGAAAACATTTTTTAAAAGTCAGTGAAATTTTCCCACGAATGTTTTTGTTACATATTCACACACACTTAAAAGATGAGGTAAACTTCAAGGTTTGCTGGTGGGAAATGTTCCGGGTGTTGTTGAGAACAACTGTGTGTTTCTCATGTCTCTTTCGTATCTGGTGTTTTCTCACAGCCACCTGAGCACTGTGAGCCTGGGTTTGGAGGTAGTCTATCAGTGCACTACAAAAACATTCCTCCCTCTGCATTCAGCTTTCTGTAGTGCTGCAAAGTGTGAGCATTCCCATGGAGAAATGGTCCTGGAACAGGGCAGAGTATTTTCCTCAGTGAATGAGAGTCATTCCATTGAGTCCCTGTATTAAATTAGATGGTGTTCATTTGCAATTTTGCCCCTCCTGGTAGGGATCAGCTGTGTGCACTTGCACACATTGCCATTTATATCTAAACAGGGATGTGTTGGGCTTGAATGACTTTGCTGAATTAGACAGTTCTCCTGCTTTCATGGAAGCAATTCCCAAGCCCCAGGACAAGGATGTGGCCCCTGTGCTAAACACTGAGGGTTTATTCCAGCAGCCTGATGCTCCTCTGCCTGACTGGGATTTTGAGGTTGCTGCCAGCTCAGAGAGACTCACTCAGGTGTTCTGATCCTGTTGGGAGCCACGGCCTGGATGTGTTTAGGCCCTGCCTAAGTAGTATTAATAGCTAACATTAGTCATGGTCCAGGGACAGCTGTGCCTCAGACCTTCTCCCAACTTGTCCGTGTGCAAGGCTGGGTTTCTGAGGAACTTCTGTTTTCCCAGGATGATCTGCAAGGAAAATGCATGTGATGTTGTGAAAATCAGAGCCTTGACTCCTTGGAGAGATTTAGTGACTGTGATAAGGGTTTATGTTGAAGGACAAGTGAGCCCTGCTGGTGCCTGAACTGTTTATGAAAAGCTGCTGAGAAAAACCTTGGGAAGGGCCTGGAACAAATATTTGCAAGTCAGGGATACAAATGAACCACTGGTGGGAAAGCAGAAGAGATAAAGCAATCTTCTTTCAAAGGAATGTTTCCTCCCTGCTGGGCTGCCTCTCCCAGGCCAAAGGATGTAGGGAAGAGCATTCCTGGCATCCTGCTCCCTGATGGGAGGGTCACTGTGTGAAATTGGGATGAGGGATGCAGGGTTGCTGTAGGATGGAAAGGGAATTCCATCAGTGGTGTTCTGACAGGCTGAGTATCACCAGGACATGGCACCAGCAGCTCTGGGTAACTGGTGCTTTTTGGGCTTTTCCAGCTGTTTTCTTTCCTGTGCCAGGATGAGATGAGGTTGGATGTGGGCACGGGGGGAGTGTTGCTGGCATGGGATGGTTGAACCTTAAAAACTGCTGCCTCAGGTCAGGGAGGCTTTGAACTCTCCCCACTCCATTTTGCTGGAAGAGGAAGATGCAGCTCTTGCGTTTTGCCTGGACCAGACCCAAAAGCTGTGTCCCCTGTCCCAGGCTCCTCTTTCCTAAGTGTCTCATTGACACTTTCCACTGGTGAATAAACGCTGGGAATGCACTGAAGTTTGAGTTGCTTTGCTGGCAGAGAACTGTCTGGTGACCACCCTTCCCACCTGGATCCTTCCATTCCCCGGGAAGGCCCCGTGCCACGAGCCCTCCAGTGCTGCTGCTCTCTGAGAAAAGCTCCTGACGGGAGTTGTCTCCTCCCAGCTTGGTTTTCCAGTGTCAGTCCTCTCCAAACAGGAACATCTTGGCTCCTGGGGGAGGGAGGCCAGCTGCTTCCTTAGTAAAGCCCATGAGGAATGTTTAGTCTTGCAGAGTGGGAACAGCCTGGGCTGGTTTCCCTGGGCTGTAGCTGTTCCCCTGTGGAGCAGCAATGCCTGGAGGGGCTGGGGGAGCCCTGTCCACCTCCCTCTTCTTCAAGCCTTGAGTGTCTCTTCCCAAGCTGGGAATTTAGGGAACCCTCTTGGCAACACTTGCCCGATTCTCTAGTTCAGAAAATTCAAAATGTTGCACTTACAACTGGTTCAGTGTTTAAAAAAAATAGTCCCATATTTTAAAAACAAATCAAATCCATGTATGTAACTGTATTAAAATCCATCTTACAGTTTATTTCATGTCATGGTTATTCCACTGTAGGTATTAAGGAGTTTTTTCTCCAAGCTCAGCCTTCTGTGGTGATATCCTCAAATGCTCACTAAATATAAGTCTCCATTAAGAGATTTCAGAGTTAGATTTTTCAAATTTAAGACCAAGTATTATTTTGGGGAGGTTAAAAAATAGTGATTTTTGTAAAACTGCCTTCAGAGGGTTTTACAGAAATGTTAAGGAACCACTTGAAGAGATAAGAAATGGTCACTGAAATCCTTGGAGGAAGTTTTTTCCCTCTTTCCACCACAGGCAGAGACAAAGATGTGAGAGCAGGAAGAGAGGGAAAAAAGAGAATTGATCCTGTGATATGGTCTGATTTCAGCTGGTCCATTGCTAAACATTTCTACTTGGAAAGATTCAGGTGGGAGTTTCTCTGTTCTCATACTGGTGCTGGATACACTTTTTTCTGACAAAGTACCATTTATATCAATAATTTTTTCCCTTCTTCTATAAGACATTTCTTGTTCTGTCTGTTCTTTGCTCTGTGTGCCAGGTGGGCCCCATGTTATTCAGCCAAAACATGGTTACAAGCTTAATGTGAACCATAAATATGGCTGTAGGATTCTTTGAGTTATTTTGGGGGTGGGGAGGGGAAATGCTAAATTTAGGGAGATGCCCCATCCCTGGAAGTGTCCAAGGCCAGGTTGGACAGGGCTTGGAGCAACCTGGGCTAG
The DNA here is from genome assembly GCF_025592945.1 of Manacus candei. NCBI lineage: Eukaryota > Metazoa > Chordata > Aves > Passeriformes > Pipridae > Manacus > Manacus candei. Next base: position 3,646,559 of record NW_026138084.1, read on the forward strand.
TGGAAGGTGCCCCTGCCCATGGCAGGGGGTGGGACTGGATGATCTTGAAGGTCCCTTCCAACCCAAACCATTCAGTGATTCTGTGATTTGTAAATATATCAAATGCTTGTAAAGTTATTTCATCTTAAATAACCAAACTCTGGGCATTTGGTAGATTATTTTACCCATTTTTGTCCCACAGTGATCTTTGAAATGGGATTATGACTTGGTTTGAGATTTTTTCATGCATTTTCTTGATGGCTCTAAAATCCTGGCAAAGCTCACACTGCAAAGTTGTTTTTTTCATGGTGTGGAAATTTTCAACAGTTGAAGGTTTGGCGAAGTCCTGGCATTGATTTATTTAGAGAGCCAGGCAGTGGGAGGTGTTAAACCCCTGGAATCCTTCTGTGGGCCTGGGCAGGGCTGTCACTGCCCCTTCAGGAATGGCTTTGGGTGATGTTCTCACTGAATGCTGTGTGAAAACAAAATGTGGAATAACACAGTGAACTCCTCTGCTCACTGCATGGGACAATAGGAAGAGTGAGTTGCATTTCCACGTGCTAGCAGTCATTCCTCCTGGGAAGTGTCAGCACCAGCAGCCTGCTCATTATCAGGGTGAGAAAGGGTCAGGGAGAAGGGACACAACAGTCACTTCAACCTGTATTTGCTGCTTTGAAAAGAGAAGTTCATGGTATATGAATAAAAGATGAGTTGGTCTGATTTAGTGCCTGGAATTCCCTTCCTTGAAGAGCTTCCAGCACTTTTAGGCTGGATGAGTGTGGGTGGAGATGCTGCTGTAGGGAGTTTTTAAAAATGATGGGTGCCTACAAACTGCAGAACTTGCACTCAGTCTTCACAAATACCTAAGCTTTTTAAACTGTTTCCTTGCTCCTGGTGGTTTAAGTCCCAAGAGGCTGGAGGAGCAGGTGGGTTCCAAGGGCAGTGAGCTGAGCTGTGCTGGAGGCACAGCCCCTCCTCACACTGTGCACCAGCAGGGCTGCTGGTTATTGATTTCTTATTTTTTCCCCTTCTCCCTGTTTGGCTTAAGGAAAAAAAAGACAACTGAGGAAAATTAAATTATAGAATCATTGAATATCGTGAGTTGGAAGGACACACAGGGATCATCCAGTCCAACTCCTGGCCCTGCACAGGCCCATCCCCAAGAGTCACCCCCTGTGCCCCAGAGGATCAGCCAAACCCTCCTGGAGCTCTGGCAGCCTTGGGGCTGTGCCCACTGCCCTGGGGAGCCTGGGCAGTGCCCAACCAGCCTCTGGGGGAAGAACCTTTTGCTGAGATCCAACCTGAGCCTGCCCTGACACAGCTCCAGCCATTCCCTGGCTGCTGTCCCTGGTCACAGAGCAGGGGTTGATACCAACTCCTTGTGCAAATTGTGGTTGTGGAAACTTTTCTGCTGCGCTTTATGTGAAGAATCAATTAAATCAATTATGTGAAGCTTCCTAAAATGTGTTTCAGAGGAATGGTATTCCATGATATTTGTAGTAGGAGGTCCCTGCAATGTCATTTCTTCCTGGTTGTCTGCTGTGTGTTCCCTGGAGTGGCTTTAAAATGACTGAAGATAAAACAGGGTGCTGAATTCATAGTTGGGAAAAGCAGTTCGCCCCCAGACCAGCCTGTTCTTGTACAGAGGAGTGGGGGAATGTGGCCCAAACCCCACAGGTGCCCAGGGGGAGCCCTGAAGCTGTGCAGGGAAAACGTTCCTGCGTCGCTCGTGAGGTGCCTGTGCAGGGAGGGATTTGTGCCCTTCCTCCACAGCTTCTGCCCAGGGAACTGCAGGGTTTGGAAGGAGAATGTGTCAGTCTGGGCTGTCCCAGTGGTGTGTGTTAACTCTGCACAGGGCAGGGGGGAGGCACCAACAAGTTCCATTTGATGGTTGTCCCAGGAAGCTGCCAGTGGTCCCTGGGCTGGGCTGAGCTCCGAACACAGGGCACGTTGTACCAGTGGCAGAGGTTTCTGTTCATTAATTTCCAGCTTTAGTAATGAGAGACGAGATCAAGAAGAGTCATTAGACTCTAAGCACGTATTCACGGGAGGCTTAATGGATTAAGTGTACACAGAAGGAAGAGCTCAGTGAGCTGAATCCAAAGGATAGATGAGAGAGAGAATCCCCAAAAGGGAGCTGAGAACTGGCACTGTGGGACATGGGCTTCGTGCAGCTCTTCACCACTGATGGTTCTTCACTGGGCATCACAAATATCTATGTTTATATATGTGTATATATTTGTATGTGTGTATATATACGTGTGTGTGTGTTTCTTTGCTAATATGATAAAATTTGACCCAGAAAGCTAAGAAACAGCCTAATTCATAGAAAAGTTCTACCTCTGCTTTGTTGGTGGTGTCACTGTCACCCTGTCTGTGTCCCTGCCTGCTACTGGTCAGGTGTGACACAGCATTGGTTTCACTGAGTTCAGGTCAACAAAATGAATTAAAAAGTCCGGGGGCTGAAGTGGAGGGTTCTATGTAGGAATATTTGTTTCATTTCAGCCCTGTGATGCACATACTGATCACTACTAGCAGCAGATTTAACTCTTTATAATTTTTTCACATACAACTAATCTTCCCTTTGCAGTTTTGGGGAGGGCTTCTTACGAAGCAGATACCAAAAATCTGTAATGACCCTGGGGGTTCTCCTTTGCCATTTTGCTTTTGATAGGTATCACAGAAGCCAGGTATTAATATTTTGTCTGTGCCCCTAAAAACACCTTCCTACTTGTGCAGTACTGAATGTGGCTGCAGAATCCTCCTTTGAGGTGAGCTGGGTGAGCAAAGAGGACAGAAAAGACGACAGAAAGGGTGAGGGGGTGGAGAGAGGTGTAGCAGTGTTTGTGTTGTGTGTGTTTGTAGTGACAGTCACTCACAGCCTGCAGGGTCAGAGCTACAATGGATACAAACCAGCAGAAATTGGATCTTGGTTTAAAGCAGTGGGACAGATCCACAAGGGAATTCTGTTCACAGTGTGGTGTTTTTGAAGCTCCTTCGCCCTGGAACCTTGTGCTTCTGCAAGGCCAATGACCTTGATGTGATCCAGGAGAAATGATCCATTGTTGGAGCTCCTGGGATTTCAGTGTCTGCCACTGCTCAGCAGGGAAGGAGAAGTGTGGCAGTGCCAGGGATGGGGCTGGCCTGAGGGATGTCACTGTGCAACAGGGGGCACTTGGCCAGAGTTCAAAAAGAAAACCCAAGCAATGGGTAAAACAGAATTAATGATTCCCAGATTGTGGAGCCCAACCATTAACCCAGCACGGCCAAGGCCACCACTAACCCGTGTCCCCAAGTGCCACATCTACAGGTTTTTGAACTTCCAAGGGCAGAGATTTCACCACTTCCCTGGGCAGCCTGTTCCAACAGGGTGGTGGGAGTGTTGGGCTTGGTGATCCCTTTAAAACTGTTGGTGTAATCCCTGTGCTGCTGCACCCAGGGCCACTCGTCACCCTGCCATCAGGGCTGGCTCCCACCCTGTGCTCCCTCCTGTTTGGGGATATTTTTTAATAGGGTCACTGTTTCTTTGCTGCAGGATATGTCTGCACATATTTCTGCCCCTTTGCCAAGCAGTTTTAGCTTTAAAGTTCTGAAAATGGGTCAGCTCACAGCTGTAACAAGAATCTAAAGCCTCTGGTATTATTTGCAATATGGTCACAGTATTTACTTTGCAGCAACACTGGCAAAAAGAGGAATATTTTCTGCAAAATTAGGTGCATGAAGATTTCATGCAAACACATAATTCCTCACTCTGGGTTGAGGTCCAAATGCTGGAGCTAATTCCAGAACTAGGAGGAATTTAGTACATGGGATAAGACATTCCCTGTCTGCATGGTCTACTGCTTAAACCAAGCCTTGGAGAGGGTTCAGCTGAGACCCAGATCCACTGGACTGAAGTTGTCTTGAGAGTTTCCATCCAGAGAACAGTGAATATTGGTAAAAATGCTTTCTTTAAGGTAATGAAATAGAATAATCCTGCCGTGATCACTGTGCTGTCAAGTCCTTTGCTCACAGCACTGAGGGACCTCTCACTGCGTCCATCGCTGGGTGGGTTTCCCTCCTCTTAGCAGGGAACAGGAATCTCTGGGAAATGCCTCTGGGATCCTTGTTTGGCACTCAGGGAAGCAGAGACTGGTGTCAGTTCAGGAGTTCCAATCCAGGAAAAATGTGCTTGGCATTTTCTTTTTCTGGAAACCCTCTTGCTCCAGGACTCCTCCTGCCTGGTTTCCTTTGCTAAAACCATATTGGATCTCAAAATCACAGCAATCTGTATTTTCCCCCCCAAGATCTGTGCCAGTTTGACAGAACATCTCCTCCACATCCCAATCAGGAGTGCAGGTTACACCACCTATTGCAGCCTATACTATATATTGCAGTTTTGTCTTAAAAGCAGCATAAATTGAAATACTTCCCTCAATGCAGACTTTTAAAACTGTGGCTCAGTGTCATCTTCACTGCTTTTTACTTGCAAAAGTAAGTTTGGAAAGAAGGAGATTTTGGGCATTGCCGGATAAATTTTGTCTGAAACAGACTTCTCCAAATAAAGCTGTTGGCCCCTTCCAGAAGGATCAGATCTCTTTTGATAGAGACAAAAACATCGCCCCTGATTTATTTTCTTCCATCCCCCATGTGTTTGTTAACCCTGGTCACCTCCATCTCTCTCACGGCTGTTATTTCTCAGAAAAGACTTATGAGGGATTGGATTTTCTTCAGTTTACGAGAAGCTGCAAACAGGTTCAAAGAAAATGTCTTGCCTGGTGTTGGACAGGAAGGTTTTTATCCCATAAATAGCTCAATCAGAGAGAGGGGGTTGCAGTGGTGGCAGCTTGGAGATGAAGCTTTGATTTCCACTTTCCTGAGACCTGCCTGGGTAACCTCCCTTAAGTGGAAAGTTTATGACAGCTCAGCATGCAGAGATTGAAATGCATATTAATTAGAGCATTTATCTATTTGCAGATGTTTCCATTTCGATTATACTTTTGAAACAAAGAGTGTTCTTTAAAGCCCTAAAGGCAACGTCCTCCTTATGCTGCTGGGAGAATGCAGTTTGTGTGAGTTTTTCCCAGGTACCTGCCTGGATAAAGAAGATAATCACATTTTTCTAGGTAGAATTCAGCAAATTTACATGTTTAAGCCTTGCAGATGATACATGAGAGGCAAAAGAAACGATGGTGGCTTTCAGCTGGCTGAGGAACAGAAGCATGTGAACATCAACCTAATGTTGAAAGGAGAAGAAAGCAACATGAATCTGAGCTTTGAAGTGGAAGTGATAGAGCAAAAATTTATGTATTGAATTTCTTTTAAAAAAAAGTAAACTGCAACTTTTTGTAGGTTCTAACAGGCAGAAAAGCCTTTCAGGAATATTCGTAGCAGTTGTGTCTGAGTATCAATGCTGGAAGTTAAATACCTTTCTTAAGCTGTTTCTGTTTATATATTCAGTAAGCAGCTTTGGTTTTAGAGGATATTCTTATAAATAGTCTTATATGTGCTTAAATCATGCTATGATAAAGAGGTATTACTTTTTTATATATCATTCCTTTTTATAAAATGGGTAATAATCCACAGGGGCAGGGTGAGTGAAATACAAACTCTGTAGGGATATTTCACTGCATTTAGGTAAATATTTCAGCAGGTTTTCTGTGGCAGTATTTAAAAAAAAAGGTAAAATAATTCAAATTATGTGGTGGATATTTTGACCTCTGCTTTTGAACCTTGTGGTTGGTTTGTATTAAATACAAATACAATACTCTTCAGACCAGGTTTTCTTTAGAAGGTAAATGAAATAGTTTTCTATCAGAAAATCATAAGGTTTTTATGCACCTGTAAACACTTCTAGACAGTTTCAGCCAAAAAACTTCAGCCAGATGAACTGAGAGCCTGTTGTAACCCCAGGGCTGAGCCTCAGAGGGCTCCTCAGAGGGTTCTGCAGTGTGGGAGAGCTTTCACCTTTTAAAATCTCCCCAGGACTCTGGGACCTGCACAGAGTAACACAGTGATGCTTTTGGGGAGCTGAAATGCTTTGCTGCTTTTCAGTTACCAAAATCTTGCTCATCTGACTGTTCCACTCCAAATGTGAACACAAACACTCAGATTTCCAGCGGAATCCAGTGTTTCCCAGTAATCCAGGATTAATTCTGTAATAACATTTCTCAAATATATTGCTCAAATATAAAATAATCTGTCCTGTGTAAAGTGGAAAGTGTGCCACTTTGGGAGTATCCACCCTAAGTCCTGCTTGCGATGATATTCCTTGGCATTATATCTGTATGGAATTTTTGGTGAGTGATTTTTGTTCTGATGGTTTTGATGGTTGTAAAAGCAAAACCAAACCAAATCCCACTGCCCAGTAAAAGATTTACTGGCAATTTAGATTAATAGTAGAGCTATGGATAAAAAGGAGAATGGCAACAAACTGGTTAAAAATGAGTCATTATATTTCAATACACAGGGTGGAAGTAGATGAATGTGTTGTGCTTCAGTATATCAGTGTCTATGTGCTGATTATAATACTAATAATTTAAAGCATCAGCTGCCTCAGAACCTGCTTTGCCCCATCCAACTTTTCTCTTTTACTGGGGAAAATAATTTGGCTGGAAAGAATTTTCATTGCCTTTACTCCTTTTTCTGCAGCTCTTTTTCAGCTCTTCTGTTCTGCAGGAGAATCAACTTCTAGTTTTAATGAGGAATGAAAACTTGCTTAGAAGCAGTTTATACTTTGCCCCAAATAGCTGAAGCTGCAAAAAAGTCTATAATTTTTTTTTATTTTTTTTTTTTAGTTTCTGTTATCCAGTGTGATCATTTCTTTGCCTGAATCAATACAAAAGGCAGTGGACATGATGTGCTGACAGTCTGGTTTTCATGGCTGGTTCCTCAGTGTGTTTGGAAGGCTGAGCTGGGAGGGGGTTCCTCCCTTGGCTGGGAAGTTGTGAGTTCTCACTGGTTTTGTTTCTCCTTGAGAAGTAACTCCCCAGTCTGTGTTTCTGTGGCTGTGCCTGTTCCAGGAGCAGAGTTGATGGTTGGGCACTGATAGCCCCCTGTGTGGGGGCTGGAATGTGGGTGGTGGAACAAGGAACAAGGAACATCCCAGCTCTACATTTGGGGGTTGTTTGGACATTGAACTTAGTCAGTGGCAGCCACTGAATGGATCAGGGTGGGGAGAACAGGCTGGTGCTGACCAGCAGTGCTGGGAGCCCTCTGCTAAATCCCTGGGCATTTGCTGTTGGACATGACAGCTCTCACTGCAGCCATGGGCTGCTCCTGCTTGCTGTGTTCCCGGGAATCCAAGGACTGGATAAGTTAATCTGATCCATAGCTACCAGTACCTGCAGGGAGGGGGCAGAGGATGGACCAGGGGGGCCCAGCAATGGCACAAGAGCAATGGGCAGGAACTGATGCCCAGGAATTTCCCCCTGGACATGAGGAAGAACAGGTGCAGAGAAGAGCAGCCAGGCTGGGAAAGGGACTGGAGCACAAGTGCTGTGAGGAGAGGCTGAGGGAGCTGGGGGTGTTGAGGCTGGAGAAGAGGAGGCTCAGGGGAGACCTCATCATCTCTACAACTCCCTGACAGGAGGGGGGAGCCAGCTGGGGGTCAGGCTCTGCTCCCAGGAACCAGGACAAGAGGGCTGGGTCTAAAGCTGTGCCAGGGGAGGTTTAGGTTGAATACTGGGAAGAAATTCTTTCCAGAGAGAGTGCTCAGCCATTGGAATGGGCTGCCCAGGGAGGGGGTGGATTCTCCATCCCTGGAGGTGTTTAAGGTGGGACTGGATGTGGCATCAGTGCCATGGGCTGGGAAGCACAGCAGGGTTGGATCCAGGGTTGGACTTGATGATCTCAGAGGTCTTTTCCAACCCAGCTGATTCTGTGATTCTCTGATTCTGTGATTCTTTGCTGGACAGTGACCCAGCACTGAACAGAGACCAGAGAGGGTGTGGAGTCTCTTCACAGAACCCTCTGGTCACAATCCTGTGCCGTGTGCTCTGGGCTGGCCCTGCTGGAGCAGGAGGTGGGACCCGATGAGCCACTGTGGTCCCTTCCAGCCTGACCCACTCTGGGATCCTGTGGAGCTTGTCTTTGTGCAATTACTGTGTCCTTCTGCACTGGTGAGCAGTAGGAACCTTCCAGCTCTCCAGGAAGACACTGGTGACTGCTCAGAGCTGTAACCAGATGTAGTGTGTACACATTGCCCAATTCATGTGGCCTTTTCAGGACAGCACGGAGTAGGAAGCTGGACTAGAGCATTTCCAGGCCAAATCTCTAATTGCAAACCCTGTACCAGTTATCAGCAGCATTTTTCACTCCTCTTCATTGTCACATGATGTGCTGATGTTTGGGGAGAAGAGGCAAAATGGAGAAAGATTTTGGCCTGAGGTGTGAGCAGGCAAGTTGAACAGTGAGCTCTGGAATGTGCATCTCAAAAACAGAGGGTTTTGTAGCATCAGGTATTTTGGGCTTTCTTACCACTGTAGATAGATGAGGCTGAACACTTAAAAAGTAGGCTGTTCTCTAAATATGATGCCTCTGAATGTTTGTCACTGGTTTGCAAGATCACACTGAGCTACAGAATATACACAGAGAGAATCCTCAGTGGGATTAACCAAAATTCTGTTTACAGTGTAGTGGCTGGTAGATTGGAAATGTGGGTAAGTGGGACAAGTATCATGCACTAAGTCTGTCTTAAGTGTTTAATACAATTATACTTTTACTGTGCTTTGTATTATTGATCAGGCTTCTCTGCTTCTAAAAGGCCAAAAACCATCCTTCCTCCTCACTGGAGAATTCCAGCTAAACCAGAGGAATAGTGGGAGGCTGGAACCCTCCTGAGGAGCAGGAACACCTAGCTGGGCAGCCTTGAGACCTGTTGAGCACAACAAATGCTTGCTGTTTTAAGCAGGCTGTGCTCCCTGCTCCCCCACTCAAACCCAGTTATTTATCATTTTGTATTTCAAATTAGTGCAGTTCTTCCCTGCTTGACTCCAGTTTGAATGTGCCTGAGGATATGGAACATGACACAGTGCTGAAACCATGACAGCTTGGTGTGACACCAGCTGTGACCATTTCCTCAGGAATAAACCCAAGTTTGGGGTAGGCACTGCCTTCCCTGAAAGCAGCAGGTAAGAGCTGCCACCACAGAAGCAGCACATAGTTTTGGATACGTAGATCTGTTACTTGAATTAAGCAAAATTCATATTTTTGGCAGCTCTTTGAAATACAATTAGATTATAAAATGCCTGAGGAATAGTTGGACAGCAGCCTGCAAACTAAGGAAACAATCTTGCTGTAGTTACTTATCTCTGAAAGGCTCTAAAGACGAGAAAAGAAAGGGTGTTTATGTATTAGAATTAAAATTTTGTCTTGGTATAAAACCCACATAAGGAGCAAGTAAAGGATTTTCAGCTAATGGGGTTTTGGTGCAGAATTGCCATTAGCAGTAGCTGCTTCCTTGGAAGAACTTCAGCAGGTTGGGATGACACACAGATCAGGTTCTTTCTGCTAAGGGCCATTTTCATACCAAATGGCATTGCTGTGCTGTTTTGCTTGCAGTTCCAGGAAGAAATTGCTGGTGGAATTGCCATCCCACAGCCTTTCCCTAACCCTAAAGCACACAGGTAGATATTTTCATCTGCCAGACTTACTGAGGTTACTGATATTTGGGGTGTAGGCACAGAAATGGTTTTAAAATGCCCAATCCTGTAATGCTGGAACATATCCCAGTTCTGGATTACAAAGCAACATGGATTTATTGGTGGTCAAAAAGAGGTGGAACTAAAATTAGAATTAATTAGCATGGCTGCAGTTCAATAGTGAGCTGTGGCGTCAGAGCTCTGGAGAATTTACTGGGAGAGAAGGGCTGTGGGTGATCTCTGGGCACATTGCACCTCTCCAGGCTCCAAAACATGGGCAGGGGCCAGTCCTGTGCTGATTGCCAAGTGGAGAAAGTGCCCTGCCACGTTCACTTACAGAACCAATTCCATAAAAGTGAGGCAGGAAAAAAAGTAAGACAATAACATGTAAGAAAATGAAAAAAAAGAAAAAGAAAATTAAACCCCTCTGTTCTGGTTATGTGATAGAGATTCCCCCAAAAAAATAAGCCATCCAAGAAGCTGGAATAAATTCCACCCATTCTAAACAGGCTTTCAAATCCAGTTCATTTCAGCCCATTTTCTTTCCTAGAAGCATTTCTGCAATGAAAACTGTTTTCCTGCCATTAGACTAATTTTCCCTCTCTGGTTAGCCTGTGCTTTATCCCATTCAGAGAATAATGGGCTCTATTTTGTGAATTCCAGCTCTGAGGTTTAGACTTATCCAAGACAAATCTGGTTTGGGAACCTACTCACTGTCAGCAGTAGTGAGATGGACTCGAGGAGCAGGAGGTGTAAATGTGTCACATCCCTTGTTTCTAATGCAAACCCCATCCTTGGACAGGAGCACCAGGCTGGTCTGTGTGCCCAAAGCCAGCTGTGCCCTCAGAGCCTCCTCACGGAGAGCCCTGCCCTGGCTGGCACTGCCACAGCACACCCAGGGCGAGTGCTTGTGCTGTCTGTGCATCCCAGGAAAACATATTCCCAGGTTTAATTTTGTCACACATTTGCTAAAATATGTGTATTAGCATTGGAGAAGGTGTATTTATCACAGGCTGTCCAGCTTGAGTTCCCCTGAAGGGAGGAGGGATTGCAGCCTGCACGGACAGCAGAGTTGTGATACCCCACCATTGCCATTGGCACTTCCAGGAATCCCAGTGCAGGGAACAGAGTCTGGCACTATAATATGAACCTCTGTAGAGCACATTTGAGTTTAGATCTCTGTTCTTTGTTGTTACCTGTAGGGGTTGACAGCCCTGGAGTTGTTATCCCTTCAGTCTTTGAGGCCATATGCACATGGACCCCTTGGAAGTGAGGAAGTGGGTGTTGCACTGATTGCATCCAAAGAAAATTAAACCAAGTATAAAAGCTGCTCAGATAGAGCAGTGCCAGTGGGCCTCAGTTTCCAGTCTTGACCAACAGAAATCTGGCAAATCCAGATCTGACCACGTGGTGGGTCTGAACCACATCTCGGACCTGAGGCTTGGCCTTCCTGCTGGGATGTTTTGAGGGGTCACTCTCACTTCAGTCATGTTTCAAACCATTGGGTTGAATTCTGCTCTTTTGTGCTGAACCACCACTGTTTCTGCTTCCTAAGATCTCAGTCTGAGAATTGAGTCCTTCACCTTGAAAGATCATCCCTCTCTTTTTTGTCTCTTGTATGGACTGTTCCCCAGTCTGCTGCCTCTGGGGTGGTACCTGCATTGCTGCCTGACATCCAGGGATGCTTCCCAGAAGGCACATCAGATCTTGGCTCTACAGAACCACGTGATCAGAGCTATTTTGGTTAATTTTTCTTCAGGTTTTCAGTATCTAACAAATAATTGTGACAGTATAATCTGATTTTCACACAGTGGCAGTGTTGGTGTTTAAAAGGCCAGGTGTTGCAAAGAGGGTGTGTGCTATTAAGAAGCAAAACAAAACCAGGTGTCCTGGGGATTTGGAGAGTGTGATCCTTTGTAGCTGTGAAGGGTGAAAGACACCTTTCCATTTACCAGCAAAGCAAAGAGCAGCATGTGTGTGGCATGGTTTGCTCCTCACCTGCGTGGCACCAGGGACGTGTGCCCACACTGAGGCCACAAGGGTACATCACAGAGCTCCATCTTTTTAGGGTTTAGGATAGATAACTTCAGTATAGCATTGGGAACAGGCATCCCCAGGCCCTGTGGTCCCTCTGGGGAGGATTCTGCTCTGCAGGGCAGACACAGCCCTGGCTGTGAGGGCTCCCCGTGGTGTCCCTGCTGTGTCCCGGGATCTGTGGCTCTGTGGGAGCTGTCCCTGTGTGGAGGGCGAGGGCTGTGCCTTGTCCCCCGGGAGGATGGATGAGCTCTCACTGCCATCTCTTGGCAGCAGCTCCAGGATGAGCCACCCTGTGTGTTCAGCACTCAGGGATGGAGATATTGATGTCAGCACATCACTGAGCCTTGGTCAGAGCAGCTCTGCTGGTTGTGACCCAGATACACTCCTGCCTCTTCCAGCAGCTGGAAGTCTGGTCAGACTGGATTTCTCAGGAGCATCACTTGCTGTGGAAGCTGACAGGCTGCCCTAAGAGGGGGGATTGTGTCAGCCTTTCATGAGGTCACTGAAGTTCGTGTACTCTGCTACTGATGCGTTCCTGGAAAGGCCTGAGTTTAAGGTAACCTGCTACAACGACACAGAAGACATTTCCTCTTGACACAAAATTACTTCCCTCTCATTCATGGAAGCTTGTTTTGCAGTGAATCTTTTCTATTGATCTTTTTTCTCTTCTTCAGGCTGCTGTACTCAGTGATTTCATTCTAAAGCTTAGATTACTTCTGAGAGTATCTCAGTAACACGGTGTGATTCATCACATTAGAATATAGAAAGGCTGGAAGCCTCTCCTACTGTGCATAATGTGACAAGTACAAGATTTAGAAACAAAAAAGGCCTGGTAAACTGTGACTTTTGCTTTGGTGTTACCAATGCAACGATTGAAACAGGAGGGCTGTTGAGGGGTTTTACCTCCCTGTTGATGGCACGTGAATGTACAGCTGCCAAAGCCAAGGGGCTGGTTGTACCTGGAGAGAAGCAACACAAAATGCTGATCCCAGTCTGGACAGTCTAACTGGGCAGACTGGTTTTAGTCTGTGCCCTGCTGGGGTCAGCCTGGAGGTTTTGTTTGTCTCAACAGTGGCACGAGTGTCCCAAGTGACCTGACTTCCCTCTCAGCCCTGCTTTGCTTGCCCTGGATTTGGCAAAATGGATGAACCAGAGCTTCCAAATCAGCTGAGTAATCCCTGTCTGGCACCAGGGAATGTATGGGTGGCATCCTGTGCCTGTAATTCAGTGTGACACAGCAGGGATGGCAGCTGGGACCCGGCCCCTGTGTCAGCTGGCCCAGGCAAATCCCTGCTTTCCCTGAGCACTGCCTTCAGCCCTTCCCCAGAGCTGGGCTGCTTCCTGAAGGACACACAGGTCCTGACCACACCACCCTCCTAAAGATCCAAGGGCACAAGCTGGAAAGTAAACAGCCAGTTGTGGTGCTGGGTTTCAGATGGGGATGGTGAGAGAGGACAAACTTGGTAAGAACTGGTGTGATTTTTCCTCTCAGAAGCTTGAACAAATATGCTTGAACATAAGAGCAAATTTCATTTTCCTGTGATACTCTAAAATACATTTGGTATCAGTAAAAGTAGTATTTTTGGAAAACATTCTTCATAAAAAGGACAGATCAAAATCCGTTTTGACTTGTACCATCTCTTTAAAATATTTCTAGATTTCTGAAGGTGTCTGTTAGCCTCTGAAGCCTTCTGGGGGGTTCAGACTCCTCCTTTTTCCTTTTGTTATGCCTTAGACTAAGATGATGTGCCTCCAATTTCCTGCCTGCTGTTGTAACAAGCACCTCTGACTTTTTCCCTCTCCTTAGAAATAGGTGGTTCTGTTTTCCTCTCTCCTGTTCATGGACAGACACACACATAGGATTTTATCTGGCTCAGTTGTTCTCACCATGGCTTTCCCTGTGCAGGACCTGCCTTTCTCTTTTATCTCCAGGCTGCATTCTTGTCCCTCCTGAAGGTGGTGTAAACATCCAGTATTGCTCATCACTTTGCTCTTTTCCTGCCCTTTTCCACCCCGACTGACATGTTACTGTTTCATTCACCCTGCATAAGGTTTAGGCAAAGATGACTTCAGTTAAACTTGCCCCTGGAGACCAGTGGGACCTTACAATGGGTGTGTTTGAGTGCAAATCTATGAATAAATAATGTCAAGTCACTGTTATTCATATTTTTTTTCTGCTTTCCTCAAGAATGCAGCTTTTTGAGCTGTGTGGTTGATGCTTTAGATGAGGAGTCAATAAACAGCTTGTGCCAAATCAGGGCTGAAATCAGAAGTATCTAAAACTTGTTAGTGACTGTAAGATTGCCATTTTTTGAAAAGTAATCAACATTTAAAATTGCTCTAAACTGGAAATGGTGGGCACTGGGGGAGAGGGATACTCAGATGCTTTTACTTTTAACTGCTCGAGGACTCTTTAGCAGTGGGACATGTTTTGGAAAACCCCACTTTGGTCTTGTTCACCTGTCTCCCCTTATCAGTATTGACAGGACACAGATAACAACAAATGATTGAACTTCCAATGATTGAACTTTCCATTGATTACCCCCCACTTCAGATTTTCCTGCTCCTGCCCTCCACTTGGTTTTCAGTGTAACCCCACCATAAACATCACAGTGGTTGTTTCACCTGCGCCTGTGAAAAGGGAAGGAATTATTGTACCATTTCCAGGATTTTCCAAGGCTGTTGAAAGATCAGTTTATGGAGAAAAAAAAATTGACTGGAGGAAGATATAGATCCCCTTCATGGAGAGCTGATAGCACTGGTGACAAGCAGACAGTCTGGATATTGTTGTTTCCTATGTATAGGAAAGGGTTACAGTCTCTTTTCACAGAGGAGACAGGGCAGTGAGATTTATGTTCAGAAAAGTTACTTTGTACACTTCAGAGACAGTTTACTAAAGCTAAATTATTCAATTACAACAGAATTGATTGAATAAACTGATTTCTCGGGGGCAAACAGCACCTTTGTTTTACAAGGAGTATAAAATCAACAGCATTAATATTTATAGTGACTCTTTTGGTCTGAATGAAACTGGTTTAAAGTACCACTGGTTGATTTTTTTTTTTAAATTAAAATGAATCAACCCACCACCATCATTTGAGAAGGAGGAAAAGGAAATATAGTTATCTGTGCAAACAAAGGAACCTGTTTTAGGGCTGATGGGAGCGGTTCCAACCTGCCTTCTGCTGTGGGGTGTCTATAATGGGGGCTGGGGAATATTGTCCCTTAAACTACTAAAGGCTTGTTCAGTACTGAATGTTGTAGCTGAGCACAATAATCAGATTTTATTATAAATTACTGAAGTTGGGGCCATTTAGAGTGAATACATGATAATAATAGGGAACTCTTGATCACTATCCAACAAGTCACAACCAATGAGTGGGGTTATCTTGTTTGGATTACAAATTGGATTACAATCTCCAATTACAATTTGGCAATTCAAGTTGGAAGTTGAGTAACCTTTGCTTGGTTTTCAGTTGATTTTGTATTTCTAACAGGACTTTTATATGCTACAGCTGCCCTTATCTGTAATAAATTAGTTGTAAAAGTTCTTTAAGTGTACAGTGCTTAGGGGTCTGACTCAGCAATGTCAGCTCTGACGTGTCAATAGTCACGGTGTGGAAAACCCCAGAGAGTTTGAAGTGTTTCAAGGTGTTGACCAAGGGATTGTTCCTGTCCCACCACAGAGGGAACTCCTCGTGCTGCTTTTCAGCTCCCACTCTTGTGGCTGCTTGAGGTTTTTTTAAAATTTGTTTTGTCTTTTAAAATAGGATATTGGATTTTGTGCAGCACCCAGGAGTTCTTGTCTGGCAGTTTTGTTTTTAGTTTTGGCATGTAAATTTCCCGAGTATTCCCAGCCAAAGTGGAAAACAAGAGCCATTTTGGTTGGCTCTGGTCAAGGACAGAGTTAATATAATGTTATGAAGTTTGGAAAATCTGGTGGGTTTGGAGCAGTTGCAAAACAACTTGTTGCTGTTGTGATAGTAAAATCATAGAATGGTTTGGGTTGGAAGGGAACTTAAAGCCCATCCAGTCCCACCCTCTACCATGGGCAGGGACACCTTCCACTAGCCCAGGTGGCTCCAAGCCCCGTCCAACCTGGCCTGGGACACTTCCAGGGATGGGGCAGCCACAGCTTCTGTGGGCAACCTGGGCCAGGGCCTCCCCACCCTCCCAGGGAAGAATTCCTTCCCAATATCCCACCTCAGTTTCCCTTCTGGCAGTGTGAAGCCATTTCCCCCTGTCCTGTCTCCCCAGGCCCTTGTAAATAGTCTCTCTCCCTCTTTCTTGTTGGCTCCTTCAGGTCCTGGAAGGCCACAATTAGGTCACCCTGATCAAGCTCACAAACCAAACCAGCCCCTTCCAGGGCCTCAGTCATTAGTGCAGAGGCATTAATGAACTCCTGGCTTTGCAGATCTCTTAATATTGACCACTGAAGGGAAGGTCCTTTCCAGGTCCATTTCCAAGGGTTGGTCTCCAGTTCTGACAGCATAAGAATCCAAGAATTTCCTTCCAGCTTAGCTAATGGCTGCTCAAATTCACATCTGGTTTCTTGCAGAGCTCCCCATCCCCACCACTGCTGTGTCTTTCCCATGGACACTTCCCTCTGCTGTGTGTCAGGGTAGGATTAAGAGCTCAAGAAACCTGCTAATTACTTAGTGGGATCAGCATCTGCTAATGAGCTGGGGTACAACAGTCAAACACTGGTCTGTAACAAATCTGCCTTCAGATAATTTGCTCAGAGCAGATTTTTGTCTGGGTGAACTAGATCCACGCTTCACTTGAAGCAGTCACCTAATTAAGAGCATTAACAGGGAGGGGCTTCACTGACAGCAGAGAAAACCCCTCAGGCACCTGCTCCTGTTCTGTGACACAGGACAGGGACTGGCCCCTGCCCTGCACCGGGGTGGGGGGTTTATCTGGAGAGAGAAGCAAATAATGTGAAGTGAAGGTGATCATGACAATATTTTTGTTGGTGCCTTGTCCCACTGACTGCAGGTGGAGAGTGGATGAACAACTTCCAGTTCCAGCCCCTGATCATGCCAGCGTTGGCCAAGGCATGGATCTGGAGAAATGTATGTCACGTGCTGATTTTGAAAGATGGCTTGTAACCTTGGAGCATTGCTGTCAGCTTCTCAAGGGTGTGACAAAAGATTGATGGCAGGTCATGTCTTCCACGCCTCCCAAAGAGTGCTGGATTCCCAGGATACTTGGATTAGGAAAACTGGGCTAAAAGGGAAGTAGGAGGCCCACATGCTGTCCAAGGGTTATGAGAGCTGTTATCCAACTAGCTCATTTCAGAGAGAAGGCACTAAAACCCCTATTTATAAGTAATATTCCTGTAGAAAAGTGTAATTTGTGGCACTCTGTGAGCTAATTACAGTCATTGAAAATCCCAACAATGCGGGAACACTTAGATTAAGAAAAGAAGCATTAAGAGCTTAACACTTTCAAGCTGCCAGAGTAGTGACCCAGAGAAAGCAGGGAAGACAACTGGAGCTTGGTCCACATGGGTAGTGAGGCACAGAGCATAAAATGGTGCTGCCTTAGCCATCTGCAGGTGATGGGGATTCCTGTCCCATGAGGAAATGTCTGGATAATGAAGGAACACATCAGTAAACCCATGGCTCTTTAGTGATCCTGAAATCCCAGTTTCAATGCTTTCTTAAATACATGTGTGTGTGGAGGGGGGATCACATTACAGCAGAATTATGGTCCTGGTGGCTGATAATGCCTTTTTGTTTCATGCTCAGGGGTGTCACCGTGGCAGGGGACAGTGGAAGACTTGGATGAAACAGATGTGAGGGTTGTCATTGTTTTTGTGATCGCTTAGTAATTTTAGTATAAAAAACAATTTCACTGGAAGTTTCTTTCCCAAGCACCTCCCTTTTGGGGACAGCAGGTTGAGGGGGGGATTCTGTCCCTTCACTCTGCTCAGGTAAGACCCCCCTGCAGAGCTGCTCCAGCCCTGGGGAACAGCACAGGGAGGACATGGAGCTGCTGGAGAGAGGCCAGAGGAGGCACCAACAGGATCAGAGGGATGGAGCAGCTCTGCTGGGAGGAAAGGCTGGGAGAGCTGGGATTGTCCAGCCTGGAGAAGAGATGCTTTGGGGTGACCTAACTGTGGCCTTGCAGGGCCTGAAGGGGCCAACAAGAAAGAGGGAGAGATTATTTCCAAGGGCCTGCAGTGACAGGACACAAGGAATGGCTTCAAACTGCCAGAGGGCAGGGTTAGATGGGATATTGGGAAGGAATTCTTGGCTATGAGGGTGCTGAGACCCTGGCACAGGTTGCCCAGAGAAGCTGTGGCTGCTCCATCCCTGGAAGTGTCCGAGGGCAGGTTGGACCTGGTCTGGTGGAAGGTGTCCCTGCCCATGGCAGAGGTTTGGAACGAGATGGGCTTTAAGGTCCCAACCCCAACCAGTCTGTGATTCTGTGTGACTGTTTTTAAATCCATTGACACGTGAAAGCCTTAAACACTCGGAGCATGTGCTTTGCTTTTACAGCTCCCTTCCCCTCTCAGAGAGCTGGAAGGCTTTCAGTTTTGCAGATTGCTTTGTTCCTGGCTGCCAGATGATTTATTTTTGTGGCAGAGGTCAACATTCTCATCAAAGGAACGGGTAATGCTGGCTGGTTTAGGAAAACAGTGGTGTTTTCTCGTGGGGGGTGTCCCCAGGAATGGCCATATCTTTGCAGCCTGTGGATAAGTCAGGAGAGTTCCAGCCCAGACAAAACAGTGGCTTGTCCTTCCCCACCCAAGGACAGTGTGGGTGTGCAGGGAGCCAGATATACTGAGGGGAGGAACACAGACTGCTGGAGCTGGGACAGGAGGAGGGAGCAAAATGGGCAGAGAATGGGATTTGGCAACCAGAAGGTGTAGGGTTGGGAACAGAATATGAAGGCAGGTCAGCAAGGATTAAAGAACTCCAGTTTTAATGAAGATTGAGGGGGAATTGCTGCCAAGAATGCAATTTTGGCTACACTCAGGAGGGAATGATAAACCTGAAAGGTGGTGCTTGACAGGTGCATTAAAGATGCTGCCTGGAAGGGAGAACAGTCATCCCACTGGAGAACAGCAGCTTCCATCAGGCAGGGGGAAGAGACTAACAACATGTGGGCTGTTTGTTTGCCAGATTTGGCCTTTTAATTAAAATAATAAATAAATATTCTAAAAGTTTGATGGCTGGGAATGTGAAACTTGTTAGAAACATATTAGAGCAAAACTCCAGCTCCATGGCTGTGCTTTGAGGCTCTGCCCTTTGTCCTCAGCCACAGGGCACTGCTTTTGTAACTGGCAGGTCCAGGGTTTGATCCTTTGCTCTTCTAGTAACAATCTTCTAGTTATTGCTTTCCATATTCAAGGATGCAATAGATAGTCAGAATGTCAGAAAAATCGTAAACTGCTTGTATTTATCATTATAAAATAATTCTGGAGGATTTATGGGTCTGCTTGTGTGACTAAGATTGAGTCTGTTGATAAGAATTTAGTTCCCTACCTGCTAGACATGAAGAATGGTTCCTGGGTGATAGAAAATGAGAGGAGGTAGGAAAGGGAATTCAATTCATAAGCAATTCAGTTTGCCTTTTGTTTTTTCCCCCTTTCCCTACCCTGGCTCTGTTGGTAGCTTTGGTTATTTCCAAATGTAAAGTGTCAGTCTCATCAGGGATTTTTGCCTGAGCAAAGACGGTTGCCTGGGGAAAAGTCACTTTATTTCTGTTTCCCCATCTGTTTTCAGAGATTGTTGGGTTACCCTGAGAATGGATAAAAATGACTGTATAGTTTGTGGGTGCTGCCTTAAGAGGTGGAAGCCCAGGGCTGCCCATTTTCCTCTGTGCCCTGGGTTTCCTCCCCAGAGAGTGGGTCTGTGTGTCCGAGACCTTTCCTTTAACCATTAGACAGGGAGTAGATGAAAAGAGCTGTCTTTTGAAAGTCAAAAACACTGCTTTGGCACTATCAGATTTGCTCTGATATTTCACAGATGTGAAGTGCTCAAATTTCCAAAGATTTTTCTTTTCATAATAATCTTAAGGAGGAAAAAATGCCAAGGTTTCCTCTTCCCTCTGTATATAATTTTTCTCCATTTCCTGCTGTAATTTTCCCCATTTCCAGTCTTTCCCCTCCCCAAGAGTTTTTCTCTTGGGGGGTTTATTCCAGTGTTCTTCATTTATCTGCTTTTAAATCATAAAGCCAGAAGGATTGGCCTGGATTCCTGATGCCCTGTCATGCTTCTTACACGTTGTCCCTTGGCAAACGTGACACTCAATGACCCATTTTCCACATCTGTAATTTTTATGCCAATTGGCTACATAAAAAAAGATGTCCTCCAGACTTCATAAAGATAAAAGTTAACTTGAAAAGATGTTTGGATCTTAAAGTTTCATTGCTATAACCGCTGTTGAACCCACTGCAAACGCTTGTGAAGGCAGCAAAAATTAGCACACTTGAAAAGAAGATAATGTAAATAATTAAAACATAAAACAATGCTTTGTTAATTAAAACATAAAATGATGCTTTGTTATTTTGTGCCTCGTTTGGCTGAGCTTGTCATAACCTCCACGAAGGCTTTTGATTTCTAATGCTAAATAGAAATTCATATTTATACAGCCATTCTCTCTCATTCCACAGCATTTATATGTATTCATTGTTATACCAACCAGTCTGACAAACTGGCAGTACGAGAGATGAGTAATTAAAAGCTAAGGTACATTGTTTTTTACCCATGAAATTTTTGCTAGAGGCAGCATCAGTATTTCAAGTCAATCCCCCCTCCCAGCAGCACCTTTGGAGAGCTGAGGATGCACTAAGTGGAGCTTTTGTTTTTAGTGCAGGGAGGTGGCCACACTCCAAAGGAATTGGCTGAAAAGAAGCAGAATAAAAGACCTTTTGCCTATTTTTAAAGTCTTTTTTTTCCCCCAGTGGGCCATAATGGGCATGGTTTGGGGAAAAAAAATTGGAGAAAAACCTTGTGGTATCAGCCACACTTCCTCCAGCACTTTGCAGTGTGGGATGTAGAAACGTGAAGGTCAGGGATCCCACACCTCCCAAATCTTTTCCAAGCAATTTGTAATCCTGTGTATAAAACAGACCTATTTATAGGCAGAAACACATGTTATTGGAGGGTTCACTCTGCTTTTGAAAGGTTCTGTAGAAACAGTGATTGTATCTCCTCTGGTGTTTGCTTTTTCCCTCGTGCCTCAGCCCCTAAGATGAAATTCTGAGTTACTAGGGAGGAGTAAAACCACTGCTCAGGGTGGACTGAGAGGGCTGGGAGTGGCTTCGAGGCACTGTTGGTAAAAAATGATATAAAGTCCATTTCTTTTTGATGGTAATTTGTCTTTTGGTGTCTCGTTATGATGGATGTGGAGCTGAGTCAGAACTCCAAACTTCCAACAACTGTACCCAGTGGAGTGATGAAAATATCTATCAAATTAAATTCCTCGTTCTTTCCCTTGCCTTATTGCCCCTCTAAATGGCACTCCAGGAAGCTCTGCATATTTGAGGCATGTCAAAGCCACGTTGGATATTTTCTGTTACATGCACTGTAGGTCAGTTCTGGTTCAGTTTGCTCTCAGTCTTTTCTCTCCATGCACAGAAAACCTGCTAAGGAATATTCATATTGCCTAAACTGGCATTTCAGTAAACACTTTGGCTTCATGACTCTCCCTCAGTTGATTTAAATATTTGAAGTTACCGGTAGATTCTAAATTACATTCAGTTGCACAGAAGCTTTACTGAGATTTTATAGAACTGGAGTTTAAGTTGATGGCATTGACTAAAGCAATTTATTGTTCAAGAAATGGTGTTTTATGCAAAACCTTAATGTAAAAAGGAACTGATAGCTTTTAGATGATCCATCAGCTTTGGCTGGTTGCCCTGAGTTGCTGTGCATAGAGTAAAACAAAAATTATTTATATTTTTAGATGACAGTTTAGGTCTTGAGCATGAGCAGGGCAAGGGCAATGCAGGATTTTGTGTGCTGGGCAGAGATGCCTTCTGGGTTGCTTGTCAATCCATCAGTGTTTGGAGCCCCACACCCAGAGATAAAGCCATCTTGCAGTGGCTCAAGGCTTTGAGCAATGTCTGGTTTGGTACCCTTTGTGCTGGATGTTGTGTCTTCTGGTAATCTCCAGATGTGCAAATAGGAGCTGAAGTGAACTGTGAACTGGAGATATCCCAGAATTGTCTGGCCACAATCCTGCTCTGGGATGACCCTGCTGGAGCAGGGAGGTTGGACCAGATGACCCACTGTGGTCCCTTCCAACCTGACCCATTCCATGGTTCTGTGCTGCCTGTTTGCCTGCCTGCAGGGGTGGTGGCACTTCATCCCGTGGTGTTTGTGGTCAGCAGTTCCTCTCCAAACTCCTCTGTGCCCTCTGAGAGCCCCTTGGATGGACCTGCTGCTGGTGGGCAGCCCCTGGTCACCTTCCCCTGCCTCACCTTGCCAAGTGCTGCCAAGGTTTGATTGAAAGGGCATTAGTTTGTGTCCATGACCTCGTTCTACATGCAGAATTGTAGGTCCTCAGGTCCTGCTGGGTGTTGGCGTTTCCCCCTGGGATGTGCAATAATCCCACTGGAGCTCAATATCCCAGGTCAATCAGGTGCACAGACCTGCACGAGTCAAATGGAAAAGAGCCAATCCAAGCCCTGAATGTGAGGTGTGATCTTGAGAATCTCAATTTAGGTGGTAGGAAAGTGGCATCTTCAGAACTGTGGCCATAACTGACCGTACCAGAACAACCCTGAAGTGTCCAAGGCCAAGCTGAACGAACCTTGGAACAACCTGGTCTAGTGGAAGGTGTCCCTGCCCAGGATGGCCTTCAGAGTCCCTTCCAACCCAAACCATTCCATGATTCTGGGAACCCAGTGCTCCCACATGGGCACTGCCAGCAGGGCTGTCTCAAGCACAGTCCCCAGCTGTGGTGTGTGGGACCTCCAGAGTGGGATTTGGACACAAATCCAGAGCTCCCCAAGATAAAACACCTACACAGGCACAAGTGTGCACTCACATTCATAAATGACAAATCCAATTGTGATCTTTCTGTTCTGTTTTTGTTTTAAGAACTTGTAAGGAGTTAAGAAAAGACTGACTTTGTGAAATTTCAGGTTATGTGAACTTACATAAAAGGAAAGTGATCCCCAGGGTGCTGCTGGTGTAGCTCTGATCCAGCACTGGATCCATATATTAACTAAGAATTCACAGGCTGTGGAGAGCCTTGTGTGTGCTGGGTGGAAGAATGGGAGTGCCAGCTGCTGGCTGTCAGTCTGCCTTTATCTCCAAATCCTGTGCTGGAATCTTTACAGGTTAGTTGTACACACATTGTCGAAGCCAAAACTGGAGATGGGATCAGATTCCCCCTCACTCACTGTCAGCACAGCAAGTACCAGGGGACATTTATGGAACAGGAGAGGCAGCACACAGGTTAACAGGGGCTTCCAGGATCCCAGAATGGTTTGGGTTGGAAGGGATCTTAAAGCTCATCACCTTCCACCCGCTGCCATGGGCAGGGACACCTTCCAGCAGCCCAGGTTGCTCAGATTTCCAACCCTGTGGGTTAAAGGTAGGGGGCAGGAAAGCAGCCCTTTGTTTTCCCTGGCACATGTAGAAATGCTGATCAGGCCCAATAAAATAACAGGAAACTGCTAAAACCTGAACTGTGATCTGCACATTCCCGTGGCAGAAACCTGGCAGGTCCTGCTGCCAGAACCCCAGGGAATGCTCCTCACAAATGTCAGTGAGTTCTTTGTGCTGGCCTGTCAGGCTGCTGCTCCCACCTGCACAGTGTCTGCAGGCACTTTGGAGATGGATAATGGATTAAGGGTCCTTTTCCAAAGAAAGGAAGCAAGGTATGGCTCACTCAGATTGTTTCATATCCATTAATTCCACCTAAGGATTAAGTGGGAAGTCCATTCCCCTGTTCCACAAGCTTGGCTGGAGCTCACAGGGCGTGTTGCTTGTGCCAAGGCTGTCTTAGAACTTCAAACTGTCCCATTTCCAGCCAGTCCTTATTTACCTCTGCCAAGTCATACCTATTTCTTCTAATGAAATGATGCTTTCCCACTGCAATAGCTTTTTCTGGGAAAGAGCTTTTTTAAGAATAACACAGAAATCTTTTATGCCATTACAAATGAGTGGAGATGGATATTTCATGTATGTGCAGTTAACATATTTGAAACATGAAGTTTTGCTGCATTTTAGGACATTGTAGCTGCATTCAACAACTTATTACCTTGAGGAGTTGAAGTTCATCACTCTTTACAACACTTTTTTCTGGCTTTGAAATGCATCAAAGGCACCCCAGAGGTGGTTTATTGTGCTGTGAAAAGGGATCGATTTTTATAATGCAGTTATAGGAATTGGGATGTCTCAAGGCAGCTCTCAGCACTCTATTGCAGTCACACATTGGAGAATTTTGGTTTCTGATGCTTTTAAAAAACAAAACAACAAAAACCCCCACCCCAACTGCCACCAAAAAACCTCTACAGAACAAAAACCCCCACCCCAAACCAAACAGGAACCCCAAACAAACCATCCTGGCTGGCAAAATCAACGTATGGACTGTTCTTCCCTAAGGAAAGGACGACTAAAGGGTTGATTTTCAGAGCTTAATCGTGACTTGGACCAACACTACAGCTATTGGCATCCAGCAGTAGTTGTGGGTCAAAACTGGGTCTGCTGCTCTTATTTGTTTTAATAAAAGTTCAGGCAGTTCCCTTTGGATCTCCCACTGCTGGCTCTGGTCTAAAGGAGGAATTTTTTTCATTGCTTTTTGGTTTTCTTAATTTCAGTCTTAGGTTTACTGATGGAATTCTGTAGTTGTATGGGGTTTGATCTGTAAACCTCCAAAAAAGACTAAATTTCTAGTTGTTTTCATAAATACTCGAGTAGGTCTCTTTAATTTCCTCAGTGCTTTTTTTTTCTCATGGCATTTTCAAGTGCAAGTTTCCAAATGGTCTTAAAAGTTTCCCAACCATAATTAATAAAAAAGCCTCAGTTGGATCTTACTGTTTCTTAAACAAGTGTTTTCCTGTACCCACTTTTGCCATGCTGGACATTTTTCTGGGAGTGGGAGAAGGCCCCAACTGGTCCTGAAAAATGGTGAGAGATGAATGAACGTCCTTAATTCAACTGGTTCCTCTGTGTTGATATTCTGGGTCTGTTCTACCAGGCCATGAGGAGTTTACAGAACTTATTGTTCTGCTTTAAAAAATGTGAGTTTGAAAGCAGATACTGCTGATCATTCCCTCTTAGTCTCTGAGGAACAGGAAGAATGATTTCCTTGTGGTTTTCCGTGCCAGAAGAGCTCAATGAAATGCTGGGATAGTGACTTGGGATAACAGGACTTCCAGAATGTTTTGCATCGAGTTAACTAATATTTGGATTTAGAAACTCTTGGTAGATGGTCTCTGGTCAGAAGAAATGATGAAGTACCTCCTTGCTGGGTGAATTGTTTCAGTTTATCTCATGTGTTAAAAGTTAAAATGTCATTATGCTGGATCCCTCCAGTGCTGGCTGGGAAGGAGCAAAATTAACTGAATCATGTTCTCCCAGATTCCCATCAGAGTATTGCTTGTGATTTTCCTGATCCTGCTACTGTTTATTCCCTCTTGCACGGCTTCTGTGGCTCTGCACGAAGGGAATGGAGCAGGAAATCTTTTCCAAAGCCAGACATTGCCCTCTTCTGGATCCTGCACGAACGATGGGAAACCGTGATGCCCCGGCACGTGGGGAGTGTCAGCCTGAGGAAATGAAACCCCATCCCTTTGTCTGGAATGACTTTGTCACTCGGAAGCTTTGATGAAATACAAAAACTGAACGGAACGTGTCTGGTGAGAGAAAGACATTTTGGGGTGACAAAACCATTTCATTCAAGGTGTTCTTGTAGCAAAAGTTCTGCAAACAAGGGACCTGTCTGCTGACTCACCAAAAGGGTTATTTATAATGTGGTGGTGCTTCAAGCAACATTGTTTTTAGCAGAAAACAATCTGTTCATCTGCCTTCTTTCAGCAGATGCTTCGTGTGAGGGAATAGTCAACTTATAAAAAGTTTAATAAGATGGTGAAGCATATGTGCACTATAAATACCCTGCAGTTAAACAGGCTGGGGTATGAAACTTCCCATTTGGATGTTTTGCTGAATATCTTGCTTTCTTTTTTAGAATGACCTTTAACTAGTGGACTGAATAGCTTGATATAGACTGTGTTAAGATCTGTTTCTCTAGGGGGGGAAAACCCCCTGCTATACTTGAGTAGTGCTTAAAAGATGATGACAATAATTCTCTGAGATATCTATTATTGAAACCTGCCAGGTTGTTTAACTTCTGAAGAACATGGGCTTGGTGAATAGCCTTCAATCAGCAGCTGAAAGAAATAACTGCTTTAACAGCAGCTTTTTATACTGAAAAGGAAGAAAAAGGCACTTCAGCGGCTCCCAAACTCTCCTGAGGAGCTGCATCTGTTTTGTTCAGGATCTCAGGTACCAGTCATAGAAGTTTCCTCTGATAAGTGAAATTTCACCGGGTTGCTCCATTCTGATTTGAAAATATGTGACCTTTCCATACTCTCTAAAGCAGTGAAAAATAAAAATCTCCAAAGGCACTTCAGTACGTGAATTGGATCTGTTAGAACAAAATGCTTCCACACTGATCCTGTTCCAAGCAGCAAGAGAAGGGAAGGTGGGAGCCAAGGGGAACAAAAAACCCCTTCATAACCACATTCCTAACTTCAAGACCACCAAAAATAGCCACATTGCTTCTGTTCTACTGGATTCAGGCAGCACTGAGGATATTGTGAGACAGTCTTTGTTCTGAGCATCTCTAAGCTATTAAAAAAAACCCACAGAAAGCAACAAACCCGAAGCTGAACTCCAACACCTTTGCATCTTTTAGATACAATTCCTTTGCTGCAGATCTCTCTACTTTGACCCTGCAGGGACTGCACTTCCTAAAGGCAGTAGTTTTGGACCTGGCCAGTTGCAGTGTTCATCTCACTGAATTTCTCTAGATCTAAACATTTCATTCACCTCTTACTCTGTGTTGGTTCATAGTTTTATTTATAGCAATTCTTTCTCCAAGTAGAGTCACAGGTTTTCATTAACCTCTTGTAGCAAAGTCCATCATGAATCAATGCTCCTTCCTTACATGAGCTAAGTTATTGCCACTGGAAACTCTGAAACCTTGCCCTATATTCTGTGTTTAAGTTGTCTAATAAGTTAGGTGAACACCTAAGATTTAGACAGAGAAGCATGTTATGCAATTAATTTTTATTTAGAAGCAATTTTTAAACTGCATTTTTGCAATTTACAGGTGCCATTTTGATCTAGAAAGTGATCCTAAACAAGTATGACAAGTTCCACTTTTTTTTGTTTGTTTATCAAAATGCTTTGCAACCCCATGCAGGGAAATACTGTGTTACAATCAGATTTTTAAATCGGTCTGGACTGTGATATGTAGAAAGCAGGGAAGGAAGGATGAGTTCCTGTCTAACTTGCTCTCATTCTTTTATATCTGTTTATAAATTCCCATTTTGTTCATTTGGTTTTGTACCTTTCCTGCCTCCAAGAAATCAGGACAGAGGTTGGTCCTGCAGCAGGTCTGGTTTAATAGATTATGTTCCCCTAATAAAGCTCCTGGGCAATAGCTGGGTCTCTGTGTGGGTGAAAATAGTGAAAATCTTAAGTTTTATCTAAAGTCATCTAAATACACATCAAAGGACATGGCCTTGGGGAAGGAAAAATCCATGTGATTAATAAGAAGTGCTGAATAAGTCGTCTGTGGTGATGTGGGTTCTCTGTGATCAGTGAGATGCTCGTAGTGCCTCTGGTGTGTGTCTGGGCTGCAGTTCCATGCACAGCCTTCAGAACAAATGTTTCATTTCCAACAGGCAGCTTTCATTAGGCAGTGACTCAGGGAGCTATAAATACCCCTCGGATCAGGCAGACTTGTGCCATATTGTATCAGTGTCTGAGTAAGGCAGCGAGTGAGAACTGAGTCACTGCGGTGACTCATGTCAGACCTGGCCACGCTCCACAGCACCAAACCTCCTTGGGACTGGGTTTGGGAGCAGCCTGGATGAGACAGTGCAGAGATTGGAGAGGAAAGGATGCTCTGGCGTGTTTGTGTCAGCTGATGTTTGTATTTGGGGGTGAGTAGCCGGTGTTTCGTGGCCATCTGGCCCTCCCCGAGGCAGGAGGGCATTCCTTCACCTGCCAAGGGAAAAATTAACACTGAGATGGAGCCTCCCCAGAGGAGAAACCTGGGCTGTCCCCGGGCTGTGATACCCCTGATGTTGCCTGACACAAAGCATGGCAAGAACCAGTTCAAGAGGAGCCACCAGGGGTTGAGTTTTCCCTCTGAGGCAATTTGGGTTGTTATAGCAACGAGGTGATTCAGGTGTGCACAGAATCCCCGAGTGTGCTGAGCT
This sequence comes from Manacus candei, assembly GCF_025592945.1. NCBI lineage: Eukaryota > Metazoa > Chordata > Aves > Passeriformes > Pipridae > Manacus > Manacus candei. The sequence goes on from NW_026138084.1 coordinate 3,674,615, forward strand.
GGAAGGGACCCACAAGGATCATCCAGTCCAACCCTCAGCCCTGCACAGGCCCATCCCCAAGAGTCACCCCCTGTGCCCCAGAGGATCATCCAAACCCTCCTGGAGCTCTGGCAGCCTTGGGGCTGTGCCCACTTTCACTTTGACTCATTTTGCATTTTTTGCACAGATCTGCTCACTCAGCACCTGTTGAATGCACCTTGGAATATATGTTATTGCAACATGACCATTACTGGAACACACATTGCCCTGGATTAAAAGGCAGCCCTCTGGTTTTTCCACTTCTTTGGAATGGAATAGCAACAGCACTTCAGGGAGTTCCAAGATTTATTATTTAACACACACTAACCCTCAGTTTAAATTAAAGACTAAAGTCTGAACCACCTACATTAATAACTTGCCATCTTTCTTGTTTTATTTTTGAAAACCTCTCTTATATCCCTGTTTCTAATTATACCATCTAGAGAAGCCATACAGACTGGTAACAAAGAGTTCACCATACATTGAGAAAGTAGAGCTCAGCTCAGAGCTGCTGGCGAGTCTGTTGTGTTCTGCTTACGAGGGATGACTCACTCTTGGCATTTAAAGTTCCTTCATTTGCCAAAAGCGTTTTTGCCCAAACTCAAGCGGGCAGGAGGCTCACAGCTGCCTCAGGTTTGGTGGCACTGCCTCTCTTCCTCCTCTTGCCTTTCTTCCCCAAACTGACCAGGTCACCCCTTCTTCCTGTGCTTCACACAGCATTCAGCTCACCTGCTGGATCCCTCAGATCCCACCCTGCCTGGTGGGAATTAGGCAGGATGGAGGGACTGGGGGAGAGCGTGTTGGAAATTTAGTCCCAACCCCAGAAAGACTCTTCCCATGAAATATGGTACTAAAGTAGTCTGGCTGGAGCATGAAAAAATTAGAGTCATTAAGGCTGAAAAAGACCTCTAAGATCAAGTCCTACCATTAACCCAAAATACTAAGCCAGGATTTGAGCAGTGAGACATTGGACTGTACAGCAAACATTCAAGAAAGCTTTTCTTGCCTGCAACAAAAGGGTACTGGCGTGGTGTTGAGTCTGTAGGTACAGATATCCAGCTGTTTGCTCAAAAAATAAAATACCCTGGTTGCCCATGTCCATTGAACTTCAAACTGAGCTGAGCAGTTTTTCACATTTAAAGGTATTTATCATTCCTAAGCTGACCCCGTTAGCCTTGGCTGGTGAAACTTTCTTTCCACGTTTACTTTGTGTTTGAAGTTTGTGTCCTGGTTCGTGCAGACCCCTCAGAGGAAGGGCAAGCAGTGCTGAGGTAAAAGAAAAACCTCTCTCATTTTTTGCCATTCCCTCTGAAGGCATGACCCTCATGCCACTCCCCCTCTGCTCGAACACTAAACAGGGCTTTTTGTAGGACTTCTCCCCTTGCTGAGCTGCCTCAGGAACTGCTGGCCTTGTTCTGCCCATGGATTTCTCTCAGCAGCCTCAGGAAGTGCTGGTTTTGTCCTATATAAGCAATCCACTGTATCTTTGTGATCTTCTTCAGCACTGACAAATTTAGACTATCTTGAAGACATTAAGAGTTCTTGGAGTTGAACATTCCCACACTGAACTGTGTCAGCTCTCAGTCTGGGCCCATCCAGAGGCAGAGGAATGTGCCACTTTATTATCTGAAATAGAATCCTAAATACGAGCAATTCAATATCTTTTGTTTTCCCTCTTAGTTTTTAGGGGGCATCAGATGGAGCATAAATAAGAAATATCATTATAAAGTAGCTCTTTGGTGAGGCTGAGGGGTCAGATGTCTAGGAAATAGCTGGATAATCCATCAGATTAATATTAGCACTGTCAGAAAACTAGTGCTGTTCTGACATATGTGCAGTTAGTTCTAGATTTTAATTTTTGATTGCATTTTAAGTTAGGCTAAAATTAGTATTTTTCTGGAGCAAATGCCACAGGAAATGCCTAGTTTATTATTTAGTTAAATGGAAACCAATTAACATTTTTTCCCAGCAATAAAACTATTCTTTGAAACGTCTTTGAATATATTTTTAAGAGAACAAAACCCCCTGCACTAGTGGGGGATTAATAGGCATGTTTTTCTGGAATTCAGCTGAAATCCCACAGCCTCCACAATTCAGCAAACAGAACAGATTCACCTACTGCACCTTTGGTTCTGTACCTTTTCTAGTGACAGTGGCATCTTGCCCTGGTCCTCACTGGGGTTCTGTGTGGCCAGAGGAGCACTGAGAACCCACCAAGACAATTATGTCTGGAAGTTGCAACCCAATAATCTGCTTGGTAAAGTTCCTTCCATCATGTCTATTAATAGTCCTTCAATGATCCTACTCCTGTAAGGAAGGAAAATTTGAACTTGCCATGAAAAACTGGTTAAGAAAATAGAAGTATTGATAAATACTTTACAATGTTGTGGCACAGAATGTGGTTGATAGTGAGCTCATCCAGATTTAAAAGGCACAGTCATGGAGGAAAAATTTACCTGGGCTTATTAACTTCTAAGATGCTCCTGTGGTTGGAGACTCAGTGAACTGTAAGTTCTTGGAAACTGGAGATGGATTGGGGTGTGATTGAATTGCAGAAGTGTTCAATGAGTGACCTTGGAGATCATCTGCTCCAGCCTCGTGCTCAGAGTAGGATCAACCCTGCAACTGGACTGGTCTGCTCAGGGTCTGTCCGGTCAGATCTGGAACACCTCCGAGGCTGAACATTCCATGACTGCTCCAGGGCTCTGTGCAAGTGCTCAGCTGTCCTCAGAGGGAAAAAGTGCCTTTTGGTCAGGCATGAATTCCCTGTCCCAGCTGGACAGTTGTCTCACTGCAGTGAGGAGCTTCCTCATCCTCAGGAATCTCCCCCAGGCACTGGAAAGCTGCTCCTGCCTCCAGGCTGGACACACCCAGTTCCTTCTGGTGCCCCTCTCTGTTGGTGTCTGTGGCAGTGTGTGTGTTGGTGTCTGTGACAGTGTGTGTTGGTGTCTGTGGCACTGTGTGTGTTGGTGTCTGTGACAGTGTGTGTTGGTGTCCATAGCACTGTGTGTTGGTGTCTGTGACAGTGTGTGTTGGTGTCTGTAGCACTGTGTGTTGGTGTCTGTAGCACTGTGTGTTGGTGTCTGTGACAGTGTGTGTTGGTGTCTGTAGCAGTGTGTGTTGGTGTTTGTGACAGTGGTGTGTGTTGGTGTCTGTAGCAGTGTGTGTTGGTGTCTGTGGCACTGTGTGTTGGTATCTGTGGCACTGTGTGTTGGTGTTTGTGACAGTGTGTGTTGGTGACAGTGTGTGTTGGTGTCTGTGGCACTGTGTGTTGGTATCTGTGGCACTGTGTGTTGGTGTTTGTGACAGTGTGTGTTGGTGACAGTGTGTGTTGGTGTCTGTGGCACTGTGTGTTGGTGTCTGTGGCAGTGTGTGTGTTGGTGTCTGTGGCAGTGTGTGTGTTGGTGTCTGTGGCAGTGTGTGTGTTGGTGTCTGTGGCACTGTGTGTTGGTGTCTGTGGCAGTGTGTGTGTTGGTGTCTGTGGCACTGTGTGTTGGTGTCTGTGGCAGTGTGTGTTGGTGTCTGTGGCAGTGTGTGTTGGTGTCTGTGGCAGTGTGTGTGTTGGTGTCTGTGGCAGTGTGTGTTGGTGTCTGTGATAGTGTGTGTTGGTGTCTGTAGCACTGTGTGTTGGTGTCTCTGACAGTGGTGTGTGTTGGGACCACAGAGACCTTGCCAAGTGTGCTGGTGGAGCACCCCTGGGACCTTCTCAGGAGCCACTGTTCTGTCATCACCTCTATTTCGATAGCAGAAACAAAGTTGAAGAATGTTGTATTTTCATGACTGTTGGGTTGGGTTTTTTTAAAGTCCTTGGGGGTTTTTGTTTTGTTGTGGATTTTTTTTTCCTTAAATAACGTTGGACGCCGATATTTTGTGCGAGGCTTTTCAAAACCTCAACCTGCAGTGTGTACCCATGGTGTGGTTTCTCTCAGGGGTGTTCTGTAGTTGCACAAATAGACAATAAATTATTTCATAATCTACTGTTCCATTTTCAACTATTTGCATGGGAAAGAGACTAATTGCTTTAGACAAACTTCTCTTCAAGAAGCGTGTAGTTAGAATTCATTATAATATTTCTATGGGTTCTACTCCTGTAGAATTGCATATTATATCCAAAAAGTGCTTTGAAAGTGTTCTTGTTTTGAATTTCATGAGGAGCTGAATAAACATCACAGTTATATAGTCTAATTGTGTTATTAATTATGCCCTGTTAATCATGTCTGTGTAGTCATAACTCCCAGTATCTTTGAAAACTGAAGAACCAGTTGGTTGCAGGGTTTTGGGTTGGTGTTTATCGTTCTTGCTGCAGTGAACACAGGCAGCACTGAAGAGAAACCTGCTCTCTGGTTCCTGTAGTTGTGTCTGTGCCAAGAAAACTGTATTGCAGTGCTGCTTCCCTCTCTGCCAGACTGCTCTGGGAGCCACATCGAAGTGTGAATTCATCTAGTCACCTTAATCCCCAGGCTAAAACACCAGCATAAACACTTCCCTTTAACATGTCTACCAGAAATATCCTCAGCAAGTGAAAATCACTGGAGAGGATTCCATCACATCACCTACCTGGAGACTCACTAAAGCTTTGCTTTGGAAATGTTAAACTAGTGCTATAAATGCACCTTTCCTTGAAATACAGTGAAATACAGAGGGGAACATATGGTTTCACTGCTGTAGCTTAGTGTGACTGACATTTTACCTGTCATGAAAATAAAACAGGGAGAAAAAACCAATTTTTTTGACATTCTTTTGGTATCTGGAAGTGTTGGACAGGGCCTTAAGCAAGCTGATTTAGTGGATGGCATCCCTGGGAGTTTGAACTAAGTGATCTTTAATGTCCCTTCCAACACAATCCATTCTGTGATTTTATGACTCTTTTTAATCTGGTCTAGCTAAGCAGCAACTACAAGGAGTGCAGCATCTTGTTCTTATGTTACTTGTACTGATAAAAACAAACTGGTGGCTGCTGTTTGTGGAAGAGAATTGCAATGGGATAAACATCCAGGGTTGCTTCTGAGTGGTAGTATCAGAATTTCTGCAATTGTTTCAAGCCATTTCTTGCATATAAAATAGTGATAACAAAATGTTCCACAGCTTGACCCTGTACCTGCAAACTTTCAAAGATGTTGCCCTTGGTTGAACTGCTCAGTCTATCAAATTTCAACTTGAAACATGGAAGTCTGCTGAAGCTGTTCCATTTCTGTGGATTTAACAACTGACACTTGCTAGGACATGTCTGATTTATTTGTGTTGGTCTGAAAGGTCATTTAAATTGCTTAAATACCTGCTTTTAATATCTATAACCAAAGAGAGCTGTGAATAAGAAAGAGGTGCAATAGATTAGGTCTTAAAAAAACAAACGCGTTGAGGTTTTTAAGATTCTTCTGGCAGAGCCCAGCTCCAATGCCATGTATTCCCAAGGTCGAGTCCCCAGGGTGGCTGCTCTCCGTGCTCAGAAGGTGGCTGGATTCCAAAGGCTGCAGGAGGAGGAGCTGGCTGGGAGCTGCTGTTCACTGCCACGAGCAGCTGTTTCCCCGGCCCCACATTGCAATTCTGCATGGAGGAACCTGGCCAAGGCCCCGGCGCTGCTGCCAGCAAAAAGAGCTGGCAAGTGGTACTCGAGGGTTCTTTTGTGTCTACAAGTGCATATTCTGTAGCCCTTGTGAGCAAAGACTCTTCTGTGTGCAAACTGGAGTCAGTTGTTCTCCGTGCCCTGAGCTCCGTGCGCTCCAGGGTTCGGTTTGTTCAGGCTTTTGCAGAAGGATCTTGAGAGGACGGAGACCTGAGTTTTTATTTACTCTCAATTCATTAAACTAAATACTCTGCCTGTCGAGTCAGGCAGATTCTGGGATTGTTTAATCTGGAGAAAAGGAGATTTACTGCTCTCTACAGCTCCCTGAAAGGAGGTTGTGGCCAGATGGGGGTCAGTCTCTTGTGACAGGGAACGAGTGACAGGACAAGAGGAAACGGCCTCGAGTTGCACCAGTGGGAGTTAAGGTTGGATATTTGGAAACATCTCTTCACTGAAGGAGTGGTTAAGCACTGAACAGGTTGCCCAGGGCAAGGGTGGAGTCACCATTCCTGGAATGTTCAAAATGAGTCCATGTGGCACTTTGTGATATGGTTTAGTGGCCATAGGGGTACTTGAGGAAAAGTTGGACTTGATCTTGGAGGTCTTCCTGCATAATGATTCGATATTAGAAGCTCCAGAGAACCAGCACACTCATCTACATGTTTGTTTTAGAACTAAGCTTATTATAAGCTTGAAGAGTTGTGGTGGAAAAATGAGTCATGTTTCAGGCAGTGCTGGTGGCTTTGTCCAGATCATAACTTGCATTATGAAAATGAATAAAAGCTGTGGAAAAGCGAGAAAGGTGGCAAAAGGAATCCTCTTCCAAGTGGGAAAAATCAGAATACTGAAGCAGTTACCACTGTTCACAGTTCTGTGTAATGTGACCCAATCTGGGGCCAAAAGGGTGTTAGTGAATTTAAATAAATAAATAAAAAGTATAGTAGTGTGCACTAGTGAAATGCTTGTGGAAAGAAACTTCTGGGACCTGATGACCTTTCAACTTGAGCTCCTGCATTAAGCACTGGCTTTTGTTGTCTCCCCACTGCCTTTAGAAGCACTGATTGGGTTCTCTGCTGTGCAAAGTGCAGGTACATGTGGAACAGAAAAGCGATTGCTGAGTGGGGAGGGAAAGGAGGACGTGCTGCTTGTTGGGTGTTGTGGGATGTGGGGCTGCCTGTTGGAGGAAGGTGTTTTGATTGATGTTTCAAACCAGGCCTGTGGGTTTGTTTTGAAGCTCCTGAGCAGCACGTGCTGAGGCACATGTTGTTTGGATTCTTGTGGTGATGTTGACTCATCTCAAGGCACTCTGGCTGCAGGAGAACACAGAGAGCAAGAGCATACATTGAATATTGGTGCTTTTGAGTGTTTTGGGCTGTACATGTGGGTTGTTTTAAACTTCCAGCTGTCACAAAGTTCCTGTCTTAAATTTGCCATAATTCTGCAGATTCAGCTGTGAAGCTTCCGAAATGTCTGTCCCCCCTTGCTTTTTCTGCAGATAACACAGGAAGGCAATATTGTGGGTGCTTCTCAGGTGCAGTTGCTGTAGAGGTTTTATTGCCCATGCCACAGGTTCCATGTGCCAGCTGTGTATGGATTGACAGGGCTTTTCTCCCCAGAAATCCCCTCTGCTCTCCTTCTGGACGTTATAATTTCAAGTACAGGCTTGCTGTGAACTGTTCTCTCCCTCCGTTTCTTCACCATCGACCATGATTGCCCAGAGCAGCTGGGGCTGCCCCAGCCCTGAAGTGTCCAAGGCCAGGCTGGACCTGGGCCAGTGGAAGGTGTCCCTGCCCATGGCAGGGGGTGGCACTGGATGAGCTTTAAGGTCCCTTCCCACCCAAACCACCCTGGGATTCTGTGATCATTTCACTGAAATGTTCTTATTGGAAATTCCTGAGTTGCTGACCCGACATCAGCAAACAGCATCAAACTGCTGCCACTTCCACGTTCTCAAAACTGCTGAATGTTTAAAAACATCCCTTTGCTGACCTTCCTCCGAGTTTTAAATATGATTTAAAAACAAAAATATGCAATGCATGACTTGGACATGCCATGGACAGTGTGTCCTTGGGGCACAGGAGCCAGGTGTCAGATCCTGGCCCGGATCACTCCAGAGCACCAGGAGCTCATCCCACCCCTGACCCAGGAGCTCAGCTGGGATTTCCTTATTTTCAGGTTCTCCTGTAAGCTTGTAGGGCATTTAAATTCTGTGCTTGCTGTTGTAACTGTGATAACTCTGCTCCAGCCAGCAGTGCATCCATGGAATCTCCAACAAGGGTTTGTTTATGTTTACCCTGGGGAGAGACGTGGCATTGGTGTCTGTATTAACATATTGACATATTTATTGACTTCAGTTGTCTTCAGTCTTGCCTGTTTAATTAATATAATTGATCTGCTGAACATCTAGCTAGTAATTCTGGGGCAAATATTCTAACTGGTCTTGTTACTAAAATTGAGTTTGAGACCCTTATTGTGGAATCTGCCATGGGTCCTGTTGCCAAAATAATTAAATGACCTCCATTAAAATACTTAAACTGTTTTTTTATTAAAACAATTAAGGACAATATATTGAAAATTCCTTCACAGTTAAAGAATGCTAAGAAATAATAATGAAATCCCAGCTTCTTTTTACGTAGAAAAATGGAAATAAATAATGTTAATGTCAGTGTGTTATATAAGATCCATTGAACAGCAGCTGCAGTCAGAGTTTAAAGCTAGGAATAAAATGCATGATTAATATGCACAAAGGATGTAGGAAACACTTCAGAACTTTATTTATTTGTATCCCAGTTGAATACTTTTCTACAAAGATGCCCTGGATGAGTTAATTGTTGGGTAAATGACTTTGTAATTCTGGGTTAGATCAGAAATACATGTTAAAGAATAAAACCATCTGAAGTATCTGTGGTATCCTGAGCAGGCACTTCTCCCTCTTATCTCTTCTCAAATGATTAATGATTACTCTGCCCATTAGTTTGCTAATGTTTGTAAAACATCTTCTGGGGGCAGATATGGCTTTACTTCGAGACCAGAAGATAACAGAAATTAATTACATTCTGCTTAGATTTTATGGGTCTGAAATAGTTCAGTCCTGGATTTTTCCTCACTGTTTTGTTGCTCAGTCATGCTCAAACCTGCAGCTTTATAGGCTTTCTTCTATGTCTGTTCTTCATTCTTGTCATATTCATAGAAGCACAGACTAGTCTGGACCTTAAAACTCATCTCATTCCAACCCCTTGCCATAGGCAGGGAATCAAATATATTGGACAAAACAAATATATTTTGTAATATACTGTATATTTTTTAAGTATAGTTGTAAACTGTTTAGAACAGTTAAGTCCAGTGAGGGGTCTGGGTATTTCCATGGTTATAGAGAATTATTCCAGTATTTTGCAGGCTCTGATGTTTTCTTAATGATGAAGACAGAAGACAAAATCAGAAATTTAATTCCAAGTAAAATCTTGACGTTGGCAGTTCTACAGAAATTGCCCAAGAAATGCTTTGCTTCAATTTTAAAGCAATAATTTTAGCTGGGACACACAGCTGTGGAAGGACTGGGAATGTCTGTTGTGTCTCCAAGTTGCTTCTCACCCTGAGAATTCTCACTTGGGGTAATAATTCTCATTATGGGCAATCAAGTTGAGTCTTAAGTCTGATTTTTAGAAGAGAATTTGTTCCTGCTGAAAAATCAGTTAAGCCCTGAGTTGGTGCAGTTCCTGCCATGTGTTTCAAAAATACATACATAACACAAAAAGGTGGATGGGGAAGCAGAAGAGAACTAGTGCCATGTGGCTGAAATTGTGGGATTATATAATCTGAATTTAAAAAACTGTCACCAAGCCATTCTAATTCTTCCCTGAATTTCTTCAGCACTGAAATTCTCAGCCAGCTCCTGTGCTCTCTGAGTTCTGTTCTGTGGCCCAAAGGCTCTCGAGTATTTCTGGGCTGTTCAAATAATTTTGCATATAAAACTGAGTAAACCCAACATTAACCTCACATTCTGTGTACTGGGAGTAATCAAATCTGCAGGATGGTACAAAATGCTCCTTAATGGCCTTTTAGTGGTTTAATGTTGCAGGATAATTTTTCATCACTGGTTTGTCACATAAATACTTACCCTGGCTGTTAAAAATCAGTACTCTAAAGTTTTGATTTTTCTGTCAGAGCCCATGGAGCTCCTGGTAATTAAATGGGTAATGATGTTCAAAGATGTGTTAAAGTTTAGATACCAAAACCAGCTGAAGAACCCAAACCACAGTGCTCCTTAGTGGCTGAAATGGGCATCACTGGGAGGGCTGTGCTGCAGTGGGAGGTCCTGGGGGTGAATTTGTGTTTCATGGTATGTATTTGAAAACACTTCAGCTGATAGAAGAGGATAATTCATATTTAAAATAGGGATGGTACCTGAATTAGCTGACTTAGGATATCTCATCTGAAGACTCAGGAGAGTTGTACCTTGTGCTCACAGTACACACATCTCTACTTTGGGTAGAAAAGCAATCCTGGTCACAGATTTGAGCCCAATACATCCATGTCTGAATCCCTTCAGCACCAATTTGTGCCAACACAGGGTTTTATAAAAACCTGGAAACCAAATCTCAAATGGATTGGATCTGTTGCAAACAGCACCGTAATGACATTTCTAGAGATTCCACTTCTAAAGTGAAGTGTTCTGGTGACAAACATATAGACAGAGTTATTTCAGTGGCACAGGTCACCATCGAGGTGTTTTAGGCTTCTGTAATTTTTAATACATCTTCTGCTTTGTAGTTCCAGCATGGTTATGTCTGTTAGGAGTGGGCAGAAGCAGCCCAGAGGCTGCTGACTGCTCCTTTTCAGAATGTTTTCTGGCTAATTAGTATTTTGGAGTTCCTGTGACTCCTCTTGCTCTTCAGCAGATACTTTTCTGTGTCACCTTGAGCTGGAATTCCAGGTGCCAGACTGGAGCTTATGGAGTGAGTAAGTTAAGCCTTCTCACCTTGGTAAGGTCTGTGCCTTGGGTGTCTCTGCTCTGCCAAGGTCGGACCTGAGGGGACGACATTCCCGACTGCCCTCCCGCCGTGGGACACCAGTTCTCCCCCACTTCAGAGAAGCCCAGAGTGCTCTGGGACCTTAAAGCTCATCCACTGCCACCCTGCCATGGGCAGGGACACCTTCCACTATTCCAGGGTGCTCCAAGCCCCATCCAGCCTGGCCTGGGACATTGAACTGTGTTATCCACAGTGGAAGGGATGGAATCCCACAACTGCAGTGCAAATGGACCAAAGGTGTGTCTGCACACAGGGAAAATCAGGGGGCTGAGCACATTCACAAACTTCTGCTTTGCTTTATGAGCAAACAAACAAAATCCTTGGATAAGCTAAGCAGGGAAAAACAGTGCAGGGAGTGACAGATAAAATGTTTGTAATCCCTTGTGGGCGTACTGAGGGCCTAAAGAACTTGAGGTTTTAATAGTTAAAATGCACCAATTGATTAACTGAGAATTTGGGTTACTTCAAAGACATGATCCTTTTTCCAGAGTCAAATGCGATGCAAGAAACTTTAATAGCTTGGGTGAAAAAGGAACAGGATAAAAGTGACCCAAACCAGAGATTCCGAAAAGAGGCCAGAGAATAAAGGTCTTGAGAGCTGCTTATCATGTGTCTGCAGTCACATGAAGTCTTAAAAGAGAATTTTGTTAAGGTGATCAATTTAATACAAAGCATTTTAACATTTTCAGTTGAAGTCTGTGTTAGGGCTGACTGAAGGTTGCAAAATTATTTTAATTTGGGTGGGACAGATTTTATTTTTGAAGGCTTCCTTTTAAAAGCAGTTGTTTTGCATAGTGGGAGGAGATAAAAATAGTTATTTAGAGCCTTGTTTTAGCAGAGTTCTTAAGTACAGCTTAAAAGGAAGCAGTTTATTACTTGGACCATAAGTTGTTTAGTGGTAAACAAAAGATAATTTCAATAGTAAAATCAGGGTACGAGTAGAAAAAAGATTTATTGTGAGCGATAACATGCAGATTTTCCACAACTCTACTCTGCTGCCAGTATTGCTTAATACTTGAGGGGTTTTTATGATGAGATATAGTAAAATTGATTCAGCAACTACTGAAATGATGTTTAACTGAGGCTTCCTTTTGGTGAAGAAGTAGATTTAATAACTACTTCTAATTATATTAAGGGTAAATGGAAAGTAAGACACAATAGATAAATGCATTCAGCATCTATATAAAGCTCAGAATATACAGGGATAAAATTAGTATTGCAAAGGGAATTCAAATGTGCATCAACTCATCAGTAACAACCAAGCTGAAAATTAGAAGCATCTTCCAGTGAAAGCTTTGGGGCATCTTGCTAAAATAAATAGTAGGAAAAATTATTCAGAGGCTTCAAACAGAGCTACTACATTCATGAAAAGGATTTTAGAATGTGATTGAAAATGAAAATACTCTGACCCAGGATAGTTTTGGCTGTTCTTTTACAACTGTTAATTTTTGTTTTGAGCTTTAATATTTTAGTCCTGCAGCATCAGTCAGTTGATGTTTCCTGGAGGGGCACACGTGCCTGCAGGAAGGAGAACATGGAGCTGTGTCCTTCCCTTCGTGTCCCAAGCACAGCATCTCTGTGGCAGCCCAGGGGTTTCCCACTGTCACTTGGAGCACACATTTGGGTTGTTAAAAGTACAAGTGCCCAGTGAAATAAGCACTGCAGAGCTCCATGGCTGTGGTGGCCCAGCCTCCCCCAGGGGCTGAGGGGGCTGTGCCAAGGAGGGGCTGCCCGGGATCCCCCCCAGAGCCCCGTGCCTGGGTCAGTGTTGGATGGGGGTGCTGAAAGGGGCTGGGGGCTGACAGCCCCCGTCCTTCACTCCCCCTCCTCCATCACTGATCCATGGTGTGGTCCCTCAGCCTCCGTGCCCAGGGCTGGGTTTGGCTGTGGGGCTGTTCCCATGGGTGCCTGTCTCATCCATGGCATCCTCAGATGTGGGTTGGATCCTGGTCCCAGCAAGGCCCCTCTGGAGCTGAATGGAAGCTCCACAGACACAGGCTTTCACACATGGAGTCATGGAATGGTTTAGGTTGGAAGGTTCCTTAAAGATCATCCAGTTCCAAGCCCCTGCCATGGGCAGGGACACCTTCACTAGGCATAGTTCAGTCTCGGGTGGTAGAGTGAATATGGGGGGGTTTTAGCCAGCAGTGGATACTTTTCCTATAAAAATAATGTGTCTGATCCCTCAGGTGACAAGTTGCTGATACAAACAGCAAGGTGGGCAGCTTTGTGTCATGTGTGTGTCCCCAGCACTACAAAGTCAACTCAGCAAGACACTTGATGCCACTTTGTGAAAAGACCCAGACATAAAATGCCCAAATTATTATTCTGCAGAACGTTTGATCCCACAGAAGCTCTGCTACACCAGAGTGTTTGGTATCCCCGAGGTGATGTGTTTAGTCCTTGCAGTAATGCACAGAATGGGAATCTGAGCAGAGAAGAGTGGGTGTTGGGAACTGACAGTCCTCTGGCTGTGCAGGTCACTGATGTGGCAGGTTATTAATGTTGGGAGGACTTGGTACAACTGGACATTTATTGTGACAGCCTGTCCCTGCTGAAGCCCTCGGGAGTTCTTCCCAGGCGTTGCAGTGGGATCAGAGTCTTTGTATTTAATACTTTCAGGTTGCAGATTTGTCAGGATAATGACTTGGGCATTTTCTGTCTGGGTCTTTTCACACAGTGCCATCAAGTCACACACTGTACAAGTGTCTTGCTGGGCTGACTTTGTAGTGCTGGGAGGACTCAGCCCAGTGCCCCCAGCTCTGCCCTACTTACTGCATTTGTCTGGGAAAGGAAAGCCTTTCTCTAAGTTAAAAGCAAAGGCTAAATAGCCTGTGCAGTCACTAACTTTCCCCTTTGTAGTATTCAATCAATTGTAAAACATTTGAATTCATTCTGCTGAGATACAAACGTGGGCAGACTTCATCCCACACTTACTCATCAGCCTTTTGTTTCAGGGGAGAGCTGAGGGAGATGAGGAACTAAAGTTACATTGGCTGAACCAGTGTTTAACAGAAATTATGCAAGTTACTCTGTTATCTTGACTAAAAGTGCGAGAGCTCAGATGAGTTTAGAGCCAGCTAGTTGTTTTCTCAGTTATCTGGACACATCAAAACAAGAACTAGAACCAAACTGAAAGCTTGTACCAAACACAGGAACAGTGCCATGCACTGTAAAAGCTTCACGACTGTCATCCTCTCCTCCTGGATCTGGATTGATTATCAGCCAGAGAGCACCTTCCTGAATACCTGTGTAACTCATTCCTCACTTTCCATTCAACCTGTGCCCTGCACTGCCAGACACCTGCAGAAACTGGAATTAAAACCAGAAGAATGGGACCAAGCTGACAAGCCTGTATATTCTCTTCCTCATACACCAGTGGTGATTGAGCTACTTGACCTTGCAGTAGGTTGGAAAGCTGTTTTATGGGACTTTTTATGGAATGGTGTAATTTTCTTAGTAGGAATTTGTAATTTATGTGATGTATTTATGGTTGTGGAAGGGCTTGGGCTGTGATGTGCAAGTTCAGAACACACAAGCAGCTTTGAAAATTGTACTTTTTCAGTGCTCTGTGTTTGGTATCTGCTAAAAATGAGGCAGAATTTACATCACAATAAAGCTTCTCTGGAAGGAAAGATACCTTTAGGCTGTTCAATAGAAAACCCACTTGTCTAAATCTGTATTTGTCTGAATTATCTTAATTTGGGGAAAAGATAATTCAACTTACAAAGTTAACAGATACCCTGTAATCATGTCAATGCCTCACAGTGCTGCATATCTGTGTTTTAAGGTGTGGATGCTTCAAATCAGCCTTCATTGTGGCATGGGGACATTTTACTCAGGTGCCTGATCCCTGCCATGAGCCCACGTGAGTTGGAGTCACAGCTCCCAGTGAAGGTTTTGTGACCTATAGCAACCAAGATACTTGGGAATTGCCGCATCAGAGCAGATTCTGTGGGGCTCCTCTGCTGTGTGGGGCAGCACCACATCAAGTGTACATTGAGATGTGGTTTTCTGAAATGAATCCTGCTGAAGTACCTGTCGATGCCACATCCAAGCACTGCAGGCCAGTTATGTGGGGGAACAGAGAATAGTGGGGCCTTTGCCTCCTTCCAAGTTGTGGTTTCCTACTGCACTGCCATAGCACCGACACAGGGCAGAGGAGGTGATGAACATGTGACTCTGGGCCTGTGGCTGCTGTGACAATTCTACAAATTCTCATCAATTTAACTTTTGTGGGGATGGTTAAGCTGAATGGGTAACCCAAAGTGCACCTCTGCTAGATGGAATGGTTTGGGTGGGAAGGGACCTTAAAGCCCATCCAGTCCCACCCCCTGCCATGGGCAGGGACACCTTCCACTAGCCCAGGTTGCTCCAAGCCCCATCCAACCTGACCTGGGACACTTCCAGGGCTGGGGCAGCCACAGTTTCTCTGGGCAACCTTCAAGTCCTGGAGGGCCACAATTAGGTCACCCTAATTCATTTGCAAATCAGTTTGGACCAAAGACCATCATCAGAACTCCTTCCTCACCCATTTTTTGTTGCTGTTTTGCAGCATCTTGGACAGTTCCTGCTTCCCTTAGCCTGGGGAGCTGCAGAGGTGCTGCTGTGTGAGGAGCACGTGGCTGCCCACCTGCTCTCCCCCAGCCTGGAAATGTTACAACTGGCCATGGAACAGCTCTGAACTGATCACTTGACCATGGCAAATGAGCTGCCCTCATCAGTGTGTTCTGGTATATATTTAACTTAATAATGTGAGCAGATGGTCATTATATTGATTCATGAAGGAAGGGAGGAAGCTTGGCTGGCTGGGAACGGCCGGAGCGCGGAGCATCGGAGCGGGGCAGGATGCAGGGAAGGGGAGGAAAACAGCACATTCTTGTACTGTGTGGGGTTTGGTTGGTTGTTTTTCTCGGGGTTTTTTTGTCTGTTTTCTTTTTTACGAAGAACTGCTGTGGACAGGGATAAAATCAAAGCATTTTTAGGTGACTCATCTGGCCTGTCTGTGTGGTCATCTCCCAGGAGACTGGGGCTGTCAGTGCACAAGCAGGATGATGCTGAAGCATTTGCACCACTGATGGTGCTAAAAAGGGGAGAAATGGGGAGGCAGTAGCTTGTGGAGTTGTGAAACTCCTCACTCTGCTGTTGCTATTCAAGATGACAGCTCTTTTGCAGGGAAAATGTAATATTTAAGTAATTGTTCTTCAGTAAATTTTTTGCAAAGAGCAATTTTGTTCAAATCTCTCCCCATTTAATGGGGTATAACTGGAGATTTAAACTAGAGGCTAATTCCATAAAATTTTCAGCCACTCTTTGTTAGCTAAACTGGGAAGTTCACAAATCCCCAGCCTGGATCAGCTCACAGGAACAGCTTGGTTTGGTTATTAATTTTGCAATTTTCACATGAGAAATGCTGTGTACACAACAAGCAGGAGCCTAATCTCGTGCTTGGGTCCCTGCTTCTCCTAGCTGCTGATTAGCTTTGCTGTCTTATCAGTTTATGTCATAGTATGTGACTATAAATTGACTTTGCAGGGAAGAGGGAATACGTTTGTCTTCACAGATGCTGCTGTTTCCATGGAGATAAAAGGACCAATGGCCTTTTCTTGGTTTGGACTGTACTACAGTGAGCAGGCAGAGATGGTGCATTCGAAAATGCAACATTTGGTGCTTTGATATTTCAGGCTAAATATCAAATGAGAAAGCATATTGTTTTTTCTCGGTGATGAAGTTGAATAATAAATACAGCTTTGGGACTTTTTCGGGAAGCAGAAAGCAAGCCCACCAGGAATGTGAGAACAGCGTGGCTGGTTTGTGCTTGCTAAACCTCCTCTCTGGGAAAAACCTTTTGGCTTTGCAAAATATAACCCTGTAGAGCCTTTGGGTTTATCTGATGCAGTGTTTGATGCTGGTTACATCACCAGTTACTTCTCCGTGATGTTCCGCCGTGGCTGATCCTCAATGAACCTGCAAAAGCTGTCAATGTGATTCTTTTTTTCTTTTTTCCTTTTTTTTTTTTTTGTCCCTTAAGAAAGAGCTTTTCTACCTCAGGTTGCGTGAAAGAAAATCTAAATCCCAAATCCACCCCCCATCCAAGGATGGCTTGCAGAAGGTGTTATTTGTGAGTACCTTTTCCTTCTTCATCTGTCGTCACGTCTCTGATATCTGTGTTGAGGATTCCAGAAGTGGGAGTAGTGATCAGTTTATTGTTTGGTAGGTTTCTTTCCACGAACCATTTTTAGGGTGTTACCTTTTTTGGCAGATGAATGAGCTGTATATTAGAAATGTTTAGATGATGGTTGTGTTTGTGCATATGGGTAGTTAAAAATATAACGTAATAAAGTGTGTGAACTGTGTTTAGCAGTGGAAAAAAAATGAGAAAACCCCCCACTTTGCCTCCAAGAAGCAATGCAGGATGCCAGGAATTCTGTCTACGATGAGTCAAGGGTCTCTCTTCCATTTTGTTTGAATGCTTTGTCATATTAAAGTGTAAGCTGTCCTTTAAATACAGAAGTACTAATAGTAGGATATGCAATACAGTTTTAAGCAATATAGTATTGATGAGGCTAAATACTGCTGCATTTTTGTTGTTTTATATATGCTTGATCAAAACCTAAAGGTACAATAATTGCTTATTATTATTATTTATTTGAGCAGTTTCTCAAGGATTCCAGTCGGCAGGAGTTAAATATTCCCTGGGTCTGATGCTGTGCAGCAGCTCCTGCCTGAGCTGTCATGTTTGCACAGGGCTCAGAGCTCAGCCACGTCCTGTTTGTGGTGGCAGTGCCGGGGTTTGGATGGAAACCACACAGGTGGTTCACTCAAAAAATGGGAATAAACCGAGCAGGACGTGCCGTGAACTTGTCCTCTCCCAGCTCCCTCCCAATCCAGGAGCTTGGAATGGCTGTACCTGCTGTTTGCATTCCTGAACCCCAGTGAAAGATCTGCTTAAATTAAATTAAAATAGCTGCAATTGGCATCTGTAGCTTTTGCAGTTATTTTAATAGTGTGTCTGAGGGTCCTGATTTGAGTGAATCTGCTCCATGTTCAGCAGGACCATCCACACACAGGCTGAGTAAATTCAACCATTCAACTAAAATTCAAATAGAATAAAGAAAGAATATTGAAACCTGCCCTCAAGTTTTCTTAACCTTTTGTGTTGTGCTGAAGGGATGAGTGGTTAAGTGGAAATGCTTTAAAATCAAAATGAATGTGGGACTGTCCATAGGAAGTTGAAATAAGGAAAGTAAACTTGGCAAACAGGTTGCAGCCTTCCAGGTATACATGGATCAGCTGTAAATAGCTGTTATCACCTGGGAGAATAGTTCTGTTTGTGTGAGACTCCATTTTAATTTGGGTTCTGGGATTTGGGGATTCTGTAACTCTCAGCAGGGGATGGAATTTCATATAGTGCTTATCATGTGGTGTGAAGGGATATTTAATCCCTGGGTATTGCTTTCTTTAACAAGGAGGTTGAAATTTTATTTATAGAACCATCTTGTGCAGTATTTTCCTCTTTTACTGCTTACACATGTGGTATCTTGTACCTACCTCAGCACATTGCTGTGGAAAACAAGATGTGGGCTCTGACTTCTGTATTCTGTATTTTAACTCCTGTTTAAGAGAGTTGATGCTGATCATTGAAAAGAGGAAAATGTAAGCGAGGAGGTTTTTTACAAACTAACTCTTAAGGACATACATACGTAGAAAATCTTCATGTTCTCCAAAACTAATGTGTGCTGAGCACTGAAAATGTATGTTAAACAGTTAAATACACCAGTTCTTCCATGCACAAGTGTGTTTTGAGATGAAAACTTATATATATATGCCAATGTTCTTGTGATATATATGCTAAAGCCTTTTGCAAAGAGTCTCCTTTTTAAGATAAAAATCTCTTTTTACATCGTAAAACATAAAAGGCTGGATTGTTGCTGTTCTAAAAAAAGCTGAACAACAATGTCACCCCAGTGGGATCAGTGAAGGGGTTTTTTCAGCTGCTGCCCTGAATGGAACATATGTCCCTGAACCTTTGTTTTGAGTCCCAGGGTTTGCCTTGCTGTAAATCCCTCACGCTGGCTCTGGGCAGTTCAGTCTTTGTGCTTGGCTACTTTTCCTCTTTCATCAGCTGCAAACCCAACCTGTACCACTGACACTCCTCAGCTCTGGGGTCGCTCTGGGTGCTGCTGGGGGAGATTAGAAATGTGCTCTGGTTTGTAATGGGAGTTGTAGTTCCTTGAGAAATTCTGGGACCTAATTCAGTGGCGTGGGGAATACAGAAAAGATGGTTCTGATTTAATCTCAAAGATCTTTTCCTTCTATCACAAGCAGCTTCATATCTCTTTGCTCTTAATTTCTGCTTTTGGACTGTCTGTGGGTTTTTTCTACACATTTTGAAAGTGCCCAGTGAGCACAACTGATACAAGTGCATCTTGTGTCCTGTTAATTACTGTACATCACCCTTCATCAGAGAGGGGTTTGTAATAAGCTTAATCAAAAGGGAAAGAAATGTTTTTAATTATAAGCATCTACATATGAAGAGTCTTAATTAAATTCACCCTTGTTACAGCTAAGCCAGAATGAGGATCTCTACAAAGTGTGCAAGGATGCAAAAGGATCCCCTCTTGCCTGTTTGTGTAGGCTATTATTGCGTTCTGATGAAACCAAAAAAACTTCATAATAATTATTTCTAATTATCTCTAATGTTAATGAGCATTGTGTTCCAGGATGGGACAAAATAACAGCTGTTCCTTGGTTAGCATTCTGTGACTGCACTGGTTTCATTCTCCCAAGAGATGATAATTATTTTCAGGCCCTTTTGATGGTGGAGAGGTCAGTGAGAGTGTGTCTAATGATTCTATTGAAAAATCCAGCTGTGGGCACTCGAGTTGGGATTACACAAAGAGGAGTATTATTCAAAACAAGAACTCTCAGTTTGCCTTTATACTGCAACATGTACAAATGATGATATATAATCATTTTGATGACAAGCAAATTTTGTGTATTCTGGGGCAAAATTCAGTGGTCTGTGCTCCAGCCTATGTGTGCTGATCATTTAGAACTGCGGGTTTTTTTGAGCATCCTTGGTATCTAATGAAAATATCTTTCATTTCTATTTAGAAAAAATTGTGTTCTGTAATGCTTTAAACTAGATTATAACCATTGCATGGAAGGGGAGACAGAAATGGAGGGAGGGAGCTGCCACCACAGCAAGTCTCCAACACATGGCTGTGCTGTTTTATGATCTCTGGGGATTGTCTTGACTCTCAGACTGCAGTGCAAGGGAATGACATTGGTGTTTACTTGCCCCGAGTTGCTTCATTGCCTTCCTGTCATTTGATGTCCAAGCAGCTTTGTGCAAAGAGCCATCTTGTGTGAAGGAAACCAGAGGAATAAAGGTGGGAGTTGGAGTCTCCCACAGTGTGTGTTACAGGAACTGTAAGGTTTTTGCATGTGCAACCATAAAAGCAAGAAGGGCATTTATTTTATACAGTTGTTGTTCAAAAAAGCACGTCGGGAAATTCCTGTAACTAATAAGAACACTATGAAAAAACATGGTATTTGCTCTGTGCCACCACAGCCTTTCTTTGCCATATTTGGCTGCGGGACGTGAAGGGGAAGGAACAGGAGAAAAGGGAAGGGTTTTCAGTGCTCCTTCAAAAGCCCAAATCATCCTGCCCTGTGTGTTTGGGGTGAAGGTCTGAGGAGTCAAAGATCTTTGGTGTCAGAACAGTAGGAATTTGTCCTTGCAAATGTGAATGGGCCCTGTGCTAAATCCCCTCGTGGAGGACGTGTCCAAGGGCAGCCACAGTCCCTCCTGGGCTGGGAGGACACGACAGGAGTTGCCAGTCAGAACTTTCAGCTGTTTTCTCTCCCTTCCAAAAAGCAAGTTGTCCTGTGGGCTCAGCGTGTTGATTCTGAAAGGCCTTCTAGCATGTTAATGACCGTGTTAATTAGCAAGCATTTAGCTGGAGTCAATGTGAGTCTGTATTATTAGGAGTTTTACTGTTCAGCACCTTTTTGAAGGTCTGTTTGATTATAATTCAAATTTTGTTCCTTATTAAAGAAATGGTTAGATTTATTAAACAAGAACACGATAGACTTTACTGGCTTTTAACTATAACTTTTTCTAATCTCAGTTGTAGCCATAACTCTGGATTGACATGAGAAAGAAACTTTCAACTTGTAAAATAATGTTATTCTTCATGAGGATAAAACACTGAGAAATTGAAGTGTTCCTTTGATTAGCTTGTAGGCATGAATCCAATCAAATAAGCATTCTTAGCTACCTCAGGTGACATTGCAGTGAATGGGTTTATGCAGGGGATGAACTTCTCTGCCCCTTCTTCTCTTTCCAAGCTAATTTTGGAAAGGATAGGGACAGGCATCCAGGGGCCTGAGGCTGTGCTGGTACTCCTTTTTCCATATACTCCTTGGAACATGCACCTCATGGAAAAATGTACCAAAAGAAAGGGAAAAATCCTGGCAGATGGAGGTGAACAGATTGTTATTCCAGACAAAGAGGAGGAATAATGTATGAAGTCATGTGGATGTGTAGGGAAGGGCAGCAGTGGAGATGAACAAACTGAGCAGGCTCCTGTCATCAGCCCCAGCAGAAACTTTATAAGGACAACATTTCTTCCAGCTGTGCTCCTGGAGCAATGTCACCAAGGCTCTGTGAGACAGCAGCCTCAGTCCCTTCTGTTTGGGAGCTGATCATCCTGCAGGAAAAAGTTCCATAATAATTCTGCCAACCTACTCACAGGTTTACACGTGCTTAAAATTCAACAGCAGCAAATTAAACAAGGGGTGGGTGCCCTGTCCTGTGCTAAACAGGGTGTGCTGTCCAGAGGGAAGGGGACAAGCTGCCTCCAGGCTCCCAACACTGCTCTGGGGTGCTCTCTGTGGCCGGTGGCCCAGCATCATCCTGCCAGGAGCAGGTGCCAGCTGAGAGGACATTGGGAAAGCAGAGAGTCACTGTTAAAGCCAAAGCAATTCCAGGTTAATAGCCTCGTGTTCTCTTCTCCCAGGTTGTTTAAAAACCAATATTGAGAAAATTGCCTGCCGAGTTTGGAAGCCGTGTTGGGGATTGTAAGAGGAAATAAAAAAATAACACAAACATTTGTGGCTTTATGTGATGACCAATAATGATTTTCCTTCTATTTGTACATCTGAGCAAGACTCTAGAAATGAAAGATTAAAAAGAATGGTCATTTCTGTTCACTGATGGATAGGGAAGTGTTGTTAAAATGAGTGGTTTCTAATGCAAACATGATGGCATTCATACAGAAGTGAGAGGAACACCTGCTCTGGGTCTGGGAGCTTCCTTAGGAGCTGCATTTTTCCAGTTACATTGGCATCCTGAGGGGGATGTGAGTCAGGGTTTTGGGTTAGATTTGGTTCAGGTTTTCCTGTTCTAGTCTGTTCTCACAAGAACTTTCTTTAAGAATGGACAAATGGTTGCCTGTCTGGGCCTGGAAGTGGGAAGTCCCTTCCATGTGCACTGGGATGTTGCAGTAATGGTTCAGAAACTGATATTGCCAGAAGAACCATTCATCTTTTCAGTCATTTGTCTTGTGGTGGTGCTGAAGTACCTGTGCTGTATTTATAATCCTAAATCTTTTGAAGAACATCCACTAGAGATGCAGAAACTGAACTTAATAGGGCGGAATTATCTATGAGACTGTGAACAGAAGTGATTAATTCTCCTCCAAAATACTGAAATATATTTCTTCTGATGTCTTTAGGTGTTAAAAATTAGGAAATCAATTCTAGTTTGAATGCAAACTTCTGTAGAAGGCTGATTGCAAAATCTAGCTATAAAGTTTAAAAAAGAATTAAAAAATAAACCCAAGCAACCAAAACAAACAAACAAAAACTCATTGGAATATTGAACCTTTTCTGGTAGGTTCCAGAGCTGTAAATGAATGCAAGGACTGCGTTAGCAGGTGATTGAAGGCACAAAATGCCACATTTGAGCCTTAAGCTGCACCAGCAGATTTACCCAAATGCTTTGATGAAATTAGCATTAGTCAGAGGCTGTAAAGTCTGGGCCTTGTTGTTTGTCAGGCTGACAGGACATCAGTCAGTGAGATTTAGAGGAGCCCAAACACTGAGTCAATATATCCCTTGAATTTTAAAATTCAGAGCAGAGTCCAGCCCTCATGTTTGCTTCTCTAACTGGTTGGACAAAGAGCCTGTCTTTGAACAGCCTAAGAACCACCTGAAATCCAGGCTGATGTGTTGAACGCACGCCTTTGGCACCCGAGATGCTCCTGGTGGAGCACAGCAGTGACACGTGGTACCTTGATCCCAGCCTGCAGCTGCACCTTGCCGTCTGTTCCACCTCCTCCACCCCTGCCCTGGCACTTGGCACTACCAGGGGCAGTGTGTTTGCCACCTGACAAACCTCTGGCACTTCTCATTTGCTGTCAAGGTGACGGGACTCTTGCGTTTCTGCTGCACCTTCGAACAGAAACTCAGAGCAGTTGAGCTCCTAATCCCAGTCCTGTGCAATGGGTGAGTACAAATCTTGCCTGAGACGACAGGGAGAGCTTCCCTCTTTATTGTTCAGGGGTTTTTGGAACCTAGGAAAGTGAGAGTAGGACAGATTTATGGAGCCTTGTGGGCAGATTCTTTTTGGAAGAGCCGGGAGCGAGCTCTGTTCAAAAAGCTTTGTTGAGCAGAACTGAATCCAGAGAGATTCTTTCATATGTTCACTGGTTTATTCTCTGAAGAAAGAGAGAGATTTGTATGGAAAAAAAGAGTGGTGGGAAGGAAATCTGGGACACTCTCCTACTAATTTCCTACTTTTGCTTCTACTGGAAAATGCGGAGCCACAAAGCAGCGACTTCGCCGGTGTGAACAGTTTCCCTGCCCAGTGTGAGACTCGTGCTCTGCCCATTCCCAGTGTTCTCCCTTGGCTCTGTGGATTCCATGGAGCAGCTTCTGTGGATACTGTGTGATTTTTTTTTCCTGTCAGAAAATCCAGCTTTTGCGTGTTCTGGCTGCTTTTCTCATCGTCCATCAATGCTTTCAGTAACATTCTCCATCTTTCTTTTGAGTTCTTCTGGTCATTTTTCCCACTGGTTTGAAGGTGCCACCATTAGTAGCTGTATGTCCCATAATGGGAAGGTGTCCCGTGACTGAATTGTGTTGCCATTTCCAAAAGCCACTTTACAGGAGTACATTTCCCAGGTACTTTACAGGAGTTACCAGCAGTTGCTGTCTTTAAACAGAAAATCCAACTCGTCCTGGCCATGCGGTTGCTGACACACTGTTGGCAACAGAAATCAGAGCAGGCTGACCTTGTCTTTTTTTCCAAAGGATTAGTGACTGACTCCTTCCTGAACAAAGCCTGGCTTCTTTTTGCTTAACCACTCTGTTTGATCTTATAAGAAAGTGACCTCACAGGATTCACTTTAAGCCTCAGGGATGCAGAAGAATCAAAATCAATCTTCTGGAGCCTCTGTCAAGACACCAAGCAAAAGATGAGGGGGGGAAAGTGCATTTCTGTGCACATACACACATCCTCTGTTAACAGTCAGGTTGGATGCTTACAAGTTGTTAAATGAGGATTTTCAATTTAATGGCTACTTCTTCCGTAGGTTCCCACTCAAAGAGCAAGGAGATATTGATTCTTTTTTTATGATTTCCTAGAAGAATGCTGTGTCATAAGAAATTTGATTAGGTGGATTTATCATGGAGGCCTCTCTGTGCTAAACCCTTGTTTAAAGTTTCCTGGCACAAACACCAGAAATGCAGAGATGTGTGCTGTGTGTTGCTTAAAGATTTTCTGAGCTTTCCTTCAGATGCAATACCTTGTCCTGTTTTGCAACTCTTCTTTGTTTTCAATTAAACAATACAAACCTAAACGATCGGGGGGTGCAGAATATCTTTGTGTTGTAAAGCTTCTTTTTATTTTTTTTCCATGCTTTGAACAAATGACAGCAATTAAACTTGTATTGCACAGTTCAGAATATTGTTTAAAAGGGGGTGAAACTTGGATTCTTTCCCATTTTCCAGTGGTGTATTGCAATATGTTTGTAATTGCTGGGCTTGAAGAAAGCTTGTGTCCATGTCCATTGCATTCTCCCTCCTCATGTCAGAGCACTGTGTCTGTAATTCCATCGACAGAGGAACAGCTTGACTGGTGCAGAGTAAGGAAGTCTGAAGCTTCATTTCCATGGGAATTCCAACCCTCAGTGTTGGGTTTGATCCCTGTATGGGCCTTTCACTGAAGAGTTGGACATGATGATCCTTGGGGGTCCCTCCCAGCCCAGACTATCCCGTGTTTCTGGGTTTTTAGCCTTCATTCCACGTGGCGAGGCAAACCCAAAATCTTCAATTGGCATTTGATCTTAGTCTTGCAACCAACCCGGGCTCCTCATTGCGACAGCTCATCCCCCTCCCTTCAATGTGTGCATTTCCAACCTGGCAAACACTCCCCTGGATTTCCTGGGATTCACAATTGACAGCTGTACATCAAATTTCATTCAGCCTCACCATGAGTTTCCAATACACCTGTAAGCACCTGCCTTTTCCTCACAAGCCCCTTTCTAAACACTTGGTGGTTTGACTTTGTGTTTTTCCTTGTGTCGTAGGTCTTTAAATACTCTGCACCAGTTTTGCTGTCCAGCTCCATTGTACCATTCCCAGCTAGCTGTCCCTGCCACACACTCAGAGTACAGGTAAGAGTAGACATGGACCGCCCACTTCTGATTTTTGGAGAGAGATCTGATGTTACCATTTGACATGAGACAGGCAATAGTGGTGGAAGTTTTAAAAAGGAGAGAAAAAAAAAAGGCATATTGGAAAAAATCCCCAATCCTTTTAACATCTTGTAGGGTAGTTCTGAATTGAACTATCACTGTAGTGACTCCTTCTCCCAGGCACTCTGGAATTATACAGTAAAAGGAGTGTCATGTGCCTAAAGAGGCACATCCCCCTAGATTCAGAAAGGTAGGGAGAAGCTATTGTAGGTTTAGTTCTCACATAACAAATATATTGAAATATTTATATGTAACTTGTGTAGGATATTGGTGTTGTTCTGAGCAACACTCTTTTTTTTAAGCACTGAATACTTCCTGCCAGAATCCGTGTATTGTGGCACTGGGAAGGTTAAAGGCATGGACCTGCACAGGGCTCAGCACTGCCCTTTCATTTGAGGGAATTAAGGGCTTTTTAAACACATACAGGCCCTTGATGCCAAGCAGAGTCTGCCCTGAATATATCAAAAATATGTTTTCCAGCTCATAATGCTTTCACACCGATGCCTTTCCTCTGTGTTCTCTTTGATCAAGTGTGGAGAGCAGCAATTACACCTCGTAGTACAATTCCTTGGCAGTGCCAGTGTTTATTTTAACATCTTACAGAAGCATCAAAGGGCAGCTAATCTAAGTAACTGGGAATGTGAAAACTGTTAAGAAATTGTGCATGCCATGAAAAACATTGTCTTTTAATTTTTACTTTTGCTATTAGTGATTAACTTACTGATAATTGCCAGCTCATGAATAATATTAATATCAAAACATTGAAAGCCTGGTGCTGAAAAATCAAATAGTTTTGCACTGGTGACAAGGAAAGACAAAAACAAACAATGAATCCTAAATCTGTAAATGCATAAACATATTTCTGGTTTGAATATTTCATCCCTTAGTTTTCTCTAACCATGCATGCTTGGATTCATCCTGGTGTTTTATGTTGCAGCATCTCTTTATGTGTGTCTGTTTTTTCCCTCCCATCAGAGCTCTTGGTTTATTTGGTGGTAGTGAATCCATAGTTGAGTTGTGAGCCAACTGAATATTCCTTTGGTGAGGAGCAGGG
Source organism: Manacus candei (assembly GCF_025592945.1). Taxonomy (NCBI): domain Eukaryota; kingdom Metazoa; phylum Chordata; class Aves; order Passeriformes; family Pipridae; genus Manacus; species Manacus candei. The sequence continues at coordinate 3,701,048 of NW_026138084.1, forward strand.
CCTGAACACTGTTAGATTCCCTGCTTGCTTTTTAATGAGGTTTTTCATTTTCCTCTGTCCTTAGTTTATAGTGCTTTAATTTTAAGGATCTTCCTACAAGGATGTTGATGGGAAAACCACCTGTTTTTTTCTGGAACGTCTCAATGTCTTGCTCCACGTAGGTTATTATTTTTATCAGTAGTATTTCTTCTGGAATTAAAGCTTATAAAGCAGCATAACTTTGTGCTTAAGAAATCCTTCACTTCTCTAGCTTTTTTTGTCTTTCTCTCCTTGTGCAGTGAACACAGGAGTGCCCTGAGTGTGTCTGGGTGTGTAAAGCACGTGCCGTTTTTAGAGCGCCCAAAAAGGTGCCATAAGATCTTCAGCTCTTGTTTCAGGATTGAGGGGTGGGAAGGAACTCATCATTGGCCTTGTTTGCTCCCCAGGAAGTTTAGGTTCAGGGGGACCTTTTCACTCTTTACAACTCCCTGACAGGAGGGTGGACCAGGTGGAGGTCGGGCTCTGCTCCCAGGTAACAAGTGATGGGACAAGATGAACCGGGGGAGGTTTAGGTTGGATATTAGGGAAAATTTCTTCAAGGAAAGGGCTGTCCAGCCCTGGCAGAGCTGCCCAGGGCAGTGGTGGAGTCCCAAGCCCTGCAGGGATTTAAAAGCTGTGTGGATGTAGCACTTGGGGACATGGGTTAGTGGTGGCCTTGGCAGTGCTGCAGGAATGGTTGGACTTGATCTCAGAGGGCTTTTCCAACCCTGATGAATCTGTGATTCTGTGATTGCCTCCTTCTGTCACCACTTGTGAAACCTCCTGTGGAGGAGCTGGCTTTTTGGAGGACATCAGGATACTGGAGCAAGCCCAGCAAAGGCTCACCAAGGTGTCTGTGGGCAGAGTACCTACAAGGGGGGAGAGCTGAGGGAACAGGGGCTTTTCCCTGTAGTCAACTCCTAAATTGGGGTTGTCCTGTTGACAAGGGGGAATGGATTCAAATGGAAGGAGTGCAGGTTTAGATGGAATATTGGGAAGAAATTGTTCCCTGTGAGGGTGGGGAGGCCCTGGCACAGGTTGCCCAGAGAAGCTGTGGCTGCCCCATCCCTGGAAGTGTCCAAGGCCAGGTTGGACGGGGCTTGGAGCGACCTGGGCTGGTGGAAGGTGTCCCTGCCCGTGGCAGGGGGTGGGACTGGATGATCTTGAAGGTCCCTTCCAACCCAAACCATTCCATGATTCTGTGAATAGGAGAATATGGAAAAGGTGTAGCCAGTCTCTTCTAGGAGAGGATGAGGCAAGAGGCAACCAAAACAGACTGCAGTAAGGAAAATTCCAGTTAGATACAAGGCAGGGAGAGAGGGGAATTTGACCCTGATCGTGGTCAAACACCGGATCAGAGGCCAGGAGAGGAAGAGGTATCTGTGTCTTCAGTGATGCTCAGTTCAGCCGGGCCCAGCAGGAGCAACTGGCTGTGGTTAGCCCTGCTCTGAGCAGGGACTGCACCACACATACCTCCAGAAGTCCCTTCTAACACAAATTATCCACCATCCTGAAGCACTCTGTTCTTGGGAAGACAAAAAAAAGAGCTGCAAGTTTATTTTCTAGGCTTTACTTTCAAATTCTACAGGTAGTGTCCTGCTCCCAGGTGTGGTGGTGTATTAAAGCTGGGCTGTCACATGGCAGGAATTGCTTTAGTTTACCACTAATTTAAATTTCTGAAACTGTTCTGTCCAAACTGACATCCCCACAACTGGAATCTCTGAGGCAAGTGCAAATCATGCACCTGGTTTTGTACAGGACCTGTATGTGGGGATCCTGTTGCTGTGAATGACAATGAGCTCCTAGAGCACTAACAAGATTGGGCTTTGCATTTCCACATACACTTAATAGTATTAAATTTAGCTTTTATTCTTCCCATTTATCAATTTATAAATAGAAACCATCAGAAACAAAACCAACAGACGTGGATGCTTTGGTCGAGCTTCAGTTTTGAGGTTTTATTTAGAAAATACGCAGAGGGATTAATTTTGTAGCCCAGAATTAAAAATTAAATTTGCTCTGAAAGAAGCAATTAATGAATGCACTACAGTGAAATCTGGAGCATCTCTGATTTGCTGTTAGCTAATTGCTGGATATTTTAGTCACTCCAGCAGTTTTATTTCTAGTCTAGACGATCTTTGGCATCTGTTTTGAATTGTTAACAGGGAAATAATGCATTTTTAATAACTGTAGCTATCGCAGTAATCCCTGGCCTGCTCATTTTACAGTGTTCAAAATAGAAATAATACAAGTTATCTTGCTTTCTCCTATTACAAGAAAATTCTAGGGAAGCCTGAGCATACTTCCAGCTAGATATTTGTCTGGGTTCCAGTTAGCCCATATGCCTCCTCTGCTTGCTCTTTTGGGGTTATTTTTGTTTGCAAATTAAAAAATATACCAGTAAAGGCTGGAACTTGGCTTCTTTGACTCTCTTTCTCTTCCTGCCTCCCAAAGCAGAGGCTTAAAAACAACGTCCTCTAGTTTGAGGCTGCAAATCCCACAAGCTGCTCTGGATTTGTTGGGATCATTTGAATACAGGTTTTGCATCTGGTAAGGAAATGGTGGCTACAACCTGGAGAGGCTTCCAGAAGTAGAAATCCATGCAGTCCTGTACTTCAGTTGCTTGATCCAGACTTCATTATCATCTCAGTGCCCTCACAGCTGGAATCTGAGCAAAGCAAAGCCCAGAGATATAATGGCATCCAGAGAACAGGAATTTAATCACCTCTGCTTCTTGTTTGAAGGACAGTCTGTTCCCAGCATTTTCTAAACACATCTTCTATGGCTTTAGACTGAGAGTAGTTTTAGATTGGATACTAGGAAGAAATTCTCCCCTGTGAGGGTGGGGAGGCCCTGGCACAGGTTGCCCAGAGAAGCTGTGGCTGCCCCATCCCTGGAAGTGTCCAAGGCCAGGTTGGAGCAACCTGGGCTAGTGGAAGGTGTCCCTGCCCATGGCAGGGGTGGTACTGGATGGGCTTTAAGGTCCCTTCCAAGCCAGACCAGTCTGTGGTTCAAGACACATCTTTAAACAACCTTCAGGCAGAACTTCAGCCCGTCTGGGCAGGTGGGAGGCTCCTCACCCCAGTCACACACCCCCCATGCACTGAGAGCCTTCCAGTTCCTCAGCTGGTCACACCCTCCTGGGGGTGCAGGGCTCATTCCCAGTCTCAGGACAGGTCAGCCCACCCTTGGAGATGGTCCCCACTCTGCTGAAATTGGGGGTTGGGGTTTTTGGTTGGTTTGGTTTTTCATGCCCTGCAGCCCTACTGTGCTGTAGCTGTGGAATGTTGAGGTGTGGCTGTTCCACAGGAACCCACCCAGCAGGATTGCAGGAGGAAAGTGCCCATGCTTGGGGATGTACAGTCATTCCTATCTGTATTCTGTGGATGGACATGGAATAGGTGATAAATGCAACTCCAACCATGGACAGATTTGCTCACCACTGCTGTCTGAGCATCTTTTCATCTTGTGTTTATTTGTAACTATAATTTCCTTGTTCTGATTTGCATGAAATGTTGGCTGTCACTCATTCCTTTCTCCATCTGCTTTACCTTCCATCCTTCTAATCTCAAATTAGACGCCCTTATCATGTCCAAAGACCATTTTTAAAATCGCGAAGCTAGAGATTTTTCTTTTCTTTTTTTTTTTCCCCAGTGATACCTGTGAAAACAAAAAGATAATGCAAAGGATGTTATAGTACCAAAGAAATCCCATCATTTTCTTGCAGTCTCTGCCTGCTTAATGTTTAATCAGCACCTCTGGGAGGTAAAACCATCGTTCTGAAAATACTGTACTTGTGTGAAATTTTAATGTGGAATCTTTGTTTCACCAGGTAATGTTGGTTTACATGCAACAAACCACTGTATGGACAATGATAGAAGGATTGATTGTGCTATTTCTTTTTAGTCTGAGCCCCTGGTAGGCATTGGAGTTGTTTTGCCACCATAACTGGTTAACAGAGAGGCTTATCCTCCAGTGATCCCAAGCTGACAGATGCTTCTACCTTGTATTAGAGTAGCTTGGTTTTTTAAGTCTTCCCAAGAGCACAGTGGGAATTCTTGCACACCAGACATAGCCAGAGAAAACTGGGAGAACTTTTTGCTTAGATTCCTGAAATGAAAAATACCTCCTTACAGATAAATGTGGTACTTTGAAACCCTCGGTTTATTTTTTTCCCACTGATGGGCACTGGACCCTTCCCCAGGCTTAGACACAAAGGAAGTACTTCACATGTCCTTCATGGAAGCATCTGTAGAGACATCCCACACCACTCCCTGGTCCTGTGGGAGCTTCCCAATGATTAGTCACAGGTGAAGCTGTAGCTGCACTTCAGAATCCTTCGTACTATTGATATAAATATTTATTGATATTCTGTGCCAAAAAAAGTTGAATAGGAATCTAATTTCTAAGTGAATAGCAATTGCCCTGCTGTGTAACTCAGCACATTTAAGCCCTCGAGCCTGTCTTTAGAATATACAGATATTTAAAAGCTTGACAAGATTTTTTTTCAAACTGAGCAAAGGAGTGAGAGCAGCATCACTCAGACCAGCAGTACAGAGAGGCAAAATACAGATGGACAGAGCAAAGCAGAGCCAAACTGTGCCCAAATCCCACCCTAAGTCAGTGTGAGGTTCAGCTGATTATATAAGGCATCTGTGCTCACGCCCTATGGCAAAGGAAAGCTGGCATAATTATAGGAATACTTGTAATTTTCCACTTGATGCCTACGTGATGTAGGGATGTACAAACAGGGAATGGTGTCCCTGCACAACAAGCAGTTGGAGCACAATCAGGAGCTGCCAGAATAGCATGAAACTTACTCTTTGTTTTTTTGGATTCTCTTGTTTTTCCTCCTTCACTGTGTTCCTTTCCATCCTCCTCCTTTAGCTTGTTCTTTAGTTTAAAGGAAATGGCCCCTCGTGGTTGTTCTGGTTCAGAAGTGGCCTCGCTGCAGCCTCCTGCCAAGCCAGCATCCCTCCCTCCACCTGCCATAAAGCACTGTATAGCATTACAGATGTAGGTATTCCAAACTGCTCCTGCTTTGTAGCACCATTCATGATGCTGGCAACCCCTCATGGAGACAGAGCTCTTCCTTCTACCCGAGGAGAGGGCGGGGGGAGGTGGGAAGTTCAGCCATTAATCAATATTTCTGTGTGTAAATCACCCACAGAAGGGGAATATTCTGCATTTTCAGTGGAATGTGGGCAGTGAAAATACCTGTGGAAAGTTTTAAGCATGTTAAAAATAAAGGAGCCATGGCCACTGCAGGCTGGGTGTGCACATGGCAACTTAATGGGAGTCTTCTTACAGAAAAAGCAGAAATTGCCCTTTCAAACCAGCTTTTGCCCCAGAGTTAACTCTTCAGAGTTGACCAAGCTCGTTGGGCTGTTCTTCCCTGTGCTGGAAGTCCTGCCTCAGATGGAAATGGTTAATTGGGGGTACTTACAAACAAGTTACAGTATTTGTGGATTTAAAAACAAAACCAGGAAAATCTCAAGCTTAACTTTCCTAATGCTGTTCCCTGTGATTCTGTTCCTCTGTCTCTCTTCTTTCTTGCCCCCTCCCTTCCTTGGCAGGGAAGATAATGTTCTGCACCAGTTCTGCTGTCCACCTTCGGGGTCTAGTAGCCCATCCTCAAGATAACAGCGAAGCTGCTGAGTGTGCAGGCAGTGCTCCACCTGTATAGCCCAGCTCTCCTCTCCTCTCTTACTGGTGTGTATGGACTGGCACTTGCATGGATGCCATAGGATTCTGTCCTGTCCCTCTGGGTAATGCAGAAGGCACAGTTTGTGCCCTCACTGATCTCCTGTCCATGCCTTTCTACAGCTCTTCCTCCTGTCCAGTGCTGAGAACACACTCCAGCTGTAAACAAATACCTGAAATGCACAGTTTATTTTGAACTAAAATAAACAGTTCCATAAGTCTTGGAGTGCACTGTGAGTTCTGTTCCTGTCTGTACGTGACTGTGTGGTGTGAAGGGCACAGACTAAGGGGATTCCTTCCCCCCAAAGGCTGGGGATGTGGGGTGGGAGGGCAGCTGTTCCCCAGGAGCTGTGTTAGGCTGTGTTAACAGTTCATTTCAAGGTTGGGCAAACACCACCATGTGACATTTTATGGCTGTTACCTTACAGAGATTAACCCTTCTTTCTTTGCCTTGTGATTGTTCTGAGGAACCAGCACACCTGTGTTGCAGCAGATCCTCTCACCAGGACTGGTCACACCCTGAGCTCTGTGTTCTCATTTCTTTGGCCTGTGTTTGTGCAAGGCTTGTGTGCAGCAGCAGCAAAGCCCCAGATCATTGCTCATGAACTTCTGTTGCCTAATCAATGACAATACTTTTCCCAAAGCTCTGCACAAGGTTGTCATTGAAGGAATGAACTTGGAATTGAGCAGACTGACTGGGTAAATGAGAGCATGGCCATGGGTGGCCAAGCTCCCACTGCCCAAAAGGCACTTTGTTGATTACAGTCTTTCCAGACACATCCTCTAAAACAACTGGAGAATTTCTGCTGGTTGGATCTTCCAAACTGAAACAGTCCAAGTACATACACAGAGAACAGTTCCTGTGCAGTGGCATTGCCTACCCTGAGGATTGCAAGAAAGAAAGGCTGGGAGGGGGAAAAAAGGCTCTGAAGTCCTTGTGGCTTTCATGAGTTAAAATACTGCTCCACACTGTCTGGAGCTCGTGGAAAGGCAGAGTGGCTTGATGTAGGGTGAAAAGCAGGTATATATTTGTAGGTGTATGTGGCTTTGAGGATTGGATAAAAGGAGAATCATCAGGATCAAGGAGGGAAGAACTGTGAAGGCAGCTTGAGGCTCACTCCCATTCTGTACAATGTGCTTTCGTCCCCCCAAAGGAATCCATATAAAAACAGAATACAGGTTATTTGCTTCTGTGTTAGATTTGATCTACTGTCTCTATCCTTCCTGTGAAATGTTTTCTTGTGCTTGCCTTGGCTTTGACTGTGCAGTGTCCCAGGCCTGGGAAGGATTTGCTTGCGGAAGGATAATCTGCCTCCATGATTCTGCAGGTTTCTCTTCATCCTTTGTGCTCACTGCAGACCACAAACACTATATGCCTGCTGCTGTTCTTTGCTGTTGAATATTCCGGAGTTTCACGTGTTTCTTCATCACTTTTTATTACAATGTACCTGAAGAACTTTCACTCCCACTGTAAAATTTTAAAACAATTTATGCAAAAAATTGTGTAGTGAATTAGTGGAGTTGACTGTATCCCTGGAAGGGAGCTGATGTTTACTAAGCAGGGTAACCATTGAAATGTCTGACTGTTTCTCACAATTTGGGCCTTTATAATTAGGAGTTTCTCTGAGTTGCTTCCCAAAGATAGAAACAGTAGGAATTTCTGATATTTTGACTTGCTTATCTCCTCCCAGATGTAAACAGTGATTAACTCTCTCTCCTCAGTGTACTGAACTCTGGAGCACTATAATTATTCCCTTCCAGAGGGGAAGATTTGTCCAATCTTTCAATAACTATGTATTATCTGTGTGTGTAAAGGGAAACAAAGAAGCAGGACTGCTGTTTAACCAGGCAGATTAACCCCCCAACTCCGGGTGCCAGCCCTTTTTCCTCTAAGAGGCAGCACTTGATTATCCTAAATGTGGCTGTGGTTAATGATGTGTCTCAGGAGAAAATGAAGTCAAAGCCTGACCAGTGTTATTGGCTCTTCCAGGACACTACCAGGGGGTGTTTTCTATCCAGTAGTTTTCCAATTAAGGGTAAATGGTGTCATTAGGAGTTGCTGGCATTTGAAACACTTTGAGTTTGTAGCCATAGTATCATTAAATTGTGGCATTTACTCTTGGTGGAGCACAGAGAGCAGCTGACCTTCTCTGAGGCTCTGGAAGTCAGAAATGCAGAAGTAAACATTTTCCTGTTTAAATAAATGATGTCTGGCTAAATAAAACATGCTGTGGATCTCAGGGTTTAGCAGTAGAGCCTGGTAGGGGCTCTCTTAGTTAACCAGAGTTAGAAGTAATGACCTAAATGCTGCATGTTATTATAAAACAGAGAAAGGTACCAGCAGAAAAATTCCCTTTTTCTTCTGATTCCTCAATGAATCTGCACTGTTTCTGTGAAAAGTGAAGATTATCTTATTGTGCTTCCTGGTATGGAAGGTGAAGTAGAAATGCCATTTTATTATGTTTATGGACCCATTTTCTTCTTCCATGAACTCACAGGACTGAAGAAAAGCTGCCACTTTGGGGAAATTCAGTTGGGGAATTTCTCCTTCGGCACCTTTTGGCACTTGCACCGTTTAGGATCAGGCTGTTCTGGTTTTCTTCTGCAATGTGGAGTTCCCCTTTGCAAACACATTCAGCTCTTAGGGGGGGTTGCCTAAAATGGGTGGGTGAGACTTCAGTTTTGCTGTTATTTTCTGCACATGTATTATTTCCTCTCTGTAACTCATTGTGGGAGCTCATTAAAACAGCTCAGAGCAGCGTGTGTGGACACTTTGGGCTGGAATGGGCTGGATTTTTATGCACCACTAGATGGAGCAGAAAAAAAAAAACACCAACAACAAACCAATTCAACTATGACAAATTAAGAGATTCATCTCCCAAAGTAGATTTTAAGTAGCTGAAACAAAGTATTATGTAATGTGAGGAGAAGAAATAACTCCCTGAAAAATGTAGAAGGGTGTAGATCTCAAACATGAATGCAGTCAAGGTTTTGAGATGTTTCCTTAGCCAAGCCACCAGCTGTGCCGTGGAATATGGATTGCCACCATTCCAAGCAGCTCCAGATTCATCATGAGTCTGAATTATATAATAATTTGTGGCTGAGGAAGCTCCTCCCATGAGCCTGGGGCTGGCAGTGCCATCGGGATGGAGCAGCACTGACACTGCATTTGAGGTCATTGGCAAGAGGAGGGGACTTGGCTGCTCACAAGGCACTGCCTGAAAAGGCTGAGACCCCTCTGGAGCCCCCCCATGGCATATTCATTTGCCAAACTGACCCTTTTAAAGTGCAGCACGAAGTCTTTTTTCACCTCAAGTACTGAAACGGAGCAGGGACTTTCAGGAAATATAACTCCAAAAATACATGTACCAGCATCGGGGCAGTTCTTGCTTTGTTCGCGCTGTCCCAGGTGAGCGGAGGAGGAGTGTTGGTTCTGCAGGAGCTGGCTGTGTCCCGGCATGGCTGCTAGAGGGAGCTCCAATGCTGCCTGAGCCAGGGCTGTCCCGGGAAACCACTCCTGGCATCCATGGCCTGGCTCGGTCCATGAAGCTGCAGATGGAAACCAGGGAGGAAACCAGCTGGATGTGCTTTTGCTCTCTGTGGACACTGGAGATGGGATACGTGGATATATATGCCAGCATCCCCTGCAGTCACTGGCGTTTCTGTGTTTTATAATAATTATCCTAAATGTTGTTTAGAAATGTTATAATTGTTCCCTGTTTGCCTGTGCAGTTTGCTCTGCCTCCACCTTTCTCGAGCACAAGATGTCCCAGGGAAGGTGTGTGTTTGACAATCCATGGAAACCACGTGGGGTGTTTTACATCCCACTGTCTGATGGGTGTCTGGGAAGGAGTATGAGAACAAGACAAACATAAAGCAACACCTCTCCCAGGCTCCAGCAGGTTTTGACAAGAAGCTGATCCATCAGTGATGTGTAGTAGGTTTTCAAATAAAGAAATTGATAATTACTATTTTTGAAAGGCACAAAACTATGATTATATGAATTTCAATACTGCTGGATAGGTGTTTCTGCTGTCAAAGCAGCAGAAATTCTAGTTTTACTATTCTACCTCTACTGAAGTCATTTATAATAGTTAAGTGTATCACACCTGTGTCTACAAGGTGTTTGGTTTCTGAACCTTTTCTCTCATTTTTCATGATATGGTTTAGTGGGCAAGGGGGGATTGAGGTAAAGGTTGAACTTGGTGATCTAGGAGGTCTTTTCCTACTGTAAAGATCCTGTGCTTCAGGTGGGTTTCCCATTTTCTGTGGACTCCCCAAACTGCAGCAGCTGCTCAGGGCAGGGCTGGACCTGTCAGGGGCTGATCACACTCAGAGCCTGGAGTGACTGGGCTGAACAGCAGTGGGGGATTATCCCCCTTCCCCCCCTGCCGCTCTGGGAAGGACACTCTGCCCCCCTGGCAAAGGCAGAGGGGCTCTGGTGAGGGCAGAGTCAGCCCAGTGTGCTCGTGAGGTCCAGTTCCTTGCTGGGCTCAGGGATCACTCGCTCTGGTGGGCTGAAAAAACTGAGAGAGAAAGAGAGACAGAACTTCACTGAGCCCATCCACGAGGAGAAAAAATGTCATTAATGAGTTCAGGGAGAGTTTTTCCGGCTATGTCTGGATCCAGCCCAGCCTCCTGCTCTCAGCTACTGGCTGGCCTTTGGTGACTCAGCCCTGCTGCCATCCCACTCCCTCCCTGTGACCCGGGGACAGCCGGTCACTGACCCTCCGAGGAGACCCTGGGGACCTTCTTGGGGTTGGGAGGGACTCAGAGCAAGTTATGCTTGTTTTTAGCAACAGAATGCTACAGGGTCAGGAGGAAAGGGGAGCTGTGCAGATATCAGAACGAAATACAGAACCACTGAATGGTTTGTGGTTGAAGGGACTTTAAAAATCATCCAGTTCCACCCCCTAGTTCCAACCTCAGTTCCATCCTCCACTAGACCAGGTTTCTCCAATCCCAATCCAACATGTTTTGGGTTCCACAGTAAGTGCATAGCAAACATGGGGCACTCGTTAAAGCTTCTCTGAAACAAAGATGCTAATCCAGGGGGGAGTTTCAAAGCCCCTGATGAGTATGGCCCCTCCTCTGTGCCCAGCCAACACCTTTATTTGCCCTTCATGGGTCACCTGGGTCAGTTCTGTAAAACACAGGTGTTGCTGTTTTCCCTTTAGAGTTGGGGGGTGAGATTTGAGAAAATTTGAAAATATTTATCTATATTTGCTAAACAAGCTGAGAAGCTGGAAGTTCAAATAACCAAAGGCCATTTCTTTGATTTATGTTTACTTTCCATATTCAAGCGAAAATTTGTACACAATATAATGAAAAATATGCCCTTTCTAATTTCCAGTGTTTCAAGCAAGTCCTTTTTGTTCCCTACCCATTCAGATATTTTGCTTTTTTTTTTTTTCCTATGTTATTTGTATGCTCTTTGGCCTTTGGTGATCTTTGGCTGATGCATTCATAGAACAAATGCCTAAAATCAACCCAGTTTATGACCCATTAATATAAGCATTTTTTCCCTAAAGAAATTATGTCACGTTTCATTCAGCTCCGAATTTTTTTTCCCCCAAGCCAATCACTGGAGCATTGCACACCTGAAAATGAGATAGTCTTGAAATCCATCTTGCTCTCTTCAATTAAATTCATCTTTATGGAGAATTCAATTAGTTGTAATTGCTATTTTGTGACAAGATTTTGCCAGGGGCCGGTGTAGTAAGATAATTAATCTCCATCAGGAAATGTTACTTAAATAGTTTTCCTTTGTCACCCTAGGAGCAGAGTTATTAATCAGGTGCCGTGTCTGACACGGGGCAGCACGGGCAGCTCCCCCACTCCTGGGTGGAGCAGATGTTTCTGACAAACAAGTTTGTTTGCTGTGGGTCACGGGGTGTCTGATTAAAGCCATTTTGCTTTGTTCTTTGTTAGTGGGGGAGCTCTCAGCTCTCAGCTGCCCCTGGAAGCCACCAGAGTGCTGCTGGTGCCTCCAGCATGGAACTGAGGTGCTCTCCACGCTGAGCTCTTCAGAAGCACATGAGGACATGTCTTCTGCTTTATAACCAGACTTTATTAGTGAAGGATCTTCTAAAATTGTCTTCCTTGTTGATTTTGGGCAGCTCAATGAAAATATATCCATACTGGATTCCAAGGGAGACATGGACAGTCCTTGGTTAGGTTAGTTCAGTGCTTCAAGGCTAGAAAATGTTCCATGCTAAGGCAAGGGAAGAGCCATTGCTTTTAAAACAGAAAACAACTGAGTAATAGGCATTGTCAGCTCATTTGATGTTTTTCATCAGAGACTTAGGGATGATCAAAGAGCCAAGAGGGGAGGCAAAGGTTTAGGTGTGTAGTGGAGCAGCAGGAAGCCTGTCACCTCATTCCAGATGAGGCCAAATGAACGCTGAGCTCTGCTTTCATGTTCCATTAGACACTTGTCTCAGCCACAGCACTCAGTCCACCTGCAGAAAGCTTAGCCAGGAGTAGAAAAATTTGGGAGGCAGTTTTTGTTAATCTCCGTGCAAGATCTCCATGCTTTATCTGTCAAAATTGGAGTGGTAAAATTTGGAGCCTGTGGAGGCTCAAAGTGGGAATGAAGTGGTGCCTCCTCCAGCCAGATGGGCAAGTTCCTGCTGGTGTTTGTTCAGTCTGATTCTCTGATATGGAAGAGTTAAATGGTGAAATGGTCTTTGGGTAGAATTAAAGAAGGGGAAGACTAATTTAAAGCTTACTTTGACATTTTCCTTTCATATTCTTTTTGTTTTGAGGGCTTTTCCAAACAATTTCAGCATTGTGTATATATACATGTATGCACACGCATACAGCAATTTCCAGGTAGGATTCCAGGTCTCCAAACACCTCCAGCTGCATCCAGAGGGCAGCCAGGACCTTTGGCCCTCTCAGATGCTTCTGGGACTGCCTGTTCTGATTTCTGGGGTTTCATTGGAGCTGCACTAGTTCCCCTGTGTACAAAGGCCTGCTGAACTGTTCTGCTGTAAATACTGTTTGGAGCTTACAGTGAATATGGGAAGCACTTGTGAACTCTGAAGTCATGTAAAGTGTGTGGTCATCTTCTCGTGGTTTCAACTCCTTTTAGTATGAAAAGGCAGGGGAGTGGAAATTATTATTACAGTAAATAGATAAAAGTAAACTGCCAGTTAGCTGAAAAATCCTGTTTCCTTTCTGTTGAGGAAGTCCTGTGTAGTTCCCCATTCTGCTCTCAGCACACACACCACTAACCCCACTTTTTGTTGTTTTGTCAGACCTGCTGATGTAGCTCCAGTTGGGTTTGTTTTTGGATTCTCTGCTAGTTTGCTAATAGCATGTTATTTAACTCAGGTTTGTAAGCCTTTGCTCCCAGAAAACAATGATGCTTTTAAAAAATCTAACCCTGTTTTCAGTCAGTAGGTTTGAGCCTACAGAGGAGTAGGATCACTGAAACATTGACTGTGCATGTGTGGTGATAAAAGGGTGATTTTCTGTGTTTAAAAGAAGCATCATAACCTCTGACAGACTGATACAGTGCACTAGAATTTAAATCATTAAATCTGCTTATCTGAAATATCTCTGTCAATTTTTCTTTTCAGAAATGATGGAATTAAGGTAATAGATGCAGCTTTACTGAACAATAGGGTAACAGCATATGGATTGTAGGTCTTTGAATCCACTTAACAGCATATGTAATTCTGTACATTTCCTGGGAAACAAAAGGGTGATGCTCATTGATCCACAGTATCCTGTAATCTACTGCTTCTGTGAAATGCTGGGTGATGACAGAAAAACACCCCCAGCACGCAGGGAAATAGTCATTGATTGCAAGGGGATGTGTTGAAACAGGCTGAGAGTCAGATGGATTCTGAAATTGTAATGCTGATGGTTCTGGAGAGCTACAGGAACAAATGGCTTTGTCATGGTACCTGATAAATGGGCTCCTGGCAGTGCAGCCTGGGGCTCCTGCTCCAGCCCCTGGAGCTGTGCAGGGCAGTCAGGCTCCTGCTCCAGCCCCTGGAGCTGTGCAGGGCAGTCAGGCTCCTGCTCCAGCCCCTGGAGCTGTGCAGGGCAGTCAGGCTCCTGCTCCAGCCCCTGGAGCTGTGCAGGGCAGTCAGGCTCCTCTTCCAGCCCCTGTTTTCCCTGTCTGTGTGCACTCCCAGGATGCAGATTGCAGCATGTGGAAATGCATGGGCTGTCTCAGCACTCACTGGGGATGTAAGGGCTGCTGATGGGAAGGTGAGAACCAAACCTCGACCCTGTTAACCAAGTGAAGCCTGTCCCTGAGCCACTCCTGGGGTGCACTCCTGTGCCAGCAGGTCTGTCGGGCTGGGAGCTGTCAGAATGTTCTTACATACACGTGCAGCAGGTACACCCAACAGAAATAGTCCCTGTTTTAAACTATGAAGTCATAAGTCTCTGTTTTTAGGGTGTAATGTTTTGTGTGTGCTCCTTTTCGTATCCAACCTGATGAGGATTTTATTCTCCACTGCATCACTTGCACAGAGCTGCTCCCAGCTGCTCCAGGAGGACAGTGGTAACACTGGAGCCTGCAAAAGGACACACGATATTCAAACATGTTTTAAATTACACATCTGTTTTAGGTTTACTGAACAGCCCTTGTTTGCTGTTATTTTTCAGTCAGGTGATCTCGAATGCCATGCAAGAATCCTTGGAGAACTGGGGTCTGTGTGGTTCCTGGGTGGATACTGGTATGGGGGCTTGTTCAGAGTGTTCTTCTGTCTGTTCTGAGGCTGCTGGGCTGTGATGGAAGTGATTAGTTTTGCTCCCACTGTGGGGAGTGGTCACTCCTAAGACAGCAGTTGGCCTAACTGGGTTACAGTAAGTGCTTAATTCACAGTAATCAAGGAACCTTACCCATATTGTGAACGTGTTTTCAGATGTATGGCTTTCATAAACATCACTTTCTTTGCACATGATACACAAACAAAAGAGGGAAAGGCCAGGGACACAAATGAGAACTTCTAGAGGAGAGTAAGTTTGTCCAACCATGTTGTTGAACAAGACATTTTCAAACACTTCTGTTCTCAGATTACATTAGCAGGCTGGACCTTGGCCTCACAGGGGTTTAAACATGGATCTGGAAGCTTTAATGTCTCCAAACTCAGTTATATACAATTGACTGCTGCTCTCACATCAGGTTTTCTCTTCCTTCTTTGGAAAACCTCAATTCCCACGTCGCATGTACGTCTTGGTTTTGTTTTCATGGTTCTAAATTTGAGCTGCAAATAGGAGTGAAGCTTGTTAATAAACATCTGATCTTTGTGTAACTCTGGGAATAAGTGTAATTTAAATGACGGGCTTTACTTCTAACAAAGCCAAAACCACATCACTGCAATATTTGAACATGAAATCAGTTCCTCTGGTGAGACAGCACCTTGAAAAACAATGCTGATGAGATGGTCAGCAGATAAAAAATTCTAAACTGCTTGTTGTCATCCCCTGATAAAGCTAATTTTTCTCAGGGTTCAGGGTTGGGGGACTTGCAGCTCCTTTGGAAAAGGCAGCAGAAGGCTGGACAAAGCAGACACAGTGGGTGAGAGTCTGTGACACAGCAGGGAACTCTTGGACAGCAAGGCCATGAACCTTTAGCTGTTACTGCTGGAGATAATCAAGTTGGTGGAAGTTTTTTAAAATTATTTTTTCTAGTAACATTTTCACAGAAATTAGATCATTTCTTGAAAAAGAAACTTCTCCAAGTCCCCCTGTTGTTACTCCTGCAGGCCTCTAGGAATTCCTCTAGGAATGCAGGCCCCAACTTTGCAAGCACAAACTGGGTTTTATTTAATATAATTCTGCTGTCTCTGCACAGAAATTCAATTTTATTTTTGCACAGTTCTGAAACTAATGAAGCCAGCTGAGCTTGCTAGCCTGGCTTTTAGGATCACGTTGGGCTGGCTTTGTTTCCTAGACGCTGCTTTTCTTATAGATTTAAAATCTCTTTGAGATACTGGGATTATGTTTTGATTTAGAAAGTATGTTGTAAAAATGAGTGTTTGGGCACCCTTCTGTGTTAGGAACCTGGGAACAGGAGCTGTGTTCTGAGGACAGGCAACATGAGCTTCCAACTTGGAGCTGGTTTCCATTCCCAATGTTGGGAGTGCTCTAGACCCAACAAGGGATCTAGAGCATTCCCAGCATTAGGAATGGAAGTCATTCAAACCCAAGGCAAGGAAAGCTTTTTATTTCCAAGAGCAACATTAAACATGTGTTTAGGTACTTTCTTGTCTAAATGGTTCATTAAAATATTTGGAACAAAATGTGCGAGAAGAGGAAATTAGAAGCAGGAATTTCCTTGGTATTCTTTAAGATTCTTCCCTGTGAAGCTGCCTTTCCATAGGTGAGCAGTGCCAGTGCTGTCAGCAGAGCTATTAAATTGTCTATCCAAAAGAAAGGCTGAACCTGAACTGTGTTTTCAGGGTTTGTCCCAAAGACTAGTATCAAGTGAGGGATGTTTGACCGTGTCCTGCTTCCCCCATGATTCTGCAGAACCCCCTGGAGCTGGGCTGTTCTACTTTTAGATCTACAGCCAGACAGGTTTTCTCAACTGGATGTGCGTGAGTGCAGCTGCCAGAGGTGCTGCAGCTTCCCTGGGAGCTCCTGCCTCTGCATCAGCCCTGGTTTAGGATGGCAGTGCACGCCCAGAGAGCAGAGCTGTGACACGGCAGTGACTCGCTGGAGACAGTGGGTCGGAATTCGGCACGTTCCGGGCCAGCTCCTGGTCTGGCAGTGTCCCATGGCAGTGCCAAGGCTGTGGGAGTAGGAGAAAGGAATGATGAGCTGCTGCCTTGCCTTTGGGGCCTGACAATGCCTTGACTGCACTAATTAAGGCAGGACACGGCTGCACGGCTGATGAACGATGCTGCAGACGTTACAGCAGAGCTTCCAACCATAGCTCCATCAGATTCCTCCTGCTTGCTGGGAGGAGACCAGGCTCTTCATTAGTTCCTGGTCCATGATACTGAAATGGGAATTTCCCACAGCTTGTTTCCTTAGGGCCATTTGTTTGGGAGATCAGGACTGTGTGACAGAACGAATGCTGAACTGACCGTCACTGGGTTCCTTCTGGGGTCTTTTGGGAATGTGGCCTCCCTGATGGCTTGGCAGATCTCTGCCAAGGGATATGAAGGGGTAATTTTATTTGATAGCCAGTGTAATGGCTGGAATATTATTTCCAGTTTTGTTTCTGAGGGAGGGGGTTGTCCTGTTTGAGTATGATCCTTCTGTCACCTTCTTTTTGCCTGTTGGGATTAGAAACTTTGGGCTTACCCACCAAATGGAGCACTGAGACTGGCATCCAAAGTCAGACCATCCTCAAGCAAGGGTAAATATTTCCATTTGGTAAACCTGCACTTCCACCAAATGGAGCACTGAGACTGGCATCCAAAGTCAGACCATCCTCAAGCAAGGGTAAATATTTCCATTTGGTAAACCTGCACTTTGGAATATAAGGAAATAATTTGGTACTCTTTTGTATGTGGGCATGTGGAGTATCACAGCATCAACCTGCACTGAACAGGTTTCCCTTTCTTCCATGTGCTGCCAGTTCATGGGAAGAAACTGTGCCAAGCAGCAATTATTCACTGAGCAATACCCAGCACAGAGCTATAAATATTTAATATATTATTCTGCATTCCTTCCCTCAGTCTGAGAAAGATGCAATGCCATGCTGCTGCTCTCACCAAAGGTCTGACAGAGCTCAGAACTGCCTTTTCCCTTCACACACACTCTGAGTTGCTGTTTGCAGACAGAATATCTTTATACTTTGATGCTCCAAGTGACTTTTACTTCTTAGCCAAAAGACGATATATTTAAGCAGTCTTTATTTGGGATCAAGCTGGGGGTTTGCTTCAACTGCAATTATTTCATCTGTCACCACTGTGCATTTTCATGCCAGAAGAATATCTTGGCTTTTCTCAATGTGGATATTTTTCTGGCTGCTTGCACGATGTCTGCATGTGCTGTGTGGTTATTTGTAGCCTCTGCCAGCAGTAGATAGGTAGTGCTGGGCTCTCCTCTATCCTCTGCTTAACAGCTAATGAAGCAGTTGCAGCCATCTGCCCTGATGGGAATGGACTGTTCCTGCCCCAGCTTAGCATTAGTCACTCAAATTGAGCCTGGAGGGCTGGAAGCTGCCCAGGGGACCCTGAGGAGGGGAGGCAGCTGTACTGAGCCATCACAGTGGGGGGACTCTCACTCAGCCCAATAAGAACCTCCATATAACTTTGCCCTCCATCAAGAGTTAACAAAGGTTTATAACGTGGACACGGCGCTGGACTAGAAAATTACTTCTCCTGTTTATTCTTCTCAGCAAGGACATAGTTCTGTGTGGTTCTGTTACACTGGGTCTTGCTGCAGTCACATTGACAGCTTCCAAATGTCTCAATGATTCCCACTGTCACTGCTCCACACTGAGACAGAGTAGTTTCAGGTCTCTCTGTCTCCCAGATCAATAACACTCCTCGGGTGTTATCACAGCTAAGCAAAGGCCCATTTGAGACTGTCAGTTCACAGGATTCATTCCCTACCCCTTCTGTGCCCATACAATGTGGGGAACTGCATCTCAGACTGTTCCCAAAATAATCTTCAATTATACTGATTTTTGTATTTGTGAAAAATCGTTTCTTTCATCACAAAAAACCAAAATAAACCAGAACTTTTTATCATTGCTCAAGGTAATGAGAGCTAATTGTGCCTTTCACTTGAATCTGCTCAAACATTGTGGAATCAGATTTTTTAGATACCCTGTTGCTGGGAATCCTGTACCCTTGGGTTTGCCCACCACATAGTGCCAATAACAGGAGTTAGAGCCCGTGGCCTTGTTTTGTGCTTCAGGGCAGAACTCTTGACTACAGTTGTGGTTATTCTTTTTGTTTGTGGATGCCTAAAGCCTACTGAATAAGCCAGCAACTGTGTCTGAATTTTAGACCAATGATCTCTTGGTAATACTGGTATTTTGTCCTGCAGAAGTGGGCTGGTTATGATTCCTGTGAGACTGATGGACATAGATGGCAGCTCTAGGCAAGCTCATCCAGGACTTGTGTGCATCCCTACTCTGTATACTCCTTTTAGCCTTGAAAGCAGTTGTTATTACCAACAATTACACACATTCTCCAAGTTTCATGCTGCCCACGTTAGCAGTAAATAATCCCACTGGGTGTAGCCCTGTGTGCCCAGTTTAGTCACAGTTCATGCCATGGTTCCTCTAAAACGTCAGGAATTCATATGACCAAGAGATGTCATTCAACTGACTCATCAGTCAAACTGGGGCAGATTTCCTCAACTCCTCACCTAGAAGGACCTTGCAAACTCCATGGAAACAAACTGGAGGTACAGAAGAGCTCCCAGGGTGATTTAGAGCACTCCCTGATAATACAGAACAGTTCTGCAGTGTGTGTGCTCTGTCTTAGCTCATTTGCACTCAAAGCCTTGGGCATAGTTCCACAGTTCATAGTACTTTGGGGGTTTCTTAATATCTTTATTAATATCAATGGAAATTGTACATATATAGACAAGTCTATTTCATTTTAATAGTATCTTTTTAATAGCTTTATCATTAGCTAGTGTATGTACTTTTTTCTGGGCTACAAATGTCCTGAGTCAGTGCCCATTATGAATAAACAGGATTGTCAGATCTTCCTCCTTGTCTTCTTTAGAAAACTTTCTTTAATGCAGTATTTTATTTTCCTGTCCAGCTAATTTGGTAAAAAGCAAAGTAAAACAAACAAAGCTTGTTTTGAAGTAACTTAAAAGAGATATATTTTCATTTTTCCTGACATTCGTGAAGTGACTCTGTGTACAATGAGATATTTTGTTTGCTGTAGCTTAATGGCATTGTGTTCAGAATATGGGTTATTTTTATGTTTTAAATTAACTTTCCATCTTTCAGCAATTTGGAAAGAAACCAAAAGATTTAAATGGGACTTGAGCTGGAAAGAAAGAAGGGGAGTGATTATGTGATTACACTAAAATTATTCTGTAAATTCAATAAGAGCAAACTGATTTTCTGTACCCCAAATCCAGATCTTTCAGTAGATTTTAAACTTGATTTCTTCTGGGTGTTTTTCCTGGCCACTAAACTTTGATTTACATGTTGTCAGACCCCTCCTGAGGTTTCCCACAGTGACAGGTTGAGTCTGTGGGTGGGTTGCCAGGTAAAAAGGCTGGGCTAGAGCATTTCTGGGTGTCTTGCCCTCCTTAGTGTAGGTCTTGTTTTCCATCTGTCTCCCTCATCCAGGGGTTTCTGCAGTTCAGCTCCTGTGGCTTTTCCTGTCTTTGGCACTGTTTCTGCATGTAAGAAAAGCAGTTCTAAGCCTTTCTCCGGGGGGCTGCTTTGATTCAATCCCTGTATGGGCCATTCAGGAGGAGTTGGACTCCATGATCCTCACAGGTCCCTTCCAGCTCAGAAAATTCCATGAAATCCGTTTTTCATTCCTGTAATTGATGGAAGAAATTGTGCAAGGATGGGAAGTTTCTAACACAGACACTTATTGTAAGATGCTCCATCATCTGCCTCTGTCCTGCTAGAGGGACTCCCTGGCCCCTGGTGACACAGCCAAAGCTGCAGTGGGGTCTCTCCATCCCTCAGCCCCCCATGGGTGCCCACCACGGACAGCAGATGAATCTTTGGAGCCCTTCCATGCCCCTGGTGCCCGTGGGACTCTGGGCAGGCTGGCAGCTGTGGTGGCTCTGTGCTGCCAGCCCCCAAATCGATTGGATCTGTGGCTTCCTGTGCTTTGGGCTCTTTAGCTGCAGTTACCAAGGACACAAACAGTCACGCTTTGAACTGCTTGCAGCTGCAGCAGGGAAGTTTCTAGAGAACTGTCTTGGTAGAAATAACCTTTCAGCCATGTCTCAGCGTGGACAGCCCCAAGTTGCACCAGCAGAGGTTTAGACTGGATATTAGGAAAAAGTTTCTTCACTGAAAGGGTTGGCAAGCCCTGGAAAAGGCTGCTCAGGGAAGTGGTGGACTCACCATCCATGGAAATATTCAGAAAACGTGTGGGTGTGGTGCTGAGTGCCATGGGTTAGTGCTGGACCTGGCGGTGGCAGGTTGGTGGTTAGACTTGATGATCTTGGAGGTCTTTCCCAACCTTAAGGATTCGGTGATTTATGATGGGTATTTTTGCTGTGGGAGCTGTGCTTTTCCCTGTGTTTTTAAACAGATTTATGCCTCTCCTGACTTCAGGGTTTGGGGACACCCTGGGTGTCTGCATTCAGAAAGAAAACTAAGGATTTTTAATGAAGCTGTAATCCTGCTCCTTGGGCCTGGGTAAGAAGTCCCCGAGGTCACCACGTGCTCAGTGTCAGTCACACCACAATCAAGGTTGTGCCGGGGTAGAGGCTAATTACTGCTCATTAGCATCTCTAATTTATGCACAGCCCATCATCCCTGCACAGACACTGCGCCTGAGAAATATTTATTTATAGTAGGAAGGGCCAAACTGTGAAGATTTTTTTAAATCTGTGTTAAAAGCAAGGCAAAAAGTCTCACAGAGTGAGCCAGGCTGGCACTTCCACAGCACACTGTGTTATGCAGGAAACTTAATTATAAGTAAATTAAGTTCCCCCTTTTCAGTTGTTAAACCAACAAGCAGCCACAAAGCCGACATATGTGAGCCACCCCCTCAAAATTCAGCGCTATTCACAAATCTTGAACTGTGCAAGCAAACAAATTACAGGGTGGAATAAGCTCCCAAAAGCTATTTTGAAGCTTTAGTGCTTTAGTTAAAAGCTATTTGGACAATATGGTTTGTTTCCATTCCTGTACAGCTGATTCCTGCTGTGTTTGTGGCCTCCTCCCTTCACACCACCCTGTTTATTTTTGTAAACATATTAGTAATCTTGGGGCTACAGTAAAGATTTACCACTGATTTATGAATAGCCACTGTAAATATAATTAGTGCAATTCTAAGGTGAATGTTATGAACCTCCACAGCCCATACATGTTTCTGGCTGTGTGAGCAAAGGTTGATCTATGGCCTTTGGTGTAAGGGCTGTTCATTATAAATGAATAAGTGCAAGTAACCATTTAAAACAAATTTCTAACATCGTGATGGAGTTTTCATGATGAAGCTTTGGCTAATGTTTTATTACAGCTTGAGGAAAAACTGGCTTTACCCTAAAAATGTAACTCTGTATTATATGTCTAATAAACCTGAAGTCATGCTCAAGGAGAGCAGGTCTAATTAGGAACAGCAGGCACATTAAAGCATTGCTGCTCAAACATCAGCTTGCTTGGAGCACTTACTCAGGACTTACAGTATCTTAACTGAACTTTCTGGTGCAATAATTCTCCAGGACAACTCTGTCCTTGCCTTTGTGGATAGAGAACACAAAGCCACAGAATGTGAGGATGGCTGTTCTGTTGGTAGATAAATGAGGAGATGTGATGCCCAGCGTGAGCAAGAGAGGAGGGTTGAACTGCAGGAGGCTCTGGCAGAAGAATTTTGCCCAGTTTTCCCCTTTCCATGCTATTTTTGCTTAGTGAATAAATTGAGGCTGAAAGCAGTGTGGCCAGGAATGTGTCCTTGGAAGCTGCACAGAACTGCTCTCCCCTGCCCATGGTTTGGGTCACACGCACTGTCCTGTCCTGGTGCTGCTCTGCCAGTTCCCTTTTGGCACAAATATATTCTGAGGTTCTGCACCCACACAGGTGAATGGAGCTGGGATTTTCCTACCAAGTGCACACAGAAAGGAGGAGACAGGTTCTGGAAAAGCTCAGTATAATGGTGCTCACAGCAGGACTCGTGTCAACCATTCACAGAACAAAGCATTGTCACTCCTGTAACAGATACAGAAGGGTAGAGTGCTTTAGAATATTGAAAATTCATCATGCTGTGACTTTTTCAGGGAAATGTTTCTCTAATTTGCCTCTCTCTATTCTAGGAAAGGGCTGTTGGGTTTTTTGTTTGTGTATTTTGGTTTTACACTCAGGTTTAATGGCATGCTAAGTGTTCTGAAAAAAGAAGGAAGAAAATGTAAAGTCATTGAGCACTTGATGTTTAAGGTATTTTTGAATAGTTTATACTTTTAATTTAGTTTATGCTTTAATACTTTACAATTTTATTCTTTTGCTGTCATCTCAGGACTTCGTTGGAAACAGGAAGCAGCGTCTCAACTGATCCTCTCAGGTACTGTAGTAATAATAGAAGTTAGTTTTAGGTTTAAAGTAACAGAAATTACCTTTATTCTGTATCAGGGGTACATCACATGACTTTATCTTGCAATGCACAGCCAACGAAGGCATTGGGTTTTCCTAAGAGTGGATAATTTGCTCTTTTCCAGGATTTCCAACTTGAAATTCAGTTCTGTCTTCAAAGACTGTGTTTGCTCTGAGAGCAGCATGAAGGGGAGGGAGGGAAGGTGTGTTTGTGCAGATTTTTATAACCTTTATGCTGAGAACCTCTGCCCTGTCCTGGCAGCTCTGTGCTGCTCTGCATGAACAGTCCTGGCTGGGAGATGTCACTGCTGTTTTTTGTTGCTCAGCATTTTGATAAAAGCACGTGTATAAACTTCAGAGAGCACTGTCACAGGAGTCACTGCAGTAACTGGGATTTCACTTTGATTGCTCAATTTAGAAAGAAATGCTTAGCCCTGTTAACACTGCATATCAAATGGGTTCTTGCATCCTTTATTCTCCTCCTTGCACATTGAGCAAGTGCATCAAAGGCACAGACTTCCTTTGATTAAGCTGGGGCAGAGTCCTTCCTCTCAAATTGACAGTTGTTTTGGTACCAGTCTTCCTCTGGAGATGTTATGGGTTGAGAATGTGACTTTTTCCCACATTATGTCATTTTAACCTTGCTTGAACGAAACAGTGGGAACTGTTCTGTTTAACCTTATTCAAATTAAAGGCTGTCTATAATTAATCTTCCATTATTTTCCAGTGTAAAGTCTTCTGAAAGTAAAGCATATGCCCTATTACCATTTCCTAAGCACCCACCCCCTATGTTGTGATATTCTCTTTGTCCTCAGCACAGCAACACTGCACAACATTCTGTGTTTTGGGCAGTAGTTTTGTTCCCATCTCCCAGTGTGACCAGAACACTGTGCCTTTGTCTGGGAGGACAATGTGGGAAACAATCCCAACTTGCCCCTGCCCTGCTTTTGTGCAAAATTGTTTTAGGAAGACCATCATGTATCTGGTGTGTGATGTACCAGGTATTGCTGCCACCTTTATTCCAGGCTGGCTAAATCTTTGTGGAAAAAGATTTCCTTACAACATTTTTTCTTCCAGTGGATTTCTTCCCAAGGGAGAGTATCAGAGAGGAAGATGGGGAAGAATTTTATAGATGCTGGAAGTGGCTGAATTTTAACATTTGCTGGGAAAAGGAGAAAGGAATATTCTTTGAATAGTTTAAGTTACCCTGACTGTAAAAATAGATTTCAGACTCATTAACTACAAATTAAACAATTTTCTGAAGTTTAAAAAGTCCAGAGTAAAACAGTCATAAAGGAGACATTAAAGAAATTCTCATATTATGTCAGCTAAACCTGTGGGGTTTTCTTAGTGTTAAATAGTTATTGAGGAAAATGTGACATGTAGTCGACTCCAGTAGGTCAAACAAGCCTGTTCTGGAGCTGTAATTATGCAGAGTTCAGACTATTATTTTTAAGTAAAATTAGAGATAATAGAATTCTTCTTGTTAGTGAATGTTCTCCTGAACCTGTTGAGTAAATTGGCCTTTGAATGATCCATAAAATGGGATGTACCAATTCATATGGACCCACCCAGTGTCCTGTCAAGCTATTAGTATTTCCTAGTCAGGCTACTCTTCTTCATTTTGCTCACAAAGTTCCTGTCTCCATCAACAAGGTAAGTTTGCCCTCAAAGAACCACTCTTCTAGTTCTCAGTGCTGGAAAGAGCAAGGGTTAATGTGAAAAATTTGCTTATGTCCATTCTAAAGAGGGAAGCATGTAAAAATTGGCATATTTTACATATGTATATTTTGGTTGGCACGATTTCTTTCATAGCCTGCACAGTATTTACTCTGGATATTTTGAGTTGGCCTCTGTCAGCTTTCAGCTGGCATCTGAAAATATTTTGTTTCCTAATACCTAAATCTTAATGTTGACCTTCTGGAGTGCTGGATTACCAGACCTGTTTCAAATTATGTGGATATTTAAGTGTTTGAGCTTTGCAGATATTTGTGGCAGGTTTGTCATCTTCTGTAACAAATTGATCAACCAGCGGTTGAGTAAGTTCAGAGAACAGATGTGCAGAAAGGACAGTCAGCATTAAGAGAACAGAAAACTTCTTATTATTCTACTCCACGGATACTTTGGCACCTTAAAGGCTTAATAACCAAAACTAAAGGATAGTATCGAATGATGATTAATATTATCTGTGGGGGAGTGCATAAATCTGAGAGATGTTTGAAGCCAAATAACTTTGTTTTGAGTTACTGGAGTGTTTCTAGGCAGCAGAGCTTCCCTTCAGTAAACATGGAGGGGAGAGGGCTTGGTTTGCTGTCCCTGCCTGTCTGGATGTCACCACCACCCCTGGGTGTCCCTGTGGTGCAGCAGAGCCCGAGGGCTCCGTATGAACACGGCTCTTCCCTCTTCCCTGATGGGGAAGGGATGTTTGCTGGGGGGTTCCCAGGAGTGCCTGAGAGGGACAGGAGGGGAGATCAGTTTGCCAGAGCCTTTTGCACCAGAGTTTGCCTTATTCCTTGAGCAACTGAAGATGCTGGAAAGCAGTGCTGGGAAAGGGCCCTGGGGGTGCTGGTGGTGCCAGTTGGCCCTGAGTCAGCAGTGCCCTGGCAGCCAGGAGGGCCAACCCTGTCCTGGGGGTATCAGGGGATTGTCCCACTCTGCTCTGCCCTGGGGCGGCCTCACCTCAACATTGGGGCAGTTTGGGGGGGCACAATGGAAGGAAGGGATTGAGCCATTGGAGAGTGTCCAAAGGAGGGAACAGAGATGGGGAAGGGCCTTGATTTGAAGCCGTGGGAGGACACTGAGGGCACTTGGTGTGTTCAGCTGGAGCAGAGGAGACTGAGGGGAGACCTCAGTGCAGTTCCAGCTGCCTGGGCAGGGGCAGAGGAGGGGCAGGGACTGAGCTCTGCTCTGGGGGGACCAGGGACAGCAGCCAGGGAATGGCTGGAGCTGTGTCAGGGCAGGCTCACGTTGGATCTCAGCCAAAGGTTCTTCCCCCAGAGGCTGGTTGGGCACTGCCCAGGCTCCCCAGGGCAGTGGGCACAGCCCCAAGGCTGCCAGAGCTCCAGGAGGGTTTGGCTGATCCTCTGGGGCACAGGGGGTGACTCTTGGGGATGGGCCTGTGCAGGGCCAGGGTTGGACTGGATGAACCTTGTGGGTCCCTTCCAGCTCAGCATATTCTGGGATTCTGTAATTTTCCCACCAGCTTTCATGTGGAGATGGCTTGGTTTCCAGGATCAGGACAGGGACTGGTCTCCAGGAGCTTTGGGTGCTGTTCCATCCTGTGAGCAGTGAGGCCTTTAACCCTCCCAGGAACTAATTTAGCATCAAAACCTTGTTTTGTGCATCTGATCTGTAATCCTCGTGTGATCCCCACTTCTACATGTGGTGTGCACAGGGAATCCTGGAATGAGTACAGCCACTGTCTTGGCACCATGAAATTCTGGAGCTCCACAATGCAGGAATGGCTACCAGGAAGTTTTTGTGTGTAGCCATTGAAATATTTCACCCTGAAGCCATGAAAGACTCATTGAAAACAGTTTTCTTACTGCAAAGTTACAATTCCTGTGTTCCACCTAAGGAGGTGGATACGCTGTTTTTCTGGGCAAGTGAAATATTTTCAGGAATGTTCCTGGCATATCACCATGAGGGTTTCAGTAAGTAAATAAATAACAGTACTTCAATATATGTATTTAAGATATGTACTTTTAAAATCTATTTTAAATATGTATTATGTATTTCATATATTTATAAATTTGTAGTGTATTATTATGTCATCACTATATCATTGTATTTATATAATTATAAATATTTGTTTAAATTTATGTATATGTTTACATATTAATGTTTACTAAGTATTTTTTTATTTATAATTATTTATATTATATGTATATATAAAATATATATTTAATATAAGTAGTTCAATATATGTGAAGGTTAAAGATTTATATAGGTAGACAAGTCAATTTACCTGCTGTCCCCAACTTTTGAAATCAGTCCACCAGTAACTCCAGCACTGGCTTCCTGCTGGAGTTATTTCATACAAAGTTCTCCCTCCTCAGTGGATTGTTTTCCTTCAGCCTCAGAGCTTCAGGATTTGGCAAGAAAACCAGCCCTAAAAAAGGAGGTGGTGGACTGGAGTGTTTTCACTTTGCCCTTTTTTTAGTGGCTACTTTTGAAAGCCTTGTCAGAGGCTTCACATGCTGTGCCAGAGCTGAACTCTGATTATAGAAATTCTCTGAAAAGCCCTCACAGCTCCAGTGCTGAAGCTGCAGCACATCCAAAAATCCCTACTCCTGCCAGGCCTGGGAATTCTGAGTCAAAGGTTTCGGAAAATGCCTTTCTGAAAGAACTAGTTCTATATCCTGGGTGAGCGTGAGATGAAGCTTAATTTTCTTTGTTGTTTTCCTCTGGAAGACAAGGGAAATGAAGAACGTATGGAGAGTGTGGGGCTTTTCATTTGCAAAAGTCCTAATTAGCATTTTCTCTGCGTGCAGGGTGGGATAATCGGGGTTGGATGCTGTCAGGAAATCCATGGGTACATGGCTTCTGGGCACTGAAAGCCCACTGTTTAGAAAGAAATAATTAAGGTGATAAATAGTTGGGATTTTTTTTCTGGAAAGGATATGATGGTGAGAAAGAAATTGCCTTGTAATGTGAGCAGACAAAGGATAAGTTTTCTGAAAAGTCTCATTTCAGGATCAAGTGTCCCTTGAGCTTAGTTGTCTCTGGCTGACTTTCCCCTTCTTCCTTGATCCTGGGAATAGCTGGGAATAGCTGTTCTTGGTTATAACCTTTTTCTCTTTCTTTTTTTCCTGCCTTTTTTAAAGGAATATCAAAACATTGAGACATAAGAATGTTCTGATAGGGAAAATTCTTTTTTTTTTTTTTTTTTTGGTGCAGTTTGTTCTTGGAAACAAAGGGAAAAGGATTTCATCTTGGCACCACCACAAATGGCCAAACACAGGGCAGAGGCAGTGCCAGGAGGTTTGGGCTCACCAGGAGTCAGTGGGTCTCGAGGGCCTTTCCTCAGTTCCTCTTTAGATAAAATACTCTGGAGAACAGGAGATGAAAAGCTGGGGTGGGAGATTTTGATAAGAAAATCTAAATACCCTTCCCACGATGGCATCACTTGAAGATTGCCAAGCTAATGTAGCCCAAGGGAATGTGAGTTCCAGAAGAAAAATAGGCTTGAACTTGGGCAGTATTTAATATTGTTGGGGGATGATCTTCCTTCTCACCAGTCATGTTTGCTCAGGAATCCCCAGCTCTGGTGCTGGTCAGAAAGAAATCCCAGGAGTAAGTGCAGGCAGCACAGGGCGTTGGGTACTTGAAAGAGAAGCTTCACAAGAAACTATCTTTTAAAAGGCCAAAGGCAATTTTTCAAAGGCAATTTTTTGATGCAAGTTGCTTTTCCCATGATCTGTTAGTTCCCTGTCCTGGACAATGTGTTTTTAGGGAAATACCACACAAAGTGTGATGGGAACATTGTTGAATGTTGTCTGGGCACAACTTACTGACTTCTTCCCTTCAGGAAAGAAACTGCCAATTCTTACTCCAATGTATTTATAATTTCATTTCAATTAAACTTACACAAACCAGTTTTCTAAGAAGATGCAAGACACTTTTGTAACTGAACAGTGACAATGAGTAAAACCAGAAACCCCCTAAATATAGCTTACATAGATCCCTAAATATAGCTTATTATCCAGGCACTTGGGGAACTAGATATGTGTACTTGGAAAAGAGCCTCAGGTTAAGGTTTAGGGGTTCGGTTTTCTTTTCATATTTTTTAAACAGTGTTAAAATTCTTGTGGATTTTTTTGGGGGAGGGGATTGGAGGAGGTTTATGGCTTTTTGTTTGAATTTTTTGTTTTAGGTTTTGGTTGTTTGGTTGGTTGGTTTTTTTTTGGTTTATTGTTTGTTGGGTTTGTTTTAAACACCCATCTAAGTGCCAGAATCTTTGGGTTTTAATTATTTCTTCAGATTCTGCTTTTGGTATTGTTGTTGTAACCGTTGAACTGAAGTTCCTCTCTACTCTTTGACACTACTGCAAGCTGTAGCCTAAATATTTACTATTAGTGATTTTCAGAAACTAAACAGAATAAGAAATAGCCAGATTGTAGTTTGTGGAAAAGCAAACTTACCAGCAAACTGGACACAAGCATTGGTCAGTCCCCACTAGGCCATTTCTTATTTAACACCAGGAAAAAAACTTTTTTAAAAATGATAAATTGCTACTGAAGTTCTCTTGTGCCAGTGATGTTTCCTGCAACACATCAGTTCTGTGCCATTCACTGTGGGACTGGAGAAGAGGAGGGATGGGCTCCAACCTCTTCTGTGTGACCAGGGACAGCAGCCAGGGAATGGCTGGAGCTGTGTCAGGGCAGGCTCAGGTTGGATCTCAGCAAAAGGTTCTTCCCCCAGAGGCTGGTTGGGCACTGCCCAGGCTCCCCAGGGCAGTGGGCACAGCCCCAAGGCTGCCAGAGCTGCAGGAGGGTTTGGACAATGCTTTCAGGGACAGGGTGGGATTGTTGGGGTGTCTGTGCAGGGCCAGGAGTTGGACTGGATGATCTTTGTGGGTCCCTCCCAGCTCAGGGGATTCATAGAATCATGGGATGGTTTGGGTTTGGAAGGGACCTTAAAGATCATCTCATTCCACCCCCTGCCATGGGCAGGGACACCTTCCACCAGCCCAGGTTGCTCCAAGCCCCGTCCAACCTGGCCTTGGACACCTCCAGGGCTGGGGCAGCCACAGCTGCTCTGGGCAACCTGTGCCAGTGTTTTACCACCCTCACAGGGAAGGATTTCTTCCTAATCTCTACTCTAAACGTGCCCTTTGTGATTCTGTTCTCTGATTCTCACTCCTGAACAGGACATGTGCACGTTGGGATGGAGAGGAAAGAATAAAGGGGGGGTGGGGGGAGAGGTGGTAGAATTGGGCCATGATAAAAGACAGACATTTTTTAAAATTTGGGCTCGTGTCTTCTCAGAACAAAAGCATCCCCCTTTTATCGTGCCTAGCAGAGGTTTAAATAGCAGATGCTGCTCATTTTGACAGTTCCCCCCTCCAGCAGCTCCCAGCCCGCAGCACGGGGATGGCTCCGGCGGCGGGGGGGCTGTGCCCGCCCGGGATCCCCCGGGATGCTCCACCGGGATCTCCCGGAAGGGCTGTCCGTTGCCGCCGGCTGGCTGGCTGTCCGTCCGTCTATCCCTCTGTCCTCGCTGTCTGTCTGTCTGTCCGCCCATCCGTCCATCTGTCCCCGGTGGTCCCCCCTGCGCGCCCGCGACTCGGGGGTTGGTTTATGCTGCCCCCTCAGCTCCCTGGAAAAGCGCGTTGGGAACAAGATAAGCACAATCTGGTGTGCGAGCGGGAGGGTCTGAGCTCCTGCCCGTCTTCCTTTTTTTTTTTTTTTTTTTCCCTTTTTTTCCTGGTTTTTTTCCCCTCCTCGTTACAAGAAACCCCCAGTTCCCGAGGTGCCGCAGACAATGGAGCCGATGCGCTGGTACAGGAGGAGCTGATTAACAGGGGGAAAAAAGGAAAAGGGCAAAGGCTCGCAGCCCCATGTGCTGGGAGCACAGCTCTGCTGTGGGTACCGGGCAGCGGTGTCAGAGCCCAGCGAGCTGATCGCCTGCGTTTGCCCAACTTCTGGGAGCTCTAAGGATGCTTTCCAAAGCTCCGTCAAAGCCCGGAGCTGGAATATATCCACGTTGTTTGTCCAGAGGGCTCTTAGAATGGCCTAAAATAGCCAAAAGGAGAAGTGGGATTTCTGTGTAAGAGCAGTTATCCCGGTAGGATTGGGGACTCGAGGGCAGATAAACCGCGAGCAGGATCAAAGAGCGCCCATGAATTTGTCTCCTTTGTGCGGCTGCCTCTTTGTATGAGCGGGGGGCACTGGGAGCTGCAGGTGCTGAGCCATGTGCGGGGCTGCCTGGTGGCACCGGCGGCGATTCCACACACACACACTTCAGCAATAAGGAGAGGAGTGTGTTGGACTCGATTTGAGTCATTCAAATCGTAACAAAAAAGTCTCGTGTTGCTAAAACCTCGCTGCAGAGCCCGGGCGCTGCAGCAGAAGGGTTTGAAAATGCTGAAGTTGAAGGCCTTCTGCTTGGATTACTGGCAGTTTTTATGTCTCCAGCCTCTTCATGGTTTCTATAAAAGGTAAGAAAACATTAACTCTGAAATGCTTCTCGGCACATGATGCCACCAGTGCTTTCCCTTGCTGTTCTGCTCCCTTGCTGAAAGGCAGGGGAGAAGGGAGTGGTAGGGAATTAACGAGAACTTGTGACAAAGATTGTAAAGCTGCTTTTTTTATTGCATTAATTATCAGCCACTGTTGTCTCTGTGCATGCAGATGTGAAGGTGCTGTTTGGTTTTAACATCTACTTTAGATCATCTCAGCTAAGACTCCGTACTTTCTCTGCCCTGATATTTTATCCTTAGGCACAGCAATGTGTAGTGTACAGACTGTAAACAGCACTGGGAGATTAATTGAAATGTCATGGAAATTTATGTAATGCAGAGAGGATCCTTTTTTTCCCCGAGATATTTAGTAATATAATAGTTCATCGTTCATCTCCCTCCCGGCACAAAGTGGACATCAGAGTCCCTCAGAGCAATGGGCACTTCACTTAGGCAGGTCTGACACACAGCTCAGATGATTGATGGTGAATGGTGATCGGAAAGAATAGGTCTGGGTGTCAGATGCATTGAGCTTTGCCTATTTAATGGAACAGCAAAATAAGCAATTCCATTTAACATGGCCCTGAACTTACTCTGATGCTTTTTAATCTAAACTTTGGGTTTCTTGCTCTTGATTTCCACTACTAAGCAGAGGGAATTAGATGGGTTTGAATTTTCTGGGGGGAAAGTGGGGGATCCCTTCATTGTTAACAAAACCCGTGCGATTCTTTAAAATAGGATTCCGTTCTTGTTCTGTACACTTTCTGCTCTGGCTACCTATTGTCAGCCTACAGAAAGTGCTTTGTACTAAATGCTAATTGCAGTTGAATTTTTCATGCAGTGACTGAAGGCTGGAAAAGGGAACTGTTCCAATCTTTTTCAAGGTTTCAGGGGTACCCTGCACTTTCTGGCATTGAGTAATATAGGACCCTCATCTGTGACCATTGGCTTGTGAAGTTTCAAAAGATAGCTTTATTCTCCTCTTCTTGAAGCTTTTCACAGATTCCATTTCCAAGCCAAAAAATTTCCAACCTAGTCCCAGCCCATTGTGATGTTTTCCTTGCTGGGAAACCATCTAAAATAATAGAAATGTGGCCAGACTGTTTTGACACAAATAAATACAACTAAACCCGAGCTTTATGTCTTGGATTCCTGGCAAAATCCCAGCTTTGTGGCAAATGAATTACTCTAGAGTTATTCTACATCTCCTAATGGAAGCCTCTGCAATAGCTCAGCACTGTCCATTTATTTTCTTCCAGATAGTTAATTTATTTGCCATGAAAACCTGGATGCACTTGAGCCCTGCTCCTGCAGTGTGTTTGCATGAACAGAAGCAAAAACAGACCTTAAGCACTTAAATATCAGATATTGAAGCACTTTGCTGTCATCTTTTTGTGAAAAAGGAACATGAAGGAAAGTTGTGACTTTCTCATGTGTGAAACAAAATAATTAAAGCACAGTGACAAACAAGCATGAAAAGCAGGTGCTCCAGAATAACAAAACTTAAATGCAAGGAAGTTCATATGAAAAAGAAAGAACAAAACTTACTCTCAATTACTTTTTATTAGTAATTGTAGATTGTTTAAAACACTCTTGGAAAAGAGCCCAGGGGCTGTGGGGAGGTTTTGTGTGTGCCCTGTGTATATATTTCATATTTTTGTGTATGAAATGAGATAACCAAAACAGGACTTGAGGAACATTTCCATTAGGTCAGTCTTGCCACATGAATTTTTAGTGTTATCATGAGAGTTACTACTCTGTTCCAGCTCCATGGGGTGGGGGAAGATGTGTCAGAGAACGTGGGCAGGAGCAAACTTCAGACAGCTCTGTGTGACATTCCCTGGTGACCAACCGTGGCTGCAGGTGAAGAGGGGCAATAAGGAGTTGTGGGGTACCAGCACTGACCCTCTGAGCCCCCCCCCGTGTTCAGGTGGTGCTGTGACTGCAGGAGACCCCAGAGCAGACCCAGGGACAGACAGACCCTGTGGAATAGCTGCCCAGCTCCCACTGAAGCCACATGGGGTGACTCAGACACTCCTTGTTGGCCATGAGTGCTCTGCTCATCACCCCTCGTGCCCTCAATGTCCTGGCAGGGCTTGGCAAGCCCTGTGTGACATGAAATGGGACTGTTCTCTTTCCTTTTGTGGACTGTCTGACTTTTAGTTTCAGTTGCAGTCAGTGCTCAGAACTGTGGTGAGTGTTTCTTGTTGCTTCAGCAGCTCTGTGACATTCTGCTCCTTGTTGGGACATCCAGCTGTGTTTGTCAGCTTTTGTTACTCAGGGAATTCTTGTGGGTTCATGTCCAGAGAAAGGAATGGAGCTGGGGAAGGGGCTGGAGCAGCAGGAGAACTGAGGGAGCTGGGGGGGCTCAGCCTGGAGAAAAGGAGGCTCAGGGGGGACCTTCTGGCTCTGCAACCCCCTGACAGGAGGGGGGAGCCGGGGGGGGTCGGGCTCTGCTCCCAGGGAACAAGGGACAGGAGGAGAGGGAACGGCCTCAAGTGTTCAAAATCCACATAGATGTGGCACTTGGGGACATAGTTTAGTGGTGGCCTTGGCAGTGCTGGGTTAATGGTTGGACTCAGTAGTCTTAGAAGACTCTTCCAGCCTGAGTGATTTTATGTCTGTTGCTTGACCTGGACAGCTCTGATTTATATATAATTTTATTTTGCACTGGGATATCTATAGAGTTGTGTGGATATGTCTATATTTGTATAATTTTTATCTTGTACTGGGAGTCACTTCCATGGAACTGTGTGTCTATACTGAAATCCATGGACTTCAAGAGAAGTGTGTGCAGGGTGCGCTGGGTGTTGCAACTTCTCTTGCATGTCACATCCACCCTGAACACAGGGAGTGGTGGGATAGGGCTGGCACAGTTAGAAAAGGGGCTTTTTCCTCAAACCCTTGAGAACAAGACTACACTGCGAGGCTCAGGTGGGCTGTGGTGGTGGGCTGGTCCTGCTCCCAGAGCTGTGGAGCTGGGAGCAGGATGGAGGGCAAGGAAAATGAGCCAGTCCCTCTCCCTGGCTGGAGCTGCAGTGCCAGAAAACAGGGAGTCTGGATGATGGGACAAAGTAAAACCAGGACAGTTTTTCAAATGCGTTTATGTATACAAGGTAAAAATCCAACCCCAGAGTGACAAGCTGGGCATGTGGCATTCCTCAGGAGAAGCCCAGGTGAGGGCAGACACTCAGCCTAGAGAGAGAGATTCTCTAGAGTTTGTTCTCTCAGCACAGCAAAGGAGAGGGGGAAATAGGACAAAATACACCAACTGCACTTTTAGTCCCTTCTTTGAATTTGGCAGCATCTTCAGTAGCCAGGACTTTGCCCGTCCCATGTATATTCATAAAACAAAGTCACTGCAAGGTGATGCTGCTCATGCCTCCAGTAGTGTGCACAGAAACCAACAGCCTGATTTATCCAAGTTGCAGCAAATTGCATAAAGCAAACCAGGGGGACTGGGGTAGAAACCTGCTCTGAAAAATGTTTGGTAATGCACTGCTTTATGAAAATGAGGTTTCAGAGCTCTGTTGTCATTAACCCCGAGGGCATTTTGGTCAGTGCTGTAGAACCCTCACTTAAGGGCTGGTTTTGGTATCCTCTGAATGCAGGCACTGAAAGTGCTGGGATGTGCTTCTGTGACAGATTAAAGTGTGATATGAGCAAATCACTGTCTGCTTTCTCCGGGGTTGGGAGGATGAATGTCTCGTGCTTTACTTCAAGGATTATTATAAAACCATGTGGCTTCAGGTTTAGCATGTGAAAGTGAGGATTTTCCTTAGCCAGGGGGTAAAGCTTCGTGCTGTGCTGCTGCCAGCTGGTGTGTAATAGCCCAAGCAAGAAATTGTTACCATTAGCATTGCATTAAAGACCAAGCAGAAGGTGAGGAAATGTGTGACTGGCACTGAGGGCCGCTGGCATCTGGAGATTTTTCCTCCCCGAATGTCTTCTCTCATCTTGTTAAAGTATTTTAAAAAACATAAAGAAAATGCCAAGTTCACAAAGGCCACCTTATTGCTGGAATCCGTTGCTTGACAAGCACAGCAGTTTTCAAATTATTTCTTCTCACTCACAGTTTTCCTTTTGGCCTGTATAAATGAGGCACGAGTCCCTTGCAGAACAATTAGGGCCATTTCTAATGAGCATCTGATTGCAGCCACCCCAATGGAACAGGCAGAGTGAGAGATGACTGGTTTTTTGAAGCGGGGATTAGTTGAAATTGTTTCTGCCACCCTTCAGCTGGGACTCACAATTCCAACACTGTGATTCAGGATAGGTTGAATCATGTGCTTAAACCCATCTCTGGGCAAAATAGGTCTATCTTTTTGTACATGATTCATTCCCATGAGGATGTTTCAGTGCTGATTATAAATGAAGATGCTTTGATGAATTGGCTTGGTAGGAGCAGCTTATTGCTGCCATACTGGAATGTCACAGGGTATCTGAGTGTCAGAAGCTACTTAAAGCCACTCTG
This sequence comes from Manacus candei, assembly GCF_025592945.1. Lineage (NCBI taxonomy): Eukaryota > Metazoa > Chordata > Aves > Passeriformes > Pipridae > Manacus > Manacus candei. The sequence goes on from NW_026138084.1 coordinate 3,736,595, forward strand.
ATATTGCACTCTGCAGGGCAGCTGCAGCTCATCCTCTTTCCCACTCTTATCCTAGAAAAATTTGTAGCATTTGAAGCCATTAAAGGAATTGCCTGCCTAAATTTAGATGCTGTTTCAAAGACAGCACATGGGCTTTAGATGATCTATGTCAGGGTTGTCCTCTAGGTTAACTCTTTGTTAAAAAGAATGTGCTTTGAAAGTCTTTGTTCCTCATTTCTGGTGTTAACAGCGTGGGCTCTGCTGTGGGGTTATGTGAGGTGGGTTCAGATGAGGTGGATAACAGGCAGTGCTGCATTTTAAGGGAAATGCAGCATTAAAAAAGCTGCAAAGAACTCAACGGTCACTCATTGCTACATAACTAATTCCTTATTTAAAAACAGATTTAATAAGGGGGGCAAAGTTCTATACATTACTATAATCCTATATTCCTGGAGGCAGTGGCTGTATACTGGTTACAAACCTCAGTAACAGCAAATGGTGGGGGGGAAATCCTTAAGTTCACATTCATGAGAACAGGGAGCTTCTTATGCCACTTATGGACAGTGATGTCAGTGGGTTTGTGTTTCTTGCTGTCAGTTAAGGATGAGCTCCTTTGCAGTATCTTAAGAGCAAAGTGGGTGGGAGAAATTACTGGAGCTTTGCCTTGAACTTGCATTGAGAGTTCACCATATATGTTGTTAGAAACAAATAGTTTGCTTTCACTTGACAGTGACTTCATCCAGAGCAGGGCTGAGTCATGGCCTGGAGGACAGATCTCTCTCCAGAGGATCCTCTTGGCAACGCTTATGCAACTGCAGAGCAGCTGAGAGCTTCCCCCACCTCCCAGATCCCCCACCCTCTGGAAGCACAGCCTGCAAACAGCACAGATTGCAGTATTCCCACAGTCAGCAGAAAAATGATTAAGAGGAAACCCTCAAATAAATACACAAAGTAGCAAAATGCCTTAAAAGCCATCAGAGGATTTGTCTGCACTCAGGCAACTGATTCCGAGTTGAGAAATTTAAATGAAAATACATGAAATACCTGCTAATCTGGTGGAAGCCTTCCTTGGAAGTCATTAGTTGTTCTCTGGATCTAAAAAAGTCTTGGTGCAGGTGTTCAAAGTGCATCGTGCAAAATGCCTTGAATACACAGTTCTGGTTTGTCTCAACTTCCCAGGCTGTTCTTCCTCCCAGCCTGGGATCCCTTCCTCCCATCTGATGGGATCTCTTGACTTTCCATGCCCTGGTTAACTGAGCTGTGCTGTGGGATGGGGCATGGCCGAGCCCAGACCCTGCACAGATCTATGGGGCTGCCTGATGCCTCTCCCCTTACCAGTGCTGGAACTGGGTTAAACTGGGTTCCACACCAGAGACAGTTCTTTGTGTGTATGCCTGCCTCTCCCTGTCTCTCCCTGCCTCTCCCTGCCTCTCCCTGCCTCTCCCCTGCAGGCTCCAGTACATCCATTCTCCAGGCTTCCTGCAACTTTCCTTTTCTCCCCCCCTTCCCTCTCACCCAGGAACCATCTGTGAGCCCTCAGGTTCTCCCTTCTCTGCACTGGTACAGATTTTAATCTTCCACAAACAGCTCTGAAGTCTGATGGGTATGTGAGGATCTGGGAACCTGGGCTGGGGCTGTGGCTGGGGGTTCCTGCCCTTTAGCTGCCTCCCTGGAGCACAGAGGGTTTGCCAGGCTCTTCTTTCCCCTCCAGTGTCTCCTGTATTTAGATGCAGTGGATGGGCAGCCCCTGGAGCAGTCCCAGTTTAATTGTGCCTCTGGCTCAGTGCCCTGCAGAGGGAATTGGAAGCTTTCTGAGTTTCCTTTGATAGTCGTCCAAGACTGAGTCACAGAAAAGGGAGTCTGGGAGCACCGTGGTGGCCTGGAGACATCCAAGGAGAAGCTGCAGCTGGAAGGGTCCTGGAGGGGCCTCTGGGAAGGATCCTAAACTCTCCAGCATGCTGGGGATGAGGGGGATGCCCTTTATCAAAATGCCAGGTTCAGGCTGGGTTTGTTGAGCAGAAGGAGTGGTGTGTGCTTGTCACTGCTGTCAACTCCCAGGAAACAGCGTGGTTTGCATATTCTGGTCGTGAAAAATCAGAAAAGGAAGTTAAAAGGGAAGGAAAGAGAATACAGTGAAGGCTGAGGAAAAAATACGTGGTGAAGATATTTTATTTAAACCCCTTCTCTGAGTCAAAATGTTGGTGTGTTGCAAGTTGTAGGTTTAAAGGTGCTGTAAGTTGTCCAAAGAGCCAGAATGCTTTTCAAGCTAAAAATTTAAACTCCATCTATTTGTAAGACTCCTTTCAATCCTTAATTGGTAATAGCTGTTGTATAAGGGGAATGCTACCTAAGTTAAAAATAGGTCTGGGACTGCAGTGACAGCCCAAAGCAGGCAAGCTCCAACAGTCACATTTTCCTTTTGTCAAATGACTATAAAATAATGTACATCAGAACAAAAATTATGTTAAAATCTGGTTTGTGACCATTTCATCCCGGTAAAAACTTCAGCAAAATAGGCAAATTTTATTCTTTACCCTTGAAGGCTGCAGCAGGCCCTTTTCCCTATGGCAGGAATGTTACACTGACCTGATTTAGGCTGAGCCTAAGGCACAGTTGAGCACTCAGGCTATCTTAGCTGCAGACATGCCACTGTGAAGCGATGGGGCTTTATCCAAAACCAAATCAGATAAGGTGTCCTGGGTGCTGCTTTTCTCTGAGCCACCTCATCCTACCTCTGGTGACACTCTGGGCTCCTCTCCTCTCTGAATCCTCTGCTTATCATCCTGCAGGCTCTGCTGCCAAATAGGAATGAATCTCCAGAGGGGGGAGAATAATAGAGTGTGAGGCTCCAAATTAAGCTCTGCCTTTCTATTAATATCATTTAAAAGTAACACACCACCTACAGCTCGTAAAGGAACCTCAGCTGTAGCATTTTTAAATACTCAGAGTGATTTATGTCCCTCATAATATCTTTGCCTGCAGCAGCTTTGTTTCCAGTGTAAAAAATAGAAAATAGATTAAAAGCCTCCAGTTCCTCCAGAAATGGCCTCAAGTTGTGCCAGGAGAGGTTTAGGTTGGATATTAGGAAAAATTCCTTCACTGAAAGGGTTGTCCAGCCCTGGCACAGCTGCCCAGGGCAGTGGTGGGGTCACCAGCCCTGGAGGGATTTAAAAGCTGTGTGGATGTAGGATAACCTTGGGGGCATGGGTTAGTGGTGGCCTTGGCAGTGCTGGACTTGGTGATATCAGAAGGCTTTTCCAACCTCAATGATTCCGTGATTCTATGATTCTTTTCTGCCATTACCTCCCTGCCTTCCCTCCAGCATTTTTTTTAAGGATTCCTAAGTGCTCTCCATCAGTGTAGTTGCTCTGGGTTCTCTTAGCAATCAAAAACATTGGGAGAATCCTATTGTTGTTACTCAAATGGGTGGTATGTGCTTGGCAGTGGCCAAGTTGAGGGCTCTGACAAACTTCTGCTGAATTTTTCCCAGGGTTTTTGTGCTATTGATTCTTCCAATGGTTTTTCCTGCCCTGCAGCTGCTCCCTGCTCCTGTGCAGAGCCAGCAGAACAAAACCTGTGTGTGTGTGTGTGAGGCATGTCAGGCTGCCTTGGTGCAGCCTCACAAACTCACCTGCATCAGCAGTTGCAGCCAAAGCTCTCCTGCAGCTGAGCAGGCTCTGAATCCCTTCTGCTGACTGAACTTCAGGCAGGGCCAGCTCGGAGGGCACCCACCTTCAGCTGCCTCCACTGTGTGCTCAGCTCCCAGGAGCAATTGGAGCCTGCCCGTGTTAACAGAACCACCTTGGATTAGGGACTGTGCCTGTTTGGATTAAAGATTGCCTCCTAAAAGAGGTACAGAATGTTTTGCAAAGTTGAGAGTCACTTCCCCTGTTTTACAGGCAGTAAAATGCAAGAGCAAAAGATCTGGTGTGTCCACTTGATGTAGAAATGTGGAAATAAATGGGGGAAACTTCAGGAAAAAGTGACCTTCTGATGCAGGGGCAGCACCTCATGATTGAGCCTATTAATGCATCCAACGAAAATAAAAATCCACTCAGTGTCACAGAATCTCAGAATGGTTTGGAAGGGACCTTAAAGCCCATCCAGTGCCACCCCCTGCCATGGGCAGGGACACCTTCCACCAGCCCAGGTTGCTCCAAGCCCCGTCCAACCTGGCCTTGGACACTTCCAGGAATGGAGCAGCCACAGCTTCTCTGGGCAACCTGTGCCAGGGCCTCCCCACCCTCAGTGTCACCTTCCTGGTGTCCTGGGGAGACATACTGATGCTGAACTGGGAAAAACCAGTGTGCTGAAGTGGGAAGCAAGTTTGGAAAGAGGTAGAACTTCTCCTTGCACCTTGGCAGGACTAAGAGTTTGTGGTACATGACCCACGAGCAGGGCACTGTCCTGGCTCCAGACACATGGGGCTATAGGTGCTTGCAAACAGGGAGTAGCTGATGAAGGTTTCCAGGGAGTACAATGGGAGAAAAAAATCAGCAAAGAAGTATTTGTATGTGGGGAGTTGAGCACAGGCCCACGCACAGTGGGGCTGGGTGGGGGCAGTGATGTCCTGGGAATGGAATCTGTTGTTTTATTGCGAGGGGAAGAGATAACTGAAGTTTTCATCACCACACCCAGAGAGGAGGAATAACCCAGGCAGGCAGCAATGGCTCCACACAGCCCTGTACCAACCCCCAGGCTCAGCATTGCCTGGGATTAGTGGTCCACACCAGAGTGTGGGAGAAGATTGTGGCTGGAATCATGACAGTAGGTTATGGTGGAGGTACAAAATGGAAAATCCATGTTGAAGACAGACACGGCTCCAAATGGCTCCTGCAGTGCTGGGACTCCACTTGTCCCACAGGGAAAGCAAACAGGGCTTCAAAACAGTGAAATCATTTGATATGCTAATGTGTGACACAGTGATGTCACTGGGAACAAAGGGGAGCAAAGTAAACAGCCGAGACAAAAGAGATTTACTGTCTTATTGCTCCTCTAGTCCTGAATAAGGTTTTTTGAATAGTAAGAAATAGCTGATCTGTCCATTTTCTCTTTGATATCCATTCTGTTGCCTCCTTGGTAATCTTATTCTGGAGGAGCTGTTTTCAGAGAAGGCAGCCCAGCATGTGAGACAATTAGCAGCAGGTTTGATGAATCACCAGCTCTTCACATCTGGGTGTGTGCAGGAATCAGCAGCACCCACGCCCTGGCACATTTCCCCCTGCCCTCCTGAGGCTCTGCAGGATCCTGGGGGTCCAACATTGCCCTCAAATATCATCTCAAGGAGCATTTCACAGCAATCCCTTCTTCAGATTTGCACCAGAGTAAGCAGCATTTATTTACAGCTGAGATTTGATCATAAAACTGAAATACGAGTCATATTAGCTCATTATGTGATTTGCATAGTGTGCAGCATTTTCTGGATGGATATTAAATAATATATATTCCCTGCAGAATAATAATAATAATAATAATGTAATATAATATTCCCTGCTTGCTTAGAGGAGGGATACCTTCATTTGGCCAGGTCTCTTTGGAAATCAGGGGACAAACTCAGCTCAAGGGCTGAAATAGTCTCTATAGTATTTCATAAATATTCTCACTTTCATGGGAAATGCTGCAGCAATGATTTAAAAAACCCAGACAACACAAACCCCACAAAACACACCCCCCTCTAAACCACCCTGCAGCATCTCACCTCTGGCCCATGATGCTTTCATGTTATTTTCATCCATTTGGGCACTGGTTGTGCACAGGTTTGAGAAATGTGGATGAAGACAGTGATTAAAATATTCTCTTGCACATCTTATCCCCTGAATCTATCTTTAGAGACAGATAAAAATACAATTCCTGCAGATGTTGGTACTGTCAAAATATTGCGACTGCAGGGGAATCAAGGAGTGTGTAATCTCAATATATCAATTCCCCTGGAGCCTCAGGTATGAGCTCAAAGAGATGGAGTTGACACAACTGAGTGTGCTGTTTGATACCTTCGTACTGCACCCAAAAGAAATAACGAGTTCTAAACCCTTTACATAATGGGTTTATTTATGCCAAATGAAATAGTTCAAGTGCACTCAGTACACACCCCAGGAAGTCTCTCTCGTAGGCACTTCATCTCTCCAGTTGTTGGGTGAAGGTACTGGACAGGGATCAGCTGCTCTGCCTCAACTGACGTAGCTTTTTCCAGCATTGAAATGTATTCCAGTGGTTAAGAACAGATGTATAAGTTTCTAATGTAATTTTCCTTCAGTAAGCCTATTGATTTAAAATGTAAAATCCGCTGTGGAGCTTGGTCTGACTTTTTTTTTATGAGCCGTCAAGAGCTTGCTCCAGGAACCATTATCAGAACTCCCAAAGCAGAATATATTTCAGAATGGTGGGAGCAGTCATGAGATCCTGGATAAAATGGCCTTATAGAAAACGGAGTTATGCAACAGAAAACAGTTAATCATAAAATCATTCAGTTCTGTGAAGAAACAGCGTGAACTTCGTTTCTTGCTTCATTAAGTTTTATAATATAAACATGTATCTGATGTCTTTGATCCAGAAGAGCCCCTGCTAATGGTGCTGTTGACCTCTTTGCAGAGAAGAGAGTGGGCTGAGCAAGGGCTTAGGGAGCTTTAATCTGTCAGAGCTGCAACTCTGACTTTCAGGGTGGTCTTGGAGGCACGAGGGCAGGATTTAAAACGCTGGTCCCTACAGCAACAATAACAAGACTTCTCTAAGGTTGATGCCATGTGAGTGTGTGCTGGGGCTTAAATTCGAGTGAAACTTTTGGCACTAAATGCTGTGTGTTTAAACTTATCCAGCACAGCAAAAGGATTCCATATGCATAATCAGTAAGGTGGGTTTTTTTGTTTGTTTGGGGGTTTTATTTTTAATCAGCTGTTGCCATTTTAATATTGCTGTGATTTCCAGGCTGAGTGTCATAGCTGATATTCGCTATTGAAAGCCATGACTTCGTCTGCGCTCAAATCCAGCTTTGGAAAATGACTCATTACTTTTTTTGGCACTGAAAAGTTTATTACAGTACACAAAAAATTTTGCAAACAGCTGAGAGTTTCTCCAGCCTAAGCCATTTGATGTAGTGTGTATTTGGTGAGCATTCACAGTGCTCATAAGGGATTTTCTAGGGCAGTGTTATTGGGCTGGGTATTTTTTTGAAGTGAAATAAATTAGAATAACTTGGTGCAGGTGCTGCATAGGTAGGGTTTTCTTGCTTGACCACGTGGAGCAGTGCTAGACAGAGCTTTCTGAACAGCCTCTAATAATCTCTTCTGGCTTGCAAATAATGTAAACAACGAATCTTATAAATCATGAAGAAAGGAGTAACCCGAGAGTTCAGATGGGAAAGCTGCCTTCTCCCGGAGTTCATTTGAGTGGAGGTCGGAGGAATCACTTGGAAGTCTCAAATCAGTGCTTGGCTGCTGCCTGAGCTTGGACTAACTCTGCCGTGTGCTGCCGAGCTGACTCGGACCCTGGGCTGTTTGGAACCTCTTTCACTTTGCAGACACTTCGGAGGAGGTCATGAAGGGGGATGGCAGTGCCGTGTGGAACCTGATGTGGAAATACTGCATTTCTGTCAGGACCATCAGGTACGGGGAGAAGATCTAAAACCTGGTTTCGGGGCTAAGTCTGAAAACTGCATGTGTTAGAGCTCGGCTGTCCTGCACCCTGCAGAGTTAACTCTCAGGAGGCTGAGAGGATTATTAGGGTGGATTCTTGCTTGTCATTATACTAAAGCTGTGACAAGAAAAATACAGGGTTATTGCAAAAAAATCTTCAAGCAAAGTGGAGTTTTCATGATTTCAGAGTTTTGGAAATACTTCCGGCTCATTTACTCTTGGAAATACCTCTGTCTCATTTACAAGCAGGAAAAAGTAGGAATATGAAAGAAACCTTATTTTAGTGAATGAAAATTCAAGAATTCTTATTTTCCTTTAAATGCTTGCCTGTCATAACTTTCTGTTTATTATATCTCCCAAATCCATTTGTTCTTAGCACACAGCGAGCATCACTTGCTTCAGACAAAGGAGGAGGGGGGAGAAAAGAAGGTGGCTTTTAGGGCAGGATTAAACTCTGAGTTGAGTCTTCAGTGTCTCTAAGCTGGTGCAGTGCTATGACCTTACCTGTGAGAACACAGGAGGCTTAAATCCAAGGAGGGGCTGTGGGTGCTGTGCATGGCACGTTCTGGAGGTGGGTCATGTTTGACACGCTGCCTGCTCCCTGCCAAGAGCAGTTGCTGTGGATTCCAGCCGAGCTCATTCCAGGAATGGAGCTATTAAAGAGGATGTTTGGTGATGGTGTGTTCTCATGGCGATTTTATACATTTAAAAACAGTTGGCTGTTTCCAGGCGGTGGGTTCTTTGTGGGACATGGTTACGGGGGTTAAATGGTACCTTTGGTCACACCAGGTCCCTGGAGAAATCATGTAATCTCAGTAATTACTGCATTTCACACTGGGTAATTATTCTGTGCTGAGGGCATAGTTTATAGAGCCTGAATTCCTGCGTGAACTTTCATTGCAACCAGAACGAGACTGTGGAAAGCTGGTTATCATCAGGGAACCGAAATAAAGCCAAGAAGTCCCTTAGTTCCCAGCAGATGGTGAGTCAATATAATAGAAACTGGAAAGAATCCCCAAGAGAGGATTTGATTAAAATAAAAGTCATTTGATTTAAGATCTGTGTTTAAAACCAGGAGCAGAGGGAAAGCCCGAAACCAACCACATCAGTGCAGTCCTTACAGCCCAGATGCTCATCCCGACCTTGGTGCTGCAGGAACTGGCTGAGAAAAGTCCTCTGCAAACCCCTCAGCCTCGAGGGTGGATGTTCCTGCAAAGACTAAGCTTTAAAGGTTCCTCAGAGGCCTGGGGTGTGGTGATTTTCTGACGTTTAACATGCAAATTGTGATCTCCTGTAAACAGCCACTTTATTTCGTGGGTGACCTTACTGCTGTGGAGGTTGAAAATTAGCTGAATTCCTTACAGCAGGGCTTATTTATAGAGCTGTTGGTGGTTCTCACAGCCAGCATAATGCAAAGTAACGTGCCCCTGTGTTACAGCACTGAGGGGATTTTCAATTAATGTTTTTGGTTGTTTTGACAGATCCTATTTTCTTTGGCAGTGATACCAATAAGTTTAAGAGTATAAAAAAAGAATTTTTCCTTTGTGGAAAAAGATTTCTACCACCTTAGGTTGCTTTTCTGACTTACTTCAGAGACCCTGAGGCTCTCCCTGTGTTTTGGGAGACTTCAGAAACGATCTGGCTCATTTTTTAAACAGCAAGTGTGAGGCTTGTCCCAGTCCTTCTCCCTCCTTGCATCATCTCTCCTTTCTGGAAGACTCTGAAGCCCATGGAGCCCTTCCTGGGAAGGTTTCAATGAGCCTCAGTGTGCTCTGTACCAGCAGAGTGAGTCTGTTTTTCCCTGCCCTGGTGAAAGCAGCAGTGAGTGCACCGAATACACTGGGCCAGTTGTCCCCCAGCCCCTTCCATACACACAGGCTGAATGGGGGGGTTTATGCCTTGCTGGGAAAACAGCCCCACTCCAAAAGGAAAATTATTATGAACTAGGTTTTAAGGTTGGTCTTGTTTCCACTGGACTCCAACAGCTTTAAAAAAACATATTTGAGGGTCTTTGTTGTCTGTTTTAATTGGCTTCTGGGCAGAGATCATCTACATCCGTGTGTGTGTGTGTAAGTTGAGGTGGCTAGACCCTAAACCTGTAGAGTCATGGCTGTTTGCAAAGGGAAATATGTGTGTAGAATAAAAGGCACCAGTTTGCTTTTAGCATAGGAGAGTTTTGGAATAAAGCTGGAAGCTCAGGAGAGAGCAGGACGGTGTGGTGTGGAAAAACACTGCACTGCCTAAATAATGGGGGTTTTCTGCTGTGGACCTACTTCTAGAGCCAACTGCAAGAGTTATAAAGATGAAGGGGTTTCTTCACTATTGTGCCAAAGCTGATTTTCTTGCACTTAGCGTGAAACTTGTGTCCTTCCAAAGCTCATTTCTCTGAGCCAGCTGAAGCCTCACTATTGCCAGGCTGTATCCCAAGGCACAGCAGGAGAGAATCCCAGACTGGTTTGGGTTGGAAGGGACCTTAAAGTCCATCCATTCCACCCCCTGCCATGGGCAGGGACACCTTCCACCAGCCCAGGTTGCTCCAAGCCCCTCCAACCTGGCCTTGGACACTTCCAGAGCTGGGGCAGCCACAGCTGCTCTGGGCAAGAGAGGCAGGGTCTGGCTACACCCCCCTGGCACGGAACAAGCAGTGGGATGATCCCACATCCCAGGACAGCGCCCACCCAGAGCTGGCGTTCCCAGGTATCCAGGGAGGGAGAGTTGTCATTCCTATCCTATCTGCACTGTGTTTCCACCTTATGGGATACAGGATGATGATGCTCTTCCCCTGGTGAGCAGTGGCTCGTGCCACAGCGCGGTGGTTTTGGCTCTCCTTGGTGGCTGCAGCCCCTGCCTGCACGGGAGGTGTTAATGCTCCTTCCCAGAGTGCTGTGCAATGTCTCTGATGTTTCTGGAAATGGCAGTAATGGTGTTTGTCACCAGCCCTGTTCCTGAGCAAGGGGCACAGTGTCACTGGCTGTGCTGTCACCACAGCTCTGCTCGAGTCACCCACCCTTCACACTGAGCCCATCGCTGTCCCAGTCTGTGTGTGGAGGGGGAACAGTGTCCTTCCCACTCCTCTGAAGGTCACTGGGAGGGAATATTGCAGTAAATAGCACTGCTTTCCTCTGATGGGGAATCTCCACTTGTGATGATATTTGCAGTTGGAAAACTTTCCCAGGATCAGAGAGTTGGCAAAGCCTGAAAGCAGAACTGGGGGGAGAGCATCAGCAGTCATTTATTTCTGTTAAAGTTACATTTTAATGACCCATCGTGAGTGGGGGAGAGGCAAATATACAAGGAGGAAATTATTTATCAATATATTCAGGTTTGCCATGGTATTTGTAGGACCCTGGCAGTGTTGAAGCAGAGGAGAACATGTTAGAGAAGGACAGGGAGCAGATGAGCTGCGTGGGGAAGGACTCGTCCCTCGGTGATGTCCTGTGTGCCAGCCAGCACAGGGATGGGGTTAGTGGTTGGAGACTGGAGCCATCTGAATCAGCAGATCCCCAGCCCACAGAGAATAAATTACAGGGTTTATAGTAATGTAACACATAGTTTTCAGCTTGCATCTTAAAATTCCACTTACAAGTAATGGAGGAAAGCAGTCAATAGTTAGTTCTTAGTGCTCTCCACATCTGGAAAAAAGTAAGAATTAGTCCTCAGTCTGAGCTGTCAGGGAGTTTCTTCCCTTATTTTCCTTCTGCTACAAACATTTTCCATTTGGGTTCAGTCATACTTTATTTTTAGTTGTCTGCATTGGCTTTTTTTTTTCCCCTGAAGACTGACAGAACAGTGCTGTGAGTTCATCAAGCAAAACCCACACCCTGAGCAGTGAAAGGTTCCCATCTGGGCTTCAGTGGCACTGGGGGCAGCACGAGCTACTGGAACTGGGGAGGGGAGGGACAGCTGTGGAAGCTTGGAGCACATAAAGGCAGTGTGGTGTATCTCGGGTAGGTGTTGATAAATGTTCTCAGCATCCCCACCTCATCATGAAAGCTCCAACTACCCTAAATGTGACCTAAATGTGATCAATTCAATAGTATGGGCTGAAGAGCCAGGGCTGGGAATAGTTTGCTCTGAAGTTCCTGGACAAATATCAGCAGAGTTCCCTTCCTGTGGCTATTTAACACATGACCAAAGATAATGGGGTGTAGAATCAGATATTTAATTTATGCAAGGCAGTTTTCACCAGAAATGGCAACTAGAACACCCACCTCAGCTGTTCCTCCTGGCACCCACAGGGTTAATGTTTGTGCCAATCACCTGGACAAGGAGAATGTCTGTTCTGTGTTGTTACAATGGTAAGCAATAGAGTTGGCACCTTTTCTTAAGAGCAGACATTAACAGTGTGATTTTCCCATAGCTATTTCATGCCTTAAAACACTAATGAGAACCACTCAAAATTCACTTCTAAAATTTAGAGAAAAAAAAACCAAAATGAAAAAAAAACCAAAACCACAAAAAAACCCAAACACAGAGACTTCCATATTTATCTCCAACATGTGTATATTTTTATATTCAGTTTCTATGTGGGTTCCTTTGTCATCTGCACAGTGGTGCACTTGAGAGGCTACAAAGACAAAGCTGAATGCAAGTCATCGTTAGTCATCCCGATGCTTTAATCTCCACACAGTGCAGGGCTTTCTGGAGGCATTAGGCTCGTGTTTAATCCAGTGCAGCTGTAATTATCCTCGTGCAAGTCTTCCTTTGGGGTGGAAGATCTGCCCAGCATGACAGTGCCAATAGCCACACAGTGCTTAATTAGCGCTTAATAAGCTCTCAATGCCAGTGTACCAAATCATGGTGAGGCTGGGATGGAGTTGGTGTCCTTAGAATCCTGTGTGAGCATGTCCTGTGCCTTTTGCACATTAAAATATATGATTTGGGTGAGTGTTCCGTGTTTCCTCCACTGTTGGTGGGTGCACCCTGGGGGGAGAATCACCGTGGCATTAATTGCTCTGAGCTCAGGCTCTCTGCCTGAAGCAGCTTGTTCAAGGGGTGAATTACACGTGCCTTTGGTTCTGCTTTGAACTGTTATTTTTAAAAACTCATTTAACTGTCTTTAAATGTTGCTTGTGTTCAACTAGGGCGTCTGGGTGTTTACACGGCTGGATTATTCCACTCTGATTGTTCATGTAAATGAGTGGTTTGTGGTTTAAATTCAGTGAGCTCAAATTGGTTACAGCTTACAGACCTCCTGGAGCAGAGGGCCAGAACCTCACCAGCTCCTTTTGCTTTTCTCTGTCACAAGCACTCATTAAAATGCTCCTGCTTAGTCCTTTCGTGTGCTCTTTTTGTCTTGTACTCTGTATTACTGATAAAAGTTCAAAATGTGTAAGTAGGGGCTGTTAGAGACAGCAAGTGATTGCAGTTTAATCCTTGCTCGAGTGTTACTTTGCAATATTAGCACATCATTAAGCCTTTCTTCAGCAGAAAACCCTCAGGTGAGGGTCAGCTGCCGTGGAGTGCACAGACACTGCCACCTGTGCACAAAGTCCAGGTACCTTATGAACTTCAGTGTGTGTTTTGTAAGAAAGGTCAAATCATTGCAGAAGATATTCTTGAGCAGGGAGGTTGGACTAGATGACCTGCAGTGGTCCCTGCTAACCATCCCCACTCTGGGATGCTGGGAGGATGTGGTGCAGCAGCCTGAGGTCTGCAGGCTGCCTTTAGTCACTGCTCACACCAGGTTTATATTCAAAGGGGGTTTTGTTTTATTTAAAGGCTGAGTCTGCTGAGCTGTTCTGATATGAAAAGACCTTTTCTAGCTAAAAATTGATTCAACTTCTAGCCCGCTTTCGAGTTTTAATGTCTTTGCTTTAAAACAGTCGCAGCGATGTTTAGCTCAAACGTTGAGCTGGGGCTGAGAGCAGCCCTGGGTTTAGGCTCTGCACAGGCTCTGTCCTTGCAGGGTGCAGGTTCTAATGAGATGCATTGAAACCCTAGAAGTCAGAAACCTAATCCCAGACAGTCTAGAGGAGTTAACAGCCTGTTTTATTATTTATTTACACAGACCTTTCAAAAGAGCTTGTTGAAGCAGAACCACAGGTTACTGAGCTGGGAGAATTGTTTGTCTAGTGGTGGAGGAGTTCCATTATATTTAAGGGAGCTTTTTGTACTTTAATGCTTGCTGGGGGTGAGGCATATGGTAAAAATGTATGTGGCAGCATTTAGAACAGAACTGTTGTTTGAGGTTTTACTGCTTCCACTGCTGCTCGATGTCTTCTCAGACATACCTAGAAATGGGCAGTTAGGCTTTGCTCTGAAAGGATTCCACTTCTGCTGTTAAATTACTCAATTGTTTGTATTTTTTATATTTTCCAAACTCCTAAAGCAGCCTTTCAGCTTGGGTCTTTCTGCTCTGAACATACAGACAAAGAAACAAATTATATGGAAGCGTTACCTGCTCTTCGGTTTGAACAGAATTATCTTCTAGTGGACTGTAAAGCAAATTACGTAGAAAGAACATAAAGCTCTGAGCTTATCTGGTTTTAACAAGATCATGCATTTTCCAGGAGGAGTCAGATGACATTTTAGGAATTGGTGAGTATTTTTCAATGCAGTGCTTATGAATCATGTCATTAACATCTGTGCTGATCATAGTATGAAAACGTGGTACGTGAAATGATTTGAAGGAAAAATGTGTCTGCTTAAATGCCTGGGAAAGGCTTTATTCCTTCTCTAGTAGGAATTCATTTTGCCATACAAGTGTAAAATCTAATTCTTGCTATGTTTTTGCTGTTCTCGATGCAGTATCTGCCTATTAATCATTTTCTTTGACAATAATCATAAAACCAGCAAGAATTCATGCAGTAAGCAAAGTGTCCCGAGTTCAGTCATCTTGTAGCAGGAGGCAATAATTCACTGGTATAATTAACTGCCTGACAGGTATCAAGTGACTGAGGCATCTGAAGTGTTCTGAGGTGGTTGGGGGGGTTTCCTGTACTCCCCACTGCTGGGGGAGGGATGGCAGAGCTGCTTAATTAGAGTCTCGTGACAACTGCAGGATCAGACAAATAAATTAGAATAAAATCAAAGCCCACCACTTTTGTATTTACTGGTTAATGAAATTTCAGCAGAACTGGAGGTAGGTGAGGTGCCACGGCCTGAGCTGCTGCACTGGTAGAACATTTCCATGCTGAGTGCACTGGGGTGGGAAGCTGCAGGCTGATCAATTAACAATTAAATGTGCTCTGCAGATTGTCCCACCTGCCTTGGGCTTCTGGAAGAGTCTCGGCAACGTGCATGCCATTTTGCATTTAATGACTTCTCATTAGTTGGTGATATCAGAGCAATGAATAATATTCTTTGGTAGCATCAGGGGGCCAGTTTCATGGTCTGATGGGGCTTGTTCTGCACAGGGAGAACACCAGGGCTGGGAGTTCCACAGGGAAATTACACCCTGACATGAAGCATTCTGGTTCAGCTCTCCTGAAAGCTATTTATTTTCACATAAATTGGTTTTCTAATATGGGTGTCCTCTTGGACACAGTGGTTTACCACATCTCCTTGAGGACTGGGCTATGTCCACAGGCACAGTTGTGTCACTACTCACTTTCTCAGTATCACTTGGTGTTATTCAGGTGTCAAGAAATGCAGTCTTTCAGAGGAGAACCTGGAAATTCGGGTTTCCTAGGATTTAAGGTTTAAGAAATTAGGATTTAGGAAAGCATCCAAACCCTCAGAGTGCCAGACTGAGGTAGCACGAGCTGCTGTGCCCCTGCAGTGCCTGTGGTGCCTCCTGTGTGCTGTCACACCGAGCAGAGCTGGAGAATCCCGTGACAAGGAGTGTCTGGCCATGACCTTTGGCAGAGAGCTGGTCATGCTACTCCACCTGCAGCCTGAATGCTTTTTTCTGTTAAAGCAAGAGGGATTTCCAAGACCCCAGGCAGGTTGTGGTAGCTCTGTCAAACAGGCAGGACACAGAGCCAGTGTGGGTTGCTGCCAAGGGAAATGTGACCTTTCTGTTTTCGGGAGCCTTTGGAATGTGTTCCAATAACTCTGTTCCTGCTGAAAGGACAGTGGGGTCACAACCTCACCCGTTTGTTGCCCAAAGCCTCGGGGGAGAATCCCTTTGGCTCATGTTTCCTGAACGTTTCTTCCACCTCTGACCACTAAATGACTCCTTGGCTCCCTCTCCTCTGCCGGGGGCTGGAGAGGAGTGTGTGCTTGTGGTCAGTCCTGCCACAGCCACAGGGTGTTTGTGGAGCAGCCTGGGCCCGTGGGAGGTGTCCCTGCCCAGGGCATGGGGTGCAAGGTGAGGAGCTTTAAGGTCCCTTCCAAGCCAGGCCATTCTGTGATGCTGTGAAATCATTCCAGGATTATCTCCAGTCCAGCTGGGAGGCACATCCAGCCCCAGGGCCACACTGGGTAAAGCATCCAGGCAATTTCAGAGGAAGCTGTGGGAAGGACATGCTGAGCTTCTGATGCCTCTAGGAAGATAAAAGGCACATTTGTACTTTGCCTTGGATCCTCTTATCTGAGAGCAAGCCCTGCTTGCCTTTGGGAAGAAGGGAACAGAAGCAATAGCCATGGGCAGATAAGGTTATAAAAAAGCCTTTATAAAAGCCATCAAAACAGCCTCACTGCTGCTATTGTTGGGGTTTATTACGTTCCCAAGGAAATGGAAGCTGATTTAACACAAGTTTGAGAACCAAATTAGCAGTTACATTTCTTATATTGCATATTTTTAGTCTTGTGTGCTCAGCTAAGAGTTAAAGCTCAGTTCCAATTTACTTAGAACTCTTGGGTGTCCACAAAAGGCCTGCAAGTCTGTAACAGCTGCACAGGAATTCTGCATAGGTAGATGCATTTTTATCAGCAGATGTTTGTATGGCTTAATTCCCTGTCATGTTCAAATCAAGAAGAATGAACTATTCCACCAAATCAATGAAATTGGGGCAGATTAATCCATTCAGTAGTTTATCTGTTTGAAATTATCTTTTGATATTTCAAAATGAGTGAAAACTAGGCACACTTTTTATTGTGACTGTTTAGGAGAGATTAATCCTGCTGCTCTAGGCACACAGCACTTTTCCACACACAGTAACCCTCCAGCCTTGTGTCCTCAGTGTGCTCAGCTGTGGGGTTTTCTGGCCATGCATACAAAGACCTGATGATAGAATTTCTCTGTATATTTTCAAGTTAATGGAACAAACACTTGTGGAGGAAAGGGGCCATTGAGATGGAGATAAATACTTGACTTCTTTCCAGTGTTAATTCTTTGAAAACAAACACATGGAAAAGAACCTGAACCTTAAAGGCAACCTCTTGAAAAGCTTGTCCCAAGTTGTTTATCCTGTTTCAGGCTCTGGAAACACTGTGTTTTACTGGTTATTCCACCTGCACATTCTGAGCACTCGAGCAGATTTGTTACTCAGGTGATTTGGTCTTGCACAGTAGCTCATGACCATCCCTTAGGAGACTAATCCATTTAATGCCCATCTTGCAGGGACAGCCATAGTGTTGGTATTCCTTGGAAGAAGAATGGGGTGGAGAGTGAGAAATTATGCTGGAAAGGGTGTAAATGACAGTTCCTAAGTGCCTTTTGTGCTCTGCTTCCTCTCATCCCCTTGTCCCCACACGTTGGTTTTGTCCTATAACAATCCATTGTGTAACATGGGGAGAGAGAGGGAAAAGAGTCGAGGGCAAAAACAGGCTGGAAAAGTGATTTCCTCCAAAACAGGGGACCAGTGGGGCTTCTAAAGAAATTGGGAGCAGACTCCCTTAAAGTGTGTGAGCCCTTTCAAAGCAATGATGGATATGGGTGTTCATGCAAAGATATCCAGAATTAAATTCAGACAGTTGCAGTGTCCAAGGCCAGGCTGGACAAGACTTGGAGCAACCTGGTCTAGTGGAAGGTGTCCCTGCCCATGGCACTGGATGATCTTTAGATCCCTTCCACCCCAGACCAGTCTGATTCTAATTAATACAAGTCCCAGGACTGGTAAGAGAGGACTCAAACACTGAACAGCACTAGTAGCAGCCATGTGACTATTCAGCTGCTTCTTTAAAGCAAAAAACAAACCCAACCATGCACATACACAAAAGAACCTTTTGCAAGTTATTTCTGTATCTGATACTCTATATTTCATAGCATGTATTCAACTGTTAAATAGGCTTTACTGGTTTGTAGTGTTTTGTATCAATATTTGATCACTTCCTCTGACTTTAAAGACAAAACAGTATATTTGAGGCACTTAAGAGCCTTGTGGGAAAGCTCTGAGCACCCTGGGAAAGCTCCATGAATGGTCAATATTGTGAAGCTGTTTTGAGGAGGAGAAAGACAGTTGGTTTGTATCTGTAAGTACATTGAAGGGTTTGGTGATGGGGTTTGTTACTGCAGTAGTTCAGGTAAGTCATGTTGGGAAACCTTGGAGATGAGGACTAAGAAAGCTCCCAAGACAGGGAGTCTTGAAGCCTTAATACAATAATTTCTGTAGAGAATTTCTCCTGATTGTTGTTGACTGTCAATGATCTGAAATCAGGGGCTGAAGGTGTGGAGTACCCTGGACTCTGTAGTTTTCTGCAGTAGTAATTCTGGGGCAGCATAAAGCTGAGTTTTCTGAAGTGAAAATAAAGTTCAGAAGAGGAGAAGAGAACCTCTCATGACTTTGTTATACTCTAAGGGAATGACAAAGCACTGCTAACTTCTTCCCTCCTGTCTAACCTTCCAAGGGACATTTCTGGGCGAGGTGGTGACCTGCTCTCTGCCAGTGTCTGCTCACAGCCATTAGCTCAGGGGGCTCTCCTGGCTCTCATTTTCTGAGTGCTGAGGTCAGGTACGTGCTCTTTGCCTCCTCCAAGCCAGTGGCTAATGATGTTATTAACAAGAGGAGCAGTGCACCTCATTTTTCATCGAAGACACAGAAAAAAGCCCTCATTGTCCTTGGGGTGCTGACATCCATATGTGTCCAAAACAGATGCACTGGTAAAAACAAGAGGCCTCAGAAGGAAGTCTCAGCCTTTTCCCTCACTGTCTCTAATTTTTCATGTCTATCAGAGCACAAAAGATGAATTTCACTGTGTCTAACTCTGCTCAGAGGGAAGGGAGGGAAATATTTTGTCCAAGCAGTCGGTGATTGTTAAAAAGGGCGATGAATTTTGCACAGTGCTTTAAGAAACTGCCTTAAAATCTGGCCCAAGTGTGTGCTCTTCATTCATTCTTCATAACTTTCCTTTCAAAAAGCTTTTAAAACTCCTCAGCACAGGGCTGGGATGCACTTTGGGCTGTGAAATTATCTTTGCAGACCTTGGAATTTTTTTCCAATGGTAATTTCAGAGCTCATATGTCAACAAAGCAGTGCACGGTATTATCATTTCCCTCTGGACTTCTAAAATCTGTATCTCCAGGGGAAATCTAGGGACCATATGACATCAGCTCTGCATTCATTAATAAGAATGAAATGTAGCACTTATTAAAATCCTTTTGTCAGAGAAACATCCCGGTTTTTTGATAAGAGCTGTGTCAGTGTTACATCACACTGAGAAGATGTTTCTGGGTATCAGACTGACAAATTCTAACCAGCTATAAAAATACCTGCAATCCTCCTCTTGGCACTAAAATACACAAACATTTGCTAAAGTAATTACTTTTGCTGAATGAATTGGTGGCGTGTCTGGGGAATTTGCTGCTGCTGAAGCTTTTTTTCCCCCTTCGACCTACGTGTCACAAAGTAATTCCTTGCAAAGGCTGCAAAAGGCTTAATATAATTAATTCACATGCAAATAAATATAACTGTGTTAGTTCTTGAAAAGAAGATAGGCACTGGAAAAACCTCAAACGAAGGTATATTGTTCTTTGGCAAATATTTTTTGAGTGTTTCCTCCTCTTCAAGCTGGAGATCCTTCTAATTAACCAGCTATGGCAACAAATGCTGTCCAGCTGAGGGTCAGCTCCAGAGTTCAAACCCCAGCTGGTTGATCTCGGGACATGACTTATCTACCAGATAGGTTCAAATGTTCCCCTGGAATTTTTATTCTTTTCCCTCACCCTTCCAGTATTAAGGCAATTTGTTATATTCCTATCAAATATTTATATGGTTTCTCTATTGACTTTTACTAAGAATTCCTGAGCTAGGAGGGAAGTTTCCCCAGAGCGTGTGTTCTGCTGCTTGTGAGGTACTTTGTGCTGCAGCCCCTTCCTACTCCAACTACAGCTGAGTTTCCAAGGGTGCCCTAAAAAAGGACAGGAATAAAAGGCACAAGGAAAAAGAGGGGTAATGTTATATTTACTTTTACTGTTTCTGTGGATAGTTAAAGCCTGCATGCTTTTACAGGATAATCAATAAAAATTTCAGGCAGTTTTGATGTTTACCACTGGTGTAGCACAGCCTGGCTGTAAAGTTTATCATCACTGGTAGATATATAAAAATATAGCAATGCAGTCACTGTCTGTGGGTTGATTTTTTATTATATGCTACTTTTAAACAGCCTGGAAGTGTCCAAGGCCATGTTGGACGGGGCTTGGAGCAACCTGGGCTAGTGGAAGGTGTCCCTGCCCATGGCAGGGGGTGGGACTGGATGGGCTTTAAGGTGTCTCCAACCCAAACCATTCTGGGATTCTCTGACTCTATAATAATACATTTGGTGATGTGTTCATTTAATTGTGTAGCTTTTAAATAGGTCTTCAGTATTGTAGAGCAAGTTTTCTCATAGAGATGAGGACTTAGGTTTCTAATTCCTGGTCTTTGGAGCCTTTTTGAGTTTTGGAAGACTGAATGGTGGGAGGTTACAGTTTCTCTTGGTTCAAATTCCCTGGATTTCCCAGTGTGGTTCAGGAATTTACATATAAGGAGTAAAAAAGACAGAAACAGATTCTAAACTCTAGAAAGTGTGGCAAGAAGGTCTGAACAGAACAGAAGCTGGGTATTGCATGATTGCTCTTCTATAATCTTATTTTCCACTGCATGAAGTACAGGGGTCAAACTGCTGATATTCCCAATCTCTGGTTAGTGTTCAAAATACCTTCAAAACTTCGGATTCAAAATCAAAGTTAGATTAGAAACCTAATGAAATGTTTTTGGAGAAATGCTGGTTTAGATCTTTTGTGGGTTTGGGTTGGAAAAGTACAGTATTCTGCTTTTGTCACTGAAAAAACCTGTCAAAAAAGAGAAGAAGGGGAAAAAAACAACAAAAAACAAGCAGCCTCACTCCTACTTTTAAAGTTTAAGCTTCCATAAACCTGGAAGACACATTTGCCTAAATTTACTTGGCTTGAATATTTATCCCAAGGTTGGAGGGTTCTGCCAGGACATCTGTAGATGCTCTGTGACAGTCTGTCCATGACATTTGTGTGCTGCATATGGAATTAAGGGCAAGGAGGAATTTTCATCCTGCCAGGCGCTGTGATCACTCTTCTGTTGAATCCATCTCCAAATAAATCTGTTATTTAAATGTGGTTCTTAGGAATGAAAATGCAATATATAAGGGACTGCTTTGGTGCCACTGAAGGTCAGTGGGGAAACTCCCACTAACTCAACAAGGGTTTCACTTTTGCCCTCAGGAGGGAACCAATGAACTTGGAAAAGTATATAAAGTGTGCCTGCTCTTAGTACCTCAAACTGATGGCTTTTGGAATAATTCTGCTGTCTTAGAGTTTTCAGTTATCTGTATCCTCCTTTGTTTTTCAAAATAAAGCAGACTTTGGAAGTCACTCCACTGGCAGTGAAATATTTTAGCTTGTGAGCTGGCCTGTTCTGACTACACAGACATGCAAAGGCACCACCAGAAACAAACTGCTTTCCAAAACTGAAGCAATTGGCTCAACAGGATGTGTAGAAAATCTCTATTGTCTACAGGTAACAATTTCTACTCATTTGGGCAACATTGTGGTGTCTCTTTTCTGTTGATCTTGCCATGCTTTTTTTAGCTTTAGACATTCTAAGTATAGATTCAGTTAAATGTGTACAGCAGCTAACCCAGACAAACATCCTTTGGGTGATGGTTACAAGGAAAGGCCTTTCCCTCTCTCCTCCTGTGCCCTCTGGCTGTGTCTGTGGCTCAGGGGCAGGAGCAGTGACTGCAGCAGGCCTGTTCCCACAGAAAGCTGCTTAAGCAATAGGATTTGGGATGTGCCAAATGCCCAGCAAACCTCAAAGCTGAACACTTGAATGGAGAGACAAACCTCATTCTGTGCAATATTGCTTAGTTTTTCTAAGCAGGTTTAGGCCCTTGAAGCAGATTGTCAGTCACTGAACCTGTCCTGCTCTAGAGATCTCAGCAAACCATCATTTCATGGAAAACACCTCCACATGTCATAAAAACAGCGTGTTTTAAGACCCAGTAAATCCAAAGTTGGGGTAAAAAATTACTGTACTAGGCAGGCTACAAAAACTAAATGTTCTGTTGTATCTTGGAGTTGTTTTTCCATGGAGAGGTGTTCAGCAGTGAGCCTGAGGAACTGTGTGTGAAGGTGAGGAGCACTGTGCTTCATTCCTCCTCCCAGTATATTCCCAAAGGCTGTGCTTTGTAAAATCAGCCCCCCTGTGCATTTCCAAATGCTGCCAGTTGAGTTCCCTCTCCATCCACAGCATCCTATGGATGTGGGCTCGCTCCATATCTGCTGTAATGGGACTGGTGCCCTGGCCAAGCACCTTGCTAAAGCCTAGAGCACAGGTGGCTGATAAGCTGTTTTAATTATAGTTAACGTGCTTAATTTCACAAGTGAGGTGTAAAGCTGACAGGCAGTTCCAAGGAGCTTTCCATCCTGGTGTCTGAGCCTGTCTGCAGTCACACAGCCTCCAGCTCACAGCCTTTTCAATTATTTACCCAAAACTGCTTTTGAAGGAAGAATTTAAAAAAAAAATAAGTTTAGGTGTGAATGTATTAAGACTAGATAGAAGAATGGAAATAAGAGCTCTCACAGGAACACTTTGGCTTCTGCTGATCTACAGGGAATAATGGGTGAGTTTTGGAAGTCTTGTTGGTTTTTACTCCCCCCACCACTTCTCCCTGTCCCCCATCCCTCTTTTCCCTTTTGAAAGCTGAGCAGCTCCATTTATTTCCCATTTTCAGTTGCTTTTACAGTGATCAGCCCTGTTACCAGGTGAACAGATCCATGTGCTTTGGTAATACCCTTCCCAAATGTTGTCCTGCTGAATGGGATCAGCTGCCTGCTCTGCAGATGATGCCTCCTGGTTTGGGGGGGTTGTTTGTTGGGTTTCTTTAACGTGGCTGTAAAAACAAAAGCCGTGCATGTGTTTAACTCTCTGATTGCCTGCAGGACCAGGGGGGCCTGACGAGCTGCCTGGGCAGCTGCTGAGTCCACTCCATCATTTTAATATAAGCTAAACCCTGCTCCCCCTCAGTGCTCAGCACACAGCAATCTGTCTTCCAGGCTCAATTAAAACCAGTTTTAGCATCTGATTAGCTGTGTAGTAAGACAGTGCAAGGGGTGTGGAGAACAAAGAGGGCAGGAAGGCAGGGGGACGTACGTGCCTCCCATCATTTGGTGTTCTGCAATTCAGGAAGGAACAAACATTTTCTGAAGATTACTCCTGTTCAATGGAAAGTGTTCTCAATCTAGATCAATTTTTAACAGCAAGAGATGCTAAACCTTTGCCTCTCAGCTGTGGTGTTATAAAGGATTGAAGCTCCCTCTGTGGCTCCTTCATGCAGCACTCCCATGGCTGCACTGACTGGCACAGGCTGTCTTGAGATAACACTGCAAGAGCATTTCTTTCTTGCCTTTAATTCTTCTGCCGTTTAATATCGTTACTTTTTAACCCATGCAGTGCCTAAATCTGCTTTCCTGCTCAAAAAATGACTCCTGGTCCTTTAGAACTGAGACACTGAGATAATTACTGTTCCCAGCCCTTGCCATGAGCTCGCATCGCTTTTATATCTGTTTCCCTCTTCAAAGTATCCCTCCTTCCTCCTTCAGTATTCCCAAGCACAGCTGGAGTGTGCAAATAATTGTTTGGAAAGTCTATCAAGGCAATATTTAAATGTCAGGCACTGTAACCACGTGGTACAGCAGCTCCTTAGTCCCACAGCTACAAGGATATGGTGTGTGTTCAAAATGATCATCTCATTGCACAGAATTCAGCTAGAGACTGGAGAATCTATAAAGTCATGTTTATACCTCAACAATAAAGCAGTAATTGTATATCTTATGTGATTTTTGTGGCTATTAAATTCTTTATATTGTGGTGAGCAAGCTTTCAAAAACCTTCATGTAATGAAGCTGCAGATGTTTTGAACTAAATGGAAACTTGGGATTCTGCTTCTACCACATCAACTGCTGGTGTCTGTTGGGTTTGGAGTGGTTTTTAACAGCTGAAATAAAGCAAAGAGTAGATCTGATAGAGCAATACACGAGAGAAGCTGCATGGTGAGGCAGGGAAGGAAAGCTCTGCTGAGGAACAGGGAGTTTGGACCTGTGGTTTCTCCAAGCCTTTAGGAACAGCTGCAGGTGCTGTCAGTCCTCATGGGAGGAGGTGCAGGGGGATGTTTGTGGTATCAAAGGGCATAAAATCCTGTGTATTATGGTCTGTTTGTGATTCTGCCAAACCCTTCCCCCACAGCAGGCGTGTTCCTGAGGGGAACTCAGGGTAGGGAGTGTTGGGTGCATCTTGCACCTGTTGGAGAGCACAGGAAATACACCTATTTCTTCACTCCAATTTCTTCTTTAAACAGGTTTTATAAAACGTTGTCTAAAAATGTTCCACAACATTTTCAGGTAACCAGATGAAGGAGCTGATTGTAAATTTGGGGGTTAGATTGTTTTCAGCCATGTGATTCAGGCCATTATTCCTCCCCTGTGATTTAATACTGAATGGAAAGGCTGAAAAAAAAGAAAAGGAAACCAAGTAGTGGCATCTGGGAGAGGCAGTGCAAGCTTGGAAGAAGGCTCTGGAAAGAACAGGGAATGCTAGAATGGAGGAGGTGTTTGAGGAGATCTCCAATCTCTTGAGGAAATGAAGGGAATCTAATATGTAAGTCCCCAGTCTTTGTTATTGAGCCAATTATACTGCTTTTCAAAAGGTCATCTTTCCTCTGTGCTACATTGCAGTGACACATAAAACAGATATTTTGGTGGTTTGGAGTTCAGTCATGTTTTTGGATGGCAGAGAGTTGCATCTCTGCAACAGGAGCCACAAGCAATTGTACTGCTTTGCACAGGTAAAAATTACCAATTTATAGGCATTTAGGCAGTTACAGATCTGTCCAATGGAATTTATTCTGGACATACAAAAAAAAGTATGAGTATCTGAAAGGTGTTTGCAGTTTAAATATTGCATGCAACCTGTAGTGCAACAATTTACCTGCCCCAGGTAAGGGAGAACAGTGCCCGTGTGTCTCTGTGTTATATGTACATATTAATATGTATGTGTGTATTTACATATAAAATAATGTATACAAGACTCCAAAGGGAAGTTTTACTATTTCAAGGTGAGATCAAAGTTATTCAGTTCAATACTTTAGTTCCCTCCCCAGCTGATGAAGTGCAAAGCCTGTCTCATGCCTGATCTCAGGGCTGGATATTTGACATTTACCCTCAGATAAGACTCAGGCTGAAATTCTGGAGATAAAGCAGGATCTTTGAAAAATTTTAAGGACCAAAACTGATGCCCAGGTGTGGACTTTGGTTGGTTTAAGGAGGGCTGGGTGCTGGTTTAAGGCTGTTCCTAGTTAAAAATGCAGTGAGTGGGTCAGCTGTGACATTAAAGGAAGATGCTGTAGCATCTGAAGGGAAATTCTTTATTTAGCAGGAATATTAAGTGTGAACTGCCACAGCTCAACAGATAATTGAAGGAGACAGTCAGCACTGCTCCAGACAGCACCGTAGCCCCAGTGTCCCTGGCTGGGGGAATTACTCAGGCTTTTAAACTCCCATTAAAGTGCTCTGTTAGGCTGATGTAAAACCCTCTGCTCTGTGCTCACTCCCACTCAGGAGACCTTGAGAACCTGAAGATTTAGTACTACAAAATAGGCTTAATTCTTGAACTAGGTTCTCTTTAGCGTTGATATATATCTAAAATCAGAAAAATTAAAATTACACTGCCACATTCAGGATGTGCAAGACAAATACATTATTTTTAACACGTGTGCAAAAAATGTGAAGATAATCTGAACAGTAAAACATCTGTCATATCTGAACAGTGCAGACGTTCCTATTTGCTAGTGAAAAGGTGACTGAAAGAGCAGAGATGTTCCTGGGAACAGAAATGCTTGTCAGTCTAAAGCCCAGCATCCAGCCCGGGCAGAGGGACTGGAGGTGCTGCCACTGACCCAGCAAAGCCTCGGCATTCCAGGGCTCCCAGCAGCTGGGATGGAGATCAGGGCAAACTTCAGGGAGAACAGACTTTGCCGCGTTTATTGTTTATATTTGCTTCAAATGTAACACTCGATTCTTTTTTTCGTTTGATGTAAATGTGTCTGGGTTTCTCGGTGTTTCATTTCCTCTGCCAAAAGTCACTCCTGGGGCCTGAGAAGTGCCACGTTGGGGTGTTTGAGGTTGCAGTCGGGTGGTTTCTGAGCTGTGTTGCTTTGGTCGGGATGGAACCCGGGCTAGGGAACGGTCACGATTCGTTTCTGAGCAGCAGAGGCTCTGTTCTGATCAAGGAAAAGCCTGTGCTGTCCGTGGTTTGTTATCTAACCTGAGTGGCTCAGGGTGATGCAAGTGCCTACACAAATCTGAGTGCAAACACATGGAGAAGAGGCAGGTGACTCTGCCGAATATATTATCCAAAAACCTGGTCTGAATGATAAGCAAAGAAGTGCAAATTTATGCCACCACAGTTAGGGGGCAATATTTTAATTATTAAAACAAAAAGAATTTGAATGCTACTAATTACAGCTGGAAGATTTGTCAGTAAAGCCAGAATAAAAAGGGAATTCAGGTTATTTTGGTTTGAAAGCCAAAGGAGGAAATGTTTTCTACATCTTACTAATATTTTCTAATCCGTGTTGCCACAAGATAAAGAACAGCACATCTGGATAAACTGAATCCAAATGCTTTTGGGAGTGTTGGCCAACTGATTCTCTCCAGTATGTTTTATGGAGATGAGGAAAGTAGAAGCCAGAGCAGTGCAAGTTCATGTAATATCCATGTTTGAGAAGAAAGGGATGATTTAGGCAATTGATAGTGTGTGGGAGCCTGCTCCTGATTTTTGATAGAATTGTAGAACAGCCAATATGCAACTAATTCTGCTGTCCTTGTCTTTAACAGAGGTGGTATTTATTGACTTAAATTGAAACAGGCTTCACTTCTGTCTCTACCAGACCTTGTTAGTGCCTGCAAGGCAGCAGTGGTACCTGGAGGCCGAGGCAGTGGACTCCAAACTTTTTGATTGAGAACCTCTATCAGTGAAAAATGTATCTGTATATTTGGAAATTATATCCACGTACTATTGAAGTTCTAAGACCATCTTCCCACACTCCAGTGGGTCACGATGCAAACCCCTTTGGAGACTACTGATCTAAGCAAGGAGAACACCAAATCCTCTCAGCAGATGCAATTCTGATAGTTCTCCAAACATGGCTGTAAACTGGAATTCTTGCAGAGCAGCTGAGTTTAAGTGGAATCATAAGGATATCAAACTACGTAAATTTTAATATTCTGGTATGAAAATAATTGCTAAATCTGTAGATGACACAAATGGAGGGCCAAATACAGCTTTGGGATAGTTTGGCCAGTAGAGCCCAAGCAAACAATGTGCATATTTTATTAATTGTGAATGTAAAGCTGAGTGTCTGTAAACCTGGTTGGAGCCCACACTGGGAAGAGTAGGAGCTCTGTCCCAAGGAATTAGTTCTGTAAAGCTCTAGGGAGTCACACTGAGCAGTCAGCAAACTGGTAAGAGGCAAAGAGAGCTTTGGAGGACACAAAGTGAACTGATCTGCTCAGAGTGTTTCCAGCATTTAGAAAAACTGAAATGATTTTGGGAGCCTCTAACTTCAGAAACTGCTGGGTCTAGGATGTGTTTTCAGGTATCAGGACAAATTGCTGACAAGATTCCTATTTTCTCTTCTCTCTGGACAGTTTCATTAATAACTCCCTGCACAAAGGGGGTCATTTTTTAGAGGCAATTACAGATTTGACAGGCTGTACACATGGTTTGAGAGCTCCATGCCACCAACTGCTGCTTGAAACAAATGACTCCGTGGCCTGGTGGTACCCTTAGAACTGAAACCTTGAACTGCACAAGGAGCCCTGGATGAGGCTTTGAGGGAGATTTTTCTGTTCTCTAATGTTTTCCTCCAGTGACAAATCAAACTATCCCTTGTTGCTGCCTAAGACCAGGGTTAAGCAAATTAAAGAAATAGGTCAGGGCGTGGTGCTGATAACACCAAGGTTGTGGGTTTGATCCCTACATGGGCCATTCCCTTAAGAGTTGGACTTGATGATCCTTGTGGGTCCTTTCCAACTCAGAATATTCTGTGATATTCTGTGCTAAATAAAGCATTTCTGGCTGTAATGAAGATGTGCAAATGCCTGAAGAATTCTCCCTTGACTCTCGGTGAAGGACCTCCCCATCCAGTGCAATGGCATTTGTACCTTCCAGCAGGACTGTGTTGCTTTAGGCCAGACCTGCACATCACCCTGTGCTTCGGGAGGAGGGTGTGCAGGCCCTGCCAGGATTTGACCTCTGTGTGTTCTGGATATTTGTGTAAATTCATGTTGTGCTCCATCATAACACAATGTGCACAGCTGGGATTTGTGCAGAGCGTGCACCTGCCTTGCAGAAGTACAAACTAATCCCATTTTGGGATAAAAAAAGAACAGTCTGAGGGCAGAGGGCTGGTTTAGAGCCTCCCATTCCCTTGCCATGGCCCCCAGTGGGCTCCCTCCATCCTGACTTTCAGTGCCATAGGGCTCCATCACTAAAAGGGGGGAATATCTTTATCATACCTTATAATTCATTCTGAATACCTTAACCCAAATTGTTTTGCTTTAACACTGAGCTTAAGCATTGCTAACTTTTATTGTTTACATCGGGCAATTGAGAAAAAGAGGCCAGAACAACCCCCCTTGGAGGGCCTGAGAAGTTTGGTGTCTGCACAAGGTGACACTGAGTGCTGAGCACCAGATATGGAAAATGCACAACACGTGATGTGTCCTTGGTTGGGAATTCAGTTTGCTCCTCACATCACAGAAGTTAAAGCTCTGCACATACCCCAGAAAAGGGCCCTTCCTGGGGGAACGTTGGCGGGTTGCTGGTTTTGCCGATTCATTCACCAGTGAAAAAGCTTTTTGAAGAGCACGAAGGGAAGATAAATGTTATTCATTTGCTAGAGGTAGGGACAGGCTGCACATTTTGCCAACTCATCACAGAACCATGTTCAATAATAGTTTTTAATGCAGCCATTTCCCTTTTCTCTGCACATCTTGCAGTGATGCTCTTGTTCTGTTTTCTCCTGACACGCTTCGTATCTTCTGTAAGAAATGAAGTTACAGGTCAGGAGAGTTAATTGGGAGCTGAGTGATTTCCATAGGCCACAGAAAGAGCACCATTTGGAAACAAAAATAGAAAAGCTGCCCTAGTGCTCATTCAGTCCTGGCCTTTTGGAATAGCTTTGACTTCTGTCCTTCAGAGGCTGCACGAGGCTGGGTGAGGGGATCCCTCTGGGGTTTTGGATGTGTGTCTGGGGCAAAGTGCAGTGAGCTGACATCAGGAGGTGACACCAGACCAATCTTACCTTTAGCTCGACATAAGTACCCTTCAAAAAATACATATGTCTTTAGGAACTGGGAATTAACACCATTCTTTCTGTATTTCTGTCCTTCTACTGACTGTCTGGCATTTTATTAGGAGGGGTTTTTAAAACTGACCTGATTCCAAAGCAAAGAATAAATTCCTGCTTGCTGTGTATCCCAAGTGTTTGTCATGATCCAGCTCTTTGACTTGATTCATCAGAGCTCTGAGCAGTCATACAACCAAATCCACACAATGAGTAGTACAGAGAAAGCAGAGTTAGCTGCTCTCTTTAGTAGCTACTAAACTACAATTATTTTTAGTTAGCTACTCTCTTTACTGAATTTACATGTAACACTGGGTTTCTTAAAAGCCACTTTAGGAAGAAAGGGCTGCTAAAACAATAAAACATGTTTTCTAGCAGATCAATCTAAAGAATTGATCTTTTTAACCAGTATAACAACTGGGAAGAGCTGTATATATGCTGGATTGAGGGATTATAAACCACACTCATCAAGAGGGAAATGGAAAAATGTTGTTCTTCCTGTCTCATTTATCATACTGGTATTTATTTCTAAAGAGCAGCTCCTCCTTTGGAAAGAGTGGAGCAGCTTGAAAGTCATCAGTGTCTGTTTTCATTTCAAAATATATTGAATTTTTTTAGCAACAGCTCTGTCTCTGTCCTCTGTCAGAGTTGATGCTGGGTCTTTCCTGGGGCACAGATACACCTGGTGAAGTCCCTTGGGGTGGGCAAAGTGTGATGCTGTGACACAGCATTTATGGGAAAGCAGGGGCCCAATATCCAGGGGTGTGCAAAACTCATGGAGACCCCGAGCCTGCTGTCCAGCCTTTCCACCCATTGATAGGAGACTGAAGGATGAGGTTTGCAGAGGCCAAACCTCTTCCTGACACCAGTAAGAAGTAAATTATAGTTACAGGTACTGCTGGGTGATTAATAAATGTTGGAAGCAGCAGCAATTACAGGGAGGTAAGGCTGAAATGAGAGTTTCTGGGTTATCAGTGCTGATCCCTTCCACTACAGACAAGCATGTTGGATGGGGTTTTCTCATAATTCAGTCATTTTTGATCGTTTTGCTGTTTACAGAACTAGAAGTATTTTTATTTCTGCCTTAACTCACTCCTAACTCACCCACTCTTCTTGTGCCAGTAGTCATTTTTCATTTCTAGCCCATGTGCTCACCCCTTTGCTCAGCTGGCATTGAAAAGGCAATTCTTACCCTTTTGGGGGGCTCTGTTGGGCTCAGTGAGCCCATCTTTGGTGGTCTACAGGTGCCAGAGAAGCTTCCACTTCTCCAGTCAGCCAGAGAGGCCCTTGTTACACCCAGGGAAAAGTGGGATTTATTTTTCCTTGAATTTGGAAGGCCAGTGCAGTGGTTCTTGCTGAGGTCTCAGCCCTGTTTCACAAGCCTATCTCTGCAGAGCAGGCACAGTGATTAAGTTTAAATCAGCAGCAAGAGCAGCCAACATTCCCAGAGGGAACCAACTTGGTGCAAGGATCTTGCTGGAGAACAGGAGGCAGCTGACAGATGAGATGAGTGCCTGCAGTCCCTTCTGTGATTCCAGTGCAATGGTTCCTTGCCAGGCTGCCCTCTGGCACTCTGACATTAATATATTTAGGTTTTTAATGCCTAACTTGCAGGCTTTTCCTTACATCCCTGCATCTTGGACTGACAGTTAAACTGAATAAAGAAACAAACCCTTCCCCTCGGCACGTAATTTTTACAACTCCTGTTTTGCTGCTGCCAGTAAAGGAGCCAAGTGATACACCTGAAAATCCCCACAGTGATATTATCCTGCCTTCTGTGTTTCTCTCAGATTTGCAGTGCTGTGGGATGTCTGCCAGGGAGCTCCAATAAGCTGCTGCTGAACTGCAGGAGCTGCAGGACCTGTGTGGATGTACCTGTACACACACAGTTAGGAATGAGCTGTTTCTGCTTTTTCACTTTAGAGACATTTTCAGAAGTGAAGTTTTGAAGAAATTTGGAAATAAATTTGATCTTTTGCCAGGCAAGGTTGGACGGGCTTGGGGCAAACTGGGATAGTGGGGGTGGAATGAGATGGGCTGTAATGTCCTTCCCAGCCAAACCAGTCTGGGAGCCTGGGATCATTAACAAGCAACTGAGATGGAAAACTATGACTGGAAAATAGAGGCTGCTGCAGAACTTTTCTGCAGCACACAGAGCTGGAATAATTCTACAGCTGGTTTTGGTGACTTCTAATACCAAAAAGTCAAACTCCAGCTGCAGTGAAATAAGCCCTGCTAATTTGCTTTCTTACACTGTAAATAGATTAAAACCAAATGGCAAGTGGTCTGTAGTCAAGTTGCCACTACTTAATTTGTCTGACAACCCCAGCAAAGTCAGTGGCTTTTTGGTTGCTCTTCCCTGCCAGGTCCAGCTGAGCTGGTTTCAGAACTGGCTCTTTTTGTCCATCACTGTGGTCTCTGTATTTGTACCCAGATTCTGTTTCCAGACCCATGTGATTGCATTTGCTGTGTGATCTCTGATTTCCTAGATCCAGTCCTTTAACACCTTCCCATGAGTTGTATGGAATGTAACTACTGAAAAATTTATCAAGTTGTTGTCTTCAGCTTTTGGGAGGGAGGGGGAAGAGGAGCCTGCATTAAAAACCCATCAGCCAGAAAACACAGAGGTTTTAAGGAGCACTTTAACTACCTGGTTAATCTCCCCTGAGGCAATTTTGGTATTGATGGAAATGGTTTTTTGGAGGGAATTTTTCTAATAATTTTTAATTATAAGACACTGAAACACATGGGTTTCTGAAAATAACTTACACATCATAACTGGTGCATGTTATTGGACTTGGGAAGGTCTGTCCCTGAAAGGAGGGGGAACACAGCTGTGGGCAAGTCCGGAGATAGAAAGTAGAATTCTAAATATTTTTCCAATATTGATACTTTCTATGGATTTCTTTAGCTCTATCTTCACAGCTTTTCCTTTTTTTCTAAAGATGGAAAGAGACCATCTCTTCTTTACTGAGGAGGAGGAGGAGAAAAAGGGATATTTAAAGTGAATAAAAAATAATTATTACATCCAGGATTGAAAGTCAAGGGTTCTATTTCCAGCTCTGGGGCTGGCTCATAATTGCTCTTTGGCAGCTGATGGCACCATGTGACGCCCATTTCAATGGGCTCTGCCTCCTCAAACAGGCAGCTCTTGGTCCTTGCTGAGCTGCACAAGCTTTGTTTGGGGCAGGGCCAAAGACCAGATGGAGGAACTGATCCAGCTGGAAACCCAGCCCCCAAAAAAACCCAACCAAAAAACTAAAAAAACCCCCTAACAACCAGACAGATGTGGTGATGGATGAGTTTTGGGGTTTTTTTTCCAGCCAGAACAGCTGCCTGATCCATGTCATTGTGCAGCAGCTCAGAGACAGGTCACAATGTTACCCTAACCCCCCATCTCATGTGCCTTATCTGGAAAAAGGGGAGAAAATATTTGAAAATATTTTCTTCAAAATATTTATCTTGTAGATAATATGGTTTCCTTGAACTATCCAGGACTCTGCTCAAGTCAAACAATCCAAATAATTGTCCAGCTGCCTACAAAGTTTTGAGCTTGAGTAGACATAAGGCCTGCACTTCTTCATGGATCACTTGGTGGGATTAAAACTATCCTCTAGTAAACAAAAATGTCCTTCTTGTAATATGCACATAATAAAAAAGCCACCCAAGAAAAAGGTATTCTCAGACAACATGTAATTCATCCTCCATGGCTGGACTTTTGTCTTCCAAATCATAATGAGGTTTGACTAATTTGGCTGTAATCAAACTTTGTCAGTCTTCAGACTGCTGGCCCTTCTCTCATAAAATCATGGAATGGTTTGGGTTGGAAGGGACCTTAAATCCCGTCCAGTCCCACACCCTGCCTTGGGCAGGGACACCTTCCACTAGCCCAGGGTGCTCCAACCTGGCCTTGGACACTTCCAGGGATGGGGCAGCCACAGCTTCTCTGGGCAACCTGTGCCAGGGCCTCCCCACCCTCACAGCCAACAATTCCTTCCCAATATCCCATCTCTCCCTGCCCTCTGGCAGTGGGAAGCCATTCCCTGTGTCCTGTCCCTCCATCCCTTGTCCCCAGTCCCTCTCCAGCTCTCCTGGAGCCCCTTTAGGCCCTGGAAGGGGCTCTCAGGTCTCCCCAGAGCCTTCTCTTCTCCAGGTGAACCCCCCCAGCTCTCCCAGCCTGGCTCCAGAGGGGCTCCAGCCCTGGGACCATTTTCGTGTCCCTCCTCTGGATTTGCTCCAGCAGCTCCACATCCTTGTGCTGTTGGAGCCCAGAGCTGGGGGCAGCTCTGCAGGGGGGGCTCAGCAGAGCAGAGTCCAGCCCCAAGTCCAGTTCCAGTTGTTTCTGGAGGTGATGCTGTTTGTAAGAACATTTAAAAATTCGCATTGAGCTTTATTTTTTTTTTTTTATCTTAAGGCATTATTTTCCTTGCACATTTTTTCTTTGGGCTGTTCTTCATCTGAGCCTCCTTTTCCTGAACAAATTAGTTAAAAACAGAGAAGACTGAAAATCTGAACAACGAAGAAAGGAAATCTGAATGATTGAGAATCAAACCCTTTTTTTCATGTCCAAGTGCTCTTCTCTGTGTGAAAGAAATGAGCTGCCTTTTGCAAAAGAGACTTTGGAAAATGAATTTTATTATGAACCTTCTTCTTTGTAATATGCTTATCTCATTTAGTCACAGTCAAGTATTAAAATTTCATATCAGTCATGACTGTATATTCATGAGTTGCAGGTTCTACAGATGATTTTCTGTGACTTGGATTTTGGACCAGCTCTGAGGAGACACAAATGAACAGGCTGTGCTGGGAATCCTTAACAAGCTGTAGTTATATATGCAGATATCTTAAAAATTAAATCTAGATTTTGCTGTTTTGTTGCCATAAGTGTAGAAGAAAAAAAAAAGTAACAAAGAAACCCAGATGACATAGCTGGAAACTGGGGAAAAGGATCAAATTCACCTTGTTTTCCTGAGTAATATGGAAGTGGAGTGTTTCTCTAAGCAAGACAAGACATTACCTTGTGTTGGAAGCACCTCATGCTGCAGCTAAGACAGAGCCCCTCCTCCAGTTAAAAAATACAGCAGAACCAATGAACAGTGTGTTCCAGGCGTGGTTGCCAAGATGGTTTGTTGGAGTGAAAAGAAAAATCAAAGCAAATCAAGAGCAGCAGGAGTAACTTTAATTTTGGAGAGCACTTAAGGTGCAATACCTGTAAGGAAGGTTGATGAGAGCCTTCCAAAAGCCCTGGGGAGAAGAGACGAGGAGCTGGGAGCAAATGCAGTGTGACAGGGAGGGGTCCTGAGAGGGGACAGGAGCAGCAGGAATGGGAAAGGCACCGTGTGAAGTGACAGTGGAAAATCCCCAGGGGGTTCAGTGTAAATGAGCTCTGTAGCACAGGCAGGTGAGAAATGAGGAGCTGGGATCTGCAAAAGGGAAGCATCACATCAGGGACTGTAAAATATATGACACTCTCAGAGGTGGAAAGAGAGTTCCTGGAACTACCCTTCTTCAGGGGGATACTGGAGCATGGATAGTGAGGAGGGAGGAATGGTTTAGTGAGACTAATCAGTCTCAGTAAGAAAGAACTAAGTAGAAATCAACCAAATAACAAAGGTAAAACCCTTGCAAAAGACTTGGATAATATTTAGAAACAAGGCCTGCTTGCACTAAGCCAGACACAAGTACCTAATTCATAGAATGCCAGAATGGTTTGGGTTGGAAGGGACATTAAAGCCCATCCAGTGCCACCCCCTGCCATGGGCAGGGACACCTTCCACCAGCCCAGGTTGCTCCAAGCCCCGTCCAACCTGGCCTTGGACACTTCCAGGGATGGGACAGCCACAGCTGCTCTGGGCAACCTGTGCCAGTGTTTTACCACCCTCGTTGTAAACAGCTTTTCTTACATTAGATCCCAACTTACACTGCATTGAGAGTGTTATCAGCTCACTCTTTGATGGATTTCTTTAAATATTTTTTTAAATATAAAAATTTCTTTAAATATAATTGTGCCAAGATCTGAATCTGCTTTAGCTTTCAAAGTATATTATTTTCCACCACTATGCCAGTGTTGTGTTACTCCCAGGGCTGGTTTGGTTGTGATTACTCTGATCCTTGTGTGCAATGACTGCAGTCAGGCTTGTCCTCATTGTCTCTATCCTCCCCTCAATGTGTGCCCTGCCAGCAATTAAACTTCCAATTGGGAAATAAGGAGAATGGGGTTGAGGCTGCATCACTAAAGGAATGAACATACATCAAATAAACTACAGCAAAATGACAAAAAGTGTCTCTGCAAAGCCAGTGATGATCATGTTACAAGAGCCTGTGACAGCCTCTGAGTAAAGGGAACCCAATGGCTTTACCCATAAACAGACAAATTGGTCTCTTCTGGAGAGGGACATCATTCCAAACAATGGGGGTAGGAATCATTGTCCTCCCTGGGAAATGCCCCACATCACCCATATGCTGCAGGGAAGAAGGTGTCTCCACAAATGTGGTTATTGACAGCAGGGTACAAACAACACCCAGCCTCAGGATTATCCTGTCACTGTTAAGGCTGTTCAGCATTTGAACACATGCTGCTTGTTGGGGGTTTATTTTTAATGAACGAATGGGATGTGCAGTGATACTCCATTTTTAACCCAAATTCTTGCCTCTGACTTCTTTTTTTGCCTCAGTGTCCCCACCTGTGAAACACAGCCGGTGCTAAAGGCTGCTGCCTCCTCCCTCAGTGGGTGCTGGGGTGGTTGGCAGCTTGTTCTCTGCACTGTGGAATGTCTGAGACCATTTCAGGTGCCACAGCAGCACCAGAGTCCTTGTCTGCAGAGCAGGTTTTACTGAAGCACAGCACCAAACCCCAGGAGGGGAAAGCAAGGTACAAAGGTACCCTCAGCAGCACAGCAGCCTCTGCATGGAGCTGCACCCCCACAGCACATGTCACCTGCTATTGCTTCAAAAAATGCAGCTAAACTGGCCAATATGGGAAGTAAAATATACAGAAGGAACAGCACACATATCTCTCTATTTCCCAAAAATACTGGATTTCACATCACCCAGCACTGTTTGAGTTCTGTTTCAGTTCCCAGCAGTTTCTCCTCTTTGCAGATGAGCTGGAAGGTGTCAATGTACAGGATTCATTCCTGTTTCCACAGAAAGCAGCAGTGAAATTATCTGGCTTGCTGTTCTTGCATATCTTCATTGCTGGGGCTAAATTATTGCCAAGAATATAGCTAAAACCGCTCTGTCTCTCCCCTAATTTCCAGCCTTCTATATAATAATTTCTTCCCACTTGCCTGGGCATTATTCTAAAGGTAATTGAAATCACACTGTGTGTGACAGCACATACAGGTTCCCTTCAGCTCTGTTTTGGCAGCCATTAATCCAGAAGAGAAAAAAAAAATTGGTTTGAATTTATCTTAAAAATTAAATCACGTGAGATTCTGGTGAAAAAATGATAGTGAAAATAATTTACTCTTTGAGAGTAAATTTGTTTTCCCCCTATAACTCTTAGAAGTCATAATTGTTGCACCCAGCAGGTAACATTTACTTAGAGTTTATCTGTTTTTATTAATACGCTTATGGAATATATAGGGAAGATTTTTCTGAATTCAGGAGGGTGCCAAGACCTTTTACAGTTGTATTTATGAGCTAGAGAAACATCCTTCCCAGTCACTGGAGCCAGGACACCTCACCCTTCACGTCCAAGCTGTTAAATCCATCCCAACCCAGGTAACTTCAGTCCAGGCACTGCAGTGCTGAATTTGCCAGGGTGAGCTGGAGGATTCTGGCTCTGGAATGCAACAGTGGTACTGGAGAAGCAAGGCAATGTCTGCCATGACCCAGTGCTCAAGCCCAAATTCTCCCAGAACATGTGGGTGTTGGAATGGTTTGGTCTCTTGCTTTGTGCAGAGGCAGCAGTGGTCACTGAGAGCACAGCAGGTGCCTTGGCTTGCCAGGCCGCTTGTAGACAAGGCAGTGCTGTTCCAGGACATGTTCTCCTTGGGGAAAAGCTTGGAATTGTTTCCTTAGGGTGTGTTAAAATCCAAACTAACACAGGCCGTGCACTCTGTCTGCGCTCACGTCCTGAGCTGGTGTCAGGAGGGCTCCTCTGGGGATCCTGTTCAGTGGGGCTAAACAGACCCAAAATGGTCCCTCTGGCACCTTTGCCAGCCCTGGATGTGGCAGCACACGGAGTGGGAGCTGTGCAGGTGAGTTGGACGAGCCTGAGTGCAGAAGGGAAGCACATTTCAGGTTGATGCCCTTTTGGCTGCAGTTTTCAACCTGCAGCCAGTCAAGGAGGAACTTCCTGGCTCTTTATCTCGTCTACAGGTCTGCTGTAGGACAAGGATAATTCTGATAAATGCTTATTAGTATTTCCCTGAGATTACAGAGGTAAATAAAAGTGAGATCATTGCGGCATGTTGAGCTTTGTCTGCTTTGACTCTCAGGGAGACTCCCCTGAGAAGGTGCTGGACTTTTAGCTCGTGTCAGAGGTGCAGATGATACTGTGTAAGAGCAAACCAGCCACTTCAGTGTCATTCACTTACCACTTACCAGTATTCCTGCAAACACCCCTTTTCCTGGGACTACAGAGCCCTTTTGGACTCCTCATGCTCCAGCTGCTTTTCTTATGTGTCTGTACCTAATCCCAGATGTCTGAAATGCACAGTGTGAGGTTTTCTGTCTCTGAAGGTCAAAATCCTCACAGTGACATCACTGATTTGCTTTCAAACAGGCTGAGGCCATGGAACTATTGGGAGGTTTGAAGTGGAACACATAAGGAAAAGTAAATCAGTAAATCCATCTCCCCAAACAACTTCAGCAGTGCAGTAAAAATAACACAAAGAAACTAAGGCAGAGTGTAAAATGCACCAGCCCTGCAGCTCATGGGGTCTAAGGGAGCAGGAGGATGGATACCTTCCTCCAGTCAGCCCCAGCCAGCTCATTCCACAACCTCACACCAGCTCCAGCTGGTCTGGAACTGTGCAACCTTGATGGTCTTCTTTTTGTTTTAAATATTGTGACAGTGATATAAATTGTTCTTACCAATATGTATTTCAGTAATGTTTTGCACTTATCCGGCATCTTTGCACTGAAGAATCTCAGAAGTGTTTAACAGAAGGGAGTGAAATCATCTCCATTATTTCCACAGGGAAAGCTGAAGCAAGTTTGTAAGGACCTCTGGTGAGGCTTATATTAGAGGTCTTTTCCAACCTTAACAATTCTCTGATTTTGGAGAGGCAGCACACTCAGATTTTTCAGTTTAGGGTTATTTTTCCTGTTCTTTTAGCTCTCTCTACTGGAATGCTATTCCAGAGGCCGTGGCACAAGGCCTTGGGTGCAGGAGGCCCCTTAGCCTGCACGATCCCCCAGCCACTGGAAAACTCTGCCTAGGATTTTGTTTTGTGTGTGTTTTGACCTTGAACCCTGGAAAAGAGAGATCTTTCTGTTGTTTGGTGACAAATTACATGGCAAAGATGAAGAGGGGAACCTGTCACAGATCACTTCCAGGCCAGAACGGGCTGGGAAGTGTCTGTCTGGACACACTGTCATCCAACAGAGGGATCTCACGTAGGGAGGCAGTTAAGAGATCCTGGTTGCACTGGAGAGTCTGGACTTATGCCAAAGGAATAGCTGAGAATGATGAGGAAAGTGAGACAGGAGCCAAACACACAGGCCTGCTCATGTATCCTTTTAGTCCTTCTGGATTTCCTGTCCCAGAAGAATTATTTTCCTCCTGTTTTTGTGTGTTCATGTTTACATGTTGAACCACACTGAACCATCTCCCTGCAGGGAGCTCCCTTGGCTGCACAAGGGCTTTATCCCAAAATGCACATCAGCGCTCTGGCCCTCGCCAAGTGCTGGTTTTGTCTCCTAAAAAAGCATCTGCTCCCTCCATGCCTGCAGAGAACTGAGAGGTTGGAGTGATATTGGAAGGAACACATCCCTGTAACAGCGAAACAGAAAGATTCCCCGTCTGTGAGGAGGTACCAGGGGAGAGTGAGCACAAAAGATAGGGAAGGAGGGGGAACATGCTGTGGGGTTTGGTGCAGGGGTTTGAGGTTGACAGCCTGGGGTGACAGCCTGGCTTTCGGGTGACTTACTCTGTGGTTTGTCACAAGGGGAACACCTTGTCTGTCACTCCTGAATTACACTTCTGCAGTGCTTCCCAGTTCTTGGAAGAGCTTCCAGTCCTCCTCAGTCAACGGACTTCAGAAGTAACCATGAGTAGTGTCATCCCAGAAAACTAATGGAGCTGAATGAAATACGGTGGGTTTATGATCTGAGGGGTCTGGGGAGTAAGAAGTGAAGCACTAAACAGAAACTCCTTCTCAGTTTTGGGAAAAGGATTAGGGCACTTCCTTACCCCTGGCTAAATGCAGTCAGTAGGATGATGCAGTGGGATCCCATGGGAACACGTGCTGCACAGATGTGACAGGCAGGAAGAGCTGCATGGAGTACTTGAGATACTGTTTGTGGGTGTTACACTCCCAGTATAAAGCTCCTGATCTGCCTCCACATCCGTCTGCAAAACTCCAGAAAAGTAGCGGAGAAATTTTTGTTCAAAATGTTTCCTTTTCAAGGGATATCAAATCCCCTGGAAAAACAGTGGAAAAGATCTGTTAGTTGGTTGGCCAGATCCTGGTTTACTTGTTTTCATTCCATGTCTGTGATTTGCTGCTGTTTGACCCATGGCAGTGTGTGAGCATCACTGGGGCTGGCTTGGCAGAGCCTGTGCTGAGCCTGCTCTAAAGAGCACTTGGAGTTAAGTGAAAGCTTAGCTCAAGTTTCACCAGTCGGGTGTAAACAGTGTTGCTTTTTTATGTAATCTCTGATTTTAAAACCTAAACTACCTTGGGCTGCCCTACACCAAGAAACATCAGCGATCCAAGCTGTGCTTTGGGGTTTATTTCCACATGTATTGAACTGCCCCAGTACCAGCAAACCCCATGCAGTTCAGTGTCACAGGAGATTGTTCTGCAGAAGGGA
This sequence comes from Manacus candei, assembly GCF_025592945.1. NCBI lineage: Eukaryota > Metazoa > Chordata > Aves > Passeriformes > Pipridae > Manacus > Manacus candei. The sequence goes on from NW_026138084.1 coordinate 3,776,872, forward strand.
AGAGGTGAGGGGAGGTTGTTTCCTCTGAAGGCTGGAGAAGCCTGACCCACAAATTTTTGACTCAGAGGTGCTGAGCTGTTCCCAGAGTGTAAAATGGCTCAGTTTGCAGCTCGTGGGGTCTAACAGAGAGGAGGATTTATGCCCTCAACCAGTCAGCCCCAGCCAACTCGTTACACAACCTCAGCCCTTCAGTGCCTTGCAAAAGTCTGGCAGGGGAATGGGCAGGGCTCGAGGAATACTGTGGCAGCTTGGAAAGGCTGACACATATTTAGGAGGATAATCCAGAGAAAACACAACCATGAATAAAATTCCAATTAGAAGATAAAATACTTTCTGCTTGGGCATGAAAGTTACAGTTCAGCATTTTGATGCTTCTCCATCATTTTGTTCCAGATTTTGAGTTGTAAGTTGCTAATCTGCTCCATCTTGGGCTGAACGAATATTACCTGAGAATTAGTCTCGAATTTAGGAAGTGATTCAGTTCTGGGAAGGCACACGTAGCATCATCATCTCCGCGAGCCTCACGTGTGCTGCCGGAGCTGCTGCTCCGTGTGGCAGGGCTGGGGAGGGCCCTGACCTTGCAGTGCGGTTGCTTTGCTCGCCACAACTGCACGGGGATGGCTCAGGGAGCTCTGGAGCTGCTGAGCAGGAGCTCCAAGGTCCGGCCCATCTCGGCGGGGTGAGGTAAATGTGCTGAGCAGCACAGAATCGCCGTCACTGCTGCGCTCCCCGGCGAGGACTGACCCAGCTCCAGCCCCGCACGACCGGCGGGAGCTCTGCTGGTGCTGCACCTCCTCCGCAAAGGGGACTGTCACAGCTCCACCTGGGTGTTCGATTTTATTTATCCACGGCCCGCGGAACAATGAAGTCAGAGGTAGGTGAATGATGCAGTGCAGAAGTTGCTGCAGCAGGAGCTTCGCTACGGAGATGATTTAATGTATCATGATTTAATGTATCGGGCTGACGGCGGAGGGAATATTAATAAATTCTGTTTGTGCACGTATTGGGCTGGGGGGGGGCAAAACAAGGCGTTGTGGGTGCAGCAGATGACATTTTCTAATTAAACAGCTTTCTGTTCTGCCTGAAGTAGTCATGTACAAAGGTTTTGCTTCCCTGCTAATGATAGAAACCCAGGCTTTTCAAGGCAGAGCTATCCATTTAACTTGCTGGAAATAAGGGAATGTCGTGTTTCATCCTTAGAAATGCATATCAAGTTCTCAGCAGAAAAATAAGGATGTTAATCATCGCAGCTGATGTGCTGTGTTATGTAGATTGCTCGCATTGATTCCGGGCTGTGGGTTCAGGTTTCTTATTTGCATTTCGTCAATCAAGCCCGTGCCCACCCTGAATCCCTTCGGGTGAATTTCTGGTGATTTTGTTGCTGAATGTATTTATTCCTCTTTGTGTATCTGCTTTTAAATAAATCACCAGAACAATAAACAATGCTACAGCAGAGGGAGCAAAATGTTTGGGGAGGCGAAACCCTTCTGTTCCATGGCTGCAATCGATGCAGTTGGGAAAGGAGGGGTTTATGCAAACCATGAGTGTGTTCCAGGGTTATAAAAAATCAATCTCCTGGCTGTGTTGTCCATAGGAAGGTGTGGATTCATGGGACACACATGTGAATAGATTCTCAGCAGAGTTCCCCAAGCACAGCCCATGCACTGGCCTGGGTCTGGAAGTGTTCTGTGCTTATATAAGGGCTGGCTGGCAGTTAGGGGGTTGAGTTTGGTTTTTTATATCTCTTAGTATTTGTAAGGCATTTCTTGGGCTTAATGTATTTTTTACAACAACTTTGTTAATACCTGTCAGGTTCGTTGGGTTTAAAAGATATTCGATGACTGACAGTAGATTGATATATTTTTATTTTAATGTGGTATTAATTGGTGCTGGTTTTCCCAAGTAGCAGTTATTCAAAACCGCTTTGGGTTTGGTTTGACCGTGTTCCCTCAAAGCTATGGAGTGGTTGGAACAAGGGAAGCAGAAATCAGAGCTGCCACCAGCACCAGGGCAGGAAGTTGCAAGATTCCCATGTAAAAACCAAAGGTCTCAGATGAGCTGCTTCTCAAAAAGTCGCAGAAGCACAGTTGATGCTTTTAGGCTTTGCACAGCTGTTTGGTTTGGAGACAGTGGGCTTATGGAGCTTTTAATTTCTACAAACAGCTGGAAGTAAAGGGCTGAAAAATACACTGAAGTCATAAGCTGAGTTAAAATTCATAGCCAGAGTGCTGTTTTATGGGAATTCTTATAAACAGAATGAGAAATACCTTGACTTGTCATATGCTCATTGATATGAATGTCAGCAGTGTTTCTGTGCTGTGGAATAGGGATGGGATGAAAACAGTGAATTTGGACCTAGATTTTGTACACTGTGAAGGTCCCCTGGTCAACAGATTTGGAGGGTGAAATGAGATCAGCATCTAAATCCAGAGTGTCTTTAAGCAGACTGAGAGGTGCCAGTGGTGTGGCAGTGGTGCAGCACAGGGTGCTTGGGGGTGAGACACTGTCACTTTGAGAAGGTCACAGGCACAGACACTCAGCCTGGCTTCTGCAACTCCAGACTCGTCTGTTCTCCCGTGTTCTGCCAGGCCCTGTGTGTGGCCCAGCACAGCTGAGGAGGAATGTGGGGCTCTCTCCTTCTCCCCAGCCCAGTCCCTGCTGGGCTCCTGAGGAATGGGCCACCCATCTCACCCACGTGCAACACCCCTGGGTCCAGCCACCAAGGGAGAAACTCTGCTTCCTGCTTTTTTAAGTGCTTGAGGAAGAGAAAAATACTACTGTATATATCATTAAAATGACTTTTTCTGTCACTAAATTATCATTTAGGTTTAAACATGATACCACTGGAAAGTAGTAATCTACGAGGGTTTTTTTCCTAATTCTTTTTGCTTCTGAAATAAATAAGTTCACACAGGTTTCTACCTCAGTTAAATGGAATAGGAAATACTGGTTTGCAGCTGAAGAAAAAAAGATAGGTTTTGAATTCATATTTGCATATAATTAGAATTGCAGTACTTGTGCTTGTAGTTATATCTGTGGTCAGATGCCTGAAGATTCAGAGCCTTTCCAGGCATGGTTTTGGCTTCCCTGTAGCCTGGACATTAAGGATTGTGCACATTGGGTGTGAAAGGTTGGCATTCTGTACACAAATTGAGGGGGGATTTGGGGGACTTAAGTCCTTCTGGGTGAAGTCATTATTTTGTGGAGAGCAGAGAGACAAGGCACGTCTCATTCCCGGTGCAGTCGTGCTCCGTGTGCCAGAGGGACTCCAGTAAGAGGGAATGTCCCCGTGCTGAGCAGCAGTACAGCCATAAACCCTCATTTGCACACACACAGCTGCCAGTGGGAGACAGTCTGGGTGAAGGGCAAACGGTGCATCAGCAGCTGCCTGAGGCTGGGGCACCTTTGCATTGCTCTACCAACAAATTCAGCTTGTTTTTAATGTGTTTAACACTAGTGATGAGCAGGCAGGGCTCTGAGGAGGATGCTCAGCATCTCTGATGCTCCTGTGCTGCTGGAACAAAAGAAGCTCACACTGGGGGTGAGCTGGGACTGTGCAGGGGATTTCTGGTGGGCAGCAGGGGTTATCTAGGGGGTATTCCATGGACAGCCCTCATTTTTTAAGACTATTCCTGGTGAATAGCAACGCTGTCACAGTAAGAAATGCATCCTCAGCAAGGACAGCCAGAAGTTTTGGTGACATGGAGGCAGCAGGAGTTTAAATAGGTGCATTATGCAGATGTAGTGTTGGTCTCCCAATGCTGTGACATTACTTCTTTCCCAGTCTTCAGTGAACTGAAAAGCTTCAGAAGGAAGCTCACATTTTCCAGGAGAGAATTTTTATTCAGGAGGAAAAAATTGCAGGCAAGTTGGATCTTGTTTTGAGACTTCTCCCAGGCAGAAGCCACTGCATTTGTTAGAGGGGACTCCTTCAGGAGCAGAAACTTCAGATTTGTCGAAGCATGGAAGGTTACCAGGCTGCTGTGATGTGCCCATTGGAAAACTAAGTCACCTCCTGAAGCATGAGAATGGAGATGAAAGGAAAAACCTCAACTTTTTTAAAAAAACTTGCTTTTCAGCAAGGCAAAACTGTATGTCTGTACCTCTTACAAAAAACTGCTTCCTCCTACAGCTACAGTCACCAAAGTGAAAAATCCTCCTGAAATTCAGTTTAACCCAGGCTCCTCATTCCTTTAGGTCTCTGGAAAAAAAATCACAGACCTTGTACATGTGAAGACTGAGCAGATGGAGTTTAGGAAGAGTTTTAGCCACTTTGTTAGAAGTTTTCTAATTTGAGGAGTGGGAACATGAACCAAGCTGATGCTGTCCAAGGGGTGTAGTGGCCTTTTGTACTGGGAAGTGCTAATTTGGGTGCTGACAGTCACTACTCAGTGTAGTAGCATTCTGAGGTACTGGACTAGGATGTGGTTTGGTGGGGGAGGAGAGCTGAGCCTGCTGCTGTTGTTATCATATTTTCTGTTGTGATAGCTGGTAGATGTTCATCTGGAGCTGCAATGAGCACTCCTTCATATTTAATATCAGGCCTGAGGTGCCTGAGCCATAAACTTAAGGAAAATTAATTTCATGGACTCTGGATCAGATCCTTGATGAATTATCCTGGGTTTGTGGGGTTTGTTGTTTTTTGGTTTGTTCCATGAACATAAAAATAAACACATTAAATCAGAAATACTTAACTTTTCCTCCTCAAATCAGTTTTATAAACATTTGGTGATTTATAGGCACAGCACAGGCACCCACAGTACAGATGCAAATGTCTTCATTTTTCCAGATGGAAAGACTGAGGGAGAGGAAGGCAGAGAGCGGTTTGTTCAGCTGCAGGGGAAAGTTGATCTTAGAGCAGAGTCAAATTCTAGAAACCCTCGTTGCAGTGCTGAGCTCTCCCAGCAGCCTGGGAGCATCAGGCAGTATCACTTCCATGTGCTTGATCAGTGAGACAGAGAAAGCAATGTTTCCAAGTGTGATTTGGTGTGTTTGGAGGTGCTGTGTACGTGACATCTGCAGAACATGGTGGCTGGCAAACATTTTTAGCTCCTTCGGGTGAAACCAGATCTCCAGGTGAGTTCCACTCAGAGTCTTGCAGGCAATGCTGAATCGACAGTGCAACTGAAATGGGTGTAATCACACATTATACACTACAGAGTATCTTGTAAAGCATCCTGCTTTTTACTTCTGTGTGTTATTCAAATACAGGGAAGCACAGCTGGGCTGCCTTGAACTTGCCATGATGAGCACAGCAATCAAAACAGCGGAAACAACTAATATTTACAGACACACAGGAAAATGATACTCATGAAAAGGCTTTTTCCCAGTCTTTTCCAGTTTTCCCAAGCGCTAGGCACTGCTGAAATCCACCCTGCAGAGGCAGAAAGCATCAGCAGCACATCTATGATGCAGTTGGAGAGCAAAGGGGAGAAACCCAAACGTCTAGTGGGGCGAGGGTTGGTTGTGATGACCTCTTTGGGCTCGAGGCAGATAGTTCCATACTGATGTTGTGCACTCCAACAGTATTTTGCTAAGATTCAAGCCAAGAATTGAATCCATTGAAGGAGTTTTGAAGGCAGCAATCAGCGGAGGAGAACACAGGGATCAAAGAATGTGCTGCAGAAAGTGGCCTGTTGTGCAGCCACGTTTATTATGTTACTCAGAGTGAGCAATAAAGGGTGTTGGTTCAGCTGTGTGCCCCTTCCACAGGGCTCCATCCAGAGGATATTCTTGGATTCAGTTCCAAAAGAAGAAAAAAAATTGTATAGCCTTTTAGACACTGCTCTCTTTTTCCTTGTTTGATAACTGCTGCCAAAGAGGGCTGGCCTCAGATGTGTTTCTTTCCAGCAAAGGGCCATAGGAAAATATTTACTGGTAACAGACCTTACTATTGGATACTATCCGTAGGACACATTAGTGTAACCATGATGTTTTGTATCTCTTGATTAAGATGATGAATGGACTGATGGAAAAATAAAACACCATTGTGTAATCAGCAACAGAAGTGGTGAGATGGGAAATGGGGAGGGGAGAGCGACACCCAGTTTGAAGTGTCTGAGCATAAGGCATTTGTAACCCAGGGAAGAGCTTATCTGGGCCATTATGCTCTTAAATCAGTGGCACACACGAATTTCAAAAGCATTGCTGGGGATCGGAGTGATGGGAACATGAGCCTGCTGATGGAAGTGTGGAAAGCTGGGTGGAAAGGAAAGAAGCCAAAGAAAATAACTGCAGGGTTAAATTTCACTCTGCTCTCCTTCCCTCCTTTTCCCTTCCTGTTTGTGTGTTACTGTGAGTCCTGTTGTCATGGGACTCCTCTGTAATGCCATTTGTTTTGTCACTTCATCCCACCCTGAACTTTATACTCGCCACTGCTGCTTGCTTGGCTGCTCTGTTACTCTGCTCTCCTGCACCTCGCTTCAGGAACTGGATTCTGCTCGCCCAGCACAACCTCCCGCTGCCCTGCAGCCCCTGTGCCCCTGCCCGAGCAGCACAGCGTTCCAGCCAGCTCCACACAACCTTTGCACCGGCGGGCAAGGGGGATGAGGGGCCCAGGAACGTGCCCCGAGCGCGGCTTCCCTGCCCAGGGAGGATGAGGAGGCTTTGTGTGCCAGGGAGAGGAGCCCTGGAGCAGAGGAGAGCTGCGGGATCAGCTGCTGTGGGGTGTGCAGCCCCCGGGGTGGCTGTGCAGGACTGGCCGTGTCCCACCGCCAGCACAGCAAGCCCTGGAGCACAGACTCGCCTTGCAGGCGGTGCTGAAGGGACCAGGGAACCCGTCCTGCCCGGCCCCTGCCCCGCTGCTGCAGCCTCCACAGCTCCGAGAGCTCCGGCTTTGTCCCGTCCGCGTTCCTGCAGGAGACCCAGCAAAGCCCGGCCCCAGCTTTCCGTTCAGCCCTCACACCCGCTTTTTGAGATCAGATAAGGAAACCCACAGAGCAGATTTACGAGCAACTTCTGTTTGGCTGCGGAGCTCAGCCATCAGTGGGAGTGAAAGAAGGAGCTGTCAGCTGGAGGAGAATACAAAGTATTAGTATGCAAAAGGAGCAAAACCCCAGCAATTCACATTGCTGCTGAGCTTTCTGCATCCTGCTACAAGCTGTTTGCTACGGCAGTGTCAGCTCTGGGAAGGCTGAAATAAAGCAAATGCCTGGCGTGCATGTTTGCATATCAATACCACAAGTGTTTGCTGGCTCCATCTGAGCAGAACAGAACCGGTGCTTGAGGTCGGGAGCACTATCAGGGCTTGAAACCCTTGTGCCTGCACTTAGTGTTCTGTTTGCTGTGCAAGCTTTTTGCTCTGGCAGGCTCCAGTTTTTTGTCTGAATGCTACAGCTTCCATACAGCATTCTGGGTACTGTTACATCATCCCTTTGCACATCCTTCTGCTCACAATAGCTGATCTGAACTGCTGTGCCCACTGAAAGAAGGTTTCAGCGCCCAGCAAAACATCCCAGCTGCTTCTGCCTCGATAAGCTGGTTCCTGGAAGCCAAACAGGACATCTTGAAGAAATCCAGTTTGTGCACCAAACCAGCAGATGAGTGGAATTTTTTGTTTGTGTAGCTTTAGATTTTAATCAGATTGTGAACAACCAAGTTTACCCCTTTATCCAGCCTTCCCAGTGCACTGGTGCCCATGTTCCCCAAACTGGCATTTTTAACTGTTTTAGAAGCTCTCATGACTCCCGAAAGTATAAACTGCAGCTTACAGTGGAAGTGTGACAGTGGAGATATGTAAGAAGTTGCCTTTTATCAGTTTATTTGTTTCTGTTAGACAACTATTTGTCTATAAAAGGGAAAGCAGCATTCAAACCCAAGATTAACACAATATTGAGATATATAGATATATATAGATAGATAGATAGATAGATATATTTCTGAAGGATGTCCTTGAGTGAATGTCCTAAGATCCAGTTTGGATCTTAGAGTTTGGTATTAGAGTAGGACAAACTGTGGTGAGAAGACTTTTATTCTCTGAATGAAAGCTGGAGAACTGTGTTCCTTGATTTATCATTATGGTACTGCTTTGTCTCCCTTATCAATTGCTCAGAATTCAGTGGATAAAACTGTATATAATGTTTGCTGCCTGGATTGACTAATACCTTGGCTGAACCAAAGCTGGGCTTTCTGATTCAAAGGGAGCTAAATCCCACTTTTGGGCTGATGTTTTGGAGAGCACAAAGCAGGTGCTGGACATGCCATGGTAAGAACATGGTCACAGGAACAGAAACCCAGTGCTGATGAAAGGGAACCACATCTGCTGGGAGCCAAATGGGACCTGACCAAACCTCATCTTAGACTCATCTTCCCCTTGCTTGTGAGCACAGTGCAACTGTGCTATTGAATAGATTTTATTTCCAGTTGCTTTTCCTATGGGAAAAACAAAAACACCAAAAAATGTGTGGGTATTTGAACATACAAGTGAGCCACCCTCTCAGGGTGTTTACCCAATCTTTTAAAATTTCACTTCCTCTGACATTTTTATTTATCTTGGCACCTAAATACTAAGCCAAGCTGTTTTCCCTTTCCTGAGCTCAGTGTTTTTAAAGGAAGCTGATGTTCAGCCTTGCTAAAGAATTTCAGAGCCCTTGAAAGGAGGACCGTGGATAAGAAGAACGATGTACATCTTGCAGGAATGTCCTCCCAAATTTTCTGCTGCTCACAACAAACTGAAAAAATCTCAACTCAGAAGGACCATGTGATGCCAATGCTGCAGGTCTTGTATGATTCAGGATAATATGATTACAGAAAGTTTAAAGGTTAGCCTATGTTCTGTAAATATATGATCTTATTATATGAATTTTCTTATCCTAAGCCTGTCTAGAATGGATGAAACAGCATTTCCAAGTGCTTCACAAGGCCTGTCATTATAGTGGAGGTTTCTTAGCAGCCTTGAAAGCATTTGAATTACTGTATAATGATATTCTGTCATCTCTTAGCAAGGCTCACACTCTAAACACTTTTACACACAATAGAAATTAAAATGGAATTGAGTAAATTCTGTCTCAAATTCACGGACTATGTAGTGATTGTCTGGGTGCTTTGGATTAAATATAGGCTCGTGTCTATTAGAGCTGGGTTACCTGGAGTAACAAATTGTAACATGTAAAATGGTAAAGTGTAAAATAGGTCAGATGTGGAAAATCAAATATTAACGCTTACTGTACACTTTTTTTTAAAGTCTGTGCTTCAGTCTATTCTTCAGAATATTGAAAAAGGAAGCTTTTTTTACTGTAAATATATAATTTATTGAGTGAAAAAAATATTTGGCATGCAATGAATTTTTCCTAAAAAATTACAAATATCGGAGGTATGATGATGTTGGAGTCCTCTGCACATGAGCCATTTTCATGGTCCTGTGGTTCTTTGTTGATCTCAGTTTTCCAGCACCCCATGAACTTTCTCAGGAGCTGTGGGATCTCTGGGATCACCTGAGGAAAATTCATTGGGATCATATAAGAAAACACAAGCAAAAGCAACCATGTGCAGTTACCCTTTTCAGGGGGAAACAATGAGGTCACTGAGGGACATCAGAGAAAATATATCTTTGAATATGCAGCTCATCTATAGGAGTAGTTTCCTCTGTAGTTGCCTCCATGGACACCCCAGTGAGACATAAACCCAATTTTATGTCCATCAGCCCCTGGGCTGAAAGATGTTTTGTCCTCCCCGGGTTTGTGCTGTCACTTCACACCTCGTCATGACTTCTCTCACTTCAGACTTTCAGAATCCAGTTCCCTGTGCCTGATCCTTCCCCTGAGGATGTTGCCTGTGTGGTTTTGGTATCAAGGACAGGCTCAAGCAACTACTGATGTGAGTGTGAGGGAGCCAAGTGAGAAGTGATGGATGCTGGCACTGCTTGGAATGTCATCCCTCCTTCTGTGGGGAGGTACCTGCAGAGAGGAGCTGGTTGTTCATCCTCCCATATCTCAGCAAAGCATCACTGCTCCCTGGGTGTGCCCAGAGGCAGCTACAGCACCCTCATGGTGGGTAAATGTCTCTGCTGACCTCTGATTAGAACAATACCCAAGTGTACATTTGTTTCTCGCACAACCAGATGGAATTTGAGGTGTGGGAGATGAAATATGAAGCTGGTGATTGAACTTTACAGCTCACAGCAGAACAGAAAACAGGGACATGTATCAAAGTGAAGAAATGCTCATGCTTTTCAAGCATATGAAGATATAACAGGATTTTTCTTGATGGTCTTTGATAGCCAGCCAGCCAACCAGCCACCTTAATTCATGGCTCACACAAACTGCTGAGCAGCAAACTTCAGCCTGCCTGGGGTGGTGGGTACTGGAACTCGCTGTACAAAGGTTTCTGTCTGCTCACTCTGTGCAGAGAATCCCCCCTCCTGAGGCACATTTCTGGTACCTTGGTGGCAAAAGTGGGCTGTTAGAAAGAGGAGGAGGAACTGTGCATGGGTTTGGTCTGAGGAAGCAGGTCCCTCTGCAGAGGTCAGTTGGTCAAACGATGAGCTAATCTAAGTCCTAAAGCCATCAGATATGATCTGTCAGGAGATGCAAAACTTATCATTCCTGCAGCAAGGGGAATTTAGACTGACTGTGTGACATTTCATGCTTTGTACCTCTGAATCTATTTTGCGACCGGTCTAAATACTAACAAAGTTAGTGAAATTCTGAGGTAATGTTGTGGCCACCTCCCACAGTTAGCTAGAGCTCTTAAATGTGCATATGTGATCTTTCACAACTTAAAATTGGTGTGTTTTCATTCCTTCAGTTCTTAGAGGAAAAAATGCCTGACTGTTTTCATGCACCTGAACAGTTAATGAGAGCCTGCCTTGCCTGATTGTACCTGTCACAGCACTATTTCCCTAAGGATAGAGACACCAATTTGTGACTCTGTCCTGCCAGCACAGAGCAGAGACTGCCTTGTATTGGTAATGTAAAAGAAATAAAGGCTTGTGGGCATGAAGTGAAATGAAAATACTTGAGACTTACTGTTGAACTAATAAGCCCTTCCTGAGCATTTTGCCAGCTTTGGTCTGATTCTGACAGGTGCTCTGTCTGCAAGTGTTCTAGAGAATCAGAACTAATGGAAATTAATATTTTAATTGATCTTTTCAGTTGTGCAGAAATAACTAGATGGTCTCTGTTCCCTAAATAAGAATAGAAAAATGTGTGACCAAAGCTGGTCGCACAGCAGTCCTGTTCCAAATGATTGGATCACTGCAAAGAGCCTTCTTTCTTTAAATAACCACCCTATTAGCTGAAGAATGGTGGCACGGCTCTGGAAGGCATTTCTGTGACACTAAATTATGCCTGTGCAGTATCTAACTCCCTCCTCTGAACCTGACCTTCATCTGCCGAATTCTGATGGCCCCAACTTGAGAAACCCTCACCGAACCCTGGGTGAGGTCAAGCCTGGCCAGCTGAGGTACTTTATATAATGCCTTCTGTGACCAGGCCTCTCCGATCCAGAAATAGCAGGTTTGCTGTCCCCAGCCAGCTGGTGGGACGTTGGTGAGCACACTGAGGCAGCACAGCCACGGCAGCCCTTGCATAAGGGCACGTTTTTTGGCTGTGCTTGTGTGAAGAAACCACAAAGGCTGTTGGCTGTTGAATAGGTGCTTTATTTGTAGGAAGACGTTTGTGTTGCACACTGAAATCCTTTAGTGGTGTCCTGGCAAAGCACAGCAGCTCTGGTGCTGCCCCAGCCCTGGGACAGCCTGGCAGAGCACAGAGAGCTGCCCCTGGTCAGCAGACACTTCACAGGGCTCTGCCCGAGGGTCATCCTCTCCCTTCATCTGCAGAGCTGACTCCTACACTAGACAATTTTAATCCACCCTTCCACCCCAATGACACAGTTCCCTTGTCAGGGTGGAGGAGCCAGCGGGCAGTTTCCCCTCAGTGCAGTGTCCATTTTAGCTCCTGACGTGTGCTTTACTTTCTGTACCAATCAAGAAGGGTTTCTTTGTGGGAAAATATCCGTTTTGTTTGGCTGCCAGAGTGCTGCACATTTATGGATCTTTAAATTAAGAGGAAGGAACTTTGGGTTGGAATAATATGTTTATTTCTTATTATACAGTTCTGAAGCAGGACCAGAAGTTGGACTTGATGATCCTCGTGGGTCCCTTCCAACTTGACATATTCTGTGATTCTGTGACTTTACAAAAGCCAGTTTGGTCCTTCTCTGCAAGGTTCCATAAACATCCTTAGAGGACTGGAAGTGCATTTTTCTAATAACTGAAGCTCTTTTGCTATTCATTTTTATCACCAAAAAAAAAAAAAAAAAGAGAGAAATGGTTAGCCAGAATATGAGGAAATGTATTTTCAGTATTCACAAAATGCTCCAAACAGCTGCTTATTTTTATTTGCCAAAACAGGGTGGAGTAGTGAGTTCTGTGGTTGAGATCACCACCACCAAGAGAGATGAGGTGTTGGCTCAGTGGTGATGTAATCCCAATTTAATGGTCACCATTTTTTAATTCTATAAATACAGAGCAGAATTCTCAGACTGTTTTTTCCTTGCAGTCTCAGCACAGAGATTCCTTGTTACCTTGTGCAAAACATCTGCAATTAAAATTCCCTCGCGAGTAGGAACAGTTTTGTCCTGGCCTGGCTGCATCTCTAAGCACTGAACCTCTCCCAGCCATCCTGATGATGAATGCAAATCATTTCATGCTTTTGTTTGTCAGCACATTAAAGGGCAGAAACAAGAGAGGGAGTTTAATTTGGAACATAATCGGTTCTTCTGTGGATGTGCAATAATTAAATGTGTGTCTACGGAGGGGCAGCCAAGACAACACCGTTCTTACTCACTCAGAGCTTAACTGTTGCTTTACTTCAGAGAAAACTGGGAGTAAAATTTGCAGCAGAGCCCTTTTTAGTCCAGCACTGCGAGATTCTGCTCCGTAAGTTCCCCTCAGCTGTGCCCTGCTGCTGACCCTGAACTGTCATTTGCAATAGGACTAAAATGCCACCTCCCATGTTTTTCCTAGAGCAAGCTGGCATTTCATGACAACTGAATGTGAAGTTGCCTGATGTAATTACTATGAAGAGTAATAGAGAATAGACATTTTGAGTGTCTAAGGAAATGCTGTGTTCTGAAAGCTTACATATTGGGTTGACTTCTGGCAGCAGATCCCTCCTGTCAGCAAATCCGAGGAATGCCTTTGCCACACTCTGTTGCTTGGCGAGGATTAAGCTCCAGTGTCCAGCTGAACCAGACTAATCCTCAGGCCTGTGCTCAGTGAACTATTTGTGAGCCTGTTGCATAACGAGTCGGGGGAGCCCTCCTGGCTCTTCCCAGAGCCCTGGGAAGCTGCTCCCACAGCCCCGTGTCGGGGCAGCACGTTGGGAGCAGCCTGGGCTCAGCTGGGAGCGTGACTTTGCTGTGGGGGTTGGTTGGTTGGCTTCGGGCACCCAGAGCTCTGCACCTCCCAGCTGGTGAGTCTGAGTGGGTCATGACACCAAGGCCGAGAGGGTTCAAGTGGTTCCTGATTCCTGAAGTTGCTCCAGGCTCTGCTGGGTGGGGATGAGCCTCTGCAGCTGCTTCCCCCGTGGAGGAGCCTGAATTCCTGCCTCTCTCCAAGCACTGAGCATCTGTCCCACCCTGCCAGGCACAGTCCCTGCTGTGCTGAAAAGCTTCTCCCAGGCTGAACCCTCAGCTCCTGATGGATGGCTGAGCTCTCCCCCCTTTTAGGCAGAGTGAAATACAGAGCTGGTGTAGAGTGGAGAGGAGGTCCAGGAAAGGCTGTTGAAGCAGAGATGTGACCTTTCTTCCCCTACATCATGAATTGGCTCCCACAGAGTTTCTCTCATAGAGGAAAGAGGGAGGGTCAGGGCAAAGAATAAAAGATAGTTGTTTTACTGAAATTGGCTCTTTTCTGGACAGGTTGACATGTGGCAATGCCCATATCCAAAACCATCTGGTCCTTACTGTGCTGGGCCGTAAAACCAGGAGTACCTCCTATACACAGAGTATCATAAAGAAAAGCTTTATATCACACTGGGGACTGGGCAGTTTTATTGTTCCTTCCAGGAGGAAGATGAGAACTTGCCCGGTTTTTATTCCAGTATATATCCACACTGTGTAAATAAATTTGAGGTGAGCGCTTTTAAATGCATTTTTACAGCTTGTTTTGAAGGTAATGGAAGCAGATTAGCAATATAAAACTGCTACAGAAAGTCCTACTTATTACAGTAGGAGACTTGACCTGAAGATAAACATGACCTGGAGTAATGACAGTCGTGGAGGCTGAATTGATGCAGGTGAAGAGCTGTTGAGAGCTGGGAGATACTTGTGTCTATACACATGGGGTAAAGTAGGATATGTTAGCATAAGAACATTGCTCAAAATAGCCAAACAGCCCCCTGCAGTGTGTGGCTTGAAACAGGAAGATACACAACACAAACTGTGGAGCTTGGTTATCTCACAAATTCTTTCTGTCTCTCTGTTATCATTCAGAGGACATACATGACTGCAATGTGCACAGCAGCATTTCGGGCACCTGCTTCAGTGAAAATTCAGAAGTCAATGTTTTTCCTTTGGAATTCATTTAAGAAGACCTTTCTGCTGTCGTAAGGACACAGTTTCAGATGCTGCTCTCAAGTCAGTTGTAGGCTAATTTAAAAATGCTGTTGCATCCTACCCTGCACTGCTGTCTCATTTGCCTCACCCTTGGGGTTTGAGAGCAAGTACTTTCTATAGAGATAAAGAAAAAAAGCATGTTGTGTCTGTCTGCAAAATTACATATACACATGTAAAATCAAGGGACTAAAATACTGGTTTTAAAAGCAATTTAATCAATAAAGGGTTATTTACTCTTTAAAGATTCAAGCATAACACCATGGACAGTTCAGGGCCAAGAGGACTCTGTGTGCCTCCAGCAGTTTTTACACCCCAGGGTAACTACTATGGCATTTTGTGTTGTAGTGAAATGACTGGAGCAAAAGGGCCAATTGGATTCTGGGCATGAATAATCCAGCACTTCATAAGTACAGTCTTAGTAGTCTACAATGAATATAATAAATATATTTATATAAAAATATTTATAATTTAAATATAAACACCTTTCCCCTTATTACATCTATTATATAAATATATGATTTTATATTATAAAATATTATGTATAGTAATTATATATAATTAAAATATATTGTAATATTTTATATTATAAAATATATAATATTATATATATATATAATAAATATAAATACCCTTTCCCCTTATTTCAATTCTTCTGTTTGTGAAATAAGTTTTAAGATGCCTTTTGGAGCTGGAAAAGGACTGCAAGGCCTCTCAGATGGTATTTTGTAATTACGATGGTGCACCAACATTTAATGAGAGACAGAAGACATGAGGTTTTCCCTTCCTGGAACTCTTGGCCTGCAGCAAAGAAAAGCACTAGAACTCCACACGTCAGCTGAGCTGCCCCTGTTGGATGTACAGCTGGAGACTCTCCTCAGCCTCCCATCCCAGTCTGAGCAGGCAATTAAACCTTGGGGAAGCTGGAGCTGGTTGGGGAGGGATGGGGGGTGTTCCGCTGTGAAAGGCAATTAGCTGTAAATTGTACCTAAAGAGTTTAATAGCACAACATGCAGCTCATCTTCCCTTTGCCTGCATGTTTATACCTGAGAATTAGGTTGTTGTTTATTTACTGGTTTGGGAAATACCTTCCTGAGCAGTTCCCCTGGGTGAGGTGCCAGCGATGCTGTGGCGATGCTCTGCCGGCTCAGCGGGTCCAGCTGCTGCTGGGGCAGGGCTGGCCTGGGCAGGACGGCAGCTGGGTTACCTGGAAGGCTTCTCTTCAGTCCCATTTCGGAGGGAAGGCTTTGCTCTCTGTGCTGCTTGCTTTGTGGCACAGCCCTGGGGCCCCTTTCTGTCCTGCAGTGTTCTTTTTGCCGTGCTGTTCTTCACTCCCATGGGCAGTGACAGATACGAGGGAATAAAACCATCCCCACACCTCACGCCAGCCCAGAGGGAAGAAATAAATAGTCCTTTTCAGGTGATTGCAAAGTCCTTCAGTTATCTCTCTGTTGCAAGTGTTCTTCCTAAGGAGTTTAGGGGTTTGGTACTTTATGGCAGCCTTTTTGTATATATCTTTTAAAATGTTGACTTGGAGTGACCTCCTGACAACCTGCCTCATCTGCCCCTGTCCATCACCAAAGGGGTGTTTCTCCCAAGCCATCATTGGGACTGTGCATCCTCCTATGGCAGGATAGGGCAGAATTCTGGTTTGCATGATGCACAGGACAGGGGAGTTCATAACTGACAGACTCTTTATTCTTGTTACGATTCTTTTTTCCCATTAATATCTTGGGTTGGATCTTAGAAGTGAAAGCAACAAAAGCATTATGGCTCATTCTGAATGTTTGTGGCCCTCTTTGTGTATTAATCTGCTTGTATATCTGTGAAATTTGGGAACTCTGGTGCTGCACATGTAAATAAAATCAAATAGGATGTCTGCATTCCTCAGTGTGGGGGCAGTGACTGTGGGCAGGAAGAAGAGCTGTCCAGGTTGTGAGCTGTGTAGAAATCTGATCCTTGGGAGTGTTCTCATTTTCTGCTCATTCTTCTTCCAAACGTTTTGGTGATCCTAGAAGTGAGAAATTAATCTAGTCAGGTTATTTCTTGATCACCCTCCCCAAAAGAGAGTTTGCCCTTCATTGGCCTTGAAGGAACAGGAGAGCTCCAGTTCCTGGTTCAGGGATGGGAAAATGCAAGTGCCACTGCAATGCTTTAGTTTCATCCCCTACTCCAGCCAGGGGGTCTCTGGAGGGAAGAGTTTGTAAATATGATAATTTTTGTTTTGGCAATTGCAAAAGCTCAGCTATTGTGACTATTCACTTTTTTAAAAAATCATCTAAACGGAGACACCAGGGCTGAGACTTCCCAAATTAAAGCCCTGTGCTGTCAGCAATAGGCACATATTTTCAGGAGTACGAACAGAGATCGGTTTTCCAGTGCCCTGTGGTGTCCCATGAGAACCAGACTCTTCCAATGTGCCCTTGAAATTCCCACCCTCAATCCTGGATCCAGATTTTGGTTTTTTTCCAGAAGCTCTGAACTTGGTTGCTAAGGTGACTGTGCCATTTTATTTAATTTTTTAAAGGCAAAAGCCTATTTTGTGGCTTTAAACTAATTTCTGAAGGTGTTGGTCCATTGCTCATGTGATGAGTATTGTGGTGATGAGTATTGTGACCCTTCATCCAGTGGGTTATTGGGGGAGGACCTTGGCAGACTTTCATTGTCTGTTCAGGAAAAGGGTTTTATAAATCTAAAACCCAGCTCTTGGTATTGGCAGTAATACTGATTACCCAGGGAAGGGTATGTTGGATTAATAAAACTGATATTATCATCTGGGCTTCCATTTTCCAGGTTCCTACCAATACCAAGTAGATATTTTAGACCTTAAAGTCATATATTGAACAAAGACTGGAAAGGGTAACAGAAAAGACTCTGAATCACCTCTGATCAGAACTGGTTTGTCCTGCTATTTGAACACTTTGTTTACAAGTATTCTTTTAATATAGCTCATGACTTGCATGAAGATGAAAATGTTATTCCCGTTCCCTCAGAATTAAACATTTACAGCTGCAAATGGTGTCTTTTGTACTTGTAAATTTTATCTTGTTAATATTTATAAATTCCACTACAAAACATACTTGCACATAAGGCATTAGTGTAGATTTTATATTTTCTTACAGGGTACCATAATATAAAGAGTATAAAATCTGAGTTGGAACATGCAGTAAAAAATATATGAGCTTTTACTACGCAGAGAGGGAACAAAGTAATTACAGTGTGATGTGTTTACTAACCTTCTGAAATGCACTCTTTCTGTGGCTTAGAAAAAACCTGAACAAAATAACATGGTGGCTCTGTGTCTCCTCAGCTGGGATTCCCAGCTGGTGGTTGATAGCAGCCAGTGCAGTTTCAGTGGAACTATAAAGTTTTTTGGAAGCGTTGGACATCGCTGAATACGTTTCCTGTGGGTTTGTCTCATTTTCCAGTGTTTTTCCCTTCATTTCATATGCTTTTGCTCCAATAAGATCGCACTTGTTTCATTATCCATCTGTAAATCAAGAGCAACTCTGAAACAAGCCATATTGGGAAAACACAGATGAATAATCCTGCTAATAATAATCTTCTTGGGTGTCTCCTGCCCTGAAAATCATTGTCTTGTTTATCTGTGTGTATATTTGTACAGCCAGAATACTCTCTTCATCTTAGGATGAGGCAAAGTCCCTAAAGATGCTTAAACCTTTTGTTCAGGGAAGGCTTTTCCCAAAGCTGTGTGTGTTTCCCCACACTGCAGGAGGATGATTTCAATGCAGATTTGTCTGTGAACGAGAAGGAGCCTCATTTTATCATTCTGAGAGTGATTGTACTGTGTTCTCTTGCCAGCAGGAGTAAGTTCTAGCAAGATGCATGTGAAAGATTTAGTGAAAACGTAAATATTGATAGACTTTTACTTTCATAAAACAGCACAGCTTAAGTAAAATGCATATTATGTCACCTGATCTTAAATTCTGTCCCGTGGGGAAATGACAGCTCCATCCGAGAGCAGCAGGACACTGCTCAGAGCTGGCACCAGGGAAGATCTGGCTCTTTGTGCTGACTGACCTAAATGCTCTTTAGCAGTGTCAGGTGAAATAATAACTAGTCTACTTCACTGCAGCATTTTAATATGAAATGCCACATTTACATGAACAGAAGAGCCAGACATGCCTCTCGAAGCTAAATTGTTTCTGCTTTCTTCAAGCAAAGGTAGTTGAGTTTTATCTCTTAGAGTATTTTTTGTATAAGAATACTCTGGGTATAAATACTGAGTATAAATACAAAGCTATTTCAGTAGAGTCTTTGTTCCAGCACCTGTCTCAAGCCTCTCAGGTTATTCTGATTACTGTCAGCTACGTCCTGGTTTTATCCTACCTGAGGAATTATGACACTATGACACTTAGTTCAATTTGAAAGGTCACTTGGATTATTTATACAGCAGCCTTTCCATACTGCAAACAAAAAATGTACATCTATATTGAGCCTTGTATTGAAAATCATAAGCATTATCTATTTTAATATAATTAATTGAAAAATCCATATTATTTGCACTATTTAAGTAGAATCATAAGACTAAGGGAAGAGGTTGTTTCCCCCAGCAAACTTTCTCTCATTTTTGAGATTGCTCTGCTTACAGAGCTTTAGATTTACAGCTTTTAAGGACCAGTTGCTAAGAGCTGCATACAGATTTGGGAGTTCATACCTGATGTATGTTATGCTTTAGCTGTAAATAAAGCAATAATGGTAAAGATCTGCATCCTCACTCCCCCACACTGGAGCCAGGCAGTGTGATCTGTAGCAGCTGATTCCCTAAGGGCTGATGTGCCTGTTGTTTGAGCCCATGGAATATTAGCATTATTTCAAAACTGTCTGCAGTAGCTGGGTTTTGAGCACAACAAATACAATGAGGAAGGTTTATGTAACTGTTGTATTGACAGCACGGCAGAGAGAGTCTGGGTGGCTCAGTTCTAATAAACCCACCGAGCTCCAAAACGAGAGAATGGGGCAGAGAAAACTTTCAAAACGTGGCTAATGCACCAACCACCAGTGTATACTTAAAATACAAAATTACATCTTCAAATCCCTTACTGGAGCCATCAGGGAAACCTCATTTGAAATGAGCACCATGCCCATTTTGGTCTGGCCTCCTGGCTGGAGTGTGTCTGGCCACACTTCACAGAAACAAGACAAGAGGAGGTGCTTTTTTGTGCCTTTGTCTTTGCCCCAGAGGGAAACGTTCTAATGGCTTTGGTAAATTGATTAAATTACATTTTGATTGATACAGACTTCGAACATTCAGTGTGTTTCCGGATGCTTCCTCTCACACAGCCTGACTTGCTCCAGGCGTTTGTTCCCCGTTTTGGGAATTTGCCAAGCTCTTCCTCACTAGCAGAGCTGCTCAGAGCACAGGCTGTGGTTACCAGACCCCCAGAAGGCCTGGTTAGCTGCAGTTACATCCAAATTCTGCCACTTCTGCTTTCACGTGAAGTCAGATCTTCTCTGCTTCCTTCAGGTGCCTCCCCTCGGGGAGATGCTGTTCTGTCACCTGCAGCTGTAGGTGTGAGTCAGCATGTTCTGAGAGCAGCAGGGCACAAATAGTTCTCCCAAATAAAACTCCCTGATTTTTTTTCCCCCCAAGCTTATTGCATCCCTCTCTGTGTTGATATCACATGCTCGGAGTTGTATATGTAGAATCTGCTTTATGTAGAATTAAAGTGTGAGGAATGAGCCCTCTCACTGCACAGGAAAATTCTATTCTGGACAGAGAAAATCTGGCAGGCAGTTGGAATTAGTCTGAGTAAGGGATGAATCCCTGAGATTTTTACATGGTGATTTTGGTATAATAAAATTAAGCACAGACGAGAAGTTATTTTGTTTGGAAAACTTTATAGAAATGTCTAGACTTTAGCAGGTTTAAAATAATTAATCTTTCATCTTTAGAAGTGAATTAATTGGAGAGTGTATGTGCCGTTACAATTCCCTGCAGGACCACCATGGAATTATGTAAAGCCATGTACAGCATATGCAGGAATTTTCACCAGATGTCTTTTCAAGAGTGTATCTTTGACTTAAAGGAGGCAGTAATTTGTGACAGACTGTTCAACTTGTGTTTGGGTGGAGGAGGAACAGGAGGAGAGAAGGAACTGGGGTGGTGTATTTTACTGCACGGTAAAATAATGGTTGAAAATTTGGGAGAAACAATGGCTGATGTTCTTCCTATTAGCATGTGAGTTCTGTGGCCAGTCTGTGAGCAGGGTTGGAAGTTGTACCATCATTATTACCTGAAAGAGAAATCTTATTTCTGAACACCCAGACAGAAGCAACATTTGCACTGAATTCCAGTTTCTGCATGGAATTCTGTTGTGCTGGGGAGGTTTGAATTCAGAGCTTTTTATTTAAACATGTGATTTTTTTTTTTTTGATTTTTTTTTTTTTGCTTTACATATCTTTGTTTGCATTGTAAGGAGGGTAAATCTAGGTCTGTGGGCAGGTTTTTGTCAGAGCTCCTTTGATTATGTTTTAGGTGAGGCTGTCATTGAAGGCCAGCCTTGATCATTCTGTCACAGTGTGGAAGGCTTCACCTTTCTTCAGTGTTAATGCTGCTTCTTCATTTCAGCTGTTCCTAAAATACAGCTTGCTCTCCACCATCCCAGTGCTACCAAGTAGCAGAGCTTTCTTCAGACTTAACCAACCAAAAAATCCCACCCTCCCAGCTCTCTGTCACGGAAGGATAATGGCACAAACTTTAACTGTCTTGGGAAAGGCTTGCAGGTGCCATTGGCACTCACACAGTCTCCATTTGAGGGAATAAATCAGAGTTTTGTAGTGCCTGTCAGGTGATCTTTCCACATTGTTCAAAATGTACTTGTTTCCTGTGAATTTCAAGAAGAATCCATTTGAAATAACTCCAGCTTGGGCTGTTGGACTGTTTCATTCCTTCTGGTTTATGGGGGAGGTTTTGGGACAGCAGAAAAAGGGATGCTTTGAGTATTTTGCTATTGGTGAAAGCTGATTTGATGAATAAAAAACCCAAACCCACAACACCTTCCTGCTATCAATACTTTTGTCCTTAATAGCTGGAGTATGCTCTAAGTAGCTATTTAATATAAAATAAATGTAAGGAAACATCACCAACTGAAGAGTATGAGGACAGGCTCTGCTCTTTATAAGAGGGTCAAAGCAGAAGAAATGATTTCGTTGATGTTTAGCCCAGGTAAATTCTTTGTGGAAAGAGAACCATGTAAATATAGGTGCTTCATTGCTGCTAGTTTTAAGTTACTTGTTAGGAATTCCTTGTGGTGGGTAACAAAAGACTGCTGAATGATGTGGGAGAAAAACCTCTGGAATGACTGCAGAGCAAGCTGCTGATACCGTTTGGACAGACTCAACTGCTTGGGCAATTGTTTTTGTACATTTTGTAAAACATCATTTACCTGTAAAAACTAGAGGACTGAGTAGTCAGAGTATCAGATGCAGAGTCGCAAGATTAAAAAGTCTTGATTTCTTTGATTTAGGGGTTTATTTTGGTAGGAAGAAAAATAACATTAAATCAAGTATGACTGGATTTCTTGATGTTCAGTTTTAAACTGATTGAGCAATACTTCACATTTCAATCACTTTGCAGTTCATGATTTAAACGAAAGATGGCATAATATCCAAGCTGGTGATCTAATCAAGGAAATGGAGAAGGTTTCTAATGCTTCTTATTGAGCTACAGTTACCTTTATTTTTCTTCTGTCTCTAGGACGTCAGAATTCTCTTCCTAGACTTAAATACCAGGGGGTTTAGTTGATAATTAAACATGTAAGTGCTTGTTCCACCCTATTTTCTTCTTTGCAGTAGGGTTGCAAACCTCAATTTTGTGTTATAGGCTTCGGGCCCAAAGCAGTAGTCTGCTCATGGTGAAGGTGATGGGGAGGTTTGATACTATATGTATAATATCTCAGTATTCTCTGTGCCTTTCCAGGACTGTAGGATGGATTGCAGAGGCCTCCTCCCTGTACCTCACATTTAGGGGATGTTCTCAGACACTGCTGGACAATCAGGAGGAGTTGGGCTATTTTGCACATAGGCCACATCTCACTCTCAGGTTTCCACTAAGAGTAGGATTTTTCCTTGAGGTTGTTCAGGAACAAAATATCTGCAGTATCTGAGAAGAGCTTTGGTGACCAAGTGTTGGGTTGTGCCACCTCTTTGGTGTCACCCGCTGTGGTTTCCGTAGCGAGTTCTGCTCCTTAAGCTTGGCTTTAACTTCGATTTAGGAGTTCAGATCTGCAGTCCATAAAATATTGTTCATCCTAGAAACCTTCTGAGGATTCTAGATGGCTCCCCCTCTATGAAATAGCCTACTCCATCTTCAGCTCCACTGTCAGTACCTGTCAGGCTCGTCAGACCCAGAGCTTTCCGGTGTGGTTTCCATGGAATAACAGTGCCTGGAACTGCATCCCTCTTCCCCACCACCCACTCGGTGGGAGCTGATACCAGGAACTGGCCATGCTCTGCCCTCAGCCACCCCTGGGCAAGCCCATCAACAAAATAAAGTGTTTCTTGTAATTTAGTTTTCTGGCTTCCCGACAAGCAGAGCTCTGAGCACACGAGGATAAATTCTACCCTAGAGAAGGAGGAAACCTCTCTGGTCAGATAACATAAAGAATACAAATCGATTGAATTGCCAGTGCTCTTGCAGTCCTGTGTGTGCTGGGCTGAGGAGAAGAGATTGGATTCCATTTGAGTCCAGAGTATGTTTCCTGCACGTGGATGAAGATAAGTAACACTGATATAAACTGATTCACTGAGGAATGTTATGGTGGGGGCCAAAGATCACCCATTTACAGTGCATTCTTTTATCACCTCAAGGTAATTTTATTTGCCAAGATACTGCAGTTTGTAGCATGGGCTCCTAGACAGGAGGTGGAAAAGAACATATTATGGTGGTAAAGCAAATGAATTCACATTTCAATTCCTTCCCATTCTTAATATCCAACTGGTTAGCAGCTTGTCCTAGGATAGCTGGGGTGGTTCTAGTTGCAAATTAACTGTTTGCATTCGAAAGGGTACCTACCCTTAACTGTACCATGTAATTAATTAGCATAATGGATTTTAATTTTCTTATTATCTAAGATTTAGATGAGACTTAATTTAGTCTAAGATTTAGATGAGACTTGATTTATTAAATGTTTCTGAGACAGGACAAAAGGTCAGTCAAAAGCTAAAAGTGCTTTCAGTGCTGTAGTTTACTGCAAATTAACCTTTTTGTTTGGGGTGATAGAAATGTGATTTCTTTTGCCATTTTTACCTTTTGAAGGCAGTGAATTAAAATATGCTGTGGTTTATGATATAGGTGCCTTGCTACTCACCTCGTGGGGCAGGTGGTGGTTGGTTGTGTGGAAATTTTCCTTCAGAGGGCTGCTCAGAGGAGGCTGGGCTGTGTCAGGCTGCCCTGCCCAGCGCTCAGCAGTGTGTGCCATTCAGTGAAACCCCTCTGGTTTTCCCTTGGCAAGAGGACAGGGGGGGACATAATTTGTTTTTCTGTTTTATCTAAATTCAAAACAAGGACTGCAGTAAGTAGTAATTTTAAAAGACAAAAACTTAGCACCTTGGTGTCTTCACACTCTCTTCATTCAGTGTGCAGTTGTGCCAAAATATAACCTTTGTACATGGCATAAAATTCGGGAGTTCTGCCTTTCCCAAAGGAAACAAAATATATCCTGTTCATCTCTAACAAATACGTACTGTGCACAGTCATGTGCAAATTGTTTCCTCTGTTGCTATTTTGCTAATGGTGCCTTGTAGAGGTTCAAGGCAGATCTCAGAGAAGCCTTTTCAGTGGAGGTCTGTGTCAAGGGGCTGCTCTCCGGGTGTTCTCTGCGGATCTAACAGTGGGGACATGCTTTTCTTCTTTCATTTAACATATCAGCACATTAGTTTTCTGCATGGAAGAGTTTCAAAGAGGAGGTCTCCTGGCCTTTTTTCCCCTTGCCATCCCTGTGTAGGTGAGTGTTGTGAAGAAGGTGATGTGAAGATGTGCTGCCATCTGTACTCAACAACTCTGTCTTCTGTGCTGGCGCGCTCAACATTTGTGGCCACAAACCACAAATATTTCAATCTCCTTAGGCTTGAATTTATCACTCTGTAGTAATAAATAACCTGCCTCCAAATCCCAGATGCACTGCATGCAAAAGGCAGCACTGTCATTTAGATTTGGTGTTTTCTAATCACTTCATCCCTCTGGTTTAACAATGCCTAGAAAGGCAGTGTAGTGTTATCCTGCCGTTTTACACCTTGCCTGTTTCTTCAGGTTTAGAGAGACTTGTGCAGCAGCTGCATTTTCAGGTGTGTGATCTGGAACACAGTGGCACAGACTGGAGTGCCCTGTCTCAGCTCTGCCCTGCCCAGGCAGGATGGACACGTTTGCACTCAGAGGGCAGGCAGAGGTGTCCTGTCTCCCTGTGAAAACAGCCCGGGCAGCCCAGCCTTTCTTCTGGGAGTTCCTCACATTCCGTGGAGGGGTCACTGAGGGCTGTGCAGCCCTCCAGGCTCCAGGCACCAAACTGCAGAGCAAAACCACACCTTTTTTTCCCCCACTCTTCATTCTGTGTCGGTGTGGGGCATTTCTCTGAGGTGTGTTGGTATTGCTTCCTCTCCTGTTTTTGTTTACATCTGACTCAAAACACCATTATAAAGATCACCATGGAAAAAGTCAATATTTGTTGCGTAATTTTAGGAAGGATGGAGTTTTTATAGTTCCTGAGTCTGGTTCGTGGCCTTAAGTCAATTAGTGAGGCTCAGCCTTGGTTAGCACACAATGGCGTGTTGGTGCTGCAGCCAGAGTGTGCCCAGGTGGGCAAGAAAGCCAATGGCATCCTGGCCTGGATCAGGAACAGGGTGGCCAACAAGTCCAGGGCAGTGATTCTTCCCTTGTACTCAGAGCTGGTGAGGCCACCCCTCGAGTGCTGTGCCAGCTCTGGGCCCTCAGCTCAGGAAGGACATGGAGGGGCTGGAGCAGGTCCAGAGAAGAGCAACGAGGCTGGGGAAGGGACTGGAGCACAAGTGCTGTGAGGAGAGGCTGAGGGAGCTGGGGCTGTTCAGCCTGGAGAAGAGGAGGCTCAGGGGAGACCTCCTCACTCTGCAACTCCCTGACAGGAGGGGGGAGCCAGGGGGGGGTTGGTCTCTTTTCCCAGACAACCATCAGCAAGACAAGAGGGCTGGGTCTTCAGCTGTGCCAGGGGAGGTTTAGGTTGGATATTAGAAAGAATTTCTTTGCAGAGAGGGTGCTCAGCCCTTGGAATGGGCTGCCCAGGGAAGTGGGGGATTCTCCATCCCTGGAGGTGTTTAAGGACAGACTGGATGTGGCATCGGTGCCATGGGCTGGGAACCACGGTGGGGTTGGATCAAGGGTTGGACTTGATGATCTGGGAGGTCCCTTCCAACCCAGCTGATTCTGTGATTCTATGATTCTGTGATTCTATGAACTCCTTTTGCATCGTGATCACTGCTGGCAACGGGGGTTTGTTGGTTTGTTTTCCCTTGGTGATCACCTTTGCCCTCACGTCAAGCTGTGAGCAGAAGGCCTTCATGAATTGTGTGGAATGGGGCACTAGTGCTGGCACAGGATCAGCGTGAGGAGGTGCAGCTGCAAGTGTCACCTCTGTCAATGTTTCTGTGTTTGAATCAAGTCTTTTATCCAAATCACACCATGTGTCTCCGTGCCGGTGGATTTGACAAAAAGGGAATGGAAAAAAATACATTCCCATTGTATGGGAACGTAAAGAAATACTTTAATTCATAAATACTGAATTAAAAATTGTTGCATTGCACAGCCATGCACTAAGACAGAAACCATGAAAATATTTTCATTAAATGCCCTTAAGTCTAACTTTATTAGGTACATAATAAGACCTTCCTTACAACCTTGTTCTTACCCATGTGTTTAAATGTGCAGTTAGTGAAAAAGTGATTTCTTTACCTTAAAATTGGATTTTGGTCAATTTTTTAATTATTACTTATATATGGGAATTTCAGTGATGCTTGCCATTTTACTAACAGTTTAAACTTAGTGGTTGCTATCAAAATAAGCAACTGTAATGCAATCTGAGCTTCAAGTAGAAAAATTCCTGGGTTTCAAATGCTGCTTGCAGAAAGGCAAGTCATGGAAAATATGTACTTCTCCATGGCAGGCACTGCACATGTGATTTCTCAGTACAGGGCATTATACTGAGCCAGATGTCACAAGTGCTGGGGGGAAGGCAGTTCTGTGCAGAACAGAAAGTAGCAACGTTCTGATATTTACTTTAAGACTGACTAGTAGTTACTTTCACAAGCTTTCAGACACTATTTATGGGATTTGTAATTCTTTTCACACATTTCTCCAAAGAAACACAATTCTGTATTTTTCAGAATCAGAAAATATTACTAAAAAATGTTAAAACCAGTCATGTGCTTTTCTACTTGGCATTAGTGTGTGCACAAAACCCACTGTGCACACAGAAGATCAGACATCTTACTAAATATATGAATTGTGCAAACAGGGGAAAAAACCCCCAAAACATTAAATACCAAGTAAACATAACTGTGCTTTTCTTGGGGATCGAGAGCTTTGAGATGTTGATGACATGAAGCACAACTAAGCATTGTTAATCTCAGCTGCCATTAATCCCAAAGAAATGCTTTTTGCAGACAGCACACTATTACTGCCATGAAATGAAAGTAGGGAAAAAAGAGAAGGCTGTGGGGGACCTTCTGGTGTAGCATATTTTTAAGGGATGGTTTAGGTTTTGTTGGTTTACATGGGGTGTTGAAAAGCATTACATACTGTGTATTACCTCCCTGCACTACCTGTTGCATCTCTGTGTGTCTTCTGTTCAGCTTTGTCGAAAGATATTTTATTCAGTGACAACTGCTTTTTTGGTCTTTTATTATGACTAAGTAAGTCTGGAAGGGGGAGCTCATGATTTCAGCTTCCCCTCTGTGAGGTCTGCTGTTTTAGAGCACCAGGAGACGTTCCTTACATCCTCAGTTTCTCTGTCTTGACCCTCATGAGCTTGGTGCCCACCACCCTTTCTCAGCAGTGGCCCCAAATGCACAGCCAGAGAAGCCCTGGAACTCAGTGACTTGGGGCTGCAAATGCTTTAGGTGTGTCCTAAGCTGTGGGAACTCTGGATTCATCAGGGAAGGTGGCACTCCAAGTGAGAAAAATGAGGGAGCCAGGAGGGAATTTTGAAATGAAGGAGGACAGCAGGGAATTGAGAGTCAGGAATCCCACCTCTGGCCTCGTACATATTTCACTCTGAAGACACAAAAGACTTTTATATGTATAATGGCATCAGCAGAGCTGTAATTACAGTCACGTTGTATTTCTGGTCCAGAGTCCTGCCTTTATTGCCCTGAGAATGCAGATTAGAGATTTCCCTTTTCCTTTTCCTCTCAGTGGATCTGTGATTCCTGGTGAACAGAGTGGCCTTCTGGGCTTACAGATGAATTTCTTTCTGAGGGGCTCTCTGGCTTCTTGTCAGCCTCTGTACTGCCTCTGGGGGATTTCCAAGCATCCACTCTCCTTCTGTCCATGGATTTGTGAGAAGAAGGGGTTTTCTCTTGAAGCCCCACGGCTCAGTGCTGACTGACCTGGCTCGCGGCGTCTGCTCCTCAGGTATCGTTTCACTGCTGGGCTCCGGCAGGGCAACATCAGCAACTGCTGAAAGCCCCCTGCTAAATTCTCTTCAAAGGGAGGTTACATTTGCACGAAAAAAAAAATATTCCACGTGCCTGTGGATCTACCAAGAGAAATTTTAAATATCTTGATAGTATTATAATGAAATGTGGTTTTCTGGCAACTGATTAATTTTGTGGAAAAGCAAAACTGTGTCTCGCTGTGAGCTGCACTGTGGGGGGCAGAGGATGAACACATCAGCTCAGGAGCAGCGTGACCAGCATTTCTGAGCTCTCTGAGAGAGACACCTAAATCCTGTTCTACAAAGCTCTGCCTAATGTAACTTCTCCCAGTGCTGTTCCTGGGGATGTAAATGGCCAGGCAGCGTTACAGCACACCAGATACACTTTACAATAGCTCCTCACACACGGGAGCGTTTGTAGGATCAGCTACTGACCCTGAGGGACAAAACCAGGTCAGAGTAGTGACAGCAGGGAGTTTTGAGTCAGGAATCCTGGCTCTGGTCTAATGGTTTGACTGCAAGCTGAGCCTCTTTAGGAATTGTTTCTGTCGTTGCTGAGATTTTGTACATGTGCTTCACAACTTGCTGTAGTTTGCAGGGTTGCCTGGTTTGCATGCTCCCACCCTGGATAAATCAGTGTATCTTAGCATTTTGAAAACCTGGTATTATGTGGAATTTCCTTTTTTGTTCCAAAATCATTGCTCTTATCCAAATCTTGTAGCCAGGGATAGGGAGGGACTTCACTGCAGAGCAAAGCCTTTCACAGATGAGGTTTCTTTTGAGAGGCCAACAACAGACATGGATCTTTTCTCCCTCTCCAGAGCAAAGCATCTTGTTTTATGGGAGAGGATAAAGAAGCAGAACACGTAGAGAGATCTGTTCTATTTTTAGTTCTCCCACTGATCTGCAAGGTGACTGTGAGAAGTTATTCTGTTTTTCCTCTGCTCTGGTTTATGCTCTTTGTGCTTCACTATTCCCATCCTTCTCACAGCAGTAATGCTGGTTTATGTTTTGTAAGAGTGGGGGGCTTTGAGACAGACAGTTGCAAAGCACCACTTTGAGTCTCCAAACCATTGAAGTCAGTGAAGATTTCCTTTGCCTTAAATAGGCTTTGGGTCTGTTCTTAGGAGAGCAAAAAGACTACAAAGATTCATTGTTTTGCCTACTCCATAGCAACCAACAACATAAAGCCTTTTCCCAGATGTGTTTGTTTAAAGGCTTTATAAGTTGTTTAAAAGCCAAACTGAAGTTGGAGCTATTGTTTCAGGCTGATTTTTGTGTATTGGCATTTAAAAATTAAATGAACAAGTACACAGTCATAGGAAATGCAGAAATGTGTATGAGAGAAGATAAGAAATGCACTTTAGGGGGGACACAAAACTGGGATAAGTACAGCAGCGTGTCAGCTTTTGAAGAATTACCTGGCATATTTGAGAATTCCTATGTAATTCCAGGTCACATGGGAACATTATGATGTTTTATACAATCAGAGAATCAATTACTGTTCATTGATAAGTCTCATTGTGCACCAAAAGAGGATATGGTGAATGGGCATCGTGCTGTACATCCTTGAAACTGATACCTCCTGATCTTTTTTAAGGAACACTTGGTTTACATGAGGTGTACAGGTAAGCATGAGAAGCAGAGAATTCACCATGGGAGGGAGAAGGTGAAGGATCCATATGGGTTAGCATATTCTTTTCAGTGGATGAATTGGATTAATATCCCCCCAAGTCCTACTGTGAGAGGAATAACATGTATTTTGACCTGTGAATGCATTTTATTGTATAATGCTGCGTGGCTGTATTTATACTCTGCAGGAAGAAAACTACTCTCTGGTAGTTCCTTCTGTTTTTTTCTCTTTGTAACCCTTTGCTTTTACTCAAGCAAAATGCAAGATAAATGCCCATTTCAGCCTTTTAGATCTTGGAAATAATGGTGTATTAAATGTGATTAAGTTGGGAATTACCCTTTAAGCAGGGTCATAATTACTGTAGATTTAGATGGCATGTTGTACAAATTGCTGCATGCTCATAATTACAAATTGAGTTTGTTGCACTCTGGGGGTTTATAAACTTTGTTTTAGCCATTAACACATTAAATAGCAGTGATTTATGTAAATCACTGGATAAACCAAAATTTCAGTGTTGTGCTTAATCCAAGGTTTAATTATGTTTCTGTATTAGAAATAAAACAGGGTTAGCTTTAGCAAAGAAGGTTGAACAGCCTAAGCATATATTCACTGCTGAGACACTGTTAAACATGGTAACGAAGAATGATAACGAAGCTGGAGCAGCCTTTGTAAGTTTGGCAGTGCCATTTGCTGGGCACCTGACTGAAAACTACAGCGGCCCAAAGTGAATGAAGCAGCAACTACAGTCAGTGGGCACAACCAGCTCTTCCCAAGGTCAGCCAGAATAATTCCTTCAGAATTATTTCCTCAAACTTCTGGGTTGATCTGGTGAGCATAAGTTCATGGTTTGAAATCTGTGTTCACTTCCTCTTGCACAGAGATTTCCCAGTTCCTTCATTTTTGCTTAAGTCAAGTTTGTTGTGTTTTAATGGCTCAGAGATAACTTGGTGGTGGGCTGTTAGTTGTGCTCCAAGAAATTGCCCGGAATAAGGATACCAGGACATGGAAAATTAGTTTTCTACCTCCTTTCCCTGTGCTACATATTTCTACAATATCTTAGTGGCAACTTTATTGCTAGTTAGATGTCAGAATAGCAGTGGGAGGACAACAGAGTGTGTACTTCCTGTTGGTTCTGCCAAAGTTATCTACCCAAAGTGCAGATAAATAAAGTGGAATAGAAGCCCACGTTGGCTCAGTGTTGTTAGCAGAGCCTCTTCTGCTCTGTCTTATAGAACCTGAAACATCAGCTCTGTATGTTCAGCACAGATGTCGTCAGGGTGGCAGAGAAATGTATCCCTGTGCCACCAGAAAGTTGTCCTAAAAAGTCAAGGTCTATGATAAATAAGCACCTGAGAGAGGATGGATTATGCAGTATGGATTATGGTTATTGTTACCTGAGGAAAACTGGGTTATGCACTATGGATCATGGTTCAACGAAGATGGTTTTGGAATGTTGAAACTTAAACAAAAAGTCCCTCCAAAAGTAATTGCATCTGCCTCGACTCGGAAACCACAATGTTGTCTGCATAGTGCAGCAAGAATTTGCTTTTCTGTATTTAATTCCCCCCGTTGGAATACATGCAAGGTCTTAAATATGTAGATGATTTTGGCGCTTAACCTCTACTTTAAAGAGTTATTAAAGCAAGAAGTGATTGAACAGTTCTGTAGCAGAATGGCAAAACTAAATTGAGAATTCTGGATGCTTGACATTGATGGGGGGGAAAGCTGTATGTAACAATTATCCACTCGGTGTTTGGAATGGGATGTGTTAGCACTGCTTGGTTATTTGTGTTAGCATTGCTTGGTTATTTGCTGATCTAGCATGATCATATCTGTCGAAGGAAGACTGTGTTTGAAGTGGCTTCAGAAAAGCACATTCTTCAAAAAATTCTGTGACTGCTTTTGAGGTCAGAGCTCCTCAGCCGCCCTTTCCAGTATGTCTCCTCCTTCACAGCCCACGCTAAAACTGTCTGCACTTGGTTCCTAAATGGAAACTGGCTTCCAAAGGAGCAGTTGACTTTCGGGAACTGCTTGTGTCTGCTTTGGATTTGTCTCTGTTTACAAGTGGAGATGAAGCTTCATGCGGGAGTGCGTTGAGTCAGGACCAGAAAAATTGGGGTTGTTGTCAATCCCAGACCTTCTGAAGGGAAGAGACTGTCTGGATAACCACTAGATGTTGAAAGCAGGCATTGCAGTGTAAATAGTCTCTGGTTAGAGACTTGCAGTGACATTAAAAACAGTCTGTGTGGGTGTGTCCTTCCTTAACGTATTTGAGTTTCACTGAAAGGTAATTAAACCCGGGCTTATTGGAATCCATGCCTAACACCTCCTTAGGAAACTGTGCAAAACGCACGCTCGGGCCAGAAGTTTAACGGGGTTTAAGCAAAGTCGCTTAGATTCTTTTTATGATGGTATGTACTCTAAATAAGAGGTACGTTTTACACACACCACGAGGGCACAGCTGGGCCTTTCACTACGCTCGCTCTTGTACCGGATTTCAGCAACATCTTTAGTTTCTCACTAAACTTCGGAGCTCCCCCAAACTACAGAGATCAGCCAGCGCGGCTCTCTGGCGTTATCACAGGATATTATTCATACGGAGCCTGAGAGCGGGTGCTGCTGCTTGGTTGTGGGGCCCCCAGGCGCGGCTGCCCCGGGGGGAAGCCCTGGGAGCCGCGCTTTTCCCGGGAATCCCGCCCCCGACGCGTGCGCTGTCCCCGCCGTGCCCGGTGCGGGAGCGGGGCGGGGCGGGAGGGGCGGCGGTGCCGGGCCCGCTCTCCGGCATCGGACCGGCCATGTGGTGCCTGCACTGCAGCTCCGAGCGGACCCAGTCGCTGCTGGAGCTGGAGCTGGAGCTGGACAGCGGGTGAGCGCTGCCGGGCGGGGGGGCCCCGGCACACAAAGGGCTCCGCGCCGGCCGGGCGGGACGGGCTGAGGGGGCAGCGCCGAGGGCTGGCAGTGGGGGACCCACCTTGTCCCTGGGGGAACCCCTTTATCCCTGGGGAAACCCCTTTATCCCTGGGGTCACCCCCTCGTCCCTGGGGTCACCCCCTTGTCCCTGGGGTCACCCCTCGTCCCTGCGGTCACACCTGTGCCCTGGATCGGGCGGGGGTCGGGCGGCAGCGCCGTGTGGGTTCGTAGGGACGCGGGTTTTCAGTCGCGGTGGTTTATCCGCGGTGTCCGAGGCGGCCCCGCCGCTGCGGTGCCCGAGGGGTGTCCGGCAGAGCCGCGAGTCCGTCGGGAGCTGCCGGGGCAGGGCTGAGCCGAGCGGCGTGCGGGGCCCTCACGCACCGGGCTGCAAACACGGCGCTCGGGCGAGTTTGGGACAGGGCAGGGAATCACATGACTGGTGTCAACCTGGTGGGAATTGTGCTGCAGAGCTCGGGACAGGCTGTTCCCGCTGTCCGGGACAGCAGAGACCTGCCCTTGGCCTGCTCTCATGGGAGGGCGAGTTACGCTCAGCGGGACCGCCTGGGGAAACCATCATTTGCTACTCGTGCCCTCAGCCAGAAAAGAAAAGAAAACGTTCAATTCAAAGGCCTTTAAAGTACTGATACTTGAATAACTGACGCAAGAGAAACAGGCAGTGGGATTTGTCGTGTTAACACACACAGTCTCTGTTGTTATGATGTTGTTAACTACCAAAATAATGTGTGTCAAAAGTGCAGAAACACAGAACTGCTCCGTGAGCCGCCTGAAAACTCGATGCACAAACTAGTTTTTCTGGTGTGGTGCTGTGTGTGGATTTATGACAGACTAAAATAGTTATGCTGGCAAGTGCACTTGCAAAATAAATTTGTCTCCGATGCATGGTGAAAGTTTATCCCACCGAATAATTCAGTGAAATACTGAGCTGTTTGACTCTTAAAGGAATATTCAACTTGAAACTAAAGATAGAAAACATCTTAAATTGGGTGTGGGCATGTGTGGAGAAACATAAAAGGAGGAAGTGACTGGATTCAGTGTAACTACATATGAATGCAGCAGTTTCTTTCCTAGAGAAGAAAGGAAAAACGTTTTTTGATAAAGAAAAGGGTTTCATAGTACAGTTTAGTCACACATTTAATGATCCCTTAGCCCATTTTTACCCTTAAGGAAAAGATTAGTGCAGGTTTCCTGTGTGGAGTTGGCAGTGTTTGCATAAGTGATGTTACCTTTGCATGGCTTGCTACAAAACATAATTCATAACTGTTACTGTAGTGACAGATTTGCCTGTTACACTGTTATGTTCTGCTATTCATCATTGTTTCAGACTTTTTTCCTCTATTCACACATTGCTGTGCACTTCCTTTCAGTTAAACTTGATTATTCTGCCTGATGTGCTAAAAGAGGAATTGCTGAGTACTTAGTTTGGATGTTGTATTTAACCATGTCTATTCTTGTGGCAGATACCCTTCATATAAACACAGAATTCATTACATCTATCTAGTGCTTTGGGAGAACTTCAGCTGTGCTGAGTAAAATGACCCATTTTCCCTTTTCCTTCTGGTTTTGTACCACATTTGCTTTTGTTGTGGTGTCCTGTTCTAGTTCCTTAAATTGCAGATATTGAGAGTAGTTTATGGGAGTCAGCTGTGGTTTTTTCTTTTGGTTAAAGAGAGGCTCAGTGTTGGGGTTTTATGTGTGAAGTCAGCCATCATCCAATTTTTTTCCTCTTTGTACTAATCTGAAATGATTCCTTATCATCAAATACCCTACCTGTAATACAAGATCTGGAGCTAAGCAGTGCCAATCATACTCAGTGTATGAACAGCATTCAGTTATTTCTTTGCCCCTTAGGAAGACTGGGGCAGTTAATAAACAACTTGCAGTTCAGATTCATTGAATAATTGGCAACTTTCAGGTAAGAAAACCCAGGGATTCAGTTTGTCACTGGAAAGGGCAAATGCCAAGTTGAACAGTAACTCTGATTTGTTGTTCCTGTTACAGACTTGTATTGGA
The DNA here is from genome assembly GCF_025592945.1 of Manacus candei. Classification (NCBI taxonomy): domain Eukaryota; kingdom Metazoa; phylum Chordata; class Aves; order Passeriformes; family Pipridae; genus Manacus; species Manacus candei. The sequence continues at coordinate 3,811,642 of NW_026138084.1, forward strand.
AGGTTGCTGATCCTTGCAGGGCAAGCAGACCTTCTCTGCTGGAGAAGGTGTCTTCACCAGCAGTTCTCAGGGTGGTCCTCTGGAGAACTGGGAAGTGATATCCTAGGATAGACAGCCTTGTGGCCTTCCATGGTTTTTTTCTCGCCCTGTGACCACTTCATGTTTGCAAAATGAAAATTCTTTCAAGAGAATCATGTTTCTATTTGTATGGATATAGACAGTATTCCTCCAAGTGTTGGGTCTCCATGAAAATGCTCTGCCAGCACTTGGAGGCTGGGATTGTTTCGTGCCCATGAGGGTCTTGAGAGTAGGTGCAAGGACTTCAGGTGGAACAACTGCTGTGGAACAACAGTTCATCTTTATGCTGATCATGTTTTCTGTGAAGTATAAAGATGGCAATTGGAGGATCAGACTCTCTGAAGAGGAAGGTCTCCTAATGGTGTAGCTGATGAGAGCACTTAGGTGATTACTGGAGTGATGCCTCAGACTGTACTTGCCCTGAACACCGATAAGGCTCAGCTGTGAGTTATAAAAACTGGCCTGAAAGCAGTCACTGCTCTGGTGGTGATGCAGGGTGTCACCCTGTTACCTGTGGGTGTTTAACAGCTCCCATGGCTCAGTTGTGTTTCTTGGTGTTTAACACCACTGACACTCAGATTTCAAGGGTCTCTAGCAGAACATTGGGAAACAAGAGTGAGGTATTGCTTTCCAAGTGTTCTTTTCCCTACTGTGTGATATTCCAATTGAAATTCAAGACAGTGCATTGCCTTAACTTTGTAGGCTCAGCTGTGTGACTCTCAGTGGGTAAAATGGGGGTTAGCCTGCTGTCAGGGCATTCTGGAAATATTAATGCCATAAAGATGGCTCGGAAATTATCCACTAGGCCTTCACAGAATTTCAGCATCCCAACTGATGCCCCCTCTTGGTTGTAAATCCATGAGGCTCCCAGTTTCTCTGTGATTCTGACAGGTGCAAAGGAGGGTTCAAGGGACTGTATTTTTGAATATTGTATTTTTAAAAAAAAAAATAAAAAAATAGACCAAAGTCTGAGGAGAAGAAACCCCACTGTGTTCCTTTGAGCAGTATGAGACATGGATGTAGACTAGCTGGGTGGTTGTACCTTTTCAGTGCAGGGATTTGCACGGATAATTCATAAAGGACTTCCAGGATGCAATTTTTTTGCCCTTTCAGCATTTCCTTCATTCTTTCTCTGTCAGACCTGATGGTAATTTTATCATTAATTTCAGAGCCAGGCATATTTTAATCACACCAGCTGTCAATCAATTATTTCTTTGTATGTTTATTTAATAACAGAACTGCAGGAGACCTCAGAAACTGTAATCAAGATGGAGCCCTGATTGCTCTGTTTGTGACATTAAATATATGAGGATGTGCCCTTAACTCAGGCATTGCCTGATCCACAGAGCAGCTGGAATTACGAAGAGCTGGATCATGAGTTAGGGGAGAAAGTGTATTGGTGCACTTTTTGTTAACCATGATTTGTTTCGGTGTCATTTGTGCTTAAACAGAGTATGAACCAAAGTCATATTCCTAGTTTGCTGCTTTATTTCTGTTGCCTTGGAGGACTGTGTAGTTACAAGAGCAGGATCAGGCTCTGTGTTTGGAAGTTCACTTTTAGCATCCTGTATATTGTAATTTTATGTCAAAAATTATGTAAATATAGATTTTGCTAAAGTCATGCATTTTTGTTATGCAAAAACAGTTACTGATCATGGGCTTTTTTAGCAAGACTTATTAATCAAAAATATTTTACTTACACATTCCTCCTTGTGTCCTTCAGGAATCCATTTGAATTTTATTTAGAGGAGGGACAATTCTACTTAGGGTACAGACAGAGATGGCAACTTACTGCACTGCTGTGATTCCACTCCAGGTTTCCAGAGAAGAACAGATGCTGCTTTAATCCACTGTAGCACAAAGCCCTAGTATTACATTAAAGGGGACTGCAAATTTAGCTAAATAAATCCTTTTGCTTCCTTACAATAGAAAAAAGACCAGAATCATTTTCATGAAATTATTGCAGAGATGTCTTTAATAAAAATAAAGGAAAAAAACCAAGCTTTGGTATGATAAAAAAAAAAAAATCAAACCCTTTTGTCTCTGTGAGAGAAGCAGAAAATTAGAATGATGGCTTTGATAGCCTTTAATACAGGAAATTGATGTATTATATCTGACAATCAGATTCTTTCAGTAGTTCAGTGTCATCCAAGTTAAACTTGTGCTTAGAAACAAAGGACCCAATTCCCCATTGCCTTATGCTGTGCAAGCACAAACAAAATGCAGCAGTTATGATTTAGCTTTTTTTTTACATTGGTGGCTACAGTACAGGGCAGGGCAATGGAAAAAGAATCCCAAGCTTGTTTTGAGGGGTACTTGCATTGTTAAGTCGCCCCTAAAATTCGTCACATTAACAAGGATGGACGTGTCCTGAGTTTAAATGTTTTGGTAAGAATAGAGAGAAAGAAAACTGACTTCCTTCTGTTTGTTGATCCATACATGATCTTTGCAGCCATCTTTACACAGGGTAAAGAAAACAAGGATGCAAACCTGGTGGATCTTCTGTTGCAGGGCACATTTACAGCCAGTCCTGACTCTGCACTGCAGGAGAGTTCTGTCTTTAATTTAATGTTCACTCTCCACCTTTAAGGCAGAATGGACCAATCTCAGTCTCAGATCCCACGGAGGGTGAGATCCAGCAGGGGCTGTGGGCACTGGAGCTCAGCCAGCTGTACCCTGCGCTGGATTTCACTTGGGCTCAGTGTTGGAGAGGAGCTACAGCTGTGATGAGTCCAGGGGAGATCCTTTCAGTTCTCGTGGCTCAGGTTGGGATAGGCCACGGCAGCGCTTCGCAGAACTCCAGGGGGAAATCTGTGGGAAGGAATGGATGATTTAGTTGGAAATCCTCCTGCCTTTAAAGATAATACCAAAGCCAGGGTTTCCCTCATTGCCTGGGGGGTTGTGCTGAGGAAGTCATCCTTCAAATGACAGGGACAGCAGTGTTCCCAATCCAGCTGCAGTTCCTTGGGCTCTGTCGGTTCTTAGGCCTCTATAAAACCCTGACTTTCTGATTGTGCTGCAACCTGATAATAGTTTTTCTCTCAATCACTCTGCATTCTCAATAGGGAATAAAAATGATCTTTATTTTTATTTCTTACTTGATTCTGCATTATTGTAATATGCTGTGGAACAGCTGTGGGATTTCCATTCTAGAGGTGTCTGGGGTGATGCTTGTGCTTCAAAGTTAACATTTCACAGGGTGTTGAATGTTAGATAATATTATCAGCTGCTCTTAGGTTCTTGAAAGAGAGACAGTTCATTATTTTTGTTTAGATATTCTTTTCATTTTACTCTGTGAATCTTGTTTAGAAAATACCAGTGGTGTGGAGCATTTAGTAGAAACTGGTTTCAAGAAGGGGCTGATTTTAATGCTTCTAGATTTGGAAGAATGATCCTTTCCAGCTAATGGTTTCCTATTAATACCAGTCATTAATGCCTTGTGAATTGGGAGAGAACAGAGGATTACCTGGACTTCATGGAAATTGTCTCAAATGGTGACATGTGGCAAACTTGGATTCCCCTTTTGTTACTAAAATATGATTAAGATGGTTTTGATTAGGTTAACCCAGAAGAAAAGTATTTCAGGTTTTCCTAGCACAGTGTAGCATATTGCACAAGAGTATTTCTGACTGTCTTTGGTTGAGACTTTCAAAATCTGGCTTTACCCTGTATTTCACTTTCAGTTCACAAAATGGTGAGCCTTGTTTTTGGGAACTGCACTTCTACTCTTGTCCTAAAAAACCATTTTCCACTGCAGAAAGATCTGTGAACTATGTCTTGGTAAAGAGCCCATAAATACTAAGGATTATCTGAGTTCTGTATTTTAGACCTCCTGTTCTTTTGTGGTTACTGAGCCTCCTGTGCAGCCCCAGCTAAGACAAGCTGCACCAGCAGGAACCAGTGCAGAGTGTCCCTGGTTCTGGGGCAGGGATAGAGTGTCCCTGGTTCTGGGGCAGGGATGGAGTGTCCCTGGTTCTGGGGCAGGGATGGAGTGTCCCTGGTGCTGGGGCAGGGATGGAGTGTCCCTGGTGCTGGGGCAGGGCTGCAGTGTCCCTGCTTTTGGGGCAGGGCTGCAGTGTCCCTGGTGCTGGGATGCAGAGTGTCCCTGGTTCTGGGGCAGGGCTGCAGTGTCCCTGGTGCTGGGGCAGGGATGGAGTGTCCCTGGTTCTGGGGCAGGGATGGAGTGTCCCTGGTGCTGGGGCAGGGCTGCAGTGTCCCTGGTGCTGGGATGCAGAGTGTCCCTGGTGCTGGGGCAGGGATGGAGTGTCCCTGGTGCTGGGGCAGGGCTGCAGTGTCCCTGGTGCTGGGGCAGGGATGGAGTGTCCCTGGTTCTGGGGCAGGGATGGAGTGTCCCTGGTGCTGGGGCAGGGCTGCAGTGTCCCTGGTGCTGGGATGCAGAGTGTCCCTGGTGCTGGGGCAGGGATACAGGGCCATGCTGGGCAGTGTGTGCTGCATCCAAGGGGAGCTCTCCAAGCTCCAGCACAGCCCAGCAACTGCTCTCCTTCCCTGTGTGTGCACTAAAACATTGCCAAGACAGGTGTTGCTACCTGTGTTACTCTTTTATTGTCATCAGTGAAGTGAGTCAGACATCCTACTTAAAGCCTACACTTAATTCCTCTCTAGCAGAGAAAGAACTGTAAAATACATGGACTCAGCATAATGGAGAGGAAATGTAAAAGGAAGGAAGTTTGTGAATGAGAAAAAGCATCTGTCAGCTCTTTAGTTGATTTAGAGGTTATAAGCAATCTTTTGAGGTCTCATTTCTGCAAGAGTGAAGATTTCCGTGTAGTAATACACAGAATATCTTTCTGTGACTGCAAATATCTTCTGTATTTGAGCACATTGCCTTGAATCTCACAACATCTACAACATTGTCTTCTCCACTAAACTTCCTACTTCAAACAAAAGGTCTCTTTCCATTTTGTTTCCTTAAACACCATGTTCTGTACGCTTGGGTGTGTTGCAGAGGATAAAAATCTCCCTTTTATGAGGTGAGCAGTGGTTCTGTTCCAGTGAGTTGCACCACCTCTCCGTGTGTGCACGGTGCTCAAGGCCAGCTCCCGTTCTCCCGGGATGGGAACAACCCCCTGCCCTTCACTGGAAGCAGGAATAAGTGCCGTGTTCTCATCCATTTCTTTCCTACCTGCTGAGAGTTTCCCATGCCCGTTTCGAAATGCCATTGTTTTCCCATAGAGAAAACTGGTAGGGTTTCATTTCCTTGGGGTTTGTTTTTTTTAGCCTTGGCACAACGAAGTTGGCAGTCGAAATGCAGGGTTTGCTCAGTTTATTTTTATATTCTGTGCACTTCCAGGTTCAGTTAGATCACTAAGGGTGCTTTCTGATCAGACTTTTAACAGTCCATCCTTTGGATTGGCCTTTTAAAGTATGTTAAATTGATCTGTAAATTTATGAGGTTTGTCTGTAACTTCAGAGGGAAGTCCACCAACCACGAAAAGTTGAATAATCCCTTTCTTTCTGACTTTAAAGGTGGGAGAATTTTAGCCAGCTGTTTCTTAAATCTTAGAGAGACAGCAAAATATCTCGTGTTCATCAGTGACAGTGTTTGAAAGCACAGCTCATTAGATAATAACAATATATTATTAACCAGTTGAAATGAGATCCCTTGGTCATTTAAAGTAGGTCTTTTTGTACAGCATTCATTTGCTACTTAACTTAAAATATGGCCTAAGTGAGTACAACTGTGTAGTGATCTGTGACTTTCCCTGGTACAGTGTCCAGTACAGAAAGATGATTTTGTTGCCATTTCTGCTGCATGGGCCCTCTGCATGCTCTTTGATTAATGATTATTCTTAATTTCACTCTAAGGGTGGCCTGCTCAAAAGTTTGTTCCTAGCTCTCTGTTCTCCTTCTTATATTTTCAAATAGTAAAGGGGCAAAACCTTAAAATTAGTCAAATGATAGGTTTTATCAATTATAATTGATCTAAGATGAGAACATAGTTTCTATGTAGGAAATTTCAATGCTGAAAGTGAGCAGGATTTCATTGAGCGTCTTTAAACTGATTCATGTTCATATGATATATGGGGTTTAAGAGGGGAAAGAAGGATATTATCCACCAAGACCTGAACAGGGAGAGGAAACTAGGATTTGGTCTCTTCCAGAACGTGGTTGGCAGCAAGCTGATTTCTCAGCAGTGCCTTCTGTGTCACCCCTTCCTCTGGAGGGCTTGACACAACAGCTGAAGCCCCAGGAGATGTGAAATAGGATGGCTGGTATGGGACACCAAGGATTCCTGTGTTCTATCAAATGGTGCCTCAGCTGTGCAGGCAAACCAGGCTTTTCTCAGCTGCAGAAACCAGATCTTCCTTTTTAAGATCAGCGTTGTATAAAGGTCACATCATGGGATAAACAGGAGAATGTGTATTAATATCCTGCTCTCTTCAGTGTGGTTCATAGGCAGTGCCTATATGCTAAATAAGAGGATTCCAGCTGAATGGTGTATCTGAATAAATGATAGATAGTTGAGGTCAAATTCTACCACAGCTGCATTGAGAAACTGCCCAGATTTGTGAAGCTTATCCCATTGTGTAAGAGTTTGCAGAGGGGGGACAGGACAAAGTCTGCAGTGGTGGGCAGACCTTCACTAATTTTGTTACATGATCCATACCAGATACCACAGTTACACCTAAAAATGGTTAACTTTAGTCCCTGTAAGAAGCTAAAGCATCTTTTTGAATCATACATGACATTTTCTGATGTTAGTATGTTCTATGCTGACACATCAAGAGGAAGAACTGACCATAAAAAAACCTCTCTAAAAATACTAAAACCTGGGCTGATTTGAGCCACAGGCCTCTAATTGCTACCATAGTAATATTTTAATAATATCCATTTTTTAAAGAGTTTGAAGGATGGAATATGATTGATGCTGGGTGATAATTAACACAAATTGGATGACCTGGGATAGAAGCTGAGATTTGTAAACTGTACTCAAGTTCTGTGGGTGCTGTGAGTCTCCTTTGTTACTTTCCAGCTGCTAAATAATGAAAATAAAATGCAGCTTTGCCTTTAGCAGATCAGGCTCATAAGGCAGTAAGTGGCTACTGGTGAGGGTTGGTTGGTTTGACCCTTTGCAGTACATATTGTGTCTGATAGCAGATATGCTGCCACTCTTGGACAAAGGTGATCTGGGAGGTGTTTAACCTTGGAAGCTGAAGATAATCTCAAGTGAGTGCTTTCCAAATGGATAGCCTTAGCTCTGAGCTCTATTGTAAATGTTGTTCCCTAAAATAGAGAATTTGGGTATGATTTTGTTCCACTCTATTTTCATCTTGCTGGTGTATCTCCATTTCAGTAGTGACAGTGCATTCATTCCTACATTCTGCTTTGGGGTGGAGAAAATAACCTCTCATCTTTTTTTCCCTGCTCTCTGCTACCATTAATGGCATCTAAGACTGGGGGTCAAAATGGCCTGTTTTAAAAAGCATTTTTGTTAATGCCTTTTATAGGGTTGTTTAGTGAGAATTAAACTTGGTAGTGTCCAAAGGAGTGTATGTTGGGGTTTTTCTGTAGTTTCAAATCCAGGACTTGGCCCAGAGAACAAATGCAGGTTTGCAGGGCACTCAGGGTACTGTGTGAGGAACTCTGCTCCCTGTCCACGGCTGTCAGACTGTTTTGACTCAGCCTGGTTGTTATTGGCAGTCTCACCATACAGAATATTCCTGAATGAAGTGACTGCTTTGTTAGTGTTTGCTTCTGAGACACATGCAAATTTTGTCTGGATTTTTCTCGCAGTGATATTTAACTTCAGTAAGATGAATTACCTGGGACATTACTTTGATGTGCATTCAAAGGTTTCATTTGTTTTTAACAGAAACAGCTGAACTGAGAGTGCATTCTAAGTCAAACACATCGGTCAATATTTCTTTCCTGGATCAAAGCCTTTGTGAGTGCTGTTGTCCATCATAATGGCTTTGAACTCTTGACAGTGTATATTTGAAGGTAGATTGGTTTGTTAATGTTATTGCATTTATTGAATTTGGGGATTTGTAGGAGTTCTTAATATAATTGACTTTTGTTTACTAGACAGCACAGAACAGGCATGGCAATAAGAACTGGATTCTAATCTGTTGCAAACCGTACTAATAATATACTTCTGCTCAAATGTTCTCACTCCACTGGGGAATACTGGGGGGGGCATGGAGAAAAATGAATGAGGTACATCTGGCTGGTTTTGCATTTTTAGAAGTCACACTAAGAACATTTTGTGGAGAGTAATTTGAGATAATCCAATGCATACATGAGAGCTTTAATTAAACACACCTTGTAGTTGAGAGCAGAAAGCCCCACAGGTACTGAAGTGCAAGCCAGCTTTTGAAGCAGGGGGGTGGCCCCTGGTGCCAAAGGAGTGCTGTGTGTGGGGAGCACAGTCCTGGCTAGCAGTGCTCTGCCTGGAACTGTCGCTTCCAGTGTCACAGGCAAAGCAGGGCTACCTTGCACTTGTAAAGGCAAAGTTACGCGCAAGAAACGAGCTTTTGGAGAGGTTTGTTCCTCTGTGGAATGCTGCCCTGGACCCAGGCATTATTGCCATTCCAGTGGTGTGTTCCAGCCTTCCTGGTGGAAGTGTCTGACCACCCCAGCTGCTCCAGCAGCTGCCCTGGGCTTCTCTCTGTTACTGACTTGGTTCCATGGGCGACTTCTGGTCTGCATTCCTTGAGCTAGGTAGAGAATTTGGATCTATTTCAAGTGGGAATCTATAATTAGGAGCTAAGATCAGACTTTGACTGGTTTGAAGCTGCAGATTTTAAAAGGAGATAGTTGGTGTAGAACAGATGCACAGCAATTCTTCCTCCCTGTTTACACAGAATATTTATTTTTGAGTGAGGCTGAAGTTTTACTGGGAATCATGTTTATGAAAAGAGATTTTGATACAAAAAGCTTCACTCTTTGGTTTGCATTTAAATCCATCTCATAAATCATCAGGTATCCAGATACTTCAGCTGTGGATATCATGTTCATGTTTATGGACAGAAAAGTTTCGGGGACAAAGGAAGAAAATCAGCTTCCTGAATTGTCCTATCAGTAGATATGACTTAAAAGGAACCAGGTTTACATGCGTTTTTCCTGAAGAGGAGAATCAATTATATGGATTCAGGGAGAAGCAGGCAAGTTAGAGAAGGTCTGGATTTGACTGAGCAATTTTTTAAGAACTACTCATGCAAATGTTTCACTGTTGCAACAAATAAAATAAACATATCAATCCTTCATTAAGTTCCATTTGAATTCAGGCTGTGCAGACTACCTGCAGTTTTGACTGCTGTCCCTGGCAAGTGCTGCTCTGCCACAGTCCTGCTTTAGGAACTGCCTCCTAAAGAACAGAACATGTGCATTGTCACGGCCAAGCCGAGTGTTTTATCGTCTTGTGCTGACTAGAATTTTAAGTTGGCTGTGGTTTAGTTGCTGTGTTCATAATACTTGGGCTTTCTTTACACAATTTAGAAGAAGAGACATTTATTCTGTATACCTTTGAACTTGTAAGGATCTAAAATGCTACGAAAAATCTTTACGATCTAACAGCACAGACTTATTATATTGTCATACTTCTCTTTATGTCCAAAGCAGATTTTTTACAGGATTAATATAATGCTGATTGGTTCTCATGTGTGTACCATCCAGTTGTTTGGGCCTGTTTTCAATTACATGTCTTTATATTACACTGTTGAAAGTCCATTCTAAATGAATGATGAAAATAACAGTGATTTCAGAGACAACTCATTGGTAAAACAGTTTCTCAAGTGTTTACTCTGTTTTGCTGGGAGGGTCTCTTTGGTTCTATTTTAAAATGTTGCATGCAGTTTTGGTTTGGCATTTGCATTATTTAGAAGCATGTTGAATTTCTTTGTTGCAAACTAAATCTGCAACATACTGGTTTGAACATTTGGATGATTTCTGTGAGCATATGTTCCCACTATCTTTGTATTTTAGTCCTAAAAATGCACAGGGACACTTGACTGCTTGTAAACTGTGGGGCTTCTGGGGTGAGTGGCAATACTGAATCACTCCTTGCATCTGATATTATTGTTATATACTTCCTTTTTACATGCATGTCCTTTTAAAGATAAAGTACCGGGCCTCAGAAAAAAAGGAACTTTCTGGTCTTCTGGTCGAATGTCTGTCTTTCGTAGTACAGTTTCTCTGACAGATAAATTCTTGTGCCTCTGGATACAAAACTGTAGCTCCTCTGGTCATTTTGCCATTAGTCAGTGGAACAGATAAGTCTGTACTCATGGAAAAGCTTAGAGTTTGCTCCTTACTGGAATTTAGATCTTAAGGACTCTTTCCAGTTTCCATTTTAAGCTCAAATGTTGAGGTTTTCTAGTTTTTCTAAATTTTGTCTCTGTTGTGCTTATTTTTAGTTTTGATAAGAGTCTGACAAGATTTGAAGGAAAAGGAAGGTGTGAATATAAAAATGAAAGGAATAACAGTAGATATTTAAACATCCTGAATAATATGTTGGTTTAAAATATGACAGTGGATTTAGTGTACTGGTTGCTCATGCCAGCCTTTGTGAGCAGAAGTAACAATTCCCCCAGAGGCTGGTTGGGCACTGCCCAGGCTCCCCAGGGCAGTGGGCACAGCCCCAAGGCTGCCAGAGCTCCAGGAGGGTTTGGACAACACTCTCAGGGACAGGGTGGGATTGTTGGGATGTCTGTGCAGAGCCAGGAGTTGGACTTGATGGTCTTGATGGGTCCCTTCCAACTCAAGATGTTCTATGATTCTCTGAATTGAAGGTATAAAATGAGAGTAAGGGAGGAAAAGACCTGCCAGGTTTCTGCTGCTAAAATGCCTGGAGAAGAAATAATGTGCTTTGGTCATGGCTAACCACACAGCTACAGAGGGAGAGAGGAGACAGAGCTTTTTCTTATTAGGTAATTCTTGACATGAACTCATCCCCTGAGCAGTGGGAAATAACTGTGAAAACCACAACCTTTTTCCAAGCAGCGACATCTCCTTCCCATTTCGTCAGCCTCCTTTGTTGGTGCTGCTTGAGTGCAGAGCTCCAGCCAGGCACCATCCCTCAGCCTTGGCAGCTGGGCAAAGGAGGCAGAGGAGCAGCTCCTGGCAGCCCCTGGGTGTGCCCTGGAGTCAGCCCTGCATCGGAGCCGGCAGGAGCTCTGGGGCTGTGCAGGGAGGGCACAGCGGGAGGGGTGGGGGACAGGGAGCTGTGGGGTGGGTGACAGGGAGCTGTGGGGTGGGGGACAGGGAGCTGTGGGGTGGGGGACAGGGAGCTGTGCTGTGGGGTGGGTGACATGGGGGCTGTGCTGTGGGTGACAGGGGCTGCCCTGTGGGGTGGGTGACAGGGAGCTGTGCTATGGGGTGAGTGACAGGGGCTGCCCTGTACTGTGGGTGACAGGGCCTGCCCTGTGGGGTGGGTGACAGGGAGCTGTGCTGTGGGGTGGGTGACAGGGAGCTGTGCTGTGGGTGACAGGGAGCTGTGCTGTGGGGTGGGTGACAGGGAGCTGTGCTGTGGGGTGGGTGACAGGGGCTGCCCTGTGGGGTGGGTGACAGGGAGCTGTGCTGTGGGGTGGGTGAGAGGGAGCTGTGCTGTGGGTGAGAGGGAGCTGTGCTGTGGGGTGGGTGACAGGGCCTGCCCTGTGCTGTGGGTGACAGGGAGCTGTGCTGTGGGGTGGGTGACAGGGAGCTGTGCTGTGGGGTGGGTGACAGGGAGCTGTGCTGTGGGGTGGGTGACAGGGAGCTGTGCTGTGGGGTGGGTGACAGGGAGCTGTGCTGTGGGGTGGGTGACATGGGGGCTGTTCCACGGGGTGGCCCTTCCCCACCGCCCGGCTGGAGAAGCCAGCAGGCCCTGCTGCCATGCACAGACCACTTCAGTGGTGTAGTTTAATTTAAAAGTGTTTGCAGAGCATGGGGCTCAGCTCCTGCAGGAAGTGCAGAGCCATACACAGGAAAAACGGCAGAAAATGCCTGAATCCAGCTGGTGAATACTGGCTTATAACCATTGAAAGTAATCTGATTTTCACCCAGAGTTTTACCTATCCATTGTAATGTATTAAAATGTGGCCTGTTTCTGTCTTTCTCTAAGCCTTTGTTCTTCCCTGTTGTTCCTTGATACAGTGGTGGTTTGGGATTTTTTAGCAATATTTTAAGTTGAGCATTATGCAAGAAGAAACTTCCAGTGTCAATTACTGTTAAATCCTGATTCAGCCAGTGCTGACCACTCTTTCAAAAAAAAAGTAATTGAGACGTCCAAAGTTTTTCAATGGCTCTGGTTTAAATTTTTATTCATGAAAAGTCATATTAGTAGTACTAATTATTTTTAAATATTTCATATTCATTCTTTAGCTGTTCCATTCTCCTCTTCTTTGTAAAATACTACTAAACAACCTTTCCCTTTTTCTGGCTTGGCAGATAATGAATGTCTATTTTCTGCTGAAACAAGAGTGTGATAAAACAATTAGAATTCTAAGAATGAAAAGTTAATTTCAACTGGTTTGCTTTCTCCTAATATTACTTAATTCAACAGATTGCTGGACTCATTAGTAATATGCAGTTGCACATTGCAGGGACATGAACCAAATTAATCCACTCGATTTTCTTTTTTTAACGTTGATTCCACTGGACATGTAGGATAGGTGGCAGATGCCTCAAATTGGAGACCTTTATTAAGAAGGTTTTTTTTAATTCCAGTTGGGACTTTTAATTAACATTTATTTATTATAATATATAGTATATAAGTATAAATAATAATAAACTAACCGTGTTGCATTGTCCATTTTTACGGTGTGCTTCATGTACTTAATTTGTCACCCATGTGAGAAAAGTAGTGTGTGAAGGGTGGCTGCTGGCAGTGAAGCAGTGCTGGAGAGGTGTCTCAGCTACTCCCTCAGTCACAGGGTTCTAGTTCTTGCTGCCAGCCTGGAGCAGAATCCTTGGCATTTTTGTGTGTAGGCATTTCTAATAAGTGGATAGGTAAGTGTTCTGAGCCTGTTTTAGTCATAGAATTGTTAGGTCGGAGAAGACCTTTAAGATCATCAAGTCCAACCATCCCCCAGCACTGCCAAGGCCACCACTAACCCATGTCCCCAAGTGCCACATCCACGTGGCTTTAAATCCCTCCAGGAATGGGGACTCCACTGCTGCCCTGGGCAGCTCTGTCAGGGCTGGACAACCCTTTCCAGGAAGAAAACCCAACCTAAATCTCCCCTGGTGCAATTTGAGGCTCATGTCCTCTTCTATCACTTGTTCCCTGGGAGCAGAGCCAGACCCCCGCCCGCTCCCCCCTCCTGTCAGGGAGTTGGAGGGACTGAGCAGGTCTTCCCTGAGCCTCCTTTGTTCCAGGCTGAGCCCCCCCAGCTCCCTCAGCCCCTCCTGGTGCTCCAGACCCTTCCCCAGCTCCCTTCCCTTCTCTGGACATGCTCCAGCCCCTCAGTGTCTTTCTTGTCATGAGGGGCCCAGAACTGCCCCCAGAATTCGAGGTGTGGCCTCAGCAGGGCCAGCACAGGGAGATAATCCCTGCCCTGGTCCTGCTGCCACAGCAGGGCTGCCACAGCCCAGGGGCCATTGGCCTCTTGCCCCCCTGGGCTCACCTGGGATCACATCCAGCCACTGTCACCAGCACCCCCAGGGCCTTCTCCAGCTTCCCAGCCCCTCTGCCCCCAGTCTGTAGCACTGCAGGACTTGTTGTGATCCAAGGGCAGGAACTGGCACTTGACATTATTGAACCTCACACAATTGGCCTTGGTCCATGGATCCAGCCTGTCCAGATCCCTCTGCAGAGCCTTCCTACCCTCCAGCACATCAGCACTCCTGCCCACCTTGGTGTCACCTGCAGACTGACCAAGGGTGCCCTCGATCCCCTTGTCAGGGTTATTGATAAAGACATTAAACAAAACTGGCCCCAGCACTGCCCCCTGTGTAACCCCCTGGTGCCCATTCCCAGCTGGATGGAGCTCCATTGCCCACCACTGGTGCCCATTCCCAGCTGGATGGAGCTCCATTGCCCACCACTGGTGCCCATTCCCAGCTGGATGGAGCTCCATTGCCCACCCCTGGTGCCCATTCCCAGCTGGATGGAGCTCCATTGCCCACCCCTGGTGCCCATTCCCAGCTGGATGGAGCTCCATTGCCCACCACTGGTGCCCATTCCCAGCTGGATGGAGCTCCATTGCCCACCTCTCCCTGGGCCAGCAGCCAGTTGTGAGCCCAGTGAGCAGTGTCCCACCCAGGCCATGAGCAGCCAGTGTCTCCAGGAGAATGCTGGGGGTGTCAAAGGCTTTCCTGCGTCCAGATTCACATCCAAAACCTTTCCCTCACCCCCTGAGCTGCTCACCTTGTTGTAGGGGGAGATCAGGTTGGTCAAGCAGGACCTGCCTTTCCCAAACCCGCACTGGCTGGGCCTGATCCCCCAGTTGTCCCACACATACCATGTGGTAGCACTCAGGATGATCTGCTCCATGACCTTCCCCAGCACTGAGGTCAGGCTAACAGGCCTGGAGTTCCCTGGGTCATCCTTCTGTCCCTTCTTGTAGGTGGGCATCACATTTGGTGACCTCCAGTCCCCTGGGACCTCTCCAGTTAACCAGGACTGGTGATAAAAGATGGAAGGTGGCCTGGAGAGCACTTCCACCAGCTCTGGGTGCTGTTCCCCCTCAGTGGAGCAATCCAACCTGTCAGCCTTACAGCTTCACACAAGTCATATTTATTGAAATGTTTTTCTTTTCCACACATATGTACAGTAGTAGGAAGTAGAAAGTGAGCTGCTTTTCCCTGTCAGTGGAGTTCATTGGAATGCAAGAGCTCATACGGAGTTCGAGCTGCTCCTAAGGAGGCAGAAGAGCTGGATGGGAGAAAGCCCTAAAACACATGGTAGTGGCTGTGCATGTGGGTTTGCTTTGAAGGGCTGTTGTTTGCAGGAGGCTGCCTGTTGTAAAAAGGTAATTAATTCCCTGCTTCACAGGTCAGGTGGTAGGGAATAGGCCTGTGAGCAAAAGGAGAGCAAGCATTGTAGTCAGTCAAGCATCACATTGATATCTGGAAAAAGTACAAGAGGCAAACTAAAATTAAGAAGCAGCCCTTAACTTTAATCAGAGCCCTGGGCAGACCTCCTTCCACCTTTTTCTGCTAGGGCAGAAACTTTTTGTTGCTGAACAGGTTAAGTGATCCATTGAAGGTATCATTATTAAACTGCCAACAGGAGGTTATAGTCAACATGGAAGGGTTGTTATATAGTTCACAACGGTGAGGTTGGCAAAAAAAAGTCACAAACCTAAGAAGGGGGAAATAGTGATAATTCCTGCCTTTCTGTTAGAAACAAATTTTCCATACTTGTATGAAAAGTACTTATAAACTTGCTCTAGGAACCTGTGATGTACAGAATAGTGTGGCCTCAGAGTTGGCAGGACAGAGAAACCTATTTTAGTGTTTAAAGAGAGAATGTGATACTGTTTCTTTAATGGATGCTTTAGGGAGGCCGATTTATTTGTGATCAGTGGGTGGTTACACAGTTTCAGTGTCACTAGCAAAACTCGGGCTAATTTATCGTTTTGAAGTTGAAAGCCAGCTGGATCACCGAGGGAAAGGGATTAGTTTCCTGTCAGCTTCCTTTTTGGAAAAAGTAATGTGTGCACACTGAAAATGTTTCCAGCTTGGGTTAAGTATGTTTGAAAATACCTTTCGGGTAGAGTCATATTTTGATGGGCAAAGAAAGAGTGCTTGCTTTCAGTTTTCCATGTTTATAGAAGCATTTTAAGAAATCTAAGGGGCTTTTTTTCTCCTTCCCTTTAAAAAGTACCCACTGTTCAAGCTGGGAGGGTTTGGCCAGTGTTAACCCTCTTCTCTCCTGGTGGAGAAGGTTCAGTCAGAAATTGGTCTGTACTTTCTGAAGGGACTGCTGAGAGACAACAGGAGGACTTTGGTTTTTTATGTTCCCCTTCATGTGAATGAAGGCAAAATAAGAATTACAGGACTTGGAATTTTACTGCTTTGGAGTTGGGCTGTGCCTTTCCTAAAATAAAAGGTAGGGCAAGTGCTGCAGATGCTTATATTTGGTCATGTGTGGAGTGCTTCCTAAGTCTTTTGAGGGATTAAAAAAAAGTCCAGTTTCGTTCTGCTGTCAATGCTCTGTGTACACAGGGTGAGGCAGACGGGAAATACTGATGTGAAACATAGGATACGGTGGAAGAGTGAAAGTGCAAATCCTACTGCAGGGTGAGAGTGCCCTGCTGTAAAATACAACCCAAACACAAACTGCTGTGTCATCAGGACTCCAGGATATGCCTGGGGCTCAGCTTTAAAATGTTTCCTGTTATGTACCACCCTTTTAATACAAAAATGTTTTTTCCTTTTCTTTATTCCTTAGCAATAACAGCATTCATGTGAAAACAAAATGTTTTATTTGCTAGATAGTTTCTAATGTGTTTTCTTCACCTGAAAGCACATTGCTTTCATTAGCTGTAAAGAACATCCCATGGGATGCTTTACTCCAAAGGATGCCAAAAGCATCCCATGGGAGCAGTCTTTCACTAAGAGAGAAATAAATGAGATTTCTCCTGTAGGTACTTTTTCCCAACTTTAGTCTTTAGAAACATAGTAGCTCTCAAGATCCATTAAATCCCAGCTCTCCGTTGAGTAATCTCCAGGAAAGTAATCCTTTTATGTCAAACTGTAATATGAGGGTAAGAAAATATTGCTTTAATTTGTCAAAGCAAGGAAAGACGCAAACAAGCATCTGTCACTTTGAGTAGAACAACTTGGAAATGAGCAGTATTATAAGAAATTAGAAGTTTTCATTCATTTTACACCATAGTTGCCTAAGGAACTGAGGATGTTATTAATAATTACTGTATAAAGTGAAATAATGCTTGAAACCTGCATTGTCCTGCTCCACTCACGATCTAAAGGTGATACCTGCAGGACAAACTGAGACTTGTTTAGAGTACAGCAAAAACTGTGGTGTTTGACATGAAAGCCACACTCCCTGTAACAATTGCACCTGAACTTCAGCCAGATGTGCTGGGTGCCTGCAGTGTTGCTCAGCAGAGCCGTGCTGGGGGCTGCTGAGGTCTGGGGGCAGCACTCACCGTGTCCTGTCTGTCCCCTGCAGTGTGGAGGGCGAAGCTCCGAGCAGTGAGACTGGCACGTCCCTGGACAGCCCCTCTGGGTACCACCAAGGGCCGATAACCCACAGCTCAGCCATCAGCCCAGACCACTACGACCCCTCTCCCTACGGGCTCTACTCCATCTCCCCGGGACAGCGGGCACGGAGGCCCAAACTGCAGCACTCCGCGTCCATCCTGCGCAAACAGGCCGAGGAAGAAGCTATCAAAAGGTCAAGATCGCTTTCTGAGAGCTATGAACTCTCCTCAGACCTACAAGATAAGCAGGTATTTGGGCTTTGTTACTTAATTTAAGACAATGGCAACATGTCTGTAAACTGGGGGGAGTCTTTTTTAGCAACACATCAGTTGTGATGCTGAAAATGCCTTTTTTCTGTGCCCAGCTTAGTTCAAATAGTCATATGCCAGCATTTCTGAGGTTTTTGACTCTTTTATCCTGTATTGTGTCACCCCTGTGTCCCTTACACCTTCCCCACTTCCTGAAGAAAGGTGTAAAAGATATGTTGATAGTTTTAATAATAAAGACAGTTCTACCAGGAACTTATTCTGGGGACAATAATGCAAAATATTTTCCTAAGCAAATGAGTCGTTTTGAAACCTGGATATTTTTGTTGCTTCTGAAAGAAAGGAACAACGTATTGCAGCTGATATTTTCTTGTATCTGTGGGGTGAATTCAAGGCTTTAATTGGCTTTACTCAACTAGGCAAAACTCCCACATCCTTTACAAAGAAGTGGATGTAGATATTCGAAGCCTTTGTCCGTAAAAAGGCACTTTTGTAAGACAGTCAGTCTTTCCTTCTAGGGTTTGTTTCGAATGTATTCCTATTTGAAAGATGTTTATCACCATATAAGTTCATATTTATGATTTGAAAATGGTGCCCTAAGAGTTTAAGGTAGGCAAATATGCAGGATGCACCGATGTCAGTGGTAGATGAACAATAGCCAATAGATCAATGTTTTCTGGTTTGGAGGGTTTTTTTTGGTTAGAGGTCTTATCACAGCATCACAGAACCTGCTGAGTTGGAAGGGACCCACAAGTATCATCAGGTCCCACTCGTGGCCCTGCACAGACCCATCCCCAAGAGTCTTGGAATCATCAAGGTATATTCCATAGTCACTCCAACTTCTGTGTTAATATGGTGAAAGTGGCAAAATTCCACAGACAGGAAGCAAACTATTCCTGATTTTGGACCAAACATTGATAGTCAGTGAAATTTATAGGGGCTAAATCTCATTTTCAGGTTGGGGGATCATAAGATGTTGTTCCAGAAGGACCTGGAAGAACAGACCTTGAACTCTGCCTCAAAGTTGAAGCCAATATTTGGGATAGCAAGTGTGAGTTTAGTTTAGCCTCCACGCTCACCAAATTGTGGGGACACCAGGTTCCTGATGCCAGCTCTGCTGCTAAATTGGACCTGCTTGTGAGATCAAAACTGTTCCTTCCTGTTCCACCTTTGGCAGTGGTTTTTGCTGGATGTCTCACCAGGGATCGATGTAGAGTGTGAGGCTTTCTGAGGAGATCTCCTGCACTGCAGATATTCCACAGAGCCCAATTCCATTTGTCCTTCTGTGCCAGTTTGATGGAGAGTGAGGAGGACTGCAGATGTTATTTTGTATTTGTTCAGGGAGTCTTGCACAATAAAAGTGACAATGATACATGAAGGAAGCTTGATACTGCAGAGTTGGTTACTGCTCTTGAAAAGCTCTCCTTAAAATAGCTGAAGATACTAAAAACGATGTAGGAAAATGTCCCAGACTTTACCTGAAGTTAACCTGCATTAAATATGCATTGAAAAGGTGCATGAAATAGGCATTAAAATCTATTAGAAATACTAATCACAAGTCTAACTCATCTAGGCAAGTTGGAAAATAATCTCAATTTAAATTCCCACCAAACTCCCCTAATTTATGATGATCAGTGATAATGCTATTTTCTGCGTAAAGCTGAAGGACAACAGCTTGTTGCAAGAATAAAGTCCAGGTAATTTGTTTTGTGGAATATTAGGTTTTGTTACATTCTCTCTCTCTAACTGTGCTAGTTTACTTTTCATTAGGTTTGACATTTAATTTTGAGAGGAGAACTGAATTGACAAGTTGTTTGTTTTGAGATTAGTCCAGCAAATAATCTCTTGTGATTTATAAAAATACATGTGAGATAGATATATATAGATATACACATACATATATATATATATATGTATGTATGCTGCAAATAGAAATAGTAGCAAATGTGTGGCAGCAGTGGTAAGACTGTGATAGATTATTAAATTCTTAATAATTTTTTGAATCTTCAGAATGCTTTACAAGTAACCTCATAGTCTCTTTGGCACGTGCAAATTTGGGGGCAAAACCCCCCATTTGGTAGTGAAAGGCTGAACAATTGCTTAAAGAGACACTATAGAAAATTATGCAGAAATTTACATCTGGAAATGTAAATCCAGATGGAATTTGGAGCTGCTCAGAGATCAGTAACAGCTTTTTGAGCTTGGTTAAAGCAATTTTAAAGATACAGTCAAAAGAACAATTCCCTGCCAGTAATCCTGATCTGAGTCCACCTGAGAAGCTGACCTCCTCAGTTTATGCCAATAACTGTGCAGAATATTTTTTGCCTCTATAATTAATAAAAAAAAAAATAAAAAACAGTGATTTAGTGAGCAAAAAGGGAGATCATCTTTAATGTGGAAGGGGAATGGGAGCTGCTGAACCTGGCAATGGCACTGAAAGAAATACTTCAGCTACTCCCAAATGATAGACATAATAGACTAGAAAATAATTTTTAGTAGCATTTAGTTCCTTTCATAGAAGGAGGATGAAGTCCCTCTGCACATCAGTGTCTGAACTTAACAGTTAGTGGGAGATTACTTGGAGAGATCTCCAAGGTATGAGATTAAAAAAAACGTGGTGTCTCATGAAAAAGGGTACCTGAATTTGCAGGCAAGAAGAAATGACTTTTGAATCATTACAACATTATGAAAATTGCATGGACTCACACAAAAATGCTGCCAGAAAAATGGTGGGTTTAATTGTAGCACTGAACATATTGATTTGTCATAGCTGGTTTGTGTTTGTGAATTGTATCGATCTGGAAAAGACTCATCAGAGCAGAAATTAAATATTGGGGGGGGGGATAAAGAAATGTAGTTATTCATCTTGTTCAGTGTTTTTTAAATAAGTAAAAGGTTGAGGCACTGAGGGTTGCCCAGAGAAGCTGTGGCTGCCCCTGAATCCCTGGAAGTGTCCAAGGCCAGGTTGGATGGGGCTTGGAGCAACCTGGGCTAGTGGAAGGTGTCCCTGCCCATGGCAGGGGGTGGAATGGATGGGCTTTAAGGTCCCTTCCAACCCAAACCATTCTAGGACACTATGATGCTTTTCTCATTTTGGAAGAAAAGCTTTGAAAATATATAATAACTATTTCAGAGGTATTGGCACATCGTTTTCAATGGGTTAAATTGGTAGCATTTATATGTATTTATTTTGCATATTCATTCAGTTAATTGGAAACACTGGCAATTTTGAGAGTAGTTACCAGATTGAAAATAAATTTGAATTTTTATTTAGAAACTCTGAAATATATTCTTGGTTTGAGGAAAAATGTGTTTGTGGATATTCTATCAAGAGACACCTCTCTGGAAGTGTGTGTGTTCTGGGAAGCTCAGTTTTGCTTTGATATCAGGCCTGGGTGAAACGGTGCTCCGGGGGTTTTATTCATGCAGGTGCCTGTCTGGGAAGGTGGGGACCACTTTGAGAATTTACTCCCAAAATATGGCCATTTGCATTGTGCTTGGAATTCACTTCTCTGCAGTTGTCCCTACAGAGAGTGTGGCAGCATTATGCTGCAGCAGAGCTCTGTCCCGTCTGCTTTGACATGGCCACACCACTGATAATGCGTGGAAACCAACTTTTAAATGAACACACAAATTGCCAACACCATAATTTTATATGACAGTATTCACAGAGTCATATTTTTGTATTTTAGGGTGGAATTTACAAACGACTATTCAGTTCACTGTTTGAGCTTTGAGTTTTTATTTTCAAAACCGGTGTATGCTCTTTGGAAAAATGTCTGAAAAATTGCAGTTGTTCTAAGAATTCTCTTTTTTTTACACTTTAACCTCGTTCTAACCTGCATTAAGCTACAAATTCCCTGTGTTCACCCCCCAGGTGGAGATGCTAGAACGGAAGTATGGGGGCCGTCTCATAACCAGACATGCTGCTCGCACCATCCAAACCGCCTTTCGCCAGTATCAGATGAACAAGAACTTTGAGCGTCTCCGGAGTTCTATGTCTGAAAATCGCATGTCAAGGCGCATCGTCCTGTCCAATATGAGAATGCAGTTTTCCTTTGAAGGACCTGAGAAAGTCCACAGCTCTTACTTTGAAGGGAAACAAGTTTCTGTTACAAACGATGGGTCAAAGCTGGGATCCCTGGTACCGTCTGAATGCGATGACCTTGGAGAAACAGCTACGATGAAGTCTCCAGCAGCATCGACTGATTTCACTGATGCTATAACGGAACTGGAGGATGCCTTTTCCAGGCAGGTGAAATCCCTTGCGGAATCCATCGATGATGCACTGAACTGCCGTAGCCTGCACTCTGACGAAATCCAGGCTGCAGATCAGGTCAGAAGTCGTGAAATGGAGAGGGACAGTTGTGCTCCAGCCAAACCAGCAGTCCACAATGTGGATCACAGGAAGCTGGATGAGATGACAGCGTCATACAGCGATGTCACGTTGTACATCGACGAGGAGGAGTTGTCCCCACCCCTTCCCCTCTCCCAGTCCGTGGACAGGCCGTCCAGCACGGAGTCGGATCTGAGGCTCCGCTCCGTGAACTCTTCCCAAGAATACTGGTCCATGACCCACAAAGATGATAAGATAGACACTGATACGAGCTGCAGGAGTACCCCGTCCCTGGAATGTCAGGAGCAGAGGATGAGGATGGATCACCTACCATTGCTAACTATAGAGCCACCCAGTGACAGCTCCGTGGACTTGAGCGATCGCTCGGAGAGAGGCTCATTAAAGAGACAAAATGCCTATGACCGGGGCATCACCAGTCAACAGGGAAGCCCAAAACATATCCCTCACAGTATTCCTGCCAAGATCATCACCCGGGAGGAGCAGGAGGCAAGACACAGGGCCAGGCCTATAGACAGTCATTTAGCCATCAATGGCACAGCAAACAGGCAGAGCAAATCCGAGTCGGATTATTCCGACGGAGACAATGACAGCATCAACAGCACTTCCAACTCGAATGACACAATAAATTGCAGCTCAGAATCTTCTTCTAGAGACAGCCTAAGGGAGCAAACCTTGAGCAAACAAACCTACCACAAAGAGACTCGCAACAGCTGGGATTCCCCTGCCTTCAGTAACGATGTTATCAGGAAACGCCACTATAGGATCGGGCTGAACCTTTTTAACAAGTGAGTACAGCCTTTCCTCCCTTTTCCTCTGAGAATGAACCAGCAGTATTTTTCTTGTATTGGATAAGGTAAGCCTGGTGTCTGATATTGACCTTTCAGTGAATAAACAAGCTGCTTGTGGTGACTCTTCGTGTTCAAGTACTTACAAGTTGACATCTCCATAGTTAAACAGCTTCGGGGGAAAAGAAAAAATATAATTATGTGTACATAAATGGTAGTGAACAATTTAAGTTTAACCTGATTCCTTTCTTGTGGAGAAACGTGGTGGCCTGATCCTGATCCATTTTTTGGTGTTATAACAAATTCAGATTCCTTCCTGCCCTAATCATGTAGGTGATGTAAAACTTGTCATATGGGAATTCGAAAAAACAAGCAGTGTAAGATGAATTTCCTGAATTACACTGGCAGGGCCTAGAATTTGTTCAGTAGATTTCCTCAAAACTTTGATACTGAAACCCAGTGCACTGAATATTTTTTATACTAAATAAATATTTATTATTTATCATAAAAGTATCACAAAATTTGTATTTCTGTCTATGACTGATAGTTTTCCCATGTATGGAGTTGTTTAAAATTTCTATAAATAACTTTGTCACATTTCTTTGTTTTATTGAAATACTTTCTCCTTTGGACGCTCCCACGTGGCAGCAGAAAACCAGGAGAGGGTAGCAAATAATTACTACTCTAAACTCTGTACTCCTTTTATTGGAGTTACACAGTTGTCATTAGACCTATCATAACCTGAAGATAAGAACAGCTGGGGGGTTGGCATTAGAATTCCTGGTCTTTCCTCACTGCTCAGTGTGCCGTTTCCTGCCCTAGGGTGGGTGTAATGTACCTAAACCTGTAAAGCTGTGCAATCCAGCCCCAACATGGACTGGCCAGGCTGGGCTGTAAACACTGAGCTTTGGGTTTATATCTTTGAGAAAAGGCCTTTATGGAAGCTTTTAACCAATTGGAATTACACAAGTCATAGGATCTCTGCTCGTGAAGCTGCCTGGGTAGGAAGACACACCGATTAGCTTTTTTAAGAAGATTTGAAAACAATGACATCCTTGGCAGGATTGAGGAGGAGGAAGGTGGTGCTGCTGTTGGCTGACATTTAAAAGACTTTTGGGTGGTGTTTGCTGGGTTTTTTGCACAGCAATTAAACCTTAAGCAGTCAGTGATCAGTGAGCTACAGGCTTCATAACAGAGTCTTTTGAGTCAATGTGAGGAAAAAGGTGAATGGAAAAAGTGCTCAAGCAGCGATGAATGAGAGCTTTGTAAGTTGTCAGATGCTTCCAGTGACACATCAGTAGGAGGCTGAAAGGGAAAAATAAACAGAGAAGTACAGAAGAATAGAGACTGTTATTTGAAACACATCTAAGTGATCTTGCTGCATGGATTTGAACAGGGATAAACCTATTTTACATGCTGGCTAGTTGTAAATGATGTGCAGTTCCTTAGCAGTGAGTGCTGCGAGGCAGGACTGCACAGACAGCACCTCTGTGTGTGATCTTGGGCTGTGGGATTGTTTCATTCCCCCACTGCATCAATCTCCAGGATGGATAGAGAAGTGAAGACTCATTGCTGGTGCTGTGTCCCTCTGATCTATTGACAGCTCAGACAGTCCCCGAGCAGCCCATGGATCTTGGGTTTGATTGTGGCTCTTCAAGCCTGCAGATGGTGACATTTTCAATAATGTGCAATGTCAGGTATTGAACCACCACGGAGTGTGATGGTGCTGAGTCTGTAAACTCTTTGAAAAGAGCTGGGAATAACTTTTGAAAGTCTCTTCAGAGTGTGTCAGGTGGGATTGCACATTGCACCTTGGGAGGTGAATGAAGGGTAGACATCGTGGTCAGGCACTTGCTAGGATTTGCAAGGGATGATTTCTTCAAGATTAAAAATCCTTTTTAGATCTGTGTTGTACAGGTGCTTTAGTTTCAATTAACTTCCTGAGCATTATGCTGAAAGAAGTGGCTTTGAACTCACCTAGTACAAGAAGGCAAGTGCTTTTCCAAATACCTGCACCTACCAGAGGAAATATTAGTGATGTCTTTTACAAGAATTTTGTGTTCATTTCACTGCATCTTTGAAATCTTCCTTGCAAATTAAGATCCCAAACCTTAATTAATAAATAATCGTGTCATTCCTTTGTGGTACGTGAAGCTTGGCTGAAATGCAAAGAATTCAAAACCTTGCATGAATTGTAGTAAATACTTCTGCTTTGTTCACTAGGAGTGCCAAAAGAATGAAGTTTTTAAAAGCATGAAAAGTCAATATTTTCACAGTCGAAATTTCAATTTATGATTTCTATGTTTTTTCTGGTTTTCCTATTACAATAACAATATTCAGAAGCCAAAGTGCAGTTTTCTTGCCAGAGACCCTTTGTTAGAATAGGCAGTTATGGGTGGAGTAAAAGTTGAGCACACCTGGTGATCCAGTTAGCTTAATCACTAATATATGCAAAGCATTAGTAGCACAGAGGTCCCTGGAGAATGGAGAGCACAGGACATTGGAGAAAAAAACTATAGGTGATTGAAAATCATTTTCCTAGGAGTTTCTGAAGTTCTAGTGGAAGGTGTCCCTGCCCATGGCAGGGGGATTGGAACTAGATGATCTTTAGGGTTCCTTCCAACCCAAACCGTTCTGTGATTCTGTGATCATCACCTGATCATAGAATTTGTTTCTGACTATAACTTGGCAGTCAGTTTGGAACCGTGGTGTTGAGTAAAGAAGTGTACTTTTCCAAAGATGTTCTGTAATAGCCACTATACCAGAACATCAAGTATTCCCCAAATGGAATGATCTCTGCCAAAGAAACTGCAGCTGAGGAGCAGCTTTGAATGGCCGCGGTGCTTCCCCCGTCAATGGGCTGTCAGTGTGTGCTCCCATTCAGTGCCTGCCCAGAGGAAGGGCTGCAGGTGCATGCCCAGAGAGCAGCAGCTCCCAGCCAGGCTCGGGCAGCCCAGCTGTGTTGAATTAGGCAGTTTCCTCACTGTAGCTGGAAAGGGATGTAGTCTGGGAGAATTTACACTAGAAACCATTCCTCCCTTATAGGCAGAGGGAAAACACTACCTAGAAAGGTTTATTTTGCAGGCTCCAAACCCTGCCAATGCAAATCCAGCCTTTGAGACTGGTTTGCTTATAAACAAGGCTTCAAGAGGCCTTTTGACTGCTGCTTTAAAACGAAAAACAAGAAGAAAAATTTAAAAGGGCCGTGATTTCATTCTGCTGTTTGTTTTGACTGCAGGCTGGAAATACCAGGTTTACCAGTTATTGCACCCCAATCTGGTAGGATTTTCAGGTTCCATTCTGCTGCTGCTGCACTGATGGTTCTGACAGATAAAATAGGACTGAATGGTTTAACCTCAGCAGTCTGAGGAGGCACGTCCTGCCCTTGGCTCAACTGTGCAGTCAGCAGGAACAGGCTGGAATGCTGTGCATAGCTGTGCATGTGGAGGGAGAAATACGTTGCCTTAAAGCCTTCTCTTGTGCCACCAGGAGGGTGACAGCAACTCTGGCTGCTCCCCAGGTGTCTGTGGCTGCCAGGGGTGTTTGGTGATAGCAGTGCCTTCAGTTCCTGCAGTGCCACACCCGGCTGGGCCACGGCAGGGACAGGGGGTCAATGTTCAGCCCTCTGGGCAGGGGGCACAAGCACTTGCTATCTTAATAAACTGTTTTCAACAACACTTGGACAGCATTCGAGTGCTTTGAAAATTTGATGTGCCTGTGCCTCATGTTATAAAATATGAGAGAGAAAGTTTGCATTGCTCAGTCTTGTTTTTAAACTGGCAGAGCCTGGAGTCACATTTAGGAGCTCCTTTGGGATATCAGCTATTGAAGGCACCAAGTTGCTCTCTCATCTGGCAGTGTTCCTATGGCATTTCCTGCCGTGGGAGCCAGTCCTGCTGGTGCTGGTGCCAGTTTCTGGCACTGCTGGTGAAGAGAGGGAAGTGCAGCTTGTGGACCATCTCCACCACACTGCTCCAAGCCCTGTGCTGGGGCAGAGTTCTGGGGAGGGCTCCTTTCATACATCCTGATGTTCCGTGTACATCCTGGACACGACACCACTTTCCAGTGCTAGAACAGAGGCTGGGCCAGCAAGAACTTCACAGTAATTTTCCCCAGATGCCTTTTACCCCCCACCTCCCTTTTTTTGTCCTCTTTTGCTTTCTGGAAAGTGTAGTGACAGATGGAGAACTGTTCCCAAGTGTCCTCAGTGCATTACAACATACTGTTCTGAAGGGTTTGCTGGAGCTTCCTTTATAACAGGCCATTATCGAGGTTCCTGCTATTCCAAAGTTCTCTCAAAGGATTTATTGACAGAGATAAAAAGGCACTAGGATCTGTTTGGAATATGCAGTGATGGATCATCTTTTGCCCTGGAAGCCCCACTGCCTTCGTTTATTGCACAATGGAGAGGATTTTATTCAAAATTTAAAAACCACTCTTGATACGAATTGGATACTAATTCCAGGAGCAGGCTTTTTTAACATTTCTAGATTCCTTGGAATGTTAATTTAAGATGTTATTTATTTTATTTAGCAGATATGAGAGGAATTTGCTGAGTGCTGGTGGGATTACACCAAACACAAAATTGGAAATTACAATTTCTAGAGAAATTCTAATTGGAAATCTGAGCCACACAATAATAACATTTGTGAGAAGGCACATTTTTCATTTTCCATGAAAGCAACTTTAGTAGTTCAACAGAGGTATAAGGTTTCCATCATTTACATGTAGGCAGAGATTGAAGGTAATTTGGATTCAGAAAGCACTGCAAATTTTTCTCTATTAGAAATCCTTAAAACTTGCCAATTGTTATTAATTTTGTTTTTAAAAAGGAGTTTTGTAAGTAGTCCATATTTTAACTATTGTCAGAAGTGCCCTGATCTGATGTTGTCAGTTTATACCGATCACATTCCTAATGAATTCCACTTTAGATGCTGAACATACTCTCTGAATTGCTTATAGTCAGATCCCATGGCACCCATTGAGCATTCTACTGTCTGGTCTGCAAACATGTACTTTCTTACTGATCCCCTTAGAATTTTAAGTTGAAAGCTTAATTGGAAACATTTCTAATGATTTTAGACTTTGTAAGTGCAGATTGAGTAGGAGGGAGAAGGTGTAAATCAAACTAAGTTGGTTCTCTTTACCTTTGAACCGATTCTTTTATTTTGTCAGCTGATCTCTAATGTCTTTGCAAATTGTATGTCTTCCATGATTTTTTGAAAGATTCAGTAGAAAGAGGAAAGGGGAGGGAAGAGGTCTGTTCAGGATTTCACAACAGGGCCATTTGCCATCCTCGTGTGTATGCTGAGAGGGACTTTATTGTCATTGCAACATCTGGACTGCAGATTATTCAGCCACAGACAGTTCCAACAAAAATTAAAATCAAAGCACTCCATGTAACTTGTCCTCTAACATGCCGAGGAGTTAGTAAGAAGAGAAGAATGTTCTTAGTATGACTCTCATTATTTCTAAAAACATTTAGCCCTAAGTGAGAACACCCAAAGGAAAAAAAAAAGGCTCTGTGTGTGTTGCTTTGTTCTGTTCGTGTTTTATCTTTTCTCCCTGAGGACCCACTTTTCCTCCTTTTTTTCCAAAATAAGAGCCTTAATTAGCATATATTATGTCCTGCCCATGAAAACCAACTGAAATGTAGAACTGTGGATTCAGCCAATAGTATATATAGGATGTATGTAATAGTGTTTTAAGTGCTGGTTTCAAATATGGGCACAAGGATTCCTTTTACTGCCATTCAAAGCGGGTATAAACTCTGTGAAGGCAAACGTAGGTTTGGAAAGGCTGCAGGAGGACTGGCAGTGACTGTGAGTGAGTGTCCCTGGATCCCTGAAAGAGCCATTACCTCATCCCTGCCGCCAGCTCCGCCTGCCCTTCAGCATTCCGGGCACACCAGCATTCCGGGCACACGGCTCCCTCCCTGCTGCGGGCCAGGCATGGGAGCTGCTGTGCCCTCCCAGTGCCTGGGTGCCAGGAATGGGAGCTGCTGTGCCCTCCCAGTGCCTGGGTGCCAGGGATGGGAGCTGCTGTGCCCTCCCAGTGCCTGGGTGCCAGGAATGGGAGCTGCTGTGCCCTCCCAGTGCCTGGGTGCCAGGGATGGGAGCTGCTGTGCCCTCCCAGTGCCTGGGTGCCAGGAATGGGAGCTGCTGTGCCCTCCCAGTGCCTGGGTGCTGTGCCCTCCCAGTGCCTGGGTGCCAGGGATGGGAGCTGCTGTGCCCTCGCAGTGCTCAGGATGCAGTGGGATTAGGGAATGACGCCGTGGATGGAGGGATTTGGCCGTGGGAGCAGCTCCCAGACAAAGCGGCTGATGTGACTCCGAGGGCCAGAGTTTTAATGCCTTCCCCCCCACCCCCGTTCCCAAAATCTCAAGTGGTCAAATTTGGAGAGTGAAAAATGTGAGCAGCTGCCTTTGCAGGTATAGAGGGGACAGTTTGATAGGGAGTTGGGAAGGCTGTGTAGGAACCCTTGGAGTAATCACAGAATATGCTCAGTTGGAAGAGGCCCATGAGGGTCATTGAGTCCAACTCCTGGCCCTGCACAGGATGATCCCCAAGAGTCACACCAGAGTTAAGAAGAGAAGGGCATGGCAATTCCCTCTTCTTGTGTAACAATTCACATCTATCTACTGAATTGGGGGTTGCTGGATCTGTAAATGGTAAATCTAGAGATCTTTAAACAGTATTTTGATATTGCCCATCTCAAAGGTGTCCCTTTCAAAGGGGGTGTGGCTGGCAGTGTTTCCCATTTGCAGTCAGCACAGGTACAGAAATTGAAGCTGAAGTGCTTCTGTTATGAACT
Organism: Manacus candei; assembly: GCF_025592945.1. Taxonomy (NCBI): domain Eukaryota; kingdom Metazoa; phylum Chordata; class Aves; order Passeriformes; family Pipridae; genus Manacus; species Manacus candei. The sequence continues at coordinate 3,841,053 of NW_026138084.1, forward strand.
GGGGTGAGGGTGTGGAAGGAGAATTTAGGGCAGGGACAGCACAAGACATAAAGACAGGGAGAGTTCCTCAATTTAAAGGACACAGTCATCCTAGTGCCTCATTCCTGCCAACAGTTGCATAAACATGAGAGCAGTACACAGCCCTGGCAAACAGTGCTCAGAGAAATGGCAGGTTTTCCATATGTTTGTCCCAAAGTGGAGTGCGTTTTGCTGTGCTGGCAGCTACAAACTCCTTTTCCTACTGTTTGAGAAATGCAGAGATGCCACGGGGTTGGAGATGAGAAACTCCACATGGAGTGTTTTGGGACATTTATTTAACTAAAATATTTCCTTTTTTCTCACTAAAATATTTCCTTTTTTCTAGTGAGGAAGGAGGGAGTGGGGGGAAAAAAAGAAAAAACAGGTTGTCCGCTGCCAAGAGAGGGAATAACGAGGAGCTAGGGATTGTGCTATAGCATGATGACTCAGGATTGTTTTTACCAGCAAGGACATGTCCAGCTACTGCACTGCAACTGCTTGGGGTGTGCCTTCTGATTGTCTTCACTGTGCTTTTGTTCCTCAAGGATGTTGCTTCTTGCACAGAAAAATCCCTTCTGAAATTGCTTTGAACTGTACTTTCCTTCCTTTATTAGAATAGCCCAGACTTTCTGCTTTGACCCTTTACGTGCCTTTTAGACACGTGTTACCCTTTATAATCAGCTCTGATTCAGGCAATAGTTTTCAGAGCAGCCTAAACTCTCAGTAGCAGTAGTAATGTTTAATGTATAGTTTCCTAGCACTTCACTAGGAGATAGTGGCATAAAGAAATGGGGTGGTCAGGCAGAAAGGAGTGGTAGAACCGTTTAGGTCACTTACCCAGTTTTATGAAAACAGAAATCTGCAGAGTTTCCTCTCTTTATTCTGCTCCCCCACCAAAGAGAACTGGGCTCTGAGATCACTTCCTAGTGAATTCTTTCATTGGTGATGTGAGTATGAATTGACTTTCCCTGAACAGAGGTTACTCCAGGTGATTTGGTGTGATTTAAAGTAAGCTGCAACCTTCACATCCGTGGTGGTGGGTATTTGGGTTGGCCTTGAATGAACCTTGGAAAATTAGCATGTCATAATGTGAGGAGAAATCATCCCCACTCTGGGGCAAACTGGAGGGCTCCTGCCCAAGCCATGGGAATAACCATCTCCCTGTTTCCATGAGATGCAGAGGAACTGGGAGAAATGTGCTGTTCCTTGGCTTATTTTCCTGACCCAGGACTTTTTCTTGTAATTACCAGAAGAGGCAATTTACACCTAGTTTTCCTTTCTCTGCATTACAGTTGTGCAACCCAGAAAGACACACAGCTCTGGCTTCCCTCTCAGTTTCTCTCATTTTCTTCCTTTCAGTCCCCTTTTGCCTTTGCTGTGCAGTTGAGTGAACTCTGACAAGTTGTTTTGCTACTAGTTTTTGGTAGTATTTTAAGGATATTGGTTTTTTTCTTCTTAGCCAGAAGGTTTAAAATAGTCATAGGGATTCTCTTGGCTTCACTGCAGCAGCAGTAGGCTATTCAGCAGAAGTGAAGGAAGAAGCACAGCCATATAGAAACAAAATTTAGCTGTCTGCCAGACTAAGGAAAATGTTCAACTAGCTTGTTATTGCCAACTCGGTTGTTTAAAAACATTTAACTGCTTAAATGATTCTAAGAAAAGTCTTAGATTCTTGCTTTAAGAAAGCCATCCCTAGTTTTTAATGTTCAGGTAATGCTTAGTTTTGTGACAACTGTAAATATTTTCAAAATGAGGTCTCTGGTATCAAAGGCAAGGGAGATTATTTTTTTTAACAGAGGGCTGGCATCATAGTTGCTTTAAATTCTCCACCCCTGACATGAAAAGATTTCTTTGGCAGCTGTTTCTGTTTGCAGTGTTAACAGCCTCTAAGAAATGTTTGTACTTCTGGTTTGCTTGTTTTTTAGATTCTCTCAGTTTATGGTCCTTTCAGTGTCTTGTGTGTGTGTCTGAACATAGGCAAGGAACCACAAAGCAGAGATGTGCCTACTGAAATACTGAATTTCTAGAAGTTCCACCACGCTTCTCATTTTCAGCCAGGCTGGCTTTATTCCCCCTGTCTCAGGCAGCTGGGAGAACAGTATGTTTTTGGTTATTTACACTGTTAATAAATCCCTGGTTTACTTGAAATGATCTTTTGGCATTGCTGGGTATTGGAAATCTAGGCCTGGGCAAGCAGCTTTCTGTGCTTCTTTGTTAATGAATGCTTCCGTTTTACAGCTCTATTATTGTCTGAGCTCTAAAGGGAACACAAAGATTTCATGTGGTTTGGGTGTTTGTAAGCTTTCCACGTTTTTCAGGTGGGGGATAAGAGAAGGTTTTACCCACCTGTGCACTGTGGTTTTGTGGAAGGTTTCTTTTTGAGGTAGTGCTTGTTATTTATTCTCTTCTCTTGGCTGCTGTGGACATGGGCACTTTATCCACTCTGTGGCTTGGATGGCACAACTGATGGTGCAGCTGTGGGGGAGCTTGGCTGGATTAAAAAAAATAATAATGAAATAATAATGAAAACCAAACCAAAATGAAATCAAAAAACCAAACCAAAACCCCACCAAAAAAAAATCCCAACCAACTTTTTCTCCTAGTTCAGCTTGTGAGGAAGTCCCAAAGCAGCAGTAGGAGTGAGGGAAGAGGCTGGTGCCAGTGCTCACCCAGCTGCAGCACTCGGGGTTAGTGTTGGTCTGGCAGTGAGATGGGCTCTGAGTCCAGCAGGTCACAGCACATGCTAAGCCTGTGCTGCTCTCTCTTACCATCCAGAATCCAACTAAAAGCTTTCCCTCCACCAAATTCACTTTTCAAAATCACTGCAGTGTTTTTGAAAAAGTAGTATTTCCTGTCATTTTGAAGAAAACATTTTGAATGTCTAGGTAATGCAAAGCCTTATTTCCCAAGTACCAGTTCCTTTGGAAACTGGTGGTGCTTCATGTCCAGCAGAAGGTGGTGTGTTGGTGACTGTGTTTCTTTTTGTGGCCCCAAAGCCATCAGTGTGTTTGCCCCTGATCCTACGCTGCCTGTGGGGCTGTGTGAGCACAGGTCCTGAAAGCTTTGGGAAGTCAGTCACCAGGTTATCCTTCCCCTCTTCAAAGCAGGAGGGGTTTCTGACTGACTTTTTGCTTTCTCAAGCTTGGGCAGGTCTTGAGCACTTCTGTTATTTTGAAGTTTGGGTTATTTCCTCCATCAGTGTTTTTCCCCTAAAAGTCACATTAAATCACCCTAAAGGTCTTTTTATTACTCAGTTTCTGGCAAGGTCCTTAGCCCTTCAAGTAACACCTGGGAATTTTGTGTAAATATGGTTTTGCACATGTTAGTTCATTTTCTTTTCTTCCATAGTAGATTCCTTTCATTTTTTTTTTGTTTTGATTGTTTTCTTGGTTTTTTGAGACAGAAGACAGTTTCAAGCTTTATTTTGGAAGCAATCCTGTAAATATCAAAAGTTCTCTGAATATGTCTGTGTGAGGTGGTAGATTTAGAGGGTTTATTTTGATATTAGTTAATGTATTCAAATCTGGAAATAACTGCTCTGCTTATGCTGCTTCCTCAATTGCTATTTATAGACTTCTCATCTTCCCTGTTATTGGTAGGTGTAATTAAGAAGCATCACTGGGAATTTTCCTAATCACAAAAGACTTAGTTGTAAGTACAAAATGGTCTGTGCTCAATTCTGAGCAGACAGAAATGAGGATAAACTTACACCAGGTGTCCTATCCCGTGTTAAATCCATGACCCTTTCATGTCCCACTCCCTTCTGCATCCAGTCATACACTTCAGGAAAAATTAGGGCTTGGTGAAAAAAGAAAGTTTGTCCAGTTTTAAACAGCTGGGTTTGCCAGCAGGAGGATCCCTGTTTGCTTGTGGTGTCTTTGTGTCACTTTGGATGTTATGGACAAAGGAAGCTCACTAACGAGGGGCATGGAGAAAACTACTCCTGCTTTTGTTGGATGCTGTGAATTTAAATTAGGCTTAAGAATTCTGAAAGACAGCTCAAAACCATATGAACATAGCAATTTCATTATTTACCAAAAAAGGTACTTCTTTAGTACGAAGGAGATTAATTTCAGAAGATGACTGTATGTGTAATCTTATTTTGGATGAAAAGAGCCACAAAGCTGAGGCAAGAAATTGAGATTTGAGAACTCCCTTTTGATTGAATTATATATATTTCTCTTATCTGTCTAATTCTTAGTAGGGTCTTAAGTGTATAATAATGTAATGTAAAAGAGTAGGAGAACTGAATGATGATGTATTTAGTAATGCTGCTTGCAATTAAAAGCCCTGGGGAGGGGCTATGGTCGTGTAATCAACTTTGTCTAAAAATAGTACGGTCACCTTGTCCTTAGAAATTGATTTTACTTGCCTTAAAGGAAGTATCTTTCAGGTCAGACAGGTGGACGTTATATTATAATTCTTTACAAAATAAAGCTGATGATGGAATTGCTGATTCTGTAAAGATTCCTCTTTAATGTCTCTAAAATGAATGATGGTTGGCTGTTGTGTGGCACTGCTGGATGACAGTGCAGTCTGTGCTAGAAGGGCAGTTTTGCATCACTTTAAAATCTAAGCAGCATTTGCCTTTGTAACCTGTATGTTTTATTGCCAGAAACCAGCTCCATCCCAACCCTCCTCCCCAGAACACCCTTCTTAACAAGTCACAATGAGTAGCTTCAGCTTGCTTTGTTTTGAGGTGGGAAAATGGTTACAGCTAAATCTGGAGGTGTGTAAAGAGATGTAAAATGCTGCAGCAACTAAGGTGTTTGTCTGAGGGAGGGAAATCTGGAGCAATGGGTGTGTTAAAGGAGAAGGAAGAAAAAAATCTAAATTACGTGGGAGCTGCACCATTTTTAATTGCTTCTTTTTGCTTGACTGCCTTTAGTTTTCCCTTTTATTTTTTGTCCTCTCAACTTGCAAGTTACACCACTTGTTTTGTTCAGTCAGTTTAACTTTTGACAGCAATGGGGTGGGAGGTCAGGGGTGTTCTTTGTTTCTTGTTTTTCAGCAGCAGCTTTTCAGTTTCTGGAAGGTCCATCTCTCCCAGCAACAGGAGCACTGAGTAGCTGGTGTTGGGCTCGTCTTTGGCATTGGCAAGTGAAGCTGCTTGAACACAAAGCATCTCTTTGGAAGGGTTATGGAGCAGGGAAATGTGTAATAACATGCAAGGATGCTTTCAAAGCTATTTGATGCTTTCTAAGATACCTTCAGCTATTAACAGTGAGCAATGTGTTCAACAGGATGGCTACATTCATCCTGAAACTATCTCAGCAATAGCATTACATTGGTTAAAAGTGATTGCCAGAATTCTAAAACTTTAATCAGATGAATTCAGATCCAATGGAAGAAAATTAATAATTTTATGTTACCTTTTCTCCTCAGAAAACCTGAAAAAGGAGTCCAGTACCTCATAGAGCGAGGATTCGTGCCAGATACCCCAGTTGGTGTTGCCCACTTTCTGCTGCAGAGGAAAGGGCTCAGCAGGCAGATGATCGGGGAATTCCTGGGAAATCGGCAGAAGCAGTTCAACAGGGATGTGCTGGAGTGAGTATTTGTGTGGGGAGGAGGTGGGAATGTTCAACAGGGATGTGCTGGAGTGAGTATTTGTGTGGGGAGAAGGTGGGAATGTTCAGTTGGGATGTGCTGGAGTGAGTATTTGTGTGGGGAGAAGGTCGGAATGTTCAGCTGGGATGTGCTGGAGTGAGTATGTGGTGGGGAGAAGGTGGGAATGTTCAGCTGGGATGTGCTGGAGTGAGTATTTGTGTGGGGAGGAGGTGGGAATGTTCAGTTGGGATGAGCTGGAGTGAGTATTTGTGTGGGGAGGAGGTGGGAATGTTCAGTTGGGATGAGCTGGAGTGAGTGTTTGTGTGGGGAGAAGGTGGGAATGTTCAATTGGGATGTGCTGGAGTGAGTATTTGTGTGGGGAGAAGGTGGGAATGTTCAATTGGGATGTGCTGGAGTGAGTATTTGTGTGGGGAGAAGGTCGGAATGTTCAGCTGGGATGTGCTGGAGTGAGTATGTGGTGGGGAGAAGGTGGGAATGTTCAGCTGGGATGTGCTGGAGTGAGTATTTGTGTGGGGAGGAGGTGGGAATGTTCAGTTGGGATGAGCTGGAGTGAGTATTTGTGTGGGGAGAAGGTGGGAATGTTCAGTTGGGATGAGCTGGAGTGAGTATTTGTGTGGGGAGGAGGTGGGAATGTTCAGTTGGGATGAGCTGGAGTGAGTGTTTGTGTGGGGAGAAGGTGGGAATGTTCAATTGGGATGTGCTGGAGTGAGTATTTGTGTGGGGAGAAGGTGGGAATGTTCAATTGGGATGTGCTGGAGTGAGTATGTGTGTGGGGAGGAGGGGGCAGTGTCCTGGTGCTCAGCAGTCAGCATGGGCCTTCACCAAGCTCCAGGCAGTGGTCTCGGGGTGTCTTGTGCTTCTTTCTGGGTCTTGTTCTGAAGGAGGGGAAACCACACTCCAAAGGGTAAGAAAAGATACATGTGAGCCAATATTTATTTCTTTGCTTTCCAGTTAAGGCACTGGTTTTGTTATTGATCCAGCAAGATACTCACAAGGATTTATATTCCCTATGGCCACGTGCATTTACTCTAAATTTATGTTTTAATTTCATAGGCCTTAGAGTGTGTAATTTCATAGGTTTTTTTCTTCCTCAGACTCTGATAATTTAGTGAATGAAACACAATAATATTGTAGGCAACATAAGGTTTAATCAGTAACAGAACTTGAAAATGGTTATTATGGCCAAATGGCTCAGATGTTAGATAAGGAGGGATTTCTGCCTGTGCAGGCACGTGCTGACAAGATCTATACAAACTGTTATTTTCCAAAAGATTAGATAAACAAAAACTGTTTTAAAAACCAAAGTATTTTCTGCAAAGCAGAAAATCAGACTTTTAGCAGCTTGGTCATAAATATCTAAACCTTATATATAGACTAGACCAAAGCTGCTTTATTTTAGGAGGGTATTAATTTAAAACACGTATTCTTTGGGGCTTTTTTTTTGTATCTGACATACTGGCCTGTAAATATGAATACATCTTAGTCCATTTTTATTTCAAGATATTGTATAAAATTTTAGCTAGATGCCTAACAAAACTGCTGAGAATTAAAGCAAAAACCACAACATCTTTCCCATTAAGGAAGCCTAGAGAAAATGCTCACCACCATTTTTTAAATAACTGTTTTATTTGACAGTGTAATGAAAGCTGTAGTGAAATCTGCCTTGGGCTACAGATGCAGAGGCTTTTTCTAGAGGTCTTCCCTCTCTCTTTCCTGTGCCTTATTAAAAGCTGCCTTCTTACAGTCCAAGCCCCAGCAGAAAGCAAGGGAAGCACCTCCAGGGCAAAGCCTGGAGCCAGGCTGAGGCTGCAGAGTCATGGAATGTGGCTGGCTGGGATGCAATCCCTGTTCAGCATGAGTCACTGCTGGCCACTCACAGTGATCTGCATTTTGCAATTATGAGTCAGACTAGGGGGAAGACTCTCCAGAAAGTGTGTATTTTTAATTTTTTTTTAAAGGGAACAGTACAGGTTCAGGACGAGACGGATTCTAATCTTGGCTGATCTTTAAGGTCCCTTCCAAGCCAAAGCACTCCGTGATTCCACGATGCATTTTGTGATCCTGAACAAATCCCTTGCCCTCAGCACCTCAGGCAGACCTAAGCAGAGGTGTGTGTCTGTCTGTGAGGAGGTGAATTGTTAAGAACAAGGTCAGGATCACCTGCCTCCAACCCCCCAGCAATCCTTTTATTGGAATGCATGTGTTCTGAGCTGTTCCAGCCAGGCTTTGGGGTGAGGAGCTCCCTGTAAGCAGTTCTCTGCACAGTGCTCTGAAGCTTGCCTGCAAATGGGAACAGGGTATTTTCTCTTAAAAAAAAGACAATAAAATAGCGTTTAATCCTAAAAATCATATTTACAGATTGAAGGTAGATTTTGTCAAACTGATACAGCTCCATGTGGGTACATAGAAAAGATACTTTAAAAGATGATCCTTTTTCTGTTACACAGTTTATTTTCAGATCACTTGCTTTGATTTGTGTTCAAGTTTCCCAGACCAGTAAATTTGGGTATTTTAGCTATTTGATACCTTGAGCTTAGAAAATATTCACGAGAACAGCCTAAATTTTTGACCAAGAGCTGAATTCTGGGCCTGCTGGAGCTGCTGCCTGCTGGTGGTGCAGAACTGTGACCATGGTGATTTGTCTGCTGTCTCCATAGTTCATGTAAAACCTTTTGAGACCCCTCCCATTCTGTTGTTGGCCAGCATGTTTCTGGAGATCCTTAATTGCATTAATTAGTTCATTTTGACTCCAGCTGGGCTGTACATGTGCTTTACACCTTTGAAGGAGAAAAGGGTTTTGGTGTTAAAGAACTTGGAAGAGGTGGGAAGACTGAGGGCATTATTGCAGAACTGATGAGGGGGTTTAGGTGTGGATTGGAAAGCCTAAAGTCTTCTGCACAAAGGGAGAAATATTCCAGGCAAGGGGAATAAATTGTTTGGTTATTAATTTATGTTAGCTACAGTTTTACTGGAAGAAAAGTATGATCTATTCTCATTTGTCATTGTAAACCTATACATTTAAGAAAAAGCTTTTAAAAGTGGATTGTGCTTTCAGTGGTTTCTGCAGTACAGTAATTCTTGTCTGGTTATTTAAAAACTAAAAGGTAAGTTTAAAGAAAGGAAATTTATAGCCTTCTGATTTTAAAGCAGTCTTTAAACAAAGTATTAGAATGACATAATTCACATTGTTGATTAAATTAAAATACTTCCTTTTTTATTTTTTGTCAGCACTGTATTTTCTGAGCAAGAAAGTAATTATTTCTCCATGAGTGTTAACTGAAAGACATGGCAAATGATGGAGAGATGAGAATTACAGTGGTAATAAGAGAGTATCCAAACAGGGTTATTTTTTTTCTCTGCATGTAAGAACGTTCCCAGACACAGAGCCATTTGGTGCAGAGTGTTGTGCCTGCTGCAGGCTGTTTGAGATATGATATAAACTACTTATTATTGTTGTAGGCATTGTGATGGTTGATTGGCCTGGAAGTACGAATCTAATAATTATTGTTGGCAGTGGTACATCCCTTAAATTGGTCAGACATTTGTCATTCCAGCAGCTCTTCTGTTAAAAAAGAAGAAGGTTCTGCTCACACATTCTCATTGATCCCTCATTGGCAGCCTTCCTTCACAGTTACCTACAATTACTGCCGTTGCTGCTGACAGTTTAAAGGACAATTCCATGAATCTCTGTGAGATGGAAAATCGAAAGGTTTTTTGTTTTGAGCTCTTCCCTTTGGTCTGTGCTGTTAGAAACGAAGAGGCACAATGGAATGTGTTTCTCTCCTAGCTGTGTGGTGGATGAGATGGACTTCTCAACCATGGAACTGGATGAAGCACTCAGGAAATTTCAGGCTCATATCCGTGTCCAGGGAGAAGCCCAGAAGGTGGAACGGCTCATTGAAGCTTTCAGGTAAGAGACTGAAATCAGTCCCTCAGCCACCAGAAACTGCTGCTGTCTGACAGGCCAGCTGGAGAACCGGGCAGGTTGAGCAGATCCAAGTTATTTCCCTGCTTATTTGCAGTGTCCTCCTGAGCTACCAACAGTTTCAAATAAATGTTGTTTGTGGGGCTTTTGCTAAGTGTGAAATAGGAACTTTCCTTTACTGGTGCTCTTCATAAATGGCATCTCTATTAACAGAACAAGGTTTCTCTATTAGTTCTTTCTGGCACCAGTTGAAAAGATATCCAGGGATTTTTGAATATCTCTAACAATCTATTTGGATATAGTACTTTATATGAGTGGAATTATGAGCCCATTTACATTTTAGAGTATATATGCTCCCAACTTTTCATTAAGCACTTCAACAACAGTGGAAAACAGAGCGTTAACTTGTCAGTGTTTAACACAGGTGTACTTTATCCCAGGCAGGATAAGATGGAAATCACCCTGTGGCAGTAAGCCAGAATCAATGCTGTGTTCTTACCTGCTGTCAGGGCATTAGTCACTGAGAAAAATGAAATCCTGAAGTTACTGTAGCTCAGAATGTGTACTAAGAGGTGAAATGACAGTGGTAATAGAAAACAAAAGCCTTCCACATTCAAGAATTGGCTCATGAAAGTTTGTGGATGGAAAGCTAAATATATGTATGGAACACCAGTAATAGCTTGCTCAGCCTCTGGAATGCAGCAGTTGGTTTATTTGGTGGAATTAGAGAAGTAATTCCTGGCTCTGACAGCTTCCACTACGTGCTTTTTTCCAGCCAGAGATACTGTATCTGCAACCCAGGGGTGGTGAGACAGTTCCGGAATCCCGACACCATCTTCATCCTGGCCTTTGCCATCATCCTGCTCAACACAGACATGTACAGCCCAAACGTGAAACCAGAGCGGAAAATGAAGCTGGAGGACTTTGTCAAGAACCTGAGGGGTGAGAAAACTCTGCCAGGGAAGGTCTGAAAAGCTTTTCCCTGTAACTGTCATTGGAGGGACACCACTGTTGTCTGGGAAAAAGGCAAAATACAGAGCACTTGATGCTGATTTGACCTGACTTGAAACTGCTGCCATTTTTACAGGCTTTAAATATTTCTGGAATAGTGAAAACAGAATTAATTATGTAGTATTTTGTCATTTTTATCATGTCTTTTTTGAGTGGATGTATTGTCGGTTCCTTTTATTCCCACATACATATATATATGTGTGTGTGTGTGTATGTATGCATATGTGTATACAGATATGTATATATATTTTATATATATATATATATATATATATGTATTGAGGAACAGAAATCACTCTGCCCTGATGAGAACTTTTGGAAATAAATCAGATATTTAAATTCTCACCAAGTAAAAACAAAATCCCACCTCCAAGACCTTCCTGAAAGGTGTAAATAGCCCAGAAATTTCATTTTGATTCCTTCATTGGTGTATTTTCTGATCAAGACATCATCTGCCAGGCTATGGCCCACCTAAGCTTGCAGTTAGATTGCCAGAAAAATACAGGTATTTTTTCAAATCTGTATCTCAGATCTTTCTATCCTGGTTCTTTGTGGTGAAAGAATTTTTTGTGAAGTATCAGCTCAGCTCTTTCTAACAGAAAGGAGTCACTGAGTAGAGCTGAAAGTGGGCTGAATGGCAGAAAAAAAGAACCAAGTTGCTTCATATATAAAGATGAATATCTCTGTATAGGCACACCTCAGGTGCAGGGCAGTTTGTATTCATGTGTGCATGTGGCACTTTCATTTTAGCACAAGTGAAAACAAAATACTTGTGGTGTTCTGGAATTTCAGATCTTGAGAATGCAAGTTGTGTTTGGTGCTTTTGTTCCCTGAGATTTATACAAGGCAGCAATGAACAGCCTGTACTCAGCAGATGTTTCAGCTTAGTAAAGTTGAAGTTAGTGCTGAGATTTTATCATGAAGTCCACAGATATTCAAAAAGGCCTGATATTCATCTCTTGGCATAACAGTGCAGTTACATGAGTTGTGTTTTATGCAGTACATTCTCTCTGATCTCCAGCATGAATACCAGCAATTTTTTATTCTTGCAGGTGTTTTTATGACATGTTACCCTGCCTGTAACTTTAAATCACTGCACCACAAAGGTGGTCTGTGGGAGGCCTGGTGGTGTGGAACAAAACAGAGGCGGTTTTGCTTCCTTCTTTCTCCGAAGAAACTGTATTTTATTGCAGTGGTTTTTATGTGAGCAGTTGTTCCGCTGGGTGACAAAATATTCTGAATGGGAGATAAGAGTTTATTGCTTTAAAACCTGTTTACAAAATAGACATGCATCTCCCTGTCCCCAGGAAATGCAGCTTTAAGTCACTTAGTGAAATTGGACTCCTTGCACTGCTATTAAAAATTCAGGATGGAGCATTCAGGGCTGCGTGGCGTTTGTTAGGATGACATGCCAACGATAACCACACAGTGCTAAACAATAATCTGGTATCTGGGCTATTTGCTTGATTTGTTTTTCCAGAGTAAATTAGTTCTTTTTGAAATCTTACAAGAAATATTGGTTAAATTAATTTTACTGGTTGTTCATAAGGTTCTCGCATAGGAAATTATTTTCTGAACAGCGCCGAGTAATATTGAGACAGAGGCAAAATGGAACAGTTCTTCTGCTTCCTCCCAGTGGGGTATATTCCTAGGAGGAGGTCATATGGAGGTTTTAGCATCTATAGTGTAATTTAATTCATTGGAGCTTTGATACCAAGCGGAGGAAACTTGAAAGAAAAAAAAAAAGCATAGAAATTAACCTCTTAATGGCTTAGTTTTAGCTTTGAATTTTAAAACAAAAATTCCAACCTGTGTAATTTCCATCAGTGTCTCAATGCTCTTGGACAAAAATCAGTGTTTGAAGAATGAGTAGCATCACTTCTGCTGCCTCGGTGGGGGAGGACAAGGACACGAGGAGGTGTTGGCTAACAGGCACTGGGAGCTGTGAAACACCCGGGCAGTCAGGCAGCAGTGGCATCACTGTGAGCAGGGAACAGCAAAGTGCTCCTGTTTTTAGCCTCTCCTGGCTGAGAGTGGTGTGTGTGAGAGCCCTGACGGGAGTGTTGGCCCTGCAGGTGTGGATGACGGGGAGGACATCCCTCGGGAGATGCTCATCGGGATCTACGAGCGCATCCGCAAGCGGGAGCTGAAAACCAACGAGGATCACGTGTCCCAGGTGCAGAAGGTGGAAAAACTCATCGTGGGGAAGAAACCGGTGAGTTCCCTGTGCCTGGAAGGTCAGCTGCTCTGGGGGTTTAGATTTCTATCTAGGCTTCTGGGGGAAGCCTGGTTCTGTTCTTATTCGAACATGTGGCAGTTCAAATCCGAGGGCATGGAGGGCAGTGCACAGCATAGAACAGCACAGGAGGGGTTGCTTAGAAGATAAATTGGTTGCTAAGTGGCAAACTGTCCAAATAATGATTTGCTCTAAGGTTGACTTAAAATCCGGGGCGTTCACAGTGCACGTGGATTTTCTTGTCACAGTCTGGTATTCATGGGTGATGATGTAAGGAGTCTTAAATTCTTTATGTGGAGCTTTACAAGTCTGAAATTACACTGACATATCTGCATTTTAGGCAGTTCTCTTGTTTATTGCAAGAGAATTGAAGTGTTTTGTTAATGTGATGCTGTAGAGAATCATATCTCAAAATTTACACTGTCATTTATGCCTCCATAATTTACAAGAGTAATAGAGAACTTCTGATCACATCAGCATCTTCCTCAGCTCAACAGCTCCCATGACCTGGGATTTGTAGGGGGAGATGGAATCATTTTGTTTCAGAGCATATCTGGAAATCAGGTCCCAGGGATTCTAATGCTGGGTTTGAGCATCCAGAGATACCTCTTTCTTTGTTGTGAGAAAAATCCTGAAATACTTTGCTATATAAAAAAATCTTCAAAGCATCTGTTGGAAAAAGGGAGAGAAAAGAAAGGCCACAGCATTTTACCTTCAGTTTAGGAGCTGAGTGAACACAGAGGTATTAAAACCAACATTTTACCCATATTTTACCAGTATCTAATGTGGAGAGGGCCATTGGATGATCAGCCCTCCTGAGTTCAAATCCCATGTCAGCAGTCACAAAGGCAGCCCAGAACAAAGAAAAAAAAAAAAACAACAACAAAAAAAGCCAAAACAGAAGACCAGACCTGCCTGTTTTTGAAGTCCTACATCTGTTTTTTATCAGCTCTGGGCAACTTCACTGCAGCAGGGTCTGATGGCTTGGGGCATTTGTGATTAAGAAAAAGAACGTGGATCTCAAGAGTCTCCCTATTACTTTTAAAGAGCTTTGAATTGTAATCTCTTCTCAGACAAACCTCAACAGAGGGGTTGGGGGAAGGGAATGAGGGACCACCAAAAAAACTAATTTAGGTCTGTATCCCAGTGAAGGACATACTGAGGAGATCTCTGAAGAAGCAGAGAAAAGAAAGCAAAATTTCCTTAATAAAAGCTTTTAACTGATTTTGAGAAGAAGGGAAATAAATATTCTGAAGTCAGTATTTGACAGTCACTTATGCTTTCATATGAAACTTCTCTTCTGTAATTGTTTGGGGATTTGGGTTTATATATAGGTTTCTTTGGGAGATGTTTTTTTCCATGGTTCCTTTTTTATTCAGACATGTGGCAATTCAAATCCTAAAACTGATCCCGACCTTGTAAATTGAATGGGATTAAGAAAACAATACCCTGGATGGAGTCCTGTGTTCAAGGATTCTTCTGTTGGGAGACTTTTTAACTGTGTGGGAAAGTTAAAAGAAAATTTGGGAAACAGGCAACAGTCTTTATTGATAGATATATTTGTTTTTACTTAGAGGCATTTAGTCGTAGTCAGACCGTGATGTGTTTATTGCTATGATACAGTTCTGTGTTTCTCTGAAGTTTAATGAACTTGTATATGTCTTTCTACTGTAGATTGGATCTCTGCACCATGGACTTGGTTGTGTAGGTATTTCTCTCATACTCCTTCAAAATTTATAATCATTGTAACTGGCAGCATTTTCTTAAACTGACAGTGAAGCATTCTTTTACATTTTAAAATTTGAAATCAATAGTGTTCTTTCAAGCAGAATTTTCCTGGTGTTGTAGTAATAACTCTCCAAAGTACAAAGATATTTCCCAGAGACTGCTTAATTTATTACCAAGAGTTTTCTAGACCTTTTTAATACACTTTTTATTCATTTCAAATGCTGTTATCACTGTAGAAATTAGACACACAGTGAAGAATAAACCAATAGGTAAAAATCACAGTTGCACCTCACCTTTGCACCTGGGCCCTGGTGTGTTTATTCTTCCTGGTCCATTTGAGAATTGAATGATACTCTGGAAAGATACTGCCAGTTGATTTTAAGGTTTGCTTCTGAATGTAGAAAATACTGATTCCAGATTAAAGTTACAGGTATATTCAGTAATAAACCTAAAACTACTCTTATAATGCACCATTTTATGGATTTCTTTTGGTATTGTTAGTGAGATCTCATCATGTACACTTGAAAGAAATAAAGTCTCACTAGGTTGACAGCAGCAGCTTTGGAGATACCTCAGCAGATATTTCCAATAAGGAAATGGAAAATCAGTCTTGATTTTCTTACTGGCATGAGAAAATCAAACAGCCTGAAACTGCATTTACTTTGTCCTGAGGTCACCATTTCCTTGGTACTGGGGAATGACCAAATTGAATTAACTCAGTGGCTGACAAAAAGTAGCTCCCAAAAGCTAAATTTGCTTTGCATCCTTTCTTCCAACAAAGATGTGTAAAACTGCTTGTGGAAGCAAAACCCTTTGCTCTGAGCTCCCACTTAATCTCAAAGTATTAAGATTATTAAGATTTTATCATTTCACAAAGTAAAACTCTCTCCCATAGAACTTCCATTGGCATCCACATACAGGAATAAAAGCTGATAGAGAGTATTTGATAGAAGTTTGATGAAGTTTGGATGCCATGCATATAAATCTTTCTGTTCCTGTTGTTGGTCCTTTGATGGAAAAATCTAATGGGCTTAGAGGTAGAAATATTTGATGTATTAAAAAAAAAATAAAATTCTGTGTATGAAAGAGCTAAATGTTGTTATATTAACCATGGACTTTTGTGTTATCCCAGGTGCTCTCCCTACCCCACAGGAGGCTTGTTTGCTACTGTAGGCTCTTTGAAGTTCCAGATCCCAATAAGCCTCAGAAGCTTGGATTGCACCAGCGAGAAATATTTTTATTTAATGATCTTCTTGTGGTATGTATTTCCAGGCAGGCAGACTTAGAGTGAGGTATTCGGAAATCCTATCTCCAGTTAAATACAGGAGCATTCCTAAAAATAAGTATCTATTATCTGTTACTCTGCACTCCAGAAATCTTGGGATGATTAACAGATTTATATCTTAATTTTCTTAATTCTGTATAATTTGCTTTTAAACTGAAGCCTTTTACTGATTGCTATGCTCTTTTGTAAGGAGGGATTGGATGCAATAGCTTTTACTACAGAGGAAAAAAAATCACCTCCAGGTTACCCATTTCCCTGATGGATAAACAGAGACAGTCTTTATTCTGTGAATTAAGAATTCAAGGTGTTTGTGGAAAAACAAAATTACTGGGGAATACTTTGTATTCCCCAGATGTTCTGTCAACAGATCTGTTTATGCCTCGAAATAGGAAGAGGATATGCTGAAATAGATTTTACAGTTGACTTTACTTTTTAGCGTGCACTTATCCTCACAGACTTTAACTTGACCTACTCTTCTGAAAAACAGACATACAAAACTAGTGACAGCTTGAAATTATTTGGTTGATTTACTCTTAAAAATAGGAAAATTTGTTGCCCTCTCTTTGGAACGTACCTGAGAACTGAGAGCTAAACTAAGTGTTTAATATTTTGTTACAAAAAAGACAGGCTTCACCCTCATGGTTTTATTGTGTGTCATTTTTACAAACCTTCAGACCTCAAATCCAGGAAATAAATGCAGAAATGAATCCTTTTGGTTATGAGTAGATCCTCCTGGTTGTAAATGTGAGCTTGAGTGGGAACTGATGGAACATTGCTGTCTTTGGGCTGCAGGTTTTCTGTCTTTTTTTATTACTCACTCAGATGTCAATAGTTTTATCAAACTGTTTGGGGAGTAATACAAACCAAATTTATCAGTTCCAGTAAAATGCCATCACTAAAAGTTAAAATTAGAAAGAACTAGTAAAAATAAACCTCTTTGTAAAGAGAAAGAGCAGTTGCACTCACCCTTTAGGAGAACCCCAGCACTGATGGTCAGCAGTAGAATGTTACTTCTGTTGTAGCAAAAAGTCAAGGTTTCCACAGACTTTTGGTGGGACTTTTCCTGTGTCAGGGGCTGTAAAAGGCAGAGGGAAAGCAGCACATCACTGGCTGAGGAGGGCTGAGAATTAACCTGGTGTGGGGAGGTCCTGCCTGGAGTCAGATGTAAGAAAAAGGGTGAAGGAAAGTGTGGTAGCAGCTGCTTTTTGAAGGATAATTTCAACTTCTTTTTGATAGCATGTGCAGTGCACAGTAAGGATGTAGAGGGTTTTGTCTTTTTGGAATTCCAAAAAGTCAGATTTCTGGAGAATGGAGGACACAAAGGCTTTGTTTCTGGATAAAATATTAACTCTTCTGCTTAAGAGATATGGTGCTGCAGAGTTAGCTTAAATACGGCAGTTGCATTTAAAAAAAAAAAGAATTACAATTAACATATTCTCTGACAGGTTATAGCTTTCTTTTGAATGAAGTGTTTTCTCTTATTCTAATTCCTAAGAACAATAATTTTCCACAAGCATATGTGGTAAAAGGGGTATTTCATTTTGTTTATTTGGTAACTTTCAGGTGACCAAGATTTTTCAAAAGAAGAAGAACTCGGTTACATACAGTTTTCGACAGTCGTTTTCTCTCTATGGAATGCAAGTCCTTCTCTTTGAGAACCAGTGTAAGTAATTCCAGGCTTTTTAAATGAGCCTTTTGCTTAAAAATAAAGTGAAAATTAATAAAATAAAATAAAATAATGATTGAGCAAAAGAGGTGGACAGGACTTGGCTCTGGATTTCGGAATAAAATTGCTTTGAATTTAACTTAGCCCTAAAGTTTAAAAGAAGATGCTCTCAGCATATGAAACAGCAAGACTGCTGGTTTTTGGTTGTAGTCAGAAGCCAAATCTTCCCAAATGTGTTGTTTGTGAATACTGGTAAAGAATAAAATGTTTGTCAAAAAACAAACCCGTCTCTTGCTGAGGCAGCTGCAACTGAGTGATAATAAATAATTACTCCTATAGTGATGTGTGCAATTCAAAACACTGTTTAATTTATTTTCCTGATTTATGTTTTAACTGTGCCCAAGTAATATATGCTCACTCAGATATAAATACAAAGCAGAGAGTTTGGATTCAAGCTTGTATTTTGTGACACCTTTTGTTTATGTCTGTTGCAATCTGCATCAATCCAGTATTCTTTTTATGTTTCAGGCTTCTCAAACTTAGTCTTAGCAGACAAAAACCCAACAAAAAACCCCAAATAGTTTGCTAAAGTCCTGCTTTTAAGCCAAAAGGCAGCATCAGTACTAACAGCAGAGCAGAGTATGCTTACACATTCATTCTCTCTTTTGTGCACTCATTGTATAATATAAAATTCAGTTTTGGGAGGAAGGGCAAATATATCTATCCTAGATTCTACTGAAAATAGAAGAATATATATCTCCTCTGATGTCAAATTAAATAAAATATTGAAAAAGATATATCTCATAAGCATACTAAGTAGAAACACTATTCAAATAAACTTAAAAACATATACAGTGAAACAAGAAGCAAAGGGTTGGATTTCTCCCGGGGAACTGGAGGCATTTTAACTGAGACACTTAAATAGACATAGTTTGGCTTCTAAGTTGAGCTCACTACAATGACTCAGTGAACAGATTGTACTTCTAGTATGGGTGTCTGTCAGGTGGAATGCAGTATTTTCCAGTTTGGAAAGAGAAGTATTTTTCTCCTTTGGTTTGTAAAATTCATATTCTTGGTTTCCCCTGTCCCCAGCAAGCTTTGGGCTCTTTTGGCCACCAGTCAGTAAATCCCTGTGTAGCAGCTGTCAGAATCAGCTGCTCTCAAGTGAACAAAATTAGTGTTGCTAAAGCAGAAGCAACAAAAATATTGCTTTGGCTGCTGGTGAGGTTGAACAACATGATTGGCTTTGGTAATAAAAGAATTGACTTTTAATGATAGAAGTCAGGATCCTGAGCTCCAAAAGGGAGAACAATGTCATGTATCTTTAGAAAATCTTTTACATTTTCAGTCAGTCAGTAACAAAATATAAAGGGGGAGCAGGTCACTGCAGAGAGAGTGTCTGAAACCAGTGAATACTGATGTGAGTGTCTCCTGATGCTTAATCAATACAGTGTGGAGAAGTAACTGTGGGAATAAAATATACGTGTTTCTTTAGTATGTGGAAAATCCTTCTTGGTTCATATGTGGGGGCAGCCCATGTGACTTCACATTTCCTTGTTTGGTTTCATAAGCATTTTTGGTTTTTCCCCTTAAGTGGTGCACTTTGAGCTGTTTGCTGCATATCCATGTCAGTATTCCCAGCACTGCCTGGAGGGATTCCATGCTCCCCTCCTGTCAGCCCACCCAGCACCAGCCTCCTTTGTCTCCTCTTCTGTGCACGATACTGAGAGCAGACCCCACAGAACCCCCAAGCTCCTCCTTCCCTCTGGACCCTTTGAGCCTTGTGGTACTTGCACTGTTTTCCTCTTAGAATGGTGAATGGACTTGCTTCACTTTCAGTTGCAGCTCTGATCTGGAAGATATTCTTCTAAAATTAAATCTGGAATAAAAATTTGGAAGTATTCTTCTAAAAAAGAGCAGCATTTGCACTTGTCTCCCAATAGCTGAATCTTGTTGAAACCTGATGGCTTTGAGGGGAGGGAAGCTGCCTTACATCATCTGCTGGCTCTTGAGGGAATGAGTTTTAGTGCCTGGGAGCCCTTGAACTTCGGCTTCAATACTTAAGTAAATATTTGAGAGCTGTAGCAAACCAAGAAGGTAAAGCAGCTGAGGAAAAGAAAACACTGTGAGTTAAAATTCACCTTTTGAGGTTTTCTGACACCCCATTTCTACAGGTCTGTGCTTCAAGCAAAGACTGGTTCTGTTTTCTAGAGCAGAATTTATCTTCTTTATAAATATCCTCCTGTAAATGAACCTTCTGTCTCAGCCAGGAGATATTTTTGACCAGCTGTTAAAATTTGCATTCTCAGATGTGCAGCTAGAAAAGAAGCAAAGACAGTCTGCTAAAAAATCTCAACCTTTTGTTTTGAAGTTACCCATAGTATGAGTCAAAAGAGGGGTGAAAAAAACAACAAACAAACTCTTTTACTTCTTCAGTATGTAATCTCACAGAGAATTTTAACTTTGTTTAAAAAAAAGAGAAAACTAGGATTGTCAGGGAACACAACTCAAGAGGAAAGATTGAAAGCTGTCCCTGCTATGTGTTTGTCTTCCTGCAAATGTTACAAGTAGAACAAGTTTGATGTACTTGAGATGTCTTCAGGTAGTTTTTACTCAGCAAAACTTCGGGCACAATTTAGTAAGATAGGTAATGGGATCTGTTCCATGAAACAAAAATTATCCCCTTATTTTTTTGCCTTTTCTGGTATTTTTCTTTTATATTGTACATTGTACCTTAAAGGTAACAGATAAAGACTATCTTCCAGGATTTAGTCAGCATCTTGACAGTTGAGCTGTTCCAATGTATCTTAGGGATTTTCATTCTGATGCTGTGCCTTCAAACTTTTATTTTTCTGACTTTGTACCCTCTGTGGTAATATTAGTAAAAAGCCTTGAGTTTTGGTGGGTTTTTTTTTTTTATTAGAAGAAAAGGAATTGGAATAATCAGAGCTTAGTTTTTCCTGCCTTTCCCTTCCAGATTATCCCAACAGTATCCGGCTCACGTCAGCCGTGCCAGGAGCAGACATCAAAGTGCTCATCAACTTCAATGCCCCGAACCCTCAGGACAGGAAGAAGTTCACAGATGATTTGAGGGAGTCGATTGCAGAAGTTCAGGAAATGGAAAAGCACAGAATAGAGTGTAAGTACAAAGGTACATAAAATAGAGCATTGTCAGGCTGATCCTAGGAAGGCAATTCTGAGTATGTGTATAACCCATTAGAACACTTTAAAAGTTCCAAATAATAGGGGTTTTTCCACAAGTCTGACTCTAGAAAGAGGAAAAACCCAATGATATGTTAAGGCCCAGCTGAGTTCACTGACTCCTATTTACTGCAGTGTAGCTGGAGTGGAATTTTAGCCTGGACAAACTGTAAATACCAATGGACAGGGTGGAGGTGGATTTGTGAATTGTAGTATAAATTACAGCAAGAATTTGAGGTATAATTTACATCACACTGAAATTCTCAATGATGGCCCTTCAAATAAGTTTCACAGGATTTTTCTTGATTTCCATGTTGTTATTTTTTATTTTCTCCATGAGGTAGCCGTGGTACAAGTTGATATATTTTGCTGAAAGTTCCATGAGTGTCTAAACACGAAATTTTGTCTCCTGTTTTTCCAAGAGGCTGTGTGTGTTGCAACATAAATCTGTTAGTACAGAAGTGAAGCTCCTGTCTCTTATTCACAGTAATACCTGCTCACACACAGAAATTGGGATGTTTCCATGTTCTATGATAAGTCTATACTCATGGAAAAGCTCCTTACTGGAATTTAGATCTTGAGGACTCTTTCCAGTTTCCATTTTAAGCTCAAATGATGAAGTTTCCTTGTTTGTCTAACTTTTGTCTTTATTGTGCTTATTTTTCATTTTGCTAAGAGTTTGGCAAGATTTGAAGGAAAAAGAAGGTGCGAATATAAAAATGAAAGATAAATCAAGGAATAACAGGAGATGTTCAAGCATCCTGAATAATGTGTTGGTTTAAAATATGACAGTGGATTTAGTGTACTGGTTGCTCATGCCAGCCTTTGTGAGCAGAAGTAACAATTCCCCCAGAGGCTGGTTGGGCACTGCCCAGGCTCCCCAGGGCAGTGGGCACAGCCCCAAGGCTGCCAGAGCTCCAGGAGGGTTTGGCTGATCCTCTGGGGCACAGGGTGGGATTGTTGGGATGTCTGTGCAGGGCCAGGAGTTGGACTGATGATCCCTGAGGGTCCCTCCCAGCTCGGGGTGTTCCATGATCTATTGTCCGATCCCGCGTTTAATCGAGAAACGCGAATTGCAAAGTCGCCGTCTCTGTTTCAGCTGAGCTGGAGAAGCAGAAGGGGGTGGTGCGTCCCAGCATGTCCCAGTGCTCCAGCCTGAAAAAGGACTCTGGGAATGGGACCCTGAGCAGGGCCTGCCTGGATGACAGCTACGCCAGCGGGGAGGGGCTGAAGCGGAGCGCGCTGAGCAGCTCGCTCAGAGACCTGTCCGAAGCAGGTAAGCGCTGCATTTCCTCCCTTGCTCTCTGCATGCAAAGATGCCTCAGTGAAAGCCTCCACAAACAGTAGTGCTGAAATCTCAACCATTTTAAATAGCTCCTCTGTCCCAGTTCCTGTTTCATTTCTCTTTGTTTTTCGCCCTTGTTCTGTTAAGGGTTTGAAAGCATTTAAACCGCTGTCGGTTGCTATAGATACTTTTAAAGGAGAGTGAAGACAGGAAAAATTGTAAGTTTTTGATTAAAAAAAAAAATAGTGACTTGGGCTAGGAGTAACTCAGTTTTCCTTTCTTTTTTTCACCCCCTTTGCTTCTCCCCCTTCATACAGTAGGCTTAGAAAGAAAAGGAAGGAAACTGGTCTCTGTGCAGTGACCGCTTTCTGTGTATTCTGTGCTCAAACGTTCTGTGCTGCCACCTTGATGAATGAAATGGAGTGAAGCCTTACTAAATTCTGTCCAGAGCTCTGTAACTCAAACACAGTGTGTCCCTGGTGCTCTTTTATTGGTTTGTAACTCAGATACAGCTCCTAATTCTTGCAAGAGGGGTTGTTGTGAAGTTCTCTTAACAATCTAACACAAGAAGCCCCAGTGGACAAGAATTCTGATATCCCACAAAGCCTCTGCCGTGTGATCAGTTTTATTAACTGAGTAATGCAGCTAAAGGCTGCAAAGCAGGGATGGTGGGATTTTTTCAGGCAAAGAAAGCCAGGGGAAGTTTAGCATGTTTTTATTTGATGGTTTGCCTCACACCTGGCAAACCCATGTAATTTTTCAGTTTTAAAAATGATTCTTGTAATCTACAAGAGCTCATATCTGAACACCGTGTCCACTATTCAGAAAGTACTTCTGGGGATAGTAGCAACTATATATTTTTTTTAATTATCTGGTTTTAGTTCATAGTCTGTGTTACATACTCTGCTTTGTTCTTTTAATTGTAGTGATGATGTACAGTATAGTCATAATTTCAATATTCTGTATATCTTTGGTAGTAGACACCACTTACCTTTTCCCTTTTTTTCACTAAAGAAGAGATTTTAGCTCTGCTGCAATAAATAAAATTATTGTAAACTGAAATTATAGCCTGTGTTTTGTGGGTATATGTGTGTGCATACAAATATGTAGAGAGTGAGCTCTTTCAATTCTTTTCTTCTCTGTTTAGGCTTTCATACTCATATGTCCATTTGCTTCATTAAAAAAGACATAGGACCTTGATCCAAAATCAGGCTGAAGCTGATTTGGCCCCAGTGGATTTTAGATCAAGCCCCTGGTCTTCACTACTCTTAAATCTCAGATTTGAGGATACTTCATCATCCTTTTTGTTATTTTGGTTTTATTTCATTGAAATGAGAACTACCATATTGTCAATATGTGAGTTCGGTGGGTATCTGTGCCCCTAAATGTGATTTCTGATTGACTTTTTCATTCCATCAGAATTACTCATCCTTCTCTTTCAAACATTGCCATGTATTTAAATTCATTTTATGGGTTTTATTCAACATTTATTCAAGCATTTGTAATCATGAACCCATTCCACATTTCCACAGGGCATGCCTGCGACTGGCATGCTCGTTTCTGAAAATAACTTTTTTCCATAACAAAAAGTAGAAATCACTCACAGACTGCAGGGTTTATCAATGAGTTTGTTAAACCCAACTAAACTTAATTTTAACTTGCAATAGCTGAGAATTATGGAGAGTTTCTGTTTGGTCTTGTGCAGTGCAACTGGCTTGAGAAATGACACGCCTGTTATTGCTTTGGTAGTCAGTGGAGTAACTTCGGTGACATGGGACAGGTCCTTTCTGCCTTTTCTCAGGGAATAGCTTGCATGTGAGGCTAATTTTATGTTTTAATACGAGAGGGTCAATCCATAACAAAACAGAGATACCTCAGTTAGGAAGATGCTGCACCCCAGTGATGGTATGATATTAAATTGCTTCTATAAAACAGTGTGGAGTCAGGTGCCTCAATTCTTCTTTTTCTGGATGAAACACAGGGTCAGCAAGGAGCAGGAACAAGAGTAGTGGGGCTGTGTGTGGACTTGTGTCTGTCTGTTGGAAAAGACACAATGCAAGTGGATTTTTTGAGAGGTCCTTTCTACATTTAATCAGAAATAAATGTAATAAACATGAGAAAATGACCTGGTTGCATATTTATGCAGTAAGGCAGATAATTGTCCAGTGAACATTGCAAAAAACAAATTTTTAACTATTTATTCAACGAAGGGGAAATGTGACTGACCAGCATTTTGGCTGTAAGGGTACGTGACTGAACTGTTTAAGAAATAGTCCCCCAGACATCCCAGCAGTAAATGGTGGCTATGGAAAGTCACTTGAAATGTCTCTCTTGGAAAAGATTGTGATTCCTAAGCTGCTTAGATCCAACAAATGCTGATGTCCTGAATGATTCTGACTCCTAAGCTGGAAATCAGACAGAAAGGCAGGATTTCTGTCAGGAGACAATGCCAGGAGTCGTTTCCTGACGGCTGTTCTTCAGTGTGATAACTGAACTCAGAACTGTGCAAAGGATCTGTGTGAGGGTCTCAGTTTGAAAGACAATATTGTTCACTGCAGATTGTCAGTTCTTTCTGTGGAATAAAGAGCAGAATGTGGCAACCAACTGCTCCAAGATGTGACTGTGTCCAAAAGTATTTAGTGCTTTATTTTTTTCTCAAAAGAGAAATGTATCATTTTTATTGCACATTCTTGAGCTGCAGTCAGGGAGGAACTGAATTTATTTGTCTCAGACTTGGAAATTCTTAATTTACAGAAAAACATTAGAAGGCAGACAAATATTAATGCAGCTAAAGCTGGGGTTTGTTGGTTCTGATAGTGTTCTGGGCACTTCACCTCTTACTCCCTGTACAATTATGTGGTGAGAGGTTTACAGACAGATGTGAAAGGTGTGATGGCCCATCAGGGCCATTAGGCCACGAGAAGAATGATTTGGTCACCAAAGCAGAGCAGGGAGGATTAGAATGGTTATGTTTCCATTTCTGTGTCTCTCCTAAATTTCTGGACTGATTTTAGGCAAGTCAGTCCCAGTTCCAGCCACTTTGAGTTCACAGTGGGAAATGGGGAAAGCAAACCTTGTGCTTCCCTCACCTGTAAGTGGAAATAATATTTACACACTGCACTGGTGTAAAAATTCCAAGGTTATGGTTATCCCCAGTGATACACAAGTGGCATAGCCCTGTAGCACTGCAATCTGCACACATGCAGGGTGAGATCATGGTTCCTATTCATAGAAATTGGGCTTGTCTCAAAACAATCACAGAGCATTAAAGACTCCTCAAAAACCAAAGCAAAACCATAAAGTAGTTCCAGAATTAAAGGTCTATTTGCATATTGCCTATAAACTCAGTCAACCTTTAACTTTTAAAATGTTTGTTTCTAGCTTCCAAAAAACCTTTCTTATTTTTTATGTTTAGCAGTTTTATAATGCATTTTTTAAAAATTTCTTATATTCCAAAATGTAATGGAAAAGACTGTGAAACTTCTCAGCATTGTAATCCCCTTAAAAAGACTCTGAGTTGATGGAATTACAGAATCCCTTAATCTCTTGGATCAGTCTGTGCTGGGATGGTGCAGTCCCTGGCTCCTTCCTCATCCCATGCAGGCAGGGTTCATTTTTCCCTTCCTCTCCCTTGGATTTTGCTGCAGAGGATACCAGGAATCTTTGACTCCCTTGCTAGAAGAGTTTTCCAAGTAGGGAGAGATTTTTCCTGTCTCTTCCCTTGTCACTGTTGTAACATTTCCTATTTTTCCAAGGAATAACAACAGTAAAGGGGTATGATAGAATTCACTGGGTGCTTTAAATAAAGCTGGTTTGTATGAATTAAATCTTTGGTGACACGTTTATGGTAATACCAAACCATTTTACAGACACCCCACACTGTCCCTAAACACCTTGTTATCACCAACTTTTCTGTCTTATGGTAGAGACACTGTTTCACATAGAAAACAAGGTGAAAATGAGGAGGTTACAAAGAGTCTTTTCCCTCTGGAAAGTGGTGTCTCTAAATTAATGACTAGAGCATATTTTAATTTAAAACTTTTTTCCACACTTTTTTTTCTCAAGACATACAAAGCTAGATGATAATATATTTTTTAGCTGGTGTATCTCACTGGCACAGAAGATAGTTTCAAGAAATACAGGGTAGCAGTGAGAAATACTTCCACTTACTGTAATGATAATGATAATACCTGTGCATATACAGGACATATCATACTTACATAAGTTAAAGATATTTCTTATAAAGAATATTCATATCTAACATCAATGAATTACTGAGATGAATTCGAAAAGGTTAAATTAATTGAAATTTAATTTTATAAAAATAAATTATAAACCACTCTAAGTAGCAGCCTGAAAAATGTTGAGTGAAGTATTTGCTTATTAAGCAAAACCGGTCTTTAGATTTAATAAATACCACCCTACTTTTTAGCACAGCTGCTCATTATTCTGCCAATACATGCTTAGATGCAATTCTAGTCACGGCTCACCATTTTCTTGAAATGCATGTGAAGGCTGAAGTTCTGGGGAAACATTTTTGAGATGGGATGCCATGCCAAGGACCAGGGAACTGTCTGGAATAAACACACCTTGGCAGGGGGAAGGCTCCTGGGGATTCACTTAATAGCTCTCATGTCACACTGTATGTCAGGACAGAATTGGGCTCAGTTTGGTTTTAGGAACACAAACAAAGGCTCTGTACAGCGATAGTGCCCATCTGAGGGGACTACAGGCTTTAAAAAGGATTTTTCTGTGTGTTCTTGGCTTTGCCCTGGAGTTATTCTGAGCACAAATCCATCTGTCTCTGTCCGTATATGCTGTGTCTGTGGTTATTTTAGTAGATGTGACTCCTGCCACACGCAAAAGGCATCAGATTTTCCTGTTTTCCTTCATTTTTGGCCACATTGAATGACCCATGTCAGCTCCCAGTCTTATTTGCAATACTGACTGCTAAGAGGTGACTGTCTTTCTCAGTGTGTTTGCATCAGCAAGCAAGAGTGATTTGAGTGTTAATCACTACTAATCCCATTGTCAGAGCAGAAAAATATCAAAGCCTGACTAGAAGTGAAAATAAGGGATTACCAAAACCAGTTTTTCTTGGGGGGTTCCTAAGATAGTTCAGTTATGGTTTGGCTGAGGCTAAAACTGCAGCAGGTGGAAACAATGAGCTTTTGACAAAGATCCTGTCTAGGGGAATTGTTCCAAATTCCACCAAATTGAACAAAATACCTTGACCATAAATCCCCTCGATTTAATGTCACTGGAGAGGAATTTGTCCTGGGGAGCAACTCTGTGATAATGAGAGAGGGGGAATTGTTCCAGTAGCCTAAAGAGAACTGTAGCTCTCAGAGAAGCTTGTGTTTCAGGGCAGCGTCCTGGGAGCAGCCAGGTCAAAGTTATGCTTATGAATTCAACAGCTGGTATTTTTTGATCACATTACAAGTCTAAATTGGTCTATGGAAGGGTCTGTCAAGAAGGGTGAACCTCCCAGGAATCACTGTTTTGTCCCAATTCTCTAGTTCTGATCCCAAGTGGCTTTGAGGTGTCCCTGATGAGGGTATGCCACTCACTGGTTTGGTGATGCTGAAATACTCACATTCTCCCCCAAAACCACCTCTTAGAGTAGAAGATTCTGAAGGCAGCAATGTACCAATGCAGGGTAGAGATTGTCTTTGATATCTGGCCTTGTAGGAAAGCAAGGAGAGAACTCTGAGAAGACTTTGGTTTCTAAAAGCATGTAGATTTTAGGGAAGCTTTAAGCACCTGATCTCTCAAAGGTTAGCTTTGTTTATGCACCCTGCCAGTACAGTGTTCTGAAACTGCACAAAGCAATGCTCAGCAACCTGTCTTCTAAAAAAATCTCTATCTCCACTGCAGCCATATGCTATTTTCTCTCCTGTGAAATGAGAAATAAAATCTAGGATCCTGTGTCCTATTTATAGCCACCGAGGTCTTTTGGCTCTTTAGTCTGGTGTTTCACGCGTGGTTTTAGGCAAATGTCTCTGCAGTTTGAGACTGTTGGAGAACAAATCCAGCATACTTAAAGATAAAGCACTGCACAGCTAAACAAACAAAACCTAGCCATAATGTCAAGACAGATTCCAGATTTATTGATCAAAAATTAAGTTTAGTTTTTTTAAAACCTCATGAAAGAAGATTATATGAAATCCACTGAGGTTCAGAGCTGAAATTGAAATGATGAAACCAATGCCCCTCACCAGTCCCCCCCACTGAATCACAGACTCACAGGATGAGTGCTGAGTTAGAAGGGACCCACGAGGATCCTCCAGTCCAACCCCTGGCCCTGCACAGGCCCATCCCCAAGACTCACCCCCTGTGCCCAGAGGATCAGCCAAACCCTCCTGCAGCTCTGGCAGCCTTGGGGCTGTGCCCACTGCCCTGGGGAGCCTGGGCAGTGCCCAACCAGCCTCTGGGGGAAGTTCAGACTATGTCAATATTAAATTTTGCACTTAAATTAATATCACCCCACAAGTATATATCAATGTGCTTAAAGAAAGAAACTTCACAGCCAATTGGACTCCAGGAAATCAATCAATTTAACATCACTGCTGGTCAATGTCCCAACCACAGCACCAAACACCGACGTTAAACCCACGTATTGTAAAACTTGTGCGAACTAAAAAAAACCCTTTAAACCTGCCCCGCTCGTGTTAGTCGAGTGCCAGCCAAGCAGTGAGTCAGTGCAGGGGGCCCTGCCAGCAGCCCCGTGCCCGTGTGTGCCCGTGGTGTGTCCCTGGCTGTGTGTAGAGCTCCCGTAGGACGCAGGGCAGCAGCTCTTCTCCCCGGGTGTCGTGTCGGTCTCTAATCTCTGGTGTTGCATGTCCTGGGCAGGCAAGCGTGGGCGCCGCAGCAGTGCAGGATCGCTAGACAGCAATATGGAAGTAAGTAGGAAGTTCCTGATGTCTAGCTGGATGTGATGATGTGCATTTCAAACCTTTCTTTTATATATACATATTTTTTTGCTCTTTTTTCTTCTAACACATAACCTGCCTGCCACGAATAAAATGCATGCCTAGGCTACTCACTCCGTATTCTTCCAGCTTAAAAAGCACTGACAGCTTGTTTTAGACCAATGGCATTTTTGGTTTGAGCTAACCTTGTTCCCTTTGTTCCTGCAAGCATGGTTAAATGGATATGATGTGTCCTTTTGCCACCATTTCAGTCTGGTCCCAGCTTAAAAGCCCACTTGCTCTTTGTTACCAAGTACACTGTTCTTGCTGTTTGATATTTAGCTACAACTATTGACTGTCATGCTCAACCATTCCCATTGCTTATTTTCAAGTTCAATTGCTAAATGTATGCAGTCATGACACCATGGAATTGCACAGATAGGGCATGGGAGGAAAAAAATTATTAAGATAGGTGAATTCAATGTGGATTTCATGAGATTTCATTCATCTTCAAACCATTTATATATACTGTTCA
The DNA here is from genome assembly GCF_025592945.1 of Manacus candei. Taxonomy (NCBI): domain Eukaryota; kingdom Metazoa; phylum Chordata; class Aves; order Passeriformes; family Pipridae; genus Manacus; species Manacus candei. The sequence goes on from NW_026138084.1 coordinate 3,870,422, forward strand.
TGTCTCTGAATTCAGCTTGCAGATTTTTTCTTTTTGTTTTTTTTTTTTCTTTTTTTTTTTTTGTGTTTGCTTTAGGTAGATTGCAGTTTAAATCTAGCACACTTTGCCTAAGTACTGTTGTGTCCCATAACTCTTTAAAAATACAAACCCCAAGCTTCCAGAAACTAAATTCCAGGCTAAATAATAATGTTGGACCACAGGTCACAATAACACAATCACATAGAAATCTTAGTGGCAAAAATGGTTCCATTTAGCACATAATGCAGGGGTAGGCCTGAGAAGCAGCACTGTGACATACAGTAGTGGAAAACTATCAAAAAAGTTTTAAATACTATTTTGAAATCTAAACTGCAACTGTAATATTTGCTGCTGTATATTTAACTGTTTAGGCTGAATTTAATGTAGCTTTATTTTTTTTGTTGTTGTAAAAAAGCAAGTATGGTATTTTTTACAGTATTTTAAAATGTATTTTTCCTTTAAAAAGACACCTCTAGGTCTTATGTCATGTTACTCTTCCATGACATTTTTTTTTAATTTAAAGTCATATCTTTCAATATCAAAAGTAGTGAGACAAAAACATTCAGTGCTTAACATACCCCAAGAAAGGCACGAGTGCCTCATTGGCAACTTAGAGAAGGTGGAAATGAGATTTTTCCTAGAACTCTTTAACATAGTCACCCAGGTGAACACTGAAGGAGGAGTTTGTGGGTCAGTGTGAACTTTTTTCTTTTAAACATTTTAAGATTTTTTTAATTTTTATTTCTATTAATTTCTTTTTAGGGGTCCATCATTAGCAGTCCTCACATGCGCCGAAGAGCTACATCAACCCGAGAGTGTCCATCTCGCCCTCACCAGACTATGCCCAACTCCTCCTCACTCCTAGGGTCCTTATTTGGTAGCAAAAGGGGGAAGCCACCTTCCCAAGGCCATCCACCATCCGGCTCATCACAGCAGCCCGCGCACCCTGCCGCGGCCCCGCACCAGCACCACGCCCCGCACCCCGAGGGGCAGCCCCCGGTGCACCCCCACCACTCCCAGTACTGCCACCTGACGCAGAACCCGCCGCCCTACCACCACCACCACCACTACCACCCGCCCCAGCACCTCCCGCACCCGCACCAGTACCACCAGCACGTGCCCCACGCCCACGGGCAGCACCCCCCGTACCTGCAGCACCCCCACGCCCCGCACCCCCACCCGCCACACCCACCACCACACCCCGGCCACGCCGGCCACGCCCAGCACGCCCAGCACGCCCAGCACGCCCAGCACGCCCAGCACCACCACGGGCCGCCACCGCCCCCCTCCACCTCCGCCAGCACCAAGCCCAAACACAGTGGCATCAGCACAATAGTCTAGGACAGAGACCCCCCGCTAACTAGAGTTTTAAACTGAGTCACAAAGGCACTTACAGGAAGCAACAAATCATCATATTGCCAGTTTTTACCTAGACAGTTTCATTGAGCCGGGTGAGCTTAAAGGCTTGCTGTTACTAAATAAAATAATGCCAGTTAGTGGTTTTACTTATCTGCTGGATAGATGTCCACCATCTGGTTAGTTCTTATTTCCAAACTGCCTTGAAAACATGCTGCTTGCTGAATCTGACTGAAGCTACCTTTTACACCAAATCCCTTGACAATTTTACACGTGTAACGAAACGTTAGTCTATGAAAAAAAAAGGAAAAAAAAAGTGAGACAGAACCAAGTATTGCATTCTTGCTCTTTTATTCTCAATGGGCAAAAAAAATAAGTAGACCTGATATGGTTGATGAAAGTACGTAAGTAAACTTTATATAATATAAATATATACATATAAATATATATATATATATATACTGTATAGTTAACATTTGTGCTTGGAAAGAAATTTTTTCAGTCCACAAAACTAGCAATATAGACTTTACAAGGAATTCCACTTACTTGATAGGACAGTATAGTAGATGAATAGCATATGAAAGAGTAGACCAAAACATTAAACATTAGAAACAAATTTCAGACATTTCAGTGTTTTCATTGCGAGTCCTCCGGACTCACTGGGATTTCTAAGCAATCATTACTAAATGTGCCAAGTAACATAGCATTTAACTGTCGTAGTCAATACTGCTTTGTATAAATCCTTATTTTATTAACACGATGATATCATATGTAATCAGTATTATAACTGCTCTGCTATTTCAGGTAAGCAAGCTCGTTAAGATGCAGTAATTATACCGTAGCAATGTAGGGGGGCCACTTCCCAGTGGTCACCCTCAAGCATTGGTCACACAAGTTCTTAGACACTTTAAAGGCTGTGATAACTGTGAATTTACGTGATCCACATTTCTTTTGTATGCATATGGATTTAAGGAACACCCAGGAAGAGTTACGACAGGTGCATGTACACACTGCAAAAACATTCATCTCAGACATGAAAATGGCCAACTTCCATCCTCCTCAGCTACTTTGTTTCCCGTTTACCATAATTTCTCATTTTTACCCCCAGTGAAGCTGAATTCTAGTCAAGAGTGTTTCCAGGTGGAAGTGCTCTAAAAACTTGAAGGTTTGTTTTAGAATTTAGTATAGGGTTTTTATATATATATATATATATATATTAAAAAATCTGTAATTCCATGTAGCCATGTGCTAGCAACAAAGTGGCTTTACCATTTTTACTCATCACATTTGTTAGTTTGAAGCACCCAGCACTCAGCAGGCTGAGTTTATGCTCAAACCCTCACTTCCATAGTCCAGTTAGTTGCAAGACATCACATAAAAATAGGCTGTGCTGTTGTTGCTTATGTGTTGTAACCAAACCATTTGCAAATTTATATACAGTTTTTATCCCGAAATCCTGTACAAAGTTATACATGGCGCCTACTTTGTAGTTTCAGCACTTTGAGCCACTGCAAGGACTTTACACCTAAACAGTAGAGACAGAGAATCACAACTGCAAAACTGTACCAGCCTAAAAGCAAACCTTGAAGAGGATGAGCAAAAAGTTCCAGTAAGAGATGGGTAAAATAATCATAATAACAACCAGTGGGGTTTCTGTTGAACAGTAACGGGGTTGTCAGCAGTGATGAGGACGTGAGAACAACAGAGTGACTTTCCATGCTGGCTGGCTCATGGCACCTCTGGCGTGCGGGGAGGGGGGAGAGGTTCAGTATTTTTTTCCCTTTCATACCATTGATATCACAATACCAGCAAAACTGCAAACTGAGCACTTTGTTAACTCCACAGAGAGCAAATACAGCAATCTAGAGTTGAGCCTTTTGTTTCGAGCTGTCCACGTTTGTTTTGCACATGTGCAATATGTTTTCCCCTTCTGCACCTTCTCCTCTGAATTACCTTCATGAAAAGAAAACAAGTATTATTTTTCTGTTTCACTCATTCTGTTCTAAATTCTGCGGCTTCAGGGTCCCCCGAGGCTCTGTTCCTTGCAGTTTAAAAAATATATACTGTTCTTATAAGGGAAAGTAGACCTGTCTGCATGTCATCTAATGTTACTAGTGTGAGGCTACACTCTACATATTGTATATTTGCAAAATATATCAGTGTTACTGTTGATATTAGTTGAAGTAAAGTGATAACATATTTCAATATGTAGACTTTTCTTCATACATCTGTACCAATAGTAGAGTCTAACTGTAATTTATAGGTTGTTCCAGAAAAGATAAAGAACCATTCAAGTACAAACATCTTTCAGAAACTGCATCTTTTAATTAAAATAGAGGTAAGAATGCTCCTCTTCACTGAGTGATGGAGTCTATACGTGTTTCAGATGCAGAGGCATAATGTAAGATAGTCTGTGTATGGAATAAAGGCACAATATGCAGTAGCAGTGGAGAGGAAAATTTGACTCCAGCTGTGTTGATTAACGCTGCAGATGTTAAATCACCCAGATCTGCATTTGCTTTATGTTTAAAGACCCCTTTCATTCATTTAAATTAGAGTTACATAGAAATATTCTGTACTTAAACAGTAAAAGCCACATTTTAATGCTTTGACCACTGATTTCACATGTGCAGTCAATGTATCTGTGAATCAGAATATTGAGATGTCACTGTGCAAGCGAAGGAACACTGACGTGTGGGTTTGTGTCCCCCGAGCCTGCCCTGGGGCTCAGTTGCACCTGTGAGATCCCATCCTCTGAGCCCGGCTTAAAAACCAAAGCTGGGCCTAAGGAGTACTGCATTTGTACCCTCTGTTCTTTCGAGCCAATGAGGAGAAACAGTGGACTTGACTTACTTGTTTCTAGTTTTGTTCTGTTTTGGGTTTTAGACTATATGTTTGTATGTACTTTACCAAAGTGTCTTGGTGTCAGCATAAGGCTTAAGAACTTTGGTGCTTGTTTAGGGTTGCAGTGAAACCTCTCTGATCCGTCCTTGATTAGAGCAGTGTGGGTCATGCCTAGCATAGGAAAGTTATCTTACTTAACACTGCATGGGGTTAAGAAAATTAATTTTTCAGCCTGCAGGCAGGAGTAGAATTGAGAGGGTTTTTTCTCAGATGCCATTGCCAATTAAAAACTGGTACAGAACTGCATAGGGTGACCATGGCTGTCTCTTCCCATAAACCATGTGGCAAAGTAGTAATGCTGATTTGAAAAAATGAAAGGGAAATGTTAAGAGTGAAGGTGTGGCAGCAAAAATCTTTTCTGGGACAACAATTAAATATATATTTGGGGGTTTTATTTTTTTAAGTTAAGAATGAAATGTAAAACAATGTAAAAACAAAAAACAAAGTTCATCCTAATATAATGTGCGTCTTGTATTGCTAAAAAAAAAAAGAGCCTAACATACAGTGTAGAATGATTTCCCATCATGTACTGCATGCAGCAGAAGCCTCTTGTTTCTTGATAAAATGAGCTGAGAGACAGTCAGCAGATATTTAAACACTGAATCTCTAGATGTTGACTTGCTGTTCCACATGAAGCTGTGTGTTTTCTGCAGTTAAGCATGCATTTTACTGTTCCCTTGTAAAATACCATCACACTTCTTGCCTGCAAAATGGATTCTTGTGTATATATTTAAAAGAAAAGTGGAACCAATAACAAGATTCAATTTGGAAAAGAGAGAAGGGGGTGTGCTGAAAACGGGACCAGTAGGGGGAATAGAGAATTCTCTAAATTGTACATAGTGTGTAAATTAGCATTACTCTAAGTCTGCAGTCACTTTGAGGTTGCCTATCTCCTGCTAGGAACTTAAATCAGCTTTGAGTTGTATTAAACTGTTAGAATTAGGTCTTGAATGCAGACTGTTAAAGACTTCAAAAACATTACGCTTACAAGAAGCTTCTGTTCTGGGGAGGCTTGAGACCCCTTTTGTAACTCTGGGGAAGAAAGGAGTGCTTTCATTTTAATATGCATTCTGTTTGTAAGTAGTAACAGACCCTATTGATGTAAAACTATAACTGTGATCATGTGGAGAAATCAAATAAATCATTTAAAACTCCTCGTTTCTCATTTCGTGTAACCCAAGAACTTACAACTGTTCAGATTTGAACTGAAGGGAATTCCTCCCAATGGTATCCTGGCCCTGCTGAGGCAATGGGATTTCTGCTGCTCACTCCAGAGGGGCCAAGAGTTCAGTCTTCATCCAAAATTAAAGACCAGGTGGTGGAAATGGTGCTCAGTCCCATGGAGACTGACCCCTTCTCCATAGGCTTTGATTTGTTTGGTGGTGCTGGAAATATATTTAGTTTCAAAGGACAGTAAAGAGCAAAACACACCCATTGACCAGGACACTCTGAGGCTGGACAACGAGAATGAGATTGTGAACCTTGTGACACGTGAGCGGCAGCTGAGCCCGTTAATCCTCTGGCTGTCACGGGGCCTCAGGAGCTCCTGCCAGGGGACTGTCTGCCCTTGGAGAGGTGTCAGTTTGTCCTTCCCAGGGGGACATTCCTTGGATCCCGTGTGTGATCAACACCCCTTGGCTGGAGTTCGTGGAGTGCCTTCTCCTCTGTGCCCACTGGCAGGGAACCCTCACAGTGCTGGGACTGAGTAAGTACTACCCCCTTCCTACCTGTCCTGGCTGGGGGCTGTATCTCACCTTACAAGAGTCACTGGGACATATTTGCCACACGTGGCTATCCCAGGATTTGCCATGGCCCCCTGCAGTGACTGTGGAGAAGAACTTGGGAGATGCTCCACTGTTCTTACTTTTATGCATTTCCTACATTTCCAGGGGGTTATAGTGTGTCTGTAAAAAAGCTAATGCTTAGCTATCAGTTTAAACTAAATACTGTGTTTGCTTGTGTTTTCTATGAATTTTAGGGGATTCTTGAATTATTTTGTGGAAATAGTCAACTGTGACCTATCTGTGAATGCAGTAATTTCAGAGGTACATCTTGGATAGGTAAGTATCCATGTATCTGTCTACATCACTGTGCCACCCCTCTGAGCTGTGTGACCCATCAGAAGGGGACCAATGCCTCTGCCATCCTGTAGTGGAAGTAGAAGAATCTGCGGTGCTGTTCTTTGCTGGCACTTCTATTCGTGGTTCAGAAATTACAATTTTAAGAATTTTGGTACATTACATTTTGAGGAGACAAAGAGTCTTTTGTCTCTAATTTAGCTCGGAGTCTGTAAATGCTGTTATAAATCCAGGGGTTTATTTCCGATCCATTTAAAAAGTAGGACCTAAATAATACATTTAAATTCTGCTGCTTTCTACCTAAACTAAGACTAGGTTGAAAGCATTTATGATCTGGCACGACATGTCCCTGCCCATGGCAAGGGGTTGAAACGAGATGATCATTAAGGTCCCTTCCAACCCAAACCATCTTGTGATACTGAAATAAAATAAAGAGCCAAAGGAACCTCATCAACAATGTGGTTTGTGTGGTGGATTTGCACCAGTTGCAGTAAGCCAAGTAACTTAAATAAAAAAATTCAGTGTAGGTTAAACATGTAACAGGTTAATAGCTCACAGTTGTTGATATTTTTTATTATAATATCTTTAATTCTCTGATGAAGCTTGTGTGCCTGTATCTAGTGAAACATGCCTTCATTTAAGAAGTTTTATTGCCTTCAGTATCTTACCCAGGTCAGGGTTCTCTGTCATAAGTTGTAACTGAAAATCACACCTTTTACAGGTCAGAAGTCTAATGTTTGAGAAGTTCTCCTCAACTCTGTGTTTGTGCATTTTAGGTGTTTGTGTGCATGCAGCAGTAAACACACTGATTGCATGGATGAGTTGTCATGCCATAAACAACTTCAAGCTCTTCTAAATAGCAACTTTTTAAGAGGAGGTTCCTTGCCAGGTATTTTCTGTATTATTTTGGTTGGGATAAAGAAACGCAACATTAAAATGGCAGGAAAAACAACTAAAAAACTTCCTATGTTTTATCTGTATCTCTCTTCAGGTTTTTGTTGACACCAAACTTTGTTTTTTCCAGTTGGCCTTAATGGTTGATTTTCATTCAAAGTTTCACCAAAACAGGTGTAGTAACCTTTTACCATATATTTCTTTGGACTATACATATTACTTGTGCAATGTCTTATTCATCAGCTGCACCCTGTGCAGAGGTGAGATATGGGAGCCCCAATTACTTTTGAATATTTTGTAGGGTATTGCAGCATTTTAGATGGAGCTTGAAACATTGATCCAACTTCTGGGTTTTTTCCTGCAGTCATTGAAACAACTGTCAAAAGGTATCAGAATTATGGTGCTGTTAGGATTGGGTGGTTAAATCATATTTCAGCATATTTATGTACTGACAGATGTGTTTGCATAAGATGAACAATGTACTTAGAGTAACATGCCTCAATAAATCTCGATTGGTATTACAGCTGCATTAAATACACCTTTTCCCAAAGGAATCTTTCTGGATTTTTACCCTACTTACGACCCTCTTACTGATTTTTGCTGCTATATTTTGTTGACATAAAATTCCTGGAAGAGAACATAGCACAGCTAACCTGACAGAAATACCTAAAACACACAAATGCTTTATTTTAGGTGTATTTTTTAGTAGAATTTCTTTTTGTTTCCTCTTATTTGAAGAATCAAAGCCAAATAAATCCTGTATTACTCTACAGAACTACATCTACTGCAGGATGAGGCTGATCATGAAAGTCAGGAGATGCTTAAATCAAGATCTCTGCTTGGAGTACTTCCTCAGCTAAACAAAATTTAAATGAAAGTTGTGTGGGTGATGTTAACTTGAAGCCATCACTTTTTTCAAATTATTAGATTTATTATTTTTACCATGTATATAAAAGCATAATTTTAGGAATAAAAAAAAAAATCCCCTTTCTTTAGTGTTTTTGCAGTTGCTGAGATGTGAAATGAGCATCATGGTTCATGAGACACAGCCAGCTCAAACCAAGCACACAATTTATCAGCTCTGCTGGGAAATGACACACACAACTTGAGCTTTCATTTATTTCTTCAGATTTAGGCACAGGTCTTTGTAATGAGCAAAGAAAAAACTACTCTGCCTTTAATAAGATGAATGGGGGAAATTCATTCGAACACTATTGAAATGTTGTGCCTGCAAAGTGGAAAATGCTTTTTCTCCACAGCTGCTCATTTCTGCTACAAAACAATACATTCCTGAGGGTTTGACAAAGGAATGGGCTTTAGGAAATGTCCAGGGAAATGGCAAAGGCAAGGATGGCTCAGGTGGTCTGTGATTCAGCAGTGGTATCCAAGGCTGGAATCAATTCATTTAATCACTGACATTAGGATTTTTTCTAGTGAGGAAACACTCTGACAGGAGCTTCCTCACCTTTGGATCCAGCTGGACTGAGCACGGGCAGCCTTCCCTTTGTGCAGGATCCCGGGATCCCCCATGAGCATCTTCCTCCTCCATCAGCTCACCATATGCTCTTGGATGATGATTTTTTCCTTTTACTGGCTAATATTCCTTTATATCCACTCCAGCAGCAGAGAAGAACATTTTTGTTTAGTGACTCATCCTATATATTGTCCTTGCCATCTTTCTGGTAGTCCCATGTCTCTGCTGCTGCCTCAGCCCTTACACCAGGCTCCAGAAGTGCCTTTGAACACAGCCCTGCCAAGTTTGAGATACCTCTGTTGTCCTTCCACACATGAGTTTGGAAGAGCAGCAATTTTTCAGCCCAATGAGAAATATGTGCTGAGTGTCCTAATTAGGCTTTTAAGCATCCCAGGTGTTTATAGCCCTGAATTTCCACAGCATTTCAGCAGTTTTTAAAGATGTCTTTGATCGTGTGATAACCCCTCTGCTATACCAATCTGTAAATTTTCAGAATAGTTTGCTTGTGTATTTTATACCTAAAGGTGGAGGAAACTTTGTTTCTACTCTCTCTAATTTTTTTTCTATTACTATGAGCTTTCTGAGCTATTGCAATATTTCATGACCCTGCTAACATACTTGCAAACTGCCAGCATAGCTTCATGCAAAAAAGATCTGTATATTAGCAGTGCATCACAGGGGACTTATCTTAAACAATTCCCCTAACTGTGTGGATTTGAAATAATTTAAAGAAAAAGTTGGAAGAAAAACACTTGCATTTTGAGTCATCTGTTTCTCTTCCCATATATGAAAAGGGGGGAAACAGATGCCTCATCTGGGGTGAAGCAAATTATTGAACTAAAGCATTATTAATAAAATGTCCCTGAGCTCACTGAGCTTCTTCCTTCTCCCCAGTATTAGAGTGTAATAAAATTTATTTTGGCCAAGAGGTTCTCGACCCATCTCCCTTCTGCATTCATTAATAATGCCAAGAGGTGCTTTATGCAGTTACTGCAAGGTCTTTTTATAGCCCCCCTTGTTCTCTCACTTATCACTGTCACCTGTGTGACATAAACCCAGCACTGCCCAGGCTGCTCTGCTGCTCTTTATCTGCAAATGTGCCCCTGTGGAATCCCACAGCAACAGCTGCTTTCCTGGACTGAGAGTTTAGGTTCTCTGCCTTCACAGAGCAAAAATTGTACTTGATTTTAATACAATGCTTGTCCTGTTTTTTCTTGCTTGAAAAAATAAAGCTTATTTGGCTGCGAAGAAAAAAAATTCACATTTATAAATTTATAATTTCAAATTACTTTAAAATGCGTAAAATGTGAGATAATTTAATGCTTCCTTTAATCTAACATGACAGAGCTAATGGACAATTTGCCTAGAAGTGCCACCTCATGTTGTGAGGAATTTCTTTCACTGACAATCTGTATTTGTTTCTTTTTCAGGTGCTTTTTAAGACAGCCACAGTACAGTCATTCTGGATGCACAGCAGATCGGACAAACGTATTCCTACAGTGACAGTGTTAATATGTGTGTTTCAAACACATCACTTTGCTTCCACAGCATGTAACCAGGAGCAAGAGTGGAAATACCAGTTCCTGCTCTCACCTTTCCCAGGATTTCATTTGTGAAGCAGGGTTTTTTTAAATATTTGGAGACGGGGGGTGATGCAATGGGCACATCATCACATGCCTGTGGGAAAGGCAACTGGGAATGTCAAGTGCAAAACTTTCATACCATCTGTCTGTTGAAAAGGAGCGAACGATTGCATAGAGGAGGAGCTGTGTCTGTTTTCCTGCAATTGCAGCAAAGACTGGTGAATATTTTTATAAAGTAATTTAGACCTACAGTGGCACTTTTTCAGTAAGTAAAACATCCATGTTTCAAGGAGCTAAATGTTATCAGGTGATTATATTATTGAATACCAGTTTTTAAGCAGCTGCTGGAAAAATATGGAAGAGTAAAAAGGAAAACTGAAGGGTGATTGTATGATCCTCATTTACTGATCTCTGTCTCCCTTGTATTAATTCCTTCTCAAGAAAGCACTTTTTGTGGAATAAACTGAAATAAACACTGTGGGAGTCGTGTTGATCACAAAATGTGAGTTCTGAAGAGCTGTAATGGCTGAGGGATTTACTGGCCCAGGAAGGGAAGCTGGAGTGATGTGAACATGTGGATGAATAGCTGAGTGTCAGAGACAGCAGAGATGAGCTGTAAATAAAAGCGGGGAAAGAAAAAGACTGGACATGTTGCTGTAGCAGAAGGGAAAAAGTACTTTTTTTAATTTTAGCAGACTGTGCAGTTCTGTGCAGTGCAGCTTGAAGACATTACAGGTCACGGTGGTGGGATTCGGTGTTACAGACACTTGCAGAGAGCTGCAGCTGCCAGGAGTGTGCTTCCAACTCTGCTCACACACAACACTGGGAATTGCTGCATGGATGGGACAAAATATGTGGTGTGGCACCATTTGTGTCAGTGCAGGAACATAAAGTATTCTCTCTGTGCAAGTGATGGTCTGCTTGTGGTTTCATATGTGGGTATGATATCATCCACTGGGATTGGAAAACACCCAGGTGTTTGTTTAGGATATGCTCACAATCCCATTCTCATGCTCACTGAATGAACACACGGGGTGGAGTGTGCTGGCTGCTGCTTCAGTTCTTTTGAACTTCCTGATGAGGCATCTTTTCCCTGTTTCCCAACTGCCTAGCCTTGTTTTCACTGGATGATTTTCTTCAAGCAGCCTTTTACTGTGCTCTGTTTATCCTTTCTTTCAAAGTTGCCAGATCACCCCCTTTGTACAAACCAGAACCAGTTAGACTTGTCTCAGTAAAGGTGGCCTCAGCTTTGGCCCTTTCATCCTTAGCATATTCAGTCTGGGAGGAGTTGTGGAACCCTTACCTCTTCTCCTGACCCCCAGGACAGTGTTGTCTGTCCAGAACTGAGATGTGGCACTGGTGGGGCATCCCTTGTCTTCAGCACTCCACCATTTCACCACAGTGCCAGACAGGGTCCCCTCAGTGACATCCTGTGGGGAGGCCTCTGCTCAGTTAACCCCGTGTGTCATGAGCCTGAGCAGGCTTTTGCCCTTACTGTCCATGCCATCAACCACCTACAGATACCAGCACCTCAAGAGGCAGTAGCATGTTATCAGTGCACCCCACAGATTGCACAATGCTGGAGTCAGCTCAGTGCTCCCCATTCCTTTCTTTTCTGATAGGACTAGATATCACCTTCTGCTTTTCCACCCTTCAAAACTAGAAGTAGGACAACATTACTTAACCAGAAGTGAACATGTGGAGATGAAAAGCTCGGGATCCATTATGCCTGTATTCCTGTAACCACACAACTGTGCCAATATTGGAATCTTATGGAGAAGCAGGGTCCTGCAGGGAGCCTTTCCCATCTATTGCCCTCATCAAAGGGCTGGCCAAGGGGGCTGGCTCTTCTCTCACAAATAAGGCACCCATGTTTTGTACAGAGACAGGGAGTTGGCACAGATTGTCAAAAATTACCCTTCGAGGCCGTCACAAAACAAGCACTCAGCAGTTTCATCTTGTCCCCAGTTAATAGTTACAATTCATGGGATCAAGGATTCTGTGAAAAGAAAAACCCTTCTGGCTGAGATGCTTTGTTCCCTCACAGTTCCACAGAGGTTTGGACTCGACGCTGGCTGACTCCCCATCAAACCAGTACCATGTCTCACCTGCTGCCAGAGGTGCAGTGTGACACACGTGTGTGGTACCTCTGGCTCGGTTTTACACACCTGTATGATCCCTCTGGCTCAGTGTTACACACGTGTGTGACCCCTCTGGTTCAGTGTGACACATGTGTGTGGTACCTCTAGCTTGGTTTTACACACCTTTATGATCCCTCTGGCTCAGTGTTACACACGTGTGTGACACCTCTGGCTCGGTGTTACACATGTGTGTGATTACTCTGTGTGACCCCTCTGGCTGAGTGTTACACACGTGTGTGACGGCTCTGGCTCGGTGTAACACACCTGTGTGACCCCTCTGGCTCTGTGTCACGCACCTGTGTGACCCCTCTGGCTCTGTGTCACACACGTGTGTGACGGCTCTGGCTCTGTGTCACACACCTGTGTGACGGCTCTGGCTCTGTGTCACACACCTGTGTGACGGCTCTGGCTCGGTGTCACACACCTGTGTGACCCCTCTGGCTCTGTGTCACACACCTGTGTGACTCCTCTGGCTCAGCACCTGCCCAGCGTGTGCAGGGCTCTGGCCACCCTGACACGCCTGCAGTGCTCAGGACTGAGGGTCCCGCGGTGGGAAGACAGATACACAGACACAAAAACCCAGCAGGGAGCAAAGCTGCCTCACCCTCAGTCCTTCCTGTTCCCCAGTTGCAATACAGGCCTTGAGAGGCAACCAAAAAGGCAACTGATTTGGATTACAGGATTAAAGGATTTACATTTTACAAGACACAAGTAAACTAAGCAAGAAAAATGAGCTCATTAGGTCTGTGTTTACCTTTAGTACTTGCCCTTGTGGTAAATGCCATTTTGTTACATCCCGAGCGTTGTGCAGTTCCTCACAGACCAAAGCAAACTGAGGGCAGCTTTAAGAGACTAAAGGCAGCCTTTAAAACACTTGAAAGAAATATTTCAAACAAATGATTCAGAAGGCCCTTCTGTGTGGGTGAGCAGGTGAGAGCAGCACGGTGGGTGGTGATGCAGCAGAGCTGAGCCCTCTGTCAGGAGGGGAGCGGTGAGTGTTTCTGAAGCAGATTTCAGTGTCGGGTGACAAGCTCAGTAATTTCACATGGCTTTGGCACTTGGGTTTGTAAAAAAGACAAAACCTGCTGCCAAAGGCATGGCAGGGGGGAGCAAAGGAAAAGTACAAATCCAGGTATCCTCGGTGCAGGGCAGCGTTCGCAGCGAGGCACCGTCCTGGGGGTTTGTCTTGGCCGCTGTGGGACACTGAGCGAGCGGGGCCGCTCGGGTGAGGGCTGTCGGTGCTGCCATCCTCCTCCTCCCGAGCCAGACACTCGCATTAGGAGCAATTAGGCTTTGATGGAGCTTTTGTGGCCGTTCCATCAGCTCAGGGTGTTCAGCACATCCACCCGGTGCTCCCCCGCCTGCAGCAGCTCAGCTTGTTCCCACCCCGCCCTACACCGATGCTTCGGGTTCAGGAAGGCGATTCTAAGACATCCTATGTGTGTCAAAAAATATTATTCATTATTATTTTATCATTATTATTACATTATCCGGTTCATCCTCTGTAGCTGCTGCTGGGTGACCGGGCAGGGAGGTGGCAGGTGGGGCGGGCGGACCCCTGGGCGGCCCCGTTCCCGTTCCCGCAGCAATTCTGCCCAAAGCGGCGGCGGCCCGGCCAGGCCCCGGGCGGGCTGAGGACGGGCTGAGGGCGGGCTGAGGGAAGGAGGGTTGAGGGCGGGCTGAGGGCGGCCCCGGCGCGCAGCGGTGCCGTCACGGCCGCGCCGTGAGGGAGCGCCGAGCCCGCCATGGCCGCGCTGCTGCTGCGGACCCTTCGCGCCGCCCGGGCCGGGCCCGCCGCCCGCCACCTGCGCACGGCCGCGCCCAGGGCCGCCTTCGCCAAGGAGCTCTTCCTGGGCACCCTCAGCAAGGTGGGACCGCCGGGCCGGGCGGGGGCCGGGCGGACACGGCGGGGCTCGGGGTGGCGGTGCCCCTTCACCGACCGGCAGCGCTGGGAACGAGCAGTGTCCCGGCCCTGCTGCCACAGCAGGGCTGGCACAGCCCAGGGGCCATTGGCCTCTTGCCCCCCTGGGCTCACCTGGGATCACGTCCTGCCGCTGTCACCAGCACCCCCAGGGCCTTCTCCAGCTTCCCAGCCCCTCTGCCCCCAGTCTGTAGCACTGCAGGACTTGTGTCCAGGGGCAGGACCTGGCTCTTGGCCTTGTTGAACCTCAGACGAGGTCCATGAACCTCAGCCTGTCCAGATCCCTCTGCAGAGCCTTCCTACCCTCCAGCACATCAGCACTCCTGCCCACCTTGGTGTCACCTGCAGACTGACCAAGGGTGCCCTCGATCCCCTTGTCAGGGTTATTGATAAAGACATTAAACAAAACTGGCCCCAGCACTGACCCCTGTGTAACCCCCTGGTGCCCATTCCCAGCTGGATGGAGCTCCATTGCCCACCACTGGTGCCCATTCCCAGCTGGATGAAGCTCCATTGCCCACCACTGGTGCCCATTCCCAGCTGGATGGAGCTCCATTGCCCACCCCTGGTGCCCATTCCCAGCTGGATGGAGCTCCATTGCCCACCACTGGTGCCCATTCCCAGCTGGATGGAGCTCCATTGCCCACCACTGGTGCCCATTCCCAGCTGGATGGAGCTCCATTGCCCACCTCTCCCTGGGCCAGCAGCCAGTTGTGAGCCCAGTGAGCAGTGTCCCACCCAGGCCATGAGCAGCCAGTGTCTCCAGGAGAATGCCGGTGGTGTCAAAGGCTTTCCTGCATCCAGGTTCACATCCAAAGCCTTTCCCTCACCCCCTGAGCTGCTCACCTTGTTGTAGGGGGAGATCAGGTTGGTCAGGCAGGACCTGCCTTTCCTGCACTGCTCCCCAGTGCAGCCCAGGCCTGTTTGCTCTCAGGGTTTCCCTCGCCCCCCCACTGGAGCTGGGTTAACTGCAGTGACCTGCTGGCACCTGTGCACACAAAATGCACCGTGGAGTTCTAAATGTTCCCAACAACCAGCACCTGAAGAGCTGCCTTAAACCACTGTTGCCTGTTCTTGCAAGTTTAGGAAATTCCCTTTGGAAACACAGGTGTGTGTATCCTGAGCATTCCACAAAACTATGGCAGTTTATGCTCTCTTTTTACTTGAAGGATCAAGACTTCATGTAAACTTCTGCCTACATTTTTTATAGGAAAGGTTGGAATTCTTGTTGTGTCTTGAGATGCCACCAGACAAATTTCATACAGAACACTGTATCAACCAGAATTTGTTAATCCAGGGTTTATGGTTTGCTGTTCTCATAGTTCTTAAAAATCTCTTTATTTCTCCCTAATGTTCCTGTTTTTCAGGTGGTTTTGTATGTATTAAAGTTGAGCCCTCTGGGCCTTATCAGATAAGGCTGTTCCTGGCTCAGAATATTTTCCACAATTCTTAATTTTCACAGCTTTTCATCTAGAATTTGAGAGGCATATGTTCTTGAATTTTTATATCAATTGTGTGATTCATGTATTAAAAAAATCTAAAATAATTGTCTCTTATTTTAGAAAGAAGTTTTCCCTTATCCAGAAATCACCAATGAAGAACTGGCAGAGATCAACCAGTTTGTTGGACCTGTCGAAAAATTTTTCAATGAAGAAGGTATATTATTAGTTTTTTATTCATGCAAGTGATTTACTGAGTTCAAAATGATTTAACTGGAGCAGTTGAATAATTATTATTACACTGTAAATACTTAAGTCATTTTATGCATTTATTACTAGTCATGTAGTGCTGCTGGTTCTACAGCATGTCCATTGATGAATTTTTTTGTGGAGTATTGGGATGCTGACTAGAAGACATAAATCTCCAAACCAGAAAAAAACCCCCAGGAAGTAAAAGAATTCTGGGATAGAGGTAGGATTTGAAATTGGTTTTAGCTCAGTAGAACTGTACTTTTTACTGCCTCATATATTGTGATTTTTTTTTTCCTGAAACTTTTAAATGTCTTACTCTGCTAAGACTGGTTGTAGCAAAATTCAGAAGAGATATTAATAAATGATGACTCATTGGGAAAAATCAAAGGTATTTGTGTTTTTTCAGCATTAGACTAATGATTCTATTTAGGAAAAGCCTTATTAGCCGTGTGCATTCCAGATAGGGCTGCAGGGTGTTCCTTCCATTAGTGCTGCAATGGATAAGCCAATTCCAGAACAATTGTACAAAATTGGTTTTTACAGACAGCAATTTCTGAGGCAGTTAAACACTATTGTCTCAGACTTCCCACTGACAAAGATACCAGGTCTGGGTTTCCAAACACTGCAGGAGTTTGGAGAAGCTAGTGATTGTCACAGATCACAATTTGTGAGGTACAGGTCATTTTAACTGTAACATTGTATTGCTGCTTACTGACAGTAAATAAAGAGTTTATTCAAATTACACTTTTTATTTCTTTGCTCTGTTGGGGAAATTAATTTATGGAGTAAAAAACCTGCTGTTTAAGGGAGGAATAAAAATGCCAAACTATGGAGTCTTACCTGCAGGTAGAAATTGCTCATCTTTGAATTCCCAACTATTTCTGTTTAGTTATTCAGGGTAACTTAGGGGTGTGGTTAAAATAGGTCAGTAGGGCAACCCTAAACAGAAACTTGGTGGGACTGGCACTGGGAAAGGAAACTTGTCTCGGCAGAGTCACTGGAAACCTGACAATGTCCTGACACCACAACTCTCCCTCTCCCTGGGACAGCTGAGGACACTCCACAGATAAGGATCTGGTGCAATGGAGCTAAAAAATTAGCATGGGGAGCAAAAAATGTTGTTTGAAGTTTTCTTTCTGAATAACTTCTGTCAAAAGAAGATCAGAATGTCTGGTTGCCTCCCTTCTGTTCACACAGAAGTTCCAGCACCCTTTCACTGGGGTGAATGTGAGGTTTCTTTAGGAAGCTCCATTGCTTTTGCAGAGTTACTTCTTGTGTAATTTTTGGAAAGGTGGCTGTGTTCCCTCTGCTGCAGCTTACAGCCTTCCTGAGCTGCTTAACATGATTCCTGTTTATTTTCACTGCAACAGTACAGAACAGCTCTTTTAATTCCCCAGGAACTGGAAAAACTTCTAAGAACAAGATTTTGTAGTTAACTCGTTTTTTTTCCCTCATGACTTAGCCATTGTTCACATAGAAAATCCTGGGAATCTTTTGCTTTTCCCAGTCTTGGAATATGCTGACATGCACACATACAAACTGTACGTATAGAAATGTTTGAGAAAATGAAATAAACCCCAGATTTTTCCCACTTCCAAATGCTTTTCCTGCATATGTTATGAGGGCAAACAGGACAGTTGGTAAGATCAGGCTGAAGCTAGAAGGAGGAATTCTGGTGGAGCCGGGAATGAGAGGTCTGTCTCCATCTGTCATGAGCACTGTGTCTTCTCTGAAGTTCCTTCAGAAGATTGGAGAAGAATTCCAGCAGGGAGGATGTGGGGAGTTGGCTCAGTTCTTCAGGTGTGGGCTCTCAGGCTGATGACAGGTCTGAGATCCCTGTGCTGCTGGCTCAGGGCATGCCCTGACAGAGACCTGGGCAGTCTCCCGGGTTTGTGTCACTAAGAAGCACAGTTTGAAATGGTAAAACCTTCTGTGTTTGCAGTGGACTCAAAGAAGATCGATCAAGATGCAAAAATCCCACCTGAAACTTTGAAAGGGCTGAAGGACTTGGGTCTCTTTGGCATGCAGATCCCAGAGGAATATGGTGAGTCCATGGTCACAAAAGGAATAACCCAGGAGTTAGTCTGTATTTAGTGGTGCATTGCAAAATGTATCTGTGCTGTTCCATGTGTGGTCTTGGCTGAATTAGGAGCTGGAGTTTTCTCCCTGGTTAATACAGGAATGCCTGGTGGCTGTGAGAGGAGCTCTGTGTGCCCTTCCCTTGAGTGCCATGACTAATTTTAGCTGGTGTAAATTCCTCTTGGCATAGCATTTCCCTTTTTAATTGTTTTTTTGGATGCAGTAGAGAAACTTGACATTCTGGGAGACTTGTTCTTGCTGATGGTTCTTAAACTTGTGCTGGGTCCAAAGTGCAGTGTCTCATGGAAGTGACCTATCAAAGCTGTCACTGGCAGGTAGGAATGTGCTGGAGCACTTGGAAGTGTAAAAGTATAATGTCTGTTTACTGAAAGGATGGCTTTTGGATAAAATCCTTCCTGTGCAATACTGAACAGTTCATGTCCTAAAGGGCATTGTGGTGCCAATTGGCATCATAGACATTAATTCCTCACTGGACTAACCCTTACACTTGCAAAGGAGTTTTCAAGAAAATTTTGATCCTATTTTTACTCATAAGTTAAAAATTGGCATTGAAATTTATAAAGAAATGAGAATATTGCAAAGGGATGTTGAGGAGAAGGCTCAGAGAAAGACAGTTTCACTGGGGAAAATACCTCATTTTTGAACAGAATGGCATGAAACAAAATATTTTTTTCAGTATTTACAATAATTCTGTGTAAAGCTGGAGACATTCTTCAGCATTTACTTGTTAATAAAGTAATACTGTTATTTTTTGTAGCATTTTCTTATCATGTTAGGCAGTATAACTAGTGTGGCTGTGCTGCACTGGTTTCAATTTAGGTCTATATACAAATTCATTAAAGTATATCAGACAAGTGGCATATGCTGTAACATGGTGTGGTCTCTGGTTAACTGATTGTTAATTAATGCTTTTGAAATGCATAAAAATGTTATTAACTGTTTTTCATGTGTGTTCAGGACTAGACAGGGTGGTGTAAGGGTGAGGTAGAGAAGAGGCTTGCCAGCTCTTTCAAGGTTTGCTCTTCAGGATGGTGTCTTGGGAGGAGAAGGATCTGGACAGAGCAGCTTAACCCAGGTGGGAAGAGAGAGGTGTTTAGGAGTTAAGAAATATGTTGGAAGAAGGCAGGATGTTCCTGTCCATAGAAAGGAGGTGTTGGAGGCAGGGAACAAAGGACAGAGCTCAAAGCAGAGCATTAGGAACCACCATGACACTGGAAGTGTAACTTCCTATTGATTAACTAAAAATAAGTTTCCCACTCTATTTTTTTAAAGACTCTCAAAGGCAATGTATTTAACTTTGAAGTCATACTTTAATTTAATAACATGTTCTTGTTGTTTTGATGCTTATGAAATAATATTCTCTCAGCTTCCAGTTTGCAAATTTGCAACCCACTCAGCACACTTGTGGAAAATCAAAGGCTTGTGGTGTTGTAAACTTAGATGCTGGATCAAACCAGAACGTGGAAAGCAGCTTAAACAAGCTCCTCTAGTCTGCACCATAAATTATATACTTCTGATGAGGTTGTTCCCCATTTTTTGTAGGTTAAACATGATTTATTTTTGGTGCTGGCATTGTCATATTTTAAAACCTTTCAGTCAAAGCGATCAGGGCTTTGTGCACTGCACAGTGTTTTTCATCATGGTTTGTAAAAGTGACCTCTTTGCCAGAAGCACTGAAGTACAGAAATTTAATGGGGAAAATGAAGCTCATGTGGATCATGGAATGTCAGCTCCAACAAGGGCATCACTGGAGTTACTGTGTGCACATCATCAGGATTCTCCAGGCTGAATCCTGAGCCCAGCACTGCTTGGAAAGGGGAAAAGAAGTCAGAGTACAGGGGGAGTGTGAGAGTTAATCCATATATGGGTGTTCTTAGTCTGTGTGAGGCGGTGATGGGAGTTACTGGTATCAGGGACTGTTGCTGCGTTTATTCAGCGTACACACACCAGCAGGGCTGTCGAGACATCTGCAGGAGTAAGGAACGTGTTACCCTGACTTACACCACTGTCCCACGTAGAAAATTGTTACCCTGGACAAAAGATTATTGTCTTGATTAGATTAAATTTTTTATTCACCAGTAATATATAAAATTATCTTAAATGACAACAAACAGGACTTCTGGTCCTGACAGCGTAAAATTGCTGAACATTGGACTCATAAACGTACAGCTTTGATTTATCCTGCTTCCTCCAGGAAGCATGTGCTGGTGTCAGGTTTGTTTCTTGGTATATTCACATTTTTTTATTAAAGACATTTTTGAAGTGTTAGATTTTACCCTTGTCTAGTACCAGTTTGGAAGTCTGCTTGGGAACAAACTATCCAGTTTTGTTTCTCTCCAGTTAACAGTGTTACATTCCCAATGTTTCTGTACTTGGAAGGGATTTTTTGGGGGGAAGGGGCAAGTTATATCTCCTTCAAATAAACTGTTCTTGTTGCAGGTGGCCTGGGCCTGTCTAACACCATGTACGCCCGGCTGGGAGAGATCACTTCTCTGGATGGATCCATTGCAGTCACTCTGGCAGCACATCAGGCTATTGGGCTGAAGGTAATGCTGCTCCTTTAGGTCCAGGAGTTCTGCACAACTGGCATGGAAAATGTGCAGTGTGGGTACAACAAATCAGAATCACCAGTGAAGCATCAGTCAGGTGGAGCATTGGTTGTTGGTGTCCCCAGCACCCTCTGCCAGTGGCTCTCATGCAGCAGAAAGACTGAACAAGAAGTACACAAGAAAACGACGAGTTCAGGAAACACAGAGCTAAGAATTCTTAGAAAAAATGCTCTAAATATCCAAGGTTTTTTTAATTGAGCAAACTGGATGAATGTAGCTAGAATAAATATTGAAGTAAATAAAGTGTCACAGGGGGTAACATTATGGAGACCAGTATCAGCCATGCAGAGAGTTCAGAAGGGTGAAACTTTGTCTAGCTGGATGAGACTGCAGGCTGGGGAGCTTAGAGAAGAAAACTCACCCAAGAGCAAGCATGTGAATTTTTGTTTGCTGTATAATACAACCTTTTACTGGTGGATGGATGGTGTCTGAAGCTTGAAAGAGAAGTAAGTTCATGAAAAAATTCCTCGTGGAATTGAGCAGACAATGCTAATTTAAAATACTTTAGTGTCTGATAAGTAATGAAGTCTGTTGTTTCTTAAACTGTCCCTTGTTATCCATAAAATGTGCAAGTAAAGCTTTCTGAACTTGGTGAAGCTGGTCAGCTTCGTGTCTTTTTCCACAGGCTGATGCTGAGCAGTTTTGTGCTGATTCTTTGTGCAGGGAATCCTCATTGCTGGCACTGAGGAGCAGAAGGCCAAGTACCTGCCCAGGCTGGCCTCAGGGGAGCACATCGCAGCCTTCTGCCTCACCGAGCCCGGCAGGTACTGCCTGGAGTCCACCCCCTCCACACAGCACCCAGAGGGGGTTATGGTTCTCATCTTCATTAATACATTGGGGCCTATGGCTTCAGTGTACAAATCAGGTTTTTATTTTTAGTTTTTAAAGGTACACTTCAGACCATTTAATTACTCCTTCCCCAACCTGCTACTCGTGGCAGTTTCCATGAAACCCCTAACTGTTGTTGTTCCCATCCCAGGATTTCATTTCCTTCATTTCTGGCATTACTAAATATGAATTGAAAGGATACTTCATGCTATGTCAGAAGTAATGTGCTGTGACTGTTCTAGGATGCTTTCAGTTCTTGTTCAAAGTTACAAAAACCTGTATTCAAGGAGATACAAAAAATAATGGGAAGAATTTTGGGTGTTACTTAGAGTTCAGAAGAGGGTTCTTTGTAGCAGCAGCTTTTCAAAGATAAGGTATTTGTTACAGTTACTCACTGACTGTCACTAATGTTGCAAATGTATTAGTGCAGAAGAGGGACAGTTTTGTGGAAAGCACACAGGGAGCCTGTAAAGGAAACTGGTGGAAGGTCTGAGACCAGCTGAGTGTCTGAAGTTGAATCTTGCCTGTCCATGCAAACTGCAGCCTGAAACTTTCCTGAGCTGCTGTCTGCTCAAGTGACCTCCAGTCAGTGTTTGATTAATTGCTGATTTTCTTGTTGCTCCCTGACCTCAGGGATGGTTTTATTCAAGAGTCCTGAGCTGGGCTGTGACCCTCTAAAAGCTGTCCCACTTGCAGGTGAAAGTTAAACTAGCACAGATATTTTAACCAAGCAATCCACTGAAGGGACTCATAAGTAACACACAGGAGAAAAACAAGGGCCACCCATGTTCTGGAATTCTTCTGACATCTTTCCTACCCCGGTGTTATTTAAAAAGATTTCTGGTCTTTAGCTTCAGTCTTCTTAGAGATCTCAGTTCTAGTGCACAGACCAATCATCTTTAGAACTGAACTTTAGCAATCTAATCCTATTAAAATACCAGCTGAGCTCTGGCTGTTCTGAGAACTTTACCCTTGTCCACAGCTGAATACCCCAAGTGAGCCTTGTGGCATTGTGATTTGTGGAGGAGGAAACTTCTTTCAAGGGGGAGACTGAGCTGCTTGTTAAGTTATGGAGTAAGGTGGTGATGCAAGAGGGAGGGTGAACTTAATCACAGAGTGTAAACTTCTGATTGCATTGTTGTAATTTGCTTGCTGATTTTGCTCCTGTAGAAGGTATTTGGTATGCCCAAGTGCTCTTTGATAGAGACTGTCACACATTTATTTTTCATTTCTGTTGAGCCTTTTTTCACGTGAGATATAAAACCAGGGTGTGAATTTTTGAGGAACGACTTAGACTTGTTAAACTTGGTGTGTTTTAGGATGACAGTTTCACTGTGTGTTCACACAGCTCGACATGCAGCTCAAAAAAAGCTGCTTATGTGGCATTGTGAACACTCTGGTCAGGTCCTAAGCGTGATAACATACATGGTAACGAGCAGGAATGTCCCCTCAGGTAACTTTTGGAGCTGTTGAATCAGTAAGCTTCATTGTTAGTTAAAAACTAATATTTATATACTGCTATTTAACAGACCTGTAAACTCTCCTTTTTGAAGGACATGAAGAGGGGAGTTTTGTTTTTAAAAACGTGTTTATTTCTTTAAACATTAATAATTTGTTTGTTTTTCAGTGGGAGTGATGCTGCATCCATCCAGACCAGAGCAACCCTCAGTGAAGATGGGAAATACTTCCTGTTAAATGGCTCCAAGGTACCCAGTGCCAGGCTGGAAATAGGACAGGCTTTTGTTCCAAGTGCACAGCAAATGTCAGTGTCCTTTGGAGCTTTGCCATCAGTCTGGCTAAGGAAGAGGCTGGTGTGGCAGCTGCCTTGAACTGGGAGGTGTCCAAGCTGGTGAAGACTGACCGTGTCAAAAAGACCCCCCGGGTTGGTTTAGGGCCAAAGAGACTAGAAAAGCACTGTTAGGGAATAACTGCACTAAATTCTTGGTAGGAAAGTAGAAACCCACTCCTAAGTTCCTTCTCTATCACCAGCTTGTGGGTTCAGCTTCAGAGTTGTTGGTTAGTTAGTTAGTTAATTAGCCCCCTCTGTGACAGCATAGGCACAAACAAACCTAAACTCATGTTTTCCTCTCTCTTCATTCTTCAGGCCAGATTTTGTAGGTGTTCGTAAAAGAAAACTTGACATTTAATTGGAAACGGGGCTGCTTGGAACAGTTCTGCTAAAAGAAAAGATGGTAAAATACAGCATAAGAAAATAAGAAATGTAGAGATGTACTGGCTTCAGCAGTATGGGATACATTGCAGACTTGATCTGTAGTTGTTGATGTGTTTGTGATGTGACGAGACCCACCCTGTAGGAGAGGCTGTACAGAAATGTGGCCTGATCAGAGAATTTCTTATCGGAGTTAAATTTTTGGGCATGGGATTTCTGCAGTCTGCCTTCCCTCGTCTCCCTCACATGCTGCAAGCAGCAGGGCATCCAAGCTTTGGGGAAATGCACTGTGGATTTTAATTCAGTTCATACTGATATTAAACCTGGGTTTATAGCTGCTCTAAACTTACCACCTGTGGTCAGCTCTCCTTGGAAACACGTGCACAAGAGGCAAAACTAGTAGCAGACACTCATTAGAATTTAAGGGAAGAAGCAGCAGTTTTTCACCACTCTGTTCTCTGCCCGGTCTGTTACGAAACCTTTCAGAACAGTGCTCACAAAACCAGAACAAATGTATTTCTTACACTTCTTTCCTCTCTTAAAACAGGTTTGGATATCCAACGGTGGCCTTGCAAGTATTTTCACAGTGTTTGCCAGGACAGAGGTTGTGGATAAAGATGGGCAGAAGAAAGACAAAATCACTGCTTTCATCGTGGAGCGGGATTTTGGGGGAGTCACCCATGGGAAGCCTGAGGATAAGCTGGGCATTCGAGGCTCCAATAGTAAGAATCACTTACAGTTGCTAACAGAAATGAGTTTAGTATTTTAATGGTTTATTTAGTTTAGTTCACCTGAATTCAGAGGCAGATCAGTATCTATTCCATATAACAGTGTAAGTTTCATGTTTCTTTACCTGGCTTTTCCTATGAGCCCTTCCTAATGCAGGATCTGAAATAAGAAATCCATATTGTGCAGATTTCCTCACTGGGCAGTGACAGAAATCACTCAGGAGATTCAGTAGCCAAAAGCTTTAATCTAGAAGACTTCATCAGTTCTTCTTAAGCTTATTAGTGATTACAACTTTTCACCATCTGTCTCCTGGACTTGACTCCTGAATCAGTTCCTTAGAACTGAGACAAAATAAAGACACAACTGTAGTTCTCTGTTTACACAATGTACAGTAATTACATTTTTAATGTTTTACATCAGTCATTGATGTCAACAGCCTTTTCCCAAATTCTCACTTCTCTGGCAAAGCATGTATAATTCTGTCATAAACAATGCATTAGGAAACCTTCATTTCTTGTGACAAATACTGACTTATGTTCCTGAATGTTTTTTAAATATTTTTGTGTCATACTTGAACAGCTGCTAATTTTGTGTTTCAGCCTGCGAAGTACATTTTGAAAACACCAAAGTGCCTGTAGAAAATGTAATTGGAGAAGTTGGAGGAGGATTTAAGGTAAGCAGTGGACAGTAACTACTGATGATTTTTAAAAGCCTGAAGGAGACTGTTTTTGTCCCCTGTACTGCAGTTTCCCTGTGGGCAGTTTGAGCACTGCCACACTGAAGGGTCCTGAGGAGAGACTGCTCCTCCCTGCTGTGCTTGTGTAAATTGGTTTCCCTGGAATGTCAGGTCTCTGTGTATCCCAGTGCAGTTAGAGAGGCTGGTGCTGCTCTTTGTGGGGTTTTGATTGCTTTTTGGGGTATGATGTTCCCTTCAGAAAAGGGAGAGACTTCTTCAGCATGAGCTCAGTCAGGGAGTGTCACCTGCTGTTTCCTACAGCCACAACTGTGAACTGTGTGGAAAGGGAGAGTGAGAAATGAGTGGAACAGGCAATGGTTCCAGGAAAGCCCAGGTCCTGTCCAAGGTCCCCTGGCTGTCAGGTGGTTTTCCAGGGTTGGATTATTGCACAAGGAAACAAGAACAGGAGTTGCCTGACCAGCTGCCCCAGCACTGGCTGCTCTTCCTGCCATCATGGAAATGGGACACCAGTAAAGACACCACCAGTCCCTTTGCTCTTACTGGTCCTTCTCAGTGTCTTACTCTTCCTCTAGCAGCCAAGTCCAGTCCTAAATGTTAAATGAAATAATTTTCTTAAATGTAGTAAAGATTAAAAGAAGGTTTTTGTTTTCCTCTTGAGATTTAGTTATCACAAGTTAAAATGTAGGAACAATAACTTCTTTGTTAGGTCTTTTGACCTGTCACCCATGTGTCTCTTGCTAAGAAACATTAACACTATATTCCAAAATCTGGTTTTGTCCATTATTGATCTGTATTTCATTTCTACACCTTTCATTCTTGTTCCCTTCTGTGGTATGTTGCTGGAAGGAATCTGAAGCAGAGATCATCCATTGCAGGTCAGCTGCAGGGGATTTTATAAATATAAATAATATAATCAAACAATATTGTGATTTTCTTAATTTTTTTATAAACCAGAACAGTGCTGTCTAGTTGGAATGTTGTTTATCTAGCTGCAGATAAAGACATTTTTATCTACATTTTACCTTCATGTACTTTGAATAGAGATTATTTCCAGGTCACTGGATCATCAGTCTCTGAAAACTATTTCAAATATAAAATTTGATGTAGTGAGTGACAGTAAAAGCCCAGTTTTGAAGTGTTTCCCCTGGAATGCTGTGCTGGCTCACTGAGGGCAAGTGTCCCAGGCCAGGAAGTGTGTTCCAGTGAGGAATGAAATGCAGGGAAGCATTAAAGCATGAAGCAAGATAGAAGGAACCATTGTGATCTAAGGAGAATGTTGCCTAAACCCCATTCATTTTCCTCCCAGGTTGCCATGAATATCCTAAACAGTGGAAGATTCAGCATGGGCAGTGCATCTGCTGGAATGATTAAAAAGTTGATAGGTGGGTGAGCTGGGTGCTCTGCAGTGCAGGAACTCATCTGCCTGAGAGAGAGAATGCAGGGTGGGAGCATGAGTCTGGATCACAGCACTGCTGCATTGTCAGCCATGACATCTTTAAAGCACTAAAATATGTATCTTAAGTGGTTATTAAAAGCCTGTTTACAGAGGCTTTACACTGAAGATTTTTGTCAGTTCACGCAATGGAAGGTTATTGCCTCTGTTGAATTTTTCTGAGGTAAAAGGTTCTTCCTAAGAGAAAAGCCTCTATGCTACTGCTTGACGAAGGTGTAATCTCACACAGAACCTCCACTTGAATAACTGGCTCAAAGCTAGGCACAGTAATAAGGAACAATACTGCCAATAATTAGCCAAAATAGCAACAGATTTGCACCAAAATTGATTACTTCCCTAAGAGCACAGGCTCACACCTCAGGCTCAGGTTCAGAAGCCTTTGACAGGCTGGTCCCAGACTGGATCAACACCATCACTGAGGGTGTTTTTCCCAAAGTGGGGGTTACTGGTGTAGACTGAGGTGTCACCATGGGGAAAGGCACCATGGTCTGTCACAGTTCTAGTTCTGCTGTTCTGAGATGGATTTTTTCTTTTTTTTTTTTTTTAAAGAAATGACATCAGAATATGCTTGTACAAGGAAACAGTTCAATAAGAGACTCAGCCAATTTGGATTAATTCAGGTAATAAAAAATGAAACCCCTAAACCTCTCTGCTTGTATTGACTGAGTGCAAGGACACAGATTATGTTGGGAGTATCTTGGCAGAGTGGTTTAAAGAATTTGCTAGAAGTCTTAGATTTATGGAAATGTAGCACAGATGATCTTTTAAATGTCTAGAATGATAAATGAATAAAGATATTTATTTTTTTATTGTTCATGATTGTTTTACAGTAGAACTTTTTATTGATTAGTGTTTGATAATAAACATGTGGAAACTGCAGTTGTGTTTTTAAGTTGGAGGCTTGACTGTGGGATTTTGCCCCTGAATTTCTGTGTGATTCCTCACATTGCTGTTTGACAGGAGAAGTTTTGTTTTATGGCTGTGAAAGCATATGTAATGGAGAGTATGGCTTACCTCACTGCAGGGATGATGGACAGGCCAGGCTTCCCAGACTGCTCCGTGGAGGCAGCCATGGTCAAGGTGAGGATCAGGTAGATTCAGTGAAGGACTCCTGTGTTTTGGTCTATGTGCTCAAAGTGCTCAAAGGCTCAGGGGTTGCATTTAGACAAGTGATAGAAAAACCTCAGCCAGATGAACAAATAAACATTCCTGTTCTCTCTGTAGCCCACATACCATTAATTACCTCAGACTCGGGCCTTTGTCACCACACAAAATACAAGCTGCAGACACGTGTTGGGAATGTCATGGCCCTCCTGAGCCTCTGGTGAGGCCTCACAAGAGCACAGAGACACTTGGTCACAGTTCCACTGCCAGCCTGGCCAAGTGCTCCTGTCCCATGGTTGCAGCATCAATCCTGAGGGAGAGCCAGGCCCTGTGTGCTGGTGTGTCCCTGCCCAGGGCTCCCTCCCTCATTTCCAGCCCCGCCGATGGTCCCTTGCAGTGTGGTCAGTGCAGAAATCTGTGTTCTGGTGAACCTGGGCAGCATGAAAGGCTCCAGCCAACCACCTGGAGCTCTTCTGCCAGTGTGTATGGCTGCCCCTCTCCCCAGAATATGTCCTCGTAGAGACTTCCTTGTGGATTGCAAGGGCACTGAGGTTAACCAAAGTTTACACCCCACAGGGCTGCTATTTCAGGCAGGTTAACAGGACTGGTGGAACAGCAGTAGAAAATATTACAGCAGTGTCATGTAAATACACCCCCAGAGAAGCGTGTCCTGTATTGCTGCTGATTTCTCTTCGGTATTTCCTGATGGTTCAAGTCCTGTTCCCTGGCAGGTGTTCAGCTCTGAAGGTGCCTGGGCCTGTGTGAGTGAAGCTCTGCAGATCCTGGGAGGCCTTGGCTATATGAAAGATTATCCCTACGAACGTTACCTCAGGGACACCAGGATACTGCTCATCTTTGAGGCGAGTACCCAGTGCCAGTGCTGCTGTGAACTGCAGTTCACACTCACAGCTGTCAGCCTGAGCAGAAACCCAGGCCTTGGCTGACCAGGCATCATTCCTTTAGCTGCAGAATCTGCAGTAGAGTAAGACTGCAGAACTAACCTTGCTCTTCTTGGAGATATGGAGAGTAGTTTCCTCTAGTACAATAAGCTAGGATGGCTTTTATATACTAACCCCCAAGTATGAGTTACAGCAGGAACTGGCACCAGCTTTGCCCCTGGAAACAACAAACTGGTGATTTTTATATATATATATATGTGTGTGTGTATATATATATATATATATAGTGATATGAACACATTGGTAGGGTATTTAAAGTTTCTTAAATATTTGGAGTTTTGCTGGATGATTTAATAAAATACACAGCTGCTTTAAAGACACTGTCATCAGAAAAAAACATCCCAATTCACAGCTTGGGTGGTTGTTTCTTTGAACAGACTAAAGGATTCTAAATTAGCATAAAAGCCTAAAACTCTTCTGGTTGACCAGAGTAACTCCTCAGTCTCTGGTCAGTAAATAGCTGTAACTGCACAGGAACTCACAGTGAAATCAGAGCACTGAAACTGCCTGAGCAGGAGCCTCAGGAGGGTGCTTTGTGTCAAGCATATTTTGGAGCTTTTTTGCTGCTTCATCTGTTCTAGTGTAAGCAATAGGATTTTTTGGGATTTTGTGGCTGAGCTGCTCTGTTGGTGCCTAGGCTGGAGTAACCTTTCCTCTTGTGTGCTTCTCACAAGTGAAGCAGGGAAACTCATAAAAGATTAGTTTAGAAGTTTCATTAACTTATTGATGGGCACTTATTTAAAAACCAAAAAAGGCTGTGAAGTTTATTCTGTTTCCAGGCTGGATTGTCCGTGATCATCAGCTGCACATCTGAGTCAGACTGCCAGGCTGATTGCTCTTGGTGGGAATGATCATTTACCACCTGGTGCCAGGACAGCAAAGATCTCAACTGCCAAGTCCTGCACGTTCTCCATGTGAGCTCAGTGCCTGGTAGTCACCTCAGTCACCTGAGGGGCAGGTGGTCCTGCAAATAAATACCTGTATTTGGGGAGGGAAGGACAAACCCAACCAGCCTGTCAGGTCATTGTCCTACTCCCTGCAGGGCTGGCTGTCCATGAGTCTGGCAGACATTCCAGACAGGAACATCTAAAACCACACATAAGGAGCATGTCCTGGACTGGTTGAAGCAGAGAAGACCTTTTGGATAGTTATAGGCAGTCTTGTTTAAAAAACAAACCATTCCACCATTGGAATTCCTTCAATCCAGCTCATTTGGAGCTCTTCTACAACTTTTTAAATGTCCCTTCACTGGAACAATGCACAACTTTTTTCACTCAAAATGCATTTAGTCTGTTTTCTTTTTCATTATGATGCATTTTTATGTTTAATAATGAGAGGCTCAACTTCTGCACAGCTACATGAAATCAGAATTAAAATTGAGGTAAAGCAAAAGACAGCAAACACTTAGGGGTGGAGGAAGAGTCATCTTGTAAAACTGGAACAATGGAAAGGTGCTTGGAAAGCACTCAGTATTATCAACTTTATAGTTGCCTGCAGAACCTGTCTGCAAAGACTTTAATAAAAATAATTAATAGACTGTTTAGCCTTTGTTGCTTGTTGTTCTGCCTCCCCAGCTCCTGTTTCTGCTCCAGGCAACCTCACCTGGGGGCAGCCTCTGGCACAGGTGTTTTCCTTACAGGTGCTGATCATCTTCCATCTTACAAGCCCAAATGCATTTTAGAACATTCCATGGCAAACTACAAGTTATTTAGACACTGAAAGCAGTTTTAGGAGAAGAAAAAGTATAGAAAATATGATCACAGCATATCTGGGGTTTTTAAAATACTAAAAATACTTTGTGTTTGGTACTGACTTCCCTTTCTATCCTGTTTTTTACAGGGAACAAATGAGATCCTGCGACTGTATATTGCACTGACGGGTATGCAACATGCAGGCAAAATCTTAACTGACAAAATTAAGTATGTTCTTATTTATTGTTCATAGTTTTTATTATTTTAATCAGAATCTGATAACTTTATAGATAAGAGGGGGAAACTGTGGGAAAAACTCAGTATTTTCAATGTATTGCCTGTAAAAGGTAGTTAACAGGGGTCTCTTTTTGTCTTTTTAATTGGATGGTACATAGATTTAGGAATCTTGGCCTTTAATGCATCTTATCTTGGAATTACAGCTGGTGTAAAAGTTTTTCTTCCAAGACCAGTAATGCAAATGTTAAATCTGAACACAGTTGTGTTGGTACAACAGCTGTATTGTGCATATTGAGTAGCTGGTCCCTGGAATTCCTTGTTGGGTGTTGGGGAGGAGCTGGTGACTTTTAAGGCTCCATAATTGCTCTCCAGACTTCAGAGTAAAATGGATCACTTGGTGATTCCCAGACAAACTGCAGGTGTTCTGCTAAAGCATTTAGAGTTTCAGCTGGTTATGACTGAACCCCCTGGAATTTGCTTATCAGCTGTGTTCTCCCCAACATTCCAGAGAAATCAAGAAAGGCAACGTGGGCGTGGCCCTGGGGGAGTTTGTGAACAAGATGCGAGACTCGATGGGCCGGAAGGTGGATCTGGGGCTGGTGGGGGACGCCGGGGTGGTGCATCCCAGCCTGCAGGTGAGGGGGGCCAGGGCTCCTCCTCCTCAGCTTTGCTTTCCTTTGCTGCTCCTCTCAGCCTCATCTCCTGGCCTGGCAACACAAACTGTGTGCTCAGGAACAGTGGCATTTACAGTGTAAAATATTGCAGGGTAGAGAAGTCAGTTATAGCTGTTTTATTATAGGATACAGGGAGAATGAAGGCTGCTCTCAGTCTGCATTTAGACAAATCCCAGGCTGATATTCATTTTAGTAATTTGTATAAACTAAAGCTTGTTTGTATGCCCTTCATAGTAAGGTCTGACACAAAACAAGGGTTTCTTCCTGTTTAACAGTTTCAGGTAACAATTCCTGTGAACTATATATACACATACTTGCTTAATCACTTAGTAAATCATTTTTATGACCCAAAATGATCGTTCTGTTAATAGCAAAAAGATAAGGTATGTTTTTCCTGGGATGTTCTGTTAGTTGTTTTTGTAAGTATAAGCCTAAACTGAAAAGTTACCAGAAGTAAAATCTAACAATTTTTAATGCATGTTTTATAGAGGAGGAATAGTGCCTTGTCTGGCTCTCAGAAGCAAATTGGATGACTGCTAAAAAAAGACCAAGAGAAAATCTATTGTCCTGTTTAAAGGGGGTGAGGGTGTACTGCTTTTTTCCCTTACAGAACTACTCAAATGCTTGTATTTTCCGTTTTATTTTATAGGAGAGTGGCAAGAAACTTGAAGAAAACATTTATTATTTTGGAACTACAGTCAGGGGCCTGCTAACTAGGTTTGGCAAGGTAACTATTATTTTGTCTGTTTGTTACTGAATAGTTTATCCTCAAGGCCTCACTGGCATCTGGAGTGTGTGGCCAGAGCCAGGACTTCCTTCACACCACACATTGTCACTGAATGTGAGAAAACACACTGAAATTCTGTACTCAATGTAATGGACAATTTATGTTTTCAAAACCAAAACCAAAGCACAGGCAATCTCAGTGAATTAGTTGTTTTCTTCTGTAAGCCAAATCCTGCTGCAGCAACTGTTTGAAGTCCTTTGCTGTGAGCAGCCACTGGAACCCAATTCCCGTTCCCAAATGAGGAGCTGCCCCAGCAGGTTGTGACTTTGTGCTGTTCATCCCCGTTGTGCAGCAAACCAATCAATCCCATGCACAGTGCTGGAGTTCCATCAGGAGAGCCTGCATGTGGAATACCCTGGATTTTCCATGTTGTGGCAGTTAATCCGATGTGTTCTGGGAGTTCTGACCAGGCTCTGCCACACTGCACTTAACTCAGCACATATTTTTAACAGTATCTTTAATACCTAAATTTCAGTGATTTTTGGCATTTAGCAGAGTGGTCTGGGCCGCAGCAGTTCCTTGGCTGCAGCCAGGAAGGGTAATAGTTAATTGAAAACTTTCTAACTGAGGGTAGAACGCGCTTATGCTAAATAAATACGGACCTAAACACAAAGTATGAACAATATAACACTTGGTTAAAGCTTTAAGTGAAGCTAATAATAATTTTTACTCTTCTAGACAATCGTGGAGGAGCAGCTGGTGCTGAAGAGGGTGGCAGACATCGTGATTAACCTGTATGCCATGACAGCTGCCATCTCCAGGGCCAGCCGCTCCGTCAGCATCGGGCTGCGCAACCACGACCACGAGGTGAGTCCTGGGGCAGCCATTCCCATTCCCGTTCCCTGGCTGTGCTCCTTGGAGCACCACACACTGCTTTTGTAAAGGATTCACTGCACACTCTGCCATAAAGCCAACAGTGCCCCAGGGTGTTGCCAAACTCGTTGGTTCCAGGGTGCAGTAACCAGTTGCCTCTCAGGGCTCTGAACGCTGAGTTCCACACTATCAATGTGTTTAAAATACTTCTTTAACACACACACAGACGTTTATAAACTAATTACAGATTTGCACGTTCTCTTAAACCTGCTCATGCCCTGCAGTTCTCCCAAACTCTTTCCATATAATCCGAATACAAACATAATCACAACACTGTTGTGTCAATACATTTAATGACAGTAAAGTGATGATACAGGAGCTCATTTCAAGTTTCATGGTAACAGTTATGCTACAGGACAAACTAACCTTTGGTTTTGGCCTTGAGACTCTGTGTGTGTGTGAGCCCTGTTGTGTTTTGATTCCCAATCACTCTTTAGCCAATTTTGAGTTGCCCTTGACCCGCAGCAGCTCTAGGGTCCAAGGGACTGTACATGACTGGTTTGCAGGGCTCCATTATCAAGGAAAAAATTACTTTTAGAAGTTTAAAGTACTGTATTTTTACTACATTGTTTTGTTTGTGAAATTTCTTCACTAGTTTTCAACGCAGTTTTCCTCTTTTCCCAGGTGCTTCTCACAAATATCTTCTGCACAGAAGCGTATTTCAAGAATAATTATGCTATGGCTCAATTAGAAAAATGTAAGTTCTATAAAATAATTTTTACATTCTTATGTCTTTCACAGGCTGTGGTCAAAAGAACGTGGGTTTGATGTGACCAACAGAATAGTTTTGCTCTGCCTTTCATTCAGACAAGGAACAGAGCTGGAACCTGTTGAGAAGAGTCTCTTCATTCCACAGCTAAAGCAAATGGCTGGGATTCTTTTACTGAGGAATAAAAAGTCTATCACTAGCAAATACTCCTGTAAAGGAACTGATAGAAATTAGGGATTTGGTCTGTTTGGGAATTCCCACCCAGTCAGGCACTGGCTCTGTGAAACTCAGTCTGCAATAATCAGTCTTTTTCAGAGGAGAGTGTTAAATTCCTTCCTGGCACTCAGGTGCAGATACATTGCATTTGTATTCCAATGCTTTTTGAAAGAAACGTAGAACAGCTATTTATGGTACTTTAGTTGACTTTCCTTCTGTTTCTCTGCAGATGCAGATGAGAACCTGGATGATTCCATTAAAAAAGCTGCAAAGCAAATCCTGGAGAAGAGATCCTACATCTGCTCCCACCCCCTGGACAGGACCTTCTGACCACCTCCCTGCCAGCAAATACAGAGGAATGTAAATCAGGGGGGGATTTTCTGCAGCTCAAGTATTTAATACCTTAATAACTGTTATTTCATGAGTTTACCAGATGTAACTGTATAAAATAAGACTTATAAACACAACTTCATATCAAGAGGATAAATAAAGAGATTTTACTTAAAGCTCGGGTTGCCTTATTAGATGTGTATATGTCTCTTTCCCTTGTTTCTGAGGGTGGTTTCATTTTGTTTTACCTTGAATTTTATCAGAACTTCTCTGTGTTCTGTTCTTGACCTTGGTCATACACCTTACACTGACTCCTTTGCTGTGCTTTGGCTTTTGAAAACAATAAATAGGGGGTTTATTTAAATACAAGCTGTCATTGTTGTCAGAAAAGCCTCATGAGAGAGTAGATTTTAATGAGAAATATAAAAGGTTTGATTTTAATATTATGAGACACAGTTTTTCCCCTACCTGCCCCCTCTTGCTAACTCCAGACAGAATTCAGCCACCTCTCAACTGTCACTGCAGAGTCAGTTTTATCCAGTGACACATTTCAACAGTATTTGCCAATACTTGCTGGCCACATTTCCCTCGGAAGGCCATTATATTTGGGGTGACAGGTGCACATTGCCTGTTGTTCCCTGGGTTTGTACTCCCTGAGTTGCTTGTCCAGACTGCTGTCACTGCCCAGCATCACCCTGGAGGGTGTCCCTGCTGGGTGAGGTTGGGGCTGTGTCCTGCTCTTGCAGACTGCCCTGTTTTAAACAAATAGATGTTTCTTGCAGAGTAACCTGGAGTGGCAAAGACCTCCTGGACTAAGCTGTTTCTCTTTACCTACAGATCCCTAATAAACAGAGTTGCAATTTTTCAAGTAAAGATGTTTACTGAACACCACAATCTGTAAAATCACTGGCTGTGCTCGTCAGTGGGGTCACCCCTTTAATCGCTGCCTGTTGACTGTGTCCCTTCGTCCCTGGTGCTCAGACCACTTGGGAGCAGTGGGGTTGGAATAAGGAATTTAGGTCACAAAGTGCTCTTGCACTGAACAACAGATGTGTGCTCTGGCAAACTCAATACCACCCTCAGTAGTTCTGAATCAGCTGGCAAAGGAGTGTGTTCTGTCAGTTCTGGGTTCCTTAGAGCTGCAGCACTGTGCTGGGGAAAAGGGGTGTATGAGCTTTGGAAAAGGAGGCAGGCAACTCAGGAGTGTGTAAGGATGTCATTAGGTCATGTAAAAAGAAAATTAGGCCAGTGTAAAAGATAATAAAAAGTAGTTTTATAAATACATTAATAACAAAAGGAGAGCCAAGGAAAGCCTGCATTGGTTATTGGACATGACAGGGAGGGGGCATACAGTCACCAAAGAGGAGGAAAAGGCTGAGGTCCTTCGTGCCTTCTTTGCCTCAGTTTTTAACAGTGAGATGACATCAGGTTACTTGATACAGTCCCTTAAATTTCACATGAAGAGGAAATGGTAAAGGCTCCATCTTTCCCATAAAACAAAAGTGCCTCGTTAGCCCTGGGACCCCCCACGGTGCTAAACTGGGCTCCAGGCTGGAACCTGCCTACAGGAGGGCATCTGCCTGGAGCCAGAAATCCCTCACTCCTCAGCCTCGGGAGTGTGGCTGACAGTGCCCGAGGAGGGCAGAACCCACGGGCTGTGGCTGCCTGTTGCTCGGAGGGAGGCTGAGCTCTCGCTGCCCGTGAGCCGGTGCTGGGAGCACAGGGCAGAGCCGTGAGCTCAGCGTGGGTGGGACTGTCCCAGCCCCGGGACAGAGCTGCCAGCAGGACCTGCTCCCTCCCAGAGGTGGGTCCATCCCCCACGAACACATCCCGGCCATGAGGTCACAGCAGGGCTGTGAGGTCACAGAGCCCCGTGGTCCCACAGCACCACAATGACCGACCACTCAGTCCCTGATTTGGTGGCGTTTGGACAGTGATTACTGGACAGTGATTACTGGACAGAGATTGTACAGCAGCGGTTTCAGGACAGCGGTGTCAGGACAGCGGTGTCAGGACAGGGGTGTCAGGACAGCGGCGGCAGCAGTAGCTGCCGGACGGTGTGAGGGCGAGGGGCCATGGCCCTTGCTCTCCGCCTCTTCCTCCCCCTCCTCCTGGCAGTGGCCCTGCACGCCAGGGCTGCCCAGGCTGCTCCGGTGCCAGCGCGGGGAGCAGGTGAGCCGGCGGCCTGGGGCACCTTTCCCGGCCAGCGGGCTCTTCTCCCCGGGAAGCGTCGGGGATGGTTTTCCCCAGGGCTTTAGCCAGGGTTTCCTGGGTGCAGAGAGAGCCCCGAAGGGCCCTTGGCAGCTCCAGCTGCTCCCCCAGGGATGTTGCACAGGGCCTGGAACGAGTGTGCAGAGCGGCCAGGAGCCAGCCCAGAGCTGCCCAGGCCCCTCTGCAGCTCTGGCCATGTCCATTGACATCTGGCCCCCACGGGGCTCCCCGAGCCCCTGCAGTGCCACAGTTCTCTGAGGCAGGAGGGGATCCCAGCATGCCATGGAAACAGTTCATCCCTGTTTGCTTCTAGATGGGGATCGTGACTTGGATTATCTGGACGATGATGTTCTGAAGTACTTCTGGCCTCCTGGAGGCAAGTTCTCAACTTGAAAGAATAATCCCTGTCAATGTGGCAAGAGCTCATTCATGTGCCACTTTCCTTAAGACCCTCTCAAGGTTGCTGGATTGTGGCAATCATGGCCGACTCCTTGCTCAGGCCCAAGAGGGATCCCACAGAATCCCTGTCAGGGAGAACTTTTAATCTTCTTTCCATGGAAATGCCAGTTGCTCCCTCCGTGTCGACACGGAGAAGGGCAGAGAGGGAAGGGGCCGGGCCCAGGGCTGTGCCCGGGGGCTGTGCCTGGCGCGGCTCCTTTGCCGGCCCCTCGGAGCCGGAGGTGCTCCCGCTGCGGCTGCCAAGCCATGGGCCTCGCTGGGGCTGAGTTTGGAGCTGGGGCAGCTCCAGGGAGTCCCTGATGCCCTGACAGTTCTGTGTGGGGCTCCTTTGGTCCCAGCGAGGGGCCACTGCTGGCCTGTGGGAGCTCTGCCCCTGCTCCTGAGGGGAGGGCAGAGATGAGGGCCCTGCAGTGAAGTGTCTCTGCCTGTTGAGTTACAGGGGTGTCCGCAGGCAGGACTTTTCCAGCTCCTGAGCTGGATGCTGCACCTGAGCCCAGCTCATATGGCATGAGTGAATAGTCTGTCTCTGCTGACCTCACAGGCTGAGCTCTGGTTTTCTCTAATCCATTCATGTCAAATGGAACTGCTTGCCACTCAGGTCCTCCAACAGGCAAGAACCAACCTCCAGGAGAAAAAAACTCCCCAGAGCCATTTGAACTTTTGGACCAAATGCTGAGTGAACTGGAGAGACAGCAAGGTCAGTCTGTTTCCTCAGCCTGAGCCGTGAGACCCATTAGCCGAGGCTTTAGATCCACGTGTGGACAGGCAGTGGCTGCACAGCGGGAAGGGATCCATCGCAGCCTCGCTGCCCCGCTGCTGCTTTCCCGCCTTGTGGGGCTGATTCCCCGCCTGGCCTGGCTGCAGCTTCTCCCCAGCCTCTGCAGGAAGGCCTTGAGCATCCCCTGACCCTGTGCCCCAAATGCACCACGGGCCCTGCAGACCAGGAGATCCCCTGCAATTGCCTGGTCTGGTCTCCCGGCAGCTCCGGTGTGGCAGCTGTTTGGAGGAGGGAGTGCCCTGACCCAGCCCCAAAAGCCTGGCTGTTTCCCTGGACCTTTCCCATGTCTTTTATAAGCATTGCCTCCTGAAGATGCCACTTCCCTTATGGAGAACAGCTCCCTCTGATCCAGTTGTCCGTTTTACTTTCTCAAGAGCAGGACCAAGGGGCTCTGTGGCAGGCGGCGTTCCCCAAAGGAAGCAGTGGCTCCGTGCCAGGCTCTGCTGAGGGCAGGGAGGCGATGCCAGGCATCCTCTGGGCTGAGCTGTTCTGAGGCTTCAGCTGCCGTGTCTGCTGTTGGCAGTGCTGGCCCAGCCCGGAGCAGACCATCACAGCACAAATGAATTATCCTGAGCAGGCTTAGGGGACTTGGGTACTGAGCAGTCCTGCTGGGGGCCCTAAGGGAGGGACATATCCCGAAATCTGGGAGCAGCTGCAAGGGGTGCCCATGCTGGAAAAAAGGTAGATGGGGAGAGCAAGGCTCCAGTGTCTTCTGAGAGATCCTGACTTTGTCCCCTTGAAAACGGTTCCCATCTGTGTTTGCTTCTAGGTGAGGGTACTGGGAATACTTCTCCAACACCATCAACAGAAAATTCTTTAGAGCCTTCAGGGATTCCTGCAGGTAAGTTCTCAATGTCCCCTCAAAGAATAATGAATGAAAATGTAGCAAGAGCCAGGTGACAGAATCTTCTCTGGATGTTGAGTTACAGGGGTGTCCACAGGCAGGACTTTTCCAGCTTCTGGGCTGGTTCCTCTAAGCAAAGCTGGCTCACATCATAGGGGTGAGTAGTCTGTCCCTGCTGACCTCACAGGCTGAGCTCTGGTTTTCTGTATTCACTTCAAGTGAAATCAAACTGCTTTTCCTTAAGGTCCTCCAAGAGGCAAGAACCAACCTCCAGGTGAAAAGAAATCTCAGGACCCATCTGAAGGCATGAGAAAAATGCTGAGTGAACTGCAGGGAGGGCACAGTGGGTTTCTTTCCCTCAGCCTGAGCCATGAGACTCATCAGCCTTAGATCCACGTGTGGACAGGCAGTGGCTGCACAGCGGGAAGGGATCCATCGCAGCCTCGCTGCCCCGCTGCTGCTTTCCCGCCTTGTGGGGCTGATTCCCCGCCTGGCCTGGCTGCAGCTTCTCCCCGGCCTCTGCAGGAAGGCCTTGAGCATGCCCTGCCCCTGTGCCCCAAATGCACCACGGGCCCTGCAGACCAGGAGATCCCCTGCAATTGCCTGGTCTGGTCTCCCGGCAGCTCCGGTGTGGCGGCTGTTTGGAGGAGGGAGTGCCCTGACCCAGCCCCAAAAGCCTGGCTGTTTCCCTGGACCTTTCCCATGTCTTTTATAAGCATTGCCTCCTGAAGATGCCACTTCCCTTATGGAGAATGGTTACATCTGATTGCCTCTTGCTTTCTCCAGAGATGGACCAAGAGATGGCTCTGTGGAAGGCGGCAGCTCCTGAAGGAGGCAGTGACCCTTTGCCAGAGTCTCCTGAAGGAAGGAAGGCGATGCCAGGCACTGGCAAGCAGGGTAAGCTGAATGTGTGAGAGGTTTGAGGCATCTGGAGCACATTCCACAGCCCCTGGGAAACAGGACTCTGGTCCCAAGGTCCCTCCCGCTGCAGCTGCTCCCAGAGCTGGCCCTGAGTCTTGAGAGGCCCAAGGCACCAGAGCAGCCCAGAGCGGGATCCCTCCCGCGAGCCGAGGGCCGGAGCGCTCCCTGGCTCCCACCCTGGGCAGGGGCTCACGTGTCTCCTGAGAGGGCCTGACTCCGTCCCCTTGGGCTGTGGGAGCTGTCCCGGGGCAGGGAAGGATGAGGCTGGCACTGCCTGCTGCAGGGATGGGTTGTGTGCGTGTCCCTCAAAGGAGCGACTGCTCAAGCAGCTCCGCTCCCCCCGGGCTCTCCTCCCGGCCTTCTGGGTTTGCTTTGGTGGCACAGCCTGTCCCCAGGGCTGGGAGCCTCCAGGCACCCGCACTGAGGGAAACAGAGAACGTCCTGGCTGTGTCCAACGTGCTGTCGGCTTAGCAGGGGTGCCCAGGACGGGCTAACGCTCCAAATTGCTCCCGCAGATGTGGTCGGCAAGGCAGGAACAAAGGACCAAAATCCCCCGAGCGTCAGGAGAGTTCTGTGCCCCCCGGACTATCGCAAGCGCTGCATGATTGGCATGCTGGCCACACTGCTCACTGTGCCTCTGCTCCTGTTCTGCTGCAGTTTTGTGGCGCGCAAGGTGTACGAGAACAAGGAGTAAGTCACTGATCTCCCTCCACCCTGCTCCCTTCAGAGGTTGCTCCGAGCATTTGTGGCCTGTCTCGTGGTCAGGACTGTCCTGCAGGGCTCCAGTACCATACGCCTCGCTTTGTTAATGAAATTCATTGACTAGTTTTTAGCTCAGTTTTACTCTTTTCCCAGGGTCATCATCAAGCTCATGGCGGCATAGTTATGCCATGGCTCAATAGAAAAATGTAAGTATTATAAAATGAAATATTTTTTATACTGTTTTGT
Source organism: Manacus candei (assembly GCF_025592945.1). NCBI lineage: Eukaryota > Metazoa > Chordata > Aves > Passeriformes > Pipridae > Manacus > Manacus candei. Next base: position 3,910,809 of record NW_026138084.1, read on the forward strand.
CTTTCACAGACTGTAATCAAAAATAGGTGGGTTTGTCATGACCAACAGAATAGTTTTGCTCCGCTTTTAATTCAAATGAGGAACAGAGCTGGAACCTGTTGAGAAGAGTCTCTTTCTCTTGCTTTCATAGCAAACTGCTGGGATTCTTTTATTCCAGCTCTGGGAAGGAATATAAAATCTATCAGTAGCAAATACTCCTGTAAAGTAACTGATAAAAATTAGGGATTTGGTCTATTTGCTCCCTAACCTCTGAGTTCCTTAGAGCTGCAGCTCCACATTATTTTGCAGACAGAGACCAGCTATGGACAACAGTTATGTGTCTGGCCTGGTAAAACACCTGGTTCACATGTGGGCTAATGGATCATCCTGGCACATGTTGACACTCCAAAGGCTAAAGTCTGACCTCGTCCTGCATGATTTATCTCCAGTGTGAGATGCTGAAGGATTGTACTTCTGCAAGAACCCAGTGGTTAAATGACACAAAGGAGTATCTGAGACAACTTAATGACACAGCAGCAAAATAAAGGCCAGAATTCATCTACAATAGAGTACAAAAAGCAATTAAACCACTTTACATTGTTCTGTGTATAATGGAGATAGTAACCACAAGTTTCCTGTTCGTGAACTATCTCTCTGAGATAGTTTAATTTAGACAGTTCAAACATCATGAAACTTCTTCACATTTCTAGCAGGCAAACTGGAAAGGCAAGAGTTTGGATTTCTGTTGTTTTAGACTAGGAATGCTGCAGCATCCATTCTCCAGCCAGGCAAATGGCTGCCAGAGTCTGGCCCTGTGGGCAGCTCAGTCTGTGGACATGTAGCTACATAGTGAATCCAGGGGCCACGTTTACCAGTGGCAAAACTAATTCCTTAATGATGGAGTTTGGACTTGAAAGGGAGACTTCCCATGAATGTCAACTTGTCTGATAGAATCTGTTTGTTTGTTTGAGATACACCCTAAGAATTTGATTTCCCAACCGAGTGCTCCATGATTATACTGTGTGCACACTGCACCTCTTGGACTGAGGTGGGGCCACTTTTGCTGTGACAGCTGGGTTGTCTTATCTGAAACCTGCACCTTGGGAGTTTCCAGGCTCCTCAATGCTCTCTGTGGTGCCAGGGGGGACCTTCTTGCTGCAGCTCAAGCTGTGCTCGCCATCAGGACCTGGTGCAAAGCCCCTGTGATGCCCTTTCTCCTTCATAGGAGGGCACCTGAACTGGTGTCATGGGGCTGGTTGTCCAACACTGTGGGGCTGGGGCATGGCAGGACAAGGAAAGGGCAGGTGCTCAGCCAGCCAGGCTTTAAAAAAAATCAGAAATGAGGAACATGTGTCTATATGGGAAGTTTAGGCACCCTTGAGCTTCAAGGAGAGTTAATTTCTGAATGCAGGGATTCTCCAAAACACCACAAGACAATGGGAGCTGTGGCACCCTCATGTGCTGTTACACACAGGTGCCCCAGAGCACTCACCACACAGGGAACTGCAGGGCTGGAAGCACACACAGCTAAAGCCCCATTGCTCAGACCCACAGGGGTTTGCAGCATCTGAGACCACTGCAAAACCCAAAACAACCTTCAAGTGCAACGTCTGTGCTTTAGAACCTTTAGGATACAAATCACACTGATCCGACTGTTAAGTGTAAAAAACCCCCAAAATCAAACTCCAACCCAACCAAAAACCCCAACTGCCAGGTCAGTCAGCAGAGATAAAGCTCCAGCTTGGACGTGTCCACAGGAATGTCCTACAGCCCTCAAGGCTGCCCCACAGTACAAATATTTGGCAGACATTTTCCCAGTTATCAGCTGGGCAGAAGGAGATGCACAGTTGGACCCCAGGGCACCGGGATGGACAATGGGGCCATGGGAAGGGGCTTGGATCCCCTGAGGAACAGTCCCAGCAGTGCCCAGACCTGCTTGGATGATGGGACCTTTCATCAGAGAGCCAGGAGTCTGAGTCAGGAAGACAGGGAGGAAAATTACACTGCTTGTGGAGGAAAACCCTCAGGCACCAGCTCTGAGCTGCTACAGCAAAGATGATTTAAAGAAACAAAACTGAGGTGAAGGAGGCGGCGACCCAAGAGAGACAAATGGGCAGAGACACAAGAGCACGAGGAAGAGCAGATAACAGGGGGCCGTGGCACCAGCCAGGGGGGCTGAGACACTGTGCTCAGCCCTCTGCAAATAATCTTACATAAAAACAGGCAGGAAATAAATGATCATGATGATCATGATCATCTGCACGTTTAATATATCCCCTGTGTTTAAGGTCTGTGTTCCTTCGTCAAGGCACATCATCTGGGAAGGATGTTTGCTTTCTTTTCCTGTCACTGCAGTGGAAAAGGAGGTCAGTTTGGAAAATATTAAAAGCAAGAACGGAAAATACAGCAGTTTGTAATATGCTGTTTGTTTAGTTTGCTGTTTGTTTGGTGGAGGTTTTTTTGTCTTTTAAAGCAGACCCTTGGACATCAATGCACGTAACAACTCCTTTGTAAAAGGCTGTCTTTGCAAAAGAGTAGCCAATTTTGAGGCAAGACAGAAACATCTTTCCCTGGGCTGCAGCTGGAAGGCTTGAAAGTTCAAGAAATGGGATGTGACAGAGTCTGATTACCACAACTGGAATGTCATGAAGTGCAAGATGTAAGTTATCTAATAAAGTAATCAGATTATTTACACACCATCCAGCAAAAAGGGCTGTGCGTTGGAGTTACAGGAAATTGGAATTACAGACAAAGAGTGCACGATGGACAAGTTTCATAGTGTGAACAGCCACACCAAACCAGAAACAGTGAGCACAAAGGGCCACACCAAGGAGGCCCAGCTTGCTGCTGAGGGCCCGTTTCATACAAGAACTGGCACTCAGAATATTAAATAAATTAAAAATAAAAGGGGGGAGGTGGCCTCAAAGGTTTAACTCTGCTTTTGTCACCAACATTCTCATAGTTCCTGTGTTTATTTTTCTAGAGAATTTGTAGTCAACAGAGCTTCAGTCCCTTTGATCAAGTCAGTCTTAAAAGCAGCTCAGGGCTGGGGTCAGTCTTTGAGATGCAGCACTGACTGGGGTCCAGCCAACAAAAGAACATTAGGTGCAGGCCACCCATGCAGCTTTCCATAGTGATGAGTACAAAGCCTTTAGTGCTGCAAACTGGGGGGTGTGGGGATTTTGCCACCAGCAGGCTGTCTCTCCACAGCTCTGTAGTGAAGAGGGGAACACATGGGGGACAATCCAGTCTGTAACTGTGCCCCCACCCCCCGTTTCATTAGGGACACCACAGCTGCTTTTAGAGCTCCTAAACCAGCTGGCCAAAAACTGCTCTTTTCTCACCCACTGCACCCTAACAGGCGAGCTGAACAGAAAATCTCCCCCTTCCTCCATTATCTCTGAGCATCAAAGAACTAAAAATAATAATAAAAAAATCATTTTGTGCCCAGACTGTTTTTTTTTTTAAGAGCTTTGTAAGTTTACTCAACCAGTGCTATCAACACCAATTTTAACAAATATTTTCACTTCCCAAAGTGTTGTGCTAAATTAAGTGTCACGTGTTATCTGCCCCACACACAGCGTGGGGCAGCTGTTGCCATGCAAAGGGACGTGCAGGGTCAGACCCAAAGCCAGTTACCCTTTACCTTCAGAATGCTCCTGCCTTCCTCAGGGCCAGAGGTTCATCTGTCAGGTCTTGGAGTTTCTGGAGCTGAACCCTGGCTCTTGGCTCACCTGTGGATAACTCAGCTGCTGTGGAACACAGTGAGGTTTCAGCTTGGTATCAGCAATTATGGTCTGCAGAATCCGAGCAGCATCTTCTCGGGGCCAACGGCAGACAGCAAAGGAAAAACCTGCAACAGAAACCAGTTAGATGGACAAGTTTGGGCTGTTCGAGCTAAAAAAGTAGACTAAAAATCTTTCTCACAAGGATTCCACCAGAATAAATGGCACAGGTGTTGGAATAACAGACAGTGCCCTGTCCTGTGGGCTCCACAAACCACCTGTGAATGTGAGCCCTGACTTGCTTCCCAAAGCACTTCTCTGTAAGAAGCACTGAAGAACTGCACCAGCCAAGGGTTCTGCAAGTGCCAGGGTATTGTACAGCAAAGCTGTAAAATATGAAAGATTCTAGCAACCACAATAAATCCATTATTTAGGGCTTGTGAATACTCCAGTGAATCTCAATTGCTTCAGGGCAGAATCAAACACATGGCAAACTTCTCAAAGTGCTGCTTCATAATGAGATACCAATTTGCCTGTTCCTGTTTTTGGGAGAACACGAGGTTCCAGGCTGCTGGGACAGTGCAGACTTAATCCAGCCCCCTCTGGCCCCAGCACTGGTGTGAGACAGCTTTGTCTGACCTTGGTAACTGGAGCTGGTTGTCACCAACCTGTTCAGAGGACAGTCAGCAAACAAGGCCAACTTTAGAGAAGCAGCAGCCAAGAAGGATCTGCCTCTCCCTGTCATATTTCACCACCGACAAAGGAAGGCCAAGAAGTTGGGTAAATGGAGGGGTAAAACTGAAGTATGGCCAAGGTCTTACATCCTAAGACACTTCACTTGCTGGAGTACAGACAGTTTTGCTGTGCACAGGTCTCCTTGCTAAACATCTTTGCACTCAAACCCTCTCCCTCTGTGGCAGAACTGAACAGACTCCATATGGCAGAGCTTCAAGTTAAAAGCTTTGTGATGAGTTGATTTTTACAGATCCATTACCAGTCTGTGGGGCTGTTGTCATGAGGAGCTCAGGTGGCTTCTTGTTAAGATCAGAATCAATATGCCATTTGTCCCAGCTCCATCTGTCCCGTGACAGCATTACCTCCATTTCGAAATTAAAATTGAATCCCTTTAAGAAACCAGACCAAAATCACCAGGGAGCAGTCACAAAAAAAAAAAAAAAAAAAAAAAGTTAGCCAGATTGCTGGGTATTGATCTAACAGCTACCATCTTCCCAAAGTCCAGATTACACTACACAAGACTCTCTCTCTGTAAGCAGCCTTTTAATTTGCTGAGTTTGATACACATGAAGAAAAACAAAAAGCCTCTTGGTGAGCAAACTGCTGACGTCCAGGCAGAGCTGTAATCCAACATGCACAGTACATTTGGGAAACACCTTCCAGGGGATTCACGTTCATCTCTCCATCCCCTTTCCCTGCACTTATGTAGAGGGTCCAATTCACTTCCCTGTATTTCATACAGAGCTGTTAAACTTGCAGGGGACCTGGGACCATCCCTCTTGTCCTTGTGATCCCCTGTCAACACCCTCCTCTGCAAGGTGAGGCTGAGAGCAAAGACCCACCAAACCCCAACCAGTTATTTATCTGTCCCCAGTGCTCTCCGAACTGCCAGAACAGTGAGAGCTGCACATCATCTCCAGGGTCATCTCAAAGCACAGTGCCTTCAGAAAGCAGGACCTGTCCTGGTGCTTCTAAAAATACCATCATTAGTATTAAGCTCTTGGGGCCAAGAGCCCAGGTGAACTGAGGAAGCAGGTGAGAGAAGCAGCATGGCAGGAATACTGACCATCACAACTGCAAAATAGAGCTCAGCTTCTTTTGGTCCTCTAACCAGCCACTGCCGAAATACCAGCTGGATTTTTTCAGGGAAAACTATCCATCCTAAGCTACAAATTAACTCCCAGTGTCTGTTGTTAGCCCTTTGCTTTCACTGATTTGCCTCAAAGTGTGCAGTTAAAGGATGAGTGAGTAGTTGCAGAAACTGTATGGAGGTGTTTTGGGAAACTGGAAGAAGAACCTTTTTTTCCCAAGGGATGGTGTTACAGAAGATGGCCAAACTCTGTGCTTGAGAAGAAAAGCAGACTGGCTCAAGAGGCAGTGGCCCAAAGCTAGCCTGCTCCACAGTGAGATCCTAACAGCTCTCTGCTTCTGTCCCACCTTCCAGGTGACAGGAACAGCAGGTGCAGGATCACTCCTCATTATCCAGTATCACACTGGGCACGCCTGTGAGGTCCCTGCTTGGGCAGAAGGAGCTCCTTCCTCCCTTGTCTCAGCTCCATGTCTTGCACTGATGCCACACAGCTCCTGGTCCTGCCAGGTTACACCTGGTGTCACTCAGGGTCACAGGTCAGTCTCTCCCCCTCTCTCATTCCACAGTCAATACAATGTACTCATCAGCTGCTACTCCCACATGGAACATCACTGTCCCCCATTTATTCCCATTCAGTTCTCTGGTGTCAGACATCAGCTGCTGTCCCTTTTTCAGATTGTCAGTGTTTGATCCTGTGCTGCCTCATTCCCCTGCTCTTTTATGCCCCTTCTTCTCTGCCCTGTGATCTTATAAACACAAGTACTAGGAATAATTACATTAGATTGTCTCCTTTCTAACTTCATGTAATCCTCCTTTTATCCACAGGCCAAGGAAATACTTTGGAATTCAATTTCTTTCAGTGTCTCCAAGACAGGAACACAGATTTCCGCATATTGGTAAAATCTCTTGGTATTAAAATATATACAGGAGAAAAGATTTCAAAATTGTTCACAAAGCACAGGAAGGCTAGAGTCCTCAGCTGAGCCACCCACTCCAAAACCCCAATTCAGACTCCCAGGAAATATGTAGGATACCCCTTCTTTGATGTCTGTATTAACAGGAGAGGGTTTAGTTGCAATGAGTTTTCCCTGAGGAAACAGAAGAGGTGGATGGACACCGGTAACTAGTGAGAAGAGGTTCTAAAATTCTTCACCATTTTCTTAAAGCTCAGCTCAGCTCAGTTCTGTCTGCAAGGGCTGACTTTATTTGGTTAGAAATAAGTGCCACTCTGGTTGCCCAAAGGCAAAGCAGGGCTTTGGCACAGCAAGAGAAAAAACCGCAATTTTCATGCAAGCTTGGTTGGTGTGGCCCCCACAAGCATCCCAAGCCTGGATGACAAGCCAAAGCACAATGAGGGGGCTATGGAGAAGAAAGAGAAAAAGGAAAATGAGAGCTGAACCCAAAAAGAAATTACAAGTCTTCTGTATAATTACAAGTCCTTTTGCTTCTCCCGGGCTTCATCAAAAGAAATGTGACCAGCAGGGCGAGGGAGGGGATTCAGTCCCTCTGTTCTGCCCTGTGAGACCCCACCTGGAGCTCTCTGTCCAGCTCTGGGGCTCCCAACACAAGGAAGATGTGGAGCTGTTGGAATGAGTCCAGAGGAGGCCACGGGGATGCTCCCAGGGCTGGAGCCCCTCTGCTCTGGAGCCAGGCTAGGAGAGCTGGGGGGGTTCACCTGGGGAAGAGGAGGCTCTGAGGACACCTCATTTCACTCCACTAACTTTTCCTCGTACTGAATAATGATCAAAGAAAACGAGAGCAAAGGAGGTTTCTGAGTGAGGAGAAACTCAGAAAATCAGCTAAGGGAACTCCACATCCATGACTCAAGACTGTGGTATCTCTGCTGAGGGCAGCAGATCCCCAGGAATTATATCCCTTATCCTCTTGTGGAGCCTACAGATAGACATCAACGTTTTATTAGCTTACAAAACCTTTACTGCAATCAAATCATGGCAGTTAATGTTATTATGGGAAAACTGTACAACCTTCTTGAAGCATCTATTTAAGAAGAGGTTCAGGTCAGTTCATATATGCTGGCAGTCAGCAGCAATAAAGAAGTTTAACAGTTTAAAAAACCCAACAAGAATATTGTAGGAATGTTGCTGGCATCAGATTTAGCTGTGAGTTAGTGATTAGTTGCTGAATTTCTCCAACCTCTGGCTGGAAAGGCAATAAAGCAAACTCCTTTTTTATTGGTATGGTAAAAATTAAATGGGACATTGTGCATACGGATCATATGCATTAGTTTTCCTAGATTTAAAATCCCTTTTCTGGCTAGTTCTAGCAGAAGGAAATGTACCAAGAAGCAGCAGTTTGTGCTGAGGTCACATTTAGTGTCTCAGCCACTAAAGATGCTGTTACTGAGGTTGTCCCTGATTTTATAGCCAGGAATACTAGAAGTGCAGCAGTCCTTCCTGCAGCTTCCCTTCCCTCTAGTGGAAAACTAAACCCCTGCACTTAAAATTACCCCAGCCATCCCCAAACCTTCTCTTTTGCTGCAGGAACTGCAGCTTTCTAGCAAGTTGTGCACAGTAGTTGACCTGCTGATTTAGTTTTGATGGGTTTTCAGGTAGGTGGTACAACAATAAAATTTCACAAGAAAACTATGAAGTATCTAAAATGTGTAGTATGATGTTATTTTCTATCTCAAATATTGCCAGCACATAGCTTAAGGAAGAAATGTTTTTGCCAACCATCATAGAAGAAAAAAATTAAAATGAAAATAAAGTTAATCTAAACAAGCCAGCATATTTCTAGCAAGAAATCACAGTTCATCTCTGCTTCTAAAGCCAAGCTGGTTGTATCAAAGAGGGGTGGTATCTTTTTCCAGCTCTCAACAGATGTGTCTTAACTTATAAATGAACAAAAAAAATACCACACATGGAAAGCTTTCCACAGATTAGAAAAATAGATAAAGAGACAGACAGATAGGTATGGATGCACTTGCCTGTGTATGTTTGCATAGAAAGGGAGGGGGGACGCAGAGTGTGTAAACTTTTTCTTATTTAGCTTTCTGTTCCCAAAGCAGCTATTTTCACAATCTGTCATTCACTTCTTCATTAATGTCCCATATATAAAACATTTTGACTCTGTTTTATAGGAATACAAAGATCTCAGAAAGCTGTACTTTTTAATGTTCATCACTTTAGTGCTGCAAAGCTACACAAACAACCTTCTCTCTCCCGATCCTTTGGCAAACATCCCCGAGGACAGGTAGAGTTATTTGGGAAATGCTTGGCTTCGTCCGGGTAATGGATTATTATTTTTAGTGCTATAAATGTACATTGCTTCAAGCTTCACAGGCACAGCCTTGATTTGTTGTTCACTGCATGGATGCCTGTGTGAATTAAAACAATGTTTGTGAAGCAGCTGAAGAGTTTAGACCTTGGAGACTGAAATTCCTGGGGGGGAGGGAACAGGAGGAGGAGGAAGAGGAGGAGGAGGAGGAGGAGGAGAAGAAAAGATTTAATGCCAAGAATAAAGGGAAGATGTTGCACATATCAATAAATCTGGGAGGAAATGCTGTAGGTTGAATATGATCGTCTGCAGACAATATTCAGCAGCAGAAAGCCTCAAAGTCACCCTTGTGAGAAGCTGACACTCAGAGATGACTGGATGATGTGGAGTTCTTGTAGTCAATATGAGTAACAACATTAGATTAAAGCCCTAAAAAAATAAATGTCATCATATTTGTGTAAAATAGTCATCACACATCTGTCTACATGTATTGAATTAGAGTTATTTCATTATTCAATGAATAAAACATCTCAAAACATCATCAAATGCCTTGATTTTCAAACTGCTGTTATTATAAATCACAGCTATAAAAACACAGAGACCAGGTTTGGTGACAACTGATGTAAAGATTTCTTGGGCATACATTGTGTTTCTTCGAGCTGCGTGTAAAACTCTACCACCAATTCTGTCACCCCCTTGTGAGGAACCTTTAGGGTTCTTCACAGGAAAAAGAATGTCATGGCCTGTGCTCCCACCCTCCAGGCACGATCTCAAGACAGGGACAACGAAACAGTTTAATTCAGGAGATTTAAAACACAGTGAGACTCATCTCTGTTCATCAGCCTTTTTCACTGTTTTTGATAAATACTCATTTTTAAGTTGCAACAATATGTCAAATTCTCAAAAAGCAAAGCAAGTTTTGTGGTACAAGATGTTTTATTTTACACACCTCTTCAGGTGTCTCACTCAAAAGAGAAGGATCATGTATCCTGTTGACATCCTGTTGATATTCTGACCTCCTTTACATTCATATTCTGGCAGTTGAACTCTTTCAGACTTGATTTTCTTTCGAAAAAAGAACTTGGTTTTGTGCAATCATGAACATAGCAGGGCTTTATATTTTTGTTTTCCATACTTCTTAAATAGATTCAGATATTTTTAATGTTTTCTGAACTGTAATAGTTCCAAAAAACAGATTCCAAAACCAGTTGGATTTGGCCCAACTTCTGAAGCAGAAAGCAGTTGCTTGTCCTCCAGTTAATTCAACTTCAAAAGAAACTGAGAAAACAGATGGTGAAGTGGGAATTCTGACATACGGAGCAGACAAAACTGCCACCACAAATGGTAAATTCTGCTTGGAACTATGGCCTTGATTTGAAAAGGTAGATTTAATCTTTGCTCTGTGTCAAGGACTAGCTTGAATAAGCCTAAAATAAAATAAAATAAAATAAAATAAAATATTTGGAGGGACTTTGAGAGATCATGCAGAGAAATTTAAATATTGTTTCCTAGTAAAATAAGTTCTGAAGTGACTATCATGCTGCCATTTAAAACAAAACTAGGAATGAACAAATAATATCTTGCTAGCACTGAATGCCCATCCTACCTGTACTTAACTAGGTACTGTGTCAATAACATATCTTAAATATGAAAGACTGCATACATAAGAAATAATGCATTACTTTTGCTTATTTATTTGAACAAACTGACCCAATTACTATTCTAGTGAGTACTCACAGAAGAAGTGATGTACCAACCTCCAGGTCTCTTACACAATGTACAGAAATGTCTGGATATTTAGTAAAGTTATATATGTGCCAGAAGTATTCTATACTACACCTGTCTTCAAATGTCATTTAATTACAGAATATCTCTACAGTCACAGACACCAGGAGTAATCACTCAGCGCTTTGCCTCACAATGTATCAGTCTTAATTGCAGTGAGATTAGAGCAAATCAGCACTGTGTGAATGGCAAGAATTTGCACATGAATAGCTGAATATGTTCCACACAATAATGGACAAAATTTGCCTTTATTGGGAAGAAAGCAGAGATGGAGAAGTGCAGTATTTGGTTTTTACCCAGCTATAAACAGGATATTGAGAAGCTGTAACAACTTCCCTCTTTTACAGGACACAAGTGCTGGGACAGCCAATAGTGCACACCCATGAAGGGATCTTCAGGACATTCCTTTCTGTCAACACAGAATGGGCAGCAAAATGCTGGCATTTTCCCATTCATCTGAAATGTGTTCCTCTCCTTTTTCTCCTTGAACACACTGTCTGTGGTTTGCAGACCTCACTGTTTGGTCTATCAAGCCTCTCTCAGCCCATCACTAATGGCACAACTACCGAAATACAGGTGTCAGCATCACTACCCCAGGAATTAACCCAGCCCTACTTTGATGGTGCACAGGAACATAGAATGGTTTGGGTTGGAAGGGACATTTGAAGGCCATCTAGTCCAACACCCTGAAGTGAGCAGGGACATCTTCAACTAGACCAGGTTGCTCAGAGCCTGAGCTTGAATGTCTCCAGGAATGTCAGGGTTTCACCACCCACAGCATAAAAAAAGGTTTTTATATCTAATTTGAATCTACCCTCTTTTAGGTAAAAGCATTATCACTTGGTCCTGTCACAACAGGCCCCACTAAAAAACTCTGTCCCCATCTTTCTCACAAGCCCCCTTTAAGAACTGAAAAGCCGCAATCAGGTCTCCTCAGATCCTTCTCTTCTCCAGGTGAACACCTCCAGCCCTCCCAGCCTGGCTCCAGAGCAGAGGGGCTCCATCCCTCAGAGCATTTTTGTGCCTGCTCTGGACCTGCTCCGGACCTGCTCCAGCAGGCCCATGTCCTCGCTGTGCTGAGGACCCCAGAGCTGGATGAGCTCCAGGGGGGTCTCACCAGGGAGGAACAGCGGGGCAGGATCACCACCCTCGGGGTGCTGGGCACACTCCTTTGGACTCAATCCAGGGTAAGGTTGGCTTTCTGGGCACTGAGGGCAAATGGCCACGGCATGTCCAGCCTCTCATCCACCAGCACCCCTGAGTCCTTCTCACCAGGAAGATCCACCTTCTCACCACTTGATCCCTTCAGCCCCCAGCCTGCAGGCTCAGCCCTGGGTGGGACTGTGTGGCAGTCCTCGGGCAGAGCTGCCTGCTGGGACGTGCTCCCTCCCCAGGAAGGCAGATCCTCACCCTGAGCTCCATCCCCACACAACCACCCCCCGGCCATGAGGTCACAGCAGGGCCCTGTGGTTCCACACCAGCCAGGACAACATAACTCAGGCCCTGACCTTGATTGCGGTTGCAGCAGCGGTGTCAGGACAGCGGTGTCAGGACAGGGGTGTCAGGACAGCGGCGGCAGCAGTAGCTGCCGGACGGTGTGCGGGCGAGGGGCCATGGCCCTTGCTCTCCGCCTCTTCCTCCCCCTCCTCCTGGCAGTGGCCCTGCACGCCAGGGCTGCCCAGGCTGCTCCGGTGCCAGCGCGGGGAGCAGGTGAGCCGGCGGCCTGGGGCACCTTTCCCGGCCAGCGGGCTCTTCTCCCCGGGAAGCGTCGGGGATGGTTTTCCCCAGGGCTTTAGCCAGGGTTTCCTGGGTGCGGAGAGAGCCCCGAAGGGCCCTTGGCTGCTCCAGCCGCTCCCCCAGGGATGTTGCACAGGGCCTGGAACGAGTGTGCAGAGCGGCCAGGAGCCAGCCCAGAGCTGCCCAGGCCCCTCTGCAGCTCTGGCCATGTCCATTGACATCTGGCCCCCACGGGGCTCCCCGAGCCCCTGCAGTGCCACAGTTCTCTGAGGCAGGAGGGGATCCCAGCATGCCATGGAAACAGTTCCCATCTCTGTTTGCTTCTAGATGAGGGTGCTGAGGAAGATTCCCCCGCAGCTTGGACGGACTACGGTTTGGATATCTTGGGACCTACTGGAAGTAAGTTCTCAACAACTCTTTCCTTGAAAAAGTAATCCCTGTCAATGTGGCAAGAGCTCATTCATGTACCATTTTCCTTAAGACCCTCTCAAGGTTGCTGCATTGTGGCAATCGTGGCCGACTCCTTGCTCAGGCCCAAGAGGGATCCCACAGAATCCCTGTCAGGGAGAACTTTTAATCTTCTTTCCATGGAAATGCCAGTTGCTCCCTCCGTGTCGACACGGAGAAGGGCAGAGAGGGAAGGGGCCGGGCCCAGGGCTGTGCCCGGGGGGCTGTGCCTGGCGCGGCTCCTTTGCCGGCCCCTCGGAGCCGGAGGTGCTCCCGCTGCGGCTGCCAAGCCATGGGCCTCGCTGGGGCTGAGTTTGGAGCTGGGGCAGCTCCAGGGAGTCCCTGGTGCCCTGACAGCTCTGTGTGGGGCTCCTTTGGTCCCAGCGAGGGGCCACTGCTGGCCTGTGGGAGCTCTGCCCCTGCTCCTGAGGGGAGGGCAGAGATGAGGGCCCTGCAGGGATCCCGTTGCCCAGTTGCACTCCCTGCCCCTCCGGCCTGAGGGAGAGTCTGGAACTGGGTCACGGGAGCTCTTCTGTCCTGCCCTTTTTGTGGCCAAGCCTGGGGGTGACGGTGATCAGGAACCTGGAGTGGGGCCCAGGGCTGAGCCTCCGGAAGGTCGTGTGGGTACGTCGTGGCTTTTCCCCCTGGGAGAGCTGCCAGCTCAGAGCCCAAAGCTGGGCAAGCCGGGCGCCTCTGCAGGGGCCAGGACAGAGACCTGCCCGTGTGTGCCCTGTCCCTGCGGGATCCCCTCACCCCCCCTGTACCTCAGGGCTGCCATTGCAGAGCCCCAGGGATGACACAAGTGTCTCTGCCTGTTGAGTTACAGGGGTGTCCGCAGGCAGGACTTTTCCAGCTCCTGTGCTGGTTGCTCCACACTGGTCCAGCTCATATGGCATGAGTGAGTAGTCTGTCCCTGCTGACCTCACAGGCTGAGCTCTGGTTTTCTCTAATCCATTCATGTCAAATGGAACTGCTTGCCATTCAGGTCCTCCAACAGGCAAGAACCAACCTCCAGGTGAAAAGAAATCCCAGGAGGCAATGGAACTTCTGGACAAGATGCTGAGTGAACTGGAGAGACAGCGAGGTGGGTCCTTTCCCTCATCCTGAGCCATGAGACCCATCAGCCGAGGCTTTAGATCCACGTGTGGACAGGCAGTGGCTGCACAGCGGGAAGGGATCCATCGCAGCCTCGCTGCCCCGCTGCTGCTTTCCCGCCTTGTGGGGCTGATTCCCCGCCTGGCCTGGCTGCAGCTTCTCCCCGGCCTCTGCAGGAAGGCCTTGAGCATCCCCTGACCCTGTGCCCCAAATGCACCACGGGCCCTGCAGACCAGGAGATCCCCTGCAATTGCCTGGTCTGGTCTCCCGGCAGCTCCGGTGTGGCGGCTGTTTGGAGGAGGGAGTGCCCTGACCCAGCCCCAAAAGCCTGGCTGTTTCCCTGGACCTTTCCCATGTCTTTTATAAGCATTGCCTCCTGAAGATGCCACTTCCCTTATGGAGAACAGCTCCCTCTGATCCAGATGTCCCTCTTGCTTTCTCCAGAGATGGACCGAGAGGCTGTGCTGAAAGCAGTGGTTCCAAAAGAAACAAACGACTCTTTGCCAGAGTCTCCTGAAGGAAGGAAGGCGATGCCAGGCACTAGCAAGCCGGGTAAGCTGAAAGCACGACAGGTTGGAGGCATCTGGAGCACATTCCACAGCCCCTGGGAAACGGGACTCTGGCCCCAAGGTCCCTCCCGCTGCAGCTGCTCCCAGAGCTGGCCCTGAGTCTCGAGAGGCCCAAGGCACCAGAGCAGCCCAGAGCGGGATCCCTCCCGCGAGCCGAGGGCCGGAGCGCTCCCTGGCTCCCACCCTGGGCAGGGGCTCACGTGTCTCCTGAGAGGGCCTGACTCCGTCCCCTTGGGCTGTGGGAGCTGTCCCGGGGCAGGGAAGGATGAGGCTGGCACTGCCTGCTGCAGGGATGGGTTGTGTGCGTGTCCCTCAAAGGAGCGACTGCTCAAGCAGCTCCGCTCCCCCCGGGCTCTCCTCCCGGCCTTCTGGGTTTGCTTTGGTGGCACAGCCTGTCCCCAGGGCTGGGAGCCTCCAGGCACCCGCACTGAGGGAAACAGAGAACGTCCTGGCTGTGTCCAACGCGCTGTCGGCTTAGCAGGGGTGCCCAGGACGGGCTAACGCTCCAAATTGCTCCCGCAGATGTGGTCGGCAAGGCAGGAACAAAGGACCAAAAACCCCCGAGCGTCAGGAGAGTTCTGTGCCCCCAGGATGTGCGCAAGCACTGCATGGTGGGCACAGTGGTGGTACTGTTCACTGTGCCTCTGGCCATGATCTTGTGCTATGTTGGGATCCGGTGGTGGATTGACAGCAAAGAGTAAGTTGATTTTCCCCCTCACAGCTTCCTATAGTATCTCCTCGTATCCATGGAACATTCCCAGCCTGGCTGCTGTGGAGTGGCCAGTTAGTCCTTGGCCAAAGAACTCTGCTGAGGGTTCTGCTGCTGTCCAGTGCTCTCCTGGCCTCTCAGCTGCTGGGCCCCTCCTGGGGAGCCCGCTGGGACTGGAGCCAGTGCTGGCTCCAACTGAGCCTGCCTGGCCAAGAGCAGCCCCAGCAGGACGGGCAGAGGCAAAGCAAGGTGGGGAGGAGAAGGAGCAGGGACGAGATTGCCCTTGGAAGGCAGACGTGCCCTGGCGCCCGCTCCTGCCCAGGGCCCTGCCCAGAGCCATCCCCCTGCTCGCTGGGGCCTTGAGGGGCAGGTGTCCACCGGGGCCAAGGTGTGCCAGCAGCTCCCCCGTGCTGCTGAGCCTTGCCAGCTCTGGGCCCTGCTGGGCAGCAGAGTCCCTGTGTGCCCCCTGCAGCTGGGCCTCAGCCACCTCCTCTCTCCACAGGCACCCAAAACACCAGCCAGGACTGCGCCGCTCCCCTTCACCTCCAGAGAGCCCCAGGAACGTCCATTTGGACACGTCTCGGAGAGGGGCTCAACACCAGCAGCCCCACAGAAAACTAGAGCCCCAGCCCTCCGTGCCTCCCCCACGCCCTCCCCCAGTTCCCCAGCCACGGAGGCAGGACCTGCCTGACATCCCCCTGCCTCCTCCTCCTCCTCCTCCTCCACCCCCCCCAAGCCTGCTGACCTAGTCCTCCAGCCAGGACTGAAAGGGACTTGGGCCCACCAACAGCTTTGGGCATCTGTTCTTCTGTACAAATAGTATGTGTTACCCATAAGCCAGGTTCAGTTTCCATATTGAAGACCTTCAACAGGAAGGGCTGAAGACTCCTCCCGTGCCCTGGATTCCTTTGCTACTTTCACTTTTGTACAGCTGGGTGCTGGTTGAGTCTCCTCAAAGAACTTTATTTGCAATAGCTGAAGAAAAGGAGGAAAAGAACAGCAGTCTCCCTTCTGTCTGCAAAAAACCAGCTCAGCAGAAATTAAAATGCCAATGGAATAAAAATATGACTGTCATGAAACACTTTGCTGATGGATAAAAGCTTCAACATTCCAAAGTGTATTCCATGAACAAGAGAACACATGGATCCCTGCGTGCCATGCCCACATCCTTCAGGCATGGGGTTGGTAAATCTCCTTCAGACAAACACAATGAGAGCTCCTGAATTTTGCACAGGAATCTGAAAAACACATAAAAGCCGAGAAGGATCCAAATCTTGAAACGATTCAGCTTGGTGCTCCTTTCACACCTACACCAGCTCAGGACCCAAATCCCAACAGCCAGTCTTCCACTTCAGCCCTCAGATCACAGGAGCTGTAGATATACCTGTTGGACACCTACCAGGCTGGGCTGCATCCAAACTGCAACACTTCTGTTTTAAACACAGCTGTGAGGAAATAAAAGGTGGTGGGCAGTGTGTCACACCTTCCTGCACACTCACCCTGCAGGCAGGAGACCTGTGTCTGTGTCTTCCCCAAGGCCTTGCTGGACCTGCATCTTCTGACCCCAGGAGCGAGACTGGGCGAACCACCAGGGCTGGACATGAGGCAGAGCACAGGGACATCTTCTGCTCTTTCTGTTGAACCTCCACCACTGTGAAAGGAGTTTGAGACTTGCTGAGCTAAAGAGGAAAAAAGAGTCTTAAAATCTGCCATGGTTTATTAAAAGTGCATGAAGAGTCTCAGCAAGCAGTGAACAGGACACACAGTCCCCGCTCGATGGCAGAACTGAAACCATCAGCTCCTCACTCACAGCTCCTCTCAGGCAAAGGCTCGGGGCTGTCAATACTCAGCAGTGCCCAAAAACCTCAGAATAACAAGGAGTAGGGGACACCCACACTCTTGGTGTCACCTTACCCCGCACAGCACCCTGCCCAGCATGGCATTTTGGGGGACTGTGCACTAAGGTGTCCAACTTGCCAAGGAAACTGATTCTGATTATCCAGGGATTTCAGGTTTTAGATGTCATGGGAACTAACACAAAATGCATCTCAAAACCAAGACTGAAGCCTTCACCACCTTCCTTGCATCTGCTCTTTACAGTCACTGCACCTCCATTCCTTCACCTGTACACACAAACTTACTAATTTCTGGTATTTAGGGATATCCAGGAGAAAAAGTGCTCTAAAAAGGAAAAACCTATATCATACATGTTTATCCTGAGAACCTATAATCTAATTTACAGCAGGAATTAAGGTGGCATCAATGTTGCAGAAAGAAAACACTTTTCTGAAGTAATGTAGATACACACTCTTAAGAAGAGTCAACACCTTGTAGCAGAGGCTCAGATCACATCTGCTCCTTACAGCCTGCACAGGAACTTCTGCCAAAATCATCAGCTGGAGAAACAGAATGCCAGGAGTAAAACTGACTGAAGCACTACAAGCCAAATTCTGGTCCCACTTATCCTATTGTGAATTTCCAATTTTCCCCCTCCATTTACTTCAAAATTTGTTCATAAAAAAGAAATATTTACCCTATGGGCACCAATAAATAAACTTGAAAGCAGTAGATTTTTCTTTTCCAATTACTGCAGGAGAGCCTTTAAACTGTTCCAGATGCTGAATGACTAAGAAATGTCAAATACAACACCTGGTTACTGAGAACTGCAGCTGTTGCCTCTGCAGACTACATAACACACCATTTCTTCCCTTTAAATAGTTTATGCCAAGACAAAGACCACAGTCTAAGGTAATATCACTCAGAATAAAAACCGAGTTGCAATTAGGTCAGGCCTTTTGTTTACCCCTCTGGTTTCCCATCATCTCCACAGCAAGAAGGGTTCCAGAGACTAGTTCTTGTCTGGTTTTAACAAAGATATTTTCCTTACTTTAGAAGCACCTGAAACTCTTTCCTGTAGCCACTCAATATGCTCTTCATGTCCCTAAGCTATAGAACACCTTTCCAGCCTTTGGCACAGTTTCTCAGCAGTACCTCCACACTCCTGGATGCACACCTGAAGTCCTGCCTGTGCAAGCACTAACTGAAGCCATGCTGGAGGCAGGAGCAGGACTCCAGGGCACACTGGGGTGTTCATTTTCCCTTCTTTGTCTCACCGCACACACAGAGCACTCGCAGTACACCAGACCCAGCAAACAAAAAGACAACACCCAACATTTCTGGAGTTGTGAGTAACTTCAAGAGCACGCCAGGAACATCACTGCTCACTAATGTTATTGTGACTCTGCACTGAAGGTCCTCGTAAAAGCAACCATTTCAGAGCCAACAGTTTTTAAAGGATCAATTACATCACAGTATGGCTTTGTTGGAAAGGGTTTGGAAAACAAATTTTAGGTACTTAGCACTACATTTTCACTTTTCTCCTTAACAGTAGGACAGAGTCTGGAAGGAATAAAATATATTTTTTACTGCAATAAAGTGATCTTTCTGGCAAGATGAGTATCTTCCACAGCCCCACAGTTCTGGCTGCCTCTCTGCACTGACCAACAACTTGCCACACAAATGAGACCAGATTATTGATATCCTGGAATGCCAGACAGAAATGCAAACTGTGCTGATCCTCAGTCCTATGAGACACCTATGAACCATGGAATAAAATATAAGTATGGTTAACTTAATCTCAAGTCTATAAATGTAGTTTATATCTCTTAACTAACCCCATGACTACCTAATACAATTTAAAACATTATTCCATCAACAAGTTGCCAACCAAGCTAAAGTGTGAGCATGGCACCTTTTAGCCTCTTATAATAAAAATATCCAGTTAAGTGGATATTAAAAAGCAGCATTTTAATACACTTCTAATTTCCACCTATTCCCACAGCACTGTAGAAAGAGTAATTTCGCTCAGATCCTGCTTTCCCATCAGCTCTTTCTAAAACTGGGACTCCTTCAAGACAGTTTCATGCTCAAGTGCACTTTCAGAACTGGGAACAACTTAACAAAGAAAAAGTCCTCGATTCCTTGATAAAATGCTCCTGTCTCTCTAAGCAGCTTTAGAGAGTAAGTCAAGGAACAGGCAAATCTTGCCTGGGTCAGGAGTAAAATCTTTGTCTTGCTATAGCTGCAAGTAACATAAGAGTCATTGCAATTACACTGTGACAGACAGGCTTTTGTGTACCTCTGATATCAGAATCATGGACAAAAAGGTAAAGTGTGGGGCAATTCACAGCTTAATTTTAAACAAAAGCAGGCCAAGGGAAAGTTTCCTTTTACCAAACACAGCCCCCTTGTCACAGAGGGGGCTGAAGTGACAGAGTTTTCTCTGGTCCAACTGCTTTCACATTTGTCTCGTGTTTAAAAGTCTTGAGGCAGGTGGTTGTTTTTTAAGTAAACATGATGCATGACCCAATTACAGTCAGAGCTTTTCCTGAAAAATCAAACAAAATCCAAGAGCCAAAGGTTTGGGGTATTTTGCTGGTATCAAGAATCTGCCTTTTCTCAGAGATGAAACTTTGGTGAAGGTGAACTGATCTCATTCTGTCATTCTCATGTCCCTGTGGTAGTGATAACACAGAAAGCCAAAGATTTGCCATACCGTTATGCCCTTTGCTCGTTCAAACCAGAAGCCCTCAGATGAACAACAAGGAATTCAACAGAGCCCCAAATGTTCCCCACTATTCCCAGTGATGCCGCTCTTCCATCCAGGAACACCACCAAGACACCCAACTGGAAGCCATAGGTGCTAAGCACAATTTACACTGACAGGTTTATAGCCTGTAAAGATTCTGGTAGCTTTTAAATCAATTAAGTCCATTTGGTAAACATTTTTACAATGAAACTAGTCAGGCCAAAATAAGTTTAGATCTTTGCATTGCCTAAACTCTGGGCCCTTGATGCTTTAGCTGGTGTTTGGGGTCAATGGTTTGATGTGAGTGGGTTTCCACAGTATCTGCTAGAAACATTCAAGGTTTATAGCTTTGTCTTTCCTGCCTCTCTCTGGTGCCACATTACCGGAACATTTTGACCCAAAGGCAATTTCTTGCATTAACAACAATACCAGACTATGAAAAACTCAAGTTCTATAGGTAAACATGGCTATGAAAGTGAATAAGGAATATATATGCATCCGATCACTCCTCAAGTTGATAAAAAATACGTTACAAGTTATGCATCTCTTCAAACAGGAGGAAAATGGGACCCAGACCTCGTTCACCACTGTGCCCTGTCTGGGCTGTTAATGGGGTCTGTTTGCACCACCCCGACTGTGCCACCATATTCAGACCTTGGGCACAGCTGGTGCCACTGTCACCTGTGGCACTCTGGTGGAGGAGCCCTGCTCGTAGCTGCACTCAACAACACAGGTCCTACTCCACAGCCAAGAAGAGACTAAAATCACTGCTTTGGAAAGCTCGGCCATCTGAACCAGTCTAACACTTACTCATCTCTATCACAGAAGACTTAAAAAACACATACCAATATCATAAAGTCACCATATCTACAGAGATGAGGAAGCCTGAGTGAACAGAAAGATGATTGTCTTCTAAGCACGTTAGTTTTGTTAATTTAGTGGAACCACTCAGTCACTTGTCAGACTGGATTCTGTTATCCTATCACTTTTGCTCACGTTAAAGGGGAACCAGAGGTACATTAGTTATCAAGTTAGAAACAAACTTGGAACTCAGGCTCGGCTGGAATCCTTTTCCCGACAGACAAACGGAGCAGGGTCGCACCTGCCCGCTCCGCCTGAAGCCCTTTTCCTGACAGGCAAAGCCGAACGCGGCTCCCGCAGAGGGCCGAGCCCGGAGCTCCGCGTGGGAACAGCCCGGCCCCTCTCCCGTCCCGCCCCGTCGCGGGCGCGGAGCTGTGCGGGGCTGAGCGGAGCCGGGTGGGGCTGAGCGGGGCCAGGCGGGGCCGGGCGGAGCTGTGCGGGGCCGGGCGGAGCTGTGCGGGGCCGGGCGGGGCTGAGCGATGCTGAGCGGGGCCGAGGGGGCCGGGCGGGCTGAGCGGGGCCGGGCGGAGCTGTGCGGGGCCGGGCGGGGCCGAGCGGGGCTGTGCGGGGCGGGCTCGGCCGGGCTCGGGATGCTCGGGGAGCGCGATGGAGCCGGCTGAGGGCTGGGACCCCTACGGGCGGCCGGCCCGGCGCACGCAGTGGCTGGTGAGCGCCCTCGCCTACCACTACGGGCTGGACCGCGGCGTGGAGAACGAGATCGTGGTGCTGGCCACCGGGCTGGACCAGTACCTGCAGGAGATCTTCCACCACCTGGACTGCGCGGGGGCCGGCCGCATCCCCGGCGAGGATTTCCGCACGCTGTGCCAGGTGCTGGGGCTGGAGGAGGCGGCGGAGCCCGAGGAGTGCGCGGGGCTGTGGGACGGGCTGGCGGCCGGGCTCACCTTCCGGCAGTTCCACGCGCGGCTCTGCGGGCTCTTCAGCACCCGGGCGGGCGGGGCCGAGCCGCGCCTGCCGCTGGGCCGGGACAGCGAGCACATCGAGACCCAGATCCGGCTGCGCAGCCCCCGCCGCCGCCGCCGCGGGCACCCCCCGGCCGGGCGGGCGGGCCCGGAGCGGCGGCCGGCGGGGCCCTGCTCCCCGGAGTGCTACGAGGAGATCGTGGCGCTGGAGCAGGCCGAGGACCGCATCGCCAAGCTGGAGGAGGAGAACGGCAGCCTGCGGGAGCTGGTGGAGGACATGCGGGCCGCCCTGCAGAGCAGCGATGCGCGCTGCCTGGCGCTGCAGGTGAGTGCGGCCGCTCCCGCTCCCCTCGGCGCAGGGGTGTCAGGCAAAACTCCGTTTGCCCATCAGGAAAAGGATCCCAGCCGAGCCTGAGCTCCAAGTGTGTTTCTGACTTCATAACTAACTTATCTCTGGTTCCTCTTTAACGCGAGCAAAACGACAGCACCGCAGAATCCAGTCTGACAAGTAACGCTTGTGAACAAGTGACTGGTTCAGTCTATTAAGAAAGATGCTGCTCTCTGAAATGCAGTGCTAATAAGCCCTGTGCCCCCAGCGTAATGGATAAAAGGAGTATGGCATAGACCAAAGTTGGTCTTACATCCTCAGCATTAATTTTTAGCAAAGTTTGGTTATGTGGAGGTTTTAAGGACAAATGTTGCATTTTCACCGGTGTGACATTGTATATGGTTAAGGGATAGGCTGAAAAGCACCCTGCTAAAAGTGTAGGGGACTTCAGGTGTGTAATACCACTCCTCAAGTGCACATGCACGGGCAGTTATATACTGGTTATGCATCATTACAGGGCTTTTTCCTAAAGTCAGAAAGAACTCTTGGGTTCTTACCTGTACAAGCACATGCAGTGTCTCAGTTATAAGTGCCTTGGAGACATTAGAAGTGTGTTTTGTTCAGAGTGTGGTCACGAGAGTTCAGAGCTGGAGCCAGTTCTGCAGACAGGCTGATGAATAGTCTCTGGCTCCTCTGCAGAGCCCCATTAATTCTGGGGCTGGTTCCTGGTGGTTCTGCTGTACTGGCCATACATACTTAGCAGCAGTTAAATTACTCTGGCATGAAATAGCATGGAACAGGCAAAGCAGTGAAGGGCAGAGTTCCCTGGTTGTTCTGATCACGTCAGATTTCTCACTAACACAGCACTCACAGAACTCTGCCCCATGTGTGACACTGCCATTTCCTTGAGCTGGCTGTGCCTCCTCACAATGTCCAGCATGGCAGGTCAAAGCCACTTCTACATTTTCATCCGAAAAGAGAAAGGAAATTAGAAGCAAACACGAAGTCATTAGTCAGAGAACCCAGAAAGAATCAGAAGGGAGCTCGAGAACTCCCCCAGCTCACTTCTACTGACCTCAGTTCTACAATGAACACTTTGACTTAACTGGAAATATTTCTTTCAGAACACTACTTGCCTTCTGAGGACAGACCATAGTAATGACTTTAAAGCTATACGGACACTTGTGCAATAACCTAATAACAAATAGTTTGAAAATTAAATTTACAGATACATATTAAAAACTACTTTCCAGAGAATGTTTCCTTGTCTCTCTATTTCACAAAGGTAAGTAGCTTATTAGTTGCTGATCAGCTATATGTGATTGAAAAAAACCCAAAAAACTACAATCCAGAGATTTCAGTCTTGATAAAATGTCAGCTGCTTTGGACACAATGATTTCTCCTGCTTTCTGCTCCTGGTCGTTGTAGGTGGGACTGCGGAAGAGCCATGCGAACCACAGGGAAGAGGGGCCCTGTTCCATGGGGAGTAAGAGACCATTACCACAGAACCACTCCCAGAGCAAGTGCCTCCAAAGTGTCCTGAAGGAAATGGAGCTCATCCGGAGCTCCAGGGATGGGCAAATCGAAGAAGCAATCAGGTTCAACCAGGAGCTGGAAAGGGAGCTGAGGAGCTCCCAGGAAGCCCTGGTCAGTCTGGAGGACTGCAACCGTAACCTGAAGAGGGAACAGGCAGAGATGAGGAGGAAGGTGGAAGAGGCGAGACACGCCGTCCTGAACAGCCTTGGCAAAGTGAGGGAGCTGGAAGTGACAGCCAACGAGGTGCCACGTCTGCAAACACACATCCAGCAGCTGGAATCGGAACTGCAGCACTACAGGTAAGTCTGAGTCCATCAAAAGTGCCTATAAAATCACAAAGTTAGTTTGAAAATCACTGGCTGGGGCTTATTAAATGTCTCCAGGTACATCTTGTAAAATCTAGCCAGAGGGAAATTAGAAGCTGCTTGTCCATTTTCTTGGTAGGGATCCATAAGAGAGCTGGCAGCGTTCAGGGGGAGGTAGGCCAAAGTAAGGGTGCTGATCTGCAGAGAGCTGAAGTTACTCCTCAAACACACAGCAACAGGACTCAGTGATGTCTCAAAAGGACATCATAATGCTTCAAGAAAGCCCAAAACAAATTGCTGACACTCCTTCAGAAACCATTTCCAACACACTTCTTTTTTTCACCCTATTTCCTGCTCATTAGGTCACATCCAAAGCCAGCTGTAAGCAGATGGCTGACACTCCATGTCTTGGGAAAGCTCTTCAACTTGTCATAGGAATTGGGGGAAAGCACACAGGGCCAACTTTTGGCCAGTGGTTTTAAACTCTGCTGTCTTCACTGCTGCTTCTCTGACAGAATAGGTAATACTCCAGAAGAGAGAAGCTGAAACTTTCCTGAATCCACAAAATAATATAGAGGGAATCTCAAACAAAAATACATTATCCAACTAAACTCCACTTTTGTAATAACATAAATAAATGTTTCCAAAAGTCAGAAAGTTGGTCATGAATTTAATAGTTCACTGGTTTTGTTGCTTTTTGTCTCAGACGAAACTTGGACTCATTGATGGTTATTAAGTGTGTTAGGCTTTTCTGCCCAAGTCTCAAATTGACCTATGGATTAACATCTAATTTAAATTTTCACTGACCCAAAGCAAAGGCAATATTTATATATATTTTTACTAACTGTACTAAAGCTAGTATTTTAATACATTGTCTATTCTGAACTCCTTGTCTCTTCTTAAACTTACACTTCCTCTGTTTGCTTATAAGAAGAGTTCATAGTGAGTTATTTGTGGCATCGTAGCTATTGTACTGTTTTATGAAGTGAGGAAATTCTAAAAATAACCGTTTTATCCAGTGTCTTTCTTTAAACATTGTGTATGTTAATACCTGTGTGGTTGCAGAAGATAAAAGCATTTATTTAAACATCTGTAGGATTTAAAAAACACTATGAAGGCATGTAATGTCCAAGGTGACTGTCAGGGATATGTAGATAAATGAGAAAACTCTTAATGTTAGGGGGGATCACACTACTTGTCTAGTCTCATATTCTCCCTGGCATGAGCACCAAAGACTTCTTGTCCTGCAGAATTGCTTTTCCCAAGTATGATGAAGGATAAAAGAATCCCCTTTAACAGGTAGAGATGAATGAGTTGAAGGCAAAAAGGAATGTCAGCTGGGACTTGCAGAGCAGGAACTTTATGGGTTACATCAAAACATACACTGTGAGTTTAAAAATGTAAATTACATGTTCCTTGTCAGATAACCTTAATTTGTAATATTTATTTTTATATTACATGCTAATTTAAAGGGAGTGTAAAGCTCAGGAATGGTGCTGGACTGACCACTGGGGAACTACACCCCTTTTTAATCCCGGGGTACATTGACCAGGCCAGTTCCCACCCTTTCGGATTCCCTTTTGGCCACAAAGCACTTCCATCTCCCCATCCATGTACTACAGCTCTTGGATCCAGCACTTTCAGAGGCACTTAATGAGGACTGTGGCTTGCATGCCTGTGGTCATATTCCACAGTAACTGGAGTGCCATCATTCCTCACATTGCAGGGGTGGCACAGAGGTGTTTCATTTCGGTGGTGCAGAGCTCAGGGTTGCTGTGGGGAAGGACACCAGCTGTCCCTGCCCCACACAGCCTCTGGCACCAGGGCTTGTCCCGCTCCCTTGCCCTGCTCACACTCGTGCTGCTCCCCCCCCAAACTCCTCCTGCTCCCAGGGAGTCCCCTCCTGTCTGCAGAGATCCAGCCCCGCCGTGCAGCCCGGGGGAGGTGCTGGCAGTGCTGCTGAGGGAGCTGCTGAGTTGGCCGAGGTGTGGAGGTGGAGGGAGAGCTGCTGTGTCCCCCGACTGTCCCTGCTGTTATGGCAGTGTTATCCAAGTCAGTGTGTGCTGAAGTTGGTACTCCAGTGAGCTTTCTCCATTGCCAGGTGCCACACAGAGTCTGAGAGCAGGACCTAGGCTTGGCAAGAACTAGTGCTGCGAGGCAGCAGTGGAGAGAAGAGGATGGGGATTTGAGTATCCTGCAGAGAGCATTTAAGATTGCAGGGGTGTCTCCTGAGAATTCACCTTAACTGGCTTGTTCTGCCACAGGTTTGCTCCAGCTAAAGGCTCATTCCTTATAGAGAGGATCATGTTTGGGTCCAGTCTATGAACTTTACATGCTGCTCCTATTTATAGTTCCATATTATTAAAGGAAATTCAGCATCTGAATACAGAAGGGTTTAGAAAGTCAGGCAAGTCCCATTCTTATGCAGTGATGCCCAGGGAGTTATTCTCATTTTGTACTGAGGCACTTGATTTCATTTTCCCAGGTATAGTTCTTTTCAATTGTTCTTACTGAAGCTCAGCAGTTCATTTATGGATTATTTCTCCAGTTTCTCAGGATGCTATTGGGACTAACCTCCAAACTGCTCATTCCCCCCCAGTTTGGAGTCCATTGCACACTTGTAATTTCTCCTTCAAAAGCTGGAGCCCAGATGAACACACTGGTGAGGTCCCAGGCCAGATTCTGGTGGCCTTCCCTTGATAGACTCTATCTGAGGACAAATCATTACCAGCTGTTCCCTAAACTCCCTTTTTTTTCCACTAAGTTTTGCTCCAGCTCAAGGGGACACCATCCATGTATTCTAATATAGTCTTATGACTTATAAGTATTGTTTATAGGAATGCCACATATAACAATGTTACTACAATTAAAATGTCACATCTATTCCTTCTTTTTCTCCATTCAGCCATTTTCCCTGTCAGAAAAGGAAATTAGATTGGTTTGACATGAATTGTTCTTGCCAAATATAAGTTGGCTCTGTTTTCTATACTACATTGTAGGTGGCTTAAAAATTGATCACTTAATAAAGTTTATGGATTCTTTTTCTCTTTAATAGCATTGGAGAGAATAAAAGAATTTAACAACATTTTTTTTGATCTCAGTGTAATAAATAAAAAGAAAGGTCATTTAGAATTGAAATACACTTCATAATAGAGACGTTCACAGAGGGTTTATGTTGCTGCATTAATCAGCAGTGGAGTAATTACATAGGTCAGTGGAAAGGGTCATAAAATACCAGAAATGCTTCCCATATGCATGGTCTGTCTCCCGAATTACTTAATTATCCATCAGCATTTATATGTGTTAATGAGTAGGAATCCTTTATGCATGGAATGCAGAGGCTTGTTTCCTCCCCTCATATTCTCCTATAAATATCAAGATTGAGGCCTCTGGCATAATTTTCTCCATTTATTTATTTCATCAGTGTTAATTTTTTTAAAAAACTTATGCTTCAGGTTATCTTACTTTGGAAATAGTTCTACTTTTCTTTCAGGAGACAGTGTCCTGATCTTTTCAATAATTTCTCAGGTTGTCATTTATTCTGTAAAATATAACAGGATGGACCAAATCAATAATCCAAGAACAGGAGAGGAATATGGAAATATTCCTAACTGGTACAGAATCAGCTCCATTAAATGAAGAAAGAAAAGCCCTAGGAAGGAAACACTAATGCACGAAAGAAGGTCTCTATAGCAGGTTATTTCCAGGCATGCTTTATACTTAGGCATTCTAGAACTGTTCTATTTTAAAAATTAGACAGTAAATAAAAAAAATCTGGACTATTTCTGCTTGACTATTGTCATCAATACCAATTATTTGCTGGTTGTGAGGTGGAACGTGGCAAGTTGTTTCGGGTGGCACAAAACTTGAATGGAGGCAGTGGGTGTTCATGTGCTGGATCACACAAAAGACTGGACAGACCTGCAGATGATAAATATGTCCTTGG
The DNA here is from genome assembly GCF_025592945.1 of Manacus candei. Taxonomy (NCBI): domain Eukaryota; kingdom Metazoa; phylum Chordata; class Aves; order Passeriformes; family Pipridae; genus Manacus; species Manacus candei. Next base: position 3,938,401 of record NW_026138084.1, read on the forward strand.
CCAAGAGCAGTGACAGGCAGGGAGCAGGGACTGATGGCAGTAGGAATGAGGACAGTCAGGGAACTGAGCTCATGGAGAGTAAAATGAAATGTTGCTTTGCAGAACCTCATCTGTAAAAGTGCTCAGATTGTTTGGGATGAACTCATGTCATCTCATTTTATGCTTGTACAGGTTATTGTTTTCTACTTAGGACTGTGAGAAGTTATGTATTGCATAGAAGTCTGCCCAAAAAAACACAGAACTTCAAGTTTTTAAAGAAGTTAATAGTAACAGGTGAATATGTTATCATCATCTGAAGCTTAGACTACTGGCATGTCTCATAGTAGAATTGTAAGCTAAGCAAGCAAATCAGATTACTCTCATTGGGAACACTTTAAAGGAACTTTAAACACTTTAAAGTTTCATTTCCCAAAAAGGGATAATGGAGGATATTGTTACATATGATAGAGAGAACGGTACAGAGCAATTTAAATACATTAACTTGGCATTGAAGAAAATGTGTAGCATCTCTTCCTATGGAAGGGGAGTTTTATTTCAAATGCAAGTCTCTCAATGCTTCCCATAATAACAGCAAACCCTTTACTTCAAATCCATTCGAATGAATGCATTTATCCCCAAGGAAGCCTGTACTTGTGTGCTGTGCCGTTGGAAGTGTAGCCAGTTCTCTGGCCCTTTTCCATGCTGGACTCTTAGTTACACAGTGTTTATTCTTGGGAGGCTTTCCCTGCCTTCTCCCTAAATCCTCCTTTTATCTGCCTGGCCTTATTTGCTGTGTGGGGAGTAAATCACTGGAGCACAGTGGCAGTGCCACACACGGGGCACTGCCCGTTCCCGGTGTCCAGGCTGCTCCCACAGCCCTGTTCCTCGGCAGCCCTGGCACGCCCTTCCTGGGGAGGGAGAGGGGAAGGTTCAGAGCAGCCCTGCAGGGACAGAGCACAGTCCCAGCCAGGGAGTTGTTCTGTGCTCTCCTGCACAACTGCCTGTTAAAGCTGTCTCCTCCCCCCTTCTGTGCAGAATTTGCATCATTCTGACCCCTCCTGTACCAGAGAGGTTATTTTCTCCCCAGAGGGTGTGTATTCAATGTTTGTGCAGCCTTGGATTAGTGCCTGGACGTTCAGCCAGCAGCTTGATGGCCCCGCAGTGACAGCTGTGCACCTCCCTCCTTGCTCTGGCTGCCCTGGCTTTAGATAGTCTTTCCCCAAGAAAATACGCACTTACTGCACAGACTTTCTAGGTGATCAGCATAGTATCTATCTTGACTACGCCAGCCAAATAGAAAGATTCATTTCGTACACAAACATAACTTTAAAGAAAAACGTTACTCCCACGCCCCTTTCAAACCCAAGGACTGGACTCCCCATCAAAGGCTGGGCCCCTTGGAAAGCACATCCCCCACAGCAGGCACGGTCTGGGCCATCCCCAGCCCTCACTGCACCCCTCTGCCCTGCAGCACCTCTCCCCTCCAGCCCCAGCAGGGTGGCACTTGCTGCCCAGGCCCTTGTGCCTGGCGGTCCCGTGGCTGGGGACAGGCCCCCAGTGCCCCGTGCTGCTGCTGGAGCAGGGCAGAGAGCTCAGAGTGCATTAACCTCCGTGCCACCCTGGGACAGACCCTGGCACTCCAGAGCCCCCTGCACGGAGATACAGGCACAGCAGAGTGGCAGTGGAGGTACCAGCTTGGACAAGACCAGGGTCTGCATCCCTCTGGACCCAAAGCCAGCTCCCAGCAGTGCAGGAGAGCTGCTTAAAGCAATTATTTATCACCAAGAAAAACACACCACTAGGCCAAGAATCTGTAGCCTCCTGTCACACCAAGTGTCACAGCTCAGGATAAACCTCCCTGGGGACAGTTCCCTGTTGCCTGCACAGCCACATACTGGTCCTCTCCTCGGTTCTTAAGCAAACCTGACACGTTTGTAGCCCCTTCTGTGCTCAAGAGCACCTGCAGGAAGGGGCCTTGCCCAGAGCACTCCAGTTTTCCCACTCCATGTGACTGAGCTGTGCTCTGCTCATACGCTCTGAGATCAGAGCTGCTGGATCCATCAGCATTCCTTTGCTTCTAGGAGTAACAGGAACACACTGGGCAATAAATCTACTGCATGGAAGTTGGCCAGACCTCCCTAACAGAGGCTTTGAAGGGCCAGGTGCATTTTTAAAATTTATTTTTTCTTCAGGTCAGTTTTATGTAAGACCAAGTAGTAATATGTAACCTCAAAGTGTAACCTGTGGTTTAAACGTGGGGTATTTATGTTTTATCTCCCTGGATGTCACAGATATTGACAAAAATCCAAAGTAAAACCTGAGGGCAGGTCCTCTCAGGGCAAGATCCTGAGAGGACCAGAGTAGTGACAAGTGCTTCAATCAGGCGCTTACACACATTGTATAAAGTAGTTAAGGACTCCACTGAGCTCCTCCAGAGAGAAAATTAAAACAACTCAACCACTCGTATCTCATGTGGGTTTAGCACATGTCATTTTTGTGTCCTTTCACATAAGTGACTCTGCAAACCAAGCACTCAGGCACAGGCAGAGAATTCTGCATTCTTTTAAGCTTTTTTTTCTGCTGGAAGAATAAAAGGGAAGAAATTCAGTTTTTTATTTTCTTCATAAACCTTGAAAATCACTTCATGAAAATGAGAAGTTCTACTAAAGAAATAGGAAGCGATTATTCACTTTTTGCTCTTCATCTCACTTTCCTTCAGAATACAAACCAGACAAGGTAGTTTGTAAGATATATGCTGACAACCCAAGTTTTCAAACAGATTAAGCTAATTGTCTTGCTAAAATAGTCTGCTCTCAGAATATGGAAGGATTAATGATCTGCAGGAGAGGAGGCCTTATCTCTTGAATACATCCCAAAACAGACAATGATGTAACAAGATGAGTGAAGTCACCCTTTGTTTGAGAAAAATTAGTGGATGTTAAACAAAACAAAACCCAAATTCAACAAAAAACCTTTTAAATTTATTTACTGGGGGAAAAAAAAGGATGGAATCATGAAATCTGGACCAGTGCACTCAGACCTGTCCTTTGATTTGCAGGTAATATGTTCTGTCTCAGCAGCTTGCTCCAAACAGGTGTCTGATAGAGTTGGCCACCCAGAGAAGGGAATACCAGATGCACAGGCAACTATTCTACTTCATCATAACTTCTGTTCTCAAAGAGCAGCTCTATGTAATATAAACACTAAATCATCTGGAGACCTGGGAAAATATTTAGAAAGTAAATTAATAGACTCCATGACTTTGCTGGGAACTTGCCATAATACAAACCCATAGCCAAGCAAAGTTCTTAAACCCCATCCCCAGGATAGCACAGCTAAGATCAAAAGACTTTAAATACCATCATGTTCCTTAGGAACTACCAGGAACTGAGGGAGACAGGCAGTATTTAAAACTACCTGGACTCTGAGCAGGTTGGAGGGTGAGCTGATAAATGTCACTGAGGTGAGGAAATACAGTAAAGGCAATTTCTGTACTTTCAGTGACATGGTTATTTAGCAGTCCTGCAAATATTTGTTCATTTTGCTGCACCCCAGAGTCTGGATTCCTGCTCAATCACTGCCCATGTTTACTGTACTTTCTCTTCCCTTCATTCTCCAGTGTATTTTTTCAACTTTATCAGCATCTCATCTCCCTGCTTAGCAGACTGATTAAAATCCAGATTGGTCTTTGCCTCTCTCATGAGTGGTTTATGGTATTCTCTTTGTGATACCTGGCATTTCCCTGGCACTCTGTATCTCAGCTGTCCAGAGCTGCAGCCACTGAAGCAGCCCAAGGAAAACTGCAGTCACAACCTAAGGATAATGCTGCCCTCAGACCAGAGAAACAGCTGGAAAATAATGCCCTGAACCATGAGTAAACCTGATTAAATGCATGTGATCCTAAAGATTCGCATTCTGAGATAATCCCAAATTGGATTTGCAATTGGAAATTCAAACACGGACTGAGATTTGGGGGGAAGAGGGGAAGGAGGGCAGGGGGAGGAGCTGGTCAAAGTATTTGCTTAGATCCATTATAGAGAAGAGATATCCAGCTGGCAGCAGGGTTGGAACTACATGGTCTTTAAGGTCCCTTCCAACCCAAACCACTCTGTAATTCTATGATATTTTCACAGTTCCGGATGTGAAACTATCTGTGTGCTCCAGTCAAGCAACCTGAAAGTTGTGAATTACATCAAGAGACTGGCTTTAGTTCAGAGACCATCTTTTATCTTTGAAAAAGGAATTCTGTATACATTTTTATAGCTTTTCATAATGCCCATCTGAAAATCTGGCAAATTCTGATAAAAGTGAATAAATATCCCTTCAAGGATCACAAAGGTGCAGCTCAGCTTTAGAGAAAACAGCATGGGCTGAAGCTTGACAATTATTGCAGGTATCTGTATCCCAGGGTGCTGCCTGTGTTCTGTTCACCATTTCACATTGGAAAGTACTCTATAAAACAGAAATGGTTGGTCAATAAGTGCCAGATATCAGCTCTGAGCACAAGACATCTTTAGAAATTTACTTCTGTGTAACAAGTAACCTCAGCCTTCACAGCATCGTTCTTAAAACCACGTGAAAAATGAGGTGTAGAGGCTGTGATTGACTCGGTGTTGCAGTCCCTCCTTGTTTGGGGAGAAAAATATTCTCTGAAGGGTGTCTGAGCTTCAAGTGCTAATTGCCATCACAGCACACATGGTCCATTCCAGGAGCAGAGGTGCCGAGGGGTTTAGGGATCAGATTTCAGTGGGAAGCGCCCAAACCTTTCAGTGAATGTCCAGAATGAAAATCAGGCCCTATGCTTTGTTTGGTGAAGAGTCTCTGTTCACAGCAGAGTGTTTCAGGGAAGGTTCATGATATCCCATTAATCATAACACTAAACTTTCTGCTATTCACAGCACATCTGCTCTGCTTCTACTCTCTGTACTCGACCCCATCACACGTCCTTGGCATTCATTTATGTAACATGAAAGTATGAGGAGATCAGCCAGGTTTAAAGCACTGCACTGGCAGGTTTAAGCTGAGCTCCAGGTACAGTATTGTCACAGTCCTGAAGCTGGTAGGTCTAAGGGGCACTGCTTAGCAGAAAATTACACAACAGAAATAGGAGCCATGCTTATGAAAACTGCAGGAAAAGAGGTTATGTCCCCACTTCTGTGGCAGCAAACGGGAGAAGGTGGCATTTCCAGCAGGACTCCTGCAGGTGGGGGTACCCCTGTATTTTGGGTGCATCAGTGGGGGTCACCCAGGGAGCTCAGTCTGGCCCTGCACCAGCACAGCACCCTGAGCACCCAGAGGGCACAGCACGAACACCTCCCTGGGGTGAACTCCCCCTGCACAGCACGGGCACACCCTGGGAAGCACAGACCTCTAAACAGTCTGTGCTGCAGGACAAAGTGCATCCAGGGGCTGTTTATAGTGCTCTGGTTCAGTGACCTGACAGATAATAAATGGGGTAAACAAAGGGGCTGCTCACACCTATAGCTCTGCTCTGGTTTCATGTAGACCCAGGCAAAGTACTCAGGTCATCCTCCAAAAGTGTAGTTTGGGAACTGTTTAAACTAGTTGCATATTTATTTAGGTTACATCAGGCAAGATTTCACATAGACAAAATTAAAAGGAAAAGCAAAAAAATGGTGGCATTTTATTTCGATGCTTTCTTGATGAATTGTTTTGATTTTTTCTATCTGAATGACATTAATAAATCAGATTTCAAAATATCACTTTAAGACACACAGAATCAATAAAATGAAATATTTCATTTTGGTTCCATGTTGAGGAGACAGTTTCCTTAGATGAAAAATACTTTTTCCTCAGATTTCTAAGTCAACCAAACAAAACCAACCAACCAACCAAACAAAAACCCAGAAACCCAAAACCAACTAAACAAAAATTTGAACTATTATAAGCAAAAGTTGGAAGAGAAGCTGGTCCTTATTCTGAAAGATCTGTGTTTCCATTAATGAATCTACATGGGTTTGCCTAATTTCCAAAACTATCCACATTTCCAAGAGACAATTCCCTCAGCAGAGGAAAAAGAATAAGAAAACCAAAAGTAAGAATGCTCTTAGCTTATACTGTCAGCAAGAATGTGGCTGTGCTTCTGGGGCCTGGCTGGGATGTGATGGGTTTTTCAGGAGAAGTCTTCCAGCTGTGAAATATTCCCAGCCCTGGCAGGATATTCCTGGGTAAATGCACTACAAAAGACCTTCCAGTGCAGCCAGGGCTTGGTATTTTTCAGAAAAGTTATGATTAATCTCAGAACTACGTACCAGGTTTATTCTTGTGCTGTCTGTCTTACTCTTGCTGCTTTTCCCTCTGTCCCATTGTTCCCTGCCTGCTTTGCTCTCTTTGGTTTGGGTTTTTCGGTCATCATGATTTACAGTTTCCAAATGATGCTTCAAATGCATTTAAAAATAGGAATCTTTAAAAAGGAAATAAGTTTAAGGCTTTTTAGGTAAATACTATGCAGTATATGAATGATCTATGCTCGGAATTCATATAAAAAAAATCATCATTAAGGATCTAAGATCCTGAGAGTTCTGAGGTGTTTAGACCTGTACGTCACATAATTCAGAGGAACTGTCAATCTCTAAGGATTGGCACTTCTTGTGAAGTATTAAAAGTCACTTATATTTAAATTGCAGCTCTCCAACCTTATCAGTTAATGCTCTGCTTCTGCAAACAGCAATGTCTTGCATCAAACAAGGCTTTTCTTCTAGTTAGGGTATAGGTTGTTTATAATCTAAATTATCTCTTTATTAAATTATATTCTTTTTAGAACAGAAAATTATTAATGCTGGAAAGGCAACAATTATTTCTTCCTCTTCCAAGCAGTTTGAGCTTTTCCATGGCAGGCTCCCATGGACTAGATAAATTCATGGAGCTCTGCTTTGTGAACGAGTGCAGAAGTCACCAGCAGGTAATTGATGCTTTGCTGCCTCATGTGCTCAAGTCAAAACTTTAATTCTATTGATCTGCATTCACCTGTCATTATATATAGGAAGCAAACAACAAACAAGCCCTAAACAAAGCAATGGCTCCATTGCAGAGCCCACAAAGACACCCCAGTTTATCTGTGAGTGCCTGCAGGGCAGAGCTGAACCTCCATCCTTCCCTTCCCGGGGCTCGGGGAAGAAAGGAAAGGCCATGGGGAGCAGGAGGGGGAAGAAAGAGCAGTTCTGCTCATTACCCTAAAAAAGGAGCTGTCAAAGCATCACCTTCCTTCCTCCTCCCTGCCCCGCAGCCCTCTGCGGGCCAGGCAGGAGAGGTTTCAGTGGGGCAGGGGGTGAGTGCTGGACCCGCCCGGGCTGTGCGGGACAAAGCGGGCTGTGGGGAGGGGAGGGGGGCAGCTCTGGGATCCTGCCCGTCCCTGGGCCCGGGGCACACAGAGACCCCTCCTCTGGCAGCTCTGACCTGCCGGGGGGTCCTGCGTGGAACCGGGAACAGGGGAGCAGGACCCTCGGGATGAGAGTCCGAGCTGTCCTCGTCGGGGTCAGAGCCCTGGCTCACACCCAGCGGTAGCGCTGCCCCAGGAGGGGCTGTTTGATCCCAGCTCCGGGCTGGGGGGAGCGGGGTGGCATCTCCAAAGGCTGGACGGGGTGAGCCGGGAGGGCTGAAGGACAGACAGACACCAGGGACTGTGCTCTTCCAAAGGAGGGTTATGGAGCATCCAAGGACAGACAGACTCCAGGGACTGTGCTCTTCCAAAGGAGGGTTATGGAGCATCCAAGGACAGACAGACTCCAGGGACTGTGCTCTTCCAAAGGCAGCATGGGGTGAGCTGGGAGGGCTGAAGGACAGACAGACACCAGGGACTGTGCTCTTCCAAAGGCAGGGTTATGGAGCATCCAAGGACAGACAGACTCCAGGGACTGTGCTCTTCCAAAGGCAGGGTTATGGGGCATCCACGAGTTCAACCTGCAGAGGCCCCAGTTCACTTTCAGCTGATCCTCCTGCTCTCCTTCTTCGCCTCTTCCCCCCAGAAGCTCAGTCTGTGTTTGAACTTCCAGTTTGGGATTATCTCACAACACAAATCTTTAAGATCTGATGCATTTATTTTTGATGAAGTTAAGCAAACCAAGGCTTTTGAATTTTGGTTTGTGTTTTAACCAAGCTTAAAATGAAGCAACTCTTCAGTGACACAAGTCCTCCCAGGACCCTGGGAACATGTGCTGCTTTACCATGCTTTGCAAAAATGTGTAGTTTTTTTCCATTACTTTATAAGTGAAACTGTAAACCCATGATCTGTCCCAGAATATAACTTATAAAGTGCCAAGTCAGTGCTATAAAACAGGTGTAAAGAAGTTTATGTGGCTTAGATTGTGTATCCTTAAATTTAAAGGGCCTTCTCTCCCTCCTTGATTAAACAAATGGAAAAAAACCTTGGTGGATGATGTGCATCATATATATGTATTATGGATTTTATATTTAAAAGATTAATTTGTGCTTAAAAAACCGGTTTAAATCCATGATATATCAGGATGTTTGTGTCTCATTAAACACACTGCAGAAGAGACCATCATTCAGAGGTGAGTTTGAATTAATCTCTGGAATTAAAAGCAGGAAAGTTCCAGCTCACTAATTTGATTCATGTCTCCACTAAAAATGCATTTGAACCACAAAGCTTGGATTCAGATCAGAATATCCACTGAGGGGGAGCTGGATATGTAACTTTGATTTTATCCTAATTCCAACCATGACTGGTAGTCTGGAAACATATTTTCTTGGGGCTGTATTTTATTTGGGGAAATAGGCTTTATATCACATGGTAAGGAAAGCTACAATAATGCAATTAGAATTTGATTTTTAGGTAAAATACAACTGAAAATAAAAATTTTAAAATTAGTCAAGGTGTGAAAAAACCAAGATTAGCTGTGAAGAATTGCAGAATAATCTTAGGACAGTGAGTCACCACATAAATGAGAACTGATGCAATTTTAGGGTCAGGGCAGGAAATGAAACCAAACCCAATCTCAAACAGCACTTACAGCTTCAGTGGAACAGACACAGTGATGAACTCAGATCTTATAACTGCTGAAGAATTATACCTTTGAGCTGTGTAACTCTAGGAATGTATCATCTATTCAGTTGTTAAGTTACAGGGAGGAAAGGAAATACAAAATATTAACAGAGAACAATACAAAGAAAATAATTACACACATTCACAGAACACCTATATCAGAAAAAGGAGCTCATGAGCCTTTCACCTAAAACAATTAAACTGGAAGAGGCATAGAAAAGGCAACAAGTGTGAAAAAAGGCACTGCAGATGTGAAAGAGAGGGAGTTGAGAAGTGAAACGGATCTGCAAAATTTTCCTGAAGAAGTGATGGATGGGGAAGAACTGTTCAGTCTCTCAGTGCAGGAACTCTGACTCAGCACATGAGAGCAGGAGGCAGGTTCAAAGCAGACAAAAAAGTGACCAGTGGGTCCCCCAAGCCATGGAGCAGCTTCCTGCAAGGTGCTTGGCTCCAGGAAAGGTTACAGCTTTAAGGGAGCAGCTCAAATACCAGTTAAAAACACCTCTTAGCAGGTGAGAAATACAAAGGTGGAATCTCCACCTGAGTCACCATGGGAATGACTGCAATCCTGCAGAGTGCCAGGGAAGGGCTCAGGATGCCCAGGTACATGAACAGCAGGGGAAATGCTTCTGTGTGTTGGCTTTGAGCTTTCCATGTACAAAAAATGACAAAATAGGGGTTTGACTGTAGAAGTGGTTTCCTCTGCAGGAATCCCAGGCTGCTGCTCTGAGAAGCAGGCTTGTGTCACATCTGCCACTGCAGAGGACCCATGATCTGAGCTCAGCTCTAACTCAGACTTCAGATCAGATCTTAGGATGCTTTTCCTTCACACCAGTTTCCCCTTCTAAAACACTATTATCATGACCACAGCAGTAGGCAGCTGTTGCCCACATTACTTACTGATTCTACAATTCCCTTCAGATAGAAAAACATGACCTACAAGCTTAGAGATGCTGTTGAATTCTTTTGCAGCAACCACCTCGTTTAGATGCACAAATATCACTGATACCTGGAGATTAGAGGGGTTTAAAATGGATTAACTGTGACTCTGCTAAGAAGAACCTCTGAGCTACAGAGATAAACATCAACCAGAGTTTGGGAAAACCTCTGAACCCTCCAGTGCAGCGTGAGAGCCAAACTCTGAACTCAGCTCCAGACAAAACTCCCCCCTCTCAGCAGCCTCACTCAGGATTTCTTGCCCACCCCTCCCGAGCTCGTGGGACATAATGAGTAGAATACAGGATTAGATAGCTGAAGAGTCCAACCAAAATCTAGTCTGACAAAAGCCTGCACAAGTCCCTGCCTTTAGGTCAGGCTTTGCCATCCCAGACGCTGCCCAGGGATCCCATTGTCCAGCCTCCAACCACTTCATTCATTCCCATTCAGCCCCCTGGGCTTTCCTGCTGGGCTGGGAACCAGCACAGCCATTCAATGGAGATGTCAGGTTTTGTGTAACAGACAGCCAGGCCAATATTGCAAGGAGCCTTTTTATCCCTTTGTGCCCACAGCAAAATTTAATCTGAAAAGCCAGGCTTAGTGTTTCTGACATGCTGGCACAGCAAATATTTCCCCACATAATTGTAAAAGATCATTTGTCAGAGTGCTGGCCCAGTGGTTACCAACACAGCTGAGATCTGGGGGCAAGCAGAGCATTTCCAAAATACTGTGTGTTTATCAGAAAGAAAGCATGGACTTTAATATTTCCATTCATTTGCCCTTCGTGCTGGTTGAGGTCAGTTGGTATTTGTCTGTTCACATTTTCTCACTTCACTCCAAGTTGCTTGGTATGTGCATATATATGGAATATTAAAGATTCTGTTCAATAATGCAGAGGGCTGTGTGATATCTGTGTGATACCATTCCCCATGTGTGAGGCAAGTGCCTCACCTATATCTGCCCATAAAGGCATGTTAAACGTGGTTTCTCACGCTCTGTTGGGCCTGTCAGGGAGAGAAAATTGTGTTCTGGAACCCTGGAAAGAGGGATTTTTCTCATTTCTAGTCCAGGTAGTCCTGAGATAGAAACACAACATTATATCTCCTTGAAAAAAAGGAAAGAAGTATTACTGGGGAATCCTCTTTTCCCTTCAAAGCCCTGCAAGGATATAAGAACAGCCTGACTGTACCAGTGGAAGAGAACCAGGCAGGGAAGCTGGGCTGTAAAACACAAAGCTTAAGCAGATTACATGGCACAAGTTATTAACTGCATGGCATTGCATTATTCACTTCAAACATGAGCAAAGCCCTCCTCCCAAACCTACACCAGCAGCATTGCTTTGGGACACAAAGAGCTGGATTTCCAACAGTGCTGCTGCTCCCACAGAGTGGGCTTTTGTTAGTACATATCCTACAACCCTCCAGCTGCACCATTAGACCTATCTCAACCATTGGAATAACTCATGTCCCCAGAACAATTTAAATGGTTTAAATGGTCAGATGAGAAAGTAACTTCGTGAAATAGATCTTATTACTTTGTTCTGTGCAACTGTGGCCCAGGACTTATGTATGTTTTGAACTCTGACATTCATATCTGTTATTTCAGAAGTCTGTTATTATAGGGGTTACTCTGTCCTTGCCAGAACCAAAGATATAAAATACAGGCTATATCTTAAATATTTTAGTCCTAGATAAATGTATATGTGATAAAGGAGCATGATGAAATTACCTGTTTAGATTATTAAGAAAAATCTCATTGAAAAATCTATTCACATCAATGTATGTGTCTTGGAGAAGACTGTGTGCAATGAATTCTAGAGAACTCCATCATGAATATCAAATACAGACAATTTAAAAAGCAAACAATGATTTAGAAGAGTTACACTTGGACTAGATGATGGCTGTAGGTGTATTCCAACAGAACTATCCTATTCTACAAGGAGAATTTGTCAGGTTTTTAAGCATTTTAAGCATTGTAGTTTCCCCTTTCAGGAAATTTAGTTTTTAAAAATAAACCCTGCTTAATCAGATTTTCAGGTTTCAGGTCTAATCCCCACCAGGGGACAGGGGAAGTTTTCCTGTAAGGACTGCTTTGTGCTTTTAACTTAAGAGACTTTTCTCCCATTGTTATAGGTGCTATGCTGGCAAATAAGTATAAAAAGATAAACCTATAAATGGTAAAAAGTTGCAGGCACTGAATCCTTGGAAAGCTTCTAATGTCTAGAAAGTGAGTATCTTTCAAGCTGGCATCTCATGAGTGTGTTAAGACTTTTCAGCTTAGATTTTCTCCTGTAGTAATGTAGTGCCATGAGCAGTCCATGAGAGCAGCACTGAACAGGGCAGCACCAGCAGAACTTGTTCAAAATCCAGTTTTCTTCACAGAAACCAAAACCCCCCCAGAACAAAGGCTGTTCTGGAAGCAAAACTTTGTCTGCCTAGATGCAGTATTACCAAAACTTTGTCTGCCTAGATACTGTATTTCCAATTCAGTGGACCATAGCGAGAGACTATGAGAGCTTGGAAATAGTAAAGACAATTCCTTCTTTAATCTTCTGTGAGACCTCTGGGACCTTTTGATGCACTGGACTTCAGTATAGTGTAGTTATATTCCAGAGCCAGGAGTGGAGGTAGCCTGTCCAGCAGGAACTCAGCAGGAATTACAGCTGGGGACCCCCAGAATGTCCCAGGCTGGACCTGCAGTGTGCAGAGAGAGCCAACAGTGAGTGAGAATGGGCACTCCCCACAACTTAACCACAGCAACATCATTCTCCATGGGGAGGAATAATGCTGTCAAAATTAATAATACAACCTTGTGAAATGGGGAAAATGTTTAAATACTCAGATAAGCTTTTACATATCTATAAGATTTTATATGTCAATTAAAACACTACAGAAGTCCTTATCTATAGTCTGTGTGTGAAAACATCAAAATACTGATTATTGGAACCTGGCAAAAGATTGCTCAAGACTTGTTTTGTGTCTGTCTTTCTTTTTGTGAAACACCCACTATAGCTCCCTGTCAGAGACAGGACAGTGGGCGAGATGAAACTCTAAGCATATTGTTCCTAATTTCTTCTTATATCCATTTAAAGGTCAATATATTTTTGTAAGCCTTACATTTTGTTTGGATTTCTGTAGCTTGTATGGACTGGTGATGTAACATCATGAGTCATACTCAAACCAGGCTCTGAGCAGCTTAAATCAATCTACTGATATCACTTTCATGATATCAAATTTGAGTTCTACATGATGAAGTTCCGACTTGTGGGCTTATCTCCATTTAAGAAGATACAGAAATTTGATTGCCACTTTTATTACAGGAGCAACTGAAAATCCCAATAATAATTGGCTCCTCATTCAGCTTTATAAGCAACCTCTGCTTCAGGTCACTTCTGCAATTCTGAAATTCAACCCAGACCTTCAGGAAAATGTATTTGCTATTTTACAATGCATTAAAAACTGGCCCAAGATAAATGTCACATCAGTTTGGGGTTCTCTGTAAAAATTTGATTCCCAATTTAACTGTCACAGGACAGGATAGTGGGTAAACAGGGACATATTTGCTGTCAGTGTGTTCACAAATGCTCAGATGTTTAGGGAGTGGTTACATCACACTACGGTCACGTCTCTAGGTTTACCACTGTACAGGGAATCTTCATTCTTTCTGCAACTTGGTCTAAATGTTTTGGTTTTTTACATAGGCTGCTGAAAGATGGGAAAACAATCCATTTCTTTGAAGCAGTAGCACGAGCAGAATGAAAATAAAACCCTACTGGATCTGCCAGCTTTTGAGCCAAAAGAATGAGACAGCAGCAGAACTCAATTCCAGTTTCCCAAGGCCAGAGGTGTTGTTGCCCCCTCTGAGTTATCCAGGGAATCACAGGGATTTTAGCACGACTGAGTCACAGAGACCCTGTCACAGCAGCAGCACAACCTCAGCATTTCATGAGCAACTGTGGCACTGGGGACTCTCCTCCCTGGCTTTGGAAAACAAATCCAGTTCACTGCAGGAGTTACAGACACCAGAATTTCAATGTGATGGGTAGGGCTGTGCTGAGTTCCCAGGGAAGGGCAGATCCAGGGAACAATCCTGCACTGTCCCCATCTGTAAAAACAGGTTAGTCCCAGTCAGCAGCACTCACAGTGAAGAAGCTGCTCTTGTGCTCCAGCCCAGCTCTCAGACCCACATGTAGGCATCAATTCCATAGGGAAAGGTAGAACATATGTTCACTGAACAGCAGCAGACTGGCAATGCCAAATCACACGTGGCCAGAAGAAACTATTTCCTAGAACCTTGCTCAGTGTAGGTAGGAAAATTCAGCAACTGAAACATGTCCACAGAATCCCATTGCCTGGACCCCATTAAAAGGTTGCCTTTGGAATAAAGGCAGGCCTGGAAGTTGTGCTCTGGGCTGGGATCTTGCTAAGCCCTTTCCCAAACAACAGTGATACACACTGACATAACCTTTGATCCTTCATAGCCTTTCTGAGAACTGGAGCAAACGGTGGGCTTAAGGGATACTGGGAATTGTATGCATGGCATTATGTCTAATTCCTAAATTCCTGTGATTCTGTAAGTGTATTTAAATAACAGTGTTTAAAGCAGGTGCCATCTCCACAAGATGCTCTCTGTCATCACTGGTGCGGGGCTGGAGGCTGCTCGAGGCAGTGGGGCATGAGGAGGTTTAACAGTCATCTGAAACACATCTGCCTATGGCATATCCTGTCTGTCTGCTGCTAATGAACTGTTTGGGTCTTAACTGGAGATCTGGGAACGATCTGGCCTTTTAAACAAATGCTTCTGCTAGAAAATCAAATGTATGCACTGGTTGGGGTTTTTTTACTGGTTTAGGCCTTCCATCAAACCTGGAGTCTGTCACTTCCCAAACCAGCAGTAATAGTGGCCCTCACATCTGACACTAAGGTCCTTTCTGTTCCCAGTGGGATGTGGACCTGAAAATAACAGTGTTTATCCTAAATATCCCAGTTCTGGGAAGAATCAATGAAATTCAGTGAGCCTTTGCTAATGCAAACCAGACTTGTGCAAGCTCAGGGGGTGCTGTCATTAATCCTTCGAGGGCATAAACCTACAGCTGCTGTAGTTCACTGCCCGCAGCTTTTTTTAATGACCCTCCAGATATATGATATTTAGTGTACTCATGCCCTGTTTAGAGGAATTTACAATCCAAAAGGCAGGCAGAGCATGTGAAATCCTACCTTTAGCTGTTATTGCCAGCCTGATCACTGCAGAGGGTGAAAATTCACCCCCAGAGCCTCTCTCAGTCACTGAACAACGTGGCACAGGCAGAGCAGCAAACACTCAGGCAATGAAAGATTGTACTGATCACTTAGACTCACAACAATCAAGATCACTTTAAAGAACAGAAATGATGTTTGGAGGGAGAAGGGCACTCTGCTGATAAATCTCAGGCTTAACACTGCAAGTGTTGCACTTGGCACACACTGTATTGATTTTTTCCCCATTTAGTTGTTTAAAGTATCTACAGAAAACAAAACCAAGAAATATCTGCATTCACTACAAAGCCCTGCTTCTGGTTGATTTTAGTCTATCTCAGATGAAACAGTCTCTTGACAAACAGTCTGTTCAATAGTTATAACTCAAACAACAGACCAAAACATGAGGCTTTATTGTGGGACTGGGCTGAAAGAAGCCCAGGAACTCTGCAGAACATCACTCCTGTCTCCGCTCTCACCTCAAAGGGGCTCCTTCAGATCTCCAAAGCCTTCTATACTTGCTCTGATGGAAACTTCAAAAAGCAGAATATGCCATGTCTGAAAGGTTTCCATGAAATTCTGGTGTGCAGATAGGATAGCTTTAAAAATTGAAACAGCAGCATTAGATTGAAACAGCTGACTTTGGATAAAAGGGATTTTGAACTTTTATTTCATATATCTCTTAAACATAATGTGTCTAATTACTAAAGCCTGGCAGTAAAACACAGTAACATACTCTGCTTTCATTTTTTACCATTTTCTGTATTAGAAATGAGCACAGACTGTATTATCCCCAAGTTCTCAAATACAAACAACATACTATGAAGGCCAAATCAATCTTCTTCCTGCTGTTTGGCTTTATGAAATGTAGAAAGTGACAGTAAAATTAAGGTCACATTTCCTTTGAAAGATTTACAAATTTAAGGGTTTCTTCCTCAAAAATTCTCATCCCACATGCTATATCCCCGTTTTCTAATGGGCCACTTTCACCCACCTAAGACTCCATGGGCTAAGGAGCTTCCCAGTGCAACCAGAAATCAACTGGAACTGCTGTGACTATACTTGCTTTTGAGGTGGAGAGCTACACATTTCCCCTCCCTTTTCAGTGCTTGCAGTAAAAGCTGGATCACAAAGGGTCAGTGCAAAATTTCTAGAAGGTTTTAATTAACAAATATTTCTGTGTGTCATATTTTGTCAGGTTTTATCCTGGCCTGTCTTCCTTCTAATGCATAAATCTCAGCATTTGAAACCGAATTGCAGAATGTCAGAAAGCCAAGGGAAAAGATTAAGTCCTATATTTGGGGCAAGAGGAATGGATCAGCATTAGAAAGTTTGGGATCTCTTCCAAGACTGAGGCAGATGGGAACTTTTCCAAAAGAGTTGCCCAGGGCAATAAAGTATAAATAGAAAATACCTGGTTGTAGAAGTTTCAATATTAGTCACTTACTGTCAACTAAAATGAAAAGCTAGATATATTTTATGAATACCTGAGGTTTTTAACTCTGCTAAAGCCCTATGATGTTAAATTGAATCATTGTGTGGACATTAAGATAACACAACTGGCATCCCCTACTGCTTCAAACACCCACATTTATTTTAAGTCTTCCTCTCAGTGCTGCATTACAGAAAACTTCTGAGAACTGCTTCCTGTTTTTCATACAGATTTCACTCTTTTCCTGTGGAAATCTATTGAGGAAACTCTATGGAAACAAGAGGAAGTATCTGTTCCTAAATACCTGTGGACTGTGCAGAGGAACTGTCCTTGCCCACCGTGGGGCTCCTGTGGAGGGCAGGGCTGTGTGAGCTGGGCTGTGTCCCACAGAGGGCACAGGGAGCCCCCAAACCAGCTGCACTCACTCACTCACACACAGCCAGGCTGTGCTGGGGGGGGACTCCAATAAACAGGGAAAAAACTGCAATGAAACATTGGCTAAAAAAAAAAAAAAAAAGGGGGAGGGGGAAAAATACAGAAGCAAAGAGCCAAAGCCTTTTGTCAGAATAATTTCAGGTCATGTTGATTAGGAAAACATGAATCCTGGTTACCAACGTTCCTATGAGGAATTTTCCTAGTAACAAGGTCCATTCCTCTTCTTCTCCTCATTTATTAGCTCTTTTACTGAAGAGGAACCACTGCAGCCTGCGATGGCCACATAACATGAGGGACTAAAACAGGAGCACTGAGCCATGTAGGGTTAGAGATCTTACCTACCTGATGTTCCTTTTTAATAACCCAATGTTAGTACATTCTGTAATACCTTATATATACAACAGCTGAAACAGAATCACCCTCACAACTGGGGTTTGCATCACCTTTAAGGCTGCTCTGATTTGCTGTAGACCTGGGATTTTCTAGACTGTGGAGGTAGAAAATGCAATGCAAAAGTAGAAAGGTCACTTAACGTATTTCAACATAATTAAATGTCCCATTCTGTTTCCTGACAGTGCCAGGCTCGACAGAACCTGGACATTTCCCCCCCAGGACTGCAGGTCTGCTGCGTGGCTGAGCATTCCAAAGAGAAACTGAGCCCCAGGCAGTGTTAAAGGATGGAAGGTGGCTTTGTTTCAGTTTTCCATACCCTTGTTAAATGGTCTATATGCAATTTCCAGGGCAATCAAGTGTTTTGCTTGATCTGAAAACCCAGGGGTGAGTGTGGGGCAGGGGGCGGGAGTGAGAGTTATTTTAAGTTATTAATAAAATCTACCTGCTCCTTTGTCCTGCAGAAAGAAGTCCTATTATCATTTATATCATAGTTCTTTCCAAGGGCTCCTGTCAGGATTTCATTGTACCTTGTGCTGACTCACAGGGAACACCCCTGGCTGGCTCTGAAGGGTCTCTGTAAAGCCATTTTAGAACATCATCCCAGCTGAACCACGTCAGTGCTGAATAGATTACACCACCACCAGGTTTTACTCTAACAGAGACCATTATTGGTCTTGTTTTCATCCCGGTAATACTTCTGATGTCAAACCCGTCCCGAGTCCCTTGTGCTGACACAAGACACATTTATGGTGTTCCAGCACTGATGTCCTACACCAACAGTCCTGTGCTCCAAGCACATTTCATAAGCAGACCTGCATGTGAAGGGGTATCAAAAACTGGCCTTAACAGTGCAACAACATTTCAACAAATGAGAAACCATCAAAATCTGGCCAATAAATCATTATACTGGTTATATATGACCACCATTGCATTCTTAGGCTCTCTTTGATGGCCTTCTGTGTGCCCAAGTTGCATTTCTTAAATGTATTTTAATAGCTGTTTATTCCCACAGTCTAGTTGCTTAATCATTTTAGCTTAAAATACCTTAAAATACCATATTTGATCCACTGGAAATCATCCATAAACCTGGAGGTTTTATGTACACCCCTACAGTAACCTATATTTATGGCATCTCTTTTTTAACTCCACTAAGTATCTGTATTAATTTATTTTGACTTTCTACACATGTTCAGTGCAGTTGCCTGGGGCCACCCCGCAGATTCCAGGGGATTCTAAGTCGTAGAGGAGAGGAGAGTCTTTCCCAGGGGAGTATAAGGATTGGCTAAGTCCCACATGAATCATGATTTTGTGCTACTAAATCATCATGGAAATGAATACAGTGTAATCATATTACAGGAACTGAAAAATGGCCTATAAAGCAAAAGCTTGAGGAAAACTGTAAATGAACTTGTATAAACCATAACCTGAACTTGGATTGAGTCAACTATTTGAAAATAATAATACTGAAATCTTTACTTAGGAAAGTGTTTAAGGAGGTGTGGAACTGTATTTATGTAAGGATTGCAACTGATAGAATGAAACCAAACTGTAATTAAATTGGTTTATGTCAATGAGAGTACATACTTGGCTAAAATTATGCACCTAATTAGATATTTGCTGCAGTAGGAAAGGTACTGTACAAAGTTTAATGTTAGATGAAGTTTAAGTGAATTTGGAGATAAATACAACACAAACCTGCTTGGACTGAGGTTCATCAGATAAGGAAATGGGACAAGAAAATAAATAAATTAAATAATAATAAAAATAAAGAAAAAGACAAGCAGAGTCTTGTCACCCATGGAGAAGGGAGACGAGATAAACATCATGTTAGAAATCGGTTCATACGTTCAGGGAGTAGCTACATATGGTTACACTTATGTCACTGACCTCCAAATAGTGTTCCCTATTTAACCTTCTCACCAATAAAAGTCAAAATAGAAGCTACTATATTTGCTGTCAAAATATACCCAGGACCCCAATAAATGCAGAAGCACCAGGTGATATTTTGTAGTCTCCATGAACTGGCAAATAACTTATAAATATTTGCAGAGGAAAATGACAACTTTGGGATTACTCCAAAGGCAGAGTTATTTTTCACCAAAGGGGACAACAGAGGCTTCAAGACGGCAAAGGACAGGACAGGCTGCTTTCAGGAAACTCAGAACTGTTCAGAGAGGCATGAGAAGAGCAGGCCCAGAGCTGAGGTGTGGAGGAACACGCAGCAGGACAGCGTCTGACAGAGAAACTGCCCTCGGAAGCTCTGAGGATGTTTTTACAAACAGCAAACACGACAGGCTGAGGGAATTGTCGTCCTTGTTTCCTGCCCCAGGATCTGAGGGCCGTGGGGCCGGGACTGGCCCCCGTTCCCAGTGGTGGTGCTGGCACTGACCATCCACGGAGCTCCTGCCCCGGGCTCAGCCACAGCCACCTGGGCAGCACCGGCACCCGCAGGCACCAAACAGCTGGACAAAGGGCCTCTCTCAGGGCACAACTGTCTTCAGAGAGCTTAAGAAATATCCAACTTAGATGCAAAGCCCCTCCCCTCACACATTAATGTCAGATTTTCCCAAATCCTGAATAAGACCCAGTCAGGAACAACTTGCAGCCAGTTTAAGTCACACTCATGCTGTTAGATGAGCCATCTGCCTTTTCTGTCACTCCACATCCATGAGGCTCTGAGTCTAGGAAGTTCTGAAATAAATCCTCAAGGAATTTACATGCCAGTAAACAGGTCCTTTGGGAGTTTGCACCACTGCTGTTGGCAGTTTTGCATACACACGACAGAACTGAGAAACAGCTTTGTCACAGGTTTTAAGCTTTCAGAGTTGAATTCACAGGCTCTACTCCCTGATCTAGGAGACATGAAAAGGCTCCCTGGACATTTGATCTTCACTGACACACTCCAGCACACAGGAGATAACGGGAGGATTCCTGGGGATTAAACACCTCACGGCTACATGAAGGAACACACGGGGGTGGTGGTTGTTACACAGCAGTGGCAGAAGGAAATTATCTGCAGAAGCACAGCTCTGCTGCTCTTCTTTCTCTGTCTTACATGCTTGATGTCCTGTGTCCTGGTCAGAGCTATCAGTGCTTTTGAATGCTGTAGGATTTAGTTGTTAATTTTTGATTATAGGCTTTCAAGCATCTTTCTGTGAAACACAAGTCAGGACTTGTGTTGTTTAGACAAAAGTCTAAAACTCCTGAGTTTAAAAAGCAGGAGGGAAAAATAGATTTAGAATGTATCCAGACAATTCTTTCACAGGGGTGTGTCTGTATTTGTTTTCACAGGCCTCAGTTGCTAGTCCTTATGGGCTGGGCTAAATGGAGATCTCAGAGTGTCAGAGAGAGGTTTCCCCAGGGGGACTGTTCACCTGACTAGAAGCAAAGAGGGTTGGAAATCACAGAATACCAGGTTGGAAGAACCTCAAGGATCACCTGGTCCTCCCTTTCTTGGCAAAAGTGTGGTCTTGAGTGAGAATTTATTCTCCCATGAGCTTCAGCCTCACTCAAACCCTGTGCTTCCTGAGAGCCTGGAGAGGCAGAGTGCTCACACTGCTTGTCTGAAGTGACTTGTAACATAGTGCCTGTGCAGAATTTTCAGCCAGCTCCAGGCAAAAGGACCTCTGTCCTGTCCTAGGGTGGAGTGGAGGATGCTGACCTGAGGGAGGGCACCCATGAGGTGTAAAGTATCCTGGGGGAAGCAGCCTGGCACAGCCCCCAGTGCTGAGTGCAGCCAGCAGGACGGATCCAGGCTAGATCAGCCCTCCCTTGGGAATGCAGCTGAGATGGCTGGCATGGCACAGTGGGAGGAACATCAGCACAAGTCTTCTGAACTCACCTGCACACAGCCAGGGACCCTGAACACACACATGGCCTATTAGGGAGGTCCAGCTTCCTAAAAGGGGTATTTGCTCTCTGGGCTGAGAGGGTTTCCCCACGTTGGTGTGACAGGGAAGTGGTGTTTAGCCAGCAGTTAGTCAGAGGGGTGGTACAATAGTGAATAAAACCCTTCTGGTCCCTCAGCTGTCCCAGGTACCTCAACACACAGACTCTGTGCTGCTCAGCATTACTGGGGGGTCCAGCACCAACCCCAAGTCCACGTACAGAATCTCGTGAGCTCGTGGAGTATTTCTGACACTGCCAGCTTAATACACACTTCAGGTAAACTAAATTAATTGTTCCACTATGGAATGAAGGCAAACTTGAGAGTAGAGCTGTGTAACAGAAAAGGAGGAGCAACAGATCCATGACCTTCAATTCCAGGATGAGGAGGAAAACTGAATCCAGGTTTTTAGCTCAGACTTCAATCTTGTGCAAGGTTTAGCAAATGTCTTTTGTGCTAATAGTTAATCAAGAACAGGTGATACTTGAATTTGTCTAGCTTTATTTAGGTCTATGTTGTGTACATCCAAGCTTCCAGTGTAAATATCTGAATTTCTGGCTAGCAGGGTGTGGCAAAAGAGTTCTTTATTCCCGTGGAACAACAGCTGCAAAACATTTCCTTTATTTTGTCAGAGAAGAATTCATTAAGGGGCAGGAATATCTGAGTGACATAATTCCAGAGTGATGCACGTTTGTCCTGGATAGTGCAGTGACTATTAACCACAAAATACCCCACACAGCAAAGAGCAGCCTGGTTCAGCACAGATACACTCAAGAACTATTGCCATGCAATATAATCCCTTGTGAGGTGCAGGACTTACAGAAGCCCTATAATTACTTCCTCTGTTTAGCCTAATTGTCAAATGTTATCTTCCATGGAGCAGCCCAAGTGACTAATAGCTTATTAAGAATGGTAAACTGAAGTTTCAAGGCCAAAAAAGGTTAAGGAAAACACCAAACAGCGAGACTCGGAGATCCTGAGCTGCTTTTCAGAGCTGAAGGAGAGTATTCTGTAAGTCACAGGATGAAACCTGCCCATGCAGCTGTGATTGAGCTTCCTTAATCATTTATTTGTAAGAAATGTGTATGTATGCATGTGTGTGTCTGTGCATAAGGGCTCCTGTTTTGTACTTGGATGGCCTTGCTAATGCACTGATATTTATCTTGACTGTAAGCGTGGCCTCACCTGACACATTGCAAAGGAAGGAGCAGGGGTACACTCTGCACCCCAGTGTAATAGACCAGACTAGAAAGAGGACATTCGAAATATTCTGCCAGTTTTAGGCTCCCCCTCTGACTGATCTAAATGTTCCCAGTACCTGATATTTCAGAGCAAAGCACTCAAGTGAGAACTGCCATGATCCCACCCTTCCCTGCAGTTCTCATGCCCTGTAGTCTCAAATTCCATGAAAAAAAGAATGATCAGGACTCAATTATTATCTGCACGTGTGCTACAAGGTAATTATGTCAAGAAAGCCTAACTGAAGTAATTTACCTGACACTGTGGATGGTCTCTGGCAGAGACAGGAGTGGAATCTCCTTCCCCAAAGGAGCTTTGAGCAGCTCTGGCAGGGACACTCCATTCTGTTCCCGTGTGTCTCGCCTGACTTGCTGCTTGTAGGTGAAAAAGGAACAAAGGAACCTCCTGGCGGAAGTTTCCTTCTCTCTCCAGCTGTTGTCCATCCACAGAAATCATTCATCTCCTGCCTGAGGCAAAGGTCACATAGGACAAACAGACTGGGATGTTCCAGATAACAACTGTACTGTCATGCATGTGCTCCAGGGACATCTTGGGAATTAAGAACCTTAAAAAGAAAAAAGCAACCAAATACACATAAAACACAAGAATTTGTATCAGGCAGCATCATCACATCTGTGTTTTCCACCAAGAGGGTCAGATCCCCCACATTCTCTGCATAGATTCCTGCTCTGAGGTGACAGCCCAGTAAATTATCCTCCTGCATGTGGCCCTGCATTGGGAGAGGGAGCAAAAACTCATTTGTGCGTGGTTTTCCCAAATATTTACGGACAGGAGAGTGATGGCAAGACTTCCAGAACTTGGATAGCATCCCAGGTTTTATCAGGGAGTTTGTTTGGGCCTCAAGCACTTTTTTCTGCATATTTCATCTTCTGTCCTTTTACTCCTCTGTGTTGAAATCTGCTGTTGCTGCAATTCCCAGTCCCACTCTAACCACTGTACCTGTCCAGGGTGTAACTCAATCCCATGTTTCCATCAGCAGGAAAACTGCTCACTCCTGTCCCAGTTCTGCATTCTGCATCCCCAAAGGATGCAGCTCTTAGGGCTGTGCTTTGACTCACATTTTAAACTTCTCTCCAGAAATAAGAGAGGGATGAGATATTTTAAACACAGACTAAGAACCTACAAGGACCTTTAGAAATCCATTTACTTCTGTTGTTTTTGCTTACCTGAAAACTAAAAGATCATCCCAAGGAATATTGGATTGTGAGACATTCAACCCAAATGGCATGGAAAAGCAATATGCAATGAAAGATCTTTGCATCTAAACCTTTGAGGATCAAAAATGTCAGGACCAGCAGGAAATACATTTTTCTAATCGGACCTCTGATTTTAAGAAACAGAGTAACAAGAAGGCAGTTGACAAATGAACAATAAAGACCTGTGCTAAGAGCAGCCAATTTCTGAAAAACAGTTTCCTCCAAACAGTCCAAGTTCACAGCAGTTGCTCCGTGGAATGGGACAGTGGGGACAATGAAAGGCACTGTCCATTCTGTAATTTACTTGTATCTGCACAAAGGTTTGTGCTGCCTCAAAAATGCTTGCAATCATCATAGGAAGGACAGCAAGCTACAGCTCTGTGTGTGACAGCACCATTCCAGGGTTTGCCTGCTTGTATCCAACGTGCAGGAAGATGGAAAGGTTCTGCAAGAAAACACATGGCCCTCAGTTAAATGACTTTTTTCTGGAGGGTGGTGATTTTGGCAAGAAAATGAAAATCAACAGCTGACAATAGGAAACCTCCCATAACTGTAACCATTGTACAGCCATAGTTGCAGTAATAACTACACTTTATAACTACCCATATAAACCCAGGATACTGAGGCATCTTTACTATTGCCACTATAACTTCATACTTTTACAAATTTATATATAATGGCTTACAGATCAAGCTATTCAAAACCTGAGATTCAGCATCTGGATTGATCACAGAAAGCTCATTCATATGATTTCTGTTGGAGAGGAGTTCACAACCCACAGCACCAACCAGAGACAGATGGATTCAGAAAACCCACACAGACATTTAGCTCCAGTGTGAAAACATATTTGATCTCAACAGTAAATTAAAAGTCATAAATAAATTGAAAATATGCACACCTTCTCAACTCTGTAATTCCCTGGAGGGGATAAACCAGAATGGAACCATTCTGAGTTCCCTGAACTCTGACAGTTTGGGTAAAATAGTACAAAAATAAAAATCACACCTCATTTTGGTTAAAAACCACAAGTCATACACTTTGAAAATAAAGCATGGCTTAGTTTGTATGACTGTACTCGAGGCAATGTTATTACACAGTTGTTTGGTCTGCTGCAAGTCAGTCTCTAAAAGAGATGAGTTAAAGGCCTGTGAAGGTGAAGTTAATAATTCCTTGGAGTTACTTTATGATTAGTCAGGAATTATTTAAGTTCAAGATTTGCTTGGCACCAGAGGCAGGTGGGGTTTGCTGCAGTTGGATGTTTCCATAACAATACAGGAGAGCCAATTAAAAGCCAATTAGTCATGGACATTACTTTAAGGTCCAGTACTTTTCAAACTCTCCCCCCTTCACTGTTCCTTCCCTAGGCTGCCCTTTATGCTCAGCACAAAGGCTCCAGATGAATGGGGCTCTTTGCCTGTCTCCATAGAAGCCTCCCCACGCTGACACAAACCCTTCCCAGGCACCTCCAGCCCTGCTCCCCCCTCTGATCTTTGCCCTAAACAAATGTGCTGTTTATTCACTCTTCTCATTTATGAAGAACCATTGGATGCTGTATGAATACTAATGAGAAAATAATTAAACCTGTGTTTAAGAGTGAGTGAGGATTCCTCCCTTCAGCATTTACCATGACAGCCAAAGCCTTGGCCCCTCTTGTTATGCTCTTCTCTGAATCCCCAAATCTCTGTCACTTGAAAATTAAGAGTGCAGATTTGGCACTAAAGAAAATAAAGAGCTCCCAGATAGAAAAAGATGGCCTAGTGGTTAAATCACATGATGAGAAATGGGGAAATGGAGTGTTTCATTGTTCTGCTACCAAAGAGCACCACCATGACTCCACCCCCTGAGAAGGAGGATGAAATCCTGTGTGCTCCAACAACGGCACCTAAGTAGCCCTTGGAAATTAAACCTTCTGTACTGTGTGGTTTCATCTGCTTTAAAGACCAAAAACCAGAGGAAATCCAGTCAGAAATTTGAAATATCCTCCAAAGTGGATGTAGGATCCTATGTCATGGCAAAACTAAAAGATGGAAACAGCCCCTTTCTTCCAATAGACAGCAAAGATCCATTAATATCCTTAATGCTGTTCTTGTACTGTGTGATATTTCTGATTAGAATCTTCTTCAATCCATCTAATTTTTAGCTCTAGTTTAAAGAAATGCCAAGTTTTGCCTTTGCTACATGAGCAGCATTAGCAGCCTCTTCGCCCCTCTCAATTTCTGTACAGACAAAACCACCTCCAGCTCTGCCTCTTGATCTTTGGCACCAAACTTGGCAGATTAATGCCTTAAACTGGATTTGGGTGATGCAAATGAAAATTACCTGTGTTTATAGATCCCTCTTTTGGAACTCTATTGCATAGACACTGCCCCTCCCTTTACCTCTGTCACCAGGCTGTTGGTGCTGTCCCTTCCTGCCACCTTCCCTGGGCACTGCCGTGAATAAATGTTGGACTCCTGGCAAGACATACCAAACCAACAAATTTCCAGTTTTATTGCTTCCAACGGGTCCTTGACATGGTATTTTAGCTGATCAAATACAAAATCCCTTGGGTTTTAGAAGTTTCCACATCTACTCATGCTGCTGCTGCTTTGTTTCCCTTCATTTTTATCTGGTTCTGAAATTCCAGCTTGCCTGGCCACGTGTTCCTTCACACATGTTTAAAGTCTACCCCTTTCCTGAACACCTTGAAACAATTTCCATGTGTGGGGCAAGAAGAGAAGGTTGTATCTTCATCTCTCTTTTTAGTTAGGTGTAAGGGACACTGACTTTGTTGTATTTCTTCTTGGGGAAACTAAAGCACAGTGTGATTTGATGGGAAGGATAGAGCCTGTGCCACCTGGGGCTGAAAACCTTGGCTGAAAACATACATTTCTTTCCAGTTTCCCAGATGAATATCTCCAGAGTAGACAGACAGGGCTGTCTTTAATCCATATATTGGGCAGAGACTCAACAAAACACACCATCTGTGTGGCTCCCTTAGTTTCTCCACATAGGAGAGAGCTGACGAGTCCTCTCAAGATAATTACTACAGAATAGTAAGTTTTTACTTTGTATTTCATCAACTTCCCTTATAAGGACAACAGAGAAGTGACAGTTAATGTTTAGGTTTGCCTTGAATGTCATCTAAGTAGAGGGAGTTTGCTGTTCTAAGTCCTGAATTATATGGGAGGGGTTTTTTTGTCCCACCAAACTTAATGTTCCTCAGACTGCACATCAGTCGACACCAGGCTGCCAGATGTCAGAAGTCAATACCACCAGCACATCTCCTGTTAAACATCACACCTTTACCCACACTTGCTAGAGAAGATTTTCATGATACTTGAATATTCTCAGTATTTTATAGGTTAAAATCTTAACCAGCTCCATAACTACAATGAATATCCACTGAAATGTCATCTCTGGGAATCTCTGAAACCCAAACAGATCTAAATTATGCTGCAGCTCAAAACTAAGAGAGCAATCTGCTAAATACCAGTTAGGGTGCTCAAGAAATAATAAAGGATTCTTATTGAGTACCGGACCCAAAAATATGTTTGTCTCCACAATGAAGGAAATCAGCACATTTCAAAACAATGAAATGTAATATTCTTGTGGCAGGAATGTCCCCCAGTAGCTGTCCAGAGCTCTGATGCTTCCCAGAGCCCCCACTGTGAATGCCCAAGCTTAACAGTGCATTTCATTTGGGCACTGTTCCATAATGACTTTTTCCAGAACTAATGGAGCTGGAATGACTGTCCAGGCTCCATTCTGGGGATTGCTATTTCCCTTGGCTTTACAGGAAATCCAGTTGTTGCTAAGCTAAATAATGCCATAAATTGCAAATGCAGTAAGTCACTGGTTTTTCATGCAGTCAGTTCTACTCGGGGGGGTCAAGTGAGTGCTGGTTTCTAAGCAGGGCTTAGCTCAGCTTCTGTCCCTGCTGATGTTTTCAAATACTGACTCTTTTGTTAAATTCATGATCTTATTTACTTCATGTACTTTCACAGGCAACAAGGGAACCAGCACTGGTGTGGCTCTGCAGGAGCAGCTGTGTGGGATTAAACCAAAGCTCTGCAATACTGATCTCTAGTTTAGCATCAGCTGCTCTGTTGCACAGCTCAGGCCTGTTTCTGGCTGCAGCTGAATTTACAAGTTACAACACCTAAAGGAAGGATTTACAAGATTTGTACAAAAGGTCATGTCATACAACTTGTTTCAGCAGGACCAATTTGCTGAATGTTTGAACTCTCATTTTTGATGACTACTTAGTGTGTTAAGTAGAAGGAATATTCAATATTTTGCCAGACCAAAACTAATCTTAGGAAGAATTTGGAGGAACCTAATTCAATACAGAGCTCTTGAATTTGATTTGTTTTCTTCTGCAAGTAGATTCTTTGTGAACTACACAACAGCCCCTACCGGCAGTATTAGGTTCTTACCATATTATAAAAGTCTAATTTCTTAAATTCTCCATAGATCTTATTTCAGTAAGATTTTATGGAAATAAGGAGCATATTATGTATATTGTGTGAAAAAAACCCAAAATCTTTAGAATAAATTCAGCACTATGTGTTGCCTTTCAATTTCATAGACTTTATTTACTATTTAGCATGTAAATAGGAGTCATAGAATTAATTTTCTTTGTCAGCTATATTGTTTGCTTCCATTACATTCCCTCTAAAATATCAATACTGCCCCTCAGTATATCCCTAGGTAGGGGAGCCAAACTGAACCAAGCCAAATGTACTCTCATAAAAAGAGAGTATTAGCTCCAGTGGACTCACCATGACTTGCATTTCACACCAAAAGAAATAGTTTATTAAATTGTTAGAAAATTTCTATGTCATTAGATTTTGGTTCATGCACAGTAAGAGTTTCCATTGCACTACACTCAGTGATTTGTACTCTCTTACATGCTTAGGTCTTTTGTGGATTGAGGTAGAACATTGTCAACTCTACTACACGTAAATATATTGTGAGTCTTTCCTCTGACAGGAGTTACCCTGAAGCTCCTGGAAGGCACTGCCCCAGCGGTGTCCAGCTGGGTAACCTGAAGTTCCTCAGTCAGGTCAACCATTGTCCTTCTCTGAATTCAATCACTATTTTCAAAATAGGTTTTGTTGGCACGTTTAAGGGCTCAAATTCATCAGTTCCATTACTTGATCTGTGTATTACCCCCTGAAAGCCATTTCCTGTAAACCCCCGGGGTGTGACATCCTCTGACTGCGCTGGGTGACAGACACCATCTCCAGGGAGGTGCCAGCTCTGCCCAGAGGTTCTTACCTGTACCTCGCTGGTCTCCAGGTGTGTCACTGCTTCTGGATCATTCTTTTTGACTTCTCAGTCTGACGCTGAGTCACCTCCAGTACTCAGATGACTTGGGTCAAAACTGCCTGGCATTTCTGAGCCCAAGGGAGCAGGTGCAGGGTTTCTGCCCCAGCCCTCGTGGGTGCTGAGTGCCCACGGTGAGCACAGAGCACCCGCTGCCACGGCACTGCCAGGGGGCAGGGAGGGGTGATGGCCAGTGCAGATGTTCCATACAGAGGTTCTAATGTCTTTAAATAATGTAGGGAGGATCTGAAGCCACTGGAGAACGTCCAAAGGAGGCAATGAAGATGAGGAAGGGCCTTGATTTGAAGCCGTGGGAGGACACTGAGGGCACTTGGTGTGTTCAGCTGGAGCAGAGGAGACCGAGGGGAGACCTCAGTGCAGTTCCAACTGCCTGGGCAGGGGCAGAGGAGGGGCAGGGACTGAGCTCTGCTCTGGGGGGACCAGGGACAGCACCCAGGGAATGGCTGGAGCTGTGTCAGGGCAGGCTCACGTTGGATCTCAGCAAAAGGTTCTTCCCCCAGAGGCTGGTTGGGCACTGCCCAGGCTCCCCAGGGCAGTGGGCACAGCCCCAAGGCTGCCAGAGCTCCAGGAGGGTTTGGATGATCCTCTGGGGCACAGGGGGTGACTCTTGGGGATGGGCCTGTGCAGGGCCAGGGGTTGGACTGGATGATCCTTGTGGGTCCCTTCCAGCTCAGCATATTCTGGGATTCTGTAAATTGAACTAAAAGTTGTGAGTACTCTTTAGTTCTTAGTATCAGAAGAACAGCTGAAATCCTTTGGTTGTTTGGTTTTCCAGATTTCCTCCCAGTCCACCTTGCTCTGCCCTGTTTTTGCAGGTCGGGGGTGGAGAGGAGCCTCCCGGAGCAGCAGGAGGGTGCAGGGACCCGCTGTCCCGTGGGGCGGCAGAGCCGCGGATCCCCCGCCGGAGGAGCCGGGACTGCTGAGCACGGTACACCCCCAGCACACACCACTGCCCCTCCTCAGCCACTGCGAAAAACAGCAGCAGGAAAACTAATATATTAAACCCCCAAACCACAAACCGGTCCTAGTGAATCTTGAAATCTTAGACCTAGATAAAAGGTTGTATCCCAGATTTCTATTTCTCACTCCCACATAATTATATATTTAATAAAAGGCTGAACTTATTACTTAGAGCTATGATTTAAAACTGCTTTTTTTCCATATGAGTCATCTCACCCAAACTTTTTTTCCTGGCTTAAAAGTACAAAGTTTTCATTTCTTTGTAAATAAAAACTCACAACCTCAGTTAAAATAATTTCCAAGGAAACTATTTGCAGTTAATATTCTGTACAGCCACACTCCTTGGAAACATCCTGGCTGCTCCAGTAACTCTGGAAAGGCCCAACCTGTTTAGCACTAACTACTGGCATAACATTGCCCAGTTTGGCTTCCCTTCAGTTATTTATTTATGTTTTTGGACACATCAAGTTCAAGGACCACAAAAGTATTTACCCAGCAATAACTCTAAGTTACAAGGCATCTTTCCTGCAGACTGGAGCTGTTTGTAGTGATAAAAAATCGGACTTTAGGTGTGGATTGAATAGAGCTGGCAAGCAGCTGCTTGGGAACATGAAAAATAGTGATGTAAATACAATTAAAGTTGCAGCACGTTCTTCATCTGGTTAGACGTAGAAAGTAAACCTGCTTCCACAAGTATTCTTATCAAATCACGCACTTTGCCAACTCAAAGACAGTTTCCACGTTAAACTAAGCTACCCATATTTCACGTGCAAAGAGCTTTCTAGCAAAAACTTTTCATACGAATAAATTGTGGGGTTATAGATTTAAAAACAGAGAAAACTGTTCCATCAAATAAAAAAGGGCTAGTTAGGCCGAAAAGAAAACTAACTCAGGGAGCTGAACAAAGAAAAAAAATTGTGTGAACATCCAGAATTAGACCTAGGTATACTAGATAAATAAAATAATTAATTAATCTAGATGCAGAATGAATTCTATTTTTTGTATCTCTATACACACCCTTTAATAAACATAAATTTCTTAGAGCAGAAGAGCACTTGCATCAATGGAATTCAGATATTATGCATTAGGCAGTTTACAGATAAATGCCTAAATATCACAAAAAATAAAGTACTCTATGATTTTACTGGCAGAATATTTTTTTTAAATATCAGCTTAGTAAAAGAATTTTTGTAAAATCCTGGCTTTCTGTTAAAAGAGGTGCATGAGAAGTTTTCCATTTCCTCTCTGGGTTCCAGCCCTGCCATCTCATTCTCCAAGGGGGATGTCAAAGCTCCTCTCTTTTGTGCCCTCGTTCAGTGGGAGGGGAGGACGTTCCCTTGCGTGGGGGGAAGAAAACCAAAAACTATTACAAGGACCTTGGCTATTTTGGTCTGAAGCCCAGCTGAGATTCACATGCCTCTTCCTCCACATTCAAAAGCCTCATCTGAGTGTCTGCTGTGCCAGATGCTGCAGTTCATTTACTGGATTAGACCTTGTGGAGCTCCCGAGGAACCCGCAGCGGTGTGGGGTCGGTTCTCACAGCTGCCACACGGGCCGGGAGCTCTGATTGTTACCCCTTGGAACTCCCATGGCAGGAAAAGAAATAGGGATAAAAAAGGTTCCCTCCTAAGGTATCACAGGTTGCAAATAAAGTCTGCCTTTGTTTCGGCTGTGCCTCACAGAGAGCAAGTGCTGCTGATCCCTGGGTTCGTGCAGTGTAAGGATTGCCAGGAACACACAGACGTTCATCCTCTAATTAAAGAGCAACACTGCAGGAACCAAGCTTTGTTCCTGCTCAGGCAATAAATTATTGAACACCATAACGTATAAATTAGGCACTTTGAATGCCACTGGAATGAAAATTGCATTAACTTATGCTGAGTGTAAACCAGAACTAAAAAATAAGGGAAAAATCAGGCCATTTTTTTCATTGTTGCTGTGAACGGAGCTGTGCAGGATCTTGGGATCCTGCACAGGTGGAGCTGCACTGCCCTCCCAAGGGTTCCCTACCCATGCAGACACACAGCAGTCCCTCTCATGATATTCCAGCTGGAGCTGCAGGTGCTGTGTCCTTGGAGTGAGGCAGAACATCCTTCACCAGAGACTCTGCTGGGGCCCCCATCCCCTGGAGCCCTCCCTGCCTCTGCTGAACAAGCTCCATGTGCACAACACTTGTAATGCTACCCAAGGTCAAATGTGTTTCAATATTTGAAGAAATAACAGCATTTGACTTGATCACTCCGTTAGAATTCATTAAAACTCTCTAATTAACTTGACAGTGATTAAGGTAAATAATTATAAAATTCAAAATCATGTTGACATTGGTTTAACCTGATGTCAGCTCAAAATACATGTTCAGAATAAAGATGTGACCAGTGCTTTTCATGTGCTAAATGTACCAAAAAATACCCAGTAAATTACAGGTATCATAATAATCCCCTAATCCTCATAATAATCCCAGTAAATGTCATCTTCCAACAAAAAGGAGTTAAATGCAATGGTTTTTATAAGATACAACTAAAAAGGCACTGACATATTACTATAATAGTACAGGTATCTCTAAATACAGTGTAGACAGTCCATTTACAATATTTTTGGCATGTGAGGAGACATTAGTTTTGGGTAAAAAGGTATAACTAAATGTGAGATAGCTATGGGTCTAATATTACATTTATATAATAAAACTCCTGTCCCTAGAAAACACAATGAGTAAATGAATTAGAGAACATTGATGTCCAATTTCTGCTCTCTGAATATGTGTTCAGCTGGTACAGTGACTGTGCAAGAACAGTCTTACCTAGCATGATCCTTTCTCTTTCCTCTCCAAAAGTCTATATTCGGTTATATGCTTGAGCAGTAATTTACCCCCAACACCACACTAACCCTTCACATTTATCCTTAAATTAGACTTACATAGAGAAAGAAGAGAGTTGAAGTGAAATAGCTACAAATTAACTGCAAAAGGACACTGAAGTGTTCAAGACTTAAAATAAGGATCTTTGCTGCAGCTGCCCTGCCACTCCTTTAAAGCCCCTTTCCATGGATGCTGGAGGGCCCTGCCTGGGATTTCAGTGGGGTTTTTAAACTCCCCTCTCTCTGGCTCAGTCTCAGGTTTAAGCAGTTACAGCACGTTGGGGTGGTTGGTGTGTTGCTGAGGCGTTGTTGTGTCCCACAGAGGATGAGGGGTTGTTGTGTCCCACAGAGGATGAGGGTTGTTGTGTCCCACAGAGGATGAGGGTTGTTGTGTCCCACAGAGGATGAGGGGTTGTTGTGTCCCACAGAGGATCAGCTGTTCCGCTCCGTGGAGGGCCAGGCTGCCTCTGATGAGGAGGAGGAGAAGTGGGCAGGGGACCAGGCCCCCCAGCTGGGCCACGAGAAGGAACCACTGGCCAAGCTCCCTTGCTGCAGCAGTGGGTAAGTGTAATTCATTAATTGGTGCTATTTGAACCCCTTGCAAAGACAATGTTGTGACCTGAAGGTCCCGTGGCTTCAGGCAGAAGCAGCACTGCTATGTGGCAAAGTGAAGCAGAGCCTTTTGCCCCTCATTTGTTGTTCATGGGGAACAACAATCCTGGATACTCCTACTGAGCCCTCCCCAGTGTCAGCTGGACACTCATTTGGGATCTGTTCTGCCAAAAGTTCTGCAGGAAAACTGGCTTTTACAGACATGGAGCTTCACTGAGAGGTTTAACAGAATCCCAGAATATGCTGAGTTGGAAGGGACCCACAAGGATCATCCAGTCCAACCCTGACCCTGCACAGGCCCATCCCCAAGAGTCACTCCCTGTGCCCCAGAGGATCAGCCAAACCCTCCTGGAGCTCTGGCAGCCTTGGGGCTGTGCCCACTGCCCTGGGGAGCCTGGGCAGTGCCCAACCAGCCTCTGGGGGAAGAACCTTTTGCTGAGATCCAACCTGAGCCTGCCCTGACACAGCTCCAGCCATTCCCTGGCTGCTGTCCCTGGTCCCCCCAGAGCAGAGCTCAGTCCCTGCCCCTCCTCTGCCCCTGCCCAGGCAGTTGGAACTGCACTGAGGTCTCCCCTCAGTCTCCTCTGCTCCAGCTGAACACACCAAGTGCCCTCAGTGTCCTCCCACGGCTTCAAATCAAGGCCCTTCCCCATCTTCATTGGTGTCACTAACCTTCTATTTTTAATGCACATGTAGGTGTGATGAAAAGACCTGGAAAAAGCTGATGTCTTACTTGGAGAGCAGCAGCACTGCTGGCTGTGAGACTGACACAGCCCCTGCAGAGCCCCCCAAGAGGCTCCCACAGCTCCCGGGGCAGCTGGAGCTCAGGGGCCATGGAGGGGAAAAACTGGAACCAGACATGGAAGAGGTAATGCCTGTGAAAGTTATTTATGTCTCTTTAAGTAGCTGAATTTTTGTATATCTATATTTATTATGGTCATTCTGTTCTCTCTTGCTGGTGTTTCTCACTTTGCCACTGGTTCATCAGCTCAAACCTCTCACACTTCCCTCTCGCACTGCATTTGTGGTTTGGTTCCTACCTGAAGCTGCCTTTGGAGGATGAGATGTGCCCCAGGCACAGTCAGACACAGGCTCTGCAAACCCTGTCCGTGATGTACCTGCTTTGTGTGTTCCCTGAGGGCTGGGACTGCTCCCCTGCAGACAGAAGAGCTGCACCCCAGCACAGAAGGAAGCTTTGTGTTACTCTAAGGAATATTGCAGGGGTAAATTGTCACTGACTACTGAAAATTGGGTAGGACACAAGCAGGATTTTATTCTGGTTTTAATTTTTTCCCCTGATAAATAAACTCATTTAGTCAAGGGAGAAAATTATATGAAATACTGATAAAACACAAAGCATGGTGACACGTAAAGAAGTCCCTACAGGCAGTGTCCAGGGATTCCTCAGCTGTGCATGGAATTCCTCACATCCTAAGGCCTCCAGCTTCCCTGGGAGCACAGCAACTCTGCAATACATCCCTCCAGCTGACTGAGACTCGGGGTCTCAGTGTTTTGGAATCATTTGGAGTAAATCAGCCAGTTTACTGTGGCTGTTTCTTGGGCCTAGAGCAATATATTTATAAGTATAAATAAAATTAGTTCTCAGGTTTAGCAGCATGTCCAGCTTTCCTTCGGCAGAGCTTATAACCATGTAGTCAAAAGTCTCAGTGCCATATCCCAGCAGTCCAATGTGATCTTACTCTTTAAATACTGCAAACTTCAGCCACTGATGGACACAGATTTCACACCAGCAACCTTTCTGTGAAACAAAACCAGTGCAGATGCATTGCTTTGATCTGCTTTCTCCTAAGGTTCAGTTAGTGCTTGTTCAGTATTTTATGCTCCATCTTTAAACAAAGCATAAGGATTTCAGTAGTTCTGAAAGGATTCTATGAATCAGTAAAATATTTAAAGTAAGGGTAAAATATTCGACTTCTTTACGTGTCACCATGCTTTGTGTTTTATCAGTATTTCATATAATTTTCTCCCTTGACTAAATGAGTTTATTTGTGAGGGGAAAAAACTAAAACCAGAATAAAATCCTGCTTGTGTCCTACCCAATTTTCAGTAGTCAGTGACAATTTACCCCTGCAATATTCCTTAGAGTAACACAAAGCTTCCTTCTGTGCTTCTTAACACCAGCCCATAGAAAAACCTTCCTGTAGGTGGTGCCATTTTTAATCCCTTTTTCCAGAGTTAGTCATCTTCTTCTGCAGTACCACACTGCCCTCTTTTTCATCTCTGCTGATGGATATTAGTTCTGTGCACCTTGTTTGGAAAAGCACCATTATTGGTACTTTGGTACAAAATTCCAGAAGGAAAATGGAATCTACTGCTCTTGGTTTAAAGACAAGCAGGGAGGCACCAACTCATTGCAACAGGAATTAAATATCAGCAGGATTAATCACTTTGAGCCTGTTAGGAATTTTTTCTTAAGCCCTTCTACTTTTATTTAGTCAGTATTTATACTTGTGTACAGTTATAGGGGAGGGGTTTGATACTACAAAACAGACACACAAATGATAAATAATTCCTTTCAAAAAGGTGACTGTTCCTGTAATCAACAGAAAGCAAATTGGAAGACTGATAAATGCTCTGTATCGAGTACCTTGCAAATAAATATCTTGACTTAATAAATAGACCACCAACACTTTTCTCTGAACCTGACAAACCTTATACATTGTTCTGTATACTTCTGTTTGTACCTGCTCAGGGCTCAGAATTAGACAAATAACAACAAGGCTAACAAGTAATAAGCTCAGCAGGCAAGTGAAGGGCAGCACTCTCAAATGCTGATTAGTAATTGCTTCAATCTAAGGCTTGTAAAACCAGAGGATGAAAGAGCTCTGAAATTTGTCTTGTCTAGAAAGTTCTACTTCCCAACAACCCAACACTTAAAAATAGCTTCTGCTGAAGACAGGGTGTTGACCTGGGGATAATGGATGGAGAAAACATGAGTGAGTTCTGAAAATAAAGTGATATGCTGCCCAGGGTAGTGTTGCAGAGAAATGCCAATTATTTTCTATAAATGCTTGCACATAAACTGCCAGCTTAATTAAAAAGACAATTAGTTTATGACCTGCCATACAGGGTCAAGTGAAAAGTTCATCCCAACATCATGCACCTGCAATTGCTCAGAGAAAAGCAAAGAGAAGCAGTGCAGAGGATGCTCCCAAGAGTGGTCTGGGGACAGACACATGCTGAGCTGGGTGTTGGATAGAGCACCATGTTTAATGGCCAGGGTTGGAGCTCTTTACCATGGATTTACCCTCCCTTGCCTTAAAGCTGGCTATGCTTTTGGTATCTCAGGGCAAGGTTTTGAGGATTTGGTTTTTTTGGCTTTAAATCTGCTGTCTGAGCATCCACCATCACCTTGGTTTTGTACTTGGGAACCAGCAAATAGTCTTTCCCTCATGGTTTTGCAGACTCCTCCTACCAGAACTACTCCCTCAGTTATCACCATTCCTAGTCTGCCTTGGCAGGGAAACCTTTACCTACTTCTGTTATTCTATTTGATTCTCCCATGTACTTTCCAAGCTCTATTACTCTTTTTTGAGTGAGAACAGAAGTTGTGTTTAGTATTCCAATGCACTGGCTGCTGAGCTGTGTTCAGGAGGTTGCAGCCCCTCTGGATCTCCTTCCCAACATCACTGCATTCCTATAACATGGTGTGCCTTTTCTACCTGCCTCACTTTGCAGCATTGACACTGAATTTCATCTGATCTTTTATTGCCCAGAGCTATTCCATATTCATGAACTCCTTCTCTAATTCTTTACAGGCAGCTTTGGTTTTGATTGCCCCCCAGAAAATTGTATTGACAGCAAACTTAACCACTTTGACATTCACCTTTTTAATTTATGAATATGCTGAACAGCTCAGGTCTTAGCCAGCTCCTTGTGAGACCCTGAGAATTATCATGGAACCCTCAGTCCTGGTCTCTGTGCTCTGCCCATCGTTTAACCAGCCCTAAGTCTAGCAGGATCTGTGCTACTGCCCTGTGACAATTAATACTTTATTTTTTTTTTCTCAGTATTTGGTGATGAATCTTATCCAAAGCTTTTTGCAGGTTTGAAACACACCCTATCAACTGAGTTAACATTATTCATATATATTCATAAACCCTTCCAAAGAAATCTAATAGATTCTTCACTATGTTCTTCTGTGGATTCACCAAGTGCCTCCTCCATTCCTATTAATTTGCCTGACAGATTTACTGATTTGAGGGGATTTGCTGTTCCTCAGACCATCTCTGCACCCTCCCAAGAACTGGTGCTCCATTTGCCACTCTCCAGTCCTCTGAGGGGGACAGGATTTAGAAGATAAATTGCACAGCACAGTTCAGCACTTCATTCTGTCCTTCTGCCACTCTTTTCTGCCCATTTTGAAAATGTTTCTCAGGTTCATTGCTTGTAAAAATGGCTCTGATTGAGAGCCTCCTCAACTTCTGTGCAAAGCACAATAGAAAGATTTTATCTTACATTCCTATGGGGATTTTTGCATGCTAACTATTAATCTTCCTAAACGTATTTGTACACACTACTCCAGAGCTCAGATTTGCCCTGTGGCATTCCCCCCTTTTAGAAGAGGGTTGGATACCAGCAGCTGACTTCTCCTCAAAGCTGGGGTTTGGCAAAACAATATTTGCATTTCACAAACAAGGCTCAGATCCCAAACCAGGCTTTGCTGAGGGACGTGGACAGAGCTAAGAACAAACCTATTCCTCTGAGCCCTGTGGCTTAACTACTGACCATCCTGATCCCCTCAGGATCCAGGTTTTAAAAGCAGGTTTTGCTTAATTATTTTCATTATCTTAATACAAGTGTTGAGGTGACATCAGGTGCTAGATGTAACCTCGCTGGGGAGAACATGTTGGGAGAATGTTTTAATAGTGCACTGAGCTACTTCCTCCAAGCATTTAAAGACCAACATTGCATACCCATGTGTGTCAATGAAACACAGGCATCAGGAAATCAGCAGCCTTATAGATGGCCAGGTGGCTGCCAAGGTGTAATTGCTGGGAAAAGCAGTTTATGAACTACAGCACAGGAAGCACAGGTACAACGGGTCTGTAGGAGCAGTGAAAATGAAGAGGAAGAAGAGGCAGCAGCAACAAGAACAAATGCTGTCCTTTTTCCCTCTCTGCTATTTGATATGACGCTGCCTTGCCTGCACAGGGGACCATAACAGCTTCCTGTGGCTGTAGAATCACAGAATAGAACCAGAGAATCATTTAGGTTGGAAAACCCCTGTAAAACCATCGAGTCCAACCATCCCCCAGCACTGCCAAGGCCACCAGTAACCCGTGTCCCCAGGTGCCACATCCACACACCTTTTAAATCCCTGCAGGGGTGGGGACTCCAGCACTGCCCTGGACAGCTGTGCCAGGGCTGGACAGCCCTTTCCTTGAAGAAATTTTCCCAATATCCAATCTAAACCTCCCCTGGTGCAACTTGAGGCCATTTCCATGTTACCTGGGAGAAGAGACTGACCCCCTCCTACTAAAACCTCCAAAAGGTACCTGTCAAGAGCAGTAAGGTCTCCCCTGAGCCTCCTTTGCTCCAGCCCAGGTCCCTGGGCTGCTCCTCCTGAGGTTTGTGCTCCAGCCCCTTCCCAGGTGGTGTTTATGGAGCACAGACAATCTGCACTGTGACAAGGGAAAGCACACATTTAATTCACTCCTCTGAAGGGGGTGCTCAGACAGGGCTGCTGAAACCACCCCTTGGCAGATGGGCCAGAGGAAGGGATCCAAACCTCTGGATCGCTCCAAGGAGCTCCAGTGCTCCCAGGGCAATGAGAGGGCAGGGGAGCTAATGGAACAGGCTGATCTCCATCTGATGGGGGAATAAGTGCCAATTAACACACACCATCAGCACTGTCAGAGACTAAAATGACCTTCTAGAAGGCTTACTGTGGATGAGGGATTATTTTCTTTTTCACTCGGATGACACTTGTGTTTTAGGGAACTGAAGTTCCTTCTCATCTATTAAAATTCATTAGGATACAACGTACACACACACAAACCTACTCTCTCCTTATTTCTAAACCTACAAGGAAGATAAAAGATGACATCAAAAAGGGATTATCAAAGCCAGCACACTTGGCATTTACCCTACATGATTTTTTTCCTCAGTGTAAAATTAATAAATATATGTAGATTGTGTTTGCAACAAGAAACTACAAAAAAAGGTGTGATTTTAGAATCAGGCACAATAATGATTGGTAGGTTTACTTTTATTAACAAACCTGAAATCTCTCAGTGCTCTCAATGATTTAAAATTAATAATTTAAGTGCTATATTTTTCAAGTAATGCTTTTCAGGCTCTTTTTAGCAATTTGGCCATGTGTCTGCAACAGGCCTGGGTCTGTGACCGACAAAAGTATTTACTGTTGCAAGTGGTGTGGCAGCTTTGTAGTTCAAAATATGTCACTTAGGTTTTACACTGAAAGAAAAAGCAAACCTGAACGTTTTTTCACAGAGAGGTCTGAGATAACTGACAGGTCAGTTCAGCTTTGGAAGGTCCAGGTCTGAGGAGACTCCTCTTGCCCAGAATTTCTGAAGTGTCCAAGTCTTGTCAAATTTGGACTTCTCTGTGCTCAGCTGCAAATCACCACTGGGCCAAGCACGAGTTGCCAGTGTTTAGCAGAGCCAAAATCTTTTTTTTTCCTTAAGACACTTTTTTTCTTCTTTTACCAAAATACTTTAAAGACATTTGCTAATTAATTACCTTCTTGTTTCACTGAATGTGATTGCCATGTGGGATTTGCAAGACAAAGATACGATAACCTTGGTGAGGGCACACAAGTTGGTTGTGCTTTATGGAGGACAAGAGGAATGAAAACGATTAGGAAGCTGAAATACCAGTGGTAGTATTTAAAACTCCTGAATGATCTGCCTATACCCAGTGTTGAGTGAACTGCCACTGTGCACAAGAGCAAAGTATCCATTTCCCAGCAACTGCTGATTTCTGGGGGCTGTTAAAGAAATGTCCTTCCTTTCAAGACACTCTTCTGGAGTGAACTGGCACTTACCACACAGAGGGGTAAACTCAGCTTTGCAGTTCTTGGGCAAGAAAGGAAAAGCTCCAGTGCTTTCAATTGCCTGTGTCCTTGTCCAGGTGACAGGGCCACTGCTGGGGGAGCTGCAGCAGAAGGTGGAGGAGGCCGAGCTGCTGAAGATGGAGCTGCAGATGCTGGAGACGGAGAGAGTGAGGCTGTCACTGGTGGAAGAAAAGCTCATGGATGTTTTACAGCTTCTTCAACAGCTCCGAGACTTGGTATGACAAGAAAGCAGTTCTGAGACTTAAAACTGGGGTTTATAGTGTCCTTAGAACTGCTTTTTATAATGTCCTTCCCAAACTAAAAAGCATGTTCATCCCTTCTATTAAGAGCAAAATCCTTTACACCAGGACATGTTCTTACATGTGTTTGCCCTGGAAAGTGCCTGGTGATTGCAGAAAGCTAGGGCTGACTTTCTAAGAGAAGCCCCAATATCTCCTTGAAGCTGAATCTCAAGGCTTGTTACCCTCTATGCAAATATTTAGAGGAAATGAGGAAAACAAAAAAGTGAGGAATCAAATTCTAACAGATTTATTTTTCCTTCTAGAACAGGGCCTTTGTTTAACTGCATCCTAATGTAAGACTGAGTCAGTATTAAAGGGATAAAACCCCCTTTTATATATCAGTAGGGTATTTTTTGAACAAAGTTTCTTATCCAATTAATAATCCAAACATGAACTTACCAAAACTGATGCAATAACACCTCAGAAGTACATGGCCACTACAGCAGTTCAGCCCTTTAGAAGAGAAGTTTAAATCTCCTGCATGAGACTGATAATGGCTAAGGCTCACCCAAAGAGAGGAAAATTGGATAATCTGCAGGACACTGAGTATGTTGGGAGCTGCACTGTACTGCCACAAACTGATTCCTTGGATAATCAATTTTGAGCAGAGCTCTGCCCAGTCTGTGTGAGGTGAGAATGGTTCCTCAGACCATCACTTTACTTTGAGGTACATTAATATTCCACTGATGAATCCAAGGACCAAGTGCAATCCCTCATCATTTTGTCACTTCTTTAGCACTTGACATGGAAATTCTACTTTCATACTGCAAGTCTGACACATGTGTC
Source organism: Manacus candei (assembly GCF_025592945.1). Lineage (NCBI taxonomy): Eukaryota > Metazoa > Chordata > Aves > Passeriformes > Pipridae > Manacus > Manacus candei. The sequence continues at coordinate 3,980,057 of NW_026138084.1, forward strand.
ACTAAGGATCCAGTGAAGGATTAAACTAGTGAAGACTATGACTGGCAACAAGCGTAATAACCTTTTGTGTCAGGCCTTCAACTTGTCATTCACTGGTCAGTTGTAATATTACAAATCATCTCTGCTCAGGGGACAGCCCATCACACAATGTGCCCTATCTCAATGATAGCAGCACCCACTGCTAACCCCTGCTGGCAAGGTGCTGTGTGCTGCCAGCTCCCACAGCACCCCCCAGGATGGTGCTGGCAGCCACCATGGTCACTCACAGCATCCCCAGGGGAGTTAACAAGAATCCCCTGCCCCTGATGGGATGTACTTCAGACAAAAGAAAGCTTATCCATCAGAACCTGTGGGTTTAGGTGTCACTTCCCCACCACATTCACCTTCATGTTTTGAATATCCCAAGCCCCTCCCTCGCAGCAGGAGGTGCCACAAGCACTCACTGTCCCGAGGGACACACAGCCCTGGTGGGACTGTTGAAGCTGCCCCTGTGCTGCAGAGCCCACGGATGAGCCCAGCCCCACACAGAGTGCCCTGCAGTGTGCCCAGCTCCCCGGGCAGCCGAGCAGATGGCACAGCACGGGTGGCAGTGAGCAGGGCCAGCACTGCCTGTGCTGCAGGGCATGCAGCAGCTTTCTCCCAGAACTGCTCCCATCCATCTCCACTGCCTGGAGTTTGAACAGGAACGCCCTGTCCCTGCAGATCCAGGCTCTAATGAAGCTGGGTGCCAGCCCATCTCCCAGAAAGCACACAGCAGTGTCTCCCACAGCACCTGAGGAGAGTCTTTCCCAGGCACATGATGTAATGTCCCAACAGATTTCTTGTGTAAAACTACCACTGGAAAAGACCATCCAAATCCTAAGTAGTCTTTACAGTGCTCTCACTTTGGCTAATGTTTATTGAATCCCAGGGTGGCACTGCCCCTGACATACACAGCCTGGCTCCCAAGGGTCCGAGCAGCCCCTTTCTGCAATGACACCACTGGGTCCATCTGTTCTCATCCCACCCCAGGCATGGCAGAGACTCAACAAGCCCTGCTTACATTTCTTGTCTTCTAGATTTCTTTAGACACAGCTCTGGAAAATTCTGTATTTTCCACTGAACAGTTGTTATTTCTCTTTTTGTACAGCCATATGAATGAACTGCAGCCCTCCACAAACTGCTATTATTTGAGCAGTGTCTAAGATAAAAATGCTTGAAAATAAAGTAAATATCAAGTCTTGTGTTACTCAGGACTCAGTTTCATTTTGATTCACTTTTCCAATGCAAATGCCCTGCACAGAGGTTTTGTTGCATACATGTAAACTGGTGTAGGACATATTTGTGCCATAACATTGTTTTGGTTTTTCACAGAACATCTCCAAGAGAGCCCTGGGGAAAATGTTGCTGAGCACTTTGGAATCCTGCCATGCCCCTCAACCTGGTAAGCAAATAAATCATGTGTGAGGACCAAAAGGGTCCTTTTGGGAAAAATACCAGATAATACACTGATGAAGAAGAAAAAGATATTTCAAATACTGGGCTACAGGCTGGGGAGAATGAAGCACTATGCAAGGAGAGTACCTGTAGAAAGTGATACTTTCTAGTCTGTGACACATTAAAAACATCCAGGGCACTTTTTTAGACAAATTTTAGGCAGAATTTTGCCTTAGGAGAGCAACTCAGTACCCCACTAATGTTTGTAGAGCTTCACTGATATGAGCAAGTGGAAAACATAACCAAGTAAGTAAGGCAGCTATTTATGGAGTTTGCTGTCCCACTGTGTTGAATTCCTCTGCTGCCACACAAACCAGATACACAAATCAGAACAGTTCTGTACAGAAACCAGATCAAACCTGCACTCCTCTAACAATAACCTTTTGTGTTCCTCTTATGAAGATTAAACTTGCAGACTCTGTCCCTTGACAGAGCTCTGTTGTGCCAGAGCTGCCTTTGCACGAGCCACACAGGGATCACAGCCCCGAGGTGGAGGTTTGATTACTTTGTTCCTGTTAGCAGAACATTTGTACTTACCTTCAAGAAATTAACATCCTGTACCAAGAACATGGCTTGGAGGTGCTTTTAATAGGCAGGCAGGAGTCGAAGACAAGATTATAAAAGACCAGATAAGGCCTGGGGGGTTAGATTTGGAGAATTTTATTTACAGGGATTAGCAAACCCTCTTGGGTTTTGCAGTTTCAAAGCCATGTTGTTACTCCTGCCCAGAAATCCAGGGCACAGGTTGTGCTGTTCCAGCACAGAGAAAGCAAAGAAAAGAAGGCAAAGGCAGAGCTTTGTGGACTCCAGGACACCAACACAGAGGGGAACTGAGCTATAGGTCTGATGCTCTCCTGGTGAGAACAGAAGAGGAGACTGTTTGTATCCACAGCACACAATGTCCAGAAGATCCTGCTCCTTACCCTGCACAGGAACATGGACTCCAAGTGATGCTGCTGAAACAAAGCTCCCCCCTCTGGAACAGCAGCACAGCTCAGCTCCTAAACCTCCGAGCGTGGCTCTCTGCCCACTCTGCACCACCACTGCCACGAACAGCTCACCCTCTCTGCTTGCCTTGTCTGGCTCTGCACTTGACAGGAGTTAAGCAGCTCTCCTAAGTCTTTGTAATCAAACATCTTCCTTTGACCATCCAAATGGACGGTTGGAATGGCAGCTCTCAATTGTAACATGAAATAGTCTTTGTTCACACCATATAGGAGACCTCAGTGGGCAGAGTATGAAGCAAGAGAACTAGTAGAGAAAAGAGTCAAGCACAGTTTTGCTCTCATTTTTTAATGGACAGGAATTCATTATTTGGTAGCAAAATTTAGACATTTTATGACAATTACTTGAAATGTCACCTGTGAAGAAAAGAGCTTGTTACAATTGTGAAACTCAACTTTCTGTCTTTGTTCAAATGGTAATGTTTGCAATTTTCTCTTGAAAGGCAAAGCTCACCTATTTGAAGTCCTGGATACCCTTCAGCAGGAGCTGGCAGCCTGTGAACTCCTGCACCAGGAGCCTGTGGAGCAGGGGCAGAGCCCCCAGTCCCTGTCCAACGCCCTGGTGATCTCGTGCTGAGCCGCAGCACCAGCGACACTGCCCAGCCCAGCACCCCCTGGGCACCACACAGAGGGGGGACATTGGCCAGCTCAGCCTCCCCACACTGCCCAAGGGCACCTGAGGGATCCAGCCCTGCCGTCCAAGCTGTGGTGCCCTGGGAAGGGCAGCACTTCCCCTGGGAGAGCAGCAGTTCCTCGGCTGATCCCCAGCCCTGTCTTGGTGAGGGTTCAGTGCCCATCTCCATGGAACCTCCCCATCCCTGGAGGTGGCTCTGGGACTGTCCTGATTCACCAAATAAAACTGTTCCAGACACACTCACCTGACCACTGAGATTTCCAGCCCTGTGAGCTGGGCACAGTTTTTAGCTTCTGTGACAGCCTGTGTTATCCCTGGCAAGGAAACAGCTTCCTGGATGTACCAGTGACAGTGACTGTGTTACAAACACACACAGCAGTGGGGGCCAGTAGCACAAGTTTTAAGGGCTTTGTATTTCTGATTCAATTATTCACATTATTTAACTCTGAAGTCAGATTTGTTATTGCTCTGCTGAATTTTGTATTTGCAATTGCAGAGATGCCTTAGAAATCTGCAACAGTCTCTCCTGACAATAGTCAGACTTTACATAAAAAGTCAAATTTAACTGCTTGAAAAACATCCAAAGCAATCTTGTTCCCAGGCTCTCAGGGAAAGGAAGGGTTGGAAAATTCCCTGTGCAACAGCTGTTGTTGTCGTGTTGGCAAAGACATGTGCGGGGCACAACTTGGTTCTCAAGTGTAATTTCTCTCAGTGCAACTGAACTGACACAAAGCCAGACCCCACATGCAGGAAAATTAGTGTCAAAAGCTGGGCCTAATCACAGTGCCACACAACGTTTTAACCAGCAATAAAATAATTCCTGGGGACAAAAGTACAAAAATAGGTTGATTTCAAGATGCTTTTGCTGTTTCATTCAGCTGTCAAACACGGAAGTTAAAGCAGCAGAGTTCCTAAATGATCCCACTGAATTTATGTCATTAAAGGATACACTGTAGCTCATTTAGGAATGTGGAATGATTTGCCTGAGAGAACGCCAGCCAGGAAATAAGACCATTCAACTGCGCCTGTATGATTTTCTCCCATGAAAATGGTTTTATACAGGAATAAGGTCCACAATGCAGTCTGGGGAATAAGAAGATTTCTATTCTTTCCCTTCAGAATACACTGTGTAGCTCACACACAACTCCATTAAAAATTGTGATACATCAGAGCCCTGTTGGCAACCAAAATTTGCATTATTTTCATTTTACAGGAGAAAAAAAGATGTTTTGCAAACAATGAAACAAACTCTATTCACTGGGGTTTTACCTGGTTGAGTGTTTGTGGTTTGGGTTTTTTGTAGTTTAACAGAGGAAGAATTTAAGAATAGACGTATATTGTTAATGTACATTTTTCATAAAGACAAATTAGAGAGGACATACATACATAGAGCAATATTCACCCTGTAAGAAACTGTCTACTAATACTAAATATATTACTAACATAATACCAGAGCATCATATACTATTACTTAGTATATACTAAAGAATATGCTCATATTATACACTACAAAGCCCACCCCTGAATGTGCAGCAGATAACAACTGAGATGAGCAGAAGTTAACTCCCTGCTTGGGTTCATTTTCTAAAAAACCAGAAGTGTCAGCTTATGTTTTGTGCAGGTCTCAGGCTTTCCCAGGAATATTATATGAGTCCAAAGAGGGAAAATGCCAGGAGATCATGAAATCAGCAGGATCTGTGTGCACAGATGAGACACCTCAGGAGCAGGATTATAGTGGCTGTGGATACTCCTGTGCTGCAGGACCCTTCTACCCTGGAATTTGCAGTATTTCCTGGATCCACTCTTCACACGTGCATTTGTGTGATATACACTTATGCACACCTTGAGATTGCTGTGCTCACTTACACTTTTAGCACGCTTTTTAGCATCATTTCACCACTGAGTTCCCACTTCACTCTCTAAAGCATTTCTACAAACCCAGCCAATTAATAAAGTAATGCCCTGATGCCAAACTGGGGGGGCAGCAAGATGGGCTGAGTTAGTGCTGCCCAGCTTATCCAAGCACCCAAACTGGAACTGGAAACCAGAACATGTCACTGCAAACCTGAGCTGGTGTTGAGGGAGGGGCAGTTGAGATAAAAGGAAGCTTTTGTGAATAAATAAACAGCATTTCACTGATGCAAGAAGCAGCAAAATCCTATCTTGCTAAGTTAGCTTCAAATCCTGTAACACTATTATTTCTTTAAGAAATGCCTGTGTCAGAATAATTTGTGATACATCAGCATAAACCGATTAACTTTTCAGTGATAAAAGCTGATTATTTTAACTCCAAAAAGTAATTCATATGGACCAAATCAGACTTGCACTTCTTCAGGACAGATCAAAAAACAGCCCTCAGCCAAATTCTTGCTGTAAGTCAGAGGCAATGCAAAGCACTTGAAAGACCTTACAATTGATTTTTTTCTTATATCTCTTACCTTCATGTTTTGCCCTGAGCCTGTCAGTAGTGTTACTGAGGCTGCTAAATATTTCATACAACTCTCTATAAATATGTGATTTGAAATCAGTGGGACTGAGAAATTTCCAGCCCTACCTCAAAAGCAGGTGGGCTTCCACAGGGTGATGTACTGTGTGTACAGGGAACATCTACCCAGTTCGAACAGATTTGCTAAAAAAAAAAATCCCTGTATGGCAAAACCTGAAAAGATAAAGCACAATCGCAAGCCTTCCTTTTAAAAATTACAAGCACAAATTCAGTGCTTGAAATCTCTGCAAACACTTTGGTTTATTGTGTGTTTACCAAATGGTAACAAACGGCCACTTTCTTGCATCTTGGCTTCTCAGTAAGGAAAAAAACCATCCCAAGGAGAGTGCACGTGCTGTAAACCTGCTTTCTAGCTGCAGCTTGGAAGGGTAAATCAGGGTTTGCCTCTGGAAGGGTCCTGTACTGCTTTTGCAGTTAAAAAGCCAAGGGGCATCTATAAAAGGGCAAAAGCAACCTAATTATGTTGGCTTTGAGCCTCTCCAGCTAAACTCTGGCGTGATACCACAACTGAGATTTTATCCCTCCCCATCATGCTCATTCCTCATTTCAGTAGATTTTTTCCTCAAGAAAAATTCCAACTTACAGAAAGGACAGTTTGTTTCATCCCAGTTGTGTCGCTGGAGATTCTGTAATGGAATTTACCCCAGCAAAAAGTCATTCCTCATCACCTCTTCTATATGTCCTCTCCTGCAGAGCAATAAATCCCTCAGGCTGCCCAGTTTTTAAAGGCTGGTGTCCAGTCCTCCCCTAGATGAGCTGCCTGGGGTATTTTCAGCACCTTCACTCCTCCAGGTCTCAGGGGATGTGACTGCTCACAGGTCCCCTAAACCTGGCAGTCTATTCTCACAGAATTTACATTTCCTTATCCTTAACAGTTCAGCTCTAGGTCCCCACAAATTGGGGTCAAACTTGCTTTCCTACCAATCACCATCTTCATTTATTAGTTTTCTATCAAAACTGCAAACTGGCCATAAAAGGAAGCTGGGACATTTCCTCCACTGTCTCCACTATGTTTCCACAAAAGCTCTCTGATGTGACTTCACTCTCCATCTCCCTCCCCTCCCAGTGCCCTCCTCACTTCCCCTTTGACTGTTTCCCACTGGGATAACCTCAGGCTCTGCACACCTTTTACATTTTTCAAGAGGAGTTTCCTCCTCCCATTATTTTTTACCTTATATGAGCTATTAACTATTATTACATTGAAGCCCACCTGTTCTATAAAGTTATTCAATAATTACCCCATATATTTCCTTTGGGGCTCTCTCTGGAGTGTTTGGCACTGACCACTCAGCACAGATTAAATGGAAATAAATGAGACAGTCACTGAATAACTTCATATGTCAGGAGTCCCACTGCAGTGATGGAAGGCAGTTTGGGTTAAGAAGAAGGGAACACTTTTAAACAGTGCTCCATAAAACAGAATTGCTTGCTATGAGCGAGTGACAATAAACTTTCCCAGTTTGTGTGTGACACTTTGCATTACCAGCCTAAGGGTCTCTCTCAGATTTATAATTTCATGGAGTTTAAGGAATTGAATCCTTTAGTATTTGCATTATCTTATTTTCTAAAGAATTTTATGTATGATTCCACAAACTATAAAACCAATAGAGTGTGTGTGACAGTTTGAGCCACATTAAAAATCTAAAATCCAACTTCCAAGCTTCCCCCACCCCTTCTCAACAATTTATCCTAACGCCGGAGAGAAACTTTCAGGCCAGAGGCTTCTGTAGGGGAAGGGGGAAGTATATACACTTATTTACACAAATAAATACTATACAAACTAAAGGCAACTATATATATATATATATATTACATTACTATCAGTCAGTCCTTTCAAGCCCCTCCTTTAACTTTAGTCCAGGAGCAGCCTTTAAGGCTGACATGTAACACAGTCTGCCGTGGGAGTGTTCTGGGCTCCTGAACACTCCCTCCTCACCAACTTCCAGCAGTTGTTTGTTGGAGTCTCTCCTCCTCATGAAGTCCGAGAAGACAGCTGTGAGTCCTTGCTCCTCTGCTGCTGGTGATCTCTCCCTCTCGGGGTCTCCCCTCGGTCCATAGGCTGCTGCAGTGCAGCTGATCAAGTGTCCACATCCTGGAATCTTCATTCCTCTAAGTCAGTTCTCGGCTGCCCCCGCTCAGCCTCGGCAGCAGCTCCTGAGCTCTGGGCTCGTCTCCAATTTCGCCTGGGATTCTTCTCCCAAGCCCCGAGCTGATTTTATCAGCCCGTCCACTTGGCTCTGCTCAAGTGCTGAGCCTCAAAATCCACCCCCCACCAGCCTAAATGCAGTGGGGGGAAAAGCCCCCCAGCCTTGGCCACAGGCACTCGGTTCAGTTCTGCACTGTCCCAAGCATCCCGCAGCTGCAGGGGGGGAAAGAAGGCCTGGCCTGCTCCCTCTTACCTCAGGGGCTGTGAATCTCTTCCTTCACAGCACACACCCCAAATGCTGACTCTAGTTCCCCAGAGGGGAAGAGAGGGAGCCCAGCCACCCCCCGGCCTTGTCCACCTGCCCGCAGCAGACACCAACAGCACAGCAACCAAGAGTGCCCTGCCAACCATTTCCGGGGCTGTGATATGTGATTTTGAGCAAAGTGAACGACATGGACAGTGATTGACTCTCCAGGGAACACTGCCCTGGCACCCAATCACCTCTGAGCCCCTCGAACTCTCAAGGGGGGCCAATTTCAAACTATGACAGTGTGTTTCTTAGTCTGAAATTCAATTTAAAACATCCTTATTTCCTTAATTACACTTTACTTTCAAGATACCAGGATTTGCAGAGTTCCTGTTTGGATTCTATTTTACTTTTCTGTCTCTTCTTTTTGCCTCAGGATACCAGAACAGCTCAACTGTATTTTGTCCCCTCCACTTTTTCAAATTACCATTTCTCCTTGAGGCTGAAAGCATCAGACACCACAGCTGGACTGAGGAGCTCAGATTCTTTGAAGAACTCAGCTTAGCAAGGCCAAATCTCCTTGTTCTATGCAGCTCACTCACTTCTTCACTGAGAAACAAACTTCCCTAAGTGAGACTCACTTCTTAAATGGCATTTTTTCCTAAATTGCTTGTATTTTTCTAAACTGTAGCTATTTCAGACCCTGTCTGAAGAACTGCCTGCTCCTAGACTTAATCCCCCATCTATTTCCAGACCGTATTAACAGTAGAACAAAAGAAGAGAATGAAAAGCCTCAGAGGAAATTCTAGAATTCCTGTCTGGCATTTCAGACCCAGTCACCAGCCAGACAGCAAATTCATGACCAGTTTTCCTCCTGCCAGTACAACCATATTGTTGTCTGATGGAACTCGCAAAAGGGGAGCAAAGTAGGCAAAGGTCTGGTTAAATTTCCATGTCTGCCAAAACCTGGAGCACAGAATACAGACAGCTGCTTGAGTTAAATAATAGCCTAGGAAATAAAAAAGAGTGAACTCAGCATGAAAAGAAGACTCTGGGGAGACCTTGGAGCCCCTTCCAGTACCTAAAGGTCAGGGTTAGGATTAGAGTTAGGATTAGGGTTAGGGTTAGGGTTAGGGTTAAGGTTAGGGTTAGGATTAGAGTTAGGGTTAAGGTTAGGGTTAGGGTTAGGATTAGGGTTAGGATTAGGATTAGGGTTAGAATTAGGATTAGGGTTAGAGTTAGGATTAGGGTTAGGGTTAGGGTTAAGGTTAGGGTTAGGGTTAGGGTTAGTGTTAGGGTTAGCTGCAGGAGAGCTGGAGAGGGACTTTGGACACGGGCCTGGAGTGACAGGACAAGCAGGGGTGGCTTTAAGATGAAAGAGGGTAGGATCAGATTGGATATTGGGAAGGAATTCTTGGCTGTGAGGGTGGGGAGGCCCTGGCACAGGTTGCCCAGAGAAATAGTGGCTGCCCCAGCCCTGGAAGTGCCACAGGTTGGACGGGGCTTGGAGCAACCTGGGCTAGTGGAAGGTGTCCCTGCCCATGGCAGGGAGTGGAATGGGATGATCACTAAGGTCCCTTCCCACCAAACCGTCCTGTGGTTCCCTGATTCTATGAATATAATGACTAGTCCTGTCCTGCTCAGTCACTGCAGCCTCTGAGCACTGTTCCTACTCAGTGTAACTTTACTGCAGCCTCATCTCAGGGGGTCAGCAGCACAGGCTCTGCCCCCAGGCAGCTTTCCCTGCATGACAGTGGATGGGCTTCGACCCCTCAGAGTTCCCATGTTCCCTGGGATGGTTTGGAGGAATAGTGCTTTTGCAAGCACAAAACAAATTACATTATAAACTACTGGTTTGTGACTCTGCCTCAAAGAACTATAACTTATCTTTGTCAAGGAGTAAACAAGGACTATAGGATGACATTGAAAAATTATCAGTATTCAAATGGTTTCACCCGCATCCTCACTGCAGAGCAAAAAGGTCATTAGAGTCTTAGAGTGTTACAATTTGACATAATTTCTGTACTTCAAGGTTTCATTGTTTGATAGTTTGGTGTTTGCTGATTATTTCTCATTGATTTTTTTCACAATTACAAGTGGAAAAAAGTTCTCTGACAAAGGTGAGGTCTAGCCTTTTGTGAGGGATTTTCTACCTCTGAAGGTTGCCAAAAATTAGAGAAAAAAAGGGGAGAATATGTGGAGGGTGAGACGATTCATCATAAAAAACCATTTAGATAAAAAATGTTATTTTTAAATAAAGAATATGCAATGCCCATGGGAGGATCTTTGTTCTGTTTTTACATGAATTGTGGAAATCAAAGCCATTGCACAGGCAGTGCCAGCCCAGCACAGGCAGCAGCACAACTTGATCTCCTGTCAGGCACTGCAGCTCCCACCAGCACAGAGCAGCTCTGGGGACAGCAGGAGGAGGCAACTCGGTTGCTAATTGCTCCTGAACAAACATCTGCCATGCCCAGGGCTCAGACACCACTGACTCATCCACCAAAGGACTGATAGTCACCCAAAAATGTCACCAGGCTTTGAGAGTCATTTGAAAGTCGCTCCCGAATGGGCTGAAATTTTCAATGTGCTCGTGTTCAGGGGCCTCCTCTGAGCCCTGGACCAGCACCATGGAGCACATCCTACTGCCATGGAAACCATTTCTAGGTCACCTTTACATAACAGTGCAGAGAAAACATCTCCTCACCAGCTCCACCACCACAGAACGCTCCTTTTGCTCAAGGCTTGCAATAACCACCTGAACACTGCCTGTCGTTAAAGTGGCACAGACAAACAGACACCCTCTCCAGCACCAGGATGGGAACAAACATGCCAGGCAGGAGGGCTTGTCTCAGACTCTGCTGTTACATTTGAGGGAAGCAAAATGAGTGCCTGATCTTGTGCATTCATTTTGTAATTGGAGTGTAACAGCCTGGGTCCCACTGACTCAGCAGAGAACCCACCAGGAGGGAACACACAGTGGAGCTGCCTTTCCAGACCTGGCTGGAGCTGCACGGGAATAAATCTGACAGGATTCAAGTCACAAAATCAGATTTAAGGAGCTCTTGAACCGAACAACAATATATTGAGTAGAGACAGAAAAGTGACAGGAAGGATTTCAGATCCTGAAGTACAGAAATATTTCAGGACATAAGAAGTAAATAATTACATGGGTGATTCTTTTCTGGTCAGGAAGCAACAAAGAGTAACCAATGCAGGAAGAAGCTGAATTTTTGCAGCAGTTGTTAGTGAGCACTCTCACCTATTTATTTTGAGTATGGAATCACAATGTTTGGATCTGCAAAGGAAGTGTCTTTAGCAAGATTCTGTTTGGAAAGGGAAGAGAAAAAGAAAGACAACCAAAGTTTTCATACTACATTGATAAACCTAGAAATTCTAATTCTGTGGTGATAATTTTAACCACAATGAGTTGCTCTCAAGAACTAAAGTCTGAATTTATTCTGCAGGTCTTCAGCTTATGTGCAGGGCACAGTCCATCCCAAAGCCACAGGGCCTCCAGAAAGGTGTTATTTGTGGCTATCAGTTGTTTTCTTTTTCGGTAACTATGGGTTTGTGGTGTGGGTCCCCCCAGTTAAGAAGCAGAACAGTGTATCCAGCAACCACCATTTCATAAAAGGAAATTGTTGCAAGTCATGGTAGACTGACCTCACCTGTCCTATTATTTCAGACTGTACAAGTCACTCCCAAACTCTTGAGAGCTGGCCACGACAAAGATCACAAGCAATTGAAAAGTACAGGAGGAGGGGGAAAAAATATGGCTGGGATTCTGAAATAAATAATATCTGACAATTCTACAGAAAAGATTCTACTGACAAGAATTGTACAAGAAAAAGCTCTCCAGAATATGTAGGAGAAATCTCAATCCCTGCATTACCAGAAATTCCACCTTGGGCAGAACATCTTTTAAAGTTCACTTAAACTGTTCCACTTCAACTGAATCCCATTGTGAGGTGGAAAAAAACCCAATGTCATGAGAATCCTAACCTGTTTTGTGATGTAGAGGCCTTTAAAATTTAAAGAATTAATAATACAAAAACCTTGGTGTTCTTTATTCTTTTGTTCATGCAAGAGAACAGCAACTCCAGTCTTACTAATCTATTCATACTTTTAAAGCAAAAAGGAGCTTAGAACTAAAAAGTAGTAAGACCTTTTAAAGCCATTTCAAATCTTACAAGACATTTGGCATTGCCTTATAGGCAGAAACAGACTTATTAAGAGAAATCACCATATAGATCCCCAAACTACTGCTACTAAAAATGGAAGAACTAATTCCAGCATTTTGTGTGAAATCTTTGGTAATTCCTTTTTACAGATTCACCTCATTCCCGCACAGATGAATGAATTCTGGAAGTAGTTTTAAAGCTGTGTTTGCTGTTGAATGATAACATTATGAAGACCTGGCCATAATTTCTGCTGAAAATAAGCAGTTGGACATCTCTGAAGGACGGTGGAATTGGAGTTTACGCTTTGACTGGCTCATAAATTGTCACACAAGCAAATAGCAAATATAAGTCACATTTTCCTTTCTTTCTTCCCTGTCACTCCTTCTCCAGCCATTGCCACATCAAAATTTCCATACAAATTATAGCAGTTATGGACACAGGAATGCTGATAAATCACTTCATGGTCCTACTACAACCATGTTACAGTGCTATATAGACCCTAAAAATGTCCTTGGAAGCATTTTGCACAATTATGAGAAGAGAGATGACCCATAATAGACAAGTCATTCAGATTCCAGTTTAATTCTTCATAGTAATAAATGGATAAAAAGGATTCAGAAAACATCCTTAACAGTTGGTATCTTGTGTTCACCCCACCACCACCAATATTAAACACAAGGTAATATTGCTGCTCAAACAATTTGAGCACTGCATGTGTATATTTGTTCTGTTTAACCTGTCAGTTGATGACAAATTCCACAGCTATATCTGGAGCACTTAGTTACCCACTGACTCTACCCTTCCTCAGTCCCCTGTGCTCCAGGATTCACTGGTTCCTGTGACTTCCTCCTTTGTATTGGGGCAATAAATGGTTGTGTGCCTGGCAGAATGCAGATAAGGGATACTTCCCAGCAAACAGCTTCTACGTGTCCTGACCCAGGGCATCTGCCTGTGCCTCTCCATTCCCTGCTCAGTTCCACAACTCCCATTTGCCTTTGTGCCCCTCAGTGCATGTGGGTTCAGCAGGAACCAGCTCCTGAAACTCCCACCATCCTTAGAACAGGTGACTTGGGAAATCAGCTCCTCATGAGCAAGCTCTCCCTAACTGTGTTTTACTGGTCCATAGTCACCTATTTCTTTGAATTAAATAAAAATTGGATGTGCAAGAACAAGAGAACACTGCTCCCCATACCATGTGCAGAAACTGTATTTGGTAGGCATAAGAACCAAGAGATTTGAGTGTGAAAAGTCAATGCCAGATGAAGAGAACAAGCCCGTGCCTTTTCTTGGCACACTGGTGGCACTGACACATCCCAAATTCCCAGAACTCTGTCACCAGGTCAGTCACATCACACCAAGTGTCTTGGAGCTTTGAGAATCCTGGTGAGAGGCACCAGGTGAACTGATGACTGTAAAAGCTTGTTGAGCTGTTCTTTTTACTACTCATCCAGAGCAAGTCTTACCTATGCATAAATCCAAACTCTGATTTGGCTTGTCCTGAGCACTGCTGGGAACACTGCAAAGTCCTCCCTGTGTACCAGCTGTGCCCAGGGCACTCAAAAATCCCAGGGGAGTTCTTTAGGCCACAGCAATTCTCCAGGGCTGCTTTTGGCTGAGGTGCTGAATGTTTATCCCTCTAAATATCTCAGGGGAAAATGGATAAGAACTCAAGGATTACCAGTTCCCACCTGACATCCTCGGTGCAGGAGAGTTAGTCCCTTCTAACTTTGGGGCCATCCCAATTCAGGGGCAGCAGATAGCCAGGACACCTTAAGAGTTGTCTCAGCTTGTGTGAAAAGGGTATGATTTGTTTGCAGTTTAAGAAAAAAATCTGGCTTGAATAATTAGGAGGGGAAAATTTGATTTCTGTGCAGAAAATTAAAAGAAAAAAAAAAAGGAAAAAACAGCGTTATCAGACAACAGAGGAGAAAGTGATGTCACCATTTCAACAGACCTGACACCACTGATGGATGTGGTCAGGACACCTCTGGTACAATTCTGCCCTCCAGAAAGGGACAAAGAGCCAGCAGGTGAATTCCCCACAGTGGTGGAGGGAAGAGGGGATGATCTATCAGTCCCTTCTCACAGCTGGAGAAAGGACAAACTCAGCAAGCAGAACAAGAATATTCCAGTGAAATACTGTGGCCAGAAGAAGTGCCCTTGTTTAAAGTGGACTTTGCTGACATTGTTGCTCCATGGGCTGTGCAGCCCAGCCAGCACTCCAGGGCTGTGTGCTCTCCCAGGAGCTGGGGGGGGGAATGTGACTGAGGAGGGACTGAACTCTGGCCCCTCATCTCACCATGAACCCCCTGCCCACTGCTCTGCTGACCTGCTGGGCTCCCCTCAGCCCTCCCTGCTGGAGCTGCTCTGCTTTGCACAAACAATTGTACGTTATGCAGAGCAAGGAATTAAGCCCAGTTTAATTCTATCCTAAATGAAAGCCTTGACCAAAGGGGCATCCACCTCAGCTTTACATACAGTCTTTGGGGTAAACCAGTTTAAATAAGCTTTCTGAATAAAGGATAAGTTCTCTAAATAGGATCAAAACAAATCTGAAATAATCAGATACTCAAAATGATCTTCCCATTGTTTCCAATATTTTAGATACTTCTGGGTTTGAGACACGTCAGTCTTTTTATGTCAACACACACATCCCTAGGCCAAAGCATTCAAAAAATTATAAACTAGAACTCCAAAAGTAGCAAAAGGGAGTAAAACCTCCCCTTTCCTTTGCTACTTTACCTAAAATGGCTTTGTAAAAAAATAGCAAAAATGTTTCAGAGGGTGTTGTTTGGGAAAATAGTTCTTAAATACCTAAAACAAAAAGTCAAGTAAGTCACTAAAGAAGCTAGTGAGAGGGAAAAAAAAAGAAGTGTACGAGGAGAACCTTGTATTTCTCCACCTAAACAATGTGGTTTTGAATGAAAAACTTAATGCAGAAATAAAGGTTAGTAAAAATATTCCAGAGAATTTTCATATTAGACTAGTAAATATAAACTTCTATTTTCCCTGCTTCACAATATAATCCAACACAGTATTTCTTCTCTACATACTGTCTGTGCTACAATGTTATCATGGCTTTGAAATTGTCCTCCTCCAGGCTGAACTTTCTTTCTATTTTCTGCAGTTTTACCCCAGGACCTGGGAATTAATTTTACCTTTGTTTCCTTTTTTACTTAGCTCGTTATGCATGAAGAAAAATCACGTCTAGCCTGAAAACAACAGTATGTCAAGTATTTAAAGAGCTGAAAGGAACTTGCTCGAGGCTTGCAACATCAGCACTGGTGGTTTAAGGCTGTGAAAGCCCTGAGCCCTTGTCACAGATTTTTGACTGAAGAGATGGGTGATATGTTGCTTTTTTTTATGACAGGTATTGCCAAAGTCAAAGTGTGGGGGACAATTCATTTTGTTTGCCTTTCAGACAGATGATATTTTTCCTGCCCATATTCTCTGCAGTTACTCCAGCAGTCTGAGACAGTCTGGTGGGTAGAATATCAAAAGCCAGAAGATTTATACCTCATTCAAAAGTCCAGTGCAGAACACCCCCTGCTCAGAAAGCTCTGCTGCCTGGGCTCAGCTCAATGCCAGTGACATCACTTACCACACTGCCTCAATAATCTGCTTTTCTCTTCCTCTAAGAAGCTGCTGGGACACTCCCAACCCTACATGGCATCCCAGCTCCCACAGCATCCAGGCTGCAGCACTGGCCAAGCCAATCAACCCTTCCCATTCGAGGAGAGGAACTGCATCCAGGCTTTAAAACACTACAGAGGAGGCCCTTTTTTACTGCTTTTCCCCCCTAAACTGTAAGATTTGGAATCATTACCACTAATATTGTCATTATCAGCTGAGATCAGCTCCCACATCTGCTCCAAAGGTCCCTCGCTGGACAACTTTGGCAGCAGGTGCCAACATCTCATAAATATGTTAAAATACAGATTCCAGCAGAGGCAGTGATTTGCCATCCACATGGGTGTGTCTTTCCCTTATTTTTCAAGGTGAACTGCCCCAGTTCAGGTTAGATAAATTGGGCAAAAATGGGAAGATTTCAGCAATAGGAGTCAATCCTTAGCTTCTCAAAAAATTCTCAAAGCAAATACAGTTCATACATTGAAACTCCACTGCAGAAAGCTCATTCAGTGGCAGGTCTCTTTTGCCCACTTAACTCTAATGTGAAAATAACAGCAGGTGGATTTTTTGGCTTATGCAGAAGTTTTTGAGGAAAACTACCACATACAGACCCCCAGCTCTCGAGCTGTGATATATTGGGGTTTAGGCAGGCAAGAGGCCAAAGGGATCATTGCTGACTGTGGGTTCATTTGCTCTGGAATATCCCCCAGCCATGGGTTTAGCAGGGCTCTGAATCAGGGGTTTTCTGGACAACCCTTATACACACACTCTCACTAAATGAACACTTCACATGAAGATTGAACCAGGCTGTTAATCAATACAAACTATGATTCCTCCCCCCAGCAGGACCATACCTGCAGGATGCATCTGCATATTGCATTCTGGCACTGGGAATGATGGAGCTGGAATAGGGGGAGCAGATGGCAGGATGAAAGACAAAAACTGAGTGGTAAGGAGCACATATTTATCCCTGGGAGCAGCAAAGGGCTGAAAAGAATACCTGGAGCAGTCAGAAAGACAGGTTTTTGGAGAGAAACACTGATAGAAGCTGTTCCGCTTTGCTTTTCTCCCTATTAAATAAAGATTCTCTGCTCTGATTCATGAGATGTCACTATTCTGCACGTGGGTGTTCTTTTGGTATAAGATACATTTTCCTTGATCACATTTGCTGAAAGTTTCTGGTTTAAATTAAAGGAAACAGGCACTTATTGCACACGTGTCCACACATGGAATTGTCAGGAGTGGCTGCTTCCCAGCAGGTTCGGGAGCAAAGGACCTGTGTTGCCTGTGCACTCTGGTTTCCTAAAGGCAAAGAGGTTATGTTTACTGTCAATATATCTGCAATATACTTATGGCTCTAAAGGGAGTCTGAGGGATTTCTTTTTTGTGGTTTTTTTTTTTTTTTGAAAGACTCTGGTCTTTTCCATGGAAATGAAAAATGCTGTTAGCAAATTTGTACTCATGAAAATTCACCTTATACCAAGACCTTTAAAGTCTTTCAAAGATGAATCTCAAGAACATTCATTCAGTCATGGGTATCTTTACCCGCTTCAAGATGCTCCTTTATGTGCTGACTCTGACAGGTACTGAATTTCAGTTTACAGACTTTTTTGGAAGCAATAAAAGCCTAAAAATTAGGTGACATCTGCACTATTTATTAGTTGTATCCAATCTCCTGAAGGCTGAGAAAATGTCAGTCCTCACTGAGTTGAGAATAGATGTCTGTGCTTCTTTCCTCAGATGTTCAACTTATGTCCACCAGGACCTTTGCCCTGAGGAAAACTTCTGACTGCTCTGCATGTTCTTTTATTCCACTATTAACCACCAGCAAAATAAGAAGCTCCTTGAACAAGTATTTCCAGACACAGGGGTTTCACAGCCCTGCTTAACACATCAGGAAAAAAAAAAAGTAATTTTGGAACTCTGGAAATAAACGGATTCCCATTTTTCTCAACCCACAGGAAGCACACCCTTTTTTCACCCGTTCCCTGAGTACAACACGGCTGTTTGCTGACTGTATATGTGTGGAGGTGGCTCAGGGAAGCCCTGGCCACTCAAGTCAGACACATAAGTGGCCATATATTCTGGAAAGGGGACCTCACTACTCTAGGTTTGGTCTTTATATTCATAGAGATTTGTCAGAAATGCCACAGACTTTGGAGAAGAAAAGGAAAAATAATTGGGTTCACTAGGAAACAAATTGAAACACCCAAAGGCAAAAAGCAAAGCATGGAAGCAAAATCTCAGGCAAAGCACTGTGATCTCACTAACTCAGATCATAACTTACTTAGATCATAATGAAAGGCTCTTTAAAACAGCAAAGAGGATAAAATACTACTGAAAAGAGCCAGTGAGAAAGACTTGATGGGAAGGGGAATCCCATGGATTTTTCTTTCCTTGTCCTGTTATCTGAAGACCCCTAATATTTCAGGATAATTCATGTGATGACTCCTCCTTAATTAAAAAAAAAGAGAAAGTGACTATTTCCGATGTTCTGCAGTCACAAACCCTGAGCACTGCTCTTCAGCCCGTGCAGCCAGAGCAGCAGGGAGCAGCCAGCCAAGGCACGAGGGGAGTGCTGAGGGCTTTCAGACACATCCTCAGAGTGAGCTGCTGATTGGAGAGGACACAGAGCCCTCCTCTCACTCCAGGCTCTGGTTTTTCCATTAGAGGCAGAGACACTGGGGGTGTTCTGTGCCTGTCAGTGTGCAGACAATGACACCACGAGTGTCACTGCAGGACAACATCAAACCACCAGGATTTATCAAAACTGATGAGGAAATGAATTATAAATCACCTCCAACTGGCTCCATTAAATGTAAGAAGTGTCAGTGAATAGAGTCATCAACACTGGGCTCGAGAGATGAAATGAGGGCAAAGACAGAATGAGATTATGCAGGAAGAGACTTGCAGCATCTTTTAATGAATGCACAATTCTCCTCAGAGGAACTCTGCCTATTTATACCCTGGTATAAGTGACCATGTGATTAATTTGGCTGCCAGCTTGATAAAACTGACTCTCCAAACTGTTTGTATACCAGGATTCAGTGATAGGAAATAATAGGATTAGCACAGCAGCATTTTCAGCTCCTGTGATTTTATCACAGGGCACACTATTTAAAGGATTTCCTTCAGAACCCAGCTCTTGGAAGCACGTGATCAGCTTTCATTAACAATATCCAGCCTTAAGGACTATGAGCAGAGCTTGGAAAATGGGAACTTTAATGGCTCAAAACACCAAGCCCACTAAAAAAAAAATTTAAAAAAAATTAAACACACTGCATTGCTTTGAAATGCAAATATCATGGGTTTGAGGGTGAAATGCAAGGATTGGAAAACTGGGACTGGTGATAACATTCTGTCCCACCCTACAGCAAACCCTGTGTGGCAGCACAGCTGGAGAGCCTTGCTCAAGACTGTCCTCCCCAGCCCAGGAAAGCTCTGCAGCTCTGACATCTGCACTGGGTGAAGGGGGCAGCTGGGCTGTGCATTCCTGACAATCCAGCTGCTTTGCAGTAGGAACTGAGCAGAGCCAGGTTAGGTCTGTCTGCAGTGACTTCGTGGGGCTCTCCACATGGGACCAGAAGTCTGGGCAAAGTCTTGTGCAGTTCACAAGGACCAGCTGGACACGTGAGGAGGTGTGAGCCCCACAGACTGTGTGAATACAGACGGGCTGGGGGGACAGTGGGGCTGGAGCTGCTGTACCTGGGAACATGAATCCATCACTGGACACACATCCAGAGCTGTGGATTTGATTTCAAAGCCTGTGAGTTCATAGCTGTATAAAGGGCAGCACAAAAACTGACCCTCTTATCCCTTATGAGCAGTAAGTTCAACCTTGCAGTGAGTTACCACAGTGAACTCATCACCTGGGCTTTTCCAGTGTACTCTTTGACATCAGACACCAATTAATTTCTAATTAATCTTTCCAAGAGCAACTGCTCAGTGTAGCCATAAAGTTCAATGTCCTGCCTTCAACATTTCCAACCCTTCAAGCAGAAAATAGCAGGACTTAATGGGGCTGAAGGCTGATTTTGTTTATCACCAAACTCCTTAAACAAGGACAATAGCACAGCACTCAGGGTGCTGAATAATCCCATGCATTTTACATTCCTGCCACAGCTGTGATGCAATAACTTGCTAAAGATGCTTCAATATTTTTAGCAGGCTTGCCTGCATAGTTAGCAGGGAGCTGGAACAAGGTACATCCATGGAGAGCTCTTGGTCACACTGGCAGTGTCTGTATCGACAAACACAATGGCCCAAAGGGCTGAATGAGGGCAGGAAAACAATCTGGAACTGAGGACACCATGTCCAACCATCTATTCCTGGAGAGGAGGGGCTATTTCGGACTATCCTTAGTCTGGTCCCAAGCACTGAACAAACCACAGGTGTTTCCAGAGACAATATTGCAGTTCAGTTTCATCTAAAAGGCACGTAGAAAAAATGGAGAAGATGGTGACATTTGCTCTGAAAGCTAAATCCCAGTCCTAAATAAAACATTCCCATAAATGCAGTGCTGTGTTGTGTTTGACTGGAACATGTCATTGTATTTTGAATGACAGAGACTGTGCACGAAGAGCTAGAAATCAAACTGCTTTTCATCAGAGCAAAGCAAGCAAGTCAGAGAGGGGCACAGTGCCCCCTGTTCACCCACCTAAGGCCGTGGGAATCAACATTGACTATGAATATTCCTTTTCATTAACAGGTTCAAAACCCTACGGGTTCCATAAAACACAAACATGTGATTAACCATCTGATTTAGACACATGGCTCAACACACACATTTTGCACCTTGGATACATTTTTACCTTGGAGGCTATGGAAAAGGTAATATCCTACAAGAACATAGTATGTCTTTCAGGCAATTCTTTGAATGGCTAAATTATAGCTAAGAGGTTGGTTCAGAGAGTGGGTGCTCGGTATTTCAGAACAAAGTAACTTGAATGACACCTAGTGGGAAGATAAGCAATGGCTGGGGATGACACAGGGACTGAGCAGTTCTGAACAGGAAAAACAGCAAGGAGGGAGATTCTGCATCAGAACGGGTGAGGGGAGAGAGTGACTCGATAAAATGGGTGGAGTACAATTTAGAAGAAGAATTTCCTGAATGACAACAGTTCATCTGCCTTCTGAGGAAATGGGATATTTGATTTGACAGAGGCAAAATTACATCAGGTAAAACCACAACAAATGTGCAGCAGGAAACAATACAATAAGCAGAATATGGACAGGAGGAAATTCAGAGTCCTCCTCTGTATAAATACTCAAAAGGCCAGTTGTCTAGAGTGAAGTGGGTAAGAGGAATATTTTGGCCCTGGGGTGACAATAACTCCTGATTTGAGAGAAACCAGTTTTTCTTTAATTCATTTCTGCAAGCAATATTCCTCGATGTATGAATGAATTTCATGATTGATCTTTTTTTTCCTTCTTCTTGCTTTTTTGTATACATCATTAATTACTAGTGACTCGCATCCAATTATAACAATATATTTCAGTTACTCTGTTCTCACCAACCTATTTGAAAGTACATAAGAACATATTTAATCAAGGTGACAGACCCTAAATGAGAAGCACTTTTGCTGTGCAATGACAATGTGGTGTGGCCAGTTTTTTCAGCATTGGAAATGGAAACAGTGCTTGAGAAAACTTCAGTGTTTCTAGATCAAGAACAAGTCATTGACAGCAATGAATGACTGTAACTCCTTAAAAGTGACTATAAAAGATAATCATATCCTCTGCCTGAGTTTCCTCTTAGCAGGTCACATGTTTGAACAGCACATTTATCTATAAATTGCAGCTTTTGTCCTTAACCACAAGGAAACCATTAATGTCCTCTCAACTCTTTCTCTTCCTGTAAAAGCAGATGCAGCACCCACGTAACTCACTGGAAAAGCCAAGACCCCAAAGGAAAGCTAATCCAGGGAAATGTGCTTTCAGGGGTGAGGTGGTGAGAGAGGATTGTTTGGTAAACAACAGTGTTCAAAAATACCTCTCTGCTGAGAGGAGGGACAGCCTCTTTCATTCACAAAAACTTCAAAGGCATCCGCGCTGTGGAAAAAATACTTTTGGACTATAACAGGATTATAGCAGATTATAACTATTTTTTTCAAATTGGCTCTTAATAAATCCTCTTAGATGAAGAATCCTCATTTGGCCTACAAAAAAAGATATAGCCCTAAAATCATAAATGCAAATACCTTGTTCTTCTGCCAGACACTCCCTGCAGGCACTCACCCCCAGAGCTGAAGGAGGGACAAGATCTGGGGGCTCAGCATGAGCAGCCACCTCTGCCCCGACTGGGACACGGCAGCTGAGTCACCAAGTGAGAGGACAATGGCTATTCTGTGGGGCAGCATTCCTTAGGACACATGGCATAGATTGCTGACACAGGAAACAGGGACAGGGCAGGCAGACATTTAGGAAATCTTGCCTAGGGATGTCCTTTCCAAAACCGATGAAACAATCCCTATGACACAGGGATCTTTCAGTTATTACCAGTCCACTCACAGGTCTGGCAGTTGAACATCTGACAGGCAGATGGAACAGTCTTTTCAACAAGAAAACACTCTCCTCATCTCACAGAAGAGAACGAAATTCAAACGGGGTTTGGGATTTTTGTCTTTTCCCTCAGGCACTGTCTGAATTGCATTTTAAATGCTAAAGAGCAGAGAAATGTTAAGGCATTTTCTTAAGGAGATTCCTGACAAACTTCAGGACCTTGGGAATTGATTAGACTATATGGAAGAAAAGTACCTTCCATATAAGTAAGAATTAAACAGTAAGAATTGCTACCAGAATAATTTATATGTCAGAAATTTCCCTTCCTCCCAGGAACACGTGTTATAAAGGAACAACAGCTTGGAAACATGGCTCTGCTGCACATCTGCAACATCAGAACCTCACCTGGATTTCATTCCCCAGTGCAGAACACAGCTCAGAGCCTGTCCCCAAAACAACACTCTACATAGAGCTGGCCTGAATTAAACATCAGCTCCACAACCAACCAGGTTTCCAAATGTCAGCTACTATCTGAATTCTGGTGTGTTCATGACAGGTAGCTAAAGCAAAGGAAAAGTTAGTTCAATTCTACCCCAGAATTTTGCATACTGGAAGAAAAGTTAAAAGAAAATCCTATTTTTGTTTTTCTTTTACATAGCCAGTTGAAGAGGTAGCTGTATATTATAAACCTGCATCCTCCTGAATTCCGGCCTTTCCAGCCAAATGCACACAGAGGGTGTCACATGGCTATTATTCAGCAGTTGATATCCTCCAGCAACCTGACTGTGAAGAATCTGTAGGATCATAGTCCTGCTCTGAGCTGACCCCAGCTCCTGGGATTGGGAGAACAGGCCACACATGTGCCAAGGCTGTCTCTGTGCTCTGGGCTCTGCTGGCTGAGGGGAGCCTTGACCAGGAGCCCTTCCCAGTGCACCTT
The DNA here is from genome assembly GCF_025592945.1 of Manacus candei. NCBI lineage: Eukaryota > Metazoa > Chordata > Aves > Passeriformes > Pipridae > Manacus > Manacus candei. The sequence goes on from NW_026138084.1 coordinate 4,003,322, forward strand.
CCCTGACTGTCTTGGAATCCGGGTCTGAACTTCAAAGCAAGCTACAACACTGCAAGGAAATTAAATTCCACAAAATATCACAGGGACCAAAATAGGGATTGGTGCTTTGATACACACACCCCCCGTCCTTCCTTCTTCACACCTGAAGTGGTGTCTGAGTCCCTCTAGCTCAGGAGTTTTTTTCCTGACACCAAAGGTACAGGTCACTCTCTCCCTCCTCACATAAAATCACCTCTCCAAGTCCCAGATCATCACAGAAACCTTCCTTTCACTTGTTGGCTTAAACTTTTAAGAACATGGGTGACCAGAACTAACTCCTGTATTTTGGGTGACTTCAACACTATTTCAACTCCTTCAATTCCAGTCGATGGCATTAATATTTCCCTATCCATCAAAGAGCTCATCTGACTAGTGTGAGCTGAGCTCATCTCACTGTCATAGTTACTCTGATGTGTGTTTTTACAAATTTTGTTTAAGCAGTGGGCAGGCAGATATCAAACCCACCTGACCAACAAAAACTGAAGCTCCACTTCATGGGCAAACTTCAGCTCCCTCATGTCCTGCTGGGGCTTGTGTGTGTCAGCACCTGAAGCCCAGAGTAACTTTTATACCTGTAGATTTTTATAGCTGAGGGAAAAAAACTCACTAGATTTCAGATGAGGTTTTCCAGATATCATCAGATGTAATAGGAAAAACACATCAGCAGTAAAGGAAGGATTCCAAAGTGTTTCCTCCTGGCTGCAGCAACACACAGACTGCCCCAAGCACTGTCTGCTGTCACACCAGCCAACCACACACACATCTCCCAGGGGGAGGGTTTCCCACCAGGCACAGAAAAAGCTCCTCTTCCTTCCCACACTTCCTTAGGGCCTCTTCCCACAGCAGCCCCTGCCCTGCTGTGCCTGCTCCAGCACTTCACCAGGCACGGGAGAGGAACGAGAAGGAACCCACCAGGGTAAGGGTCACTCAGGCACTTCCCAACTCCCCCCTCTGCTCTTTTGCCACAGTTCTTGTTCCTATTTGAGTTTGGATTTCTTGCTGTTTCCATATTAAATCAGGAGAGAACATCTTTTCTCTAGATATCATTTAACTTTTTTTGTCAGATGTCATAGTCTGTCCCTTTAAGATGTTTGCTTGAAAACAATGACTTGAGTTGATTTCTTGAAAAATCATGGATTAGTGTCTAGAATCAGAGCAAAGATAGAATAATTACTTGCTGACAGACATAGGTGAAGATCACTATTTCAGCTTCTCTGTGAAGTTTATAATTTTATGCAGCATTAATCCAACTCAAAATATAGGAATGTAGTATTTAGATGAGGAATCTAAACCTGCCTAACTTAATTTTGAAAAGCTAATTACATAATCCTTGAAAGTAAATAGAATCAAATTAATTAAAGCAAAATCAATCCATTTTTCCCTATAATTTCAGTCTTTATTAAATGAAATTTACTGGAGAAAATGTTCTCTCACCTTATTTTAAGAGGAAAACTTTTTTTTTTAGTTCTAAAATATCTTTACACTTGAAACCATTTTGAACAATTATTTTTCTAAATTTCATTCTACATTAGTGTAATTTTATCTCATTATTGCCTTCGTATGTAAAAAACCACACTGTGTTCTTTCACTTTGTATTTGGTTTATTTGGGGGGAAAAAAGGAGGAAATATATTTTAATTCTAGGATGTATTAAAATCATAAAGAAAGATGGCTTCAAGGTTGGAAATTCCCCAACTTATTCAAGTGAATTTGTATTTCAAACTCTAGTCCTGTGCCAAGATTTGCAATGTATTTTTAAATGCAGAGAAGTAGTAGGGAATGCTGGAAGGGAATAAATTTAGAGGATTTGAACTGCCAAACAGAAGGGACCAAGATGGAAGTCTAGTGGGATCCACCCTCCAGAAGTGGGAATGACATAGCAAGAGGCATAATTACCTGCTGGCATGTTTATTTTATCCCTACAGGACAAGCAGTGCCAGATATGCAAAATTTCCAATTGTCTATTCCTCCAAATCTTAAACTGTCTGTTATCAGAGGTGCATGAAGCTACAAGGTGGCAAAAAGAACTTTTTGTCACATAAAAATAGGTATTTCCTGGTTAGAATCTTCATACTGTCAGAAAAAAGATGCTTAGACATTTAGAACTATTCAATCCCTAAAGCCTCATTTTGAAAAGTGATTCCAACCCACAATTTTAACACTAGATCTGTGAAGATACTGAAGTGGAATAAAAACCTTTGCCTGAAACTAACCTAGCTTTCACCATTGTCTTTTGGTGACAATGTGTTCCAGAACTTTGAACAATTATCTATTTTGTACAATTATGACGGAAAAACGTAGAACCAGAGACAAAACAGCAGCACTGTGCTCTGTCCAGTGCATTTGGGGGGATGTCAGGGAGCATGCAGACAGCTAACGATTTTATCCCAAAACCCTAAGCCTCGGGGCAATCCTGGGAAAGAAGGAACTGTGCCGTAATGCCGCTGATCAGATCCCTCTTGTCACTCCCTGGGCAGCTGAAGGATGAGCGGGCTGCGGTTCATCTCTGCGGTGGGATTCGCCGCGCTGCTGCTCCCGGGGGTCCAGGGGGGAGCGTGTCCCTCCTCCTGCAGCTGCGGGGCCCCGGGAGGGTCCCGGGGGCTGCACGTGGACTGCAGCTCGCGGGGGCTGCGGGCAGTGCCCGGCCTGCCCCGGGACACCCGCAGCCTGGACCTCAGCAACAACAGCCTGAGCCGCGTCCCCGCGGGAGTCCTGGACACCCTGCCCGGCCTGGAGCGCCTGGACATGGCTGGCAACCCCTGGCACTGCGACTGCCACATCCTGTACCTGAAGCTCTGGCTGCAAGACTTGTCTGCACCCTCCCTTGCCCGCGTCAGGTGTGCCAGCCCAGCTCCCATCAGAATGAAGCCCCTGGCAGAGCTGACTGGGAACGAGCTGGGGATGTGCAAGAGGCTTCTCCCAGTCAGGTGTCTGGGGTTCTTCTGGCGAGACCTCATTTTAATTGCTGGAGCAATAATTACACTTCTTTTAGTAGCATGGGCTCTGAAATTCTCCAAAAAGCTTGTCTGCCAACTGAACCTCGGCCGGTACGGTGCCAGGGGCCGCCTGCTGAGGAGACACAACCCCAAAAGCCACAAGGTACACTGAGCTGGGCACTGCCACAGCTGGAACAGAAACATCCAACTCCTCTACAAGCAAAGCAAGTGCACTGGCAACACTGGTTTGAATGGTGACTGCTACAAACAGGTCGCAGGGCTCAAAGGCTGGTCCTGGGATGGACAAGCTTGCCTGAATGAGGGACTCCTGGTGAGGTGTTGACAGGCAAGGTTCATTCTGCTGCCACTACTCATGTGAAGAGCATTTCTGCTAAATTTTTTTTCTAAATTTTTTTAGATCATTCAACTTAGCATTTTCCACTGAATTCTCAGCTCTTATAGCAAGAAGATTTGCACCCCAAATCCTACACTTTTTAATATATGAACATCAATTGTACTATTTTAGCAATTCTTTTCTCATTCACAAGTTCTATGAGTTTGCAACCCCTTACCCTCTCTGTGTCCCACTGGGCTTGGTAGGACCATTCTTGTGTGCAGACAAACTCAGCCACCTCTTCCCCAGCTTCAGGAGTTTTCTGCCAGCAAAACCATTATGATTATATAGACCAGCCACTGAATGCATCCCTTACTGAATACATTTAAAGTTGGACTGGTAAAGAGAATATAACCAGTAAAAATAATCTTAAATATTATTGAATTTTCTGGAGAGTGAACAATAAAAAAGCATTTTATGTGAAATCGAAATAATGGATGTTTATTGAACATTCATACTCGCCCAACTTTCTCTTTCACAATTCTAAACACTTCTGATTAAAATTCTAAGAAATTTCCAGAACTTGTCTTGCAGTTTTACTACAGACATTTGATGCTCTGGATTTGATGTGTAACAGCTTTGAGAGGATGTACACTCTTCCCTTCTCCTCTTGTGTGCCCATCCTCATAGAAAAATTGTTGTGGTAACTCAAGCAATTGTTTTCTCCCTAGCCTAAATCCCAAGAGTCCAAGGCCAGCAATTCCTGTTGTGACTCCACCTGCTCTGGTGAAGTCAGGCCAGTGAGATGGGAGAGCTCTGAAGATCTAAAATTAATCTACTGTTGGCAGTTCAGTTGAAGACACAATTTGCAAATGCTCCTCCTGACTCCAAACCTGAGCTCGGTTCTAGAGGCCACCTGGTGAAGGTGCCAAAGGCTGCTTGGCTCTACACCAAGCTCCCTGTGAGCTGGGTGGGCTCCTTGGTGCAGCTCAGCCTCTCCCCAACAGGGCTGGGGCTGAACCTGCTCCTCGTGGGTGGTGCTACAATCGCCACACACTCTCGCTGCTGTGAGAAGCCACAAACACCCAAGTCAAAGACAGCAGAAGCTCACAGGGACATTTCCAGGTCCCTCTTGCCCCCGTCAGAGCATTTCAGCAACATGGAGTCAAACTTCACTGCTGACTGCTGGTGACATTCTGAGACAGCTTTAGAGGAGATGTGTTCCTGCCTGTGACACCTTCACTGCTGAGCCCCCTCCTGCACCCCCAGGGAAGGCCAGTCTGATACACCACCCCTCGCCAACCCACATCCATGCCCCTTCAGGATGAGTCCCTTGACACCAGAAACAGCCACCAAACCCCCGGTGGGTCTGCTGGAAGAACCTGTGAAGCACAGAGAGATTTGGGGCAAGGACACACACCAGGAGTAGAGGGTTACACAGATCAGCCATAAGGTGTAGCTTAGGGCTTTACACTGGGAAAAGGGAAGGAACAGACCCAGGTGCTTTCCCTGAGACATAATTAATGGTCTGGGAGACAACACACCCATTGCAATGGGAAAATCTGCACGTGATACACAGAGGGGAACAAGAAGAGGGAAAGAGTGAGTGCACAGAGCTGTGGGTCACCTGGAGTGCTGAGCAATCAAAAGCAAGACTGCACAGCTAGAGAGGAAAGATGAGCTGAGGACTCAATGCAGAAAAGTCACATAATCCAGTAGCGATGATCTCCCTGGTATGACATTGCAGCAGTGGGCTAACACCACCTTTTCTTGTTAAAATAGGGAGCGTCACTTAGGGATAGAAAGGCTTATTTACTTCCATGTTCAGATAAGCTACAGTAATTCAGCATCAGTGTCTACAAATCAGGAACAATCAGCCGCAGAAGAATCAGAAAAACAACAGTAATGCAAATAAAGGATCAGAAAATAGATCTTAAAAGGAGATTAATTTCTTTTAATAAAGAGAAATTTAAGGAATTACAAGATCAGAGCTTGTATGAATCTACACAAAGAGAAATTTCTAAACAAAGGATTAGGAGCAGAAATTAAAACATCAGACTAGGAAAAGGGCTCAAAATCTAAGAGTGAAAATAATTATACACTGAAACAGTGTGTCAACCATCCCTCACTTCTCTAGCTTTATTCTACATTAATAACCTCTGCAGGACAGAATTTCAAATAAACACAAAGGAATGTAGTGCTGTACACACCAAGATAATTTTAGAAAGTTCTCCTACACTGAGCTGTCCAATTTTTTAAAAGACAACCACATTTTTGTATGGGTGCAAAATATTGCACTCTGCAAACTCCCATGGAGAGTCTCCTAAACGATATTTCTTGTTTTCCCAAAATAAAATAAATCTTTAACACTCTACGTTTACCACTCTCTTTTGTGTCTATAAACTAGATAGGTATAAAATAGTAAACTGCTTTACTGTATGGCTTCAGTGGTACAAATGCACAAAAATAAGCAATTAGCAAACGTTTCTGCTTGCACCAACCAACGTATCAAACAAGACGCACAGAACACAGGAAAAAATAATTGAGAGAACGTATTTTCTGTCCTTGTAAGAGGAAAGAAGAGGGAATCTCTTCCATGGCAATAATTCACTTTCTACTAAAAGAGTATTGTATTTATCACTTTTCATCCATTTTGTTCTTACCTAAAAAAACACAAAACCCTGCAAAGGGGTCAGCTAGAACTGCTAACTGAGCCAACTGAAAGCTCAAAGACAACATTCAGTGTTTATCTGGCAAGGCCACTGTGTCATGCCACATACCCCATCAAATGGCATAATTAACCCACAGCTGTAACAATGTACAAAGACAGGAAAACACATCAGCTATCTCAGTGGAACATGCAGGCAGCATTCCCAAAGAGCTCTGGGAAGATCCCAGAAACTGTTACTGCATCGTGCCTGCAAGAGGGCAAAGTACTGCCTAGATTTGCTCTCACCTTCTTTGGTGACAGAGGTGTAACTGCTGGGACAGGGCACAGCTAAGAAGTTAGGAGGTTTGGGTCCACATTTGGCAAGGCAAGCAATCAGACTCAGGATTACTGAGCAAAACCAGCTCCCTGCAGCACACAGAGCAGGTCTGTGTAAACTGCAGTTCAATCCATGGGTAAAATAGTTGCAGGTTTCATTTATTAAATGGAAAGGTGTGTGAATCACCACCTTTTTCTTGAAATGTTCAATGTTTTCTTAACACTGTAGCAAACAGCACTGCTCAAGCTGAATGATTTCTGCTTAGCTTTGTGCTTGCTTTCTGCCTGGGATCTGTAGTTAAGTTTTTTCCAGATCTGTTGTTTGAGCTCATGGATCAGGGAAGTTTGAGGGGCTGGCACACATCGTGCAGTGCTGTTCTCCGTTGTGCTGAAGGGCCATCATACTATCAATGGAAGGTAATTCACTGATCTCTGCTCTCTGTGACCAGGGACAGCAGCCAGGGAATGGCTGGAGCTGTGTCAGGGCAGGCTCAGGTTGGATCTCAGCCAAAGGTTCTTCCCCCAGAGGCTGGTTGGGCACTGCCCAGGCTCCCCAGGGCAGTGGGCACAGCCCCAAGGCTGCCAGAGCTCCAGGAGGGTTTGGCTGATCCTCTGGGGCACAGGGGGTGACTCTTGGGGATGGGCCTGTGCAGGCTCAAAGCAGCTCATCCCCTAAAAATCACCCTGTCTCAGCTCAGAGCTGGCTGAAAGGCTCAAGTGCTCTGTCCCTCTGTGCACTCTGCAGCCAGACTGGCCTGGCACCCGGGATGCCATTCCTGAGTGAGCCACCCTGGAGCCGCCTCCTGAACTCAGCTACAAACACTTTTCTTGGCGAGAAGGAGACAAGTACTGAAGAATTAAAGCACTTTTGCTCATTTACAAGACTGCAGGCACCAAGGAAAGAAAAGCCGAAAGAAAAGGGCCGCATAGTGTCCCTGGGGCAGCAGCAGCAGCCTGGGGGGTCACCGGTGCCCCTCGGACACCGCGGCAGCCGCGGGAAGCGCGGGGAGGAGCTGCCCGAGGGCCACGGGGCCGGGATGCCAAGGGTGGGGCAGAGCTGGAAGGCAAGGGAGGAAACGTTGGCACTGCCCCGGACAGCTCATATGGCTACTTTGTGTTTATTTTTATTTTTAATGGAAAATGGGCACTTTCCCGCTGCGCTCAGGGGACACCTGCCGCTGGCAGGGAGGGCGCAGGATTTTGGGCTCGGCACCACTGAGGTGTACAAAACTACACGGCTTTGAGAAAGGAGCAGCTCGAGCCTTCCTGCCTCGGCAGCAGTGGCTGCTTGCAAAAGACAAGCACGAGTGCATGTCTGTGATGCAAGTTATTTTCTTCAGAAGAGTAAAATTACAATATTTTTTCAGGAAAAAACACATACCACATCCCGTGGATTCACTGAATTTGCTTGATCTCCCCTCCATGTTCTAAAAATGTTGATATTTTCAGAATATACGTTTCTCATGTGTTTCAAATTCCACATCCTTCAGACAAATGAGTGAGATCTAAGTGTACTCAACACCTTTCTTTTCCCCACAAAGCACGGACGAAACAATCTGAAAACAGCTTTGTCTTTCACCTTAGACTAACTCCCATGCTTTGAGTACCAGCCCAGTTCTCCCCAGGAGCTCTGGGAAGCTCCATGACACGGGTACATGGCATTTTACAGTTCCGAGGGTCTTCTCTAAAATGTAAGTCTCTGTCAGAAGTGCAAAGTTTTGAATTTGCACTAACAACTGGCCTCGCAGTGATATCTAACCTGGATTTGACTGTAAACCTTTGCCTATCCCAAGGCTTGTTCAACCTATGGAAAATTAGTTCACATTAAATTCATACTAAAGACTAAGTACAGCTTTGCTCTAAGGAATGAAACACATCACAAAGTTAACAAGTTTGCTCTGCATTTACCTTTTTCCATCTTAGTTACACAGATACTGTTTGCACTGACCACATATGGAATTGCATTAATGTGACTAGAATAACTCCAAAAAGAGAATAACTCATCCAACAGGAAGCTTCAAACAGCAAAAGACCAAGAATATTCCCAGCCTAAGAGGATCAGAAACAGAGAGGAACTCTCTCAGCTGAACAGGAAATTTCTTTCATTATTGAACTAGCAAACATATATGGTAAGATCTAAATATTAACTGAATATACAAAATACATGCAGAATGCAGTGAAACAAGCTCGTTAGTTGGTCTAAGCTGCTCCCACTCTTGTACTCTAAACTAATTAGCCAATATACATTCATTCTCATACTGGCTTTATGTGTAAATGCACTGTTTTAGGAATTATTAACATAGAATTTTAGGCTTCACAAAACTGGGACTCTTCAGGCTGACACACTTGTCGGTTATGATTTACAGCTGAATTACATGATTTTATTTTTGCCTGCCAACAGGTGAAATGACTGTACTGAAAAATTAACAATTCCTACCCAATGACTCCTTTGACAGTGCTAAGTTGATTGTAAGGCTTAGTAATGCTAAATTTGCCTTAGTAATGCTGTTTATCTTTATGCTTTTTCTCTTCAGAGCACTACACAAAACACTTTCCCAAAGTGCTCCGAGTAATTTGCTAGAAACATTTTGCTGTTACATTGATTTCAACGAAATTTAGATTCCACTCAATAACGGGGGTGTGCCAACCAATTGCTTCAGTTCCACGATGGCCACATGGCTGCTGTTTATCCTGAGCTCCTGCCCAGGGGCACTTTGCTCCTGAGGTGGCCTCTCCCAGTGCCCTCTCTGCGGTATTCCCAGCTGATCCAAGGATTGCCCCCTGTGGCAGTTTGAGCCACATTAGAAATCTAAAATCCAATTTTTAGGCTTCCCCCACCCCTTCTCAACAATTTATCCTAACACCGGAGAGAAACTTTCATTTATTTACACAAATAAATACTATACAAACTAAAGGCAACTATATATAATATATATATATATATATTACATTGCTATCAGTCAGTCCTTTCAAGTCCCTCCTTTAACTTTAGTCCAGGAGCAGCCTTTAAGGCTGACATGTAACAGTCTTTTGCTGTGGGAGTGTTCTGGGCTCCTGAACACTCCCTCCTCACCAAGTCCAGCAGTTGTTTGTTGGAGTCTCTCCTCTTCATGAAGTCCGAGAAGACAGCTGTGAGTCCTTGCTCTCCTGCTGCTGGTGATCTCTCCCTCTCGGGGTCTCCCCTCGGTCCATAGGCTGCTGCAGTGCAGCTGATCAAGTGTCCACATCCTGGAATCTTCATTCCTCTAAGTCAGTTCTCGGCTGCCCCCGCTCAGCCTCGGCAGCAGCTCCTGAGCTCTGGGCTCGTCTCCAGTTTCACCTGGGACTCCTCCCGAGTGCCGGGCCGACCTCCACGGCCCAGTCTCCTGGCTCAGCTCCGACTCTGAGCCCTTCCTCCACTCACAGTGGAGGGAAAGAAAAGCCCCCCTCTACAGCTTCACTGCAGAAAAGGAGGGGGAAGAAGGCTGGGCTGCAGAGCCTGCCTCTCTCCTCTTACCTCAGGGGCTGTGAATCTCAGGTGCTGTGAATCTCTTCCTTCACAGCACACACTCCAAATGCTGACTCCAATTCTAGCCCAAGGCTGAGCTGGGGGGTCGCAGGGCTCCCCTCTCCCCCCCGGAGGGGAAGAGAGGGAGCCCAGCCACCCCCTGGCCTTGTCCACCTGCCCGCAGCAGACACCAACAGCAAAACAACCAAGAGTGCCCTGCCAACCATTTCCGGGGCTGTGATATGTGATTTTGAGCAAAGTGAACGACATGGACAGTGATTGACTCTCCAGGGAACACTGCCCTGGCACCCAATCACCTCTGAGCCCCTCGAACTCTCAAGGGGGGCCAATTTCAAACTATGACCCCCCGGGCAGCAGTGCTGATGTCACTGCAGCAGGCACAGCTCCTGACTGCCATGGCAAGGGCACTGTAGGCAAATAAATCTGAGCTGCCTCCCAGGAGCTCGGTCCATTCATTTGGGTTTGCTTGGCACTTCCTCGTCTGACCACCAGGCCTTGGACAACCTGCAGCTGGGAGTGGAATGGTGCTGATTTCATAAGGACATTGTCTGGAAAAAGTGGATTGAGGCCTCTTCCCTTGGAAGAATATTAAGGAATAGGAAATCCAGAGCATTCATCTTAGTCCAGGGGAAAAAATTCTCATGAAGCCCTTTAATGGCCTTGATCTCTAGGAAAGGAAGTGTCAGCATGGATGGATCACAGCCTCCCTATTGCTCCTTGAATCGTTTTCCTTGTCTCCTCTTTAGGAGTCAAAAGGGGTTTTCCTCTAAATTAATAATTTAGGTTTTGACTAGGATACGTACCTTTTCTCTTATGACCACAGAGAAGGACTATGGAACCTGACACATCCAAATAAAATCCACCTTTGTAACCCTCTCCTATCAATAGTAGTGCAAAGCAGCAGAACTAAGTGGCAATGGCCACACCATCCAAGCCTGCCCTCAAGACAGCAGAGCACTTAGAAGTGAGGCCATGTTTGACTTCCCTGAGTCTGCAAGGCAACTGCAGAAACCAGTCATTTAATTTTCAGATGCACTTACCAAAATCTGAATTATCGAAAGACCAAAACTAAACCAGCAGTAATTACGACCTGAAGGAAAAGGGGCAATTTCAGTCCGTAAGAGAACACAAGCTGAGCACAGGCAGGACCTCAGAGGCCCTGGAGGGTTTCCTTCACCTCCAGGAACAGCTTTGTCAGACGGCTCTGAAACCAGCCCGACATTGTCACCTAGTGGCTGCTCCAAACCCTCGGGGGCAGAGCTCCTCCGAGCCGGTCACCTTCCACAGCGAGCCCCCGGGAATGGGATGGGATAGAGCCATTTTCCAAACAAGCTCCCAGTCACTGCCAGTTCCTGCCAGAGCCCTCACACAGGTGTTCTGTCGTGAAGTGTCAGACGCCACAAGATGTGCATTGATTTCTATCGACAAGACCCTGAAGTTACTACACTTTTGCACACCGGCAACACACTCCCCATTTGATTTCTTCACTGTGATTAATCGTTTTTAGATCTGCCTGGAGTTTCCTGCTACTACAGCTCCCAAAGTCACAGCTCATTATTTATATTGAAACTTGACAGAGGTTCTCTTCCTTCTGTTCTCCTTAAGTCATGATGAATTTTGATGTAAACTAAAATTTGACTAACACCTTTGGTTGTTTGGATGGCTTCATCCTATCAAAGTGCAATAAAATAAAAAAGAAAAAAAATCTGTAAATTAAGTAACTGAAACAAAATAATGAAATCAAATCCCCTCATGGGTCTTTTTTCCTACCATTCCTTTTCTGTTCCTGAAAGTCTGAGAAGGTCTTTGTGAGATAGTTTTAAAAAAGAAGAAAATCTCAACAAAATCAGTACTAAATGAAAACAAAATTAAAAACTCTCTGGCAATCTGTTAGCCATCTTCAAGGAAGTAAGAGAAATTTAGAAATCACAATATATTATTCTATTTTGCATTAAAATTCATTGGGTATGGTGTGGTAAATAAGATAAAGACTTACTGACCTGAGTGGGAAAGAGTTTTGCTTCAGAAATGAAATCCAGTATTCCTGCCCAATGTTAGTCTCGTTTGGAAGAACACCCCATTAACTCCAAGTGCTCAGCAGATTCACAACATATTCCAAAACTACAGAGATCTTTTTCATCCCAGCCTTGTGTAATGAAACCTGCACAGCATTTGTGCCTCTATTTCAAATAATTTACAGCCATCGATGACACATGAGTGGCACAAAATTGCTCTTTGTTCTTATACTAAAAGTTCAATGGATCAAAAATCACACTGAATATGCTGCCTATGAAATGAAAACAAAAATACTATTCTACACACAGGAAAAAAATTTAAAAGGCATTTTCTTACCAGATTTTCTCCTTTTACATATCTTCTTGCTCCTTATTTGTCTAAATCTTCCAGAGGCAGCTCAACTAAGGCAAAGAAACCATAGAGAAAGTACTGGAATTAAACAGAAAGATGATTTTGGTTGCGTTTTTCCAATATGTTATATCAAGACTCTCATCTATATTTGGGAAAACTGGAATGTGCACTTCAACTGAAGCTTTGCTGGCTGTGTTTCAGTACTATATTTTACATATAGCAAAAAATTGTGGGATTTATTCTAAATCTACTTAAGTCACAGGGCTAAAGCAACTCTCTTTGGGAAATAAGAAAGCTATGATGTGTAAGATAACTTGGAAAACCTCTACACAGACTCTTTAGAGCTGATAAAATCTTTACAGTACAAAAGGAAGAAAATGGGGCATTTCACTTTTTTAACCTCACATGAGGACCTTTCAGACTTCACATAGGAGAAGCAGCAGCAATTACCCCATAAACACTGACACTAGACATGTTCAAAAGAGAGTGAGTATTCACAGCCCCTATTTAATCTATTTACACAATTCAGAAGGTATTATATACATGTTTCAAATGGAGACACTGATATGCATATGTACAAGTATATATATACACACAGACATAAATATATACATTTATCTCACAGACACACACACACACATATATATATTCAAAAAACATATTTGGATATCTGATATGGGCTTACCGATATAAAGATATCTAGGCTGATACTGATGAGTACTTTACAGTTTTATTTCAGTTTATTACAATAACACTAAAATATAGTTTTATCAATTTATCAATTCACCACCACTAAGTCAGAAAGAGAAACAATGAGACTGATCTAACAAACTTAAAAAGCTCCTATCCATACGGAGGAAAATTTACACTGCATAAAACTGATTCCTAAGTTAAATCCACCAGCTCTGAAAACCTGGGCACTCTAAAAACCTTTAGAAAACTCTGAAACTTGGGCACTATGAAAACCTTTACCTAATTAATGTGCAGCAGCAGCATTTTTAAAGGCCCCAGTACATTAGAATGACCTCAGTTCCCTCAGAAATCTGTACCAGGGTAAAGTTACCATTAAAAAATCTGACTACTGTGGCAATACCAGGGGATCTCAAAAAGACATACGGAAACTGCACAAGTCCAGATTTTAGGAGGTCTGATAAATTTGCAGGTACTACACTAATCACTCAGAAGAATAAAAAGTCAGCAAACTCTGCAGATTTCCAAGTGCTGCTTTCCAGAGCCTTTAGCACTTTAAACAATATTTCAGGTAGATGCAGCCACAGGCCAAGTGGTAAATCCTCAGTCCATGTGCACACTGCTGCTCTGTGGACCCTGGTTGCACTGGAAATTCCAGAGAGGAATTCTGAGCAGTGCACCTGTTACAGGTATTTCACTCACTCCCTCTCCCTCCCCTCCTGAAGGTGCAGCTACGACCTGTAGTGCCGGGATGGCCCAGGGCATCACAGAGCCCAGGGATGGCACAGACCCCCAGAGCAGGGCACAGGGCATCACAGAGCCCAGGGATGGCACAGACCCCCAGAGCAGGGCACAGGGCACAGGGCAGCACAGAGCCCCAGGGATGGCACAGACTCCCCCAGGGCAGGGCACAGGGCAGCACAGAGCCCCAGGGATGGCAAAGACTCCCCCAGAGCAGGGCACAGGGCAGCACAGAGCCCCAGGGATGGCACAGACCCCCAGAGCAGGGCACAGGGCAGCACAGAGCCCCAGGGATGGCACAGACCCCCCAGGGCAGGGTACAGGGCAGCACAGAGCCCCAGGGATGGCACAGACTCCCCCAGGGCAGGGCACAGGGCATCACAGACCTCAGGGGCTGCACAGATCCTCTGGAGCAGGGCTCAGGGCAGCACAGAGCCCAGGGCAGGGCACAGGGCAGCACAGCCCCCCGGGGCAGCACAGACTCCCAGAGCAGGGCACTGCCTGGGAGGGTTCACCAAATAACCCTGGTACAGTTTCCCCAGCGGCTCTGCGGTGTTCGACACCGACTGCAGCTGTGCTTGGAGAGATCTGTGACTGGCCTGGGCCACAGATTGGAAGGCTTAATGATTTCCACATTCCAGGATCGCCGGGGGACTTTGCAGGCTGGGCAGAGGCGGCTGTCGGCCCATCACAGCCCATGGCCCCGCCGATCCTGAAAAGGAAAACCCTTTTCCCGTGCCCCTCACGGAACTCTGCGCGGGCCCAGGAGCCATTGGAGGCTCCAGGCATGGCCTGGGACTCCATCCATGGATGTAATAACTCATAACTTCTTGGAGTGTGGGGGCTTCCCTCTCCCACCCCCAACGGATCAAGGCCACCACTTCAACTCACAGACACGGAAGCTGCAACTCCCGAGTTCCATCGCTGGACCTCGTGGGCAGTGACTATAGACATCTTTCCACTCATCTTTTCTTTCTCTTACTACTTACCCTTATCCTGTCTTTCCTTTCTCTCCCTTATGGATTTTCCCTAAAGGTTATCTTTACACCATATCGCTGTAGATGAGAGATACAGATGATAACACCCAAAATGGCAACATACCTGTTTACCTTTGAAACAAAACTGTTCTAAAACAAACCCTACCTATACCTGTTTTCAAACACCGATTGTTCAGTGTCGTTTCACTCTAACCCACCACAAGGAATTTATTAATAAGAACTTGGGTTACCCCTCCTTTCTGGGGTAGGTTATAACAGCCTGGTCTCTGTCTCCTCTTACACCCTAGGAGATAAAACAGGGCAATGACTGGCTTTCATTCCCTCTAGAACAGACAAGGAGAAGGGATGGGTGACTAAGATTGATTACAGCCTTTAGGAACCAAGCAGAGCAGAATTTGCATGGATTCGTTCAGAAGATGATTAAGCCATGTAAATGAATACAGCATTTCAAGTGACAAAGAAGGCAGTATCCACAACTGAGTCATCTGAAAGGACTGCAAACAGCTTATGGCTTCTAATATTCAAAACACATAACTTGGAAAACTTCATGAACACAATTACAATTTTTTTATTACTAGCTTGTTCTGAGACTTGGCTGATAACAAGTCTAACACCCACACTGGGTAAGAAACATCACACATGACAGAGTCATAGACTTTGCCCAACAACTGCATAATAGAAGCTATTTCATTGCTGGGAATCACCATGGAGGAGACACAATTTTTTTCACAGCAAGGGTAGGCTCTGCAACCTTATAAGGAGAAGTACTCAGTACAAATGCTTGGTTGGAGAAGTTTCAACCCCCAAATTAATCCCTGTTTATTTGACAGCAACTTCCCTATAGCTCAACAGTTTCCTTGCCACTTGTGCTAGTACAGTAACAGAACACCAGGCAGAACCAAGACTTCTGCTAGAATAGGTCTTAAGTGGCATCATTTTTCAAGATTCCAAGAGTCTTCCAAGTGCTGTGGTCACTGCAGCTTTGAGGGACAAAGGGTTGGGTGTGGAAAAGAGAGCCCACAAGGCTCTCCAGGAAAAACCCACTGTAACAACTGGGGGCTTCCCAATTAATTCTGATTGTCACCATTACTTTAAAGAACATCTTTGTCCATATGTTGCTCTGCAGTTCCTGCTCACACGGGATACAGACATACAGACATGGAAAAGAGAGGTGCCGTGGACAGCTGGAATATCTGCTGACCAGTGACAGGCTTCAAAACACTCATTTCTATTGCCCCTCTGCAAATGAGTTCCGTACCCCACCCACAGAGAGCGCAAAATGTCTCTCCTGTAAACATTAAACACTCAGGTAACTTTCCTCAGAAGGGCCTTAGAACACTAACAAATTAAAAGTAAAACTATTAACATTTTAGCTAGTTCACACACTGTTGAACTTTAAAAAGAAAGTTCTGGACACAGATATCCTTAAATCAGCATGACGTTCATTTTGGACTGAATTACTAAACAGTGTACTATTACAAGATTCTTCTGGTTGCAGTTCAGAGCAATCCATTTGTGTAAAAGAACACACTCCAAAATACTGCAGGCCACAGTTTGATCTCATAAACTCAAGAGTCACAGAGCATGTATGATTTAATATGCACAACCAGGAATTTATGGTGTGACCCTTGGGGTGTCCTGTGCCGGGCCAGGAGTTGGACTCAGTGATCGTGATGGGTCTCTCCCAACTCAGCACAGTCTGTGATTCTAAATATCTGGGGCTATGTCAGCTAATGCTGAGTATGGGAACATGGTTTTATTACTTAAGGAAAAGAGAAACAACAAGCAAACAACAAATAAGTAGCTATTTTGCATATATTATATTTATGATAAAAAGTGATCATGTAACTATTCAACTGATATCTCTCTTTTTAAAAAAAATTACAATATGTTAGTACTTTTGGTGTGTGAAAGAGCTCAATCCCTTCCAGCTGACTCAGCTGTAAAATCAGCAGCCCATAAAGCCATCCAGAGTTACAGATTCTGTTAACCAAAATCTAACCAGAGAACGGCTGTACCACGGAAGGACCATTAACATGTCAAATAACACGCCTGTATTACAAATACAAGGAGAAAATGTGGAAATTTGCTGGAAAATTTATCTTGGAACACAGTATAAACAATGTACCAACCAAGCCATAACTCAAGTAATCTTGGTTTTCATGAGCAATTTTGGCAATTGTTCTATATCCCCACTGGAAGTTACTTGGAATGAACGCTTGCTACTGTAGAGAATTCCAGCCATCTGTAAACTCACTGAGCCATCTCACAGTTCCAGAATTCACTTGGAACCCCTGCCCTCTGCTCCTTCAGAGAGTGGGCAACAGGTTTTAGGACTCCTCCTTGTGTTTTTTCCATTTCATATGAGATCACTGTATGTGTTTATTTAGAAGGTCAGAACTTAATTAATTTGCTTTGTCACTCCAAGTGTCCAGCAGCTGCCTTGAAACACAATCCAGCCTCACACCGAAATTCTGTTATGCAGTGTGGCAATTGCCAACAACCCTGCACCTCAACCCACTTGTTAGGGTTGAAATTTAACTTCCCCTCTTGAAGAAAATTAGTTGCCTGAAAAGGGAACTGTGACCAGGGCCAGTGTAGGGGGTCCTTGCCATGTTCTGGTACTGCTTTCTAGGAACTACGAGAGAGTGGTTTCTACCCCTCTCTACCCTTCTCTGACGAATCACTCTCACATACAGCCAGATACAAACTGCAATCAACCCAAACCTATTTTGTTTGTCCTGATCTTTGCATAAAAGGCGTGTTAAACGCAAGTCTGGGGATTAATCAAAGAAAACCAAGTATTTTAGCATTTAAAGCACTGTTTACTGTTTTCAAAACGTGAGAGAATGAATCAAAGATCCCTCATAGAAGCCTAACAACATAATCTGTGAGTTTTGTTTGGGGAATTCTTTGTTTTAGAAGCAGTTAAAGGCTCATGATGAAAAGCAGCAACAAGGACAATTAATAAAAACAAGTTTGCAATGATCCATAGCAAGGATAATGGAATGCCTGATTTATAATTATCTTCATAGAAGTAGCCCCTTTGTTTTTTCACTAAAATGAGGTAACACAAGGAGTCATAAATATTAAAGACTGACAACTCTAGCAATGTTTCTACCTCTAATCTAAATTTCCTGAAGTGCTTTGCTCAGACTCTGAATACATAATTAGCATGAAAGCATACACACACTGATGTCTTATTTCCTCTTAAGCACCTTTTCTGTCCTGCCTGATCAATATCCTAGGATTCAGTGGCCTGTTTAATTCAAAGTTGCAGCTACCAGCAACAGAAAGCCTTTGATCCAGTTTGACAGAGCACTCAAACCTCTGCTCTTGCTAGAAGGTTACTGTGGACCATTGAAAATATTTATGCAGACCTGAAAAGGAATAATCATGAAGCCACCCAAAAATACAGAGCAATTTAAGCCAGGTTGCTATGCTGGCTCACTGATATCAGGTTGCTCAACTCCTGCACAGCTACACATGGGACAATTTAACTCTCACTGTCACACAACAGTTTAATTTCACAAATTTATAATTTGAAACTACGAGGATGAATTTAGCTGATCTTTGGCCCCCAGAACAGAGTAACAACGTGCTGTGTCAATGCATTTCACTAGCAAAGCTGACTTTTATCAGCATCTTGACTCACCACATAATCTAAAGTGTTAAAGAGCACTTTGTTTTGTAGATAGCCCAGGTAGCAGATAAAATACAAATAATTTCAGACTGCTGAGATACACTTATCTCAGTACACGTACCCAGTTTGTGATGCAGTACACAGTCACACATACACAGGTGCCTGTGTAAGACCCTCGCAGGATGTTAACAGCTCTAAAGCCATCTCCCAGCAGCACAGGACCTTGCGAGGATGAAAAACTGTAGCCCTGAGCCTTGGCCTGTGCCTACGGAAACAAACCACAGTCCAGCTTAGAGCTGAAAATAAACAGCCAGCGAGACAAGCCAGCTGCGCTTCCTGGATGGCAACGGCACCTGTGTGTGTGTGTGTGTGTGTGTGTGTGTGTGTGTGTGTGTGTGTGTGTGTGTGTGTGTGTGTGCGTGTGTGTGTGAGTCACTGCAAAACGTGCGCACAGGAACACACCGACACAGGGACACCGACACGGGGACACCGACACGGGGACACCGACACAGGGACACCGACACAGGGACACCGGCGCAGAGATCGGCCCCCGCAGCGGGATGCGGACGGACCCGGCACGGGCAGGTCCACACGGGCGGTGACCCATCGGCACCGCCAGCGCCGCCGCCCCGCCTGCCCCGCACCACGGGCTGTGCCGCCGGACGGCGACCCGCGCAGGCACCGGGGCAGCTCCGGGGGGGGACCGCACCCCCGGCCCGCGTGTTCCCCGGGCACAGCCGGGCCCCGCTCCGTCCCACCGGCGCCCCAAGCCCGGCCGAGCCCCCTGAGGGGCGGTGCCGGTGAGGGGCGGTGCCGGTGAGGGGCGGTGCCGGTGAGGGGCGGTGCCGATGAGGGGCGGTGCCGATGCCAGTGCCGGTGAGGGGCGGTGCCGATGCCAGTGCCGGTGAGGGGCGGTGCCGGTGCCGGGGGTGCTGGGGCGGTGCCTGTGCTGGGGCGGTGCCGATGAGGGGCGGTGCCGATGCCGGTGACGGTAAGGGGCGGTGCCGGTGAGGGGCGGTGCCGATGCCAGTGTCGGTGAGGGGCGGTGCCTGTGCTGGGGCGGTGGCGATGAGGGGCGGTGCCGGTGCCGGTGATGGTGAGGGGCGGTGCCGGTGCCGGGGGTGCTGATGCGGTGCTAGGGCGGGGTCGGTGCCGGCGGTGCGGTGCTGGGGCGGTGCAAGGGGCGGGGCGGTGCCGGTGCCAGGGCGGTGCCGGGGCGGGGGGTGCTGGGGCGGGGCGGGGGCGGTGCCGGCAGTGCGGGGCGGGGAGGGGGCGGTCCCGCTCGGCCCGGGCGGCGGGCGCTGCGCAGAGCCGAGCCGAGCCGAGCGGGGCTGAGCCGAGCCGAGCCGAGCGGGGCTGAGCCGAGCCGGCTCCCTCGGCCGCGGGCGGAGGCCGGAGCGCGCCCGCCATGCCCGGGCTGCCTGCGCTGGGCGCCGGCGCCGACCCCGAGGAGAGCTACGACTTCCTCTTCAAGCTGGTGCTGATCGGGGACGCCAGCGTGGGCAAGACCTGCCTGGTGCAGCGCTTCAAGACCGGGGCCTTCGCCGAGCGCCAGGGCAGCACCATCGGCGTGGACTTCACCATGAAGAGCCTGGAGATTCAGGGCAAGCGGGTGAAGGTGAGCGCGGCCCCGGGCCCGGCGGTGCCCCCGGCGCAGAGCGGGGCCGCACCGAGCAGCCCCGCGGGCCGGGCGTGCCCATC
Organism: Manacus candei; assembly: GCF_025592945.1. Classification (NCBI taxonomy): domain Eukaryota; kingdom Metazoa; phylum Chordata; class Aves; order Passeriformes; family Pipridae; genus Manacus; species Manacus candei. The sequence goes on from NW_026138084.1 coordinate 4,023,264, forward strand.
GCCGCGGCAGCAGCGGCCGCCGGGCCGGGCCGGGCCGGGGGAGAGCCCCGCCGGGACACACCGTGCCCCCGGGCCGGGGGAGAGCCCCGCCGGGACACGCCGTGCCCCCGGGCCGGGGGAGAGCCCCGCCGGGACACACCGTGCCCCCGGGCCGGGGGAGAGCCCCGCCGGGACACACCGTGCCCCCGGGCCGGGGGAGAGCCCCGCCGGGACGCACCGTGCCCCCGGGCCGGGGGAGAGCCCCGCCGGGACACGCCGTGCCCCCGGGCCGCAGCGCAGAGCCCCGCCGGGACACGCCGTGCCCCCGGGCCGCAGCGCAGAGCCCCGGCCGCGGGCTGTTCACGGGCCAGAAGGACGCTGGGCTGGCCTGTCACGTCTCCAGCAAGGGATGTGGAACGGGCAGATTCAGAGAAGCTGGGGGAGCCGTTGTTAAATTGGGCGTGTTTAAAAGTCGTCTTAAGACGCTGTTTACAGAGTGTCACAGGAAGTACAATTTTTACAGTTCTTCGCAAACCAGAACGAGTAAACCCTAAATCTGACATCTGCTTTTCTTATGCTGGTTGTTAGGGTTAGAAAGAGGGTAGAACCTGTACCCAGTGGATCTCTCCTCAGATTGTCAGTGGCACACATTCCCGACATCAGACTGGGCCTCTGAGCACGGAAGTGTGAGCAAACAGTGGGGAGAAGAGGTTTAAAACACCTGTGGTTTGTAGGGGGCTGCTGGGATAAATCCCTTCACCAGCCCCTCCAGAATGGAGTCATACAACTGTACTTCCTCACCCACTAAAAAGCACTGCGTGCATTCACTGCCTGGAAAAGATCATGGAATTGTAAAGCTTCCGATGGCACAGAAATACAGTAATTGCACTTGAATTTTGGCCTGTGTTTACCAAAGTAAGTGTCAAAGTCCTCTATTATCTTTTTATTATAAATTAACTTTGGTGAGCAGAATATTAAGCAGAGAAAGTTGCAGAAAATGGAAGGAAGGCTCACGTTTTTTAGGAAAAGAGGGGAATTAGAAGTTCCACACCCAGCAAAGGTGTTTATATTCTTGGTACTCTGACACCTTTTCCTGTCGTGTCTGGCTGGGGCTAAGGAGCTGGAAAGGAAACTCTTCTGTTTGTGCTGTCAGTACCTCTCCTGCACTTTCTAGTGAGCTGATAGGAGTGGGGGTTCTCCTTTAAGGTTGAAACCTGGCTCCATTTAAATGCTGGGCACATAAAAAGTGACAAATGTGTCTGTTCCTCCTGCCAGGGGTCTCAGCCAGAGATTTCAGGAGTAGGGCAGGAGTAGCCCAGGAAATAAGCTAAAGTTCCTAGGTGTGCTTTTTTTCACTGTCAGTACTTACACCTGACTATTCCTGTATTAGGAGTCAGTCTGTAGAAAAATCTGTGGGTTATCTCCAAGTATTTTACAAACAAAAACCAAATAAGAAAATGCAAGGTCTTAAGGCTCTCTTTTTCTTTGGATTGTTCAGTACTTCCACTTAGAAAAAAATATTGGGATGCACAGATTGAAGAGTATTTTGAGCAGTACTTTAGACAAATTAATCCAACATTGTTGCTGATTTACCTTACAGACATTTTTGTCAGCTGCTGAGTCAGGCATACAACTAGAAAATGAAAACATTTGCTTAGAGGGGTTTTTTTGTTTGGTCTCTTAGGGGGTGTGAAGTCCAAGTTGGGCTTTTCCAGTTGGATTGAGATTTCAGAGCAGTCCATCTAATTGGGTGGGTTTGCTCAGCATGCTATTGGAAACAGAAAATAAGGAGGCATTTTATTACACTTTGGTGAGCCACCTGACAAAGCAGGCAGGTGGGGGGGTGTTGCAGGTTGTACAAGTGTGGCCGAGGTGCAGGTTACAGTGACTGCAGGAGGAGCACTTCAGCTCCCTGCACAGGTCATTCTCGCCCGTTAGTAAACAAGCCCCTATGTGTGCTGGGTGAGAGGTGCACTGTGGTTCTCATTCTTCTGCCTCAGGCACCTGAGACACACTGGTTTAAAAGGGTTTTACATAATCTGATGATTGGGATGCCTCAAATCAAGAGATGTTCAGGATGTGCTTAAATAAGTTTGACCTTAGAGAAAGGTCCTTACAAAAGCATGCAGGGGATTCTCTGCTGCTCCAATATCATTGGGAGTTTATGCTGCTCAAGACAGTACCTTCATAAGGAATGCAGGGACTTGTTTTCTGTTTAGCAAATGCTGCAAGAATAAGAAAATCCCCGTTTTTATAAGCTCATCTTTAGTAGTCCCTTCAGAACAAGAGTGTCTACAAAAAGAGCCCCAAGGAGCTTTTGAACACTACTTGCTCCACATCCCCAGTGGCCTAAGGTTCCTTTTTAGTCAGGCTGAGGATAGTATTACGACCCAACAACACTTATTTTGAGATTGAAACAAACATTTTAAGGTTAATTGTGTCAGTGCTCCCTTCTGCTTCAAATGTTCCATTACAGTTACATAATGTTTCTGAAACGTTTGGAGCCCAAGGATTTTAAGTCTCACTTCCTTTTGATGCATTTTGTTGGCTAAGGGAAAAGATGCATGTTGGGATACAGAGGGTTATGGTCCTGCAAATAACTTTTTTTATTATTTATAAACTTGAGGTTTCCTTGCACCTTAAAGCTGCATTCCCTCGAGTGTCTCACGTGGAGTTTCATACACTGCTGCTTCATCAGCTGCTGGGCCTGGCTGCTGTGAGCTGGGGGCTCCTGGAGGTGTTGGAGCTGAAAGGCCCCGTGGCACAGAGCCAGACGGGGATTTGGCACATGTAGCACACTAATGGAACTTCACAGCCAAAGCTACCTGTGCTGACCACCTGGATTTTTGTCACAAAGGCAAAATCTGACCAGCATGTATCCAGAATTTCCCCGTCAGCTTTATGAAATATCTGCAGTCTATATTCTTTTAAAAATATGCTCTACTATATGCTGTCTAACTGCTTGAAATTGTGGCATAGTGCTCTCTCTAAAATCCATCCTTCTTAGCTGGCTAAATCCTAGGGTACAGACTGTAGTTCCCAAAAGTTGGTCTTGTTAATCACTTGAAAGTGTTTAAAAGTTATGTTAATCACTTAATGCACAGTGATTAAAGTCCTATTGATAAAATAATGACTTGAGTATTAGAAAGAATCTGGCAAACAGAACAAATATGTTTGGTAACTGTTATGTCACTGTAAGAAAAGATATTTATAAAATGCTGGAATCAAGATTTTACATAATGACAGGCAAGGACATTCCTAAGTCCAAGTCCATAAATCATGGTTAGTAATAACAAAATTCCTTTTCTTTTAATGAATTACCTCCTGTGAACTGATAAATTATCTTTAATGTCTACTTTATGCGGTAGTATTTTACATAAACTGAATATTTTTGTCCTCAATGCCGTAGTTTTTCTCTCTCAGTATGTGTTTCAGAAAGTGGCAGGAGAGAAGAACAGTTGAAAACACATTCCTTTCATAGAAAATATTTCTTCATGTATCATTGCACTTTTTAATTTCCAAGCTTTTCCAGCCCATATGTTATCAAGATTATTGGCTTTTATTCAGGCCTCATGGCTGTAAACTATATTCCTTTCATAATGGGCCAAAATGTAATGTGTCATTATCTGGCCAAATTGCAAGTAATATAAAGTTATGACTTGTTAACTGTCTTGTCCCCTGACTGTTGATTTAATAATGTTGCTAAACAAATACAGGCAGGGCAATTGGTTATTACATGGAAGTGGTATTATTTGATATCCAGAGGAAGTGTAGCTCTCTGTCAGCTACTTGGACACATACAAGTCTGGAGCAAATGGAAATACTGCATTCCCAACAAACAAGGATTCCTCATTCTCTGAAAATTGTGTAGGGAAACAGTTGAATGGAGCAGTTCATCCTGACTGTTTAAGAATATCACTTTAAATTGAAATACACTGCCATAGAGATGTTGCTTTTTGGAAAAACTGCGTAGATGAAGTTGCAAGACTTCCAGTAAGTGTTTTTAGGAGCAAGTGTTGTGATTTGCCAGCCTACAGAAATGTATGTTGCTGTTTGCCGTTTGAGATGACAGGATTCAGACACCATCAGTTGGGTAAGATTCTTTTAGCACAGTCTTTGTGTCCAGTATTTCACTGCTGGGAGATTTTATGGAAGTTGCTATATTGTCACAAAGTGACATTTCTATTTTTGTAAAGAAAGATATCAGCTGTAGGATGTACTTACTTATTACTTATGCTGCTTCAGAAGCAAAAGTAAAACTGAACTCCTGTGATAGTTTAGAAGAATCAGGAGAGTACTTAATAAATTATGTATGAAGTAAGGGAGGGAGAAATTATTTAATGTGTCTTGAGGCCATCTGTTAAGCATTAACCTTTGATAAACAATATATTCACCAATGCAAGAAGAATCCACGTGACCCATTGGATAATGCTTGTTTAAGATCCTCTTTGGTCAACCTGTCACTCACCATTTTCACCACTCTGTTCCTGTAGTTCAAAACCTGCTTTCTGTGGGCCTGACCAGACATCCCAGAATGATCTTCCAGAGACCCACCATAAATGTTACCACCTATTTTCCTTGGTACATCCAGTTGACACATCCTTGTTTCAGTTTTTCTCTCCTGTGCCACCGTGAAGGGCCTGGCCCTGTGTCCATGGCACCCTGCCCGTGGGTTCTGGGCAGCAGCTCCCAGGTGTGTCCATCCCTCCTGTGCCTACAGCTCGGGCTGCTGCTGCCAGGAATGCTGGCTCCTGTTCAGCTGTCTGCAAGGACCCCCAGGGCCTCTCCAGCACAGCTGCTCCCAGCCACGCACACATCCTGCACCCCTGGGAGGGGCAGTGCCATAAACTCCCTGAGGGATCCTCCCCAACAGGAAAAGATGAGAAAGCAAACAGAAAAAGATGGTCAAGACTTTGTCTAATGTATTTATGGGGATTATATGGAGTCATGAAAAGTCTTACAGGAGATAATAGTTCAGCACTGTGCTGTTCAGTGCCAGCCAGTGCTAAGGGCTCTGCTGTCCAAAAAATTCGAAGCTCAAAGGGGATCAAAATAACCACCTTTTGTAAGTAAATGTGTATTCAATAGTGAAACAATTAGCACAAAAAAGGTGGCTCCTTGTCTTTGTTCACTTGGAGTATTCTGTCATATTCCTTCTGGACAATGGGTATTTATTCCCTGGTTTTTATCCTGTCCTCACTGGTTACTACTGGTGGTCTCCTTGAAGGCCTGGCACCAATCTTTTGTTTCATAGGTGTTTTTTCTTAGTATCCTCAGATGAATACAACACAGTTCTCCAGCAATCCCAGCTTCTGTCTTTCTCACACCAAAATTGTTGTGAAAGTAATGACAAAATCAGGAATTGCTTCAAAAGGTTACTGAGTGACAGATGTGGCTTCTGTCATGTCATTTACAAAGCTGAAGCACTTAAATCGAGGAAATAAATAATTAAGGACTTTGTGTCATATATTGCATGTCATATACTAATACAATAGAATACATGATCACATCTTTTTTGTTAACCTGTGGCTAGTACAGTTCATTTGGTATTTGATTTTAACAGTTGAGTTACACTGAGGGACTTTTGAATGAGAAATACTAAGACTATACTTTTTCCAAGGAATTTGTAATTGTTATTCTTGTCAAGAGTTAAATGCTTGTAAATATAGTATAATAGAAAGTCTCTATAAAAAATTTACTACAAAATGGTTATTTTAAATTATAGTTGTGATTGGTATTTACATATAGTTGTCATGTTTCTTTTTCAGTAGAATTTGAAATGAATCTCTGTGCATCTGCTGGAGAAAATAGTGTTTACTTAGGATCAGAACTGGTATTTTTGTAATGACTTAAATTATATTTTTTAATCATGCATTAGATTGATCAATGCTATATGGAAATATTTTTCTGGGAGTTTTCTAAAGATGCTGCCAAGCAAACTAGCTATACTTGGCCCTTAGAAATACAACTTGCTTTAAATTAAGTCATCTGGTTTGTAGTACTTACTGTGTCTGCAGTGTCTATTCTTAATGATTTAAGAGAAGACAGTTATTCAAACTTCAAACAGTGTGACAGGACAGGTTTTCAAGCTTCCAAATTGTGGGAAGCCCTTGCTGACAGTATTGCCTTGTCTTGGCATAAACCAGTCATCAAACTGTGCCTGTATGTGGGTGATTTTCCCTGGACCAGGGAGCACTCACCTGGCTCCCTCTGCCCACAGAGGTGATGGAACAGGGACAGACACTGTGCCAGCTGCTGTGAGTGTTTGCAAAGAAGGTATCTGCTCAGGGTCTAATACATCCTGGAACCTCAGCAAGGAGAGCAAAGCCTCACAAACTGAAGATGATTCAGAATCCTTACACAAGAGGAGTGACAAGTAGGGGAGCACAAAACTCAAGTGCCTGAGCTTACCCGGAGGATGTGGACTGGGAGGAAAGGTGCTCTTGTTTGCTCTTGGGTGCTGTTTGAGCTCCTGAGAAGGCCAAAATTGTGCTCTCTGCTGTTCCCAGCAGGACTCTGAAGGCTTCAGCAACTTTGTACATTTTGTCCTGTGAACACAAGACACAAATGTTTGAGTTAAATGTGTAGGGCAGTGCTGTGAGATCTCCCTGGTGACATTTTGAGGTTGTTCTGTCACTACTATAGAAATTGGGAAGGACCAGAGAAAGAAAAATGTTGTACTCATCTTCAGAAAGGGCAAAAAATTCTGGGATGGCTGGTAAGATTCATTTTGGTCCCTGGGAAAATCATGGAGCAATTCTGTCTGAAAGAACTAAGTTTTGACTCCACTTAAAAGCAGTTGGCTTTGTCACCTCCCAAATCTGTCTCAACCTCAGTGATTCTGTGATTCTCATGGTTTTCAAACAGAGGTTTTCAAAATCCAGCATACAGCATTGGCTTGATGAGTCACTCTGCACTTTCATTTATACCATGTGAAAAGTGTGACCTCAAACAATTTTATTTTTTAATTTAAAAAGTTTCTAACTTGTCTGTATGCACAGAATCACTCAGACCTCTCCCAAGAGTTGAGTAATCATTATTAGCCTTGTTTTGCGCTTGACCTAACCAAGTATTGAGATTTAAAACTATGTAACAGACACAAAGGTCTAGTGGGGAGACTTGAGTGCAGAGATTGTACATAAACCTGTCCTTAACTTCCCTGTCTCCAGTAATTGCTGCTGACTGCTCTGAATCATTATCTGTTCCATTAATAATCATTACTTTGTGGTTTTCTGAGTCCATTACAGTCCCTTTCCCTTCTCTGAGAAAGCTCTTACCAGAACTGAGAAGTCCTTTTTCATTGGATTGATTTCTTTTAATCTGTACATATATCATTTGGGACCTAAATGCTTGGTTAGCACAGGAAATGAAATCTCATGAGTACAGCCTTTTCCAAAGGGAAAGTTACTGCTCAAAAATGCAGGAGTCAGAAGATAGAAAGAAAATGCTATTGTGCAAAATAAATAAATAAAAAAATAAATAATTCCATATTATTTGATGTAAAATATCACTGACACATTATATTGTGTCAGCTCTTTAAAATAAGGAGGTTCAGAGAGAGGGGAAACAATAAATAACAAGTCCACACTTTGGGAGGATTAAAAACCCCAGAAGTACTTGCTTATGCTCTGTCTCATAAGAAGAGATGCAGAGTATAAGGAATGACACAAAAAGACAAACAGTGGTCTCTCATTTATCATTTGGGATAGAGAAGTGAAAGTACAACAGAGGGACTGAAAATATAAAATCTATAAAAGGAAATTCTTTGGTTTCATTGCTACTATGTGTTGAAGACAAGAGCTTTGAAAGATTCAAAAAGGATTAGAGATTTATATGGAAGACGAGAACATCCACAGTTACTTCAGATTAAAAGATCCTGGAATATAAGCCATCATATTCCAGGACATTAGACAACCTATAAAGCAAGAGGATTTAGAAAGACATTTTCCCTATGAACAGGGTATTGTGTTTGTCCACTCTGAGTTATTTGGCTTCTTCCTCTGGAACATCTAGTACTGAGAACTCAAACCCTGATACTAAACTCATAAATCTTACGCTGCTGGATTTGGACAAAAGTGTATAAGCCAAGCATTTCTTCTTCCTGCCCTGGTGTAATGTCTGTTCTTCCACCTGGAAAAGGACAGGTGACTAGCCTGACTCGATCTTTGACCTTACTGAAACCTAGAATTGCTGGCTTTTCATTTATACACTTTTATCTATATTCTTTGAATTGTCTCATATTTCCTTCTAAAACAGCATCAGTGCTCTCAGGTGATGTGAGCACATCCTGCTCCAGTTGTTCCTGCCCCCGTAGCAGAACTGGCAAACCCACAGCAGTGCCACAGATGATATTCCAGTGAAAAGCCACCTGTAGTTTCAGTAACACACCAGATGAACTGGAGTAGCTTTGCTATGGGGGAACATCTTGTTCTGCTGACTGTGCTAGAGGAGGTGACAAAGGGCTAGGGCTGGACACACAAGAGATAATTTCATAATCTACCACAGAAGAAGCTCACTGCAGGAACACAGTGTGTCCCAACTGATACAGATATAACCTTTCAGCAGCTAAGTTCTCAGCATGTATTACATATGTGTATGTTTATATCACGGTTCTCAAGCATATATTGTCATCATCCTTCAATCACGAACAAAAGACTAGAACAATGTGGTGCCAGAATTCATTATTTACACAGGAGAGCGATCTGGGGTGCTGTCCCTGGGTCCAGCAGAGCTGGCTGGCCCGTGTCTCACTGTCCCTGTCTCCTCCAGCTGCAGATCTGGGACACGGCCGGCCAGGAGAGGTTCCGCACCATCACGCAGAGTTACTATCGCAGCGCCAACGGGGCCATCCTGGCCTACGACATCAGCAAGAGGGGCTCCTTCCTGTCCATCCCTCGCTGGATCGAGGATGTCAGGAAGTACGCCGGCTCCAACATAGTGCAGTTACTGATTGGTGAGTTGAAAGCGTTCACACCAGCACTGCAGCCTACTACTGCTCAATGTAATTGTTTGCAATACTTGTTTAGGGTGGTTAAAAGTTTTATTTCTGGTTGAAGTTAAGACGCAAGCAATAGATCTGATTGGAAATGACCAGTTTTTTTAATTAGAAAGCACTGATTCATCCAAACAGAAATGTTTTGCTTTGATTAACTTATATTAAGAAGTAGCCAGCTTTGAATCCTTTGCATCTCCCAGATTTCCAGGTTCTGAGGCACAGCTGCTGTGGAGATGTTCTCATGATAAAGATCCCAAGGTTTTCAGGGCCTAGAGAAGCTCTGTCACCCACACACTTCAGCAGACAGGAGATTTTGGAAGGCCTTTGGGGCAGTCAAGGCGTGTCAGTTCTCTGCTGGAAGTTCTGCTTCCCAGCCCCAATGTTTCGGACTCAGATGTGGCTCTCGGGGCCACGTCCATTAGACCTGCTAATGGAACAGCAGTACTATTCTGATTTCCCTAGGGCCCAGCAGGCAGCTGCTGCTTTCACAAGATGGTTTCAGCTTTCATTTCTAGCCCATTTTAATTTTGTTAAGGTCTACAGCCACCACTGTTCAGTTACTTTTTCTGTCCTATGAGTCACACAGAAAAAGAGGTTGGAAGGGGCTCATGAGATTATGCAGCTCCAACCTCCTGCTCAGAGCGAGGCCAATGGCAGGTTGGTGAGGGCCTTTTCAGTCAAATTTTGAAAACCGCCATGACTGGAAATCCTGCAGCTTCCCTGGGCAACCAGAGAAGCTCCAGCTACACGCTGGCATAAACAGTCTTTATAAATTACTCTGTTGTTTCCTTCCCTCCCAGGAAACAAGTCTGACCTAAGTGACCTTCGAGAGGTTCAGCTGGAAGAGGCTCAGAGCCTGGCTGAACGCTATGACAATATCATCTGTGCCATCGAGACCTCTGCGAAGGACTCCAGCAACGTGGAGGAGGCGTTTGTGAAGATGGCCACGGAGCTCATGATGAGGCACGGCGGGCCCATGTTCAGTGAGAAGAACACTGACAGCATCAAGCTGGACAGCAAAGACGTTGTGGAAGGCTGGGGGTGTGGTTGCTGATAAGAGCTAGGTGATATCCCTGACTTTACCGGAATTTAGATGGTGCTTCACCCTAATGCTGAGTAGCATGGTAGCCATACTCTCCTCCTCCTGTGAAACCAGCAATTTTGTAGAAGTTAGACACAATCCTGTTTGCTTTGGTGTCTTATTTTTAAAAAGGGACTTTTGAGAGGTAGTCCTGAAAGTCAAACCCTCTGAAAAACTTACTTAACATTTGTCCCCACTGTTTTATTTTCTGTAACCTTCATACGAGTTACAAAAATGGCAGAAACAGCTTTGAACTGGTGATGTGGGGTGGGGAGACAGGTGGCTGGGGAAGAGACATGCAAAGCCAAAGTTCTGAAACATTTAGCATGGGACTGTTGGCAAAGGAGGTCCCTTTTGAAAAAAGCAATCTTGACAGTGTCTCTTGAAATCCTCAGCACTCCACTAGTGACCAAAAAGTGATGATGTCTTTGATAAAGGTATTTCAAGTGTCATAATCCCCAGCATTTTGATTACAGGACCAAATAGCAGGTATTTGTCCTAGGGCGTAGACTGCTGGTTACTGTGGAACAGGCCCAGGTGGGGAAGCCTTCTCTCAGGTTTCGTGATGATTTTAAGTTATCATTTTAACAGAAGCAAAATCAGCCCGAGCAATACCATGACTTACTGTCAAGCAGGATTGGACTAGGGTAGTTATTTCCATACAGCCTTGAGGAGAGGATAGATGCATTTCATTTGTTATTATTTGCACAGTGATAGCTCCTTTTTCCTAGTGGGTATCACTGAGGTTTTGCCCTCAGGTCTCATAATTTCATTTAACAGTTCAAGACCAGCACCACTGGAAACAGGAACTGGAGAAACCTTGAGCTGACTGTAGCCACGACCTCTTGCCATGTGCCTAATGGTCATTTACAGGGTTAATTCTGGTCATACATTTGACATTATGTTACCAGAGCGTTCATTGCTTAAGTGGCATAAGTGGATTTGATTTTTGTATTGGTTTTGTTTTTTAAACCATCTCTTTAAATACCAGATGGGAAAGAAGAGCTCAGAGTAGCTGTAAACTGCATACATTGCAACTTCTTAGCTGTGAGAAACCAGCGTCTTTTTGAGTGATTCCCTCCAAACTTTGAACCCAAATGTTTCCCTCTCCCTATCACAAGTTACCAGTTGCTTTTCATTTCATGAAAACATTCATCAGGAAAAATCTTTCATTGTTGATCAAAAGTCTGCATTGTTAAGTAAAGTTAATTTGATACTCCAGCTACACTCATTCTTTCAGATTTGGCTCTGTAGGGTGTGGTAGGTGCAGTTGAAGTACTGATGGCAGCATCCTCTGGGTTTACACTCAGGCACCTTACAAAAAGGGAGCAGGAGCAGGAAGATTTTTAACTCTGCCAGTAAAGCAGTGGTGTTCAGGGATGGCAAGTGATCTAAGATAAGTGATAAGATGAAGGAGCTCATTTTCAGAAAGCACCCATTTCAAGTCATCATTTGTCTCTTTTGAAAAATCTTGATCAAAAAGGACTTGAATTGTTTTGCTACTAGGGCTGCACCAGTTTAGCCATTCAACATATCCAGTGTCATGACAATTAGGAAGACTTAGGAAAGGGCTAATGGATACTAATTTTAATACTACTCATCTTCCTGTAGAAAATATTTAACCATTCTCTGGTCTTTCTGTTTTTTTAAACTATGAGGTAGATAATTGAGGAGTAACATATGTTTTGTAGCCTATTTGCTTCTAATCTGAGGTGTTAGTTTTCAGGTTTTACAGTTTTAAGAGAGTGAAAGGGCCTTACCTTTCTCAATTGGTATTGTTTTCACAATTCTAATATTTTATGTGGAAGAGCAGGCTGACCTGCAGTATTTGGTAGTATTTTTTGATAGTTTTCCAGGACATTCCCATCTCTCCTACATCCAAAGATAACAGGCAATAAGTTGTCCGGCTAGGCACTGAAAATGAGAATTGTCCAAACTCTGGATTTGTTATTGTACTCCCTATATCCTACTCTCAGGAGAAACTGTGAAGACAGTCCAAGCTGAAACTCGGTCCTGGTGAGTGCTCTTTCTCCTGGTTAGATGGTCCTGAGATAGAGAATACTCAGAAGCATTTGACTTTGTGTCATGACACATTACAGTTTACGTGTGTAGGTCATAGTCCTGCAGTTCTGTGTGTGTGAACATGGACCCCCAGATAAGCTCAGCCTCCCACTATTTGCAGGATTAGTGCCAAATTATTTAATGCTGATAAAAATTCACACGCATTTAAGAACAGTATTGCTGCTACTCAGACTGAAATCCATAGTTTACATAGTAACTCATGGAAAACTGGAACAAGGTGCAAAATGAACTGAAATCCTGCTTCCAATGCAGTCAGTGAATGATTGTGTTTTTACAGTAGATGAAGAGAAGGAGTTATTGATCCATTTTCTTAGTTTGGAGGTTTGTTTAGTAAATAAGTAGAATTAGCCCAGGCACTATGCTTCTCCTTACAATTTACCGGGATGTATCAAACTACCCTTGAAGATTGAGGCTCTGTCTGCAGGTTATTCTGGTTCAGTCACAAAACGTGCAATGCAGCAGCAGGGACTTGTTTGCTGTGTTTTCCAGTGAAGGCACCGATTCTGATTAGTTTGCATTTTGCTGTAGAAAACTAAGACTCTGGCTTGCTATCAGTTTTGTCTTTTGGCTCTTCTGTGTTGTAACAAGTGTAATACAAGTTTGCATGCCCTCCTAACTGAGCACAAGGGAACAAAGAAATAGACTGAAGGCCTGGTTTATTTTTTAGTTAGGGGCAGCTATGAGTGACGGTGCTCAGGCTGTGAGTAGTTCAGGTTTATTTTGATAACCAAACCTTTTCTCTGTCCATTGCAGTAGCACAACACTCACTAGACTGAGAGCTTCTTGACCAAAATAAGCAGTAAGTGTAACTTAGAGCTTTTCACTGCCCTGCTGAAGACTTTCCTAAACCTGTAACTCACACCCAGCTGTGTAATTCAAACATTAAGAAGACAGTGGTGTTGGTTTAGTTCCACTAATCCTATTGAAACCAAAAGGGTACCTGGGAGAAGAGAGTAGCTATAAACCTGCGATTTACGGGTAAAAACCTGAGTTTCAGATCTTAGGTTACAAATGTGCACTGATGTACATCGAGTGAATAATTCAGTAGTGCATGTTCAGAGTTCACAGCATAAACATTTGCCAAGAAACCTGTTTACTGGCAGTTGAACATTAACGAGAGTATGGTGCAGTAATTGCTTTTAAGCAGATCTCCTTGGCTGACCATGTGTTTGCATTAGTATTTATCATTTATTTTTGGCAGTGCAAAAATATTACAAAAGCACAGAAGGGGACGTTGATCCCTGCCTTGTAACACTTGGGAGTGGAATGCAGAGGCAAATACTGAAATGAAATCATCAGCACAGTGGCTCCCAGGAGCGTGGGCTTTGTTACCCTTTGTATTGATTTTGTTTTAAGCAAATTTCATCTCCAGTTACTCATCCAATCCATCATCACGGATGGAACTTGTACAAATATTTAGAATTTTGTAAATACAATCCAAATCAATGTCAGCCCAGAAACCTGCTAACGTTGGCTTTGCAAAACAAAATTTGAAAAAAATTGAAAATACTTAAGATCAGAGGAAATGTCCTAATGATTTTATCCCTCTCACTGGAGTGGAAAGCAGGTTGTTTTGGTAGGTAACATTGCAAACTGAATGAAGCCCAGCTAATACTGCTAATAGATTTCCAAGAACTTCACCAAAGTGGAGCTCTTGCTCATTTTCTTTCTTGGCCTTTAAAACTCATACTGATTTGAAGAACAGAGCTGCAATATACCTGCATTGCTGCAGTGGTACCTCACAGTGTTGATCCTCCCACACAGTAACTCCCTAAATACCATTAAAGCCTTCCCTCGGTTTGCCCCAGGATCCATTGGCCCACTGAGATTTACACTCTGTTCATCTCAGTCCCAGCCAGGGAACCATTTGAATGTCTTCTGCTGTCTCACACCAGTCCTGAGGGAACTGGGAGGTAAAATATCATTAATTTCTCTTTGTGAGATTGTTTTACTCAATGGTACAATGAAAGTCTCTTTAAATCAAGATGAATTAATGTTATTTCCTCAATAGAAGTGGTTTCTCTTTACCTATCCTGCTGCCAAAACATTTATATATTAACAGACCACTGAAGTTTACCCTATTATTTTGGGCAAACAGTGTGCTGGAGGAAAATGAAGTGAGCATAATACATGCTTTGTGAACCTGAAAAATAAAGTTCCTCTCCCTCTGGTACCTTCCAGCGATGGGGAGTCCTCAGTCTAACCCCTGTCAGGCATTCTCACAGAATGATGGTTCTTGGAACTGAAAGGAAACGAATCCCAAAGTTTGGGCTAATCACCCTAACCACTTAATTTTCCTTGCTCAAATGATACTAGATTGTTTTACCAACTAAAAGGCATTCGTATTTACAAATTAGGCAATAAAAGATGCCAGGTTGTTAATATAGATTAATATTTTACTAGAGTTATATGAAGTATAGTGACTTTAAGAGTCACAGAGCAGAGTCCTTGATGATGGGGCTGTTCTTAGATTTGACAGTTCTTTTCCATGCTGTAAGAAGGGATTCATAGATTTGGGAAATGCTGTCTCAGTTTGATTTTTGTACTGTCTGTAGTAGTGCTGATCATCCCACTGTGATTTTAGTTAGAGAAGCAGCCTCCTGGGTATCTTGTTTTTACTGGCCAGGTAACATTAGATTATTGAACTGGGTTATGGAGCAAAAAATCTCAGATGGAAGCATTTCATTGCAATCTCCGCTGCGTACTTTAGGAAAAACTCCAACTATTCCACAGCTGAATGTTCTGGTTTCCAGCACAAGGTTAGCCCTCTGCATCTTCTTTATCATTTCAGTTTAGTTTACTTGGAAAAGAGCAGGGTTACAGAATCAAACCAACCCAAATATATAGTTGCTCTCCATGGAATTGTTGCCAGAGGTTAAATAAAAATAGCCAGCACACTCTCCTGTCCTGATCTTAGTATGACAAATTTCATCATTTTTTAGGGTGACTGAAACATGTTAAAATGCACTTTAAAAATAATCCTTTGAAGCATAAAAGGGTTGCAGGGTTTTTTTCACTGTCTTTTTTAACAAGGGTTTCTATTACTTGAATGCTGATAAAGGCAGTTCCCTGTATTACATAAGTAACTTTAGGCATCACTAAAAACAGACTTGTTTTTCCACGTGAGTCAGTGGCCATGGAAGACAAGGGAACAGGAGAACTTCACAAGAATGAGGAAAGTGAAGCCTGAGTAACAGTCAGAGAAGATTTTCTATTTAGTCTGGTGAAATGTGTTAGGTGTAATCAGTGCTTACTCAGTTCAAAGGAGATACTTTCCTTCCCAAAGGTAAAATAAAGCAATACTTAAGGAGTTACAGGTTTTCCTCTTTGCTTTTTGTACCACTGAAATTTGACTGCTTTCTGTACTGAAGAAGAGTGGTCTGCTAAGAACTAGTTAAGTGTATGGTAACAACAGAGTTTAACACTTGGAGAGCTGTTAAATTGGCTTAAAGTTGTATTTAGGACCTAGTCCTTCCATTATGAGGTTAAAAAAACGTCTCTCTCCCCTAGGACACCATTTGAAAACCTTTAGAAGATCCAAGATTGTACCTTAATAAAAATTTCTTGAGGCTTTCTTTATCATTAAAAAGTCACTTTTCATGTTTCTTTTGGAGGACATTTTTAGATTATCCAAGTGAACTGCTGACACTCATTGTGCTTTTTCTCAACCTCAAATTTAACAGAATAATGAGGATTAACCTTCCTGTCATGAAGCATTTAAGCTTTCATAAGAACATATGAAACACACACCTTAGCATTAACTACTCTGTAGGAGTTTAAACCTCAGTTTCCCCCCTATAGCTAGATAAAAAAGATCCACATTGCTGTAAATTTTATCTTAGAGACCAAAATTGTGGCAAGCTAGCAGTTTTAACTTCTAATTGTTCAATCAATAAAAAAAGGTTACCGCACAAAGATTATATTCTCCAGATAACAGCAGAGGAAAACTTCAAAGAGAAGACTGTATTTCCTTAGAAACTGTCCTTTTTAAGGCTCCTGCCCCACGTAATCTGTGTATCTCCAAAAGCCAATCTCCTAGTAACCACCTTTACACTGGGATGTGGAACATGTGATGATCAACACCCTTTCCTTCTGCAATAAATGCTCTGAGCAATATGGATTCCTCTGAAGATGTGAGGGAGTGATTTTGGGTACCTACACTATCGTATGTGAAATCAAGGGTATGGAAGGCTGTCCTCTGAACACAGCATGCAAACTTGTCTTGACCACTTGAAGGTATTTTTTAAAAGTGAGCCAAGAGCTGCATTTTCAGAGACATTAAAGCTGCAGACAGATGCCTGTCAACGTCTTCAAAAGCATCTTGGTACCATTGCAAGAAAATCACAGAACTTTTATGGAAGTGGTTTTGCACTAAAGGGAATCAAAGAAAAAAAACATTAACGTGAAAGGCAGAGCATCCTGATTATTCTGCATTTTTCATGTTCATTCCCTAAATGCTGTGCATAAGGAAGCATTTTTCCCCTTTATAAATGATATTAAAATAGATTATTCTAGGTGTGAAAAGTAGTTTGATACTTGACAAAATAAAATGCTATATATGTTTTCTTGAGAGAATGATAATATTGCTGAGGAGAATAACTTTGCAAATAGGGTTTGGTGGTGTAGGATCAGGGATTCCCCAGAGCTGTGTTGGAATGGTGTGACACACACATACCATTCCCAAACCTGGGGAGGCCAAGGGATGAGACCAGACCCTGTCCTGCCTGCCAGACATAAAGTAGATACAGACATCTACTGAGCAGAAAGTGAATTTAGTTATTTGTAAGTGTTTTTAAAGATTTCTATTTTCTAAGTCTGTAAGGAGAAGTTATTTCTGACAGTCAGATATGCTCAGTGCTGTCAACCAGCTTTTCCCTCTTCTGTGCCTCACTCTGTGACCTAACAGGTACAAAGCCCACAACTCCAGAGACAGGGAGCATTCCAGCCAGGCTGGCTCACACACCTGTTGGGGAGAAGGTGAAAATCTCTAATTCATATTGAATTCATTCACTGCATTCCAAAATTATCTGAGGGGTTTGGATGATAACAGTGTTAAAATGATTCTGCATTTTCTAGCACAAATGTGTTGCTGTTTTTCAAGGTTCCTTCAAGAGATGCCAGCTGTACATTTCTAATCATCAGTAACTATTTTGCTTTGAAACTTTCTTATCACAATACTGTCTAGATCATTTGGAATATGAGGAGACAAGGGACCAAGCTTGCATACTACGGTAATTTTTTATACTTTACCTTCATCTATTTATGAATTTATTATGAAAAGTATTTTTAAACATATGAAACCTGCTTTTGTTGTGAATTTTAGCAACGTAGTGGATACATTGTACTGTGTATCATTAAAAAGGTTTAATTAAAGTAAACTTTGCAATTAATATCTTTTGTTGTTATTTTATGCATGTACCTTGTTGTGATATATTATCAGAAACAAAATCAAGTTTTAAGAAATTATGTATCCTGTTCTACAGTGATGTACAGTCTGCTTTTACACAAGATACGACCTAATGTACCCTTCATTAAACAAACGGTGCTTAACTCTCTTCCTCTTATCCTTACAACTGTCCATCCTTCCAGAAATGCATGCACTTTAAATTGCTTGAGTTAGTAAGCTCTGCAGCATAACTGTCTGGAAGATTAAGAATTAAAACCAAAATTTTCAGTGTTGGAGAAGTGCAAATAACTTTTTCAGTGCTTGCAATTAAGTGTAAACAATGTAGTTGCAACTGTACCTTCCCAAGGGAACATTTAGATCCTGGATTTTATTTAATTGTTGTAAATTAAACAAAGAAACACCCCTTTCTTTTTGCTTGGCTCGTTAATTCTAACGTCAGCAGATGCATATTTTTGATCCGCAGGAGCCAAATCCTGAATTGTTTGGTTCTGTATTGAGTCTGTGACTTCAGTAACAGCCTCAGATATCAAACCAGCAAGTTGTCAATGCAATGGCCATGCTCTAAAGCTGGTTCCTTAGAGTGCTGGCTGTAGCTGAATTTGTTAGTTAATTCTCTTATAATGACACTTTCTTTGCTACTGAAACATTCTGATCCACGTCACTGGTGTGCACAGTCCTGTGGAGAATTGGTGTGAGAGAGAAATATTGCAGGTGTCAAGTTTAACACAAATACTGCAGGTGTCATGTTTAACACAGAAGTACTGCAGGTGTCACGCTCAGCACAGAAATACTGCAGGTGTCATGCTCAGCACAGAAATACTGCAGGTGTCATGCTTAACACAGACCTACTATTTGCAGGGATTGACCTTTATTTTCTCATGTGTTCTGCACATCTGTCCTAGAGTTTATAAACATGGGGGTGGGGGGCGAACCAACTTTTCCCTGTGTTTTTTGGTATGCTGTGAATTCCAAGGCTGTGATATGAGGACAAAGGTAACAATTTATAGAAAGCTGGGTTTCTTTTCTGTAAATGCCACCATTATTATAATACAGTCCTAGAACAGAACACGCAGAGCAGTTCCCTCTAAACCTGTAACACCCCTGGCCCTCAAAAGCCGGGCTGTGCTTTCCCAGCACATGCCACTGATGAGCCAGTGCTGTGTCACCTCGGGTGACCCTTGGAACGTGCCTGTCCTGCTGTAATAAGCTCTCCCAGTATCCCCAGAGCAGAGAGGACACACACCTGTGTCAACACAACTAACTGGTGCCATAGCTGCATAGGGTCATCTCCCAAAGCACGGAGTGACACGCAGAGCACAGCTCTGACTGAGCAGGAGCACCATGGGGGCACCAAGGTGTGGCCACATATCCCCCCAGGACACCCCCAAAAATGTGAACCAGTCATAAAAGGTTATGTGGAGGGAAAGACAAAAATGTATACCAGTCATAAAAGGTTATGTGGAGGGAAAGAAACACACACTGGACAAAACTGATCCCCTGCTCTGATCTCTGCTGCCTCATCATCTCCATGTGTGTGTCAAATTAAATCCGTATTGTTAACAGGTCTCAGTAACTTGAGTTTATCATGGAAAACAACCCTGACAACTGTTTAGTGGCTTATTATAAGTGCATATGACAAACACTTTAAAGTGCCTTTAGTTGCATTTCTAGGAACTCTCCCTTGAATTCTCTAGGAATATGGAATAGTTTGGATACAGGAGGAGATCTACACACACTACAACCATTTTTTATTTGCTGTTAGTGAGGTCAACTGACCTTCATTATGTAGCTTGTACCTGCAAAAAAAATAAAATCCATATTTTTTTATAGTCTAAATTCACTGAATATTTTTTCTCCCCATATGTGGTCAGAAGCTTAGCTGTTAAACTAGCAGAAAGCATATTCCCAGATACGCTTCCATAAAACAAGACACCAGTCCCAAATCCTATTGAAAATCCACTTCTTATTCTGAAATTCTTACCCGTGCAACAGGTGCTGCTTCAGCTTCAGAAAGAGGTCAGTAGATAAACCTGTGTAAACCTTGCTGGATGTTAAACTGCAAGGCATGTTTAGCGCCATCCTAGATTCCAGTTCTGGATTCTGAGCTTGGCATACAAGATCAACACAATACAACTTTTAATTGAGACCAGCTGAGTCTTAGGTGGTCTCAGTTACACAAAGTAACCCCACCTGTGCTATTTTGAATCAGCACCAATTTATTTTACTCACAGAAATGACCATAGAAACACTTTTTTCCTGAAACATTTAAATTTGCAGGCTGTTTCTGTCCACGTTGAAAACAGGATATATTTCATCCCCCAAGAATTCATCCCTGTCTAGACAAAAGATTTTAATACAGGCTGTGTAAGATACACTGTCATACCATACAATCAAGACTGTTAGTACCCATTCCTCTTCAAGTTACAGAACATACAAGCACACCACTGAGTTTCAAAGAAACTCTTGTCATCCTGGCTTCTTCCCTTTGACACTGAAGGAAGGAGATTTATACCTCTTTCAGCAACTGCCTGCTGTGTGTAGTGTTACTCAGGTCACTATTTCTTCCTTCCTTTAATCCCTAGGGAGACTGGGCAGGGGAACAAAATAGCTACACTGCACTGGGCATCACAACATGGAATTCTTGCTTTTAAACAGACAAAGTTCTGCTGACACTGGAGTGCTGAAATCCATGGGTTGTGAAGGCATGACCAGGGTACCACATCCACCTCTGCCAACCCGTCCAGCCGCTGAGAAAACAAACCCACATGCTCCAAGGCCTTTCAACTGCACATCCTTTCCTCATTTTACAGAAATCTGTGGCATGTCGATTCCATGCCACAGTTGATTATTTTCTTGCTGAGGAAAGCCCCAACAAATGGAAATTTCATAAAGCACACAAATCCTAAACCTAAAACCCAGCTCTTACTAAAACCAGCAGCTGGGAGAGGATTCAGAGCACCACACTGAGCTCCCCTCAGACTCCTGGGGCACAATTTCAGTCACTGACAGGAAAAACTCACCAAGGGCTTTGCACTTGTTTTGAAAGGGTGCAAACGAGAGGCTGCCAGAATTATGAATGAACTCTCTTCATCTGCTATTTTTTACTCATTTTGGCTTTTTGAGGTTTGTCAAGCCTATATTGCCACCAAGCTGGAGTTCAGTCTATGGAGCTGGAGAACCTGAAATACCCTCAGCCTTGGAGAACTGCATGGGGGCAGTGTTTTACATTTTACTACTGGTATGACACAGAAAAAGAAGAAAAACATAACGGAAAAAAAAACAGGAAACGGGAAGAAAAGGGAATAAAGGTAGAAAAAAGGGCGGAAGGAGGGAGGAGGGGAAAACAGGAGGAATGAGGGGGAAAAGGAGGAAAAGGGGGAAATGGGGAGGAAGAAGAGAAAAAGAGGGGGAAGAAGAAAAAAGGAGAGGAAGGGAGAAAGGAGGAGAAGGGGAAGAAAAGAAGAGGAAGGAGGAGAAAGGGGGAGAAGGGGAGGAAGAAAGGGGGAAATTTAAAAAAAAAAAAAAAAAAAAAAAAGAAAAGAAAAAGGAAAAGAAAGGAGGCAGGAGAGGCTAGCGATGCTTTGACCTTTTTCCCGCCCCGCCCCAGACGCGCCTCAGGGCTGAGGCGATCCCCCTCACCGCTCCCGGGCCGTCCCTCAGGGCTGAGGCGATCCCCCCTCACCGCTCCCTGGCCGTCCCTCAGGGCCGATCCCCCCTCACCGCTCCCGGGCCGTCCCTCAGGGCTGAGGCGATCCCCCTCACCGCTCCCGGGCCGTCCCTCAGGGCCGATCTCCCCTCACCGCTCCCGGGCCGTCCCTCAGGGCCGATCCCCCCTCACCGCTCCCGGGCCGTCTCGGCCCCTCAGAGCAGTTCCAGCCCTTCGCTTCCCGCATAAACTCAGTTCTTACCGAGCAGTTTATGGAAAGAAATAATTTACTACAAACCACTGCAACAGATTACCGTGAATTACTCACATCTTTAAGACAAGCTGCCTGGATATGACCCCTAACTAAAAAAACCTACATTTTAAAAAGATTATCCCATAACACATCAACAGGTGTACACTGATTTTATAAATGTAGAATGTACTACAAACAGATTATTCCTTTCATAACAAGTATTGAATTTTGACATGATTAATTTGAAATGCAACTTGGGGGGGTTTTTTATGTCAAAGAGGAGGTATCTGAAAATTTGTTTTTCTTAAAATTTCTCATACATTCCTCAATACGATACCTTCAATTGAAAAAGGTTTCTAAAGAAAAATCTGTGTTACTGAAGACAATACATGACTGTAGTTTAAAATCCTCTACCTTTTGTATTAGCCAAAATAATTACAGGATGTATTTTCAAAGGTTGGGTTTGAGATGTTTTTTGTTTTTAACAGAACAAAAGGTATCAAGAATAAACACACTACTCACAAAGCACAAGCCATACTTACAAGAAACTTCTGCAAGATCCTCAGAAGTGTTTTTAAAAGTGATTTCAGTGATCGCCTTCTGTGCATCCTGGTCACTTTAGGTGTTTCAATAGAACAATTTAAACTTGAAAGAAGTATTGTAACATCCAGTAGCTCCCCTGTGTTCTGACTGAAATGCACTGAACAGAACATGTGGGAAACACTCTCTGTTTCAAAGAGGTAAATGTCAAAACTGAAATAAACGTTAAAGAAGGTTAAGTGAAAATCCAAGTAAGAAGACAGTCAAGGAAAGGAGAGAAAATGTTAAGACAGGGTCTTACTCTTTTCCTTACCTAAGATAATATGAATTCATCTCACTCTTAGCTGAATAATTGCAAAGAACATTATACTAAGCTCAGTTTTACTTAAGAACTCCGAAAGAATCCACCTTTTCAATACTACAGATTGAGATTTCTTCTAAGTATTTCCACATCTTAGCTTGTTACTAACGAAGAATCACTACATTTCATTTTAAACTACCATGGCAGGAAATGTTAGAAATTACAGTAGTAGTTCTGATGCACTGTTTTATGGTACTTTTTTTAAATGACAACTCACTATACTTCAAATCCTTGCTTAAAAAATTATTTTTCAGGACACGTCACCAAAATCTTTGCCAAGCCTCCTGGTATAACACAAGTTATGCTACACTGACATTTCTCTTGTTTTATAGCAATACCCATATATATTAATCTATCTTGTCTATCACCTGTGGCAACAACTGCCTATTTCTTTTTGTGGTGATCCAGCTGCAGATCCTTCACTCCTGCAGCTCAGTCATACCTTCATACAAACAATCACATTAAAGACATTTCCAACATTTTTATTCCTCGCTTCACCGATTCTCGTACTAGTTAGAGGTCTGCAACATGCTTTAGTACTGAAACAATACAACTTCAAATCATCCTGACATGTTACAAAAGTACAATCATTACTCAGAAAGATTTGGCATACTTTGCAAATACTTGGTGTATTACAGAAAGTGCTAAAGAAATAGGAGATATCTGTTTATTGTACCAATGAAAAGGCAAGAATGTGCTGCTGTAAATACTTTTCCAATGAAGAAACAGGAAATAAACATTTAGAGCAGTGTTCTTAAACTGCATCCAGCGAGATACGTTGAAAGCTACTTACAAAACACTACAAATCATAGATCAAAAATCCTGACAGTGGAGAGGGGGATTACGGTGGTTTGCAAACAGGGAAAACACACCAAAAGGTGACTCCCATAGCAGCTGTGTTCTCTTCGTGGTGTGAGTTTTCTGATGTTGCTATTGGGATAATAAGCAGTGAAGAAGTTGGCCAGGAAGTGATTTCACCCTGTGCCACCATCTGTCTGTCAATGCTTATTAGTACAGAAATATTTTCAAAGACACGTCTTGGATGAAAACATTTAGAAGTATTTTACAAATATAACATAAATTAAATTACTTTTTTGGGTTTTTTTAAACGAACAACTATAAAATCCATGAATCAAACAACATATAACATGAACACAAAATGAAATATATTACACTAAAGGCCAGATAATTACCACAGTGGTATGAGGCTTCAAGTAAATTATGAGGCACTTTTTGGCCAAGCAGTAGTCATTCATTCAGTGGTAAAGTCCAACTCACAGAAACACCTAAAACAAAATTGCTAAAGCTTTCTAAGATCCTCAGTTCCTCAAAAAAATGTGCAGATAGAAAGGCAAAGACAGGACTGTGCTCAGTTGGAGTTCCAACACGGTGGTACCAAGTCAGCCTTCCCCAACCTCCCTAGGCAGTTCTATTAAGGCTTTACACATCAGAGAGAAGAAATAGCAACTCCAGACATATGGGAAAGCAAACAGAAAAAAAGGCAGCAGCAGAGTTATATGTGAGCAAGTCCCCAGCAGAACAGACTGGAACTCCACTCTAATTTAGGAGAGTACCCCTTACATGCAGAAGACCCAGCAGTAACACGTGTTGTGCTGTACCAGCCCATTTGAAATTGAGAGGCTGATCCCAACAAACCCTGCTGTGATACCCTGAAGATCCCACATACCTACAGGCTAAATTTTCCAGAAAACCAAAACAGATACTGTCATGGGGGAATTACAGTACCGGTAACATGAATAGCCTACTATGAAATATTGCTATTAAAATACCTAACATAATGAAGAAGAGGACAATAAAGGGCAACTAAAGCCAAAAATTACATATTTTGAAGTACTATAAAAAGCATTATTGATATTTAATATACTTAAACATACTAATATATCTATATATACTACTAATAAGCATACCTAAGGTAAGACTGCATTAGTGTAGAAGGCAGCAGTTTGTGGTGCTATTGTAAAGCACAGCTTGTTTTTTGGGAAGAAAAGCACAGCACTGAGTGGTCCTTAAGAAATCACATCACCTCAATTAGGTGCGAAGTTCTCCAGCTGAAAGACCAGGTCTACAGCAGCATCAACATCCGGTACGATATGATCTGGTTCTACTAAACCAGGATCAAACCTAAAATCTCTGTGGCCATGGAACACGGCTCCCGTGATGCTGTCCCTGGTCTCCAAGGGCACCTCGCTGTGGGGGTTGTACACCCCAGTACAAACCAGCACAGACCTGCAGTGGGCAGCAGCTGCAGGTGCCAGCTGGTTCTCCCAGCCGTGGTCCATGTCACTGTCCTGAGAGAGTGCAGCAGAGCCTCTGCCACCAGAGACCTGGGCCTGAACGCGCGAGCTGGAGCCTTTCCGGGAGTTCTCTTCAAGGCAGCGGTTGTAAAGGTTGGCACCATAGACATCCGTCATGAGGTTGTCTCTGCAAACAGAAGGAAGCTCGCTCAGCAGGGCAGGCCTACCTGTCACATGTCCATGTATGAGAGACGTTGGTACAGTTTCAGTTTACTGTTTAATTTATACTTTAGCAACTTCATGGGGAGTTATGCACAGGGAGAATCCATATCCCACAGCTATTTTACTACACCATTGTCACTGAGGGTGACATGATACAAATGAGTCACTCTCCAGGCTGAAACTACAGATTGGAGCAGGGGGAGGGAAAATCAAGGATAGGTATGAACAGTGCATGAATGAGCTTATTGTATTTCCAAACATCTTGGAGCTTCTGGAACAGTCTTTTATACAATACAGCTTTATCCCTTTCTATGAAAAGGATTCTATGATGTGACAGCACAGGCAGTAGCACATGACCAAGCTTAATGACCTCACAGATAAATTCAAGCTCTACATTCTCTAACAACTGTCATTTACTGAAAGCCAGTTGGTGTTATACCAGTAAACCTAATAAAACAAGTACCCAGGTGAATCCTTTTTCTTAGATTTACATAGCCTATGACAGAAATAAATAATTAAATAAATAATCTGGAGAAATCTTAGTTCCATATAAACCCCTTTTTGTGCTTCTACAGAAATTGCACATAAGAACAAAGTGCTATTAATTCTTAAGATTAGAAACAGAAAAGATACACCACAGCACCAAGACCATTGGGTGGTCCCAGTGGTGTGAGAAACAAGCTGGTGAAGAGCTGGGTATTTTTCTTGGCTGGCGTTTCTGTGTAACTGGTTTCCCCTGGTCGGCTGAGCAGCCCTTACCCCACGGCGTAGAGGGTGTGGATGGGCCGGTGCCAGGGCCGGTGCAGGGCCTGGCCCCGCAGCAGCTGCTCGGCGTACTGGTATGTCAGCGGGCTGGGCTTGCCCATCAGCGCCTCGTACTTCAGCTCCCTGCCGGTGATCTTCTTGTAAATGTTCTCCAAACAAACCATGAATGTCCCGTGCCCAAACCTACCAGACGGAAAGACAAATCAAATTAAGTATGGATAAAAAAAAAACAAACCGAGGTTTTTTAATTCATTATTTTTTTAGGAATAAATCGTATCCTACAGCTATCAAATTTCCCTCATCATGCAACATTTCTGCAGCTGTTTCACTGGAAATAAAGCTCTTATTTGCCGAACAACAAAACCCCCACGTTATTGGAATGGCACAACAGATTTATCTCGTTGTAAAACTGCTCACTGTAGATGTCCTGGCTGCCTTGCTCTAGCGTGAAACTATCACACACACATGTTCTGCCAATGTGCTAATCAGAAAAAGCCTTTGCTTCCAAGGAAGGATATCTGACAAGATCTTTGACCCAGGATCGAGGCAGCAATCAAATCACAATAACAAGTTTCTATTTCAGATGATGTTCAAACTATAGACTGAGAGGAAGGGAGGGGAAACAAGACTATTAAAGAACTACCTTCTGTTGAAAGCAAAATCAAACAAAATCACTATCAGAGGTTATGCCACCTTGTTCTGCATGTTCTGCTGGTTTCTTTTATGTTCCTTAAGGAGCTCACTGCATTGTCCTCAGCTCAAAACCACTCACTGCTTTCAACAGCAGGGTCAGCTCTTAACCCTACCAGGAATGTAGGGTGGAAAAGAGAAATTCCAAAGGACCTAACGAAATGAAACAATTGGCCTTGATAATTTTTTCATTTTTCCCTCTGAACTGAGACTCTGAGGCCCTGAGGCAAAATCCTCTCTTTCCCCACTCTTCTGGGAGTGAGAAAACAAAAGGGTTTAGAGCTTTAAAGCAGTTTTTCTCTTGAGTTTTCCTGGATGCAATAATGCACACAGCAATAAGGCAGCATTAGCTGAAAGTGTAGAGACTTTGCATTCAGAGCCAAGACCTTCTGTAAAGCTGCACCAGGCATTTTGTATTCAAGTGTTGACTCTGAATTTTACTGGAGAAATGAGGAAACCTCAAATATATCACAATATACATGTTATAAATTACTCACCTTGGAGACTGTGCCTCAGCTACCCACATGAGATCCATGTTACAGGCAAGCACAGGAATGTGAGGGTAGTTTTCATGGTGATAGGGATTTCCAGGATAGCCACTGGTCAGCAAAACATCTATTATCAACTGCAGGCTGGTTTCCCATCTGACTGGCTCCCCAAACAACACCACAGCTGTGAGAACCAGAATTACAAAACAGAGTCATGGAATTGCTAAGAGGGCACACAAGTGGTCTAAAGAGACTGATCAAACAGTCACATTAACATTAATTTAGATCTTAATATTTAATATATCACATACCCATCCATTCACAGAAAATCTCAGAAGCAACAAGACCCCACTGCAAAACCTACAGGTTTAGGAATTTGATTTTTTTTATTGACTAAGTTTCTCCAGAGCACCCCAAAATATTAACTTTTAAATTGTATTTCTAAGTCTTCCACACCTTTGTAAATTCTACGTTTACATAGAGTGTTCAAGTAATCCATCAGAGATGTTATTTTGTTCATCTTAGAACAAAATCTGAATGTTGTTTTTAAACATTTTTTGTCTCTCCAGCAATAATCTGATATGGATTTTTTTAAATCCCAAGGTCCAGTTTCTACTTTCCCATAGTTCAGATGGGAGTGAACACAATGTGCTGAAACAAGGTGCTTCTCATACTGCAGCTCTGCAGTGACCATCCTGACTGCGTGTGAGGACTAGACCAATTATTGCTGCCCACATGTCAATTCATTGCTCAGTTTGGACAGGAAGGCACCAATAGCCCGTTAAAAGCAGATGAAAAGGAAAGGAGACCTCAGGTAGCTTTGAAACTTCAAAAACACATGGTTGAAAACTGTACACATTAAAAACCAGCTTTACCACACATGATGTATTCCAAATGAATGACAGATGTCATCAACAAGGAAATCTTATGAGTGTCTCAGACAAATTTCTGAAGTGCCCAACAATCTAAAAATAATTTCTGATTATAAAGCACAATTAAGATATTTCATCTATTAATGGATAGTTTCAAGTTAAATAAAGGTAACTGACCCTCAATCTTGGGAAGCTCCACAGCAGAGGGGGACTGCAATAAGAAAAAAGTGAAAGTTTTCTACAAGATTAAACATCTACTACTATTTTTAGCAGAACAAATTCAAATATAGCTCCCACAGCTGCCTTCTGCAGCACTGACAGGAAATACTCTCTCTGTTTTGGTTCACTCAGATGATGTCAGTTCACTCAGAAACTTGTAAATTAACTCAGAACTGATGTCAGTTCACTCAGAAACTTGTACCTCCATTGTGAAGTGAAACCTCGTGCACACAGACAGTAGACATGTCAGTGTTCTACATGCACCAGCCTCCTGCTTCTTCTGAACTGCCTCTGGAAAGCCTGAAAACTCCACTTGTTTGATTTACTTGTGTGTGAAAATGTGGATGTTTAATATTCTACAGGAGTAAGAGCTACAGAAGTAAGAGGCCTTTAGTATTATCAAGACATTGGTATTATAGTTTTTAAGGTGTATTTCTTTAACACTGCTAATAAAGAAAAATGCATTGTATAACATGTAATGTATTTGCTACACAACTAAGAGTTTGCACTTCATTATTTACTCTCCGTGGTGACAAACACATTAACAGGTTCCTGAGCTTCCCCACCTGCAGGGTTGAGAAGCACAGCCAAAGGTGATACACCTGAGTTTTGGATTCTGGGAGCCACAGGGAATGTCTTGGCTTCACATGGGGCAAATCCATGCCCTGACCATGCCCAGTTCACACAGGGATTTACTGTGGATGTATTCACTTCTCTTGGAAATTCGGCACAGTTCAGTTGAAACCATATTGTACATACTGTAAACATTAAATATATTTGGTATAAACAAGAAAGGGAGTCCTTTGCAGGTAAATAAATTATCTGCAGAG
Organism: Manacus candei; assembly: GCF_025592945.1. Taxonomy (NCBI): domain Eukaryota; kingdom Metazoa; phylum Chordata; class Aves; order Passeriformes; family Pipridae; genus Manacus; species Manacus candei. Next base: position 4,051,949 of record NW_026138084.1, read on the forward strand.
CATTAATTTACAATTGAAGCAACCTCACAGCCTAGAACCAATACCAACACAATCCCATACTGAAGGAAAACACTTGTGTTATCTTCCACACATCTGAAGAAGCTAATCAGCTATCCAAGACCAATTTTGAATTAGGTATCTGTATTAGATTGTAAGTTTTCCCACAGCAGTAAGTTACAATATCGAAGACTGGGTTAAAGAATTACCACTGAGAGAAAAAAGTCTATGGATTTGTTCTTGAAAATGTTGTAATAAAACAAATAAGGAAGCAGAAATGCAAAGATAAAACACCATGTAAGAACAGCAGCATTAGCTTGGTAGTTAAATACTGACCCCTATTATAGAGAATGTCATGCAATGAGCAAATAAAGAGCTTTAAAACAAAAATATACACTCACCAGAACGTTGGGTCTTCTGTCATGGTCAACTGCATCCAAGAGCGGGTGTTTCTCCCGCAGAGTCTCAATGGTGATGGGCTGACAGAAACCAAGGCTGGAAACACCAGTTAAGGACAAAGAGCTTCTTATAGGAAAGGATTTTTAAAATCCATAACTCCATTTTAACAACTTGAACACAGGCAGTTTATCTGGTAAAGCAAATCAGCTAGGAATGAAAGCACCATCAAAGACTGACTCTTTTCTCTGTGAGACAAAAAGATGATTATCCCATTACAGACGAACAGGAGACCAAGGTTTTTCTGGTTTGTATTCAGCCCTGTAACACACTTGTCTCTTAGCCAGGCCTAATGGATTTTGACAGTTAACTGGAATGTTCCTTCAATACCTTTTTCTCATCTTTGTCTTTGAAATAGAGCTTATACTTAAAATCTGCATATACATTTTTTACAACTTATGATTTACACCAACTTCAATTAAAATCTTAATAAAGGAAGAAGTGTAGAAGGGACTAACCGGAAGCATGAGCAAAGATTATGTTTGAAACTTTGATACCACCATTATATCAACATAATTCAAGTTGTTTTGGGTAGCTAGTATAGAAGTGGCAAAAATATTCAAGTGTAATTTTACACCAGTTATTGGTTACAAAGACATGCTTACAAGCAAATCTTGAGCACTGAGGTAAAAGTCAGTGTGATAAATAACAGACAGAATGTCAGGCTCTCCTCCTCAAGGGAGTACAAACCCTGTGTGCTAAAGTGTCATTTGCATATGAATTAAAAAATTCTTTCTCCTTTTTCCTCACTCAAAACAGATAGAACAAAGTGAAGCAAATACCAGCACCCCGAGCACATTCGCAACATAAATGTGACGTCACAGTAAGAACTACCATTTACTGCTTATTGCTGTATTGGAAGGGTTGAGATATTTGGTCTTCGCTTGATCCACAGGATCCCCTGACCTTGAGTAAGGAAACCACTCTGACTGAAAGTTGTTGGTTTTTATTTTTTTTAAAGATACTCTTGAGCAATATCAAGAAGTGGTCCTTGTCCAGACACCAGGACACATTTCTCATGATAACGCTTGAACATCCGCAGGGGACTGTGTGACATCATCACCTGATCTTGGGAAATCTGGTTGGGATTCAAAAACAAAACCAGTCTGTTGTTTTTGATTTTCAGGGAAGTTGTTTATACAAAGATTCAATTAACGGATGTGATAAAGTCTAGGAATTGCAAAACAATCATACAGATGTACCTAAACCCCCACATCATACAGATGTACCCCCATCACAACATTTTCTCTAAAGTTTCACAAGGGACCTACTGATAATATGCCAGACAAAAATACATTGCTGCATAAATACATTACAAAAAAATACATTACTGCCTTGTCATGCACAGACCCCTTTCAGCTTCCAGAATTACTCTATTCAACATGAGCACAAGGTTTCCTCTCCTAGTTTTACAGAATCACCCAATGTGGAAAACAAACAGGGAAGAAGAATTAGAACTGCTCTAGTTCCAATTGTGGGCCCTTTGTTAAACTACAGCACTGATCTAATTGTATCAGAAATCACCTTTAATTTTACATATCCCCACTCCTTCCACAGGATAGGTATAAACCTTTAAGATCATTATCCTGGAAGGATGCTCTTATGAATCACTACCTATCATCTTTGCAGAGAAATACTGTTAACTTTAGCTTTATCATTGGAAAAATCAGTACCTTTACCAAAGGAAATGCCATTAGCTTTGGACAGCATTTTTTACTCTCTAATACCTCCAGCAAAGCATTTCAGGGGGCTTAAGGAAAAACCAGACCTGATTAACCGAGCAGCATTTAATGGAAGATAATACATTTGACACATTCAACGTAATAATGAAATAAATGGGATTTAAGGGACTCACTGGAACTCCCAGCAGATGAGACAACTGGTCGGCTTTTTTCTGGCGAAGGCAATTCCCTGCATTGGTGACAAACACCACAGGCACCAAGAACTGTCCCTGAGAGTTCACAAGCTTTCGAAAGGCTGTTCTGGCAGCAGGAATCGGAGTCTTTCCTCGCACCAGCACCCCGTCGATGTCAAACAGGAACCCGAAGGATGGCAGTGCACTGAGCTGTCAGGAGTGGAAAACAAAGAGCACATTAGTTCTACCTGTACTTACACACCTTTGATGGAGCTTTCAGCAGCTACAGCCCAACGAGAACAGACACCTGAGAGCAAGGGATCTTTAACTCTGCACATTGTAACATGCCTTAAAGACACATTCACATGCTAAAATACCCACTGTGACACAAGGAGCACAGCTCCCTCTGCCTTATGCATACAGCCTCATGAGCTCTACCTTGCCTTACGAATAGTTCCAGAATGTTTCAGATCAAAAATGAAGTCAAAACTGATCAGAAGAGGTACAAAATACCAGCTGCTGTGCCAGTGAGTCCCACTTTTGACTGATCTGACCCCCCCTTGAACACTAGCAAAATACACAACAGTCAGTATTTCAGCAGTAGGTAGGTCTTGAACTTGAGTTCTCCCTTACAAGGTTTAGATACTAAAACTGTCCCAGCTGTTACCTGCACTTTTCTGTTCCACAGTAGGTTCAATTACAGCCAGGTAACTGCTGTGCTCTTTCCACATGGCTCCAGTTGATTCCTAGTTTTACATACAGCAGACTAATGCCTATTGGTAAAGTTAACACCTCCTCGGACAAAGGTGCTGCTTGAGTCACTTAAATGTGTCCCCTTGTCTGCCTTTGAGGAAATAAGAGCTGGACTTCATGAGTTCAGGAAAATAAAATGAGGCTAAGGAGGGGTAAGAAAGATGAGCTGCTGATAAGCCCAGGGAGCAGAGACAGAGAGAGGACTGTTGAGCAATGAAACTGCTAATGAATCACGGTGGAAAACGACAGAAAAAAAATTATCACTTCATTTCTCTCCCAAGCCTAAATTGGAATCCAAGACTCTTGGGATTTATGATTCCCTCTGTCATTATTTGATGAAGGGGGAAAGAGCAATTAAGCGCCGAGACGGAGCACAATGAGAACAGGCACAGAAACGACTCCAGGCACCGCAGCGGGACAGCCTTCACTATTGGAGCTGTCCCACCCAGCCCACCGTGTTCCCTATGCAGGGAGAAGGGCGTTTTGCCTATTTAAGCAGCACTTTGATCCCCATCAATTATTCACCGGCTGCATTTTTCCTGCAGCTGGTACAGCACAGTCACCACCACCGTCACCGCTGGGAACGGAGATGCCGCTGCCTGCACAGCCGGCACGGCTCCCACTGCTGCCCCTTCCAAACCCAGCACTCCAACCGCTGCAAACCCACGAGGCTGAGCCCAGTTTAATAAAGCCAACGCTGTGAATATATCGATTATCATTGATTTACATTAGGCTGGGTTTGCTGTCCAGCTTTACACGCAAAAACTCCACCTGAAGCCTTCTCTTTCCTCCTCTATAGAATCATCAGCCTCTATTTTAAAACAAAACCCCTGCAGCCCTTGTCTCCACGTTGTCGGCACCCGTTTCAGGAATGGTATCTTAGAAAAAACCCAACTGCTGCAGAAATGCCGCTAAAAGTTGCTGCTGAATGTACAGCAGTCTCCTCAGGCTTTGGGACTGGCATCTGAAACTGCTGAAACTGGAGTGGTATCGGAATAGTTTTGCAAGTGACGTGGTTCTTCACGTTCGTTTCGCTATGTAAAAATAAGAGAGGTATAAACAACAGATTACAAATAGGAATTTTGCAGTGAATAACACTAGCAAAAGAAAGTATTTTGTTAAGCATACCGGGAGGAAAAAAGCAGTAAGGAAGGAACTGAGCATACATCCAGCAGGGAAATAATGAAGTCGACAGCTTTTATTTTCCTTTTGACCCTAACGAAACACTGCTCGGGACAGGAGAGCTCTGCCCCGCTGCACAACGAAGGGGACGGATGCAGTCGGAACGACTTTCCCTTGCTCCCACTGTACCACCACGGAACAGTCCTTGGGACGGGAGTTCTGCCGGCACTGCCCGGGAACCCGTCACAGCGTCCCCGGCGAGCGACGGTCCTCGCGGGCATCCCACGGCCCCGGCACTGCGGCGGCCCGGCCGCGCTCTCCGCACCCCACACCCCGCAGCCTTTCGGTTTCGCTCGGTCTCGTCCCGGGGGCTGGAGCGGCGAGTCCCTCCCGCCCGCCCCGCTCCCCCGCTGTCCCCTCTCATCGCCCCGTCCCCGCTCCGTCCCCTCTCACCGCTGTCCCCCCGCTCCCCGCGCCGAACCCGCAGAGCCCCCGGGCGGCCCCGCGCAGGGCGCGGAGCGGCGGCATCGCCCGGCGCATGGCGGGAGGAGTGCGGGACCCGCCGCCCCGCCCCGCCCGGCCCTGAGCCCACAGCGCGTCACAGACACGGCCCGGCCCCGAGCCCACAGCGCGTCACACACACGGCACGGCCCTGAGCCCACAGGGCGTCACAGACACGGCCCGGCCCCGAGCCCACAGCGCGTCACACACACGGCACGGCCCCGAGCCCACAGCGCGTCACACACACGGCACGGCCCAGCCCCGGCCCTGAGCTCACAGCGCGTCACACACACGGCACGGCCCTGAGCCCACAGCGCGTCACACACACGGCACGGCACAGCCCCGGCCCTGAGCCCACAGCGCGTCACAAACACGGCACGGCCCTGAGCCCACAGCGGTCACACCGTCACGGCCCTGAGCTCACAGCGGTCACACACAGTCACGGCCCTGAGCCCACAGCGGTCACACCGTCACGGCACAGCCCCGGCCTTGAGCCCACAGCGGTCACACCGTCACGGCCCAGCCCCGGCCGGCAGCACCGCGAGCCCTGGCTCCTGCGGGCCCGGGACAGCGGCACCGCGCTCCGCGAGCCCCGGGCGGCCGCTCCCACCCCCGCAGCCGCGGGGCAGCCCCTCGCCCGCACCGGGGGTGGTGCCACGTTAGCAGCGATGCGAAGAGCAGCGCAACATTTCTAGCAAGGGAACAACTGTCTTTTAATTTAATAACAAACAAGAAGAAACATTCTCTCTGGTTCTGCCTGTCCGGCATAGGCCAACAACGATTAAGGGACTGGAGCATCTCTCAAGGAAAGGCCAAAGGAGCTCAGCCTGTTAAGCCTGCAGAAGAAACCGAGAGGGGACCTTGTCAACGTGTATAAATATCTAAAGGAGGGATTCCAAGAGGATGGACCAGGCTCTGCTCGGGGGTGCCAACCACTGGGACAAGCAATGGGCAAAGACTGATGCCTAGGAAGTTCCACCTGAACCTGAGGAAGAGTTTCTTCCCTTGCGGTGACCGAGCACTGAACAGATCATCTAAAGAGGGTGTAGAGTCTCCTCACTGGAGATATTCCAGCTGGATGCAATGCTGTGCCACGTGTTCTGGGGTGGCCCTGCTGGAGCAGGAAAGTGGGACCAGATGAGCCAATTTGGTCCCTCCCAACCTGACCCATTCTGTGATACTTCAGGAATCGGTGCTTTTTGGGAAAAAGTCCATCAAGCACAACCACCACAGTATCTCAGCCCTGCACTGCAAAGGCATGCCCAAGCAACTGGACTTGAGACAAGCAGCACAAAATGTCACTAGTTAATGGATACTCCACAAAGCTGTCTTGTTTATCTTGCTCATCTGCTAATGCAGATTAGGTAAATCCACTTATTTCCTTGTGCTGCCAACAAATACTCCTCACCCCCACTCTGACTACAGGCAGAAACTGATCCTCCAGCACTGCGCTCACCCAGACACAGAGTAAAGAAGGTGGCCTTTAAACTGCTCCACTTCCGTGGCTGGCACTAAATGAAACAACCAAATGCACTTCTAAAAGGCAAAAGCAAGCCAAAATCGATGCTCAGACAGCACGGTTAGGGAGGTTGTCCCCTCAGAGCTCAAGCCAGGCTCACACACAGTGCAGAGCTCTGAGGCAGATCAGAGGACGAGAGCTATGTGTAAGCATGTGTAAAGTATTTATTTTACAACCTGGGAATGCTTAGGGCTGGGGCATGGCAGAGATGGTACAAGCTGTAAGCCTGACAACACAAGGCATCCAAGTACTGCTGCACGCTCAGAGTTAACACAGAGCCTGCACACTGTTCCCTCCTGCAGGACACAAGGGATCAGTTCCTGGCTGTGGCCACAGCAGCCTCCCCACCCTGACTGCACCAGTGATTCCACAGCCCACACAGCAGGCAGGACATAGCCTTTTTGCTACAGGCCACTGTGGCAAAGAATTCCTCTGCAATTTGTTGGCTCAGGCACAGTCAAAATGAGCATTCAGCTTAAAAACCCTTTGCACTGAGCTACAGAGAGAGCATTTAGTAGAGAGGGCCAAGCAGCAGTTTGCCTTGAACAGTTCCATACCACGTTTTTGTGCATTTATTCCAGTTCTGTGTTGGTTGGCAGAGATCAGCCCTGCCTTAAAAACTTTCCTTTTACATCATGATGTTGGCTAATGCTCAGGGCTGGAAGCTACTCCTTTGAATATGAATGCAATTACAGTCCTGTTGATTTGCTCTCATTCTTTCAATTTATTCCTTTTTAATGCCTGCTTTCATCATCACTCTGTCCCTGATTTGCCTTTACCCCTCTGTTTTCTGTCTTCCATCTTAGAGATTCATATAGTGACAGAAGGGATCTACCACTGGTATTATCAAATTGTACTAGACTGTATCAGGCTGTACAAACTAGCTGGGTTTTTTTCTCCCTTAAACCTGTTTTTGTCATCTCCAGCCCTCAAAGCCTTTACCCTTCACAGACTGAGATTTTCCACAGGCAAAGGACACCAGTCTGATCCAGAACCATCAGCACATCCAACAGGAAAGGAGCCTATTTTTCGATTCTCGATGGCCAGGGTTTTGGGGAAGGAACTCTGAGAAACAGTGTTGTCTTTTACAGCAATACAGAGAACATGTAAATAGCACATCACTTCTTGAAACCCAAGAACAGAAAACACTCAAAAAGCAGCACTTTGGAGATGCTTGGAACCGAGAACATGCAAATTATTGTGTCATAAACACACTCATTTGCTGCTTTCTTACAAAGCAGAGAGAGCTGCGCTGCTAACAGGAAGAGAGAAGAACATGTTTGTGATGTTAGTTGTTTGCCTCTACTAATAACTGAGCTTTTGATTTATTCTAAGTTTTTAATTTGGTGGCTACACTTTCCACATTTTCAAGGCTTTTTTGTTTGATCACTTACATCAAGTAAGACAAAGCTCTCCTCTATAATTTAGAGCTTTGATTGTTCTGGAGTGGATTATTCACAAGAGATAGTAATAGATTAAGACTAAGAGCATTGGAAATAGGTTAAACAGTCCCAGACATGGTTACTTGACTATTAAATACTCTATTCTTAGACAGAAATACTCCATGGCTGCAGATGTCCAATTTAAAATGTCATTCATTCAGATCTGTACAACAGTCACCCAGAAGACTCTAAACAGGCTCTGCTGTAACTTGCCTCTCGTCACAGGATACACAAGCCAAGAGCAGTAGGGGATGCAGAGCTTCAAATCCCTACAGGGGTGGCTGTTTATGATCCCTTTCTTTGGCTACGATTAGGGAATCACTACAACCCTCTGAGCTAGAATGAAACAAGACATCAGGTTGTAAATAAGTTTTACTAAAAATATTTGAGCAAGGTATCACAAAGTTTTTTACAACAGCTGCTGAAATATCCAGCATTTAAGCAATCCATCCAGGCGCAGTTACAAACCACAAAAAGGGCAGCAGATTTTAGACACTGTATGTGTTACACAAAGAACCAAATCTACTTCAAAGTCACTCATAAGATCTGTCATCCAAGTACCTCTAAACAGGTTCTAGGCTATTCTGGTAAACTAAGCAGGTGTAACTGAGTTAATTCTGGATTCAGCTCATCAAAAACCAGCATGAGAAGGATGTGTACACTTACAGTCAGGATAGAGCAGAGAGGGTGGCAGGAACGCCATTGGCTTCCCCTCGGGATTTCAGAGGTCGGTGGGTGTGTGGTTCTATCTGTAAGAGGCACCACTGCACAGACCCTTTTACAAACTGAAGGGACTGATGACAGCTGTAGATGCAGAGACAAGGTCTGATCTTTGTCAGCACTGGAGTGCCAGTCATTCTACTGGATAAACCAAAATGATGGGTTTCCTTTCCAGAACACACTGTAATTCCATCAGTTTGCTCTTAACATCCAAAGGACTTTCAGAGCTAAAAGCCATTGCTACCGAACATAGGAACCTGCTGCTTTTGGGTGGATTACTCCCAAACCAGGCCATGCTGGTGTTACAGTCCCAGCAGCGTCTTGGCCTCCTCGCTCTGTGCCAGGAGGGTCTCACTGGCATACTTCTGGAGGAGCTCCATCTTCTTCCTGCGCACGAGAGCTTCCTCAATCTGCAAAGAGAAAAACAGGATGGCATTTAGCTTAAGTGAGATGCTGAAACCCAGGATGCTCAGCTACGGACAGGAGGAAGGAAAACAGCCTGGGAAAGGACTGTGTACTAGTGTAAAAGTAGTGGAACTATGATGAGTCAGGAGTACCCTTTTTAATACTCAGATGAAGCTCCTGGAAGTCAAAAGAAGCAGTAAAACAGATGCCTGTTTCTGGTCTATGCTCCTACCCTTGTTAATCAGAGTGTTAGCTGCCATTTCATTTTGATCTGTTCCAAATGATTCCCTCAGATACAGCTTTAGGAAATGTAGAACTCATGGGTCTATGCCACAGGAGTCCACACCTCTGAACTAACATTTAGTGAGTGTGCCCTTCACATCAGCCACGGCCAGGAACCTCTGCCCTGCATTTTGCCTGGAAGTGCCGGTGATACCTGATCCTTTAAGAAGCACATACTTCAAAGATCTACTAATAACAACCTGCACAACTTGTTTTAGTCTCAGTAATGATTTTATAGTTGTCCAGATCGCACACAGCATCTCTCAAAATAAGTGTTCTGAACCTTGATTTTCAGTAATTCAGAATCTAGAAGGCACAATCCTGTAGGCATAAGGTATGGAGTGATTTGCCACTAAGAAAGAGAAACAGCTGCATAACTCCAGAACCTTTTTACCTGGGTTGTGCTTCAAACAACCTGTCACTGTGAAGGTAAAAAACACCCTAGAGCAGTTTCAAAATATAACAGTCAATTCAAGGTCATGCCACCAAAATAATTTTAGAAAATTTATGAGAACAAACCCTGCAATTCAGAAATCATCCCATTAAATTTAAAAAAGCACACCATCAGCAGAAAGGTACAGTGCAGATATAGTAGACAATCCTGGTTATTGATCATAGCACCACAACACTTTCCAATTTATGGAATATTTATGAAGGTTTTGGAAATTCTCAGGTGAAAAGTGTTATAGCAATGGTACCACAATACAACCACAGTATTTGCAAGAGAAATAAACAGCTGCAGAGTCAAATCACAGAAATAACCAATTTAGGGCACTTTTACTGATGATGTGACATAAGTGAAGATCTGCCTTGCAAAAGCCAGCGTGCATCTCTGCAACCTAATTTTGTTATGTCTTACCTCCTGCTGAGTTGGCACTGGAACATGTGCAATGAATTTCTGTTGGCCTTCTTCTCCTTCTCTTTCCTTGCCACCTTCCTCATCAGACTAAAAAGTGAAAAAATTAAGCCACATCAAGTTTATTTTCTATAGAGGTCATAAAAAAGCCCTTTTTCACTTGCTTTGCCAGAAGGAACCAGGATAGAGCATGATCAACACTGCAAACAGAGCAATTAGGTGAAGAGAACTGAACACCAAAGGAATATGACAAGGATCACATCCAGACCCTGCTCCCTGACATTTTCAAAATTACTGCTTCCATTGTTCATATGGCCTTTGCTCTGCTGGATGTAAAGCTCTATTTACTCCTCTTCCATATCTCTGGATATGGAAGGTATGTGGTTTATACCACAGCAAAGGTATAAACAGGAGAGGAGCCAGCTAAGCAAGAAGAAAGCAAGTGCTTTAAAAATATAGGTACCATTTCCCTGTGCAGCTCTGAACTGCTTTGTCTCACACCTGAGAGCTGGTCTCACGAATCAGGAGACAATACAAATAAAACAGGGGACTGGAGGAGCCACCAGATTCACATTATGGACTATCTCCTTTTCATTCTTGTATCAAACCCACTTAGGTACAGACTACAAATGAGAACTTGTTTCCAGTATCCCTTTGACAGGTCTTGCAGGGAGAACAAAGAAACAGGAGCCGTGTCCCAGCAGTGACAGCACCATAAGCAAAGCCTTGCTGTGTCAGGATTCAAGTGTGAACAAGGCCCTGCAACCCTTGGTTTTGCTAAGCAGTGGCAGTAGGACATTACCAGCACAAGCAGCTTTGGGGACAGGATACCAATGCAGGCTGTACCTACAAGCACAGCTGACCACAAACACCACCTGGACAAACACAGAATTCCAGGCAGTGCCAGTTAAATCACAGCAAGGGCTCAGCAGCTGGTTCTCACTTGAGTGAAAGGTCTTCCCTAGGTGCCAGCCTTCAGTGCTCTCTAAACTTGGCCCAAGTGTAATCACTGCTACTGATTCTTACTAAGCAGGGCCAATGGTGCAGTTGGTCAGGTGTGGAGAAGGGCAGGGCACAGCACACAGGTTCTCAGCACAGTAACACCACATCCAAGAAGGCAGCAGAGAAGATACATGAAATGTCACTTCATCTTAGCCATCACCTACCTCATCATCATTGACAGCATAGATATTTTCTTCCTCCTCCTCCTCACCTCTTGCAAGTCGTGCTTCCCTCTCCATTTTCCATTTTTCTACTGCTTCTGCTATAACTGGTTAGCAAAGGAAAATGGTAAGTGTATCTGAGAGCCAGTCAAAGTAGCATGGTCTGATTTCCAAAGCTTTTCCAGTGGACTTAAACTTCTTGCCTAAATCCTCTACATCAATAACACACATTTACTGTAGAACCTCAATGTACCATCTAATAAAACACAGCAGTGTAGTCTGAGCAAAACCCACGATGGCACTGTCAAAGTGTGGCACTTGCTAATGCCTCAGTTTGGGTACATTTTGGACTCTAAATGTCATGGATAAATACCAACCTACTTTCTGAACTGAGTAACAGGGTCACATGGCCAGGCTCAGTGGCTCTGACAGCTCTGAGTGTGTCAGCAGCTCTAGAGATGCTGATCACCATGTTGTTAATTAAACATGATTATGCTCCTTACAGTGACACTCACACTTTTTTCTCAGAGTGTGTTTCTCTTACATTGCAGCACTATCCCAATTCTGTACCTCACTGCTAGGTGGAAGCTGTCAGGCTGCTGCACCTCTACTCCAGCAGAGTGCTAGTAAGAGCCAAAAAAAGTTTTAAAAACCTTAATCAGTGACATGGGCAATGCTTAAACTCCTAGAGAGGTACAAGATTAATCCAGTGAGGCAGTAGGAATGCCTAGAAGTCAGCAGGCATTCCCCCAAGCTCTCACAGATCATACAGTAAAGTGCTCTCGCTCAGAGAGCCAGATTTAACCCGTGGCTGTGTTTGTTTGTGGTTCCCTAACAGAAAAGGCACCTCAAATTAAGAAGTTTTTTCAATACTTTGTTTCGCAAAAACTTCACTTACCAAGGTAAAAACCACAAGAGCCCAGACACCCACTGACCCTGAGGGACCCCAGCTCTTGTGCACTAGTTGTCCATTAGCACACCACTGGCTCTGTCAGCACCTCCAGCCTTGTTAGTTCAAGCAGCACCATCACCCAAGGTGACAGTTCCCTTGTTACCCGTGAAGGCAGCCCAGGTCTCTCTCCAGCCTGCAGCCAGAGGATGTGCAGGCTGATCCCTGGGGGAGGCTGCTGGGAGCCCTATCCCACAGCACTTCCCTTCCCACACTATCACTGCCTGAAGCAGCTCCCCTTCCCTCGGGTCAGAGCTCCACAACACTGGTTAGTTAAACATTTCCTTTAGCCCCCTCCTCCTCCCTACCCTGTAACCTGACAAGGCACCACTTGAACACACAATACTGGGAGTGTCTCACACATGGAGAAAGGATAACTGAGGATCAGGCAGTGCTCACCAGCAGCACTAAGAGAACCATTTAGGAAACAGCTAAGCTTTTAAAGGTGCTGTGTGGACTCTTGCTTGAGCTACACAAATAACAGAAAATGGCTCACAGTGCTGAAGAGCTTGAGGAATTAAGACTCATAATCCTGATGTCTTTAGCAGGGAGGTCAGAAGAAACAACACTAGAAAACTATGTGAGCACGCACATGGATAAACAGTATTTACTGAGAAAAATAGATTTAAAAGGAGAAAAGATTCACAAATGTGTTGAAGTTCGAAGATAGATGACGTGGATAAATAAACACAAGCCACCCAGACTTCAAGGTTTCCAGAAGGCCTCTCTAATCTCCCAAAAAAACAAACAGCTATGTTTATGGATAAATAAATAATGAGGTGAGACAGGAAACAGATGGCATGGGTGGTTTTTACAAGGGAGGGAGATAACTGCTGGAGTCCCATAGATCTCATTGCTGCAACCTACTCTTTTTTACAGTCTTAAGCATGAAAAAGGTAGGGAAAAAAGGAAATTTTCCTTCAATAGTGAATGACCTGCTGACAATATTAAATCATTAACAGTAGTAAAGATGAAAGTCAATTCTAAAGCACACACCTCCAACCTGAAATGCCTTACACAGTGATCTGGATACCTATGTGACAGACAGCCACAGATAAGACAACACTCACAGGGAAAAAAAAAGGCACCTTCACTTCAGGGTCCACTATCTCCCTCCTTGGGCTGAAGAATCCCACATACCTTTCTTTTCATGCTCCTGTTCCAGAGGCTCCAGAATGCCATCGTCCTCGTCCCTGTAGCCGTAGTACTCAGCATCGATGTCCTTCATGAGCTCAGCCCGAGTTTTCCGTGGGGGTGGGAGGGCTGCAGGAACACCCTGTCACTCACCCAGCTCCATCCCATCACTGTGTACTCCCAGTTCCCATCACACCTCACAGCACCCAACTGCTGCCAGCTTGGGCGCACTGCGTTGGACTCTGTCCCACACAAACCAGTTCCAATACACGACCCAGTGCTTCCCCCAGGGCATGGAGTACCTCCCATAATTCCTCTTTGCAGATGGCAAGGAAGAAGGAGCTGGTTCAGTAGCTGCCTCACTTTCAGGCCCAAGCAATTCCCACTCATTCTCTGACAAATCAATAGATTTATCCCTCACATCTAGTTTTTCCTGTTATGAAAGCTGATTCCTGCTCCTAAACTTGTGTTCAACCCAGCTTCCCCTTTTTCTTCTTTTTCTTTAACCTCTGAGCTCCAAGTGCTGTTTAGAACTTCCTGATGAAGTTAGTCTGTTATGCTGAAAAGATTCTATAGGACCTCAGTTCTTATCATTTGGAACTCCCAGAAGAAACCAGTTTACTCTTTTCTAGATTCCTTTAATTGCAAACAGCCAAAGGTGTTCTTTGCCCAAAGAAATACCATTTCATTACTTGTGCTCAGAGTTTCATTTATCTGACCTAAGACATGGCCCAGAAATGCTGTTACCAGCACTCCTCACAAGCTACAACAACATTTGACTCAAGACACGCTACAATTTACAGTCATGTCTGGGAAGAGTTGCTCTTTACTTACGCTCCTTTTCAAAAAGCTCTCTGACTCCTGGTAAATCCTTTGCAGCTCCAAAATATTTGTAGCCCCTGTTCCCTGGAACTTCTTTCCCTTCATGATCTAACATTTTCGGTCCAATCCGCTGGAAAACAAACAGAGTTTAAAATTTTCTTCTAACAACAACCAAGCATTTTTAGGGGCTGAATAAAGATCCTCTCTAACAAACACTGGCCAAGGCACACACGGTTAACTAAATGTTGCACAGATTTTTACCAGTAGTCACTTCAGTTGTAAGCAGAACAACCAGGCAGTACAACACATTCTACACTCACAGCATAATCAGGGCCTCCCAGCTCCTTTATTCTGTATTCCCAGTGTCCTTTCTCCCTCAGAAGTTTGTTTATTTCATCATTCAGGTCCCGAATTCTGAATTCACCCAATCCAGCTGTTAGAGAGAAAAAAGACAGTACATTAGGTAGCTCACTAGAAGCACCAAAGTAATTTCAGAATTTATGCAATGGAAACAACATAGTTCACATGAGATTTTTACTGAAATGGCTTAGGACTGGAGATTCAAAAAGATAAAACATTATTAGAAAAATCTTACCATTCTGAATCTGTGCCACTTTCTTGGAAATCTCCCCAATGATCTACTCAAATAAGAACACAGAAATTAATCTCTGAAGAAAACCTATCTTCAGTGGAGAAGACAGAGCCAGATTGTTTGAGAGGTGCATGACAATAAGACAAGCAGCAACAAAACACAAGTTGAAACTGTGGAAATTCTGATTAAATTCACGGAGGGGTGGTGGAAGGGAAATAATTAAGAAGGTAATCAAACACTGGAACAGTGGTCCCAAAAAGCTGTGGAATATAAAATCCTTGAAGATATTTAAATCACATTGGACCTCAGCTGGACACGGTCCTGGGTCAACTTGACCACTTTGAACAACGTAGTGAACTGTATGACCATCCCATCTAAATAGTTCTGTGATTAACTGTCAGTGTACTGAGGAAAAATGTAAAAAATTGCAAGCAGGCCGCTGAAATAGGAGTGCTCAACTTCCACCTCCCAGAGAATTAGAAAAGCCCACAGGGTGCTATTACCTGTCGCCTCCATTTCTCAGCTTTGGGCAGTTCATTACACTCGGACGCAAGGAAAGGTCTCCGTTCCTGTTTGACACACAGACACACCATCAAGGTTAACCAAGAATCCACATATCCACAGCACTTCACACAAACTTATCCCAAATTACACTACCAAGCTCCTGGGCCTTCTGCTCCCACTGATTTTCAGTAAATGGAAAACAATAATGGTTTACAGCCCTGCCAAATTAAACTATCAAGAATATAAAAAGCTACTTAAATACACTCTATCCAAAACACCCCACAATCCTCTCCAACACAAAGAACATTCCATTTTAAACAGTTTCACCATTTTCAGCACACTAACAGCTAAATAAAATCCACTGTCTTCCAAGAACAGGTTAAGTTTAAGCCTGTCCTTCTCAATTGCTACTACCTAAATAATCTAATTTTTTCCAAGACGATTTTGTTTTGTATTCCAATAGTTCATCTTACCTCTAGGACCCTGTGTGTGCAGTTATTTTGTCCCTTTCCTCACAGCACTTCCACACCTCTACCTTTTATCTATGTAAACAGCCTTTCTTCACATAACCTATCAGAAACTCTATTCCATCTTCATCTCCGTTGTTCATGGAATCTTTATCATGACAGTTTCTCCAAACTGTCATTTTTCACTTTCCTGTTTCATATTGCTCACTTATAAACCTCTCCAAAAAGCTAACTGAGAACACTCTGATCCTTACATAAATATTCTTGCACTTTGAGTTTTGATTTGGTGAAAAGTGCTCAGGAAAATCCAGAGAGAGTTGGGAACGAGGTTCTGTGAGATGCTATTTCTTTTGTTAGAGTGGTGGGTATTTTTTAAATTACAAAGTCCGGTTTTTGATCAATCTGACAGTAATAAAAAAAAAATCCACATGACAGTGAAGCCCATCATGAACAGCAGCACAGTTGTCACATGCTGGGTTAACAACATGCCAGTATTGTGTCTCATGGGAGTCTGGAGCTCAGGGACCTTGAAGGCCTCTGCTTCATGGTTGCCCTTTTGTCAGAACATCCCCAATAGATGAGATTATGAGAAGGATTTCTCTACTTCTGGGAAGAAATCCAAACCAACCTTGTGATTACTGTCAGTGTTTGTGCATGAATTTGCCTAAGTAGTTGCAGATGGAGGTAACTTCAGACTCAAAAATAATGTTCATTTTTTTCCCAGAATGCTGCCTCTATTTATAGCATTACTATAGTTTGGTTGGGGCTTTTCCCCCCAAACTATTACATATTCTACCTATATTCCATAAAAAAATTAAGTGATGTTCAGTTTGCACTTTCTTCTTGGCAGCCAAGCCAACATACCTCTGAAACAGATACATATGTGACGTTTAAGTAAGTTATTTATTTAGGAAAGTTCTGGTTACCATTTCTGGTTTGTGTGACTGTGAAATACAGCCAGCTGGAACATTTTCCATCTGACTGATGCCAGGCTCCTGCAGGACACCTGGGCCTGGCTCATAACCCAACACAGCTCTGTCCAAGGCCTGCATTCCTCTCTGAACAGAACAAACAAACCTTCAGAGCTTTTCCATCCTACCTTTACTTTTCCTTCCTCGAGCTGGGCTTGCCGAAACCTTGCCAAGGCCGTCCTAAAGGGAAGAAAGGAAGCAAATTTACTTCTACAAATTCACATTCCAACAAGAACAAGTCTTGCTCTGAATGTTTATGATGGACTTAATTACAGACCATAGAAAACAAAGGTTTGAACAGATTCACTGACCACCTCTGGCTCTTCCAACTTGTGACTTCTCAACAGTAGAAACCATCAGTGGTTCATGTCTTAGATAAACATATATCCTGGTAAGCACCTAATTATTCTTTCTGTTCAACATATGCCATGATATTGGACGTTTGCAGTGAAAGGACATAAACAAGTTAGAAACAGAAGCATTAAGTTTAGTTGATCTTAGCAGAGAATACATCAAAAAGCAAATAAAAATCTCAGTGGGAAAAAGCTCCATTAAGGAAAGCAGCAGTTAGTAATCAAGTCCATTAGCATAACTAAAATATTCCCAATCTCTGAAAGCTGAGCAGAGACTACACAACCCCATTTTCAAACAGTTTTATTTATTAGACATTTACTAGTTATGTTAAAAAGCACAGAACAGCCAAGTACATCCAGTACCAGCACACCTACACCCTGCACATAAGCCAGCCACTTTATCTGCTGTTAAGAACCATTTCCAGAATTAAAAACCTGGGAACTTTTCATTCCAGTCCAATGCAGAGGTACTGGATGGGATCACTAACAGTACCCTGAGGTATCAGACAGCTGTGGGCTCTGCAGCCCCTCACTGAGTTACTGTTACAACCTCAGGAAGTATTTTAGGAAAAAGAACAATCAGGAGACTAATATACCATAAGAGCCTCTAATCCAGATGTTTTAGATGTGTGGCCTCCAACCCTTTTCAAAAACTCCTCAGGAAAGCCAATACAAAAATAAATTTGTTAAAAACCACTGGTTTAGCCCAAGCCACTCCCAAGCAGGAATTATCCTTAAAGGAATGCTGCCAGATTCCTATCTGGCTTGGTATCTCTGTTTCAAAAACTGGAACTGCCCAAAAGCAAAAGGGGCCCTTGGAACATATTCCAGTGTACTTATCTCCCAGCCCTTACTGCAGTGTCTGTCCTGCACAAAACCACCCAGCACAGCTAGGAGGGCTCCACAGCACCAGGCACGTGCCCTCCTCTCCCCACTGCCACTGGAGCAGCACGTGGGCAATTAAGTACCCAAAAGCATCAATAAACTCGTGGTGCTTTAAAACAGGCTGAACAACAAGTCCCATGGGGCCAGTGTGGCTCTGTCTGAAACCAGGTACAGCCACGGCCAGCGGGCACAGAGGTGTGAAAGCAGGTACAGCCGCAGGCTCACAGGCGGTCACACACGAGTCATGCTGCCACACTCACATGGCCTTCTCCGCGTTCCGCGCCTGGAACACACAAACAGAGGGCGTCAGTCACAGCCCGGGCCCGCTCTGGGCACTGGCAGGGAGGGAGGGACCCCGGGCCCACCGCGCTCCCCCTTCCCAGCGCTCCTGCCCAGGGTCGGGCCCCACCGCGACCCCCTCGCTGGGTGAAGGCACCGGCGGGCAGGGAGGGCCCCTCAGCCCAACCCCGCACTCCCCATGTCCCTCAGTCCCTCACTCCCCATATCCACTCAGTCCCTCACTCCCCATGTCCCCTCAGTCCCTCATTCCCACGTCCCTCAGTCCCTCACTGACCACATCCCCTCAATCCCTCACTCCCATGTCCCTCAGTCCCTCACTCACCACATCCCCTCAATCCCTCACTCACCATGGTCCCTCAGTCCCTCACTCACCACATCCCCTCAATCCCTCACTCACCATGGTCCCTCAGTCCCTCACTCCCCATGGTCCCTCAGTCCCTCACTCCCCATGGTCCCTCAGTCCCTCACTCCCCATGGTCCCTCAATCCCTCACTCCCCATGGTCCCTCAGTCCCTCACTCCCCATGGTCCCTCAGTCCCTCACTCCCCATGGTCCCTCAGTCCCTCAGTCCCTCACTCCCCATGGTCCCTCAGTCCCTCACTCCCCATGGTCCCTCAGTCCCTCAGTCCCTCACTCCCCATGGTCCCTCAGTCCCTCACTCCCCATGGTCCCTCAGTCCCTCAGTCCCTCACTCCCCATGGTCCCTCAGTCCCTCACTCCCCATGGTCCCTCAGTCCCTCAGTCCCTCACTCCCCATGGTCCCTCAGTCCCTCACTCACCATGGTCCCTCAGTCCCTCAATCCCTCACTCACCATGGTCTCTCAGTCCCTCACTCCCTTATCCCTCAATCCCTCACTCCCCATGGTCCCTCAGTCCCTCACTCCCTTACCCCTCAATCCCTCACTCCCCATGGTCCCTCAATCCCTCACTCCCTTACCCCTCAATCCCTCACTCCCCATGGTCCCTCAATCCCTCACTCCCTTACCCCTCAGTCCCTCACTCACCATGGTCCCTCAGTCCCTCACTCCCCATGGTCCCTCAGTCCCTCACTCCCCATGGTCCCTCAGTCCCTCAGTCCCTCACTCACCATGGTCCCTCAGTCCCTCACTCACCATGGTCTCTCAGTCCCCGGTCCCTCCGTGCGCTGGAAGCGTCCCCGTGCCCCGGATGTGCTCCCCCGCGGCCCCGCCCCACCCGACTGCGCCTGCGCGGCCCTCCCGCCATGCCTAGGGGCAGCAGCGCGCGCCTCTCGCCGCGCATGCGCAGGGCCCGGCGCGAGCAGCGCGCGCTCCCGGCGGGGACGGGCTGAGGGTACAGGGTATGGGGAGGGATTGGAACCGAACCTAAACATCACCCAGGGCACGGACACCTCCCACAGACCGGGCTGAGGGTACAGGGTATGGGGAGGGATTGGAACCGAACCTAAACATCACCCAGGGCACGGACACCTCCCACAGACCGGGCTGAGGGGACAGGGTATGGGGAGGGATTGGAACCGAACCTAAACATCACCCAGGGCACGGACACCTCCCACAGACCGGGCTGAGGGGACAGGGAATGGAGAGGGACTGGAACAGACCCTAAACATCACCCAGGGCACGGACACCTCCCACAGACCGGGCTGCTCCAAGCCCCGTCCAGCCGAGCCTGGAACACTTCCAGGGACGGGGCAGCCACAGCTTCTCTGGGCAACCTGTGCCAGGGCCTCATCACCCTCACAGGGATGAGTTCCTTCCTGACGTCGAACCTTAATTTCCCCTTTCAGTTTGAAGCCATTCCGCCTTGTCTGTCACTGCAGTTCCTGATGGACAGTCCCTCTCTGGTTCTCTGTAGCCCCTTCAGACAGGGCAAGGGGCTCTGAGGTCTCCCCATAACCTTCTCCCCTCCAGGCTGAGCAGCCCCCCAGCTCTCCCAGGCTGTCCCACATGGGAGGTGCCCCAGTCCTCTGATCAACTTCCTGGCCTCCTCTGCACTTGCTCCATCAGTTCTATGTCCTTCTCATGCTGGGGACCCCAGAACTGTACCCAGTGTTCCAGGTGGTCTCACAAGAGCAGAGGGGGAGAATCCCCTCCTTGGACCTGCTGCCATGCCCCTGTGGATGCAGCCCAGGACCCCGCTGACTTTCTGGGCTGCAAGCCCACACTGCTGGCTCATGGGCAGTTTTTTTACAAATCATAATTACAATTTACAAATTACACCAGCCCTCATGAGATCCACTGGTCCAAAACGAACTGGGATGACTGGCTTTCAGTGACAATTTATTTAGTGACTCCCTGCAAGTTCAGGAAAATAAAATTCCCCCTATCCAGAAATGGCAACCCTTAGAGTCCCGTTCGTAGAAAGTAATGTTACAGATTTGTCTCTTTGCCTTCCCAATCCATATAATCCACCAGATCCAGAAAAAAACCACTACCCTGGAATTTGCCATAACAAATGAGATATCTCAGTGTTAGTGAAAAAAAATCAACATGGAACAAATGAAAAATTAGGTTTGATTTTTCCAAGTCTCCACAATTTATGAAATCACCATTTGCTCATCCATTTCTTGTTTACTTGGGAACAACTGACCCTGGAACAGCAGCACCAATATTCTCACAGGAAGATGACCAGGAAGAGACATCTCTGTTGGAATAATTTTCTGCTTTTTGAACTTGCATCTCTCAGCTTTCAAATCCTGTTTTCTCTGTAAAAAAAATTAACTTTTACAGGAAAGCACTTTTTTAGCTACATGTCCCTGACTTTCAGAGCTTCGAGCTTTATTACTGTTCAACTAAGATTTATGTAAAGACTCCATTAATTTATATTACTCTACCAAGCTAAACATCCCCGTGCTGGGCCATCTGCACTACCCCAAGACAATCCACACGTTTCGAGTGTCGATTTTAGGAGAGGTTCAGCAACCATGTTTAGGATTCAAGGATACATTCATGCTCTGACAGCAGCTATTGAGATAAAAACAAACAAGAAACCTCCTACACGCCTTTATGTCACACTGAGCAGGCATGAGCAAGCACTTGGGATTCTTTTCTGCTTGGGCAAAGCAGTGCCACAATGCTCCCTCTTTGAGAGCTTCAAATAAAGGCAGTTCTGCCAAGCCTGTTCCCTTCTGCTCTGCAGCAGCACCAACCCAGCCCTCCCCACCTTGCACCTCACCTTCTCACCAGCATCTTCTCCCTGAACTACAGTTCGCTGGTTCTCACAGGTTTCAAAGATCAAACCCAGGATGAAACTTTAAGATCTTCATAAATCTTTTATTTAATTAAACATTAAGGAACTCTGAATTGCCAAGGCAGTCCTTTGCAAAACAACCACAACCTGACCAGAGTTCACCTGACATGATACAGCACTATGACCATCAGTTTTCTCAGACACGCACATTTTAGACACCACTCAAGATTATCAAGTAGGGTATCTGCTTTTACAGGTTTCAGCACTCCCAGGTAAGCCTCCTCACTGGGATCTTCTAGTTCAGGAACTGAGGAGTTCTTAGCCCTTCTGCAAAGCCTCACTCTGTGCCAGTGTGCCAAAAGCTCCAAGCTCAAGTTGTTCCTGGAAAATCACAACCTTCAGGAACACTCTTGCATGGCTGTGACACTGTGAACAGGTCACTTCCAAAATTAACAAAAACGTTAACCTGATGCGAACTGGGTCATTGTAACGCAGATGCAGGAGACAAGTGGCAGTGCCAATTCAGCTCTACTCCAGCAGAGCTCCAGATTGGCAGTCTGGTACTTCTCTCCAGACCTCATAGTCCATTTTTCACCACTGCAGCACACTCTCCCTGATCCTAACTGCACCGATCCCACAGGATCTGCCAGAGCTTGAGGACAGACAGTGGCTCAGAGGCACTTCCAAGCCAGATCTTCACAGCATGTGTTGGACACCCCTTCTCCAGTGCTGCCTTATGGTGAAGCACTGATGGGCCAACAACTCCTGCACATCCAGGCTTTATTCCCGTAGTGAGGGGATGTGAAAGTACAGTGAGTCAGCTCCCTTTTCATCTGTGGAACTGTTCACTGACCCTCAGTCAACCAGCACAGCACAACCACCCACGGACACGGCCAGTGCAGAGGTTTTAAGTGAGAGTTCTGAGTGCAGTGACAGCAGTGAGGGCTCAGGTACTGCCAAAAGAACTGAACTGCTCCAGGCCCCCACCTCCCAGAGCCCACAGCTCATTCCCATGGCCATCTGCAGACACATCGCATTTCCAGCTGGATGGGAACTGAACATAAGACAGTACAAAAGAAAAGTCCAAACTGAACCTCCACATACCCCTTTTTAATATGTTATTTTGCACTGTGTACAGGAAAACCAAAAATAAACAAAAGGAACTTTAGCCAAACTCCCCTTCCTCCTCCAGCTTTATTGATAGTTTAAAATTACATTTTCTATGTTCTAGGACTTCAATTGCTCTTACCATCTTACTTTAAAAACTGATTACAAGCAAATGAAACTCAGTTGTCTAAGTGATATAGTATACAAAAATAACATCTTGATTTCTGTGAAAATGCATTTATTTGCAACTCCTGAATAACTCCAAATTGTATATGCTATGAGCACTGATGTCTGGGTTTCAGATTGACTTTGAGATATTTATTCAAAAGCTTCCCATTACGTTCTGTATCTCCAACATGAACATTCACTGACTGAATTACTGTTACTTTTAAGATTGATTTCAGATTTCTCTCTCTCTCTCATGGCCATTAACAGGCATGTGCATCTTGTTTGTTTACTCCCACTCAGCTATATGCTCTAGGTAGGGCCTGATGCAGATATCACTTGGTGTTAACAGCTACTGAGGTCAGACAATCCAAGGCCATTGTAATAAAATAAAAGTTATGAGGAAGTTTAGACACTTCCAGAATTTCTTTCCTCCTGCATAGGATCACTTCCCTGTAACCCAGAGAGGGTTTTTGCTGGTCTGACTCAACTCTTCCCACTCATCAATCCCTATTCACCAGTGGCACGGAAAGGGGGTTCTTTAACAAAGCATTATACATAACACCTCTACCAAACTAAACATAAACATTTTTGTAGTTAAATGCAGAAAGTTGATTTTTCCACCCCTTTCCTCCTTTTACACGGCAAGTAAAGCTCACTGGCCTGGGAGTAGCCTCTATCTGCCAACCTTTGGCCAGTGAAGAGGATTCAGAGAAAAATAATACAACCATCAATCAGAAAAAGGAGGGGCGACAAAGGAAAATAATTAGGCTGTAGCTTCAATTGTGCATTCCCGTGCAAGGTGCCCTGACTCGCCGCAGCGGTAGCAGTTGACTTCGCTGGTCTTGCTGCAGTTGATGGCTACATGGCCAGTTTCACCACACCTGCAACAGAAACAGTTCATCAGAGCCACCCCCAGCAGCCCTTCCCAGGAGCAATCCCACCCTGTCAAGTACACTATCTGCTTCACTTTCATGCAACACGACTTCTGCAGTCAAGACTTCTGGTCCCGTGTTCCAGAATTCTTTGACATGAAGGAAGTTTGTCTTAACCACAGCCAGAACTGTTCCCAAATGGTCAGCTCACTCTAATCACTGGATATGCCAAAATCACTCTATGTCAAATACAGAAGGCTTTGGGTGGTTTGGTTCCCCCTCTTGTTTTTTTAACTGTGGGCTGGGTTTTGCCTGCTCGCAACGCTCCTGCCTGCAGTTTAGCTTTGTTTTGAGAGTCATTAGTCAAACTGAAATACACCATGTTCTCTCTCCTTCCTCCACAGAAGGGAATGTTGGTGGGGGTGAAGAATACTGCACTCAGGAACGTGCTGTCTCTGGTGTATGCCTGCATTCAAAACCCAGACAGCACTCTGAAGATGGCATTTCAAACCAATTTAACACCCACTTCTATCCACGTTTCTCTATAACCAAGACAACTTGGTGTGTTCATCCTGGGGCTGGCTGTGCCAGTCAGCTGATCTTTACAGCTGAGCTTTGTTAGCTCTGGGATGACATACTGGGCACCCAACCTCAGCAAGTCTGTGCTGTGGGCAAGCATCTCCTGTTACCTTCTGCAAAAGGACACGGCCCTTTCTCCTGTACAGCCCAAGAGATTTAACACTGCACTGTGTGGCTGTGCAGAGATGTGCATCACGTAACCTGTACTCCCCGTTGCTAACAGGTGTGAAAGTCCTAGTTCTGAGCAACAACAGGTAACTGCTCTAAGGAACTCGCTCCTTGGCCAGAGCTGAGGCTGCATTTCAGCCCCAGAATGCATTTCTCACAGCAGGTGCACTGCAGCTGTGTCTGGCAGCCTTACCTGTAGCATTTCACTTTGGTGCAGTCTTTCTGAATGTGCCCAAACTCCCCACAGGAATAGCACTTCTGCTCGTCCGCGTGGTCGCAGTCGCGGGCCAGGTGGCCGGGCTTGCCACAGTTGTAGCAGCACTGCTCCCGCTCCCTCTTGGGCTCCTTGCAGTCCTTCGCAATGTGGCCACTTCTACCGCAGTTATAGCAGGCTTCCACAATGGGAAAAACACACCAAACAGACTATAAAACCTTGGTAGCATGAGGGGTAGCATGCTTTGAATGG
This sequence comes from Manacus candei, assembly GCF_025592945.1. Classification (NCBI taxonomy): domain Eukaryota; kingdom Metazoa; phylum Chordata; class Aves; order Passeriformes; family Pipridae; genus Manacus; species Manacus candei. The sequence continues at coordinate 4,076,525 of NW_026138084.1, forward strand.
GGCACACCCCCAGCCTGCTCCCAGGGAACCCCTGCGTCCTTCTCTTCAGCCACAGAGCTCTGCCCGTGGCACTGAAGAGTCAAATATTTAGTGATACTTACCATCCTCCTGGAGATCACAGTCCTTGGCGAGATGGCCAGACTCACCACAGCGGTAACAGATATCCGGCAGAGATGAGGACATGAACTGGAAGCCTGCTTGGAATGGGTACAAGAAGGAAAAGAAAAAGGCCTAAGTTCAGAATATTCTTACGACTCAATCACAAACACCGTCAGCTGAACTGACAAGTCGGTGTCACACTCCGAGCCTGTGGCAAAGTTCTTCCACAGAGGTACATTTCCTCGGTCCTTATTACCAATCTGTAGGTCTGACAACACCAGTTTTACACCCTATCCACAGCACTCAGCCACACACCCTGCTATACAGCCAAACACAGCCACAGCCAGCACTCACCTCTGCCACGGCTCCTCATGCCACGGCCACGGCCGATGCCAGAGGGGCACTCCCGGGCCCAGTGGCCGCTACGGCCACACTTGAAGCACTCGTTGCTGCTCATGGCTGCAGATCACCTGTCTGAGCAAGAAGGACATTTTAAAACACCTTCTCCTCCCCCAGCCAAAGGCTACATTAAAATGAGAGACTCAGAGGTTTCCCATCCCCCCAGCAAAGGCAATGCAAACCCAACAGGACTTCTGGCCAACTCAATACTTTCGTGCAGTATTTCATCACGACTACTGAAACTACTGTGATGGATGAAAGTCTGCCTCCACTTGGCCTGAAGTAAGGCAACTTAGAACAGATAAAGAAACTGTGTTCTATGTAACTTTCACTCCTTTTTGTAGCCAACCTTTGCTTCAAGAACTTACAAAATACTCGGGGAGAGAGAAAAAGTAAACCCCTTTAACTATTGTATTACCAGCCTTAATATTGTTCTTTCAGTAAAGCACTTTCCTCCTCAATCCTATGAGTTAAACTCAAAAGCAGCTACTTATCTGTACAAGTTATTTCCTCCTCGTAGTTGTTACACCTTCTTTAAAAGTCTGCCTAGCAGCTACTACCTTTATTGACTAATTAAGTTTCACTCTAGAAGCTAAGTGTAAGAATAAGCAGCATTAAACCTAAAGCATTGAAGAACACATTAGCCCAACATCTTTTACAACCTAACAGTTAGACTCAGAAAAACAAGAATTACAATTTGTAATTTACCTATAGCTCAGGCTGCATATTCCACTCCCAGGTTCACATGAAAGAAAATGTTTTAAGACATCAGGTTTCCCAAAGGACAGCAGACACTTGCCAGGTATCTAAAAGGGCTAACTCACAAAACATCCTTAGAATAATCTGGAAGCAACAGACAGACAGGCCTGTCCTACAGTACAAGCCCAAATGGGAAATGGAGGTGAGCAGAGCCAGCCTGCACAGCCCACTGAGGCTGTGGGGAGGATGGGGCAGGGCAAACACATGGCCACAGCTCCCCTGAGCTGTGGGACATTTACACAACACTTCCAGAACTACAGGAAAAGAATGAGGAACTTACACAGTTAAACTGCAGTCTTTTTTAAAGTGTGCTTGAAGTTTAAAGTACACTAGTCTAAAAATACGCACGTCAAGCATTGTTTTGATGAAATCTCTCAAAGTTTTAATACCTCAAAAGCCATCTCCCAATTTATTATTCTTAACCCAACAGAAGTACAATCGTTATGTGGTATGTTTGGCAGTTTACCTGATCCCCCATCAAGATAATCCTCCTGTAACCCTACAGTTCATACCCGTTACAGAACACTCCCCCTCCTCCCAGACCATCCAGCATCCCAGATTACAGCAACAGTCAGGGGGCAGAGTCTTGAAAAAAGTCACTACAGGAGCAGCACAATGACACATGACCTCAAGAAGGAACCAGAATTAGCATCCTGACATTTAGCTCTTAAATGGAGAGCATATATCTAAACATGAATTTTAGTTACCTCTACCCCAATGTTTAACAAATTTACTCTGCCTTTTTACCAATTCCTCCCCCAAAACAGATTCTCTCTCTGATGGTCGTCAGCACTCAAGTGATTCTTCCAACCACAGTGTATGGCTGAGAATTTAAAATACAAGAGATATAAACTTTAGTGTGTTATCTCTGTAATCCCATATCTAACTTTCAGCTGGACCAGATGATGGTATGTGCCCTTAAAATGAAGTTCTGCAATGAAAGGGTGCAAGAGGATCTTAAACAGATCTAAACAAGACTAAAACAACTGGTTGTCCAAGCACTTAAGAGATACCCAGTCTTCTCTGCTTCCTGTCAGTGCCCAAGATTTCCAAGTGTCTCCTGAGGATGCCCAGGGCCGAGCACTGCCCGCTGGGGTGGCAGCAGCTGGCACTCACTGTGCCATTGTTTACGCCTGTGTTCATAGCAACCATGTTGACACTGCAGAACAGGGAAAACACAGGCAAAGCCAACTGCAGGAGTTGGGCTCAGGCACAACAGTTGATGCTGTCTCTAATTTTCAAGAAGGACAAGATGGGGTCTCTGAAATATATACACTCTTCACTCGCAACTCTTCCAAAAAGTGTTCACATTAAAACATTATCAAATGGCAACATAAGATGTGTTAAAGAGAGCAAAATAGCACTGGCAGCAGCTGCAGTAGAACTGCAGCACATCTGAACAGACATTCTACTACCAGATGTCACTCCCATGAACCTGAGGCTATGGTACAATGTCACAGGACTGAATCCTCCCCACAGAACCAGTCAGGTTAACACATGGTAAGAGACAAATGCCTAACAGGTGAGCCAGACCTGCTTTACATGCACAGAGAAGTTCTGATATCAAGACTAATGGCAGCTTACCTCCAGTCTATCTGCCAGTCCAGGTCAGGACCTGCACGAGGGACAAAAGCTCACCACTCACCGCCATAAAGGAGTCTCAAAAGTTTTACATCTGCTTCAGAGTTTCTTCCTTTATAACTGCCCCTTCAAAAGGAAAACCTAAAGTTTCTTTTTCTCTTTTTCTCAGCAAAATGGCAAAGATTACACCAACTGAGTAAGAAATCTAAAGTCAAAGAACAGTCTCTGCAACTATCCTTCAAGACTACTGGAGGTTCATTTAAAAACCCAGAGGCCCCTTTTTCCCCCTAACTCAGAGGTACTGGAAGGTGACAGCTGCCATACAAGTGTGATTACAAAGCACACTTCCCTATCTTCAGATACCTTCAGTGCATCCAAGAACCCAAGAGTTTGCCTGGAGTTTCTCTTCCCGTGGTATTTCCATGTTTAACTTCTGCATTCTTTCTGTAAAGGATCTGAGACTCAGCACACGTTCAGCAGCCAGAGGTGGCTGCAGCTGACACTGGTTTTACTTGCCCCACCTTCTAAAAGCCTTACATGGGACAGAATTCCCCAACAGTGTGAACTGTAAGGATTCAATTTCCAGAGGAAAACAACAGCCACCTTGAAAGGGTAATATCCAGAAAAGGCTGGATCAGAAGACAAGTCCTTAAATGAACAGCCTCCAAGCACTTTGGACACCATTACAGCTTTACTTCCAAGAGAAAAAAATGAGTGCACTAAAAACCACCCAAGTTCAAATGCTCCTCTATTAGTCAATACTCCTCCATTTTGTCATCACAGGCAAGTTTCCAGCAGTTCCTTTTATCTATCAAGGCCACCTTCAGTAAGCCTTTTGCAAGAAAGCTACTTAAGTCTGCTTGGAAAGTTTTCAGTCCCAGCTCTCGCTGTTCTACGCGGCTCAGACGTGTTACACAAAGCAGCCTGTCCTGTCTGTCCATGTGTCATCGTCCCCGCCCCCCCCCACATACCAGAACAAGATTTTTACCTCACCAGGGCAGGAAAAGCAGTAATGGAAAACAAATCACAACTATGGCCTCATGTAGCATTTCTGAGACAGGTCAAATTCTGCAAGGTATAGTAAGGCAGTGCCTCACAGAATAAGATTTGAAAACTTGTCAAAACCACAAGTCTAATTGTGTTTTCGTACCTTTCCAGAAAGAGAGAAGGTAGTAATTTACCTCAGCTCCTTCTACAGAGCTCTGCAACTGCAGTTTGAAGCCAAAACATTAAGAATGAATTTTAGACCTTGTTCTCTATGATGGCCCTACTGCTAAAAAGCAGGGCTGAGAACAGATCCCTGGGCCACCACAGCACTTTCCTAGGTCAGATCCGAAGCTTTTGAGGGCAAACCAAGCACCAAACTTCAAAGTGACCAAGTTTTTTTGTGTTTCTTGTAGCGACAGAAGAAACCTTTGATACAAGAAGTTCCTGCTATCAAACTCTGAAGGGGAAGACTATGTCTTACTGTAGCTTTACAGTTAATACATACTCAAAACTCCTAGAACAGGAGAGGTGCTATTAAACTCCAATTCTCACACACAAGATTCAGCAATAGCCGAGCCTGTTTTAGTAGCCCACCTAGAGCTGATGATGGACAGAACTGCCACTAAGCTCCACTCTAATGCTTATTTTATGGCTTTCAGCCTCGATGCCCTCCAGGGAAGAAGTTGTTTTAACAAACAAAAATAAAACTGACTTGGGCTCCTCATAGTAAAAAGGAAGCTGAACTTCAACCCCGAGATTAGTGACAATTCTTCTGGATACCAGCAGTTCCTTAGCATTTAACAGCCCTGTACAATAGGGCCGACTCTTCACTGCGTTTACTAGGTGCTTCTTTCAACCTACGAGTACAACCTGAAGTTGGTATCAGCAGGACTTCACCCCTTCAATCAAAGCACAGACCAGATAAAAGCCCTTGCCAGAGCCAGCACACGTAAGAGCCCTTTAGCAAGTCGGTTCTGTCACAGGCCAACGTTGAGAAATCAACCACTCCCTTCCAGGCCGTTGGTGACCAACCCACAGCACCACACCTGAATGGGGCAAGTCAGCCCCGAGACAGCCAGAGCATGGCAAACCCCCAATGTGACAGGGAGCACAGCTCTGCTTTCCTCAAAGAAAAGACTGAAAGGGCAGAAAGGCCTGATAACCTAAGCACTAGCATTTAGTTTCAACAGAAAACTCCAAGTACTACTCATTTTAAATGAGTTTTTATTTCCCAAGCAAGATGTAAGAGTTCTCAAACACGACTATCACCAAAGCTACTCAGTATTCAAAAGCTGAATTTCCACATCTGTAACCTAAAAACCTGTAGAGTTTTTAGAGTTTTTAGTAGAGTTAGTGATGCTCCTGTCTTCCACTTTTGTCCTCACTAGGATGAAATATAAAAGTATTCTGACCACCAGAAAACATTATGCCAATTCTGAAAGAAATTAGCTTGAAAGGTCAGGAAAACCTGCAGAAGTGGAAAGTCAAGCCCCTATGCTCCATGTGGGACCCGTCTGCATTTCACAGTCACACTGACCCAGGAACGCTGAACATTAACTCAAGAACTGAGAGGGTAGAAGCCAGGACAAAAGGACATCCTGACTTCAATTACACGGGTTATTCTTGCATAGCTCTGTTAACACAAACCAGGAAGAGAAATAAAGTTCATCCAAAAGTGACTCTGCAGCACTTTCTGCCTACCCATATGTGGACTGGGAGAAACCACGTCTACCAAACGTGCACATTTTAGCCATAAAAAATACAAGGGGAAGATGGTATCTGTATGAACTTTTAAGTTGAAAGAAAAACAAACAACAGGAGCAACATGTGAAGCTTTTAACATAGAAGTCAGCCCAGACTTTAGCAAGGTCAGTTTAAATGGCAGGTTAAACCTGTAACTCGCAGGGTTGTTGCACAGCCCCAGTGAACTCATTTAACCTCTTCCCGCGGAGGACAGATGCAGAATTGCCTCTCTAGGCAAGTCTGCACTGAGGAAGAGAAGACGGTCCACGCAACCTTAAAGCTGCGTGGAAATGAGATCGCATTAGGTGCTTAGAGGAAAACAAAACCCACTATTAAATATGACAGTGCTGGATTCTGTACGAGCAACAGCGGTTACTTGAGAACTACGCCCGACAGGAACTCAAATAAAAGGCCGCCCCAGAGCCCGCGCTGTGCAGATGGCACAGGCTGTTTTTCCTATCCATTTATAGGTCACACTTGGATTTGGAGCAGGCCACCCGTGCCTGTGGTCGGAGCAAACAGTTGCGACACCTCGACCCTGTGTCTCCGGAGCGCCTCACACGTGGGGAGCCACGTGGTGCGCGGGCCGCGGCCCCGCCGACGGGACTTTAGCGGGGACTTAAAATGAAATTAAATGAAATTACCCACAGAGAAAGAAGAACAAACCGTTTAATTCCAGGCCGTTCCCCGCAACCCCCGGGCTCACAGGATCTTTTTCTCCCCGAACTCGCTGGCGCACGGCCGGGCCGCGCTCCCCCTGCCCAGGCCCGGGCGGCCACGTGCGGCCCTGCCCCCCTCCACCGCCCCGCAGGCCGAGCGTGCAGCGGCCCCGGGCCGCGCCCGGGCGGAGCGGAGCGGCCCCCCCGCACCCCGGGCGGCGCAGGCTCCCTGGGCGCTCCCGGAACCCAGCCCTGACTCAGCCTCCGCCGCCGCCCTCGCCAGGCTCGCGGCCACCGCGGCCCCCCCTCTCCCTGGCCCGTCCCCCGCCCGGCCCGGCCCGGAATGGGGCCCGGAATGGCGCCCGCGCCCACCCGCACTTTCCCGCGCTAGGCCAGAGTGCGCCAGCGCCATCACCGCCCCGCACGGCACCCGCGCTGCCGCCGCGGCTCCCGCCTCGGGCCCCCACGGCTCACCGGCCACTCCCTCGCGGCCCCCGGCGGTACCTGCGGTCCGGTCCCCCCACGGCCGCGGCCCCCGCACGACTCGGCCCCGCTCGCTCACTCGGTGCCGCCGGTCCCGATGCCTGCGCCACACGCGGTGTGCACACGGCCCCGCGCCGCCCCGCCCGCCGCTCTGCGCACGGCTCGCCGGGGGCGCACCCAGCCAATGGGCGCCCGGCGCTGCTCCGCGCGGCCAATGGGAGCCGTGGGCGGGGATACCCAGCCACGGGGTGGGCGGGGCGCGCGTCCCGCGCGCGGGCGGGGGCGCGGGGCGACCATGGCGGCTCTGGGGCTGCGCTGACCCGCCGTGACTCACCGCTGCGCCGGGGGGCAGCGCGGCCCTACACGCACCTGAGAGCCGCGCCGGAGCTGCCGGAGCCTCTGTTCAGCTCCCTCTGCCCGGCTGCCCCCGCCCGCTGCTCGGCCCCGGTTCCCGCGCCGAGCCGGGCGGCCCGCAGGGTCCGGTGGGACACCCCGCACGCCCCAGCGGGGCTTGCACGGGACTCGCCGCCGCCCCATCCCCTGCAGCCTCCGCCCGCCAGGGCTCCTCTAGGCCTCGTCACGCTGCCAGCGCGGCCCTGCCCGGACACCGTCAGGCGCCGGTGCCGCGCTCGGCAGAGCCCGCGGTGCGGGGTCGGGGCTGAGACGGCCCTGCGGGACCGGGCCGGGGCTGAGGGGCGCGGGCAGGCCCGGGCCGGGCTCAGCGCGGCGGGCAAGGCCGCTGCCCGCCCTCCAGGGCCGTGAGGCACCGCCGCCATCTTGGCGGGGCGCGGGCGCCGCCGCCGCGCAGGAAATGGAGGACGCGGGGCCGTGAGGACACCCCGGCCCCCTCAGCGCGGAGGGCACCGCCGGACACCCGCGCGGGGCTCCCGCGCGCTACAGCCCAAAGACACGAGAGGAAAAAAGTTCTTTTGAGTCACTTAACAAAATTTACACTCGGACTATGTGCCGTACGCAAAGCTCAGGAATAGTGTTCCTGCTTGGTGTTCTGAGGATGTTTACATAAACCCTCTCCTTTGTGCCTGGGAACTTTGCAAATGAATTAGTGACCAATTATTGCCCCGAACGCACTCCCACGTTCATGGCCTGGCAAGTAAGACACACCAGCAGTGTCCAGCATCAGTCGTCATCCTTTTGTTCAAGTCACGCCGTTTATGTTTAAAAGTCTTTCCCTCCCAGTCCATCAGTTACAAGAAGGACCCGCCGAGCCCCGGGCTCAGGAATAAAATGTGGGGCTGATCGTGGAGATGCTTTGGACTGACCTTTCCTCAAGCTGTAAATCTAATATTATAGCACTATAGTTAAGTTTCTTTTATTAGACTATGAGTAACAACGTATGTCTTTTCCTCGTGTTAAGTGCAGCTCATTTAAGATGGACTTTATGTGAGTTTATTTGGGGTTTGTGCGCTGTATTTGCGTGTCTGTCTGGTGTGTTTATAATGAGCTGTATTTTCCACAGGGCTACACCCACTGTGCATCAGCACGGAGGTGTGAAAAGGGGACCTCTCAGACCTATCTCTGCATATTACTCTATAATGTCTGACAAACTTATGCCAGGTCTTGTTCTGGCATTTGTTTCACAGCACTGTAAAAAGTATCAGCATCACCAACAAGCTTTGAACCTGTAATATTTTTTTCCATTCATTACTTTTTTTGTCTTTACTGTCATGGTTCAGCATTATTTTCGTGGCCTTGGGTTGCCTCAGATATATTACAATCCTGTTCACAAGTAGTTGCACTTTTAGTTTTCGTGGCTAGAGATACAGGGAAGAAAAGTAATGTGTGTAGCTAAGCAAGTGCTCAGAGCTTCTAAATCATGACTGTGTCTGCACTGCATTAAAAAAATCCAATCAAACAACAGATCAATGTCAGGCTACAGAGACAAAATCACGTATCCTCAATTTTTTCAGCAAATCTTTTTTTTAAAGTACTAGAACCTGGTCTCTCTATGAGTCAGGAATTTCAGACCAACAAACCAATTGTAATACAACTTTTCTAACTTTTCTTGTGTTTCGCTAGTTGTACTTCTTGAACTGTCCATGAGGCCAGGAAACTCCAAACTTAACTTTGGTGGAACCTGTAGACTTTCTGTCAGCAAAAGTTTTTGTGACTGATAGAGATGGTAAATTGCCCTGAACAAATCAAAACTGTTTATTTAGAAGAACTTCGAATCATACACTGGACTCTCCCTTACTTGAAATGGAAAGAGGGTGCAACTGTGAGTGAAAATGCTTTACTCCAGAAGAGTTACTGCTGGTGGCACATCAATTAATCACCCTCCCAAAGGGAACTGCCTCAAATACAGCTCCAGTTCTTATAATACAGGATATTTTTAGCTGTGTTTTGTTATAATGGAGGATATTCTCCTCCAGCAGATAGTAAGAGAGTCTTCTAACAGTGTTTAGTTTGTGTACTTGCCCCAAGAATTAATTTGGCTTGTTGTATCTTAGTATAGCTTGCAATTCTTGTTTTTCAGGTTCCTCTGATATTTAGGCATAGTCTTGCAGTTAGAGAACAAAAGTGAGAAGCATGACATCTATTCCTGACTCAGTTACTTCCTAGAGAAAACAAAGGAGACAGAGAACAAGGTAGAAGTACAAAGTCTTTTCATTTCTTGTGTTCAAGGAAAATACAATTTGATGTCAGTTCCAGTCTCTGCCCCAAAAATCCCAAGCCTTAAGAGCAATTTATGAATATCAGTGCTCAGAGGAGCTCAAGTGCAGTAATGGCTGAAGGTAATCTGTTCTTTCAGCAATATATCTTTCCTAATGCAGACAGTTCTTAGAAGTGTTGGATGAAGAGCCAAATGGTTTTAAGACCAAATAAAACAACAAATCAGATTTTGTGACCCATGCTGTTGCATTGTTTTCCTCTGAGTGGTTGGGCCTGTGGGTAGAGAATTGTTTCAGTTGCTGGGCAATTGTCATTGCCTCAGCCACGTATTTCCATTGTTAAAGCAAACCTTACTTCATTTTGTATGTGGGATTTTTCAAAACCAAGGAGACCTAAAATAATCATTATGGGTTGCAAGTATTCAAAAGAGAAACTGCTTTTACAGCATTGTTGGGTTTAAAGCAATCTGTCAGCAGCAGTGTCAGAACAAGTGGTGGCTGTTTCCTGTTTCTTCCTCCATTCCCAGCCATTCCTTTTCCTGCCAGGAGGCCACAGCAGGGCAGGAACACCCCCACCTTTCCCCAGGTCTGCCCCTGGATGCTGTGCCCTGCCCTCTGCAGCAGCGGAATTCCGATGGTCTAAGAGTCTGCAGTCAGCTCTGCGTATTTATTTGTTTAAAAAAGCCACAGTCAACTGAGAGCTGACACAACCCCAGTGAAATCAGCTGCTGCACTGACAAAGGAGAGACTGCTTAACATTTGTCCACGGCAGTGACAGTTCAGGAAGCATCACCGGTGATCGGAAGAGACTTTTGACATGTAGAAGGTGTATATTCCCTATATTCCCTGGGTGATGCAACAGATGGCAGGAAAGATCTGCCTGCTTCTTTAATGAAGTATTCATATTCAGGCTTCATGGCTGAATTATTTCATAGGCTTATATATAATTTTTATTATTTTGAGAATATGTCTATGTTAAATTAGCTACATACAGTCCTTTAGGTTGAAATGAGTCTGGCTGAAGAGAAGCAATCATACGGACTGATTCCAGATTCTTAGTTCAGTTTGATGTATTATAATTAGCTGATGAGATTTCACATAATTTCTTATTTAATGTATATAATAGTACAAGTGATGACTTAGCTCATGACTGTTGCAGAGATACCCACGTTTAGAGTCAAGCAAGAAGAACTTCCTCTGCTAATGCCTGTGTATGGAGATAAAACCTGGATGTGAAGGCACCACGAGGTCATACCCAGCATAACCAATGGCCAGTGTACCAGGCTGAGGTACAGTGAGAAAATGTCTCAATAAAGTATCCTCTAAAGCACATTCTTTGGCATGGAAAAAACACAGACATCTTTGTGCTCCTCTCTTATTTTTAAAACAACCTGTTGAATAACCTGTTGTATGCCAGCTGCTCAGGATGCTTTAATGTCCATCTTTAAGCTGTCATTTCTTTCTGTCACACTGGCAGTTGCACCACTGAGCCCATTTTTATGTCTGTTAAGATGACTACACTTCTAAAAATTTTAAAATCACACCAATATTTGATGGTCTGTGTGGCACTTCAAAGAGCACGTGGTACATGGTGGAGCAGTGCTTGATGCAGGATGGCTCTGGGACCACACACAGAGCAAAGACTGAAGGATGACCTGCATAACCTGGAGAGTTGGAGGCACTAAACCATGATAATAATATAGATGTTCACGTGTACACAGTGTTGATGGAGTTCTGGTGTCCCTCTAAAATGGGATATGCAACTGAAGGGGCAGTTTTTGTCATGCTGCTGCTTCTATTTATGAGCAGTGCCCCGAGGTTATCCCTGACAATGGGAGTGCCCTGAGGCACAGGGACTCTGTTCTCAGCTGTCTGACCCGGCATGTGCCACTCCATCTACAGCCCGGGCTGCTCCTGCCTCTCAAATGCTTCTCTCTCTTCTCCCAGTGATTTACACAAGGGATTCCAAAATTTGAGTTCTACTGATGAGGGATCAGTGAAATCTCTTATGTGGTGTTTACTGAAAGTACAACTAAAAATATTAATGATTAACTTAACATGATCAGATAGATGAGCCCAAGCCTTCCACGATGCTGATGATTCCAGCTGGGTGCTCGTGCGATTCTGTTCACTTTGATGGGGTGTCTCCTGATCTGTGGCTCCAGAGGAGTCCCAGATCCCACAGTGAAACCTTCCCTTTGCTGGACACTGGGACTGAGCTGTGTAGGATGGATTTGCAAGTCTCCATTTGAGGGTCTTAATCAGCCCATCTTGTATCAGCGTGTTTGATATCAAGGAACTGGAGCTGGACCCCGAAGTTTTTACCCTGTTGAGGGGACATCCCCTCATGTCTATGCCAGTTAACTCTGGGAACAAAAGACATTCTTAGGAAAGAAAGAGTATGTCAAGACTACAGTGTCAGACCAGACACAACCAGATGCTAGAACAGCTCTTATGTTTTCCAGAGGCAGCTGTAAGCAGGGAAAATAGCCTGTTGTAACCTGAGCGAGGAGAGCCAGAGCCTCGAGGAGCAGTGCAAAAGCAGAGCTGCTCCCAGGGCAGGGTTCCCAACCTACTTTGGATGCAGCAACACAGCTTGGCTCCAGAACTGAAATGAGCTCTTTATCTGGACTTGACCAGGCTCCAAGAGATTTCAGTAAGAGGAGGCTGAGTCAGGACTTGGCTATAGGTGGATCAGAGACTTTGCACTGTTTATTTATTAAATATATCCCATCTGGTGTCCTGTTTGTAGCCTGCCAAAGCAAAAGGGATTAAAACCTTCTCCCCCCAACATCTCAATATTGAAATAATGAGTAGAACTTTTTTTCCCCTCAACATTATTCCTAGGATAAGCTGTCAAGCAAGCAGTTGAGTTGTTGCACCTTACCACAACCTTTGCCAAGAAAGATTTAGCAGCATGATAATGTAATGGAAAATATTATAGCCACGTTCCTTTCACACATAAATTTTGTGCAGAAAGATTGACATCTAATGGGAGAAAAAAAAAGTTTGTGTTAATATTTATGTGCTTTATTGTTTTCTCCAGTGTGGCATTTTACCCAAAATACTGCAGAGGATTTGGGAGAATGAGGTAAGTGAAGTTATCCCACCTTGGATTGAAATGTGGATATAGAACTGAGAGTATCCTTTCAGCTGCATTAACTAATACAAAATACACTTAAATAATACAAAGAAATACGAAGATAATTATCAGAAATACTCCTTTGATAACCATAAGATTATTAAAAGAGATGTTCACTTAAAGCTGTGCAAAGCCAGGTTGGGGGTATGCCTGTCAGGAAGGAGCAGTGGGAATAACTCACAGGGAAGGAGAAAGTATCTAATAAATGTAAACATTGGCAACAACAAAAAGCTAACTGAATTCCATGGTAATTTCCACCAAGTAACAAATGAAAACAATTGGGCCCTACCAACGGGGGTGACAAACTGTTCTGTAGTTCCCAGAATATTTGTATGTGCTAAAAATAAGCACAGCTCACTTTAATTGCACAAGAAACTACAGGCTGAGGGTGAGCGAAAGGTCATAAAAAGGTGCTGGCTTGGAGGGAGAAAAAAGCACCAGAGCAGGCACATGAGAATTCAAAGTTGTGACAAAGATGTGTATGTGAGATACTCTGCAGAGCTAAGCTAATAGAGTTGTTTTAATTACATTATAAGATCAAAGTTAGAGGAATAATACAGCTGAGGTAGTTTTAAAGGTTAAAAAAAGCCCAGATACTGTGGGGTTCCCCAACAGTGCAAACATACTGGGTTTGGAATTGTAACAGTGAAAATTTACAGGAAAAAAAACTCTTATAAATTGCCCTGACTTCCACTCTTTTCATGTCAATTCCATATGAATTAGATAGAAACAAGACACCTGTTCTCCTCATGATTATATAATTATATATTCTTTCATCTATTTAGCTAACAACAAAGCTAAACTTACAGGTTTGATTGATTCAGCCAAATAGAAAAAATCCCCAGCTCCAGTGAAATCTCGTAGTAAGTCACATCATCCTACTCATCCTTTTGTGTGCACAGAGCCAGGTCCTGCTCTTCTCCTGTTGGGACCTTCTCCAGCTGGTTTGAGGATTTCAGGCCCAGAAATGCAAACTGACATTGCAAAAACACACAGAGGGCCTGGGCCTTGCTGGCCTTTCACTGATTTGAGCAGGACTTTTTCTTAGGAAGGAGCTGTCTTAATTTCCTGGGCTTCTCATTAACATGGGTAAAACTGAACTTGGTGAATAGCTTCCAGAGTCTTGAGTTTCAGAAAAGGATTTCCTCATGAGCACATATGGCCTGCTGTATAAATTCGTAGTTCATCATTCATAAGAGGTGGGACCTTCTCTGTATAAATAAATAAATAATTTTCTTCTGTTTTCCAGCTTTCTAAATTGAAGCAGGGGTCCTGTGGGTTGAAATAAACCCTGATAATACAGGTAAGAACTTCATTTCTGTCCTGGGATACACACCCTGCCATCACTCTTCCCTTTCCCAGTCTCAGGGGTTTGGACATCTCTCCAGTGGGATCTATTTTGTGATGTTGTATGCACTGAGATTTGTTTTCCCCTGATGTTTTTTCTTCCCAAGTGGTATCTCTGGAGTGGCTGGAAAACCCACGTGCACATTTTGTGTGTTGCACATAGGTTGTGATGTGTAACTAAATTCCTTTTGCCAATGCCACAAGAGGACAGTGTGTCACTCACTGGTCCTTTGCTTCAGAAAAGAGGCTTATAATGGAAAAATACTGTTATTAAAATTACAGGCTTGAGCACTGTTATAGCCCAAAGTGGCAGAAACAAGCAATGAGAAGGAAAGATGTTCCTTCCTGTGTGCTCTGTGGCTTGACCAGCTGCATAAGGAACAGAAAGGGAGAGTCACCATCCACTCTGGTGCTCAAGCACAGCCAGGGGAAGACAATGTGCCCAGTAAAAAGGGACTCTCTCTTGGAAGAGAGCAGGAACAGGCCTGCCTGAAGCACAGCTTAAATATTGGATGAGTTTTTAATACAAAATAGGAAGTGAGTCTTGAAGATCATAAAGACTGATGGAGGAGTCAGAGTACATCCAAGTCTTTTGGCATACGTGGAAATGCTGTTTGAATTCTTACCCCACTACATGAGCAACGAGACTTCACATGTCTAAGGCATTTTTTCCCCAGTGTTTCGTGATTATTTGACCAACTTTACAGCATGTTGGGTATGGAATCATAGAATTGTTAGGCTGGAAAAGACCTTCAAGATCATCGAGTCCAGCCACTCCCCAGCACTGCCAAGGCCACCATTAACCCATGTCCCCAGGTGCCACATCCACAGGAGAAGATAAACAGGTTCCTGGAGTAGAAACAAAGATCTGCCTAAAATGTGCCAGTGTTTCCATTGTGGCCAGTGTTTCAATTCTAGTTCTTTTAGGAAGACTTTACAAGAATAGTAAAAAGCAGGAACAACCTATAATGTAATTTTTAAGAGACCTGTCAGCATAGTTTCTGTTTCAATGCCAGCTAGAGATGGGGGCATAAAATGTTTCTATAGCCTGCAAAAGGGGACTCCCAATACACTGCATGAGGGATTTAGGCATCACTGGTGTATTTGGCACAAAATATCAAATTGTGTGTATGGACTTCACAGCTGCAGACACCTGGTTTTCAAGACATCTCTGATTCCAAGTTGATGGTATGACATATACTATATATGACTGGCTTGTTTTTATATAAACACTGTAAAAGTAGAGAGAGTCACCTAAGAGAAGGATGGTATTTGTTATTCAATAAAATGGAGTAAAAAGCCTGTCATTGCTCATAAATATGGTTTGCTTTTCCTCACTGGTGTCCTATTGGATCATATCATATTATAGTAATTAAACATGCTATAACTCAGATTATTAGTATAATCACCAGCTTTAATAGGCACACTTAATAATAAAGTCTTCTTGAAAAAATTATTCCTTTAAGATTCAGGCAGCTGAAAGTCTAGTCATAGTTATATCATAAACATCCATTTCCAAGGTCAGTCACACTAATAAAACGAGTCATCTAGAAGGAGGTTTTATCCATGTGAGCCTGAAAATGGCACAATGCTGGTGTTTAGCAAAAATAGGGAAAGGAGGTTGTATGTGAATTAGGAGAAAAATCAGATGCCCCTGAAAACTGAAGAATAAATGGAATGAATTGATTTTTGTCTTTGCAGAAGGGAGACATTAGTTTTCAGAAATTATCACGTTTCTGCCTTCAGTGTATACCAGGAGAAAACACACTGTCTGCTATGGCCGTGATTATTTTCCTGGAAGCAGCTCTCGGTCAGCTTCAAACTGGGAAAAGTGATAAGAGCAATAACAAATGGAAAGTACCTCAAGAATGTATTTTGATATTTTGAGTTGGGAATGACCTTGGGTGTTGCCTGTTGTTACATTCATACAGTGACTAACATTGACATTGGAACATTCAGAAACAAATACTTAATTAGCCAACTGGATGAACAGGTTTGTGGTGCCGGCACTGCTGCCGTGGCACAGCAGTAATTACCAGTAATTACCAGTAATTACCAGCTCCGTGTGTTTGGTTTGAAAGAGAGACCGGGAGTGCAGGGCCTGTGCTGGACCGACTGTACCTTGGAGCTCTGCAGGGGGTGGGTGGTGTGGCTGGTCCTGGTGGCTGAGCTCCCTCAGAACACCCTGCCCAGGCTGTGTGTGCAGGAGCGGGGGATCTCTGCTCCCCCGGGCCACTCTGCCAGCCAGCCTGGACACGTTTGCCCTTTCAAGGAAGGACAGGGAGGCTTGTAAATCAAACAGCTCGTGGTTCCTCACCTGGAGGCCACAGAGAGCCCTTCCCCTTGTACGTGTAGGAAGGGAAGCTCTGAGCCCACTCCATTAAATTTTCATTTAATGGAATGAAACCTCCCTCTACCAAGGCAGGAAAGTAGCTTTTGGCCAGTCCAGTAGTATTGGTGAATATAATTGTTAATTCTGGAGGCCTTCATATCTGAGCACTGACACTGCTACAGGGAGCAACTGCAGAGTATTGGTGATGCATGAGGATTCCCAGACAAAATTCATCTGGAAAACATAGTTATTAGAATACATTGGAATACAGACCAGACACTCCCAAACTGGAACATGCTAGGGTTAAGTTTGTTTATACAACCTTTATTTAGGAATCTTGTGCACAGAATTACAATAGCCTTCAGTGAAGTAATTCAATGCTGCTTTTCCCAGCCTCCTTGGAGTCAATTGTGTGCTAATGGAATGTTTACCTCGTTTGAAAAGCTGGGAGATGCACAAGGAGAAAGGACACTGCAGGAAAGGGAAAGGACAATTTCATGGCTCAGAGAACTGAACTTTGTCCTGGGTAACCGAATTCTGTCCATGTTTGTGTCACAGATCTCTGTGATACCACACAGGTCACATAACCCAAGGTTTTCCCAGGGGGTGGCAACGTGCCTGTGATTCATTTTCTAAGGTTCTGTATTTGGTTCCTCACTCATAAGTGAGGAATGACCATAATTGTAGGCAAGTCCCGACCCTGGAGCATGGGAGCACTGGAGTTATCAGAAAAGAGGTCACGGGGACTCCTTCTAAGCTAAGGGCCATCCTTGGAAATTGTTGAATCAGGTTTTTTAAGTTGTCTCAATGTTAACTGAGTATGTGTTTCATCTTGAAAAATGTATGAAAATTATTAAAATTTGGTAGATTCACAAGAAACCCAGCACAGAGGCTTCAAGAGGAAAACACCAGTAAATAATCCATGGTACTCTGTCACTCTTTGGACTGCCCCTGGATAGGTAGGGCAGCAGTGGGAGAGCTGGCAAAGTGAGGAGGACGGAGAAACTTCTGTCTTTCCAGTTTTAAAAGGTGTGACATTGATACAGCACAGTCTAAACAAGGAGGATTTAGAGTGTAACAAACTGCTCCCACCCGTGTCTGTGCTGATCATTCGTTTTGTGGGGGCTGCTCAAGGGCACTTTCTGCCAATACAGAATCTAAAAAGCCTTCAGATGCCTTGCCTGCAGCTCCAGGCCTTGTTAAGCTTTCTATGTTCCCCCATCCCCCTGTTGGACCTATAGCTCCTGACTCTTTGATTCTGAAAAGTCCTTTGAAATGTGCCCCACCCCAGAGCAGGGAGGGCAGTTGTGCCAAGCCCTGGGCACACACTCAGCTCCCAGGCTGTGACTTCACCCTGGAGTCAGCCCTGAGCGCAGGGTGTGCTCCTGACCTCGGCACCTCGGGACCGCCTGACGCACTTGGTATATTGTTCTTGCTCCTCCCCAGCTCCACCTCTTTAAAAAATCCTGAGTGCAGGCTCAGCTGACATCAGCAGCTGCTTCCAGTGGCACTGGGGAGGTGGGACAGCTGAGGAGACTTACCTGGGACTGTGCAGTACAGACCAGGAGGCCTCTGTAATCCTGGAATTGTCCACTCTGCTGTGTGCATTTCACGAGGTTTCATGGCAGCCTGCAGCTCTCCTGAAGTTTGCTTTGTTTCACTTGCTTTTTAAAGAAAAACTTGATAGAAAAATTACTCCCAAATAATTATCGCAGAGTACTTGGAGACTGATCAAATGTAATGCAAGTCAGCAATTTCGTATGTATTGCAGTGCAAGTGGAAACACAGACTCTTTGGTAATACTAAACTTGTCAAAATCAAATCTGAAAACCCTGGGTTGTTTTTCTATTTGACATCTCTCTGAGTTTTACACAGAAACTCAGGGGAGAACATACTCCTGGAAAAAGGGTGAGTGAAAACTGGTAAAAGGTGGTGAGCAGAGCCAGGGGATTCCCTCTGTACAAACCAGCCTTCCTCCCATTACGTCTCTGAGAACAAGACCACTGTTCATATGTCATGTCCTTACTTTTGTGGTGCCCCTGAAAATAAGCAATTTATTTCTGAAGCAGTAGAAAAGAGGATACTGAGATAAAAACTGTCTCTAACTGGTCACTGGCTTCCCCATCTAGACTAAGTTTAAAAAAACTAAAATCACATCCAGTTAAAGAAGTAACTTCAAAATGTTCTAAAACACAATCTAGCTTATTTTCATTATTATCTCCTAGAAAGCTACTGGATTAACCAGGTCAACATTTTTCACTTGCATTTGGAGTGTGACTGGCTGAAGGCAGTAATTCTATATGTGAATAGTGAGGAGGCAGAGCCCCAGTACGTGCTGGGACAGTGGCCCTGCAGGAGGACACCCGGAGAGTGCCATGGCCCCTTCACCCTGTTCCTGCCCTGGAGAACGGGATGTGTGAATTCCAACAGCTCAGATTTCAAGTTAACTCTGTATTTATACTCCTGGTGCTCATCTGTTCCCCCAAGAAAAGATCAGCTGAAAAATGTGATCCCTGTTAATAGGAGCTAAAAGGCTCATTCAGCTCGTCAAGTAAAGCAGGCAGAAAGCTGCTGGCAGGAGCAACAGCTGTATGGCTGACCTTTCCCCATTGCCCCCTTCCCTCTGCACTCAGGACCAGGCTCAGGCATTCCTGGGAGCCATGCATTTGGAAAGAGAGGGTTATTTTTGTTCACCGTGTGGTTTCTCAGCACAGAGGGTCTTTAGGAATATTTTCTTTCACGTCAATCCCTTTAAGCATTTTACAGAGCATAGTCTGTTCTGAGAAGTCAGTAAATTTGAATTCATGTTTTGAAGTTTTATCATGACTCGA
This sequence comes from Manacus candei, assembly GCF_025592945.1. Lineage (NCBI taxonomy): Eukaryota > Metazoa > Chordata > Aves > Passeriformes > Pipridae > Manacus > Manacus candei. The sequence continues at coordinate 4,095,517 of NW_026138084.1, forward strand.
ATATAACGTGCAGAAGGAGCCAGCAGGGTGATGAATAAAGCAAATGCAGGCTGGGTGTCCTGCTAAAGCCATTACCAGAGTATTTTACATTTTCCATGCACCCAAATTAAACCCTTTATACAAGCAAAGAAACCCAAAACCATCTGGCACTAGACTTTGGGATTTCATAATGCTTTTTAATGCAAACCATGTGAGCAGGATGTGCAAAATGTCTGTGTCAGTGCATTGAATTAATACATGTAAAGACCATGAAGTTTGCAATAGTTTTGTCCAGTTTTCCTATGTCCAGTCAATGAATTCCCTGTCCCAATGCTGTTCAGCAGGCATAAGTTCTGCACTGTCACCTGTCCTTGCCTGACACTGGTCACTTCACTGTTCCTGAACATGGAGGGAAAACAAGGATCAGAGAGGAGCCTGAACTATGGAGCCAGATGTGCAACTACAGCATAAAGCTAAACAGCCACATGAGTTTTTTCCATCTTCTTACTGAATGACAGTAAGAATTTTGTTATTATGGGTCATCAAAGACCTGTTTGGCCTTCAGTATGGAAGAGATGCTTCATCCTTTGCCTAGCTGTTCTCCTGAAGTGTTTTCCCACCCTACAGTGCAGTGTAATAAGCAATAGGAATAACTGTGACAAAGGGAACTCAGGATCATTTGGGATTCAGGGTCCCCCTCTCCTCCTTTTGGAGCTGAACCCTGCAATGAGTCACCTTGGGGTGATGAGACAAGCCCTGGAGCTCTGTAACAGAGCCCAGTGTTTCCAGAAGCAGCAGCTTGCCCCTAGACTGACTGTTTACATGTCTAACAAGCAGAAACTCTGTCTTTCCTGACTGTGCCACTCCAAAATGTGCTACGAGGGGGTTTGCCACACACACTTTACCTTTCCAGACTCCCTGAGTTCCCAGCCAGTTATGTGGGGGTTCTTTATTCTTCTCTACAGGTTTTCTTTGAGGGCACTGCCAGAAGTGCTCTGTACTCCTCACACTCCTCTCAGGGCCCCGAGGACACCCACAGGCTGTGCTGGCCCTGACCAGCCTCTCCTCTTCCTCCCAACTTCGGTGACAAGAGAACTGAAAACAGACTTGGACAAAATCTTCAGTAATAATGATTTCAGAACTCTGATTATTCCAGCAGCTCTGATGCAAACCAGGAGTCCTTTATCCTGCAGTGATTATTTTGTTAGTCCCATTCTCTCCTTGAGAGCTGCTTCCTGTGCCACCACCTTTGTCTTCTCCCCAAATACCTTTCTAGGGATGACGTGAGATGCAAAGCCCATCCAGACTTAGGGGCACAGCAGCCCTCTTCCCCACTGCACGAGCGTTATGTGGTGCTTTTCCTCTTCCCTTCCCGTGTCCTGAATGTCTCTGCCTCTGGAGAAACTTGGTTCCATTCCTCAGTCATTCCTCAGTCTCTGAGAGCACCGTGCTCTCCTGGAAGAGGGGATCCTGAAAAGATAGGATTGAGGCATCTCTGCTAAGAAGGAACTGAGAGATGCTGGATTCCAGCTTGCACTTGGAAATGCACACAATATGGAATGGGCAAATCATGGAATCACAGACTGCTCTGGGTTGGACAGGACCTTAAAGCCCATCCCATTCCATCCCCTGCCATGGGCAGGGACACCTTCCACTGTCCCAGGTTGCTGCAAGCCCCATCCAGCCTGGCCTTGGACACTTCCAGGGATCCAGGGGCAGCCACAGCTTCTCTGGGCAACCTGTGCCAGGGCCTCCCCACCCTCACAGGGAAGAATTTCTTCCTAATATCCAAGCTAACCCTACTCTGTCAGCGTGAAGCCATTCCCCTTGTCCTGTCACGCCAGGCCCTTGTAAATAGTCTCTTCCTTCTTTCCTGTAGTTTCCCTTCAGGTGCTGGAAGGTCCCAATTTGGTCACCCCAGAGCCTTCTTTTTTCCAGGCTGAACAATCCCAGTTCTCTCAGCCTTTCCTTGTAGCAGAGAGGCTCCATCCCTCTGATCATCTCACTGTCCTTGACTGTAAGACACGGCTTTACCCTGGCGGGGTGGAGCATGAGAGAAGAGGACTCATCTTGCACCAAATCTTTTTAGGCAACATTTCGAAGGAGAAAACCTTCTAATAGTGTCAGTAAAGTAATACCAGCAATTACATTAATCTGGGAATGCTGGACTTAGGCCCTTATGGCAGCTCCAAGCCTCCCCTGAGCATGTTGGCAATCACCTGCGGGTTGCTCAGGTGATCGATGGGGCAAGCAGCAGATAAAGGCAGAGATGGATGTTGTGTAGCTGTGCTTCCCCTGCAGCCTTAGGCAGCTATTTCCCATCTGTGAGAGGCACAGCTCCCTCCCCTGCATGCCCTGGGTGTTGTTTCCATCCTCAGTATCCAAAGGGGCAGGGCTGGGAAGGCCAGATGGATCACTGTGATCCTGTGCCTCAGCACTGCCGTGGGGCAAAGGCCTGGATGCTCAGTGTCTCCTTGGCATCCAGCTGTCCAGGAGTTTCTCTGCCACCAGAGGATGCCAAGGGATTCTCAGTTTGGAAATGTAGTTTCTGGACTGTCTCAAATCTGCAAACCTCATTCCTCTGGATCTTCTCTCCTTGTCCCCACCTCAACCAAGCCCCCCCCAATTCCTGATCACCCATCCTTGCCAGCTTTCCTTTCCTGGTACCCTCCCAGAGCACAGGCTGTGCCAGCAGTGGTAGTGTACCCATAGTAATAGATGGTGTTAGGAGACTGTACTTCCCAGCACTGGAAGGGTGTGGGGCTGCTGGAGCAGGTCCAGAGGAGGCCACGGAGATCCCCCTGAGCTGGAGCCCCTCTGCTCTGGAGCCAGGCTGGGAGAGCTGGGGGGGTTCCCCTGGAGAAGAGAAGGCTCCAGGGAGACCTGAGAGCCCCTTCCAGGGCCTAAAGGGGCTCCAGGAGAGCTGGAGAGGGACTGGGGACAAGGGATGGAGGGACAGGACACAGGGAATGGCTTCCCACTGCCAGAGGGCAGGGATAGATGGGATATTGGGAAGGAATTCTTTCCTGTGAGGATGGTGAGGCCCTGGCACAGGTTGCCCAGAGAAGCTGTGGCTGCCCCTGGATCCCTGGAAGTGTCCAAGGCCAGGCTGGATGGGGCTTGGAGCAACCTGGGACAGTGGAAGGTGTCCCTGCCCATGGCAGGGGATGGAATGGGATGGGATTTAAGGTCCCTTCCAGGCCAAACCCGTCTGTGACTCTGTGATTCTATACTAGTAGTCTAGTACATTATTATTAATATATTATTAATAAAGTGATTTTACCAGCAGTGTTTACTGATAATTTAGTAGTAACTTTATTCCAAAATGATTATAAATTCTATTTTTCGAAGTACCAACTTTAGTATTTTGCAATTCTCTTTTTCTAAAGCTGTGTTCATTTACCTTTAAATACCAAATTAAGGGCCGGTTTACTGTCCCTGCTGCCGGTCCGTGGCTCAGGGCAGCCCAATTAATACATTTTAGGGCTTTCTCGTGCGCTCCCGACACTGCGAATCTCCGCGTCCACCACGAGAGGGAGGACGTGCCATGCGGGACACGGGGATCGCACCAGACAAGGTTCCAGTTTACGGGGAAGTTGCACTAGTTTATGCAGAGATTCTATTTTAAATCAATTCAGCCAAAATCGGTGCAAGATGTTGGCTGACATTTGTAGACAAGTGTAAGAATAGCTTATTTTGGGTTGCCATAAACAGATTCCAAGTTAACATAAACTAAACTAAGAGTCTTTACAGAAGTGTTTATACCAGTTTTAACTGGGTTGGTTGAAACCTCCGTGGAAGATTAACCAAGTGGGACCTTTGTGTTTGGATAAACACTGAGCTTGAAATGCACTAATTTAGCTTGGAATAGGAATGAAAACCTCTGGTTTATCTTCAAAAGTAAACTGTGCACTACATTCATCATCAGCTTCACAGAAAGTCCCTCTTAAAGAAGAGACTCCTCATCTGTATTTGATTGTTGCTATTTGAATATTTTGCATTTATTTTTGGTGCTGATTCTGCTTCATCCAGACAATCTCTTACCACTGGGGCATTCTGGGAATGCAGGGACACATCCGAAGACAAGGGAAAAAAGATGTTCTAGCACTTGGCTGCTTGAGAACTTTGCATTTAAAGCCCAATTTGTAGCAATTTCTGGTGTCTCTCTATAAAAAATATCCTCAGGATTTGTTTCAATGAGGTGCTGAGGTGTTGCTGTTTGTTTGCTCAGAGACAGGGGGAAATCACTTTTTGGAGTGGCTCAGTTTTGAAAGGCCTGGATCTGTACCACGTCTTCTGAGCGTTGTTTCCATCCCTTGCTCCTCTCAGTTAAGATCACCGTGTTCCTCCCTTTCCCACACTTCCTCCTGGGCTTTGTAATCTGCATTGCCCCAAGGAAATGCAGCTGTCACGATGGTTCAGAGATCAAAATTCAGCCTTTAATGTAGCTAAGGCTTGATCCATTAACTACTTTGAAGATTATGACCAAAGCCTTAAACTGGCATCTGAAATATGAAACTTCAGCAGGAGTTAATGAGGCCCAGGAAAGCTGCTCGGGAGGCAGCTCGTGTCCCACACGGTGCCAGAGAGACAAAAGAACCAGCAGTGCAGCAGGTGTGAGGAGAGGGGCAAAGCAGAGGCTGAGACACTCCAAAGCAAGGTGAAAAATTAGTAATTTTAACAGTAAGAAGGGAAGTTTTGGCTACAATATTAGACAGACATAGAGGATGGCAAAGTCTGAAGACAAGAGTGACTGCCCGAGCTCAGATTCACAAGAAGTCAGGCAGCAGCATTCCTTGTGTTCAGGAGTTACTCTGAGCAATGAAAAATACAGAGGGAGGTTGCCCTGGAAGCAAAAGGATGGACAGTGTCATTCCCAGGCTGCACAGGAGACACGTGGCAAAGGGAGACTCTAATGATGTGAGTGATGATAATTCAATTTATACTCTATGGGTCATGTCAGCCAAGAGTAAATGGAGGAAAATAACCCAGACTGTGACAACCATGTGTTCAGATCTGCAAGTTTCTTTTGAGGGGGAAAAAAAAAAGAACTTCAGTACTTAAAACTACTGTTAAAAATAAGTTTTACCTCCATGTTGACCAGTGCAGCACTGAAGAGCCAAAGGTGCACCCACTGTTTTGCTGAGCTGCAGGAGAAAATGAGCAAGAAGGAGCCATCCACAGTATCAGTTAAACAGGAGTCACTTCACATCAGCATAAAGAGAGTTGCTAAGATTAAGGATTGACCAGAAATAGTCCAGTAAGTTTCCACTGAATCAACATTTTCTGATGGAAAACTGTCCTGGCTGGAAAAATTTCAGCAAGCTTGACTTGTTACATTTAAAGTACCAGCTATCACTTCTCCATTCTAGAAATACCAAGTGCTCAGGACTGCCAGCTTTTCAAGTTTGTTATCATTCTAAATGTAATTATGTTGTGACTCATTGGAACAGACCAAACGGCAGCAAATGTAAAGAGACAAAACTTGGAGATTTAGGTATTAGAATTGTCCCATTCAGCCTATACTTCATGGAGACTCCCATTGCAAAAATACCTTAAAATTTGGTTTTCAAACACTTACCACTACTTGTGCAATTCGCATAAAGTCACCACATCTTGGTTGTACTCTCACCCTCTGAGTGAACATACTTCCATCTGAATGTTAAAGAGGACAGCCTGAAAAGAAACACAATTAGTATACATTTTGTATTTTAAACGGGGTGATATTCATGAATAAACAAGTTTTTACCAGCTGACACAGTGAAAATGGTGATGGCCTCGTTCATACAACTACTCCTAAATTATCCTTCAGCTTTCCCCACCAAGTCAGGCAGGATTCAAAAAAACAATGAATTGGAGGTGGCAGGTCATCACCCCATTGATAATGAGAATTTCTTTGTGATAGGAGGAGCACTGGACCTGAGGTCCAAGGAATTTCTTTCTAGTTCTGTGCCCTAATCTGGGCAACACTATAGGTTCACTCAGTCTCTAAGTTATAATGAACTAATCCCAGCAGAGTTAGTTCTCAGCAGGTTGTCAGTGCCAGAACAATTACATCATACCCAGGCACTCTGTAACCTTCTGTGAGGGGACAGCTCACAGATGACTTCCAAGAAATGAAGCTCTAATTTAGAATTAGATATTAACTGCTTGCTCTGGTACTTTTGTTTTGAGCAGGTATCCATTTGGCCTCGTTGTTTGGCAGCTCTGCCAGGCTTCACTCCCTGCAGCTGGAAGCGAAATGTGAAATGCAGCTTGATTTTTTATAGTGACTTTTGGGGGGGGGTTGCTGCTTTCCTCTGGCTGAGGTTTAGGTAAAAGGTATAAACCTCTGTGCTTGTTTCCCAGCCTCGTCCCACAGTTCATTACAAACACACATCCTTTGGGCCATGGACTCCACAGCTCAATAAGCACAACTGTGACAATGTCCTTGATGCACAGCACCAGAGCAGCACAGCTGGTTGTGCCATGGCCATGGCTCAGCCAGGGCACAGTCACACAGGCTCCAGGAACACCCCAAACTGTGTCCTCCTTCATCCCCACGTGCAGCTGTGCTCACTAATGAACTGCAGCACTGCCCATCCCCGCAAGCCAGAGACAGTTTGTGGTTTATGGATTGCAAGCACTTGGCTGCAGGAACTTCCACATGTTCTTTATATCCTTGTAGTTGGAATTTTTTAGTCTAGAGCCATGACATGCCAGCTCCAGCACAGCCTCAGTACCAGTGTACTCACCATTGAGACGAGTAGGAGTTAATGTTGTTAAAACCTTCTGAAAGCACTTGTGATCCAGGATTTGAATAAAGTAATCTGAAAGAGTGGCTATGGATATCCAGCCCCTTAACCCCTCCATCCCGCTCCCCACAGCCAGCATTAACCTCACATACAGCCAGCAGAGGAATTTGCTGCTGCCTGTGTGCAGCTGCAGAGCTGCTCAGATGCCCCCATGCTCCTGGATCTCTAGATGTTTGTTTCCAGCTACCTGCAGATATTTTGCAGGAGAATTTGCTGCAGGGCAGGAGGGAAATTATTGTTAACTCCTTCCAGGCCAGTCTGTAATCTGACAGTGAGTCAGAAATCCTGGATTAATACCAGGATATCAGGGATTTGTTTAGGAGCTCTCACAACCAAACCCAGGTTGTTGTCCTATGGCACCAAACAAGGCTCTTGGCCTTGGGAGGGTTCAGTGTTCACGTGGCAAGTTGGCCCTTGCTTTGAGTCACGAGGAGGGAGGGCAGGATTTACCCTCACTGGTCCCCTGGTTGAGCTCAAGTCTGAAAGTTTGCCACTGGAAAAGATGCTGGTCCATGCAGGATGCATGTTTTGAGGGAGACAGTGGTTCCAAATGACACAGTTATCCTCAGGATACAGGTAGTGCACATCAGTTTGACCCTGAGCCTCTGTGGATCCCAGCTCAGGGTCCATTCCTGGAGGGATCCAGGGCTAGCAAATGCCCTCCCCAGCCTGGATGTGCAGTGCAGCTTTCCCCAGACAAGCTGTGGACACTTGAACTAACATTTACAGATTGTTATTGATGTGCTTAGGAAAGGAAATCTGGCAACAAGGAGAACATGATGCGAGATCCCAGACTGACTTGTTCTGTCTTCGACAGAAATTAAAGCCTGGTTCACTTCTCGAGGGAGAAAAACTTTGAGTGTTCACCAGGGAGTGAGTGAAACATCTATAAAAATAATCTTGGGAGAAATCTGAGTGTACTGGGTGGTACTGACATATCAGCACAGCATCCTATTTGTTCTGTTGCACAAGAAAACAGAAACGTTTGTATTTTAACTTTATTACAGCTTTGCAGTTAGCAGAAGGCAATGTGTTCTTAGCTGTACAGCCTCATAAAAGCCATCTGCAGCTACACAGATGTGTGTTTTGCTAAAAAAAAAAAATATCTCAAGTTTATCCATATTGGATCCTTGTGATTGGAAGGTCTTTTTCAGTTACTATTTCTGACCTCTAGTTCTGATTCTGGGTGTTAGAAGTACCCCTTCACTGCCAAGCCCTGCACCATAGACAGGCTTCAAACCTGTATTAGACAACAAAGGAAAACACAAAGCTGTCCCCCCGTTCTATATAAGTTCAAGTGGAGCATCATTTATCTGTTAAAGACATTTGATGGGTTTATTGTGGCTGACAGGCAAAGCATGAAGCTGAAGAGAGTGTTGGTAGGTACCGCTGTCATTGAGGACATGCCCCACAACCTATTCAGAGAGGCTCCTTCTGTTCCCTTGGGATACTCCAGGAGTCACATCTGGCTGTGCATTCTCATGGAAACTCTTTCAAGAGCAATACAAAGTTCTTAGTCCACTGAAATTCTAGGGTTAAACTAGTGCAGCTTTACAAGTCAGAGGGTTTAATTTCTCCCTGCTGTGCAGCACTGCCCTGCTCCCGGGGACTGTTTGTGGTGTTCTGCACAACCATTGGGAATAAGGGGGACAGCAGGTGATTTGGAGAATGGAGACCACAACTTCAGGGAGTTGTTACTGATTTTTCTGGCTCTCTGTGCATTCAGACAGAATGAGGGAAGGGCACAAATCCCATTAGACCATCCAATCAATAAAAAATGGACTCAGACCAAGACACCAGTTTCACAAGGTGAGCCCTGAGCAACAGAACCCCTCTCTGATCCTCAGTGCTGCTGAGTGCAGAACTGTGCCCTGTGCTGCTCCACATTCTTCACAGGGAGATGCAGAGAAACTCCAACACATTGTGCCAGGTGCTTCCAGCTGCTGGAGATGGTGCCTTTATGGACCAAAAGCATCCAAGTTCCCTGCCCAGCTGGTGCAGTCAGGCTCAAGTCCACATTGCACAGCTCTGGGCTCTGCATGATTGTCCTGAGACTTCAGTGATTGTTGGTTCATTTTTTCCCTCAGCTGGAAATATATGAAATAACAGTTGTCTGTGTTGCAATCTCCGACAGTAGTGTCTTTATAGGATGACACCAAAGGTACAGATCTCCTTTAGGCATCTGAAGATGTATGAATTACTAGGGCAGTATTGGAAAAAACTTGGTACAGTTTCATATCCTTCTCTGAAGGTTGAAAATGTCCCTTGGTTTCTTTTCAATGCTGGAAGGAACCCAGAAGTAAAGTAACCTGACTGGGGCTCTGGAATGAAAGAGTGGTTGAGCCACATTGAATTTGTACATTCACATCACTGAATCACAGTGGATTTAATGATGATCTGTCTCAAACATTTCCCTTGAAGCTCTCTTCTGTATAGGAACCCCTGTCTCCTGGGGAGGAGCTCTCAGGCACTAATAATAGAATGCAGGGGCTGGAAAGTTTCTCGGTTTCAGTCCTTGGCTCTCTATGTCCTGGGATGCTTCTCTGCCAGGTACAGAACTCCCCCTGGCAAGGGGAGAAAAGGGGCTCAAAACGTGTTAATAATGTAAAACTGTTGGAATACCTAAGTCTTGATTTGGTGAAGAACTGCACAGAAGAAATAGCTCCAATAAATACAATATTTTATATTTTATCCATTGGCTGAAGTGTTATACACAACCTCAGCAAACTCAGGCAGTAACCTCTGAAAATGCAGGGTTGGTACTCAGTTTAAACCCTTGTTCCTATTGTTTCTAGCTTCAATAAATACATTCCTCTTGGGTCAAAGCTTTCCGTGCTTAGTTCTAGATCAAAGGCCAACTTTCATGTTTGAAAGACCAAGTGAAATGAGTTTTCAACTGTGAATTATTCAAAAGTGGGAGTAGAAAGGAAAGAGACTTTAATGTTGTGATAAAAAATTTTGCCCTCTGGTTACCAAAAATTCCTAATCAACCCCAGCCATCTTTCCAAAGTCTGGACTGAGGGGAACCAGCTCTCCAGTGACTCTCAATTGGCCTGGACTGGCTGAAGTTGCTTTGGGAGACTTTCTCTCAAGACATGGATCAGCTCTAATGGGGTTGGTGCAAACGTGGCACAAAGAGCTGGGTATTGGATTTGCCGTGGTCAGCACCCCTGCACTGAGCTCATCTGCACAGAAGAGAATCTGGATGTATAAACCAAATAGCTCCTTCCTCCAGATGGTGCAAAAGCTCTCCTATCTGAGTGTCTCTACAGGAGGGGCATGGGACAAACAGGAATGACCCCAAACCAAACCTCCGAGAATGCAAAAATGAGTGGATTTGTAAAAGTCACGTTGCTCTCACTCACTCTACCTTGGCTCTGACTATGCACTTCCCCCTGCAAGGTAAACCTCAGCTGGTGCTGTTGTTTGCTCTTTGCACACACCATAAAGTATCCAGGATATGAAACCTGGAAATCCAGAGATGCAGGAACACCTCCCTGTTGAAGAGTTTTCTGATTTCATACTGCACTAAAGCTGGAATTTCACTCTGGTTTGGTAGCTGACCTCAGTACTTCCCAGTGCCTCTTTCACCAGTGAATGACCCTCTGTCTCTTCTGGATACTTGGCTGGAGACACAGAACTCCCCCAAATTGCCAGAGATGCTGGGCCTGAGTCAGCAGATGCCTTTGGCCGTGTCAGACTGCCTGAAAAGCAGAAAAATATGCAAAGCAGATCAGCACGTTGCCGTATCTGCAAGGGCCCGGTTACCTTTATATCAAAAGCCTTAGGGGTAGGTGTCATTTGGAATTTAGCCCCAGTCTGGAATAGCCCGGGCCGTTTAGGCACTAGAATGAGTCCCGGCAATGCCTTTGGGGCAGCCCTGCCGGGAGCACACGTGGAGGGCGGAGGCACTCGGTGCCCGGTACCGGGGACTGACATTGCCTTCACCCCCTGAACGCGGTGTGGGACCCTGACCCGTGCCCAACAAAGGCTCAGCCCCCACGGCTGAGCACTGGGGGCTCGGCACTGGGCGTGTTCCAGCAGCCTTTGGCACAGGAACCCCCGGGGGAGGGCAGAGCGAGCGGCCAGCGCTGCCCAGAGATGGGATGTGCGGCAAACCGGCTGGAGAGCCCTGGCCGAGCTCAGGGGACACCGTGGGGTCTCTGCCTGAGCTCAGGGGACAGTGAGGAGCACTGCTCTACTCTGCCTGGCTTTGGTTCCTTCACTAAGAAGTCTCTCCTTGAGCTGCCAAGTCGGCCTGTTCCCCAGAGAGGCGGGAGGCAGGCAGGGTTCTCCTGACTCATCCTTCATAACAGCGTTTGGAGATGTGTGACTGTAGCTCCTTTAACCCGTGACAGAAAGCAGCAGCCCTTGCCTTACTAGAAAGTCACCCCCACGGCTGAACACACATGCTGCTGTTTCCTGGGCACCCTCCTTCTGTCTGAGGAACTTCAGGAATGGTTTGAGGTGACTGAAGTCCTGCAGAGAGACCGAGAACGTCCCCATTAGAGCAGAAGTCAGGTTTTACAGTTGTAGCCACCGTTAGAAATAACAGGCTGGCACTACCACGGAATAATCTAAACACTAAAATTGACCAGAGGCTTTTCATATCACAACTTGTTTTTCTGCTCTGTTCTTTGAGCTTAGAGAAATCTTAACTCAGAAGTTGCAGAAGGTTCCTTTTCTCATCTGTGCACTACTTTTGCAGTGGCTGTACAACCCACCCATCCCACAATTTTTCATCACTGGAAGGCGTCACTTCCCACCTCCTGGTGTCTTTAAGGAAAGTACTGAGCAAGACCCAGAACCTCCCTAAAGTCACATTAAAAACCTAAAGGGTCAGTGGCTTTGTGTTGAATTGTCTGGCTCTGAATCTGCCTAAGAAGCACCGTGTGAGATGTCAGGTGTGGCCCTGATTGTCTTGGAATTCAAACAAAGGTCTGTCTGTGGTTGTATACCTAGAATATATGATTCCAATAAATAAAGTTCTTATTGTTACTAAGTTGTTAAATTCTTAGATCTGAAATTTAACAGCTATTTTAATTTTGACTAGAGTTTCCTTCAGAGTCCTCCACAAAGCAGACTTACTGGAGAAGCTTTTGTAGCCCTCTGTACAAGTGGGAGTGAGTGAGCCCCATCTGGAGTCAGCCTCCATCCACCAGGAGAGAAACTCCAGCACTTGCTCCCAGCTGATAACAGGAGGAGATGGAGCCACATAAAACAGCTGCACATCAAGGATCCAGTTTCAACCACAAAAAGTCGTTATCAGCACCAAGGAGTGTCTTTGTTCTCATCCTGGCTCTTGACCTGTATCATGAAGGCAAATATGCTTTAGAGCTGCTTTCCCTGCGTCTGTGGCCTGGGATAAGGAAGAAGGAACAGCTGGGAAAGTCTAAAGTCCTTGTTCTGAGCACGTCAGTTGAAAGCCTGGCCTGATCTCAGCAGGTGTGCCACACAGCCTGGTCTGGACTGAAACCTCTGGAACTGTAACATTTCACAACTACAGGTTTCTCAGAATCCCAGTTCTCCGTGTGTGTTTCCTGCTGCCCCATGCACTTGGGATGGTGTGTTGGCCGTGGTGACAGTGTAACATACAATACTGGGTTATTTGATTAGGTTTATTAATGGCATCACAGAGAATTCATCAGTGGTCTCATGGTGGTGGAGAGAATAAAACCTACAATTCTTTCCCATGAATCCTCACTATAACTCAGATGTAACTGTGGACTCTGGAATCTTCTCCCTGATTTTGCCTCTACTGAGCTGCTGAATTGCTATTAGGGCAGTTTATGAAACCTAACAGTTTAGTGCTTCCTGCTGCACTCAGGAATGAGCTCTTGACACCCAAAACTATCAGAATCATCAGACTTATTCTGAGCCATCAGTTTTATGAGGTAAAAAACAGAAGGAAAAAAAGGAGTTCTTTCTCTCCACACTGATTTTACTTCTGCATTGTCTCAGGCTATCATTTTCAGATGCAGCCCTGACCCAGACGTGCAAAAAATGTAGTTTTCCATGTAGCAATATGGTGTGATTGTTCTCTTCTAAGAAAGAGAGAGGCTGCTGATACTTCTCAATGATGTAATAGTCATGTGGGAGTTCACTCCCCTGCTCAGATTTGGTTCCTGGTTTTCAGTGTCCCCACTACAAACAATACATATTACATGGAGATTTCAAGGGCGTTGAGAGCCTGCGTGAGAAAGGCAAACAAAATGTTAACTATTGGATCGTCTCAGAACATCCAAGTGACCAGGTACAGAAATTTTTGTCAGAAATCCAGGATTTTGTTAATGTTATTTCACTTTCATTTTTGTTCAGTATTATACCTACAAGAATAAGGGCATATTTTAGTCAATAGGGCTTGCAGTTGTCCATCAGAAGATGAGATGCAAAAAGGGCTAGATAGAATAGCCTACTTTGATTCTGAAAAAAACCCAAAACTTCTTTAAGCACTGTAATAAATCAGCTAAAATTACTTTATTTGGCATAACATATTTGCTCATTTAGTAGTGACATATGGAGCCAGGATTCTTATTTGCTGCAGACATCCAGGCATCTGCTTATCTGCCCTGCCCCACTCTTGTACCTGCACCTCTGAAAGCACTTGCCTCCTTCAGGCTTCTGATCTGCATAAACAACCATAAATCAATCCCCAAAATAGGGAAACCAAGTAAAACCACTGTAACAACACTCAAGAAGCAAGTCCAAATCAATAGCAGAGCTCCTTGGAAATATTCTTTGTATACATAATGCTTTTTCACCACTGAACTGATTCAGAGAGTTTCCCTGCACACAAAAAAATGAGATCAAAGGTAGTAGAAAGTACATATTATAAATAAATGTTCAGTCTATTGGTGCATTCAATTCATAAGAAATGAGGAGTACACTTCTTTCCCTCTGTGAAGGAAATACTTAGGAAAGTAGATATTGAAGCATTTTGGATGATGGCATAAAGGACAGGCATGTTATAACTGTGATGTGGAACTGCATTTAAAAATGTGTCAATGAAAACCATGTATTGAGCAAAACAGCTCAGGGAGCTGGGTCTGGTTAACATTTGACAGATGAGTAATTTTTCTCTCCCAGTGAAACAAGAGAGAGGAGATCCCAGCCTTCAGTCTCCAGCAAATTCCTCATATTGAAGGAATTAATGTAAAATGGTTTGGCTCTGCTCATCCTGGCACACTCTGTACTCAAAAAAAGAGAGACAAGATCTTCCAGAAAGTAACTTAAATAAAAAATGAGAGTCCACTTCTTTCCTTGGAGACCCCACATGTAGGTACTGCAAGACAGACTGTGTGGATACTCTCATCCTCTCTCAACAACATAATTAAAATTGCTGTCTTTGAAGTTACAGGACTGAATAAAAACCTTTGGATTTGAACTTGGTTATCTATGCCTTCCACAATTATCTCCATGTCATTGGTTTTAAACCCTGCCTTCTCCCCAGTACAGATTCCTACATTAAAGGTTTTTACCATGTCCAAAAACTAGAATAAGCCAGGGAAGCAAAGAGCAAAGTTCCTGCAGGGAACATGTCAGGGTAGGTAGGAAACAATCTTTCTCTAGAGATTAATTGTAAAGAAACTGTTTATTAGTGGCAGCTACACAGCACACAGATTAGGGCTTGAATAAAATAACCTTGCATTTGAGAATACAAGAGCAGAACTGATGTTTACCCTAATGCATAGGACTCACTGGCTGCTTCACAAATATTTACATGCCAGGAGCTTAAGGCTTCTTGTGTGTCCTGCACTCAGGGACTTGCTGCTCCATATTTCTCGGAGACAGGAATGCAAAAAGCGGATGAATTATGACCAGAAGTGGTAACTCAGCCCTTACTGCTCAGTCAGCTAAGCAGCACCCCATTTTCTCTCTAAAACTGCCTTAAGCTGCCCTGGAGGTTTCCTAGAATATCTGGCATTCCCTGCCCAGCAAAACCCTTCTGCACATCCATCACACAGAAAGCACTGCCGTGTCCATGCAAAGCTGGACGTAAACCCAGACCACACCGACATCTCTGTTACTGAGGTCATGTGTTAAACAGGTTGTAATACCTCAGAATCACACTCTGGGTCTTGCATTATGGCCATCCATGCTTTCTCATGGAATATTCCTCCCAAGCAGGGCAGAGCCCCACTGGCTAAGCTGAGGGTCCCACATTTTCTGTCCTGTTGGTCACATCTGCTTGGGAGGAGGCACCAAGATGATCAGAGGGATGGAGCCCCTCCAGGTGGAGAGAGCTGGGATTGTTCAGCCTGGAAAAGCGAAGACTTTGGGGTGACCTAGTTGGGGCCTTCCATTATCTGAAGAGAAACTACAGGAAAGATGGAAGAGACTATTTACAAGGGCCTGGCGTGACAGGACAAGGGGAATGGGCTTAAGCTGAAGGAGGGCAGGTTTAGATTAGATATTAGGAAGAAATTCCTCCCTCTGAGGATGGTGAGGCCCTGGCACAGGTTGCCCAGAGAAGCTGTGGCTGCCCCTGGATCCCTGGAAGTGTCCGAGGCCAGGCTGGATGGGGCTTGCAGCAACCTGGGACAGTGGAAGGTGTCCCTGGGGTGGCACTGGATGGGCTTTAAGGTCCTGTCCAACCCAGAGCAGTCTGTGATTCTATGATTTGCCCATTCCATATTGTGTGCATTTCCAAGTGCAAGCTGGAATCCAGCATCTCTCAGTTCCTTCTTAGCAGAGATGCCTCAATCCTATCTTTTCAGGATCCCCTCTTCCAGGAGAGCACGGTGCTCTCAGAGACTGAGGAATGACTGAGGAATGGAACCAAGTTTCTCCAGAGGGAGAGACATTCAGGACACGGGAAGGGAAGAGGAAAAGCACCACATAACGCTCGTGCAGTGGGGAAGAGGGCTGCTGTGCCCCTAAGTCTGGATGGGCTTTGCATCTCACGTCATCCCTAGAAAGGTATTTGGGGAGAAGACAAAGGTGGTGGCACAGGAAGCAGCTCTCAAGGAGAGAATGGGACTAACAAAATAATCACTGCAGGATAAAGGCCTCCTGGTTTGCATCAGAGCTGCTGGAATAATGAGAGTTCTGAAATCATTATTACTGAAGATTTTGTCCAAGTCTGTTTTCAGTTCTGTTGTCAGGTGTCCCTGCCCATGGCAGGGGGTGGAATGGATGGTCTTCAAGGTCCCTTCCAACCCAAACCATTCTATAATTCCATGATTCTATGCTTTCCAATGCCAATCACACCTCAGGCTGTGCTCACCTCAGGGGGCTCCACAGTGGTGGATAGTCCAGAGCTGCTCCCAGTTGTCCAGAGACCAATCAACTCTCAGCATTCACTGAACTTTCTGCCTGGAGCACCTTCTCCAAGCCCTGTGGATCAATCACAGAGGTTTCTCAGACTCCTGAGCTCACACTCCCTGACATAATCTGTGCACATCCAGAGTGTTACAAAATTGAAAAAAAAATAACAGATCAGAAACTCCCTTAAAAAAAATCACTGTTACTGTTTTACCAATTAAAAAAACTGAGTAAGGCAGCGGGCAACAGGCAAATTGCCAACAGGAAAACCTTTGATTCAGCATTAAACCAGGACCTGGTTTAATGAAGCACTTTCAAGTAGGTGCCTCAGACTACCAGCCAAGCAGCAGGGAGAGAAAGAGAAGGGTTTGGGTCACTTAAGGAAAAATTTGAATGAAAAGAACAATTCTATGGAAAAGTTGCATTGACGTGGGAGACTAGGAAGTTTTCCACTTCAGCTATGCTTGAGGTGATGAGACACTGCAGCATCACAGTGGCAACAGCAGCTCCTAAACTGTGATATTCAGAATTGGGGGTAAATAATACCAGTTTTCTTTTGGTTCCTTTTAAGAGTTTGCTAATTGGGACAATGAAGATGAAGGGTTAACCCTGAACGAGGAGGACCAAGGAGAAACAAGGAAATGTGATACAAAGAGTGTCTGAAAAATGAGAGGAGGAGGATACAGGAGAATATAGGGTGTGTTTTTACAGTCTCTTCCCAGTTCATGCTCAGCAGACCAGTGAAGGAGAACACTTCCTGCCTCTGTGTGAAGTGGCATCATGTACAGCTGGCACAACTACCTCCAGTTAGGTGAGCAAATATGAAATACTGAATACCATCTTTGCCAAGGAAACGTGCTCATGTTACATTATTTGCCTAAACCTCTTTTAAATATGCCAGGAATAAAAATAAACCCCATAACCTTCCTTAGGCAGAGGAGAAAACTGACAGATAAAGTTGCTTGCTCCATTCAGGATCTCTGCTTTACAGTTCCTTTACTCTGCAGTTGTTACTCATGCAGAGACAGGCAAGCTGCCTTGTAAAAAATTCATTTTCAAGCAATGTCAGCGTTACACACAATGTATATATTCAGTGTCCTGGCTGCCCAGTTCTTCTCTGCAAGTGGAGCTCTGCTGTGGGGGTGTCTGTTGTTCCATGGCAAGCTCGATGCTTTCTGTTTTCCTTGATTTACACTGTCCTGGTAACAAACAATGAACTCTGCCAAAACATGGATAAACACCAAGGTGCAGTGTGAGGGCAGGGGCTGAGCGTTTCCCACCCAGCCACATGAACTTTATTCCCTGGAGATGCTGCAGGAGCAGTGGAGCTGCACTGGGATGGGCAGGCTGAACTCTCCCTTCTAATCTGGGCTCTGCTGCTGACTCACCATGTCACCTTTGGGACAGAACTGCCTCCAAATTCGTTCTCCTTCCTTCAAGAGGCCGCATTCTGTTGGAGACATTAGTTACCATAGTTACAGATCCTAGAATAGTTAGGATGAAGGACTTCTCAATCAGATAACTTGGCAATCCTTCCTTTTGTTCTCTGCTACAGGGCCAGAAGTGACAGAAAACTAAAAAGTAAGTTCAAGCAAGGTAATTAAAACAGATTTATTCCAGTGGCACGGTGTGGAAGAGTAAGGTAAAAATCTGAGAGCTGCTCACCAAAGGCTGGGTGGAAGATGTGGCCCAAACAGAACTGGGAGTTGCAGTTCTGTGTTTATCAAGCAAGCTATCATAACTTGGAAAATGTGAGATAAGTGCCAGCAGTGTCCTGCTGCCAGGCAGCCTATTCTTATTTATCCACTGAAGTCAACCTTGCTGACAGAAGCCCTTTTTAAAGGCAATCTGCTCTGTGCATGCCTGGCCTGTTACTGGGTTACCTCAGGGTTTTTTGTAAACCTCTGGTCTTGCATTTGAAATTCAGCTCACACAAATCTGTTGTAGGACAGACCTATTTGCATCTTTGATTTCTATTGACTTACTCCTAACCTTTCCCAGCTATTCTTTACATTTTGATGAACTCTTCTTGCTTCCTTTCCCAAGCCCTGCCGAAGATAGAGGATTGAGACTCTTTGGTGCTGCCCAGTGCCAAGGTTTTGCTCTGGGCAGCGTGCTGATCATGGCTGCAATTCCTGGCTTGCAGGCACTTGGGATCCAGTTACATTTGCTGGCGTCAGGCAGACTCTGCAGACCACTGTGAAATACTGAATCTAAAAATAAAAGAATGAAAAAGTACAAACCCAAAGAGAGAGGAATATTAAAATTCCAGAAAAACTGTAGAAAAGTTTGGAAGAGGCACACAGGCAGTCCTGGGGGAAAACACTGACATACTGGGGGAGTTTAAATTAAGCCCATGGGTTTGCCTTTTTTAGCTCTGACACCCATGTGACACTCCAGGGCTCAGCCTGTGGGTCCAGGTATTTCTGCTCACACAGAGAATGTGTTGGAGCCTCTGGGAAAGCCAAACCATTCCCACTGTCTCAGCTCCTTGTGCCTCTCTCCCTATGAACTGGTAACCCCAGGTGCACTTGGCTGGGGAGTCTCAGTCCTCTGGATTTCTCCTTTGGATCAAACCCACCCTGGATGGTGCTGACTGGGAGAGGGAAGAGGTTCCGGGCTCTGGTGAGTCTCAGCAGGGACAGGAGGGGGAATGTGACAGCTTTTGCAGCACTTTTAATTGTGCATATGGAAGATAATGGATCTGTGAATCCAGCCAAAGGGTCAGGATTAAATACGTGCTCAACCTGCTTCAAAAGATTAAATTAATGAGTCTGAGATCAGATAGAGAAGCCTCAGTGCTATTTCTAAAGGGGATTTCATGAATCTCATATGAAGAATTTGGTGGAAATTTCCTCATTTTCTGATGAAAAAAAAATCTAGTAACCTTTGAAATTGTTATTTTCCATTTAAATATTAAACCAGCACAAGGTTTAATGTTTGCCAAGTACAAAGTTGCGTTTTGAAGTGCGAGACTTGTGCCTGCCCGTTCCTGAGCGGCCCGGTTCCATTTCAGGGCTTCGGACCGCCTGCCTTTGATTTGTTTGTGAAAATTCTTTCTAGATTTAATCGAAGCCTATTTGCAGGAGACTTTATTTCTGCCTCCTTTTTGACGCTTTGAAATGAATGACCGCTGAGCTGAGGTTGAGAGCGGCCGTGTTTGCAGAACAAAGTGTTATAAACACACCCACACCCACAGGGCGCGGGGCGGCCGCGCTGGGGCCGCGGGGAGGCCGCGGGCAGGGCAGGAGTTCCCAGCGATGGCTGAGATTGTGTGTGTTAAGGACTGTGTGTGCTAAGGACTGTGTGTGTTAAGGACTGTGTGTGTTAAGGACTGTGTGTGTTAAGGACTGTGTGTGTTAAGGGTTGTCTGTGTTAAGGACTGTGTGTGTTAAGGACTGTGTGTGTTAAGGATTGTCTGTGTTAAGGACTGTGTGTGTTAAGGGTTGTCTGTGTTAAGGATTGCATGTGTTAAGGACTGTGTGTGTTAAGGACTGTGTGTGTTAAGGACTGTGTGTGTTAAGGACTGTGTGTGTTAAGGACTGTGTGTGTTAAGGACTGTGTGTGTTAAGGACTGTCTGTGTTAAGGACTGTGTGTGTTAAGGACTGTGTGTGTTAAGGGTTGCGTGTTCCGAGCGTGCCACGGTGCAGCCCCGGGGCTCCTCGCGCTGAAAGCTCTCTCCTCCAGCCGCGCTGAGGGCTCAGCCCCGAGCTCCGGCCCCGTCCCTCAGCTCAGGGCCCAGAGGCCGTGCCAGGGTTTGAAGCCTTAGGACTCAGCACCTCGGTCTGGGGTGTTCTGCAATTTTTAGTTTTCTTTCATTCCTGATCTGAGGAACAGCAGCTCACGCTGTGCTTTCTAAAGAAACCTTGAAGGGGTCTCCTGCCAGCATGAAGTGGGTGTTTAAAACTGCACGGGTGGTTTTTTTGGGGGTTCCTCCTAAGGACTGTAAGACAAAACCTCTATTGTCCCAGCTGTGTGACCCTGGAAGCACAGGGTCACATGCAGCATTTTATATTATTTAATAGTACAGCTAAAATGAAATGTCAATATCACAGAATCACAGAATATCCTGAGCTGGAAGGGACCCACAAGGGTCACCGAGTCCAAGCCCCTGGCCCTGCCCAGGACACCCCAACAATCCCACCCTGTCCCTCAGAGCATTGTCCAAACCCTCCTGGAGCTCTGGCAGCCTTGGGGCTGTGCCCACTGCCCTGGGGAGCCTGGGCAGTGCTCTGGGGGAAGAACCTTTTCCTGAGATCCACCCTGATCCTGCCCTGGCACAGCTTTGTGCTGTTCCCTCGATATTTTAAAAACTGTAATGCTAATTTATATTTCTTAATTTGCCTCACTAACTTTGCAGAAGAAATTTGGACCTATATATTTTAATTTACAGCAGACGAAAAGCTGAAGGAAGCATCAGGCAGGAATGTGAAGGAAGCATCAGGCAGGAATGTGAAGCTGTTTCCCTGTGTCTCAGGCTGCGTTTGTTCTAAACAAAAACCAACTGAAAATGAATATGCAAAATGCCTGTTACTTATGTATATGAACTTGGCAGATTCCTTTATAGTTTTGCAGCACATCAGGTTTGCAGCTAAACAGTTGATTAAGTGCAGCTCACAGTGAGAGATTCTGAGGGTACAAAGAACATCCATCCACATCCTCTGATGGAATACAAAACTCCTAAGCTTTCTAATGACCATCCATGGTTGGACAATATCTGGCAGCAGGTCAGAAACTGCAAGAAAATCAAAAATATCCTTCCTTATCAAAGCCTATGTTAACCAGGACATTCCGCACAGGAAGGTCTGGTGTTTCTGCCTGACTCAGAATCATAACTTCTCTTAACTCTCTGTCCTGTATGTGTCCAGCTTCTCCTTCTGTGTGTCCAGTTCTGGTGAAATCCTTTCTCTCACTGCTCAGTAAAAAGAAGTTGTTACTTGTGTTGGGTCACCCTACCCTGCCTGTTCCTGTACCTGACACAGAGGTCAAGGCAAAAGGCAGGAGACATGAAACACGGTTCCCCTTTTCCAAAATGGGAAACTGAGGCAGGGGCTCAGTAAGTTGCTCGAGGACACAGTTTCCACTAGTGGGAACCCAAACAAACTCACTGAAGCTCATGGAAGCTATGAGAGAAAGGCAGACTTTTGTACCAGGAAGATCCAGTAACTGCAGGACAAAATGGTATCAAAGTAAAAAGATGTTTAGGAGCAGCAGAAAAGGGAAGTTCTAAAGTTCAGCAAAAAAAGAATTGTAGAAACCTGGAAGGTGCTTGGCACAGTCCCAGAGCTGTTCCTATGTAGTGAGGAAACTGAGTGATAGGAATATACTTTTGCTACTTTCTTGATCTTATCTTTTTTCTGCTGTACCTTCTAAGTAAAGATTGATGTGCTAAAAGTCCCCTGCAAAAGCCTGGGCATTGTGCTCTGCCTTTGTCACATGTCTCTGACAGCATAAACTGTGATCATGGGGCAGGATTTGGGGAACAGGCAGAAGTTGCTTCAGAGGTTTGACACAGATGCTTCAGGTTTCAGGGCTACAGCACTCAAGCTCTCTGTCCAGCATGAGAAAGGACAGTGGGTGCAGTCTTGGCCCCTCACAGCCCATGCTCTTAATTATCATGGTTTGCCAGGGCTGCAAATGAACCAGTGATTCAGCTTGGAAGTAAAACCAGTGGTATCCAGCAAGTGGAAGTGTATTTATCTACTAGATGTCACAGACACATCCTTAACCAAAGCAACTGATTCACCAAATTTGAAGCACTTGCTTGAAAGGCTGGGCACAATACAGCTTCAAAGAAATACCTGGAAAATGCTTAACAGAGTCAAATCTACTATTTTGCTTTCTTAATTCCTCTTTTATCCATATGGATGGACAGACACACACAGAATCACCTTAGGGAAGAGACCCAGCATAAAAAGTCACAGCTCAAATAATCTGCTGGAAAATAATAAGCAAGAGAAATCGGGATTTTATGTTTGAAAACGTCAAGTGGGCGTGGTTGTACCTCTTGTATATATAGTGGATATTGTGTGTCACGTTCTCAAGCAGCTTTCAAAGCTGGCTCACTGTCTTGACATGCTTCCTGCAGCTCCAGCTGTTATCCTGGACTTTTCCTTTTGGTTGTAGCTAGAACTGCTCTACAGAAGTCAGCGTAGTTTTTGTTTACAAACATATATAATCCAGGTTACATATATATAAATATGTATAACCCAGGTGTCTGTGCATTCATTTTCACTATTAGCAGCAGGTGTTGGGGACAACTTCAGCATGTGCTCAGACTGCAGTCCATGTGCTGCCAAAATTCCTTGGGTTTGGATGGTCATAGAAACACTGGTAATTCAAAACCTGCAGTACTTCCTGACCTCAGTACTGACCCTGCCCCCTTTACCTGTGCCTGTATTTCAGGCTCACATCACCAGTCTAGAAGAGTTAGAACTTGCCCTCCAAAGATCTGGATCACAGCTCACTTTTACTGCTTCCTGAGGTCATGAACTAAGGTGGCAGCAGTGTTAATTTTGTGGTGTCCTTTATTTTTTGCTCTATTTTAAAGAATAATTGCTGGAGCAAGTGGAATGTGTTGCATCTTGAATATTATTGGGGCTGGAAAGCAGCCAGAACAACCAAGGAGCAAAACTTCTAGGCAGTTTTCCATATCTACAGCAAAACTGAGGCTCCAGTGAAGTTATCTAAGGAATTCAGCCTGAGAAAAACAAATGGAAAAGGAATGACACAGATATAAGGAAAAAAAAGTGAAGCATTTTATGATTTTGGACAGTTTCCCACAGAGTTATATCACTGCACTGCTATTATTCCTCAGCAAAATCAGAGTCAACATATTGTACTCCAGCAGCTGCACTCCCGCTTCATTCCCTGGAAACCTGGGGAATCAAAGTGATCTGGGAGAGGTGGATCAGAAGTTATTCCCCACCCTTGCCCATTCCTACCATGGTGAAATGAACTCCAGCCAAGGACCAGAATGTTGTGGATACTTCCAGCCAGTATTTTAATTCCTTGGTGCCTCTTGTATGGTACAATTTGCTTCTTTAAGAACAAGGAGACTAAGTTTATTTAGGATGTTAGAAAAACCCCATTGCTCTACGAGCAGCAAACTAAAGCAGATTCACTGCACATTCATATGGTCTCATCCCTAAAGCACCTTTGCTCCCCACTATAATAAATAAGGATATCTTGACTGTGTTTCTCATTTCAGTGTCACCCCCATGGGCAAGGCCTTCATATCTTGTTGCTAATTCAGCTTTAGGTACATGGGGACTGGCCAGCCTGGAAAGCAAGCAGGAGAGTTGGTGCCTGGGTCCTTTCTTTCCTTCAGCTGAGGAATGAACATGGTTCCTTTTTCTGTCTTCAGTTGCTGACTTCCAAGAAACTGTAGAAATTTAATTATTTTTGAGACTTTGAGTCATGTGTCAAATATGTATGAAATTTGGAGCAAGAGATAGACTGAACCATTACATAAGCTTCCTCTCCTTAGGAAAGCACCTAATCAAGCTTGTTCCATGAAAACTCCCCACCCAAATGACTGGAAATGGATGTTTTTTACAAACACAGACCTGTGCAAAACAATAGCCATCAGAAGCCCTTTGCCCAGTGTCCTTTTTCTTGGCAGAGGTACGTGCTTGTGTTGGACCATGGAGCACACATTGTCCTCTGGTTTGAAGGAGTTTACAAGTTGATAGTAATGGCAAGTTATATTCCCAACTTCAATTCTACTGCATCCAAATCATCAGTAGATGACCAATAATCTGGCTGTAGAAGAAAGAATAACAAAATGCAAATGTAGTAAGGTTTCTTTTTCCCCACAAAGTTATGTTACTGGATTTTCCCCCTCTGAGCTCCAAAGCTATACTGCATTTCAGTTCACTGGCAGATATCCCACACTTCCTCAAAATCTGAAGCAGAAAGACTGGGATGAGTATTTGGGGCATTGTATGTTGGATTCCTGTGCCTGTAGTTTGGATTGTGCTGGGGTGTTCTGAGCTCCTTCCTCTGTCCGGGTGGGGGAACATCAGAACATTGCCTGTATTTTCCTTCTAAGCACAAAGAGACTCCATCATCCTCCTGGGAAAGCTGAAGGAGGGTGGTGGTGCCTTATAAACCTACAGTCAGGAGCAGCAGCTGCTGCAAAGCCAAAGGATGGGATGAGCCTTCCCAGGATGAACTGTGCTGCCTTTCCACTGCACTGCCCCACGCACAGACCCCCACTGCAGTCACACAGTTCTCCCACACAAGATGTGCTGGGGTTTATTTCCTCGTTAATCATTCTGCACGGGGGGGTTAATTGAGGAGCTGTTCATTTTGATACTCAGGCCGATATTAACTTTTGCAATCACTGAATACAGCACATTCAGTTTGACACTCCAGTTTAATACTTGCTCATTTTGATCCCAGAGGGTGCACAGTAGTCCCCACTTAAAGAACCTCATGTCTGAGGATCCTTGGCTTGTTCCATCCTTGAATATTTCAAACCAGAAATCACTCTTTCCCCTTGCCTCAAATCTTTTTGCTACCCTGGAGTTATCAGTAGCAGGAAGTGTGAGGGGGTTAAGATAGAAACTTTCTTAGTTTGGAGGCTGCAGATAAAAATTCCAGAATTCTGTGGAAAGGTTTTATTCCATTCTATCTTTCCCCTTATTCATTTGCAGTACAAGAACAAAGTATAAGTAGTCCCATAAAGAATGTGGACTTTTATTGAGAGGGAAGAATACATCCCTGTGGTGCCTAAACACTCTGGTATGTGAAATGATTGTTTGGTTAGGAGAAGAAAAACAAAAAATGCAAAGTTTTGGCAAGCCCTGGCTTTTGCATGCCCCAAACCCCAAGTAGGCACCTGCACAAATATTGTTTGCATATAAATAAAACTGTGTACACAGGGGTGGAGAAAAAAAATCTAAAAGATGAACCACTCTATAGAAATCAAGCCCCAACTCTCTCACTTTTACAGTATGTCAGTATTGAAATAATTTTTAAAGTAGCTGCATTAAAGGAAAAAAATAAACATTTTTGCTAAATGTTGACAGGTTCACACTCTGACACTGGGACTTTACAAGCACTTTTAACCAGTTGACTGAATTTTAAGCAGAGGTATTTTTAGCTGCACCTGTAGGTTGCTTTTGCTTTTGTAAAGTGTCTACACACACCTCCAACCTTCCAGCCACTGCATCCACATGTGATCAAAGCACCACTCGCAGAGAATCATCTCCCACAGCTCCTTGCCAACCAGCTGCGTGGAACAGATGATACCCACAAGATTTACAGTGTCCTTTTGTGTTCTAAAAGCAGGGAAGCTACAGGTGGGCGATGCAGGGCTCCTGCTGTTCCTCAGCAGAGCTCCCAGCCGTGTCCCCTGGGGCTGGCAAGGGATGTGGGGCTGTTCCTGAGCCCACCCTGCTTCCCACTGCTCACCAGGGTGTGTCATTTCCAACCCCACGGTGAACTGCAATGAGAGAAAAGTGCTTGAACTAAAAACATGTATTTATGCATACCAGGACAATGTTGTCTTAAGCTGAACTGAAATTGTCTTCCTGACCTCCAGCTCATTTTTTCTCACTTTTACTTCTTACCACATACATGGGAATAATTTTACTTTTTTTTACTAGGAAACTAGAACTTCATCTGTTTGTCTGCCAATTCACCAATACCTAAAACACCTGGTTAAAACTGAGTATCCTTCAGTAACTTTCATATGGAGAAGTATTTAACCTATTTTGTAGGAAATCTGTAGTGGATTTGAAATGAACCTGGTAGTTTTGAGAACTAAATGACATGGAACAGCTTTGGATACAGAAGCTTGAAACCTCAGGCAGAGGAAACAGTGCTGCTGTCCAGAGTAAAGGCTTTCTGTTATAAATCCATTCCTTTCTGTGCATTCCCAAAGCCAAACTTCTTGGGACTGATTGTTTTTCTGGTGTCTTGTCTCCTTTCCCACCTGTGGGAGAAGACAGAGGCCACGATGAAGGAATGGGCACCAGAACAGGAGCCAGCAGGAAGGAGAGCGTTTCTCCAAACGAGGAAAGGGAAAGAAGAGCTGGTAGTTTGGTAGTTTGGTAGTTTGTTATTTAGGTATTTTGGTATTTTAGTTCAACCCTTTTTTTGACCCATTGTCACTCCATGCTAATCTGCATTTAATACTGCAGCCTCTTCCCCACTTTCCCACGGGCTACACTTCTGAACAGCAGAATCTTTCCAAATTGAGACAGCGGAAGACACTTTATTGTAATGCATTTGTCTGTGTGCAAAGTGCCAAATGCAAGAATAACCCCGATTTTGCACAATAGGGAAGAAAAAGTGGGTCAAGCTAAAGCTGCTGTACTGAATTGCTGAGCACCTGGAGCCGGTGGGGAGCAGCAGCAACTGCAGGCTGAGGCTCTTGCCTTATTAAGTCAAGTCAACACTTGCTCAATGATCAGAATCTCTCCCAGTTTCAGTCTTGTGTTGGAGCTCAGAGGAGATTTCATGCAGGCCTCACTGTTCTTATAAGAGCTAATAAACAGTATAAAAATGGAAGCATGAGAGATCTGTCTTGCCTGGGGATATTATTGAAACCTGGTTACATGTAAATTCATTCTTATTTGGTGATGGCAACTCCCAATCTGAAGTCACCTGTAGCAGGTGAAGAATTCCTTGTGTGTATCAGATATTTCATTTACCTTTGGGCAGATAGGAAGAAAAATTACAGGTTAGTTTGCTAGTTCAAAAGGGGGAAAAATGCATTGCAATTAGAGAGCCCATTACAGGCAGGAGATTAATACCTGCCAAGCTGCATTCTGGGATGCTGGGATCAGTTCCCAATGCCATCAGATGACATGCAGAAGATGCAGTAAGTGCAAGGCTTTGATTTAGAAATTATATGCATAAATATATATACACACATATATTTTATCTGAGGGGAGATTGTAATCACCATTTAATCAAAGGTGCAGAAGCAACTCTGGTCTTCAGATTATATATTAAAGTTGGATACACGTTTATAAATCTTGTTTGTTGTTTTAAATGGTGGATATGGTTTTACCAAAATATATGGTTATTATCCCAAGAGAGCTGATGTCTTTACTGTCTGATAAATTGGTACCATGGTAGTTGTGAAAAGCATTTAAATACCACAGTTAATTTTACACACGGGCTGGAGACAGCTCTAACTCTTTGTGTGGAAACACAAGGTATATAAGAGACCCCTGTGACAGTTTTGGGTGCTCTTTGAACATATCGAGCTCATACATTAAATAAACACAGCTTAGAAATAAGTAGGCAGATCTCGAAGCTTATGTGGCAGCTCTGACTTGAGCAACCAGAACCCAGGAACTTACCCAGTTCCTGCAGTAAATTTTCAAGCTGGGGGATGTACAGTCTCATGGCCATTTTATCTCTTCCTCTGCTCAGATGAACTCCTTCCACCCCTATGCTGAGTGGTAGGTGATGCTTTGAGAGTGTATGGGCACATAAAAGAGGAGATTCCTGTAGCAATTTTATTCCTGAGAAAATACTACTAGATTGCATTACAGAAGTCAATGATCCTATGTACCGAGATTAAAAAAATACAATTTGATAACTGCTTCTTTCTCCTACTGCAATTGAGGGATGCTCAAATTCATGATATGCTACTTTATTATTAAATTATTATTTTAAAATTTGTACAAGATTCAATTTATAAGATTCAAATCTGTCTAGAACCCAGATCAGTGTAGTTTTGTGTCTGTGAATGAATGCAGGGGGAATTTTCTCTAAAACTTTCTCTATGCTATCAATAAAAACCTTTCTCTGAGCACCCTCTGATACACAGGGCTCTGAGCTCATGTTGGGGGAGTTAAAGTAGCCTGGTGCTCTGTTGTGTCCACATTGCTGCCCCTTTCTCCTGCACATCAGGAACAGCCAAGGGATGAGGGAGTGCAGCTGAACCATCTGAGACCTGAGCAGCTGCTGTACCAAGTGCTGCAGTCTAAAGGAAGTGTTTCTTCTGACTCCAGAGGCCAGGGATGGCAGGAGAGCTCTGCAGCCAGGCAGCCCTCAGGTTCCAAATGCAGTTTGCAGTGCCCTGCCTGGCTGGTTAATGCCATTCCCACCTGCCAAATGAACCTGGGAGCACTAGCTGGGTGTGGAGCTGTGAGAACACCCCCAAACCTGGCTGAGTTCCCCCTAAACCACCCCTTCAGTCTCCCTGGCAGCTCCCTGGGTTTGATGGCTCTCCCACCTTGCCAGGGAGTGGCTCCCACGGTGTTTTCCAGCACCTTTCTGAACCTGCTTTCTCTCACAGGCTTTGTGTTGGATTCCTTCACTTACTGCCAAAAGCTCACAGGCCTTTCCTCAAGGTCTCAAAATCCCAAAGGAATGCTTTGCCTGCCTTTTCTGTTCTTGCTTTGACCCGCTTCTCCTTGCAGACACAAAGCTGAGAGAAGGCAGTGCCAACCCCAGTTCCACCAGGATGTGCAAGCAAGCAATATTGGTTCGAGGGCTGGAGAATCTGTGCATTTCTGACTCACACCAGCAGATGCTACTCCTATTCAAAGCTGATTTGCTAACAAGGGCTTGTGGAAAGTTTGTTAGTCACCAAAGAATTACTCAAATTCTTGAGTGTAGGCTAATGAAGAAGTACTGGTACATAAAGTTTTACACATTTAGGTCTTAATCAGAAACTCGTGCAATGTTGTCCAGATTCAAATGTGGTTGTTATACCACTTTTGTTAAGACTAAATAGATGCCATGGCACTGATATTCTGATCAGGATCATTGAAAATTGAAGGGATTACTGACTATAGTGTTTATTTAGGGTCAAAGGTATTACATGGGGTCAACAGGACCATCACTCTTTGATACAAGTGGTGAAATGTTTTGTGCTTCAAGTACCAGTGTAGCCTTCACACTAATACTTCTCATCCAGTGGCTGCCTCTTTTTCTGTCTTTTACACTCACCACACCCTTACATGATTAACTATCAATTTATAAGAAAAATATCACTTTATTCTATTGCACCCTGCCCGTCTGACTACGACAAACTGCACCATTCCCACCTTCCTGTATCCTGTGTCTCCAAATGTGAGTGGATGCATCCTCAGTAGAGATATTCTGCCTTCAAAAGAGTTTTTTATTCTCCTGGTTTCAATTACACACTAAATTCTGAGATTATAAAAAGATATGATCTCATTGCTTAAGTGTCTCTGACCACCAGCAGATTAAAATTGGTTTTGTTTATTCAACAAGCAAAATGCAGCGTTTCACAGCTCTTTGGAACACACTTGTGGAATTCTTAATGCCATATTGGTAGCTGGTTGTGCTGGTTTTCCAAAAGGCCAGATGGGAAAGGAAAACATACTGGCCATGTTACCAGAGCTGTGCTGGCCCCTCTTCTGCGCTACAGTAATCAGACAGAATATTCCAGTCAGTCTTTCAGCGTGTGTGTGGGAATTGTTGAGAAACTGGGAATTTACAGTGATGCTTGTCTTGTTTACAGCAACTTTTGTGCAAATGGTGACAAGAGACTGTCCAAGAAAAATGTATTTCACAAATCTGAGGGCAAATCCCTCTGCCCAGAGATGGAAATAGCCAGTAAGTTCTGTGAGCAGTGGCTTCCTGACCAGTTCCTACATCACAAGCATCAAACCTCTTCCAGTGTTATGTGTAGAGGGTGTATTGAACTCCCAGAAAAGGCTGTGTTAGAGGGACATCTGCCTTTAATATTGTTACTTGTCTAGAGGTCAGTAAACCCAGCTGGAGTCATCTTAACCATGACTACCTGCAGTAGCCCCAGGGAATATGTACATATTAAAGCTGCTCTCCAGGTTGACATTCATAATATCTATCATTTTAACTTGATCTACCTATACTAAAACTGACAGGGAGATGTCGTGATCATGGCTTTCCTTGCATATAATGTAAGTATTCACATGAAAAAAGACTTATTTTGTGTCTGGTTTGAAGTAAGCACAAAAATAATACAAAACATTCAGACTTTCTTGTGTTCATATAATTTAACTGTTCAGAGTCACATCAGTTATCACTTGACTGGCCTTAAGATTCTGCTTCAGTGGAATTTATTAGACAATATCAAAAGCAAGAGAGCAAGTTAAGAATGAAACACAGCTTCCAATCTAAGTGCAGAGTTCAATGCTGAATTGTCCACAGAAATTGAAATTGCTTTCTAACGGGAAGTAGAAGATGTTAAATCTCATTCAGAAGTAGAAATTAGCCATTCACAGATCAAAATCTATTCATATGCAAAGACTATTCATCAATAAGTTGCAGCTGCTTTCAGATCAGGGTTAATTACTCACTATACCCTGAAAATAACTGCAAACCAGCAGGGGATGCTTATTTACATTTGTCAGTTTAATTACTTCTGTAAAAATGCATCTGTTGAATGACACTGATGAAGCTCATGATTTTCAAATTCCCTTGTCCTATACAGTTATTACTCAGAATATCTCCCTTCAGAAAAAGAACTCATCAAGAATCTTTTGACAAAATGCTTTTCCCTTGGAAAATGAGATTCAAACCCAAATGTTTTGCATGGAAATCAATTTATTTTGGTGAAGCTTTTGTCAAGAAAGGTCTCAGTGTTCCAAGACAGTTTCTGGTTTAGATGAGACATCCCTTCATTCCCAATTAGCAAATAGTTTAGGCCAACAGCTTGGGACAAGGTAAGTTCCAGGATTTTTCTCCTATTTCTGTGTGTTTAAACCAAGTAAACCGGTTCCATCAGGAGAGACTGAAAGACTGATAAAAACCCAAACCCAGCCACCAAAGCTGGCTTAGGCTGTCCCACTTACTTCTGGCATAACCTGAGGACACAGCTTGTAGATTAGGACACAGCTTTACCCTTAATGTTTGTGTGGCTCTATTGACAAGCTTCAAAAGTGGTCTTGGCTTTATCCTCTAAAACTGCTTAGGGGGCTCTTCCCACTTCCACCCTGTGATTAAGTAACTTCTAACCCAGAAAGAACTGTTCTGCAGATTCCAAATGCAGGTGAACTGTTACAGGACTCGAGCTGAGAAATAAGAGATATTCCATCATTACAGCTTAAATAAGTCTGGATTTCTCCTTTCAGAGAAAAGTAGTAAAAGAAATAAAACTTCCTTTAAAGCAGAAGCATCCTATTGAGCCTTTTGTATCCAGCACCACAGCAATCCTCATTTCTTAAGGGCTCTCAATTAGGTCTTTCTCTCCTAGCATTGTCCCCTTTTGTACTAAGCACGATCTAAAAGACCAGATTCCTCTTCTCTAGTATGCTTAGGGATAGGAAAACAAGTGGATCATAATTCATTTTCTCATTTCCTCTCATGGTCTACTCTTGGAGACATCATTAAAAAGAAGAAATTAAATCTCTTTTTTTATTTTTGGTGTATAGCATTCGGCCAGCTGTGTGTAGGCTCTCAGTCCTGAATAGCAGCAGAATACCCTCAACTATAAATCTGGTGCTGGTATTGCAAAATTAACCTCAAAAAGCACAGGCTGGATCCCAGAATATCCTGAGGAAGAAAACTTCCACCACAGCAACAACAAAACCGAGAGAAGCCTACGGAGGGTGTGAGTGTGTATGTATTTATTTGATGATGTGTCTGCAGTGTTGCCTGTTCCCCTAAATGTATGGAATGCCATTTGCCTCGGGCTACAGGCACTTCTGAAGCTGCCTGACCATACAGGCTGCCAGTCCCACTCCCTGCAGTCCCCTCTGAGCACACCCCTCACAGCACGGGGAGCAGCTCTCACTTCTGCACTTATTTACTCTTGCCCTTATTTCCATTCCTGCTCCTTGAGGGTTGCAATGAGCACCTGCTTTTACCACAGGCTTGAGCTGGTTTCTAGGCTGGAGTTCTCCAGGAATGCCTGGTGTTCTTCAGTCCAGGTCCATGCTGAGAGGGAGAGCAAAGCCCATCTGACTGCAGGAAGGACAGGGAGAAGGGCTGAGGGGTGGCCTGCACTTCTGGGTACTTTCTGCTTCTTTTTTCCTATAAAGGCTGTATTCATGATTCTGTTTCCCATTTAAAATCAGCAGAAAAAAAAATCATATCTAGTACTGAAAGCAAGCAAAGTCCATCTGCCTTGTGAATGATGACCTGTATCCCAGCAGATGGGGATAGCAGGGAGTCAAAGGAGATTTCCACAGACAGGGCTCAAAATGCTGTGAGCTGGAGCTGCTGGATTTCCAAAAGACAGGCTGGATCACAGAGCAGAATCATTCTCTGCCCAGTACAGTCATGAGAATTAACACCACTTACTGTCAAATTTCAAAGGAATTGATCAGGGAATATCGTCTGTTCCTCAAGAGAGACAAGGTTATGTCGTGGATGAGTCACATTGCTAAGGATACATGGAAGAATTTCCCTTTGCAGGATTAAACACGAAGTTGTTGTTATATGACTGGCTTCAGGAGATCAGAGCTTAATGGAAAGAAAAAACTTGTATGTGACCAGGGAATTCAAGATACATTCAAGATATATGTAACCTTTTATTTTGAACTTGCCACTGGAAATCTTCATACGCTTTCAAAAATAGATTTGGAAGCAATACTACTTGGTATTCTCCAGAGCTCCTGGAATGTTGTATCTCAGTGGTGTTTAATTGTTCTTCCCATTAAAGATGAGTCCAAGTAAAAGAAAACTGCCTGTCACAGGACAGCTTGGAACTGAAGTGACCATCACCTTTTTCTCTGGGGAACTTGCTGCTTTGTCATGGCATTTGCATTTCATACTTTTCAGACACTCACAATTTTGGATCAAATAGCCTCTATAAAATAATGTCAGAGGGTCTCCAGCTACTGCAACATGACCTGAGTGTTCATTTCCCTTCTTTCCCAGGCCATGGGGAAGACAGGGCTGCCAGCCAGGGAAGTGCAATGTTCATAGCATTATAAGGCCATCTCAGTATGCTGAGAAGTGAGGAACTCCTAATTTTAGTTCTGTTTATGTTTTGGACAACAAAAGCAGACTGTTTATGCTACAAGTGAAACTTTTCCTAGGTAGACATGTGAGATTTTACAGATGTCTGGAACAAATGTACAAATGCTACAAGTGGTAAGGATGTGAAAAAAAAATTAAACTGAAATCAGAAGCAGCTTTTCCTCGTGGAAAAGGATATGCAAGCCTATGTTTTTGGAGAGCATGTCCTCCTCTGAGAAGTTTCTCTACTGGTTACTGAGCGTCTTTTTCCCCTCTTCATTCCCCATGGCAAAGAAGGGAGGTAGATGCCTCAGGTGCAGGAGCATGTTTCTGCAGGTGAGATGTTCTCCCGCAGGTGGGAGGTTTCCTGGGCCTGCCTTTCATGCACACTTTGCCTCCGTGCCCAGCAGTGGAACAACACTTGTAGAGCTGGCTCGTGGCTGAAGGGAGAACTTTGTGCAGCAAATCGTTCTGCTGTGGAGTAAATAGCTCTGTTTTCTATCTAGTGTGCTCTTTAATCCTTCCTCCTGTTCAAAGTGGGGTTTTGTTGTTTTCTCGCTCTTCATTAAGAGTTTCCAGTGTTAGTAAGCGTTGGAGATCTTTTCCTTGTCAGTATTCCAGTTACATCCAATGCTAGCAGGAATTCTGGCTTGTGAATGAGTGCATCCTTCACATAACCAGTGAACTGTGCCTCATACACAGTTGGAAGTGTTGAAAGACCAAGGGAAACGTGCCTGTTTCCACTTCAAGGACAGAGAATTGATGCATCAGGAACCTATGGACCCCTACTGAAGAAAGCATTTTCCAAATATGTTCCAAAATATTCGACCTGAGTTCTCATTACAGCAATACCCAGATGTCTTACGATGTTTAACTTATCTTTGCTTCCTCCTTTCTCACTGAGCATGGAAGTGTAAAGCAAGAACAAGGAGCCAGGGTGAAATTTGGAGGCTTTAACTGTCTCTACTGTCTCACAAGACAACCCCCAAGAGATTGCCTTTGCAGCTTGACTGCCCTTCCAGAGGCTCCAAAGCTCTCGGTGCTGCTTTGGGCATGGCTGGGGCATGTTCTGACCAGGGGTGGGTGGGCAGCCCCCAGAAGGGCAGCAGGGCTGGGGGCTCATGTGTTGGAGCTGCTCTGGAGTGGGCTCTTTCAGAGCCCTTCCCACACAGCCAAGCAAAACATGTGCAAAACTGCAATTCCCCCCCACTGTCACCAAGTCCTGTGACTTCCTTGAGTCATGTGAGGACGGGCATCAGTCTTGTGAGGGTCTGAGAAGTTCCAGCCCCACTCTGGATGTCAGCCTCCGACAGGACAGGGTGCTCTGAAGTGCTGGTTCCCCCCTTGCTGTACCTTTAGGAGCAGCAGACATGGTAAGGCTGGGACAGGACACAGCTAACCCAGAGTGAGGGGTGGGGCTGAGAGAGCTCTGGAATTCCAGGGCAAGGAACCTTGAGAATGGTGGAAATGATGTTACAAATCCCCTTATCTCCTGGGGACAGAGAGGGAGAAGAAACAAATGAGCCTCCCCAGGGGACAGGGCTAATCCTTACACTTATTTCAGTGTAATCTCACAAGTTTGGTTTGATGCTTTTGAAGCTGAAGGTGTGGCTAAAGAAAGATGTTCCTTGTTACTGCTTCACACTTTTTTCTAACTGATTCCCACTATCACCAACAAGGTAATTTTGGCATTCTTGAAAATATCTCTCTTGTATTTAACTTAGAGCCAGTAAAGCATTTAAAATCTGCTTACATATATTTCAGTTACTCACCTGAGTGACTTGAGTCTTT
The DNA here is from genome assembly GCF_025592945.1 of Manacus candei. NCBI lineage: Eukaryota > Metazoa > Chordata > Aves > Passeriformes > Pipridae > Manacus > Manacus candei. Next base: position 4,130,230 of record NW_026138084.1, read on the forward strand.
CCTGTATTTGAGCCCTTCACTGCTTTAAACCCAAAGCCTTTGTAATCGTTGCTCATTATCATCTAAAATTTGCCATGATGTTGTTGTATATATTTTTATTGTGCATTCTATCTTAAACCCACATGATTTCCTTATTAACACATAGATCTTTGAAGAGAATTAAATGGCATAAAGCATCACACTTGAATATTCAGGCACTCTAGAAGAGAAAGCTGGAATTAATGGAGCTGGATAATGAGTAACTTCAACAACCAGGAGCTATGACAGGCTCCAAAGCCAAATGAGGCTGTTGCTGAGCTCCTCACTGGAGGATGATGTGGTAGAATGACAAAATAATTCAGAATCAATTTCTGGGCTCATTTAAACTCGAGAGCAGTTCTAAAAGATGGGCCTGGTGACTCATGTGCTGCTCATAGCAGGGCCACTTTTTTGTTTGTTTTTTCCTAAAGGAGATTCTAAAACTTTTTTTTCTTTCCTTTTCTGGCCATAATCCATGCTGGCAGGAGCAATAGTTCTCTCCTGTGGTTTGAAATATCCCCTTGACCCATGATCTCATGCACCAGGGCACACGGAGTGATGCTCTTTGCTGCCATCAGTGTGTACAGCTACTAATTTTCTTTAACCATTCACAGCTCAGCACTGGGGTGTTTTCCAGTATTTTCTAATGGAAGTCTCTGAAGTTGTTGTATTTTTTTTCTGGCTTCCTTAGAATTATTTTAGGACTATATTTTTACTCTTCAGACTTTGGAAAACATTATCCTGGAGCGTATTGCTGTGGGAATGGGAGTGCAGGCTGGCAAAACTGCAATGCCAGCCACTGCCCTTTGCTGCACCCCAGATTTCCTGGGGGCCTTTTTTTGACAAGAACATGTGGTAGAAAAGCAACAGAGCAAAAATCCTTCGTGTTTGGGAAGTCGTGAGGACAGAAGCTCCCGGTGGGATTGCTGAGCACTCCCCTGTCTGTCCTGTGCTCAGACAGGAGAAATGCAGTGGCTCTGTGATGGTGCATCTCATCAGAGGAACTTTTCCAGGACTGAAGGTCTTCCCTCCCCTCCCCTCACACCTCTGGGATGCTCTGCCATGTTATGCCAAGGTCGGATTTTCCTGCCCTGGGATAGTCTTGGAGCATCAGGAGTGTAGGGATAAGTGCTGCCCCTGCCCTGAGCCCCTGCACTAGAGCTGCCCTTTAGGTTGTTTTGTGGGGTTTTTTTTCCTAGAGTTTTGCTGAATATAATTTTTTCAGGTTAAAAAAAGTAAGGATTTATTCCATGTTGTCATTACATCACTCCATGTGACTCCTTCCTTCAGGGGCTATTTTTGTAGCCTGTGGTGATATCACTGAGTTCCTAGAATCAAGATGATGATAAATTTTAACACACAACATTTATTTATTTATTTATGGAGCTTCTGTATTTTTTGACTGCAGAGTTCCTCATTTTACTTCTCTTTTGAGCCTGGCTTTCTGTAAGCTGTCTGTTTACCATGTTGGGTGGTGTCTGCTCTAATTTCCAGAATACCTGCATGGGAAAATATTATTTCTCTTTCCTCTCCCCATTCCCATTCTGGTTTTTCCCCCTCATTTATTTATTTACTTACTTATTTGTGAGAAGTCTGGGATGACAATCCTGTGTGCTTTAAACTTGCTTTTTAAAAACATGTTGCACACTTCCATGGTGCTTTGTTTTGCCAAGTAAAGTGCTATATGTAAACAAAAGCTCTGAGTCCACCATCCTTTTATATATTCTATGTACTTTTACTCACCTTATAACACCCCAGATGTTTCTTTAATCCTTTAATACCTGTCAAGGATTTTCAAGTTATTTGCAGGATTTTTGTAAATACTGAACAGCTTTTTAACCCTGCAAATTAAACTAGATTCTTTTTCTGCTTCACTGTAAAAACTTATTCTAGGTATTTTAATGTCACATTGCTATTTTTTCCCCTCTGGTTTCTGGTGTTGGAGAAACAACCGTGTATTTATCCTACCTAATCAAACAAAGCTCAAGCACAGCAATACATCACTCTGCAGAGTTTTGTGAAGGAACAAGAGCAGCACTAAAGCTGAGCCATAACAGTTCTGAAAAACCCAGGCTGTCCTGGATTAGCAGATCAGGGTTCTGATAACTGGGGAACATCTGGAGAATAGATCTGGATCTAAATCTCGTGTCCTAAATACTTTTCAGATTAGGAGATGCACATGATTTAGACTGTAAGTAATGTATATCAGTGCTGGATTACTCATTCTGCTTGGTCAGACTGAGATTAGTCAGACCCTGCACTTAGGGCACATTTTGGAGACTGACAATCTGCCCAGTGGGTGTTGGACTAAGGAAAGGGGTCAACTACACTGTCAGGATGGGAATCAAGCACAGTCAGATCAGCACAGATCAGAAATAGGATAGGGATGAAAATGTCCTGAAATTACTTAACTAAGATGCTGTCACTTAAAAGTGACAAACTGTGATAATATTTTTGTCATATTGGCTGCATTTTGTAAAAGTAGAAATTAATTTAAAAACAACTGTCTATGTACCTTTTTGGTGGGAATTTGCTGCATATTTCTATAACACTTCATGTACTTGCTGCATGTAGTAAAACATTAAGATCAGTGTTTTAATATTTCAGAGATGCTTGTAAATTGAAATCTGGTTTACAGCTTAAAGATGCTATTTTAGAGGCTCAACATAATCTACTGGCTTTAATTAAAAAAAAAGGTTCTGGTGTTTCAAATATAAAATCATAGCAAGGTGAACACAAATCCCAAAAGGCACAGAATGCACAGAAAATGCACAGAAACAGAAAATTTGCCTCAAATTCAGGAAAACCTTTCATTGATTGCTACAACATTGGGGGGTCAGAGCAGGGGAAAACACTTTCCCGTTTATTTACAGCACTTTTCCCAATCATCCATCCCTGGATTTGTGGTGCTTTGATAGGAAATGCTCACGAAAGCCCAGCAGAGTTCCTACTTTCTGAGTTTGCCTAATTCTTACTCAAATCTTTTTAGTCCCTATGAGATGACTATCTAGACATGAGAGAGGTATTTGTCCTATGAAAATAACTTTATTTTTTCTGTCATCCTCTCCCCAGCTGAAGAGTCCTAATGCAGTGAGTTGCTCATCATGGTTTATATCTCTACAAATCCCTGCTGCTCTTTGCTGTTCCTCTTGATTTTGTTCCATCCATATTGTGGCACAGGAACAGACCTGTGTGCTGTGTTCCAAATGTGGGCACATCCTTCCTTTATACAGTGCAGCAAACACTCTCCTCTGCTTTGTTCTCATCTCTCAGCCTGAATTCCTGACATTGTTTCTTGTTTTAACCATTGCTGAGCACTGAGCTGGTGTTTTTAGGGAGCTGTTCCCTGTAAATCCCACATCTCTTTATCTGGTTGTCAAGAGCTGAAGCAGAACCCCCTGACTGATAACACACCACGTAGGCTGTCTTTGGCTAGACTGTTGCTTTGCATCCACTTGCATAAGATGTAATCTACTATTTCATAAGCTATTATTGTGCTTTTTCAATGTCTGTGTTTTAGCCTCAAGTATCTTGAAAAATGGTGTTTATCAGCAAACTTTCTTGCCTTCCTATTTAGTCCTGTTGTTGTTTTTTTATAACCTTTTGAAGAAGTCATATGGGCTTTCTTCAAACCAGGTAACACCTGTAGAGTAAGAGGTAAATTAATTATAATGTATGTAGAATTTATGAACAATAGACCAAAAAAAGCATTTAACAGCCTCAGATCTGAACGTGTATAATAATATTGCTCATGTCAGTGCCATAAACAGCTGAGTCAGGAGGAATGGCTTTGGAGATATATTTTGCATATGCAAAAGATACTCTTCCTGGGATCACAGAGTTTCCAACTGCTCCGGCTGCAGTTTCACACAGCAAATAACTGGCTCTGTAGGCTGCTGCCAAATGGGGAGATTCCAGTCCCTGCACTACCCAGCCTTCCTGCTCCTTCCCTGGCCTTGCTCAAGGAGCTCTGGGGTTGTGAGATTAGTCATGAAAACATCAAACCCTGACTCACCCTGCGGTGTCATGACTCGATCAGTGTGAGAGGGGGCAGAAACGTGCAGCTGAACCTGAAAACGTCCAAGGGAAAAGGGAAAAGGCAGCAGGATATAATGAGGCTGTTCCAGGGACTGTGCCATTGCACCTCAGCCTGAAAGCACAGCAGTACTCCTGCTTTTTGTTTAGAGAGGAGAACACGGAGGGTCACACAACTTGGTTTCTCCCTGTAGCAAATGCTTTGATGCAGGGAGGAACTGGAACCTTTGACAAAACCCCTGAACTGCTTGTCTGCACTATCAGAGCTGCTACTTGCTCGGAGCACATCATCTGTGACGAGGTGGGTGCTCACACTGCTCCTGCTGGAAGTGAAAGCGTCTGGAAATTCAGCCAAAAACCGAAAGTTCTCTAATGAAATGTGAAGTCTGACTCAGTCAATCTGTCTGACAGTGTTTAATTCTAGCAAGAATAATTTGCCAAACCTTTTTAGCTTAATTCTGGAGCTTCCATGAATCACAACCCCCCCTGCAATCTCCTAATCACGAGTGGCTGAGTGGAGCTGGCATTCCCGGCGGGAAGGCTCCCTGCCTGGCTGGCATTCCCGGCGGGAAGGCTCCCTGCCTGGCTGGCATTCCGGGTGGGAAGGCTCCCTGCCTGGCTGGCATTCCCGGCGGGAAGGCTCCCTGCCTGGCTGGCATTCCGGGGGGGAAGCTCCCCGGGTGGCACACACGGCAGGAGTGCAGGGCTGGCACAGCCCAGGGAGGGCAAGGAGGGCAGGGCAGCGGCACAAGGCACGCGGGGGTTGGGGCTCCCGATGGAATATCCATGAGAAATCACAATAACAAGTTCAGGGGTAAGCTTAAAAATAAAGCAGTTTAGGCTGTTGGAAGAGAGATGTTAATGTAACTGAAAGCAATCGAGTAGCATCAACAGCTTCCACGCTGACATCCCTAATGACAGCCATTAATTTCCAAATGCTAATGAAGACCAAGGCTGCTACTGCCTTGTAGTAAATAGTTGTGGCAAGAATAGTATTTATATGGTTTATTGCTTTGAAAGTTTTCTACTGCGTTAAGTTATTGTGAAAGAATAATTGCATATTCTCTCCTTCTGTGATGAAAGTTTTCTTGGAACTGCTATTCCTTGGATGAGGAATGCAGTATTCAATGTGAAAACTACCTATTTTTATAGGTAGTAGAAAATAACTGCTAATTTTAATAGCCTGCATAAAGGATTACTTATAATACTGCTCAACTTTGGCTACCTAGGATTTTATATCCTTGTCAAGTCTTCTTTTATAAACATTAGTTTAAGTATTTTTTTCAAAGCCTGCACAGGTTTCTGCCCCAGCACAACAATCCCATTTACTCAGGATTAGTAAATTATACAGTTCTAGCTACTTCCAAGTGGTACTTTCTTACCAAGAATCGAACTGCAAAGTAAAGGTAATTAGGGCACATTGTCTTCTTGCCAAATTCCAAGGCAGGCTCCCTTGGCAAAGCATCATCCCAAAGGTTTCATGGGAGTTCTTCTGCAGCAGTTCCACTTTCCTCTAGGAAAAGCTATTTTATGGCAAAGGAGCCTTGGTGATTCCTCCCTCTTGCCTGTTCCATGATTTATTGTTGCATATCACTGCCCAGCAGTGGCACATTTTGTGTAAATTCCTTCCATTAGTCACAAAGCCACATAAACAGCTTGGAACTTTCCTTAGAGAATTCTGAACTTCCTGCAAAAACAAGCATCAAAAAGCTACCAGGAAAACTAACCAAAGACTTTTAATCACTTGAGTCTATTTCCTATCCCTAAGAGAAACCAGGATTTTCCAAGTGTTTAAGTTAAATAATCAAGCGAATTACATGGCCTATATTAAACTAAATAAATCTATGATTATATTATATGGGCTGTATTGTGTCAAATATGAGAACAAATCTCATTTCTTACCCATACTCAAAGACTTCCTAGGATTGCTCCAGAAATGGGAATTCTTCTTTTATCTTTGGATGACTTAGATGTGAGATTTCATTGTGGTTTTCAAATGCAGGAACTCGCTGCCATCCCTCCTTTTGATGAGTGGCAGCTTCTCAAATCCCATGTTTTAAACATAAAGCACTGGCTAACACATGTGCACAGTAACTCTTGAACTTCTGCTTGGTTTTTATCCTCCATCTCCAAATTCCATGCCAGATCTTGCCTTCCTACATCTCTGAGCTCTGTGAAGATGGGTAGAACAGCACAACTGTAGGAGTTAAAGGGGGAAGTGAGTGATTATACACAGAGTTATAAAAGAAAACATTCTCAGGAATATGCTTTACTCTGAAAGCACTAAAAGTCTGAGGTTAGACCTTTGTTTTTAATGGAAATATCCTGAACTCTACTAGACATGAACAAAGCAGGTGCGAAATATTATTTTACCTTATAATATATTTCATTTATGATAATATATAAGGTATCATATTTGAAATATTATGGAAATTTGCTTATAAAAAGGCCATTTTTATTTTGATCAAACTGTGTTTACAATCCTCAATACTTATTTAAGAATAAGTGTAGTCGACCATATGTTATTCAATGCTAAACAAAGCCTTGGGAGAGGGGGGAAAAAGGCAAATAAGTTTGCTTGATTCTTGTCAGCCAAGAGCGTGACCCTACTCGAAAACTTGACAAATCAAAATCCTTTACTTGAGGAAATAATTTGTTGCTTTCTACTGAATGTTTCAACCAAGTATTTAGTTACAATAGCTAATTTTGAAGTCCCTTACCCTGAAAGCTACAAAAAGTCAGATAATTTACCCACAGAGCGCTGGGTCAAACCATCTGAAGACCTCAGGTACCAACATAAGATCTCTTTGGTCATGCTGGTCCTTATTCTCAAGAGTAAGGCTTTCACAAGGGGAGGAAAAATCCCCCTTGGTTTGTTTTCCAACGACAGCCTTAAAAGAGGTGTCTCTGTCAGGGGTGTCCTGGGGAGATGTCTCAGCGGTCGATCCTCCTCCGATGCCTTGGAGTTCCACCCTCCTTGCCCCAGGAAAGGTTTGGCTTTACTGCAATTCCAGAACCCTCAGAGAGCACCCCTGCGTGTAACACTGCAAGGAACACTCTGGCTGGAATTAAGGTAATAGTATGGCACGTGTGTAAGAATTAACAGGGGGTGTGTTGTGGTCATCACACCGCCATTGGAATTCTGAGTAAATACACATTACATACTGGCCACAAAAAATCCTTATTCCTTTCCCTCCATCCAACGTTCTACGTGTTAAGGGAAAAAATACCCTTCTTTTCACTTGCTGTCTAGAAGCTGGTATGTGAGCACAGAACCAGTTACTCTAACTCACCAAGATGTTAGCAGTGCTCACTTTGTGAGAAACAAGGCTTTAGCGTGCCTTAGACTTTGCTTTTTTTGGTATTTATTTGGCCTTACTATCAAATGAAATGGATGTCTCAGCAATAATGTTTCAGCAGTTACTGAAGTTCTTATGTCACTGTTCCATTCCTGTGAAAGGCAGAAGAAAGGCTTACATAATCTGCTGCTAATGCAAGGCTTCTGTCTCCACCAGAAATAGGTTTGAAGTTAAGGAATGTCTGAATAAATTAAGCTGAACACATCTGAGTATTAGATATATATCTCCAAAGTATTAAAAATACGCAGGTACAGCCAGACATGTCAACACTCATTTCTCTGCAATTGCTGAGAGATTTAACAAATCTCCTAACGCAGCACACTGGGGTTCTGATGAGCTACAGCAAGAGACCTGTATGTTTGCATTCCTTTGACCTGATGTCTTGGCTAATTACTGCTCAGGTAATTTACTTGTTTTGCTCATAGCATTGTTTTGGGTTTTTATTATCTTGCAGAAAGAAATTAAAAAAAAGTTCTTACAAAAATAAGACCAAAACGAACATCATCCTGGATTAGCAGCTTTATTCATAGTTGAGTTTTCTATTGTAGCAAAAGCAGACCCTGATGCATATAATCAACCTGATTACCACTGTCCAGTCTGAGAAATGAATGTGCAACAACAGAAAAGCCTTAACAATTGACATGGAACATCTGACAGAAACATCCCCCACCTTTATAATCAGAGGCAAAATGAGCCACATACATATGCAATTGTTGTTAAAAATAGCACAGCTTCACTGGTGTATCAGCCCAGAGCTGCACTGGGGAACCCCCCCTGCCTCTGCTGGGGGCAGAGCTGTGCCCATGAGCCCAGGCTGGATTTCCCCCAGCACTTCAGGCTGGCCCTGATGCTCTGTACCAGCCTGCTTGGGACAACTCACACTGGCACGGACCCCGAGCTCAGCTCAGTGACAGAACTCTTCCCTGCTGTCACATTAGCACACTGCTTCTGAAGCTCTGTGCTTGCAACATGATTTTTAATTGTCAGGCCCCTCCAAGCACAAATTGCTGCCTAGGACATGGAGGTACAAAGTATCTCAGGTTGGCTCAAGCACGGCTGTATTGCCAAAGGGAATGCAGCCTTTGATCACCTATCTTTGTTTAGCTGAATGCCTGAGATGAACTTGAAAGACAATGGATAAATAGGCTTGTGCTGAAAGCCAGAGACCTTTTGTCTTTCTTTGCACAGATTTTTCTAACAGAACCCAGAACGTGAGAGTTCCATTTCTCTCAGTGCATGAATGTGTGCACATGGCTAAAATGGACTTTTCATTTGTCCTCTTGCTCCCTCCGTTGAACTTTTGAATGGTGCAGGTATTTATAACCTTAGACCTACACGCTAATTAGCCTGGTGTTACCTGGGAATAGCAGTTGGACAGATTCACTGGCTGGGCTGCTTCAGGTTCCCTTGTCTCCAAAATCTCCCTTGGATAAAAGCCCTGTAATGTCAGGGAGAATGAGTGTTTCTGTGCACAGTGCAAACACATGACAACGAGAGCAGAGCTATAAAAAAACCAGTTTGTCTTTTTTTATGAAGAAACATAACAAATGTGATTTAAGAAAGATAAAGTTTATATATTTTTCAGATATAGTCTGATACACATGTGCACATCCTCACAGCCTCCCATTTTACCTCCTGCTGATCCAGCACTCATGATTCCTCACAGAAAACTGACATTTTCCTGTCATCCTGGGGTACATTATTGCAGTGAGCAACTTGTAGACGATCTAAGTATTGAACACAGCTCAGTTACCACACTAGAAGCTGTCCATGCACAGGAAAAATCCTGCATAGCTGAAGGTCCCACCAAATCTGGTGATCAGTCCTTCCTGAGACTCTGTATCAGGTGTAATTGCTCTACTGCAGATGTTCTTACTGTATATTCAGCTCAGGTTCTTAAAATGTTTGTCAGGAAAGAGTTGTTTCTGCTTTGCTATTTTTAAACTGTAGTACCTAGCTCTGAATAGATTTTATTGTGGTTAGACTTTTTCAGAAAGTCAAAATAAACCCAATAAACCAGTCTGGTTAGGTTTCAAAAATAGAATACATGTATAAATCAAAGTGCTGTATTTATTGTCTCTACAGTAGGAATGACTGCTCAAGTAGACACAAATTGTAGCCTAGATTTTTAATTTTTTAAATTGTTTTCTCCCCCTGTTGAAGCTCCAAGAGAGCTTGTTCAGGCTGTTTTTATTCACTGTGCAGGTGGCACCCATCAGGTCAGCATCTCCACATTGAATTTATAAAACATTCATCTAAAATTATTTTCGTGCTGTGACATTCTCAGTACACAGTGCTATAGCAACTGCCTTGGTGTGTTTGTCCTGTGCTCCTCTTTGAAGCTTCCTAAGTTGTGTGTGTGATGAAAGGAATGTCGCCCAGATTCTCAATCCCTCCCTTGGGAATGTAACTGCAACCCCTCCAACATATTTCCAGCTCTGGGGAAAACCAACGCGCTGGTGGCCTAAGAAAATACACCTTTCCCTCTATTGTCAGACACGATTTCGCAGAGGCCACTTCGAGCCCCCGTGGCTTTGGGGATGTTTCTCTCGGGCTGCTGTGCGTTGCCAAAGCAAGGGGCCTCAGGGTGTGGAGCAGCACGGGGGCACTGCCCGCGGCTGGGCTCGGGGACAGCTCCGGCCACGGCACAGCTCCTTCGGACACCGGGAGAGGGGAATCCGGGAGGGAGTCCTGCCAAGGAGTACCACAGCTCAGGAAAGGCACTGGGCTGCCCTGCCGGGAGAGGAGTGGGAGGGAAGGGAGTTCAGGAGAGGCACTGGGCTGCCCTGCCTGGAGAGGAGTGGGAGGGAAGGGAGTTCAGGAAAGGCACTGGGCTGCCCTGCCTGGAGAGGAGTGGGAGGGAAGGGCCGGGCAGGGCAGTGCCCCTGGGTGTTCCTAGAAGCAAAGGGCAGGGCACTGAAACTGGAGCAGCAGGACAGCTCTGCTGCCCCTGGATAACTGGGCACACACTGGGTAGCTGTGATACCAGGAATTACCGGCTGGCCACTGGGACAGGGCTTCTTGGAAGTTGTAAGAATGTTTCACGTAAGATTATCATGACATTATTTTTTTTTCAGTAAGAGATTATTGTTTGCTGTTTATAGAGCTGCACTCCCAGAATAATTTAATTAGTGCAAGGCTTAATGAAAAGCTGTTTCAATTTTACTCTGAAGTGTTCCCACACAAACTGGTATTGAAAAGCTATATAACTGATGCTTTCATCAAACATTTTTATTGTTAATTTTGTAGAAAGACAGCCAAGAACCACGTAGGGATGAACACCTAATAGATTATAGTACTAGAGATGAAACTAGTTTTGGAAGAACATGCAATAGAGGATAATATTCCTCTATGGAATAGTGTAACTTTTTTAGATAAATATGTTTCTTAAATGAAAAGAGTTAAAGCAGTGAAAAGGAAGAAGAGGAAAAATGAAGATACTAACTTTAACTTAGATATAGAATGAAGCAGTGATCAGGTGAGGCACGTACCGCAGCCAGCCCAACAGCAACCACTTTTGGCTGGATATGGATAAAATCAAAAGTTGAGAATTTTTTCAGGACAAACCAGCAAAAATAATTAATGTGAACAGACTGTGCTATGGTTTTCAGTCCAGCAAAACAAATTTACTTATTCTTAACAGCTTTATATGTCCTGTTGTTATAAAGTAATTTATGCAATTTGAATTCTTGATGCATGAAAAAACCCAAACTATAAATTATTATAAACTATTTCCAACCCTCTTCTTTGAACACTTCAGTGACACAGGCAAATAATAAAGTCTTTCAGCCGAATGATAAAGTATAAATAGTTTATGCACGACCATAACAAACTAGAGATTCCTTATTTGGCTTTTCTTTTAGGTTGCAAATGCTTATGTTCAAGGCCATTTTCTTCATGGCCTCTGTACACTGGACTTCTTTTGTATCTAACTTGACCTAAACTAAGCAATGTTCTCTTAATCAAAAAAGAAAATCTCATGGGAGAATAAGAGAATGACTTGTAGCACATATCAACCTGGCATGCAGAGGGACAAAGCTTGGACTGTGGCTCAGGGGGAAGAAACCTGGATAAAGTGGCAAAGTTTCTCTATAGTAATCCTTGGCTTGAGGAGTCAGGGAGTAAGATTTGATACCCCAAATTCCATAATGAACTGTGTATATACATTTCTCCTTTCCTCCAGCCAGCATTCCACTCCTAATTCTTGCTACTCATTCTTCTGAGGCTCACAGCTATGTCATGTAATGAGGATACAATTAAGTTACACCATGCCACTTCAAATATTTGATACTTTTGGAGAATCCCCAGGTAATGACAGTTAAGTGGGCTGGGAATTCAGGAATATTGCATGGAGCAAACTGAACCACCACAAATGAGGAAAGGTTTAACTTTTGCGGCTCCTTTTCAGCAGCCAGAATTCAAACTCTGCTCCAAGATGCTCACGGGGCATCATCCCTCTCGTTTTCAGCTGTGAGCAAACCGGGGTCTGGGGAGCTGGGATGGCTCTGTCTGGGTGAGATACCCACTGGAGGAAAGGGAATGAATTCCCAGGCTACAGCCACGAGGCAGATTGCTCAAGATAATGGTTGCTGTCCCTAACTCAGCCTGGCCCAGCCCCCATGGTTCTCATTCCCCTTCAAATCACTCCTCAAGCTGCTTTTTGTACAGGCATAAAACCCCTCAGAGGGTGCAAATGTCAGATGGGATTGTGTGCCTGGACAAATGGAAGTCCAATACCTGGACATTCACACCCCAGACATCTAAGCACAAGCACAAACCAGGTCAGCCTCAGCAAGAATGCTGAGAATTTTCAGTTTATTTTGGAAAGTTTGTTCCATTTTTTTCTACATTTTTTTTTCCATTTTTTTCTACATTAGAGCTGCCTTGTTTCAGTCTCTTTGATTGGTTTCCTTGTTTGCTTTTCTTCTTATTTCTTGTAATTATTGTATTTCTTTGCATGTGCCACATTGTTTAACTCTCTGAAATTTGGCTTGCTTTCCTCCAGACCTGTGTTTATTTGTTCCAGATACAATCCTTGATCCTTCTACCCTTTTCAAAGAAGTTTAAAACTTTATGAGTCTTTATCAAAACCACCTCTTCTTGAGGTGGATGTCCCTCCTTCTTTTACCTCTTTCTTTTTAAGCTCCTCATGGTAGGTACTTATATTTTACATTACAATATTTTAAGATCCTTTTGCATGTTTTTCTAAAGTCTGTACTACTTTCTACCATGTTACAGGGATTTGCTTAGTCCAAAACCATGTGAATATTTACTGTACCCGCTGCCTCCAGTTTATTTGTTTCTCAGATACATGGCTATGACTCCTGCTAAAGTCAGATAAATAAACAGTGTCTGTGCATCACAGGACTTCTTCAGTATAAACGAGACACTTAAAGGAAAGTTACTCTATAGGAATTTGAAAAGGATGATTCACATGTTTAAATGTTGTCCTTGGTAGGCACTGTCTTGGTCTGGACTTGGTTTTCTGGGTTTTTTTGGTAGGTCTGAGCCCAGGGCAATGGGGAAGAGGAAAACAAGAGAAGCAGTTGTTTTTTTAAGAGCAAGGCTGAAATCTCCATGTGGTCTGTCTTGTGAAAGAATGCTACAAAAAGCTTAAATATTTATTTTATAAATATCCTCTAAATTGAAGGCTTTATTACACTGGAATAAGTGGTAACTTTTAGAACATATGGGGATAAAACACTGAATCACAGCATCCTAAAGACACGGAAACTTGTGTTTCAGCCTTCCAGAGCTCCTGGCTGTCACCCCCATTTCAATCTTCTATTACTTGGCACCCACATCTCTTCCTGGAGGGCACCAGTATCTAAAGATTCTGTATGTTTGGGGATTTTTTTCTCATTTGGTGCTTAGGAGAGGCAAACCCAACAGTGTTGTTTTTTTCCTTGCCCTTGCCATGCCTCTGTGAGGTTAATGTGACTTTAGCTGGACTCAAGTCTTGGTTTATATCAGAATAAACCTTCTGCTGTAGAGAAATCCCAAATAAGGCTGAGAGAAGTTTGCTGGAGGCTCTTTTTAGAGAAATGCTTATTTAATTACCAATTAATGGAACTTACATGACTGTAAATGCAAACATGCATGCTCCTTAAGAACAGTTCTAGGAGAGATGTTTTCCTTTGCAGTGGCTGTCCTTGGGAGCTGCGTTTTGGGGTGATAAACCCCCCGTTCACCACTTGATGTGCCGTGCTGGACGTTTTCAAAGCTAAAAGTGAGTTCGTGGAGCACTGGGAGTTCCAGCCAGAGCCCTTTGGTATCCCAACTTTTCCATGGAGCCTGTCCCGAGTTACACGGGGATCGCTGCCTGACAGCTGTTCCCTGTCTCCTCCAGGAAAAGAGCTCGCACGCTGGTGTTTTTTTATTATTATTTTTTTAAAATTTCTCCTGCGATCCCTTTCCCAGCAGCGCGCACCCCACCCCTCGGCTCGCACCGCCCCTTGGGGCGCGCTGCCCGTTCCCCGCAGAGCCGGGCTCTGCCCCGCACAGGTAGGACGAGGTGTGTGCCCTGCAGGACTCGGGGCTGTCCCGGGCCCACACCGCGGCTCAGGCGCTGCCGATGGCCCCGGTTAGTTAATTAATTCATTAATTAACTGTCAAATTCCTGAGGGGCTCAGCCGAGGCATGGCTAAGGGGGAGGCCGGTCAGGGAGCTGAGGGGGACGCTCTGAGGGGAGCGAGGGGAGGCGGCACGGCTCGGGCCCGCTCCAGCCCCCCGGCAGCGCTCATCCCCCGCGCCAGGTCGGTTCCCGGGGCAGACTGGAGGCGCGGCGGCGGCGAGATCCCCTCAGAATCCCCCCCCCATCCCTTCGGGATCCCGTCCCTCCATCCCCTCCCTCCGCCGCTCCCAAATGGCGGCGGCGCCGATCGAGCGCTCGGCGCTCCCCGGCGGGCCGGGGCGGAGCGGGCGGGCCGTGCGGCGCAGGACGGCGCGCCGAGCGCCGAGCGGGCGGGGCGGGGATAAATGTCTGCGGGGCGCGGGGCCGCCATTTTCTGTGAGCGCCGAGCGAGCGGCACCGGCGCAGGTACGGCGAGGCCGGGCACGGCCGGGGGGCGCCGGGCCGGGTGCGGGCGGGGAGCGCCGCGGCCGGCACAGGTACGGCCTGGCGGGGCCGGGCACGGGCGGGGAGCGCCGGGCCGGGTATGGGTACGGGCGGGGAGCGCCGGGGCCGAGCGGGGCACAGCGCCCGCGCTCCCTCTGTCTGCGGGTCCCGTTCCCGCGGGGCCGCCGCTCCGCGCTCGGCCGCGGGCGCGCTGAGCCGGCCGTGAGGGCGGGCGGGCGCTCGGCCCCGACAGGCGCCTGGGGAGGAGCGGCAGGAGCGGGCGGGGCGCGGAGCCCGTGGCGGCAGGGTCGGCCGGAGCGAGGGGCCGGGCCGGGCCGGGGGAACGGGGCTGCGGCCGGGCCGCCGCCTGTCAGCGAAGCGGAGGGGCTCGGGCGGAGCATCCGCAGCCCTGGAGCTGTGCCCGGACTAGGGCATGAGCGGGGGGAAGCTGGAACACCTGGAGCCGTGCCTCGTCCAGGGGAGATGAGCATCCCGCAGACCTGGAGCCCTGTCCTGTCCGTGAGAGGGAGAGCAGTGGGCATCCCTCGCCCCGGGATCTGTGCCCTGTCCAGGGGGAAGAGCAGGACGATGAGTATCCCGCCCCCCTGGAGCCGTGCCCTGTGCAGAGGGGATGGGCAGGGGGCACCTGGAACAGCCGGAGCCGTGCCCTGTCAGGGGGATGGGCAGGGGGATGAGCATCCCGCCCCCCGGAGCCGTGCCCTGCCCACAGCGGTGGCTGTGCTGGCCCGGCCTGCTCGTGTCCAGCTGCAGCGTTGTCCCTCCTGCGCTTCCAGGGGGCTCCCTGACCCTCCTGTCACTGCGATCCACAGGCTGCTGGACCGGGAGTGGAAAATGCCTTTAGGTTGTATGAGCACAACCAAAGCTTTCTGCTCAGGCATTCTTTGGTTGGAGCTGCTTGCTTGATTTTGGTTTATTTTTGGGATTTAAACTCAGTTAAAAAAAGCCATTTGCAAACTGGAGTGAGATCCTTTCGCGTCCTAATTTCCTCTAAACTGTTCCAGCCGTGCCATGTAGCAGTGGTATTCCTGCACAACCAGGGCTGTCTCTGGCCTCTCTTTATCTGCAGTCTCACTGCACACATAGATAACCTGCCTGTGAAGTTCTTTTTCTTTCTTAGCATTTAAGTGACACCCATAAATACAGGGACCTTACCTGGCACAGTGAGACCCCAAAACCAGTTGCAGTGGAATTGCTGGAGCACAGTGTGTGTTCCAGGTGCAGCTGTAGGTTGTCATAGGTGGGCAAAACAAGGATCTGTAGTGCAGCAAAACTCAGATTCCTCCAAAACCAAACCAGCTTAAAATATATGAAAACAGTTTTGTACAAAAGACTTATAAGATGTCTTCTAATGCTTCTGGAAAAGTCAGCTCCGGATACTGCCTAAAGGATCACTGCATAGTGTCAAACCAGGGGGTAATTTGAAGGGTATTCTTGTTCTTTAGGATATGTCTGCAGTGTTGGTGCAGAAGGAAAGACTGACATGGGGAATGTGAGAGTTAATTTGAGGCAGTTCAGTTAAATCTCTTCTGTGGTCACCCATTCAGAATGGAAGTGGCTTTAATTTGGTTTGTCTTAATGAACATTTTCTGTAGGTAATCCCTAGGGCTACAATTTATCTTGAAAGAGGTATGGATCTGGATGTGTGTTCATGACATGGATAGTTAATGTAGTAAGCAATTTAATGTTAAATTATTAAATCAGAAGTGAACCAGCATAGTTGTGTTGGAGCAGCAGTGCTTTCAGAAACCTGAAATGTGTTTTTCATATGGTTTGTTGCCATACTTAATATCTTCAGGACTGGACAACTTATTGTGCAACACTGCTGACTAACCTGCTTTGAAAGAAAATCTGGAAGTTACAGAGAAAATAGCTATTTTTTTTTAAAGAAGATCTAAAACTTATTTTATTTTCAGTTGAATCCCTTTCCCATTTTTTATTCTTGCCACTACCGCATTGTTCAAATTACATATGAAGTCATTGCTGTCTCAGGGCCTGAACTTACTATGACTTATTAAAATAGCTCATATTTTATAAACCACAGACATGACCCACAGAAATCATTGGTCAGCACTTCTTGGTAAGCTAAATCAGCACTAATTTCTTCTGGAACATATACTCCCCTCCTCCCCCCACATTATTTATGTGGCTCCTTCTTTACTGTTGGGAAACCCGGAGCTGAGGAAAAAAGCCCAAGTTTTCCTTCTTTGAAAACACATTCAGTTCAGAGCTGTTGGTTGTAAAGCTTCTGTAGGAGATGGGAACCAAGAGCTGCTGGGTTGGATTACTGTCTTTAAATTGCTTCCCCATCTTTGCTGTTGCCTCACTTAAACACCTCCTGGATTTTTCTCCTCCTCCCTCAGTTCTGAAGTTGCTTGTCCTGCCTCCTTGGCCAGCTTGGACAGAGGGAGGGGTTTCCTTGGCCTTGACCTGGGCTCCTCAGGTGGGAATGTGCTCCTGCAGCACACCAAGGGTTTGTGCCGTGGTGCCCTGGCTGATGGAGAGCAAAGAATTCTTCTGTCCTTTGGCTTCCTTAGCCTGTGGGAATTTCCTGTTCTTCCTACCTGTGCCTCACTGTTCACTTGGAATGAGGTGATAACATCCCAGAGCTGCTGGAGGAGAGGCAGGACTGTGGTCACCCAATACCAGCTGAACGTGGCTTTGTGCAGGTGGATTTCCAAAACTTCTGTACAAATTCAGCTTGAAACAAGTGATGGAAAAGGATTATTGTTTTGTATGAAACAAGTTTCTGGACCATCCACGTTATACAAGTGTGTAACGTGTGTGAAGAGAAACAGAAGTCAGCCTTCTATTTCTCAAAAAACCATCAAATTGCATAAGTCAAAATTACCTTTACGTGGGGAAGTAACAAAAAAATCTTCAAAACAAGATTGAAGCTTGTGGTTTGCCAAATTTCAAGACTGGTAATTTAAGCATGACAGTTTCACATAAGTTTAATTTGTGAACAGATAGGCTTACATCTACATTGTACCAATTTTGATTGATTTGGTGTAATTACTTATGCAAAACCCTTCAGGATGTTCTGATCTGAAATACACCCACTGTGTGTTGAATGAGGTGGTGGAAACACTTGGTCAGCTCTAGAAATTAACGGAAAGAGGAGTTGATACAATCCTGGGAAATCAGGTAACTATGACAAACTAACAAGGTGTTTTAGCAGTGAGCTCATGGCTTTTGAGACAGCATGAAGCAGATACAGCTTATTCTGTATGGGTAGTCCATGCTTAGCGATGTTCTTATATTTTTTCTGGAAAGAAACTCTGTTTTGGCCCCAGTTCTGTGAATAATTCTCAGAGCTGTGCTGGCTCTCGCTGCATGCGCTGGGTTTTTGTAAACAAAGATTTTGCTTTGAAAAGCAGCTGGCGCACGTTTATTCCCTGAGTGACTTGAATATTGTGTTTGTACTATAAATGTCATCTGTTTTACACAAAGTTGATTTTATTGCAGCATTGCGTACTGACCTTTTACAGTTTAATAGAATATGGTCATCTTGTGTACCAAAATGGTGCAGTGCAACAGCACATGAGGGTAAACAAAGCGCCGTTCTTGAGGCACTGGGAAAGGAGAAAAGCGTTTTCTTGGTAGACTTCAGAGCTAAGAATGAGAGCTGACAATTAATAAGTAGAATGCATACATAAGCAAGCATATTTTTTTCAGGGTTTTAAGCGACACAGTCCATGTGATTGAATTGTGTATTTTACAGTGGGTTTTGCTTGCTTATGGGGGATGCCAACCTTTCTAGAGGTAAAATTTTATCGTGCAGAAGCTGGATTTGTGCAGAGCCAGCGCGGTGGGTTTGTTTGCAGGTGCAGCTGTGCCTGCCTTCCCTCTCCATGCCTGCCCTGCCCCTCTCGGTGCCTGCCCTGCCTCTCGGTGCCTGCCCTGCCTCTCGGTGCCTGCCCTGCCCCTCTCGGTGCCTGCCCTGCCCCTCTCGGTGCCTGCCCTGCCCCTCTCCGTGCCTGCCCTGCCTCTCCGTGCCTGCCCTGCCCCTCTCCGTGCCTGCCCTGCCCCTCTCTGTGCCTGCCCTGCCCCTCTCTGTGCCTGCCCTGCCCCTCTCTGTGCCTGCCCTGCCCCTCTCTGTGCCTGCCCTGCCCCTCTCGGTGCCTGCCCTGCCTCTCTGCTGTGCACACTCTGTGTCCTGAGTGCAGAAGGGAACAGAGCACAGTTAAATCACAGCTCAGTGCCTCTGACTTGAGGCAGAGCAGTTCTGGAGTTGCCTCGCAGCAGCGTGTGCCTGTGTGAGTGTGTCAGTGTGTGCTCTCTCTGCTGTCTGGGGCTGTGCAGGCGGGCCCTGGCTCTGCCCCTCCCTGCTGGAGCCCCTTTCCCGCTGTGGGTGCTCGGGTTGGGTGCCCGGTGCCGTGCTGTGGCTCTGCCGATGCCGCGGGGATTGCGGGCCTGTTCTCCCTCTCTGTTCCATTGTTCCCTTCACGTTCAGCGTTCACTGCATGTACACTGCATACCTGCTCTTGGTCTGACCCCCCAGTGCTTCAGTTGTGACAAACAGCTGCCAAGAGGGCGGTCATTCCTGGGGCATTCCGATGGAAACACGTAGGATCGGGGCAGAGCAGTGCAGCCCTTGGTGTATTTTTAGTTCCCAGGCAGAGGGAGGTTGCTTCAGTAACTCCAGCTGGGTGTGGCGTGGGGTTAACCAGATTAATCAAAGCTGGCTCAGGGCTTCAGCCTTTAAAAAATGGCTCAGAGCCCCCATTAGAGTTTTCTGTTACATACAATTTTTTTTTTCCCTACAGAACAAGCAGGATTTTTGAAAGTGGAGGTTTTAGGAACCTCAAGCTGAGGGATTAGCAGGAGGGAGATGCAGGGTAGTGCACAGCTAAAAGAAAGATATCTCTAATGCCTTCAGATAATGGGAAAGCATTTAAGGTGTGAGTTCCTTCCAGCCCAGGATATTCTATGATTGTATAGATTGAAAAACTTTTAACGTGACTAATGTTCCCTTTCTGTAATGTCTTTTATTTTGCCAGTCATTGATTCCAGTGTATGTCCCTGTCAGCTCTGTCAGTAACTGGTGCCAGTTTTTGGATATTCTGCTTTCTTGTTCTATTCTCAATCATTTCAGAGTGTTTGCTCAAAGTCTAGTCATACTTTCAGTATTTTCCAGTGGTCTTTTCAGTTTATTAGCACACTACAAAAGGCACTGCTCTCTCTTTATTCACTTGCTTGTGTAGAATAAACTATGTGTGGGATTTTACATAAGAGTTTCTTGGTGAAACTGAAGGAGCATAATGAGACAGGTGAAGGTGCAGGTACTCCCTTTGGTTTGCACGGAGTTTTTACATAAATGTACGAATACAGAGGGACAGTCTTGCAAAATAATACAGCAAATGTAGGGAGGACCATTAGATTGGAAGCTTCAGTGGTAGAAATGTTGCTCAGAAGAAAAAACACTAGTTAATCATATTTTAATTTAAAAAAAAAATCCTAATTTATTGTTCCCCCAGAAATGCTAGTTACATTATTTCCAAGAGATTTTCATAGAAAGTACCATAGTTAAAAAGTTTCTTGTAGAAGAAAAAGATGGATTTTTATTCCACTTAATGTGAAGCTGAGAGAACCTGCAATCACCTCTCAAGCTTTCAGTTCAAAAGGTGTATTTTGATACATAGCAATTTGGTGGTTTTTAAGCTTTGGTATGGAAAGTGTGCTAGGTTTCTATGAAAGTTGGTCATATTTGGTACATAGGATATAACCCCAGCTTCACATTCTAAAAAAACCTTGTTTTTTTTTTTTTGATTCCTGAAGCTCAGAATTTATCTAGCAGTTGTTAATTCCAAGGTTACTGTTGGGTTAATATTTTCTTTATTTCAATAATTTCTGATAGAATTTGAATTCCTTCAGATGTAATCTACTGCGTAACCCCATTAAAATATTTTTAGTTTATTAATTTATTTATTAGGAAAATATTCTTGCGCATTTCTGTTGTAATTTAATGTATTTGGGTTTTTTTTTGTAAAACCTGTATTGTAAAACTCATGCATTAAATATGGCAAAAGCATCTCAACTCTCCTACTTTTGAATTTGCAAGAGACCTGTCTATAGTTCTTCATAGAGACAAACAGTACAGGGACCATTCTGTGCAAATAGAAACATCTCTTGATTATTCCGCACTTTCGGGTCTGAAGGGTAGACCTCTTAGATGAGGGAGAAGAGTGTCAGAGCACCTGTGCAAGCAGAGTGATGTCCTGCTGTTTCCTGGCTTTGCCCTCCCTGTCTCAGTGTGCTTTGGGAAGCTGTGTCAGTCACTGCCCGGGCTGAGCGGGCACAGAGCTGGTGGTGGGCAGGGTCCTGCTGTCCTTGGGCCTGATGGCACAGTCTGATCAGTGGGAGTCAGGCTGCGGGGCAGGGATCTCTGGGAGCCGGCAGTGCTGCTGCTGTGTCCCTGCTCGGGGTGTTCCTGCTGGGGTAGCTGCTGTGGGTATTGGGAAGGTGCAAAGAGCCCCTGCGGAGCTGAGCTGTGCTCGCTCAGGGGAGTTGGGGTTTGGGCCATCTCTGGAGGATGTTTGGACTCCAGGGAGTAGCTCCCAGTGTGTTGCAACCAGAAGAGGCAGCAGAGTGTGCAAGGCTTCAGTTCCACGCTGACGTTTGACAAAACTGAAGCGTGTCCCCGTGCCATCAGCCCCGTGTGCTGGGTGCTGCAGAGCAGGTGTGCACTGGGCAGGCAGTGACTGCTGCACCAGTGCCCACGGCAGGGATACCCCGATGGATTTGGGCACAGAGACAGGGCACCGCTCACTCTGAGCTTTCTCAAACCTTTGCAGTGACTGTGACTTGTTCACTGGCAATCAAGAGGTTACAAAAAGAGAGCCAGCTGATGTTGCAATCTAAGCAGTGGCCCTGCAGTGGAAAGACTTTGGCATGTTCACTAGTGCTATTTTTACCTATTCCAGTAAGATCTGCCCTTGTGATGTTGAATTACAGGACAGTACCTGCAATAATTTTGTTTTACAGAACTGCTGTATGTTCTGAAGAAAATTGTTGGGCAGATTGAGCCTATAATTGTCTTACATTGAACATATTTTTTCTTTCGTCACCATAAATAATACTGCCACTGTGACTGCAAGAGATTCTTTCGCTTTTGTTTGCATATTTGTCTGGCAGAGGAATTTTTTCTTAATTTTGTGTTCCTTTGTATATTGATTGTTTTGTCTTTCTCAGTTTCTCATGTGGAGACTCTAAATAGGCAATGTGGTTTTTAAAGGTGGGGATTAACAGTGTAGCCCAGGAATAAGTGTAGTAGGAGTTTTTTGTCACAACTTCTAAAAGGCCTGGCTGATTTTGATAAATTTCTAAGTTGATGGTTCCTTCACCCAATAGGAAATCAATGTGTTTTTTTCTGGGAATAGGCTTTCAGCACTGCCAGTGACAAAGTGGTGTATTTACCAAACTATCTGTAGTGAAAACTGGAGGAAGCAGCAGGAGTGCCCTAACAGTGTAACAGTGGGCTCAGCTGTAGAGGGATCACATACAGATGTTAGATGTATTAAATACAGTGTTGTTAGGTGTGTTTTCTAAAACCATCGGCATCTGGTTCAAAAGTGATTGGCAACCCTGAAGCACAAACCTCAGGCTTTTGTTCTGCCTGGGGTGTTATTTGTTATTCAGGTGTGTATTTGTAGCAGAATTTTTCAGAAGCCATGGTTTGAGCCCGGAGTGGGATCAGCGATAACCTGTGTGAGTTCAGCATTCCCCTCCCAGGGCACCTGCTTCCCTTGCTCCTCCTGCTGCTCCACAGTGCATCTCAGCTGGAAATCCTGCAAGTAGGCAAACTTCCTCCAGACCAGAGTAATTTCTGCTCCCTTGGCTTTGCTATTGTCTTTGCTGAACAATTGTCCATCTCAGGTTTAATTGAATCTCACATCTGCTGTAACAGCTGGTGCTTTTGACAACTCTTTCACTTAAACCCTCCTTGTTGCCAGTTCTGTTAACAGGTGTCCTTACTGATTGTTTTTGTCATGTGTCTCATCTGTCAAGAAAAACCTGTGATTTTTCCTCCCTCATGACTATTGCTTTGGTTGCAGGTAAAAACACTGTACCTGCTGCTTCTTTAGCCCATCACACTTGTTTTATGCTGTACCTTCTCTTCTTGATTTGTGTATGAGATTCTTTTTTCTTCTGGCTGATTTTACAATAAAAAATGCTTTGTCTTCTCATTCTGTAAACTCTGTACCCTTCCCCATCAGGTTTTTATCCTCTCTTTCATGCAGCATTATCTGTCATACTGACTGGATTCATTTGCTTCTTTTGTATTCAGTTATAACTAAAGATCTCAGCTTTTCCTCTGGTGTGCAAAAGACAGAATTCCTTCCTCCCTTCTCTGCAGTCTCCCTGGTTTTCCATGGTGGAAACCATATTCACAATATTTTGTGTGTCACATTCCAAAATGTTGGAGAGAGGTGCAGAGGTGGTAAGCAGGACAAATGCACAGTTCAGACTGCAGGTAGTTTTTAATTTTTAGGTGACCAAGTGGCTCAAGGTGAAGGTCCCAAAGCATTCTTCTGCTTTCTTGTTAGTCTTAGGGAGTTTGCTGTCTTGGGTAAAATCAGTGCAGCTTGTTTTTATTCTTTTTAATTTTTTCCCATCTGCTCTGTCCAGAAGGGAGGGTTCTTCTAACCAAAAGTGAGCTACAGTGTAAGATCTGTTGATTTTTTTGTTACGTGTGCTTTCTTTGATTTCATCCAAAGGCAGATGTGAGAAAGCTGGGACTGCTCTCACAGTGGTGCTTATGTGCACCAGAGAGCCTTCAGAGGCTCAGCTGCTCACTGCTGTTTGTTTGCTTTGTATCCAAGAAGTGTCCCCATTTGTGAGTCAGCAAGGTGTTTCTGTGGGAATGAGGAATTGATGGGTGAGAAGACAGTTTTCAGCTTAATTTTTACTTTGGTTAGTTTTGAGCTGTAAATGATCTTTACAGTGTTCTTCAACGAGAATGACATTCTGTTGAACTGGGTGGCCTTTGGTTGTCCTGCAGTCTGGCCTTGGACATTGTGTCTCCTTGCAGTGAAATGTGGTGTAAAACACTGAAAGGTTGGAAGGCCCTGAGAACTCTGACATAAGAAGGATGATAATTTAACTGTCATTGATGTAATTCACAAAGTAGTTTTTTTGTTATTAATTTGATCTGTAGTGTGTGTGTATAAGTTTGTCTGTGAAAATAGTAAATATGTTCTGTTTTTGTGTTACCTTCCACAGATGATGTGCTTCGTCCTTTTGTTATAGGACTTCATTCACTTAAAGGAAAACTAAAGGTATAAATAACTTTCTCTTGTTATCTTTCCCTTCCTCCTTATCTTGCCCCATTATTTATTCTGAGGTGCCTGGACCTTTCTTGGGGGCAGGGAAACTTAGCCAAGCTCTGTGCATGTATTAATGCACTGCAGCTAAAATTTCCTTTTGGGTTTTTTTTTTTTGAAAAATACCACAAAATTGATATGGTACCTACAGTTGTTTCAGTGTTTGCTTTATCAGAAGTGTATATTTAACTTCAGCTCTTACTTTAGTCAGTCTCCATGGATATTTACTTTGCAGGGGAAAAGCCCTTAGTTTAGAACTTTAGATCTTGATATTTACCTGTCTTCTCCAAACAGCATTTGCCTTTCCTCACAACTGCAGATCTATTGGGAATAATCCAGACCTAATGTAAATCATGTCTGTGACATTATCTTAGAACTCTTATCTACGAAACTAAAAGTCTGTTATGGCACTTTGTTAAATAAATAAAAGCCCACCCAAACCAGAATTGTAATTTCTTGGATGTATTTAGTAAGATAATGTAAGATGGAGTTAAAATGGAGCATAGTTTCTTTTTGGAGGCTTTCAGAACATAGTAATTTAGTAAATATTTGACATAGTCTAACTAAGTTTACTTGTATACAGTCTTTAATTTTTAGGTACATCCAGTTTTTATTTGCCATTTTATGCAGGTTTCTTTGCAAAATCAGGTGTATACAAACCAATAAAATAAAGTTATTAGAGCTGTCCAGGCAGTTTGTAGCTAAAATACTCAAGTTAGTATCACGTTAAATTTAGTTCCTATTGCAGAAAGATATATTCAGCTATTCCTTGGTGCACTTTATTTTAAAATATAAGGGAATAATCTGTTTTATCTTCTCAGGAAGATATCTCAGGGCCTTTTCAAACTTTTCTTGATGTTCTTGCCCCTCTGCTGCCTTCTCCTCTCATCCCTACATTGTTTCCATGCCCAGGCTCTTGGAATCCCAGTGTTGACCTCCATGTGGCACTGCTGGTTCTGGCCCATAGCCCATATTTAATAAACTAAATTCATCAGCTTAAAGCTGCCCTGAACCAACTGCATCACTGCATCCTCTGCTGCCTATCCAGGTCACTTAGCACTGGCTGTGTTTTCATAGAATCATAGAATCATAGAATCATAGAATCGATTGGGTTGGAAAAGACCTCCGAGATCATCGAGTCCAACCCTTGGTCCAAATCCAGTCCATTTACTAGATCATGGCACTCAGTGCCACGTCCAATCTGCGGTTAAAAATCTCCAGGGATGGTGAATCCACCACCTCTCTGGGCAGCCCATTCCAATGCCTGATCACTCTGTCTGTAAAGAATTTTCTCCTGATATCCAGCTTAAATTTCCCCTGGTGGAGCTTAAGCCCGTGCCCCCTTGTCCTGTTGCTGAGTGCCTGAGAGAAGAGACCAACCCCCACCTGGCTAGAACTTCCCTTCAGGTAGTTATAGATGGTGATGAGGTCACCTCTGAGCCTCCTCTTCTCCAGGCTGAACAACCCCAGCTCCCTCAGCCTCTCCCCATAGGACTTGTGCTCCAGTCCCTTCACCAGCCTCGTTGCTCTTCTCTGGACCCGCTCCAGCACCTCAATATCCTTCCTGAACTGAGGGGCCCAGAGCTGAACACAATACTCAAGGTGTGGCCTCACCAACGCAGAGTACAGGGGAAGGATCACTTCCCTGCTCCTGCTGGCCACGCTATTTTTGATACAGGACAAGATCCCATTGGCCTTCTTGGCCACCTGGGCACACTGTTGGCTCATGTTGAGCTTCCTGTCAATTAGTACCCCCAGGTCCCTCTCTGCCTGGCTGCTCTCCAGCCACTCTGTGCCCAGCCTGTAGCGCTGCATGGGGCTGTTGTGGCCAAAGTGCAGGACCCAGCACTTGGCTTTATTGAACTTCATCCCATTGGAATCAGCCCATCTCTCCAGTCTATCCAGATCCCTCTGCAGAGCCCTCCTGCCTTCCAGCGGGTCGACACTCCCTCCCAATTTGGTGTCATCAGCAAATTTGCTGATGATGGACTCAATCCCCTCATCTAAATCATCAATAAAGATGTTAAACAGGACTGGACCCAACACAGACCCCTGGGGACACCACTGGTGACCGGCTGCCAGCTGGATGCAGCTCCATTCACCAGCACTCTCTGGGCCCGACCCTCCAGCCAGCTCCTAATCCAGGAGAGGATACACTTGTCCAAGCCATGGGCTACCAGCTTTTCCAGGAGTATATTATGGGAGACAGTGTCAAAGGCCTTGCTGAAGTCCAGATAGACCACATCCACAGCCTTCCCCTCATCCACCAGGTGGGTCACCTGATCGTAAAAAGAGATCAGGTTGGTCAGACAGGACCTGCCCCTCCTAAACCCCTGCTGGCTGGGTCTGATCCCTTGTCCATCCTGAAGGTGCTGTGTGATTGCACTGAGGATGATCTGCTCCATAACCCTGCCAGGCACCGAGGTCAGGCTGACAGGCCTGTAGTTGCCAGGGTCCTGCTTGCAGCCCTTTTTGTGGATTGGGGTGACATTTGCCAACCTCCAATCATCTGGGACCTTCCCAGAGAGCCAGGGCTGTTGGAAGATGATGGAGAGCGGTTTGGCAAGCTCTTCTGCCAGCTCCCTCATCACCCTGGGATGGATCCCGTCTGCTCCCATAGACTTGTTAGGATCCAGCTGGCTCAGTAAGTCGCTAACTACATCCTCCTGGAATACAGGAGGGCTATTTAGCTCTCTGTCTCTGTCTATCTGCTCTAGAGGCCAATTGTCCTGAGGGCCACCTGTCTTACTGCTAAAAACTGAGGCAAAGTAGGTGTTAAGTACCTCAGCCTTTTCCTCATCTTTGTTAACTATATTTCCCTCCAAGTCCAACAGAGAATTGAGGTTTTCCTTGCCCCTCCTTTTGCTATTAATGTATTTATAAAAGGACTTTTTGTTATCCCTAACTGAATTAGCCAAATTAACTTCAAATTCCACTTTTCTTTCCCTAATTTTTTTCCTGCATGACCTAGCTCTCTTCGTAAATTCTTCATAAGTAGACAGCCCTTTTCTCCACAGTCTGTAAACTTTCTTTTTATCCCTGATTTCTTTCAGAACCTCCCTATTTAACCAAGCCAGCTGTCTTCCCCTCCGGCTGGCCTTTCGGTGCACTGGTATAGCCTGTTCCTGTGCGCTCAAAATTGCCTGCTTGAAGCATGTCCATCCCTCCTGGACCCCCTTGCCATTAAGGGTTGTTTCCCAGGGTATGCCCTGAATTAGTTTTTTGAATAGGCCAAAATCTGCCCTCTGGAAGTCCAGAGTAGAGGTTTTAATGATGGCTCTCCTTACATCCCTGAGGATTGAAAATTCTATTATTTCGTGGTCACTATGCCCCAGGCGGCCTCCAAGCACTGCATCATCCACCAGCCCCTCTCTGTTTGTAAACAGTAGGTCTAGGGGGGCCTTACCCCTGGTAGGCTCATTTACCAGTTGATGAAGGAAATTATACACTCCAGGAACCTCCTTGACTGCCTCTTTTCTGCAGTGGTATTTAACATGCAGGGAACTGTTGAGTTCTGCCCTGGCTGGAGCTCCCCCTTCAATGATTCCCAGGAGGAGCTGAGGTTGTGGAAGGACTGGTGTGTTCTCAGGGCTGGTGTCCTTAGTGTTGCCTCATTTGCTACACAGGGCCAGGAGTTCTTTGTGCTGGGGTTCTCAGTCCCTTGTTCAGTCCTTGAGAACTCGTGTGGGAAGGGCATTTGGATTGCTGACCTTTGAGTAACATTTTCGTCTTTGCTGTAAAGTGGACGAGTTCCAGGCGACTGCAAACACAGTTTGGGGCTTTCAGCCTTGAAACAGTTGGAGCGTGAGCAAGGTCGGAATGCAAACGGCATGGGGCTGAGAATGTATGTGCAGGTGATGGAGAGACTTGGGGCCAGAAATGCTTGTCCAAAATGTCTTGTCTGTGTAAAGACAGAACACTCAGAGCCCCACTTCTGCAGTGCTTTAAAGGACTGTCTTTGTAAATCTGTCTTTGGAGGATTCCCCTGGGAAGAATTTAACGTAGTGAAGAAAGAAGAAGTCTAAGAGTGTCATATAATGTGATTCTGGTAGATCAGATCTAAGAAAGCAGTACTCGGGATGCTTTTTGTTTCTAGCAGTGTGTTTGAGTTTATGAAATTAATAAAGGAGGATGTTTTAAGTATCACTTCAGTGTTAATAGTCTTCATGTTAAGGGCACATTAGGTAAAAAATTACAAAATATTATATAAAGAAAAAGCAGAGGTTTTACTCTTTGACATAGAGTTCTGGTGCTTTGTTAGCAAAACTTCTACAAAATGCATGTGCAACACTGGTGTACTTTCCTTGCTTGCTTTTTCCTTTTAAAGGTGTTTCTGTGGCAGTTTTATACACTTCTTTGTGAATATACATGATCTCAGCAGCTGTACTTAACTACAGTTTAAAAACAGTCTAATTGCTTGGAAAAAGCTGTTGCATTTTTCTTTTTACCTGGGATTGCTTTTTTGCCTTGGGAAAGGGAAGGATTTGGATTCTCTGTCTCTCTTTTAGATAAGGGTGTTCAGAGCTCCTGTTTCTCTAAAGTAGGAGTTCAGGGTTTGTAGGGAAACTCAGAGCTCCACATTTGACCTTCATACAAATGTCACATGGTAAGAAATGGGTGACTGAAATGGGAATAATTTGTGTGGAAAGGATAAACCAAACAGATCTTCCTGAAAAGTGTTTGGAAAAAGTAGCCTGGGGCTGTTACAGTCAGCAGAGAGAGCAGGCACGGGGTGGCCAAAGGTGCAGATAGTTTGGTGGCAGAGCCCAAAGTACAGCCTGCTAGAGCCAGGTTTGCTTTGGGCTCTGCTTGTTAGCCAGAGTTCTACTCTGAAAGTTATTTCACATACAAAAAGACATTAATCTTGTGAATCAATCAGTCTGAAAGCATGTCAGGCTGAGAGTTGTATTGCTTGTGCCCTCCCTACCGGAGAGCCCAATTGTTGGAAAACCAGTGTTATTTTTTCCTTAAATACTTCAAAGTTACATTGGCAACATGTAAGTAGTGACTAAGAGGGGAATGGTTGTGAGAAATAAAGAGAAAGATGAGAAAAATACTTCCAAGATCAGAATAGCTGAGACTGAAATTATATGTGTTTCTGTACTGGTTGGTTTTGTCTTATTTTGAGTTTATGATTTTTTTCCTGAACACTAACATATCCTCCTGTTAATTTTTAATTTCTGTCAGTTGTGCTAGGGAGGAGTTTGCTTTTTTGGCATCCGTCTCCTAAAATGAAGGACATACAAGGGAAAAACACCAACCTTGGAGATGTAGGACAGTTGGGCTTGGGTTGTTAAACTGATCCCAACTCATGCCCTGCGTTTATGTTAACATGGATCACAGCTTTATTTATTAATATAGGAATGTGTCCATGTTTATATTCTGCTGCTCTGAAAAGCTACTTAAAAAAAACCAAACCTGCTATATATCATGATAGATGTTTGGTGTGGGTTTCTCTTTCTCCCCAGTCAATGGGTCACCCAAGCAATATTAAATCAGTCAATAATTACTATATGGGAGGAGAAGAGGCCACAGTTAAATGTATTATCTTTTTGTGTGTGATCTTTTTATGTCAGAGAAGAAAACACGGCTTATAAGCAACTTTCCAAGCTTATATTTACTGACAGATATGTTAAGTTTGAAATGGATTCTGGGCTGTGTTCTGTGACGTTTTGCCTTCGTAGATGTATTTCATTAAACATGAGTGTGACTTAATTGTGTGGATAAAAATAGCAGCACGTGTGTTTGTTGGAACTGTTCTTACATTTTTGGAAAAGCTTTTGGTGTTCGTTTCAGAATAAAAAGAAAGGGCAAGGTACCTAAGAGAGGAGTTTAGCTCTGTATCCTGTGAACTTTCAAGTTTTGGCATTTCTTAGGGAGGAAGACTGAAATTTTTAACAGTTCAGACTAAACACTTTTTCCTAGTCATGGAATATGTTAAAGTAACTGAAAGTACCTTTTGAATTTGATGAGTGACGAGCATGTTGAGTGGGTTGAGGGACTGATCTCCAGGAATTTGTTCCTGTCAGATGTGCACATTCTGTAGCCCTTCTGTGCATTTGGTTTTAATGCTTATTCAAAGAATTAATTATCAGGATCTGTAATTACACAAAAAGCACTAATGAAAAGTGCTATCTTGGTCACAGTGTGCAGTATTCCTGTAGGACTTGGAGGAATATATGACATTACTTTTCTCCTCAGACTGAACATTTAATATGAAACTACTCAGTATCAGCTTCCTGCAGTCCTGGATCTACAAGAGGACTCACACGTTGCAATATCTTCAAATACTCTTTGAATGCTGCAGTTGCAGTTTCCAGTTGTGGACAGGCTGGTTGAAGTCATTGTCGTGACTGTGAAGAGCTGCAGGAAGAAAAGTTTTAAAGGAAAATTTTTAGAGAGATGCATGAAAACATTTGGCTGGCATTGGATTATTTGAGCGTGGCATAAACATTAATATCTGGTAATGATTATGTTTCAGAAACATGCTGGCAACTCGTTTAAAGGAAGGAAACGTAGTTTTTCTGGAATAGACAAACTAAGAATAATATATTTATAAAGGCATCATTGTAAAATCTTTCGTCCTTTAAATGAAATTATCTCTAAAACATATCACACAACTTTTCACTGGTGTGGATCTTGGGGGATTTGGAGTAAATGAACGTAGTTTCAGTAAAAATGCCTTTAATCAATGACTGCTTGGAGCAAAATACCCAAAGTAAATGGACAAGTCGATGCCAGGGCACAGGTTCCAGGGCTCTGAAAGGTGAGCTGTGCACTGCCCAGGAATTCTCTGTTAAGGTGGACTAAAACCTGTGTCCTGTGGCATAGGCTGTTGTGTTCTGCAGTTGTGCTTGGTTCAGTGTTCAGTGAACCAACTAGAAATGGTGTGTGAATGTGCAATATTCTGTTGTGTCGTTAAATGTTATTTTTTAGTCAGTTCAAAGCTGGCCGTGCTAATTCTCTTACCTCACACCCATGTATACTGTTGTTCCAAATGGATGGGTTTGTCTGTATCCATATAACCTTTAAGCTTGCTTTCTACCAGAGGGCAGGGAAAGGTGTAATTCATGTGTGAATTACTCCCTGAGAAGCAGCTTTTGTGACTGTCTCTGTTGTACCGTGCTAATAATTCGGAAGAAGGTTGGAGCAGTGCCCATGAGCACTGTGGGCACTGCAGTGTGCTCAGCCAGGCTGTTCCTGCAGAGTGCAGAGGTGCTGGAGAGGCCCTGGCAGCTCCTGTCCCCCCTGGGAAGTTGTCCCTGAGCTGCTGTGGAGCTCAGCAGCAGGACAGTTGGGCAGTGCTGTTTCCTATCCAGCTCCACTTTCCAAGTGCAGGCCCCTTCCTGTGGGTGGCAGGGCAGGTTTAGCACCTCTCCATCAGAAATTCCCTGTCTATCCCATATGAATATCTGGCAAACTTCCCTTTCTTTTCCCTTACTCTCCACCACGTGCAGGTTTGTGTGTGCTCCAGGCCTGAGCTGGTTCTCCTCTCCACCCCTCAGCAGGCTGTGTCTGTGCAGCTCTCCAGGGCCTTCTGTGTTTGGGAGAGGGAAGTACCTTCTTGGGTACCAAACTTACCTTTGGTCAAAGCACAAGTTTGAACTTCTTGTTATTTCCTGTTTTCTCAGGAATTTTTCAGGAAATGTTGGCAGCATGTCAAAATATTAAATAGGCTGTAACATTGGGGTGTTGTCAACTTGCATCAGCAGTGACAACAAGGAGGATTTGATGGCTGCCCTGCCAGTCCTTATCTCAACTTCCCAGTTTTGTCTCTTCTTATTTTGTCGCATGTGTTACCTGGAAAGGTGAAAAAAAGAAGTTTTCATAGGGAGTAAGTCAAGAAAAGGAAAGACAATGAGCTGTCTGGGTTTTACCTTTCCCCTCTTACCTAGCAGTTTCTCTCCACTCAGGTTTTATTGCTACCATCTAACTGGCTACTCCTTTAGCTACCATATGCACTGGATGGGTGTTGTAACTGTACATAACTTTTTTCACCTTTCTGATGCCTAACAGTATGAGCTGTGAGGTGTTGTCCTTGCAGTTGCTTATGTGTGGTGAACTCGGTTGTGTTCCTCGATTTTATCTCCCCTCCTTTTTTCAGAATGTCTCTCTGTCTTGCAATTCAATGTTCCCTCTTTACATCCCATGCAAGACTGTTGTCATTTATGTGCCACAGATCTAAAAATTAAAAAAAATTCCAAGTGCCTGCATTCTGTTAGGTTTCAGTTGGATGTTGACTTTTAAATATTACTTCCATTTGAAGGTTTTGAGCCTTTTCCCAACTGACCCTGCTCAGTGGATGGTGTTGGTGCAGGAGTGACAAGGATGGCTGGAGGAAGGCAAGGACGTGTTTGCTGTCATTGTACACCTTGTCAGTGAAAGAGATGTTCAGGAACTGGCCTAAAGATCCCCTGTGAGGGTGGCAGGCCCAGAACTCTGCTGCTGCAGAGTTTGCATCTGATGGGGGCTTTGTAGAAACCAACCCCTTCTCTGGAAGTTTGTGTTCTGTTTCCTTTCCAGCTGCTGGGCAGACCCAGGGATGGGTCTGGAGCAGTGTTAAGGACTGCAAATCCAGCTAAGGCTTTTCAGAGTTGTACTGTGAGGGAAGACGCTCTGAAATTCAGTTTATCCTTCTGGACCTCACAAAGTGGACTGGACTTGACACAAGTGGAGATCTTTTTTATCCAAGAATTCCACTGTTTTACCTCTTCGGTTGTAACAAACACCACTGTCTTTTCTCTGTCATAAGCATGAGTTGGAGGGTTCAAATAATTTGCAATAAAAGAGGTGCAGGACCACACATGGAAAGAGGCTGGAATAGCTCCTGGTGGGTGTTTAGTGTGGAGTGTTGGGTGTTAGGTGCTGTATTAGGTTGTTAGTGTTTGCAGGAAACACTGTAGCTCTTTCAGCTAAGTCTTTCCTGCACCAGGAGGGGATGGAATTAGGATTGCTTGGAAGACCTTCATTTTGGCATGTCCTGACTGCAGTTCTTCTACAGCTTTCTGATCACCTTTCCTAGTGGTGATCAGGAATGTAGATGGTGTGTGCAACCACTGGACATGACTTTGGAAGCAAACTGCTACCATGGGATAAGGTGTGTGGATACCCTGCATAGTTCCAGCATTACTTTCCCAGGTGTTTGTAGAGGGGTGCAGTTCTGTGGAGGAAATAAATTACTGTACCCTTTTCCGTGATTATTTTTTAATTGTACTTTGCAATGTTTGGTAATAAATCTGACTACTTGGAAGTTTAGAAAGGAGGGCAGACTTTGTTTTTGCTTAGTTTTGAATAAGATGCCTTTGTAGTATTATTTGGAGTTTGAGCTGCATTGCAGTTGTGATGGCTGAGGAAAAAAATGTACCATGACACCTTTATCTTTGTGTGTGCTAAAAATGTACTGTGTGCTGATTTGGGAGTGTGCAGGGGGTTGGTTGTGTCCTTGCACTGGGAGAGGTTTATAGAATCCCAGAATGGTTTGGGTTGGAAGGGACCTTAAAGCCCATCCAGTGCCACCCCTTGCCATGGGCAGGGACACCTTCCACCAGCCCAGGTTGCTCCAGCCTGGCCTTGGACACTTCCAGGGCTGGGGCAGCCACAGCTTCTCTGGGCAACCTGTGCCAGGGCCTCACCACCCTTGCAGCCATGAATTCCTTCCCAATATCTCATCTATCCCTGCCCTCTGGCAGTTATAAGCCATTCCCCCTTGTCCTGTCCCTCCAGACCCTTGTAAATGGTTTCTCTTCATCTTCCCTGCAGGCTCCTTCGGGTCCTAGAAGGCCACAATGAGGTCTTCCCAGAGCCTTCTCCAGGCTGAACAGTCCCAATTCTCTCAGCCATTATTTATGCTGAAATGTAACTGAGCATTGTGTGTGTGAGGGCTGAGATGTTTTTTATGCTCTTCCATACTATGTGAGTTGTGACAGTATTAAAAAAAATGAAAAAATATTGTTGCAGTTTTCCGATGCTTTCCAAAGAGCTGAGGTTTGTTGTCTCGGGAACCGGAAGTACCTGGCATAGCAAAGGACGTTGTTGTTTTCCCTGACTCTCCCAATTTTTCTTCCCTAGACCGCACCCATGGAGCACATTCAGGGAGCTTGGAAGACTATCAGCAATGGGTTTGGACTCAAGGATTCTGTGTTTGATGGCCCCAACTGTATTTCCCCCACCATTGTGCAGCAGTTTGGGTACCAGCGCCGAGCCTCTGACGATGGCAAAATATCCGACGCTTCCAAAACCAGCAACACCATCCGCGTGTTCCTGCCCAACAAGCAGCGCACCGTGGTGAGTCTGGGCTGCCTTTATCCCAGGAGTGTCCTGTCCCCACTGCTGACACTGGGATGTGTGTCTGGCTCCAGGAATGCCAGGCTTCACAAAGGGTCTTGCTGTGACTCGGGGTGTTACCAGTTGGTTCATTCTAGGGGACATATTTTGAAAGCGCTGTATCTGTATGTTGAGAACTTGTATTCCTCTGCCTCAGTGCTGGGAATTTTCTAATATACACAAGCTACATCCTTTGCTTACATAAATCACGTTAAAAAGCAGTTGTTGGCTGGCCCAAACAATGATGTCTGTAGGACAGAGAGTCTTTTCTGTCACCGTTTTCCTCACTTTTATGGCTACAGTCAAGTGTGGTGGTTAAAGCTGAAGTGAAACTTCTTGAGGGAGCACTTCTGTTCAGCTTCTTGGAGCTGAGAGTACTAATAATAGTCTGACACAAAGTTCCCTGAAATCTAAATTAAGCCTTTGCCTATACTTCACGTAACTCTGTTTGCCTGCATTTTTTATTTACTTCTGTGGGCTACCTACTTGTATAAAATCCCGTTTGATAGAAACTTAGGAGTTGTAAGAAACCAAGAAGTTTATGAAATGGCTTCAAAACTTCCTTTGCAGGAGTACTCAATAGGTGGGGATGTGGCAGCAGATGTGCTGCCTGGCAGGTTGGCTTCATGTGCAGCGAGTTAAATTGGAAGGCACAGCACTTTTGTGGTTACATCATACAAGTAATTTTTGCTTATCTGTTTGTCCAAAGTAAACAGCTGTGCAGTTTTACTGGAATTTCTCAAGAAAATGAGAAAAAAGATGGCCTTCCACTCCTGGAAAAGCTTAAAGAAATTCTGCAATCCCCGATAAAGGTTTTGTTGACTTTGTTTCCCTTTGGTCACAGGTGAACGTGCGAAATGGGATGACCCTGCACGACTGTCTGATGAAGGCACTGAAAGTGAGAGGGCTGCAGCCAGAATGCTGTGCAGTTTTTCGACTTCCTGAAACAAAAGGGTAAGAGGAGAACTTTTCAGCTAGAGAATAGGAAAATCTTGGGTTTGGCATAGCAGCAATAACGCTCTTCTCTGTGGCTGGTTTCTTTTGAAAGCACAGTTTGGTTGTGAACTCTTCCGTGGTGCTTTCCTTACCCTCCCCTGGGGATAATCCTTCAGCTTCCAGGGTATTTACAATTTTACTTTGGTTTAAAGCTAAATATTGAAAATACTTAAAATGGAGGGGTTCACTCAAGTGCTTGGAAGGTCTCACTGAGACTTTTGTCATGCTCTGGAATAAGTGATGCCTTCATATTTGAGGTGCATTTCACTGCTGCATTGGGAAACTTCAGTGCTAGTGATTCTTAGCCAGCTTAACTGAATGTCTCTGTGTGCTCAGTTTGGAGGCTCTGATTCCTATACAGCTTTCCAATGTTTGGTTTTAAATCTCACTTTAGATATTCCTTATTTTTTTGTAGGACTGGGGATGCTGCTATTAAATACCAAATGATTGTTTTACAAGCTGAGGGAGTGAAGGTATCTCATGGCGTTAATACACTTAACTTCACACCTCATGAGGCTTGGGCTTAATGCTCCTGGAAGCCTCAGTCACGAGGCAGGAATTTGTGGGGTTACCTCTCTGTGGAACTCAGGCTGTTCTGAGGTCACCAGTAACTTCAATACCCAAGCACTTTCATGTCACTGAGTCTGTCGTTCATAATTCCTTATGTTTTGTTTGCAAGGGTGTTTCTGTGACTCCATTAAGACTTCCAAGTGTCTTATTTCAAATAACATATATATAAAATGTCTTAAGTGTTCAAAAATGAGCAGAGAGAGTGGTGACCCGCAGCGCGTTCAAAGCTGCTCCCCGTGTTTGAAGTGAGGGACAACAGGGATGTAGCTCCTGTAAGAGGCTGGCCGTGCTTTGCTTTGTATTTTTCAGTTTACTCAAGAAAACTCACACAGCACAGATTGTTGGTTAGGCCAAACTTTTTATCTCCTAAGGAATTTTGTCTTCTCTGTTTTCTCCCTCAGAAAAAAGGTGCGTTTGGATTGGAACACGGACGCTGCCTCCTTGATTGGAGAGGAGCTGCAAGTGGACTTCCTTGATCATGTTCCGCTCACTACACACAACTTTGTAAGCTTTGCCTTGTCTGTATTTTGGTGTAAATTGTATTAATTGAACCACGTACTCAGTCAAAGAATGTTTTGGGCATTAGACAGCTTTTGGCTTCCTAAGCACAGGGATTTTCAGAAATGATAATTGATTCCTTCACCCCTGCTCCCCGCAAATTAGACTGGCTAAGTATCAATTTGCATTGAAATGCCAGAATTGTATTTATTTCATTAGTGATTCCTGGGTGTCAGAGACTCTGAAAGCTCACATTATGCATACTCTTCAAAGGTCTGATGATTGCCATTTTTATTTTATATAAATACGTATTTATGTAACTGTTGTATTAAGATATTGTGTCTTTAAAGTCCAGAACTGTGAGATAATTTGCATTTTCAGTCTCTGACTCATCAGTCGAAAAAGGTTGGATAAGTTCAGGACATTTATTGGACTGATGGTATTTGTACTGAATATACAGGGAGACTGTTAATTCTGCAGGTCGTGACATTGCTCTGTGAGCTAATGCTGCCCTGTAGTTTGACAGAGTGGTTTTTTGGGGGATGAAAGGCTAAAGGCTTTCAAGCTCCTTCTCAAAAATGGATTATTTATTCAATAATAAATAAGGTTTGTGTTTTAGGGTTTGGGTATATGTGTGGATTTTTTTTCCAGCTCTTCCATTATTTCCTTCTTCATGGGAAGGAACTCCATTCCTCTATTTTAGCCTGTTTGTTGTTTTGTTGCAGAAATATGTTGTGCTCAGTGGCAAACCTGAAGGATTGTCATTTCCACCCATTAGAAAGATTAGGATTGATTTACAAAATCTGAAAGTAGCATTAATTCTACTTGACATTTTTAGAAAACTACACAGAAAAAATCATCTACAGTTGGTCACCAGAAAATGAATATATTTCTCCAGATCTGAGAGGAGCTCAAACTTCAAGATTTCCTCCCTAGTATGTTCTGGAGGAAGAAACCCTTTGGTTCATTATACTCTTTTTTCGTATTGCAGAAGCTTCAAGAGAAAAATGTATCCTGCCATTTAAGAAAGTAGAAATTCCTTAAGCTATTTTATTTACTAAGGAACTTATTTCTTATGCAAGGGATAAACATACCCCAAGGGTTTTGACTAATAAAAATAATAACGAAGTGGTCCTTACAATCAGATCCTTCTTCCTCCCTGGTGTTACCAAAAACAAACAAAAAAACCCAGTTCTTGGCCCACTGAGCTCTGTCACCTTACTGGGCAAAAAAATTGCTTTTGCCTTTGACAGAACACTTTTTTTCTTTCTTTTTTTTTTGTAAACAAAGCCCTGAGTGTGTCTGAGCTTTCCAACCAAACTGGAAATCTATGCAAGAATATCCAAGTGCGGTTTTCAGTTCAGTAGCAGTCTGGGGGCACTGATAACAAATAACAGGGTGCTCATTTCTGCCAGGCTCTGCAGATCCCAGTGGGGGCTAATGAGGAGCAGTCTGTAGGTGGGATGAATGATTTGGGGTGTTTTCCAGGCTCGGAAGACCTTCCTGAAGTTGGCCTTCTGTGACATCTGCCAGAAGTTCCTGCTCAACGGCTTCCGCTGTCAGACCTGTGGCTACAAATTCCACGAGCACTGCAGCACCAAGGTCCCGACCATGTGTGTGGACTGGAGCAACATCAGGCAGCTCT
Organism: Manacus candei; assembly: GCF_025592945.1. Classification (NCBI taxonomy): domain Eukaryota; kingdom Metazoa; phylum Chordata; class Aves; order Passeriformes; family Pipridae; genus Manacus; species Manacus candei. The sequence goes on from NW_026138084.1 coordinate 4,168,075, forward strand.
TGTAAGGACTGTTTGTTTTTAATAGCAGCCGGGATTTCTCTGTGACAGACAAGCATTTTTTTATCTCTTATCGTGCTGATAAATTTGGATGGTTGGGAAGTGGATCAATATCCAGGATTGTGCATTGATTTCATGAAACAGCCAGCAATGATTGTCTCTTCCCAGGGAAAGAAGGCTGTTTATGTTCAAGGCATTTTGCTCTGGCACTAAATTTTAATATTCTGGGACAAGCAAACAAATATCCTGAATGACCCTCTGTTTGAACAGTGATAGCAATTCCTCGCATAACACTTTTGTTAGGAATAAAAAAGGCCATGATTCAATTGGTTTCTAGCTGTTGGAAGCATTAGCGTGCAGAACTGCACAACTTCTGACACCCTGCTGAAAACAAATAGGATGGTGAGAAAACAGATGAAGAATAATACTTTCCTAGTATTGCTTAAAAAAAAGTTGAAAATCATTGTTAGAAGTCTTTTCATGCAAAAGTGTTAAAACCTGGAATCATTTTTGTGTCTTAGTGATTGTATTTTTTTATAACTGAACTTGCTCATGCAGTTATGCATTTTCTCATGCTGACCAGTTATTAGAGCGTAGGATGACTTGGTGCTACCTGGGTTTAATGGAACTTGAAAAACATGGGTCAAATACTCGTTCAGGAAAATCTGAAGTCTCTGAAGTTTAGAAGGAACACATGGACATTGTCTTTTGGAGTCTGAAGGCAGAGGTTTTAGTCGTACCACAGACAGGGGGAAAACATGATGCAAAAACAGGAATGTGTTTTTGAAGTTCATTATGCTGCAGAGAAACAGCCCTTTGAAATTAGAGCTTTAAAGAGCATTGTACAGGAGGTAGTGTAGCAGTTGAAGTTGTAATTGTTTTTGTTGATATTTCAGATTGTTCCCAAATTCAAATATCAGTGACAGTGGTGTCCCTGCACTACCTCCCTTGACAATGAGGCGGATGCGGGAGTCTGTCTCCCGGCTACCTGTTAGGTAAGATAGTATTGCCTGTCATTTCTGCTTTGGGAAATACACTTGTTTCAAAACAAACAGTCAAAACCAACAAAAGACCCCCAACTCCTCAAAAGCAGAAGGTTGGGATGAATGTGCAGGGTGGCAACACCACTTCCTCACAGATAATATGCAGTGTCATTTCTTGTTCTTGAATTCAAGCAGACCATTGATTTGAGATTTTATATTTTTAATTTTCTGTCTTAAAATTGTAAGGAAGGGTTTTTGGAGACCTTTGTTTTTCTGCCTAAGAAAATTCAAGGCTCCCTTTTGGTATTTTTGTGAATGAATTTTATTTTATCCGATCAGACAGTATGGTGCATCAGGGGTTTGTGTCGTGCTGGATGATTTGCATACGTTAAAATAATGCTGTGATGTTGTGATGACAGGAGTTTAAAGAGAGAACAGTGAGACCTGAAAATTGCTCCTCCTAAAGAAAATTTTGATGCCTCAAGAGAACATTCTTGTAGTTTTAAATGCTAAAATAAAACATGCATTCCTTTCCAAGGGGCCTGTCTCCTGATCCTAACTTGTGCCTGTATTCTTTTCCTTGAAATTCTAGAGGCTGAAGAGGGCAGGCCAGCTTTTGTTTTTTCTGCATCTCTTTGAAAAATCTTGGCCTATTCAGGAATGAGGCACAAAGCACATAGTTGACTTGCAAATGGTTCTATGTATTTCTTTATTTATTTTAGTGGGAACTGCATCAGAATTGATCTTTGCCATCTCATTCTATTTCTGCTGTTGTTAAACAATGACTTACTAATTTGATAGATGTTTTTAAGCTTTTTTGTGAAGACTGGCTGATTTCAGTTAAGATACATGTGTGTTTTGGGATAAATATGGTTTGAGTGACCTTAACTGTGATTTGTAACTTTCTGTGGAACTGGATTTTTTAACTGGTGTTGAGTTTCATGACTTCCTTGCTGGCTGTTCTGAGCAAAGCATTGAACAGTCTTGCAAACCTTGACAAATTCAGGGCTTAGCTCTTAAGCTGTACATTCAACAGGCTTGAAATGAGCAGTTTGTTTAAGTTTTACAGCCCTGAATGCATCTATCAGAGCCAGTATTTTGTCAGCACATTAAATGGGATTTGATGGGGATTGAGGTGAACTGTGGCAAAATTCGTAATGGCAGAAACAGTCTTATGTTAAACACGCTAGTGTTTGTATGTGAGCTGTCAAGAACTTTGAATTTTTTCAGTTTATTTCCTAAGTTAAACTGGGAATGATTCAGCTGACCAGACAGTGTAGTTGGTGTGAAAGTCCCAGCTTTTTCTCTGATTGGAATTCTGTGTATATTGCTTTTGGATAGGTTACACTGAACAGTGTTTTTCAGTTGCTAGTGGGGAAAAAAATAACCACAACTTTCCCTTTCTCTCTCTCTCCTCAGTTCCCAGCACAGGTATTCTACACCTCATGCCTTCACATTCAACACCTCCCATCCTTCCTCTGAGGGCTCTCTGTCTCAAAGACAGCGATCCACATCCACACCAAATGTCCACATGGTCAGCACTACAATGCCTGTAGACAGCAGGATAATTGAGGTAATCCTGGGAGGAGGGAGCAAGTAGCATAAAGTTAAACTAAAACTCTGAGTGGCCATCTAATAAGTCACCAATTGGGTTTTCTTCTTTGCTTTCTGTCATTAGCTTACTGTTGGCCTTAGTTGGCTGAGTGATGTACAGTATAGGTGACACATCTGCATAGAAAGTTAATAATTCATTCTTGCAGTCTATCAACTTTGCTGAACTGATAGGCAGATTTTTGGTGTATGTCAGGATGTGGTGGAGCTTAACAATTGAGTTTTCCAGATCTGAAGAGAAAATAAGCTCAGCTTTGCTGAAGAAATACCTGTTAGGCATGTCTAAAAATGTTCTTTCAAACTTAAAAGTCTGGGTTTGTTGTGGGGTTGGTGTTTGTTTTAGGTCAGACTACAGGTGCTGTAAATCTGGGTGTAGTTCTTGGACTTGGAATACTCAAGTCAAAGCCTACTGGTGATATGTTTTGTGTTATCCCTGTAGGATAACAGTGATTCTGGGTTTGTGGGCTAAAGCCAGCTTATCTCAGGGTACTTCTGCTGTTACTTTCTTCAAGCACCTTTTTCTTTTATTTTCCTACCTTGGACTGGCAGTAGTGAGGGACAACTCTTTGAAGTCAGACCTAAAGTGGTTGGGGTTTTGTTTAATTTTGTTTTGTGATAACCCTGACAAAATGAGGGTGTGGTGTGCAGGAAAGGCTGGCAGAAGGGAATGCTGAACTGCAGGACCTCAGACAGAGCACTGTTTGGTGGTTTCTTCCTCTGGAGTAGTTCAAAAACTCTTCAGGCCAAGCAAAAGCCTTTGACTGCGGAGTTCAGGTGCATCTTCAGCTGCTAGTTCAGAGCCCTCTGTGGCATGTGAAGGCTGAAGTGTGCTGCAGAATTCCTGTGGCCCTTCGGGAGGGAGGGACAGTGCCCTACAGCCCCAGGAAGTGTTTGTGGTTGGAAGCTTTGTGGCCCCTTTCTCTGGGGTTTCCTTAGGCTCACAGCCTTTTTCAGTGCTTCAGAACCCTGCTGACCATCTGTGGTGGCACCAAACATGATGGACACTCAAAGAGAGATGAATTACCTTTGCAGAGTGATGGGACTTCAAGGAGACGTTGCTTTCTTTATTCGTTATCAGAGCAGTAAAGACAGAAATGCTTTCTGTTCTGGCTCTTCACGTTATCATAGGGATTGAGTAAAAACACTTGGTGTGTCTTAAAGGCTTTTCCAAAAGGCTTTAAAAGGGTCCCAGAGCAATGCAGAAAAAAGGGAGTAGAGACCTTTTAGTATGTCAGGAGAAAGATCACCTTAAGGTGGTTTACCAGAGGCAGGTGTTAGTGAACTTTGATTTGAGCAGGAATACTTATTTGAAAATTTTACTGCACTTACTTACCATTTATCAACCAAATTAGGTTGCTTTTTCTTTACTTTAGCCTAACATTTTAAAATTATTTTTTATACTTCCTCTGTTCTTTTCTTTTATCTCTTACCATGTTGGCCTAGAATAACAGCCTGAATGCTTCTCCCAGTTCCTGGTGCAGACGGTTTTGTTTGAGGGGAAGAGTAGGTATTTTCTTGGTGCCTTTTGTTTTCTTGTGATTAACAGGATTGCTATAACTCGTAAGCCATGGCAGTGTCCACGTGAAGTGTTTAATCAGTGGAGCTGATTGGATGGAAACCTTTGTAGCATGTTTATACCTAAATATTGAGGACACTAATTGGAAGAGGCAAACTGATGGAAGAGCTTCCTTTCTTTTGAGCTGAGTGGATTCAGAGCACTGTGAATTGGAGGAGCCTTGGATTAGAGATGCCTTTGGTCACACAGCCCTTAAAGCAGAACCTTCTCAAACACATCTGTTGTGTGGCTTTTTCCTTCTGGAAACTATTTATATTGACTATAACCATACAGAGCCCTTAGACTAAGAACAGATACTGTTTTTATTTCACATGAAAGTAAAGTTGACAGACTACAGCACTTGTATGGTGTTACTTGTGTTGGGAGAACAACTCCAAGAAAGTGGGTTTGCTTCATTTGCTGTTGGATTCATAAGCAAAGAAGAAAATATTCAAATCAGGGTTGAAGTTCAAAATACTTTTTTAAAGTAAGAATTAAGTGTACATAAGTATGAGAACAGTTGAAAATTCTTTAGTTATTCTTTAGCCAGCTTAATTTAAAGCAGTTATGTTCTCAGGCTGATGTACAAAACCCACCACTTGTTATTAATTCAGGTTCTGAGAGGTTTTTATTGTCCTTCAAATGGACAAAGTAATAATTGCAAGAGTCATTGATAGTTTATGCAGATTTTAATCCACTCAGGTGTTGAGTGCAGGAATACTGTGCATAGTCAAGCCTGGGAGAATGCAACCAATTGGCTAAAATTATGCATTTCATAAATGAATCTTTGCTAAGGATAATCTTAATTTGAAACTGTACAGTGGAATGTAGGCTTGTTCTGTCTTTCTATGAAATCTTACATTTATTATTCTACTAACTAGTTAGTTTGAATTGACTTCTGTTAACTCTGACAGTATTTAACATTTCTGTAGTGCATGTTCTTGCTTTGTACTTATACAGTCCCTGGATATTTTACCTTTCCTGTATGTTCTTTGGGATAATCCCTAGCAGGTGAGAAAAGCTGTGCAGTCCTGTTTGTCAGAGCTTAGTTTTCCTTGTGCATGGCTGTAGAGTTGTGTTGTGCCTGTGGCATGAGGTGAGAGCTGTCACACTGTACCAACAAGTGCCCTGTGCAAACCCACGCTTTCAAATGCCAGACTGGAACCTGGGGGGAGATGTCCTGGGAACCAGGAGGTTTTGTATGAGGGCACGAATTGTAGCCTTTTTTTTTTTTTGGGTTGAAATAGTAGAGGAGAGATGTTTTAAAATGTATATTGAATTGGAATATTTTAGGCCTTTTTTTTTTTTTAAGTTTTCCTACTTGTAACCCAAAACCTGTTTGGGAACTTGTCCCCTGGAGACAGAGGCCATCCCAGGAGCTGTCCCAGCCCTCAGACACAAGCATGTCCCAAGTGCAGGGGGGGAATGCAGGCAGCATTGATGGTGTTCTTCTTGTTCTGTGTCTTTTTTTTCCTCCCACTTTCCTTCTTTGGTAGTAATACCCTTTAATATACTGTGACTCTTTTCATGTTTTGTAAGAATTCACAAATTGCATGGGTTTAGCATACAGGATTGTTATAACTAGGAAATCACCTATCTTTAGGAGGGTGTTGGCCAATATTGCACTCAACCAAAACCGGCAGAACCAATTTCAACACCATTCCTGCTTGTTCCTTTGTGTGCTCTTTGATGTTTATTAACTTCATTATCCATCTTCCCTGTTTTAGGATGCAATTCGAAGCCATAGTGAATCAGGTATGTTTTCAAAAACTTAAATAATTTCTAATACTATTTTGATTGTTTATTTTCTTGTTCATGAATTATTTTTCTTGTTTCCATATTTAAGCCTCACCCTCTGCTCTGTCTGGAAGTCCTAACAATATGAGCCCAACTGGCTGGTCTCAGCCTAAAACCCCAGTCCCAGCCCAAAGAGAGAGAGCTGCTGGATCTAATACACAAGAAAAGAACAAAATTGTAAGGGTGGTAATATTTGTTTTAATTTAAAAAAAAAGTTAGATTAGGCTGGGAGTAGGGGTGTGTTGGGATAAATTTCTGCTCTTAAAAGGCATTAAAAGCTGCTGGTAGTGTTGGATTGCTCTGCACTGTGTATGTAGTAGCAATGTAATTTGAACTAATTTGGGAACGATCACTATTGCGTTGGGTTATAAATGCTCAGAACAAAGTGTTCTGCATTGAAAATGAATTTCAGACAGCAGCGTGAAATTGTTTTCCAGTGCAGATTCAAGGATTACCTTTTAAATCTTCAGAGGCTGCATCTTTTTTATTATTTTTAGTATGTTTAAGGTTAGCCTTATTATCACTATTATCCCTGTGTTGCCATAGCTTCCATAGAAAGTGGGTATTAATAGTGCCTTCATTTTCATGGCAAGTTAGTCAGAATGGCTCAGGGAGAAATAGCTTTAACAAAATGCAAGTTTTCCCTCAAATGTTTGATTTAAACTTAGATGATGGAGCGGGGAGAAAGAATAGTTAGAGTAATAATTAGTTATATTTTTTTCAAAATGCAAGTACAGTTGCTAAGTGGGACTCAACAGTTGTTACTCACTTGGACATCTGACATTTCACTCTCATATTTTTGTTTTATTCCTTTTAAACACATAAAGAGTTCCAGAATTTTAGCATTGTCATTTTGAAGAAGCCAGTAAGATTCTTAAGTATTTCAAATGGCTTTAAATAGTTGATTGTAAAATATTTGTTCTTAAGATCTAAGATTAGGGTTTAAGTTTCTAGGGCAGAACTGAGGATAACTTTTTAAAGCAGTTCAAGCCATCCAAGAAAGTGGATGAGGAGAAAAAGAAAAGTCCAGATTGCAGGACAAAACCCTCAAGGTTTCAGGTCTTATTTTTTGTGTGTGTGTATATAATACATTTGATTAAAAGTTAAGAGTAAAAGCCATGTCAATTTTTGTTCCAGAGGCCTCGTGGACAGAGAGATTCCAGTTATTACTGGGAAATAGAAGCCAGTGAAGTCATGCTTTCCACCAGGATAGGGTCAGGTTCCTTTGGAACAGTTTACAAAGGCAAATGGCACGGTGAGTTCTTGACTTGGCACCATCTCACAGTGTTGATGTGGTGGGACAGCACTCCTGAAAAAGGGAATTTAATGATGCTCTGCGCTTTTCTACCACCACAGGTAGTGGGTGAGAAACAGTAACTTCCTTACTGCAGCAGCACTGAAATTAAGGCAAAGAACAGACATTAATCAGACATTTCTGTCATTCACGATTTTTCTGCTCTTCCTGGATAGAAGATTTATCCCTCCCCTTCCAAAATAGAGTAGTATCTAAGTCTAGAAAGTTTGCTTTTTAGATAAAGTTTTGTTAAAAAGGTTATGTATATATATACATATAAACATTTTAATATTTAAAGTTAATTATAAAAATGCTGAAGCTGGATAGCAAAATGTCGATTTACATGCAAATTAGTAGAGGTGTATTGTACACAAATTAGGAGTTTTAATTACACTGCATATTAATGTTGTTTTGGAGAGGAGGAAAAAAAAAAAGCTACATTTTTAGTAACTTTTATGGTCAATGTATTTTCAGGGGATGTAGCAGTGAAGATACTAAAGGTGGTAGATCCAACCCCAGAGCAGTTCCAGGCTTTCAGAAATGAAGTGGCTGTGCTGAGGTGAGTTGGGGTTTCACTGCTAAACTCCTTTATTCCAAGGCTCTGTGTTTGATTCCCACCCCTCCTTTAAGCCTTTTTGCCCAGTATTCTGTGTTTGATAGATACAAAAAGCAGATCTTCAGAGAAAAACAAAAACATTTACATTGACAATTCTGACTGTTGCTGTGGAGCTGTGAGACACAATCACAGCTCAGAGGCTTTCAGGGGTTCTTGGCTGCTTCTGAAAGTTGTGTTTTCACCTCAGTAGTGCAAACACCCAGAATTGTTCAGGTCACCTCGGGCAGGAAAAGGTGAGGTTTAATAAATTCTGTCATAATTCTCACCATCAGAGGACTTGAACTCATACTTGATACTTTTAAAATTGCATTTTTTTTAATGCTTAAACATGTACTTTGATCCGAGAACTTTTTGCTTTGAAATACTGGGTTTTTTTTAGTGTTTGAATAACTATCTGTGATTGTTCCTCCTGAAACTGAATTCTTTAGATACATAAAACCCATCTTCTCATCTGATAATTCCTTCAGTTTATATAGACCCTTTAGTTTCCTCTTGACATTAATTTTTCTCTCTAAAGTTGTCACTCTTGCACAGTTTTCAGGATGATTCTGTTGTTCCAGTAACTCTTTCTAATACCACTTGCAAACGTGAATGTTGGTCATTGATTTCAAAACACTCAAATCTTCATGACGTCTTTTCCTTAAATGTTGATTTTATATAACTTCTGTGGAACTAAAAAGCAGTATTTTAACTAAAATTTTAACCAAAAAACCAGCTGATTTTATTTAAAAAATATAAATTGGCAACCCTGGCATATTTTTATTATTTGTAAAACCAAACTTTAGTCACATATCCAACTTGGAAAAATTTTGCAGGAAACTCATGTTTTTTGGCCTCCAAAGCTGAAATACGCTCCTTCAGCCAGGAATCCAGTTTTAAAGGCCTTTGAACACGTTTTTTATGGAGACACTGATTCCCCTGTCTGCTCCTTTCTGTTAGGAAGACTCGGCACGTGAACATCTTGCTCTTCATGGGCTACATGACCAAGGACAACCTGGCCATCGTGACCCAGTGGTGCGAGGGCAGCAGTTTGTACAAACACCTGCACGTCCAGGAGACCAAGTTCCAGATGTTCCAGCTCATCGACATCGCCCGGCAGACAGCACAGGGCATGGAGTGAGTGGGATGGACAGGCCTGGCCTTGGCCTTGCAATGGGGTTTGCCTTCCCTTCCTCAAACCCTGGCATGGGGAGGCTGTGCTGAAATAGGAACGGGGCAGAAGGGGCTGTGCAGCCTCAGCTCAGCACTGTTGGGGGCAGCTGTGCTGCTGTTCGGCCATTTGTCCCTGGGGATTCTTCAGATCACAGGGTCACGGAATGGGTTGGGTGGGAAGGGACCTTAAAGCCCATCTCATTCCACCCCCTGCCATGGGCAGGGACACCTTCCACCAGTCCAGGTTGCTCCAAGTTCATCCAACCTGGCCTTGGACACTTCCAGGGCTGGGGCAGCCACAGCTTCTCTGGGCAACCTGTGCCAGGGCCTCCCCACCCTTACAGGGAAGAATTCCTTTCTAATATCCCATCTATCCCTGCCCTCTGGCAGTTAGAAGCCATTTCTCCTTGTCCTGTCACTGTCTGCCCATAGAAATCCCCCTTCCTCCTTTTTATAAGCTCCCTTCAGGTCCTGGAAGGACCCGTGAGGTCTTCCCAGAGCCTTCTCTTCTCCAGGCTGAATAAACCCAGCTCAGTTCATGTCACTTATCAGTCACCTCTTCTGTATTTTATCTTGTATAACTTGAGGTTGTTATAACACACTAAATAAGATCCTGTTCTAAATATACAATTAAGGGGTTTTTTCTTCCCCCGGTTGCTGTAACATTGCAGTGTTTGACAACCACTAGTTTATCCTGCTGGTAGTTCTGTGGGATGAGGGAGTGGCTGTTCCTACTCTGCAGCTCCAGGACTCGCTGAGATACATCCTGCAGATGTGTGAGTTGACTGAGGCCCCACCTCACTGCTCTGCCAGCACTTGTTCTGATGCTGGGAGCACACAAGGTGCTGTCAGTGCTCATCCATTTTGTGCATCAGGACCCAGGTTTCCAGTCAGACCCCCAGCAAACTGGGGCATGTAAATGGAGAGGGTTTGTGAACAGTGCCCTTAGCACAAGGGACAGATTTCCTGCACAGGAGGCCAGCCCCAGTTCTGCAGGGTGAGTGTGAGTGATGCCATCCCTGTGCCCGAGGTGCTGTCCTGCATTCAGCTCATTGTTTAGAGTCTCCTCCTGGTGACCAGAAGTGCCTTCATCCTGTCCCTGGACTCAGGCCAGAGGGGTGAGCAGTGGTTGAGTGTGCCATGAACTGTCCTGGGGGCTGGGGGTCAGTGGAAAGGCTGTTTGGGAGCAACTTTGGGAATGACACTGCTCTGCTTTTCCTTCACAGCTATTTACATGCAAAGAACATCATCCACAGAGACATGAAATCCAATAGTATCCTTTCTTTATGGTCCTGCCTTCAGTGGGAGGGTGATTTATTGGTAATGGAGCTTTTGGGGGGATTGAAATAGCTGTGTCATAAATATATAAATATATATATATATATATATATAAAATAATGAGCAATTCCTACCGATGAGCAAGAAGCTGCTTTTTAGGGAGGACTTCCATAGGACACATGTGCTTGCTTTTCATACTCTTGGGGTAAAGATGTGCAACAGTTGAGCTCCCAAAGTGTCTTGTTTTAGTTAAATGGTGTTTGTGCAATTGTCTGGTACCCTGGGACAGGCTGCATCTTCCCTTGATGGGAGCAGTGCCTGCTGATCTGTGTGTGCACATGTGGGGCTTGGGACTGTTTCTCATGTATTTTAATATATTTAGAACACCTCATGTGACTGCCAGAAATGAAGCCAAAAATCTTACTTTAAACTCAAGAAAAGGCAGCCTTTTACCACTATATTTTGTGCAAAAATACAGATTTAGTAATGCATGTGGAGTAAAAATGTTGCGAACTGATGTCTTTTGCCTTTGAAAGTGCCTGCTTTTGGAGTTGCCAGGAACAGCAGGAATTGTGGCTTCCTTCCATAAAATCCGAACAGGATGTTTTGAAAATGTCATCATAAAAAAAAATATGCCAAATTCAGTAGTTCCATAATGGGGATTCCCATTTTCAGTTAAACTAGAAATAGAATCATGTCAGTGTATAGGAAGTCAGGAGGTCGTGATTCCTGATAATGATTTTTGTGAAATAAATCAGCTCTGCTTCTGACATGGAAATTAGAGTCAGTCATGTTTATATTTCCCAATCATCTCTTTGAACTTAAAACATTTCTAAGTGAAATTGTTAAATGATATTTTAAAATAACCCCAGCAAAGAAAGTGCTGGCTATCAATCATAACAGGCAAATCTGTTAAGGAGATAATTACAAGTAGTACAGAATATTTCCAGTTAAAATAGTTACACTATGGTTAAATCTCAGGAGATCTGCCAGAGAGCTTTATGTAAATAGATTTATTTTATATTTACTTCTACTCGTAGGTTTGTTTGGTTTTTTGTTTGTTTGGTTTAGGAGGGTTTTTTTTGAGTTGTGAGACCTCTGTGCTGTTTCCTTTTGTGTCTTGTGACACCAGTTCAGTATTTAGGTACCTGCAGGCATTGATGGTAATTAGCATTGTTGATTTCTGTCCTAACTCACCATAAAGATAGATGTACAAATAATGCTGAAACATCTGGTCTGGTTTAGTCTTAAATGTTAACTTTGTAAATATGGATGCCATAAACTGCTTTTCCTGTGTTGAAGATAGAGCTTGCAGCAGGTTTAAATAAAACAATCAGCAATATTCTTGGATAGTGGCTCGTGTTTGGGATCGGCAGACACTTTGTAGCCACGTCAGAAAATCCAAAGTGGTTTCCTCAGCTTTGCAGAGTTTCTTTAACAAGTCTTTAGATATATTTCTGCACGAAGGCCTCACAGTGAAGATCGGAGACTTCGGGCTGGCCACGGTGAAGTCGCGCTGGAGCGGATCCCAGCAGGTGGAGCAGCCCACGGGCTCCATCCTGTGGATGGTGAGCCAGCCTGCCCTGCCCCAACCCTGCCTTTGGGCCTCTTGTCTTCTGGCAGCTGGACACTGTTTGACACCTTAAACCTCAGTGAACGTGCTCTGAGTACTGTGGAGACTCTCCTTGCAGTTGTAGGTTGAGTTAAGATTGAAGCACGGAGTGCTGGAGTGTTCACTGTGCAAAGGGACACCAGGCACCTGAGGCTTCTCCTCTGGAGTGTTGGAGGTATTTAAATACTTAGGGCTGTCAGTGTGCCAGGAAGTGTCCTTTAAAAACATCAGGATGCTTGGCCAGGATCGGTTTGTGCTTTGTAAAATACACACAACACCTGAAACCAAGTTACAAGAGCAGAAATGTTTTTTTTTTCTTTTAGAAACGTATTACAAAAAGCCAAATTTTTTTACAGCTTTCAGTAAAAGGATTTAAAACTAACCCAGTGGATACCTGAAACAGATCTTGGGGAAAAAACCCTGCATATTTGTTCTTTGCAGGTTTTTTCCCATTTTAATCATTTGTAGCCCATCTTTGCTGAGCTGTCATCACACAGAAGGGGAGGTTGTTTCCGTTTCCTTGCAGGTTGCTCTGATCCCTTACTGGGGTTTTGTTGTGCTGTTGTACTTCAGTGCTTTGCTCAGTAATTCTGGGGGACTTCATTAGGGGGAAAAAAGTCTCAGTCAATGGGAAAGTTATTTGCATTGTTTCTCTCTGGTTTTGTTCAGTCATTCAAAGTTGTTTCCTTTAAGCTCTTCAGCTTCATAATTGTGCTGTGTTTTGCAAAGGTGCTGCAGTGCTCCTGCAGCTCTTCCCTGCTCTTCAGTCTGGGCTGTTTCCTACTTGGCTTTCATGAAAATGTTTTGATATGGATGTTATAAAATACCAAGTCTGTATTGGAATTGTGTGTTTTCCCTCTTTAACAGGGATACCTGTTTAAGAACTGATGGATAAAGTCTCAGGCTCAGCTCTCTGAGCCCCAGCACTGACCTTTTGATGGCACAGTGCCCGCTCAGCCAGAGCCTTGCTCGTGTGCTCTCAGTGTTTAACCCCCTCCTGCTGTGTTTGTTCCCTGCCCAGGCCCCCGAGGTGATCCGGATGCAGGACAGCAACCCCTTCAGCTTCCAGTCAGATGTCTACTCCTATGGAATAGTGTTATATGAGCTGATGACAGGAGAGCTGCCCTATTCCCACATAAACAACCGAGATCAGGTGAGGAACACGCTGGGACCAGCATTTGATTTCTGGGTATTGCCCATTTCACAGGATAAACACAAATGCAAAACAATTGAAATGTTATTTATAACCTGCTTTGTTTCAGCAGCAAATCTGTGTTACTAAATGTTGATTCACTATTGACAGGGACAGTTACTCAACGGAAAAAAATTGGTTTTTATAAACACTGTAAGTGCCCTGTGAATTTATTCAGAGGTTAAAGCTTTAGGTACCTCAGTAAAATCTTGGTTTATACATTTGCGTTTACGTGAACTTTCCCTTTTGATGTTAAAAATGTTGTTCTTGTGTCAGGTTGGATTCTGTGCTTTTACTAAGGCAAAAAAATAGTGCCTATTGTCAGACCTTTAAATAAGGAACGTTGGTGTGATTTAGTCTTTCCTGAGCTGTAGTCACCCAACCAATAATGGTAAAGAAGCACATTGAGGCCAGAACCCCCAGCTGTTCTCTTCCCATGAACACTTCTCCTGGCTTAGCCAGTGTAGAGCCAATGCTGCAGGGCAGGAACTGTGGGATCTTTGGGAGCTGTTTTGATGATCCTCAGTTGTGGTTTGTGGTTTTGGTTGCTTTTTATAAAATTAAGATCTTCTAATGAGAAGTGTGTGTGTATGGAGATTATGGGGGCAAACAACTAGATTTTAGCCTCTATTAGTGACTCTAATTATAATCTGTAATAATTCACAGTCAGTGTTGTAAGTAGAAGAGGCCACTTCTGTTAAGCTAAGGAAGTTGTTTCTTATTTTAAGGTTGTCTACAAACTGGGCCATTGGAATATGCTTTAATTCATGATATTGAAATTATATGCAAGTTTCAATAACCATCACTGTTGCAAAACATGCAGCAGCTGACCCTCACATAAGTTTTCAGGAGGGACAGAATATTTCCAGGAGAAGAACACAAAGACATTATTTAGGATGAAAATCCTAAACAATGACCATATTAACCTGGATTAAAACAGAATAAATATTTTCCAACACTAATAACATCTTTTATTGTTTGTCTCAAAACAGTCCATTTCCTTTTTTGCTGCATTAGTTGTGATTAGTTCTGATGATCTCTTGCAACTGGCAGGCAGCTCCTTTTACAACATGACTTCAAGGTTGGACTTGATGATCTTGGAGGTCTTTTCCAACCTGAATGGTTCTGTGATTCAGAGATCCCTGAACATCAGGTTGTCACTGTAGACTCAGCAGAAGGAGCTCCCATGTCCATGTCATGGAGCACCAACAGCTCCTTCTCCTGCTGAGCCTTCCAAAGCCCAGCATTCCTGGTGCAGTCCCATCCTGCCCTGCACACAGGGGACCATCAGCCTGGTTAACTCACTGGGATAATCTGCAGGGCTCTGGGCTGTCCTTTGGGACTCAGATTTAATCACCACCAGTGAAACCACTTCCCTGACTTTGGTTTGTGCTGCTTCCTTGTTGTTCTGCAGATCATTTTCATGGTTGGTCGAGGTTATGCTTCCCCAGACCTCAGTAAACTGTACAAGAACTGCCCCAAAGCAATGAAGAGGCTTGTAGCAGATTGCTTGAAGAAGGTTAGGGAAGAACGACCTCTGTTTCCACAGGTAAGTGTGTTTTGTGCACAGGAGTTTCAGGGTATTGTATAAATAGCCATTAGCACACAAAAGAATCTGCTCAGGTGAAAGGTTTGGGTTACATGAAGTGCAGCTTGGTTCTTATTTTTGCCTTTGTTCATAACCCAGCTCCTTTGGCAGTTGGTATTTCGGTTCTGCAAAGGTCACAAAAAATCATGACTCATGAAGCTGAGGCTGTGCCAGGTGACCCACTTTAGAGAGAAGCAAAAACCCACCCTAACACAATTAAAATCAAATCTGTTTCTCTGTATACATTTTATTTTAGTGCAGGTTTGAGGGAAATGAGAGACAACTCCTCCTTTCCTTCCCCACAACTAAAAACAAGCAAACAAAATCCACTGGGGGATGGAAATTCATGTAGCAATTTTTGGTATTTTTACAAGGGATACTTTACCTTTTTCTGTCACTATGAGGATGGGGAAGGTGCTTTCTTATTAAATAGCTGGAATTAAATATCAGCAGATTTTGGAAAAAGAACTTCTTGCTGTTTTAAACAGCTTGTTGTTTATAAAGTTCTTTCCAACAGTTCTTTGCAAACAGACTGTCAGGCAGAAAATGCAGTTCTTTCCCTGTTACTCTGCTGGGATTGCACAGATGCTTGTGAATTGACTGAGAACTAATGGAAAACCCCTTCCCACCCTCTGACCCTCCCTGAGGCTCCTCAGAGCACAGCCTGGCTGGTAGAGGTGGGTTATTGCAGCTGCAGTGTTGTGTTCAGTGCCCACAGAGCACATTGGCTGCTCTGCAAGATAAGCTTAAAGCCAGAACTGAATGGAGTTGGAAAGGAACTGAATGAAGGGATGAATGAAGGTTTAAGACTGACCTAGGCAGAGCTGCCTCTCTGAGCAGCCCCTAACTGGGTGTGTTCCCCCAGATCCTGTCGTCCATCGAGCTGCTGCAGCACTCCCTGCCCAAGATCAACCGCAGCGCGTCGGAGCCGTCACTGCACCGCGCGGCGCACACGGAGGACATCAACGCCTGCACCCTCACCTCCTCCAAGCTGCCCGTCTTCTAGGCCTGCCCCTGCCCCGCTCGGGGACAGGCACACAGGGACACTTGTGCTCTCCGTGCCTCGTGCCCAGACCAGTGCCAGAGGGATCCCTGGTCCCCTCGTCCCAGCAAGCTGCTAAGGATCCGTGCTCAGCCCTCCCGGCCTGCCCTGCCGTGCCCTGGGCAGGGACAGACTGCAGATCAAGAGATCTATTACTGTTTTTTTAATAGATGCACTTGAGCCTTACTTTGCCCACGCCTGGAAGCAGATGATGTTCCTTTGGCAGTGGTTCTGGACGGGCTGGATCTGTGCTGAGGGGGTGTTTTCCACAGCCAGGGTGGCTCTGAGGACAAGGTCGTGGTGCTCTGATTGCCCCATGCCATGTGCCACCTCGAGGTGGGGGAGCTGTGCCTGCAATGGGTCTGCAAACAAGACTGAGGGAAGAGGAAATAACTCTGGAAATCAGCTCCTGCCCTAAGAGCTTCATCAAGCCAATGAAATAAGTTAAAATGCTAATTCAACACGAAATAGTTTTGCAATAGTTTTGCACATAGAAGAAAAACTCTTGCAAAAGAATGGAATCTGTTCTGAATTGTCCTGCTCAGAGAAGGAAGCAGCCAGTCATGGTCATCTTGAGAAGCCTCACAGCTGACTTTGGTACTAAGGACTGTTCCCTGCAGCCCAGGAGGTGGAGAGTGTGGAAGCACAGCCTTGGGGCTGGCAAAGGCTGAGGGACATTATCCGTCTGCATCCCATCGGAAGCTGTCGTGCAAGAGATGCACTATCAAGAGGAAACTGAGCATATACAGTTTTTCTTGCTGATTTGGGGTTTAATTTTGTTTTTATTGCTCCTGAGAAAATGCATTTATTGTAAGCCAAGGTTCCCCTGATTATCTTATTTTAATAAAATAAATTAAATTTTAGGTGTATGATTCCATGTCATCATTTAATGCACTACTTCATAGTTCTGACTGCTACATCTAGACTTGGAAAACTCAGAAAATGATATTCTGAGTACTTTTTAAGAGAGTTACTATGACAGGTAATAGTGCAAGTAAAAACACACTTGATACAACAACCTCTCCCATCACTCCCATGACTGGACAATTCTTACTGTAATAATCCTTCAGCAGCATCTACTCAAACCCACACTGATGCCTCTCAAGCTGTTTCACCGCACCAGTTTTGCTCTGTTTTCTCTTGTTTCTGTAGGGGGAAATGAGGGTTTTGTTTTGGCTGAACTCCCTGGATGACAGAAATAGGTGCTTTAATCTAAAAATCGGTTTTTTTTAAATAGCACTCTGTTTAAATATGTTTATTAGGGCAAGGATGGAAACCCAGATGGTTGGAATGGAAGTTTGGGATTTTGCCTTTCTCTGTGTGCACAGGGGAGTGGGGGCCCTGTTTGGGCAGGAGCAGTGAGTGGTGACTCGGGGCTGTCACCTCCACCCCAAATGGTGTCAGTGGGGACAGCTGCTGTGTCCAGCTCTTCTCTGTAATGACCACACAGACACTGCAGGTTCTTGAGTGCAGCAGCAAAACCCCACAAAGTGCTTCTGAAAGAGGGACTTGAGCCAGACACAGAAATAATATCTACACTGTCTGGACTTATGTGGCCAGTCTTCACGAACAAAGATTTTGGGAAAGGTCATTACCCTTTGAGCCTGTGCAGTGGGTTTTTTAGGTGAGACACAGTGTGTGCTGAACTGAGCCCACCCTTTCATCCTGAGCTTCATCTGCCGGGGCCGAGCGAGCTCGGACGGTGGCAGCGAGGTGCTCAGGACGTAGGTTTGTTTAGAGTGACCTTCTCTTGGATGGATGGCCGTAGGTTTGTTTAGTGACCTTCTCTTAGATGGATGGCCGTAGGTTTGTTTAGTGACCTTCTCTTAGATGGATGGCCTTACAGGGCTGACGAGCTCCATCTGCCCAGAGGGGTTCCCTGCCCGGGAATCGAACCCGGGCCGTGGCGGTGAGAGCACCACATCCTGACCACCAGGGGACTTAGAACATTCCATAATGTAACAAGAAAGGTGGAATACTGATCCTTAGAGTGACCATAAACTTTGCTTGCTAAAAAGTAAACTGAGACTTGAGGGAAACTGCTCCAAATGGTTCTGCATGGGTTTTAATAATACTCTTGGTATTTTAACTGCAACTCTCTCTAATGTAATTTATCGGTAATTTTAACTTCATTATCAAAAGCTTAAAGAGAGGGAAGAAAAAACCCACCAGAAATGCTTGAGCTGCTTTTTACTTTAGCTCTAATTTCCCAAAAGAAACCATTAACTCTTGATTTTTAAAACAGATTCTGTGACTCTTAAAACATTTAAATATATTTGATAAATAGACTTATTTTAAGTAGCACTTGATGTCCAATTAAATGAAAGCTCCTAATTTAGAAACTCAGACCTTTTAAATCTTACTGCTCTTTAATTTAAACTTCTGTCTATGTTGTCCCCAGGTAGCTTTGGAAGACAAGTTGCCTTCTTAATTTCAGATCACTGCTCTTGGGGCAAAGTCAATCAGGAATGTCTTGTTTAAGGTAAAGAACATCCTTTCCATTGACTTTTTGGATGTATTTTATTTCTTTGTGGAAAAAATATGTACAGGAGCACCTAGAAACAAATTTCAGTGGGAGGGTAAGGGCTGTTGTGAGTATTTTGAAGTAGAAAGTATGTTTGGGCAGGTGCTCTTGAACATTCATCTTATTGTATGACACCTCAGTGATGATTTTCCTTCATCTTTGTAATTAGTGATGACCAGCTGTACTAACAGGACTTGAGTGAGACCTTTGCTGTGCCTCCATGGGCCAGTTTTGTAAAGCAGCTGAGAATTGGTGTTTGTTACAGACACAAGGCAAGGCCTGACTCTGCAGTAAGTACTGCTAGAAATTAACTCCAGGGGGAAATATTTCTGGGCAAGTTCCATTTCCCAGGTCAGGACAGAGAGCAAACCTGGCATGTTCAGTCTGGGGGAAGTGTTGGGCACAGAGAGGGCAGTTCTCCCCTACACAGGTGCTGGGCTGCCATCCAGGGCTTTCTCAGCTCCACTTCTGACCCAGAAAAGCCAACCAGCAGTGGATAATCCTGGGTCACTAACCGGGTACCACTGGCAGGTGTTTGAATCCCAGATTAAGGTTCCTCCCTTTTGCCTCACACCCAGGGGAGGTACCTGGGTGTTCCCACCTAACCCTGAAGGAACATTATCCACTGACCTTGGTGTTCCGTGGCTCTTCCCCTCCCCTGATGGATCAGGAATGTCACCATCACTGACCCATGGACATGCAAGCTGCACCAACCAAACCTCAGCGCTGGATCCACATGGGGTGAGATCTTTCTACTTTGATGCTTCCTTTCTCTTTCTTTCTTTCCCTTATACACTTTCAGAAGTGTTACTGTTATGCCTTTATGTTGCTATATTAATATAGATAATAACCAAACTGACTCCATCCCTGCTTTCCACTTTAACTGAATCATTCTAAAATAAAGCCTACATATATGTGCATATACACACACACATATATATATTTACAGACACTGTTCGTTCATTGTGGTTTCACTCTAATCCCAAGGGATGTATTTAGAGAACCTGAGCTCCCCTCCCCTGCAGGGGCAGTAACAGCTCAGGTGTGTTCATGCTGTGACTCAGCAGCCACTTCACCTGTGTCCAGACACAATTCTTAGTTTAACTGCAAAGTTCATGCAAATGACTGAGCAGAATCAACTTTGTGTGTCAAATTTCACAATCTAACTCCCTTTGCAGCACAAACATGAATGCCATTTTTAACAAAACCAGAATTCAGTAAACTCTGTTCACTCAGCAGAGATGTGCCTAAATCCCTCACCCCTGCTGTGCCTCCGACATTGCTGGTCTTGCTCTGGGAAATGCAGATGGAGACAGAGAGCAGCTGCAGAGCCACTCCCAGTTCTGGGGCAGGACGGTGGATCTGATTACTGACAATATCTTTCTCTCATGCTGCAGTTTCCAAGCTCCAGTTTGTGCTGTAAGTTCAATTTAGCTCTGCCTTGTGACACCAGTGTTGCTCTGCTCGAGTTTCTGAATCAGTGCAGCTGCATTTGCTTTACAGCAGCTGCTCCAAGAGCCACTTCTTGCCTCCCTGCACTTCAGTTTGCATAAAACAAGGGTGGGAACCCAACTGGGACTGTCTGGGAGAGCCAGGCCTTGTCCAGCCCCACTCCCAAGACATCCACCCCAAGAGTGCAGTAAACTTTATCCTGAACTCTAGGTACTGTCTGAGGTATAATGTGTAAGGTCTTAAATCTCAGGTCTCCTTTTTAAGGAGAAAAATGTACACTAACCATTGTTCCCAGTGGGTTTTGTAGTTATACATTTAGTTGATTTAGTGGAGAAAACAAAAAAAAGCACCCAAACTCTATTTAGCAACAGTTTTTACCAGCTTAAGCTTTACCTGGCACTGTATTTACACTACCACTCAGCTCACAAGACAGCATATGTTGGGCCAGAGAGGGAGAAAACCCTCTTGTGATTAAGGGATTTCTTTTTTCCATGCAGTCAATTTTTTTTTTTAAATATATTTTAGTATTTTTGTTGCCATACAAAAACTATCTGAAAACTTCACCGGGACTGCACAGTAAACCACAGGGCACGTTTGTTCTACCTGTGCTGCAGAGGGTAAAGGCAAGGCTAATCAACAGCTGCACTGCTGTGGGTGGGGGGCTGTGCTGTTCACTGGGCAGCAGTGGGGTCCTCCTCAGCCCCCGAGAGGTGCATGAACAGCTCCCCCAGCTCCGTGACCTGGTCCGTGTCCGGCGCCGCCCGGCTCTCCCTGTCCTCGATAAAGTCCCACAGACGCACCGAGTTGAAGAACTGCAACAGAGAGAGATGTGCCTGAGCAGGAACCAGCCCCAGAGCTGAACTCTGCCCTGGCAGCCCTTCCTCAGCAGAACAGCCCTGAGTTGGGACTGCAGAGCTGGGTTTGTGTGGTGAGCTCAGGGTGATGACCCCTCTCTGCACGAAGGGGGGAGTGGACACAGCCAGCACCAAATGCAGGCCAGGACGAGTTTCTGAGGAGGCTTTAAACCTTTTTAGCTGCCCTTAGGGCTAGCTCTGTGCAGGCACATGACATGGGCTTTTAGCAGTGTGGCTGAAAGCTGTAAGGGCAGAACTGCTGCGAGGAAAGGTGTGCCCTGAGAAGGACTAGCTGAAAAAATAGAGCAAATATTTTGCTGTTAAATGAGGTGCATTTTCCTTCCCCTAAGAACAAACCTTTGCCCCAAGGGGCATTGAGAGGTGCTTTTTCCACTTGTCCTGCAGGGCACAGCACATTCCCAGCAGCCCCTGCTCCCTGCAGAGGGTGCCAGAGCAGTGCCCCAGCGTTGCTCACCCGCACTGTGCCCTCGGAGCTCAGCTGTTTGCGGGGTTTCTCGGGCTCGGCGCGGGTGCCGTCGGGGTACGCGTGGAGGTACAGACACTTCCCACCAAAGGGGCACGTCCCCTTCCCTTGCTCAAAGTACTTGCAGGGCTTTTTCCTGATTCAATGAGAAGAGAGAGTTACTGCCTCCAGCTGGGGAGGAAGGAGCTGCAGTTCAGTCCCCAGGCTCAGCCTTAGTGATGCTTCAGTTCTCACACCCAGAGCTTTGGCCTCCCCTTCCCTCAGAGCAGCCAAAACAGAGGGCAGAGATCACTGTTAAAACAAACACATAAAAAACCCAGCATCATAAATCAAACAGACAGTTTCCTTTTAAGCTGTGGAAAGTGAAGGATGTTCAAAGAGCACCACAATGGGCCAATCCATTGCTGTTTTTCTAGGATATCTTTTCTCCTGCCTTTTCTACCACTACATTTTTAAGAACCAGTTCCCCTCCTCATCTCCTTTGAAAATTCTTTGTTAATTTATGTTTCCTCATCTTTGTTGTTCAGCCAAGGTGTCCAGGCTGCACAGCAACTTGTCACAGGGTTGATCTTTGCACAATTTGTACAATAGCACCTGGGGGGGGTTGGATTGAAAACAGCTGAAGAGGAAACTACAGGGAAAATGCAACGGAACTTGTTAATATGAAAATAGTGATGGAACTGATTCCTAAGACATAGATACAGTCTATCCAATAGCAACTACATGGAGCACAAAGATCAACCCTAACAAACAGAATACCCAAACACTCAAACAGGTTTTTCCAAACTTCCAGGTTTCTTGGTCTGACTTTTTTCATCCTGTGTTGGCCTGACTCCAGCTCTTGGCTTAGACTCCACTTCAGCAGCATCTTATTAGCATTTTTTCATTCCACCAACACCAAATCCTCAAATTAAACTAACTGCCAAGAGCTCTATCCATAGAATTTCTGTACCAAAGACATTTTACCCATAACCTGTAATATATTAGTCTTAGCTGAGCACTTCAGCAAAGCCTCTTTTTACACCCTCTCCTATACAACGGGTGACAAGAGTCAAACTTGACTTCCAAGACCACCTACACCTCTATGCAGTGGCACAAAGGCTGACCCTGCTGGGAACAGGGCTGTTTAAAAACTGTGCTAAGGCTCTGGAGCACAACTGACCACCTCAATCCAAAGTCTTTAGGAGCTAAAATAAACCAAACCAGTGATGGGGGATTGAAAACAACCCCTATCTGAAGAACTGCAGTTTAAGTGCTTAATTTCATTCAAATATTTTGCCTACTAGAAGACAAGATGCTGGGATAAGTGTTTCATGGAGCAGCACTGCTTTCAACTCTTCTGCTGAGCTCTACAGGTCTTCAAGCAGCTGAGAAGCTGCAGCCACAGTAAGATGGGTCTAAATAAGGCCCATTTTTTCCTGTACTCCTGTTTAAAGGTGGATGCATATCACAGAATAAAGCTGCAAACCATCAGCAAAACAGACCAAGCTCACTGGGGTCAGGCCCAGCTCTGCCTGGTCACCCTAAAAACAGGAAGCAGGAGATAAGAAATGGTATCTCCCTGCTCTGTGAACCACAAAGCCCTCACACATCCCAGGCAAGCACAGCTCTACAGAGCTGCTCCAGCACTGCCCTCTCCCCATGCTCCCAGTATCCCTGTTGGACAATATAAGGAATGCAGTCCTGGAGTATCTGCCATTTCCAGCAGACATTACAAAAGCTCCATGACTTTTTATCCCATATTGCAGGAGACCATTACATTTTCCTTCCCTGTTTGTTCTCAGTAACCAACAACAGTCCAGGCGATTGTGTCTGAGGGATAAACAGAAGCCACGTAAAGCCAATTCTGGCAAGTGAGCTGAAATAACTTCAACACTTCAGAGCACAGTGAGGTTGAATACTTTCTGATCTACAATTACAGGCCAGACCCTTTCATGGCAGCCACAAAGTTAAGCAGAGGAGTGAGCAGAGATCAGTTCTCTGGACAATGGGCTGGAATTACAAGAAGTTTAGAAATGCAGGCTCGGCGATTGACTGACCCTTGGTGCATCTAAAGAACAACACACAGAGTGTGTGTTACTGAACTTACCCCACTCCCTGCTTAAAGGCTTCAATCAGCTCATTCTTCTTCTCCTGCTCCTCCACCCAGTACACACTAGGGATGACAAACTCAGAGATCACTCGGCACTCGGGGCACGACCTGAACAAAACAGTGATGCCTGTTACCTCTGCTGCTCCCAGGAGGGACACCCTCCCAGGAGGGACACCCTCCTACACGTGCCAGCAGCAGCGTTTTCCGAGGGAAGGGGCTGGTCTGTCACTCTGAGGCAGCAGCTCCTCCTCCCACGTTAGCACAGCACACTTTGGGGTGCATTGCTTTGGAGTTCACTTGAAATCATCCAGCTCAGTGCAGTCAGGGCTCCTGTTTGGTTCTGGACTTGAACAAAAGCAACAGGTATTTCCTCAACGCACAGAAACCTGTATTTGCCAATCCCAGCAGATCAGCAGAAACAAACTGTCTACTCTGTGAGTGCTGCAGCCCCCCTGCAGCAGGAAGCCAAACCAGAGGAGAAACACAAATGAAGGTGTCTCAGCCTTTGGAAATGCAATGAGCTGACGTTCACTTCAACGAAAGTTGTAGTAAAAGTTGTGGAGAAAAGTCTATTTTGGCAGAAGAATGAAAATATTTCCCATCTTTTCCTCAGTGTGTTTGTAACTTAAGAGAGAGATATGCTCAAAAAAGGAAACTGATTGGATGTTTTAAATTCTCTCACCTGAGGAGGAACATGTTTGGAACACATTTTTTATTGAGCTAGAAGATGAAGGCATTTACTCAGACACAGATAAAGGTGTGATTAGTGGGACCTTTACCTGGAGTAAGCCACAATTTAGAGAAAAGTCCCATAATGAAGCACCTACATAGGAAAAGGAGTTGCTGTTCTTGCACACAGGTCACTGTGAGGGGCAGAGGTTAATGAGGTCCCAGCTGCTCCAGAGCCCCCCTGTCTGCACTCTGCCCCAACAACATGGACAGGGCCAAACTTTTCTCACATAGAGCCAGAGTATTAAGTGAACTGTCACCCAAGGACACCCCAAGTGTCCTGCTGCTCTTGGAGACAGCTCTCATAGCCAAGTCCTGGGACTGGCCAGGCCAGCCCTTGAGCTCTCTGCTCATATTTCCAGCTCCAGAATCCCTGCTCAGCAGTTTCCTTTGAAAGCCCCTCAGTGGCAGGGCCCAGGAGAACACTCACTTGATGATGGGGTTCTCAAACTGCTTGGCACATCTCCACTGCCGGATGCAGGACAGGCAGTAGGTGTGGGTGCAGTTGGACAGGATCCCAAACCTCCTCTCCGAGGCCGATGGTTTCTCGTACACCACCTCCATGCAGATGGAACACACCTTGTCCTGGCTGGCCTGGAAGGCAAAGGCCTTCTCCATGTCATGCTCAAACGTGGCCATGCACATCTGTGGGGGACAGAGGTCAGTGTCAGTACACTCCCTGCCAGGCTGGGACAGAAGTGTCTGAGGAAAGGGTCTGTGACAGCAAAACCACACAACACTCACTAAGGGCATCACTCCTACCCGTCATCATTTCATTTCAAGAACATTAAATCCAATCACTTATTTCAGCCTTCAATGGTCTCTGCAGCTTCAGAACTGTCAGAAATAAGGATGCCTGAGCACTCTTCATTTACCCCTTTCTGTATCTCTCATGGAACAGGTATTGAATCATTTAATGCTTCAAACACCTCGAAAAAACATCACATTGAGGGTCCAGAACAAGTGCCACACTCAGGTTGTTACTCTGATTATTATTAAGGCCACATTCACTCACTGGATATTAAGTTTTAGGCAGTTAAGGCATTAGGCTCTTATTTCAGGGTTTCCTCCAGCACTTCTCATCCCCACGGTGACAATCCATAACCACAAGGTGAGCTGCTGCTCATACCTGCACAGTTTTACCTCTTTACTTTTCAAAGGTCTCAGGGCTTGAAAAGTAATATAAATTTACAAGACTTCAAACTATAATCATAATGACAAAGGACACAAAATAATTCCCCATTAGTGGCACGTCTGACTAGTGCAGCTCCTCATCCAGCACACAGCTCTGCTTCTGAGAGCACCAGTGCCTGGACACTGACCCAGGCACCAAGCAGCTCCCGGGAGGAGGGAGCATTCCTGCAGCAGCACATCTCAAAAGTACACACAGACTGCACAAACCCTGAGCTTTTTAACCCCTTGGATTCTGCTCCTGCTCCTCGCTAGCCCTGATGTAAACCTGGTAGCCAGGAAGAGGAACGAGCAACCCTTCATCCCATCCTTACCCAGCCAATGCCTCACCAATGCTTGCAAGTTCAGGCCCAAAATCTTTGTGCTCCCTCCCATGTGTCCCCACTTGCCCGTGCCCTGGGTCCAGCCCCAGCCAGGAGCAGGTGCCAAGCTGCCCCAGCAGGGCCATCCCAGAGCACAGCAGCCCCAGTTCCTGTCCCAGTGTCTGTGACGTGCACCGAGGCACCGGCTGACCCAGCATTCTGGCAGAGTTTCAGTGTGCTGGGAGAGGGCTGCAGGCCAGTCTCTGACAGGGGTGGAACAGGAAAAAACGAGGTGATTCCTGCATCACTGCTCCCAGTTAAGCCCCAGATGCTTGAACACACCACTATTAGAACCATTCTCTAGCTGGATAAGCAATACAACGGCAGCTCTTTGGGACTGGCTCTGCTACAAAACACTGTAGAGCCAACACCCAGCCCTGCAGTGAGCCAAGCCCCCCAGGGTGCCCTGTCCTTACCATCTCATGGGCCCTCCTCTGCTCGGGGTCGTGGGGGTGCAGCACGTGGAGGCCGCAGATGTCACACAGGTCCCCGTGCAGGTACGGGCAGCGCTCCCCGACGGGGCACGGCCCCCGGGCCGAGTAGGGGCACAGCTGCCCCCCGGCCCCGCAGGGCACCTCGGGCCCGGGCTCTGCCAGCCCACTGCAGATGGCCTCCAGGTACGAGTGGGGCTTCACCTCCAGGCTCTCCGCGGGCTCACTGCAGCTCCCCCCGTCCCCGGGGGCGCCCGGGGGCGGCTTCTCCTCTCCTGAGCCGCACAGATCTGAGGGGACAGACACAGGCACTGCACGGCCCAGGGCACTCCACAGCCTCTCCTTCCCAGGAGCAACAGCTGCGTTTGCTTTTTTAAAGTTTTCTTCTCAATGAAATCTCATCTCTAAGCTCCTTCTGCTCACAAATCACAGGAATGTTCCCAAATTACCTACTGAAAAGTTCAATTGCAAGATTTCTTCAGCTGCTTTCTGTTTACAAATAGACTAAAAAAAATCACAGAATCATTTAGGCTGGAAACGACATGTGAGACCATGCAGTCCCCCCTGTGCCCGATGCCCACCCTGTCCCCCAGCCCAGAGCACTGAGTGCCACGTCCAGTCCTTCCTTGGACACCTCCAGGGATGGGGACTCCACCACCTCCCTGGGCAGCCCCTGCCAAAGCCTGACCACCCCTTCCAGGAAGAAATTCCTCCTGATGTCCAACCTGACCCTCGAGAGCACAGCTCGAGGCCGTTTCCTCTTGTCCTGTTGCTGATTGTCTGGGAGTAGAGCCCGACCCCCCCTGGCTCCACCCTCCCGTCAGGGTGGACAAAATCCCTCAGGGAGCTCAAAGCCAGTCCCTCCACAGGCCACTGGAAGGGAGGACAGGCACGAGTGTTCCGAGGTAGGAGACTCCATCGGGCAGGAATTCTCTGTAGCTGGCCATGGAACTCAAATAATCAAAGGAGGACACCCCCCCTCCCTGCCGCCCAGCCCCAAGGACAAGCACGGCGCCCTCCCACTCACTCCTGTCCCTGAGCACCAGCGTCCTCTTCTCCCTCCTGCTCCGGGTGCCGGGGCCGTGCTCCGGGGGCTGCCGGGGGCTCAGGGGGGCAGCGGGGGGAGGCGCGGCCGCGGCCCCGCTCGGGGCCGGGAGCTTCACGTGGTCGTACCTGGGACAGAGAAGGGGGTCACAGCCAGCACAGGCGCTGGGGACAAGCACAAGGGCAGCTCATGACGGTGTCCAAGGGGCTGAGCCTCCGGCAGGGTCCCGGCCGTGTGTGTCCCTCTCCAGGGGCACCGCTGGCCCCGCACTGGCCGTGGCGGGTGGATCTTGTCACCCCCACACCTCCCCACTCCCCAGGCAAGCAGCACTGGCCCTGTGCAGGAAGGAGCCACAGTTCAGCACCTCCTGCAGGCAGCAGCACCCAGACCTTGTGCTTCCCCACCACGGGAGAGGATGCGGAATCTCCACACAGGAGATAAAGGGCTTCTGAGTTCCTGAAGGACTCAAAACGTCCAGTAAAACTATGGAAACACCCTCCAGCAGCAGAGCAGGAGCACCCCGGGCAGTAAAGGGGCTGGTCCAGTAAAGCCATGGCCATACCCAAATGCTACAATATTTTTCATGGGAACAAAAATATTGCCCATCTCTGATCCTGGTGCTGTGCTGAGGACCTGCAATGCCCACAGATACTGAGTGCCCAAACTCCAGCAAAACAGCTGGATCAGAACCAACCCCACTTTGCAGCCTTTTGAGTGACACAGCCCCCAGCCACGTCCCACACAATTCCAGGGCAGCTGATGGGAGCTGTGGGAATCACTGGTGTCCAACCCCCTGATCCAGTCTGGCACATGAACCAGGCAAAGGGAGGGAACTCTACAGAGAGATCCCTCTCCCAGGTGCAGGCACCTCTGGGAAGGAGCGGGGCACATCCCTGCTGTACCAATGTACCAACATCAGCCCCTCCACTGTATTTCCCAGAGCATTCCTCAGGGAGTTTTAACACAAAGGCTAGAGGGAAAGGTGTGGAACTGCTCAGCTTTCCAAGGGGGCACGAGGAGGGGGCAGTGCTCTGAGGCAGAGCTGGAATCCCAGGAATTGTAACTGGGATGTACGTGGAGGTGGCTCGAGCACAGCAGCTCCCAGGCTCTCCAGGGACATGGAGCCAGCCCTGCTGCCAGAGGCCATTCCATGTGCAGCTGCAGCCCTGCTTTGGGCATCCAACAGCTCTTCCCGCGGGGAGAACTGGATGAAAAACACACCTGAAACCTCAAGTTTCACTTCTACAGAGTAAAACAATTGCTGAAGCCACACCAGAGCAGAACTGTACTGCTGGATCCAAAACCTGGTTGTGGCTGTGGCAAAGCTCGCGTTCAGTTTAACTCCCCTCGTGCTCTTGTCCCCGCTGTGCCCCCCAGAGTGTGGGGTGGGCGGGAGCGGGGCAGGGAGCCCGCCGTGCCGTGTTACCTGCAGCGGGAGCCGTAGGCGCACTGCCCCCGCTGGTAGTACTTGCAGACGGTGGAGGACTTGCTGGTGGACAGATCGTGTGAGAACAGGCACTTGCTTCCCTCCCGACACACTCCCTGCAGGAAATACCTGTGGGGGAGGAGACGGCTCAGGGCGGGCCCTGCTGGAGGGACAACACAGAGCACCCTGGTTTGGTTAGGTTTGGTTTTCCTAACAAGATCACGGAGGTTTGAAAAGCCAGCGAGTGCCCCCTGTGCCCGATCCCCGCCTTGTCCCCCAGCCCAGGGCACTGAGTGCCTTGGACACCTCCAGGGGTGCGGGCTCCAAACCCCCTTGGGCAGCCCCTGCTAATGTCGGGCCACTCTTTCCGTGGAGAACCCCCCGGTCACTCGGACGGGCCTTCCTGCCCCAACCTCGCTGCTTTCCCGGTACCACGCCGGGGGAGGCGGGACTGGGCTGGGGGTGAGGGGCGAGCCGGGGGGGGGGAGGGGAGTGAGGAGAGTAAAGGGAGGTGTTGGGTTGTGAGCGAGTTCCAGGGGGGTGTGGGGAAGTGTCGGGGTGTGAGGGGGGTTCGAGGAGGTGAAGAGTGTTTTAGGGGTGTGGGGGGAGCGAAGTTGTGAGGGGAGTGTGGGTGTGTGAGGGGCTGAGGGAGAGCTCTGACACCCGGGGGGTGTCCGGCCGGGCCGGGCCGGGCTGGGGAGGCTCAGTGCCGTGCGGGGGCTCCGTCCGGGCCGTGTCCGCGTGTCTGTCCGCGTGTCCGTGCCCGTCTGTCCGTCCCCCCTCTCACCTGCACGTCACCTGCTTGGTGCTCATGGTGCCGCTGCTCTGTCCACCCGGCTGGCTCCCCGCGCCGCGCACGCGGGTTCCGCGGGGCGGGGGGCGTGGCCGTTGCCCGGCCCCGCCGCCACTGGGCGGTTGTTCCCGCCCGGACGCTTTAGGCGGAGGCGCGGGGCGATGGCGGTGCTGCGCGTGCGCCACTGCCGCGCGCTCCTGTACTGCCGGCGCGCGCCCCCGCAATGCCCCGCGTGCGGGGGGGCCTTGGGGGCTGGCGGGCTGGCCTCGGCGCCGGTCCGGCTGAACTGCCCCTTCCGGCACGGACACGGACAGCCCCGCGCCTTCCTCGTCAGGCCCAGCCGAGGGTCATTCCTGCGGTGACCGCCAGGGGGCGCCAGGGAGCTGGGGGGAAAGGCCGGGGGGAGGTCAGGGAATGGGAATGGGAATGGAATAGGAATGGGCAGGGAATGGGAATGGAATGGGCAGGGAATGGGAATGGGCAGGGCAGGGTATGGGAATGGGCAGGGAATGGGCAGGGAATGGGCAAGGCAGGGTATGGGAATGGGCAGGGCAGGGAATGGGCAAGGCAGGGTATGGGAATGGGCAGGGAATGGGCAAGGCAGGGTATGGGAATGGGCAGGGCAGGGCAGGGAATGGGCAAGGCAGGGTATGGGAATGGGCAGGGAATGGGCAGGGCAGGGTATGGGAATGGGCAGGGAATGGGCAGGGAATGGGCAGGGCAGGGTATGGGAATGGGCAGGGAATGGGCAGGGCAGGGTATGGGAATGGGCAGGGAATGGGCAGGGCAGGGCAGGGAATGGGCAAGGCAGGGTATGGGAATGGGCAGGGAATGGGCAGGGAATGGGCAGGGCAGGGTATGGGAATGGGCAGGGAATGGGCAGGGCAGGGTATGGGAATGGGCAGGGAATGGGCAGGGCAGGGCAGGGAATGGGCAAGGCAGGGTATGGGAATGGGCAGGGAATGGGCAGGGCAGGGTATGGGAATGGGCAGGGAATGGGCAGGGCAGGGTATGGGAATGGGCAGGGCTGACCCCTCCGGAGCGGAGCTGCCGTGCCCGGGTGTCCCTGCAGCCCTGCCCCCCACCCACATGGGGGGATGTTCCCGAGGGACGAGCCCTGATCCAACACTCTGCTCCTGTTCCAGGGGGTACGACGGGAGCTCTGACCTGCACGTGGGGATCACCGACTCCCGGGGTAAGGACACCGCGTGCCCAGAGCCCCCTCACCCCCTGTGCTCCTGGGGCCGGCCCAGCTCGGAGCATCCCGGGCCTGGCACAGCTTCGCTGAGAAGCCCTGGGGGGGCTGCAGGGACCAGAGCTGGGAGCTCTGCTGGGCTCCTCCAGGAGAGGGTCACGGAGATCCTGGAAACATCCCGAGTCCGAGCATCTATCCCACCTTGCAGCAGACACAGCTCCAGTGAAAGTCATATCCCACATTCCACATGGCACTGGATGGAATGGACAGGTGCCTTCCACCCCGACACAGGGAAAGGAAAAGCCAGGCCTACTTTAAAGAAGTTACAATGAATTAAATATGGTTTTTGGTAGTTCTAAAAATACCCCTAATTAAAAACAAACATTTTAAAAGCCACGTTAAAAATCCTACTGGGTTATCCGCAGAGTAGGCCCAGCCTGCAAAATGTCACCTCAGGTGTTTAATTAATATAAAGATGGTCTAATTTGGGGGTTAAAAATGAAGTCTGGTTGTGCTTAAGTTGCTCTTGTTACCAAAAGGCATCTGAAACTCAGAGCAAGTTTTTGGAAGCCGGGCCTGCAGTTCCTACTGGGCACTGATGGGAAACTGTGGTGTAACCAGCCTAAGAAAGAACAGGATTATGGAAAACTCATAGCTTTCATCCCAAAACATAACCCCCAAAAGGCTGTTTGTGCAGTGCCAGCCTGTTATGTGTTGCAGGGGTGGTGTACAACTATGACCAGGAGGGTGTGCACAGGGCCCACTCGGGGTGGGAGCAGTGCATCTGCATCCCCCTGGTCCAGCCACACATGGTGGAGCTCCTGCAGCAGTGGGACAACCTCCTGGAGGAATTTTCCGAGGGAGAGGCCTGGCTTCCTCACAGGTATGTGGCTTGAAATGTGGGTGTAATGGAGTTTTTAGTCTGGGATGATAAATGGGGCTGGACCCTGGGGGGCTTGTGGGTCATCCAGAGCCTTGTGCTCCTTCAGAACACACCTTTCCAAGGCTGGACAACCCTGTCAGCCTGTCCTGAACCTCCCTGGCCTGGCTAAACACAGCATTCTTCAGTCTTAAGTACAAATTTATGTGCTGGAACATGAAAGCTCTAAAACGAGTTTATTTCAGGGAATTTTGCATGAAACCCCCAGTTTAATGAAACATCACCTACCTGCTGCTCAGTACAAAGGGCCAGGTGCCATTCTGGGATTATTTTTCAAGGTTTCTGCAGTTTTAGGTGTATTTGCATTTAAAAGCTGACCACGCTGGGATTCTTGCCCAGATCTGACACCCAGGTGACATTCTGGTTGTCAGTGGTGAGAAATGGGCAGCAGGCTCATTTCCAGCTCTTCCACCTGGTCCATAACATTGCTCTGGATGGGCAAATACAGAAAGGTGTCCTCACCCTTTGAAATAAGCTGGTGTGTCCCACCAAGAATATGCAGCCCTGAAGTGAATGCCCAGGTCAGACATGCCCTGTCACATCCCCACACTGCAGCTCTCCAGGGAAAGCCCTGGGACTGTCCCTGGGAACAGCCCAAGTAACACACAGCCTGCCTGGGCGCTGGGGGTGTGTCACTTCACAGAGCCATAATAGAAAAGAAACCCCCACCACCAAATCAAAAGCATTTTTTAGCAATTCTGTACATGCTGACTATAAATATCAGACCTCATCCATCATCTCCAGGAGATGGAAGACTTTGATTTGGAATAGAATTTTTAGATGTTTACAGGACTTGTAAAACCAACAGGATTTGTGTTACTTTTACAATTCCCAGTGCCTTAACAGGAATACTAAAATTGGCTTGGTGTCAAAAAACCTCACTGGCAGAAGGCAGACAGATGTTTTCATCTCTTCTACGAGCTTTTCTTCACTTTTCTACTATCTCCTGACACAGTGACCTAGTTTTTCCACAACTAGACCAGTAACCACTGAACTGCTGAAAACTCTTTTAATTAACTCCTCTGGTTTTCAATGTACAGGAACTGCACTAGACTAATCCTGTAACAACTCTGGGTTCAGGCTGAGCCTAGTTCTGATTTTCTTGATTGCTTGTCATTTACTGGAGGACAGTGTAGAACAGCTGCAAAGAACTGCAGCCACAGCCAGGACCAACAGCACCTGCAGTGACTGAGAGGAGCTGGCTCTCTTGTCTGGATCCAAAGACACTCTTCCCAAAAAGGAGGAGCTGAGCTTTGTTACTGAACAGGAGCTCACAGGTCACTTCAGGTGCCCTGAAACCAGGAGAGCTTTGAAGAGAAGAGTGAGTTCTGCTGAGCTGGGCTCAGGGTCACTTTTCATAGCCACAGTCCTCAGATCTTGCAGAAACCCCCAGGGCTGACAGGGAATCCTCCCAGAGGCTCCCTGTGACAGCACAGACCATGGAGCCACTGAGAGCACGAGGCAAGGAATGGGTCACAGGGCTGGGGAGAACAAGGGGTCAGGCACTTAGGGGAGCAGCCTGAGGGTGAGGCAGGTGGCAAACAGGAGTCTGAGCAAATGCAGTTACACAGGGACAGGGGGAAATGCAGCACAGTGTGGTGAGAGAGTGGAGTAAATGCAGTCATTGAAGCTGTTAGTGGACAACATGAAACATTTGGGAGAACACAAGGAACATTCTGACAGTGACCAGATAAGTGCTAGGACAGGGTAGCCGGTAGGTTAAAGAAAGAGGAAAAAAGGGCAAAAGCATTTTAAATGGCTGTCACTCCTGTTCCATTAGCATTTCTGTCCTTGCACAGTTGGCACAGATCACTGCCAGTGGGGTTTGACTGGCACATTGTCCAACAACTGTATCAGCACATCAGCGATGGAAGGCACTGGGTTTGAAGGAGCTTCCACGTTACCACCACATGTGGGGCCTCACAATTAACACTGGGGCTGCAGGAAAGAGTTTGGAACAATACAGGGAAGAGCAAAGGTTTAACAAGAGCCAAGTCAGTCTAGAAAATAAGAATGCATTACTGCCACGTCTTGCAGCCTCTTAGTTTTTATGCCTAGAGTTCCTGGGCTGGAAAGTACAGCTGGTGATGAATGGAATATATTTAACCATCAGCATGAAGGGAAGATGGGGATGGTTCCTGGGGAGTTCTTGGCTCAGTGGTAACTCTTCCTAAGGAGGTGTTTTCTCCAGGTATGACGAGCAGGAGCACAACTGCTACACATTTGCCCTGGCCTTCATCAACCACGTCCTGAGCAGGCAGGGGAAAGAGCCCCTGAGCAAGGGGGAGTTCACAGAGAGGTTCGTGCTCCCCCAGAGCAGAAGAGCCTCCAGGTACCTCACCCTGCACCTGGAGCTGGCACACAGGGACTGCTACATCGTGCCCCTGCCCGAGGGGGGACAGAGCAGCAGTGCTGAGCATGATGAGCTGCTGTACTGAATCAGCTGCAGCAGGAAACAGGGAAAAGCCTTAAGGCTCCAGATCTCAGGGGTTAAGGTGCAGGATCTAATTAGTTAAAAACACAGTTAATTTTAACCTGAAGGATACTGACCTTGTTCATTTGAGTGAAATGATGTATCTATGATGTACACATTACAGAGAGTTTCTGTGGCAACTATTCATATGCAAAAATGTTTTCTTATTTACGTTCACTGTGTGCTCTGCAAGGACACTTCCTACCAGAAATCAAGACTGCTGTGTAATTAAGAGTTTTAGCAAATGAACTATGGTATCTTCAGCCATAGCAAACCAAAATGTTTTTTTTCTGTCACATTTGATTATTGACAAATGAAAAAAGGGAATATGTGCTTCTGTGCTGCTGAAATCCAAATGCAGATTCACTACCTGCAAAGTTATTTTCCTCTGATTACTAATAAATACAACAACAAAGAAATCTAGCCTCTTTGCCAGATACATTTAGTTTTCAATTTACATTTTGCATGTTTATTCTTCAAACCAAGACAGATGCTTAGTATTAAGAGATATTTTAGTGTCTTATCTGTTAGTAGTTGTAATAATCAACAGACTCCTCAGAATTTATCTTGGAGTTAAAACTACAGAATTAAAAAAAAAATTGAGTTAAAATGACAAAGTTCCTCCAACAGCACTTTTACCTGTTGTGCATTACACAGAATGTATGCTGAGCTCCAAACTGGGCAGTCCAGAACTTTGTGGAATTTCACTTCACTTACGTTATAGTTTAAGAAAATAATTTCAGCTTTTTTCCCTTCTAATTTTTTATGAAGTAAGCTGGTTTTGGTCTAGCTGCAAGTCTTGTTTTCTCAGAGATGGAGAAGCGTTCATGAGTGTTTGGGGGTTTGTTTACCCTTTTGTACACACAGACCCCATTAACCCTGTCCCCCCGTGCTCTCCAGCTGCACACACCACATACACCACACTTCGCACGCCTCCCCCTCCGTGTTCTTCCACTTCTTGCCAAACTTAAAACACCCACAGCACAAGTAGGGACAACCAGCTTGAAATGCACTGTCCTGCTGCTGCTAGAGACCTGTCCACCCCCTCCCAGTGCACAGCACAATCCCTCAGCCAGGATTTGGCTCACAAACAAGTCCTGGTGTGCTGTTTCTGAGGCAGAATCCTCACTGCATTAAAGTACTGTATGTTAGGTGCTAAATTATAAATACAGTGGCAAATGATACAACTAAGTTATTTGATCCACCAGCACTGAAACATGAAGTACAGTCCTCTGCAGCTTGAAATAAAACACCTTGACCCCTACACCTAACACCTCCGCACCTGTTCAGCTTGAAAAAGCTTCTGTGCAATTCACATTTCATTTTACATCCTTCCAGTAGGAGTCATATTAAATGAAAGCAAAGACAGGAAGATTTTCCACTTTGAGTTGTATGGAGTTTCCAGCATTTGTGACATGGCTCTACAATCTAAATTGCCCAAATAAACATGATTGTGGGGTTGTGTTTGGTGGGAACAGGTCGAGGTGACACGATTTCTACCAGACAAGGAAAAGGTCCTGTGCCCAGAAGGCAAAGCCCCTTTTACAGGGAGTGAAACCAGCACAAAGTGTGTCACTGCCACCAGCTCTGATGTGTCCTCACTGTTGTAGCAAATGTGTTCTCACAAAACCTGAACAGCATGGGGAAGCAGGGAAGCCTAGATGGAATTCAAATTCCTGAATGAAGCAGCAAGGCTTAAAAGGCAGCACAGTTGATACTGAAACCTCCTGGCTCTGCTTGAAAGCAGCTCAGCAGGTGCTGGGTTGGTTGGCTGGTTTGTTTTTCCTAATGTGCCTTAGCACTAGTGAACATCAGCGTTAGGAACCTGCCTTCCAGATGATTAAATCTTGCAAAAAAAAGTTAGAAAACAGCAGGCAAATCTCAGCACTGTCCTATTTCTCACTCCATCCAAACTGCAGTTTATCCTCATCTGCTATATGACACGATAGGCCAGGACAGAGAGAGCTACCAGTGCCATAGGAACAAAAATAAGTGTATAAGCTGTTGTAGGTTCTGGATAAAAGGGAAAAAAGCAGTGATGAATGTGAGACTCACACTTGCCAAGCTAGAGGCACTGAGTTCCTCTCACTGGCTCAGCAAAGCTGTTATTTTCTGCACAGTAAGTCATCCTCAAGAGAAGAAAGGACCTCAGCTGGGCTGGGCATCTCGCTGGCACAGGGCAGGATGAGGCCCTGTGGTGGTTTCACTCTAGGCCTTCCTGGAGACCAACTTGTAACCAGGAAGGAACTAGAAAAGTGATCACGGAAGTATTCCATGCTATTCCTTTACGTAACTTGAGGTATAAATAAGGCCAGCGGGAGGCATCTCGCTCTCTTCCTTTCCGGCGAGGTTCGAGAACGGCGGGTCCCTGTTTTGGTCTGGTTTATCTGGAGCCGAGGCCTACAGTGACTACCGTTATCTGCCACGCGTGAGGGGAGAGCCTTGGGCCGTGTCTAGCCATCCTGCCTGTTCGAAGGGAAGTGGTGAGATTTTTGCTAGTTTGCCTTCGGTTGGTTGGTTTGGCTTGTTCGGTCCTTGCCCCTTTTTGTCCTTCTCCCTTCCCCTTCCCCCCCCCCCTTCTGTGTGTGGTATTCTCCTTTTGTGTATCTGTCTCATATGTAATATATATATATATATATATATATATTTGCTATAGCTTTGGCTGCTTGGTTTTCTTTTCCCTCTCTGGGAGGCGGGTCCTTGTTGTCGAGTTTCGGGGACTTGGCGGGAAGCCAGCTCGAAACTTGCACAGGCCCTTACTTTAAAGGGAAGAAAGACATCTTACCCAGATGGAGAAAGGTGCCCAACACCTCACTGTGCTGTTAGGTGCTTAACCCATAGAATTCACTAAAATCCCTGCACATTCTGGGAAGAGTTCCTCAATTGTGAGCTGTGATTGTGAAAATAAGGCACTAAATCCCAGCGTCCAGGCACCCAATCACAACATGTTACAGTAATCAATACTGCAACAACCACATCTCTCCCCAAATCCAAACTCGTGCCTTTTCCTCAAGGCTATGAAGTCAGGTTTTGGTTGAGGAAAGTTACCACTGATAATCTAAAAGGTTATTTGATTCACTGTAATTACTGCTGGTTTTTAAGCATTAAATTTGAGGACTGTCAAGTTTAAGCCCTCATTTCTGAAGAAATGTAGGACCCTGTGCTGAGCCTTACAATTCCCAACTCTGAACACGTATTCCCAGAAAACAGTCTAATCCCTCATTGCTCAGGCATTTGGCAGACATTCAGGAGTCAGACCATTCAGCTCTAACGCCTTCACCTGCCAGAGAAGTAAAAATTATTTAATATTAACATTTAAAATAGCAACAAATATTAATATTTAAAAAGTTAAATGTTACTAATTACTGCAGTGTAGCCACCACTCGTTTTATACTTTCATATTTTATTTTTATTTTCTGTTTTGAACTGGAACACAGCTTTAATTTTTCCTCCCCTTCATATGCACCACTATAGCTCAGTTATGTTTTCCAATACAGCACTGTCCCCAGTAAACACAATACACCTCACTTTAAATAGCATTTACACAAACCAACTGTATGTGTAGACAGGAGCTGTTCTGAGGCAATGGGTCATCATGAGATCAGGTAAAAACCAACAATAAGCGGTTTTAAAAAAGTGACTTTTTCCAATGCAGTCAGTTAAGCTTCATCTTGCTCACTGCGCTCGCGGGAAGAAACCCAACGACTGACAATCAGTTCCTGAAATAAAACCAGAATTATTATGGAAAAAACCCCAAAGCTACAGATAATCAGTGAGGGATGGGAATTAGGTCTCTAGAATTGATGTGTATTATGTGACCACTGAGAAATTATAGTAGATGACTGTGTTTCTTCCTGACATGAGCTGGTCTCACACATATTTCTCCCTTCATTTTGAACAGATATTAACCTTGCAGTCTCCACAGGCACCCTCGTTTCCCCATGCAAACGCTTACATTGACAGTAACAGCAACATTAAACTTTAGATCAGAAGATGTGAAGTTTTTAGAGAGCCTGCAATGCCCATCTCATGCCTTGGGGCATGAAGGAATCTAATTATTTTATTGCAGCTGCACTTGAAAAATCCAAATCAAGGCAAAGAGGCAGGGACAGTTCTCCCAAGGAGCTGTGGAGCTGCTCCATGGCAAAGCCACCCATTGCACAGAGAGCAGGAACTACTCACCTGGACCTTGATCCTCTTCATACACTCTGGGCTTGACATCTCCTCTGCAGTCATGTCAGAGGGTTTAATCAAATAGCAGAGCATCAGCTCCTGTTGGCAACCAGCAAACACACACAGGAATTGAAAGGGATTATGGAAGCACTGTGCTCGAAGCTCTAGCACAGAGGAAAACAAGCTTCTCTGTTCAAAAGAAAATCCTGGTAGATGAAGAAGGCTTTAAAAACAGAAGTGGCATCAGGAAACAAGTGTCCCTCAGGTCTTTCTTCTGTTCCTCACACAGCTTTTAACACTCCTTCAGGCACCAGAACTTTAATAAGCTTTACAGAATTCATCTGTAAAAAGCTTTAATAAGCTTTACAGATATTAACCAAGGAAACTTGTTTCCCCACTGGCAACTAAACGTGTTGTTCAGCAGAAGGATTCTCTTCCCAGCCTCACTCCAACTCCTGCTCCTGGGAGCTCAACTGTCCCGTTATCATGTTAAAGCTGTTTTAAACACTGACCTTGGAAGCATTAGCAGTTGTTCTGTTGAGCCCAGACAGGGACATCCAGCTGAGAGGTCTGCGGAGAGATCCTTGGAAATCATCATCCACCAATTCAGCAAGGACAGAGTAACTGCACAACAGAGCACACAGCACAGTCCACTGAAAGAAATTACCATTTTAGCAAGAAGATTTAAGAACTAGAGGCTAAAAACTGGTGTTAAACAATATGCCAGCATGGAGGCAGCAAATTGTGAAACTCCAGTCTCTTTCTACAAGGAAAAGAGAAGAAACAATGAAGTTGGGAATATGCCCAATGGCACCTACCGTCCCCACCCTGATGTCTGGAGCATTCTCTTATGAATGCCAAGCTGACATTTTTAACTAATTTATTTTACCTCACTAGCTAATGAATAAAGACAATTACCATCCCTTTAAAATTTCTTCTCCTGTGGTAGTTTGGTCTGGGCCTTCCTTGGTGACCAATTTGTAACCAAGGAAGGGTCCAGATTTCCCCAGTATTCCCTACGATTTTTTCGTAAGCCAGACTATAAGAAGAAAGGAGGAGAGGCCTTCGCTCTCTTTCCTTCCGGCGGCTTGGAGGTGCAGGTTCCCTGCTGTCGGGTCTGCCGTGCTGGGGAGCGAGGCCTGGTTAGGCCTTGCCGACCTTGGGAGGTGGAGGTTGCCGGCGATCGGTCCAGAGCGACTCTCCGTTGTCCCAAGGAAAGTGTGAGATATTTCTTTGCTAACTTTTTTTAGTTGCTAGATATTGGGCTACTAATCGGGATATATATATATTTTATTTTGGTTTTGTTCCTTTTCCCTTCCCCCTTCCCTTTCCCTTGTGAAATTGTATATATATTTCAATTGTATTTAACTGTAACATAAGTGTAAATATATGTGTATATATATATTGCTTTAGCTCTCTCTCTCGTTTTGGTTTTTCTTGGTTGTTTTTCTCCCTCTTCTCCGTGAGGTTTGGGGGTGGGGGGGGACTTCTTGTGGTAAGGTTTGGAGACTTGGCAGGGAGCCAGCTTCAAACCATATCATCTCCCAAATTACCTAAGTTACCCATACCATATCTTTTCCAAAGTCAGTTTTACTTATTTACTTATAAATCAAGTTACTTTCCTGAGTGCATTCATCATACAAGTGTTAAATATGCTCACTGCAACTTCTAATTTTTAATGTCTGTTACTTAAATTCAATTAAATTGTGTCATTTAGTACCTCTGCTAAAAGGATTTTCATATTCCCAGTATGAACACATCCAGCAATATATTCTGAGTGATGAATATGTACTTAAAGCAGTGAGAATGTGTGAAAGAAATCTAATTTGAAACAAAGAAATTTGACAGAAACAAGAATGTCAAACCTGGCATGATAGAAGGGGGGGCCTTTTCGATACAGCACTGAAATGGAAGAGAAACACCTTAGTCTGATAATCACAGAGTTCCCATCAGAGTTTAATACCAGGGTCAATCAATATTGTCAAATGGTTTCTAAGTTTTAATTACACAAGACAAAACTTCAATGCTTTTGAATCCTTCTCAGAATTAAGTTGTTCCAGCAAGAGTAGAGAGAGGGAAGAGACAAAGAAATGGTGGAGCAGGTAAAAGATAAATCAGAAGAGCCAAAGGACAGTTTGCTGTTGCTGTGGGAAAAAGTTTGGGATGGAATTTTTCTGCAACACTCATGTTTTTGACATTGTATTTACAACAGAAGCTGAGGCACTGGAGTACAGGTAAAATGACAGTAAGTCATCACATTTCTGTTCCAAACAAGTATTTTCCACAAGTTTTAGGAGAGGCACAGGTTCTTACATACTGCCCACCAGACCCTCTAAAAGGTCCCTCTTCATACAAGGTACACAAGACTCCTCCCAGCTGGACTGATGTCACTGAGTTAAAGGGTTACATTTCCTGTCTTCCCTTTGCCAGGGGGTTGTAAGAGGGGACTTTCTTTAACTAGCAGAGCTTTTCTTACACAGCTTTCCCTGTCAGGAGGGGATGAGCAGCACTTCATTCATGACAACCATGACTTGAAAATTATCCATTATCACCAACTGTAGTAATACCAACTCTAAGAAGGTGCTGCACAGCTCAGGACTAAGGCAGAACTCCTCCAAACCTTAAACTACTCCACTTCCTTGGCCTGGCACAAATCCAAAGGCAGTGAGTGACCAAACAACAAATTCAGGCCAACACACAAATGAAAGGTGAACCAACTGGTATCAATTTCTCTGTACATCAGGTGATCAACAGCAAACCCCCATCCACAACCCAGGGTGTAAGAACAGCGAGGATGAATTCAGCCAAAGCCACTCACTATCTCAAGGATGAGCTCAGCACAACCCCCAGAATGTACAACTACATCAGCAGCATTAAAACACCTGCTGGTTTGCAAGCAATCATTAAAAAACACCTCCCTTAATGCACATTCTCCTGAAATGACAGGCTTTACTGTACCCCTTGTGTGCACATGAGCTAAATGTAGTTCTTGAACTACTTAGCAAGGGATTTTGGACAGTACTAATAATTTATGTAAGATTAAACTCCCAACCATTAACAAAGAAACAAATCCATTCTCCCTCTAT
Organism: Manacus candei; assembly: GCF_025592945.1. Lineage (NCBI taxonomy): Eukaryota > Metazoa > Chordata > Aves > Passeriformes > Pipridae > Manacus > Manacus candei. The sequence continues at coordinate 4,209,042 of NW_026138084.1, forward strand.
CCAAAAAAAGCCCCGAGAAAAACCACCCAGAGAAACAGTCCTAGCAGTTCAGCACAAGTCCAGCTTCTATTAACTGGGATGAATGAGATCCATGGACTGTGTGAATTTGGATCTGGATTCAAACCTGTTATTGTAGGGACTGTCACATTGACACTGTAGAGGGTGTGTTTAGAAGGGGACGGAAGCACTTGGGAAGGGAATTCCAGTGGAATCCTGCAGGAATTATTAACCTCATGAAGGCAAACAACAGGCCTCTCAAGCTGCCTCTTCAGCTACTGACTCTGGGATGGGATTTTCCACTCACATCCCAACTTTACTGCCAACCCACAGTCCAGCCAAAAACATCTGTTGCCAAGGGCAAGAGGCAGAGGCTGCTGCAGTGCCTGAATTCCCCTGTGGCACTGCAGCCCTGCCCTGCCTGAGGAGAAGGGAGGTGCAGATGCTCCAGGTGAGGAGGTACTCACAGAGGTCGGTGCCGTACTTGAGCCCCACCTTGGGCACCCAGCCCCTGCTGCGGAAATAGTGATAGGCCATGTAGGTGGTCTTGAAATCAGGCTTCACCTCGCTGAACACCTCCCACAGCTGCACGATGGTCAGGGGCTCCTGCAGAGCACACACAGGGCACTGGGACTGCACAGACAGACACAGAGCACCGGGACAGCCAGACAGAAACACCACAGCACAACCAGTGCAGGCTGCTGCACACAGTGGGGGCTGCCGGCAAGGAAATACGGACTCCCTGAATACAAGACTTCCAGAAACCTGCTGCTCTATTTGGTGGGTCTTTTAGCATTTCACAATCAGTCCCACAATGCCCTTATCTAAAGGAAAGGTTGATCAATCTCAAGCTAGAAGCACAGGTTTCAATTATTTTGCCATGACATTAACAATAGCTTGTTATACTTGGAGATTAATGCTTAAAGCTCCAAAGAATGTTGCCATCTCAGGTATTATTTCTCCCTTATTTGCCCTTCCCATGTTTCCTGCCTAAACTATAACAACAAACCTTCCTCTACAAAAGGACTCTGCTTAATTATATTTGTCTGGCTAAACTTAAAACTTTCAGACCAGTATTTCATAAACAGAAATACCATTACTTACAAGAAAAACTTCCCAATTACTCTGTTTGGTATTTCCTCCTCCAGAATTAACAGCATAAATTACTGCCATATTAACTAAAAATTTCAGACCAAACTGTATCCAGACGAATGGTATCCCCAGTAACCCAAAATTAATCCAATCTCTTACCTCACCATAATAAATACTTAAACATCCCAGAGCATACACCAAGAAAAAAGCCTGAAAAAATAAACAGAGTAAGTTTAACTAATATCTCGTTTCTTCCTGTGGCTTATGTTCCATGCAAGAACAAAGGCTCAAATTAATTTTATACAAGAGTCCTCATGTCACGAGACTTGTGATCATGACCTTTACATTTCAACAGACGCAGAAAAATCTACAAGCTACAAACCATCTCTGCCTGTGCTGCACGTTCCTGGGGGCCCGGTGTTAAAACTAATATATTTAGAGGCAGCACAACTGAAACAGGATTTATTTAAACGTTATATTCCTGGTATTTTTACACTTAAATCACTGGTCTCTCTGCCAGTGGGATTGTTCATCTAAAGTAAATGGGATTGGACCCTAAATATTTTTAACCATATCATGTAATTCTTGCAGGTTATTAAAAAGGAGTTTAATGACTAAGACAATCCAAATCCTTAGGAGACACAGGAGATCCTTGTACTTTAGAAAGAGGTATTAAATTATGTTGTAACATAGATTAATGTCTACTTTTTCAGATTAAAAGCAAACCAACTTGTACTTGGAACATACCTCTTCCAAGCTGAGCTGTAAATATTCAAAAATCCTAAATGGATTTTTTCTACATACCAGTTTCTCCTTCTTGACAAGCTATAAGAAAAAAAAATACTGTATTATTAAAACTTTTAACTGGAAAAAATACTGAATTCTGAAAACAGCACTGATGCTAGAGATTTTCTAAAAGATTGGGATACTCTTTTTCCTTACATTTCCTTGTAAACAAGCAGAGTCATCTTCAGGACATAAGCTCTCTTCTTCTTCTTCTTCCTCTTGCACCAACACATATTCTGGAGCATTTTCCTTTGCCTCGCCCCCCTGCCCAGCCCTTTGCTCAGGGCTCTGCTTCCCCTCACAGCCACAGAGCACAGGAGCACCACCCTTCTGGCAGGACCCTTCCTCCAGCCCTCTGGAGTCACCTTGTTCCTGTTCCTTAGAGCCACACACAGGGCCCATCCCTGCATCTCCTTCCAGACAGGCTTTCCTGGAGCCCCCATTCTGATCCTCAGCACTCAGGGCTCCTGCACTGCCAGCATCTGCAGAAGGTTGCCTGGAAAGTTCAGCATTTTCTCTATGTGGGCCCATTCTGTTATTAACGGTTTGTTCAGCTCCACCCTCCGTCAGCTCCAGAGGTTTGGTGTAATTTTCAAGGATTTGAGTAACTGAGCAGTCATCAAGGCCTTGCTCTTGCAAAACACTCCTGGCCCACTGAACACGTCGCTGGTACCTGGGAAACAGGAGAAATGGGAACTTGGAGGGCATTGCATCCTTTAATTAACATTTTTAAACAGGGCCCTTAAAAGCAGAGGATTCAGCACAGTTCACAAGCAAATCTGAACACACCCCAACAACTGCTGTGCAAACACAAGTGTGCCCAGTGCAATGGGGCTCCAGATTTTAGGGGTTTGGAGGTGACACCATTGAGCATCAGGATTCTTCCCCTCCTCTGGTTTTGCCTTTTAAATTTGTGTGGCCTAAACACCACTACTGAGCCCTGCAAGGGCTACACAAGGGACTGTGTAGTTTCAAGAAGCAAGAACCTCACTGGGCAAAAAGTCCCTTCTCCCATGGGAGCCCTAAACCTGAATCCCCCCAAAAATGTCCTGGAAGCAGAACTTGCAGGATTAAAATATTCAACAAGACTCTGCATACAGAGCTCTCACACACTTCATCTATTTTACAGATAACAACTGAGAGCAGTAGCTTCAAAACTCTGTTCTAAGTGCCTTTCTGTCCTAGTTAGGACAGCTGAGACCAGTTCATCACTGGATAGGTGTAACCCAAAACTGTGTATTCTAGAGCCTCCATGCCATTTCCCAGAAACTGTTATCAATGAACCATTTACACCCTCTGCACATAGAGCCTGACTCCTCAGGTATAAACTAGGTGCTAAGAGGCCTGCGAGATAGGAGTCGATCTTGTCCTCACATCCATTAAGGAACCCCTGCCCTGAGGGAGGTACTGAGCATTCCTGCCTGAACTGGAGGATATATAATCTTGGAGTCTTGGGACCTTTTTAACCACTCGTGGGATCCAGAGGAAGACTGCAGATCACCGCTCCCGACCAGACTGTAACAGCACTCTCACCAACAGGTTTCCCCTTCTCCTTATCCTTTGGATTCAGGGGCCCCAAAGAACACCACTCTGTTCATGCCCCATTTTCTCTTGGAAAATAACATTAATATCCAGTTGAAGACATGAATCTTCCCTCTGTGCAGCTGCGGGGACCTCAGGGCAGCTGTCCTTCCTCGAACCTGGACAACTCTGGGACAATACTCTTTACTTTCCCGAACAAAATCCTAAGGCAGCAATTCCAGACCAGGTAATGAAGAACTACAGAGATAATTAAATGCAAATTTCACGTGTCAACACAAACACAAGTCCCTGTGAAGGCTCATAATAAAGCTGTACAATTCAGTGCTGTACTCTTTGTTATATAAACCAGACTCCTTGTGGTCCTATGATTTAATTACCATGGAATTTGCACTTCCAGATCTCTACCGGAACAGATCGCGATGCCTTTTGAGCACCAATAATCACACTTGCACTGATGCTGAGGCACTGCTGGCACATAAAGCTGTCACAAGACAGACTAATAAGAATGGCAAGTATTTCTGTGAGCAGTAGTAACTGTACTAGCACTAGCAGTAATATTGATACTGTTTTTCTTATCTAAAATCGAGGACTGAAGGAGCCTAATTTTCAAATTTAAGTAAATTTTTTTAAATTATCATAAGATTGAAACAAACTGAGTAACCCACCTGCACACGCTTAACAGTTCATCTACTATTTAAGCAAAATAAAAATGTGGTCCAACACTCTGTTTTGCTAAGTGGACAAACTAGCAATGTTAATTGATAATTTATATTAAAAAAGTAAAATATTAGTGCATTATAAAAATTCAAGAGCTGCTTCAGTTTACGCTACAGTAATTCCTTAAGGAATTGGAAGTTGTTTTAAAGAGCCTACCCCAGAAACTTGTTTTTCTCCTCCTCAGCTAAGACACAAGTTTATTATGATTATTATGATTAATCACCCACCCTACTATGCATGTACTCAGTCTTGGCCTCTATTCAGCAATCAATACCTGCAAGATTACATGAAAAACCACACTGAATATCCCCCTCTATTTCTAGTTCTTCTAATGTGATTTATAAATGAAATAATGAGAAAAGAAATAGAAGCAAATCATCACTTATACAGCCAACAACCTGAAAACCAGAAAGAAAAAATGTAAAACAGAATAATATGTTTCCTAAAAGCATCAAGAATAAATTAAAGCAAATTAACTTACTTTTGAGATGTAATTATAGGCATGTTTGTGTTAACACCTGTACAAAGAAAAACCATACATTGTTTCATCAATATAAAGATGTTTTTGTGTGGTTTTGGTCACTGGGGTGATCTGCAGCCTGACAATTACCCCCATTCTCAGTCTTCAAAGCCATTTTGGTCCCACTTGTATTCAAGGACACAGCAGAACCAGGAAAGGTAACAGCCTGCACAAGAGAACAACTAAATACACCTTTTTTTCTCCAGCCCATAAAAAGACAATGATGAAGGGATATGATAAAATCCAGTGATGCCCATTGAGACTTAACTGTCACAGGAAAGATGAGCAAAGAATGACAGTATAAACAACCAAGAGCAGACTGGATGCAACTGGCCACAAGCAGATTAAAAACTTCCCCTATCCTTCCCTCATGATTTCATGGACACTAAAACCTACAGATTAAACCCAAAAAAACCGGGAGAGTTATCTGAAGAGAAGTCCAAGGATCCCTTTACTTACAGACTTCCCAAGGAACAACCCCAGGAAGACAAGGAGAGTGCACTGAGGAGCTATGACACATTTCCTGTTCCTGGGTTTTTCCCAGGCATTCCCCAAGCACAAAAGAGGGGGAGAGAGAGATCCTTGTGAAGAAAAGTGAAGAACTACCAGAGGACATTTACCTTGCCACTTAGCAACCAGCAGAGGGTCTGAAATGCTGAACACCGGCCGACTTCTTGAAAGGATTCCTTTTCCAAAATAGCCCTGCAAAGGAAAGGGAAAATATCCTTATTATTTCTTAACAAACAGATGAATTTATTTCCAAATTACAATATGTGGACTGCCAAGACCAGCTGAAACACAACTAAAATTCAGCAGCATTTAAGCTTTGCCTAGAGCTTGTTTATCTGCTGGTAACTGGTCAGTATTAAACCCCTGCACTGAGAGATTTAACCAGGTATGGTGGTTTAACTGGGAGGGTGTCTGGTCTTCTCCTCAATTCTAAATATTTGTCAGGCAACATCTCCAAACAGACATTTCAAAACGAATGCAGGAGACACCACCTGTGTATTGATGCTGTGACAACGCATGATGGAAACCAAAGAGATACTACTGCACAAGAATGGTGCTGAAATGGTACTCAGGCATAAAAGGAGTAATGTAGCTTATTTTACACAGGAATAAATCACTCTGAAGCTAAAATAATTACAGAAGCATTTATAAAATATTAATATTCCAACCTCCTGGGCTTTAAAAACAAGAAAGCGCTTTTAAGAAGTTACATAAAATGTTGAAAGGAGACGTTAACAAACATGAAGGCTTTGCAGCTGTTTTTTAGGTCACAATGTCGATTCATTCAAAATATTTATCTGCTTGGATAAGAAATACTATTCACATTTGATCCAGAATATATGTTTTGTACTGATTTCAGGAAAGAATTGAGATATAGAGAATCACACAAGGCTGAAGGTGCGGGAAAACATAAAGGCAGCAGATTTTAACCAGTACTATGCTTTACCTGCAATTAAAACACTAAAAATACTGTGCAAACAGGGTGCAGCACCTTGTTATAGAGCTGTTCAATATCCTCTGGGTTCTTCACAATCACGTTGTTGTTGATGATTTCAGCCTGGCACATTCTGAAATCCTTCCCACCCACATCCACAGGGAAGGGACCCTCGTAGGACTCAAAAACTCTTCTTTTCCTTCTTGGGGGGTGAAAAACTGCTTCTGCCATTTCCTGATGTTAATATTTCCTCCTAAAAAGTGAAAGAAAAGCTTTAGTGTTTAGGTTTAGTGTTTTTCCATATTTCAGCAACATTCCCCTGGCAATAACAAATTATCAATGAATCCTCCACCATAATACAAGTTTAATTCTGAAACTGTTACACCATACAAACACAGGCACTGATCTGCTGGTGTTCTCTGTTCATCTGTGTCCCTAGACCGGGGGGGACGGTTCTCAGCCAACAGTTTATAAAGAGAACTTACAAATAAAAGACTTATAATTTTTAAAAATTTATAAGTATACATCTGTATATTTGTGAATCTATATAATTTTTATATATTAATAAATCTACAAATTTGTGCATATATATTCATATATTTATCAATTTGCAGGTTTCTTAAAGGTCATAGAGGAAAGAGTTTACAAAGGAAACTTCAGGACATAAACTGTGAGTTTCTGTTATGCTGTGAGCGCTTCAGGAATAAAGGAGAGGAATGAGCAGAAGAGCAGAAACCACAGCACTCAAGTGCCTGAATACGGAGTGTCCTGAACAGTCTGAGCCTAGGGAGCGTTCGGACAACGCTCTGAGGGACAGGGTGCGACTGGTGAGCGCCCGGGCAGGGCCGAGGTTGTTCTGGATGGTACCGGCGGGTACCCCCAGCCCGGACATTCCCTGGCTGAGGGCGGTGCTGCAGAGGGGCCGCGGCCGGGCGGGTTCTCCCCCCTGACCCGGCCCCTGTGCCGAGGGCCGCGGGCGGAGCTGCGGCTCCCGGAGCGCGGGGGCCCCGCGGGGCCGCACCGGGACGGGCGGGACCCCCAGAACCCCCGTCCTCAGTGCGGGCCCTGCCGCGGTGGGCCCGGGGTTGTCTCCGGGGGTCTCGCCCCCCCTCCCCTCCCCTCCCCTCACGCACCGGCCCCGCCGCGCCACGGCCCGCGCGCCGCCAGCCCCGCCCCCCCGCGCATGCGCACCGAGCCCCGGCCTCGCGCGCGCTCCCGTCCCGCTGCGGCCGCGCGCCCGCGGTGCCGGCGCTGAGGGGAGGAGGAGCCCCGGGGCACGGCGGGCTCCGGCTGCGGGAGCCGGGCTGCGGGATCCCCGGGCTGCGAGACCCCCGGGCTGCGGGATCCCCGGGCTGCGAGACACCCGGGCTGCGAGACCCCCGGGCTGCGAGCGAGGGGCGCGGAGCTGCTGCAGGCGGGCAGAGGCAGGAGGGGGCTGCCCGGTGCCCCCGCCCTGCAGCGCTGTCGTCCCCGCCGGGGCCGCGGTGATGTCCCTGCCGATGTCCCCGCCGGTGGTGGGGTGATGTCCCCGCCTGTTGTGTGGTGATGTCCCCGCCGGTGGTGCGGTCGTGGTTCCGCCGGGGCTGCCGTGGTGTCCCCAGGGGCAAGTGAACCGGCACTGCGGCTCAAACACCATAAAGTGCGGGAAGGTGACACTGTGTGGAACACCCGGCCCGGAGCGATGAGCTCGGCGCTGGCCATGGGACACGCGGGGATGCCACTGCACCCTCACGGTGAGCTCGGTGCTGGCCATGGGACACGCGGGGATGCCACTGCACCCTCACGGTGAGCTCGGTGCTGGCCGTGGGACACGGAGATGCCATTGCACAGCGGGGGAGGTGAGGCACAGGTTTGGCTCCGTAACAATGCCTGTCACGGCTGTGGCTCAGGAAGCACCCGAGATAACACAGCCCTGGCTGACCCAGGGAACCAGGGCTGGCTCGGGAGGACCTGCTCGTGCAATCATAAAAACAGGTACCTGAGTACAATACAAAGTGTTTTCACTGCTCAGTGAGGAGCAGACATCCCTTCTTCTGTTTTGAATCACAGCTTGAGCCTTGCCCATCAAACGCACACAACACCTGCACCTATGGTACAACTGCTCTTGTTTTGAGGTGACACTGGGAGGTACCACTGTCACACACAAAGAGGATCAAGCCAGTTTGGCTCCAGGGACACAGACTCTCAGTAGAGAATTCGGATTCCCAACAGAGAGATCAGTGAGCTCACTGGTGAAAAGTTGTAAAGACACATCATTCTTATGAGGTGTTTTATCTCCCACTGCCATTTTACAGGCAAACCAGTGAGTCATGGGGCAGGGAATAATGGTTACAAGGCCACACAGGAAATACAGCACAAACCATGAGAATATAAGCTTGTGTTCTTATGGCTGTTGCCTACAGAGGTTCACTTTCTACACCAGCTCAAGATGTTAATTAATTTTGAATGCTGATTCACATACAAAGTGTTGAAGCTAAACCACAGAGGGGCCTGTTGTATTCCTGTCACCAAAGTAGAGAGAAATGCTCTGATAACTTCAGGCTCGTTCTTAGAGTTGTACCATTAAAATACCCAGTGTTAAAATATTGCAGGTAACAAGATGAAAGCTGGCATCAAAATTGTTACTCACTCAAAATTCCTTCTGAATTTGTCAAATCAAGCCTCATTTCAATGGAAGTGGAGTTTATCTGTGCTGGATATATCTGTATTTTCTCCTTGTGCAGACGTTACTCTGAGATGTGCATGACAGGGAGAAGGAGACAAAACACAGAGATACAGGTCACTGGCTTTCCTTCACATCTCCTTATCTCTGAGCAGCCTTGAGAGGGACCAGCAGCATATGCCAGTCACTCAATTAACTAATCACACCCCTGTTCCTTCAACCCAATATCTGCTCCCGTTTCTGATGATAAGCCCAGACTGTGCTGCAGCCAGAACTTGCTATCTGAAGGACAAGCTCCCTTAGACGAGTCATGCCACATTTCTTTTAGAATATCAATAATTGTACAGACACTTTCACAAATGTCTGCAGCTCTCTTTTTGTGATGAGCCGGCGTTTGGGCAGCACCTAAATGAGAGGCTCTGAACAGCAACCATCAAGGTCAGAGTGAATCACAGAGAGGCAGAAATATCACACTGCTGCCAGGAGCCAAGGCGAGAGGGACAAGTGATCTGTGAGGAAAGACTGAAATAACTGTCTAGAAATGGTAAAATGGGCAAAAGAGACCATTGCAATGAGGGGGTCATGCATTGTTCTGCATGACCACTGGAATATAGGAGGAGCAAGGGGGTCACACTGCAAAATAATATTGTACCTGTGAGGTGAGGATAACACTGAGGAATCGTGCCCATCACTGGGAATTTTAAGAGCAGGTTAGACAAACATCTTCCAGGACCACTACAAGTAAAGTTAATCCTGCCTCGAGACAGGGGACTGCACTAAAAGCCCTGAAGATCCCTTTCCTGGGAGTTTTCAGGGTTTGTTTTTCCTTCCAGGAGTGTTCCTGCTCTCTGCAGTGCGGCAGAGAATCCATGGCTCTGTGCTGCCCTACAGAGGCTGAACACCTGCAGCTTTTGCCAAGTCATCCTTCAGCTTTCCATCCGTGTTACAGTCTTTCGGTTCAGGAATGTCATTCTGAGAACAGACTATTTGGTGTTGTCTCTGGCTGATTCACTGTTCTAACGAGAGTTTTCAATTGCTTACTATTTCTTGAAACTCAGCTGAATTACTGCATTATTAAATTAAGGTCCAAACCAATGTCAGCTTTCTGACAAGCCTAATATGACTCTCTAAATCATGATGGTTGGAAGCCTTCAGTTCTAGAAATGCATTGCCTTCAACTCTGACACAGTTGTCTTTGCTGCCTGATTTTCAGTGGTGTTGTCTGGCTGTGTCCCATTGTTTATGTTGCCTCCCCTAGAAGTTCCATGCTATATGGATATAAATATGTTTATTCTATAGCATAGTCCCATGTGGGACATGAGTGCATCCACAGGAAACCCTCTGAGCTGGCAACATCTTCCCAGGAGGAAAATGCTTCTGCTCTGTGTTGTTACGGGATTTCTCAGGAAATGGTGGAGGAGTAGAGCTGAAAACCAGTTACAGTGGCAAGACATGCTCTCCCTGCCAGGCAGGGAGACCTGTGACCACACACGTGGTAATTTCCTTTCAAATCTGCATAACATTTACAATTTTGTGCTCTCAGCCTCTCTGTGGTTTGTGTCCTTCCACAGTGACTGTTGCACTGCAGAGCTCATCTGGAATTATTTGTATGAAACAGTCCTTTTATAAAATAGGAGTTCATTTACTATTACATTAACTAATATTTAACAACTGATATTAACCAATTATCATGCTATGGAGTTTCTACTCCATAAAATTAAGTTGCCATATGCAGGGAATTTTGTTATCCAAGGTGATTGTTTCCTGGATGCTTAGGAGCTTTTACAGGGAGTTGGAAAGTTAATTCTCAGTCCTATCTCAGCCAAAACATACAGGCCAGGTACGCTTTAAATACATATTTTATGTGCTTAGGCTTATTAAAAAAACCAGAAATGTCAGCTTGTAAAACTCTGCCCATGTAGCACTCTCAAGAAAGTTAGTCATAAAATCACAAAAGAATGATCTATTCTTGTAGTGTCTTTAGGTAATTTTGGAATCCATGCCAAGAAAAAAGGTTTTGCATAGAATCTCATAAAATTCAAGTAATGATTTGTCATTATAATCATTTCTGTCTCTGTTTTCAACAGAATGTGCCTGTGAAGTTTTCTTATCCCATACTAGTTATAGTCCACAGAAGGAACATGAGGTCACTCTCCTTTTTAAATAAAGCCCTTTTCTTTCTCACAAGGTGATTTGGACAGTAGTGGGAAGATGGACTGTAGTTATTTACATTAGCCAGTTCCAGTTTCCCCAGACTGACAGAAATTCCCATGGAAATTCTGGTTACATTAACTTTGACAGAGATATGGGACTGTTTTTGGAAACTTTGAAAAAAAAAAACCAGCTAGGGAATACTTTTCATTTTTATTAATATGCAGTATCTTAATTTTGTTTATTAAAGAAATAAATCAAGGTTAGTTTCTGCTTAGTTTCAGATGGTTTTCACAGGAGACAAAAAAACCGAGAAGTCAGACAAATATTGGCCAAGCATCAACCCAGTAAGGAATCCCATGATAGAAATCCCGAGGTGGACAGCAGTAAAATGAATAGCATGAGAAAAGAGAACCTTAAATATGAGTATGTTGTTAGCATACTTACTTCAGACTTGGACAGTGCTTTTGTGTTCTTGGAGATTAAACACACTTGGATGAGGAATTGTTGTAACAAACCCACTGATCCAGCTGCCATCCCATCCCATCCCATCCCATCCCATCCCAGCAGGTACAGCCCGAGGGCTCTCAGAGACATCACAGGGCACAGCCACTCCTTGTCCTTTTGGGCAGCTCCCAATTTCTATTACAAACTACATGAATCTGAAAATGATGTGAACATTCATTTTCTCTGCATCAAATCTTTCAGCCTCCCCAAAGTCACTTCTTTCCTTCTCCCCATGGAAACTAATGCAGAAAGTCTGGGCTTGCCATTCCAGGAGCAATTAAGGGCACTTACAGCCCCTGAGTTTTGCCCAACCCTTGAGCTCCAGCATCAGATTTATTTATCTTTTGGTGATGAAACATTTGTTCTTTTGTAGGTCATTAGTTTTTCTGCTTCATCAATCCCCTAGGTGAGTTGTTAAATGATGTACAGCTTCTGTTTTGTCAAATTCTGACTCTCACCTTCACCTCATGCCCTCACCTGGGCAGGGCAGTGAGAAACAAGGACAAAACTCCAGGTTCGGGCAAGACCATCAGTAAAAGTCCATTTTTAAACTGTATTTCAACTGGAAAAAGAACTGTCAGAGTGGGGTGTCTCCACTAGGTGTCCATGTTTCAGCAATTTTCAATTAAAGCTTCAGTGACCGCAACAGCCCTGTGCAGAAAGCAGAAAAATTGCTATGCTCCATTGAGAGATGTAAATACAAGATAGATTTTCATATTAGAGAAGTGTGCACCTGGGCCTCTGTCTAAAAAGGCACCAAATCTAGCACAAAACACTCAAAACCCACTTTTCACTTGCACATCTTAGGCTCTCAAACAGGTCCTTTAAGGCTGGCAGACTTTTTACATATTGATTGTTGTCTCCCTGATTGTTTACAACCTTTCTTTTCCTAATAATTTTTCAAATTATTCTGTGTTTTATATTAACTTGCAGTTAATATAAATAGTTGGAAAAAGCTTTTTTCCCTCTAGTTTCTCTATTCATAGCTCTGCTTTGCATTCAGCTGAGTGCAGAATCCTTAAAACAGTAGCTCACATTTTTAGATCCGCCTCCATAATTGTTAAATAATTGCTTTACTCATTACATTTCTCTTCAAATATTGATGGCTAATGTTTACCTACTTTACCTGAGTATCTAATGGGTGTTGGAAGGCACAGCCATGCTCCTGTGCATGTAAGTTTGTGCTCACAATTTTAATAAAACTCTAGGTTTGTTTATTCAAGATGCTCTTCACTGCAAATTTTTGTGATTTCCATACCCATTCATTAATAAGAGGTCGGAGAGCAGCTATTTCATTCAAATACTCGGGAATTCCAAGGAGCTGAAATGAAGGCCTTGTTTAAGGTTATTGAATTCTGTTCTAGGCATAACCCAGCAGATTTTTTTTCACTGTTTTTCTTCTGGTTTTCCAGGCATTTTCAGTTTGTTAAATGTAAGGATAGAATAGATTTGAGGGAATGCTATGTGCCAGAACATTTTAAGGCAGATTCCAGCACCAGATGCAAACTAGGCTCTAGTGATTTATAATTCTCGTAGATGTGAGTGTAAAATCTAAAACTGAATTTGACTCCAACACTTTTACCTCATTTACAATATTAAGAAAACAGAACAGGTTTTTTTTTATTACATAACAAAATGAAAATCTGGTGTCACTCCGTTTAATTTAGACCCTGCCTGGTCCAGGAATGTGCTTTAACACGGCTGTCTGCCTTTAAGCACAGAAACAATCCTACACGCTTCAGATATTACCTGAACTGTGTCACAGAGCTCATCCTAAATGCTGTCCAGGTTCATGTGCCATAGCCGACAGAAGGACAAAATAACAAGGAAATCAAGATAAAGGCCTAAATCATCACATTCTGAGAATGGAAATAAACAAAATGAATCAATTTGTTACCAAAAGTATATATGTTTTTAAATAAAAAACCCAAACAAAAACCAACCAAACCCAGAACATCCTCTTACGGAATATATCCCAGTCTTGAATATTTACTTTCTCTTTGTTTAATAACAGGAAAAGGCTTGTAGCTCTTCTCTTGAATTTTACATGTCAGCATCTAAATATTCTGATGGTATTCTTAAAACTTTTACCAGGAAAAAAACAGTGCCATGGCCTATACTAGGAAATGTTCTGTTTATTTTAAATGCATTTATGAGCACACAAAGGCAAACAATTACCTGTCATAAACCAAGGGAGCAACTCATAATGGCTTGGTGTCTCATTCGTACTTCTTTGTGTAGTTCTTTGGCTCATTTGTTCCTGCCCTTCCTGTGTTCTGTTCCTCACCTCTCCCTGTACCTTTTGAACTCAAGTGTAGGTTAAATCCCTTTTTTCATTGCCTCATTACCTGCTGGGCTCTGCTTCTCCTGGTGTCTCAGCCATAAGAAATGTTGGGCTAAAGGTTTATCAAGGCTCTGTTTCTGGACCCACATGACAAGGATGGTCACCAGCATGGAAAAGTGAAGCCTGAAGCCCAAGGGCTGATTTTTAAGTACATAATCCTCGGACTGGACTCTGAACGAAAGAATGACAAACAGCTTTCAAAGATCATTAAGTTTCCTACAGAAGTATTTTAACCTATCTTGGCCTTGCCTGTTCTATTGTGGCAACTGCAGTAACTGCAGTAAATTTTGACCTAATCATGTTAAAAAAGAGATAATTCTGTCAGTGTAGGATAGACTAAACTCTGTAAACTAGGCTAGTTGTTCTCTTTGCCTAACTATGGGCTTGTTTAAACAGTGAGTAAGCTACAAACAGCCAGCCACTGGATTCCCTTGGATCAAAACTGTGAGCACAGGAGCACTTCAAATCCAGGTTCCAGATAAAAAAAAAGTAAATAACTCATAAAAGGAAGTGCAAACAGTAGGGAAATCTTGTTTGCATCTGTCAAGCTGTGTAAGGGACAGTCAGACTGGAAAGAATGGTCAGATTGTGAGGCACTGGGTGGGCTTTGAGGACATCTTACATACTTGAAGGAGTTGGGGAGGATGTGTGATCTCCACCTAGTTGTTCTGCATCTTCACTATCTGAGCCACACAAGGGATCTCCTGCACGGACACCAAAGTTTCAAAAGTAAACTCTGGGCTCGGAGCCCCAGGCTTTGTTATCACATCTACCTCCTGATTATTGCCAGGAAAAAGAGATTCAGCACAAAGCTGGGATCATTACCACTCCCTTAAAAATGACTGGTCTCACTGCCACGGGGGGTGGGGAGGGGGGGGAGAGCGCAGTGCTGCTGAGCTGAGGTTGGTCACCAGTAGTTTATCTGGGAAACACCTCTCATAACTCAGGTGACTGTGACCAGGTATCACTGGAATGGGCAGGTCAAGCATGGCCATTTCAGATCATGCAAATATGGACATGCTATGCCAGCTAAAGTTGCCTTTGTAGGATGAAACCAAGTCTATAAAATGGAATTTAAACACTATTTAGTAGTGAGGGCTTTGTAAGCAAGACGTATTTTAGAAATCTGAGTGCGAAAAAGGAGATGAGACAGAAAGACTTTCTACATTATGTTAAGAATTGAAAAACAGAAACATATTAACCCTGATCATGAGTGTGGTCACTGAGAGAAATGTCTGTTATGTTAATTAATATTAATATGTTACTATGAAGATATTAATAAGATCATATTAAAAACATGAGCGAATTAAAGAGGTTGGCACAGGACAGAACTGGTTGGTCAGGACTTTTCTGGGCAGTACGACCAGTCAACAGTGCTTCATCCCTCAGAGGTTGAAAAATCCCCTCTGCTCACCTGCAGAAAGAGTGGCATTTTGTGTTTCACTTCCCCTGAAAATGGATGAACCAATACAGAAGCGACCATATTGCAGAAGGCTTGGTCTTCACTGCTCAAAATGCAGGATAAATAATGGATAAATGGATAAATAACTGTTGGACCTATTCTAAAGTAAAAAGAGGAGACTCAGCACTTTGTATTTATCCTGGTGAAACTGTGCTATGACCCAAGCCCTCCCCTGGAGTTGACCTTGGTGTGTTTAACTCAAGCTGAAGTGCTTGGTCTTCCCTGAGCTGTTACCTCAGGGTTGCTTCTGCACATCAGCTGCCACCAAATCCTCACCGTCTGTTTCTGCAAGGTTATTTTCACACATGATAAAATATACAACAAGCTCCAATTCTTTAGCTTCTTCCATAAATCCAGACCAGAGGCGTGTGGCCAAGCAACATGGGTGGCTGTGTTGGAATATGAACACCACCATGGCTGCACTGCAGCAGGTTATGAAACCTTCTGTGCAATTTATGACGACTGGATTTCGTATTACAAGGGAAGAAGTTGATTAACAGTCAAATGACAACTGGATGTCGGTGTTCAGGTGCGTAAAACAGATACAAACATGCAAATTATACACATATAATTGAATGTCCCAGAAAAACTGCATAGATACACCCCATTTCTCATATCTTTTCTCTGACAATAGCAGGTAGAAATTACAGACATAATTTAATGATCTAAAATGTGTTGGCTTTCAACATTTGTCGTATTTCATATAAGTGATTTTCATCCTGTTGTGTCCTGAAACGCTAGAGAGAAATGAAGGACGTTTGAATTAACACTTTCAACCTACCACAGATGGAAAACTCCATCTAAAAATGGATATATTCCATTCATTGTATTACAGCCACAGAGTCCCACAGGAGAATCACAATTCTGCAAAATGCCTGTAGGGCTCAGCATTATGTATTTGGGTCTTGGATTAGGGAAAACTTGTAACAGAGCATCCTGATGAATACACCTCTGAGAAGGCTCATGTGGATGCCTTTTAAAGTGCTTAAAGTCTGGAGCAACTGACATGTGCTCAATTTGTTCTAGATATAATTGTGTGAGTTTAATGTGCAGACTGCCTGGAACAATGGGATAAAACCTCCTGGTTTGTCACACTATTGTCCACTGGGGTGAACAGAGAACCGCCGTGTGCTGGTCCAGAGAACTGAATCCTTTGGGGAATGAGAAGGGAATTCCACTGTGAACAGTCTCCAGGACTGTGTATTTTGGATTTGCATTTTGCTTCTGTTCTTATGATGTGCAGGTTGCTGTCAGGGGGTGGCTGCAGTTTTGGACCCTAGTTCTGCAGTCATATAAAGAGATGTTTGGTACATTTAACAGGCCACAGCCATGTAATGACATCTGAACTTCACTTCTTATATTACTGATGGCAAAAAACATCCTCTTTAGCCTTCAGATATAAATTTCTGTTTTTCCTCCTAAAGAATGTTCCAGTTTAAACCACACATGCTTTTCTTACTCTTTTACCAGATACTGGAGGTCTTTTTTTTTGATACTTTTTTCCTGAAAACTGCTTTTTTAGCTTTTTTTTTTCACCTTGAGGTGTGTGTTTTCCAATTGGTTTTGCTTACCAACACAAGCATTTTAGATATATCTGCCTTTGCAAAAAATGTTTTTCTAGATCTTTTGAACTGTGGTATAAATAGCAATATATTTCTGTCCCAATAACATAATTATTCTCATTCTTAATGTTCTTCATTCAATTAGCTTATAATAGCTACTGTCTTGCCTCAACCTTTCCTAGGGCAGGGACAGTTTTTCAAATGCAGCAGGAAAATAAAATCTTGTTCCTGCTTGAGTCCTTAACACTTTTAATGCAAATATTGTGGCCGTGTGTATAATTTTTTTTAGTCACTCAGTGGAAAGTCTTACAGGTCCCGAAATAGCAAAAGTTTTGTAAAGTTCATATTACTAATCTATGGAATTTATACCAAAGGTGTTGAAATCACTTACGCTTTTGCTGACTCACTTCCCCCAGGGATGGCTGGTGACCTCAGAAATGCCCCCACACGAGTTCAGGGCACGTAGTTGCCATCTGCAGCATGAAGAACATACTGAACTCTCAACTCTGGTTCATCCTAAAATTTTTTGCCTAATATATCTTAGTGGTGTGCAAACCCCAGAGTCTATTCCAAAGGCCATTTTCTTTTACAATCTGCTCTGACTCAGATGCTCAATTAGTGTGGTATTTACAAAATATCTGTACCACGGTGAATTTATCTTGCCAACAGAAGTTAAATGGTTACATATTAAAAAGATTTTATAAGCACGATATGCCACAGTAAACATTAGTAAAAGTTGTTCTAAAACTATTTCTGTCTTTCATTGGGAAACAATTATTCAGGCTTGAAGGGGAAGACTGCTTAGTAAAAGGAAGGAGAAATAAACATTCTGAGGTTTTAAAGGAACTCTGCTTTGCTGATTAAGTGCTTTTTACAGAAATGCAACTAATGTTTCCTTCTTTTATAATTCTTAAATCGGGCCCAAGTGCCAGTAAATTACTTTCTTTGCTGTGCGTGGAGGTTTATTTTTAGTCACAAGGAGAGTATAGACAGCTGGCTGAAAATCAAGCTGACTGCACACTAAATAAACTACCACACACTTGAACTCTTGGTGTCAAATCATTCATCTCACTGTGGCTCATCTCAGTTTTCTGTCAGAAACAACTTTTCAGTAGCCATCTGCCAAGGCTCTGAAACTGCCTTACATCTGAGCCTGTGCTTATCTTCTGAAAGCATCAGTTTTAAAGCTCCAGGATTTTACTGGGGTTGAATTTTGCAGTACTTTGAGACTCACAGTGGAGCTGGAATTTGGTGTCCTTGCTGTCAATCTGAGAGCAGAACTGCTTGGCAAGTGGTGCTGTTCCCTGTGGAAATGTGGTGAGTGCTGGGCACAAACCACCATGCTGCCCTTTTAGAACCAAAATACCAGCCTTGATGTATGACAGATAAAACTGTTCAAAACGAGTCTCTCACTAAATGTGTAACATCACCAGATGACGACCTGCTAAGCAGGTGACAAAAGACAGAATCTGATTTTTTCGATGCCTGCTGGGCTGTTGGTGCAGTTTTTCTCTAAATCGAGGGATCCGAGAGATCCAGCTTTTAAATGAATGATTTTCCTTTCCTCTTGTGTTCACCAATGCTGTTTACCAAACTATAGTTCATGCTGAGCTACTGCTTTTCCCTCCTGTTCCCATCTTGTTGAATCAACACACCAACAGAGAAAGCAGTTCTGGGATGGTCAGCCTGAAGTGTTTGCTACACCATTAAGGAACAGAACATTCTCTCTCGTGTCATCTGGCTTTCAGCAGTGTTGAAAGATGGAATCAGTTAATGCTCAAGCTCCCTAGATCCATACTGGTAAATATGCTGTTTGGTTTCAATTAAGTGCACCTCCCCCCTGAAAATGAAACTGCACGCAGTGCTGCTGCTTCAGGAGAGCTGGATTCTGGTCACAGCAGCTGACCAGCTAAAAATCAAATTTTTTTCACCCCTTCTCATACTGTAGAGGTAACACAACTCCAAGCAGTGATCTGCTGATTATAATTCATCTCCTGAAACTACAAACAGAATTGTTTAATAAGTTTCAGTCCATTACAGTGACACAAAGCCATTGGAAGTGACAGATGGGTCACCGAGGGTGGCACAGCATGGGTGAATTTGAGGGCCTCATCTGACCTCTAGAACTTTTTCATTTTGGACACACGGAACCTGTAAGACTCTTATCTTATGTCGCAGAAGCCAAACTAAATTTGTCAGGCTCGTACTTGGCAAAAAAAAAAAGGTTTTTGCAATGTCTGTAGTCAGTGTAATTTCTTATACACATAAATATGTCTCTGTTGTCCTCAAACACCCAATAAAGTCAGACCCAGGTGTCAGTCCTTGTTGCTCACTACAGAAACCATACAAAGAAAATATCTATGGGTTCTGGAAACAGCACAGGATGTGGGAGTGCTGGATGCTGCCTGTCCCAGCAGCAGGGTCAGCCAGTGGCAGCCTGGTGGCACTGAAATGAGTTGAAGAAAAGTCTTGCGACTGCAACCCATGAACACAACTCACTGCAAGACTGGGGCAGGATTGCAGCAACTCCTGCAATGGGTCCAAGCCCCTGGGAGAACAGTGTCTGATTGAAAAATGACTGGTGGTTGGCTTCGAATACTTGGAATAAATAAAACAGCAGCTCCTATTGTGCAAGGTCTATATACTTTCCTCACAGACTTTCACAGAAATGCCACATTTCTGACACCTTTCCAGCAGCTGTTTAGAGACACCCTGGTCTAGGCAGGCAGGATGTGAGACTACAAATATGAATTCTGGGTTCCATTCCCTGTTCTGACATGTATTTGACAAATAACACCTCAGTTACTCACTACCCCTATTTGCAAAAAGGATTGAAGCCACTTACATACACCTTACTTTGATATTAATAGACAGTAGCACTGTTATTTAAGACTTATTATTTTTATAATTCTTTTTAAGAATCCTTTAAAGCAACTCTTTACAAAAATTCATTTCAAAATTATTATGTATTCATAGCAATAGCAGTATCTATCTAAATGCAAATTCACTCCTTCATCCTATTAAGTATCTATAATGCATATTTAAAATCTCTATAAACCTCCCTACTCCATACGGAATATTCTGGTCTCATAGGTGAGCAGCAGGAATTTGAAAAGTCTTTCTAATGCACACTTAGTTTTTGTATGCAGGTTGCAGCAAATTGGAAAGGCCCAGAAAATGTGGATTAAAGTAAAACTGCTTTTAAGGACAGGATTTAACCGTTCATTCACGTCTTCAACTTGGAACCAGCAGTAATGGCAAAAGTTGAGATTCTGAATGATAGAAAAGCCCATCAGGTATATCTGATTAAATGGGAGTCTTGTATTTGTTCAGGTAACATCAGTTCTAGAAGGGCTGAGGACCATAATTTGTTTATGAGAAATCATTCTATCAATTAAAAGGTGACAGGTATTAAAACAACACTAATTCCTTGCTTCTGCCTTCTCTTGTTTCTGATTTTACACATTCAAGTGACATTGAATCAGAATAGATGAAATAAACTCATGCTCTGTTAATCAAAGTCTTCTCATGTAAGTCTGTACCTATTTTTATGAATGGCAAATTAAGCATCCCTAATGTGCCAAAAAACCAGCAAGGAGTTGTTAAACTGTATCAGACCCCAGGTAGGTCTAATTTAGTAGCACTATTCCAGAGTGACCTTTCCATCTGCTTCAAAGGAAGATGGGAAAAATGAATGTCAAATGTTGCACTTCTGCAAAAGCTTCTGTCTTTGCTGGAATGGGAACCACGGCTGTGGAAAAAAAATGTGCCTGGGTCTGAGCTCATTCTCAAGAGGTTATAGCCAGGTTACAGAGGGAAAAAACCCTCCCCTTGCTGCCAGCTCTTAAGCCATGGATTTATTAGGACAGTGGCTCCCCTCCTGACAATGTCACACAACCCAAGATGGGTTTTGGAACTGTGGCCTGAGAGCCCCAGTGCCAGCCCTGCTGCTCCTCACACACACGTGATCTGTTCAGAGGGGGGCAAAACAACCCCACACGTCACAGCTGCTGGAAGGCTGAATGTTATTCAGGTTATTTCTACCTCTCATTTCTGAAATAAGAGGTTTAAGGTTAGGAGGGTTCTGGAGCTCATCACTGTAATTTAGACTGCTGCACAGAGTATCCGTGTAGATAATCTCACCCCTTTCTTCCACATATCAGAATTTCAAGGCAAACGCATCTGTTTAGTCTCTGCCACATTGCTGCAAAGTTAAATAATGTCAATGTACATAAATAACTTCAATATATGTACTTTGCTACTTGCAATATAATAACAACACCTATTTGCACCACAGGATGCCTAAATTCAGGCTGATAACTGTGATGTGAAAAGCACAGTCCAGAGGTGGGACCAGGATTACATTTCGGGGTGGGGGGGGCAGCATGTATTCAGAATTAGCAGATTCTAATTAACAGTGAAGAAAGGAGGTAGTGGGCACCAACTTATTTCATGAGGAAAACAGGAATCTGCTGTATCTTATCCTTGTATAGCCAAAACAAAAAGGAGATGCCAAAGCAGGAGCTTCCCCCAGAGATACCCCATTATCCGTGTGTGCCACTGAATACAGAGACCCAGGGCTAGCCAGGTCTGGCCGTGGGGAACGATGTTTTAGTGACATCAGCAGCACACAGAACTCTATGGAAGCTGGGGGGAGGTTGTATTTAATACCTGTTTGCAGGCAGTTTTAGGAGCACTCCCAGCAGCAGTCAGTTTGTATTGGCAATAAAGCCAGTCCTCCAGGAGGAAGGGAAGCGTCGCTGCATCAACTGCACTGGAAAATAAAAGCAAGCACAGCAGAATGAATATTTTAAACTGGCCAGGAGTGATGTTAATGTCATTAATTCTAGGAGGCGCTTTTCTTCAGACAAGTGGCCGGAAACTTCATTTTGTGAAACTGGTGCTGCAACGTTTACAACCATAACAAGAGGTGATAAAAAGGACTTTCAGCCCACACAGAATAGTTTTCTAGAGTAAAATTCCTGGCTCTTTTTAGGTCTGTAATGACCATTAATATCAAGTATGTCCTTAGCATAAACTTTCTCATGATCCTGAAGTAATTTCCTCCCTTCTGTTAAAATTGAGACAATCACAGAGAACACTGAAAACAAACCCTATCTGAACCATCTCCCAGTCTGCCTTTGTGCAATGGATGGACTTTAAGGTCCCTTTCTCCCCTCCAACCCAAACCAGCCTGTGACTCAATGATTCCCATGACTTTGAAGACACGGGAAGGCCACCTGGGCAAGTGTACAACAATCCCATTTTGGAGCTGCACCAAATCTCTGCTATTCATGAACCTCATGAGATTTTGCCTGGTGCTGAGATGAGGTGAAACTTTTGCTGTCTTTTTCAAACACAGCCCTATTGCAGCACTGCAAGGTCCTGTTGCATCAACATGAGGTTTCAAAATATAGTAAAACCAACTTGACCCTCAATTATTTATTTATTTGGTGCTGATGTCTCAGAGAGCAGCAGCATTCCCAACAGCAAGTGGATTCCAAGCATCTGTCCTTAGCTTTCCAGTGACCCTAGGGAAGCAACCCATAATCCACATATTTTAATTGCCAGAGGAGTTTGTGGGCTGTGGAGGAGTGGGAATGTGGGCAAGAATATTTCTGGATCTATAATTAATCCTCCTTGTATGAGTGAGATTTATGTGACAGCCTCGCCACTGTGAGGATAAAGGAGTTGTTATACAGAGATGGGGAGGTCTGTAATTTGAAGGAAGAGAAATATAGAGCAATTTCTCTGTGTTTAATAAACCAGGCATATTGGCAAGGCTCTCTTACAGTCCAGTACCATGCTGCCAAGAATGATCCTTTAGTTTTCTACAGCCTGAGGATTGTTCCAAGAGTGTCCCTAGAGTTTTTGGCTCCTGAGATCAGGATTCACCAAGAATTTGGATTAAAGACTGTAGCAGAAGTCAAAGCTTGCTAAAGTGAGGCTTCCAGGTCTTCTGACCACGGATGTAGCAGAAGCAGATGATGCCCTGCTCACCTCTGCTCCTTCCCAGAGCACCCTGCTGCCAGAATTCACTCCCCAAGGAGCACCAAAAGGAAGGAATGAACTGTTCTGCCACAACTTCTTTTCCACTTTGGCCAAAGCAGATAAGGTATAACGTGGTTATTATTTCATGCAGTGTCTTTTGAAACTTAGTCGACTTTTAAAACAGTATTGCTTATTTTAAAACTTTTCCTGTGCAAACTCTTCAGCTTCCTCCAGGATGATTCTGCATTAACAAGGCTCTGTATCCCATTGCAGAACAGACATGGACACTGACAGAAATCAGCGTACCAGAAACGTTCTTTTGCCCCAGCTGTTCCTGCACAGGCTGCCCCACGTGCACACCCAGCGTGTGACCCGAGCCCAGGGATCTCCTGACAGTCGGGTCGGGTTTGCCTCCATCCCTTCCTCTTTCCCCGCTCTGCTGCAGGGCTGGGGCCGTGCTGAGTCACCACAGCACATTGTTAGTCAACAGGTTTCACTTACACAAGTGCTTGTAAGAGAATAATTTCTAGGTGCTGTACGTGACACGGGCCAGTTGCAAAAGATAATCCCCTTCTCTGGTTAGTCAGAATGCAGCCATTTCTTTGCCTGTATTGTTTGGAAGAATAAGGTGACATATTCTGTGTATTTAAACTGCTGGGGAAATTGTAAAGAAAAGAGATTTGTGCTTTGTTCCCTCAGCCAGCATCCTGCCATCCCACTGATTGCCTCGGAGCTCAGGCTCTGTTCAAGTTACTAATTTGGATGCAAAGCTCCCCTTAACACAGTTGCATACAAACAGCTATCATTTGCTAAAAAGAGAAATTATTCCATTTCTTCTCCTGTGAAAGCTTAAAAATTGCTCTAGAAATTCTCTGGCCAATATATAGTTATCTCTAATCATCATCAGCTCAGCCATGGTGTTCTCTGCCCCTTCTGATGTGCAAAACTTCAGGGTCCAAATTCAGCGCTGGTGCAAATGTCTGTAGTTCCCAGGAGAGTCTGGGAAATGCACCACTGGCTGTGCTCCTTACAGAAAGCTTTCAGAAACAGTACTGTGTTAAACTGCAATAATCCCAGTACTTAACCCTAATGTTAAAAAATAAGCTAAGGCTGGCACTGGTGAACCTTGTTTCACAAAGCAGGTGTTATTTTTGCTTCATACAAGTGGTATGTTACTTGTAAAATGTATTGGACACAAACCAAGAGAACTTCCATGTCAGCAAAGCTATTGACCAGTGCAAATGCAATAAAAGTTGGGCAGAAGCTGCATGGATTGCTCAGCACTTTACAGAAAACAAATTTGGTTTATTCCTGTTCATATGCCAAAGCACCCAGGCAATTCTGGAGCCCTGTTGTAGATTGGCTCAGCACAGATCAGGAATGAATGGCTACAAATTCTGAATTAAATGTGCTCTACAAGTGCCTTTCCAGGCTGGTGCCTGCACACAAGTGACTTCTCAAACAGAGATTGACAGTCTTGCTGCTAAATCACACTGTTCTGTAGGTAAATAGACTCAATTCTCCAGAGATTTGATCTATCTTAGTATAAACAGAGGAGAAAATAAATGGGTAAGACAAAACCTGAGTAGGATTCCATAAATCCAGCCATTCTTTTCAAAGCCTTGGAGGAATATGAGAGAAGCAGCAGCTGATACAGGCTGTTGATCCTACTGATTGCATTTCTTAGAACTTCTACTGGGAAAATAAAATAAAAAGTCTTTCTATCAAATATCCCAAACTTCTGGGTGGTTTTGAGGTAGACACAGGGTACTAAATCTGGAGTATATGTCTGGAATCCCTCTGTCAAAGATGTGGCCGCCAGTCACAAAAGAAAACAAGACAACTCTGCACATATCCTGGGGTGACACATGTGCAACCATTTCCAGGACTAGGCTGAAAACATTCCCCTGTCATTTTGGAAAACATGCTGGTCAGTGCTGGCTCAGACCATGGACCCAAAGACAAATTCTTTAACATAAAGGACCCTGTGCTCTCCTACCTCAGAGCACCAACTGCAGGAAAGGGTTCTCCCTCAGAGGTGGTGTGGATGGCACAGGAAGTTTAAAATCAATTGTCATTTTGTTGAACTAGGAAAAAGAGCAAATATTTAGTGAAGTAAATGATACTGTTCTCATCCTCATGAACAGAACAGTGACACAGAGCCATAAATTCAATGGTACTCACTTTTCAATATCTGGAAAGGTTTTTCCTATTCAGAGGCAACCATAAAACAAAGTGAGATTTCATGATCAGCCGCCAAAAATTCACAGGCCTTCAAGACAAGGAGGCAGGAATAGAAGCCCAGGGAACAGAGTAGCATTTAAGAAGTTTATAACTGAGTGAAAATGAAGAGTCAAAAACCAAGGCAAGGAGCTGCGGAGTTGGTCAAAATGTAAGTTCCAACACAAATTTGGTCAGCATTTTTAAAACCTCTTTGTCTGAATACTGCTGAGATTTCAGAAGGGTGACAATAATTCTTCCCACTGGGATTCCGTTCACGCATCTGCCTTAACCCACCTGAGCAGGAGGGATTTCCCTCCCAGCCCCTGGCAGCTGGCACGTGCCCTGCTGGCTGCGAGCTCGGGCTCTGCTGCCCTCCCTCTGGGGCCAGGACAGCCCTTCCTCTCCCTGGGAGCAACCAGGCAGCTGCCCCTTCACCTTGGCTGACTAAAGTGTGGGCAAAGGAGGTGCCCAGATCACCTCCCTGGACAGGGAGAGCACGGAGGGAACTCTGGGCTGGCAGAGCGTTTGTCCCCCGTGAGTGGCTCAGACAGAACATGCAGCTGTGAACATGAGTCACAACTGCAACCACCCGAGGATGTTCAGGCAGAACACACAGCATGTGACCTGGGGCCAATTACAGCTGGGAATTCGGATTAAAAATAAAAGAGGAATGAGAACATTTGTCACAGAATGTGACTCCGTCCTCCAAGGAGAGGGAAATTTTCTGACAGGGAATAAAAACAGCATTTATTTTTATTAGAAGTGCTTCTGTTTCACTAGTTTTTTCTGACCCTCAGAGTATTTCTCCCTCATGACTTTGGCTTAGGGAAGCAATCTGTGAAACAACACAGTGTATGTTCTTTCTCAGCCTGGGAAGAGGGAACGTTGTGCCTGTGAGAAGCTGCCTGCACCTTGCACTTCTGAACAAGTCAAAGAGCACTTGGATCGAGATTTTTTACAGTAGATACGTGTGAGACTGAGATACACCTGCCAAACTGGCTCAGAACAAGGAAAAAATGACATATTTGTTGTCTGGAAGAAATGTTTGGGGGGTATCCAAGCTGGGTGTTCTAAAGGGATTGTCCATTTGGAGGGAATTGTCCCTCAGGAACCCAGAACTGAAACGCTCCTGTGTGGATACAAGTCCAGGCAGGGCCTTGCTCTGAGTGTTCCCCTCATTCTCCACAGAACTACTGAGGAAGGAAGGTTTGTTGCCCTGGAGGTGACAGAGTGTGACACAGATCACCTGTTGGAAACTGCCATCGGACTGGGTTTTGGGGATTTTGTTTGCTTTGAGTTCTCTGTTTGTTTGCTGTTGTTTTTTATTAATGCCCATGTCTGCATTGCTGATTTCAGAACGGGCACAGGACCATGAGTGACCTCAGGACATACAGAGCTGCCACCAAACCCTAGAAAGGGCTGTTGCAGTCCCTCTAAGCTCTCTGCTGGAGCACAGCATCTCCTCTGCAGTTAATCACTCACTGACTCCTCCATGGCCAGACCCTCCAAGGGTTTTGGTTGGGTTCTGCTGTGGTTACACATTTACCCAGCCTGTGCTCCCCAGCTGGACAATAATCAGCCATCAGTACAGCCTGTGAGTCCCAAAGTTCTCTCGCTGATAATTTCGTCACTTCTTTATCGCTGGCAGGGCCCCAGTGCTGTCAGTGTGGCAGGAGCTGGAGCAGTGGCATTCTGCTTACAGATTGTCACTCCACTATTTTGTCTATATGCATAATCCTACACAAGCAAGCCAAGGAATTCTGCAAACTCAGCTTGGGCTTTGCAAAGCTCTGTAAATACGAGTTCCCAGAGAAGAAATCCAAGAGCACGTTGTGGCAGGGAAAAATATGTTTTAAATGCATATAGTGAGAGTTACTTAAACAGTTCATCAATCAAGTGACAAACAAAAAGTAAGATCTTATTTATAACCCCTCTTTGCTTTGGGTATAGTAAAAGGTTAGTAGATGGCAGGAAATTAAAACCATATTTTATTTTTCCACCTGCTTCTCTCTATTATACCGTGGCCAACGGTGTGTAGTCTTAGTACATTCCGTAACAGACCCCAGGCAGCGTGGCAGCAACAATGAAATATCATTATATTTTCTGGGAGCGACTGCAAAAGCTGATGGGAAGATTGGAGGCTCACTTCAGCTATAGGTTATTGCACATATTTTTCAGGCAACTGATAACAGGGAAAATAACTATGCTGAAAAACAGATAAACACTGATTTCTTTGATTGACTTCAGGAACTGATTTCCAAGAGCATTGAGTCAGAAGAATGACTTCTTATGGTTCTATTTTCTTTCTTCACTTAAGTGTTGAAATCAATTATCTAAATCAAAGGAAATATCTGGTGATTATTAGGCTGAAACCTTCAGCCTCTGCTAAACTAGTCCAATGTGTGTTTTTGTCACATTTTCTGTTACTTTAAAACAGAAATAGCACAGAAAACTCTGTAAAATGAAGGATTTGGAGCAGGACTGTATTTAACATGGTGCCCACCGTTATTCCAGGTAAAACAATAATCAAGGAATTCAGAGAAGCATTAAAGAGCACTTGGGATATCAAGGTTAGATGTCACCATTTAAGGAAAATGAGGTGGAGGGGTTGGCAAAGGACCTGAATATCATCGTTAGGAGCAGATAAATAGAAGGAAAGTGATGGAAGGGGACAAAAGATCTTCTAATCCATTCTCCTGTTCCAAGGCAGGAGCTGAGTCTTGCACTATTCCTGGTAGGCTGAAGGGGAAAAACAGAAGTTGAGTAGAGTTATCTGAAAGAGTGGCTGCTGGAGAAGAGCATGTATGTGTAGTTTCCTCTTTAATTTGAGGTTTGTTTGAGGTCAGATATACAAAACTTCGTGTAACTGCTGTACAGCAGCAGGTGCAGCCTGTCCTCCTGCACCATCTCTGGCCTTTTCTGAGCAAATCTGGGAACTGCACATTCACACAGGTAGTTAAACATCCAGGCAGACTATCTGGGGGGTTCTGTGGGCAGCTCCAGATCTGAAAATGCTGTTACCAGTGAAATGGAAACAACCCAACACATTGAAGCTGCGTTAAGGGAACCCTTTGATGAACACAAATCCCTTGCAGCTCCTGTTATCACAGGACAGAGGTGAGGACATTTACTTAGTAAGCTGTTCATTTCAGTGACTAAACCTTAGCTAAGGAGAACGGTATGGACATTTATATATAGAATTAGCACTTCTCCCTCTAATAATAAAAACCCAGATCATTTATAGGGATAAGCATGGCAGGACTATTTACATGAGCAGCAGCTGGTGCTCAACTCAACCTGTTCTTGGCTTATTGTATTTTCTGCTAAAGGAGCTACTTCTCACATTTGAATACTTTACTACACTTTAAAGAAAATTCTGCCTTGTAGACCCTTCTCCTTCTGTTCTTGGATGCACCCACTAAAGAGTTTCCCCTCACCCACCCATAGTTTGCAAACACTGCTGTTTCTTCCAGCCCTGATTGCATGTTATCCCCATGGCAAATACAATTGCCTAACAGAAACAAACATTAAGAAAGCATTTAATGTATTGCTGCTTGTCCACTAATAGTAAATGCAACAGCTGGAAACAAAGAGGGGAACTGTCACCTGGAACAGCCAGTTCCAAGCACCCAACATTTTGGGAGATGGTCCAGTGACATGCATGATGCAATCTAAAACAGGCCCTCAGGCAAGACTAGATCATGCTTTGGAAAGGCAAATTTGAACCCTTTCTCTTGGATATTAAGATAAATATTGCCATCAGATCACATCTGTATTACAAACTCAATCTGCTGCTCCTACAGTGATTTCCAGATGGATGGATTCATACTGAGAGCTCTAAATTCAGACTTAGGGTGCTCTTTGAGATTCTACAGCTAATTAATTTTCCGAAAAAGCTGAAAGCCCTTTTCTTGTGCATACAGTGCAGATGGATGGCAGAGATCCCCTTCCAAGAATCTTAGCCTGTGTGGAGCTGAGGGTGTATTCTGTAAAGCAAAGCTCAGCCCTTTGGGTGTGGCTCTGCCAAGGCCAGAGGCACAGCCAGTGACAAGTGTCCTCAGTGACAGGAGATCACCCCCAGCACTGCAAACACACCTCAATGTGGGTAGGAGTCCACACAACCTCACCAAAGTGGAGGGGCTGCGTAAGAGAGGGACATTTTAGATTTTTTTCTGGGCAGACGCTACATTTCTTGTGCCTCAGGTTTCCTTTGCCCAACACAAAATAATTGTGTTCTGGTTATTTGACAAGTCTCACGGACATGAATGTGAGAAGGGAAAGAGAAAAATGAGCTAATGGCATCAGATTTGCTAGGTTCCATGGTTACAGGATATTATTTAGTTATAGAAGCAGACTCCTTTAAAATGTCATACATTAGGTGAGAGAAACAGCCCTTCTGTATATGACTGGAAAGAAGATATAGGGTGTCACATTATCGTGGAGACTATGATTTGTCTCATTTTTATTTAGTCATCTAAAATTTACAGCCAGAGCCTGTAGAAGGAGCAGTATCTCCAGAGATAAAGCCATACCCAAGCCTGAAACATCGATCTTTGCAGGAGATTAATGCCATGTTGAACTCTCCCCATTGCAGAATGAGATTAATTGGATGTTTGGCTTTTGGACAGACTTAAATTAAGTATTAGGAAATCAAGCCATAACATACATGCACATTTTTGCCTTGTAAATAATAAAATAGTTAGAAGAGAGGACCTAGAGGGAACTTGGAAATTCATTCAGAAACAGATGCTGGCAAAAAAAAAATAGCAAACAAACAAACGAAACTGAAATTCCTTAGTGTAACTTAAAACATCCTTTTTTTCCTACATAAATGAAGCCCTGCTAATTAGCCAAAGTACCTTTCCAGTGTCTGGTGCCACAGTTTTTTTCTGCAGCTTTTAGATCATTAATATCCATTAACTCCTGAACTATCAGAGAGATTGTAAAAAAAAAAAAAAAAAAAAAAAAAAAAAAAAAAGAAAATAAAAGAGAAATTAATTCTCTAAAAGGAAAAGAATGTTATGAAAACAAACTGTGGCTTTTTCGGACTTTTTGCAATTTCCTGAGGCTTTTTCTTGAACGGGGGAACATCAAGTCCTCACTCTGCAGCAGTTCGTGGGAACAGCAGCCCATGCACGGGACCGGGGCAGGGGGAGCCCGGCAGGGAGGCACGGACAGAGCCCTGCCACTGCCTGCCTTCCAAATGTCTTTGGAAAGAGCTGCTGCCCCCAAAGCCCAGCCTGGATGGGAGGGAGGCACTGCCAGCCAGTGCTGACACACAGGGACTGAAATGCCACCCAGAACTCCCAGTGTGGGGCTGCTGGGAAGGGTGGTTTTCCTCTCCAAGGAGTGAGGCCTTCCTATGGAGAGACATTCCTGAGAAGTGAAATAAGGTGGTTTTCTTTTGGTATTTCCCAGTTCTCCTTCCCTGTCTCCTTTTCAGGCATCTTAGGGCTGTGCCATGAAAGTCAAGAGCAGGACACAGCAGTCCTGGTGAGAGCCAGTTGTCAGCCAAACAGATGTTTTGGCTACCAAGCAGTGCCTGCCTTTTTTAGCAACAGCAGCACAACACTGTTGTGCATTGGGATCGTGATTTGCTTTATCCACATCCTCAAGTTACATTGCCTTTTATTCCACGGTTTGGAATGGCATATTAGAGTTTTTCCTTGTACGGGTAAAACTCCGCATTTCTATTTGCTGAACCTCAGTGCTGATTCCAGACACTCATTCCAATATCTCGAGATCAGGTTCAATTAAAATCTTCTGCTCCACAAAGCTTGAGCGTCTCTGATGTGATTTAGGAACTCTAGGTGCACTGTATATTTTGTTATCCTATTCATTAAGCAAATAGCCCCCAGGAATCCCCCTGGGGATCCCAGCTGGTATGATTTCTCACTTGGACAGCCAACTATTCAGAAATACTTTTTCATCCATTTTTGCACCTGCAACAGTAACACCTTTCAATGCTTCTCTATGTGAATGTTACATTCAGTTGTCCAGTCGTGTCACAGCATTTCCACTGCTTCCCTCAGGTTCACAAGGTCAGTTATTCTGTCAAAAAAGGAAATTAAATCAATGTGGCATGATTTTACTCTTGACAAAAATACTTATGATGTTGCTATTGGCTGGATATTCTAAGATGGATAATAAACAAATCAGTAACTATTTAGCTATTTGAAGGTAGACTAACCTGTAATACTCTTGGTCCTTTCTTTTTCCTATAAGAAGGAAAAAAAATAGAAGAAAGAAATCTGTCCCTTCTTAAGTCTTTTGAGACCTCACTTTTCTATGATCCATGAGTCCTTAAAGATAATCATTTAATGGTTCAGATTGCTTCAGCTATTTCCTTAAATACTCCAGGGTGAATTTCCTTGCAGCTTGCTCATTTGAATGTATCTAACCCAGCTGAACATATTTAACCTATTCTCTTCCTACTCGGTACTCCAGTTGTTGTTAATTTTAATTATTCTAAGGATCTGCTGGGAATTAACCTTTTACTGTGAAGACTTAAGCAAAGAAGCTATTGAACAATTAATCTTTATTCTTCTGTTATTTCCTCATATTCCCTTGGTAGAACTGTGATTTCTGTCTTTTTTTTTTATTTTAGTGTACAGAATCTTTTCTCATCTCCCTTAGTGCTTCTTTCAAACTGTAGTTTTCTACTTTAATACTATAGCACCAATGGATATTTCCCACCATGGGTGGCTTTAATAAGTCTGCAAAAACAGAAGGGACACACTTGATTTTAGAGTCAGTATGTAGTAGGGAAAAAGCTACCCTGTCCAAGTCAGCCCCAGTGATGTGCCCTGGCCCAGTAACTGCAGCATTACATTGGTTGGAGAACACATAATTTCATTTTGGTTTACTATTTAGTATCCAGGCACCCCTGCTCTTCTATGAGACATGAGAAAGTAGCTCACAAAACAACCAGGAGGGGGAAAAAAAAGGTAAAAAAGAAAAAAAAAAGAAAAAAAAAGAAAAAGGGAGTTGTTCACCTGCAATGACCATACAGCTGCAGAAATGGAAGGTTAAAGGAACAGCCTTGGGTTAGCTTTCTTGTTTGTAAATTAAAATATTTCTAGTGCTGTTTTATAACGGATTTTTCCTTGGAAAAAGAAACATTTTCAGGAATACTACAGAAAATGCTGTAAGAGGGGACTAAGAATGAGGCTTGGTGTGCAGCTGGCTTTGGGAGTGATCTGAGGCTGCTCTCTCACCTGCAACCCCTTGGCTTCACCCTGCCCCATCAGTGACATGGATCTGGCTGGTACTGCCACTAAACATTTGGGGCAATTTGCTGGAAGACCCCTCCTGAAATAACCTTCTCCACTGGATTGGTCAGGCACAGTGTTGCAAACCCAGAGAGCTGAGAATGGTCTGAGCAGAGACACAGTTTTCTTTGGTAAAGGTGCAATTTGGAGGCTGAGATTTTATCTTTGAAACCGCATTTGAAAGACATATTAAAATGCCCAATAAAATATGTTGGATTCTTAATCCATTGAGCAATTACTCATTTCAAATTATAGCAGCAGCATTAAAATGCAGCTGGGGTAATTTCTAAGAAAATCAGCAGATATAATCATATGACAACATTCTTGTGCCCTGCAGTGTTAACATATGCAAAATGCCTCCTGAGCTCGAGGAGGTGTGAGCACGGTGGGACAAGCTTTGTTTTGAACAAGAGGTTCTTTACCATGCATCTATCAGAGGGAAATTTTGTTCCTCTGGCTGTCAGGCAGAATGTACCCACTGTCTGTGATTTAAGACTCACCAGGCATGCCAAGAGTATATTAGCTTACCCTTGGCAGTAGAAATTGTATTTGTGTAACAACAGGCTTTAAAGCCCTCTTAAGAAACATTGTCTGATCTGTAGCATGGGACTCATTCGTTTTGTTGTTGTCGTCATTTTACTGAAAACAAAAAAAATGCACAAGACATTTCTCCAGAAATCTGTAGGGTACTTTGGAATGTCTTAAAAAAACCCCAACAAACAACAGACACCAGGACAGATTGGGTAAGTGCTCCATCCACTCCTTACTGAGGGCTTGTTTCTGATGTAAAGGAGAATGTTTGTTGTGTCTCCTGGACACGCTGTTGTCCCTACACTGTCTCACAACGTGAATTGCACAAGAATTTCAAAACCAGTGCCTAACCTTAGGCTCTTAAATCTATATTTAAGTATTCAGAATCCATCTGCTTGTTGCTCAGCACTTCTGGATGCCAGACCTTGGATTCATTTGGCTGAATGCAGATCAGAGGAAGACCAGGCAAGGGACAAGGAGAGGGCAATGAGTTAAACCTGCAACGTGAGGACAAAGGTTTCAAGTCCCTGCACTGCCCTCCAGATGAGCACTGTTGATGTTTATTTAATTGTGCAAAGTAGAAGAGGTCCATCACAAACAAAGAAAAGGGAAAAGAATCTGCCTGCACTGACTGATACCTGCTGGAGCTGAGAAAAACTGGATTCCAGTACTGCAGCTCAAGAATAAGAGTCTTAACTGGATTTCACAGGAGCTTTTCTTGATTTTCTGGATTTGTTGTTGATGGGAGTTTTGAACTGTCTCATTTTGTTCCCAGCACAGACTAGAAACTCATTTTGTGGATTGCCTTTGTATTTGCTTTTGCAGAGGTGCCCTCCCGTCTTCGCACTCAGCAGGAAAATTCCGAATTCTCACTTAGTTTTCTCACAATCAGAGCTGTTGGAGAAGGTTTGCTGCCCCATGGAATTGGCAAGATGCTCCTTCCTGAGATACCTTAAGGTTGCCATTGACCCCAGGATGGCTGCAGAGGGCAGGGACAGCTGGGGCTGCAGAGCTCCCACCACCTGGCACAATGGTCTGGGGAAGGAAATGCTATTCTAGCTTGTATCCTCAGCCCCTTGGCTGCTCACCAAAGGATCATAACTCTGAGCAGGACAGGCACTCACACCCAGCAAGGGCACAGGCCGGATGCAGGGGACAGGAACTGGGGACAATGGGAACAACGTGGGGTGCAGCAGGAGCCACGAGCTGTCCTGTGCCTTGCCCTGGCCAGCAGCTCCTTGTGCAGCTGCTCCTTCACGGAAAGGTGTGAACTGGGCAAACCAGCCTCACTCCCTTGGACAACAGCTTTTCCCCCTTTTGTTTGAACAGTGCCCACAACCCAATATTAATGTTCCTGCAAGTGGAAGTTGGAGGATTCTTGCTGGTACAGAAAGAAATTTCTCAGCCACTGAAAATCAGCCAGGACGGGAGTGCTGGCAAGAAACACACTACTGAGCATGGCCTTGTGGCTTTTAGATGAGTCCTAATGGCACTGGTAATCCACTTCCACTGTTTTTAACACCTGATTTATTCTTAAAAACACTTGGCATTTACTGTTCTTCAAGCAACCTTTCTGCATATTTGGGACAGGTATCCCCAGTGTTCCATTTAGGATGGACTCCTGCTCACTTTGGGTCTTAACAGCACCCAGAGAGTACACAAACTACTCACTCTGTCAGTTTGGTGGGAACACCACTCGTGAGCCATGGGATTGTCTGCTCTGGGCTGTGGTGCAGTGTTGCACATGACCCCAAAAAAGCAAAATGGATATTAAAGAATGCTTCTGACACAGCTGGAGGTTTGCTCTCCAAGCTGACTCTGTCCTGCTTGCACAGTTCCGATTTCTTTATCCAGGACTGACAGAGAGAGTGGTAAAGGTCAGACTCATATACGTGCCATATCTGGAGGCCAATTCTATGAGTAGAAGGTTCAAAGGCTGCTGGCCTGAAATGTTCTCTGACTGAGAGCAGCCAGAACCCAGACCACGAACACTTGAGTCGTGTCACTTATAACACAAATGTGGTTTTTCTCTGAGCATGAACAGCTACTACACTCCAGGCTTGATCCCACATTTGGACATCTTTCCTTGGATTCAGAAGGTTTTCAGTGAAACTCTGGGTTAATTGCATTCCAGGCTGGGTGTTAGTGAACATGTACAGCTTTATTGTGTACAAATGAAGAGTGGTGAAGAGCAAACAGGGATGAAAGATCACATATAAACTTCATAAGTGGTGCTTTACAGCCCACTGTTTCCTCCCTCACAATAGATCCCTGCCCATATGAGGGGAGTTGGAACTAGATGTTCTTTAAGGTCCCTTCCAACCCAACCCATTCTGTGATAACACATGAATTAAGTTGTATAATTTCCAGTAATGACAATTTATTGTGGTCCCACAAGGTAGAAATACACTGCACTTCTATTTTACCTGGCAGATAAGCAGCTCACATTCTTCTACAAAGAGCAAATTAAAAGTTATGCCTTTGGGGAACCAAAAATAGCTTACATCAGAAAAATACCCTCTTTGTGAGTACAGAATTTTTATTGCTGGGTGCCAAAAGAACCCTCCTCAGAACTCAGACTATCCAAAAAACTCCTACATGCCACCTTTGCAACTCTGTCGTGTTGGCAAAATCCATTTTTTACTATGATTTCATCCACTGTGATTTCATTTTGGTCTGATGCCAGTGCCTCCAAGGGCATTATACCAGATTTGAATTAACCTTGCAAGCAGAGTCTGTACCTTTGCATTACAATGGTGAATGCAACAATCACTTCTTGAGGAGTTCACCCAGAAACCAAGGTAGAGGACTGCCAGTGACTTAGTTTTCCATTATCTTCATACATTTAAATTTTTCTCAATAGTAACTAAAACTAAAACCATACTATCTGACTAATAATTTAATCTGTTTTATTTTTAATAATTACAGCAAACCTATTTCTGGTAGTCACTTGCATTGTCTTTTTCCACTGAACTGCAAGTGGAGACTTAATAATGAGACTTGGGATTTTATTCCATAAATTGATCTTGCAAAGGCAAGCACCTCGGAAGTCCAATCTTCCTTGACTCAGGCTTTAATATCCTTGTTTACATTTCATTGTAAAAATACATAGAGTAAAAATAACAAATATTTGCACTCAAACTGTACACAGAGAGTCTAGGAGCAGAAGAACATGCCTAACACTGTCTCTTGCCTGTCAGAGCACAGTTGGATGCATTTGCTTGCCCCGCAGACCAGAATAAATCACATTAATTCACATTAAAATGTGAAAACTTAAGAAAAAGGAAGTATAAAAGATGTGTGGAAATGTTCAGCTAAACAGCTACTAGATCTTTGGATTATAGCTCAGCTAAGAGACACCAAGTACAATACAATCTGGATTCCAACTCACTGCAACCAAATTATTGCTTGCACATGAGGGCAAACTATTGGATTGGGCACATCCTAGTCCACTTCTGATTGCATGACTCTAATCATTCCTTTGAATTTATTCTGGTGTGAGGCTGAACTGTGAAAGAATTCTGTGTGATTCTGTCCTTTCTAAAAGGACCTCCCCATACAAATGGGCCACAGTTGGAATGTCAGGTTTGAACAGCTTTGGATGTCCGTGTGTGTCTGCACAGATGTTTGGAGATTGGGACCCATGGCCTTGGTTCTGTGCTATGTACAGGAAAAGAAGGAAACCCAGCAACCAAAATTCCAGAAGAACAGCTGGAGAGATTTCATTGAACAGTTCATGATACTCTCCTATTATCAAATCCTTTTTTCTTGGTCTAGAACCCAAACCTTGCTACAGGAGCCACCTCCTTTGCTCTGCTGAGAATTTTCATTTAATGTAACAGGAAGAAGAGAGATCTCCCTTGCCAGCAAACAGATGTCCACCAAGAAGATTTGATGAACTGATCCATTGCAAAATCCCTCACTGCAATCCTTTGGAAATTCAGATGCCCTCCATCCTTCCTCCCACCCCAGCCTAGTGGCCAAAACTTACATACAAAATTATTACTGTAATGTTTTATAGTCACTGGGAAAAAATATCCATTTGGTCTTACAGAATGATGTGAAATGAATCTCTGGCCTCAAAAAAGAAAAAAAAAAAGGCTATTAAAAGTAGTTCTTTTTCCTCCCTCCTCCCTCTCCCAGGCCCCTTTTGCTCCCCTCCCCCAACAATAAAGGATGTTTTGGAACAGCCTTTTCAGGAAACATTTCCACAGCAAAATGCAGCATCATTTATAATATTTAAAGCTACATTTTTGTTGAGATGGCTTGGCAGGCTTTGCTTGCAAATCTGGCAGGATATGGCCAGCTGAGAGTTCGCACTAACAAACCGAGGATATGCTGACACAACAGAATGCTTTAATCATCATTGCAGCAAGCAGGACAAGATCTTCTGCCCTGCCAGCTCTTCCCAGTGTGAGAACCAATGGTGCTGCGTGTTCCTCCTTCCCTCCCCTGCCTCTGGAGAGTACAGTTTTCCCTTGCTGTCTCCACTGAACTAAAAAACCTCGTTGGGTAACAGCATATAATATAATGAGAAATGGATATTCCTCTTGGCCAATGCTGTTATGAAAGTGCTACCCATTTCCAACACAATAGGGAAGCTTAATAATTAAAAAGAGAGTCCTTAAACATTATATGTCTCAACAGAAGGACTATTTTCACTTTCAGCTAAAGTTCTTTTTAGGCTTTACCCTTTTCTAAAGCAGAGCTGAAAGCTACATTCAGTTAGCAAAATCCTAATTAGAAACTTGTCCCATTTGGGAGTTGGGAACTGATCTTAACCATTTGCATAAACCTGTTGAAGTAAATTAATTTCACATTTAAAAGAAGCCCTGAGGAATTTAAACCCCAAAATCTAAGAGTCACTGCCTTGAGTAACGCTTGCCCAGAGTAAGACTTGCCCACAGAATCTCCACTATATGATCTGGCTCAGGCAGCCCAAGTTCTTGCAATGCTTTAGCACAGGATTTTATACATCAAGCAGTGAAGACCTGTGCTGTGAAAGACACTGTGAGCTGGACTAACCATTCCTATTTTGGGAGCACATCAAGGTACAGACATTGTTTCCTGGCTTTGTTATTCAAAAACTTCTTGCAAACAGAGAGTCCATAAGGTAAAAATAAAGGTAAAAACCTGTAAGATCCTGTCTGGGGATCCTGAATAGGGCAGCAAAAAATTCACTTACTGCCTGATCTTGGTGTGTGTGATCCTTGGAACAGTGCTGGTGTCTGTTAGGCCAAGTCCAGCTGGACCCTCTAATCTGGTTTAGGAACTTCAGGTGCCTTGCAGACAAGTAAGTAGGATCAGGATATGTTTCCAAGATGACACACTGTGCATGCTGGGAAGAAGGGTTGATATCTTTGCAAAGTGTGCAGCTTTTATACAGAACAGAGCCTGGGATACCATCAGCAGGGATACTCTGGGGAATCCTTGGAGCTGGGAGGGTGTTTGCAGGGTCTGATGAATGAGCACGGGGAACCTGCACCATCTCCATACCCTGAGCTGCAGTTGCTCCCCCCTGTCTCCAGCTCAGCACTGGGACTCGAGGAGATGTCTGACAGCTCAAATATGGGGGGAAATCCAGCTGAATTGATGTGCTTGAAAGCAGGGGTGTGGCAGAAGAGGATTGATGAGGGAGAGGACCAGAGGGCAATGTAGGTTGGCCAGAAGCAAAAGCACTTATATCTAAACAGTCTTTGTGTACTGGGAAATGAGAGCTTTATGTTTTGAGGCAACTGTCATAATGTATGAGGAAAAGGTGATGAACAGCAGCTTTTAGTGTCTGCAGTTCTTCCACCCGTAGATTACTGGTAATGGTTTCTGGTTGGGAGCTGTGCTATAACTGAATGGTGTGTATGTCCTTGCTCAGGTGCACACACACATATAACACAATACTATATTGCATCTAGAGTTTTGGAATCATTTCCTTCTTTCTTCTGTTGTTGGGTCAGTCACTGACTCCTGATTCTTTTCTTACCAGTGAAGATGTGCTGCCTGGCCACTCTGATTTCACACCCATATCCTGCATATCGAAATGAAAAATTGGAAATTCAGAAATTGTTTTCCCTACAGTCATTTTCAGGCCTAGGTAGTGCTGATAAGAGTGAAAGTATATTGCATATATTCACATATTGGACACATCCCTGTGCAGCTGATTTTTAATCACTGTAGGAAAGGCAGTTGGAATGGGATTTATGATGAGGCACATCATTTTCTCCAATGCTTGGATGAAAACCTGAAGCATTTGCCAAGTGTATGACTGACCCAGGGGGTCTGGGGGGGTTTCCCCAAATTTTTGTTTTCCTCCTTCTATTAATCTCTAGCTGCAGCTTGGTATAGCTTCTGTTTACAAAGTTGATGTTAGGTCCAGTTAAGGGAGAGATTATTACCTCTCATTTAACAGGAAGGAAATCCCTTTAAAACACACTCAACATCAAGAGAGAGTTTACAACTGCAAATCAAATCCGAAATCCCGATCCCCTAGGGCTTGCTGACCTGCATCCCCAGTGACTGACCCCCAGAGTGGGTGTGCTGAAGTGAAGCAGGGCAGGGCAGGCCCGTGGCACCTCTGAGCTCTGTGACACAAGTCATGACAGGAGTCACAAGGAATTCCATTTTCCAGGACTGCCGAGGGCCATGTGTGTCAGGAACAAGTGATGTTGGGAACACACGGCCCAGCCACATCTTTCACATGGGGCTGGAAGGTGATTAATGACCTGCATGGAAACTGCTGTGATTCAAGTGGTCTCAGCTGTCTCTGCTCTAAGGGTGGTGATGCTGGAAATGATTTTATCTCTAAGTGTTCAGTCCAGGCTGTTCACAGCAATATTTACTGTTCAACTGGTCACCAATGAACTTTGTCTGAAGAAGGTCATTTTCCCTGTTTAATGGGGACTTTTGAGCTTCTATAAGAAATGTTTTACTGACTGGTTGAAGCCTGTCCTGGTGAGGGAAATGGGCAGGGAGCTGCTGGATGTGTGGAGGAACACCAAATGACTTTCTCTGGACACGATTTACCTCCAGCATTTTTCTATTGGAAAAGCAGATGAGTGTAAGACACAAGACAGAGTGACAGGTCAGAAGCTGTAAAGCCTGTGGGAATGCTCCAGTACCCCACTCAGCACATCATCCCTGAAGATGTTATGATGTAGTGAACTAAGGAATGACAGTGCAACACAAGCAAACTGAAGTTCTTCAAAGGCAGGCACGTACCAGCCGACTGCTTCTATTTTTGGGTTGTTAAATGTTTTTAGTAGCACTGAAGATCAAAACCCAAATTGTTCATTTATGGCGTAGCCCATTCTAACCAAAACTCCAGAGAGTGTTACAACCTATTTATGAACTCCCATTAGCAAGTTTTTGTTTTTAATAAATAAAGTCCCATAGAAACAGAAAGTATTTACAATTAGATCAAAATTCTGAATAGAATTCACAAGACAAAATGCTATTTTTTGAGAAAATGTTTTCATATCCTCATAACAGTCATTTGTTCTAAATTAGTACACAGCAATTGTCCATTAAATGAACATTTTTCCCTTAAGACCTATTTTTGTAGAAAAGTATTTTAGGCAAAACTTGTTAACCGTGATGTAACCATTTAGAATCAGAACATTTCAGTGATTAGTAATTCCCATAAAAAATTAACACTTTCCATGGCTTGAGGAAAATGTGATGAATTACTATCAATATGTAAGAGAAGACAGAATGTAGG
The DNA here is from genome assembly GCF_025592945.1 of Manacus candei. Classification (NCBI taxonomy): domain Eukaryota; kingdom Metazoa; phylum Chordata; class Aves; order Passeriformes; family Pipridae; genus Manacus; species Manacus candei. The sequence goes on from NW_026138084.1 coordinate 4,249,555, forward strand.
GAGAGCAATATATTTTATTAGAGCAACTAATAAAAAGAAAAGTGTAGGCTTTGGGGCATTCAGTCCCTTCATCCTCACAAAGGATAACACCCGTTCCTGCAAAACTGTCTTCTCTTTCATCTTAGACTGTTGTGACAACGATTACACCACGAGCCTCCAAATGTATGGGTTGTTGGACTGAATGGCTTAGGCACTATCACTGCTAAACTGCCACTTTCAAAAGTATTGCCCCTTGCAATAGTTGAATGAAGCTCTTTGGGTTAATGTGCTTCTGGGTTACACAGACTTGTTTCCTGTAACGAAGTGCTGAACTCAGTGTCACTGTCAGAGCACCTCTTCCACCCTCCTTTTCAAACAATTTCCAATATTACTTACGAAAGACCATGCCCTGGATTCTTTGTTTTTTTCTTTGGAGCTACTTCTGAACTTCCATTTCTACTGAAGCCAGTGGGAAATTGGATTGTATGAGAAATGCAGGCTCAGAGTAACAGTTTTTGCTGTGTGTTACTATTACAGGAATTCAGTGTTGGAGCTGTGGTCCACCTCAGTGCCAGTTCCTCTTTGATAGGTCCTCCTACAGGAGGGGATGACCTCTGTGATTTAATAGAGGTTCTCCCACCAAGTGAGAGATGGCAACTTTTCAAATGTCCAGTGGAAAATAACTTAAAGAAGAGAGAGAATAATTTCTTTTGAATTGTAACAGCCATAAATTAGTGTGCATGGAATTCCTGTCAGGATCTGATGCTCAGCTGGCACAACTTGCCTGTCTTGAACTGTGCAGAGACCCTGCAATCCTGAGCATTAACGTGCAATGCTCCACCTGCTTCAGGGCAATCCTGCCTGAGTTACCTGAAAGGAGCTCATTGCACACTCAGGAAGAACAAAGCTGTTCACTTTGGCCTCCCAGTGACTTCATGCCAGTGCAATGTCACCTGCAGGCTTCAAACCTCGAGGCTGAATGATCCAACTCCCCCATAACACTTACAACTGACCATAGGCCCAGAGGTTACCTGAAATAAAGAGTAGGAAACTTTTCCAGGTGTAGAAGGCATGAGCTGAAGGGTTTATTTTAATATTTATCTCTCTCAGCTTCTTTATGGCATAATTTGCAGTGACTTATATTTTCGAGGTCTACATTGGGAGTAAAGCCAATTTATACTCCCTGAAGATCCTACTCATACAGACCCCTACATTACATCTTTGTCCACTTATGTATCCCCACTCAACTTGTCTCACTAAGTTTAAGGCACACTTTTTGCTACATAAATAAAATATGGACATGGGGAGGAAACCAAGGATATTCAATTGAAGACTGCTCCTTTCTTTGATATGTAAGTCACAATTGGTGGCTTTTTTCCCCAAAATTCCCTCTTCTGGTTCACCACTGGGACCACACCTGCTTGACTTTGGGTGTCACATTCTCAAACTATCAAATGTGGGCAAACAATATGTGAATCTAAGTGTAAGCAAATTTACCTACTGTTAAGTTTATTCACTCTCCTGTGCTTTGCTCCAGTGGAATTCTCAGGTGATATTATAGGGCAACATATATAAGAACACTCACAATGTCAACAGCAGTGAACATCTCCCAGCATTCTTGTTGCCAGTGAAGTCAAACTCACGTTGCAGGGTTTCCGCTACAGCTGTATCTTCTCAAGAATTAATTCAAACCTTGCTTTTGTTCAGGAGGAGTCACGTTATTCCAACTTTCTATTATGTTTTTTACTATGTTGTTCAGTGATAGTTCATCAAATAATTTGGGAAGGTCTCAGGCCAAGAGTTTTGTACCAACCTATTCCCAGTTAGTAGTGCATATTCCTTAATTAATTCTTGAAATAGTATCTAGTTTTTGGGTTTGCCCACAAATGATGGCCCTAAGTCTTACTGTCACCAAGCCCTCTTTACAGCTCTGTTGGTGTCAAATCATGTCACGGAAGGCACAGACATTGTCACACCTGATACTTCTAACTTTTGCCTTTTAAACTCTCACAGGAAGTTGCACTAAGCTGTGACTAAATTTTGTTTTGCTGCTGCCTCGGGAGCACAAAATCGACTGTAATATTAAAATGTTTCCCTAGAAATGTTCAAGGAGAAAGATTTTTATTTAGTTGAAAATTTAACTGCATGCTTAACCAACTTGAGTGAAGCATCAATCATACTGGACAAGCAATTTTAAGAAATAAGATAGTTAAAAAATTAATTCTGAAAATACTGCCAACAATTTCATGATATAGATATTTTTAATATTAAAAGTAAATTGTAAATGTGTCTTTATAAACAATATGCATAAAATAGATCTACTATACTAAGCTCTCTCTTTTTAAATGCTGTTTCACAGTAATTTCTTAGGTATGCAAAGTTTTCCCTCAAAGAAATAGTGCAATCTGAAGAACATACATTATGTCAGCGGATTAGAACTACTCTGGTCGTTAATACAAGTCTTTATAGATTTCCTGTAGGAGTGGATGAAGGCTCATGTCTGTCTCGGTTTTCTTTATGATTTGCAAGAGCTGCACGTGTTCCGTTACAATCTGTCTGAGGTCCGTCATTTTCTGGAGCAATTTTGCAAAGAGCTGTGATGATTCTGGGTGGTTCAGCTTCAGCTGGAGCTCCAAAGCTTGCAACAGGTTGTCTTGGATGTCTTCAATGGGCTTCACATTCAACAACCCTGGGCGATCTGGGAAAAAAATCAGGAGTTTTTAGTTTGTGAAGAATATGGAAACATCGACCTCATGTCTTAATTTCTTAAACATTTCTCAGTATATTAAGCCTTCACATATGGCACTTCCTGAGAACTGTTTGACAATCAATTAATGTGTTCATTTGTCAGATTTTACTGGAATTTGCTCAAAGAAGTTTTAGGACTAGTCTCAGAAAGGGTTCAAGCATTTTGCACAGCGCAGATACAGAGACAGGTTTATACTCCACTACAGTGCATTTTCCACAGTAAACTGGGAGTGTCTGTGGAAAGGAAGAGTGGGACACTGTTGGGGGATAAGCAGTCCCAGGATTCTGATACAGTGTGTGTAATCAACATCCACTCTGATGGATTTGCATGCAGTTGCTCCCATTAAAGGTGCTTCCTGCTGACGTGGGTGTGAACCCATCAACGTTTACAAAGGGCAGAAATTCCACTTCTGCAGTCGCAGGAACCTGGGACGCTCAAACACCACAGGTTCAGTTCTTCTCCACACCCCACTGCAGCTGCTATTAGGGAGTTTGGTTTTTGCATCAGCTCCTCACTTAGGCACAGACTAATAGATGTGGCTTGTGCAGAAAATGCCTTTTCTGGGCTCATGCCAACAGCCAGTCGTGCTCCAGCTGGAGGAGCCTGGGCTGGATGTTTCCAGCCACAGGCAGTACCTTGTGCTGCCACAGCCCAGAGGCCCAGGGCAGCCTTGGCACAGCTGTTCCTTCAGCAAGAGGCAGAGTCTGTCTTTTTTAACCACTATTATCCTCATCATAATTAGCTGTTCTCTTATTTCTGTCTGTCCCCAAATACATTCTTAAGTGGCTGCAATTACTGTTTAACAGAATTTGTAACATTTGTTTTCTAACTTGAGGTAATAAATTATCTGATTCTACAGCAATGAAAGTTAACAAAATGTTTGATGTCTAAGCAATCAAAGTTGCTTCACGTTGTTAAACCCTCACATATGACAATGGCCACCATGAATTTGTTCCTGCTAAAGTACTTTATACTGGTAACACATACTGGTTGCAAGAATACTCCAAGAAAAAGGAATCAATAATTTAAATAACATTTGCTGTGTAGCTATGAAACTAATTTGATGGGTTGATCAATAAAAAGCAGTGCCTATATCTTGCCTTAAATTACCTCCCCAAAGCAATAATTCCATTTCAGAAAGGACAAGAGGTTGATCTCTATTAAAAACTTTAAAAATAGGGAGTTATTTCCTATGATTTTAGTAACCTTTCTGTGCAGACAGTTCTACTAACTCAGCTTGACTCATATTGTACACTAGAAAAAAAGGCCAAGAGAAAACAAAGCTCTTTATAAATACATTGGGGTTTTACTTCATGGGGAAAAAACTGCAGTGTAAACTAAAAGGCAAAGTTGGCAGGAAAACAAATGAGTATACACAGCCATGAAAACAAAGGTCACTGATTAGGAAGGGATCCTCAGTTCTCAAAGAGGTGAACTCTGGTGATAGCTTTTCACAAACAGCAATGATGGTAACTTTGAATCTGGACCCCAATATTTGTTTGCCAATGTGCTTGTCTTGCAGACATCACTTATTTATCCCACTCAACCAATAACACCATAAAATATGGTTCAGAAAGTCTTTAAGTAAGCATCTGCAAGCAGAAAGTTGTCTCCAAACAAATGGTTCCTTTTTATTAATTTCCTTTGGCAATATTTTCAAGAAATCTTTTTTTTTAGATGGGGAATTTTTGGTCAGTGTTAGATATTTATTTTTGATTACCTGAATGCACTGCATGTGCTGCAGAACTTAGTTGCCTTCTTTATGTCTTTCCATAGCTCCCCAAATTTCAGAGCCTCAGAGCTGTTGATAATTTTGGGTTGCGATCGCTTTAAATTTGCCTCATGTGTTGCAGCTGAACTCTAAACCAGCTGGGGCTGACTCGTGTGCAGGGAGAGAAAAATCAGAAACCACAAAGACTGTGGCCTTGATTTCCTCTGAGATTAATCTCCATTTGTCCCCTGCTTCTCTGTGGGAATTTTTAGGGTGTTTTTCAGAAGTGAATCCCCATTCGAACACTTCTCCCCAGTCAACTTTAGAGCCCAGGAGGCAACTCTGCTGAGTCCAGAACTTACCAGCGAACCCCCAAATCTGGGTGCTTGAGGTCAACTGAAGTTCAGTGAGAGTGTACTGGCTAAAATCCTTAAAATCCCTTGGAAAACCCAGTCTGGCAGTTTTATAATGACCCAGTGGAACCAGAGTCAGAAAAGATGACTATGGCAAAAGCCTACGAGATCATCAGATGTTATTTTTAAATAAGCCAATTCAAGAGGAAGGAAAATTCCCATTGAAGGAAAAGGGATTTTTCATGAATGAGAACTTCAGGATATGGACTGTATTTCTGGGGTGTTGACAGTTTGCAATACTTTCTCAGAAAAAATTTCTTGCAGAGGAAAATGCTGTTTCTGTTCCAAGAAACATATCAGGAAAAAAGGAAAGAAGAGGCAAAAGCTTTAACATCCAGCTATTATGGTATATTTCAAGCTGTTATGATGCATTTGGTTATGTACCAAAAGGTGTGTTTTGTGCAGTAGGGAGCTGCAGAAAGATGTGGCTTGTAGAAAAAAAAATACAAAGGAAATGATTAACAGGAAACCTTGGGAAACATTCAGCCAGAGAATAGGAAGAAACAGAAATGGGAATGGGAAATTGAATGTGACACTGTGGTGGAGGCCTTTGAAGAGGCTGAACGAGACCAAAAACTGCTGTTTGAAAGCTCACAGAGAAAACTGCAAAGGGAACTGATGAGGGAAGGGAAAGACAAAACCAAGAAGTTTCTTATGATACAATGAAATTTGGTGACAGAAGCCCAAATAGTTGAAATTATTCAGGTGAGAGATAACTAAAAGTGATTTGACAACACTTTTAATCCTCCCTGATACACAAACTTTAGTGGTTTTTTGAAGTTTAGTGTTTTTTTGTGAGCTGTTTGTGACCTGCCTTTTAACCATGTGCCAGGAGAGTACCATGTTTCCCTTTTTATTATTATTTTTCTTAATCCAGATTTTCTTTATGTTTTAATTCTTTGTCACACAGCTGCTTCATTTGGTTTGAAAATTCTGCAGGAAGCTGTTGTTCTAAGTAAGAAAATGTTCACAGGAACTGGGAAAGGCTGATTGCCCCAGAGTTCTGAGTACCACCGGTACCAGTTTGTGTAAATTAATGTTCTTTTCTATCTCAGGGGAAAATACTTTGTTTATTTACTCACAGGTTTGGATGCTTCTTTCCTGTTTCCTAACAACAATTACAATATTTTTCGTGCTCCTCACATATGAAATTGCCATCTGCATGTCTTGACATTTTAATATCCTTGAACAAGTGCATTTTTCATTTAAATACACGTACTAAAATCTTAATATGGTAAAACAGGCAAAGATATGACTGAGTGAACAACTGTGCTACTGCTTTTGCTGAGGCAGACATGAGTCAGCAGTTTGAGACAGATATGAGTCAGCAGTTTGAGACAGATATGAGTCAGCAGTTTGAGGTTTTTCTTCTGAGACATGTCTTGTAGTCACCAGGATTTGGGTTCAATACCTACAGTGATTATCTGCAGTTCTTGGGCTGATTATGAAGCATTTCATTGCTCTAACAAAGAGCAGGATTTGTGTAGCAGTCAAATATGAACTATTTCTTGCTATTATTCAGTGATAAAACCGCAAATATTGCTGATCTCAGAATGCAGCCAAATTCTGGAATGCAGTGTTTGAACAAGCAGCAGGGATTGAGGCTTAAAATTTCCTGTAAAGAACACACTCAGAAAAGAGAAGTGAATGCAGCAGCATCTCTGAATTCACATCCCAGCTTTATTGCACCTGGGTCTGTACAGGAATATCCTGCCACAAACACTACTGTACCCAAACACTGTGGGATCCTAAACACTGCAGAAGATAATACACCAAAGTTCATCCATGACGTGTAAACATGCTACAACATTCCCTTTGGAGCTTTTTCTGTATTTGACAACAACCTGTTTGAGTGAATTTGCTCTGTTTATAAGGCTGGGTTATCCCAGTAAGGTTTGGAGTATTTTCTTTTCTGCCCAAACAGAGGCATCCAACTTGTTCTCCTTAAGCCTTCTTCTTACGATATTCTTATTATTTTGACTCAGAGATACCTAACATTTTTAAAGATGCCTCAAATTCTTCAATATGTAGAGCACAGCACTCACTGAGGATGTGTCTCAGTGGCGCAGAGGAATCCCATGGGAAGGAAGAAGATGTCCTACAATAAAGCTTTCCAAATCTCATTTAGCTGAAGTGTATTTTGCAAAGTTACCACAACTAAAAGAACGTTGTAATAAGAGTTTGCCATTGCTATTAATGGCAGAAAGCATTTCTGTTGTACAAACAGGGTGATATCCTACTGCTCACAGTGTCTCTGCCTCATCAGCATTAAATTCAGAATACAAGAACTTGTTTGCCATTTTTGTTGTTTTATAGCACCAATAGCAAGAAGAACTCTTCAGCTTTGCAGTAAGGAGTTCAGAGTCACACTTGGAGTCATTGAGACAGTGATGCCGCACTGAGCAGCTCAGAGACAGTAAAATGAGCAACTGTGGAAGTACATTCATTCTGTTGCTATTGCAGTTTATTTGTCAGCCTCTTATTGTTCTTATATGGGCTTTTTGCCTTTTTATGTCACAGGCAAATACAGCTGTTTTGATATCAAAAGGCTGAACTGTTTTATAGGGTGTGTGGCAAATTCCAAACACTTCACAATGAAAAACTTTCTACATGTAATGTTCCAGCTGGAATTATCTTTGTCTTTCCCTTCTCTTCTTCTTTGTAGAGCTGCACAAGGGCCAGCACCCCTGAGCCAGCAGCACTGACAGAATGTCCCCAGGTAACGACAGATTCACTTACAATGACAGCACCTGCCTGGGTGTTTTCTGGTTTCACAAACTGGTTTTTTTTAATAAAGATATTTGTACACAGGATTTCTTGAAGGGACTTAAACATTGCAGTATTCCTGTAGCTCGTAAAGTCCTCAAGGTAATAAGAACTGGCTTTGAAATCCTGGTTTCAGTGAAATCATCCTGGTTCTATATTCATGTAGTTCTTACAGAAATACAGTTTTGCAAGGACAGAGCTCTTACAGAAACACAAGCATGTGAGACAGCTGAGAAACAGGACTTCAGTTTCATACCACATGAGATATTACAGTCCCACAGTTCAGATATATCTCATATCTGGCTGTAAAATTCATGATAAAGGCCATTCTATAATTGGCAACAAAGCTCAATTGTTTTCAAAATATAAGCTCAGTTTTTACAAGTAGCCAGCATGCTTTTTTGGAAAAAAACCCCCCACTTCTAAATAAAGATAGTGAGATCTTTGTTATCCAGAAATTAAAGGATTTTCCTAGAAAGGACTGATTTTATATATTTATACAGATTTGCTTCAGAGACTTAAGAACTAGTGATTAAAAATCAGTAGTTCTTTACAGATCTCTGTTTACAAATGATTCTCAAGAAAAAAAAAAAAAGACTGGTTGATAAATCCAGTTCCACACAGTCAATTACTTTATGTGGATCGTTGTCCTCCTGCATTCTAAATTGGAAGATTAGTCACATTATATCTGTTTCCTCTAATATAAACCAAATACTGCTGAAGACATGGCTTTGCAGATTGCAAGTTCCCTTTTTTCAATTAGGAGTGAATTTTGAGAGGCCTTTTTCTCATCTGTCAAATTTCAACATATTAAAAAAGGCAAATTATTGGCATGTTTTATGTAGCGCCCTAATGTGTTTGTGTAATTTCTCCTGCCCCATCAAAGCCAACAAAAAAATATACCAGTAAGGTGTTTTGCCTTCCTGAGTTAATGCAGAGTCCTCAGGGATCATCGTGTTCAGAGGTTTGCACCAGGAAATGTCTTCTGGGAACTCTCCTTGTTTGAAGTGGAATTAGTCGAATAAACCATATTGTGATACCACATTTTTACTGAATGAAACACGATGCCAGGAGGAATTGTAGGTGATTTTAAATGAAGCTATACATAACAATGTGCTCTCAGCAGCATGTTTGTTTTTAGAACAATAGCATGTGGTTGTGTTTGATTGCTTAAATGTAATTAAATAACAGAATCCTCTACGTTGCTCTGCAGAGGAGCTGAATCCAGAATATTCAGCACATTCCTCCCGTTGATTTCTGCAGTTCCTTGTTAAGCCAAAATACACACAAATCAGTGGGGTAAAATTTTATCTATGCAACATCACTAACTTGATAGTGTTGGCCAAAGTAAGAGAGTTTGAAATGTAGGTCTGATATCTCAAATTCTCAGCAGAACAGTGTCTAAGCGAACTAAAGTCCCAAACCAGAATAGTGACATCAGCTCAGGAACAGAGAGAACACACTGACTGGCTGCAAAAAGCTGAAAATTCAGTGTCTTTTTCAGTGAAGTGTTGGAATGTGTGTAGTCTGATACCTGGGCTTTCAGATTCATAATTTGCTGAAAGCATAATATGTAAAGATAATACAAAAGGGGCAGCTGAGGAAACCTGAAAAGAGCACGCTAGGCAGACACACAATGCCAGTTTTCCTCAGGCATCAGGAGACCATCTTTTTCCTGAAAAATGCATTTTTCCCCCCTCCCTTTTAAAGGAAAACATTATCTTGCATGAATGAAAAAAACAATAAAAAGCACCATAACAATCCTGCAAGCCCAATACCACGCATATTTTGAAATTGTTCTGGAGTCAAAGCCATTTCTGTACAATTAGCCAGCCACACAATCTAATTGCAGGTTTGAAAAAAATCTCATGCAGAATTTTAGCTCTTGCCAGTGAAATTCCACCCTTCCTGTTTTCCCAAAGACAGGCCTGATTTTGTTTTCTACCTAAATGAACTGTTGATTCAGCAGGCACTTCTGGCTCCATCATTAATAGCAAGTCATTTACATTTTTACTTTCTGTCTGAAACTGAAAAAATGGCAAACAACTTTCTTAAAGTTGAAAATTACTAAAAAAACTATGTGTAAATAAACTCACTCCCACCCTGTAGTGCTGAGGACTTTCCTGTTTGGACAGGAATGAAAAGTGTCAATTACATCATATAAAATATCATATTAAATAAGAGAGCACTTACCTCCACTTAGGATAATAACAGCTATAAATATTGCCAGGTCACTGTCATCTAATTCCAGTGCATTGAACTTCACAGCAAATTCAAACTTGGGCTCCATAAAGTCACAAAAAGGTTTTCTCAGGCTCTTCAGAAACTCCCGTGTCATGAATCCTTGTCCTTCAGATATAAGAACTCCATCTTTGTTCATCAGAGAAGCCAGGAGAGTGTATATGATCTCATGGACCCCGTATTTCAGGAGAGTTACTTGATCATTCAGGTCGAGGTTGACAAAACCTGGAATGTTCTTGGCGAACTCGGTGATCTCCTGCACGGCCTCCACCGAGCGGAACTGGCAGCGCTGGAAGATGCGGATGGCGACCTCCTTGTTCTCCTCCTGCAGAGGGGACACGTGCTTGCACTTGATCTGGTCTTCTCCCATCATCAAAGAGTTCATGTCATAAATTACAAATGGCTAAAAACAGAAGAAAAAGGCAATTTACTTCCCATGTCCTTTCTAGGAACACTTGGTTCCTGAGAAACAGGAGTGGCAAACAGGGGTTTAACTCATCAGCACCACTCAGGGATCTACAAGGGAGCTGCCAAAGGAAGTTCCCCCTAAATAGGGAAATTTTCCTAAACCTGTTAAAACACATTCCTCACAGCGTTAAAATGAAAGGCCTAATAATTCCTAAAGATTTCTCACATGGTCTGTGAATCTATGTTAAAAAAACGCTTTGGACTTTGGTTGATATTTTTAAAAATAATTTTAAAAATTTGGGGGGGGTTTGTTAAGAAACACTATTTTAAAATATTCACGATTTTTAGCTTTTTCTTTTTTTTATTTACTTTTTGTTTTACAAAATAATTCCAGAATTGGAAGTTTGGAATGCTTAACAAAACATAAAATGATACTCCTTTTACCTGAATTACAATGGCTTCTATACAACAGAATTTGGTAAGTGCACAGGGACCTGTTTGCACTTCTGAGTATATAACTTCTTTTTTGTAAAAAGACAGATTTTGATTTCTTTTTTTTTTGATTACTTTTTTAAATTATATTTTGATTCCTTCATATACTGCCATGTTGTTTTCAAGTTTTTCTAGAAAATACTACAAGTAATATTAACTTTCTGGTATTGACTATCTGATAAATGTAGTGTTTTGCTGTTAATTCCTTTAAAAACAACTAAGTTAGGATATATTTAAACCCACACAACTTGCCTATGGAAAAGAAAACACAAATAACATGATACAAACTACAGCAGCACAAATCAGAACACAAGCAGGAGTTTGACTGTGAAATAAACTCAACTGGAAAGAAGCGATTTTGAAAGCAGATTAGAAAAAGTAGTGCCAGAATATGTTCATTAGGATCTGGAAACAATCTGTTTTGGAATATGCCAAAGAAGCTCCTGGTTTTAAAGAATTGGTTAACTGAGGATTTCTCAAATTTATTTAAAGAATCATTTCTTTACAGGATGAATGACGGACTAGTTCATCGCTGCACTGAACAAATATTCACTGATATAAGTAGGTTTGTTAACCTACACGATTAGTTAATTAAAATACAAGGAATTAGAGACCAACAATTGGACTAGAGAAATGCTTTTTAAAATTTCTGATTATAGATTCTAATGCATTATTCATACAGGTGTGCCTGTATGAATAAATCATGAATGAAAATCATTCCCATGGTTTTATATTAACTTTATATTGCAGAACAGATTCAAAAATAACCCAGCCCTTCCTATACATAGTCAGTGGTCCTTTCCCACAGAATTAGGTTCTAGAAACTCCTAAAATTCTATCCCTTTTTGACTAAACCAGTTTCGAAGTGCAGTCAGTGCACAGAGCTGTCTGTGAGCTGAAATAATTGTATCCCCAGGGGAGAATTTCAGCCTCCACAACTGCCAGTTAAATCTGTGTTCTGCTGCTCCGAGGCAATGGAAGTGGCACTGCCACTGTCCCAGGGCTGCCACTGTCCCAGGGCTGCCCCTGTCCCAGGGCTGCCACTGTCCCAGGGCTGCCCCTGTCCCAGGGCTGCCCCTGTCCCAGGGCACTCCGACCTCAGCCCACGGCACTCACTTCAACTGGGGGAGCTGTGACATTATTTTTCCACTTGCACTAAGGATTTGAGTGTGAAACTGAGAAAATAAACACACCACACCAAGGAAAGCCAGGAGGACAAGGCATTTTTCAAGAAGTAATGACATTTTGGCAGCAGGAAAGTTTTACACATATACAAATATACATATGTGTATTTGCATGCATATGTGACATAGGGGAATACCAAGACTGCAGAAGAGGCTTTTAAAATGCATGTTTTAGTAATAGTAGGGCATTTCTTTCTGTTGTTTCTAGGAAAGCACCAAGTAAAAGAAATCTAATCTGGCACAGTTTAAAAACTTTTCATAAAAAAGGAGAATGTAATTGATGGCATATTTATATTTTTTTCACACGTATATATTTTCACATATATATAAACTCAAATATATATATAAAAATTCATATATATGTATAAAAACTCATATATAAAAATAATATAGAGGTATAAATTCACATATATATAAGTTTACATACATATAAACTCATATATATATACATTCATATATATATAAAAATTCACATATATATATAAATTCACACACATATATGTAAATTCACATACATATAAAAATTCTCTCACACACACATATCTATATATCTATATCTATCTATCTATATATGTAATTCATGGGCACAGATGTTTGTTAAGTACCTAGCACAGCAGAGCAGCAAAGTACACATTGATTGAGTTCTGTGACAACTTTACAGACCCTTACAGGACACAAGTAGGGTTTGTGGATGTGCTTGGGACCTCAGAAAAAAACTTTCTGGAAACGTCTGGAAAATGGAAGATGAAAACACTGTAGGTGCCCTGCCCAAACTTCTGTCACCTTCCACGGTGGGCAGCTGCAGAAAAAAGGATCAGGCCTGGTGACGTTTTTAGGATGAAGAGGAGGAAACAGGATATATAATTACACACCTCACTTCTATTCCTTTTCCCAATGCAGGTACATAGTTATTAAAAATTAAATTGCTGCATTAATTCTTTCTCAGTAACTGAGTTTCTGGTACAGAGAGGGAACTGCAGAAAGCCAGGGAAAAAGCAACGACCTCCATGTGGGCTTAGCACAGCAGTTTCTGCAGAATAAATAAACCATGTAGTTCAAACCTCATGTATTCCATGTTGAAAGTTACTCAAATTGTGTGTCTGCCATATCTAAAGTTTTTAAGGGAGGGGTGCAACCAATTTACAGACAACATTGAAGTCAGTATTTTAACTGCTTTTAAAGAAAGGAAGAAAGCCTGAAATACCTCCAAATTCTTTCCTGTCTTTGAACTTGTTAAAGAAAATAAAATACAGTCTCTGTTGTAATCCTGACAATAAAATTTCTGACAATGATTCTAGAAAATATATCAAACTAGGAGTTATAAGTTTTGGAAAACTATTTTGCTCTTTCAGTATTAAAATAGCGACAAAATTTAAAACCTACCAAAATGATCAATTCTTATTTATCCTCCTTCTCACTGATACAGAAGAGTTTTATCCATTGCCATTGAAGTTTCCAAGGCAATCCACAAATACACATATCATTATTTCTTACTTTCCCGAGATTTTCTTGTACGTTCTCCTAAAATTCAAATTGCACCCACACAGAACCACAATTTGACCTGAGATAACCCAGTTAAAAGCAGGAAGTCATCAGAGCATCATAAGAATGAGCATCATAGCTCAGGCTGGTGATGGTGTTGGTGCTGGGAATCATTTGACACTTAGGAAAAGGAATATTCCTTTGGGTACAGCTACTGCTGATAATACACTGTGATATGGATGTTTGAGTAGGACAGCAACTAATTCCTGACAGCCCGATGTCCACCTCAAACAGATAGTGTGGGAGATAACCTTTGGGGAAGGAGAAGGAAAACGGGAAGAGAGGATCAGAGAATACAAAAAGGTTAAGATGACCTTCAAATTCTTGTACTGGTTTCAAGTATTTTATTAGGTGAACTTGGAGTTTTTTCAAATAATGTTTACTTATTCTATCTAAAAACATTTCCTGTGTTTCAGACACAGCTTGAAATATGTAACTGCCCACAGCAAAGTTGTTCTTTTTTTTTTTTTTAAAGACATGTGTTGTCAGCGTGGTAAATCATTTACTCAAAAGAAAGGAAGACAAAAAAAGAGGGAACTAACTGATTTGTCTGTCGTCTTTCCTGTCAGGATCGCCCTCGCCTTGGCTTTGGTCAGGGGGAAGGACTTGATGTATGAGTCATACAAGTGCTTGGCCAGCGCTCGCAGATCGGCCGACTCGGGGTTTAACTGCTCGATGTCGCTGGAAATCTCGGCCAGGAGCTTCTCCTTCTCCGCCTGCGGCATCCGCCCGAACCTGATGGCTGAAGAACACGACAAGCGGTTACCGGGGCTGTGCCTGCCCCTCCAAAAGCACACCTGAGGAGCTTTTGCTGGCACCTTTGGTTGTGGTCTCCCGAAGCTTGTACTAAACTAGCGGTAAGGCAAGCGAGAAAGGAGGATCGTCTCCACAAGTACAAGCAGAACAGCTGAAGAGCTTTAAAGAAATGTAAACAAACAAACCTCTAAGAGGAAATAATCTGTGTGCCCAAACCTTGCTTGGAAATGCAAATCTGTTGTCAGCTCACCTGACAGGGTTGGTGAAACGCTGTGATTCTACCTCCAATCTAAATAAAATCTAAAGAATATTTAAGATATTAAAATTCTGTTGGTTTAGGGTAGGAACCACCTTTCAGCTTTGTATTGTTCGGGGCAAATCACCATATGGATCTCAGATTCTTCATTTATTTAGAAACAAAGCCCTCACATGCCTTGCAGAAATAAATTCCTAAATAGTTCAGCAGAACTTAATGTAGCAAGTGCTAAAAAATGTTACCATAAGAATTATGGAATGAGAAAGTGAGTTGTCCAGGGATAAAAAAAAGCCAGAAAAGACTGAGTTCTTCACGGCACTTCTATGTATGTGAAGTGTTCAAAGAACACAAAATGGTTCTACCTCATCATGTGATCTCAAAATTGCTCAATACTAACCCAGGGTAGACTCTAAATCTCCTACATTTACACCCATGTACTCACTATCCAAGCCACTATTTATTCATATGGGGACTGAATTGGGTCATATTTCAGATGAGCCATCAAGACCAAGACTGATTTATCACATGAAATTTCGGTAAACAGAATTGATTTTATATTATGAAAACAAAACAGAACAAAAGAGCATCAAAACAGAAAAACAAACAAACAAAAACACAGAAAGAAGAAATAAAAAGTTTGCATTTTGGCCTTGGGGGAAATAGAAACATTATGAATGTTTTTTCAGTGATTAGTGTCTTCCTTGGATAAAGCAAAAGTGCTGTTAAGATCACACATATAGATGATTATATTAAGGGTGTTTATTCTGGAAAGGACTAGCCACTTTTCTTCTATGAGTTTGCTTGCAATGTGCTCATGGGCAAGAATGACACCTTTGTTCAAGAATAAATAATTATGCCAGAAAACATACCCCCCCTCTCCATTTTTCATACATTATGTTTATTGATCAGTTGTCTTATTTCATGACTGTAGAAACAAGGTTGTTTATTTTTGCAACTGTACTACATTTCCCTTTCAGCAAACTCAGTCTCAGGATGTATGTGCTGCATATTTCAGATTTGCTTGGTTGTTCTTTATTGTTGGGTAATTGAACACCAGTAGTTAGGAGTCCTAAATCTCACTGGCATAGGACTCCTTTTCACCAAGGTTATCCCTACAAACAAGGGATAAAAAAAGGGGACACACATTGTTTGAATATTAACTTAGCTCTAAAATAGCTTGTACATTCCCCAAGGCATTAAAATCATCAAAAATTAATTTTCATCTTTCCACCTTTTTTTTTTTTCTTCTCCCCACTCCCCTTTTTAATCAGGTATCTCCTGGAACATTCTTAGTGATATGGCACAGTGTATATACCAGCTGTGCCCCTGATTATTGACACACAATTGTTCCATGTAGAGACTTTATTGAAAAGATCAGGGATTTCCAAAACAGAGATTGTTTTGTCATTAGAGAATAAATAAGCTCTATAGTTGTATTATTTTAAAGAACAGAAGTCAGACTGGTAACAAGCACTGTGCTAGAAATTCAGACATTCAACTAGTGCCTGTTTTTTCAAGGAAGTTCACTGGAATCGAGGGGGATAGCTTCTTTTTTAAAACTTACAGAAGCTTTCCACATTCATGTATTGATGTACTCTCGCAAGCCAGTGTCAAAGTCTTAGTTCAAAGTGACAGCATAGTATGCATGCCATGTTTTCTAAATATGCCCCTTATCCTATAGCTGGATCCCTGTGCAGTCTCTTGTCTCCTTGGAAATAATAAATAACAACTTACATTGAACCTATTTTTTAAACGCAAAATAGGATTGACTGAGGGTGTTCCAGAATCCCATTTCTGGTGTGCTTATCCCCAGCAAAGGGCATCAAATTACCTGTGCAAAGCAGCCAGGTGTTATAAGCCCCAGTGCTTCTAATATAAAATTATTTCTATTAATTTACAGATTGCATTGGAATTCATCATACTGCAAATACTTCATTTACTGTTAATAGTTTTAGAGTAGATACCTTCTTTCACTTGCCATTTATTTTTATTTCGTGACGGTGATACTTATATTCCTGAAAAGTGCTTTGTGATGTCTGCTTGAAAAATATTATAAAAGCTGAATATTATCCATTACTGTGTTATTTTTCAGTACTCTTCCTTATTGGAGTCATGTCTCATTTTTGTTTCCATGTGCTTGAGACACTGTATAATTTTTATACATACAGTCAAAACCACATGAGAAATTAATGTTAAATCAGAGAATTGTCTTCACTGAGCTAAATTTTATGAATGCAAACACCTTTATCCATAATGTACTAGGGATGTAAAGGCCAAAGAGGCAGAGAAAGACTATTTCAAATGACACGATTAAAGCTGCAGAGACATTTGGTATTTATTTCTGAGGAATACTTGGCATGGGGGCTCATGAGGCAAATTTTTCTACAAAGATAATATTCCTGGTTTATTTTTTAAAAACTATGATTTTCAATTCCTTCTCTGTAAGTGGAAATGGAAAAACCAAGTGCCACAGTGGGGTTATCTCTTACTGCCCCAAACTTGGGGTGAAGTCTGTTATGCATCTTTATTTTTTGATGGATCTTTTGTTTATTAGCAATCTGTCATTCCCACATGTGGTTGTTTCTTTCTAAATGAGTGGTTTTGGGGTGCCTTAGTAGCAGTGGATCTTTCATGACCCACTTTTAAACACTGTCCCTATTTCATGAACATGAGTGTTGGGAAGATTTCTGATCTAATTAATGAATGATGAGAGTAAAGTTTCCTAAAGCAAAGGTGATCAGGACTCAAAAGTATATTTTAAATATAACAATTCATTAACAACATGGAGAGTTGTAAATCAAGCATTCTTATCTTGCAGTTTCATAGACATAGGACTTAATTTTTTTTAATGTTTAGAATATATTTTAAAATACTATATTAGTTGCAGCAGATTGTGTTCAATGTTTTATAGCATTGTGGGCAAAATGTGGGGTAAAATTCAGTTTTGTGAGACCAGCCTATTGGTTTCCTTTTGGAAAAATCATTGTCATTGTCATTTTCGAGGGACTGACACAAAAGTCAGGCACCAGGAGGTTTATGGAAGGAGTTTGGAAAGTGAGATTTTGGATGAGAAGAAAGAAGGAGGGACTGATGACAATGCTTACAAAGGTTAGGTTGGAAAAAGAGTTCAGAGGGTGGATAAGAACTCACAGCACTTCTGGTGGTTAAGGAAAATTTCAAGGATGGGTGACATCCTTTCCTGCTTTGCCCTCCACCTCCCCTGTGCCTCTGGCCTCATCTTCTGTACCCTGGACCACTGATCCTCCTTTCTATTCATCTCCTCTCTCCTCCATCTGCACTCAGCCACTGCCTTATTTCCCAGGAGCCTGGGAAGGGGATCAATCCAAATCTGTAGGGATGGCAAGGGCAGGGACAAGCCCATGAGCTGCTGGAATCAGGGCTTGCTGCTCCTGCTGTGAGGGTGGAAGGGCTTCAGGTGGCAGCTTCTTTCCCAGCAATACAAGATGCTGCAAGTTTGGGCATGTGCCTGTAGCTGGAACATGAGATCTCTGTCTTTCCTTGGGCAGTTATTTCTTTTACTTGCATTTGCAGTTCTCCAAATATCAGTAATATAAAACCAATATGGTAAGACACTGCAAAGTATGCTACATTACATCATCCGGCTTTCTGTGGAAAAACTAGAATATTTATCCTTAATTACAGATTTTACTGCCTGGAGAAGTCACTGTGATTGCTTATAGACTACTCTGTAGGACACTATTCTTCTGATTGTCTAGATTGTTTTTGAGTATAAAGGAGTCCCCACATAGATCATAAATACAGTTTCTTACATTAGAAAACATAAGATAAAACCAAGGTGGGTACCTGTCTGACCTTACTGGAGGCATGTGCCCAGACTGAGCAATTCACTGCTCCCAGAACTGATGATGAAGACATATTGCCATGTCTCCTTTTACCATTACAGTACTTAGGTTTATAAAAGTAAAGTCTTATAGTAGAAGAGAAAAAAAGTGAATGACATTTCTAAAATAAGAGAACCAAGCTTCTGCTTAGTGGTGCTTCAGAATACAATCTGAGCAACTCAGGGTTAAACACAGAGCAGCACTGTGACTAGAGAAGGAAAGGAAAACAATATTCAAAGCATGAGAACACTACTGTCTTTTTTAACCTTTAGCCAAATAGTATGTAGCATTTATACATGAAAAAATGTGGCTGTAGCTGCTCAGTGTTTCCTGGCATTCCCCATTTTTGCAAGTGCCCTGATCATTTTGCAATAATATATCTACACAAAGACAGACATAGATTGGAACCCTCAGGCACAAATAATCCACATTCTGATTCCAAGCCTTTACAATTTCCATGTGATGTGATGAACTTTAATTTGTAGATATAACAGTAAGAAGTCTCTCAGTGTCATTGACAACATGCAGTGTTGCATTTCTTTATGCTCATCCATAAAGGCTTGTGTCTTCAAAGGTGAAATTCCACTCTTTGTTATAAATTTGTATATAAATTATGAAGGAATGAGGGCATTTCATGCAATGTAATGTAACCAGAGTGGGCAAAAAACCCAAACAAGGCAAATGTAGAAGCCAATACTGGAATAGAAACACCAACACCCTGTTAGGTGAACTCCCAGCTGGAGCAAAGAAAAATGTTCCTTTGAGCCCCGGGACAAGTGGCTTTGCCCTTTCCTGCTCCTCTCCATCCCTCCCTCCAGCTCCTGTAACCACGGGCCCCTTCAGTGCCACAGCTTCTGCCTTGGCAGTGGCTGAACAGGAAAGAATGGTAGGTGAAATGTTAATTTTAAAGCTATTCTTAATGTTACTAAGCCAGAGAGAATGGTCTTGGCCCTCCCCTTCTCGATGGAACTGCACATGGTTCCCATTGACACAACTGCTGGGTTATGGGAGAATTTGGCATGCACCTCGAAAATAATAATAATAAAACCTCCTGAATTACTATAAAAATACCCACAGTAGCATTTCAAAATTAGATTTATTTTTGAGTGTTACTGTTGCATCCCAGGAATTTGAAAACCATATTTTCTATTAGGAAAACATTTCCCATACCAATTTACATTCAGTGCATGTATTAACTTTGCAAACCACAGTTAAACTTTCCTCTTGGGGACAGTACACTCATTTTTTATATAGAAAATAATGAAAGTTCTAAAAAAACCACAGAGAAATTATTTTCCCAGTCATGTTTGCAATTCTTTACCCTTAGAATTACATAAGTCTCTATGTTATGACAGTTAATTCCTGTTTTTACTCAGCTTTGCCAAAGCAAGGCAACAAAGAATCTTCATATCTTTCTGTCCAAACATTCGTAAGTATTTCCACATGAATTGCTCTGTTAATTTTAAAGTTCAGAGGGACTTTCTTACAAATTCTATGCAAGAAAGCAGTACCATGATATGCTTCATGTAATCCGCTTACCTATGGTAAAGGCAACCACAGAACCAGAGAGCACTGCAAACACCTTGCCTGTCTAAGACTACAAATTCTACTAGCAAATTCAAGTTGCTATTATTTCCAAAGTTTCAGCACATTCTGTAGTCCATTTTTCATTATTAAGTTTTCAGCTTACAGGAAAGACACATTGAGCTACAGCATGCAAAAAAAACTTGTCAGAAAACAAGACCATGAACTGAAAAATAACAATTACACTGGAAATATGATCAGGGAGAACTACCAGTGGTGTAATGGAGAGTAAAACCAATTGATATGTTACATTATGTATTGCATCAAGAGAGGCAAATCTCCACCTCTCTGATTTTTATGTCTAAAGTCATCTCCAGTCACATGCAGTCTCCTAAACTCAGGGGCAATGTCTCTAACATATATTTCTGATCTGCCTGGTGTAAAGAAACTGAAGACTCCAGGTGTTAAAGCAGCACATTCAATAATCTTATTCATGTGCCATGTTATTTTTCAGATGAAACACTGCTATTTTAAAATATGCTTTGTGCACTTACCATTGTGTGACATTCCAACAGCGAGGCATTTCTGAAATCTGCAGTACTGACATTTATTTCTGCTTTTCTTATGGATACGGCAGTTAAGATCACATCTGTCATAAATTAGCTTTAATCTGATTGTCCTTCGAAAAAAGCCCTGCAGTAAACATAAAAACATGTAAAAGGATGCAAGGAACTGCCAGTGTCACCATCTCCCTTCTCTACACACACAGCGAACTGCCCTTTGGGTCAGCTGGATTTCCAAAGGAAACAAAGCTCCTGTGACCATCCTGTCTGCTCCTGTGCTGATCGCATCCGGCATTTTCAACTGAGAGAGGGCTAAAATTCTCAGAAAGCTGGCAAAGCTTATGGGAATCAGTGGGGTTTAAAGGACACTGGGGATGCCAGTTGGGAGCTGAGCATGAAGAGCACAATGCCAAAGGAAGCAAAGCTCCATTTGCTCCACTGCTCATGGGACAATTTACTATGAAATAAACAGGACATTTTCAAAATTTAAAGTTCACTACCAATGTAGAAAATTTTTTATAAACCACAACAAACCAAAAATTCTGCCAACAGCAGTTTGATCTCTAGCAAATAAAAAAGGTTGTGGGTTATTTCTCTTTTTACAGTCTAAAGGTGCTTTCTCAGATCACTCATAATCAATTAATAAAGTTTATCCAAAGTTATCACCATTTTTATCTTACAGGGAATAATAAAAGCATAATGCCAACTCTTATATAATTCACCGTAATTTAAGTAATCTACCTAATACTTTTTGCTTTATGTGTGTTCCAAATTCAATGTTACAAATTTTATTTAAGCTCTGGACTGGGTCTTTCCTATTAGTTATTTTCCTCAAGATACTGGAAATAGAGAACATGGAAGTTTCACATTAAACTCTAATGTTTTTCTTTGAACTTAATAAATTATCATGATTTCTTTCCCTGACGTTTCTTTTTTCACTCTTGAGGACTGCAATTTTTACACCATCCACTTCTCCTTTATGTGCTATGAACACTAAATATCACTGACATAAAAAAAAATGGAGTTTTAAAGCAGAAAGCCACATTCTCTAATACCATTAGAATTCTCTAAATGTGTGAATTGGGTAAAGAAACTCTAATCAATCAGAATAACGGAGCCTGAATTTTAAATTGCTCAGTGCTTTGGAGTTGGGCACAAGTTTGCTTTTGCTGCGTTCTGTGAATTCAGATTCTGCATGTGACCTCCAGGACAGCAGGAATGAAATATAACTGCATAATTGACAAAAGTGAAAGAAATGCACAAAAAATTGAATAGATAGTAAGGTAGACAAGAAAAAGCAAGTTTCATTTAAAAAAACACTTATGAAGTCATAAAGTACATGCAGAACAATTTCCTTAAAGACCTGAAACTTTGTTTTCTTAAAAGCACAGATCTATGATTTTACTGAGTGATTATTCAGATGAAAAATAGTATCGAGTCTTCAGAAAAAGTGCCTTTGTGCCCCCCTTACCTTACAGCCCTCACAGGCATGGACCCCGTAGTGGAACCCCGAGGCCTTGTCCCCGCACACGCGGCACTCGATGGCCATGAGTGAGTTGGAAGACTCCTCGTGAGGTTTGTTGTACAGCTGAACCTTCTCTGCAAAATAGGGTGGGGAAGGAGGCTCCATTTTGATTGCACCTGTGCACAGAGAAGATTTACATGATAAACTCTAAGTATAATGAAATATGTGGAAGAAGCAGCGAGGAACAATCACCAGCAATCACAGTAAACACATCCAGATTCCCAGGTCTCTCCATAACAAAAAATGAGCAGCAGACAAAGGCTGCAAAGGGATGGAAGCTGCTTTTTCAGTGGCAGTATATGGGCTGAAAAAGCTGGAAGGGCAGATTCTGATGTAGAAAGTGTATTCCAGATCCAGTTTTCAGCTCTGTAGTGTGGAATGATTTGAAGACAGGGAAATTAAAAATTTATGTATGGAGAATTCATATTTGAAAGGTTTTCCTCCTCTCAGTATCTAATCTGGTTGTATTCCTTTAAGGTGTTGAGAACTACTGCAGGGAGATGGGATGGAGTGTCGAACCTAGGCTAAAAAATATTTAAGTGTCTAATAGACCTATACATTGAATAATATATAATTGGATTATATATATATATATATATATATATGATAATATAATATTGGATATTTAAAGAAATTTAGCTCTCTCCCGGGGAACACTGTTTAATTTTAGAGATACATTTTCTCTTCTGAAAGTTTCTAATTAAGAGAACAATTTATAATATTGAACAGTTTCTAATTAAGAGAACAATTTATAATATTGAACAAGCTCAAAAAATAACTATGATATCTTTAAATCAATCATTACTGGCCACAGGAGAGAGCTGTGACATTTGACACCAGAACATTCCATTGGGCCTTGTCTCAGGAGTGATGTAACAGACACAGTATTACAACAACATAAATGTTTTTCTTTTTCCAGACTGGCTACACTATATAAACTAGAAACTTTTCTTTACTATATAAACTGGGAAGAAAAAGAAAAGTGGAAAATTATCTATGTAAAGATCAGGGAGATTTATCCTACCTAAACTCTACTGTACCTTCTAGCTTGTTATTAAAGTGTTATGAATATTTCTAATTAAACAAAAGGAATACAAATTGTTACCTGAAAAAATGTACTCATAGATACATAGCACCTGCTTTGCTGTGCAATCAAAATGAAATACCACAATTTTCCCAGTAAGAATTCCCTGAAAGAGTTCCTGTACTGATTACTGTCAACAAAAGTAATGCCAGATCTAAGTAGGAGAAGTGCATCTCAGGCACAGCAAACTCACATTCCTACGTTGAGCAGAAATGCAGTAACAACGTACTTAAGAATAGGTCCCTTCCTCTCTTTAAAGGAGAGTTCAATGCAGGTTTTTTACCTTAACTAGGGGAAGAGCAGCGTGTTTCACAGTATGTTAATAATCCAGGAACACTGGTAACAGC
Source organism: Manacus candei (assembly GCF_025592945.1). NCBI lineage: Eukaryota > Metazoa > Chordata > Aves > Passeriformes > Pipridae > Manacus > Manacus candei. The sequence goes on from NW_026138084.1 coordinate 4,272,958, forward strand.
TATACCAATGCTGTCACTCAGATGTAGCCAATATTTCTACTCCATCAGTTTCTTAGGTCATTTGGAATTTAAAAGCTGCACACATTAATAATTTATATACTGTGTATGCTGGGGCATTCCTTAACAGACAGGAGATTTATTCTGCATCTTGTGCATAGAGCTTCGAAGGCCAGGTTACGCACAAAGTACAGGAAAAGGACCGTATCAGAAACAAATGCAGGGGTTCATGCTTCTAATAAAATGTGTTTCATGTAATTTTGGATACTTGATGATACCTTGCCTAATCTCCAGGTGCTGCCCTGGAAGGGTGAAGGTCTGCCATAGGTATTCTGTCTTTTCTATCTGCCCTGCAAGAATATCTTGTGGACACCTCTGCTACCTTCCAGACAATGAAGCAGACTGACCATGAAGAAAATATTTTAAAAAAGTAAAAGCTTACTTTGGCAATCCTGGAGCTTGATATCATACTTATAATCAATGCTTGACTGCTCAGCTCTTGCTAGAGGAATATCTTCATAGTGTGGGGAAGAAATGCTTGAGAAGTCAACAGTGGTGAATGGCTTTATGTCAAAGGAATGGGTGTGATCATCCATTGCAGACAGATCCACAGGACTAATTCCAAAATTAATGGGCCAAAACGGCATTTCTGTGTCAACCATTGTAATCCCTGAAAACAAACAAACAAAGACATTTTAAAAGAAGTTCATTATCTCTGTAATGTGTTCAGGCCCAACTGTCTCACATCCAGAGGGTTGAGATGCAAACTCATACTCAGGTGTAGGTTTTAGGGGAGTGTTTAGGCCCCATCTACCCTTTGGCTTGCCATCAGATAACACATTAGATGTATAATGACACTGCATGGCTGGCACTGGGTAGTTAATTCAGCTTTTAGGTTCTTAGGAAGGCTCTGACATCTCATGTCATAACAGCAAATGAGATAATTGGCAGCCAGGGCTCAGCCTTAGAACAGAAAGGCTGTCTTTGGTATAAAGAAATTAAAGCAGTATAAGTGGGGAAAAAATCACTTTTTTTTTTTTTAATAGACAGATAACACTGACTTTAACTGCGTTTCTCAATAGCATGCACATGAATAGAATCCCAAGTCTTTCACAATTAATTTTTCAGTTTTGCAAATTCTAATCATCATTCTTCCCAAGTGCCTGAAAATCCTAAGGGTTTTTATATTAAGAAAAAAAAAGTAGTTGGTGTTAAATAGTGGTGGTTTTCCTCGAAATAACAGAAATACTTGAAATCTTCTCTCATTCAAGTTTGCAAAGGTTTTATCCCAATCTTAAACCCAGGGCTCAAGGAAATTTAATTCATGACTTTTCAAATTCCATATGTATTTATACAAATCTTGAAAGTAGTAAACAAAAAGTTTCAATCTGCAAAAATCTTCTGCAAATGGAGTGAATTTAGATTGAGATATAAAATGTTTTTCCAAGGCCTCTCTTCTGACAGATACCTGGACCGAAATCCTCGATTTAGACTTATTTTAAATATGAAAAAGTCTGTAAGTTACAACAAGTGCAAAAGACTATTTTATAACTCGTGTCTGTGTTTAATTTTCCATGATTTATAAAAAGAACATTCTAATCTAAAAATAGAATAGATGTTACAGAACTAAAATAGCTTGGTCAATTTGGTTGTTTAATTTGGACTTCAGACCCAATCAAGAAAGTAGCCTTTAACCTCCAGATAACAGAAACTTCGATTTGATCTGCTTTGAATCAAAGCTAGTCTGTTGCACGGCCAAAACTGCTGTTGCAAAATGACTGCAGTGGAACAGACCTGCTCCATAATTTGGAGCTCATCCTTTGTTTTGACAGAGCTACTGGTGAGCAAAGGAGTGACTGTGCTCCCCCTTGGCTGTGCTGGAGTGCCAGGGGAGCAATGGCCAGCAGTGGCTACAGTTCCCTTAATATTTCCTTGGGAAAGTCACCATCGTTCTTCCACCTTTTGGGACTCCCAGCACAACACTTTAATTCTTCTACCCTGCACATTGACAAGAAAGGTTGCAAAAGATCTTTCTTATTCTTAAATTTCAGATGAGAAATTCTCACTGCAGTGGGGACAAAACAGATGCTCCTGTATTCCCAGCCACTCCCCCTCTCAAAGGCTTCTGCATGGGATGTTATCTCGTGTTATCCTGTATGTTATCCTGTTCTGTATGTTCTCATGTTATCATGGATGGGATATTATCTCATGTCATCCACAATGAAAGCAATATCTATCTCCAAGTACAGAATAGAATTTCTACCTACCACAAGTGACAATTATCTGGGGAAAGTACATGACAGGTTGTCAGAGTACCTCGGTATGTATTATCTTATTATCTTCCACACAGTCAATTTTTCTGTGAGCAGGAAGTACAAGTCCCTGGCCATCAACTCTGGGAGCTGCCTTCCTTAAACAGATTTCCAAACAGAGCAACAAAATAGAATAGACTCCTTAAGAGCCCATTTTTGTAATTACTAGACAAATCCTTAATAAATATAAAAAGAAATATATAATCTAACATTTAAAGGGCTTATATTCCTTTAAGCAAGTGACATCAAGGGTTATGTCCACTTTCTATCTGCTGCCTCAGGGGTGAAGAAGAAGGATGGCTGCAGGCAAGTCCCTGTTACAGCCTGAGCACCTTGTCTCTTCAAGTTCAAAGGCTCCTTTGCCAAGCACTGTGAGCTGAACAACAAGTCAAGCCAGACTGTGTTTCACCTCACACTCGGGAATGACTGGGATGTTCTGGAGAAGGTGATGATGTTCAATGGGATTAATTCAATGAAAGTCCCGAATCATTCTAATACAGAAATTCCCTATGAGCAGATACACTACAGCTCAGAAAGACTCAGCTAAGCAGGGAAGTCCAGAGGTCTGGCTTGCTGGGCACAGGCCCCAAAAGCTAAGAGGCCACAGGAGTTCCTTAGCAGGAATCCTCTGGCTTCATAGTCAGCACAGCTAAATTATTTCAGCAAAGTCTACCAATAACACCAGAGTGGTTTCTTAGTAAAAGTATTTCTAGCCTGGAATCTGTGATGTTTTAGATTTGTATGAAGTTTTAGAAGCAGCAAACTAAAGATAAAGAATTAAAAAGTAACCTGTCATTAACAATCCCTGAATAGGAGTGATTGTGTTTCATGCATACTGGTTTTTCTCTATTAATTGTTGTTTTCTGCGTGTCTGTCCACGTCAAACATGCATTGTACATACTGAGAGCAGAGGAAATACAAATGCTGAAATTGCCCTGAAGAGAAACCCTGGCAATTGTGGCTGCACTCCTCAGCTTCACCAGGTCACAAAGTAATTCTGCTTTGTGCTCCTCCGACTTCTGCTCTAAGGTAATAAAATCTGGAGTCAACAGCCATTTACAAGTCTTTAGTCAAAAGCCTATAAACTCCATCCCTTCCAGAGGTTAATATCCCATGACTGGTAATATCAGTTCTTCTGAGCTTCAGGCAACTAAGCAGGCCTTGCTAAGTCATTCTACTACAAAAAACATCTACTTTTAGTTTTTAAAAATCCTTATGTTGCCTATATTATAATTTCATCTGAGATGTCCACAAAGGTACCTAGAGATGACACTAGACATACACCCAAGTGTATCTGAAGTCTTCTGTTAAAGTAAAATCAAATAAAGCAAATTAAACAAATAAAATCTAATAAAGCAAATTCTGTGCTTTTCCAGCTGTCGGGATTCTATTTCTAGGACTTACTATGATGTCTGTTCAAGGAGGGGGTAAATGAATATTTTCTTACCATATTTCATGACAACAAATGGACTAAATTTGACTTCCTCATCATGCACATATTTGCTTGGATAAAAAAACCAAAAAGAAATAAAACAACACTGGTGCACAGAAATACCAATTAATAGCAATCTTTTAAAGGTGCCAGTAAATTCAAGGTTGCTAAAGGCATCTTGAAGATGTCAGTGCAGTCGTTTCTGTTCTGTAAGAATATAAAAGTACAAACTAATCACAAGAGAGATGTTTGGTACTTCTTTCTCTATTTCTGGATAACAAGTTGCACATTATAGCATTTCTTTAAACAACAAAGCAGCTCAGCATCAATAATCCCAAATTAATATTGTTCATAAACATTTCTGAATTATGAGAATTTTCAGGTTTGCTCAGGTTTTGGGTACAAAACACCAATCATTTCATTACAGTTTTTATGTTCAAATCTTCACCTACGACTTAATCAAATTATGGATACCTTGCTCAGTTTAATAAAATTTGCTATTACAGTAGAAACAATGAATTTCACTTTCCAGATAGATTCATATTAGCAATACTAGAATAAAGAAAACCTTCTGTGTGCTATTTTTTCATTATTGAAAACCAGAAAGTGAAAAGTGTTCCTATGTTTAATAGTTAGTTTACAAATATTCCTATTTTGCATATAGCTTTACTTGATTTTTACTGTGTATTTTTTCTTTCCACCCAGCCCCCCCTGCCAAAACACCAACATTTCTCTCTGGGAAAAAACCAACAACTAATTGTCTTCTCATGGCTTTAAAAAAAACCCCAAACCAACACCAAAAAACACAGTAAGTTCAATCAACAGATTACAGAATTCTTTCATAAAACTCGCATATGCTCCTGTGACATCCAGGTAAGAGACCAATAAGCTTCTATCTGGTTTAAACGATTTTCATGTGCAAAGCTCATTCTCAGCCAGCAAAGGGCTGTGCAGAACAGCAGCAGGGACGTTACTCACAGGAAGTCAGATGGAGGAGCTTTACCATTTAATCCTCAAAAAAGACCAGAAGCGAAAGAGATAAAGCTGCTGAGATAACACTGAGATAGCAAACCAGTTGTCAGAACTCCCTTCACCTGCATGTAAACTCCTGCAGCCACTGCTGAGTGTTGTGTGCAAGGAAGGGAAAGGAGGCACATGGACTCCTCTGATGCAGGTCTATTCTGGCTGGGATCCACAGTGACAGCTCACAATTGATTATTCTGGTGCTGATTAGAGAAATATCATATCATTAAGTCACTTCATTCCCTAGCAATCTGAACTTGAATTGCTTTCCAGCTTCTAAGACAATTATTTGCTGCATTTTTCATATTAGGAAAACGTAAAATATAACATAAGAGATTACCATGGCATGAAAAACATCTTGGATCACGAGCTCCTCTTTACCATAAACACTACCTGTGCTCAGTTAACCTGAAAGGCCTGTTACACTACATTCTAGACACGCTCTTTCCAGACAAAACTACCAAAATATGACCCTAGAGGTATTTAATGAAGCAATCGGAACACCCTAACATCATAGGAGTTACAGAAAATCAGAAAAAAAAATTGAATAGATAAAGCCTCTCAGTTGGAAACATTATTAAATTCAAGGCAATGATATAATTATATGACACGGACAGGTATAAATACGGACAAATATATATGTGATGTAAATACTGATTTTTTTTCTTTAACTAAAAGATATTTAATGGAATAGTCTGAATTTCTTCTCATGTATAAATGTGTCAGTTTGTCAAGTAAACTCAAGCAAGTACTGCAGAACTTAATGGTATTTTTACTAATTAATTAAGGCCAGCTCAGACTTCTCTGATGCCCTACATAAGTTGGTTAAGATCACACAATCAGTCCTGGCTTTTAACAAAAATTTAGAGACAGTGAAGGAGCAGCTGTATATTCAATTCATCTATTAGGAGGAGCAATAAAATGCTTTATGTGTGCCTTGCAAAAACACATCTACCCTAAGTGATGGCACCACACCCACTGACTTAAAGACCTCCCTTGATATTCTAGATGAGAACGCTGCGGAAAGACTATGAGAATGGACAGTCTTGTGATAACACAATTGCATTCCCCTTCCAAAAACTCGGTTCTTTCCTTGCCTCTGACACAGAAATTCTGTGTGGCAACTGTCAAGTAGTTGAAGCCAACATTTCTGTCACTGCTGTTTTCAGGTCCTAAATGTGAGGCAGAGGGTCTGGTGATCCACTGCATTCACAGAGTGATTCACTGATGCCTCTGGGAGGTGGAGCTGGTCAGCAATTCCAGTAACACTTGGGAAAATGGTATCACCTGGTCCTACTCATTGAACTTGGGACTATTTAGAGAAAATTGCACCGTCTCACTGCATTTACTTTTCCCTGGTGAAAATTAAAAGGGAACTATTTAGACTTTTCTCTCAGTTCTCTACGTGTCCAAAGAAATAATAATATCGTCCCCTCCATCCCTTCCCATTCTCTGTGTTATCATTAAAACATCACTCTTCAGCAGAGGTAGTATTCATCTAAATATTTTTAATATTCCTGATTATGCCCGAGTACAAGGAACCTTTCAGTCTTTAGGAGATACTGTCTTCAATAATGAAATATATCTTTTTCATTCACAGTATTTGTCATTATAATGGACTTTGTCTAATCGATAACATTTGCGTGAAAAAAAGGTAATTTTGTTTTGGATAAATCGAAGTGTGTGAATCTTTCTTTGCATTTCAAACAATAACTCAAAGCTCTTGCCCACAGTCGTTTAATACATTCCTGGTCTGCAGGTTCCTAAATATTGCCCCACTCCCCGTGGCAGGACCTGCACCTTTCTGTGTCCTGTTGCTGCAGAGTCAGCAGAGGGAGCACAGCATAACTAAGAAAACCCCTCTTTCCAAGAACTCCGCTGACACAACCAGTGATGCTCCTAAACAAACAAACAAGCAAAAAAAGTACATAAAAAGAGCCCTGTTGGCTGATACCCACAATTCTGTGTTTGACAAAATCAGAATGTTTCCAACCACAGCAGCAAAAACAAAGTAAGGGCAAAAGACCTATAAAGACTTGCTCCAAAAATCCATTACAGAATTTTTATTGTTATAAAAGAAGCAGAGACATAAAGAATTTTTTTTCTTTCTATCCATGTATATATTTAAAACATTTTTACAATTCAGGGCAGAAATTGTTTCAATTATGTGACGATGAACAAACACACTGAACAGCAGTATATTTGTAGGACTTAAAATAGTTATGCAATCAGTCATTTTCCAAGCAAATTACACAGTAGAAATCAGTATGAAAGTGGGGAAAGGGCCCGGGATTACTTAGACAACTGATAGAGTAAGTATTGACAATTGTTTGTATTGTAAATTCAAATGGGTTTAAACCCTCAGTGTTGCCTCTCAGCGCTCCCAGCCCAGGACTGTGTGTCGTGGCAGGAAGAAGAGCACTTCTCATTCACTCTCCTGTGGGTACCACTGTCTCACTAGACCTTTTGCTTTGCTTTTCAAGCATGAATTTATCAAAAATATTTACAGGAATTAAAACTGAGCTCACCGCAGAACAAAAGAACCAAACTTCTCTGGATTTGTTTCAATTAGAGAACTCTAAACTAAAGATCTCTGCCTATAATTTACCTGTAAAAACAAAGAAAATACTCAGTGTCTCTAGCAAATGTTGAGGGTCAAAATCAGCTCCAAAAGTGACTTAGGAGGTTCACAGATGACTGATAACGTCACCTTTTAGCAGAGATGGTGTTAAAAGCACTGCTGACTCCAAGCACATCAAGATAATAGATGACATTTTCTCCACTGTTCCTCAGGTCCAACCCTCAAATCACCAAAAAGTGGCCCAAAAAATCAACATTTCCGCTAGGAAAGACACCTGAAAATACCAAAAAATGCCACATAGAGAATATACTTTTGGCAGAAAGGGAATAAACATTCCATACAAAACCAGTTCAGTGGTTCTAGCCCAGGAGGGTTGGTCGGCTCCGTAAGCAGAGGAGGAGCAGGGCTGTGCCAGGGTGCAGCCGAGGGCACACCTCAGGGGTTAATCACTGAGTAGGAGGGGGATGAGCTTGAGAAAGTCTCCTTTTCCATCCACTGTACCAACCTGCAGAACCAGCACAGGGCCCAAATTCTGAGAGCAGAAAGAGAAGCAGCAAGTGCAATGTTCAAGGGGTCACAACAAACCAGGTACTCCCAGAAACAGTTTGAAACCCCCCCAGAGGATGCACATTTCTGTTCATCTCCACAGTCCCAGAGGAGCATTGAAGGCTGCATGGCTGAGAATCCAGGCAGTGCACTGTGCAAGGACTGCAGAGACCAGTGACACCCACAGCCTTCAGGAAGCCAAATGAAAAATAAGGGAGGACTCAACCCATTCATCCTGTCAGCAAGGCTGCACAGTAAAACATCAGGAGAAACTATATAAATCCAAACACTCGAAAAGGCAAAAAAACTCCCAACTCATAAATCAGTGGGAAAGGTATTTTATCCCTATAACTGAATTATAACTACAGGCTGTGTTCATTAAAAACACAGGCCATAAAATTTACTACAATGTTTAAGAGGTAGTTGTTAATAGAAACAGGGGGGGAAAGCCCATTCAGGGAATAATAGAACTGTTTAATTTTAAACATATTTTCTATATTATGCCTAAGTAATTCACACAAAATGGTAAGTGGCCTGGGTTCTTATTTGAAATAGCAGCATTTTATACCCTTACAGCAACCTAAACCATTGCAAATATAAATGCAAATGAGAGACAAGCTCAAAAATGCCATGGGCTACTCAAATATACTACAAATTCTACCATCCCATTTCAAGTAGCTAATGTAGGGTTTGTTGCATTCTAATACTGGATAGATATTGGTTAAACTTATTTCAGGACATAAAAGAACTGATTGCAAGGCTGTGCTCAGATAGCTTAAACAGGAATTGAGACTACTGGATAATGGAAAATTTCTGTATAAGAAACTCTGATTTATATAACTGGAAAGTTCATAGAAAGATGGTTCAGATTTAAGAGGAACAGCCCTTCAAAATCATGGTAAGCATAAATACAAAATCCTGGAACTGACACTGTGTTGGGCTTCCTGTGGTAAAAGCCTGACTACTAGGGAATTAAAAGTGTTCTACTACTGGCACAGGACTGGCAGCACGTGGAGCTGAGGAGATCAGTTCTGCTCTGTTAAGTCAGATTCAAAGTTTGTGGGAAAGGATCCTCAAACTGTTCTTAAAAATACGTGAGCAGAAAAGCTGCACTTTCCTAGTTACAGGCAGCTGCAATCAGGCTTTGTGAGGCACTGTGGACTAAAACTGAAATTAATCCTGATGAAAGACCTTCCAATGCTTTTTGCTAAAAAATGTCTTAAAAATACCTCCCACTCTTCAAAACAGAAATGACTGTCATTCCACTTCTTTGAACAAAAAAAAAATTACCTCGAGAAGCATAAAAATCTGAAAAATAAGGTATCATCTGACTGGTAGCTTAAAATCAGAATAAATCTCTCCAGAATTCTAGTGGGCAAAGACTATATATCAGCATTTACAACATGCCTACTTGCCTTAGTAGAACTTAAACCTGGCTCATATTGGGCTTGAGGGATTTGAGGAAAGCAGAACCAAAGAGCACATTTCCAACTGGCGCTGGCAGTATTGTAAAACAAGCTCATTATATAAAATGTAGGCGTTGCTCTCTATGAATCATTGTGATTTAAAATAGGATCCTGATAGATAGGCAATGAATCACGGGGCATTTTGTAATCAGCAGAAGCTGGGTTCTTGGGAGAGCCCTTTGCCCCCTTTGGCAGAGCAGGACAGCTGAGGGGAAGGCTGCTCTTGGCGTGGAGGTGCCTCCGAACACTGAAGGAAGTAATTGATTTTAAAATAGATCAAAAATGCTGTGTGGGACACAAGATAGCAAAGCTTTATCAACTACAACAACACAACACAACACAATTCAATTGTCAAGAGTGCTACCATTGTCAGGACTGTGCTTGACCCACACCTTTAATAACTGGTATTTACTATAGTGGGCAGACTTTGTATTGCTGGGGTCTAGCAAAAGTTGTATCCACTGCAGGAAATTCATATCATTCAAAAGCGTTCAATTTGCCATTAAAAGTATTGTAAGAGTAAATGACCCATTCAGAAGTTTCATATGCAGACCTATGCATAACTTGTGACTGTGCTTTCAGAGGTCAGACTCACTCTGAAGTCAACAGAAAGTTTTACAGCCTCAATAGAAATTCAGTGGTTAGGCCACAGTTAAGCAAAGCACTCATTTATATGCTTTATTTTGAATAGTGCATTAGTGCTAATGGTATTTAAACACTTGCTTGAAGCGAAGCATTTTTAAAAACTCAGTTCCTGGCTAAGGAAGATACGTAAGTGTGATTAAATTACACATCGTACACATGCATACACACAAATAAATCAATGTATGTTGCAATAGAGATCCATAAGAAATTAGATTCTCATAAAATGCCATCTGCCCTGTGTAAAATCCCTGTTTCTCACTAAGCACTGTGCCCAGAGTTGCCCCAGTAGAGCCCCAGCTGGGATGGAGCAGCAGTGGCACTGTGCAGCCAGGCCCTGCTGTGTGCTCCAGCAGGGACCATCACTGGCTGAAGCTGTTCAGGATTCAGGGACAGCAGAAAGGCTGTTCAATAAGTTTATGTTGTGCTCACCCATGATGCATTATACCAACATTTGCCAGTTGTTCTGCGGCTTCATAAACCCTTGTGAGATTATCAAAATTTCAGCAGTAATGTGGCAAAACATACACAAGAGATGTGTAAGCACCGCAACTATTTACCATACAATCTTATGCTCCACTGTTTATCTGGTTTCATTAGGTCATTATCACCATGTCTCTTAAAGTATTTTAATATACTAATAATAGACTCCATTCTTTGAAAATGGTGCTTAGCCAATAATTATCAAGTAAGGTGCCAACTTTAGAACAGTTGTACTCCCTTATGAAATTCAGATCTGAACACCAAGTTCATAATTCTTTTTGAAATGTTAATAACTTTAATAGCAAATGTATGTTATGTGCACAATATCCAGTTAATATTTTTCATCTAAAACATTGTAGGTGCAATAAATCTTACGCTAACACTGAAGAATTTTTATAACATTAATACTTAAATAACCACATTAAGCTTTCTCAATCCACTTTGCAGTAGTAGAGAATTTACGGATGCAGAATACTCTTGGTAAAAAGCCTGGGATTTTTTCCTCTCCTCAGACTCTGTCATGTCAGTGCTTTTTAATGTTCACAAGACAGTAAACTTCAGCATAGTTTCCAAGAGATGAGCTAATAAGACACACAACTGTAATAGGGTAAAATATATTCTTTAATATCCTAAAGGCAGTTCCCTGCCATAGCAGAATACTGAATACTCCCACAGGAAGAGGAGGAGGAGGAAAAAATGCCACATGAGTTAAAACTCATTCCTTGAATTAAATCCCACTTTTAAAGTTTTTCCTGGCAGTCAAACATATTGAAAAAAATTATCCATAAAAATGCTTCTCTCATATCAGGATGAGTCGTTTTCAATCCCAAAGCTGTCATCTTCAAAATACTAAAAATGTAAAATGTGTTTGGATGTGGTAAGACTATATGCAGGACTCACATGATTTGAGTGAGTGCTATTTTTTGGCAAAATATTTTAATCTCTTGGACAATCACCAAGTTGTAAAAGTTAAAAAGCACCATGTTGCAAAACTCATTCATTAACATAAACATGCTTAGCACAATTTCTGCATTAAATACAGAGAATATCTCAGTTTAACAATAAATACATTTCCCTATATAGAACTAGATGTCATTTCTGATACATGCCAAGTACAAGACAATACTCTATCTGTGTGTACAGTCACTAAACTCGGTGATGTCAAGACAATTTGAACACATCAAAGCTCAAGAAAGTAGATAAATAGCGCCAAAGAGGGTTTATCATTGAGAATTTTCCCCTTTTTAATGCCCCCTGAATTAATCAGAACAAAAATATGTTTGGATTTTGTGGGGAATGCAGTTTTTAAAAAATTAAATTTTAATAAATTATTTGAATTTTTATTTATTGAAGGTTATTTTAATTAGCTGCTAAAATTCTTCTACCAGACCTTTCTAAGCTTGGAGGGTACCGCAGTGCTGCCCAATGCAGAGCTGAAAGACACTTCTCTTTACTCCACTGCAATTGTAGCCATTGCTCTGGCAAGATAAACACCAGGCAAGAGAAAAAGGAGTATCCCAATTTGATTCTATGTAACAGCAGCTTTCTGCCTGCCTACAGTAAGAGTACTCAGCTAAATAATTTAATAATAAAGACACATGAACTTTTGTACACCTCTCATGTGTTGCACAAATGTATCTTTCATCTTTTAAACGAGCAAAAAAAAAATTAACCTTCTCAACTGCATGAGCTGCAAAGCACACAACCTGCTCAGCCACTTTGCAGCACCGGAGCAATCTCTTGTCGTCTGACTGCTGCACTTTTGACCCTCCAAAAAATTCCCAGCTAAACCATGTTGACATGTTTTCACATGTGATTCGATAATTGTTGTTCTCAATAGTGCTGGATACTTATCACATGTTTAGATCAGTGTTCTTTGCATCTCATGTACTCCCATCTCTCGAAATATTAATTTTTCCACGTAGCTTTAAAACTCTCCCGTGGAGGTGACTTCAGGCTGCCTCCACAGGGAGTGTGGATTCAGGGCACAAGCAGGGTGAGCTTGCTTTTGTGACTGCAATTGCAACCCTGTGAGAAGTATTTAATGAACACCAGCAAATTTATGTTGAATTGTGCTCTAAATTTAAGTACCTTGAACAGTTTCACTTCTGAATCTTCTACTGGGCTACAAGCATCAGGAGAATCTTCCCTGTTCTTGTTTTTTTGGGATCAGTATAAAACACAATCCAAAGTAACATTGTGCTCAATGCTTCATTCCAGAAGGAAAATGAGTGGAAACTTTCTGATTAAAATCTCTGCAAGAGCTAGGTATAAGATATTAATTTTAAAGCCTGTGTATGACTAAATAATAGCAACCTGAGAAAAAGAATACTAAAACATCAACTGTAAAAACTCAGCATTAAGTCAGCACCAACACACCTCCTTTCGTGTTATTGTATTTCTTACTTTCAACCAAAAATATGGGAATTTCGTCAGGATTTTTCTGGTTCACACACTTCAGAAAAACTTCTTGCAGGCTGGTGCTTAAAACTATAGGAAGTAGTGAACAAAGGGGAAAAAACCCCCAAAACAGCCTCAGATGCAGCACCCAGGATCTGAGTTACTGCGCAATAAGTGATACTAGACAGCCCTAGAACAGAACTGTATTGTCTTGTGTTCTAAACTAAATGAAATGGGTTAAAATAGCAAGTTTTATGGGCTAACAGCTTCCCTAACCAGCTCTAACTAGGCCTGGATGTCAGTTTATACGTCAGACAAATCAAACTATTTTGAATTATGTCATTCCTACCATCTCATACTAATAAGCAAAACTCCCTCTACCACTGAGAAAGAAAATCCCCCAAAACATGCACCCAATAAAGGATTATCAGCACAACATTATCTGATAATTAAGAAGGGCACATGCTCAGCTGTTACACAAGGTTATTGAACCCACCCCTAACAGTTTTCTGAGAAGAGGCCCCCCCTATTTTACTGAGAATCTGACAAAAGTCTTTGGGAGCAGCACAGAATTTGATGGAGATAGTTAATTCTTTTCCAAATGTAATTTTCAAGGGAAAAAAACCCCAAATAAAAGATGCCATTCTCTTAAAAACACAGAAGTAACTAACTAAAAACACAATGGGAAAGTGCTGTCTGAACCTGAATGAAAAGATGAATATGCTCCCTACAGCCTCTTTATGAGCAAAAATACACAAAATATTTGTGGGGAAAAAACCACGATTTCATCTTCCACTTAATTTTGAAATCATTAATGCCTTTCAAAAAGAACTTAAATATAACCTGCACAATGATACAGCAATGTAAATTTCTCCAAAGTCCTGACCTTGTTACTGAGATACAAACCTACTGTGTTTTCTAATAAATGATATGGCAAGGTTTGGATTTTACGATGTGCCTGAAAATTAAAAGGTAGAAATTTGTTTGATCTTACTTTCTAATGGGTTATTCTTCCTCTGTGTTATTAATATCCTATGAATACATCTGCTTTGACTTGGCCCTACTTTTGTCAACCTTTCTCTTTTGAAGTACAAGTTTTTCCAATTCATCAGTTGAAATTGTCTTGCTTTCCCCATGAAGAAATAAACATTTTGAGCTGCCAAGGTGTGGAAAATTATTTCCCACAGGTCCCACAGCAGTCCTGTAAATGTCATTCCTCTCAAAAGCAGGGGATGTTTGTATTTAAGCAAAATTACCTGTCTGGCAATACACAGCACCCCTTTAGCATCCCATGGCTTTTGCTACTGTTCTTTGCCTCTGCAATAAATTAAACATTTCCAAAGTTGTGTTTGATGTTATTCTGCAGTTTGTAGTGTTGGTGACCTTTGGCCCAGAGTGCCCACGCACAGAATGTGTCACCCTTGTCAGACACGTGGGCAGCCCAAGGCAGCAGGGGGTTGATCTCCCAGTGATGTGTAACTGTCCAGAGCATTCTGGCAAAGGAAGATGGGAACTGGCATCGCTATTTTTGACAAGAAATGTTTGAGAGTTAAAATGGCATCATTTTAGGACACAAGCAGAAAGTGGAGCATCCACAGCTAAGAACAATTTACTGTTAGGAAAAAGTTATTTAGGTATAATTTCATAATTCTGCTATTTTTAACAGCTAGTCCTCAGCAGCCATTTTTGTAAATGTGTTTCCAGCTGTAAAGAATCTACCAATGCTTTACTAAATCAGTAAAGACTCTGACTGCACTTTGTATTTAGCACACAAGTACTGTGGAGAGTATGAAGTGTCTATCAGATCTAAGCTAGAAAATCTTGGTGTGCCCCAGTCACCTCTGCTCCACTGGATTTGGGATTTGAGATCCCAGTTCATGTAAACTTGCCTGCTTTCTTTAAAAATCTGAACTACCATTCCATTTCTGTCTTTGACAGAATTTTCTGCTTCTAAGTGAGGAGAAAAGTGCATAATCAAGTTCTAACACTGTTTCAGTCAGATTAATAATTATAGGGTTATGCAACATTAATAATAGTGGGACAAGCAAAGCAGCTATGTTAAATTTTAACAACCTTAAAAAGAAGGGAAGAAAGAGATTGAGAAAATTTCAGTTCCCTTCTCTGTCACGTGTTCTTGTCATCGTCTTGGTTTTTTCTATATTTAAAATACTGTAAGAACTTCTTCTGCAAGTAGTCTAAGAGGACAGCTAACAGCAAACCTTTCAGTTTCCTGTTGTAATAAATAGAGGAATACACCACAATTCAAGACAAAAATGTACAGTTAAATACTTATATTTATAATACATTATTTATAATATATACTATAATAGATAATATATAATATATATACTATATAATATAGTTATATAGATACTATATAATATAATTATGTAACTTCTTGTATTTTTTCCAGAACATTAATGGAATAAGATATTATACTGAAAACCATATTAATCAACTTTCTGAAAAGTGTTATTTTGATTAATTATATGTAACTATGTTTCTTTGATCTAAATACGTGTCCTCTTCACATACAAACCACAAATCATACACTGCAATACTCTGGGATACTTGATAACTTGATTGGTTTCTTTTTAAATCAGCTATTTATCTTCCATTACCAACAGTTAACCTTGCAATAAATTATTGTTGTCATACCTCGTTGTTCTTCTAAGGAGATTCCTTTTCTAGGCAAGCAAGTTTAGTGTGAGGAACTAAAAGTCATTGCTGTGACTTCTTGTAACCCCTCAAGCAGGCGTGTGAACAACTAAACATGTCGCTCTGGTATGTACTGAGGACAAGCTACTGGCCCTTTTTACTGTTCTAATTTTTTTTAACTTCTAAACACGTATCAACAGTTGCAAATTTCTATATGCTGATTTTGAAGCAAGATCACAACACGGTCAACCTCATCAAAGATTCAGTTGTATTTTAAAAGATATTAAAATACTCTTGAGATTATGATAAAAAAAATTCTAAAGGGATATCTGAATTACATCCAGTGTAATGTAGTGCTGAATGTCAGGATAAGACACTATTATGAGAAAACTCCCACTGAAACCTTTTGAATCATCTCTAATCCAAAAGATCAGGAGGGGTCTTCAGCAGCCAATGGTTTCCCACAGCCTGTGGTTCCTGTGCTTTGCAGAACAAAGGTGTGAACATCTGTTTTAAAGCTTATCACTACACTCGGGACAAACTAACAAAGAAGTCTGCAGTAGCTTAGGGGATCCATCACCACCACTGATATACTTGGTGTAGAGGGATATGACAAGGATGAAACCAAGCACAACTATAATATAATTCCATTTCACCCATCTAAACCAGTAGAGATTGTGGATTTAGAGCCTGGTTTAGATCTCTGTCACTTTCTACTATCACTAGAGCTTCACAAAACAGGTAAAACACCAAACTATTTGCAAAAGCAGAATCTGGTATTCATTGGGCTCCGAGAAGACAGTGTTAATCTCGTGCCACACCTTTCCAATGCAAAGGGTGGGCTGGTAAATCCTGTATGGAATGCTGTGTAAAACTAATACAATTAGACAGTGGTCTAATTCTAATTCCTAAACTGTTTCAGATGTAAACTGGTACTGGACTTCGTTTATTTTGGAAGTATGGAGTATTTTTTTAGAGCTCCACGTGTATATGGTCACTGAGTCAGACAAGATAATTTGGGGACAAATACTGTCTCCTTTAAAAATGACTGTAAAATTTGAATCAGTTTATTTAATTTACCTTTTGCAGGACAACAAAGGCAGCATGTATTTTGAACAGGAATGCTGGACCTCTTGGTCAATATGAACATACCAAACTCAAAATCTCTACCAAGACAAACATACAGATCACACTAAGTAGGCACATTCTGAGGAAATCACTGCTTTATAATCCTAGGTTAGGGAAAAAGTACAAACTATCGATACTGAGATCACAACAATACATAAACTGAGCAATAAATAGCTTCCTCCCAAGATTTCCATCTAAATGAAAGCAGAAAAGTTGCCCATTCCATGACGTTTGTCAGATACAAAGCCTGTGGATTATCAAGGGGTGCTGTGAATCACAGCACTCAGTTGTGTCTTGGATCTTGCCAGTTGTATTTTTCTTTTACTATTTGCCCCCGCATGTTAAAACCACTATTGTAAGCAGTTCAAAAATACATTGTTGGAAAATTGTTAATGCCCTAGTCATACAATGTCATTTTGAAGCTCCCTGGGAATTTAGATTTGCACAGCTTATTAGGATATGACCTTTCCCTTGATTTTTTATTTTAAGATCAAGTTAAGATGAAATTTCCCCAGTGGGAGTTGCTGTGTTTCCTTCACAGATAAGGAAAAGAGAAACGGCAACTCTGTTTAGAGACAACTTTCATACATTTCTACAGTACGGACAACTCTGTGGTCTTGACAGACATCCAAGGCATTCCTAGAGGTTGAGAGGAAAGGCACGTGGTATGTTAACTAAAAAAACCCCAGGAACATAACCAAGGTATTTCCCTGAATCTTTCACCTTTTCTTTTTTCAACATCATCTGAGAGTCAGCTTTAGGGAATTTTAAGGTCTGTGGAGTCCCTGCATTCAGAGCATCAGGGTAGCACTGGCTGTGAGACAAGGGCTTCTTTCTGGAATAGAGTCCTATTCCTTTGAGAGAGCAATTCCTACCTCTACAGGACTCTTTTTCTGCTCCACGACACAGATCTGCTCTCTCAAATTCACACACGTCTGCATTTCCATGCTTGTTATATTAGAGTAATTTTTCCTGGGATCTCAGGAAGCTGATTTAAAAGCAGGAGGTTGAAAAATCGGTTCTCAGAATATTCCTGTGTGGCAAGTATTGGAAATGGCTAATGAGGATAGTATCTCGGGTTCCTTGGTGGGCAGCGAGAGAGTCTCCTCCTGAGGCTGATTCAGAGCAGCTAAAGAAGCCTCTTGCTCCAAACTATTCTCCATCTTCTTGATATGGGGTGATTACCACCTACCAATCACAGTGTTTAAATACTTAGGTATAGTAAACACTTAATAGTTTAAGATGGGGATGTTCCAACACTTCTTAGTCTTTATGACTAAGTCTATGTCAATAAAGCCCACAAAGATAATTAGTTAAATAAGTAGAAGCTGAATGATGTTGCTTATATTTTAAAATATTCAAATGGTCAAGATGATAAAAACTAACAGCCGTTAATAAGTTTTTATTTAGGAGAGAATAATTTTCTCACTACAGGTAAAATCAGTAGGTCAATAAAAAGATCATCGAAAGGAATTAAATATTTTGGATATTCGGTGTAAAATTCTTACTCATAAGCCTTTGCAATGACATTTCTGCTCAACTACAGATACCAAAAAAAGGAAAAGAAATTGATGAAAATAAAACTTTTTGTTAAACTTTTCCTATAAGTAGTCTGCTGACTTGGTAGTTTGGGTAGGCATTGTGCATATAACATCTGTACAAGGGTGCCACATGAAGAGTACAGTGTAGTGTAATTCAGCGTGATCATATTGGAAGGTCACAGCGATGACACGTCCAACAAAACTGTACAAAGATTCAAAGGACTCTTAAATCAGCTCCCGCCACCTTAACGAGTTGCGTGGCTCTGCGGTTCCCGGGCTCTGCGGGTCCCGGAGCGATGCACACTGTGTGCTGTGGCTCTGCGGGTCCCGGAGCGATGCACACCCTGTGCTGTGGCTCTGCGGTTCCCGGAGCGATGCACACCCTGTGCTGTGGCTCTGCAGCTCCCGGAGCGATGCACACCCTGTGCTGTGGTTCTGCAGCTCCCGGAGCGATGCACACCCTGTGCTGTGGCTCTGCGGGTCCCGGAGCGATGCACACCCTGTGCTGTGGCTCTGCAGCTCCCGGAGCGATGCACACCCTGTGCTGTGGCTCTGCAGCTCCCAGAGCGATGCACACCCTGTGCTGTAACTCAGCCGTGCAAACAAAAGGGAGTCCTTTCAATTTTCCCCCAACAGCTGTTAACAGGGGGATCTCCCCGTGAGTTACATTTGCAGTTCCAGAAACAGCCCTTCCTCTTTCAGTGGCTGACAAGAGGCGGGGGTTTACTGCTCTACAACAAGTGTTCGAGGCAGACCGCAGGAGTTAATTTGTCGTTGATCCGAGGCTAATCCATCTCTCTGGGGTAAGTACAAAGTCATTATCTACATCACCGGTCCAAGACCTCTATGACACTCATGTATCTACCACAGGAGTAAACAAATCCAAGCTGATACGATTTGCTGCCTATCGCTGCAGAGCACACTGATGTCATATACACTGAATCTTCCTGCAAACAAATATGCCATGATTCTAGAAGAATCTTAATAATACAGAAAGGGAAAAATTACAAGCTGAAACAACTTACAAACTTACAGGAGCACCACAAACTTAGGGGAAGAAATGTCTTGGTTGCCATCATTTCTAATAAAAGTGTATCAGCAGGCGTGTCTGACAAGTGATTCAACAGAAATTGTGTATCTTTTGCTCCGTGTGACACAGACTCTGCAGATGCAGAGTGTGGGCACTAAAAGTTTATTTACAGAGGGCAGGACTGAACATTTCATGTGAACACATTCTGACCATGATAAAGAGCTTTGTCTCCCATTAGTGATTTAAAGAATTGTGATTTGGTACTCCCAACACACCTATAATTGAATTCCTCAGTCATAAAATCACTGGTGCCAAACAAGTTCTGATATCTTTTATCGAGTCTCCTTTTTCTTGTCATTTGTTAACATATTTCTTATGGAGCTTTTCTTCTTTTTATAGATACATTTGCTTTAGTTATAAATTAACCCTGGAATTTACTCTCCCAGAGGCCACAAACTGCTTTTTTATTTTCTTGAAAAAGTTTCAGGCTATATGAACTTATGATTTTAAACCATTTTGAATAGCAGTTCGTGGTTCAGATACAGAGGAAGGAAATTTAAACGATTGACAAAGTAGTTAAAACTAAACTGGAAATGTTTAGATGCTTTTCTGGGCTTTCTGCTCTGGAAGCCATGAATAATTTACCAAAAAGGAACATATTTCCCTGTGGGATTTCTCGTGCTTCTGGTTCCCTGTAATAAAATATTAAGATATAGCCTCATTCTGAAAGGTCTTCCTAAGAAGTTCTATATTTCAGTGGCTCCTAAATTTGGCCAGCACATCCCAAAGGTATGTGGAATACTTGAAATTTGGAAAGATATTATAAAATATCAATATTTATTTAGCAGATTGATTCAAATAATGCCCATTAAAAAACTAATTTTTCAGTTGATAATGTAATTCTAAAGAAACAAGGCTTATAATATTCACTGTTACCTCTTGTGTCTTTGTTGGTATCTTTCTCTTCATCCCAAGAGCTTTTAAAAACATTGGCTTTTTCCAGCCAGAACTGACTACAGTGTAGAGGAGTTTTAACACAATGTGCCAAAATTGTTGTTGGTGTCACCACTGAGAGAGTTTGACCTCACCTTGTAAAAAACATCAGCAAATCCAAATGAAAAATTCCAAAATTCCAAAAGGACATATTGATAGGCAACTAAGTTAATTGGATCTACTGTTCAAGGAACTGTTTGTATAAGGACAGAACAAGACTTTTTAACAGGCAAGATGATTCACACACTACTTCCTTTATTTGTCCTTCTGTGTTACTCCTACTTCGTTACAAACCATTTAAGTTTGTTTAAAAATTGGCATTGATATTAACACACTGGATACCCATTTGTTAGGGTTTAATCCCTGTTTTAGCTGAGATTTTCCAAGGTGGAGCAATTTTGAAAAATATGCCTTCAAGATTCAGCAGACAGGAAATGCTCCTGCAGAACTTTGCGTTTCTGGGTTACTCCTCAGTTGGGCCTGGCTGCGTCGTGTGCTGCCCACACCACATGGAACAACGTGCTGCCTCCACAGGGCCATGGAGCTGTTTGGGTTGGAAGGGACCTCAAAGATTGTCTTGTTCTACCCCCTGCCATGGGTAGGGACACCTTCCACTAGCCCAGGTTGCTCCAAGCCCCATCCAACCTGGTCTTGGACACTTCCAGGGATGGGGCAGCCACAGCTGCTCTGGGCAACCTGTGCCAGGGCCTCCCCACCCTCACAGCCAACAATTTGTCCCTAATATCTAATCTAAACCTACCCACTTTTAGTTTAGCCAGTGTGAGGAAGGTTAAAAATGACACCGCTTTGTTTTAAAAAAATTCCTTTAAAAATTACTCTTTAATTAAGAATAACAAAAGGGATTGAGGAGCCCTGAGATATTTTTCCTATATAAATAAATACATACCATGCAGTGCTTTCCCCCATCTGCAGTTTCCCATATTCAAGACAACGTCCTTCTCTCTATACTATTTCTGAGGTTGCTGGTCAGTTATTTGAAATTAAAATATTAGAATTTTCATCTTCAATGGTGCTTTGGGTCTCTGAATTGTCATACTTTTATTAGGAAGTCTGTGTCTCATTCTCTTGAAATATCTTATAACTTCCTTTACATTTCTTCCTGAATGCTTCACCTGTTTAAATACCTACAAAGGTTCTTGATGTATCTTTTTTAGGTCTCAACAAAACATGGTATTTTCTGCTCCTTTAATTGAATCAATGATCACACGGCTGAAAGGATTTTAACAGTAAAAATATTTATCAACTTTTACAAATAGAAATGGAATTTAAAATAGTGGCTACACTGTCAAATATTTTAGATCTCAAATCTTCAAGTCTTAAAATCAGAGTCACAGAATATTCTGATTTGGAAGGGACCCACAAGGATCATTGAGTTCATCTTTTGGGCTTTCTATTTAATTAAGAGAAAAATTAAAAATCTATGATTTATTTTTTGACACTATTTGGGGCAAATCAGTCAGTCTGACTTGGCCCCGATATTCATTTGTGATCCCACTCAAACCAGTGAGATGGTGAGCACAGGTCAGACTGCACTGACGACCCTGAAGGCTCAGGACCATAAATTATACCCAAGTGTAACCATCTCCTCTCACACCTTGTGTACACATTTCATAACTTTGTTTGCCCTGCGCGCTTTCACTTGAGTCAAAAGGAATTTTCAGAGTAAACAAGTTGTAATGTATACTTTACAGGTGAGTTACAATGTTAGTTGTCTAAAGTTCTTGGAATGGACAGCAGGCCAGTAAAAATTTCAAAGTATTTTTCAGAGCAACAGCTTTATCATATACAAGTATTTTACTAACATCTGCTCAGGACAGATGTATAAATAGAGAAAGAATTTTTCTACCACACTAATGCCTTCTTCCTTCACCAGTGGTTAGAAAAGAAATTGGGAGTATTTCAAAAGATTTTGGGCTTTTTGTTATGTGTCCTTTGATTTATTTACATGACAGCCAAATGACCAGAGAACACAGACTAAAATGACTTATAGAGATTTTTGTTTTCATAAAATTCTAACCTCTACTCTGCCAAATATACAACTTCTACTTCTTTCTTGTATGCCAGAAGTTCTCAAACTTAAAAAGATCTCCAGGTTATACAACATTAATCTTTTAGAGCTAAAAATTTATGAATGGAACATGAAGCACAGATCATCTTGCTCTGTAGGCAGGAAGAAACTTAAAAGAAAATAGTAACAAATCTGAGAGGCATTTAAGGAGTAGCAGGACTCTCACTCTGCCCATACCTGTTCCACTCATGATCAGACTCTCCCAGTTGTCAAAACTGGGTGGCAACAAGTAAACGGCCTGTTGCAAATGGTCCATGGCCCATGCTGACCCCCAAAGTATTTCTGGGAAGTTATTGAATGGCTCTTAATTGGATGAGCTAAAACTGGACCAGGGACAATTCTAAGAACTTAACAATTTCCCTATCCACTTCCTGTGCCCAAGTTACAGCACTTTTTGATTTACTGGTTCAATTAGGCTTCTCTGAGACCAGGGAATATAATTGCTCAGGGGTTTGTTTTGTTTTTCCTCGAATTCACACAGTTATTTAATTGTGAATAACCTTTACTTCCTAAATGTGGCCCCAGTTTTTGCCTGGCAAGACCTGTAGTGGGTACTCAGATTTTAGAAAGGGGAGGCATGGAGCTCTGACAGTGTTCAGCACTCGTGTGCAAAAACCCCTGCAGAGAGGGAAACCTCTAAGATAAAAGTTCCATTCTTGACACTCAGTCAGACAAAGCAAGTAAAATGATCCAATTCCTATAACTGATATCTAGCAGGGGCATTTACCCATCTATCTTCGTGTCTCATGAAAACAGAAGAAATACTTTGTTTCTTTGAGACTCCACAATATAAAGATGTCAATACTACAGTAAGCTGGACACTGCTAATTATTCATCTCATCTTCTGCTCTGAGAAAAATTAACAAGAGACTGGATACAATAAGCACCTCAAAATCACCCCTGGCTTCTAGGAGCTAAGATAATCCACATCCCCTAGGGATGTAGAGGAAAACTCACTGTTCAGCAGATGGACTGCCCAGCACCAAAGGGCACATGGGAACCTGTTCTCAGTGAGGCTCCTGGAAGATGAAGGGAGGGAAATGTCCCCTGGGGGCTGTCAGGAACTCGTCCCAGTGCAACACTCATCTCTGCAGGAGATTTTCCAAATTTTTTTTTCTCTGATTTAATTTCAGAAATTGTTATTTAGAAGGTGTTTTCTTTGAGGAGCTATACAACAGTTTATATAGCCCTGGAATCAGAAAAGGGTGCCATTTAGTATTTAGTCTACACTGTCTTTCTTTAATTTCCATATTCATGGCTGAATGGAGGCTCTATAACTTCTACTGGTTTGAACTCCAGAGAATTCCTTTCCTCCACAGAGTGTCAGGTATAATTACTACATTAATTAGCCCTTCCTGGAGTAATTGTCAGCAAAATGGCAACCATACCTGCATCGATTTCTTCTTCCTTCTTGCTTTTTTTCTGCTTTCCTTCAGGACAATTAGAGTTTCTCTCTGCTTTATCTCTCCTCTTACACTGCGTCTCTCACCTTATTCACCTCAAACCTTTTCCTCCCTTTACTCTTCCCTTCAAAAGGCAAATTTGGGGAGGAAAGGAAGAAACAATCTTACTGTCTCACTGTTTTAATGTCTACTAATTTGTTGTGGTTTTGTTTTTTTAATTTAAGTGCATTTATTCTGACACTCTATGGAGACTCACAGCATTTCATTAGTGCCAACAAAAGAATCACCCTTCTGTCTAAGGGTCAGCCTTCAGCAGAAATTGAAAATTGCCACATGCTGTCTAACATTGTGCTGTGCCTTCCTGTTGGTGGCTGGGGGAGGAGACAGGAATCTGCTGCCCAGCCTGCGTCAGAGAACGTGGTCACACTACAGTATATCAAATTTAGGGGATGCACAAGTTATTGTTATTCTAAACTTACCTCAGCTTCAGCAATATTCACTGCCTGTTCTCCTGTCCTCAGTGACAGGAAAGCTGTCACTTGTTGTTAGCATATTAGACAGTTCCTGTTCTCAAAGGAGTAATAAATAAGGCTAGATTTAAAAAACAGAGCAAACTTGGGCAGAAAAAGAACAATGAGTAGGAATGCCAAAATACAGTGAAAGACCACGTTATGGCATTGTCAGCATATCTTAAACCAAGAAAAGCTGAAAATCTCGTAAGAGACCAGAGAGAAGAATTCAAAATCAAGAAGGTTCCAGCAGTAAACTTTAAACTTTGAAAAAGAAATTCAAACAGTTGTATTTTTAAAAGAATTTTCCTGGGTTTGAATACTTTCTTTGGCAAACATAAAAAGGGCTAAATTAATAAAGAGAAACACCAGTTATAGCCAATCTTCCCACTGCCTTCTCTTGAAACTTCCGTTAATTAATTAATTTAATTAATTCATTTCCTTTCCTAATATTCACTCTGGACAGCTTTTTCCCTTTTTCCCAACTCACTTCTCTGCTGGGCCTCCAAAGTCCCACATCGGCCTTAGATCCCTGCCTTAATCCACCACTGCAATTAATCTAATCACGCTGCACACCAGCAGTCTCTATTAAGATTAAAGATAATCTCACTATTTCACAAGATTAAAAAGCCAGAGCCAATCTTAACATTGCACATTACTCCACCTATTCTGCATAAATTTTTGTTTATTAATATTTTCTTTTGTAAAGAAGCAGAACACTGTTGATAATATTGTCATCTGTGAAAAACAGAATTGATAAAATCTACAGAAAGCAGTTTTCTGGGTTTTTATTTGATCTCTCACCTACTTAGAATTGGCACCCTCATGACCCAGAAAAAGAATGGAAAGAAGTGCACATGACTTCCACATCCTCAGTATTACATCATGAAGGATGAAACAGCATATTATGTCTGGCTCAGAGCTGCTGTACT
The DNA here is from genome assembly GCF_025592945.1 of Manacus candei. Taxonomy (NCBI): domain Eukaryota; kingdom Metazoa; phylum Chordata; class Aves; order Passeriformes; family Pipridae; genus Manacus; species Manacus candei. The sequence goes on from NW_026138084.1 coordinate 4,298,123, forward strand.
GCTTGCAACTCTTCCCTTGCATGAAAATGCCCTCCTTAACAAAACTGTGACTCATTAAAAATTTGACAGATATGATCCCCCAGTGACCAGCACAATGAAAACAGTGATAGAGGCAGACTCGTTCCATGAGGAGAACTGCTCCTGTGAACTCTGGCATGAGCATGTGAACGGGTTTGTTACAGAAATTAAAACATGAAGGTACGTTTGTGGGAAAATATATCTTTAACATTCTATTCTTGGATTAAGATTTAAAATTTTCAAGAAGACACGTCTACAAGAAAATATCTTTGTTGTAGGAAAAATGGGTTCTAGATACTGATGGGTTTTCCAGTACTTCAAGCACTGTCAAGAATTCCTGCCTACGCCAACTGTGCTGTAACGACTATTTCTTAATAAATCAGTAATCCTGATCTCAGAAAATAATTCCTCAAATGTCATTACCTGTGTCAGAATGTAGCTTGCATAACCTGATGTTTTATCGCATCTAACCAGGATAAAACCTAAGCCAGTGCAACGATTCCAAGTGTATATTTTATACAAGGGATTGGATTACTGCAAAAATCCCGACCCTAAACAAGATCTTGTGAACATAATAAATATCCGCCGCACCCAGTTTAATTGGTCAAGTTGTCCAGGCTGATCACGTGAGGCAGGCCCAGAGAACAAGGCTTTGGGTAGTGCCCAAAGGAAACTGTGGAAGGAACCCTCTTGGGTCTCCTATTCATGTGCCATAATGTTCTTCTCTGCATCACAAAAACAATTAACCAATTCAGGACAATTGGGAGCTCACAGCACAGTAAACACTCCAAGGGGTTTGCAAAACACACCCGAGATCCATTGGCAAGGTAATCCTGGAGAGCAATGTGGAATTTGTTTCCAATAGCGTTTCTTACACGCAAACACCTAAATAATTAAAAAAAAAAAAAAAAAAAAGAAAAAGACAAGATAGGAACTAATTAAGCTTCCAGGGGATTTTTGGAAATTATTTTGCATTGCCTTAATAATGAAAAATACATTCAAGCCACTGCTAAAAACCTGAACCTTTCCAAGTAATTCTGGAATATTTGCTTTTTTCCTATTTTAAATTCAAGATGTGTCACAATAAACTTTTATAATACTGATTTTGAAACTTATTCTGTAGTTAATTATAACAACTCAGATGAGATCTTTACTAAATACTCTACTCCAGGCCAATTTAGCAATTCTGGCAATAGCTTTAGTGTAAATGTATAAAAAAAAAAGCAGGAAAATAAACCTAAATGGTGCTTATTTCATTCAGAAAACTGCTTTAATGTGAAACCCTTTTGTTCTAAATAAAGCTCAACATTTCATCTTGTTTATCATCTCAAGTCATCTTCAGCAACAGCTGGAAATTCTGAAAGTGAAAGCATATTTGCAGAATTTTTGTTTCCACGTTCTTTAATGATGTTCTAAGCAAAACTCAAAAAGTCTATATTTTATATGGATATCTTGCTATATGCACTCATCTATCAAACTCTATTTATGTAGCCCATTACTACGGGATATTTAAAATAAATAAAACACCAGCCTGCTTCTCTTAATATTTCTAATAATTTTAAAACTCAGATACACCAGCATGCCTTGATGTACAAATCAGGCATCTCAGATATGCAGTTTAAGTGCAAATGATGGCATCTGGGAGTGACAATAGGGAAGAAATCCAGCAAAATGCAGTAAAATCCTGGCAGAACTTTAGGGACTCAATGAAGTAAATCCATCCACTCTCCTGGTTAACTTTAGCAGGGGGGAAGGAACGGCTGCATCGTTAGGGCAGTGCAAGAACCTTGTTTTAGACATGCGACAAGCTAGAAAGCAAAGAGATAACATATATTTCCCCTACTCTGAAGGGAATGAGACCCTCAGAATGAGACCCTCAGCCAGTTGCCTCTTCAAAACTTCTCATGATTCCATTAAATATGGTCCCGAATAAGGTTAGAGAATACAGATAAACTCTGTGCAAATAACTTTTTGCCCTCATGTACTTCTGTAGTACACTAACTATAGATTTCTCTGGGTGTGACTGAAAGTAAAATTTGGTTTCCTTTTTTTTTTTTTAGCATTCATAGGTAGGATTAAAAATCAATTTAGCAATATACCAAATAATAATATGCTTCTATTAAGCTTAAAAACTGAGATTCAGCACAAAATATTGTAGCTTAAATACCACTGTAGGGAACAGTAACTCCAAGGAAAACATATTCAAGATGAAAGGATAAAGTCTCAGTTTTATTTACTTTGTTTACTGTAGACATAAAAAGTCAGTGCCTAAACCTATCATGAGGAAATATGTACATTATGAAAGGCAGTAAATAGACGTGGCTGCATTTTTCCACAAGCCCCCATATTAGATAGCACCACAAAGCACCAGGTTTAGGTAGTAAAACCTGTTTTTCTGACCACCCCTACTAGAAGATCTTGGTATGAGTGTTAAAGCCTGTAATTAACATTTTTCTTTTCATAGTTCCTTTTTTTTGGTGTAACAAAGTGACTCTTTTGGTAGCCTGACATATCTCTCAAGCCACCATGCCTGAGTACTTACTTCACAGCAATATTAAAATAATGCCCTAGCACAGACAGTGCAAATCTACATCAGTTTATTTGTATATAGATAGCAACCTAAGTTCAAAGCCTCTCAAACTTCAGAATTGCTGCTTCGCAGCCACAAATAGTTACAGCAGTTACACAACATCTGTGTTCAATAAATCTAAACAAACACATGAGTACTATGGACTTATAATGCAATATTATAACATAAAATTCCACTTCATGCAATGCAGTGTAATCACATATTGTGTAAAAAGTTTAAGACGAGATCATAATTCTGGGCAGGACTACTTTGTGCAAATATGAAATCCTCTGAAAAGAAAGGCTTTAACCCAGCGGAAAAACACAGGATACAATAAGAAAACCTCCATTGCTCTAACTTATCCTATATGAATGTTCCATGACAGCTAAAAGTGTTTGGATGAAAATAAACATATTTAGAATTTTATACATATGTATGGGTAAGTTAGAGGAATCGCAGATGGAGGTCTATAAAAAAGTACAGGATTCGGACAAAAGGGAATCTCAAACGTGCCTCAATCAGATCTGTGATAAAGAGGAAAGACTGGAGTCCCCATGGAGCTCATGAAATTCCAACAGTCCATAAAGCAGCACAAAGTACACTGTTTTCCTTCCATGACAGCTGCTGTAAGACCAAAACTAGAACTAGTGTCTAATTTGAAGGTCTGGAATAAACTAACACCAACTTCAGTGTCCGTATCAAAACGGTAATATTTCATTTAAAGAAATGGATCACAAACACCAGTACTCCAGATAAATATACTCCCCCTGTTACACTGGCATTTCTTATAAAATTTAAAGAAAAATAGGTAGGACTTTTGCTATAATATATATTCATGGTTATCTAATTTCAGGCCTTTAGTCTCACTGAGCAAACAGCAATTCCTTTCGAGTCAGACCCCGTATTTTCAGCATACTAAACACATACATGGGTAGTAATTCAGTAGCAATTGTGTGGAAGCAAACAGTGTATAGGACAAAATTTCTATCACTGAACGTAGATTGCAAACCTGACCCTACTGAAACAGCAGATCCACCACTGACCTCACAGAAGCTGGGATCTTTTCTCTATACTCTGTGCACCTTCCAATAAACCAACACTTCTTTAACAGTGTGGAGTGTTCTGTATATTTTTCTACTGGGATATTACCCAATATTTATTATACTGTGTTATCAGAAGTTATATATAGCCTTTCAGTCTTGCTGGGATAAGTAGGAAGCCTATCTATAATAGGTTAATACACTCCCTACACACACACACATGCCCTACGAGCACGTCCATAACCACACACATACGTTCGCCTCAGCAGGCATGGAGCCCACTTGGGCCTGAACATACATCGACAAAGCTACGTAGGCTTTGTGTTTTTTAAATTGCTAATTATCAACCAGCAGAGTAGACTTTGGGATTCATAGACTTGAATTCCTAGACTTTGTCCTCAAAGTGCAGACTGCATGGCATGGAGGTGATCTGCTTAGTCATGGGGAAAGGGGGTGGCTGATGCAAGTCCACAAAGCATCACCTGCTAGTCCATTCCAGAAATGCACTGCCCGGCTCCTGAGGTAGTGCCTTATCCTCCCCTTTCCAAGCAGGATATTTTCTCTATTTGCAGTGAAAGCCAGTGAAACTGCTAAGTAAGAACAGCTCTATTTAGAGAATAGGATACTGCCTAGAAGTTGAGGAGTTTTTTGCTGTAAATGTGGGGATTTATTACACATATACATAACTTAGTTGTCATAATTTTGTAAGAATCATTTACTGTTGTAAGCATAAATCACTGGAATTTTAAATTTAATTCTTTGCATCAATTGCACCCCGATATTGTGTGTCCATTGTAAATGTGTAACTATTTGCATTCTCATGTCATAGATCATATAGTATTAAGGATAAGGGCAATTATTACATTTGAGTGAGTAACAAGATGGTCCCAATCTTGACTAGGCTGCTGGGTACTACTGCAACACAGGTAATTAAAAATATCTATATAGTTCACATATCGTGAATTTTAATTGGAGAATGATGTAATTGTTTAGTTCAATTCTATAGACTGGTTTATGAGAGGGCAAACAGGCCAAATAATGTAATGGAAGGTGTGGGTGGAGTGGGAGAAAAATGTGAACCTTATCAAATTGAGTTTAGTTCTGCGAAAGTTTTCAGATATGAAGACTGAAAACCAGGCCTTGCTTTTTTTTTTTCCCACTCTAAATTTAAAGAACAAGAGTCTACGATAGATTTACTTCTACTTTTGCCTTGTGAGAAGAGCTGACAACTTTCAAGTGACAGGCAGAAGAGAATTCCTCATTGCGGTAGAAGACCTGATGCTGAAATAGAAACTCAGTCTTCCCTAGGGTTGCCACATGTATTTTCTCCTTATATATCTCCTTATACCTGCAAGATGTGGAGTATCCCAAGCCCCACTCACCACAGGTTCTAGTACTGGGGTGACAACTTGCTCATCACCAGCATTTTCTACATTGTCACTGGAACCTGAAAGCAGGTACAACTGAGAAAAGATGGACTAGTCTACATTTAAAAAAAAGCACAACTGAAAAAAAGCCCCAGACTTTCCTTTGTATAAAATAAAAAGGGGAGGGGGGAACAGACAAAAGAAACGTAAAAGCTTTACCATTTAATGTAGGAATCAATTTACATTTCATATTCCTGAGAATCAAAATATCTGAAGACAAATCTTATGGCTCTTTCATTTTTCATTCTGCCTTGGAAAAATCTCCATAGGGAAAAAGATGGGGGCAAGGAGGAGATTTTTTCCCCAAGTACTCTGTACTAGTTAAATTAAATCCTTGAGAACAGACCTCTTAATGGGAAACCCCAACTTCTGTTTGTGTCATGGGTGTGTATGACTTGAGTACAACCATGTTCTCTTGCTTTGGACTGGTTCTAACTTTTTCTTTTGTTAGCTCACAAAAAGTTATCTGACACATAAAGAACATTTGGCATAAAGTGCCTGAAAAATAGATCCCTGCTGCTAAAAAAAATACATCATTATGGAAACGATTGGAACGATTAGGACTCATCATCTAATATCCTACATTTAATAAGCCTATCAGTAGCAATAACTAATGGGAAGTATTGTATCCACAACTCCAAAAGAACCCAGCAAGAAGACTCTATAATTGTATTATAATTTCTCTTGAGAAATAAACTGCACTGGAAACTGTTTTACTGCATGACTTTGGTGGCCATGGGAATAATCCTTGTGACAGAAGATTGTAAAAGAAATGCAGATTCTGAATATCAAATACAGGCAACTAGAGATCCACAATTAGGCTACAAAAATGCCCAGTAAATATATCCAGTTCCATTCTGAACAGATTATATGTAAAAAAAAAGGGCCTCAGAAATCAAGGTGAAACAACCAAGTGCCCTTTTCGTTATTTAGTCCGGTTTTGTACAAGATAGAGTTTTTATTCTACTTTTAAACTTTCCCTTGTTTTTACAATACATCTTTTCTCAAAATTCCTTAGCCATTGCTATAAGCAAAAAATTTTACTGACAGTAATTGAAGCTCCACCTAAATTTATTTTATTGACTTAGAAATGGACTTATGGTTATGAAAAGAAGTTCACGATAGAGTCAGATTTAGAAGCAGCGTTGATAGTGGGTGTTTTTATAGGTACCATAAGGAAGGTTAAAAGGCATAGCTTCAGTATTTTTCAATTAAATTCTAATGTTTTGCCAACTTGTTTTGGTGAGAATTTTCTGAGAATTCATTATATGAAATATAAATGAGGAAAACAAGAATTATTTATATATTCTATGTTGTAATGGAAGTTTCATGGAATGTTGATGTTTAATATATTGTATTATCCAGGAATTTGACATTGAAGCATTTCTAAGAAACACACACTATCTTAAGGCTAATTACAAGTGTATAGTCTCTGAGCCACTACCAGCTAGTGGGGTATTTTACAAAACTGATGTCTAAGAACATCAAAATTCAAAACTTGCCTGTGTAAAATACCATTAAATTATATTTCTGATTAGTTATCAAAGTCCATGCCAACTGTTTTTTCAGCTCTCTCTCCCCCTGACAAGTCCATGCTTATATTGTGCCATGTCTTAACGCACTGCTAACAGCAATTCCTTACAATCTCGTAATTAAATCTCTAAGCAATTTCTGCAGTAATTTTTTTTGTGACAGCCAAAGAGAGTAATGATGTCAAACACATGACTTCATGCAACAAATTCTGATTTTAATGAGAGCACAACATTTGCAACTTCTTTTCAAAGGAGAGGGCTGAGTACCGTATGTCATAGTCACTTGGTGTACACTGGGAATTTTTAGTTAACTAGTAACAACTCATAGTAATCTTTTGAAAGGTAAATTACTTATTAAATTATAGACTAATTGGTACCAGAAAAAGAAAATTTTAATAGACATTTTTAAATGGAATCATGTGCCACATCAAAAGCTCATTCAGAGATGGGGCAGTGAGTCACAAATACAAGGCTATGTCAAAACCTAGTTATTTCCAGAAGAATTATAGTTGATCCATCTCATTTAAAGGAACTTAGACTCCACAGCACATGAAGAAATTGATAATTTCCTGAGCTTTCAATCAGAATAAATACCAGCCTTACATCACTAATATTAATAAATGCATCCCTGTTAAGTCAGCATTGTATTCTCGTGGGTACACAGTGCCTCAAAGTTACAACACCACAGGAACTTGCACTCTCTAGCTGCAGAATACCCTGGAGAGAAATGACACCAGGAAGATTACAAAATGCTCCTGTGAACCTGAGGCATGCCATCAAGACACAATACATTTCAACACAGCATCTTAGTTGTTGCAGGCTCAGAAAGGCTCCCCGACTTTCTGCGATTGAGAAATTTAAAATAAATAAATAAGTAAAAGGCTGTTCATTCATTAAGAGTAGGAGCCAAGTGAGCCCAGCACTGCCCTGTGGGTGCCTGTCCCCGAGGCCGCGGAGCCGCATCAGCTCCCCCTGCCCGGGGGAATCCCCGCGCAGCCCCCGAGCATCCTCCCCGGGAGTGCCCGCGCCGGCCCCGGTACAGCACCATGGACACAGCGCCCACGCTCCCGCGGGCAGGAGGCTCCGGCAGAGGCACCTGGAGGCAGCCGGGGGTGCTCCGGGCCCCGCATCGCGCTCCCCTCCCGCACCGCCCCGCGGGCTCCGCAGCGGCCCCGCCAGCCCCGCTCCCCCCGGGCCGGGCCGAGCGCCCCGTTCTCCTCCCGCTCCAGGAACAGCCTCGAACCCCGCCCCGCTCCCACGGAGCCGCCGTCCAGCCCCGGCACTCCGAGCATCCCCGGCGGGCCGGGGCTCCGCGCTCTGCCCGCCCCGAGCCCGGCAGCCCCCCGGCCCCTCGGCCCCTCACAGCGCCCCCGCCCGCGGCTCCCTTAGCCCGGCGCTCTCCTCGCGCCCCCGCCGGCCCCTCACCTCGGGGGACGGTCCCCGCAGCCCGCACTGACCTGGCGCTGTCAAGTCTCAGCGGGAGAAACTGTTCCCTTCTAGTGGGATAAACTCCCCGGCTCGGCCCGTCCTCCCGGGCAGGGCCCGCCTCCCCCGGCCGGCACCGCCTCCCGCCGGCCCCCGGCGGGCGCTGGGGGGAGCGGAGCGGGCCGAGGGGCCGAGGGGGCGGCGGGCGGAGGGGACGGGCCGGGGGCCGGGGAGATGGGAACGGGGGCGGCCGCGGCCACAGGGACGGCGACAAGCGGGGCAGCGGGTCCGTGAGGAGGAGAACGAGGGGGAGGAGGCGCCGCGGCTCCGTCCTCTCCCCTTCAGACCGTCCCTCCAGCCCAGCCAGTTCCCTCCGGGTCCGCGCCCGCCGAGCGGAATCACCTGCCTGTACCTGAGGGCAGAGCGCGGGCCCCGGAGTGGATCTGGAATTTGATCTCTGCTCCCTGTAATCTCCCGTAACTGAAAATTCAGTTTTTCCGCCTACTGACTGCTTTCTCTGTTGCCTTGCCATTCTCCAGCCTCCTCCTCTCTGCGCTGTGTAGTTGGTTTGGTCACCTCACGTCAGGTTGTGCCCTGCTGTGACAGGAGTAAAGGCTTTTCTGAAATGGTTTTTAGCAGTAACAGAGGTAAATAAAATTCTTCTTTTCCCCTCACTTTTTTTTTTTGAAAACTAGAGATTATCTCTCCCCCTTTCTCCCCCCTCCAGGAATGCAGAGACAAGCGGTATAGGCTGTGTTCGGTACCTCTCCAGAAGCGGCAAGTCCCAACAAGCATGTCACCTCCTCTATCTCACTCTCCGATTCTTTTAAAAAGAAGTTAGATGAGGAAAAAAAAAGCGTAAAATCAACAGGTTTTAGAGAGTCATCTCGTAACTCAAGATGCCCCAGGATACAACAGTTTGTCTTTAAAACCTCTTGATCCCTTGGACATCACTGGAAGATTGAAGGATTCTAAATTTGCCTCATTATGGTTCTTAGTCATCAAGCATTTTGAAAGAGAGCCTGCATTTGCTTTATTATTTGTATACTGAAGGCAATTTATAGATTACAGTTGAACACGTCAAAATACCTGGACTACCTACAGATACTACCTTTGCCTACAGCCTTTTGTTTATGAGAACAACCTTTCTGTCTGTAGAGGCTTGAAGCCTTGTGTTAATTTTTGAGAATTATCTGTCTATTTGTATAGGCTTGAGGTGTTACCTCTGCCTTAACAGATCAAGGAATTTTTTTTCAATTCATGCTTTTCCCCCCATCTGATTTTTTAGCCCTAGAAATGTGGAAATATTTTTTTGTAAGTGACTATTTTTTGGTTGGTTGGGTTTTTTTTAAATTGTTATTTTTATTAATACCCTCATGCAGAATTAGAAGCCAGGTACTGAAAACGAGTAAAACAAAACCTCAGAATTAACTCAAAATGTCATGGATGAACAAACAGGCAAATGTGGGTAAAATAATCTGAACATTAACAGATGTTTTTAATACATAAATTATTAATATTTCTAACTACATTACAGCAATATCTGTAAAGTTTCAATAGGAAGTTAAAAGGAGAAGGATCTTAGCTGGACGCTCCACAGAGTTCTGATTTACTCTGATGAGAACACAATAATACTGATCTCTGTGTGAACTGCTGGAGAATGTACCAACTGAGTCTAAATGTCTGGATAATCCCTCCCAAAAATCAAGGTTTTAACATGCAAATTTTTTAAAACTCCATGAAACTGGAACCATTCCAAAAATTGTCAGGTATTGATGAACATCCAACTGTGACTGTGCACTCAGACTTTGAGTCGAGACTTTTAATCAGTGCAGAAGTGAAGCAGAAATACAAAGTTTCGATTTTAATTAAATTGCACGGATGAGACAGGCATATCTAACTCAGCCCAGGGAAATCAGCCAAACACAGCTTTCAGGAAAGTATTACAAATACCGTATCATTTTAATTCTGTTCTTAGCATTATATTCTTCTTAGCAAGTCCATCCTTTGAACAGAACTCATAAAATATAAAGCAGAGACAGTAGTGTTGACTTAGGTACAAGTTACTCAGATTTTGTAAATATACGTTTTAACGGAGTGAGACAGGAAAGGAAAAAAGTTACTTGGTCTGATTTCCTGCTTAACATAGATTTTTAGGTAGGATTTGGTACCTCATTAAATGTTTCTTTTAGACAGACAGATAATCTTATTTTGAAGAATCAAGAGATGAAGAACCCATAAATTTTCTTTGGTAGTTAAAAGTATGCCTTATTTATAATTTGAATTAATCAGTTTTTCCTTAACAAAGAGTGGTTTTTTTCCACACATGAAACACAGAAAACCAATAATTTTTGTATTGGGAAAGAAATAGAATAGGCTTCAAATAAATTATGTATTCTATAATTAATTTTGGTGTCTTTATAATGTAATGAAATGGTCATAATAAAGAAATTATCAGTTTCTCATAAACTTTTGTTTGCATTATTTGACTGCACAGTTCTTGATGATGCAGACTTTCTCCCTGACTTATCTGAGAGAATTCCTAAGTTTGGCTGGGACCTCTAAGTGTTATGAAACCAGCTTGAAATATCAGGCTCAGGCCTTCCTGAACCATGGGCAATTCTTCCTGACATTCAAAGAGAAGCAGAAAAGAGCCTCTCAGCATCAGTTCTGGTTTTAAAATTAGATCATAATTTGTCTTCACAGAAGATCAATTATACTTTGTTTTTCTTATTGGATATAAAAGCATTAGTTAGTTCTTTTCATGTGAAAGAACTGTATTTTATATTAATTTTAATAATTCAGTTTTTAATAGTAAGTCTCTTTGAAGCATTTATTGCATGTAAAAAATATTATTTCTGCATACACTTATTACTGACTGACATTATTAATTTCAATTATTCAGAAAACTTGAAGCAGATTAAATTGAATCATATGGTAAAAATAATCTCACTGCAATGAGAAAGGGTGAAATCTTGTGGAATCTCAAGATGGACAAAGGTATTAGTAATGACCAAATAACCTCCCTTAAACAGTTTAATTTCTCTTTCCCATCTTAATGAATGAATTTCTGTGCAATGGTTTCTAAGGAATGCCAGGGAGGGTTTATGGTTAGAACAATGAATATACCAGAGACTCTCTGTGATGCTGTGATTTGTATGACTGGCATGAAAAGGGTAGAAATCTTATAAGGATATAGAGGTGAAAGATTTATACCTCTTCCCCTCTCTGCAAATGTACAAGTTCCAACTTCCACTTACTTTTGATATTTCCATTGTGTCTGTGCTTTCAGGCTCTGAGTGCATTACACAAGTTTAAAATCCCAAATCACACAGTGCATCCTGTCCCAGAATTTTTGGATAGAAGGAAGAAGTAGCCAAACTTTTATCATCTAAAGGACAATCTCATACACTAACAGGGTGACCATAAATCTGCTGGTCAGAAGAACAAGTTCTGCTTGTGGAAATTGCCTTGGTTTAAAGTAATGGAGTTCAGGAAAGCTAAAAAACTACTGTATTGCTGCCTTTTCTAAAGTTACCCTGTGTGCTTTCTCTTTTGTAATGTCATATATTATATCATATATCTGGTGTTCTTTTATTGATAAAAAGCATATCTTATTTGTCTTAGCATATCTTACCTCTCTCTGTCTTATTGACAGTTTTTGGTCTGGGAAGGCATGTTTTTAAAAAGTAAGTCATAATATTCCACCACACTCCTATCTATCCTCTGCTTTCACATTCTGGATATAACATACTTCTACTTGAAGGAAATCAGAAGTTTCAACTGCTAAGAGTAGCATTTTCTACAGATCTATGGCAAAACCTAGAGAATAAACTGCACTTCTTTAATTGATGGTAGACGACTCCCCCTTGGTATGATTCCAAGCTTTTTGGAGATCTCACTCCAGTATTTTATGCCGTGTTTCACACGCTGTGCCTCGGCTCCAGCAGCAGTGAGAGGACAAGGCATAATGCAGATTTTTCATAGATAACTGTAGAGCGGGTCAAAACAAGAACCCGCTACAAACGAGCCTCCTTTGCCTGAACTTTGAGGCTTAGATAAAAAGAGAACAAAATCCAAATCATGCCTGTTTAAAATTCAGTAAAGCCAAGATCACACCAGGCTGCCTACCTCTAACTATAATGTTTTTTTCATGATCCTTATTCTCTCCCCTACTCTTGACTTTTCTGATTTCATCCTCTCTTGAGGAGAATAACTTCCGCTCTAGGATGGTCTGGTTCTTCTCTAATTGCATATTATATTCGTATTCTGGTCCCATTCTGATCAAATGGGACCAAATTGCATATCACACACAGTTAGCAGGCAAAATAATATATAGGAATAAAGAGCTCAAGCATATACTGCTATTTGTCAGATTTGTTAATCCATCAGAAATTTATTTTGGAAGGAATCCTTTAAAGAAACTTAAAGTTTAAGGTCATTTTGAGTCTCATTTAAAAACAGTTTATCCTAATTTCTTGGGAGATTGTGTTAAAACGGATTTATGAATATAACTTGCTCAACCCCAGAAATTCAGATTTCTGCAATTACACATGCTTAGACATCTGAAATTAGTAGCTGATGCAACCAAGACTTGGCGTTGTGCTAATCTAAGATGGGAAGGAGGTGGCTGGTCTTGTGGTTAAAGCATGGGACTGGCTGCTGAGAGGTCTCACTTCTATTCCTGGTTGTGTCACTGACTTCCTGTGGGTCACTAAGTCACTTAGCTCTGTCTCATTTTACTCATTTAAAAAATAGGAATAATACTTACATTGCTAAAGCACTGTGAGACTGAAGTCATTGGTGTCTATACAATTATTTTATGCTCATAAAAGGATTTTGTGTATAATTGTATCAGCAGATCACAACCCAAATCTCTAATTTATTTCCTTTCATGTAATTTGCTTATTTTCTCACACAAGAATTCACCGATTTCAGTAAACACTAAAAACACAGAAGTGCAAATTTTAACTTCCAGCGTTTAGAGAACTTTGCTTCCAGGTTCTAATTAAACATTTGTTCATGAAGAGAATTGAGTTTTCTTTGTAAGAGTGCGAGAAAGGTAGTTTTGTGCTATTTACTACCTCATAATTGTTAAAAAATAATTAATACTCCCCCTCCCATTGTTTCTTTTGGAGGACTGTGTGAAGATCTCTTGGTACTTCCATTTCCTATAACCTTTGTCCCGCTTTATAGTTTTTATACATTGTTGTGATGGAATCAATTTGAGCCACTATTTTTAAAATCCCTGGTTTTTACATATTTTACCCGAATCTCCAGGGTACTCAGATAGACATAGGAAATACTGCTGGTCTGTTAAAGGATGATTCTGTAGAAAAACTGTTTACACTGCAGCTACTACGTTCCCAGCAACTCCTGGTATATTCCTTGCCTTAAGTATTAGTTCTCAGGATTTCTGTCACAGTGGCATGGATCTCATGGTCATGGTACCACAACTTTTATTTCTATTGAGAGGTTTTAAATCAATATGGCTCTTTCAAATGTCTGGCAAATTAGGTTTATGTACTTAGATGCTTATACACATTTTAAATACTTTGTAATTATTTAGGACAGATGTAGATAGTAAAGACTGGGACAGAATTAGATGACATTCAGACTATCCTATGGATTTAATTATAATGATTTAAATACATTCATTAATCTTTAGAACCAATAGATTGAATGGTTTTCGATAACACGACCAAAACCTGAAAAAGCAGTTCTTTGATTGTCTTCTTAATTAGTATATATTATTATAAAGCCAACTATTCTAAAATCATGTCATTTTTAGTCATGTTAGTTTTGAAAGAATCACCAGGAGTGACATAACAATAAGGTGGGAGCATCCTTTTCTTACATCTCACAAGTTGTTCTGCAGAGGCTTCTTTTCCCGTGGATGTTGTTAGTAGGTCCAACCAAGTACACACCAAACTCTGCCTTCTGACTTCCACACAGGCAGTGCTGGAAGACTCCCGACAGCAGCACAGTGAAAACGTGCATCAGGAGTTGTGCTATCAGGGCATAATATTTTCCAGTGCTGCTTTGTGTAAATGTACACAGATGCTAAACTCAGATGAGAGTTTCTACTGCGTAAGCAATACCTGCTTACTCTGAGATTAAATCTTCATCATAAAATGTGCTGCCAACACACAGGGAATTTTGCTGGGCAGAGAAGCAGTGACTTTAATCCTTGCTGATCCTCGAATTTTGTTTTGCAGAAGTGCAAGAAAGTAAAATATGCCAGACAATGCAGTTTGAAATAGCTATTATATTAAAGTCATCGCATTTTGTTCATGCAAATAGTTCTGTTGCTTTGTCTGCTGCTCTTCTGAACTGACTCTTGTTAGTCTTTCAAATAAATCATTATTTTCATTTAAGATCTTAAGACACTTAAAAAATAAATTTAACAACTGGTTGTTAGTCTCTGCTAACCATTAGAGGATGCCAGGTAACTTTAGCAGTGAATCGGGAGCTATTTTGGGAGAAAAATATTACAATAATTTGCAGGAAATAACCTTTTTGTTCCAAAGCAGCTGTCATTGAACACTATTATATCTACAACAATTAAAATTATCTTTGGTAACTTTTAGTATTTGGCACTGCTCCATTATTGTTCAGTTAAATATTTTTCAAGTATGTTAGGACTTCTGCCCACTGTGCTTGAAACCCTTCGTTATCAATAGAGAAGCTCTCATTTTTGTCACATTGGAGTCTCTCAGGGCAGGACGTGTGATATCTTCTGCCAAGGTGCTTTGCCACGCTGTAGAATGGCCACAGGACTTCTCCTGAGCACTGAGGGCTCGGTATTGGCATGATAAAATTTACCTTTTCATACAAAGTGTTGAACGCCAGAAAAAAAAAAAATAAAAAAAAAATCTACTAGCTAACATATAAAGTGAATTAGGAAACGTGCAAACATCCTGGTGAATTTAAATAGCTGGTTGGATCAGAAATGGAGGAAAAATAACACTGGGTCAGGAACAAAACACAAAGCAGCCAGAAACTTTGTATTTCTAATTTAGGTTATAAATACTCACTGCTAAAAAATTCATTGTTACAAAATGTAGTTGATTAATAAAGGGCAGGTTTGGGGGGGGGGTTGGTTGATGGCTTTAATATGCTTCAAATACTAATTAAAAATATTTCCACACTGCTGAGGCTTTTTATTTCCTCAGATTGTAACTAGGTGACATGCAACTAACATTTGTTGTGCTTTTCAGAATGAAATCTCTATTATTTATATTGTAATAGCACTTGTGATTCCTGTCTATGGCTTTGAGTGCTCAGCATTATCAGAGCAGAACTGAAAGAACTCTTCAAAGATTCTATTTTACATATGCTACTTATGGTAATATTTTATTAATAGGTTATTTGCATACAAAAGAATGTTTACTTGTATTTCCATCAGTGTAAGTTAATATAGAAGCACCTTCAATGTGACATGTATCAGAAGCCATCAAACTTATTTTTCTACATAAGATTTTACTCTATGAACTTCATTATTAGTATTTTCTTACCCTCTGTATTGTTGTGGTAGCAAAATAAGGCAGTCTTGGGAATATACAGAAGACATCGTGTTGATTTGTGATATTTGAGTTTATATATAGTCATAAATAATAAAATGTAGCAGTTTAGTACATTGTGGACTAGAACCTGGCAACCCACTGTTGTTTCAGTGAACTAAAGTAAATTTAATATAAACTCTCCTACTTTTATTTGAAAATTTCAGAGAGTTGAGCCTGATCACTCCTTTATGTGTTTGTTGGTCTCTGCGGACCTTTCATTGTTCTGTGTACAGTTCTTTGGTC
The DNA here is from genome assembly GCF_025592945.1 of Manacus candei. Classification (NCBI taxonomy): domain Eukaryota; kingdom Metazoa; phylum Chordata; class Aves; order Passeriformes; family Pipridae; genus Manacus; species Manacus candei. The sequence goes on from NW_026138084.1 coordinate 4,313,942, forward strand.
CAGCAGTTGAACCTGAAGCCAAAGCTGTTGAACCGAAGTATAAAAATTAGAGGTAGAATGGTAGAACAGAAAATATGATTAAATTGTGAAATTATAATTGAAATTTGTATTTCATTTATTTCTTCTCAGATAGGCATAGTTACAAAGTATCCACATATAAAAACCTCTTTGTGTTGAGTGCAACCCATTGCTGATTTTTTTTGCTCTAAATAGGAATTATAGATAATTCAACTTATACATCACTGAAAAGATAGATTTTTTTTAAGGATAACGTACAGATAAAAAAGTGTATCAGAAAGGAGGATTTTCTTATTGCAGCCCCTCTTCTTAGAGCGTAACAGTTCAAACTAGGCCACAACTGAAGTCACTTTTTCAGTAGCAGCTGGTTTTCCGTAATTTTTTGTTTTTCTATAATAATTTACACCTCTTCAAATGAGCACATGGTGAGCAAAACATTACTTTAAATATGAGTGAAACGATTTTGCAGCTATTTCTTCCAGGTAGACCACAAAAGTTACAACTCACTGGGGGGTAGCTCTGCTCTTTCACTGCTAGAAACAGATGGAATGTTACCGAGGGAAGAGGGAAGTGGCAACACAGAAGATTTTGGGGAAAAACGGTTTGTTTATAGACCATGACTTGGACAGCTTTGTTCTTCAAGGACATTTTTTCAGGTAGCATAGAACAACAAATCTAAGTCACAGTGGTGTATAATGGAGTGAAAACATAACAACAAATGCCCAAGATGTGAAAAGCAAAGTTTCAAATTTACCATTCCATACTGTGATGCAGAGGAGGAGTTTTCGTTGTGATTGGGAGAAATAAAAGATAGCAAAATCACTTTTGTCTCTAGACATATGTCCAGAAGATTACTAAAAACTGGAAAAAATATTACTGGTTTTAAGAATTTAGCCTATTCCTTGGAGTGAAGTTATTAAACCTGCTAATCTTAACTCAGAACAAGGAAAAAACTCAGGGTAACTGCTCTCACATGGAGCAGCATGCTCCTTCCATTCTGTATTTTCTGGTTCCAGTGTCCTGCTTACTCATCACACAGCTCCAGGTTCATTTAGTCTGCAGTTCTTTATTCATGAGTGTACCTTTTCTAATTTATTTAATTTAATTTTTTTTGTTGGAAAAAACCTCAGCTCCATCGATACAGGTTTTTGCCTCAGCTTTTTTTGTTATGTAAAGTTCCCATTTTTTATATTATCTGATGTGATCTTGCACAGTCTGATCCATTTACCAGCTAAGGTTTTTGAACACTCTCAAACATTTCTTTAAGTTAATGCTTATATTTTTGAGAAACAATTCTGGTAAAAATATGTGTATTTCTACTACTGGCATTTTTTTTAAACAGACAGCTGTATATCTTATTTCCCAGGGACATTAATTTCATTCTCTAACTCTCTGAAACCACTTAAATTGTGAAAATAAAAAATGATTTCTAGTAGAAGGGGGGAAATTAGGAATCTGGAACAGAAAATTAGCCAACCTGCTCTGAGATCTGGGGGTATGACAGCAAAGCCAACTGCTACATTCACATCTTTTTAGAATGATTACCTAAATAATTTATACTCATGTTTCTTGAAGGTCTGGTAAAGTTATATGTAAGAGCATATTTGAGCATTCCTTTGGAAGTCTATAAACCGCTTTATAGGTATTTCTTCCTCTTGAGTATTGCTGACTTCCAGCTACACTTTCACTTCACACTTTCACACTGCACTACTTTTCTATATCCCAATTGTTTATTACCCTTGAGCTTCAATAATAACCGCTGAGCTGATGCTGAAGCTCTTCCGAATGATCATTTACATAAATTACAATACTTCGCCATAACTAATTTCAAATTAAAATATGACTCAATCCATAATAAAAGTAGAGAGTCACCCTGCACATAAGCCAGTCTTCTAAAATCCCTGAGAAAGGACTAAAATGGTTTTTTAGTATCTTTGACTTGCTCAACCATCTTCTTTTAACTGTTGGGCTTCAGTTGGAGGAACATCATCAGTCTGCCCACGCCCCCAAGCTTTTACAAATCATTTCTTTGCCCTTCTGTTTCCATTGGAAAGGCAACCCCTGCTCTCTCTGAATGCACTGGGGGGTCTGTGCTGCTGTCAGAGCTGTGCTCACATGTGACTGCCCCAGGAACTGGGGGGGTGCCTGATGCCATCTGAATTAGCATCTCCTTTGCTGTGCCATGACATGGAGCTTCACCCACCGTCCAAAAAATGCAGGAGTGCCTCGGGATTCCTGAGGGCACGGCTGGGATCCCAGGGGTCTATGGGAGAGGGGGAACAGGGCAAGGAGGGGAGCCTTCTAATGGAGGTGATGAACTGTGTGCATGGCGGGGGTGGGGTCACACACAGGAGGAAAAGAAGCCTTTCTGAGGTTTCTTGTAGTGAGGAGGAGATTTTCTGTGTTCTTCTGACCTCATTATTGCATTAACTGAAACACTGTCTTGGTTTTCTCTTTGTACTCGAAGAAGCAAGGATCTAGGAGGGCTTTTTGATCTCTCCTGGGTACTTTGCAGCAAGGATTCCAGGTGTACCCCTCAAAACACATCTTTTAGAGAAAAGGGCATTAGCAAGAACCATTTGTCTCTTTCTCCTGCCTGTTCTGTCTCTGCTGTTTCAATTAGACACCTTTTCTGTTCTTAACACTGTGAAATGCTGCTAAAAGGGATTACAGACTAACACAAACCAGTTAAAAGAAATACTTTCTTAATCTAGAAGCGTATGCTTATTACGTAGGGCACAACAATAACAAGAACAAAAATCCCAAACATTAAACCAAAAGTAAAGTAACTGTCAGAATAATGGTCAAAAAGGCTTTCCAGAGTCTTTAGACTGATTCACATAGCAAAAACATTAAGCAAAGTCAAAATTAAATTTAAGAAGGGCTTAATTTAAACTTTCTAGGTCTGCATTCTACTTGTATTTAAACAGGGATCTCTTAAGTTTCAAATTGCCCTCAGTAAAGCCTGAACTTTGAGTCCTAGAGACATCTACGTACATGCTGCAGGTTTGCTTGAGCTGAGGGAAATGAATCTCTTTGAGTTCTGGATCTTTATGCTCTGCCTGAAGGGTGTGTCCTGTGAACATCCCATTTCTCTTAGTAAGCAACTGACCAATCTAACATTGGAAAATGAAGTTCAGAGGAATAAGTCCCCTAAAAAATGAGGAGACCAGTTGGTTGAAGGATAGTTACGCTGGCCAGCATGGTTTCAGAAAAGCCAGACTGAGGATGGGGAAAGCTCTCTTCTGGAGAGGACATCTCCAAGACGTGTGTGCTTCCAGGTTTATTTCCCAACAAACCAAGTGCCTCTCAGACCACTCACATCAGACCTTTTGGAGAATAGTTTTTTTCAGTTGTAGAATGTCTAGTTTGTTTTTTAGTGTTTGTTTGGTTGATTTTTTTGTTATTGTTTTCTTTTCTGGTGTGAATTTTTTTTTAAGTCTGCTTTGAGCTTTCTAAAAAAGAACTGCATTTCTTTCATATGTGATGCCGTGTAACCTATGATTAGAAAAACTGGCATTAATGAGACACGTTGAAAAGAAACATAGACCTGACTTACCTACTACATGTTCCCTTAGGTGAACGTCTTTCACTGGTAGTTTACAGGCAGAAATGTTAAACATTAAAAATCTGCTCAATTGTGTACAAGATTCTTAGAGGAGATAAATGACCCTGTAATAACTTGAACTCCTAAAGCAGATGTTAATTAGGCTGTGGGTAATTTTTAAAGCATTGCCATGGCAATAGTTTCCAGAATGTTCTCTGCTCAGAGCAGAGTTTGGGAAATTCCTTTTACAAAGGAATTGTAAGTTATTCCTGGAATATAAGTTAGCAAAGATGTTTCCATAAATTATTATTTTTTAATGTTATTTTAGCTCTTTAAACCAGTGAGGTGATTCGACCTGTTTATGGACTTCCTTAAAGGATAGAGGTGAAGAATAGAGCTGCATTTTGATTTGATACAAAAGGTGAAGAAATTTTCTGTGTCACCAAAGGTCCTTCTCTGTCATTTTTAAAAGCAGCATTGTAGTACATTGTAATCCCACATATGCTAACACACATCCACTGCCACTACCATGGCAGAACTTTCATGGAGTTATTTGTGTGTGTCAATGACTGCAGGAATCACAACTTCAACTTATGTCTGACAGTAAGACCAGCAGAATTTAGTCTCTTGCTCTTTTTCTCGTAACTTTGGGTAGGCTCTGAGAGGGTGCTTTGCCCCAGCTCTTTGTTTTGGTTAGGGGTGCACAGTCCATCATGAAAAACAGACATTCATGACCTGAACAACAACAAGAAGGTTGTCTCCAGCTTTGCTTCCTGACTCAGAAATGCTGTTTCAGACTCCTATGCAACTAGAGTTGTCTGGATGAAAGCTAGTAAGGAGACAAAAATACCCATTCCTATGAAAACCCAAACCATGTTTCTTGTACAGACAAAAAGGGCCTTCAAAGTGGAAACTGTGAGTGGCAACTTTTGCTTGGACTTCTAAGCACATGGTCCCCGACCTATGAGAGTGAAGAAGGTGCTAGAAAGTGGCAAACTCATGAGGTGAGGGAAGCAGTTTCTATAAAGATATTCAGTTCCAAAAGATGTTCTTTGTGTTAATTTGTGCCTGAAAATGACCCTCAACCTTTCCTCCTTATGGACATCTTTTCCCTGACCCTTCTCCCTTTCTGTGGACACTGAGGTACTCTTTTATCTTTTCTCCCTGGATAACTGTGTGCCAAGGATTTCTCTGCTGGTGGCTCATGATGAACTGTTAAGACTGAGAAAAGGTCCTGACATCTTTCTGCACAGAAACTTCACATTGTCAGAAAGGTTTTGAGGGAGGTAGGAATTTATTTTGGCTGTGTGTGCCAGAATGGTTTTACAGACACAGAAAGCAGCTTCTTTGTGTTTGATTTCAACGCCACCAAAGAATCCGATTGACAGTGATATAAGAAGTGATGGGATATTAGTAAAAACAGGTAATGTTTTCTGAATTACATAGCAATTTAAATGGGTTTCTACATTGCAAGGGCCATTGGAGGGCTATTGATACAACTTAAGTGTGTGGGAAGCTGCACTGGAAGAAAGCAAGGACAATTTACAGCCTTGTTATGACCTGAAAACATCAGGGACTTGGACTGACCCATAGAAGGTAAAGGGTGAAGGTCAATTGATTGAGATTAAATCAGATAATAGCCTTTTCTGTCTGTAACATCCACAATACCTTTCTTTATGTGCCTGAATGCTGAAGATTGGTGGCATCAAGCAGTTATTTTCCTTCATCTGGAGTTGCTTGGATGCACTCTTTCTACTGTGCTAAGTAATCAGTAAAATCCTTGTAATCTTTCTCTTAACATTAGATTTATCATCTGGTGTTTCTTCCCCTGCACATTTCCTTTATTCCTTCCATAATCTAGAAGAAAGCACATCACTATCTCCATAGCTGTTCTCAGTATTTTATTCCCTATGCAATACTACTTCTGCATTACAGTTTATTTCTGAGAAATTCCATATTTAATCTCCACTTCCTAAATGTTTAGATTTACCACTTTCTGGTTCTTATCTAGTTTTATATAAATGTGAACCATTTGGCGTGTCTGACATGACATATTCTGCCAAACAGCAGAGAAACTAATTGAAATACTCTGAGTATTTCATTTTCAACCCATGGGCCAAATTCTCAGTTGTCATCAGCTCCATTGTCATAATCACGGAGCTCCACAACAGTACGTGGAAATCTGCTGACACAAATGGAGGCTACAGCCCACTATCTGTGATTGTTGTTTAGTTGCCTGATGGAAAGGAAATTTTTTGTACATCCTGATGCTGTTTTCTCCAGCAACGTGGCTTCTCAGTAATTGCCACCTTTGTCCTCCTCATAACAGAATGTGCTATATTGAGCAGCCGAGATGAACTGTTGTACCATCCAGCACTGAATGGGGCAGCGGTCACATCCACTCTTGGCAAATAGTTTCAGCCTTGGATCCTGTTTCTTGTATCCTGATGCTGAAAGTTCTGTTTACTACAGTTTTCACAATAGCCTTTGAGAACGAGGACTCCGAGAACACAATAGTGCACCTCCAAAAGAGTTGCCAAGAGGGAAAAAAAATAGACTTCCTTCTTTGGCAGTGGTAGAATATAGGTAAGGTTGCACAGCATTCCTTGCCAGCAAGGGGGGCATAACAACACTTTTTGACTCTGATCACTCCAATGAAGTTTCATTTGAGAAAATGCATTTTTCTTGGACAAGGGGAGCATAGAATGACTTTAGTTGTTAAAGAAGACTGTATAGAGAGAGGAAAGAAGGATAGCATTCAAACATTTAAGGAGAAAGAAAACTATGGATGTCTCAATTATCAACCTGCCATAGACCATAGGTAGCAAGAAATGCCATTTAAAATTGAGGGTACCATGAATGCCTATGAAAAATATGAGGACATCTTGTTCATAGGCAGTGTATCACACTGCTTATTTACCAGCAATGAGAGAAATTCTAGTATGAGAAATAAACTGTGATACCATGAATACCCATGAGACTTTCTGGAAGTGTAGGAACAGCCAGAGAATGAACCAGAATTTACAGGACTATCTCTCATCAGAGGAACCGCTTGATCTGGTTCCCAAGAATTCTTTTCTTGTATGGGAGAGGAACAGAGGGATTGAGGTAAGAAGCAAGGAGGATGTCCATGCTACTTTTTTCTCATTTTCCCTGGAAAGTGGAGAAAGAATGGCATACCTGCCACAGAGCTTGAGCCTGGAGACCACCCGTAACTCCTTTTAGAAGCAACAGGTCAGAGATAAAGGCCTGGGAATACTCTTTGGTTTATACTGGAAGGGAGAGTGTATCAGGAAAGGGATAAAATCTAAATGAGGATACTTTACTGGGAAAGGGAAACAGAGGAGCCAAATTTATAACAAAGAAAGAAATAGGATGAGAAAACAGATGAGTAAAGAAACTTCAGCTTCTGGATAATTGGTCATTAAGATTTCCCTGTATCTGGTACAGATTTTAGCAGTATGGGTGTTGATTCTGGGTCAGTTAACAAAACAAGAACTGTGGTCTTATAAATCAGGCAGTAGACTGAGTGTGGCTGTTGTGCATGTATGAGACCTTTTTCATTTTTTTGTCAATTATGATGTTGGTTTTGTTCATCTTCAGCAGCATTTACAACAGAATTAGTCAGACGCACTCAGCTCAAAAGACATGTTTTTTAAATTAAACCGCAGTCAAAGAACAAATGAATTGAAATAACAGGGAAAAGTGTTTCATAAAACTTTGAAAAGTTCAGTAAAGGCCCAAACTTATAAATTCTAGAGGTCCAGTGAACCCCCTTGTACTCATTTTTTCCCTCATCTCAGCTACCCTGTGAGGGACTGCAATGCCACTGCTTTAATTCCCAGTGCCTTTGGAATAGGACAGGGCTTGTGACTTAAATCATAATCTCACCTTCTTTATTCCGAACTTCTAATGTCTGTAACCACACTGAGGGTGCTGGGAACAATGACAACATGAGGGGAGTGTAGGTGAGGCACACACGGGTCACCCCTGGGGCAGGTGTGCCCTGGTGAGGCACAGGGGGAGACTTTTGTACATTGTCCTGCCAGATGCAGGGATTGCTCTGGGGAAGGGGAGGATGAGAGAACGAGCGTGGGCGGAACGCGGGAATTCACTCTGGTTGGCTGAGGGCTCTGCTCGAAGGAGAAATATGCTGACTTTAGTATGTATGTGATAAATGTGTTTTAAGAATAGCAGTGATTTCTTAATCCAGTTTTGCAAGTACAAACAATTGCAATGCCTTGTAAAATAGTTGCTTGGATTCCATAGTCCCAATGTAACAAAGATCAAACTGCTTTTCAGCCCGTGATGATCAATTTTACTCCTGTTTGAAGGAGGAGGGGAAGGAATACCAGAGTTTGAAATCAAATATTTTTATCTTAATTACCTTATATGAACTTCTCGGAAAAAATATTAGAGATGCATCCTACTATTTTATTCTTTTAAGCACTGGTGACTTTAAACACAGTTGCTGTTTTGTGCTACAAATTCCAGATGAGTTTTCTGATGCCCCACTGTATATTGAAATACAGATGGTGAGCATTTTAGCTCTTCAGGACAGAGCAAACCAGTTTCTTCTTTAGACTTTCTACCACACTTTCTGGGATTTGCTGGACTACACCGGTCTTTTTAAGACACGTGGGAAATCAAAAATTTTTATTGCTGGATGTATGCAGCTAGAGTTTGGTTTTAAAAAGGATAGGAAAACATAAAATGACGTTTAAGCTCTATATGCCCAAAAGAACCCAAATCTGGATCTGCAGTTAGAATACAAAGTGTGCATTACTGAGGTACTCTCTGTTTAAACCCAGTCCCTAATGAGCCGTGCTGCAGTGGCATCTGAAAACACACAGAAAATAAATCAGCCCAATGTGTCACTGTTGGCAGGAGTATTTTTGTGTGTTTATAAGATAATCCCAGAACTGTTCTAGCATACGTGGTCTGAATTTTCTTGCATCCCAAGGGTGAGTTATTCCCCTAACAAGGCTCAGTGCTGAAGGTGTATATCCTTTTAAAGCAGGGATTACAGAATCTATGTAGAAAACTACAGAGTAAAAGTTTACAAAAATGTGTTTTGTTTCTTTTAGCTGGGATGCTCTGATGGGATCAGTTGAACTGCAATTGTAACTCTCCTATAGGTAGTGTAGCCAAGATCTGTTTCAGAGCCCACAGATGGAAAAAACCCAAATCCTGTTTCTCTTTTTCTGTTCCCTTGTTTCCCTCCCATCTCCCTGTTGTCAACCGGGGGAATTGGCACTGAGGTTGTGTGTGTGTGCGCTTGGGTTGGGGCCTGAGGAACAACCCCAAAAGCCTCCTTCCTACAGCTGCAATAAAGAAGAAAGTATACTCAGCCAAAGAACTTCACGTGACATTTTTAATTTTTAATTGTAGGGATACTTTTTCTTTTTTTCTTTTTTTTTTTTTTTTTTTTTTTGATTTCTGTCTAAGGTCTTCCCTTTACAGAAGGCTTTTTGAACGTGCAGTCGTGTTCAAAAGGATTTTTTTATCGAAGGTAAAACACAGTGCATGATTCGGCAGTATTTTTGTAAGTCATTCAGGTATTTGTAGCCCGCTCTCTCTCTGTTACTCATTATTTTCTCTTTTTGCTAACCCCGTTCATGTGGTTTCTCACTGTCTGGACGCGGCACTGGGGCTCCAGCGGGATCGGCGGCATCCCGGGTGGGATCGGCGGCATCCCGGGTGGGATCGGCGGGATTCCGGGTGGGATCGCCGGCATCCCGGGTGGGATCGGTGGGATTCCGGGTGGGATCGGTGGGATTCCGGGTGGGATCGGCGGGATCCCGGAGGGGATCGGGATGGATGCGGGATCGAGCCGGGATGGCGCCACCGCCCCCTGCTGGGCGCCAGGGGAACGGTGGGAATGCGGGAGAGGTGGGAATGCTGGAGAGGTGGGAATGCTGGAGAGGTGGGAATGCGGGAGAGGTGGGAATGCGGGAGAGGTGGGAATGCGGGAGAGGTGGGAATGCGGGAGAGGTGGGAATGCTGGAGAGGTGGGAATGCGGGAGCGGTGGGAATGCTGGAGAGGTGGGAATGCGGGAGAGGTGGGAATGCTGGAGAGGTGGGAATGCGGGAGAGGTGGGAATGCGGGAGCGGTGGGAATGCTGGCCCTTCCCGGCAAAACACCGCGGGACGGTCCTTCCTCCGCGCTGATCCAGGGAATAATTCACGGCACACCAGCTCCTCCTTCCAAGCTGATGAATGGCTTCGGTTTCCAGTGTGAAAACTGGACTAACTAAATAAATTTAACAGCAGTGGCTCTGTGGTATTCAGAGGAAACTGTATTTCAAAACTGAAAGAGAATTGAAGGCTGCCTCACTGAGATTTGTTCCGTGTACCCACAGTGCTGATCTTCTAAAAAGCGTCTATTTGGCCCTTTCTTTAATATTTTGCGTTTTGCCATAATAACAAGCAGCTGCTCTAACAGACAATACAAGTTCAAATTCAAAACATAGACGTAAAGGTGTAAAACTCTTACAAATAGTCACAAATGAATTCCCTGCTTCACAAAATCAATAAGATTGATCTCGGTGTTTGCATCACATAGAAATGGTAATGGATGTTTGCTGACGTTGGTGGAGCCGGGTGTGGCAGCAGTTGTTGAGCTGGTGGAATGCCCCAGAATTTGGTGATTAATGTAAAGGCAAGGAGCTTCTCCCACGTGAACGATGGATTAACAGCAGCTCAGCCAACGGTGTCACGACTGAAACAGTCGCTGGGTGACAAATAAGGAATTCAGCACACAAGCAGTGCTGTTTTCAGGATCTCTGGGCATTGCAGAAGGGATAAGATAGTAGACAAGTTAATGAATGTATCCTACTAATCCTCTTTTTGCTTTGTTTTTGATAATATTTTAATTGAGTATTTTTACAGAAATTTTCACGGTGAGTTTTGCTTTCCAATTATGTGGTAATTATATTAATATCAGGAAGCCTACGGCCAAAGGACAGCTACAGAGTATCTCCAGAGTACCGGCAGTAGGCTTGGAAAATCCATTCTAACCAAGTTTGCTGCAGAGAAGAGAGAGGGTGGGCCTTCTGAAATGAGCTGAAGTGAGCTTTTGGCATATGTTTTCTGTACACTGTTACAAAAGCTGATGTGCTCAGAGTAAGAAATAACACAGGTCACTGAGTGCAATTACATATGAATTACATATATTGTGTGCATTGGGAGGCAAAAGGCTGATGTGAACTGTCTTTCCTCTTGGTAATTGAAAAGCAAGTCTTTGGAGTAAGATGTACAGAACTGGTAAAAGTACATACATAAGGCTAAAAAATGTTTCTTTGCTCAGAGAGCATACTGAATATTTAATTTTTTATTTTATTATTATATATAAATAATATCAAATATAGAAATATTATACAGAATATTAAATATAATAGATAATTATGGCATTAATAATAGAATATTATACAGTTGATATTCTATATTAATAAATATATTAAATTATATGAAATATTAAATATATGTGATTTTTTTTTATTTACTCTTGGGAAAATCCTCTTCCTCCCCCAGAAGCCTTGCTAACACTTGGGCCCCCATGCTGTTCTCTAGATGGAGGATGCCACACAGGGACCTGGTGCAAGTGCAATTCCCTAAGGACTCTGCCAGGGAACAGCTCACCTCCTGCACTCCAGCATTCTCCTTGGAAGGACCCTGCAGCCTCTCACCTGCTGCTGCCCAACATTTGGTCCCCGAGGTTTCTGTCTTTCACAAGGGAACAAGAACATCAGTGTTCTGGAATGCTGCTCATCCCAGTGCCACTTTTCCTGTAAGGCAGCATAACTGCTCCGAGCTGGCAGTTACCTTGCTTTGCAGGATTTTTTGGTAAAACAACTCTTTTGAGAAGATAGCTGATGTCTTGGACAGAAAAGAGGCTCCTGGGGTTTTTTAAGTAGTGTGTTTCAACCACTCTTTAGTCCCAAAATTTTCATTGGTGTCTTGGAAACTGTGGAACATAGTGTTTGCATTTGGGAAAGGTGTTTCCTCCATTAGGTATATACTGACACACAGAGTAACCCACCCTGCCATTTGTTTAAAATATGAGTGATCCTTGTGCTGGGTAGCAATCAATTTTGCAACATTATGGCCTTTTCTGGCTTGGATCCTCCTTATAGAACACACACGATTTTTAGCCTTCATTGATACTAAAGTAAGTGTAATTGGCTTGTAAATGCATTAGACTCCTTTTGGTGTGGATTTCATGAACAGAAAATGCTTACCTTAGCAGCAGATTGGATGCCAATGTTTCAGAGAGAAAACAGTCCAAAGCCCACTCTGTTCCAAAAAAGTGACCGACTCCTACAAAAGTGACAAATTAATTAAATTATTGTAAAACAACTTTCAACGTTGGTGCAGAAAGATCAGCTAAATAAGCAGAAAACCACTTGGTCTTTTGTGTGTGTGTCAGAAGCTCAGTGACTTTGGGTTTTGATCAGTTGTGCTGTTAAATCACTTTGGATGCTGATTCAAAAGGTCATGTTGCTGAAAACCACAGCTGGCATTAAGATAATTTTCTAGATTAGATGATGAATTGTATTTCAGAAGTATATTGTGCAAACTGGGCACGGAAGTTACTCTCGACTTCATCATTATTTCATCGCCTTTTTCAGACTCACTGAACTCGAAGCAAAGGAAACGGCAGACTTCAAAAATTGTTTTAAAGTTCCTCCTAAACTTCACGAATATGACCTAGAATATGCAAGTTCTTATTTTGGGAAAATGAACAGACTTTCTGGAACAGGGTACAATATGTGACAATGATTGATTGGTTTAAATGAATGCTTTTTTCCTTGTCTGCGTCAATTTTATTCCCATATGTTTGTAATTGTTCAGGAGTTTTCAGAGTCCTGTTCTAAGAACAAGGCTAACTGGAAATGTAGCTTTTAGATTTTTCCAGTTCTTGAGGACCACCATTTAAACATTACACAGCCCAAAGGAAATGTCTGGTCTATCACTCTGTGATGACGAAATTTAGCTAAGGTCTGGTGATATATTGTTGAAGTATGCACAGACTGTTATTGCTTCCTGCCAGTGGTCAAGGAAGTGATTTAAATATTAGAAAGTAGGGACAGAAAGGAAAGTAGGGTATGATGGGCTCAGTTTTAGTCAGAGGGGACTGCAGTTCTGAGAGCAGAGGTGACAAGCTGAGCTGATGCTGAGTGGTGAGACAGAAACGTAGATAAAGGTGCAGATATGAATTACCTGCAGTTGGATGTTGACTCTGGTACTCAGTGACAGACCAAACAGCAGCAGTCTCCAAAAACAACTATAAATGTTCCTGAATCTACTATTTCCCATACAAACTGGCTGATTCTGTGAAGACTTAATACAAATATCCAGGTGGGTTCACTCAGTTTTCACAAGTCTTTCTAGTGAGGAAAGAAACAGAACCATTCACCTTCCACAAGTAACTGGCACGGCTACAATCCTGTTTCAGAGGAAATTCTGGCAACCCTGCTACAGTAACTTTAACTCAAACTTAAAGTAGCAGGTGCAAACTCCTTGCTTAGGGGGAAGAAGAGAAAGACCCCAAGAACTGTCCAGCTGGGTCCACCCAATGGTCAGTACAATTCAGTATTCCATCTCTGACTAATGGCAATATGAGAGGATGTCAAGAAAAACATATTTAATGTAGTCAAATTTGATAACCACGGTACTTTGGTGTAGTACCCAAAATAGAGAGTCCTGATTAATGAGAATTTCCTGAAATGTTCTACTTTTCTCTTTGGACTTCTACAGAATGGAGAAAATTCTGGTTTGGAAGGCCAAAATAATAATTAAAAAAAAAAAACCTAATTAGTCATCAGAATTACCAGGAATGTTTGCTCTCACAATTAAATTTTAATTCCAAATTAGAATTTCCTGTGCTGTGTGTTGTACTAACTTGCAGCAATGAGCTGGTAACTCACAGGGGAACAGCTGCTGAGCCCTGGAAACAAATTTCTTGGTGCTGCTGCAGAGAAAGCACAGGAATTGTGATGGGATCAGTGGGATGGTGGGGCTCAACACCGGCAACCTGTTGCTGAGAAGTGAAACGTGCCCATTTTGCCCATTTTGTGTCTTTTTAAGAGAAAGTGTTAGTGAAGGTTTCCTATCTTCCAACCGGAAAGCAAATGGAAACACATTCCTCTGGATTGCTGAGTCACCCGGACACCCCGAGCCAAAAGCTGATGCAATTCTCCTTTTATCACCGGAAGATCTCTGGGTAATCACAGACACACCTCTTGTTTCAATAGCTTTGCTGAAGGACTCCCGATTCCTCAGACCTAACCCAGCGTGTACAAATCACATTCTTGTTTTCTCATCCCAATCTCTAAGAATGAAGGTTTAAAATCTGAGTGACAGATATCTAAGGAAATTTCTGTCTCTTGCCATGGAACTCTAAGGTGGCTTGTGCACAGAAATTCAGGGCAAAAGCACTTCTAAGAATGGAACACTATTCTAATATTTTGATGTGCATGTTGACTTTCAACACTAGTTGAAAGTCTTTATTGTGGCAAACAGCACAAAATTATCTATTTTTAATTGTAGCAGAAATTACTTAAACTTTGAGTGTAAAACAACAAATTCTCCATTTTCAGTCACTTTTCTGGTTTTGTACATAACATCAGATTGTATCATTCTAATTAAGTAATTTCTCTTTGTGACTAAGTTAATAATGTTTTGTTACCAATGGAATGAGGACTAGCAATGTTGTTTCATTTACTTTGTGATCAGCTTGATTCAGAAGAGACAAAACTGTCTGAAGAATGTTAAGCTTGACCTGGTAATAATTGTGATAAAAATTGTACTGACCTCTGCATCAAAAGAATAAGCTCAATGTTAGCAAAATGTTAAACTGACATTTAAGTTGACTAATGTAAATGAAAAGCTACAGGCATTTTCAAGAGAGTTGAGAGAAATGAGATCAGTGTATTGCTTGTTTTACTGTTAGAAGCTCTCCAGTTTAAAAAAAAAATTGATCCTCCTTCTTCCACACCCGTCTGCCATAATTATGTAAAGAATCTGGATTATGCTTCCGACTCGATTTAACTGTTTTATAATAAGTCACAAGCATACCTTGCCTACTTGATGATATTCCTTTAAGGCTGTGCCAGTCTTTCCATTATTAAATCATGTTTAGTGTTATGTACTTGTTCCTTAAAAAAAAGTTCATTTCAAGCTTGAACTTGCTACACATTCTCAGTTAGCCATATGTGTGAGAGAGCACAAAACCCATCACTACTGTTTAGCAACTTAACACACTATTTTCCAGTTTAATGTAAATTTTGGCTTTTTTAAAATGTGTATCACAATGAGGTCTTTAGTGTGTTAATGGGGAGAAAAAGCACGAAAATAATTATTCGTATTTTGTAACTATCCATATTTTGTGACTATGATCTCTGTGTTGCCCCTATATATTCCTCTCTTCCCACACCCCATCATAAATCTGACCATTCATAGAAACCTGAGTTTTGGTTCGATCAGGAAGCAAGAAACAAATGAGGAGAACCTGTGTGTGGGGAGTGGGGAGGATTGTAAGTTATAAACACAGCAGTTCAGATACACAGGTAGGAACAGGAGTCCAAGTTGTCCCCTCTGCTCTTGACTTGTTGGTTTATCTGAATTTCAGAATTAGATGGAAATTGAAAACACCTGTGGGCCTTTTTCCAACCTTTTTGGGTGCAGATTTTCCATACACATCGCCTGTGTCTCACCCCACATCCCAGAGGAACACAGGCACTTTGCAGCTCAGTATGACTGACCAGTCCTCAGAAATTTTTAGTGTGGAATGGTCTGTGTTTTGTTGACCAGGGTAGAAAGTTTTAATAGTGAAATTAATGTTTCAGGAGTGTTCTGAATGAAACACGGAGTCCTTTATGGGTCACTACCTGGAGTTCAGAACTGGTCAGTGCACCTGCTCCCCTTCTTCTAAGTTCTTTGCATGACATACTGAAGGTCGGAAAATGTTGATTTGAAATATCTACACCTCAAAAAGATGGACCAAATACACCTCTGAAAAGAGTTACTGTAGGGATCGCAAAATTCCTCTTCCCAGCTTTGTCCTGAAGAACGAGTGTCCAAGTAACTTTATCCAGTAGCTCCATTTCCCAGTGTGCTTATGCTGACTCCAGCAACATCCATTTTTATGTCTTCAGTCTAAAAACTGACCTACTCTGTAGTCATTCTTGGACATAGTTATACTTTAATTCCCATTTTTCAGGATGGAATTCAAATTGCATTCAGTCTTTTCATTCAACCAGTTTTTATTATCTGCTATTGATAAAGAGAACTCAGGCCAGTTAAACCTCCAGTTTAGTTTTTTGTTTTCTTGTTTGTTTGGTTTTTTGCCTTTTTTGTTTGTTTTGTTTTGTTTTTTTAAATTTTTTTTTCTTGTTTGTCTGTTTTGGTTGGGTTGGTTTTTTTTTTTTGGAGGGTGGGAGTGGGGACAGCTTTTGTTTGTTTTTTTTTTTGTTTGGGTTTGGAGGGGGGTTTAACCAATTTTAGGCTTTTGCTATAGTCAGAGAAGTAGGCTAATGAACTCATCCTAAAACCTCTGCTGGGTTGATTTACTATATCTGTAGGTCTGATGTTGTGAACAGCCCTCACATCCAAGCTCTCAGCTAACTGTGCTAACGTCTAACGTTGGGTGGAATTGCCAAGTGGTCTCTTATCCAAATACTTCCTAGGCTGGGGACTACTAATCTCTGAGATCAGGGAGACGTATTCTGATGTGGCTGGAGACTCTAGACAGTTAAATTCACAGAAATCCACTGAAGGCAGTTTACTTTTCAGATGTTGCTGAGGGCAAAATTTGGCTTTTTGCAGTTTGAGGGTGGGCTGTTTAACCTGACAAGTTTCAGCTTGTTCAATTATAATTTAACAATATATTTTCCCCATACTTGCTGTGTTCCTCCCAAGAGATGCTTGCATCTCCTTGCTGCATGAAAGGATGCCTGTATTTAATGTGCATATTAAATAAGTCTGTAAATTCTCACATAATTTTACATTTAAAAGTACTATTTGAGGTGTGTGTGTATATATAATTTTGTTAGATGCATATATAGAAATAACACAGTCTTTGCTCTTCCCTTTTGTACCTCCTCAAGACATGTAATCTACAAAGCAGGAGAATTGCATGATGAAATGTGCCAGAGTGGAATGCGTAATTATTCCAGAGGAGGGTAAGTCAGTTCAGAACTTGTACTAACATTCTTAAGGGCAGCAGGAGTCTTCTTGCCATGAAATTACATCAGCTCTCTGTGGCCCAGAGTCAATGCACATGCTTTCCCTTTCTAGTAAAAAAAAGGTGTGAAAAATGCTAATGTCTTCAAAAATGTACCCTAGAACAAAGCTGAGTAAAGGAATATATATTATAGTGTAATGTTAAATTGAAGTTCACTTCCAGGTGAAGGGGAGAAGAAATTGAGACACTGAACTTTTAAAACGACCATTTTGCTTTTTCAATAGATTAAGTCATGACTTGCAAACAGACAAAAAACCATCTAAATAAGAAAAAGAATGCTTCCTTGATCCTAGTTCAGAGACTTTCCCATAACAGGTGGGGCAGAGGCCTTTCAGTTACAGGTCTCCTCCATATACCCAAATTTGTTACATTTCCACCAAGCAATGAGAAAAGACCTTTTCACAGTGAGTCGCAGTGGGTGCAACACCCATTTTCAAGTGCTAAAAGACGAATGTTTGGTTTGGATTGTGCAGTAACAATATCAGGGGTAGAATCCATTCTATATGGAAACTACCCAGTTCCACAGGAGTTTTAAGGTGAAGCATCCAGCACTGGCTGCTAAGATACTGAAATTGTCCCCAAGACAAACAGTTCACTGAAGCCCAGCACAGCTGGGATTTACCATCATTTCTAGGTAGTAATTAGTCCTGGTTCAGTGAGTGGATTGGGAGTGACTAATTTCCATTTCCCCACGAGGAGAGGGGAGGAAAGGAACATTTCCTTTTTCTGAAGCTGGAGTACCTGGCACTGAGAACTGTTTGGTGGATCTATTGTGTGAGACAGATCACATGTGGACTGTGAGTCCCTGTGTCACCCTGGCAGCACAGTTTGTTTGCACACTAAATTCCAGTGGTAGCCTTTTCGTAGCACACTATGTTTCTTACTGCTTGAGGCCAGTGGAGTTTGTGGGCTCAGGCTGTGCATGACTGAGGATAAAAAAAAATTGTACATGGGGAAAGCATGCCTAAGATATCCCCATTCTCGTGAAACTACAGTCAACATGGGTTGCAAAGAAAGAAAAACGTGCAAAAAGCAGAGACTACAGCAGTTTGGCTTGAACCAGCCAAAATTATGAAGTATTTAGTGATGATAGATAGAATCAGGATAGCAATCTACTGTTTAAAGGGCCCATCTGGAAGATTTACATAATCACCAGTTGGAGAGATCTGTACAATAGATCTCCAGTTAGAGCACCCTTGGCAAGTGAGGTGTTGGCTTAAGGCATTGTGCACTTAGTGAAAGGATGCTTTGCCTCACTCAGCTTCAGGGGAGGAGGCATGGTAGGAGTGAGGCTGTGAGATGCTCAGGTTTTACTGTGGTGGGTGGGAAAGAAATAAATATCTCCTCTCACATCAACATATTTTTCTGATTGTCTGAAATTTTGCTTAATAGTCCCAGCTCCCACAAACAAAATGTCAGGAGACTGAGATGTCAGAATTTTATGTGAAATATCTAAGGGGCAGTGGAAAAGAAGCATCAACTTATCTTACTTTTCCTTAGTGGTAGAACTACTAATAATCTAACATCCATGGTCCATGTTAGTTCTTTGGATGATCATCTTCATTGTTCTTATAGGAAAAAGAAATCCACACTTTAGGTTTTGCTACAAACCCAAAAGGGAACATGGCGCACTAATGAAGCACAGCTCCTGTTAATTTTAGTTTCGGGCATCTGAAGTACTATCTAGAGTTTCTTCACTGTAGAAATTCTGTGACTGATGGAGCAGATAAAACTGTATAATTTTAAGTCCTTACACCACCTCAAACACTTGTAACAGACTTCTGAGAAGTAACTCCCAAACTAAAAAAGAGTTAAGTACCAGCCCACATACACTACTTGTTTCTTTTCTTTCTTTTCTCATCTGGAGAGACAACAGTTCTTTTGTATTGACTGTGTAGGTGCTTTTTAAATCTACAGAATCTTTTACCAAAATTTCATTTTTAGTTAAGAAAGCAAGGGAAGAACATGAACAGTCAGCTTCCATTTTTTCCTGCTTACTGTCACTATCTTCGTGGTGTTGGGAAGTGCAAGGCAATGATGAAAACTCAAAATCTTGACTTTAAATAAAAAATGGCTCCTTAGAACTTATAAAGCCTTGAAGTAGAATTTTGCTCATTGGGACTGGTCAGAGAAACAGGAACATGCATGGAAAGTAGAAATAGGAGAGGAGAAAAATGCTAATAAAACCCACGAGTAATGAGTTAGCTCCCAGTCAAATCCATTGTCAGGTTACCTTCCATTTTACCTGTTACCATCCATTACTTTTATAGAATGGAGATTTAGCTGTAAATTCAGGGACCCTCTCCATCATACACATCCTGTACTGGGAAACTGCAGTGTTAAATGATGTGAAGTGGATCAGTTTTTAAACACCACTAGAAAGAAGTTAAAACTCCAGTCCCAGCAAAAGCCAAAAATTCTGTTAATTTTATTTGTTTTGTTTAAATTGATCCTCTTTCTAATTTTTTGTATTGTTATTTGTGAGGGAAAATAACCCTCAAACATGTTTCTCCTGGATTATCTTAATGTCAAACAGGGGGATAATCTTTCTGTCATTCTTCCTGGCTTATTTTAAATTTAAAGGGCTTACTCGATGCTGTAGACATTGTTTGAATTCTTTCTCTTTTAAAAAAGTTTAATTATCATTCTTAATATTGAGTTAATTTTTGAGCTGCAATAATTTAATGACAGAGGAACAAATCAACGTGGAATATTTTCCCTTGAAAAGAGGAAAAAGTAGAGGAAATAAGAAAAATGGGATTTTGGAAATTTGGCTGCATATTTACATAACTGAATGTGCATTTACAAAATGAATGACTAATTTTACATGCTCACTTTGAATCTTTCAATACAAGATTTAAAAAACATCTCAAAAATTTGTGCTCATTTAGAAATGTGTGTCTAATAAAAGGCATTTCCATGTTGGAGACCTGTATTGTTTTTCAGAACTTAAATTCATCTGTAGTGGCACGTGTGATAGTTTAGGTGAGCTTTCTTAAATTGCTGTGAGTGAATAATCACTCCTAGTTACTTTTGGTGTGGAAAAATAAACTCTACTAGCGATCAAAATTTGCAAACACCTCTTTGTTTGTAGCTAAACAGCTTTGTTTTGCCAGGGGAAACACAAAGGCAGAGCCCAATTAAGCTGCCTCTTACTCTGTGTTGGAAGTTGGGATGGTTCTGAAGGATGGGACAGCTGAGTGTCCAGAGAGAAAAGGAAACTCAGTCCCAACCCTTGGCAAGTAGTGCCTTTTTGGATCACCTTTATCTCCCCTGCCCAGCCTCCAGCTGGTGTGGCCCAGGTCCCCACAGATCCCATCTCATCTGTGTGGCTCTCCCGGTTCCTGAGACAGACGGAGATCGGGCTACTGAGATATGACACCTAAAAAAGCACTCGAGAGCTGGGCTGGACTTATTCAGCCTCTTGCTTCCTTGCTGGCAGCTGCTCTTGATGGACAACTCACTGGGAACTTTGTTTGCAGCGTTCAACCGAACTGTGGCAACAGCCCTGTCCGTGCCCAGACAACGTGCCCTGACTTTCTCAGCTCTGCAAACAGGAGCTTTATTGTACGTGAGCTGGTCATGGAGCCAGCGCTGGCTCAGAGAAGGGACTTTGTTTGAGTGAAGTAGGAAGTATGCAAAGCACACACAGTGTTTACAAAGTACCTTAGTACTATTTTGACTAATTTTTACTGGAGAGTTAGTGGTTGTTTCAAAGCTAGATTAGTCACTCTGACCATAATTACAATCTCTTGAAATCTGCTTCAGTGTTTTGAATTAGCTTCAGGCCTAATGGTCAGAAAGTGGCTCCGTCTCAATCTCAAGACTAAACTTGATTAGTAGCTCTTGTAGCCTTCACGCTATCCTGATTTATAAGTGAAAGATGAAAAAGGATGGAGTGCCATGCACAGAAACCTGTGGCATCATAAGCTGCATTTGTATGGAAAGGTGCAAATGAAGTACAGCCCTTGTGTTCCTGGGCTGAGGTTCATAGAGATGAGCAACCACAGCCACTCCTGTGTTACCACCTGTGCATCCCTATACAGCATTCCACTGGAAAACTGGGTGTTCAGAGCTTGCACATGAAGCCGAAGCACAGCCTTTTTAACGAAGCAAGACAAAATGGGCTATCCAAGATTGAACAGACTTTTCATAAAAACTCTTTTTTTTCCCAGAGATTAGTATTTTGGAGATGTGTTATAGATTGCTTAGAAATGTCTTAAACATGAAACTGCAGGAGGAACACAAGCAGGCACCAGCTTGTGTGCGACACGCTTTAGCACGCTCGGAGGCATAAAGAAGTTCTGGCATTGTGGAGAGGCAATGTGTTATGTACATTGTGTGGGAGGATACACCATACAGATTTGATTGCATCATCTTGCTCTCTTTTTTCTTTCCTTTCTTTCTTATTTTTGTTCCAGATGGTAAAACAAAGACTGTAGTGAAACCCGTTTTCTCCCAGGAAGAGGTGGGAGGGAATTTTATATGAGCGAGAAACTTTGCCTCAAGTCGAAATCTGGGGCTGGACTAATGAACTACCTGTAATTCATATTGTACTAAATATTGCTGAAACTAGGCATGTACTAATCATGACACATGCCAAACTATGCATAATTACTATGCTTTCTCTGTAGCAGTAATTAATTTGTGTTAGCAACTTTGATTAATCTTTCTAATCTTAAAGTAAAGTGCCTCTCAGACATGAAAGGCTCTGTAAGTGCTCGAGGTTGTTATTGCAGCCCAGTGGAGGGTGTTTCAATCCAGTGAGGGGGACAAAGCTTGAAAAAAATCAAAGTATAGTTGATCTATATGAACTAATATAAACTCTTAACTGTTAAAGCATTCTGTTTTTGTCACAGAATTCATCGACTAAACTACAGGCTTCTGTACACAGTGCATTCATCCTGAAAGAAGAGAGAATTGTCAGTGAGTAAGAGAGCTCCTCCGAGGGTCATTCCAAAGGTGGGGGACTGAGATTCCATCTTACAGAGGGTAATGCTCTGTATCTGTTTCCAATGTTGCAGTGCAAATTCACCCAGAAATTCCTTTTAGTCTTCACCTGCATTGTTCTGGGCATGGTTGTTGAACTCTGGAAGAGTCAGGCCTCGCCATCAGTCCCCAAAGGTGCCAAATGTGTTGGCTGTGAGGGATTTGGACGTGCCTGCTTTTCAGGGAATGTGTGCTCAGGTCCTCAGCCAAGCCAAGCCTGCTGACAGGCACAGCCATCCGAGGCTCGTGTCCGAACCCAGCTCTGACATCACTGCACAGCCAAGTTTCCATCCTTCACTGCCAACCTCCCGGCCCCAGCCAGGCTCCTCACCCAAAGGAATCCAAAACTGCTGACAGGACTGATGTCAGCAAAGGTTGACTGATTTACCCAGGCTTCATAAACTACCAGATCTCCAGGAGCTAAAATTTCTGAGGCAAACAGATGTGTCTCTACAAACCCATTACAAAACCCATTTGGTTTTTAAGTTACTGTGGTGTTGCTCTTTTTCTCCCTCAGACGTTAATATTACAGTTATTTTTTTCTTGTTTCCCCTTTTAGCACCGTTTCCTGGCAAGGAATACTGTGTCATAGGCAAAAAGACCCAATAATCTTTTGGAAATGGATAACCTAGAGATTATTAATGAACTTCAGGTTGATTTAGAATTATTTTTTTTTTAAATGCAGCTACTTCCTCAAAGTCTGGGATCATTTATGTTTTCACAAGTTAAATATTTTTAAAAGACACTACTTACTAGAAAATGTAAATGTGATTCCCAGAATTTATACATTTTTTTTATTATGCTGATTCAACAAAGGAATTAATTGTGATAGTTTATTTTCTTACAGCTGTGGTTTGTGTCCAAATATTTTATAATCATAAAGCTACCCTTTTGATATCACTCAAAATAGACAATATATATTGACATTAAAACAAGCTTTGTAGAAGACATTTTTTTTAAATCAGGCATGGGACTTTACATTTATTAGAAGGTGTTCACAAAAATAGGGGTAACATCATGCATATTCTTTGCAACTAAACCCAGTTATGGTTACAGTTTGGAAATAAATTTAAATAGACATATGGAGATACAGTAGTACATTTACACTCTATTTATGACATTTATTGTACTGATAACTCTCAGCAATACATCAGAAGTCTACAACCAGCTGATGGAAGGATTGTATAAGGAGGAAGAAACTGCTTCAATTTCTCACATTATTTATGTGGCTTGACAATGTCAGTGTGAAATGCCTCCTAAATCTGGGAGGCAAGAACAAGTCAAGACTATACTTTTGCGGTACAAAACATTTACACACAAAATACACATGCATTGCAATGCATTGGGAATGGGTAAAGCAAGGAGAAACCCATTCCTCAATGCTTTATTAACACAGTTCTACAAAGGAGTCTCAAATAGGATTATATACTTCAGTCACAGTAAGGCCACAATATTACAATGGATAAGGACCTCAGACTTCAACATTCTGTGGTAGCAATTGAACCCTTCATTCTTTACAGATGTTTATACACGTTCTTGGATGGGATCTCATCAAAGTCCTCCTGCTACTTATTTTTTTTCTGTAAGTTTAACATATTGCTTAATACAACAGTTAGCACAGTAGAGAAGGGTACTGGAACAGGGAAAACAAAACCTATGGAATATTCACAGAGTTTTCAGACTATATGTTGGATGCATTTAGATGAAGCTGGCTAATCAGAAAAGAGACTAGCAAAGGATTTCCTCAAGTTTCGGATGGTTTCAGCTTTTGCTTCGTCTTCATTCACAGATGATCGGAAGAAGGAGGATTCTGTGAAGCTGAAGGCGTTTGTCAAAGACTGAGACTTGCTGCAAGACAAAAACACAACAGGTTTGCTTCGGTCACATTGTCCCCCAGCTTCTGTCCATTCATCACTTGTGCCAGTGAGGAGAACAGGAAAATCATGGAACCACAGAATGTGCTCAGCTGGAAGGGACCCACAGGGATCATCGAGTCCAACCCTCAGTCCTGCACAGGCCCATCCCCAAGAGTCACCCCCTGTGTCCCAGAGGATCATCCAAACCCTCCTGGAGCTCTGGCAGCCTTGGGGCTGTGCCCACTGCCCTGGGGAGCCTGGGCAGTGCCCAACCAGCCTCTGGGGGAAGAACCTTTGGCTGAGATCCAACCTGACCCTGCCCTGACACAGCTCCAGCCATTCCCTAGACAGTGAACAAAATGGGCATTGACCACAAGCAACGCAGTAATGGGCAACCCACCACATTCATCCTGCACTTTGACTTAATATCTGAGGAAAACATTTTTTTAAGGCACACACTGGTGGTTTGTTTTCTTTTTACAGATCTGAAACATTGTATTCCAGTAAACTGGATGGTGTAAATTAGAACCTGAGAAAAATGGGGTCCTGCCTACTAAATCCAAATCACAACTGAACATGGACAATTAATAACTGGGTTTGTTATGGCTGAAAACAGTTATGCACAAAGAAAAATTAGGTATATTGGCAAGAGTTTGAAGAATGAATCCGAAAGTTGTAATGTGCTCTCTCTTTCTCTCTCTCTCTCTCTACATATTGGACATTAGATCCTTAATGGAGGCTTAATGACAGTTTATAGCTTTAAAAAATACTGCAAATCAGATATAATTTTTCTTGCCTATAGGCAGTTAGTCTAGCAATGCTACTCCATCCTTAGTGCTATCATGTCACTTCTGTGTGAGTTTCCATAAGCATGAAACACATAACACACAAGGAAAACAAGAAAGAAAATAGCCAAAGTTTAAAACTTTAACTCCTGATTTGTCAATTAAAATAATATCTAAAAAATAGGCTTGGATTTAAATAGAATACATAATTGAGTTATAAACTTCTTACAAAGACATCCCTGAATTAGTAGAACTAGTTAACTGATTTCATTTTTATCTCAGTACAATAGATTTCAGTTTTGGCTATAGTAAAACTAAAACACTTTTCTTATTCTGATTGCTTGAGACTCTTCATGGTTTGCAGCCTCTCTACTTCTAAACTAATAATGTACAGCAAACAGTGCTACAGGCGTTTTAGGTTTTTCATAAATTATAGTTGTGCTAATGAGAATAGACTGATAAATGTTTGTTTGTACTCACTGAAAGAGGGAGGGTGGGAAGCAGCACTTGACTTGATTAGTAACACAATAAGTAGCCTAATTAAATATTTATTCACAGATTAATAACATGTACATACAGGTTGGGCAACAGCATGTGGGTGAATACAAAGCATACACATGCAAATAGAGTTAATCCTACAGGCAGGAGATCTGAGCCTTGGTGTGGACCTAAAACTGCTTCTGAAAGTTAGAAAAACTACTCTCATTATGACTTACATCTTAAAAACTTTAATTTCTCCTTTGTTATTTTGTTTTAAATAGACACTCTTCCATTTGAAGAAGAGAAAAATGAATCTAGATGTGAACAAAGAACTAAAGGGAGAAAGTTGGAAATGGTACAGTCCTGTAACTGTTCTTAGCTGCTTTTCTTCAATGTCAGGAGTTGTCAAGTTAAGTTTCAAACCACAAACTAGTTTCCATCTTGCTTAAGAAAATCGACCTCTCTATTCACTATGTATACTTAAATGATGGATCAATGAACTTGAGTTTTAGGATTATAAAACAGAATAAAGAAATACACTGTCCTATGAAGGCAAGGAAAATACCCTCATCTTTGCCTTTTGTCATCTAGTGTCTCTCTTCCACTCAGTGGGGCTCAGGGGAGGACTCAGAGTTGTTTCCCACCCCTATTAAACATATGAGTGGGTGGAACAAGGGGATCTGTGTTCCTGGGATGAAAAAAAGCCTACATGCCAGTCTTTTACGTATCAAACTAAGGAGAATGTGCCTGTGATTCCACCAGCAATAGGATTTATGTGCTGAAAAACTGCAAATCACTGCTAAAAACTTCCCCAAGTTTTCTGTTTCCGGCTGGGTTTAAGCTGTGAGGATTCCTTATTGTAAGGAATCTTCCAGAAGTGAGATACCCAGAGACAGTTCTGTGCAGCCTTTTCTGTGCATCACCTGGGCTCTACAGTCAGTGCCACCACCCAACCATGGACCAAGTGCAGCTGTAAAGAAACAATTTGGCAGCCACTGTCCAAAGTGTTCACTGGGATTGTTTCTGAGATAGGCCTTTGGAAATGGAATCTGTTGTCTGAGTGACTGCAAGGTTAAAAGTTTAAATAGATAAGACTTCCTCTTTGTGTGCAGACTTACAGCACACCCAGCTTGTGAGTCAGTGGCACCAAAAGGAGGAAACAAAGAGCAGAAAGATGATGTGTTTTCAGACCTCACTAGGGCAGAGATTGCACAACTACTAAATGAAATTTTGTGCAGTGCTTAGGATATAACAGATGATACTGAATTACTAACCATAAACAGGTATCACAGAATTACAGAATATGCCAAGTTGGAAGGGACTCACAAGGATCACTGAGTCCAACTCCTGGCCCTGTACAGGACCACCCCCAAGAGTCACACCATGTGCCTGAGAGGATCATCCAAACACTCCTTGAGCTCTGTCAGGCTTGGTGCTGCTCCCTGGGGAGCCTGTTCCACCACCCAAAATATTCAAATATTTTGAATATTTTGAAATACTTTAACCTCATTTTAAACCTGAGAACATATGTCCATTTTTTTTCCTGAATATTAGCCCAACTCCCAAATTACAGTTATGGCAGCAAGATCTGTGTTACGAGGAGAAAATAAAATGGATAAAGCAAATCTTACTTAAGTTGTGGATGAGACTGAGGCTTCTGTTGTGGAGCAGGCTGTGGAGCAGGCTGTGGAGCTGGCTGTGGCTGTGGCTGTGGCTCTGCTTCCTTTGATAATCTGGTGCTGGGAGGACCTTGAGCCTGGGGCCGTGGCTGCTGGGTGGTGGGTCCGGGTGGACGCTGTGGCTGGGAAGTTGAGGGCTTTGCTGACTGCCCCGGGGGGAACATGCGCTGGGGCTGCAATGGCTCCTGGCTTTGGGATTGCATTCCTTGGGGTTGCACTGGGCCCCCTAGGTTTCAGCACAAGAAAAACTTCATAATCTTATAGTTTCAAAGAGTCCTTATTAGACTTCACATCCAACACTTTAAAATAATCCTCGAACGTGATTAATTCTACTTCTGAGGCAAAATTCTATTAATATGGATCGTACTTTCAGGTAGTCAATACTACTAATCACACTCCATACATTAGTAACTTGCTTGGAGCACCCATGATTCACCCTTTAAATTGCTAAATACTACCCAATTTATCCCAGCAGTAGAGGTACTGACTTCAAACCAAATCAACGGAGTTACACCCAGAATAATGTTGGCTTGAGTTAAGGAGAGGCTGTGAAATAACAGTAATATCTATTTCAGCAATATAGTTACTATTTTCTGTGTAGTTATTGCAGTTTTGTTCCTCCAAAGTTTTTAAATTATTTCTGTAATAGGTCTCTCAGATTCACTCTTACAGCAGTAAAACAACTTTATACTGAAATTTTCTGGCTAATTTAAAGTATTTTAATAACTTACTTAACCCCTTAGTGAGATATGTCAAGAACATTACAAGAAACACAAGAAAGTCATTACTAATTCTTCACCAAGATGATCTTTCCCCTGAAAAGGAAGGATACTGGCAAGCTACTGCATTAAGTGTGAAAATGCAACGTGTAGTAGAGACTTAGTTTGTGAAATCCATGGCTGAAAGATGCTACATCATCGTACAGCAGGTTTTTTTCTGCTTTCTAACTGAAATAGTGCTGTGTCAGATATCAGTGGGTTGCTTTTATCTCATACCCCATGTCTGATTGTGGTTTTCTGGACTGAATGTTATAACTGAATCTTAGTTCTTGCACATGACATGCACACAGGACATCTGCCTTTAGGGGAAGAAAGGATGGGGTGAAATTCTGAGTATTTCTTTGTATCGTTTCACTCAGGAAAAGAGCTTTGCTGAACAGTAAATACTATAGAACACAACTGATCTAGATGTTCTAGATATCTGGGAATTTTTAGTCTTACACAGATATTTAGTGCAAGTGAAAGACTTCATCTAGTCAGGTCTTAAAAGAAAACCTTCGTATTTGGAGGTACTGCTGCAATACATGTGTTTTTTTGGTTTTAAATTGCTGGTGTAGTCAGCTTTCTCCTTGCTACATGAGATTCCAGTGTATGTGTCTGACAACAGCACGTGCTAATGCTTCAGTAAGTTTTCATACAGCCGTAGCAGTGTGTTAGTGTGATGTAGAAAGATAAATAGCACGTACTGTATGTTAAGGAATGTGCCTTCATTGTTTATTAATTTGAACCCCTTTTGTAGGAAATATTTGAAGGTGATAACATGGTCTTGCAACATCTTAATAAGGATCATTTTCTTATTAGCCTCCTTTCACTCAGTATTGAAACCCAGAAAGGTTTTTTTCCCCCACTTGTACATACAGGCTTGAATGCCAGAAACTTTACACTGAAGACAGATATAACTTTCTTTTATTGCACATTAAGCTGTACAAGATATTTCACATAAAAGATATACTGCTGTCACATTTCCAGCATTTGCTCACTTTCTTGCAGCTGGGTTGTACAAAAGGCAACAATCATGAAAGAAACTTTTACCAAAAATAAGTCAACAAAAGTGAACATTAAGCCTACACTGTAAAACATCTGTTCCCTGTTACCCACAATATTGCACCTAAGCATGCTGACATGCAGAGAGACATTTTGGCTTGTGTCTTGGCTGTGGGATGTAGGAATACTGTGTGCCCCTGCAAATCCTTGACAGTCAACAGGCTAAAATCCTGCCTGGAACACCCTTCTGTTCACACACAGCACACAAATGTCGTGTGAAAAGCACTTGTGATCACTGGTACTACTCCATGCAAAACAAAATACCAACTGCTTGAAAGAAAATCAGTCATCAGATTCATTTCTCCACCCCAGGGCAGTATGGTTTCTTCACTTTTAGGGTGTCTGGAGGGAAGGATTTGTGAACCTGATTCTAAGTGAAATTTTCTTAATATAGAACAAAATAGCCAATGCCATCATTGGAATACTCACTGACCCAGACAAATGCTGATCACTAAAGCAAAATATTCATGTAATTTACTGATAGGTAGTAAACAGTAGCACTTACCACAAACATTTAAATAGCTAATAATGCATACCTTAATTCTCATCTCACCAGCCAGCTTGTACAAATAAAAGAAACACTAAGAATGATGAGACTCACTGATAATTTTTTCCAGTGCTTGTAGGGAAAACAGAAGTAGAACATAAGGCTGTTTTCCCTTTAAACATAATTGTTTGCACGAAACTAATGGCCACTACTCATCTTTGTACATATTCAAGACGAAAATTATAGTTTTGTGGCTCATTTGCAACTAAGCTCTCTGGTATGCCACTAGTGTGCAGCCTGTGACTCTGGGCTAGATTTCTCACAACAGATTAACTGCCTGCCTGTGGAGTTCTCATAACCATTACATTGTAAATGGGTTCTGTAAAAATCACAAATAATTTACCTACAGAAAATCTAGCACTTGTCAGGCATCTCAAGTCTTTTTGCATCTTTGATGTCAAGCAATTATTATAAACCTTATTAATGTGGACAATGTCGGGACTGGATTTTCTTTATAACTATCTGGATAATCCTAGGTGTAAAACAGTAGATAGGCCTGAGTTGGTAAAGAAAACCACTGACACTGTTGTCTTGCATTCTAATCCAAGAGCAACATCCCTGGCTGGTTAAAGGTACCTTGGTCTGCCATCCCTTCACATCTCAGCATTTGAAAAAAAATGAGCTCTTAAAGGAAGTTTAACAGTCCTTGAGGTACTTTTCACTAAACAACCTGGGATTTAAATCTTAGGTAAGTATAAGATTTTTTGAAAGTATTTGCATTAGTTTTCATTAAAAATATCCATAGATTACTAATTCAGAATGACAGCAAAAGGTACTACTTAATTGAAATAGGATACATTAACTACACTTTCACTGAGATATTGCACATAGGTGGCCCATTTACATAGCTTTGTAGCTAATAATTTAATGCAGATTTACTAAAAATATGAATACCAGTATGTAAAATAGAAGATATTTTAAATATTCCTTGGGAAGAACTGTATTTTATGGAGTCACTGAAATATCAGACTTCCACTTGTGTATAAGTAAAACTCAAATGTTAATAAACTTTATAAAATTATAAATAAAAAGCCTCACTAGCAAATTCTAATCTAGACTTTTAAAAATATATCTGGATCACCTACCTATTAGTCATGCACACAAAAATAAAGGCTATGAGTACAGTGTGCACACACTCACAGAGTAAGCAAAAGAATTTAGATTTGCACCTCGGTGGTATTTTACTGAACGATATATATATATATATATATATATAATACTCCAAAAATACTGTCTAACCATCCATAATGTACAGTTGCACGGGGCTCTAGAGAGGCACATTCTTTGTACACTGTTGACAACAGCCCTGAAATCACAAGTTTTACAGAGGAAAGTTTGTAAAGCATTACACGCACAGACAGGAACAAAGAAACAACCAGACGGGAGAGTTGACACTGCATAGAAAAAACACAGTCCAGGTCAGCACTGAAACAATGCAAAAACTGAACAAAATTGAGATGTTTGCTTTTGAGATTGTTTGTGTTCATTTCTTTTCCTTTCCTTTTTTTTCCCTTTTTTTTTTTTTTTCATTTTTTGCTTTAACCCTTGCTTTTAGTCTCAATTATCTAAGTAGCCTGGACTTGTTTTGGTCCTACTGCAACGCCATTACAGTCGAGAATGTACTGTAAACAACCTTGAGGTGGTGGTCGCTGAGGTGGTATTTTGTTTGGCTCTGGCTCCTTTAGTGATCCACTCTGGAAAATACATTTGAAAACAGAAGAGAAAAAAAATTAGAGTAGCTTAGTTCCAATTTTCCACTGATTTGTCTTTATTTTCATTAGAAACTTCTTTAGTGTTGGGGCTGAACATACACTT
The DNA here is from genome assembly GCF_025592945.1 of Manacus candei. Classification (NCBI taxonomy): domain Eukaryota; kingdom Metazoa; phylum Chordata; class Aves; order Passeriformes; family Pipridae; genus Manacus; species Manacus candei. Next base: position 4,344,727 of record NW_026138084.1, read on the forward strand.
AAAATTTATTCCAGATAACATTTTTTAATTTAGTTGCTGTCTGACATGATATATGAATCTTGGGCTAATCCAAAGCTCTTAAAAAAATTGTTTTCCCTTTGCAGCATGTGATCACAACACAAGGAATGCCTGCTCAAACCTACCTCCATTTGTGCAAGGTCTTTCTCCTCAGTTCCTAGAACTGTGAATGACTTTTCTGTATCTCAGTACTTTTGCTCTGGTTTTTTTAGGATAGACTGACTAGGAAATAGATTTCAACAGATATCTCTGTGTAATTTAAGAAATAATTTATTTACAACTCTGTTCACTTGTATCCACAAGTGTGAGCACAGCAGGGTGTTTTGCAGCCATAGTTTCACTTTGAGGAGATTTATTTGGCAGTATCTTTTTCACATGTAAACTTGTTGAGAGGAAAAGATGGGCCTGAACCAAAACCGTGGAGCAGAACATCCTCCCATCTCTAATATTTTGAAATGTGCAATATGTTAAATCACTGGGCATAATAGCTTAGGGTTTTTTTTTCTCTTTAAGAATCCAGAAATTAAATTGCCATCTGTCAAGAGGGAAAACCCTCAGAATTTATTAAATAGTAAATGTAAAATCAATTAAACATGTTTCTTGCAAGGCTTACTGTTTTTTCCTGGTAGATTTGCAATTGGTCTTATAACTACAGAATAAATCTTAGTCATTGAGCTGTGAATTCCTGCACAGCAATCCAGCACTTACAGTTTTAAATGTTACAAGACAACTCTCCATCACATGCAGCTGTTGCAAATTGCTTTGTCTGCTTCAGCTACATAAATAAAAGGACAGAGGACAGGTCTAAAACTCAAATTATTCAGTGTTACCAACCTTCAGAAGCCCAAATGAGGAATAAAAGCGATATGTACAAACTCTGCTCCTTGTATGACCTGGCCCAGTTACATAGTTCTTGGTTAGCATCGTTGTGAGGATGAGTATATATAGAAAATAAGAGAATTTTGTAAGGAAAGACACAGCCGGCAGAAAATTTTGTACTGCTTTAGTGTGGGTTAAAGTCCTCTCTGTTTTGTTTCCCTCCTTCCTCTAATTTTCTGAACCACATGTAAAAGCTGCTGTGCTCTCCTCTCCATGTTCAGGACCTGGAGTGTTTGTGGGATCCACTCACTGGAACAATGTGCATTTCCAGCAGGAGCTCCCTGGAGACCGGGGCAATCAGCCCACAGTGGAAACCTTGAAAAGCTGCCCTGGAGGAGCCAAGTCCTTTCCTATCCCATTGTTCTGGTGCACCTGGCAGCCTCCTCTGTGCCCGGGCACCAGAGAGAGCCTCCTGTGACACAGCCAGTGCTCTCAGAGGAAACCACAGGCATTGGGCCTAAGGAAGTCCAAGAGTTCTCTTCTGAAGCACTGTCAGCAAGCACACATAATATTTCATAATCACAAGGACTGTGATCACCATATGGTAGGCTTAGGCAGGGCCATAACCCAACCTGTGTGCTCTCTGCAGGGGCAGAGGGTGACTAGGAAGGACACGAGTGTTATCATTTTTCTACCGAAACAAAAGATTACGTAGGTAAAACTCATGTTTTATTTAGAAACTGAAAACACAGGCTGGCAGTTTGAATTTGCATCTACTTTAATGTTAAAACAACAACTGCAGGGCCTCTGTCTCCTCCATGCTTTGAGGATGAAGCAAATCTGCCATTTGTTATTGCCCTGAAATGGTCTTGGGTTTTATCACACAACTGAGCTGACTTGGCGTGACAACACCAGCACTCATGCAATCTGCATATCTCTCCATCTTACAAAGAAATTATTTTATCCTAAATTAAGCTTTCAATAAACATTATAGGAGCTTGCTAATCCTTACCTAAACTCTTCTGAAAATTTAGAGCCTTTGTGCATTTTCTGTTGAAGATGTATTTCCCCCTCTCCAGTCACTGACTGCAGCTGTCCTGATTTTACCACCCACACATCCTTTTTTTTCCACCAGATATCACCTGGTGCTTCCAGGAACCTCACCCACACTCCAGGCCAATCACATGGGTATATTACTTTGGCTAATTAGCCAACCCACCCAGGCTGACCCAAAAAGTCTAATTAGCATTACATTCCTAATTGAGAAATCTTACTCATGGTTTTTCAGTGGTCTGTAGTAATCCAGCCCTTTTCATGAGTCTTTCTTTCAGTCAGAAACCTTGATACTTGATATTAAAGACAGGCTTTGAACCAGCCTCGTTTGCTGTCCTGAGCCAAGACCTTTAATAAAATCCAGGCTTCTTCTAAAACACCAGTTGTTGGCACATTAACTCCAGACTGTTCAATCTCACCTCTCCAAGGTGCTGTGCCAATGTAATTGTGAGAGCTGCTCGCTCCTCACAGGCAGCACAGCCTCTCTGAGCAGAGATGCTGGACCAGCCCTGTCCTGCAGATTTATTCATCCTTCTTGGTTTTTTCTGTTCTCCTTTGTTGCCCAGCCTAGAATCTCACCCTACTACCTCCTTTTAGCACAAACACGTTTTCCGGTAATACAGTTCTGATCTACAAACTTGCCTATTGCTAATTCATCAAATCAAACATTAAATGCAGCATATACCATGAAAAATGACCCTTCATAGTTTCTTATCTGGATGCTCAGGGCTAAAGAGTAAAATTATCAGTATAAAAGGACAGTGTTTGGTATGGTTTAGGATTACCCGAGCGAGGTGTGGTAACTGATGGCATAAGGAGCCTTTTTGGTTTTCATTTTAAGGAACACGACTTTTATATCACATCCAAGTTCCCCAAAGAGAAGGGATTGCTGATGTTGACAATAACATTATAAAGAACTGCTTATAGAAGCTCTCCTGTTCAAAGGGTTTTATTGTTTATATAACTATCCTAAAAAAATAAGGCTTTACTTGTGGAAACCTCTAAGCCACATGAATGCTGCAAATATACTCCAGTGATTTCTCAGCTCTGGGTGTAAGAAGAGATGATTTGGTTGTATAAGGATCTTTAAGAATATTGGCTAATTACAGCCAAAGCAGAAACCCCACTACTTATCTAGAAGACAGATGTCTCTAGATTCATCTGTAACACTTCCTTCCTTTCCATACTTACCTGAAAGTCTCCTTAGAATTTTAGGGACAGAACTGGAGGAAAGAACTGTTTGTTCTACACAACATGTTGCATTAGAATTTGATCAAGGTATTACTTCCTTTTCTACCTTGTATATTTATATAAATGCAGATTGGATCCATATACACTTGAATTTTAAATAGTCTGAAGAATGCTGAAATGGGTGGGAGCAAAAGCAGCAACTTGGCAGGGAAATAGCCCTTGGGCAAAAAAGATGCTAAACAGAGACCTAGTAAAAATTGATTTTGATTTGGCTGAGTTTGAAAACTTTGTGAACTATAGTTGGAGCACGTATAGTTGGTTTTGGGTCTCGTCTAGTTTTCTTTGTAAGGCAAGGACAGAAGTTTTTCCTAGGTATTTCAATATTTGAAGGGAAAAGCCATATTTTTCAGGTCAAGAAGTAGAGGGATCAATTGAGAGTTGCCAAAATATGAGCTGAGTTAGATCTTGTAAAGGAACAAGACTAAATAGCAGAACAATTAAGCAACAGGAGAACTAAGAAAAAATGTGAGTGCTAAGGAGAGAGGTAATTTAGATAGTTTAAGTAGGATGTCAATAGTAAATGAATGTTTGAAGTGTGATAGATTATGATAAATACAGGAGCAGGGGCAAGATGGCAGGTGGGATAAAAGCTAAAAATGAGATGCAGGTAAAAATCAAATATTCTTCATCTCAGAAATTAAAACCAGCTGACTCATGAAATACAGGATTCCCTACCAGTTCTCTCTAGCAACTGGGAACGTACAAGTTACACTGGAGAAGGTTAAACACTAATACTACAGGAATTAAACAATGGGTAAGGAAGTGGCTGCTGAGGATATAGGCAGTTATTGAATAAAAAGTCATGGGAAAGATATAAGTGGCATTTAGAACTCAAATAGAATATCCATTAATTAAGCTGGCAAAAAGAAAGAGGAGTGTGATCCTAAAAGCTGTAGATATACAGAGCTGGAAGACCATAGGACCAAAATATTCTAAAGAAAGAACAAAATTGATGTGTGAAGTTACCAAAAAAAAAAAAAAAAAGAAAAAAGAAAAAAGGAAAAAACCCCTTAAATGTAATGTCCAAAATAATTTATTTATGATATAATAACATGCATCTGTCAGAAATGCAGAGCTCACTAACTGAAATCTAATGGGAAAGATTTGTGCAGTGAAAAAATCAGAATCTCATCACAGGTTCAGTGAAGTGTTTGCAGGAGGTGTGAGACATGATGCTGGGTATCACTGACATCAGCCCTGCTCAGGAAAGCTGAATGTAAACTGAGCTGGCACAGAAAAGTGCTATTAAACTGCCTGGGCAGAGAGAAGAGGTTCTACCTCCAGCATTTGGAGGAATACGTCTTGCTTGGTTTGGTAAAAGGAAGACTTGGACACAGTACAGTTGCTTTTTATAAACGTTGCACTGGTAAAGAACTAGAGGCAGAAAAACAAGCCAAAGGACAATACAAACCAAGAAGAAATGCCTATAAACTGAATAAAACCGGGCTGGAAATAAACACATATTGTATAATGGAGCAAAGCAGTGAAATCCTGAAAGTGGCTTTCTGATAGGGAGCACCCAAAAATACAAAACTCTTTAGGAACTTGTTGTGTCCTGCTTTATACATTTAATGTGCAGTGAGTGTGGCAGGGAGGCTTTCTGGTTGCTGGTCAAGACCTTACCCTATTTCAGGTGAGTCTGGGACTGGTGATGTATCTGCTTCATTCCAGTGGTGCTGAACAGGACTACAAAGGTTTTGCTATTTATCATGTTAAACATTCTCTGTGGACTGAGAAAGGCAGTGAACCAGTGACAGCCACAATGGAGAGGCGTGTTTATACAGCACGCAATAAAAAGAATCCACCTTCACATTGTCTAGTGCGGGGGGGGCACTTAGAGGAGAGCTGGCTCCTGCTTTTCACAGTTTTTTGGAGTACCAGTGTTCAGCCTTGGAAATCTGTATGGAAAAGACACTCTCAGCAAAACTGATGCCAGCCTAGAGTTTCTTTATGTCGAAGTTGTGATAAAGAATTCAAAAACTTAGAGCAGCTTTTGTTATTGCTCAACAAACTTTCAAATCCTGTTAAGGTCTTCCAGTGAATGGGAAGGAAAATGACTGCTCAGAGCAGAAAACAAGCTATGCAGCACAATTTTTACTTGGAATAGTATTTAAAAAATGCACTGAAAAGGGCATTTTTTTTTAAACATCAAAAAGTATTCTAACTTATATTTCACAGACCAAGTGCTTTCCATTGCTGGATAACTAATTACTTACTAGCCAATAGTTTCCTTCTAGAATATTTTTGCACACAGTCTTAAAAATCATAGAATCATATAATGGTTTGGGTTGGAAGGGACCTTAAAGATCATCTGTTTCCAACCCTCTGCCAGCTTGTCAGGGAAGGTGAGTACCCTGGTGGGGACTCACTGCTGTCAACATGTACACTCCAGGATTTTCCCTGACAGAACGAGACATCTGACTTCCCATTGGCCATTCCAGCCCTATTTTCTATGACAAAAATAATCCCACCCCCCAAGGAGATGAGGTTTCTAAAGGAAAAGTAGGATGTTGACTTATTAGGGAAAAAGAATTTCTGAAGTAGCATCGCATATTGAAGCTGCCAATCAATAATTCTAATGGACAAGGATGCAGCTTTTTTATTGCAGCTCTTGCTTGAAGAAGCCAGATTTCCACTTCTGTTTTTTAACAGGGAACAATAAAAACACGTAGTTGCACAGCAGTTTTCATGCAGCTCTTTCCAGTGAAAAAACTGCTCCCCACAGACAAGGAAGGAATGTGGAGTATGGGATAGGAACGAGCTCCCCCATGTGCTGAGACTAAATGAGTGTGCTGCATGTTTTTACCAGGGAAAGAGCTCACAGACAGATGGAAAGGCAAGGGAAAGGGGCCAGTTAAATTTCCTCACACCTTTCCCAGGGTACACAGGGACACAGTGGATAAGGTACTCCTTGGAGCTTGACGGTGTCAAAATCCTGTGCTGAGATCTGAAGCTGTAAGGTTTTGACCCTTGGATCCAGGGACTATGGCTTTGGCTGATGCTGTGCTGTATCTGCTTCTCCAGTCTTAAAAAAAAAAAAAGGTTATTATTATTACCATTTTTAAATATGGGCTGGCAAGTGATCCTTGCACGAACAGGAAGAGCTTAAGATCTGCAGAACTTCACCTTCAGCCACCACGATCCATCATTACTGGATCCATTCAGAATTGAAGTTTATGCTTTGAAAAAGGACAGTCAGGAAAAAAAGGTGGTGGAGCTGACTCAAATCCAGTGTCACAACCCACATTTTATCTTACTAGTTCTGCATCAGAGCAGTGGAGTGGGAGGAAGCACAGGAAGGAGAGACTGGGTGAGACACTTGAGCTCTCCCTCAAATAAAAGTGAAGTTCAGAACTCTGGTATGAACAGAGCAGAACAACCACCCATGGTGCTTCTTTTCCTGCTCCTCGTGGTGCTGCACAAGTCCACAGCCACACACAGGGGTACCAGTGGCTGGTCTGAACTCTGATGAGCTCCCTGAGTCTCTCCTAGAAGTTGAGAGACACTGGAGGAGGATATTTAAGCAGCTGAAGACAAGTTTGCTCTCCTGGCAGCCAGACAGATGGAACCTGGTCCATCACCAGATTCCACTGTTGGAAGTGTGTGTGTGTGTGGGCTGCTTATTTTTTTCTATGGACAAATCAAGAACATTTGAAAATGAGCTGCTCTGGTTTGGATACTTCCATAATTTCTCTTGGTGCTTATCCTTGTTTAAAAATTTTGACGCATATTTAGCACATGGTCCTTATTCAAAATAAACTGCAGTGATTGCTGGGGAGAGCAGCAGAATCCTTGCAAGTTAAACATGAAGTAAAGCCAAACCACTTTGCTTAACAGGTTATGATTCAAAGGTCAGAGAAATCAAACAGAAAAGTCAAGTGGAGGCAGGTAATAATAACAAAAAAAGTAGAGAGGAAATACCCACAACAGTGGGGAAACGAAGGGAGCCCAAGGAAGAGTCTCCAAAAAAAAGATATTTCTGTTAGGTCCAGCTTAAAGAAACAAAATCAGAGAGTAAAAATAGATGAAAAATCAGATAAAATATAAAATCAAAGTATGTTATGTGATAGCAATTATAGCACTAAGACAAAGTAGAGAGATCTAACTTGGACTCGTTCTCCTGTTCTGCTTGTGTAAGTGGCAGCTATTGCCTGTTCTCTAGACATGGAATTACTGCTTCCCTTGTTTTAATTTGGAAAAGGCTGGAGTTTGCTCTGTAATGGAATGAAGACAATTTTTGAAGTTTCCAAAAACATGCCTGCGGGAGCAAAAAGCATTTCTCACAGAAGTCGACTAAGAACAGAGAGGCTACTCCATAGTGGTGGGCTCATTATTACTTAAAAACCAGTTTTTTTCTTTCTTCTTGAGACGAGTGACCATGGAATTCAGAATCCTAAATACCACTGGCAGACTGGGAGATTATCACAAGATCATCTGGCAGAAGATAATAAAAAAGTTACCAAAAGAATCATTTTGTTGTGTGAATGAAGACAAAAAGAGAACAGTATTGTTCTTATATAAAATAAATTTGGAAAAGTATGTACTAAGCAGTAATAATTGTTTTGGTTTTTTTCAGTTTTAGCACTTTGTTGCCTTCTGTATTATAAAATTAGCACTAAGGCTAAATCACTATATCCTACAGACAACTGAAGTTATCCAAGTCATCCTGGGCCTGAAGCTTGAACCTGTCAGGTTGCCTGGGGGCTTTTTCCTTTGGTCTTCTCACCTAATGAGTATTTTGTTAGCAACCCTTTCTCTTACCAAGCTTTGCTCAGCCTCTCTGCAGGGATCATATCTTTTTTCCAGGTGTACTGCTGGTGATAAGCATTCAATATATTCAGAAATAAAAAAAATAATTATCAGGCGACACCCAGAAAGCTTTCTTTCATTTGGGCAAATTTCTGTTGATGTCAATAGTAGAAATTTTGACCAAACAATTCTAAACCTTCAATATATGCCCCTTCGTATATTCTCCTATAGTCTACAGGTCATCAGATCCTCTCAGAAAGAACACTATTAACTAGGTCTTGGCACATTACTTTGAAACAAGCTAAGAAAGATAAGCAATTATTAGTGTTTTGATTCACAGTTAACATCCAAAAGCATTTATGCAGAGTTTTATCACTAGGACATACCCAGGAATTTACCTGTGACTCCTGTGCAGAGGGAGACTCAGTAAGGAACAGAACTGAGCAGCACATCTGTACCTCCCTTAGCAATCACTCCATCTGCTGGTTCAGGAGCTCAGGAAGTATTTTGGAATAGGTTACTTTCACTTTCATGATCAACTTATTGGTAAAATCTCTGCTGAGCATTTGTAAGTTATGTCCCATTAGTTTTTAATTACTGTCAACATTGAAAGTCTTAGGATTTATTTTCCTGCATGAACTTTGTTTTTATATTTTAATAGATTACAATACCTGCACGTCAAGTTCAAATATTTCAATTACATCAAGCTTTCTGTAATGAAATAGTGACTGTTTTAAATATACAGTCATCCTTCAGCCAGCAGCTGAAGTCTGATTCCCTGCCTCTGTGACACACAGAACACCTGCCCCAAATAGAAGTCATATTCAAAGAGGGAAAAAACAACCTTGATGTAGGAAAAAAGAAAGGTATAATTTTATACTTGTGACAAACAAATTTTACTGGATGAAGTGTGCCTCAAATGTAGCCTTTTACCAGGATGTGGTGAGCTCAGGCTCCATACATGTTTATTTTCTGCTCTTCTTAATTCCTGATGTTTCTATTAGGATCTAAGAGTTACAGCTGTTTGTCTTATGTTTTCACAAACATAAAATAACTAAGAAGTTAAAAAAACCCATTGATTAAAATAAGCATCTTCCCTTCCAACTATACAAAGATAAACATTGTGTATATATATACACATACTTATATACATGTACATCTTAAGAACATATTAAAATATATATATAAATATATCCCATATTTAAATAATAAAGTTAACGAAACAAACACATTAAAATAGCATTTATTATTTGTAAGATATATAGCCAATATCTTGTTTAACGTGCTACAGCTTCTATAATGATTATAATACATTGTAGTAACAAATAAGAGATAACTCCCCAAATCACCTATCCCACAGGAGAAGAAGCCACAAGATGTCGCTGGGATGCAAAGAAACCCAAACACTGTGGGAAAGAGGTCACTGCCTTCCCCACTGCTAGAATGGGTGGAATATGACAGACTCAGGAATGGGTTTTGACTTTAATAACCTTGGGAAGGTTTTGCACTCCGTGTTCTGTGATTTGTATGTCCCAGCAGTGTTTCCCTTGCTCTTTATGGGTCTTTCTGCCAATGTTTTAAATTCTCTACCAATATATTTAGGAAGGCACCTTGCTGCTGCCTTTTTTTTCCTTTAAGTCACGACAATAACTCTATAAGCATTTAAATATGAAGCACAGTTTGCACTGATTTGAAAGAACTATGCAGGTGGACAGGGTAAGTGGTAAAGAAGCACATGGGTGTTGTTTGAGGCACTGATGGTTGTCAAAGTCCCTACAGACCTTCTGAGGTAAACAGTGAACAGAGAAAACCTTAGTGATTTCTAATGCAGACCATAGAAGGTGCTCAATTAGTCTCTACACAGCTTGTTTATTGCCAAGTTGTATTGCTCTGTTTATCAGAGTAACCTGAATTTTAATTTTTTTAATTACAGAGTGATCTAGTAATATTATTACTATACTAAAGTATTATTGATATTAATATGAATTCCATTGTAAATAAATTAGAAATATAGACATATATAAAATATGGAAATTACATTTTAAATAATTAATATTAATTAAAATGTTAAAGTAATACAGAGTGATATAGTTCTTTTATTACAGAGTGATACAGTAAAATCCTGTCTAGACTTTCTCCAGTGCCTCTGTGCTGCCTTCCTCAGAGCAAAGTCAGACTCTTGAGTGTGTTTAAGATGTTATTCCACAAATCTAGGGACATCAGTTTTATGGTCACATGATGCCATAGCAGCCATTTATCCCCTATTTAAATCTCTTCCTAAAAGAAAGAAATACCGTACACATGGTTTTGGAGGTCATTAGATCATTTAGCAATCTTCTGAAGGCAAGCTGTTCTTCAACCCCTCCTGCTACCTGTTAGAATAGATCTCACTATGCACCTTCACTTACACAGAATAATTCAGTGTGCTCTTTTAACTTGTTTGTTTTAGGCAGCCTTTCCTTCCAGACATAAAAGATAATTCCTGCTGCTGGATGAATGGCCTGGCTAAAGCAAGATTCAGTGTGAGGGGTCTGAAGGATAATATAAAGCTGTGGGAAAACTGTAAGTCATGGCCCTGTTCCTCTTCTCCTAATCTGGATACAATTGAGGTGAACCTCCATGAGACTGTGAAAGAAGAAAATAACTTAGAGATAAGTTCCACACCTCAAATTTAGTGCAGACTTTACTTCTAAAAAGCAGAATAATACTGAATTCTATACTTCCATATAACTCCATGATGAGATCCTTTCCAATTAAATGCATTCCCCTTCAGTTAAGATCAAATCAAGTAACCGTATCTTCTGATCATCATAAAAGCTTCAGTGATTTGAAACAAGTTGCTGCTCATCATAAGTAGTTTGCTTTAAAAAAAGCTTAAACGCAACAGATGGAAGGTAACAGAACTGTGACTGCTCCTATGGAAGCCCAAGAATAGGGAGTTGGTTAATGGTTTGCTTTTCTCTCTAGAATTAGTACTTTTTGTTATTTACACTATGCTGACATTTGGTTCAATTTTCTCTCTGAACATAGAAGAATAAAACTGGATAAAACTGCTTGGCTCCAGCAACATCATAGGAGGGGTCAGGGAATGAAGAATGACACGGGTTTATTTTTGGGTTATTACCACTGTGCTACTCCTCTCTTTTTAACCAAGAGCCAGGATATAGGTGGGAATGCTGTGCTCTTTGTGACGTCACGTCATTACGGATATTGTGTCTCTGGTGCACACATTCCTTCCTTCCATTAAGAATAATAAATTCCTTCTTCTTTTGTGGATAATGTAACGTGGTCTCTATAGAGGAGGGCTGAATTAACATTTCCCTAATGGGATTTTCCTCAGCTTCAGCTTCAACATGACCATCACCACTGGCATTGTGTGATAACGTGCATGGACAGTGTCACACCCTCTGCAGAATTTAGTTCAGCACAATTCATATCCTGACTTGAGTAGATGTTTGACCATTATTGTTTAATATGCAAATGCTGGTACAGAAAGAAGCCTAAACCAGTCTGCACTGAGCAACCTCCTGCAGGGCTCTGCAAACCCAGGCAGCAGGACTTTGGGCAGTGGTCTTTCCTATCAACAGATGGAGGCAGTGAGGAGTAGTTACCCTGCTGAGAACACTTCACTGAGTAGTTCAACCTACTGGTTTGGTTTTCAGGAAAGACTTGAAAAAGGCTTCTCTAGAGATCTATCAAAAGTATGCAAAGACGTTACAAAAAGTGGAAATTTAGATTTCCATCTTTTAAATACCGCAAGTAGAAAAAAAAGTGAAAAATTTTAAAATCACGTTCTTAGATCAAGTTCTATTATGTATTTTCAGCTTGGTCTAGGGTAAAACAAGCTGTAATGTTTTTAAATTAATAGAAACCGCTTCATTTTTTGAAAGGTTTTTTTGAGTGTAATTGGTTTTAACAGATAGAACTGCCTCCAAGCCTCCTCCTGCACAGCTTCACTGCCCTCTGTGCACCAGAACGTGCTACAGAGTCTGTGCAAGTGTTTATAGATAAATAAAGAAATATGTAACATGCAAACCATATATTTTTAAAATCTTGATATATCTGATACCTCAGATTATAGATTTAATGGTTTAAGAATCACAGGATCTGCCCCTCTAAGGTTTCCCTTTGGAATTTGCTCCTTTTGGCACTCAGACAGGGAGAACTTTGTCAGCCTTCATAACACATTGCAAAGCCAATCATTTCCACCAAGATTTGGCTGCACAGTACTAAACAAAGGCTTATTTTCCTAATCATTGATTTGTTTTCTGACGGATGGTTAATTGGAATAGTCCTGACCATTGTGGGCAGTTTTGAATTGAAGGATGTTTTCTGCACGATGCACCCAGTGCTACAGGAGCCAGCAGATTGTAAATACTTTTTAAAAGCCCACACAGATTATAAGGGAATTCAAAACATGGCACAATTGTAGCTGTAAACGGAAGTAGCAAAACACACCAATTACTCTTTGATATCTCTGTTACTTCGGCTTCTAAGACCACATGTACACATGCATGTAGTTGATTTGGGATAAATTACCGGCTTTGCATTTTATGCGACCGGTAGAAATGGGGAATGTGCCCCTGCCCCACAAATAAATGGACTGTGTTTCCCAAAAACAGGATTAGAAAAGGAGAACGCGGCTAAAAGATGAAAGGGGCAGATTGTTTTAACAGACTGATTTTATTCTTAGCAAAACAACCCAGATAAAAATTAACTGCACATGATGAGAAATCTACTTTAAATACTACAGAGCTGTTTCATGATTGTCCCTTAAAACTGGGAAGATTAGGGGGCATTTGCAAATAGACTCTTCTGTAGAAATTCAGATCCTATTTACCTGTCCTAAACTGGTGGATCATACAACAAGACCAATTCTAAGGAAGTAGAGTCTGATTAACTGAGAAGAAAATTAACAGATATTGTAAGTATTCTGAAGGCATATCTCTGGTTTTGGTCAACTGCAATCCGGAATTTAAGGATAGGATACGGAAAAGAAGATTAATGTTGAATAACATCCTGCTGTCGTTAGCAAGGGCTGAATCCCTCAGTAATAACCTAAGCTAAATAGAAACCTACCAGAAGTCCATCAGATAGCCAGAATATTATCTTTAAATACATTCAAAGTTTTTTTGTTTAAGAGGGAAAAAAATTATTCAATGGACATGCTGAGTGACAGCAATGACCCAGGAATTTAGGAACCTTCTGCAAATGTTCCTTGTGCCCTATTTTCATTCTGGACTTAGGTAGGCAGTTTTTCTTTGGAAATAAGTGAAAACTTTTTTTACATACAACAAATAGCCAGTTTCTTTGGATGACCCCAGTAACCGTAAATGTTCCTCCTCCCTTGCCCTCTCTGAGATCCAGGAAAGCATGCTGACTCAAGAACTTCTATTTTTTTCCCTAAAATGTGAATTATCAAATATGAATCTATTAATGTTACAGTAATGTCTATTATAGGTTTAAATTTTTATTTATGTTGACTTGTATTGCCTGGGAAACTCTAAATTTGACTCTTTCCTTCATTTTAATATATGGATAATTTACTAGTCCTGAAAGAAACTATTTTGGCATAAGGTGATTTATTTTTTTCCCTCCTTGTCTTTCTTTTTTCATCCCTTTACAATGGACTTGAGTCATGTTGGATGGAAACTTCTCCATTGTATGTGGTTCCGTGGTTGAAACAATTTTGTGCTTAGTTTCAAGTGACCATATTATAAATAGAAGCCACACCACTTTTTTATGTGGGCTGGGGTATTTTTGTATCTTAAAGCATGATGATATATTTGAACAACAAATTAGTCATTCTACCTCAAGAACTAGTCTGTCTGAGGTATGCCACAAAATTGTTTTCAAATTGTTTACCTGGTGTGGAGCCTACTGGAAGTAAAAATAGATTCTTGATTTAGGCTTGGTAACTCCTGTATTACAGTTTGGCTTATTCTGTTCCTTAACTGATCCCCGTGGAGCTGTGCTGGTCCAGAGCAGCAACACATCCTTACAGGTTATGGTCAGAGTGATTTTCCTGTATGCACAACTTCTCTGGACAACCTGTTCTAGTTTCTTACCAACCTCACCATAAAGAATTTCTTCCTTATATCCAATCTAAATCTACCCTCTTTCAGTTTAAAACTATTACCTTGTCACTACAGTCTTGGTTAAAAAAAGGGGCTTATAAGCCCTTTTTATGTACTGAAAGGCCTCAGCAGTGTTTCCCTGGAACCTTCTCTTCCCCAGGTGAACATCTCCTGCTCTCCCAGCTTGTCTCCAGAGCAGAGGGGTTCCAGCCCTCAGAGCATCTTTGTGGCTTCTTCTAGACCTACTCCAACAGGTCCATGCCCTTATGTTGGGGGCCCCAGAGCTGGAGGCAGCTCTGCAGAGTGGAGAAGAGGGGGACAATCACTTGCCTCGACCTGCTGGTCACTATTTGGATGCAGCCCAGGACACAGTTGGTGTTCTGGGCTGCAAGTGCTCGTTCCTGACTCATACCCAGTTTCCCATCCCCAAGTCCTCTTGGCAGGGCTGCTCTCAACCAACTCATCACCCAGTCTGGGTGACAGTGGGGAACTGCCAGGGCCCAAGTGCAGGACTCTGGCACCCAGGTCCCCCTGGCTGGCATCCCTTCCCTCTCCAGAATCTGTATGCACCACACATCTTGGTGTCATCCACAAACACTCGGAGGGTGCACTCAGTGCCATTAATAAAGGCGTTAAACAACACAGACCCTCCAGGGTCACCACTTGCTGCTGGTTTCCATTTGAACACTGAGCCATCGATAACTCTGGCCACGGACATCTGCCCTAATATTCCACCCATCAAATCCATACTTCTTCAATCTAGGAGCAAAAAATTTTATGTTCTCAGAGCCTTTTACGAAAATACCGCGCTCCCTGAAGTTATTTTAAACTATCAGTAAAATAAACTTCACATTTCATAAGCACGGAAATGGCAACATAAAGATGATTTCCAAAGTCTGAAAGCCTGCAAGCAAGGCCAGGGCCAGAATTCTGCATCCCCACACTGTAATTGCCAGGTCATACAAGATAAAATACGTGAAGTGCATCTATTTGCAACCTTTGGCATGCGTTTTCCAGTATGCTAAAAATATTTCAGGAGTTTTCTAGATTTCTAAGGTGTTTTCATGTACTGCAGCACATATAAAAAAGATTATAATGTAATTAATTTCTCATAGGAGCAACAAGAATTATTATCTTAATGTTCTTTCCGACATCCTCAGGGCAAAGGTTGTCTATGACTGTGCTTCTTATTATTTCCATGATATTTGATACATATGTAGCTGAAAGGAAACAGTACAAATTCTGGTAATTCACTGAATCCACAGTTATGATTTCCTGGTAGAAACACACCAATACTTGCACTTCTTGATTATACCTGGAGACAATCTCATTTAAACATGACAAACTGATAAAACATGTTGATAAGATCTTGAATCCTTGTAGTTTCAGGTGTCTGCATGGTTTTCCAGCCAATTTCTTTGAGGAAAATTTTGAGCTTAAAATTATATATCAAGATGCTGCATTTTAAAAGTAAAAGTTTCCTACCTGAGGCTGCTGAGTGGCAGTGGGTCTCTGAGGAGATGGAATAGGAGTTTTGGACAACATTTGGTTCATTTTGCTTACGACCAGCTCAGTTATGTGCTGCCTGTCTTCGGTCTGGTGCTCCCCGATCAGAGGCATCGCACAGTCCATGACCTGCAAAATGAATCAGCAGCTACAGAGGTGGCACAAAGGAAACTTCTTCCACAGCTGTTTGGAATGTCAGGTCATCTATTCACTTAATTGTTTTTAACAGAAGTCAAACACCAGCTGTAGAAATGGTACGTGCTACATCAGAAAATAAAGCCTGAGTGCAGGACACAGGGCAGCAGAGCAGGAGAGCAGCAACTTTGCAATGCCATCCCCTTCCAATCTTCACACAAAATTCAGTAGGACACCTGGGGATTCACTCTCTGGGGAATGGGACTCCAGTGGGAAGCACAGAGCAGATAAGGAAAATGAGATTTCTCAAGCTGTTCAGTGATCTGCTGAAAATCTGAAGCAACTGTTCTTCTGTCTCAGCTACATATCTGAAGGTTTTCTCTTTCTATGGCTCATTCCATGTTCATGAACTGAAATAGAACATGGACATGCAAAGTAGAACTTCCAGCTTCCTAAATATTTGTGGGATTTTGCTAAGGAAGGCTGGATCCCCACTGATTCATGAAAAAATTTAAATAATACCTTGTTATTATTGATACCCTTTTTCAAAAAGTAGTGTCGTGGCAGTGCAGCTGATGCAAAGAAGAAGTAAGAGTTTCTACAAAGAAAGTAGGATAGCAGAGAGGAAAATAAAAATGTGCACATTTCCATTCTAAATGTGACAGGTTAATAGTGTTCAGTGGTTATTTATTGCAGCTATTGAGGTCAATAAAACTAATACTGAATTTCATCACTTCAGAGGGTTACAAACATTTGTTATTTCTCCAGAATATTTTTTGTTTCTCCAGTGTATCTACTTTTGGCACATCTGTGTTTGTTTCAGGGGAAAAAAAAGCATAACATAATAACCCCAATAATTATTCACAATGGCACTGGATGTTCTTATTTCAAAAAATAATAGGATTTAATTTATTAAATTAATTTATTTAATTTAATAATTCTGAGAAATGGCAATCCTTTTGCCATGTGCATCAAGACTATTCAGAAGCAGGTGAAGGTATGTCCATGTCACCTGCAGCCCTGTACTCTGGTGTTTTTCACAAGGATGGATCCCAAGGGACACCCATATCTCCACTTTAGGGACAATGGTTGAGAACCTCAAGGCACTGACTACAGAAGTACAAGATGAAGAGAAGAAACTCAGAGAGGAGACGAAGGAAAGCAGCTTCCACATGTCACCAGTGCAAACCAGAGCCTCTGAAGTCAGAGCCAGACATTCCCCAGTTAGAGAGAGTGGATAGACAAGAGCTGAAAGAGAGAGAAAAAGGGAAGCCCATGAGAGTAAGTGCAGTACCAGTATCTCAGGGACAAGGGTCTGACCCACTAAAAGGTTCCTCCTGAATGCACTCACAGGGAAAGGGCTGTGATGGCCCCAACCAAGACCAGTGTTAGAGGGGCCCTGCCTCTAGCCAGGTAGAGGCACAGGACAACCCTCTCTATTGGACTGCGTGGATCTGATGGCCTGGCACATCAGACCCACAGGAATACAAGGCATAGTTGACACTGGCCCTCAATGCACGTTAATGCCCTCAGACACTATTTCCACTTCTGGGGTGACTGGAGGGTCTCAAGAGTTGACCATGGTGGAAGCTGAGGTGAGCTTGACCGGGAAAGAGTGGCAGAAACACAACATTGTGACTGGTCCAGATGCCCTGGGCATTGACTACCTCAGGAACGGGTACTTCAAGGACCCCAGGGGACATAGATGGGCTTTTGGAATAGCTGCTGTGGAGACAGGTTGCTAAGCAGGTGAATTGTTACTGGACCTCTCGGAGAGCCCTTCTGCTGTTGGACTGTTGAAGGCTGAAGAACAGCAAGTGCCAATCGCCACCACAATAGTGCATCGCCGGCAGTAACGAATAAACCGAGACTCTGTGATCCCCATCCATAAGATGATCCGTGAGCTGGAGAGCCAAGGGGTTGTCAGCAAGATCCACCCACCCCTCAACAGCCCCATCTGGCCTGTGCATCAGCCGGATGGAGGATGGAGATTGACCGTGGACTATCGTGACCTGAATGAAGCCACCCCACCACTGAGTGCTGCTGTTCCAGACGTGTTGGAGCTCCAGTACGAGCTGGAGTCCAAGGCAGTGAGGTGGTACACCACTACTGATATCGCAAATGCATTCTTCTCCATCCCCTTGGCAGCAGAGTGCAGGTTGCAGTTTGCTTTCACCTGGAGGGGTGTGCAGTACACCGGGAACCGACTGTCCCAGGGGTGGAAACACAGTCCCACCATCTGCCACGGACTGATCCAGGCCACACTAGAGCAGGGTGAGGCTCCAGAACACCTGCAGTACATTGATGACATCATCGTATGGGGGACACTACAGAGGAGGTTTTTGAGAAAGGAGAGGAAATCATCCAGATTCTCCTGGGAGCTGGGTTTGCCATAAAGAAGAGTAAGGTCAAGGGACCTGCCCGAGAGATCCAGTTCCTGGGGGTGAAGTGGCAAAATGGACATGGTCAGATCCCAACAGAAATCATCGATAAGATCACAGCAATGGCCCCACTGACCAACCAGAAGGAAAGGCAAGCTTTTCTGGGTGCCATAGGTTTCTGGAGGATGCACATCCCGGAGTACAGTCAAATCATAAGTCCTCTCTATCTGGTAACCCGAAAAAAGAATGATTTCCAGTGGGGCCCCGAACAGCAGCAAGCATTTGAACAGATTAAGCAGGAGATTGCACACACTGTAGCCCTCAGGCCAGTCAGGACAGGACCAGATGTGAAAAAGGTACTCTACTCTGCAGCTGGGGATAAGAGTCTTTCCTGGAGACTCTGGCAAAGGTGCCTGGTGAGACCCGAGGCCACCCACTTAGATTCTGGAGCTGAAGCTACAGGGGATCTGAAGCCAACTACACCCCAACAGAGAAGGAGATCCTAGCAGCTTATGAAGGAGTACAAGTTGCCTCAGAGGTGATTGGCACAGAAGAACAGCTCCTCCTGGCACCTCGACTACCAGTGCTGAGTTGGATGTTCCAGGGAAAGGCGCCCTCTACGCATCATGCCACTGATGCTACATGGAGTAAGTGGATCACTCTGCTCACACAGCGCGCCCGTATTGGAAATCTGAATCACCCTGGGATCCCAGAAGTCATCACAAACTGGCTGGAAGGTGAGAGTTTTGGTCTAGTGAATGAAGAAGAAGGAGAGCAAGTGGTACGGGCTGAGGAAACCCCACCGTAAAATCAACTACCAGAGGAAGAAACACGCTATGCCCTCTTTACTGACGGTTCCCGTTGCATTGTAGGGATGAAACGTAAACGGAAAGCAGATGTATGGAGCCCCACCCGACAAGTTGCAGAAGCTACTGAAAGAGAAGGTGAATCGAGACAATTCTCAGATCTCAAAGCTGTCCAGTTGGCATTGGACATTGCTGAACGAGAGAAGTGGCCAAAGCTTCTGACTCGTGGATGGTTGCCAATGCTCTGTGGGGGTGGGTGGACAGATGGAAGAAGGCCAATTGGAAATGCAGAGGGAAACCCATCTGGGCCACTGATATGTGGCAAGACATTGCTACCTGGTAGAGAACTTGATTGTGAGAATCCATCATGTAGATGCCCATGTGCCCAAAGACTGAGCCAATGAGGAACATTGCAACCATGAACAGGCAGACCGAACTGCATGAGTTGAGATGTCACAGGTGAATGTGGACTGGCAGCACAAAGGAGAGTTGTTCCGGGCATGGTGGGCCCATGACGCCTCAGGCCATCAGGGCAGAGATGCCACCTATAGATGGGCACAAGACCGAGGGGTGGACTTAACCATGGACATTATTTCCCAGATTATCCATGACTGTGAGACGTGCTGCCATCAAAGAGGCTAAGAGACTGAAGCCCCTGTGGTATGGTGGATGCTGGAGTAAGTATAGATATGGAGAGGCCTGGCAGGTTGACTACATCACACTGCCACGAACCTGCCAAGGTAAGCGCTATGTGCTCACCATGGTGGAAGCTGGAGACACATCTGGTGCCCCACGCCACCACCTGAAACACCATCCTGGGCCTTGAAAAGCAAGTCTTGTGGTGACATGGCACCCTAGAGTGCACTGAGTCAGATAATGGGACTCATTTCAAGAACAGCTTAGTTACCACCTAGGCAAAGAAACACGGCATCGAGTGGGTGTATCACATCCCATATCATGCAGCAGCCACGGGGAAGGTTGAACGGTGTAATGGACTGTTGAAAACCACCCTGAAGGCATTGGGTGGAGGGATCTTCAAGAACTGGGATCAGCACGTAGCAAAGGCTACATGGTTGGTCCACACCAGAGGCTCCATCAACCAAGTTGACCCTGCCCAATCAGAGTCCCTTCACACTGTACATGGGGACAAAGTCCCAGTGATTCACATGAGAGGTATCTTAGGTAAAACAGTTTGGATCAATCCTGCCTTGAGCAAAGGCAAACCCATTCATGGCATTGTTTTTGCTCAAGGATCAGGTAGCACGTGGTAGGTAATGCTGGAAGACAGAGAAACATGGTGTATACCTCAAAGGGACCTCATTTTTTGGTGAATTTCCCATAACATTTTGCCTGTATTTGTATGTAAATATTTGTAATACGTACACAGTTGGGGTAATGTACGTATGTCTATGGCTGGAAAGTTTGAAACCAATATAGAGTGTTAGTTGGATGTTTAGCTGTCCACTGAAAACCATTTGATGTTCAGAGGGGGAGTGATTCCTGTGGCCTAAAAATCTGCCCCCCTTGAAGGCAGGGTTTAATGGCAGCTATTTTTGAAAATATACACTATGAGGTACATTTTAGCCCCCCTCTCACCCAACATCAGTTATATCTTTCACAGGTGTGCAAAGAAAACCTCCTTTTGTTTACCATTCACTTACATTAAAACAATTAGTTGGAATGACTGAAATAAATTGCCTAAAATAAGGTCCTGCCAAAGGATTAGAGAGGATTAAGATCTGGAGGATCTGGTTTGAATTTCTGGTTTGAAGTACTACTACAACTGCAAGTTCACACACAGACTTTCTTTAGGCAGTCTATTTTCA
Organism: Manacus candei; assembly: GCF_025592945.1. Lineage (NCBI taxonomy): Eukaryota > Metazoa > Chordata > Aves > Passeriformes > Pipridae > Manacus > Manacus candei. The sequence continues at coordinate 4,365,348 of NW_026138084.1, forward strand.
TTCCTAGTAAAATAATTAATGACAGTTACCACAAGTCAGTAATGTTTTATATAAATGTATCTTCAGAATAAAAATATTTTGTGCCTGTGAGCACTGACAGGAATGTCATGCTGACATTTTGCCTGCTTTAGAAGACTTAACAAAGTTTAAACATATACAATGCACTCTGTTGATAAATAGTCTATTTACAGCCTGTGCTAGTTTTAAAACACCATTTAAAACCAGCCAGTTTTTAGTTCAGTACATCTCACCAAGAGGATTTCATAGAAAAAAAAAAAGACATCTGTAATTTATAAAATCAAATCTGTTACTTTTGCAGATGCCAGTAACAACATGGGTCACTATGAATTATGGTCACTTCATTCATATCACTGTTACCTTTTATTTATAAGCATTTCAGTAGCCAATCCTCTGGATGAATTTCTTTTATCACTCACGAACTGACTGGATATATTAGCAGTAGTGACAGAAAGTACAGCAGCATGCTGAAGTCAACATAATTCTGTGACAAAGTGAAAGACCTTTCAGTGCCAGGATCTTTTAGTGAATTAGTCATTTTAAAATTTGAAATCTAAAATTTGGGCTGCAAGACCGAGCCTGGCACAAGAAAGAGAAGAGAAATGTTGTTTAACCCTGACGAATAGGAAAGGAAATGGGATGGGATTAATAAAGGATTAATGCAATTATGAGATATCAGTAATTACAAAGGGATCATCATGTTTGAGGGAGAAACTCCTCCGCCACTGCCCAGACACAGCTCCATTGCACCACATGTTTACCACCAAAGACTTGGGATGTCTTGGTCAGAGTTTTAGGAAAACCCAGCCCAAACAGGAAAAGACCTATGAATTCCAGAAGGTAGGATGATTGGTAAGTACAGAGGAAGGAGGAATTAATTTCATTGTGAATCAGGGTCATTTTGAAGGTCCGTGTTTGAGAGTGGGAGAACTGGGAAAAAACATTTGCTCTCTGAGTAAGAGCAGTTGGATTGTGTGGTGTTACCACCTCAGCCATGTGTTATTCTTCTGGGCTGTTTTTGTTGGACCTGGATGTCTCTGATTGTGGTTAAAATTTTGACTGTAAAGGCAGAGGTTGATACAGATTTTAATTCTGAGTATAGGAAAGTCACTGACCTAAAGAAAAACTAACAGTTTGAGGAGGTTATTTAAGACTAAGTGGGACTAAGAAGAGCTGGTGTGATTTCTGAGAAGTGAGGGAGTGACTGGATGTGAGGTAATCCCAGGGCCTTCCCTGAGGTCTCCGTAGCAGATGCAGAGATAATTTGTCATTGGAAAGGTAACCACACCTGACGAGTTGGAAGTGGATAGTACAGAAAATCAGTGGTGACTGCTTGGAAACTTTTACAATCCCTCCTGTAATGGGTGAATAACAACATCTGCAGGAAAAATAAGAACAGCTGGCAAAGTGCATCAAGCACTTCTAGATGAAGGATCTAGTGCCTACAGACAAATTGATGTGGTCTTGATTTAATCTGGAACGAAAACAAACCAAGCCAATGATTTCTACATTCAATCAAAATCTCCGGATGACTCTGAATTTGTATGTTGTGAACTTAGGCAATTGTACTAAAAAAGAGATAAAACTATATAGGAAATGCAGTTAACATAACTGAGAAAAACAGAGACACTTCAAAGAGAGTACGTGAAAGAGATTGTTTCAATCTATAAAATGATAACTGTTTCAACATCACATGAATTTTACCTGTATTCATCCCCCTATTAACAAAGGGTGGTTCATTACTTACTAAAGAAAACATTAAGCTGGTCACCCATAAGAAGTGTTATTGTTGTTAGTTTAAAATTTAAAAAGTTACAAGTATTTTGACAATAGATACAATAAACATAAATATGATGCGTAAAAAAAAATTAGTGAATAATTACTCTTAGGATGGAAACCAAAATATTAATGTTATAGATGCTGCTCAATAATTATTGCTCCATTCAAATGCAAACCAGTGTCCTAGAAAAACATATTTGCCCCCTTCATTAACTATGTCACTAAATACACTTCATTTACTTTTCTATCTAAAAGAAGAGCTGATGTCATTGTTTGAGGAATGATGTCTGGAAAATTTCAGTGGATTAAATATGCTACTTCCAAAATATAAATAAGGCCATTGAATAAACGGATTTTTTCTATCACAGGAAGACCACATGTGAGAGAATGTATTAATGAATTCAGCACTAATGCATGATAAACTTGGAAAATCTTAATTTAATAGGTTGAGTTTTTTTCTAGAATCGTACCTTCTTAACCATTTCTTATTAAGTTATATAAAGTCCTATTAGGAATAATTAAGTTATATTAAGGAAATGAAGCAATGCTCTTGCTTTGGAATAATGTTCACAGAGATGTGGTCTTAATTATAACTGATTTTATACCACCAAAAGTGTAATTTAGGCTTCTAAATATTCAATGTTTCTAAATGTTCAATATATTCCAGATCATAAATTATGAGAGACTTCTGACTTTATCAGCTTGAATTTAGTTCCCTTCCTAACCTGAACAGAGGATTTTCTTTAATGGCTGGAAAGCCGGAAGACAGTTTCGTTTCTGAGCACTTGGCAGGAAGCATTAGAGGCTCGTGCTCAATAAAGTTGTGCCAAAGCACAACTTCACATGCAATTACGCACAAATACAGTTTCTTAATTTCTTGTGTGGGTTTATTGGTGGCTGAAAGTTTTCTTCGTGAAATCCAAAAAGTTTTCATCTTTCTAGGTCACAAACCACTTGGAAGCTAATTTTAATTTAGCTCAGGGTAAAATTAAGCAAGTAGAAATAAGACACCTGCTGCAGCCACTCACCCATTCAATTGTGAGCAAAATTTGGGAGACTGCCTGTGAGGCCACTGTGAAGGATTCTCTTACATTTGTTCTTCTTTACTGTGTTCATCACCAGCATGAGCTTTTGCTTGGTTTCCCAGAGGTCTGGTTTTCCAAGAGTGAAACAGGAAAGATAATATTCAGTGGAGTCAGAAATATAAACAAGGCGAGGATCTGTTCCTTCAAGTATTGAAACTACAGAAGTGTTAATTTAAGAACGGAAAGATTAAAAGTCTTTCTTATATTTAAGAAGTTAAAAGTTGAATGGACCCTAATTTGAAGTCTTACTAGGAAGAATTGGGGAGACGGTTAAAAATATTGTGTTAATAAATGCTGTGTTAACCAGAATCTTGTTTCTACAGCTTGTCTCTGGCATGATGATGCTTGGCAGCTGAGCGTTCCCATTGAGGGGAAAAGACACTAAATTAAGAGATAAAACAGAATAATAACTTGTCCCTCCTCCTGATCAACCTAACAGCCCCTCCATTTATCTGAGTAATTCTTTAATTAGTTCATTGGTCTCTCTTGGAGTAGGGCAGGGACAGAGAAGAACCACTGGGTTCTTTTGGAGAAGGCAGTTTCTTTCAAGGAACCATATTTAGAAGAACATATTCTTCTAAAGGGCAAAGTTACCTCCTAGAGCCTCCCCCCCCCAAAAAAATGCAGGGACTGTGAAGCTTCACAGAAAAAGAGGGGTTGTTTTGTGCTTGAATAATATTATTACTTCAATATTTCATCCTTCCTATGTTCAGAAAAATTGGTTTGGATTTTTTCCTGGGGATGCATAAGGTATCCCTCAACTGCAGAGCAAGAAAGTACAAATAGACATCCTTCAACATACCATGGGAATAGCATTTATAGCAGTGTGGAAAGGTGAATGGTACAGTAAAAGCATATCCTTTTTATAATGTTTGGGAAACAACAGCACTGTTGGCTTCAGCTTGATCAAGTGACCAGAGATCTCTCGGGTGGCTATAGAAAGATGAAGACACTGATGCAAAACTAGCACTGAGGAACCAAACCAAATCTATAAAATGGACCCAAATCTACCACCCAAAACTATAAAGCTGTACTTACTTTGCAATGTCTTGGTTTTTTATTACATGGAGACCTACTTGCTCAAAGGAAGGTGCATGTCCTACGAGGGAGACAGTAATAAAGGTCTGGGTATTTCTTTTTTTCATAACAATATCTGTGTATGCAGAAATTGAGTGTCTAGAACTGCTTCAGTGTCACTAAATACTCTCATTTTTTTTTCCTTTCCTTTTAGTTCTCTAATCCTTCCAGGTTATTCCTGAATGGTCATTACTTTACTTACACAGCAAGCACACTTTGCATAACTGGAATGGCCAGGGGGCTTTAAAATAACAAGTTATTTAACATTTGTCATAATTTTAATCAAATATATAGAGGAGAGCAACAACTGGAGAAATTAAAACAGAAAAAATATGTTTACCCTTCCTGAAGAAGTGGGGCATGTGACTGGATCTAATATTAAGAACCAACACATTCCTACCTGCAGTGTAAATGTACTGTATTAGGTCATACATAAAAGATCACTTTAAAGTGGTGTTTTTAAGAGATACCACTAGAACGTTAGATTCATGAGAACAAGGTTGTACTGATTCTCTAATATCAGCCACTAGCACAATTTGTTGCCCCACGGTTTTGGGGAATAAAAGAAAGCACAATATTAAATCAGAATAACAAAACGACCATCACAAAGCAGTTGAATGGCTGCAACTCTAAAATAATAACATTTTGGTATAGGATAAAAAAGAAAATATTAAATTAATTAATTACCTTCCAGAAACAGCAATGTAAAAAGTAGTTTATGTGTTGTACTTTATAACATTAGTTTAAAATGGATTTTTGTAAGCATATGAGTTGCTACATGTAATACTTACACAGTGTGGGTACTTTAAAACTATTGTCTTCAATTATGCATGTCCTAAAGCTCTTGTTGAACACCTTTGTGTTAAGTAGTTATTCATGCAAAATGCTGTTCACCCAACCTTATTACAGAACTAATTTCTGCCTAAAATGATGAGTACACGAAGGATATTTCAGCAGAATTCTAATTCCTGTTCCCTCTGAGGGTGGGTGACACATTGTGCTGGTTTAAAGGTAAACCAGCAGGGGAAATGAACTCAACTCAAAAGAGAGACCACAAGTCAGAATAACAATTTAATAAAACAACACAACAAGTATGATTATACAGACAAACAACCGGCTTCAATCCACAAAATCCCAAATGTACAACCCAGCACCCTGGGACATGAACAAAATGGTGTTCCCCGGGCCCCCCCTGAGTCCAAAGTAAAGGGAGAGCGGAAAAACCTGTTGGTGGGAGAGCTGTTGCAGTCTGGTCAAAATGGTGATTGCAGTCCAGTCGAGGGTGGTGGTCTCAGTCTGGCCAAGAGCGGTGAGCTGCAGTCCTCCTCTGGAACCCACAAGTGGTAAAAAGGTTCCAAAACTCCAAGTTTATAGATTCTCCAGTTCAGGCAGGAATGCTCAGTCCTTCCCTCAGAGCAGGGAATTCCATAAAAGGGTATGAGGATGCTCAGTCCTTCCCTCAGAGCGGGGAATTCCATAAAAGGGTATGAGGACTGGAACATCTACAGGTCTCTACTGTTAACAATTTCTGGGAAATGGCATGGAAGGCTACAGAATACACAGTTTTGGAGGATGCATATCCCCAAGTACAGTCCGATGATGATACCATGATGAACTGGTCTCAGCTGTCCTAACTAGGACATTATCCACCCCTTATTCTATGCCATCCATGTCATGCCCAAATTAACCTCCTTTAAAAACTATATCCCTTTAAAACTATATACATATATATATATATACAATGAAAATATTACAGACCATTCTCACTCAAAATTAGGTCCCCTTGTGGTACACAATGTGTCTCCCCATCTTTTTGCATTACCCACCAGGTGAAACCCGGCTCTTGGGCAAAAACAATCCCTCGGATGGGTTTACTTTTGCTTGAGGTGGGACTAATCCAAACAGTCTTCCCTAACATACCTCTCATATGTACCACGGGGACTTTATCTCCATCTACAGTATGCAAAGGTTCTGATTGAGCAGGGCCAACTCGATTGATGGAACCTCGGGTGTTGACCAACCAGGTGGCCTTTGCTAAATGCAGCTCCCAGTGTTTGAGAGTCTCCCCACACAGTGCCTTCAGGGTGGTTTTCAGCAGTCCGTTGCACCGCTCAACTTTTCCAGCAGCTGGTGCATGGTAGGGGATATGATACACCCACTCAATGCCGTATTCTCTGGCCCAGGTGTCTACAAGACCATTCTTGAAACGGGTCCCATTATCAGACTCAATTCTCTCTGGGGTGCCGTGTCACCACAGGACTTGTTTTTCAAGGCCCAGGATGGTATTCCGGGCAGTGGCATGAGGCACGGGGTATGTCTCCAACCATCCAGTGCTTCCTTCTACCATGGTCAGTACGTAGTGCTTGCCTTGGCGGGTTTTGGGGAGCGTGATGTAGTCAACTTGCCAGGCTTCCCCATACCTGTACTTCGACCACCGTCCACCATACCATAGAGGCTTCACCCGCTTGGCCTGCTTGATGGCAGCACATGTCTCACAGTCATGGATGACCTGTGAGACAATGTCCTTGGTTAAGTCCACCCCTCGGTCACGAGCCCATCTGTATGTTGCATCTCTCCCCTGGTGACCGGAGGCGTCATGGGCCCATCGAGCCAGAAATAATTCTCCTTTGTGTTGCCAATCCAGATCTACCTGAGGGACTTTAATCCTGGCAGCTCGGTCCGCCTGCTCGTTGTTACGATGCTCCTCATTAGCCCGTTTCTTGCCTACATGAGCGTCTACGTGACGGACCTTCACACTCAGCTTCTCTACCCGGCCAGCGATGTCCTGCCACATCTCTGCTGCCCAGATGGGTTTCCCTTGGCGCTGCCATTTGGCCTTTTTCCATCGCTCCAGCCATCCCCACAGAGCATTGGCCACCATCCATGAGTCAGTGTAGAGATAGAGTCTTGGCCACTTCTCTCGTTCAGCTATATCCAAAGCCAACTGAACGGCTTTAAGCTCTGCAAACTGACTTGACCCACCTTGTCCTTCGGTCGCTTCTGCAACTCGCCGTGTGGGACTCCACACAGCTGCCTTCCATTTTCGGTTTGTCCCTACAATGCGGCAGGAGCCATCCGTGAAGAGCACATATCGCCTTTCATCTGCGGGTAGCTTGTCATATGGTGGGGCCTCCTCAGCCCGTGTCACCTTCTCCTCCTCTTCTTCAGAGGATAGTCCAAAACTCTGACCTTGGGGCCAATTGGTGATAATTTCCAGAATCCCAGGGCAATTAGGATTCCCTATCCGGGTTCGCTGTGTGATCAGAGCCATCCACTTACTCCATGTGGCATCGGTGGCATGATGTGGTAGAAGGAACTCTTCCCTTGAACATCCAGCCCAGCACTGGTAGTCGGGGTGCCAGGAGGAGCTGCGCTTCGGTGCCGATTACTTCTGAGGCAGCTCGAACTCCTTCATAGGCAGCCAGGATCTCTTTCTCAGTTGGTGTATAGCTGGCTTCAGATCCTTTGTATCCCCGACTCCAGAATCCCAGCGGTCGTCCTCGGGTCTCCCCAGGCACTTTCTGCCAGAGGCTCCAAGAAGGGCCATTCTCCCCGGCTGCGGTGTAGAGCACGTTCTTCACATCCTGTCCTGTCCTTACTGGCCCAAGGGCTACCGCATGGGCAATCTCCTGTTTGATTTGTTCAAAGGCTTGTTGTTGTTCAGGGCCCCACTGGAAATCATATTTCTTCCGTGTCACAAGGTAGAGAGGGTTTACAATCGGACTGTACTTGGGGATATGCATCCTCCAAAAGCCCACAGTGCCTAGGAAAGCCTGTGTTTCCTTCTTGTTGGTTGGTGGGGACATGGCTGCTATTTTGTTAATCACCTCCGTTGGAATTAGGTGGTGTCCATCTTGCCACTTCACTCCTAGGAACTGAATTTCCTGAGCAGGTCCCTTGACCTTACTCCGTTTAATGGCAAAACCGGCTCTTAGGAGAATCTGGATTATCTTCTCTCCTTTCTCGAAGACTTCGCCCGCTGTGTTCCCCCATACAATGATGTCATCAATGTACTGTAGGTGCTCTGGAGCCTCACCCTTTTCCAGTGCAGTCTGGATCAGTCCGTGGCAAATGCTGGGACTGTGTTTCCACCCCTGAGGCAGTCGATTCCAGGTGTACTGCACACCTCTCCAAGTGAAAGCAAATTGTGGCCTGCACTCCGCTGCCAAAGGAATGGAGAAAAAGGCATTGGCTATGTCAATGGTGGCATACCACTTGGCTTCCTTGGACTCCAGCTCATACTGGAGCTCCAGCATGTCCGGCACAGCAGCACTCAGGGGTGGTGTGACTTCATTGAGTCCACGGTAATCCACCGTCAGCCTCCACTCTCCGCTGGACTTGCGCACTGGCCATATAGGGCTATTAAAGGGTGAGTGAGTCTTGCTGACCACCCCCTGGGTCTCCAGTTCACGGATCATCTTATCTATAGGGGTCACAGTCCCGGTCGGTGCGGTATTGCCGACGGTGCACTGTTGCTGTGGCTATCGGTACCAATTGTTCTTCAACCTTCAGCAGTCCCACAGCAGAGGGGTCCTCTGAGAGACCAGGCAAGGTGTTCAACTGTCTAATTTCCTCTGTCTCCACAGCAGCTATGCCAAAAGCCCAATGAAGTCCTTTTGGGTCTTTGAAATACCCACTCCTCAGGTAATCTATGCCAAGGATACACGGGGCCTCTGGGTCAGTCACGATGGGGTGTCTGTGCCATTCCTTCCCAGTCAGGTTCACTTCAGCTTCCAGTACAGTCAGCTGTTGGGATCCCCCTGTCACCCCAGAGATGGAGATGGATTCTGCCCCTACGTATCTTGATGGCATTAAAGTACATTGTGCGCCGGTGTCCACTAAGGCCTTATATCTTTGTGGCTCTGATGTGCCAGGCCACCGAATCCACACTGTCCAATAGACTCGATTGTCCCTCTCCTCTACCTGGCTAGAGGCAGGGCACCCCTAGTCCTGGTCATGGTACTCATTGTGCTCTTCTTGTGAGTATGACCTGGAGGTTCCTTCAAGAGGATCAGACGTATCATCATTCCTGTACGGTCTGGAGTCTTGCCCACGAGAGACTGGAGCAGCATTTACCCTTGAAGAGTTCCTTGTGGTACTTGTTCCTCTTTTCAGTTCATGTACCCGGGCTGCTAAGGAAGAGGTGGGTTTCCCATCCCACTTCCTCATAGTACCTTCTCTCCTTAGCTGGGGGACGCTGGCTCCTGATAGCAGAGACTCTTGTTTGTCCTGGTGAGATATGGAAAATCCCTTCCTTAATTTCTTCTCTTAGTTTCTGGTGTCCCTCTTCAATTTTCTCTTCCAGGCTTCGGACGTGTTCAGCCAGTTTGGTTTCTACAGATGAGACGTGGGCTCGTAATGGGGCGGTGACAGTGTCTTCATAAATCCTGAGTTTGCTAACCAATGCTCCCACCTTGTCCTCTCCCTCCCTCCATTGCAGCGTTGCTAAGTAGCGGGAATACATTTCTGGCCCGAGTCGTGCAAACTTTAACCACATTTGGGAGGTGCACTGTACGCCATCTGGACTCTTAGGGAATCTTTCATCCTCTGAAAAAATTATCTCCAGTACAGCTAACTCCCTTAAGCACCGGATACCTTGTTCCATCGTGTTCCACTGTCCTTGCTGTACGTGGAGGTCCTCTTTGCAAAGGTATCTCTCCCTCACACTGGACAACAGTCGCCGCCAGAGGCTGAGAGTTTCCTGCCTCCTTCCAATCCCTTGATCAATGACTACATCTCGAGACAGGGATCCCAGCTGTCTGGCTTCACTCCCATCTAGGATCGTATCGTTAGCTGCGGCATCCCAGATTCGGAGCAGCCAGGTCAGAATGGACTCGTTCGCCTGTCGTGTGAACTCTCTCCGGAGCTCACGTAGCTCACCCAGGGATAGGGACCGAGTGATTATTTCTGGTTCTGTCTCCTCCGGTGGATGTGAAGGTCCCGCCTCTTCGTCATCATTTGCTATACGGACTGATTTAGTCTTTGATTTCCTTTTCTGGACAGGGGCGACTGCTATTGGTTTTGCTTGTTCTTCTGGCTCCTCGATGGTTTGTGTGGACACGGTGCCGGTTGGTTTATTTCTTTCTCTCTCTGACTCAGCTGTGGTTTGGGTGGACGTGGTGTCTGCGGATTTGCTCCTTCTCTCCTCGCCCTGACAGTGCTGTACCATGTCAAGTAGTGCCCGGTAGGCAGTGGTCAGGGCCCAGCAGGTTGCTGTGAACTGGCCATCTCTGGAGCTGCCAGAGCATTTTTCTTTCACCAGTCTTATCATGCTAACAGGATCCTGCAGTTGTTCAGGGGTGAATTTCCACATCACTGGAGGAGAAAATTTCTCCAAATACTGGTCGATGTCCTCCCACTTCCCGTGCCACTCAGCATTATCTGCTCCCAGGGCAGGAGTCCAAACAACCTCCCTAGAAGGCCCTGTTCTGACCCTAAACATGGTGTAGACAGTACAGAGCAGAAAAAGCAACACTAACAATAACATTATGCTGTCCTTAACATCAAAAGGGAACTCAATCTTTTCAAAAACTGTTGTAGCAGGTCTGAAGGGGAAGAAGGAGGTGAGAGGCTGGAAACAACCATTCCATCCTGTTCCTCCAAAGGGCTGGGTGCGATTTTTAATGAGGTCCCAGAGGTAGCAACCTAAACCAGGACAGGCAAACAAGACTGAATACACATTTACAATGAAACTCATTGCTTCTGATGTTATGATGACATAAATATAGTATACTAATAAAGCAATTTGGATCCCTCTCCCTGGTCTTAAAGAGAGCATCAAAACAGGCAAATAATACCCCATCTGTGGAAATATGAACAGGCTCAGATACAACATCCATGTGAGTGCATCAAACAACATGGTGATCAGGGAGTTTCTATATCCAAATAGACAAATGCTTAAAATGAAATTGTGATTCTGACTTCTCTCTCTGCCCCACGTTGGGCGCCAAAAATGTGCTGGTTTAAAGGTAAACCAGCAGGGGAAATGAACTCAACTCAAAAGAGAGACCACAAGTCAGAATAACAATTTAATAAAACAACACAACAAGTATGATTATACAGACAAAAAACCGGTTTCAATCCACAAAAACCCAAATGTACAACCCAGCACCCTGGGACATGAACAAAAGGGTATGAGGACTGGAACATCTACAGGCCTCTACTGCTAACAATTTCTGGGAAATGGCATGGAAGGCTATAGAATACACAGTTTTGGGTTACACCCATATCATGATGAACTGGTCTCAGCTGTCCTAACTAGGAGGTTACACTGGCCTGATGTTCAAACTGAAAATCAGGAAGAACATTTCTGCATACATTATTTCATCCATCAGGAAGTTTGTGTGCTCCTTGTCAGATCACACCTGCAGGATTATAGCAGCAGTGATACCAAAACACTCAGTTTTGTTGTAGGTTCCATGAATCAGTTCCCATGAAAACATGAGAGCACAGGTTTCAGGATGGAACTGCATTTGGGTGTAAACCCAGGATTTATGGACTGACTGTCCTGCTCAGCTCCTGGTGCTTGATTATATCATGTACCTGCCAGCTTTAATTTTCCAACATTTATTTTCCCATGTTGAAAGGACACAAAAGGAGAAAATTCTTCCTATACTGGTGCAGCCAGTCTTTTACTCTTCATTGTATCATGGATTCTGGTGCAATGCCCATTAAAATTACAGTGTAATAACTGTTGATGTGATTTGGCTCTTTAGTAGCAAAACCATAAGTTGTTCAGATGCTCTGTTGGATGTGAACTTTGCAAACAGTGCTACATTTCAATGTCTCACACAGATTCTAAATATCCCTGTTGAGGAGCATTGCCATCTTCCAAACAATTCAGTTGATTCTGTACAACAGCAAGAATTATCATGCTTCTCTCTGTTCTTCCTTAAAATGCAACATCCATTATGTACACTAATTAAAATGCTCTATAAACTCAGTTCCTGGTGTATCTTGCAGTTCTTAGAATTCTGGGCTTTAGGAAGTATGGCTGTCTCTGGCATGGAAAATTAGGGCACTTTTTCAGAAGCAGGAAGGGAGGCAGTCTCTCAGTCCATTATATTATTTGCACTGGTTATTTCATTCAAACTGCTCCCCCTTCTTCTCCTACACAGCAGACCTCTCAGTGCAGGTCTAAGCTTGTGTGCCTGGCTTCATGGAGGCTGATGGTGCTTGCTGGCTTGGTTCAGAAATTTAAAATATCGCACAATATCAAAAATGTGGAAACAGTCACATTCAGTGAATGAAAAGTCTGACAGGAACTTGCTAGCTGAGGAATTCCACAGAGGTGTCAACAGTTAAAATAAAGGGGACATCCTCCACTTCCACAGGAAGCATTGTTTTGTCTGTGAAATCTCTATTTCTTACAAGAATATCCTTATTAAAAGATATAAAAAAAAGCAGTCCTGCTCCAGTTTTGTAACTTTTTGCTTGCAGTCTTTCAGTTTTTAACTACTATGAGATAACTGAGATCTTATCTGAAAATAATCCATATTTCTTTATTTTATAGTCCAAACACTGAGGTTGAAATTTATTGCATTAAAGCCAGCCAAATCAGCATGAACTCTCTCAAATGTAATGAATTTGGCTACATGTGGAAAAGGCTGAGGCCCAGCCTCGGAGAGGTTTAGGGGTACAGGAACTGCAGAGCATCCTACAACACTTTAAATGGCCAGGGAGGCTGCCAAAGCCCAGCTGCTGGAGAGGAGTGGAAATCAGCACCTTCCCAGGAGGCAGATGTGTCCAAGACACACCATGGCCACAGCCAAGCTGTGGAGCAGCACACAGGACAATTCCTGGGCTCAGGAATTCCCACTAGAGTGGATCATCAGAGGTCAGAGCACTCTGGCTGCAGAAAGAGGAAAACACCTTTTTTTCACTCTTTCAAATCTCAGCCCTTGGGTCAAACACTACAGATTTACAGGAACTTTGGGGTGAAATGGAGGGGAAAGGCTGGATCCTAGGAGGAAGAATGGAGGCGGTTCAGTGTGGAATCCCAGATGTTATGCTACAGTGGATTTTGATACAATAAGACACACTGAGGCCTGATTTGGCCAGGAAGACTAAGGCACTGATTTCTTGAAATCCTCCTCAGCATCTCAGGAGGTAGTGACTGATTCAGTTTGTTTAATACTGTGAGCTGCTCAGGCCTTTAAAGTGCTGTTATTGATTTGGGAATTATTAGCAATGGCAATAGTGATAAATAGTTCTGTGAAATTAGATGAGAGTAAAATACACAGAGCTGTTTAACTCTGTGACAAAATAAACGTTTTCACTTCTACAAAGCTTTTCTGTTATAAACGAACACAAAGAACTAGAAAGGGTTAATTCATAAGCACCAGCTTACTCTCATAGTTTAGAAAAAATACTCTTGTTTCACCAACTTCTTTTAGATTGGGGGAGATTGTGAAGATCCTTGCCCACCTCCTGAATAAAATTCTAAGAACATGGAAGATGATGAAGAAATGCTGAATTGTGTGATAGGCAAGGGATAATAGCTTGTTTTATGGTTACATAAAGTGATATTTCTCCATAATAAACTTAAAGTAAATGAAAAATTTAAACTTTTCAAAATTACCAATGGTAGAAACTTCTGATTCATGAGGATTCAGATCTAGAGAGTAATATTTTGGCTACAAAAAAAGTTGTTTCCACTTCATTCCTAATCTCCCTTTCTGTGGAAAAGTACAATTTTGTTGGGGTTCCCTTGGGATAGTGCTATCTATAAACCTTCCAGGAAAAACCGGTAAGCCTGCTCAGGAAAGAAACCATAAGGGTTGGGAAAATGTGACATCCACATTTGGTTTTGTTTTGCAGTTTGTGTACATTTCCTCAAACACTAAAAGACATTACCATCTATATGGTTACATTTTCCAGCAAGTGTCGCCACTAATTTGGACATGTGGCTTTGTATTATGATTTCAACACTGCTCAAAAATACACAGCCTTTCCTGAAACACAAATAAGGCAATGCCTAACTATCAAAAATGTTCTTTACTTGGCTGTTTAATTGTGTGTAATATATAAAAGCATATATTGAAAAAAGTGGAATTGCTTACCTCAAAAATATAATCTTTTCCATCCTTTCCATGTACAGCTTTAACAGCACAGATGTCCAAACCACCAAATATTTCAGAACAGGTGTCAACCCAAAGCTTGTACCTGTTTCATAAAAATAATTTTTTTCTGTGAGTATCTCATCAGGCTCTTGATTTTCTACAGGCTTACCTAGTAATGTATTCTATATAACATTTGCCCTGTATGAATTTTCCCTGTATTGTCAGTTGTATTTCTCACAGTAGTAGCTTAGAGGTACTGGCCTTATTACTCTGCTTTTCCCAGCAGACTCCAGCAAAGCTATGGCTCTCTATCCTGACGTACTGTTATGCTGGATTCTGTCCCAGTTCAGATTGATCCAAAATTTTGTGTTTGCTCTCAGCTGTGAGTAACCTGAAGATAAGCTGTGCTGAAACACAAACACATTTAGCTCTATCCCACCCTTCATTGCCAAAGGCCTCATGCCAGTACCCCCAGCTGGTTGTGGCTGGGTTGCCACAGAAATTCTCCACAGTAGGAGGATTTATCATCTGACCAGTTTCTTTGGCTTCAGAGATGCCAAAGGCTTTGAGAAAGTAGGCTTGTTTTTTTCTGGGAAATTCAAAGTTGTGCCCGGGTTCAAGTGTGATGGTCCTGCTGCCTATCGTGCTTGGCAGTGTGCTTAGTTCTGGTTGGGTTTTACTCTTGTATCAGGAAGTGAGTGAGTCTCCATCCCAAATTACAGATCCAACTTGTTCCAAAGAGGCAATGATGGCTTTATACCTATGGCACTGAACATGGCAAAAGAGAAATCAAGCCAGAAAACCCTTAAGATGGCACAAGAGAACCAGATGTATGATTTTAAATGTTATATAGCATGCGGACAAGGATAATTGTCTTCATGGAGGGTTACGGGTAACTACAACAAAATTCAATTGGAATTCAAAGAATGCAAAGGAATTCTACAGCTCCTAAAAAAGTCTAGTGTTTCATACAATACCAAACATAAAAACTCCTCTGCTTCTTTTGCAACATCATCGTAAGAAATATGGCCCAAGGAATGGACATTTGACCCATTCTACATGCAGGAATATGATTTATTTTTCTTTCTTTCTCTATGAATAGAGAGATTATCTGACCAACAAGGGGGTGAAGTGGGAATTAGTAGTAAAAGAGTGAGGCAATTTGTGTGATCAAGCCCAGAGCTGCAGGTGACATCAGAACAGAACTGTGCTGGGAACTGCCTGGGGTGACATGAGCTGTGTGTGTTCGTTCAATGGCAAGGACTGACCCAGGGGACACAGAACAACACTGGGAACGTTCATTAACTAACAGCAGAGCTGGGTATGGGATCAGTCTGTGATGAAATGATCCTGAAAGGTTATGCAGGCAGATATCACAGTGACACCAACTGAAGGACAGGATTTGCTTAGAAAAGAACCCAACAAAAAGAAACCATTTATCACGAACTTTCATTGACCAGCACTGGAGTCTAAACCAGAGCTGTTTCCTCTAACAAACTCTCTCCTGCTCCAGCCCTTGGGCCATGATCATAGATTTGCCACCCCAGGATTTTCCATTGCAAAACTCTGCTGTAATAAACAGCATTTCACTGTAGGATCAAAGGAAACTCATTGCTGGGCTGAGAGTCTCATTCATGTACAAGTATCTCCAGTAACAGCATCCTTTCCAAGTGAACTTATTAGGTCACATTCTTTATATTTTCTTATATCAAATCTGTTCCAGTGGAAAAGTTTTTCTTTCCAGCAGAATACAAAGAAATTGATAAAACTGTTTGAAAAGATCCTGATGGTAATATCTAAGAAATGAAAATAATTTTTTCCTGGGGGAAACATGTTTTTTGTCTAATATAAGAGGTTTCTTTGGATGCCTGACAATTTCAACATCTGTAGATGCACTGACTGCACAGTTTGCATGCACTTGTTTATAAATAACTTTTTTTTTGCTGCTAAATCATCTTAGAAAGTCATGAGGACAGCAAAACTTGTCTTTAACAGAAAATATCTGGACTTTATATGAAAACAAAAATGAAGACATTTTCCTTAAAATATTGAAACATGAATCAGATTTGTGAAAGTATTTTTAATAGTCTATCTTCTGCCAACACACACAGAGTTGGAAAAATACAGTTATATTTGGAAAGGGAGGTTTTGGATGGAGTAGCCTGTAGTGTTTTAAACCTGAAGTTTTCACAGTAGGTTTGACAAAAAGTCACAGTTCTTATTTTCCCAGAGTCAATAATACAGTGTGCAGCAGCCCTGGATAATAAATACAACTAATACAGGATTGCTCCCAGTATCTGACAGAAAATATCAGGTGTGCCAAGTGAGGTGGGCACTGTTGGCACAGCTCTCTGTTCTTCTGGAACTATCTGGGGAGCAGAGCCCTTCAAACAGGGGGGCAGTGAGAAAGTGTAACACTGAAATGTGCTGCTCTTCCACCTCCTCTCTGCCCCTTGCTGGGCCACAATCTTTCTTTTCTAATTTCTAGACTCAGATTTGTATTCAGCCAACAATGTCAATCAGTGCTTTCAAAGCACTTCTTCCTCATTCATGGCATGCATTATAAATTAAATGCATCAGATCTGATTGCTCTTGCTGTGTCGTGAAACTGCTTCAACTCTTCAGAAAACTTTATTTTTCTCTCCTCTCCCTTGCTGTGCAGTGTGCACTCAGTGGGTAATCACACATACCCCTTCCTCTTATGAGAAAACATCCATCTTTTCTATGCTTTTGCCTTTGTTAGCTTCAAAGTTTTGGTTTGTTGGACTTTGTTTTAATGTGAAAATACCTATTTATTTTATTATATAAATAGACTATATATAAATATAAGCTCGCAAAATTCACAAAAATTATAAAAAATTACATATTTAATAGATTAAATATTATTAAATAAATATATTATTATTAAACAGGAAAATACCTATTTATAATCTCTAATTATCTTACATTCAAAAATGGAAGCAGAAGCAAAGCACATGGAGTATTTCCAGCAAGTGCAGGGCCAAGGGGAGCATTTCCCACTCCTACTGATACTGTTCATTTTCCTCAGGGTAGAACTGCAATGCCTGTGTTTTCACAGAACAGCCCATGGACTGTAATTACACACACACCAGAGCACAGTCTTGCTTTTCCTTCTCAGTGAAAACATAACCTCACTTGCTAGAGGAAGGTGGGTGGGAATGAGAAAGAGAAAATGCTGTGGCTCCAGTCCATGCCCAGAGCAGAGCTCAGCGAGGACACACAGTCTAGACAGGGCTTGGACAGCAGGGAGCTGCAATTCCCATCTCACTTGTTTTCACCTTTCCAGGGTTCAGTTCCTGTGTCTCCCTCAGCTCGTAAGAGGGACCAAGTGGTAGGTTCCAGACTTAAAACAAACAAACAAACAAACCCCCCAAACACCAGAAAAGGATTACTGTTGAACTGTAAGACCTTTCAAATTACACTTTTATTGTACAAAACTTTTTTTTTAAGTTAAAACTAGTAGCAGCCTTTGGAGAAGCTGAACAACAGAAAATTCGTAGCCATCCAAAAGCTTCTCAGATTTATTTTTTGCAGGGAGAAGAGGTTTAGGTGTTGTGGAGGAACTTGGAGCAAATGGGGACCACAGTAAAGCAAAGTAGAGAGCTGGAATGATGGCATAAGAGAAATAAGCTTCAGTGCATCTCACCAACAGGGGGAAAAGCCTCACAGTGAAGTTTAGCGGAAATTTATAAAAGAAAATAATAGCAATTTAGGATTGAAAGTAGAAAAGAGAAATGTGATTTAAATAGGCAAAGTGAAGACTGTATTGCTTGGTTATAATGAAGGAGGTAGAAAGAGAAAAATTTAAAACAATGTGCATAGGGTAAGACTGAAAGGTAAAAGAGACAAAGAAACCAGAAGAAATGAATGACAGGTTGAATATAAAATTTTTGAAAGGAATTCCAGTAGTTTTCAAGGTGCAGATACAGATGTAGGAACTTAAGGGTGTACATAAGCACCTAAGGCTGTTGCATGTGGTGAGGAGCCATATGGAACTCTTGGGTCATCTTCTTTCACCTAATTGGAAGATTTTCTTTCCCAAAACAAACATAAGACATGCACTTACTGTGAATTGCTTATCAGTACTGTGATTTTCTAAAAATTAATTCAAAATAAAATTCCATTAATTTTTTTAATTACCTTTTACATGAGACTTGACTTACTTATCTGACATAGCAATTTGTTCCAACATTGCAGAGCCCGTGTTTGTCTTCCAGTTTCCAGATATGGAAGTTCTCCTGAAAGGGGGAAAACATTACAAAGAGAGCCAGTGGTTTCATACTTTCACTGTCCATTAAATTACTCTGCTTTTCACATGAACACAGTAGCAGTATTTACACCTTTTTCATACCTGGCATGTTGTAACAGAACATTTAAACCATGAGGAATTCTGAGAGACATTGCCATTGTCAGGAATACTTGGTTGGAGGCACGTTACAAAGTATGACAGTGCTGTGAAATTTCTGCTCCCCGTTTATTCACATAAGACTTTTAAAAAAAACCCTAACCTACTCTGATTGACAGTGTTAGCAAAGAGCTGGGATGATTGTAAAGGGACTGATGGCCTGGAACATACTGGTACTGCAAATGGAAGTGTCCAGAAGCTTCAGCTTGTTGTTTCAAACCCGTTACACTGCAGAGTTAGGTCCCAATACTTAAAAAGTAAGATATCTATAGGGTTTCTAACATCTCTGAAGTGATTTCAGAGCTGTTTTGGAGCTGGATTTCAGGTTCTCCTCCACTTTTCACTCTTTGCTATCTACTAATATAATCTAAATAGTCTATGCCAGGACCTGAGTACACCACCTCCTGTTTAGTCTCTAAGAAAAAAAATCCATGTAAAGTTTTTTTTCTCCTCAGACCTTGGGATTGCTACCAGGGCTGAGAAGATTACTGCTTTCTGAAACCTAAATGCTGCACTGGGAAAAGGCTAAGGATACAAGTTATGAAGTGTTTCCAGTCAGTAAAATCGTAGGAACATCTGTAATGTATTAAAAGTATATTAGGCAGCAGTTATAGTTTTCTCTCCATTTTTCCATTAACATAATTATAAGGGTCAGTAGCAATTGTGGGGGAATATTGACTTTTCTTTGGGAGTCTCATAAACTTAGCTGAATTTTAAAGCACATGATGTCATGTTCTTTGTTGATGGAGAAACTAGTGAGAGGGGAACGTGTATGTAATAAGCCCAGTAATAAGACTGTGTTGTGATTTCTGCTTAATTTTTTTAAGTGATATTTTTATATATTTGTCTACTTGCAAATTAATAATTTTAGGTTCATTACTACTCTACACACACATTCTGGATCAGAGAGATAACACTCCTCACAAATCACAATCCAACTCTATCGCAGAGTTCTCACAGGCAGGGACTGTGCATGGACTATTTTAGGTGGCTTTTAGGAAGCAAGATGTGACCAAATCAGGAAAAAAACATCCTGAGGACTTTTAGCAAGTATTTAGTTCAAGATCCTCAGCTGCAGTGATGTAACCTCAGCCCTAGAGGCTGACTAGAGAAGCAAAGAAGGTTTGCTTTTAGCCCTGCTTTCACTGCCCAACGCCAAAGGCTCCCTGTTGAACCTGAAGAAATCTCACAACTGATGCTTGGTGGGCTCTAAGGATGCTGTAGGGACCAGCTGAGGAAGGAGAGACCTAACTGGAGGAATCTCAGCAGCTTGTGGACTTGACGCAGAAGCCCTTCAGGACCAGAGGGGTTCCATCAGACCATGGTTAACTGCTACAGAACTATCCAACCAGACCATCTGGCACTTTAAACCCTAGCTATGATTTCCGTAATTAACATATGAATTCCTCTACTGACACAGGAAGGTTTCCCACCCTTCTTCACTTTTGATAATTGCTAAGAGTCTTTCACATCGTTATTTCCTCCTCTGTTACTAAACACTGAAAAATAAATAAAACAACTCCTACACTTTTGAGTGCTTTACACTTAGGCTTAGCATGTTTACACTGGATTCGGTCTTTGCAAGAAGGAAGAACTGTTTTAAAATTGCTAAACAATTCATAGTAACTTGAGCTTCCCCTTTTCCAACATCTTCCTGCTTTATTTAGTAGCATTTACAGTACCCAATCCAAATTGCTGAGACAGGGACTGGTCATCAGAAAAATATGTAGAAATGTCTGCTTACTACCCTTGTGTAGGCAGCCTGCTCTGTGGTTTGATCCTCTAGCACTGTTTCTTTGGTTGATGTGCTTTACTTTTGGTTTATTGACCTTTTGATCAAAGTACTTTAAGCTCCGGGTTCAGAGCACTGCTTTTGGAGGGGGGATTTAGATACAGGGCTTTTGTATTTCTGGTTTTGTACATCGTGTGTGACCCTTTTAAACTCTATTTCCTTGAAGTCAGCTGAATTCTGTCCGGGTACCCAGGGCAGTTAAGTATGTGTCACAAAGGGTCCAAGGAGCTGTGGTATTTACAGGGATCCAATGCTGCATTTTGGCCATAATCTCCACTGACAGACAATAAGCACCAGTGTTTGGTGAGTCATGGATCCACTTAAACCACAATTTCCCACAGAATTATAAAACTGAAGCTCTTAATAACTCTCTTTAAACTACAAAAACAAATGTTCAGCTGGTATTTTTTTGCGGTGACTCTCTAAGTGCTCTGTTCCTGTGTCACAGAACAAAATGAAAACCAGCTGTAAAACAATATTCTACTGACATCATGGATATGTATGCACATGAATAATTTTTCAGACATTTGGTAAATCTTCTCCTTTCCATGATGCTTTGTAACAATGGATCAGTATTTCATTTTTGTGTGTGAATAAGCTGTATGAAAGAATCTAGAGAAAAAATGATCACTAGGCTTTTAGTATTTGGATGAACCCATAGTTTCTGAGTAGAAGCTTAAAAATAAAGAAAAGGTAGGAGGAACAGGCTGTCATTTCAACTTATTTTTGCTGTCCCTTAGGTCAACTGCTTCATCTGTGAAAAAGAAAAATTTATGTTTCAAAATGATAAATGTACCATGACTGACTCTTCCAAAATTATTCTAGACGCTGAACAGCATTTAAATTTCAAGTCAAAGGAGAAAAAAGAGTAGCTCTCTCCTACAAAATGTTGCAGTCCAATTTCTACCATAAGGGATGAGCAAACATTACTAATATTGCATCTGGTATGCGGTGATGTATCAGAGTCAGTAAGAGCTGGGCCTTATTCCTAAGACTCTGCCCTTGGGAGCTGTAAGAGTGGGAAAAATCAGCTTAATTTATTATAAAAAAGAGAGGAGGGGAGAGATGGGCAGCACAACACAAGGAATCTACCTGTCAAAGCACCAACAAGAGAGAAAATACCATCCAGACTTGCAGAGGCAGAAATAGTTTCATGAAAAGGTCTGTGATGGAGAAGGAAGGTTGCTGGCACTGGGAGCAGGGTGAGGGCAAGGCTGGTGAATGAGAATCCAAGGGGTAGGAGAGAGCCTAGAGCAACAAAAAAGGTTAGGAACAAGAGGTAAGGACAGGAAGGTCTGGGCAAGCAGTGGGACTGGATCAAGATATGGCCTGCACAGGTAAGAGAGGTGACCTTGGGGTGTAGGAGCACCGTGCTATTAGGAAAAGTAGGATGGGTGTCCTCAGAGAGGGGGTAAAGCCAGAAAAAGTCAACAGTCTGGAGTACCAATGTTAAGACAAACAAGCAGAATTAGAATTAACTTTCCTGAAGCAGCTGGGGATTAAATGCTGTATAATTCAGAAGCATTTTTTAAGATTCTTGTTGCCTTTAGGGAGAGGTGGGGAATGCCCAACACACTGGAATTCTGTAGGGAGCATGTCACAGTTCTGTGTCACTGAAAATCACCAGCAAGGGATTTCAGAAACCTTTCAATCCTCATAAGCTTTTTGGGTGTTCTGCCTTGGTCACTGTGCCCAACTCAGATTTCCAACACACCGTTTCTGCAAAATTTAGATAACTCTGGGTTCAAAACAAATCAGAAAGAGTGAGTGTCCACACTGCTGGGTGGGTCTGACCTATGGGAACAGTATTTCCACCCAGGTCTGTGCTGTGCTTTCTTGAGGCCTCTCAGATGTATTGTGAGTGGCAGATGAACTACTGAGCTGTTCTGGAAAGGCCCAACCTTTGGTGTTCTCCCTCCAGTGCCTGGTCAGTCACAGGTCAGGAGAGACCAGCAGTTACTCAGTTTGGATCCTCTGACAGTCGTGTCTTAGCGGAGAAGTCAACAGTTTGTGACCTTCTGATAGCAACCTAAGGAGATATATTTTTACACATTGGGCAATGGTTCTGCTTTCTCATAGAACTTGTCAGCTGTTCCTAAATTACTTGGCACTTAATGTCAACCCATTTAAAGTATGAAACATTGAAATTATAAAACATTTTATGCATTTGCATTAACCAAGCTCCAACTTTTCCTGCTCCTGGTATTTATACTTTGCTTGGAGTTCAAATGTTTCTACTCATAAAGAACCTGACTGATAAAGAACCTTACAAATGTTGACATACAAGAAATCTCTGATCCCTCCAATGTTCACCAGTTCCTCCAGAAATATCTCTGTGTGTGTACATGGGTGCGCGTATGTAAACGTACATGTGTATTCTTATCTGTATTCTCATATATTTTTGCTGCCTCAGAATCATAAGCATAAGGGAATTAAGCCATGAGATTATCTAACTTGTCTTAAAACCAGGAACAAAATCAGTGTACATCAGATTACATTGCTTGATAATTTAAAATTGATAAGTAAAAATATATATAAACACAGTTACCATAGCTCAACTGCTACACGACAACCTGTTTTGCTGCTCCAGCTTAATGTTGTCTGTGAATATGAAACATCCGCTCATATAGTCATGACCTTTAAACAAACACCTGGATTCCAAAATTAGAAGAGATTTTCCTCCCTCTATGTGAAGGTCACTGCAAGATTGGAATTGTTTTTACATGTGTTATGTTAAAAAGAAAGGGCTTTGTTCCATAAAAGTGTGACAATTCAGATTTGTGTGAATGAATGACATCCAGCTATCCTTAGAGGGAGAAGAAAATTTGATCCTAAGTTGAAAAGACACAAAGGAATCTTTTTTAACAAGTTCCCTACAAAAACAAATCCCCTTCCAACTGTTTCTTTCTTTAAAAGAAAATAATAAGCACAGGTTAGCAGAAAACCGACTCTGGCAGGCTCACATGCTGTCTTATTCTCCTCCTCCCAGTCACAATCAACTTAAAAAATAGTCTTGATAGATCTAAAAAGTCTGAAACACTCTTTCCAGAGAGTATGACAATGGAGGCATGGAGTCACCACATCAGCTCAGAGATTCATCCAACATCATCTCATTGGTGCATATCAATTTTGAAACAAAGCAGGAAAGAATATAAGGTTTTGGCTCACATGTACGCTTTGTAGTTACTGCCTATCTTTTGGATCCTGATGTCATATTTGGAGTCTATGAAGGGCTCAGTGGTGGCGTAGGTCTGAGTAAGTGCTACCACGCTGGCTATGTCCTGAAAATCGTAGTGGTTGTCTACCTTGATCTGCAGTCACCATGTCACAAGACAACAGCATATACAAAAGAAAAAAGAATAATTAGGAATAAAATGTAAAATTTCAGTTGCAAATGGCATTAATGAGAAGTATGTTTTCTGACAGCATGAGTTTATTTTAAAAAGTATAGGATATTTTATCTGATTTCTAGATTCTATAACATTTTTGCATTAAAGTTTCTGCTTTTCTAAGCAAAATATTACCTGTTCATCTATGGAAAGAAAATTGCAGATAGTGGAATTTCATTTTGCCTTAATTTTTTTTTTAAGTGGTGGTTGTCAAATATACATCTGCAAGCGTTAGCATTTTTTAAGGTGTGATAGGCAACCCTAATTTATATAGAGTTCTTGCTGCTTCTATAAATTGCTCAAGTAACTAAATGTATCTGAAGCCCACCATGAAGCTCCTCCCATGAAGGAGGAGCTGAAGGGTCAGGATATCCTGATGAGTGCACATTCACAGGAAGCACAGAGGGTTGGCTCAAATCAGCAGGATCATTATTCTCATTTTTCTCACTTCTCTGCAAGGATTTGGGCTCTGTAGGAGTAAAATTTCCTAGTTGTGGAACACTGTGCTAAGGTGGTTCTAAATGGTACTTAAGCCATCAACTTCAACATCTTGAAATAAGGAGGAGGTGGAAAAGTGGGGAATATTGATCTAGATGGAAAGGGAGGAGACTTTAGTGGACAGAGAGACATCGCTTTTGTCCAAAGGAGGGTAAATCTCTGGGTGACTCAAAGCTGGCTGAAACAGGGAGTAAAAGCGACTCAGAAGAGAAACCTTGGGGCTGGTAGAAAATGGGAGAGGGAAGGTGGATCTCCACCATACTGCTCCAAAGGACATGTCAGAATGGTGAGGAAAGGAGGCAGGGATTAGTATTCCTCATGGTATGTAGTATTAGGAGAGTTTGTAACTCTTTGCAAGTCCAGTGTCTCCTTTGCTTTTACTGTCACCTGGTACTTAAAGGGACCCTGAGGGCCCTCAAGGAGGTGGGACTTGCATGTCAAACAGCATTTAAAAGTCCAGATTCTAACTATTCACTCCCAGCTTTCAGATGGAGAAAGATACAGAGTAATTTGCCATTTGAGAGCCACAAAACTAGACACAAAGCCTGCTTTCAACTTGATTTTCTGAAAATTTACTGGCCTGTACAAGTGTAATTGGGACCACTGGAAACACTCCTGCTGGCAGTGCCCTCAGGGGAGCCTGGGTTATGAGGAGAACCTTCCTTTCCACTCTGACTAAGCAGTTAACAACAAAAGGCTGGCATTTAATCTCTAAGGGTTTAAAAAAACAAACCCTAGATTTATTTCTAGACATATGACATGCTGAACATTTCTGTCCATTATTTTTCTTTTTCTATAAATGAGAGGTGAATATTGAAATAAGGCATAAACATTCTAACACTTCACATATGCAATCCACATAAACTGCAGTTTAATTAGTGGTCAATTCTGCTCTCAATTAAATTGGTTGCTGGATTTCCACTGACTTACTAACTATGAAATAAAGCAAAACAGTGATAGACGAAAGAAGATAACACACAGTATAACTTGTCATAAAATCAGTTTTCTATTTCTATTACTAGTGGTAAACATTATGTTCATGGAGCTTTTGAAGATTCAAGATGATAAATGTAACTATTCTCTGATGATTTGTTTTAAAATCTAAAACACTTAAAGCATTGAAATGTTTTCAGTGAGTGAAGTTACTCTGTAATGACTAGAAATTGGCACTGATAGCCGTGAAATTGGGATTGGAATCATATCCCATCGACCCAGCACTGTGAGATAAGTGATACCAAAACAACTGTACTCACCACTGAAATGCAATTACTTTGGAGAAAGAAAGCAGCAGTTATATAGTGGTATGAAACAATCACAGAGAATACATTAATAAAAGTTCAGTATCAAGCTGAAACTAATAAAGAACCAAGGCAAAACCTTCCCATATTCCCAGGTTCAAAAAGCTGGATTGTGCAACAGATCTTGACTCTCAAAGAGTTTCAGTGCAATCAACCAAATTAATAAACAAGGTTTTGCTTCGAGAAAGCATCTCAGCATATTTCAAAGAGTGTCCTGGGCAGGGCAATGCATAAATTGCAAAGGCCTCCATGTGAAAAAATATTGTGCATATTTCTATTTTCCTGAAGAGAGATGCTTTCTTGAACAACAGACAAGCAGAGATTTGCAAGGATAGGGATCTGAGGCAGAATCTGGACAGTTGAAAAGTAAAATATCCAGGAAAAGAATGAACATGCACAGTACTGTAGACAAACACCCAGGCTCCTGACATGCAATAAGTAGCATCTGCACCTTTCCCATGCCTGAATGAGCATGTCCAATCTTCACAACAACAGGAAAGGTTGGCATTGTTAGCTGAGGGGGGAAACAAAACAGACAGGTTAGAGATAGCAACCAGCAGTTAAAGGATTAAGCAACATCATTTAGGGAAATTATTTAAGTATAATAACAATGAGGCCAAAGCTGCTCTTGCCATGTAGTTACTCGAACTGTTAATCATCTGTGTAATCCTGTGCTTTGATGACTTACTGTGTGTGTTTTCTGAGGTCTGTGTTATTCCCAAGACAGCCAAGTGGTGTATTTCTCTTTTCTATGCCTGTCCTTTGACTTCACTTTTTAACTGAATTTCTGCTGTTTCCTATTTTATGTTTTCCTGCTTGTGTTTTTTTACCCATAAACTCACCCTCCTCAAGGTTATAATCATTAACAAGGTCAAATTAGCCACCTTTTCACCTTGATTTCCATTATTTAGCATGGCTATAGATACATTTTGTGACCTTTTATGAAAGCAGTGATGTTTAATTCACCACGAAGCTTGCTTTAAAGGCAGATCCTGACACAGAACATCCAAGTTTTCTAGGAAAGCTCCAGCATGGAATGCAAGGAATAATTCAGCTATTGGGTAGGAAATCAAATATACAAAAGCATATGAAAACACTTTATTCAGTGTAATGGCAGTGGTTCTGTCTCTCAGAGAGGTCTGTGAATGGTCAGTTTTACTTCCATCATTCATTTGAAGTTTTATATCTCCCAGTCGTGGGCACAGCTGGCACTTCTTTTTCTTCCACCTAAAATGCACATATATTGAACATCTCTCAACCAAGCACAAACACACAGACTTAGTAGAAGAGGATTGTAACTAGAAATAAAAAACTGAACACCTGCAACATGTAATAAAACTGGGAAGCAGTAGGACAGTGTTATGGGCTCCAAAACCTTCATTTAGAACCACATTTCAACGCAGTAAATACAATCAAAGGCAAAGCTGACACTTTAGAAAATGAACTAAGAATTACGAGAGCTTTTATGAGATGTCAGTTTTCCAAATACTTAAAAAGGATTGGCAAGAGATTAAATGGAGTTCACACTTATCTCACTGTGCACAACATTGCACACAAAGACACAGAATTTATATGGAAAATATCATGGGACAGTAAATGACATTGAAATCAAGAATAGGAAGGTCATTTGGTGTTTGGAAATGCCCAAACCTATTTGCAGGTTACAAAGCTGGTTACAATACACACACACTTTTCCTATATTTTAAACATTTATTTTCAATATGATTTAAAGATGTCTGCTTTAAAAATACTGGAACTGCATGAGAACAAGTGGGCATTCACTGAAAGGATCATATTCCACACTACGTACCCTCACATTTCCAGTACAAGACATGAATCTTTCTTTTCTTATATTTTTTTTAATGAACTTTCTCTGATCTTTCTAAAATGCATACTGATGCAATATTATATATAAATATATATATAAAGGACATCTAATCAAATCAAACCAAGTTCTTTGTTTTTTGACAGAATCTCAGTTTCTGCTCTGCCTCATCAAAAGAAACAGAAGGAATCTTTGGATCTACCCTTTTAACACACCAGAGTTTTCAAAGCCTGATGAAGCTACAGGGTCCCACAGTTGGCAGCTACACAACACAGGCTGGGGAGGTTTCTCACTGATTTCTGCATCAAACCCAAAACTAGGGCTAGTGTGTCTTTGGAGGAGAGAACCAGATTTGATTTAAAGACGTGCAGTTTTCCTGGTTAATTTATTTCATAAGTTAAGATCTCATATATGTATCTTCTGCCAGGGCACCCTTGAGCTTTGAAATCCAGGACCACAGGCAAGCAGACCATTCTCAAACCATCTCTTAGTTGTTTATATTACACATGTAACTGCAGCTGCCACATTTCTGTGCGTGTGTAAAGGGAACTTGTATTTTCTTGGAGAAATTCTGGATACTTTGGTTAACATTGCAGGAATTGATAACTGAAAACTCTGAACACCCTTTATTTAACTCTTGTTTATGCACCACTTAAAGCCCTGGTCTTTAAATCTAAAATACATTCAATTGCTTTTTAAAGTTCTGTTTCCATATAACCAGTTTAAGTTAAGGCACATAAGCATGAAAACAGTAGGTTAGTTTCAGAATAGCCATAAGCATTTGCAAAAGCATTATACAGTAAAGGTCACCTATACAGCAATTTAAGAAGAAAGTCCTTGCTAAACTGTAGGAACACGAAGTCCTGCACGGTCAACATCTAGTCACTTGTGGATTGCTTTCAGATTTTAAAGCTAGGCAGGTTTTTTTAATTTTTGGGGGTAAGAGTGGGAACAAATCATTGCCTGACTCAAGAGTCATAAGGACAGGACCACATTTCTATGACTGAACTACAAACCACTGAACTGGGGTTTGTAATGGAAATGCTCTAACTATAGAAATACAAATGGCACTCCTGTAATTAAGAGGACCACATATCTTCCTATGATCCCAAAGCTGTGGAACCCTCTGTGGGCCACAGGAACAAACACCAATTCTTTTTTTTTTTTTTTTTAAAAAAGGAAAAGTATCTGTGCTTTCTACCTCACAAAATGCACTAACATCATTTCCCTCTGGAGCCTGATCCCAAGATTCCATGTGGGACACCGCATCCCAGCACAGCCTGAGGGAAGAGGTGGCAGCTGGGAAAAAGAGCTGAATGATGTGTTTCAAACTTAATAGAAAAAAGACAGCTAGCACAGAAGGCAGACAAAATTAAGTTATCCCAGCACTTCTCTTGTTTTTATCAATCTCTGTGACAGGCCCATGAACCCAGGGCTGATGAAGTTGTAGTTATTTCTATCTATCTATCTATCTATCTGTCTGTCTGTCTATCTATCTACCTATTATATATGATAAAAGTGTGATAGTGATGGTGAAAACTTACTGGTTCCATGATTTTCCCCTTTAATTTACAGTATAATTACTTGATAAGGAGGCACCTTGAAAGAAGATCTATCAATGGATCCACTTTCAACAGAGTGGATACTAGTAGGACTCACTGTGTGTTTGCTTTGGAATGTATCACTGAGGGGCAAAGGCCATTTTACAAAAAAATTCTACAGTGGCAATTAAAAACTGAGGGAAAAAACCCCAAAGACCAACAAGAAATACGGTAAGTTCATAAATATGAGAGATGGAAATGTCTACACTGCATGAAACATTGCACATACATATAATATACACGAAATATGGCAGAATTAAAAAAATAGGATAAACAGCACTTCTAACTTAAATAGCAATGTAATAAACCATCATTATTAATTAGACACAAAACAGAATACTTGGCAAATATGGAATAAAATTTTCTGTAGATAGATATGAATATGATAGGATTGGTAATAAATGTCGATAGCAACTGGAGAAATTGTTATGTAGGAACACATATACAGGTAGTCGAGGTATATACTGATATTTGCTAATACAATGTCATTAATCAAAATAACACCACTGAGTATTCAGCTCAAAAATTGCAAAGATGGATTCAGTCAACACACTTCCATTTATCTGGTTTCAACTTCTCATATTGTTATTTTATGTAAATGTGATGTCTCATTTCAACAGAACACTGACTTAGGATAAGTTGCATGACTCACTTCTATGATTAGAACTAAGTACTACTACTTGAAGACACATTGCCAAGGAGAGCAAACAGCAGATAAAAGGCAGTAATGAAAAATGTTTTGAAGAGGAATCCTTTTAAAATCTGGATAACAGAAGTCAATTCTTCAGTTTTAACCTCACAAATATTTAGCACTGAACTGACGTGTTTCAATGTTTTTTGTCATATACTAATAGCATGAATAAAAATTCATAGTTAATGACTGGACAAATCTAATGGTTGTTACACCTTCCAACTGGGGGTTTGCTCACAGGTGACATGAGTTGCAACGAGTGTAGCAGCAATGTTTTAACACCACTTGGCAGGCCAGGCACTTCCCTAAGTGTTAGAAGTCTAATGCTCTCATGGTTAACTGCACTGTGGAAGGGTTTAAGGACACAGGAAAATTAGGGATTAAATATTAGAAGTGATTAAATCTGTAATGGAAGTACAACAGAATATATGGGTTTAAAAAGTGATAATAATATCTGTAATCTCCTGTCTGAAAAATCACCATGTTTTTAATAACATCTATCTTTTTTCTCTCCAAATGACTATCTATTAGTGTTTTTCATTCAGGAGCTCATTTGCTTGCAGCTTAATTCTTTACTATCACTTTATTTTACATACATTTATTTTATCATTTTCAAGGCAGCCCAGTTGAAAATCAATCTTTTCATGCCATTGCATGAATGTCCCCAAAATGGATCCTGTGGTGGGCCTGACACATTTTTTCAGATGAACACCTTTGAGGTTAATTGTTGTAGTTGTTGCAGGAGCAATTTTTATAAAATTAATGGATTTGGGGTTTTGGCTGTGTCCTTGCAATGGGAATACAGCAGCTGGGAACTGACACCAAGAGGAGCTGCACTGGCAGAGCTTCTAAACACCCTGAGATCTGGACTCCACAATCTCCATGGGGAAGCTGGAGGCCCATGTCCAAGACTCATCCTTTCAAACCACCTCCGGCAGCAACTGCAATATTCTTTAATTCTTTTAAATTGCTGAAAACAACCCAGACAGCAGCCCCTCAACAGGCCTCACAGTTGTGAGTTCACCATTCATTTTTCACTGGATCTGCTCGTATTAGTTTGATAAGAGCAAAGACAGTACTGGAACTCAGGATATTCATTATTTCTCCAATTTTCCATTTGCTCTTTTTTGTTTCCCATACAGGTAACCTACAAAGTAATTACAACTGCAATTAAGCTATTTAGATTTACAGACAAGGAACTACCTGAAACAGGAGTTCTACTGATGAAATTACAGGGAGGATTTGACCCAGTATTCTGCAGCTGCTGGATAAATCTGAATTAAGGCAAGTGTGAATTGCCAGCCAAGTGTTCTGACACAGGTCACAGAAGCACGTTTCTCATGTCATTAAGTCTCTTGGATTCAGGTCATGACAACTGTGGGGTTACCTAGCCTGGGACCACAAAGCTTTTTGAAACTGCTGGGGCTGGGAGCAGTAAGGGATCAAATCATCCTAATTAAGGCTCGAAACGCTTTGGATTTTTACTCCTCTGTAGATGTTATTACATCAAACGTTCCTTTTCTATGTCACAAGGAAAGTTTTCAAATTGGATTCAAACACAAATTAGGTTCAAAGATTCATTAGTTACTGGTCAGAACCTATTTTAAATGCCTGAAATCCACAAAATAACATTGCACTACTTTTCTGAAATGTCAAGATATTTTTAATATGTTGCATATGGTTTTTTGTAGGAGATTTGCATATGGCCTATCTTCTGTTCTGTTCCCATTAATAAGTACACAAAATGAACAGGACATACAGCAAATTCAGTCAGGTTCAGAAAAGACTGCAATTACTGGTCTTTGCTTTTGCCAGAATGTAAGACAAATATGCCAAATTAAAACAGTTAAACAAAGACACTGATCACATTATATAGGTGCTTAAAAGAGCAAGCAAGTATGTTGAGAACTGCTATTGTCACATCAGATAACCAGTGAAATCATGGGTCCCAGAGGACTGCATGAACACAAAAAGGCTTGAAAGCTCCTGACCCCTGCTCTGGAGATGCACAGTAGTAAATTGGCAAACTGGCTGCATTCAGAACATATTGCAGGATCAAAACTAAGCACACCCTGCCAGCCAAAAATTAGGAAAAAATAGTTAAAGATAAAACATAGAGTTTCCCTTCTCCTCATCTGTCGCAAGCTACCCTTCTGGAAGACTTAATTTGTTATCTAAGCGTAGAGTGTTTGTCAAAGAATTCATTAACATTATTCAAACCACCATTTCTGTCCACTGGCCTAGAGTATATGACAGGCCAACAGCTATGCAGCCTAGTGGTATTGAGATCCCCAGTTTGGAACTGCCAGGTAGAAAAAACCCCAACAAACCAACAAACAAAGCAAACCAACAAGCAAAACAAAAACTGCTTTGTGAGAAGGAAAGTATTGAAAGAGATGCTACAATTCTGACATCTGAGCAGTTAAATTAAGAGAATTATAAAGCTCATGAATTAATGTTATGCCCAGGAAGAAGTGGCCTGTTTTCACATTCTACTGCTACCAGTATTTTCAGCGATCTTTAATGAAAAATCAGAAGTAAAATGAATACTGTGCTACAGTACCTCTTGCTAAGAAATGCCTAATGCTTCTCTCCTTCCTGAATCCATTTCCTTTCAACTGAAATTTGGGTCCTGTGCATGCAGTTCCAGCATAGCAGCAGCAGCAGAGTAAAAACTGTTCCTTGACCACATCAACAAGAGTCATGTCCTTCCAGTGAACATGACAAAATAAACCTCACTGGTGTTTTATGGAGAAACTCCCTCTGTAAGTTGAGGCAGCTGCTGCAGTTCTGCTTTGGTGAATGTGGGTTGACTCTGCAGGATTTGTGCAGCGACCAGAGATTTGACATCTCTCCTTACAAACACACCTCTGCCTCCTCAGTTTATTCTTTTCTAAACTCGAGCCAAACTCGAGCTCTTGGTCAGAAATGCTAGGTAATGGTTCTCCCCCCCAGAATGGAGTCTGTTAGTTGCAGGACGTGACACAGTTTTTCCACAATAATTTTTGAAGGAATTGTCTGATTCCAGCTCAGTTTTGAAATCCCAGGATTGTGTACACCCGGTCCTGTAAGATTCAATAACTACAACCACAACCCCATTCACACCTACCTGGGAATCCTGTTGGATATTGGCACTGTAGGACATTTTCATATATGGTAACACTGTGATCTATTATGTAGAGATGCCTAGAGATCTCTACATAAAAACACCATGAATACTCACTAAAAGCACATCCATTTTTTATTTTACCTAGCTATGAAGCCCAGACACTCAACTATGCTCAATTTGGAAAATGAAAAGCCATTTGCAAAATGCTGACAACTATAGATATTTCAGGTCTTTAATTTCTGGACACATCCACATCCTCAAGAGAGTATAAATTTCATGTAAATTAGCTGATAACATTAAAGCTGGCTTACAGTTAGAGACAGTTCTAGATTAGTATGAAAATCGAAAAAGAATTTATAATTCTCCTACTGATGTCACAATAGCAAGGATAATTATTACCATGGCTTCCTAACACTTCATCTGCACCAACCTTTTAAAATTGAATATTCTTTGTACTATAAGACTGAAAAGACAAATATCCCTTTGTTGTATCATTCTTTTGCATCTGCTCATCTAAAGATTTTGTAAATGTGCTTAACATGCCGTTTACTGATGAAAGAAATATTCTAGTTCGATAAAACTTCTTCCACGATACCTCCAGGCACTAATATTGTCTTGGATACCATGTAGTGCAGGTAATACAGTTACCCAGTAGATGGCTATAGAGTTAACCAGCACAGTCTCCATTTGTATTATTGTTTGCATTTTGTAATAGAAATACCTCTCCTTTCCTATTGCAGAAATTTCCTGGACTTTATAGGTCTGGTTAGTAGAGGGTCATCCTGCAATTTCTTCATTGTAAGTCTAATAATTTAAAAGAAAACCTTAAAATTCAAGCTTCATACACTATCGCACCCAAAGGTTTATAACTTCTACTGGAATTTAAGTATTTTTTAACAATGCTCAGGGTTCAATACAGGTTGGTTTCCAAGAGATATAATATGAATTCTTCTAAATTTACTTTGAATTCTTCTAACTAAGATATTGTGTAAAATATAATCAAATCTGTCTATAAAAATAGAAATAGGCAAAGATCATTGGCTAAAAAAAAAGTAAAAAAACCCCTTCTGCTGGCAATAATACAGACAACACAGTTTTTTGAAGGTTGTATTCACCCTGCTTTAATGTCCTCATGGCTGAGCTGACTAGAAAAGCCACAATAAGAAAAAAAAGAGGGGGTGGAGAAGTAGCAACAAAAAACCCCAGGTGTTGCATAAACATGACTTACCTCCAGTTCAGTGTTTAAATATTTATCTTTCCAATAATCCCCAAGCAAAGTTCATTTAACCACTCTAGTTCCATGTAATTTATTTGTGGAATATGCATCAGCCTAAATCTAATTTTGCTCTGCTTACTTTGGAGAAAGGAAATTAAAAGTGAAATAACGAAGGTGGCCTTTTATTCATTTTTTCTTTCCCAGAAACAGGCAGGAAGAATCCTAAATCAATAAACAAGCAGCAGATGTACTTTCTCTGGTCTGTTTCATTTTCAGAAAACACAATTTCCAGATAAAGTGAGCCAGGCAGGAGCTCCTGTCACCACTGGGACAGCCCAGCACAGGCCTCTCTGCATCAAGGAAAGCAGGAACCTCATCCTCAACCAGCTGTTGTTCCCAACAAACACAGTCTGGAAATGTCGAGCCAGATTTTCCCCTGCCATGTACCTGCCAAAAGTAGGTGTAAAATTCTGTGTCTCTGGAGTAAGGTTTTATACCCCCAAGCCAAGGGAGAATCTGATGTGCTTTGTATTTTTTTTTTTTCAGATACAGGTGCATTAAAGAAATCTAAAAGCTGAAGTGGATAAAAAGAGTAGAACTTTAATTTATTAGTGTGCCAGGTACCCAGAGAGAGGCAAATACACTTTAACTGTGAGTCCTTTACCCAAAACAGAGTTAAATTGGTTTATAAACTAAGTGCAATTGCTGGAGATGACCTTAGTGTGTGAAGTGACACCACACTGTCATCAGGAAATCAACCTACAATGTCTTTGTCCCCACGACTGGTTTTTCAATTGAAAAATCACAGATATCTAAATCAACACAAAGTGATCTGATGGCAGAAAAGTCTTCTATTTTTAATAGCTCCTCAGTATAAAAACAGAAATTGTCACTAAGAAGGAAAACATTAAGTGTACTGGCAGTGAATCAAAGAGAGCAGTTCCCACAGATCCCTAGCAGAAATTCTGGA
Source organism: Manacus candei (assembly GCF_025592945.1). Lineage (NCBI taxonomy): Eukaryota > Metazoa > Chordata > Aves > Passeriformes > Pipridae > Manacus > Manacus candei. Next base: position 4,400,183 of record NW_026138084.1, read on the forward strand.
GACAAAAACTTTGCAGAAACAAATGATATTTTGATTCTGGCATATCAGTGTTTCATTCAATCCCTGTCATTGAACCAACTAATTAGCAAACTGCTGCCTCTAAAGTCACGAAACATTTTGCCACATTATAAAACAATTACCCCGATTGCTGTGACTATAAACTGGATGGGTTTTTTTACTGTAGTGTTTCAGAAGTGACAGCTACAAATATTCTCCCTTTTGAAGCAGTTAGTACATACAGAGGCACTGGAATTTAAAATCCCTGAAAGCTCACCTATTTTGTGAAATATTATTCTAACTCCGAATTTTCTACATGACTGGACAGGTTTTGTTCAGGATGTGTACTGTGACTACATCAGGTAAACTGAAAGTAGTTTTTAGGAGAAGTAAATGCAAATGTCAAATGAGAACCAGAGAGAAAAGAATCATAGCAAAGCATCAAGTAGGCAACAGATAAACTACTGCTGTGGAGGATCCTGCCTGTTACCATTCTCAAATAAGATTCGTTTGCTACAATGGAGAGAAAATAAGACTGATATGGATAAAAAAATTGTACTCTATAGACTGCCAGGAGGTAATGCCCAGAGCAGGTAGTCCAAGGAAAAGACTGAGTAGACTCAGACCACCGGACAGCTGGAAGGGACAGCAAGGTGGCCCTGGCACATCCCATCACAATCAAAAACCTTTGGAAAAAGCTGTGTGGACAATCCCTATGCAGCACAGTTCAGGAACACCAGTGGTTTTAGTACAGGTCTCTGGGGGCTCTTAGAAGACAGAGTGATGGTAATTAATGCCCACGGTGCTGTTGATGGCTGCTAATGCCTCATAGTAAAAATTAACAGAGCCCCTGACAACCACAGTACAAAAAGTCCCTCCAGAATTAGAAGTCCTGTAAAAATCAGGATTCCCTTGGAGAAGAGATGAAGCTGCTCATAAATTTGCCTGCAGTTAGGTTTCCTGCCTTGTTTTGATATTGCACAACTCAACAAGTACAGTGGCTCATCCCCAATCCTCTTTATTTGCTTGTATTTTAGTAGAAAACAGACATTAGTTGTTCAACACCAGACTTCCTCATCCAGACAGAAATGAAAAATTGCCAAGTGTTGCTTCTACTGTGTCAATAACAAATTGAAGGAATCAAGATAAATGAACTTCTCTGTTTCTTATTAGCAAGTGGCAGCTGTATCAGAACAGAACCAGGGAGTGGGCACGATTTCATCCTGCCCCCCTCCATCCTTCATGAGTGTGATGACATAATTTGCTATGATACCATGCCTTACTTATCAAACTAAAGGAAAATTGCCATCATCACATACTGTGCAGTGAAAGAAGCCCTGTACTGTTAGTCCATTTATACAAACAGAAATCTCTTTTTATTTTGCTTATATTTGTAAATGTTGGCTATAAATTCTCTACTATTATTTAAGATAAAATATTATTTTGCTTAAGAGTTCGTCAAGGAATATTCCGGTCTTTTGGGAATAACCTTTTTATTTTATGAGGTCAAGATCTAACTGTAATACAGAATGGATGCTGAGTCAAGGGTTCCTTCTCACACAGAATCCCAGAATGCTTTGGGTTGGAAAGAATATCAAAAATTGTCATGTTCCACTCCTGCCATGGGCAGGGACACCTTCCACTAGCCCAGGTTGCTCCAAGCCCCATCCAACCTGGCCTTGGACACTCCCAGGGATGGGGCAGCCACAGCTTCTCTGGGCACCCTGTGCCAGGGCCTCACCATCCTCACAGGAAAGAATTCCTTCCCAATATCCCATCTAACCCTGCCTTCTGGCAGCGGGAAGCCATTCCCTCTTGTCCTGTCCCCAGTCCCTCTCCAGCTCTCCTGGAGCCCCTTTATGCCCTGGAAGGGGCTGTCAGGTCTCCCCAGAGCCTTTTCTTCTCCAGGTGAACACCCCCAGCTCTCCCAGCCTGGCTCCAGAGCAGAGGGGCTCCTTTTAAACTCCCTAAAAGTAATTTTCCTAATACAATGAAAGCCACCACAACATAAAATATAAAAAAGGCCAATGCAGCTTCAAGCTAAGACCAAATGCTTGCTGATACTGTTCAGTGATAACAGGTACTTAAACACTACACTGATACCAGAACAAGATACAGGGAGTATTTGTCTCCTCTGATAGGCTAAAAGTGCATTTTCTTGCACTTGTGAGAGCATGTTTCTGAGTACAGACCTACTAAAATCCCTTTCAAAAGCTACGATGTAATTGTCTAAACTCTGAGAGTAACTTGACAAAACTCACTTTTCAGAACGAAGATTTACCAGAAAACAGGAGTTCTGCTGAGGTTTCAAAAAACCCATGCCTCCCAAAGCCAGCTAGGGGGAGGGACCACTGGGTAACACATTTATTGAGAACCTCTCCTATGGCCACTCACTTCTCTAGATGTGATCATACTTACAATATTCCACCTATGCACAGATGGCTTTGGGACACTCCTAGAAATCCAACTGAATTATCCCAAGAGCAGTTGCAGGCAATACTAGGTAAGATCATAATTAAAATGTGTTAATGGCATTTGCACAATTGATATGCATATATTTAGTTTTAACATTTTTACATTTCTACACACTCAGGTGAAAGTATTTAATTCTCAACTATGCCTACAAGACATAGTTGTAAATTAATTTTCAACTTGTCACAAAATTATTTTTAAGTTCTGTTCTGAGCATAATGTTTTTATATTGATTATACAATTAGTTCGATTGTACTAGATATGAAAGTCTTGAGGACATGCAGAGCATAACTTGACATGTTCTGGAGAATCTTGGACAACATGTGCCTTAAGTAACCACAGGACAGGTAGAGCTGCACACTCAATGTGAGAGAAGACAGTTTGCCCAGCATATTTCTCTATTATTTGAATTTTAAGCAAACAGTAATCAAATTGGTCTACTTAGATATCTATAACAGCAGCCATGTGATGTCATATGGAAACCAATCAATGGCTCCCAATTAATTCCTTCATCACTTCCTAGTCCTACTGCCCTGAGACTTGAAAATTAATAGTCCCAGACCCACTGAGCACAGAGGCCACTGGCATATCTGCTTTGGGTTTTTGTGGCCTTCTTGTAGCCTGAACTTCCTGTGTAAGGCTTCAGCCTCACATCTTTTTACCTCTTCACTCCAATGAAAGGAGTCCATTTCCTCTCGGTAAGAACAGAGATGTTAACAGGTCTAAATTATTTTCAGGTGTTAGTCCTGGACTTGGATCCAGCCTTATTATTTCATGCCAAAACTTCAAACTGGAAAAGTGAAAAATCAAAACATGGCTGCATGAACTAAGTCGGGGTATAGTGTACAACACTTCTGGCTCAGTGCTGAGTGTGGGTCAAAATTTTAAAAATGAGACCCAATTCTAATAATTCTGAGTACCTATGTATTTTTTTTAACAGTGTGTCTCAAGGCAGATGGGAGGAACAAAAAGAATCAGAGTACTAATATTTGTATAACTGTTCAGAAATAAAATAAATCTGTTGCTGTAAAACGTGTACACATCTCCATAAAGGTAACAAGCTACTTTGGTTACACCTAAATCTCAGCCTCAACAAAATACATTTTCATGAGTCTGGATTGAAATGGTTCAAGTCATGTCAATGAATTTTCAGTCCTAGGCCCGATTTGGGAAGTAACAAAATATGCAATCCTTTAGGCAGCTCTGTCCTACATGTCAATGTAGAGATGTATTTTATTACTCTCTAATCAAACTTTAGATTGCTTCCTCATGAAACATTTTTCACTATAAAAAGAGGGTGGCTACAGGTTCCACATACCCAGATTGCTACAGCAACCAAAGATTTGAAGTTGAAAAAGATTTCCAAACTCTGTACTTATGTCTGTATTCCACCTAGAACATCAGCCAGAAAATACAGACACTGTGATCTGTGCTGAGCAGGACTTACATCAATAAGGAATGTGGGGAAAGAGCTGAGCCTCCAACATACACCACTGGGATATTTTTCCTTGTTATTTTAAATTAAATCTGTGACAAAATTATTTTTAAAAAATGCCTTTTATTGCAGCCTTTATGTGTAATTAATTATTCCTTGTAACTGCCAATTGTTCAAGGCTCACAAACAGAGCATTGAGACCTTTCCCTTTCATAAATGAAGTTCTGTCCAGCCTGAAAACAGGGATGTCAGTTCAAGAAAATGCCCAGAAGTGCAGGGGAAGATCAGGGCCTGCAAATGAAAACTGAGCTTAAAACAGGACAGCTTTGTTTACTTGACCAAAAAAGAGAAGGTCGCAGGACTGGCTTTTAAATCTAAACTGGAAAGAAACTTTCTACAACGAGATAAAATCTTTCTTCTGCTAAATCATATAATCAGCTTCAGATCCTCGTACCAGCTGGTTTGGGATTATTAATGGCTGTGCTGGCCCGCAGCTGGCTAAGGTAAGCGCGGGCTGTCACCAATGATGCGCTCGTTCTTATGGGAAGGCGGAGTTAGGAGTCGGTGTCGGGGCCATAAATAGGGGTCCTATGGAAACCAGGCGTGAGTTACCCCGAGCCAACGCTCCGAGCGAGCATTAGAGGGCTTGCCTGAACCCTCCGGGCCGGCGAGCAGCGGGGCAGGGCTCGATCCCACGTCCCTGCGGGCGGCAGGGCTCGATCCCACATCCCTGCGGGTGGCAGGGCTCGATCCCTCATCCCTGCGGGCGGCAGGGCTCGATCCCACAGGGCTCGATCCCACAGGGCTCCCCCAGGGAGCGCCCAGCCGCTGGAAGCGCAGCTGCGGTGCCGCGAGCCCTTCCCCGGCGCGGGCAGCATGAGCCCCGCGGGCAGCACCGTGGTGTTCTCCGCGCTGCTGCTCCTGACGCCCGGCATTCCAGCGCCGGTGGAATCGTGCAGCTGTGCCCCCGCGCACCCGCAGCAGCTCCTCTGCGACTCGGCTCTGGGTGAGTCCCGAGGGCCGGGGGGCATCCCACGGGAATTCCCGGCTCCGGGGAATCGGCTCCGCCAGGTGCCTTGGGCTCTGCGAGGATCTTAAAAACCCCACTCTCCTAAAGAGAGGGCTGTGGCAAAATGTATGGCAGAAGCTGTTCTGCTTTCCCAGAGCGTTCTGTGGTTATAAATTGCTGAAACTGCTGTGCTATAGAGTGGCTTTTTCTGATTCCTAACAGAGAAACGGCTTCTTTCAGGTCCTAACTTAGAGTACGCAGGGAGGAATACCCGGGCTTTCAAATGGCTACTCTTAGCAGTATCTGTAAGAGAATATTCTACCTAAAATATGCCTGCTACGTGTAAACTGTGCATATAGATATTTCTACAGCACTTTGGGGGAAAAAAAACCCAAACAAAAACCCCCTCAAAATAAAAGTCCCCAGTGCCAACATGCCGAAACATTTGATCTTTGTTCTGCTAAACTACAATTTCTTTAATTTGTTCTTGGGGTTTTCTGGAATTTTCAAAAAATACTCGAGCAGGAAAGTGATAGGCCCTTTATTTTCTGCAGACAAACTGGCTACAGCAGCTCTGTATAAATATAACTTTCCAGCCTTTGGGACAAATGTGTTTCATGATATTCAGTCAGCACTGTGCTTGAGACTAAAGATCACAAAATTAAAGTGCATGGGGATGGGAAAATGTGACACTTTGCAGTCTTTTGATTTCATTAGCTCAAGCTAAGGCTGGTTAACTTCCATCGGGTGTGAACAGTAAATGTAGAACATGAGTTTCCAAAGTGTCACAGAATTAGCATCTCTATGGGACAGGCAATACCTTCTTGCATACTGATTCATTGCTTTTATGCCCTGACAGAAAATCTTTGTGGCCACTACAAACTCTAAGCTCTGTTTGTGGCCATCAGTTAAATTGGTTTTTAATCTGCCCATGTTAAGCAATCTCTTTCATGAAATTACCTACACCAGGCATTACACACTTGGGGTTGTTTAAGGAGTGAAAGGAAATAGAAGCTGTGCTACCAGGAGCTCAACTGTATGTGCGTACATTTAACTGTATGAGTCTGATGCATTCCTGTACATAAGAAAGTGACAGTTTTTCAATAGACTTAATGTAGAGATTTTCCTAAATACACAATTTTATAGTATAGAGGAAACTCAATATATATCATAAGAATGGCTTCTCTAATGAGGATTGCCCATAATGAATATTTTAAGATTTATCCCATTCTGAGATATATTTTATGAATGGCAGCTATATCATGCTACTTTTTTGCAATCTTCAGTATTTAAATATAAATAAATAAAACTATGTTTGGACTTGATGCTCAAACTCTCACTTCTATAAATATTCCTATTTAAGTAAACTGCACCTTTTGGCTAAGAAATGTTTATGTCAAGGATCCCTTTGTTCAATATTTGTAATTTTAAAACAGCATTTCTACATATTATAAAACAAGAAATGAAGGTAATTCCTCATATAAATAAATGTTTTTCTATATGCATTTGCATATACACACACATAAACCCAGTTTTAAGCATTTACTGGGTTAGCTTTGGCCACAATATTTTGCATAAGCTGAGCAAAACCCCTTTTAAGGAGCTGGAGAAGGCCAGTGGAGCTGCCTGCCCTGTGTGAGAGCAAACTCCATGAAGCAGCTTGGCAGAGACAGCTCCTCCATCCCAGTGCCAGCAGCCTTTGTGCCTTCCCCCCAGGCTGTGGGCTGGGACTGCCCGTGGGAAGGGGCAGCATGAGGCTGGAGCCCTGGACACACACAGCACATCCCCTGGGAATTAGGGCTGTGCCTCCACAGCTCTGCCTTGTGACCACACCTGTGGTCTTTGGGCCACCAGCATCTAAAGAGGGACTGTAAAACAGCAAGTCTGCCATGCAGACACATATCACAAACCTCTCCTGGCAGCAGCACGACACTGAAAGACTCAACATTTTCATACTTCCAAAATACCGATAAAGAAAGGAACAGCTACTCTTCAGCTACCCAAGTCCAAGAGAGCTGAATGCTAACCCAGTGACATGCTGAGCCTATTTTATTTCTTTCATTTAAGTTCATCCACCTATGTACCCATAAATACAGTCAAGTATTTCCTTGCAGAATAAACCCCTAGAACATCTTATTAAAAACAAAAAAACCCCACACTATGCCTCTAGATTCCACAGTAAAAACAGAGACAAGTCTCAGGTTTGCTCATGGAGCTACCAACCATCCCCTTGCCAGTTACTGTGCTATTTCTCAGTTTCATTCTATAACTGTAACATTTTTAATATCCTTTAGGATGACTTGTGATTTGGGTGGAGTGAAAACGGAGGTGGAGGGGGTTGAATTGACAGACCTTACTTGAGCGACTAACTGAATGTGTGGAACAACTCATCAACCTCAGTGTTTATGAGAGAGACCCAAGGAAAAAAAACAAGCAGAGAAATTAATTAAGTCCAGGACAAGCTCTTTCACTTTTCCTTTTGTTCAGGTGATTAGTGCTGCAACACTTTGATCTTCTAGGGCTAGGAGGCTTTTGTGGCTTTACTCTCTAAATGGCCACAGGTACCACACAACTGAGTAACCTGGTAGCAATAATGGGCTTCCTGACAGACCCGGGGGCAGAGGGAGCTCCTGGTCCTACGAGGTGCTGCCTAAACCTAGAATAAGGGATGAGTGCAGAACCCTACAGGTATTAGAAGGTTGTACCCCACAGGAAGAACAGTAAATCAGGAGCGCTGCACCGGTCCTGCCATTCATCTGCCATTGGGTTTGCTCATCTGACCATGTAGCCTTGATAGGATGTGATTTTGTACCAGTTTGAGCAGTTTTCGTGAACTTCTCAGAAGTTTTAAATTTCCCTTCAGACAGAGGTAACTCCTCATCAGCAGTAAGTGCTGAGCACCATGAAATGCACACCTTTTGTTAAAAAAGGGAGATACATTCTCGTGTTCCTTTAAATGGTGCTGAGGCCCTCCTAGAATGTGCTGGATGCCTTCAGACCCCAGCAAACACCTCTGCTTTCCAACAGGACTTTCACTGGGAATAGAGAGGAGAGGTTTATTAAACTTCCACTAATTACACTGCTAATTGTCAGTGCTGACCCCTATGGCCAGGTTTTCTCCTCACAGAAATGCAATGTGGGCAGGATATGCTGATCAATATTTCAAATATTTCACTATAGTGCCAAGCCAATACAACAAAATTCTTCTGATAATTGTTTTTTCTGGAGCAAAACACGGATGCAATTGGGTTTACCAGTGATATGGTTTGAAGCTGGCTCCCTGCCAAGTCTCCAAACCTTACCACCAGAGTTCCCCCCCCCTCAAACCTCAGGGAGAAGAGGGAGAAAAAAAAAAACGAAAGAAAACCCGAAACGAGAGAGAGACAACCAAAGTGAGATATATAAATATATTTACACTTATATACAATTAAAAATAAGGGAAAGGGAAGGGGGAAGGGAAAAGGAACAAAACCAAAATATTATATATATAAATATCCCAATTAGCAGCCCAATATCTATCCACTAAAAGAGTTAGCAAAGAAATAGCTCACTACTCTCCTGGGACAACCGAGGGTCGCTCCGGAACGATCGCCGGCAACCTCTGTCTCCCAAGGTCGACAAGGCCTAACCAGGCCTCGCTCCCCAACACGCAGACTCAACAGCAGGGAACCTGCACCTCCAAGCCGCCGGAAGGAAAGAGAGCGAAGGCCTCTCCTCCTTTCTTCTTATGATCTGGCTTACGTAAAAATCGTAGGGAATACTGGGTAAATCTGGACCCTTCCTTGGTTACAAACTAGTCACCAAGGAAGGCCTAGCCCAAACCACCACACCAGACAATGCCAAGACAACAAATTTCCCTTTTGCCACTGACTTTGGCTTCCTGGCCTCAATTCTAAACCAGCGAGAACATCAAAACAGACAATCTGTAGAGAGAAATGGTATTTGTGGAGAGCACTGATACCTTTCTAAAGTCTGGCACTTCTAATTCATGATGATTTTCTCCCTTAGGCATAAGCAAGGTTATTTTTTTGACAGAAGGATAAATATGTAAACACTTTGCATTTCTTAGCTCTGTAACACCAGTTCCCAACCTCAAAGTCAGATTTCTTACTTAAATTGTCTTATTATTGTTTTTTTCTTAAGCATATATTAAAAATTATATTTTTACTGAATATTGGGCACCACAGTCCAACAGAAATGATCTGGAGTACCAATAAATACATAATATAGCTTCAGAGAATAATTCTGTAGTTTTGCAGAAGAGTGGCATGTTTCAAAATACGATGGAAACTTTACAGCTGGAGCTTGGCAGCGTTTTCAGCCTGTTAAAATCTCCCAAGATCACTGAGATCAAGCACTGTAAAGATGTGCCCAATGATATATTAAATTTTAATCACATTTAAACATAACAGTAAAAATTTTCTTTAAGTACACCAAAATTAAGTTTTCAAAGTCAGCTCTTCTGAGACAAAATTACAACATCCTATTTCTTTATTACTGAATTTCAAATTAAAACTTTCAGAGCTCAGTGTCCCACAGTTTTGCCTCTCTGCAATATAATACTTGAATAGTACTGGAATTGATTAATTTGTGCATCATTAGTGTGGGAAGTAACTTTGCCTGATGGGAAAAATCAACAAATGGAAAATGTATTGGAAATGTGGATGGTACTTCTTCCAGGTTAGGGAGAAAAGGGGAACAGTGAAATCAAAGCAGTTTTTATGTTTTACTCTTACTTCTTTTGTGTTATATGCACTCACCACACCCCTACTCCCACAGCATTGTGACTGTGCAGGTCTGGTTACTGCACGTGCTGGTTGATGGGCACCTTCAGTGGGGGGTTTGACACAAGGTTATCATCGAGGTCACCAACCTTCACGTGTTTCGGGGTACAGTGTTCATACAGACAGTAACAACCCCACCAAAAACCATGATGCAACAAACCCCAGTCTTCTGTGAAGGTTTCAGCTGAGTCCCATGAAAATGTAGACCTTTGATGCTGTTGCTTGGGGGGTTGGGCAGGACAGCCTGGCTGTGGGAGACCCTGGCAGGACCCGGGGTCACAGGTGACTCTTCCAGACACCCCCCCCGACAGCCCTGGGGTCACAGCTCACGTCTTAGAGTTGTCTACAGCCTTCTGAACTTGGCCATGGCATGGAAAACTGATGGCACCTGGTGTCCAACCTGCATTTATATTATTGTCCTACCAAACAGAGCTCTAGAGTGGAAATCAATGACCATAATGCATTTCTAGAGTAACCTGTCACTGACTGGAAAAGAATATGCATTTTCTTGTTTCTCAGGGGTCCCCCACAGGAATGGAAGATGAGTTTTTACTCCAAGAATTGTGAATTCAAGGACAGAAGTGCTGTTCTAGTTCTGTCTCAAAGAACAGGCAAAGCACTGCACCTGAGCATGGTTCTTGCAAGGATTATTATGAAAAAAGAAGTGGTGAGACTGCATGAGTGCCATGGAAGGAGCATGCTGTCAGAGCTGTATCTTCAGAGCTTTAATTATATTAACCAATCAATCCTCTTAAAACAAGCCAGAAATTATATTAATCTCAAAACTAATGTTATTCATATTTGGCAGGTTTAATGCACAGGGGCTGATAATATTATGTCCTCAGCAAGGGGCTGAGGGAAGTGGAGTTCCAGTCCTATGTGTCCCATTAGTGCTCAGAAAACAGTGTTGGTAGGTAGGAGTCATTAACAGTCACTCTTCCCTATGCCCACTTTTTTTTTACATGACAAATATTGAGTTCATTAACAAAAATTATTGAGAAATAAACATTTCAACCCATTTTTCATCTATTTTGGCTATCAAAGAAGAAACATAGAGTAATTTTTATTACTTGTTTCTTATATATAATTTTATATAAATTAATAGAATTTTCAAATAAAATTTAAAAAACCCTGGACAATGTGAATCCTAATAAGTTATTTAGTTTAAAGTAGTAAATGCTGATGCATTTAGAGTGAAGAAAAACACCTGCCACCCTGCAAAGGCCCATCACTGGTACAAATGCCTGCGGATTACAATTAAGGCATAATTGCAGTACATATAAATTTCTTGGCTTCATAGCCTGAAACTTCTAAATGCTTTCAAAAATACCATAAACTGGCTGCTCTGACTGTGGAGATGCTGTGGAGTTAATCACTACTTACAGCTCCATGTGTTTGTACCTGTCTAGCTGCATGTCCAGTGAAGCACCTCAACATTCCTGTTCCATGAATTGCTGGAGTGCTGCCACGGGAAAAGCAGTGAGTCCTTCCATTTGCAGCTGACATTTAACAAAATGTTAGTGAAACAGCTTCCTAGGACCCAGACTGAATCTCCTGTTTGGGAGCAGAAAGAATAAGACCTGAATAAGACCTACAAGTAACTCTACACCTGCTTGAGGGTTTAGGATAGAAGCAAACACTTATTTCAAAAGTCCTTGGGAAGTTACTTTCTCAGCTCTGAATTAAAGACTTAGCATGCCAATAACATGCAACTCTACGAAATATTTCCCATGGTCTGTAGATGACTGCTCTTCAAAACCCTGCTACTTAAACAGGAAAATGGGGCTCAATCTGGGAAAAATGCAGTCGTCCTCCTTCCCTCTGCTTGGCTTTTCATGGCATTGTTCCCAACAGTTCGAAGTCATAGCGGTGAAACGCAGTGGCATCACAAAACTGAACAACAGTAGAGATTTTTAAGGAGCCAAATCCACTGGATTGACATTCCTGTCAATTTGAACGTAGCTGAAAACTGTAACATAATTTAGTTTTAGAGAAAAAAAGCAGAGCTGGCTATTGAGTAGTAGAATGAAATCTCAGAAGAATTAAGCTGTTTGCCTGATTCAGAACTCAGTAACACCAACTTGTTGCTGAGTGTGTTCTTAATGCAGGATAAGAAAGCTAAGAAATTAAGTTACTTTTATTGAAAAGCATGTGTTGTAGTGCTGGGAAACTAAACCCCATCCTTTCAAAAACAACATTCTACACACACCAGCTGGAAAACAAAATTCAAGCCTAGAAACAAAGACTAAATACTATGAAACAGAGAACATGAAAGACTGTAAAACTCTTAATCCTATTATTCTCCCAACTTTAATCCCTAACTTTCTCATTAAAAAGTATCTCAGCAATGTGGGGTTTCTTCCGCCCGGAGGAAGGGCCAGGCCACTGTGACTGGAAATCCACAATAACATCATGTATGTTGTTCTACAGACTTCAGAACAGAAAGGGAGTGTTATTCTTCAGCTGAAATTAGGCAGATGTTGATTACTAGTCAAATGATGTGGTATTTGAGGCTTGCAAAGTAGAGAGAAATATTTCTGGTAACATGAGCAGCAGCTGTAAAAACAGTGCAGAAAAATAAAACTGACCTTGAACAACATTAGGAAATCATGGTAGTTTTTAGGTAATATTTAAGTTAAAAGAATATCATACATCTGTTAAAAATACACTTACCTCTTCTATTTGAAAGTTTATAAAAACTAGATTTTAAGACCTCACTCTCATAAATGGAATGTATTCTTCTAATTAAAAAAAAAAAAAAACAACACCACATAATCTGGTTTAACAAGGAAGCCAAACCCAATCAACTCTTGCCTTCAACACAAGGAATTTTTGCATCCTGAGCCAAAAACACAGAGATCCACAAAATCCTGACCTACCTGAGAGTCCTAATGAGCTTAAATATGGACCTTCTACATTCTGAAAGCCTCAAATGGAAATGCAGTTTGGATGCAGAATAGCACAGATCTGTGTTAATAAAACACTTAAGAGTAACCAAATTCTGCAAAGCATTTACATTGAAATATAATACAGTGCAAATTAACATCCATATCAAATGGTAATAAAAAAATCCTAGGTATCTGTTTAATCAATTTTGAAAATACTCATAGGTTTTTCAAAAATTACAATGGGGTTCTTTTTAGCCCAAGTGACAAACCTTCACTCAAAGGCTTTGGTTTCTCAGTTACAGATATGATTCTTATCTCACCACACTTCTCATGTAACTGGACACACCACTAAGACCAGGCAATACTCATCCATACATGGCTTTCCATAGAATAAAGGGGAAAATTATGCTACTGTTACAGTCACATTCTTCAACAAGCTCTTTGTTTACAGATCCAAAACACTTGTGTCTAAATAGTCCAAAAAGTTCTCCTTTTCTGATTTCTTGTGGTTTCAGAAACTGTGGTTCAGTTAAGTACTGCACTGATGATTTAGTTATCTTACAGGTGGCTATAAGCATTTATTGATGGAATATCAGGAAACTAAAATACAAAGCAGGGAAAAATGAAATTGCCTTTATGTCCTAACTAGCAAAACATCTTTTGAACAAAAGATTCCTTGATTTTGGGTCTAGGAGTTGTGGAGGAAGAGTGAATATTGACAATGTAGACTTACAGATAAGAAATCCATCCTGCAAGCCCACAGGAGAAGAATTTTTTCTCAGAATTGGGCCATCTTTGTTGCTGCTCATTCTGTTTGCATCTAGAATTGAACTTAGTACCACAGCTTCAAACATCTGAGTTGAGTTACAGTTGGGAAGTGAAACTACTGTTTGCTGATCTGTCCTGTTGAAAGATAAATTGACAGATGAGCCATTTGCTAAACACATTTGTTCTTTTTTAGCTGTTTAAGGATCATTCAAAGAACATTCAACACTGACTGATTCTCAAAAAAGTACAGGGATTAATGTTAGGTTTCCTTTCCCAAAAGAATCAGAATGGACTAGAATCTCAGTGGATATCCTGAAGTAAACATCCTTCTCTCTACTGAAGTCTGAAACAATTAAAAACTCGTGAAATAATTCACAAATTAACACTGCAAAAGAATTGTTGCAGTCTCCTTGATGTTGTAAAGCATCAAAAGCAAAGAAAGCAAGCAAAAAGAATGAATACTATAAACAATTTTTCACAGGGGATGATGGCAGCCAGCAAATTTTGATTAAAAAACCCAAAACAAAACTAATTGGTGGTAAAGCATTTGGACAGTCATGGCAGAGGTGGTCTCTGGATGACTGGAAGTGTTCCAGTGAATTCATAACTACCAGATTCTGAAAGATCCAAACAAATACGAATTACTTTGCAAAAGTGCAAGTTGCCAGAGTTCAGCTCAGGCTGCTTACTGGAAATAAAGATAAGGATTCACATGCCCCCAAGCTGAAAAGCAAATACCTGAAGCAATAAAAAGTAGTGGAGCTTTTGCAAACGTAGAGTACAAACCTTTTTTATGCAGTACAGATAACCTCAACCCAAAATGTGTAAATGGAGCTCCAGCACTAGCAGAGCCTTTTTTTGGACTCAGAGTAGAGAAAAATGAAAAAAAAAAATACAAGTGGGAACAAGATAAAAAATAATGGCATTTTTATGAGACTGTAGTTGGCAAATCCTTCAGCAAGAACAGAGAAACCAGAATATTTGCAGTTCAGAGACTTGCTTTGAAAAGGCTTTAAACAGTTCAAGTTAAGGACAGCTTACTGATCCATAATATCCTCACGGTACTGGCACATAATAGTGTTACTCATTGCTTTGTTGCATGAAAACACAGCAGCCACGATCCCTGCTCCCAGGGACGTATGGAACACACGCAGAGATTCCCCCAATTTCTTATCATCCCAATGGCTACACTTCCTCCCTTACTGGGGGAATAGTAAGTGAATGCTCAAGTACCTACACACAGAACAGGTACATCCTCTGTATTTCACACGCCTCTCTTGTAGAGATTTCAAATGACTGAGATGGCACTACTGCCAATCATTTGGGAAGCCAACATAGGCAAATCAAATACTGAAACACAAGTGTAAGAAAACCTTAATTCTCCCCAAACTTTCTAAAGTGTCTAAAATAATCTGCTTTAAAAATTCAGTGTGTATGTAGAAGTATATATTGGGTATTAAATGACTTATTTTAATGTCAATCAGTCCATAACTTTTGTCTCCTTTTGGACAAATTGCCTTCTTTTGGAAGCCTTAGTGATACCTATGAGTTTCAAGCAGTTACGATGCTCCTTCTGTATCGCCAGTGCTCCTTTCTTCATTTCATACATATTTTGAGAAATTATAATATTTTCCATATCCATGAATACATAGTACATGAATATTTAAGCAGGTTAATTTGCTTTCTTCATTGGTGAGACTCAAAGCTTTACCATAAGTAAATGTGGCAAGGAAGTGTGAACAACTGAGTCAAATAGATGGCAGAGAAAGGGAGAGTGGTAATGCTGTACACATGGGACAGTTGCTCTAAATTACAGAAGAAGACTCCTACAACTTCTTGTCTATTTTGGGATTTTTTAGGCAATACAAATCAGCGGCCAATAGACCATATTTTACTTTGAATTCTATCCAAAATTTTTATCTATTCTAACTTGTGCAGTACTGCTTTAAGTGGGTTCATTAATTTTTGTCTGTTGTGACAAATTCTGTGCAGATTCCTGTTCTTTTTTGAGGTTGATCATTCATTCTTCTTGCCTGCTGACTCTTTCCCCTCTCTGCAGGAAAGTCTAGTTCCCTATCTGAAGAATAAATTTCTTTGGTCATATCTCTGTACTCATGAAACACAAGTATTCCACATTGTGTTCTCAGGTTCCTTGGCAGCTCTGAGAGCATTTCTTGCCAGTATTCTTCTTCAAGAGACCAAGAGCATTTAAGACTGGACCATAATATAGAGGGTACAGTACCTATGGCCTCTAGATGCAAATGAGGTCAATGAAATAGTGTGACTACACCTTCTCTATGGAGTTTTTCTTGGGCTCTTTGAATTATTTTACCGTAACTTGACTTTAGGTGAATACAGTAGATGAGGCCAGTTCTGCCCACAGGCTTTTAGTTAGTTTGCTTTCTGGTTGTTCACATTTAAATTTTTGGCCAGTGAGAGACGCCTGAGTTAAACTGGAGGCAAATCTGATCTGCCTCCAGACATGGTGGCCAGGTAATGCTGAATACAGGTATTGCACCTGGAGCAGCTATTTTGTGACAAGAAGGAATTAATTACAGTTCCTCCTGGGAATTCAACGTTCCTCTCTGGTCTCACACTGAATCCTCTCCATTAGTTCACCTCCCAGACTGAAGATGGGCACTGCTGGAAATCTCATTATCCGATATGTCCCCAGTCTTCTCTTACAGAATACACAGATTTTAGCATTGTATACAACAAGTGACAGGGTGTTAATAAAATTCCTTCTTTTTTTTTAAATCCTACACTAAACACCTGAAGGCAATCCCCTGTCCTTTGCTTGTGAGGATTTGTTAATAGACAACTCTTGGCTGAGTTTTTTCTGGCTGCAACTTAACCTTGTGGCACCACCACCACTGTACTGCAGGCTTTAGGTATTTCCAAGTAGTTTATCCCAATATATACATGATTACTTTAGTTGAGCAAAGTTGCCTGTCTTCAAACACTGGGACTGCAACCAGAAGGTTAAGTAACATAATCTTACCACTTGTTTAAGTACAGTAATACTATATAAAATATTATAATACAGAACATATTATTTCATAATTCTAACTTGTAACAATGAGAGTAATTCTTCAATCAAGAGGTTTCCCTCTGTTACTGCCTTAGAAATAACTCAACAGTCTAAAAAGATACTACTTTTAGGAAACATATGAATTTCAGTGGACAAAGTGCAAGTATTTCTCTGTTCAGATTCCAGCTCTATCTGTGCCTTGGTATGGGCTCTCCAGTTCTTTGTGTCTTTTCTCTTGAATCATGTTTCCTTGTGTTTGCCTCTGTAGTGGGGTAAAATCAGTCTCGTGGCAGTGAACTTCTTATAAAAAAGCCCTTAGTGTAAGTACTTCCTCATGATCATAGAAATCTCTAACACACAAAGTGATGGTGCCGTTTATTTACGGGTATTAATTAGTGTAGCTTATTTCAGAGGGAAATCACCCAGCTTTAGGAAAGATGCACTTAATATCTTTCTGTTCTTATTATATATAAACAATTTTGGATTGTATAAACCTCAACCCTTTTCTCCTAGCTGTATTAAACACAAATATATCTGATGTTATACCTAGTAAGTTCTGTCTTTTATCCAGTTCAAAATGACCTTTCATGCATGTAGAAATGGCTGGAAGAGGTTTATTATTACTGAGGAAAGAAGGAATAAATATATTCCTAACACACCTGTAACACTGACTGCCCAAGAGCCAAGCTGATTTACTAAACAGAGCACTGGTCTCCTATAACTCACATTAACTCCCTCTCAGTTCGGTTCCCCGCAACAACCAGCAACTACAAAGTAGGCAGAAAAGTTTAAATTTTATCAAAGTTGATTTACAGCATATGAATTCCACGGAAAAGCTACATCCCCCTACTGAAATATCAGGGTGAAGTCTTTTGCAAAACAGTCTGTATTTTCAGTGCAGAACAAATCTGAGGCCGACGGGATTACTGGCATTGGAATATCAAGGCTATGCATATGTGTTCCATATATGCAAATTCCTCATAAGGAACCAATAACTGCCTGACAGATAAAATGATATTATTACACTAAACAACCAGAGGCTGTTCTCGTTCACACAGAGGAGAAGCCAAGACAGCCACGGAATACTTGAAACCATGTCTTGAAAAGAAGTGCAGACTCAGAGGAATCCTGAGTCCTGACCACCCTCTGGACCACGAGTGAGGAGAGGGAGATGGCCAGGCCCAGGAATGCTCCATCAGGAAGTGCTTGTGGTTAAAAACAGAAGCAACCACATGAATCAGAGGTTTCAGGAGACAGCTAGACGACATCGATTGAAAAAAAATATTAATGCACAGAAAAAAAGAAAACCAAGCAGGATTAAAAGGTCCCAAAAGATCTGTGTGAATCTGAATCTGGTTTCAGGAGAACAGAAGAGTAAAATCCAAATAAATAGAAATTTAGACATCCTGTAATAATAAAACTTTCTTACTGTTGAAAAAAAAAATCCAAAGCTCGATTTGGTTCTCCTTTGCCATCTGGAAGCTTTCTCTTAAACAAATGAATGAAACACACACAACACAAAAATACTTTTCATTTTCTTCTACACATCCAGTAAGAGATCTCTTAATGACAACCCCCAGAATGTTGGTTTCAGCTTCTCACAACTCCATGGAGACCCCTGCAGCTACCAGTGATCATCTGTAATGTTCCTCTCAGATGCTAACAAGTAGAATTTAATAAAAATAGGAAAACTACTAATGTTTCAACATCAAACACAAGGGGGAACGTAGTTTTAATTATCCTAAAAATGTTTGCATTGAGTAGGCAGGAAAAGATTTCCTGCATATAAACCATGTTATGGTACTGGGAAAATAATGGAGCTCAATCCTGTTTTCTCAGGCCTTACCTTCAATATTAAACAGACTCTTTAATGAGAAAACCTTTTTTAAAGTGGTAATGATGGAAAGAAAACAAAACATGATTCTAATTTGTCCTTGCCAGCAGTGTAGTACACACAATCCACAACACTTTTTCTCTGGAATTAGATCAAAGCTCTGAAGACACACTGTTAATTTGTGGGAGCACAGCACAGCTGCAGATGATTAAAGAGATGCTGCCACTTACCATGTGAAATGAGGAATTTGCTGTTCAGATTTAAAAGAATTCTTTCCTTCCAATCCATAAGTCTCAAGTGCTCCTTAAAAAGAGTTTAAATGGCTTGGGAGGAGGGATGACTGTGCCAAAAGATAGAGGACCTGAGCTTTGAAGCTGGAGGTATCTGTATCACGTTGGTTATTACATCGACTTTGCTCTGCTAATGAGCGAGGAAATGAGAATTGCCCATGATGAGGTGGGACTGACCTCTGCCTGGCTGGGTTTCCATCTGTGTTTTTTATTCTTTTCCTTTAGATATGATAAATATGAGGTCAATCTATCAAAGAAACGGTTGGGGGTTTTTTGGAAAAGCATGATTTCGATGTCACAAAAATTTTCCCCTACTCTGGCCTTTGCCAGTATCTGTCCATGCAGGCACAGATTGTTTGTTTTACAAGCCCCTCATCTGCAGAGGAGCTGCAGGAGTCGCCACCCAGAACAGAGCAAAAATAGGATGCTCAATAATTTTGGGGGATAGAAGTCCCCAGAGGTATTTTGGCCATCTACCATATTCTTAGAACCTCGTTATTCACCGTGCCTAATAGTCCTGGCATATTTTAAACATCATACACAAGAGAGATGCCCCAAACAAAGAGAGGAGAACAATCAGTTTCTTCTTTCATTAAATCTCATACTTTCCTTGATTAAAGAACAGGAAATAAAGTGTGTTAAAAGAGGGAGGAATTGATTTATACAGGTTTACACAACTGATGATGTGCTTTGTTAAGCTTCAGAAAAGCAAATAAAAGTCTATTCTTGACCTCTGATTTTATGCATAAAATCAATGCTTTCATTTTGTCTGGCACAGGCTTTCAGTGTTACTTCAAGTCTATTTAATTGATCAACAATTCTTCTGTCATCAACAGAAGTGTCCCTTTCCACACTGATTATAATGATGGGTATTTTGTAACATTCTATGGGATTCAAGTCTTTCAAAGATTTTGATGGACAGTTTTTGTCAAAACTGAGTGGTAACATCGATCAGATTTCCAGATTCATGGGAATTCAGATTTACATCACAGGCAGCCCATTTATTTTTATTTTCAGGAGTTAACTTAAGGTAGTGATCTTATAGTAAGAGCCTTAATTCTAGCTAAAGTGTCAAAACAATGCTAAAATCTATCAAGATAATTTTTGGTTTTGCTTGCAAAATGAGGCACGTGCTTATTTGCATTTAAATCTTTCTCTCTATTACAGTGATTCGAGCAAAAATATCCAGTGAAAAGGTGGTTCCTGCCAGTGATGATCCCCTTGATACCCACAAAATGATCCGGTATGAAATCAAACAAATAAAGGTACATGGAATCACTCTGCTCTTTGAAATTCAATGGTCATAACCTCTCTATGTGACTAGTTTAGCCTAAAATGCTGGAAGCTGAAAAAGACCCAGTTAGACCTGGGTGAACTACACAGAATAAATCAAAGGAGGGTTTAAAAAAAATGCAAAAGAAAAAAGCAGAAGGCTGTTCTGACATTCAGGAGCTGTTTGTCAAATAATGATATTTTGATGACAATTTTATTATTCACGATTGCTTAAAGATGACTTGGAAAGAGTCTGAAAGAGCAAGGCCCTATGTTCACAGTGAATAGGGACATTTGCAGGAACAGTAGTCCTTCCCTCATATTAATATAAACCAAACTCCATTTTTATGAAAGTTGCTAGGGAAGCAAACACCAAGTGGGAGCACCCAAAGACACAATCATTCAGAATCTCACAGGATTTTTCCATTATTTGTTCAGCTCCAACAGGGGGATATATTCATTAATGCACTTTAAGAAGATGCATCTTGGTCCCCTTCAAGTCACTGTTGAACTCTCACTGATGTTAAAATAATCATGATCTACCTGTTTCTGGAATACACAAAAAATAGTCTCTCTAAATTTACGTGTGTAGTGTGCATTAGTGGGGTGGATTGGTTGCTTGGTTGGTTTGTTTTCCAGGCGGTTTCACCTCTCATTTTTCACTGAATATTGTTTTATATTATTTGCACTTTTACATTGGCTGGAACACTTAAGAAAATCCTTATGAATGGCTACATGCTTTTGAAAGAAAATTCAATCATTCAAGCTATATCAGTAGATCCCCTCACAGGATCTACTGGGAAAAATCTATGGTAAATAAGGATGGTTATCACACACAACTTCTGTTAAGGTTTTAAAGCAATTTCAACAAGCCAGTCTTTACATTGCTAAAACAAACTCCAAAGCTCTTCACAATCTGCCACTTTCTGTCTTCTTAAATACTAGGGATATATTCAAATGTTTCTTTACAGAAATAAGCACATAAATACCAGAGGAATTCTCCTTCCCCCCATTAGCACTTTAATGTTCTATTGCTCCTCGGCAATACTTCAGTAATTTTATAGAAATGCAAATCATCTTACGCTTCAGCACAAACAAGAACAACGAGAAGTCTAGTCTGAGTGATTATTTTCAGTCTATAATCCTGTACTTCAGTAATAGTACACTGAAATCTCTGAAATACATTTGTATATCGAAGCTGTTCTGGAGTTTCTCCCTATTTTTCACAAGTGGAGGCCTATTCAAAACTCAGCATCAGTTAGAGATGTTTAATTCCAGTCAGCTTCAGAAGGCAAGTCAACTAGGACTGGACAAACCAGAGAGATCTATTTTCTAATAAAAGATGCCCTACATTATTACATGAAACATTAGACTAACAAATGGGTCTGAATTGTCCCACCCTTCAAATTCTTTCCTCTGGCCAGAGGAGTTCAGAGGAGGCAGGAGCCGAGCCTTCCCTGGCACTCAGCTGCCTTGGGACCCAGGTCCCTGCTCCAGGCACTGACCAGCCTAAATGGAAGGATTTTGCTTTGAAATCTCCACCCCACAGAGTGTGAAAGCACACAGGAACTCTGTGACCTGCCCATCCTCTGTGGAACTGAAAAAAGCCCAACTGTGCCTGATAAATCCCACAGCAGAGACAAAGAGTGAGGCAACCTGTTATGTTCTAGGCATGTAATTCAGAGTTGGTGTGTGGGCAAAAATTGCACATGACTGAGCCTACTGAAAAATTACTGAGAAATACATTTAAATTAACAGAAGTTTAACAGAAAATTGTTTACACTGTAAAGCACTCACCACGTCACAAAAGTAAAAAGAGTGAGGAATTTTAAATAGCTTGTGCCTGTAAACATTTGGTAAATGTAAAATAATCAATAAAAAAAAATATAATGGTGTACAAAGTCAGCCAGATTTGGCCATCTCCATGGAATGGGACAGCTCACAGCCTGACTAGTAACGGCAGAGAAATAGCTGGGCAGAGATCCTCAGATGGAGCCTCGTGGCTCGGTGGCCACACTCCTGGGTAACTGAGAACTTGCTGGCTACAGCAATTAACTTGATCACACCATTTCTCACCTCAGGTGATAACATTTAAAAGAATCTAAATCAACAGTGCACATCAAAGGGTCGAATATTCTCTGTTCACTGTTACAGTCTTTCTTCTCTGAGTGCTCCAGAGCCCCAAGGACAAACTGCAGGGCCCTTGGAATGGCCAGTGGCACTGCCCACGGGCTTGGGGCTAATCCTGTGCAGGAACACGTGCAGGATGGGGGACAGGCTAAGAATTTGTTTATATAGCACAGAAAGGAAGAACAGACTCTCTAGTCATCTCTTTTGAGCTAAAAGATGCATTGAACTAAAATGCGATTATCAACTCCGTGTGAGTTTTGGTGAATACTTTTTAGGCTACTCACATATTCACACTTCCCTCATCAGTTCTTCTCCCCTCTTGGAAAAGGAACACAGAATCTGTGAAGGTTACATATTACTGCAACTGAAAATTCAGCAAAATGGTGCTGTTTCTCTGCTCTGGGCTCTCTGGGCTGTTTGACATGTAACAGTAGTGTGGCTTGCTTATGGTAATCCTGTTACAAAAATTATATTCCTGTTATTTTAAATCCCGTGCATTAAGCTTCACATGAAAACACTGCTATTTTAGTCAGAAATATTAAACATTCTTTTGATATTAATTTCTAGAAATAATAACAAGGGCATTTATTGATTTTATAGAGATGGGTTGGCATATCGAGAAGCCATAAATTTTTTCAATTGATGTTCTTATTTACAGCATTATACTAAAGAGAGGAGATAATATGTGATTTATATGCAATTGAATATGTGTCTATATAATATTATCGTGACTGACTTGGTCATCACACTTGCCCCAAGGAGCAAGCTACACATTAAAACAGTGCCATGACTAGACACATGAAATCAACAGTTTTTACCAAATTAAACAAGTATAAACAAAATTGCTAACTATTTTTCACGAGGTGCATGGATGGAAACCCTCTGAGAGAACCAGACTGCTTTTCCAAGGGGTGGGGTCACTCCCAGTGGGAATATGAGGAGATATTCAAGCTAAACATGAAGGTATCTACACTTTACAGTGACACCTGCAGTTTTAAAACTAGATATTAATCACTATATAAAGCTAAGAAAATAAGCCATGATATAGTTGAAAAGCCTTAGAGAAGAAAGAAGATAGAAGAATGTAATTACTAGAACAGAAACATGCCTGAGACACTGGGAGTAGTACAGATGGTTTTTTAAAAAGGAGTATTTTAAAATTTTAAAGCCCTGGCCGTGTGCTGGTCTTGGTTACACCCATCAGGAAGACAAGGACAGTGTAAAGATAGATGTTAGCACCAGGCTCACACCTCTCTGTTCCCCCAGTTCCTCATCCTGTTTTCCTACCTCAATGAAGACCTATCAGGAGCCCAAATGTGCACAGTGGAAATCAAACCACAGAGAAATATGCAAGCTTTCAGGAGATGAGAGAGAATATGATTGAGATCAAATACAATTGACTGAGTTAAGCAGAAGACTATAATCTTAATAAATGCTTTAACAAATATATAGGTCAAAACCTAAGATAAGTCAGACTGCAACTTCTAAAAAACCACCCCAACCAAGCAACCAAAAAACCTGCAACAAAACAAACATCAATCTCATTTAAATATTAACTAGACCTCTATTATATTTTGCTCTGTTTTTTGGGGGGGTTTAAAAAATAAATCAATTTGTGTTGCCTGCATAATGCCTCTTAAGTTATTTGAGATCAAGGGATGAATTTCTGTGCTGGGCTGCCCCACCAGACTACTTTTACTCTAATAAAATTAGGCACATTTTCCTCATCATTACAGAGGGTTTTTGTGATTTTCTCTGCTGCTCTGTACAGGATACCAGTTTGTTTTGTGTTTTGCTTTGGTTCAGTCTGTTTGGTTTTTTTTACTTAAGTGTTTCAAATCACATTTAATATTTTTGGACCCGAAGCCTGGTGACAACATTGGCTCTTTTCCTTCCATAAATAAGGCTTCAGAAAAACCAACATATTACAGCGTGTTTTCTAGTGCCCCGTGCTATTTAAATCTCCTGGGAAAACTTGAGTAAAACACAAACACATTTTCCAGTGACACCAGCTGCAACTGGGAGAGCTGCCTTGGGGAGCTGTGAGTCCTGCCATTGTCCCCAGCTGTCACCACATGCCATGATGTCACCCCAGGCCACTGGTTTTGGTGATGTCACGGAGGGTGATGACAGGCTGACCCTTCTGAGGCTGAGCCTTCTCATGTTGGGGCACAGCGAAACTTGTTTGGATCTTTTAATGGCTTATTTTAAAGATTTCTTTTGCAGTTGAAAACGCTGATTGAGGAGCAGCCACTCTGAAAACTGCTTTTATCCTGATCTATCCATTTTGTTCCTGTAAAACCTAAGAGCTGGATCCCATTTTCCAACAGTTATTTGAGAAGGTCCCACCGATCAGAACTCTGGATATGGAAAACCAGCTTGCTTTAGTGACCAAATAGAAGAACAATACTAAGTTCCTCAGCATGTTTAATGTCCCAGGAGATACCCACCATTACACTGATGAAGAGAAAATTTCCCATATTAATATACTGAGAAACATTTGCATCTTATGATGCTGCAGCACCAAGGTTGAGATGATTGATGTCTCTGCATTGCTCCTTAAATGGAATATGACAGTAGAATATAAATGGAAGGGAAAGCTTTAATAATCCATTAAAAATACTGATGTCGTGGTTTGAATCTTGTTTTCCCCCAGAGGCTAAGAAAAGTGGTAGACCCCAAGGGGTGGAAACCCCTGGAAGTTTTGAAGTTCTGCCCAATGGGCGCTCCTGCAAAAATGTCAACATCCCACAAGCTCACCGGAAGAGATGAGTTGTAGTTTTGGTTGTTGTAGGAGAGGTGGCCATGTTGTGAGCCACGAGGAAGGGGCTCTGAGCCCCTTGGGCCCTCTGGGCCCTCCCAGCCCCCAGCGGGGGACCTGCGGGGACCTGGAACAGCATAAAGCTGGGCTAGGTGCCTGTAGTTATGCCGGGAGATGTTTTCTCCATGGGCGCAGAGCAGCAGCAGGCACTGACCAGAGAAACGGTGGCAGAGAGCCAGAGATAAGAACTGAACTGAAGGAGCAGCAGAAGCAACATGCAGCACCAGAGAAAGGACTCCTGGAAGGAGAGCCGGGAGAAAGAGAGCCAGCAGCCTGAGAGACAGAGTTCTGGGGGTAAGACTGTACCAGCCCCCAAAACTCCTTTGAGACCTCCTGGAAGGAGGAAGATGATGGACTCTTACTTGAAAGAGCCTTGAAGTGCGACATGCACTGCAGAAAGGAGCTAGAGAGCTCCGAGATGGAATGCGGGGGGAGTTGACCTTGGCTCCCCCCCTTGCACTGCTGCCACGGTGGCAGCCTGAGAGACAGGGCACAGAGGCCCTGCAAGGAGCTGAGTCTCCTGGAGATACCAGACCGTCACGAAGACCCCCCTGTGTCTTCGTGATATGACGTGGTGAAACGACCTTGTCTGGGGTTACGAAGCCCACGGAAGACCCCTTTGCCTGCGTCAAGGGGGCCGAGGGAGCTTGAATACCTCCCTCGTGAGTGCTGGCAGAAAGCCAGCTATCAGCTGCTGCATGTGGAGAAGACAGACAGAACCTGCTGCATTAGAAGATGCTGCTGCTTAAGGACTGAAAGGGATCTGTCCTTTCCCTCCTGGACTTTTTATTTGGAGGGGAGAAGAGATCTGATCCACTGTAAATACTATATGTCATGGTAGAGATAGTTGTGATCGTGTGTATAATGTGTTATAGTATTTATTTGTACAGTCATTGTAATATATTCCCTTTCCCCCACTTTGAGTCTGGTGTGTTTTGTCTGGAAAAGCCCATCTCACATTAGGTTGAGATGTGGGAGGGGGAATGGAGCTAGGGGATTGGATTTTGGGGCTATCTCAAACCATGACAACTGAAAAAGCACATTTTAAAACCTATAATTTAAAAAATGAAGAACTACCTAATTTCCTTCTAAAACTCTTGGAAATGTTTTATTCAGTGAATTGAAAGGGTCTAATTGTTGGTGTTTTCTCATAGAATTTTGGACTTTGGAGCCTTCCTTAAAGAGACTCACCATCTATTTCTTTCAGCTGCTGTTTGCAACTGTTTTTTCATGGTTTTTCCCCACGACTGACTTTCTGTTTCTATTAATTTTCAGATGTTTAAAGGATTTGAAAAGCTCAAGGATGTCCAGTATGTCTACACCCCTTTTGATTCGTCACTCTGTGGAGTGAAATTAGAAGCCAACAACAAAAAACAGTATCTTCTGACAGGTAAAATATGGGGCCCTTCCAACTCAGCCTATTCTGTGACAACTAATGTACCTGTAAAACCAGAAGTAACTGCTTAGATTGAATTTGCTAAAACATGCCAGCCCTTGTTAAAAAGGAATGTATGTATGTACTAAACACAAATACAATGAGATGTACAAATTGCGTTAAGCTGTAGTTATAGTGTGATCTTCCATGTTTTCCATCCTTCATCCAACAATCTTAAAGTAGTTCCAAAGGAAGCGAAGGTCAGTAATAATTAGTAAATAGAAAGAACTATGCCATTATTATTTGATTAAAACCAACAGTACTGATTTCCCCAGGAATGCACACACGCATAATGAGACAACACATGCTATGCCTGTGCAGATCTGGCGTACTAAGGAACTACAGATTTTTCTGTAGAGTCCTAAAATCTTGTTTAACATTTGCATCTGTCTCTTGCTGGTAGATTATTGGTATCTTTTGAAAAATATCCTTCTTAAATCTTTTACGTTTACACAGCACGCAGTCAGAAGAATATTCTCTCTGTTATGATTAAATTAATTTTTAAAAAATGTTAAGTATGACTAACCTGGTGCAATTAGTAAAGAACTTGAGGTATTCTTACACTTCTGTTTTAGTATTTAGAAAACACTTTTAATTGTTTGGCTTATATTTTGTGTTTTCCACGCTGCAGGCCAAATTTTAAGCGATGGCAAAGTCCTCATCCATTTGTGCAACTACATTGAACCCTGGGATGATTTATCCTTGTCTCAAAAGAAGAGTCTGAATCAGAGATATCAAATGGGCTGTGGCTGCAAGGTGAGTACAGAACAAAACAGTGCCTGTGGTGGAGCCACCTGACAGGCACCAGCAGCTTGCAGTGGTGGGAACTGTTCTCTTATAAACAGCATTTTAAGGAAAGCTGCCAGGTGCTAAAGCAGTGCACTGTTTCCCACAGATAACCACCTGCTACATGGTGCCCTGCTCCATCACTGCCCCCAACGAGTGCCTCTGGACAGACTGGCTGATCGAGAGGAAGCTCTACGGGCACCAAGCCAAGCACTACGCCTGCATCAAGAGGAGTGATGGCACCTGCAGCTGGTACCGAGGTGGGCCCCCCCCCGAGAAAGAGTTCATTGATATCAGCGAACCTTAAAACCAGCACTTCCTAAAAAGCCTTGGAGTCTCATTCCATCCACCACTGCCCGCTCCCAGCTTTGAACTGCCATCGTCTAATGTATCTGTTGCTTAGAAACACAAATTGTCCTGTACAGTAAAGTCCCAGTCTGTGGGACTGGCACTGGCGTAAGACAAGGGACAAACCTCCTGGGGGTACCTACTCTGTGCTGTTATGCTTTGCACAGAGGCTTGAGCTGAGAAAGCTCCTCTGTGTCCTCCAAGGCATAACAGGTTCCCTTTGCCAATATGAATGTACAAAAACAAAAGAGTTGCCAGAATTTGTACCCCGTTTGATAACCTACAGATTGAGAGCACCCCGTGTTGTATTCCAAATCTTTCCAATGAACTACGGAATGTTTTATAGAACTATTTTTTTTCTGTATGAAAGTCTTTGATGCAAAAGAATTATTGTACAGTGTATATGTAAAGTATTATAACAATGTGCTATTAAAAAAAAGAGTCACAAATATTTCCTTACCTGTTGAAACAAGTTGAACACTTCTGGGATTAAAACAATCTGTGCTCCACATTTTGTATATTCCTTATGTCACAGCTTTCTTTATCTATGGAGTTGTAACATTCAGTGATAACTAAGCTAAGAAACAGCCTTGATATACAAAAGCCTCTTCCCAACTCAGCATTCCTATGGACTAGCCACACCTTGCTGAAACAAAAGCCAGATCTTCTAATGCTTCAGCATTTCACGGAACTAACACAAATGATGATAGGCTGAAACTGCTCATATTTACAGAAAACTTGTCCACCCTCAGGGCAGCTGCAGCACTTGCTAATGCCTCTCTCAATATGTGACCAGGTCATTGTATTCCAGCACTGTTAAAAGCCTTGGCTTTAGAAACTCATGTGAAAACATATGCAATAGATACTGCACTTACACAGCAAGTGATTTCTGAAAGCTCTTGAATATTTGATCATATTTAATGATTTTTCATTCATGAATACCTATTGTAGTCTGTCACAGTGAATTTGGCTGCTCGTGAACTTGTACTAGAGAAGCGTTACGACACATTTTGCCTTTTATTTTTTTAATGCCTTAACTTTTCTAAATTTATTCCTGTAGCTAGTAGCTAATCTCACACATATCTAAGTTTACAAAAGTAATTAAATTCACAGCGGTGAAACTTCAGAAACTATTTCAGTAAATGCCAAAGTTCAGACACTTGTCCAGCTCCTTGTGTCCCAGAAACTGGGGCAGAACCCTCAGGCAGGGTGGGAATCTCTAATAGCTGCCATCTCTGATGTATTTTACTCTCCCCAATTTTCTATATTGGATTTCTTTCACTTCATTCCAATTTTGTCTAGAATTACTCTTGAGTGTTCCTTACATGAGACTTTAGAACACAGGCAGAGATTTAGACAGTTCTGCTCTCATTTGGTTGGATCAGGTCTATTTAAAGGGTTAACATCCTTTACTGGCTCCTGTTAACCCCAGGGTGACATTCCCAGCCTGGGGGCTCAGTCAGAGCCACCACATTATTGCTCAAGGGTTTTCCAAATAGTTCCTCAAATCTGTTTGCTGTAGACTCCTAATAAAACCACTGGGACTTGAACTTGCAAATAATATGTGCACATCTTTAAGTGCACAGACATCTCTCATGCCATTCAATTCAAGGAGGTAGTAGTTTGGCCATGAAATTCAGCAAGTCCCATGCAACATAGAACACACTAAGGTATGATGCACTGGATAAATAACAGAGACCTGAAAGAAACCTCACTGCACAAATTATTTTTGTGACCTACTTTCACCTTTTTAATGTTTATTTTGACTATTGCACAAATGCATATTAAAAGGATAGGTTTCAAAACGCTCTTCTAAGAATAAATATTGTTGTTTTCTTTTTCTGGGGCTAAATTTATACATTTCCAATGAAATGCAAATGGTGCAAGGCCAACAGGAAGGCATGTCATTGTTTCTTTCAGGAATATATGTCCTATAATATATAAAAGTCAATGTTTCACTTTTTATGCACTGTGAATCAGTTTTGTTATTTTAATTTACAATCCTAAATTAAAACACCATGTTTTTATAAAGACAAAACTAAAATTACCAAACACTATTCATTTGGACCATAGATTTACTATGGCTACTTATATAAATGAAATAAAAATAATAAAACGGCTTCACTTCTTCCAAAAAGAATTGATATTGCAGTGAAAATATTGGCAGTGCTGTGCATTTATATTACTAATTTAAAGAAAGACTTAAAGCCAGGCCTTATTTCCTCATGTCAAATCAGAACAATTCCTAGAGAAGCCCATGAGAGCTTAATAACCACACAGTGTCTTAGTCAAGCACAGGGCTGATTATTATTCAATACACATCTAGTGTAGCATTTGTTTCCAAATCCATTTTGATGTGATGCTGTCTTTTGGACAGCACTCTGCAGCAAACAGATATTTTCTGCTTTTTAACTCACCATAGTTCTGTTTCTCTTTCAGTTTTAGAGTAACTAAACCTTAAACTCAACTCACCCGATACAGATTGTCTTCTTTGTGTGCCTTGTACAAGTAAAGGTTTTCTTTTATATTTATGAACAGACTGTAATACAAATTGTATGCCATAATTAGTTTTAAACACATTTTATATTTGTCCTGCCATAAAATATCCCACATGACGTGTTTCACAGTTAGTGGCTGTCGACTTTGATTTCTGGCTGAGCATAAAACTGAACAAACTCACCACGACGGGTGGCACAAAGATTATTTTTCTCCCTCGTGTCAATAAATATGGCAAGCAAAGCTTTACAAAAACCCCTCTCAGAACGAGTTTTTATTTTCCCTGAGATTC
Organism: Manacus candei; assembly: GCF_025592945.1. Lineage (NCBI taxonomy): Eukaryota > Metazoa > Chordata > Aves > Passeriformes > Pipridae > Manacus > Manacus candei. The sequence goes on from NW_026138084.1 coordinate 4,430,271, forward strand.
AGCACTGAGAAAGATTATGAAAAGGCTTGACTATGATGTGGCATCATCAATATGTTATTTTCCTATCAAGGTTTTTACTGTAGTGGCATTGATATATTATCCACGGCGGATTATTTTTACAACACTTTATTTTTACTTCTTGAAAACGTATGTGTTTATATGAAAGGTTAGAGCAGGAATATAGCCTGGCACAACACTTGATTCTAATTTGAAAATGACTCACACAACTTATGATAAGATTAAGGAATAGAAGAGAGAAGGGAGATTGTACAGATCAATGGGGAAGAAACACCACCTTGAATATTGCTGGCTTTTTCTCAATGTTCCAGTTAAGTTTTAATTAAATTGTTCAACAATTCTGTTGAAAAAGCCATGTTGTCTTTTTTTTCATGACAGAGAACATAAGAGGTGGGAATATAGTGAAATAAAGGGAACTAATTACTGAGGGAAAGGCTGTAGATATGACTCAACTACCAATGAGTTCAAAAGCCTTACAGCGTTTTGTATAATCAGTCTGGGATGAATGTTTCTGTTTCAAAAAGTGTTTCATTAAAGCAGCTCCATTTTTACACAAAAGAATGGCATCTTTGTTTATTTACCTTTTTTTGCCGGCTAAAGACTCAGCACAAACCATCAGCAGAGTGTGAAAGAAGCAGAGGAAAGCCCAACACAGGCACACCTCTGGCACGCTCAGCTGAGCCCTCCATTCCCAGAGACCTGAGGCTTTCTCCTGCTCCCCCATCGCCCCTGGGCTGGTTTGCACTGCAGGGGAGGGAGAGCTCCCCAAGGTTTCCCCTTAAGGAATAAGACAGGAAGGAGCAAACACAAGAGGAACTACAGAAAAAATATTTTAAACCGTAATTTCCAAATTCTGTATAAGCAAATGAGGCCAGCTGTTATTAAAGGGTTCAAAAAAATGAAACAAAAAATAAATAGCATGATATGTTTTCAGTTCAGCAACAGAAGACTGGTATCCAGACCATCTTAGAACCCATTCTAGAAATCTGAACACAGTGTTATCTTGTACCATGTTGCCTGATTATTTCCCAAGCCACAGAGTTCCAAATCCTTTCTTCAGAATGGATAAAACCAAAGAAATGAGCCCCATCAGAGTCAGTTATTGCAGCACTTGTAAGCCACATATGGCGATGCGATACCCAAACGTGTTAATTTTCTCTAGATTAACATTCATTACATAAAATATGTAAAGAAGATTACTCAGCTGTGGAGAACAACATTCAAAAGTTCAAACAAAAGGCAAATAACTTAGCAGCTTAGACTTTAATGAGCATATAGGAGAACAAAGGGGGGGAACCACTGACACAGTTGTTATACTCCACAGCAAAATATGCCATATAAACTTATAAATCTAAAACATTAATTCTTGCCCCAAAATTATAGGATATGCTCTTTGTTTCTATGTACTGCAATTTAGTAATGCATTCAAAAGACTTGCTTTTTCAATAAAATCATAGACTATCTCCAGTTAAGGGTCATGGAGTCCCACAGGACTGCCTACAACTAAACCATACACCCAAGAGCACCATCCAGATGCTCCTTGAATTCTGACAGGCTTGGTGAGATGCCATGGCCAGTTCCCTGGGGGGCCTGAGTAGACGATAAAATAATGAAGAAAGAACAATAAACTGCAAGCAGGAAATGACAAACCAGATAAGAATATCTTAGATATTCTTAGGAAAACAGATCTAAAAACTTATCACTATTTAAAAAAGCATCTTGCAAAATAAGATGTTGTTCTGCCTCTCTACCGGTCACGAAGGAACGCCTAAGGCAAAAAACACTTCCTGTGCATTGTATATTTTCCTGTATATTTTCCATCAACAGAACCCCCTTTCCCTCTGGAAAGATCTGACCGTCTGGGACAACATTTAGACCTGCTGCTCCAAATCAGTACCTTTGGCTCTATGAAACCTCTGTGTGCCACCTCACCGTGGTGAAATCTCCTCTCAGAAGTGTCATATATGACAAGAGAAGTGGAAACATCTGTGAATTCATAATCCAAAGGAACCAGAGAGAACTGGAAAAGCAGGATGAAGAGCCATCCTGGCACTCTTGCAAAAAATACAGCAGAACTGCTCCATACTGTGTTTGTTACCCAAGGATGAGGCAGATGTGGGAGAAGGAAGAGTTCAGAAGGGATCTCAGTCACCTGCTGTTCCCGGGGCTTACCTGAGGTCCCACCTATGCTAACAAAGTGCCAGCCAGAGTCTCAGGACAGACTCACAGCAATGACAGCTTAGGGACCTCGCACAAACAGCTGACTCACAGATATATCCTGACCTTGCTGCAGTACTTGAATCCCAGCTGTGGGACATATACTGAATGGATTAGATTCTACAGTAATTGATGCTTCTCTGCCAGGCTGTTCAATCAGCAAAGAGCCTCTCTCTAGTCTCTCTCAGTGTTTCCTCTTGAGAAATATACTCAGGAAAGAATTTCTGATTAGAAATCCTAAGAAAAATAAGAAAAGAATGACTGCACAGGTCATGAGTAAAGGTCATTCATGTTATTTTTAAGAATGCATTTATGTCTGTAGGGGACTGGGAATCAATGTTGGCTCAGGTACATGAAGATCACAAGTAAAAACCACCCTGACTTTAGGTGAATTCAAAGCCCCACACTAATCAGCACACAGCCTTGTGCATCATCTCCAAAGACAATAAACACTTTTAACATATCATAAAGGACTGGGGTGAAAACAAACCAGAGAAGTAACTCTTGCACTTTAACGGTTGTTCACTGTCTTTATCAGCATTTAATCTCTTCAAGATGTGAAGCTGGTTAGCTGAAAAATTACTGCCTTCCCATCTGAGAATCCTCCAGCTCACCATCACAATGCTTTCAAGTGGTCACTCATCCCCCTGAAAGCTTTCCACATGGCTTTTAAAATGGACAGTAAATGGGAAAAAGGACCAGTGTGTTACAGTTCCTGGTTTACACAGACAGGAAGTGTATTTAGTGTTGCTATTTGCACCTACCATTTCCTTGTGATTTGGGTAGAACGTTTGCTCGATTAAAGGGAACTTCTCGGGACCCAAAGTTTTGTAGACAGACACCAGCTGGGCAAACTGCAAAATAAAGCAAAACAAAACAGAAAGCTTAGGAGAGAAACCACATTATACCTAAATGATCTCGTACTGTCATTTTGCTTCTTGTCTTTGGTGTTTCATAAACTCAGCAAATCCACACGCCCAGTACACGTGGCCTTTCTACTCCTCTTTCCCACACACACCTTTTTAATCCATCCAAACTGGGATTTCATGTAGAGATCAACACCGAACAACATCTCTAAGAGTTAAGTCCTCACAGGTACAGAAAATGAAATATATTGGAACACTGGATTTCAGATTTCTCATTGTCTATATATTTTAAACTGATTTTAATACTGATAATAAAATCATTATAACTTCACCTTTTCTACTGTCTTTAATATAAAAACCAGGTTTATCATTAATTTAGTGACTGGTACCCCCCTGACATTGAAACACGATTTTGCAGAGTTGGCAAAGAGATAAAAGCAATAAGTGTGTCACAGCAACAGGTCAGCTAAGGAACAAACAGGGGAATCTTAATTTCCTAGGCTGCAGCCTTGTACCACATGGCCACCCTTCCACCATCAACAAAGATGTGGATAATTTAAATGGCTCCATGTTACGTCATTTCCAGTAATGTCTATTATACAATATTCTAATATAATATTCTATTAATGTTTCTGGGCCCTTTTGGTGGCACATCCAGCCTACCTGTACTCTGGACTGCAGTACCTTAACACAGAAAGCAAAACAACATTTACACACAAAAAGACAAAGGATTCTTTATTAAATAGAAATGTCTTTGGGGGCTGTTCTTCCTCTTTAGTGAGCAGATAACTCTTCTCTTGTAGGGGTTCAAATACTCCTGAGTGTGGGGCTCAGGGAGGTTTCCAGGGAGCAGGAGGGTTTTGGCAGCCACAAGCCCAGTGTTGTTCCAGGACTCCAAAGCTCTGGCTCGGCCATGCCTGTGATGTGTTCAATTGTCATTATGCCAAGATGAGACATAAACAACTCAGCACAACAGTTTGAATAGTGGGATTTGCTGGTTGCAAGCAGCACAAAAAGCAGAGAACAACAGAACTCTGTCCATAATGCAGATAAAATACCTACTCTGAGAAGATTCTGAGGGGGCAGGGAGAGCAAAAACTCTTTAAAGGCAAAAAAGACCCGATGAAAGCCTTGCATGCATTTCCAGCTGGCACAGAGGATTTGTTTAATTTAGTGGTGTTTACTTAGGTTTGGTAAAATACATCTTTAAATTTGGAATTCCAGTGGAAAATACCTTAATGATGAGTAGTCTTCACCAAAAGCCTATGAAATTGTAGCTGGATAGTGTGCTGTGCAAATCAGACCTCAAGGAAAGGAAATATTATCACAGCTACCAAAATAAGGTGGTTTGAGAATAGGATTCCTGACAACTTACTAGTTATTGCTGTTCTTATGCAAAATCCAACTTCAAAATTTCCCAAGCAAATACTTCCTATTAAATACACGATTTTTGCCAAGAAATTTTTAGGTTAAAATAAATCTATTTACCTAGCTTTAGGTAAAAAACTTTTTAAAAAATCCTATTACTGTATTTCCTGTGATTCTTTTCTTAGTCTCTTTTCCATTTTCACTGAGAGTGAGAAAAAGACAGTGAGAAACTGACCCTATTTTTAGGGATTGTGGCATTCACGCAAGAGGTTAGAAAGCTGTAATTCAGATTAATATTAGCCAATGCTTGTTTACTTAAAATAGCATCAACACTCATGTATCACTCTAAAGTATCCTCTAGTCCAGTAATTAAGCTATGAAATAGCAAGTAGGAAAAGTAGGTTTCAATTTGTGAGACAGAGGAAGGAAATATCTCAGATTTCCCACAGCCAGGGGAATGATTTATCCTTTGCCCCTGCTGGGATGCTGCTTCACCTCCATGTCTACAATTCTGGGAATCTCCTGTCAAACATTTCTTCCCCAAAGGGCATCTTGCTAAATTCAACCTCAGTTTTTCACATAGAATTTTTTGCATCCAGAAATTGCTAGAAATATTTATTATTTTCCCTGATTCCTACTGGGTTATTTATAAAGGGGAATTTCCCTAAAGTTTTAATGAGCTTCTATCAATTTTTAAGTGTGATCCGGACTATATCTTTTTATATTTTCCTGTTGAGCAGCCAAAGCAAATAAATACCAGTCCTGGGCAAGAACATCATCTTTTTAGATGATAAACTGCTGAACTATCCAATCCAATGTTGACTGTTTTCAGCCATGGGATGGTCATGAAGTAGAAAATGCCAGTAGAGCCATTTTATATTTAAATGAAGTATTTTATATGGATGCCAAAAACCCTGGGAGATTTTAATAATTACTTTAAAAAAATAAAGTCATAGAGCTTGGTATTTCAGCAGATGTCTTCTCAAAATCTTTAGAAAAAACCAAGGAAGTGGAAAAAAGTTCTTAGTTTAGGTAGCTGAATTTACTTCTCATTTTCAAATTCTGCATCTTATTTTCAGCTCAAAGAGGTACCTTAGGTACATGTATTTACAGTTTTCAGAGCATTAGTTTAACAGGAAAATAGTTGGATTTTGTAACATTCACTGTCATGTCAGCTCTTCTCTTTTCTAGTCAGGATGAAATGTTTTCACATCCAGGCCTATAGATTGTTCCTCCACAGCAGAAGAGAAGAAGGCCAGCTGTACTTTTTTTTCCTCTCCAACAAGGTATGATACAGATAAGAAGAAATACATAGCCAAAAAGGCACTTATTCCCTTTTATTTCATATAAAAGCTTTCTGGGATTTCATCACCCTAAGACTGAAACACTCAAAATTTGACTGCACAGAATGTGCTGTAACCAAGCAGTAGTTACCAAAAATCCCTTTGCTACCTTCATAACAATCTGAATCATTACTTTGCTTATCAGTTTAGATGAGTTAAAATGTGCTTAATTACACGTGTGTCATCTTTGAAAGGCTCAGATTTGCTCCTGAACAAACCACACAAACTTTTCCCTCAAAGATAATTAGACATGATATTTAAAACTATTTACTCCAGATGGTGCTTTGTGTTATCTTTAATTCCAGCACACTGCTAATCTCTCTTGCCAGGCTGAAGGATTTATATCACTGCCCATTCCTGTGGGGAATTTCCTGGGATGCTGAGTAAGATTTTCATGCAACAAACTGCTTCCCATTTGCTGTAGAGTTGTTCCCTGGCAGGGCAGCACCACTGGGCTGTGTTACTGAACCTTTTGTCAACGATTTCTCTGTGTTGGGAGTGTTCTTTCCCTGTCCTTGCTTCTGCTGGCAGTGGGAGAACTCCAGCCAGCCATCTAATACTTCATGGTAACAACTAAAACAATGGCAAAATTCTCTGGATAGTCAATGCAGAGGAACTGGCACTCTCTAAGACTGGAGAAACAGGAAAACTTGGATGGGTGAACACTCCTTGAATCCTTCTGTCATAAAAAATAGCACTTTTAGCTGAGACTTATCTTTGGCTTCTCTAAGGTGTGGGCACACCTAAGGAGTGAAGAAATTCCATGCAATACCAGTTGGCTTCTGGATTTCCATCCATAAACTTGCTTCTTACCAAATGGATTAATGAGTAGTAGTGTTTGTGGGTGAAATTACTACAGTAAAATTCCTAAGTTTGTAATGTGATTTCTGTATTCACTATGTGAGCATGGATGATCACATGTGAGCATGCTGATCCCTTAGCAATGGGATTTTCCCTTCAATATACAAAGGGAAGGTCCCTTTTTCCTACAGTGGCCAGCACAGGTCCCTTAGAGGGCCTGCAGACTACAAAGCTGAAAGATGAGCTGGGTCACATTATAGTCTGGTTATGTTACAGTTCCATTATAGGAATCTAATAAAGAAAATGACACATTGACTTTTTCATCCCCTTCAGATGGCACCACGAAAAATATCCTGAAGTCTGTTTTTAGACTGAAATGTCCTTTTTCAGGCTGAGGCTCAGAAATATGGTTGGTCATTCCAGAAAAGCATAATTGCCTTGTAAGAGAGGTTCAAAAGCACAGACTAATCACCATCAGAGCAAACATATCAGGGGTCCTTGGAGGACAGCAGACTGAGACACAAACATTTCATACCCTTCAGAGGGAGAAGGAATCAGGCAGTTGTGTGGAAGGGGCCGGGAAGATACATTTGACACATGTACTCTGGGGGAGTCAATTTACTTAAGCTAAGATTTTTCATTATGCCTGGATTTTAAACATAGTTTCTGTATTGTCTTTGTGTTTGTTTGTTTGGATGATTGGGTTTTGAAATTATTATTACCTGGGAAGTATCTGTGTTACCCTTTTTACCCTCTCCATGTGCTTCCTTGTTGTGATTGGCCAACATTTCTTCTCTTACACCTTAGTAAACATTAAATACTTTTCCAGAAGGGTGAGTTCATACACATTTGATTTGCTATTTGATACCTAATAGGAGAATGGAGGGGAACAGATCACTGACTGCAGCTTATGTACTTTTCTCTGTCAGCAGGAGCTGACAGACAACTTAATGGAAGTATTCAAACTTCCAAAGTCAATTCAGAGTTTGACATGGCAGCTGAAAGGTGGAACAGTGCCTACAGATCAGTTTGGGTACATTAACAGAATACAGAAAAGATGGGAACTGACAACAGAACTTGGTGTTCCTCCAGTGGTTTTCCATCATGATCCAAAGCCAAAGACAACACAGTTGGACTACGAATGGAAAGATTACTGACATGGACCCTGCTCTGGAACTCCAGTGGTAGTTTCACAACACGGATGAGCTGTTCCCTAACCCTCATGCAGCCTGGCATCACACAGGAGCAAGGTGGTGATCTCTGCCTTCCCAGCTAAGCTCTCTCCCCCGCTGGACTTTTCTCTCAAGCCCTGCTCTGGGACTCACAGCATCTCTACACCTTTGACTGCAGCTGATATTTCCTCACCTTCTTCACCTTCAGCTCCATTGACCTCTGGGGTTCTTGTCTGCACCTCCTGAGATGTTGCTGCTCAGCCTGTCTGGATTGTGCTGACCCTTCCCAGAGCGATTTGGGCTGTCTGCTCCAAGTTACCCAGAATTTCCAAGGGCATTCATTTGGCTCCTGCACCTGCCCTGCAGCACGAGCACTGCCTCTGAGAGGCACAGCTCTCCCACTGCTCATCACTGCTGTAATTAACTGCTGGAATATTTTCACACTGGAGTTACAGCAGATGAGATACAAACCATTAAGAGCTTCTACAGGATAAAAAAAAAAAAAAGCCTTAAATAAAAACCTCATGCCCTTGGAAGAACTGCATGTACTTGCCTACAAATTACCACAGTGCATCCATGAGAGAAAAAAAGTGTTTTCAACAACAAGCAGGATTAAAAAAAGACCCCAGAGAAGGGTCACAGTTAGAGACACAAATACATCTCCTCTTGGCTTGCAAGGCTGGGCAGCAAAGCATCTGGCAACAAGAAACACCTTGGCTGATGGAAGAAGCACTGACAAAATGTGTAAACACTGAGGAAAGCGAGACTTAAGGAAGACACGGATTAAAATGAAGGAAAACAGCCTATAAGCATAAAGAGAAGAAAACAGATCAAGACATGTTTGTTAGAAAAGAATTTGCAAAAAGTAATACCATGATGATAAAGTAATACCTAGATCAAGAGGCCTTCTGGAATTCTGTATTCCAGAATGAAAAGTTACAGAGGAAAAAAAGAAGTTTATGGAAGTGAGAGGCTCTGGGAACTCCTTTCTGGGTGCTCTTGCAGCAAGGAGAATGTGCACTTTATTCCACTGCTGTGGGAACATGGAGTTCAGTGTTCTGAGCAAGGAAATATTTGTGCACCTGTTTATCTTGATGGGACTCAGGCATGTGCTTAAGCACTTCTCAAAGGGGTTTGGGGCTCATTACAATAGAAAGAGATTTTATTGTTTGTGGGATTTTTGAGGGATGTTAAGGTCCTGAGACTTTCCAGTTCAAATAGTAAGGTTTTATAAAAAAGACTGAATTCAATGAAACTTCACAGTAGATGAAGAAATCAATGGTGGATTTCCGTGGCAGAATTCCATTCCTCAGACACCACCAGCCAACCCACTTTCTGTTAAGTTCAGCACAGAAAGTCAGAGGACTTCTCTGAGGTGCTCGATACCCAAACAGTGCATTTTTAAAAAAACACAGCATTTTAAAGTGAACCATCAACTAAAGACGCTTCAGAGAGCAGGTGTGGCAGTTACGACACCTCATAAAAGAAACCAGGACAAGTAGACTTGGCACCCATTTCGGATGGGAACTGCAGTAAGGATAGAACCTAAACATCAAGGAATGACAGCAAGGAAATCAGTGGGGGAGAGCAGTGCTGGTGGGACTTCTGGAGATAACGTGAGGAAACAATTCTTGTGTAGAGGGTGAGGGGAGAGGATGGAGAGGGGACTGTCCCCCTGATGGAGGAAGTACAATGGGAGGGTTTTTCCTGAATGGGTGACAAATTCCTTTATCAGGAAGGGGAGTCCTCCCCTCCTGATTCTGCTCAGCACTGAGTCACCATGGTCGTATATAAAAGAAGCAAATAAAACCTCTACCTAGATTTTTACTTGAAAAAATGATCTTCTAAGGTACTTAATAGGGAATATAACACACAGGTTTTGTTTTTAATTGCACATTAAGATTTCACAAGAAAGCAAGCCTTATTTTCATAATCTGGCCTTCAGGTATGGATATTTGCCTTAAGAAAGCACAAAAGAGGGTTTCTGAGTTTCAATACTGTGGCAGGAACAGCAGATAAAAAAGGGATATGAACCACAGCTTTACAATCCTGTTTTTCAGATTAATTTTACAGACTTTATTTAAATACAGTTTCTTTCAGTAGAAGGTAAGAAACAGTTAAAAGTCTATTTGAATTTTCTGCCACTAGAAATGTTCAATGCAATGAAAGTCTGTAATGGATGTCAAGAGCTCCCACTGCTGCTTTTTAGTGCAGGGAACAACAGGGAAAAGTGGCAGCAATCTACCCGGAAATTCAGGGATGCAGTTAAAAAATCTGAGCCTACTTTTGCATTAAATGCAGTAAATGTTGGACAAAGTGAAATCCATACATTGTCAGTACATATATAAAGTACTTCAGAGTGCAAGCAAGCATTGATGAATATAGAGCCGTATATTCTGTCTGTATGGAACAGAAAACAAATCATCACCACACTGAGGTATATTCATTATTCAGGTACATCACTGCTTTTTTCAAGGAATTTCAAGTGACCTTACTTATTTTAGGAAAGAAAATCAGTAAGCAAGATTGGAATATATCCTTTCTATTTCAAGGCTAGATTAAACTATAAAGAGGTGCAAAGCTCTATAAAGAGGTGCAAAGAGCAAACACACTGCTAGGTTTCATGTATTTAGATTTCTAGTTATGCATTTAAATTAATAACTATTTATAAAATTTGCTCCAGTTCCATGTTCAAACCGGGTAGTAAAATTGTCTTTTGACCAGAAAGCTTAAAATGTTTATACTTTCCTTCTGACACAGTTTTGTGAATTTACTTTCAGCTCTTGCACTACAAAGCCATCAACATGTTTTGCTTTAACTGGCAGACTGGGCAAAGAGGCCAAAATCTTCACTGGCTGACAGAATTAAGCTGCAGATTTCGTGCTTAAGAAAGTTGTGCTCAGAGCAGCGCTGGAGGAAAAGCACCTGTGGACAGTTTGTTCTCTGGTGCCCTGTAGATACACAGACCTCTGCCTTCACTTTAACACCCTTCACATGAGTAAGGGTCACAAAGACCTCCACCACTGAGGTAAATATTTGCTAATAGGCCAATGGAATTTGTTACACACTTTGCCACACATGGGGCTGGTCAAGTGTCGTGGTGCCCAACGCCTCAAAAAAGGAACTCTGCTCTGCTTGAGGGACACAGGCAGCTCCTGGCTCCAGTCCTGCAGCCACAGAAAGGAACTGCTCTTGCTTCAGTAGCTTCCTAAAGTGGACAGGACAGCAAAAGGCCACTCCCCACCTCTGGTTGCCCTGTGTCCCTGCCTTTACCTATCAAATAGATCAATCTTGCCAGAATGGTGGAAATAAAAAGAAAGGTCAAGGCTGGCTCCAGGTTTCATCTAATGAAACACATAAAACTATAGCCACCGACTGAAATACATCTAAACATTTCTAACATTTATCATGATAACAGACATCAAATCTGAACATCCCTAAATGTCTTCTCAGATTGTAGGTATGCATTCTTTAGTCTTGACCTTTAAGAAGATCCCCTCTGGCATACAGAAGAGAGCAATAAACAGCCAAATCCTATCCCATTGTTCAGCATTATTGTACAAATCTTGTTTTGGGTAATGAGCACAGAATTTTCTTATAGTGCAATACATATTTATAATTTCTTTCTTTAAACCAAACATGGGCAAGCATTGAAAATCTCCAAGATTTACAGTAAATAGGTTTTCAAAATACTTCTCTTCTTGCACACATTTGTTTGTTATTCCCTCTCCATAAGATACTTTGACACAACATTGAAACTGGTCTATGTGGTTGTATCTCCTATTAGCATATCTTCAATAATTTGTGTCAACAGGATGCTGGAATGAACAGAACTAGTCTCTTTTCTCTGCTCCTCCCTGTGGAGTGCCCATAAGTGCCCTGCCCGTGCCCCAATCTGTTGCTCAAGATTATTAAAGTATAACTTGAAGGGGAAAAAGCACAAGAGGGTAACTTTGAGCAGCAATACATGAACGAGAAAACAAAGTGGGGGAGAGCACTATAATACCATCAAATAGCAAGAAAGGGCAGTTAAAACAGACTTTCCAAAGAAAGCAAAGCAAGAATAGAGAAATGAAGTATTCAGTAAGAGTAGAAAGATGAAGACAGATAAGCAGAAAATCATCTGCAAAAGAAAGGTAAAGCAGAATATGGCTCATGAAGGCTCGGAATTGTGTAAGCTTGGCAAAAGGAGCAGACAAAAAAAATATCAACAAACTTGCAAAAAAGTATTTGGCTGTCTGCTCCCAAACTATAGGAAAAGAAACAAAGAAGAACTGTGAGATTTACAGTACTACCAAGTCTCACAAAAGGAAAAGTCTTCCCTCGGAATGGCTGCAGATGAGCAAGGAAGTAAATTTTGGTATAACAAAGTGTTCTATGGAACTTCTCTTACACTTAAAACCCTGAATAACAATAAATTCCTTCAATGAAGCAGAGTCTGACACCTGAAGATGTTTCAGGACAAAGCGGGCTCTAATCTGGAGCTCTGTGTAAAAAACACCAGGACCTTTCAGCTGTCTTAACATCCTACAAGTATCTCTGCCTTCCATTCTGTCAGCTTTTGCCAAAAAAACACTTCCTATTTGGTTCCTTTCTTTCCCACATCCCCGGACTGATGGAGCAGTGTGTCATGATGGCAGCATTGTCCTCTGCTTGAGGCCAAGCCTGCTCAGCACCCCACTTTCCATCCCCACACTGCCAGATGCCTCTTCACAAGCTGTCACAGCTCTGCCTTAGCTCGACAAACCACAGTGGCCTCTCTACATCCCTCTGTGATTCCATCAGGTCAGTATTTCAAGCTAAATACAGACCCTTGCATCACCATGGCAACAGCTAATTAAGGTCACAGTGCTCAAGTGCAAATGATTTTTGCAAACCCACCGTTACGTGTCAGGTTTTGCCACCCTTCAGCAGAGTAAATGTGTAATTTAGGTATCAGCACATCCTGGCAGCCTCATCCACCAACCCCTACCATGCAGCCTCCTGAGACACACTCACTCCCAGGAAAACACATGTGCAGTCAGCTGCAGGTGCTGCTAAGTTTTTCCTCTGCAGTAAAGGAAGCAGAACTACACTCATGGAATTGGAGTGATTCTATGAGGATTTTCTTTCTCTTCAGTCATATACAGTTTTTCTATACAGCTGCAGCAACTCCATGGTCTCTGAAGTACTGAAATACTTATCTCTCAGAACCCAGAAGATGCAATCCAGCTCCTTTAATGCATGTTATATCACAGTGCAGGCTTAACTGAAATTAAAAAAAAAAAGAGCTATATTCTATCTACAGCAGCCATGGACATTGAACCTTGCAATCCCTAACAAGTAAATCAGAGTCTTCATGTTTAGTGTACTCCACTTAACTCTCCCTCCCTTCCTAATTACACTTACTAGCATATTTTTAAAATATTATTTCCCCAGTCTGAATCCTTAAATTTTACCTATTACTGCAAGCACTGACAACATCATCACATTTTCCAGTTACTTCTGGCCTCCACAATTAGTTATTTCACCCACCTACATAGATCCACAGAATCATATAGGTTGGAAGAGACCCCTAAGATAACCAAGACCAACCATTAACCTGCTAAGTCCACCACTAACCCAGGTCCTTAAGTCCCACACCTACATGTCTTAAATCCCTCCAGGGATGGTGACATCATGTACTGTGAGAAAGTTTACATACAACCTTTAAGCCTTAGTAAAGAAAAGTCTCATTTATTTCTGGAATGACGTTTTCTAAAGGAAAACAGAATAAAGAAATGTCTAGATTGCTACTTTAAATAATATCAAATCATAACTTCAGGTAATTAGTTATGCTCTTTTTCCTCTTTACTTTTCCTTTCATAATGCTTTACAATAGGATGCACACATTAGACATGAATGAAACTAAGATGGATTGGGAATCCATCTAGGATAGTATAAGTTTTTGCCTCACCTTAATTCAATGCAGCTGTAAATTAAGCTAGTTAAAATTTTAGTCTCATTTGACTGGAACATGTCACACACAAGACTATTCTCTTGCAATGTGACACTGTAGTGAAACATTCTAATGTGGTGAGACGGGGGCATGAACAGGCGAGGTTCCTCCCCAGCTCTGCATGAACCCAGCAACAAAGAACTCAGTTTTTATTTATAAAACTCACACTTTCCCCCTAGCTAAGTAACTTTCTGACATTCTTACTGGCATTTAAGTGGAATTCATCTCAAGCCACGATCATGAATATTTCATGAGGTAGGTGGTGTTATCACCCGAGTGCTGCGACAACCCCAAATCATGAATACGTTTCAGTACTCAAACATCTCACCATAAACAGTCATTTCAACATTTTCTTTGCCATATTGCTCACACCCAGCTTTTCAAAGGGCTGTACAATGCTCTGAACTTCTGACAAGCATTTGAAGGAATTATGTATGTCCTGACACCAGAGAAGACAAGCTTTAAGACTTCAGTATGTTCCTGGCAATCTTCCCACCACACCCCATCTTCCAAGAATATAACTCAGGTCAAATACAAATTTGTTCACTATTTATTGGCAAATGCACAGAAACGCAAGTGTGTCTGCAGGCAGAGCACAAAAAGAGTTCTGCTGGAAAATTAAGGGCAGGTGCTTCAGTTTGTGATGCAGGTTATGAATCTGCCCTCAGGGTTGAAAAGGGATGTTGTGCATCTGGAGCTGCAAGTTCTAAAAACATCAAACACCTGACACTCTGAAGAACAGCAATTTAAAAACCAAAGGTCTTGTATTCTCATTTTATAACTTCCCAGACTTCCCTTCCTAGTTCTATACTACTCCTAATTTTGCACTGGTGTAAGTAAGATTGATTGCCCATTCAGTATTTCCCATTCTTTAAAAGCCCATTCCATTGCACACCCTTTTTTTTTTCCCTGTTGCTATCCAAGTTGCAATTCACTTTTGCCACTCAAATTTTACCTGCAGGAAAATCAACCTCTTTCTCATAAATTAATAAAGATTGTTACTTACGGTTTTATCTGGCATTCTCCTTTCCAGTTTTTCCTAGGGTTTTTGAACTTTCAATGTTTATAGAAATAACGTTCATACAAATATCAGGTTTTGACAAAGGAATTGTACAGAAAGACACATGGAGGGTAAGTCCAAGCATGGGATTCCTTACCTGCACTATTGCAAACCTGATATGGATGTCAAGACTGCAGAATGTGCTTCCTGTTGGAGCACAGCAGCATCAGTGCTTTTCACCCTTAATACAGCAGCAGACTGAGGAGTGCACTCCCAGGCATCCCAAACAGTTTGTAGCAGGGATTTCTCACAAGCAGGTAGGATGTATGAGAAAGGTGTAATGCAACAAGGTAGAGGATGATATTGGCAAAACCAACAATCCCTGGATTCTGCTGCAATATTCAAACATTCATTAAATCAGCTGAATCAAGGGATTAATTACCCTTACAGTATCTATTCTGGGCATGGGCTCCATAGAATCACAGAATATCCTGAGTTGGAAGGGACCCATAAGGATCATCAAAGTCCAACTCTTGGCCTTGCACAGGACATCCCAACAATCCCACCAGCCTGCATGTCTCCTTCCAGTGTTTACCTTTCCTAAATCTGACAAAGATTTCACCATGCTCTGGGATATAAACTGTTGTGTCTACATCTCCCAGGAGCACAAAGAACTGAAGGCAGGATATTCCAGGTTAAACAGCCAAACAAAGCCCCCTCTGTGTGTACAAAATTTATTTTTGTGCTCCCATTAAAAGTCCAGACTCCTAATTAGGACCCAGCTAAGGGACAGTGCCACCACATAGTCAGAAAGGGAACCAATGTCAGGTTTCTAGGCTTAGTTTATGGTCACGGGTAGTTAAAACCCAGGACTGAGATGGGTGGTGGAGCCAAGCCTGGCCACAGTCACAGCACATGGACCTTGCTGCTCAACCTCCTTGTTCCCAGACCTGCAGTGGGGGCACAGGCAGGCCCTGATCTGTTATACACCTTCATGAAAACAACTTAAGGGAACTACGGCAGATAATCAAAACATGAAGGAAATTAGTTTGGAGCATGTGACCTGTCTGATGCTAAAATGTCTCTACAACAGTTATTTCTGAGAGGAAAAACATAAGAGATGTGAAATGGACTCCTGCTGAAACTCTGCAAAACTTGAGTATTTAAAAGAAAACATATTTTGGCTGCCAGATGTACAAGTGGCAAGGTAGAAAATCTCAAAGGGAAAAATATTCATCATCTCTATATTCAAGTAAAAATAAGATCATCTGAAAAATATTTTCATTTCACTCGTATCTATTCTGAGACAAACTAGAGAAATTTCAGCGAAAAAAAAGGGAATTTTTGCAAAACCCAAAGGTACAGATGTGGCAATGTGTAAGGAGGAATTATTAATTTACTTTTTATTGCATCATAATTTCAAATAAATGCTACTGGGTTTGCTTCCCAGCTTTATTATATACAGTGAATCAAACCATTGAGAAATGCCACACAGCTAGAATATGTAATTTATGAAAATAATTAATCCAGCACTGTACATTGTGTGTTCTGAGAAGTTATAAATGCTCTATTAATTATTTATTCCCTCCAGTAGTTTGCTGCGACATAAAGGTATAATAAAATTAGCTGCCAGAAGGTATATGTTCAAATCTGCTGACAATTTTTTGGAGGGATTTTCATAGTAAATGTGAAAAAATAAACATCTTCAAGGCAATAAAAAGTATAATAGTAAAACTTTTCTTCAGTGTGAAAAATATTGACAACTGTTCTTTTCTTACCCAGACATCAGAGAAAAAAAAATGAAATTTTGGCTATTTATAACATGTGGGATTCTTTAAAATTCTGTTAGGTGTTGGACAGCTGGATGCACCTATTAGAGGGATAGTGACTGCACCATGGGTAATTTGTGGTTAACAATGTTCAGTTCTCTATGAATCAAAAAGACCACCAAATTCTTCCTCCATCACTACAAAGCATGTTAAGAAAAACTGCATTGGCTCCTACACTAAAACTGGCAAAGAGCAGTGACTCTCCAAGTGTAACTGAAAGCAGCAACTCCTACCCCATAGGCACAGGATCATGAAAAGGGCTTTGAATTGAGGAAATGAGGAGCTTCAGATTTCCTTGCTACAGCAGAGCCTCCAAAATTTCACAGGCACAAGAAAAACACTGGCTAAAGTCTGTTTAAATTATGCTCAAAACCACAAATATGAAAAATATTCTCAGCTTGCTTTTCCCAGACAAATTGTGAATAAACACACTCTCCTCACTTGAGGAAGTATGTTAGCAGGGGACAGCCTTTCCCTTAGCTTCCTCACTTAGATCACTGGTTGGACTACAAATATTTTTTTCTCTCTATCTCCGCACTGTCTCTTTGAAAAAAAAAATCATTTAAGCTTACTTTTTATTCCTTTCACTATTGCTTCACTGCTCAGCAGAGTAACTTTGCAGTCTGATAGTCAATATTCACGAAGGGGAACTAAACCAGCAGTCAAAAAAAAAGGCACTATCTGGCTTTGCAGCAGGAGCAGAAGTTTTGGCTGCATCACTTACCACCCAGGGTTTGTCACAGAAGTTGTAGATGGACTCCAGGGAGTTGACACTGGGGATGCCAGCGTACTGCATCCCGATGATCAGGTTACGGAAATCCTCATTTTCTGCCATACTGAAGGAATGTTGTCGAACAAGGATGAAGTCAGGCCTGAATGACCTACCAGGAAAAAGAGACATTGCTGATAGTCAATGATAATAAGTGTTTTTCCTTCAAGAGCAAATTATTCAAAAGGGAAAAACTGAGGGGTAGAGAAGGGCTGAAAGACCACTCAAACCAAAGGTAAATGCTACAAGATGGAAAAGACTTGTGATGGTTCTATGAAAATCTGTACTGCATCATTTTTCAACTGATGTTCAGAAAACATCAGCATCTCCTCAATAATGTGAATCCATTAAGAGGAAAGAGAAATTATCATTGATTTCAGGTTGTTTTCCTGAAAGAAAAACACATAAAAATCTCACATCTATAAACTCTGAGCATGTTCTTAAGCTTGTGTACTCCCATTTCTGAGCAAAGACAATCAAAACTAAAGCAGGCAATTGGTTCTGCCAGAAACTTGAGCTTTTTGGGGAAAAAAAGTTTTTCATAACTATTGTCAGGCTGTTTTCAAGACAGTAAGAGATGAAGCAACACCGTTGCTGCCAAAAGGCATCACATCAAAATGGAGATAATCACAATTCAGCTTTTGATCAAGAGATTTGTCAAAATGAATTTCTAAACTTACAACTGCATCTAGCCCTCTTTTCCCCCTTGTATCTAATGAGCATTTCCCCTGTTGCAGTGGCTGTGGTTTCCTGCCCTATCACCCTGCAAATTTGAGAACAGTCTGACACCGCCTTCACTTTACTCAAACCCTGACATTTAGCTACTGAAGAAGATTATGGAAAACAAGAAACAGTACAACAGGAGAGACCCACCAGCACAGGGGCAATTTGCTCCTGAACTTGACTGTTGAAAGAGTTTCTTCTGCATTCCAATGTTATAGTTGGAAGAAAACCCTGAGTAGCTTGAAACTATCAACCTCCTGAAAGAAGTGTAACTATGGGGTAAATCAATTATTTACATGTCTTGAATAAATACAAGCTGTATATTGGAATGAGAAACTCTGAAGACCACAAAATGATTCAGATGGTCTCACTCCAAGAAAACCAAACTAAAATCCATGTTTAAAATTGCTTTAGCAATTTTGAGATTCCAGCCTGAACGCAGTAGTCAAAGTAGATTAGCTGGATTCTTAACTTGGCTTTCAAATCACAGAATCATAGAACAGTTTGAGCTGGAAGGAAGTTTTTAAAGCTCATCTTGTTCCACCCCCTGCCACGGTTCCACTATCTCAGGTTGCTCCAAGCCCTGTCCAACCTGGCCTTGGACACTTCCAGGGATGGGGCAGCCACAGCTTCTCTGGGCAACCTGTGCCGGTGTTTTACCACTGCCAGGGCAAAAACAACCCAAATCAGACTTGCACAATCTGGCAAAAGCAACATTATAGATTTGTTGTCAAGAGGCATTCAAACGGCACCGTAGCTCAGTGACCAAAACCTGTAAAGAAATGCTTGCCTTTAAACAGGTTTCCTAAGATGTGTTTGCAGCATAGCTCTGAGAATTTGTGATCTGGGTTTTCTTGGTGCTGTGTCAAGAATTTGAAACATAGAAATCCAATTTACTAGCCTCTAATACTTAGAGGACTAACAACCAAAATTGCAGATCCTTCAGTGAAAGAAAGAGACCACCTCTATCACCTAAAACAGTGGTAAGGGGATAACACATCCAGAGACAGCACCATGGTTTGAAATAAAAGAACAGAAAATGTCCTTCAAAAGACCCATTTAATGAAACAATTGGGGAATTGAGGGAACGGAGTTTTTAAAAATTAAAAAAAAAGAAATACATTTTCCTTTGCAAAAGCTCCTCAAAGGAATATTATACATTCACATAATTGTTCTAGTTCTGTAATTAATGCTGGCCAGTGACTGGATACAGAAAAAGGTCATGAGAAAAATTTTAAGCCTGGCTCAAGCACCTGTAAGATCCAAAACCTCAGCATTATGTAGCATAAGATATAATTTTTCAGGATTTGACTTTCATTCACAGAAACCAAACAAGTAGGTGTCTGTTACACATTTTTTCCCCCTAAACTGAGACAGAAAAATTTTGTCACTGAAATTGTTCAGATTTTGCTAACTAATATTCTACCCATAAATCTCTGATTTACGGTCACTTTGGACCTCAAATTAATGACACATATCTCCAGTTATCATAGAAACAGAAAACTGCTCTCCCATCATGTCTAATCTCCCTCTCACTCCACAAAACACACACACATGCAGGTATCTCACACCAGGTTTGAGGGACATTTATCAACTTCAGGCAGTTCTTTCTGGATAAATAAATTACCCATAAATCTGAGGAGATTACAAAATCCCTTGTCATCTCATTATCAGAGTTATCTGATGACATAAGCAGCAGTTTTGCTAAGTTTTCTCATGAACTACAAACGTACACTTTTGTAAATGCTGTTTTCTGGAGGTTCTCAACTCATAAACTATTGACATGTTTTCATGCTAACTTGGCCTCAATATTTTTGTTCTTTTTTTGGAAAACTCCCTACAGAAAAGCCACTAAGGAGCAGTGATCAAGATTTCCTGGCTCCAAAACCTGTATCATTGGGTAAAAAGTCCCACCAACCCTAAAAAATTAAATCTCTTCCTCTTCTAAGGAAATTATTTTGTGGATTTGGCACAAGATTATTGTTGTCGTATTTAGCTGCAATATTTTTAGAACATGTAACAGATTAAACAGTTGTGAGTTTTGAAGCATAAACTTATTTTCAATATTTTTTCCCTGATTTTTATTACATGAATGAGTAAAAATTTTCACATCTTTTATTTGGACAGATGTTGTGCAAAGCCATGAAGATCCAAGACATGCTGTCCAGCTCCCTGACCTCTCACTCTTGCCCACAGATAAACATGAGCAGTAAAATCCAAGATAACTGTTGGCTCTACCTTTCTGATTACAATTCAGCCAAAAAACTGCTATGCTTCACTCACACAACTGCTCCAGCCAAAATAGGAGCAATTTCACAATTTAGATAAAATATAGGACTGACTGATATAATTTTGCTTAAGCTTTTACGTTGCCCAGACATACCCCTGTTTTCTCCCCTTACATTTACAAGGCTGTTGATGTCCTGACTGAAAAAAATAACGTTAAATTATTAGGTCTTCAATTGGCATCATCTTTTTTGGACAAAACAGCCTATTGGGAAATCTCAGGCATTTAAACTGAAATCTTTCAAACAGACAGTGATATTCTGGCCTGAGAGAAGTGTTATTCCTTGGCCTGTTTCAACAGCAAATATTCAACATTGGAAATAAATACTGCTCATCTGGGAAAGTCTGGCAAGTACAGAATCACCAAGACTGTGTGTATTTGCAAAGCAAAGATAAAACCTAAATCAATAACCCTATTTCTCAATTACGTGTTCTTCATACTGGAGTTCATTCCCTTCTTAATCAAACCTATCTTTCCTACGATCAAAATGTCAATATATGTCCTTCCTGTCACAAGCAGGACATCCTGGAGGGATCAGATACTTTATTTCCCTATTTTTCATGACCATCAGTCAAACCCCCTATTGCACACATACAAAAAGACCATTCAGCACCTTTTACATACATGCATTATGCCATTAATTGCTTTTTTGTTGTTGTTCTGTTAAGTTTTTCTTACCTGACGACTTTAGCGCCATTTCGAATTACTTGGACATCCACTGCATAATTGCCATCAGCATGGGCTATCAAGTTGATTTCTGAAAATTCTGCCTATGAAAACAAGACTCACATTAGTCAGTCTGGTTTATTTTACCTTTATTTTCCCAAGTCCCTTATTTTAAGCATTAGTGTCTGAACTGCTGACAATATACCTTTGAAATATAATGAGCACCAAGAGGACATTAATCCAACAGCATTTGCCAAGTATGACACATCATATTTGAAGAAATTCTAATCCAAATAAAGCAAAAAGTAAAAAACATTGGTGAAAATGGCCTGTGGGGCAGTAGCAAGTGGATTTACTTGTTCATGTCTGCATAGAAATGTAGGGATTGTATTTTTGCTTTGCATGGTGTTATCAAACAGACCTAACATTTACACAACGTTTTGAAGAAAATCGCACAAAAGTAGCATTAAAATCATTGGGATAAAAATAATATTGTCTTATAGAATTTAGTGTCTCTTCATATAGCTTAGCCCTTTCTATTTCCTTCACATTCATTTATTCTTCTTTTAAAAAGATCTGGTGCTAATGAACTATTGTCTCACAAAATTCACAATTAAAGAACTTTTTCAAAAGTCTTCTCACACTGGAAATGTGGAATTGAAAAGGAACCACTTCCATACTCTGAATCTACAGTTATTTGAAAGGAAAGGACAGGATGTTTTTCATTTATCCACAGTCTTTCACCAGCTTAGACTCTCAAGGCACTTTACAATAACATTACCCAGCAGAATAATTGAAATGCAGCCAACTGTCTTCTGGGGGATAAATAAAAGTGTCTTTGCTGTCCCGGACACCAGCACAGAATAGAGAGTGTCACAATCCTCATTAGTCTCCTCTTGAAAAATGGTATCACTGAAAGTCTTCCCCAGTCAAATCTGTGAGAGGCTCTCACAATTTGGTGCCCAGTTAAGGGAGTGCTGACTCTTCCAACCACTGTTCCAACTCCACTGCTGCAGTATGGGCTTGATTTCCAGCACACAGCTCTCTTCTTTAAACCCTCTATACTTTTACACCTTCTGGGATCAGCATTAGAACATTCTAAGCACAGGGGACATTTTAAGTTTTTTTAAAAACAGTACAAATGGTGGGAGAATGAAATATTTGTGTAAGCGCTGACAATGTCAAAGAATCATTTACCACCTATTGAATCTGAGACTGACAACTGAACTCTCCAAATAAGAAATCATTTTAAAAGCTTAGTACATGATAGAAAATATTGTTGTGTTAAGATAGGTTGCTGTAGGTTGTGTAAAATAAAATACTGCTCTGGTGTCAGCAACGGAACTCTGAAGCAGTTGTGAATAACTATTTATATTCAATTGTCACAGTGCTGATGTGCTACAAAGTGATCAGTGTGGTTCAGAAACTTCCAGTCTCTCACTGATTAAAGGCAAATCTGGTCCCACAACAGATCATATGAAGGAAATTCCAGGCTTAAACTGAGCTTTTGTTCCTATTAAAGAGACTGTGTATGATGTCAAATGCCTGGTCTGATCTAGGTGTGAATGGCACTTTGGGACAAAACAGCTTGTCTTCTTTTTCCTGCCTCTCCCTCAAAACTCTTGAAGATCTCTGGCAAAGCCTTGCATGTTTCCAAGCCAAGAGCATCAGCAGATATTCAATGGTGTAAAGAATGGATGTTGCACTATTACAGTGAATTTAGATAAGCTGGATCCACACAACTAGTGATCATTCTCCCTCACTCTTTGAAATTCTATGACAAAACAACTCAGTTTAAGTACTGATGCTTCTTAGAGTAGGATCTATTTGTAGAATTCAAGATTGAAAAGCGGTGAAAAAGTAAATAAACTAAGAAAAGTAAGTAAAAGACCTATTTACTTCCCTAGTTTCAGATACACAGCTTAAATAAAAAAGCCATAATTCTAATACACCTCGAATATATCCCCATATTTATTCCTATTTCTTACAGGTTTTTTTAAACCCCACATGCTAGCACTGCAACCAGAGTGCATTTATATTCGAGCGAGGAATCAGTGATACAGAAATGCCACAAGTCATTCATGGAGTGTCTGGGAACCTCAACGTCTCTAAGCAACAACTTTTGAATACAAGATGTTTTTCATGTTGTGCAAATTATGGTCAAAATCCTGTAAAAAGAGCCCATATCGGGTGCCAAAAAAGGGCTGTTGTGGTTTAACCCCAGCTGGCAGCTCAGTCCCACACAGCAACTCAGTCACTCCCTCCCCATGGGATGGGAGGAGACCGTGTGTCTGTCTATACACATAAACACATAGAATCATGGAATCATTTAGGCTGGAAAATCCCTCTTAGATCAGGGGCCCAACCATTAACCCTGCACTGCCAAGGCCACCACGAAACCATGTCCCTAAGAGTCACACTGACATGCCTTTTCAATTCCTCCCGAGAGGTGTGTATTATGTATCTGTATTGTATAAATACACAAATATAAAAATAACATTCAGATTAAGTCAGTTACCTGTTCAACCTTTATGTCATATTCTCCATGGACCTTTTTTCCACGAAAAGCCTTGGCCCTGCAGGAAAAAAGGGAGAGAGAAAATAAAGGATATATGTATCTATAATCAGTAGCTACAGAAAAGCTGCTTGTGAGGCCTTCAAGTGTCTTAAAAACATATATACATAGCAATTGTATCTGTCTACTACACATGTACAATTCTTTGTCTTTTGACATCCTGGTATCCTTACCATCCCATCACGCAGTACTTTGTGATAAAAAGCATTAGTGCGATTTTCAACATTAAAGTGAAAACCTACTGAAATATTAAAACATACTGAAATACATGTTTCACAGTTATTTATTAATCTGAAAGGATTTCCACTAAACAGGTGCAATCTTGCTCTTGTTAAAGTCAACAGCACCAGTGGACATTAATGTCAATGTGAACCACTTCATGTTCATCTTTATCCACATCGTTGGTTTAGAAAAATGGTTTATTGGAAACACTGTGCTTAGAAACTTTATGTTGTTTTTAAAGAAAGCATCAGAGGTACTGAAGACTGTTGTCAAATTTGCAAGTGCCTGGTTTACTGATCAGTTTTCCTTTCTCTAGACTATAACTTGAGTTGAAGTAATTAATGGGAAGGAGAGCTCATGAGTAATTATTACGTGCCAGGATTGTAGCAATAAAACAGAACTGAATTCCCTGATCCAGCCTCCCAGGCCTAACAATGACATTCTTCTAGGAATTTGTCCATTGTATCCCTTAGGCAGTATGGATCTGCTTTGGAGTAAAAGAGAAATTACAAAACAAGGTAAATCTGTTGATAAAAGGGAACTACTCTAACACTTGGACATTGGAAAAGGGATATGGGTTCAGTCTCTCTGCGCTTTCTTTGCTCAAGCCAAAGCTTAGAGTACCGTTCCCACTTCTATTACAAGCAAGCACAAATTTGTTGCACAGTCCAAAACCAGAAAACTACAGAACACCCTCTCAGGTGTTAAAAAAAAAGTAACTGCCCATTTTCAACATCTGACAAAATGCTATTATATTACACAAAGTCCACTTCACCAGTGAAAGTAATACATACTACACACTAAAACAATTTATTTTTGCTTATGGAAAATCTTATTCCCACCGTGGGCCAGAAGAGTTTCACCACTGGTTTCAATAGTGGAAGAACCAAACTTCATAATAAACAACTGGCAATACTTCCTTTGGCAGCATATTTCTTAAGGATATCTTATGTGTTATGGATGAAGGATGGGAGAAAGCAAAGACGGTGTTTATACTGAAATCACACACTAAAATATTGCTCAACAATCCATTCTGTACAAATGTGCAATTGATAAGAAGAAAACAAGGAAGAAAGCATTTGTGTTATGGGTTTATACTGTATTCTTGCAATAAATACACATGCAAGATGAAGTTTGAAATCCATTGTGTTATCATAGGAGGTGTATACTTATCTGGATGTTATCAAATATTTTTGCCATCAAAAGCAGAAGTTAAATATCCTGTGGCACAAGTGTAACTTACAGAAATATCATTGATCACTTGTTTTTCTTTCTAAATCTGTTTTGAAATCCCATGTTGGGAATATGAATATTACCTCTGGAAAGCTTTGAAGATGTCTGGACCTGGCTAAAGTTTTATAATGCTGTTTATGTTGAAGCATCAGCTGGACCATTTTAATCTAACAGAGGCAGGATAACCCAGGTTATTTGTGCCAGACCAGAGAGGAAGGTCTCATGATCAAAGATAACACCACATCTGCCTCAGGAGAAAACACCCAATTCACAAAGACAGCTCTAATGTCTCTCTGAAAAACTAAGATTTACCACTGCAAAAAATATTTAAAACTCCCATTCTGATCCTCATGGATTTAACAGCAATGTTCTTGCCGAATTCTGTTGGGAACAGGATGAGCTCCTGGATTTTACTTCTGAGGCAGCAACAGGTGAGGTAAATGCATTATTGGACATCACATGACACAAACTTAATTTAAACAGAATTATGTTGGCTACATTATGGTACAGCTGCCTCTTGAACACTGAAAAATAAGCTTAGAATAATACTTAGTTTCTTCAAAGCTGAATTGTAACTCGGCCATACACAGAGATTAAACCTCCCCCAATGTTCACTTTAACAAATATCAACAACCGATTTCTTCTTTCAGAAAGGAATTGGAACTGGGAAACCACAGAGAGCCAAAGACAGGAGGCTCTTCTACTCTTTACCCCCAAGTCCAGTGCACATATTGGTTAGGGAGATAATGAAAATATTAGTTAATTATTAATTAGTGAGGTGCTATTCCTTTAAATTCAGTCTTTCTACTTAAACACCATTTAAATGAGGTAACCTCCAAACAACTAAACTCTGACATGATTCACCTTTCAACAAATGACTTCAGCTTTGAAAATAAACAATAATAGTAAGTACTGAAGTTAAGCAATCTGAGGCTTGAAAACAAATGCAAAATTTAATCATTTAGATACTTCATTTCAAAGCAGCTTTAAGAAAAACTTTTATAAAAATCTATAATATTCCATGATATTCTCCAAATGTTGAGCAAAAAACTGCAAGAATTTATCTTGATATCTCAAAAAAATAACTTACAGACTCATGACTCAGGCATTTCAGAACAAATTCTAAGAAACTGCTGTGAAATAGAATCTAACTTTCATTTTATTTACTCTACCTAGGAAATAAAGTCATGCCCTGCTTGACTTGAATTTCCCATTCTCAATATAAGGAACGTGCAATCCTATCGTAAAGACATTCATTACATACTCACATTAATTTATTTTTTTTTTACTGTGGGGAGATGGGGAACAAAAGTCAAAGAATTTACAGAATTCCACTCAACTGTAGTTTGAAATTCCTATTAAGCCTTATTACTCTTGGTCCTGAGCATAGAACACCTGCATATCAACTCTCAGAGCTTCCAGGGACAGGGGCTTGTGTGAGGTGAGCTGTCAGCAGGAGTAAAGTTAAAAAACAAGTATGCCCCAATTCAGGGAACATTTGCTGCCTGTTGTTGATGATTTCTTATATTTTACATGAGAAGGAAAGAAAGTGGTGTCATTATCCATCTGAAACTCAAACACTGCTTTCCAAAGCCCAGCTCTAGCAGGGATGCTGCCTACTGGAGTTACCAGCGTGACCTCTTCCAGTCAGAGTCTTTTCAAAATATATGCAAATTATTTATGCATTTTTTGCTTCACAGTTCATTTTCTGGATGAAAACCTTTCACATTTAACATTAAACTATAGAATATGCAGTTGCCATAGATGCAGCCTAACACAAACTCATACCACTCACTGAACTTTGGCAAGGACAATGAATTAAGCATTAATCATTAACAGTGTTTCAAATATATCAAAAAGGCATGATATGTTTCCCTCTTCCACTACACAGTATCTACATACTTTTCCACAGTATTCTACTATGCCATGAGACCAATCTGGTTTCATTGTGGTTCCATTTCATATAAATGAAGCATTAAAACTGCTGGTACTTTTGACTGACAACAAAATCAACAGTAGGGTCATGCCACTACAATTTGCATTAACACAATGATGAGTTGATCAGCAACAGCCTTTATTAAAGTCAAAACTAATTACTGATCTGATCAATAAGAAGATTGTATGCTCCAAAATAATCATAGTACAATAATTGCTACAACAGGACAAAAGTTTGTCCATCATTTAGATCAGTAGCCCCCTCCAGAGCACACAAACTGCACACTGCCAACATCTGGAAACAGGTGGTGGGATTCACTGCAAGCAAGGTGATGTACATATACACATCCAAATAAATACACACAATATGCTCAGATAACTGGTTCACTGGAATTACTACATCCATGTAAACATACTGGCAGAGTAATGCCACAGACTCAGCCAGACTTCGTTGGACTTAAAAAATGTTGTGTCACTAAGTGACAGAACAGATGCTGAAGAGAAAGTAAGATCAGTTTTCAAGTTCAAGTCTGAATAGAAATAACTGATTCTTTAATTCAATTAAAAAAAAAGAAGACTTTTGTAAATACATGAAAACCATAAGAAACTGTTACAAAAAGTAAGCATATGGTAAGATCTGCACAGTATTTTCATTTGATGTGAATTAAACAACAATCTACTGAAAGCAGTGGGAATCTCTCTCAACATCAATGTGCTCTCGATCTGAGAGTACCAACATGTTGACTTCCAACTATGTTGACTTCCAACCAACCAGCCAAGCTAATAAAACTCACCCTTTGGAACTGCTCTGATGAGGTTATCATGACTAAATAGAAGAAGATATTAAGAATACTGTAAACATGCTGACTTCTTTTAATTTACTTGTTCCACGTTTCTGCAACAAGAGATAGATAGGAGACTTACAAAATAGAAGTATTCTACTTAAAACCTGACTTTTATAGACCAGGATACTCTTAAAAGTGTTATTCGGGTTCTGCAAAGACCTATTTGGATTTAAAACACGTTCTTTTCGTTTCTGCAATGTGAAGTTATGCTCTTGGCACTTGACCCAGCCAGTATTTCACTCTCACATAAAACATGTTTGCTCAAGCTATTACTTCATACAGAAATTGCCTCAGAAGAAGCAGACCATCACCACAAAATAAATGACAGAACACATCAAATGTGTGACTTCTAGCTTTAGAAGTGCTCCCTGTTGAGTTGGATTTCATCAGATTAATGATAATCTCCATCACCAGGAGCCTGTAAATCTGCTCTGAAACAGCACAGGTTAACAGGTTCCATAGCTCACATTTGTATCAGGCCAGTTGCATTTTACTCTTAATCACTCAGCTGGAATCCAGGGGAGGCACTGCAATGGCAAGGACACAAGGATTGCTCTTTGGAGTGTGAGATGACAACTCACAGAAACCCCACCTGCAACTTGATTCATTTCATAAAAATTCAGTATGACAGGCAGGACACGATCAATGTAGTTCTTCACTCCAAGTCCTAGTCTGGCCTTTTGAAGGGGAAAACAGAGCATTCATTAAAAAAAAGTGCTTCTGCCAGTAAGGTCTCAGGCTTCACTGTGTGTTTTCATCTGAAATCACTGTCTCCACTACTCCTGTAACAATCTTGTCAATTCAAATCTATGGAAAGAGAATTACTGGGAACAAAGGCAAGCACTTATGGTCCTGGTGTACCTTAGCACATGATGGAGTCATCCCAGATGGCCTCACCCTGGAACCTCTGACACAGCTAATTCTATCAGGCCAGGGAATTCCTTCATCACTCATCTGCCCACTTTTACTGGGGACCATGAGAGCTCAGCTACCCCAGCAGCTCAAACTGAACAGGGCACAGGAAAGGTCTGTAGGCAGCACTGCTCCTCTGGAACAGGGCTTTCCTTCCCTCACTTCTGCAACTTGGAGTAAAGAACTTTGTTAAATACCTGCTTATAAACCAAAGGTCCTGCATGCAGCCTCCTCTGCAGAGGCTCTGAACCCTCAAACCCTTCCCCACTTCCTTCACCAGGGATGGCTAAACTCATGAAAAATCACAGTAAACACTCTTCAGTGGAGGACTTTCCTGCCCAGACAGTAGAAAGGCTGCCCAAAGAGATTCAGCTCTAAAAGCTTATTTAAAAATAAAGCATAAACCATCTAGCAATAAAGAACACAAGTTTGTTAAACAGCAATTATTCTGTTTCCCTGCCAGTGCTGCATATCCCTCTTGCTAGAAAAGGTGGGGTTTTTTTCACAACAGTTTTATATGTAGCACTTCCAGAGGCTTCCATAATCTCCAATTCAAACCCTTTTTTATTCTCCTAATTTATTAGCAGCCTTCCCTATTTAACAAGTTCTCCCATCCCTTGGCATGTATCAGAATGCTATCTCCTTTACTCTGATGATGAAATTTTAAGAAAACACAGCCATCTTTTTCTTTCAAGCCCCCAAACCATATTTGTGGCTTTAATCTAGAGCCCTTCTATTGGTCCCTCTGCTCTGTGCCTTAACACAGTGTTTTCTCTAGAGATCTAATGAAGAAGAAAGTGCCTCCTACCCTTGGATCTCTCATTTGAACTTAAATATTTTCTGGGTCTTTTCAGCAGCATGCTAAACTGAAAATGCCTCATTTTCTGCCCACTCAAGGTGAAACAAATCCTCTTTCATGCCCAAACACTGGTAATGTCTCAAAATCCCACACCCTGGTTATGTAATATTTACCATTAGCCCATTACTTCTGTGCAAGATTTATGTCACGATGTAACTTCTGAGGGCTTTTTTTTTTTTTGCAAATTAGATGACAAATGAGAGTCTTTTTAAAAATGTTCATTCCCTCACCAGTAGAAGACCTAATATGTGATGCAACACATTATAACCTTTTCCAAATCTGTTAGACTCATTAGAAGGACTACTACATTTTCCCAGGGTTAGGGTCATAAAAATATTTGTATTCATGAGATGAACAGAAAGTTCCAACTTTTATACAGAAAAACATCACTAGCCAAATTATGAAATACTACTGCTCTGAATCCTGGTGGAGGTTTTAAGAGTTCTCAGTGCTGAAGACTCAAAGTTTGTCTTCTGCACCAGCTGCTCCAAGTTCCTTAATCTTATCTACTAAAGGAATTACATTGCAGACTGAAGTAACAAAGTCAATTCCAAGTCTCCTACCAACTAAATTCACTCTTACCAACTCATCTGCTGATAACCAAGACAGATTGGTACGACCTGTTAATGAGCAACCCTACTGTTTAGAATGGAAGGCATGCTAAATTACCTTGAAGTGGCAAAAATGTCCCACAATTCAGCCACTTATGATAGAAAAAACCCCAAATTATCTAGAAATATAATGTAAAGATATGTTACTTTACTTTTTTCTTATTGAAATAAAGAAAATAGGCTGAGCCTAAAAGACTTTACACTGCCAGGAAGTAATTTCTGGCAACTCCTGAAAAGCCATATAAACTAGAACGAAGAGAAAGAATCTTTGAGACAGAATCCATATTGTCAATAAAATCTTCAGCAGAAATTTATCTGTCTTCTATTTTTTCTATTTATACTGAGTTCTATAAAGTGTTTCAAATACCTCTAAGACATGTGACTCTGTGAGGTAAGTAAATTTGAACCATTTATGCCTGGAGACACTACAAAGTGTCACTCATATATAACGTGTTGAGCTATCAACACGTTGGATGGATTTTCACCGTTGAGGATTCGGCACTTAATTCAGAAACTGTATCTTGAAAATCTCTCCAGCTTGTCCCTCTCTGAGCTTGTCCTGTGGATGAGGTTATGAATGAACTGGTCAATAGGGGTAAGAAGGAGAGGGAAGAGTGAAAGTCATGCATGTGTGGAGAGAGTGGGAGAGGCACACCTTTCACCCAGACCTTGGAGCTAAACCAGCTGAAGTACAACATGAAACCTTCACTCCTCATGTCAGACCTTAAATCTTGAGCCCCACGCAGGGACCAGACCCAGGGAGAAGGAAGGACTGCCTTGAGTGCCAGAACACCTCCCTGCAGACACACCCACACCCTGGCCCTGGCAGAGAGTGCCACCGGTGCCACAGGCAAGGCTGGGTACTCTTGTCCCCACCCGGAACGCCACAGAATTACACCCTGGCAGCAATACTTCTGTGACTCTACCAATACTGAACTAGATTTCAATGAGTTGAAGATAAAAATATTTTTCACAGATCAGCAATTGCTTTATCTCTGGCTCAGGTATCCTTTTATCTCCATCACGCAGATCCAGTCTCTTCCAATTCTATCACTAGTGTCACATTGCAGAAACACTAGAGGTCCAGTTTGAATAGAGCCCAAATAAGTGGTGTAAAACAGTATTTGATGTTTCAACTTTTTCCAGGCAACTGAAACTTGTGCTTTTATGTTTATACTTCAGACAGTCAAGTGCTGCCCTGAGCAGATCAATCAGAAAACTTAATCTTGGTTTAGCATCTGCTGAGATGCTGTAAGAGCATATGGCTTTTGCTGCCCTCTTCTGTAGGAAGAAATGTAGATCAGATTGGCTAAAAACTTGATTCCAGTCAATAGATAAATTAGATAAATAGCTAAATAGATCCATGATCATCCTGGCTTTACCAGTTTTAGGGTACCTTCTCTTTGCAAGAGCAGCAGGGCCAGGCAGGAGTCCCACACAGGAGCTGGCTGGAAACAGTGAGAATATTTCAATATCATAAGTCAGGTGTTTGCTTGGGCTCAGGGATGGGTGTTAGGTATGACATGTATCATGAACCCAACTTGAAAATAGTTTAAATCTACTAGAAAAAGCATATTAACAGCAATAGTAAGAATACTCTCCATGTATTTAACGCAGCATTAGCAACAACCCACAAGGAAATTAATCACTGACATCAACATGGATTAAATTACTTGTAATTGCCAATGCTTTCCATGCTACTTCTCCTATTTTCAGTTGAATTACTGAATATTATTAAGGTGGGATTTTTTTCTCTCTCTCACACAGTTTCCATTGGCTTCATGACAGTCTCCTCTGACTCCAAACAAGATTCCCAGTGTATCAGAAAGGTGGGTGGTACCTCCAGTGCAATTGCTCCCACAAGGGAAGAAGGATTTCATGCCCTGTGCTGAGGAGAGGAAAAATATTAATTTATCAGTTATTATGGAAGAATGAGCCTCAGAAACATGCATTTTATCTACCCATTGGCTTTAGAGGAAGGTCCAGAATGCTGCCACAAAAACCCAATTGCTTCAAGATGCTCAAGTTACAACAGCCCTTGGAATTACATTAAACTGATAATTCTCAGTGCAAATGGATACTAAGAAAACAGAAAATGTTTTTGCCATTATCACTTTTTCACTTTTGTTTAAGCTTCCCAAATATGAATTAATTAGAAAATTAATCTAACCACCTTGTATTTTAATATTTTACTTTAAAGTACAATCATATATAATTTTGTCTGTACTTCAAATATTCATGTTTGGTTTATTGATTTCAATATTCTCTAAAAAGCTAATATTCTCTAAATAACTAAGAGCCTGTGTTCCTGAGTTTTATTCAGCTTCCCACTACAGATTAGGGAACAAAAGAATTTTCTAATACTGCTGAAGGCAGTGAATTATATTTTTCACTACAGTAAACTGGCCCCATAATTCATACTCTAGACAGGAAGCATTACCCACCCCTTCCCCAGGTGAAGCTGACCTTGGAAATATGGACTTTAAAAATCTCAACATGAAAACAGTCCAAAAAGCTAAAAGTCAACTAAATCTATTGGGATCTGTAACACAAAACAAACCCCAAGCCTCAAGGATGTTGTGACACAGGGGGAGCCATCGGAGATGAGAAACAGGACTTTTGTGACAGTGGTATCTGACAGGCATTTCTGGAGACAGCTGTGCAAATACTTCATCTGCTCATAGTGTATCTAATTAGGAGCTGAACTGAAAACAAAAAATCTCTGTGAGAGTGAGACACATTCATTTTGGTCTAATTATGCATTATAATGATACAAAATCCCACAATGGCTCACACCTTCCTCATCATTTGTAAAACAAGGTGAGCTGAGCTTGCAGTGTTTCATGAACAGTGGAATCAAACGAGTCCCACACTATCCCAAGTGTTTGCTGTACAACTGCATGGGCTGCTCTAGGCAAGGGCTGTGCCTCCCTCAGGTTGTGTTCAGCCTTGCAGAGGAGCAATATGAAGCAATATGGAGCATCCCACTGTCCCTCGGATTGGGGAGCTGGAAATCCAACAGTGTGCCAGAGAATTGAGCAGCAATCTCCCAACGAGGCTTGTTGCAAGCCCCCAGCAGCCCCAAGCCCTCCCAGCTGTGAGGAGCAGAGGCCACTGCTGAACAGGAGCAGGATTCCAACATCTCTCCCCCTTCCCAGATGAGCACTGTTTGCTTTGCACAACTAAATGCTGTCAAATCTAAGATTTACTGCTAAAAAATGGTAGTGTAACAGACGTGAAGCAACTCAAATGCAAACAAACATTCTCTTTTGGCATACAGTCATGCTTAGCATTAGTTGCAATAATTACATAATTGAAGGATTCACATTTATGGAATTAATTCCCCCAGTGACTACAGGGGTGAGAACAGGATTTGTTCTCTTCTGCACACAATAGCAAAGCCTGTTCCAAAATCTCAGAGATTTCAGCAAGTCTTTACTCTAGGAGCTGTGCCTTACAAAGACTGCCTTACACTCCCTTGGTGACCCAGAGCACCTAGCCCAGGATGCTCAGCAGATGAACTGAGGTCACTTTGTGGGCTACACCCACCCCGTGAGTCCCCAGCGGGAAGAGGTTGGTTTATGCTGTCGGTCACCTCTCTGCTAATGCATCCTTGGGCAACCACAAGTCTGGAGTCCATGGCAGGGGTTCATCTGGATGGGAGTCACTGGAGAAGGGAATGGGAGTGCTTTTCCCATGGACATGCTGCCATTTGGCAAAGCCCACGGCAGGCATGTGCAAGCCCTCCTTACGTAACACCCGAATCTGCAGCAAGTTACCGGGAAATGATTTCAGGAGTGAATTTATGACTCTGCGCAAGGATAATCATCCTGGGGAGTAAACAAAACATGAACAAACAACAGCATTCAGAGTGAGAATATGTTTATGATTATTCTACAGTGAGGCCTGTTGGGACAAAAATTCAGGATGTGTTGAAAACCTCTTGGAGCTGGAGACCCAGGGTATCCAAACTGCAAGTTTAATTTCCTTAAGGAAGAAAGGCTGTTTGCTGCTGCATCAACACAAATTGGTCTGTAGTTAGAGCAGTGATGGCTTTGAGGAGACTCACCTATCAAAATCCCAAAGAGTGGCACACTGCTAGTTTCTCCTAAAATCCTTCTTTTATCATTTGTGAATGAGGAAAAAACCTAAAACAAACAAGATGAGCAAGTAATTCCTAAGCTCCTAACAGCACAGTCAAAGGAAAATTCGACAGGATTTGCAGACATGGTTGTTAATTTTTTTAAGTAACTCAGCAAATATTTATGACTACTTTTGAAGTTGGTATTTTATGTATTTTCTCCTTTTTCACTTTAGAGGTTCATTCTTATCTCAAGAAGTTTCTTTAACTTTATTTTCTGAAACAACATCTATTTTCTATAGCAATCAGTAGCAAACCTGCTGAGCATTATGTTCATTAACTTTATTTTAAGCTCCTGTAGTCTGAGTTTCTCCATTCTCATGAATTGCTTCCTATGTTCCATTGTCCAGTATGTAATGAAAAAAAAACTTGCACTGTTGAGTTACAGACAGAAATGGAAATACTACTTTTGTGGGGTTTGTTTGTTTTTTTTTTTTAATATTTCTCATTGAGTGGATCTCATTTTTTGATAATATAGTCATAACATGCACTAACAGTATATAGCAAATAAGGACAGATTCCTTCATCAAGATTTATGGGCAATCAAACCAATCTTAGTGAGTTTTAATCAAGGATCCCACGATTATGGGCATTTCTTCTAAATACATTTCAAATTCTGTCAATTCAACCAGGATTACTTAAGACAAAAATCCTACACCTCTTTACATTATTTTGCATGTTCAGCCATTTCAAGACTTCCCTGGGATGCTCACTGTCCCTACCTTCCTGGAAAAGGAAAGCAAAACAAAGATTCATTTCTACAATGTCTCATTTAGGGAATAATGAATCCCTGAAGTGAATCAGAGCTTCTGCATGAATTGATGCCTCTTCAGAACCGACCAGAGCAGGTTCTCACCTACATCCAGTCCAGCACTGCCATCTGCCGGGAGCTGCAGCTCTGGGAAATCACTGGGAAAAAATATTCCAGTTTCGAGTGCTCACCAATTTGCCAATCAAAAACTAATAATTAAAAAGTAATGGTGGTTTAATTTCAAACTGGAATATTAATCGCTGTAAACAAACTCGGAGCAGTGAAACGTAATTTGAGCAGTAATTTCCATCTATTTTCTATTGCTACATATTGAGCTCTAATTCTGCTTCTGCAAACTTCCAAGGGAAAAGAAATAGCTGAGGTGTTTTCTCAGATATACCTTAGATTACAACAAAACAAGTGAATTTATCACAACCCAAGCTGCAGTGCAGATTTCACAAGACACATTGGCACAAATGATGGCCAAAAGCCATCACCACCTTTTCTTTTACAATTTACCTCAGTATGAGAGACTGAAAAAATTAAAAATAAATTTTAAAAAATGTTAATGCATTATTATTTACTAAATCAATAACAGCTAGATTAGATTTCCTAAGTTTTTGTTTCTCCTAGCACAGTAAATCTCACTTAATAAGTTGTGCTGTGTGTGGAAGAAGGGGAACTGGTAAGATGTACCTCCAGTGGGAGAGTCTTTTGTGGTCCCCCATTATTGAATGTAACACCCCTGTGGCTCCCTTGGCACATACACGGCTCTTGGAACAAGCTCACCAAGGTAGGCTTAGAGGGAAAGCAAAGTGGAAACTTGTACTCAGAAATGAACACAAGACAGGTCTAGATATCAAAAACTGTGAGACAAAGAAAACTGGGAAATTCTTAGTACCAGTTTATGACCATTATTTTGCATCATTCATCCCAAGGAAAGAACAGGACACAGGGTCACTTGTAGTCCAGTTTATCATTAGGTATCTATATAAACAATAAAGAATAAAGCGAAACTACCCAGTTTTCATAATTTTTAAGAGATTAAATCTTAATTTCTCATCAAATCAAGGACTGGCCTTGTGACTGAGTGTCCACATCTTGACAATGGCCCTCAGTGACAGACAGGACAGCTGGGCACACTGATGGTTGAATCCTTGTTCGTCTCCACCTTCCCTCGATAACTTCTCCTCAAACTACCACATCACCCCCAGTACACACTCCTCGTGGCAGGACAGCATGTCTAAAAGCTACTCAGAATACCCAATTTTCAATATATGTGCTCAGAAAGGAACAAATTAACGTGAGCAGCTCTCTCCAAAGCAGTGCTATTTCCTTGGTCAGCCTGACAGAAACCAGAAGATCACTGCTGCACATTCAGACACAATTCCCTGTTAGAAAAACACCTTGAAAACACTTCCATGGCCCTGTTGCAAATTGGGCTGGTTTTTGCACTTTGCTGCCGAGGAGGAGATAACTGGTAGGGTTTGATATTGCCCTTTCTCTCCAAGATGTTCCGCAGCCTTTAATGACCCCTGCCCTGTGCCCCAGCACAGCCCGCAGTGTGCAGAAGGGTCAGTCCCTTGGGCTGGGGCACGGTGAGCTCATTCCTCACCTCTCCCAGAACACATTTCACAGACAGAACCTCTGCTTGCTGTAACACTGCCGAGAAGCTGCCATTCCAATAGCCAGAGTAGGCAAAGGAACAGAAATATTGCAAAGCAAAGCCTTGCTATGCAGCTATTCCAAGGAGTCCTAAAAGCCCGGAGGAATGTGAATTACTGTGTAACTCCCAGCAGCACAAATAAACAGAACAGCAGCATCCAAGCCAGCACAGCGGGACTGAGAACACCACACCTGACCTCTGCATCCAAACTGTCGAGCTGGGAGTGAGAGACAAACGTGGAGTGATTCACAGCCAAGGAAGGGAAGGATTTACGAAATAACAGAAAGAGCAAATGTGACTCTTTCTAAATAATCACTTTTTTAAAACACAATCTCCAAAGGTAGTCGGTCAAGCCTTCAAACTCTTCATCCTTTCTATACTTGTGAGAATCACCATATTTTGAATATATTCTCTGGACTGACAGCTTGAAGAAAGCAGTTCTTTTAAGGGCTTAATTCAAACCCACAATATTATGATAGTCTGATTAATTCTCACTTCTAATATGAGACAATATCAAATGCATCACTTGATTTAGACTTTACTGAGGGATTTTTTGGTACTATCCCCCTATAAAAGGTATTACAACTTTTTGTCTCATTTCTGGATTCACAATTTCTTCCTCCTTTTCCCTCCTTCCCACTCACACCCCCCCCCCCCCCCCATGTATTTAAGACTTGAGAGCTGGAACATTTCTCAATCACAATGTTTATCCAAAATTCACATTTCATTATCACACCTGTCTTTTTTCTCATTCTGTAGGCAGGCTATAGTTCTCATTTTTCTGTAAGACAATCTCAAATTCTCTATCCTGTTTGCCTAGGATGGAGTAGTCCTGGCAACCAAGTTTAAGTAGACTCCAAGGACTAGTGGTGTCTTGAGATAAAATTCCTCTCTCAAATCCCACAATATGCTCCTTTCTGAGCACAGGCAGAAAACCCATTAACCTGAACAGATGGGAGGCAGTCTGTAGGCAGGCGAAATCTGTTCAAGCATAAACTTAGAATACAAAAAATAATTTAAAAATCTGAGTCACAGGCCTGGTAAGAATCATAAGATTGGCTTAAGAGATCCCTAAATTTTAAGAGAAACATATATTTTAAAGAAAATAGATACATGATTATTTTTATTTGTTGTATGTTTTTGATTCAAGAATACCTTTGAACAGGCTAATACCTGCCATAGCAGAAGGAATTCTACCTGAAAGCCAGTGTGGTTTCAGAGCCAACAGGAGTACCACAGACATGGTATTTGTTCTCAGACAACTGCAAGAGAAGTGTAGGGAATAGAACAAAGGTCTCTATGTAACCTTTGTCGACCTCACCAAGGCTTTTGATACTGTGAGCAGAAAAGGTCTGTGGCAGATTTTGGAACATTTAAGTTGTCCCCCCAAGTTCCTTAAAATGATCATCTCGCTCCATGAGGATCAGCACGGCCAAGTCAGATATGGCAATGCACTTTCTGAGCCCTTTCTAATAACCAGTGGTGTGAAACAAGGCCGTGTTCTTGCTCCAACCCTATTTTTCAGCAGTCTTTTTTAGCAGGATGCTGCAAAGGGCCACGGCAGACCTCGATGATCAGGACAGTATCTACATTCGATATCGTACTGATGGAAGCCTGTTCAACCTAAGGCGACTGAAGGCCCACACCAAGACCTTAAACCATCTTGTCCAGGAGCTGCTTTATGCTGATGACGCCGCCCTTGTCGCCCACACAGAAGCAGCTCTGCAGCGTTTAACATCCTGCTGTGCTGAGGCTGCTGAGCTCTTTGGGCTGGAAGTCAGCTTAAAAAAGACAGAAGTTCTCTATCAGTTGGCACCTCAGGAAGTCTTCCTTCATCCCCATATCACCATTGGTCAATCAGAGCTCAAATCAGTCCAGCAGTTTAATTACCTAGGGAGCCTCATCTCCTCAGATGGTAAGACTGACGAAGAGATAGACAACAGGTTAGCAAAGGCATACAGTGCCTTCGGAAAGCTTCATAAAAGAGTTTGGCAAAATAAACACCTGAAGAAAAGTACCAAGATCAGTGTTTACAGAGCCATTGTGCTGTCTACTCTCTTATACGGATTTGAATCATGGGTCATCTACCGCCACCACCTGCGTCTCCTGGAACGCTTCCATCAACGCTGTCTCCGTACAATCCTAAACATCCACTGCTCAGATGATGTGACCAATACATCTGTTCTAGAACAGGCAGCAGTCACAAGTACTGAGGCCATGTTGCTGAGAACACAGCTGTGCTGGGCAGGGCACGTCTCCAGGATGAAGGACCAACCACCGCCTCCCTAAGATCTTGCTTTATAGTGAACTTGCCAGCAGCTGCTGCATGAGAGGAGCCCTGAAGAGGAGATACAAGGACTCTCTGAAACAACATCTCAGCCTCAGCCATATTGATCATCATAACTGGTCTACTCTGGCCTCCAGTCGGGAGGTCTGGAGACACACCATCTATAACGCTGCTGATGCCTTTGAGAATGCAGCAGGATCACTCTCAAGGAGAAAAGACAACACAGAAAGAATCGTGCCTTGCAGAATTTACCACCTAAGGAGTCTTTCTGCTCTGCCTTTTGCAACCGGACGTGCCTATCTCGTTTTGGCCTTTTTAGCCACCAATGCGCTTGTAACAAACGTGGGTAGTGCCTTCCCCAATCTTCGTTGGCAAAGCCCAGCCATGATGATGATGATGGTTTTGATTCCCTTCAAAGAAAGTGTACACTTATTTATCTGAATGGAGAACTGGGTCCTTACTTGTTTACAAAAGATGTAACCTTAAAAAAAAAAAGATGCTTACAAGAAAATTTTGAGTGCTTGGAATATTATGGATGTTAATAACCTGTGCTGGTTCATCTGTAGATGTGGAAAAGCAATCGTCAGACAAACCAGACTGTGACTGGACCGGCTGTGATGCCATGACTGCTGTTCAGCTCTAATTCCATTGTAGTACCATCAACATTAAGGACACAAATCAGGCCCAAAGAATGTATCATTATGTTCATTAACTGTTAAACTTCCTCTAAGATACAGGAATGTTTTTTTCTATCTCCAAACTTGCTGAAACGTGTACTTTTGATTGATAAAAACTTATCTGAAGAATTTGAAATTGTCACAGCTTGAAAAAGAAGAAAGAGGTATGAGATTCCAAAATCCAGCAAGAGATATTAAAATCTGCCATTATTCTTCTTTTAACTGGTAACTCCCTTTTCCCAGTGCAGTGCTGTGGATCTTCTCAAATGAGCTGCTGACACTGCTGCAAAAGAGTTGAGTCTCCTACTGACAAAATCATCTGTTTTACACATAAGTTGTACCCTGGTTCTCACACTTTGCCCCCTAATCCTGCTAGCAAAGCATTTTTTATGCAGTGAAATACAGGTAGAGTAAACCAACATTTCCTGTGTGCTTTCTGCTCCCTTCCTGGTCACTTAAAACACTGCTCCCACTTTTCCATGCCAGACTTTCTAACAGCGTGTCCGATGGCCACTACCAGCTACTTTTCCAGTTTCTTTTCCCCTCTCAGGTTCTATTTCCTTTCTGCTGCTTTGTATTTTCCCCAGCCGTTTCAGGGGTTTTTTTTGCTTTCATCCTCCATGTATGGTCAGCAAAGTACTTAACATCAAGTAAAAAAAATTGTAATATTTTGTGCAGTTTCGACTTTACTTGCAGTGCTTCTGTTTCATGTTCAATTATTTCAGCAACAGATGTGTAACCTAAAACTGAAGTGGTGGGTGTATGCCTGTGCATGCTTACTTATAAATTATTTACATGTGTATACATACACATGCACATATATGTATATTCAGAGGTCTGCAAGAAGACAGTGTATCACATTTCCTTTAGGGACTCTATAAATCCCTGGCTTTCTTTTAAAGAGTGCAAGTATTGTATCAGAGTCCAGAATCACTATTTATGTGGTATTTTACAAACTATCACCACAAGGACAGAAGGAAAATGAACACAGTGAAACCTCCTTTAACAACCACTCCATCATCTGTTGCTCAACCTTCCAATAAAGGCAGAGAAAAAATATGCACAATGACGAGGCTTTATTTTTTTTAACTCACTACGCCAACAATTTATAGCTTTCTGCACAAATTGTACTTTTCCCAGGCTTCACATTTCCAATCAAATTCACCCCAGAATGCACAGGCATGTGGTCCAGTGCAGCCTGGGGTGACTTGGGGAACTGTCCACACCACCACGGCATGGGAGCCCACGGTGCTGATGGGGACAGGCACAAAGAGAAGGATGAAGGAGAAAGAGGGAGTTGGAAGGCAAGTACCAGTAGAGCAACAAGGACACTGAACAGTGATTTTTCTTGCTGTCCCAGGAACAATTGTGCTGTCAGAGGAGCAGCAGGGAGGCAGGAATGGGTGAGGATGGCCTCATAACTTTAAATGACAGCAATGGGAGGTGACCTTAAAGA
The DNA here is from genome assembly GCF_025592945.1 of Manacus candei. Classification (NCBI taxonomy): domain Eukaryota; kingdom Metazoa; phylum Chordata; class Aves; order Passeriformes; family Pipridae; genus Manacus; species Manacus candei. The sequence goes on from NW_026138084.1 coordinate 4,471,477, forward strand.
AGTACAGAAATGGATCCACTAAATCCAGCTTTGTGCAATTTGTTATTCTGCATAAAGAGCACAGTTCTACAGAGTTAAATCATCTTGTTAGTAATTCCTTTCAATTTTTTATATAGATACTTAAATACAAAGAATCTTTTTATATTTTTGTACCTTTATATTAATATAAAATATATTTTATATCTTTAAATCGCTTTATATATATACATTTTACTCCAATAAACTATTTTATTCATATATACTACATATATAAAATCTGTATTATATATATTATATACTTCTTTATTTTTTAAAAAGAAAACAAGAGAAAATTATTTCATTAGCTTGCAGGATAAAACATAATTACAGCAAATGGATGTAATGGCTTTTAACAAGTGTATTTTTTTGTTTGGTTTGGGTTTTGTTTTTTTTTTTTTAAATAAGAATATAATTATATTAACCAAACTTCAGAAAAACATCTATTGGAGTAAAAATGGTAGGCTTGGAGAGTCCAATCCTCCCTGTGGATTCTGACTGATGAACTCTCTGAAGATCTTTATCACCTGAATTAACAGAGGTTCTCAATGCCTGGTCAGTTATTCCAACGTCGTCCTCTGAGACTGACGAGAAATGGAAAATTAAAACTCAAGAGATTTCACTGGAATAAGGGTAGAATGACAACACTCAATTTTTTAATGTCACAGGGTAAGAAGGCTAAGGGCTAATTCTGACTCATCAGCAGCATTATCACCACCCAAAGTCTGGCATTATGAAATCCCAAATGTCACCATAAAGAGCCCTTTAAATAAACCTCAGCTACGAGTTGAATACAGATAAGGACAATGGTTGTACTCTTCTTCCTTTGCTGTGAGGCTGAAATCTGCACACAGGAGCAAATCTGCCACTAAACTAAAAAGAAAAGGAAAGAAAAAAGGAGAAATAGCTTTAAGAAGTTCATGCAAACAACTGAGTTCTCTTGTTCTCTCTCTTCAAGAAATTTCCAAGCAAGTCAATCCTTAGGCCAGAGAAAAGAACACACAATTTACATAACCTATTTCAACATCATGTACATGTTCCTTATTCTGAAAAACAGCAGACTACAAAAGAAATAAGATAATGTTTTCTTATTTAATTTTAATAATTTTATCTTACTATAAATTCATAGATTTAAACTAGATAGGGCAGGAAAATCAATGCAAAAACATAGGTCATTTAAGAGAACAAAACAAAAAAAAATTGCAGTTTTATAGGCACAAAGGAACAAGAAGATGCCTCTAAGAAACCTGAAAGACTGACTCTCTAACATGTACTCCTAGTAAAGCAATTTATTTCCCTCTACATAAACTCCTCTTTCAGTCAAAAAAGAAAAGCATTACTTCAAAAAGGATTTCTCAGGTGAAAAAAAAGTCAATACAAGGTTTTAATTATGTAATATATTAAATCAAAATTATTCTGTTCCTTTAACAACATGACTCGCTGCACAAGTTGGTACCATGGGTCTGAGTCTCTCTCACAGTGCTCATGCCTCTGAGGAGGACATCGAACTCAACAATAACTCTGAATTTCACATAGCAGTAGCAGAGTACCTGCTCCAGCATTTCAGTGTGCACACAGAGAATATTTATGGCAGCTCAGGAAAATATCTTTTCTGACAAATGTTCATGTCCCATTAATTTGAATGGAAGACATTTATGTCTGAATTCTGAATAACGAGACAGACAGACAGTGCCCATCACCCCAACAGGTCATGTCACAACACCACCACACAGGGAGGGCAACTGCAAATTTGGGACCAACAGCCCAATCAGCTTCTATTCTGGCAACCTGGATTCAAGGAAGATCCTGCATTTCAGCTGAAGGCAAAAAGCCCTCAGGATGAGATGTGAATATCCACTCTTTACCTCTAAACACATTCCATGCAACTTCCAAACAACCGGAAAATCATTAACAGAGCTGATATGTATTCCATAAGAAAGATATGCCTGATTGTTCAAGATGATTTGGGCAGAATGATGAACGAAAATCTGGTACCAAACTGGGTGTATGCAGTTTATGTATGGACCCACTGGTGCTCTTAACAGACTTCCCTGTTACTGGCCTGGGCTTGGAAACAGTAGATCTGAGTGGCATATTTATTATTAACACCATAATTTGATGAAAATCTCATTTACAGTAGATGAGAATGGGAAAGAGAAAAAGTGTTATACCTGATAACATTTGGGAAAACAAACACAATTTTTTAAAATAGGAATAAGAAAAGGAGAAAGCATTTGGCTTCATGTGCCTTCATTCTCATAACTCACACATTTTAAAGCCTCATATGTTCCAATAAAGTAGTAGTTTTTCAGGGACTTCATTTCTTTTAAATGCTTAGGATTGACAATACTGCTGGCTTGTCAACATTCTGGTGTGCATGAACAATGCAGACAAAAAGGATTACCTATATTTTTCATTACTTCATTGCTCTGGGGAGACAGTTCTTCACAAAAATAAATAAAAAAAAAAAGAAGGAATCACCACAGCAAATAGGCCATTTTTGACTACATGTTTTCCCCTGTTGAAATTTTTATTATGGCTTCAAAGCCAGGCTCGCTTTAGAGATTCCACAGCTGAAGGTAAAGCAGCAGATGCCTTTGCCTCTCTGCAGAGTTACTAAAAATGGGCTGATTCCCTCCTTCTCTGCCTACATATGGCTCCCAGCCTCTCCCAGTGAGAACCCTGTCCCAAAGAGCACATCCTTTGCACGTTACTCTACCCTGAAAGCATCGTAAACGGAGAGCTATTTATTCCTCCTCCAGCCTGTGTAACCACAGATGCTATTCTTAGCTCTCACTCTCATTTTATATTGTTCATGTTGTGTGGGACAAGGCGGGATCTTTTCTTAAAGCCATGCTCACTACAAAACAAAATGTCACCAAAATTCATTCCTTGCGTATTGCAAGCATCCTTCAGATACCAATGGCCTTAAAGCTTGAATATTAAATTAGTATTTAGCTATCATTTATCGTTGTGGTTTTTTTTTTTTTGTAACGCCAGCAGTGCAACACAACATCTTCCAAAATTTCATCATCCTTTGCCTTAATTTTAAAACTACATCTATGATGGTACAGCTCTTGGGGATGGTCCTGTGCAGGGCGAAGGGTTGGACTCGATCCTTGTGGGTCCCTTCCAACTCAGCATATTCTGTGATTCTGTGATTATTTCATTCTCTTTCACACATACACAAATGTCTTTATTGTCTTGAAAATATAAAGCAAGCCCTAAAATATGTTTGGCATGAAAATTATCAGCCACAAAGACAATGTAAATTCTTGCATAAGCCAGTCAGTTGGGAGGGTCTCCTTGCTTTTAGATAAATCCTTTTGCATGTGATTTAATGATTATGGACACAGCAAAATTGGGCAGTTTTAATTAGAAAAAAGTCAGTACAGGTGGCACTGTAATAAAGCCTACAGAGAAAAAAGCCCCAAGGAAATAAAAATACAGAGCAAAATGTGGCTTGAATGACAAAGCTCATTGTACTGACAGGGGAGTTAAAAGGGACAGGGACAAAGGGATTTCCAGGCAGTGCCAATTCATTTGGAATATAAGCATAAAGGACTGGCAGTGACTCTGTAAAACGTGATGATTCATCCCTTCTCTCTTTCTCTTCCATCCACTTGGATGCTGCTCAAACCTGAGTGGCTCCAATTACCGTCACTACATTTTTACATTCCTTTTCCTCTTGCAATGAAAATGGTACAAGTTGATTAAGGCACTTGACAAAAGCCAGGACACATGGCAAGGTCTGCTTCAATCACACGCACCAGGTGCTTCAATAACCTGTTCACAACAGCGTTAAAAACTAACAGGACTTTTTCACGGCATCTTGCTGATGCATTTTAAATCAGTAAATTTATTCCATTTTAAGAAAGAATAACTGTTTTTCTTCCCCTGAGAACATAAATGGATCCATGTACATGTTACACCAATTTCCTTTCTTTTACAGCCACACAATCTTATTAAAGCTGAAATATCACATGTGGAATTACAAGGTAAAAAACCCCTACCCCTTATAAAACTATATTTATGCCAAGTAATCTTTAAAACATCTTAAACAGTTCTTTCTAGCAGAATCAACTTTCCAATCTGAAGAATTATTTCACAGATCACAAAAAAACGTTTTACGTGGATCTAAGACCAACATTTGCTAAATGATGGCCTTCCCAGTTTCTGAAGAGGATCTGGATTTGTATTTTCTAATAACTACCATATTTTAATTTAGTCATTATTGGGAGAGCAGATGCATCACAAAGAACGGTTGTAACAAAAGGACCCATATTAGAAATATTGACACAAGAATTAAACACCTGCTGGTACACGGGCTTACAATAATATTTTATCTTGAATTTATCAACACTTGAAATAACTGGTGATAACAAATGATGGATTATTCCATGGCTTATTGTTACATCACTGAATTACAAATGGCAATTTTGTGTCTGTATTCTGTATCCTTCATCTTCCCTTTCTCTCACTGTAGTGCTCCAGTGGGATTTTTTCTTGAGGGTTTTGAAAAGTGATAATATTTAATTTCCACGGGTGAGATTTTCCAAAATATTGTTTTGTTGCTTTTTTCATTCCTGACTTAATTACTTTGCAGTAACACCAAGTCATTATTTGCATGACCGGCAGTCAGCTCTGTGAATCTGTAATTACACAGAATGCTTACAAATATTACCATTGGAGAAACATTGCAATTTAGAAATCTCCCATTTAAAGAAAGCGTTGCAATTTCTTCAAAAGCATTGTTCCAGCAGAGTAAAAGAATTACTACTTTTTAAAAAGCAGCATGAAAAAAAAGCAGGGAAAAATCCGCTGTGTTCTGCTCAAAAGGAAAAGGCATACTTCCTTGATATCCCCAAATCTTGCACTTTCTAGCACATGTGTACATTAAAAAAACACCCACAATCCATACCCATCCTTCCACAGTGACTTCAATTAGAGGACTGGCTATTTTCTGCTGTTCCTTAGAATATGTTAAAATCATTCACCTAATGAGTAACCTCATGTTGCTTTCTTATGCTTTACAAAGTACTGTAAGAGGCACCTTTTTTCAGTGGTCAGTCTAAATGCACATATAGATTCTAGAAATATGTAATCTTTTGCAAGCAGAAATTAATTCACTTTACACACACTGAGTGTAAAGTGAAGCCATGGAGCCAGTTATGCAAGCTGACAAAACCAACTGAAATCCTAATTCTACATACATACCTACACAACCTGCTTATACACCAACAGTGTATAGAGAGATGCAAGTAGTTTTATCATGCTCAGCCTTCTTCAAAAGTTCCTACACGGCAAAGACAGAAAGATCTACTGTCTAGTAGTTGTGCACAGACTGACTCGTGAGTAAGGAGGAAATTAAATCCTGCGTGAAGGAACAGTCATAGCTGTGTATTCTTACATGAAAAAAGACTGCAAGTGAAAAATAAAATCAAAAGTGAATTCAGACATGAGTCATGAATTTATATTCAAACTATCCCCCTATTATTGTCATCACAAGACACTCTGAGCTAAGTTCAATGTAAAATGTGGGTTTAGTTTACTACCTTACTCACCCAGCTTTGTTCTCTGACAGATGGAAGGTGAGAAGCAGCCGCAGGCTCTCCCTTCAGAAGCAGCTCACAGAACGGACCTTCCCAGTGTCCAGCTGACTCAGATGCTGCCACCTAATCAAAAGTCATTTTGCCCAAATGCCACGTAGAAAACTAAAATTTTATGACACTTTTCCTGCAAATAAATTATGCCTGAAACACAGAATCAGAATCTATTGCCTACATTCCAACGTACAGTTGAGCTTTAATACCCGACGGGGGCAGCAGCATTTCTGTCCTTCTCACAACTGTCTCCGTTCAGCTCCACACAAATATTGCTGCCAAGGCCTGTGGTCACTCGGCCAAGGGAAGCACGAGGCCCACACTGAGGATGGGTGTAGGAAGCAGAGCAGTAACACAGTTACTCACACTCTGTCACTACACAAAGACAGCGGGAGTGGAACTGCCAAGGAGAACGCAAGTGCCCTCATGGCTCCGGCGTGTTGTCCCACCATGGTGCACCCCTGCCATGTCACACATGGAAACCTCCAGCCTGAAACACTACAAGAGGTGAAGCTGTACTAGCTGGGAAGGCTGTAGTCCTCGGTGGCATGTGCTGAGCAGCCTGCATAGAATCATAGAATCCCAGAATCTGCTGAGCTGGAAGGAACCACAAGGATCATCAGTCCAACCCGGGGCCCTGCACAGGACACCTCAACAATCCCCCCATGTGCCTGAGAGCATTTATCCAAATGCTTCTTGAGCTCTGGTAGCCTTGATGCTGTGCCCACTGCCCTGGGGAGCCTGGTCAGTGCCCAACCACCCTGTGGGGGAAGAACCTTTTCCTGAGATCCAACCTGACCCTGCCCCGACACAGCTCCAGCCATTCCCTGGGTGCTGTCTCTAGTCACAGAGAGCAGAGATCCATGCCACCCCTCTGCTGCCCCATGTGAGGATGTTGAAGACCCTCAGTGAGGTCTCCCCTCAGCCTCCTCTTCTCCAGCTGAACAGACCAAGTGCCCTCAGGTGCTTCTCATGGCTTCCCCTTCAGACCCTCCCCCATCCTCGTGGCCCTCCTTTGGATGCTCTCTAGTGGATTAATAGCATATAAACCTCAGCTGGGAGGAAGGAGATAGACACCTGGATCCTCAGGATCCCACTTCACCCAGGAAGGAGGAGGACAGAAGGAAGGAGGACAAGTGACAGAAGCAGATTTAGCCGGTTCACTGAACAGGGTTGTTGAACATCAATGCAAACACTGATCACTATATTAAATACAGTATAAGCTATCACTCACTAAAACCTTATTTACACACATTTTGTTCTGGGCAACATATACTTAGTAAGGAGCAGCAGTGTTTTTGTTCCCTCCCCTGTAGCTGTGCTTCAGTCCTACAGCACGACTTCCACCGCAGTCGTGCCTCAATTTGCACGATTTAGGCACTTAGGCACAGAAGGGCCTAAAAATAAAACAAGTACTTCCATTAGCAGCAGCACTTGGCAGCTGGAAAAAATCAACCTTCACATTCAAATTATGCTTAGTAGAGCAGAATTAAATCTTTCTACCTGCTGAGTAACAACTTTACTTACCTAATTTCTGTCTTCCTCATACCAGCAAGGATACAGAATGTTTTGGGTACAAACACGTACTGGTGAATTTAATTATCGTAAAGTCATGAAGTTGTAAAATCTGAAACAGGTAATAAAAATCAACTCAACACAAAAAAATGAGAAATCATAAAATTATTGGCAATTATTCCACCTGGGAGAAGACAAGCCTGTGGATTATTATCAGTAGAATTTGCTACAAACTATCAAAATACATGGAAACAGCACTACTGAATGATAACCACCATAAATTGTCAAAAAATATCTTATTTATATGCTCACACTGACCAAAGTATAGAGAAATTACAGAGATTCAGTTTCAAAAAGTAAAGCTAAAGCCTTACTCATATAGTTCATCTGGTTCACAGAATGAGCTGTGAACTATGTAACTAGAATTCTTGCAAATATGAAACAGGTAACACACAATATTATAGATTTTACATCATGTCCTGCACTGGTTCTTCAGCCTAATACAAATTATAGTTCTTAAGGTGATAATTTCCCAGTATTATTAATTGCAGCTAGCACCTAACATATGATAACAGCTACACTGTACTTGATAACCTGACAAATATCTCCAAAAGATTAATTACTTGTCATATGCTTTTCTCACTGATATAAAAAAATATCATCATATGAGAAGGAAGGTGTATTTAGACTGATGAATTTCATGTACATACATACACAGTTTTTACTGAAAATTTAGTTCAGCTTTCCATAAAAGCAAGGCTTGTGTGATCATCCTGCACCCCTAGTAACCTTCTGGGCACTTCCAATCAAATTTGAGGGAGAGATGGAACCTTACAATTTATTTAGCCTTGTGAAAACAGTAAAAGGCAGTACAAAAATACTTAGAACAGCATCTCTTCAAAGAGAAAGAGCTAGGCACATACTAATAATTTCATCCAAACAAGTTAAGCACCTTCTATGTGATTTTGGTTACTTTTCTAAATCCTTCACGTTTTCTAAATCCTTCATTTCTTCTGCGTTTATCTTGAAACCATTCCCTACCAAAGCACTAGATCTCTTCTCAAAGAACCATATTGTGTGGGGATAGGGAAATTCCCTGCTGGCTCCTTACTTCATATTGAGCAACAATCAACAGTATCGGAAAGGGACAGTCTAACAAAGAGCTCTTTGGTGTGGTGTGACCGTGCATTAGTTCTGCTATTCCCTCACAAGCAGCCCTGTACCCATATGGTCCCTCCCAAGCCCTGGTGCCAGCCCCATGCTGAGCCCTTCCCGTCTCCCATCCAAGTGCTGGGCTGAGCGCACCTGCTGCCCGCACTCCTGTGCCCTTGGCACTGGCACAGCCCACTCCAGCACAGCCCCTGGTGCTCAGTGCAAAAGAGAGAAATTTAACAGTTTACCAGCTGGTTTAGTGCAGAGAGGGCAAGAGAAACATGCAACAAAGGTCGGGTGTGAGGAAAGGCTGTTGCGGTGTATTCCTCTGGGAAACCCATTCCCCACTTCCTTAGAATTATTTCTGAATTATCCACCTATTTAGAAAGTCACACATACGGACAGCAATATACCTTAAATGGATTTTGTTTCTTAATCACCTTCCAAAGACTCCTTTAAAATAATCCACGAGCTTAAAGCCAGGGACATCACCTGTAAAAACTGCATCTCTGGTAGAAGCCATAAAGCTTTTTCTCTGTTCTTTGTGACATTCAATTTACTTTACTCTCACAGACCACATTTCAACTGGTACCTCATGTAATCTGTTTCACAGGACTTGGGTAAGATATGCCCAATATCTGGCAAACAGAATCAGAGAATTCATACATACAATATCTTGAGTTGGAAGGGACCCACAAGGATCATTGAGTCCAACTCATGGCCCAGCACAGGACACCCCAACAATCCCACCCTGTCCCTGAGAGCGTTGTCCAAACCCTCCTGGAGCTCTGGCAGCCTTGATGCTGTGCCCACTGCCCTGGGGAGCCTGGTCAGTGCCCAACCACCCTCTCGGGGAAGAACTTTTTCCTGAGATCCAACCTGACCCTGCCCTGGCACAGCACCAGCCGTTGCCTCGGATCCTGTCACTGGTCACAGAGGGCAGAGATTGGAGCTGCTCCTCCATAGCCCCTTGTGAAATTATAGGCTGCTATGAGCTCCCACCTCAGTTTCCTCTTCTCCAAATAGACCACCAAACTATTCCCTTCTCAGCTCTTTGACTATATTAGATAGGATTTCTTGATCCCCCTCGCCCACCTGCACTCACATCGAAAAAATTACAACTACCAAAGGCCTAATAGAAATTGTAGTGCCATCTGCCTCTTTCAAAAGCCTTTTCTCCTCAAAATTTCATGCCCTAGTTCTGCAGAAATGACTTTTTCCAGTGACTGATAAATGACAGCTGCTTATTCCTTGGAGCCTGAAGAAAGGACAGTGCACTGCAGCAAAGGTCACTTCTCAGTGATCCATACAGGTCCCTTACAGCTTGAGATATTCTAGGAGTCTGTGATTCTCCTTCTGTAATCTTCAGTTTGCTAAAATGAAATCACATAAATCAGAATCACAGAATATGCTGAGTTGGAAGGGACCCACAAGGATCATGGAGTCCAACCCTTAGCTCTGCACAGGACCATCCCCAAGAGTCACACCCTGTGCCTGAGAGCCCTCGTACTACACTGAGTGTCACATCCAGATGGGAACACCTGCCCTTTAGGAACAGCAAACAGTTGCAGTGTATCTCCTTGCATGCATTCAGCAGGGCTGCTGATGGTTGGACCTGGAGGATTCCTGTGCTGCTGGAGGCAGGAGGAGCTGGAGCAGAGGGCTGCAGGTCCTTCCTCTCCCAGCCAGGGCAGGGACTGCCTGCACAGGGGGTCCTGGTGCCCCCCAAAGAGGAGGGCTGGCAGCCCCCAGGGCTCTTCACCACCATGCAAGAAGCCACCTGACCAACAGCACTCTGAGGGCACCCCAGGGGTGCTCTCGGGTGCTCTGGGGGTGCTCTGGGGGCAAAAGACAGGTCAGGTCATCGGCTGGAGCAGGTGTTTGTCCCCAAGGGGGCTGAAAGACTCTCAGCACTGATTCATTTCAGAAGACAATAGGATAAGGAACGCTGTAGCCTGAGTCTTCATCTGTCATTCCCAGCAATGTAGTGACATTGCTGCTGGCAGGAGATGGGCACACAGAGGAGGAGGACGGTGGCTCCAGAGCACACCCTGGTGCTGCTGCAGCTAGGCTGCTCTGGCAGAGGAAGATGTGGAGGTCTGGACTCCTCTCAGGTGGGCACAGCAGCTTGGGATAGAGCCCCAGGAGAAACACCACATCCCGGGCCTGCCCTGGGGTGTGGTCACTGCTCCTCCAGCTCCAACACCTTCATGGTGCTCTGTGCAAGGTCGTGTTCCAGATCCATCAAGAATTTTTCTTCTTCCAAGCTTTCTTCTTTGGTGCTGCTTTTACTGAAATTACCAGACTAAATAATTGGTATGATCTAGCACGGACAGCTAAAAAGTAAGATTTCTCAGAGTTAATGGCAGCATTATGTCCAAAACAAGAAGACAGAACTACAAACAGATGCCAAACAATTGTATACCTGGTTTTGACTTGGTGAATTTCTCTAATAGCTTCTAAAACTTATCTATAGGCACTTTGTTCAAATTCAAAACATCATGCAGTTCCACACCCCTGGGAAAGCAACTGTTCGTGCAATCAACAGATACTGAAACACACAATAGAAACTAAAAAAATAACATCACCCACCAGCCACGAGTTCTCCTGAGGATTTAACTGCTTCAGTTAACATATTTCACAGCTCCCTGTCTAGATTTTTGTTTGCAGGCAAAAATAAGGCAGTACAGAAAATAACTTCTCCTCCCTTCCACTGTTAAATTATCTGTAAATTAGAAATGCTCTCTCCACTTGCCTACTTTCTCAGCAACTATATTAATGATTTTATTTTGGCTTCCACTTACCATCTGGGGGCATTTGCCCTTCTCAGAAGGTCACCAGAAGTCCGTGACAACCCAAGGGGAAGATGGAAAAGCACGACAGAGGAGTAACTAAGGCTACATGATAGGAAAGTATGAATTAGGTCACAAGCACAGAGAAGAGATTCTATTATTCCTTCTTCCCCTTGGTAAGCTTTGACCCCACTCTGACTGTGGAATCACAGAGACATTTCTAGAATTTGAACCCACAAATCAGAAAATTAAAAAAAGAGGGTAGAAATCTTCCTTTTCCTTTGTAAACACCCTTGAAATAATGAAGACACAGCTGAAGATGTAAAGGAAAATACCTTTTGAATAATATTACCTATAAAGTTCTTTAATATTCAGAGTTATTTTGGCAGAGAGTGTCTTCATTTAGATCAAAATATAGAGGAGAACTTCAAATTCAACAAACTGCATCTGACTTTAGAGAAAAATTAAGTCCATAAAGAGAATTTCTCTGACCTTCCTGTATTTAGCTTCTGGCCATTAAAAAAGACATGTAAATATAACTAGGGCCTTTAATAGCATCACTTAGTTATGAGTATTGAAATACCAGGTATTGTATTTCATAAATTCTGACTCTGTGAGAGAAATCAAGAGTGGATATGTGGCACAGAAAAAGAGAAGGAACTTCTCAAAACCCATCTGCTAAAAAGAGATAGTACTAATGTTAGAAGATCTATTATTACAGCAACAAGATTTCTTCAAGAAAAAAATAGTTGTGGAATTATGCTACAGGCTCTGATATAGACACATCAAGGATCTCTGAAAATCACTTGAACAGAGAAAAGCACATTGTATTAAAAATGTGTGTACATTGTTCAATCCCATCTGTTGGCACACAGTAGGTTTGCACACATATTAGCATAGTTGCTTTTCTAAGCTATACAAATTTAATAGCATTTTTAATCTGAAATGGGTACTTTAAACAGTTTTAAAATCTATTTTTAATACTAATACTTTTTTGTTCTGATTTTCTAATCACGAAACAATATTTTGGGGGAATATCAATATTCTAATGTAAAGAAAGAATATCTCCTCTTTCATCCTTCTCTACCTCCCTCTACACTGAATATTGTTGATTGCATCAGAGGCCTTCTTGTCAGTCAGTAGCTTCTTCTTTTCTTTGTATTGATATTTCCTCTTTTCGAAGTTTAATATTGTTAATGCTGGACCAACCAGGCCCGAAGTATTAAGTGACTAAGAAAATATTTTTAAAAATCTTGAAGCAATTTTTAGAGATAGATTAAGAAATCATTTATATTTCTGAAACAACCACTCCCTCCAACCCAGACGTCACTTATTTTCTGCACAGTTGTCACCCAATACTGATAACATCTGTTGGCAGGACAGCCATTGACAAGGAAGGTTTAAAATATGACTGCAAGTCCACAACACCATGTTTCTCAAGTAGCTTTTGTAAATCAAACCCCAATTAGGATGCTACTCCAGTTGTTAGACTCTAATGATGCTTTGCAGTAATCATCATGGGCACAAATACCCTAATTTAAAAGCAATTAGCAAGTTGTAACAGAACGTTCTGAATATATCTGAGATTTGGCTGTGCCTTGTAGTTTGATTTTTAATACTTTGACTCCATTTTTAGCACTAGCAAAAAAAATTATTAGCCCAACCTGTAAAAATCTGCTGTTGTATTATTTCCAAAATCAAACATTTTCTAGCACTGAAAGCATATTGCTACTGAAAAAACACTTTTGAAGAAAACTGAACAAGTATTTCGCAGAAAATTTACTTACGAAAAAAATATTGCAGCAAAAGTCCTAAATCTGCCTTATTCTAACAGATGAAAGTTAGTGCTGCCATGTATAAACCACATCTTTCCTTAGAAGAAGGACATGACCATGGTTAACTGTCGTGAAATAGTATAAAAGAAAATGAAACCTTGGGGGGTTCCTCCACGGTACTTAGGACTTCAATAATCCAAAATGGCAAGTGAAAGCAACTGCCCATTTTCAGCTCCAAAACTGATGGTCAGAGCACCTTTTCCACAGCCATGGCACACATTGCCTCTCAAAAACAGATTTCCCTTTTGACTGTTTTTTGCCTTTCTCTAGGTACCTTTCTCTATGTGTCAGGTCAAAACCTGCAGGACTTTATATACCCCCAGGGTTCATCCAGGTCCCTGTAAAATCCTGGAATCCCAGACTGGTTTGGGTTGGAAGGGACCTTAAAAACCATCTCATTCCATTCTCCTGCCATGGGCAGAGCACCTTCCACTAGACCAGGTTGCTTCAAGCCCCGTCCAACCTGGCATATTATTGGAATATAATGTTTAGACTACTGGAAGCAAAGCAAGTCAGACATTACCAAATGAGCCACATAAGCACTGTTTCTTAAGTCTGAAAATTGTATGTATTATTTTATACAAATTATGTTGATCTTATATTTTAGCAGAATACATTCATTTCAGAAGATATGAATTAATAGACATTAATTAACATCAACAGTACTTTGAAACTATTGTCACTGACAAATTTTAGAATCCAAAAATATCTGCAACATACAGACTAATGGCCAGCAAAGACATTATTCTGCCATAAAGAATGCCAGATTTCTTTGGACACTCAGCTATAACTTTGAGAAATAGGTAGATTTTCAGTGTACAGACACGACAGATGGGATCTGCCCTACTCACAAAGTGAATGTATCACCTGACACAGTTTCCTGCTGGAAAGATTCCAAAGGGAATGCAACCTTTGCTGTTCCTCTTAATATTTGCAAGTTTCTATTAAAAAAACCCCCGAGGATGACAATAAACTTTCAGCAGGTACCTCTGACATTACCAGATCTAAATAAATCAGCCCAATTGTGCTCATTGAAATGTTGTGCTCTACTAAATCATGTCACAGATCAAAGCCACCCTGAATCATACCTTTAGGCAGTTAAACCTAATGTGACACCAGGAAGGCATCACACACTCAAACAGCTCCTGTTGATGCAACAAGTTCTGTTAGGAGTCACTTCAAAATATCAATATTAGAAAAGAACCTACCTCAAGCAGAGCACAGACACATATTCCACAGAACAAGGGCCTCCAAAGCCAGAAGGTGAGTCAAGGGTAAAAAAAAAAAAAAGTGAGGAAGAACTCAAATTCTTCCAGTTCCTCTATAGAAAGTACAGACTGTCAACAGACAACTGTGATATTTAATTATCACACTTCGGACTGACTTCCACATCTCTCAAGTCATCAGTTATCAGCTGTATTTTTCATTCTTTCAGCTCTGGAGTTGTGCAAACCAGAGGAAGTGAAATTCCATGTAGCAGATTATTTATTTCATGGCTTATCTTTTAGCCTGTGTGCACAAATTAACATCACTAATGCCTGAACAGCTTAAAAAAAAGAAAAAAGTAAAACCAGAAATCTGCAGAAACAGTGAAAAATGCCCTGGAGCTTGTACGTGCCTTTATCACAGAAGAACAGATGAACTGCAACAAATTTGAACCAAGGTTTCAAGCTTGGTTCAGACCTACTGCCAAGGTTTCACTTGCTCTGAAAGTGCAGCACATTTACAAAAGCTCTACTAAAAAGCATTTGCTTCTAAACTTTTTTAATGAAAAGATTAACTACAAGTTAACTGACAAAATAAACAAGTAATGCAAAGAAAATAAGTTTCAAAGGACCTGAAGTCATTTTAGGAAGTCCTTTTAGGTCCATTTTGCTGTAAGCAGTTTTATGATTATCCTCAGATGTCAAAATGTCATTTGGTAGTAAATGTTTCCTATTAATTAGGTGTGAATTGGTGCTTGAAAAGCAAAATGAATCCAAAATATTTTGTTACTCATACTGCATTTACCTTTGCTTTTGTGCATTACATGCATGTAGTGGGTTTCTGTGGCTCAGTTTTGGTAGTGGGGGGGCTACAGGGGTGGCTTCTCTTAGAAGCTGCCAGAAGCTTCCCCTGTCCCATGGAGCCAGTGCCAGCTGGCTCCAGGATGGAATTCCTGCCACTGGCCAAGGCCGAGCCAACCAGGAGTAATAGTAACACCTCTGGGATAATACATTCAGGAACAGAAGGCTGTGGCACAGAAAGAATTCCAGCGATGGAAGAGCGGAGTGAGAACATGGGAACAACAACGTAGACACCAAGGGTCAACCCACTACAATGCACAGCTCTGGTCCTAAAACACTTTGTTTCCTCAAGAAAATTATCACATTAATTTAGAAGTTTCTCTTTAATTCCCATGATCATGTCATGCTGTGGAAAACATAATCAATGCTCATACCCATTTTCATAGGGACCTGAAAAAATGCCTGAATAAGTTACATCTTGAACTAAAAAGAAATGGACTGGCAAATAAACACTATGTAGGGAATAAGCTTAAAAAAAATCTGACAAAAATCAGGGAAGGAGTAAAGCACCTGAACACACAAATCCATGAGGAATACCATGATGGAAAATGAGAGTATAAATTTAAACGACAGCAAAAAGCTACAGAATCAAAAATCCCCGGTGTGTGTGTCTATTTACTGTTATACCACTGCTATACCACACACACGGATAAGTTGAGTTCTTTGCCATGGAATAGCTTCTTTTCTGTTACTTGCACACTTTCTGAATAGGCCTGGTGCTTGTTTAGTTAATTGGTTTCTGCAAACTGGACAAGAGTTTATGGCACTGGATAAGTCTAAGAAGATTCCAATAACACCTTACGCACAGGCAGCTGAAAATCTGCACTACCCTGTACACTGCAGCATGGCCATCATTTGCTCACAGTGAACTTAGTCATGCCATCTATATTTTTGAAAATATCCTGAGCTTCAGCATTGCTTTTCCTTGATAAAAAGCACATTCCAGAAAGCTGGTGAGTTGACTCATACACTCTACTTAAATCTGAACTGAATACTCCTCCTTTGAAGTTGGTAGCTGAATGCTGACTCAGACTTTTAAAATCCATGGACTGCCATGTAAATTAATAAAAGATTGGATTAACACAACTGCAAAATTTTATTTTTATAGACTCCTCCATGTCTAGAAATGCAACATAAGAATTATAAAATATTTTCTGTTATTAAGGCAGCTGTCAATTTTTAAGTACTTAAGTATGATAGAAACGAAGGATAGCACATCAAAAACTGGAGTTTGCAAATAAAGGTATGGCATTGTTAAAGATACAAAATAAAACATTCTGTTAAGTTTAAAACAAACATCCTACCTCTGTAATATTGCTTCACTTCAGCTGTGAGAGACACAATGCATTTTCCTTGCATTTTATTTCTGCTTTTTAAAAAATACTTGGGTTCTAACTGGAGGCAAAATGCTCAAATGCAAATGACTCAACTCTCCATAACCAAAATGGGTAAGATTTTGAATACTGAAAGTTGAGGCATGAAATAAATGAAAACTTGCATAAAACTGATCAGCACAGCAATCTATATTTGACCTATACTTAGAAATAAGCAACATAAGTTCCTAACACTTGGCTGTTGCAAAGTGAATAATTGCCATATGGTGTGTGTGGAAAATATATGCAAATATATGGCGTGCAGCATAAGCAGATCCTGCCATAAACCTGTCTGGGTTTGGGTTTTTTCTTTTTCCTTTCATGGAAATGCCAGCAAAGCCAGTGCTTAATATTCACTGAATTGCAGACATATCTTTCAATGCCACCAGGTTTAGGCACTATTAGTGAGTCCTTTTATTCATGTTTCTGAGGTGATTTTCTATGCTTGAGGATCTTAACAAAGACACAAATTACTGGAAAAGAGGACACTTCTAACCCTTTCCACTAAATGGTATTATTGCACAGTATTGATGCCAACCCCTCCACCCCTGTGGTTTACACACTTTGGTGATGCGGAACCTGAGCTTCCACACTGTGGGTGGAAAAATGTCTGGCAAGTTCCCTTGGGCACAATGCACAGAAATTACAGCTGATCTAATTACACATTCTCAGCTGAAATAAATAAATAGAGTTTTATTAGGTTAGTTGATATTAGCAAAATTCTGCTCCAAGGAAAACCCGAAGCTGTATAAAAAACAAATATTGAATTATCCTGCTGGAAGGTACCTGCAGCACCTGCAGCACTCAATTGCTTGTTCCTGAAACTAATGTTCCAGCCCATGGAATTAATGGAGCTACAGTCCAGGAAACTCATTCATTAAAAGACATTTAGGAGCCATGTAGAATGTAAACAAAACAATTACCTTCCTACATCACATCTAGATAAGACCACTGAAGTTTGTTAAATTCACCCTTAATGAAGTAAAAAAACCCTAAATAACTCCAACCCCCAAACAGAACCCCCTTGGTTTTTAATCTGATCATTTGACTTGAGTTACAATGTGATTACTCTTCATAAAAAGCAAGCAGAATAGTGCCAGAGAGAAAGTATTTATTCTATAACCAACCCAATCACTATATCAACAATTATTATGTCCAGAAAAGTATAATAAACCCTATGTTTCTAAGCAGACCCTCCCCTCTCCATTAGAACTTTTTCAGACTTACTTTTTAAAAGAATTTCCTTGTTTTTATTGAAGAGGATCCTGATTTAGGGATGATGTAAACCCTGTTTTGCAGAACTCTTCCTGGGCTTTATTAACATTCAAATTCTCTTCTGCCAAAGGAAGTTCTGTGATCACCAAGACAACAAGCAGGGTACTAACATAAACCCTTTCCTTCAGGATAATTCCCAGTCTATTTCAAGGCTCGTGCTTCTTGAAAACAGCTCCATGGAATATGTACACTGGAACCAGAATTTACTTCTAACTGCAAAAAAAGAGCCCACCTTCTGGAAAGGGCTCGGGGGGTAATCATCAGTGTATAAACACCTGATGGCAAGGAGTAAAGAAGATGGAACCAAACTCTTCTCAATGCTGACTAGTAAAAGCACAAACACATAGAAATGTCATTTAAGCGTGTGTGATGTTGTTTTGCATGAGTTGGAGTAACTATTTGGCTAGTACCTGATTAAAAATATTCTTTAAATAACTTCTGTCTACTGACATGAAACTGAATTTTGAAATTCAACTTCATTTGGAAAGGGAAAGGACTGTGTTTATGCTGTGCTTTTACAGCATTTAGCACACGCTGTGTGTTTCTGGTTCAAAAGTCACTGTGAACCAAAACAGTCACAACAGAGAAAGCACACTGAGGGTGTATCATTACTGTGATCTCTATCAAAAGAGAGCAGTTCGGAGCCTGACACTGGGCAGAGTGCCTGAGTGCAAGCAGAGCCCCTTCCACAGCGTCGAACACAGCTTCAAATCTCCTCTCATTATCACAGCCTTGGTATTTTAATAATAATATTTTAATAATTTCCTATTAATTGGACCAAGTAACTTATGCAGATACAGCACAGCTGAATAGACAAAATATATCACAGTAGAATGACTATATGCTGAAGCCAGTATTCATAAATGTTTTATGTAAATGGATGTATAAAATGAAGACTTTACCTTTTTCTAAAGAGAGTATTTTCAATATAATTTCTTTAATTTTCTTCTTTTAAATATAATTATTTCAAGAAATAAACTGCTGAGAGCATAGCTCACATTCTTCTGACCACGAACCCATTTTTCAGCAAGGGAAAGTGGAAATATACTGAGCATCCACTCAGCACAACTTCAAATACAATCTCCTGTATCTTAGAGAAAATTCTGTCCCCATTCTATTCAGACAGCTGTGACTGAATAAGCAATTTGTATATGAAGGAAATAAGTTTTTAAAAAATCATTTACCCAGGTGGACATTTACTGGTACAGAGGATTTGCTTCCCTTCTTGACCTCTGTTCTTATCAACAGAATTGTAAAAAGAAAATACAAAAAATGTATTTCTTTTTTTCCACAGACCCTAGGAGCACTATAACCTGCCCTTTTGCAAGAATAAGGAAATAATTTCCACTTCTCTCATGTTTCCCTGTTCTATATTTTAACAACAAACTACAAAATTTTATCACTGTGATAGCTCAGCCTGGCACTAGTTGGATCGATTTCTTTTAGAGTTTCCAGTGGCAGATATGACCATCAGTGTTTCAAGTTCTGCTTAAACAAGGCTTAGAAACATTGAAATGATCATTCCAACAGTGGTTCCTACATTTCTGTTCATGCACACATACAGCTCCTGTACTGCAAACAGAGCTTATGCTGAAACCATCCAAGTTTCTTAGCAGGTCTGCTGTTGGCTCCTTTAATTTTTTTTCCTGAACTGGAGAATGACACATACTAAAAAGGAAATTTATTTCGGTGTGTTCACCACAACTTTAAGGATTTTGAGAAATTCATAAATGCATATGACTGATGGAAAGACTAATAGAACAAAGTGAATTTGAATTGAGTCTTTTTTTCCTAACAGGCAAAATAAAAACCAAGCATAACCCCACTTCTCAGCTTCATGGCCATGGCAGCTCCTGTCCCTACCTGCAGGTGTGTTTGCAAACGTTTCACCCCTGATGCTTCCCTGAGTTTAAGGACCTGAGTAAGTGGTGCCCAAAATCGGTATCAGTTCATTTTGAGTAACGTTTGTATAGCTTGAATTTCCTGTGGCTTAAATGCCTTTTAAAGCTGAGGCACAGACCAAAGAGTCTAAGGTAACAAAAAACATGTAATGACAAGTACACATGGACAAATGTGGTTATCCACACTGAACATTTACGTGGTTTCAGCAATAATCAGATTAGTGTGTTTCACAGGTTATCAATGAAGTCATTATCATGCAAATATATTTAGGTCTTGTAAAAAATGCTATATTTTAAAAGTGGAAATTTTTACCCTCTTTGCAAAAGCATTTAATATACAAGGACATGATATTTCACCTTAAAAACCAATAAATATCTTCTGAGAAAATAACTAGAAATACTAGGTCTGGAACATCCTTAGCTCTGGATAAACATAAAGTATTAATCTGTGTCAGCTAAAATGGCCCAAAATGCACAGTTTGTACCCTCTTTTCATATATACATAAGGCAGCAGGTTTACTTATCCATTATAAACCCCAGACAAAACCTGCAGTAATTATTGTAATGTCACCTTCATGCTTTCAGCCCCAAAAGAGAAACCTTGACTGTGCATTTGTCCAGCACCATCCTGGGAGGTGATTTCTCTCTCAAAAATACAAAATTGCTTCGAGCAATCTCCTGAATGAAACTTCAAGGAGCTCATACAAATCTCCTACTGAGATGTACATTTCCTGATTTTGGAATTGTGACTGCTAAAAGAATCTGTGGGTATTTAGTAATCACTTAAGATACAATATTCTTCCTCTTTGAAGTTGCCCATTTTCAGATCTAAACCTTTTTGCAGTTCCCTGAGAAGAGTCATAGGGAAAGCAGTGTGGCAGAAGTGATTATCACGGTCATTTTGTGCCTGTATTCCACCCCTCTGCAATAGAGAAAAGGGAAACATGTTGCAGACTGTAGGACAATCTAACATACAACTTATTCTTCTGAGATCAATAATTTCTACTATTCTATAATAATGCATAGAAAGTATCTGCAACGTTTGTAATTGCTTAAATTCAATCTTTTGCACAGTACAGAACTAATCTCATTTGTTAGTACTGTCCAATTTTGTCACTTCAATAGCAAAGTAAGTGAACACCATAAACATACTACAGAAGATGTAGAATAGATTTATTCATACCAGAGTAAATCCAACATAAAGCAAAAACTGCAGTGGGGTGGCAAAAGGAAAGTGTAGCACTGGCAAAAAAGAGAGAGGACTTACCAACACTGACATAATTATCATAGCTGGAATTCATTTTTGGTTTGGCCAAGCCTGTTATCAAGTGCAATCAATGACAAAGCATCTGACTTCCACCCATTACACACACTACTAAAATGACTCTGTGAATGCTGCAGCCATTAATTAAAGTAAATGGCAAGAGAAAAAGAGTTGATCAGAAGCCAGGTTTTTCTTTTGAGGTACCTCATTCCCTTCTGTAGAGATGTGTAAAATCTTACTCATTTCTAAATTACCAGCTTATAAGGAATCGGGCAATGCATTAAATTTCCTGTGGCCACAAGAACCCAGCAGTACAGATGGAAACACAGTGGTGACAATGATGTAAAACTGGGACTGCGTGTGCCACTGTGAGAACTGTGGGGACTAGAACTCTGGGAGCCTTATGTGCACACCTTGCCCAAAACATGCTCAGTCAACTCCCAGTTTTGGTAGCAGTATGCCAGGGATAAAGCATCTAGCAGCCTAACTCACAAAATTCTCAACAAATCCCTAAAGACTCTCAGTCCTTAGAGGCTAGAGGGACCAACTTCAATTAATCCAGACAGTACCTTTCATCATGTAAAGCCTTTTTGATCTTAAACCTGAAGAAAATGCGGGATTGTTTTGCCAAGCACTGTGAGGAACATAGTTCTGGAGGCACAAAAAGCAAGGACAGCAGAGTTTCCCTTTGCTTAGAGAACCTGGGAGTTAAAACAAACGTCCTTTATTAAATACATTATCAATCAAATGCTGACGTTAACTAGAGAAAAAGCATTAAAGAAAGTCAAAAACAGCCTTCTGGTACTGCGAATAAATTTTGCTGTCAAAAACTGTCCTGTGAAAAAATAATAAATGTCATTGTATCTTGGCTAGTGAAAACACAAGTTAGACTAGTAGAGACTGAGTAATAAAAGCAGTTAAGAGCATGACAAATTTCTATTTTTACTTTCTTAAATGCACTCATTTCAGAAGGCATCAGCTCATTACGGCTTCAGGGCTACTGGGAGTGTTTAGGGATATGTTACCTTTCCCCAGAACCATTGAACAAACAGCTTTTGAAGTTCTGATACCAGCCTAGTCCTTTAAGTAACACACACGAGCTCTGTAAGATACCAACGCACAGTCAAACCTTTAGGGTGACTTATGTACCTAAACAGTCTCTCTTTCAGTTGAATGCAATAATGAGAATCAAGTTAAAGATGTTGGGTTGGGGTTTTTTTTTAACCAGTCATTTTCCATGCATTTAGAGTCTCTGGAACAGTCTACAGTAACATTTGAAGCATGTACTTATATTGTTTACATAAGGAAAAATACTGGGTTAAAGGAAATGTATGTCAACACCCAGGAAACTCCACCATAAAGTGTTTCAAAAGGAGATGTAATTTTGCCTCTGCTTTCTCTGTAAACCTATTCTGGAAGAACATTACTATTAACAGGAGAAACTTCTATCTGATTTTTAGATATAAAATCAAATGTATTTGTTGGTGTTTGTTCTTCTATCACTGTCCTTTACATAATCATCTCCTCCACACACCTTCACACATTCTAACAGCGTAGGAAGGAATTTAAAATTAAGGATGTCAGTAAAAGCAAACAACTTAAGATTTGATCCAAACTAACTCTTAAACAAACTGCCTGGAAGGCTGGTGGGAGTTGTGCATGTGTTATATAGGTCAATGCATGAAACTTGCTTATTTTAGATAACATTTTATTCCCCAAAGGGAATATGAGCTAGTGAGACAAACCCAGACATAATCAGAAAGGGAGAGCTAAATACAGAATAAAGATACTGTCTTCAGAGTCTCAAGTAAAACTTTTTTACACTACCCAACATCCAAACAGTGGAGAAAAGAAGTTTTATTAGGTCAAATTAGCAGTATTTCAGACCCTCCCAACAATGCTTAGTATTTTACCAACCTGACTTTGGACAACTGCTTTACTGCTAAGAATGTTGCTTGTAAATGGCCTAAGAAAATCTTTGCACATACAGTAAATCCATCTGAACACGAATGTTATTGGAAGCTTTTATCTTCAAGGTAAAATTCGACATGTATTTTCCAAACCATTTTGTTAAGCTGAATGATTGTTAGTAGTGGGAAGACTCTGGAAAGAAGTTGAGGCGAGAATTCAGTTTTTAGCCTGTAGCCATGTAGTAGTAGTTTGCTAGGAGAGACTGGAAATAACACCTCTCAGCCTTATTTTAAAGTACTGAAAAAAAAAACAGATTTTCCCCTTGGTCCGACAGCTTCTCAAGACAGAGCTTCTCGCAAAGGAACCATGAACTCCCTCAGAAAAATAGTTTCAGTCTCTTCATGACACAACCTCCACTTATCAGCCGTGATTTCATACATACACATATGTAAACAATTTCTCTTTGGTCAAGCTACTTTTCCCTAAAGAATAAAACAAACAAACAAAGCCAAAATTACCATGGATCTTCAGAATAAAATCCACATCTATTTTGGCTACTTGATCACTGTTATTCTTTAACAAAAGGGAATTATTGAAGAAATTGTATGAACTACAACCAGGACGTAGCACTCGCTGTTTAAAGCTATGCCTTTGTTAACATAGAATCATAGAATCAGCTGGGTTGGAAGGGACCTCAGAGATCATCAAGTCCAACCCTTGATCCACTACCACTGTAGTTGCCAGACCATGGCACTGATGCCACATCCAGTCTTTTCTTAAAAACCTCCAGGGACGGAGAATCCACCACTTCCCTGGGCAGCCCGTTCCAATGGCTGAGCACCCTCTCTGGAAAGAATTATTTCTAATATCTAAGCTAAACCTCCCCTGGCACAACTTGAGACCACACCCTCTTGTCTTACTGATGGTTGCCTGGGAAAAGAGACCAACCCCCACCTGGCTACAACCTCCTGTCAGGGAGTTGC
Source organism: Manacus candei (assembly GCF_025592945.1). Lineage (NCBI taxonomy): Eukaryota > Metazoa > Chordata > Aves > Passeriformes > Pipridae > Manacus > Manacus candei. The sequence goes on from NW_026138084.1 coordinate 4,495,162, forward strand.
AGAGAGTAAGGAGGTCTCCCCTGAGCCTCCTCTTCTCCAGGCTGAACAGCCCCAGCTCCCTCAGCCTCTCCTCATAGGACTTCTGCTCGAGTCCCTTCACCAGCCTAGTTGCTCTTCTCTGGACCTGCTCCAGCCCCTCCATGTCCTTCCTGAACTGAGGGCTCAGAACTGGACACAGCACTCGAGGGGTGGCCTCACCAGCGCTGAGTACAGGGGAAGAATCACTTCCCTGGACCTGTTGGCCACACTGTTCCTGATCCAGGCCAGGATGCCATTGGCCTTCTTGCCCACATGGGTACACTGCTGGCTCATCTTCATCCGCAGGTAAGGGTGGTAACAGTTTTTCTCTCTGAAGCATCAGAAAGTGTGAGATTCAGTGGGATTTTTGACACTCTGGAACACGTTGCACATCTTGCTGAGAGCAGGACTGCTGCAGCCAGCCATACTGTGCTTTCACAAGCTGGAATGGCCACTCAGTTCTTGTCAGCAAAGGGTCTTCCTGAATGAGCTGGAACACCCCGCAGAAAGTACAGCTAAAAATGTTTTCATTGTCATCTCTTCTACTTCCATATTTCCACTCTCTGTTAAATAATTTGTAAAATCATTTTATGTACTCCTCAGTGGTACACTGGCCAAGTACAACCCAATAATGTTGGCTTTGGCAGTCCTCCCTGGCTCCCTTCCTTTTGCAGATGTAGACTGAAATTATTCAGCAGCTCTGCTGGCAGCACAGCCCCAGCTGGAGAGCCACTGTGGATGGGGAAGGGCACTGCATGTGGGACCAAGCCATGCTCACATCCATCACCACCTCATTGTCCACACCTGTCCCAGCAGTGACTGATGAGGTGAGCAGCACCCAAAATTGTCAAAGTGTACAAGCATACAATTATACTATGTTATGTCATGTTGCATCGTTCATATATATATATATATATATATATATAAATAAATTTTTTTTTCAATGGAATTAAAATAATAAACCCCTCCTTTCCTCATAGATACCACTTTGTGTTCCTTGCAACTGTAATACCAAAAAGTGTCACACCTCAGACAGCTCCGTGTGGTCACTCATCCATACTGGTTGGAGCTTTAGTGCCCAAGGTGTGGTTCAGTTCTCCTAATGTTAATGGGTACAAACTTTTTCCTCTAACAATCTGCAACGTTGAAAGAGATGGCTCAGTTGAAGTAGAAGCCTTCTTAATAGGAACACAGACAAATTAATCAGAACAGAACATTCAACAAGTTGTCTTCATTACTCACGGGATTTAAAGCAGTTTCCATCACTAAATAAGATTTTGTCTGATTTAGAGATGAGCACTCCTTCCTAGATAGTTTGAGGATGCTTCTGAGGTCACTATCTGCACTATTAGATACATTACAGAATTATCCAAAGGGCTTAATTCTCAGAATTTTATTATAACAAAAACAAAATACCAAAAGGCTGTGTTTACACACCTCACCTATAGAAATTGCTAAAGATTTTGCAAGACTTATGAGCAAAGAGAGCAAAAAGTAAAGCTTAAATTTTTCATATTTTTTTACTAAGTTTTTTTTCATTAAATTACCAAATCTGAAGACAATGCAAAGAAAATACGAGTGCAAAGCTAAGAGATACGCTCAGGAATTGAAAGAAGAATAAAAGTTCTTGACTCCAAGATGTTCAATCAGTAAACAACGGGGAATTTCTTCATGCCTGCCTTTTTGAACTGAAATTAAATAAGTCTGTGATTATTCAGCCCAAAATTACTCTCTGTAACCTGTATTTCAATAATGTCACTGCTACTGACGAACTGAATCTAAAATACTGACCGCCCCAGGGGCAAAAAAACATTTGCTCAGACTGTCTGTCTGCTGCCACTTGTTTATCTAAAATGGACCCAGAAATCAAACCCATCATCTTACCAGTCAGCAGAACCTGTCTGAATAATTTCTCACTGAAAATTTATCTGGAATTGAAGTTGCTTATAAATATACTGGTCAATTCTTTCATCATTAAACATCTTACTGTACCAAACAGATCCTAAGAGCAAGTGAGTGTTTACAAGCTATGTACAATCAGCTCAGAACCAATTGATTAATTACTTAAATTAGAAAAGGGCATGAAGCATGGGGAATTTTCTGTCAGTTTTGCCAAGGAAGCTTATGAAAAAAGAGCGAGAATAATTTGTTAGATAATATTTAAACACTTGTACAGAAAACAAACTAAAGCTGTAATCCTCTGAGTCTTTCAGGATCGCATTCTAAGCTTCCCAAAACATCTTCCCAACTGGCACGTTTTAAAATAACTAGAAAGCCTGTCAGATTAGCACCATCTTGAACACTAAGATCTTTCCTTCATGCCTGATCCCTGCAAAACATTGTTTAAAATGCCAACACCACCAAGGTATGTTCAAACCGCTATAATTTCCCTCATAATTTACAAGTATTCAATTAAGAAAAGCATTTTAAGAGTTAAAAAAGCTGTCAGCAAGTGCAGTGAGAAGGGGAATTTTATAAAAGTAACAACTGATCAGGCATTGGAAAATCTATAAATTGAAAAAAGGTAGGCTCAGTTTACCTGCTGAGCAGGGGTACAACTTCAAACAGGAGCACGAAGAAAAGCTGCTCAACAGCAACTGGACTCATTGCACGGATGTAACGCAGAAAATTGGGACTTTTGGCTGGGTTTTGTGTTTGTTTTGAACTGGAATAATATTTTTTCTCGGTGACATTTGACTTCAGCGTTTGATTTCCACATGGTCAGCTCTACCTGATAGAATGCTAGCACCGATTAGAAAAACCACAGGATTTGCAGGGTCAGGCTTCTACAGCAAGGTTGTAATGCATGTGCCATGGCAACAGATGCCCTGGGAGACTCTGAAGGGATGAGAATGAGTGCACACACCCCCCTCCTCAACGATTTCCAAACAGTGGGACACATGGCTGGAAATCATTTCAATTTTTGTCATTCTGCCTATACACGGATTGTCACGTCACTTAGTTCCAAAACTGAAAAACGAACACATGAGAACAGAAAACCAGGAATCAAGGCAACAAGAACTAAGAGCTGCCACACTGTGTAATACAAGCAATACATGTTTCAACTCTTCCTTTCATTCCGAGCGACACAGCAATGAAGAGCCTGAACAGTGTGTAACAACTGCTGTCCTCCCAAAAACACAGGCAAGCCTGACCTTCCTCCGTTCTCCACTTCTCACCTCCTGAAGATTCTGACAGCTGTCCATCATCTCTGGCCTTTTAAAGAAAAATAGTTTCAGTAAAGCATCTATAAGATATTGTAAGATATTTTATGATAAAGAAATAAGTTTATTTTTTGTTTGATGGGTTTCTTCTGAATAAAAAACAAATCCCTTCCACTTCACGCTAGAAACATGATTAATTTCCAGTGTTTGCAGAGGATAGACATCTCCCAGTGCTCATATAAATTATTGTAAAGCAGGGTAATACTTGAAAATGTAGGAAAATTAAGAATTTATAACCTAATTAAAAATTTTTGAATTGCATTCCGTTTTTTCTTTTTAAATGCTTTTTAAACTTACTGTATATGCACCAAGATTGACTTTTAATAGCTTATTTTTAGTAGATTTTTTATTTGTGGGACACAGTGACGGTCTACAAAGTGGTCGAATTCAAAATAAACAAAAAGAACAATTTCTGCATTGAATTATTGTTTATCATTATTTCTTTGCTGCTTTTCAGACACATCTAGAACGAGTAGCAAACCATATTTATCCTCATGGGCATCTAGCAAACATAGAATTAAATACATAAATACTAACACAGAATTTTCAGTGGAGTAATCATAAAGAGGCTTCAGTCTTGTGTTTCACATGTTAAATGTTAAAGGGCTTTGGGTAGCAAAGGGCATATTTTGTTCATTTGGCTTTTAAAAATAATTTTGCCTTTTTTTTTTTAATTATTATAATTTCTGCAATTCTGAATCTTGCCTTTGGAGGTTTTTTTCTTTCACTTTGATTATCATTTGAGAAACATTTCAGAAGAGGTGCCTTTGACTTCCTGATAGTTGACGAACAGCAAAGGCTAAACCTTTTCCATTGTAGTAAACCACTGGAACGGATTTGCTACATTTCTAAAGTAGAGGTTTTTATCCAAAGCAATTCTATCATAAGAAGTTTGGGGTTTGGATCCGTCTTCTGAATTTCCAGGCCTGGTAAAGATTTTGTGATTAATATAATGTTCATATTTGTACTGTATCAAAAAATAACTTGAGTAGAAGGCAAATACTTTACATTTAAATAAATATAATTGTTTGCATAAAATTAGTGGACATGGAAATTTCCACTCATTTTTTATGACGATGTGTTTTATTTCATCCATGGATTTTGGCAGAAGTCTGAGTCGAGATCCTGGGGGGAAAGGGAATAGCAGTAACCATCAAAAGGAATAAGGATGCGTCTGTATAAATTCTAAATAAATTCTCTGAAAACGAAAAATTAATCATCACAGGAATGTATTTGAGCTTAGAGAAAATCCCTGTCACGGGGAAGGGCAGCGCCGTGACTCAGCCGCTGCTCTTTCCCGAGGAGCCCGGGGGTGGTGGCGGTGCTGCCGCAGCGGGAGCCGCCTCCTGCCCCTGCCCACGGAAAACTCCCCTCCCACGCGTGTTCCCCGGCCCCACAGCTCCTCCCCGACACCGGCAAGATGCAGAGAGGATATTCTTTGCTTTCTGTGTACAGGAGATGCAGGTTTTTCCTTTTACAGAAGCACGTTTGTAGAGTAAAGCACATCCACTAATCTGTAGAACGTCACTGTGTCCCACAAATAAAAAATCTACTAAAAATAAGCTATTAAAAGTCAATCTTGGTGCATATACAGTAAGTTTAAAAAGCATTTAAAAAGAAAAAATGAAATGCAATTCAAAAATTTTTAATTAGATTATAAATTCTTAATTTTCCTACATTTTCAAGTATTACCCTGCTTTACAATAGTTTATATTTTTTTAATTATTATTTTATAACTATGAAAGAAAGTTACCCTTTAAGCCCCCCTCAAACGAAGCTGTGACTGCAGCAGTGATTCTGTGATTCTGGAATCGTGCCCTGTGAGGCAGTTTCTAATTCCCTATGGCTCCCACTCCAGTTAGGTGAGCTCATACACGTTTGCCTGAATTGTTTTATTTCCTCTGTATATACAGAGAGAACATGGCTCAGTTGGGCAGGTATCTCTTACCAGGATTTAAGTCCAAATGCTTCATTTGATGGAATTTCTCATTCACAGAATTCTTTATTGCTAAATTAAAAAAAAAAATAAATTGAGATTTCTGGGAGTTCCCTACATTTTCTCACCAAAAGCATTCCTGACTTGTAAGAAAACTAAAAACCAAAAAGGCAAATATAGGTTTGTCTGCAATTCCTATACTTATTACAAGTAAATTGTGGTGTTTCTCTGTAATTTCCTGGGTCAATACCTGATGAACAGCCATAATTATCATCTGTAGTAACTCTGCCCATCCTTGCAGAACTGAAGCCTTACTCAAAGCTGTCCAACTCTCAATTTCATCCTGTTCCTGATTTATTTTGGAATTGGTAACACTGTGCCCTACAACTCAAGCAAACCCCAGTAACAAATAACAGGTTCAGGAAAGCTCTGCTATTTTTGACAAGGTGAATGAGCTGTTCACTGCATTCCCCAGTCTGCCATCAGAGTTTGCTTCCCCAGTAATTCTTGGCCTTAACTGCAAAATACAAGCATTTGCTTATGAGTGTTATTACTTCTTCCATATTATTCTGTCCTTAATCACAATCCAGAGTCAGATGAAAAATGTGCAATAACAAATGGATATTTCTTCTCCATGAGCACTCTACAACATTCTCTAGAAATTTAGCACTTGCTCAATCTGTCTTCTCAAAAGCTGAATTGCTGCAATGCTAAAAACATGCAAAAGAAAACGGCATGAAAAAATGGAAGCTGATGCAAACTCCAAACATTTTCCTATGAAAATATGGTTTCAATATTCCTCCGATGTACTTGTGATGCACTAAATAGTGGTTTAGAATATTAGATATTGTGCTATTTATTTACAGGGAACAAACTATGATCAAATCGCTCCCAAAGTCTGCTTTACTACTGAAACTACAAGATGTTGTTACTACATCTGAACCAATGTCTAATTTTAAATACTATACATGTATTTCCTTAGTTTTATTCTTTTATACACCAAGATCATAATAGAAAATTTGGCATGCCATTTTGGCTTTAAGGAAAGAGTAGATATTGGGATAAAGAGAAACATGAATGTGAGCTATTAATAGGTTCTTATGAATAAATATTCTAACGAAACAGGAGTGATGATACTTTTTTTTTGATACATTTTGCTAAAGAGGAAAAGCTAATTTCACACAGACAGCAAGTGCACAAGGAGAGAACTCTGAATTATGACAATCAAAATGCAGTTCATATTGTAATTTAAATATAAGGAAAAAAAATAAGACGTTCAGATACTGAATGTATTTCAGTGTATCAATGATGAATTGAGTGTATCAGTAATCAATGATGAAAATTTTAAAATCCATTTCTACAGCTTGACCAAGGACAATTTATTCCAGCCCATGAAGCAAAGTAGCTTCATGCTCTTCACAAAAGGCCATGTACTTGTAATCACCAAGAGCTAAGGACCAAAGGGATAAGCATTCTGTGTGAGACTGGAAGAGGGGAAAGAACGAGAAGGAGAAAGCAAAAAAAAAAAATCCAGCAAAGCAATCTGTCAATGGCTAAGCCACAAGCAAATTGCAAGTCTCCATCATTTGATGTATATATTTTTTTACAAACAGATGCTACTGCTGTAAACAGACGTACAATTTCTCAAAAGGAAAAAGAAAAAAAATTAAACACATTTATCCTACCAAAATCTTGCAGAGGGGACTTTTTAATAATGTCTGCATTAGCTGCAAGGATACTTTATTTAGAAGTCAGAAAGGTACTTCCGAGGAAATGTGTTTCAATAATGGCAAATATTTTATTTGTTGGCAATCACTGTAATGTACACTAAGAATTTTGTTACACTTCATTCTGTGACAATTCCTTGAGGTAAAAATCTACATTAAATTTTCGATTCTCTTCCAGCTTTTCCATATGAGGACTCTATTAAAAAAAGGAAGGTGAAGAGGAAAATAATTTCCCAGCTGGAAATTGGCCGCGGACTCTGACTGTCACATCCTGACGTGTATTTGTGTTGGTTTGAAAGGTAACAGACCCCCAGGTGATCGCTAATGGCTCGTAGGAAGGGAAGCTGTGACAAGTGTCAGGATGACCATGGAACAGAGCTCTCCCCGGACACGGAGCTATGCCGGATCCACAGCAACACTCCACTGAATACTCTACATTTGGCCTAATACAGCAATAAACTTCTCTGAATTAACTAATCCCTAAGAAGTGGTTTGAAACAGCTCTTTTACAAAGTAACAAGTAGTAAAAATTTCATGTCTAACCACGCTATTTCTTGAAAACATTACTACTATCACATGCAGATCCTAAACTGCCCAAGTGGAAAAGTACAAGAGTAAAACCCAGGAATTGTGGCAGAATGTGCCTAATCACTGTTTTATATCTTTCACTGTCACTTCAAAGCCTCCACAGTACCTTCACCCTAAACATTCAATTTTGGGTTCAACACGAAGGGTCAGATTAGAAGTTGCTAATAAAAAAAAGACAATGACATGAAAAAAACAGGTACTTGGAGTTTTCCTCTTCACCCTTTCCAAACAGTTTCAGTGATGCTTGATTCAAACAAAAGCAAGTTGTGAAATATTCTTATTAAATAAAAATTTCAACTTTTAAATAGTTCTAGAAGTTTGGTGTGATTTTTTAACATTTTTAAGCTGACTACACAGTGACCTCAAAATATGTAACAGTATTAGTGGAGACAGCTGACAAAGAGAATTGTAAAAGACAGTAACTGTGCATCGCTTTACCCCAGTTTAATTTGAATTTCAACAGAAAAAAACTCAACTTACTCTTTCTGAATAGAATAAAGGAAGCTACATAGGCAGGTCCTGAATACAAGAATCTAAATAGAAGTTTGAGTGTGTTAAAGATGATTGAATATTTATAATTTTAACTATTTGATCAAAGCTGTTTCTAATCAATTTATTTTCCATTTACAGGCTTACAGAACTGCTACCAGTCTTACAGTCACGGGTTTTTACCCTGAGTTTTCAGGCAATGTTTCAGACAAAACTGAAGGATTTGTTCTCGTTATGCAAAACAATTTTATGCCTTGGACAGCTGTTCCAGGAAAATATTCCTGATTTACTGCAGAGAGAGACATAGAGATGTACACACCTTTACACACATGCATGTTAATCTTCCTCTTCTTGATGCCCCAAATGAAATTAGTCCTGTCTGCTAACAAGATTATGAGATTACCAGTCACAGTACACAACTCAATCATGCAGCAGAGATGGTGACTTTGATCAACCATGTATTACAACAAGCTGCTTTTGCTGATTAGTATCATTTACTTGGATTTATATATTACACATAATCCTATTTTCCACCATGAAAGTTATTTGCTGAAGTCCCCAAAGTGAAAATTCTCTCTTCCCATCTTGAGGAGTCCAGTGTCTAAAGAATTTCTAGTCATCTATTAAAAAACCAGTCTAAAATATAGACTCATTTAAGAAATACAAAAGTGCCTTTCTATTCTTGTAATACTTCTTCAAAACAGAAAATTTTGAAGAATCCAACTAGTAAATCAAAATTCTGCACAGTACACATTTCAGGATATGGTAAGTATTCTGATCTCTAAAAAATTCTCTTTTGTTTACTCAAATTTTCTTTTTGCTTCTTTTAACATTTTTAAAAATAATTTTGTAATATATTCTAAACCTACTAGTCATAGTAATAGGATGATTACTCATTACTTGTCCAAGCTACAGATTTTCAGATGACTGCATCTTTTCGATGGCCCAGCATGAAAAGTTGATGCTTACTCGTTCTGATCGCAAGATAAAAATCATACATGAAAACTTTATTATCCTTTATTCTTCCGGGGCTATTTTGTGCAACTTCAGGACTTGCAGAAGTGCTATGACAAACCTGCAAGCAAACTTGATTTGATGTTAGAATATGAGTCATTCTGAACAAAAATCCTAGCAATGAGAAAGGCACCAAGGTTGAAATTTTTTCCAATTCTTTGAATTCTTCATCAAATAATTGAAAAGAGGACAGTAAAAGGAGTTGTTAAAAAATTATTTAAAAGTTCTAAGCATTAATGCATTAGGTAAGAGCTCTGAGTACAAACAACCCTGATAACATATTTGAAAAGTTATGGCTCTCTCTTTAAGAATTTCTGTTTGACCCTCAAAAATAAATGTTTTCTTGACATTGATTAGGTTTTCTTCCTTTCAAACACTCAACTGAAAATTCACAAACTGGAAAAAGCCTTGAAATGAAGTAAGGTGCTCTAAACCTCACACTGGTGTTTGTTAAACAGTTGCACACACAAAGTCTTCTTCCTACCCTGACAGACAGACAGACAGACAGCAGTTTGCCACACATTTTTCAAAAGGCTGAAACCAACACTGGAACTCTGTTCCACAGAAAGCATCATAAGTTCATTGTTCTAGGTCCCTCAAACAAGAAGTGACTAACAAACATTCAGGAAAAAGCTCAGTAACAAGCTACCTCAAGCATAGCGAACAATAAAATACAGATTTAATTATATTGTTATAATACAAAACCACATGCAGCCTGGATTTCAGAATAAGAGTATGTTTACTCTACATTGAAAGCCTTCCAGAGCACTGCTCTTGAAATATGTGGACATTATCACCAAGGGATTTGGACAATAACAATCACACTATAACATCTCATTTTATTGTGAAGTGGCATTTTACTCTGAAGGCCACTTAGGACCTGATATGTCATCAATACACCACCCAACAGCCAAGGATTTGGGGTTCTTAAATGTATGTTTATAATGGGTCACATTATTCAGAAAAAAAACAGAAAATCAACAATCATGAACAAAGACCAATCCAGAGGATGATACTTTAATAGAAATAATGTAAACCTAAACATTAATTATATCAGTGTCTCTCTTGACTCCTCTATCATATTATTATTGCCAGGAAAATTAATCTTACCCTTGCGTACATTGTTGCTGCTGGTGCACACCAGACATTCCTTCCTCAGTAAGGAAATAAATCAGCACAAAAATCCTAGAACATGGGTCCCACTAAAAGAATTTAGGTAAAGTACAACCTGACACAAAATAACAACTTTCTAAATCCCATGCCTTCTGCATTACAACCCATACAAGAGATTCTCGTGAGACCCGTCTCCAAAATAGCTGAGTGACTTTTCACTGGACAATGGAAGAGCCTCCTTTTATTCCAGTGCAACCCAATAGCAAGAAAACTACAACCACAAATTCTTTTCTATCTGGACTTTGCTCATCAGGGAAAATTCCCACAAATTCTTCTTAAAAAAAGAAATTATACTCATGTGTGCATACACACAAATATATTCGTCACTATGCACACTACTAAAAAAGGAACTTTGTTGTTGTTGTTTTAAGTGTAATGCCCATGTATTTAAACCTCATTGCAAAGACTTAAAATTCTTTTACTCTAAAATTTTAGAAGTACTACTATAAGCACTATGGCCATTTATTAATATATATCTTGTATGCAACAATTACATAAGGCTAAGGAAAAATAATTTTGGTCATCAGTTCAAAGACAAAGGTTTCATAAATAATTTTTCCTAATTAAAAATATCCCTGGGATTTTTATTTACCTTGAACAGTGGACGGCTGAGACAACAACTATTAAGTAAAACAAGTCCTGTAGTCACAGCACATTATTTAACGCTATTGCCACACAGTGGAATCAGACATATTTATCATGTTTTGTGATAAAATCTTTGTATCACACTTTCAGAATCATAAATCTGACATGGTGGCTTTTCTAATAATAATGTTTTTGGTCCTACAAAAGAAAGAAACCTTCGACATTTTTTAAAACTTTCTTCATGACAAACCATGATGAAGTGTGCATATACATAAAGAGCTTTCACTGGAAATGATCTTCAGCACAAACAAAACCATTGAAGCAAACTCAGACGTGGTGAAATGGTGCTGAACCTTCCTCTCTGGAACCATCCAAGTTCACCAAATGTGAGACTGAAGATACTGTGACTGATCTCATATTGGAGTTTAATGTACTAAATTTGCATTGTTTCAGTGGAATTATAACCAGTTTTATTAGTAAGAAATTGGAAGCAATAAAGAAGAAATGAGGTTAAACAACGCAAACCTGAAGTTAGGCACGGAGCTATCTACACACACACCACAGGAAGGGCAAGTTGCTACTTTGGGTTTAAGATAGAAAACTTCAATTTTTTTCTTTTTTGGAATTCCCTTTAAATCATAACACTAAAAAAAGAGGCATTTTAACTTCTGTTTCCTCCCCCCTCCTTAGGCTTGTTTTTATCTCCCCCATACAGTCACCCCTGGTTTCTCCTGCAAGAAGTCAATCTTATCACAATAAAGGATCTTGGCATCTGCCACAATCCTCAACAGAAAGCAGTAAGCACGTAGCTTAGCAGATTTCAGGCCCTACAAACCGGGCAATTCAACAAAAAAAGTCAATGTTTCATAAACAGCTTAAGATTTGCAAGGTCAAAACTGGGAGACAGCAGCACTTCTTGCATGAGAGAACCACTTTATTTTCAGATATGCATGGAGAGTATCTAAACTCGCACTCAGTTCTGAAATTCCTACTCAGAAAGTTACTGGGATGAGCATACTTTTACTCCTAGAGACAGGGACACATCCACACACAAATGTAATTTGGGATTTATTACCAGTCATGCCACAGGCTTTACGCCTTATCAACAAACACCAAAATAATTATCTCCTAATTAATTCCACATGAGAAGAGGAAATAGCCTCAAGCTGAGCCAGTGGAGGGTCAGGTTGGATATCAGGAGGAATTTCTTTCTGTCAGGCACTGGAAGGGGCTGCCCAGGGAGGTTTGGAGTCCCCAGCCCTGGAGGTGTCCAAGGAAGGCCTGGATGTGGCACTCAGAGCTCTGGGCTGGGGGACAAGGTGGGCATTGGGCACCGGGGGGACTGAGCGGGCTGGGAGGGCTTTTCCAACCTCAATGACTCTATGATCTGCAGGAGCTCTCCAGTAAGCAGCACATATTGCTGATAGTTTGATTTATGACTGTTTATGCTCAATATTTATGAGGAAACCATACCTATCACCTCTTTAAAGAACAATTTCTGTGCTTTCATCTATTCATTGTGAGATTCCCTAATGTTTAGTCACTCACAGTTTATTTCTGTAGAAGTAATATTTTTAAAAAATAGGGTTTAAGACAGGAAATTATAGCAACATTTTTTCCTAAAGGTCATATCAGTTTTGTTTAATCCATTTTCCATTTTAAAATATAGAAATATTTTAATAACATAAAAGATAGAAAAATAAATAATTCATTAAATTGAAGAAATCTACAAGTTTATATAAAATCACTTTATGTGAGTGCTTTAGAACAGAATGAAAATATTTAAAGTATTTTATATGGGGCTCTGATAATATTTTATTTTTTTTAATCACCTGATAAAAATTCAAAGAAATGTGTGTATTTTTAATAACTCCTACTAGCAATCAGTGTATACGATGTGTTATAAACACCAATATCCAATTGGCTTATAAGGCTATAGAGACAAAATGATTAATCAAGCAAGGTCAAACATGGAACATCTATTAAAAAAAAAAAAAACAACTAAAAGAAAGTGCATTTAATGGTTGTACCAAACCTGCCTTTTCTAAAAACTTCTACCACCTGGCTGGCTGATGGTGGCATGTGATGAGGGGCAAAAACAGTTCATCACACTTATTAGACACCAAACCTCTCAGAGCTGTTTGGGTTTAAAAAGGAAAATAGGGAAAGCCCATTTATGCCTCTCTCTGCACAGCTGGGACTAAGTCCTTAATTTCTCTTTTCCTGCCCCCACCTCTTATATGAGGAGCTCACAATAACTTACAAAAAGTGGGCTGAGCCCCAGCAACCACAGGTGTTCAGAGGTGAAAATTAAGGGAACAGTGTTCACAGCCACTCCCAATTGCACTTACACAACACTTACACATCCCCTTCTACCTGCTCCTATCACAGAGACACAGGAAGGACACAGACAACTACAGCGTGCAAAAAAACCCAGGCTCTAAAAACCTGGAGTTCCACGCTCTTCAGTACTGTCTACTGGACCAATCTATTAATTAAATGAATCCCACCGACATTTGCAATTCCAAAAGGAGCAAGCAGGTATGGGCTGGCAGCCCTGATCAGCATGCTCATGGATGGGCAGCCACAACCACAGCATTAGCCTCACACATCCCTCACTATTCCCTGACACATCCAAAGGCACCAGGCCTCAGCTCCAGCTGAGGGGAACCCTGCACTGCTCAAGACACCTGAAGGAAAACCAGGAACAGCCTTGTCAGATGTAAGAGTCAGTGTCTTCTGAATGAAACATTTCCATCACTTTGGCTTGCAAATCTATAAACCCTAGTCACCAACTTTTTGTTAGAATCAGTTCATTAATATTTGAGTGTCAGCCAGGTAGGGACACACCTGTGGTGACAGTGGGTATAGCAAAAACAGCAAAGTCTTTATGCTTTTTGCAAAAGCTTAAACAAGTTTGCGGCTCATGTTTTCATGAATACCTGTCCCTCCAGCTGGCTGGCTGAAAGCACACAAGCTTTTCTATGAGAAGATCAGTTTGACTCAGCACAGATAAAGCTGTTTAATTAGCAAAGGCAGCAGTGCAATCAAGCAAGCATTTTTCATTCTAGCCCAAGATATGACGCTGCCCTCTCACCAATGAGGGCTGTGAAGTCTTATCAGCTCATTGCACAATTTTTTCACTCCACAAGGTGAGTTGCCTCATCTTTGGAAACAGTACCATTATTGCAGGTAACATTTACTTCATAATTTATTGCTTCACTTTTTGTCATCTACAACACTGCTTTCTCTCTGCCAATTTACTCTTTTCCATTCTTGACAACTTTTCCACCTACTTGTAATTACCCTTTTCTGCTGTGTTCATCCAACCAGGTCTAGAATCCTTCTGTGGAGGTTGTATATGGAAACCTGACTGTTTGTCAGTCTCTTCCTCAGACAGAACCTCATACTCACATATTTTCACTAAGGTCTTATCATGTTTTTAAATGCAGGTTGCAGTGTATCTTATCTACAAATGTACAAAAATCTCAAACATCAGCCTATTTCAATGATATTAAAGCAGATTCCCGAGAGCTAAGGTAATACAATTATGTGGTATTGGATACAAATTCTTCTATGATTTGCATGGTGCTATTAAGAACTGAGTACTAAAACTGCATATGGTGAAGTCACAGCTTTAAGAACATATGGATACTGTGGGAATAGTCAGCATCAGTCTTTTGGAGAAACATGCTTTCGACAAAAACATGTACAGTCTTCCAGTGCCCTACAGCATTACAGAATGGCAAATGACATCCATTTAAAACAGATACAACTCAGAATACAAGAAGTCCTCTAGACACACTTTTTCAAGATGAACAATAAGAAGCCTAATATTATAGGTTTTAATAATCTATTCTTTCAACAGATTATAATTTGCTACTGGCAAACCATTATCAAATTCTGAATAGATTGTAAGTAGAATTTCTTTTACTTGGTTCTATAGTCTACAAAGCAGTTTGTTATTCCTTTTAACTCTCACTTCAGTCTCATTACTTTGAAATAAACCTACCTAAAATCCATTATTTCCTTGCCAATTTTTCCATTTACTTTCTGTGAAAGCAAACTTTAGAAGAAAATATTGGCAAACTTTTTTTTTCTAATACAACCTATTCAACTAAACATTTTATTATAGGTTTCATTACGTTTCAGAGATATTTCTGTTGTCTCTTCAAAGATCAAGAAGAAAAGAAAAAATTCACTTGAATCCTGAGCACAGGGAACATGAGTAGGATGGAGGAGGACAAGAGATAGAATCTGTCCAAATCTATAATCAGAATCTCATATACACTAAGTGGCCTAAAATAACATTAGAGCCTGTAAGAGTTTGTTTAGATAGAGAAATACACAGAGTATGGAGGACAAAGTGTTTCCCACTAAGAGCTTTTTTAAAATTTTCTATCTAGTCAAAGAGGTAATCTCTATCCCATAGTGTGTTTTGCTATTTATACTAATATAGCCACATATTACACACGACAGAACTGTAGATAAACAGAAAAAAAATCAGCAATTTTATCTTGGATCATCTTAAAATACCAGCACACACACTGCCTGGTGCTGTACCAGCTGGCTGTTTCAGTGAACAGACATGAAACACAACTTGCAGGAGGTTGCTGTGCACTCCACGTTGAGGTTGTTACCATGTTCCACACTGCGGGGAGCTCAGCTGCACCTCCTGCTGTTCACGCCCTGGCCAGTGGGCACCTAAAATTTAAATGACGGCCGAAGAACGAGTGACACAGTTCAATGAGCTGAACTTCACTGCTGCTTTCACAGTAAATGAGACAGAGCTCAGGATAAACTTCACCTTGCTCTGCAGAAACCCATGTGGTTTCCTTCGTGTGCCTGTGTCCTCCCAGCCCACAGACACATGTGCCTGCATCTCTCCTTTAATTGGGTTTTTATTTTGATTGCAAAAGCAGAGAGCCCTTAATGCAGAGCTGGAAACTGAAGTGTGTGCTGGGAAGTAGTGCTGATCTAATTACCTGCTTGTAAGGAGCTAAGTATGCTCTGTCTTCATGTAAAATCTGGTTGCCAGTTCCTTTTTGGAGTGCTAGGGCCTCCATCCAAAGGCCATAACTACAGTTAGACTGAATTGTCTCAAAAAGATAATTTTGAAACAGGAAATTTTCATATAAAGCAGAAATCAAAGAGAAACCAAAGTAAAATCTTTATCCCCCTTGCTCAGTTTCAGGGGTTTTAAGGAACCTGTTGCCTCCTTGAAAGATTACAGTGTTATCTCAAAGGCAAGGTTACTTTTACTTTAATATTAGGAGTTTCTTGTCGCAAAAGGCACAGTTGTTAATTAGCATTTTAAATTAGTAAAAGCAACTTAGTATATCACAGAATCACAGACTATTCTGAGTTGGAAGGGACCTCCAAGGATCATCAAGTCCATCTCTGAAGTGAATGGCCCATACAGGAGACTGAATCCCTGACCTTGATGTTATTTGCACCAAGTTTTAACAAACTGAGCTAGTGTATTTTTTTTCTTCCCATAAAAAGTACATCTATTGACAAGATTACCTTTTCCTTACACTCTGGGTGTTATTTGCACCAAGTTTTAACAAACTGAGCTAGTGTATTTTTTTTTTCCTTCCCATAAAAAGTACATCTATTAACAAGATTACCTTCTCCTTACACTCTACATTTGGCCATTTGGTCAGTTTTAAGAGCTTAGACTCTTCTAAAAAGCAGACTTCTTACTACTCTGCAACACCACTGGCCTTGCCTCCAAACGTGTCTCACCTTCAGCCCCTGCCAAGGGATCCCTTCAATCAGTAGCAGTTCCCCGTTTACCCACACCCTGGTTTTCCCTCCCCATTCCACATCTGGCTCTATCCTTTATCCTGGTGGCAGGATGCTCTGTCTTGCCAGGAGGCTGGCAAGGACACTGTCCTTCTCCAGAGTCATCCCAGAGGACTGGAGAGTGCTCTGGCAAAGCACTCACCCTCATTTATGCATGATTAAAATCAGATGACACCTCCTAAAACTGGAAAACTTGCTAACAGAAAACTTACACTGAACACAATAAAAACCGCATTTACTAAATCAATGTGTTACAATCAAATAAAAGAAATAAGAATTCTTGTCCAACTGGAGTAAGGAAATACTAATTAGTTATTCACAACTGAACCACTGAACAAACCGAAAAGAAAGACTGCAGTGAATTCTCATGGCAGTACATTCATGCAAACTGTTTGGTAGTTATCCTACATAAAACAATCACACATGTATTTTTAATTGAAGCTGTTTCCCACCTTCTAGTAAATGCAAAACCCAAACCAAGCAAACCACAAAAAAAACCCCTAAGAAACTCATGCTGCTCACTTTATTACATTTTTGTATCACAAACCAGTGTTTTTCTGCACTATGACAATAGTGTTCATATTAAAAACATTCATGATGAGCAATGTTTGCCCATAAATGACAGTCATTTTAAAACAGAAAGTTTGCTCTTCATATAGCATTTGTCCCAGCCATTTGTGGATTATCTTTCGGGCCTATCACAAGATGACTAACTACCAAGGCAGTAGACATTGAAAGAAATGTGTAATCCTCTGGGGAAAAAAAAGGGTACTGAGACTTTTAACCATATTTCTGCTTAAAAATACAAGAAAAAAATTTTCCAACTTGATACTTTTTATAGTTTCATCGTTACTGCCAACAAGTTTTACATTCAATCTTTAAAGCACAAGACAGACAAAGCGATGATTAGTTTTCAATATTGAAACAGCTTTCTAAATATTACACATAAGCTTTTAATAAAGATAATAATCTATACACAGCATTTTGGCACCTTGTGACTGATGTATGGCCTTTAATCAATTGTTTATTCAGCACTGAATATTCAGTACTTTTTGTGTACAGAACAAAATGGTTATTTCCTGAGAAAATGAAAAACATTTTAAAATAAACTTATCTAGCTGAAAATTTAGACACTTAGTGCAGAGCAGTAACTAGGAAATGAGAATTAAAAGAAAAGGTTAAGCAAGCTGTCTAGGTTTTAATATAGCTCTGTCACTAGTCTCCTGGATGACCTTGAACAAATTATTTCACTTCTTAGTTTCCTCCATTTGTAAAGCTATCAACAAAGATCCCTAAAGCTGTAAAACAGCCATTGTCCTCTGCCACATCAAATCATCATTAAACCTAACAAGTGGTTCTTGAAGCTTTTCCCCAGTGCCAACAGATCCATAGAGCATCTGTGAATCGGGCTCTTTTCCACTACGTCTTTAAATACTTTGCAGGGTTCTTAATCAGATATGTCAACTCAGAAAAGGGTTCTGGACATTAAGGTATTGAAAAGGTCTGTTCAGTGCACGCCTGCAGTTGAAAAAGATGTCATATTCAAATGCATAAAGAATAGCCCTGACAATAAAATCCGCTTTTTCAATGCCCTTATGTAAATTAACAGTTCAGTTCCATTGGAAGGAGTATTTGCATTACAGGCCACCTCCTCCTTACGGTGCTGTTGTGCAACAACAGAAAGTTTCAAAGATAATTGGTGAAAACGATTGCTGGCTCTTTGCTTCCACCTTAGGACGACAGGATCATTTATTGTATAAACGGACTAAGAGAAAGTCTTCCAGGAGAACCAGAACCAACAAAGACCACTTGTCCTGGATTTGTCTCTGACAGCTGACTACAACCTTCCGCCTGTTTTTCTGTTGTCCTTTCACTTGCCACTGAGGCACGTGTAAAGCTACAGTTGGTAGAACGGCTTTGACAACATCTTATTTTGCAGTCCTGCCTTCAGAAGAAGACCTTAGAGGGCTCTCTCCTCTATGTGGCTGCAAGTTTCAGCGAATGTGTAGGAAAATAATTATCCTTCACAGCTCTAACATGTGCTGGATTGAGAAAGGAGGACAGTTTGACACAACAATTGTATTTTCTCTTCCCTTAAGAAGTCAGGTAACAGCAAAAATATACAAACTAGTACAGATAAGCCAATTCTCCCAATTTTTACTCTGTCCTATCTCATAAAAGTAAAGTAATTTTCAAGACTTGCATTAGGACAAACCTCTTAGGGCAAGAAATTGAGGAAAGGTGTCATTGAGATCAAGATTATAAAATGCAAGCAACAACTGAGCATTTGTTTCCATGTAGAATATCCCATAGGATTCCATTAGCCACAATAACAACGTTGGGTTACTAAATTTCAGGCTTCAAGTATGAGTCAATATTTCATAGAAATAAAATATATTAGAAATAAAATGTCCCTTTGATGCCAGAGTAAGAGAGAATATCCTTTGCTGACAGATGAAGGTGCTTATGCTTCCCCTGACCCTGGATGAAAAGAGGATACTGAATCAGCAGGATTTCAGTGTGATCCAGACCCAAATCCTTTGATTTTTATTGAAACTGCAATCCAAAAGCAAAACATACACTTTCAATTTAAGACAAACATCAAAGCATCACAAAAACAAACACCCAGCATACGATCTTCCTCTCAGGATTAACATAAATCAGCTGGAATGGTTCCTCAGGAGGCTCTAAGAGATGATTTGGTGCTGTTTTTCTTGTTATTGACAGGGTTTGCTCAGTGCATCACGTGACAGCAGCTCTACGAACCTCCTCTTGTTAAACTGCACAGCAGTGCAGGGAGCTGGAGCCACCAGACACTGACACTCACCTGCTGCCAGTTCCAATCTTCCTTTCCCCCCCTCCGAATTATTACACATATTCCATTTTAGCCCTTATAGTCAAATACTACAGCAGACCAATGCATATCCATACGGACATCGGTACTCCCAAAGGTCTGGAACAAACTCTCCCGCATGTATTATGAGAATACACATATATCCAGAGGTGGAAGGGACCCACAAGGATCATACATATGTTTTTCGAAATTTATTTTATAATCTTCAGTTACAAAATTACTAGTTTCTTGGAGAGGAAAGAGCCACTACAACAAATTGTTCTTTCTAGAACTCTTATGTATCCATGTCTCATACTATGAGGGGAAAAAATAAAATTTAAAAAAAAAAAAAAAAGCAAAAGCAAGTAGGTATGAGTAACCTTGGACACATTTGTCACTGCTGGAGTGCTCTTGGTGGCACTCACTATGCAGAGCTTTAAAAGCTGTGCCACTATCAACAGATTGTGTTGATTTGGGGTGCATTCATAAAATATATAAAAAATGTCACGTTCACAATACACGGGATGGCTTCAGTAAGCATTGAAAAAATCTCTCAGAAACAAACATTATGAACATATAGAGTTATTGAATTTCCCAAGCAGAAATCTGTGCACTGTAGAATATGAAATAAATAGATGTTTCTGCAAGGCAGTGAGCAGTGTCCATGGATGCATCTCCATGACGTAGGTACAGAGCCTGCCTTAGTCTGGCAGATACAACAATCTTTTTTTTTTAAAAAAGACAACACACACAGCTAACCACAAAACCAAACACAGAAGAAAAAACCTGAAAATTGTAACAGGTAATATTATCTTAACATTAATAACATATTTGCTACAAATAAAGGCTTACATTTTTGTTTCAGGTATTTTATTTAAAGTAGCATTTTAAAGCAAATTGGGTAAATTGGATCAAATCATAGAACTGCACAAGTCTATTTAGACAGTAAGACTGTAAATTTGAGAAGCTGATAATAAAATATTCCCACAAAAAAAACCCCACAATCCCTTACTGAATGATGTCAGTGTTATAAAAACATACTTGTTTTACTCTAATATTTTAAGGCACTGTTAAGACCTCCTATACTGTAATTAGCAAGAGTGAATGAGACGATTCACAGCTTGATGTGCAAATACACATGGAAACAAATGAGAGAAGGATTAATAAGAATATGTCCTTCCTACAAACCACAGCATCCACTGGAGCCGTTCGTGATAAACAGGTCTGAAACAGCCATAACCTCTCCTGCTGGTACCAGCCAGGCACAGGAGAAACGAGCTGATGTACAAGTTTCAGGTTTTGTAAATGTCACATTTTTAATGCTGACAGTGGAAGCAAAACACTCAGCCCAAATAAAACCTGCCAAGTTGATTAACCTAACCACACGAATTGAAAGGGCTACGGTAGAACCGAGGGCTGGTCCTCAGCACCCTGAAGGACCTTCACCCGAACGCGCATTTGAGACGCTGCCACAGAAGCAGCGGAATCTGCGTGACAACAAACCTGCTCGTAAACACGAATTAACACACGTAACGCTACAACCACACGCAGTTCCACACAGAAATTCGTGCCCAGGACACCTAAATCCTACCTGCCGCTACACACGGGTGCTTTATTTCTCCAGAGAACACAGGATATGCTTTGTCAGGGCAGTAAATACGTTTTATTCAGTGTTGTGTGATGGAAAACAGATTTCACGGCTAGTCAGGCGCTCCGGGGCTCGCTGGTTTGTGCTCCATCTTCCAGATCGTAACGCTGCGCTCCAGACCCTCAGCGAGGCCAGGCAGCGAGGGTCCTCTGCCCGGCGAGTGTGGGGGGCTCTGCCCGGCGCCCCGGCCACTCACATCCGCAGCTTCATTCCCCTCCGCCCCAGGTGAGCCCACACCTGCCAGGGAAAGGATCCGCGGGGGAAGGGACCGCAGTGAGGATGGGGGAAGGACATGGGGGGAGGAGGAGGGCGCGGAGGGGCATGCGGGGGCACCTACCAGTCCGTGTGCGGCTCGTCGATGACCAGGAGCAGCTTGAACTTTCTGCCGACAGCCGCGGAGACGGCGGAGGTCGCGTCCACCAGCCCGGCCGAGGCCGCCGTCTGCTTCACGGCGTTGGAGAGGGAGCTGAAGAAGCTGCTGCCCGCCGACTGCTGCGGCGGCGGCGGCTGCTGCTGGGGGGGCGCGGGCTGCGGCGGCTGCCGGCGCTCCGCGGCCGGGGAGGCTGAGGCGGGGGCCGAGGAGCCCGCGGGAGGCGGTGGCTGCTGCGGCTCCGGCCGCTGCAGATCGGTCATGTAGCCATTGGGCAGGTTGGCGATGAAGCTGCTGTCCGAGAGCCTGCGCCGCAGAAAGTTCATCATCTGGCCGGGCAGGAGCGGCGGGGCTGCGGCGGGAGCGGGCGCGGGCTCTGCGTTCCCGATCCGCCGGCGGGAGCGGTCGCCGCCTCTCTGCGGCCGCGGCGGCGGCGCCGCCTCCCCCGGCACCGGCACTGCCCCCGCCCGCCGGCAGGGGGCGGCCGCGCGCGAGCCGGGCGGGAGGGGCCGCGCCGGGCCAGGGGCGGGAGCGGGGAGCTGGGGGGAGCGTCCGGCCCGGGGGCTGAGGGTTATGTCCAGCCCGAGGGCCGAGGGCCGTAATTCGTCCCCACGCTGAGGGTGGTGTTCGGCCCGGGGGCTGAGGGCCGTAATTCATCCCCACACCGAGGGTTGTGTCCAGCCCGGGGGCTGAGGGTGGTGTCCGGCCCGGGGGCCGAGGGTTGTAATTCACCCCCACGCTGAGGGTTATGTCCAGCCCGGGGGCCGAGGGCCGTAATTTATCCCCACACGGCAGTCCTGGCAGCGGAGCTGGCCGCCGTTCAGCGCAGCAGAGGGTGGCGGGGGTGGAGGTGGAGAGGGAAGGAGAGCTGCGGGGCAGAGCGGCCGTGCGCGGGCAGCAGCACACGCTCCGGCCGGGGCAGGGCACGGTCCTGCTGCTCCCAGTGCAACCAGTGCGGTGTGCGAGGGCAGCGATCCCAGCTCGGAACTGCGCTGAGTGTGTGAGCAGGCACTGCCACACCGGCATCCCCCGAAATGGTAATGAAACCTCTATTATAATACCCCCCCCAAGTATTTATTTTAAAAAGCAGTTTAATGAAGATGAAGTGCTGTGCATCTTCAAGCAATTTCACATTGTCATGAGAATTATGGGTGCTTTTCCATCTCTTTAAAGCTATGCTTTTAAGAGTAGTTTCGATTCTCTTTCCTCCGAGTTTTGGGATAATCACTACATGTTTAACATAAAATACGTAACTCAGCCTTTATCCTTTTATGCAAGATGCACATAATCACAAATCATTTTGTAGTTGATCTTTCCAGGCCATGCTGTGTCTAACAGGTACTCTACTATTAAACACAGTAAAGTCAGGCAGCGATTTCATTTAAAATTAGAGGTTTACTAAAATCCCTGGTGCTAGCACTAGAACAGTTTGAAGTTTACATGTTTGAAGGCAGAACTGCACAGGATTCTGTAAGGAATGGCCAAATTCAGAAATGTTCATGTGCTATATAATGACAAATACTAATAAAACAGTAAGGTTATTGGAAGATGACTACATTTTAAACACCATGGACATACTGGGGGAAAATGTTGCCTCTGCCAAGCCATAATATGTATGTGCAAGTACAGCTTGTTGCATGTGGGGCACAGAAAATGTAAACAAGTGGAACCACCCTGAGCTACAACTGCAGTTAGAGTGTTGCTGTCACTTCAGCACTCTGTGGCCCACGCTGCCAGAGAAGGTGTGGACCTGTACTTACATGGAGATAAATTTAGGTCTAGTAGGATCTAGTGAGAATATTTTTGTTGTATTTCTTAAAAGCATGTCTGTAAGTGCAGTAACATGAGTTAAATCAGCTACAACACGTGACAGAGAAGCAAATCACTTGCAGACTGCAGTTCACCATGGCAAGTGCAAATGTAGCATTTCCACTCATGTTACATGTGCAAAAATGATACAATTCACAAGACTGAGGAATTGTTTGTTGTATTGACAATCCATCCTTCCTTCTCATCTAAAAAACTGACCAAATTCAAAGGAAAAAAAGGGACTGCTTATACTTTTCCAGATGTGGATTTTTATGTGATAGAAACTGTTTCATCCTCCTTGTAAAGGGATTGCTGAAAACATTCTTAACCAGTCTGATACTGAAAAATTCTGTTTAGATATTTGTTAGATTCCCATTCTAGATTGAGGAGCAGTTATACAATATTGTACTGACAACATTCACTCGGTCTTGTGGAGCCCAATTAACCATGGCAGGAATGAGCTGTGTTACATTTTGTGCACATTAGCAGAGGTATTTGCCAGGTTTTTACTACAGGACTGAAAACTACCTTCAGTGTCAGCTGTGTTCTTTGTAGGAAGACAAGATACATGTAGCAAACGGAAATATAGGGAGCAATCTGCATGTCAGGTCCATTACCATAAAACAAAATCAAAGAAATATTCAGCAGAGTGGTTAAGCTGCTCAAATGTCACCGATGCAAGATCTATCCTTGTTAACATATCTGTGTGGAAAACTTGGTTTTTGATTGATGAAATCTGATTCCTAACCGTGGTACTTCCTCGTAGGTTCTCAGTCCAGCCAAGCAATTACTTTCAGATTTTAAGGACCGATTCTAATAGGTCCAAAACAGTTGCCCGTTCTGGTTTCACAAGCTATTCAGTGTTTGGACAAGTAGCAGAAGCCTTTTCACTTAGCCTGTGCACTCTGAATATGCTGTGGCTATGTGGAATGCTAGAATAGAAGGTATTTCCCAGTTTACGCACTTTATTCACTTTGAATGCACTGGCTCTTCTCTACAAGCATCTTCTCAGAAATTTGCACTTGGGTTTTTTTGTAGGATTTGTTTGTTGGTTGGTTTTTCACTTTTCCTCCCTATATGGTTACCACTATGCTGACAAAAATGCTAAAAAATATCAATCATCCTCAACTACTTGGGTCAGAGGATTTTTAAACAGTATTGTAGCAACCTTATAAGTCCAAAACTGCACTAAGGCAACTGGCAGCTGAATTTGGTCAAAGTTTCAAACACTTGTTCTCTAGTGCAGAACAAAGCTAAGAGCAGAACTCTCCATGTAGCACTGTTGTTTCTGTGATGGAGAACTTGGTTCAAAGAGCATCAGTAGGGGTTACAGGGAGTTTGCCGAATTTCATAGCACATAAAACTGTGCCTGAAAGTGAACTAATGGCATTTTTTGTCCAACCTATTATTCATGATAATTCAACACCTTTCAACACATTTGTGAGGTAATTCAACATGATTATGTCTCTTAGGAAGTGCGAATACTGAATTGCCACTATGTCAAATGACAAAAGGACTCAATATCAAAGCAGAGATCACAATAGCAATTTTAAATACAGTTTTGTTTCTTAACATTGAAATCAAAATGCCAAAAGATATCAAATTAGTGGCGATTAGTTGTGTTGGCAAACTGAGAGGAAAATAAAAAGACAGGATGAAGCATCCTAACTAGCACAGTTTCATTGAGTTTCATTAGACAGCTTCACTGAATTGTCCCAGAACTCCTGCTGTTATGATGTCCCTGAAGCAAAAACATGTCAGCTTTCTATTTCTGATCTTCCTTGCACTTGGTTGTCCAAGGTGGCAGAAGTGCAGTTAAACCATATGAAGATGTGACAGAAATAGGCACACGGGTGAGTAACTGCCTCGGTTATTGCTTTAGAAAGGACACAAAGTCAGCCTAGTCCTCCTCTCCCAAATCTAGGCTCTCATGCTTTGATTTATGAACAATATCAGAGAGCACAAATTAACCAGAATTGGGTTTTTCTCAGGTGGTCATTTCCTGCGTAATGGTCATGTTCCTGAAAGGAACAACAACAAAAATTGTGCTGTATTATACATCCTCTGGGCTCAGCAGTCCATTAAATCTTATCTAGAAAACTCATGACAATTTATTTAATAAATCATAATTTATTAGAGGCTAGACTTTTACCTTTGCAAGCTTTGAACAGGGATGAATTCATACAACAGAAGAGGGTTTTACAGTCTCATGGATAATACTTGCTGGGATGTGAGGGGGAGTTCAAAACAAATTCTATACCTGACTTGAGAATAACCTGTAATAGAAACAGACAGGTTACAACCTTCCGTACTTTATTGATTTTTTAAAATTTATTTTATTTTTTAAGTACCTTGATACAGATACAAAGGAACTTCAAGCAGTTTTTTACTTATGTGATTAAGGCTCAAACAGTGCTGCCCCTACATCAGACTAGTCTTCTGGAAAGGCTGAAGGCAATCTTGCAAGTATCTCAGAACTCAAGCCTCAGAAATCTAAATAATTAACCTTTAAATACAATGTAGGACAAAAAATACACCAATTATATACGTGGACTGACAAATTGACTATATAAATAAGAGGTATTTTAATATATATCTTAACTTCATGTGATAATATACATACATTAAAGTATATATAAAATAGTGTTTACTGTCATCATACATCTAGAGGAATGCAATAAATCTGGTATGCCTATATCACCTCCTGTATTTCTTGTGTTTTCTACTCTTTGGTTTGAGATCTCAGTCTTTATTATACTACTAATCTCAAAAACAGCTGGTTTATTTCTTTGCATCTCAGTGAGCAGTGCTTCCTCTTAAAATCCGTGTTCTGTATTACAGAAAAATCAATATATGGACAGATTCAGAACCCCCAACTAGTAAGACACATTCAGTATTTTGCAGATGAGTAAATACAGATCTTTTTAAAGAAACTGTTTACAAACTACAGGTATTATGTAGGGAGAATCCTATCAACAAAACTTGGCATGGAGGAGAGGCACTGCTATGAAAAGGAACAAGTAGCAGATGTAACAAAAATGAGACATATAGTCATGGTGAATGTTACACTGGAATGTGACCAAGACAGCAGAGTAAACATATTTTTAAAAAGCAGAAAAATATAAATTCCTCATAGGTTCCAGTCAATGTATAGCTGCCAGCTGTATAATTTAGGACTTCGCTTTGTTTGATATCTAAAGAATAAAACTAACAAGAAATACTATACAAAGGCCATAGAAAAAGTAAAGAAGAAAAAAAAGTTCATCTACTGCAAACAACAGAGCTGAGGGCTCGAGTTCCACCAGCTGCACGTGGTGTACAGCCAGTCTACAGCCCTACACAGGCTGGGATTCTTGGCCTGTAAAACCTGGAGATTTTCCTAATCAGAAAAAAAACCCATGATACAAAAATAAAATTTTCATCCTCCAAATAAGAGGTTAAACAGTAAATAAACATCCTCTGAAGATGAAAAAGTCTGCCAGGTAAATCATACACAGTGAATTTAATCAACAAAAAATGGTTCGATCTGTTCTTTTAACTTTTTTTGTTCTGCAGATTTTCTATTTACGTTATGAAATTTAGAGTGAAAGTGTCCTACCATTCTGACTCATTCTAATTGATTGAATAGATAAATGTGAGATCAACTGCAGCACAGTTCTGTAGTGAAAAATGAACCCAGGACTGGCTTCTATTAAAAAGAATAAAGCCCTGTAAACCACAATTCTAGATGAAATACAGCAAACAAAATATGACATTTACATCCAATTTGGTCTTCACAATAAAACTGTAATGTTCTTTTTAATTGACTAATCAAGTGATTAAGATGAATGCACATTTACTTAATTAATTGCCTAGTTTCGTTACCACAAATTAATTTTGAATACCATATATGTGAAAACCAGATAAGCCATTAATGTGCAATATGCAAACTGAGCAGAGAATTAAAGGGATGACAGCACAGAAGCTAAACAATAGAATTATGTTTTGTTACTCTTTTTTTCTCAAATGAATCAAAAACCAGTACTATGCAATATGTCTAGGATTCAAAAATTACCTTCCATCTCACCATCGTCAGGTAATACTGCTCTATTCTACAAAATAAGACATTAAAAAGGTCAAGATGAGGAATTAAAGAAAAAACTCCTTTTAAGTAAAAGGTAAACTATACAATGTAAATCTTATACATTTGTGCATGTGTGTAATACAGATATTTATTATATATATTTGCAGATATAAATACATGCATTCCCAATATTTTCTTGAGGACCATTAGCTAAAAGCATGGAAGGGATACACAGGCTGGGATAACCAATCTGCAATATATCTTACATACAATTTTTTTCTTTTTAAAGAAAGTTTAGCTAAAATATTAGATATTAGGAAGAAATCCTTCCCTGTGAGGGTGGGGAGGCCCTGGCACAGGTTGCCCAGAGAAGCTGTGGCTGCCCCAGCCCTGGAAGTGTCCAAGGCCAGGTTGGACGGGGCTTGGAGCAACCTGAGCTAGTGGAAGGTGTCCCTGGCAATGGCAGGGGGTGACACTGGATAAGCTTTAAATCCCTTCCTACCCTTAACATCCCGTGATAAGATTTTCTTGGCCAACAAATCCTATCCAAGAGTTCTACAACGTGTGTGATTTTCTTATGGTACTATTACATTATTTATTCAATTTAAAGAAAACTGTATAGTTTGTTTTCTCAGGAGCTGATTCCTTAGTACCAAAAGCTGAAATACTTTCACTCTTCAGGTGTTATGTTTTGAAGAGGCTACAATATTTCAAGGCTCTTGAGAACGCTAAATGCCTCTTTTGGTTTTACTGGCAATTCTTCTTGTCTGCTGTATTGCTTACATGAGAAAGTACAGAAAGAGTTTTAGCTCTCTTGTATACTTGCACAAGTTGGCAACTGAGCAATAGCTTGAAAACAAGCACACCTTCAAATATCTTAAAAGCAGAGTTCACTCTTTTAAATAAGTTTGAGTCACTGTACAGTTTTCTATGCTGCAACATCAAAACCTCACACCTCAGCCCAGTAAGCAGTAAAATAAGGGAAAATGGTGCAAAGTAAAATGGAGCTCAGGTTCCTGAGTTATGTAAACTAGGTCCTCAGCCTGGCCTGTCCCAAACGTTACTTGAAGAATTGTGAACTAATTGGATGCAGGTCTCTATTTAAAGGCCACCTGGTGAAGCACAAGTCATCCCACATTCCGGTCTAAATGCCTGCATACAGAATCCCTCAAATTGCCATATCCTAAAAGCTGAAGGACTGAAATATCCTCCAGATAAAAACAGGAGGGAAACTCAGAAAAATAAAAAATTACTTCAGCATTACTTGGTTCACAAACTCTGTGGCTATATCACTGTATTTGCTCACTTTCATAGCAAAACTGGAACTCGTGATTAGCCATCAGCTGGTTCTATTCTGCTGACAAAATATTGTCATCCTTCCCTTGGCAGAGCAGAGGCTCAAAATCTAGAGCATCCCATTTGACATGCACTTGTCTGCTCTAAAATTCTCTTTTAAAACATGAGGGCCACTTTTCTATGGAATACAAAAGAACACAGTAGAATATATAATTTACTGACAAATACATGTTAACGGTAGAAATTTAATTCAGTTGCAAGATTGAGAATCAGAGATTCTCAGGAAAAGTGTGGAAATGTGCACCTATGAATTCTGTTCTTGTGAAAGAGAGAAACAGTGGAAAGAGAGAAAGAGTAGAAACAACTGTATGCAGAGGATAATTGAACACTTCTGGCAAGTCTAACGTAGGGTAATGAACTTTTCTTTGTCAGCTGCTCTTTTGACCTGAAATCTTCTGCCTCAGATACCTTTGTACCACAGCATTGAAGATATAATGCTACTGAAACACATTTAGACATTTTAATTTTTTTTAAGCAGTGAAGAGTTATTAATTTCTGAGAACTATTTTTAAAACACAGAGACTGGATGTGTGCCCATAAGCATTATTAAGATGCACATAACTTTGGCCGTTCTCACTGCAATTAAAAGCAGCCAGCCCCATGTCTAGAGCTGTTGTGTCCCTTCTTGCAGTGCTGCCAAATACACTATTATTATCTTCCTCAGCATTTTACACTGATGTTACCACTTCTCTGTTCGTGCATTTCTTCAGAAAATTATTTCCACTTTTCTGCTTGTAAAGAGTTTAATATCATCCAGTTTTTATGCAATGGAAATTCTGCCTAAGAAGTTTTAGACTAACAGAAGTAGAAGAATAATACAGAGGGTAAGAGATCTGAAAAATCCAAAGAATAAGTTTACTATTGTGTATTGTACTGTGAAACAGTTTGTCTTGTTGCCCATTAAAATCAAGTGAACTGGACAAACTATTTCTCAATGAATAGCCAAAAAAAGATCCTTTCTCTTTTTACAAATACAGAATTTACATAGATTCTCCCTTACAGATACTTAAAAGCCTGAAGGTCTTCACTCATAACCACAGGGTAGGGCCATGAGAGAAGGGACACTTGGGCTGCGTTGAAGTTGATTGTGTGTTTGCTGATACCTTTGGGCTAAATCCGTGATTAAAACTGTGCAGTGGAGTGCACAATAAATGGCAGGGCAATGTATTTGCTGTTATCAGGTAATTTTAATTTTCTGTTTAACCAGAGTAGGTTCAGCACCAGCTGAGGAAATGTAATCCTGTCAAATGTGTTCTGTAGCTGGTTCTGTACAGAATGGAGTGAGGATCACTCGTGCCCTGAAATGCTCCTCTGGCCACACCACTATCAATGTATGACCATCTAAAGCAGTGCAGCTGCTTTCATTGCCCACTAATGAGAAAACAGCTGATTTCAGAGGGTCCTAATTTCACAGGACAATGGAGAAAAACCTCTGTTCCAGCCCAGGCTTGCTGGATTAATCATAGACTAAGCAATATAGCAGCACAGTCTTAAGCATATGTTCTATTCTACTGTTTGATGTAGAACCCAAGCAATAATCAGCTGGACATAAAATACATGTCGGAGTGCTTCCTAAAAGCAAATCTATAGAATATTCCCAGTTAAAAATATCTGGAAACAGATAATACCAGTCTACCCAATATATTTTGATATTGTCATGAAGACTAGTGCATCACAGTGACATGTTTGTATGAGGTTGTGAATTGAAATCATAATGTAATGGTTGCTAATGTGCTGTAACTACTCTTAAAACTGTCACATCAATTTTTAAATTTTATCTGTTTCATTAAGTGCCATACTCCTTTCAGAGACCATTAATGAATGAAAATTAGAAAGAAATTTCTTTTCCAATATGCTATTTGAAATCAATAGGGCTAAAAGATGAAGGTGCAAGACAGAACAACAGGTTTAGGTCTTTATCAAGATTTGAATGTCTTAGAAAATCAGGAAGACTTTCAAAGTTTCGATATGTTATAGCTATCTCATCATGCAGTTGCACCGCACTAATCCTATGTTCAAATGACTCTTAGGGTAGCTGTGCTTTAAGCACTCGATTTCTTAGAAACATTTTCGGTTTTAGAGATTAATTCTGTTTCTTTTACAGAACTGAGAGAGAACAAGAAGTAATCTCTGACATATGACACTCAGAAATGGTATAAGATTTCTAAAGAGTTATGTGATAATCCCTTTTCCCATCCTTTACAAAACTGCTGTGCTAAAATATTCCTATTCCTGTTATTTTCAGTCTGAAATAAAATAAAACTACTATATAAAATAGATAAACAAAGTTACATTGTTCCTGGTTACACAATACTTCTTTTCTCATAGGAATTGAAAAATTAGAGCTTTTTAAAGTAATATAATAAATTTTGGAACTTCCCAAAGCTTATATATCTAGAAGTTCCACCAAGCTTTGCTTGGTTGTAGTTCCTTCTAAGCTGTTCACTTTCATACTTTGTATTTAGATTTTAACCCAAAGCACTTTGCAGTGGTCTGGGATGAAGACCCTCATTTTACCTGCCCCTTTGTGGAGTAACTGTTGCAGTTTGTGAATGGAAATCAAACCAGAGCGTGGAAGAAAGACATATGAAATGTCATGAGGTGGGAAATTATAGGTAAGAACCCTTAAAGAGGAATTTCTCTTAAAACTAGATATTCGTACTTATTCCAAGTGTGTTTTTCTTATTTCCCTGATGTTGGCTCTGATCTAGAAACATGGGCATCACTCCAAGGGTGAACCTCTTTCTCTGCCATCTCTTAGGACCAGGAGAGATGTCCAAGGTATATCCATTTCCCTCCCCCAGTAAATAAGTAAATAAATAATTCTAACAGCTCGCAGGACAACTTCCAGGAGAGCATTGAAACAGAACTGCCTCCTCCAAAAGCAGCTGTTGTTTCTATAGCAAACAGGGCACTCGTGCAAACACGGGGGGGTTCCTCTGCAGCAGGAATCCTGGATGATGGTTAGTTGTGAGGCAGCCCCATTTTTGCCAACTATGAAAGCTATGGGGGAGAGTTTTATTTCAATGTTTAAAATTTAATTTATAGAGTAATATTTAGTATTTGTCCTATATGCACAGAAATTTTAACTTTCTGTCAAGGGCTCAAAGTGCTTTCCATAATCTGCTTCTTCACATTCCATAATCCATGGATAACTACTAAATACTAAATACAAGGCAATGAGA
This sequence comes from Manacus candei, assembly GCF_025592945.1. Classification (NCBI taxonomy): domain Eukaryota; kingdom Metazoa; phylum Chordata; class Aves; order Passeriformes; family Pipridae; genus Manacus; species Manacus candei. The sequence goes on from NW_026138084.1 coordinate 4,526,988, forward strand.
ACGACAGGAAAAGCCAAGTGCTTATATTTTGCAAGAAATCTAGATTTATCACAGATTTAGGCAAAGTAGTTGAAACTAATTAGCTATTTATGGGTAATTAACATTGGTTTTCTTTTGAGTCTGTGTATTTTTACAGAATATCCTATGTTTTGATTCCTTATACAGGGAAAACAACTTACATTAGCTGAGTCACTGTATTGTAGCAACAGTCCCATCACAGTAGGAAACAAATATGTCAGTGAGCCTCATCCAGGAGGTGAGGACGTCACCATCGAGGAATATGACTGAAAACAGAATCCAGAAATCTTGCAGTGTTAGCACCAAGGTCATTCAGTTGAATCTCTATAAACATAAATACCATCTGCATAATATAGAGCTGATTAGCAGATGTAGAGCAGTAAAGGTTAAGTCATAAAAATAGACTAGCTTGCCGCACACTGTAAGAGTTTCAGTCAATGATGGATTTATGCCATAAGTTAACCCTTAAATCTGATGTCTCTGTCTCCTGGAATCCTTTACTGGGATATTCTTTACAGCCCTCAGTTCATTAATGAGGTAGCAGAGCCTTGTGTTTTATCCAGTAATGAGTCTAAAGGCCCACAAATAGCTCTGATGAGAGAGGGGGGGAAGGAAATAGGATTATGAATTTGGTCATCTGAGCTATCTGGTTTGAGTGTTAGCACCTTGCAGCACACAGTAAGCTTCCAAGATTTTATGTGTTATCCTCACAGGAGGAGTCATTAACCAATATCTGTGTTGTTAGCAGCTGCTTCTCTATGGCTCCTCCATGTTTTATAAGAGCCCTGGCTGTCAGACAAGGTATTGTCCTTTCACATGCGTGTTCGAGGTGGTTGCATGACTGCAGCACTTCTTCATTTTTAGCACTGAAATGATGTTGTGTGGCAGCCTGAACGTGTAGGAGTACTTTGAATGCAGCTAAATACACAATGCCCGCAATATCTCCCAGCCAAGTAGCTCTTTCTTGTATTAGACAGATGACAAATTCACAAAGGGGCCTTTTAAAGAGTGCTCAGAGTTCTGTGGTTTGAAACAATTTAGCTCTGGTAAAAGTAAATAGCTGGGAGACACAGATCTTTGTGTCCTGACTCATACTACAGGGAAGTGTTTCTCCTTTACTCACTGCATTTCTCTAAATTCCCAATTCATCTCCAGGGCTGCATATCAAACACCAGTGAAGAAAACACAAATCTCAAACTACCTTTCAAGGTTCAGAGGGTTAAGCTGCGCAGGGCCTTGGGAAGAAAGTTTCCCAGGTAGATGTGCGTGTGTGGAAAGTCCCTCTCCTTCTCTGAACTGCTGTCTGCTGTGCTGGCAGACACGCTCTGCTTGGGGTCAGCCCCACTGACTGCCACTGCTCAGGCAATTTCTAATTGTGCTTGAATCACAGCTTTGCTCATTGTATTTTACTGGGGGAAGGGAATGAGAAATACAAGATGACAGAAAAGCAATTTTAACATTAATCTTACTTGCAAAGGCAAATGCAGTGGAGCTGAGTGAGCGGAGAAGGGCTTGGTTCCACTGCCGACTCTGCCACTGCTCCCCTGTTGATCATTTAGTTCTGTATCCACCTATACAAAATGTTCATGTTAGTGCTTACTATTTTTTGCAGTACAATCAAATAACCTTGGGGGGAAAAGCAAGTAAAGACTTAAAAAATATCACTACCCTTACCGGAGAAAGTCACATTTCATCACTTGAGAAATCTTTATGAAGTCAAAAAACAAATTTTTGATTTTCATGAGAATAAAAGTTTTGTTGAAAAACAGAAGACAAGGTTTCTTTTGAGTCCCCTGCAGCTTGCTGATATGATGCAACTAGCACTTGAAAAGGCACCTACTCTACAGTGGCAGCTTATATAAAAAGGCATAGTGAGCATATGGGTACAAAAGGAATACAGTGTGATGTATGAACAAACACATTACAAATCTGCAAGTTGGACATTCAGTCAATAATTACTATATAACTTAAACTCCTAAATCTTTGCTTAAAACACCACAGAGATGAAAGTACAATTCTATATGTCAGATAAGTGATTTTAAGATTTGTGACAAAATATAGTGTGACAGCTTTCATTTTATACCATAAGGCTGATGAGTACAGACTAGACAGCTTTCTGCTGTTTTAAGCATGAGCGTTACCTGGGAGACAGAATACAGGTACACCTGAATCGTGTTCCAGGCTTTCTTTCCTTCAGGGAAAATCCTACAAAGTGTCAAGGCCATGAAGAGCCCTGCAAGACAGGAACACAGTGAAAAAGATGTCAATAACTGTGCTTGAGTTATCAGAAAATCCAAATCAACTGGTCATAAAGATCAGTCATTTCAACAGACATTACTCAGATCAGCCATGATACCTTCCCTGTTAATGTTACTAATAACTATTTGGATCCTGAAGGTACAATCCATATCATGAAGTTAAGATATATATGAACATAACTTTTCCAGGTTAATAGAATGAATTGGGTTGAGCTTTCCACAACCATTAAATGCTGCCTTCAATGTAACAGCATTAACACCTGGATTTCCAGGCATCTATTTTGTATACGTCTTAAGATTGCAGTTCTGCTTTGCTAAGCAACTAATATATCATAGCCAAGAGGGATGATATTTCCAGTATATCTACAAAAACATCAGTAGATTATAGTTTGTAATATGATATTAATTGTGCTCTCTGGTAAAGCACTTTAAAGCCTGGGTCAGAAACATCCACGGAAATTCTTAACAACTAGATGGCTCAGTCGTTGTGATGCTGCTTGTTAAAAACATGGGCTTGTTCACACCAGTGTCCTGACAATGGTTTTTTTAATTTTCCCAAACATGGAAACAAGAGGATCATAGTGAATTTTTGATTTTGGTGTTCATATACATACAATTAGGGAACAGAAAAGCCTACATTGGCCTTTAAATTAAAATTCACAAATGAGGAAAGGAACAAATTAGCAGTCAATAGACTGCCTAGCTCCAACTGTGGGTTATTCCCCATCGATTTGTTTTCTGGAATACCTTCACCAGATGCCACTCACTTGCAACCATCCTTATTTGTCTGATCATAGGTATTGTATTCTTGGCACTGAGAGAAAGAGAATGGCAGAGGAAGCCAAAAAAGTGTTCAAACAAGTGACTGTTGAATGAAGTCTGATAATAAACTGGAAGTGCAGTTAAAAGTTATTATCAAACTGATAATCCAAACCCTCCATTGCAAAAAATTTAGGAAATGTAAATGAACACATTCACAACAAGTATATTAAGGTAATTAAAAAAAATTCTCGCAGTTGATTTTACAATTTTACGACATCTCAAAGTTGCCCTTGGTGTCCCCCATATACCTGTTCACACAAAGAGCTGAGGGAAAAACAAAACCCACAAACACACAAACAAAAAGCTTTTCATGCAGAAGTTTACTGGCAGATAAGGCAAAACTGATTTACTTAAAACTACCCTTACTTTCAGTGAATTTCTAATAAAAATTGTATCCAAAATGCACATTTAAAGATAAAAAATCCTCCAAATTAGAGAAATAATGACAGGTAGGCTAGAAACCAGAAGAGTCCATATTTAAACTCTCTACTCTGTCATTGCATTTCCCAGCTGGTGAGGGATGATCATCTTCAGGTTAGGCCTGTACTGAGAGCTCAATAGCAAAAGAGTAGCAGTGTCGTAGGTCTGTGAAATGGGGATTAAAGGAGAAACAGGAAAGAATAGAGAACAAAAATAATGTAACTGCAGAAATCCAAGGATATGTAATAGACCAAAAACCCAGGGAGGTAGAACTGGGGGAGCCTGGCAGTTCAAAATTCTAATGAAAACCAAGCAAACTGTGAGCTTTTCAGAGTTCTCTAGTTCTTAGCTGGTAACAGAGCACTTCTAGTGACTGCCTGGAACCAAAGGAAATACCTGCCAGCCCTGACAATCCACTGACATCAAAAAAGCCGTGTTTCACTTCTAAATTTGCAGCTCTGTTCTTCAGTGCTGACAAAACTTGACTTCTCACCAACCAAATATAGCCAAGACTGTCTTCTCACCACAGAAGAACTGTAGGAAATTTCCAGTTTGCTTTTACAGACGGTCAACAGTATGAACAGAGGAAGGAAGAAAATTAAAATTATAAATATGTAAAATGGTCAAGTTTTAAAAAGTATATAAAATTAATATTTTTTTAAATTACAACAGGTAAACGAAGTGAAATAGCAGAAACACTTCAGTCATTTAAGATAGAATGATCCTAAGGAATCTTGCCTCAGTTTCACTATACTTTCACAGTGACTTGATGCCTAAAACAGAAGACACATTGATAGGATTTAATTTAAACCATTGTTTTACCTTGGTTCAAGTTAATTTATTGAAGTCAATGGATGTGGGAAGGTAATACATTAAAAAAAAAAAAAAAAGAAAAAAACCACCACCCTGTAGCTCTATAATACATCCCTTTTGCCCTTCATTCACTGTTAAATCAACCTTTCCAGGCCATTATAAAACAAACAAAAAAAAAAACACACACACACAAAAAACAAACAAACAAACAAAAAAAACACCAAAAAAACAAACAAACAAAAAACCAACACAAAAACAACAAACAAGCAGAATATTTTGTTGGAAGTTTTGCCTGATTTTTTTTCTGACCATTTAATTGTCACTGTTAAATAAACTAAGTTACTGAATTTAAACTGAAGTCTTATAAGGTTTCTGCAGCCAACAGCATAACTTAGGGAAGAAACATTAAAACCTACCTCAATTTGTTTCACTAATACAAAGGCATGAGTGGGTCTTATGGCAATGGTTCCATTTGTATTAAAGAGAATTTAAGAGAGAATGAAATAAAATATGCTGAGTAGAAACCTGCCTACTGACAGAATATCACTAGGCCAGTCAGAGGGGTTCAGTGCAAGATAAGGAAAACAAGACAAAAAGGCTCAATGTTGCAGCAGAATTTTACTGTCCTGAGCTGCACATTCTGAAATCCAATCCCAGACAAAGAGCAGCATGTCCTGAGAGATGGATTTAACTTGACTGGGTATTGATGACTGAACGTATTTGAAGGCAGAACATTTCTGAAATGTTGTAGAAACATGTTGGACATTCCTGCTTATGTGAGCACATAGTGAAATGTGCTGCTGTGTCTGCTCTGCCTCTTCCTCACTCCCATTTGCTGGCCTTGCTCTCCTGTTATTCACTAAGAAAGCAAAAAAGCTGGGAAAATAATTACTTCTGAAATCCCTTTAATTAGAGCCTGCAGATTCTAGCAGAATAAAACTCATCCAATAGATTGGGTATAACCAGAATAACCTTGTCAAAAACAAGGCTAAGTGGCTTTGAAAATATATATTTTAGAGGAAAATCAGTTTTCATACATTCAGTGAACAGAAGATTCCAAAAGCCTAATTTCCCAGCAAAAATAGAAGCAAAATAACTTCAACTTAAATATCAAGAATGATTTTTACATAGAAATCAAGATGGGGAAAAAAGGCATTCTCTAGTTTTCTTAGGAAACTCACTGTTACACTTGGCCCAAATATCACAGCTTCTGCTCTTAGCCTACCAGTCCTGCTGAAAATAATTTTCTAATTTTGGCAATATATTCCATTAGCCAGTCTCAGACTGAAGGCAGGCTGGAAAGTTCTACAAGGTTCAAGTGCTGTTCATCTTCTGATGTCGTAGACATGCTCCTTCAGACAAGATTTGGGTTTGCAAACACAGACCCTGCCAGCTGTTACAAAACCAGCAGAACAAAAAAAATATCGTATTAGAAATAACATTAATAAGAGAACCAGGGGGATTTCATGGAGATATTAAGCTGATTTAGGCTGAAGAGATTTGGTTCAAAGAAAAATCCCAATATTTCATAAGCGAAGTCTGAAGGACTCGATGGGGTATTTTAAGATGCCAACAACAATTACTTTGCCCTAAATAATAAGCTGAGAGGTGATGCAAATGTGCTGCCTCTGGTTGCACTGCAGTATGAGTCACTGGCTGAGATAAAGGAACAGAACAGATGAAAGCTGTAACATCCTTACAGTGCCTGCTCCAGTGGTGCAGGGAGAAGGATCCTTTCCTCCTCGGCTGAGTTCTCAGTGTCCTGAATCTTCAGCTGTGTGCTCAGTGCCTAGTCTGGTTTCTTTCTGAAAAGCCAGAGGAGCTCCACAGTGAAAATGGTATAAAATCTATATTCCACACCTATGTCTTTCATTTTCAGGCACGTTTATGGAGTTTCACATCAGCTCTTATGTAGGAAATCCTTTCGAAGACAGTGGGTTTGTAGAGACATGTAATTAGTGCACAGGCGTAATTATAGAACAGTGAGAATGGTGAGAGGCTTTAAATGCATTTCACAGCAGGTAAGAATGCACCCTATGGAAAGAAATTCCATTGCAAATGCCACTGTCAGCCTGTTTTAAAACCCCACCCATTCAGTTATAATCTATGGATATTGCATACATCTCAGGCAAACACAGACAGCCGTGAGACTGCACTCTGAGTTCCAGCTTTCCCAAACACCTGAGCGTTCCTCAAGATGTAGGTGCCTGAGTCAGTAATAGAACTGCAACCTTAAAGTAAAAAACTTCTTTAAAGATTTGGCTCACTGTCTTCCATGATAGGTCCAAAATAACTGAATGGTGTTAGTATTTCTGTTGGATATATCTTATACCAAAAGAAAAGTCACAGAAAGAAATGAGGCATTGCAACTTCAATTAAGGTTAAATCCTGTAAATTAACATTCACTTGGTATGCAATCCTTGGGGAAAAAAGTTCACAGACATAGTTTTCAAATTAAAGGAGATTTTCAACATCATTAAATACTCTGCAGTTTATTTTCATGATATTTCCACCTTCAGAAAGCACTGTTTTAATTAAGTTCCCGTGTTCTTCAAGCCAAGTAAATTTTAGTCTTTCAGAGTTTTTCATTCCATTTTTTTTCTTTTCATAAGAAAGAGGGAAAGTAAATAAGTAAAGTATTGAAACATTAACAGCCACCTGTGTAATAGCTATCCTGTCAACTTCCATCGTATCTCAATTTTCAATATTTTATGGCTGTAGAAATGGTCCTCCCTAATGAGAAAAGAAAAAGTGCTGACAATTTTACTTGCATGTATAATGAAAGCAGTCCATGTTCAAGGCTTAAATGCATCTCTATCCTACAGGTATTTTGCTTCAATCACTTACCTGAGGCTAATTTAAACCAATTTATTTTAAGCTTTGGTAATATAAATTGGAAGTTTTGTATTCACATCTGAGTAAAGCTGCACACTCTCTACAGTCATGTCCTTTCCCTGCCATCAAGACAAGTAAGGCAAAGTCACAGATCTTTAAAAATTTTATAATTATTTTTCAGTTTGCTACTATAGGAGGCAAGTGTAGAGAATGCAGAACTGAATTTAGCAACTCAGGAAACAGCTTCATTTTAGACACAAGAAACCATTCAGGCTGACACTGAGTACTTGTGTTCTTACAGTCAGCATTTTTGTTTTATGTTTGAGCTTTGATTCACAATGAGCTTCAGTGCTGATGCTAATCTAAGAGCATCCTTCAATTCAGGATAGTCAGAAATGGGTGCAATAAATAAATAAATCATCACCCATGAAAGATCTCTGGTCCCTAATATAGCACATCTAACTTCTGTACTGTCCCTGTTGCAATAACCCTGGGATATCCATCACCAGTCCGGCCATCAAAGCACAAAACACTGGGGCCTCTTCCCACCACCCAGCAATTCACTCCTGAAGGGATTCATTCTGTCTTTTCACAACTTCTTAGAGCTTCCCTGCTGTATCTCTAATGTGACTGTTTTATTAAACAAACTCATTTTAACCTAGGTGGTCTAAGCAAGTATAACGTATTTACCCAAGACTTAAATGATGAAAGAAGGCTTTGCTCCACTGAAAGTTTGTAGAATTAGGGCTACACTTAAAACAGTTTGGAAGTTTTATCAACTACTGCCAGGTAAGAAAAACCCAGGGGAGTTACTGACACTCAGATTGTTCAATATTATGAATATGCAAAATTAGGACTTAGTAACATGGATGTATACAAGGGGGGAAAGAGATTTTGAACATGTTTAAGCATTTAAAATGTAAATAAATAAAAGTCAGGTTCCTTAAGTTTCAAACTCCCTCTCCAAAAAAGCAAAAAACAAAACCCCAAACCACTCAACCCGAAAAACTGCACACTGTCTCCCTTATCAGATTCTGCAGATCAAATATACAGTGTACCAGAAACACTGCCTGGGAAATAAAGAGTGACAGACAGGCTGCATTTCTCTAAATTAATTATCTGGAATGCATTCTATATTCAGCCCAGAAGAAGGTGACGCAAATCCAATGTCAGCAGGTGCATTAGCACTGGAATGTCATACCCTACTCCTCATAATCGTGTTGTAAAATTAATTATTGGGGATGGGTTTCAACAATTGAACCAGACAGGTTATTCTTGCCAGAGTACCAAACAAAAACCAGCAAATACCACCTTTGACAAAAACATCCTGGATTGATTCCATTGGGAGTTTTCCCCCATTTTCATTGGAGGAAAACTTTCTGTAAATTTATCTGAGAAAACAAGAAACAGGCACTTACTGCCATGCATCTGTTTAGTCTCACTAAATGGGTTTTATATTAATTTGTTATTCCTCTTTATCATCAAGATTTTATAACTGTAAATATTTCCCTTTGAACTGCCTCGTGATCTTATGCTATCTGAATCTTTTGTAACACGCTGTTTTCATACTCCTGGGTGGATGCTTATCGGTGGTGATGGTAGTGGGTTTTTTAACAAAATTAAAATTTTCAGCATTTCAATTAATTGTGTAAATTAATAATTCACATTTTGGTCATTGCTTGAATTAAATTATTAACTTAATGATAGTTTTACTAAAGGTAATCATTTTGATTTAATTAGGCTTTAATAGAGAATGACTTAGAATTAATCAGTATTTTGAAGTACTGAATTACTGTCTCCACCAAAGGAGCTAAACAAAGAAACTCTATTTTAAAGCGACATCCAAGCACAGGCAGAGAAGGAGTAGGTGATACAAACATACTTTACTCAACAACTCTCAGCTTTTGTCTCATAAGTAGTCATTTAAATAAAATAGCTCATCCCATAAATAATTTCCCCTTGAAGCAGACATGTGGACTCAGGTAGTTGAAAGGACTCAGGTGAGCCTTCAAATTTATTTGTTTTCTCCGTAAAACTGTTCACAGAACAGAACACACTTGCTCCCATTAGCCCAAAAGTAAATTTGCTTTTGTAAGTTATTTATTACAGATGAAAGGAATTTAGTGGTTCTTAAGGGCAGCTATTAAATATTTATTAAAAAAAAATCAACCTTCATTTCAATTTGTAGGTATTGATTGATACTTGTCTCTTGCTGCTGTCATAGTATAAGGCAATGAACCAGTGGAGATTCATATCCTTACATAAAAATAAAAACTAAAAAAAAAGGAATATAAATGAAAGCATAGGGTTTGCAAGGCTGCAGTCCAGCAAAGTACTTAAATAGGCATACATATTCTCAATTAACTTGGGGAAACTACCCCTTGGCCTTAAGCACTCTGCTGGATCAAGGCCATCTAGGAGATGACTTCTGTCCCTGGGACTGTGTGGAGAAGTCTGTACAGATATCATGTCTCTGTAAATATTTAATTTCCATTAAATCCTATTCAGTATCTACCAGTTTCACTCTTAACCTATTTCGTAATTAACAGTTTTCCTCTCAATCTGTAAAGTTTGTTCATGAAAAGTGAATGAAAGAGGAAGTACTAGAAAAATCCCTGGTGTAAGTGGTGTTACTGTTGGTATCACTCAGTGAAGGTGTGTGAGGCTGGGAGTCAGCCCCTGGCCCAGACAGCTGCAAAAACCAGCACCTGACATAGAACCAAAGCTGCACACAGGAAAGTCAGACATTAAAAATGACCCAGGGAAGACTGGGAACATGAAATCATTGACAAACACAATCCTTTCCCTTCTTCCTTTGGAGACAGTGAGAGCACAGTGTGACTTCAGAAGCATCAAAAGTGTCACCTGTTTCTCTTCTGTCTAGTCCCATCCCAGAGAGCTGGGCAGTGTCAGCCCAGAGGAGCTATTCTCCACAATGATTCGGGTCTCTGGTGAGCTGGGGAGACATAATCACAAAATCTTCTGAATATTTACATCATATGCTGCATTTGGAAGTAATTCGGTTTACTCTTATGAAACACAAACTATATGAATGATCTCTCTGCAAGTGAAGGCCCTCAAAAGTACTTTATTTATGAGGAGGAAAGAGAAAACACTTGGGAACTGTAATGAGGTCCTCGTCTGTCCTTTTCTCACATCTTTACAGAATGCATTTATGAAATGGAAAAGAAATATGGAGGGTTGGCCATAAGGAAAGAACAAACCATCCTTAGAAGGAAGTTATAAATCCCAAAACTATCAGATTCGAAGAGACAGGCAATCTCTCTTTCCTCTGTTATCTGGGTCACCTTCCCTTGTCCATCATCCCACTCCCATCCTCTGCCCTCAGCCCTGCTCGGTGGCCCAGGCACTGGTTTCTTTGCCAGGCTCAGGTTGCCTTCGTTCCCTCCTCCTGTTGGTCCCTGCAATGCAGCACAGCACAGCAAATGGCAAGCTTGGTTGGGATCTCATCCTCTGTACAACTTTTCTTGCAAACCCTATTTCTTTACTCCAGCTTTGATAAGATTTTAGTCCTGTCCAAGCATGAATGGATACTAAACCCCAAACCCTCTCCCTTGGGTCTGCGCACACAGCTCACCATTCAGTTGTGTTACTATAATAGATTTTCACCTATTCCTTGTATTTAGGATCTTCCTCATCTGTCATTTATTCTTCAGCTTCTCTTCCCTAATCCCCCAGATACTGGGAATTATGGACAGCTGTGATTTCATACCGATGGTTACCCCTGTCTCCAGTTGCTCTATGCAGTGTCTTATTTCAGATATTTTCTCTTTCTTTGTTAAGCACACCCTCTCACTTTGTTTAGGTTTTTTTTTGGCCATCCTCTCTTTAATTCCAAGTGTTTAGTTTCTTCAGTGCTAATTTCCAGAACAATTAGTGTCTACTTATTTGACAACCTTTCCTCCATTTCAAAATACAGCTTCCTTACCCAGTGCTTTCAATATCAGTGTACAACTGCATTCACAACACCAAATTTCTGCCAGCAACACAGGCAAACACCCCACAGTGTATGTCCTGAAGCAAAGGAACCAGTGTACTGCCAAACTTTGCATCCATGCTCCTAATTACCAGAGTAAACAAGGGCTATGGCAAAATTCCTCATGGGCTTGTTGACTTCCCATTCAGCCTGCCACTGCCCCCTGTGACTGTACCAGTCCTCTTTCCTATTTAAACCTGGCACTCAAGTCACCCTGCGTGTTCCCTCACAAAGCACTCTGCTCATCCAGCTTCTTGAAGAAGGCACCTGACAAAGCTTTCCTGACCTCTGTGCTGTTAACCCTGATCTTCACTGTGTTACGCAACATGTGAGAGAAAAATTTCCAAATTTTACTAAGTAGGAGCTCTACTAAATATACTGGCTTTTCTGCCAGTAAACCAGTCTCCCACTTTTACTAACAATGCTACAAACAAATGGGATTACAAACAGGGAATTTTAGGGCTGTAATCCTAAATCTGTCTTGTTAACTAGGTCTGTGCAACTAAATAGGCCCAAACCTGGAAACTGGCTCTTTCTCCATCTTCTGATCCCCTTGAGCTTATACACACAACATCTGTAAAGTGTGACTTTGTAACTACTTACATGAACAGAAATTGAAATAACTTAAAAATTAACTTGAAAAGTCTACATTGAAATAAGTTTGAGAAATTTTCGTCCTCCACAGTTGATAAAGTCCCTTTCACCATTTGTGGTCCCTAAAAAGCCTGTGGTTCAAAATTTGACCTCAAAACTCTCATTTTTTTCTTTTTTTTCTTTTTTTTTTCTTTTTGAAGGGTGAATGGTATCTTTAAACTGAATTCTTTTATCACACATAGCATACATTGGTATGTAAGAAAGTGTCATTATGCTTGTGTCTCCCAAGATGCTATTTCCAGCTAAGGCTTGCTGTGTCCCTGTGTGTGCTTGCTTGTGTGGATAATCACATTAAGCTTTATGAGAGCTCTTGGCTTATTAGAAGACCCTGCCTGAAGATGATCCCAGCTCTGATCTGGAGTGGAGGTTTGGTGCTGGGCCTACACTCAGCTCCTGGAAGCAGGCTCAGACCCCCAGCATTGCAGAGTGGGAAGGGAAGAACAAGACACCACTAAACAACACCAGTGCCATGGAATGCCTGGAGCTCTACAGGCAACTGGGATGGGAATGGGATTGTTTCCCTCATATTCCTTACATGAGCCATGCCATCATAAATGCCCTGAAGAACACTTTTTCTGGTAGCTCCTGGAGCTTGAACACAATGTCCCAAGCAGCAAAGAACTGCTGTCACCACTCTGCAGGTGTGGCTGGCAGGCAGGCACAAAATCTGCATGGTCATACAGAGACACCTGAGTAAAGCCCAGGTAAAGCCACCAATTAACCCTCTTCACTTTCCTATCAAGGGACTGAATTGGGTCACCAGAAACTGGATCCACCTCAGCAGTGAGAGCAGCAGGCAGGAAGCTCAGCAGCACAGCCCCCCAGCCTTGCTGTGTGAGGGGACAGAGGAGATCACCAGATTAAGCAGTTTACACTTTAGTTGAGGCATCAGCAAACCCTGGGTTAAAACTTCAGATTAAGTTTTTAATGCCAGCACTAGTATGGTGTCAACAAAGCCAAATTAATGGAAAAAAATTCTACCTAACCAGAAAGCTAAGTGTCTTCATCCTGTATCCTGATTTACCCACGGAGATAAACACACCAAGACAGGATCCTGGTGAAGAAAACAGCACCCTGTTGGAAGTTGTGTGGGTTAGAGTGAGAGCTGGACCATAGATTTTTCCCTACAAAAAAAGGGTTTAAAAACATTTTGAGCATTACTAAAACAACATAATGAGAATGAGAAGGCTGAAAGCTACTTGCTCACACTGAAAGCATCAGTGTTGAATTCTTGAAAGTATTGGTGTTAGTATCCTAACGATCAGAAAGCAATCTCTGCTCAGCACAAGGATGATTTTTGTTGCTTAGTTACCCTACTGTTTATTCTAAAAGAGAAAACTCATTGCTTTGTTACATAAGTAGCAGTGTTCCATCCATCCTGAGAAAAAGAGGATGAAAACCTGCCTGACTGAGAGGAGGGGCTCACAGAATAGATTTCCATAAAGAACAGGGAGTTTTTTTCAATTTTCCTTTTGCACACAGATTTGCTCCAGATGGTCCGAAAATGCTCTAGATGTAAATGGTACAGCAAAATATGCAGCAGTAGAAAAGCTTATGGAACCTTAGAAAATTCTTTGGTCTCCTCTGCAAACATAAGATGATAGATTAAAATGCAAAGCCTTAGGTGGATCCTATCCCAAATGCTCCCTGCACACCAGGAGCAACTTACTTTCAGTTCCATTATTACCTGTTAAGAAGAGTGATAGAACTAAACAGCAACAAAACCCAACAGTGGGACAATGTCATTAACAAAACAAGTCTTTCTCACTTTGACTTTTCTGGTAGACAAACCACTCACTGCCAATTAAATGGTTGTTTAATTATCAGTTTAGAAGTTCTGTATGCAAAACAACATATAAAGTTTGGTTTATATCTTTATCATTAAGTGCAGGGAATTAAATGCACAAGAGCATTGAGGGAAAAGAAGAGCAAGGACCAACAGACAGAGTTGGAAGCTTGTTATTCTTCCTGCCAGGTATCAATGTGGCTCTAGATGAACATAAAACAGAATAATCCTATTCCTCCTTAGCTCCCTTTCAGCTTCAGCATCACCTCTGCAAAGAGAACAAGAAAGAAACAAAGAGTTAAACAACACTGAGAAAGGTTGTTCTGGTATATCCAACATGGTCAGAAATACATAGAGGAAACTATTTTCATTCAAGCAGAATCTTTGCACTTTAATAACATGAAGAGAAGGGAATTCTCCTGTACCATGTGACCACTAGAGTCTGGAGATGTTGCATATTCAAATTTGAATCTACATCCAGACTGAGTAGTGTCATAAAATGTGTCAGATATCAATAGATACATTTTTCTTCCAGAGTCTGAGCAGTTAATTTCCTGTATAAGACACATTTTACTCTATGTGCCTACAAGTAAAATAAACTAAAGCAACATCAAAGTGAATTGAAATCCCCTCTCTAATTTTAGGAGTGATAGATAACAAGTGAAACCTGTAAAACACAAACATCACATTTTCCTATTCCATTCTATTCTTCTTTAAAACTAAATTAATGACTTCTTTAGATCATTAATGAAATCTTCACAAATTAGCATCTTATCAATGAAATGTCATAGCAGTCTTTTACTATTGAGAGTTGAAGACTATTACATCTAGGGCAGTAGTTAGTCTATATTAAAGTTCTGTTACATTTTTTTTTAATTATGCTGATTGAAAATCAGTTTACTCTTAATAAGGCAAAATCCATCCTTTCTAGACTAGGGGGAGTTTTGCGGTTTGTTTTTGTTTTTTTTGTTTTTTTTTTGTCTTGAAAGATTCCATGACAGGAGATAAAGTGCAAGAGAAGGCTCAGAGCAACAGAAATCATTGAAGACTTACTAAGGAAAGACTGTTAGTAAATCCTTATTACAATACTGTCTTTGTTGTTATCTATGTAGGACACTTCTAAACCAATATATATCAGATATTATAAAATATATGATACTTTTGCCAACTATTCTACAGGACAGATTAAATGAGATGTTGAATTATCACAAGTGAAACCTGATTTTGCCAGGAATCACCTCTCTGCTTCAATGTTTGGTTTGCTAATCTATGCTCATTATTTGCCAGATTTCCTGCTTAGGAAAGCCTCAGGAAAACTTGCTCTGTATCTATCGAGGGAAATTTAATCTTTTCCTTTACTACATTGAATATGGCATTATTAATGCAAATGGGTTTGTGTTGGTAAAGCAGGAAGCTGGCGTTTTACTGCCTGCAGAGAAACGACAGCAAATCCAAAAGCAGTTTAGCTTTTTGCTTTTTAGCAGATGAACTCTCTACCAGTGACTTCTAATTTTAACCTATTCTTAAAAGGTTGGGTGAACCTCAAGGGCACCCATATTTGCTAACTACAAATAAAAGCTGCAAGCACTACAAACAAATGCTGCACAGGATCAGTATTATCAAAGGCTGATCACACCACGGTCACACTTCAGGACCGTCTCTATTTTAAGAAGTGATTACTATTTCATTGCTAGGAAGTAAAAACAGGCATTCTGTCTGGCTGATCCCAAAAGCCTTCCACATATGGCTTCCCAGGATGAAAATCAAGCACAGCATAGTAAAGGCAGCAAGACAATTAAGATATCTGAGTGTTTGCTCTAAGTTCTTAACGTGTGTGTCAGAAAGGAAGCAAATATTCTCCAAAGCAACAGCACACATACTGTTCCAGCATTCTCTTGAAGGCTAATAAAGGCACTTGCATTTTCTCCGAGCCAGAGGCAGTTTGACTTTATTAATGTTGCTCTAAGCAAACAGCTCATTGCTACTGTTCTGATTTTCTTTGTAGGCACGTTCTGAGACCACTGCTCTGTCTCTCAGTCTAGCACTGCACTTCAAGAATCACAGCTTCCATTTACTATTTTGAGCATTTCTTACATTTGTTAGTAAAAGATGATCTAGCAGAATATTGTTTTTAATGGAATTAGAAAGACTGAGTCATGACTAGGTCCTGGTGGGTAACAGTCACTTTCCAGTAATATGGAGCATGTTTTACAGGTGCCCTTTTGCTCACAACAGTGAAAAGCACTGAAATACCTGGAGGTTAGCCAGTGGAATAAAGTATAATAACTATTAAAAACATTGGTACCTTGGTAACTGGCACCTTTTACTCTGAAGGTGAAACACCAGCACAAGTTCTGTCCAAAAGTTATTTGTGTATTTGATTGCAATAGTCACATACGAAACTATTTCTGTTGAGTGCTACCACGTTCACTTTTTCCTGGTGCTTATCACCCCCTCATCCAGGGGTTCTTACCCAAATCAGATTATATTGCAATGGTAAGTCTCTAAAAAGATGAAGGTTATGCCATCATATCAGTGCTGGGAGAGGAAAAGCACTTTATCACTGCAGGAAACTCTAAACAATTATAGGAATAGAGTTTTAGTAAGATATAGAATAATCTTTCAACATTGCTTCAGTGCTACAAAACTAGACTATAGATTCCATATTATGTATTACCAGCAATGCATCTGTCATCAAAGCAAATACATCCCTGTTGTTCTGCTCTATTTTCCATACTTCTGTCAGCAAGGCAGTAAAATCCATTTAAACCCCCTCCACTCTCTGTATTAAATAGCCTGACTAAGCTCTGGCACACACAGGTTATTTCCTCTCTCATGCCCTGTCCACAGTCACACCATGCACAGCACATTTAAAACTGGGCTCTGAGGATACTGGTATGCTAGGGAAGGAAACATTTCATTACAAATCACTATCTTTTTTTATTATTATTTAAATCTCCCACTTGGAGGACAGAAAGAATTCCAGTAAAAGGTTATTACGAACCTTGTTACCTTGTACTCCAAGTCTGAAGTGCAACTCTTCCATATTTTCCTAGCATATCACTGTGGAAACATTGAAGAGTTGTACTCCACAGTTGGAGTAGAAGGTAAAAATAAAATAACAAATAATAATAAAAAATGTATAGTGATTTGTAGGGAAATTTTCTGTAACGACTGTAAATTTTGCTTGCTATAGACTGATCCTACTCGTCCAAACACCTAAAATAAAATGAAAGGCTAAGTGTTTCAGAGGGATTATTTCACCTTTTCTGTTTCTAGTAGTTCTTCATACATGCCACTAACAATCTTACAGAGATAAATATGTATTTGACTAAGTACGTTAAAGCTGTTCTTTTCATTCCCCCATGTAATTCCAGACTGTCTCTGTAAAACATAAATACTTCCTCATAATTCAGTAAAAAAAACTAAATAAGCACAGGATACATAGTTTAATAAAAAGGTTTCACATGATAAAAATTAGTGAAAGACAAGTGACCTGGTAATTCCAGGATTTCAAACAGCACAATGTGGGTAATCTCAGAACACATCTATTATGCAGAACAGGGCTAAGCTAGACTTATGGAGAAACCTGAGAGCAAGGCAAAAGAAAAGGTGTCATACTTGCAGAATCCTTTGGGGTTTAGTTTATTTCAATCAGATTTGTTAGAAATGAACCCACATAAAGCACATGTCAGATGAGCAGATTTCAGTGATCCATCAACAGATGTCTCCAAGACAAAACTCCTCCGGAATGTTTCTGGGTGCCTGCAACTTGTGGTTGAGCAATCAAATTTAAGCAGCAAATAAATTTTCCAAGGCCATTCAATGGACATGCAGGATTCCAGACAGTCTTCAATACCAAGATTTCCTTTCCTCTTTAAGAAATTATCAACTAAATTATCATTTTTAATTGATCAGAAAAATTCTATTAATCTGATCCATGACCACAAATTCCTTAACTATGAGAAGCATCTCCTCTTAATTCACCATAAAGTAGTAGATTATTAAAATAAAATTTTACATAGCTTTCAAAACTGTCTCTAAACTTACAGACTGATTTACAAACAATGCTTTGAGCTGAAATATAATATATATACTGTAAAAAGGATTTGTGTTTGTTTTTTCCCTCCACTGGGACACAGGATTGCATGCTTGGCACAGTCACCACCAAAGGGAAGAGTGCAATTCCTGCTGGACTGAGGTCTGATGTGCTTGGATGGGGTTCTCTGTGCAGTTTGGGACACAGGCATGATCCACATGGGGTGTGAACGTGTGGCAAGACACTTTATAAAAGAGAGAGAACCTGTATAAGTGTCAAGTGCTTTCAGTTTTGTCTTTTCTGCATTACACTGGTTCCATAAGTACCATTTTTTGTAATAGCTTCAAAACTACCCTTTAAAATGCAATATATTATGCTTAGATAAATGACTTAAGGAAATTAAGTGATCCTAAAAGCTTATGCTAATACAGAACATTTCTTATTTCTATGTGAGTCAGTGTGACCTCCCAAGAAGGTGGAAAATTGAAAAAAAATTGTTGAAGGTTTGCATTGTATCTACCTTCTGCGAGGCTTGCTCTGCTAACAAACATCTCGTTCCTTTGAGGCTCTAAATTGCTGAATCGCCTTTGCCTTCACGTGATGTTTTGTTTCAGGTTTTTTGATGCTATAAGCACAGCTTCACATGGAACTATACTTAAACCCCCTGTAGAAAAATCAAGATATACTATGCTATGATGCAAGGAAGAATAAAGCAATTTCTTAATAAATATTAATCAGTCATCATGGCTGGGTTTCGCGAACGAAGATTGGGGAAGGCACTACCCACGTTTGTTACAAGCGCGCTGGTGGCTAAAAAGGCCAATATGAGATAGACATGTCCGGTTGCAAAAGGCAGAGCAGAAAGACTCCCCAGGTGGTAAATTCTGCAAGGCACGATTCTTTCTGTGTTGTCTTTTCTCCTCAAGGGTGATCCTGCTGCGTTCTCAAAGGCATCAGCAGCGTTATAGATGGTGTGTCTCCAGACCTCCCAATTGGAGGCCAGAGTAGACCAGTTATGATGATCAATATGGCCAAGGCTGAGATGTTGTTTTGGGGAGTCCTTGTATCTTCTCTTGGGGGCTCCTCTCTTGTGGCAGCCAGTGGCAAGTTCACCATAGAGCAGGACCTTCGGGAGGCGGTGGTTGGTCCTTCATCCTGGAGACGTGCCCTGCCCAGCACAGCTGTGTTCTCAGCAACATGGCCTCAATGCTTGTGACTGCTGCTTGTTCTAGAACAGATGTATTGGTCACATCATCTGACCAGTGGATGTTTAGGATTGTACGGAGGCAGCGTTGATGGAAGCGTTCCAGGAGTCGCAGGTGGTGGCGGTAGATGACCCAGGATTCAAATCCGTATAAGAGAGTAGACAGCACAATGGCTCTGTAAACACTGATCTTTAAACTTTTCTTCAGGTGTTTATTTTGCCAAACTCTTTTATGACGCTTTCTGAAAGCTCTCTATGCCTTTGCTAACCGGTTGTCTGTCTCTCCATCAATCTTACCATCCGAGGAGATGAGGCTGCCTAGGTAATTAAACTGCTGGACTGATTTGAGCTCTACTCAGTACCTATTACACTCTAATACATTTGAAACTACCTTACACCATCAAATGCTGGGATGTGTTATTTTTCTTCTTGTTGTAGCAAAAAGTTAGAAGTGATGCACCCAGGAAGTCTCATCTATGAGCCCAGGCAGCCAAGCAAACTTGCTACGCATTCTTTTTGCAAACTGCTGTCAAGACCTGAGCCAAATGTTCATGAATTCTGATCATGAATTAATGGTGTGTGTTTCTGTCTAAGCAACACTTCAGACAAACAAGAAATCATGGCACAGTGCAGAATATCAACTGTCATGGGCAATCAAAAAAAAACCACCAAGAAAACCCCACAAATAATTCAGAAGCCAGAGAGATCTCACAGGAGAAAGGATTTTGCAACAGTAGATAATAACAAAAAAAAATCTAGAGAAAAAAAAAGAAAAACATTCTGGGCAAAATATTTTATATGTTTTCTACAAATTTAAAAGAAATGTTTTTATTTTCCCTTTAAAAGCATTATTTCATTAATTCTTACAGATCAGAGGTGACTGAGAGTTTATTACAGTCAACAGGTTCAGTCCTTAGATCATCATTTGTAGCTCTTGCAGCCAGTGAAAATTGGAGAAAGATGACTGGAATAATGAACTTTTCAGAATGATTTTATTCTTATTATAGGGTTGAAGAAGTGGGATATAAACTCTTATTTACCAGAAACCATTTTACAAATCTTACTGTTACTGCTGTTACTGATTATTCTCTAAATCACATCCTTTGTGAAGGACTATGTA
Organism: Manacus candei; assembly: GCF_025592945.1. Lineage (NCBI taxonomy): Eukaryota > Metazoa > Chordata > Aves > Passeriformes > Pipridae > Manacus > Manacus candei. Next base: position 4,546,954 of record NW_026138084.1, read on the forward strand.
AAAGATGCAAAAATGTGTCCTTGATGGCAATAAGGGCGATGACTCTGCATATCTTTCTAGAAATTTTAATTGATAAATATGGTTGGGTTAAGTAGGACAAAACCAAGCCAGAAAACAGGTGTAGAAGCCTTTACTTTCTGAGCTACCTCCCCCAAACTTTATCAGTTGATGTAATAAATGATTTCACCTCTTTGCATAACTCTCAGCTCTTTTTATATTTAAAAAATCAGAAAAGTGACAGGTAGCATTCTAGTCTAACCCAAATAAAAATAAAGATAATTTTACTATTGACATTATTAATATTTTTATTGTTAGAAAATTTCAAAACACATCTATTGGGGTTTTTGTCTTCAAGAAAAAAAAGAACAAATTAGGGCCACTTGCCATTTTTGTTTAGTATGATGGTATTATCTGAAAAGATCCATTTGAGGTGTGACTTGATATCAATCCCAAACAGCAACAATTTACTTCTCTTGGAATGTTCCAACTGAAGTTCCCAGAAACACCAAACGATAAAAACAAACCACCTCCCCAAAAAACCCCCAACAAATAACAAAACAACCAGTCAACACCACCCAACCTGTTGATTTTGTACAACCTGTGAAAGTGCTGCTTGCCCTAAACAGACCTTCTGTGTATTGCAAAGACAGACGTGTGGGGCCCAGGTGCTCTGAAGCATCTCCTCCCTCTGCAGACTGCACGTTGCCTGTATGAATCCAAATCCTGACATGGATTTAGTTAAAGCTGCTCACACTACTCACACACACACACACACACACACACACACACACACACACACACACACTTCTTTCAGGAATTCTTTAATTTTCCTGCTTTGATTTTAACACTTAGAACTACTGAAGTATCTCCCACTTGCAGGCTGTTTATGGAAATCTTATCTACTTGGCCAAAAAAATAAATCCAACTGGCCCTAATTACTGCAGCAGCAATTGTGGGTTTAGACTGGCTTTCTGTACACAAACACCAAAGGATAGAAGCAAATAAGTAATTTTTTCTCCTTTTGACCCCACTTCAAAGCCTCTTCCTGTGGAAACGTGCCTGCACACGGGTACTTCTGAATTAAAAGTTAACGGGCTTTAAGATGGTGACGAAATGTGCGGATGCCCTGTCACACTATACCAGGAAATAGAAGTTATTGATAGAGAGGCATTTTAAAATAGTGTGCAAGCACTCTGTGAAGTCAATATTAAAAGCAAATACGTTCAATCCAGCTTCCTAGAACTGCAGCTTGTGCAATCATGTGGGGTGTGCACAGGAATGGCACCTTTCCCCCTCTCAGCTTCTGCCACTGTTGGCCAGTGTCAGTCCAAGCTGACAGAGCTTGGGACGGTTCCATGGAAGCAGGGGCCTGGGCTGCAGTGCGGATATTAGAGAGCAGGGGACATGGTCTGCGACCACAAATACATTCAAGCCAAAGCCACCCATCCCTTAAGCTGACAACTGCAATTCCACATGTCCATGGAACACCAGACTTAAGACAGGGAAATCCCGCCAGTTTTTCACGTGGCCCTCATGCCCTCGGACTTCCCATCCAGTTATCCTAAGCCAGGTAGCAAATGGGACTATTCGTACCAAGAATGCCTCTAATTATCTCCAGGGTCTTCTTCTAGCAGATAATTAGCTAGATGGCATGTTTTCCTGGTTTATCTAACCATTCCATAGTTGCAGGACTGTCACCACAGTGCCAAACTGCACCCAGACAAATTAACACAGCACCCAGCCTGTGAGATCTGGCAAACTGAATGATGGTACCAGGAGTTCACATAGAACACTTTCCCCAGCAAAATTCAAACAGAAATACATAGTTTGTTGTGGGAAATGTTTCTGCTCTTTGCCAGAGCTGTGGATGTCTTTTCCACCTGCTCTGACACGTCACTGAAGACCAGCAGCGCTCAGAAAGGCAGTTACAAAAATAGTAGGTATTTTCATTTCCTTCCATCATTTCAAAAGGTGACTAAATGAATGTCAAGAAGTTTGAAAGAGGTAGGAAATTTGACTTTTACTTCTATTCTATTGAATTTCTGCAGAGGTCAGCATAAGAAATACTATATAATCGAGATATCCAAACCACATTCCCTGGTTTGCCTGAGGATTCAAAACTCAGATAAAATTTAAGGGAGAGCCAGCTGCTTAACAAGCATTTGTCAGCACTGCCATATATGATATAATAAGCTATCATGAATGAGCGAGATAAACAAGTATCTTTCCTTCTCAAGTATTTACATACTACCTGATGGCTTGCCTTTGGCTATTTGTATCCAAAAAGCCTTAAATAATTAGCATTAATTAGATCTATCATACCAAGAATATTCAATATTCTCTTGATAAAAATTGGATTGTACAGTTTTGTTTCTCAGTCCTATTTCTTCAGTTTCACTCCACTCATGTTAGTGAGATCAGTATCCTAAGCAAGCTTTCTTCTCCCTATCTAAATTTTCCTCTTAGAGAGAGAAAGTGCATGTGTTTGGGGTTTTTTAAATAATTATTTAAATTGTATAACATAGGTCATACGATCAGGACAAGTCATGATAACATTTTTTGGTTACAAAGCAAAAGTACATGTAGCTGGTGACAACAGCCTGAGGTGTACATAAAAACATATAGGAAGAAATCTTAATAGCTAACACATTTTTAAACAGAACTGTTTTTGAACAGTTGCTGATTTTTTTAAAAGGACAAATGTATTATTTCTTCTTAACTATTTCCTGATACCACTGTCACATTCAGCACATAGTAGGATACAACAATACTCAGCAATAGATTCAGTTCTTATTAAAGAAGGCATCATGGAAACACCACTGTTCATTTCACATCTGAGCTATTTCACACAAGAATCTCCAAGTGCAACCTTGGAATTTGGTCTGGATCTTTGGTTACAAAACAGAAATAGTGTTTAACCGTCTTGGCTGAGCACAGTTCTTATGACTGGCCCTGCAGAATAGATGGTTAGAGAGGGGAAGGCAGCAAACTATGTGTTCACTCAGTTCCTCTTTAAACAAGCTTATATTTAAACTCTCGTTATTTAATTCCTTAGAGCAAAAAAAAAAAATCATAGCAAGATCAGAAAGATAATATTTATAAGATTAAAGATCCATAACAAGAGTCAATTCCCAGACCAAGGGCTGTCACAGCTCTGGGAATTCCTGACGAGATATATACAGGTATATCCAGAGCCACTGCATTTCATCCACAACAAACCTGGTTTGTCAAAGAAAAGAAAAAAGCACATGTAGTGGCAAGATATCCTGCACACAGAACACACAGCCAGTGCTCCCTGGAGGTGTGGGGCTGGTTGTGTTCCCACTAGGGGAAGCATTGACACCATCTAATAGCCCTTATAGGCTGCTTGTCTGCCCAGTATTGCCGTGTACAGGATCAGGGATCCCACAGGGGAGGGAAAGGCATTTGGCTTCAGAGTCTGCTTGCCTGTAAACCAAGGGTTTGGACTGGAAACTCAGGGCTCAGGTGGGCACAGTTACAGTGCCTCCCCATGAGGAGAAACAGGTGGAGATGAACCCCAGAACAGGAGAGTGTGTGGGGAGATGGGCAGAGAAACAGATAAAAATACACTATGTTCCTTTTATTGCAGAGAAACCACTCAGTCTTCAATGAACAGAATTTTTGGTTTGAGAAAAATTGGCATTCAACCCAAATCAATATACCTTTGTATTAGTTTTTTGGGTTTTTTCAGCAACAAGTGCTGAATCTTACATAGCTATATGTGTCTATTCATTTAGTTAAAAAAAATATTCAAAAAGTCTATTTTACATTCCTTCCAGACTTTCCTAACAGAAGTTTTATACCTTCGAAGAGATTTATAGAATACGTCTGGAGACTTTTATTATTAACACAAATTAGAGAATGTATAAATGTTTTACTGCAGATAAATATGTATGAAGAGAAAAATCAATTCTTTTTACCTTCTTCATTGGAAAAGATTCAACACCAATTATGTATAAAAGAAAAAAAAAGCAATACAAGCAAAACATAGAAACTGCTGATTCTGGTTTAGACTTAAAACCAAAAGAATTCCCCCTGCAACAAAATCAAAGCCTCAGGAACAGCCTAACCCAAATCTTATGTTCCAGGTCTATGTATCCTGCTATAAGGCCTGTTGGAACAAAGCAAATAATGGAAAATTGCTCAGTCAAGGTGACTCCACAACCCAAGAATATGCTGTTCTCAGAGAGCAGCAGATGCTCATCAATTAGATGATACAGTGTCCAAAGTGTCACTGGAGGCAGGACTCATTGCTCCCACCTCAGGGTTGCTTCTTTCTGCTCACTGATCCTGTACTCTCTTTTCCCCTGGATGAAGAAAAACTGATATATTCCATGTTAACAAAAAGCATTCTCCATAATTCATCTCTACGGTCACTTTGGAATTTTTTTAAGTTTTGGGTTTATTTAAAACAACTGCTACATATGGAGAGTGGTAGAGACTACATCTGTGACAAACACAGACTTCAATTTTTCATTTCACGCTGTTGTTTTCCCTCAAAGCAGTCACCAAAAGAGTCTTTTTATTCAAGTTATGTATTGAAAAGAAACAACTGCACCTGCCTAACAGTAGTGTGTAGCCATTAATGGAAATAGCCAAACTTACAGCTAGTTAAACTTTTAGGTTAGACCATCTCTTTTAACAGGAGGAAGTCCCATGTCTTCATGAGAAACTGGAATAAATTCTATGATGAGATTTCTGCTATTCAAAGAAATGAACAGACCCTGACTTTTAAGACAATTGAAAGATGAATGACTATACAGCAGTAGCAATGCAAAGGATCTGGGCTGCCTAAACAGCCAAGGTACACATTGGCTGGGGGAAGACTGGCAAGTAGGACGAAAGGGTGCTCACTTGAACCTGTGGGGAAAGCAGGTTACCCAGAGGTTTTGGTACATCTTGTAATTAAAAGCACTCCATGTTCCAATATAATGCACCAACTCATTACTTTATACTTACTGCCTATTTTCTGTATAGCCTTAGCTATAAGTGTTTTCATCTGTAAGCTTTTCTTAATACACACGAATATTAGACATTTTTTTTTTAATTTATTTTTTGTAATAGCATGAAGACTAGAGTACAGCTCTACAGGAAAAGCTGAGAAACCTCATGGAAGAAACCTTCAAGCTATAGGGCTCCAGTGACACTTACTGTTTTTGGAATACTTTGCCAGCCGTCCCATTCTGATTCACATGATATTGCTAGCTGCCTTCCCACACTGCATGCCACTTGAAGAGACAGTGATTTGTAAGAACAAAGTCTAGTGAAAACAATGTTTAGGAACCTCTCAGTTACAGAGATTGTGCATTACAAACGCCACCTATTTATAAATCAAGCCTCTGCTGCTACATCTGCTGTATCAATCCAGGCTGAGGGATGACCAGCTCAACAGCAGCCTGAGGAGAAGAACTTGGGGGGTGCTGGTGGGTGAGGGGCTGGACCTGCCCTGGCCCAGAACCCCCCTGTGCCCTGGGCTGATCCCCCAGCATGGGCAGCAGGGCAGGGAGGGTTCTGCCCCTCTGCCCCCTCAGGTGAGACCCCCCTGCAGAGCTGCCTCCAGCCCTGGGGAACAGCACAGGGAGGACACAGAGCTGCTGGAGAGAGTCCAGAGGAGGCACCAAGATGATCAGAGGGATGGAGCAGCTCTGCTGCAGGGAAAGGGGAAAGAATTGGGGTTGTTCAGCCTGGAGAAGAGAAGCTCCAGGGTGACCTATCTGAGGCCTTCCAGTACCTGAAGGAGCCTGGAAGAAAGACGGAGAGAGACTATTCACAAGGGCCTGAAGTGACAGGACAAGGGCAATGGCTTCACACTGATAGAAGGCAGATTTAGATCGGATATTAGGAAAAAATTCCTTACTGTGAGGGTAGTGAGGCACTGAAACAAGTTGTGTAGAGAAGATGTGGCTTCTCCATCCCTGCAAGTGTTCAAGGCCAGGCTGGATGGGGCGTGGGGCAACCTGGTCTAGTGGCCCACAGCAGGGGGTGGAATGAGATGAGCTTTAAGTGCCCTTCCAACTCAAACCATCTTGTGAATCAATGATCTGGCAAGTCCAAAGGAGGGCAGCAAAGATGGTGAAGGGCCTTGATTTGAAGCTGTGTGAGGACACTGAGGGCACTTGGTGTGTTCAGCTGGAGCAGAGGAGACTGAGGGGAGACCTCAGTGCAGTTCCAACTGCCTGGGCAGGGGCAGAGGAGGGGCAGGGACTGAGCTCTGCTCTGGGGGGACCAGGAACAGCAGCCAGGGAATGGCTGGAGCTGTGTCAGGGCAGGCTCACGTTGGATCTCAGCAAAAGGTCCTTCCCCCAGAGGCTGGTTGGGCACTGATCAGGCTCTCCAGGGCAGTGGGCACAGCCCCAAGGCTGCCAGAGCTCCAGGAGGGTTTGGATGATCCTCTGGGGCACAGGGGGTGACTCTTGGGGATGGGTCTGTGCAGGCTGAGGGTTGGACTTGATGATCCTTGTGGGTCCCTTCCAACTCAGCATATTCTGGGATTCCATGAAATCTATCAGGGATTGCTAAATTAGAGGCTGTTGATGTAAATCTGTCTCTTAGTAAAAAAAAAATACTCACTTGAAATTAAAAATGGTTAGATGCTGTAATTGTGATTGTGCATAACCACCACACTCAGAGAAGAGGATTTTTTTAATTGACTGGAATGTGCAGCCCTGATTTACAGCTGCTGGAGATAAGTGTCTGCTGCACAGAACAGCAGCTTCCCTACAGGTATAAGTTACCCATGTGTGAGTTCTTTCTTGTCTTTCACATCCACAATCTATTAATTTTCCTCAGAATTCCCTTGTTGTAACAGATATTTGTACTGCACAGTTTCTAACGCATTTGGATAAAATAAAATTGGGGATAATGCATGAAATAGAACACCGTGGTAGGATTTTTCCATACTGGTCAGCAGTGCTTTGACAATTGATCATAAATAGAAGTCAGGGCTTTGCAAAAACTGCCGCACCTCCAGGGCTGGGGTGACTGCAAATGATCAGGCAAGTGTTGGATTTGCCATGGGAAACATGGCCCTTATCACACAGGTTTTAGAAGGAAAATAGAGAGGTTGAAAATAGAAATTACATCCTTCCTTTTGTATCTCCTGTTTTCCCCTTTATGTTGGTATACAACACCACTAAAGTCGGGGATTTGGGTCTTCTCTTCAGACAGCAACTAAGCACAATATTTTCATTTTCACATTTCCAGGAGTAGTCAACCTGCATCACAAGTGTCACTCCAACCAATGGCAAGCCCATACCTTTGGGATGCACTGCTCAGAAATTTAATTCACTTGCAGAAAGTTCAGAAGATTTTTCACAGTGACTGTGTGAAAATCCCATCCATATACAGTGACAAACTCAATTATGTAACAATATCTGTTCCAACTGTAAAAGCCTATTGAATCAGTAGCAAGCAGCTACAAAAGACGGAGTAAACACAACTGTGAAAAATCCTCACCTCTTCTGTAAGATTGTGCATAGACATATAAAGAGAATGTAGTGCTTCTGTTTAATGAGCCAGACTTAAACCATTTGCTGCTGCTTTCAGTTTCAGTCAGTTTAATAATTTCAGAGCTTGTTTTGGAGGCTTCATTTATTAATTGGCCTCTCTTTAAAAACTACAATGACAGCTCTTCTATTTCCACCATTTAGCTCATTTTGTGCATCCCATATTTGCTGAAAATAATCTAAGCCATGTTATTAGGCATAGTAGCAAGTGGGAAAAAAAGCAAAACAAACAACAAAAACCCCAAACCAGATATGGATACATACTTGAGGAGAGGAGAAAATTCTCAGAAAATGTTAGTCAGTTAAAGAAAAAAGGGAAGATACACCCAATACAGAAAAGCTAAGTGGAATCTTCCAGAGCTCTTAAAGAAATCAGTCACTGTATCTGCTAAAATTACCTAAGTGTACTTAGGCATTTTTCGAACCTCTAACATCTCACCAGAGGCTCTTCATGAAAATAAATTCTCTTAGAACAAAAAGACAAGTCTTTGGATGGACTAACACTTTCAATAAAGAAAAAAAGGTTAGGAATCAGTAGGCAGTTTTCACCAAGAAGCAATATTAATAATTAGAATGTTTAGTGGGAGTTGTACTGTTTACCACTTGCAGAAATGTTCTGCAAGAAAGGGTGAAAACCACTGATTATTGAAAAGGTGAAAACCAGTGAGTTTCCCAGGGTACTAAAATCCAAGCAGTGTTCAAGGATCTCGCTGAGTGATGAGGATGGAACTGAAGACACAATGTGAAGAAGTGCAAAGCAATGCATAGGAATAATTACTTTTGTTTACCCAATTACAGCTTTAAAATTAGCTGTTGCCTCTCAGATAATATATGGAAGATATTCTGATAGCTCTCTAAGAATGTAAGCTTAACATGAAAAGACACTCAAAATGTAAGAAAGCAATAGGAAAAGAATAGAGAAGGAATTAGAAGATGTTCTGCTGCTTCATAATACTCTTGTGATGAAGAATCTTGTGAATTCTTTGGGGAACTGTGACTTCACACTGTTCCACCTCAAAAAATACAGATGGATTGGAAATGATAAACAGAAGGGGAAAAAAACCAATAAGGAGTGCACAGTTGTTTTCTTGTGGGAAGGACTGAGAAAGCAGGGATTTCCCACACAAGAATAGCAATGGCAAGAGATGAGAAATTTGAGAGAGTCCTGTAATGTAAGTGAGAAGCAACGACATTCAAAACGAAAAGGAAATACTTGCTTTGGAAGACAGAGTAAAAACACATTTGTTTTTAATTAAATGGCTTAATAGAAGATATGTCAGTTGGTGGCTGAGAAATACAGTGATCCCTCTGGCAAATAGGAGGGGACAGTGACATCTGATACAAGCTTACAGTTGTCTATAGGGCAGCTTAAAAACAACTGGCCAAAACCTGTAAGGGAGCAAAATCAGGGGCAGCAGCCACATCTTGGAGACTGGGACATTGCTGTGGGTTGTGAACAGGAGTTTGTTCAGGAGGCACTGCAGCACTGGGACAGTGGGCTCTGTCCTCAGGCCAGCTGCACACCAGGCCTGACCTCATCCAGGACCAGGAACAACCTTGCTTCCCACAGGAGCTCAGAACAGGTAATCTCCAGAGAACCTTCCCAGCCAGTGCTCCTCCGATGGCTCACTCAACAAAAATTCTGGGCCTACTGGCTTTTGTCTGGACGATCACTACAGAAAATGATCTTAAATTACATGAATGTTCTCATACTCTCAGTTGGAAAAATACCTCAAATGAAGTTTGCTTTGACATCTTTTGTGCCAGTCACGCTCCCCAGTGACTTCCAGCAGACAGGATTTCCTGTCCTTGCTAGAGCTGCTTGTGCTGCATTTGGTTCTGGCACTATATTGTTTAGCACTGCTTTAGGCCTCTGTACATCCTGCTGTACCTGGACAAGAATAAAGCTCATACAAAGAGAAGCAATACTCAGAGGACAGACTATGGGCACTTAGTCCCATAAATTACAATTACCAGGCAGCAAAAGCATTGTAACAGGAACACTCAGGGGTCACTTGCACTCTATGATTCTGGGCATGAATGATAAACTGAAGAGATATATAAAGAACTTCCTTTGAGAATATTAAATATTTTTTCCATATAAAAATCTGGAACAATACTGGAAAATTAATTTTGTTTCACTTAGAATGACTATCCACATCTCAAATTAGCCCTTGATGAAAGATTCTGATTTTTGCTCATCCAAAATACCACCATTACTAGAGAACATAAGAAATCTTTCATTGTTTACCCTCTCTCAGGATAAGAAGTAAACTGTCACATTTTTATGTCAAGATTCTCTCATTAAAAGATTCCCACCTCTAGCAGTTATGAAACAGTTTCTGTTCTCTAAGGTCTTATGCAGGGAGAGTGGGAGAAGGCTCTAACTCACAAACTAGCATAAATTTCATCATTCCTCCTTCTGGAAAACAGTCAGAAAACTGGGTTGTTTCTCCTTTAATTAGAATGTAAAGGGCAGAATTGAGAAACAGTGGCACATTTATCACTCCTTATGTCAGTGTAAAAGAATGCCAAAGAGACTCAAGCATTTTTAAAGACAAATGTGTCACACAAGTGTTTAGACTAAGCTAAACAAATATTTTCATCCTGTTTAAATCAAAACACCTATGATCATAAAAAGTGCTTTTCTCCATCTCTTTTCACCATCGTGTACTTAAACCACTATGTAATTTTAGCCTGATTTTTTTCTACCCATAAAAAGGCAATTGTATCTTAAAAATATTCCCTTGTGTGGTTTGTTGTGGTTTTTTTTTTTTTAATTAATGTCCTGTATGACTCACCATTTTTCTACTGTTTTTATCAGTCTGTCAGGGGTTTTTTTGAGCTCTCAATATTTTCAGGTAACTGGTCTATTATAGCAGGGTTAAAATCCTCTTGAAAACCACTTCTACAGTTTCAAAGAGATGACTGTTTAGACACAGGTAATATAACCTTTTTTAGCATAGGAAGGGGAAATTTAATCATCTCTGTTTACTGAACAGCTCTGACTCATCTTGTGCAAGCTGTCTGTGCTCTCAGTGAGGTGGAGTGGGGGAGAAGTAAAACAAAAGTAAAATAGTGTGTGCAAGAGAGCAAGAGAAAGCTAATGTGAACATGCCATTAGCCACTGCATTCTAAATTATACACAGCAGGGAATTGAATTAAGATCTAAAATCCCCAGTGTTAAGTGTTATATTTTCCATGTTCAAAGAGCAAAACCACGTGCTGACATTCTAATTTGTGATTTTTAAAGGAATGATGTAAAGGCAAAACAGCATCACTGAGATAGGAAGCAAAACACTCATTCTGCATCTTCTCCCAGGCCTGTCTGCAAGCAGCATATTTATGTTTCAAAATACGGCACACAGAAATCACAGCTACCTGTATCACATTTTCTTTTGTTCTGCTTGAAATTTTGATTGGATTTATTTGATTCTATTCAGCAGATAAAAATATGTGTATGTTTGAGTCTCTTGTTTGAAATACCCTTAAATCCAAACACACTGTTTTCTGTGTACCTACACCCTTCACGTATCTACACAGGAACTGGACTAAAAGGGGTTTGTGATACTTTCCTTCAGAAGTGTGGCTAGTCCCCTGCAAAAACTAACAGGGATTTGTCTCCTAAGGTTTAATTGATATAAAGAATTCTGTAAAACTCTTGCAAACATCCCTGCCCTGCATGGAGTATGGCTCAGTCTCCAGAACTAATATTTTACTGTCAATCACACAGCTTGTCAGATGGAAGTGAGAATATCATTTCTATCCCATCTCATTCAGTTCATTGCAAAAGGCTGCCATTTAGCTTTCCTTTCAGTGTTGTAGATGATGGATGGATGGATAGCAGATTACTCGGATCACAGAACAGATGAGCGCTGAATATACACTATGAAGAAAAACTTCTATGTTTCATTCCAGAGAAATCATTAACTTGGTGAAGCCAGGTGAGTAGCCCAGCTTCCAAGTAACAATTTTCCTAATTTCAGAAACACTAAGTCACTAAGTAGGATTTCAATTTACAGATCCATCTTATTTGTTTACTGCAGTATGCTAACTTTGAACCACAAACAAATTATGGCTAATGAATTAGTATTAGTACTTCAATTAAATAACGCTTTAATCACTAACTGCTGTGATAAGGACTTCTGGAAAAGGCCACACAGCCTGTATTTACTGTATTTATGCAGTACTTTTCAAAAACACCCTACAAGAACACTTAAATTTTTTTCACTCTTACAGATTTGAAGAAATTCTTAGCCCACCACTGTGATTCCTATGCCACTCATGGGAATGGTGGAATAGCAGAGCCTGTACTTCTGACTCCAGTTTAATCTGTTGCTTTGATATCTTAGTATTATGGCTAAATGGTGATCTCTGCCTGCACTCAAGCTGGTGGAAGCTCTGAATTTGCAGTTTTCATAGTGCCAAGACCAAATGATTCTATGAAAATAAATTCTCCAAAAGCAGGTCTTGTCTTCTGCCAATGCAGGCAGAGTAGCCCAGCCACTGGGGGAATGTCGCTTAGGCTGTATGTGGTAAATACATGCCAATGAGAGTCAGCCCAAACAACAGATTTTATTTAAAGGCTCTACTTACATTTTGGCCAGGCAGCAGTGTCCTTCAGTCATTGTTGGAGTCACCCACTCCATCCAGGGGACAATCAGCCTGTTTTGAAGTGTGTCTCTCTTGAAATGCATATTTGTTTTCCTCATTCTAGGTGGAAAAAAAATTCAGTTTGTGGGCTAAGGTCTAGGCAAAACTTTTGCATTACTTCATTATAAAGCGGTTTTATTTGTTCACCATCTAAGGGGTGCATACACTTTGCTAAAAAGGGTATATTAGATCTGACGTACCATGGTGGTAGGCACCTTCTCAGTTCCTGCTCAAGGTGCTAGCAGTGTATAAGAATATTCTTAAATATCACTTCCAGAAGGACAGAAAACACCGGATGTAACTTGGCAAAAGTAAGAATCAGGACCAAAAGAATCAGGTTCAAGCTTGTTTGGAACCACTGTTTAACAGTTGTCTCAGCTTTCACGTTGCTATTCACTATCTCACTCCCTGAGGTAACAGACAACCCCCAGCCAGGCTGCCTAAATCCTGCAAGGCTATAAGAACTGAGTGACTGAGGGAATGCTGGCTTAGCACTGCATCTGCTGCTCTGCTAGAGCCAGCCCTGCTGCTGACTGTTACCTTCAGCATGGTGACAAAATATCCACCTCCCAGAACTGCATTTCCGCTCCAAGGACCTGCAATATGTTCCCAAAACTGTTCTATCTCATTAGAGCTGAGCAATAATTAAGTGCATAAGGGATCAATGTATGTATGAGGATCCCTATAATCTGCATAACTTAGTGAGAGGAAACGATGAAATCATCAAAACTCCTTTGTTATAAATCCTGCTATACCAATTGCACTGAATTCTTTATTCTTTCCCCTTACACACATATTCTCTTCTCTCCAGAATAATTCAGTTTGTATGAACAGAAAATAAGTATTGTTGGACTGCTGGGAAAGCCCCTGATCTTCCACTACCAGATGAAAAACAAAAGCTTTCTAGATATTTTTATGAATACATATTATAATTTATTTCCCCATCTAATGTCAGAATGAAGTAGTAGGTTCTGAAAGTGTCCTGCAGAGGAGACTGATTTTGGAAGTTAAAAATCAAATACCTTGTTAGACCCACCAAGTCTTTTGCAGAGCACCAGAAAGACGTAAAGTTCTGTATTTTCCTCTTTCTCTTGATGAGTCACTGCTTGTGGCATGGAGACATTGTGCAAACTTAGTGTCTTTATGAAGATTAAGTAGTCTTATGAAATGCAATTAGAATAAATATATATATGTCAATTTGTAATTACATTCAGAACAAACTTCACGTTAACAGAAAAATTAGAATGTAGCAGTAGAGAAATAGTGCCAATTACCTCTGTCTGGTCCATTTCCCTGTAGCAGCAGGCAGAGGTTCAGAAGACAGCTTTCCTTTCTGAGTTCAGCAGTAATCAATTTATGGCCCAAAGCAAAAAACGGGAGCATCAGCCAGGCACTAGGGCTGTCTCCAGAAATAAAGGGATATCTGGCTCATATGGCTACTGAATCAGATGCATCTCACTGGCTCCATGGGAGGGTGTTTCTGGATAATCCAGTAAGTAAGAGAAGAGGTTTGAACAGGAAGGGTTCTGTGAAGAGCACAATTGACTCCTGTTTACTGTTCATTAGGTGAGAAAAAGAACACTTGAATAGAAGAGTTGAGGTTTGGGTACTACCCTACAGAATGCACTACTTAGGCAAGGCCAGGCATGCAGCCCACTCAGACCACCCCCAGAGATTTCTCATAAATTGATCTTAAATATCTAGACTAACATTATTTTTGCTATTTGACTACCTCTTGTACCTCAGTCAACTAACTCTTAGTATTCATCTTACCTAATTTTCTTTGGAAGGCATAGCTTAAAAGCATAACTATTTAGAGCCAAAATGAGGTACCACTACTTTCATCATCACTTCTACATTTTTATGTGATTATGTCTGTCACTGGGGAAAAAAAACCTACCAAAACCCAAGAAAGTGCTGCAGCATGCTGTGTGTTTCTCCAGGACACATTGCTGCAGGATGACAAATGCTAACAAACACCTCTAGCACGGATTCGATGTGCAGGCAAATACAGTGTTTCTTCAGTTCTCTAAAACAAGTGAATCAATACCAAGAAGCAATCAAATACAGATTTGTCTGATATTTTTAACTCTACAGAAATAATGACTGCTAATTACTATGCCCAGTGCTCTGTGTATTTAATTACAAAATTTCCTCAGGAGCTCTGCATTTCACCTTGATTACACAGTGAAATGCTCCTGTGTGTACATACAAGGCATTTTGCATAGCAAGGGCTCAGTTATTTCACACAGAAGAATATTCAATGTCTCCACATGGGTATATTCACTATTGCTGCAAGTCATATGTACAAAGTGCATGTGAAATGAGGTACCTATGGTGTGGACGGGCAAAAGGGGAGCAGGGGCTGCAGGCAGACAGCTCACTTCAGAGGGGCAAGAACTCTGAGCAGCCTGTTTGAGGAGGCAATGCAGTGCTCTCAGTCCTGCAGATCAGCGATCCAGCCCATGCTGCAGGCACGACCTGGAACAAGAAGAGTCAGTCATTTGGACATGCTTTTGAGGAAACTGCTAAACCTATTTAATTTGTATCAACAATGACCGCCACTGCTCAGAGAAAGTTTTAATTAGATAAGGTTGAAAATTTGCAAAAACAAACTCAGTAGTCTGTTGACTGTGACAATTGGATACAGTGTGAAAATCATTACTTATGTCCTTTTTCTGTCCTTCTCCCATATTCCAGGGTAAAGGCCTAGCCAACAGCCTGCTGTGTGGCCAGCTCTCTTAATGCATGTATTTCATCTTGTGTAAATATTCACACTTCAGAAAAAGATTTTCCAAGCCTGGACTTCAGGTACTTAGAATCTTGGCAACATAAATAGTTACACATAGTTTTACAGCTCCAAAAAGGACAACTACGAAAACTAGACAGAATCTCAGCCATAAGGCATTTGGTATAATGGGAGACTGCTGTTTCTGGAGAGAACAAATACCTTAATATTTCAGAATATTTACTGTATTCTTATTTTGTTACTATTCTCAGAAATGTCTTAGGATCATCACGATGAAGAACAGGGATACTTACTTTCCTAAAATTTTGTAGAATGAAGGAATGTTTCTGTGACTAACTTTTAACATATTCTCAATTTGTGCTTACGCACATGCAGGAGTCTTTTGCTGGCTCACACTCCTATGCAGTAATGAGAATATTACAACTGCTAGAGGCTACAGAGAGTGTAAATAAGAATGAAAGATACTCCTGAACTTATCTAAACAAAACTGATCATATTATATGAACTAATTATCTTCAATTGCAATGCCTCAAAATCTCTGGATCTAATCCAGACAGACATTTCAACCAAGTTCGATGTATTTAGAAAAAGCTGATAGAGATATCAGACTCTTATTTCACTCAGAAAAAGCTAAGGCAAACAGACTTTCATTTCATTCCTTATCTTGCAGTAGTTTGTAGTCTATTCTTACGTTCTTCAAAGAAACTACAATATTTACCTCGAGCTTGCAGCAAGTCTGCCAAACACTGTTCCCCCTACACTGTCTGTTTACTAACTTGCAGTGCGCTCATCTTCACTCAGTTTTACATTCATATCCATCATGTTTTAAGTATCTCTATACTCTGTCACAACACCTTAGGATTCGCATTTACTAGGTACAATCTTCATGGTCTTATTCCCTGGATTTTGCAGAATGCCCAGAATTCTGATTGAATTTCTACCACATTGGCTCTTGTTTCCCACTACGGTTGAGCCACTGAATAACACCTGCATACCAAAATATCTACCGTTGCCTACAGATCTGTGCAGTCCAGGGTACAGGTTTGCAATCTGTATTATCTTAATTTGCAAACCTGCATAGGAATGCACAAAACAACATTCCTACAGAAAACAGAAGTGTAAGTTATTTGAAACAATTCAAAGGAGCATTTTATTTTCCTATTTTGCCTTACAGTGCTCTCTTGTCACAGAATACTTGGAAAAATAATGAAAGCACTGCACAATGGAAAATACAATTACTCTAGCATGCAAGACATTTTTTTTTAATGCTTTTTCTGCCTGACATATCAAATGAGATAAGTTAAGTACATGCCAAGCATCAGCAGAAAAAAAGCACAAGTGACAGAGACAGAAAGGGAGAATGGAAAAAGCACAGGTTTCAAGGATATGGTTGTGGGTTTTCAGACAAACTACTACTTTGATGAATTTGTTAAGCCAACAACTCTATTCATGCTAAGAAGCTTTCAAGTGCCTTTGTTGAATCCTGTACAAGGCAACTTGTCTTTGTCCAAACATTTCAGTGCCATAGCACACCAAATAAAGCACTGGTTACAGGCCAGGTCTGTCTACATCCCAAGTCAGGAGAACACCTTGTCTGCTGAAAGGGCGTTTTATTGCAATCCCTTGTTTGGAGTAACGACAGGGAAGCAAAGCAATGATTGCACTGCCCTTCGTAGCTGGGGCGAAGCAAAGCCCTGTGTTATGGACACTGCCCAGCATCCACTGACATCCAAATCAAAGCTGCCCAAGTCAGTGTTTTCCAAGTCAGTGTTGTCCAAGTTGACGTCATCCAAGTCAAAGTCATCCAAGTTGAAGTCAACATCGTCATTGTCCCAGTTGTCATCATTATCTGAGTGTTGTCATCATCCAAGTCAGTGTCCAAGTCAATGCTGTCATCGGCCCCTGAGTCATCACTGTCGGTGTCCAAGTCATCGTTGTTGCCATGGTCATCCCAGATGTTGTCATCCCCATGGACCTCCAAGTCTTTTTCTGTGACTGTAACATTTGTCCTGTTTAGAGGAACTTACATGCCAGTCATTTAAAATAACATTGTAGACGAATTATACTCGGTAAATTCAAAATTTCCTAACCCAAGCAAGTTCTAGCTTAACCTCGACACATAATCTGTAACAGATACATGTTTCCGGTTGTTAAAAAAATGTAGGCTTTAGAGCTTGGCTTTGCATTTAGGCTGTTCTTTCCTGGAAAGTTCTAGTGTGGACAGAGAAGTCTATATGTATATAAGCTGGGGGATATGACACCAGGATGAATAATCAGAAAATACTCTTCAAATATTTTTAAAAATAAATTATCGTGTCTCACTTTTACTAATTAAGATACAAATAAAAGAATGAAAAAGTAATTTTTATTAGAAAATCTAACTTAATTTTCACATTCTAAGAAGAAAAAAGAGAGAAAAACAGAACTTAGGAATTAACAAACAAGAGACATACAATTTCTCTCTAATTTTAAAGTTACACCACAATTTTTAACTGCATCTTATAGATTTTAATATGCAAGTTAACACTGATTGTTTTAAGACAGGGAACACTAATTTTATTCTCAAAGTAGTGAATTAGCTATTAACAAATTCCGTTAATATGCAGATTTTCGTTGAGTTGGGGAACACAAGATATACAAGATAATGGAGGTCAAATGGAGACAGAAAAAAAGCTGCCCTGTAACATATTTACAGTTTTCATACTTACAGAGTTCATATTTCCTTTATCCAAAGTTGTCTACTGACACCACTCATAAATGGGAAGGAGACTCAAAATGAAGTCTGGTTTAGTATTAACATATGTTGTTCAGCTACTGCAGGCAGTCATAAATTATGGTCCTTATAAGTGCTATACACAAGAAAATAATTTAACTGTCACATTAAACACATTTCAAACTCTGAAAATTCCTCTGTGTGACTAGTAGAGTGCCATGCAAGAGCTCAGAAAAAAAAAAAACCAGTGGATTTTTATTGAGTTATACAGACTTACATATTTTTTAAAAGGTCCTAAATAAGAAATTATCTATACATTTACTTGCAAACATCAGCATCTCTATGAGATCAGGACTGTAACAGACAGAAATAAATCCCTAGACCAAGCTGGAATTCTCTTCTCCTAGATTAAGCAAAAAACCTTCATTGCTGACCTGAAAGAGGAAGACTTTGTAATTCTCTCCCATCTCTCCACATTCAGCTATTGCTTGCCTGAGGGCTGACTGGTGCTTCTTTGCTGATGGATGCAGTGACAGCCAAATTCAGAGCCAGGTGACAGAGCTGACTCAGCCCACCTTGCCTGCAGGCAACCCCAACAGCTGGGCTGGAGAGGGGCAGAGAGCTCTGGGATCATGGGGAGGAACAAATGAGGACAAGCAAGTCACAAGACTTTCTTCCTTCAATAAGCAGAGAACTCTTAATCCAGTACATCTCCATCACTGAATTATAGCCCTATATTAAACTTCAGGTGTTTCCTCCTGGAATTTGGATTCTATTATATATAATTTATAGTATGTGTATGTATCAACAAGAAGCCTTGTCTTCTCTCAGTTTTTGAAAGGTTTTCTCATTCTTGGACATACCATACTGCTGAAGTTGTTAATACGGACTTTCAACACAAACCATAATTTATATTAAACTTTAGAAATGGTGTTGACACAAGACCATCATTCTTCATTTATCAGATGTTCCTGTGTTTTCACTTATTTCTATTTCAAGTTCTGACTTCATGCTTTCTTTCAAGTAAGAGCCCTTCTAAGCTCTTTAGCTTCACCAGGTTGATTCTCCATTGGTGTTTTTCTACACCGATGCACATGAGAAAAGACAGATTTTCCTTGTGTGCTTTGTTGTCAGAGGCTGGCAGACAAACAGCATTGTTCACCACAACAGCCAACTACTCACAAGCATTTTGAGTCTACCTTTCGACAAGGACTTGTTTCTTCTCTCATCTAAGAAAGCATGAGTGTAAGAAGAAAACAAAGTCACCACTTCCTGTTCCTTTGGAATTCAACGTTCAGTCTCCAATAAATAAATGAAAAGGGTAAGACTGACTTACCAAGAAAAAGAAAGACAACCAACAAAACAACCAATCATTTTCTAATTCTCTACGAAACACTTCTTGCCAACTCCTCACTATTTAAATACATGGTTCATGCTGTAACCTCCCTGAGTCAGGCACACTGCCACTGCCACAACCGCAGCTGCTTGGCAAACAAGTCAGGTCAAACAAGTATTGCAATTCCAGATACTTTTGCCAAGAAAGAAGGAAGGGCATCTTAATAAAGGGCATTCTAATGCCTAACAGGAGCTAAGTCCTCTTATTGCTTATATGTGGGCTGCCTCAGAACCCATACCTCTGGGTTTTAACTTCTGGGATTTTATAAGCCTTAAATATAATCTCTACACTATGGAAGCTCTTCCAGACTCTATGTGTTGCTATAGGAACAGACTATTTCACTTACACTGCTCTTTTAAATGGTCAGATTGGGTAAATGCAGAAACCAACAACTGCAGAACTGATTACTCTTTTCAAGTTCATTCTTGAAAAAAGCACACCAGATTTTAAGAGAAATTAATCAGCAAGACATTTGGTAGCTGAAAGCAGTCACATCTGAAAAGAACTTTAATGCATATCTTAAATAATATCTTTAAATAAACTATATAACATATTAGCTTAAAACTGAAATCTGGTTGCTACCCAGTATATCATCATTTCTGGTATGATTGCTCACAAGAAAATAATCTTACAGGGGAAGGTTGTGTTTTGAACTTCTTGAAGAAAAATTCCCAGTATTTCAGTAACAATATACAACACAGTAGCATGAGAACAGTGTGTTTTCATGTCAGTCAAGAGAGGCAAAGTGAAGTGACTGCACGTGTGCATGGAAGTCCTGTGGTGGTGCCTCTCCAGGCAGGCACAGCAGCACAGATCCCACTCCCGGCTCACCCTGAGCTCACGCCACACAGCCACTGCCACGTGGGTTGCACACATCAGGGAAAAGTAGAGTCTTAGCAAAAAGAAAAATAATACCAGATTGTGAATTTGAACCATTTGGGATTTCTGTTGTTTGCTTGTTTCACTTCTCAAAACAAAGCATAGGACTGCTTGTGTAAATCTAGACTGAGAGAATAGTGCTCAAAATATTTGATCACCACCAATTTCCTGTTAAATTCTGTGAAGAAAGGAAACTTTAGAAGGAGAACCATTTTAATTACTAAAGCATGTACTATGATAAGGGTCTCATGGATTGACACAAGGAAAAAGGCCCAAATGATATTTCTGTTGTAGTTAACAATAAAACTTCAGGTAGTCATCACGTGTGATACTGTTCGAATATAGCACAGTATTGACACTTAAACTGAGGAAGAGGGGAAAGAGAATTGCTGTCATTATTTTATGTCCAGAAGGTTACAACAATCTGGAATTCCACAGAAAACTTCACAATCTGCAAGCAAATCAACTTTTGGTTTTATGTGATGCTAAAGATTATAGACATTGTTCCATGGATAAGATCTGGATTAAAATCTGGAACTAAAGAAAAAACCAACAAAAAAAGGGTATGTTTCAATAACACGCAGATATTAATCACCTCAACTGTCCTCATACATTTGAATTATTTTATGTTATCAATGTTATACTGTGGTATATTTTTGCCTAAAGAACTTTGGATCTCTCTGCAAGGTAGTGCAAGAGTTATTCATATGTTTAGGTCACTAGGAATCTTATGTAAAATTACTTCCTACTGCCATTTCCAAACCTGATTCCTGACAACCCTCCTGAACAAAGGCATGAGAAACCTCAGGAATATTCCCCCTGGACTTCGTATCTGACCTCTCTGGAAATGACCACCACTGCTAGAAAGGAGTGTAATAATTCCTTCAGACAAATGAGAAAGTGGAGAAGAGCCAAAATTGCTGTCATGCCCAGAGCAGCAGCAGACCATTTCCTTTGCCTTACCTTCCCATCCTTGCCAACAGATGGAGTGGGGATGCTTCATCCCAGGGAATGCCAGACTCTCCACTCTGAGTGGAGCCTCACAGTTGCCTTGCATGGGGCAGGAGGCCCTCAAGGCAACTGGACCAGCTCAAGGTGAATGTTGCCAAAATGTCCAGTGTGAGATGTGAGAGTGGGAGTTCAGGCTGGATTTATCAGAGCTTGGAGAAAATGCTGGGGAAAAATGTTGAATGTTACGTTCTGAAGGGGAAACTGAAGTTTGCAATAAACTAGAGATGATGGGTGGGTGATGGTACATTGAAGGAAGAGGATGAGAAAGAGCGGGAAAAAATTAAAGGAAAGTGCAGAAATAAACCACTGAGAACCTGATGTAATGAGAAGTGCCCCAAGAAAAATAGGCACACAACCAATCTTGGATACTTGATTGAAATAAAGATGTGCCTTCTTCTGTGAGTACATTAGACAGAAATAGTGTTTATGCCTGTCTGAATCCAAAATCCGCTTTTGCTACTTGCAGAATACACAAGACTTGAATTTTTGATGCTTGAATAAAAAGTAAATCTGTGACTGTATTTTAAATTTTAGTTATGCTGCAGATATTCATATTCTTCTGCAGCGCCCTGACTAATTCACTTTCACTTCAGAATAACACAAGTATTCTTCTTTACACATTGCTTTGTTATCCTTCATCCTAGAGCTTTATTAAAGGATACAATTCCATAATGAGTGGTTTCTCACATTTTAGTGATTTTCTAGCAGGTTAGACTTTACCTGTGTGTCTGCAGGGCAAAAGAAGTTTGCTTTGCACACCCAGAGGCAGTGTAAACACTTGAATTCTCACACTCTGCTCCTCAGCAGCTATTATTGCAGGCTCTATGGAACATGCATCTGCCCAGATCAGACCTCAAGAAAAGCCAGTCTGCCTGCCAGCAGAAATTTCCACAATCCATTAAGAGTCTTCTGCTGAACAATATCCTAATATACTTCCTTCTACTTGTCCTGTGGGAAACATCTTTTGGTATTTTGCAGCTCTAATTTTCCCCAGTGCTCTCTGTAAAAGAAAAAGATCATTTGCTCATGACTCATTTTTGTCTGAGAAGATCTGCACATGTCACCATGTGAAAGAAAGCACTCAGTGCCAAGCTGTGAAGTATCCTGCATTGCCAGTATGCTCTTGTTATTTGGTTACTTGAGCTACATAGTATGTTTTAAAACTCAAAACTGCATTTAAAATTGCTTCAAAATCCAACCCTAAGATCATCATAAGTATCAGTCTATTGCTATTAGTGAAGGGAAGAGGAGATTTTTTTATAGTGCTCAGAAAGTCAAGAGAAACATTTGACATTGATTCTAGCTCTGGAATGGAGGAGTCTTAAAGGAGTGAGATCTGAGGCAGCCTAATTGGCTTGGATTCTTTACAAATCTGGCTTAAAGTGGGTGAACTACTCAGTCAATACAGTATTTTGGGAGGCTGTGCATTTTATTCTGAAAATATGAGTTTCAAGCCATGACATTTCAATTCTCCTGGAAGACAGTAGAAAAATAGATCTGAGAATTAAGCCTCCTACATGGCCAGAGACCAGCATCAGAATGCACCAAGTAGGTGCACCAACTTCTTCTGTGCTTCTGCCAAGGAACTGCAGCCTTCACCTTGAGAAATGCCTCCCATGACAGCTTGTTATCAGATCATTTTAATTATTTGAAATTACAGTAACAGTAAAAATCTACACATTTAATAGGAATATTGTTTCTCTGGATATATACAAACATCAGGAACTAGTTATGAACTGGACAGATTCCACACGATCACCTCCCACATGAAATGTGTTCCAGCCACCGGACAAACAGTATGTAGACATATATGTACAGGATTCTCCTTTTCTATTTCCTAAATTCAGGGTACCTCTAAAGGGGAAAGATGTCTTTTACTTAATTAATACAGAAATCTTTTTCTCCTCAGTAATATCCAATTAAGTCTGCCAAAAACAGCTAGGCTTTAAAATTGTTAGCAGCATATTGAAATAAAAACCTTAAACAAAGCACTTACCTCTAAGCAGGCTAAAGTAAGTTTAGAGGAATCTAGTCCTGATCAAATCTTTAAAAATTGCTGTCCAAAATGCAAGAAGAATATCAGAATATAACATTAAATTTGGGCACATGTTGATTATATAATCACTTACACTGGAAGAAGGGTTAACAGTAACATCCACCAGGTTGGGCTCAAAAGAAAGTATCTAAGGTCTACAGCATAGAATAATTAGGTCCCACAATGTTAATGAAGGCAGATACACTTGAATTCAGTGGTGACAGGCCAGCAGAACTGTACATCCTTTCCCAAAGGCTACAGGAGCAGCCTCAGCTTCCTCATAGACCAATACCCACCTAAATCCTGGCCTCATTTGAGCACAGAGCTACCCTTTCAAGAACTGCTGTCACAAATCTATTTAGTTTTACAGAATCTGACCTACATCATTAGGAGCACAGACTGTGTCTAGCAGGGAAGTCAAATACGGCATTTTTCTACTAAGGAACATTTGTTATTCTCATTTACTGAAAACAGCTAGTCTAGGAATCATCTGCATTTTCACTGTGTTTTAAGACATCACTAATTAGAACCTAAGGAAAGCACTAAAAATACCCTACCATGCAGCTGACATCTCCCTGATTCAACGTGAGAACCTTCTGTGCTAGCTGAGAGCAGTGACTAACACAACTGCCTTCAGTGTGTGCTCTTCCATGAACACTGGCACGTACAAGAACTACTTTTTCCCAAATAAGATGGATAACTAAGGTAAGAAGATTTTCTTTCCCCTCCTGAAGACAAGTAATTCATAAGTTATTCAGGCATTGAGGGAACAGAGCAAACATCCAAAATTTGATATATCCAGAAAGCAGTAGTTGCTGGGAAAAAACAACTCCTGATTTGTATTCTAGGTCCATCAACTGGAAATGATTTTTTAAGAAAAAAACTTCTTAGTGTTTCCAGGCTTCTGGTAAAAGTCTGTGGTTTTGCTCTGACAAAACAGCAAATGAAAGAAATAAACCCCAGAAAATTTCATGAACATCACCAACTCAGAAACCACATGATGCTCTGTGCATTACAACACTTCAATATTGTTGTTACTTCAGATTAAACTGAAATATTATCCCAAGACTTCAGAGGGTTCAGTGGACATAGGATTCATATCCCTGTATCACGTGAGTATTCTTTAGTTTTCTCTAATTCTACAACCACCTACACTCACAGACAGTAACTAAAAATCTCCATCAAGAGAAAATTCTGGAGGAATCAAATGTGAGTAAAGTATCCCTTTTCATTTCTGACAAAGTGAGATTTGTGTGATGCTATTTTCCCCATTTTGACTAACACATCAAAGAAGGGAATCCAGAACATTACAACTTACTGAACAATTTTTGGACATTCAAATATGTAGTTAGAACAAAGAGATGTATTAGAAAAAGAATTAATGACAAGTTACTAAACAAAACTATTTAAAGTACCACTCCAGCAGGAAAAGGTGCATTATAATCTCGTGGAAAATTTGCTTCTAAATCTGTTATTTTTTTAGCTAATGAGTAGTCCTAAAAATGAACCACAGAAACAGATAATGCAAACTATATCTAGGGCCAAAAGAAGTCTAAGTAATACAGTATATATTCATTAAAAATCGTAACTTAAATAAGCTTGTATTTAAGTAACTATGAATTATGTTACAGAAAACATCAGAAAAAGCATTTTATGTGCATCTGAATATACCAAGTTAATGAGCATTGTGATCCTTCCTAGTTTTCAAAATTCCTGATTTTCTAATGTCAAGCAGAAGTATAGTTTCCTACTAAGCCTAGATAGAGCATCATGCAAGTGGTACTCAAACTCAAGTTATCCAGTTCAAAAACTGTGGCTTTAGAGCTGAGAAAAAAAAATTAAACCCATTTCAAGCTCCTTTAACAATCTTTTATTTTGTTTTGAAATTAATCGCTTATGTACATTTTGCTGCTTTTTACTGGATTTCATTATGTAGTTCTCAGCCTTGGAACACGGAATTCTTGCAAAATAAACAAGAGTTTAAGAACTAAAAGTAAGTGAAACATTGCTGATAACAGACTGTTCATCTTTCTGTGCCTCCATCTGCACAGCAGCACAGTGGAGCTTGCACATTGACCATGCTCACATCACAGAGGGAAAAGAATAACACCAGTCCTTCAATTTAGAGAAATTCTGACAATCAGGACTTACTTTTCTCAGTTTCAGTATTTAAAAAGAATATATTTCCTGTTGCTTTCTGCACAGCTGCATGTTGGCATTCAAACAGGTTAACCTTAAGAAAACTGGACCATGATTTATTCACAAGGCCTAAGCTACCAGGCCAAATTTCAGATCTTCTTGTAGAAGGTGCATTTCTCTCCCAAGGATTCTTTGTCCCCCCACCCCCGCTCATCTAATGCCTTGTCTAAGATAATTCCAAATGTGCAAAGCAATACTCCTTTTACTGTTTCTTTGAGTAGGCCTATAATAAATAATTTATCTTGAAATGCATTCAGCTCCGTTTTCCTAATTTCAATTCACCATTGCTAAATCCTCCAACCACCTCCTTGAACTAAAATTCTATCTGTCCATACCATTTGATACCATTTCCTTCATAAAACGCTAATGAGATTTTGTGAAACATTCTGATTTTAAAACGTTGTGCCAGCTAATTTAACACTTCCACCTAGAGCATCTCAAAGATTCAGGATGAATTCTTAAAATTAAGATTCCTATGGAATTATCATTTTTACTGTAATAAAAAGGTTTCTCCAGATTTAACTATCTGTTATTACTATTATTTTGGACATGACACTAACATTTACGATGTATTTTACAGATCTATACTATTAATTTCTTGCTTAAGTATATCACCTATGTGCAAGACCGGTTTCATCAGCTTAACACAGATTCTTCAAAGAAATTCAACAGTAATACCCTATTTTTTTTTTTGGAATCTAAACCAGATTTGAAATCCAAAGAACATTTTCCATAAAACATATGCATAAACAGAGACATACAGCAAAGTGGTTATTGAGGATCTCAAGGTACTAACAAGGCTGAGAACTCATCCTCTCGCACCAACAAGTCTTACACATCTATAAAACCAAAACTGTTTTATCAGCCACACTGAGGCATTCACTGGTCCATATCCAGAAGCTACTGTTGCTAGCACCAAAATATTTAAAAGGTAAATAAATTCCAATAAGTAATAGAAGCTTAATGTTCTAAGAAAAATAGCAATAGTCTGATTCAACTTTGTTAACTGATATGGGTGATAGTTCAGCACTGAAGTATCCCCTAATTGCAGACAATTAACCTGGATTGATTGAATGAGCAAGCCCAGGCACAGATAATACACCTGGATAGAACAGACTGTTGCATTTCTCAAGGGCCAAGGAGAGAAGGGTTCACACAGCAGTCAAAGTCCAGATTGTTTATGAAACTATTGAGTGAGACTGGACTTGGTTGTGGCCCCAGAAGAACTGTACTTGGGACCAGCTGCCAGTTCAGCTCAGACACAACAACTGCTGCCCTTAGAGCCTGGCAGTTCACTGTTCCAGCTCTGATCCAGCCTCTCCCTCACCAGTTTGTTTATAAAGATGTTGTGGCAGCTCAAGGGAATTTAACTATTTTCAACATACATGAAATATGCAAAACATTTATGAATGGTTAATTAAGTTCATTCTATATCTTGCTTTTTATACATCAAATTAACTATAAGATTAATGCGATTCGTAACAGTTACAGTCCACGAGCTCCACCACACCAGGCAAAATTTAAACTATTTTCTTGCATAGCTGTATTAACTGTGTATCATACAAAATATCATAGAAGATACACAAACAAGGTAGCAAACCATCAAAGCAGCTTGTAATGCTGTGGCAAAATATGTTCGTCATTGGGATTTTTGCAACAGTTTTGAACCTCTGAGTGAAAGATAAACACCTTTTCAACAGAAGCTAAAATTCAACTGTTTATCTTTTGTATTTATCCAATTATGAGTGCACTGAAGTTTGAAGAAGTTTGCTGAACAAAGTATGTTAAAGATTTTATACCTGCAAGAGAGACCAAAAGAAAAAGATTTAGGTTAGAACTGCTGCTCTGCAATGTACTTAACATCATCTGAGATTCTTCTAAATAAGGAAAACAAAGTCTTATGGAATTAAAGGCTGACTAGGAAAGTAAATATAAGCACAACTCAGGTGAACTGCAAATGTGAACTGTAGAAATTTCAGACAGAACTACTCAGGCACTTCAAGGAGCAGCATCTGTGATGAAAGAAATGAAACATCAAATCGTATAGGACTGACTAGTTGCATGAAAATGCCCTTTTGAATATTTTTCATTTCCACTACAGACATTGAAGTTCACATGAAATGCAGATAAGCACAATAATTTCTAAATTATTATACAAAACATCAAAAAAATACACATTCTCAGTTTTCATTAACATGATGCATTATTGCCATGACATTATAAACTATATTCAATATTAAAAGCACCAATTGTCACAGAATATTAATTTCATTGATTATATCTCCCACTATAACAATTTCAAATAAATCAGTTTACATAATGGAAGGGCAGCTAGGATTCCACTGACAACAATATACTACAAGTGAATATTTTCATAAATGAGGAACTAGAATGACAGTTTGCCCTTTCCTTTATGAAATGGGGCTCTTTATATGGACACAGAGCCTTCAGTTGGAGTAGAACCTAGAAAGGACAAAAAATTCCTTCTGATTAAGATCAATCCCTTTATGAAAATATGAGAAGTTATCTTATAATGGCATTCTGAAGAAATGGTCATTAATGGTGTGTCAGTCATTTTCTAGGTCAACACCTTCACTCATCTTTATTCCCTTTTGCAGTCCTCTCACCTTGCTCTCCTCCCTCTCTTGCTTCAGGACATAAAGGGCCTTACACAGCCTGGCCAGGTAAGGGAAAACAGCAGTACAAACTACTTGTTTAGCAGCAGAACAGCAAAAAGGATTGTAGGAGATAAACTCTTTGTGCTTTCACACAGCCCACACAAGCATTAGCTTAGAATATCACTGTAATGTATTTTTCAGTGTCACTTGCTGTTTATTCCACTTAATGATCCTTTTCATTTTCTCTTGTGTGTGCACAGACTTACAATGCTGCTTTAGTAACTGATGATGATGAGAATATGCAGTCCGGTGGCAACAATTATTAGGCTAATAAATAATGTCCTATATTGAAGCTATAACTGCCTTTCTTATGAATAGATTTAAAGATACTAGTATATTAGTCATGATATAGACAGCTAAACCACCGAAATTCAAACTGTTGTTCAGTAAAGTTCATCCAACACACAAATGGTACGAACAAACTACTATGTAATCAAATGTGTCTAAGCTACATTTAACAGCTGGTCAACTAAAATCCATGGAAACACCAAAGAATCACTGCAGAACACATGGTGAGCATTCAGCAACTCGAATCGTCACACCCTTAGCCTAACACATTTGACATGACTTATTACTATCTACACGTATTATAAACTAACATTATAGTTTTACAGTAAGAAATACTCACAAAATGGAATTAAAAATAAGCGTGGTAAGGAAACACCCTATCACAGTCAGTGCCCTGAAAGCATTACCACTACTGGAGTCACTTGTTTCTGAAGTCGTTTTATCACTTGCCTAAAAGAGCCATTGGCAAGCCACCATCTGGGGTAGCTCTAGCTGCTGGGAATAGAGCTGCAGTTCTGTTACCATTCCAGAGCCAGGGCTGTTAATAATTCAGGAGTACACAGTTGAAATAGAAAGAATTGAACTGGGGATAACCTAGAGATTCTGTTTGTTCCATCTAATAATGGCACAAGGGAACACCCTGATTTGTTGCCCTTTGATGTCTCCACAGAGAGGAAGAAACCCCGTAAAATGTGGCTTTGTCTTATCTCTTATGCAAGTACATAAAATAACGTGCAACTTCCCTAAAAGCTTTAAGGAGGGATATGAGTTTAAAGGAAGAAGAATGACAGTGCTATTGATCACTCCTCCAAAACAGGGGCTCCCAGCTGCCATGGCAGTTCAGCTGGCAGTACGGGATACTCGGTTTAACAGAGCTCAGTTCCCCTCAGCTCACAAAGTGCTGGGGACAAATTAACTCCCTGGCTCGGGGTGGAGCAGCCTGCAGTGCACCACCTGCAAGGGCACAGCACGATTTCCATCTCACAGTGTTTCACTGCTTCCCACAGAGTGATCTGTTGCTTTGTAAAAATATGTTCTCTCGCACGTTGCCAGTCTGTCACAGAAACCCCTTCCCGACTAGAAAAAGCAAGCAGACAGAACCAAGGCAAGAAGAAAACCCACAAATTTTGGTACTTAACCAACTTTTATGCTTATTTTTATTTCAATATTATCTTGACTACTATTGTTGCCTAGTAAAAATCCATTTGTTGATTGATTGTAACAGCTGCCTGCTAATAATCTCTCAGCAAGAGAAGGGTAAGCCTTAGTGTGGTGATGGTTGAACTGGTTTCAGCAACAAGTCTGGAAGAGACAACTAGAAATATCCATCTGCTACTCTGTCCTTGTTGGAAAATAATCCCTTGGATACTGGTGAGTCACAGGGACACAGATAAGCTTGGGGGAGTGAGGGGAAAGCTATACTAACAAAATGTAACAAACAGTGCGCATCCCCTAACGCTTCCAAGTGGCTTCACACCTCGACCTCGTCAAAGCTAGGCAAAAAGGTTTGTGTGTTATCCCCCATTCCTGTTTTTTTTTAAATCAGTATTTTCCAATCCAGAGGAGGATCTCCAGGAGGTAATTCAGATCTGATAAAGAAACAGAGGACACCTGGTGGTGTTTAGTTGTTAGCATAAACAAACAGCAAGCCAGCTCAGATGTGTGTGCAGCTGCACCAGCAACAATTAACGTAATTCATGCTTTAAATAAATAAAATATGAAGCGATGGAGAACCTAAAATAGTCTAATCACAGAAAAATACAGAAATTTAAAACAAACAATATGAGCTGCTGATTCCAGATGCTGCCACTTCTTTATGAAAATTGCTCTTTATTTATAAAGGTTACAGGCAAGAAGTAGCAACTGCATGTTCAGAGGAGGCTGCCACCTCCAACAGGCACATGCTATGGAAAAGTAGGACAGAATCCCCACTACTCAGAAACTAAAGGACACAAAGTTGTCAGTTTTGCTGGAGAAAGATCCACAGAGGCAAAAGCAGAGATCTGAATGAGCTCATCCTGGGGCAGCAGCAGCACCCCAGTGAGGTACTCAGCACCCACTGAACCACAGCATTTCTGGTACCGTGGAGAGGAACCACTGGGACTGACAGACTGTAAGTATTCAGATTTCCATATTAACTTAGTGAAAATGGTTATTTTTTATTGAAGATGGTGTTATTAAGATACCTCTGTGAAGATCCAGTGCTGGAAGATATGATACATGTCTTGGAATTCAGACACTGAGCAGAGTCAGTGAGCCTCCTTCATTCAAAGGAACTGGAGAACACAGAGGTAAAGTAGACACAAAAACCACACTTGCAGACAAGCTTTCTAGTTATGTGGAGGCTATTCAAAGTTCATATTTTATTGCCAAAAAATTATGCTCTCTCATGAGAAACATACTGCAGTAAGTATTAGAATTTACCTGGCTGAAAAAGAATGAATAAAAGATGACTGTGCAACATACAGAATATTGTACTCTTCCTAACACAACTTTAATGCATGGACTCCATCCCAGCCAAGATTCTAAGTGTGAAAATTTTGTTAAAAAAACCCACGAAACAAGTACTTGTATCTTTTGAACCAGCACTGTCAACAGAAGAAATCTTATCATCTCCCCTGCTTGTACCAGCACAAACGTGTGTGGTAAAGAACACTGGTGACCTGCTTAAAACTAGACTGGTTTAAAAATCTCGACAATCCAAAACAGTTGGTTTTAACCCACATCAATTCCCCAATCTGTTCTGATGTACAGCCACACAAACACCTACACTGATACAAGTGGATAGAAGAAAACTGCTCCCCTCAACAGCAGTGCTAGCTAAAACTGCAAATCCAACTGAAGACCTTCTGGTGTTTGCAGACTTTGTTACCAAAGTCAGCCAAGCAAAAGTTCCACTGAAACAGATTAGAGGCCAAGTTCAAAATCAGTACAACACATAAGATACCTCCACATAAACTTTCAGATCAGTTCTGAATTTTGTCCCAGATCACAAGCTATTAGTCTCAAAAACTAACTGTGCTATTGGAAACAAAACCAATTTAAATCTTAGTAGTAGATGCAAGAAACAAACTTTAAGTTTAGTCGAAAATACGTAAAAGACAGTCAAGGAAGAATAGCAAAGAACAGAGTTGTAGGAAAGTTGGAATATAAGGGTTTTAAATTATATGAACAAAATCCACCTTGGAAGCCCCAAGGAGAGGATTTGAGCTGGCAAGGTTGAGATGGACAATTGTGCAATACTCAAGCAACCTTTTCCCCAGATTTTTTTCTAAGACACAAATACTCAAGCAAAAAGGTTCCAGATATCACACCCTCTCAAGAATTTGCTTTGTTACCTTAATTTTTAATATTAGTCAACAGTATAACTTCACTGAAGGGTTACCAGTCTGTTAATTTTCAAACAAGCTTCCCCTTTTTTACTTGCTCATTAGAATAAGTGCATTCTAGGTCAATACCATCCATACCAATATCTATAAAGACCTTTAGCTTCTATTTTGATTTAATGAAATTAGACTTCTTTATAGTAGCAAAGAAGGTATTTTGAAAGCCATAAACCATAGGAAGATAAAATGTGATCTTTGGGAACTGGATTCAGGGAAGCACAAAATCATGAGAGAACAAGACACGCTTCAGTTTCCTGAGCCACTTTTATGCATTTAGCACTCTCATCGAGTTGAGGCAGGTTTATTATGTAGGACTTGAACATTCAAACTAAGCCAGGCTCAGCACGAGGAGAGCACGAGACAACCCTGAGCACAACCAGGATGGCCTTTGTGTTTGTGTTTGTGTTCCACGGGGTATGTGTGAAGAACTGCAACGCTGGTGATAATTTCTGAGGAAAGCCTTGGAACAGTATAAAACATGAATAAAAAGATAAATAATAATTAAAAAAGGGAAGGAGGAGGAAAAAATAATCAAAGAAGATGCACAAAATTGCGAGGACCTAAAAAAATTAAACTGAAAAAAGGGTGGTGGAAGACTAAATGCGAAACCCACCCGCTGAACATCAACTCGCTGAGGGGAGCCCTGAAGGAGCATTGAGAGGCACCCTGAGGGGACCCCTGAGGAGACCCTGGAGGAAGCCCTGGCCGTGTCCCTGTCGGGAGCCCTGGCCGTGTCCCTGTCGGGAGCCCTGCCCGTGTCCCTGTCGGGAGCCCTTGCCGTGTCCCTGTCGGGAGCCCTGCCCGTGTCCCTGTCGGGAGCCCTTGCCGTGTCCCTGTCGGGAGCCCTTGCCGTGTCCCTGTCGGGAGCCCTGCCCGTGTCCCTGTCGGGAGCCCTTGCCGTGTCCCTGTCGGGAGCCCTGCCCGTGTCCCTGTCGGGAGCCCTTGCCGTGTCCCTGTCGGGAGCCCTTGCCGTGTCCCTGTCGGGAGCCCTGCCCGTGTCCCCGTCAGCGCCGCCCGGGGCGGGCAAGCCTGTGAGCGGGGCCGAGCCCGCCATGCCCCCGCCGGGCTGCAGAGGGCGCTGTGGGCGCAGCCCCTGCCCGGCCGCGGCCTCTCCTCCCGCCGCGGGTCCGGCGGGCCCGGTTATGGCGCTGCCGGTGCTGTCGAGCTCGGCCGTGAAGTTCCGGCGGGTCCTGGCACACTTCCCGCAGGAGCTCAGCCTGGCCTTCGCCTACGGCTCGGGGGTGTTCCGGCAGGCGGGGGCCGCGGCCGAGCACGGCGAGGTGAGCGCTCGGGCCCCGCGGCCCTGTGCTGGGCGTTCCGGGCACCGCATTACCTGAAGCCGCCTCTGGCCCTGCGGCTGCGGCTCGTGTACGGGAAGGGGCGAAGATCTCAGTCCCTTACGGGATATTGTTCGGTCCGTGCCCCGGGCTGCCGGGGAGGGCCTAGGGTGGTTCCGGCAGTGGGTTTGTCATTGTGAGGGGCTCGGGGTCCCCTTCGTTATTGTGTGTCAGGTTATTTACTGCTGTTTTTAAAGAGAATAACGGTGCTGCTATGCACCGTATGAGGGCAATTGAAAATATATTGCCACACTGAAGTGGCAGTCGCGGGGCTTCCACATCGCTTGGGGGTCAAGTGCTTGGAAATAATGTTTCTTTTTATTTATTTCTTATGTTCGAGCTTTTAAAAATTGTTAATCAGCAGTATTGCTCGTTATTGGCTTCACTTACTAAGCAGTTTCCACAAATGTGACTTTAAATGTGCCTCGTTTTCTTTAAACGGGGATAACAAGAATTTCAGAGCTCTAACAGCATCTCATCGTCACACAAAAGAATAGGAAGAAAGGTAGCTAACAGATTATCTTTTTAGTGGTATTAATGGGTTAGCCGAGATGCTGCCCACAATTAATAAGCCACAGAGAGGCAATCCTAGTGAATTTGAAGCAACGTCACTCCAGATAGTGATGTGTTGCAGGTATGAGTTGCGAGCTTTTGTGCTGTCTGTGTGCAGGCAGTGTGTGCACTGGTTTCTCCAGAAGAGCAGTACATACACTGCACACCAGAAATCTTTGGAGTTTGGATTGTTTTGTTGTCAAAAGCAAAGGAATATGCTAGAAATGCACTTTTTGCCAGCTCTTGGGTGCCTTTATCTGCCCACATCCCCCAGTTCACGGCCTTGCAAGTTGCCAAAAGTCCTGTTCATTAGCAGTGTCAGCTGTTCCACTGAGCTGTGAATTAAGGTGGTGGAGATCTTACACTTGCTCTTCTGTTTTGGAGGGTTGAAATTTGGTCACGACCAGCACAGGAAAATTTTGAGTAGTCTTTGCTAAACGGACAAGAAAACACAACTTTATCTGAATCTTTAAACTGTATCTGACTTTAATACTTGTGTATTAGGCTTTATTCTTATATTTTTCTTATGAAAAATTATTAGCTGGAAGTTTGATACAACGTATATCTTAGATTATTATGATTGTGTATATCTTAGGTTATTATGATTAACATTGGCTGCTTCTTGATGTATAACCCCTAACACTCTGCTCCTCAACCACAGAACAATATGCTGGATTTCGTATTTGCTGTTGATGATTCTGTGACCTGGCATATGATGAACTTGTTAAAGAACAGGAATCATTATTCCTTCCTAAAATTTTTTGGGCCAAAACAGATAACTAGTATGCAGAGCTACGGAGCAGGAATTTACTACAACACTTTAGTGCCATGTAATGGTAGGGTAAGTATGATTAGTCTTTTTACAAGTACAAATTAAGTAAAATATTTGTCTGTGTGAAGTAGTGAAATGATTAGCTTAAAGCAAATTTCAGGAAGCCAATCTTGTAGATTGTAGCTGTCGATTAACTCATGGTATCTTCAATATTTCTGTCTCAAAACTGCTTCACAAACAGCATTTTAATTAAAAAGCAAACAGACCAGCTGCTCTTGCACCTTAAAAGTGTGAGCAATGTTTGGAACTTAGAGCTAAAGTGCTTCAGAAACTGTATTTATATTCCTTATTACTCATTGTCTGCTAGCTTTGGTGGTGGTACAGTGTATTCTGGGAAAACAGGCCCTTTAACTTCAGCAGTGGACCACGTAGTAATAGCAAAGTGGATTCTTACTGTTTGTTTGGCACAAAATGCAAATTGCAACATAGCAAGTTGGAACTGACACCTGTGTTCTTTGGTGTTGGCAATCCTGACCTGTGAGGCTTGGGTGTAATTCTAGGTAAGTGGTCCAGCAAGTGTCCAGCAAGTTGTAGATCTCTGACAAACTATTTCTTGAGTATTTTCAATATCATAAAGGATACTGTGGATTAATCAAAATATTGTAACATTTGGCCGGAGACTTTATTGCAGCTTTGATTCTAGAAAAGATCTTAGAGTTCCAGGCATTCCATTTTTCCCAGAATTTTGCATGTAAGTAGGAAATTTTTCTTTTACCTCCTGTGTTAATTAAAACATGAAAATGTTTTACAGTTTTTTATTGGAGGCGTGTGTTCTTTAGAATGAATGACAGGTATGTCAGGAAGTAGTAAGTTTCATGTAGTGAAAAAGGTATAGGTATGTTTTTTCAAAAGCTTTTATTTTGCTTTTTCCCCAGATGATAAAATATGGTGTAATTAGCACTGATACCCTGATTGATGATTTATTTCACTGGAAAACCCTCTATGTCGCTGGGCGCCTACAAAAGCCGGTAACTGTTTACCTGTTCAGTTTTTTGTCTTGAAATGCAGGAAATTACAGGGCTGGAAAATGATCAGTTTTAGTTTTAACTTTATCTGTTAAGGATATATTGGTACTGAACAAATAATGTGCCCTGATTCAGAGGTGTAGCCCTGGAGGGATAATCTCTCAGAAAGGAAGTGAAATGTAGTCCTTAATTACACTCAGTGTGATGTGGAAAACCCACAAAGGTAAGTATGTTAATAAAAGCTTTCTGCCTGTAGTAAATCTTGGGTAACTGGACTATATTAATGCAAAGTCCCTTTAATGTTAAATGTATTCTATGCCTTTCATAACAGACATAGGGGTCACCAAAATTTAATGTGGGTAAATAATAGAAATCTTTAAAGGTGAAAGCTGCTTTGCTGTGCAGTTACTGTCTAGTGCATTGTATTGTTAAAGTATTTATAACTGAATGAACTATGGGTTAAACACGTGTGTTTTTCTCCTCCGTGTTTGTGTCATAAAAAATAGGAGGTGTTTGCTTTCCCCGAGTGGTTTCAGCAGATGGCAGCAGGGCTGAGGAAAAATTTGTTAAGACAGGAGGGTGAGAAGGAGAGGAGAACTCTTCAGGTCTTAGAACAGAAGTTAATTATGCTTTTAACTAAAAATTTGGAGTGAAAGTTTGAATAGATTGTCTCAGCACTACTGGCTTTTCTCTATCTCCAGAGACGTATTGTAGCATGATACAGGTCAGAGCAGCTGTTATCTCTGTAAAGAGTGAAACCTAATACACTGAGAAAAATAACTGAAGGAAAAATCCTGAATGTCACATTAACAATGAATAGTGAATAGCTATTTTCAGTGTAACTGCACTTGCTGCTACTTTGATTTGTGATATGGTACAGTGAATAGATCCAATTAAAAGTTCTCTGTACTGTGAAAAAGCCTTCCTTAACTTTGGTGCTTTTTCAGATTTACTCCAAGAATCAACATCCAGCCTTTTTGTACCAGGGTGTTAACTATTGCATTCTGACTTCCTGGGAGATTTTTAACTCTCTGAACTGTTTAAAATTTGTTCATAAATTAATTTTATCACCACTGCAGTGTTTCCAGGCATGCAGATTTTGAAGCCTAGCATATTGTTTTCCTCGGAAAAAATTCCTGTGGTCTTCCATAAGATCTCTTTGGAGTTTCACATTTTAAAAGGCTGTAACTGTGGTGTTCTTAAAACAGGTCCATAACATGGTGCTATTTACAGGGCTATCCTAAGGTATAAGCACCTATATGAGTGTTTGTGGTGCCACAGACTTCTCTCTTCTGTCTTTCCTTAGAGATTCCCTGTAGCAGCAAGTTATGAACATACATTTATTAGTTCATCCCCATGACCAGCATGTGTTAGTTATTGAAACTACTTAAGCAAGTCTGTTATGCATTCAGTAACCTTCTCCTGTGGCTTTCAAGGAAATAAATAAATAGTGCAGAATGATTGAAACAAGTAACCTCTGTACTGTTGCATTCACCATCATATCAAAATCAGATATTATTAAAGTTTTATGCCTCTTAAAGATTTTGCCATAACTAAAAAGTATGTTCTGAATATCAGCAATGTCAACCATGACATTGCTTTGGCTGTGTCCTTTCTATAGTAAGAATTGTGTATAGCAGATATGTCTGATTGTCATACTTTATTGAACCTAGATTTGGTTTTGGGGTTTTTCCCCCATTGATTAACAGGGTATTTGTATTCCTGAAGAAAAATAGTTACTTGAAAGGGTCCCTTAGCTGTTTCAGGTTATATGCGGGGGCAGAATTTCAGGTAATACTGCAACTCATTTGTGTGTGAATGGGCTTTCGGGGAGAAAGAACAAATGGGTACCTTTGTTCATAACTGCCAGAGCCTTTGCATTTTAAGGTATTGTAGGGTAAACAGATATTAAAAAATCTGCCTTTTATAAGCAAGACACTTGAAAAAGACAGCAACTGACAACAAGCAGGGATTCCTGAAGAGTTGTTTCTGGAAGAGCATAGTTATAGAGCCATCTTGTAAACCAGGATGACTTCGTCTGTCTGATGTTCTATAATGGTGTGTTTCTATATTCCGTTCTTACCAAAGATCTGCTTTTTATTCCAGTATATTTCCACATCCCAGGTGACTGGTTTCTCTAGTTGGTCTTGAACAGTTAAAGTGTTTCCTAAAAACAAATACTTCATGCAGTGCGTGGAAGCGTTAACGTGATCTGTTCTTCACGTATAGATGAAGATTCCGTTGAGTTCACATTCTTCTCGTGCAAAGTGCAAAAATAAAACCTTGCTTCTTCTAGGAGGACAACTAATGTCTGAGAAGCATTTGGTAGGGGAGTCCTCTATTAAAAAAAAAGAATGAAGATGAATATTAAAACTTAGCTCTTTGGTGTTCCATTCTCTTTCAGTGAGACAGTGGTCTTTTTTCTTATTGCATAATCACATATGAAGTATTTCTGTTGATGCATTCATATTTATTGTTTTGATCAGTCTTAAATTTATGAATATGGAAAGGTGAATAGCTCTTCAGAGATTGGCTAATGGCTGTAACATATGGCAGTTCCAAACCTGTTTGTAAAACCAGCCTTTTCTAGCAGACTGTTAATTCTTAAAAAGATGTTCCTCTTTCTCACACAGTATAAACAAAAGGTGACACTAGTCCTTATTATACCATACTAATAAGATCTAATTTTGAATAAATTTCTTATGTAGTTTTCATGCTGGATTTCTAGTTCCATCTTCAGTAGCACTTTCCTGAAGTCTTGCTTCCAATGGCTCTGCTTTTTCAGGTGAAAATACTGACACAGAATGAGAATAGCAAGCTGCAAGCTGCTCTTGTTAGCAACCTGAAGAGTGCAGTCACAGCAGCCTTTCTCATGTTACCAGAAAGTTTCTCTGAAGAAGACCTCTATATGCAGATTGCAGGACTCTCCTACTCTGGTTAGTATGTGGTGTCTAAAGTCACCGAGGAGAAAAGCTGTAGTTGGAGCTGTTGTACCACAGTTGGAAGTCCCATGTGTAGTAAGTCATTTGCCCTCTTGCTTTGGGCCCACACTGCTGCATGCTCCAAAAATTGTATCTGAATGCTGTGTTACATAACAGCTCCAAATGACTAATTGGGCTTACTCTTAGGAAATAGGTGTAGGTACCTAAACAAAGCTTCTTATACCTGCTTGATTTATGAACAGCTAACTATGAGTGACTGAATATGATGAAATACTGTGGGTTTTTTTCTGTTTGTATGGATTGTATTTTGGTTTAGTGTTTCAAAACCTTGGAAAAAAATTTCTTTCCGCTCTCAGTGTAATGTTGAGTCATCTTATAGTCTGACTCATACTGTGTCATCTCTTACTTTTTGAGCGTGATGTGTTTAAGGTTCTTATTTAGTTAATTTAAGGATCCAGAGTATGATTCCTCAATGTATATTTAACATTCACCTCCTGGTTAGTATTTGCTGACTTTTTTTTAATTTGCTGAGAGAATTTCCTCCTTTCTTTAGTTAGGAAATGAGTATGGAAAACAATTGAGGAAACTACTGCAAATGGCTCTTCAATGTAAGATTTAGTTGTTACAATTTAATTCAGCATTGCTTTTTAAATGTTGATATCCTTATTGAAATCACTATGAACAAGTTTGATTCCTTTATGCAGCACTTCCTTTGCTTGTGTAGAAATGCAAGTTTGGCTTTAAAAAATCACAGGTGGGCAGGTGGGGGTTATAAGCTGCAACTTGGCTGTACTGAGGAGTGTTACTGTTCTTTATGTAATACTTCCCTGAGCAGTTTAGATTGCAGCTTTTTCAGCTTTTCCGTAGTAGTTCTTTTCTGAATTGTTGCCTGTTTTAAAGTGACAATAAGAGGGTGCTGACAATGGGATTGCCAGCCAAGGCTGTTTGCTGCAGGGCTGCAGACCTGTCCACCTGAAACCTGCCCAGCAATGGCATTACATTCTTGGTGGGCACTAGTGACCGAGATACTTTTTTATATAGTTTTTGAAACAGTGCAATCAAACAGAAACATGGGAGATCAGTTACCGTGCTATAAGACGTTGAAATTGGCTCTGCTGTGTGAACAAAGCTAAAGCAGTAAGATTCCCAGTTGGGAATGTTCAAGGAAAAGGCTGTTGATTATATGTTCGTGGATATTTTATTTTGCTTCTGTAGTGGTTTGGACTTTGTTTTCCCCCAGAGGCTAAGAAAAGTGGTAGACCCCAAGGGGTGGAAACCCCTGGAAGTTTTGAAGTTCTGCCCAATGGGCGCTCCTGCAAAAATGTCAACATCCCACAAGCTCACCGGAAGAGATGAGTTGTAGTTTTGGTTGTTGTAGGAGAGGTGGCCATGTTGTGAGCCACGAGGAAGGGGCTCTGAGCCCCTTGGGCCCTCTGGGCCCTCCCAACCCCCAGCGGGGGACCTGCGGGGACCTGGAACAGCATAAAGCTGGGCTAGGTGCCTGTAGTTATGCCGGGAGATGTTTTCTCCATGGGCGCAGAGCAGCAGCAGGCACTGACCAGAGAAACGGTGGCAGAGAGCCAGAGATAAGAACTGAACTGAAGGAGCAGCAGAAGCAACATGCAGCACCAGAGAAAGGACTCCTGGAAGGAGAGCCGGGAGAAAGAGAGCCAGCAGCCTGAGAGACAGAGTTCTGGGGGTAAGACTGTACCAGCTCCCCAAAACTCCTTTGAGATCCCTCTGGGAAAAGAGGGAGATGGACTCCTATTTGAGAGGAGCCTTGGAGTACAGCAGTACCGGAGAGAGAGGAGCTAAGAAGCTCAGAGCGTCCCGTAGCTGGACCGGGATGGCCAGTGGAATGCAGAGGGGGTGACCTTGGCTCCCCCCTTGCACTGCTGCCACGGTGGCAGCCTGAGAGCAGGGCACAGAGGCCCTGCAAGGAGCTGAGTCTCCTGGAGATACCAGACCGTCACGAAG
Organism: Manacus candei; assembly: GCF_025592945.1. Lineage (NCBI taxonomy): Eukaryota > Metazoa > Chordata > Aves > Passeriformes > Pipridae > Manacus > Manacus candei. The sequence continues at coordinate 4,587,072 of NW_026138084.1, forward strand.
ACCCCCCTGTGTCTTCGTGATATGACGTGGTGAAACGACCTTGTCTGGGGTTACGAAGCCCACGGAAGACCCCTCGGTTGGAGGCGATGGGGCCGAGAGAGGCTTGAATACCTCCCTCGTGAGTGCTGGCAGAAAGCCAGCTATCAACTGCTGCATGCATGTGAAGAAGACAGACTGCTGCCTCAGAAGATGCTGCTGCTTAAGGACTGGAAGGGATCTGTCCTTCTTTCCCTCCTGGACTTTTATTTTGGAGGGGAGAAGAGATCTGATCCACTGTAAATACTATATGTCATGGTAGAGATAGTTGTGGTCGTGTGCATAATGTGATATGGTATTTATTTGTACAGTCATTGTAATATATTCCCTTTCCCCCACTTTGAGTCTGGTGTGTTTTGTCTGGAAAAACTCATCTCACATTAGGTTGAGATGTGGGAGGGGGAATGGAGCTAGGGAATTGGATTTTGGGGCTATCTCAGACCATGACAGCTTCCATTTTGTTAAGTCTTTCAGAGGGTATACTAGTAGACAAAATTGATTTTATGTGTTACTCTAATTAATCTCCTTGCAGACTGCTGAAAAGAGTTGTTCATGCTTGAATTTAGAAAATGTTTAGCCTTTATTTTTTTATGCATTTTTTGAGAGCAGTGAGTCAGTACCATTTGTATGCAAAGTGTTTGTTTTGTGGCTTGGCATAAATTGAAAAAACTAAGTAAGGCTAGCAAGTTGCCATCTTTCAATAACATTTGTCTCCTGAATGTGGGAAGTGGGAAAATGAATTGATTCAGGATTTTGTTTGTTGATACACGCTGCACTGAGCCTCTAACTCCTGGTTAGAAACACAGGAAGTTACCAGGCTACTACCTAACTGAGGTAGTTATTACATACTAGCTGTCTTTTCACTTATTCTCTCTGAAACTTTTCAGTCATGTATCAGAAGAGAAAGTGTAAAGGTCAGTGATGTAACAGTGGTGTTAAAAGCAGTTGATTTTTGAGACTAATAACAAAATACATGGCTAAGAGGAAAAGATAATACAGTAATCTTACCATGACTGCCATTAGGTGAACTTCAGGTACTGCCCTTGAAGTGCAGAGACAATGCAAATTATTTTCTCTCAATATTGGAAAATTAAGCTTATTTGTTTGTAGATACAAAGTATTAGAACTGGTCAGTTTGTTTAGTAGTCTTTTGAAATGTATGTGTCATTGCAAAGAATGTAACTGCTACTGCCAGTTGACAGCTGGACTTATTTTGTCGTCCACAAGTGAAAATGTGGACATATGGGCTGATGATATTACAGCATATCAGAGGCCACAAAACAATCTTTGACTCTAAGCACGTATTTTCTGTGCTTGAAGATATTTGAATAGCTTTTTGACTAATAGAAGGTGAACCTTGTTGTGAATTATGCAGGCATTGGTAGAACTGAAGAAAAAAGCTTTAGATGACAGCTTTTTATTATATTGATTTCTGTTATATTCTTCTTCTCTGAGTTTTTGGGTTTTTCCTAATGAATTAACTGTGTCTCTTTTCTTGACCAGGTGATTTCAGAATGATAATAGGAGAAGACAGATCGAAAGTGCAGAACATAGTGAAACCCAACATACCCCATTTTCAGAAGCTGTACAGTACCATATTACAGGACTGCCCTCAAGTGGTATATAAGCACCAGCTGGGAAGGCTAGAGGCAAGTGTTCTTCAAAACATTTTTAAAACAAACAGGTGGAAGTGCTTTATCACACTGACAGAAGGCAGGAATTATGCTGTGCACTAAGGAGGGCAGTTGTAGTCACTGTACTTGCTATTTGTTATGTTTCTGTTGTTTAGTTAATTCTGCAACCAGAAGATTTGCATTAAATACCAGTCTCTGCATATGTAGTAACTACTGCTCATTTTCTTTGAGTATGGGCACAGAACTAGAGCCCTAGCAAAGGAACAAGAGAAGATGGTTGTAAAACACGTGTTCTAATGACTACCACATGGACACAACAGTCTAGGCAGTGATGAATGAACATACGGTTTATGTTAAAAAGATTAGGTTGTAACTCAGAGGTGCAACTTTCCACAATCAAAAACTGCATCTCACAAGAAAACTCATCAAGTGCTAGTTGTGAAGATCAGCTGACTAAACCTAAGTGAAATTCTGACATTATCTTTAAATACCCATCCTAAACCATTTCTATCCTTAGTATTTGGGAAGTCCAAAATGACCAGTATCTTGAATTCAATCTTTCTGGTATAACATTGGAATTAGGGGAGAGATGCCACACAGCCAGGGGTCCAGTAGCAGTTTTCCTCTTGTAGTTTGCATGTCCATGTGTGAATATTCAAGTGTGATATAAACTTCAACATGAAGTTACAAATAGCACAGGTTGTCTCATGGACTCTTATCCTCGAGTCACCGTGGTAATTATCTCCCAAATGCCTCCTTTTAGGATGTGTCTTTGTTAGAAACTGATATAAGTACAGTTTTAAGCAGACTTGAGTACAGTAAAAAATTGTTCTGCAGCGCTTTGGAGTACAGCATAGGCAGATCTGTCTTACACTGCAGCTGTCTCCATGTTTTCTTATCAGTGTGCTCTTCAACAGTTTAGTGGAAGAAATATTTAAATTAATTTTGAAAAGGATCAGTAATACTTTCTTCAAGAAAAAGGCTAGTTACAATAATACTTCCTGTTGTTTTACCTTTAAAAAAAATCCTGATAACGTACTGCAAATATGCTGTTGGATAATAAATCTGTCCATAATTCCACAATTGTCATCAAGGTTGTTGATTAAATGCCATTATTTCACTGTTGATTTGAAGTAAGGTGCTTTAATATTCTATTGTTCACACCTTGGTGTGATTATTGGCAGTTATTACCCAGACTGAGGTGAATGTCTGCTCTCAGGAGTGCAGTTTAATGCAGAATAGAACCCCCTTCTCCAAGTATACGTCTTCAGAGTTACAGAGAAAATTCTTTCTTAAAAGATTCCTCAAAACCAACTGAAGTCATACACTAGTTCTCACAGTTTTGGTTCAGACGTGGATTCCTCCCACATAATGTTCAGAGCCTGCTCATCGTCGGCTGCCTCTGGAGTGATTCATCTGGAGATCATTTTCTCCACACTGACAAAAGGGAGTGGATAGGGGAACTAGACTCCTGTCTGATGTCTCCATGAAGTGTCTGAGATGTTGTGTGGGAGGAACTGAGCTCTTCATATTTTCTTCCAGTTTTGGAGAGATCTGCTCCATCATGCATTTTTCAGTGTTTGTGCTTACACTCTGTATAAATATGTACAAGCTTGTACGTTGGCATTGTTGTATTCAAAAAAGGGTCCTTGAATTTCTGATTTAGATTGGAAAATGTGGAATGAATGTTTTCTTCAAATTTTAAAACCAGATGTGGTTTGAGTTTAAAGCAGAGAAAATGGTTTTCAAACTAAACTTGAAATGTGTGTGTCTACAGTTTGATTATATTCAGGCAGAAGAAACTGAGCTAAGTGGTCTTTTGGGAATTTTTTTTTAATTGTAGTGTACTTATGTTTCCAAAGGAAATTGGATATAACAGAAACTATACAGTTTCAATGAAAAGTTACTTACAGAGACAGGAAAATCATGTGTGTCTTTAATAAAAATTAACATCTTTGCATTGAGCTATTCTTCAGGTTCAGAACTGAGATAACTGCATTTCCCTGTGCTTGGGAAGTTGTCGTTACAAATGTCCATTACTTGTGCTAGTGACATAGATTGGGTTCTGAGAGATATTTCTCAGAGGTCAAAGATAACCAGAAGAATTTTCGGACTTCTTTAAGATAAAGAGAACTGAATATTATTTTCTCTTATTTTCTATAACATTCAGATTGATAAAAGTCCAGAAGGTCAATTTGCACAACTAATGGCTTTGCCAAAGACTCTGCAGCAAAAGATAACTTCTCTGGTAAACCCTCCTGGAAAAAACAGAGATGTGGAAGAAATTTTACTACAAGTTGCCCATGACCCTGACTGTGGATTTGTGGTGCATCAAGGTAGGCCTAACCAGTGTCTGTAATCTCTTTTAAGACGTGATAGAGATAAAAATCTGTATCGGTGTCTGTTTTTCTATTTCAGAAGGATGGTTTAAAGAGAAGGGTGAAAAACCCAAGAGATTAATCACGAGATACCTCCTTAAAAACATTGGTTCGGACTTGCAAACAGGTTATCTGAAAAACTAGCAAATAGCATTCCTAGTGATATAGGAAGATATGTTTTGGTTTGGGTCCTGGAAGAGACAGTCTTTAGGGATTAGTGTGGCCTGCTTAGACTGTCTTAACTCTGTAGTGCTTACATCTTTAGGCATAACTTCATCGAAATACTGAGCTATGTATCCTACCAGTCACACATTGCAAGGATAAGCTAATTTTCTGTCTTGCTGACATTACTCTTCCCAATCATGTTGGTTAGTCCAGACATGTAAGCTCTGGCAGAGAACTCAAGCTTTAAGGAAAAAGATTGAGGTGTGTCTCATCATCACAGCTGCTCTGAGGCAAGATTATGTCATATGAGCAAGTTAAAGCTAATGCTGCAGACATCAATGTTTTTATATGCTGCAGAAAAAGGAAAATGTTTAGTACTTGAAGAACTTGACAAATTTTTAGTTCCAGTTAGCAAATTTTGCAAGCTCCTTGAGCACAGCAAAAGTTCCTTCGTGCCTGGGAGCCACTAGACACTCTCCAACTGCTGAGGGAGCTTTTAGACCGTTTTCTGTTTGGGGAAATAAAGCTCCTGAGACTTGCAGTTCTCCATTGGCAGTATAGGATGAATTGCATCTGGACATTGAGGTGTCCAGCTTTTTCATGACAGTCTGTGCTGGGCTGCAACAGTAACAGGATAAAAGCTGAATCCAGGAGCAGTGTTGTGAGCTGCACATGATTTTAGAGCTCCAAGTTATCCCCCCTGAGCTCATCATCTTTGTGGTTGTGTTTCTGTAGGGTCTTGCAGGCATGGCTGTGGCTGTGCACAGTGGTGCAGCAGTTCAGTATCAAAACACTGAATAGATCTGGTCTTCTCGGCCCAAGCAGTTTAAACTCTTAGGAGAACAAATCAAAACCTCTCTTTCACTTTTGTGGCCAAAAGATTTTCCTAATTCATCACTCTGAGTGAAGACCAGGACAAGCCATTTGGGAATCCTACAAGACAAAGCTGATTACTCAATCTGAATTGCATTATCCCTAGATATTTTGCTAGATCAATATGATTTCTTCCTTTCCCCTCCCTACCCCTCAAATTATTTTCAGTGGAACATTGTATCCCTCTTACTTATTAATGGATTACACTAAACGTTGTTCTTCATTATGAAAGTAGCTTTGAAAGAAGGGTTTAAAAATATTTGAAATTATATTCTAGGTGTTTAATGCAGGATAATATCTTTCAGTTTGGAAGCCTAACTGAGACTACTGCATTCCTACTTTTTTTCTGAAGTATTTAGTAACGTGCAGTACTTTTTTACATATCAGTATGCTTTTATGTGTTAGAACAAACATACCAATACTTCTGAAAAAAAAATTTTTAAGTTTTATATACTTTTCCATTAATACCTAAGAACCACGGGACAATGAGAACTGAGTGTGGCACAGTGCAAAGTGATAAATGAGACTTATCTTTCAAAGCTGATAATTTAGAAAAGCCAGACAAGCTCTGCACAATAGTGACATCTCTACTTGATCAGAGAAGTGCAAAATCCCAATTTTGTATTGAAGTAATCATGAAGTATAATTTGTTCTGCTCTAGAATGTTGATACCAGCACTTAGATGAAACAACTCTGAATCCTTTGTGACTAATTATCTTAGTAGAGATGTAGTGGGACCTCTAAATACATTTATTTGATCAATTCCTACTGGTTGTTGTCTGTTTTAATATTGATATGGTTTGGTTTTTTCCTGTATGTTATATATAAAATAAAATAACTTAGAGAATATTTTCAATTAATATGACAAAGCAGAGCAGAAACAAACCATTGTCAGCATAAGTGTATGTTTTACTTTCAGGCTGGCTTGATTGTATAACTAGAAGAATATTTGGCTTGTGTATGTTGGAGGGTAAAAAAAAAAATCGGCACAAAACTACTAAGATGGATAACATCTGTGTGCTTTTCTCTCTGCAGGCATTTCAGGAATTGTGAGATCTTCCAGTATAGTGCAGAGTGCTAAAACCATACTGACAGCTGGTAAGAATGTGTGTGATTTCCATCAACACAGGTCTTTTAATTTCACAAAGGAAAAATTACAGGGCCCCAAGACTATCTTGTTACAGGAGTTTATTCTTTAAACTTTTAGTGCATTTAATTGAAAGCCCCTGGAAGATAAAAGTAATATTTAAAGCAGAAGATTTATTGTAACTGTTGCAAAATTGTAAAATGCTAAAAGGAACTGGAGTCTGTGCAAGTTGTAAACAAATAAACAAACCCCCCAACAACCCAAAAGTAAGGAAAAAACCAACTTCTGAGTTCAGTTTAATTTTCTATGCAGGCCAGATCTGGCTGATATGCACTAGTTCTGCACTTTCTGCATTAAAAAGGCTTCATGCTTTCTTGAAGTTGCTTAAATAATTTTTTGAACTCATTCATACCTATTCCTAGTTCTTCCACAAAAGCAATTACATACAAATGATGCCAGTACTGATTTTAAAAGCAACTATAGAGGTTCCTTCTGAGCAATCCTTATCCAGACTTCTACAGAGGCTGTTCCCCTCCACTGGTGTTGGTGACTCCATGTTACACCTCCTACACCTAGTAAAGAAACACAGCTTTCAGTGTTCAGGACCATTACAGGTCTGCTGAGTAAAATAAGCAGGAACACTTTTACTTTTTATATGTGTCTGTTAATAGTTTAGTTCTATTAAATGGAAGAAGTCTGACAACACTATTGCCTAACTTTTAGTAGCTGGAGGAGACAGAACTCCATCTAAGTAAAGCAAGTTTGTTATATATCAATTAAGCACATGGCAGATGTTAGTTTCTAATGTAAGGTTTCCAACCTATTTGGTACATTTTTCTTCTATGGTTTATTGTCAAAATTACCTGCTAGTGGTCAAGAATTCTGGTATTATAACATGCCTTTTTTAGAGATGTCAACTTGCATCCTATCTGTTCCTAAATCCATGGAGCGTAGATTTTTTTTTGTGAAATAATTGTAGGGGAGGGGGTCAAAGACAGCGTTATCCTATTGAATCCAGTGCTTGGGAAAGTTATCCTGACTGCCCAGTAGGGCAAAGCTGTTTGTGTGTAACTTAAAGAGCAGGGATAGAGACAGCTGAGCTTTCTAGGTTATTTATGCTCTCCTTCTGTCTGTTCTGATGGACAGAAAATCCCCTCTGGGAGTTATTAGCTCCTTTTGCATGTCATGCAGTAAATCACAGCCTGTGTTGGTACTGGGACTTTTGTGGGGTCCTAATGCATCTTCTGGTAGGACTTGTGATTCTTACCATGTTTTCTGCTTGTGCACTTGAAACTAGTTATTTGGGAAATGCCTTTACTTTCCTTTAACTGCTTTTTACTTTATATACAGTGGCTTTTTTTCCCCTTTAAAACAAACTCGAGTTGTCTCCTAACCAACCAGTTAACATAGAATAACACTCATATTTAAAAACATGTATTTTCTACTGGTGGTTTTAGTGTTGAAAACATATTTTTGTGGTTTGATTCAGGTAAAGCAAAGCAATTTGGATCCTTTGCCTCAAGCATGAGCCAAATTTGAGCAAGGAGGCCCTAGGGGAGTTGATTTTTCTTACTTTTAGCATAATTTAGTTCCTTTTTTTTTAAACATATTTACAGTCTTCTGCCAGAATCTGGCCAAAACCATTTGCAACAGAATTCAGGATTGATGGATTTTTCAGATGTGAGGTTTGTATGAGCTTAAGTGATTTTCCCTGGAATTGAGGAGGAATGGGTGTCCATGGGTTTAGGAGTTAGTTAGTAAAAGCTTTTTGCTTGTGGGGTTTCTTTTTGTTGCCTTTTTTTTTTTTAAATAATTCTCTCCAAACACTTATGATTATGTTAAATCTTGCTGTATCTTCTCATGAAGATTTTCTCCCAAGTACAGTTTCTTAATTTAAAAATGCATTCCTGGGGGCAGCAGTACTGCTGCTGCCGTGGCTGTGCCAGTCCTTGGGGCTCTCCACGTTCCTGGAGACACAGAATGTGCACAACACAGGGTGGCTCCTGCATTGGAGTAGTTGCTTGACTCATGCAAGGAATGTGTCTTACAGGGAAGTGTGGAGCTTTAAATTCAATCCCTAAGGATGCCATATTTCTTCATTCTTTGTCCAAATCTTGTTTAATATTCTGTTCCCCTAAGACCTATTTTCACGCTTTCTAGTAGAGACTTTAGGAAAAGTATATGGCTCTGACCTTCTGCAATGCTTAGGTCAAGAATAGTAGCTTAAAATAAGAGAATTATTAAAGAGATTCATGAAATCTCTGGCTTCATTAAATAAGCTCTGACTTTTTTTTTTTTGCTGTTTCTAGTAACTGTATAAATAGTTTGTTTGAGGAAGAATTAGTTTTCACTACGTGGCCATCGTTCTTTTTGGAATGTAAGGGAGGACACAATATCTTTTCCTTAGCTGATTGTTTTACTTTAACAACCAAAAAAAGTGAAATGCCTACTCTGGTCCATAGCATGGCTGTCCAATGTACAGCATATTTCTAAATTGAATGCTAAATGTTAAATCAGCAATTGTTGTGCTGAGGTGGCATGCTGGGTATTAACATTATTGGCAAGGAGCACAAGCAAAATAAAGAATTTCAACCCATTTAAGAGAACTTTTTTTTCATCTTTCTCTGCCAATGTGGTTTTGAAGTTGAGCTCTAGCTCTGTGTTTTTGTTTGTTGTTAAATGCCCTGTTTAGTTTTTGAAAATGTGCCTGTGCATTTCTTCGAGTCTGTGGTGAGGTTGCCTCTCTGTTTCTCATTAGAGATGGCACCATGGTTTAATTTGTTTTCCCATGTAGCCAGAGTTTGCATGGTCTTTGGGAACTAACTCTGCAGCTCTTATATTTAGCTCCTCTGAAGGAGATGTTGATACTTATTTAGCTTGGATTTCTTCTTTATATTTCACTCGAGGAATGCAGCAAGCCTTGAAAATTTTTCTATAAATACAATACTATGAATTAAATCATCAATTGAAGCATTTGTTCAAGATACTTTTAAGTTAACACAAATGCTCTGAATAACATTTGTTTTCTTAGAACTGAGATATTAGTATACTAATCCTTGTGTATTCAAGGATTCTTTTAAACTTAAAGGATCAGCTTTACATGTAAAATCCTCTGTAGAGTTCAGATAACTGATGTCTTCATCAGCTGCCTGAGCAGATACTGCATTGCCACCAACTTCACTGGGTATATGTGTACAAAGTTTGCATATGTCTGTGCATGACACACTATCAGTATGTAACTATTTGCCTCCACATGACAGCTCTTCAGCAGTACATACATCAGTCTTTCTTTTTAAAAGGACGTAAGGAATACTACATCCAGGCATATCTACCAGAAAACTTTGGGGTACTTCAGCCAAATTGCTGTCTTACAACACTAACACTTCCAAAAAACTCAATGCAGATTGTTAAGTAAAACCAGATACAACTTGTGTTTACACTGAGATGCTGTGGTCTCGGTCCCATGTGCATTAGGCCTTTGTTCTGTATCCTATAGTGGAAAAATTTGAAGGGGAGGTGGAACCACCAAGTCATAGATTCATAGCTGAAGTAAGAAAGACATTTTTATGTGGGTCAACTGCTTCAGATTCTGAGACTGAGCCATAATTACAACCATTAACTTTTACTACAGATGTGACTCATCACCCTGAGGGCTGCTTTAAGAAACCAGCTGTATGTATAAACCTGCATTTTCCTTTGCAGGCTGATGTGGTGGGGCAGAAATGTAAGCATCTCATTCCATAAGCCTCTGGTGGGTGGAGTTCAGTGGAGTGCTCCCTGCAGGGGGAAAATAGGAAAGAGAAAAATCTCTTTCTGTTGAGCTGCTTCAGGAGGCAGGGTGAGTTGGCAGGCTGGTAGAGCAAGCTGACTTGCAGGCTGCAGTGCCAGCACAGTTAATTCCAGTCCTGCAGGGCTGAATCAGCTGCGTTGCTGTTGGTCTGCCACATTATCCTGCGCTTCCACAAGTACTCTGACTTCATTGTAATGGCACAACAGCATCCATCCTGTCAGAGCAATTCCCGTATTGGAGGGGCTGGATCCTGCATGTACAGTACCTGGGAGACTGGACAGTCATTTTCAAAGCCATACACACAGTTTTAACTTTGGAGATTGGAATCACTTCTTTCATCTATGTGCTATGCCCGAGCTCAGCCTGGCCTTGTTCTGCAACTGGAATTCTTACCCTGTGTGCAATTCCAGTGTGGATATGTGAGTCACCTTGGAATTTACATGATTATTCACTTATTATTTGAGGAGCCTGTCATCACTTCAGTAGTGTGCTCGCTTTTACAAAAACCTATTAATTGTAGAAAAGTTAGAGCATACAGGATACAGCGGGTTTGTAAATTCAAAATACAGGTATGGATTATTTCTTACGAAAGATAAAGCTGAGCTTATTTAAATTGCAGTTAGAGGCACCAGAAGTGTAAAACTGATTCTATACAGCGTATTTATCATAGGATTTTTACCCTCAGAAACAGAGCATGCACCTTTCCTTGTTACTGCATACTCGTTTGACTTCTTGCTACTCTAGACTGTCAATACCGAATGTATCTTTTCACTTGAAATATTTTATCTTCATTTGATTGCTTTCTAAGGTCTTTTTCAAATTAAAAATGATCATACCCTCCTCTCCTCCCTCTCCCCAAGAAAAGACCAGGGCAGTAGATGGCTAAACCTGTGGTACTTGTTCCAGAATATCTTTCCTTGCACTCTGGTCTGTCATACTGTGTGCCTTACGGCTAAATTGCTTCCGTGTATTTTTAGTCAGTCTTGTGAGGTGTTCAATTAGATAAACATAAGAAAGATTGTAGTAAGTATAACGTACCATACTTTCGATCTCTGCATTTAAGTGTCAAAATGAAAGCTTCTTGTGCAGCATTAAAAGCTTGCCTTTTCAGTTTTGAATTTGTAAGGGTGTGATTGAACTGTGTTGTAAGCTGAAAAGTCACTGTGTCTTATGTTGGGGGTTTTTGTTTGTTTGTTTTGGGGAGTATTTTAAACAAAAAAAGCTGAAAGATGGAAAAACAAGTAGCTCCACTTGCTAGGATCTCAGAACCCCACTGAAATGCCAAAAGTAACAGTATTTTGGTTTTAAGTTTACAAATACTAGATGACTAAACTCAGCAAAAGGCTATGTCTTTTGTTTATTCTCGGTCTGTAAGAGATGGCTGGTAGAATTTAAGTGTTTAACTCTAAGGGTGCACTTCACAAATTGTGTGGGAGTCATCCTTGGTCCCTTCTTATCTAAAACTCCTAAATGCTTGGAGGCAACGACTGCTGCTCTGTCTTTATGAAAACTGAGACATTCCTGCCTTCACTGTAGGCCCAGTGTGATGGTGTGGTATTTACCAGAGTTCACTACTTGTGGGCAGGAGAGTGCTAGAGTATGGCAGCTATTCTGGCTTCATACGAGGTTTGTTATAACCAAGTGACAGCAGGTTATTCTAAAGCAAAATTGGTCCAGACAACATCCCCGTGACACTTTTCACATTGAGGTCCATGGTACACCTCTGATATTGGCAGTGTCTCCAAAGTATAGCTGCTTGTCATCATCTCCTTATTTTTGCTGCTTTCAGTTCAGCTGGGTATGTGCCTTGCCTGGTGTTCCAGACCTATCATTTCAGTATCATCTGCTTTATCCCTTTATCCCTAAGCACACAGATTGAGCAGTTTTATTCTCTGGCAGATGTACCATTCTGTCAGTTATGAAATTGTACCTGCCCTTGTACCTAGTTGGCATGAGGCAATAACAAAATATTCAAGGAAGTTACAGTGTACTTTACAACTTGTTGAAACCAGAACAGATTTGCACCTTAACAGTCAGCAACACTGTTCCTATGACAAACCCAGATCTCTGTTTTCACTTTTAATTCAAGAGCCTTTGCATAGCAGTGCCTGGGTTGCTGATGGTCTGCAGGGTTTGATTAAACACGTAGTTGAGGTGGGCATCAGCGTGATGCTTCTCAGTTCTATCTGTAGAATTGGTCTCCAACAAGGCAGGCAGGTGCCCAGTGTATGGCACTAAGCACAGCTGTCTAACATCTGCTTGGCACCAGGAATTGGCCCAGGAAGGGGTGGAAGTGTAGAGCTTGTTATCTACCAGTCACGTGGACTTTGCTTGTTGTGCTTGAGCAGGATGTTCTTTTGTCCTGGTTCAGCCCTCTCACTCCTTCCCCTTTATCCCTTCAGTAAAATTTTGGCTACATAGCTTTGGGCATAGCTTGAGGTTCTTCATCTATTCTCCAGAATCTGGGAATTGGGCTCCTGTCTCAAGAGCCAAACTGCTTTGACAACTAGATTTTTCTCACAGGCATGGCCAACTAAGTAACCTGCATGGCTACCGGCAGCCTGGAATCCTCCGAACAGTCCTGCTTAGGTGTCCTGCTGCACAGTGGAATCTGGCAAGTTGCTGGTGTCCATTACCAGCCAGAGTGGAATCCTACTCAGCTGGACATACCTTGCAGTAGATGAGAAAGGGCTTGAAAAAGCACAGTGTATTAGTTTGGTGAGGATCTGCAGTACACACAGGTGCGTCAAAAGCCTTCCTGTATGTAGCATTTAGAAACAGTGATGCGAAGGAGAAGTTTCCCTCTGCACCAGTTAATTGTTTCAGCAGGAATCTCTACATTTGCTATCCCTCGGTTATTGTCTGTACAATGTGCTTGTATACAGCATTGTCAGGCCTTCAGAATGAACCTGTTTATTGTACATGCTTGGGTACTATTAAAGGGTTTTTTTGTGTCATTATCTACTATGTTATGAGGGTTATTTGCATATCTGCCTGGTGGATTAGGTTGTCATTCCTCCATGGAAATACTTCACTTGGTGTAGTAAAAGCTATTATCTGAGTCAGCCTTCCTAAATGTTTATATTTTTCATTTTGTCTTTTTTTTTGTCCTTTTTTTTTTAGGGGCAAAGAAATCTGTAACTTACAGTATGAAGAAATTATATAAAATGACAAAGGGATGGTTAAGGAAGACATCTTGAGTCTTGATGTAGTATGTATGGGTAAATAAATGGTACTTTTTCTCTAAATATTTTGCAGATGCCACTTTGCATACTTGAGAAGATTACAATGCATTTAAGAAGTCCATTCTAATGATTTACATGCCCAATATTATGAATGAAAAGGAACTTTTTAGTGGGAGAAGGTTTGCTGGTAATAGGGCAAAGGAATTCTACTCTGTAAATACTGAACTGTATTGTATACTAGAGCTTGGATTTTCAGAAATCCCTAGTAAAAAGAATTGATTGTACATATGAATGAAAACCCAAAGCCACTCATTTTCTATGTATTGCTAGCTTTATTTTCCAAAATACCCTCAGACTCTTTCAAAATAATCAAGTTCTTTCAGGGACTTATGGAACTGGAGAGCCCACTGAATTTTGTGTAGATAAGAAACTGTCCTTTCACATTTCTGCATTGACAAGTTCATCCTTAGAATTCTTCTGAGGATCCTCACTGGATGCTTCTGCAGGGCAGACCTTATGGAAAGGACATTTCTTCTCACGTGTGACATTCTGAATCCAAAAAGCTTCCACGGTGACTTTCAGTGTGGGAAAGAGAAATGAGCAGCTTGTCAGGTGTCAGGTTTCAATCCTTTCATAAAAATCCTTTTATGAGCCTGAGATGAAAACTGCCCAACTCATGGCTCAGCCTTGTCAGAAGAGCCAGAGTTGGAGGGAAAATCATAATTCCATGGACGTACTTGTGCAGACTTATGAAATATGTGTTGTTTGGCAAAAGATTCTATCAAAGCACTTTGAAGTTGGGAATATTATGAACAAAAGCACATATATTTTGATTCTTTGATTTTATTTTTTTTCCCCTCAAAATACTGTCCACAAAGGTGAAACTTGTTTTCCCTTTAAAAATTAGCTAAACTAAAGAAAATTGGAGTTTTACATAACGTGTTAATCATGCCATTAAAGATTGGACATTTCTGGCAGTTTTCATGTGTGGTGCAATAAATTTGGAGGATCTTTTGTAAACAGAATATTTTTCACACTCAGGTGGGTTTCCTACTTTGGGAAGTTTATCTTATTAGAAATAAATTGAGACAAGATTTAATTTTGTTTGTGAAAATGTCAATGATAAAAATAATGTAATGGTAAAAAATGGAAATAAAATGTATCTTTCCTGATTAGCATGTTTTTTTTTTCTTGTATATTATCTGATCAGTAGGGTTATCTCAAGCTACATTCAATTTAGTGATCTCACTTTAAATTATTGGAATGAATTTATCTGTTAATTGTTTCCAGGGAGCAGTTCAAAGCTTGAATTTAAGAAAGACAACAGAAAATGTATTATTGTATGTAATATGACTCATGCAGGCTTACTTTAATCATAGGACAACTTTAAAATATTGATTATTTTTAAATATTTGAGTTTGAGATTTTAAACCAGAGTCAGGAAATAAATGTGTCCCCTTTTTAAAATTATTATCTTGAAAAATATTATTCCTGTGAAATAGTAAAGAAATTACTGTGAAAATTTCTAAGGCCATAGGTAGATTCCTAAAACTTTGCATTATCCATTGGTGATAGATCCAGAATGTGTGAGCTAAATCCCCTCAAATGTCCCTTTGCTGATATTAGAAGGCTCATGACCCTTTTTATGGTGATGAAGAATGTTTGTATGTGTGGTATTAGCATTCCCTGTCCCCCCTTACTAATGGAAGAGGCCAAATTCCCCAATTTGAAAAGTTTACCATATAAGAAACGTAACCAGGGGCTTTAAGCCACTGCTTAAATAAACTTAACTTGGGTTTTGGCTGGATTTTTTTGTTTGCACGAAGAGGTTCCTTTGTAGATAATCTAGAAGTCTTTTATACATAATACACCCTATCCACCTTAAAATTAACCTCATATGAGTTAATTAAGTGAGGGCTT
The DNA here is from genome assembly GCF_025592945.1 of Manacus candei. Taxonomy (NCBI): domain Eukaryota; kingdom Metazoa; phylum Chordata; class Aves; order Passeriformes; family Pipridae; genus Manacus; species Manacus candei. The sequence goes on from NW_026138084.1 coordinate 4,602,140, forward strand.
ACAGTAGCCATACCATTTTTAACATTTCAGCATAAGCTCTAGTAAAAGAAATCTGAAATCAGATGTTGACTTGCTTAGGTGTGCTCAGTGGGAAGCTCTTAAGAACAGAAAACACTGATCGCAGTGCTAGAAACAGACCCCGACAGATAACAAAGCTTTTGGACAAATGAACAGCCTGAGAAAAGATTCAGGATGGAGCCATGGCCTTCTGAATGAAATAGTTTCCAGGTAAGAAGTGAGAACTGCCTGATTTAGTCATCTAACAAGGTGACAGCTTTGATTAGTTAGTCCCAAATGAAATGCTCCGTAGGGGAACACTTGGGCACATGTGCAGCAGCATAGACAGAAAACTGATTTTTTATCTGGTGTTAGAAAATTTTTAGTAGGGTCCAGGGTAGTATCTGGGGAGGGAAGGAGGGAGGAAAGTCCTCATCTGTGAAAGTCTTAGGATACAAAAAAATTGGAAAACTGAAATTGTCAGCACATAAATTATCCTTGTAGGAAACGGGACAATTTCAAACATATCCCTCTGCATAAGTAGTTAGCAAAACTATTTATCGTATTTATCTTTTGTAGTTTTGTTCTTTTTCTTTGAAGGCTGTGTGGGAAGGGGTCTAAGAGAGCCTTCGCTCCTTCCAAAGAAGAGGATGCCAACCACTGGTGAGGATTTGTCCTCGACAAATTCAGAGAGATCATTCCTAGTGAACCTGTATTTTTCTGTGTGAATTCTGTTCCTCTAGTCAACTTTTGGAAAATAAACACTGTAAGCAGAAAAACGGAGTTGGTTTTGTGTTTTTAAGAAGTGCCAGTTACTGCACACTGGACTGTTAGAAATCTATTCCATATACTGAATACATTACCAGATAATTAAGGCTAACAACTAAAATGTTATTGCAGATTTTGCCTCATTTATTTCCTCTTTGTGTCCATAAATGAAAATGTAACTATTGCATTTCTGATTCCCATAATTCCCTCAAGGATGCAGGCTTTACTAGGCATTGCATAGAAATCTACAGGCTGACAGAAAACAAAAGGACATCTGTGGTGCACAGATGGAGCTAAAAGTTTTCCATAGAATAAGCAATATGACCAAATTAAGAAAAAAAGAGGCAGTGGCAAAACTAAGACACTTAGATTTTAATAAGCTCATTCCTTCCTCCTGTAATAGTGGAATGTAGTGAAGTTTTAAACATCACGAGGCATTCTGGGGAGTAATATTGAACAAAACCATCCTGACGAACCCGTGTACTCTTTTCTCTTGTTTCCTTAACACAAAAAGGTGAGACTGGGGCTTTTTAACCTGGTTAAATAACAGCACCACAGGATAGGAAACCATAAATTGTAACTGCTTCAAGCACTGGTTGAGAGGGATCATGTGTCATAAGATTGCTCAACATCTGGTTGAGAATTCCTATTAGCAGAGCATTTCATCACATGCTTGACTTAAAATGCATAGGTTAGCACTGTTTTTGAATAGGGATGTAATTCCTTTTTGACATAATGGCAACATATAGCTTGGCCTTGAATCTACAGGAGTAAAAAAAATTGTACAAATCCTTGATGTAGAGAGTTGTACAGTACAGTTGGACATGGCTGACCCCCTCCTGGGATACGGCTGCCACATAAGTAAAGGCTGGATTCTAACAGCTCATTCACTCTGGTGATTTTTATTTGTTACCTTGAAGTTGTGGCTGTTTTCCCTTCTGTTGAGAGAGGATGCCTTGGAGATATGTGTGCACCAGAACTTTAAATAGAGTATCTTGTGGGGATATCTTGTATCCTGAGAGGCTCAGTGTTTCTCCTTCTCTGCAGTTTCTCACTATTGGTGAGTTTGGGGATAAGCAGCAGTTAAATCTGGAATTTTTTAATGATGAAATGCAGTTGTAACTCTAGGGAAGCATTTGAAAGAGCAGCTTTCTTTAAAAACCCTTAGTAATACAGTCAAAGATCGTGGCTAGGCTTCACGAATGAAGATTTGGGAACAGTCAAAGGTAATGTCCTGAATATTAAAGTAAGACACATTTAAGAGTGGGTTTGGTGTTTCAGAAGCTGCTTGCCCCTGAAATGGTGCTTCAAAACATTAGAAGGCAAAAACAAGTCTGTGATGTGAGAATGAGTTGGCCTCATTCCTGCAGTGAAACAGCAGTCTTCATCCTGCACCTTGCTAGCTGAGCAAGGGCATTTATTCAAGAAATAAGGTTCTCCTAGAAAAAAAATAAAAGGTAATGTACTGCTTGCTGTCTGGCAGCTAATTAACCATTTTTATGTGCAGCAGATGCTGTGTGGCATCAGGCCCTCCCAACCCTTACACTGTTTGTCCTGCCATGGATTGCTCTGCCCCTCTACAGGTGTTACTTTACTGAAGTTTGCCTGTAACCTGAGCTGGTCATGTTTGTCTTACATTGCTGGATACCCCCTGCATATCTTGATTTTGCTTTATGAACTTCCTTTGTGTATAGCACTATAATGGGTGGCTTCTTGCTCTTTGGAGAGAGTTTTGCAAATCCCAGTTTAATAGTTCCTAGTTCACTCCATCTGTTGATACATTGCCAGTATCTAAGTCTGTGCACTAAATCTTTGTGAGACTTAAGTCCTTCCTCGTCATCCATATAGGCTGAAATCTTCAACTGTATTCTGTTCTGTAAATCATTTATCTCTGTGCCTTTTAAGAAGTGGCCTACCTTTCCCCTTGGGGCCATTGGTCTTGAACGTATTTATTTTTTTGGCAGAGTGCCATGAATGAATCATAGCCCTGAGCAGCTCAGCCTGGGCTTCTCTCGACTGTTAATAGGGAATACTTGGGGCAGTTGTTACAACGCCTTGCTCTGGGAGACTTTTAAGAGAAGAGAGATTGATTTCAGACTTGTTAGTTGCTTTTGAAGTTCCTCAACAGTATGTGGAAATGATTTCTTACGGTTGTACAGCTGTACACTAAAATAACTCGTGATTGTTGAATGGGAAGTTGGTACATGGGAATATGTTACTAACTCTTTGTCCTAATGAGGTGTTTGCTCTTTCACAAAAAATAGTCACTTCAGCTTTTCGTTCCACTTGTAACTTTCCTGTTTATACCTTCCTGCTCCATTTCCATACTGCTTTATTGTTTCTCTTCTTGACTTAATTCTCAAGTCTTTCATTCTGTTCTTCAGACATCCCTCTTTTTTGGTTTCGCTGTCCCACATGGATATTGTTTCATACTCCCTCCCTCTTTTTCCTGTGTAACAGTGCTTTCATTAAAGGCAACCAGGCAGATGATTTATTTCTGATGTCTTAAAAAGCTTCTTTGTAATGAAGAGCCTGGAGCCAAGCAAACCACTAAGGATTTCCATAGGTGAGTCAGCAGCATGGGCCTGGCTGGCTCTGAGACCCACGGTGCCCACAGTGAAGTATGGAACTATCTCATGCTTCAGAGGGAATGAAGTAGATGACAATGGGAAATAAAAATTTGACTGGATACATCACCATAAATTCTGGTTTCCACTTTGTTAACTTGTCCATTGTTGTGAGCAGCCCATTTGGCTAGCAGTGGGATGTTTGGCTGCTCCTAAACTTTGGATTTGGGCAGTGCACAGAGCTGTAGGACACAGTATGCTGACCTCCTCCATCAGCATTCGTGGGATGTGTTCTTTATCACATGCACATTTCCCATTTTCCAGGTGTTTGAGCATTGAGTTTCTCCAGCTGGTTGGCTGTAGGACCCCTCAAATACCACCTATATTGAGTGCAACTGACTTAGTTTTAACTGCAGAGCCTGTATTTCTCACCTGTGCTTCAGGAAGGCTTCTCTTTAGATTTGGTTGACCTTCAGTGTGAGGGAATTGGACCAACAGATGGGGAGTAATAGCTGCAACCTGATCATAAACAAGGTGCCTGTAGGTTAGCACACAGCTGAGCAAGTGGGATCCCTTTCTGTTAGAGGGATGCACTTTGGAGTATTCCAGAGCTTCCCGAGGTTTGCAACAAAAATCTTTGCCAAACTGGGAAGATAAAGATGGATCCAGAGACCAGTATTCCTGGGTTGCTTAGGGAACTGACCTGTGAGGTCCTTGTTCTCCACACTGAGGTAGTAATGCTACATCCTGTTCTGACTTGGGAAACTTCAGAATAAACGGAGCCCTTGGTGAGTGTCCAGTGGAGGGGGATCCAAGCAGGGTTGTGACTCATGCCTTTTCCCAGCAATTAATTTAAAAATAGAATTGACACTGTTTTGAAGGTCAGAATGCCAGGTCAGTGTGTGTCTGATAGTTTTTCATGGGCAAGGTGTTGATAGAGGACGAAGTATTCTTCATTTTCAAATTCAGTTCTGCTGGCCTACATTCTGTGTAGAAAACGAATTTTCTTTGTATTATCTACTGCAGGAAGAAGAGACATTACCTCTACATAGGTATTTTCTGGCATATTTTTTGTCTGAGTGAACAGCTGTCACTTTTGATACTGTGGTTTCACAAAATTTTGCAGTGACCTTATTTACCTGTTTTTCTAGATAAAAATTTACATCACAGTTGCTAACTGATCCTGAACTTAATGACTGCCTTAGGGAGAGGCAGGAGTCACTTTACTCTTGCACGTTTTAACCTCTTACTCAGACTGGTTAAATCAGAGATGTTAAGAAATGGGTTAGATTTTAGTACATGAACAGGAAACTTTGGACTATATACATTCTGAAATTATTCGTGAAAGCTGCAAATGTTTTAGTTACACCTTCAGTAGAACTTTCATGTCATTTTTGCCTTCACAATTCAGCATTCTGCCCAAACCTTTTCATTAGTGGTGGGGGGCTATTTTGACGATTATGCACATTTTTTTCCTGAGAAATTGAAGATACTGCAGCTGTAAAGGCAATATTCTGAACTGACTGAAACTTCATGCAAGTGTCATGGCTATAGAGGATTCCTTCTGCTTTTGAATTTGAATAGAATTTGATTCTTGGGAGCTTGCAACCACAGGGGACAGTCTTTAAAAACAAAACAAACCAAAAACCGGTCATAACACTATGTCTTTTGGTTCCTTCACTTGCTTTTGTTGTACTGTGAGACTTGCTCTGAAAGACTTGAGCCTGATGTTTAAGATACCTCCCCTACTGGTTAAACAGGCCAAGTAAATGGTAAAATATCTCATTTATTTAATTAATTTGTATTACTTCTCTACATGGAATCTATCTAGCTCTATGAAATACTTGGTAAATTTGAAAGGTTCTGCTCCCACACAGAGGATTATTTTTTTAATCTCTGCTTCCTACCAAAGCTTCTCCAAACCTTGGTATCGAAGCATGAAGGGGGGGGGGGGGGGGCATTCAGTGGAGTTTTTTTGGGTTTGTTTGTGATTTTGGTTTGTTCTTTTAATGTTGCCATCCTCAAGCTGTCTTGCTCTTAGCAGCGGTGAAATGTCTGGCTCACTCCTTGTACAAGACAGCAGTGAGAGCCAAGAAGTTTGGCTCCTTAAAATGTTTTGAAAAGTGGTGCAGGACAGGGGGCAGAGCTGACATAAAGCAGCCTCCCAATGTCTGTCTCATGATATTGTCACAGTGCTTTGGCATTACAGCCTGGGGCAAGGCTTTTGAAAACCAAATTATTTGCACAATAAATTCTAGACTATTTCTTTTTTTCTTTTTTTTTCCCTCTGTTTTTTCTCCCCTCATTGCCTTGCAAGTCTGGTGTTGGGGCATAAATCCTAGGTGGGGAGATGGTACACATTCTGCACACTCCTGTTTAACTTTGAGCCTGCATCCTTGGGTTAGACTTGCCAAGCAGAAGACTGAGTCAGCAGCAATTTCATAGTTTGAAGGTGAGTTTGTACAGACAACAGTAGATGGTCACTGTGCTTAAAATGCTTACATTTTGAAGTGAATTATATTTAAGGGTTGTACTTGCACAGGTGCTTTTAAAGTTCTGGGTTTTTCTGCTTTTCTTTTTGTTGTTTAAAGAATGTCTCCTCTGTTTCTTGTCTAGAGTTTGTGACTAATTTTCAGTGTAAAATAGAAAACATGTTACTTGTATTATAGAATCATAGAATCATTTAGATTGGAAAAGACCTCCAGGATCCTTGAGTGCAACCTTTGACCAATATGGTGTGATTCCATGACACATGGACAGCTGACAGATGGATATTCCTAAGGGCCTAGACAGTCTCCTGGTGCCCAGTTCCTTTAGGCAGGCATGTTACTCTAATCCAGTCACCTACTGCTGGTTTAGAAGAAATTCAGGTGACTAAAGGACCTTTCCTTATAACCTCGAAATGTATAGAAATTATGTAGCTTACAATAAGTTAGTTTGGAAACTCAGAAAAACAGATTTGCATCTTATCATGAATTGCAACCAGTCCATGATTTTAATGATCCCAGTGGAACTAAAGTTCCTCTTGACCTATTTGAAAGGATACAAATCTAATAGGGAGTTAAATCTATTATATGTATGTGTTTGTTGCACAAGAAAAAAGTGTACAGTAAAGAGGTTGCTTTGAATCTTTATCTACATTTGTGTATCATGGTTATACTGACCTTTTTTTTACACTGAGCTCATCCTTCAGTCTCTCTGTAAACCATTTGTGGTCTTTTTATCAGTGTTTAACAAAACTCGGACAAATTAAAAACAGTGGGTGTGACCAAAGCTTGCTTTTAATTTGTTAATCTGACACTCCTTCATTTTTAACTTTTTTTTTTCTCAGATATCTTGACTGTCTTCATTTTATGGGAACATCCATAGGGTGGAATCTTTCCTAGAACAAAGCAAGGAAAAAGTACCTGTGGTTAAATGTTCTGAAAGAACAGAGTTGGTGGTGTTCATATTTCTGTTTTAGTCTGAAAGTATCTCATTGTTTGCTTGAAGATTATGCTGGTGTTATGACCCTGCTCCAACTGAAATTATACTGTCTCTTTTAATCTGCCTTTGGATGATGAGGCAGACAATTATGAAGAGGACAAGCTTTGTCTTGAAGCAGGTAATAAATAACCATCTCCATCAACTTACAGTTTGGATCAACTTGTCTGTCCGGAATTACTGCAATTTAACACATTATGGTGTAATGAAATAATAAACTATCTTCAAAAAAATTTAAAGTGTCTTTTTAAGTCTGATATTCCTCAGTGTTTTGGATTTTGGGTGTGTTTTTATATAAGGTAGCTTTGAGATGCAGTGCAAATGAACGCAGATTTTTGCAGGGAAGAGTTTTAGATTCAGAGCTTAGGAGTGTTAACATGGAAGAAAAGATGTTTGTTTCAGAGGCTGCATAATTTGTGTGTGATAAAATGTGTTTTGAGATATGATTTTAAAAGCTGCTGTCATTTGGTGTAAAATCAACCTGTTTTATTAAAAGAATGTGTGGATAGATGGAAGCATGCATTGTAGTTGTACTGACAGGGATTGGAAAGCAATGACATGCCTTACTAAGCTGACAAGTAATGGTGTTTTGTGATAGCTTTGGGAAAAGTGTTTGCTTTTGGCACCAACTTAATCATCTTCATGCAAAGTTTAGTATGTCTTGGGCTTCTCTTCAGACTCAAGGTAACTTCATGCATTCCTCTCTGTTGTAACCGACATAACTGTATTGTTGCTGTTCGAAAAACTAAATGAGATTGCAGTAAGAAACTGGAAGAACTTCCATAAATTCCTCTCTTACATGCAGTGATACCAGTTGGCAAATTACTTCCTTAGATGGGCACCTAAAGAAAAAGAAACCATCTCTTTGTAGCTCTACACTTGTATTGTTGATTGAAGCAACACACAACACGTGCCCCCTGCTGCAACTCTTAGAAGCTGAAATCAGTCAAAAATAGTTTACCAAACCAGGCTGGAGTCTCTTTGCACATGGAGCACCCATGGCTGGTGAACACTGCAGACTTTCACAATAATGAGGCTATTGCTGTTGGGACCCACATGGAGGGAGGTACTTGCCCAAGGCATTTTTAACCAACTCTTGGTATGGTGAAAATGTTTTATTTTCTTGGTTGGTCATGGAACAGATGTCAGGCTTAATTTCAATAGTAATTACAAGATTAATGTTTGAGTAGGGTCTGTAGAACTGGGCCATCAGATCTCTCTGCAGACTGCAACTGCACTTGCTAGTATACAGGTTTCCCCCTCTGGTTTCAGATTCTTTCCTTCTTCTATACTAAAAAGAAGAAAAAGGTGTTAAAACACTTTGTGAAACAGTGGTAACTCTCAAAACATACTTAGAAATGACTTGGCGGCTTTTGGTGCTTGTGAAATACTGGTGTCTCTCTGTGCCCCTGTGCTAACATATTGTTTGAGGAGCTCAGTGGGCCTGGGGGATGTGGCAGATCTCTGTGTGACTGGCACATCCACAGCAGGAGAAGTCGGGACACATCAATCCTGCGGCACCTGAGATGCACCGTCAGGAATGACACCGGCTCCCTCACGCAGGGGTTAAATCTTCTGTTGCGGTGGCCATACCGTATGGAGAATGTGACTAATTTTGGTGATTAATACACATTTGGAACAGGAGTAGCAACTGGAGTCTGTCCCAGGATTTGCATCATATCTTAGGTGCCTTACCTAAGGCTTCAAGCACTACTTTTGTTTTAGTTCAGCTAGGAACCCTCAGCTGTCTCAATCGCTTTTTGGGTTTCAGCAAAGTATATTTTTGCTGGTATCCAAGTCAGCAAAGAACCTTTGATATCATTCAGTTAGAAAGTACGTGCAAAAATGAAAACAAATTTTAACAGCTGAGCAAAACAAAATCCCATTCATCACCCAAGGCTGGGTTTGCTTTACTGGTTTGTGAATTTGCCTTTTGAGTGGCTTCGCTGAACATTAGCCTGTGTTGAACTCAGCAGCTTCAACAAGATTTTCTTATGCTGTTTTCGAAGATTTCCAGTGTTTGACAACTTGCCCTTCATTCTTTTTGTTTTAACAATTGTTTACAGCTCACTTCAGTGGGGAAGTCTGTCTGTCTGCACCAGCAGTGTCTGTACAGGAATGCACAGGGTCACTGTTCCCAGCAAGCTGATGTTCCTCAGACTCTTTAGATGTTTAGTAAATATTCTGTTGTAAAACTTTTGCTGGGAGCTGTAATAGAATATCCAAAGGATGAAAAGCTGGTTTTGACCTCTCCTTTTTCAAGCTCCTCCTCATCCCAGGAGCTCTGTGTCATTAAACAAAGAAACCCTTCGTACCTATTCCCTCCAGCAGTAATAAACAGGAGTGGCAGACTTTTTTCTTAAAGATGCATATTAAAAAGTCTGCAGCAATTAATTCTCATGATGTGTACCAATGTCTAGTTCAGATCTTTTCCCAGTCCCTGTGGGTCTGTTTTCCATATTTCATTTTTTTTCTGATATCTTTTTTTTCTCAAGTTTTAGATGATTATGACTAGTATTTTTCCAAATATTAGATCATCAAAATTCTGTTCTTGTTAGCTGGTAATGAAAATATTTTTCAGTAGTCTATTAATACAATATTAATTTAAAAAATATAAATATTACCATATATTGGTATAAATGTCATAGACAAAGGTTTAAAAATATGTATAAAATTATGTTTATTATTATTATTATTATGAGATTATATGCCTTTCAGTTTTTTAGCAACTGAAACGTTTCTATTAGGTATACTGAGTGTGTGGAGTCTAAATCTGGATTTCATTTAATGTTTGGAATACATTTTTGGCTAGCTTTTGGTGGCCCGGAGATCTCATGACCTGTCCATGCAAGGATATGAAAATACTTCAGTGTCAGCTATTCTTGCATGATTTTGATAGACTTTTAAATGGGAACCGGACAGCACAGGCCCTTCATGGGATCTGAATCTTTCAAAGAATCCAAGTGCAGGGTGTGTGGGTTCATCCCCGGCCGTTCCCTTCCGTGCAGCCTCCCACACCACTTGGCCAGGCTGCTGCTTTGGCTGCACCTCTGGCGACATGTGGGAGCTGTGCTCCCTCCACCATTTCATGCACCAATCCCAGTTTCAGGATCTAAAATAAACCTTGCTGTGCCTTGGTACTTTTTTTTTCCTTGAGAAAACACAGACAGTTGTGCTGCCATTTATATACTTATGCATTTATTAAAATAGTGTGTGTGTCTGTCACACTGAGGGGAGGAGGAGCTGGGTAGGAGAAATACCATGAGCAGAATTCCACTGAGACACGGCATTTCTATTGCTCTTTTTGGGTTCCACCCCAAATCTGCAGCCCTAAGGCTCTTTGTGGGGTTCACATTGATTTGAAGTTGTGTCAGGGCAGGGTCAGGTTGGATCTCGGGAAAAGGTTCTTCCCCCAGAGGCTGGTTGGGCACTGACCAGGCTCCCCAGGGCAGTGGGCACAGCCCCAAGGCTGCCAGAGCTCCAGGAGGGTTTGGCTGATCCTCTGGGGCACAGGGGGTGACTTTGGGGGATGGGTCTGGGCAGGGCCAGGGGTTGGACTGGAGGATCCCTGTGGGTCCCTTCCAACTCAGCACATTCTGTGATTCTTTCCCTTTGCAGTGCACTCCAAGAGGTGCCCAAAGCACCCTCAGATCCTTGTGAAGGTAAAATGCAGGATTATTGGACGTGTTTCTCTACATGACAACTGATGTTCATGTGGACACCAGAAGATCAGTACAGCACTTTCCCATTACTGTTCTGTAACTAATTTCTGCAAATTAAATGCCTGTTGCACAAACAGCATTCCTGGGTTCTTCAGAGTGCATTGGAATAGTCTTAGTTTGGCTTCTGAGAAGTGGCTCTTTCAAATACACAAGCTGTTCCAAACCAGTTTGTTTTTGATAACATTACTCAAAACAGGCAAAATGTGCTCCTAAATTGCTTGAATCTTGGGAATGGCAAACTTGGAAAGAGTACTGCTGCAAGGCAAGGGGAATGAGGATGTGCTGGTGTTCGGGGAGTGCTGGGATGGTGAGAACAGGTGTGTTTCTTGCTTTTCCCAGTAGTCCAGTGCTGAGGGACTGGATCGTTCTGGCTTCTGGCAGACATTCAGACTTTTTGCAGTTGCACGTGGGAGCTCCTGCTCTGGAGATGGAAGAGTACGAGAGCGATTCGTTGACCATGGCGATGGCTCAGCTTTAGTTTCACACACGTCTGACTGGTGGCAGTTCCTCCGGCGGCTGAATGAGTCATGTCGAGTGCAAGAAGGGATTCTGTAAAAATCTGCTGCGGTATGAGCAGTAAACAGGAAACGAAGTGACGGATCTGTTCAGACCAATTATCGTCAAATTGTGTGGAATACGTGGACGTTAGCCCCCAGTCCTTCAGCCCGGCTGTAGTACGTTACCTCAGGCTCTGAAACGCTTGTTCCTCGTCATTTGTGCGTGTGGCTGCTCAGCCTGTTTGTGAGATGCTGAATGACGGCGCGTTGGCGCACTTCGGCTTTTAAAAAAGTGCGTTGTGAAGAAAAATTTTTTGTTGTTTGCCTGTAGTTTCAGAAAAGCTTTTAAACCAGAGTCGGAGTCAAGCAGGCACAGACCGGCGGCGTTGTCCCCGCTCCCTGTCCTCCTGTTTCTCGCTGTGGCGTTCCCGGCTTTCTCGGGGTTCGAACCGGTGGCCCTTCTACCTCGGCCCCCGCGAGCCCCTCCCCGGGGCGGGGCCTGGCGCGCGCGCTCCCTACCTGCGAGGATGTGACGTCAGCTCATCATTACCCTAATTACGGTGACGTCATAGCGGGCTCGGCCAATGGGACCGCCCCGCGCTCCCCACCTGCTCGGCGCAGAATTCCCTCATTCCTGGGATTCCTCCCCGGGCCCGCGAGCGAGCGGGGCCAGCGGGGCCAGGCTCGCCGCGCCTGCTCCGCTCCGCTCCGCTCCGCTGCCGGGCCGCCAGTGCCGCCCCTTCCCGCCACTCCCGGCCCGGCCCGGCCCGGCCCGGCCCGGCCCGGGGGCGCCGCGGCCGCGCTGCCGCCGCTCCTCCTGCCGCCGCCCGGCCCCGCCGCCGCCCGGAGCGCCGGTGAGTGAGGGGGGAGCGGCCGGGCGGGGGCGGGCGCAGGTGCTGCCCTGGCGCGTTCTCCGCGCTGCGGGACTTTCCCCGGGGCGGGCGGAGTGGAGCCTCCCGGGGGGGCCGCGGAGCCACCTCGGAGCGGCCGCGGGGGCTCCGAGCACTGCCGGCGGGGCCGGGCCCGCCCGAGCAGCGAGGCTGTCCCGACAGGGACTGGCTTCGCCGGCTGGAGGTGCCCGAGGTGCCGCAGGTCCCGGCGAACGGGAACGGGGACGAAATACCCCCCAGGAGCCCCTACCCCGGGTGTCACGAGCAGCGGGACCGAGCGGGCGCTGCGTCCCTGCCGTCCCCGACTCACACGTGGGCTCCCGCACGGCGTGCTTTTCCTACAGGGAAAATCCCTGGGGTCACATCAGTAGCAGAGGTGAAACCTTCTGGAATGAGTCCCAAGGGCACTGGGAAGGTTTTTGACTCTGTATCTTGTATATTCCATTTGTAGAGAGATTTTTTTATTCAATCTGTAGCAGTGCAATGTCAGGCTGCCTTATGTGTTCCCCAGATGCGATCAGCAGTAATCAGTTCTCAGGGTTTGCATTTTTTAAGTAAATAACTGGGCTGGAACAGTTGTTGCTGGATTTCCAGCATCCCCAGCATACTGCGGGGAACAAGAATGGGGTGTTTTGGTGCAGGATGCTAAAACAGGGTAGAAAATCATTATACAGACTCTTGGGGGCATATTAATTAAGAGCATTCACACAATAAAGTGTCAGGTTCTTATTTACATGTATGTAGCTCTGATAACCTTCTCAGCATCTCCATATTGCATTAGTTAATCTGTTTGTTCTCAGAAACATTTGAAAGTTTTCTATTATAAAAGAGACCTTTAGTTCTATCTGCTGTACTTAAATGTTTCATAATAGGTTTGCAGCAGAGTGTGTAACATGTAGGATGTAACATGTGGTCTTGCAGATAGATACAAGATATGGTCAGGTTGGACTTCTCTACCTTTAATTTCTTAGGTTAGCTTTTAATTCAAACACCATTGCTAATAGATTTCTTTGTAGAATGTTACTTTGTTAAGGAGTTTTTATGCAACAAGGCAACAAAAGGCACAAGGTAAAATGCCGAAGCTCTGCTTTAAGCTTATAATTTTCTGTGTGATGAGTTAAATTGTTGTTTCTGCCTGAAGATTTGCCTGTTCAAACACTTTTTCCACATGCAAAACAACCGTGGTTAAAAAAACTCAAAGCAGTGAATAAATAATTTATTTTTTTTTAAAGAAAGTGGTATTTTGAAGATTCCTTGGCCATACTTGGCCTGAACTCACTCTGAGGGCGATGGGTTGTAAATGCAGGAGATGAGCAGTACTAACCATAGTCATGACCTACACTGAGTACTTGCAGTTAACATTTCACATGGGTATCTCAACACAGGATTCATGTATCAACAAGTAGAAGCTTTGATCTAAGTGCAGTTGAAGGAATTTATTGTGTCTGTTTGAGACACATACTGTGCTCATCATTATTCTCATTCATGTTGCAAATCTGATTTACTCTCTCCTATAGTAAAAAATAAAAGGTATTCACCTATTTTGCATCAAACTGCTGCTTTATCTTCCTTTCCTCTGTGGACTTACTGGTTGTGCTGATAAGCTGTGCCTGGATTTCCTCTTCAGTTTTGCTCTCTCTCATGGAAATCAACTGAGTCTCTCTCTATAGGTACTCCTGGTTATGAATTTGGGCAGGACTGTGCCTATATTTCCCCAAGTAGGAGCTGTTTTTGACCTGTTTGACCATATTTTTCAATTAATCTTGTTTTCCCTGTACTTGTGTTTATGTACACTCAGTTCACTTTAGTCTTGATTGTTTCTCGAGTGTCTTGTCAATTTGAATCACTTTGTCATTGTTACAATGGGCTTTGTTTATGAACCCTCCTTTTCTCCCTCTAAAGTTATCTCTATAATTTCACCAGATGGCAGTTCAGGTACCAGACTTTTCTCTCAATCATTAGAAGGTTCAGCCTTTCTCTCCTTGTCTGTCTCTAGTTCACACTGGACACATTTGAGAGAACTCTTTCAGGTGTTCCTTAGGAAGGTGTTTGCAGTGGCTGTTCTGTCAGTCACACCTAGAATCCAGTCATCCTCATGGCTGTGATTTCACTTTGGCTTTTCATATCCAAACTGGGTCAAAATTCTTCTGATTTTTTTTTTTCCTTACCTGCTCAGCATGTCTGTTGTCCTCATCACTCTTTGTCCTTGTTTCTATCATCTAACTTGTTACTTCAGCTCCAGGGTAAAGTCCATCCTAGACAAAAGCCATCATATCTCCCTAATGAGTACTGCCCAAACATCATCTTTCATGTTTCTCTTTTCTTTCTGTCTCTTTGCTATTCCCCCTTTTAAAAAATCAAATATAAAGTTCTTCTCTTTATTTCAAATCATTCCTGACGTACCCTGAATATAACTTTGGTGAGATTAAATAATTGTCTTTCTGTTCAGGCTGAGTGAGTTGGTGCTGTTTACTTAATTTCAAACAAGCAACTTTAGGATTTTTCCATGAATGCTTTTCCGGGTGCTTGGAAGGTGCTGTATAAATCCATGAAATCACTTCAATCTTCATTTTCAAAAGCTTTAATTTCTCCATAGTCTTAAAAAAAAAAAAGGTTAGCAGACATTTGCTGAGAGTATTCCATGTGTACCTGGAATTTTCAAAAATGTGAAAAGGAGAGGGGGAAAAAAATGGACTGTTTTGTTACACTAATGCGTGTTGCGTGTTTCAAGTGCTGCATAAAAAAATTACAGGTAGATCAGTGTTTAGTAACTTATTTGTCTTCCAGACACTGTACCTCTGATTTTACATTCTATGTCTTCACTACTTTCCAGAATATTTCTGTACTGCAGTGTAGGTGAGAGGACAGAGTAGGGGCATGTTGAATGGGAGCAGTAGCTGATAAATAAAAGGACTGAGTAAGATATTAAACTAATATTTCAATTTACAGTAGATAAAAATATCTTGAATGTTTGTAAAAGTGCTTTTGGCTCATGTCTCTTTAAATCTAACAGTTAAGGGACTGTAACAAGTAAGATATTTGGGAAACTGTTTCCATAGTTTAAATCAGATTTAGCCAGAGGAAGTTCAATTGTGTTCTTGTATTTCACTGGTCAGTTGTTTTCCCTTACCAGATCGGGGTGCAGAGCAGTACTTACACATAAGATAGAGTTGGTTTTTGATGGGGATACTCATGAAAGTACAACATTCATGCTGGCTGGTTTCTGCATACACAGGTTTCTGTGTCATACAGAGAATTAGCTGGATTTTGTCAGGAGTCTGCTTTTTAACTCGCTTTTTTATTTTTTTAATTTTTTTTTTGGAACCCTGGAAAGTGTCCTGGTCTTTATTTCTGAAATGTGACTCCTCCTGAGGATGGCTGGGCTGTTCTCTCAAGGCAGCCTTAGCAAAGCTGTATCAGTTGCTGACCTTGCCCAGATCAAATTAGGTTTTTAAGCTTTGAACAGTCTAAGAGAAGATCCCTCCTCTCTCATTCTCATAGGCAACCTTTATTACTTTCTAAAGTGTTATCACTGGCTTGTTAGTCTAATTTAGAGATAGAGGGATATTTAATATTGTTTGGAAAATAATCTGGAAGTTTATATCTCCTTGAAGGTAACTTTCATAACTGTGAACGTGTTCAGTGTGTTTAAAAAAATCCCAGAATACTTGGTATTGCACTGTGGGATTTGCAGCTCTCCCTTCAAAGCAGCTCTTGGATGAGCTCAGTATTCTGCACAAGGCCTTAATTTTAGAGGAGCATCTCAGCAGCTCTCTCATGATATGGACTTGAATAATATACAAAGGTGCAAAATTATATAGAGCCCACTTTTAGTGAAGTTGTTTTTGAAGTGTCTAATTTCCTGAATAGAATTAAGACCTGGTTCCTGTTTCCTTCTCTCAATGTGGATTTCTGTCACCAGCTAATTCTTTTACTAGGAACATGTTCCGGAAAGGGTTTGGGCATCTGCTACTCCCATTACTTGAAATTTACTGAAAAACTTAAAGAAAAAAGGCAATTTGTTGTCAATAAAAAACATTTTACTATCCTTTGTGTTGTTCTTTATCAAGAGGTGCTTGGTTTTTTTTTTCTTTTCCTAAAGAGTTGACTAAAAGGGTTTGCATTGCTGTCTTTGAAATTTCAGACAAAGTTAGCACTAAATCACGAGTTAGCCTTCAGTTTGGTGTAGCTGCATCACCTGATCAGACATATTTTAGTAATTTTTCTGACTGAATTTTCACTCTGTTAGAGGAATTTGTGTAAGAGGGTCAGTAATCAACAATCTGGGGAGAAATAAAGTGTTATTTTGAAGTCCAAGAAAACAAAAAGCAGGAAAGAAACTAAGCATCAGGGTCTAAGGGATCAAAGTAGAATGATGCTGAAGGCTTCTCCAGCAAACACGCTCTGCCAAATATTTGCTTTGGTTTGGAGGAGAATGTGGCCAGACAAGATATGAAGAAATATTTAATAGTAAAATAAGAAGCTCAGATCTTATTTTCTAAAACCTCTTGCCCACAGGTACTATCTTTAAATGAAAGAGTTAATTGACTTACAGCTTAGTTAAAATACTATTCTTGAGCAAAAGCTGATGATGACAGGGAGGGAAAGTGCACGTTTTAATCCTCAAGTGCTATGCTTTGTTATTTCAAGTTTTTCTCTTGTATAGTTCTGTGGAAACATTTCTGGATTTAATTATTTAAACTTAAAAATTTTTTAAACTTACAAATACTTCAAAATCCTTTCTCTTATGCTTTAAAACCTTTGATTAAAATCTTTGACGTTATTTAGGAAGAGGGAGGGAGGACAGTGAAGTTTATTGTTTTAGTGCAAAGTCAAGGAAATTGCTTCCCAAACATATGCTTGTTGTTAAGTCTGTGTACATGTTATACATGTGTTTGAGATTTCTGTAGTTGCCACTACCTTCTTTTTTTTTTTTAAGATTATACTGTAAAGTAAGTTACAGTAAACAGTTTTTATGATAGAAGATCATGCTAAGTTTTTGGTGGAAGAAATCCAACAAAACTGTTAGCTGTTACAAGATTTTCTTTCTCTATTTTTTTTTCTTAACAGTTCTGCCTATGCTGTTGCCTTCTTGTTTAAAAACACATATAAGTTGCTGGCCTTTTAATAAAAGCAACTTGACAGCACGTTATTCTCTTCCTTGATTTCCCTTTCATATTTTTGGAATTTCCTATTGGAACTTCTTTTTTTAGTTTTGAAGCCATCTATGTGAAGCTTTGAGAAGCTTATGTGAGCTGCAGTGCAATCATTGGTTTTAATGGGAGAGTCTGTTGCTTGATACAGTGCTGAAATGTCCATTTTTAATGTGGTAGGATGAATTTTTTGTGTATGGGAATTATGTGTTGCAAGAGGCTAAAACTGGGGAGAAGCAGCTATTGAGGTGTGTAATTATACAGATTGCAGTTCTCTGTGTTGTTGTATATACACATAGCCAGAGTTCAGCTATATGTTCATTAGTAAATGGCTTATAAACTTTGAATGATTCTCCCTTGGACACAGGAGTGTGGAGATGGAGTTTATTGAATCCTGTGGCTCTAAAGCAGTCTCGTGCTCAGGTAGTCAGGCCAGCTGTCACCTTCACTGCAGATGAGTTGCATCTTTGGATAGTGTCTCAAGTAGCTCTTTATTGGGATGGAAGGCCAGCATGTGGGACAAAAAAGCACTTACAACATGTAGTAGATAACCCTGCTGCAACATTTGTGAGCAGCAGTCATCAGCTTCAGTACTTGAGAATTTGGTCTTCTGGTTTGTTTGGGCAAGTAGTTGGTGGGAAAGCTAATTCCAGTGTTTCCTTGTTTTCAAAACTAAGCAATTACTTAGTTTTAACAAGTCCTGTGCTGGTATAACATGAAAAGAACAACAGAAACTTAGATTTTTGATTCTTTTTGCTGTCATGCTCTTTTTCATTCCTTCTGTAAAACCTGATATATGCATGCTCTGAACAGGTGATGCAGCACTTGGTATGTTAAGGATTCTGAGTTTCCTATCTGTAACTTTGGGTCTGAATTTTGCAGGATCCAGGGAGGAATGGAGACTCCATTGGATGTGCTGTCGAGAGCAGCATCTCTAGTACACGCTGATGATGAGAAACGTAAGTCTGCGATTTAGCTCTCTGCTTTGCTGGATCCAGATCATTACATTTGCACTGTGTGTCAGCCTAGATGTTGGCTCTATCAATCTTGGTATTTTGCTGAATCAAAGATGTGTAGAAAAATGTCAAGAACCCTTCAGAGGTTGTCTTCCTCAGGTGCAAACCCAATATGTTGCATTTAAATGGGTTCGTGTGCAAGACAGAATCATTCCTATTATTTAAAATTACTTACCAATTCACGTGAAGGTGCCCCTCTTTTCCCAATTGCATATGCACTGTGAGTAGACAAAAAGTTGTGATGGAACTATGTCAAACTAAGGCCAGTTTGAAAACTTGCCCTCCCTAGTGGTATTGGTTAGACTTGGTCTCATTTAAGAACACAGAACTGTGGGCATGAGTGGGTTGCAAAGATTTCAGTTCATACAAACTACCAGGTAGACTGTTATCATTAGTAGTGAGCACTTCATTTTCCTTTCACTGCCAGTAAAAGGTGATAACAGGGTTTTAACATAGTGATGTCAGTGGCAACCCATCATTTGGGTAATATTTTTGCTTTTAATATTCATGATAAGAGTTTCAGGTGGGTTAACTAATGTTGGAATAATGTTTTCAGTTCTGCCAAACTGCAGTGCTGCTTTGTAGATCAAATTGTTACCTGCATGTTCACTGGTAAATGTCTTTGCCAGGTTTTTCCGAGTAGTGTAAGCACTCAGGGAGCGTGTGCATCTTGGCTATCAGCCTCAAGAGGTGCCGACTAGCAAAATGGTATTTTGGATTTCAAACTGCTTTTGTGTGTAGCTTCTGTGCCTAAAATCACCTTTCAAGATGAATTCAGCTTTTCTTCTTTTGATCTTTGTTCCTTTATTCTGCATGTGTTTTTGAAAAGCAGTTGTATTGAATGTTAAATAAAATAATCGATGCACTGTTGTTCATCAACTCACTCAAGTAATCACAAAGTAAAAAAATACAGCATATTTGGATAACAAGTCCCAGATTTTTTGTGTGTATTCAAATAGTCAAGAAAGCAGTAGCTCACCCTTTCAGAAGTCTATAAAATGAAGGTTTCATACCCTGATGAGCTCTTCTGTGTTACTGGCTTTTAGCCTTATAATGAATATTGGTTTTGCTGTTCTTTCATGTTCACTTTGCTGCTGGATAACTACCAAGTTTTTGTTGGTCTCACTGTAGATGGATGACTTAGTTGATTGCCACAGTTATTGACTATTGCTGGTAAAATGAACAGCAATGGAACTCCTTGAGGAAATAGTTTCAACTGTGAATTTGGCCTGGGGGATTTCTCTTGTAAACTAACATATATTTGCAGAAAAGTCAAAAGCTTAACCTATTTTACTTTGCCTACATTTTATAATATATTATGAATATGTATTCTCAATGTTCTTATGAATATGTATTCTCAATGTTCTTAAGCTTAAATGCATTCTTTTTGGTTAACTATTCCCTGAGACTCTAGTTTGAATTTGAGTTCCATGGGGTAGGAATATTATGCTGGATCTGGAGAATCCAGAGGAAGTCTGATTCAGTGCAACTTGCATGTGAGGAAGCTGATGTGTATCTGGTTCTAATTTACATTCCTTTAGTCTTACCACTTAGGCTTAATTAGATTTATGCCACTCTGCAGCTTCTAACTTGTGCTATCTCTGAGCTTGTCCTCTTGTGTGAATCACACACCGAATAGCTGTAGTAAGAAGAGCTGCTGAGAGGAAGAGAAGAGCAGTCCCTGAAGTTGCACTTTTTTGTGTCAGCTTTAGTGGAAATGGCACCAGCCAGACTTCACCCTTTGTTAAAGTGGATAGTAACAGCTTGAAGTTAGTCTTAGTCTTGAAATTAGAAATTATCCTTGAGCTTTCCAGTGAAGTGCCTAGCATGCTGCTCATGGAGTTCTAGCAGTGGTCCTGTCTGTATTTCTGTATCCTTGTTCACTTTGTCTGACACACAGAGTTCTACAGAGAGTTTCCAATATTCCAGTCGTGTCCAGGAGTTCAGGAATAATTTTTTTATAAAGTGAAAGATCCTCTTATCTCTGTGGGCACTCACTGCAGTGTCAAGTAATATTAAAATGTCTTTGTCTTATATGTTGTGTGAACACATATATCTTTGTTTATAGACAAATCACATACTGTTTAAAACAAATGCTTTTAAACTTCCCAGGAGATGTATGTTATTGTGGCTTAACCTCAGCCAGCACCCACGTACCACCCAGCGGCTCGCTTACATGTCCCCTGCCCCACTGGAATGGGGAGAAGAATCAGAATAAAATCAGAATAAAAATATCTCAACCTGTGTGTTGAGATAAGAACAGTTTAATGATTGAAATAAAATATTATAATTACAGTAATGAAAAGGGAGACAACAAAAAGAGAGAGAGAAATAAAACCCAAGAAAGACAAGCGCTGCACAATACAGGTGCTCACCACCTCCTGTCGATGCAGAGCCTGTCCCCAGGCAGGGATCAGTGGCCAATTCTCCCCAGTTTCTACACTGAGCACAGCATTCTGTGCTGTGGAATATCCCTTTGGCCAGTTCAGGTCAGCTGTCCTGGCCATGCTCCCTCCTGGCTTCTTGTGCACCTCCTCACTGGCAGAGCCTGGGGCACTGGGAAGTCCTTGGCTTCAGGTGAGCACTGCTCGGCAACAACCAACCAGGAGTGTGGTGTCAGCATTGTATTTATCCCTTCGGACCTGAAGGGAGCCCACAGCCTAAAGGAAGGATGGAGAGAGACTATTTACAAGAGCCTGGAGTGACAGATCAAAAGGGGATAGCTTCACACGGACAGTGAGTAGGTTCAGATGGGATATTAGGAAGAAATTTCTCCCTGTGTGGGTGGTGAGGCCCTGGCACAGGTTGCCCAGAGAAGCTGTGGCTGCCCCAGCCCTGGAAGTGTCCAAGGCCAGGTTGGACAGAGCTTGGAGCAACCTGGGATAATGGAAGGAGTCCCTGCCCATGGCAGGGACTCATCTGGGGTGGGCCCAGATGAGCTTTAACTCCCTTCCAACCCAAACAATTCTGGGATTCTGTGATTCTATAACATTATTCCCGTACTAAATCCAAAACACAGCACTATGCCAGCTACTAGGAAGGCAATTAACTCTATCCCAGCTGCAATGGAGATTTCCCAGAATGGTCATTGGTCTCTTAAGCAAATATGACCTTGATGTTTTTTGGTTTGGTTTTTTTCCCAGCTGCACCTGGGTCAGTGAGATTGAACCTCAGTGATACATTAGTACTTGGTGTTGCTTTCATCTCTGGTTTAGTTCATGAACTATATTATAGACTGTATTTCAACAGCTCCCAGTTTAAATCATTCTGCACTTGTTAGCAACAAAAATTTATGAACCCCATTTGGTTAACTGCTGTGTCATGGAAAAGATAAATTAGGGAGAAGAAATGACTACTGCAATTCTGTGTTTGTAACTCTTACCACTGTGATGGAAACAGCTATTTAATGTTATGGTACAGTGGATCTGTACCTAAAAAAAAAAAAAAAAGGCTGAGCAATAGAAAGTAGACAATGATGTCATTATAAGCCAGACATCTTAAAGGCTTGTCACTAGTTTCTGACTTGTCAATTGTGGAGGAAAGGCCACAGGAAGCCTGTGCTGTTTATGAGCAGATGTTCAGTGCTGGAGTAGGTAATGTGCAACTATTTTATCTGTAAGTGGCACCTGTAAGGTTTTTCTGGGTTCTTTTCAGGACTTTGGGAGTGGGATTTAGATGAAGCAACCATCTGTATGATATGCATGTTTGCTGGTTTTTGAATGTTATCATTACCATAAACATTATTGAATGTGGGTTATTGTAAACTGCAGAAATCCAGTTTACAATGAGATGCTTGATACTCATTACTCTTATTCCTCTTCTTTCCCTATACTTCTCACTGGGGTTATACTGATTTCTCATATGTTCAGGGTTCAAGTTGGCTGGTTTTAGAAGACCACAGTGAAAGCTGGTAAGATTTAAGCAAGCATTCATACTGTAAGGAGGATTATAATTTTGTATTTATCTCATGTAAAAATAAGAGATTTGGGAACTGGTCTTTCAGTTATAAACAGTGTTTTAAAAGCATAATCTTGTTATTGAGAAAATAGTGAAGGAAAACACTAAGAAGGAGTTGTGCTTGCAGAATGTGTTGTAAGCAGTGAGTACTCACCTGTACTGATTTTATAGCAACATTTATACTTTCCTCCAATATTTAAGTCCAGTTTAAGAATATGGGAAAGAATGAGGAAAAAATATGTCATTTCTCACTCTCTCAGGGTAATATAGTGAAAAATCTGTTGTTGGCAAACAGGAGAAAATATATGTCCATAAGGAGATGAAAGGTTTGGAAACAGCTAATAAATGGCACATTGAAGTCCTGGCTAAGAACTTAGCAACCTAATGCCTTGTACCAAATCCATACCTGTTGAGTCTTGATTTATGTTTTGAAAAACTGATAAAGAACTACACGAATTAAAAAAAAAAATATCTTTGATCAAGCCATGCTTCTTGCACATGTGGGATCAGCCACATGTGTCATCCCTGGGTGTATGGAAGCCTGGAATTGCTATTCCACACTTCTTGCCTGCGAACACTGTTATTGTTTGGCAGCAGTTTCTCTTATGTGGTTTTGTTTAATGCACTTCAAATAATTAGACCATACAGTTGATATTTCTAGTACAGAAGAATTATTGTGCTTTAAAATCTCTGCCCTAATCTGCTTTGTCATAAAATTCTTGTGTAGACAAGACCTACAAGTCAGTTTTCACTGTTCTTCATTGGTATCAATAGTTAGAAGTGGGAATTTTTTGCTGGCTGTCACCTCATCATTAATAAATATGCACTGATTAATTGTTTTGGATAGCTGATCCTAAAATACGTATCACTTCAAGGCAGAGGTGAAAACAATGTATTAGTTTTTAGGACTCTTGAAGAGGACACTAATTCTGTAAACTTATTGTCTTTAAATACAAAACAAGCAGTATTTATAGTAGAATTAGACTTGAATGTTATGTGTGTTAGAGTTATAATGATGAAATATTTCCAGCATCACCAGGACTTTACACCTACACTACTAATGTTTGTTGTGTAAATTTATAGCAAATTATGGGCAGTAAGCCTGAGAAAGGTTTTAATATCAATGTGTGCAGAAGTTTTAAAATCCTACTGTGGGAACACTCACATCAGCACTGAAAATACTTCAGGGCCTCAGGGGTTTTTGACTGACTGAAAGTGAGGAATTGGATGAAACTTACTGTATGATGCAGTTAGTACAAGTCTCAAGGATCTGTTTCATTTGAGATTTGCTTTTTAGGGGGGTTGAGGTTTTCCTGGCATCCGCTTCAGAAAAATGGGTTACAGTGGCAGCATTTTTGCACAGAAATGAAGAAGCAGTATCATGTCACAGTCCTTGAGTATTTTCTATTCACCAGTTCACACCATTCTGAGTAAAAGTGGGAGGAATTGCAGTGCTTGTAGCAAGAATGATAAATATTATATGCAAATATTACTTGGAACAAGATGAAATATTTCCAGGAGAACATAATCTTGTCATGTGACTTACCCTTTGTATTTTTATTTGCACATATATATCCAAAATAGGAAATCTGGTACCAAAGAAATAAATGGAAAAGGTCTTAGCGGCACGCGGTATGAAGAGATATTCCAGTCTTGCTTCTCGTTTATGGAATGTTTGCTTTAGGGGTGGAAAGGAATCAAATCGGTTTAATAAGGGCATCCTAGAGCATGTTTAGAGTTCTTTTGACATCTAAAATATGTTTATGTACTGAACCATAGTTCTCATATAGACTGTTTTGGTGGTAAACTGTTTTTTGTTCATGCTAGTATTCATTATTTGGCATCCCCAGTCCTGTGTGTAATACATGGAGCAGTTTAGTACACCACAGTTAATCTGGTTTGTGTTTATTGTTCTGCCATTATTCCTGGAGTTTGTCATTATTTTTTCACTGCCACAGTGTGGAGAATATGAATGTTTTCTGTAGTTCTTGGTGCTGTACAAATACCTGGGAAAAGGTTCTCGGCAGTGTCGAGGGCAGGAAGCAGAGCTCTGCTCTCCTGATATGGGGCTGCTTCCCATTACCCAGAGAGTCAGGAGCAGGGATGGAAGCTCCAGACTCCCATTCCCGACTTCTCTCTGTAGCACCACGACACTGATGCCACAAGGCTTCTTTTGAACCCTTGAGCTCTGCTGGTGTGCAAAAAACGTGGCCAGGAGTCCTGGCAGAGTCTGCTGCTGTGGACACTGTTGCTACTTTGGAAGTGTCACTTTTGGAATATTCAGGAAATGAACTGGTGATTGTCTGTTACAGAAGCTCACAGCTGCACTATGAAATTGCTCACAGGGAAAGTATTCTTAAGGAATTCCTTGCTTTGAAGTGTGTCATGCTGGGTTATGATCCTTTACCAGGGCAAACTGGGAGTCATTATGGATAACCTTAAGATACCATTGCCAGCAGGGCTGACTAAATCTTGTTTTTTCCCCAATTTAGAGCAGATAAAAATTTACCTTATAATGAAAAAGTTGTATGTGATGCTTCTACTAAAAATATTCCTTCCTATGACTTTCAGGACTCCTCCAGTGAAACATTTTTTGGTTTGTGGGACAATACTTGCTGCAATCCTGCTTGGCTATGTTGAGGGAAACACAACCATGTTAACCCAGATTTTTCTTTTGCATTCTGTAAATAAATTTAACGGTATTTTATATGCATGTTGTTTTTCAGTGCTTTTGAAGTTTGGGGATTTTTTAATCAGGGTTTGGCAACCCTTGGATGTCTCTTTTAACCAATCCAGTGCAAACTTTCATTTAGAACTTGACTTCTTCAGAAGGACTTTTCCCTTATTGGGTTGAGAGGAGGGTAAGAAGTACTTTGTGATAATTTCTTACATGAGTGTGGGTGGACTCTCCACATGGATGTTTGTTTCTTCTTTTATGGCAAATTAAAATATTGATTTGGTTGTCTTTCTGCCAGCTTGGTGATTGGATGAATATGTCTGTGGGTTCAGAGAAGAGGCAGATATTTGATAGACACAAAGAGTTGGTCTTAAAAATCAGAGGTAGGTATTCTGCAACTCAGTTTAATACACTGAATTCTTTAGTTGCAGAAATTAATGTGTAGTTAAGTAACTGAACAGCTTGTATGATTTTGCAACTGTGTTTGTGGTCAGAGTTTGTCTGTGGTGTCCAGCAAGAGAGGAACTGAAGGTTTCTGAAGGAAAAGCTCTAATTTCGACGGAGCAGCATCAGCAAAAATCTACATTTGTAGTCCCTTAACAGCTATGAGAGGTGTTAAAAGTGGATTTGTCAGCTATTTGTCTTTTTGTAATGTTTAATCAATGGCAGCGGAAGAGGGGAGTCCTGTTAGTTTTGGAGCAGAACCTGTGATATAAACAATCCTTTTTTTTACTGGACAGGAGAAAAGTATGGAAATGGGATGTTTCAGCTTAGTAATAACGTGATGGAGAAATGTGAGTGGTTCGATCCTTGAGATGTGGCCTCAATCATCTGATGTTGTGTCTGAACACCAAAAGCTCGAAATAATTAAAATTCGGAGTAGTAACATGCATAGTGCTCTGCTTTTAAATTCATGAACCATACAGAAAATACTAATATCATCTGTTTTAAATATCAGTTAGTCTGGTTTTTTGTAAAAATATCAGAATGGGTGAATTCCTAGTCTTCTGGTTTTTGTTTTTCCAAAACCTTTAGCTCTTTGTATTACTTGGTATTTCACAGGATAACTTCCTGTAAATAGTGTCAGGGTCATTTCATTATTTTTAGGATTTTCCTGAAAGTAGGAGTGTTAAGTAGGATAACTACTCATTTGGGTTGTTTTGTTTAAAAAAAAAAAAATTATTCTTACCCGCAGAAAGTTTCACCCTCTTTTCCTCCAAGTTTATTGTAGCAAGGAAATAAAGAATGAGTACAGTTATGTTTTCAGCTTGTTAAATAGGCTGGAAAATGGGGCAATTGTCTGCCTGGCGCCTGGATGTATTTTAATAGCAGGGGAATGCCATTAGCATAGGCAATGGAGTGGTGGTAATGCCTGCAGGGACAAAAGAGTCTACATGTTTTTTTCAAATTAATTTTAAAAAACATTTGCAAGAGGTTCAGCTGCCTACAGTTTGTAGCATCCTTCAACATAGCAGATACTTCTGCCCAGGCTGCTCAGAGCTCCTGAGCAGTGGCAGCCACAACGTGACTTTTCTTTCTGAATCCTTTTCAGCTAATTGGTGATAAAATATTTGCAGTGACTGGTGGCATTACCTCCAAGTAAATGGTGTTTACAGGAATGCTGTCTTTAAATGTTGTTTGGCAAATGGAGAGGAAGGAATCTTTTTACCAGGGTGGAATTTGCCATCAGATAGCAACCACTGCTCTGAAAATCACAGCTGGCTGAACACCGTGTTGTTAAGTGTGCGAGCACATCCAGACCCATCCGGATCTTGTTGGTGCATGTGCTCCTAAATGACTGGCATTTCTGAAATGCTGGGCTTGGAACTGGGTGCTCTGCTTGTCTATTTTACCATAATCTGTATTTATTATATACTGAATTTTCAAATGATGCGGGGAAATTATTCACTCATTAGGTTTTGTCCATTGAGTTTTTTGGTGATGGGTGGAATTACAGAAATGGACGGGGGGTTCCAACTTAGCAGAATATTCTGGCATGTGAAAATCTGGCCATTCTTCATGTGATACGTATTATTTGGTTGATTTAATTTTAATTTTTTTTTAAAGTTCTTAGTTAATTGGAAATACTGCAGGCTGACTTGGGAAATGCAGGGTGCTTTCCCAGGATGTCCTTTCCATGTCTTTAAGAGTACAGAGAGTTGGGTCAATCTTGGAAATGACAGTGCCACACATGAAAAGCTGGCAAGGCAGAACTGATGAGGAAAAGAGTTAAAATATTTCTGAAATACTTTGGGTTTGGAATATTTACTGTTGTTGACTGCTTTTTCCATATTTAATTGTTTTTTAGATGCTTATTTCAGCACTTTGTCTGTGTCTGAAAGGGTTAGAATAGAGCGCTTGCAGCTTCCTTATTGCCTCTCTAACACCATGTCTTAAACCAGGCTTAATGTTATAAAGCCAGTTAGAATTTTGTTAAAATTGAGGTTGTCCTGTACAATCTTTACTACTTGTTCAGTCATAGTCTTTGGTGAAATGAGCATAGAATATTTACAGATCTGTTGTAAAAAGCAATATGCAAGTTCTTAGTTAATGAGCATCTGTTTGGTATTTTCTTTTCCCTTGTTGAGATCCCAGACTTAATTTATGCTGTGCCATTCAAATTCTGACCTGAAGGAGGAGGGATTTGAACATGGGTTTCCCAATCCAAGACGAGTGTCCTAATTATATGGTTTATGAAATAAAAAGGGGATACTGTCAATTAACACACTGTTTTACTGGCTCTTGCCTTTTGTTCTGTTGTTTAAGAAAAAATAAAATAAAAAAATAATTAAAAAAAGCAACAGTACTTTGCTTCAGGCTGAAGAGAACATATTTCTCCCCCAAGAAGCAAACACCAAAATTACTTGCTTTCGATTTCCCCCCCCTTTTGCTGCTGAACCAAAAATCAATTACTTGTGTAAGCAGAATTCTGGCTACAAATCTGCAGCACAGCTATAAACAATGTGACTACAGAAACTTCTGTCATCCTTAAGCTTAAAAGGAGAAATGCTTCTTATTTAGCAAACTGAAGAGTGAAGAATGATTTATTACCCTCCTCTGATTTTTTTTTTCCTCTTCTGTTATGACTTTAAGCTTAATGACACTCATTGAAAGGTGTAATACCCTGTATTACAAGAGTATTTTTGTGCTTCCACTACAACAGTATTGTACTAGGTGATAATGACTTCATAACACTGGAATAAATTTGCTTTAGATACACATTTATTGCTTTGTAAGGCAGAGAAATTCTGAGCAGTAGTTGGACAGAAATAGCCTTTTGTGTGTTCTTATTTTAAATGGAACAATTTTAGCACACACACTAGGCTGAATTTTCCTGAAACTGTGGCAGTAACTGCTTTTATTTTCTGGGCCATGTCCATGTCGTCTGTTTGGTTTGTGTGAAAACATCTGTGTATTACAGCTGTAACTTTATTGCTGTGAATCTCCAGCCTTTACTTGCCTTCTTTAGAGCTGGATATCTCTGGGTTGTACAGCACTGACTGTTCATCCACAGCTCCATCTGTCTCTTTTTGTATCTTAATGCACTTCTTGCTTAGCCTGACTTGGAAAACATTTGATTATATAAACAGGCAAAAATGTTACTTTCCCCTCTGAACTCACCTCCAAATTATGAGGACCTCTTTCAATTGGTTTTATCCTGAGTTATCTCATCACTAGACAATATAGTGATTTTCCAGTAGTGGTCTAGATTTCCAGTATGTTCAAGGTGAGCAGTGTTGGCTCTGGTTGAAATCCGTGACCTCACTGTGCAGGTATCTCAGAAAATTTATTGATTGATTGATTGATTGATTGCAGAATGCTGGCACTCTACCATAATGACATCATTTTATGTTACATTCACCTACCCAAACTATTCTTTTATTTCAGAAGATGAGCTCTGTTTTTAGAAGAATAGCTAATTATCTTTACATATATTAAACATTATGCATTTAAATACATTAAAGGATTTATAGTAGTCCCTAATAAATTTGTTATAAATCAGTAATTTCTTGATCTCTTTAATAAAACACGTGAATAACATAGGCTTAAGAATGTCATTTGTCAGTGTTTGAATGTGAAGGAAAGTAATGGGCTTTCCACTGTCTTCTGTGGAGGAAAATTTCAGTCTTTTTGCAGAAATCTAGCTGGTGTTTGTTGCTTTTTTCTTTTTTTAGTGCAATAATAATTAACTAATCTCAGTGGAAACCTCTGAGCTGTCTGACTCTTCTTGTCTACAGTACTGGAGAGATTTTATCTGAGTTACAGCAGGAGTTGGTTACATGACTACCCTGTGGTTCCATGGGGCCAGGGCTCAGCTGCCTTAATCCTTTGGACTGAACTTCTCATGACTCCCAACAGATGTTTTGCCTTTAAAGGTCACTTTAACTTTCTGACCAGGCTGGTTCTGTGCTTCCCAGAGCGTGCCAGCATAGTTCACAACTGGAATGTAGTTGGACATCAGGAATGAAATTTCATTAATTTCTTTTTCACTTCCTTAGTTATTCAACCAAATCTCAGAATACCCACTTTCATAACAACTGACAGAGCATGTTTTTAAAGGATAAGACAGTGCCAAAATAAAAAGACTATACGAGTAATTAGAATGTGTTGGTTTTCTGAATGGTGTAAGGCACAATCATTGGAGTTCTAAGTACTGTATTTTTGTAAGGCTTCAAGACTAAATATCTCCGTGTCTATAGGTAGAGCAGAGGCAAACTGGTATACCCACATAACTTGAGCATTGTTATGTACCTGTATTGTTAGTGCTTCCAGTATAGATCTCCCTAGCTAGACTCGTTTTTTGTGGTCATCTGTTTGTGTTTGCATGCATATGCCTGTCTGATCTTCTGATAATCTGGCAGGTCTATTCTAAAATCAGTTTTCTTTTTACTTCTCAGAAATAGGGCATAGTGGTATTATGAGCTGCTCCATTGACCTTAATACCATCACATTAGTGCCACTGTCTTTCTACTTTCAGTCATACCCAAATATTACTTAGTAATGAGAGGAAGACTGACAATAGAAAAATGTAGGTCTTTACTACTGCTTCTGGCTATTAACTCCTAACCACCACTAATCTGTTCAAACATGTGCCCTTCTACTCTCCTTACCTATTTCAGTTATTAATAACAGCAGGTTGTGCTTTCTGGTAGCACTCAAGTAACTTCAAGTCACTTGTAAAACAGGATGGATATACACTTACTGCTTCGCAGTGTTGTACTAGTTGTAAAATTATGAGCATATGGGTCCAGCATGGGATAAATGTGATAAACCTGAGGAATCTTGAATGGAGTGGCAGAGAATTTCTGGAAGAACAGAGCAGTGGTCGCTCAGGTGATCTCAGGCTGGTGTAGGTAGGACCTGCCCAGGGAAGACTGTGTGTGCTGCTCACAGTGGAGGTTCAGGGCAGGTGTCCTGGCTGGAATGTGAGGAGAGATGACCTGCAGAATCGTGGAATCATAGAATATCCTGAGGGGGAAGGACCCACAAGGACCATCAACTCCTGACCCTGCCCAGGACACCCCAACAATCCTCCTCTGTCCCTGAGAGCGTTGTCCAAACCCTCCTGGAGCTCTGGCAGCCTCGGGGCTGTGCCCACTGCCCTGGGGAGCCTGGTCAGTGCCCAACCAGCCTCTGGGGGAAGAACCTTTCCCTGAGATCCAACCTGACCCTGCCCTGGCACAGCTCCAACCATTCCCTCAGGTCCTGTCACTGGTCACAGAGGGCAGAGATCGGAGCTTCCTCTCCAGAGGGACTTAATGATGGTTACAAAGAACTGAAAGGTGATGTGCCAGCAAGGTAGGAAATAGTGGACAGTGGGCTGCAGTGAAAGGTCTACTCAGCTCACCCCTTTAGCAGACTTGTGTGTAGGATGGAATTCCATGCATATTTTATGAATATAATGAACATGTGTCAAGTACAAAAGAAAGAGTTTTGTGGAAGACCTTTTATGTATTTCTCAATTTGGATTCTGTCCTGGTTTCATCTGGGACAGAGCTTTTCCATCTGACAAAACTGATTCCAGATATATTTTTAGTTACTAAAGTCTTATTTACTTTTCCTCTTTGGATTCCCGTTCTTCATTAAATTGGAAAGAGGTTATCATTTTCATTTTATGGCTGAAATTGCATGGTCACTGAAGTAGGTGGAAAATACTTATGCAAATGATGCTACTTGGTGACTTCTTTTCTTTTGACTGTTATCACACAAAAAAGATAAATAATTTCTCCAGGAACTATAGAATAACTGATGTTTCCTACGAGAAATAGAAGCTATGGTATAAATGAAGATTGTTTTTTTTTTTTTAAAGCCTCAGTTCAGTTAGTCCTCTGCATTCTCTGAGGTCTTGTTTTTTATTTTCTTTCTACCTTCCATTATGGAAGTGGTGTGTGATTATTCTTTTGTTCTTTGCACGTGTGGGTAATAGATTGGAGGCTAAAAATGAGTGTACAACTTAGTGTTGGAATTACATTCTATGTTCAATGTGAATTGGTGTCCTTTCTTTTGTATGACTGCAAGGAAATCCACATGGTGCCATTTGTGTAGTAACCGAGATTAATTTCTAGAAATGGCACTGAAATTGAATGTATTAATGTAGTGACACATTTAAAATATTTAATGCCTTTAACCAGTATTTTTTTTTAAATGTGAGCTTCTTTTACATTTTGCTGGAATAGGAAGAAATAATTGGAATGTACTTTTGTTTCAGTTGAGAAGGTATCCCTGGAACAGTGGAACAGAGGTCATCAGCTTTAACTGAAATGTACCTCTCTACAATTTGATAGTTTCTCTTTTAAAGGTATATTGCTGACAGAAAGTGGAAGGTGAGGTGAGAAATGGTGAAAATGGGGCTGAAGAAATGACAAGTCTTTCCTGTGTTAGTACATTCTTAGCATGTTTAGCACAATTTCTTTGCCATGGTGTGAATTGTTGGTTTAGCCTATAGTTCATAAGTGTTTAGATTTAGAAATATGTTATAAGGCATTATATTCAGGTCATTCTGAAGTAAATGTACAAGAAGAAAGTTGGAAAAGCATAGGGAATTCTGTATGGAATTAAAGTGGAGGTTAGAGGGGGGGTGGAGAGAAAGGAATTGACGACTTAAGAGAACCTTTAAGAGCTGCAGCATTATTTTCTAATGTCTGCTACAGTCATATTTTAGCTGATACTGTTTTTTCCAGACTGTAGGGTTTGTTTTTTGTCACTATACTGCGAAGCAGGCATTGAATTTATGATTTAAGTCAACGACAGCAGGCTATACTAGTGCAGTGTTAGACAAATATGAGGGATAAAATTAACACAGTGCAATGTGGTGACTGTTCAGTTCCCACAGAGTTTGAGATATGGACTGTGATGCCTTTGCTTTATGGATGACCAGGTTCCAGCCAGCTTTCACCCCAGAGCTCACTAAATTTAAGAATTGTCACTATTTCTTGAACACTAGATGCTTTGTACAAAGTGCACAAATAACTGGAATGTCCAGCTTGATTCCTAACTACAGTTTACAATCCTGCAGAAAAACTTTCAGGGAGGTGCGACCGTGCTTTTAACAGGAATTGTCTGGGTGGCCAGAGGCTTTAGGCTAAACTTTAAAGTAGAGTGCTAGTCACCCCTGGAGGATGGATCAGTGTGTTTGTTCACAGGAAGAGGGTTCAGTGAAAGGCAGTGGATGGGCTGTGCCTCCCTGTGCTCCCTGTTGACTGTGGGCACAGGATCCGATTCCATACCCAGGGTTCTCTTTGGCAGTCAGAGATGCTCCCCTGCAAAAACTGTTGCCAAGTCAGCACTTCTGTTGAGGATGTTACTTGTTTCTGATTCCTTTTCTTGCCCACTGAGGAAGGTGGGGTTCTCCACAACTGCAGAGGAACCAGAGTTTGTTTATTTAAACAGATACATCCCCTCCCAGTTTGTTCTCCGTTTTAGGCTGTGTACAGATGTTTTATCAATTTTACTTGGAAACCAATACACAAACCAACTTTGTGGAATTAGTGTAGACCCTTATGACAAAGTAGTGTCAGTTTAGTGAGTTTAGTCATATGATTAACATTAACATACAACCATATTAATTGATTCAAGCCTTCATAGGGTTTACTGCAGTTGCAGACCGAGATCAAGAATAAACTTTGTAATTGGAATGTTAGAGGAGTAGACACGTGTGTGAAGACAAGAACTTGATGCTTCTATTAGATTTTCTCTGTGCTTATTGCATTTGGGAGGCCTCACTGTCATCTGCTGACATCCTGCACTCAGACCTGTGTGTCCACAATCACTGTTGTGCTGAGTTTACAGTAAACAATATTGCACAGTTTCTGGCCCTGGCGTCCAAAGAGGCAGAATGTATTTTGAACGTTTGTTATGCAACACAGTTAACTGAGTTGTATCACTTTTTTTATAGTAATTTTTTTCCTCAAAACTTTGCAAACTGTCAGATATCTGATAACCTCTGACAGTGCTCAGATAGCATTCCTGATACTGAATTCCAAGCCAGCTGCTGTGCAGACTGGTGTGGCTAATTGGTTTCTTCGAGATTGTCTTTACTGCACAGACATACATTCCTGACAGAAACTCAGTGTTCAAGGAAGCAAAGGAAACCTAAATCAAGTAGGATTTAGCCTGAGTTGGTTGACCTGTCTGGGAGTACAGAATAAAACCTAAATTAGCCCAACAGAAATGATGTTGCTCCAATATCATTCTGTAATGTGATGACTGTCTTTTGTATTTGTTTAACTGGAGAGACGCTTCAGTTTACCAATGCTTCTGAAACTTGAGAGCTCTGAGTGTTCAGTATTTGTTCAGTATGTGGAAAACCTGAGGAGAAAATGGTGTATAAAGATGAATCTACTGCTGCCTATCAGTAAATAAGAATGATCGGAGAATAGTGACCACGGTGGCAGCAGAGTCATCACCAGTTTGTGAAGATTGCATTGAACTTTGAAAATTCATGTTCCACACGTACACATTTGTGTTCAGAGAAAAACAGCAGCAAGGTTGAGAAGGTGTATAGCTCAGAGAGAGATTTTCTTGGTGGTATAAAATTCAATAAAAATAAAAAATCAGGCAGCGGTTTTGACAGGGATGATGTGTTAGTCAGTTGTTATACACTGGCAGTTCAGTTGATCTGCTATTTTGTATTATTAGTGACATTAATTTACATTTGGCCTATCTGCTGCAGCCTGACAAAGCATAAAGCACTTACTGGCTTTGGAGTTGGAAGAATTATTCATTTAGGAAAATCTACTGGCGTGGCTTCAGCACACTGTTTTTGTTCTTTTGGTGGCCCTATGAATGTACTGTTCCCTGTGGAAGTGATGTGTGCCCAGGGAGAGCTGTGTTGGTGTGTATATGTGATATAACTGGTAGTGTGTTTCCCTTTGTAGCTGAATCCTGCTGCTGCTAAGTCTGGAAGGTGAACTTTGATCTTGGCATCATCTGCACTGCAGATTTTTTCTAAGGCTGCTTGTCTTGTCAATGCTTATTCCCATGAACAGTAATTAATTCTAATTATTGTGATGTTTGTGGATATGGAGTCCTCCTTTTGACTAGCTCTCTTTTTTTTGATCTTGGTGTATCTTATACGCAAAGAAACTATGAAATGACACTTTTCTGAGACCAAAGTCAGGCTGTAGTTTTTTTAGTTGAAGTTAACGAGCAGATTGTGCTTAGCGAGATGTGCAGAGGTTCACAAGAATCCAAGAATGTCAGAAGATATGCAGTTCAACCAGCTTCCCGAGGCCTGTTGTTGCAATGCTGGGCTTGCAAATCGGGATGTACAGACAGGAATTAGCTGCTTCACTCACTTAAAGAATCTGATTGACTTCGCAGAGGGTAAATGCTGCTTCACTTATGTGTGAGTTCAAATCTTTCTCACAGTCCCTGGAAGAATCCGAGTTTATATCCCCCATCAACAAAACTAAAGAGAGTATTTTGCAGAATGAGCACAGCTCAGAGCAAGGAAAAGGAGGTAAATACTCTACAAGTGCAGCACCAGGATTCTTTTAATAAAGGTGCTCTGCTGGCTGGTGACTTTTTAAATACACTGTCAGTAAATTAACAGGTCAGACAGGTTCTGCCTGAAAAGAATATACAGACCAAGAGTTCTTTTATTTGTAATTATGAGAGTGGATGAAAGCAAGGTGTGGCCTTTGGCCCGGGAGGAGAGTCAGGATCTGACTAGCTTCTGTGCCTTCAGGTGAATCTCATCCTCCTGCCTGGGTTTCTCCAGCTGTGATAGAGGTGTGATCCTTGCCTCAGGAGGAAGCAGGATATATTCACGTTTGCAAGGTTCCTTGCAGGTAGAAATTCTATGCACATAGTATTTCTAATACGTTGTCTGTATTACATGTTAGAAAACTAACCTGTTGAAAAATAAAAATCCTGATCACATGACTTCAGTTTAGGTGCATTGTTTCTTCTCTTTGTGGAAAGTAACTGGAAAATATGTAATTCCGTCAATTTTGTTATGGATGTCCAGGTATCTGACTTCAGAGAAAGCTTAAGATGGTGAATTTTTCCTGAAATAGAAGATATCTACATGACTGAGTGCATTTGATGAATGAGACACCTAAGAAAAAAATGTATTTTGACAGTCTTTATCCATCCACACCATTTAAAAGTTGTTGCATTTTGCCAAACCCAAACATTTTAGCACTTTGCAGTTGGGCTTCAGAAATGTTCAGTTAAAAAAAGTTTTAACTACTTTCAAGTTTTGAGCTCGTGGATTCACTTCGAGGCCTGATTTACGTGACTTTTTTTTTTAATCCGTTAGAATTAAAAGCTGAAAAAAAAAATAAAATGTGTGCAATGTCTTCAGATGCCCATGGGAGAAATGAGGCTTTGAGAAAAACATCAATGTTGCAAAACCTTGCAGTATCATGCACTTGCAACATAAAGAACATGGGGAAAAAAGGGGCCAGGTCACTGCTAGATACCAGTTTTTTAGGAGCAGAGTCTCCTTATTTCACTTTACACAGTCTGTTAGAACACTCAGAATATGAAAGTAAATGCTGTTCTGGGCCACTCAGGGTTCTGTTCTGTCAGCCCTGTCATGGCTCGTCTACAGTTGATTTTTCCTTAAGGCACACGTATGGAATACTTGGAAATGATCAGCTCCAGTGCTGTAGGTTTGACTCCTTG
Organism: Manacus candei; assembly: GCF_025592945.1. Taxonomy (NCBI): domain Eukaryota; kingdom Metazoa; phylum Chordata; class Aves; order Passeriformes; family Pipridae; genus Manacus; species Manacus candei. The sequence goes on from NW_026138084.1 coordinate 4,638,000, forward strand.
GTTCTGGGGGTGATTTGCATCCCGTGCAGGGCAGGTGTGGACAGGAGGGTGTGAGAGCCCTGCGGAGGAGCAGGGCTGGGCGCTGGCTCCAGCTAGGCAGGCTCGCCCTGCCCTCCAGCTCCAGGGAACAGCTCCTGTCGGCTCCTTTGGCACAGCCAGGGCACGGGGAGATGGGCTGGGGCTGGAGCTGGGGCTGGAGCTGGTTCCACAGGGACACTTCAGGCTTTGTGTGGAGATCCCTCTTTGGGCTGTTTTTTTCTTTTAGATGCAGCTTTGCCACTGGGACGTTTAAACCCATTCCCCAAATGGTGGCAAAGGTGGGGCTCAGAGAAATAAAACTCTGGGAAAAGGGGAATGTCCACTGGTTTTACTTACTGGCTCCACTCTTTTAATTGTGAATTTGTACTTTGTACTTTGTAGGCTACAAATATGTGCAAAGACATTACAGGGTTTTTTAACGTGGTATGACAAATACATTCTGACTTATGGGAGGTGTGGTGAATTGTGTCACTAATCCACTTCCACTTTAGCCCCTGGCATTTATTTTGGTGGCAATATTTGCTTTGCTGTCTCTGATACAGGTTCTTAAGATTGTTTCATGGAGGATTTGATTTATGCGTCTGTAGATAGATAGAAAATAAGAATAATTTGAATTTTTCTTGATGGAAAATTGGAAAATAAGAATAATTTGAATTTGTCTTGTTTTAAGTGGTTTTACATTTCTTCTTCTTAAGCCACTAAGTACCATTGTCAAAAGTATAAGAACTTATAAGAACACAGAATAATTTAGTAGAGTATCTACTTGAATAAAGTGTGTGATAAAATTAAGCATTTCCACAAAAAAAAAAAAAGAGAAACAAGGTCATCGACTCTCTTCAAGATGTATATTGCTAGGATTTTCTGTATTTGTTTAATTATGTCAATAGCATGCATGTGGGAATGTATTTCACATTAATTTTGTTTTAATAAACTGAGGCAATGATGGTATTGAGAAAAACGAACCTGGTTTTAGAAGTCATTATAGATACACACATGTATATACAGAACCTGTAGCTTCACTCAGAGTTACCTATTGCCAAAAATAAGATAGGGAAAAATGCAGGAAATAATAGGGAAACCCCAGGAATTATTTTCTCCTTATTTATAAAAACCTCACATTAATTTTGGTGATCTGTTTTAGAGGGGGGATTCGAAGGCTGACCTTTGTGTACTTTTTACTGCCCCTGTAAGAATCAGTTGAAGTTAAGGAGAAGCTCAGAGGTGTCGGTGCCCATATTTTGGATGTTTCTGTGGATCCTGGTCCTGGCAGCGTGGGGGAAGGAGCTGCTAGGCTCTGGTGTCTCCAACACTGAACTCCTCAGAGGTGAGATCGGGCAGAGAGGGGAAAGCAGAGCAAGGTGAGCTGTCTGAGTGCAGGGTGTGCTTTGGGAGGCAGCAGTGCATGTTGGCAGAATACAGGAGCTGGGACTGGTTAGGCAAGAGTTTGGGACAAGCAGGTACTAGTCCAGGATCATTGAAAAGGGACATGGGAGTTGGAGGCTCAGGTGATAAGGCAGCCCAGGAAGGAGGGCGATGGGACAGGAGGAAAATGGGATGCGCAGGAGGGCTGGGAAGCATTTTGCCTGCTTGGTGGATATGAGGAGTTCAGCCTCACTCAACTTCTGTGGTTACTAGTTTTGTGGAACAGTGCTGGGAGGCAGTTCTGTTCTTTGCAACTTGCCCTGTTAGGGAGAGCCTGTATGTTGAAATTTTGTGTTGAAGTTTTGAAATTTTGAAGATGGTGATTAAATTCAGCTTCTTTGTTAAAAATGCAGGGTATAGAGCACTCTTGACCATAAGCTGTTTTTCACTCAGTGCCATAGTCTCACTTGCTGAGAGGGACAGTGAAAGAACTATTTGATATTTGGGTGGTTTTTTCTGCATTGCTTAGTGTGGAACTTAAACTTTATTTCTGCCCACTGTCCAAACAAAGCCCAACAGGCAGGATTGTTCAAGTCCTTGTAGGTTTTTGTGTGGCTGTCACTGTGCTGCCACAAAGCCACAGTCACACCTGTCACTGTGCTGCCAAAAAGCTTGACAAACCTTTAATTAATATTCACAACTTTTTTGATATGATTCAATTCAATCATTATTCAGGACCAGAGCCAGTAAATCTTTCTTTACACAAAATGTGGTGAGGTCCTGTGGGAATAGAGCCTGCAAGGTAAGCAAGTGTGATCATGCAGTGGCAAAGCAGGGTTACCCCAAAAATCCCTTTCCTGGTATATTTTAACTTGTCAGTATTTGATTTTTACAATCACTATGATATCCTTTAAACATAGGATATGTTTCATAAGGCATGTCATGGAAATAGTAGGATGTCTCCAGCTCAGGATTTGTTGTTGTTGTATTGTTTTTTGTTTTGTAACCTTTTTGGTGCTACTTCTTTTAAAACAAAATCACGGCTGAAAATGCTGACAAAACCAGACTTCACCTGGGGGATGTGTGTGTGTGTGCATGCATTTTGGTGCCATGGAGCAGTTAGTCAGGGCTGCTCACACACCTTGGAGTCAGTCTTGCTTCCAGACCAATTACCAAGACTGACATAAACTCAGTTATGCTCAATATTAAGGTCATAAACTGAGAGCCTTTGATTTTAAGGATACAATATCATACTTTTGTGCATGGTTTAAATGCTTGTCAGTGCAAGTTGTGTCTATTTGCCTCTTCATTTATCATTGTCTCAACAAATCAGCAGTTCAGGCCAGCGATGTGACTCCCTATTTAATTGTCGTGGCCCAGCCCAAGCAATCATTTTCATATGACAGTTCACTTTCTCTAACTTCTGGAAACAACAAGCCCAGAACTTTTGGCAATAATATGACTTCATGTAATTAGCTCAGCTCACCTCCTACCACTGTTGGTTTTTTCTTCTCCTTGCTTAGGAGCTGGGATCTGTCTATAGGGGAATTTTATCTGCAGTGGAGTCTTTATCAGAAGGAATTGCTGGGACCATTTCCTCTTTAGCCACCAGTCCTGTTACAAAATAATGCCTTTTTTGCCCTCTCCTCTTGAAGGAGGAGTATGTGAACTCCAGTATATCCAGGATGACTCTCTCTTTTTCTAGTACTTTGGGAAGAAGATGGTGTATCACTGGGTTAGTAGAAGCAAACATTGCTTATCTTGAGTCCCTGTTCCTGTAGCTGAGAGTACCTGTAGCTCAAGAGAAAGGAAATAAAAGATCAAGAGGAAAAGGACCAAGACAAAGAGAGAGAAGGTAGTGCGAGGCTAAGAGTGTGACCTGTGACTTCACGTTTGGGGTATCAGTATCCTAGGATTGTGTATCTTTTGGTGTTGTGCGTGCTTGGGCCTGTCCTGTGGTTCCAGGGCTGGCAGCAGCCAGAAGCAGAGGAGCTGAGGAGCTGAGGCTGCTTTGGAGGGGAACAGGCAGAGGGGATTTTAAAGCCTTGGTTATGAAGTATTACACTTTGGGTTGGGAGGGCTGGGAATTCATGGTGAAGGAGGATGGGAGGCTCTGGGTAAGTTGGGGTTGATGAGAAAAGTAGGTTCTTAGTGCAGGAAGAGAAGGATGGAATTTAGGGCAGTTGGAGAACAAATCTGGAGTAAGGGTGTTGAGATGGTTGGAAGGAGACAGAGAAGCTTGTAGATAAGTGAAAGAGAATGATAAAATGGGAAACGCTTTAAAAGGCTGAGGAAGTTTTGGGGATGTTATATTTGTCTTGCTTGAGAGGCACTGAATAGAGTTGAGCACAACCTGACACATGGGCAGTGTTCATCAGAGGGGAAGTTTGGAGACTTTATGGTAAATGAAAACCTAACATTTGGGTTTAAAATGGCATTTTTAGCACTGCAGTTTGCAAGCCCCATGTTGCTGTTACACTTTCCATGCTGTGCAATGGTTCCTTCTATTAAAGGTGGTGAGTGATCCTCGTGAGCACTGTGTTCCCTAAGAAAAGCAGGGAAGCTACAGAAAGACATGTAAGTATAGAATTGGTGGTTTTGTCAGAAAGCTGGAAGTTAATAACAAATAAGTGTCTTTTTAATGCAAATCGTGAAAAATTTATTTAATCCTTCTTGTTTCTGTTTCATTTTGAAGTGAAAACATCAAATGCACAACAAGAAAAGCTAGTGTCGATATTTTTGATTGAGAATTTACAGCAGTCTCTGAGTTTCAGACTAAAAATTACCCTTTTGGAAGGAAAAAATTCTTACCTTGTATGAACCTGTAGAATTGGAAATGGTAACTTTGATCCATTGGAAAAAGGAGGATTTCAGCTTCCTGTTCACTGTTAGTACTTTTCACGGGTGGAAAGCAGGAATGTTTGAAGCTGATGGTTGTTTTTTGGAACAGGAAGAGCTCGACTGCTTTTGTGAGGTTTTCCCTTATACAGGGGCTGACGGGGGTGTTATTTCTCTGTTTCTGAGACCTGTGAATTTGTGCTTATGGACAGTGAGCGCACCCTCTGCAGTAGGCAGCGGAATTAGTACAATTTTTAACATTCCACATGCATGATACATAACATGCACATATGTGTGTGTATGTGTGTGTGTAAATCCTATACAGCTACAACATATTCTTTCTTGTAATGCTGCTTTAAACAATGCAACAGCAACACTTCATGGTTCCTTTTTCTTATTTTCTTCTATTTGATCTGGAGGACATCCATCAGGATCATGAGCAAAGGTGCTGTTCTCTGGCTGGCTGGGGTTTTATGAGCACTACAGTTTGGGATAAGTGAGAGTGTGTTTAGGGTTTGGGTTTTTTTTTCTTAATGTGGTAAAAACCAACTTATTGCGGTCAAATACTTTAAAAATATTAGAGAATAAGACCTTTGGTTGGAAAAGAATAGTCTTAGAACTTCAGTGAAATTTCATTTTAAGTTAATGAAGTAGATTGCAAGTTATAAAATTGGGATCTGTAATAGGTACTTACTAATATTTTCATCTTAACATTTAGGATAAGTAATTGCTTTAACATTTAGAAGCCAAATTAAATTTGTTTCATAAGAAAAGTTGTGATTGATTTTGCTACGTGGGATAGCATTGGTATTTTATCTCATTTATAAGGCTGTTACCTGGGTTACTGTAATATTTAGTCTGTGTGCAAGTAAGGTCAGCTCCACGGATCTACATATGTCAACATCAAAGCTCAATTAGGCCCTGTGTGTGTGTATATATATATATATGTATTTATATATATATCTTATGTCTCACCAAACAAGCTGTAAGGGGAAATGTTTTCAAAGACTTTAGTAATCTTAGAGCTCTTTGCTTTATTTCTAAACCCTGTAATTAGTGGATTCTGGAAACTGGATTTGCTTCTTCCCAAAGCTGAGGGATATGCACAGTAATTTTGAAATCTAACCTCTAAACATGGGCTGGCTCCTAACTTTTCTAAGTTAAAAGTATTTGAGATGCCTCAGCATCAAGCTGGTTTAGAATTGGCTTTTTTTCTTTAATACTCATTTTTTATCTTCTCATTTCTCATATTGGAAGAACATGAAGTGTTTCCTTTGCCCTGTTAGCACAGTAGCAGGGCATGGCAAAGTTAGCACTTCACTGTTTGCGTCTGGAGGCTCCAGTAGTGTTTGAGACTCTTTGTAGATCAATTTTAATTATGTTTATGATTATCATCAGCCCTTCAGAAATTTTTATTAGCAGGGAAATAACAGGAAAGATTATCAAGTTTTTAATTAGCACATAACAATTTTTCAGCCTAGATAAACTACACTTATCTGTTACGTATTCTAGCTGCATTATTGAAGTGTTGTCAGCCCAGCTTAAGAGAATAAAAAGATAAAAACACCAGCAAATTGTGAATTGCAAGGTACCATTCAGAAATGAAAAAAAATTCTTGGTAAACCTGATCTCAAGCCTGCTGCTCACTTTGAGCATGCATTCAGGGAATGAGGTCAGGATAAATCAGGTGCTATTGAGTTTTCTCGTTTGTGTCCCACCTGGTAGCATTTGGAGTGATCCTCTGCTTCATTCCCTCGACTGCCCCACGGCCTTTGGCAGGTGCGAAATAGTTCTGGAGGTCAGAAGGAACAGTAGATCGTGTGCTTTCCAAGCCCCTGCTCACCATCAATTAAAAGCTTTTAAAAGCACTTTAAGCTTGGAAACAACCAGGAGTTACAGCTTTTGTGCCACAGCCAGAGAAAATAAGGTGATGGAAGGACACGGCTCAAGTCCTGGGTCAGTGTGATCCCACTGATGGGAGTGAAGTGGCTCCTTCCAGTTGCAGCTGTGTCTTTTTGGAGACACAAAGTACCTGCTGGAGCAGCAGCTGCTCCTGGAGGCCTCACAGAGGACCTTTGTGCCCATTTTATATAGTCACCCATGGAGCTAAATGTCACTATTGCCAAAACAACCCCCCAAACCCAAGTGGGAGCTCAGAGAAGACTTGCCTGTGCCCTGCCTTGGGCCCTGGATTTTCTGTCCCCTCACCCTGTCCTCAATTGCCATGTGAAAATGGGCTGTGGTATGAGAGCAGGTGTGTTTAGTTTGGGGTAGAAGGCAAATGGCTTTCTGAGGATGATAGGGGGAGGGGAACTAAAAGGTAGAGGGAGAGGGTTCTTGCTGATGAGGACAGGATTTAATTAACCAAAAAGCTTTGTGAGTTGTTAAGTACCTCAGAGTTTTTTGATCTGATATGAAATGGCTGGTTCTAAATCTAAATATTTACAAATTAGTGATCTGAATTTTTTATTTACATTCACAGTGATATGCTGTTTAAAATCTGTGTCTTCAAAAAACTAATACAGAATGAGATCTGCAGTACAGCAAGATATTTTTAAAAAACTAATAATAAAAATCCAGCTACCAGACAAGCCATTACCATCCATTCCTGGGCCCTAGAAGAGCTTGCAACTCCAGATATTCTTGGGTATCACTATATTTTTGGTTTCTCTGGGATTTTTTTCAGTGGGAAATGGAGCCAGGGTGCCTGCCGGCTTGGTCCTGCTGGGAATAGAGTGATTCCTAACATAAGTTACCCAGCAGTTTGTGAGTCCAGTACACATACACAGTCATAAACAGAATTCCTTACTAGATAATACTGTATTTGGGTTTTTGAAGCAATATTGAGTAAGGTAGGGTATGACAATAATGAAAGAATATGCAAATTACTTTGTTACAACTTAATATTGGGTGTAAGTCTACTATTTCATTTTTGAGAAGCTCCACTGATAATAGCAACAACATCTTTTGTGTTCTATAATGTCTGGCATGTTTTTGCTAGTGAAGGACAGATAAAACAAAAGGACAAGCACTAACTTTATTCAGAGATGGTCTAACTAGTAGTGCTTTTTTCTTTATTTTTTTAAGGCTGTGAAAGGAAGCAGGTAGTTTGTGATTAAAATCTATTTGCAATGTACTCTTATGATTAAAAAAAAAAAAAAAAAAAAAGAAGAGTCCACATCTGAAAGAATGTGATGTGTGTTTGGATACCTTCTGTTCACTGGTGCAGTTGTCAGTACTTAACGCTTCATAAGAAGTGTATAAAGTTGGTATGTTTTGTGGTATCTGACTCACTGAGCAGAGCTGAGTTGTCTTTTGCTCTCTGTGGGTGTCAGATGCACAGCTGTGAGATAGCTGCTTGCAAGGAACTTTGAATGTAATTTTTCTTATAATGCATCTCTGAACTTCCTGTGTGTTCAATCCATTTTAAATGTGTTTCCTCATCAAATCTGAATGTATTTCAAAGCAAACAACCCATCTTGCTTCAAGGAGAATTTTTTTTTGTTTTTCCCTGTGAAATGTATTCTAACTGAAATATAAGAATTGAGGTGTGAAGCGCAGCAGTTTTGCAGTGGAGTGCACGGAAGAAGAAAAGCAACCTTTTTCCTTCAGGCACATCGCCACCTAGCAGCTGGCAACTCAAAATTGCTCATTTCTTAGTTAAAGAAAAAAGGTAAAACCTGTTTTTAAGTGCTTTATTCCTCCACTACCTCCTTGGTGCATATTGAGGTATCAGTAGATGCAGTGTCCTAACCTCAGGAGCTGCAGCAGATAATTGTCCACTCAAAAATGGAATTATACTGAACAGCACTGCATGGTCACACAGACACACCAGAGTGTGTCTCACCTCTATAAAGACTATTTTTTCTCTCAGCTGCAAAATTGGTCACTGTATAAATAGCTGTTCTTTACTGATGATCAAGGCTGAAATTTCAGTTGTCTCTCTTTTGTGGTGTCCATTCTTGTCCAGTGATGCCATTTTCCCACTGAAAGGTGTTGTGTGGTGTGGAGTGGAGGCCAAGCTGATAAAACTGCACCAAAGCCATTTTCTCAGTCTCTTCAGCACTACTGCCTGAGGCAGCAGCAAGTGTGAGAATAAAGAGGGAGGAGAGGGTGGGAAGGGCAGTGGTCCATTGACTGAGGGCAGCAAAGGAAAGGCAGACAGCAGAGCTCGGTGGTAGCTTGCTTGAAAACATTTGTTCTAAAGCAGCTCAGTGTATGTTTAAGTGCTGTCAAAACCATATAAACTCTTACTGTCAAGTCCGATATTATAGACTTGATATATTAAGGATTTTTTCTCTGCAAAAATTTAAGTAGCGAATATGTACAATTGTACCTCATTGCACTCTACAGCTTCTTCATGAGGGGAAGAGGAAGGGCAGGCACTGATCTTTTCTCTGCGTGGACCAGTGACAGGACCCAAGGGAATGGCCTGAAGTTCTGTCAGAGGAGGTTTAGGCTGGACATTAGGAAAAGGTTCTTCCCCCAGAGGCTGGTTGGGCACTGCCCAGGCTCCCCAGGGCAGTGGGCACAGCCCCAAGGCTGCCAGAGCTCCAGGAGGGTTTGGCTGATCCTCTGGGGCACAGGGGGTGACTCTTGGGGATGGGCCTGTGCAGGACCAGGAGTTGGACTCGATGATCCTTGTGGGTCCCTTCCAACTCAGCATATTCTGTGGCTCTGTAAGTTTTATATGAAGTCCTATTATTGCTCAAATAAGGCAGACCTGTGTGTTTTTATCATGGAGAAGTTTTATCAGCATTAGGAACCAGTGACTCAATAACACTCATGACATGCACTGTAACTCTTTGGAAAGGTAAGTTTCTCAAGCTCTTTTTAAATCTGAAAAATGCTTTGTGGTTCTCCTCAGCTGTTGGTACCTCCATAGCAGTGCTTTCATTGGGGCAGATGTTTGCTTTCAGAGTGAACCTCCTGATTGCCTTTCTTTGATCTGCATCACAGAGGGGTCTCGGCCATGGACTAGATGTGTTCAGATGAAAAGAAGCTGGGAGAAGTGCAGTGAGGGTGCCCCTGATGTGCTCCAGCTGCTGAAGGGACATTGGTCTGTCTGTCTGAATAAAAGCCAGATCAGGGAAAACATGTGGAGCTGAGAAGGTTGAGTCCACTGTTCCAGGTGCTTCACACCACTGTATGCTCCGAGAGAGAATTTGGTATTTTCTTATTGTGAGAACTGTAGAAGGGCACAGAAATCTTTCAAACTCCACCCTAATGCATGGACTAATTCAGGTGTCTGCCTATGGAGGGGGCTTGGAACTAGATGATCTCTAAGGTCCTTTCCAACCCAAACTATTCTATGACTAACTGGCAAAAGACACTTTCAGTCACCTGGGTTTGACAATGGTGATTTTTCTACTCATTAGAACCATCTTTTTTTTTTCCTGTATTTTGCTATCCTTGCTTCAGTACACTTCTGTGATAGGACATTCTTGTGTGAAGACCGAATTTGCTTTCCTGTACTAAAGTGAACCAGAAGATCACTTTCTATCTGCTATGTGGGATAATTAGAATCAATTCCCATGTGAAGTCCCCAGTGATTCCAAGCCCTGTGGATTTCCTGTTACCTCTAGGGGATGCTGTTGTGTTAAAGTTCTAGTGTTTTAACATTTGATCTATAGATCTGGGTGTTTATCTACCTGACAGAAGGAAAAAAATGTGCAATCCTGTGGGAAGTACTCCAGCTAGCATGAAGCAGAGATACTGCAGCTTGTAACTGTGTTTGCAACGATCAATATGTAGAAGAACAGAAGGAACTTAACAAAGGTCCTGGGGGATGTTAATAGCTTGTTTTTCAGTGTAGGTTCCATCCAACCTGCTGATGCATTGATTATTGATTGCAGTTCAGTGGAAGGTCTCTCAGACGGGTGAAGTGTTTGATGAACAATCAACACCCGTTTAGAGCAATCTGGATCAAGGATTTGTTGACAGGAACCAAGTACTTTATAGTGACCTTGGCAGTATTTAAAGTTAATGTCTGCTGGACTTGAATTTGTTGAGCTGATAAGTTTTCTTTCGAAGAAGGGGTTCCTATGAATGGATTTTGGATTTAAAATATAATATAAGAGATACGTTTACATTGATAATTCCCCCCACCCATTATTTCACTAGGCATTACCTTACTTTCAGCGTAGATATTTTAATTTAGAAATTCATAAAGCTCCCAGTATTTGGTACCAGTTTATTATTATTTATTGTGAAACATCTGAGTTGTTCATTACACAACATTTGACAAGTCCAATCAGAGTGTACTGTGCTGCTGAAAGCCATTTCACATGACAGTGATCATTACTGCCTAAAAACCTGTACACCAGTGACAACTGGTCTCATAAAGAAGAATTAACTTATTTATTGGTGTCTGGACAGCACTACTGAGTATTCAGTGGTTTGTAGGCAACACCTAACCGTGCTTTTCCAAACAGCTTGAAGAAATATATATCCTTGAATACAGAGGAGAATTCATATTGGCCTTGGAACTGTTATGCCCGTGTGTAGCTAACAGTGTGCACACCCTGTCTTGTAGGCCCGTGCTCTAAAGGAGCGTAGAAAAACAGTGTTTTCTTTTCTTCCTTGTCACCTGCACCTCTCAGAAAGATTTAAGCATTTTAAATTGGAAAAATTAAATACTTTTCTTATCCTTCCTAAGTATCCAATAAAAGTGTAGCATTAGTTTAAATTCAGGGGTGCTCTCTATGTTAAAAACTGTATATATCAAAATATTGTCCCCAAAATATTTTGTATACTTACGTAAAAACCTTGCATTTCGTGGTGAAGAAATGCGCCTCTCTTTTGTTAACATTGTAGATGGGGATTTTTATTGCAGTTTATATCTTAAAGGGCTAAGATCTCTCAGTGCCTTTATTAGATGGCTGGTTTAATTTGATGCAATGGTGTAGAATATCTTTGAGTATGCACAATGTGGTCTGCTACGCAAAACTTCCAGGCCCCTACTTAAAAATCATAATGAGCTTTTCATTATTAAAAAATATTTCTCTTTCTAGAAAATACTATGGGCTACTTTGGTCTGCCTGGTTGCAACTTTTGCAGTAACAAATCCTGTGAGGTGAAAAAACAACTGCAACCTTTTTATTAGATACCATCCAAGAAAAGTGCTGTTACCTCAGCATTAAGTACCCATAAGTTTTTACACCATGTTAAAGTAGTGTAGATTAATAGCATTTCCAATTAGGAGAGTGCCCTTCTTGTATAGAAATAATCAATAAAGGGCTTCTTAAACTTCAGCTCCCCAGCCATTTGGGGGCTTTGTTTCTTGCCCTGTTGAATTCAGCACTGTTAGTGGCCATTCTCCTTCAGCTGAAGCACCTAGGTAGGTAACACACAGGACTGCCTTGTGTATCTCAAATGAGGAGAAACCTTATTTAGGTTCTAGGCAGTCTTCCTTAGAAGATTCAGTAGATACCAGTAGTAAATTTAAGTAAACTAGCTACCTTGTTTACTGAAATACCCAGAGCATTCAAGTAGTAATTTTCAAAATGCCATCACCAAATGGGACTCCACGAGTTGCCTCTGTCATGTTGTATCTTCCCCTTCTCTAACAGAGGGAAGAAGTTCTCAGGGTGGAAATGAAAATGTTTTACTGGTTCTCACTGTCTGCTCTCATGTGTATGATGAAGATTCTCCATCCCAGAGAGGCAGGGATGAGCCTCCAAGCCTAAGAGGGCAGAGGGAAGATTAGGACTCCATTAGCTTTTTTTGTTTTTACACCATGTTCTTGGACCAAACTTCCCCAGTGTTTGTCTTTCCTATCAGCCCAGACGTCAGGTGCTGATGGGCTGCAGGAAATGCAGACTGATGCCCATAGGGATAGCACATGCTTACACCCATGCAAATGTTCTACCCTTTCAGGATGAGTCACACACATCTGTATAAGCAGCCAGAGTCTTTATGATCAAGGTTGGGAGTGCAGAAGGAGAGACCACATCCTGAGATGAGAGGGCTGCAGCACCAATCTCCATCATTTCTGTCATCTAACTGGAGCTGTTAAAGATCCAGAGCCCAGAATGTTTAACCGCTAATAGCCCTTAAAAAATCCAATGTGGCTGTGCCCTGACAGAATCGTAGCAATGTGTGCAGTGCCTGTTTACATGCGTAGGCAGAAACCTTTTTAAATTATATATATAAATTATATACATGGGAAAATGGCCACTGTACCTCGCGCCTTTAATTTTACTTGTCTTTTTAGTTCCTGTGATTCCACTTATCATTCCAGTGATACCAACCATTCCGTGATTCTAGAGCTGCTGTTCTGCCCTGTTACTGTAAGGCACCACCATATTTCACTGTAAGGCATATTTAAGGCCGTGCTAGGGAATGAAATAGGCATTGAAGAGTCAGAATTAGTTTAAAATAGAAGGCTCAGCATCTGACCAAAACGTTGCTGTGTGCCGGCGTTCTTTCCGGTTACTGCAAAGCATCATCATTTCTGTCATCTAACTGGAGCTTTGGCAGCTGCTAAAGATCCAGAGCCCAGAATGTTTAACCGCTAATAGCCCTTAAAAAATCCAGTGTGGCTGTGCCCTGACAGAATCGCACCAATGTGTGCAGTGCCTGTTTATATGTATAGACAGAAACCTTTTAAAACTATATATATGAACTATATACACGGGGAAACAGTCACTGTACCACGCGCCTTTAATTTTAATTGTCTTTCTCATTTCTATGATTCCATTTATCATTCCTGTGATAGCATTCCGTGATTCCAGGGCTGATATTCTGTCCTGTTGCTGTAGAACCACATTATTTTTCATGGTAAGGCACTGGGGTGTGTGAGACGGTGCTAGGGAATGAAGCAGGAGCTGGAGAGTCAGGATTAGTTTTAAACAGAAGATCAGCATCCGGCCCAAAAGTTGCTGTGTGCTGGCTTGTGCCCGTGTCCGTGCCCGGAGGAGGCCCCTCAGCTCCGCGGCTGCGGCTTCCTCCCCTTCCACCCGCCACCTCCTCCTCCCGGGCGGTGTTTCCTGTGAGCGCCGCTCTGACGCGGCCCCGGGCCGGCCCTCCCTCCTCCTCCAGCCCCCCCGCCCCAGCTCCGACACTGGGCGCTTTTTGGGCTGATCTGGTGCACAAAGCATCCCCAACATCCCAGCGGCCGCGCGTGCGCGGGAGGCGGGCCGGGACCGGGACCGAGGCCGGGATCGGGATCGCGGTCGGGATCGGAGCGGGGCCCCGGCGGGCAGTGCCGGGCACTGCCGCTGTCAGCGCCGGCGCTTGCAGCGGGTTTATCCCCCCGGGAACTGCCCTCCCTTCTCTCCCCTGCCGCCTTTTCCCGACGGGTTTGCTTTGCTTTTCCACTTTTTTTTTTTTTTTTTTTTTTTTTTAAAACAAACAAACAAGCAAACAAACTTGAAAAAAGCATTGGGAAGCCCTCGCACAGCCCCCTCCGTCCCCGCTGCGCGTTACCCCTCGGCGGTGGAACCCACGCTCCCCGTCCCGACCCGCTCCAGGCTGGGCCTCGCGCTGCTGGAGTTTGGGAACCGGGAAAGCCTCGGCGCCGTCTGCCCGGCCGCCTCCCCCTCTCTGAGCCCGGGCCAAAGCGAGCGAGCCGGTCCTCTCCGCCAGCTCGATAAATGCTGTTTATGAGGATGGACCTGTTGAACTACCAGTACTTGGACAAGATGAACAACAATATCGGCATCCTGTGCTACGAAGGTAATGGTGCCTTTTCACGGGAGGGTAATGGATCCCTTCCACGGGAAGGCAGCGCTTCCCTTCCACGGGGGGTGGAATGGATCCCTTCGCCGAGCGCTGTTTGCTGTTGTTTGTCAGCGGGAGTGTTCCCTCTGGAGATCGGCGGTGTGGGACTCCCCGCGGGCTGTTGTCAGAGCTTTGAGGGCAGGAATTTCTTTCTCTTCATTTGGTTTTTCTATTCTTTTTTTACAAGACGAGTTTCCAGCGGCAACTTTACTTTTTCCTGCAGGCAGGATTGCTCAGACCGAAGGCTCGCGGTGCGGGTGGGGGTTTGTCCGTCGCTCCCGGAGCTGTGGGAGAAGCGGTGCGAGGACGGGCGAGTTCCCGCGTGGGTCCCTCGGCGTTGCCCGACACGGCTCGGTGGCCAGGCCGGGCCCCGCCGTGTCCCCCTCGGGGCCGTGTCCATTGTTCGGCCGCTCCGTCCCCTCCTCTCCTCCCCCAGCACCGCCCCGCGCTCCGGCCCCCGCCGGGAATTACACAACGCGGGTTGTGCTCCTGGAACCCGGCGCTGAGTTCCCCTGGTGTCGCCTCCATCCAGGGTAGGCTGGCGCTTGCTCTGCACACTGTCAGCATTCAGAGCCCTTTTGAGAAGGCGCCTGAGGTAACAGGGCAAAATCAGTTTCTTAATCTAGTGGAGTTTTTCTCTACGTGCATCTCGAAGAAGCGGTTATGGCTTGGCTTTGCCTGGAAAGAAAGGCACCACAGAGCTAATTCAGCTTGGCAGTAGAACTGTTTTTGCTGTAGCCACACACAAGCACTGCAAATTTTTTTTCTTTCTGATTCAGCAGAAACATTTTCCACGTTCGTTTGGAAAATTATCTTGCTGTAGTTGTCAGGAATGAAACAATATAGAGTATACATAGGCCCAGGAGATATCTGTTCATACTCCAGGCCAGAACACAGGGAGCTGAATCTCACTTTGGAAAATAGTCTTTTCTATCACTAAACCAGCATGACCACATTTCTTCCCTTCAGGAAGTGGGGTGGCTCCCTGTTGAACTGTTAATATCTTTGTTTCTTTTTATTTTGGTTTCTTTCTTCTTTTTCTTTCCTGCATGAATAGGTGTATATTCGTTTGAATAAAGCTCGTTTACAGAAGATTGAGCTGAAAAATATAGAGCAGGGGTTCAATGGAGTTGAATTTCCAACCTCTTTCTTATCCTTTCTTTATTAGCACAAGAAAACTAGTTTTAAAGAAAATAAATAAAGAAGAACAACTTGCAGGAAACTAACTTCTTCATTGCTCTCTACAGTAACCAGTATTTTCTTTGGAAACAATCAATAACTTCTGATGAAGACCATAGCATTGTATGCAGAACTTTATTTATGTAGTTTCTGAGTGTTTTGTTGACTAAGTTTGTTGACCTGTAATTTTGGCTCATTAGTTCAATTCATTGTAATTATGCCTAGTATTTATGGAAGATTCTTTCCAGCCCCTTTTCCCCCCACCCTTTTCTCCAGTAATTGTTATTTAACCGGATCTTAGCTTTAATAGTTCAAAAGCAAAAGAACAGCTTAAGAAATACACTCTATTGGACCAGTTTTTGTTTAGTTTAAACATCTGTTGCTTTTTTCTTATTCTTGAAGTTAACATTTTTAACACTAAAATAAACACACAAAGAATGAAGAAAAGAAAAGCAAAACTTCAGTGGTGTTTATAGTGAAGTGTTTATATCCCAGTGGCTTAAAAATTATAAATACTGGCAACATCTGCACTGAACTCAAAGGGTGTTTTAGAGATGCCTACAGATCTTCCAACCTCTGTCATACTATTAATTTTATAAGGGAGTTGTGTCAGCAGTGATAGATCTTGTCTTTTCAAAGGCACTGCCGCAGTGGTAACTATATTGACAACAAAGTATCCTTTCAAACTCAATGAATTAGCATTACTGAATGTCACACTTTAACTACTTATAAATAGGTGCCTTCCTGAAAAGTACTTTTGGAGAAGGATAAGATACAAATGCATTGTACTATGGGAAAATAGGTTTGGAATTTCAGAGGAAAGAATGAAGGGCCTATATGCCTCAGGATGGAAGTGAGGTGGGTTCCTTATTCCTTTAGATTCTCTCTTGAAACAGTTGTTTTTGCTTATTGGTGAAATGTGTCAGTATCATTTTATGAGGTTTACTAGTGATTTTAATCTTTCATCTCTGACTCAAGCCCCTGGAACTCTGTACCATTGATTTGTAGCTGCACCTTGTGGATAAGAGATGTATTGGAACACAGACACAGGAAGAGTTCTTCCATCATGTGCATTTGGTGGGCCTTTAGTTTGACATGGAATAAAAGAGTATAATTTGCAGCCCAAGATGAGTCCTGCTTTTTCTTGCCCAGCAAGAGTCACAGATAGCTCCAGTCACAGTAAGCTCCAGGCTATTGAGTTAATGCCAGCACTGGGATAGTCTTCCTTGGCTGGTAGGTGCAGGAACCTCTGGGAGGTTGCTAAGTTGTGCCATTCATGGTCACACTCCAGCAAGTATGGAAATATTGTCCAAGTGCTGTTTAGTTCATAAAACAATTTCTGATTTTGGCTAGTCTGGGGGAAAAATGTAAATGATGTTAACATAAATGAGATCTGCTTCATGGACAGAAAAGCGTCTTTTTGCTGAGGCTGGGGGAGAAACGGGAGATCAGAAGTTCTCCTATTAACATTTAAGAGGTAACGGTGTGTTGTAGATTTACCTGATGGCTTTGTAGATTAAACCTGAATTGAAGTTGACTGTTTTTTCAAACATACTTTTACCCTTTATTCCTTTTTTTTTTTTTTTAACTGTAAGATTGCTGTAGCACTGGCACAGGTTGCCCAGTAAAGTTATGGAGTTTCCGTCTTTGGAGATACTCAAAACCTGTCTGGACATGGCCCTGAGCATCCTGTCCTGGTTTTGAGCAGGAGATTTGGACTAGATGATCTCTAGAGGTGACTTTCTAGCTTCAACACTTGGGAAGTTCTGTACACTCATGTAATTAAAGCAGCTACAGCCAGGAAAAGGATTATAACCCGAGATGAGGTGAGAAGGGGGTCCATAGCTTTGAACCACAGAATAAAGCCATTTCCTTTCCTCAGGATTATTTTACACTTATAATTTGCACCCTTTTGAGTGTTTCCTTAATCTTATTACTGGCTTTGAGCACCTTGTGATGCCCCGTGATAATCTTAACTCTGATTAGTGCTTTTGGAGGAAAATCTGAATTTTAACAACATGGTGGGTTTTTTTTAACAAGTTGCACAGAACAGAACATTTGATTTTAAATCAATCAAATAAGAATGTTTAGTCTTCACCAATGAGAAAAGGGATAGCTATATTAGCAATGATCAACCATTTCAAGCAATTTTATTAAATATATATTTGGTGCAATAGGAAAGAAAAGAAGAAATAGAGAATTGTTGACTTGGTATCTGGATGCTGATTTGTAGTATTAATACATCTGATATTCTTCCACTAAACATTTGCTGCCAGTTATTAACAATGGCCAGTTTAATGAGTAGTGCTCTCATGTCATTGTTTTCTTCCTAATGAGCTCAGAGGCATCAGAAAACTCTTGGGAGGCTGCTGTCCTCGCTGAGGTGCAAAGGCCAGGGAGCAGAACCATTCTGTACCAGCCTGGCGTTCCCAGGGCTTCGGATCGAATGACAGGCACTTGATCTGGGCATGTATTCAGAGGTAGAACATCTGCATCTTGTTTTGCAATGGAAACTCACTTAAAGTCAGCTTAATATTCTTTCTCAGAGAGCCTTGTGTGTGAGGTAATGGAGTGCTCAGAGTTAAAGAAAACAAATCTCAGGTGATCCGGCTCTTTGACTCTGTCCAGCAAGTTTTGGCTCCTCGTTTCCAGTAGAATATGTATGAGGAGGTGCAGTCTCCAAGCAGATTTGTTTCATTCTGTTGTTTATCTGAGGGAGTGTACAGATGATTGTGTGTTGGAAGGCAGATTTCTGTCTTCCTCTCTCTCCCAGTTTCAAATGCTTTGGGTTATTAGTGCATTCTCAGGGCTGGAAATGCTGTGCTGGGAAAGGTATAAAGAAATGCAATAAGATGCTAAGAAATCCCCCAGGCATGTTACGAGACTTGGAGCACTTGAAATAGTTATACAGAGTTCTCTGGACAGTCCAGAAGACTAGATATTTTTTTTTAATGAAGAAAATTGGATCCAGATTTTTGGAAAAACACCCCTTTCTGGTTTCAGGACAGCTTACATTAGTTAGTGGCATATTACATAATTTTTTCACTGCCTTCCTGTAACAATGAAGCATTACTTGGCCACAACACTGAGCTTGCATAGCTGTGTGTCTTCTCAGGGCACTGCAAGGCATTCTGAATATGTGTCTGTCTTCCCCAAAAGGCCAGTTCAGATGTTTGGTATCAGATGAGGAGTCCCACATGCATTCTGCAAGCTTCATTTGCTTTTTAATGAAATGTCATGTGTTTTCTTAAGTTCTAAAGTATAGTTTCAGTTAGCTGTTTTTGCTGACCTTGCATTTTTCACTGGGTTTGTAACATCAGTTTCTTGTATTATTTGGTTTAGTTTCTAAATATATAAAATGACTTCAGCACTATTCTTCTATTAAGAATGGGATAAAAATCTCCTTCACGGTGAATTAAGTGTTCTTATTTGTAATTCAGTGTAAAATTTCTGTTCAAAGCCATGTAAATTAAGATGCACCTACAAAATGTTCCCCATTTATAGAACATTTTGTGGGTTTTGTGGGTTTTGCCTTTTCAATGTCTTTTATCTTCAGGAAAAAACAAAGAGCCCCAACTTCACAGTTGGGCTTTTCTTACTCATTTCCTCCTAACATGAAGTTGGTAATATCCTCTTCAGTACTGACATCAAAATTCAGTTTATTTTCCTCATTCATCAAAGGCAGGATAGATTTAGGTCATACTCAAGCTTTCTTTTTTTTTCCCCCCTGGAGTTCTGTTGTTCTCCTCACCCTGGATGCTAGTTCAGCATTTGTACTGAGAATTCAAACAAGGAAATTAAAAATGTAAATATAGTAGAGTGTTATCCCACAGCTTTCAGTAGATAAGATAGGCAACACATTTTTTTCTGAGATAAAAGGTAGTGAGGTTTGTAGCAGTAAGTTAAATTCTGTGTTAATGAGCACTTTGCTTAAAGGCTGTAACTTTTTACTCACAAGTCAGATTTGTTACAGTGCCAGGTCTCTTTGGATATAAATCCAGGGATTTTAGGAGACATTGAAAAAGCTTAAATTGCTCCAGAGTTTGAACAATGCACTGTATTGTATGGAGAACTGTTAGAGAAAAAATAAACCTTAAACAACAGTCTTCACTGTGTGGTATCTAAAGTTATGAATGGAAAAGTTCATCCATATGTATCGGGTTTACCTTTTTTAAATTTCTGCTTTGCATGAAAATAGCTGTCTATTAATTTCTTCTTGAGGATTAATACAGATGGGCCTTTATATTTGATTTTGGCTGAATAGGCTACAGAGTTTGAACATGCTGCATGCAGACAGTGTGCCAAGCAATTTAGCAAAGCTGTTTATGCTAACAGTAAACCAGCAGGACAGAGCCTATAATTTCTCCCTGATAATAGTATAAGGTAGTGGTGAACGCAAGTTTCTGGAGACGTGTTTACAAAAATGGTATTATGCTTTCTCAGCACTAAAGAATCAGAAGTGATTTTGGTTTTAATTCCTTCTTTAAAGCCAGCCAGTTTTCCCTTCCTCATGCAGTCTGTATCATCTCCCTGGAAATTGCTTTGCAAATGAGCACGGAGCAGTTGCCGGACACACAGAGCCATTGTTCCCTTCCCGCTGGGTGACAGCCCTGCCTTTGGGGGACAACTGACTCTGGGATCCAGCGCTGCTGGCTGCTGCTGGGTGAGCACTGAGGCTGGGATTGCAGTAACATGCACACCACCCTACTCCCTTTGGGTTTCCTGGAGGCAAATTTTCCTGGGTGCTTCATCTGACAGCTTTTCTTAAGAGAGAGAGAGAGAGAGAGGACATTCTCATACCCTGTCTCTACAAGTGGACTTAATGGTGTGTGGAGCTTGGTGAGCGCTGGTGTGTATCCTGGGAACCTTGATGGGATGGAGAGATGGATCATCCAGTGCATTGAACAGGCAGTTGAGCTCTTAATTAGGATTATCTCTGTCCACTTGTCAACCTCATGTTACAGATGGATGGAGTTGGGAGAGTCTTAATATCAAGAGTAGTCTGGCTCTGATTGTAGGGGCAGTCAAACTTGGAGGACTTTAGATCAGAGAATCACAGAATTTCCTGAGTTGGAATGGACCCATCAGGATCATCTAGTCCAAACCCTGGCCTTGCACAGGACACCCCAACAATCCCACCGTGTGCCTGAGAGTGTTGTCCAAACCCTCCTGGAGCTCTGGCAGCCTTGGGGCTGTGCCCACTGCCCTGGGGAGCCTGGTCAGTGCCCAACCACCCTCTGGGGAAAGAACATTTTCCTGAGATCCATCCTAAACCTCCCCTGACACCGCTTCAGGCCATTCCCTTAGAAAAGGCCTTTCCTTGTTAGGAAAGATCTCTGTACAGCTTCTTCCTGTGTAACCTTGGTGAAGTTGAGGTAATGGTGTTCCTGGGACCACCATGGCATTGGTTCTAGCCAAAGAAAGAAGTCACCTAGAAACCTCAGTGAGGTGATGGGTCTTCATCAAAGATCTTCAGAGCTCTAGTTTTAATAGGAATGTCGGTCCTGAAAATCTCAGGGTGGTGGGGACAAAAGTGAGAAATGGATGTTAGAATGTTTCCTTTACCTAAGTTTCACAGCGCTGTTTGGTATCAGATTTTTTTTTTTTTTAAACAAGAGTTTAGAATGTTTCCTTGCCTAAATTTCATGGCACTGCTTGGCATCAGAATTTTTTAAAGTAACTTTCCTCTTTTTCTTTGCGTTTAAACTTTGTTGCTGCTAGTGTTAAAAGCCAGAACTTGTTAAACATAGCAGCACTTGGTGCAGTCCAGCTTTTCCCTCCCTAAGTGTGACACTTTGTGCCTCATTTTGTCTTTGGAGGAAAAACTTGTCCACAGTGTGGATGGAGGTAGGTAATATTTTGGATAAAGTGGAATGTTAAAACCTTTGTGGCATACGGGGAGGAAGAGAAGGGTGTCTTCAGCAGGTAGGTGCCAGCTTATTTACTTCTTTTCATAATACACGTTGTTACAAGAGTCTCTGATTATTTAAAGACATGTACTTTTTCACTCCTCAGCAGTTTGGAGTGTTCCCTGTCAGCTGTGAGAATCAGGCACTGTAGTGTATAACTTTCTTTCTGTTCTTCCAAATGTCACTAGCAGGTTCCAGGAAATATATTTGCTCTCCCAGGAAAAGTTTGGACCCAGTTGTGTTTAAAAAGCAGTAGTTTTTCCTGGAAACCCATTTGACAGGGCAGACCACTCAGCATTGCATTTCCCTTGTTTGTGAGACTGAATATTTATTCCTCAGCATACAGAAATAGGGGTTTTTTTGCCTTTAAATGTGGTTTGTAGGTAGATGTGAGAGAGATTTAGTACATAAGCCTACCATTTTTTTGCCCAGGATAGGAATGGCACTCTGGTATGGGAATATAATCCAATATTAGAACATTTATTATGTTTTGTTTGAACTAAAAATCCCAGAACAGCTGATTAGCAATAGTTACCATCTACCAAATGGCCAGCCCAGCAATCTTTTGCATAAGAAGAGTGAAAACCAAAGCTGCTAAATGGATCTTTTGAAATAACTGTTGTCTTTTAGGAATAAGTGAGTATTTACTTGTTTTACTAATGGCATCAACACATTGTGGTTGCACTTCAGAGTTGGTATTGGGATTTTCAATTTTGTTATTTAATTGCTAATGTTTGGTAGGTCTTACTTCTGAAAGTAAATTCAGGTATTTGTGAAATTAGCAGGTTTGGACACTTTCAGAGCAGACCCTTTCAGGAAATTGCGGTCTCTTGGCTCCAGATTACTGAATTGTTTTCTTTGTGATGTTTTGCTAATTGTAATTAAATGGTCCTATGAAAAAAATTAAAGTTGTCCAGGCAAAAGGAAACTATTTCTGTGAATGTAAATTATCTAGTAAGGTCAGTAAATGCCACACAAGAGCTGGCCGAGTAAAGTAGGACTATTTAGTTGTTCTGTTTATATTCTTTGGGAAGTAATATCTTCTAGAGCAGGATCTCTACAAAAAGTGCTCTTAGCATATAGAAAAAGAAGTTGACATAACTATGGCACCTCCTTTGTGGAGGTTTTATCCCAAACACACTAAATGAAGATGAGGCAAAGGAAATGCTATATGATTCATGTAGGACAAGTTTGAACTCGGCCAGTTTCTCAGATTTAGTATAAATATTTATGACATTGAAGGGGATTTTTTTTAATATGCTTCCTTGTGCTCAGGCTCTTTCAGATGTCCTCCTCAGACATCTGGTGTGCATTGCTGCTTGTTTAACCCCCACCCTTCAGTTTTCATGCTGTGGCATCTTGGAGAGCAGTCGCAGTCACTCTGTGGTTGGTGTAAATTAAATCTCCTTGAGCCAGCTGGGAGAATGCTGACGTGCACACTTTTCCTGCTGAACACTCTAAAACCAGTTAAAGAGGGGAACGCTTTGCTCTTGTCTTGCCGTAGGCATCACACTGAGCTATTTACCAGAGGTGTCAAAAATAGGAATTCCAGCATTAACAAGGATGTTTACAGAGTCTTGGCTTGGTTTCTGTATTTTAGAAAATGCTTCTCTCATTGATTTTACATAGTCAATGTATTTACCTCAACTCGTCAACCAGAAAAAAAAACAACTTAAAAAGTTATCTTCCTTTAAAAATCCTTAAAAGACCAGCTATCTAAGACTGTAACTGCTTTGAGGTACTTTATGTTTGCCTTAATAACTAATCTGTGGATGGTCTGACTTTTTCTTTGTTGCAGGGTAAATTGAACACTACCCTATTTGATTTCAAGTGTTTCTCAGGGGGTCCATTTAGAAACAAATGTGATAACAAACATTTTAATATATGTATATATTTTCAACCCTCTGCAGAGTCCTAGTTCTCACAGAAGCGTAGTTAATTCAACTTTTAGATTCCCCCATGAAATAAAGAGTGAACTTACTTACAGAGGGGGAAAAAAGAGCTGTAATTGGTTGACTTCACGTAAGTCAAGGATAAAGCTGACCCCAACTTCAAAGTACCTCAGTTGTAATGTTTTGCCATGGCTGCTAAACCTTACTGTGACCTGCCAGTAAACAAAAAGTGCTTTTGCCTGTTTGAGATGTGCAAATAAAAATAGTCATTGATCAGCTAAGCAGATAAAAACTCTGAAACTTGGACTGATATCATATGAACTAGATCCTTGCTTTGTGCTCAGCCATCATGGAGGGAAAGCAAGAGCTTTTGGAATAAAATATTGTGACTGTGGTTCACCTGTGGTTCGCCTGTAGTGGATCCCATTTAAACTGAGGTGATGGCACTTCTTTCAGTGGAAGTAGTTGAGTGTTTTTAGCTGATGCAAGGAATGAGCCCTTACAGACAATAGTGGGATTTTATTTTGGGAAGAATTTTAAGTTCCCCTGTCTGAGCCACAGGACCTTCATAGATCTCTTCTTTTAGATTAGGTCTGTTGAGTTGTGTAAAAGGAATGTGCCCACGGGAGCCGGCAGGTAATTTTGTGTTCCCTTCAAAAGATGAGTTGGGATGAGAAACTCCAGTGAAACAGCAGTCAAACTGTGATCCTGCAATGCAGGATCAGCATTGCAGGATCAGCAAACTGTGATCAGCAACAGGCAAGCTGAGAGCCCATTTATTACCTGAAGCAGTGCTTCCAAACTTTTTTATTAATGCATGTTTTGCTGCCCCCAAAATTGCCATTTGGTTCCATTAAAAACTTCACAGTGGTATTTAATAAAGTGGCTCCTTAATTATGGGGCGGAACATCTTTAATGTGTGATAGGCGGTAGAGATCTACAGAAATGCATAAGATGTATGTCATTCGAGTGAGATGGGGAAGGATTTAAGAGCTAGTTAACTGGGGAATGATATCATAGTAATGCAGTGACAGGTTTGATTTCTGGATGTGAGTAGTGGGTCACAAACACACAACTGACATGTTTTGTTACTTTCATTTTATCTGCACTCCCTTGTCCATTTTGTGTTTTGTCAGGAATTAGTTGCTTCTGCAGCTTTAAAACAAAAAGACTGGGGACCTGGAGTTGAGTTAATCAAAAGGGAGATTCAGTTAAGGACTAGTAGGTGTAGGGGGGAGAAGACAAAGCCCTGATTAAATGTCTTTGAGAAGCAGAGTGTAACTTTAGTAGTGTTTACCCCTTCCAATCCCATGACTCTCAAGATAACTTCACAAATATGAATTTCTGCTCGTTCCTTGTTTTTCCAAGAGTTCTGGAAAACCTGCCCTCAGTGCCCAGAAAACTGTGAGAAAGGCTGGCCAGGCAGTCTATAATTTCTTGGTAGCAAACACAGTCCCTCCCTCTATCTTCCTTGCCTTCGCTTCCCTTGGAGAGAACATTGACTTTAAGTGACCCTGCAACATGGCCTTATAAACCAGCCTCCTTCTTGTGGAGTAACCAGCCGGGCTCTGAGTTAGGCAGTGCTCCCATCCATCCCCTGGCACCGTGGGACTGGCTGCCTTTTATCCCTCTGACAACCACCAGCAGTGTCAGCCCCTGCACAACCGCACTGACCCTCGGAGTGGGTGGGAGTGTTAATTCAGACCCACTACCTTCAGTCCTTTTGGGGAGGAATTAATAATATTTTCTGGTATCAGATTTTTCACAACTTAAGTGGAACAACGGTTTTCAAGCTTTTGTGCTCTGTGGTTTACCTAAATTTTTTCTGTAGATCTCGTCATAGCCATTATTTTCCCCAATAAAATTACTCATTGTAGTTGCATGTCTTGAACCCAAGATTAAGAACTACTATGTCAGAGGCACAGAATTAATTTTATCTTTTTCCTTATTGGTGGTGTGTGCCTGTTTGTCTGTTCATTTTGGAAGACAGTCCTGTCAGGAACAATGCTAATATTTTACAGTTTTTATGTATGTTTCTTTATACCAACACCCTGGAGAAATTATCTGGAATCCTTTCCTTTGAATCTCATGAGCTGCACTGTTCTCTGGGCTCTTCCAGAAGAGGAAGCCTTCACAAGTTCTCCATGTGAGCAGTGGCTGAGGGACACTGTTATGTCTCAGAATAATGCAGAGCCAGTGACTTGAAGACTCTGTGTTATCCACCCTTGTAGTGCTGGTGACGAGCTGAAATCCTGCTCTTCCACTGGCTCAGGCAGTGGCTGAGTTGTATCTCAGCCTCCTGCCATCAGCTGCAGACCAGCCCTGCACACGAGGAACTGGCAAACTGACACATCCTCCTCATTTTCCATGGAAAGAGCACAGTCAAAAGATGATCTTGTTTTCATCTGAATGGCTCCTGTGGTTTGCTGCTGGATTCAGAGTGCCTGAGCGCCCTGCACAGTCGTCACTGCTCCCTTGCTTTCCCTCTCTAGAAGGGATTTTGGAACCCACTTTGAAGTACAAAGGGATTTTGTTCTCTACAATGGATTCTTTGTGGGAGATGGGTTGGAATTGTTCTGATGCTCTGTGGATTAAATATCTTCAATATTGTGTGCACTGTGGTTGAAGGAGCTCTGTGTCCTTCACACAGTCTGTTTCACAGGCGCTGCCGTCAGGTAGCAAAACCAAAATGGAAATTGAAGTTTTTCCTGTGCTTATTAGGCCAAATGTAATTTGCTCATTTCAGCTCAGTTTAGGGAGAGAATTTGGTCACTCGTTTGCTTCTCGTGGGGATTCCCTCAGGGACCTGGGCACAAAGCTTTGCAGGACTTGAAGCAGCACAGTCCTCTGAACACTGGCCCGACTTAGTTCCAAGTCCATTCTGAAAGGAACCACCCACCTGTGCATATCTTTTATTAACATTTTGAATACATTTGCTTTTGTGTTTGTATTTTAAAGCATTTCTATGCTCTCTTGAGGGCATTTTACCCTTCCAGGTAGGGAATTTGGGGGAAAATAATATGGGAATAAATGAAACTGCTTGAAAGTGCAGTATCAGATTTCACAGCTCTTTTAGAAAGCTCATTTTCTAGATGCTCTGAATTTTTCCACATGTGACAAAGGAGAATAATGTGAGAAAAGGTGTTCAGAGCATGTTTATAGTAAACTACAATAAAAGCTTGTAGTATTTCTAAAAATAAAAATAGTTGAAATAAGTGGAATATTTTTTAACCTTTGCCTAGTGCCTTTTTCTTCAAATCCTTATGAAAGAAACAGTTCACGATTTATTGGATTTAATTTTAATATGACCCCATTGCAAGTGAGCATCTCAGAATTAATA
Source organism: Manacus candei (assembly GCF_025592945.1). Lineage (NCBI taxonomy): Eukaryota > Metazoa > Chordata > Aves > Passeriformes > Pipridae > Manacus > Manacus candei. The sequence goes on from NW_026138084.1 coordinate 4,664,282, forward strand.
TTTTAAGCATGGCTGCTGCAGAACATACTGACTGTCCTCATATCTGTGAGGAGCACTGATTACCCAGTGCTATAAAGTTTAATTTGTGTTGCAGGATCATATCCATGAAATATCAGCCATCGGAGCAGAAGGGGGTGTTTCAGACCTGAGTATCCACTGACAGGAGGAATTATTCAAATTTGAGCTTTCATAAATCGATTTTCCTATTTGTCTTTGCCGTCTCATGAAAATATAGTTGTAAGGTATCATTTAATACATTGAAATACTGCTCAAGCCCCCAATCCAATTTCTTCTGTTGTGACCTTGCTGTGACTTTGATTTACTTTTGAAATAGATGGCAGGTCTTCTAGCTTTGATCGTTTCAGCTGAAAGATGGGCTGATCTTTGATCAGTTTAGCTTTGCCGTCTTTTCTATAACACAATAAGTCATTTAGCGGTGTGACTAAAGGAAGAACACCTAGATCTGGAAAGCAACATCTTCAACTTATGTGGGAGAATGATGTATAATTGTTCTACAAATAAATTAAATGGAGCTGCATTCTGATGCTGTGGTTATTATTTAAACTTTGCGTGGTGATAGTTTTCGTTCAGTGTTCTGGAATTATTTTCTATGTTATGGTTACTGTAACCCTCACCGTGGTGTTTGTTGCCTGCTTTCTGGTGTGTGTGTGTGTCCCAGAGTCATTCCAGCCACGTTCCAGGGTGGAAATGCAGTGCCTCATCTTTCTTCATGGGACACACACAGTCTAGAATCTTTAAAGATTTCAACCACACTGAGGACAAAACATTGCCCGGCACTGAATAAACTGCAATGACTGAGTTTCAGTACCAGTATACAGAGTGTGGTGTAGGGATGCACCAGGACTGCTTAACAATGCACTGTGTTTTGCCAGGGAATTAAATGGCTCCTGTATCTTTTGCTGCCCAGTAAATACTAATGTCATGTTTAGTAAGCAAACAGAATAATGTGAAATGTACTGTTTTCTGCAGAAAATGTAAATTATACTTCTCCCTTTGCTTTCCTTTCTCTTTTCTCCTCTCCTGTGTTTGTGGGATGCCCAAACTGCTGCCTCCTGCACTTGGCCCCACTCAGTAGCTGGGCTTAGTGCAGAGCTTGGTTCTTCTTCAGGAGCCTCTGTAATGCACTGGGCAAACAAAATTATAACTGTGTAATGATTTTTAGTCCCTCTTAACTGACTTTAAATGGTCAATACTGGCGTTTCCTGGGAGAGCTGGCAGAAAGGCTCAAAGGAGTGCTCCCTGCTTCCTGAGCCAACACCCATCCTCTGCCTTGAACACAGAGGAATCCTTTTTGTGACATTGATGTTAACTAGTGTTGTAGGCAGTGCTGTTTATCTGGAGATTAGTGTAGTTTAGCATTGATTAAATTTAAATCTTGTCTACCAGATAATTGGAATCTGATTTTAACCATAGTTTACATGAGTACAGGTACTCTAAGCAGAATAAAGGAACATTTTTTTCAGAGTTTTTTAGGAGTTACCTAAATGGGACATTATCTGAAAGGGAGATCTGCAAATTTATGAAGTAATCTCATGCTCTGCAGTTAGACCCAAGCCTGAGTTCATTGTTGGGTTGGAACTGAACACAGCCCTACATTCACAACTGTTGAGGTGTGAAAAATTGGAGTTTGACAGAGGAAATAATAAGGAGCTCTGCCAGACCAAAGCATTGAAATTTATTCCATCCTGCTTTCTTTGTGGCACCTCTGCTGCCCTTCTTCTTTCCATGCCATCCATTTCTTACCAAAGAGACTCCCTCAGTTGGTACCTGGTTGATAGAGCAGAGAGAATTTTTCAGTCTTTAAGTGGTCAGCAGGGACCTTTTACGTGTCTTATATGTTGGTGAAGTAGTTTGTAGAACTACTAAGTAGTTATCCATACAAGTCAGTTAATGCAAGAGTGTGCAATGCTATTTGGTACAGCTGTGCTTTTACAACGTGATCAGAGAGGACAGAAGATGAGGCAGGCAGTTTCTCACAGTACCTTTGAAGGAGCAAATACGGTTATACTTAGCTCTGAGAGGGCAAATTGACTGTTTTCTGTCTGTTACAATGTAGTGTTTGGTATATAATACAGCATTTTCAAGACCTGTAAAGTGGAAAACTGCTTTAACCTGTGCTGCTCAGCTCTGAACACCAGTATGTGTTTTGGAAAGGATCCTCAAGTGAGCTTGTGTGCAGACTGCACGTCTGTGCACTGTGCCTGACTTGGGGCTCCTTTGTACAAGGTTTTGCAGGAAGTGGAGGAGAAGTGGGTGGAGGTGATTGAACGCAGAGGTCACTGTTTTATGTTTTTGCTTGCAACGTCAAGCGTGACGTGTCCCTCATTGGCAGGCACGGCCAGATGGAGGAGCCAGGACAGAACAGTCGATTTAATGACTGTATTTTGGCTTTGGCCATGGGTTTTCTGGCACACAGGTCTCTGCACAGCGGTAGCCAGAGCTTTGTTCCAGGAGTAAGTGTTTTTCATATGTTTTGTAAACAGAGGAGAAGAAACTTTTGCCAATTTTTCTGTATGTGTATGTAACTTTCTGGTCTCCTAAATTAGCCTTTTTGTTATCATACCAGAAGGTCTGTAAAATACGTTTCAAATAAGGGACCCTGTAAGGGAATCGGTAAGTTGGCTGCTGAAAAAAAAATCTATTAATCATGATAAAAAATATTTCCAAGATCTGATTTCATAGCAGCAAAATGCCATTCTGTTGCCATCAATACTTAATTTTTTGTTGTTTTGTAGTTTGCTGTTTTATTATGCTCTCCTGATAGGCCTGTTTAATATATTCTAAAGGAAATACAACTACTGTGACTCTGTTTACAGTGTTTGACAGACTGCTTCCCAGAATTATGTCTTATTTAAGCTCAACTTAAATCATATATTTTGAAGAAGCAACCCAGCAACAAAGTAATGGTAAAAAGTGATGATTCCACATAAGGGATTTTGTTTGTTTGTCTGAGTGGAGGTTGTAGAGATTTTCAGCAATTATATAAATATAATTTGTAACTGCTTCTTAGGATGTCTCTTATGGTAACCAAAGATTTCTTACTGAGGAGTCTGAATGGACTAATTTGTTGTCTTTGCTCAAGCAAGTGAAGCAAATCTACCTTAAATTACACATTTTTAAGACTGTCTGTTTCACACATATCTAATTTCTGGGGAATTTCCCAATTTCAGGCGTATCAATTCTCTTGCTGTACAGTATGCTGTGAAGTAACACCTAAACTAGGCAGCTGCCAAAATCTGCACATTGATTCTCTGGGGCTGTATTGCAGTTCTTCTGTTTTGATAACTTGTTTTGATGACTTGTTGAATTGAGTAATTTGTGGTGACTTCCCTACTTGGTATTTGATATCTCAAATCATGTGATTTTTTATTTTGTACATGAATTGGAATTTTTTTGCCATTTATCCCAATTTATTTTGACACAGACTGACTTCTGTGTTTAAGATAGTGGAAAAAACATACAGTATTTTATAAATTCATTCCAATCTACCTGTGATTTAATCTCCTCATGATTGTTAGAATACAGGAATAGAAAATAATATAAATTTCATTTTATATTATCCTTTTCCCACATAGATTGCTTTTGTGATTATCTTGGCTTTTCAGCAGAAGTGCTTCATATGTCACAAAGGTAAATTCTGGTCTTGAATCAGTAGAGAAAACTGCCCTTGAAGATCTCCATGTATACTATTCATTCCTGGGAATCTGGCCCTAGGAACATGAGGCAACTCCTTCTACTGCTGAGAGTTGGTCTGCAGGTATTGGAAAAGGTAATTAGAAGTGTAACGCCCATTAATTAAAGTCTCTTAAACGCTCTTGCCCATGATTTGATTAATTCATAGAGTGGCCTGGGGTCATGGTAATTCCCAAGACCTTCAGGGTCTTGGTGACAAACACCACAACTGAGGAATTCATTAATTTTTTTCCTAAGTTAATAAAGTTGTTGGGAATTCACTCTCGTGAACAAATCCATTTATCAGATGCAGAACACAGAAGTAAAACGGGCAAGGGCAATGCTGGAATTTTCTTTCAAGGAGTTTTATTTCAATCTGTCTTAAGGTCTGTATCATGTCAGTCTTCAGCTGGAGAGACGAAGCCTTTCATTTCTGGGTGGTAATTAACGCTTAGACTTTGTGCATTAATAGCAGCCAGCAGGAGAGAGGAAGCTGGGAGGGGGGATAGGATATGGCTCCGTGCAGCCCATATGGAGCTGCTGGGGCAGAGGAAGGAAGCTTAGCTGCCAAAATAGTGTGGGGGGGGTTTTTTTCAGTCCTTGGTAACTCCTGGGGTTCTCAGACACATTTAAGACTTCTCTGGTGTCTTGCTATCATATCCACACTTGTAAAAACATGACTTTTGCTGTTGTGATGTTTGTGTTGCGTGGACGTTCAGGTGGGGATGCAGATCCTGCTGACTGAGCTGTGAGAGAAAGGCAAACAGAGCTGGAGATCCACTGTTTACAGAGAGCTGTCCTGGTGGTGTGTAGGACTGAAAAGAGCCATGCTGGTTTGACAAACATTTAGTTTGCATGTGTTAATTCGAACCACTTTCAGTTTAGGCTGGTAAGTGGTTAAAATAAAGAACATTCTTGCTGACTGCATGGACTTGAGTCAACTGAGAGTGCTGCTGCTCTATAGGCAGACACTACGTCACGGTGTTATCTTTGTTTAGCTTGTCTGTGCTTTTTATCGTGTTGCCCAACAGTTTTAATAAAAAAAAAGAGGAGGTGGGGGGAAAGGGACTGGTATGAATAGTTGTAAGTAGAACTATCTGAAAGCAGCAGATCTGGAGTGCCTTACACCAGCTGCTGACTGAGACAAAGAGAAGCATTATGAGAGGCACAATAAATGTGTTTGCTATCTCTGCTCTCAGTTGCAGGGCAGACACAAGCCATCACAGTAATGAATTTTGAAGACTAGAGTTTGGACTTGGGGAATTTTATAAAACACAGTTGTTCTATCAGAGTGTTGTCTTGCCAGCTGTGTGATGCTAGTCTGGTTTCCATGGAGTGTGGTCAGCTGGGGGAGACAAATTTAGTCCCTAAAGCAGCATTTGGGGCAGTAGTCTCCTTTGTGGTTTTTCCCTCTCTGCTTTAAATTCAAGTTTGGTAAGGAGGAAGGTAGTGGGGAAAGAAGTCACCAGTTTTAGCCCTAATCAAATGTACAGGCCTCATGAGAACTCATGGTGCAGTACAAATTCAGTATATGAATAAGCAGTTTATCTCTATAAACAATGTAAAGAGATTTTTCCTCTTGATCTTACCCTGCTGTCTGGACCCATCTTTGGCATTGTTCTGCTTGTCTGGTGTTGGCAGGATGGACTGTACAAGATGCTGAGCACTGGCCACTTGAACCCTCTCACTGGTGGCTGTCAGTCTGTCCTGTGAGAGACACACTGCTCCAACCTGCACATTGCTCCCACCAGTTCAAGGTGTTGGTAATTTAATTAATTTTGAACAAATGGCCCTATGGTGCTGGTCAGATTCTGGTATGTTTAACTGAAGGCCTTGGTGTTCCCTGCAAATGCATTACCAAATTTGACAGGCTTTAATTAGAAGCTGTTCCTTTCTTTGCAAAATTTCTTTAAAATGGGTTTTCTTCTAGCATACAATAGCATTTTTACCAGATTTTGTACTCAATCTGGATGCTAATATATAAATGCTGTTCTTACCATCCATATAAGAAATGAAAATTTTTATTATTTTTTTAAAGAAAAAAATCCCATTGTGGTAATTTAATATCAGGCTCCTACCTGCTGTTTGGGGGAAAAAAATTGACTAATTTAGTCAATCGAACAACATCTAGAGATTTTTGGTTTTTGGTTTTTTTTGTAAACACCCCAGTTAGCTTTCCATGGATATTTAAATTGCCTGTGTTCCTGTCAGGAGTTGCTCAGAAGTCAGTAGGAGTTAGGTGCCTACATGGAATTTGTAATTGCTGTAGTGGAATTTTGTATTGGAGACCTCAGAAGTGATCAGAGATAGTGCAGGGAGAAGAGTGATTGCAAGTGGGTGGGAAGACAGTATCACTGTTTCACTTTAGGTGGTGAAAGCTTTATCTTTTGACATTGGTATTAACTTAATTTTTTTCAAAGACAAAAATGAGGGAGATTCCTCACAGTGAGGAACTGGTATGATGTGGTTTACTTTTAAAGTTTAGGATATGAACACTCTGTAGGTGAAGGTTTCTACTGGCAAAATACAAAGGCTGAATTAAAAATGCAGAAGTTTAGTGGTCTGAAGACTATTTCTATGAGAGGCCTTTGTGCTAAAGGCTCCTCTGTGACACTGGAGCAGTTGTGGGGGCTTCTCAATTAACACTTTGGTTCTTTGGAACAGGAGAGGTCTGGATGTCTGTCCTAGAGCATTTGCAGCAGGGCACAGTTTTTGCTATTTAGAGCTGAGATGGAAAGTTCCTATTTAGATTTGGTGCCAGAGTCTTTAATAGAAATCATGGCTTGTGGTGTATTATAGGTCAGCATGTATTTGCTAGTTTATATTATGCTGACTAAATTGGCAGAATGCTTATTTTTACTGGTAAACATTCAGGAGGTTTTCTCCTCACTCCTTTTTCCAACAGAATGGCATTTGTCATGTGTGGAATTAGGGCAGCATTTTATAAATCATCTGCCTCGGCGCTGATGTGAAAATGTGTGGTGGTGTACAAAGATTTCCATTGTCAGGTACCTCAGTGCTGTGGATGGAGTTAACTTGATCCTAATTTTAGGTCTGGAAATTATGGCTGTGTAGAAAACAAAATGCTTCTGGCAGTGTAGGAAAAATACAAATTTTAAACTCTAGCAAAGGTGGCTATTTCAGAGATATTACCAGAATAGGTAACCCTGGTTAATTTAGCTCTCTACAGGCCCCTGATGAAGCCCCAAAAGCATTTTTTTAACATCTTTAAATCCCTATAAGGTCTAAATATGGCCTGTGGCTGTAAGGATGTGAGTTTCGGTAAAGTCTGTAAGTGCTGATGAAGTGCAGCACTGTGCTTCAGCTGGTACAAGTACTGAGACATTTAATTTAAATTAGAAAAGTGCTGTGGTCATGCTTTAATGCCTGTTTAGCAACGATATGTCAATGTGTTTATGCAAAGGCAACTCTGTTGTTGCTGAAATTATTTATACACAGCTCTCATATGCTGTGAATGGTGTTTTCTGGTAAGTGTTAGATTATATAAAAATTTATAATCTACTCAGGAGCCCACCCCCAGTCTGCCCAGATGGAAATTAGCATTATCCAATTGAAATTCTGTGATTCCTGTGCTGAAGAATTGTGCTCTTTGTTCACAGCTCCAAAAACACAGTTTTAAAGTACTTAAAACTTGCATCAGCAAGTTCATATTTTTTCTTTAATTTTTCCCTTGCATGGTTATATACCAGACAAGCTTGTTTTGGACAGCTTTTTGTAAAGGGAATCATCTGAGAATTTGAACGTTCATTTTGGTTTTATATCTTGGATATTTGGCATAAATGTGAACTGTAGCCCTGGAATTTATAACCACAACTATAAGAAAAGGAACAAAAGCTTATTTCGCTGTGAGCAGTCATGGTTTGCAGAGTGAGGTAATCAAAGCTCGGTGTTGGAATTGCAGCCTGTGCGAAGGAATGTTTCTGAGTAAAAAAAAGCTGTTGCAAAGATGAGTTAGCTCAGCCTTTCAGATCATCTGAGGTGAGCTCCCACCTCTCTTATGCTGCCTTTTCTCAACTTTTTGTCCCAGCATAAAGCATTGTTGTGGTACAACTATATTGAATGTGCCCGTGCAGTTTGGGAAATTTTTGAAAATTTTGAAATTTTGGGGAAATTTTTCTGCAAGCACGTTTTCAAAGCATGTTATTTCACCTGTCTTTTCCCTGCCGTGTTCACTCTCTGCCGTGTTCCCCCCCTAGGTGAGGCAGCACTGAGAGGTGAGCCCCGAATTCAGCCCCTTCCCGTGTCCCCTGCGCTTACCAACCACCGGACGGGCCCTCCTCCCATCAGCCCCAACAAGAGGAAGCTCAGCATGGACCAAGGGGACGAGGAGCTAGACTGTGAAAACGACCATGTCTCTAAAATGAGTCGGATGTTCAATCCACATCTGTAAGTGCCACGCTATTTAAGGTTATCCTCTGCATCTCTCTGTGTGCTCAAATCATGCCCTGGCTAAAAACTTTACCCTGGATTTTCCTTTTGTTCCAGCTTGTATGGGAGATCTGCCTAAAAGCTGTTGCGATTAGATGGGGTTTCTTGTTTTCTTTTGTTTTCGTGCAACATGAAGTAACAGGAATTAGCTCAGCTATTTATAGTAAAACACACGTATTCACCTTGCAATTCCTGAAGTATTGTTCGGTTGTTCTTTGTTATCTGCCCCTTTCACTTCCCCCCATTCTGGGCGCTCTGTGCGGATGGGGGTGGGGAGGCAGGAGGAGGAGAAACACAAATGCTTTGCATTTTTTTGAGGCCAGGAACTTGTGAGCCAGCTGCTCCCTTGTCTGCCTTGACAACTGGGCAAGCTGCAGTTGTTGCTAAACATTACTGAGGGATTGCACGGCTCTGACAGTTAGATGTGGAATGTGTCCGACAGGTAAGGTGTCAGTGAGTGAGGTGCACGTGTTGGGCAATCAGCAAATGCCATTCTTGCTGCGTTCTCATTCCTGGGAATGCAAGCGTGGTTGGCACAAAGTTCAGACTTAGAGAATTCCTTTCATTCTTGACTGGAGGAAGCCATGGAGCGGTTCAGCAGCCTGATGCCTGTCCCTGCTGCCTCAGCTCCTGCAGCCCCGGCATTCCGCGCATTCCGCGCTGCCGTGGACTCTGGTGTGCAGCCCTGAGATGTGGACAGAGGTATTTATCCTCAAATAAATCACCACAGTGTTAGTCAGAGGCTGGGCCTGCAGTCTGCACTCTTGGAATTTGTTACAAATCAGGAATCCAGCACTGAAGTAATGCAAAACAATAAAAGCTCACAAGAAAGAGACTTTACAACATACCTCCTTCTTTCGCCTAAAAATTTAACTATTTGTAGCCTTTCTTTGGAGCTGAGAGTGCTGGTATTGGAAAGAACTGTGTGCTGTGTTTTGTGGCACACATGCATTACACAACCAAAGAGATTTATGGCATTTTTGAAACATTATGCAACTTTATGGGGAAAAGTGTGATTTCTATTTTTTTTAAAAAACTAATTTTCTAGTGATGAAATAAAATACAGCTGGCACATATGTACATTATAACAGTGGAGGCCATAAAAATAATGAAGTCTGAACCAGCAGACTCTTGTGCAACCAAGGTTCAAAACTAAAAGATACAGGCAGTTATTTCAATGATCCCTTAGATATACATTAAAGGTATCCAATATTTTCCGGTATGGTATATTTTTATGGTTCTACTCAATGGATTCTTTCTGTGATTTTGTACGTGAAACATGCATCTTCTTATAATAAAAAGCACTGGTTTTCTGTCCAGAGCTCATGTGATTTAATGTGTTTAATTAAACCATCTACTGCAAATGAATTATAACCTAAAATAGCATCCACGAGGCCATCTTTTTTTCTACTTTATTTTGTAAGTTTGATCTGGCCATAAGAAAAATGTACTTTCAGTGGAATATTACAGAAACTGGAACTTTTGTAATGCATCTGAAATAGCTGAATGTCTGTGTATTTCAGATATATCAGAAAAGTTCACAGACATTCTTTAAATTTTACTATTTCCCCGCCTCCACAGCCAATGAAGTTTTTTTTCTGAATGTTTTCCCTCTTTTTTGGATTCTGATGTTCTGGTTTAACAAATGAAATGGATTACTCAAACTCTGTGGAACTGTCCTAAAAATTTTGGTTTGGAGATGGGAAGTGTGTTGTAGAAGCTTGAGTTTTTCACAATAAGGAAAAAGACAGTAGGTTTGGGGAAATAGATGTTTTATAGAATACAATAATGGCAGTGTGTGACTTGAAGGTTCTAGAAAGTGTGACAACATTTAATTTAGAAAACCAGATCTGTAAGAGACGTGGAGTGTAACGTGGGGAAAACTAGATGGCACAATATCTTTGGTGATAGCAAAGACATTTATTTCTGTGACTCAAACTGTAAAGATAAGTTTCAGTCTCCTTTTCAGGACCAAGTCCCCTGAAAGCATAGGATGAAAGAGTTGGTGATACAAAATCTGGGCACAGCTACCATGATCAATATGAGGACTGCAGACTGCACATCTCTGCCCAAAGCGGTGTGTGAATGCCTCCAGTGATTCCCAGTGTCCAGATGGGCAGACCACTTTCATTTGGAAGTCAGTGCTTAGAAGACAGAAGTCTTTATAACCTCCAGCAGCTCTTGGTCAGGCATTTGGGTCTTTGTGATGGTGCCGGTAGAAGTGGGAAGCAGCTGTGTGTTCATCCTCTTAACACCAGCGTCTTGTGGTTGGAAATGTAATTAAACAGGACAAGAATTGTGTCTTTGGTTCATTATAAATGGTAGAATCTTTCAATAGCAATTTGGTCTTAACTCTTAGGTAGCAGCACCCCACTGTGCTTCAGTGGGAATGAATCCATTTAAAGGCTTTGAATATTTTATTAGAAATCCAGTTACGTCAACCGGAGGGCTTTGAGATATTCCCTGCTCAGGTGTAACTCCCTGAAGTATCATCTGTGAGTGTTTTTACTTTTATTGTGGAAAAACTCAACTATTGGAGTACAGTGTCCAGAGCAGAGTGAATCAAATGCCCTGGCAAACCTCCTGGCATTCTGAAATATGTAATGGAATTTCTGTGCAAAGAACAATTTATCAAAAGCTGTTTTCAAAGGAGATGATTCTCAGCTTTAAGATAATAGAATATACTTGAAACCCTGTGGTTTAATTTTTAAAAATCAGTATGTGGTGCTACCTTCCTTACTTATATATACTTATAAAGCTTTTGTATTTTTGTGATGATAGAGGTTGTATACTCCCATAAGCTCCTTGAGGAGCTTCTCCTTGGGGAGAAAGAGTATTTCCACTCCTTCCACAGGTAACATGGAATTCCTTTGTTTGCATTTCACACTTTCTGGTGTGTCCCTCAGATGTTTTACTTGAAATGCACTCACTAAAGTTAATCTTGCTGAAGTAAAAAGTGCTTTTTGCACTGCACTTCATTTTCTGGTGCTGTGTGAAGTAGAAGTGCGCTTGTTTTGAGCCTCGGGTTGAAACACACCTTTGTTTTCCCATGAATTCACTAAAATCACTCTGATTTACGGGAGGGTAATTAGGAACTCGGATTAAGTGAGAATTCTCTCTGTGTGTGTGGGCAGGGTGGCCGCGTTGTTCCACCTCCGGGGTGCGTTTTGGGAAGCCTGGCGGGGTGAGCGCTGCCCAGGCATGGCCGAGCGTGTCCGCGGGTTCCCTCTCTCCCTCCTCTCGGGTTCTCTTCCTCCTTCCCTCCCTCCCTCCCTCCCTCCCTCCCACTCTCTCTCGAGTTCCCGAATCCCGGGAATACAAAGACTGCCTTGTCCCAGCCGGGCACACACAGCCCTGCCCGCGGGACGCACCGCTGCCCTAAGAGTCCCCAGCTCCCCTTCCATCAGCCAGAGGTGCCCAGGCCAAAGAGCTTTAAAGAGAAATAACCATTTGAGTTCCATTATTTTTGTTTACTCATGGAGTACATCAGGCTGGAAGTTGGAGTTTGGGACAAGAAGGCTTGTGGACAGAGTATTTTCTGCTTGTTGGGATTCCCATTTGGTTTGTTGGCATTAGGATTGCAATCAAAATTAATTTCTATACAGAAATAACCTTATGGCAAAATGTTTGCAGCTGTTAAGTTGATGTCTGAGGAATAATCGTCTCTTGGTTTCTGTGATATATAATTCGGCTTTTTCTTGTAATGAAGAAAGGTCTGCACATGAATAAAGTAGTTTAATGTGTCATGCAAAATGATGTGTAGTTTCAGACGTAAACTGTGCAGACCCAGACTCTTCTGTTTCAAAATCTGGGTTGTCTTCGCTTTTGTTACAAAGAAGAATCATGTCAGTCCCACCCATAAGACTCCTGCAGTGTGGAAGCTGCCCTACACTGTGGAAGCTGCCCTACACCACAGATTTTTTACCATGAACATCCAATGGCATCTGTGCACTTTAATGACACTGTGGTAGAAATCACCAGGGCAGCCTTTAAAAAAATCTGTCCTAAAAGTGACCTGTATTCAAAGACCACAAAATAATTTGTGTTAGAACAGGCCATTTCATCCAACCTCCTGCTCAGAGCAGGGTCAGCTGCATCTTCTTCAAGCTTGTGGCAGCTCAAAGCCAGAAACCTTAAGATCTGAAGTACTCAATAAAACAAGGCCCTCCTCATTAGAGGTGGGGGCTCTGTCACTTTCCTCCTTACCATTCCCTGAGCCTGATTGAGAACCCAGAGTGGAAATGTTCTGCAGAAAATCAGGTCCTCATTGTGGAGGAGGCTCCAGCTCCAGCAGGGTTTGAAAAGATGCAGAACCGGCTTGCAGAGGTAGTGTGGGAGTTGTCAGAGAAGTTCTTTGCTGCTAACTGCTCCTTTTTGGGTTCCAAACTTCATATGGTATTAAGAAATATGTTTACACTATCACTTTATTGTGACAAATTGGAATTGGATAAAAACCCCAACACACAATTCAGAACACCCCAAGTGTTTCTCATTTGCTGAGTGAAGCATCTTCACTCAGTCCTCCGGGCACAAATATGCTCTTGAAGTATTTTACGGTTGACCTGGGCCTCTCAAATCAGTCCTGTTGAAACTGAACTCTATTGCCAGTGGAACTGATACAATGTTGCTCTTGTTGATTAAGTGGACAAAGAATCACAAGGCAGGTTTCAAACTGCTCTTCCTAATTTTTTTTTCTTTGCTTGAATGATGGACTGAATCAATCAGATGTATTTTCTTATTTACTAATGGAGATTGCACAATACACAAAATCACTGTTCAGTTGCTTCCAAGAAATATATGTTTAATTGAACCTTCAGAGGTGGACTTGAAAAAGCCACCATACCTGAGTTAATATTTAACACTGAGTTTTACAGTTCTTAGCCAAGGGGGAATTTCAGAATGCACTCCACTCCCTTTCAGTTCAAGCACGTGTAAAAGGTTTGTTATGAACAGTTCCAGGGCTAAAAGCAATCTGATTGATAGCTTATCAGTCCTTTGCAAAAATACCTATCTGTCAAAATTTGGGTATATGTTGAAGTACTTGAAAAATCAAGTAATGTTAGCTCAGGTGTCTCCTCCACTTGCAAACAGAAGGGGTTTGTTAGTGAGCTCCAGATTTCTGCTTTGATATCATGTTTCCCCCTTTCATTTTACATCTCATGTGAAGAAGCATAACCCTTCCATAGTGTGGCAAGGCTCCAAGATGCCTTGTGAGGGGAAAAGCTGTGTTAGTGTTGCACAGGGGGTCCAAGCACCCATACGGAGGTTTGGACACCCACTTAGGGAAGGTGCCTGGGCGCCTGTGCACACAGGGATGGAACATGAATCACCTAATTTGAAGGGACCCATAAGGATCATGGAGTCTAACTATTTAGTGAATGGGAAATCCCTTGAGCCCTGGTGTTGGATTTTTACCCCAGGGTGAAAGTAAAATTTTACATTATGTGAACTATCATATATTGTCATGGGGTGAAATTCAGCACCGATCCAAAAGCCTGATATCTAAGCAAGAGGCAAGAAAAGGACCTTTGCAAGCTTATTCTAAATGTATATCTCAACCCCATGGAAACAAAGGTTTAATCTCACTTCTTTCTATTTAACCATTTTCCCAGATGTTTCCTGCAGTTTGACAGATGTGCCTTTTACTAGAAAGTTGCGCTCTTGAGAATTAAAATGTTGTGGACACTGTTGCTATAGACAATGACTCTGTGAGGTTAAGATTTGGAATCAAACGTTACATGAATTTCTAGTTGAATCAGTAGTTTTGTTCCCCGGGCTGGCAGTGCTGGTGCTGGAGGGCGGCAGGCACAGCCCAGCGGGTTTAACTCCTTGCAGCGGGTCTGGCTGAACAAACATGGCTGTGATTCCCAAACATGATCTGGGGAAGGGAGCTGATGGATCTCCCATCGGATACCGGGGCCGCTCCCGGGGGACTCTTGCGCCGACAGGACGGGCGGGCCGGGGGTCGTGTCCTGCGCCGGGGGCGATGCCCGGAGTCCGGGGGGGACCCTGCCCTGCACTGGCCAGGGCTGGGCTGCGTTTGAGGTTCATCTCAAAAGAAAGCGAGGAGGGAAATAAAAGGGCTTCCCCGCCGTTGCAGTCTGGAGGGTTTGACCTCAGTGACGGGACCGCTTCTCCCAGGGGGGAGGGAATGCTGCTGAGATCCATGCGCTGTGGTGCTGAATCGGATCCAGTGGGGACGGATCCGGTGTAGATGGGTCCTGTGTGGCTGGTCACCCGTATGGATGGACCTGTGAATGGGTGCCATGGGAGTGGATACTGTGAGCGTGGACACTTATGTGGATAGATCCCGTGTGGATGGGGTCCTGGTGTGGGTGGACCCCTGTGTGGGTGTACACCCATGTGGATGGATCCAGTGTGGGTGGATCCCTGTATGGGTGGATCCCATGTCTGTACCACTCAGCTCACGCTGAGCTGCCTCTGCATTTCTTACCTAACTGCACTGGTGCTGTACACAAACTGCAGCTCCTCATTCCCAATGTAAATGTTCCTGAAGCACGGCAGGATGTGCCCAGAACGGCAGCAGCTGTACCTGTGGGACTATGTGTGCAGGGGGGATGGGATACGCCTGGTTTACTGACCAGAGCACCGGATACCTGGTGAGGAAGGAGAGGGGTGGGTTTGGTAAGCCATGGGAACAGCTTTCAGAGCATCTGGGGGGAGCTTGGCATGCTCCAGTTACTGCTGCATGTTGTGTTTGAGGTGGTGCACATGTGCTGTGCTCCGTAAGGAACAGTCACACAGTGCAGTCACGTTGTGGTCGATTCCGATGTTCCTGTCACAGTCCTGCTTTTACAGTCCTTGTCTGTCCGAGTAATTTGTACCATATGTGTGTGAGCCATGTGGACATGACTGACATCGCTGAGGTCGTGCTGCCTGAATGATGCCTCATGAATCTCTTAGTCACATTTTTAATCAGTAACTTTCATTATTCACAAAACAATGCTTTAAAAGGGGGGAGAGGGGAGGAAAGGGAGTAAAATCCCTGATTATTTTTGCTTGTGGTTTGCTTTTTTAACTAAAGTCTCCTTTAAACCAGAAGCTGCAGTGAGAGGATACTGTTGATTGCAGAGTGTGATGGATAACTCAAGCGCCTGAGTTGCAGAAGTGCCCTCTAAACATGCAACTGCTGCTGGGGTTGCTTTGCTTATCAGCTTTTCAAAGGAATTGTTTTACTATTGTCTTGGTTTAACAAGATTACAACTTAAAAATTAAGAGACTTCAGGTGGAAGTGTGGAAAAGGAAACAGCTTTGCATTAACAAAGTCTGAATAAACAACAAATGGTGCAATCAAAAACTTTCAGAAGAAACAAAACAAAGTTCCAAATCCCCAGGTGGTGGTGGGGGGAGAAACCCGCAGCAATCCGGGGAGGGGGGGAATGCAGGACTGTCCCGACAGTTCAGAAGGTGCTCACAGCCACGTGTGCTGGCAGTCAGAAATGAAAAAAAAAAAGTCTTTTTCCCACAGGCAGTCTCGAAAGCAGAATACCTCGCTCTCAGATGGGTCAGTTTCTCTCAGTTGTCCTCCGCGAGGTGTCCTGTGGGGAAAAACTTCCTCTCAGGAAAAGAGAAGGAGGCGGCCAAAAACCGGGCTCCTGCTCAGTCCTGTCCCGGACGAAACCCCCAAAAGGCCCCGAACAAAGGATTCCCCGCCCTCCCCGCGCTGCCCCCACCCCCGGAGAAACGGATTCCAACGTTTCTTTTCAAACCTATGGCAACTATATTGGTAAGAATAGTTGTGCAATATACAATGAAGCTGTTACTGTATTTATAGTGCTTCTAGAGGTTTTGATAATTCAGATTTTATTAGCAATTACAAAGAGTTTCAATAAACTTCTAATGAAATGTTTATTCCTTTTATAAAACAACCTGTGAAAAAAATCTGATTTCTTAAAACCAGTTATTTATACACTATTCTCAGTCTAAAGGCCTGAAGAACCTGGGGGTTCTTTGAGAGTTGTTAAAATTTTTGTACGAAAGTGATTTATTGTACTTTCTCTGCTTTTCCCGCTGCACATCAGCTAATGTTATAGTGTGTATCTGATGGATAGAGACCACAATCATAAGCTTTAAGGATCCAGGCCCTTTTCCCACTTTCTCATAAGACCCACTGAAGCTGGAAATTTGGCACAGTTAATTCCAGCACTGTGACCTTATTTTCAGAGATTGGGTTGTGTTGTTAAAGCTCTTAATAAATAAACCTGCCATTTTCATGTTGTTGGTATCTTTTACTTCCCACATCATCTCTTTGAAAAAAAATTTTTATATGCTCCTCTACTGTAAGATTTTCACTTGATGCATCTTTTAGATGATGGAACTAAGTAAAATCCTGTAAACTGGTGAGAATTAGGGATTCACAGACTGACTTAACCTGGTGCTCACTTTTACAGAAACAGTTCCATGACAGGCATTGAGTGATGAACAAAAATATTTTTTCCAAATAAAAAAAAGTAGAAAATATTGTGAGGGGCAGCCCAGTGAATCCTCTAAGAAAATGTGACTGCCATTTTTTATTTCCTCTGGCAGTCCTGCACAACTTCACCACTGAGTTTTCCTAGAGCCTGCAGAACAGACTGATGCTCCCTGGCAGTGTTGAGCACACGTGGATGTGGCTGATCTTGCTGCACTGGGACATGACCCACTGCTGTATTTTCTGTTGCAGCCTTTCTCTGCCATTGGCCTGTGGGATTCTTTGTGTGACCATAAATAGTTTTTATGGTATTTTCCAGTGACTCGGTATAAAAGGTTTGTTGCATTTGCCAAGTTGAACTTCAAAAGGATGTTAATATGGCTGAATTATAAAAGCTGCACGTGACCCAGCTCATGAATTGGTAGAATGTGGGAGGAAATGTCTGCCAGAGGTGTTTGGGTGGGCAATGCAGTGGGTACAAATGAATCCCTTTACAGCTGCCTCTGAATTTTTACAGTAACCCCTCTGACCTTCGAGCTGTTTGCATGGAAGCCTCTTTGCTCTTTCCCTGTGCTATCAGATTTTTCTTCCTGCTTGTTAGAAACTTTAGGGAAAGTTTGGAGTGTCTCTTTAACCTCGTTTTTTTATCATTTGCTTTTCTGGAAGTTCTCCCCTCCAAGCATTCAAAGTGCCTTATGGACTTGAAACAGTTCAGATTTCTGCACAGACACTTCTAGTTTCCCTTGCAGCAGTGACTTGCCTTTCTAGATCCTGTTCTGTTGATCCCAGTATCTGCATTACCCTGCCTTGCTCTCCAGAAGTGAGCACTGGCAGACTCCCTCTGCTTCACCAGCTTTGTTTGACTGTCTCAAAATAAGGTTATTGTGTCACCAAGTACCCTGCTACTATGGTGACTTCTGTAGAGTTTACTTTTGAGCTAGAAATGGAATCTTAGTTGTGGGTCCTGACTGGCAGCTGTAGAATGGAGTTTCTGGCATGCTTTGATATGTCTGAGTCTTTCACTTTTACTGAAACTACCTTCCAAAAAAGTGCTCTCTGAACTGCAGTAGCAACATCTCATAAAGACAGACCACATCCTCTGCAGTGCCTTTCTCAGCTTCCCAAATGTTTGCTTCTTCTGTCTTTTGTTCTTCACAGTTGTCAGAAATAGTTCTTCTGTTATGCATTTTTCTAGTGCAGTTGTGCAGGATTTTCCAAAGGCAACTGAAGCTACTGTTGTTCTTTCAAGAGGGAGTTATGGAGGGGTGGCTGAATCAGATAAATCTCAAAGGTTAGTTACGTGTCCTGTCTCTTTCCCAAGAACTGTGCTGTTCCTGGGCAGAGTTGGGAGAGGGAAGCCAAAGATACCCCCTTGCAGGTTAGAGGACCAGAAAGTTTCTCCTCTTTGACTAAGGGATGAATACTTTTTGTCCTCAATCCTTGAAAACTAAGTCAGAACTGGTGGCAACTGTACTCAGCTGTTGGTTCCCACCTCGAAAGAGTTAAACCAAAGTTTGAAGATGTGAAATGGGATTATGTTTATACTCCAGAAATCACTGTACATTTTAGGAAATTTTTTAAGCTTACTGCAATAACCAGTTATACCCAGACACTTGTTACTGTGGTAGTACTGAAATGCTGGAACGTTCTGTTGCTCTAATTCCACCTTTTGAACAGTTAATGATTGTTAAAATTTATGTAATTTTCCTAACAGGCTAATTCATATTTACAGCTGCCTCAGCAGAATTAATGACACCCCTTACCATTTCAGAATTGTTCAGGATATTTACTGTGTGTTAAAATTTTGTTGTTTGCATCTCAGGTATGGTTTAATTTCTTCAAAAAATTATGGAACTTTAGAATGAGCCATCAGGTGTACCAAGCAAAATGAGGACCTAAATGCAGGAGTTGTAGTAGGTTTGGAGTTGAGCAAACAGGCAGTAGCACTGCAGAGCAGAGAGATTAGTGGGCAATTTTCCCCCCCTTTTTTTTGAAGGTTGAATTACAGGTAACCTGCAGCCTGTACCTATTGCAGTGAGGTAACTTTGTTAGTGTTTCTGCATTGTATATGTACATGTGTTCCAGCAGTGATGTAACTTTTCATTTAATGAATCCCAGCATTTTACTTATGGATGGAATGAGTGATTACTTTTATGAAGAAACCAGTGCTACCTTTTAAAACAATCCTTTGAGTGTTGGAGCAAAGATGGCCAAATATTAAAGAAAAAATTCCTGTGAGAAAATAAGTAGGATCTGAGGTTGTGCTAATTGATTTTACTGTACATTTGATTTAGATTTCAGTTTTGTGGGTTTGGCTTTGGACTGAGTTCTTACATCCTGTGGTTCTCTTACATTCTTTCATACTTGTGAGTATTAAGCCTTCAGGAAGAGAAGCTCATCTGTATCTGAAAATTTGTGCTTGATGCAGGCAGTAATGGGACACTCCTTTATGCATTTCACAGCTTATTATTGATTACTTTACTGTGAAATCTGTCCTCTTTGTTGATTCCATTTGTAAGTGACAATCTTGTCCGAGATTTTGTCTCTGAAAATCCTGTTTTGATGAGGATAAATATAGAAAGTCTGACCTGTGTTTGTTTATATGTAAGATTATCCTATTTGTTAGAGTATTTTCAGTGGTTTAGACTTCTCATTTCAAAGGTCTTTCCATCAGCTGTAGCACTAAGCTGAAAAAAAATATCATTAATTGAAACTTTTTAAGGGAAGGAACTGCAGAATTCCAGCTACAGAGGAGTGGGGAGAGCAGGGAAAATTGGTGTGGTTGGTGCATGTGTGATTTGGACTCTGAGAGAACTTGTATAAATATGATGTTTAATTTCCCAGACTGGGGCTGGTGCTCAAGTTAAAAATTCAAAAGAACAAAAAGCTCTTTTCTGGGAGGAGTTAACTTTAATTACTGGTGGCAGGAGAAGCTTCGAGGCAGTGCTTGAAATCCTGGGTGGCTCTCAGGACTTGTTTGTAGCCTGAAGCAGAAAGTGAAGGCTCAGCCCTTGTTTCTATCCTTGTTCAACTACACTGGGATGGGCAAAGGGCTGGAGGATGTTCCAGGCCAGGCCAGACCTGTGGCAGAGCCCTCCATGGCCAGCTGGCCCCAGCAGGACCAGAGCAGGAGACAGGGATGCTCCAGTGCTGCTTCCAGAAAGGCCTTCCCGGGAGAGCAGTTGCCAGCTTGACCTGTGCGTTGGTACAAAAACATGAGCTTTAGTTTGGCCAGGTTTCCTGCAGGGATGGAGATACTGTACAAATAATGTTAAAATATCAGCAGTGGCAAAGAAAGGGAGGACATTCATTAACTTTCTTGGGAAACCCTGTCGTGTGTCCAGGTTCTGTGGCAGGAGTGATTCCTGCAAAGACAATGATCTCTGCAAGTTGCCTCTTTGAAGGCTTTTTGGAATGGAGTACTGAGCCATAAAAGGAAAAGGCTACTTGAAGGAACTGCGAAGCATGAAGTTAATAAAGCAGGATAGGAAAGGGTTATATATTTAGATGACAGTCATTCAGAGGAGATGTGGTTTGAAGAGGGCATTGGGCTGTTTGGGGTATTTTTTCATGTTATAAATACTTCAGATGATTGGCTGACAGAGCAAAGTGATATTACTTTCAGGTTTTATTTGGGTTGTTGGGGGTTTTTTTAAGTCAATTCAGCTTGCTTAAAAAAAATCTGAGTAAAGAACACTCTGGATTTTTCCCTATGCATATGCATCATTGTATTTTGAAATACCATCTTAAATTCTAGATTTCCCACCTCACAGTAACACAAGTAATGTAGATAAAAGTAGATACTTTCACAGGAAATGATCCCCGTCATGTGGAGCAGATATTAAGTATCAGTGGATTATAGATCCTTAAGCAATCTCTAACAAAAGCAGCTGTCCTCTTTCAGACTTCAGAGTTAATGAATAAAGACAATAAAAGATGTTAGAAAATAAATATTACAAAGATGCTAAAAATATTTAAATCATATTTGACTTGTTACACAAATGGAAGTTTACTCCCAAGCAATATTATGCATTGTGTTTGTGTAAAGAAAACATTTTACATAGTTGTTCTTTGTGCAACACACTCCCCTGTGCAACCATTTCAAGTCAGAGCTCTGGTTCTGCCAAAGAGAGTGTGATTTCTTCTCTTGGAGGTACAGTAATGCTTTTGGCAACTGTTCCTTAAGGATCTGCAGGCTGAAAGTGAGTGCAAGCAAAACTGTCCCCTTCACTGGGCCTCTTTTTTCCCTTTTCCTTAAGCAGCTGGCAGAGTTCTCTTGTTCCCGTAGCAGAGTGTGAATTACCCCTACTCAGTGCCAGCGCACAGAACAGCCCTGGCTGAAGGGTCTGCAGCAAAAAATGCAAACAATGCATTTGAGTCCCTTTGAGCTGGTTCTGAGGAGGGCTGGAGCATTGCTTTCAGTAGAAATTTCTTTAGAACCAGACTGCGGCAGAATTCCAGTCAGGATGTGTGTGGTTTTGGTATGACATCCACCCGAGCACATGATGCTTGGTAAGTGCTGGAGTCTGGGTTATGATTCATTGGGAAGCAACATGGGAAACAATTGTCTGTTTTTCAAGTGTTGGAGAAATTAATTTTAGGTTGGAATTGTAATTTTGCTAAAATAAACCTACAAGTAGCTGGAATTACCTGTGTTAGCAGGGAGGAAGGGTGGTGGATATGACTGATGGTCTCACCATGGGAATTGCTATTTTTTAAGCCAGTAGAGTTGCACTGCACGTGGAGCCCAGGGTTGCATATGCTGTTTTTTAAGATGAAGTGGAGTCTGGGGATGGCAAAGCTGTTTAGACAGCTAGATTTATTTGTGATATATATTTTTAAGTTCTTTTTCAAACTTGATCAGAAATCCTTCTTTGTAATTTTCCGCCCTTATGTTTGACCTAAGAGATGCATTTCTCCTTGTTCAGTGCACGTGGAATGTTTAAACTGATGGACTTCAGTGAAATGTAATTATCTTCATACACATGCAGTTTTGCTGCCCCCTCAGATAAAGTGTCTAATAGCAAAACAAGAATGACTTCTGTCAATAATAATAATTAATCATTTTGAAATTGTAAAAAAATTTCCATTTCTAATAGAAAATTATTTCTAAAGTGTCATTTTAAACTAAAGTTACTTAATAATGGGAAATTGATGAATACCCTATAAGTAATTTTAAGTACAATTGTCTTACAAGTGGAGTCGGATATCTGTAGGATTTGCTGTTTATATTTAAATAGGAGGGACTAACAAGTGCTGGTGTATTTTCACAAGGGCAGAACTATTACATTACTGTCCTACACAGTGCTGTAACATTTCCAGCTGGGCTCAGAAAAAACAATATCTGATGTGGAAGTAGAAGCTTCAGATATTTTTCTTTTTTTTGCAAAGACTACATAGTTGAAGGTAGATGAATTGAGGAGAGGATCTTTGAAGAGTGGAGTATAAAACAGTTCCCTGGCCAGAAGAGGAGTTGTTCTAATTTAGGAAGAGGATATTATTTGCTTACAGACAGGACTGGGGTGCGGCCTGCTGAGATTGCTGAGATAACTCAATAATTTTAGGTGTCTTAAGGGAAAGTCTGCCTGCTGTGCTTGTTCCTGGCATCAGTCTGATCTCATTGCCCAGTTTCTTGGTCCCTTCCAAAAATCTTTGCAGGAAAGTGTTGTTGGGGTTTTTTTGTGTTTTGTTTTTTGTTGAGTTGGGGTTTTTGTTTGGTTTTTTGTTGGTTTGGGTGTTTTGGGGGCAGCAAAACTACCAGTTCACCCCTATTTAGGGCTGTGACTTTTTGTTTAAAGTGAGGATGAGTGAAATAGGTGCTGTTGTGTAAAATGGAAAATGTATTTTGCTTGGAAATTTCAGTAAGTTTGTTCATCAGTGGTCACTTGACAGCCCCACTCCCCAGTAAATGCAGCACTAAGTTGTTGAAAAGTGTTATAAGACTAAACCCCCAAACAACTGGTGTAGTTACATTTTTTTGACTCATTTTACAAATATTTTTGGTGGAGGAAACTAAATTTTTCCCTTGAAAATCAACTTGTCCTTATTAAAACAGAAAAATTCTGAACAGAGATTATTTTTTTCTTTGAGGGAGTGAAAAGGAGGAATGTGCTGGAGCTGTAGGTGGTTTTGCAACCTCCAAATGGTCATTTAAATTGTAGTAGACCAGATAATATTTTGTTGAAAAGTAAGAATTTGGCTTGCAGCCGCCAAAGATTCTTCATTGCAGGACGGAGAACAAGCCATCCCTACACAGCCTTCATTTGAACGGTGATTTTTTGCCGTGGCTTTCCGTGTTGCTGTTTCCCAGGATGTCTCATGGCTGCTGTGCTATTTCTGAAGTTCCCCGCTTGCTTCCTCGGGGTGGGGCAGGAGGGTTTGGTTGTGTCCAGGAGCTGTTTCCATACTGTAATTCAAGAGGAGGCTACTGTATGTTAAATATAGTCCCCGACGCTGCCATTAACTCACATTTGCATCAGTCATTAGCTCAGAGCGCTGCAATTCCAAACTTTCCTGCTGAGCGCTGCTCCTGCTGAGCAGTGCAATTGAAATAGGCCTGAGGCTGGGAGAGCCATTCCTGCTGGATTTGAGCTGCTTTATGCTGTCCAAATCCAGCCTGCAGAGAGGTTTGGGAAACACAGGGTGTTCAGGGACCATCTTGAGCACCAGCTGTGAGACCTTCGAGGCTGGATCTGCTGGTCTGGATCTGCTGGTTGGTTCTGCTGACCTGCAACTGCTAATTTGGAATTAGTTGAAAGAGATGGGGGGCAGAGCAGGGGGATCCAAAGGGTTATAAATCCTATTGTTATGCTGTTGGCTGTTCCCTCCTAAGCATGCCAGGGGAATCTGCTTGAGGGCTGTGTCCTGAGGTTCTCAAGTCACTGGTTGCCTGACATCATATTAACCCTGTCTTTACCACAATAAATGAAATTTGATTCAGGCAGCAATAGCAGATTTCTGTACAACCACGTGACCAACAATAGCACTGAAGAACTGTGAGAAGTTTCTCAACACAGCAGAGATCTGGATCCTCATCCCTAGAAAGATGATCACTTTTCTATCTTTTACCTGAGAGGGGCCACAAAGATATGGGAACAGGTTTTATCTGAATAAAGTATTATATTGGGAAAAAAAGGTTGTTGAACAGAGATGAACTTGGGAGTGGCATGAAGATGATGAGCAGGGAGCAATGGCTTTGTCTCTCTCCTAATACAAGAATCGAGGCAAAGCAGACCAAGACAGATTTTAGGTTAAAAAGAAACAAAAAGAGTCCGTGAAGAAAAGGTACTAACAAAGTATGTCGTTTAGACTGCGGAATCCCTGGCCACAGGATGCTGGTGAGGCTAAAAGATTCAGGACTGGCCAGGATCCAGGACAGGATCACCATGGGACATCCCCACACCCTGTCTGGGTGTTTTAGGGGTTCCTTATTTCCCTTGACTGGCAGGGCTTTTTTCCCCTCAGCCTTCCTTTTGGAGACATTTCCTCAGATATTGAAACAGGCATTAGCTTTTTGAACTTGTAAATTCAGTATTGAATTGATTCCTTTTCTCTCTCTGCCTAATATTCATCAGCATTTTTAAAGGTTGCTCCTGCATATTAATTTGCTGTGATATGCTTTAAAAGATGGGAGGAAAACCACTTTGAGTTTTACCCACTTATACACAGGACACATAGGACGCTTCATTAGTACTTCAAGAATCTTCTGAAGACAGGTTTTATTTTGCACAAAGCCAGCTTTCTCCTCTGGTGCCTTCCTATGGGAAGGATTGATGGAGTTTGCAGTTTGAAACTCAGTGACCAGTCCCTGCAAGTGTGTGAACTCTTACAACACTGGTACTCCCCAGACTGCCAGTGATACCCACACTTCCCTGGGTTATGAGTGAAGTGCCTTTCCCTTGAGTCACTGGTTTGCCTTTAATGACAATTATACTGCTGTATGGAAACTGAAGTCTCTCATCCCTAGATACAAACCCAGCTTTATTTCCATTGCAATGAATGATAGACTAATTATGTGAGCACATCTCCTGGGATTTACTTTTCAGGAGTAGTTTGAAATTACTCTTTTGAAAGAGCAGTTGTAATTAAGTGATTCTGAGGTAAGTGCAGTGTAGTTTACTTTTTCGTCATTTTCTGCTCTGAAGATTTTGCTTCCTGCCTTGACTCACTGCATTTTTGCTGATATCAACTGTGTCTTTTCAGTAAAATAAACTTTCCTTGGGTTTCAGCAGTGAATATTGCAGTGTTAGGAGAGGGAGTGGGATTAACACTATGTTAAATGAGGAGTTGTCTGATCTTAAAAAAGTTGTCACTTTAACTCGGTGCATCTGAATGAATATCTGAAGAAATTCTACAGTGAAGAGAAATGCTGGCTGCCAGAGGTTGCAAATCGGGATGATTGGCTTCACTTTGCAGGGAGGAGGCTGGATAGACCAAGGGTACCTGGCTGAGGGATTGATTCTACACCTCCCACAGCCCAAGCAAAGCGCATTTCCTGGTGTTTCATTACAGGGATTTGATGTTGCATATCTCAGAAGAGCTTGGAACAACAGTAAGGCCTTTTTTCTTTCCTGCCTTAGAAACAAGACTTCCAACGGGGATTACCGGAAGGAGCACCGGGAGAGGAGTCGCAGCCCCATTGAGAGGGCAGCTGCCCCGACAATGAGCCTTCATGCCAATCACATATATGCCTCAATCCCAAGCTTGAGTGTGGATCAACCTCTAGCACTGACCAAAACCAGCATGGACGCAACCAGGACAGTTGGCATCACACCAGCACTGACTTCTGTGGAACGGCAGCAGGTACGGGCTGGCAGGAGCTGTGTGGGTGGAGAGTGTTGGCTGTGGACACAGGGAGGACTCCCAGGTATAAGCAGAACGTTTTGTGAATTACAATAGAGAGGAGATACTATTCCTCAGGCAAAATGTATTTTAAAAACACGCAGTGAATGTCATCGTGTGTAATGTGAATATATCACTGCTGTGTAAATGTATCTGTCACAGATTTCTTGGCCTTTCTGCTTTCCCTGACGCAGGTGTTTTAATTGGGAATGCAAAGTGTGTGGTTCAGTGATGTCCCAGTACCTGCTAGGCAATGACTGATGCAATTTGCAGGTAGTTGCAAATTGATGCAATTGTGCCCCTCTTGGTGATCCATGTGTGCTCCCCTCCCCTCTGTTCCGGCTCTCTCCCACCAGGACTGCTGAAAAACGGGTGCAGGACAAAAAGGGCATAAGGGAAAATTTTGCACTGAATGTTCCAGGTGAAAGAAACTGGAATGATCTTAGTTGTTTTAGCCAGCCAAAAGCTGCATTGTTCAGAGCAATGTTGTGTCACTAAGTCATAACAACTTTTCCTAAAGCCAAGTAATTGTTTTTTATTATTTTATACTTTATTTCCATATGCTGGAGTGGTTGTTGGAGGGTTTTTTTTGTTGATTGGTTGTTTCTTGACTTTCTTGCACATTGCACTTGTTCTGCTTCAGAAGTGCTGAAGATGAGCCTATGCAGGTTCTACAAGAACAGTTAAGTGTCAGAATTGCTTCGATCCCTCTTACAAGTGGAGAGACAAAGCAAGAGAATTGAGTTGTGATGAGCTGCAGCACTGAGAAATGAAACTGGCCCATGTACCCAAATCCATCCTTCCTTCCTTCCCTCCTGCAATGATGCCTGCAAAGGGTGAACACATGGAGTAGATGGTTTTTCACGTGCTTTTCACTGGAGCCATCAACTTCCCATCCCCTGTGGATTTCCACGGGGGTTGGCTGTGTACACAAGTCCCTCACATTTTGCTGTGCCAAACCGCAACTTCGCACTGCTGCTCTCTCACACCCCTTGGCAGTCGCTTGCAGAGCTACTGTTCAGTGCAGGTCGGCTGTTCCTTGCTCTTGGTTATCAGTGATGACAGAAGAGAAGGGACAGGCTCCAGTGACAACACCAGTGCCCGCTGACAGCATTACTGCTGTGTCCCTGCTCAGCAGCTGCACCACTGACATTCTGTCTGACCTGGGCTGATTCCTGCTGCCCAGTACTGGATTCCTCTCTCCTGTCATCTTTGATGGTCTGAATTAGATTACAGTCATTTTTCTTGGGAAAATAGGATGTTGAGGTAAGACCTTGCTAAGATCATGGAATTAGAAATCATCCAAAATAAAAAGTCTAGTGATAAAAAGAAACCTTAGGTTGATGATTCATTGTTAGGTTTTGTGGGTTTTTTTCACCTTAACATGTTGAACGGGATTTCATCTTACTCTGTTTCTAATAAACAGGTGGGGAAAAATGTCCTTCTTATTTTCAGCAAGGCGGGGTTATTCTGTATTCCGTTGTACTCACTGCTACTAAATCCTCAATTTACCTCAGTATTTTCATACAAGTGCCTGTATTCTGCTCAGTGCTCTGTACACACACACAGCCACAGCAGAGGACTCTCTAAGATGCCTTATCCTGCCTTCATGGTATTGGCACATGGATTCCTGAGGCATTATTACCTGTCTGTCTCTACTTCCCACCTCTTACATGTCCAAAATACTCTTTTGAAAAGATTAGCATACATACCCTTCTCAAAAAAACGCTTCGAAGAGGTACAACATCTTCACCTCTTTAGAAAATAAATACTTCCCCATGTGAAATGCTTCCAAAAAATCAAATACTTCCTTTCTTTTCTTTATTTCCTGTTTTTTTACTTTGTTGTCAGTGCAGTGAGATGTAGCTAGCCTGTTGTGTAAAATTCCTGTTGTGTCCTGTCCTGCCAAATGGTGTTAAACCTCCCTGAAAAGCTCAGCTCTTTTACTTTACAGATCTTGCTCTTTACTAGTAAGAGCAAGACTTCACTGGCCTTGCTCTTACTCTACCTAAAGAACCACCTTCTTCCCCACTGACCTTGTGTCAGGGTAATGCAGTGATTTTTGTGGGTTTGCTTCACAGATTTGTAAAATGGACAAGAAGTTAAATTACATCAATTCTGTTAATTTTTTTTGAAAACTTAACAATTAACTTGCATTGAGTATAATGGACTATTTGTATCAGAAAATATACCAAAGATGCAAAGCAAATCTATTCCAATACCTGTGTTCTTTCCCTTCAGCCACCTGGAGAAACTGGGACATTTCTTTTCCCAAGGCCTTGTTTCAATGTAACATTTACATAGTAAACAACTATAAAAAAGAGTATTTTATGTTTACACTTTGTACAGAGTATAGGTGGCAGAGCTATGATGATGTAATATAGATTTTGGGAAATTTGCATGTGTTGAGAATGAAAAAAGATTATGTTAATTAAGTAGTGCTGGAGAGCAGATTAATTACAACAGGAAAGTATTTGTGGTCAAGACTGGCTCAGGAGCTCTTCACATTATACATTACTTTGTGTCTGCAGTATAGAATACAGAATTAGAGCTAGGAAAACTCAACTTCTGAATGAAAAACTTGGGTAACACCAAGATGACAAATACCTGTAAAATCTGCAAAGCCCTTCTGAGTCCTGGAATGACACGGATGTGTGGCCGTAGGATGAAACATACATTTAATGTGTTGACATTTGACATTTAGTGCTGCATATGGAATGTCTGTGAGGTTGAAACAGTCACTGTAAAATCATTTTAATGCTTGTAATGATTCGCTTTCACACTGCCCTTTTTCTGTGTGGCCACTCACCACTTTATTTCCGTAACGGTGGAATTTTGGAATTTTAAGTGCGGATTTTTTTTTTCTAAAGCTGAATAATTTGGGGGGTTTAATGTGCTTTGTTGAATCGGATAGTTCATGGGTTTAATTGGCGCTGCTGTGGCTGATTGCCTGAGTGAGTGATAGCTTTCCTGTGTGTCCCCCCCAGAACCGTCCCTCTGTCATCACCTGTGCCTCTGCCAACAACCGCAACTGCAGCCTCTCCCACTGCCCCGTCGCCCACAGCGGCTGCGGCTCCGGGCCTGCCTACAGGAGACCCTCCAGCAGTAAGTGACACCTCCAAACTCCCCACGGCCTCAGGAGAATCCCAGGAGAACAGAATGGGCTCACCAACCTTAGCTGGTGCAGGCACTGATGTATTAACAGCAATTAAAAAAGAGGTGAAACAATGGACACCTCTTTGTATATCTGCTCCCTGGACATGCACTTTCTAACCATCAATCCTGTGCCACTGAAGAAAGTACCAATTCAAAGTAAGGGGGGGGGGAGGAGAGAGGTGCTCTTTCTTCTTGTTTTGAAAAGCTGCTTTAAAAAAAACACCCCACACAGACAAATAAGTCATTATGTTTATTTTAGTCTATCTGACAAACAGCAGCCAGGGCCAGCAGATCCAACTATGGAACCATATTTTAGGAGCTGTAGTTTCTCCAGTCTTTCAATAGCCAGTAAACTCTTACTATTCAGCTGCAGTCACAAAAATCTTTCCTGCAGCTACAAATACTCTTCCAAAGCCCATACCCTCCACCCAGCTCTGCATGGATAACACAAAAAGCTTTGGAGGGCAGTTGCTACAG
This sequence comes from Manacus candei, assembly GCF_025592945.1. Lineage (NCBI taxonomy): Eukaryota > Metazoa > Chordata > Aves > Passeriformes > Pipridae > Manacus > Manacus candei. The sequence continues at coordinate 4,693,329 of NW_026138084.1, forward strand.
CAACCCAAGCAGGAAGTTTTAACTTTCTGCCTTCTATAGTACTTTTTATGAAATCTGTTCAGGCAATACTTGCTGGGAAACCTGGGCCCGTTTCTGTTCATCTCTCCCACTGCAGAGTGGAAAAGCCCAAGGGAAGCACAGCCCTTTCATGTCAAGTCCTTTACCTGCTGAGGCAGAGCTTTAACACAGCATTGCTGAAAGGTCACGGCAGTGGGGCTTCGTAAACCTGGATGCGTCCATGGAACAACACCAGTGTGTTGTAGGCAGGAACCTAGAAGTCTATAGTAGGGTATTAGTATTATTAGTAGCAGTATTTTTTTGATTTTGTAAAGCTCAGTGTATTGTTGATAACTAGATTTAGAAGCTGAAGTGCTAACTAGAATTAGAATTAGAAGCTGAAGGAGACCCTTAGACTCTTGAACAAATCAGTCAATAGGGACCTCAGCTGTTACAAGTTTTCTCATGAACTGGTGTTACTGGTCTCAGGAGAGCTGCAGGAGACCTCAGCTGCACTTACATGGGCTTGGGAAGAAGGGTAAGGGTTTCCAGAAAAGATTTGTCTCCTGTCAGGTGAAGAGGTTTATGCATGACACTCACGTTTATTTTGGGATCAGTCAGACCTTGCTGTAGCACAGATGCCAGTGCCATGGATCCCGACAGTTCCAAGTGCTTTCTGAAAGATAATTCTCATTTAGACACAGATACTGTTTCTAAAACGTAGAACTGCAGCTCTCTCATATTTAGTCTGAGGAATTACTGTACAAAACCTGTCTTTTCAGGTTCTTTCTTCCTTTTTTAATAGTATTATATCAGTTTAATGCACCCAGTGCAAAGGTAATGATTTCATTTAGTTTGCTGACTGCTCCAAGCACAAGTGTGTGAAGTAAGATGAAACCCTGAGGTCAGCTCTTGGCACGTAATTTAGAATGAGGGCGCCTCACACCTGACTGGGACGTGATTTTAAAGAACCATTTACATCTTCAATTCTGTTTAAGCCTAAAGAATTTACTATGTTATTGTTCAGGGAGAGGGTTTCCACAGAATTGCAGCTGTAGCTATTAGTAGGCTGAGGGAGAATATAATTATATATAAAATGCTCACCTGTTGCAGGTCACAGAAATGCAAAAATACTTAACTCCATTTTTACTTCTTTTCATTTTCATTTCTTCTTCCCCATTTCATTCACTAACAGTCCCCTAATGATGTAAGGAAGCCTGGCCTCGTGCTGAGACAGAGGCTTTTCATGAGGGCTTGTAGTGACAGGACAAGTGGCCTTAAGTTAAAGGAGGGTAGATTTAGATTGGATATTGGAAAGAAATTCTTCCCTGTGAGGGTGGTGAGACCCCTGGCACAGGTTGCCCAGAGAAGCTGTGGCTGCCCCATCCCTGGAAATGTCCGAGACCAGGCTGGACAGGGCTTGGATCAACTTGGGCTAGTGGAAGGTGTCCCTGCCCATGGGATTAGCTTTAAGGTCTCTCCCTACCCAAACCATCCTGTGTTTTGTGACAGAAATACAGGAGAAAATGTGGGTTGTGGATCCAGCCCTTGGTGCCAGGGTTCTAACACATCCTGTGCCTCCTTTCCCCGCAGCCACCACTGCCTGTGACCCGGTGGTGGAGGAGCACTTCCGCAGGAGCCTCGGCAAGAACTACAAGGAGCCTGAGCCAGTGGCAAACTCGGTGTCCATCACGGGCTCAGTCGATGACCACTTTGCCAAAGCACTGGGGGACACGTGGCTGCAGATCAAGGCTGCCAAGGACGGCGTCTCCAGCAGCCCCGAGTCAGCATCGCGGCGGGGCCAGTCTTCCCCTTCCTCCCACATGGTCAATCATAATCACTCACCCTCCGTGGTCTCCTGAGGAGAGGACCCTTCCCTTTCTCAATTTGCATGGTTTCACTGAGCTTTGAACAGTGCTTAGGTAGTGTTGGGGGAGGAGAGCTTAGTTTTCAACACGTTATTGTGTACTCACTTTTTTTTTTTTGTGAAAGGGTGCCCTTAAAGACAATAGCAGGAACTATTTCATAAAGATTCATATGATGTAGCATCCTTTTTTCCTGCCTCAATTACCAAAGAAACCTCTGATGCAAATCTGCTGCCCCTTAAGAAAATAATGCACGCTAATCCACAAAAGCCATTACACTTAGTTGGTTGACCCCAGTCCTTTTTGCTTTTCTTAGCTTCTTAAGACTAGAATTTGTCTGGTTTGCTTACATTGCTTTTTTTTTTTCCCTCTGTGAAGTAATTTTGTATGTATATACTTGAAAAGAACTGTTATGTATGATTTGCACTATTGGAGGAGGACTGAAGTTGCACAGCAACTTTCTGGAAGAGGCTAATATTTTGAGGGCAAACTGCTGAAAAAAGGGTTTAAGGATGACATTTTTATCAGTTTGATTTTTCTTAAAGCAAAACAGCTTAGGAAGGGGAAGTCTCATACAGGTTATAGGTCTTTCTCTCTTTAGATTTCAGGTGCTTAGTGCTTGCAACTGGACTGCATAATTTACAGAACACGGGCATTTTTTCCTAAACACTGCAGTTTGTTAGACTAGAGCTGAGGTTGGAGGGTTCCATAGTGCTTAACGATGCATGTTTTATAAAAAATAGCTGGTATCTATTAATGTATAGACAGTAAGAATCATAATACTTATTAGCTTTTCTTCAGAACTAGTTTATTTTTGTCAGTAACAATCCTAGATATACTTACTGCTGGTACAGTTGTACTCTATGGTATTTGTATTTGATATTCACTTTAGCAGCAGCCAGCATCGAGGGCAGCCTCAGGACAGGCCTCGTGCCACCCTTGGAGCTGGTGGCTGCTGGCACAGGATGCTGAGCTCTGCGCAGGTCCAGCCACCCTCCCTGGTTGCAGCACTGCTGCTTCACAGGGATCTGCTTCCTAAAACCAAGTCTGTGTAATCTACCCTTAACTAGCTGCAGGAACTGCTACTGTTATGGATCTTGGCTGGACAACAGATTGTTACAGTTTGTGACATATGATCTTTCTTTCTGTCTTTTTTTTTTCCATTTTCTTAAGCCTATTCCTAAACCGATGCCAAGTTGCAGCAAACATTCCTCCAGTAGAGACTTTATACAGGTATTACTGCATTTATTATCATTTGCTATATTGATAGCTACTAACTAGAAATTAGGTAGTAGAGGCAGGCATGAAACCACAGCTGTGCTAGTGCTAAGAGCTTCTCTTTTTCTTGTTAAGTGTAACTACTCTCCCCCGTACATTCCATCTTCCCAATACAGTTGCAGCTAGGGCTTTTTTTTATACTGGGTTACCTGAAACGATTGGTTCAGTGTAGAAAATGAGAACTAGTTGGAAGATGAACTACACGTGATGTATTATGGACTGTGTTACAGTATTGGGTCCACTGTGGCTTTTATTTTATGCCTCTTTTTTTTTTTAAAGTTAAGCTATTTAATTTGGAAAGGGTGCAGGGTAGAAAGAGATGGGGAGATTGGCTCTTACTCTTGGTGAGAAGGTGGCTGCTCAGTTTTCTTTAAAAAAAAAAAAAATATAAAAAAACCCCAACATCTAAGCCCCCAGTTTTACACATTTCACTACCATCTTACTGGGTAGTCAACGCTTCCTTGCTTTGGCATTCAGTACCCTACTCTCTGTAGGAAGATTGTTAAAAGAACACTTTTTTATATAGGTAACTTTAAGACCATCGTTACGCTGTGCGTAAAGAATGTACAGAGAAATTTGTAGGTATTTTTTGAGGAACAATTAATTTGTTAATGATATGTAGCTATTTAATTTTTCCCTTTCCTTTATTGTAATCATTCATTTATTATTTTTTTTTTTGGTTGGAGAAAAAAGTTGATCTTTTTTTTTTGTTGTAGATTTGTCTGTAATACAGTAAAAGTGCAGGAACACAGTTATTCTATGAGGACACTGCATTAGCATTAATAGCCACTCATTTGTTATTGCTAGAGGCTACTGAGCAGTATAACAGTCAATACTAATACTGTAGATGGACTCTGTGGAAAATGTGACTCCTATATTTCTTTGTAAACACAAGTAAGATAATGGTTTTAAAGCTAATATTTTCAATAATAGCTGTTTTACAAGGTTACATTTACTTATCTGAGATAGGTAAATGGATTTGAGGGCAATAAAGATTTAATGTGCTATGATGTCCAGTAAAACATATATTATTGGACACCACAATGTCATGAAAGCCAAAGGGTTGGGGGGTGGTGGAAGGACGCTAAACTGAACTCACCATCACGAGACGTGGTGAAGTTTCTTCACAGAGCCAGGTTATCTACAGTTCAGTTTAAACAATTCTCTCTGTGTTTGTAAATCTGTAATATACCATTCTTTTGTGGCCTTGTTTCACCTGGAAAAAAAAAAGGTTTGGCAGGCCATCTTTTTTTTTTGTACTTAAAAGTAGCCTTAAAGAACAATAAAGTGCTCTTAAATCACAGGTGTGTTCCTATGCCTCTGTATTGCTTGGCAAGAGAGGAAATTGGTGTCTGTGCCTCTGGAGCTGGAAGCAGAAACAAGCCTCTGGTCATGTCCTGGTCTCCTTCCAATGAACCCACCTTGTTCAGGATGGTGACCCCACCAAAGGGGCTGCCACAGCCTCACCTGAGCCTTGGCAGGGGGGTCCCTACAAGACTTTGTCAAGAAAAAAATATTTTCAGCAACAAAAAGAATCTGTTGCTGCCCCAGCAGCTGTGCTGGGCCTAGAGGAGCTCACCAGCAGCTGCTCCTGAACAGGGACTGGTTTGGAAAACACCAGCTGGTCCTGCATTTCTGCCTCATTCATAAAATAACCAATGTCTCGATTTTCTTCCATTTCATTTGTCCCACAACTTCTTCAAGTGTTACCTAGAGAACAGGAAGAAGACAACTGTATTTCAAATGTCAACATCCACCATCTTGTGTTCCAGGTAAGGTGCATTCTAATGGCAGATCATTCATTCATCAACTGAAGATGGTTAATCCTTAAAAACAAGTGTTCTAATTACCTGAGTTTAAGAAAGATTGGTGAACCAGGCAAGAGCCTGCAGAGGGCTTTTCAACACTGAATGCATGAGAGGGGGTTCCAAAATTAAAAAAGGAGCCCCTATAAAAGTAACAAGACGCAAAGTTCCTGTTTGAGCAGTGGGGCCTAAATGGTTTGGAAACACAACAGGTCTGGCTTGGCTGTCCAATGGCTGGGCTTGGGGTGGGAGAGATTCCGTGAGACCCCTTCTAGAATGATTTGTTTAACACACCTGAAACACATCCCTCTGGTGGAAAGAGGCCTAAATCCATGTTGTGAGGGTGTGTGGGAGGGAGTCCAAGGACAACACGCCCCGCAAGCCTCACAGTCTGCTTTCCAAGGGGAGCTGGTTTCCTTTCAGGAAAAAGTCATCCTTGCACCAAAGATTTTGGGGAGGGGGGTGTCCATGAGACACACCAAAGAGCATCACTATTTTTCAGGTCAGTAACTTACATGTTCCATTTTCTACATGGTAAAAGGAAGAAAACAGTAATTTTTTTCCTACCACATGATATTTCTAATTACTAAGCAGGAATTCTGCACAGGAGGGTGGCACCATGGCCAGGAGAAACAAGGCCATACACACACAACCAGACCATATACACACATTTCATTAAGTCCCACAGTATTTGTAATGGCTTTTTTATAGGAGCTAAATGAGAGGCAACTTCCAGCTGTGCCTTTGTAATCTCACATACACGTATTTTTGCTAATTTAATTTTAGCCAAAACTTTAATGTTAGAAAACGGACCTGACCACAAATACCCTTGGGACTGAGTTGGGATCTTTGTGCAGAGTTCAGTGAGTGCCGTCTCTATGCATTTCAAGATGGACTGGTTGTGAAAATTACCTTTGCATACAAATATATCCAGAGGCCAGAGAGATAGCCAGTGTGGTGCTGGTGTGACCCAACAGAACATAATCATGTGTGTACCACATACCTGGGCACGATGTCTCTGTGTCCTCAGTGGGTGGTGTCACTGATAAGTAAGTGACCACTGACCTATCCATGGACTGGGCTTGCCCAGCAGGGTGGAAGGGACCATGCACAATGTTTATGTCCTCTAAAACTAAAACCACACACAGCAGCAAAGGGAGTTTATAGATGGTACCAGGCTCAGAGTTGCTCCCGCTGGGGTCTGCACTGGATGAGGGCACTCTAGAGTCAGATGGCTGCAGAGAGCTCAGCAGGGAATTGCTACAGCTGCTCCTAAATCAGCTTCACTTATCCCAGGATAACCAACTGTCAGACTTCACATGGCACATGCACAGAACTCGCAGCTGTAACCAGCTCACCATCACGGACTGGGGCTGTAACTGCACCAGTGAGGAGCTGCTTCCCAAATCACAGCTGAGCTGTCACTGCAGTGGGGGAACACTCCCAGGGCTGAGACACTGCTGGGGGTGAGAACAGCTGTTCCAGCAAGGCCAAACTGGTCAGTGGAGAAGAGATGCAGAAATGTCCTTCAGCCTCTGTGTAGTGGCAGGATGGGGAGCACTCATTGCTCAGGCTGCTCCAACTCCTGACGTTGTGTGGGAGAGACAATCCATGGAGCTGTCAATGAAGGACTTCTCCAGCATCCACACACTGTGCCAACGTGTCAAGTTGCTTAACGTGGTACCCTGGCAAAACACATCCCAAGTATTTTCAATGTTACTTGAGCAAGAGCTGCACTCACCAAAACTGGCTCACTTGGGCTTGGCTGAGGGGAATGTTCACACTCTCTTTAGATCCTTCTTGAGGAACAGTGAAATAGGAAACCACTCTGCATCTTCCTGACGTGCTCCCTGTCTCATCTGGCACAGGTACAGACCCAAGAACATTTACACACCATGGCTCCAGCTCTCTTCCCTTAGCAGACAGTTTTTTCACAGCTGGATTATGTGGCTCATGATAGAAACTATACTAATTTAATAATTTTTAACCTCTTCTTCCATGGGAACATTCTACCCCTCTCTGTGTAGCAGCTCTCTCAAGTGTATTTCTTGGGTATAAGGCAGACAAGAGAGACAATTTTTTTTAAACTGCAGTTATATACAGCCCCACAGCAGCTGCCTTGTTCTTCAGACAAGGCTCTCCTGTGTTCCCTTGGTGCTCTCCTGTCGCACACATAAGGCAACAGCACTACGTGTCTCCAGAGGTAGGTGAGAGGTGAAGAGCTCCTCAGGAGCTTCCACACCAGTAAACACTGACTGAGGAGACACAGATCCCACTAGACCAGCTCTGAGGCACTGATGAGGGGAACCAAGTGCTCCATTGAGACCATCATAAAGTCTCCATACAGGGTTTACATTTAACATGGACAGGACCCAGCTCAAAGAGAAATGAGAGCTCTCCAGGTCCACCTCTGCAGTGTACCCACCCTGCAGAGACAGTGGGACCAGGGCCAAACACACCAAACACCAGACCATTCCCAGTGCAGGCTCCTCTTGGGCTGCTCCTTCCTCTGATGCTCAGAGTGGACAGGGTCCTGCTGAAGGCAGGTTCTGTCCCCATCCTACAGCCATCAATAAGAAAATCTCATATTCTCCTTTGTGACACAATCAGGAGCCCAATTCATCAGACAACAATGCACAGACTGAGGGGTTTACAGCTGCTAACTGCTGTATCACTTCAGCATCAATACCCACTGACATTCCTGCCTGCTGAGAATGGTTGGCATAGGATTAGTCTTACATGGATATTCACTGGCATGAGTTTATATTGTAACAGAGCTGGAAAAAACAGAATTTCTTTTCCCATAGGCTAATTGTACATAATGACAAAGCAGTTACTGACTTCCAGCAAGAGCTACTTCAGTCACATGAAACTCTTTCAATCTCTTCTTGCTTGTAGTCCTGCCAGTTTCACTGCTCACTGTTGCACTGTTCAGTCTAATTTTACATTTTATTTTGCTAAGCAACAGCTTTCTTAAATGCCAAGGAGAACATCTGTCTTCTCTCCATCACAAAGAGACACAAAGGCATCTGTCAACACAAAGCTGTGTCAGCCAAATGCCTGCCATGTTTAATAGAAAGCTGCTTATCTTAAAACTGTTTACTCCATTTGGGGAAATACTCTGCACACAGAAATCCTTCTGAGAGTGTCTGCTATCGTGGGGAATCAAGGCTACTTTTCTAATCTAGGAAAACACAAAGCTCCAACTCCTGCTTCCCAAAGTAGTAAAATAACATGGGTCGAGTTGCATTAATGACATGTGGCTTGTGTGTTAAAATATACACAATATACCGCTCTGATTATATTAGTTCCAGGTAGTTAAATGAAAGTATAAAGAACACAGGAATTTTTTTTTTTTTTTGCTTTCAGAGAAAAAAATTATTCAACTAGTTAAAAAAAAAAATTCTCAGCCTAAACCCAAACCTTTTCACTGGCACACTGTAGAATTCTTTTTTCCTTCTTTTTTTTTTTTTTTGGAGGGGAAGAGGGAGAAGAAAATAATGGAAAGAAGTAACAATACTTACAGATCAAAATGAGGGCCTTTCCTTTTCCTTTCAAGTGACAAGTTCTCGAGCTTCTGCTGAAGCTACAGAAAATTTCAGCTTATTAACTTCCGCAGGAGAAAGTGTGTGTGTTCAAGGAGCACCAGAGGTGGCACAGCACTGTTATGGGGCTTAGGGCAGCAGCAAAGTCTTTTCTCTTACTTTCCCTGACGTGCCCTGAGTTAACTTGGTTTTACTTTTATCCATCACACATTTTCTCAGGGTGTGAGTAGTTACTGACATTGTTCCAGCTGCTCCAACTTGTTATGCTTTATAGACTGATAAATAATTTCCTCTCAAGCAGGCAAGAAAGGTGAAAACCTCCTGCCACCAATCTGCCCCTTCCTACCAATGAAAATGCTGAAAGAAACTAATGGGAACAGATATCTAATTGAATAAGATAATAATTTTTTCTCATTATTCAGAGCTGCTAAAAATAAAGTCATCCTCTGCTGTGAAGGTCTTTTTTACCTCAATGGCAACCTTTTGCCACTTGTTTGTAAGTCTCTCCTTCCCAGTGGCTCTCACACCTCCCCCCATGAACCAGAAAATCAAGATTAAAAGAAGTAATTTCTTAGCTTGCAGGGCCAATTAATAAAGTAACAACAGCAACCAGTAAACCTAGATCTTAAACAGTAGGCAATATTCTCATTTTGACCCCCTAAACACAGGTTAATTATATACCTATGTATATAATTAACCTTTTGCTTTAAGAAAGCCCTGATGACACATCAGGAAAGTGGAATTAGCTAGGCCAGAGGAAAGTAATATCTAAAAGCAAGGAAGACATTTTCTTTATTATAATAGAGATGTGGCTGGATAAATACGGGCTAAGAACCAGCTTCAGAATGATCAACCACATAAATGTAAAATGCACTTCAGCTTTTAAAGATGTTGCCTAAATCGTGCTATTTCAAAGCTTTGTTTTGCACCCTTGTCTCTCAGTTCGTGCCTTGCTAATTCAGCCTCTCTCTTTGCTGGTCTGTTCAGTGTAATGGGAGAGCTCTAAGGCAGAGCTTTCAGGTGGAGAAATGAAGAAAAACCCTCCAAAGCCACCACCCACAGAGCACGGTGGGATTCCAGGGCTCTTGGTTTAAAGATTTTCAACAGATTTCCTCACAACAAAAAATAATGCTTTTGTTGCTGCCAGGCTTACAAATAAAGCCTGTAAAATGGGACAGGCTCTGACCTTTCAGGATGATGCAAAATCAGCAGCAGTAAATCAAATGGTGACTTCGCTGACATGTCTGTAACTTTTAGTGACTCATCCAACATATAAACAATTTCTACTTGGAAATACAGGAAAGAAGAATGTGGGATTCTCCTCCTGCTCTGCCCTGGTACAGACGAACTCTGGATGCAGTTATGGTTCTACCAATTCCCACAGGAAATGTGAAAAATGCCTGGGCAAGGGCTGAGGATTAAAGTCAGTAGCGATCCACCCATAACAGATCATTAAAGAAAGAGAAGCTAATGAAGGCAAGAAGAAATATTCTCCTATTTATATGAAAAGTTTGTTCCTTTTAACAGTTGCCCCATGACAGATCCCATCTTCTCTCCATTCTGTCCTTCTGTGACACACTCCCAAAGGAAGTTAGATGCATTTTCCCCTAAGACAAAAGTCACTGTTAGCAGCAAAGCTAAATTAGCTTACACATCACTCCTCTCTCTGTAGCTCCTGCAGGATCCTTCCCTTTCTGCCATGGCACAACCAGTCCAGCTCTCAGATAGAGCAATACAGCCTCTCACACGTCCCTCCCGCCTGTGCAAAGTTGCAGTAACTGGGCAGACAGTGCTTAAAACTAATCACTTGCCAGCGACTAGAAAAAATAAAATTTGCCCAAGGCTCCAAAATCTGCAACTGAACACATGGTTCTTTTAGCTGGCTGTTCTAAATTATAAAATAAGCTCTTCCCTTGATGGCACAGAAGTCTATATTCAGGGTGTTGATTTCCAGAGCTCAACAAAAAGAAAACTGAGGGTATCCAACCTCATGAGCTGCCCAGAATGTAACATGTGATGCTGGGGCACAGAGGCAAGGAAGTGTCACAGCTGCCACGATGGGATCCTGCTGCTGGAGCATCAACAGCATCTGTACTTTGGGACTTCTTTACACTGCTCCCCAGACATTCAAAAATTGGTTTTCTGCCTTTATAACACCAAGGAACAGATACAGACCATTGCTTTTATATTGCTTACACAAATCTTTACTGCTCTGTGGCTGTTTGCCTTGAACAGACACCCAGGCACAACAACATTAGAGTGCTGCAGTGCCTGGAGAGTTTTCTTGCCATCAGTTATTTTGACTTCTATGAACTGTAAGGTGGTAGCACTGCTATCTCACCACAACTGTGTTACGCATTCACAGACCTCAGAAAATGTTTCACTCGAATTTTTCAGAAGCAAAATTAAAATCAAGTTATTATAAATAATGACATTTGGAATTAATTCTGTCCTTGAGCCATTTAGCTTCACATTTTCATGTCTTTTTTACACAGCCACAAAACAGATGTGTTCATTTTTAAATTCAAGAAAAAAGAAAACAGATTCTTGGGAATTGACGGAACATAAAACAACAAAACCCCAGTGCTGGGAGACCAGCAACATTCTGAGAGTTGTGAAAGCTCTAATCTGCCCAACTAGGTAGACTGATGAAAAGCAAAGATTCTCTCCTCAGGAAACCTCCACTGCTTAACTCTGCAGCCATGATGTGGGAATTAGCTACACTATAACCTCAAAGCAAAACACTGCTTGAACTTCACATGGGATGGTGTTTAGGGAGCAAAGGGATTGTTCACTAAGATACAAGATCACATCACGAAGCTTCCAGATATATATTTATTTATTTTGCTTGTGGCTAAGAAATCTGCTTAAGCAAGTCTATTGGTCTAATTGCTCCGTAGGTACAAATTCAGAACAACATTCCTCTCCTTCCTGAGAGCACTAGAGAAGCTGGGTGACAAAAGAGGAGTAGTATTTAATCTCCATGAAAGCTGGTTGTGATCCACTGCCTGTGATCCTTTGAAACCTCACAGATACAGCAACCCACAATACTGTGGAAGCTCCACAATAGAAGAAAACTGATGCTAAGCCTCAGGAGAACTCCCCATAGATAGACAGGCCCTGGTCAGAAAAAAGGATGTGCCAAGACCTGTCAGCAGCCAAGGAGAAGAACTGAAGCTCTTAGAAGGAATGTCCAATGACAATACCTCTGATGGGAAAGCTCCCAAACTGGGGCAGTCTTGGTCCATTGTTCCTAAAGCCTTAGACAGGAAGCCAGTCTCTATACAGTGTTTTTCCTGCCTCTCCTCCAGGTTCCTCTTCTGCCCCTTCATATCTCCCATCTAGAACTGGAACAAAGGAGGAAATAAAAACATTAGTATGGTAGGACAAAAGAATTGCTGGAGCTTCACTACAACAAAGATTTGGGGCAATGGGCGACGATTTCAAATCATTTCAGTTCATTTTGTTCTTCTCTCATAATGGAAGTTTTGTACTTTTTTTAGTGAAAAGTTTAACTGGAGAAAACAGCCAATGAAAACACCGTGAAAGGTTTGTAAAACACAAAGATGTCACTAACACCACAAATTACAGGTCATGGCAACTTACACTTTGTACTTAGTTCATGAACACTTCTCTGGAGTTCACTCAGGAAATGAATAAAGAAGGGTTTTTTTCTCCTCTGGAGTACATTTATAATATATAGCCAGAACTAATCAAGAAATGTTTGTTAAATAAGAAAATTTCAAAAACCCAAGTCCAATTCTTACCTGCTTAATTCTGTTCCACTAAAGTCAGTGCACACCTTCCTTTTGTAAATGAATCCAAACCTCTAGTTCCTGGGGACAGAAACTTTCAATGTCAGTTCAGGCCTGGGAGAACACAGCCAGTGTTATTTCCAGCCGCTCTCAGACTGGGTCGCTGAGCTCTATTACTCCATTTCCAACCATGTTAACCCAAGCTGACTGTGGATGTGAATCCCTCTGGGAGCAGCGTGCACTTGCTGTGAGACAAAGCCAAGCTTCTGGCAGGGAGACTGGTAACAAACATCACAAGACTGGTAACAAACACCACAAGCCTCAAAATCAGAAACTCCTTTTTAAAAAGTGCACTCAACTAATTTTTTCCTTTTCTGTTATTTTTTTTCCCCAGGAACAGCAAAGCTCTTTGGTGACTCTTCTCTATTTTAGCTGATTTATTACACGAATCCCAGTGCCCATGCTGGGGAGCACCTCGGCCAGTACAGCCTGTTAAGGAAGTGCAAAACTGAAACAGCAAGCAGTTAAAATTTAAGAACAGATTTATTTCATCCTCTTACACATAAGTTTTAGAAATACATGCTTAATGTAAGATTGTCTTTACATTCCAAAACAGACTCCTTTTAGAATTCTGAAACCCAGTTTAAGACACCATCAAAGTCTGGCTCAGAGCATCCAAATTTTGGCATCCAAAAATTGACACAAATGAATTCCACTAACCTGAACAACTTATCGAAATTCAATTAAAAGGCATTAATAGACAATGTCAGAGGTGAGACAAAGCTTTATCACCTCTAGCACCTGTACTATTCTCTTGCCCAGCTGACTCCATGGAGATTGGTCTCACTGCACCAGGCCCTTACTCAGCAAGAGTCTCTACTGAACTAACTCAAACTGAGATTTTCTTTGGCCTCACTGGAGGCCTGGAGTACAGCCCCTCAGGCCCCTGCCTCAATCCATCTTCCCATGGATGTGGCTATTATGGAGAGGACAAAGTTCCTTTAAATAATCAATGTTTTTAAAAATTTCAAACCATGAAAGCTGGAAAATAACAATAACACTTTGGCTTACAAAATTTCTGAAGCCACAACCACCTACAACTACATCAACAAAATAATTTAAACCCAGGATTTTGGTCATATTCTGAAACGTTCTGCTGCACGTCCCCGTCCCTGTGGCATCTGTACACACGGATATCATGAAGTTATCTATCTGAATCTCTTAATGACATTGCCAAATACTATCAACAGGAAACTAAGTGAAGTAACAGACATCATCATTTTTGAAAATGAAACTAGAGTATGTCCAGCCACAGGGCAACACTGGACACACACCAGCTGACTTGTTGTCTTCCTCCCTTGAAAACCAGTGGTTAAAAGAAGTCTGTCTGGAGTTTGTAGTGTTTGACTGCTAAACTCGACTGAATTCCTGTTCAACACAACAGAGTTAGCAAGTAATTGAATGCCCCAGCCCAGGATTTTGGGGAGCACTGGCCATGTGATGGTACCAGGGGTTTGGAGAGTGTGATCAGACATCAGCTGCTCCATCATGGCTCGTGGGGCAGGAGCTTTTACAGCTCCCTCATCCCAACTACTGCCCCAAGGAAAACCACAAATAGTGTTCAACTGCATGCAAGAGGCACAAAACAGCAAACGTTCTAATTAGGGGAAAACTGTCTTCATACTTGTGTGATCAAATAATTGCAATGTTATCACTTAAAGCACTCCCAGCTTAGTGTCCATAATGATAAACAACTAGTGCTCCAATAGCCACTGGCCACTGGGTAAAACTTGAGTGAGAGTTTTTAGTTAAAAGCATGCACAAAGTAACTTAGAAAATGAAGGGCCCAGAGGAAACTCAACAGCAACTTCAAGGAAGGTACGATTAAAAAAAAAAATAGAAAGAAAGAAAATAAATTATCAGAAAGAAAGTAGAAAGAAATAATAGAACTTTCTTTTAGGACTTTGGTTTAATGTGTCATCTGAAAAATAACTTTAATTACATGGTTCTCAATAGTGCCAAATTTTGACACGGACTGATATCATTAGAAGAAAGACCATTATCTATGGTAGCCACTGATGCCACCTCCCCGGATACATGGATGTTCTCTGAGTTTTCCTTTAAGTACAACCACAACAGCACTGCCTGCTCAGTGAGAACCCACACGATCCAAGCACAATCAAAGGCCACACCTAAAGCCTCTGCTGCACAAATTATTGTGGAGTTCCAAAATGCTACTATTTAAACAAAGGGACGGGGATCCTTTGCTCCCAACAATAAAAAATAAACCAATACTTTTACAGCCTGTACAAGAACACCATGAACACATGACCTAGACAGACATCCAACTTGTCACATTCCTCTGATGACCAGAATTCCTGACATTATTTCTCTCAGCAGTTCTCCAGCCAGGTCCTGCCTGCAGTGACGTTGCTGGGGCTCGTGGCCAAGGACACACAGTTGCAGGAGTTGCCTGTGGCCCCTGCCTTCCTGCTGCCACCCCGAGTCCTGCCGGCTTCAGGGACACTCCCCACAGAACCAGAACTTACTGCAGCTCCTCCTGTTCCAGCCATGGACTTACACAGCACTGCCACTGGAAAGGAAACACCAAAATCTGCCTTGAATCTGCTGTGCTGCAGATACACACTTGCTGAGAGTCATTTCACACTCTGTAGTATTGTTTCATTGCTTCCAAAAAAACAATGGAAAAGTACGCTCAGACCTTTTCCTCCCCTTGTCTCCACCTCTCCCTAAACCAGGAGTGAATTAAGACTGATTTATAACAACAGAACCTCTACGAAGGCCTAATTACAATTATTTCATTCATAAATAACTGGTATATGAATGTGGATCTCCCGTTTCAAGTAAACTTCTACACTGGCAATTTCCACAATTCAAAAGGCTAAAACACTTGCAGGGTGGCTCCCTGGAATGGCAAGGCTGCCTTAAGTAATTAAAACCCCTAATCCCTCCCCCCTGACAAAAAAAACCCTCAAAGCAAAGCTGCAAGTCCCCGAAAGCAAAGCCAACAGCCCCATTTAGGAAACTGGCAATTCCACAGGAGCTGCCGGTGATGTCACGGCATTTATAGGGCGCCTGAGTCACAGGTTCCGGAGGAAGTGGCAACACCTACGGAATTACCGTATAAAAGTCAGACTTGGAAGCATGAAATGAGGACACTCACAGACAAAGGAAAAACCTCAAGTCAGATCCTCCCTATGCTAGAGGTTTCCTCACCACTAATTGAAGTCTGTCACTAGAAATTCATTTGGGTGCTCGCTGACAGCCCTCCCTCAGCAGTGAGGACATGAGCACTGGGGGTGGGGGGAAGATACTCACAGGGACAGAAAAAAGCAGATGGAAAGGACACCAAAAACTGCCAAAACCCAGAGTCCAAATGCATTCAGTGCAGCAGATGTGGAAGCTCTGCAGGCCTTGCTGTCCTTCCCAGTCTATTGACATGACGAGGAAACAATTCCAGCAGCATTTTTCCAGGCAGCTTTAGCCCACATTCATTTGATTTAGAAAGCAAAACCGTTCCAGCAACAAGATGCCAGCTTGCATTTCACATGCCCCAGATCCTGCAGCACAGCCTTGCCAGGATGCATCAACTGCAGCTTCTTAAGAGATGAGCATCATTAGAAGACCATTAGGACCATTAGACCAAAGGAGAAATTAAGGAAAAAACTACTGACCTTCTCTGTAAGAAGCAAACCAGAATAACGTCTCTCTTATTTCCATAGTGCATAACATTAGTAATTAATATTAGTAGTGAATTTCATTAACAAATCAAACAATGAATCATTCTGCTGAGATCTAGCAAAAATCAAATGTCCTGGTGCCAAAAAGAAAACTGAAGTTACACACAAGCCTGGATTTTTGGATGCTTGAGGGCAACTGAAGCAGCAATTCACAGCCAAGGAATGTAAGAACAAAGAGTAACTGGATGGGAGAGAAGTTACAAGGACTGATTTTTTAAAAATTGTGCTTTTCATTTGCAGCAGTACAGTGCTGTGCATATGCTTCTGTCCTTCCCTGTTAGCTTACCAAGATATTTTGTTGAGAACTAATTTGAAATTTTTAGCATTTAAAATGAAATGAGTGTGTGCATGTGCCTTTCAGTTCCAGAGACAGAGCCCATTGTACTTTATATTCAATGTCCTGTATAAACATCCACTCAAAGAACGTGAGGAAACAGGCATTTAGACTGCTACAGGACATGGAAGGAGAGTGTGTGCTCTATGCCAGCCAGGAAACAAAACATGTTTGTTTTTAGAACTCCTGATTGCCCCTTTTAGCTGTAAGCCCAAGGAAGTGCCTGCAAGAAGCTTCAATGGCAAGAGAACATTGAACAGAAAGAACCTCTGCTACTTCATTTGCAAAGTTCTGACAAATGACTGGTGGGTTTTGAAACTCTTTTCAGAAAATGTCCTAAATAATCCCACTGGATCTGAAAAAATGGATCTGTGGTGAAATCACAACAGGCAGATAATATTAATACTGTTATGAGGGCTGCAATGAGAACTCAAACTTATACATGGCTGGAGTAGTCATCTGCATACTTACCCTGGGGTGAGATCATCTGGGCTGGGGAATTAGGTGAAAAAATTGCTACCCTAAGACATGGAATACCTTAAGGTACTTAACATCACTGCTGTTGGAGAATATTGCTATTAATTCTTTGGGGAGGAGCTTCAGTTCTTCTTCCCTGTGCCAACCTCCTTGGCCAGGTTAAAATCCTCAAGTGACTCACGCCAGAGACTTCACTACGACCTGGATAGAATTGCTGGCTGGTGGAAGAATGCAGATTTCTGACTGTCAGCTCCTGTACTGAGGGGAAATGAGCACAAGCCACAGCCCACTTGGGTTATCGTGACATGATTTGAATACTGCAAAAAAAACCCAGGTTGGAACAACAGTTTGACCCAGGATAATTGAGAATAAACCCCATAGATATTCTTTGCCAAGTACTGTCAGTAGTAGGGGACAAAAGGGTATCAATAAAAGTGAAATGAGGAAAAAAAACCAATGTCAACAAACTGTTATAGTTTTTAATTCCAAACATGTCAAGTGCTGCACAGATAAGTAAGTGAACTTTTCAGAAATCATTACACTGGAAAGCTGAAGAGGCAATAGAGAGGGCCAGTCTAGATTATTTTCAAACCTAATGCATTACCTGTGTGGTGCCACAGTATTTTTACACACTGTTAAGGTCTAGCAGAGGTCCAGGCAGCTGCAGGGGAAGGAGAGCTGGAACTGAAATGAGACAGGTAGGCAGGTTTTTCATAGGTTAGGAATTTACACACTGCCAGGGTGGGACAGTCCAAAGTCCTTGTAGTGTAGTATTTCTGTCTTTTAAAACAATTAATCCAGGTGCTCTAAGAGAGAAAAGGTGCGTAACACCCTCTTGAGGGAAAGTTTCATTCTTCTGAAACTTAAAATATGCACAAGCACATCATCTGCACTGAAAATTAAATTAAAAAAGAAAGAGAAAAGGAATTAATGAAGTCACATCAAAAGATTCAGAAGAAAAATAGTAACAGGTTCAAGATATCTTCCAGACTGTTTCTTAGGAAGTCAGCTAAAGTTTACCATGTTGCATAAGGAACTATATAAAATAACCTTGTGGATTCTGTCACACCTCTCCAGGACTCTGTAAGAAACATGCACAGTTGTTCTTGATCACCATCAGAAAAGTTGGTATCAGCAACTCAGTGACCTCACACATTACTGTCCTAAACGAGAATTCTGGATGGCAAAGTAAAACCTCAGAATTCCACTGGTTTTACGATGTGACTTGAAAAAGTGAAGGAAAACTCAACAGGGAGTCAGGAACTGGGTGAACTCTTCATGGCCCAACATGGTCCCAGAGCAGTGCTGGGGCAACAGCTGGATTTGATGATCTTAAAGGTCTTTTCCAACCAAATGATTCTATGATTCCATCAGCAATAATAATTACATTAGTTAACATACATTTAGGAAGAATTAATTCAGTAAGAGGGAGAAACAAGTACTATGATTCTACAGTGCAAAGTTCAGAAATACATAATACCCATTTCAGTAAAAGTTATCTATGAGAGCACAAGTGAGAAAGTAAAATAGAGTGCTCATATATGGGAGAATTACTACATTTTGCTAATAATTCTGATGCATATATTTAAGGTGAACAGCCAAATTTTATACAAAGAAACAGAATTAGAATCATAGTTCTAAGGGGTTGGAAGGGATCTTAAATATCATCTAGACCCAACCCTCCCTGTCATGGGCAGGGACATACAGGAAGAGAGATAAGAATATCAAAGATGAGAACACAGAAATTTTAGTTTATATCACTTCTCTGAAGACACAATTTTCTCTGAAGACACAATACTGAAGCCATACAGAACACAAGGAAGGAAAAAGCATTTTTCCAAGCTCAATGATATTAAGGCCTGAGCAGTCCCTACATTTTTCTTTGACATGACAAAATACCTGTTGTGCTGTTGACTTCTACTGAAGCAGAATCTCTGTTTAGCTCTTGGGCATCATCAGCTTCCCAGGAATAGAACTCCTGTGGTCCCACTCCCTGATGACTTTCTCAACCAACCTGTCTCTGCTATCATGAATCTTTTTTCATGGATCTAAGTGAAATTTTCAAATTTGTGCCTTTTCTCCCTTACAGAGCCCAGCGTTGAAGGTTTAAGACCCAAACTAGTCACGCTCCATGAGCAGATTCTTGTGTGGGCTGAAGCAGGTACTGGCCATGATTCTCCTGGATCTAATGGTGTGGGACCATTTACATGGGACATAAAGGGCAAAGGCCTAAGGGAAATTTATTCCTGATTGACAGACTATGACACAGCAGACTGTGAAAGCAAGGATGAGAGTAAGTGAGGGCTTTAAGGAAGAAAAGTCTCACACAGAATCTCAAGTTCCTCACTTCAGTGAATGTGGCACATTCATGTGACAAAATCCAAACTCCAGCCAGCAAACACGACGAAGGGGTAACACTGAAGAAAAATTCCAGTCAGTACAAGTGTGACATCAAAACAGAGGATATAATTCCATGAGTTTCTTTAATACTCAAGTACAAAACAACAGCTTTCCACTGAGATCCGTGCTCTTCTACTAACAGTATTAAATGGTCCCAGATGAGATATGGAGGTGTCACAGTTCCCACCTCCACAGTCCTATAATGCCATTACATTTCTGTTAGATAGTTTAGGAAGATGAGTAGGTTCCTTTGAGGTTACTCATTCCCTCTTACCAACAGATTTGTTTTACACCTGAAAAGCCACAGTAGCCGTTGGGTTCTGCAGCAAAAGTATGAGTTTGGGTTCTTCACTGACATCATGGCAGCACAAATAACATTAAAATCCTACCTCCTTCATGAAGAAAGGGAAAATTTAGCTTCTTCCATTAACCAGCAATAACTGGAGCTGAGGACTGTGCTGAAATCCTGTCATTAAGTGCATACAAGCCAGTAAGTAAATGTGTTTATCTGCTAACAGTATGTGAATGTGCATTCATTCATTTGAATGGATTCTCACAATTTCTCACTCAGTAAATGCCCAGAAACTGAGTAAAAGCAAAATAAGAGGAATTGCGGTCCACAAGGAGAAAGAAAACAACATTATAGTTAGAAAACGGAAGTTATTCCAAGTCCAACTGAAGTGTTTTTGAACATCAGAGACAGCTGGGGAGCATATGTGCAGGAAACAGCTCAGTCTCAGAGAGCTGTATGTTACTGAAAATACAGAGGTAAGGAAACATTACATTAACCCTGAGTTTTGAACCTTCCTGCCTTGTGCTCTTTTGCACTTAAACAGATACTTCCAATGCAAAGCTACAAGGTAACTTTAACAGGATAAGCAGAGTTTCAGACATTTAAAATAATTATTGATGTTTATCAGATTCAGCTTTCAGGTTTTAGATAACCAGATTCTGCAAAGGCATTCACGCTCCAAGGGTCAGCAACTCCAAAAGATAAAAAAGCAGATTATTCGCTTTAAACTACCCTGCTACCAATCCATGGCTCCAGTTGGACAATGGCATGGATAACAACATGGGAGTCATTTGAGCTCCAAACTAATTATACAATTTAACAAACTGCTTTAAAAATTTACATGGCATGTTATCAATCTCAGTGTTCAGTGCCTGACCTCCTAAAGATCAGATTGCTATCATTACTAGCCTTTCAAAAATATATTGCATTAATATACATTTTTATATTACAATGAAGTTAATTAAACTAGACACTACACTACATGAAAAATCATGTAAATATATGAATATAATAGTTAAAATAAGTACAAATAATTGCTAATTTAGACACTTGGTGCAAACCCCAGCACGTTTCAATAAATCTTCTTTTATGGTCAGAATATGGGAGTTGCAGATATCCTTGACCTGAATGAACTTCTGATGTGGCACAGAGAGAAGCTGTGAAATTCTCTACAAAAAATATTCAGAGCTTATTTTAAGGACCTAAATAATTGGACTGAGCAACTACTTTTCATAACATATGGGAAAGAGCGACTGCTTGGTAGATAAGGCAATTTGCACTTTTTCTTAGTGTTAGCCCATAAACCCCACAATATAAAGCTATAAAAGAGATTTCAAATATCCTTCTAAAACCTATTCCATGTTTAAAGCAATAGATTCAATTTTGTAGTAATTTACTTTGATATTCTAAAAGTCCTTTTCCTCGAGTTATCTGTTAAACTTGAGGATTCTCAAACTACTGTTTGTGCTCAGCCATAATCTCTGGAACCATTCTTGATGCTGTAAAAATGGAAAGACTTAAATGAATAAAAAAAAAATCTCACAATTGCTCCTTTTTAACACCTATAAAGTACTGGAGGTCCACATCCAAGAACAGCAAAGTCAGAGAACCAATTTCTTATTTCATTTAAGTATTTTTCTAGAAGTTTTGACTGAATCAGTGATCCACCCCCTAAAACACTTTTTTTTTTTTTAACTACATTAACAGAGCCTTCTCTGAACTTCAGGAAAGCTTCATCATCATAAAAATTGCATTCTGATCTTTTCTGTGCAAAGTAAGTCAAACTACATTGTTGCCATAGCACGAAATGATGAGATCTTTACAGAGAATAACACCTGCACTGACACATCAAGAACAGCTGTACTCTAAATATGTGCTTGGAGACAAAAGCAATGTGGTGGAAGCAGGAGGTGTGGGTTCTTCCCCACTCCCACCCTCCTTTAAAGATGAACTTTAATTCCCAGTAGCAGAACATGCTCAGTCTTAACAACAGATTCCAACTAAAGGGGCACAAATCTGGGAAAGATGAAAAAAGACATGCTGCTTTCACGTGTCCACTGACAAGCAAAATAAAACCTGGGACAAATAAACCTCCAAAGCTTATTTAAGCAGTGTATTTTATATGTAAGCCATATTTAGAAACTAACAAAAAAAAAAAAAGAAGACCGAGTTTAAACATAACCACACTGCTTTAGTTATTTACGAAATAAAAATGAAAACATGGAGAGTTCTGTCCATAACAGACTGCTTTTAAGGTGAAGTTATTAATGTCAAAATGTGGATTATATTTGTATTTGCAGCAGTCAGAATGGGTAAGCAATCATTAACTTGTCAGGTAACAGATAAAGGCAGGGCTGCAGTCCAGGTCATCCTCCTCCTTATCCAGCTGATTTCAGATTGTTTCATCATCACTCATGTCCCAGATCTGCAACAAAAAGGAAGTGTAATTTTAGTCTGTGGACTTGAAATATGCTTTTAATATACTTTTATAAATTCAAATTACTATTTAAATTACTTTAAAAGGAAGAATAAATAGCATTTTATGAACTGTTAACTAGCACCAATGGAGTTTTCCATAAAATTCAGTGTTCTTCTGTTCTGTTAACAACCTACACACCATTAATTATTTGTCATCTTGGGATATTTTTAAACATATAATTTTCAGCATTTGTCACTTTGGGTATTTGCTATTTAGAATCATTTACAGTAAGACTTAGACCAAAAACCAGACATTTTGTTTTGGTTTGCTGACTCATTGGCACATACTTAATGTGAGTAATAACTTTTAATAACCAGCATAATCTACTAAACATCGGAGAAAAATTTCAAGACATCCCATACTTCACTTTACACTCAAATATTAATCTCATAAACAGCAGCTTAAAGACAAGAAGTTATATGGAAATTTGTACTTTTCTATTGTTTAAAAAAACTAAAAACTACAGATTTTTTTCTGCAGTACAACAGGATTGTACTTTTACTTTCCAACTTGCCCTTGTTCAGTAAGAGGTTATAGATGGGGGAAAGAAATGAGTATTTGCATAGACCATCAAGGAATCTGGTACCCTTGTGAACACACTAAGGTAAATGTTGGAAATTCAGAGCAGTTCCCAGGTAGCAGATTTGAGGGAAAATACAGGGACTTGCTAGCAGAACTATTCTGGGGGGAGTAACGTATTCTGAATATATAGCACAAGCTTCTTCTTCCAGAGAAATAGGGGGGCACTTAAGAGACTATGATTTTTCGGAGGTTTAGCTCCTGGCAAATACCCTCCTTCCGCTTGGCAGGCTTAGGCTCACAACTAAGATGGGTACTCAGCTTTGAGTTGGACTTAAAAATATCATAATACTAAGTTTATAATACATAAAACTTCATCTGTGACTTGGGGCATTTCAAAATTGCCCAAATTATCTGCAATACTGCTGGAGTACCATGACAAGTCTTTCTGAGTACAAAGAATGCAATTTCTAGAGCACAGAGTTTTCAGAAGAGGAGGAAGTCCCTCACCTGACAAAAGGAGCAGCAGCCCTGTGTCCCCGGGAAAATGAAATTTAGTTAATTTGTTCGAAAACATAACTTGTGTGTTGGCATAAAATTGCCAGCTGAGTTATTCTCTCATTTTACATCCTGACCACTAAAATATATCCAACCCCCCCCCCCCCCCATAACAGAAT
Source organism: Manacus candei (assembly GCF_025592945.1). NCBI lineage: Eukaryota > Metazoa > Chordata > Aves > Passeriformes > Pipridae > Manacus > Manacus candei. The sequence goes on from NW_026138084.1 coordinate 4,716,513, forward strand.
GTGAAGTTATTTAGGTTGTAAATTCTTCAGGGCACAAAGCAGTATTTTACATGTATACAGTGCCTGGGACAATGGGGCACTGTTCTCATTGCACTGGATAGACCAATAAAAAATACAAATAACCCTGTTTCTAGACAGGCAACAATGCCTATTGACCTTTAGCTTTAAGAAATCTCTTTGAGAAAAAAAACGTAGTATTTCTGGAATTAAAAAACATTCTGAAAAAAGCTCTTCAAATTCAAACTTGGAAAACATAAAATCAAGCATTTCGCTGCTTTGCTCCAAGCTGTGTAAAATGAGAACTCCGAATGGCGAGAGTTTCTTGATTCCTAGAAGCGTTGCAAAATGGTGGTGTAAATCCTTATGGAAAATACTGAAGGAACAGTCTGTTTACAAAAGGAAAAAAAAAGTTTTCATCCTGCCCTAGATGAGCAGCTTGGAGCTTGCCAAGGCAAACACAAATGTCCAGCTCACCAGTCAGGGTCAAGGATGTGGAAAATAAATACAAACCCCAAAATCTTTAAATAGAGTTTATGGTATGATTCAAGCCAGAGAAAAGCAGAAATCCCAAGTTTAGACAGATAGTCCCTCTTTGTCTGGCCTACTCCAATCTCCTGGAAACAAAGCCCATAGACTGCAACCTTGACAAACACATCTCAGGCACAACAGTACAACAAATACTTTTAAAAATACACCATGAGGTGATTCAAAGGCAAAGTGAAAGGAGCCGACTGACAGTCCTAAAAAGTCTCCTTTATCTCCACAAGAGATCCCCAGGGAGTGGATCCAGCTCCTCCACTCCAAGCCCTCCCATCATCGCCCTGATCCAAGCAGTGGGGGTGAGCAAGAGAGCACACTCCCTGTTGGGTTATTTGTTTTGTAGAGAGAAAGGTTGTTCAGGTACCAGCTACATCAGTAATTTTGTGATAGGCAAATCCTTCCATGCAGGAACTGGTAGCTCCATGATTCCTGCAAAGCCTGAAGAGCTGTTTTACTCTCCCTGTCTCCTGTGCAGTGCTGCTCTGTCACCCTACCCAACCCAGCCAGCAGCTCCAATGGCACTGCCAGGGCTTTTCTGGGAACTAGAGGGCACAAAGTGCTTCCCTGAGTTTGCTGGTGTATGACAGGCAACCCAAACACATCCATGGCCTATTAGGAATATTTGCAAAATGACTGCAACAGATGTTCACAGGTATTTAACCACTACTCAAACATCTTGGACTGAGGAGGATTTTTTTTTAAATGTTTGAAAACTATGCTATTATTTCACCTCCAGGACAACAGACAGTTTTATAAGACAGTTTACACTTCATCCAACTATCCGAGCAGTCAGAACCATCAAACCATAGAATGGTTTGGGTTGGAAGCGACCTTAAAGGTCATCTTGTTCCATACCCCAGCCATGGGCAGGGACACCTTCCACTGGCCTAGGTTGCTCCAAGCCCTGTCCAACCTGGCCTTGGACACTTCCAGGACTGGGACACAGCATTGTGTGTCAAATCTTACTGCGGTTCATAAAGAACAAAGTAGAGGTACCTTAACAAATGACATGCAGAGGGAAGAGAAAATACGAAACAAAAGGGAAAAATTCAATACAGAAGTTAACAACTGCAAATTAACTTCAAGAAAAGCTACAGGGTATTGTGCAAAGGAAGTTGTGTGAGATGTCAATAGTGACAGCTGAATTATCACAGGCTCTTAACTAAAAGCAACTATATGTTTCATGAAAGACATTTAAGCTATAATAGACTATGACTATGCAAAGTGAACCTTTTAAGAGGGGAAATAATGAAATACAGAAAGCCATGAAAGCTAACACCTAAAATGACTGTCATGGCAAGAATCTGATATCCAAACCAAGCTGTTAATCTGGATTTTGTTCTCATTTCTCTGTCCTGAGCACACCTGGTGAGTCAAACCCAAACGCAGCTACAGGCAACGACAGGAGAAGTCACAAAATGGGAAGATAATAAATCAGCTGTCAACCCCACCCCAGCCTGCACAAATCTGGGCAGATTATCTGAATGCACCTGTTTCTTCAAATATGTGCTTTTATATTCAAAATTCTTTGTAGAAGTTCTTAAATTTCACATACAAATTATGCCTATTCAGGATAAGAGTAGAATTCCCACACTTGTTTTCTTGAAGTTACAAGCATTATTTTCCTAAGTAATAGGAAGAGTAGGGGGGAAAAAAACCTTGTGTATTAACTGTTCACAAATTCCCACTGACTGATTTTACACAGTTCCAGACTGTAGCGCTCAATAAATCCCACTGAATAGAGAGTTTTGCATTTCTTCCATACAACAATAACACCTGGTACCTGCAACTGAACTTCCACAACGGTTCCAAAATTGGTGTTCACCTACTGAGGCAGGTAGTGGCTTTGCATCTTGGAATTAACATATGTGATTCAAACAGATAACAACTGTTGATCTTATAAACAAACTTGCAAGAAATATAAATGCACCTTTAGGGGATTCTTAAAAGTTTCTTGCCTCCAAACTGCCAAACAAACAAACAACCCCCACACATACTATTTTCTACACACAACTGAGATAAATTTACATGCCCATGTACCAAAACACTCTGCTTAGTAGAATCTGGAATAGTTTTATTATGTAAACCACAGTGTTTACTATGTTAATAAATGCTTCAGATATGGTGAGGAGTAAAGAGTAAAATTCGTGGGCAGAGGTAAAGGCTGAAAATTAAATGTTACATCAATCAAACAGCACAGCTGAGTATCACGAGAACACACGGCTTCCCAGATCAATTAAGGCTTATCAAATCTTAGTTTGTGATTTAGAAACAAACAGGAAATTTAATGAAAAAAAAACCAATATATTCGAGCATCTGTTTAAATTTAAAGCAACTAAATTATTTTATAGCTATAAAATGCGAGTTTTTTGATAGATATGAGGTTAAACATGTTCTTGTTCTATGCTCTACCACAAAGACAATACATCAGAACTTTGGGCAGCCTAAATTACTTTACATCTTATGCATGGGTGGTTAAATGTACTTGTACTAGAAACGAACTGCACAGAGCAGGCTGCACGAACACACCTCACGTGACCTGTTCCATGTTCTTCTTGGTCTACTGGTTGCATCTTTCAGGAATGCCCAAAAAATGAAATTGCACCTTGAAATTCATTAAATACCTGCAGGTTCTAACCTGCAACTTTTTCAGACTTTACAGTATAGACCGAGGGGGATAATTATGAAGTTCAGCACGCTCCTTTCATCTTGGGTTGCACAGTGAGCATTACCCTTCATCTTGCCGAAACCCAAAACACTTCAAGCATTTTGCATATTCAACAATCCCTTCCCCATCTCCCTTTCCCACAGGAAAAAAAAAAGGTCATAAATGAACAAACAACATGAAGAGTGCTCTAGACCAACAGGAACATTTTCCTTTGTTCAGAATTTAGACCTGGCTGCATGTCAGAGCCTGCTCAGGTTGTCAGAATGTACTGACTCCACAGTCAGGTACATTCGCTGTCTAAGAACCAAAGGGATGCACTTAAAACAAGGATCCACCTGTGCTCCCAGTGCAAGACCTTATCCTACAACTATCACAGTAGTTCCCCCATGTTTGTTTTTTTCAGAACTGGCTTCTAACTTTGTATAATTAAACTACAGCTAGAGTCAGCTTTGGCTATAATCTGAAGAACTATCCATGAGATACTTTTTACTTCTGTTGACACACAGATTGCAAACTTAAATGCACAGAAACAAATTAAACTTAAAAAAAAAAGTCAAAGTCAAGGACTAGAAAAACTGCATTTCTTTCTTCAAGCTGCTTTATTCAAATATCAGGTAGAGAAAAGAGTGGATAATTTCTCCAGATCCCTTTACACAATGGTCCTATCCTAGCCAGTTGACCTGGCTGCCAAATTCCTGGCGTTCCTAGTACCTCCACAAGTTCTGTTTTTCTGTCTCTGCCCTCAAAGGCTTTCCTGTCTGAATGGTTTACTACCTTGCAATAAAATCAAATCCATCAATTTCATATCTTTTTTTTTCAATGATGGTGTCCCTGACTGATGTTTGATTTACCCTTACAGTCTTTCCAAAATTCTAAACTTTCAGTCCATAACCACAGCTTATCAAGGTGTTGGGGCATTCTCATTTTGATCTCAACCAACAGCAACAATTCTTCAAGTTCCTCTTGCATGCAATTTTTTTTAATAGATGTACAATACTTAGAATCACAGAATGGTTTGGGTTGGAAGGGACCTTAAAAACTTCGTTCCAGCCCTCTGCCGTGGGCAGAGACACCCTCCAATAGATCAGGTTACTCAGAGCTCCATCCATGAGTGGTCTCATACAAAACTCAAGTGTTACCCTCTCAAAACAACCCTCCTGATTTCTATCCTGGCAGCTGCAGTTTGCTTAAGAATCCTGACATTGCCCTCCAAGACACTTCCTTGCTTTCTTGCTTCCTCTGATGTTCTCCATTCTATCAATGCCTTGAGGTTTATTTGCTGTCCCTTTACTCTTTATCCATTTTTGTATCCTTTTTATCCAGCACCAATTTTCCAGGAGCCTGGGAAAGAGGGATCAAAGTCTTTCTCTGAAAATATCCTTTTCCAAGATGGGCTTTGTGTGACCCACCTACATTTGAGCAATAGGTGGGCAAAAGGCAGATGCAGGAAGCTCCTGAGCACCTAAATTTAGCTCACACACCCAAACCCAGACCATTGCCTAAATATCTTCTAGAACCAGCATCTCAAGGTACCAAACACTTTGAAAGCTATTTTTAAGAACAAACTGAAAAAAGGTAAGTAAACAGTAAAGAAAGTATTCATTTACAAATAAACTTTTAGCTAGAAAGCCTTTTTCATATCTCCAGTAATATGTTCCAAACAGATACACAAATAACAGCACTAGATAGTATTTAGTCCCTTCTAGTTTTATTGCAGCTTTCCCAGATATTCATCTGAATATTATATGAAAACATTCATAAAAAAAATTTTGTTTGAACATGACTAACAGTTAACAAAACAATACAACAAAAAAACATACAAAAAATGCACACTATGGTTTTTCTGGTATAAGAATGGCTCAGACACACTTCCTTCCATTGTTCCTTGTTTTACAAGGAAAAAAAGAAAAAAAACCCAGAAGCAGCAAACACAAAACCAATTTCTCTCACCTTAAAATGCTTTAGAGATGAAAAGGCCATTTTCAGGGCACAGCACTTGAGTTGTTGGAATGACTGTACCTAAGAGGATAGTTTCTACTATTCAATCTTTTCTTCAGGCTCTTAAAAACTGAAAACAAACTAGTGTGAAAACAAACACACCCCCACAAGCACTTTTGATGATTGCCATTATTTTATTTTGTGTAGGATTTTAAACTTCATTTTACTACCACCAAAAGGCAACTATCCAAAAAGAACAGTTGTTTGAAGGAAGCCACAATTAATGTAAATATTGTCATAGTAATGATTAGATCTCACATAAACCCTTTGACTGAAATGAAAATTAAACATTATAGTATATAAAAGTATACATTCAAATTCTTCTATCATCTTCCTCCTTTGATGTGTCCAGGTTTTCCATTAAAAATAAAGCTGTGTGTAAGTCTATTTTCATCACATTTATAAACCCTGCAAAAAACCTGACAATGTACATGTAAAGGCACATATACTTTTAAGGGTTGTGCACCCTTGTACAGGAAATCTGGACTGTAAACTGCAGGGTCCTCAGGGATATCCTCTCATGCTGTGATTCCCACAGGCTGCACGAGCCTTGCCATGTCTCAGCATCCAGCAGAGACACACCCCAGAGCACCCTGCCCCAGCACAACTGCCATTCCATCGGGCTGTGCTCTCCCTTTGGTGCCAAGAGGAGCAGGATGAAGGAGCACTTGGACAACATGCCACAAGTGACACCTTTGTGGACAATATTCAAAGCTGAGGTCATATTCATTTATAAACATTTTAAATCATATTACACTCCTGGAATCACAGAATCACAGAATTGTTTGGGCTGGAAGGGACCTTAAAGATCCAGTTCCACCCCGTGCCATGGGCAGGGACACCTTTCACTAGACCAGGTTGCTCCAAGCCCCGTCCAACCAGGCCTTGGACGGGTAGCCACAACCTTTTTGGGCAACTTGTTCCAGTGTTTCCCCACTCTCTGAGTAAGGAATTTCTTCCTAAAGTCTAAACCAAACTTACTCTCAGTTTAAAACCATTGCCCCTCATTCTGTCACTACCTGCCCATATAAAAAGTCCCTCTCCCTCCTTTTTTTATAAGCCCTTTTAGGCACTGGATGGGGCTCTAAGATCTCCCTAGAGCCTTTTCTTCCCCAGGCTGAACAGCCCCAGCTCTCTCAGCCTATCTCCATAGGAGAGGTGTTCCATGATTAGTGAATAAAATGATTCATTTTACTCAGTTTCTAAATCAATTCTTTAAAGAACTGATAATAAAAAGAAATTAAAAGGGACAGGTGGGCCGGAAGCCGCTGCACATGGTGTGCGGGGCCCCAGGCTGCCACGTGGGCTGCGCGGGGTCCCGGGCTGGTCGGAGGCCCCCGTGCCATGTGCGCTCTGCGCCCGCGGTTCAGCCCCCGGGCATGGCCACGGCAGGAGAAAGGAGAAAGAGGGAAAGCCTTGCCGGTGGGTACTGCACCCCTGGAGAAGAGGAGAGAGGAGCTTTGGAGCACGCAGAGGTTTGCCATTCCAGGTTTCGGGGGGCGGGGGACGGGGGAGGCAGAGGAGGAGAGGGGAAGGGTGACGAGCGGGCCGCGGGGCTCCTCCGACTGGCGGGTTGGAGAGTGGGGCAATCCTGTATGAAATGGCGCAGGTGAGCAGTGATAACACAGTGGGGAAGGATAAGGTTCTTTTAGAATGATGGGGGTCCCGGCCAGGCTGGGGCCTTGAAAGGCACCCCAGCCTTGGATGGGTACAGGGACCAGAACGGCTGGTTTGTTTGTTTGTCTGTTTGTTTCTGGTTTACCTGCGGCTCCTGCCCAGGTTCAGCATGTTCTGGATATATCTGCTTTGCGCTGTTACATCCTGAAAGGGTGGACAGGACAAAGGGTTGTTCCTGAGTATCTCCTTGAGACTGTATATAGATAGGTGATAGTAAAGTAAGACATGAAAGACTTGCCCGAATCATTCTAATAGGAACATAGCCTATGTACCCCAATGTGGTTGTGAGCTACACTGGCAATGGTACATACCTTCAGTAGGGTCACCCATGCCAGACAGGTCAAAACCGTAGGGTCAGATTTAATACATTACTGGGCAGGATGAGCTCGTTAGCCTTCTGGCAGTCATCCTAGGAGAAGGACAACTCTAATCCCAAACCCGGGCAGATGATGAGCCCTGTAAGGTCATCCATCTAAGAGAAGGTCACTCTAATCAAACCTACGTCCTGAGGACCTCGCTGCCACCGTCCAAGCTTGCTCAGCCCTGGCAGACGAACCTTGGGATTAAAGGGTGGGTTCAGTTCTGCACATACTGCATCTCACCTAAAAAATCCATTGCGCAGGCTTGAAGGCTTTACCCACATGCAAAAAGCCCTGTAGCGACGGGCGAGGGTCGAAACGGCAGGTGAAAGGTGCACTGGCAGCCGCAGACCCAACCCTGCATGCAGGCGGTTCAGGATATTGGTCATTTGAGACTGACCGGAGATGACAGTCTCTTGGGGCAGCACCCTGAACGACCAAGCAGCCTTTTCAAGAACAGCACTGCTTCCTCCACTCAGAGAGGGGCCTAGAAAAGGTGGCCTAAACAAAGCTCATCTCCACCTTCACCCAGTTGGTTAACCGCAGGCCAACGGGCATCTTCTTCCAATGCGGTCGCACAAAGATCAAAAGACAAAGGCATATACACCTGCCTCCAAAGGTGTACCTAAATTAACTCTAGCATGTTGGAACATCAGAACCATGCTCGATTCTGCGCATAGTGGACGCCCTGAGCGTTGCTTTGCCCTAATTGCCCATGAGCTGGCTCGTCTCAACATCGACATTGCCACTCTCAGTGAAGTTCGCCTTCACGAAGAAGGCAGCCTCAGAGAACATGGTGCCAGTTACACCCTCTTTTGGTCAGGTAAGCCCAGAACCGAAAAACATCTCTCAGGAGTTTTTTCATGATCAAAAACTCTATTGTTCCCAAACTCGAAAATCTGCCACAGGTCACTCTGACCGCATTATCTCCCTACGCCTTCCACTACACAACAAGCAACACATCGTCCTCTTTAGTATATATGCCCCAACTCTCCAAGCTGACCCTGCTGAAAAAGATAAATTTTACACTGACCTGCACTGCCTTACCCAAAAGGTGCCTGCAGATGATAAGATCATTATCCTTGGTGATTTCAATGCCAGAGTAGGCAAGAATTTTGAAGCCTGGAAAGGAATATTAGGCAAGTATGGTGTTGGAAACTGCAATGATAATGGTCAACTTCTGCTAGAATTCTGTGCAGAGCAACAGTTCACCATCACTAATACTATCTTTCAGCAGAAAAATAGTCTGAAGACAACCTGGATGCACCCCAGATCTAAGCATTGGCACCTCATCGATTATGTCTTGGTGAGACGGAGAGATGTCCGCGATGTCCACCATACCCGTGTGATGCCCAGTGCAGAATGCCAAACAGACCATCGGCTTGTGCGCTGCAAACTCAACTTCAGTCTCAAAATCAAACCTAAAAAGAGCAGTCTCCCAAGGAGAAGACTCCAAGTTAACAATCTCCAATCAGCCACAGTAAGAGACAGATTCCAGGCAAACCTTCAAATTAAGCTTGATAACCATTCCACAGATTCTACAGATTCCTCTCCTGAAACAATTTGGCACCATATTAAAAACAGTATCCTGCAGTCCTCTGAAGAATCCTTAGGATTCTCCCTCAAGAAGAACAAGGACTGGTTTGATGAAAACAAGCAAGAAATCCAGGAATTGTTGAGGAAGAAGAAAACCGCTCACCAAGCACACCTTGCACTGCCATCGTGGCATGTAAGAAAAACAGCCTTTCGTTTTGCATGCAGCAAGCTCCAACAGAAACTCCGTGACATCCAGAACAAGTGGTGGATCAGTCTAGCTGAAAAAACTCAGTTATGTGCAGACATGGGTGATCACAAAGGATTCTATGAGGCCCTGAAAACAGCATACGGGCCTACATACCAGGTCCAAAGCCCTCTACACAGCGCTGATGGTCAAATGCTTCTAACAGATAAAACCTCCATTCTGAATCGATGGTCTGAACACTTTCAGAGTCTTTTCAGTACCAACCGTGTAGTCCAAGACTCAGCTATTCAGTTCATCACACAACAACCGGTGAAATATGAATTGGATACTGCCCCCACTTTTTTTAAGGCCATACAGCAGGTGAAAATCAGCAAGGCAGTTGGGGTTGACGGAATTCCACCTGAAGTCTGGAAACATGGGGGCCTTGCATTCCACGCAAGTTTGAGTTTGTGGTGCGCTGTTGGGAACTAGGCGAACTACCATCAGACCTTTGAGATGCAGTCATCATCACTTTGTATAAGAAGAAAGGTATTAAATCAGACTGCTTAAATTACCGGTGTTATTACTCTGCTTCTCCATTGCTGGCAAAATCCTGGCAAGAATACTCTTGAACAGACTAATACCTGCTATAGCTGAAGGAATTCTACCTGAAAGTCAGTGTGGTTTCAGAGCCAACAGGAGTACCACAGACATGGTATTTGTTCTCAGACAACTGCAAGAGAAGTGTAGGGAACAGAACAAAGGTCTCTATGTAACCTTTATCGACCTCACCAAGGCTTTTTTCTGTGAGCAGAAAAGGTCTGTGGCAGATTTTGGAACATTTAAGTTGTCCCCCCAAGTTCCTTAAAATGATCATCTCACTCCATGAGGATCAGCACGGCCAAGTCAGATATGGCAATACACTTTCTGAGCCCTTTCTAATAACTAATGGTGTGAAACAAGGCTGCGTTCTTGCACCAACCCTATTCACAGTCTTTTTCAGCATGTTGCTGCAAAGGGTCTGGAGGGATGGCAGACTTCCATGATCAGGATGGTATCTACATTCAATACCGTACTGATGGAAGCCTGTTCAACCTAAGGCGACTGAAGGCCCACACCAAGACCTTAAACCATCTTGTCCAGGAGCTGCTTTATGCTGATGACGCCGCCCTTGTCGCCCACACAGAAGCAGCTCTGCAGCGTTTAACATTCTGCTTTGCTGAGGCTGCTGAGCTCTTTGGGCTGGAAGTCAGCTTAAAAAAGACAGAAGTTCTCTATCAGTTGGCACCTCAGGAAGTCTTCCTTCATCCCCATATCACCATTGGCCAATCAGAGCTCAAATCAGTCCAGCAGTTTAATTACCTAGGTAGCCTCATCTCCTCATCTCCTCCTAGGCAGACTGACGAAGAGATAGACAACAGGTTAGCAAAGGCATATAGTGCCTTTGGAAGACTCCATAAAAGAGTTTGGCAAAATAAACACCTGAAGAAAAGTACAAAGATCAGTGTTTACAGAGCCATTGTGCTGTCTACTCTCTTATACGGATTTGAATCCTGGGTCATCTACCGCCACCACCTGCGTCTCCTGGAACGCTTCCATCAACGCTGCCTCCGTACAATCCTAAACATCCACTGGTCAGATGATGTGACCAATACATCTGTTCTAGAACAAGCAGCAATCACAAGTACTGAGGCCATGTTGCTGAGAACACAACTGCGCTGGGCAGGGCACGTCTCCAGGATGAAGGACCAACCACCGCCTCCCTAAGATCTTGCTTTATAGTGAACTTGCCACTGGTTGCTGCAAGAGAGGAGCCCCAAAGAGAAGATACAAGGACTCCCCAAAACAACATCTCAGCCTTGGCCATATTGATCATCATAACTGGTCTACTCTGGCCTCCAATCGGGAGGTCTGGAGACACACCATCTATAACGCTGCTGACGCTTTTGAGAAAGCACGCAGAATCACCCTTGAGGAGAAAAGACAGCGCAGAAAGAATCGTGCCTTGCAGAGTGTACCACCTGGGGAGTCTTTCTGCTGTGCCTTTTGCAACCGGACATGTCTATCTCATATTGGCCTTTTTAGCCACCAGCGCGCTTGCAACAAGCGTGGGTAGTGCCTTCCCCAATCTTCGTTCGCGAAGCCTAGCCATGAAAAGGAACAGGTGATTAGAGACATTGCATAGGGGAAAACTGAAGATGTGGGAGAAATCAAACAAAAAAGGTACTCTATTAATAATTGAAACATTAAGTTATTGTTTGCAACTCCTGTTTTTAAACTGAAAAAAAAAATCTGAGGAGCACTCTTATAATGATGATCTGTAAGGTCACTTTCAACTCAAACCATTCCAATGTTATGAAACATTTGGGTCTAAATTTGAGAAACATATGAGTGTGTTGAATAGCTACACTGTGGGACTTCAAATTGAAATGATTTTATCCAAAATAAACACCTTAGAAGAATTATTTTGATAATCTCTTTACTTTGATCCTGTTCCCAAAATATGGATCATGCCCCGTGCAAACTGGGACCCTTCTGCTGCACAGTGCTCAGTGATGAGCTGCATTCCCACTTGCAGCTCCACATGGAATCATCTCATCCTTAGCCTGTCTTACTCCACACCAAATCTTTATAATGTTTTTTTGGCTCACTGGAATATTCTTACAAAATGCCACCACTGCATTCACCTCTTGTGTAATGCAGAGACTTCAAAAAACGCAAATCCAAACCACCACACAAAACACATCTAACACAAAATACAGTTTCCCAGGAGCAATATTCCACCAAAGTATCCTCACTGGGAGCTCAGAAAAGTGAATTCTGTATTCTCTGCAAAGCTGACCATGTCTCTTGGATTAACCTTTCAAGTGCTACTATTTTAGCACAAAATTTGTTTAAGAGTTCTTATGTAGCTCTGATATTTCTCTTCTATTGATAGAGTCCTTTGTCCTCATAACAGTCTAGAAAATTTATATTGTGATTCAGAACTGAGATTTTGATTTCCTATAGAACAGAGATGGATGTTTTCCCTATTTGTTTTTTTGTTTGTTTGTTTGTTTGTTTTGTTTGTTTTTTGTGGTTTTTTGTTTTTTTTTTTTTTATTATAGGTAACAGAAAATATTTTCTAATGAGCTAAATCTGAATTAGAGACATACCATACCCAGGCTGTGGTTGAAGAGACTTCAAAAATGAAAACATTCAAGAAAACGAGTTTCAAAAGACATAAATGAGGCTTGATTTCTCCATGGCTCCATAGCAGGGAAATGATAGCTCAGAACCACTCATTTCTGCCTTTGAAATCTTTCCCATCTGCAGTAACAGACCTCATGTCATTCTGGCATTAAGCAAAATTTCTGTTGTCCACTCATCTGTTTTATCAGCTACTGTGGGGCTTTCTCCCACACCGATCTATCCATAGGGGATCAATTCTCAACTAAAATTATATTTTAACAGTTGATAACTTATTCTTTGCTATTGCCGAAAGGTGAATTAATCACATTCAGAAATCAAAGAAACAAGTGATGGGACATTGTGGAAGTAGAATTGAAACAGGATATTGAAAGCAGGAACTATTTTCTTCTCTGCCCCTCTGCACAACATTCAATATAATGATCCATGGTCTGGTTAATAAACTAAAGATTAAGCAAAGTTTTCCTTCATCTTCAAAGTCATGAGCTGTTCATTCCACTGGTAAGATTATGTAGTCAACAAGAGCTGGCATAGGCAACCTTTATACACTATTCTAGATAATGGAGATAATTCCAGACACAGTTATAATGAAGAGAATATGCTTGTTAAATATTGTGATTTTTAAAAATTAGTGTTCTATCAGTGCACTCTTTAGATAAGACAAACTTTGGGAAAATAGGAAGAATCTTCTAGTCACATATATTGCACTTAAATGAACAACTGTCTTTTAAAAAGCAATTCCTTCTTTCTCTAAGACAAAACATCATCCAGTAAGTCTCTTCAGTTACTGTATCTAACACCAAAGTACAGAATTACCTCTATGAAGACAGATTTTCAAAATTTGTTTTGCTGAACTTTGATTTAAACTAGCTTTTAGCATTGAACAGAAAGCTTTACTAAGAAATTCAGTGAGTAAACAGTCTATAAAGCTCATGTTTTAGATACTTCTGTAAATTCTAGTAAAATATTTCCTCCTTCTCTTCCAGCAATCAGGTGTGGAATCATAGAAAGGTTTGAGTTGGAAGAGGCCTTACAGATCATCTCATTCCAACCCTCCTGCCATCAGAGTGGCATGTACAGAAAGAGGAAAAGGCAATGAGCATAAGCTGCAGCAAGAGAAATTCTGTCTGGAAATCAGGAGACACTGTCAAGTGACAGTGGCGGGGCACTGGGACAAACTGTCCAAGGGCTGAGCCCTGCACTGAGGAGGAACCTGGATGTGATGACCATGAACTCCCTTCCAGCCTCCATGTCCTAGGATTCTTACTATACTGAATAACTGGCAGTTAAGTGTTATAAATTAAGTTGTATCAACATCATTACATTACTCAGATGACTTAGTTATATATGAAAAATTAAATCCTCTAATGAGTTTAGCAACTTAACTGAATATTATTTATTTTAAAGGCTTATTTGTTCATGACAGAGGGGAGATTGCTGTGGAGAGAGGGGTTGGCGTTTCTTTTTCATGTTCTGCTCAGTTGGTGAAGCTCAATTTCCAGTTAAAAAACCTAGGCAGCAAAGTTTTAACCAAATACTGTCTAATTATTTTAATACAGAACAACTAATCTATACTTAATACAAAAACATCCTTTATAATTATTGTTTTGAAAGCCATGGAACTGTTTTCTAGTTCAAAAGGTTTCTGAAGGACTAAATGATTAGCTGTCCTAGCCTGATGTACTCATTTCCCACTAATCTGATTCCTAAATATTATTGCTTTAAGTGCTATTGCTGAGGTAAGGAAGTAGCCGCTCATGGAAACTTTTATATTCCTTTGTCTTTGTACTATACAGCTCAATTAAAATGTCAACAGTAAAAAAAGTTCCATAACACTAACCAGCAATATTGAGGGGCCAAAAACCATCCAACCCCATTAGCAATTGTATCTCAGGTTTGGATCTGTACGCTTCATTTTCTGTGATGGTTTCTTTGAACAGCATTCAATCCTTCAAACTCACTCGCTTCAGATGATTTCTCCAATTACCAAATAGACATGAGAGACATGAGAACATGAAGCCCTTGTCAAAAAATTACATATATCCAACTTTTCAGCCTAACTCAGCAGACAAATGACTCTCCAACTGGTCTCAGAAGAGCACAGATTTGTCCCACTGGAAACCACACCTTCAGCGGCAGTGGAGTCCCATCACCCACCTATCATAACTTATCCCTGGGCCAAGAGCCAGAGTTGATCACACTATTCAGTATGATAAACCTAATCTTATTTATCTCCCAGCTTTTATTAGTGACTTCCCAGTTCCTTCCCTTATTTAATTTAATGGCAAAAAGCTGCCCTGACATCAGTTGCACAGCATCAGTCCTCATTTCCATCTGCATCCCGGGGATATCACTCAAGAGCTCTAAACTCACACTCAAGAGTCTCCACATTAAAGCGAAAATCTGAGCAGAGATTCTCAGTCTTTCAGTGAGTCATGATGACAGGAAAACTGTTATGGTCATGAATAAACATTGCTGGGTATTCTTACTTCATTTTCATATAAAGCAAGATCTGCTTTTTGGGCTATGTGAAGCACTGCTTCCAGGGAATTAAAAAAACTACAGAAATCCGAAGACTGGAAGTGTCAAAGACTAAAGCGTTCCTTGAAAAGTTAGAAGTCTCGAGCAAACGCAAAAATGAAGAGAACACGAACAGCTAAAGTATTTTTGCACAAATTGAAAAAGTCCTCTACCAGTTGGGAGCAAGCTGGAACTTGTATGGGGCCCTGCACACCCTGGCAAACATCTTAATTGTTCGGAGCAGACAAAGTCTGTTTAGTCATGTCTGCTGAGGGGAGAAGGATATTACAACACATCTGCACAGGCTGTTTCCACATAGGTCAACTGGTTCTCGAAGGCTGTTTTTACACGCCTTTCCTCCAGCCAGAACCCCGCACACATGGACACCATTCCCCTGGTTGGCCGTACACCTGGTGGGCACACAAGGAATCTTTGAATAGAAGCTCAAAATGAGCAATCGAAGAAACAATCTCAGCATCCTCATAGACGTGCAGTGTCAACACACAGTGATGTCTGGAGGGATTTTGTAAGAGTCTAAGTATGCCTCAGTGAAATTTCAAAACAAGCATAATTCAGAGCTGCAGTCCCCACTGAGGATAGAAATGACAGATCTAAAACACCTCAGGAATGGCAAAGGGTATAGGCAGCAGCTCAAACTGGGAGATGAATTCAAATGGTTCCTTCACTTATGCAAGGATGGGGTGGGTTCTTTCTAAGATATTCTAGCAAGGTTTTTAATCTGTGCTCCAAAACAGCCAGAAGCTATTCCCCTACAAAACATGCTGCATGAAGCAAAACGATATTGAAAACCAGCAAGGAGGTGGATCTCATGCAAATAACTATGCAAGGAGTAAGTGTGGTTTTGTGCTCTACAAACAGCCAAACAGTGTTTCCCTGCTTTGGCAGTGGTACCTCCATTTCCAACATATACACTCCCTTTTACCTCTATCACTTTATTGGAGGAAGCAGTTTAAGATGCATCTGTACTCTGATTATGAAATCATCAGTGAAGTGCCAGCTCTATAAAGGGCAGCTTCATGACCTATGCAATGTGAGTCAATCTTGCCCCACAAGACCAGGTTAATGTCCAGACAATCAGCAAAACATTAAACAAAACTATATACAAATTAGCACAAATCTTACATTTGGACCTCTCTGACTCAGTGAGGGTACAGTACAGCCCAAAGCTGTATTCATTCTGTTGGATTTGTTATATTTGTATGGAAATACACACTTTTCCCTTCAGCTTAAGTTTGCACTCTGGAGAATCTTAAGCCTAGCAGGTGACACAGACACACATTATTTATATGTATTTTACCAAATTCTTAACTAATATATAACAATATTATTAGTAAATAGTTTAAACTTAAACTTCAACTCTTCGAGTCAAAAAACTGTCTCGGCTTCACATCTCATTAAATAACAGAGTAGGATTTGCCTTTCACAAGAAAAAAACCCTAACAGATCAGGTTCAATAAAAGAAATTATACATCTCTATCGATGTCTCCACGTTCTAATCTGGGGCAGTGATAACATCAGTGACATTAGTTTAGAGACAATTGCTGTTTCATAGAATCATAGAATCAGCTGGGTTGGAAGGGATCTCATCAAGTCCAACCCCACCGTGGTTCCCAGACCATGGCACTGATGCCACATCCAGTCTCATCTTAAACACCTCCAGGGACGGAGAATCCATCACTTCCCCGGGCAGCCCATTCCAATGCCTGATTACTCTCTCTGTAAAGAAATTCTTCCTAATATCCAACCTAAACCTCCCTTGGCACAGTTTAAGACCATGCCCTCTTGTCTTACTGAGAAGTGCCTGGGAGAAGAGACCAACTCCCACCTGGCTACACCCTCCTGTCAGGGAGTTGCAGAGAGTGAGGAGGTCTCCCCTGAGCCTCCTCTTCTCCAGGCTGAACAGCCCCAGCTCCCTCAGCCTCTCCTCATAGGACTTGTGCTCCAGTCCCTTCCCCAGCCTTGTTGCTCTTCTCTGGCCCTGCTCCAGGACCTCCATGTCCTTCCTGAACTGAGGGCCCAGAACTGGACACAGCACTCCAGGGGTGGCCTCACCAGCGCTGAGTCCCGGGCAAGAATCACTTCCCTGGACCTGCTGGCCACACTGTTCCTGATCCAGGCCAGGATCCATTTGCCTTCTTGGCCACCTGGGCACACTCTGGCTCATGTTCAGCTTCCTGTCAATCCAAACTCTCAGGTCCCTTTCTGCCTGGCTGCTCTCCAGCCACTCTGTCCCTTTATTTAAAGCAGCCAATCAGAAAGGGATTTATCTCTAGACTAGAACTTTTCCCACACCAAGGAAAAATGAAATTCATATGGAGATTAAGTACAAAGCTGGGCAGGCACAACGCAGTATTTCATTTGGGGAATTTTTTTTAAAGTTATGGCATTGCTGCTAATAGAAGAAAGAAGTCAAACCCAAACAAATCATTCAAAAGGTAGAATAAGTTCCAAGTAATTATAATTATAAAAGTTCACACAAAGACTAGAAGTACCATAAAAACTTATGAAAAATTATGCAGTGAGTCAAGGGTTATTAAAATACAATGGAAATGGGATAACCATTGCATTTCTTCATGCTTGTAACTGGACTAAAAGAACATTAGACAAGCAGGACAATGTCACAGGGGTGATAGAGTTATGTTCCTCGACTTATACAGTATGGCATGATTACATTAATAGAGGGAGTATTTCTTACTTGGAGAAAATGGCAGTGTCAACCTGATCTATCATCCATTAAAAAAGGAAATTAGAAGCATCTTAAATCATGTAGCAATGAGACTGAAGGATAAACATGTATGGGTTGTCTGATTATTGGTGACAGCTCTACGTTTGATTGCTGGTGACAGTTCTATGAAAAATGAGTTAAAGGAGATTGATTAGAAGTGTTTCATAGAAACAGATGAAAAAGGTATTAACTGGGATTCTAGTATCACTCCAGACTGAAAACATCCTGCAGTAAAAGAAAGGTGTCAGAAAGCTGACAGCAGTGGTGAGAAGAGTTCAAAAGAAGATTGATACAAAGCAAAATCATTTTTAAGACAAGCTAGAGTTTGGTCACAAGATGCATGGATCAAAACATCAAAAAGTTTATGGTGACTTACAATATAAAGGACAAAGGTGCTAGAAGAAAAAAAGTTCTTAATGCAAAACATAGGTAAAACATGTAGACAAAAACAGGAGGAACAGTGCCACGTGAAAGTAAATAAAAGAGAAAACTGATGTGAAAAGGTATCAGTGCCAGATACTACTGATAGAAAGTAACGTAGACATCAGTATTAATGGTACATTTGCTGAAGAATTTGGTTCTCCTCTGAAGTGTCAAAACATTGATCTAGACCAATATTTTTAAGAAATAGGGAATATTACCATTTTTGAAGTTTAAGAACCAGATTAAACAATATAGGTGTATCCTGACAGCTCTAATAAACCAGAGCATAACAAACCATTTCTGCTGTTTGGGGATCGATGGCCATAAGCTCATCACAATCCACCAGTGTGGAGCTCAGCTGACCAAGCACAGGCAGAGCACCAGTTGTGATAAGTAACTGCTTCAGAGTTGGTTACTGAAGTCATATTCCCAAGGGCTGTACAGTGGGAATTCCAGCCTCCTCCTGAACCTAGTCCTTTAAAATTGCTTTGTCTGTTTTGGCCCTAGGCTGCATATTAGAAATGATAAAAGTAGTTCTTTCATACTCAAAGCAAGACAGTTCAATTGCTAGTGTCAACATGACAAAGTGCTTGTGGCTACAGGAGTGGGGGGAGGAAGAAAAATGGGGGGGCAGGAGAGAACTCTGCACTTAATACTGGGCAAGTAAGAACAGAGTTTTTCTTTCCAGCTGAAGCCCAGACTTATCCCATCATATTTCTTACCCTTCTGTATGTTGACTAGACTAGAACTGTTGCTCTGGCGGCAATTACAAATTGAATTCATTATAATTATTCTTGCAACATAAAAATGAAGATATGTCCCTGGAAACAATTCTACATCTTTGATATACATTTAAATGCTTTTAATCAGCATTTGCCTTTTTCAGAAACAGTGAAAAGAAACAAACAATGAGGAAATATAGTAAGATGATTTCCTGAGAGAAAGTCAAAATGCAACGCTTTATGCTGACCTGCACATACAAGGTAAGGAGACTTTTTTTTTCCCCCTCAAAGAGTGAACAAAAGTTCTAATTCTGGAGGAGAATACCTTTTTTAACAGCATATAAATTAGAATTAGGGACAGACAGACATACAACCTCAACAGAATGTAGTGCCTTATCATAGTTCCCAAGAATCACAGAACCACAGAAGGAACATACAACAATGTCCAAGTTACACCCAAATAAGACTTTTCAAATATAATAATTAGAACCATGACCAAGATCAGAGAATCATAGAATGGCCTGGGTTGAATGCACATAAGTTCACCAAGAGCCAGAATAGAAAGTCTAAAGAGTAACTTATTTCATTTTGAGGAATTACACCCCTACCTAAGAAGAAATATTTATAATTGGAGACATAAGGCTTATAGAGAACATGTTTCAGGAATTTGCAAAATTCAAAGGGAGTTCACAGCACTGCAATGCCAATTTGAATTTTTAAGTTTTGCCTCATGCTGTCATTAATTTTTATGAACAAAAAATGCTCTAACAAATATACTGAAAATACCCTGAAGAAAAATCCAAATGCAATTTGAAATTATATATGTTATATGTACATGATGTGCATACCCTTATGGAACACGACAACAATTTTCCAACATAGTAACAAGCCCAAAACAAGACTGTGAATGCAAACCCAGTAAGTTACCTGGATTAGCCCTTTAAGACACAACATAGCATGCAATACTCTTAAATTGGATTTTTGCTTATGTACAGTAAGCTTTCACAGATTTTATTTATAAGCTCTTGTTTGGCAATTTTAATTATTTTATTCCCTAGTGCTTCTCCTTTTATGGCCATCTCTTTCTTCCCACATTTTGCCCCAAGGCACATCAGCTGTCTTCACAGCTGAATGAAATTCCCATCTTTGGCTCAAAGGAGAACTTGTTGTTGTTGTTTATTTGTTTAACTAGAAAGATGCCAGCCATCAAAAAGGAGAAGCCCTAAAAGTTGGGTCTTCTGATGCTACAGACATCTTCTCCACAAATACCTGTACACTCTGACTTCAAAATGCTAGAGAAGATGTTTGTCTCCTACAGGTTGAGTGTGGGAGACTTAACTATCATTACTAAAGTTAGGTCTTCTCCTAAATAATCATAAAATAGAAAGAGGTAATTCGTAGAGCTACGGTCTGTTAAACAAAATTGTTTTCAATTAACCACACTGAGGTTCCTGAAAAAAAAAATCCAATTAAAAAAACCCCCAAAGACCAAATCCAAGATAAAACCAAAGAACATAACAAACCAAGCAACCTCCCAATTCTCTTATATCCCGACTATATTATTATATTCTCACTGTCACTCACCAGAGCAAGGTGTCACAAGCTGAGCCCCAGTAGCCAACTTTGAGTCCAGTCCTCATTAGTACCTGGTAAGGTTCAAGTCAGGCTCAGCCTTGTGTTACATGTTCCTGCAAATACTGGACTGGCTTCAAAGGACATTGTCCTGCTCCCCTCTCCTGCTCTACATTGAGTAATCAAACAGCTACACAGGCACTGTCAGCAGAAAGGAAAAGCATTAAAATTGCCATTACTTATAACTATTTTCCTGCAGTGCTCACTGGTATTAAATAACTATGTTAGGTAGCACTGCAGGCCTCCTGCCACGATGCCATCATTTGCTAAGGCAGCTCAAGCCAATCACAGATCTGGTCTGGAGTTCAGGCTGTACATCAAAGGCCCATTTGCTGCCCACAGATGCCATCAAGTCACCTTAAAACACCTCCCTGCTGCTGGCACCTCTCCTTCTGGCTGTCCATCTTCCTGCAAACAGGATGTTCTGGTTAACTATTGACACATCTCTACATTCAGAGTATTTTGAGCAGAATATCAACCAATAAAGTGTTAAATATCTATGATTTTCTCTTCAACTCAGGATTCTTACATGGATAATTTCTTAGAGATGCCACATATTAACTAAGTTGTGAACAGTAACATGCAGAAGCAAAATAATGATCTTGTGAATCAGTGTAACTAAAAAACCTGGTACCTGGCTTGGTATAATGCGAGAAAATTATGTTTAATTAGAAAATTATAAACGGGTATAGCTGCCATCATTGATTCAGAAGAGAAAGTGAGATACAGGAAGGGATAGGAGATGCAGAGAATTTGGAAAGAAGAAGTTAACAAGGAGCTATATTTAAGCAGGTTTTTTTTTAATCTAAAAATTCCACAATGTGTATTGCAGCCAATAGTCTCAAGACAAATCAAAAGCAGCCAAAGCTGCCTGGAATATGATAAGCATCCAGTTATCAACAACAAGACAGTTTCCATCAAATCATCCATTTCTTTCCATCAAATCAAACCATCTCTGAGCTCACATTCCTCATTTAAGCCTGACCACTTAATTCTCTGTCAGTCATCTGATAAATTCAAGCATGGCTTTGGCAGAGCCACCAGCCCAACACGCTCCCTGCCTGCTCCCACCTGTCCACACTGCAGCTCATCCTGCTTGGAGAGATGGTCAACACAGCTGGGGAGGAATTTGCACTCTGAAATGGCTTAGGAAAGTCATCTACCTTTGAGGAACAAACTCTAAACAGGATCTAACACCAGTTCCTAATGGGGAAAAAAAGGAAAATGGAAATGACTGGATGATGATGAAGCCAAGGAGGAACTTTGCTATTCAATCTTAGCTCCAGCCAACTGAAACTTTTCAGCTTTTTCTTGACATGTAAATATTCTACATCGAGAGGTTATTTTGCTTTTCCAACTATGTCAGTACATCTAATACAAGAATTTCCTTCTCTACAAACCTTGCTGTGTTTATTCCTTAGACTGCCAGAGCTATATGATCACTAGTTGACTGTTCTACATCACCAACTCAGGGTGGAGAATCACAGATTTAAAAAGCTAGAAGCAACCAATAATTTGGACAATTGGATTGATGAAGGAGTTTGCTTGGTAAGTGTGAGCTGCTAGTACCTGACTGCTTAACTGCATGTCTAATGAGACACAACATCTTTAATATTAGGCTGCCTCCCTGGCACAAACTAACACAGGCCTTCAGTGGTGATTTTAATGCAGAAGACTCACTTACCAAACTGCCACTTCCCTTCAGGCACTTGTTTCTGTTCTGTCAAACTATCACAGGATACCCTCCCATTTATGAGATAAAATCAGAATGTGTCTTTTGGGGACTAAGATCTTAATTCTGTTCTCTTTGAAGTCAACTGGAATTTTGGCATTTATCTAAATGATGAAGGATCAGATCCCAAAGTGTTTGTTCAGCAGTTCTGGAAGAATGACAGTCTTAATAAAATTAATTGAAACACATTTTAAAGATATGGCCAATCAAAATATTTATTTTTAGACTCAGACATCCCAGTATTTGGCATATTTTTTCAGCTGAAATGCACACTGATGCTCCTCGGCAGTGGCACCACAGCACTGTAACACATTCTACAGATTTCATTATACAATATTCTTATTACTGCAAGCATTTGAATCAGAAGCTTGTGAAGACTTGGCAGTACTGAAATACTATTCAGAGTTTCTTTCTCATCTTCACCAATGTAATAATGTCTTTGATAATCTGGTACATAGAAGTTCATGAATTTACCAAGGTTTTCCCCTTGAGAAAGAATCCCTTTCAAGATAAGCTATAATATTTATTTTCAAAAATTAGTTCTATTGCTTCAATGAAAAACAAGGAGTCAAAAGAAATGCTAAGGGTATTAGTACCACTACTTTCTAAAAGTATTAGCTAATAATTAGAGTGGGAAATAAGACTTTTTTTCCACTGTGGCTTGTTATCACTGTGTTCTTATCTTTTCAGTACACAACATACTATCCTAATTTGCTATTTTCATAGGGGTTTTTTTAGAACCACATATAGAATTAGAAGCTGAAGTGTAAGGATAGCTGGGGGCTTCCAGGGAAAAGATAAAAGGCAGCAACCATTTGTCATATCTACACAATTTGACACATTTGCAGAGTGCACAAGTGAAGACATCAACTGAAAGCAGATCTTAGAAGTCTTGCATGAACATGTTTTTAAAAGATTAATAGATGTCCAACATTCCTTGTAATCTTACTTATTTCTTGCTGCAGTATTTACATGCACAAATTCTCCAGAATTTCAAATTCTACAGTTTTTTGAAAGCTCTAAGTATTCTATAAATATCTGTTTAGACATTTTACTGCCTCTACTATAAATACAAAGACCAGCATATATTCTTCATTCTTCATATTTCACCCATCTTAAAATTTCCTTTCCATTACAAAAATGGTTTTTATTTGAGAACTAACCAAAACCAATTTTTTTCCTTAAAATGCAAAGTTTAAAACAAGCTGTCAGAGGTGTACACTGATTTGGAAAAAAAACAACCCCAAAAGTTACCATCTGTAAATTGACGGTTAGTAAGAAATCAGTAAATAATATTCAAGTGCTGCAAGGATGGATTTGTTCATCCCAGCTAAGAATACTGTGATCATTACTTTGACAGGATTGTCACCATCATCTGGACCAACAGGTTTCCTTTCCTTTTACTTTGCACCCAGGGGGGCCAGTGGGTGCTTAGCACAGGGGACAACAAACACTGTTCTGTTCTTGTCCCAGGGTGCTGGGTTATACATCTGTCTTTGGGGGTAAAAGTAGTTTTCCCTGTATCATTGCATTTATTGTAATTTTTTTTTAATAGATTGTAACTGTGACTTGTAACCTCTCTGGAGTTGTGTTCATTTCTTCCGCCAGTTTACTTTTAAACCAGCACGTCTTTGGTTTTTAAATTTGCATATATATTATAAAAAAACATCATACAGGGGTTTTTTTTGTGGGGAGCAAAAGAACTTCTGGTTTTAATTACTGTATCACAATTAAATTACCTAATGTACGTAAGACCTGCAAAGTCTTGGAAACAACAGTGGGTGGTGTTTCCTGGAACAGGGCGATATGTTTTACGACTGGGAAGGAACCCACACCACTTCATTTTAATGTTAAGTCACACAGCTCAATCCACACAGTCGAGCAAGAACTGAGAGCAGGAAACAAGAGGGACTTCTTGTCAGGGTAACTATTCAGAGAATGGAAAAGTTAATTTAGTAGCCTCAGGCAAATAGTTAAAAGCAGCTGAAGTCAATTATATTTGTTTCTACGAAACAGCATATCTATTCCCAGCTTAAGCAAGCCTACAGTATACATTAATAACTCATTTTAACACTGTTTCTAAGATTTAGAGAGTTCATCAGTACAAAACACAATACTGCAACACATGCTGAAAATCAGTTCAGAAAATGATGATTTTTTCACTATTTTACTTGATTATAAAAGAGTCACAGTACTTAAAATGAATATATGCATATGCAGTGGACTTAGATACACAGACTGAGTATTGAATGCAAGTCTTCCGAGTAATCTGAAAGCCCTTTCCTACCGAGACACAAAAATATTACAGCCTCAGACACATAATCTTTATTTTTTTTAATGTTTTGTGTATGACTTAAACTACAGTTTAAAGAAGTCATCCATCAGTTACACCCAGTTGTATTTTTAAAAGCTCCATTGCCAGTTGATCTAGACAAAGTAATCTAGTTTATAACCTACTTCCAGCAGCTGTAGCTAGAACCAATTTTCAATTATTTGTGTTGTGAGACTTTGAAAGGGAAACCCAAAAAAGTTCCTAAATCCAGTTTTTGGAACTTGGACATCTCACAACTTTACGATACGCCTATATGAAAAAACCATATTTTTATTTCTCATAACACTGATGAAGAAAAGCTTGAACCTTATTACACTGTATGAGAGTCAACAGCAAAACTTCCTTTGGCCTCCTTATAAAATTTTCAACTTGTTCAAAACTGGTTTTGTGTGTTTATTACTAAACATGGTTTCAACATAGTTTGGACTTGTTCAACACAGTTTTAAGCTATTTGTGTCTATGGACAGAAAGCATTAAAACAGGAACGAGCTGTCTCAACCCAATAATAGCGTGGTCTAGCACAATCATCCTTAAGGTAAAGTTTTGCAAAATCCAGGTTTATGGTACATAGTTATTAACCTTGCATCAAAATTGATGACAAGCATGAACAAAAGCTCTACATCCAGAGATCTGGGAGCTGGGCAGTCCTGCCAAGTTCCAACAAAGCCTCAGTCTGATACATGGTATATTCAATTAATGAGTAGAATGCAAGAATTATAAAAATTCCCTGTCTCTTCCTGGCAGCAGAAACCACTAGAACTGTGAGCAGAAATTACTTCTCCAAAAAGGAAGCCAGATATGGGAACAACATTGTCCAGTAGAACTTTTTTTATATTTAATTTAGAACAGCAATTATTTTCGAAAACTGCTTGTTCTGACGAAATAGAAACAGCAGTTTTGCTATGGGGCAAGACAGGAGGTCTGGTAGACCAGAGATAGATCTAATAATTATAAAGCTGAAGTTTAGCAAAAAGGTAGCACTTCTTTGTTTTGTTTTTTTTCTTGCATGTGTCAACAGAGTCCCAAGTTCAGAAGCAGGATTCATGAATAGTTGATGTGGACAATAAAAGCTGTCTTCTTAGTATCATGTCCTATATCCAAAACCAGCCAAGTTAGAATGTTTCTGAATGTTCAGTCATATGCAGAATTAGCTTGTTTCTACTGTAGAAAAACCATTTCCCCTTCTATGCCATCAATTCCATTCAAATCAAAGAATTAAAAAGGTTTCAAATTATTTTCAGGAAAATTATACTGCAAATTAATTAAGCAATACAATCAGGGGCAACTCTTATTTCTGCTAAGTAAAAAGCATGGCTCAACACAAGCTCAATAAGAGACTTCAGTGCAGTTCAAATGTGATTAAAGCTTTCAGAAATGCAGGCTTAGTGAAACACAAGACCAGCACACAGTGACAGACATATGCATCATGTGTGTTCTTCTTAAGAATTATTATAATTTTGCTTAGAATTAGAGAAAAAATAAGTTTGGGACACCTGGTGGTCATTTACTGTAACCCCCACACCAAGCGAAGTCAAGGAAATGAGACTCAAGCCTTGTCCAGTTAAATTTTGGGTATCTCCAAGAAAGAAGACCCCATAAGTTTCTTCTGTCCCTGGTTAACCAACCTCATTAAAAAAAAAAAAAAGCACACAACCTTTTTCCTCATACCAAATCAGAATTTCTCATGACTGTCCTGTCACCAGACACCTCCAGGAATGATATGGCTCCATTTTCTCTGTAAACACCCTTGAAGTATCAGAACAGACAAAACTGGCTCTCCCCTGTCAATCCCAAATAGCTCCAGGTCTCCAGAGCATTGTGTTGGAGTCTGCTGGAATACAAGATTCTCTCCTGAGGTCTCATTTACTTGTGTCACAAATATAATTTGCACATAACTGTACAGGAAATTCATCCCATTTCAAACCTTCTCCTCAGCCTGGGATAATGTCATCATCTTCACCCTTTTGCTTTCCCACCTTTGACAGCACTGCCTGCTTAGAAAGACAGAAATGTTCCAAGTGCAGTGCCCTTCCTGGGTTTGGGAGATTATTTTTTTTAAAAAATTACATCAGATACAAGTGTGAAAGGGTGGAATGAAATCACTTTTAAAACCAAACCTGTTCCTCAGGATTCTATGAAAAGTCCCCTCAGAATAAAGATCCCTCTGTTCGCATCGGTAATTTAAAGTCAAAATCTCGACACTCACCGAATTCTTGTGAACTGAAGACAAGAGTTTAATTTTTTAAATTACAAATGCTTATGGCCCAAGGTGTTTTCTTCACAACAGCAGAATGAGTTTTGTTCAGTCTCACACAAATGAAGCCTGTATCGCTTATAAGCAGAGTTGTTTTGCAAAGTGCCTATTTTCTTTAAGTTTAACCTTGACCTTAATCAGAAACCTGGTTTCAATACCTATTGAAAGATGTGACTTCCCTCTAAACAGTACCATAATAAACACTACAGTAAATGAAACAATGGACAGGTGTAATCTTACTTTTTTGACTATGAGGAAAAATTCAGTCAAAACAAACAGTTAAGAGGTTGTTTCATTTAGTTAAGATTACCAAGTCCAAACAAGCAAAGACAGGTTGACAGTTTAAGATTATTTTCCTTCTGGCAGGAAAAAGAAGATTTTTACACTTGAATGATATTTGAATTTTTTTTGCTTTAAATATTAAAATATCCAACACAATTATGAAAGTGCCCCAAATGACAACTTGCACACATTAAAGAACAACTCCCTGACTGCTATATATTTTTTTATTTAAGATAACTAAAACAAACACAGCATGACAGCATAAATACTTCCAAAATCCAGCACTTACTGAGCTTTTTCGAAGAAGGTTTTACCTCCTAATTTTCAAACCACCACATACAGTAGAAGCTTAACTTTTCATCTGCAAATATATTCTAATATCCTAGATTTAGTCAGCATCTTATATAATACAGAGGTAGAGACACAAAACAAAAACAAGCCCTCCAACAATTCCATCTTTATACCACATTCCCAAGTGCCACAGCTACAGTTCCCATTCACAGGTACTTGGCCAACAATTTAAAAAGACAAACCAAAGCAGAATAAGCCTCCATCACACCCTGGCAGTCTGAAACTGCTGTGGAAAAGCAAGGGGGGGACAAGGAGGGAGGGAAGCATTTGCTGCACATTGGCTTGGCTAATCCCACACCGTGGCTCTTAGGGAACACTATAGCCAGATGCTTCTGCAAAAATTTTTCATGATTTAATTGCAAGTCTTGCACGAAGTTTATTTTCCAGTTGTATGTCCTTACTTGGTTGATTTTTTAAATTGCTTCCTTATGACTCATGCACCCATGGAAACAAGGACAAGCAAGGGCTACTGTTTTGTTGGAAGAGCTGGAAGACATCTGGGAAGCCAAGCCAAACCCCTCCTCTTCTGCTCTTATTCAAATATTCGATGAATTATAACATCAGCACTCAGAAAATGCTGAGTCCCTTGTATCAAGCAATCACTCAGAGGCTGAGCTAACCTGCTTCTTCCAGGTTTAGTTTATTTGCCTAATGTTTCTAAATACTCAAACCACGCTGTTTAAATCACAATACACGGTTTAACAGACACGAAGCCCTATCGGTTTTGCTGAAATATTAACAACAAAATCCCCCTTCAAATAACAGCAGCAAAAATGTCAGTGGCAGCACTGTGCAGCAGCAAAGTTCAGGAGATAAGTGCATACGAAAGCCACTGTCCAAATTTGCACTTAGTGCTATTTTTATCCCACGGTTCATAATATCTGAAATGAGTATTTTAATACGTGGGAATGACATTTGACTGGTGAATGGAGAAAAACGGATTTCAACTACTTCCAGTACAGCTTTGATACTTTGATTTTTCAAATCTCTTCCTTAACAACAAAACACAACATAGAATGAATACAAAGGTAATTTCTTACCTACCTTTTCACTGCTAAAGTTTCTTTTTTTTCTCTCCTAGTTGGCAAAATGTTGACAGAGTCCCCTAAGAAACAGCATTAGTCAGTGCCCTAAAGCACAAGTGACAATACTGGGGTTCCATTTGCTGAAGATACCATTTTTTTCATTTATTTCTTCCTCTGTCTGTGAAGAGGAAGAACACTGTGAAACCAACTACACTTGAGACATGATAAATGAGACGAAGTGCCAAGTGTAAGACAACATAATTAGGAATCAAATTTTGTAATACTTGCGTATTAGTTGTTTACGAGGTTTGAATTTCTCTTATTTTCCCAAGAGAATTTATGGAGGATACTTGGGAAAAGTCTGCATCACAAGCAAGAGCTCTCAAGAAGTCAATACATTAATTTCTGTCAAAATTCAATTATGTTAATTAAAAACTAATTCATAACCCAAAGATATTGACTGGCATTGAGTAACTTCAAGGAGCTCGAGATCTCGGAGAAGATCAGTGTGTGTGAAAATTCTGATAGTTATTGTGAAATACCCCAGAGGCTTCACTGCTCAAATTAATCCTTCAAAAAGATACAATTGTACTGTAAGCATCATATAAGTACTTCAGATGTAATCTACTCTAATTCCCTTCCCACTTCTTCATCAGAGCAAATCAAAGGGAGTTGTATTTTGTAAAGGTATCTGCAAATATGGGCACTGTTTTAAATCGTTCAAAACACAGCTCCTGAAATGACACAGTGGCTGCACAGTAACTGCATGTTATAACTGTACCTTATGACGTTAAAGGGGAATGACACTAAATACCTTTAAATTCTAATCTAAGTATTCGAATGTTACTACAAATATATTACAAAAAATTCAATACAAATAACAGGAACAAGCAAATCCTGCCTGCCCTATGGAAAGAACTGAAGGAATAAATTAGCTTTAGAGTTACAATCACGCAAAGACCATGCCTTAAAACCTGACTTTATTATCAATGCACCACAACAGGAAAGGTTGAATGAGCATTCTTCAGAGAGCGACAGCCCTCAGTAAATATTTGATTCTAACTTCTGAAAGAAAATTCTTTCGGCAAAGGGCTTTGTGGTAAAAGGTTTTGTGCAAAGACCATCCAAACCCTTACAATATTTGCATAGGAGTGACCTTAACATATTTGATTAGCAACAAGATCCTGCATGTTCATATAAAAACATTCTTGTTGTTTGCTAAAATTATAGATTGACAGATAAATTTCAGAACTAAAATAAACCAAAAAAACATTTAATTCAACATGAATTTTTGTTATGTTATTGTCAGACTGTAACTTCCCACGTCAAATCAAGTACATATGCACTTCTAATCAGGTACAGATAACACAGCAATGTTGAAATAGATGGTAAATAAGATTATTGGAAAAATGCATTTCTTTTTTTCTGGACAATAGAAATAAATGGTAAAAGAATGCATTCCCAGCTCAGAATATGCAGTTTCAACATAATTAGTTTAGTGTTTTGGAACTGGAACTATCACAGAGGAAGCAGAGATTGGGTTTTGCTTTGCCTTCTTTATTTTTTTATTTTATTTTTTTAAACGAGCCTTGCTAACTTTTCCCTTTTGCCCCTGAAATTTATGATGTTACTGGTAACATTAGGTATCTAAATCAGTTTAAGGGTCTTAGTCATTCTGTGAAAGCGGTCAGGCAGATATGTGAATAAAATATCTATAATTGCATCTTCTACTTACAATAAGAAAAAAAATTAGTTGTTTTAAGCTTTGCAAGAGTATAGTGGCACCATAGGAAACCAGAGTACAGAACCAAAGCACATGTTGCATCCAACAAAGAATGAGCTAAGCAATATTTAAACAGGTGAAAGCACTACAAGCTGCAGTTTACTTTTCCACTTGAAACTGCCCTTCAATTATGTCACAATAGATCTATTAATTAGTAAGAACAGAGAGGGGGTTTGTATTAAAATTACACACACAGACACACACTGAGAATATTGATATAATTCTGATGAAAACGAGCAGAGCAGAGCAATGCAGCTGCATTTAAACCAGAGACCAGTTAGCTGCTGCTCAACAGTACATTATGCCATAAATACTGTAACATATAACATCTGAGAATGTCCCTGGGTGTCAGATAAACACTCTGGGGACACAGGAATTGATTCAGTTTGTATTCAATATAATAGGACAATAATAATGAATTTTCAGATGTGGGTGAAATTCTTAAGAGGTTCAAAACTATCAAAACCCAGCACACTGTGCATTTTAACTACTGCCTTAATGAGAGGAATTTCCTCGTGTCTCTCTAGCCTTGATAACTCTCAAAAACACTGCTAAGTGAAGAGGGCTGGGAAGAGGAAGGCTTCTCTAAATATCAAAGGTGCACTAATTCTCTAAGGAAGGGTTGAAGAAGCCCATAGTGAACCAGCCATGCCAGCACTTCCTGAACTAGGAATAGCTCCAGCTGGTTTTTCCTCACAGTTCTAACAGGTTATTGACCATGGAGTCATATAAACAATTTTCTTTCTCCAAACACAAATCCCTTCTAGGCCATACACCAGTCACCCTGTATGAATGCCCACCATGGAGTTACAGTGCAGAACCAGACAACAAACTTTAAATAAGAACTATTTTGCTCTAGTCCATAGGACACAGTTGATAAACATCTGGCCTTTGTAAAGCACTTTGTGATGTTTGGATTTTGTACCAGCAAACTACTCTCACACATTGTGGCACATCATCACATGACGCTGTACTTTTCCAAGAAAAACCTAGTAAAGTGAAAATACTTCATTACAATGAACCCTTCCTTCTTAAAAGTTATATAATTACTGTGCAATCTCTTATAAGATCTTATTTATTTTAGCTTTAATTATTCACTTCAATGAAAGGATTATTTCATAAAAAATATATTTTTACTCTAAAAAAAAATACAAGCCTTTTTTCTTCACAGTATATAATTTGTTTACCACTTGCCAAACTGTTATTTCACATACGTGAAAAGAAAACTGGACTGAATATGAAATCAACTATTGGCAAAGGCAGTGCAAGGACTTGCCACTGAGAAGATTAGACTCACAAGAAACGCCTTCTACTTTTTCTGAAATCAACAAAGCTTAAAAAAAACCCTCGTAAAAATAAAAGATTTGTTTGAAAGGAGAAGGGATTTTTCAGGTAACTCTGAATTTCCAAATTATTTAAATTACCCTCAAAAAACTTGCATATCTCAACTGTATGTTCACTAGAACATCAGGGTTCACTATGCTGAGTAAAGACAGAATTATGAGGTACTGGATTTATTAATTTCTATTCCTCACCTGTTTAGTGAGATTGAAAACTCCTGATGACATCACCAACAATTGTGATGAGATTTTGGGAAAGAGTACTTAAATTCTGCAAGTTTCCTTCATTTTTTTTGTTTAGTCCACAGCCTACAATAAAATCTCTTTCAGTGCAACAGGCAAATTGTATTTCCTTTGAGAGACCCAATTTGAGAGATATTAAAAAGCACATTTCTGACCTACTTATACGAACAATTCCCTGCAGACTAATAGGTAATTGCAAGACAGGAATTTGTTGCACACACAGCTTTTGCATCTCTAGTTTTCAGCTGTGGCTGAAATTGTTTTCAGCCAAACAGATGCCTGCAAAATTTGAAGTGAAATTATTTAATTAATCAGCTTCATGTCACCAAATATCCACAGACTCAGTTCTCAGAGACCTTTTTTAGGTGAAGATTTTCTAAAAGGTATCTCAAAGATGGAATGTTAGGAAATAGGACAGACACAGGTTAGGGGAAAAAAAGTATTGCAAAGCTGTGCTACTTAACTTCAAAGTTATAAAGAAATATTTTCTAAGTTTATCATGTATATACTTTGGGTTATCAGTAACATACTGCTAAGAATCAGATTCAATTACACCATCAGCTATGTCATGCTATTGTTTGTCCATAACAGTTCAACTACACAGCCAAGACAAACTTAGGTATCTTGCAACTCCACAACAACAAAAATACAAAAGTAAATGACACAAGCAGCTATGAAAAAAACTCATAAAATAATTTTAAAGCTGGTAATTTTCTCATAATTTTTCAAAACTTTACAGGTGTGAAAAATAATAAAAGAGAGATTAAGCTCCCCAACAAAAAACACACAAGAGCAGAAACAGAACCTGGAGAGGATTCAAGGATCCCCAATTGCTCCTTTTCTAACAGAAATGTACATCCCTTTTCTAAACCCAAAACAAAAATAAAAGCTGTGAGAAGATTTACAACAAATGAAACTGCTCTTTTATCCCTGTCACAACCAGGAATTTTGGTTCAAATATAGTTATTATGCAGAAAGTCACACTTCCACAACACAGTACAAAATACTGTCAGATTAAAGTGCTTAAATGTCTTATTAGCAAAAATCGTTGCCTTTCAACTGGGTTTTCTCCTCACTCTCAAGATCCTAGCAGGTATAAACATGTTCTCTTTTAATTACAGAACTGGGTTACTGCTGTAACTGATTCCCAGCTTCAGCAAATTATAATCAAGTAACCATTGTGCATAACAATCATGTAATGGATGACAAACCATAATAAAGAAAGCTTTAATGAAGAAAGCTGGAAACCTGACAGAATTTTATGGCAGTGCACTCCAAATGAGAGACTTATGATCTGTATTTAAGAGAGCCTTTTAATCCAGATGGCCAGAATTAAACAAGGCAGTGGAGGAAAATTTTGATCAAAAGCAAGTACAACATGAAAGTACCAAAATTCCCCCAGTAAACCATGACTAATTATTTCAAACAGAGGCTGCACGTTCATTTTGTCCTGTGAAGAACTTGGGAGGAAAATACAATGTGAATATGCTGCTTTCTCTGTGACGATTCACTTATCTACTCGCTTTTTTTGACTTAAGTGTGGAACGGTTTAGCAGCAAGAAATCTATTTGCCGGCATTTTTGGGGTGGAAATATTTGGAGAGTTGCATAATAAAATTTTAAAGGAGTTTTCAAAACTATATAAACATTATTTCAGAGTAGTATACTCATAGTTTTAAGATGCAGTTGAGGAAAATATAGTTATTGCAACTAAAAATTGAAAAGGTTCTTAGTTTCAGAGTTGTGTTATTAATACAGGTGACTACCAAGTTTCATCCAGGTTTTCTTCTCACTCCAATAATTCCCTTGGAACTGCTGACACACCACTTAGTAACATTACTTTTCCTCAATTCATCTCCCAGTCAGCAGAGAGGATGCGAAATTTCCCATTTTGAGTAAGCTCCACTTCTTTGGTTTTGGACTTGTCCTTGGATGTGTGGGAACACATCCTGCTGCCTGTTTGGCAGCATCACACTCCAGGAGTCGGGATAACATCACCTGACACTCAGGGCAGTTATACCCGTAAACTGTAGAGTATTTCTAAATCCCCCAAACTAAAATTATTCTTTAGCAACTAAAAAATACAAATACCATTTTTAATAGAGCATGAAAGCAGTAAGAGACTGCTTTTCAATGACCCTCTTTCTGCATCTGTGAATTTTGTAGAAACCCCAGAGTGGAGAAATACACAGAGAAGATAATTTCTCAGTTGCTCTACAATAAAAATATTTATCTTTTGCAAAGGTTTTTTATGTAATGAAATAAAACGTCTGTAAAATTCATCAATTAATTAGAAATCACAGAGTCCAGTCAAGACTGAACTTATACTAAACCAGCTTCATTTCACCTTCTGAACACACCCACTTACTATTGCTCTGATGCTTACATCCATTTCTTTCTTTGATCTTTCTGCTGAGGCCAAGCCAGTGCTGAACCATGACATAAATCACTCTGTCACAGTTAGAAATACTGATTCAGAGAAAAAAATAAGGAATCCTTGCAAGTAGGTTTGTAACATGCTTTGTAAGACAGCAAATCCCAGAAGAGTAGTGTTGCTCCACAGCATCCACGTCCCTTCCTGAGCCTCCTGAATATCAGAGCAGGATCAGTAAGCTCTGCTTTCTGAAGCTGTCCCTGTTTTGTTCTGGAGAACCGAGAAGTGATCTGGTTTCTCACAGAATGTCTTTATGCTCTTGCAAAGTTGGAAGATGATCACTGTATCTTTGATCTGTATTTTTCTGGTTTATAATTTTCTAACAGCAGTAACCTTGAAAGTCTGCCAGGCTCCCTTAAAGGAGAAAGGACCTTCAAAATCCGATCAGTCTCTGTACTTATGTCAACATGGTCCACTATTTATATTTGTGCTACTCATGTGCAGATCTAGAAGGTGTTTCAATTGTCCTTGTTAAGCCCCCTCCTGCTCCTGCAGCCGTGCAAGGTCTGCTGCATCCCCAGGGCAGCACAGCACTGCAAAGTTTCTATCTAATGGATTAAAGGACTAGAGGAAAAACTTGCTGAGAACATTAAGTGACACACACAGAGGTTTGACAGAGTGGAAATTAAGGCTGAGAAGTCTGTCTGAAATCCCAGGCAACTGGGTTCATACTGGTTGCACAACATTTTTCAGGTTCTAAATGTTATCATCTTCCACGTGAGCTCACTCAAGGTGAACAAAATGTTATTGCCAGGAATTAAAATCAGAAAAAGTCCTGCAGCTACTGAACATGAACTGAAAAAAAAAAAAAGCTGTACTTCTGGTGATAACAGGATCTCCTGGATTATTTAGAGATTCAGCAGTAAAAAGTAAATCTTGTCCAAAAGCAACAAGGAGAGCTTTCATGGGCGTGCAACTGCTGTTCCCTTGGGACATCAAGCAATCCAATGACGTGAAGTCCCTCTTACCCCCAATAAATAAAGCTCTTCTGCAATATCAGCATCAGGGTTTCTGCTGTACCAAGAGCTGCTCTGTGAATATTTAATGAATGACTGACTTATTGTGCCAATAAAATAAGAATTGTCACTTGCAATAATTTACACCCCAGGCAGGAAAAACCAAATCCAATGTAACTGTATGGTCAACTACTCATCAAAAACAGCCCTGAAAGAAGAAAAATAAAACAAAAGAAAATCACACGTGAAATTTATTAATGAAAGACACAGAAGGAAAAACTAATTTAGGAAATGAGATCAAAATTGCCAATGCAAAAAACCCTAATTGCGAAATGCAAAAAGAAGTAGAAAGTAGCTGGCCTATGTAACTGAACTATTCCAGCTCTTCTTCCAGAACTCATGGAAATCAGTGAAATATCCTACTCAGTCCCGTATCAGTACATGGGAATTGAAACAGCATTGGCTCCTGCTCCAAAGCTCTACTCTCTCTGCTGCTACAAGAGAATTCTCAGTAAAATCAAGTTAAAAATTAAAACATACCATACTGAAATAAACATGGGAGAACAAATAATTATAAAATACTCATTAAAATATCCCCCCAAATCAACGTATTGTTTATTTTTGGAATGCTTGCAATTGTTTTTTAAGGGAGTCATAAAAGTGCCTCACTCACCAGGAGTCCATTCAGGAGGGCAATGAATCTCCAGAAGACCTAATGTTTTATACTACTCAAGAGAAATTTTTTTGGATACAAACTTTAAAAAATTTTTTTAAACTAATAGCTTTACTCCTTAAAATGAGCAAAGAGTGTTCCCTACAATGTAAACAATGAAAATAAAATTAAAAAAAACCCCACAAGTCTGGTAACCTAAATACAATACCCATTGTCTGGACTTCCCTATTTCCATGAAGAACATCTGATTTCATTTTGGATTAGAACATTCTGCTAAAATTACTAATATACTGGGATAAAATTTAATTTAATTGTAAAATTTCAAGATGAACAACTTCAGCTATGAACTCATTGGTGTTCCATAATGAGAATTCACATTCTAACTCTGGAACAATGATTAAAATCTAATATTGGATCCTAGCTGCAATAAGTTTTAATGATCTCAGAGTGAACAGTAGTTCTCAACAGAAAGAAACACCACATAAAATTCAGATCAACTGGCAGCTTTTGTCACTCCTTAGCCAGGGAAAACTTGGCTCATGACTCGATATGTTTGTAATTCCAAGAACTTCCAGTATTTTTCTGTGAACAGATACTCAGTTGCCAGAGATAAAAACTAGACTTTAAATGTGCTGCAGTCAATGGTGAGAACAATGATGACAAACTTCTCCCTTGTATTTCACTTGGCTTTTCTGCTCAGCACATAAAGTTGTGGAGAGATTGGAGTTGGACATGGAATGGTACCTGAAGGGGCTCCTTCTCTTTTTCGTGTGTGTGGGGTGAAAACATACTTGGAAATTGTTAGTAATGTCAACATGCTCTGGCTTGTAGCTGAAGAACATGAAACCTAAGAGATCAACAACAGTTTTAATACAAAAGACTCCATAAACTGCAATACAAGGGATTTAGTCCAGCTTTTTCATTTGCTCTGCACTCTTTTCGTGGAATTTGGGTGAAATAACAGCATTATTTAGGAGACACATGCAAATAAAAAGTATAGAAAGCCCTCTACAAAACCTTGCCAGAAACAGATGGACTTGCTCATGTCTAAACTCAACACTAATGAGGGCAGATATCTATTTTTGAAAAAATATATATTTTTTTTCAGAAAAGGTAGAGGATGCTCTGTATCTTAGGCCATAAGCATTGTTATGTGGATAGCCTTAAATTTTCAGGAAATTGCATTACCTCAAATACTGGTCTCAGGCATGAAGGAGCTAGGGGCAAAAAAAAAAAAGATTAAACAAGGTATTTTTTTAATATGAATATTAGTGTTTGAAGTGTAACTTTTGATGCTTAACTGTCAAAATCTAGGAGGTAACAGGCCTTGGCAAGAGTTGTGTATTAGAATAATACCCAGGCACACCCGGCTGAGGAAGGTTGCTGACAAGGGGCAATGGGCTGAAAGAATACTTCCCAAAAATGACTGCTAAATTACACCTGATACTTAGCAGTCAAGAAAAACAGGTACTGACAATTTCTTATTGCTCAGTGTGAATGCAAGTATTGGAAGATGCATGTTTGTACAAGAAGAATGGAAAATCAACCAGACTACTAAATTGAGTTTATAGGGAGAACAGAGCAAACGCTGAGGCAAGGCAATGGTGTTGAGTCCAGCAAGCACAATATCTGTCATCTGACAAACTGAGCAGCTAAAGAAACAAATAAAATACCAATGCAGTCCTTTAAATGTAAGAATACATTTAAATATTAAAATAAAAAATAAATTTAAATACCAACCAGTTAACAGCACCACAGTATTATTGATGGAATTCAATAGAATTGTCCAGTAGTTTTTCAAAATGAAAGTGTTTGCAAGCATAAATAGAATAAATGCCACATTACAGACCAAGATTACTGTGAAAGAAAAAAATGACAGAAGAAAAATTCTGGTTTTTTTTTTTAACATGACAACGTGCTCAGAAGTGCAAGAAAGAACCATTAATGAATAGCACTTTTTACAACATTCTGGTGGAAAACCAAGTCGATTATTGAAAAGCAAATTGTTTAGAAGCATTTCTATGTCCACTTACAGCTACTATTACAGTGAAATAAAAAAATAATAGGAATCTATAACTGTTCATTCCAAGAGTTTACTACTAAATAATATGAAATAATTTTGTAAATCTGGAAGATGAAAAGACTAACATTTTTATTTCAAGTCATGCAGATGCCCAATTAAAATAAAACATACAGAGGATACAAAGTAGATCTGCAAGCGGGTGTGAATCAAATAGAGAAATTATGGAAGACAGAGATGAGAGAAAGTGCTGTGATAAAGTGAAATACAAAGAAAGCAACAGATCACATTGAAGTAAGTGATTGAGACAGCAGAATTTCATTGCTAAAATGACAGTGATGATACGTCTTGAAAAACTAAAGCAACACACATACAGTTTTAAAAATAACAGGAATGGAAGGTTTAAACAAAAATATATTGAATAGGGTTGGAGCATTTTATAGTAAACTGGAAAAGCACAATAGAAGGATGGGACATTTCAAATACTTAAAAGAAAACATTTGTGGCCCATGAATGAAATAGTTCCATCTCCCAACAACAATGAAAAAAATTGTCACAGTGAAAGGGAAACTGGGAAAGTACTTAAGAGAAAAAAATAATAATAGTGCTTTGCATAGTAACAACATCTGTGACTGTGTCAATATAAGTACAATGGAGAAAATAAGAGCTGTCCTCATCCAGTTTTAAAAATACCTTTGGGTAGGATACAGTGAGAAAAATTAGCTGAAGGCTCGCATGACAAGATAAATTCCAGCTGTTGTTTTTGTGGACTAACAGATTTTGCCTAATTTCCACTAACATAATAATATGGGTAGGAGATTATTTCCATTCTTCCCTTCTGTCCCCCATCTCTCTGATACACAGAACAAACAGACTGTTTGCATTTTAAGACTTCGACTCTGTGATGTCCTGTATAACATTAAGAGAAATTAAAAGTTAATCTATTCCAATGCCATTTGGAACACAGGCTTGGTGAGGTAGCACGAACATTTCAGACCTGAACACTCCTTCCACGTGCTTGGCTCTGCAGACTCTGCTTTACCCTTTAAACAGTATGAATGCAGATTCCAATGCCAAGTTGGGTTGGTTTGCTTTTTAACACTGCTCATACAGGATCAGGAATGATGCTCCTCTGTGCTTCCCTACCTCCTTACACTTCCTGGCAGTGTAACTGCACTGGTGTGACAGATGTATCACACCACAGTACATATTAAGCTTCTGAAAAAACCCTCATTTGGCCTGTAACAGGAACCACACTGACTCTTCATTACATAAACTCCATAACCCAACCAGCCACTGCTCCCAGGAGTTCATACAGCACCTGCAAATACTCTGCCATATGTTCAGCATGTCACCCTAACAAATATACAATATGCACTGGGATTCCTTTCTACTCTCTCCCTCTTTGCTGTATCTACCCAGGGATTCACTCCACAGCCCTAAGAGTTATATTTCAAAGGCATAAAAGACAACATATATGAAAAATTACAGATTTTACTCTGCAGGGGAATGATTTATTGATGCTGAGAGCTTAATTTAGTAATCAGACACTATCTGAAGACAAAAAAACCCACCCGGTCATGGAAAAATTAGATGAGGAACCTATTCCAGCTTTTGATGTAGTTTTGTTCCAAATACAAAGTTAAAAAGACTAGGAAAGAACTTTTCCAATTTACTGATATCCAATCTCATACTGGATCTCATCCACATCTATATCTCGAAGGCAAAAAAGACTTAGTCATATTTTTACATAACTAAATTCCTGAGTCCCATTAAAGAGGGAGAGTCAAAGGGAACTCAAGAACGATTTCTGCCATTACATATTTTCTTTTTATAGTATTGCTTGTAAGAAACAAATGTTGTAAGACTACTTCAAAACTTAAAAGCCTTTCATCATTGATTATAGCTCATTTCTCATTCAGATTTACTGACACTCACATTAATACCCATACCACTAATTCTGTGTCATGGTAACAAGAGCAAATGATGTCTGCTGAGCTAACTCTAAGAACCCAATAAATAATTTGCAATTAATTGGCTGTTTAAGTAATAATCATTTTGAAACATCTCTGCAGTACTACAGACTTCACAGTATGGAATGCAGCTGTCTAGAAAAAGTTACTGGATGTCACACTAGTCTCTGAGCTGGGTTAGTGAAGCAATGCTACAATACTGCCAATTTTATACAGCTGAGATTAATGAAATGATCAAATGGATGTGATATGCACTGAACTCCTAATTCACCTAAAAAGAGACCTTGCAGGAGCCCAGCACATCCCAGTGCTGTTACACATTTGTATTTCATTGTCCCTTCTCATTATAGTAACTGTGACTAAATTTTGGAGATGCTGCAGAAAAAAAAAAGCCAATTTCAATCCTTTGTTTCTAAAGTCACATTTCCCCACTTCCTCTTTGCCTGGGGCTTGCAATCCCTGTCCTTCTAAAGTCCTTGATGCCCCTCTTAAACTCAGAATATTTAAAACTAACTCAGCCCACCTGGCATTAACAGCAAGCTCCAGAGCCCTTTGGAACTATAGCCCCTGTGGACCCCTGGGGGCCCCAGGACAGCACAGTTTCTCATGGGACTCAATTCTTGCCTTGCTCAGACCCACATGATCAGTGCTCTCACTCATCCCTGTGCTTCCTCCTCACATCTTTGCAGATGCTCTCATCATTTTTTGCCCCATGCCCACAACATGACAGATCATTTCCTCCTCCCCTTGTGTAAGAATAATAAGTCATTTAAGAAAAACGACCTTGACCATGTCAACTCTAATGCACCTCACTTCAGTCATAAGGGATATTACCTTCATTTCTCTGTGCAGAAGCTGGATTTATAATTTCCTGTAAATTATCTAGCCATTTGGAGAGCTGAGGAATGCTCCAATGAAATTCCTCATTTGCTCGGTGTCATTAAAAGCTGTCAAACTTGCTAATTCATTTCATCAACATTAATTCTAGAGCATTAATTCTAGATCTAAATTTAAAAAAAAATAATGAAGTTATATATAACTCAAAGCAGCAGCACCTATAAATCCTTCAAGCCTTTGGCAACTTCTCTAATCCAAAGAAATCATGTTTCCTTGTATAACAAGTCTTGTGATGTCTGTAATAGCACCTCACTATAGTAACAACAGTCTTAATGTTATAGCTCCCTTGCATGCCTCAAGTATTAATCAGATCCCATATTTATATATGAAATTAGAGTATTCCTGATACTCTTCCTGAAACAGATATGCCATTTTTAAAAAAAGTAAAATAAAGATCAGGACTGTGAAGTTGTCGTTGATACCGGAGTCAAACAGTGCAGCTTGCTGGTCATTGCTTTACTCTATTACCTCATCCCTTCACATTAAAATAACATTTCTAAATGGGCAGTCTATTCTATAGGCAATTTTCTCTGCCATTAAGTTCTTTCCTTTCACTTTTAAACTGAAGAGAGTAAAGAAAAATCCCACTTTATAACCAGAATGAAGGATTGCATACTTCATGCTAGAACTGGGAATACCATTCTCCTTGGAATGCAAAAGACTCAATGGTCAAAATACTCATTCTTCAATTTAGAAATTTCTTCACGAAAACAACATTTTTCTCTTTCATAAGTAAGCTTAAATCCTAGTAGTTTACCAAATACACTAACTTTTTTCTAGTATTGTCCTGAAAAGTCCTGTAGCATCCTCCACCAGCTATGACATAAGTGTTACTAATGCTACACTACAAAAAATGGTATTTTTTTTTTAAATGACCAACCTTGATTGAATTCAACCTCACTCAGCAAAAAATTTGTGACCTTTATACCTCAACGTAACTAAAATTATATTTAACAGTATTACTTTCTTTTCCCAAATCTCCCATAACCATCTCTAATTTCTACTGTATAAAAAGAAAATTCACAGTCAGCTGTTTGAACTTTTATCAACATGTTTCAGCTACAACCAGGATTTTACTCTGTTGAGTAATCCAAATATAATCTGCAGGCATAAATCTACATATTAAATACACATTAGACCATATTAAATTGCATATTAAATGCATTAAACAATTTGATCCAAATACTAAACTCTAGATTAAATTCAGAAAGCAGAAGTATCAAATAAGTAGCCCCAGCCAACAAAGAACTTGTAATTCCAAGGCAGGCAGAGTTTAAAGTATTTAATTACCCATCTAAACATGGGAGCTTGTGTTTTACACTTTGGACTCAATCCAAAGGCTGACCCAGTTCACCCATCCCTCCCTTTGGGGAAGCAAAGACAGCTGGAGAGGACGCTGCCCATATCCATCTCCACACGTGCTGCTGTGATGGATGTGTGCTGGCACAGTTGGACAAACTCACAGAGGATACAGAATTCAGGAGAGAATTCTCTCACAGGATCTTGCCTGTTCCATTGGGGCAGAAGAGAAAATGTGAAGCCCTGTGAAAGCAGTAAGAGAAAATACGGCCAGGGCTGTTCTTTAGAATAATGCCAGGGCTGCCTACAGAGGTACAGTCAAAAAAGACTGCCCAGCACTCACATACAAAAGCTACAACAGATACTCTTTAATTCTTCAGCT
Organism: Manacus candei; assembly: GCF_025592945.1. NCBI lineage: Eukaryota > Metazoa > Chordata > Aves > Passeriformes > Pipridae > Manacus > Manacus candei. Next base: position 4,758,682 of record NW_026138084.1, read on the forward strand.
GAATGAACTTCAGTCATTTAGCTTCCATATTTCTTATAGTGAACCAAACTCATGCAAGGATATTTCTTTTGGAGGCCGGAAATAACATCTTATTTTGCATTTATGTCTTCTTTGTTCTTTATCCTTTCAAATCTATTAAGATTTAAAATCGAGCCTCAATTTCATGACTGCATGTCCCTGAAAACGTGCACAAGGTATCAGAATTTGTTACATATGAGACTATTGCCTGTGGAGCAAGAGATTAAACCAGTTTGGGTGCTTGATACACTGTCCCAGCCAACTGCACTCTTTCAGAACTGCCAGCACAGCAAGCACAGGTACAGCACAGGGTCACCACTGTTCTCACATGCACTATGTGTGGCAGAGGCAGATCCAGAGATTAGTACATATAAATCACTCACCCAGGAAGAAAAAAGCCTACACAGTTGCCAACTAAGGCAACTAATACAAAATGCATGTTTTTACAAGGGCTTTTCAAAGAAAGAGTATTGTGGGAAGAACGAGTCATAGGCAGGCAAAATTCATATACTGCAGTTACTCAAAGTGAGAAGACAAAGGGGATTAAAACTTAGATGATTTTTTTTTAAATAACCAAGAAACATTAGCAAAACCAGCTGTTGCACTGTAGTAATTCTAAAAAGCTTTGTTATGCCTTCATATTCTCTTCCGGTAGTAGTTTTGTCTTTTTAACTTGCATTTTGGATTTGCTGTTGTTGGCACACTGACTCAGTAGACACCAGACAAATAACTTTTCAACAACATAAAGACTTTTAAAACTGTATCTCTTAGCCCCTATCCCCCTGAGAGGTTGGAAAGTGATTACTTAACTCTTTCCAGGTTTACGTGTTCATCCCTTTTCTGTTTCTGTGACTTACTTTCTTTAGTTACAAAAAAATAAAGCATCTTAGCAGTTACCTCCATCTAAATCACAGTTCATACCTTTTCTTAACCATGTACTTTTCGTATTTACTGATTAACGTATTTGATTTCACACTTGACTTGCAGGGGATCCAATTCACTGCCTGGTAGGCTTAGGTCAGTACTTTACAATTACAGAAGTTTATTTTATGTATAGTAAGTACTTAAACAGAACCCCTATTTTAAGATGACGAAGTACTGATGTGCTTGCACATACAGAGTATTTCTCCAAATTTACTTCCATAATCTCTCTGCTTTAAGTTCATTCCAACTAGACTAGTTTTATATTTAATTTTTTGTTTTAACTGGAATAGAGTCAATTCACTTATTGTCTTAGACAGTCACATGCCATTAAATAGCCATTTTGTGAGATTTTACACTTCAGTAATCAGACATCTGCATGTAAACCTTCACACACAGAGATGTCAGTAGAACTGCTGCACACAGACTTTAAAATCAGATCTGTGATTTGATCCCTATCACATCTTAACCATGAATTAATTTCACTTCCTACCAGAGTTTGCAGCTCAACCTAATTTAAAGAGTATGTTGTCAGATTTCAAGGTCTAGCATGTTCCCATTCATACTTATCCAGTAAAACTGCACTATTTTAAGGCTGCTGCATAACAATTAAATGGCTAAAAATCATCATCAGACCTGTAGAATAACAAAAAGTATACAAAAATAACAACAAACTTGGTAACTGACAAGCAGCTCTTGTTTCATGAAATATTAAATATAAATATAGTTTCAGTGTCCCAGCCTCAATACCTAGAGAATGCAACAACTCATCAGTAATTTGAAGCATGTTAATTAGTTAATACCTAGAGTAGGGGTTTTAGACGTTGAGAGAGCAGGAAAACAGAAGCTTATCCTAAAACTTTTTTTTAAATGTTATGCTCTCTGAACTTAAACTCTTTTCTCTGGGCAAATTTTTTATTGTATGCATAACACTGTAGACTTTTTTGATGTCTCTTCATGAGGTCAGACACAACTTTCATTTACAAGAACATGATTTTCCACCCAGTTTGACCTTAAATCAACTGGAAGTCACTGCTAAGTGATAAGAGATAACCAATCCTTATCTTCTCAAGCACAAATAGGCTAATCTTGGAATCAAATCTGGGGTTTAACTGTGGAATTGGTCATTAATTTTTATCACTCCTAAAGTATCAGGTGGTCTTTCCAGGACTTCAGCCAACTTCATACAAAAAAAACTATGTTGCATGGCAGACTTCAGCTGGAAGCCAAGTTATAATGCATTCAAGAAAAAGATGTTGTAATAAGAAAACTTCAAGAGAACCTGAAATACAGTAAGGGAAAGGAAATACCAGCACTTTGCAGAGATGTTCATTAAAGTGCAAACACCAGGAAAATATTCAGAATCAAACAGAAATAAAACTCAGGCCAGTAAAAGCTAAGTTAGTACTAATTTTCAAGGCTACTCAAATTTGCTTGTTTTATAAATCTCTGCAAAATTAGTGTCAACCAAAATTCAGCCAACAATATTTGCATTACTGTAGCAACACAGATGCAAATCTTTAAACAATCGTGCTAGTAAAATTATGCCGTAGTTCATATAGGAAGAAACCCTAAGACATTGCAAAAATTTAAGCTGACAAGTAGTTTACAAATGGTTTTCCATATGAGATTTCCACATAGACGTACGCCTGAAATTCATGTTCTGTTATTAAAATTTGTGATGCTTAATTTCCTCTGATGGCCACATGAATTAGCAACTGCTGGCATTAGAGAAAAGCTGTGCTAAATCTATATGATTTTTCAACAGCTCTTCACATTGCAATCAACTTCACTTATTACCATTCACTAGGTATATAAATATTTACAGGAAAGTCAGAAGCTTACAGAGTTAGAAAAGAAGCCATAACTGTTTGTGCAGAAAGGTAGCCTAAATTAGATGCTGGCAATAACAAAACACCAATGCCCTTCGTATGTGTGACAACTGACTGCACGAATTCTCTTGCACAACTCTGAATGCCTTAAGAGAAGTTTGAAAGACATTGCCAGAGGAAATATAGACTGTCAGAAGAGTGCAAACACTTTTAACAATTAAATACTCTTGGACAACATTTAACAGCCTATAAGATGAATTGAGCACAATAAAAGCTCACTCAGACATAATACAAGTAACTCAATTAACACTCCAACATTCAACAGTTCAGGGAATGCTGAGGAAGATTTGCCTCAAGACATTCACAGCACCTTCGGGTAAGGCTACAACAATATGTGCTTCTTGAAACCTGCATCTGGGAGTAATTTGTCCAACAGCAAACTTTTTCCTTTTTTTTGACTTGACAAGGGCTCATATACTCTGCAACTGTTCTCTTGAACTAAGATGCACATTGCATAATTTATGTTCTTAATTATAAAACAAAGTTTATCAGCATGTTGGTCTGTGTTGTGTAATTTCTTATTCTTCACAGAAGAATAATAGAATGCATCTTGAAAAATGTATTCATTCTTCATTGTGACAAAGTGTATTGGAATGGAAGAAATTTAATCTCTAAGTTCTTTTTCTTCTCCCTTCTTTACTGGTGATTTTTCCTTCCAATTAAGTCTGAAAATCTTTCTAGAAGAGAATTGGTAGCCCACACACATAAAAAAAAAAAACAAACCCCAACAACAAAACCAAACCAAACAAAAAACCCACCAGGTTATAATCCTAATTTAACAAATATTTTTAGTAATGGATGAGCCATTTCAGGTACAGAACTCATTGATAACTTCGTCACCTTGCACCGTCAGAGACTGGCAAAGAAATTATACCAGAATATTGAAGTTGTTCTGTCATACTGATGCCAACTCGGTGTGATGGATCATTACATGTGAAAACTGGGGCTATGTCTTCTGACTTATGGAAATGTAATGAGGTGTACCAAGTTCCTTAGAGGCACAATTCATTTCTAGAGACATCAGCAAGTTTCTGTTTCAGATTTTACAGCTTAAGTATAGGAGTTCACTTCAAATTTTGGGGTGCTGTGTTCATCATTAACTAAAATTACTCTAAAATCGTAAATAAAGTACAATTTAATATTATTTACTACAATTCATAAAGAAAATGAGTGTACCTTTGCAAATGTACCTGAGGAGCTGTTATCATTAAAACAGGAAACGTCAAAAAGCACAGACACTGAGCCCTATTGGTAGAGAACGTCTGATATTGAACAGTACAAAGCTCTGTTGATCAATACTGTTTAGACAGAGGACGAAAAATCCAGTGCTCCCCAGCTGCATAAGCAGCATGAAGAACATGAAGTACACATTTATGCTTCAGCAGTTCCCTAGCACCTGGAAAGGTGCTGGAGTACTGAGGCTGATGGCTTTGTACAGCTATTTGTTCACAGTTCTTCCCTCTCACATAAAAACTGATGTAATTATAAATTTATTCACAGTAGCATTTTCCATTTTATTGTTATGTGAGATTTACTGTGACATTGTATATAGAGATTTTAAACCCTATCAATGCTTTGGCACTATGACAGCAATTGACAGGAAAATAAATACAGGAAAAAAACATTAAAAACCCTTCCATCTGTTGCTAATCCAAATGCCATTATTTTATTTCTTTTAGTAGTTTTGTCAAATTTTTTTCCATGTGTTTGAAATTTCAAACAAAAAAGACAACTTGATAGCAACATCAGCTTAAATTAAAAAAAAATTCTTTATACTGAATAAATCAGCATTTTCTCTATCTTTGCCATCAATAATTGATTCTTATATTTGAATTTGCAGTTTCATTTAATCTGACTAATAACTGTACCAGTCTAGCAAATCTATCAATCTGTGGAGCTAAGCAGTAGTGCCTTTAACTGAAAGATGTCACCATTTACAAGTCAAAATTTTCAAGTAAAAACATTTTATAAGGTCATTTCATATTTTTGAGATGTCATAATGGATGTTTATGACAATGCAGATTTATTAATTTGTAGTAGTATGGGTAGTGTTTTTATAGCTGCCTTCACTTAAAATCCCTTCAGAATTCGAACAATACTGAGGGTTGTCTGATGAAAAGATGTTTGTAACTCTGACTCAGCTCAGAGAGTTGGCTGGTTCTCATCCCTGACATCTTCCCTTCCATACAACCATACAAGCAACCGTCCTTCCTCCTTTTTCCTCCTGGCTCCCCCAAAATAAAATGACTGCAAATGCCACTCCCCATCCTAAAGGCACAAACATATTTATTATTTATTCAAACATATCATGAAACATATGAGTATTTGTGCACACCAGTTGCTGATGATAATAAGGGATAATAATTGAAGTTATCAGTAAAGATATCAGGGGAAAGACAAGGAGATCATGTTTTGGTACCAAACAGAGGCAAACACTTCACAGGTATTTCTAAAATCTTCAAACAGCAACATAAGGTATCAGCTTAAAAGACCATTCTGGGGCTCGTTCAGAGGCTATAAAACTCAATTTGAACTGTTCTGTGTTGATGTAACAATTACCTCGCCTGGCAAAATGTCAGGAGCAGAAATACCATCAGTTCAGCAGAACAGTGTGTGAAGGACAGACTAACTAAATCTATTTTAGGTACTGCACATTTACACACATTTTAAAATCTGCTCTAACCAAGACTCATTTCTCACTTGGACTGTGTTCAACAGGAATTCTTTTTCAGAAAAAAATTTACCATTATTTGAAGATCTGGGAAATACTGCTTGATGAATGAAGAAATATGATGACACTAATTGACATCATGAGAAAACTTAAGACAGAAAAAAACAACCTACCTCCTGAAAAAAACAAAATTAATCTCTTAATCTCTTCAGAAAGAAATTCCAGGGCAGGCCTGAATCTGTCAAAGTGAATTTCTCCTGAAATGCACCAGATTAAAAACATGAAAACAAAAAAGCTCACGGACACAGAAAAGTCTCAAATATTAATTTTGGTCTACCCATCAGTAGTGATTTCTTCAGGAAGTTTTCGTAACATCAAGTAAAATTAACTTCTGAAGACTGTTTGGCTAACAGAAAAAACCTCTTAAGCTAAAGAACTTACTGTTACAATATTGTTGCAGTTGGGTTTTTCTGTTTTGCTTGGGATTTTTTTTGGCTATTCATATGTTATTGTTTCGACATCAAATACATTGCATAATATAATGCAGAATCAGAAACAAACAGGATATTTTTAATAGCAAAGCACACTGGAAATTCTGAATTTTCTTCCAAACTAGGATAAGTTCCCTTTTAATACCAGTTGCCTATTATACAGCTCAGCCTTGTTCCTCAAGAAATGACCGAAAAAATTGTCAGGCACAAATGTCAAGTAAGTGCAGAAACAGAATAAAAAAGGGTTTTCTGTGTTTTCTCTTAGTCAAATAGCTCTGAGTATTTTACTAGCATGAATCCTTTTTTTTTTTAAAATTGATCCTACCCTTGCATAGGATAAGAAACATAGCTTGGGATACAGTAAACCAGCACAGAAAAGTGATTTTGCAAATAACAAACAGGGTTCATTCACTGACAAGAACTTGTCATAGAAATTACAGATGCTATGGATCCCACTTTTTGTAAGAGACAAAAAACTTGAATTACAACATTACTAAAGCAAAATAACACAGACATGTTATTTTGCTGGCACCAATATCTGACCTTTATAATCACATTCAGAAATACGAACTCTGGTCTGGATTTGATTTTTTTTCCAAAACTCTTTATGACCCCCTTAAGATGACAAGACTTCTACGCCTTCTCATGTTTTAATCGATCATAAAACAAAGTGAAAATTTTATTTCTTGTATATATTCTATAATCATCTTTCATCCTCATGAAAGCAGTAAGTACAGTAAAGCACTCAAGTAATTTAGGAATTGAAATCCAAAGGAAGAGAAAGTATAGTTACATTTGGGTCTTACTAGGAACAGAGAGAAATGAGGCTTCTGTACTTCTGAAAATGAACAGAGTTGGAAAATGGTTGTACAGAAATTCAACTGCTCATACTACAGTGAATTCATGTGAAAATTTCCCTTTCCCACTATTATCACTCCTTCTGGTATTGACAATCCCTTTCAAATAAGATGCTTCACTCCTGGTGATTTCAAGAGCACTTACATAAGTCTTAGCAAAGATAAGCTTGGTTACTTTGTTTAATTGGGTCTTGAAGAACAGTGGCAGTTATTTCTGGAGGAAAAGGGCAACAATGAAACGAGCAGCCTTCAAGAACTAAGTTTCTTAGAAAATCTTACAAATGGGAATGGTTTTTCCACAACTATGGAATAATCTTGGCTGTGGCCTTTATAACTGTGTTAGTTTTTACTTCCAGCAGTGTCACATCAGTAAAAATTAACCTTTAACACAGAGTAGGAGAGTGAATATCAGGAAAGTTGTAATTTTAGACTGAATCTGAAGAGCTTTCGACCCTGGCAAACAGCATTACCCTTTGCAGGGTTAAATCTGGTGTCTATGGGGAGCAAACCAGCTGGGTTAGGGATGCACTGACATGCAACAATCCAGCCCAGCCAAGTTCTGAACTGGAAATCATCCACTTGGTTGTTCTGTCTCCAAATCAACACCTCCAGTTTCTCACTAATAATTCAAGGATCCATAGGCTGTCTCTATTTTAAGCCCAGCTATTAAACTTGACTACACACTGAACAAGTGTCAAGTTTAAAAGTTTAGGTTAGGAGCAAGGAGACAAAGTGATCTGGAAAACATAAGTGCAGTTTTTACATGAGCTTGGGCAGCTCCCTAAATGAACTGTATCCAGTGGAAACAAGACCTAAGTGCTGGCATGGGAGTTTCCCACAGATTCTATTGGCCTTCCAAGCCATGTGTGTCATCAGAGTCTCTTGCTGAAGCTGTACATAAATATCTAACCGGTATAAAAAAAAAAAAAAAAATCAAAAAAGTTCCATAGAACCTAAATTAAAGCCAGATGTGGAAAAAGCAGATGCCTGAAATTTACTGTCATTTCAAGATAGAATAGAAACACTTGCTAATATTACTATTTACTGAGTAAATTGTCATGAAGGAAGTGACGTGGAATACTTATAATTTCCTGATGCATCTCACATCAAAGAAGTAAGTGCTTTATTAACTAAAATTCCTGCAATACGTGTCAAAGTTAAACCACAAACTAAATCTGTATTATGATTGCTACTCTGCACATTGAACTAGGATTATATTCTTATCAGTCATTTTAAAAAGACGAGGTAAAGCATGTCAAGATGGCATTAATACTTGGGTCAACAGTCCAGTTCTGGAACAGGAAACTGAACAATGCAAGTAAAAAAGATATTCAGTAAGTGAAAAGTCTCCCATATCTTACTGCAAGTTGTATTGCTTTAATCTGGGAAAATGCAGTCTGTGCTAATAATGTAGGGAGGGAGAGTTTTTATGGAAACTTCAGGCCATCCAAAACTGTTCTGTCACTCCTACGGAACTCGCATAACTTACCCAGAATCTCTTTTAAGCAACTCAAATTTAGAAGCAATTTCTCATCAAAGCAATTACATACACACATCATGAAAGTAGCTAAGCATTTAGGTGAATTTAAAATAAAAAACCAAGAAAAAGTTTCAGTGTGTGATTTCACTTAAGATGCTGAAGCATAAGACCAGCATGACAGTTTTGCTGACTGCAACAAAACACTCTAAGCAAAACATTCAATTAAATCCTCTTAATGGATCAACATTTTAAGAGCAATCCTTTTTAAAAAAGCACAAGATTGAGTTGTTTCCCTATCAGATGCAAATTTATCAGTCAAATATCAGTGATTTTGCATGCAGAATTACAACCTGATTATGATGCTGCTGCAGTAAATATGAGGTTGGATGACATTTAACTTTACAAGTCTATTTTCTTTACAGTGCAGAAATAGCACTGGTGAAATTTTACTAAACAAGAGGAAAGGAAAATCTTCAGTTACTAGAAACCATTTTTATGGTCTCCAAACCCACCAATAACCTATAAAATCTCTCCGAAGAGTTTGCATGCTGAAAGGCACATAACTCCTTAACAGAACAATCAAATATTCTATTCACCAAAAGAGCCCATAAATGTCTTATGAAACCTCTCAGTACTTTTGCTGCAGTCTTTAGAACATAACAAGAATATCTCAGACCAATCTAAGGAGCACCAACCTTAACAAATCTAATGCTTCCATTTAGAGAACACATTCTGCCAACAGCAGCTCCAAAGTAGCCAGAAACCTGAAAAACCATTTTGCAGACCTCACACTCACCAACTGCAGTGTGAGAAAAATGAGCTCAAAATACAAGAATAATTCAGCAGAAAATATATTAAAAGCACTCTCTTGTGCATCTAAAAAAATTAAAATTTGCCCCCAATTATGTACTGAGGGGGTAGTGGGAGACCCCAAAACAACCTCTTTGATTTTAAGAGCCAACAGTGGTAAAATGCAACAAAAGAATAGGTCTTTTAATCCGAAGCAAGCAAGCATGCTCCAGAATCTGCAGATAATCTGCCTATCAGACCTTAACCTTCATAAACACAGACTTTATCAAGACTATTATACTAGTTAATCCTGATAAAACAGATGAATTTTTACAAAAATATACCAATACTACAGGGAAGCAATCAAGAAAAGTCACTGGTTTTATGGCAGTTAGGCTAATTTGAAAGCATTAGCTCTGCAAATATTTTGTATGTCAGTTTTTCCACGTATGAGTAATGATTTCATCACATAAACCTCAGCATTGAACCAAAAGATTTTTTGAAAGCACACTAATTCCATTTTTACTATAAACTTTGAACTTCAGTAAGTTGCAATAAACTCACACCTGACTCCACATTTTGTAGAAAGTATCTAAAACTTCATAAACAAACACCTGTGGACACACTGAAACCGCAAAAGAAATTTATTGACTGATGTCTGCAAAATAATACATTACTAACTAGGGCAATTGTAATTGTTTTTACATTTTACATTAGCAGTCTAAAAGTCAGGCATGGCAATCAGACCACAATTATTCTAACTGTTAATAAGTGGTACGTGTTAAATGGTGTTTCTTCTCCTTTCTTGGATCCCTCTCATATATATATTTAAATATTTTCTAGGTATTACCAGGCTGATTTAAGAATGCATCAGGTATTTTACAGTTTAATGTTTCCAGCATCTGCTCCAATTATTTTAAAAGGTTAAAACACGAAATAGAGAGCCAAGTTATCATTATCCCCCCCAACCTTATTAAGCAACACTGTTGAGCCATTTCCAGCTGAAAAAACAGCTCCACCATTTGCACAGGCTGCAGTAACTCAATAATCACTTCAGAAACATCCATGTGATATGACTATGCCAAAATTAAATTATGATGTAGAGTGGTATAGACACTGGTAGATGGAGTAGGGAACACTAATCATTACTAAAATACAATATTAAAACAGATACCTGAGCAACCTGATCTAGTGAGAGGTCCATGGCAGGGGGATTGGAACTAGATGATCTTTAAGGTCCCTCCCTACCCAGGCCATTCTATGATTCTGATACCTGTTTCATTTTTTATGGAACACACTCAGCTATCACAACTCTTTAGATAGTGTTATTGCTCATGAGATCAAAACATACCCCAATTTCTTCCCACATTCCAACTTTTGTCACTAGACAAACAGTATTGTTTTCCCCATACTACAGTCCCTCAAGCAGTATAATAATTACATTTTAATTGACCTAAAATGGTAATTGATTTCCTTATACCACATAACACAAGTCACTTATTTCCTTTAAAAGCAGTATCTGAAAGCCCAGGATACAAAAAGTTACAAGTAATTTAAGAGAATGTCCAAATCACTGAGTAAATCAAATACCACTGCTTGATTCTATCAGTGATTCATTTAATCACATGGCTAATTCTTAAAATCCAAATTGTATTTTCTTACCTCTGCAGCTTGTGTCTCCTGGTGTAATAAAGTTAGACCTGTCAAATCTTCCAAGAAGGAATGTGAAGAATTAAAAACTTTAGCTAGGAAATTAAACCCTTCTTGCTCATACTGTTCAAGGACCTGTCAAATAAACAAACAGAAAAATATTTAAAATATAATACCCATAACATGATCCGTCATCATATTTTGCTCACAAAATAAAAGCACAAACTTTCTTATGCTCAGAAAATGACTGTATATTGTAAGCAGCTAAAAATTTCCCCAACTTTATTCCTAAAGTGAGGAAAGGTGAGGGCAAGAGGGAACAGAAGAGGGTTTAAGATTTCCTGGTTTAAACACGCCTTTAAGCTTGTAACAAGACAGATGATATGGCAAGAAGAAACACTTCGCTGCAAAGTCATGAAAGCAGCATTTGAGTTACACAAAACACAATAAAAGACTGTTCCAATGTATCAGTTGAAGGGAAAGAACCATGCTGGGACAGACTGAAAAATTCCCCGATTCAGTGTCCAAGTCCAACATCCTCCCAGTCTCCAGTGATTCATGGTTCTGAGATTATTGTATCTTAAAGCACTCTCTATTTTTCTGCTCTAATCTTCACAGTTTATCTTTTATTTGGAGAATTTTACAGACTCCTACAAGAACTGTGAGGAAGATTTTAGCTTATGCTCGTCTCAATCCCCCGACCATGAAGAATTTTACTTCGCACAGCTTTAGCTTAGATAAACTATTTGCCAGGCTGATTTCAATCCAGTGTGATGGAGATTAAGGGAACAGAAGAAAAATGTCAAAGATAAAGATGATTCCACAAGTTTTGTGAAAGCAGGTAGCCAGAAAATGGAAGGAACTTATGACTGAGCAACACAGTATCTGCTGTTTCCCCATTTTTGTTCCAGGTTCTACCATTGATTATTTAATACCCTGGTTTGCTGTCACCAGGCTTACAGATGAAGCAGCTGAGCTTGACAGACTCCAAAGTAACTTTTCCTACAGAGGTTTGTGTAGCAGAGCAGGATGCATGTAGGGATCTCAAAACCACACAATATTTAAATACAAAGGAGAAATATAAATGACATCAGAGCTAGAGAGGCAGGAGAAGGATCAGCAGGATCACCCTGGATCAGAAGAGGCAAGCTTTTCAGAAGAGTGGAAATGAGAGTTCCATTATGAATTCATCTAACTCATCCAAATCACAGAACCCTAGAATGACTTGTGTTGGAAGGGGTCTTAAAGCTCATCTTGTTCAAACCCCTGGCATGGGCAGGGACACCTTCCACTAGCCCAGGTTGCTCCAAGCCCTGTCCAACCTGGCCTTGGACACTTCCAGGGACGGAGCAGCCACAGGTTCCCTGGACAACCTGTGCCAGGGTGTCAACACCCACACAGAGAAGTATTTCTTCCTAATATATAATTTAAACCTACTCTCTTTCAGTTTGAAGCCATTCCCCCTTGTCTGTCACTACAGTTCCTGATGGACAGTCCCTCTCTGGCCTCCTTGTAGCCCCTTCAGACACTGGAAGGTGCTCTGAGGTCTTCACACAACCTTCTCTTCTCCAGGCTGAACAGCCCCAACTTCCTCAACTGGTCTTCACAACTTACTCTCAGCAATCTTATTCTTCTCCAGTTTAACAATTCCTAATTGTCTCAAATAACCTTTGCATTGATAAATCTTAAAACTGTGGAAACTTGCACCATCCGATAGCACTTTTCAGCAAAACACGTCCAGTGAGCTTTTACACCGAGTCCTACAGGAATTCAAACTCATTTAAAAACATATTCATATTTAGCTGACAGAATTGTAAGTTTACTGATAAAACCAGACTAGGATCTTCACTCAGATTTTCATGCAAAATGTCCATTTAGCAGCAAAATTATCTAATGCATTCTTAGGTTTCAAAAAAACACAAAGAGAAACAACAGAAACACAACTATGAAAAAGACAGATGTAGGTGACTATAGCAAACACGTGGCACCTTCTTGACCACACTTTATGCTCCTAAAGTAGATAAAACCAGCACTTAGTGTTCTCTTACTAAACCAGCAGAAATCGTTCTTCACGCTTTATTTATTTATTTATTTTGTCATAAGTGGGGTTTTGTGTATTTGTTCATTGACCCATAACATAACAAGAAATCAAAAAAGAAAAAAGGAAAGGAAAAAAGATATTAAAATATTATTAGAGGCATTTCTTTGTGTTTTGTTTGTGGTTTTTTATTCCAGAGAAACAAAGTAATCTGAACGTTCACAATGCAATGCAGAGAACTGTACAACGTCAGCATTTCATTTGAGATGTGTCCTCTTAACATTATCCCAGTCAAATTGCACTGTGGATAGACACATACATTTAATGACTCTTCTGTGTTTCAAAATTAAAATATACCAACTGAAGTGCAGAAATCTCTTGCATCTGGCTCTTTGTGAAATACTGTATGCAGATGCCAACTTCTAAGCTTAGAATGTATTCACAGCCCTGCCTGTGCATATCCCCCAAAAGCTATCAGTGTTCTCCAGTGTGCTGCTGGTGCCATTTGTTGGAACCACAATCCAGAGCTCAGGAGGCAGATTTTTGGTGATGCAGGCCAGGTTATAGGTCATGGCACACTGAAACCATTTCCAGCCTATACACAATAAACTCTAGCCTTATTTTAAAATTTTACAGCATATCCATGAAATGCAGGGACAACAACATTAATATATTTTGGTCTCTTCCCAGAGGTAAAACTTGCTAAAGATGTAAACTATCTTGGGATATGCAAATTTTATGAGCAGAGGCAGGAATTGAGTGCAACCTTACTACATACAAGTCATTTATCAAACAGCCTTTAAATCTGGCTGACGTTGTTACTCAGCTGTGCTTTAATCCTCATTTCCAAAAAACCTGTGACTCAGGCCTGAAGTGAGAACTTCCAGGTATTGCTTCCTCACTAAGTACATGAATTCAGTGTGCCAGGGTGCTCTGCATGAACTGCCCTGGTTTATTTTCTCCCTGTAGCAACTCCATCATGCCATCCTGCTCTGTGGTAGTGACTTTCCACAGTGCTACAATGGCAAACTTAGGTTTGGATAACAAATTTGAGTATAGCTGCAGTATCTGAAATACTTAAAGTACGAAAAAAAAGGAATATTTTTTCTTCTACTAGCAACCAGAGAAACCTGAAGAGCTTTACTGAAAAATGTACTTGCTGATTATAATTGCTTGCTTTTTATAATGAGAGCAGCCTGCTGAATAGAAGTATCTGTTAACTACTTTTAAATCTGAAATCCCAGTCACATGGCCCAACAAACTTCATAGCAAGGAGCCAAAGGACCTGGCAGCAGCACTCTGCTGCCTGAGCAGTGGTGGTACCATTAAAGAAGACATACATTACAATGAAATCCTTTTAATATATACGCAGCGACTCAAAGAGCATTTTGTCACCGTCAGGGATTTTATTTCCCAGTTCAGACAATTAAAACTTTACAATGCCACAAAAAGGATAAACACCTTTAACCTTTACTACACAAATTCAGTAGCAGCTGTTCTCTGATAAATGTAACATGGCATATATTTGTTCAGTAGCCACTGAACAGACCTCAGAAAGAAAAAAGAATGAGGAAAAATAAAACTCATCTCAGATTCCTATGCCAGGAGACCACATAGGGACACTCTGTGGATCATCAGGAATAATGCCAGTCAAGATAACAAATGGACACAAAATAATTCTAAAAAAATTTTCCAGATTTAATAAGTTGGCATGAGCTTGCTTTTGCACTTCTGAACAATACTCTTTGCTGCTGACACTACACTTGGAACCAATGTGATCATTCTGAATAACAGCTTTATGGAAGGAAAATACTTGAGAGATGTTCTAATTTTTATTACTATTGATCTCAAAGTATTTAGTCGCAGATGTGAAAAATCCTGCATAAACTTTTCCTGGGAATAAAAGTGTCTCTACCCAGTCATATGTCACTATGCAGCAATTAATTTTCTCAAGCAGAAAAAAACTGCAAAACAGCAACAACAAAAAGAACCAGAAGGGTATAATTCTAGCACCAGGTCTGGAAAGGTGGAGCAATAAAGATTTATTAGGGCATTCTTATCTTTTTTCTCACTTGTAGGTCATTTGTTAGATCTTAGGAGGAGAACTGGAAAGTACCATGTCCTCTATTTCAGAGCAGCTACAGGAGAATCCACATTTTAGTGGAACAAACGAAGCTGTGGATGCACATTATCACAACAGGGCCAAATTAATGTATTGCCAAAGTCTCCCATGTAAACAATTCCCAGTAACCTATTTCATGAGCAATCTTTTTATACTCGTCTGTTTACTGAAGGAAAAAAAAACAAATATCATGGCAGGAGGAAAGAAATGCAGACCCAGAGTAAAAGAACTTGTTTTGAAACGGGAAACAGATGTGCAGCCTTTGTGTTATATTCTTTTTAACAATATTCTGCACAAAGAAGTCTCAGTTTGCTGGGTAGAAAGACATCCAGAAAGAGAATCGGGCTCCAGCACTGCTTTATATCATAAAAGTTAATATCTGGTTAAGTAAGCACACAAAAAACAAGCTCCTAACCCAAAGAACCTGGCTACTGATGCAAAACTGGCTTATGGTTTATGCCTTATTTCTGTCACAGAAATTTAAAACTTTTCACCAGTATTTACATTTGGTTTGGCTTTTTTCTTTCCTAGGCATTTTGCATCTGCAGAGCTTGAAACAGTGTTGTTTACCTTCCAGGAAAAATAAAAAAATTATTATTAAAACTAGATGGATTGTTTACACTAAGAAAGATCTATGAGTAGCCCACCTCCAAAATGAGGGGTGCTGTGTTTTACACTCTTCCTGGCTTTAAACACTTTCTTCAAAGATGACAGAACACTTCCCTCCCTGTCCTGCCTCTTTCAAAGGGGGCAGATACTTCACTAAACATTTCAGAGTCAGGAAAATCACAATATTCAATGTTCCATTTAGAAATTTGACATGTCTACATATATTTTTGCACACTGTTAACTATCTGGTTATCACAGGCGAAGCACAGAATAGAAAACTACCATGTAGCTTGAAAAAAGAGATATTTCAGTTTCAACAGCTACTTGGAAAATAAGACAGACACGTAAAAGTCTTGCCAGGTCCCCTCTTCAAAGTTCAATGTATCTGCTATTAAAACAGTAAGTTTAGTGAAGGATGACAATGCTGTGAAGAATCCTCTTAAATGAGAAGATAATAAGCTGAACCATCAGGACCTTGGGCCCAGGCAGTTGCACAGCACTGCTAATGTTCAAAATTTTATCATGAGACCCATAACTTTGGTTTCCTTAAAAAACCCTCATCTCCTAGACTCTTGCCTTTTCATGAAGTTCTCAATTTTTATTGCCATTTGATATTGAGAAGTTGTAAAAAAAAAGTCTAATAAGGTGATGCTGTAATACATCTCTGAAAAAGAATGCAACAGAACTGCACTTTTGTGAAAATCAGGTAGTGATTTTTCAGGGACTCAGTTCATGATATTGGAAAAAAAAAAGTCTGATAATGTTACATGAGCATAAAATTGATTCTTAAAACACTTCACCTTTAGATAATATTCCAAGTGCATTCACACATGACTAAGTTTTAAGAACAAGACCACAGAAAAAAGTTTTGAAAAACGCTGCACTCCAGGCCCACACTGAACAAGGCTACTCTGGAAACACGGGATAGTTATAAGTTACAAGGCAAAAATTGCATAATTTTTGGCTCACGTCCAAATAATTAAAACACCCTCTGCATACACAATTCTCTCCTTACCTTCCCATAATCAGTATTAAAAATGAGAGCAAATCAGTCTCAAACCTTACCTAATCTGAGTACAATGTGCTGAAAAATCATTTAAGGAACAGATCGCTGCTTTAATTTAAGAGTAGGAATGTATTCAGACAAATGTGTTTTGTCTGTTGCTATTTCCTACAGTAATTTTGAATGACAGTGGACAGAAAATGGAATACTAACTAACTGAAAGGTCTCAACAAGATGTTTTTCTGCTTAGAACTTTTCAGTTTCTCCTGAAAAAAGAAACAAAGGAAAAAAGAGGAAAAGTAGAGTTCCTAGAATTTTAAGATATGTCGATCTTGCCAACATTTAGTTCTTGGGAGCTGCATGCATTCTGAGCTTTTCTGAAATTACCTTGATGGGCTTTATACAAAAGTAATCATTTGTCCTGATACGAATTGATAGAGTAATAATACAGACAAAACTACAAGATTTTTATTTTAGCTACTCTTTCCTTTCTAAAATATTTCTCACCAATTAAACATAACAGCATTTGCAGATTCCAGTCAATACAAGGACTCTACTGCACAGCATACAAGTTTAAGGCACTCCCTGCCAGAAAGCATTAGTAAATAGAAAGGTAAGAGGAGAAAGGAACAGAGAGCATAAGAAAATAAACATCTCCATTCTAGAGATGAAGAAAGAGGAACAAAAGAGTTTTCTAGTAGCCAATACCATTAGATCATCTGTCCTGACCTCTTTTAACACACTGGTATATCTTTAAGTCACCTAATTGCCATTTCCTGCTTGCTCCATGTTTTACAGCGGATGGATATTAACAACTTTATTTATCCCCATTCTACTTCCTGTCCAGAATTTATGCTGATTAGCTCATCAGCAGTTACAACATGCTTGGCTCCAGTTCATTCTGGCATTAGTCACCATCTATTGTACAACAACTCAAAAAGCCCTTCTCTTTCCCCAGTCCCATCCAAGGGCATTGAAAATTTAGGGCTGGATAACACGTCCCATATATGGGGACAGACATCCAGAGCACAGTCCTGGGGTTTGCCTCGAAGGGACAGTCCAGAAGCAGCAGAGATTCCCTAATGCTGGGAGTGAAGCAAGGGCACTTCCCCAACATCTAAGAAAATGATTCTTCTCACAGAAAAGCAACTGCCTGATGCTGAAGGCTGCTTTGGCTGCATGTATAATTTGATTATACAAAGACAGGAGCAGTCCATCTCTGAAGGGTTGATTTAAGCAAGTCAAAAGCCCGCACTGGGTACTGCACATAAAGTCATTTATTCCATCCAGCTTTCCCCGGCCGTCAGCACTTCAACAATAAGGCATGGTCTGTCAGACATTGAGCACCCAAACCCATCACTGCCTCAAACAGAAACTGCAGCTGCTCAGTAGTTTCAGATCTAGGCTTAAACCCCCAGATTTTGTAGGCTATTTCAGAGCAGAGGATTTCACTGTCTGGATGTGTACAATATCTATGCAAAATCACACTGGAGGAACAGCAGTATTTTCTTCAAAACTGTATTTAGTGGATTTCATAAATTTGAACTGTTTTATCATCTTTTTAAATTAAATTTCCTTCACTCTTTTCCAATTTCAAAGAAAACAGAAGCAATTCTGCAGAGACACAGATATGGGCAACCCTGTAGAAATGTGGAAAAATTGAATAAAAGTCAAACTTAACTTTAACTGTTCAACAATGCCTACATGGGCTTTTCTAAACAAAACAACTGCTTTCCAGTAAAGCAAGGCTGATGATTTAAGTTTAACTAAAGAAAAAAGGCATTGATGTAGACCACTCCTGTCAAAGACTGCAATGAGGAGAATGCAGAAAAACATAAAAGAAACAATTATAATAATTAAAAATATAAAAGTGTACTGTGTCTATGAATATGCATTGAACCCTTGGAATAACAGAGCAATAAATAAGGGAATAGGAGGCATTAGATATTTTAAGTCAAAGTGGTTTAGTTCGGTTTTGTTTTTACTGACAGAAAATGAATTCTGTAACAGCTTTACAGAGATCTGACAAGGCAGTACCTAATTGCCATTAGAATAAATTATTACAAATGGTATTCTAGGCACAGTTAGGTATTGAACATGTCAATACTAGAAAACTGCAATGATGCTGTCTTTTTCCAGATTGATAGTCCTTTACTTTGTACTAATTGTAGTTAAAATGTAATTGAATCGAAGGAACAATAAATATTGGGAAAAAAACCCAACAACAAAAACCCAATCTTCTAAGACCCACAGAATTTAATTTAAATGCAACAGAAATACAACCTGTCAGAAATATTAATCCATTGTTTTTAAGAGTGACAGGTTTCTTCTTCCCCTTAAAAAGCAGCATTTTAAAGTAAGTTAAACTTAACTTACTTTGGAAAATTAATTTTATTCATGGTTCAGAAACTATATAAGTATTTTCACTTCAAGACTTCAATCAATTCCATTTTTTTCTTTTAGTTCAGATAATACAGACTTCTGTTTAATGGACTTCATAAACCATTCTCTCTCCCACTCAGGACTGTTTAGAATAATATCTTACATCCATTTAAGGTCACTGAACAATTACTGGAACATATTTTTACTACTTTTAATGCTATTTAACTTGGAAAGAAGTAAATGAGTCAATGTCTCGGACCAATCAGTCACACCAGCTGCTTCTTGGACTGAACTCTGGGACGCTCTGCAACATAACTTTGATTCTACCATCTAACATGGTACATTGCCACAGCAGCATGAATGGACATGCTATTTCACTGAAACATCAGGAAACAACAAATTGACCAAATAAAATAAATACAGAACAACAAAATAATTTGTTTACTTCTCTGAAGGGCAAAAAGGTGTTACCTATTTACTAGCAAGGGATTCTTCATCTAGCAACTTTACTACTCCAAAATCAGAAGTAATAACAACAGAACTGCTTATTTTCTAGAGCAAAAGGAAGAGAGAATAACATGAATTTCAGAGTTTTATGTTCTCTGTTCTTTTTTTTCTCCCTTCCTCTTTGTCTTTCCCTTTCAAGAAACCTCCTTAATTATTTAATCAGCAGAGTTCAGAACTTCCAGTGCAAAGAACACAATACTGAAGAATGGTTCCTAAAACACTTTGCAGTAAACCTGCACTCTATCCGCTCCCTTGTGTTGTGAAGGTAAGACCCCAAACCAGAATGATCTGGGAAGGAATGTGGTTTACTCTGTTATTTTCAATGCCAAGTTGTACCTACACTCCCTAAGATTGTAATAGTTGCATTTGCCATGCAGAGAAGTCTTACCTGATGAAGACAAGTGGACTGGAGACAATAAATACAATTATCTTTGGACTGGGGGCTGAGTAATAAAAACCGGTTTTGTTCAGCAAAGTATGAAAGACACAAACCTTCAGTTTTCAAATTTAAAGACAGTTGCAAACACCCACACTCAAAACAAGTGCTTGGACACTGCATATCCAGCTGCTACCTTGGGAAAGATCTACCTCTCCTGAAGTCAGAAGTTATGAAACGCATCCTCATCTCAGAGCCCTGAACACAAAACAGATCCTCACCCATGTGAAAGTATTTGGATGGGTGGTTTAGTATGACAAGACACACACTGATCTTTCACTTTGTATAAACAATGTCAATTAATACAGATCAATACACTAACAAAAGAATCTGAAATGGAATAATGTCTCCTCGATTTCCCATGGAGAAGCACAATTTCTTCTCCTTAAAAGAAACAGTAAGTAATAATAGCAAGAAATTAGTCCCCACTGTAACTCCAACTAAATTACAACAGAGAATAAGAATGTAGTCAAAAAGAGAAAAAAAAAAGTCTCCTGAATTCTTTTTTACTTGATAGATTTATCTTAATTGAAGAAAATGTAACAGTAAATTGATTAAGAAGCCATTTCACAGATATGTTAGAAGTTGAAACACAGAAACAATGGAACGGTTAGGAGCAATTGTTTGTTAAAGACATCCAACATCATCATGTCTGGTGGGGCAGAAGAGCACAAGTAAATGCTGCCAGCAGCAGCACTGGTTAAAGTTCTAAACTATCCTTGTGAGCTGCCTGAGTTTTTAAATAACCTTATTTCTTTTCAGTACCTTAATATAAAGTGTAATATAAAGTTTTGCTTTGTTTTTAAAAATCCTCTCTTCTGTTGACACTGGGGGGCTGTTTGATGTCAACGACTTATGTTATCTATTAAACATGGATCAACCTGCATCCACCACCTCTGAACAGCTGGTGCAAAAGATCCACCATTTCCCACTCACAATTCAGCCAGAGTAGTGCCAACACATGGCAGTCTCCTGCTTGCTGAATTTTGGTAAAGGGCACGATTTAAGAGTTGACATGAATATGTTCTATCTTTCCCCATGTCCCTTCCTTTCACAAGGAGCTGTTCTGTGCAAGTTCAGCACTACCGTCTTCATGTAGGATTAGCCATGATGTTCCCAGTCATCACGAAGGACTAAGCAAGAAGTAACTTCCCCACTCACCTACACATACTTCATTAAAACCATGTATTTTTTCTCAGATATAGGACAGAGATAATGAGCTCTCTCTTACCCTATTAGATTCAGTGTTGTTATTGTTCCATTATATATATATACACACATACATGTTCCATTTTTCAATGATCACCTCTCCTGTCTGTACAGCCTCCACACCCTCTTCTCTGTAACTTTTAAGATTTCTGAGGTTCTTTATCACATTTGCTGCCCTCTAAGGGAACAAAATTCCACCATAATGGTCACATTCCCGTGGTCATAATTTCTTAGCGTGTGATGTGGCATTCTCAGTCCACATCAGAGCTTCATTCTGTAAGTATCCTTTTATTTGGGATACTCTACATTATATTTTGTTGACTTTATTGTAAAAGTTCAGTATTTATAAAATAGTAAGACCAGGCAGTATTTTGAAGAATGCACACCTTTCAGGTAATGAGCAGTAAAACATCCTCACCGTGACTCATTTTGAAAAGATAAATCATTTCAATTCTCTCACTTAATTTAAAATTCATTTCCAGAGAGTAAAGGCTGCCTGATATTTCAAAAGTTATGGGCAAGATAATCCTGCCTCCTGCTTCCCCCAGTTAAAATGATATTTTTCAAAGAGCAAAAGTAAAAGTGATAAATTTCTATGCCAGCTTAAAAGTAAGAAAAGTACTAGATTTAACTCAGTATGTTGAAAATACGCCTAGGTGTACCTATGAGACATTCTTCAAGTCTGAATGAAATCTGCCCAATATTACAGAGGCTGCACTGTAAATGGACGAGCCAAATGTTAACATATGTAAATTCAGGAAATAAGGAAAGTTATAAATGGACTTGGTTATGCAGACTCAGTGTTACAGTACAGCTCCAGAATTAGCTCTTTTAAAACATTCTTTTAAATTTTTGAAACATTAATTCCTGAAGGACAAACTTTTCTCTTCATTTCCTTCATCATTTCTGCAAGCTCTGTAAGAGTTGGCTTTTTTTAGTACAGGAAAAGACCAAGGCTTTTTTCCCCCCCATGATTTTTACATCTCTAACATCAGCACAATACTTGAATTGAGAAATGTAGAATATAAAATGCTTCAAGAGTTTCACTGACAGGGTGTACAATATGCTACTACTGGGAGAAAGCAAACAGGAATGTTTTTCTCAGTGCAGCTGGGGTAAATATGAAGGGACTTGCTGGAATCAAAATTAAAATTATGTCAACTGAAAAACACCAGTAAGTTGAATATTGCAAGTTCCTGTCATAACTGATCAGAACAGTTTAAAGTAAAAATGCATGCACAGCAGTCAGCAGATGAGAACAATGAAAGCATTGTTAAGTCCACATGATGATAGATTTAAAAACTGAAACACTCACAAGCAACTTACACAACCCAGGCACTCAGTAAATGTCACAGCAAAAGTGTTTAATGTATTCCTGGGATGTTAAAAGGGGAAAACATTTGCAAGTGTAGGGGACTATCTTGACTGAAAGCAGAAATTGTAACATAATGCCTAGAATACCATCCCTGATCCCAGTGTCTGTCTCTTCCTGACATGCGATGAAACTGAAAAACATTTAATGCTAAGTCAGTGAGATTACTCAGTGGTTAAAAAAACTACATCAGCAGCTCAAGTTTTCAGCACACTGAATGGAGAGTTGAGAAAGAACTTGAAAATTAGTAGACATACTTACAGTGATTTTTTAAAATTTCGTAGTGGAAATAATTACATGAGAATGATTGTAGTAGGGGAAGGAGAAAATATCTTTAAGGAAAACAAGCCAGCTTTCCAGCACATGGATGATAAATCCTATCTCAGGAGGAAATGTGAGATCTATGTAAAAACAGAGGGGGCATCTGTGTATCCAAGTTGGTTGGTAGCAATTTTCCTTAATGACGTTAAACTCTGACTCTACGAGGCCTCCTTGTTTGTTCCGCGATGCACAACAAGGGGAGTAATAACATGAAAATGTTTACTACCCTCATTAAAATATAAACACTGGCAGTTTTGCATTAAAATACATATTTTAACATTCATGTGTCAAGGTTTTAGCCAGTTCTCTGCAAGGGTCTACTAGCATAGGATTAGGACCGCTCTGCTTTTTTAAGGAATTCCAATGCTTCTCACCATAATATTATGAGCAAATACCCTGATTTTGCTCCCATAAGGGTAAACAGACAGCTTAATTAGCACAGTAATAAGCTTAATATTCACATTCTGTAAGTAAAGCAGCTGTTACAAATAAATACCGATACTAAAGAACTTGGGGCTCTCCCTTTCAGTTACAGAACCAGTTTGGCACCAGAAGAGCTTTCCCTGCTCCTCAGAGCTCCACTGGCAGTGCCCTTAGCTCCGAGGAGGGACATTTGACATTCCAGCACACACTTCTGCAGAATCAGAATAAGACAGCAGGGGAAATCACATAAGGAAAATTTGGCCCAGAATAAAAGTAGAATGGTTTCCTGCTGCGACCACCCCAAAATTCCTGAACAACTGCCTGTGGGAAGCTTTTCTGGCATGCAGCCTGTTTGGGACAATTCTGGATATGGAAGAGTTGGCTATTGGACGTCTGGTCTCCTCAGCTTCAAAACCAGCGAGATGAAGTAATGACTGTGAGTCAAACCAAAAAGGACTTGCAGATCATTAGCGGCTTCTCCTAAGTCATCCAGCTACACTAGATGGCTTAAGAATGTATTGGAATTTTTTAAAAATTCCTAATTTATTAGTTTTATGTTTTAAGTGTAACAGAGTGGCAAGAGCTCAAGAGAGAGAATGCTGACGTAAGAAAGAACAAAAATGAATATGGTGCCAGCAAATTCAATTATATCAGCGAAGCCACTTCTGTGCTAAAACTCTGAATCTACAGTAAATCTGACATAGAGCAGGATGAAATTATGCTAAATTACTATATTAAAAAAAAAACAAACAAACCAAGAAAACACCATCATACAACAAACCAACATACAGACTAAAATTAAACTGTAATTGGATTTGTCATTTCAAAGTATTAGCATCAGATTTCCACATAATGCAGGGTGACATATTCTTGTGCTAATAAATAGAAAGTTAGAAAACTAAACAAAGCCTGTGTTTCTACTGTAAGGAAATACGTGCGCCAATGAAGCAACCTTTTCAGCACAGAAGTAATTTAATACCCAAACCACATGAAAAGTGATCTCTCTGGGAATAGAACAGCTGCTAAAATCCAAGTCAGTTTTTATTAAATCGTCAAGTCTGTTTATGTAAAACTGGGCTCTCTTTAAATGACCTCCGAGAGGAAATTATTTGCTAACAAAAAATTGATACCTGCATTTATCTATATAGGTGTACATTTTTATTCTTTTTATATATTGGTACGTTTTGGATTGGAGATAAAAAAAAAAGAAAAAAAAAGAAATAAGCTTATTCTAACAGTTTAACTCCTCAGGCTCCACCATCAAATTTTAGCTACTGCTGAGCTGTCAGCTATTCAAAAGGGTAGACCAAACTGCTGTTATTTTTAGAAATGTGCAAGTTTAATGCTTCAACTTTTGAGGAGAAATGCACATTAAGCATCCTTCAAAACTTGTCAAATGAACCCAGGTAGCCCAGAGGAATAAAAGGAATACTGTAGAATAAGATATTGTGCAAGTTCTCAAAAAAAGACAGTGGCCCAGGAGTTTTTGATGGCTGTTTGAAAGAAGGGCAAGTGCAGTGAAAAGAACAGAAAGAACTTCTTGCAGTCGGTCTCAAGGTGCAAAAAAGGGAACCAAATCCATGGCACTCCCAAGCAGTCCAAACCACAAGTCAAAACCTCTGAAACTTCCTATCAAGATAACCCACTCAAAACTTCTTGAACTTGCACTACATGGCCATAGAAAACTTGCGAGAGAAAACTTTTCCAGGCCACAGTACAGGAAGACAATTCAAGAGCTGCCCCACTGTTCTGGCAGGACACAGCACGGAGCCAAGGAACAGCTGCAAACTGTGAGCTGACTCAGGACTGTCAACACCAGCACCAAAATGAACAGTCTCTTCAATTAAGAAGTAATTTTTTTTTCTCAATTGTTCTTTATATGTCTGTTTCGTATCACAAAACAGAAATTTAATATCTTTACAAATACACAAAGTTGCTTAAGTTCCAGAAAGCTAAAAAGTTGTATTTATCAGACATCAGAAAGAATTTCTTAAACAATATCAATCTTATTCCTTCCCACAAAACTAAAAGATATTGACAGTATTTATGTGAAAAACCTTTCAGAAATGTTTCAGAATCCACTCTCTTCTTGGATTCTTCAGATGACTAGAACATTTACATGGAGATAGCATGCTAATAGGTGATGTCAAAGAAACTTGGAAAACAGCAAAAAAAGAAGGGTAGGAGGGCACAAGAACTTCAGCTGAAGCAAGCTGAAGCGATTCCAATTCCTAAGGAAGACAGACAAAAAGTCAAACATAAAGCAGTCCACAGTACTCCAAGACTGACCCAGAGCAAGACATATAAATAAAGCACAGACAAACTTAGACTTACCTTGGCTGAGCAGGCTGTGCACTTATCAAATGCCAGGCTGACTGGAAGAACATTATCAAATCTTGATAAAAATCCTCGGATCTAGAAGAGGAAAGAAAATTACAATACTGTTTTAAAACACTTCCAGAAATCAACATGAACTGAAGATATACAATCTCTAACTAGGGTAGATAACATTCTAACAGTCACCCTCAGTAACACCTGTAGTAAATTCATACTAACACATATTACTGTTTTTCTATATGCAAATAAAGGCACAACTATCTAAATGCAACACTATTTAGCCAGAAATAGAGGCATAGCACCACCTGCAGTTTGCCTTTTCTGAGTGCAAAAATTTGATCAAAAATAAAAAGTCATGGTATAACCAGTTAAACACACTTTTATCGCCCATTTCTAACATATAGTCTAAAAATCCAGCTGCTGTGCATTACTAAACTGTAATGTTAATATGATAGTACTGATAGGTGAATTTAAAATTCCAGACCAAACACTTTGCAGCATGTTGGAATATTCAGACTATGAACTCTTTGGAGTATTGATCGTCCTTTTTATTCTGTGCTTTTTATAGGCCTATTACAACGAAGAGATGTCATGAAGAACAGAACTTTAGTAACTCTGTAATACAAATAATAATGCCTTAATTTTGAAGTCTGTTATGGAAATCCATCCAACATACACTCCACACATTTAATGGAGCTGGAATGGCAGAGACCTGGGAAGCCAACAGCAATTTATACTATTAAATACTATAACTAGTATTAATACAGAGGTATTTTTGCAGAAACGCCAAGCCATACATGGTATCAGAACACAAAAATACAGCCATTTTTTACACAAAGAGAGATGAAAAGAAAACAACAGAATCGAGCCTTTCTGGTATCACTGTTCTGTACTTCCAATATCCAAGGAACTCCAAGTCACTTCCTGGAAATAAATCCAGTTCATTTATGACAGTCCAAGAGTCTATGAGTGTGCAATGCTTTTTATCCGTCAAGCAATACTATCTCAAAAAGAAGACTGCTGCATTAATTACTACCCCACTTTTTCCACAGTATTTGGCTCACCAAGTGAACAAAGACCAACATAAAACACCTCTCCAAAAACTAACAGTTAATTATAGACTCTTGGAGAAAATATTGCACTTCCCCAGTTGGTTAGATGGTTGACTGCTAAGAGAAACCAGCAGTTTGTAAAAGGATTAGATTTCACATTCTTTGAAAAAAATATTATCTGTTTTCACTTGATACCAACTGAAGCTGTATTTGTGTTAGCATGTCTAAAAGAGAAGACATTCATAACAGTCACTAAATGTAAATGTGAAAACAGGTATAGGATTGACAGAAGTCACAATTCTATGAATAGTTTTCCAGTTAAAATCTATATTTGACATGAATCATATCTGAAAGCATACCCCAAAACAGAGATAGAACGCAAGTAAAAGGGATATAAACCAAATCAGAAAGCACTGACTGGACAGTTGATATTCTGATCAGTCAGAAACACATGAACTGAGAAACCATTATTTTTCCACTAGAAACAGTATAATTTCTAAAGTTTACTAGGAAATATTCTAAAAAATATTAACTACATTATGTAACATTCCTTGTTTTTTGTTGGGGGAAAGTAAATTACTTCTTCACTATCCCTTTTTAGGTGCTAAGAGAAAGTTCAAATTGCAGATGTGTTTTTCGGAGGTCTGGAGCATATCCACTATTTGAGAACAAAATCACTGTATGAGACTCAAAGATTCAACTGTCAAAATTACTGAAATTATTTTCCCAAACAAACTGATCTACCAAGAGTAAAATGTCTTTCATACTACCATTCCATATGATCACAGGAGGCATTCTGATAATAATAGATAATTAATCCAGATAATTACAGACATTAGTTTGTCATCTAAGAAAGCAAAAACTTCTCCAGTGATAAATCAGTACCTGGATCAGCAAATGAACAAGACGTAGACTTGGATTCTGCTTCCTACTGAGATGTAAGAGGTCAAAATATCTCCCTCAGCAGCTTGTGTGGGCTGGACTTGACTGACAACAGCATTAGCATTGGAACTACAGATAACACCATAGGATATGGGAATAACTAAGTTATAATTAAGTAACACTGGGAAAGCAACAAACTTATCAATTAATGCCAAAGCTGGAAATTGTTGAGACCCTTCCAGATGAGATCAAAAGTGTCAGTAGGGACAAAAGCCTCATACTGAGGGGATCTGAACCAGTCAATCGAGAACTGGATATTCCTGACCAGTCCCAAGCTGAGTGTCCACAGTAAAAAGGGGAAAAACTTCAGGGGACTCCTGAGAAAGAACTGAAGAGACTCCAGACTTCCTGGAGAGAGAGAACCCAGGGAGAACCTAGGGCACCCCACTGCATAAAATGACCCAAGTGTGCACACTGGTCATTACATAAAATTATAAACAAAATCAGATGGATTTTATACAGCCCAGACCCTGAGATACTTGGATGCTGCAAAGACAACATCCACAAAAAACAACAGAACCTAAAAATACTGCTCAGAAACAAATAAATGGTTTGTTTATACAATGGAAGCATACAGTCATTCGGATAGCAACATAAGGAAAGAGGCACAGAATAATTCTAGTTCCCAATGACAATATCAAAGAGGATATGACTGTGGGAAAAATCAGGAGACAGTTTTTTGACTGTATAATATAAGAAATAAGAACAAGTCTATCCAGCAATTTGAAAAACTTTATCCTTAGCACATTTGTAACTAGCGTTTGGGTTGAGTAAAAGAAAAAAGTGCTGTATTGTACCAAAAATACATGAATATTTTGGAGAACTATAATAATTGTGAGTTGGTTGGATTTGAATTTTTTTCATATTCTGAAGAGATTTAAAAAGGGAACAAAAGTCACTTTGAAATGATTATATTGTCAGCTCTGATGGGGAACAGGACAGTCAGAGGTTGCCTTATTCACATATTGCCTGCTCCAAAGAAATTCTGGCTATGTAGATAGCAGGATCTGTGCATCCACAAGGAGGACAGACACAATGCCAGGAACACAACTACCTTGGCCTATATGATGGATTAATATTATTCATATATGTTTTTTTTAAACAAACATGGAGAGTCGGTCCTTTGAGGAATGGAATCAGCATATTGCATGTTTTTGTTAAGGAGACAAAATCTGTGACATTTGTCTTTTATCAGTTCCCAGGTCTTAAACAAAAGCATTTACTCACAAATTATTTACCTGATGAGGAACAAGTCCAAGAGAAGTAGGGGGCTCATTCATTCTATCATCACTACTGCTGGCCACAGCATAACCGCTGCCAAAAATTCAAGAAGGAAAATTAGGACAAGACAGCACACTCAGAGTCAAAATTTCCAGTCAGCTTCGAGGCATTTTGTTACAGCTCATGGTTTAGAATCTGGAAAGGAACCTATCTGGGAAGTCTGTTTCAGAGTAACTAAGATACACCATGGGGATATAAATCAGTCTGAGACTTGTAATGTGCTCATGGCCAACTCCTAAGTCACTTTTTCATTCGCAGATTTTAAAGACAGAAAAAAAGCCTCGATTTCAAGTTGCAGGATTTCAGAATAATTACTGTATTAAACCCACTTAATTTTAATTAAGGTTTGCAATATGTGGCTTATCTTGAAGCCCTTCATGTGACACAGATAGTTACAACAGCTGTTCATTACACTCAAACACTGTCCAACAAGGGAATGCCAAGATCCACTAACAGCAATATTTTCTTCTCAATACTTTTCTACTGTTAAAGTCAGAGAGAAAATAAAAAGAAAAACTCAAGATCTGATGAATCAGTTCTCTCAGACACTGTTAAATTACACTAATACAGTAGATGTGATCTATAGATTACATTAATCTACAGACAACACTACACCTTACAGAATTGTCCTACTTGGCGTGTACTTCCTTCTTCTCAAAAGATTTTATTGAATTTGTCTTATTTCTCAGATAATACCAGTGCAGAAATGACTCACCCTTCTGGATGCTGTAAAACAGAAACCATTAATTCCACTGCAAGGGCTCCAGCTACCATGGCTAATCCAGGGCGACTGACTGTGCACTGCTGGTCCAGTGTCCGATCCCTGGTGGACTACAAAGATAGACAATTCTAAAGGAAAGAAAAAAATTAACTCAAAAGTAACTATCTGTCCTGCTACACAAAACAACCTTAGTTCTGTGCAATTAATTTCTTTGATCTTCCAAGTAAAAGATGAGCCATTTCTTAATCCCATGTACATCAACATAAAACAAATCCCTTCATGAAACTTCATTTAAAGGAAATAAAAAATTCAAGTCACAACAGAAGAAATATATAATCACCAGTTGCATAAAGTTCTACTCACATCCCCTGGTGCCACAACATCATTGCAGAAGTAGCAGCCCAGTTTATAGCCAGGGATATTTGAAAAGAGTGATGATCCCAAAAGATCAGAAGGACCAGCAGCATTGCTGAAACACGAATCACCAGTCTCTTGCTGTTTTGGTTTCTTTAGGCCGTGTCTCATAACAACAAAAGTGTCAAATCCCAAGGCAGCATTGATGACCAACTGTGAACAATAAAGGGAGAACAAGAGATTTTAAGTGAGCCAAAAAGGGAGGGGAAAAAAAGGCCTCAAGGCTTTATTAACTGTAAATGTCAAAACCCCCTACATGCTGTAGATAGATGAACTACCCATTAACTGCGTATCTACCATCCTTGTAATAAACAATAAAGTTTCTGAAAGGTGCAGAATTCCAGTTATCAAGTGCTTCTAAGAAACAAAACCTAAATAAAAGTCTGTTTCAGAAAGGCATAAACCTTCGCCTTTTTCTGTGTCTTTCAGGGAAATCTGATACAAATTAATGACTCCAACTACCTGCTACGCAAACCTATGCACACTTGCTGACAAAGAAGTAACAGGAACTTCAAGCAGTGAAACACCATCTGTTATCCAAAAAAAAACCCCCAAAACTTCTGCTCAGTAAGGAAAGTAATTAATTATGCTTAGTCACGTGGGGAGCACAAGCAGCTATGGCACAGTTACACTGTCATCATTTTCCCTTTTCTCACTGGTTTTTGGCAAGTGTTGGGGTAATCTGGAGCTCTGTATGTTATAAGCATAACATCAATAAAATAATGACTGTAGCCAGTAAAATCTAAAGGAAAATTCTACACTGCTTCACATGCAGATACTTTTGATAGAAATTCTAGTGCAGCAGTTCGTAATTTTTCATTCTTATAGGCAGGAATTATTTAAAAGAGGGACTCTGAGGGAAGCTATGAAGAATTAGCCATCCTAACAGTAAGCTTGTTAGGATTATCAAATAATTTCTGGATAGTCTCTTTCGTAGTAGTTTATTCTCCCCTCACTTCTAAAGTAGAACCATGTTGTTGAATCTGTGGCAGCACAGCCAGGTCTACAGCAATTAAAAGACTGCTTCTTCTCATTACATCTACCTGTAAAGCCTGAATATGGTATTCCACCTTTGAAATATCAGCAACATGGCACGGCTGGTATTACCAGAAATTAATAACATTGCCAAACACTTCCCACTGCAATAAGCTGTTTCTCTCTTTTCAGTTTACTGGCTCGCAATTATTTCAATCTAACTGATTGACCCTTAACAAAAAAACCCAGAATCATCTGGTTTGGATAAAGAGACAATGGAAAAGTGTCTCTTGGCATGCATTAAAAAAAAAAAAAAGGCGCAAAATTTTACAAGTTCCAGTGCTCAAGAGGAACAAAGGTTTAACATCTGACATGAGGATTTAACACTTGAGGGGTCTAAGATACTTGTTTTGGGGAGAGGACTGCAGGAATATCAAAGAATTACTATATGGGAAAACCAGCTCTTTCTTCTACCTATGTACCTGTTTTTATGCAGTTTACACACATTCTCACTCACTAGGTTCTTCATATTCCATGTGCCTTTTTTGAGACCTTGAGGACCAAACTGCAGTACTTCAGATCTGCAGTCATCATACAAAATTGCATTTGAAACAGAGCTCTGATTAGAAGCGTGTCAGCACGAAGTACTGAGCATTTCAGTTTAGACACCTTGAGATTTCACTGCTGTGCTTATTCAGTGACAGGGAATTCTATCTCCTCATATCAAAGTGATCTTATCAAATCAACTAACTGTGATGCAAACACACTATGCCACTGAATAACAGAGAAGTGTCACAAAGAAATTTTAAAATTTGTCATCAGAATATGATTTGAATGCTGCAAGGCAAACGTAGTGGGGCACTGTTAGCTAAGCAAATGTGGGGGGAGATTTTAGAGATCATTAAAACAACCCTGTTCTGACTGAACCAGACAGGCTGCATATAAAATATGCATATGCATATAAAATTGCATATATTTCTTACAATTACCAACCACCATACATATGGAAGAGTAGGCTGGCACTTTCCAGTTCAATACCCAGCTTTGCAAACTCACTCTTTATGCCATTTCTGAGCTTTTTTAAACAGCTAAAAGACTGCTGAAAGACCACAGGTGCAAACTGCAGAGAAGACAGGAGGATTAAGGAGGAATTGATTAAGTTATCAAGTTACACCCACTCACACCTGAAGTTATAGTTCAGTGAAGTCTGCACTAAAAAGACACACTGATCTTTCTACTGGCAAAGGGAAGTTCATTTGAGCTACAAAGACATACAAGACTATTGTTCAGGATCAGAAATCTATTTAAATTAAAGAAAGAATGAAAGAAAAGAAATGATACAATACCTTCCTCTTACTGGCTGCAATGACAGCAGGAAGCCATCGACTCTCTCTAGTGTCCATCAGTAGGAAAACAACATCATGAGTATCAATAAGCTCTTCAAGTTTAGCCACGTCCTTCTGAGCCTGTGCCATTGTTACCTCAGAAAAATTCACTGGGTGGCCTGGCATAGGGATGCTCATGTTATAGCCTTCTGAGCTCTAGATGGAGGCAGACAGTAAACAACAGGTTAAAAAGATAACCTTGTGACTGAATAGAATTAGTATAAAATTCAGTACAAAACTGTAGAGTACAAATTCAATTACTCTTTGGCAGAATGGCAACTTTCTTCTTGACATCTCTCTGTGTGACAGCACAGTGCTAAAGTTTCTGAGTCTCAGCTGCTGTATTTATCCAGAACAGAGCAGCTCAGTGCAAACAGACTAGTTTGGGTCACGAGTGCAGACCAACCCTGTTTATGTGTCTCAGAAGGTCTTTTTAGGCCTAGCAAATCACTACAAGAAGGTATTTGAATTGCTCTTAATCCCAAAAATTACAAACATCCTCACTACAAAGGCAAGCAATCCCATTTACATGTGACTAGATCCAGTTGTTAAACATCTACAAAATCTTTGGTTTGGATTCTCTTTGCAGTCACTTCATACATGATGTTCACAGGATGCAGTTCACATTTCTGATATGGAATACTGACTTAGTTACAGTAAGGCACGTGAAGTATCACACATTCTGCTCTTTGTTTTAAATTCCTTAGTCTCAAATGATTTTACTGTAATTCAACCAGCCATATGTGAAGCTGATATACAAGAAAAGCACTTCTGAGACTTGTTACTCTAGAGTTTGGCTGTCTGGAGACTCGTACTGTGCAGATGCTGAAAAGAGCATATTCCTCTTGCAGAAACATGTTCCTCTTCCAACCCCCTACTTGGGCAAGGTATACTAAGCAGAAAATACTGAGCCAAATAAGCACATACACAATGCATATACAATGCAAACAATTAACTCATTAATTTGGAAATACATTAACACAATCTGTCAGCCATCTGCTGTAAGAGAAGAATGGATCTTCATATACGTTAAAGCATAAGCTTTGCCAAAGCCTCCCTGCCTGTCACTGTGCCCTAAGCAACCAACAGTTTAAAAGACAAAATTTAAAAGCTGGATGAACCAAAGATAAAATTGCATGGGAAGAGAGAAGAGGAAGGTTGGTGGAATGTGCTTTTTGTATAGACCGACTACAAGCACAACTCATAAATCCAGGTGAGGCAAATAACCAGAAGGGTGAATGTACATTCTAAACGTCACAAATATCCCTGAGGATGATAAAAAGAACAAGGCACATATAGCAGCTTGGGGAAATTAATTCAGTAATATCTGTATTAACCACACCAAAGGATATACCTTTTTTTTTCCCCCTTTTTCCCCTCACTGCCACCTCCAAGGGCAGGAAAGCAGAGCCCACAGTGACCCAGCATGCTACCAACAGGGAGCTGTTTCCCAGTGAGAACAGCTCTATATCACCAGCACAACACTGGGTAATTACTGAAGGAGGTTCTACCTTCAGGGTCATTATACCCTCAAAAAGCTGTGGCAGGAACAGAAAACTTAATCCATGTTGTACATGAATAATGTATTTATAGATAACTCATTAAGTCGTGCTGCACACAAGTGCTGATTTATTACATAAGCATAACTGACACTGCTGGTGACTTAGGAGGTTGATTTTTGTTCAATAAATTAACACAAACAAGTAAAAAAATGAGTTAAACACCACTTGCATAGAAATATGGTAACCAGGTTTGTAAAATACAAAAATCTTAGCAGAATTCAGAAAAAAAACATCCTGTGACTGTAGTTGTAGGAATACAGACAAGTCTAGTAGCTTCAATAGTTTCAACTGTTCCTTGAAAATGTCATGGTTTGAGAGCTCCAAAATCCAATTCCCTAGTCCAAGCCCCCTCCCACATCTCAACCCAGTGTGATATGGGTTTTCCAGACACCACACGAGACTCAAAATGGGGGGAAGGGAATATATATTACAATGACTGTACAAAATAAATACTACAATACATTATATACAATCTTAACTATCTCTAACCATGACAAAACAGTATTTACAATGGATCAAATCTCTTCTCCCCTCCAAATAAAAGTCCAACAGGGAAGAAGGAAAAGATCCTTTCCACTCTCAGAGCAGCAGTGTCTCTAAGGCAGCAGGCATCTCTGTCTCTCTCTTCCATGCAGCAGCTGTAGCTGGATCTCTGCCAGTACACATGAGGGGGTATCCAAGCCCCTTGGCCCATCGTCTCCAAGTGAGGGTCTTCTCTTCCATAGGCTGTGTTCACTGGGACAAGGCTCACTTCACTACGTCATATCACAAAGCTCAGGGGTCTTCGTGACGGTCCTTATCTTCAGGGGATTCAAATTCCCTTTGCAGAGCTCTGTGCTCTGTCTCAAGCAGCGGGGGGGCTAAGGTCACCCCTTCCACATTCCTTCTCGGAGCTTTTCAGCTCCTTTCTGCAGTGCTGCTGCAGTTTTAGGACTTCCATTCTGTAGGAGTCCCTCCTCTCCACTTAGGAAAGGTCACAAAAGGAGTTTGGGGGTTTTTGATTCAGTTCTTACCCCAGAACTCTGTCTCTGCCTGTAGAGCTTAGTCTTGTTCTCTCTCTCTGCTGCTGGCTATCTTTCTCTTTTTCTCTCTCCTTCCAGGAGTTCTCTCTGTTGTTGCTGCTTGGTCTTATCTCTTCTGGCTCTCTGTCACTTTCTCCGTCCACTGCTGTTCCGCTGCCGCTTTTCAGTATCTCTTGCTGCAGCTCACAGTGGAGAAACATCTCCCGGCTCAGCTACAGACACTTAGCCCAGTCTTACACTGTTCCAAGTCCCTGCAGTCCCCAGCTGGGGGCTAGGGGGGCCAGAGCCCCCCCAGGGGGCTCTTGCCCTTTCTCCTCATGGCTCTACAACATGGCTACTTCTTCAACTACAACAATCACTACACCTTCTCTTCCAGTCTGCTTGTGATATGTTTATATTTTGCAGAAGCGCTCATTGGGTAAAACCTCAAGGGTCACCACCCCCTGGGGTTTTACCATTTTATAACTTCAGGGGGAAAACTGTTTCCCCCCACCACAACCAGTCACTAGCAAAAGTGGCTGAGGTTCACTTCTGCAGTCAAATGCTGGCAAAAAGAGCTCAAAGAGTAGCTTGGGATGCCACATGAATATTATTTTAAGGAAGAACAAATACACATATATCCCCAAAGACAGATCTTGCTCATTCCAAAATCTCAGGAGTCTCTATGTGATGAAAAGAATTCTGCTTCACTGCTCACAAAAAAGCTTAGATTTTAAGACCTTCACGCTAAAAAAAGTTTTTAAAGTTACCATCCCATAAAGTCATAGAATCACACAGAACTCCTTTTTTTTTAGAAGTATGTTGACACGTGCAAAACCATAAAAGATAATGTACTTTTCAACACTTTCACTGACAGCTGACCAAAGCTGTGCTAAAGGCTCTAGTGCTTTGGGGTTTTTTGCATTTCTTTTTAAAGTCAGCAGCCAAAATATTGCAATTTGTGATGCTACCATAACATTCTCTCTCATTTTTATTCTCATTTCTATTAACTTTCTGCATTTTTGGTTAAACCATGGCTCAGATCACTTAGAATATAACTGTGTTCAATACATTAAACCTGAACAGAAGTGTGTAGGTACATACAACATTAAAAAATGGGGTGCTGGCATCATTAAATTGTTCTATGAGAAGCATCTACATAAAGTGGTCCCCTCAGGCAGTACAGAATAAAGGATGATAAGATAAATACACTGGAGTTCCATGCCTGAATAGTTCAGGAAATGACTATATAAGAGAGGTAAGAAAGTTAAATTCCACAGAACAGCTACATGAATGACTCTGTGCATTACCTACTTGTTAAGAAAAGTTGTGAATCCATAAACGCTGCTATTTCCAAGGCCTCTCTTCTTTTCTATAGTAAAACTCTAAGCTACAGCTAATGATAATCTTAGAAGTGGAATGAAACAAATCAAAGCTCCTTGCCAAAGCATTCCTTCTTGTTTCATCTGCAATGATGAGGTGCTTACTCTTCCAACTAGAAAGGATGTAAAATTAAAACATAAAGTAGAATTCACAGAGAGCAGTCAAGCATTTCAAAGTCAACCAGGAGAAACTGCATTTTACGTGCAAAATATTACTCAAAATTGAATCAAAGAAAGTAAATTAGACTGCAAACGTAAACCCAAGTTTTCAGAAATGCCTTCAGAACCAGCATTGCTGATTGGATTCCCTCGGAAAGGACCATGTGGGTTTCCAAACAGCAAGAGACAGCTTTGGCTACTCCTTCAGTATTAGAGAAATGAGAAGGCTCAAAATCCAGGACAACTAATCTTTGTCTTCAAAGACATTTATACTGATAAATCTGGACTTTGGTAAGAAGCAAAGCACAGTGTGCAGGAACAGCTGTAGCTCCATGTGGAGAAGCCCAGTGCAGTCACTGGACTACGAACATCTCCAGCTACAGCAGCTTCACTGTCCAAACCATTCCAAGGCACCAAGATTTTACCCTGACTAATTAAAGACTTATTGTTAGTCCCTGCGCTTGGCCTGCCACTTGAACCTCACGACTCACATGCTGCCAGCATGATATGAACTGTTTGAACCAGAAGTTTTACTGGGAAGCCCTGTTAATTCTTGTTGGTGCTGGCATGTAGTTTCTCTGTTTATTTACAGATCCTCAAACAGGATCCCTCCTCCATGAATTCTACTGCAGGAATGAGATTGATGAAAAAATATATTAGAAACATTCTATCCTGTGGGTACACAGGAACTGTGCAATTGCTTTCTCCTCACTTGTGCCAAAAAGCTATGAAACCAGGTGTGAGTCCCACTGAAGGCTGATCAGATGTGACACATCCGTGGCATGAGGAAAACACAGGAAATGCATAACACTAATGGGGATACTGTGCTACAAAAACAGTGGGAGATGCAGAATATTTGAGGCGTATAGTAGAGGAAAAATTCCTTACACACAGTACAGGTTGCACATTGTATATGCTATTACCAAACAGGAAAATTGTTTTTTTCCCTGTGTATAGCAAATATACATG
This sequence comes from Manacus candei, assembly GCF_025592945.1. Lineage (NCBI taxonomy): Eukaryota > Metazoa > Chordata > Aves > Passeriformes > Pipridae > Manacus > Manacus candei. The sequence goes on from NW_026138084.1 coordinate 4,796,053, forward strand.
TATATACATCATCAATACAGGCTCACTAAAGCATTGTTATTGGCTCCCCTTTATTACTAGAAGCTCTTCTCCAGGCTACTTTTAACTTTTTTTTCCTTTTTATTTTTCCCAAGCCTCATCACAACCTCACGATTCCATGGTATAGTTTGGTCTTTTGCTTTCTTGGTTATTTCTAACAAGAAAACTCATAACTGTACAAGTCAGGATTCCACAAACAGCTTTTATTTCCTCTAATTAAAGTACTCATGCTTTCTTAATATTCCTGTTTTTGAGTTCTCAAGTAAAAAAAGTGAGAAATCATATGACTCATGCCCTAGAGGGCATCCTGTTAGTGCTCTGTGTGACACTGCACAGATGCTTTTTCTTCTGTACTTGATATTTAATATTTCTATAACTAAAGGAGTATCACCAAGTAACAGCAACACTATAGTGCAGCAAGCTTAAATAAAGCTCTTGGAACTTTCAGAGAGTTTCTTCTGGTTTACTTACCAAAAGTTCTGAAAGTGAAATGCTCAGAATTTTTTCATACTGGCAATCATTGTTTGATACTCAAATATTCACTGAATTACTACTTAGTAGCAATGCTGACTTCATAAATGATAATAGTAGGATAATAACAGGGTCAACACAGAGAGAAGAATAAAAGCACAGGGCACTCCTTGGTTGAAACTAAATGAACCTAAAGATGTTTAGAAATGATCTGTAAAGTTGTTCACAACGCTGAATACCAATGACATAATCTGTATTTCTCTTTTCATAACTCCTAACATTATTATGACTAGTGTAGTGGTTTGGGCTAGGCCTTCCTTGGTGACCAGTTTGTAACCAAGGAAGGGTCCAGATTTACCCAGTATTCCCTACGATTTTTACGTAAACCAGATTATAAGAAGAAAGGAGGAGAGGCCTTCGCTCTTTTTCCTTCCGGCGGCTTGGAGGTGCAGGTTCCCTGCTGTTGAGTCTGCGTGTTGGGGAGCGAGGCCTGGTTAGGCCTTGTCGACCTTGGGAGACAGAGGTTGCCGGCGATCGTTCCGGAGCGACCCTCGGTTGTCCCAGGAGAGTAGTGAGCTATTTCTTTGCTAACTCTTTTAGTGGATAGATATTGGGCTGCTAATTGGGATATTTATATATATATATAATATTTTGGTTTTGTTCTTTTTCCCTTCCCCCTTCCCTTTCCCTTATTTTTAATTGTATATAAGTGTAAATATATTTATATATCTCACTTTGGTTCTCTCTCTCTCGTTTCGGGTTTTCTTTCGTTTTTTTTTCTCCCTCTTCTCCCTGAGGTTTGAGGGGGGGGGGGGAACTCTGGTGGTAAGGTTTGGAGACTTGGCAGGGAGCCAGCTTCAAACCATATCAACTAGTAACATAGTAGCACTTTAAACAGAGAATTGCATAGTGAGCGTTCTTACTACACTGTTTGCCAGTTGAGCTCTGGTAACTATAGCTACCCATTCTAAGACAGTCTCAATTCCAAAACAAACACTGTTTTATCAACAGCTGAGTGACTTTCATCACATGCCAAACTAGTCTAAAAATTTTTTGTTCATGATAAGAGGATGCTGAGAGTGTGTCTATTCTGAAATTATAGGCCAACTACTTTTCTGGAAGTTAACCATTAACTTATTTTCTTCTAATGTAGAAAATCAATTAAATAAGTGTGAAGGACCAGGAATCAGAATGGGGAAAATCTCAGAAGCGGAAAAAGATGTACAGTGATTGAAAGGACTTTATGATACAGACTTTACAGTTATTATGTATATACACACTGTATGCTTCTCCAGAATTTATATTTCCCGGGCATGTCCCAGCCTGTTCATCTCCCTGCTCACCTCCCTGCTCCTCTGTTTCTCTGCCGATTGGCTGGAGAAGCTGCAGAGAGGGGACAGCGGCCATTCGCCCCTTCTCTCCCCAGTTCCTCCCTCTTCTGCCCGTGTCCCTATCCTGGTTTGTCCCCCTGATTGTCTGTCTCATGCTCCGCCCTATGTTCTGGTCCTTTCCCCTCCCGAGCTGATAAAAAGACCGGGTGCACGCGTGAATAAAGCATTCTACCTGCATCCCACCTTTGTGTCCCGGACTCGTGCAATGCCACGGTCCCCCACCCCTTTCGGACGGCAGCAAATAAGACTGCAAATTTTTAGTGTAAAACATAATAGAGAATCTCAATGATACATTTATTACAGTTTCAAGACCTGCTCCCATAAATGGACAATTAATATGTCTGATCTCACATTTAGGAGCAGAAAGTTCCTTAGGACATACTAGACAGAAATACATTTTACTTCACCATCAACGAGCTACAAGATAATTCAGATGGTGCTTACTTATATTTCATGATTAAAAATATTTGTCTCAATAAAGTTTAACAGCTATGGAGTATCTGAAGTAAAATGCTTGCAGGTTTGTCAGTAACCAACATATGACCTGTGTAGCATTTTTCCTCACTCATAATAATGTTTAATTACTAGCACGTGGAATAGCAATTTAAAGTCCCTGGTTTTCTTCCAAGCAATGTATCAATATGTTATAAAATACTGATCTTACCACTCCTGGGAAGATTTTCAGTAGCCTGTCTGCTGCTGCAAGTGCCTTGGGCTTCCCCCCACTCAGACAATCCTCAAACTCGTACAGCGGCTGCCGCACGGGGTTGGAATAGGAGATCTTTGCATTGTCCACAAATGTGATCTTCCTGACTCCCCAGCCCTAAATGAGAAAGGAGTTCAAATAATGACAAGTACAATAGCCTTAGATAAATACTTTTGAGTGCCAGACACATTGTCCCTTTTGTTTCTAGAAAGATCAAGCTACGAAAGGTTTTGAACCTTGTACTCGCACAGAAATCGAAGAACAGAAAATATAGTCTGTCCAAATATATCATTTAACAGTAATCCCTCAAACCCTGAAACATCCCTGAAAGCAATTATCAGCATAGTTAGTTACTTTAAGTGCTTCACTGTGAATGTGATCATAGAATCACAGAATCAACCAGGTTGGAAAAGACCTCCAAGATCAAGTCCAACCCTTGATCCAACCCTGCCGTGGTTCCCAGACCATGGCACTGATGCCATATCCAGTCTCATCTTAAAAACCACCAGGGACGGTGACTCCACCACCTCCCTGGGCAACCCATTCCAATGTCTGATTACTCTCTCTGTAAAAAATTTATTCCCAACATCTAACCTAAACCTCCCCTGGCACAGCTTTACACTGTGCCATCTTGTCCTACTGCTGGTTGCCTGGGAGAAGAGACCAACTCCCACCTGGCTACACCCTCCTGTCAGGGAGTTGTAGAGAGTGAGGAGGTTTCCCCCAAGCCTCCTCTTCTCCAGGCTGAACAGCCCCAGCTCCCTCAGCCTCTCCTCACACCACTTGTGCTCCACTCCCTTCACCAGCCTTGCTGCTCTTCTCTGGACCTGCTCCAGCACCTCCATGTCCTTCCTGAACTGAGGGGCCCAGAGCTGGACACAGCACTTGAGGTGTGGCCTCACCAATGCCAAGTACAGGGGAAGAATCACTTCCCTGCTCCTGCTGCCACACTGTTTGTGATCCAGGCCAGGATCCATAGGCCTTCTTGGCCACCTGGGCACACTCTGCCTCATATTCAGCTTCCTGTCAATCCAAACTCCCAGGTCCCTCTCTGCCTGGCTGCTCTCCAGCCACTCTGTCCCCAGCCCGTGGGGCTGCCAGGGGTTGTTGTGGCCGAAGTGCAGGACTCGGCACTTGGCCTGCTTGAACCTCATCCCACTGGAATCAGCCCAACTCTCCAATCTGTCCAGGTCCTTCTGCAGAGCCCTCCTGCCTTCCAGCTGATTGACACTCCCCCCAGTTTGGTGTCATCTGCAAATTTGCTAATGGTACACTCAATCCAATCATCCAGATCATCAATAAAAGATTAAACAGAACTTGGCCCCACACTGATGCCTTGGGGACACCACTAGTGACCAGATCCCAACTGGATGCAGCACTGTTCCCTACCACTCTCTGGGCCTGGCCCTCCAGCCAGTTCCTAACCCAGCACAGAGTGCCCCTGTCCAAGCCATGGGCTGCGGCTTTTCCAGGAGTGTGCCATGGGAGACGGTGTCCAAGGCCTTGCTGAAGTCCAGACAGATACATCCACAGCCTTCCCCTCATCCACCAGGCGGGTCACCTGATCATAAAAGGAAATCAGGTTGGCCAGGCAGGACCTGCCCTTCCTAAACCCCTGCTGGCTGGGTCTGATCCCTTGTCCATCCTGTAGGTGCTGTGTGATTGCACTGAGGATGATCTGCTCCGTAACCTTGCCAGGCACTGAGGTCAGGCTGACAGGCCTGGAGTTTTCTGGGTCCTCCTTGCAGCCCTTTTTGTGGATGGGCGTGACATTCGCCAACTTCCAATCATCTGGGACCTCCCCAGTGAGCCAGGGCTGTTGGGAAATGATGGAGAGAGGCTTGGCGAGCTCTTCTGCCAGCTCCCTCATCACCCTTGGGTGGATCCCATCTGGTCCCATAGACTTGTGAGGATCCAAGTGGCTCAGCAGGTGGCTAACTGTTCCATCCTGGATTACAGGGGGGCTGTTCTGCTTCCTGTCTCTGTCTACCAGCTCCAGAGGTCAGATGTCCCGAGGACAACCTGTCTTACTGTTGAAAAGTGAGGCAAAGAAGGTGTTAAGTACCTCAAGCCTTTTCCTCATATTTCATGACTATGCTCCCCCCATGTCCAATAAAGAATGGAGGTTTTCCTTGCCCCTCCTTTTGCTATTGATGAATTTGTAGAAGCACTTCTTGTTATCCCTAACAGCCATGGCTAGACTGAGTACAAATTGTGCCTTTGTCTCTCTAATTTTCTTTCTACGCGACCTAACTGTATTCCTAAACTCTTCATGAGTAGCCAGTCCTTTTTTCCACAGTCGGTAAGTTCTCTTTTTTCCCCCAATTTCCTTTAAAATCTCCCTGTTCAGCCAGGCTGGCCATCATCCCTGCCGGTTCGCCTTTTGGCACACTGGGACAGCTGCTCCTGTGCCTTCAAGACTTGGATGTCCATCCCTCCTGGACCCCCCTTTGTTTTCCAGGACTGTTTCCCAAGGTACCCTGTGAACTAGTCTTCTGAATAGACCAAAATCTTCCCTCTGAAAGTCCAGGGCAGAAGTTTTATTGATGGCTCTCCTTGCATCTCTGAGTATTGAAAACTCTCTTATTTCATGGTCACTGTGCCTGCCCCAGACAGGCCACATCTGACCACCACATCTCCTACCGTCCCCTCTCTGTGAACAGCAGGTCTAGTGGGGCCCCACCCTGGCAGGCTCATTTACCAGGTGGAGCAGGAAATTATTCTCTATACAGTGTAGGAATCTCCTAGACTGCCTCTTCTCCACTGTGTGGAGTTCCCAGCAGACATCCAGCAGGGTAAAGTTGCCTACAAGGACAAGGGCTGGCAATTTTGAGACATCCACTAGCTGCTTGTAGAATAATTCATCACCCTCATCATCCTGGTTGGGTAGTCTGTAACAGACTCCCATCAGGATATCAACCTTGTTGGCCTTACCCGATTCTGATCCACAGGCACTCAACCTTATTGTTACCGACTTCAAATTCTACAGAGTCAAGAGACTCTCTAACATATAGAGCCACCCCTCCACCTCTCCTACCTTGCCTGTCCCTTCTGAAGAGCTTGTAGCCACCCATGGCAGCACTCCAGTCACAGGAGTCATCCCACCATGTTTCTTTGATGGTGACCACATCCCAGTTTTCCTGCTGCACAATGGCTTCCAGCTCCTCCTGTTTGTTACCCATACTGCGTATTATAGCTCATTAAAATTAACGAGAATTTCTTGTTCAATCTTTTTTAATGTAAATTCAAAACAAGTACTATTCTGCCATGGGTTCTCTGACTTTCTGCTATTCTACTATTAGCAGAACTTTTTGATTACGGATCCTACCTCTTCCCTGCAATTTATAGTATCAACTAATTATGCATTATGTGTATTTTAATGCACAGGAATACAACTTTTCTCTTATGTGTCATGGCAGCTGGACAAAAAAAAGAAACACAGAATTTATAAGAAACAGCAGATTAGTTTTAAGATTAACTCAGGACTTACCATCAAGGTCCTTGCAACACTACAACCCAGTGTACCAGCTCCTAGCAGCAGACACTTGGCAGACACAATCTTTTCCAAATCCAGAGTAGGCACCAAACGCCAGCACATCAATTTCAAATTAAGATCCACAGATGATTCTGCTAACCTAGACCACAAAATAAATAGCAACACACTTCTGAATGCCCTTGTGTTTCTCTGACAAAGCAATTACTTGTTTTTCAACTGGAGAAGTTCAAGACTTATTTTTTTAAAGGAGAGAAAGAATTTGGCGATTTAACACATCAGTAATACGACAAACAAAGTCTCTCAAGCGTATTTCTACCTAATAATAAGGTGCATGGCAAGGACAGTGGAAAAACTTTTTTTTATGCTCCTTGTTCACTCATGACACATGCAAAACATGTAAAAAGAAGATGCCAAAAATCATTCTAAATAAATACACACACAGTTCCTGATACTCAGTTTCCTTGGAACCTCTTATTGTAACCAATGTGTTGGCCCAATAACATTCTTAGAAAAGCTGTGACTGCACTGCTTAAAAACAGAAGAGTAAATCACTACTGAAGAAACAGTAGAAAGATAGTGGAAGTTTAAAAGAAATAACTTGTAGATATTTGAAAAGATGGTTATTAAGCAGGAAATTTTGCTAGGAAAATGTTCTCTTTCATAAGCCTGGATATACTAAAAAGGTGTCAGCTGGCCACTCTGGACTTGCTACTAAAGCCACATACTTCCTTTGGAATTGGAACAGGTCTCTAAGAGCTTCTGAAGAGGTAGCAATCCAAAATTAAAATTTTAGTAACAAAACTGATGCAAGCATGAAAATAAAAACAGTGTCTCAGACAAGATTCCTGTTAAGATCATTTACCCATCAACTATTTTTTCTTCTTTAAATTGGTTTCCCGTATGCAATTACACCTGCCCTTAACATGAAATATTACATTTATCCCCTAAAGAATCTGGTCAGTTCTTTGTGAAAGTTTTAGAAGGAAAATGAGGTAGGAAATCCATGTTCAAGCTAGTTTTGGGTTTTTATATTCATCAGAACACAGGGTGTTAAAACTCTCATCAACCAAGCCATCACAGCTCTCAGATTCCTAAAAGTTTCATTCCCTTATACATCGTATAAAAAATTTTGCAGTATCCACTAAATTATTTGTTCAACAAGGATTTAAGATGGCAACTGTCAAGGCTGGCATATTACCAACACCCCCTGTAGGAAATAACAGAAGTGAACATGCATAAAATAAAGAAGTTACATTTACCTACAATTAAGAGTCCTTAGATGAACTTCTCGAAGGAAGTATGAACATACTGAGAATTGCCACAATTGCAAGACAAAAATGGCTTTGCTTGATGTGTAAAAGGTTAACCTGAATCATTAGATCAGCACACTCTTACAGTGTTTCCAAGCCAAGAACACAGATGCAGTCAGTGAAAGCAGACAAGCCTACAGGCCCTGTAACTCTTTTCAATCCATTATTGAATGATAAAAATCACTAAAGTCATGTTTCCTGAGCTCTTTCCTGTCACGCTCTAACAATTCCCAAAGGCTGAACTTTTCTCCATGCTTATTATCATTAACAACCTGCAGGTTATAGAATTCAGTGAAAACCACAGGCTGGTAACATCATGGCCTACATCTCACTCAGTTCTAAATACAATGCATTTGAAATTTTAAGCTGAAGTTAAAAATGGCAAAGATTTCTGCTGCAGGCAGCGCACTGTTCCATTAAGGTTCTTCTCTCCAAAAGGACTGCCAAAACAATACCCAGTGTATATGTTACTGGATATTCTGACCTAAGAGACAGATACTCCTTGCATTTCACACTTCCAACTTGTTATGGATTGAGCCCAAGTAAAGAAAACTACTGGAATTTAAAAGATAAAAAACAAACCTTTTTGGATCCATGCACTCACTGAGATTCACCATCCTCGGACCCATGCCTCCCTTTTGGTTTTTCTCCCATCCAACAGCTTTTGGACAATCTGTTTGACATATGGAGAGAAAAAAAAAATGAAGAAAAAAACAAAAGAAAGAATGAAAGCCTTAATATCACAGGATAGAAAAAAGAAATTTTGTTGGATTTAACATTGTTGGAAAAACACTAATGCTAAACTTTTAAGTAAATAATCTGTATCTTAACCACCCAGTGCATGTTGCTACACAAATATTGCTGATTTCATCACCTGAAAGCATTGATTCTCAGAGAAGTGCTTTGCCCTCAGGTGTCCCATGTGCTGCTCTTGCCTGTTCAGCTTGCTTTAAACCTAAAAGAGACAGCACCATTCCCCGTCAAGCTTCCAGATCTTTAATGTCAAGCTCAGTAAATTCATAAATCAGAACTCAGTAAATTTTGCCAAGTTCAATCATTTCTTCACGTTCCCTAGACACTACCTGTGAATTCAGTGGAGAATTATATATATATATAATTAAGCAATTCATAAAAATGATATATATAAAGCATTCAAAACTTTTTGGATGAGGTAATGTTGTGATAATGTCCTTTAACTCTGAAATTATGCATGAGCATTATCTGGATATGTCACTACGGGATTGAAGACAGTTTCACTCTGCTCCAAGCTTTTACTATTTTAGCAATATACAGAAAGTTTACACCATATAAATTCACTATTATATGCATTTTTTTCTACCTGAGGAACTGCGTACAAATTTAACAAGAACATACTGATTGCCTGGGTTTTTTGTATTTCATATGATACCAGGAGGACTTTTCTTGTTTTTAAATTAGAAACACAATTAATGTAGGAAAAAATTAAAAGAGAATATGCTCTCTTCTTTCTTTGTTGAAGACAGAACCATTTCCTTTGTAGACATTTGACAGAAATTCAAACAATTTAAAATCCCTTTGAAATAACTTAGTATAAGCAATGACTTGGTATGATTATTTTATTTTTCTGTCTCTGCAGTGATTGAGGAGGGAGAAAAAAAAATAGGAATTTTTTTTAAACTGGATTACCTGGGCCAAGGGGTTTCTCTGGAAGTTTTATTTCAAAGATAATGCTGTGTGTTATGTCCCTCACCCCTTGCATGGTCCTGTCTCTGAAGCAGAGCACTTCAACTGTCTGGAGAATGTTGCTCCTGCCATTAAAAAAAAAAAGATAATAGAGACAGACATGCAACTTCTTTAATAGAAGAGGGACTTCTTTTAAACACCATTTCATAAAGGTTTAGTCCCTCGTAGGTTCTGAGTAAGGCTTTTTCTCAGGCACAGAAATAGAACAGAAATAGAAACAAGTCCTTAGGACATGAAAATATGAAAATAACTAGTTTGCTGTGAACAGTTCTATGTAATGACACTGTCAGCCTGTCCTCTCTCATATATAAAATGCTGCTGGACAAACTGTATATTTAGAGGAATAAAAAGCAGGGAATCACTAGAGCACATCTCAGGTGACGATGGACTGTGCTATGTCACAAGCAAGATCCTCTTAGTTCTCAATATGGTATAATTTTTCCTCCTTATGATTCAATATCTCAAATCAACCAATAGAACTTGAGTGCCTAAAACCCCCTGAATCCCAAGAACATGCAAACCCCTTGGCTCTTACAACATCTTTGCACACTGGCAGCCCAGAAAACACACCCAACCCTGCACATCTTCTCCTGAGTGCTTTGGAATAAAACATGACAGTCAAAACTATGGCAGTGCAGCTTAATTACAATTTTGTTACAGCAACACAAATTTATTTCATCCTTTAAATTATACTTGTTTTCCAAAAACCAGTTTAAATTATACTTTTTTCTCCCAAAAACCAGAGCGTAAAACTGTCCTGTCTCCCATCTTCTGTCTAACAAAAAAAATTCAAGATGGTACACTACAAGAAAACCTAAGAATATATGATTTTCAAAATTGAGGTCCACTATTACTTGACACTAATAAATTATATAAATTCATAGAATACTTTTAACAGTATTTGAAGCACCTAGCGGGTATTATCGGGGTCTGAAGCAGGTATTTCCAGGCACATGCATTCATGTGAGGATTAGGATTAATAGGAACTTGTGGCTCACAGAAGTAAAAACCAGAATAATATATAAAATCAGAATCACTCAAGGTGAGGCATGTCGAGGGTAAAAGCAAAATCTCAGATGGGTGATACAAGTAAAGTGCCATGGGGAGAAAAATGCCTAATTTGGTATCAACCAATAAATTAGCTTTGTGTGAAAGAATAAACTAGATACCAATTGTGGGCTGCCAGGATCAGGAAATTTCTCAGTGGCCATCCTGGATATTGGGATAAATTACATGGATCATAAACTCCAACCGTCACCTGCAAATAAAATTGATCTGCATGAGAAGTCATCTATTCATACATATATTAATTCAGTTCACAGTAAAAGTTATCTGGTATTTTTAATGTAAAAATTCTAGACAGGGAAGGCCCACACACACATTTTGCATATTTACAAATATTTATTATATAGTTACACTAGATTTCAGTCAAGCATTTGACACAGCTTTGACATTTATTTAGTTTGGCCTCTTTATGGACATTCAGTGTTCACTCCAGTAAATGCACCTTCCTTACATTGCTTGAAAACACCATTATGAGAGAAGCCCATCAACTGAAGCCTTGCTTTCAAAACAAAATCCTGTACTCACTTTGGAATGATCAAAAAGTGAAGGGACACATGTCAGCAAGACAATAAATTAAAGGAAAACCAGCATAAAAATCACTTGTAAAGCCAACCTTCAAGATGGTACCATTGTGCCCAGCTCAGTATCACAGACAATTTTCAAACCATTTGAAAATTAAACATTTATAAGATTTAAAATTCTCATTACCTTTCCCCCTTGGTCTTGAAAGAAACCATCCCACTTTTTCAATAGAGATATCATGACAGAATTGTCGTGATACTTGATTAAAAAATAAGGCAGGGCTGTAACCCCCTCTTTTTGGCAAAGGTCATCATATGCTTTCTGAAGTGCTTGAATCTAAAAGCAAAAAGACAACTGTAACCAACAGTTTTAACCACAGTAACAGAGATAAAAAAATTAAGTTGCTAAAACAGCATTTGTCAATGTAAATTTAAACAGGAGCATTATTATCATTGTCACAAACTGATGTAGCAATAAGAATTAAACCAAGATAAAAATCTCATCCTGATAGTCAGAGAAGTTTTTTAGAAACTAAATCTGTCCCTTTCTTATTAGGAAAAAACCAGTCCTACTTAATTTATTTCACTAGGTGCATTTTCAGTGTTCAGTTAAAACTCTGTCTTTGGATCATGACTGTTACGTATTTTTACATATTTACCACTACAGAAAGGTCTTCCAAGAAGGGATATAAGCATTTTTCACTGAAAAAAACCAAAATTGTTTCTCATTGATTACTATTCCATTAAAAAGTCATTCAAGGTTCTGCATTAACTTCTGTCAAAGAAAAAAGGCACATGTGGGCAAGTGGATTTTTTTGGTTCTTTTACACTGTAGTATGAAAGAAACTCAAAATAGTTATCTTTTCTCCTTAAAAAAAAAATCTTCCCCATTAACTCCTTTTCTTTATCCAATCATTTATTTTAACAATTTTGTAATTTTAATGACTTGGTTCTGCCAGGGGATGCCCTTTTAAAAAATTTTCTTTTATAATGGATTTCAAACACATAGTTATATATTCATTAAGCTGTATATAAAAAAAATTAACATAACTGCCACTTTAAGAAGTGTTTGCCACATCATTTGCTTCATTGCCTGAATCATTATTGCCTCATCTAAATGAATAAAGGTGAAGTAATGTTAAGCTGAGAAATTGTATACAATAACAAAAAAAGAGGTAAACAAAACACCCACTTGGAAATAAGAAAAGTGAAGAATTTAAAAGAAATTAGGTTCTCAAATTAATTCAGTACGTGCTAATAAAAAATACTAAGTTTTGCAGCTCACAAAATTTCTTAGTACTACAGACTTCAGAACATTCAGCATTTTGAATACCTGATTTAATGAGAACCTCTCACCAAGACACACCGGTTTCTGAATTATATGTATTCCATTGGGGAAGCAGAGAGCAGGGTAACAAAACCAGTAATAGAAGTGATACTTTTTTAAATCCTAGAAAAAGAAATGTAAAATTAGATAATAAAAATATACATCAAACTAAATGATGGTTTGGAATATTAATTATAATTGATGGTCAATGATACTAATCATAGGAACCACGGTTCTCTTTATCTCATAAGGCACTGTGTCATGACTTTAGAAAACCATAAAAAATACTAGAAAACTTCCCTTCTCTGTATACATTTTTATTTAAGATTTAAACAGATAATGTGTATACAATCCTTCAGTTTTTATTAACTGGAGCATTTATTAAAACTTCCAATTTGTGAAACATGAAACAGTTGCTCTACTTTTACTAATATGTATAAAGCCATCAGGTAATCTAACAGATTTGTAGAAACTATATGAGATGGCACCAGCATTTTTTAAAGAACACATCCTAAAATATTTGATAGCTCTACATCAGAGTGGTTTATTAGGGTTTTTTTTAAATATTTTCAGACATTATAAGGTGTCTGAGAGTGATCCTGGTGACATTGATACGGAAACAGTAATACAGCATTTCTCCTTAAAAGAAACCACTTCATCATTTCCACTACAATGCTCTAAATATGAGATATATTATTTCTACTCACTGCAAATGTCAGCAGTAGAAACCTGTTCAAAAGCATGGGGTTTTCAAGAGCAGCTCCAGATTTTATGGATTCCCATATCTGTCATTGATGGACAAGAAGGAAGAGAAAGGGCAGAAAAACAAAACACCAAGAGAGCATGAGAACAGCTGCAAAAGCTTTAATTCTTCAAGTTATACCTTTAAAGTCTGGAAATTACCACTCCCAGTAATACACTGTGATCCTTTCCTAACTGATCTCATCCGCACTGTTATCTGTGCAAAAAGGATCTTAAAGGTAAGACGCAGGAACACAAAAAATTCAGTCTTGAGTGAAGAGATGCATGAAAATTTTGCTACTCAATGCCAACATGCAGACAATCATTTGAATTAAAGGAATCAAGGGTTGGTCAAAGTGAAGTGTTTAAAACAGTAAAAGGTTGCCTTAAGTTTGACTTTCGCTTCTTACCAAGTGATGACATTAAATTTAGCTAGTTATAGTGCAAGCAGACTGGCCTCTTTGACAGCCACCTTTTTCTTGCTTTATTTCAGTCTTCTTGCTGCTCTGGAGCTTCTCCATCTCTTTGTCACAGAGATATATTGCAGTAATCCAGTGTTTAAACCAGGCACTTGCTGGTTTCTGGATGTCAAGACAAATTGGCAGCTCCTGCTAAGCTTAAAATGCAGCCTAGCAGAACGCTGAATCAAGTTCTCAAAGTATAATTAGCTACTTTCCATTCTCTTGTAAAGAACCGTAAAAATCAAACATCAAACTATTCCTACCAGAATAAGGTAGATCCTGAGGCTACTTATATGGATGAGTATCCCCAATACTTGGAGCAGAGACTATAAGGCACTTCAACTGGTAGAAAGAATTTGGAAATAACCGGTGATTTGATTTTTCAGTCTTACCTCATTGGCTTCTTTTTCCAGAAGTGATTTCTTATCACAGGATTTGAACGTCTCAAAAGTGTTGGTATTATACAGCGTTCCAAAAGCAGGACAGCAATGGGCTGGTATCGAAGCGTTCCTGAAAAAAAGAAGGAAACCCCTGGGAATTGGATATACCTTTAACATGATCAGAAATAGCAGCAGTAGCTTCCTATGGTATAAGCTTGCCCTGAAATTACCAAGTGATGAGGCACAGTAACACAAGTCAACAACACCTCAAATAAAAACAATTTTATGATCATAATGCTTTATAGAATATGGACTGGTTACAAATACACCTCTCCATTATGACTTTGAAAACAGATGAGGCATCTGTATTGTCTCTAAGCAAGGTGACACTAAAATATGGATTTAAAAATTCTGTTCAAATATAAGCTATCCATGACAAACGTGATTTTCACTCAGAAAAAAAAAAATTTAGGCTAAACTTAGACATCAGTATTGTATTCACATAAAGAGTTACTCAGTTAAAATTTTATGTTTAAAATATGTCCCAAAGGAAGTCTAAAGCAGACAAAAGATTAAGAGGAAAAACTGTTGTTTGCAAATACAGAGGAGTTTTTTGAGATAAATTAGGTAAAACCCTACAATATTCCCTTATTTATAGATCTGACCATTGACTCCTTTTTAACATTCTTCTCCCAAACTGATACGTTTCTGGCCATTGCTAAAACTTAAATACAGCAAATGTTTAAGTTACATCATAAATACATATGATGTAGTTTCCAAAAATTTTTAAAGCTAAAAGGCACTTCTTCATGATCACCTACATTGATTATATAAGGTACAGAAAATTACTATAGTAGAAGGAACAATTAAACGTTACCTAAGTGGACATTTCATAATTTTATTTTTGTCCTAATGGTTGTGAGCTCAAACACCATGGTACCATCCCTTTATTCCTAACCTGCAATTCCTGTTCCCAATGTCACAGCTGTCTTCCAATTGCACTTTGCTGCATAAGCCTTCAGTATTTTACCTAAATATTCTTACGTAAGAATTAATGGGATAATATCTCCTAGGAAATTATCTCAAAATGCACAAAGCCTCAGCACGCTCCTAACACCCTCACCAAGCAAGGCACACTGTGATTTACAACTCTATAATCCACCACTTTAAAACAAACGAGACACTAACTATGAAGACATCTGTTCCTATGTTAGTTATACTAACTTAGGCATTGCTGGAAATTAAAACCACGTCAAAAAATATTTTCCCTCTCATCTCGTTTTTGCTCTGTACACTGAGGCAACTTTGATTTACCTTTCACTTTGGGATGAAGGCAAAACTACAAAATTCCAGTCAAAAATGTTAAAATATTTTGGAAAAGACTGCAACGTAACAACCAGGGATAGTAAAAACTATTTTGAAATTCTGATCTTCAGTAAATAAAGATCTAAGGAAAAATTTGAAATTGGATGACTGATATAGCCTTCTTTACACAGAAAAACCAAAGAAATGGGAAAAGTGGTATTTTATAAACATATATACAAACATTGAGTGAATTTGAGACTTACCACCATATTTTAAACTCAGCCCTTCAGACACAAGGAGCTAGTGTTTGCAACTGAAAGCAGTCTCTCCACTGTTATAAAGTTCATGAAAAGGTATATTTATTCTCATGTAGAGTTTGTCTAAGTAATATTACATACTTATGTGTAGCTATTATGAGAGGAAAGTGTCTTCATGCAGGAATTAAGGTAAACCACAGTATGTACTTACATATCAAAGGCACTAAATTCCAATGTCAAGCGAGCTGGCAAACCCAAAGGATCACCTGGACAAAAAGCAGCAAGATGTTTCTTTTAAACTGAAATACATAGATGAATTACCCTTTTTTTGTTAACCTAAGTTATAAATTACCCACGAAGAATTCTCAGTTCATTCAGCCATATTTTCTAATGTTTCAGCCAAACACCTAAATTATGTTACACAAATACTTAGAAGACTATGACAGGAGAAACCTGAACTGCTAAGGAAGATGTGCAGTTTCCACCTACCATTGTAATAGTATCCCTTGATAACTTTGGGGGTCTCATCCAGTCGGTATTCATTGAGTTTCTTCTGGGTTAGTTCGTGCCAGAATCCTGCATCCAAGGCACTACTGAAGGGAGCAAACTGCAGCTTTGAGATTCCAGGATCTACAGGATGGTGCACCTCACCACTGCCAGTGGCCATAATTTTAGCTGATGATCACTGTTAAACAGAATTCTGTAAGAGCAGATATGCCTGATAAGTATATACTCAATAGATCGTTTCACCTATGACTACTCACAGTTACTTTTTAACATATTTTGCTGGATTAAAGTGAAGAAAGCCTGTGATTATCTAAGATAAGCATAAATCCTGCAAAACAAGGATTTGTTACACATTAAAACTAAGATTTTAAAATATCAGTTTTAAAACTCCTCACAAAGATATGAACATAAGCTCGTATCTCTCTCACAGCACATCCATCTGCCAAGCCAACAACTGCTGTTTTCCAGGTCCAGAAGGGAGGTCAACAGCTATTGATTCCAGTTCTGTTCCAGTGCTTATCAAATCAACCACCTGAACTCAAATGACCTTGAAATGATTCCTTCAACTAAATATTTTTTAAAGACTATTTTTTAGCTGGCATAATGTAATCCTGTGCAATTGGCTTTTGTTACTGATCCTTCACAATACCCCTGTTACCTTTACACGTGAATCGACGCTAGGATTTTAAAGCAGGAAAGTCAAAAATAAGGTTCCCAACACAGCTATGTTCTCTGATGCTAATCTGAACAGACAACTACAGTTTTGCTGTATTGAAGTTTGGATTGAATTGAACTGCTCCAAGTTTACTATCCTGTGAAGTCACTTTTGCAAAGGAACTGAGCTTACAAGCTTTTCTTTCGCTCTCTTTGGAACAGGGGGAGAGGAACAAGTGGTGGGTTTAATTTCTTAATAACTGCCAAATATCCAACTTTGAGTCAAAGGCAGTTATGATTTTCCTTACAAGACACTTCCTTAAACAGTCTTCAGTGTAACCCAGCTATGCCTTCTATGTTCAATTTATCCAGCTTAGCTTCTCCTTTTACTGTAACTGCTTTCTTTACTTGCTGCTAAGTTGTGGAATGTGGTTTTTTGGGTGTAGGTTTGAGGTTTTCCATATCTTTCATGGTGAAAGCTACATGTTTCAGTTCTGTCACGATGTCTTGCTGTAACTGGCAATTGCAAATACACCATTTTGTCTTCCCCCTCCACCACCTTTTTCTTACATTCCCTTAATTTTTAGCAGCAGCTGGAATGCATGGCAGTGTGAACTTTGATAGCTTATCCCTTTTTATTAACACCAAAAAAAATCTGTTTCTTGAAACTTTGCAAGTCCTAGAAATGTAAAGATCACAACTAACTGCATGGAATTTTCTCACCATTTTTATAAACTTCTTTTTCTGCGAGTATAAGAAGTAACATAAATCAGCAAACATTTAACTTTTACTACTACATAGCTTTTAAGCCCTAATAATTTTTTTGTTTGCAACTGTATGTCACTGAAAGCTTATCATAAAACAGGCAAACAATCATTTGTCATAGAGATGTTAGCAATAAGAGTCAGATTACAGGGTGCTTGATGCCAAGGCTTCCATAATAAAACTTTTATTCAAAGGTTCAACAGCTGCCTAGTCAATATGAATCCACTAAGTTCCCTATCACCATTTTTTTCCAAAACAAGATCAAGTTGTCACTTTTCTTGCCAGACAAGCTCTATTGTAACTAAAAATTCTGAATTTCCTTCAAGCCTTTTCTCAACTTTTCAAACAGGTAATGTTTTCACTTTGCTTTTCCCCCCATGACACACCCAAGACAAAAGTGTCCTGTCAAACATTTTACACGACCGAGAAACCAGTGACAGTACCGAGATGTACATGAGTAACATACATTGAAAATACCAGCCTAAAAGCATCCACTTGGAATCAATTGTAACATCCTCCTTATTTTATTACAGCATCTCAAGAGTTATGGTGCAACTTAAGGAATACAAACAGGGGATCTCACTATGTGATGCACATGCAAACAGAAGAGCACATGCAATCACCTCTGATGTACGGATTCTTGAAAATCTTATTTAATGTATTCTGACATAAACATTCACTTACATGCATTCTTAATGCAATATCAGCAAACCAAGGTAAATCTGTGCAACAAATTTTAGAAGACTGAAGCAAAATGTATACATTTTGTGGAAATTGCATGCAGAAATTCACACACAGTCTCTAAAGGTAAGAAGTGACTAGGAAAATATAATAAAGAGAAGTAGAAAAAATATATCCAAAACTTTATATGTGGAACAACCCTGAGTTACAAAAGGGCACAGTTGAAAATTGTGCTTGAAATAAAAAGATTTACCAGTATGCCTTAGATATCCTGCCAGTCACAGAATTTGGGAGTATTTAACCCCAAATACAGATGCCCTATCACCAGCCTAAGTTCTAGCACTTGCTCTTAAACATGCAGACGTTTAAAACTGATCTGATGGAATATGTTAAGTGAAAAACACAGCAGGTCTTTTACTAATATTGGTCTTTCCCTTGACAGACATAATAATCTGTTGTTAAAGTCTGATTACCGGTTTACCAGCATTTAAAACTATCATGAAATTACAGGTTTTAAACCGAATTCACACAGTCCCCTAACATGTGTAGGGTTTTCTACAAAATGTTTTATTCAGTGGCCCAGAGGTGGGTACGTCAACGGTACCTGTGCAAAGGAGATCACTATTGCCTGAATTATTCTCTGAAGAGTAAAAAATTTTTCAGAGAAGCCGCTTCTGGGTTCATGCCCCTTTTCAAGCCCATTCTCGGGACAAAGAACTCTTCCCCGTGCCCCAAGGTCATTATGAACACACAAAAAGGCTACGCTGGCAACGGCGGCCATCCGTCCCGCCGAAACACTGACCGAGCCGGCAGGCGCTGCCCGCCCCGCCCCGCCTCCTGGCCCCGCACCCGACACGGCCCCGGCCCCGCACACCGACACGGCCCCGGCCCCGCACACCGACACGGCCCCGGCCCCGCACACCGACACGGCCCCGGCCCCGCACACCGACACGGCCCCGGCCCCGCACACTGCGTGACTGCAGTCCTAGCTAAGACTTCGGGACACCGCGATCTCCAGGGGCGCGGGAGCTCGCGGTCGGCGGGACCCTGAGGCGGGCGAGGTGCAGTGCGGGGCTGGTACGGGGGCAGCGTTGGGACCAGCGCCGGGACCCTGGGGGGACGGTGCGGAGAACCAGTGCTGGGACCCCGGGGGGGCGGCGTAGAGGACTAGTGCCGGGACCCCGGGGGACGGGAGGGAGAATCAGTGCCGGCACCATGGTGGGGCGGCGTGGAAGATCAGTGCCAGACCCCGCGGGACCCGCCCCACGATCCCCTCACCGCCCGCCCCGCTCGCTCCGCACCTCCCGCATCGCCGGCCGGCTCCACCGAGCGACGTCACCCCGCCGCACACACGTGATCAGGGCGGCCGGCGCGGGGCGATGACGACACGCGGGCGCTCTCTGCCTGAGGCGGGGGCGGGGCAGGAGGCGCGGAGAGAGCGGGGGGGGGAAGGAGGGGGCAGAGGGGGGCGGGGTCGGATGGCAGTCTGAGGGGTCGGATGGCAGTCTGAGGGGTCGGATGGCAGTCTGAGGGGTCGGATGGCAGTCTGAGGAGTTGGATGGCAGTCTGAGGTAGTCTGGAGTGAGGATGGAGGCAGGTCCTAATGAAAGATGCACAGCTACAAGTGGGAAGGAGAAGGGTACCTGAAATCAGACTCCAGGAGTTGGATTTCTGCACAGCAGTTGTAGAGATTGTGCAGATCTAGGGATTATTCATATCTAGTGAGGATGAAATTAGTTGCCAAGTAGGATACCTGTCAATATATAGCAGTGGGTACTGTGCAGTCCTTTTAAGGTATCTTTGCAGATAAACCCAAATGATAACGGATACAAATACAGTTAAAAATAGCAACACTTAAACTTACCAGATGTCGAAATGGTTTGAACCATTGCCACACACAAATGTACATCCCTTGTACTTTCTAACTGGTGGAGATCACAAATGCAATTTTGTAATAGCCTGGTATGTGAACTCATGTCTGTGCAGGGGTGTAAAATGTACATCTCACCTTTGATTTTTTTCCTGTTTCTATTCTACACTCTAAGATGACAGTGGAGAAACAATTTATTTTGGTGTCAGGTATGTAGCATTTTTTAAGATAATTTTGAACTCAATATCAGGAGAGTAAACTTATTTTCAGGAGTTATTTTTCACACTGTGTCAATATTAATTGTTGTTCTTATATTCTAATTCTTAAATAGACTCACAATTTGATGAAAATTAATAATTTTGTCATTGTATTTGATATGCAAAAGTGAATATGTATGCATAGCATTTAAACTTAATTTGGCATTTACAAGTGAACTAACTCTTGTTCTGATGGAGGGATTGCCTGCATTGAAATTTTTAAGTATATTCTTACACCTTCTCTGTAGGAACTTAAGCCAGGTTAGGAACTAGTCCTCTAAAATCCCTGACAACAGTGGAAAATCTGCAGAATTCAGGGGCTTCTCTAGAACTGTCCAGAAGTTTTTACAGTGTTTCTATATTAATATCTGAGCATTAGAAATGCCTTTTTTAAGCGAATCTTTCAGTCATTTTCAGTTATTGTGCTTTTACAAAGTGCATCATTAAGCGGTCTCACAGAAAATGTAATGGAGTCCTTTTAGATGATGGAATGAGGCCCAGCTGTGTCCCTACACTTACGTTTCCTTTACTGAGGGCGACATTTCCTGAAAATAATATGTGAGAAAGCAAATACTAAATGGCAAACTTCCCAATGCACAGCATTCCATGCAGCACCCCGGAACTCACTCATTACCCACCAGATGTCACCGTTGACGCAGAGAACATTGTGAGAACGGCTTTTTCTGCCTCTGAGAAGCCGGGTCAGTTGTTCTCACCACACTTTAATCACAATAGAACTCCAATCCAAGACATTCCAAGACACTTGTTATGTTCTTTTAAAGCTATGTGTCCTCTGACCTTGTTTATTAACTAGAAAACTTGAAATATTTTACGGGAAACCACACCTGAAATACTCTCTTGAGCCTTAGCCCCACGTGGTAGGAAGCTTCTCCACTCCTTACCCTAATTTGCTTTCCTCTCCTTCTCTTACATCCAGAGCCATTTGAATTGCCTATTCAGTACAGTAAACTGATAAATTCTCTTAGGTACCATGATAATTGGCATTTAAAATAGGATATTATAAAAAAAAATAAAACTCTCCTACTTTACTATTATCTATTATAGCTATCACATCAGAGAAGCCCATGATTACTTCTCCTGTCTTTATTCTTAACACACTTGCACTAAAATCATGGATAAAAATAAAGTGAGATAAAAAATATTCAGGCAACTTTATTTGCTTGGGTTTAGCTGTGCTGTGTTTGAACGTTCTGTAATTTTACTAGAGGTCTTCCTTGTTATGATCATTATAATTTTTAGAAAAATTTTCAGTTATCTTGTTTTTGTTGTTTTGTCGTGTATTAGTACATTTTAAAATCAGAAAAGACAATTGTCATGTCCAAGAGAACAGACTTCTTGATGACTCTGACTAGCCCTTGGGTAAATATGTTTCAGCAATGTGCACTAATAACTGTAACTGACTTAGTGTGCTGCCTTTTTATTTCCTAAATTAC
Source organism: Manacus candei (assembly GCF_025592945.1). Lineage (NCBI taxonomy): Eukaryota > Metazoa > Chordata > Aves > Passeriformes > Pipridae > Manacus > Manacus candei. Next base: position 4,817,412 of record NW_026138084.1, read on the forward strand.
CATCCATTTTGGCTACAATTGCTGTTGCATATCACAATAGAAAAAAAAATCATAATGGCTGTGAATCTCTGCAATTGTTTGTGGAAGGCCATGGGATTAGAGCATATGTTTCCAGAGATGCTGCTCTGTACTCCAAAAGAATGTGTATTTTATTACTTGTGCAGGTGTTCCTCCTGCAGTGAAAAAGTTGTCTGAATTCTGGTATAAATTTTGTTGCTTTTATATTGTCTCTGCATTTTGCCTTTATTTCTCCTATATTTAAGTTCCCTAAATGCAATTTTTCTGAAATGAAACTTTAAACCAAAGTCAATTAATCTCTGAACCTTGTATAATACATTGAAATGGACTGAAATTAAGTTTATTCCTTTAACACATTTTTCCAATTTATTAAAATGTAGGTATATTAGAGCTTCATTTAATATTGAATACTTTAAATGCAACTATTAACACTGAAGTGTTGACAGAGGATAATAATACTTTGAATACTTTAGAGTATTATGTCCAGCATTTATGAGCATCATTCACACGTTACCCTGAGTATTTCACTGTTACTGTAAGTCTTCTCATATTCACTTTACTTAATAGGCACAGAGCAACTTAAGTAGCTCAAGATCTTTAATTAAGAACATAGATTTCAGAATTTCTCCTCCTACCATTAAACTACCATTTTTTGCTCCTGATGTAATAAAGGTATTACACAGAATGTCCCTTCCGCTCATCCCACCAAGCTCTGGACAATAGTCATATGAAGGAGTCCAAGTGCAATCAGAAGTTTGTTGTTAAGCTAACAGCAATTTCAGAAGCAAGAAAACATTCAGGATATGGTAAATACATCATCACAACAAAATCAGAGGACAATCTTTTTACTTGGAAACTTCAGGATGCCTCTTTAATCATCATTCCTAAAATGTGTGGGAAAATACTTCCATAAACTCACCACGACATGCAAATGCGACTTTAGCTGTTGAAGTTATCTGGTTCTGGGATTTCTCTTAAAGCTAACATACTCCGCAGTGTTTGCTTAAAATGCCTCTCTCATATAGAGTAGCATCTCTTGTTCCTAGCAGCAGAATAAGGATGAAAGCTTTACTGATGTGCCACAAACAAGGTGCTATTGTATCTTGATATACTTGGCTAATCCAGGGCCTGAGATCTAGCCTGCCTCAATTCTCCTCCTTGCTCCCCAGTCTGTATTCTCTGCTTTTATTTTGGTGTCATTATTCTGTGAAGTTGCAAGTTCCCTGATAAGTTGGCTCATATGATATATGACACTATATACCGTGCTTTGAATTGATAGAGGGCAGATTTAAATCAGATATAAGGAAGAAATTTATATATATGAGGGTGGTGAGGCCCTGGCACAGGTTGCCCAGAGGAGCTGTGGCTGCCCCATCCCTGGAAGTGTCCAAGGCCAGGTTGGACGGGGCTTGGAGCAACCTGAGATAGTGGAAGGTGTCCCTGCCCATGGCAGGGGGTTGAAACGAGATGGTCTTTAAGGTCCTTTTCAACCCAAAACATTCTGTGCTGAGGGACTGTGCGTTCTTCCTTTGGGAACTAATCTATACTTGACTGCACTTAGGAAGAGGGGATTGATTTCTGCTGTGTAACAGGGCATGTCTGGTTCTGAGAATTAGTCAATACTCAGAAATAGTTAAATCAGTGGCTGAGGAAGTGAATGCTCAGAGTTGGTGGAATGAACCTCATCTGTCAAGGCTGCCTCCCAGCTTTTCCACGTGAAGCTGGTTTTACAGATGTTTGTCATTCATGGGTTGTTCTTGATGATCTCAGAAGTCTTTCCCAACCCAGTTGATTCTATTATTCTGTGATTTGAAGTTGTGGACAAAGGCCCTGAGCAACATCATGTAATGTAAAAGCCAGCCCAGATTTCAGCTGTAGCTTGTACTTAGATGTTTTTTTGAGATCTCTTCAAACACAGAGTATTCTATTATTGTGAGTTTCTCCTGAAATATTTTACAGCATTTACAACAAGATTTATAAAATACAATTAAATATAAAGGAAAGAAAAGGTAAACATACTTCATGTATAATCAACTGCAAGCCTGGAAACAGCAGCACACTGTTCTTGAACAGATAGTGACAGCATGAAAAGTCTTAGCAAAATTTCTAGGACATAAAAATACTAATTTTTTCAGCAAAGTCAGTGTACAGGTATAAATGGAGCAAACATGATATCAAAGAGATACAGTAGGGTACAATATGACTTGACATTTCATAAAAAGTTTATGATTTTTGGGGAAGCTTTAAATAAATATGGTAGACTTTCTTAAACAGTTGAAAGTTCTTTCTTTGACTACGCAGAGTACCTCCACTTGCAAATCCCACTTTGCAAGCAATATGTTCCTGTGTTTAATGGAGTAAGTTGAAAGAGAAAAATGTATTTGGCCAATCACAGAAGTGTTATTCTATTTCTTCCTTTTCTGTAGCTGAATAATTTATAATCACTGAAGATCTCTATTTATACCTCCAGTTTTGTTCTGCGTGATGAAAGAGGCCATCTCAAATTGTAAATGGTTTACAACAGTCCAACAGTTTGGAGGTTGACCATGAATTTTTCAGATTCCTGATCTGAAGTAGCTCTCTTCAAATATGGGTAAAACTGTTAAATGCATATTTCCCACTTTTACTAACATTTGCTTATAAATTACAACTTTTTTGGTGTTTTTCTTTGAGACTGGAAGATTATGTTTGTTTGACCTCTTGAGCTGCTTTTGAGCTCAAAAATTCAGAGCAGTATCAGTGAATGTGAAGGATGTGTTTGAATGTTTTCTTGAAATTCTGGTTACAAAGAGGATACAGGAAGGGATTTAAGGTGGAGTTCACATAGCCGAGCCATACAGTGACCATATGTAATTTTGAAAACTGTTCATGGTCATGAAATGCTATTACCATAAATGACACAAAATAGGGAATCCAGCACAGCATGAAGGCTGCCATTATGACCCCTAACTGCTTTGCTGCTTTCCTCTCCCTGTTCCCATGCAGTCCCTGAATGTTCCCTTTGGAATGGGTATGGAGGCTTTGCCAGGTTTTCCTCAGGTAAGTCAGTCCTCTGAAATCCCTGTTCTCAGTCTTTTCCTGAGCACTGCAGGCTCTTTCCGAGTTAGGGTTGGAGTTCTCTCCACATGGTACCACCTCAGGGAAAGTCTGGTCGTCTGATGCAACACTTGAGTCACTGTCTTGTGAGCAGGGCTCCTTCTCATTTGCGCTCTCTTTCATTGCACACATGTAGTTCTTTCCTGCTTTATCCAGGCCTAGCTCAGACTGGGCAGTGCTGAGAGGAAAACACCTCCATTTAAAGACTTTCCCGTTACTCTTGCCATCAAACACCTTTGAAGACTTGTCAGGATTACTGAAATGAAGTTCTGCCTCCGCATTTTCAGGCTGTGGGGAGCTTTGCTTGTCTTTGGGCGGGGTGTTCTCATCTAAGATCTGCTTTTGGAGGCAAACATTTTGCTCGTCCTTCATCTTGCTACGCTGTATGAAGTTTTTGTCTGAGGAAGACCCATCTGATCCATTGATGAGCTCTCGGTGTTGGCAATGTTTTCGAACAGCTCTGAATATTTTATAATAGAACCACAACATCAAGATTGAGGGTAGGTAGAAGTTGACAATGGCCGTCAACACTTTGAACCAGGTGACCTCAGAGAATTCTGTCTCACACTTGTTTTTCTTTACTTTCCTTTCCCCATTGTTAGCAAAAACGTGCCATCCTAGGATTGGAATGACCCACATGAAAGAGAGCAACCAGATCCCCAAAATCATGAGTGATGCTCTCATTTTTGTTCGGTACTTGAGATATTTCAGTGGTTGCTGAACTGACTGGTAGCGGTCAATGCACAATATGAAGAGGTTGAAAATGGAGGCAGTGCTGGCCACATAATCCATGGACAGCCAGAACAAACAGACTGGTAAGCCCAGAGGCCACACTGGACTTAGAAGATAGACAATATTCAGGGGCATGACAGCTGCACCAACTATAAGATCTGCGATAGATAGGCTGACAATGTATAAATTGCCAACTGTCTGCAGCTTCTTCTCAGTTTTCACAGCACATAGTACTAATATATTCATGACAATAGTGATCAGTGAAATGCTTCCCAGGAACAGGCCTAGAAGAGCTGAGTGAGGGTTAGTTGAGTTATCTGTTGTGTTTTTTGACATCTTTTTCATAGGCCCACAGAATGAAAATCAGGGCCAATGTCCAGGCCTTGAAAAGTCACTCTTGGTTTACACTTCTGGATGAAAATGTGTTGGAGTGCTTTGTGATTTTTATTTCCAGAACTAGGGAAAGGAAAAGAAACATGCTTAATCACTGTAGTACTAAAATAAAATAAAATAATAGAGCTTAACTGTGCTTCACCTTATCACTGTCCCTTTTAGGGCTTTCCTAAGTAATGAATTTTTACAACATTTTACATATAGGTTTCACAGATTTCACAGAATATTCTGAGTTGGAAGGGACCCACAAGGTAATAAAAGATGTGTTCTATGAAAAGTACTGGAGCAAGCTCCACTAACCAATCCAAATGGTTTGCAGAGGTGTTTCATAGGGCTTTATAAATTTCTGACCCCAGAATCTGGAGAAGAAATTTCAGTCCTCACTGGTTTTATTCATTATATCTCAGTAAATAGCTGATCAAAAACCAAAATATAAACTACATACTGGCAAACCAATTTAAAGTGGTAGTAAAAAGTATATTAACATGTTTTGTACTAAAAAAATTAAACAAACCTGTAATTTACAACCTACACCTAATAGTTTGAGAATACAGCAGTTGACAGCCAGAAGCAATCATTCAAATTATAGGTAATGAGTAATCTATTCCTACACAATTTAGGCTTACACAGATTTCAAACATTTAAAGATGCTATTCTTATTTTAAATCAAGTGCAAAATAATAGAATTTTTTAGGATTATTAAGAATCTACTTCCCAACTGCTAACTTCATGCATTGACCTAAAGTCCAAAAAATGATTAATAATATTGTAAGTCTTGAAGCATATGGTCAATTGATACACGTTTTGTGTCATTTTATAGAGCTTGTCTGAGTTTATGTTCTGGTAAATCTCTTAAACGAATGAGGAAAGAAACAGATTGTAAAGATATTAGCCCAAAGTTTTTACACAGCTAGCACTAGGATATATATGGGATTTCTCATCCTTAGGGTTCTAAACAAGGTCTAAACAATACAATGCAATAGATTATTCAGTGATCAATGTTTAATATTGAAATTCAATAATTCAGTGTTTCATGCTAACTTTATCTTTCTTATTCCAGAAATCAGGTTTGAAACTAAAATGTTTGTGTGCTTTCTTATAAGAGGTCAAATCCCTTCTTTGAGGGCTCTACTCAGGCTTTACTTACAAATGCCTGGTGTTGAGATGTATCCTTGGAAGCAGGAGCATCCATAGGCAGAGGAAATAGGGACACCATGGGGTGTGAGCTTCACAGCTGTGCTCTGGAATTTTGTATTCTGTATATTCCATACAGCCCTCAGGTTCTGTCAGGTACCTGACTACTTACTGATTTTTTCTGTTTAGACTTTTTTTGGTCTGTACTCCTTCAGACACTCTAGACAAGCAATCTAGATTTTGAAATTAGGGGTTTTTTGAACTTCAATGCAGTGCAAGCAACCCAACCTAGTCTGACTTTGATCTTCTGACATCTTCCATTGGAACAAGTCCACTTATATGATAGGTTTAATATGGCTATGAGTGGGACTATACCCAGTAAAAAACACCTACAGTATTAATTACTGAAATGAGCTTGCAAGAACCATTTGCCCTACTCTAGAGTGAGTAGATCTGAAGCTGGATTAGGATATGAAAGCTTTACAGTAACACCATATTTTCCCTGTTGAACAATTTGTGGATTTCACAGATGATCTTTTACAACCCTGATTTGGGGAGTATTCTCCCACCAAAGACAGTACTGTAAGGTTCTGATTGATTTAGGTTGTGGAGTGTATTGATAAGAAAGAAGCCACTAAAGACATAACTGGAGGAGGGTCTCCATACCTTTGTCACAAAAGTTATACACCAGCACATGCTTCTGAATCCTTTAGTTTAATCTGAAGCCAAACTGTACCTCTGAATTCATTAAAAAGTTGTATCAAGGGATTGAATTGGGCACAAAATGCTTAAAGTAGAGCAGAAATGCAATGTTGCCTTTGTATGATCTAGTCCTTGCAACTGTCTCTTTGCATTTCCTAGCACGACACCATATGCTGCTGCTTTTTCTGCCTTAGATTTTTCAGATCGTGCAAAATTCTCCTTAAATTCTGGTAGGCATTTGGCAACATATCAGACATACCATAGTCCCACACTCATGTGTGTACATGAAAAATAATCTGGTGTCCTTCTTGCGTCTTCTGGGGGCCAAAGGTTTCCAATGCAGGAGACTGTACGTCCTGCACCCATCAGTGTCCATACCCTTTCAACAAGGAGTTAGTTACAGAGGGCCCACATCTCCCTTTTCTACACAGACCAGCAGAACAGTGCAAGAGAAACGAGTCGGGTTCCCCTCAGAAGTGAAGGTGACTGCACACAAAATAGCATGCAGTGAAGTTCCTTTCATTTGCAGAAATGTTATATTACTACTCAGTGCCCTCTAATACCACACTGTATTCAGAGCCTTTGCCCTCTCTTACCCACTAAGCTTATATTGAACTGCTACATTTGTCACTCTTTGTTGGAATTAGTACATTTTGCCACACCATTTTGTCCAATGGAAGCTAATTAGAAAGCAATAAGCCTTCCTCCATAATGTGAAATTCACCACTCACCTCTTCTGTGCTCTAAGGAAGATTGTAGTCTACCAATTTCCTTCTTAAACTTCCTCCCAACACCATTAGTAGTGATGGTACCAAATATCATCAGCAGTTAGTCATGGTGGCAGCCCTGTGATTTGCAATAGCAGTTCCGTGCTCTTCCTTGAGGCACACACCATTTGGCAAGTGTCTGTAAGCTGCTTGTGGTATATGTACCCCTGTTCAGGAGCTACTGGTTTAATTCCTTATCTGTAACTCAGTTCCCAGTAGAGGAACAGTAATGATACTGAATAAATGGGTTTTAATGTTTGAAGAGTTACACCAAGACAAAGTTCACTAATACTAAACAGATTTTAAAGAAAACAGTCAGTCTAAGGTCTTGGATTACTTTTTGGAATTTCTGAACCCTGACCTCACCATGAAATGCCTCTCTAATTTTTACAGTCTGTAAAGAGCTTTTTCTACAAGGAAAACCAGTAATCATGATTTGTTTGTTATTGTATCACAGTTATAAGGAACAAGAATCTACTGGGACATGCTGAGTGGATGTCTTACTGACTCATTAGTGCAGGTGCAATCTATTAAGCCCTGGCTAAGTGCGAGGAAGTTTCTAGAAACAGATGCCAGCATATCTCTTATGGATGAGCTTTTAAGAAACTACAGCTCCAACAGGAAAGGGCTGGGCTAGAGCTGAATTTTTGTTCATCGGACTAAGTTCAAGTTAGAAGCTAAAATTTGATTTCAGATGACCTGTCTTCATTATGTTATACTCGAGAAACCTATTTGTTTCTAGTGATTTGTTTTAATTATTCTTTAGGTGTTGAAAGTTTTAACGTGCTACAGGTTTGATTAATTTCCCTCTCAAAAGACTCATTTATTTCTCTGTAAGGAAACATTCCCTATTCAATGCCTGCCAATATTCAAGGAATATTTTTGATAAAAAGCAGATGAAAAACCTTGATAACTTGCCTGCTGTTCCCACTGTCTCAGTCCAGGGAGGACACAAGTTTGTTGTTTTGGGTTTTGGTTGTTTGGTTGGTTTTTTTCCTCAGAAAAGTGTCTTCCACTATCAAAGGAAAGACTGAATTTCGTCTGTCCTTGAGTTGTCTCTCCTAGGTAGTCTGAAATGAAAAGATACATAATCTGAAGCTTTAGTGTCTGACCAGTCAAAGTTTGTCAGTCCTGCTAGATTGTCCTCTTCCCCTCAGATACCTATTTTAAAGGGCAGTGAGAGTTATAAATAAATCTCTTACTATGTGAACAAACAAGCCAGTCTGACTTACAAATACTTTCATTCCTTGTTTTTATTTTGACTCTTCCTTTGTAAGGAGAAACTCCTTAGCAACAGATTTGGGCATCTGACTGTCTAGTTTTGCATTAACTTGCATTGTGTGCATTTGGTGGCAGAGGATTTTCAGTCATTCTTGAAGTAAATGCTGTCTTGGGGAATAAATGAGGCTAGAACTAATGTAGCAGATGTGCTGAAATCTACTTTACAGACTAGACTGCAGAGAAAATTACTGTCTGAGTTGTTGGATTTGAGATCTACATGCTGATATAGGAGCTGGATGCTCCGCAAAATGATGCAGGCCTTCAGTGTGCCAGTGGTGACTGGGAAAGTTATTCTTCCTGGGCAGGGGAAGGGGAAGCAGGCTGGTTCTGAAGCCTTCTCCACACTTTCACTTCCAAGGAGATTCGATGGTCCAATGCTGTAATTGATGCCCTTTTTATCCCTCCTTATTCTGTCACTTGTCTAAAAAATATTTTCAATAGGCCATATAGGTTCAGAGCAAGAATAAAGCAGAATAGAAGGAACAGTGTGGTTACATCCACACTCCTAAGACATTTATTCAATTATCTCTAGCAATACACATTACAAATTATTTTAAAATACTTTAGCTGAAGGCTCCTTGAATTCATTTATCCAGCTGTTCTGAGTGTGCAGTACCCTGTGAATGGTCCTCTCATGCCTAGAGCAGTGAACAGGGGACTGCTTAATTCAGTGTTACAAAAGGGCTAGAACAAAGTCAGCATGTCTGTCCTTCTACATAGGAGCTATTTAACTTGGTTGTGGTCTGTTCTGTGATTTTAAATTTACCCTTATTTCTCTAACTTGGATGGTGATTTTCTAAGCATAACAAGCAGACCTTGTGAACAACAAAAAGATGGAATGCAGAGCCTATTGTGAAGGACAATTGACATTTCTGAGTTACTTTATGAAGTCTTTCAAGGAGAAAAAAGTATTTATTATTATGAAAATATGATACGCTGAATTTGTAACTGGTTTATGTAGGGCTGTTTTCTTTTCAGTCCACTGATTCTACTGTGCTATTACTCTTGTTTTTTAATTGGTGTATTTGGATATTAGGGTACAAGCTGTCAGGATTGCAGACAAATACTTCTGCTTTTATTTAATTGAGGAAATATTACATGGAGATATTTAAAGTGAAGCATAATTCAAAGAGCAAGAAATCATTTGTGCTGGCTGAAAATTTAGAAAATATACGTGGAAGCTCAGCTTCAGACTTTTAGATGATGCTTAACTTGATTATATTTGATATTTTCAGGTTTTAGCTTTTATAGAATCACAGCAGTTGCTTCTCCAGCCTCACACAGTGATCAGCTTGGCAGACTACATGCTACTCTCAACATAGATTTTGCTGATTGCTGATCTTTAGGCTTTTATTTGGGTGAGGGGCCTGGTTCAGTAGGAAAGAAACTAGTTAGTTTTAGCTCTCTGCCAGCAAAAACTGTAGACCTCCAGAGCCTTCTGAAAGTTTTAGCATGAAGATCACTAATCAATATAGCCATGCTATCCTTATTTGCATGCATGGATCCCAAGGCCTGTGAACTTTGTGAGGAAATTGAGTAGTTGAATCTGAGGCACCACTGAGCTCAACTCTTGATCAAGATGCTGTACTGTGTCTGCTTGTGAAAATACCGGTCTCTCTCAGAAATAACCATCTCTTCTGGTGTGCTGACCTTCCCTCCACCTCCCTCTTACTGGTGTACTGTTCACTGCATTGGATTAAGAATATTGTACTGTGTCCCATCTTAAATCATCTCTGCTTTGCAGTCTGATATCCTTGAGTAACTACTAAGGATATGTGATGCTGTTGGATCTCAGGGGAATGGGGAGCAGGGAAAGAAAAACAGCTTTGAATTTTGTGCAGTGAGAACAAACATACTCATTTTACCACTGCCTCAGTTTAACGAGACAGGAATGTCTGCTAAGGAGGGCGGGATATGAGAAAAAAACAAGCTCCTCCCTCTGGGTAATTATAACTTTGAAATTAAGAGGCTCCAGACGAAAAGGTGTGGAAAAGAAAATAACAGCTCTTTACTAAAAAATGTAGGTAACAGAACAAAATCCCCTAAAACTGTTCTTGGTTCTGTCAATCACAGGTTTTTCCCTGTGAATATATATGGGAGGTACTTTCAAGCGGGTCAGATCCCTGCCCATAGGATACCGGTACTGCACTCACTCTCATTGACTTCCCTTTTTCTCTCTCCTTCAACTCCTGTAGTCGGGCTGCTGGAGCACAGGTGGGTTTCCTGTTCCACCGCCTCATCTCTTCTCCGTGGTCCTCTAGGACTTCCACACCTTGGTTTGTGAGGTCTGTCCTCTCTCTCTAGCTGGGGGGTGTCTGGTTCGCACCGGTGCCACATGTGATGCCTGTTTTTTTCTTATTTTCCTAATTTTTATAAGCTTTTGTCATGGTTTAAGAACCCCAAAATCCAGCTTTATAAGTAGTTATATAGTAGAAGTAGATTTTAGAAGCAGCAACCCTTATTCACTCACCCTTTAGCACGGTGGCTTACACATTCCCCTACCCCATCACCCCATTCCATGCTCCCATATCAATATCCCCTGAATTCCAGTAGAAAATGTTTAGTCTCTCTTTAAGAGTAGGCCTATTTTGTTTAGAGAACACTTGTACCCTGGCCTGAACCACAAGAGTACAGTCAAGAACTGGGTGACCGTGTACCCTTTGTGCTCTGAAGAAGATGAAGATGATGAAGAAGTGGTCTTGAAAAGCCCCCAGCCTCAATTCTCCATGGGCAGGCCAGGGGTGGACACGGGCAAAAGCCAGTGGGTGGATGAAACCTGGGATTGGACAACCAATATTATAAATTGTAACATCTGTACAGAGGGGCATCTTGTTACTTAATTAAATCCTTTTCTTATCTCCAATTAAATTGCTTTGGAGCTTTTTTTTCCTCAGCTCCTGCAGCCGAGACACAGAAACAGTCTACCTCAATCTTCTCTCTCAGTTTTTTCTGTCCATCCTTTGCCTGTGTAGTGTCTTGAGGCCCTCAATCAATATCTCTGCGCTGGGGATGCGGGCCTGTAGCGGGCCATTGATCATGCTGTCATACATCCGAAGTTTATTTATTATAGAGCTCCCTGGCTCTCAGTTTTCCCCAGCCTGCAATGGTGTCAGGTAACTGGCATGTGCAGACGGCTCCATGTGTGTGAGGCTCCACCACATCTGTGGTGTGCACCTAACTCTGTCAGGGTCCCTTCCAAAAAGTACCTCTAACAGTGCCAGTTCCCTCAGGTGTAGGATCCCCTCCTCTATGGTCTTCCAGCCCTTTGAATAATGGTGCTCCTGCAAGGGTTCTCTGTAAATGAACCTCTCCCTCACACCAGTCAGAAGTCATGTCCAGAGAGAAAGGGACTTTGATTCTCTCACAAACACCTCCTCGATACTCGCACCCTGGGCAATAGACCTCAAGAACCTTGCTTCACTGCATCAAGGTTTATGGCCGTCCCCGTAGAGTCCCAAACTCAGATCATCCAGGTCAGAATGGACTCATTTGAGTGACAAGTAACAAACTCCGGAGGTTGTTATATGACAAGGCCTCTGTGATGATCTCTGGCTCTGGGCCTGCTGCCTGTGAGGGTCCTGCCTCCATGCCATCATCAACTGGTCAATTGGTCTCTTATTTCCTTTTTTGGACAGGGGCAACCTCCATTGGCTTGATCTGTTCTTTTGGTTTGGCCATATCCTGAGTCCCCATGGGATCAGGCATTTTCCTTTCCCTTGCTGCACAGAAGTGCTGCACCACACCGAGCAGCTGCCGGTAGGCAGTGGCCAAAACTCCGCATGCAACTGTGAGCTGCCTCTCCGTGAGTCTACCACAACCTCTCTCCCTCATGGATTTCATTATTTTCATGAGCTTTAGGAGCTGTTCAAGGGTGAACTTCCATGTTGTTGGAGCAGAAAAGTTCTCTAAGAATTTACCCATATCCTCCCATAACCCCTGCCACTCGAGGTTTCCCACCGCTGGGGTGGGCTTCTGGACGCATTCTTGACGATTCCTGGCCCTGGCTTCATATATTAGGTATGCCATAATGGCACAAACTTGCACACAAAGCCCAAAGAGTAAGACATCTCTGACATCTAAGGAGAATTTAAACTTCCCAGAAGCAATTGTAGCGACCCAAAGGAGAAATGGATGAAGGGTCGGGAGAACATACCTCCCTGTGTTTCTCCACAGGGATGGGTGCCATTATCCTTAAATCCCCCGAGGAAACAACTTAGGCTAGAACAGGAGTGCAGCCTTGCAGACATTTCTCAGAGGTCATTTAAAAATACTGTAATAACAATAATATGAAACATTGCGATTAAAACAAAAAAATTAATAAAACCCCAAACTCAAAACAACTGTATAGGCAGTTCTGTTTGCAATACTGTAGCAATGTTATTTTGCTGATCTTATACTCTTTCCACTTTAAAATAGCATGTTGTGCTATTTTCATAGTATGTTCATGGAGGGGATTCAGTCCCAGAGTTTGATAGGTACTTCCACAGCATGGCTGGGTACTCAGTCACTTCGCAGATTAATTGAGATATTGTGTTAACACAGTTATGAATGCACATCACAGCAGGGGAACTAGACAAACTATAACAACCTGTCAAAAGCAAATTATTTCTGTAAAATATGGAAGCTTATGGTACAAATGTAGTTTTGGTACAAATGCAGCTTCACACTCAAGCAATGCAAAGTTTGAGGAGTTTATTACTTCAGTTGTGGCTACACAAGGATGATGATTTGAAGTCGTTTGACGTGAAGAGCCTAATTTTCTACCTGCTTATGACTTGTCTATATGGACAAACTGAAATAAAGCTAATCCAACCCAGGTGTTTAACTTCAGCTCAATCTAACTTTGCATCCTCCCATCCAGTCTTCTGTTTCTGTTCTTGGGCACTGCCAAACACAAGAATTCAATTTCCAAACTTAGACTCCCTGTAAGGGCCAGTTCTTGAGTAAAGAGTGATCGAAGAAATACTCCTCTGGAAGTTCTTGCTCTCATTTGTAGTAACCAGAACACCATCAAAGTTCTTTTCCCTGAGACAAGGGAAAACTTCATTCTGGTTTTGATATTTGCTATGTGTTCCTGTGTTTCCGTGTTCTGAATTTTTGTTTTTTTTAAATCAAGTTGATTATTTGATCTCCCAGGATGACAAGAAGTACAACTTTTACTGTATGGTTCCTGTATGATGCGGAGCATATGTGAACCTGGAAGTATATTTTAGGTGTTCATTACTGTATTCAAAAACCCACCACTAAAGCCAAGAAAGTGATGCTCAGAAGGCAATGTTCTGGGAGCAGCAGTAATATGTCAGAAGTGGAAATTAAATCCAAAATACAGACACATTAGTCTTAGGAAGTGTCCACATAACTAATAATATGTAATATACAGAAAAATATCAAATATTGGCTCAAAAAGGAGAGGTACCTTTACATAGTAAAGGTACCCAAGAAGTAAAGCTTAATGGGCATCTAAAATGCTTTCCTGTGTAGAGAAATCCTTGTGTGAGCAGAAAAGACTGGCAATAGCATAATTTGATGTCGGAAGACTTCAGGTCCCCTGACCTTTACCAGATCTTTCCTGATATTCCCTCAGGCCTGTCTGCGTATTTATTTATTTATTTATTTATTTTAAGTTTGTGCCTTAACCTTAATAAAGAGGTAGATATATACTTTTTTAACTGGCTGGCATTTTTTTAAAACTCTCTGTAAAAATGGGCCTATATTTCATGAGCATTAAAACCAAAAAAACTTACAGATGATGGACGCATTCCAAAGAATATTTTGGCCTTCAAAATGTAATAACAATAATATTGTTATTGTTAATATATATTAATATATGTAATATGTGTTAATATATGTTAATATATATGTCGTTCATCATATTGTTAATATGTGTCATCCCCTCATAGAAGCTCAGACTTCTATGAAACTCTTCTTCCAGTGGCTCAACTTTCTAGTTTAATTCATACTAAAGTCTTATTCCTGTGGTAGTATCTCCCGTATATGAATTATTTTTGCACAGAGACAGGGTGGAAATCCCCATCATGACTGCAATCCTAAAGCTCCAGATATGGTATTAATTTTCCCTGCTAGTTTAAACATTATCTGTATCATCCACTTTGTCATCAATGGGATCTCTCAGCAAAACAATATTTAAATGTTATTTAAATGTGCTATGCTGGAGAAGTCTTATCTTCTTTACTCCATTACTTGTATGTAAAAAGAGACTTTTGGTGTAGTTGTTAGACCTATGTAATAACTGCTGTAATAGATGAAAAGTCCTTTGTGTTTTGATGTAGTAAACAAAACCGTGAGCTGTAAAATCTCTTATAAACAAGGGGAATTTCCCAGTAATGTGGTTCCTTTAAAGCTGAGTAGCCTTTGTGTGCCTTTTCACTGAGGATCTATTCTGTTATTGGAATCCATTGTTCCAGCTCACTAAAACAGGACATCTTTCATACAGGGATAGCAAAAATTCTTTAGAATTTTTTCAATTCCACCTCGTGCTACTACTACTTAGTGCAACCCTTGATGAGCTGTAAAAGTAGCTGGCTTTAATGCTTCTGCATCAGAAATGCAGTCAACTTTTAAAAATGTAACTCCACCTGTCGTTCAAATATAAAGATCTTTCTTTCCAAGTGACTTGGTAAGTCACCACTCACAAAAGTAAAAAATAATGTATGTAAACAAGAGTTGTTAGTTCTTTCAATGTTGAGGCTGATCACTCTGAAATTTCTTTGGCGATTTACCAAAATGAACTTGAATTCAGCTCAAGTGAACTTCTGGTGCTTTGAACATGTATGAAAGACTTCATCACAAAAATGCACAAATTAAGAAATCCTAGCGGGCCTTGTGCTGTTAATAAAAGTAAACCCTGCTACTGAAAGGTTTGGTTTCAGCTCACTTAGATATGTTAATGTACAAATAATTTTTTTGGTCTCTAATTTGGAATGTATATTGAGTTATCAATCTCTTTAAACTTCTGGTAAACTTACTGTAGCAGTATTATGAATTCCTTCATATTTTAGCAATAAGTCATTGAATATACAATTTTTTCCTTTATAAAAATACATATCTGATTTAAATAACCTCCAGCTTTTCTCCAGGCAGCTTTGCTGATTCTTGTTGAATTAAACAGATGACTGAGATGCGCTGGTGGAGCACAAGGTCTCTTACAGCTCGAGAGCTTGGCGCTTTGCAAGTGAACAGTTTAGAAGCAGCTTGTCCAAGAAGCCCGATTCCTCTCCATCATTCCTACCCAGTGTCTGTAAAGGAAAGCCTGGGGAGGCTGCTTCAAGAATTGTCTGTGGTATAGGTTTAGAGCAGGTTATGTCCCTACTATAGCCCCCATTCCCATTGGCCCCCCTCAGATGTGCTGGATGGACAAGATCTGTATGGAAATTAATGCATCTGTGATTTTTTTCCCCACATGCAAGAGCACAATTCCTTCAGAAAGGGATAAGGATATTCAGGCATACCTTTCTCTTTCTTCAGCCAAGGCACTGTTCATCCTTAAAACACAGAACCAACCCCTCCCTGGCTTTCTCTCAGCCATGTACTCTTTCATGGAAACTTATCATTTGTCAAGAGGAAAATGCTTAAAATAAGAGCGTAAATATATTTTGCAGGTAGACAGAAACTCACCCTAACCATCTTTATTCAAGTAGTCAGTGTGGCCACTAAGTACAATGGAGAATCTGGACCTTATCCATCTGTTTCTTTTCCCTTCCCTTCCCCTTCCACGTGAACATCACCTTCATGCTCTGCCCCTTGCTGGCCTGGGGCTCCTCTCTGCTCCTGGAGCAGTAGGCAGGACCGGGAGCCCTTGAGCAGCTGGGGCTATTGGGTGCCAGACTGGAGCGCCCTTTTTGCTGCCAGGATTGCAGCTTGGACAAGTGTCCTCTGGGAAAGAAAGGTGGCTGAGCTTCTTAGAGTGTATCGAAGCACCTTTTGTCTTTTTTCCTCAGGTTTGTTTGCCCCTACGTGGCATCCTTGGCTCGTCGCTAAGCCTGTACACCCGTCTGCTCTTCTGGGCTGTGCTGCCAGCTGGCAGGAACCCGATAAGGAGCAGCCTACTTCTGCAAAGTGTTTTCAGTCAATGCTTGGGAAACGTCAAACCCGAAGTGTGCCGGTGAGCTGTTTTGCTCTTGCTTGTTTTCTTCCCCCCCCAGCGCTCCTCCCCGCGCTCAGCGCTATCGCTGCCTGTCTCGGCTGGGACGAGCGGGGACCGAGGAGCCCCCAGCGCTCCCCAAGCCTCCAATCTCCCCTCCCGCTCCCTAGCCGAGGCAGCCGCCGCTCCCCTTCATCCCAACCTCTCTTCCCTTTGCCCGTCCGCCGTCCACTTACCGGCAAAGCGAAGAGGACAGCGGGGACCGGCTCCCCACCTCCGGCAGCTCGGGCAGCCCCGGCTGGGCCGCTGGCGGTCGTTCCCTTCGCCCTCCCCGTGCGGTGTCCGCGCCCCCGGCTGGGCAGGGCCGGGGCGGGATGTGATGCCCTGCCCTGCCCTGCCCTCTCCCGCCCCTCCGGTGCGGAGCTGGCTGGGACTCTGGGAGCTGCAGAGCGAGTTTCCCCCTTCCCCGATGCAGCGCTGGCGGACCGAGCTCGGTTCCGCGTACCCGGGCTGACACAGCGCTGCCGCTCTTCTCCCTGCGGCTTTTCCCGGCTCAGCTCGGCCGTGAACCCCTGTATTGCAAACCTGTGGGAATCAGAGATTGCTTCCGTCTGCAGAGGGGAAGCCGCCCTGAGGGTGACGTGTTAATTTACCTGGGGAAACACCAGGAGATCAGAAATCACATCTCGGTTTGGGATCATTTCAGTGCCTGATCCAGCCGTAGGGTTGTCACTCTTGTCACTCTTCCTCTGATAATGAGCATGTGCCCTGAAGTAGCTTGGTATGTGTCGTTTCTTTTAGTGGAGCTGCCTTACAAAACTAGTTCAAGACCTGAAAAATCTCAAATATGTAGCACATTATTACATTAACTAAACTGATATTTTTATGACTTCCATAGGTCCAGCACATCTGCTCTATGTTAAACAAACACACAGGGTTTGTTGGTTTCTTTTTCCAAGGGAAAACAACTAACTTAACAATTTTCATTTCTGTCTTTAAGATCATGTTTATTTTTGCTTCACATCTAAAAATGTTTAGAAAAGTGTTGCTCGCAACTCTCTGGATTCAAAGGGATTATTTTGTTGCATAAAACATGAAGAATTCATGCAATGATGTTTTTGCAAATAGTGTTGTTAGGCATTTAGTAACTTCACTGGCTGTGAAATTGGTGAAGAGTAATCAAACTTTGCACAATTCCCCCCCACCATGAGCAAATAAGAAAATACAGGAGATATCCGTGTTCCGGCTCACTATCTAGGAGGATAATAAGTGCACCTTATTATCCTTTGACAAAAAGTGCACCTCTATCAGTGAGGAAGTGTTACAGCCATTAACTACTTCCTTGGTGTTACAAGGGCAATCTTTTTGTTCTTGAATTAAGTGTCCCACTGTAATTATGCTAAAACCAATTTCTTAACAGATGTTTGCTTGGGTCTTGTCTTGTGTAGACATTTGGTCAGAGCAATCTTGTGCAAGAACCTTCTCTTTGTCAGCGTTAGGCAGTACCCATAATGTGTTTGAAGGTGTTAAGAGGATGGAGCCAGGCTCTTATTGGGGGTGCTGAGCAATAAGACAAGAGGCAACAGGCGGAAAATGACACACAGGAAGTTCCACCTGAACATAAGGAAGAACTTCTTTACTCTGGAGGTGACAGAACACTGGAACACGTTGCCCAGAGAGGCTGTGGAGACTCACTTACTGGACATATTCCAGAACCTTCTGGACAGAATCCTGTGCCATGTGCTCTGGGATGACTCTGTTTAAGCAGGGAGGTTGGACTAGATGATCAACTGTGGTCCCTTCCAACTTGAACCATTCTGTGATTCTATGCTGAGAGGCTTTATACTGGAAAATGTTCTGCAAGAGATGAGCGTCCTTTCTTGCTCATGCCTGTTACACAGTTACTTGAAGAACAACTTCTGTGCTACCAGCTTATGCTTACCCACTACCCACTCAATTATATTCAGCTTCACTTCTGCAGTGGTTTCATGCTCAGTCTTCTTTGCTATTATTTTGATCCTTGTGGGTCCCTTCCAACTCAGAATACTCTGTGTGAAATGACCTATTTGCTATGTGCAAATAGATTTTAGGTAGGCCCTTTGGAAACACACTGTCAGTAACGTTTCATATAACACCAGCTTGCAACTGCTCTGTGTGCTCATTCTCCTTTGGACCTCTTCCATCTAGACAATGTTTTCTGCAAGTACAGCCAGAGATGGTCTGGAAGCCTTAAACCTGTGCTGCAGTGTTACTGTGACATGTTTCTATCTCCCAGCAAGCAGGTCCTGTTCCAAACAGGATTTAGCTAACCTCCTTCAAAATGTCAGGGACTTTGTGCTGTTGAAGTTAGAAATGGCATTTCCGTTTAGATAGAAAGGACCAAAGTAAATCACAGAATGGGTCGGGTTGGAAGGACCACAGTGGGTCATCTTGTCCAACTTCCCTGCTGAGTTAGGGTCATCCCAGAGCACATGGCACAGGATTGCATCAAGACTGCTAAGGAATATTCCCAGTGAGGGAGATTCCATACCCTCTCTGGGCTCAGTCACTCCCACAGGAAAGTTCTTCCTCATGTTTAGGTGGAACTTCTGTGCATCAGTTCCTGCCCACTGTCTCTTTTCCCATTGCTGGGCACCACTGAGCAGAGTCCAGTCCATCTCCTAATCCCTCCCTGCAGACACTGACAGACATGGATGAGGTCCCCTCTCAGTCGTCTCTGCTCAAGGCTGAGGAGCCCAGAATTGGACGCAGCACTGCAGACACACCTTACCAGGGCTGAGCAGAGGGTCAAGGTCACCACTCTGACCTGCTGGCAATGCTCTTCATAATGCACTCCAGGATACCATTGGCCTCCTTGACCCCCAGGATACACTGCTGGCTCAGGGACAGCTTGTTGTCCACCAGGATCCTGTGATGGACTGAAATATTGTTAATGTCTTAAACATTGTCAAAATCATAGAAAGACTTTTTGTCAAACTGCAAGGAAGCAAATGCCTATCTGTCACCACCATGACTACCACAGAAGCCTGACTGGAATTTGGACTGTGAAGGGGGACTTGAGATAAGACTATTATCTGATCATCTCAGGTATGAGGAGAAGTAAACAAGGCTCAGGAAAGAAGAATGTCTGTGTTAAGAATCATCCCTAGCTGAACTCAGTGAGTGATGGGGGAGAAGGGTTTTGTGGGTGTGATGGTGAAATCTCTCCACACCAGAGTAAACCTCGCCCCTCCCGGAAGACCATGTACACATGGGACATTCATGTAAGAGCCAGCTGAGAAGGGGTCACAAACCATCAAAGACCCCCAAAGCACCCCCCTGACTCGTTTCTGAGGCCTTCCACCACCAGAAGACTGCACATGGTCCAAGTGAGGTAATAAATCCAGAGCCTTTGCAAGTGACTGGCAAAGCTTTCCCCACCCCGGGGAGGTGCCTGGCATCTCCTGAATGTATATTAATCCATTGGACTCTGTTTAGTGGGACCCTCACCACCCAGAAAACCAGAAGAACTGGACCAACAAGACACTGCTGGGTTGCACAGTGGTGATACATTTTCTATTCTAATCTCTATCACTTTCTTCCCCCCCCTTCCCTATTTCTTTCTCTCTCTCTTTCTCTGCCTCACATTTACCATTAAATAAAACCCATACTATTGACTTTGGTATCTGGTCTTGTTTTCACCTTAATTCAGGCAGGGGCATTTCTAATAATTTCAGTAACTGGATCATAACAGGTCCCCAGCTTCTTCTCTGAGGAGCTGCTTTCCAGCAGGTCAGCCAATTAAAAGAAGTAAGATAAATTATCCCTTCCTGCATATAGTGCTGCAGGAGAAAACTGAGAGTGGGATGTTGTACACCACAACCGAAAGAGCTACAATTGTTATTAAAAGGAGCTTGGGGGATGTGCCTCTGTTGTCTCATGCTATGGAGCTCTGTATTTCTTTTGAAATTGTAACTCTTGTGTTGTGAGACAAAGTTATGTGTCTACTAACAAGTTCACACGGACTGAGGCCTATTTAAAAGCAGAATTTCAAAATACTTGTACAAATTTGGCAGGCTTTTCAAGACTCCTGTTGTTATAAATGTTCAAAGCAGATTATTTTTGTCAAAGAATTCTCAGAAATAGTCTTTCAAACAAACTCTGATAGAATTTCAAACACAGCAAAGGGATTACGGTTTGTGATATGGAGCATTGCTGATTTACACCAACATTAATTTTAATTTGGAAAAACTGAGCAACAGGCTAAAAATAGCACAAGTGTTTGTCAGTGTTTGGGTTTAACTTTGTTTAAATGTCCATTAAATGGCTGCATGACCTCTATTCATGTTTTTAGTTCTGCAAATTAGACTTTAGAGTACCGCAAACAATAAATGAAATTAGATTTCTAATGTAATGTACAGATTGATTTTTATAATAAATGATGACCAAATAAACTAATCTGCCCATGCATGTTAGCAAATCTTTGCAAATTCCTGTTGGTGCCCAGTATGTCAAAAGTAGCAGCATGTGATAGACAACTAAAATTTGTGCTGGGATTGTTTTTCTCTATTTTCTTACCATTTTCTTCCATTGATTCTCTTGGATGCAAGCAATCTTCAGTAGCCAGCATGTACTGGAATAATTGTAAGCTTTATGGGTTTAATGATATGCTATGACTTGCTACTTCCAATGCCCATAAACTGTTAAGCTATTCTGCATGACTTGCCATATGGAAGATCATTTAATGTCATTAAAGTCACTTAGTGATTTTTTTTTCCTGTTTGAAAAGCTGCCAATTGAATTGGTTTTATTCCTCTCTCTCTTTTAGTTGTGTCCCTTTTCATAATTATTATAATATTTTACCTTATTTCAATTAATAAACTGTTCTTATCTCAACCCACAGGTTTTACCTTTTTCCTGTTCTCCTCTCCATCCCACTGGGGGAGGGAGTGAGCAAGTGGCCGTATGGTACTTTGTTGCCAGCTGGGGTTGAAGCACTACAAAGCTGTAAAACATTCTCTACAACTCCTCTGTGGCACCAGCCAGTAGGTTTTTACTGTCATCTTCTGAATAAATTTGCTTGGGAGTCATTGTTCTCTGGAACTGACAATGAGCTGAACAGAGAGGCTCTTCCCACTGACTGTGCTGCAGAGCAGGTGTTTTCCCACTCGTGCTGTTATTGGTGTGCAGGGACTGTGAACAGGGAAGTTGTAAAAAGCTCTCCTTATCAGCTTGGTGTTGAGACTGGATTCCAGGGTTCCTGCCTCAAGATCTACTTATGTAACTGTACAAGCGCATGCCCACACCCCCCCCCCCCAACCCTCCCCATCCCTAACCTCCTTCTGCTCTTGGAAAGCAGCAAAATCAGCTCTGCACCATGATGGAGACACATTCCCTCTGCAGTATGTTTGCTTCCTGAACAGTGACAGCTCTAAAGTTACTTAGTCCTTCTGAGATCCAGGACCTAAATGTGGCTCTTTTGAGGGTGGAAATGTTTCTGCTTGCTTTGTTGGGTCAATATTTGTGTCTCGTTTGACATGAAACATGAAGTGGTACTTTGGTAGAGGGACTGAACTCCAGTAGTTAGGCAGAACTCAATTTTACTCTGTATTTTAGGGTTTTATCTTGGAATAGACCAATAGAAACAAAGACCATTGAAGCTGTAGCTAAGAGATATTGCTCATTCTTTGTATTGGTATGGATGTGCTTTAGGTGTAAATACACCAAGTGTAACCTTGGTTTCAAAGGAATCCATGGATTCAAGCTGTGGCTATTCCTGATGGAGCACAATAAACATGAAACTGCTTCCCTATAAAGATTCCAATTCTGGGGTTGGACAATTAAGCCAGTGTTCCTTAGTCTCAAAGCAAACATCTTCTGCATAGCAAAACCTGAGGTGCAATATGTCTACGTGGCCTTGTCTTTTCTTTCAGGAAGTCAGGAACATTGTAATTGTGGTTGCTGCATTTTGAAAATCATAACGTGCTGAAATTGTTTCACTTACAAGAACTGGAACCTTAGTTGCTTTTAATTTATCTGAATAGTGGAGAAAATGTTATTCTAAGACAGAATGCAGTTTTCTTTGCTTGGTGAATGAGTGTGTGACTGGTTTTTAGCACAGGGAATTTTATTTTTTTCTTGTTGGCAATTTGTTTTTCATAAACCAAGCCTTAAAGATATGTCATCCAGATGACTCAGCTAAGATCAGGCTGCCTTTCTTGTAAATGATTATATATGCTTCCAGCTCTTATATTTGACTAGACAAAGAGCAGAAATCCTTTTTCTCGTTCCTTAGAAAATACTGGATTTGTTTACAAAAGAGTTCGAATTAAAATTTCACTGGACTCACCAGAACAATTCTAATTTTTTTTTATGCTGGATTTTCTTAAAAAAAACCTCACAGATATTTTCACTGAAAAAGTGAAATCTGTCCACACTAGGAATTAAAGCCAGAATGCCTTCCTAACTGTCACAGACTGAAATGGTTAATGATTTATGCATTCTAAGGAGACTTTTGCAGACTTTTGACTTGCATGATACCTCTGATGAGCAGAGGCCCCTCCCTCCCTCCAGTGCTGACGGTGTGAAGCCCTGAAAAGGCAAGAGCTGAGCTTACAGGCTTTTGACTGTTGATACATCTGATGAGGAATCAGGCCCCTCCCTCCCTCTGCTAATCTTGAAAGGCGGGAACCAGGCGAGACAAAAAAAAAAAACCTCAGCACACAGACCTAGGAGATGTTGGAGGCTCGAGGCATGGCCCGTGACACTAATCATGGCTATAACTCATAACTTCTTGGAGTATGGGGGCTTCCCTCCTTCACCCCCGGCAGATCAAGGCCACCACTTCAACTGACAGACATGGAAGCATCACTGGACCCCGTGGGCGGTGACTATATACATCTGTCCACTCTCAGCTTTTCTTTCTCTTACTCTCCCTTGCTCTTATCCTGCCTTTCTCTCCCCTATGCATTTTCTTTCCCCCCCCCCAAAGGTTATCTCTGTGTCACATTGTGGGATGACAGCACCCAAACTGCTAGCATGCCTGTTGATACAGAATTGTTAAAATAAACCTTGCCAGTATATGTTTTCAGACACCGATTATTTAGTGTCGTTTCACTTTAATCCACCCCAAGGGAATTATTAATAAAAACCTGCGTTACCCCCTCTCCCCTTTTCCTGGGGCGGGTCGTAACATTTTTGGCGTAGTCGGCAGGATCCTTTGGATGTGGTGGAGTAATCGGTGTTGTCTAAAATTGGTACCGAGGGCGAGTCAAATGGTGACTATCCCCTCGCTGTAAAATTATAGTAAGAATTTTTCTCCTCTCGGTGTGACCCGGGCACATCGGACCTGTTGAACAGTTTCCTGGTGTGGCCTGGACCTGTTGAAAGGTTCTCTGGTACCTGGACCTGTTGAAAGGTTTTTCCAGGGGAGAGTCAAGCCGACCCTCAGAGGGTTAAGGGGGAGAAAGACATTAACCTGAGCTGGGTTAATGATTGAGGCAAAGGGGATGGCACCCCTGGTTGAGTTATATGGGGGTTATTCCCTCCTGATGTTTGTCCTTGGTTTAGGACTGTTTCTGATAGTTGCTGTTTTGGGCGTTGTCCTTAGAACAGTGCCAAAGGAAAGACTGGTTATTCAGAAATCTCTAAGTGAGGTGATAAAATCTTTCCAAGAGTCAGTGAGAGCTTTGCAAGACCAGCTAGAAAAAGAGGCTATTCAAAAATCTTCTGGTGAGGTGATAAGATCTCTTCAGGAGTCAATGAAGGCATTACAGGAGCAATTAGAAAAGGAACGCTTGCAGTTAACTGCTGAGAGAGAGATAAACTTGTTGCTTAGGTCAGCCCTGCAAGATGAGGAGAAACAAAATGAAAGGCAGAAAAGGGTACTAGAAATGAAAAATTGTGAATCACGAGATATCAATTTAAAATACCCTAGACCGGTGGATGTTAACAAATCCCTGTACCCCTCTGGGGAATTGGAAGAGCTTAAACAAAGTTATCCAGAGGACAAGGTAATACATCTGCGTCCCCTCATTAAATCTGAAACCACTGGCCAAGGGGCAAATAGGCAAACTACCACACGGACTACCCCGTACACGGGGGAAGCACTGGCCAGAATTCAGGAAAAATATAACCGTAAGGCCAGTGAATCAGAGACTGAATATGTGTGGAGGGTGTCCCTTACTGGGGGAGACTGAATTTTATTGAGTGAAGGTGAGGCCAGAGGATTTTGGGGCCCAGGGGTCTTCCTGACCACAAATGATAACCGAGCCCCGTGGTCCTTGACCCAGAGAGCTGCCTACTGGGCAGGCGGGTTAGACCCTATAGAAAGGGGAGATCCTCACACAATTAAAACACCCACAATTGGCCACATTGTAAAAAATGTACAAAAAACAGCATGTCTCCAATTAATGCATACAAAATTATTAGACCCACAACGAAATTCCCCAATGGAACTCGAGGCGGATCCACAGAGATTTCCAGCCTTAATTCGAGGCCTGCCTGATGGACTAAAAGTTTATGCTAAACAATTACAGGAGTGCATAAAGGCAACCTCCAGACCTAGAAGAAGGGGTGCTCCATCAGGAATAACCTGGTTGGAGATAGCCCAAGAATTAATAGCTACTAGTCAGCAGCTGGGGCTCTCTGGTACCAATGGCCAGAGAATACACAGCAGGAGGGCAGGGAAGGTCCAAAAACCTGCCTCGCCAGGTATTTGTCAACAAAATGTGTCATCTAGCGGGAGAAAGAGATTCAGTCTGTGGGGAGAAGGTGTTGCAAAAGGAATTCCTCCAGAAGTGATGGATAAATTACCCACTGCTAATTTGGAATACTTGATAAAGCACTGGGATAAGATCAAAGAGCACAAGTCACCCCCTAGGGGCAGCCCCCCTAAGGAGTCCAACACTGTGATCCCCTCAGCCTCTCCAAAAACCGGACTAACCAGTTTGACCAGTTCTGAGTCAAGAAACTGGACTTACTGCTCTCAAGTAAATAAGCCAAAAAATGGCCAGTGGGTTTATGAGAGAAAACTTACAGAAAACAACCAGGGAGATTTGGTAATCACTTTTCCTCTCGGTCCTTTTAAATCTTTGGTTACATTCGTGGTAGACACGGGTGCACAGGTCTCAGCACTCCAAACTGAAGCTGCTATTCAGTGTGGCATTAAACCAGACAAAAAAAGATATGGGTAACTGATGCTTTTGGCAAATCCCGACCCCAGTACACTGCTCGAGTGAAATGCTGGTTACCTGGAGATGAGACAGCCACAGAAACTATCATGATTGTGGGGCCATTACCAGCTAACATCCTGGGGTTAGATCTCCTAAAGGGGAAGGCTTGGACAGACGCCAGAGGGAGAGAATGGATGTTTGGTCTCCCATCCCCCTCTGTCCGTCTGTTGCAAACTGCTCCAAGTCTGCCTCCTTCTAAAATAACAAATGTAAACCCCCACCCACTCCCTTTAGGAACACGTGAAAACATTACCCCAGAAATTGCAGAATTGCTGGAGCAAGGAGTAGTTGTCCCTATACACTCACCATGGACAGTATGGTCTGTCCATAAACCTAATGGGCAGTGGCAGCTGCCAGTGAGTTACCTCGATGCTGACACTGGCTCACAAATAGCTGCTGTACATAACAAAGCTGAACTGATTGCCCAGATTGCTGATGTCACCACAGGGGACCAGACTCAGAAAAGTACTATCACCCACTTAGAAAGTCTGAGACTTCAGATTCCCACAGAAAAAGTAACAGTGTGTTTTCCCCCGACGCCTTGGCCACCCCAGAGCAAATAAAGATGCTGAGAAGTAAAAAAGAACTCCAGTATGCTCTGAGTTTATTTGTTTTTTGGAGAAAACATGTTCCAAACTTCTCTATTATTACTGCCCTAGTGACATTATGCCAGATAAGAAAAGGAGTTGGATAAATAGATAGTTCCTTCTTTTTAATAATGGGTCCATAGTGGGCCAGATTTCTTTTTTTTTCCGCAGGAACCTGCCAGCAGATGAAATCAAACTGCATGAAACATGAGAACATGAAGTAACAATAAGACTGAAGAGTTATGCTGTTGTTGTTGTTTTGCCACATTGGTTGTTTGCATGTGTTTTACCTTAAAAATGTTATGATCTTAATAATTTTACAATATGTAAAAACCTACCACAAATATTGTGTTTGTGTTCCCCTACTCCCAAAATTGCTTGTATTAACAAGTTGTTAATAATTGTTAACTTGTGTGGTTTTTCCTTTTATATGAGCAACTTACTGGTAAAATTATATAAGATGTACTGTTAGTTTGATTTTTGTCAAGTTCATTTTGTCTTTTAAAATCTCTCTCTCGATTGAGAAACTCAACCAAATATAACCTGGGAGTTAATACAAGTATTTATGCATATTTAGAGTCACATAAATATGCATTATATACATTAGCCTTCTGCCTTGAAAGGCATTGAATTTCCTATTTGGTTAAATTTAGCAAACAGAACTAAATTTAGGCCTAAAAGAAAACATAAGAAAGCCTTCTACCAACTCCCAAGTAACTCAGTGGTTTGGGGTTTTTTTTTGATGTATAATTTCAAGTATTTGCGTGTATGTTTGTAACCTCATTAATGTTAAGAAATTTGATTGTAGCTATTGAGATCCTATTACATCCCCTATGACTACTCACGGGGTGGAGAGAGTAACTAATGCAAATTAGCTTACTATATTATTATAAAATATTTTTTTTTTTTAAAGGGGGGGAGAATTGCAGTATATTAGGGCTATCCCTTCCTTTCCTTCACTCTTCTGTCTTCCTGTCCACTATAAGAAAAGCACCGCCCACAAAGAAGATTCACAGTGAAAGACAAAAGAAGAGAAATTATTGAATGCATAAATCACGGGGTGGTGTCAGAGACTGAAATGGTTAATGATTTATGCATTCTAGGAGACTTTTCAGGCTTTTGACTTGCATGATACCTCTGATGAGCAGTCGGGCCCCTCCCTCCCTCCAGTGCTGACGGTGTGAAGCCCTGAAAAGGCAAGAGCTGAGCTTACAGGCTTTTGACTGTTGATACATCTGATGAGGAATCAGGCCCCTCCCTCCCTCTGCTAATCTTGAAAGGCGGGAACCAGGCGAGACAAAAAAAAAAAACCTCAGCACACAGACCTAGGAGATGTTGGAGGCTCGAGGCATGGCCCGTGACACTAATCATGGCTATAACTCATAACTTCTTGGAGTATGGGGACTTCCCTCCTTCACCCCCGGCAGATCAAGGCCACCACTTCAACTGACAGACATGGAAGCATCGCTGGACCCTGTGGGCGGTGACTATATACATCTGTCCACTCTCAGCTTTTCTTTCTCTTACTCTCCCTTGCTCTTATCCTGCCTTTCTCTCCCCTATGCATTTTCTTTCCCCCCCAAAGGTTATCTCTGTGTCACACTGTTGTATGACAGCACCCAAACTGCTAGCATGCCTGTTGATACAGAATTGTTAAAATAAACCTTGCCAGTATATGTTTTCAGACACCGATTATTTAGTGTCGTTTCACTTTAATCCACCCCAAGGGAATTATTAATAAAAACCTGAGTTACCCCCTCTCCCCTTTTCCTGGGGCGGGTTGTAACACTAACAAAGCCAACAATTTTTGTGAGGAAGATTATTTATTTAATACAACCTCTGGATTACACACTTGCGGGAAAAGATGCTATAGCTGCATCAGGATTTAAGGGAAGCACTCTGAATTTTGAAACACTGTAGTTTCAAAAGTGTGATTAATGCAGGGTCTAAATATTGAACCACCTAAATTGTGATTTTCTATGTTCCCTTGTTACAGTTCTTGCGTGTTTTTCTCTACTGTTAGTTAAGACACATCCAACCTTTCAGACAGAAGAAAGACTGTTACTTTCTTAAGACAGAAGAAAGACTATGTGCATGTTTTTGAGCACCTCTAAAGCATATGCTGGAAAGTCACCAGAGAAAATATTTGCTGGTTTGAGTAACTTTCATTATTATCTAGTAGCTACTTTCTAAAGTAAGGTCTGCTTTTGGAAGCTTTGGAGATTGTCATGGGTTGTTTTTTTCATTGGTTAGAGTGGGGGTTTCATACCTTGTGACATGCATCAGATGTGCCCTTTTTGAAATTTAAGTTATAGCACAGTTATCCACACTTTCAACAAATATAGCCTGAGATTTGGCAGCCCTGTGCTTGTGTTTAATGCTTTAATCCAGTACTCATTTTTCTGATTAGAATTTTGCAGAAGCTTAAAAACCCATCTCAAACATGAAGAAGCTTGGAAAGAAGTAACAGCTCCAAGAAATAAAGGACCCTTTGGCTGGAGCCCTTTGAGGTGAATCCAGCATATTTACTCTCCCACTTAAATTCACTTTTTTTCATAATTATTACCTTGGCTCTGAAGAAGTAATGGAAGGAAACCTGGCAACCAGAATGGAATAGCTGTCTTTTAATTTTCCATTAATGCTATTTGTGACAGAGGAATAAATGTGTCATTTAAAATGCAGCTAGATGTGCCACTTTGGGACATGGTTTTGTGAGGGATTTGGCAGTTCTGGGTTAATGGTTTGGCTTGATCATCTTAGAGGTCTTTTCCAACCCAAATGATTCTATGATCACACACTTATGGCTTACGAATTCCCTAAGGGAAGAGGAAAAAACTCTAAGTGCTGCTGCCGTAGGTGTGGTGTTTGACTTGTTTCATTAATGCTTCTTGAGGACAACAATGGTGCAAAAAGCATCTCAAAGAACCTCAGTGGCAGGTTGGCATCAACTGCATTGGCACTTTAGGGGACTTAGGTAGTTGGCCAAAACTTGCATTTGCAGTTTGCATATCTTTTATAGAAGATGTATAAAAGAATACTGAAAAAAAAGATGATAAAAATTCCAAATCCCTTTGCAATAGAGGATTAAACTACTTCGAAGGAAAGCATTTGAGTTTCTGTTGTTCTCACAATTAAGGTTATTTTGGAATTTTTGAAGGGAGAGATTTTTCCCCCCCCTTTTTTCGCAGCAACCTTAGAGGGAATATGAATACCTCTAAGGCTTGGTTTTGGCAAGCATTTTGCATATTTCTTTTACAAGTACTGTCTTTAAGAATAGGTCTCTTAATGTCACTAACTTTCTCCTCTTGGTGGTTCCTCATAAGCTTATCAGGGATGAAAGGTGATGAATGCTAAAATTCCATACGTGGTACATATTCCAAACTATGTAAGTTCAGTTGTGTTCATTAAGAAGGAACATGTGGAAATTGTTATCATCACTAATAAACTAATTTTCTTTCTCTGTGTTATGAAGAAAAGAAGAGCAATTAGGCCACCCAGGAGAATCTGTGGCAAACAACATGCATTTTACTTTTGAGGTGAAAAAAAAGTACACTGACAAATGGACAAATGCCTTATACTGTTGAAAAATGTAAAAAAACCAGCACCAGAAACTGTTGCAGTGTTTTGATGCTGTTGTATACAAGATTTTGTGTTTGTAGAATTCATTGCACTGCACTGGTTTTAATAGTCTTCTTAAAAAACATTTTGGCCTGGGTACAAAACCTATGTAAAAAAATAAGTGATAAAAAGTCCCCTTAATAATTGCAAGATGGATTCAAGGAGAAAGTAGAGCTTTTAGTGGAAGTTTAAGTGCCTCTCCAAGCACTTTATCCATTTGTTTTTGTCTTCTACTGCATGTATTGTTTATTATTTTGCTTAAAAAAAGAAGTTGGTCTCATCTGTGCACTTACTCTTCCAGCTCTGGGGTGGAACTAGAATTGTCCATGGATGTCGTGTGTTTCTGAGCATAGGCATAAAGGGAGTTCAAGGTGAAAGCTTTTCTTGAGCAGCTTTAGTTGAGGTCAGAAAGGGATTACTGGAAATAATGAGCACTGTGCTCATAACTTTTTTCCGCCCCTTCTTTTGCACTTCCTTTCATTCCCTTCCTATTTGTTTCTCTGAGGTTACTTTGGTATTTCTTTGTTCATACAACTAACATTAATGTTATTGTCCTCACAGAAATTTCTTTCAAGACAAAGTTTAGCAGGAGCTTTAAAACGGAAAGTATTCTGAAAACAGAGTGCCCTGAAGTGCAAGAAAATAAGTTAACATACATAAGCTTGGCCTGGAAACAAGTTTATTATATGTAGTAAACTGAAACAAAGTAGAAAAAGATTGAAGGGGAAAAAAAAATCTACTTGTCCATTGCTCACAGGCATGCAATTGAACATTGCTACCTTTAATGTATCATGGAGAATGGCTAGCAAAATCTTATATTCTTTCTTCAGCTCTTCTGTCTCCATGTGAAACCTTATCCACCTATCTTCTGCCAGTCATACTAGTTTTGTATAAATGTTCTGTGTTGCAAAGGGGTATTTGAATAGAAAGGGTAATATACTGTTGACACCTCTGTAAAATAAAAGACAAAAACTAAAGGCATTTTGTTTATGCATAAACAAACTATCTTAACTCCTTTAAGTTTTGTTTGGACTTTCCTCAAGAGCAGAGGCAGCAACCTCTGTGCTTGGTAGCCAGGCTGATGCAGGCAAGCCAAGAGCTTCTGTCACTCAAGTGACATTTATTGTTTTGTGCTGAGAGGGTTTGTTAAGAAATCCTCCGTAATGAAGGATGATACACACCCAAAGCTGCTTTTCTTCACACAGGATCATTTAGGTTGAAAAAGCCCTCCCAGCCTATCCAGTCCACCCTGTGCCCGATGCTGACCTTGTGCCCCAACCCAAAGCACTGAGTGCCACGGCCAGTCCTTCCTTGGAGACCTCCAGGGGTGGGGACTCCACCACTCTCCCGGGCAGCCCCTGCCAGTGCCTGACCACCCTTTCCATGGGGAAATTCCTCCTGATGTCCATCCTGACCCACCCCAGGCACAGCTTGAGGCTGTTTCCTCTCATCCTGTCCCTTATTCCCTGGGAGCAGAGCCTGACACATCCCCCCTCTCCCCCCCCCCCTCCTCCTGTCAGGGAGTTGCAGAGCCAGAAGGTCCCCCCTGAGCCTCCTTTTCTCCAGGCTGAGCCCCCCCAGCTCCCTCAGCCCCTCCTTGTATGGCTTACATCATCCTTCTACTTCTCAGATATTGTTATAAATCCAGAATATTTAGAAGCCAAGATTGTTTTAAGTGTTGTCCTTGCTTTCATTGAGCAAGTGAGCAGGAATAAATTGCCTGACTTTCTGCCACAGTGCTTTGGGTTCCCCCATTAAAGCACAGCTATTTCCTTCCTTAGAGCACTCCAGTCCCATTGTCTTCCTAGGGACTTGAGTGTATGGCTATGAATCAAATTAAGAAAACAAAAGAAACGAACTCTGGGTTTGGTCCTCGTGAAATCATTCTGTTCCTTTGATAAGAAGTAATCTATTTTATTAATAGATTTAGCTTTAGTCGGTCACACAGTGCAGCTAACAGGAAACATGGAAACTATACTGCTCTGCATAAATTTAGGTAACTAATAATAGAGTCCTTTAATTCATCTAGAAGTGTACTAGAAATGGCTTTGAAAAATGAATCACTAATTCCATCAGGTCCTTATTAAGTACCACTGTAGTGCAGCACTCTGCACTACAGGATGCTACTCTCATTTCTTCTTGAAAAATATGTTGTGTCCTGGGTAATACAGCCACTGTAGTCATAAACAGAAAACTACTGAGAATGTTCAATTATAACCAAGAAATACCACAGGTGAATCTCTCACAGTATATTAAATCAAACATTTAATTTGCTTTTAGCTATTTTCTTGCAACGAAGGAAACATCTTTGTTTAGAAGAGAAGGATTTTTCACTTTTTCCATGAAAAGGAATTATTTGGTAATGCTCTGTCCAGCTTGAGATTATGTAAAATTTGCAGGAGCAAATTTCTTGTTTGAAAGATTTACACAATAAATATCTAAAATATGTCCATGCAAATTGAAAGATTCCGATATACATCATGGAACTAATCAGGAAGAACTTAAATAAAGTCATAATCCTGGTCAGGACTGCATTGAAAAAGTTTTGCTGCTGTTGCCACATTTGGTGGGAATTATGCCCAGTGCAACACAAACTCTATCTAAGGACTACCAGAGAATTGCTGCAAATCCACAGATCTTGTCCCACTTGTTCAGACATGGTGACCATGGCTTACTTGAAGTCTCATTTGTGTGTTGAAGGCTTCACATCCAGTTTTAAAACTGGACATTCTTCCCTTTTGGATGCAAAGAAGGAGCTTTCTGCCTTTCTTTTTAGAGGGTGTGATTTCTTCCTTTCTCCCTGTGCCTTACCATATAACAATGAAAAGATTAGAAAAAAGACAAATGATGAGGAAAAAAGGGAATTGAAAGAACGAAAGAAAACTAGAGGAAGCATCAAGGAGTAGAAATAGAATAATGTGTAAGATCTTGCTGGTGGTAGAGTGTCATGGGTGGCCCAACATCTCCACCCGAGACACCGAGATGACAGGCTTGCTTTCTTGAGAGAAAGGGCTGTTGTTTGCTTGCAGGAGCCCAGTGCAAAAATTGCCAGTCTGACTCCCAAAATTGAATATGACCGAAGATGACTCCCAGACAAAATGTGCCAGATTGGCTTCAGCAAGGCCTTTCACCCAGGAAAGAAAGCCCATACCCTCGATATCTCAGGTGCAGATGATGGGCTGCCCAGGGCCCTCCAAGGACAGCAAGACCTTCCTGTCCCGGGCCCTTTCGTCTGGGAGTAATCTTCAGCCACATTCAATTTGGGGAGGTGGAATTGCAAGTTCAGCACTGGACTCCTGAAAGACAACATCCCTTCCCCCAGGAAAGAAAGCCTGGAGCCTCAGTGTCTCAGGCCTGGAAAGAAAGCCCTTAGCCATCATAGGACCTAATGCACACATCCCAGTGTTTCAGAGACAGATCTGCCAATGCCAGGTATTAACCAGGAAGATCTTCCTTTCCTGGAACTTTTGGCTTGGGAGCAATCCCTAAACATAACAAGGCCAAGTGCCGGGTCCTGCTCTTTGGCCACAACAACCCCCTGCAGCGCTACAGGCTGGGGACAGAGTGGCTGGAGAGCAGCCAGGCAGAAAGGGACCTGGGAGTTTGGATTGATAGGAAGCTGAACATGAGCCAGCAGTGTGCTCAGGTGGGCAAGAAGGCCAATGGCATCCTGGCCTAGATCAGGAACAATGTAGCCAACAGGTCCAGGGAAATGATTCTTCCCTTGTACTCAGCACTGGTGAGGCCACCCCTGGAGTGCTGTGTCCAGCTCTGGGCCCCTCAGTTCAGGAAGGACATTGAGGTCCTGGAGCAGGTCCAGAGAAGAGCAACAAGGCTGGGGAAGGGACTCGAGCACAAGTCCTATGAGGAGAGGCTGAGGGAGCTGGGGCTGTTCAGCCTGGAGAAGAGGAGGCTCAGGGGAGACCTCCTTACTCTCTGCAACTACCTGGTTGTAGCCAGGTGGGGATTGGTCTCTTTTCCCAGGCAACCATCAGCAAGACAAGAGGACATAGTCTTAAGCTGTGCCAAGGGAGGTTTAGATTAGATATTAGAAAGAATTTCTTTACAGAGAGGGTAATCAGACATGGGTTGCCCAGGGAGGTGGTGGATTCTCCGTCCCTGGAGATTTTTAAGACAAGACTGGATGTGGCAACAGTGCCATGGTCTGGGAACCACGGCAGCGTTGGATCAAGGGTTGGACTTGATGATCTCGGAGGCCCCTTTCAACCCAGCTGATTCTATGATTCTATAATAAATTTTGGAGGTGTAATCAAAATTATGGTGGTGGTCTCCCAGAAGAGAATGACGGTTCTTTCCCATAGGAAGGACACGGTGTAACCCCAGTGTAGCAGGGAAAGATGATAGGTTACCCATAGCAGGTACTAACCAGCAAGACCTTTCTGTTCTGACACCTTTGTTCTGGGAACAATCCTTGAATGTATACAGTTTTGGACGTGAAATAGACTTTTGGGTGGCAGTGTCCTGAAAGAGAATGTTCTTTTCCATAGGAAATAATGCACTTTGCCCAGGAACAGTGTTCTGGCAGCTTTGTATGAGATCAATCATTGGATGTTTCCTATTTTGAGGTGGGAGTCACATTTGGTTTGTGATGTGGTATCATAGTTCCTCTCTGTGTCATGGTAACCATTTTTGGATCCACACTTTTTGGGTGGTCTTGGTGAATTTAATTGCTTTTCCTACTCTACAGTGCTATTGGTTTGAGCTGTTGAACCAGTACAATGGGAATGTAAAAGCCAAGCTGTTGACCATTTTGTCCTGGTCATTTTAGTGTCTGAGCATTTAATGGTAGGGTTTGGTTTTGAATCTTTACTATGTGAGACTGGAGGATTATGATGGAATGTAGAGCTGTGAAGGAAAGCGCAGGTAGCAGGGTGTTTGGTGCTGTTCAGTGGGTGCACCTGAAGGTGCAGCCAGCAAAGGTTTGCTGATTTGACACTTTTGTGAGCTGTATTTTGCCAGATGTTTTCGATTTTGTAGCTGGACTCTGCTAGAGGGAAAAAATTGATTAGTACGTACAATTGGGAAGTTCATGTTGCCATTTGAGTGTGGTGCAAATAAGAATTTGCACATGAAAGGGGAAGGTCAGCAAATCCTTCCTGTTCTGATACCTTTCCTTTCAGACTGGTTGACTAAACGTTTTCGTCTTTGGATCTGCAGTTCAGGTGGTTGTTTCATGTGTACACAGTGTCATCTGGGGGAACTGTTGAACGGTGACATTGGGGAATGTCCATGAGATGGTGCTGTGGACTTGAAAAAACGTAAATGTATCATGGTTCTCTCCAAACCACGTGAAGATACAAAATTGAAAAAGTCCACCACTGCCCTCAAGGACAATGTGCCAACAGAGAAAGATTTCACTGAATTGACCTTCCATTTGCAAAAGTGTATTCAAACAACAATCTGGCTGCCTGAAAACTACACACCCAACAGTGGTGCACTACACCAAAATCAAGTGACACTCCTTTTCCTCTAGCCTGTACATTGCACTCCCACTGCAGTGCTCTACACAGTCCTTCTCAGCTGGAAGTACCATCACACTATTCCAAGGCTCCCAGAGGCCAAAGTGTCCATCTCCCTCTCGCTCCTCTGTGCAAACTGTAGAGCTAATTGTGCACCACA
Organism: Manacus candei; assembly: GCF_025592945.1. Classification (NCBI taxonomy): domain Eukaryota; kingdom Metazoa; phylum Chordata; class Aves; order Passeriformes; family Pipridae; genus Manacus; species Manacus candei. Next base: position 4,852,693 of record NW_026138084.1, read on the forward strand.
CCTCACCATATATGCAAATGAGCTCAACAATTAGCACCTATTCACCCACCAAAACTTACAAGATATGCAAATTAGCCCACCAATTAACAAACAATCAAACACCAGGCAACATGACATACAGAAATTATATAACCTTAATTAGTACCTAATCATGCAAAATGCCTAATCAACTTGGCAAACAACACCCCTAATTAACACCTAATCACACACCAGATGTCATCAGATATGCAAATAATCCTGCAAACTATCACCTATTTATGCACACATAACCAGATATGCAAATTAGTCACACAATTAAAACTGAACTCTACAGAGCAATTAGCACCGAATTACACTCAACAACAAATAACACCCAAAAGATATAAACCAAGTAACCCAACTACACCATAGTGCCACCTACAACACAAATAATAAAAAAGTAATTAATTAATTAATCACACTTAACAGCACCACCTTGTGACAAAACCAGTAATTGCAACTAAAAAAAATTATATTCAATAGTGCCACCTTGTTAATGAAAAAGAAAATTACAACAAAAACATAATTATGCAAAACCAAAATTAACTATAAAAATGAGCACCATAATTACCACACCAGCTACACCTAGAAACCCTAAGCAACACTCCAAAAAAATATGAACCAACAATGAATCACCTGCCCAACCCTAGATGACCAAAACTGACATTACCACACCCTAAACCAGACACACCCACGACAAAACACCCTCCCCAGACCTTTGACCTCAAACCCTCAATATCTGACCCTCTTTGACCTCAACCTTTGACCCCTGACCTTTAACCCTGGGACTTTCCACCCATGACCCCCTGAATTTGACCTTTCGCCTCTGACCAGGGTCACACATTAGGGTCACAAGTCAGGGGTAGGGTCATAGGTTAGGGTTACACTTCGATTCACAGGTTAGGGTTAGGGTTTAGGGTTAGGTTTAGGGGTTAGGGTTTAGGGTTTGGGGGTTAGGGTTGAGACGGTGAAAGAGCATAGAGTCCAAGAGACAACGGGGCTGGATAACGCATGCCAAGGGGAGCATGGCAGGGCCCCAGCCAGAACCCATGAGTTTGTTGGGGCTTTCATTCCTGGGGAAAAGGGCTGTTGTTCACTTGCAAGAACCCTGTGCCAAAGTTAACAGTCTGACTCCCAGAATTGAATACAGATGAAGATATCTCCCAGACAAAAGGTGCCCAGACAGAAAGCTCTTGCAGTTTATGGAGTGCCCTGGGCAGCCCACTACTGCATCTAAGATGCATAGGTTACAGGCTTTCTTTCCTGTGGGAAAGGGCTTTGTTTTCCTTTCCAGAGCCGTGCGCTGAAATTGCCAGTCCAACTTCCAAAAGTGAATATGGATGAAGATTCCTCCCAGATAAAAGGTGGCAAGACAGAAAATTCTTGCTGCCCATGATGTCCCCAGGGTGTCCCATCAGTTGTATCTGAGAACCAAAAGTTACCGGCTTTCTTTGCTGGAGGGAAGGGCTGTCATTCGGTTGCAGGAGCCAAGTGCTTAAATTGCCAGTCCTGCTCCAAAATTGAATACAGACGAAGATTCCTCGCAGAAGAAAGGTGCCATGACAAAAAGCTTTTGCTTCCCACAGAGTGCCCAGGGTGATCCACCACCTCCATCTGAGAGAACGAGGTTAAATCTTTTTTCCTGAGTGAAATGGATGTCATTCTCTTGCAAGAGCCTTGCACTGGTATTACCAGTCTGACTACTAATATTGAATAGGATTGAAGATTACCCCAAGACAAAAGGTGCCAGGACAGAAAGCTCTTGCTGACCATGGAGTGCCCAGGCTGCCCCACCAAGTGCACCAGAGAGCCAAAGGTTGCAGGCTTTCTTTCCTGGGGAGAAGGACAGATGTTTGCTTTTTTCAGCCCTGCGCTCCAACTACCAGTCCCACTGCCAAAATTCCATACGGACGAAGATTCCTCCAAGATCAAAGGTACCAGGACAGAGAGGTCTTGCTGCCCATGGAGTGCCCAGGCTACCCCACCAACTGCACCTGAAAGCCAAAGCTTCCCAGGCTTTCTGTCTTGGGGCTAAGGGCTGCTGTACCTTTTGTTCAGCCCTGCGCTGCAATTGCCGGCACCCCCCCTCCCCAAAACCGATACAAATGAAGATTCCTCCCAGGGAAAAGGTGCCACCACAGAAAGCTCAGGCTGCCCACGGAGTGCCCAGGCTGCCCCACCAACTGCACCTGAAAGCCAAAGCTCACAGGTTTTCTGTCTTGGGGCAAAGGGCTGCTGTACCCTTTGTTCAACCCCTCAACCTGCTGCAGATGTGCTGGTTCCAGCACATCCAGTTCAGGTGTGACAGGCTGTTCCCTGGACCTCTGAGCAAGAGGAGCAGGAGGAGGGACACACCAGAGCTCACCTATGGAGGCTTCATGTCCATGAAGTCCAAAGCAGATGGGAGAGGCCATGCCACATCCGAACTTTCTCTGGGGAAGGTACTTCTCCCATGCACTGCCTAGCCGTAGCACTGGTGCCACAGCCCCCGACAAAACCCCAAGTGGTCTTTGTCCCCAGCAGAAGTGCTCCTGCTGCCAGCAGGGGTGCTCCCCGGAACAGGCCAGGAGAGGCTGAGCCTGGGGTGCTGAGCCCCTCGACCATTCTCACAAGCGCGTGCCCTGGAGGACAACTCAGGAGTCTCCACATGCCAACAGAGGAGGGATGTGAGGGAAGAGACGACAGCGGCGAAAGGAGCTCATGGCCTGTCAATCTTGAGCTCCCTGATACCAACTCACAACCCTGCCATCCAGCCCGGCCCCACCACCTCCGCGGTGCAGAGCCCCCACCGCTGCTGCGCTGCTCCTGCCCACGAACGATTGCCTTTCAAATTAAGAAAAAAGGCCTGACCCTCCGTCTCTCCCCTGCTGTGGGTGCAGCACTCTGGGCACTACGTGCACAGCAAGAGCTTTCTGGGCGGGCCCCTTTGGTCTGGGAGGAACCTTCATCCGTATTCACTTTTGGCCCTTGGACGGCCCATTTTGTAACGGGGCTACTACCCACGAATGACTGCCCTTCCAGGCAAAAAAAAAAGGCCTGATCCCCTGTCTCTCAACTGCTGTTGGTGCAGCACTCTGGGCACTACATGCACAGCAAGAGCTTTCTGTGCTGGCACCTTTGTTCTGGGAGGAATCTTTGTCCATTTGAAATTTTGGGAGTCGGTCTGTCAGTTGGGAGCCAGGGTTGAAAACAGGAAACAACAGCCATTACCCCAGGAAAGAAAACCTGGAAGCTTTGGCTTCGTGGTTGAGTTGGTTTGTCAGCCTGGAGACTCAATGAGCAGCAAGAGCTTTGTGTGCTGGCACCTTTGGGGTGGGAGGAGTCTTTGTTCATATGCAATTTTGGGAGTCGTGTTGGCTTTTTGGAGGCAGGGCTGAAAACAGGAAACAATAGCCATTTTCTCAGGAAAGAAAGCCTGGAAGCTTTTGCTCTGTGTTGCGGCTGGTGTGTCATTCTGGGCACTCCACGGGCAGCAAGAGCTTTCTGTGCTGGCACCTTTAGTGTGGGAGGAATCTTTGTATGTAATTTTGGGAGTCGGGCTGGCAGTTAGGAGGCAGGTCTGAAAACAGGAAACAACAGCCATTTTTCCAAAGAAAGAAAGCCTGGAAACTTTAGCTTTGTGGTGCAGTTGGTGGGCCAGGGTAGGCATTCCATGAGCAGCAAGATCTTTGTGTGCTGGCACCTTTGGTGTGGGAGGAATCTTTGTCCGTATTCTCTTTTGGGAGTTGGTCTGTCAGTTGGGAGGCAGTTCTGAAAACAGGAAACAACAACCCATATCCCCAGGAAAGAAAGACTGAAAGCTTTTACTTTTTGTAGCACTGGGTTTGTCAGGCTGGAGACTCCCTGGGCAGCAAGAGCTTTCTGTGCTGGCACCTTTGGTGTGGGAGGAATCTTTGTATGCAATTTTGGGAGTAGGGTTGGCAGTTGGGAGGCAGAGCTGAAACGAGGAAACAAGAGCCCTTATTCCCAGGAAAGAAAGCCTGCAAGCTTTGGCTTTGTGGTGCAGTTAGTGTATCAGCCTGGGAACTCCATAAGCAGCAAGAGCTTTATTTGCTGGCACCTTTCTTGTAAGAGGAATTTTCATCCATATGTAATTTCGGGAGTCTGGCTGGCAGTTGGAAGGCAGGGTTGAAAACAGGAAACAACAGCCTTTATCACCAGGAAAGAAAGACTGGAAAGTTTGACTTTGTGGTAAAGTTGGTTTGTAAGCCTGGGAACTCTATTGGCAGCAAGAGCTTTCGGTGCTGGCACCTTTGGTGTGGGAGGAACCTTCGTCCTTATGCAATTTTGGGAGTCAGGCTGTCAGTTGGGAGACAGGGCTGAAAACAGGAAACAGCAGCCCTTATCCCCAGGAAAGGAAGCCTGGAAGCTTTGCCTTTGTGTTGCAGTTGGTGTATCACTCTAGAGACTCCATGTGTAGCAAGAGCTTTCTCTGGTGGCATCTTTGCTCTGGGAGGAATCTTTGTATGCAGTTTTTGGAGTCAGGCTGGCAGTTGGGAGGCACAGTTCAAAAGAGGAAACAACAGCCCTTATCCCCAGGAAAGAAAGCCTGCAAGCTATGGCTTTGTGGTGCAGTTGGTGGGCCAGCCTGGAAACTCCATGGGCAGCAAGACGTTTCTGTGCTTGCACCTTTGGTGTTGGAGGAATCTTTGTTTGTATGCAATTTTGGGAGTTGTACTGGCACTTGGGAGGCAGGGCTGAAAATATGAAACAAGAGCCCTTTTCCCCAGGAAAGAAAGACTGGAAGCTCTGGCTTTGTGGTGCAGTTGATGGGCCAGGCTGGACACTCCATGAGCAGCAGGAGCTTTCTGTGCTGGTACCTTTTTTCTGGGAGGAATCTTCGTCCGTTTGAAATTCTGGGAGTCGGTCTGTCAGTTGGGAGCCAGGGTTGAAAACAGGAAACAACAACCCTTATCCACAGGAAAGAAAGACTGCAAGCTTTGGCTTTGTGGTGCAGTTGGTGGGCCAGCCTGGGGACTCCATGAGCAGCAAAAGCTTTCTGTGCTGGCACCTTTAGTGTGGGAGGAATCTTCGTCCATATGCAATTTTGGGAGTAGGGCTTGCAGTTGGGAGGCAGGGCTGAAAACAGGAAACAATAGCCATTTTCTCAGGAAAGAAAGCCTGGAAGCTTTTGCTTTGTGTTCCAGTTGGTTTGTCAGCCTGGAGACTCCATGTGGAGCAAGAGCTTTGTGTGCTGGCACCTTTGGTGTGAGAGGAATCTTCGTCCGTTTGCAATTTTGGGAGTAGGGTTGTCAGTTGTGGGGCAGGGCTGAAAAATTAAACAACAACCATTACCCCAGGAAAGAAAGCCTGGAAGCTTTGGCTTGGTGGTGCAGTCGGTTTGTCATCCTGAGACTCCACGAGCAGCAAGAGCTTTGTGTGCTGGCACCTTTGGTGTGGGAGGAATCTTCATCCTTTTGCAATTTTGGGAGTCGGTCTGTCAGTTGGGAGGCAGTTCTGAAAACAGGAAACAACAGCCCATATCCCCAGGAAAGAAAGCCTGCGAGCTTTGGCTTTGTAGTGCAGTGGGTGGGCCAGCCTGGGGACTCCATGGGCAGCAAGAGCTTTCTGTGCTGGCACCTTTGGTGTGGGAGGAATATTCGCCCGTATGCAATTTTGGGAGTAGGGGTGGGAGTTGGGAGGAAGGGTTGAAAACGGGAAACAACAGCTCTAATCGCCAGGAAAGAAAGCATCAGAGCTTTGTCTTTTTGGTGCAGTTGGTAGGCCAGGCTTGGCATTCCATGAGCACCAAGAGCTTTCTGTTCTGGTACCTTTGTTCTGGGACGAATCTTTATCCGTATGCAATTTTGGGAGTCAGGCTGGCAGTTGGGAGGCACATCTGAAAACAGGAAACAACAGCCATTACCCCAGGAAAGAAAGACTGAAAGCTTTGGTTTTCTGGCATACTTGCTGGGTCAGCCTGGGCACTCTGTGGGCAGCAAGAACTTTCTGTGTTGGCACCTTTGGTGTGGGAGGAATCTTTGTTTGTATGCAATTTTGGGAGTCAGGCTGGCAGTTGGGAGGCAGGGCTGAAAAAAAGAAAGAACAGTCTTTCCCCTCAGAAGTCTGGGGGGAAAAATGGACGGAGGAATCTGCCGGAATAGGCTGGGGAGACCCAAAAGATTTTAGGATGCGGTCAGGAGGGGCCCAGGAGTCCTGAAGAGGGTTTGGGGGACCCCAGGAGGGAGTTTAGGGGTCCGAGGTGGTCCCAGGAGATTTCCAAGTGTAAGGGGACGCACGAGAGATTTCGGGGGGGGGAGGGGGAAAGGCGGAGGGGCAGCCCCCAGGAGGGGGGCTTTCAGAGGGTCCCCAAGAGTCTTGGGGGGGATCTGGGCGGTTCCCGAGAGTCTTGGGGGAGATTCAGAGGGGTCACCAGGAGCCCCCGGACCCCCTGAACTCACCCCACACCACCATGGCCTCGTTGGGGCCGCACGTGAAAAACATCGCGGCGGGGGAGACCCTGGGACCGGGATCGATCGGGACCAATCGGGGTCAATCCCGATCCTCCCCTCCCCCGCCATCACCGCCCCGCTCCCGGCAGCCCCCGCGGAAGTTTCGACGTTCTATTGGGTGACTCATCGGCACAAGGACAGGGGCCCAGCAGAATTTGGCAATGACGTCATTCCAGCAGAGCCGTTCTATTGGCTGCGACCCACGAGGGAGCCCCAGAACCTGTTCGTGGCTTGGGGGGGAAGGACAGCCGGTACGGCCGGGAATGGGGGTGCAGAAGGTGTTCAAGTGCCCAGGAAAGGGGCAAAAAACTTTCCCCTCTCCCTCCCAGTGCCCCCTCAGCCCATCCCAGTGTCTCCCCTCTCCCCCAGTGCCCTCAGCCCATCCCGATCTCTCCCCTGCTCTCCCAGTGCCCCCTCAGCCCATCCCGGTCTCTCCCCTGCTCTCCCAGTGTCCCCGTCCATCGAGGTCCCAACCCGACTCTGCCCCCTGCTCTGCTCCGGCCTGGATTTCTCCCCTGCAGGGGCAGCTGAGGTGGCTCCAGGGTGGGCGGGAGCTTTCGGGGCAGGGGGTGGCTCCTGACATGCTGCTGGAACCGCCCCTGTCTGGGCGGGCCCGTCAGCCTGGGGCACCTCCTCACCCGATACTGGGGGACGGGTCGGCAACTGGGAGGGGCTTTGGGGAGGAATGGGGAGGCTGAGAAGGGGTTGGAGGTCGTGGGGGTAACTGGGAAGGTGTTTGGGGAAGTTTGGGGGTTTGGGAGGGAGGTTGGGGAGATTGGGGCAGCTGTGAGGGGTTTTGGGGAATCGTCGGGGATGTGGGAAGGAACTGGGAGAGAGTTTGGGGGCATACTCAAGGGGAAGGGGGCAACTAGGAGAGGGTTTGAAAGGTCCTGGGAGGGCTGGAGGTAACTGGGAGGGGTTTGGGGGCATCTTGTGGGTTTTTGTGGGTCTGGGAGGCAGTCTGGGGGCCTCGGAGGGTTTAAGGGGAAGTTGGGAGTGTCCTGTGGGACCGGGATGGGATTTGAGGGTTCCTGGAGGGGCTGGGAGGGCTTTATGCCTTTATACTGCGGGCATTGTCTAGTATTGATGGGGGTAATCCGTGAGTTGACTGTTTCATAATCATCCAAATTTTAACAAGACTTTGAAGGTGGTCAACCTCAATTTGAAGCAGCTCATTTTTAGCAACAAATTTATCCGATTTTTCTCCTGTTTCCCTCTCAAAGGCTAACGATGACTTCAACACCACATTTTCTGATTTCAAAACAGTAGACTCAACATCAGAAATCCATTCATGACTTCCCTGTCACCACTCCATCCGAATGTCTGTGCACTCACTGTGGTCTGAGAGAAACCTGCCGGTTTGCAGCGCACTGACTGGGCAACTTTTCTTTTTGCAGGTGGAAAAGGGCAGATCAAGAAAAAACAGATGGGTCCAGCAGAAGCGATGCTGCTTCTGTCAAAAGCAGAGCAGAGGCCGAAAGCACTTAAGGAAGTTGCTTACAGAAGCACTTGTGCATTCCAAGTTACAACTCAGGAGTCTCAGTGACTTGTCCAACATGGGAGTTCCTTTTCCATTTCTCAACCCCCAGATTCCTCAGGAGTAGGAAACTGAAAACACTGACTCAGAAAAGCTCCATTCCTTCCTAATAATTGTGCTTTGTCCTTCCCATTTGACAGTGCTCTTGGAAATGTGCTGGTGTGATCTGGATCTGGGAGCAGCCCTGACCTCCCACAGCCCTGACCACACACACCTCATCCAACGGCAGGAAGAACCTGCCTGGCTCCTGCTGGGGTTCTCACCACCCACCAACAGCTTCTCCCTGCAGAGGGGTGGGCAACTACCCAGGTAGGATGAGACCTGACCCCAGCAGGCAGCAAAGTCCCTGCCCTGGCACAAAGAACCCCGGAGCACAGGGACCCTGCTCTGCAGGACAGCCCCGGGCATCCCTGGCTGCACCCCCACCTTCCCAGCCCGCAGCCATCCCTGGGAGAAGGAGCCCACCTGCGCTGTCCCTCTGACGGTGCTGCAGGGAAGGCCTGCCCTGGAGAACATCCTCCTCTGGCGCAACAGAGAAACTGGGAGAGTCCTGACAGATGTGCAAGGCTGTGGGATGTGGTAGCTTTAGGAGATTCCTCCAGGAACACAAGCGACATTGCCCTGCACCTGTAGACTCACTCTGCAGAGGAGTGTGAAGTTGTGTCCCCAAGTTGTGTCTCAGCTGAACACCTCCCATCTTTCTGCTGCCTTTAACCTCCCTTTGCCTTTCTTCTCTTCTCTCATGGCTACAGGCAGTGGCCTTGGCCCTGCTGGGCTGTGCAGAGGAGCTGCTCCTGGGCAGAGCTGTCTCTCTGCAGTGCTGCCCGCTTGCCAGGATTTCCCTGTGTGCCAGGAGCCCGGCCCAGCTGAGCAGCACAGCAAGAGCCAAAGGCAGCCCTTTCTCTGCCCCTCTGGGTTCCCCGCAGGTGTCCCTGGGGCTCCAGGGGAACCTGCTGTGGAACAGACTGAAGGAAACAATGATGTTCCCTCTTCTCACCTCTTCAGTGACACTTCTTTCCAGCAGTGACACTTCTTTCCAGCAGTGACATTTCTCCTCTTAGAAAATTACCAGGGTATGATGATCACCTTTTCTAGTTTCATCATTACACAGGACACCAGGAGGGTGACGGCAAAGGATCTGGTAACTCCCTGGCACAGCGGGGGTTTTCCTGGAGTCACACAGAGAAATGTGTCAGGGCTCTGAGAGGTGTCCAACCCTGAGCTGGACTGATGCACATACGGGGGTGTTCAGAGACACGAGTCCTTCCCTGGCACACACACAGGCAGTTCATTGCAGCAGGGGCAGTGTGTCCCTGGGCTCCTGCTACCACTCCCAGAGCCTGGAGCCACCTCAGCCCTGTAATGCTCCCACCCTGCCCACTCCTACACTTCAGATGAACATTGGGATTTTCTAGTCACTGGAACTGCCCAGACCAGCCCCTCCCTGGTCCCCCCATCTCCCTGCCCCGCCCCAGCCCAGCAGAGCAGCACAGTCGTTTCTGGTCCTGCAGCAAGAAAGGGAGGCAATAGAGGACAGGGACAGTCACTGCATGTCTGGACTGCTCAGGAGATCATCAGCTCAGGCGACAGCTCCTGCAGCCCCAGGGCCAGACCCGCTTCCCAGTGGCCCAGGCAGCTGCTACCACGTGGGCACAAGCTCTGCTGCCCAGGAGGGTCCTGTAGTGAAGGACTTTGCAGATGGCCACGTAGCGGTCATAGGACATGATGGTGAGAAGGGCAAGCTCCGCTGTGATCAAGAAGAAAAGCAAAAAATACCTGTGCAGCTCATCCTGAGTAGGACATGCCCCTGGTGTTCCAGAGGGAATTGGCCATGGCTTTGGGGAGAGTGGTGCAGATGCAGCCCGGGTGTGTGAGGGAGAGGTGGAGCAGGAAGAAGTCCCTGGGGGCTGTTCAGGTGGTGGTGGCAGGCTACGGCGCTGAGGATGAGGCTGTTGCCCAGGAGGGCAGCCAGGGAGATGCCCAGGAAGAAGCAGAAGTGCAAGAGCTGCAGCCAGGAGGAGGAAGTGGGGGATGGAGCTGCTCTTGGACATGAGCTTCCTCCGGGCATCAGGAAATGTCCAAGGAGGAAAAGGCAGTGAAAACTTCGGGACAGGTTTCCTAGATCAAACCCATGAATTCCTCTGAGCATCTACCCTCATCCCAAGTATCTGCAGTCACACATATATAGATTCTGGACTGTAGAAGACAGGCTTAGCATGACTTTAAGATGATTTCTTCTCAATTTTTTGATTTATTTTTCTACTGCCAGGTCTGAGAGGGGCATCGTGGAACCAAAGGAACCCTGAGACATTTCAGAATCCCACATGTGTTGGGTCTGTCTGAGCTGGAGTTCATTTTCTCACTGCAGGCGTCACAGTGCTGTGCTTTGCATTGGGAGCTACAAAGGGGTTAATCACACCAGTGCTTTGGCAACTGCTGAGCAGGGCTGGTGCAGCACCTGCATTGTCAGCTTAGTCCCCGGGGCAAGATCATGGGAGGCGATACAGACAGGTCGGTTGAGCCAAATGGACCGAAGGGACATTGCAGAATATATGGCGTCAGCTCAGCTACAAGAGCTCAGGAAAGGAACAGGAAAGGGGGAAAATCCATTTTTTTACAATACATGCCTTCTGAGCGGCTTCTCTGTGTGGTGAAGCCCTGCTTCCCATGAAGTGGTCAGGTATCGCTGCTGACAGGAAGTAGAGAGAAAATCTTTTTATTTTCCTCTTCACTTATGCATGCGCAAACTTTGGCTTTTGCTTTAGTCAAGTGCCTGATCTCAAGGTAGAAATAATTTTCCATCTTATTCTGTCTCTTCTGTCTGACTGGGAAGGGCAGCAATAGAGCAGCTTGGTGGGCACCTGGCATCCAGGTAAGGTCAACCCACTGCAACATTGCAGGGTCTCATGGAACCAAAGGACTGCTGGGAGACTGGGGGAACTCACGGAATCAAGTGGCCGTCGTGGCACTGCCCTGCATCATAGAAGCAAATGTTTCCTGGGAAACTACAGAAACCAGGGACTTAAGGGACATCATTGGGATGTGCGGGACCTCATGGAATTAAACAAACCGTGGGATATCTTTGGAACTTCATGGAATCAAAGGGATAAAACAAAAGAATTAAACCCCATGACCAGAAACCATTGGATCGAACATTTCTTTAATATGCCAGCTGGGGATTCATGGGGGTACTCTGCCATGCATGAATCAAAGAATCAGTATAAATTTCGGAGTATAAATACAGTGATACTTGAAAGACCCTCCCCTTCACAAGCAGTCCAAAATTCTCTTCTGATTTTAGGGTCAAATAGCCTCTTGGATTTTATTCGTGGAGCAAGACTGCCATCTAGCGTCCATTTCTTCTGGGAGGGGCAGTCATTTTCACAGAGCGGTCTTCTCCCTTAGCAGGCCTCGTAGCATCTCTGATTGATCTATTCGACCCCTAACCCCTAAACTAAATGCTTTAGGACCAGCTAAGACGTGTCTTAGAACTTCCCATTTGCTTAAACAATGTAGAATTGACTTTCTTCTTAACAGAACAATCTCTTATTAAACAAGTTTTCTGAGGCCTGTAAGCTAATTTCTTGAAGATGGGCATATGATACACTCTCTATTAGTTTCCATGTATCATCTACATTCTCTCTCCTACAACTAATTGTAGTCTTAAAAGAAAAGAAAAGACTGCTACCATGCCAAAAAAGCAAACCCCTTTGTTGATCAGGATTTTTATCTAAGAAAAACTCTCCCCAAAGCCATGGCCAATTCCCTCTGGAACACCAGGGGCATGTCCTACTCAGGATGAGCTGCACAGGTATTTTTTGCTTTTCTTCTTGATCACAGCGGAGCTTGCCCTTCTCACCATCATGTCCTATGACCGCTACGTGGCCATCTGCAAAGCCCTTCACTACAGGACCCTCCTGGGCCGCAGAGCTTGTGCCCACGTGGCAGCAGCTGCCTGGGCCACTGGGAAGCGGGTCTGGCCCTGGGGCTGCAGGAGCTGCCGCCTGAACTGATGATCTCCTGAGCAGTCCAGATACGCAGTGACTGTCCCTGTCCTCTATTGCCTCCCTTTCTTGCTGCAGGACCAGAAACGACTGTGCTGCTCTGCTGGGCTGGGGCGGGGCAGGGAGATGGGGGCACCAGGGAGGGGCTAGTCTGGGCAGTTCCAGTGACTAGAAAACCCCAATGTTCATCTGAAGTGTAGGAGTGGGCAGGGTGGGAGCATTACAGGGCTGAGGTGGCTCCAGGCTCTGGGAGTGGTAGCAGGAGCCCAGGGACACACTGCCCCTGCTGCAATGAACTGCCTGTGTGTGTGCCAGGGAAGGACTCGTGTCTCTGAACACCCCCGTGTGTGCATCAGTCCAGCTCAGGGTTGGACACCTCTCAGAGCCCTGACACATTTCTCTGTGTGACTCCAGGAAAACCCCCGCTGTGCCAGGGAGTTACCAGATCCTTTGCCGTCACCCTCCTGGTGTCCTGTGTAATGATGAAACTAGAAAAGGTGATCATCATACCCTGGTAATTTTCTAAGAGGAGAAATGTCACTGCTGGAAAGAAGTGTCACTGAAGAGGTGAGAAGAGGGAACATCATTGTTTCCTTCAGTCTGTTCCACAGCAGGTTCCCCTGGAGCCCCAGGGACACCTGCGGGGAACCCAGAGGGGCAGAGAAAGGGCTGCCTTTGGCTCTTGCTGTGCTGCTCAGCTGGGCCGGGCTCCTGGCACACAGGGAAATCCTGGCAAGCGGGCAGCACTGCAGAGAGACAGCTCTGCCCAGGAGCAGCTCCTCTGCACAGCCCAGCAGGGCCAAGGCCACTGCCTGTAGCCATGAGAGAAGAGAAGAAAGGCAAAGGGAGGTTAAAGGCAGCAGAAAGATGGGAGGTGTTCAGCTGAGACACAACTTGGGGACACAACTTCACACTCCTCTGCAGAGTGAGTCTACAGGTGCAGGGCAATGTCGCTTGTGTTCCTGGAGGAATCTCCTAAAGCTACCACATCCCACAGCCTTGCACATCTGTCAGGACTCTCCCAGTTTCTCTGTTGCGCCAGAGGAGGATGTTCTCCAGGGCAGGCCTTCCCTGCAGCACCGTCAGAGGGACAGCGCAGGTGGGCTCCTTCTCCCAGGGATGGCTGCGGGCTGGGAAGGTGGGGGTGCAGCCAGGGATGCCCGGGGCTGTCCTGCAGAGCAGGGTCCCTGTGCTCCGGGGTTCTTTGTGCCAGGGCAGGGACTTTGCTGCCTGCTGGGGTCAGGTCTCATCCTACCTGGGTAGTTGCCCACCCCTCTGCAGGGAGAAGCTGTTGGTGGGTGGTGAGAACCCCAGCAGGAGCCAGGCAGGTTCTTCCTGCCGTTGGATGAGGTGTGTGTGGTCAGGGCTGTGGGAGGTCAGGGCTGCTCCCAGATCCAGATCACACCAGCACATTTCCAAGAGCACTGTCAAATGGGAAGGACAAAGCACAATTATTAGGAAGGAATGGAGCTTTTCTGAGTCAGTGTTTTCAGTTTCCTACTCCTGAGGAATCTGGGGGTTGAGAAATGGAAAAGGAACTCCCATGTTGGACAAGTCACTGAGACTCCTGAGTTGTAACTTGGAATGCACAAGTGCTTCTGTAAGCAACTTCCTTAAGTGCTTTCGGCCTCTGCTCTGCTTTTGACAGAAGCAGCATCGCTTCTGCTGGACCCATCTGTTTTTTCTTGATCTGCCCTTTTCCACCTGCAAAAAGAAAAGTTGCCCAGTCAGTGCGCTGCAAACCGGCAGGTTTCTCTCAGACCACAGTGAGTGCACAGACATTCGGATGGAGTGGTGACAGGGAAGTCATGAATGGATTTCTGATGTTGAGTCTACTGTTTTGAAATCAGAAAATGTGGTGTTGAAGTCATCGTTAGCCTTTGAGAGGGAAACAGGAGAAAAATCGGATAAATTTGTTGCTAAAAATGAGCTGCTTCAAACTGAGGTTGACCACCTTCAAAGTCTTGTTAAAATTTGGATGATTATGAAACAGTCAACTCACGGATTACCCCATCAATACTTGACAATGCCCACAGTATAAAGGCATAAAGCCCTCCCAGCCCCTCCAGGAACCCTCAAATCCCATCCCGGTCCCACAGGACACTCCCAACTTCCCCTTAAACCCTCCGAGGCCCCCAGACTGCCTCCCAGACCCACAAAAACCCACAAGATGCCCCCAAACCCCTCCCAGTTACCTCCAGCCCTCCCAGGACCTTTCAAACTCTCTCCTAGTTGCCCCCTTCCCCTTGAGTATGCCCCCAAACTCTCTCCCAGTTCCTTCCCACATCCCCGACGATTCCCCAAAACCCCTCACAGCTGCCCCAATCTCCCCAACCTCCCTCCCAAACCCCCAAACTCCCCCAAACACCTTCCCAGTTACCCCCACGACCTCCAACCCCTTCTCAGCCTCCCCATTCCTCCCCAAAGCCCCTCCCAGTTGCCGACCCGTCCCCCAGTATCGGGTGAGGAGGTGCCCCAGGCTGACGGGCCCACCCAGACAGGGGCGGTTCCAGCAGCATGTCAGGAGCCACCCCCTGCCCCGAAAGCTCCCGCCCACCCTGGAGCCACCTCAGCTGCCCCTGCAGGGGAGAAATCCAGGCCGGAGCAGAGCAGGGGGCAGAGTCGGGTTGGGACCTCGATGGACGGGGACACTGGGAGAGCAGGGGAGAGACCGGGATGGGCTCAGAGGGCACTGGGAGAGAGGGGAGAGACCAGGATGGGCTGAGGGGGCACTGGGGGAGAGGGGAGAGACTGGGATGGGCTGAGGGGGCACTGGGAGGGAGAGGGGAAAGTTTTTTGCCCCTTTCCTGGGCACTTGAACACCCTCTGCACCCCCGTTCTCGGCCGTGCCGGCTGTCCTTTCCCCCCAAGTCATGAACAGGTTTTGGGGCTTCCTTGTGCGTCGCAGCCAATAGAACGGCTCTGCTGGAATGACGTCATTGCCAAATTCTGCTGGGCCCCTGTCCTTGTGCCGGTGAGTCACCCAATAGAACGTCGAAACTTCCACGGGGGCTGCCGGGAGCGGGGCGGTGATGGCGGGGGAGGGGAGGATCGGGATTGAACCCGATTGGTCCCGATCGATCCCGGCCCCAGGGTCTCCCCCCGCCGCGCTGTTTTTCACGTGCGGCCCCAACGAGGCCATGGTGGTGTGGGGTGAGTTCAGGGGGTCCGGGGGCTCCTGGTGACCCCTCCGAATCTCCCCCAAGACTCTCGGGAACCGCCCAGATCTCCCCCAAGACTCCTGGGGACCCTCCGCCTTTCCCCCTCCTCCCCCAAATCTCCTGTGCATCCCCTTAACCCTTGAAAAACTCCTGGGACCACCTCAGACCCCCAGACTCCCTCCTGGGGACCCCCGAACACTCTTCAGGACTCCGGGGCCCCTCCCGACCCCCTCCTAGAGTCTTTTGGGTGTCACCAACCCTTTACGGCGGATTCCTCCGTCCATTTTTCCACCCCGGACTGCTGGGGGTCCACCCCCCCAAGAAACTACTGGGAACTCCCCAGTGTCCCACCACGAGATTCCTGGGTCCCTCCCCCCCCCAACCCCCTGTGGGTGCCCCCATCCTTTCTTCCCCTCGAAAATATTCTTGGGGGTCCCCCAATGTCTCCTCCAGCCCCCATCCTGCCAGGGATGGATTTGGGGGGATCTCCTTCCCATTCCCTCTGGCCCGAAGGCAAATGCCCTCCCTGTCCTTCTTCCTTTGCCCCCAGGCAGAAAAGAGAAGAGAAACAGCCAGTTGGCCCTGGCAGGTGTGGGTGTGTGCAGGCTGTGGTTGAGTGGTTGAGAAGGGAGAGGAGGGGGCTGGTGTTTGGGCCAAGTCCAGCAGGTGATGTCTTTTGTGTCTGGCAGTCCTTGGTCGGCTCCACGACCATCCAGCTGTCAGTGTTCATGACATACCCATCAGCCCTTCTCTTCTTGGCTCCTACACTTGCCAACCCTAAGCTGCTCCTAAGTTCTCTTGCTGTCAGTTCATAAAGAGGTCTTGTCAAGTGTAACTGATTTAGAAACTAAACCCTGACATCTTTGTCTTTGCCAAAGATGTGTGTGAAAGGGCAGTGCTGTTGCAAAGCAGTGTTGAGCTTCACATTGGGTGACTTGGCAGCTTCCTCTGCATCACCCATGCACCCTGGGTTTCTTTGAAAAGTACTTTTCACTCCAAATGTGACACCACATTAGCCTGTAGGTAATCCTGTCCCCAAATGGATAACTGTAAATATGAATAATTAAAAAGTGACCCCCTCCATTATTCAAGAAAAGCTTGTATCTCTGTACTAAAAGCATCCAAGGGTCACATCCCCCAGTTTTCTATCTGACAAGGGTTTGGAGGGGCTGCTTTGTGCAGGGAACCCTTTGGGGGCCCCTTGCACATGGGTAGGGCTGCACTCTGGGGGTGTGGGGCTTTGGTTCTTTGGTTGCCAGGGGCCACTGTGAGTCACTGAGCCGGGATGGGGACAATGGGCAGGGCTGGCTGGGACAGGCTGTGGCACCTGTGACATAAAAGGGAAGTGTCCCCGTGGGGCAGCTCTGCAGGGCCCATCAGGGGATGCTGCCCAGTGCAGCCTGTGCTGTGGGGAGCACACACACAGGGAGAGGCTGGGCCGGACGAGGGCCGGGGCAGCAAGGCCGCCCCAGGGAGTGGGTTCTGCCCCTGCCTGCAGGGCCCAGCCCCTGGCAGGAGCGCCTTGGGCAGGGCCCGGTGCTGCTGCTGGGGCAGGGGGTGAGGCCTTGCCGCCTGCCAGCTGCCTGGGCCCCTGTCCTTGCTGCGCCACATCCCCGAGACTCCATCCCCGCTCCTCCAGGGCCAGCTCCCTCCTTCCCAGCCCCAACCAAGCCCTTCTCTGTGTCCTCCTGCAGGCCATGGCTTTCACAACATTCCTTTTGGTGCTTGTGCAAAGCATCATCCAGTCCCTGCAGGCGGTCGGGGAGGGGTTACACAAGACTCAGTGAGCTTGGAGGTCTTTTCCAAGCTGAAGGACTCTTGGATTCTGTGATTGTGTGCTGGATTCAGCTGGGTCCGTGTTAGCAGCATTAGTTTGCTCCCAAAGTTTCCTCGCTGTCAGCTCTTGTGGCCTAAGGCTTGAGCTCCTTTAACTCCTTGTGCTGAGCTACTGATGGGAAAGGAGAGGCCTCTGCGAGCAGATTCCTGGTGTTCCCTGTAGAACAGTGAGGGAGAAGGTGTAGTCAAGTGGGAAGAGGAGTACTGTTTGTGTGTGGCCTCCTATGTGGCCTTGGCACCTTTGAGGGGCTTGAAGGAGAAAAGAGCTTTGTTAAAGTGAGAAGTGAAATAGTGTGTTGGCTGTGGGAATGGGAAGAGAAGAGGAACGGAGAATGGGAAGGGAAAGAGGAATGGAAAGACATCTGCTGATGCTGTCGTTTGTTATGTTTGCATGTAGCAGGGTGTGGTGGAAGAAAAAACCAATTGGGAAAGATCTGTGGCATGGAGAAGCATCTATGGGAACTAGATGGACTTTTATACACTGGACAATTCATCCACCGGACTGACAGTTGTTCCTCAGTTTTACCCCAGTTTATTGCTCTATTGTCATGGAGTTTTATGTACCCCAGTTTACTGTTGAATTTTTATGAAGTTTGTTATACCTCCATATTGTTCCCCTTTCTCCCTCAGATTTTCCTGCCCAAAGTTGTTTGTCACCCTGTCCTCCCCTGCTTTCCCGCTCCTCTGCCACTGATTGGCTACAGTTTGCTGCAGTGCAAAGAGAGCTCCCATTGGCCCTTTCTCCTGGAGACTCCGAAGTTCCACCTGCCTTTTCCCTGTCTCCCTATCACACTTTTCCCTGAGTTTTCAGTTCCATGCTCCTCCCCAGTTCTGAATCCTCCCCTCAGACTTACCTTATTTAAAACCCTGTTGTCCCTGAATAAAGTGGCATTGCTGCACGAACCCTCGACTGTGCCAAGAACTGTTATTGCAGTCCTCGGTCCCATTTCCCATCCCCCCGGACCATGGCAAGTGGCGCCCAACGTGGGGCACAGTTGAGGACTCTCATATTGAGAGAACTCCTGTGTCCTCACCTGGGTTCAGGCGACGCCAGGAGAGGCGATCGTCCCCGCCGGTCCTCCTCAGCAGAGCGGACGGCTGTGGGCTCAGCGGTAGCTGCACAGGTCGACGCACCAGACAGGTGAACCGCTGAGGACATTCCTCACCCTACCCTAACACCCACAGCCCGGCAGAACACCAAAGGGAGGACTTTCCATCAAGACACTGTTGTTGAGACTTGACTAACATCAACATGGGACTCACACTCTCAACCTCCCAAAAATTTGTGTACAGGCGCCTAAAAGAGTTTGTAATAGAACACGGTCACCCCTTAGATAAAAAATTGGCAAAATCACTTGCCAGATGGCTCGACCACAAGGGTCACCAGCTTGCCGAGGACACCAGCGTAGAACAGTGGCAAGTCATAGGCTACAGCCTCTGGCGGGACAGCGATAAGGGGGACCGTATAGCTAAAGAGGCGCTCATCGCATGGAGGTTAGTTCTGATGGTGCTACAGCACCAGATGATGAACAAGAATATCAGCCTCCCCAAGACAGACACTGAGCGGACAGAGAGGGACACTGAGCAGACAGAGATGGACACTGAGCAGACAGACACACAAGATGGCGGGAGGGGGAAGAAACCATCGCGCCAAATTCAAAATGGCGTCAAGGAGGAGGGACCC
Organism: Manacus candei; assembly: GCF_025592945.1. Classification (NCBI taxonomy): domain Eukaryota; kingdom Metazoa; phylum Chordata; class Aves; order Passeriformes; family Pipridae; genus Manacus; species Manacus candei. The sequence continues at coordinate 4,871,385 of NW_026138084.1, forward strand.
AGGGACCACGCGGAGAAAAGGCGGGAAGGGACACCGCGGGAAAAATCAGCGCAGGAAAGGAGGAGGCGAGCTCCCTTAGCACCACCCTCCAGGCCGCCTCCGCCTCCACCTGATTGCATCAGAGATCCCTCCCCCGGCATGCCCACGAGCACACCCACTTCCTCCAGCCCCACCTCTTCCCCGGATACATCACCTTCAAGGGGCGGAAGGGTGGCAAAGGACAGGGTCAAGGCGAAGGTCAGGGCCTCCTTCCGGCAAGATGGCTGCGCCCATAGGCCTCACACCACCGAGGCCTACCCCGCTTGCCGCCACCCTGAACCGGACATAGACTTAATGCAGCACTCCCCTGAATGGCAGCTTAAGCTACCAGATATCTGGAGAACCTTCAGGGAGGAGGCTGCTAGCGCTAAAGACACTGAATTCCTAAAAGCATTTCCCATCTATGTAGAGGAAGGAAGGGCCTCAGAGTGGCTGTAGGGAATTGGCTATAGAACATGGCTTGCCTAGGCCGTGGGAACATCTTAGATAGCGAGGTTACAGTGCCCTTGTACCCTGTTAGCTGGCTGGTAAACAGGACATTGTGATTAGCAAAACAAAAAGCAACTGAGTACCACCTGTGTCAATAAAGAAATGAGTAAGAGGTGAGATCAACATTTAAGCAGAACCAATAATGAGCTTAGCTTTTGCAATATGTATGAACTAATTATAAAGCGTATATTAAGCTGTTAGCAATGATCAATAAACGAAGCTTGCTGATTCTCATATTGAGCGTCTCATTCTTCCCTCATCACGACAAATGGCGCCCGAACAGGGACTAAGTTGAAACTGCGGTCCCCGAAGTTTGAACAGGGGGTAAGTTAAATCTGCATCCCCCAGGGGCTAAGTTAAATCAGTATGCCCCAAGCGACTAAGTTGAATCTGCAGTCTCCGAAACCTGAACAGGGGGTAAGTTAAATCTGCATCCCCCGAAGCCACGGTCTGACGCAGTAGCCGGTCGGTCCTGAAGCAGCACAAGAGGCGAAAGAGCTGGACTCTGCGCCCCAGGCGACCTTACAGAAGGGTCCTGGCCGACAACACCGCCGACATCTTGTAAAAGGCTGCAACAGCGCGCTGAAGATTTATAGGTATGGAAAGACAAGCGGTGCTTTTATTACTCCAGTGCTTTTTAGAAAAGCGGGGACTTAAGGGTATAGTTTTGAAAAAAGAATTACCAAGATTGCTTACAATGAGGGTTGCTAAAAGTTGTTTTGTGGACCCTAATACAGTTTTTGATGAAAGAGAATGGAGACGTTATGAGGTTAAGTTGTGGGAGGCTGACGCGGAGACGGAGCTCAATGTAACATGACAGAAGTGGAGAAACTGCCAGGCCAACCAGACAAGACACCTGGACAGGTGAGCCACCGAGAACAAAAGGGATCTAATGTTGCATCTATATGGAAGTCTATCCTGCTTAAAAAAGGAAGAAAAATTAGACGAACTGGCTTTGCGGCAGATGCTGCTTTCATGTAAGGGCCAGGGATATGAAGCGAACACTGTAACTGCCTTTACTATCTCTACTTGGAAAGAACTTAGTGATAAGCTCTTTACTGCTGCCTCTAAGGGAGAAAAAGTTGCTGCTTCCCTCCTTACAACTTGGCGATTGTTATCTGGAATAGTAAAAGGCATTAGAGCACAGTATGAGGACATTAGAATGCTACTAGATACCATCATACAGAGAAATCGTGTAAAAAGGGAGTCGAGCGGAGTTGAAGGGAGACGGAGCGGGACAAGAAATCACGGATCGGAACCAGGGACAACCGAGCGGCCCCGCCAACATGAACGCGGTGCTAGCATCTCGGCAGTGCATATCCAGGACGATCGGAGATGATGGTTGCAGTGTGAAAGTACTGCTGATGGACCAGAGATGAACTTTACAAGCACTATGACTGAGTTCCACCTTAAGACATTTCCAGCTTTTCATCTGAACTGTACTGTGGGACTGCGCTGCGCGTTTGTGGCTGTGTTCACGGCGCTGTGTGCTTATGCCGCCGTGCCGAGTGAACCCGTGCTGGCGCTGGGTCTGTCCGCCTGTGGCGGGTGTCTACGGGGCCGCGCCGAGCAGCGGAGCAGTGGCGGTGGTCGCGGCGCCTGTGCGGAGCGGTGCGCCTGCTCGCGTGCACGCCGGCGGCTCCGGGCGCGGCGAGCAGCGGGGGGGCTCTGTGTCCCCCGCACTGCTGACAGCCATGGTCCTGGGGGGTGTGCGTTCCCCTTCCCTTCTTTGCAGCGAGTGTTTTTTCCCTGGTGCCGCTCCTCTTCCTAGAGCGGCGAGTTAATGATGGTAGCAAAAGCCTTGAGGGGTGCAGCTGGAGGAGGGGGAAAGCTGTTTCTCCTTTTCCCCGTTAGACCAATCACCCCCTCTCTGAAACTGTTTGCAGCTGTTCTCTCCCTCTCCTATGTTTTTGTCTTTTCTTAAGCAGACTCTGTGATTAAGTTAAGTTCCTTCTGCTGATTTTCTTTGGGTGAGCCCGGTCCCTCCTCCCCCTCCTTCGTCCTTCGGCAATGAGGGGCGGGGGGGAGGCAAAGACGGTAAAACACAGAAAAAAGGGAAAAGAGAAAAAACAACTTAAAATTAACAATATCTCAACTTATAAATCAGATAAGATTGCATTGTTTTTACAGCAATAGGTGTTACGCATGCAGCGTGCTCATGGCATTCTCAAATGTTTTCTTCAAAAACAGAAAGGGAGACTGACGAAAAATCCTTTGAAGCAAGATTAGAAATAATGCAACATCCGTGCTTAGCCTTTTGCATATTACAGAAGGTTATTAAGAATTTCCTATAGCTTGCTATTTCGCATCTCTTACATGAAATTTGGCTGTTTCCCCCAGGGGCAGGGTGCAGGTAGAAGATTTGGAGACGGAACGATGAGACAGAAGGGGACATAGTCTTGCCCCCTGAAAAAGTAGTTTTATTACCTTTATGACAGAATATCATTGCTCTATGAGAAGGGTTGAAGATTTCCAAGGTAATATTCTGTTCTTTCTTGCTGTATCTGTCTTTTACATAGAGAGTTATGCAGGATTTGCAGATTGTTGATGACGGTTATGCCATAAATTTCCTTTGAATTATGAAACTGATAAGAAGTGCACAGCCAATGATTACTTGAAAATGTGTGTGATTGAGGAGCATGTTTGAGGTGGCCACCTGAATGTGGTATGAAAGAGAAAAGCTACATGAATGTGTGACTGTGTAAACTTAAAAATACCTTCTGCCGGTGTTAAGATTTTAGAGATGTGTAACATGATTCTGTTGAACCATAGTGAATCCTTATTCTGAATGGTATATGAATTCTTCAAATTCCCACCGTGAGTGATGAGGTTTTAGTTATTTCTAGACTAGCCCTGTCCGGCTAGCTGTTTGATCTGAACTGAAGTTAAATAAGAAGTTCTTACAAAAATTTAATATTCTATTACAGCCTTGTATGAAATTTATGCAAGTTAAGTCTCAGGTGGAGTTTTTCCACTGCTGTTGTTCCTTAGCTGTGTAAGCTGCGCAGGAGACCACTAGTTTTAGAGCAAGTAAAAATCATAAGCCAGCAAACATTAGTGCAGACTGCAAGGTTGGCAGAGCCTGAAACAAAATACACCACTATGCATCCAGGTGCCCGGGAACCATTCTTACAATTCGTGGAAAAGCTGCAAGATGCTGTAGAGAAACAAGTTTTGTGACAGATACAGAAGTTGCTAGTTACATAACTAGCTAGAGATAATGCAGGCTTGTGGCAGGGTGAGGTCCTTAGACCATCAAATAATTGCATTTGCATCTGCTATGGCAGTAGTGAGAGTCGTTTTGAGCTTTTCTGTGTTTTCCAGGATTTAAATCAGGAGTTGTCGATGTTGCTGCCTTGTTTGCTCAGCTCGTTGCAGGGGCAGACTGTCAAGGCCATCCTGCGTGCCTTCTCAAAAACATCTGTAGTGTTGTGGATAGTGTGTCTTCAGGCCTCCTGGTTGGAGGCCAGAGCAGACCAATTATGTTGATCAGTGTGACCAGAGCTGAAGTGTTGTTTTAAAGAATCCTTATATATTGTCTTCAAAACCCCTCCCGTGCAACAGCTGGTAGCAATATTAATTGTAAAACGGCTAGTCTCTCCTCCTTAAAACATGCCTACCCATTGTAGCTGTGTTCTCAGCAAAATAGCCTCACTAATTGTGATTAATCCTTGTTTTATACCAGATGTATTGCTTGCATAATTTGACTAGTGAATGTTTAGGGTTGTACGAAGGCAACCTGTATTCTTTGTGATGCTCAAAGCTTGCTGTTAATTGTCCAAACAAACAAACTTCTATAGTCATTCCAAGAGTTAAGGTTGTGATATTAGGAGGTACTGCTTGGAGTTTTCCTTTAGAACATACAGATCCTGTGTGACTTAAACAATGGTTCCTACCTACAGAACAGCTGTTGGCCCTGCAACAGCTTGTCAGAAGGCAACTTGATTCTGATTACATTGAACCATCTCAGAATCCTTTAATTACCCCTGTGTTTGTGATAAAGAAAAAATCTATGAAATGAAAACCTTTGCATGATCTCAGACAGGTTGGTGCAATCATAGTTAGTAAGCATTGGCTTACTGACCCCTTCTGTGCTTTCTACTGAATAACCCATTGTTATTATTGATTTGACAGGTTATCTTCTCACAATCCAGTTAGATCCCAGTGATAGAGAAAAAATGTGCATTTTTAGTTCCATCTATTATTCGTGCAGAACCTTATGAGTGTTATCCATAGAAAACCCTCTCCCATAGAATGAAAGGCTTTTCTATAATTTGTCAGTGGTTTATGTTTCCAATGCAATTTTCTGACTGTCTTTGTTGTCATTATATAGATGATATTTCTGCTAGCTGTAACCACTGAGGATTAGTTGGGTGTGTTGGACGCTGAAACCAGAAAGAGTTTTTTCTGAGTGTTCTTTGTGCTATGCTTACTCAGGTGGGCTTGGCACAGGGAGACCTTGCAGGTCAGGCAAGTCTTCATGACTGAACGGGGGCCTGTGGGGTGAAGGCAGAGTGGGCACTGGGAAGGGCCCTGCTGGCATATTTCTGTTCCTTCTGTATGCGTGCACTCCTTGCAGAAGCTGTGACCGCACCCCAGAGACATAGGGTTCCTGTAAATGTCCAGGCAGATGGGGCATGTCAGTTCGTCCTTCAGCCTGGCCTCAGCACCCACCTCGACCATGTTGCCTGAGCCTCGTGACAGGGCTGAGAGCAAGGAGGAGGGCACTGGTGAGAAACTGAGAGCACAGCATACAGAAGCCTTCAGATGTTGATTTAGCTTAATTCATTCTATTGCTCGCTCAGTTGTTGTCTCTTGTCCGGATTGTCGTCGTGCTTGTACTGTCTATTTTAGTACTAACCCTCGAGGTCTTACTCTGGCAAAAGATCCCCAAGAGTTAGATTTAATGGGATCACTGTATATACATAACACAAGTGGTAATGGGACTCAAACCTGTTTTATGTTGAGATTATTTCAATCTAGATTAATTGTTTATCAAAACCATGACTTGTCCAGCTGGCACAAACTGCCTAGCCTGTACACAAAAGAACTGTAGAGCCTGAGTGAAACAGTAGAACACACAAAGAAAGTAACAGTAACAACTAGTCCTATAGACTTGTGGCTTCAATCTATTTTTGGTTCTGTGTCTGAATGGGTTTTAAGTTTTGTTAAAGAAAAACCTTACATGGTTGTTGACAATTGTTGTAATTTTAGTAATAGTTCATATTGCTTTTTCTTGTATTGTTAAATGTGTAAGTGCTATAACAGAGAAAACATTATTAGCCCAGAATAAAAAAACGGGGGTATTTGTAGGGAATTGGCTATAGAACACGGTTTGCCTAGGCCGTGGGAACATCTTAGATAGCGAGGTTACAGTGCCCTTGTACCCTGTTAGCTGGCTGGTAAACAGGACATTGTGATTAGCAAAACAAAAAGCAACTGAGTACCACCTGTGTCAATAAAGAAATGAGTAAGAGGTGAGATCAACATTTAAGCAGAACCAATAATGAGCTTAGCTTTTGCAATATGTATGAACTAATTATAAAGCGTATATTAAGCTGTTAGCAATGATCAATAAACGAAGCTTGCTGATTCTCATATTGAGCGTCTCATTCTTCCCTCGTCACGACAAGTGGCGACCAATATCGTACCCCATGCTAAAAGATATGAAAAAGGCCATCGTCGAGTATGGGTTGGGGGCACCCTTCACCATCGAGTTGCTAGAATCCCTCTTCCTGGCCTATAAGCTGATACGTTACAACATAAGAGCAGTGATAGGAGGACTCTTTACAACAGTACAGTCCTCAGTATTTGAGGCAGAATGGAAAAAATTAATCACTGCATATGTCAATGACAAAATGGAAAGAAGGGGAATCCCAATTCAGCAGGCAATAGACATGCTCTATGGGGAGGGGAACTATTCGAGTAGGGGGGATCAAGCTCGAATTGACCCCAAATTTTTAGAAGCGACTAAAGAATTGGCATTGGAGGCCGTGAAAAGGGTGACAGATGCCTATGTGCAGACGCCTTCTTTCACACTTATTAACCAAGGCCCAAAAGAACCTTTTGTAGAATTCATAACCAGGCTAAAAGAGGCAATCAGCAGGCAGGTCCACCAAAAAGAGAGCCAGGAAATTTTATTCAATAAATTGGTTATCAAAAAGGTGAATGAGGACTGTCAGAAAGCTTTGAAGATGCTAAAGGATCCCTCCCTACTCGAAATGATAGACGCTTGTAAAAATATAGGTTCCAATTCCCATAAAGCGCGTCTATTGGCTGCCACTTTCATGGGTCCCCAATCATGTTTCAATCGTGGTGAAAAGGGACACTTCAAAAAACATTGTCCTAAGTTAGTCCCCGAACCAAATTTGCCTAAGACCCTATGTCGGAGGTGTGGGAAGGGCCGCCATTGGTCTTCTAGTTGTAGGTCAATGACCAATATCAATGGTGAGACCCTTCCCCCCAGGAGGTCCCCAGAGCTGAGGAAAAGGGTAACCTTCCAATCTTTGCCCGATCTTCACCCTTGCTCCTGTGAACATCAGGGAAATGGGGAGCAGAGCGCCCAGGGGGGCGCGACGACACAAATAACCCCTGCTCTCCGCTCCATCCTGCACCCAACACCGCACCCAGCTACCCCATTACCCAAGAGCCTCCGACAGACCTCATTCCCGTTCAGTGTGATCCTTTAAATTCAGCAGACCCTATCTCAGTTAAAAACCAGTGTGTTCCCCTAAATTGGATAATCCTTTCCGTTACTCATCCGTCTACTCACCTAAGCTCCTATGAGCAGGCCAGGGTTAGACCATCTGCCCCGGTCGATCCAGATAAGACTTACCTGATGATATCGCGCTTTTCAGCAGTGGCTAAGGGAATAATTGTAGTGCCTACTCTCCTGACGGGACTGACGAACACAAATATAGCTATATGCCTAACTGTGCATCTCCCTCCCGTGCAGTTGGAGGACCGCTTCCCCGTGGCGAAGATGGTCTCCACCGACGAGCTGCTCTGCGTGGTGTCCCCAGATGAGGAGCGGAGGGAGGGATCACTGAGGGAAGTCCACTGGACAACCTCGGTGAAGACCTCTCGCCCTCTTCTAACATGTCTCATCTACTTTTCTCAACCTAGGCACCCTCAGAAAGTCAAGGTGGAAGGGCTACTCGACATGGGGGCGGATGTCACCATAATTGCCTCCAAGGACTGGCCGTACGGCTGGCCAGCCCAGACCACTAACATCAGAGTCAGTGGTGTAGGGGGATCGCAGTACCCGATCAGGAGTAAAGAGGTAAAGAGGAACTCCAAAGTTCCACCCACCTTTTCCCTGTCTCCTTATCACACTTTTCCCTGAGTTGTCAGTCCCATGCTCCTCCCCAGTTCAGAATCCTCCCCTCAGACTTTAAACCCCTTATTTAAACCCCTGTTGTCCCTGAATAAAGTGGCATTGCTGCACGAACCCTCAACTGTGCCAAGAACCGTTATTGCAGTGCTCAGTCCTATTTCCCATCCCCCCGGACCGTGGCAGCAGGGAGATTGCCAAAACTGAAACCAGTACACAGTTGAAAGCTGAACAAAACAACATTTATTCCAAAGAAAGTAGCAAACAAAATGAGAAACCAAGAGACAGAAAAGAGAAGGGAAACAAGCCCCCAAGACAACCCCCCATTCAGTCAAGTGTTACTTACCAGGTTGTCTTACTGACCCCAGAATGCTTAGAATTCCCCATAGCAGAAGCTGCATCCTCATTATCCTCAATGAGTCAATTTTCATTAATGTGAGGAAAGCTGAGAGACTGTAGAAACATCAGTTGAATTTCAAAGTCTCCTGGTTTCTGTCTCTCCTCAGACTTAGAATCAGGGTTAGGGTTAGGGTTAGGGTTAGGGTTAGGTTTAGGGTTGGGTTTAGAGTTTAGGGTTAGGGTTAGGGTTAGGGTTGGGGTTAGGGTTAGGGTTAGGGTTAGGTTTTTTTTTAGGGTTAGGGAACCGGGTTTGCGCATAGCTTGCAGTCTCTTTTTTAGGGTTAATGTTGCGATGCGCAAACCCGATTCCCTGACCCTAATCCTAAAAAAGTGAATGCAAGCTATGTGCAAACCCTGTTCCCTAACCTTAACCTTAAAAAAGAGACTGCAAGCTATGCACAAAACCAGTTCCCTAACCCTAACTTTAAAAAAGAGACTGCAAGATACTAGGGTTAGGGTTAGGGTTACGGTAAGGGTTAGGGTTGGAGTTAGGGTTTAGGGTTAGGGTTAGGGTTAGGGTCAGGGTTAGGGTTAGGATTTGGATTAGGGTTAAGGTTAGGGTTACGGTAAGGGTTAGGGGTTTTGGTTGGGGTTAGGGTTAGGGTTAGTCAGAATCTGTCTCAATGCGCGATCTAACTATCGTGGGTTTACCCCGTTCCAGGAACGCAAACCGTAAACCCTAAAACCTAAGCCCTAACCCTTGCTAACCTTAACCGTAACCCTAACCCTAACATCTCATAGCAGAGGGAGGGAGGGGCCTGATTCCTCATCAGATATATCAACAGTCAAAAGCCTGTAAGCTCAGCTCTTGCCTTTTCAGGGCTTCACACAGTCAACACTGGAGGGAGGGAGGGGCCCGACTGCTCATCAGAGGTATCATGCAAGTCAAAAGCCTGAAAAGTCTCCTAGAATGCATAAATCATTAACCATTTCAGTCTCTGACAATTGGTCCACACAGTAACTGCAAGCTATGCCCAAAACCTGTTCCCTAACCTTAGAAGAGAGACTGCAACCCTCGAGATGTTGGAGGCTCGAGGCATGGTCCGTGACACTAATCATGGCTATAACTCATAACTTCTTGGAGTATGGGGACTTCCCTCCTTCACCCCCGGTAGATCAAGGCCACCACTTCAACTGACAGACATGGAAGCATCACTGGACCCCGTGGGCGGTGACTATATACATCTGTCCACTCTCAGCTTTTCTTTCTCTTACTCTCCCTTGCTCTTATCCTGCCTTTCTCTCCCCTATGCATTTTCTTTCCCCCCCCAAAGGTTATCTCTGTGTCACATTGTGGGATGACAGCACCCAAACTGCTAGCATGCCTGTTGATACAGAATTGTTAAAATAAACCTTGCCAGTATATGTTTTCAGACATCGATTATTTAGTGTCATTTCACTTTAATCCACCCCAAGGGAATTATTAATAAAAACCCCTCTCCCCTTTTCCTGGGGCGGGTTGTAACACCAATCAGTACTGACTCCGCCCAGTAGGCGGGGCCAGTGACGCGGACTCCACCTCTTGACTCCACCCAGTGGGCGGGGCCAGTGCTCTATAGAAGCAGAGTACATACCGGACGGCGGTGGGTATTCTGCCAGACACGCAACAGAACAGCAACAGCAAAAGCAGAGACCCAAGAGAAAAAGCAAAAGATTCTGACAGCGGTGGGCACTGAATCGGGCTTATAACCTGAGAGGGGCTTATTGGGCAGCGCTGCGTGTCCAGAATGGGCTAAACCCGTGATTGTTAGATCGCGCACTGAGACAAATTCTTCCTAACCCTAACCCTAACCCTTACCCATACCCCTAACCCTAACCCTAACCCTAACCCTAACCCGAACCCTAACCCTAACAGTAACCCTGTCTTTTGCTAACGCTAAACCTAACCCTAACCCTAACCCTAACTTTTGCTAACTCTAACCCTAACCCTAAATTTCCTAACCCTAACCCTAACCCTTTCTAACCCTAACCCTAACTCAAAACCTAACCCTAACCCTAACCCTAACCCTGACCCTAACCCTAACCCTAACCCTAACCCTAACCCTAACCCTAACCCCGACCCTAACCCTAACCCTAACCCTAACCCTAACCCTAAACCCTAACCCTAACCCTAACCGTAACCCTAACCCTAACCCTAACCCTAAATCTAACCTTAGTAGCTTGCAGTCTCTTTTTTAAGGTGAGGGGTAGAGAAAAGGGTTTGCGCATAGCTTGCAGGTTTTTTTTAGGGTTAGGGAACTGGGTTTAAGCATAGCTTGCAGTCTCTTGTTTAGGGTTAGTGTTGGGGAAAAGGGTTTGCGCAGAGCTTGCAGTTACTGTGTGGACCAATCAGCACTGACTCCGCCCAGTAGGCAAAGCCAGTGACACGGACCAATCAGCACTGGCTCCACCTCTTGACTCCACCCAGTGGGCGGGGTCAGTGCTCTATAGAAGCAGAGTACATACCAGACGGCGCTGGGTATTCTACCAGACACGCAACAGAACAGCAACAACAATGGCAGAGACCCAAGAGAAAAAGCAAAAGATTCTGACAGCGGTGGGCACTGAATCGGGCTTATAGCCCTAGAGGGGCTTATTGGGCACCGCTGCGTGTCTGGAATGGGCTAAGCCCGCAATTGTTAGATCGTGCATTGAGACCGATTCTTCCTCACCCTAACACTAAACCCTAACCCAAACCCACACCCCAGCCTTAAACCCCAAACCGTAAACCCTAAAACCTAAACCATAACCCTTGCTAACCTTAACCCTAAGCCTAACCCTAACATCTCATAGCAGAGGGAGGGAGGGGCCTGATTCCTCCTCAAATATATCAACAGTCAAAAGCCTGTAAGCTCAGCTCTTGCCTTTTCAGGGCTTCACACCGTCAGCACTGGAGGGAGGGAGGGGCCTGACTGCTCATCAGAGGTATCATGCAAGTCAAAAGCCTGAAAAGTCTCCTAGAATGCATAAATCATTAACCATTTCAGTCTCTGACAATTGGTCCACACAGTAACTGCAAGCTATGCCCAAAGCCTGTTCCCTAACCTTAGAAGAGAGACTGCAACCCTCAAGATGTTGGAGGCTCGAGGCATGGTCCGTGACACTAATCATGGTTATAATTCATAACTTCTTGGGGTATGGGGACTTCCCTCCTTCGCCCCGGCAGATCAAGGCCACCACTTCAACTGACAGACATGGAAGCATCGCTGGACCCCGTGGGCGGTGACTATATATGTCTGTCCACTCTCAGCTTTTTTTTCTCTTACTCTCCCATGCTCTTATCCTGCCTTTCTCTCCCCTATGCATTTTCTTTCCCCCCCCCCCAAGGTTATCTCTGTGTGTAGCAGTACGTTCGGATACATGTCCGGAATAAAGACAAGTGCCAAAAAATACTCAAGCACACAAAATATCTTTTATTACAGTGAGAATAATAATAATAGTAATAAACTTAGCAAGAGGAATTAAAAACTAAAAAAGGATACAAAGTAACTATCTTATCGGGTGGCATTAAAACAAATACTTAGAACAGCATTTAATACAGTATTAACTAGTGAAAAGGATACCAAAAAAAGAAAAAGGATCTTAGTAAAAGGGGAAAACTAAAGGAAAAATAGTATAAACATAAAAGGAGAATTAAAGGAACACTAAAAGGATATTAAAAAAGTCTGTTCTCTCAGTTGCTTCCTATCAATAAACTGTGCTTACCCACACAGACAGGCCAGGGCTGTCAGGATCTGCAGCAGTTGGTCGGTACCCATGCTTAGCGGGCGTCCCCGCGGAGCAACACAGTCTCGGTGGTAGGATGAGTATCGCTCAACTCAGCAGCTCCGCCACCCCATTTTTATCAGTTCCACATTACACTACGTAGGGCCAGTACGCAGTATAAGGTGATGCCTGAATGGCAGCCAAACACCGCCTGATCATTACCTCATGGCAGCAGTCTGCGCATGCCCTACTTGTAGGGCAAGGGGCGAGCGACCCCTGCCCACATAATCTTCCTCCCATCATCATCTTTCTCACCCCTATGTATGACCTCTACCACTGTGTTTCAAGGGTAGATGTATCTATCTTGCAATATGTAGCAAAACCAAGGAAGAACTCAGCTCTGATAATAGGGGATATCAGGCTGACTTGCTGAAAAGCGCAATGGACCTTACAATTAGCTTGTGCCATGAAGTTACATTGTACCATACTCTAGTTGGTTTCACATCCTAATATGATTCCGTTCTCACGCCTCTATGCTCCATTGATCATCTAATTCAAAAGTACCCCCCTTACACTGTGTCACATTGTGGGATGACAGCACCCAAACTGCTAGCATGCCTGTTGATACAGAATTGTTAAAATAAACCTTGCCAGTATATGTTTTCAGACACCGATTATTTAGTGTCGTTTCACTTTAATCCACCCCAAGGGAAATATTAATAAAAACCTGAGTTACCCCCTCTCCCCTTTTCCTGGGGCGGGTTGTAACACCAATCAGCACTGACTCCGCCCAGTAGGCGGAGCCAGTGACGCAGAACAATCAACACGGACTCCCCCTCTTGACTCCACCCAGTGGGCGGGGCCAGTGCTCTATAGGAGCAGAGTACATACCGGACGGTGGTGGGTATTCTGCCAGACACGCAACAGAACAGCAACAGCAAAAGCAGAGACCCAAGAGAAAAAGCAAAAGATTCTGACAGTGGTGGGCACTGAATCGGGCTTATAGCCCGAGAGGGGTTTACTGGGCACCACTGCGTTCCTGGAATGGGGTAAACCCGCGATAGTTAGATCGCGCATTGAGACAGATTCTGACTAACCCTAATGCTAACCCCAACCCTAACCCCTAACCCTTGCCCTAACCCTAACCTTAACCCTAACCTGAATCCTAACCCTAACCCTAAGCCTAACCCTAACCCTAACCCTAAACCCTAACCCCAACCCTAACCCTTACCCTAACCCTTACCCTAACCCTAACCCTAGTAGCTTGCAGTCTCTTTTTTAAAGTTAGGGTTAGGGAACTGGTTTTGTGCATAGCTTGCAGTCTCTTTTTTAAGGTTAAGGTTAGGGAACAGGGTTTGCACATAGCTTGCATTCACTTTTTTAGGATTAGGGTCAGGGAATCGGGTTTGCGCATAGCTTGCAGTCTCTTTTTTAAGGTTAGGTTCAGAGAAAAGGGTTTGCGTATAGCTTGCAGTCTCTTTTTTAAGGTTAGGGTTAGGTAACAGGGTTTGTGCATAGTTTGCAGTATCTTAGGGTTAGGGTTAGGGAAGAGGGTTTGCGCATAACTTGCAGTCTCGTTTTTAGGGTAAGGGTTAGGGAAAAGGGTTTGCGCATAGCTTGCATTCTCACTTTTAAGGTTAGGGTTAGGGAACAGGGTTTGCGCATAGCTTGCAGTCTCTCTTTTAACGTTGGGGTTAGGGGACAGTGCTCTATAGAAGCAGAGTACATACTGGACGGCGATGGGTATTCTGCCAGACATGCAACAGAACAGCAACAGCAAAAGCAGAGACCCAAGAGAAAAAGCAAAAGATTCTGACAGCGGTGGGCACTGAATCGGGCTTATAACCTGAGAGGGGCTTATTGGGCAGCGCTGCGTGTCCAGAATGGGCTAAAACCGCGATTGTTAGATCGCGCAATGAGACAAATTCTTCCTAACCCTAACCCTTACCCATAACCCTAACCCTAACCCTAACCCTAACCCTAACCCTAACCCTAACCCTAACCCTAACAGTAACCCTGTCTTTTACTAACCCTAAACCTAACCCTAACCCTAAACCTAACTTTTGCTAACTCTAACCCTAACCCTAAGTTTCCTAACCCTAAACCTAACTTTTGCTAACTCTAACCCTAACCCTAAATTTCCTAACCTTAACCCTAACCCTTTCTAACCCTAACCCTAACTCAAAACCTAACCCTAACACTAACCCTAACCCTAACCCTAACCCTAACACTAAACCCTAAACCAAAAGGAAACTTCCTTTGCTATGCCTACTGGGCGAAGTCAGTGCTGATTGGTGTTACAACCCGCCCCAGGAAAAGGGGAGAGGGGGTAACTCAGGTTTTTATTAATAATTCCCTTGGGGTGGATTAAAGTGAAACGACACTAAATAATCGGTGTCTGAAAACATATACTGGCAAGGTTTATTTTAACAATTCTGTATCAACAGGCATGCTAGCAGTTTGGGAGTTGGGCTATCAGTTGGGAGGCATGGCTGAAAACAGGAAACAACAGCCCTAATTCCCAGGAAAGAAAGCCTGGAAGCTTTGGTTTTGTGGTGCAGTTGGTGGGCCACACTGGGCACTCCATGGGCAGGCAGCAAGAGTTTTCTGGATCTGGGAGTCAATCTGGGGGCCTCGGAGTGTTTGAGGGGAAGTTGGGAGTGTCCTGTGGGACCAGGATGGGATTTGAGGGCTCCTGGAGGGGCTGGGACGGGTGTATACTGCGGGCATCGTCTAGTATTGATGGGGGTAATCAGTGAGCTGACTGTTTCTTAATCATCCAAATTTTAACATACAATATGATTATTAGAATAAAAAGCAAAAAGGTAATATCAACAAAACAGTAACAGGGTGAAGCTCTTGGTTGAAGACTGGTTTCTTCTTTTTCTCCAGTGATTTTAATTCTTTTTCGTCTGGGTTTTAATCCCATCTTTGGCATTTTGCTGCGAACATTTTGTCCCCATATCCATTGGAAATTGTATTAACTGTTGAGGAGAACAAAGTGGAATCCCAAGGTATGTGATATATTGATAGGATTTCACTGGTTGGCTTTTAATTTGTCCAGGTTTATCGCCATAATACTTCTGCTCTTTAACCACTTGAATCAGAATGAATTGAGTTGTTTTCTGGGTCGGGTTCTCTTTTTGAGTCCAAGGTTTTTTAGTGGATTCAGTATCAGGCACAAAGGAAATTGAGGGAGGTAAAGAATAATCTTCCCTTTGTTCATTATCACAGGGATCACTCAGTCTATTTTCATTAATGTGAGGAAAGCTGGGAGACTCTAGAAACATCAGTTGAACTTCAAATTCTCCTTGTTTCTTTCTCTCCTGAGACTTAGAATCAGGGTTCTCTGTGGTTTCCCAAGTCTCAATGCCAGGGTAAGACACTGGTTTATGAAGTTGCCTGACCAAACCAGGAGCCTGTTTTTTTAGCAACAGTTTTCTCTCTGCACTCTGGTGCAACAAGACTTTGAAGGTGGTCAACCTCAGTTTGAAGCAGCTCATTTTAGCAACAAGTTTATCCGATTTTTCTCCTGTTTCCCTCTCAAAGGCTAACGATGACTTCAGCACCACATTTTCTGATTTCAAAACAGTAGATTCAACATCAGAAATCCATTCATGACTTCCCTGTCAGCACTCCATCCAAATGTCTGTGCTCTCACTTTGACCTGAGAGAAACCTCAGGCAGGTGGAAAAGGGCAGATAAAGAAAAAACAGATGGGTCCAGCAGAAGTGATGCTGCTTCTGTCAAAAGCAGAGCAGAGACCGAAAGCACTTTAGGAAGTTGTTTACAGAAGCACTTGTGCATTCCAACTTACAGCTCAGGAGTCTCAGTGACTTGTCCAACATGAGAGTTTCTTTTCCATTTCTCAACCCCCAGATTCCTCAGGAGTAGGAAACTGGAAACACTGACTGAGAAAAGCTCCATTCCTTCCTAATAATTGCGCTTTGCCCTTCCCATTTGACAGTGCTCTTGGAAATGTGCTGGTGTGATCTGGATCTGTGAGCAGCCCTGACCTCCCAGAGCACTCATCCAATGGCAGGAAGACCCCACCTGGCTCCTGCTGGGGTTCTTGTCACCACGACCCAGTATGGGTCAATGGAATGGGGAGCAGGGTGGTGGGACCAGTAAGGACCAGTTAAGGGGGTTGGGGGCACTTCAGCATCTCCATCAAGGTCAGACCGGTACAGAGCAGCATAGACCAGTATAGATCGGTATAGACCAGTATAAACCAGTATGGACCAGTATAGACCAATATGGGTCACTGGAATGGGGAATTGGGCAGTGGGACCGATAAGGACCAGTTAAGGGGCTTGGGGGCACTTCAGCATCTCCATCAAGGTCAGACCATTATAGACCAGTATAGACCAGTGTAGACCAGTATAGACCAGTATAGACCAGTAAAAAACCAGTACGAACCAGTATGGACCAGTATGGACCAGTACAGGTCACTAGAACAGCGAGCAGGGTAGTGGGACCAGTAAGGACCAGTTAAGGGGGTTGGGGGCACTTCAGCATCTCCATCAAGGTCAGACCAGTACAGACCGGTACAAACCAGTATGAACCAGTATAGACCAGTATAAACCAGGGTAGAGCAGTATAAACCGATATAAACCAGTACGGGTCACTGAAACAGGGAATGGGGTGGTGGGATCAGTAAGGACCAGTTAAGGGGGTTGGGGGCGCTTCATCATCTCTGTCAAGGTCAGACCAGTACAGACCAGTATAAACCAGTATAGACCAGTATGGACTGGTATAGACCGGTATAGACCAGTATAAACCAGTACAGACCGGTACGGGTCATTGGAATGGGGAATGGGGCAGTGGGACCAGTAAGGACCAGTTAAGGGGGTTGGGGGCACTTCAGCGTCTCCATCAAGGTCAGACCAGTACAGACCAGTATAAACCACGGTAGAGCAGTATAAACCAGTATAAACAAGTACGGGTCCCTGGAACGGGGAATGGGGTGGTAGGACCAGTAAGAACCAGTTAAGGGGGTTGGGGGCACTTCAGCATCTCCATCAAGGTCAGGTCAGTATAAACCAGTATAGACCCGTATAGACCAGTATGGGCCAGTATAAACCGGTATAAACCAGTATGGACCAGTACGGGTCACTGGAACATGGAATGGGGTGGTGGGACCAGAAAGGACCAGTTAAGGGGGTTGGGAGCACTTCAGCATCTCCATCAAGGTCAGACCAGTACAGACCAGTGTAAACCAGTATGGACCAGTATAGACCAGTATAAACCAGGATAGACCAGTATAAACCAGTATGGACCAGTATGGGTCACTGGAACGCGGAATGGGGTGGTGGGACCAGTAAGGACCAGTTAAGGCAGAACTCAGCTGGGACTTAGTGGTTTGGGGGTGGGCGTGTCCCTTCTTTAGGTGGGCGTGGTCTCTCCCTGGTGGGCGTGTCCCATCCCAAGGTGGCCATAGCCTCTGCAAGTGGGCGTGTCTTTTGCATCCTGTCCCCCTCCCTGAACTGGGAGCTCAACTGGGACTTACTGGGTTTTGGGTGGGCGTGTCCCCTCCCAATGATGGACCCACTTTCAGCCCCTCCCCCCACCTTTAAGGGCCCCCCCCAAAGCCCCTCCCCCCCCTTCCTGCACCTCCCCAACCCTCAGGGTCCCTCCTGTCCCTCCCCCACCCTCAGGGTCCCTTCCTTCCCCTCCCCCCAGTGAACCTGCTACCCCTCCCCCACTCTCAGGAGCCCTCCCTGCCCCTCCCCCACCTTCAGGGGCCCTCAGGACCCCTCCCCCAACCTCAGAGACTCTCCTGCCCCTCCCCCACCCTCGGGGAACTTCCTACCCTTCCCCCACCCTCAGGGACCCTCAGGGCCCCTCCTTCACTTTCGGGGTCCCTCCCTGCCCCTCCCCAACCCTCAGGACCCTCCTGCCCCTCCCCCCACCTCGGGGTTCCTCCTGCCCCTCCCCCACCCTCAGGGACCCGCCTACCCCTCCCCCACCCTCAGGGACGGTCCTGCCCTTCCCCCACCCTCAGGGAACCTCCTGCCCTTCCCCCACGCTCAAGGACCATCCTGCTCCATCCCCACCCTCAGTGTTCCCTCCTTCCCCTCCCCCCCCCACTGGGGCCGTTACTGGTCCCTTACTGGTCTGTACTGGGAAGGGAGAGGGGAGGGGCCGCCCCCTCGAGGCCCCTCCCCCAGTGACGTCACCGGGTCCCAAAAATAGCCCCGGGGGCCCAAACTGGAGGGGGGACCTGGAGCCGCTCCCAGTGTGACCAGTTCAGGTACTGGGAGGGACTGGGAGGGAACTGGGAGGGAACTGGGAGGGACTGGGAGGGGGCAGGGCTTCCCCCCCTCCCCCCCCTCCATGTCCTTGGGGTGACCTTGTGGCTCCCAGTAGCTCCCAGTAACCCCAGTAATGCCTCCGGTATCTCCTGCGATCCCCCCAGTAACCCCAGTGACCCCCCCAGTAGCTCCTAGTAGCTCCCAGTAACCCCAGTGTCTATCCCAGTAGCTCCCAGTAACTCCCAGTAATCCTAGTGTCCATCCCAGTAACTCCCAGTAACCCCCCCAGTAGCTCCTAGTAGCTCCCAGTAACCCCAGTGTCTATCCCAGTAGCTCCCAGTAACTCCCAGTAATCCTAGTGTCCATCCCGGTAACTCCCAGTAACCCCAGTGTCCACCCCAGTAGCTCCCAGTAACTCCCAGTAAGCCCCCCAGTAGCTCCCAGTAACTCCCAGTAACCCCAGTGACCCCCCCAGTAGCTCCCAGTAACTCCAGTGTCCATCCTAGTAACCCCAGTGACCCCCCCAGTAGCTTCCAGTAGCTCCCAGTAACTCCCAGTGTCCCCCCCAGTGCCTCCCAGTATGTCCCAGTTTAACCCAGTTCCCCCCCCCGTGGGCCCTGGGCCGGGTGGGGGAGGGGCGGGCTCACATTTCCATGGCAACATCCCTTTCCCTCTGGCCCAGTTTCTCCCAGTTCCTCCCAGTTTAACCCAGTTTTTCCACATTTTTCCCCATTTTTCCACATTTCCCCCCATTTTCCCCATTTTTCCCAGATTTCCCCCCATTTTTCCACATTTTCCTGAATTTTTCCCCATTTCCCCCCCATTTTCCAGATTTTTCCCAATTTTCCTACATTTTCCCAGATTTTTTCCCATTTTTCCCCCATTTTCCCAGATTTTTCCCCATTTTGTCCCGATTTTCCCAGATTTTCCCCCCATTTTCCCAGATTTTTCCCCATTTTTTCCACATTTTTCCCATATTTTCCCAGATTTTCACACATTTTTCTCCAGATTTTCCCAGATTTTTTTCCCCATTTTTTCCACATTTTCCCCCATTTTTTCTCACATTTTTCCCAGATTTGCCCAGATTTCTTCCCCCATTTTCCTGGATTTTTCCCAGAATTTCCCATATTTTCACCATTTTTCCAAAATTTTTTTTATCTTTCCCCATTTTTCCCCATTTCCTGGATTTTCTCCCATTTTTTCCACATTTTCCCAGATTTTTCCTCATTTTTCCCAGATTTTCCCAGATTTTTCCCCATTTTTCCCAGATTTTCCCAAGATTTTTTCCCATTTTTTTAAATCTTTCCCCATTTTTCCCCATTTTCTGGGATTTTTTCCCATTTTTCTCCATTTCCCCCCATTTTCCCCAGAATTTCCAGCATTTCCCCCCCAGTTTGTCCCCATTTTCCCAGATTTCTCCCAGGTTTTCCCAGATTTTTCCCTATTTTTTCCACATTTTCCCGGATTTTTCCCAGATTTTTCCTCTACTTTTCCCAGAATTTCCCACATTTTCTTCCAGATTTTTCCCACATTTTTTCCCATTTTTCCCACATTTTCTCAGATTTTTCTCCAGAGTTTCTTCCAGATTTTCCCACATTTTCCCCCCTTTTTCCCCATTTCCCCGGATTTTTCTCACATTTTTCCCAGAATTTTCCGCAATTTCCCCATTTGCCCACATTTTCCCAGATTTTCCACCATTTTCCTGATTTTCCCCCCATTTTTCCCACATTTTCACAGATTTTTCTCCAGATTTTACCCACATTTTCCCCCCATTTCCCCACATTTTCTTGGATTTTTGGGTCCCCAGTTTTCCAAATTTCCCAAATTTCCCCAGTGGGAAAAAATGGGGGGAAAAAACCAGGAATTTTGGGGAAAATGGGAAAAAATTGGGGAAAAAAGTGGGAAATTTGGTGAACACGAATGAAAAATTGGGAAAAATGGGGGAAAATTTGAGAAAAAAGTGGGAAATTTGGGGAAAATTGATAAAAATGGGGAAAAATGGGGGGAAATTTAGGAAAACTGGGGGGAAATCCGGGAAAATGAGGAAAAACGGGGGAAATTTTGGGGAAAAAGTCAGAAATTTGGAGAAATGGGGGATTTTGAGGGGAAATGGAGGGAAAACTGGGAAAAAAGTAAGAAATTTGGGGAAAAAGGGTGAAAAATCAGGAAAAATGGGGGATAATTGGGAAAAATTAGGGGAAATTTAGGAAAAAATTGGGAAAAAATGGTGGAATTTGGGTAAAATTGGATGAAAAATTGGGGAAAGTTGGGAAAAATGGGGGGAAATTTGGGGAAAATGGGAAAAAATGGGGGAAATTTGGGAACAATGGAAGGAATTTGGAAAAAAATGGGGAAAAATTGAGAAAAATGGGGAAATTTGGGAAAAATGGGGGAAATGGGGGGAAAATTGGGGAAAGAGTAGGAAATTTGGGAGAAATGGATGAAAAACTGGGAAAAATGAGGGGAAATTTGGGAAAAACTTGGGTGTCCCCACCAGGTTTGGCCCCGCCATGGCCTCGATAGCCCCAAGATCAGGTGAGACCCCTACCCCACGCCCTGACCCCTCCCCCTCCCCGAGGTCACTGCCCTGACCCCCGGAGTCCAGGCTGTGACCCCTCCCCCACCCTGTGGCCCCTCCCACACTTTATGGCCCCTTCCCCATTCTGTGGCCCCTACCCCATTCTGTAGCCCCTACCCCACTCTGTGACTCCTCTCCCACTTCACGGCCCCTCCCCCACTCTCTGACCCCTCCCGCACCCTATGGCCCCTCATCCACTTTTTGGTCCCTCCCGCACTCTCAGACCCTTCCCCCACTCTGTGACCCCTCCCCCATTCTGTGACCCCTCTCCCACTCTGTGGCCCCTCCCCCACTTTACGGCATCTCCCCCACTCTGTGACCCCTCCCCCACCGACGGCTTCTCCCTGCAGAGGGGTGGGCAACTACCCAGGCAGGATGAGACCTGACCCCAGCAGGCAGCAAAGTCCCTGCCCTGGCACAAAGAACCCCGGAGCACAGGGACCCTGCTCTGCAGGACAGCCCCGGGCATCCCTGGCTGCATCCCCACCTTCCCAGCCCACAGCCATCCCTGGGAGAAGGAGCCCACCTGCGCTGTCCCTCTGATGGTGCTGCAGGGAAGACCTGCCCTGGAGAACATCCTCCTCCGGCGCAACAGAGAAACTGGGAGAGTCCTGGCAGATGTGCAAGGCTGTGGGATGTGGTAGCTTTAGGAGATTCCTCCAGGAACACAAGCGACATTGCCCTGCACCTGTAGACTCACTCTGCAGAGGAGTGTGAAGTTGTGTCCCCAAGTTGTGTCTCAGCTGAACACCTCCCATCTTTCTGCTGCCTTTAACCTCCCTTTGCCTTTCTTCTCTTCTCTCATGGCTACAGGCAGTGGCCTTGGCCCTGCTGGGCTGTGCAGAGGAGCTGCTCCTGGGCAGAGCTGTCTCTCTGCAGTGCTGCCCGCTTGCCAGGATTTCCCTGTGTGCCAGGAGCCCGGCCCAGCTGAGCAGCACAGCAAGAGCCAAAGGCAGCCCTTTCTCTTCCCCTCTGGGTTTCCCGCAGGTGTCCCTGGGGCTCCAGGGGAACCTGCTGTGGAACAGACTGAAGGAAACAATGATGTTCCCTCTTCTCACCTCTTCAGTGACACTTCTTTCCAGCAGTGACACTTCTTTCCAGCAGTGACATTTCTCCTCTTAGAAAATTACCAGGGTATGATGATCACCTTTTCTAGTTTCATCATTACACAGGACACCAGGAGGGTGACGGCAAAGGATCTGGTAACTCCCTGGCACAGCGGGGGTTTTCCTGGAGTCACACAGAGAAATGTGTCAGGGCTCTGAGAGGTGTCCAACCCTGAGCTGGACTGATGCACACACGGGGGTGTTCAGAGACACGAGTCCTTCCCTGGCACACACACAGGCAGTTCATTGCAGCAGGGGCAGTGTGTCCCTGGGCTCCTGCTACCACTCCCAGAGCCTGGAGCCACCTCAGCCCTGTAATGCTCCCACCCTGCCCACTCCTACACTTCAGATGAACATTGGGGTTTTCTAGTCACTGGAACTGCCCAGACCAGCCCCTCCCTGGTGCCCCCATCTCCCTGCCCCGCCCCAGCCCAGCAGAGCAGCACAGTCGTTTCTGGTCCTGCAGCAAGAAAGGGAGGCAATAGAGGACAGGGACAGTGACTGCATGTCTGGACTGCTCAGGAGATCATCAGCTCAGGCGGCAGCTCCTGCAGCCCCAGGGCCAGACCCGCTTCCCAGTGGCCCAGGCAGCTGCTGCCACGTGGGCACAAGCTCTGCTGCCCAGGAGGGTCCTGTAGTGAAGGGCTTTGCAGATGGCCACGTAGCGGTCATAGGACATGATGGTGAGAAGGGCAAGCTCCGCTGTGATCAAGAAGAAAAGTAAAAATCACCTGTGCGCTCATCCTGAGTAGGACATGCCCCTGGTGTTCCAGAGGGAATTGGCCATGGCTTTGGGGAGAGTGGTGCAGATGCAGCCCGGGTGTGTGAGGGAGAGGTGGAGCAGGAAGAAGTCCCTGGGGGGTGTGCAGGTGGTGGTGGCAGGCTACGGCACTGAGGATGAGGCCGTTGCCCAGGAGGGCAGCCAGGGAGATGCCCAGGAAGAAGCAGAAGTGCAAGAACTGCAGCCAGGAGGAGGAAGTGGGGGATGGAGCTGCTGTTGGGCATGAGCTTCCTCCGGGCATCAGGAAATGTCCAAGGAGGAAAAGGCAGTGAAAACTTTGGGACAGGTTTCCTAGATCAAACCCATGAATTCCTCTGAGCATCTACCCTCATCCCAAGTATCTGCAGTCACACATATATAGATTCTGGACTGTAGAAGACAGGCTTAGCATGACTTTAAGATGATTTCTTCTCAATTTTTTGATTTATTTTTCTACTGCCAGGTCTGAGAGGGGCATCGTGGAACCAAAGGAACCCTGAGACATTTCAGAATCCCACATGTGTTGGGTCTGTCTGAGCTGGAGTTCATTTTCTCACTGCAGGCGTCACAGTGCTGTGCTTTGCATTGGGAGTTACAAAGGGGTTAATCACACCAGTGCTTTGGCAACTGCTGAGCAGGTCTGGTGCAGCATCTGCATTGTCAGCTTCGTCCCCTGAATCGGGGGAAAGATCATGGGAGGCGATACAGACAGGTCAGTTGAGCCAAATGGACCAAAGGGACATTGCAGAATATATGGCGTCAGCTCAGCTACAAGAGCTCAGGAAAGGAACAGGAAAGGGGGAAAATCCATTTTTTTACAATACATGCCTTCTGAGCGGCTTCTCTGTGTGGTGAAGCCCTGCTTCCCATGAAGTGGCCAGGTATCGCTGCTGACAGGAAGTAGAGAGAAAATCTTTTTATTTTCCTCTTCACTTATGCATGCGCAAACTTTGGCTTTTGCTTTAGTCAAGTACCTGATGTCAAGGTAGAAATAATTTTCCATCTTATTCTGTCTCTTCTGTCTGACTGGGAAGGGCAGCAATAGAGCAGCTTGGTGGGCACCTGGCATCCAGGTAAGGTCAACCCACTGCAACATTGCAGGGTCTCATGGAACCAAAGGACTGCTGGGAGACTGGGGGAACTCACGGAATCAAGTGGCCGTCGTGGCACTGCCCTGCATCATAGAAGCAAATGTTCCCTGGGAAACTACAGAAACCAGGGACTTAAGGGACATCATTGGGATGTGCGGTACCTCATGGAATTAAACAAACCGTGAGATATCTTTGGAACTTCATGGAATCAAAGGGATAAAACAAAAGAATTAAACCCCATGACCAGAAACCATTGGATCGAACATTTCTTTAATATGCCAGCTGGGGATTCATGGGGGTACTCTGCCATGCATGAATCAAAGAATCAGTATAAATTTCGGAGTATAAATACAGTGATACTTGAAAGACCCTCCCCTTCACAAGCAGTCCAAAATTCTCTTCTGATTTTAGGGTCAAATAGCCTCTTGGATTTTATTCGTGGAGCAAGACTGCCATCTAGCGTCCATTTCTTCTGGGAGGGGCAGTCATTTTCACAGAGCGGTCTTCTCCCTTAGGCGGCCTCGTAGCATCTCTGATTGATCTATTCGACCCCTAACCCCTAAACTAAATGCTTTAGGACCAGCTAAGACGTGTCTTAGAACTTCCCATTTGCTTAAACAATGTAGAATTGACTTTCTTCTTAACAGAACAATCTCTTATTAAACAAGTTTTCTGAGGCCTGTAAGCTAATTTCTTGAAGATGGGCATATGATACACTCTCTATTAGTTTCCATGTATCATCTACATTCTCTCTCCTACAACTAATTGTAGTCTTAAAAGAAAAGAAAAGACTGCTACCATGCCAAGAAAGCAAACCCCTTTGTTGATTAGGATTTTTATCTAAGAAAACTTGTGATTTACGAAACCATTAAGGATGGAGATCCTCTCTCATTTCAGTGCCATTGTGACAATATGGGGCCTCATGGAACACATGGAACACAGAACACTGCACATTCCCAAGCAATCAAGGGGCCATTGTAACACTCCAGGGCCTCCTGGAAGACGGAGGCCCCGCAGAGAGACCTCAAATCAGAGGTTTGGGCAATCCTCAACCAGAGGAAGTTCAACAAGGGGAAGTGCCAGATTCTGTCCCTGTGATGGGGCAACCCCGAACGTCCGGACAGACTGGGAAGGATATTCTGCGTAGCAGCGCTGGAAAATGGCCTCTGGGGTCCTGGTGGATGGTCAGTTGGCCAAGAGTCAGTGGTGCTCTGGCGGGGGCTCACTGCTCGGTCACAGGAGGGTTTTCAGACACACGAGTCCCTCGCTTGCACACAGACACAGACAGTTCATGGCAGCAGGGGCAGTATCTCCTGGGGTTCCTGCTGCCACGCCAGGAGCCTGGATGCACCTAAGCCCTTGTGGGGTGCCACCTGCTCTGCCACTATCTGAGATGCCCCACCGCCTGAGAGATGGAAACGCGGAGCTCTGTCCAAGAGAAGCACATCCCAGAGCTGCACGCATGGGCTTTGCCAGGATTTAGAACCGTAAATGCAATGTGACACCGAGACACTCTTTGTCCCACATAACTTCAAGGTCTCCCCAGGAGGTTGATGGCAATTGTTCTTGCTCAGGGTCATCTCCCCACACCAACAGCAGGTGTGTGCTCAAGACTTGTCTGTGCAATGCAAACAGATACACCCTGTCTAGTTCTTCCGGTCTCTCCAAGGAAGGCAAAAGAATCTCTGTGTGCCGGGTGAGAAGCCAGTGTTGGAAGTTGTGGTTCTATTGTGAGTGCCAAGAGCGGATGGCAGGTCTGTGATGAATGCCCTGAGGAGATGACCTGGGTTTTCCAGTGCACATGGCAATAGATCACACCCTGCTTTGGTGGTCATTTATGTCCTACGGAGGTGACAGAGATGGGAAAGAGAATGAAATTTTTGAATGTGCCTCTGAGTGCCCCTCAAGCTGCTGCAAATGTGCAGATTGCAGTACATCCAGTTCAGGTGTGAGAGGCTGTTCCCTGGTCCTCTGAGCAAGAAGAGTTGGACGAGGGACGCAGCAGAACTCGCTTACTGAGACTGCATCTCCATGAATCCCAAAGCAAGTGCGAGGGGTTATGTATGCCACGTCCGAGTTTTCTCAGGGGAAGGTGTTTCTCCCATGCACTGCCTCCCCGTGGCACTGGTGCCACAGCCCCCGACAAAACCACAAGTGGTCTTTGTCCCTAGCAAAAGTGCTCCTTCTGCTAGCAGGGATGTTCCACGGGAAAGGCCAGGAGAGGTTGAGCCGGGAGGGTACTGAGCCCGGAGGGATGTTCTGCCTCTCGTGCCCCTCGACCATTCTCGCAAGCGCTTGCCCTGGAGGACAATTCAGGAGTCTCCACGTGCCAAAAGAGAGATGTGAGGGAAGAGACGATGGCGGTGTAAGAAGCACATGGCCTGTCAATCTGAAGATCCTCGATACCAAACACCACCCCTGCCACCCAGCCCGGCCACGCCGGTTCCACGGTGGAGAGCACGGACTGCCGCCGCGCTGCCGCCGCTGTCGCCTGGCCTCCGCCTCCAGCCAGCACCCGAGGAGAGCCCGAGAGGCACCGGCGCCTATCCCAGCCCCGGGGCGGATTTGTCGGAGGAGGACAGCCCCGAACTCCTCGTACGCACTGCTAAATGGTCCAGAGAGCTGCGGACGCCAACGGGATGGCTGTTGGTGACGGGACACGGTCTTTCCGCCCTCCTCTGGCTCTCCGGACCCCATCATGGGAACGCGGCTCTGTATTCCTGGGCCCTGGTGGACACGGACTCATTGACACTGTCGTCTTCAGAGATTTCAGGGGATTCTCTTAGAAACAAAACTCGGTTAATTGGTTCTACGACAGAGCAAATTAGCACCCTTATGAAAACATGGCTTTTCATTCCTACACAGAGTGCAGGCTTGTGACAGAATGCCTGAGTGCAAAGTGATTTATACAGCACAGGGCAGCACAAATCTGGGCATCCTGCAGTCAGCTACCATGCGTGTCCCTAGCTTCTCTTGAGGCATCGTTTCCTGGTTACTCTGATCCACTCCAGGCAGGAACCGCGATTCTCTGGTTCATGAAGATCTTTCTCTTTGGATAGGAGGAGGGGTTCTTGCCTTGCCTGGAGTGTGGAAAAGACAGAGAATAAGGGTCCGCAAGATCTGGAGTGTCACTCGTCAAGGATCTGAACACTACATCTCGGACGTGATCTGAAGAAGTTCTGAAGGCAGACAGTGCGAAGGAGCGAGGTGCAACCAAGCCAGACCAAGCGTTAGAGGTGGTGAGAGAGGAAAGCAAAGCAGTAAGAATGGAGAGACCTCCAGCCATGTGGCCATGGCCTCAGGAAGGATGGTTGCAGGACCATCCTTCATTAGCCTCTCAGTAAAAATGCAGAATTCTGAGCTTCCTCTAAATGTGTTCTCTCTCCTCTGATACTTAAGGTGGTAGAAAATTTTCAGGAGCACACAGGCATAAGGAGGGTGAACTCGATAATGCTCTTCCACCTGGGAAGCATGTGAAAGCCTCTGTTTCCTGTGGTGTGATGGGTGCCTGGGATCCCTCTGGACTTGGTTTAGGGAAGGGGTTGGGTGTAAGGGTCTCCATCTGCCAAGCCCCCAGACCTTTAACTGCCCTGGGTGGGCCAGGGCTCTCCTAGCCCCACCACTCGCAAGCAGCACTCTGGCAGTTGCCCCATGTGCTCCCTGCATGTGCGTCAGGGTCTTCATCTTGTTCCCTTCTCATCACTCAGTACATTCCCTAGGGCATATGCTCTCCTTGCCGTCGCTGGAGCTGGGATATCCAGCAGCCCTGCTGGAGCCACGTTCCTCTCAGACTTTGTGTTTTCGCAGAAGAGAAAGGCAAATCTAGAGACACTGGGCTGCTGCCCAGCAGGGCTCATCTCCCTTTCCCGGGGAGCTGGGAGAGAGGCATTCTTCCCAGGCAGATGAAGAAGGACGGGGAAAAGCCACAGAAGCGGAGGAGACACGTGTTCCCCGAGGAAGCTGCAAGCAGCCCAGAGAGCTGAGGACAGCACGGGAAGATGTGAAAGGTGCAGAAGGGTACAAGCCCGGAGCTCCCAAAAGCACATCAGTGGGTGTGCAGCAGAGCAGGCGATTGCAACTGGGGAGGGGAGGACTGCACTGCGAGCTGACCGGGAACAATCTCTGCCCATAAGTGAGACCCCAGAGCCAGGTAATGCTCAGAATGCCATCGGCTGGGGGAGCCAGACGGGCTGCTGCTTGGGGAGGGAGAAACCCAAAGAGAGCATTTGAGGTACTGAAAGTACAGTTCATTTCTCGTCCCTCCTGCTTCCTTTGCTCCCCCAAGAGATTCGTTTATGGCAGCTCTCTTCTCTCGGCACAGGGTGGAGATTTCTGACACTCTCAGCAAACAGGCAGGTTTGTCTCAGCATGAATTTTGGCTACCTCGTCGTCACTTTCTGCCTCCTCTCTATATCCCAGCTTTTCATAAATGCATTCTTTTTCCTCCCAGGAAATAGTCAACTGCCTTTTCAGGCCCCATGGGGGAATACAACTGAATAGAGAAACATCGCTGCAGATCATGTACTTGCTGTCTTTCATGGGTTCACTCCAGGCGATCTTACTTCTCTAAAGAAATAAAGAGGGAAAGAAGAGAAAGCTCAGGCCTCCTTCTCTCTCTCTGCTCGCCACTTCAGCTTCGCTATCCCTCTCCGTCTGTCCTCTCCACCACATGCTGCCACCAAAAGATATCTCGGCTCTCTCTGCAGTCACACATTTCTCCTTTTCTAAAGAAAATCAGGAGATTATTCCAAAGCTGCTCCAGGTCTATCAAACTCTCATCTCACTAACTTTATTAATGCATCCCTTTCAACCTGCAGGCTGCCTCTGGCACGACTTCCAGTTTTCCCCGGCTGGCAACATATTCAAATCTTTCTGTTTGCAGTGGGCCATGGCTTACGGGCGCTGCGATACACCGGGAGACCGATCGACGTCTGTAGGGGGAGCGGAGCTGTCAGCAGGAGCATTTCTGCTGGAGACAAATAGCACCTTAGTTTTAGACTTGGGCTGTGGCACCAGTTCTACGCCGAAGCAGTGCATGGGTGAAGCACCTGCCCAAGAGAAATCACGGCATGGCATCTCCCACCCGCTTTGGACCAATGGAGATACAGTCTCCGTGATGAGATCCCAGTTGTGTCACTTCTCCTGCTCAGAAGATTGGGGAACACCTGAAATATGTATGCTTGTCCTGAAAACAGAGAGCTCTAACTATTTTGGCAACCTGGAGAAAACTGGAGGTCGTGCCAGAGGCAGCCTGGAAGCAGAATCTGACGCATTATTAAGTTTAGAGA
The DNA here is from genome assembly GCF_025592945.1 of Manacus candei. Taxonomy (NCBI): domain Eukaryota; kingdom Metazoa; phylum Chordata; class Aves; order Passeriformes; family Pipridae; genus Manacus; species Manacus candei. Next base: position 4,900,406 of record NW_026138084.1, read on the forward strand.
GATGAGGATTTGATAGGCCAGGGGTAAATTCAGTGTTCTAGCACTGGTGCCTCTTGCGCTGCGCTGTGCTTTTTACGTCACTTGGCACCCAGGTACTCAAGCCTGTTCTCTTTGTATGGCTGAAAACCCTGTTTTAATAGAAGAGCTAATACCCAACTCGTCTCCATGACGGTGCCCGGAGAGCCAGAGGACGGTGGAAAGACCATCACCCGTCACCCACAGCCGTCCTGTTGGCGCCCGCAGCTCTCTGGACCATTTAGCAGCTCTCTGGACCATTTAGCACCGAGGAACTCGGGGCTGTGACCCGGGAGCTGCCGGTAGGAATGGATAAATTCACCGTTTCTTATGTTGGCGTGTGAGTACTTGGTGATTTCACTGCTCTCGCTGGTCTCTACCAATGGGTCTTGCTGCACCTGGGCTCTACCTGCAGACACTGGCAGGGAGATGAAGAAAAGCCGTCGGAAGTGTTTTTGCACTGGATGTTTTTTCCCAAAACAAAGGGCACAGCAGCAGTCAAGCCAATACGGAGAAGAATTTTAAGAGGATATAAAGGTGTGTAGTAGTTGAAATGTCCATTAATATTTACTGGAGAGAGGTGAGCGGAAAAGAGAAGTGGATTGGTGAAGTCACTGAAGAATGGAAAGCTGCGGGATTAAGCCAAGCGAAGAGAGGAAGAAAAGCAGGAAAGGGGAAGGACGGACTACACGAATTCACTGAAGGACAGAGAGTAAAGCAAGGAAAGAATAACGGCTCGACAAAGAAAAAAGCGATGAGTGTTCCCAGGGAATACTTTATGGACCAGAGGGAGGTAGGGCTGGGAAGATAGTTCGGGAGAAGAGCTTTGTGAAGAACCTATAAGGCAGGAGGACAGTCTCGAGGAATATGCACGTCTACCACAGCGGGCCCCTACGGTCTCCGGCCGCCAGCCCTGCTCACAGATCAAAACCGCGACCAGCGCCACCAGCCCCGCTCTCCGACAGCGCCGCAGCCGCCGATCCGATTCCCGGCGCCCCGCTGCCCCCGCCAGCCCTGACTCTCTGCTCCTGGCGGGTCGCCTCCTCTCCGCCTCCTCTACCTTCCTCTCCCTCCTCCCCTTTCCTCCTCCGACAAATCCACCCCGGGGCTGGGACAGGCGCCGGCGCCTCTCGGGCTCTCCTCGGGTGCTGGCTGGAGGCGGAGACCAGGCGACATCGGCGGCAGCCCGGCGGCGGTCCGTGCTCTTCACCGTGGAACCGGCGTGGCCGGGCGGGGTGGCAGGGGTGGTGTTTGGTATCGAGGATCTTCAGATTGACAGGCCATGTGCTTCTTACACCGCCATCGTCTCTTCCCTCACATCTCTCTTTTGGCACGTGGAGACTCCTGAATTGTCCTCCAGGGCAAGCGCTTGCGAGAATGGTCGAGGGGCACGAGAGGCAGAACATCCCTCCGGGCTCAGTACCCTCCGGGCTCAACCTCTCCTGGCCTTTCCCGTGGAACAACCCCGCTAGCAGCAGGAGCACTTTTGCTAGGGACAAAGACCACTTGTGGTTTTGTCGGGGGCTGTGGCACCAGTGCCACGGGGAGGCAGTGCATGGGAGAAACACCTTCCCCTGAGAAAACTCGGACGTGGCATACATAACCCCTCGCACTTGCTTTGGGATTCATGGAGATGCAGTCTCAGTAAGCGAGTTCTGCTGCGTCCCTCGTCCAACTCTTCTTGCTCAGAGGACCAGGGAACAGCCTCTCACACCTGAACTGGATGTACTGCAATCTGCACATTTGCAGCAGCTTGAGGGGCACTCAGAGGCACATTCAAAAATTTCATTCTCTTTCCCATCTCTGTCACCTCCGTAGGACATAAATGACCACCAAAGCAGGGTGTGATCTATTGCCATGTGCACTGGAAAACCCAGGTCATCTCCTCAGGGCATTCATCACAGACCTGCCATCCGCTCTTGGCACTCACAATAGAACCACAACTTCCAGCACTGGCTTCTCACCCGGCACACAGAGATTCTTTTGCCTTCCTTGGAGAGACCGGAAGAACTAGACAGGGTGTATCTGTTTGCATTGCACAGACAAGTCTTGAGCACACACCTGCTGTTGGTGTGGGGAGATGGCCCTGAGCAAAGACAATTGCCATCAAGCTCCTGGGGAGACCTTGAAGTTATGTGGGACAAAGAGTGTCTCGGTGTCACATTGCATTTACGGTTCTAAATCCTGGCAAAGCCCATGCGTGCAGCTCTGGGATGTGCTTCTCTTGGACAGAGCTCCGCGTTTCCATCTCTCAGGCGGTGGGGCATCTCAGATAGTGGCAGAGCAGGTGGCACCCCACAAGGGTTTAGGTGCATCCAGGCTCCTGGCGTGGCAGCAGGAACCCCAGGAGATACTGCCCCTGCTGCCATGAACTGTCTGTGTCTGTGTGCAAGCGAAGGACTCGTGTGTCTGAAAACCCTCCTGTGAGCGAGCAGGGAGCCCCCGCCAGAGTACCACTGACTCTTGGCCAACTGGCCATCCACCAGGACCCCAGAGGCCATTTTCCAGCGCTGCTACGCAGAATATCATTCCCAGTCTGTCCGGACATTCGGGGTTGCCCCATCACAGGGACAGAATCTGGCACTTCCCCTTGTTGAACTTCCTCTGGTTGAGGATTGCCCAAACCTCTGATTTGAGGTCTCTCTGCGGGGCCTCCGTCTTCCAGGAGGCCCTGGAGTGTTACAATGGCCCCTTGATTGCTTGGGAATGCGCAGTGTTCTGTGTTCCATGTGTTCCATGAGGCCCCATATTGTCACAATGGCACTGAAATGAGAGAGGATCTCCATCCTTAATGGCTTCGTAAATCACAAGTTTTTCTTAGATAAAAATCCTAATCAACAAAGGGGTTTGCTTTCTTGGCATGGTAGCAGTCTTTTCTTTTCTTTTAAGACTACAATTAGTTGTAGGAGAGAGAATGTAGATGATACATGGAAACTAATAGAGAGTGTATCATATGCCCATCTTCAAGAAATTAGCTTACAGGCCTCAGAAAACTTGTTTAATAAGAGATTGTTCTGTTAAGAAGAAAGTCAATTCTACATTGTTTAAGCAAATGGGAAGTTCTAAGACACGTCTTAGCTGGTCCTAAAGCATTTAGTTTAGGGGTTAGGGGTCGAATAGATCAATCAGAGATGCTACGAGGCCTGCTAAGGGAGAAGACCGCTCTGTGAAAATGACTGCCCCTCCCAGAAGAAATGGACGCTAGATGGCAGTCTTGCTCCACGAATAAAATCCAAGAGGCTATTTGACCCTAAAATCAGAAGAGAATTTTGGACTGCTTGTGAAGGGGAGGGTCTTTCAAGTATCACTGTATTTATACTCCGAAATTTATACTGATTCTTTGATTCATGCATGGCAGAGTACCCCCATGAATCCCCAGCTGGCATATTAAAGAAATGTTCGATCCAATGGTTTCTGGTCATGGGGTTTAATTCTTTTGTTTTATCCCTTTGATTCCATGAAGTTCCAAAGATATCTCACGGTTTGTTTAATTCCATGAGGTCCCGCACATCCCAATGATGTCCCTTAAGTCCCTGGTTTCTGTAGTATCCCAGGAAACATTTGCTTCTATGATGCAGGGCAGTGCCACGACGGCCACTTGATTCCGTGAGTTCCCCCAGTCTCCCAGCAGTCCTTTGGTTCCATGAGACCCTGCAATGTTGCAGTGGGTTGACCTTACCTGGATGCCAGGTGCCCACCAAGCTGCTCTATTGCTGCCCTTCCCAGTCAGACAGAAGAGACAGAATAAGATGGAAAATTATTTCTACCTTGAGATCAGGCACTTGACTAAAGCAAAAGCCAAAGTTTGCGCATGCATAAGTGAAGAGGAAAATAAAAAGATTTTATCTCGATTTCCTTCCATACTTGGGATGAGGGTAGATGCTCAGAGGAATTCATGGGTTTGATCTAGGAAACCTGTCCCAAAGTTTTCACTACCTTTTCCTCCTTGGACATTTCCTGATGCCTGGAGGAAGCTCATGCCCAACAGCAGCTCCATCCCCCACTTCCTCCTCCTGGTTGCAGTTCTTGCACTTCTACTTCTTCCTGAGCATCTCCCTGGCTGCCCTCCTGGGCAACGGCCTCATCCTCAGCGCCGTAGCCTGCCACCACCACCTGCACACCCCCCAGGGACTTCTTCCTGCTCCACCTCTCCCTCACACACCCGGGCTGCATCTGCACCACTCTCCCCAAAGCCATGGCCAATTCCCTCTGGAACACCAGGGGCATGTCCTACTCAGGATGTGCTGCACAGGTGATTTTTACTTTTCTTCTTGATCACAGCGGAGTTTACCCTTCTCACCATCATGTCCTATGACCGCTACGTGGCCATCTGCAAAGCCCTTCACTACAGGACCCTCCTGGGCAGCAGAGCTTGTGCCCACGTGGCAGCAGCTACCTGGGCCACTGGGAAGCGGGTCTGGCCCTGGGGCTGCAGGAGCTGCCGCCTGAACTGATGATCTCCTGAGCAGTCCAGATACGCAGTGACTGTCCCTGTCCTCTATTGCCTCCCTTTCTTGCTGCAGGACCAGAAACGACTGTGCTGCTCTGCTGGGCTGGGGTGGGGCAGGGAGATGGGGGCACCAGGGAGGGGCTGGTCTGGGCAGTTCCAGTGACTAGAAAACCCCAATGTTCATCTGAAGTGTAGGAGTGGGCAGGGTGGGAGCATTACAGGGCTGAGGTGGCTCCAGGCTCTGGGAGTGGTAGCAGGAGCCCAGGGACACACTGCCCCTGCTGCAATGAACTGCCTGTGTGTGTGCCAGGGAAGGACTCGTGTCTCTGAACACCCCCGTGTGGGCATCAGTCCAGCTCAGGGTTGGACACCTCTCAGAGCCCTGACACGTTTCTCTGTGTGACTCCAGGAAAACCCCCGCTGTGCCAGGGAGTTACCAGATCCTTTGCTGTCACCCTCCTGGTGTCCTGTGTAATGATGAAACTAGAAAAGGTGATCATCATACCCTGGTAATTTTCTAAGAGGAGAAATGTCACTGCTGGAAAGAAGTGTCACTGAAGAGGTGAGAAGAGGGAACATCATTGTTTCCTTCAGTCTGTTCCACAGCAGGTTCCCCTGGAGCCCCAGGGACACCTGCGGGGAACCCAGAGGGGAAGAGAAAGGGCTGCCTTTGGCTCTTGCTGTGCTGCTCAGCTGGGCCGGGCTCCTGGCACACAGGGAAATCCTGGCAAGCGGGCAGCACTGCAGAGAGACAGCTCTGCCCAGGAGCAGCTCCTCTGCACAGTCCAGCAGGGCCGAGGGCACTGCCTGTAGGCACGAGAGAAGAGAAGAAAGGCAAAGGGAGGTTAAAGGCAGCAGAAAGATGGGAGGTGTTCAGCTGAGACACAACTTGGGGACACAACTTCGCACTCCTCTGCAGAGTGAGTCTACAGGTGCAGGGCAATGTCGCTTGTGTTCCTGGAGGAATCTCCTAAAGCTACCACATCCCACAGCCTTGCACATCTGTCAGGACTCTCCCAGTTTCTCTATTGTGCCGGAGGAGGATGTTCTCCAGGGCAGGCCTTCCCTGCAGCACCGTCAGAGGGACAGCGCAGGTGGCCTCCTTCTCCCAGGGATGGCTGCGGGCTGGGAAGGTGGGGGTGCAGCCAGGGATGCCCGGGGCTGTCCTGCAGAGCAGGGTCCCTGTGCTCCGGGGTTCTTTGTGCCAGGGCAGGGACTTTGCTGCCTGCTGGGGTCAGGTCTCATCCTGCCTGGGTAGTTGCCCACCCCTCTGCAGGGAGAAGCTGTTGGTGGGTGGTGAGAACCCCAGCAGGAGCCAGGCAGGTTCTTCCTCCCGTTGGATAAGGTGTGTGTGGTCAGGGCTGTGGGAGGTCAGGGTTGCTCCCAGATCCAGATCACACCAGCACATTTACAAGAGCACTGTCAAATGGGAAGGGCAAAGCACAATTATTAGGAAGGAATGGAGCTTTTTCTCAGTCAGTGTTTTCAGTTTCCTACTCCTGAGGAATCTGGGGGTTGAGAAATGGAAAAGGAGCTCCCATGTTGGACAAGTCACTGAGACTCCTGAGTTGTAACTTGGAATGCACAAGTGCTTCTGTAAGCAACTTCCTAAAGTGCTTTCGGCCTCTGCTCTGCTTTTGACAGAAGCAGCATCACTTCTGCTGGACCCATCTGTTTTTTCTTGATCTGCCCTTTTCCACCTGCAAAAAGAAAAGTTGCCCAGTCAGTGCGTTGCAAACAGGCAGGTTTCTCTCAGACCACAGTGAGTGCACAGACATTCGGATGGAGTGGTGACAGGGAAGTCATGAATGGATTTCTGATGTTGAGTCTACTGTTTTGAAATCAGAAAATGTGGTGTTGAAGTCATCGTTAGCCTTTGAGAGGGAAACAGGAGAAAAATCGGATAAATTTGTTGTTAAAAATGAGCTGCTTCAAACTGAGGTTGACCACCTTAAAAGTCTTGTTAAAATTTGGATGATTATGAAACAGTCAACTCACGGATTACCCCCATCAATACTCGACAATGCCCGCAGTATAAAGGCATAAAGCCCTCCCAGCCCCTCCAGGAACCCTCAAATCCCATCCCGGTCCCACAGGACACTCCCAACTTCCCCTTAAACCCTCCGAGGCCCCCAGACTGCCTCCCAGACCCACAAAAACCCACAAGAGGCCCCCAAACCCCTCCCAGTTACCTCCAGCCCTCCCAGGACCTTTCAAACCCTATCCTAGTTGCCCCCTTCCCCTTGAGTATGTCCCCAAACTCTCTCCCAGTTCCTTCCCACATCCCCGACGATTCCCCAAAACCCCTCACAGCTACCCCAATCTCCCCAACCTCCCTCCCAAACCCCCAAACTCCCCCAAACACCTTCCCACTTACCCCCACAACCTCCAACCCCTTCTCAGCCTCCCCATTCCTTCCCAAAGCCCCTCCCAGCTGCCGGTCAGTCCCCCAGGCTCGGGTGAGTAGGTGCCCCAGGCTGACGGGCCCGCCCAGGCAGGGGCGGTTCCAGCAGCATGTCAGGAGCCACCCCCTGCCCCGAAAGCTCCCGCTCGCCCTGGAGCCACCTCAGCTGCCCGTGCAGGGGAGAAATCCAGGCCGGAGCAGAGCAGGTGGCAGGGCCGGGCTGGGACCTCGATGGACGGGGGCACTGGGAGAGCAGGGGAGAGACCAGGATGGTCTGAGAGGGCACTGGGGGAGAGGGGAGACACTGGGATGGGCTGAGGGGGCACTGGGAGGGAGAGGGGAAAGTTTTTTGCCCCTTTCCTGGGCACTTGAACACCCTCTGTACCCCCGTTCCCGGCCGTGCTGGCTGTCCTTCCCCCCCAAGCCAGGAACAGGTTTTGGGGCTCCCTCGTGGGTTGCAGCCAATAGAACAGCTCTGCTGGAATGACGTCATTGCCAAATTCTGTTGGGCCCTGTCCTTGTGCCGATGAGTCACCCGATAGAACGTCCAAATTTCCGCGGGGGCTGCCGGGAGCGGGGCGGTGATGGCGGGGGAGGGGAGGATCGGGATTGAACCCGATTGGTCCCGATCGATCCCGGCCCCAGGGTCTCCCCCCACCGCGCTGTTTTTTCACGTGCGGCCCCAACGAGGCCATGGTGGTGTGGGGTGAGTTCAGGGGGTCCGGGGGCTCCTGGTGACCCCTCCGAATCTCCCCCAAGACTCTCGGGAACCGCCCAGATCCCCCCCAAGACTCCTGGGGACCCTCCGCCTTTCCCCCACCTCCCCCAAATCTCCTGTGCATCCCCTTAACCCTTGAAAATCTCCTGGGACCAGCTCAGACCCCCAGACTCCGTCCTGGGGACCCCCAAACACTCTTCAGGACTCCAGGGCCCCTGCCGACCCCCTCCTAGAGTCTTTTGGGTGTCACCAACCCTTTACGGCGGATTCCTCCATCCATTTTTCCACCCCGGACTGCTGGGGGTCCACCCCCCCAAGAAACTACTGGGAACTCCCCAGTGTCCCACCACGAGATTCCTGGGTCCCTCCCCCCCCCCCAACCCCCTGTGGGTGCCCCCATCCTTTCTTCCCCTCGAAAACATTCTTGGGGGTCCCCCAATGTCTCCTCCAGCCCCCATCCTGCCAGGGATGGATTTGGGGGGATCTCCTTCCCCTTCCCTCTGGCCCGAAGGCAAATGCCCTCCCTGTCCTTCTTCCTTCGCCCCCACGCAGAAAAGAGAAGAGAAACAGCCAGTTGGCCCTGGCAGGTGTGGGTGTGTGCAGGCTGTGGTTGAGTGGTTGAGAAGGGAGAGGAGGGGGCTGATGTTTGGGCCAAGTCCAGCAGGTGATGTCTTTTGTGTCTGGCAGTCCTTGGTCGGCTCCACGACCATCCAGCTCTCAGTGTTCATGATATACCCATCAGCCCTTCTCTTCTTGGCTCCTACACTTGCCAACCCTAAGCTGCTCCTAAGTTCTCTTGCTGTCAGTTCATAAAGAGGTCTTGTCAAGTGTAACTGATTTAGAAACTAAACCCTGACATCTTTGTCTTTGCCAAAGATGTGTGTGAAAGGGCAGTGCTGTTGCAAAGCAGTGTTGAGCTTCACATTGGGTGACTTGGCAGCTTCCTCTGCATCACCCATGCACCCTGGGTTTCTTTGAAAAGTACTTTTCACTCCAAATGTGACACCACATTAGCCTGTAGGACATCCTGTCCCCAAATGGATAACTGTAAATATGAATAATTAAAAAGTGACCCCCTCCATTATTCAAGAAAAGCTTGTATCTCTGTACTAAAAGCATCCAAGGGTCACGTCCCCAAGTTTTCTATCTGACAAGGGTTTGGAGGGGCTGCTTTGTGCAGGGAACCCTTTGGGGGCCCCTTGCACATGGGTAGGGCTGCACTCTGGGGGTGTGGGGCTTTGGTTCTTTGGTTGCCAGGGGCCACTGTGAGTCACTGAGCCGGGGTGGGGACAATGGGCAGGGTTGGCTGGGACAGGCTGTGGCACCTGTGACATAAAAGGGAAGTGTCCCCGTGGGGCAGCTCTGCAGGGCCCATCAGGGGATGCTGCCCAGTGCAGCCTGTGCTGTGGGGAGCACGCACACAGGGAGAGGCTGGGCCGGACGAGGGCCGGGGCAGCAAGGCCGCCCCAGGGAGTGGGTTCTACCCCTGCCTGTAGGACCCAGCCCCTGGCAGGAGCGCCTTGGGCAGGGCCCGGTGCTGCTGCTGGGGCAGGGGGTGAGGCCTTGCCGCCTGCCAGCTGCCTGGGCCCCTGTCCTTGCTGCGCCACATCCCCGAGACTCCATCCCCGCTCCCCCAGGGCCAGCTCCCTCCTTCCCAGCCCCAACCAAGCCCTTCTCTGTGTCCTCCTGCAGGCCATGGCTTTCACAACATTCCTTTTGGTGCTTGTGCAAAGCATCATCCAGTCCCTGCAGGAGGTCGGGGAGGGGCTGCACAAGACTCAGTGAGCTTGGAGGTCTTTTCCAAGCTGAAGGACTCTTGGATTCTGTGATTGTGTGCTGGATTCAGCTGGGTCCGTGTTAGCAGCATTAGTTTGCTCCCAAAGTTTCCTCACTGTCAGCTCTTGTGGCCTAAGGCTTGAGCTCCTTTAACTCCTTGTGCTGAGCTACTGATGGGAAAGGAGAGGCCTCTGCGAGCAGATTCCTGGTGTTCCCTGTAGAACAGTGAGGGAGAAGGTGTAGTCAAGTGGGAAGAGGAGTACTGTTTGTGTGTGGCCTCCTATGTGGCCTTGGCACCTTTGAGGGGCTTGAAGGAGAAAAGAGCTTTGTTAAAGTGAGAAGTGAAATAGTGTGTTGGCTGTTCTCTCTGCAGGGAGAAGGTGTCGGTGGGGGAGGGGTCACAGAGTGGGGGAGAGGTTGTAAAGTGGGGGAGGGGCCACAGAGTGGGAGAGGGGTCACAGAATGGGGGAGGGGTCACAGAGTGGGGGAGGGGCCATAAAGTGGGGGAAGGGTCTGAGAGTGGGGGAGGGGCCCTAAAGTAGATGAGGGGCCATAGAGTGGGGGAGGGGTCAGAGAGTGGGAGAGGGGTCATGAAGTGGGAGAGGGGTCACAGAGTGCGGTAGGGGCTACAGAATGGGGTCGGGGCCACAGAATGGGGAAGGGGCCATAAAGTGTGGGAGGGGCCACGGGGTGGGGGAGGGGTCACAACCTGGACTCGGGGGGTCAGGGCAGTGACCTCGGGGAGGGGGAGGGGTCAGGGCATGGGGTAGGGGTCTCACCTGATCCCAGGGCTATCGGGGCCATGGCGGGGCCGAACCTGGTGGGGACACCCAAGTTTTTCCCAAATTTCCCCTCATTTTTCCCAATTTTTCATCCATTTCTCCCACATTTCCCACTCTTTCCCCAATTTTCCCCCCATTTCCCCCATTTTTCCCAAATTTCCCCATTTTTCTCAATTTTTCCCCATTTTTTTCCAAATTCCTTCCATTGTTCCCAAATTTCCCCCATTTTTCCCATTTTCCCCAAATTTCCCCCCATTTTTCCCAACTTTCCCCAATTTTTCATCCAATTTTACCCAAATTCCCCCATTTTTTTCTCAATTCACCCCATTTTTCCCAAATTTCCCCATTTTCCCCAAATTCCGCCATTTTTTCCCAATTTTTTCCCAAATTTCCCCTAATTTTTCCCATTATCCCCCATTTTTCCTGATTTTTCACCCCTTTTCCCCAAATTTCTTACTTTTTTCCCAGTTTTCCCTCCATTTCCCCTCAAAATCCCCCATTTCTCCAAATTTCTGACTTTTTCCCCAAAATTTCCCCCGTTTTTCCACATTTCCCCGGATTTTCCCCCAGTTTTCCTAAATTTCCCCCCATTTTTCCCCATTTTTATCAATTTTCCCCAAATTTCCCACTTTTTTCTCAAATTTTCCCCCATTTTTCCCAATTTTTCATTCATGTCCACCAAATTTCCCACTTTTTTCCCCAATTTTTCCCCATTTTCCCCAAAATTCCTGGGTTTTTCCCCCCATTTTTTCCCACTGGGGAAATTTGGAAAACTGGGGACCCAAAAATCCAAGAAAATGTGGGGAAATGGGAGAAAAATGTGGGGAAAATCTGGAGAAAAATCTGTGAAAATCCAGGAAAAATGGGGGGAAAATCTGGGAAAATGGGGGGAAATCGAGAAAAAATCCAGGAAAATGGGGGAAAAATTGGGAAAAAACTGGGAAAATAGGGAACAATTGGGAAAAAACCTGGGAAATTCTGGGGAAAATGGGAGAAAATCTGGGAAAAATGTGGAGAAAATGGGGGGGAAAGGGGATAAATTGGGAAAAATCTGGGAAAATAGGGAAAAAATGGGGGGAAAATGGGGAATATTCTGGGAAAATCTGGAAATCTGGGGAAAAAAAATCTGAGAAAAATGGGGAAAAATCTGGGAAAAATAGGGGAAAATGAGGAAAAATCTGGGAAAATGTGGGAAAAATCATGGAAATTGGGGGGAAATTGGGAAAAAATCCGGGGAAATGTGGGAAAAAAAGGGGGGAAATCTGGGAAAATGGGGAAAATAACTGGGAAAAAATCTGGGAAAAAATGGGAAAAATGAGGAAAAATCTGGGGAAATAGGGAGAAAATCAGGGAAAATGTGGGAAAAAATTTGGGAAAATGTGGGAAAATGGGGAAAAATCCGAGAAAATGGGTGTGAAATGGGGAAAAATCTGGGGAAATGGGGAAAATGGTTAAAAATCTGGGAAAATGTGAAAAAAATGGGAAAAACTGTGGGAAAATGGGGGAAATGAGGAGAAATCCGTGAAAATGGGGGAAAATGAGGAAAAATGTGTGAAAATGGGAAAAAATGGGAAAAATATCCAGAAAAATGGGGAAAATCTGAGAGAAATCTGGGAAAATGGGGACAAACTGGGGGGGAAATGCTGGAAATTCTGGGGAAAATGGGGGGAAATGGAGAAAAATGGGAAAAAATCCCAGAAAATGGGGAAAAATGGGAAAAGATTTAAAAAAATGGGAAAAAATCTTGGGAAAATCTGGGAAAAATGGGGAAAAATCTGGGAAAATCTGGGAAAAATGAGGAAAAATCTGGGAAAATGTGGAAAAAATGGGAGAAAATCCAGGGAATGGGGAAAAATGGGGAAAGATAAAAAAAATTTTGGAAAAATGGGGAAAATATGGGAAATTCTGGGAAAAATCCAGGAAAATGGGGGAAGAAATCTGGGCAAATCTGGGAAAAATGTGAGAAAAAATGGGGGAAAATGAGGAAAAAATGGGAAAAAAAATCTGGGAAAATCTGGAGAAAAATGTGTGAAAATCTGGGAAAATGTGGGAAAAATGTGGAAAAAATGGGGAAAGATCTGGGAAAATGGGGGGAAAATCTGGGAAAATCTGGACAGAATGGGGAAAAATCTGGGAAAATGGGGGAAAAATGGGAAAAAGTCTGGGAAAATGTAGGAAAATAGGGAAAAATCTGGAAAATGGGGGGGAAATGGGGAAAAATTCAGGAAAATGTGGAAAAATGGGGGAAAATCTGGGAAAAATGGGGAAAATGGGGGGAAATGTGGAAAAATGGGGAAAAATGTGTAAAAACTGTGTTAAACTGGGAGGAACTGGGAGAAACTGGGTCAGAGGGAAAGGGATGTTGCCATGGAAATGTGAGCCCGCCCCTCCCCCACCCGGCCCAGGGCCCACGGGGGGGGAACTGGGTTAAACTGGGACATACTGGGAGGCACTGGGGGGGACACTGGGAGTTACTGGGAGCTACTGGAAGCTACTGGGGGGCTCACTGGGGTTACTGGAATGGACACTGGGGTTACTGGGAGCTACTGGGGGGGTCACTGGGGTTACTGGGAGTTACTGGGAGCTACTGGGGGGCTTACTGGGAGTTACTGGGAGCTACTAGGAGCTACTGGGGGGGTTACTGGGAGTTACTGGGATGGACACTAGGATTACTGGGAGTTACTGGGAGCTACTAGGAGCTACTGGGGGGGGTCACTGGGGTTACTGGGGGGGTCGCTGGAGATACCGGAGGCATTACTGGGGTTACTGGGAGCTACTGGGAGCCACTGGGAGCGGCCCATCCCCCTCCCTCCCCAAGGTCACCCCAAGGACATGGAGGGGGGGGAGGGGGGGAAGCCCTGCCCCCTCCCAGTCCCTCCCAGTCCCTCCCAGTTCCCTCCCAGTCCCTCCCAGTACCTGAACTGGTCACACTGGGAGCGGCTCCAGGTCCCCCCTCCAGTTTGGGCCCCCGGGGCTATTTTTGGGACCCGGTGACGTCACTGGGGGGAGGGGCCTCGAGGGGGCGGCCCCTCCCCTCTCCCTTCCCAGTACAGACCAGTAAGGGACCAGTAACGGCCCCAGTGGGGGGGGGAGGGGAAGGAGGGAACACTGAGGGTGGGGATGGAGCAGGATGGTCCTTGAGCGTGGGGGAAGGGCAGGAGGTTCCCTGAGGGTGGGGGAAGGGCAGGACCGTCCCTGAGGGTGGGGGAGGGGTAGGCGGGTCCCTGAGGGTGGGGGAGGGGCAGGAGGGACCCCGAGGTGGGGGGAGGGGCAGGAGGGTCCTGAGGGTTGGGGAGGGGCAGGGAGGGACCCCGAAAGTGAAGGAGGGGCCCTGAGGGTCCCTGAGGGTGGGGGAAGGGTAGGAAGTTCCCCGAGGGTGGGGGAGGGGCAGGAGAGTCTCTGAGGTTGGGGGAGGGGTCCTGAGGGCCCCTGAAGGTGGGGGAGGGGCAGGGAGGGCTCCTGAGAGTGGGGGAGGGGTAGCAGGTTCACTGGGGGGAGGAGAAGGAAGGGACCCTGAGGGTGGGGGAGGGACAGGAGGGACCCTGAGGGTTGGGGAGGGGTAGGAAGGGGGGGGAGGGGCTTTGGGGGGGCCCTTAAAGGTGGGGAGAGGGGCTGAAAGTGGGTCCATCATTGGGAGGGGACACGCCCACCCAAAACCCAGTAAGTCCCAGTTGAGCTCCCAGTTCAGGGAGGGAGACAGGATGCAAAAGACACGCCCACTCGGAGAGGCTATGGCCACCTTGGGATGGGACACGCCCACCAGGGAGAGACCACGCCCACCTAAAGAAGGGACACGCCCACCCCCAAACCACTAAGTCCCAGCTGAGTTCTGCCTTAACTGGTCCTTACTGGTCCCACCACCCCATTCCGCGTTCCAGTGACCCATACTGGTCCATACTGGTTTAAACTGGTCTATACCGGTCTATACCAGTCCATACTGGTCTATACTGGTCTGACCTTGATGGAGATGCTGAAGTGCCCCCAAGCCCCTTAACTGGTCCTTATCGGTCCCACTACCCCATTCCCCATTCCAGTGACCCATATTGGTCTATACTGGTCCATACTGGTTTATACTGGTCTATACCGATCTATACTGGTCTATGCTGCTCTGTACCGGTCTGACCTTGATGGAGATGCTGAAGTGCCCCCAACCCCCTTAACTGGTCCTTACTGGTCCCACCGCCCTGCTCCCCATTCCATTGACCCATACTGGGTCGTGGTGACAAGAACCCCAGCAGGAGCCAGGTGGGGTCTTCCTGCCATTGGATGAGTGCTCTGGGAGGTCAGGGCTGCTCACAGATCCAGATCACAGCAGCACATTTCCAAGAGCACTGTCAAATGGGAAGGGCAAAGCACAATTATTAGGAAGGAATGGAGCTTTTCTCAGTCAGTGTTTTCAGTTTCCTACTCCTGAGGAATCTGGGGGTTGAGAAATGGAAAAGAAACTCTCATGTTGGACAAGTCACTGAGACTCCTGAGTTGTAACTTGGAATGCACAAGTGCTTCTGTAAGCAACTTCCTAAAGTGCTTTCGGTCTCTGCTCTGCTTTTGACAGAAGCAGCATCACTTCTGCTGGACCCATCTGTTTTTACTTTATCTACCCTTTTCCACCTGCCTGAGGTTTCTCTCAGGTCAAAGTGAGAGCACAGACATTTGGATGGAGTGCTGACAGGGAAGTCATGAATGGATTTCTGATGTTGAATCTACTGTTTTGAAATCAGAAAATGTGGTGCTGAAGTCATCGTTAGCCTTTATGAGGGAAACAGGAGAAAAATCGCATAAACTTGTTGCTAAAAATGAGCTGCTTCAAACTGAGGTTGACCACCTTCAAAGTCTTGTTGCGCCAGAGTGCAGAGAGAAAACTGTTGCTAAAAAAACAGGCTCCTGGTTTGGTCAGGCAACTTCATAAACCAGTGTCTTACCCTGGCATTGAGACTTGGGAAACCACAGAGAACCCTGATTCTAAGTCTCAGGAGAGAAAGAAACAAGGAGAATTTGAAGTTCAACTGATGTTTCTAGAGTCTCCCAGCTTTCCTCACATTAATGAAAATAGACTGAGTGATCCCTGTGATAATGAACAAAGGGAAGATTATTCTTTACCTCCCTCAATTTCCTTTGTGCCTGATACTGAATCCACTAAAAAACCTTGGACTCTAAAAGAGAACCCGACCCAGAAAACAACTCAATTCATTCTGATTCAAGTGGTTAAAGAGCAGAAGCATTATGGCGATAAACCTGGACAAATTAAAAGCCAACCAGTGAAATCCTATCAATATATCACATACCTTGGGATTCCGCTTTGTTCTCCTCAACAGTTAATACAATTTCCAATGGATATGGGGACAAAATGTTCGCAGCAAAATGCCAAAGATGGGATTAAAACCCAGACGAAAAAGAATTAAAATCACTGGAGAAAAAGAAGAAACCACTCTTCAACCAAGAGCTTCACCCTGTTACTGTTTTGTTGATATTACCTTTTTGCTTTTTATTCTAATAATCATATTGTATGTTAAAATTTGGATGATTATGAAACAGTCAGCTCACTGATTACCCCCATCAATACTAGACGATGCCCGCAGTATACACCCGTCCCAGCCCCTCCAGGAGCCCTCAAATCCCATCCTGGTCCCACAGGACACTCCCAACTTCCCCTCAAACACTCTGAGGTCCCCAGATTGACTCCCAGATCCAGAAAACTCTTGCTGCCTGCCCATGGAGTGCCCAGTGTGGCCCACCAACTGCACCACAAAGCCAAAGCTTCCAGGCTTTTTTTCCTGGGAATTAGGGCTGTTGTTTCCTGTTTTCAACCATGCCTCCCAACTGATAGCCCAACTCCCAAACTGCTAGCATGCCTGTTGATACAGAATTGTTAAAATAAACCTTGCCAGTATATGTTTTCAGACACCGATTATTTAGTGTCATTTCACTTTAATCCACCCCAAGGGAATTATTAATAAAAACCTGAGTTACCCCCTCTCTCCTTTTCCTGGGGTGGGTTGTAACACCAATCAGCACTGACTCCGCCCAGTAGGCATAGCAAAGGAAGTTTCCTTTTGGTTTAGGGTTTAGTGTTAGGGTTAGGGTTAGGGTTAGGGTTAGGGTTAGGGTTAGGGTTAGGGTTAGGGTTAGGTTTTGAGTTAGGGTTAGGGTTAGAAAGGGTTAGGGTTAGGGTTAGAGTTAGAGTTAGCAAAAGTTAGGGTTAGGGTTAGGGTTAGGGTTAGGTTTAGGGTTAGCAAAAGACAGGGTTACTGTTATGGTTATGGTTAGAGTTAGGGTTAGGGTTAGGGGTATGGGTAAGGGTTAGGGTTAGGAAGAATTTGTCTCAGTGCGCGATCTAACAATCGTGGGTTTAGCCCATTCTGGACATGCAGTGGTGCCCAATAAGCCCCTCTCAGGCTATAAGCCTGATTCACTGCCCACCGCTGTCAGAATCTTTTGCTTTTTCTCTTGGGTCTCTGCTGTTGCTGTTCTGTTGCTTGTCTGGCAGAATACCCACCGCCGTCCGGTATGTACTCTGCTTCTATAGAGCACTGGCCCCGCCCACTGGGTGGAGTCAAGAGGGGGAGTCAATGCTGATTGGTCTGCACCAGTGACTTTCCCTACTGGGCCGAGTCAGTGCTGATTGGTCCACACAGTAACTGCAAACTATGCATAAACCCTTTTCCCTAACAGTAACCCTTTAAAAAGAGACTGCAAGCTATGCGCAAACCCGGTTCCCTAACCCTAACCCTAACCAAGAGACTGCAAGCTATGCGCTAACCTTTTTCCCTAACCCTAACTTTAAAAGTGAGAATGCAAGCTATGTGCAAACCCTTTTCCCTAACCCTAACCCTAAAAACGAGACTGCAAGTTATGCGCAAACCCTCTTCCCTAACCCTAACCTTAAAAAAGAGACTGCAAACTATGCGCAAACCCTGTTACCTAACCCTAACCTTAAAAAAGAGACTGCAAGCTATACGCAAACCCTTTTCTCTGAACCTAACCTTAAAAAAGAGACTGCAAGCTATGCGCAAACCCGATTCCCTGACCCTAATCCGATAAAAGCGAATGCAAGCTATGTGCAAACCCTGTTCCCTAACCTTAACCTTAAAAAAGAGACTGCAAGCAATGCACAAAACCAGTTCCCTAACCCTAACTTTAAAAAAGAGACTGCAAGCTACTAGGGTTAGGGTTAGGGTTAGGGTAAGGGTTAGGGTTGGGGTTAGGGTTTAGGGTTTAATGTTAGGGTTAGGGTTAGGGTTAGGATTCAGGTTAGGGTTAAGGTTAGGGTTAGGGTAAGGGTTAGGGGTTAGGGCTGGGGTTAGGGTTAGATTTAGTCAGAATCTGTCTCAATGCGCGATCTAACTATCGCGGGTTTCCCCCATTCCAGGAACGCAGTGGTGCCCAGTAAACCCCTCTCGGGCTATAAGCCCGATTCAGTGCCCACTGCTGTCAGAATCTTTTGCTTTTTCTCTTGGGTCTCTGCTTTTGCTGTTGCTGTTCTGTTGCGTGTCTGGTAGAATACCCACCACCGTCCGGTATGTACTCTGCTTCTATAGAGCACTGGCCCCGCCCACTGGGTGGAGTCAAGAGGTGGAGTCCGTGCTGATTGGTCTCCGCCAGTGGCTTTCCCTACTGGGCGGAGTCAGTGCTGATTGGTCCACACAGTAACTGCAAGCTATGCGTAAACCCTTTTCCCTAACAGTAACCCTTAAAAAAGAGACTGCAAGCTATGCGCAAACCCGGTTCCCTAACCCTAACGCTAAAAAAGAGACTGCAAGCTATGCGCAAACCCGGTTCCCTAACCCTAAAAAAAACCTGCATGCTATGCACAAACCCTTTTCCCTACCCCTCACCTTAAAAAAGAGACTGCAAGCTACTAAGGTTAGATTTAGGGTTAGGGTTAGGGTTAGGGTTAGGGTTATGGGTAAGGGTTAGGGTTAGGAAGAATTTGTCTCAGTGCACGATCTAACAATCGCGGGTTTAGCCCATTCCGGACACGCAGCGGTGCCCAATAAGCCCCTCTCAGGCTATAAGCCAGATTCAGTGCCCACCGCTGTCAGAATCTTTTGCTTTTTCTCTTGTGTCTCTGATTTTGCTGTTGCTGTTCTGTTGCGTGTCTGGCAGAATGCCCACCGCCGTCCGGTATGTACTCTTCTTCTATAGAGCACTGGCCCCGCCCACTGGGTGGAGTCAAGAGGTGGAGTCCGTGTTGATTGTTCTGCGTCACTGGCTCCGCCTACTGGGCGGAGTCAGTGCTGATTGGTGTTACAACCCGCCCCAGGAAAAGGGGAGAGGGGGTAACTCAGGTTTTTATTAATAATTCCCTTGGGGTGGATTAAAGTGAAACGACACTAAATAATCGGTATCTGAAAACATATACTGGCAAGGTTTATTTTAACAATTCTGTATCAACAGGCATGCTAGCAGTTTGGGTGCTGTCATCCCACAATGTGACACAGAGATAACCTTTGGGGGGGGAAAGAAAATGCATAGGGGAGAGAAAGGCAGGATAAGAGCAAGGGAGAGTAAGAGAAAGAAAAACTGAGAGTGGACAGATGTATATAGTCACCGCCCACGGGGTCCAGCGATGCTTCCATGTCTGTCAGTTGAAGTGGCGACCTTGATCTGCCGGGGGTGAAGGAGGGAAGTCCCCATACTCCAAGAAGTTATGAGTTATAGCCATGATTAGTGTCACGGACCATGCCTCGAGCCTCCAACATCTCGAGGGTTGCAGTCTCTCTTCTAAGGTTAGGGAACAGGCTTTGGGCATAGCTTGCAGTTACTGTGTGGACCAATTGTCAGAGACTGAAATGGTTAATGATTTATGCATTCTAGGAGACTTTTCAGGCTTTTGACTTGCATGATACCTCTGATGAGCAGTCGGGCCCCTCCCTTCCACCAGTGTTGATGGTGTGAAGCCCCGAAAAGGCAAGAGCTGAGCTTACAGGCTTTTGACTGTTGATATATTCGATGAGGAATCAGGCCCCTCCCTCCCTCTGCTATGAGATGTTAGGGTTAGGTTTAGGGTTAAGGTTAGCAAGGGTTAGGGTTTAGGTTTTCGGGTTTACAGTTTGGGGTTTAAGGCTGGGGCGTGGGTTTGGGTTAGGGTTTAATGTTAGGGATAGGATTAGGGTTAGGTAGAATCGGTCTCAATGCGCGATCTAACAATCGTGGGTTTAGCCCATTCTGGACACGCAGCGGTGCCCAATAAGCCCCTCTGGGGCTATAAGCCCGATTCAGTGCCCACCGCTGTCAGAATCTTTTGCTTTTTCTCTTGGGTCTCTGCCATTGTTGTTGCTGTTCTGTTGCGTGTCTGGTAGAATACCCACCGCCGTCCGGTATGTACTCTTCTTCTATAGAGCACTGGCCCCGCCCACTGGGTGGAGTCAAGAGGTGGAGTCAATGTTGATTGGTCTGTGCCAGTGGCTTTCCCTACTGGGCAGAGTCAGTGCTGATTGGTCCACACAGTAACTGCAAGCTATGCGTAAACCCTTTTCCCTAACAGTAACCCTTAAAAAAGAGACTGCAAGCTATGCGCAAACCCGGTTCCCTAACCCTAACGCTAAAAAAGAGACTGCAAGCTATGCGCAAACCCGGTTCCCTAACCCTAAAAAAAACCTGCATGCTATGCGCAAACCCTTTTCCCTACCCCTCACCTTAAAAAAGAGACTGCAAGCTACTAAGGTTAGATTTAGGGTTAGGGTTAGGGTTAGGGTTAGGGTTATGGGTAAGGGTTAGGGTTAGGAAGAATTTGTCTCAGTGCGCGATCTAACAATCGCGGGTTTAGCCCATTCCGGACACGCAGCGGTGCCCAATAAGCCCCTCTCAGGCTATAAGCCTGATTCAGTGCCCACCGCTGTCAGAATCTTTTGCTTTTTCTCTTGGGTCTCTGCTTTTGCTGTTGCTGTTCTGTTGCGTGTCTGGCAGAATGCCCACCGCCGTCCGGTACGTACTCTGCTTCTATAGAGCACTGACCCCGCCCACTGGGTGGAGTCAAGAGGTGGAGTCCGTGTTGATTGTTCTGCGTCACTGGCTCCGCCTACTGGGCGGAGTCAGTGCTGATTGGTGTTACAACCCGCCCCAGGAAAAGGGGAGAGGGGGTAACTCAGGTTTTTATTAATAATTCCCTTGGGGTGGATTAAAGTGAAACGACACTAAATAATCGGTGTCTGAAAACATATACTGGCAAGGTTTATTTTAACAATTCTGTATCAACAGACATGCTAGCAGTTTGGGTGCTGTCATCCCACAATGTGACACAGAGATAACCTTTGGGGGGGGAAAGAAAATGCATAGGGGAGAGAAAGGCAGGATAAGAGCAAGGGAGAGTAAGAGAAAGAAAAGCTGAGAGTGGACAGATGTATATAGTCACCGCCCACGGGGTCCAGCGATGCTTCCATGTCTGTCAGTTGAAGTGGCGGCCTTGATCTGCCGGGGGTGAAGGAGGGAAGTCCCCATACTCCAAGAAGTTATGAGTTATAGCCATGATTAGTGTCACGGACCATGCCTCGAGCCTCCAACATCTCGAGGGTTGCAGTCTCTCTTCTAAGGTTAGGGAACAGGCTTCGGGCATAGCTTGCAGTTACTGTGTGGACCAATTGTCAGAGACTGAAATGGTTAATGATTTATGCATTCTAGGAGACTTTTCAGGCTTTTGACTTGCATGATACCTCTGATGAGCAGTCGGGCCCCTCCCTCCCTCCAGTGCTCTTTATTTATTTAGAGATGTAAGATCGCCTGGAGTTAACACATGAAAGACAGCAAGTACATGATCTGCAGCGATGTTTCTCTATTCAGTTGTATTCCCCCATGGGGCCTGAAAAGGCAGTTGACTATTTCCTGGGAGGAAAAAGAATGCATTTATGAAAAGCTGGGATATGGAGAGGAGGTGTACCAGGCAGAAAGTGACGACGAGGTAGCCAAAATTCATGCTGAGACGAACCTGCCTGTTTGCCGAGAGTGTCAGTAATCTCCACCCTGTGCCGAGAGAAGAGAGCTGCCAGAAACGAATCTCTTAGAGGGGGAGTAAAGGAAGCAGGAGGGCCGAGAAATGAACTGTACTTTCAGTACCTCAAATGCTCTCTTTGGGTTTCTCCCTCCCCAAGCAACAGCCTGTCTGGCTCCCCCAGCCGATGGCATTCTGAGCATTGCCTGGCTCTGGGGTCTCACTTATGGGCAGAGATTGTTCCCGGTCAGCTCGCAGTGCAGTCCTCCCCTCCCCAGTTGCAATCGCCTGCTCTGCTGCACACCCACTGCTCTGCTTTTGGGAGCTCCGGGCTTGTACCGTTCTGCACCTTTCACATCTCCCCGTGCTGTCCTCAGGTCTCTGGGCTGCTTGCAGCTTCCTCGGGGAACACGTGTCTCCTCCGCTTCTGTGGCTTTTCCCCGTCCTTCTTCATCTGCCTGGGAAGAATGCCTCTCTCCCAGCTCCCCGGGAAAGGGAGATGAGCCCTGCTGGGCAGCAACCCAGTGTCTCTAGATTTGCCTTTCTCTTCTGTGAAAACGCAAATTCTGAGAGGAACGTGGCTCCAGAAGGGCTGCTGGATATCCCAGCTCCAGCGATGGCAAGGCTAGCATATGCCCTAGGGAATGTACTGAGGGATGAGCAGGGAACAGGGTGAAGACCCTGACGCACATGCAGGGAGCACATGGGGCAACTGCCAGAGTGCTGCTTGCGAGTGGTGGGGCTAGGAGAGTCCTGGCCCACCCAGGGTAGTTGAAGGTCTGGGGGCTTGGCAGATGGAGACCCTTACACCCAACCCCTTCCCTAAACCAAGTCCAGAGGGATCCCAGGCACCCATCACACCACAGGAAACAGAGGCTTTCACATGCTTCCCAGGTGGAAGAGCATTATCGAGTTCACCCTCCTTATGCCTGTGTGCTCCTGAAAATTTTCTACCATCTTAAGTATCAGAGGAGAGATAACACATTTAGAGGAAGCTCAGAATTCTGCAATTTTACTGAGAGGTTAATGAAGGATGGTCCTGCAACCATCCTTCCTGAGGCCAGGGCCACATGGCTGGAGGTCTCTCCATTCTTACTGCTTTGCTTTCCTCTCTCACCACCTCTAACGCTTGGTCTGGCTTCGTTGCACTTCACTCCTTCGCACTGTCTGCCTTCACAGCTTCTTCAGAACACGTCCGAGATGTAGTGTTCAGATTCTTGACGAGTGACACTCCAAATCTTTCGGACCCATACACTCTGTCTTTTCCACACTCCAGGCAAGGCAAGAACCCCTCCTCCTATCCAAAGAGAAAGATCTTCATGAACCAGAGAATCGCGGCTCCTGCCTGGAGTGGATCAGAGTAACCAGGAGAAGATGGCTCAAGAGAAGCTAGGGACACACATGGTAGCTGACTGCAGGATGCCCAGATATGCACTGCCCTGTGCTGTATAAATCACTTTGCACTCAGGCATTCTGTCGCAAGGCTGCGCTCTGTGAAGGAATGAAAAGCCATGTTTTCATAAGGGTGCTAATTTGCTCTGCCGTAGAACCAATTAACCGAGTTTTGTTTCTGAGAATCCCCTGAAATCTCTGAAGACGACAGTGTCAATGAGTCCGTGTCCACCAGGGCCCAGGAATACAGAGCCGCGTTCCCATGAAGGGGTCCGGAGAGCCAGAGGAGGGCGGAAAGACCGTGTCCCGTCACCAACAGCCACCCCGTTGGCGTCCGCAGATCTCTGGAACATTTAGCAGCGCGTACGAGGAGCTCGGGACTGTGACCCGAGAGCTGCCGGTAGGAATGGATACGGTCTCCGGCCGCTAGCCCTGCGCACAGATCAGAACCGCGACCAGCGCCGCCAGCGCCTCTCCCCGACAGTGCCGCAGCCGCCGATCCGCTTCCCGGCGCCCCGCTGCCCCCGCCAGCCCCGACTCTCTGCTCCTGGTGGGACGCCTCCTCTCCGCCTCCTCTGCCTTCCTCCCCCTCCTCCCCTGTCCTCCTCCGACAAATCCGCCCCGGGGCTGGGATAGGCGCCGGTGCCTCTCGGGCTCTCCTCGGGTGCTGGCTGGAGGCGGAGGCCTGGCGACAGCGGCGGCAGCCCGGCGGCGGTCCGTGCTCTGCACCGTAGAACCGGTGGGGCCGGGCTGGGTGGCAGGGGTGGTGTTTGGTATCGAGGATTTTCAGATTGACAGGTCATGTGCTTCTTACACCGCCATCGTCTCTTCCCTCACATCTCACTTTTGGCACGTGGAGACTCCTGAATTGTCCTCCAGGGCAAGCGCTTGCGAGAATGGTCGAGGGGTACGAGAGGCAGAACATCCCTCCGGGCTCAGTACCCTCCGGGCTCAACCTCTCCTGGCCTTTCCCGTGGAACATCCCTGCTAGCAGTAGGAGCACTCTTGCTAGGGACAAAGACAACTTGTGGTTTTGTCGGGGGCTGTGGCACCGGTGCCACGGGGAGGCAGTGCATGGGAAAAACACCTTCCCCTGAGAAAACTCGGACGCAGCATAACCCCTCGCACTTGCTTTGGGATTCATGGAGATGCAGTCTCAGGAAGCGAGTTCTACTGCGTCCCTCGTCCAGTTCTTCTTGCTCAGAGGACCAGGGAACAGCCTTTCACACCTGAACTGGATGTACTGGAATCTGCATATTTGCAGCAGCTTGAGGGGCACTCAGAGGCACATTCAAAAATCTCATTCTCTTTCCCATCTCTGTCACCTCCGTAGGACATAAATGACCACCAAAGCAGGGTGTGATCTATTGCCATGTGCACTGGAAAACCCAGGTCATCTCCTCAGGGCATTCATCACAGACCTGCCATCCGCTCTTGGCACTCACAATAGAACCACAACTTCCAGCACTGGCTTCTCACCCGGCACACAGAGATTCTTTTACCTTCCTTGGAGAGACCGGAAGAACTAGACAGGGTGTATCTGTTTGCATTGCACAGACAAGTCTTGAGCACACACCTGCTGTTGGTGTGGGGAGATGACCCTGAGCAAGAACAATTGCCATCAACCTCCTGGGGAGACCTTGAAGTTATGTGGGACAAAGAGTGTCTCGGTGTCACATTGCATTTACGGTTCTAAATCCTGGCAAAGCCCATGCGTGCAGCTCTGGGATGTGCTTCTCTTGGACAGAGCTCCGCGTTTCCATCTCTCAGGCGGTGGGGCATCTCAGATAGTGGCAGAGCAGGTGGCACCCCACAAGGGTTTAGGTGCATCCAGGCTCCTGGCGTGGCAGCAGGAACCCCAGGAGATACTGCCCCTGCTGCCATGAACTGTCTGTGTCTGTGTGCAAGCGAGGGACTCGTGTGTCTGAAAACCCTCCTGTGACCGAGCAGTGAGCCCCCGCCAGAGCACCACTGACTCTTGGCCAACTGGCCATCCACCAGGACCCCAGAGGCCATTTTCCAGCGCTGCTATGCAGAATATCATTCCCAGTCTGTCCGGACATTAGGGGTTACCCTATCACAGGGACAGAATCTGACACTTCCCCTTTTTGAACTTCCTCTGGTTGAGGATTGCCCAAACCTCTGATTTCAGGTCTCTCTGCGGGGCCTCCGTCTTCCATGAGGCCCTGGAGTGTTACAATGGCCCCTTGATTGCTTGGGAATGTGCAGTGTTCTGTGTTCCATGTGTTCCATGAGGCCCCATATTGTCACAATGGCACTGAAATGAGAGAGGATCTCCATCCTTAATGGTTTCGTAAATCACAAGATTTTCTTAGATAAAAATCCTAATCAACAAAGGGGTTTGCTTTCTTGGCATGGTAGCAGTCTTTTCTTTTCTTTTAAGACTACAATTAGTTGTAGGAGAGAGAATGTAGATGATACATGGAAACTAATAGAGAGTGTATCATATGCCCTAATGCTCGAATAGAGAGTGTATCATTCCTTTGGTTCCACGATGCCCCTCTCAGACCTGGCAGTAGAAAAATAAATCAAAAAATTGAGAAGAAATCATCTTAAAGTCATGCTAAGCCTGTCTTCTACAGTCCAGAATCTATATATGTGTGACTGCAGATACTTGGGATGAGGGTAGATGCTCAGAGGAATTCATGGGTTTGATCTAGGAAACCTGTCCCAAAGTTTTCACTGCCTTTTCCTCCTTGGACATTTCCTGATGCCCGGAGGAAGCTCATGTCCAACAGCAGCTCCATCCTCCACTTTCTCCTCCGGGTTGCAGTTCTTGCACTTCTGCTTCTTCCTGGGCATCTCCCTGGCTGCCCTCCTGGGCAACAGCCTCATCCTCAGCGCCGTAGCCTGCCACCACCACCTGCACAACCCCCAGGGACTTCTTCCTGCTCCACCTCTCCCTCACACACCCGGGTTGCATCTGCACCACTCTCCCCAAAGCCATGGCCAATTCCCTCTGGAACACCAGGGGCATGTCCTACTCAGGATGAGCTGCACAGGTGTTTTTTGCTTTTCTTCTTGATCACAGCGGAGCTTGCCCTTCTCACCATCATGTCCTATGACCGCTACGTGGCCATCTGCAAAGCCCTTCACTACAGGACCCTCCTGGGCAGCAGAGCTTGTGCCCACGTGGCAGCAGCTGCCTGGGCCACTGGGAAGCGGGTCTGGCCCTGGGGCTGCAGGAGCTGCCGCCTGAGCTGATGATCTCCTGAGCAGTCCAGACATGCAGTCACTGTCCCTGTCCTCTATTGCCTCCCTTTCTTGCTGCAGGACCAGAAACGACTGTGCTGCTCTGCTGGGCTGGGGTGGGGCAGGGAGATGGGGGGACCAGGGAGGGGCTGGTCTGGGCAGTTCCAGTGACTAGAAAACCCCAATGTTCATCTGAAGTGTAGGAGTGGGCAGGGTGGGAGCATTACAGGGCTGAGGTGGCTCCAGGCTCTGGGAGTGGTAGCAGGAGCCCAGGGACACACTGCCCCTGCTGCAATGAACTGCCTGTGTGTGTGCCAGGGAAGGACTCGTGCCTCTGAACACCCCCGTGTGTGCATCAGTCCAGCTCAGGGTTGGACACCTCTCAGAGCCCTGACACATTTCTCTGTGTGACTCCAGGAAAACCCCCGCTGTGCCAGGGAGTTACCAGATCCTTTGCTGTCACCCTCCTGGTGTCCTGTGTAATGATGAAACTAGAAAAGGTGATCATCATACCCTGGTAATTTTCTAAGAGGAGAAATGTCACTGCTGGAAAGAAGTGTCACTGCTGGAAAGAAGTGTCACTGAAGAGGTGAGAAGAGGGAACATCATTGTTTCCTTCAGTCTGTTCCACAGCAGGTTCCCCTGGAGCCCCAGGGACACCTGCGGGGAACCCAGAGGGGAAGAGAAAGGGCTGCCTTTGGCTCTTGCTGTGCTGCTCAGCTGGGCCGGGCTCCTGGCACACAGGGAAATCCTGGCAAGCGGGCAGCACTGCAGAGAGACAGCTCTGCCCAGGAGCAGCTCCTCTGCACAGCCAAGCAGGGCCAAGGCCACTGTCTGTAGGCATGAAGGAAGAGTAGAAAGGCAAAGGGAGGTTAAAGGCAGTAGAAAGATGGGAGGTGTTCAGCTGAGACACAACTTGGGGACACAACTTCACACTCCTCTGCAGAGTGAGTCTACAGGTGCAGGGCAATGTCGCTTGTGTTCCTGGAGGAATCTCCTAAAGCTACCACATCCCACAGCCTTGCACATCTGTCAGGACTCTCCCAGTCTCTCTGTTGCGCCGGAGGAGGATGTTCTCCAGGGCAGGCCTTCCCTGCAGCACCGTCAGAGGGACAGCGCAGGTGGGCTCCTTCTCCCAGGGATGGCTGCGGGGTGGGAAGGTGGGGGTGCAGCCAGGGATGCCCGGGGCTGTCCTGCAGAGCAGGGTCCCTGTGCTCCGGGGTTCTTTGTGCCAGGGCAGGGACTTTGCTGCCTGCTGGGGTCAGGTCTCATCCTGCCTGGGTAGTTGCCCACCCCTCTGCAGGGAGAAGCTGTCGGTGGGTGGTGAGAACCCCAGCAGGAGCCAGGCAGGTTCTTCCTGCCGTTGGATGAGGTGTGTGTGGTCAGGGCTGTGGGAGGTCAGGGCTGCTCCCAGATCCAGATCACACCAGCACATTTCCAAGAGCACTGTCAAATGGGAAGGACAAAGCACAATTATTAGGAAGGAATGGAGCTTTTCTCAGTCAGTGTTTTCAGTTTCCTACTCCTGAGGAATCTGGGGGTTGAGAAATGGAAAAGGAGCTCCCATGTTGGACAAGTCACTGAGACTCCTGAGCTGTAACTTGGAATGCACAAGTGCTTCTGTAAGCAACTTCCTAAAGTGCTTTCGGCCTCTGCTCTGCTTTTGACAGAAGCAGCATCACTTCTGCTGGACCCATCTGTTTTTTCTTGATCTGCCCTTTTCCACCTGCAAAAAGAAAAGTTGCCCAGTCAGTGCGTTGCAAACAGGCAGGTTTCTCTCAGACCACAGTGAGTGCACAGACATTCGGATGGAGTGGTGACAGGGAAGTCATGAATGGATTTCTGATGTTGAGTCTACTGTTTTGAAATCAGAAAATGTGGTGTTGAAGTCATCGTTAGCCTTTGAGAGGGAAACAGGAGAAAAATCAGATAAATTTGTTGCTAAAAATGAGCTGCTTCAAACTGAGGTTGACCACCTTCAAAGTCTTGTTAAAATTTGGATGATTATGAAACAGTCAACTCACGGATTACCCCCATCAATACTCGACAATGCCCGCAGTATAAAGGCATAAAGCCCTCTCAGCCCCTCCAGGAACCCTCAAATCCCATCCTGGTCCCACAGGACACTCCCAACTTTCCCTTAAACCCTCCGAGGCCCCCAGACTGCCTCCCAGACCCACAAAAACCCACAAGATGCCCCCAAACCCCTCCCAGTTACCTCCAGCCCTCCCAGGACCTTTCAAACCCTCTCCTAGTTGCCCCCTTCCCCTTGAGTATGCCCCCAAACTCTCTCCCAGTTCCTTCCCACATCCCCGACGATTCCCCAAAACCCCTCACAGCTACCCCAATCTCCCCAACCTCCCTCCCAAACCCCCAAACTCCCCCAAACACTTTCCCACTTACCCCCACGACCTCCAACCCCTTCTCAGCCTCCCCATTCCTTCCCAAAGCCCCTCCCAGTTGCTGGCCAGTCCCCCAGGCTCGGGTGAGTAGGTGCCCCAGGCTGACGGGCCCGCCCAGGCAGGGGCGGTTCCAGTAGCATGTCAGGAGCCACCCCCTGCCCCAAAAGCTCCCGCCCGCCCTGGAGCCACCTCAGTTGCCCCTGCAGGGGAGAAATCCAGGCCGGAGCAGAGCAGGGGGCAGGACCGGGCTGGGACCTCGATGGACGGGGGCACTGGGTGAGCAGGGGAGAGACCGGGATGGGCTGAGGGGGCACTGGGAGAGAGGGGAGACACTGGGATGGGTTGAGGGGGCACTGGGAGGGAGAGGGGAAAGTTTTTTGCCCCTTTCCTGGGCACTTGAACACCCTCTGCACCCCCGTTCCCGGCCGTGCCGGCTGTCCTTCCCCCCAAAGCCAGGAACAGGTTTTGGGGCTCCCTCGTGGGTTGCAGCCAATAGAACGACTCTGCTGGAATGACGTCATTGCCAAATTCTGCTGGGCCCCTGTCCTTGTGCCGGTGAGTCACCCAATAGAACGTCGAAACTTCCGCGGGGGCTGCCGGGAGCGGGGCGGTGATGGCGGGGGAGGGGAGGATCGGGATTGAACCCGATTGGTCCCAATCGATCCCGGCCCCAGGGTCTCCCCCCGCCGCGCTGTTTTTCACGTGCGGCCCCAACAAGGCCATGGTGGTGTGGGGTGAGTTCAGGGGGTCCGGAGGCTCCTGGTGACCCCTCCGAATCTCCCCAAGACTCTCGGGAACCTCCCAGATCCCCCCCAAGACTCCTGGGGACCCTCCGCCTTTCCCCCTCCTCCCCCAAATCTCCTGTGCATCCCCTTAACCCTTGAAAATCTCCTGGGACCAGCTCAGACCCCCAGACTCCCTCCTGGGGACCCCCAAACACTCTTCAGGACTCCAGGGCCCCTCCCGACCCCCTCCTAGAGTCTTTTGGGTGTCACCCACCCTTTACGGCGGATTCCTCCGTCCATTTTTCCACCCCGGACTGCTGGGAGTCCACCCCCCCAAGAAACTACTGGGAACTCCCCAGTGTCCCACCACGAGATTCCTGGGTCCCTCCCCCCCCCCAACCCCCTGTGGGTGCCCCCATCCTTTCTTCCCCTCGAAAATATTCTTGGGGGTGCCTCAATGTCCCCTCCAGCCTGCATCCTACCAGGGATCGATTTGGGGGGATCTCCTTCCCATTCCCTCTGGCCCGAAGGCAAATGCCCTCCCTGTCCTTCTTCCTTCGCCCCCAGGCAGAAAAGAGAAGAGAAACAGTCAGTTGGCCCTGGTAGGTGTGGGTGTGTGCAGGCTGTGGTTGAGTGGTTGAGAAGGGAGAGGAGGGGGCTGGTGTTTGGGCCAAGTCCAGCAGGTGATGTCTTTTGTGTCTGGCAGTCCTTGGTCAGCTCCACGACCATTCAGCTGTCAGTGTTCATGACATACCCATCAGCCCTTCTCTTCTTGGCTCCTACACTTGCCAACTCTAAGCTGCTCCTAAGTTCTCTTGCTGTCAGTTCATAAAGAGGTCTTGTCAAGTGTTACTGATTTAGAAACTAAACCCTGACATCTTTGTCTTTGCCAAAGATGTGTGTGAAAGGGCAGTGCTGTTGCAAAGCACTGTTGAGCTTCACATTGGGTGACTTGGTAGCTTCCTCTGCATCACCCATGCACCCTGGGTTTCTTTGAAAAGTACTTTTCACTCCAAATGTGACACCACATTAGCCTGTAGGACATCCTGTCCCCAAATGGATAACTGTAAATATCAATAATTAAAAAGTGACCCCCTCCGTTATTCAAGAAAAGCTTGTATCTCTGTACTAAAAGCATCCAAGGGTCACGTCCCCAAGTTTTCTATCTGACAAGGGTTTGGAGGGGCTGCTTTGTGCAGGGAACCCTTTGGGGGCCCCTTGCACATGGGTAGGGCTGCACTCTGGGGGTGTGGGGCTTTGGTTCTTTGGTTGCCAGGGGCCACTGTGAGTCACTGAGCCGGGGTGGGGACAATGGGCAGGGTTGGCTGGGACAGGCTGTGGTACCTGTGACATAAAAGGGAAGTGTCCCCGTGGGGCAGCTCTGCAGGGCCCATCAGGGGATGCTGCCCAGTGCAGCCTGTGCTGTGGGGAGCACGCACACAGGGAGAGACTGGTCTGGATGAGGACCAGGGTAGCAAGGCCGCCCCAGGGAGTGGGTTCTACCCCTGCCTGTAGGACCCAGCCCCTGGCAGGAGCGCCTTGGGCAGGGCCCGGTGCTGCTGCTGGGGCAGGGGGTGAGGCCTTGCCGCCTGCCAGCTGCCTGGGCCCCTGTCCTTGCTGCGCCACATCCCCGAGACTCCATCCCCGCTCCCCCAGGGCCAGCTCCCTCCTTCCCAGCCCCAACCAAGCCCTTCTCTGTGTCCTCCTGCAGGCCATGGCTTTCACAACATTCCTTTTGGTGCTTGTGCAAAGCATCATCCAGTCCCTGCAGGCGGTCGGGGAGGGGCTGCACAAGACTCAGTGAGCTTGGAGGTCTTTTCCAAGCTGAAGGACTCTTGGATTCTGTGATTGTGTGCTGGATTCAGCTGGGTCCGTGTTAGCAGCATTAGTTTGCTCCCAAAGTTTCCTCGCTGTCAGCTCTTGTGACCTAAGGTTTGAGCTCCTTTAACTCCTTGTGCTGAGCTACTGATGGGAAACGAGAGGCCTCTGCGAGCAGATTCCTGGTGTTCCCTGTAGAACAGAGAGGGAGAAGGTGTAGTCAAGTGGGAAGAGGAGTACTGTTTGTGTGTGGCCTCCTATGTGGCCTTGGCGCCTTTGAGGGGCTTGAAGGAGAAAAGAGCTTTGTTAAAGTGAGAAGTGAAATAGTGTGTTGGCTGTTCTCTCTGCAGGGAGAGGTTGTCGGTGGGGGAGGGGTCACAGAGTGGGGGAGAGGCCGTAAAGTGGGGGAGGGGCCACAGAGTGGGAGAGGGGTCACAGAATGGGGGAGGGTTCACAGAGTGGGGGAGGAGTCACAGAGTGGGGGAGGGGTCATAAAGTGGGGGAAGGGTCTGAGAGTGAGGGAGGGGCCATAGAGTGGGGGAGGGGTCAGAGAGTGGGGGAGGGGCCATGAAGTGGGAGAGGGGTCACAGAATGGGGTAGGGGCCACAGAATGGGGAAGGGGCCATAAAGTGTAGGAAGGGGCCACGGGGTGGGGGAGGGGTCACAACCTGGACTCGGGGGGTCAGGGCAGTGACCTCGGGGAGGGGGAGGGGTCAGGGCGTGGGGTAGGGGTCTCACCTGATCCCGGGGCTATCGGGGCCATGGCGGGGCCGAACCTGGTGGGGACACCCAAGTTTTTCCCAAATTTCCCCTCATTTTTCCCAGTTTTTCATCCATTTCTCCCAAATTTCCCACTCTTTCCCCAATTTTCCCCCCATTTCCCCCATTTTTCCCAAATTTCCCCATTTTTCTCAATTTTTCCCCATTTTTTTTCCAAATTCCTTCCATTGTTCCCAAATTTCCCCCATTTTTTCCCATTTTCCCCAAATTTCCCCCCATTTTTCCCAACTTTCCCCAATTTTTCATCCAATTTTACCCAAATTCCCCCATTTTTTTCTCAATTCACCCCATTTTTCCCAAATTTCCCCATTTTCTGCCATTTTTTCCCAATTTTTTCCTAAATTTCCCCTAATTTTTCCCAATTATCCCCCATTTTTCCTGATTTTTCACCCCTTTTCCCCAAATTTCTTACTTTTTTTCCCAGTTTTCCCTCCATTTCCCCTCAAAATCCCCCATTTCCCAAAATTTCTGACTTTTTCCTCAAAATTTCCCCCGTTTTTCCACATTTTCCCGGATTTTCCCCCAGTTTTCCTAAATTTCCCCCCATTTTTCCCCATTTTTATCAATTTTCCCCAAATTTCCCACTTTTTTCTCAATTTTTCCCCCATTTTTCCCAATTTTTCATTGGTGTTCACCAAATTTCCCACTTTTTTCCCCAATTTTTCCCCATTTTCCCCAAAATTCCTGGGTTTTTCCCCCCATTTTTTCCCACTGGGGAAATTTGGGAAATTTGGAAAACTGGGGACCCAAAAATCCAAGAAAATGTGGGGAAATGGGGGAAAAATGTGGGGGAAATCTGGAGAAAAATCTGTGAAAATGCGGGAAAAATGGGGGGAAAATCAGGAAAATGGTGAAAAATCTGGGAAAATGTGGGCAAATGGGGAAATTGCGGAAAATTCTGGGAAAAATGTGAGAAAAATCTGGGGAAATGGGGAAAAATGGGGGAAAATGTGGGAAATTCTGGGGAAAATGGGGAAAAATCTGGGAAAATATGGAAAAATGAGGAAAAAATGGGGGGAAATGGGGAAAAATGTGTGAAAATCGGGGAAAATGTGGGAAAAATGGGGGGAAATCGAGAAAAAATCCAGGAAAATGGGGAAAAAACTGGGAAAAAACTGGGAAAATGGGGAAAAATTGGGAAAAAACCTGGGAAATTCTGGGGAAAATGGGAGAAAATCTGGGAAAAATGTGAAAAAATGGGGGGGAAAGGGGAAAAAATGGGAAAAATCTGGGAAAATAGGGAAAAAAATGGGGGGAAAATGGGGAATATTCTGGGAAAATCTGGAAATCTGGGGAAAAAAATCTGAGAAGAATGGGGAAAAATCTGGGAAAAATCTTGGAAAAATGGGGGGAAATGAGGAAAAATCTGGGAAAATGTGGAAAAAATGTGGGAAAAATCATGGAAAATGGGGGGAAATTGGGAAAAAATCCGGGGAAATGTGGGAAAAAAAGGGGGAAATCTGGGAAAATGGGGAAAATAATTGGGGAAAAAAATCTGGGAAAAAATGGGAAAAATGAGGAAAAATCTGGGGAAATAGGGAGAAAATCTGGGAAAACGTGGGAAAAACTTTGGGAAAATGTGGGAAAATGGGGAAAAATCCGAGAAAATGGGGGCGAAATGGGGAAAAATCTGGGGAAAATGGGGAAAAAATCTGGGAAAATGTGAAAAAATTGGGAAAAACGGGGAAAATGGGGGAAATGAGGAGAAATCCGTGAAAATGGGGGAAAATGAGGAAAAATGTGTGAAAATGGGGAAAAATGGGAAAAAAATCCGGAAAAATGGGGAAAATCGGGAAAAATCAAGAAAAATGGGGGAAAATCTGGGAAAATGTGGGAAAAATGGGAAAAATGTGGGAAAAATCTGGGAAAATGTGGGAAATTCTGGGAAAAGTGGAGGAAAAATCTGGGAAAAATCCGGGAAAATGGGGAAAAAATAGGGAAAAATCTGGGAAAATCTGGGAGAAATCTGGGAAAATGGGGACAAACTGAGGGGGAAATGCTGGAAATTCTGGGGAAAATGGGGGGAAATGGAGAAAAATGGGAAAAAATCCCAGAAAATGGGGAAAAATGGGGAAAGATTTAAAAAAATGGGAAAAAATCTTGGGAAAATCTGGGAAAAATGGGGAAAAATCTGGGAAAATCTGGGAAAAATGAGGAAAAATCTGGGAAAATGTGGAAAAAATGGGAGAAAATCCAGGAAATGGGGAAAAATGGGGAAAGATAAAAAAAATTTTGGAAAAATGGTGAAAATATGGGAAATTCTGGGAAAAATCCAGGAAAATGGGGGAAGAAATCTGGGCAAATCTGGGAAAAATGTGAGAAAAAATGGGGGAAAATGTAGGAAAATTGGGAAAAATCTGGAAAATGGGGGGAAATGGGGAAAAATTCAGGAAAATGTGGGAAAATGGGGGAAAATCTGGGGAAAATGGGGAAAATGGGGGGAAATGTGGAAAAATGGGGAAAAGTGTGGAAAAACTGGGTTAAACTGGGAGGAACTGGGAGAAACTGGGCCAGAGGGAAAGGGATGTTGCCATGGAAATGTGAGCCCGC
The DNA here is from genome assembly GCF_025592945.1 of Manacus candei. NCBI lineage: Eukaryota > Metazoa > Chordata > Aves > Passeriformes > Pipridae > Manacus > Manacus candei. The sequence continues at coordinate 4,934,358 of NW_026138084.1, forward strand.
CCCTCCCCCACCCGGCCCAGGGCCCACGGGGGGGGGAACTGGGTTAAACTGGGACATACTGGGAGGCACTGGGGGGGACACTGGGAGTTACTGGGAGCTACTGGAAGCTACTGGGGGGCTCACTGGGGTTACTGGGATGGACACTGGGGTTACTGGGAGCTACTGGGGGGGTCACTGGGGTTACTGGGAGTTACTGGGAGCTACTGGGGGGCTTACTGGGAGTTACTGGGAGCTACTGGGGTGGACACTGGGGTTACTGGGAGTTACTGGGATGGACACCAGGATTACTGGGAGTTACTGGGAGCTACTGGGATAGACACTGGGGTTACTGGGAGCTACTAGGAGCTACTGGGGGGGTCACTGGGGTTACTGGGGGGGTCGCTGGAGATACCGGAGGCATTACTGGGGTTACTGGGAGCTACTGGGAGCCACTGGGAGCGGCCCATCCCCCTCCCTCCCCAAGGTCACCCCAAGGACATGGAGGGGGGGGGAGGGGGGGAAGCCCTGCCCCCTCCCAGTCCCTCCCAGTCCCTCCCAGTTCCCTCCCAGTCCCTCCCAGTACCTGAACTGGTCACACTGGGAGCGGCTCCACGTCCCCCCTCCAGTTTGGGCCCCCGGGGCTATTTTTGGGATCTGGTGACGTCACTGGGGGGAGGGGCCTCGAGGGGGCGGCCCCTCCCCTCTCCCTTCCCAGTACAGACCAGTAAGGGACCAGTAATGGCCTCAGTGGCGGGGGGAGGGGAAGGAGGGAACACTGAGGGTGGGGATGGAGCAGGATGGTCCTTGAGCGTGGGGGAAGGGCAGGAGGTTCCCTGAGGGTGGGGGAAGGGCAGGACCGTCCCTGAGGGTGGGGGAGGGGTAGGCGGGTCCCTGAGGGTGGGGGAGGGGCAGGAGGAACCCCGAGGTGGGGGGAGGGGCAGGAGGGTCCTGAGGGTTGGGGAGGGGCAGGGAGGGACCCCGAAAGTGAAGGAGGGGCCCTGAGGGTCCCTGAGGGTGGGGGAAGGGTAGGAAGTTCCCCGAGGGTGGGGGAGGGGCAGGAGAGTCTCTGAGGTTGGGGGAGGGGTCCTGAGGGCCCCTGAAGGTGGGGGAGAGGCAGGGAGGGCTCCTGAGAGTGGGGGAGGGGTAGCAGGTTCACTGGGGGGGAAGGGAAGGAAGGGACCCTGAGGGTGGGGGAGGGACAGGAGGGACCCTGAGGGTTGGGGAGGTGCAGGAAGGGGGGGGAGGGGCTTTGGGGGGGCCCTTAAAGGTGGGGGGAGAGGCTGAAAGTGGGTCCATCATTGGGAGGGGACACGCCCACCCAAAACCCAGTAAGTCCCAGTTGAGCTCCCAGTTCAGGGAGGGGGAGAGGATGCAAAAGCCACGCCCACTTGCAGAGGCTATGGCCACCTTGGGATGGGACACGCCCACCAGGGAGAGACCACGCCCACCTAAAGAAGAGACAGGCCCACCCCCAAACCACTAAGTCCCAGCTGAGTTCTGCCTTAACTGGTCCTTACTGGTCCCACCACCCCATTCCGCGTTCCAGTGACCCGTACTGGTCCATACTGGTTTATACTGGTCTATCCTGGTTTATACTGGTCTGTACTGGACTGACCTTGATGGAGATGCTGAAGTGCCCCCAACCCCCTTAACTGGTCCTTACTGGTCCCACCACCCCATTCCGTGTTCCAGTGACCCGTACTGGTTTATATTGGTCTATACTGGTCCATACTGGTTTATACTAATCTATACTGGTCTATAGTGGTCTGACATTGACGGAGATGCTGAAGTGCCCCCAACCCCCTTAACTGGTCCTTACTGGTCCCACCACCCCATTCCGTGTTCCAGTGACCCGTACTGGTTTATATTGGTCTATACTGGTCCATACTGGTTTATACTAATCTATACTGGTCTATAGTGGTCTGACATTGACGGAGATGCTGAAGTGCCCCCAACCCCCTTAACTGGTCCTTACTGGTCCCACCACCCCATTCCCTGTTTCAGTGACCCGTACTGGTTTATATCGGTTTATACTGCTCTACCCTGGTTTATACTGGTCTATACTGGTCCATACTGGTTTGTACCGGTCTGTACTGGTCTGACCTTGATGGAGATGCTGAAGTGCCCCCAACCCCCTTAACTGGTCCTTACTGGTCCCACCACCCTGCTCGCTGTTCTAGTGACCTGTACTGGTCCATACTGGTCCATACTGGTCCATACTGGTTTTTTACTGGTCTATACTGGTCTATACTGGTCTATACTGGTCTACACTGGTCTACACTGGTCTATAATGGTCTGACCTTGATGGAGATGCTGAAGTGCCCCCAAGCCCCTTAACTGGTCCTTATCGGTCCCACTGCCCCATTCCCCATTCCAGTGACCCATATTGGTCTATACTGGTCCATACTGGTTTATACTGGTCTATACCGATCTATACTGGTCTATGCTGCTCTGTACTGGTCTGACCTTGATGGAGATGCTGAAGTGCCCCCAACCCCCTTAACTGGTCCTTACTGGTCCCACCACCCTGCTCCCCATTCCATTGACCCATACTGGGTCGTGGTGGCAAGAACCCCAGCAGGAGCCAGGTGGGGTCTTCCTGCCATTGGATGAGTGCTCTGGGAGGTCAGGGCTGCTCCCAGATCCAGATCACACCAGCACATTTCCAAGAGCACTGTCAAATGGGAAGGGCAAAGCGCAATTATTAGGAAGGAATGGAGCTTTTCTCAGTCAGTGTTTCCAGTTTCCTACTCCTGAGGAATCTGGGGTTGAGAAATGGAAAAGAAACTCTCATGTTGGACAAGTCACTGAGACTCCTGAGCTGTAACTTGGAATGCACAAGTGCTTCTGTAAGCAACTTCCTAAAGTGCTTTCGGTCTCTGCTCTGCTTTTGACAGAAGCAGCATCACTTCTGCTGGACCCATCTGTTTTTTCTTTATCTGCCCTTTTCCACCTGCCTGAGGTTTCTCTCAGGTCAAAGTGAGAGCACAGACATTTGGATGGAGTGCTGACAGGGAAGTCATGAATGGATTTCTGATGTTGAATCTACTGTTTTGAAATCAGAAAATGTGGTGCTGAAGTCATCGTTAGCCTTTGAGAGGGAAACAGGAGAAAAATCGGATAAACTTGTTGCTAAAAATGAACTGCTTCAAACTGAGGTTGACCACCTTCAAAGTCTTGTTGCGCCAGAGTGCAGAGAGAAAACTGTTGCTAAAAAAACAGGCTCCTGGTTTGGTCAGGCAACTTCATAAACCAGTGTCTTACCCTGGCATTGAGACTTGGGAAACCACAGAGAACCCTGATTCTAAGTCTCAGGAGAGAAAGAAACAAGGAGAATTTGAAGTTCAACTGATGTTTCTAGAGTCTCCCAGCTTTCCTCACATTAATGAAAATAGACTGAGTGATCCCTGTGATTATTCTTTACCTCCCTCAATTTCCTTTGTGCCTGATACTGAATCCACTAAAAAACCTTGGACTCAAAAAGAGAACTCGACCCAGAAAACAACTCAATTCATTCTGATTCAAGTGGTTAAAGAGCAGAAGCATTATGGCGATAAACCTGGACAAATTAAAAGCCAACCAGTGAAATCCTATCAATATATCACATACCTTGGCATTCCACTTTGTTCTCCTCAACAGTTAATACAATTTCCAATGGATATGGGGACAAAATGTTCTCAGCAAAATGCCAAAGATGGGATTAAAACCCAGACGAAAAAGAATTAAAATCACTGGAGAAAAAGAAGAAACCACTCTTCAACCAAGAGCTTCACCCTGTTACTGTTTTGTTGATATTACCTTTTTGCTTTTTATTCTAATAATCATATTGTATGTTAAAATTTGGATGATTAAGAAACAGTCAGCTCACTGATTACCCCCATCAATACTAGACGATGCCCGCAGTATACACCCGTCCCAGCCCCTCCAGGAGCCCTCAAATCCCATCCTGGTCCCACAGGACACTCCCAACTTCCCCTCAAACACTCTGAGGTCCCCAGATTGACTTCAAGATCCAGAAAACTCTTGCTGCCTGCCCATGGAGTGCCCAGTGTGGCCCACCAACTGCACCACAAAGCCAAAGCTTCCAGGCTTTCTTTCCTGGGAATTAGGGCTGTTGTTTCCTGTTTTCAGCCATGCCTCCCAACTGATAGCCCAACTCCCAAACTGCTAGCATGCCTGTTGATACAGAATTGTTAAAATAAACCTTGCCAGTATATGTTTTCAGACACCGATTATTTAGTGTCGTTTCACTTTAATCCACCCCAAGGGAATTATTAATAAAAACCTGAGTTACCCCCTCTCCCCTTTTCCTGGGGCGGGTTGTAACACCAATCAGCACTGACTCCGCCCAGTAGGCATAGTAAAGGAAGTTTCCTTTTGGTTTAGGGTTTAGTGTTAGGGTTAGGGTTAGGGTTAGGGTTTAAGGGTAGGGTTAGGGTTAGGGTTAGGGTTAGGGTTAGGTTTTGAGTTAGGGTTAGGGTTAGAAAGGGTTAGGGTTAGGGTTAGGAAATTTAGGGTTAGAGTTAGCAAAAGTTAGGGTTAGGGTTAGGGTTAGGTTTAGGGTTAGCAAAAGACAGGGTTACTGTTAGGGTTAGGGTTAGGGTTAGGGTTAGGGTTAGGGTTAGGGTTAGGGTTATGTGTAAGGGTTAGGGTTAGGAAGAATTTGTCTCAGTGTGCGATCTAACAATCGCGGTTTTAGCCCATTCTGGACACGCAGCAGTGCCCAATAAGCCCCTCTCAGGCTATAAGCCCGATTTATTGCCCACCGCTGTCAGAATCTTTTGCTTTTTCTCTTGGGTCTCTGCTTTTGCTGTTGCTGTTCAGTTGCGTGTCTGGCAGAATACCCACCGCCGTCCAGTATGTACTCTGCTTCTATAGAGCACTGGCCCCGCCCACTGGGTGGAGTCAAGAGGTGGAGTCCGTGTTGATTGTTCTGCGTCACTGGCTCCGCCTACTGGGCGGAGTCAGTGCTGATTGGTGTTACAACCCACCCCAGGAAAAGGGGAGAGGGGGTAACTCAGGTTTTTATTAATAATTCCCTTGGGGTGGATTAAAGTGAAACGACACTAAATAATCGGTGTCTGAAAACATATACTGGCAAGGTTTATTTTAACAATTCTGTATCAACAGGCATGCTAGCAGTTTGGGTGCTGTCATCCCACAATGTGACACAGAGATAACCTTTGGGGGGGGGGAAAGAAAATGCATAGGGGAGAGAAAGGCAGGATAAGAGCAAGGGAGAGTAAGAAAAGCTGAGACTGGACAGATGTATATAGTCACCGCCCACGGGGTCCAGCGATGCTTCCATGTCTGTTAGTTGAAGTGGTGGCCTTGATCTGCCAGGGGTGAAGGAGGGAAGTCCCCATACTCCAAGAAGTTATGAGTTATAGTCATGATTAGTGTCACGGACCATGCCTCGAGCCTCCAACATCTCGAGGGTTGCAGTGTCTCTTCTAAGGTTAGGGAACAGGCTTTGGGCATAGCTTGCAGTTACTGTGTGGACCAATTGTCAGAGACTGAAATGGTTAATGATTTATGCATTCTAGGAGACTTTTCAGGCTTTTGACTTGCATGATACCTCTGATGAGCAGTCGGGCCCCTCCCTCCCTCCAGTGCTGATGGTGTGAAGCCCTGAAAAGGCAAGAGCTGAGCTTACAGGCTTTTGACTGTTGATATATCTGATGAGGAATCAGGCCCCTCCCTCCCTCTGTTATGAGATGTTAGGATTAGGGTTAAGGTTAGCAAGGGTTAGGGTTTAGGTTTTAGGGTTTACGGTTTGGGGTTTAAGGTAGAGTTAAACCATCATTTTCGGGGTATGGGCCCAATAGCTTAATTAGCTGACCTTACTAGAAAATAATATAGAGGGAGTATAGAGGATTTTGATTCCTTTAGTGTAGGTTCGATTCCTACTTTTCTAAAATTAGGAAATGAGAGGATTGGTATACCTCTATGTTTACTTTATCATAGTAACCCTTTTGGATTCAGGCACATTTCCTTGAGTGTCTTAGGTAGGGGGGTAGGCCTGCATAGGAGATAGGAAGGCTGGTATGCCATAGGCATAAGGCTAATGTTAGGGGTAAGAAGTTTTTTCAAAGCAAATGTATGAGTTGATCATATCGGAATCGAGGGTAAGAGGCACGGATTCATAAGAATCCTGCGGAAAGGAGGAGGGTTTTTGTAGCTAAAGTAGGGGGAATGAGTTCTTGAGGGAGATTAAGTGAGCTGGGGTTTAGGCATAGAATGGTTGTGAGTGCATTTATTAGTATAATATTAGCATATTCGGCAAGAAAAAGCAAGGCGAATGGCCCTGCAGCATATTCTACGTTGAACCCTGAGACTAGTTCAGATTCTCCTTCTGTCAGGTCAAATGGAGCGCGATTTGTTTCGGCAAGAGTGGAGATATATCATATTATTGCTAAGGGCCAGGAGGATAAAATGAGGTAGAGAGGTTCTTGAGTTGTAGCTAGGGTATTGAGGGTGTAGTTACCACTAAGGATAATTACGGATAGGAGAATAATGGCTAGGGTAACTTCGTAAGAGATAGTTTGTGCGACTGCTCGGAGGGCACCGATTGAGGCATATTTTGAGTTAGAGGCTCACCCTGATCATAGAATTGAGTAGACTGCCAAGCTAGATAGAGCTAGAAGGAAGAGTATGCCAAGGTTTAGGTCGGTAAGGGGAAAGGGTAGGGGAAGTGGTGTTCAGATTGTAATTGCTAGGAGAAGGGCTAAGATAGGAGTAGATATAAATAAGTAAGGGGATGAAGTTGATGGATGAATTGGTTCTTTAATGAATAGTTTTACTCCATCTGCTATAGGTTGTAAGAGGCCAAATGGTCCTACAATATTAGGCCCTTTTCGGGCTTGCATATAACTTAGAATCTTACGTTCAACTAGGGTAAGAAATGCTACGGCGATGAGGGTGGAGAGAGCATAGGATATTGATATAATAAAGTAAGTGAGGGTTAAGTGAATTGTCATGTGGTTTGTGTTGGAGCTAGGGAGAGGATTTGAACCTCTGGGTAAAGGGCTTAAGCCTTCTGCATTTGCCAAGCTCTGCCACGCTAGCGGTCCTTTTCTAGGAGGGGGTTATGGTGGAGCTCTTAGTAATTTAGTTGGGTTCATTACTGGGTGCGAAGACGTGCTTGTGGCATAGGCCTTACTTCTTCGATCCTTTCGTACTAGAAGGAGTTGTAACATAGATAGAAACTGACCTGGATCACTCCGGTCTGAACTCAGATCACGTAGGACTGTTAATCGTTGAACAAACGAACCCTTGGTAGCGGTTGCACCACTAGGATGTCCTGATCCAACATCGAGGTCGTAAACCTCCTTGTCGATGTTGGCTCTTGAAGGAGATTGCCCTGTTATCCCCAACTGGGGTAGTTAGGTTCATTAATCAATTATATTGGGTCTGGTTACTATTAGCACGTTGATGGGTAGTTCTTGGTTAAGATGGATTGTCTGATATTTGGAGGTTAAGTTTGTCTCCAAGGTCGCCCCAACCAAAAAATGCACACCAGCAAAATCCCGGGGGAGTAGGCCCTGTGGGTGAGTATTGTTTATGGGAGTGGTAGCAGATTTTAAAGTTCCACAGGGTCTTCTTGTCTTATGGGGTTATTCCTGCTTTTGCACGGGAAGATCAATTTCACTGATTATCTGTAGGAGACAGCTAAGACCTCGTTAAGCCATTCATACAAGTCCCGATTTATGGGACAATTGATTGCGTTACCTTTGCACGGTTAGGATACCGCGGCCGTTGAACGAATTGTCACTGGGCAGGCTTCACCTTTAATACTTGGTTTGCTAAAGGCTATGTTTTTGGTAAACAGTCGGGCCTTGGATTTGCCTAGTTCCTTTTACAGATTTTAATCGTCTTTGGGGGCGCTCCATAGGTGGGTTAACAGAGTTTTGGGTATAAGGTCTTGTTAAGGTTAAAAAATATCCTGTGGATTGTTAATAATGTTGTAATGTAAGCTTGCGCCATAGAGGGGATCCCTAGTTACTTATTTTAGCATAAATTCTCTTATTTAATATAAGTTGGCCTATTGGGGAAGAGGGAGTCATGAGGAAGTTTAGATTTTTTTAGGTGAGGAGCTTTGACGCATTCTTTAATGGTGGCTGCTTGAAGGCCCACAATTAAGCTGTAATTAAATTTATCCGCTAGGGGAGAGTGTATTCTTTTTTAAAGGAACTGTACCTCCTTTAAATAGCCCTTAATTCGCTTCATGTGGGTTGAGTGTAGTCCTGGGAGGTGAATTAAGAGGGAACTAAGATTCATTTCATAGGCAGCCAGCTATCACCCAGCTCGATTGACTTTTCACCACTACTAACGAGTCTTCCCACTCTTTTGCAACAGAGACGGGTTTGCTCAGTAGATAGCTGCTCGTAAGTAGCTCGCTTGGGTTTCGGGGAAGCAAGCTTAAATTGGCGTTTTGCTTGGGTAGTTCTCGCTAAATCATGATGCAAAAGGTACAAGGGTTGGTCTTTGCTATTTATTACTTGGTTTGTCATTACTATTTCTTTCTTCCCTTACGGTACATGATCTCTATTGCGTCTTGAGTTTACCTTTCTATCGCCTATACTAGGTTGAGTGAGAGAATGTTTTGATTTAATGGGTAGTATTAACTTAGTTTATATGTAATCTGGTAGAAGAGCTAGAGTTAGGCTTCAAGGCGATCTGATATGGAACAGATATCTTTCAGGTGTAAGCTGAATGCTTTAGTTATAGCTACGTCTTGGTAGACTAAGTGCACCTTCCGGTACACTTACCTTGTTACGACTTGCCTCATCTCTAGCTTAGGGGTTTATTATAAATAAAATTAATCCTAGCTTGTGAGGAGGGTGACGGGCGGTATGTACGTGCTTCAGAGCCAGCTTAAAGGAGGCATTATTATCCTGCTTTACTGCTAAATCCGCCTTTTAGGAGTGATTTCACACTCCTTGTCGTGAGGTATTCTATGCTAGAAAATGTAGCCCATTTCTACCATCTCATGAGCTATACCTTGACCTGTCTTATTAGTGGGATGTTGCTGTTGTGCCCACTGTTAAACCCTCAGTTTAGGGGTGGGCTGACGACGGCGGTATATAGGCTGATTTGGCAAGGGATGGTTGGGTGTATCGTGGGTTATCGGTTATAGAACAGGTTCCTCTAGGTGGGTTTGGAGCACCGCCAAGTCCTTAGAGTTTTAAGCGTTTGTGCTCGTAGTTCTCAGGCGGATGCTTAAGTGGTGAAAGCATCGGGATTTAGGGCCAGGCATAGTGGAGTATCTAATCCCAGTTTGTGTCCTGACTTTCGTGGAGTTTTGTTGATCATGAAGCTAAGATCATTTCTATGGGAGTATTGGATGCATCTTGTGCTTATAACAGCTTGGTTACATTTCAGTCTTAGTTGAAGTGATAATGAAAAACCACTCTTTACGCCGTATAAAGTTAATTTGGGTTTCTTGTGTGACCGCGGTGGCTGGCACAAGATTTACCAACCCTGGTAAGTTGCTTTGACTAAGTCAAGTTTACACTTATTGCTTAATATTAATTACTGCTGAAAACCCGTGGGGGTGTGGCTAGGCAAGGCGTTTTGGGCTACAATTGGAGTGGTGTGCCTGATGCCTGCTCCTGCTGTCTTTTTAAGGTGCTGAGGGCATTTTCACTGGGATGCGGATACTTGCATGTATATATTTGGCAAGAACTAACTGTACGGTTAGGACTAAGTCTTTTTTGTCCTTGGGTATGTGTAATAGCCGTCTTAACATCTTCAGTGTTATGCTTTATTGTAAGCTACAAGGACTAAGGCTGTTATAGGCATAGTGATTATATTGGGGCTTGTTTTAGTTGTAGTAATAGTTGCTATTGATTTAGGATTTGTTTAGTGGTTGGAGAAGTAATTCTAGTGGATAACAAAAATGTGTTGTTGAGAAGTTAGAAGAGTAGAAAGGGGCAGGATTGTAGTGTTGTGGGCGGGTTTGTTAAGGTTTTATGTTCCTGTAGTTGAAATTACAACGATGGTTTTTCAGGCCAAAGGTCTTGGATAGAGGCCAAGCAGGAATTGTTATGACGTACTTTATACTATTTTTAAGTGTTAGTTTTATTTTGGGAGGACTAGCAGTTGCTTCCAATCCTTCTCCATACTATGCAGTAGTGGGGTTAGTGTTGGCGTCTATTGTAGGGTGTGGATGGTTAATGAGTTTGGGGGTGTCTTTTGTATCACTAGTGTTATTTCAGGTATATTTAGGTGGGATGTTAGTGGTTTTTGTGTATTCGGTTTCATTGGCAGCAGATCCATTTCCTGAGACCTGAGGGGACTGGCAGGTTGTTGGGTATGGTGCTGGGTTAGTTTTAGTGTTGGGGGGTGGGGTGTTTATTATAGGGCTATCTGAGTTAGAGTGGTTAGGGATAAACACAGTGGATAGTGGGGGTGTTTTATCTATTCGGTTGGATTTTGAGAGAGCGGTTATGTTTTCTTCTTGGGGGGTGGGACAATTTTTAATTACGGGCTGGGGTCTGTTGCTGACGTTGTTTGTTGTGCTAGAACTTGTACGAGGGTTGTCTCGTGGGGCAATTCGGGCGGTTTAAGGAGGTGTGGTTCAGAGAATAGTTTAATGAAAATGCCAGCTTTGGGAGTTGGTGATAAAGGTTTGATTCCTTTTTTTCTGAAGGGTTGGAAAAAAGTTTGGGACCAACTGTTAAAGGTCTATGTGGGTGGAATATTAGTTAGAGTAGTGGGGGTGATTAATTGGGGAGGTAAGAGGGTGAAAGGAAATGATGGGGTAGATTAAAGTGTAAACAAACAACTGAAGAAATGAATGATGAAAGGAAATGATGGGGTAGATTAAAGTGTAAACAAACAACTGAAGAAATGAATGATGAAAGGAAATGATGGGGTAGATTAAAGTGTAAACAAACAAATGAAGAAATGAATGATGGAAGGAAATGATGGGGTAGATTAAAGTGTGTTAAAAAAATTTAACAAATTGATGATGCAAATGTCTTAATTGGAAAATTAGGGGAATGGAAAGTTTGTAAAATTTGAAATTTTTGTTAAAAAATTTAAAAACAAAAATTAATGATGAATAGAGGGAAAGTCCCTAGATCATTGCAAAAAATGACAAAATTTTTGTAATTTTTTGTGAAATTGACGACAAAAAATATGTCTGGCGTGCATTAATTAAATTGCAACTTGATGAGAGACGTAATGGAAAAACCAAGCCAACAGCACGTGACAGTGCATCAGTGCAACAGTATGAGACCAAATAACACTTGAAACCATATCATTAATTTTCACGCGAAAGTGAGAAAACCGCTCGCCGACCATAAGGGGTACATGTCAACCATATATGGGAGCCCCCTGGCGGAGCACTCTGAAGGGCTTATTGAGATCTACCCCAAAAAAATAAACCAAAAGTTTAGAAGAGAGAAAATGCCGCAATCACGAGGTCCAGGTTGGCCGAGCATCCCCAACCATTAGTAACGGAGCGCAAGTTTAGGAAAATTAAGCAAGTTATGACCCTGACCGAGGAACCAGAGGCGACAAAGAGCAAGTTATGAGAGTGGGTTATTAGTGGAAAGGGAAAGAATACACCTGAAGCTGGACATGATAAACATTACTAACGCCGGGTTGCTGGTTTCTCGTGAGGAGTACGACTAATAAATAACCCAGCACTTCTTGGTTGGTACATAGAGCAAGTGGTGAGTGGTCCATGGACCATGGATTTTAGGTTCTGTGATGTTCCTCGTATTGAGAAGGATTTTATGCGAAAATTAGCAGTTTTAGGTTTTAGTTCGTTTGGCGGGATTATTCCTAGAACATGACATGTTATGTCCTTGTGTGGGAATGTGCCTAGATCTGTGAATGACAAGTTTTGGATTGTATGGGAGATAGTATGGAAATTTGGATGGTTTTTGCAATAATAGTATGTCAGATTTTCCTACATGCATGTTATGTCTAATGTGGTGGAGGATGCTATGCAAAGTAATACATACCGTAGGGTATGGGGGGAGGGGGGGGCCCTCCCCTTGATGTACGTGTTGATTGGAAAGTTGGGGGGTGCTTGGATATTTTTTGGAAAACTCTAAGAAGGGGGCGGCCTTCAGTCTTTGGTTTACAAGACCAACGTTTTTTATAAACTATTAGAGTGGTTAGAGGTTGAGTATCTTATTTTCTAGGAGACTAGTAATGGGGAATAAGATGAGAATGATTGTGAAGTAGGTAGTTGAGGCGAGTTGTCCGATGATAATAAATGGATGTTCGACTGGTTGGCTACCGATTCATGTAAGGATTAAAAGATTTGTTACTAGGATTCAGAATAGAAGTTGGGAGAGAGGTCGGAAGGTTGTAGTTCGTTGCTTTGACATGTGGAGGAATGGGGCTAGAAATAGAATTAAGACGGAGGCGACTAGGGCTAGGACTCCTCCTAATTTGTTGGGGATTGATCGTAGGATGGCATATGCAAATAGGAAGTACCACTCAGGTTTAATGTGGGGAGGTGTTACTAATGGGTTTGCAAGGTGTAAAATTTTCTGGATCTCCTAAGAGGTTGGGTGAGAATATGGCAAGTGTTATTAGAGGAATGAGGAGGAACAAAAGGCCTAGAATATCTTTTATTGAGAAATAGGGGTGAAATGGGATTTTGTCGCAGTCTGAATAAATACCTAGGGGGTTGTTTGAGCCTGTTTCGTGTAAGAAAGTTAAGTGGATGAGGGTGAGACCTGCAATTAAGAATGGGAGGAGGAAGTGGAGGGCAAAGAACTGGGTAAGTGTAGGGTTGTCAACTGAGAATCCTCGAGGCTCAAGCTCATTCTACAAGTGTTTGGCCAATGTAAGGAATTGCTGAGAATAGGTTAGTAATTACTGTAGCGCCTCAGAATGATATTTGGCCTCATGGGAGGACATATCCTACAAAGGCAGTTGCTATTAGAGTTAAGAGGAGAATAACTCCTGTGTTTCAGGTTTCTTTATATAGGTAGGAACCATAGTAGAATCCTCGTCCAATGTGTAGGTAAACGCATATGAAGAAGAAGGAGGCGCCGTTTGCATGGAGGTTTCGGATTAGTCAGCCGAATTGAACATTTCGGCATGTATGGGCGACGGACGTGAATGCCAGGGTGATATCCGCTGTATAATGTATTGCTAGTAGGAGGCCAGTGGTGATATGGATTGTTAGACAGATGCCAAGAAGAGATCCAAAGTTTCATCAGGCGGAAATGTTTGGTGGTGTTGGGAGGTCAATTAAAGAATTGTTGATCATTTTTAGAAGGGGGTGATGTTTTCGTAACTTAGGGGCCATTAATTCTTAGTTCTGTGTAAATAAGATTATAATTAAGATAGATAGAGCGAAGGATCCTAGATAGGTTTTGATTAGTCCGGAGTGTAGAGTAGTTGAGATTTTGGATACTTTGAGTTGAAGGGTCGCTAGTCCTTCTGGGCCTATTTTTTTATATCAGGATAGGTCGATTAAATGGGATGCAATGTTCTGGCCATTGTTTAGGAGTTTAGTAGAGCTGAGGCGGTGTATAAGGGGGTTAAAATATCCTAGAGTGCTGGAGAAGTTTATAGTGATATTTTGTTTGGGGGCAGAGAAGGTATGTGTGAGTTTTGATAGTTCTAATGCCAGAATGATGCCTAATGTTGTAATAATGATAGCAGTGGTTTTTGTGACCAGTGGTATGGTTATAGGAGGGGTTTTTGTAGGGGAGATATAAGAGGTAATTAATAGACCAGCCATAATACTTCCGAGAGCGAGACGAGTAATTGGGTTTGTGACTGCTGGGTTGTTTTCATTGATGGGAGTAATGGAGGGAATCCGGGTGTAGTCAGTTTGTACTAGTAGGGCTATACGTAGGCTGTAAGTTGCAGTAAAAGCTGTAGCTACGAGGGTTAGGAGGAGTGCTCAGGTGTTTAGATAGGAGGTGTTAAGACTTTGGATAATGAGATCTTTTGAGTAAAACCCTGCTAAAAATGGTGTTCCTATGAGAGCTAAATTTCCGATTGTCAGGCATGAGGTAGTTGTAGGGAGTAGTTTCTGTAATCCTCCTATTTTTCGAATGTCTTGTTCACCGTTAAGGCTGTGAATGATAGACCCAGAGCAAAGGAAGAGTATGGCTTTAAAGAATGCATGCGTAGAGATGTGTAGGAAGGCTAGTTGAGGTAGATTTAGGCCAATAGTGACTATTATTAGTCCTAGTTGGCTGGATGTAGAGAAAGCAATAATTTTTTTGATGTCGTTTTGGGTAAGAGTACATGTAGCGGCAAATAGGGTGGATAGGGCACCTATACAAAGGCACATAGTTAGGGCAATTTGGTTGTTACATAATATGTGGTGAGTGCGAATAAGTAGAAAGATTCCGGCAACTACTATTGTGCTGGAATGGAGTAGGGCAGATACAGGGGTTGGCCCTTCTATAGCTGCTGGGAGTCATGGATGCAGGCCAAATTGGGTGGATTTACCTGTGGCGGCTAGGATGAGCCCTAAGAGAGGGAAAAGGGATATTTGGTTTGGGGAGGGTTGCTGTTGAATTTCTCAAGTGTTTATTGAGGATGCTAGTCATACTATGCAGAGGATTAGTCCAATATCCCCAATACGGTTGTAAAGTACGGCTTGAAGTGCAGCGGTGTTGGCTTCTGCTCGACCGTGTCACCATCCAATCAGGAGGAAGGATATAATTCCGACTCCCTCTCAGCCGATAAATAAGAGGAATATGTTATTAGCGATGATTAAGATGAGTATTGCAATGAGAAAGATTAGAAGGTAAAGAGAGAATTTTGTGGTGTGGGGCTCTGAGGTTATATATCATGTTGTAAATTGAAGAATAGATCATGTTACGAATAGTGCAATAGGAAAAAACGTTAAGGAGTATTGGTCTATTTTAAGGCTAAAAGGGATTTTGAAGTTGGCAATAAATTTTCATTCTCAATAGAAAGTGGTATTTTCCATATTTAAGTAGATGGAGAGGATTATGGGAATTAAACTAACTATGAAGGAAGTTTTAACAGTGTGTATGATGGTTGTTGGAGAGTTTAGGTAGTTTTTGGATAGGAGGGGGAGTAGGATGGGTATAGAGAGGGTAGCCAGGGTCAAGAATATAGAGGTGTTGAGGATTAATGGGAAGTCCATTACTTTTACTTGGACTTGCACCAAGATGAATGGCTCCTAAGACCAGTGGATTGCTATTATCCTTTAAAAGTAAGGGGGCTGAGGTCTTAGGCTCAGATGCAAGAGTTAGCAGTTCTTGTTGGTTAAACCTCCCCTCGGCAGGCAAGAAGAGTTTAACTTCTATTTTTAGGATCACAGTCTAATGTTTGGTTTAAAACTATGCTTGCATGTGGGAATTCCTGAGATTAGCTCTGGTTTTAGGATGAGGAGGAGGGAGGGTAGGATATGAAGTGTTATAAGGAGATGTTCTCGTGTATTTGAATTTTGGGTGGTTGTAATATAGGTTGGAGTTGGACCTCGTTGGGTTATAAGGAGTATGTAGAGGGTATAGGCTGCAGTTAGTAGAGTTGCGGCTCTGGTTAGGATAATGGTGAAGGTGGATCAGTTGAAGAGTGCAATTATGATAGTTAATTCAGCTATCAGGTTAGTGGTAGGAGGAAGGGCTATGTTTGTTAGGTTGGCTAGGAGCCATCAGATTCCTGTTAGAGGTAAAAGGGGTTGTAGGCCTCGTGTTAGAAGGAGAGTACGACTATGTATGCGTTCATAGTTTGTATTAGCTAGGCAAAATAGTATGGAAGAGGTGAGTCCATGTGAAATCATTAGGATTATGGCCCCTGAAAAGGATCAGTGGGTTTGGATTATTGTTGCGGCAATGACTAGACCTATGTGGCTTACTGAGGAGTAGGCGATTAATGACTTGAGGTCGATTTGGCGTAGGCAGATGGAGCTTGTCATTAGTACCCCTCATAAGGCTAGGGTTAAAAATGGGTAGTAGAGGTAGTCTAATAGGGAGTTTGTAATTATTGAGGTACGCATAATGCCGTATCCCCCAAGTTTGAGGAGGAGCGCAGCTAGGAGTATGGATCCTGCGATTGGTGCCTCTACGTGGGCTTTTGGGAGTCATAGGTGTAGTCCGTAAAGGGGAGCTTTCACTATGAAAGCGAGCAATAGGGCTAGACTTGATATGAGGCCTGTTCAGGAGTTTGTAAGAGATGAGTGTGAAAGTTTTATTATAGTGATGTGTATAGTTCCTGTTTGGGTGTGAAGATAGAGGATCACTACTAATAGGGCAAGAGAACTAATTAGTGTATAAAATAAGAGGTAGATTCCAGCACTTAAACGTTCTGGTTGGTTACCCCATCGTGTGATTAGAATTAGGGTAGGGATTAGGGTAGTTTCAAATGCGATATAAAATAATATCAGTTCTAAGGCTGAGAAGGCCAAGATAATGAATGGTTGGGTGAGGATTATGGTTATGGTAAAAATATATTTTCGTGTGGGAGGTTCTTGTTGAAGGTGATTTTGGCTTGCCAGGATTATAAGAGGTAGAAGTCAACAAGATAGAGCTAATAAGGGGGATGAAATTTGATCAGTTCCAAGTCATGGTGATAGGTTTTTGCTAGGGTAATAGGTTGAAGGAAGTCATTGTAAGCTAGCGGTTGCAATTAAGAGGCTGTGCGAGGTGACATTGAGTCATAGGAATTTTGGAGGAGATAGGAGGGTTATGGGGAGTAATATGATTGTAGGGAGAATAATTTTTAACATTGTAGAAGGTTTAGATTGTGTAAATGATCTGATCCGTGAGTTCGGGTGGAAGCTACTAGGACTGCTAGACCGGCGCCTGCTTCACAGGCTGAGAATGCTAACATAAGAATGGGCATTAAAGTGGGGGATGTTGTTTGGGTTAAATAGGTCATATGGAGAGGGTATATTGATAGTATTATACTTTCTAAGCATAGCAGGGCAGAAATTAGGTGTATTCGGTGAAAGTCTAGTCCTAGACTACTTAGGGTGAAGGCAGAGTAGAAGCTTAAATGCAGAAAGGTCATTGAGAAAGTCACGGGGTAGGACTGTGGTTTGTTGAGCCGAAATCAACTGTCTTTGTGTAGAGGATTGGTTAGAAATGCGAGGACATATGAACATGGCTAAGGCTATGGATGAGCTGCTAAAGTATAAGACTACTGCTAAAGTATAAGCAGTTTTCACTAGGCCCATGAGAAAGTTTGAGATAGCAGGGCCTTGGGTATTCTAAATTGAGCTGAAAAACAGGAGCTAGGCATTACCAAAACAAAGGCACTTAATGAGCCACCTGTGTAAACAATGGAAAGCAGTTAAGATGATATCACCACCTAACTGAGTACCAATAATGAGTCTAATTTCTGTAATATTAATGAACCTATTATAGAGTGTATATTAAGCTACTGTCAATCTACAATAAACGAAGTTCCTGGATTCTCACATTGAGGTGTCTAGAGCTTTCCGTCGCGACATCTTTGCTAGACTAACTTTCTGAAGTTATTCTGCTCATTCTAAGCCCCCTTGAATTCATTCATAAATTAGCCCTAGTGCGAGGAGGAGAATGACTGTGGAGGTTCATGTTAAGGTAGTGAGGGGGGAGAGGAGTTGAGTAGCCCATGGGAGGGGCAGTAGGAGGGCAATTTCTAGGTCGAACAAGAGGAATAAGATTGCGACAAGGAAGAATCGGATTGAAAATGGGAGGCGGGCAGAGCTCAGTGGGTCAAAGCCACATTCGTATGGGGATAATTTTTCTGAATCTGGATTTATTTGAGCTAATCAAAGGTTTAGTGAAGTTAAGATAATACATAGTGATAGAGAAATTGTGAATATAAAGAGGATGATGTTAATTGCCTTTCTCTGGTTTTGATCCAGATTTTAGAGATTGGAAGTCAATTGTAATTAATATACTAGAAGGGCAAGATCCTCATCAATAGATTGTTATGTAGAGGAACAGTCAGATAATGTCAACAAAATGTCAGTATCAGGCCGCTGCTTCAAAGCCAAAGTGGTGGTTGGATGTGAAGTGGAATTTTACGAGGCGGAGGAGGCAAATCAAGAGGAAGGAGGATCCAATGATTACATGGAGACCATGAAATCCTGTGGCGACGAAAAAGGTTGATCCATAGACTCCGTCGGCAATTGAGAATGGAGCTTCATAATATTCTATTGCTTGAAGTGCTGTAAAGTAGAATCCTAATAGGACGGTTATAAGTCGGGCTTGGGTAGCTTGGTTCCGATTGCCCTCTGTAATGTTGTGATGTGCTCATGTGACAGTGACTCCTGAGGCTAGGAGGATAGCAGTGTTTAGTAGGGGGACTTCTATTGGATTGAGAGGTTTGATTCCTATAGGAGGTCATTGTCCTCCGAGTTCTGGAGTGGGGACTAAGCTGGAGTGGAAGAATGCTCAGAAGAATCCTAGGAAGAAGAATGCTTCGGATGTAATAAATAAAATTATTCCGTAACGTAAGCCCTTTTGGACTGTAGGGGTATGGTGGCCTCGGAACGTGCTTTCTCGTACGATGTCACGTCATCATTGGAGTATCACTAGGATTATAGAGAGTAGGCCTAGGAGTAAGAGTTGGATAGAGTTGTGGTGAAATCATATGGCTAACCCAGAGGTAGTGAGGAGGGCGGCTGCTGCTCCAAAAATGGGTCAAGGGCTTGGGTCTACTACTAGCATGACTTTAAGATGATTTCTTCTCAATTTTTTGATTTATTTTTCTACTGCCAGGTCTGAGAGGGGCATCGTGGAACCAAAGGAACCCTGAGACATTTCAGAATCCCACATGTGTTGGGTCTGTCTGAGCTGGAGTTCATTTTCTCACTGCAGGCGTCACAGTGCTGTGCTTTGCATTGGGAGCTACAAAGGGGTTAATCACACCAGTGCTTTGGCAACTGCTGAGCAGGGCTGGTGCAGCATCTGCATTGTCAGCTTCGTCCCCTGAATCGGGGGCAAGATCATGGGAGGCGATACAGACAGGTCAGTTGAGCCAAATGGACCGAAGGGACATTGCAGAATATATGGCGTCAGCTCAGCTACAAGAGCTCAGGAAAGGAACAGGAAAGGGGGAAAATCCATTTTTTTACAATACATGCCGTTCATTTTCTGTGGCCATGCTTATTAAAATATCATCCATGTATTGGATGATTATTGCAGAGGGAAAACTTCTTCTGACGGGTTGAATAGCATTTGCAACTACTGTTTGGCATATGGTTGGACTGTTCTTCATCCCCTGAGGGAGAACAACCCAGTGATACCTTTGCATAGGCTGTGAGTTGTTTAATGCTGGAATAGAAAATGCAAACCTTGGGGCATCCTCGGGGTGCAGGAATATGGTGAAAAAGCAGTCCTTTAAATCAATTATTGTCAGAGGCCAGTTCGCTGGGAGCATAGCAGGTGAGGGTAATCCTGGTTGCAATGCCCCCATAGACTCAATGACTGCGTTTACTGCTCTGAGATCCTGAATCATCCTCCATTTGCCAGTTTTTTTGGGAATGCAAAATACAGGAGTGTTCCAGAGACTATTTGTTGGCACAATGTGTCCTGCTTCCATTGTTCCTCTACAAACATCTTTAAATGTTCAAGCCTTTCTTTTTTCATGGGCCATTGGTCTACCCAGACCGGCTGGTCACTTTTCCAGACCAGCTTAATCGGTGCTTGGGACGGCTGACCAATGGCCCCTATTGAAAAACCTGGCTGCTTGCAGGAGGAATTTGCATTACTGTGCCAAACTGTGAAAGTATATCACGTCCCCACAGAGAGCAAGGGATCGGGGCTATGAATAGAGCTACCTTTGCTACTTGCCCCTCTGGTCCCAAGACAGTGAGTACTTGAGCACTCTGTCTGGGTCTTTGTGTGCCTCCCACCCCTTGAATGGTTGCAGCTGGGCAAACAGTAGGCCAGTCAAGTGGCCATTCGGAGTCCTTTATGATGGAAACATTGGCTCCCGAATCCAAAAGGCCTGTAAATCGGTGCCCATTAACCTGGCACGTCATGAGCGGCTGTGCTGCTGTGATGGCTGCTGCCCAGTAAACTTGTGGTTGTCCCGTGCTGCCAAAGGCCCCTGAACCCCGCTCCCTCCCCCCCTCCCCTGCAGGCGACGTACTGTAGAAGGGGATTAACTGAGCAAGCTTCTGTCCTTTCGGGATGAAGCAGGGGGGTGAAGGGGTCCATGCCATTATCAGAATCTCGCTATGAGAATCCGAGTCTATTACACCTGGCAGCACAAACAAACCCATTCTGGTGGTAGAGGACCTTCCAATCAGCAGTGCATGTACCCCTGGATTAAGGGGACCCCGATGTCCAGTCGGGATTAGCACCACCTCAGTGGAAGTTATGAGGACTGTGTCCCTGTTGGATAAGTCCAGCCCAGCGCTGGCTGATGTGACGGGGCACAGATCGCTGGCTGGGGTGCAGGGGCACAGAGCGCTGGCTGAGCTGGGGGGGCACAAATCGCCAGCCTGTTCCCCTGTGTCGCATGTGATTGCTGTACCGGGGCGTGCGACAGCGCCCCTCGCCTCCAGTTTTTTGGCATCCTCCTTGCTTTGGGTTGCTTTTGAGGTGCCAATGCTAGAGGTTTCTGAGGGCAGTCCCTTTGGAAATGGTCAGGGGTCCCACAAATGAAACAACCATCTTTGGGTCTGGCCCCCTGCTGTGTCCTTAACTGAGTACTCAGTGCTACTGCTAGCAAATCTGATTGATGTGTTAAAGAACCCACCTCTTGGCAGGCACGAACTAATTCTGAGATACTGCAAGTTTCCCTCTTAGGAAGGGTTTGCAGAACTCTTTTACAATCCACATTAGCATTTTCGAAAGCCAGTCTTCTACTAAGGATTTCCCTGGCTTCCTCATTTTCAATCTGCCTATCCAGAGCAGATTGCAGCCGATCTAGGAATTTTGGGTAAGGTTCTGTTGGGCCCTGTATTCTTTTGGTAAATGACAAGTTTGCATCTCTGTCTGATGTAGGTAATTTTCTTATTGCCCGCATGGCATGTTTTGCTATTACCTCGTATACCTCTCTATTGGAACCGGTTTGAGCATCTATGGAACGATAGTTCCCATCCCCTGTGAGTTGGTGTGCTGATACCCCTGCTTGCGGGTCATTAGCGTAAGCAGAACAGATTTCTCTAAAATCGTTCAGCAATACATTGTATTGTGTGTTAGAAAGGCTTATTTGTAACAAGGTTCTCCAGTCATGAGGCATGAAGATGTATGTGGAACTTAGTGACTCTAAAAATGCAAGCGTGTTAGGGGATGATACACCAGTTTCTCTCATTAACTGTCTTAGTTCTTTGGTTAGTTCATGTGGTAATGGTTGGAACCTGCGGCTTTGACGTGGACCGATAATTACTGGACGTGCTTGTATAACTTATAAGTCCCCAGTACGCAATGCCTCTTCTCTGCATAAAGCCCACCTATCAATTGTACCTTCTCGGTATGTTGCTTCATCCCTTGCCGGCGGAGCTATCCCGAAATCCCCCTCCTCCTCCCCCCATTCCTCCCATTCCCCCCGCCCCCGCAGCTCCGGCGAAAGCGGCTGTCTGTGGGTGGGTGGTGGTGGTGGTTGGGGAGTACGGCGCGGGGGCGGGGAAGGACGGGTCGGTGTCCGAACCGCGTGGCAGGCGAGATGGTGGTGCCCGCTCCTGGGCGCGTACTCGGCGTTCATGCGCGGGATGGGTTGGCGAGTAAGCTGGGCTAGCCCCCCCACTCCCGTCACGGGACCCCCTGCTGCTGTCCCACTGACTGGAACCTCGCATCTGGGGCCCCGCTCCCTCCCGCCGGTCCGTGTCCCTTGGGCTCCCGGTTCCCTTCCCCGGAGTTGAATTGTGAACGGCTCCCCCCCCTCCCCCCGCCGAGCTTTGTGAGTTCAAACTGCGGCGCGTAAAAGTGGGGCTGCTGCTTGCAGCCTGAGTGGGGGTGTATGTGTTCGTCATTCTTTGGTGGGATCTGCTTAATGCAGTCATTATAGCTTGCCAGGCTGGGTAAGCATTGTTTGCTTGGGAATCCCCTCTCTGAGCCTTGAGTTTGATAAGATTGCCTATTTTGTCCCATATGTGAATGTTGAGGGCTTCAACCAGAGGTAGTTCTGGTACGGCTGCTTTAATGAGCCGCACCAACTCTGATAATTCAGCCCTTGTAACCTGACCATAGTAAGGATTCAGCAGAGCAGCCAGTGCTTCTGTGTCCCGTGATACTTCGTTAGGGAAAAAGTTTCCCATGTTACCTTTGTGTCTCGGCGCTGCTGGGGTGCGCTGCTGAAGAGGGTCTGTCGGTTTGTTGATTTGTGTTGGCTCACTGTCGGTTGGGCTGTGGCGTCCCGTCGGCGGCGGCTGATGTCCCGGTGCAGGCGGCAAGCGGCAAGCGGCGGCGGCAGGCACGGGCAGCTGTAGCGACGGACGCGGGGGCTGGCTGTAGAGGCGGCGGCTTGGGGCTGCGGCGATCGGCGTGTGCGGGCTGCAAAGCGGCAAACGAAGCGGCGGCGCTGGCGGCGGCGTCTCAGTCACGTGGCGGCGGCTCGGCGTGGTCCCGGCTCCGTCTCCGGTGAGCGCGGCGTTCGCAGCGGCGGCAGCGGCGGCTCCGGGGGTTCCCGTGGTTCGCTGGGCGGCGCGGGGGTCGGGGGCACGCTGTGTCGGAAGGCGCGGCGCGGCGCCTCGGTGAAGCCCGCGCGGTCTGAATACGGCGCAGGGGCTTTTTGCTGGCAGTGCTTTTTAAGCACGCCGCAGGGTCAGTCAGCAGCGGTGAGCAGGCGGGGAGCCGCGGCCAGTTTCTGCTGGACAGAAAACTGGAGCGGGGGCTCCGCGGGGGTCAGCGGTGGCTGGGGTTGCTAGGACGCGGCAGCGGCAAGCCACTTCTTGCACGTGGTCCACACAGTCGGTAGCGAAGAGTCGCTTTACCAGATGACCGACACTCAGGGGACTAACAGGCCTTTCCCTGACGATCTTAAGGTGCTCCGCGGCTCGTTCTCCGAGCTGCAGGCACGCTTTCGCCCAGGGAGCAGTCTTAGACGTGCGAGGTGCGTCCCAGTCACTCACCGCTTTCGATGTTGCGTTGACCCTCTCCGCTCTCTCCGGTGGCTTTAATTAAGCTAGAACCTCCCCCTAGACAGATGGGCTTTGATCCCATAAAATTTTAGTTAACAGTTAAATGCCCCAACCAACAGGCTTCTGTCTACTAGATCCCGGCGCATGTTTAATGCACATCAATGAGCTTGCAACTCAACAGGAACTTCACTACAGAATCGATAAGAAGAGGAATCAAACCTCTGTAAAAAGGACTACAGCCTAACGCTTCTACACTCAACCATCTTACCTATGACTTTCATCAACCGTTGACTATTTTCCACTAACCACAAAGATATCGGCACACTTTACCTTATTTTTGGCGCATGAGCTGGTATAATCGGCACAGCCCTTAGTCTCCTCGTTCGAGCAGAACTAGGACAGCCAGGCACCCTTTTAGGCGATGACCAAATTTACAATGTAATCGTCACCGCACATGCCTTCGTTATAATTTTCTTTATAGTAATGCCTATTATAATTGGAGGGTTTGGTAACTGATTAGTACCATTAATAATTGGTGCCCCCGACATAGCATTTCCACGAATAAATAACATGAGCTTCTGACTACTTCCTCCATCCTTCCTACTTCTTCTAGCATCTTCTACAGTAGAAGCCGGGGCCGGAACAGGATGAACAGTATACCCACCCCTAGCCGGAAATCTAGTCCACGCCGGTGCATCAGTAGACCTTGCCATCTTCTCCCTTCACCTGGCAGGTGTCTCATCCATCCTTGGGGCAATCAACTTTATCACCACAGCAATCAATATAAAACCACCTGCTCTCTCACAATACCAAACCCCTCTATTCGTTTGATCCGTCCTAATTACTGCAGTTCTACTTCTCCTCTCCCTACCAGTCCTCGCTGCTGGCATTACAATGCTTCTAACAGATCGAAACCTAAACACTACATTCTTTGACCTCGCAGGAGGCGGAGACCCAATTTTATATCAACACTTATTCTGATTTTTTGGCCATCCAGAAGTCTACATCCTTATCCTACCAGGATTCGGAATTATTTCCCACGTTGTAGCCTACTACGCCGGTAAAAAAGAACCCTTTGGCTACATAGGCATAGTCTGAGCCATATTATCCATTGGTTTCTTGGGCTTTATCGTATGAGCTCACCACATATTTACAGTTGGAATGGACGTAGATACCCGAGCTTACTTCACATCCGCCACCATAATTATTGCAATCCCCACTGGCATTAAAGTCTTCAGCTGACTAGCAACCCTACACGGTGGAACAATCAAATGAGACCCGCCCATACTATGAGCCCTAGGCTTTATTTTCCTCTTCACCATTGGTGGACTAACAGGCATCGTTCTTGCCAACTCCTCCCTAGACATGGCCCTGCACGACACCTACTACGTAGTTGCACATTTCCACTATGTATTATCTATGGGGGCAGTATTCGCCATTTTAGCTGGCTTCACACATTGATTCCCACTGTTCACTGGCTACACCCTTCACTCTACATGAGCTAAAGTCCACTTTGGAGTAATATTCTTTGGGGTCAACCTAACATTCTTCCCACAACATTTCCTAGGCCTAGCTGGTATACCACGACGATACTCAGACTACCCAGATGCTTATACCCTATGAAACACCCTATCCTCCATCGGCTCCCTCATCTCCATAGTAGCTGTAATTATACTAATGTTCATTATCTGAGAAGCCTTCGCATCCAAACGGAAAGTAGTGCAACCAGAACTTACCTCCACAAACATTGAATGAATTCACGGCTGCCCTCCTCCCTACCATACCTTTGAAGAACCAGCTTTTGTCCAAGTACAAGAAAGGAAGGAATCGAACCCTCATAAGCTGGTTTCAAGCCAACCGCATCAAACCACTCATGCTTCTTTCTTATGGGTTGTTAGTAAAATCATTACATAGTCTTGTCAAGACTAAATCACAGGTGAAAACCCAGTACATCCCATCCCAACTCCATGGCCAACCACTCTCAATTTGGTTTTCAAGACGCTTCATCCCCTATTATAGAAGAACTTATTGAATTTCACGACCACGCCCTAATAGTCGCACTAGCCATTTGTAGCCTAGTCCTGTATTTACTAGCTCTTATACTTATAGAAAAACTATCCTCCAACACCGTCGACGCACAAGAAGTAGAACTTGTCTGAACAATCTTACCTGCCATTGTCCTAATTATACTAGCCCTCCCATCCCTTCAAATCCTCTACATGATAGACGAAATCGATGAGCCTGACCTCACCCTCAAAGCTATTGGCCACCAATGATACTGATCCTATGAATATACAGACTTTAAAGATTTATCTTTTGACTCTTACATACTACCAACTATGGATCTACCACTCGGTCATTTCCACCTCCTAGAAGTTGATAACCGCATCGTCATTCCAATAGAATCCCCGATTCGAATTATTGTCACAGCTGATGACGTTCTCCGCTCCTGAGCTGTTCCTAGCCTTGGTGTAAAAACCGATGCAATTCCAGGACGACTGAACCAAACTTCCTTTATCACAACCCGTCCTGGAATCTTCTACGGTCAGTGCTCAGAAATCTGTGGAGCCAACCACAGCTTCATACCTATCGTAGTAGAATCAGCCCCTCTAACACACTTCGAAAACTGATCTTCACTTCTAACATCCTAATCATTAAGAAGCTATGAACCAGCACTAGCCTTTTAAGCTAGAGAAAGAGGATTATTCACCCTCCTTAATGACACGCCCCAACTAAACCCCGCACCTTGACTTTTTATCATACTAACTTCATGATTCACTTTTTCTCTTATCCTTCAACCTAAACTCTTACTATTTACCCCAACTAACTCACCCTCCAACAAAACACTACCCACTATAAAAACCCATTCCTGAAACTGACCATGAACCTAAGCTTCTTTGATCAATTCATAAGCCCAACCCTCCTCGGAATCCCCCTTATCCTCATCTCGCTGTTATTCCCAACCCTATTACTTCCTTCTCCTGGCAATCGATGAGTTACAAATCGTCTTTCAACTCTTCAACTCTGATTTCTCCATTTAATCACAAAACAACTAATAACCCCATTAAACAAAAAAGGCCATAAATGAGCCCTAATCCTATCATCACTCATAATTATACTTCTAACAATTAACCTATTAGGCCTCCTACCTTACACATTCACACCTACTACCCAACTATCAATAAACCTAGCCCTCGCCTTCCCTCTGTGACTTGCCACCCTGCTAACAGGCCTACGAAACCAACCTTCAGCTTCCCTTGGACATCTCCTACCAGAAGGCACCCCAACACCTCTAATTCCTGCCCTCATCATAATTGAAACAACAAGCCTTCTCATTCGCCCTTTAGCCTTAGGAGTTCGCCTCACAGCCAACCTCACAGCAGGACACCTGCTCATCCAACTCATTTCAACAGCCACTACCGTCCTCCTTCCCATTATACCTACCGTGTCCCTTCTAACTAGAACAATTCTACTCCTCTTAACAATTCTAGAAGTGGCCGTGGCAATAATCCAAGCGCATGTCTTTGTACTTCTTCTAAGCCTTTACTTACAAGAAAACATTTAACCCTTAATGACACACCAAGCCCACTCATTTCACATAGTAGACCCAAGCCCTTGACCCATTTTTGGAGCAGCAGCCGCCCTCCTCACTACCTCTGGGTTAGCCATATGATTTCACCACAACTCTATCCAACTCTTACTCCTAGGCCTACTCTCTATAATCCTAGCGATACTCCAATGATGACATGACATCGTACGAGAAAGCACATTCCAAGGTCACCATACCCCTACAGTCCAAAAGGGCTTACGTTACGGAATAATTTTATTTATTACATCCGAAGCATTCTTCTTCCTAGGATTCTTCTGAGCATTCTTCCACTCCAGCTTAGTCCCCACTCCAGAACTCGGAGGACAATGACCTCCTATAGGAATCAAACCTCTCAATCCAATAGAAGTCCCCCTACTAAACACTGCTATCCTCCTAGCCTCAGGAGTCACTGTCACATGAGCACATCACAGCATTACAGAGGGCAATCGGAACCAAGCTACCCAACCCCGACTATTAGGATTCTACTTTACAGCACTTCAAGCAATAGAATATTATGAAGCTCCATTCTCAACTGCCGACGGAGTCTATGGATCAACCTTTTTCGTCGCCACAGGATTTCATGGTCTCCACGTAATCATTGGATCCTCCTTCCTCTTGATTTGCCTCCTCCGCCTCGTAAAATTCCACTTCACATCCAACCACCACTTTGGCTTTGAAGCAACGGCCTGATACTGACATTTTGTTGACATTATCTGACTGTTCCTCTACATAACAATCTATTGATGAGGATCTTGCCCTTCTAGTATATTAATTACAATTGACTTCCAATCTCTAAAATCTGGATCAAAACCAGAGAAAGGCAGTTAACATCATCCTCTTTATATTCACAATTTCTCTATCACTATGTATTATCTTAACTTCACTAAACCTTTGATTAGCTCAAATAAATCCAGATTCAGAAAAATTATCCCCATACGAATGTGGCTTTGACCCACTGGGCTCTGCCCGCCTCCCATTTTCAATCCGATTCTTCCTTGTCGCAATCTTATTCCTCTTGTTCGACCTAGAAATTGCCCTCCTACTGCCCCTCCCATGGGCTACTCAACTCCTCTCCCCCCTCACTACCTTAACATGAACCTCCACAGTCATTCTCCTCCTCGCACTAGGGCCAATTTATGAATGAATTCAAGGGGGCTTAGAATGAGCAGAATAACTTCAGAAAGTTAGTCTAGCAAAGACAGTTGATTTCGGCTCAACAAACCACAGTCCTACCCCGTGACTTTCTCAATGACCTTTCTGCATTTAAGCTTCTACTCTGCCTTCACCCTAAGTAGTCTAGGACTAGACTTTCATCGAATACACCTAATTTCTGCCCTGCTATGCTTAGAAAGTATAATACTATCAATATACATTGCCCTCTCCATATGACCTATTCAAACCCAAACAACATCCCCCACCTTAATGCCCATTCTTATGTTAGCATTCTCAACCTGTGAAGCAGGCGCCGGTCTAGCAGTCCTAGTAGCTTCCACCCGAACTCACAGATTGGATCATTTACACAATCTAAACCTTCTACAATGTTAAAAATTATTCTCCCTACAATCATATTACTCCCCATAACCCTCCTATCTCCTCCAAAATTCCTATGACTCAATGTCACCTCGCACAGCCTCTTAATTGCAACCGCTAGCTTACAATGACTTCCTTCAACCTATTACCCTAGCAAAAACCTATCACCATGACTTGGAACTGATCAAATTTCATCCCCCTTATTAGTTCTATCTTGTTGACTTCTACCTCTTATAATCCTGGCAAGCCAAAATCACCTTCAACAAGAACCTCCCACACGAAAGTATATTTTTACCATAACCATAATCCTCACCCAACCATTCATTATCTTGGCCTTCTCAGCCTTAGAACTGATATTATTTTATATCGCATTCGAAGCTACCCTAATCCCTACCCTAATTCTAATCACACGATGGGGTAGCCAACCAGAACGTTTAAGTGCTGGAATCTACCTCTTATTTTATACACTAATTAGTTCTCTTGCCCTATTAGTAGTGATCCTCTATCTTCACACCCAAACAGGAACTATACACATCACTATAATAAAACTTTCACACTCATCTCTTACAAACTCCTGAACAGGCCTCATATCAAGTCTAGCCCTATTGCTCGCTTTCATAGTGAAAGCTCCCCTTTACGGACTACACCTATGACTCCCAAAAGCCCACGTAGAGGCACCAATCGCAGGATCCATACTCCTAGCTGCGCTCCTCCTCAAACTTGGGGGATACGGCATTATGCGTACCTCAATAATTACAAACTCCCTATTAGACTACCTCTACTACCCATTTTTAACCCTAGCCTTATGAGGGGTACTAATGACAAGCTCCATCTGCCTACGCCAAATCGACCTCAAGTCATTAATCGCCTACTCCTCAGTAAGCCACATAGGTCTAGTCATTGCCGCAACAATAATCCAAACCCACTGATCCTTTTCAGGGACCATAATCCTAATGATTTCACATGGACTCACCTCTTCCATACTATTTTGCCTAGCTAATACAAACTATGAACGCATACATAGTCGTACTCTCCTTCTAACACGAGGCCTACAACCCCTTTTACCTCTAACAGGAATCTGATGGCTCCTAGCCAACCTAACAAACATAGCCCTTCCTCCTACCACTAACCTGATAGCTGAATTAACTATCATAATTGCACTCTTCAACTGATCCACCTTCACCATTATCCTAACCGGAGCTGCAACTCTACTAACTGCAGCCTATACCCTCTACATACTCCTTATAACCCAACGAGGTCCAACTCCAACCTATATTACAACCACCCAAAATTCAAATACACGAGAACATCTCCTTATAACACTTCATATCCTACCCTCCCTCCTCCTCATCCTAAAACCAGAGCTAATCTCAGGAATTCCCACATGCAAGCATAGTTTTAAACCAAACATTAGACTGTGATCCTAAAAATAGAAGTTAAACTCTTCTTGCCTGCCGAGGGGAGGTTTAACCAACAAGAACTGTTAACTCTTGCATCTGAGCCTAAGACCTCAGCCCCCTTACTTTTAAAGGATAATAGCAATCCACTGGTCTTAGGAGCCATTCATCTTGGTGCAAGTCCAAGTAAAAGTAATGGACTTCCCATTAATCCTCAACACCTCTATATTCTTGACCCTGGCTACCCTCTCTATACCCATCCTACTCCCCCTCCTATCCAAAAACTACCTAAACTCTCCAACAACCATCATACACACTGTTAAAACTTCCTTCATAGTTAGTTTAATTCCCATAATCCTCTCCATCTACTTAAATATGGAAAATACCACTTTCTATTGAGAATGAAAATTTATTGCCAACTTCAAAATCCCTTTTAGCCTTAAAATAGACCAATACTCCTTAACGTTTTTTCCTATTGCACTATTCGTAACATGATCTATTCTTCAATTTACAACATGATATATAGCCTCAGAACCCCACACCACAAAATTCTCTCTTTACCTTCTAATCTTTCTCATTGCAATACTCATCTTAATCATCGCTAATAACATATTCCTCTTATTTATCGGCTGAGAGGGAGTCGGAATTATATCCTTCCTCCTGATTGGATGGTGACACGGTCGAGCAGAAGCCAACACCGCTGCACTTCAAGCCGTACTTTACAACCGTATTGGGGATATTGGACTAATCCTCTGCATAGCATGACTAGCATCCTCAATAAACACTTGAGAAATTCAACAGCAACCCTCCCCAAACCAAATATCCCTTTTCCCTCTCTTAGGGCTCATCCTAGCCGCCACAGGTAAATCCACCCAATTTGACCTGCATCCATGACTCCCAGCAGCTATAGAAGGGCCAACCCCTGTATCTGCCCTACTCCATTCCAGCACAATAGTAGTTGCCGGAATCTTTCTACTTATTCGCACTCACCACATATTATGTAACAACCAAATTGCCCTAACTATGTGCCTTTGTATAGGTGCCCTATCCACCCTATTTGCCGCTACATGTGCTCTTACCCAAAACGACATCAAAAAAATTATTGCTTTCTCTACATCCAGCCAACTAGGACTAATAATAGTCACTATTGGCCTAAATCTACCTCAACTAGCCTTCCTACACATCTCTACGCATGCATTCTTTAAAGCCATACTCTTCCTTTGCTCTGGGTCTATCATTCACAGCCTTAACGGTGAACAAGACATTCGAAAAATAGGAGGATTACAGAAACTACTCCCTACAACTACCTCATGCCTGACAATCGGAAATTTAGCTCTCATAGGAACACCATTTTTAGCAGGGTTTTACTCAAAAGATCTCATTATCCAAAGTCTTAACACCTCCTATCTAAACACCTGAGCACTCCTCCTAACCCTCGTAGCTACAGCTTTTACTGCAACTTACAGCCTACCTATAGCCCTACTAGTACAAACTGACTACACTCGGATTCCCTCCATTACTCCCATCAATGAAAACAACCCAGCAGTCACAAACCCAATTACTCGTCTCGCTCTCGGAAGTATTATGGCTGGTCTATTAATTACCTCTTATATCTCCCCTACAAAAACCCCTCCTATAACCATACCACTGGTCACAAAAACCACTGCTATCATTATTACAACATTAGGCATCATTCTGGCATTAGAACTATCAAAACTCACACATACCTTCTCTGCCCCCAAACAAAATATCACTATAAACTTCTCCAGCACTCTAGGATATTTTAACCCCCTTATACACCGCCTCAGCTCTACTAAACTCCTAAACAACGGCCAGAACATTGCATCCCATTTAATCGACCTATCCTGATATAAAAAATAGGCCCAGAAGGACTAGCGACCCTTCAACTCAAAGTATCCAAAATCTCAACTACTCTACACTCCGGACTAATCAAAACCTATCTAGGATCCTTCGCTCTATCTATCTTAATTATAATCTTATTTACACAGAACTAAGAATTAATGGCCCCTAAGCTACGAAAACATCACCCCCTTCTAAAAATGATCAACAATTCTTTAATTGACCTCCCAACACCACCAAACATTTCCGCCTGATGAAACTTTGGATCTCTTCTTGGCATCTGTCTAACAATCCAAATCACCACTGGCCTCCTACTAGCAATACATTATACAGCGGATATCACCCTGGCATTCACGTCCGTCGCCCATACATGCCGAAATGTTCAATTTGGCTGACTAATCCGAAACCTCCATGCAAACGGCGCCTCCTTCTTCTTCATATGCATTTACCTACACATTGGACGAGGATTCTACTATGGTTCCTACCTATATAAAGAAACCTGAAACACAGGAGTTATTCTCCTCTTAACTCTAATAGCAACTGCCTTTGTAGGATATGTCCTCCCATGAGGCCAAATATCATTCTGAGGCGCTACAGTAATTACTAACCTATTCTCAGCAATTCCTTACATTGGCCAAACACTTGTAGAATGAGCTTGAGCCTCGAGGATTCTCAGTTGACAACCCTACACTTACCCAGTTCTTTGCCCTCCACTTCCTCCTCCCATTCTTAATTGCAGGTCTCACCCTCATCCACTTAACTTTCTTACACGAAACAGGCTCAAACAACCCCCTAGGTATTTATTCAGACTGCGACAAAATCCCATTTCACCCCTATTTCTCAATAAAAGATATTCTAGGCCTTTTGTTCCTCCTCATTCCTCTAATAACACTTGCCATATTCTCACCCAACCTCTTAGGAGATCCAGAAAATTTTACACCTTGCAAACCCATTAGTAACACCTCCCCACATTAAACCTGAGTGGTACTTCCTATTTGCATATGCCATCCTACGATCAATCCCCAACAAATTAGGAGGAGTCCTAGCCCTAGCCACCTCCGTCTTAATTCTATTTCTAGCCCCATTCCTCCACATGTCAAAGCAACGAACTACAACCTTCCGACCTCTCTCCCAACTTCTATTCTGAATCCTTGTGCTGGTTTAAAAGTTAACCAGCAGGGGGAATGAACTCAACTCAAAGGAGAGATTATAAGTCAGAATAACAATTTATTAAAATAATACAGTAAGTACAATAATACAAACAAACAATTGGTCTCAACCCACAAAAACCCAAATGTATAACCCAGTACCCTGGGGCCTGAACAAAGTGGTGTTCCTTGGGCCCTGTTTGAGTCCAAAGTAAAGGGAGAGGGGAAGAACCTGCTGGTGGGAGAGCTGCTGCAGTCTGGCCAGAACTGGTGATCGCAGTCCAGTGATGGTCTAAGTCTGGTTGAGAGCGATGAGATGCAACCGTCCTCTGGATCCCACGAGTGGGTTGAAAAATGTTCCAAAACTCCAAGATTATATATCCTCCAGTTCAGGCAGGAATGTTCAGTGCTCCCCTCAGGGCGGGGAGTTCCACAAAGGGTGTGAGGACAGAAACATCCTCCTATCTCACAGGCCTCTTAACACCTAGTTTATAGCCTGAGGAGTCAGGCTCCATGGGCAGAGGGTGCGAATAGTCTATTGACAACAATAGTCTAGTTTCTGGGAAATGACATGGAAGGCTATAGAATACAGTTTTGGGTTACACCCACCATGATGAACTGATCTCAGCTGTCCTAACTAGGACATTATCCACCCCTTATTCTATGCCATCCATGTCATGCCCAAATTAACCCCCTTTAAAAACTATATCCCTTTAAAACTATATACATCTATCTATCTATGTATATATATACAATGAAACATTACAGACCATTCTCACTCAAAATTAGGTCCCCTTGTGGTACACAACGTGTCTCCCCATCTTTTTGCATTATCCACCAGGTGGAACCAGGTCCTTGAGCAAAAACAATCCCTCGGATGGGTTTGCCTTTGCTTGAGGTGGGACTAATCCAAACAGTCTTCCCTAACATTCCTCTCATATGTACCACGGGGACTTTATCTCCAACTACAGTATGCAAAAGTTCTGATTGGGCAGGGCCAGCTCGATTGATGGAACCTCGGGTGTTGACCAACCAGGTGGCCTTTGCTAAATGCAGCTCCCAGTGTTTGAGAGTCTCCCCACACAGTGCCTTCAGGGTGGTTTTCAGCAGTCCGTTGCACCGCTCAACTTTTCCAGCAGCTGGTGCATGGTAGGGGATATGATACACCCACTCAATGCCGTGCTCTTTGGCCCAGGTGTCTACGAGGCCATTCTTGAAATGGGTCCCATTATCAGACTCAATTCTCTCTGGGGTGCCGTGTCGCCACAGGACTTGTTTTTCAAGGCCCAGGATGGTATTCCGGGCAGTGGCATGAGGCACTGGGTATGTCTCCAACCATCCAGTGCTTCCTTCTACCATGGTCAGTACGTAGTGCTTACCTTGGCGGGTTTTGGGGAGCGTGATGTAGTCAACTTGCCAGGTTTCCCCATACCTGTACTTCGACCACCGTCCACCATACCATAGAGGCTTCACCCGCTTGGCCTGCTTGATGGCAGCACATGTCTCACAGTCATGGATGACCTGTGAGACAATGTCCTTGGTTAAGTCCACCCCTCGGTCACGAGCCCATCTGTATGTTGCATCTCTCCCCTGGTGACCGGAGGCGTCATGGGCCCATCGAGCCAGAAATAATTCTCCTTTGTGCTGCCAATCCAGATCTACCTGAGAGACTTTAATCCTGGCAGCTCGGTCCGCCTGCTCGTTGTTACGATGCTCCTCATTAGCCCGTTTCTTGCCTACATGAGCGTCTACGTGACGGACCTTCACACTCAGCTTCTCTACCCGGCCAGCAATGTCCTGCCACATCTCCGCCGCCCAGATGGGTTTCCCTTGGCACTGCCAGTTGGCCTTTTTCCATCGCTCCAGCCATCCCCACAGAGCATTGGCCACCATCCATGAGTCAGTGTAGAGATAGAGTCTTGGCCACTTCTCTCGTTCAGCTATATCCAAAGCCAACTGAACGGCTTTAAGCTCTGCAAACTGACTTGACCCACCTTGTCCTTCGGTCGCTTCTGCAACTCGCCGTGTGGGACTCCATACAGCTGCCTTCCATTTTCGGTTTGTCCCTACAATGCGGCAGGAGCCATCCGTGAAGAGCACATATCGCCTTTCATCTGCGGGTAGCTTGTCATATGGTGGGGCCTCCTCAGCCCGTGTCACCTTCTCCTCCTCTTCTTCAGAGGATAGTCCGAAACTCTCACCTTCGGGCCAATTGGTGATAATTTCCAGAATCCCAGGGCGATTAGGATTCCCTATCCGGGTTCGCTGCATGATCAGAGCGATCCACTTACTCCATGTGGCATCGGTGGCATGATGTGTGGAAGGAACTCTTCCCTTGAACATCCAGCCCAGCACTGGTAGTCGGGGTGCCAGGAGGAGCTGCGCTTCGGTGCCGATTACTTCTGAGGCAGCTCGAACTCCTTCATAGGCAGCCAGGATCTCTTTCTCAGTTGGTGTATAGCTGGCTTCAGATCCTTTGTATCCCCGACTCCAGAATCCCAGCGGTCGTCCTCGGGTCTCCCCAGGCACTTTCTGCCAGAGGCTCCAAGAAGGGCCATTCTCCCCGGCTGCGGTGTAGAGCACGTTCTTCACGTCCTGTCCTGTCCTTACTGGCCCAAGGGCTACCGCATGGGCAATCTCCTGTTTAATTTGTTCAAAGGCTTGTTGTTGTTCGGGGCCCCACTGGAAATCATTTTTCTTCCGTGTCACAAGGTAGAGAGGGCTTACAATCTGACTATACTCGGGGATATGCATCCTCCAAAAGCCCACAGCGCCTAGGAAAGCCTGTGTTTCCTTCTTGCTGGTTGGTGGGGACATGGCTGCTATTTTGTTAATCACCTCCATTGGAATTAGGCGGCGTCCATCTTGCCACTTCACTCCTAGGAACTGAATTTCCTGAGCAGGTCCCTTGACCTTACTCCGTTTAATGGCAAAACCGGCTCTTAGGAGAATCTGGATTATCTTCTCTCCTTTCTCGAAGACTTCGCCCGCTGTGTTCCCCCATACAATGATGTCATCAATGTACTGTAGGTGCTCTGGAGCCTCACCCTTTTCCAGTGCAGTCTGGATCAGTCCATGGCAAATGCTGGGACTGTGTTTCCACCCCTGAGGCAGTCGATTCCAGGTGTACTGCACACCTCTCCAAGTGAAAGCAAATTGTGGCCTGCACTCCGCTGCCAAAGGAATGGAGAAAAAGGCGTTGGCTATGTCAATGGTGGCATACCACTTGGCTTCCTTGGACTCCAACTCGTACTGGAGCTCCAGCATGTCCGGCACAGCAGCACTCAGGGGTGGTGTGACTTCATTGAGTCCACGGTAATCCACCGTCAGCCTCCACTCTCCGCTGGACTTACGCACTGGCCATATAGGGCTATTAAAGGGTGAGCGAGTCTTGCTGACCACCCCCTGGGTCTCCAGGTCACGAATCATCTTATGTTTAGGGGTCACAGAGTCTCGGTCGGTGCGGTATTGCCGACGGTGCACTGTTGCTGTGGCTATCGGTACCAATTGTTCTTCAACCTTCAGCAGTCCCACAGCAGAGGGGTCCTCTGAGAGACCAGGCAAGGTGTTCAACTGTCTAATTTCCTCCGTCTCCACAGCAGCTATGCCAAAAGCCCAACGAAGTCCTTTTGGGTCTTTGAAATACCCACTCCTCAGGTAATCTATGCCAAGGATACACGGGGCCTCTGGGCCAGTCACGATGGGGTGTCTGTGCCATTCCTTCCCAGTCAGGCTCACTTCAGCTTCCAGTACAGTCAGCTGTTGGGATCCCCCTGTCACCCCAGAAATGGAGATGGATTCTGCCCCTACGTATCTTGATGGCATTAATGTACATTGTGCGCCGGTGTCTACTAAGGCCTTATATCTTTGTGGCTCTGATGTGCCAGGCCACCGAATCCACACAGTCCAATAAACTCTATTGTCCCTCTCCTCTACCTGGCTAGAGGCAGGGCACCCCTAGTCCTGGTCATGGTACTCATTGTGCTCTTCTTGTGGGTATGACCTGGAGGTCCCTTCAAGAGGATCATTCCTGTACCGTCTGGAGTCTTGCCCACGAGAGACTGGAGCAACGTTTACCCTTGAAGAGTTCTTTATGGTATTTGTTCCTCTTTTCAGTTCACGTACCCGGGCTGCTAAGGAAGAGGTGGGTTTCCCATCCCACTTCCTCATAGTACCTTCTCTCCTTAGCTGGGGGACGCTGGCTCCTGATAGCAGAGACTCTTGTTTGTCCTGGTGAGATATGGAAAATCCCTTCCTTAATTTCTTCTCTTAGTTTCTGGTGTCCCTCTTCAATTTTCTCTTCCAGGCTTCGGACGTGTTCAGCCAGTTTGGTTTCTACAGATGAGACGTGGGCTCGTAATGGGGCGGTGACAGTGTCTTCATAAATCCTGAGTTTGCTAACCAATGCTCCCACCTTGTCCTCTCCCTCCCTCCATTGCAGCGTTGCTAAGTAGCGGGAATACATTTCTGGCCCGAGTCGTGCAAACTTTAACCACATTTGGGAGGTGCACTGTACGCCATCTGGACTCTTAGGGAATCTTTCATCCTCTGAAAAAATTATCTCCAGTACAGCTAACTCCCTTAAGCACCGGATACCTTGTTCCATCGTGTTCCACTGTCCTTGCTGTACGTGGAGGTCCTCTTTGCAAAGGTATCTCTCCCTCACACTGGACAACAGTCGCCGCCAGAGGCTGAGAGTTTCCTGCCTCCTTCCAATCCCTTGATCAATGACTACATCTCGAGACAGGGATCCCAGCTGTCTGGCTTCACTCCCATCTAGGATCGTATCGTTAGCTGCGGCATCCCAGATTCGGAGCAGCCAGGTCAGAATGGACTCGTTCGCCTGTCGTGTGAACTCTCTCCGGAGCTCACGTAGCTCACCCAGGGATAGGGACCGAGTGATTATTTCTGGTTCTGTCTCCTCCGGTGGATGTGAAGGTCCCGCCTCTTCGTCATCATTTGCTATACGGACTGATTTAGTCTTTGATTTCCTTTTCTGGACAGGGGCGACTGCTATTGGTTTTGCTTGTTCTTCTGGCTCCTCGATGGTTTGTGTGGACACGGTGCCGGTTGGTTTATTTCTTTCTCCCTCTGACTCAGCTGTGGTTTGGGTGGACGTGGTGTCTGCGGATTTGCTCCTTCTCTCCTCCCCCTGACAGTGCTGTAGCATGTCAAGTAGTGCCCGGTAGGCAGTGGCCAGGGCCCAGCAGGTTGCTGTGAGCTGGCCGTCTCTGGAGCTGCCAGAGCATTTTTCCTTCACCAGTCTTATCATGCTAACAGGATCCTGCAGTTGTTCAGGGGTGAATTTCCAGATCATTGGAGGAGAAAACTTTTCCAAATACTGGCTGATATCCTCCCACTTCCCGTGCCACTCAGCATTATCTGCTCCCAGGGCAGGTGTCCAAACAACCTCCCTAAAAGGCACTTTTCTGACCCTAAACATGGTGTACACAGTACAGAGCAGACAGAGCAACACTAACAATAACATTATGCTGTCCTTAACATCAAAAGGGAACTCAATGTTTTCAAAAACTGTTGTAGCAGGTCTGAAGGGGAAGAAGGAGGTGAGAGGCTGGAAACCATCCACCCCTGTTCCCCCAAAAAGCTGGGTACGATTTTTAATGAGGCCCCAGAGGTAGCAACCCAAACCAGGACAGGCAAACAGGACTGAATACACATTTACAATGAAACTCATTGCTTCTGATGTTAGAATGACATAAACATAATATACTAATAAAACAATTTGGATCCCTCTCCCTGGTCTTAAAGAGAGCATCAAAACAGGCAAATAATACCCCATCTGTGGAAATATGAACAGGCTCAAATACAACATCCATGTGAGTGCATCAAACAACATGGTGATCAGGGAGTTTCTATATTCAAATAGACAAATGCTTAAAATGAAATTGTGATTCTGACTTCTCTCTCTCTGCCCGACGTTTGGGCGCCAAAATGTGCTGGTTTAAAAGTTAACCAGCAGGGGGAATGAACTCAACTCAAAGGAGAGATTATAAGTCAGAATAACAATTTATTAAAATAATACAGTAAGTACAATAATACAAACAAACAATTGGTCTCAACCCACAAAAACCCAAATGTATAACCCAGTACCCTGGGGCCTGAACAAAGTGGTGTTCCTTGGGCCCTGTTTGAGTCCAAAGTAAAGGGAGAGGGGAAGAACCTGCTGGTGGGAGAGCTGCTGCAGTCTGGCCAGAACTGGTGATCGCAGTCCAGTGATGGTCTAAGTCTGGTTGAGAGCGATGAGATGCAACCGTCCTCTGGATCCCACGAGTGGGTTGAAAAATGTTCCAAAACTCCAAGATTATATATCCTCCAGTTCAGGCAGGAATGTTCAGTGCTCCCCTCAGGGCGGGGAGTTCCACAAAGGGTGTGAGGACAGAAACATCCTCCTATCTCACAGGCCTCTTAACACCTAGTTTATAGCCTGAGGAGTCAGGCTCCATGGGCAGAGGGTGCGAATAGTCTATTGACAACAATAGTCTAGTTTCTGGGAAATGACATGGAAGGCTATAGAATACAGTTTTGGGTTACACCCACCATGATGAACTGATCTCAGCTGTCCTAACTAGGACAATCCTAGTAACAAATCTTTTAATCCTTACATGAATCGGTAGCCAACCAGTCGAACATCCATTTATTATCATCGGACAACTCGCCTCAACTACCTACTTCACAATCATTCTCATCTTATTCCCCATTACTAGTCTCCTAGAAAATAAGATACTCAACCTCTAACCACTCTAATAGTTTATAAAAAACGTTGGTCTTGTAAACCAAAGACTGAAGGCCGCCCCCTTCTTAGAGTTTTCCAAAAAATATCCAAGCACCCCCCAACTTTCCAATCAACACGTACATCAAGGGGAGGGCCCCCCCCTCCCCCCATACCCTACGGTATGTATTACTTTGCATAGCATCCTCCACCACATTAGACATAACATGCATGTAGGAAAATCTGACATACTATTATTGCAAAAACCATCCAAATTTCCATACTATCTCCCATACAATCCAAAACTTGTCATTCACAGATCTAGGCACATTCCCACACAAGGACATAACATGTCATGTTCTAGGAATAATCCCGCCAAACGAACTAAAACCTAAAACTGCTAATTTTCGCATAAAATCCTTCTCAATACGAGGAACGTCACAGAACCTAAAATCCATGGTCCATGGACCACTCACCACTTGCTCTATGTACCAACCAAGAAGTGCTGGGTTATTTATTAGTCGTACTCCTCACGAGAAACCAGCAACCCGGCGTTAGTAATGTTTATCATGTCCAGCTTCAGGTGTATTCTTTCCCTTTCCACCAATAACCCACTCTCATAACTTGCTCTTTGTCGCCTCTGGTTCCTCGGTCAGGGCCATAACTTGCTTAATTTTCCTAAACTTGCGCTCCGTTACTAATGGTTGGGGATGCTCGGCCAACCTGGACCTCGTGATTGCGGCATTTTCTCTCTTCTAAACTTTTGGTTTATTTTTTTGGGGTAGATCTCAATAAGCCCTTCAGAGTGCTCCGCCAGGGGGCTCCCATATATGGTTGACATGTACCCCTTATGGTCAGCGAGCGGTTTTCTCACTTTCGCGCGAAAATTAATGATATGGTTTCAAGTGTTATTCGGTCTCATACTGTTGCACTGATGCACTGTCACGTGCTGTTGGCTTGGTTTTTCCATTACGTCTCTCATCAAGTTGCAATTTAATTAATGCACGCCAGACATATTTTTTGTCGTCAATTTCACAAAAAATTACAAAAATTTTGTCATTTTTTGCAATGATCTAGGGACTTTCCCTCTATTCATCATTAATTTTTGTTTTTAAATTTTTTAACAAAAATTTCAAATTTTACAAACTTTCCATTCCCCTAATTTTCCAATTAAGACATTTGCATCATCAATTTGTTAAATTTTTTTAACACACTTTAATCTACCCCATCATTTCCTTTCATCATTCATTTCTTCATTTGTTTGTTTACACTTTAATCTACCCCATCATTTCCTTTCATCATTCATTTCTTCAGTTGTTTGTTTACACTTTAATCTACCCCATCATTTCCTTTCATCATTCATTTCTTCAGTTGTTTGTTTACACTTTAATCTACCCCATCATTTCCTTTCACCCTCTTACCTCCCCAATTAATCGCCCCCACTACTCTAACTAATATTCCACCCACATAGACCTTTAACAGTTGGTCCCAAACTTTTTTCCAACCCTTTAGAAAAAAAGGAATCAAACCTTTATCACCAACTCCCAAAGCTGGCATTTTCATTAAACTATTCTCTGAACCACACCTCCTTAAACCGCCCGAATTGCCCCACGAGACAACCCTCGTACAAGTTCTAGCACAACAAACAACGTCAGCAACAGACCCCAGCCCGCAATTAAAAATTGTCCCGCCCCCCAAGAAGAAAACATAACCGCTCTCTCAAAATCCAACCGAATAGATAAAACACCCCCACTATCCACTGTGTTTATCCCTAACCACTCTAACTCAGATAGTCCTATAATAAACACCCCAGCCCCCAACACTAAAACTAACCCAGCACCATACCCAACAACCTGCCAGTCCCCTCAGGTCTCAGGAAATGGATCTGCTGCCAATAAAACCGAATACACAAAAACCACTAACATCCCACCTAAATATACCTGAAATAACACTAGTGATACAAAAGACACCCCCAAACTCATTAACCATCCACACCCTACAATAGACGCCAACACTAACCCCACTACTGCATAGTATGGAGAAGGATTGGAAGCAACTGCTAGTCCTCCCAAAATAAAACTAACACTTAAAAATAGTATAAAGTACGTCATAACAATTCCTGCTTGGCCTCTATCCAAGACCTTTGGCCTGAAAAACCATCGTTGTAATTTCAACTACAAGAACATAAAACCTTAACAAACCCGCCCACAACACTACAATCCTGCCCCTTTCTACTAACTTCTCAACAACACATTTTTGTTATCCACTAGAACTACTTCTCCAACCACTAAACAAATCCTAAATCAATAGCAACTATTACTACAACTAAAACAAGCCCCAATAATAATCACTATGCCTATAACAGCCTTAGTCCTTGTAGCTTACAATAAAGCATAACACTGAAGATGTTAAGACGGCTATTACACATACCCAAGGACAAAAAAGACTTAGTCCTAACCTTACAGTTAGTTCTTGCCAAATATATACATGCAAGTATCCGCATCCCAGTGAAAATGCCCTCAGCACCTTAAAAAGACAGCAGGAGCAGGCATCAGGCACACCACTCCAATTGTAGCCCAAAACGCCTTGCCTAGCCACACCCCCACGGGTTTTCAGCAGTAATTAATATTAAGCAATAAGTGTAAACTTGACTTAGTCAAAGCAACTTACCAGGGTTGGTAAATCTTGTGCCAGCCACCGCGGTCACACAAGAAACCCAAATTAACTTTATATGGCGTAAAGAGTGGTTTTTCATTATCACTTCAACTAAGACTGAAATGTAACCAAGCTGTTATAAGCACAAGATGCATCCAATACTCCCATAGAAATGATCTTAGCTTCATGATCAACAAAACTCCACGAAAGCCAGGACACAAACTGGGATTAGATACCCCACTATGCCTGGCCCTAAATCCCGATGCTTTCACCACTTAAGCATCCGCCTGAGAACTACGAGCACAAACGCTTAAAACTCTAAGGACTTGGCGGTACTCCAAACCCACCTAGAGGAACCTGTTCTATAACCGATAACCCACGATACACCCAACCATCCCTTGCCAAATCAGCCTATATACCGCCGTCGTCAGCCCACCCCTAAACTGAGGGTTTAACAGTGGGCACAACAGCAACATCCCACTAATAAGACAGGTCAAGGTATAGTTCATGAGATGGTAGAAATGGGCTACATTTTCTAGCATAGAATACCTCACGACAAGGAGTGTGAAATCACTCCTAAAAGGCGGATTTAGCAGTAAAGCAGGATAATAATGCCTCCTTTAAGCTGGCTCTGAAGCACGTACATACCGCCCGTCACCCTCCTCACAAGCTAGGATTAATTTTATTTATAATAAACCCCTAAGCTAGAGATGAGGCAAGTCGTAACAAGGTAAGTGTACCGGAAGGTGCACTTAGTCTACCAAGACGTAGCTATAACTAAAGCATTCAGCTTACACCTGAAAGATATCTGTTCCATATCAGATCGCCTTGAAGCCTAACTCTAGCTCTTCTACCAGATTACATATAAACTAAGTTAATACTACCCATTAAATCAAAACATTCTCTCACTCAACCTAGTATAGGCAATAGAAAGGTAAACTCAAGACGCAATAGAGATCATGTACCGTAAGGGAAGAAAGAAATAGTAATGACAAACCAAGTAATAAATAGCAAAGACCAACCCTTGTACCTTTTGCATCATGATTTAGCGAGAACTACCCAAGCAAAACGCCAATTTAAGCTTGCTTCCCCGAAACCCAAGCGAGCTACTTACGAGCAGCTATCTACTGAGCAAACCCGTCTCTGTTGCAAAAGAGTGGGAAGACTCGTTAGTAGTGGTGAAAAGTCAATCGAGCTGGGTGATAGCTGGTTGCCTATGAAATGAATCTTAGTTCCCTCTTAATTCACCTCCCAGGACTACACTCAACCCACATGAAGCGAATTAAGGGCTATTTAAAGGAGGTACAGTTCCTTTAAAAAAGAATACACTCTCCCCTAGCGGATAAATTTAATTACAGCTTAATTGTGGGCCTTCAAGCAACCACCATTAAAGAATGTGTCAAAGCTCCTCACCTAAAAAAATCTAAACTTCCTCATGACTCCCTCTTCCCCAGTAGGCCAACTTATATTAAATAAGAGAATTTATGCTAAAATAAGTAACTAGGGATCCCCTCTATGGCGCAAGCTTACATTACAACATTATTAACAATCCACAGGATATTTTTTAACCTTAACAAGACCTTATACCCAAAACTCTGTTAACCCACCTATGGAGCGCCCCCAAAGACGATTAAAATCTGTAAAAGGAACTAGGCAAATCCAAGGCCCGACTGTTTACCAAAAACATAGCCTTTAACAAACCAAGTATTAAAGGTGAAGCCTGCCCAGTGACAATTCGTTCAACGGCCGCGGTATCCTAACCGTGCAAAGGTAGCGCAATCAATTGTCCCATAAATCGGGACTTGTATGAATGGCTTAACGAGGTCTTAGCTGTCTCCTACAGATAATCAGTGAAATTGATCTTCCCGTGCAAAAGCAGGAATAACCCCATAAGACAAGAAGACCCTGTGGAACTTTAAAATCTGCTACCACTTCCATAAACAATACTCACCCACAGGGCCTACTCCCCCGGGATTTTGCTGGTGTGCATTTTTTGGTTGGGGTGACCTTGGAGACAAACTTAACCTCCAAATATCAGACAATCCATCTTAACCAAGAACTACCCATCAACGTGCTAATAGTAACCAGACCCAATATAATTGATTAATGAACCTAGCTACCCCAGCTGGGGATAACAGCGCAATCTCCTTCAAGAGCCCACATCGACAAGGAGGTTTACGACCCCGATGTTGGATCAGGACATCCTAGTGGTGCAACCGCTACCAAGGGTTCATTTGTTCAACGATTAACAGTCCTACATGATCTGAGTTCAGACCGGAGTAATCCAGGTCAGTTTCTATCTATGTTACAACTCCTTCTAGTACGAAAGGATCGAAGAAGTAAGGCCTATGCCACAAGCACGCCTTCGCACCCAGTAATGAACCCAACTAAATTACTAAGAGCTCCACCATAACCCCCTCCTAGAAAAGGACCGCTAGCGTGGCAGAGCTTGGCAAATGCAGAAGGCTTAAGCCCTTTACCCAGAGGTTCAAATCCTCTCCCTAGCTCCAACACAAACCACATGACAATTCACTTAACCCTCACTTACTTTATTATATCAATATCCTATGCTCTCTCCATCCTCATCGCCGTAGCATTTCTTACCCGAAAAGGGCCTAATATTGTAGGACCATTTGGCCTCTTACAACCTATAGCAGATGGAGTAAAGCTATTCATTAAAGAACCAATTCGTCCATCAACTTCATCCCCTTACTTATTTATATCTACTCCTATCTTAGCCCTTCTCCTAGCAATTACAATCTGAACACCACTTCCCCTACCCTTTCCCCTTACTGACCTAAACCTTGGCATACTCTTCCTTCTAGCTCTATCTAGCTTGGCAGTCTACTCAATTCTATGATCAGGGTGAACCTCTAACTCAAAATATGCCTTAATCGGCGCCCTCCGAGCAGTCGCACAAACTATCTCTTACGAAGTTACCCTAGCC
This sequence comes from Manacus candei, assembly GCF_025592945.1. NCBI lineage: Eukaryota > Metazoa > Chordata > Aves > Passeriformes > Pipridae > Manacus > Manacus candei. The sequence continues at coordinate 4,979,180 of NW_026138084.1, forward strand.
ATTATTCTCCTATCCGTAATTATCCTATCCTTAGTGGTAACTACACCCTCAATACCCTAGCTACAACTCAAGAACCTCTCTACCTCATTTTCTCCTCCTGGCCCTTAGCAATAATATGATATATCTCCACTCTTGCCGAAACAAACCGCGCTCCATTTGACCTGACAGAAGGAGAATCTGAACTAGTCTCAGGGTTCAACGTAGAATATGCTGCAGGGCCATTCGCCTTGTTTTTTCTTGCCGAATATGCTAATATTATACTAATAAATGCACTCACAACCATTCTATTCCTAAACCCCAGCTCACTTAATCTCCCTCAAGAACTCATTCCCCCTACTTTAGCTACAAAAATCCTCCTCCTTTCCGCAGGATTCTTATGAATCCGCGCCTCTTACCCTCGATTCTGATATGATCAACTCATACATTTGCTTTGAAAAAACTTCTTACCCCTAACATTAGCCTTATGCCTATGGCATACCAGCCTTCCTATCTCCTATGCAGGCCTACCCCCCTACCTAAGACACTCAAGGAAATGTGCCTGAATCCAAAAGGGTTACTATCATAAAGTAAACATAGAGGTATACCAATCCTCTCATTTCCTAATTTTAGAAAAGTAGGAATCGAACCTACACTAAAGGAATCAAAATCCTCTATACTCCCTCTATATTATTTTCTAGAAAGGTCAGCTAATTAAGCTATCGGGCCCATACCCCGAAAATGATGGTTTAACTCTACCTTAAACCCCAAACCGTTAACCCTAAAACCTAAACCCTAACCCTTGCTAACCTTAACCCTAATCCTAACATCTCATAGCAGAGGGAGGGAGGGGCCTGATTCCTCATCAGATATATCAACAGTCAAAAGCCTGTAAGCTCAACTCTTGCCTTTTCGGAGATTCACACTGTCAGCACTGGAGGGAGGGAGGGGCCCGACTGCTCATCAGAGGTATCATGCAAGTCAAAAGCCTGAAAAGTCTCCTAGAATGCATAAATCATTAACCATTTCAGTCTCTGACAATTGGTCCACACAGTAACTGCAAGCTATGCCCAAAGCCTGTTCCCTAACCTTAGAAGAGAGACTGCAACCCTCAAGATGTTGGAGGCTCGAGGCATGGTCCGTGACACTAATCATGGCTATAACTCATAACTTCTTGGAGTATGGGGACTTCCCTCCTTCACCCCCGGCAGATCAAGGCCACCACTTCAACTAACAGACATGGAAGCATCGCTGGACCCTGTGGGCGGTGACTATATACATCTGTCCACTCTCAGCTTTTCTTTCTCTTACTCTCCCTTGCTCTTATCCTGCCTTTCTCTCCCCTATGCATTTTCTTTCCCCCCCCAAAGGTTATCTCTGTGTCACATTGTGGTATGACAGCACCCAAACTGCTAGCATGCCTGTTGATACAGAATTGTTAAAATAAACCTTGCCAGTATATGTTTTCAGACATCGATTATTTAGTGTCATTTCACTTTAATCCACCCCAAGGGAATTACTAATAAAAACCTGAGTTACCCCCTCTCCCCTTTTCCTGGGGCGGGTTGTAACACCAATCAGTACTGACTCCGCCCAGTAGGCAGAGCCAGTGACGCAGAACAATCAACACGGACTCCACCTCTTGACTCCACCCAGTGGGCGGGGCCAGTGCTCTATAGAAGCAGAGTACATACCGGACGGCGGTGGGTATTCTGCCAGACACGCAACAGAACAGCAACAGCAAAAGCAGAGACCCAAGAGAAAAAGCAAAAGATTCTGACAGCGGTGGGCACTGAATCGGTAGCCCGAGAGGGGTTTATTGGGCACCACTGCGTTCCTGGAATGGGGTAAACCCGCGATAGTTAGATCACACATTGAGACAGATTCTGACTAACCCTAACCCTAACCCCAACCCTAACACCTAACCCTTACCCTAACCCTAACCCTAACCCTAGTAGCTTGCAGTCTCTTTTTTAAAGTTAGGGTTAGGGAACTGGTTTTGTGCATAGCTTGCACTCTCTTTTTTAAGGTTAAGGTTAGGGAACAGGGTTTGCACATAGCTTGCATTCGCTTTTTTAGGATTAGGGTCAGGGAATCGGGTTTGCGCATAGCTTGCAGTCTCTTTTTTAAGGTTAGGTTCAGAGAAAAGGGTTTGCGTATAGCTTGCAGTCTCTTTTTTAAGGTTAGGGTTAGGTAACAGGGTTTGCGCATAGTTTGCAGTCTCTGTTTTAAGGTTAGGGTTAGGGAAGAGGGTTTGAGCATAACTTGCAGTCTCGTTTTTAGGGTTAGGGTTAGGGAAAAGGGTTTGCGCATAGCTTGCATTCTCACTTTTAAGGTTAGGGTTAGGGAAAAAGGTTTGCGCATAGCTTGCAGTCTCTTGGTTAGGGTTAGGGTTAGGGAACAGGGTTTGCGCATAGCTTCCAGTCTCTCTTTCAATGTTGGGGTTAGGGGACAGTGCTCTATAGAAGCAGAGTACATACTGGACGGCGGTGGGTATTCTGCCAGACACGCAACTGAACAGCAACAGCAAAAGCAGAGACCCAAGAGAAAAAGCAAAAGATTCTGACAGCGGTGGGCAATGAATCGGGCTTATAGTCTGAGAGGGGCTTATTGGGCACCGCTGCGTGTCCAGAATGGGCTAAACCCGCGATTGTTAGATCGCGCACTGAGACAAATTCTTCCTAACCCTAACCCTTACACATACCCCTAACCCTAACGCTAACCCTAACCCTAACCCTAACCCTAACCTTAACCCTAACCCTAACCCTAACAGTAACCCTGTCTTTTGCTAACCCTAAACCTAACCCTAACTTTTGCTAACTCTAACTCTAACCCTAAATTTCCTAACCCTAACCCTAACCCTTTCTAACCCTAACCCTAACTCAAAACCTAACCCTAACCCTAACCCTAACCCTACCCTTAAACCCTAACCCTAACCCTAACCCTAACACTAAACCCTAAACCAAAAGGAAACTTCCTTTGCTATGCCTACTGGGCGAAGTCAGTGCTGATTGGTGTTACAACCCGCCCCAGGAAAAGGGGAGAGGGGGTAACTCAGGTTTTTATTAATAATTCCCTTGGGGTGGATTAAAGTGAAACGACACTAAATAATCGGTGTCTGAAAACATATACTGGCAAGGTTTATTTTAACAATTCTGTATCAACAGGCATGCTAGCAGTTTGGGAGTTGGGCTATCAGTTGGGAGGCATGGCTGAAAACAGGAAACAACAGCCCTAATTCCCAGGAAAGAAAGCCTGGAAGCTTTGGCTTTGTGGTGCAGTTGGTGGGCCACACTGGGCACTCCATGGGCAGGCAGCAAGAGTTTTCTGGATCTGGGAGTCAATCTGGGGGCCTCGGAGTGTTTGAGGGGAAGTTGGGAGTGTCCTGTGGGACCAGGATGGGATTTGAGGGCTCCTGGAGGGGCTGGGACGGGTGTATACTGCGGGCATCGTCTAGTATTGATGGGGGTAATCAGTGAGCTGACTGTTTCTTAATCATCCAAATTTTAACATACAATATGATTATTAGAATAAAAAGCAAAAAGGTAATATCAACAAAACAGTAACAGGGTGAAGCTCTTGGTTGAAGAGTGGTTTCTTCTTTTTCTCCAGTGATTTTAATTCTTTTTCGTCTGGGTTTTAATCCCATCTTTGGCATTTTGCTGCGAACATTTTGTCCCCATATCCATTGGAAATTGTATTAACTGTTGAGGAGAACAAAGTGGAATGCCAAGGTATGTGATATATTGATAGGATTTCACTGGTTGGCTTTTAATTTGTCCAGGTTTATCGCCATAATGCTTCTGCTCTTTAACCACTTGAATCAGAATGAATTGAGTTGTTTTCTGGGTCGGGTTCTCTTTTTGAGTCCAAGGTTTTTTAGTGGATTCAGTATCAGGCACAAAGGAAATTGAGGGAGGTAAAGAATAATCTTCCCTTTGTTCATTATCACAGGGATCACTCAGTCTATTTTCATTAATGTGAGGAAAGCTGGGAGACTCTAGAAACATCAGTTGAACTTCAAATTCTCCTTGTTTCTTTCTCTCCTGAGACTTAGAATCAGGGTTCTCTGTGGTTTCCCAAGTCTCAATGCCAGGGTAAGACACTGGTTTATGAAGTTGCCTGACCAAACCAGGAGCCTGTTTTTTTAGCAACAGTTTTCTCTCTGCACTCTGGCGCAACAAGACTTTGAAGGTGGTCAACCTCAGTTTGAAGCAGTTCATTTTTAGCAACAAGTTTATCCGATTTTTCTCCTGTTTCCCTCTCAAAGGCTAACGATGACTTCAGCACCACATTTTCTGATTTCAAAACAGTAGACTCAACATCAGAAATCCATTCATGACTTCCCTGTCAGCACTCCATCCAAATGTCTGTGCTCTCACTTTGACCTGAGAGAAACCTCAGGCAGGTGGAAAAGGGCAGATAAAGAAAAAACAGATGGGTCCAGCAGAAGTGATGCTGCTTCTGTCAAAAGCAGAGCAGAGACCGAAAGCACTTTAGGAAGTTGCTTACAGAAGCACTTGTGCATTCCAAGTTACAGCTCAGGAGTCTCAGTGACTTGTCCAACATGAGAGTTTCTTTTCCATTTCTCAACCCCAGATTCCTCAGGAGTAGGAAACTGGAAACACTGACTGAGAAAAGCTCCATTCCTTCCTAATAATTGTGCTTTGCCCTTCCCATTTGACAGTGCTCTTGGAAATGTACTGCTGTGATCTGGATCTGTGAGCAGCCCTGACCTCCCAGAGCACTCATCCAATGGCAGGAAGACCCCACCTGGCTCCTGCTGGGGTTCTTGCCACCACGACCCAGTATGGGTCAATGGAATGGGGAGCAGGGTGGTGGGACCAGTAAGGACCAGTTAAGGGGGTTGGGGGCACTTCAGCATCTCCATCAAGGTCAGACCAGTACAGACCAGTATAAACCAGGATAGACCAGTATAAACCAGTATGGACCAGTATGGACCAGTATAGACCAATATGGGTCACTGGAATGGGGAATGGGGCAGTGGGACCGATAAGGACCAGTTAAGGGGCTTGGGGGCACTTCAGCATCTCCATCAAGGTCAGACCATTATAGACCAGTATAGACCAGTGTAGACCAGTATAGACCAGTATAGACCAGTATAGACCAGTATAGACCAGTAAAAAACCAGTACGGACCAGTGTGGACCAGTATGGACCAGTACAGGTCACTAGAACAGCGAGCAGGGTGGTGGGACCAGTAAGGACCAGTTAAGGGGGTTGGGGGCACTTCATCATCTCCGTCAAGGTCAGACCAGTACAGACCAGTATAAACCAGTATAGACCAGTATGGACTGGTATAGACCGGTATAGACCAATATAAACCAGTACAGACCGCTACGGGTCATTGGAATGGGGAATGGGGCAGTGGGACCAGTAAGGACCAGTTAAGGGGGTTGGGGGCACTTCAGCGTCTCCATCAAGGTCAGACCAGTACAGACCAGTATAAACCAGGGTAGAGCAGTATAAACCAGTATAAACCAGTACGGGTCACTGGAACACGGAATGGGGTGGTGGGACCAGTAAGAACCAGTTAAGGGGGTTGGGGGCACTTCAGCATCTCCATCAAGGTCAGGTCAGTATAAACCAGTATAGACCCGTATAGACCGGTATGGGCCAGTATAAACCAGTATAAACCAGTATGGACCAGTACAGGTGACTGGAACGGGGAATGGGGCGGTGGGACCAGTAAGGACCAGTTAAGGGGGTTGGGGGCACTTCAGCATCTCCGTCAACATCAGACCAGTACAGACCAGTATAGGACAGTATAGATTAGTATAAACCAGTATGGACCAGTATAGACCAATATAAACCAGTACGGGTCAGTGTAACACGGAATGGGGTGGTGGGACCAGTAAGGACCAGTTAAGGGGATTGGGGGCACTTCAGCATCTCCATCAAGGTCAGACCAGTACAGACCAGTATAAACCAGGATAGACCAGTATAAACCAGTATGGACCAGTACGGGTCACTGGAACGCGGAATGGGGTGGTGGGACCAGTAAGGACCAGTTAAGGCAGAACTCAGCTGGGACTTAGTGGTTTGGGGGTGGGCGTGTCCCTTCTTTAGGTGGGCGTGGTCTCTCCCTGGTGGGCGTGTCCCATCCCAAGGTGGCCATAGCCTCTGCAAGTGGGCGTGGCTTTTGCATCCTCTCCCCCTCCCTGAACTGGGAGCTCAACTGGGACTTACTGGGTTTTGGGTGGGCGTGTCCCCTCCCAATGATGGACCCACTTTCAGCCCCTCCCCCCACCTTTAAGGGCCCCCCCCAAAGCCCCTCCCCCCCCTTCCTGCCCCTCCCCAACCCTCAGGGTCCCTCCTGTCCCTCCCCCACCCTCAGGGTCCCTTCCTTCCCCTCCCCCCAGTGAACCTGCTACCCCTCCCACTCTCAGGAGCCCTCCCTGCCCCTCCCCCACCTTCAGGGGCCCTCAGGACCCCTCCCCCAACCTCAGAGACTCTCCTGCCCCTCCCCCACCCTCGGGGAACTTCCTACCCTTCCCCCACCCTCAGGGACCCTCAGGGCCCCTCCTTCACTTTCGGGGTCCCTCCCTGCCCCTCCCCAACCCTCAGGACCCTCCTGCCCCTCCCCCCACCTCGGGGTCCCTCCTGCCCCTCTCCCACCCTCAGGGACCCGCCTACCCCTCCCCCACCCTCAGGGACGGTCCTGCCCTTCCTCCACCCTCAGGGAACCTCCTGCCCTTCCCCCATGCTCAAGGACCATCCTGCTCCATCCCCACCCTCAGTGTTCCCTCCTTCCCCTGCCCCCCCCACTGGGGCCGTTACTGGTCCCTTACTGGTCTGTACTGGGAAGGGAGAGGGGAGGTGCCGCCCCCTCGAGGCCCCTCCCCCCCAGTGACATCACCGGGTTCCAAAAATAGCCCCGGGGGCCCAAACTGGAGGGGGAACCTGGAGCTGCTCCCAGTGTGACCAGTTCAGGTACTGGGAGGGACTGGGAGGGAACTGGGAGGGACTGGGAGGGACTGGGAGGGGGCAGGGCTTCCCCCCCTCCCCCCCTCCGTGTCCTTGGGGTGACCTTGGGGAGGGAGGGGGATGGGCCGCTCCCAGTGGCTCCCAGTAGCTCCCAGTTACCCCAGTAATGCCTCCGGTATCTCCAGCGATCCCCCCAGTAACCCCAGTGACCCCCCCAGTAGCTCCTAGTAGCTCCCAGTAACCCCAGTGTCTATCCCAGTAGCTCCCAGTAACTCCCAGTAATCCTAGTGTCCATCCCAGTAACTCCCAGTAACCCCAGTGTCCACCCCAGTAGCTCCCAGTAACTCCCAGTAAGCCCCCCAGTAGCTCCCAGTAACTCCCAGTAACCCCAGTGACCCCCCCAGTAGCTCCCAGTAACCCCAGTGTCCATTCCAGTAACCCCAGTGAGCCCCCCAGTAGCTTCCAGTAGCTCCCAGTAACTCCCAGTGTCCCCCCCACTGCCTCCCAGTATGTCCCAGTTTAACCCAGTTTCCCCCCCCGTGGGCCCTGGGCCGGGTGGGGGAGGGGCAGGCTCACATTTCCATGGCAACATCCCTTTCCCTCTGGCCCAGTTTCTCCCAGTTCCTCCCAGTTTAACCCAGTTTTTCCACATTTTTCCCCATTTTTCCACATTTCCCCCCATTTTCCCCATTTTTCCCAGATTTCCCCCCATTTTTCCACATTTTCCTGAATTTTTCCCCATTTCCCCCCCATTTTCTAGATTTTTCCCAATTTTCCTACATTTTCCCAGATTTTTTCCCATTTTTCCCCCATTTTCCCAGATTTTTCCCCATTTTGTCCAGATTTTCCCAGATTTTCCCCCCATTTTCCCAGATTTTTCCCCATTTTTTCCACATTTTTCCCACATTTTCCCAGATTTTCACACATTTTTCTCCAGATTTTCCCAGATTTTTTTTTCCCATTTTTCCACATTTCCCCCCATTTTTTCTCACATTTTTCCCAGATTTGCCCAGATTTCTTCCCCCATTTTCCTGGATTTTTCCCAGAATTTCCCATATTTTCCCCATTTTTCCAAAATTTTTTTTATCTTTCCCCATTTTTCCCCATTTCCTGGATTTTCTCCCATTTTTTCCACATTTTCCCAGATTTTTCCTCATTTTTCCCAGATTTTCCCAGATTTTTCCTCATTTTTCCCAGATTTTCCCAAGATTTTTTCCCATTTTTTTAAATCTTTCCCCATTTTTCCCCATTTTCTGGGATTTTTTCCCATTTTTCTCCATTTCCCCCCATTTTCCCCAGAATTTCCAGCATTTCCCCCCCAGTTTGTCCCCATTTTCCCAGATTTCTCCCAGGTTTTCCCAGATTTTTCCCTATTTTTTCCCCATTTTCCCGGATTTTTCCCAGATTTTTCCTCCACTTTTCCCAGAATTTCCCACATTTTCCCAGATTTTTCCCACATTTTTTCCCATTTTTCCCACATTTTCTCAGATTTTTCTCCAGATTTTCTTCCAGATTTTCCCACATTTTCCCACATTTTCCCAGATTTTCCCCCATTTTTCTTGATTTTTCCTCATTTTCCCCATTTTTCCGGATTTTTTTCCCATTTTTCCCCATTTTCACACATTTTTCCTCATTTTCCCCCATTTTCATGGATTTCTCCTCATTTCCCCCATTTTCCCACAGTTTTTCCCAATTTTTTCACATTTTCCCAGATTTTTCCCCATTTTCCCCATTTTCCCCAGATTTTTCCCCATTTCACCCCCATTTTCTCGGATTTTTCCCCATTTTCCCAAATTTTCCCAAAGTTTTTCCCACATTTTCCCAGATTTTCTCCCTATTTCCCCAGATTTTTCCTCATTTTGCCCATTTTTTCCCAGATTTTTTCCCAATTATTTTCCCCATTTTCCCAGATTTCCCCCCTTTTTTTCCCACATTTCCCCGGATTTTTTCCCAATTTCCCCCCATTTTCCATGATTTTTCCCACATTTTTTCCACATTTTCCCAGATTTTTCCTCATTTTCCCCCATTTTTCCCAGATTTTTCCCCATTTTTCTCAGATTTTTTTCCCCAGATTTCCAGATTTTCCCAGAATATTCCCCATTTTCCCCCCATTTTTTCCCTATTTTCCCAGATTTTTCCCATTTTTTCCCCTTCCCCCCCATTTTTTCCACATTTTTCCCAGATTTTCTCCCATTTTCCCCAGAATTTCCCAGTTTTTTTCCCAATTTTTCCCCATTTTCCCAGTTTTTTCCCAATTTTTTCCCCATTTTACTGGATTTTTTCTCGATTTCTCCCCATTTTTCCCACATATTCCCCGATTTTCACACATTTTTCCCCATTTTCCCTCTTTTTTTCCTCATTTTTCCATATTTTCCCAGATTTTTCCCCATTTTCCCCAGAATTTCCCACATTTTCCCCCATTTTTCCCCATTTCCCCGGATTTTTCTCACATTTTTCCCAGAATTTTCCGCAATTTCCCCATTTGCCCACATTTTCCCAGATTTTTCACCATTTTCCTAATTTTCCCCCCATTTTTCCCACATTTTCACAGATTTTTCTCCGGATTTTCCCCACATTTTTCCCCCATTTCCCCACATTTTCTTGGATTTTTGGGTCCCCAGTTTTCCAAATTTCCCAAATTTCCCCAGTGGGAAAAAATGGGGGAAAAAACCAGGAATTTTGGGGAAAATGGGGGAAAATTGGGGAAAAAAGTGGGAAATTTGGTGAACACCAATGAAAAATTGGGAAAAATGGGGGAAAAACTGAGAAAAAAGTGGGAAATTTGGGGAAAATTGATAAAAATGGGGAAAAATGGGGGGAAATTTAGGAAAACTGGGGGGAAATCCGGGAAAATGTGGAAAAACGGGGGAAATTTTGAGGAAAAAGTCAGAAATTTGGGGAAATGGGGGATTTTGAGGGGAAATGGAGGGAAAACTGGGAAAAAAGTAAGAAATTTGGGGAAAAGGGGTGAAAAATCAGGAAAAATGGGGGATAATTGGGAAAAATTAGGGGAAAATTAGGAAAAAATTGGGAAAAAATGGCGGAATTTGGGGAAAATGGGGAAATTTGGGAAAAATGGGGTGAATTGAGAAAAAAATGGGGGAATTTGGGCAAAATTGGATGAAAAATTGGGGAAAGTTGGGAAAAATGGGGGGAAATTTGGGGAAAATGGGAAAAAATGGGGGAAATTTGGGAACAATGGAAGGAATTTGGAAAAAAAATGGGGAAAAATTGAGAAAAATGGGGAAATTTGGGAAAAATGGGGGAAATGGGGGGAAAATTGGGGAAAGAGTGGGAAATTTGGGAGAAATGGATGAAAAACTGGGAAAAATGAGGGGAAATTTGGGAAAAACTTGGGTGTCCCCACCAGGTTCGGCCCCGCCATGACCCCGATAGCCCCGGGATCAGGTGAGACCCCTACCCCACGCCCTGACCCCTCCCCCTCCCCGAGGTCACTGCCCTGACTCCCCGAGTCCAGGCGGTGACCCCTCCCCCACCCCGTGGCCCCTTCCTACACTATATGGCCCCTTCCCCATTCTGTGGCCCCTACCCCATTCTGTAGCCCCTACCCCACTCTGTGACCCCTCTCCCACTTCATGGTCCCTCCCCCACTCTCTGACCCCTCCCCCACTCTATGGCCCCTCATCCACTTTATGGCCCCTCCCCCACTCTGTGACTCCTCCCCCACTCTGTGACCCCTCCCCCATTCTGTGACCCCTCTCCCACTCTGTGGCCCCTCCCCCACTTTACGGCCTCTCCCCCACTCTGTGACCCCTCCCCCACCGACAGCTTCTCCCTGCAGAGAGAACAGCCAACACACTATTTCACTTCTCACTTTAACAAAGCTCTTTTCTCCTTCAAGCCCCTCAAAGGCGCCAAGGCCACATAGGAGGCCACACACAAACAGTACTCCTCTTCCCACTTGACTACACCTTCTCCCTCACTGTTCTACAGGGAACACCAGGAATCTGCTCGCAGAGGCCTCTCGTTTCCCAGCAGTAGCTCAGCACAAGGAGTTAAAGGACCTCAAGCCTTAGGCCACAAGAGCTGACAGCGAGGAAACTTTGGGAGCAAACTAATGCTGCTAACACGGACCCAGCTGAATCCAGCACACAATCACAGAATCCAAGAGTCCTTCAGCTTGGAAAAGACCTCCAAGCTCACTGAGTCTTGTGCAGCCCCTCCCCGACCGCCTGCAGGGACTGGATGATGCTTTGCACAAGCACCAAAAGGAATGTTGTGAAAGCCATGGCCTGCAGGAGGACACAGAGAAGGGCTTGGTTGGGGCTGGGAAGGAGGGAGCTGGCGCTGGGGGAGCGGGGATGGAGCCTCGGGGATGTGGCGCAGCAAGGACAGGGGCCCAGGCAGCTGGCAGGCGGCAAGGCCTCACCCCCTGCCCCAGCAGCAGCACCGGGCCCTGCCCAAGGCGCTCCTGCCAGGGGCTGGGCCCTGCAGACAGGGGCAGAACCCACTCCCTGGGGCGGCCTTGCTGCCCCGGCCCTCGTCCGGCCCAGCCTCTCCCTGTGTGCGTGCTCCCCACAGCACAGGCTGCACTGGGCAGCATCCCCTGATGGGCCCTGCAGAGCTGCCCCACGGGGACACTTCCCTTTTATGTCACAGGTGCCACAGCCTGTCCCAGCCAGCCCTGCCCATTGTCCCCACCCCGGCTCAGTGACTCACAGTGGCCCCTGGCAACCAAAGAACCAAAGCCCCACACCCCCAGAGTGCAGCCCTACCCATGTGCAAGGGGCCCCCAAAGGGTTCCCTGCACAAAGCAGCCCCTCCAAACCCTTGTCAGATAGAAAACTGGGGGACGTGACCCTTGGATGCTTTTAGTACAGAGATACAAGCTTTTCTTGAATAATGGAGGGGGTCACTTTTTAATTATTAATATTTACAGTTATCCATTTGGGGACAGGATGTCCTACAGGCTAATGTGGTGTCACATTTGGAGTGAAAAGTACTTTTCAAAGAAACCCAGGGTGCATGGGTGATGCAGAGGAAGCTGCCAAGTCACCCAATGTGAAGCTCAACACTGCTTTGCAACAGCACTGCCCTTTCACACACATCTTTGGCAAAGACAAAGATGTCAGGGTTTAGTTTCTAAATCAGTAACACTTGACAAGACCTCTTTATGAACTGACAGCAAGAGAACTTAGGAGCAGCTTAGGGTTGGCAAGTGTAGGAGCCAAGAAGAGAAGGGCTGATGGGTATGTCATGGACACTGACAAGTGGATGGTCGTGGAGCTGACCAAGGACTGCCAGATACAAAAGACATCACCTGCTGGACTTGGCCCAAACACCAGCCCCCTCCTCTCCCTTCTCAACCACTCAACCACAGCCTGCACACACCCACACCTGCCAGGGCCAACTGGCTGTTTCTCTTCTCTTTTCTGCCTGGGGGCGAAGGAAGAAGGACAGGGAGGGCATTTGCCTTCGGGCCAGGGGGAAGGGGAAGGAGATCCCCCCAAATCCATCCCTGGCAGGATGGGGGCTGGAGGAGACATTGGGGGACCCCCAAGAATATTTTCGAGGGGAAGAAAGGATGGGGGCACCCACAGGGGGTTGGGGGGGGGAGGGACCCAGGAATCTCGTGGTGGGACACTGGGGAGTTCCCAGTAGTTTCTTGGGGGGGTAGACCCCCAGCAGTCCGGGGTGGAAAAATGGACGGAGGAATCCGCCGTAAAGGGTTGGTGACACCCAAAAGACTCTAGGAGGGGGTCGGCAGGGGCCCTGGAGTCCTGAAGAGTGTTTGGGGGTCCCCAGGAGGGAGTCTGGGGGTCTGAGCTGGTCCCAGGAGATTTTCAAGGGTTAAGGGAATGCACAGGAGATTTGGGGGAGGAGGGGGAAAGGCGGAGGGTCCCCAGGAGTCTTAGGGGGATCTGGGCGGTTCCCGAGAGTCTTGGGGGAGATTCGGAGGGGTCACCAGGAGCCCATGGACCCCCTGAACTCACCCCACACCACCATGGCCTTGTTGGGGCCGCACGTGAAAAACAGCACGGCGGGGGGAGACCCTGGGGCCGGGATCGATCGGGACCAATCGGGTTCAATCCCGATCCTCCCCTCCCCCGCCATCACCGCCCCGCTCCCGGCAGCCCCCGCGTAAGTTTCGACGTTCTATTGGGTGACTCACCGGCACAAGGACAGGGGCCCAGCAGAATTTGGCAATGACGTCATTCCAGCAGACCCGTTCTATTGGCTGCGACCCACGAGGGAGCCCCAAAACCTGTTCCTGGCTTTGGGGGGGAAGGACAGCCGGTACGGCCGGGAATGGGGGTGCAGAGGGTGTTCAAGTGCCCAGGAAAGGGGCAAAAAACTTTCCCCTCTCCCTCCCAGTGCCCCCTCAGCCCATCCCAGTGTCTCCCCTCTCTCCCAGTGCCCCCTCAGCCCATCCCGGTCTCTCCCCTGCTCTCCCAGTGCCCCCGTCCATCGAGGTCCCAGCCCGGCCCTGCCCCCTGCTCTGCTCCGGCCTGGGTTTCTCCCCTGCAGGGGCAGCTGAGGTGGCTCCAGGGCGGGCGGGAGCTTTCGGGGCAGGGGGTGGCTCCTGACATGCTGCTTGAACCGCCCCTGTCTGGGCGGGCCTGTCAGCATGGGGCACCTCCTCACCCGAGCCTGGGGGACGGGCCGGCAACTGGGAGGGGCTTTGGGAAGGAATGGGGAGGCTGAGAAGGGGTTGGAGGTCGTGGGGGTAAGTGGGAAGGTGTTTGGGGGAGTTTGGGGGTTTGGGAGGGAGGTTGGGGAGATTGGGGCAGCTGTGAGGGGTTTTGGGAAGGAAATGAAAGAGAGTCTGGGGGTATACTCAAGGGGAAGGGGGCAACTAGGAGAGGGTTTGATGCAGATGCAGCCCAGGTGTGTGAGGGAGAGGAGGAGCAAGAAGAAGTCCCTGGGGGGTGTGCAGGTGGTGGTGGCAGGCTACGGCGCTGAGGATGAGGCCGTTGCCCAGGAGAGCAGCCAGGGAGATGCCCAGGAAGAAGCAGAAGTGCAAGAGCTGCAGCCAGGAGGAGGAAGTGGGGGATGGAGCTGCTGTTGGACATGAGCTTCCTCCGGGCATCAGGAAATGTCCAAGGAGGAAAAGGCAGTGAAAACTTTGGGACAGGTTTCCTAGATCAAACCCATGAATTCCTCTGAGCATCTACCCTCATCCCAAGTATCTGCAGTCACACATATATAGATTCTGGACTGTAGAAGACAGGTTTAGCATGACTTTAAGATGATTTCTTCTCAATTTTTTGATTTATTTTTCTACTGCCAGGTCTGAGAGGGGCATCGTGGAACCAAAGGAACCCTGAGACATTTCAGAATCCTACATGTGTTGGGTCTGTCTGAGCTGGAGTTCATTTTCTCACTGCAGGCGTCACAGTGCTGTGCTTTGCATTGGGAGCTACAAAGGGGTTAATCACACCAGTGCTTTGGCAACTGCTGAGCAGGGCTGGTGCAGCATCTGCATTGTCAGCTTCGTCCCCTGAATCGGGGGCAAGATCATGGGAGGCGATACAGACAGGTCAGTTGAGCCAAATGGACCAAAGGGACATTGCAGAATATATGGCGTCAGCTCAGCTACAAGAGCTCAGGAAAGGAACAGGAAAGGGGGAAAATCCATTTTTTTACAATACATGCCTTCTGAGCGGCTTCTCTGTGTGGTGAAGCCCTGCTTCCCATGAAGTGGCCAGGTATCACTGCTGACAGGAAGTAGAGAGAAAATCTTTTTATTTTCCTCTTCACTTATGCGTGCGCAAACTTTGGCTTTTGCTTTAGTCAAGTGCCTGATCTCAAGGTAGAAATAATTTTCCATCTTATTCTGTCTCTTCTGTCTGGCTGGGAAGGGCAGCAATAGAGCAGCTTGGTGGGCACCTGGCATCCAGGTAAGGTCAACCCACTGCAACATTGCAGGGTCTCATGGAACCAAAGGACTGCTGGGAGACTGGGGGAACTCACGGAATCAAGTGGCCGTCGTGGCACTACCCTGCATCATAGAAGCAAATGTTCCCTGGGATACTACAGAAACCAGGGACTTAAGGGACATCATTGGGATGTGCGGGACCTCATGGAATTAAACAAACCGTGGGATATCTTTGGAACTTCATGGAATCAAAGGGATAAAACAAAAGAATTAAACCCCATGACCAGAAACCATTGGATCAAACGTTTCTTTAATATGCCAGCTGGGGATTCATGGGGGTACTCTGCCATGCATGAATCAAAGAATCAGTATAAATTTCGGAGTATAAATACAGTGATACTTGAAAGACCCTCCCCTTCACAAGCAGTCCAAAATTCTCTTCTGATTTTAGGGTCAAATAGCCTCTTGGATTTTATTCGTGGAGCAAGACTGCCATCTAGCGTCCATTTCTTCTGGGAGGGGCAGTCATTTTCACAGAGTGGTCTTCTCCCTTAGCAGGCCTCGTAGCATCTCTGATTGATCTATTCGACCCCTAACCCCTAAACTAAATGCTTTAGGACCAGCTAAGACGTGTCTTAGAACTTCCCATTTGCTTAAACAATGTAGAATTGACTTTCTTCTTAACAGAACAATCTCTTATTAAACAAGTTTTCTGAGGCCTGTAAGCTAATTTCTTGAAGATGGGCATATGATACACTCTCTATTAGTTTCCATGTATCATCTACATTCTCTCTCCTACAACTAATTGTAGTCTAAAAAGAAAAGAAAAGACTGCTACCATGCCAAGAAAGCAAACCCCTATGTTGATTAGGATTTTTATCTAAGAAAAACTTGTGATTTACGAAACCATTAAGGATGGAGATCCTCTCTCATTTCAGTGCCATTGTGACAATATGGGGCCTCATGGAACACATGGGACACAGAACACTGCACATTCCCAAGCAATCAAGGGGCCATTGTAACACTCCAGGGCCTCATGGAAGACGGAGGCCCCACAGAGAGACCTGAAATCAGAGGTTTGGGCAATCCTCAACCAGAGGAAGTTCAACAAGGGGAAGTACCAGATTCTGTCCCTGTGATGGGGCAACCCCGAATGTCCGGACAGACTGGGAAGGATATTCTGCCTAGCAGCGCTGGAAAATGGCCTCTGGGGTCCTGGTGGATGGCCAGTTGGCCAAGAGTCAGTGGTGCTCTGGCGGGGGCTCCCTGCTCGCTCACAGGAGGGTTTTCAGACACACGAGTCCTTCGCTTGCACACAGACACAGACAGTTCATGGCAGCAGGGGCAGTATCTCCTGGGGTTCCTGCTGCCACGCCAGGAGCCTGGATGCACCTAAGCCCTTGTGGGGTGCCACCTGCTCTGCCACTATCTGAGATGCCCCACCGCCTGAGAGATGGAAACGCGGAGCTCTGTCCAAGAGAAGCACATCCCAGAACTACACGCATGGGCTTTGCCAGGATTTAGAACCGTAAATGCAATGTGACACCGAGACACTCTTTGTCCCACATAACTTCAAGGTCTCCCCAGGAGGTTGATGGCAATTGTTCTTGCTCAGGGTCATCTCCCCACACCAACAGCAGGTGTGTGCTCAAGACTTGTCTGTGCAATGCAAACAGATACACATTGTCTAGTTCTTCCGGTCTCTCCAAGGAAGGTAAAAGAATCTCTGTGTGCCGGGTGAGAAGCCAGTGCTGGAAGTTATGGTTCTATTGTGAGTGCCAAGAGCGGCTGGCAGGTCTGTGATGAATGCCCTGAGGAGATGACCTGGGTTTTCCAGTGCACATGGCAATAGATCACACCCTGCTTTGGTGGTCATTTATGTCCTACGGAGGTGAAAGAGATGAGAAAGAGAATGAAATTTTTGAATGTGCCTCTGAGTGCCCCTCAACCTGCTGCAAATGTGCAGATTGCAGTACATCCAGTTCAGGTGTGAGAGGCTGTTCCCTGGTCCTCTGAGCAAGAAGAGCTGGACGAGGGACGCAGTAGAACTCGCTTCCTGAGACTGCATCTCCATGAATCCCAAAGCAAGTGCGAGGGGTTATGCCACGTCCGAGTTTTCTCAGGGGAAGGTGTTTCTCCCACGCACTGCCTCCCCGTGGCACTGGTACCACAGCCCCCGACAAAACCACAAGTTGTCTTTGTCCCTAGCAAAAGTGCTCCTACTGCTAGCAGGGATGTTCCACGGGAAAGGCCAGGAGAGGTTGAGCCGGGAGGGTACTGAGCCCAGAGGGATGTTCTGCCTCTCGTGCCCCTCGACCATTCTCGCAAGCGCTTGTCCTGGAGGACAATTCAGGAGTCTCCACATGCCAAAAGTGAGATGTGAGGGAAGAGACGATGGCGGTGTAAGAAGCACATGTCCTGTCAATCTGAAGATCCTCGATACCAAACACCACCCCTACCACCCAACCCGACCCCACCGGTTCTACGGTGCAGAGTACGGACAGCCGCCGCGCTGCCGCCTCTGTCGCCTGGCCTCCGCCTCCAACCAGCAACCGAGGAGAGCCCGAGAGGTGCCTGTGCCTGTCCCAGCCCCGGGGCATATTTGTCGGAGGAGGACAGGGGAGGAGGGAGAAGAAGGTAGAGGAGGCGGAGAGGAGGTGACCCGCCAGGAGCAGAGAGTCGGGGCTGGCGGGGGCAGCGGGGTGCCGGGAAGCGGATCGACTGCTGCGGCGCTGTCGGAGAGCGGGGCTGGTGGCGCTGGCCACGGTTTTGATCTGTGCGCAGGGCCTCGGCCGGAGACCGTAGAGGCCGGGGCAATCCCCTGGGGTGGACGTGCATATTCCTCGAGGCTACTCTCCTGTCTGGTAGGTTCTTCACAAAGCTCTTCTCCCGAACTATCTTCCCAGCCCTCCCTCCCTCTGGTCCATAAAGTATTCCTTGGGAACACTCATCGCTTTTTTCTTTGTCGAGCCGTTATTCTTTCCTTGCTTTACTCTCTGTCCTTCAGTGAATTCGTGCAGTCCGTCCTTCCCCTTTCCTACTTTTCTTCCTCTCTTCGCTTGGCTTAATCCCGCAGCTTTCCATTCTTCAGTGACTTCACCAATCCACTTCTCTTTTCCGCTCACCTCTCTCCAGTAAATATTAATGGGCATTTCAACTACTGCACACCTTTATATTCTCCTAAAATTCTTCTCGGTATTGGTTTGACTGCTGCTGTGCCCTTTGTTTTGGGAAAAAATATCCAGTGCAAAAACACTTCCGACCGTTTTTCTGTATCTCCCTGCCAGTGTCTGCAGGTAGAGCCCAGGTGCAGCAGGACCCATTGGTAGAGACCAGCGAGAGCAGTGAAATCACCAAGTGGTCACACGCCAACATACGAAACGGTGAATTTATCCATTCCTACCAGCAGCTCCCGGGTCACAGCCCCGAGTTCCTCGGTGCTAAATGGTCCAGAGAGCTGCTAAATGGTCCAGAGAGCTGCGGGCGCCAACGGGGCGGCTGTGGGTGACGGGTGATGGTCTTTCCACCGTCCTCTGGCTCTCCGGGCACCGTCATGGAGACGAGTTGGGTATTAGCGCTTCTATTAAAACAGGGTTTTCAGTCATACAAAGAGAACAGGCTTGAGTAGCTGGGTACCAAGTGACGTAAAAAGCACAGCGCAGCGCAAGAGGCACCAGTGCTAGAACACTGAATTTACCCCTGGCCTATCAAATCCTCATCTCTCTAAACTTAATAATGCGTCAGATTCTGCTTCCAGACTGCCTCTGGCACGACCTCCAGTTTTCTCCAGGCTGCCCAAATAGTTAGAGCTCTCTGTTTAAAGGACAACCATACATATTTCAGGTGTTCCCTAGTCTTCTGAGCAGGAGAAGTGACACAGCTGGGATCTCATCACGGAGACTGTATCTCCATTGGTCCAAAGCGGGTGGGAGATGCCATGCAGTGATTTCTCATGGGCAGGTGCTTCACCCATGCACTGCTTCGGCGTAGAACTGGTGCCACAGCCCAAGTCTAAAACTAAGGTGCTATTTGTCTCCAGTAGAAATGCTCCTGCTGACAGCTCCGCTCCCCACAGACGTCGATCGGTCTCCCGGTGTATCGCAGCCCCCGTAAGCCATGGCCCACTGCAAACAGAGAGATTTGAATATGTTGCCAGCTGGGGAAAACTGGAAGTCGTGCCAGAGGCAGCCTGCAGGTTGAAAGGGATGCATTAATAAAGTTAGTGAGATGAGAGTTTGATAGACCTGGAGAAACTTTGCAATGATCACCTGATTTTCTTTAGAAAAGGAGAAATGTGTGAATGCAGAGAGAGTCGAGATATCTTTTGGTGGCAGCATGTGGAGAAGAGGACAGAAGGAGAGGGATAGCGAAGTTGAAGTGGCGAGCAGAGAGAGAGAAGGAGGCCTGAGCTTTCTCTTCTTTCCCTCTTTATTTCTTTAGAGAAGTAAATCGCCTGGAGTTAACACATGAAGGATAGCAAGTACACGATCTGCAGCGATGTTTCCCTCTTCAGTTGTATTCCCCCACGGGGCCTGAAAAGGCAGTTGACTATTTCCTGGGAGGAAAAAGAATGCATTTATGAAAAGCTGGGATATAGAGAGGAGGTGTACCATGCAGAAAGTGACGACGAGGTAGCCAAAATTCATGCTGAGACGAACCTGCCTGTTGGCCGAGAGTGCCAGAAATCTCCACCCTGTGCCTAGAGAAGAGAGCTGCCAGAAACGAATCTCTTAGAGGGGGAGCAAAGGAAGCAGGAGGACCGAGAAATGAACTGTACTTTCAGTACCTCAAATGCTCTCTTTGGGTTTCTCCCTCCCCAAGCAACAGCCCGTCTGGCTCCCCCAGCCGATGGCATTCTGAGCATTGCCTGGCTCTGGGGTCTCACTTATGGGCAGAGATTGTTCCCGGTCAGCTCGCAGTGCAGTCCTCCCCTCCCCAGTTGCAATCGCCTGCTCTGCTGCACACCCACTGATGTGTTTTTGGGAGCTCCGGGCTTGTACCGTTCTGCACCTTTCACATCTTCCCGTGCTGTACTCAGCTTTCTGGGTTGCTTGCAGCTTCCTCGGGGAACACGTGTCTCCTCCGCTTCTGTGGTTTTTCCCCGTCCTTCTTCATCTGCCTGGGAAGAATGCCTCTCTCCCAGCTCCCCGGGAAAGGGAGATGAGCCCTGCTGGGCAGCAGCCCAGTGTCTCTAGATTTGCCTTTCTCTTCTGTGAAAACGCAAAGTCTGAGAGAAACGTGGCTCCAGAAGGGCTGCTGGATATCCCAGTTCCAGCGATGGCAAGGAGAGCATATACCCGAGGGAATGTACTGAGGGATGAGCAGGGAACAGGGTGAAGACCCTGACGCACATGCAGGGAGCACATGGGGCAACTGCCAGAGTGCTGCTTGCGAGTGGTGGGGCTAGGAGAAACCTGGCCCACCCAGGGTAGTTGAAGGTCTGGGGGCTTGGCAGATGGAGACCCTTACACCCAACCCCTTCCCTAAACCAAGTCCAGAGGGATCCCAGGCACCCATCACACCACAGGAAACAGAGGCTTTCACATGCTTCCCAGGTGGAAGAGCATTATCGAGTTCACCCTCCTTATACCTGTGTGCTCCTGAAAATTTTCTACCATCTTAAGTATCAGAGGAGAGAGAACACATTTAGAGGAAGCTCAGAATTCTGCATTTTTACTGAGAGGCTAATGAAGGATGGCCCTGCAACCATCCTTTCTGAGGCCAAGGCTACATGGCTGGAGGTCTCTCCATTCTTACTGCTTTGCTTTCCTCTCTCACCACCTCTAACGCTTGGTCTGGCTTGGTTACACTTCGCTCCTTCGCACTGTCTGCCTTCACAGCTTCTTCAGAACACGTCCGAGATGTAGTGTTCAGATCCTTGACGACTGACACTCCAAATCTTGCGGACCCTTACTCTTTGTCTTTTCCACACTCCAGGCAAGGCAAGAACCCCTCCTCCTATCCAAAGAGAAAGATCTTCATGAACCAGAGAATCGCGGCTCCTGCCTGGAGTGGATCAGAGTAACCAGGAGAAGATGGCTCAAGAGAAGCTAGGAACACACATGGTAGCTGACTGCAGGATTCCCAGATATGCACTGCCCTATGCTGTATAAATCACTTTGCACTCAGGCATTCTGTCGCAAGCCTGCGCTCTGTGAAGGAATGAAAAGCCATGTTTTCATAAGGGTGCTAATTTGCTCCGCCGTAGAACCAATTAACCGAGTTTTGTTTCTAAGAGGATCCCCTGAAATCTCTGAAGACGACAGTGTCAATGAGTCCGTGTCCGCCAGGGCCCAGGAATACAGAGCCGCGTTCCCATGATGGGGTCCGGTGGGCCAGAGTACAGCGGAAAGACCGTCTCCCGTCACCAACAGCCACCCCGTTGGCGTCCGAAGTTCTCTGGACCATTTAGCAGCGCGTACGAGGAGCTCGGGGCTGGGACCCGGGAGCTGCCGTTAGGAATGGATACGGTCTCCGGTCGCCAGCCCTGCCCACAGATCAAAACCGCGACCAGCGCCGCCAGCCCCTCTCCCCGACAGCGTCGCAGCCGCCGATCCGCTTCCCGGCGCCTCGCTGCCCGAGCCAGCCCCGACTCTCTGCTCCTGGTGGTTCGCCTCCTCTCCGCCTTCTCTGCCTTCCTCTCCCTCCTCCCCTGTCCTCCTCCGACAAATCCGCCCCGGGGCTGGGACAGACGCCGGTGCCTCTCGGGCTCTCCTCGGGTGCTGGCTGGAGGCGGAGACCAGGCGACAGCGGCGGCAGCGCGGCGGCGGTCCGTGCTCTGCACCGTAGAACCGGCGGGGCCGGGTTGGGCTTGCGAGAATGGTCGAGGGGCACGAGAGGCAGAACATCCTTCCGGGTTCAGTGCCCTCCGGAGTCAACCTCTCCTGGCCTTTTGCGTGGAATATCCCTGCTAGCAGTAGGGGCACTTTTGCTAGGGACAAAGACAACTTGTGGTTTTGTCGGGGGCTGTGGCACCAGTGCCACGGGGAGGCAGGGCATGGGAGTAACACCTTCCTCTTGCGCAGCGCTGTGCTTTCTACGTCACTTGGCACCCAGCTACTCAAGTCTGTTCTCTTTGTATGGCTGAAAACCCTGTTTTAATAGAAGCGCTAATACCCAACTCGTCTCCATGACGGTGTCCGGAGAGCCAGAGGACGGTGGAAAGACCATCACCCGTCACCCACAGCCGCCCCGTTGGCGCCCGCAGCTCTCTGGACAATTTAGCAGCTCTCTGGACCATTTAGCACCGAGGAACTCGGGGCTGTGACCCGGGAGCTGCCGGTAGCAATGGATAAATTCACCGTTTCGTATGTTGGCGTGTGAGCACTTGGTGATTACACTGCTCTCGCTGGTCTCTACCAATGGGTCCTACTGCACCTGGGCTCTACCTGCAGACACTGGCAGGGAGATGAAGAAAAACGGTCGGAAGTGTTTTGCACTGGATATTTTTTCCCAAAACAAAGGGCACAGCAGCAGTCAAACCAATACCGAGAAGAATTTTAGGAGGATATAAAAGTGTGCAGTAGTTGAAATGTCCATTAATATTTACTGGAGAGAGGTGAGCGGAAAAGAGAAGTGGATTGGTGAAGTCACTGAAGAATGGAAAGCTGCGGGATTAAGCCAAGCGAAGAGAGGAAGAAAAGTAGGAAAGGGGAAGGACGGACTGCACGAATTCACTGAAGGACAGAGAGTAAAGCAAGGAAAGAATAACGGCTCGACAAAGAAAAAAGCGATGAGTGTTCCCAAGGAATACTTTATGGACCAGAGGGAGGGAGGGCTGGGAAGATAGTTCGGGAGAAGAGCTTTGTGAAGAACCTACCAGACAGGAGGGCAGCCTCGAGGAATATGCACGTCCACCCCAGGGGGCTGCCCCGGCCCCTACGGTCTCCGGCCGAGGCCCTGCGCACAGATCAAAACCGTGGCCAGCGCCACCAGTCCCGCTCCCCGACAGCGTCGCAGCAGCCGATCCGCTTCCCGGCGCCCCGCTGCCCCCGCTAGCCCCGACTCTCTGCTCCTGGCGGGTCGCCTCCTCTCCGCCTCCTCTACCTTCCTCTCCCTCCTCCCCTGTCCTCCTCCGACAAATCCGCCCCGGGGCTGGGACAGGCACCGGCACCTCTCGGGCTCTCCTCGGTTGCTGGTTGGAGGCGGAGGCCAGGCGACAGCGGCGGCAGCGCGGCGGCTGTCCGTGCTCTGCACCGTAGAACCGGTGGGGCCGGGTTGGGTGGTAGGGGTGGTGTTTGGTATCGAGGATCTTCAGATTGACAGGACATGTGCTTCTTACACCGCCATCGTCTCTTCCCTCACATCTCACTTTTGGCACGTGGAGACTCCTGAATTGTCCTCCAGGACAAGCGCTTGCGAGAATGGTCGAGGGGCACGAGAGGCAGAACATCCCTCTGGGCTCAGTACCCTCCCGGCTCAACCTCTCCTGGCCTTTCCCGTGGAACATCCCTGCTAGCAGTAGGAGCACTTTTGCTAGGGACAAAGACAACTTGTGGTTTTGTCGGGGGCTGTGGTACCAGTGCCACGGGGAGGCAGTGCGTGGGAGAAACACCTTCCCCTGAGAAAACTCGGACGTGGCATAACCCCTCGCACTTGCTTTGGGATTCATGGAGATGCAGTCTCAGGAAGCGAGTTCTACTGCGTCCCTCGTCCAGCTCTTCTTGCTCAGAGGACCAGGGAACAGCCTCTCACACCTGAACTGGATGTACTGCAATCTGCACATTTGCAGCAGGTTGAGGGGCACTCAGAGGCACATTCAAATATTTCATTCTCTTTCTCATCTCTTTCACCTCCGTAGGACATAAATGACCACCAAAGCAGGGTGTGATCTATTGCCATGTGAACTGGAAAACCCAGGTCATCTCCTCAGGGCATTCATCACAGACCTGCCAGCCGCTCTTGGCACTCACAATAGAACCATAACTTCCAGCACTGGCTTCTCACCCGGCACACAGAGATTCTTTTACCTTCCTTGGAGAGACCGGAAGAACTAGAAAAGGTGTATCTGTTTGCATTGCACAGACAAGTCTTGAGCACACACCTGCTGTTGGTGTGGGGAGATGACCCTGAGCAAGAACAATTGCCATCAACCTCCTGGGGAGACCTTGAAGTTATGTGGGACAAAGAGTGTCTCGATGTCACATTGCATTTACGGTTCTAAATCCTGGCAAAGCCCACGGGTGCAGCTCTGGGATGTGCTTCTCTTGGACAGAGCTCCGCGTTTCCATCTCTCAGGCGGTGGGGCATCTCAGATAGTGGCAGAGCAGGTGGCACCCCACAAGGGCTTAGGTGCATCCAGGCTCCTGACGTGGCAGCAGGAACCCCAGGAGATACTGCCCCTGCTGCCATGAACTGTCTGTGTCTGTGTGCAAGCGAAGGACTCGTGTGTCTGAAAACCCTCCTGTGAGCGAGCAGGGAGCCCCCGCCAGAGCACCACTGACTCTTGGCCAACTGGCCATCCACCAGGACCCCAGAGGCCATTTTCCAGCGCTGCTAGGCAGAATATCCTTCCCAGTCTGTCCGGACATTCGGGGTTGCCCCATCACAGGGACAGAATCTGGTACTTCCCCTTGTTGAACTTCCTCTGGTTGAGGATTGCCCAAACCTCTGATTTCAGGTCTCTCTGCGGGGCCTCCGTCTTCCATGAGGCCCTGGAGTGTTACAATGGCCCCTTGATTGCTTGGGAATGTGCAGTGTTCTGTGTCCCATGTGTTCCATGAGGCCCCATATTGTCACAATGGCACTGAAATGAGAGAGGATCTCCATCCTTAATGGTTTCGTAAATCACAAGTTTTTCTTAGATAAAAATCCTAATCAACAAAGGGGTTTGCTTTCTTGGCATGGTAGCAGTCTTTTCTTTTCTTTTAAGACTACAATTGTAGGAGAGAGAATGTAGATGATACATGGAAACTAATAGAGAGTGTATCATATGCCCATCTTCAAGAAAGTAGCTTACATGCCTTAGAAAACTTGTTTAATAAGAGATTGTTCTGTTAAGAAGAAAGTCAATTCTACATTGTTTAAGCAAATGGGAAGTTCTAAGACACGTCTTAGCTGGTCCTAAAGCATTTAGTTTAGGGGTTAGGGGTCGGATAGATCAATCAGAGATGCTACGAGGCCGCCTAAGGGAGAAGACCACTCTGTGAAAATGACTGCCCCTCCCAGAAGAAATGGACGCTAGATGGCAGTCTTGCTCCACGAATAAAATCCAAGAGGCTATTTGACCCTAAAATCAGAAGAGAATTTTGGACTGCTTGTGAAGGGGAGGGTCTTTCAAGTATCACTGTATTTATACTCCGAAATTTATACTGATTCTTTGATTCATGCATGGCAGAGTACCCCCATGAATCCCCAGCTGGCATATTAAAGAAATGTTTGATCCAATGGTTTCTGGTCATGGGGTTTAATTCTTTTGTTTTATCCCTTTGATTCCATGAAGTTCCACGGTTTAATTCCATGAGGTCCCGCACATCCCAATGATGTCCCTTAAGTCCCTGGTTTCTGTAGTTTCCCAGGGAACATTTGCTTCTATGATGCAGGGTAGTGCCACGACGGCCACTTGATTCCGTGAGTTCCCCCAGTCTCCCAGCAGTCCTTTGGTTCCATGAGACCCTGCAATGTTGCAGTGGGTTGACCTTACCTGGATGCCAGGTGCCCACCAAGCTGCTCTATTGCTGCCCTTCCCAGCCAGACAGAAGAGACAGAATAAGATGGAAAATTATTTCTACCTTGAGATCAGGCACTTGACTAAAGCAAAAGCCAATGTTTGCGCATGCATAAGTGAAGAGGAAAATAAAAAGATTTTCTCTCTACTTCCTGTCAGCAGCGATACCTGGCCACTTCATGGGAAGCAGGGCTTCACCACACAGAGAAGCCGCTCAGAAGGCATGTATTGTAAAAAAATGGATTTTCCCCCTTTCCTGTTCCTTTCCTGAGCTCTTGTAGCTGAGCTGACGCCATATATTCTGCAATGTCCCTTTGGTCCATTTGGCTCAACTGACCTGTCTGTATCGCCTCCCGTGATCTTGCCCCCAATTCAGGGGACGAACCTGACAATGCAGATGCTGCACCAGCCCTGCTCAGCAGTTGCCAAAGCACTGGTGTGATTAACCCCTTTGTAGCTCCCAATGCAAAGCACAGCACTGTGACGCCTGCAGTGAGAAAATGAACTCCAGCTCAGACAGACCCAACACATGTGGGATTCTGAAATGTCTCAGGGTTCCTTTGGTTCCACGATGCCCCTCTCAGACCTGGCAGTAGAAAAATAAATCAAAAAATTGAGAAGAAATCATCTTAAAGTCATGCTAAGCCTGTCTTCTACAGTCCAGAATCTATATATGTGTGACTGCAGATACTTGGGATGAGGGTAGATGCTCAGAGGAATTCATGGGTTTGATCTAGGAAACCTGTCCCAAAGTTTTCACTGCCTTTTCCTCCTTGGACATTTCCTGATGCCCGGAGGAAGCTCATGTCCAACAGCAGCTCCATCCCCCACTTCCTCCTCCTGGCTGCAGCTCTTGCACTTCTGCTTCTTCCTGGGCATCTCCCTGGCTGCCCTCCTGGGCAACGGCCTCATCCTCAGTGCCGTAGCCTGCCACCCCCACCTGCACACCCCCCAGGGACTTCTTCCTGCTCCACCTCTCCCTCACACACCTGGGTTGCATCTGCACCACTCTCCCCAAAGCCATGGCCAATTCCCTCTGGAACACCAGGGGCATGTCCTACTCAGGATGAGCTGCACAGGTGTTTTTTGCTTTTCTTCTTGATCACAGCGGAGCTTGCCCTTCTCACCATCATGTCCTATGACTGCTACGTGGCCATCTGCAAAGCCCTTCACTACAGGACCCTCCTGGGTAGCAGAGCTTGTGCCCACGTGGCAGCAGCTGCCTGGGCCACTGGGTCTGGCCCTGGGGCTGCAGGAGCTGCCGCCTGAGCTGATGATCTCCTGAGCAGTCCAGACATGCAGTCACTGTCCCTGTCCTCTATTGCCTCCCTTTCTTGCTGCAGGACCAGAAACAACTGTGCTGCTCTGCTGGGCTGGGGTGGGGCAGGGAGATGGGGGCACCAGGGAGGGGCTGGTCTGGGCAGTTCCAGTGACTAGAAAACCCCAATGTTCATCTGAAGTGTAGGAGTGGGCAGGGTGGGAGCATTACAGGGCTGAGGTGGCTCCAGGCTCTGGGAGTGGTAGCAGGAGCCCAGGGAGACACTGCCCCTGCTGCAATGAACTGCCTGTGTGTGTGCCAGGGAAGGACTCGTGTCTCTGAACACCCCCGTGTGTGCATCAGTCCAGCTCAGGGTCGGACACCTCTCAGAGCCCTGACACATTTCTCTGTGTGACTCCAGGAAAACCCCCGCTGTGCCAGGGAGTTACCAGATCCTTTGCTGTCACCCTCCTGGTGTCCTGTGTAATGATGAAACTAGAAAAGGTGATCATCATACCCTGGTAATTTTCTAAGAGGAGAAATGTCACTGCTGGAAAGAAGTGTCACTGCTGGAAAGAAGTGTCACTGAAGAGGTGAGAAGAGGGAACATCATTGTTTCCTTCAGTCTGTTCCACAGCAGGTTCCCCTGGAGCCCCAGGGACACCTGTGGGGAACCCAGAGGGGCAGAGAAAGGGCTGCCTTTGGCTCTTGCTGTGCTGCTCAGCTGGGCCGGGCTCCTGGCACACAGGGAAATCCTGGCAAGCGGGCAGCACTGCAGAGAGACAGCTCTGCCCAGGAGCAGCTCCTCTGCACAGCCCAGCAGGGCCGAGGGCACTGCCTGTAGGCACGAGAGAAGAGAAGAAAGGCAAAGGGAGGTTAAAGGCAGCAGAAAGATGGGAGGTGTTCAGCTGAGACACAACTTGGGGACACAACTTCACACTCCTCTGCAGAGTGAGTCTACAGGTGCAGGGCAATGTCGCTTGTGTTCCTGGAGGAATCTCCTAAAGCCACCACATCCCACAGCCTTGCACATCTGTCAGGACTCTCCCAGTTTCTCTGTTGCGCCAGAGGAGGATGTTCTCCAGGGCAGGCCTTCCCTGCAGCACCGTCAGAAGGACAGCGCAGGTGGGCTCCTTCTCCCAGGGATGGCTGCGGGGTGGGAAGGTGGGGGTGCAGCCAGGGATGCCCGGGGCTGTCCTGCAGAGCAGGGTCCCTGTGCTCCGGGGTTCTTTGTGCCAGGGCAGGGACTTTGC
The DNA here is from genome assembly GCF_025592945.1 of Manacus candei. NCBI lineage: Eukaryota > Metazoa > Chordata > Aves > Passeriformes > Pipridae > Manacus > Manacus candei. Next base: position 5,007,120 of record NW_026138084.1, read on the forward strand.
TGCCTGCTGGGGTCAGGTCTCATCCTGCCTGGGTAGTTGCCCACCCCTCTGCAGGGAGAAGCTGTCGGTGGGTGGTGAGAACCCCAGCAGGAGCCAGGCAGGTTCTTCCTGCCGTTGGATGAGGTGTGTGTGGTCAGGGCTGTGGGAGGTCAGGGCTGCTCCCAGATCCAGATCACACCAGCACATTTCCAAGAGCACTGTCAAATGGGAAGGACAAAGCACAATTATTAGGAAGGAATGGAGTTTTTCTCAGTCAGTGTTTTCAGTTTCCTACTCCTGAGGAATCTGGGGGTTGAGAAATGGAAAAGGAGCTCCCATGTTGGACAAGTCACTGAGACTCCTGAGTTGTAACTTGGAATGAACAAGTGCTTCTGTAAGCAACTTCCGAAAGTGCTTTCGGCCTCTGTTCTGCTTTTGACAGAAGCAGCATCACTTCTGCTGGACCCATCTGTTTTTTCTTGATCTGCCCTTTTCCACCTGCAAAAAGAAAAGTTGCCCAGTCAGTGCGCTGCAAACAGGCAGGTTTCTCTCAGACCACAGTGAGTGCACAGACATTCGGATGGAGTGGTGACAGGGAAGTCATGAATGGATTTCTGATGTTGAGTCTACTGTTTTGAAATCAGAAAATGTGGTGTTGAAGTCATCGTTAGCCTTTGAGAGGGAAACAGGAGAAAAATCGGATAAATTTGTTGCTAAAAATGAGCTGCTTCAAACTGAGGTTGACCACCTTAAAAGTCTTGTTAAAATTTGGATGATTATGAAACAGTCAACTCACGGATTACCCCCATCAATACTAGACAATGCCCGCAGTCTAAAGGCATAAAGCCCTCCCAGCCCCTCCAGGAACCCTCAAATCCCATCCCGGTCCCACAGGACACTCCCAACTTCCCCTTAAACCCTCCGAGGCCCCCAGACTGCCTCCCAGACCCACAAAAGCCCACAAGATGCCCCCAAACCCCTCCCAGTTACCTCCAGCCCTCCCAGGACCTTTCAAACCCTCTCCTAGTTGCCCCCTTCCCCTTGAGTATGCCCCCAGACTCTCTCCCAGTTCCTTCCCACATCCCCGACGATTCCCCAAAACCCCTCACAGCTGCCCCAATCTCCCAACCTCCCTCCCAAACCCCCAAACTCCCCCAAACACCTTCCCACTTACCCCCACGACCTCCAACCCCTTCTCAGCCTCCCCATTCCTTCCCAAAGCCCCTCCCAGTTGCTGGCCGGTCCCCCAGGCTCGGGTGAGGAGGTGCCCCAGGCTGACGGGCCCACCCAGGCAGGGGCGGTTCCAGCAGCATGTCAGGAGCCACTCCCTGCCCCGAAAGCTCCCGCCCGCCCTGGAGCCACCTCAGCTGCCCCTGCAGGGGAGAAACCCAGGCCGGAGCAGAGCAGGGGGCAGGGCTGGGCTGGGACCTCGATGGATGGGGGCACTGGGAGAGCAGGGGAGAGACCGGGATGGGCTGAGGGGGCACTGGGAGAGAGGGGAGACACTGGGATGGGCTGAGGGGGCACTGGGAGGGAGAGGGGAAATTTTTTGCCCCTTTCCTGGGCACTTGAACACCCTCTGCACCCCCGTTCCCGGCCGTGCCGGCTGTCCTTCCCCCCAAAGCCAGGAACAGGTTTTGGGGCTCCCTCGTGGGTCGCAGCCAATAGAACGGCTCTGCTGGAATGACGTCATTGCCAAATTCTGCTGGGCCCCTGTCCTTGTGCCGGTGAGTCACCCGATAGAACTTCAAAACTTCGGCGGGGGCTGCCGGGAGCGGGGCGGTGATGGCGGGGGAGGGGAGGATCGGGATTGAACCCGATTGGTCCCGATCGATCCCGGCCCCAGGGTCTCCCCCCGCCGCGCTGTTTTTCACGTGCGGCCCCAACGAGGCCATGGTGGTGTGGGGTGAGTTCAGGGGGTCCGGGGGCTCCTGGTGACCCCTCCGAATCTCCCCCAAGACTCTCGGGAACCGCCCAGATCCCCCCAAGACTCCTGGGGACCCTCCGCCTTTCCTCCTCCTCCCCCAAATCTCCTGTGCATTCCCTTAACCCTTGAAAATCTCCTGGGACCAGCTCAGACCCCCAGACTCCCTCCTGGGGACCCCCAAACACTCTTCAGGACTCCAGGGCCCCTGCCGACCCCCTCCTAGAGTCTTTTGGGTGTCACCAACCCTTTACGGCGGATTCCTCAGTCCATTTTTCCACCCGGACTGCTGGGGGTCCACCCCACCAAGAAACTACTGGGAACTCCCCAGTGTCCCACCACGAGATTCCTGGGTCCCTCCCCCCCCAACCCCCTGTGGGTGCCCCCATCCTTTCTTCCCCTCGAAAATATTCTTGGGGGTCCCCCAATGTCTCCTCCAGCCCCCATCCTACCAGGGATGGATTTGGGGGGATCTCCTTCCCCTTCCCTCTGGCCCGAAGGCAAATGCCCTCCCTGTCCTTCTTCCTTCGCCCCCAGGCAGAAAAGAGAAGAGAAACAGCCAGTTGGTCCTGGCAGGTGTGGGTGTGTGCAGGCTGTGGTTGAGTGGTTGAGAAGGGAGAGGAGGGGGCTGGTGTTTGGGCCAAGTCCAGCAGGTGATGTCTTTTGTATCTGGCAGTCCTTGGTCAGCTCCACGACCATCCAGCTGTCAGTGTCCATGACATACCCATCAGCCCTTCTCTTCTTGGCTCCTACACTTGTCAACCCTAAGCTGCTCCTAAGTTCTCTTGCTGTCAGTTCATAAAGAGGTCTTGTCAAGTGTTACTGATTTAGAAACTAAACCCTGACATCTTTGTCTTTGCCAAAGATGTGTGTGAAAGGGCAGTGCTGTTGCAAAGCAGTGTTGAGCTTCACATTGGGTGACTTGGCAGCTTCCTCAGCATCACTCATGCACCCTGGGTTTCTTTGAAAAGTACTTTTCACTCCAAATGTGACACCACATTAGCCTGTAGGACATCCTGTCCCCAAATGGATAACTGTAAATATTAATAATTAAAAAGTGACCCCCTCCATTATTCAAGAAAAGCTTGTATCTCTGTACTAAAAGCATCCAAGGGTCACGTCCCCAAGTTTTCTATCTGACAAGGGTTTGGAGGGGCTGCTTTGTGCAGGGAACCCTTTGGGGGCCCCTTGCACATGGGTAGGGCTGCACTCTGGGGGTGTGGGGCTTTGGTTCTTTGGTTGCCAGGGGCCACTGTGAGTCACTGAGCTGGGGTGGGGACAATGGGCAGGGCTGGCTGGGACAGGCTGTGGCACCTGTGACATAAAAGGGAAGTGTCCCCGTGGGGCAGCTCTGCAGGGCCCATCAGGGGATGCTGCCCAGTGCAGCCTGTGCTGTGGGGAGCACGCACACAGGGAGAGGCAGGGCCGGACGAGGGCCAGGGCAGCAAGGCCGCCCCAGGGAGTGGGTTCTGCCCCTGCCTGCAGGGCCCAGCCCCTGGCAGGAGCGCCTTGGGCAGGGCCCGGTGCTGCTGCTGGGGCAGGGGGTGAGGCCTTGCCGCCTGCCAGCTGCCTGGGCCCCTGTCCTTGCTGCGCCACATCCCCGAGGCTCCATCCCCGCTCCCCCAGCGCCAGCTCCCTCCTTCCCAGCCCCAACCAAGCCCTTCTCTGTGTCCTCCTGCAGGCCATGGCTTTCACAACATTCCTTTTGGTGCTTGTGCAAAGCATCATCCAGTCCCTGCAGGCGGTCGGGGAGGGGCTGCACAAGACTCAGTGAGCTTGGAGGTCTTTTCCAAGCTGAAGGACTCTTGGATTCTGTGATTGTGTGCTGGATTCAGCTGGGTCCGTGTTAGCAGCATTAGTTTGCTCCCAAAGTTTCCTCGCTGTCAGCTCTTGTGGCCTAAGGCTTGAGGTCCTTTAACTCCTTGTGCTGAGCTACTGCTGGGAAACGAGAGGCCTCTGCGAGCAGATTCCTGGTGTTCCCTGTAGAACAGTGAGGGAGAAGGTGTAGTCAAGTGGGAAGAGGAGTACTGTTTGTGTGTGGCCTCCTATGTGGCCTTGGCACCTTTGAGGGGCTTGAAGGAGAAAAGAGCTTTGTTAAAGTGAGAAGTGAAATAGTGTGTTGGCTGTTCTCTCTGCAGGGAGAAGCTGTCAGTGGGGGAGGGGTCACAGAGTGGGGGAGAGGCCGTAAAGTGGGGGAGGGGCCACAGAGTGGGAGAGGGGTCACAGAGTGGGGGAGGAGCCACAGAGTGGGGGAGGAGCCACAGAGTGGGAGAGGGGCCATAAAGTGGGGGAGGAGTCACAGAGTGGGGGAGGGGCCATAAAGTGGATGAGGGGCCATAGAGTGGGGGAGGGGTCAGAGAGTGGGGGAGGGGCCATGAAGTGGGAGAGGGGTCACAGAGTGGGGTAGGGGCTACAGAATGGGGTAGGGGCCACAGAATGGGGAAGGGGCCATAAAGTGTGGGAGGGGCCACGGGGTGGGGGAGGGGTCACAGCCTGGACTTGGGGGGTCAGGGCAGTGACCTCGGGGAGGGGGAGGGGTCAGGGCGTGGGGTAGGGGTCTCACCTGATCCCGGGGCTATCGGGGCCATGGCGGGGCCGAACCTGGTGGGGACACCCAAGTTTTTCCCAAATTTGCCCTCATTTTTCCCAGTTTTTCATCCATTTCTCCCAAATTTCCCACTCTTTCCCCAATTTTCCCCCCATTTCCCCCATTTTTCCCAAATTTCCCCATTTTTCTCAATTTTTCCCCATTTTTTTTCCAAATTCCTTCCATTGTTCCCAAATTTCCCCCATTTTTTCCCATTTTCCCCAAATTTCCCCCCATTTTTCCCAACTTTCCCCAATTTTTCATCCAATTTTACCCAAATTCCCCCATTTTTTTCTCAATTCACCCCATTTTTCCCAAATTTCCCCATTTTCCCCAAATTCCGCCATTTTTTCCCAATTTTTTCCTAATTTTCCCCTAATTTTTCCCAATTATCCCCCATTTTTCCTGATTTTTCACCCCTTTTCCCCAAATTTCTTACTTTTTTCCCAGTTTTCCCTCCATTTCCCCTCAAAATCCCCCATTTCCCCAAATTTCTGACTTTTTCCTCAAAATTTCCCCCGTTTTTCCACATTTTCCCGGATTTCCCCCCAGTTTTCCTAAATTTCCCCCCATTTTTCCCCATTTTTATCAATTTTCCCCAAATTTCCCACTTTTTTCTCAATTTTTCCCCCATTTTTCCCAATTTTTCATTGGTGTTCACCAAATTTCCCATTTTTTTCCTCAATTTTTCCACATTTTCCCCCAAATTCCTGGTTTTTTCCCCCCATTTTTTCCCACTGGGGAAATTTGGGAAATTTGGAAAACTGGGGACCCAAAAATCCAAGAAAATGTGGGGAAATGGGGGAAAAATGTGGGGGAAATCTGGAGAAAAATCTGTGAAAATGTGGGAAAAATGGGGGGAAAATTAGGAAAATGGTGAAAAATCTGGGAAAATGTGGGAAAATGGGGAAATTGCGGAAAATTCTGGGGAAAATGTGAGAAAAATCTGGGGAAATGGGGAAAAATGGGGGAAAATGTGGGAAATTCTGGGGAAAATGGAGAAAAATCTGGGAAAATATGGAAAAATGAGGAAAAAAAGGGGGAAAATGGGGAAAAATGTGTGAAAATCGGGGAAAATGTGGGAAAAATGGGGGGAAATCGAGAGAAAATCCAGTAAAATGGGGAAAAAATTGGGAAAAAACTGGGAAAATGGGGAAAAATTGGGAAAAAAACTGGGAAATTCTGGGGAAAATGGGAGAAAATCTGGGAAAAATGTGGAAAAAATGGGGGGAAAGGGGAAAAAATGGGAAAAATCTGGGAAAATAGGGAAAAAAATGGGGGGAAAATGGGGAATATTCTGGGAAAATCTGGAAATCTGGGGAAAAAAATCTGAGAAAAATGGGGAAAAATCTGGGAAAAATGGGGGAAAATGAGGAAAAATCTGGGAAAATGTGGAAAAAATGTGGGAAAAATCATGGAAAATGGAGAAAATAATTGGGAAAAAATCCGGGGAAATGTGGGAAAAAAAGGGGGGAAATCTGGGAAAATGGGGAAAATAATTGGGAAAAAATCTGGGAAAAAATGGGAAAAATGAGGAAAAATCTGGGGAAATAGGGAGAAAATCTGGGAAAATGTGGGAAAAACTTTGGGAAAATGTGGGAAAATGGGGAAAAATCCGAGAAAACGAGGGCAAAATGGGGAAAAATCTGGGGAAAATGGGGAAAAATCTGGGAAAATGTGAAAAAATTGGGAAAAACTGTGGGAAAATGGGGGAAATGAGGAGAAATCCGTGAAAATGGGGGAAAATGAGGAAAAATGTGTGAAAATGGGGAAAAATGGGAAAAAAATCCGGAAAAATGGGGAAAATCGGGAAAAATCAAGAAAAATAGGGGAAAATGTGGGAAAATGTGGGAAAATCTGGAAGAAAATCTGGAGAAAAATCTGAGAAAATGTGGGAAAAATGGGAAAAAATGTGGGAAAAATCTGGGAAAATGTGGGAAATTCTGGGAAAAGTGGAGGAAAAATCTGGGAAAAAATCCGGGAAAATGTGGAAAAAATAGGGAAAAATCTGGGAAAATCTGGGAGAAATCTGGGAAAATGGGGATAAACTGGGGGGGAAATGTTGGAAATTCTGGGGAAAATGGGGGGAAATGGAGAAAAATGGGGAAAAATCCCAGAAAATGGGGAAAAATGGGGAAAGATTTAAAAAAATGGGAAAAAATCTTGGGAAAATCTGGGAAAAATGGGGAAAAATCTGGGAAAATCTGGGGAAAATGAGGAAAAATCTGGGAAAATGTGGAAAAAATGGGAGAAAATCCAGGAAATGGGGAAAAATGGGGAAAATATGGGAAATTCTGGGAAAAGTCCAGGAAAATGGGGGAAGAAATCTGGGAAAATCTGGGAAAAATGTGAGAAAAAATGGGGGAAAATGTGGAAAAAATGGGAAAAAAAATCTGGGAAAATCTGGAGAAAAATGTGTGAAAATCTGGGAAACTGTGGGAAAAATGTGGAAAAAATGGGGAAAGATCTGGGAAAATGGGGGGAAAATCTGGGAAAATCTGGAGAAAAATGTGTGAAAATCTGGGAAAATGTGGGAAAAATGTGGAAAAAATGGGGAAAAATCTGGGAAAATGGGGGGAAAATCTGGGAAAATCTGGACAAAATGGGGAAAAATCTGGGAAAATGGGGGAAAAATGGGAAAAAATCTGGGAAAATGTAGGAAAATTGGGAAAAATCTGGAAAATGGGGGGGAAATGGGGAAAAATTCAGGAAAATGTGGAAAAATGGGGGGAAATCTGGGAAAAATGGGGAAAATGGGGGGAAATGTGGAAAAATGGGGAAAAATGTGGAAAAACTGGGTTAAACTGGGAGGAACTGGGAGAAACTGGGCCAGTGGGAAAGGGATGTTGCCATGGAAATGTGAGCCCGCCCCTCCCCCACCCGGCCCAGGGCCCACGGGGGGGGGGAACTGGGTTAAACTGGGACATACTGGGAGGCACTGGGGGGGACACTGGGAGTTACTGGGAGCTACTGGAAGCTACTGGGGGGCTCACTGGGGTTACTGGGATGGACACTGGGGTTACTGGGAGCTACTGGGGGGGTCACTGGGGTTACTGGGAGTTACTGGGAGCTTCTGGGGGGCTTACTGGGAGTTACTGGGAGCTACTGGGGTGGACACTGGGATTACTGGGAGTTACTGGGATGGACACTAGGATTACTGGGAGTTACTGGGAGCTACTGGGATAGACACTGGGGTTACTGGGAGCTACTAGGAGCTACTGGGGGGGGTCACTGGGGTTACTGGGGGGATCGCTGGAGATACCGGAGGCATTACTGGGGTAACTGGGAGCTACTGGGAGCCAATGGGAGAGGCCCATCCCCCTCCCTCCCCAAGGTCACCCCAAGGACACGGAGGGGGGGAGGGGGGGAAGCCCTGCCCCCTCCCAGTCCCTCCCAGTTCCCTCCCAGTCCCTCCCAGTACCTGAACTGGTCACACTGGGAGCAGCTCCAGGTTCCCCCTCCAGTTTGGGCCCCCGGGGCTATTTTTGGAACCCGGTGACGTCACTGGGGGAGGGGCCTCGAGGGGGCGGCCCCTCCCCTCTCCCTTCCCAGGACAGACCAGTAAGGGACCAGTAACGGCCCCAGTGGGGGGGGGAGGGGAAGGAGGGAACACTGAGGGTGGGGATGGAGCAGGATGGTCCTTGAGCATGGGGGAAGGGCAGGAGGTTCCCTGAAGGTGGAGGAAGGGCAGGACCGTCCCTGAGGGTGGGGGAGGGGTAGGCGGGTTTCTGAGGGTGGGGGAGGGGCAGGAGGGACCCCGAGGTGGGGGGAGGGGCAGGAGGGTCCTGAGGGTTGGGGAGGGGCAGGGAGGGACCCCGAAAGTGAAGGAGGGGCCCTGAGGGTCCCTGAGGGTGGGGGAAGGGTAGGAAGTTCCCCGAGGGTGGGGGAGGGGCAGGAGAGTCTCTGAGGTTGGGGGAGGGGTCCTGAGGGCCCCTGAAGGTGGGGGAGGGGCAGGGAGGGTTCCTGAGAGTGAGGGAGGGGTAGCAGGTTCACTGGGGGGAGGGGAAGGAAGGGACCCTGAGGGTGGGGGAGGGACAGGAGGGACCCTGAGGGTTGGGGAGGTGCAGGAAGGGGGGGGGAGGGGCTTTGGGGGGGCCCTTAAAGGTGGGGGGAGAGGCTGAAAGTTGGTCCATCATTGGGAGGGGACACGCCCACCCAAAACCCAGTAAGTCCCAGTTGAGCTCCCAGTTCAGGGAGGGGGAGAGGATGCAAAAGACACGCCCACTTGCAGCGGCTATGGCCACCTTGGGATGGGACACGCCCACCAGGGAGAGACCACGCCCACCTAAAGAAGGGACACGCCCACCCCCAAACCACTAAGTCCCAGCTGAGTTCTGCCTTAACTGGTCCTTACTGGTCCCCCCACCCCATTCCGCGTTCCAGTGACCCGTACTGGTTTATACTGGTTTATACTGCTCTACCCTGGTTTATACTGGTCTGTACTGGTCTGATGTTGACAGAGATGCTGAAGTGCCCCCAACCCCCTTAACTGGTCCTTACTGGTCCCACTGCCCCATTCCCCATTCCAATGACCCGTAGCGGCCTGTACTGGTTTATACTGGTCTATACTGGTCTGACCTTGACGGAGATGATGAAGCACCCCCAACCCCCTAAACTGGTCCTTACTGATCCCACCACCCCATTCCCTGTTTCAGTGACCCGTACTGGTTTATATCGGTTTATACTGCTCTACCCTGGTTTATACTGGTCTATACTGGTCCATACTGGTTTGTACCGGTCTGTACTGGTCTGACCTTGATGGAGATGCTGAAGTGCCCCCAACCCCCTTAACTGGTCCTTACTGGTCCCACCACCCTGCTCGCTGTTCTAGTGACCTGTACTGGTCCATACTGGTCCATACTGGTCCATACTGGTTTTTTACTGGTCTACACTGGTCTATAATGGTCTGACCTTGATGGAGATGCTGAAGTGCCCCCAAGCCCCTTAACTGGTCCTTATCGGTCCCACTGCCCCATTCCCCATTCCAGTGACCCATATTGGTCTATACTGGTCCATACTGGTTTATACTGGTCTATACCGATCTATACTGGTCTATGCTGCTCTGTACTGGTCTGACCTTGATGGAGATGCTGAAGTGCCCCCAACCCCTTTAACTGGTCCTTACTGGTCCCACCACCCTGCTCCCCACTCCATTGACCCATACTGGGTCGTGGTGGCAAGAACCCCAGCAGGAGCCAGGTGGGGTCTTCCTGCCATTGGATGAGTGCTCTGGGAGGTCAGGGCTGCTCCCAGATCCAGATCACAGCAGTACATTTCCAAGAGCACTGTCAAATGGGAAGGGCAAAGCGCAATTATTAGGAAGGAATGGAGCTTTTCTCAGTCAGTGTTTCCAGTTTCCTACTCCTGAGGAATCTGGGGTTGAGAAATGGAAAAGAAACTCTCATGTTGGACAAGTCACTGAGACTCCTGAGCTGTAACTTGGAATGCACAAGTGCTTCTGTAAGCAACTTCCTAAAGTGCTTTCGGTCTCTGCTCTGCTTTTGACAGAAGCAGCATCACTTCTGCTGGACCCATCTGTTTTTTCTTTATCTGCCCTTTTCCACCTGCCTGAGGTTTCTCTCAGGTCAAAGTGAGAGCACAGACATTTGGATGGAGTGCTGACAGGGAAGTCATGAATGGATTTCTGATGTTGAATCTACTGTTTTGAAATCAGAAAATGTGGTGCTGAAGTCATCGTTAGCCTTTGAGAGGGAAACAGGAGAAAAATCGGATAAACTTGTTGCTAAAAATGAGCTGCTTCAAACTGAGGTTGACCACCTTCAAAGTCTTGTTGCGCCAGAGTGCAGAGAGAAAACTTGCTAAAAAAACAGGCTCCTGGTTTGGTCAGGCAACTTCATAAACCAGTGTCTTACCCTGGCATTGAGACTTGGGAAACCACAGAGAACCCTGATTCTAAGTCTCAGGAGAGAAAGAAACAAGGAGAATTTGAAGTTCAACTGATGTTTCTAGAGTCTCCCAGCTTTCCTCACATTAATGAAAACAGACTGAGTGATCCCTGTGATTATTCTTTACCTCCCTCAATTTCCTTTGTGCCTGATACTGAATCCACTAAAAAACCTTGGACTCAAAAAGAGAACTCGACCCAGAAAACAACTCAATTCATTCTGATTCAAGTGGTTAAAGAGTAGAAGCATTATGGTGATAAACCTGGACAAATTAAAAGCCAACCAGTGAAATCCTATCAATATATCACATACCTTGGGATTCCACTTTGTTCTCCTCAACAGTTAATACAATTTCCAATGGATATGGGGACAAAATGTTCGCAGCAAAATGCCAAAGATGGGATTAAAACCCAGACGAAAAAGAATTAAAATCACTGGAGAAAAAGAAGAAACCACTCTTCAACCAAGAGCTTCACCCTGTTACTGTTTTGTTGATATTACCTTTTTGCTTTTTATTCTAATAATCATATTGTATGTTAAAATTTGGATGATTAAGAAACAGTCAGCTCACTGATTACCCCCATCAATACTAGACGATGCCCGCAGTATACACCCGTCCCAGCCCCTCCAGGAGCCCTCAAATCCCATCCTGGTCCCACAGGACACTCCCAACTTCCCCTCAAACACTCTGAGGTCCCCAGATTGACTTCCAGATCCAGAAAACTCTTGCTGCCTGCCCATGGAGTGCCCAGTGTGGCCCACCAACTGCACCACAAAGCCAAAGCTTCCAGGCTTTCTTTCCTGGGAATTAGGGCTGTTGTTTCCTGTTTTCAGCCATGCCTCCCAACTGATAGCCCAACTCCCAAACTGCTAGCATGCCTGTTGATACAGAATTGTTAAAATAAACCTTGCCAGTATATGTTTTCAGACATCGATTATTTAGTGTCGTTTCACTTTAATCCACCCCAAGGGAATTATTAATAAAAACCTGAGTTACCCCCTCTCCCCTTTTCCTGGGGCGGGTTGTAACACCAATCAGCACTGACTCCGCCCAGTAGGCATAGCAAAGGAAGTTTCCTTTTGGTTTAGGGTTTAGTGTTAGGGTTAGGGTTAGGGTTAGGGTTTAAGGGTAGGGTTAGGGTTAGGGTTAGGGTTAGGGTTAGGTTTTGAGTTAGGGTTAGGGTTAGAAAGGGTTAGGGTTAGGGTTAGGAAATTTAGGGTTAGAGTTAGCAAAAGTTAGGGTTAGGGTTAGGGTTAGGTTTAGGGTTAGCAAAAGACAGGGTTACTGTTAGGGTTAGGGTTAGGGTTAGGGTTAGGGTTAGGGTTAGGGTTATGTGTAAGGGTTAGGGTTAGGAAGAATTTGTCTCAGTGCGCGATCTAACAATCGCGGTTTTAGCCCATTCTGGACACGCAGCAGTGCCCAATAAGCCCCTCTCAGGCTATAAGCCCGATTTATTGCCCACCGCTGTCAGAATCTTTTGCTTTTTCTCTTGGGTCTCTGCTTTTGCTGTTGCTGTTCAGTTGCGTGTCTGGCAGAATACCCACCGCCGTCCAGTATGTACTCTGCTTCTATAGAGCACTGGCCCCGCCCACTGGGTGGAGTCAAGAGGTGGAGTCCGTGTTGATTGTTCTGCGTCACTGGCTCCGCCTACTGGGTGGAGTCAGTGCTGATTGGTGTTACAACCCGCCCCAGGAAAAGGGGAGAGGGGGTAACTCAGGTTTTTATTAATAATTCCCTTGGGGTGGATTAAAGTGAAACGACACTAAATAATCGGTGTCTGAAAACATATACTGGCAAGGTTTATTTTAACAATTCTGTATCAACAGGCATGCTAGCAGTTTGGGTGCTGTCATACCACAATGTGACACAGAGATAACCTTTGGGGGGGGGGAAAGAAAATGCATAGGGGAGAGAAAGGCAGGATAAGAGCAAGGGAGAGTAAGAGAAAGAAAAGCTGAGACTGGACAGATGTATATAGTCACCGCCCACGGGGTCCAGCGATGCTTCCATGTCTGTTAGTTGAAGTGGTGGCCTTGATCTGCCAGGGGTGAAGGAGGGAAGTCCCCATACTCCAAGAAGTTATGAGTTATAGTCATGATTAGTGTCACGGACCATGCCTCGAGCCTCCAACATCTCGAGGGTTGCAGTGTCTCTTCTAAGGTTAGGGAACAGGCTTTGGGCATAGCTTGCAGTTACTGTGTGGACCAATTGTCAGAGACTGAAATGGTTAATGATTTATGCATTCTAGGAGACTTTTCAGGCTTTTGACTTGCATGATACCTCTGATGAGCAGTCGGGCCCCTCCCTCCCTCCAGTGCTGACGGTGTGAAGCCCTGAAAAGGCAAGAGCTGAGCTTACAGGCTTTTGACTGTTGATATATCTGATGAGGAATCAGGCCCCTCCCTCCCTCTGTTATGAGATGTTAGGATTAGGGTTAAGGTTAGCAAGGGTTAGGGTTTAGGTTTTAGGGTTTACGGTTTGGGGTTTAAGGTAGAGTTAAACCATCATTTTCGGGGTATGGGCCCAATAGCTTAATTAGCTGACCTTACTAGAAAATAATATAGAGGGAGTATAGAGGATTTTGATTCCTTTAGTGTAGGTTCGATTCCTACTTTTCTAAAATTAGGAAATGAGAGGATTGGTATACCTCTATGTTTACTTTATCATAGTAACCCTTTTGGATTCAGGCACATTTCCTTGAGTGTCTTAGGTAGGGGGGTAGGCCTGCATAGGAGATAGGAAGGCTGGTATGCCATAGGCATAAGGCTAATGTTAGGGGTAAGAAGTTTTTTCAAAGCAAATGTATGAGTTGATCATATCGGAATCGAGGGTAAGAGGCACGGATTCATAAGAATCCTGCGGAAAGGAGGAGGGTTTTTGTAGCTAAAGTAGGGGGAATGAGTTCTTGAGGGAGATTAAGTGAGCTGGGGTTTAGGCATAGAATGGTTGTGAGTGCATTTATTAGTATAATATTAGCATATTCGGCAAGAAAAAACAAGGCGAATGGCCCTGCAGCATATTCTACGTTGAACCCTGAGACTAGTTCAGATTCTCCTTCTGTCAGGTCAAATGGAGCGCGGTTTGTTTCGGCAAGAGTGGAGATATATCATATTATTGCTAAGGGCCAGGAGGATAAAATGAGGTAGAGAGGTTCTTGAGTGGTAGCTAGGGTATTGAGGGTGTAGTTACCACTAAGGATAATTACGGATAGGAGAATAATGGCTAGGGTAACTTCGTAAGAGATAGTTTGTGCGACTGCTCGGAGGGCGCCGATTAAGGCATATTTTGAGTTAGAGGCTCACCCTGATCATAGAATTGAGTAGACTGCCAAGCTAGATAGAGCTAGAAGGAAGAGTATGCCAAGGTTTAGGTCGGTAAGGGGAAAGGGTAGGGGAAGTGGTGTTCAGATTGTAATTGCTAGGAGAAGGGCTAAGATAGGAGTAGATATAAATAAGTAAGGGGATGAAGTTGATGGATGAATTGGTTCTTTAATGAATAGCTTTACTCCATCTGCTATAGGTTGTAAGAGGCCAAATGGTCCTACAATATTAGGCCCTTTTCGGGCTTGCATATAACTTAGAATCTTACGTTCAACTAGGGTAAGAAATGCTACGGCGATGAGGGTGGAGAGAGCATAGGATATTGATATAATAAAGTAAGTGAGGGTTAAGTGAATTGTCATGTGGTTTGTGTTGGAGCTAGGGAGAGGATTTGAACCTCTGGGTAAAGGGCTTAAGCCTTCTGCATTTGCCAAGCTCTGCCACGCTAGCGGTCCTTTTCTAGGAGGGGGTTATGGTGGAGCTCTTAGTAATTTAGTTGGGTTCATTACTGGGTGCGAAGGCGTGCTTGTGGCATAGGCCTTACTTCTTCGATCCTTTCGTACTAGAAGGAGTTGTAACATAGATAGAAACTGACCTGGATTACTCCGGTCTGAACTCAGATCACGTAGGACTGTTAATCGTTGAACAAACGAACCCTTGGTAGCGGTTGCACCACTAGGATGTCCTGATCCAACATCGAGGTCGTAAACCTCCTTGTCGATGTGGGCTCTTGAAGGAGATTGCGCTGTTATCCCCAGCTGGGGTAGTTAGGTTCATTAATCAATTATATTGGGTCTGGTTACTATTAGCACGTTGATGGGTAGTTCTTGGTTAAGATGGATTGTCTGATATTTGGAGGTTAAGTTTGTCTCCAAGGTCGCCCCAACCAAAAAATGCACACCAGCAAAATCCCGGGGGAGTAGGCCCTGTGGGTGAGTATTGTTTATGGGAGTGGTAGCAGATTTTAAAGTTCCACAGGGTCTTCTTGTCTTATGGGGTTATTCCTGCTTTTGCACGGGAAGATCAATTTCACTGATTATCTGTAGGAGACAGCTAAGACCTCGTTAAGCCATTCATACAAGTCCCGATTTATGGGACAATTGATTGCGCTACCTTTGCACGGTTAGGATACCGCGGCCGTTGAACGAATTGTCACTGGGCAGGCTTCACCTTTAATACTTGGTTTGCTAAAGGCTATGTTTTTGGTAAACAGTCGGGCCTTGGATTTGCCTAGTTCCTTTTACAGATTTTAATCGTCTTTGGGGGCGCTCCATAGGTGGGTTAACAGAGTTTTGGGTATAAGGTCTTGTTAAGGTTAAAAAATATCCTGTGGATTGTTAATAATGTTGTAATGTAAGCTTGCGCCATAGAGGGGATCCCTAGTTACTTATTTTAGCATAAATTCTCTTATTTAATATAAGTTGGCCTATTGGGGAAGAGGGAGTCATGAGGAAGTTTAGATTTTTTTAGGTGAGGAGCTTTGATGCATTCTTTAATGGTGGCTGCTTGAAGGCCCACAATTAAGCTGTAATTAAATTTATCCGCTAGGGGAGAGTGTATTCTTTTTTAAAGGAACTGTACCTCCTTTAAATAGCCCTTAATTCGCTTCATGTGGGTTGAGTGTAGTCCTGGGAGGTGAATTAAGAGGGAACTAAGATTCATTTCATAGGCAGCCAGCTATCACCCAGCTCGATTGACTTTTCACCACTACTAACGAGTCTTCCCACTCTTTTGCAACAGAGACGGGTTTGCTCAGTAGATAGCTGCTCGTAAGTAGCTCGCTTGGGTTTCAGGGAAGCAAGCTTAAATTGGCGTTTTGCTTGGGTAGTTCTCGCTAAATCATGATGCAAAAGGTACAAGGGTTGGTCTTTGCTATTTATTACTTGGTTTGTCATTACTATTTCTTTCTTCCCTTACGGTACATGATCTCTATTGCGTCTTGAGTTTACCTTTCTATCGCCTATACTAGGTTGAGTGAGAGAATGTTTTGATTTAATGGGTAGTATTAACTTAGTTTATATGTAATCTGGTAGAAGAGCTAGAGTTAGGCTTCAAGGCGATCTGATATGGAACAGATATCTTTCAGGTGTAAGCTGAATGCTTTAGTTATAGCTACATCTTGGTAGACTAAGTGCACCTTCCGGTACACTTACCTTGTTACGACTTGCCTCATCTCTAGCTTAGGGGTTTATTATAAATAAAATTAATCATAGCTTGTGAGGAGGGTGACGGGTGGTATGTACGTGCTTCAGAGCCAGCTTAAAGGAGGCATTATTATCCTGCTTTACTGCTAAATCCGCCTTTTAGGAGTGATTTCACACTCCTTGTCGTGAGGTATTCTATGCTAGAAAATGTAGCCCATTTCTACCATCTCATGAGCTATACCTTGACCTGTCTTATTAGTGGGATGTTGCTGTTGTGCCCACTGTTAAACCCTCAGTTTAGGGGTGGGCTGACGACGGCGGTATATAGGCTGATTTGGCAAGGGATGGTTGGGTGTATCGTGGGTTATCGGTTATAGAACAGGTTCCTCTAGGTGGGTTTGGAGCACCGCCAAGTCCTTAGAGTTTTAAGCGTTTGTGCTCGTAGTTCTCAGGCGGATGCTTAAGTGGTGAAAGCATCGGGATTTAGGGCCAGGCATAGTGGAGTATCTAATCCCAGTTTGTGTCCTGGCTTTCGTGGAGTTTTGTTGATCATGAAGCTAAGATCATTTCTATGGGAGTATTGGATGCATCTTGTGCTTATAACAGCTTGGTTACATTTCAGTCTTAGTTGAAGTGATAATGAAAAACCACTCTTTACGCCGTATAAAGTTAATTTGGGTTTCTTGTGTGACCGCGGTGGCTGGCACAAGATTTACCAACCCTGGTAAGTTGCTTTGACTAAGTCAAGTTTACACTTATTGCTTAATATTAATTACTGCTGAAAACCCGTGGGGGTGTGGCTAGGCAAGGCGTTTTGGGCTACAATTGGAGTGGTGTGCCTGATGCCTGCTCCTGCTGTCTTTTTAAGGTGCTGAGGGCATTTTCACTGGGATGCGGATACTTGCATGTATATATTTGGCAAGAACTAACTGTAAGGTTAGGACTAAGTCTTTTTTGTCCTTGGGTATGTGTAATAGCCGTCTTAACATCTTCAGTGTTATGCTTTATTGTAAGCTACAAGGACTAAGGCTGTTATAGGCATAGTGATTATTATTGGGGCTTGTTTTAGTTGTAGTAATAGTTGCTATTGATTTAGGATTTGTTTAGTGGTTGGAGAAGTAGTTCTAGTGGATAACAAAAATGTGTTGTTGAGAAGTTAGTAGAAAGGGGCAGGATTGTAGTGTTGTGGGTGGGTTTGTTAAAGTTTTATGTTCTTGTAGTTGAAATTACAACGATGGTTTTTCAGGCCAAAGGTCTTGGATAGAGGCCAAGCAGGAATTGTTATGACGTACTTTATACTATTTTTAAGTGTTAGTTTTATTTTGGGAGGACTAGCAGTTGCTTCCAATCCTTCTCCATACTATGCAGTAGTGGGGTTAGTGTTGGCGTCTATTGTAGGGTGTGGATGGTTAATGAGTTTGGGGGTGTCTTTTGTATCACTAGTGTTATTTCAGGTATATTTAGGTGGGATGTTAGTGGTTTTTGTGTATTCGGTTTCATTGGCAGCAGATCCATTTCCTGAGACCTGAGGGGACTGGCAGGTTGTTGGGTATGGTGCTGGGTTAGTTTTAGTGTTGGGGGGTGGGGTGTTTATTATAGGGCTATCTGAGTTAGAGTGGTTAGGGATAAACACAGTGGATAGTGGGGGTGTTTTATCTATTCGGTTGGATTTTGAGGGAGCGGTTATGTTTTCTTCTTGGGGGGCGGGACAATTTTTAATTACGGGCTGGGGTCTGTTGCTGACGTTGTTTGTTGTGCTAGAACTTGTACGAGGGTTGTCTCGTGGGGCAATTCGGGCGGTTTAAGGAGGTGTGGTTCAGAGAATAGTTTAATGAAAATGCCAGCTTTGGGAGTTGGTGATAAAGGTTTGATTCCTTTTTTTCTGAAGGGTTGGAAAAAAGTTTGGGACCAACTGTTAAAGGTCTATGTGGGTGGAATATTAGTTAGAGTAGTGGGGGTGATTAATTGGGGAGGTAAGAGGGTGAAAGGAAATGATGGGGTAGATTAAAGTGTAAACAAACAACTGAAGAAATGAATGATGAAAGGAAATGATGGGGTAGATGAAAGTGTAAACAAACAACTGAAGAAATGAATGATGAAAGGAAATGATGGGGTAGATTAAAGTGTAAACAAACAAATGAAGAAATGAATGATGAAAGGAAATGATGGGGTTGATTAAAGTGTGTTAAAAAAATTTAACAAATTGATGATGCAAATGTCTTAATTGGAAAATTAGGGGAATGGAAAGTTTGTAAAATTTGAAATTTTTGTTAAAAAATTTAAAAACAAAAATTAATGATGAATAGAGGGAAAGTCCCTAGATCATTGCAAAAAATGACAAAATTTTTGTAATTTTTTGTGAAATTGACGACAAAAAATATGTCTGGCGTGCATTAATTAAATTGCAACTTGATGAGAGACGTAATGGAAAAACCAAGCCAACAGCACGTGACAGTGCATCAGTGCAACAGTATGAGACTGAATAACACTTGAAACCATATCATTAATTTTCACGCGAAAGTGAGAAAACCGCTCGCCGACCATAAGGGGTACATGTCAACCATATATGGGAGCCCCCTGGCGGAGCACTCTGAAGGGCTTATTGAGATCTACCCCAAAAAAATAAACCAAAAGTTTAGAAGAGAGAAAATGCCGCAATCACGAGGTCCAGGTTGGCCGAGCATCCCCAACCATTAGTAACGGAGCGCAAGTTTAGGAAAATTAAGCAAGTTATGACCCTGACCGAGGAACCAGAGGCGACAAAGAGCAAGTTATGAGAGTGGGTTATTAGTGGAAAGGGAAAGAATACACCTGAAGCTGGACATGATAAACATTACTAACGCCGGGTTGCTGGTTTCTCGTGAGGAGTACGACTAATAAATAACCCAGCACTTCTTGGTTGGTACATAGAGCAAGTGGTGAGTGGTCCATGGACCATGGATTTTAGGTTCTGTGACGTTCCTCGTATTGAGAAGGATTTTATGCGAAAATTAGCAGTTTTCGGTTTTAGTTCGTTTGGAGGGATTATTCCTAGAACATGACATGTTATGTCCTTGTGTGGGAATGTGCCTAGATCTGTGAATGACAAGTTTTGGATTGTATGGGAGATAGTATGGAAATTTGGGTGGTTTTTGCAATAATAGTATGTCAGATTTTCCTACATGCATGTTATGTCTAATGTGGTGGAGGATGCTATGCAAAGTAATACATACCGTAGGGTATGGGGGGAGGGGGGGGCCCTCCCCTTGATGTACGTGTTGATTGGAAAGTTGGGGGGTGCTTGGATATTTTTTGGAAAACTCTAAGAAGGGGGCGGCCTTCAGTCTTTGGTTTACAAGACCAACGTTTTTTATAAACTATTAGAGTGGTTAGAGGTTGAGTATCTTATTTTCTAGGAGACTAGTAATGGGGAATAAGATGAGAATGATTGTGAAGTAGGTAGTTGAGGCGAGTTGTCTGATGATAATAAATGGATGTTCAACTGGTTGGCTACCGATTCATGTAAGGATTAAAAGATTTGTTACTAGGATTCAGAATAGAAGTTGGGAGAGAGGTCGGAAGGTTGTAGTTCGTTGCTTTGACATGTGGAGGAATGGGGCTAGAAATAGAATTAAGACGGAGGTGGCTAGGGCTAGGACTCCTCCTAATTTGTTGGGGATTGATCGTAGGATGGCATATGCAAATAGGAAGTACCACTCAGGTTTAATGTGGGGAGGTGTTACTAATGGGTTTGCAAGGTGTAAAATTTTCGGGATCTCCTAAGAGGTTGGGTGAGAATATGGCAAGTGTTATTAGAGGAATGAGGAGGAACAAAAGGCCTAGAATATCTTTTATTGAGAAATAGGGGTGAAATGGGATTTTGTCGCAGTCTGAATAAATACCTAGGGGGTTGTTTGAGCCTGTTTCGTGTAAGAAAGTTAAGTGGATGAGGGTGAGACCTGCAATTAAGAATGGGAGGAGGAAGTGGAGGGCAAAGAACTGGGTAAGTGTAGGGTTGTCAACTGAGAATCCTCGAGGCTCAAGCTCATTCTACAAGTGTTTGGCCAATGTAAGGAATTGCTGAGAATAGGTTAGTAATTACTGTAGCGCCTCAGAATGATATTTGGCCTCATGGGAGGACATATCCTACGAAGGCAGTTGCTATTAGAGTTAAGAGGAGAATAACTCCTGTGTTTCAGGTTTCTTTATATAGGTAGGAACCATAGTAGAATCCTCGTCCAATGTGTAGGTAAACGCATATGAAGAAGAAGGAGGCGCTGTTTGCATGGAGGTTTCGGATTAGTCAGCCGAATTGAACATTTCGGCATGTATGGGCGACGGACGTGAATGCCAGGGTGATATCCGCTGTATAATGTATTGCTAGTAGGAGGCCAGTGGTGATATGGATTGTTAGACAGATGCCAAGAAGAGATCCAAAGTTTCATCAGGCGGAAATGTTTGGTGGTGTTGGGAGGTCAATTAAAGAATTGTTGATCATTTTTAGAAGGGGGTGATGTTTTCGTAACTTAGGGGCCATTAATTCTTAGTTCTGTGTAAATAAGATTATAATTAAGATATATAGAGCGAAGGATCCTAGATAGGTTTTGATTAGTCCGGAGTGTAGAGTAGTTGAGATTTTGGATACTTTGAGTTGAAGGGTCGCTAGTCCTTCTGGGCCTATTTTTTTATATCAGGATAGGTCGATTAAATGGGATGCAATGTTCTGGCCGTTGTTTAGGAGTTTAGTAGAGCTGAGGTGGTGTATAAGGGGGTTAAAATATCCTAGAGTGCTGGAGAAGTTTATAGTGATATTTTGTTTGGGGGCAGAGAAGGTATGTGTGAGTTTTGATAGTTCTAATGCCAGAATGATGCCTAATGTTGTAATAATGATAGCAGTGGTTTTTGTGACCAGTGGTATGGTTATAGGAGGGGTTTTTGTAGGGGAGATATAAGAGGTAATTAATAGACCAGCCATAATACTTCCGAGAGCGAGACGAGTAATTGGGTTTGTGACTGCTGGGTTGTTTTCATTGATGGGAGTAATGGAGGGAATCCGGGTGTAGTCAGTTTGTACTAGTAGGGCTATACGTAGGCTGTAAGTTGCAGTAAAAGCTGTAGCTACGAGGGTTAGGAGGAGTGCTCAGGTGTTTAGATAGGAGGTGTTAAGACTTTGGATAATGAGATCTTTTGAGTAAAACCCTGCTAAAAATGGTGTTCCTATGAGAGCTAAATTTCCGATTGTCAGGCATGAGGTAGTTGTAGGGAGTAGTTTCTGTAATCCTCCTATTTTTCAAATGTCTTGTTCACCGTTAAGGTTGTGAATGATAGACCCAGAGCAAAGGAAGAGTATGGCTTTAAAGAATGCATGCGTAGAGATGTGTAGGAAGGCTAGTTTAGGTAGATTTAGGCCAATAGTGACTATTATTAGTCCTAGTTGGCTGGATGTAGAGAAAGCAATAATAGGGTGGATAGGGCACCTATACAAAGGCACATAGTTAGGGCAATTTGGTTGTTATATAATATGTGGTGAGTGCGAATAAGTAGAAAGATTCCGGCAACTACTATTGTGCTGGAATGGAGTAGGGCAGATACAGGGGTTGGCCCTTCTATAGCTGCTGGGAGTCATGGATGCAGGCCAAATTGGGCGGATTTACCTGTGGCGGCTAGGATGAGCCCTAAGAGAGGGAGAAGGGATATTTGGTTTGGGGAAGATTGCTGTTGAATTTCTCAAGTGTTTATTGAGGATGCTAGTCATGCTATGCAGAGGATTAGTCCAATATCCCCAATACGGTTGTAAAGTACGGCTTGAAGTGCAGCGGTGTTGGCTTCTGTTCGACCGTGTCACCATCCAATCAGGAGGAAGGATATAATTCCGACTCCCTCTCAGCCGATAAATAAGAGGAATATGTTATTAGCGATGATTAAGATGAGTATTGCAATGAGAAAGATTAGAAGGTAAAGAGAGAATATTGTGGTGTGGGGTTCTGAGGCTATATATCGTGTTGTAAATTGAAGAATAGATCATGTTACGAATAGTGCAATAGGAAAAAACGTTAAGGAGTATTGGTCTATTTTAAGGCTAAAAGGGATTTTGAAGTTGGCAATAAATTTTCATTCTCAATAGAAAGTGGTATTTTCCATATTTAAGTAGATGGAGAGGATTATGGGAATTAAACTAACTATGAAGGAAGTTTTAACAGTGTGTATGATGGTTGTTGGAGAGTTTAGGTAGTTTTTGGATAGGAGGGGGAGTAGGATGGGTATAGAGAGGGTAGCCAGGGTCAAGAATATAGAGGTGTTGAGGATTAATGGGAAGTCCATTACTTTTACTTGGACTTGCACCAAGATGAATGGCTCCTAAGACCAGTGGATTGCTATTATCCTTTAAAAGTAAGGGGGCTGAGGTCTTAGGCTCAGATGCAAGAGTTAGCAGTTCTTGTTGGTTAAACCTCCCCTCGGCAGGCAAGAAGAGTTTAACTTCTATTTTTAGGATCACAGTCTAATGTTTGGTTTAAAACTATGCTTGCATGTGGGAATTCCTGAGATTAGCTCTGGTTTTAGGATGAGGAGGAGGGAGGGTAGGATATGAAGTGTTATAAGGAGATGTTCTCGTGTATTTGAATTTTGGGTGGTTGTAATATAGGTTGGAGTTGGACCTCGTTGGGTTATAAGGAGTATGTAGAGGGTATAGGCTGCAGTTAGTAGAGTTGCGGCTCCGGTTAGGATAATGGTGAAGGTGGATCAGTTGAAGAGTGCAATTATGATAGTTAATTCAGCTATCAGGTTAGTGGTAGGAGGAAGGGCTATGTTTGTTAGGTTGGCTAGGAGCCATCAGATTCCTGTTAGAGGTAAAAGGGGTTGTAGGCCTCGTGTTAGAAGGAGAGTACGACTATGTATGCGTTCATAGTTTGTATTAGCTAGGCAAAATAGTATGGAAGAGGTGAGTCCATGTGAAATCATTAGGATTATGGCCCCTGAAAAGGATCAGTGGGTTTGGATTATTGTTGCGGCAATGACTAGACCTATGTGGCTTACTGAGGAGTAGGCGATTAATGACTTAAGGTCGATTTGGCGTAGGCAGATGGAGCTTGTCATTAGTGCCCCTCATAAGGCTAGGGTTAAAAATGGGTAGTAGAGGTAGTCTAATAGGGAGTTTGTAATTATTGAGGTACGCATAATGCCGTATCCCCCAAGTTTGAGGAGGAGCGCAGCTAGGAGTATGGATCCTGCGATTGGTGCCTCTACGTGGGCTTTTGGGAGTCATAGGTGTAGTCCGTAAAGGGGAGCTTTCACTATGAAAGCGAGCAATAGGGCTAGACTTGATATGAGGCCTGTTCAGGAGTTTGTAAGAGATGAGTGTGAAAGTTTTATTATAGTGATGTGTATAGTTCCTGTTTGGGTGTGAAGATAGAGGATCACTACTAATAGGGCAAGAGAACTAATTAGTGTATAAAATAAGAGGTAGATTCCAGCACTTAAACGTTCTGGTTGGTTACCCCATCGTGCGATTAGAATTAGGGTAGGGATTAGGGTAGTTTCAAATGCGATATAAAATAATATCAGTTCTAAGGCTGAGAAGGCCAAGATAATGAATGGTTGGGTGAGGATTATGGTTATGGTAAAAATATATTTTCGTGTGGGAGGTTCTTGTTGAAGGTGATTTTGGCTTGCCAGGATTATAAGAGGTAGAAGTCAACAAGATAGAGCTAATAAGGGGGATGAAATTTGATCAGTTCCAAGTCATGGTGATAGGTTTTTGCTAGGGTAATAGGTTGAAGGAAGTCATTGTAAGCTAGCGGTTGCAATTAAGAGGCTGTGCGAGGTGACATTGAGTCATAGGAATTTTGGAGGAGATAGGAGGGTTATGGGGAGTAATATGATTGTAGGGAGAATAATTTTTAACATTGTAGAAGGTTTAGATTGTGTAAATGATCCGATCCGTGAGTTCGGGTGGAAGCTACTAGGACTGCTAGACCGGCGCCTGCTTCACAGGCTGAGAATGCTAACATAAGAATGGGCATTAAGGTGGGGGATGTTGTTTGGGTTTGAATAGGTCATATGGAGAGGGTATATTGATAGTATTATACTTTCTAAGCATAGCAGGGCAGAAATTAGGTGTATTCGGTGAAAGTCTAGTCCTAGACTACTTAGGGTGAAGGCAGAGTAGAAGCTTAAATGCAGAAAGGTCATTGAGAAAGTCACGGGGTAGGACTGTGGTTTGTTGAGCCGAAATCAACTGTCTTTGTGTAGAGGATTGGTTAGAAATGCGAGGACATATGAACATGGCTAAGGCTATGGATGAGCTGCTAAAGTATAAGACTACTGCTAAAGTATAAGCAGTTTTCACTAGGCCCATGAGAAAGTTTGAGATAGCAGGGCCTTGGGTATTCTAAATTGAGCTGAAAAACAGGAGCTAGGCATTACCAAAACAAAGGCACTTAATGAGCCACCTGTGTAAACAATGGAAAGCAGTTAAGATGATATCACCACCTAACTGAGTACCAATAATGAGTCTAATTTCTGTAATATTAATGAACCTATTATAGAGTGTATATTAAGCTACTGTCAATCTACAATAAACGAAGTTCCTGGATTCTCACATTGAGGTGTCTAGAGCTTTCCGTCGCGACATCTTTGCTAGACTAACTTTCTGAAGTTATTCTGCTCATTCTAAGCCCCCTTGAATTCATTCATAAATTAGCCCTAGTGCGAGGAGGAGAATGACTGTGGAGGTTCATGTTAAGGTAGTGAGGGGGGAGAGGAGTTGAGTAGCCCATGGGAGGGGCAGTAGGAGGGCAATTTCTAGGTCGAACAAGAGGAATAAGATTGCGACAAGGAAGAATCGGATTGAAAATGGGAGGCGGGCAGAGCCCAGTGGGTCAAAGCCACATTCGTATGGGGATAATTTTTCTGAATCTGGATTTATTTGAGCTAATCAAAGGTTTAGTGAAGTTAAGATAATACATAGTGATAGAGAAATTGTGAATATAAAGAGGATGATGTTAACTGCCTTTCTCTGGTTTTGATCCAGATTTTAGAGATTGGAAGTCAATTGTAATTAATATACTAGAAGGGCAAGATCCTCATCAATAGATTGTTATGTAGAGGAACAGTCAGATAATGTCAACAAAATGTCAGTATCAGGCCGTTGCTTCAAAGCCAAAGTGGTGGTTGGATGTGAAGTGGAATTTTACGAGGCGGAGGAGGCAAATCAAGAGGAAGGAGGATCCAATGATTACGTGGAGACCATGAAATCCTGTGGCGACGAAAAAGGTTGATCCATAGACTCCGTCGGCAGTTGAGAATGGAGCTTCATAATATTCTATTGCTTGAAGTGCTGTAAAGTAGAATCCTAATAGTCGGGGTTGGGTAGCTTGGTTCCGATTGCCCTCTGTAATGTTGTGATGTGCTCATGTGACAGTGACTCCTGAGGCTAGGAGGATAGCAGTGTTTAGTAGGGGGACTTCTATTGGATTGAGAGGTTTGATTCCTATAGGAGGTCATTGTCCTCCGAGTTCTGGAGTGGGGACTAAGCTGGAGTGGAAGAATGCTCAGAAGAATCCTAGGAAGAAGAATGCTTCGGATGTAATAAATAAAATTATTCCGTAACGTAAGCCCTTTTGGACTGTAGGGGTATGGTGACCTTGGAATGTGCTTTCTCGTACGATGTCATGTCGTCATTGGAGTATCGCTAGGATTATAGAGAGTAGGCCTAGGAGTAAGAGTTGGATAGAGTTGTGGTGAAATCATATGGCTAACCCAGAGGTAGTGAGGAGGGCGGCTGCTGCTCCAAAAATGGGTCAAGGGCTTGGGTCTACTATGTGAAATGAGTGGGCTTGGTGTGTCATTAAGGGTTAAATGTTTTCTTGTAAGTAAAGGCTTAGAAGAAGTACAAAGACATGCGCTTGGATTATTGCCACGGCCACTTCTAGAATTGTTAAGAGGAGTAGAATTGTTCTAGTTAGAAGGGACACAGTAGGTATAATGGGAAGGAGGACGGTAGTGGCTGTTGAAATGAGTTGGATGAGCAGGTGTCCTGCTGTGAGGTTGACTGTGAGGCGAACTCCTAAGGCTAAAGGGCGAATGAGAAGGCTTGTTGTTTCAATTATGATGAGGGCAGGAATTAGAGGTGTTGGGGTGCCTTCTGGTAGGAGGTGTCCAAGGGAAGCTGAAGGTTGGTTTCGTAGGCCTGTTAGCAGGGTGACAAGTCACAGAGGGAAGGCGAGGGCTAGGTTTATTGATAGTTGGGTAGTAGGTGTGAATGTGTAAGGTAGGAGGCCTAATAGGTTAATTGTTAGAAGTATAATTATGAGTGATGATAGGATTAGGGCTCATTTATGGCCTTTTTTGTTTAATGGGGTTATTAGTTGTTTTGTGATTAAATGGAGAAATCAGAGTTGAAGAGTTGAAAGACGATTTGTAACTCATCGATTGCCAGGAGAAGGAAGTAATAGGGTTGGGAATAACAGCGAGATGAGGATAAGGGGGATTCCGAGGAGGGTTGGGCTTATGAATTGATCAAAGAAGCTTAGGTTCATGGTCAGTTTCAGGAATGGGTTTTTATAGTGGGTAGTGTTTTGTTGGAGGGTGAGTTAGTTGGGGTAAATAGTAAGAGTTTAGGTTGAAGGATAAGAGAAAAAGTGAATCATGAAGTTAGTATGATAAAAAGTCAAGGTGCGGGGTTTAGTTGGGGCATGTCATTAAGGAGGGTGAATAATCCTCTTTCTCTAGCTTAAAAGGCTAGTGCTGGTTCATAGCTTCTTAATGATTAGGATGTTAGAAGTGAAGATCAGTTTTCGAAGTGTGTTAGAGGGGCTGATTCTACTACGATAGGTATGAAGCTGTGGTTGGCTCCACAGATTTCTGAGCACTGACCGTAGAAGATTCCAGGACGGGTTGTGATAAAGGAAGTTTGGTTCAGTCGTCCTGGAATTGCATCGGTTTTTACACCAAGGCTAGGAACAGCTCAGGAGCGGAGAACATCATCAGCTGTGACAATAATTCGAATCGGGGATTCTATTGGAATGACGATGCGGTTATCAGCTTCTAGGAGGCGGAAATGACCGAGTGGTAGATCCATAGTTGGTAGTATGTAAGAGTCAAAAGATAAATCTTTAAAGTCTGTATATTCATAGGATCAGTATCATTGGTGGCCAATAGCTTTGAGGGTGAGGTCAGGCTCATCGATTTCGTCTATCATGTAGAGGATTTGAAGGGATGGGAGGGCTAGTATAATTAGGACAATGGCAGGTAAGATTGTTCAGACAAGTTCTACTTCTTGTGCGTCGACGGTGTTGGAGGATAGTTTTTCTATAAGTATAAGAGCTAGTAAATACAGGACTAGGCTACAAATGGCTAGTGCGACTATTAGGGCGTGGTCGTGAAATTCAATAAGTTCTTCTATAATAGGGGATGAAGCGTCTTGAAAACCAAATTGAGAGTGGTTGGCCATGGAGTTGGGATGGGATGTACTGGGTTTTCACCTGTGATTTAGTCTTGACAAGACTATGTAATGATTTTACTAACAACCCATAAGAAAGAAGCATGAGTGGTTTGATGCGGTTGGCTTGAAACCAGCTTATGAGGGTTCGATTCCTTCCTTTCTTGTACTTGGACAAAAGCTGGTTCTTCAAAGGTATGGTAGGGAGGAGGGCAGCCGTGAATTCATTCAATGTTTGTGGAGGTAAGTTCTGGTTGCACTACTTTGCGTTTGGATGCGAAGGCTTCTCAGATAATGAACATTAGTATAATTACAGCTACTATGGAGATGAGGGAGCCGATGGAGGATAGGGTGTTTCATAGGGTATAAGCATCTGGGTAGTCTGAGTATCGTCGTGGTATACCAGCTAGGCCTAGGAAATGTTGTGGGAAGAATGTTAGGTTGACCCCAAAGAATATTACTCCAAAGTGGACTTTAGCTCATGTAGAGTGAAGGGTGTAGCCAGTGAACAGTGGGAATCAATGTGTGAAGCCAGTTAAAATGGCGAATACTGCCCCCATAGATAATACATAGTGGAAATGTGCAACTACGTAGTAGGTGTCGTGCAGGGCCATGTCTAGGGAGGAGTTGGCAAGAACGATGCCTGTTAGTCCACCAATGGTGAAGAGGAAAATAAAGCCTAGGGCTCATAGTATGGGCGGGTCTCATTTGATTGTTCCACCGTGTAGGGTTGCTAGTCAGCTGAAGACTTTAATGCCAGTGGGGATTGCAATAATTATGGTGGCGGATGTGAAGTAAGCTCGGGTATCTACGTCCATTCCAACTGTAAATATGTGGTGAGCTCATACGATAAAGCCCAAGAAACCAATGGATAATATGGCTCAGACTATGCCTATGTAGCCAAAGGGTTCTTTTTTACCGGCGTAGTAGGCTACAACATGGGAAATAATTCCGAATCCTGGTAGGATAAGGATGTAGACTTCTGGATGGCCAAAAAATCAGAATAAGTGTTGATATAAAATTGGGTCTCCGCCTCCTGCGAGGTCAAAGAATGTAGTGTTTAGGTTTCGATCTGTTAGAAGCATTGTAATGCCAGCAGCGAGGACTGGTAGGGAGAGGAGAAGTAGAACTGCAGTAATTAGGACGGATCAAACGAATAGAGGGGTTTGGTATTGTGAGAGAGCAGGTGGTTTTATATTGATTGCTGTGGTGATAAAGTTGATTGCCCCAAGGATGGATGAGACACCTGCCAGGTGAAGGGAGAAGATGGCAAGGTCTACTGATGCACCGGCGTGGACTAGATTTCCGGCTAGGGGTGGGTATACTGTTCATCCTGTTCCGGCCCCGGCTTCTACTGTAGAAGATGCTAGAAGAAGTAGGAAGGATGGAGGAAGTAGTCAGAAGCTCATGTTATTTATTCGTGGAAATGCTATGTCGGGGGCACCAATTATTAATGGTACTAATCAGTTACCAAACCCTCCAATTATAATAGGCATTATTATAAAGAAAATTATAACGAAGGCATGTGCGGTGACGATTACATTGTAAATTTGGTCATCGCCTAAAAGGGTGCCTGGCTGTCCTAGTTCTGCTCGAACGAGGAGACTAAGGGCTGTGCCGATTATACCAGCTCATGCGCCAAAAATAAGGTAAAGTGTGCCGATATCTTTGTGGTTAGTGGAAAATAGTCAACGGTTGATGAAAGTCATAGGTAAGATGGCTGAGTGTAGAAGCGTTAGGCTGTAGTCCTTTTTACAGAGGTTTGATTCCTCTTCTTATCGATTCTGTAGTGAAGTTCCTGTTGAGTTGCAAGCTCATTGATGTGCATTAAACATGCGCCGGGATCTAGTAGACAGAAGCCTGTTGGTTGGGGCATTTAGTTGTTAACTAAAATTTTATGGGATCAAAGCCCATCTGTCTAGGGGGAGGTTCTAGCTTAATTAAAGCCACCGGAGAGAGCGGAGAGGGTCAACGCAACATCGAAAGCGGTGAGTGACTGGGACGCACCTCGCACGTCTAAGACTGCTCCCTGGGCGAAAGCGTGCCTGCAGCTCGGAGAACGAGCCGCGGAGCACCTTAAGATCGTCAGGGAAAGGCCTGTTAGTCCCCTGAGTGTCGGTCATCTGGTAAAGCGACTCTTCGCTACCGACTGTGTGGACCACGTGCAAGAAGTGGCTTGCCGCTGCCGCGTCCTAGCAACCCCAGCCACCGCTGACCCCCGCGGAGCCCCCGCTCCAGTTTTCTGTCCAGCAGAAACTGGCCGCGGCTCCCCGCCTGCTCACCGCTGCTGACTGACCCTGCGGCGTGCTTAAAAAGCACTGCCAGCAAAAAGCCCCTGCGCCGTATTCAGACCGCGCGGGCTTCACCGAGGCGCCGCGCCGCGCCTTCCGACACAGCGTGCCCCCGACCCCCGCGCCGCCCAGCGAACCACGGGAACCCCCGGAGCCGCCGCTGCCGCCGCTGCGAACGCCGCGCTCACCGGAGACGGAGCCGGGACCACGCCGAGCCGCCGCCACGTGACTGAGACGCCGCCGCCAGCGCCGCCGCTTCGTTTGCCGCTTTGCAGCCCGCACACGCCGATCGCCGCAGCCCCAAGCCGCCGCCTCTACAGCCAGCCCCCGCGTCCGTCGCTACAGCTGCCCGTGCCTGCCGCCGCCGCTTGCCGCTTGCCGCCTGCACCGGGACATCAGCCGCCGCCGACGGGACGCCACAGCCCAACCGACAGTGAGCCAACACAAATCAACAAACCGACAGACCCTCTTCAGCAGCGCACCCCAGCAGCGCCGAGACACAAAGGTAACATGGGAAACTTTTTCCCTAACGAAGTATCACGGGACACAGAAGCACTGGCTGCTCTGCTGAATCCTTACTATGGTCAGGTTACAAGGGCTGAATTATCAGAGTTGGTGCGGCTCATTAAAGCAGCCGTACCAGAACTACCTCTGGTTGAAGCCCTCAACATTCACATATGGGACAAAATAGGCAATCTTATCAAACTCAAGGCTCAGAGAGGGGATTCCCAAGCAAACAATGCTTACCCAGCCTGGCAAGCTATAATGACTGCATTAAGCAGATCCCACCAAAGAATGACGAACACATACACCCCCACTCAGGCTGCAAGCAGCAGCCCCACTTTTACGCGCCGCAGTTTGAACTCACAAAGCTCGGCGGGGGGAGGGGGGGGAGCCGTTCACAATTCAACTCCGGGGAAGGGAACCGGGAGCCCAAGGGACACGGACCGGCGGGAGGGAGCGGGGCCCCAGATGCGAGGTTCCAGTCAGTGGGACAGCAGCAGGGGGTCCCGTGACGGGAGTGGGGGGGCTAGCCCAGCTTACTCGCCAACCCATCCCGCGCATGAACGCCGAGTACGCGCCCAGGAGCGGGCACCACCATCTCGCCTGCCACGCGGTTCGGACACCGACCCGTCCTTCCCCGCCCCCGCGCCGTACTCCCCAACCACCACCACCACCCACCCACAGACAGCCGCTTTCGCCGGAGCTGCGGGGGCGGGGGGAATGGGAGGAATGGGGGGAGGAGGAGGGGGATTTCGGGATAGCTCCGCCGGCAAGGGATGAAGCAACATACCGAGAAGGTACAATTGATAGGTGGGCTTTATGCAGAGAAGAGGCATTGCGTACTGGGGACTTATAAGTTATACAAGCACGTCCAGTAATTATCGGTCCACGTCAAAGCCGCAGGTTCCAACCATTACCACATGAACTAACCAAAGAACTAAGACAGTTAATGAGAGAAACTGGTGTATCATCCCCTAACACGCTTGCATTTTTAGAGTCACTAAGTTCCACATACATCTTCATGCCTCATGACTGGAGAACCTTGTTACAAATAAGCCTTTCTAACACACAATACAATGTATTGCTGAACGATTTTAGAGAAATCTGTTCTGCTTACGCTAATGACCCGCAAGCAGGGGTATCAGCACACCAACTCACAGGGGATGGGAACTATCGTTCCATAGATGCTCAAACCGGTTCCAATAGAGAGGTATACGAGGTAATAGCAAAACATGCCATGCGGGCAATAAGAAAATTACCTACATCAGACAGAGATGCAAACTTGTCATTTACCAAAAGAATACAGGGCCCAACAGAACCTTACCCAAAATTCCTAGATCGGCTACAATCTGCTCTGGATAGGCAGATTGAAAATGAGGAAGCCAGGGAAATCCTTAGTAGAAGACTGGCTTTCGAAAATGCTAATGTGGATTGTAAAAGAGTTCTGCAAACCCTTCCTAAGAGGGAAACTTGCAGTATCTCAGAATTAGTTCGTGCCTGCCAAGAGGTGGGTTCTTTAACACATCAATCAGATTTGCTAGCAGTAGCACTGAGTACTCAGTTAAGGACACAGCAGGGGGCCAGACCCAAAGATGGTTGTTTCATTTGTGGGACCCCTGACCATTTCCAAAGGGACTGCCCTCAGAAACCTCTAGCATTGGCACCTCAAAAGCAACCCAAAGCAAGGAGGATGCCAAAAAACTGGAGGCGAGGGGCGCTGTCGCACGCCCCGGTACAGCAATCACATGCGACACAGGGGAACAGGCTGGCGATTTGTGCCCCCCCAGCTCAGCCAGCGCTCTGTACCCCTGCACCCCAGCCAGCGATCTGTGCCCCGTCACATCAGCCAGCACTGGGCTGGACTTATCCAACAGGGACACAGTCCTCATAACTTCCACTGAGGTGGTGCTAATCCCGACTGGACATCGGGGTCCCCTTAATCCAGGGGTACATGCACTGCTGATTGGAAGGTCCTCTACCACCAGAATGGGTTTGTTTGTGCTGCCAGGTGTAATAGACTCGGATTCTCATAGCGAGATTCTGATAATGGCATGGACCCCTTCACCCCCCTGCTTCATCCCGAAAGGACAGAAGCTTGCTCAGTTAATCCCCTTCTACAGTACGTCGCCTGCAGGGGAGGGGGGGAGGGAGCGGGGTTCAGGGGCCTTTGGCAGCACGGGACAACCACAAGTTTACTGGGCAGCAGCCATCACAGCAGCACAGCCGCTCATGACGTGCCAGGTTAATGGGCACCGATTTACAGGCCTTTTGGATTCGGGAGCCGATGTTTCCATCATAAAGGACTCCGAATGGCCACTTGACTGGCCTACTGTTTGCCCAGCTGCAACCATTCAAGGGGTGGGAGGCACACAAAGACCCAGACAGAGTGCTCAAGTACTCACTGTCTTGGGACCAGAGGGGCAAGTAGCAAAGGTAGCTCTATTCATAGCCCCGATCCCTTGCTCTCTGTGGGGACGTGATATACTTTCACAGTTTGGCACAGTAATGCAAATTCCTCCTGCAAGCAGCCAGGTTTTTCAATAGGGGCCATTGGTCAGCCGTCCCAAGCACCGATTAAGCTGGTCTGGAAAAGTGACCAGCCGGTCTGGGTAGACCAATGGCCCATGAAAAAAGAAAGGCTTGAACATTTAAAGATGTTTGTAGAGGAACAATGGAAGCAGGACACATTGTGCCAACAAATAGTCTCTGGAACACTCCTGTATTTTGCATTCCCAAAAAAACTGGCAAATGGAGGATGATTCAGGATCTCAGAGCAGTAAACGCAGTCATTGAGTCTATGGGGGCATTGCAACCAGGATTACCCTCACCTGCTATGCTCCCAGCGAACTGGCCTCTGACAATAATTGATTTAAAGGACTGCTTTTTCACCATATTCCTGCACCCCGAGGATGCCCCAAGGTTTGCATTTTCTATTCCAGCATTAAACAACTCACAGCCTATGCAAAGGTATCACTGGGTTGTTCTCCCTCAGGGGATGAAGAACAGTCCAACCATATGCCAAACAGTAGTTGCAAATGCTATTCAACCCGTCAGAAGAAGTTTTCCCTCTGCAATAATCATCCAATACATGGATGATATTTTAATAAGCATGGCCACAGAAAATGAACGGCATGTATTGTAAAAAAATGGATTTTCCCCCTTTCCTGTTCCTTTCCTGAGCTCTTGTAGCTGAGCTGACGCCATATATTCTGCAATGTCCCTTCGGTCCATTTG
The DNA here is from genome assembly GCF_025592945.1 of Manacus candei. Taxonomy (NCBI): domain Eukaryota; kingdom Metazoa; phylum Chordata; class Aves; order Passeriformes; family Pipridae; genus Manacus; species Manacus candei. The sequence goes on from NW_026138084.1 coordinate 5,040,429, forward strand.
GCTCAACTGACCTGTCTGTATCGCCTCCCATGATCTTGCCCCCGATTCAGGGGACGAAGCTGACAATGCAGATGCTGCACCAGCCCTGCTCAGCAGTTGCCAAAGCACTGGTGTGATTAACCCCTTTGTAGCTCCCAATGCAAAGCACAGCACTGTGACGCCTGCAGTGAGAAAATGAACTCCAGCTCAGACAGACCCAACACATGTGGGATTCTGAAATGTCTCAGGGTTCCTTTGGTTCCACGATGCCCCTCTCAGACCTGGCAGTAGAAAAATAAATCAAAAAATTGAGAAGAAATCATCTTAAAGTCATGCTAGTAGTAGACCCAAGCCCTTGACCCATTTTTGGAGCAGCAGCCGCCCTCCTCACTACCTCTGGGTTAGCCATATGATTTCACCACAACTCTATCCAACTCTTACTCCTAGGCCTACTCTCTATAATCCTAGCGATACTCCAATGATGACATGACATCGTACGAGAAAGCACGTTCCGAGGCCACCATACCCCTACAGTCCAAAAGGGCTTACGTTACGGAATAATTTTATTTATTACATCCGAAGCATTCTTCTTCCTAGGATTCTTCTGAGCATTCTTCCACTCCAGCTTAGTCCCCACTCCAGAACTCGGAGGACAATGACCTCCTATAGGAATCAAACCTCTCAATCCAATAGAAGTCCCCCTACTAAACACTGCTATCCTCCTAGCCTCAGGAGTCACTGTCACATGAGCACATCACAGCATTACAGAGGGCAATCGGAACCAAGCTACCCAAGCCCGACTTATAACCGTCCTATTAGGATTCTACTTTACAGCACTTCAAGCAATAGAATATTATGAAGCTCCATTCTCAATTGCCGACAGAGTCTATGGATCAACCTTTTTCGTCGCCACAGGATTTCATGGTCTCCATGTAATCATTGGATCCTCCTTCCTCTTGATTTGCCTCCTCCGCCTCGTAAAATTCCACTTCACATCCAACCATCACTTTGGCTTTGAAGCAGCGGCCTGATACTGACATTTTGTTGACATTGTCTGACTGTTCCTCTACATAACAATCTATTGATGAGGATCTTGCCCTTCTAGTATATTAATTACAATTGACTTCCAATCTCTAAAATCTGGATCAAAACCAGAGAAAGGCAATTAACATCATCCTCTTTATATTCACAATTTCTCTATCACTATGTATTATCTTAACTTCACTAAACCTTTGATTAGCTCAAATAAATCCAGATTCAGAAAAATTATCCCCATACGAATGTGGCTTTGACCCACTGGGCTCTGCCCGCCTCCCATTTTCAATCCGATTCTTCCTTGTCGCAATCTTATTCCTCTTGTTCGACCTAGAAATTGCCCTCCTACTGCCCCTCCCATGGGCTACTCAACTCCTCTCCCCCCTCACTACCTTAACATGAACCTCCACAGTCATTCTCCTCCTCGCACTAGGGCTAATTTATGAATGAATTCAAGGGGGCTTAGAATGAGCAGAATAACTTCAGAAAGTTAGTCTAGCAAAGATGTCGCGACGGAAAGCTCTAGACACCTCAATGTGAGAATCCAGGAACTTCGTTTATTGTAGATTGACAGTAGCTTAATATACACTCTATAATAGGTTCATTAATATTACAGAAATTAGACTCATTATTGGTACTCAGTTAGGTGGTGATATCATCTTAACTGCTTTCCATTGTTTACACAGGTGGCTCATTAAGTGCCTTTGTTTTGGTAATGCCTAGCTCCTGTTTTTCAGCTCAATTTAGAATACCCAAGGCCCTGCTATCTCAAACTTTCTCATGGGCCTAGTGAAAACTGCTTATACTTTAGCAGTAGTCTTATACTTTAGCAGCTCATCCATAGCCTTAGCCATGTTCATATGTCCTCGCATTTCTAACCAATCCTCTACACAAAGACAGTTGATTTCGGCTCAACAAACCACAGTCCTACCCCGTGACTTTCTCAATGACCTTTCTGCATTTAAGCTTCTACTCTGCCTTCACCCTAAGTAGTCTAGGACTAGACTTTCATCGAATACACCTAATTTCTGCCCTGCTATGCTTAGAAAGTATAATACTATCAATATACATTGCCCTCTCCATATGACCTATTCAAACCCAAACAACATCCCCCACCTTAATGCCCATTCTTATGTTAGCATTCTCAACCTGTGAAGCAGGCGCCGGTCTAGCAGTCCTAGTAGCTTCCACCCGAACTCACAGATCGGATCATTTACACAATCTAAACCTTCTACAATGTTAAAAATTATTCTCCCTACAATCATATTACTCCCCATAACCCTCCTATCTCCTCCAAAATTCCTATGACTCAATGTCACCTCGCACAGCCTCTTAATTGCAACCGCTAGCTTACAATGACTTCCTTCAACCTATTACCCTAGCAAAAACCTATCACCATGACTTGGAACTGATCAAATTTCATCCCCCTTATTAGTTCTATCTTGTTGACTTCTACCTCTTATAATCCTGGCAAGCCAAAATCACCTTCAACAAGAACCTCCCACACGAAAGTATATTTTTACCATAACCATAATCCTCACCCAACCATTCATTATCTTGGCCTTCTCAGCCTTAGAACTGATATTATTTTATATCGCATTCGAAGCTACCCTAATCCCTACCCTAATTCTAATCACACGATGGGGTAGCCAACCAGAACGTTTAAGTGCTGGAATCTACCTCTTATTTTATACACTAATTAGTTCTCTTGCCCTATTAGTAGTGATCCTCTATCTTCACACCCAAACAGGAACTATACACATCACTATAATAAAACTTTCACACTCATCTCTTACAAACTCCTGAACAGGCCTCATATCAAGTCTAGCCCTATTGCTCGCTTTCATAGTGAAAGCTCCCCTTTACGGACTACACCTATGACTCCCAAAAGCCCACGTAGAGGCACCAATCGCAGGATCCATACTCCTAGCTGCGCTCCTCCTCAAACTTGGGGGATACGGCATTATGCGTACCTCAATAATTACAAACTCCCTATTAGACTACCTCTACTACCCATTTTTAACCCTAGCCTTATGAGGGGCACTAATGACAAGCTCCATCTGCCTACGCCAAATCGACCTCAAGTCATTAATCGCCTACTCCTCAGTAAGCCACATAGGTCTAGTCATTGCCGCAACAATAATCCAAACCCACTGATCCTTTTCAGGGGCCATAATCCTAATGATTTCACATGGACTCACCTCTTCCATACTATTTTGCCTAGCTAATACAAACTATGAACGCATACATAGTCGTACTCTCCTTCTAACACGAGGCCTACAACCCCTTTTACCTCTAACAGGAATCTGATGGCTCCTAGCCAACCTAACAAACATAGCCCTTCCTCCTACCACTAACCTGATAGCTGAATTAACTATCATAATTGCACTCTTCAACTGATCCACCTTCACCATTATCCTAACCGGAGCCGCAACTCTACTAACTGCAGCCTATACCCTCTACATACTCCTTATAACCCAACGAGGTCCAACTCCAACCTATATTACAACCACCCAAAATTCAAATACACGAGAACATCTCCTTATAACACTTCATATCCTACCCTCCCTCCTCCTCATCCTAAAACCAGAGCTAATCTCAGGAATTCCCACATGCAAGCATAGTTTTAAACCAAACATTAGACTGTGATCCTAAAAATAGAAGTTAAACTCTTCTTGCCTGCCGAGGGGAGGTTTAACCAACAAGAACTGCTAACTCTTGCATCTGAGCCTAAGACCTCAGCCCCCTTACTTTTAAAGGATAATAGCAATCCACTGGTCTTAGGAGCCATTCATCTTGGTGCAAGTCCAAGTAAAAGTAATGGACTTCCCATTAATCCTCAACACCTCTATATTCTTGACCCTGGCTACCCTCTCTATACCCATCCTACTCCCCCTCCTATCCAAAAACTACCTAAACTCTCCAACAACCATCATACACACTGTTAAAACTTCCTTCATAGTTAGTTTAATTCCCATAATCCTCTCCATCTACTTAAATATGGAAAATACCACTTTCTATTGAGAATGAAAATTTATTGCCAACTTCAAAATCCCTTTTAGCCTTAAAATAGACCAATACTCCTTAACGTTTTTTCCTATTGCACTATTCGTAACATGATCTATTCTTCAATTTACAACACGATATATAGCCTCAGAACCCCACACCACAATATTCTCTCTTTACCTTCTAATCTTTCTCATTGCAATACTCATCTTAATCATCGCTAATAACATATTCCTCTTATTTATCGGCTGAGAGGGAGTCGGAATTATATCCTTCCTCCTGATTGGATGGTGACACGGTCGAACAGAAGCCAACACCGCTGCACTTCAAGCCGTACTTTACAACCGTATTGGGGATATTGGACTAATCCTCTGCATAGCATGACTAGCATCCTCAATAAACACTTGAGAAATTCAACAGCAATCTTCCCCAAACCAAATATCCCTTCTCCCTCTCTTAGGGCTCATCCTAGCCGCCACAGGTAAATCCGCCCAATTTGGCCTGCATCCATGACTCCCAGCAGCTATAGAAGGGCCAACCCCTGTATCTGCCCTACTCCATTCCAGCACAATAGTAGTTGCCGGAATCTTTCTACTTGTTCGCACTCACCACATATTATGTAACAACCAAATTGCCCTAACTATGTGCCTTTGTATAGGTGCCCTATCCACCCTATTTGCCGCTACATGTGCTCTTACCCAAAATGACATCAAAAAAATTATTGCTTTCTCTACATCCAGCCAACTAGGACTAATAATAGTCACTATTGGCCTAAATCTACCTAAACTAGCCTTCCTACACATCTCTACGCATGCATTCTTTAAAGCCATACTCTTCCTTTGCTCTGGGTCTATCATTCACAGCCTTAACAGAGAACAAGACATTTGAAAAATAGGAGGATTACAGAAACTACTCCCTACAACTACCTCATGCCTGACAATCGGAAATTTAGCTCTCATAGGAACACCATTTTTAGCAGGGTTTTACTCAAAAGATCTCATTATCCAAAGTCTTAACACCTCCTATCTAAACACCTGAGCACTCCTCCTAACCCTCGTAGCTACAGCTTTTACTGCAACTTACAGCCTACGTATAGCCCTACTAGTACAAACTGACTACACCCGGATTCCCTCCATTACTCCCATCAATGAAAACAACCCAGCAGTCACAAACCCAATTACTCGTCTCGCTCTCGGAAGTATTATGGCTGGTCTATTAATTACCTCTTATATCTCCCCTACAAAAACCCCTCCTATAACCATACCACTGGTCACAAAAACCACTGCTATCATTATTACAACATTAGGTATCATTCTGGCATTAGAACTATCAAAACTCACACATACCTTCTCTGCCCCCAAACAAAATATCACTATAAACTTCTCCAGCACTCTAGGATATTTTAACCCCCTTATACACCACCTCAGCTCTACTAAACTCCTAAACAACGGCCAGAACATTGCATCCCATTTAATCGACCTATCCTGATATAAAAAAATAGGCCCAGAAGGACTAGCGACCCTTCAACTCAAAGTATCCAAAATCTCAACTACTCTACACTCCGGACTAATCAAAACCTATCTAGGATCCTTCGCTCTATATATCTTAATTATAATCTTATTTACACAGAACTAAGAATTAATGGCCCCTAAGTTACGAAAACATCACCCCCTTCTAAAAATGATCAACAATTCTTTAATTGACCTCCCAACACCACCAAACATTTCCGCCTGATGAAACTTTGGATCTCTTCTTGGCATCTGTCTAACAATCCAAATCACCACTGGCCTCCTACTAGCAATACATTATACAGCGGATATCACCCTGGCATTCACGTCCGTCGCCCATACATGCCGAAATGTTCAATTCGGCTGACTAATCCGAAACCTCCATGCAAACGGCGCCTCCTTCTTCTTCATATGCATTTACCTACACATTGGACGAGGATTCTACTATGGTTCCTACCTATATAAAGAAACCTGAAACACAGGAGTTATTCTCCTCTTAACTCTAATAGCAACTGCCTTCGTAGGATATGTCCTCCCATGAGGCCAAATATCATTCTGAGGCGCTACAGTAATTACTAACCTATTCTCAGCAATTCCTTACATTGGCCAAACACTTGTAGAATGAGCTTGAGCCTCGAGGATTCTCAGTTGACAACCCTACACTTACCCAGTTCTTTGCCCTCCACTTCCTCCTCCCATTCTTAATTGCAGGTCTCACCCTCATCCACTTAACTTTCTTACACGAAACAGGCTCAAACAACCCCCTAGGTATTTATTCAGACTGCGACAAAATCCCATTTCACCCCTATTTCTCAATAAAAGATATTCTAGGCCTTTTGTTCCTCCTCATTCCTCTAATAACACTTGCCATATTCTCACCCAACCTCTTAGGAGATCCCGAAAATTTTACACCTTGCAAACCCATTAGTAACACCTCCCCACATTAAACCTGAGTGGTACTTCCTATTTGCATATGCCATCCTATGATCAATCCCCAACAAATTAGGAGGAGTCCTAGCCCTAGCCGCCTCCGTCTTAATTCTATTTCTAGCCCCATTCCTCCACATGTCAAAGCAACGAACTACAACCTTCCGACCTCTCTCCCAACTTCTATTCTGAATCCTAGTAACAAATCTTTTAATCCTTACATGAATCGGTAGCCAACCAGTTGAACATCCATTTATTATCATCGGACAACTCGCCTCAACTACCTACTTCACAATCATTCTCATCTTATTCCCCATTACTAGTCTCCTAGAAAATAAGATACTCAACCTCTAACCACTCTAATAGTTTATAAAAAACGTTGGTCTTGTAAACCAAAGACTGAAGGCCGCCCCCTTCTTAGAGTTTTCCAAAAAATATCCAAGCACCCCCCAACTTTCCAATCAACACGTACATCAAGGGGAGGGCCCCCCCCTCCCCCCATACCCTACGGTATGTATTACTTTGCATAGCATCCTCCACCACATTAGACATAACATGCATGTAGGAAAATCTGACATACTATTATTGCAAAAACCATCCAAATTTCCATACTATCTCCCATACAATCCAAAACTTGTCATTCACAGATCTAGGCACATTCCCACACAAGGACATAACATGTCATGTTCTAGGAATAATCCCGCCAAACGAACTAAAACCTAAAACTGCTAATTTTCGCATAAAATCCTTCTCAATACGAGGAACGTCACAGAACCTAAAATCCATGGTCCATGGACCACTCACCACTTGCTCTATGTACCAACCAAGAAGTGCTGGGTTATTTATTAGTCGTACTCCTCACGAGAAACCAGCAACCCGGCGTTAGTAATGTTTATCATGTCCAGCTTCAGGTGTATTCTTTCCCTTTCCACCAATAACCCACTCTCATAACTTGCTCTTTGTCACCTCTGGTTCCTCGGTCAGGGCCATAACTTGCTTAATTTTCCTAAACTTGCGCTCCGTTACTAATGGTTGGGGATGCTCGGCCAACCTGGACCTCGTGATTGCGGCATTTTCTCTCTTCTAAACTTTTGGTTTATTTTTTTGGGGTAGATCTCAATAAGCCCTTCAGAGTGCTCCGCCAGGGGGCTCCCATATATGGTTGACATGTACCCCTTATGGTCGGCGAGCGGTTTTCTCACTTTCGCGTGAAAATTAATGATATGGTTTCAAGTGTTATTTGGTCTCATACTGTTGCACTGATGCACTGTCACGTGCTGTTGGCTTGGTTTTTCCATTACGTCTCTCATCAAGTTGCAATTTAATTAATGCACGCCAGACATATTTTTTGTCGTCAATTTCACAAAAAATTACAAAAATTTTGTCATTTTTTGCAATGATCTAGGGACTTTCCCTCTATTCATCATTAATTTTTGTTTTTAAATTTTTTAACAAAAATTTCAAATTTTACAAACTTTCCATTCCCCTAATTTTCCAATTAAGACATTTGCATCATCAATTTGTTAAATTTTTTTAACACACTTTAATCAACCCCATCATTTCCTTTCATCATTCATTTCTTCATTTGTTTGTTTACACTTTAATCTACCCCATCATTTCCTTTCATCATTCATTTCTTCAGTTGTTTGTTTACACTTTCATCTACCCCATCATTTCCTTTCATCATTCATTTCTTCAGTTGTTTGTTTACACTTTAATCTACCCCATCATTTCCTTTCACCCTCTTACCTCCCCAATTAATCACCCCCACTACTCTAACTAATATTCCACCCACATAGACCTTTAACAGTTGGTCCCAAACTTTTTTCCAACCCTTCAGAAAAAAAGGAATCAAACCTTTATCACCAACTCCCAAAGCTGGCATTTTCATTAAACTATTCTCTGAACCACACCTCCTTAAACCGCCCGAATTGCCCCACGAGACAACCCTCGTACAAGTTCTAGCACAACAAACAACGTCAGCAACAGACCCCAGCCCGTAATTAAAAATTGTCCCGCCCCCCAAGAAGAAAACATAACCGCTCTCTCAAAATCCAACCGAATAGATAAAACACCCCCACTATCCACTGTGTTTATCCCTAACCACTCTAACTCAGATAGTCCTATAATAAACACCCCAACCCCCAACACTAAAACTAACCCAGCACCATACCCAACAACCTGCCAGTCCCCTCAGGTCTCAGGAAATGGATCTGCTGCCAATGAAACCGAATACACAAAAACCACTAACATCCCACCTAAATATACCTGAAATAACACTAGTGATACAAAAGACACCCCCAAACTCATTAACCATCCACACCCTACAATAGACGCCAACACTAACCCCACTACTGCATAGTATGGAGAAGGATTGGAAGCAACTGCTAGTCCTCCCAAAATAAAACTAACACTTAAAAATAGTATAAAGTACGTCATAACAATTCCTGCTTGGCCTCTATCCAAGACCTTTGGCCTGAAAAACCATCGTTGTAATTTCAACTACAAGAACATAAAACCTTAACAAACCCACCCACAACACTACAATCCTGCCCCTTTCTACTAACTTCTCAACAACACATTTTTGTTATCCACTAGAACTACTTCTCCAACCACTAAACAAATCCTAAATCAATAGCAACTATTACTACAACTAAAACAAGCCCCAATAATAATCACTATGCCTATAACAGCCTTAGTCCTTGTAGCTTACAATAAAGCATAACACTGAAGATGTTAAGACGGCTATTACACATACCCAAGGACAAAAAAGACTTAGTCCTAACCTTACAGTTAGTTCTTGCCAAATATATACATGCAAGTATCCGCATCCCAGTGAAAATGCCCTCAGCACCTTAAAAAGACAGCAGGAGCAGGCATCAGGCACACCACTCCAATTGTAGCCCAAAACGCCTTGCCTAGCCACACCCCCACGGGTTTTCAGCAGTAATTAATATTAAGCAATAAGTGTAAACTTGACTTAGTTAAGGCAACTTACCAGGGTTGGTAAATCTTGTGCCAGCCACCGCGGTCACACAAGAAACCCAAATTAACTTTATACGGCGTAAAGAGTGGTTTTTCATTATCACTTCAACTAAGACTGAAATGTAACCAAGCTGTTATAAGCACAAGATGCATCCAATACTCCCATAGAAATGATCTTAGCTTCATGATCAACAAAACTCCACGAAAGCCAGGACACAAACTGGGATTAGATACCCCACTATGCCTGGCCCTAAATCCCGATGCTTTCACCACTTAAGCATCCGCCTGAGAACTACGAGCACAAACGCTTAAAACTCTAAGGACTTGGCGGTACTCCAAACCCACCTAGAGGAACCTGTTCTATAACCGATAACCCACGATACACCCAACCATCCCTTGCCAAATCAGCCTATATACCGCCGTCGTCAGCCCACCCCTAAACTGAGGGTTTAACAGTGGGCACAACAGCAACATCCCACTAATAAGACAGGTCAAGGTATAGCTCATGAGATGGTAGAAATGGGCTACATTTTCTAGCATAGAATACCTCACGACAAGGAATGTGAAATCACTCCTAAAAGGCGGATTTAGCAGTAAAGCAGGATAATAATGCCTCCTTTAAGCTGGCTCTGAAGCATGTACATACCGCCCGTCACCCTCCTCACAAGCTAGGATTAATTTTATTTATAATAAACCCCTAAGCTAGAGATGAGGCAAGTCGTAACAAGGTAAGTGTACCGGAAGGTGCACTTAGTCTACCAAGACGTAGCTATAACTAAAGCATTCAGCTTACACCTGAAAGATATCTGTTCCATATCAGATCGCCTTGAAGCCTAACTCTAGCTCTTCTACCAGATTACATATAAACTAAGTTAATACTACCCATTAAATCAAAACATTCTCTCACTCAACCTAGTATAGGCAATAGAAAGGTAAACTCAAGACGCAATAGAGATCATGTACCGTAAGGGAAGAAAGAAATAGTAATGACAAACCAAGTAATAAATAGCAAAGACCAACCCTTGTACCTTTTGCATCATGATTTAGCGAGAACTACCCAAGCAAAACGCCAATTTAAGCTTGCTTCCCCGAAACCCAAGCGAGCTACTTACGAGCAGCTATCTACTGAGCAAACCCGTCTCTGTTGCAAAAGAGTGGGAAGACTCGTTAGTAGTGGTGAAAAGTCAATCGAGCTGGGTGATAGCTGGTTGCCTATGAAATGAATCTTAGTTCCCTCTTAATTCACCTCCCAGGACTACACTCAACCCACATGAAGCGAATTAAGGGCTATTTAAAGGAGGTACAGTTCCTTTAAAAAAGAATACACTCTCCCCTAGCGGATAAATTTAATTACAGCTTAATTGTGGGCCTTCAAGCAACCACCATTAAAGAATGTGTCAAAGCTCCTCACCTAAAAAAATCTAAACTTCCTCATGACTCCCTCTTCCCCAGTAGGCCAACTTATATTAAATAAGAGAATTTATGCTAAAATAAGTAACTAGGGATCCCCTCTATGGCGCAAGCTTACATTACAACATTATTAACAATCCACAGGATATTTTTTAACCTTAACAAGACCTTATACCCAAAACTCTGTTAACCCACCTATGGAGCGCCCCCAAAGACGATTAAAATCTGTAAAAGGAACTAGGCAAATCCAAGGCCCGACTGTTTACCAAAAACATAGCCTTTAACAAACCAAGTATTAAAGGTGAAGCCTGCCCAGTGACAATTCGTTCAACGGCCGCGGTATCCTAACCGTGCAAAGGTAGCGCAATCAATTGTCCCATAAATCGGGACTTGTATGAATGGCTTAACGAGGTCTTAGCTGTCTCCTACAGATAATCAGTGAAATTGATCTTCCCGTGCAAAAGCAGGAATAACCCCATAAGACAAGAAGACCCTGTGGAACTTTAAAATCTGCTACCACTTCCATAAACAATACTCACCCACAGGGCCTACTCCCCCGGGATTTTGCTGGTGTGCATTTTTTGGTTGGGGCGACCTTGGAGACAAACTTAACCTCCAAATATCAGACAATCCATCTTAACCAAGAACTACCCATCAACGTGCTAATAGTAACCAGACCCAATATAATTGATTAATGAACCTAGCTACCCCAGCTGGGGATAACAGCGCAATCTCCTTCAAGAGCCCACATCGACAAGGAGGTTTACGACCTCGATGTTGGATCAGGACATCCTAGTGGTGCAACCGCTACCAAGGGTTCATTTGTTCAACGATTAACAGTCCTACGTGATCTGAGTTCAGACCGGAGTAATCCAGGTCAGTTTCTATCTATGTTACAACTCCTTCTAGTACGAAAGGATCGAAGAAGTAAGGCCTATGCCACAAGCACGCCTTCGCACCCAGTAATGAACCCAACTAAATTACTAAGAGCTCCACCATAACCCCCTCCTAGAAAAGGACCGCTAGCGTGGCAGAGATTGGCAAATGCAGAAGGCTTAAGCCCTTTACCCAGAGGTTCAAATCCTCTCCCTAGCTCCAACACAAACCACATGACAATTCACTTAACCCTCACTTACTTTATTATATCAATATCCTATGCTCTCTCCATCCTCATCGCCGTAGCATTTCTTACCCTAGTTGAACGTAAGATTCTAAGTTATATGCAAGCCCGAAAAGGGCCTAATATTGTAGGACCATTTGGCCTCTTACAACCTATAGCAGATGGAGTAAAGCTATTCATTAAAGAACCAATTCGTCCATCAACTTCATCCCCTTACTTATTTATATCTACTCCTATCTTAGCCCTTCTCCTAGCAATTACAATCTGAACACCACTTCCCCTACCCTTTCCCCTTACTGACCTAAACCTTGGCATACTCTTCCTTCTAGCTCTATCTAGCTTGGCAGTCTACTCAATTCTATGATCAGGGTGAGCCTCTAACTCAAAATATGCCTTAATCGGCGCCCTCCGAGCAGTCGCACAAACTATCTCTTACGAAGTTACCCTAGCCATTATTCTCCTATCCGTAATTATCCTATCCTTAGTGGTAACTACACCCTCAATACCCTAGCTACAACTCAAGAACCTCTCTACCTCATTTTCTCCTCCTGGCCCTTAGCAATAATATGATATATCTCCACTCTTGCCGAAACAAACCGCGCTCCATTTGACCTGACAGAAGGAGAATCTGAACTAGTCTCAGGGTTCAACGTAGAATATGCTGCAGGGCCATTCGCCTTGTTTTTTCTTGCCGAATATGCTAATATTATACTAATAAATGCACTCACAACCATTCTATTCCTAAACCCCAGCTCACTTAATCTCCCTCAAGAACTCATTCCCCCTACTTTAGCTACAAAAACCCTCCTCCTTTCCGCAGGATTCTTATGAATCCGCGCCTCTTACCCTCGATTCCGATATGATCAACTCATACATTTGCTTTGAAAAAACTTCTTACCCCTAACATTAGCCTTATGCCTATGGCATACCAGCCTTCCTATCTCCTATGCAGGCCTACCCCCCTACCTAAGACACTCAAGGAAATGTGCCTGAATCCAAAAGGGTTACTATGATAAAGTAAACATAGAGGTATACCAATCCTCTCATTTCCTAATTTTAGAAAAGTAGGAATCGAACCTACACTAAAGGAATCAAAATCCTCTATACTCCCTCTATATTATTTTCTAGTAAGGTCAGCTAATTAAGCTATTGGGCCCATACCCCGAAAATGATGGTTTAACTCTACCTTAAACCCCAAACCGTAAACCCTAAAACCTAAACCCTAACCCTTGCTAACCTTAACCCTAACCCTAACATCTCATAGCAGAGGGAGGGAGGGGCCTGATTCCTCATCAGATATATCAACAGTCAAAAGCCTGTAAGCTCAGCTCTTGCCTTTTCAGGGTTTCACACCGTCAGCACTGGAGGGAGGGAGGGGCCCGACTGCTCATCAGAGGTATCATGCAAGTCAAAAGCCTGAAAAGTCTCCTAGAATGCATAAATCATTAACCATTTCAGTCTCTGACAATTGGTCCACACAGTAACTGCAAGCTATGCCCAAAGCCTGTTCCCTAACCTTAGAAGAGACACTGCAACCCTCGAGATGTTGGAGGCTCGAGGCATGGTCCGTGACACTAATCATGACTATAACTCATAACTTCTTGGAGTATGGGGACTTCCCTCCTTCACCCCCGGCAGATCAAGGCCACCACTTCAACTAACAGACATGGAAGCATCGCTGGACCCTGTGGGCGGTGACTATATACATCTGTCCACTCTCAGCTTTTCTTTCTCTTACTCTCCCTTGCTCTTATCCTGCCTTTCTCTCCCCTATGCATTTTCTTTCCCCCCTCAAAGGTTATCTCTGTGTCACATTGTGGTATGACAGCACCCAAACTGCTAGCATGCCTGTTGATACAGAATTGTTAAAATAAACCTTGCCAGTATATGTTTTCAGACATCGATTATTTAGTGTCATTTCACTTTAATCCACCCCAAGGGAATTACTAATAAAAACCTGAGTTACCCCCTCTCCCCTTTTCCTGGGGCGGGTTGTAACACCAATCAGTACTGACTCCGCCCAGTAGGCAGAGCCAGTGACGCAGAACAATCAACACGGACTCCACCTCTTGACTCCACCCAGTGGGCGGGGCCAGTGCTCTATAGAAGCAGAGTACATACCGGACGGCGGTGGGTATTCTGCCAGACACGCAACAGAACAGCAACAGCAAAAGCAGAGACCCAAGAGAAAAAGCAAAAGATTCTGACAGCGGTGGGCACTGAATCGGTAGCCCGAGAGGGGTTTATTGGGCACCACTGCGTTCCTGGAATGGGGTAAACCCGCGATAGTTAGATCACACATTGAGACAGATTCTGACTAACCCTAACCCTAACCCCAACCCTAACACCTAACCCTTACCCTAACCCTAACCCTAACCCTAGTAACTTGCAGTCTCTTTTTTAAAGTTAGGGTTAGGGAACTGGTTTTGTGCATAGCTTGCACTCTCTTTTTTAAGGTTAAGGTTAGGGAACAGGGTTTGCACATAGCTTGCATTCGCTTTTTTAGGATTAGGGTCAGGGAATCGGGTTTGCGCATAGCTTGCAGTCTCTTTTTTAAGGTTAGGTTCAGAGAAAAGGGTTTGCGTATAGCTTGCAGTCTCTTTTTTAAGGTTAGGGTTAGGTAACAGGGTTTGCGCATAGTTTGCAGTCTCTGTTTTAAGGTTAGGGTTAGGGAAGAGGGTTTGAGCATAACTTGCAGTCTCGTTTTTAGGGTTAGGGTTAGGGAAAAGGGTTTGCGCATAGCTTGCATTCTCACTTTTGAGGTTAGGGTTAGGGAAAAAGGTTTGCGCATAGCTTGCAGTCTCTTGGTTAGGGTTAGGGTTAGGGAACAGGGTTTGCGCATAGCTTCCAGTCTCTCTTTCAATGTTGGGGTTAGGGGACAGTGCTCTATAGAAGCAGAGTACATACTGGACGGCGGTGGGTATTCTGCCAGACACGCAACTGAACAGCAACAGCAAAAGCAGAGACCCAAGAGAAAAAACAAAAGATTCTGACAGCGGTGGGCAATGAATCGGGCTTATAGTCTGAGAGGGGCTTATTGGGCAACGCTGCGTGTCCAGAATGGGCTAAAACCGCGATTGTTAGATCGCGCACTGAGACAAATTCTTCCTAACCCTAACCCTTACACATACCCCTAACCCTAACGCTAACCCTAACCCTAACCCTAACCCTAACCCTAACCCTAACCCTAACCCTAACCCTAACAGTAACCCTGTCTTTTGCTAACCCTAACCCTAACCCTAACTTTTGCTAACTCTAACTCTAACCCTAAATTTCCTAACCCTAACCCTAACCCTTTCTAACCCTAACCCTAACTCAAAACCTAACCCTAACCCTAACCCTAACCCTACCCTTAAACCCTAACCCTAACCCTAACCCTAACACTAAACCCTAAACCAAAAGGAAACTTCCTTTGCTATGCCTACTGGGTGAAGTCAGTGCTGATTGGTGTTACAACCCGCCCCAGGAAAAGGGGAGAGGGGGTAACTCAGGTTTTTATTAATAATTCCCTTGGGGTGGATTAAAGTGAAACGACACTAAATAATCGGTGTCTGAAAACATATACTGGCAAGGTTTATTTTAACAATTCTGTATCAACAGGCATGCTAGCAGTTTGGGAGTTGGGCTATCAGTTGGGAGGCATGGCTGAAAACAGGAAAGAACAGCCCTAATTCCCAGGAAAGAAAGCCTGGAAGCTTTGGCTTTGTGGTGCAGTTGGTGGGCCACACTGGGCACTCCATGGGCAGGCAGCAAGAGTTTTCTGGATCTGGAAGTCAATCTGGGGACCTCAGAGTGTTTGAGGGGAAGTTGGGAGTGTCCTGTGGGACCAGGATGGGATTTGAGGGCTCCTGGAGGGGCTGGGACGGGTGTATACTGCGGGCATCGTCTAGTATTGATGGGGGTAATCAGTGAGCCGACTGTTTCTTAATCATCCAAATTTTAACATACAATATGATTATTAGAATAAAAAGCAAAAAGGTAATATCAACAAAACAGTAACAGGGTGAAGCTCTTGGTTGAAGAGTGGTTTCTTCTTTTTCTCCAGTGATTTTAATTCTTTTTCGTCTGGGTTTTAATCCCATCTTTGGCATTTTGCTGCGAACATTTTGTCCCCATATCCATTGGAAATTGTATTAACTGTTGAGGAGAACAAAGTGGAATCCCAAGGTATGTGATATATTGATAGGATTTCACTGGTTGGCTTTTAATTTGTCCAGGTTTATCGCCATAATGCTTCTGCTCTTTAACCACTTGAATCAGAATGGAGTTGTTTTCTGGGTCGGGTTCTCTTTTTGAGTCCAAGGTTTTTTAGTGGATTCAGTATCAGGCACAAAGGAAATTGAGGGAGGTAAAGAATAATCTTCCCTTTGTTCATTATCACAGGGATCACTCAGTCTATTTTCATTAATGTGAGGAAAGCTGGGAGACTCTAGAAACATCAGTTGAACTTCAAATTCTCCTTGTTTCTTTCTCTCCTGAGACTTAGAATCAGGGTTCTCTGTGGTTTCCCAAGTCTCAATGCCAGGGTAAGACACTGGTTTATGAAGTTGCCTGACCAAACCAGGAGCCTGTTTTTTTAGCAACAGTTTTCTCTCTGCACTCTGGCGCAACAAGACTTTGAAGGTGGTCAACCTCAGTTTGAAGCAGCTCATTTTTAGCAACAAGTTTATCCGATTTTTCTCCTGTTTCCCTCTCAAAGGCTAACGATGACTTCAGCACCACATTTTCTGATTTCAAAACAGTAGACTCAACATCAGAAATCCATTCATGACTTCCCTGTCAGCACTCCATCCAAATGTCTGTGCTCTCACTTTGACCTGAGAGAAACCTCAGGCAGGTGGAAAAGGGCAGATAAAGAAAAAACAGATGGATCCAGCAGAAGTGATGCTGCTTCTGTCAAAAGCAGAGCAGAGACCGAAAGCACTTTAGGAAGTTGCTTACAGAAGCACTTGTGCATTCCAAGTTACAGCTCAGGAGTCTCAGTGACTTGTCCAACATGAGAGTTTCTTTTCCATTTCTCAACCCCAGATTCCTCAGGAGTAGGAAACTGGAAACACTGACTGAGAAAAGCTCCATTCCTTCCTAATAATTGTGCTTTGCCCTTCCCATTTGACAGTGCTCTTGGAAATGTGCTGCTGTGATCTGGATCTGTGAGCAGCCCTGACCTCCCAGAGCACTCATCCAATGGCAGGAAGACCCCACCTGGCTCCTGCTGGGGTTCTTGCCACCACGACCCAGTATGGGTCAATGGAATGGGGAGCAGGGTGGTGGGACCAGTAAGGACCAGTTAAGGGGGTTGGGGGCACTTCAGCATCTCCATCAAGGTCAGACCAGTACAGACCAGTATAAACCAGGATAGACCAGTATAAACCAGTATGGACCAGTATGGACCAGTATAGACCAATATGGGTCACTGGAATGGGGAATGGGGCAGTGGGACCGATAAGGACCAGTTAAGGGGCTTGGGGGCACTTCAGCATCTCCATCAAGGTCAGACCATTATAGACCAGTATAGACCAGTGTAGACCAGTATAGACCAGTATAAACCAGTAAAAAACCAGTACGGACCAGTATGGACCAGTATGGACCAGTACAGGTCACTAGAACAGCGAGCAGGGTGGTGGGACCAGTAAGGACCAGTTAAGGGGGTTGGGGGCACTTCATCATCTCCGTCAAGGTCAGACCAGTACAGACCAGTATAAACCAGTATAGACCAGTATGGACTGGTATAGACCGGTATAGACCAATATAAACCAGTACAGACCGCTACGGGTCATTGGAATGGGGAATGGGGCAGTGGGACCAGTAAGGACCAGTTAAGGGGGTTGGGGGCACTTCAGCGTCTCCATCAAGGTCAGACCAGTACAGACCAGTATAAACCAGGGTAGAGCAGTATAAACCAGTATAAACCAGTACGGGTCACTGGAACACGGAATGGGGTGGTGGGACCAGTAAGAACCAGTTAAGGGGGTTGGGGGCACTTCAGCATCTCCATCAAGGTCAGGTCAGTATAAACCAGTATAGACCCGTATAGACCGGTATGGGCCAGTATAAACCAGTATAAACCAGTATGGACCAGTACAGGTGACTGGAACGGGGAATGGGGCGGTGGGACCAGTAAGGACCAGTTAAGGGGGTTGGGGGCACTTCAGCATCTCCGTCAACATCAGACCAGTACAGACCAGTATAGGACAGTATAGATTAGTATAAACCAGTATGGACCAGTATAGACCAATATAAACCAGTACGGGTCACTGTAACACGGAATGGGGTGGTGGGACCAGTAAGGACCAGTTAAGGGGATTGGGGGCACTTCAGCATCTCCATCAAGGTCAGACCAGTACAGACCAGTATAAACCAGGATAGACCAGTATAAACCAGTATGGACCAGTACGGGTCACTGGAACGCGGAATGGGGTGGTGGGACCAGTAAGGACCAGTTAAGGCAGAACTCAGCTGGGACTTAGTGGTTTGGGGGTGGGCGTGTCCCTTCTTTAGTTGGGCGTGGTCTCTCCCTGGTGGGCGTGTCCCATCCCAAGGTGGCCATAGCCTCTGCAAGTGGGCGTGGCTTTTGCATCCTCTCCCCCTCCCTGAACTGGGAGCTCAACTGGGACTTACTGGGTTTTGGGTGGGCGTGTCCCCTCCCAATGATGGACCCACTTTCAGCCCCTCCCCCCACCTTTAAGGGCCCCCCCCAAAGCCCCTCCCCCCCCTTCCTGCACCTCCCCAACCCTCAGGGTCCCTCCTGTCCCTCCCCCACCCTCAGGGTCCCTTCCTTCCCCTCCCCCCAGTGAACCTGCTACCCCTCCCACTCTCAGGAGCCCTCCCTGCCCCTCCCCCACCTTCAGGGGCCCTCAGGACCCCTCCCCCAACCTCAGAGACTCTCCTGCCCCTCCCCCACCCTCGGGGAACTTCCTACCCTTCCCCCACCCTCAGGGACCCTCAGGGCCCCTCCTTCACTTTCGGGGTCCCTCCCTGCCCCTCCCCAACCCTCAGGACCCTCCTGCCCCTCCCCCCACCTCGGGGTCCCTCCTGCCCCTCTCCCACCCTCAGGGACCCGCCTACCCCTCCCCCACCCTCAGGGACGGTCCTGCCCTTCCTCCACCCTCAGGGAACCTCCTGCCCTTCCCCCATGCTCAAGGACCATCCTGCTCCATCCCCACCCTCAGTGTTCCCTCCTTCCCCTGCCCCCCCCACTGGGGCCGTTACTGGTCCCTTACTGGTCTGTACTGGGAAGGGAGAGGGGAGGTGCCGCCCCCTCGAGGCCCCTCCCCCCCAGTGACATCATCGGGTTCCAAAAATAGCCCCGGGGGCCCAAACTGGAGGGGGAACCTGGAGCTGCTCCCAGTGTGACCAGTTCAGGTACTGGGAGGGACTGGGAGGGAACTGGGAGGGACTGGGAGGGACTGGGAGGGGGCAGGGCTTCCCCCCCTCCCCC
This sequence comes from Manacus candei, assembly GCF_025592945.1. Classification (NCBI taxonomy): domain Eukaryota; kingdom Metazoa; phylum Chordata; class Aves; order Passeriformes; family Pipridae; genus Manacus; species Manacus candei. The sequence goes on from NW_026138084.1 coordinate 5,059,837, forward strand.
CCTCCGTGTCCTTGGGGTGACCTTGGGGAGGGAGGGGGATGGGCCGCTCCCAGTGGCTCCCAGTAGCTCCCAGTTACCCCAGTAATGCCTCCGGTATCTCCAGCGATCCCCCCAGTAACCCCAGTGACCCCCCCAGTAGCTCCTAGTAGCTCCCAGTAACCCCAGTGTCTATCCCAGTAGCTCCCAGTAACTCCCAGTAATCCTAGTGTCCATCCCAGTAACTCCCAGTAACCCCAGTGTCCACCCCAGTAGCTCCCAGTAACTCCCAGTAACCCCAGTGACCCCCCCAGTAGCTCCCAGTAACCCCAGTGTCCATTCCAGTAACCCCAGTGAGCCCCCCAGTAGCTTCCAGTAGCTCCCAGTAACTCCCAGTGTCCCCCCCAGTGCCTCCCAGTATGTCCCAGTTTAACCCAGTTCCCCCCCCCGTGGGCCCTGGGCCGGGTGGGGGAGGGGCGGGCTCACATTTCCATGGCAACATCCCTTTCCCTCTGGCCCAGTTTCTCCCAGTTCCTCCCAGTTTAACCCAGTTTTTCCACATTTTTCCCCATTTTTCCACATTTCCCCCCATTTTCCCCATTTTTCCCAGATTTCCCCCCATTTTTCCACATTTTCCTGAATTTTTCCCCATTTCCCCCCCATTTTCCAGATTTTTCCCAATTTTCCTACATTTTCCCAGATTTTTTCCCATTTTTCCCCCATTTTCCCAGATTTTTCCCCATTTTGTCCAGATTTTCCCCCCATTTTCCCAGATTTTTCCCCATTTTTTCCACATTTTTCCCACATTTTCCCAGATTTTCACACATTTTTCTCCAGATTTTCCCAGATTTTTTTTTCCCATTTTTTCCACATTTTCCCCCATTTTTTCTCACATTTTTCCCAGATTTGCCCAGATTTCTTCCCCCATTTTCCCGGATTTTTCCCAGAATTTCCCATATTTTCCCCATTTTTCCAAAATTTTTTTTATCTTTCCCCATTTTTCCCCATTTCCTGGATTTTCTCCCATTTTTTCCACATTTTCCCAGATTTTTCCTCATTTTTCCCAGATTTTCCCAGATTTTTCCCCATTTTTCCCAGATTTTCCCAAGATTTTTTCCCATTTTTTAAAATCTTTCCCCATTTTTCCCCATTTTCTGGGATTTTTTCCCATTTTTCTCCATTTCCCCCCATTTTCCCCAGAATTTCCAGCATTTCCCCCCCAGTTTGTCCCCATTTTCCCAGATTTCTCCCAGGTTTTCCCAGATTTTTCCCTATTTTTTCCCCATTTTCCCAGATTTTTCCCAGATTTTTCCTCCACTTTTCCCAGAATTTCCCACATTTTCCCAGATTTTTCCCACATTGTTTCCCATTTTCCCCACATTTTCTCAGATTTTTCTCCAGATTTTCTTCCAGATTTTCCCACATTTTCCCACATTTTCCCAGATTTTCCCCCATTTTTCTTGATTTTTCCCGATTTTCCCCATTTTTCCGGATTTTTTTCCCATTTTTTCCCATTTTCACACATTTTTCCTCATTTTCCCCCATTTTCACGGATTTCTCCTCATTTCCCCCATTTTCCCACAGTTTTTCCCAATTTTTTCACATTTTCCCAGATTTTTCCCCATTTTCCCCAGATTTTTCCCCATTTTGCCCTCGTTTTCTCGGACTTTTCCCCATTTTCCCACATTTTCCCAAATTTTTTCCCACATTTTCCCAGATTTTCTCCTATTTCCCCAGATTTTTCCTCATTTTTCCCATTTTTTCCCAGATTTTTTCCCAATTATTTTCCCCATTTTCCCAGATTTCCCCCCTTTTTTTCCCACATTTCCCCGGATTTTTTCCCAATTTCCCCCCATTTTCCATGATTTTTCCCACATTTTTTCCACATTTTCCCAGATTTTTCCTCATTTTCCCCCATTTTTCCCAGATTTTTCCCCATTTTTCTCAGATTTTTTCCCCCAGATTTCCAGATTTTCCCAGAATATTCCCCATTTCCCCCCATTTTTTCCCTATTTTCCCAGATTTTTCCCATTTTTTCCCCTTTCCCCCATTTTTTCCCAATTTTTCCCAGATTTTCTCCCATTTTCCCCAGAATTTCCCAGGTTTTTTCCCAATTTTTCCCCATTTTCCCAGTTTTTTCCCAATTTTTTCCCCATTTTCCTGGATTTTTTCTCGATTTCCCCCCATTTTTCCCACATTTTCCCCGATTTTCACACATTTTTCCCCATTTTCCCCCTTTTTTTCCTCATTTTTCCATATTTTCCCAGATTTTTCCCCATTTTCCCCAGAATTTCCCACATTTTCCCCCATTTTTCCCCATTTCCCCGGATTTTTCTCACATTTTTCCCAGAATTTTCCGCAATTTCCCCATTTTCCCACATTTTCCCAGATTTTTCACCATTTTCCTAATTTTCCCCCCATTTTTCCCACATTTTCACAGATTTTTCCCCCATTTCCCCACATTTTCTTGGATTTTTGGGTCCCCAGTTTTCCAAATTTCCCAAATTTCCCCAGTGGGAAAAAATGGGGGGAAAAAAACAGGAATTTGGGGGAAAATGGGGAAAAATTGGGGAAAAAAGTGGGAAATTTGGTGAACACCAATGAAAAATTGGGAAAAATGAGGGAAAAATTGAGAAAAAAGTGGGAAATTTGGGGAAAATTGATAAAAATGGGGAAAAATGGGGGGAAATTTAGGAAAACTGGGGGAAAATCCGGGAAAATGTGGAAAAACGGGGGAAATTTTGAGGAAAAAGTCAGAAATTTGGGGAAATGGGGGATTTTGAGGGGAAATGGAGGGAAAACTGGGAAAAAAAGTAAGAAATTTGGGGAAAAGGGGTGAAAAATCAGGAAAAATGGGGGATAATTGGGAAAAATTAGGGGAAATTTAGGAAAAAATTGGGAAAAAATGGCGGAAAATGGGGAAATTTGGGAAAAATGGGGTGAATTGAGAAAAAAATGGGGGAATTTGGGTAAAATTGGATGAAAAATTGGGGAAAGTTGGGAAAAATGGGGGGAAATTTGGGGAAAATGGGAAAAAATGGGGGAAATTTGGGAACAATGGAAGGAATTTGGAAAAAAAATGGGGAAAAATTGAGAAAAATGGGGAAATTTGGGAAAAATGGGGGAAATGGGGGGAAAATTGGGGAAAGAGTGGGAAATTTGGGAGAAATGGATGAAAAACTGGGAAAAATGAGGGGAAATTTGGGAAAAACTTGGGTGTCCCCACCAGGTTCGGCCCCGCCATGACCCCGATAGCCCCGGGATCAGGTGAGACCCCTACCCCACGCCCTGACCCCTCCCCCTCCCCGAGGTCACTGCCCTGACCCCCCGAGTCCAGGTTGTGACCCCTCCCCCACCCCGTGGCCCCTCCCACACTTTATGGCCCCTTCCCCATTCTGTGGCCCCTACCCCATTCTGTAGCCCCTACCCCACTCTGTGACCCCTCTCCCACTTCATGGCCCCTCCCCCACTCTCTGACCCCTCCCCCACTCTATGGCCCCTCCCCCACTCTCAGACCCTTCCCCCACTTTATGGCCCCTCCCCCACTCTGTGGCTCCTCCCCCACTCTGTGACCCCTCCCCCATTCTGTGACCCCTCTCCCACTCTGTGGCCCCTCCCCCACTTTACGACCTCTCCCCCACTCTGTGACCCCTCCCCCACCGACAGCCTCTCCCTGCAGAGAGAACAGCCAACACACTATTTCACTTCTCACTTTAACAAAGCTCTTTTCTCCTTCAAGCCCCTCAAAGGCGCCAAGGCCACATAGGAGGCCACACACAAACAGTACTCCTCTTCCCACTTGACTACACCTTCTCCCTCTCTGTTCTACAGGGAACACCAGGAATCTGCTCGCAGAGGCCTCTCGTTTCCCAGCAGTAGCTCAGCACAAGGAGTTAAAGGACCTCAAGCCTTAGGCCACAAGAGCTGACAGCGAGGAAACTTTGGGAGCAAACTAATGCTGCTAACACGGACCCAGCTGAATCCAGCACACAATCACAGAATCCAAGAGTCCTTCAGCTTGGAAAAGACCTCCAAGCTCACTGAGTCTTGTGCAGCCCCTCCCCGACCGCCTGCAGGGACTGGATGATGCTTTGCACAAGCACCAAAAGGAATGTTGTGAAAGCCATGGCCTGCAGGAGGACACAGAGAAGGGCTTGGTTGGGGCTGGGAAGGAGGGAACTGGCGCTGGGGGAGCGGGGATGGAGCCTCGGGGATGTGGCGCAGCAAGGACAGGGGCCCAGGCAGCTGGCAGGCAGCAAGGCCTCACCCCCTGCCCCAGCAGCAGCACCGGGCCCTGCCCAAGGCGCTCCTGCCAGGGGTTGGGCCCTGCAGGCAGGGGCAGAACCCACTCCCTGGGGCGGCCTTGCTACCCTGGCCCTCGTCCGGCCCAGCCTCTCCCTGTGTGCGTACTCCCCACAGCACAGGCTGCACTGGGCAGCATCCCCTGATGGGCCCTGCAGAGCTGCCCCACGGGGACACTTCCCTTTTATGTCACAGGTACCACAGCCTGTCCCAGCCAACCCTGCCCATTGTCCCCACCCCGGCTCAGTGACTCACAGTGGCCCCTGGCAACCAAAGAACCAAAGCCCCACACCCCCAGAGTGCAGCCCTACCCATGTGCAAGGGGCCCCCAAAGGGTTCCCTGCACAAAGCAGCCCCTCCAAACCCTTGTCAGATAGAAAACTTGGGGACGTGACCCTTGGATGCTTTTAGTACAGAGATACAAGCTTTTCTTGAATAATGGAGGGGGTCACTTTTTAATTATTAATATTTACAGTTATCCATTTGGGGACAGGATGTCCTACAGGCTAATGTGGTGTCACATTTGGAGTGAAAAGTACTTTTCAAAGAAACCCAGGGTGCATGGGTGATGCAGAGGAAGCTGCCAAGTCACCCAATGTGAAGCTCAACACTGCTTTGCAACAGCACTGCCCTTTCACACACATCTTTGGCAAAGACAAAGATGTCAGGGTTTAGTTTCTAAATCAGTAACACTTGACAAGACCTCTTTATGAACTGACAGCAAGAGAACTTAGGAGCAGCTTAGGGTTGGCAAGTGTAGGAGCCAAGAAGAGAAGGGCTGATGGGTATGTCATGGACACTGACAAGTGGATGGTCGTGGAGCTGACCAAGGACTGCCAGATACAAAAGACATCACCTGCTGGACTTGGCCCAAACACCAGCCCCCTCCTCTCCCTTCTCAACCACTCAACCACAGCCTGCACACACCCACACCTGCCAGGGCCAACTGGTTGTTTCTCATCTCTTTTCTGCCTGGGGGCGAAGGAAGAAGGACAGGGAGGGCATTTGCCTTCGGGCCAGAGGGAAGGGGAAGGAGATCCCCCCAAATCCATCCCTGGCAGGATGGGGGCTGGAGGAGACATTGGGGGACCCCCAAGAATATTTTCGAGGGGAAGAAAGGATGGGGGCACCCACAGGGGGTTGGGGGGGGAGGGACCCAGGAATCTCGTGGTGGGACACTGGGGAGTTCCCAGTAGTTTCTTGGGGGGGTGGACCCCCAGCAGTCTGGGGTGGAAAAATGGACAGAGGAATCTACCGTAAAGGGTTGGTGACACCCAAAAGACTCTAGGAGGGGGTTGGGAGGGGCCCTGGAGTCCTGAAGAGTGTTTGGGGGTCCCCAGGAGGGAGTCTGGGGGTCTGAGGTGGTCCCAGGAGATTTTCAAGGGTTAAGGGGATGCACAGGAGATTTGGGGGAGGAGGTGGAAAGGTGGAGGGTCCCCAGGAGTCTTGGGGGGATCTGGGCGGTTCCCGAGAGTCTTGGGGGAGATTCGGAGGGGTCACCAGGAGCCCCCGGACCCCCTGAACTCACCCCACACCACCATGGCCTTGTTGGGGCCGCACGTGAAAAACAGCGCGGCGGGGGGAGACCCTGGGGCCGGGATCGATCGGGACCAATCGGGTTCAATCCCGATCCTCCCCTCCCCCGCCATCACCGCCCTGCTCCCGGCAGCCCCCGCGGAAGTTTCGACGTTCTATTGGGTGACTCACCGGCACAAGGACAGGGGCCCAGCAGAATTTGGCAATGACGTCATTCCAGCAGAGCCGTTCTATTGGCTGCGACCCACGAGGGAGCCCCAAAACCTGTTCCTGGCTTGGGGGGGAAGGACAGCCGGCACGGCCGGGAACGGGGGTGCAGAGGGTGTTCAAGTGCCCAGGAAAGGGGCAAAAAACTTTCCCCTCTCCCTCCCAGTGCCCCCTCAGCCCATCCCAGTGTCTCCCCTCTCTCCCAGTGCCCCCTCAGCCCATCCCGGTCTCTCCCCTGCTCTCCCAGTGCCCCCATCCATCGAGGTCCCAGCCCAGCCCTGCCCCCTGCTCTGCTCCGGCCTGGGTTTCTCCCCTGCAGGGGCAGTTGAGGTGGCTCCAGGGCGGGCGGGAGCTTTCGGGGCAGGGGGTGGCTCCTGACATGCTGCTGGAACCGCCCCTGCCTGGGCGGGCTTGTCGGCCTGGGGCACCTCCTCACCCGAGCCTGGGGGACCGGCCAGCAACTGGGAGGGGTTTTGGGAAGGAATGGGGAGGCTGAGAAGGGGTTGGAGGTCGTGGGGGTAAGTGGGAAGGTGTTTGGGGGAGTTTGAGGGTTTGGGAGGGAGGTTGGGGAGATTGGGGCAGCTGTGAGGGGTTTTGGGGAATCGTCGGGGATGTGGGAAGGAACTGGGAGAGAGTCTGGGGGCATACTCAAGGGGAAGGGGGCAACTAGGAGAGGGTTTGAAAGGTCCTGGGAGGGCTGGAGGTAACTGGGAGGGGTTTGGGGGCATCTTGTGGGCTTTTGTGGGTCTGGGAGGCAGTCTGGGGGCCTCGGAGGGTTTAAGGGGAAGTTGGGAGTGTCCTGTGGGACCGGGATGGGATTTGAGGGTTCCTGGAGGGGCTGGGAGGGCTTTATGCCTTTATACTGTGGGCATTGTCGAGTACTGATGGGGGTAATCCGTGAGTTGACTGTTTCATAATCATCCAAATTTTAACAAGACTTTTAAGGTGGTCAACCTCAGTTTGAAGCAGCTCATTTTTAGCAACAAATTTATCCGATTTTTCTCCTGTTTCCCTCTCAAAGGCTAACGATGACTTCAACACCACATTTTCTGATTTCAAAACAGTAGACTCAACATCAGAAATCCATTCATGACTTCCCTGTCACCACTACATCCGAATGTCTGTGCACTCACTGTGGCCTGAGAGAAACCTGCCTGTTTGCAACGCACTGACTGGGCAACTTTTCTTTTTGCAGGTGGAAAAGGGCAGATCAAGAAAAAACAGATGGGTCCAGCAGAAGTGATGCTGCTTCTGTCAAAAGCAGAACAGAGGCCGAAAGCACTTTCGGAAGTTGCTTACAGAAGCACTTGTTCATTCCAAGTTACAACTCAGGAGTCTCAGTGACTTGTCCAACATGGGAGCTCCTTTTCCATTTCTCAACCCCCAGATTCCTCAGGAGTAGGAAACTGAAAACACTGACTGAGAAAAACTCCATTCCTTCCTAATAATTGTGCTTTGTCCTTCCCATTTGACAGTGCTCTTGGAAATGTGCTGGTGTGATCTGGATCTGGGAGCAGCCCTGACCTCCCACAGCCCTGACCACACACACCTCATCCAACGGCAGGAAGAACCTGCCTGGCTCCTGCTGGGGTTCTCACCACCCACCGACAGCTTCTCCCTGCAGAGGGGTGGGCAACTACCCAGGCAGGATGAGACCTGACCCCAGCAGGCAGCAAAGTCCCTGCCCTGGCACAAAGAACCCCGGAGCACAGGGACCCTGCTCTGCAGGACAGCCCCGGGCATCCCTGGCTGCACCCCCACCTTCCCACCCCGCAGCCATCCCTGGGAGAAGGAGCCCACCTGCGCTGTCCTTCTGACGGTGCTGCAGGGAAGGCCTGCCCTGGAGAACATCCTCCTCTGGCGCAACAGAGAAACTGGGAGAGTCCTGACAGATGTGCAAGGCTGTGGGATGTGGTAGCTTTAGGAGATTCCTCCAGGAACACAAGCGACATTGCCCTGCACCTGTAGACTCACTCTGCAGAGGAGTGTGAAGTTGTGTCCCCAAGTTGTGTCTCAGCTGAACACCTCCCATCTTTCTGCTGCCTTTAACCTCCCTTTGCCTTTCTTCTCTTCTCTCGTGCCTACAGGCAGTGCCCTCGGCCCTGCTGGGCTGTGCAGAGGAGCTGCTCCTGGGCAGAGCTGTCTCTCTGCAGTGCTGCCCGCTTGCCAGGATTTCCCTGTGTGCCAGGAGCCCGGCCCAGCTGAGCAGCACAGCAAGAGCCAAAGGCAGCCCTTTCTCTGCCCCTCTGGGTTCCCCACAGGTGTCCCTGGGGCTCCAGGGGAACCTGCTGTGGAACAGACTGAAGGAAACAATGATGTTCCCTCTTCTCACCTCTTCAGTGACACTTCTTTCCAGCAGTGACACTTCTTTCCAGCAGTGACACTTCTTTCCAGCAGTGACATTTCTCCTCTTAGAAAATTACCAGGGTATGATGATCACCTTTTCTAGTTTCATCATTACACAGGACACCAGGAGGGTGACAGCAAAGGATCTGGTAACTCCCTGGCACAGCGGGGGTTTTCCTGGAGTCACACAGAGAAATGTGTCAGGGCTCTGAGAGGTGTCCAACCCTGAGCTGGACTGATGCACACACGGGGGTGTTCAGAGACACGAGTCCTTCCCTGGCACACACACAGGCAGTTCATTGCAGCAGGGGCAGTGTCTCCCTGGGCTCCTGCTACCACTCCCAGAGCCTGGAGCCACCTCAGCCCTGTAATGCTCCCACCCTGCCCACTCCTACACTTCAGATGAACATTGGGGTTTTCTAGTCACTGGAACTGCCCAGACCAGCCCCTCCCTGGTGCCCCCATCTCCCTGCCCCGCCCCAGCCCAGCAGAGCAGCACAGTCGTTTCTGGTCCTGCAGCAAGAAAGGGAGGCAATAGAGGACAGGGACAGTGACTGCATGTCTGGACTGCTCAGGAGATCATCAGCTCAGGCGGCAGCTCCTGCAGCCCCAGGGCCAGACCCAGTGGCCCAGGCAGCTGCTGCCACGTGGGCACAAGCTCTGCTGCCCAGGAGGGTCCTGTAGTGAAGGGCTTTGCAGATGGCCACGTAGCGGTCATAGGACATGATGGTGAGAAGGGCAAGCTCCGCTGTGATCAAGAAGAAAAGCAAAAAACACCTGTGCAGCTCATCCTGAGTAGGACATGCCCCTGGTGTTCCAGAGGGAATTGGCCATGGTTTTGGGGAGAGTGGTGCAGATGCAACCCAGGTGTGTGAGGGAGAGGTGGAGCAGGAAGAAGTCCCTGGGGGGTGTGCAGGTGGGGGTGGCAGGCTACGGCACTGAGGATGAGGCCGTTGCCCAGGAGGGCAGCCAGGGAGATGCCCAGGAAGAAGCAGAAGTGCAAGAGCTGCAGCCAGGAGGAGGAAGTGGGGGATGGAGCTGCTGTTGGACATGAACTTCCTCCGGGCATCAGGAAATGTCCAAGGAGGAAAAGGCAGTGAAAACTTTGGGACAGGTTTCCTAGATCAAACCCATGAATTCCTCTGAGCATCTACCCTCATCCCAAGTATCTGCAGTCACACATATATAGATTCTGGACTGTAGAAGACAGGCTTAGCATGACTTTAAGATGATTTCTTCTCAATTTTTTGATTTATTTTTCTACTGCCAGGTCTGAGAGGGGCATCGTGGAACCAAAGGAACCCTGAGACATTTCAGAATCCCACATGTGTTGGGTCTGTCTGAGCTGGAGTTCATTTTCTCACTGCAGGCGTCACAGTGCTGTGCTTTGCATTGGGAGCTACAAAGGGGTTAATCACACCAGTGCTTTGGCAACTGCTGAGCAGGGCTGGTGCAGCATCTGCATTGTCAGGTTCGTCCCCTGAATCGGGGGCAAGATATGGGAGGCGATACAGACAGGTCAGTTGAGCCAAATGGACCGAAGGGACATTGCAGAATATATGGCGTCAGCTCAGCTACAAGAGCTCAGGAAAGGAACAGGAAAGGGGGAAAATCCATTTTTTTACAATACATGCCTTCTGAGCGGCTTCTCTGTGTGGTGAAGCCCTGCTTCCCATGAAGTGGCCAGGTATCGCTGCTGACAGGAAGTAGAGAGAAAATCTTTTTATTTTCCTCTTCACTTATGCATGCGCAAACATTGGCTTTTGCTTTAGTCAAGTGCCTGATCTCAAGGTAGAAATAATTTTCCATCTTATTCTGTCTCTTCTGTCTGGCTGGGAAGGGCAGCAATAGAGCAGCTTGGTGGGCACCTGGCATCCAGGTAAGGTCAACCCACTGCAACATTGCAGGGTCTCATGGAACCAAAGGACTGCTGGGAGACTGGGGGAACTCACGGAATCAAGTGGCCGTCGTGGCACTGCCCTGCATCATAGAAGCAAATGTTCCCTGGGAAACTACAGAAACCAGGGACTTAAGGGACATCATTGGGATGTGCGGGACCTCATGGAATTAAACAAACCGTGGGATATCTTTGGAACTTCATGGAATCAAAGGGATAAAACAAAAGAATTAAACCCCATGACCAGAAACCATTGGATCAAACGTTTCTTTAATATGCCAGCTGGGGATTCATGGGGGTACTCTGCCATGCATGAATCAAAGAATCAGTATAAATTTCGGAGTATAAATACAGTGATACTTGAAAGACCCTCCCCTTCACAAGCAGTCCAAAATTCTCTTCTGATTTTAGGGTCAAATAGCCTCTTGGATTTTATTCGTGGAGCAAGACTGCCATCTAGCGTCCATTTCTTCTGGGAGGGGCAGTCATTTTCACAGAGTGGTCTTCTCCCTTAGGCGGCCTTGTAGCATCTCTGATTGATTTATCCGACCCATAACCCCTACACTAAATGCTTTAGGACCAGCTAAGACGTGTCTTAGAACTTCCCATTTGCTTAAACAATGTAGAATTGACTTTCTTCTTAACAGAACAATCTCTTATTAAACGAGTTTTCTAAGGCCTGTAAGCTACTTTCTTGAAGATGGGCATATGATACACTCTCTATTAGTTTCCATGTATCATCTACATTCTCTCTCCTACAACTAATTGTAGTCTTAAAAGAAAAGAAAAGACTGCTACCATGCCAAGAAAGCAAATCCCTTTGTTGATTAGGATTTTTATCTAAGAAAAACTTGTGATTTACGAAGCCATTAAGGATGGAGATCCTCTCTCATTTCAGTGCCATTGTGACAATATGGGGCCTCATGGAACACGGGACACAGAACACTGCACATTCCCAAGCAATCAAGGGGCCATTGTAACACTTCAGGGCCTCATGGAAGACGGAGGCCCCGCAGAGAGACCTGAAATCAGAGGTTTGGGCAATCTTCAACCAGAGGAAGTTCAACAAGGGCAAGTGCCAGATTCTGTCCCTGTGATGGGGCAACCCCGAACGTCCGGACAGACTGGGAAGGATATTCTGCCTAGCAGCGCTGGAAAATGGCCTCTGGGGTCCTGGTGGATGGCCAGTTGGCCAAGAGTCAGTGGTGCTCTGGCGGGGGCTCCCTGCTCGCTCACAGGAGGGTTTTCAGACACACGAGTCCTTCGCTTGCACACAGACACAGACAGTTCATGGCAGCAGGGGCAGTATCTCCTGGGGTTCCTGCTGCCACGCCAGGAGCCTGGATGCACCTAAGCCCTTGTGGGGTGCCACCTGCTCTGCCACTATCTGAGATGCCCCACCGCCTGAGAGATGGAAACGCGGAGCTCTGTCCAAGAGAAGCACATCCCAGAGCTGCACGCATGGGTTTTGCCAGGATTTAGAACCGTAAATGCAATGTGACACCGAGACACTCTTTGTCCCACATAACTTCAAGGTCTCCCCAGGAGGTTGATGGCAATTGTTCTTGCTCAGGGTCATCTCCCCACACCAACAGCAGGTGTGTGCTCAAGACTTGTCTGGGCAATGCAAACAGATACACCCTGTCTAGTTCTTCCGGTCTCTCCAAGGAAGGCAAAAGAATCTCTGTGTGCCGGGTGAGAAGCCAGTGCTGGAAGTTGTGGTTCTATTGTGAGTGCCAAGAGGGGATGGCAGGTCTGTGATGAATGCCCTGAGGAGATGACCTGGGTTTTCCAGTGCACATGGCAATAGATCACACCCTGCTTTGGTGGTCATATATGTCCTACGGAGGTGACAGAGATGAGAAAGAGAATGAAATTTTTGAATGTGCCTCTGAGTGCCCCTCAACCTGCTGCAAATATGCAGATTCCAGTACATCCAGTTCAGGTGTGAGACGCTGTTCCCTGGTCCTCGTAGCAAGAAGAACTTGACGAGGGACGCAGTAGAACTCGCTTCCTGAGACTGCATCTCCATGGATCCCAAAGCAAGTGCGAGGGGTTATGCCACGTCCGAGTTTTCTCAGGGGAAGGTGTTTCTCCCATGCACTGCCTCCCCGTGGCACTGGTACCACAACCCCCGACAAAACCACAAGTTGTCTTTGTCCCTAGCAAAAGTGCTCCTACTGCTAGCAGGGATGTTACACGGGAAAGGCCAGGAGAGGTTGAGCCCGGAGGGTACTGAGCCCAGAGGGATGTTCTGCCTCTCGTGTCCCTCGACCATTCTCGCAAGCGCTTGTCCTGGAGGACAATTCAGGAGTCTCCACGTGCCAAAAGTGAGATGTGAGGGAAGAGACGATGGCGGTGTAAGAAGCACATGTCCTGTCAATCTGAAAATCCTCGATACCAAACACCACCCCTACCACCCAACCCGGCCCCACCGGTTCTACGGTGCAGAGCACGGACCGCCGCCGCGCTGCCGCCGCTGTCGCCTGGTCTCCGCCTCCAGCCAGCACCCGAGGGAGCCCGAGAGGCACCGGTGCCTGTCCCAGTCCCGGGGCGGATTTGTCGGAGGAGGACAGGGGAGGAGGGAGAGTTAGGCAGAGGAGGCGGAGAAGAGGCGACCCACCAGGAGCAGAGAGTCCGGGCTGGCGGGGGCAGCGGGGCGCCGGGAAGCGGATCGGCGGCTGCGACGCTGTCGGGGAGAGGGGCTGGCGGCGCTGGTCGCGGTTTTGATCTGTGCGCAGGGCTGGTGACCGGAGACCGTATCCATTCCTATCCGCAGCTCCCGGGTCACAGCCCCGAGCTCCTCGTACGCGCTGCTAAATTGTCCAGAGAACTTCGGACGCCAACGGGGTGGCTGTTGGTGACGGGAGACGGTCTTTCCGCTGTACTCTGTCCCTCCGGACCCCATCATGGGAACGCGGCTCTGTATTCCTGGGCCCTGGCGGACACGGACTCATTGACACTGTCGTCTTCAGAGATTTCAGGGGATCCTCTTAGAAACAAAACTCGGTTAATTGGTTCTACGGCAGAGCAAATTAGCACCCTTATGAAAACATGGCTTTTCATTCCTTCACAGAGCGCAGCCTTGCGACAGAATGCCTGAGTGCAAAGTGATTTATACAGCATAGGGCAGTGCATATCTGGGCATCCTGCAGTCAGCTACCATGTGTGTCCCTAGCTTCTCTTGAGCCATCTTCTCCTGGTTACTCTGATCCACTCCAGGCAGGAGCCGCGATTCTCTGGTTCATGAAGATCTTTCTCTTTGGATAGGAGGAGGGGTTCTTGCCTTGCCTGGAGTGTGGAAAAGACAGAGAGTATGGGTCCGCAAGATTTGGAGTGTCACTCGTCAAGGATCTGAACACTGCATCTCGGACGTGATCTGAAGAAGCTGTGAAGGCAGACAGTGCGAAGGAGCGAGGTGCAACCAAGCCAGACAAAGCGTTAGAGGAAAGCAAAGCTGTAAGAATGGAGAGACCTCCAGCCATGTAGCCTTGGCCTCAGAAAGGATGGTTGCAGGACCATCCTTCATTAGCCTCTCTGTAAAAATGCAGAATTCTGGGCTTCCTCTAAATGTGTTCTCTCTCCTCTGATACTTAAGATGGTAGAAAATTTTCAGGAGCACACAGGCATAAGGAGGGTGAACTCGATAATGCTCTTCCACCTGTGAAGCATGTGAAAGCCTCTGTTTCCTGTGGTGTGATGGGTGCCTGGGATCCCTCTGGACTTGGTTTAGGGAAGGGGTTGGGTGTAAGGGCCTCCATCTGCCAAGCCCCCAGACCTTCAACTACCCTGGGTGGGCCAGGGCTCTCCTAGCCCCACCACTCGCAAGCAGCACTCTGGCATTTGCCCCATGTGCTCCCTGCATGTGCGTCAGGGTCTTCACCCTGTTCCCTGCTCATCCCTCAGTACATTCCCTAGGGCATTTCAGTACGTTCCCTTGCCATCGCTGGAGCTGGGATATCCAGCAGCCCTTCTGGAGCCACGTTCCTCTCAGAATTTGCGTTTTCACAGAAGAGAAAGGTAAATCTAGAGACACTGGGCTGCTGCCCAGCAGGGCTCATCTCCCTTTCCCGGGGAGCTGGGAGAGAGGCATTCTTCCCAGGCAGATGAAGAAGGACGGGGAAAAGCCACAGAAGCGGAGGAGACACGTGTTCCCCGAGGAAGCTGCAAGCAACCCAGAAAGCTGAGTACAGCACGGGAAGATGTGAAAGGTGCAGAACGGTACAAGCCCGGAGCTCCCAAAAACACATCAGTGGGTGTGCAGCAGAGCAGGCGATTGCAACTGGGGAGGGGAGGACTGCACTGCGAGCTGACCGGGAACAATCTCTGCCCATAAGTGAGACCCCAGAGCCAGGCAATGCTCAGAATGCCATCGGCTGGGGGAGCCAGACGGGCTGTTGCTTGGGGAGGGAGAAACCCAAAGAGAGCATTTGAGGTACTGAAAGTACAGTTCATTTCTCGGCCCTCCTGCTTCCTTTGCTCCCCCTCTAAGAGATTCGTTTCTGGCAGCTCTCTTCTCTAGGCACAGGGTGGAGATTTCTGGCACTCTCGGCCAATAGGCAGGTTCGTCTCAGCATGAATTTTGGCTACCTCGTCGTCACTTTCTGCCTGGTACACCTCCTCTCTATATCCCAGCTTTTCATAAATGCATTCTTTTTCCTCCCAGGAAATAGTCAACTGCCTTTTCAGGCCCCGTGGGGGAATACAACTGAATAGAGAAACATCGCTACAGATCCTGTACTTGCTGTCTTTCATGGGTTAACTCCAGGCGATCTTACTTCTCTAAAGAAATAAAGAGGGAAAGAAGAGAAAGCTCAGGCCTCCTTCTCTCTCTCTGCTCGCCACTTCAACTTCGCTATCCCTCTCCGTCTGTCCTATCCTCCACATGCTGCCACCAAAAGATATCTCGGCTCTCTCTGCAGTCACACATTTCTCCTTTTCTAAAGAAAATCAGGAGATCATTCCAAAGTTGCTCCAGGTCTATCAAACTCTCATCTCACTAACTTTATTAATGCATCCCTTTCAAACTGCAGGCTGCCTCTGGCACGACTTCCAGTTTTCCCCGGCTGGCAACATATTCAAATCTCTCTGTTTGCAGTGGGCCATGGCTTACGGGGGCTGCGATACACCGGGAGACCGATCGACGTCTGTGGGGAGCGGAGCTGTCAGCAGGAGCATTTCTACTGGAGACAAATAGCACCTTAGTTTTAGACTTGGGCTGTGGCACCAGTTCTACGCCGAAGCAGTGCATGGGTGAAGCACCTACCCATGAGAAATCACTGCATGGCATCTCCCACCCGCTTTGGACCAATGGAGATACAGTCTCCGTGATGAGATCCCAGTTGTGTCACTTCTCCTGCACAGAAGACTAGGGAACACCTGAAATATGTATGCTTGTCCTTTAAACAGAGAGCTCTAACTATTTGGGCAGCCTGGAGAAAACTGGAGGTCGTGCCAGAGGCAGCCTGGAAGCAGAATCTGACGCATTATTAAGTTTAGAGAGATGAGGATTTGATAGGCCAGGGGTAAATTCAGTGTTCTAGCACTGGTGCCTCTTGCGCTGCGCTGTGCTTTTTACGTCACTTGGTACCCAGCTACTCAAGCCTGTTCTCTTTGTATGACTGAAAACCCTGTTTTAATAGAAGAGCTAATACCCAACTAGTCTCCATGACGGTACCCGGAGAGCCAGAGGACGGTGGAAAGACCATCACCCGTCACCCACAGCCGCCCCGTTGGCGCCCGCAGCTCTCTGGACCATTTAGCAGCACTCTGGACCATTTAGCACCGAGGAATTCGGGGCTGAGACCCGGGAGCTGCCGGTAGCAATGGATAAATTCACCGTTTCGTATGTAGGCGTGTGAGCATTTGGTGATTTCACTGCTCTCGCTGGTCTCTACCAATGGGTCCTGCTGCACCTGGGCTCTACCTGCAGACACTGGCAGGGAGATGAAGAAAAGCGGTCGGAAGTGTTTTTGCACTGGATATTTTTTCCCAAAACAAAGGGCACAGCAGCAGTCAAACCAATACCGAGAAGAATTTTAAGAGGATATAAAGGTGTGCAGTAGTTGAAATATCCATTAATATTTACTGGAGAGAGGTGAGCGGAAAAGAGAAGTGGATTGGTGAAGTCACTGAAGAATGGAAAGCTGCGGGATTAAGCCTAGCGAAGAGAGGAAGAAAAGTAGGAAAGGGGAAGGACGGACTGCACGAATTCACTGAAGGACAGAGAGAAAAGCAAGGAAAGAATAACGGCTCGACAAAGAAAAAAGCGATGAGTGTTCCCAAGGAATACTTTATGGACCAGAGGGAGGGAGGGCTGGGAAGATAGTTCGGGAGAAGAGCTTTGTGAAGAACCTACCAGACAGGAGGGTAGCCTCGAGGAATATGCACGTCCACCCCAGGGGGCTGCCCCGGCCTCTACGGTCTCCGGCCGAGGCCCTGCGCACAGATCAAAACCGTGGCCAGCGCCACCAGCCCCGCTCTCCGACAGCGCCGCAGCAGCCGATCCGCTTCCCGGCGCCCCGCTGCCCCCGCCAGCCCCGACTCTCTGCTCCTGGCGGGTCACCTCCTCTCCGCCTCCTCTACCTTCCTCTCCCTCCTCCCCTGTCCTCCTCCGACAAATCCGCCCCGGGGCTGGGACAGGCACCGGCACCTCTCGGGCTCTCCTCGGTTGCTGGTTGGAGGCGGAGACCAGGCGACAGCGGCGGCAGCGCGGCGGCTGTCCGTGCTCTGCACCGTAGAACCGGTGGGGCCCGGTTGGGTGGTAGGGGTGGTGTTTGGTATCGAGGATCTTCAGACTGACAGGACATGTGCTTCTTACACCGCCATCGTCTCTTCCCTCACATCTCACTTTTGGCACGTGGAGACTCCTGAATTGTCCTCCAGGACAAGCGCTTGCGAGAATGGTCGAGGGGCACGAGAGGCAGAACATCCCTCTGGGCTCAGTACACTCCGGGCTCAACCTCTCCTGGTCTTTCCCGTGTAACATCCCTGCTAGCAGTAGGAGCACTTTTGCTAGGGACAAAGACAACTTGTGGTTTTGTCGGGGGCTGTGGCACCAGTGCCACGGGGAGGCAGTGCGTGGGAGAAACACCTTCCCCTGAGAAAACTCGGACGTGGCATCCCTCGCACTTGTTTTGGGATTCATGGAGATGCAGTCTCAGGAAGCGAGTTCTGCTGTGTCCCTCGTCCAGCTCTTCTTGCTCAGAGGACCAGGGAACAGCCTCTCACACCTGAACTGGATGTACTGCAATCTGCACATTTGCAGCAGGTTGAGGGGCACTCAGAGGCACATTCAAAAATTTCATTCTCTTTCCCATCTCTGTCACCTCCGTAGGACATAAATGACCACCAAAGCAGGGTGTGATCTATTGCCATGTGCACTGGAAAACCCAGGTCATCTCCTCAGGGCATTCATCACAGACCTGCCATCCCCTCTTGGCACTCACAATAGAACCACAACTTCCAGCACTGGCTTCTCACCCGGCACACAGAGATTCTTTTGCCTTCCTTGGAGAGACCGGAAGAACTAGACAGGGTGTATCTGTTTGCATTGCCCAGACAAGTCTTGAGCACACACCTGCTGTTGGTGTGGGGAGATGACCCTGAGCAAGAACAATTGCCATCAACCTCCTGGGGAGACCTTGAAGTTATGTGGGACAAAGAGTGTCTCGGTGTCACATTGCATTTACGGTTCTAAATCCTGGCAAAGCCCATGCGTGCAGCTCTGGGATGTGCTTCTCTTGGACAGAGTTCCGTGTTTCCATCTCTCAGGCGGTGGGGTATCTCAGATAGTGGCAGAGCAGGTGGCACCCCACAAGGGCTTAGGTGCATCCAGGCTCCTGGCGTGGCAGCAAGAACCCCAGGAGATACTGCCCCTGCTGCCATGAACTGTCTGTGTCTGTGTGCAAGCGAAGGACTCGTGTGTCTGAAAACCCTCCTGTGAGCGAGCAGGGAGCCCCCGCCAGAGCACCACTGACTCTTGGCACACTGGCCATCCACCAGGACCCCAGAGGCCATTTTCCAGTGCTGCTAGGCAGAATATCCTTCCCAGTCTGTCCGGACGTTCGGGGTTGCCCCATCACAGGGACAGAATCTGGCACTTGCCCTTGTTGAACTTCCTCTGGTTGAGGATTGCCCAAACCTCTGATTTGAGGTCTCTCTGCGGGGCCTCCGTCTTCCAGGAGGCCCTGGAGTGTTACAATGGCCCCTTGATTGCTTGGGAATGCGCAGTGTTCTGTGTTCCATGTGTTCCATGAGGCCCCATATTGTCACAATGGCACTGAAATGAGAGAGGATGTCCATCCTTAATGGCTTCGTAAATCACAAGTTTTTCTTAGATAAAAATCCTAATCAACAAAGGGGTTTGCTTTCTTGGCATGGTAGCAGTCTTTTCTTTTCTTTTAAGACTACAATTAGTTGTAGGAGAGAGAATGTAGATGATACGTGGAAACTAATAGAGAGTGTATCATATGCCCATCTTCAAGAAATTAGCTTACAGGCCTCAGAAAACTCGTTTAATAAGAGATTGTTCTGTTAAGAAGAAAGTCAATTCTACATTGTTTAAGCAAATGGGAAGTTCTAAGACACGTCTTAGCTGGTCCTAAAGCATTTAGTGTAGGGGTTAGGGGTCGGAGAGATCAATCAGAGATGCTACGAGGCCGCCTAAGGGAGAAGACCACTCTGTGAAAATGACTGCCCCTCCCAGAAGAAATGGACGCTAGATGGCAGTCTTGCTCCACGAATAAAATCCAAGAGGCTATTTGACCCTAAAATCAGAAGAGAATTTTGGACCGCTTGTGAAGGGGAGGGTCTTTCAAGTATCACTTGAAAGTATTTATACTCCGAAATTTATAC
Organism: Manacus candei; assembly: GCF_025592945.1. Classification (NCBI taxonomy): domain Eukaryota; kingdom Metazoa; phylum Chordata; class Aves; order Passeriformes; family Pipridae; genus Manacus; species Manacus candei. The sequence goes on from NW_026138084.1 coordinate 5,078,957, forward strand.
TGATTCTTTGATTCATGCATGGCAGAGTACCCCCATGAATCCCCAGCTGGCATAATAAAGAAATGTTCCATCCAATGGTTTCCGGTCATGGGGTTTAATTCTTTTGTTTTATCCCTTTGATTCCATGAAGTTCCAAAGATATCCCACGGTTTGTTTAATTCCATGAGGTCCCGCACATCCCAATGATGTCCCTTAAGTCCCTGGTTTCTGTAGTTTCCCAGGGAACATTTCCCAGGGAGCACTTTTGCTAGGGACAAAGACCGCTTGTGGTTTCGTCGGGGGCTGTGGCACCAGTGCCACGGGGAGGCAGTGCGTGGGAGAAACACCTTCCCCTGAGAAAACTCGGACGTGACATCCCTCGCACTTGTTTTGGGATTCATGGAGATGCAGTCTCAGGAAGCGAGTTCTACTGCGTCCCTCGTCCAGCTCTTCTTGCTCCGAGGACCAGGGAACAGCCTCTCACACCTGAACTGGATGTACTGCAATCTGCACATTTGCAGCAGGTTGAGGGGCACTCAGAGGCACATTCAAAAATTTCATTCTCTTTCCCATCTCTGTCACCTCCGTAGGACATAAATGACCACCAAAGCAGGGTGTGATCTATTGCCATGTGCACTGGAAAACCCAGGTCATCTCCTCAGGGCATTCATCACAGACCTGCCATCCCCTCTTGGCACTCACAATAGAACCACAACTTCCAGCACTGGCTTCTCACCCGGCACACAGAGATTCTTTTGCCTTCCTTGGAGAGACCGGAAGAACTAGACAGGGTGTATCTGTTTGCATTGCCCAGACAAGTCTTGAGCACACACCTGCTGTTGGTGTGGGGAGATGACCCTGAGCAAGAACAATTGCCATCAACCTCCTGGGGAGACCTTGAAGTTATGTGGGACAAAGAGTGTCTCGGTGTCACATTGCATTTACGGTTCTAAATCCTGGCAAAGCCCATGCGTGCAGCTCTGGGATGTGCTTCTCTTGGACAGAGCTCCGCGTTTCCATCTCTCAGGCGGTGGGGCATCTCAGATAGTGGCAGAGCAGGTGGCACCCCACAAGGGCTTAGGTGCATCCAGGCTCCTGGCGTGGCAGCAGGAACCCCAGGAGATACTGCCCCTGCTACCATGAACTGTCTGTGTCTGTGTGCAAGCGAAGGACTCGTGTGTCTGAAAACCCTCCTGTGAGCGAGCAGGGAGCCCCCGCCAGAGCACCACTGACTCTTGGCCAACTGGCCATCCACCAGGACCCCAGAGGCCATTTTCCAGCGCTGCTAGGCAGAATATCCTTCCCAGTCTGTCCGGACGTTCGGGGTTGCCCCATCACAGGGACAGAATCTGGCACTTGCCCTTGTTGAACTTCCTCTGGTTGAGGATTGCCCAAACCTCTGATTTGAGGTCTCTCTGCGGGGCCTCCGTCTTCCAGGAGGCCCTGGAGTGTTACAATGGCCCCTTGATTGCTTGGGAATGCGCAGTGTTCTGTGTTCCATGTGTTCCATGAGGCCCCATATTGTCACAATGGCACTGAAATGAGAGAGGATCTCCATCCTTAATGGCTTCGTAAATCACAAGTTTTTCTTAGATAAAAATCCTAATCAACAAAGGGGTTTGCTTTCTTGGCATGGTAGCAGTCTTTTCTTTTCTTTTAAGACTACAATTAGTTGTAGGAGAGAGAATGTAGATGATACATGGAAACTAATAGAGAGTGTATCATATGCCCATCTTCAAGAAATTAGCTTACAGGCCTCAGAAAACTCGTTTAATAAGAGATTGTTCTGTTAAGAAGAAAGTCAATTCTACATTGTTTAAGCAAATGGGAAGTTCTAAGACACGTCTTAGCTGGTCCTAAAGCATTTAGTGTAGGGGTTAGGGGTCGGAGAGATCAATCAGAGATGCTACGAGGCCGCCTAAGGGAGAAGACCACTCTGTGAAAATGACTGCCCCTCCCAGAAGAAATGGACGCTAGATGGCAGTCTTGCTCCACGAATAAAATCCAAGAGGCTATTTGACCCTAAAATCAGAAGAGAATTTTGGACCGCTTGTGAAGGGGAGGGTCTTTCAAGTATCACTTGAAAGTATTTATACTCCGAAATTTATACTGATTCTTTGATTCATGCATGGCAGAGTACCCCCATGAATCCCCAGCTGGCATATTAAAGAAATGTTCCATCCAATGGTTTCCGGTCATGGGGTTTAATTCTTTTGTTTTATCCCTTTGATTCCATGAAGTTCCAAAGATATCCCACGGTTTGTTTAATTCCATGAGGTCCCGCACATCCCAATGATGTCCCTTAAGTCCCTGGTTTCTGTAGTTTCCCAGGGAACATTTCCCAGGGAGCACTTTTGCTAGGGACAAAGACCGCTTGTGGTTTCGTCGGGGGCTGTGGCACCAGTGCCACGGGGAGGCAGTGCGTGGGAGAAACACCTTCCCCTGAGAAAACTCGGACGTGACATCCCTCGCACTTGTTTTGGGATTCATGGAGATGCAGTCTCAGGAAGCGAGTTCTACTGCGTCCCTCGTCCAGCTCTTCTTGCTCCGAGGACCAGGGAACAGCCTCTCACACCTGAACTGGATGTACTGCAATCTGCACATTTGCAGCAGGTTGAGGGGCACTCAGAGGCACATTCAAAAATTTCATTCTCTTTCCCATCTCTGTCACCTCCGTAGGACATAAATGACCACCAAAGCAGGGTGTGATCTATTGCCATGTGCACTGGAAAACCCAGGTCATCTCCTCAGGGCATTCATCACAGACCTGCCATCCCCTCTTGGCACTCACAATAGAACCACAACTTCCAGCACTGGCTTCTCACCCGGCACACAGAGATTCTTTTGCCTTCCTTGGAGAGACCGGAAGAACTAGACAGGGTGTATCTGTTTGCATTGCCCAGACAAGTCTTGAGCACACACCTGCTGTTGGTGTGGGGAGATGACCCTGAGCAAGAACAATTGCCATCAACCTCCTGGGGAGACCTTGAAGTTATGTGGGACAAAGAGTGTCTCGGTGTCACATTGCATTTACGGTTCTAAATCCTGGCAAAGCCCATGTGTGCAGCTCTGGGATGTGCTTCTCTTGGACAGAGCTCCGCGTTTCCATCTCTCAGGCGGTGGGGCATCTCAGATAGTGGCAGAGCAGGTGGCACCCCACAAGGGCTTAGGTGCATCCAGGCTCCTGGCGTGGCAGCAGGAACCCCAGGAGATACTGCCCCTGCTGCCATGAACTGTCTGTGTCTGTGTGCAAGCGAAGGACTCGTGTGTCTGAAAACCCTCCTGTGAGCGAGCAGGGAGCCCCCGCCAGAGCACCACTGACTCTTGGCCAACTGGCCATCCACCAGGACCCCAGAGGCCATTTTCCAGCGCTGCTAGGCAGAATATCCTTCCCAGTCTGTCCGGACGTTCGGGGTTGCCCCATCACAGGGACAGAATCTGGCACTTGCCCTTGTTGAACTTCCTCTGGTTGAGGATTGCCCAAACCTCTGATTTGAGGTCTCTCTGCGGGGCCTCCGTCTTCCATGAGGCCCTGGAGTGTTACAATGGCCCCTTGATTGCTTGGGAATGCGCAGTGTTCTGTGTTCCATGTGTTCCATGAGGCCCCATATTGTCACAATGGCACTGAAATGAGAGAGGATCTCCATCCTTAATGGCTTCGTAAATCACAAGTTTTTCTTAGATAAAAATCCTAATCAACAAAGGGGTTTGCTTTCTTGGCATGGTAGCAGTCTTTTCTTTTCTTTTAAGACTACAATTAGTTGTAGGAGAGAGAATGTAGATGATACATGGAAACTAATAGAGAGTGTATCATATGCCCATCTTCAAGAAATTAGCTTACAGGCCTCAGAAAACTCGTTTAATAAGAGATTGTTCTGTTAAGAAGAAAGTCAATTCTACATTGTTTAAGCAAATGGGAAGTTCTAAGACACGTCTTAGCTGGTCCTAAAGCATTTAGTGTAGGGGTTAGGGGTCGGAGAGATCAATCAGAGATGCTACGAGGCCGCCTAAGGGAGAAGACCACTCTGTGAAAATGACTGCCCCTCCCAGAAGAAATGGACGCTAGATGGCAGTCTTGCTCCACGAATAAAATCCAAGAGGCTATTTGACCCTAAAATCAGAAGAGAATTTTGGACCGCTTGTGAAGGGGAGGGTCTTTCAAGTATCACTTGAAAGTATTTATACTCCGAAATTTATACTGATTCTTTGATTCATGCATGGCAGAGTACCCCCATGAATCCCCAGCTGGCATATTAAAGAAATGTTCCATCCAATGGTTTCCGGTCATGGGGTTTAATTCTTTTGTTTTATCCCTTTGATTCCATGAAGTTCCAAAGATATCCCACGGTTTGTTTAATTCCATGAGGTCCCGCACATCCCAATGATGTCCCTTAAGTCCCTGGTTTCTGTAGTTTCCCAGGGAACATTTCCCAGGGAGCACTTTTGCTAGGGACAAAGACCGCTTGTGGTTTCGTCGGGGGCTGTGGCACCAGTGCCACGGGGAGGCAGTGCGTGGGAGAAACACCTTCCCCTGAGAAAACTCGGACGTGACATCCCTCGCACTTGTTTTGGGATTCATGGAGATGCAGTCTCAGGAAGCGAGTTCTACTGCGTCCCTCGTCCAGCTCTTCTTGCTCCGAGGACCAGGGAACAGCCTCTCACACCTGAACTGGATGTACTGCAATCTGCACATTTGCAGCAGGTTGAGGGGCACTCAGAGGCACATTCAAAAATTTCATTCTCTTTCCCATCTCTGTCACCTCCGTAGGACATAAATGACCACCAAAGCAGGGTGTGATCTATTGCCATGTGCACTGGAAAACCCAGGTCATCTCCTCAGGGCATTCATCACAGACCTGCCATCCCCTCTTGGCACTCACAATAGAACCACAACTTCCAGCACTGGCTTCTCACCCGGCACACAGAGATTCTTTTGCCTTCCTTGGAGAGACCGGAAGAACTAGACAGGGTGTATCTGTTTGCATTGCCCAGACAAGTCTTGAGCACACACCTGCTGTTGGTGTGGGGAGATGACCCTGAGCAAGAACAATTGCCATCAACCTCCTGGGGAGACCTTGAAGTTATGTGGGACAAAGAGTGTCTCGGTGTCACATTGCATTTACGGTTCTAAATCCTGGCAAAGCCCATGCGTGCAGCTCTGGGATGTGCTTCTCTTGGACAGGGCTCCGCGTTTCCATCTCTCAGGCGGTGGGGCATCTCAGATAGTGGTAGAGCAGGTGGCACCCCACAAGGGCTTAGGTGCATCCAGGCTCCTGGCGTGGCAGCAGGAACCCCAGGAGATACTGCCCCTGCTGCCATGAACTGTCTGTGTCTGTGTGCAAGCGAAGGACTCGTGTGTCTGAAAACCCTCCTGTGAGCGAGCAGGGAGCCCCCGCCAGAGCACCACTGACTCTTGGCCAACTGGCCATCCACCAGGACCCCAGAGGCCATTTTCCAGCGCTGCTAGGCAGAATATCCTTCCCAGTCTGTCCGGACGTTCGGGGTTGCCCCATCACAGGGACAGAATCTGGCACTTGCCCTTGTTGAACTTCCTCTGGTTGAGGATTGCCCAAACCTCTGATTTGAGGTCTCTCTGCGGGGCCTCCGTCTTCCATGAGGCCCTGGAGTGTTACAATGGCCCCTTGATTGCTTGGGAATGCGCAGTGTTCTGTGTTCCATGTGTTCCATGAGGCCCCATATTGTCACAATGGCACTGAAATGAGAGAGGATCTCCATCCTTAATGGCTTCGTAAATCACAAGTTTTTCTTAGATAAAAATCCTAATCAACAAAGGGGTTTGCTTTCTTGGCATGGTAGCAGTCTTTTCTTTTCTTTTAAGACTACAATTAGTTGTAGGAGAGAGAATGTAGATGATACATGGAAACTAATAGAGAGTGTATCATATGCCCATCTTCAAGAAATTAGCTTACAGGCCTCAGAAAACTCGTTTAATAAGAGATTGTTCTGTTAAGAAGAAAGTCAATTCTACATTGTTTAAGCAAATGGGAAGTTCTAAGACACGTCTTAGCTGGTCCTAAAGCATTTAGTGTAGGGGTTAGGGGTCGGAGAGATCAATCAGAGATGCTACGAGGCCGCCTAAGGGAGAAGACCACTCTGTGAAAATGACTGCCCCTCCCAGAAGAAATGGACGCTAGATGGCAGTCTTGCTCCACGAATAAAATCCAAGAGGCTATTTGACCCTAAAATCAGAAGAGAATTTTGGACCGCTTGTGAAGGGGAGGGTCTTTCAAGTATCACTTGAAAGTATTTATACTCCGAAATTTATACTGATTCTTTGATTCATGCATGGCAGAGTACCCCCATGAATCCCCAGCTGGCATATTAAAGAAATGTTCCATCCAATGGTTTCCGGTCATGGGGTTTAATTCTTTTGTTTTATCCCTTTGATTCCATGAAGTTCCAAAGATATCCCACGGTTTGTTTAATTCCATGAGGTCCCGCACATCCCAATGATGTCCCTTAAGTCCCTGGTTTCTGTAGTTTCCCAGGGAACATTTCCCAGGGAGCACTTTTGCTAGGGACAAAGACCGCTTGTGGTTTCGTCGGGGGCTGTGGCACCAGTGCCACGGGGAGGCAGTGCGTGGGAGAAACACCTTCCCCTGAGAAAACTCGGACGTGACATCCCTCGCACTTGTTTTGGGATTCATGGAGATGCAGTCTCAGGAAGCGAGTTCTACTGCGTCCCTCGTCCAGCTCTTCTTGCTCCGAGGACCAGGGAACAGCCTCTCACACCTGAACTGGATGTACTGCAATCTGCACATTTGCAGCAGGTTGAGGGGCACTCAGAGGCACATTCAAAAATTTCATTCTCTTTCCCATCTCTGTCACCTCCGTAGGACATAAATGACCACCAAAGCAGGGTGTGATCTATTGCCATGTGCACTGGAAAACCCAGGTCATCTCCTCAGGGCATTCATCACAGACCTGCCATCCCCTCTTGGCACTCACAATAGAACCACAACTTCCAGCACTGGCTTCTCACCCGGCACACAGAGATTCTTTTGCCTTCCTTGGAGAGACCGGAAGAACTAGACAGGGTGTATCTGTTTGCATTGCCCAGACAAGTCTTGAGCACACACCTGCTGTTGGTGTGGGGAGATGACCCTGAGCAAGAACAATTGCCATCAACCTCCTGGGGAGACCTTGAAGTTATGTGGGACAAAGAGTGTCTCGGTGTCACATTGCATTTACGGTTCTAAATCCTGGCAAAGCCCATGCGTGCAGCTCTGGGATGTGCTTCTCTTGGACAGGGCTCCGCGTTTCCATCTCTCAGGCGGTGGGGCATCTCAGATAGTGGTAGAGCAGGTGGCACCCCACAAGGGCTTAGGTGCATCCAGGCTCCTGGCGTGGCAGCAGGAACCCCAGGAGATACTGCCCCTGCTGCCATGAACTGTCTGTGTCTGTGTGCAAGCGAAGGACTCGTGTGTCTGAAAACCCTCCTGTGAGCGAGCAGGGAGCCCCCGCCAGAGCACCACTGACTCTTGGCCAACTGGCCATCCACCAGGACCCCAGAGGCCATTTTCCAGCGCTGCTAGGCAGAATATCCTTCCCAGTCTGTCCGGACGTTCGGGGTTGCCCCATCACAGGGACAGAATCTGGCACTTGCCCTTGTTGAACTTCCTCTGGTTGAGGATTGCCCAAACCTCTGATTTGAGGTCTCTCTGCGGGGCCTCCGTCTTCCATGAGGCCCTGGAGTGTTACAATGGCCCCTTGATTGCTTGGGAATGCGCAGTGTTCTGTGTTCCATGTGTTCCATGAGGCCCCATATTGTCACAATGGCACTGAAATGAGAGAGGATCTCCATCCTTAATGGCTTCGTAAATCACAAGTTTTTCTTAGATAAAAATCCTAATCAACAAAGGGGTTTGCTTTCTTGGCATGGTAGCAGTCTTTTCTTTTCTTTTAAGACTACAATTAGTTGTAGGAGAGAGAATGTAGATGATACATGGAAACTAATAGAGAGTGTATCATATGCCCATCTTCAAGAAATTAGCTTACAGGCCTCAGAAAACTCGTTTAATAAGAGATTGTTCTGTTAAGAAGAAAGTCAATTCTACATTGTTTAAGCAAATGGGAAGTTCTAAGACACGTCTTAGCTGGTCCTAAAGCATTTAGTGTAGGGGTTAGGGGTCGGAGAGATCAATCAGAGATGCTACGAGGCCGCCTAAGGGAGAAGACCACTCTGTGAAAATGACTGCCCCTCCCAGAAGAAATGGACGCTAGATGGCAGTCTTGCTCCACGAATAAAATCCAAGAGGCTATTTGACCCTAAAATCAGAAGAGAATTTTGGACCGCTTGTGAAGGGGAGGGTCTTTCAAGTATCACTTGAAAGTATTTATACTCCGAAATTTATACTGATTCTTTGATTCATGCATGGCAGAGTACCCCCATGAATCCCCAGCTGGCATAATAAAGAAATGTTCCATCCAATGGTTTCTGGTCATGGGGTTTAATTCTTTTGTTTTATCCCTTTGATTCCATGAAGTTCCAAAGATATCCCACGGTTTGTTTAATTCCATGAGGTCCCGCACATCCCAATGATGTCCCTTAAGTCCCTGGTTTCTGTAGTTTCCCAGGGAACATTTCCCAGGGAGCACTTTTGCTAGGGACAAAGACCGCTTGTGGTTTTGTCGGGGGCTGTGGCACCAGTGCCACGGGGAGGCAGTGCGTGGGAGAAACACCTTCCCCTGAGAAAACTCGGACGTGGCATCCCTCGCACTTGTTTTGGGATTCATGGAGATGCAGTCTCAGGAAGCGAGTTCTACTGCGTCCCTCGTCCAGCTCTTCTTGCTCCGAGGACCAGGGAACAGCCTCTCACACCTGAACTGGATGTACTGCAATCTGCACATTTGCAGCAGGTTGAGGGGCACTCAGAGGCACATTCAAAAATTTCATTCTCTTTCCCATCTCTGTCACCTCCGTAGGACATAAATGACCACCAAAGCAGGGTGTGATCTATTGCCATGTGCACTGGAAAACCCAGGTCATCTCCTCAGGGCATTCATCACAGACCTGCCATCCCCTCTTGGCACTCACAATAGAACCACAACTTCCAGCACTGGCTTCTCACCCGGCACACAGAGATTCTTTTGCCTTCCTTGGAGAGACCGGAAGAACTAGACAGGGTGTATCTGTTTGCATTGCCCAGACAAGTCTTGAGCACACACCTGCTGTTGGTGTGGGGAGATGACCCTGAGCAAGAACAATTGCCATCAACCTCCTGGGGAGACCTTGAAGTTATGTGGGACAAAGAGTGTCTCGGTGTCACATTGCATTTACGGTTCTAAATCCTGGCAAAGCCCATGCGTGCAGCTCTGGGATGTGCTTCTCTTGGACAGAGTTCCGCGTTTCCATCTCTCAGGCGGTGGGGCATCTCAGATAGTGGCAGAGCAGGTGGCACCCCACAAGGGCTTAGGTGCATCCAGGCTCCTGGCATGGCAGCAGGAACCCCAGGAGATACTGCCCCTGCTGCCATGAACTGTCTGTGTCTGTGTGCAAGCGAAGGACTCGTGTGTCTGAAAACCCTCCTGTGAGCGAGCAGGGAGCCCCCGCCAGAGCACCACTGACTCTTGGCCAACTGGCCATCCACCAGGACCCCAGAGGCCATTTTCCAGCGCTGCTAGGCAGAATATCCTTCCCAGTCTGTCCGGACGTTCGGGGTTGCCCCATCACAGGGACAGAATCTGGCACTTGCCCTTGTTGAACTTCCTCTGGTTGAGGATTGCCCAAACCTCTGATTTGAGGTCTCTCTGCGGGGCCTCCGTCTTCCATGAGGCCCTGGAGTGTTACAATGGCCCCTTGATTGCTTGGGAATGCGCAGTGTTCTGTGTTCCATGTGTTCCATGAGGCCCCATATTGTCACAATGGCACTGAAATGAGAGAGGATCTCCATCCTTAATGGCTTCGTAAATCACAAGTTTTTCTTAGATAAAAATCCTAATCAACAAAGGGGTTTGCTTTCTTGGCATGGTAGCAGTCTTTTCTTTTCTTTTAAGACTACAATTAGTTGTAGGAGAGAGAATGTAGATGATACATGGAAACTAATAGAGAGTGTATCATATGCCCATCTTCAAGAAATTAGCTTACAGGCCTCAGAAAACTCGTTTAATAAGAGATTGTTCTGTTAAGAAGAAAGTCAATTCTACATTGTTTAAGCAAATGGGAAGTTCTAAGACACGTCTTAGCTGGTCCTAAAGCATTTAGTGTAGGGGTTAGGGGTCGGAGAGATCAATCAGAGATGCTACGAGGCCGCCTAAGGGAGAAGACCACTCTGTGAAAATGACTGCCCCTCCCAGAAGAAATGGACGCTAGATGGCAGTCTTGCTCCACGAATAAAATCCAAGAGGCTATTTGACCCTAAAATCAGAAGAGAATTTTGGACCGCTTGTGAAGGGGAGGGTCTTTCAAGTATCACTTGAAAGTATTTATACTCCGAAATTTATACTGATTCTTTGATTCATGCATGGCAGAGTACCCCCATGAATCCCCAGCTGGCATATTAAAGAAATGTTCCATCCAATGGTTTCCGGTCATGGGGTTTAATTCTTTTGTTTTATCCCTTTGATTCCATGAAGTTCCAAAGATATCCCACGGTTTGTTTAATTCCATGAGGTCCCGCACATCCCAATGATGTCCCTTAAGTCCCTGGTTTCTGTAGTTTCCCAGGGAACATTTCCCAGGGAGCACTTTTGCTAGGGACAAAGACCGCTTGTGGTTTTGTCGGGGGCTGTGGCACCAGTGCCACGGGGAGGCAGTGCGTGGGAGAAACACCTTCCCCTGAGAAAACTCGGACGTGGCATCCCTCGCACTTGTTTTGGGATTCATGGAGATGCAGTCTCAGGAAGCAAGTTCTACTGCGTCCCTCGTCCAGCTCTTCTTGCTCCGAGGACCAGGGAAGAGCCTCTCACACCTGAACTGGATGTACTGCAATCTGCACATTTGCAGCAGGTTGAGGGGCACTCAGAGGCACATTCAAAAATTTCATTCTCTTTCCCATCTCTGTCACCTCCGTAGGACATAAATGACCACCAAAGCAGGGTGTGATCTATTGCCATGTGCACTGGAAAACCCAGGTCATCTCCTCAGGGCATTCATCACAGACCTGCCATCCCCTCTTGGCACTCACAATAGAACCACAACTTCCAGCACTGGCTTCTCACCCGGCACACAGAGATTCTTTTGCCTTCCTTGGAGAGACCGGAAGAACTAGACAGGGTGTATCTGTTTGCATTGCCCAGACAAGTCTTGAGCACACACCTGCTGTTGGTGTGGGGAGATGACCCTGAGCAAGAACAATTGCCATCAACCTCCTGGGGAGACCTTGAAGTTATGTGGGACAAAGAGTGTCTCGGTGTCACATTGCATTTACGGTTCTAAATCCTGGCAAAGCCCATGCGTGCAGCTCTGGGATGTGCTTCTCTTGGACAGAGTTCCGTGTTTCCATCTCTCAGGCGGTGGGGCATCTCAGATAGTGGCAGAGCAGGTGGCACCCCACAAGGGCTTAGGTGCATCCAGGCTCCTGGCGTGGCAGCAGGAACCCCAGGAGATACTGCCCCTGCTGCCATGAACTGTCTGTGTCTGTGTGCAAGCGAAGGACTCGTGTGTCTGAAAACCCTCCTGTGAGCGAGCAGGGAGCCCCCGCCAGAGCACCACTGACTCTTGGCCAACTGGCCATCCACCAGGACCCCAGAGGCCATTTTCCAGCGCTGCTAGGCAGAATATCCTTCCCAGTCTGTCCGGACGTTCGGGGTTGCCCCATCACAGGGACAGAATCTGGCACTTGCCCTTGTTGAACTTCCTCTGGTTGAGGATTGCCCAAACCTCTGATTTGAGGTCTCTCTGCGGGGCCTCCGTCTTCCATGAGGCCCTGGAGTGTTACAATGGCCCCTTGATTGCTTGGGAATGCGCAGTGTTCTGTGTTCCATGTGTTCCATGAGGCCCCATATTGTCACAATGGCACTGAAATGAGAGAGGATCTCCATCCTTAATGGCTTCGTAAATCACAAGTTTTTCTTAGATAAAAATCCTAATCAACAAAGGGGTTTGCTTTCTTGGCATGGTAGCAGTCTTTTCTTTTCTTTTAAGACTACAATTAGTTGTAGGAGAGAGAATGTAGATGATACATGGAAACTAATAGAGAGTGTATCATATGCCCATCTTCAAGAAATTAGCTTACAGGCCTCAGAAAACTCGTTTAATAAGAGATTGTTCTGTTAAGAAGAAAGTCAATTCTACATTGTTTAAGCAAATGGGAAGTTCTAAGACACGTCTTAGCTGGTCCTAAAGCATTTAGTGTAGGGGTTAGGGGTCGGAGAGATCAATCAGAGATGCTACGAGGCCGCCTAAGGGAGAAGACCACTCTGTGAAAATGACTGCCCCTCCCAGAAGAAATGGACGCTAGATGGCAGTCTTGCTCCACGAATAAAATCCAAGAGGCTATTTGACCCTAAAATCAGAAGAGAATTTTGGACCGCTTGTGAAGGGGAGGGTCTTTCAAGTATCACTTGAAAGTATTTATACTCCGAAATTTATACTGATTCTTTGATTCATGCATGGCAGAGTACCCCCATGAATCCCCAGCTGGCATAATAAAGAAATGTTCCATCCAATGGTTTCCGGTCATGGGGGTTTTTTGTTTTATCTCTTTGATTCCATGAAGTTCCAAAGATATCCCACAGTTTGTTTAATTCCATGAGGTCCCGCACATCCCAATGATGTCCCTTAAGTCCCTGGTTTCTGTAGTTTCCCAGGGAACATTTCCCAGGGAGCACTTTTGCTAGGGACAAAGACCGCTTGTGGTTTTGTCGGGGGCTGTGGCACCAGTGCCACGGGGAGGCAGTGCGTGGGAGAAACACCTTCCCCTGAGAAAACTCGGACGTGGCATCCCTCGCACTTGTTTTGGGATTCATGGAGATGCAGTCTCAGGAAGCGAGTTCTACTGCGTCCCTCGTCCAGCTCTTCTTGCTCCGAGGACCAGGGAAGAGCCTCTCACACCTGAACTGGATGTACTGCAATCTGCACATTTGCAGCAGGTTGAGGGGCACTCAGAGGCACATTCAAAAATTTCATTCTCTTTCCCATCTCTGTCACCTCCGTAGGACATAAATGACCACCAAAGCAGGGTGTGATCTATTGCCATGTGCACTGGAAAACCCAGGTCATCTCCTCAGGGCATTCATCACAGACCTGCCATCCCCTCTTGGCACTCACAATAGAACCACAACTTCCAGCACTGGCTTCTCACCCGGCACACAGAGATTCTTTTGCCTTCCTTGGAGAGACCGGAAGAACTAGACAGGGTGTATCTGTTTGCATTGCCCAGACAAGTCTTGAGCACACACCTGCTGTTGGTGTGGGGAGATGACCCTGAGCAAGAACAATTGCCATCAACCTCCTGGGGAGACCTTGAAGTTATGTGGGACAAAGAGTGTCTCGGTGTCACATTGCATTTACGGTTCTAAATCCTGGCAAAGCCCATGCGTGCAGCTCTGGGATGTGCTTCTCTTGGACAGAGCTCCGCGTTTCCATCTCTCAGGCGGTGGGGCATCTCAGATAGTGGCAGAGCAGGTGGCACCCCACAAGGGCTTAGGTGCATCCAGGCTCCTGGCGTGGCAGCAGGAACCCCAGGAGATACTGCCCCTGCTGCCATGAACTGTCTGTGTCTGTGTGCAAGCGAAGGACTCGTGTGTCTGAAAACCCTCCTGTGAGCGAGCAGGGAGCCCCCGCCAGAGCACCACTGACTCTTGGCCAACTGGCCATCCACCAGGACCCCAGAGGCCATTTTCCAGCGCTGCTAGGCAGAATATCCTTCCCAGTCTGTCCGGACGTTCGGGGTTGCCCCATCACAGGGACAGAATCTGGCACTTGCCCTTGTTGAACTTCCTCTGGTTGAGGATTGCCCAAACCTCTGATTTGAGGTCTCTCTGCGGGGCCTCCGTCTTCCATGAGGCCCTGGAGTGTTACAATGGCCCCTTGATTGCTTGGGAATGCGCAGTGTTCTGTGTTCCATGTGTTCCATGAGGCCCCATATTGTCACAATGGCACTGAAATGAGAGAGGATCTCCATCCTTAATGGCTTCGTAAATCACAAGTTTTTCTTAGATAAAAATCCTAATCAACAAAGGGGTTTGCTTTCTTGGCATGGTAGCAGTCTTTTCTTTTCTTTTAAGACTACAATTAGTTGTAGGAGAGAGAATGTAGATGATACATGGAAACTAATAGAGAGTGTATCATATGCCCATCTTCAAGAAATTAGCTTACAGGCCTCAGAAAACTCGTTTAATAAGAGATTGTTCTGTTAAGAAGAAAGTCAATTCTACATTGTTTAAGCAAATGGGAAGTTCTAAGACACGTCTTAGCTGGTCCTAAAGCATTTAGTGTAGGGGTTAGGGGTCGGAGAGATCAATCAGAGATGCTACGAGGCCGCCTAAGGGAGAAGACCACTCTGTGAAAATGACTGCCCCTCCCAGAAGAAATGGACGCTAGATGGCAGTCTTGCTCCACGAATAAAATCCAAGAGGCTATTTGACCCTAAAATCAGAAGAGAATTTTGGACCGCTTGTGAAGGGGAGGGTCTTTCAAGTATCACTTGAAAGTATTTATACTCCGAAATTTATACTGATTCTTTGATTCATGCATGGCAGAGTACCCCCATGAATCCCCAGCTGGCATATTAAAGAAATGTTCCATCCAATGGTTTCCGGTCATGGGGTTTAATTCTTTTGTTTTATCCCTTTGATTCCATGAAGTTCCAAAGATATCCCACGGTTTGTTTAATTCCATGAGGTCCCACACATCCCAATGATGTCCCTTAAGTCCCTGGTTTCTGTAGTTTCCCAGGGAACATTTCCCAGGGAGCACTTTTGCTAGGGACAAAGACCGCTTGTGGTTTCGTCGGGGGCTGTGGCACCAGTGCCACGGGGAGGCAGTGCGTGGGAGAAACACCTTCCCCTGAGAAAACTCGGACGTGGCATCCCTCGCACTTGTTTTGGGATTCATGGAGATGCAGTCTCAGGAAGCGAGTTCTACTGCGTCCCTCGTCCAGCTCTTCTTGCTCCGAGGACCAGGGAACAGCCTCTCACACCTGAACTGGATGTACTGCAATCTGCACATTTGCAGCAGGTTGAGGGGCACTCAGAGGCACATTCAAAAATTTCATTCTCTTTCCCATCTCTGTCACCTCCGTAGGACATAAATGACCACCAAAGCAGGGTGTGATCTATTGCCATGTGCACTGGAAAACCCAGGTCATCTCCTCAGGGCATTCATCACAGACCTGCCATCCCCTCTTGGCACTCACAATAGAACCACAACTTCCAGCACTGGCTTCTCACCCGGCACACAGAGATTCTTTTGCCTTCCTTGGAGAGACCGGAAGAACTAGACAGGGTGTATCTGTTTGCATTGCCCAGACAAGTCTTGAGCACACACCTGCTGTTGGTGTGGGGAGATGACCCTGAGCAAGAACAATTGCCATCAACCTCCTGGGGAGACCTTGAAGTTATGTGGGACAAAGAGTGTCTCGGTGTCACATTGCATTTACGGTTCTAAATCCTGGCAAAGCCCATGTGTGCAGCTCTGGGATGTGCTTCTCTTGGACAGAGCTCCGCGTTTCCATCTCTCAGGCGGTGGGGCATCTCAGATAGTGGCAGAGCAGGTGGCACCCCACAAGGGCTTAGGTGCATCCAGGCTCCTGGCGTGGCAGCAGGAACCCCAGGAGATACTGCCCCTGCTGCCATGAACTGTCTGTGTCTGTGTGCAAGCGAAGGACTCGTGTGTCTGAAAACCCTCCTGTGAGCGAGCAGGGAGCCCCCGCCAGAGCACCACTGACTCTTGGCCAACTGGCCATCCACCAGGACCCCAGAGGCCATTTTCCAGCGCTGCTAGGCAGAATATCCTTCCCAGTCTGTCCGGACGTTCGGGGTTGCCCCATCACAGGGACAGAATCTGGCACTTGCCCTTGTTGAACTTCCTCTGGTTGAGGATTGCCCAAACCTCTGATTTGAGGTCTCTCTGCGGGGCCTCCGTCTTCCATGAGGCCCTGGAGTGTTACAATGGCCCCTTGATTGCTTGGGAATGCGCAGTGTTCTGTGTTCCATGTGTTCCATGAGGCCCCATATTGTCACAATGGCACTGAAATGAGAGAGGATCTCCATCCTTAATGGCTTCGTAAATCACAAGTTTTTCTTAGATAAAAATCCTAATCAACAAAGGGGTTTGCTTTCTTGGCATGGTAGCAGTCTTTTCTTTTCTTTTAAGACTACAATTAGTTGTAGGAGAGAGAATGTAGATGATACATGGAAACTAATAGAGAGTGTATCATATGCCCATCTTCAAGAAATTAGCTTACAGGCCTCAGAAAACTCGTTTAATAAGAGATTGTTCTGTTAAGAAGAAAGTCAATTCTACATTGTTTAAGCAAATGGGAAGTTCTAAGACACGTCTTAGCTGGTCCTAAAGCATTTAGTGTAGGGGTTAGGGGTCGGAGAGATCAATCAGAGATGCTACGAGGCCGCCTAAGGGAGAAGACCACTCTGTGAAAATGACTGCCCCTCCCAGAAGAAATGGACGCTAGATGGCAGTCTTGCTCCACGAATAAAATCCAAGAGGCTATTTGACCCTAAAATCAGAAGAGAATTTTGGACCGCTTGTGAAGGGGAGGGTCTTTCAAGTATCACTTGAAAGTATTTATACTCCGAAATTTATACTGATTCTTTGATTCATGCATGGCAGAGTACCCCCATGAATCCCCAGCTGGCATATTAAAGAAATGTTCCATCCAATGGTTTCCGGTCATGGGGTTTAATTCTTTTGTTTTATCCCTTTGATTCCATGAAGTTCCAAAGATATCCCACGGTTTGTTTAATTCCATGAGGTCCCGCACATCCCAATGATGTCCCTTAAGTCCCTGGTTTCTGTAGTTTCCCAGGGAACATTTCCCAGGGAGCACTTTTGCTAGGGACAAAGACCGCTTGTGGTTTCGTCGGGGGCTGTGGCACCAGTGCCACGGGGAGGCAGTGCGTGGGAGAAACACCTTCCCCTGAGAAAACTCGGACGTGGCATCCCTCGCACTTGTTTTGGGATTCATGGAGATGCAGTCTCAGGAAGCGAGTTCTACTGCGTCCCTCGTCCAGCTCTTCTTGCTCCGAGGACCAGGGAAGAGCCTCTCACACCTGAACTGGATGTACTGCAATCTGCACATTTGCAGCAGGTTGAGGGGCACTCAGAGGCACATTCAAAAATTTCATTCTCTTTCCCATCTCTGTCACCTCCGTAGGACATAAATGACCACCAAAGCAGGGTGTGATCTATTGCCATGTGCACTGGAAAACCCAGGTCATCTCCTCAGGGCATTCATCACAGACCTGCCATCCCCTCTTGGCACTCACAATAGAACCACAACTTCCAGCACTGGCTTCTCACCCGGCACACAGAGATTCTTTTGCCTTCCTTGGAGAGACCGGAAGAACTAGACAGGGTGTATCTGTTTGCATTGCCCAGACAAGTCTTGAGCACACACCTGCTGTTGGTGTGGGGAGATGACCCTGAGCAAGAACAATTGCCATCAACCTCCTGGGGAGACCTTGAAGTTATGTGGGACAAAGAGTGTCTCGGTGTCACATTGCATTTACGGTTCTAAATCCTGGCAAAGCCCATGCGTGCAGCTCTGGGATGTGCTTCTCTTGGACAGGGCTCCGCGTTTCCATCTCTCAGGCGGTGGGGCATCTCAGATAGTGGCAGAGCAGGTGGCACCCCACAAGGGCTTAGGTGCATCCAGGCTCCTGGCGTGGCAGCAGGAACCCCAGGAGATACTGCCCCTGCTGCCATGAACTGTCTGTGTCTGTGTGCAAGCGAAGGACTCGTGTGTCTGAAAACCCTCCTGTGAGCGAGCAGGGAGCCCCCGCCAGAGCACCACTGACTCTTGGCCAACTGGCCATCCACCAGGACCCCAGAGGCCATTTTCCAGCGCTGCTAGGCAGAATATCCTTCCCAGTCTGTCCGGACGTTCGGGGTTGCCCCATCACAGGGACAGAATCTGGCACTTGCCCTTGTTGAACTTCCTCTGGTTGAGGATTGCCCAAACCTCTGATTTGAGGTCTCTCTGCGGGGCCTCCGTCTTCCATGAGGCCCTGGAGTGTTACAATGGCCCCTTGATTGCTTGGGAATGCGCAGTGTTCTGTGTTCCATGTGTTCCATGAGGCCCCATATTGTCACAATGGCACTGAAATGAGAGAGGATCTCCATCCTTAATGGCTTCGTAAATCACAAGTTTTTCTTAGATAAAAATCCTAATCAACAAAGGGGTTTGCTTTCTTGGCATGGTAGCAGTCTTTTCTTTTCTTTTAAGACTACAATTAGTTGTAGGAGAGAGAATGTAGATGATACATGGAAACTAATAGAGAGTGTATCATATGCCCATCTTCAAGAAATTAGCTTACAGGCCTCAGAAAACTCGTTTAATAAGAGATTGTTCTGTTAAGAAGAAAGTCAATTCTACATTGTTTAAGCAAATGGGAAGTTCTAAGACACGTCTTAGCTGGTCCTAAAGCATTTAGTGTAGGGGTTAGGGGTCGGAGAGATCAATCAGAGATGCTACGAGGCCGCCTAAGGGAGAAGACCACTCTGTGAAAATGACTGCCCCTCCCAGAAGAAATGGACGCTAGATGGCAGTCTTGCTCCACGAATAAAATCCAAGAGGCTATTTGACCCTAAAATCAGAAGAGAATTTTGGACCGCTTGTGAAGGGGAGGGTCTTTCAAGTATCACTTGAAAGTATTTATACTCCGAAATTTATACTGATTCTTTGATTCATGCATGGCAGAGTACCCCCATGAATCCCCAGCTGGCATAATAAAGAAATGTTCCATCCAATGGTTTCTGGTCATGGGGTTTAATTCTTTTGTTTTATCCCTTTGATTCCATGAAGTTCCAAAGATATCCCACGGTTTGTTTAATTCCATGAGGTCCCGCACATCCCAATGATGTCCCTTAAGTCCCTGGTTTCTGTAGTTTCCCAGGGAACATTTCCCAGGGAGCACTTTTGCTAGGGACAAAGACCGCTTGTGGTTTTGTCGGGGGCTGTGGCACCAGTGCCACGGGGAGGCAGTGCGTGGGAGAAACACCTTCCCCTGAGAAAACTCGGACGTGGCATCCCTCGCACTTGTTTTGGGATTCATGGAGATGCAGTCTCAGGAAGCGAGTTCTACTGCGTCCCTCGTCCAGCTCTTCTTGCTCCGAGGACCAGGGAACAGCCTCTCACACCTGAACTGGATGTACTGCAATCTGCACATTTGCAGCAGGTTGAGGGGCACTCAGAGGCACATTCAAAAATTTCATTCTCTTTCCCATCTCTGTCACCTCCGTAGGACATAAATGACCACCAAAGCAGGGTGTGATCTATTGCCATGTGCACTGGAAAACCCAGGTCATCTCCTCAGGGCATTCATCACAGACCTGCCATCCCCTCTTGGCACTCACAATAGAACCACAACTTCCAGCACTGGCTTCTCACCCGGCACACAGAGATTCTTTTGCCTTCCTTGGAGAGACCGGAAGAACTAGACAGGGTGTATCTGTTTGCATTGCCCAGACAAGTCTTGAGCACACACCTGCTGTTGGTGTGGGGAGATGACCCTGAGCAAGAACAATTGCCATCAACCTCCTGGGGAGACCTTGAAGTTATGTGGGACAAAGAGTGTCTCGGTGTCACATTGCATTTACGGTTCTAAATCCTGGCAAAGCCCATGCGTGCAGCTCTGGGATGTGCTTCTCTTGGACAGAGTTCCGCGTTTCCATCTCTCAGGCGGTGGGGCATCTCAGATAGTGGCAGAGCAGGTGGCACCCCACAAGGGCTTAGGTGCATCCAGGCTCCTGGCGTGGCAGCAGGAACCCCAGGAGATACTGCCCCTGCTGCCATGAACTGTCTGTGTCTGTGTGCAAGCGAAGGACTCGTGTGTCTGAAAACCCTCCTGTGAGCGAGCAGGGAGCCCCCGCCAGAGCACCACTGACTCTTGGCCAACTGGCCATCCACCAGGACCCCAGAGGCCATTTTCCAGCGCTGCTAGGCAGAATATCCTTCCCAGTCTGTCCGGACGTTCGGGGTTGCCCCATCACAGGGACAGAATCTGGCACTTGCCCTTGTTGAACTTCCTCTGGTTGAGGATTGCCCAAACCTCTGATTTGAGGTCTCTCTGCGGGGCCTCCGTCTTCCATGAGGCCCTGGAGTGTTACAATGGCCCCTTGATTGCTTGGGAATGCGCAGTGTTCTGTGTTCCATGTGTTCCATGAGGCCCCATATTGTCACAATGGCACTGAAATGAGAGAGGATCTCCATCCTTAATGGCTTCGTAAATCACAAGTTTTTCTTAGATAAAAATCCTAATCAACAAAGGGGTTTGCTTTCTTGGCATGGTAGCAGTCTTTTCTTTTCTTTTAAGACTACAATTAGTTGTAGGAGAGAGAATGTAGATGATACATGGAAACTAATAGAGAGTGTATCATATGCCCATCTTCAAGAAATTAGCTTACAGGCCTCAGAAAACTCGTTTAATAAGAGATTGTTCTGTTAAGAAGAAAGTCAATTCTACATTGTTTAAGCAAATGGGAAGTTCTAAGACACGTCTTAGCTGGTCCTAAAGCATTTAGTGTAGGGGTTAGGGGTCGGAGAGATCAATCAGAGATGCTACGAGGCCGCCTAAGGGAGAAGACCACTCTGTGAAAATGACTGCCCCTCCCAGAAGAAATGGACGCTAGATGGCAGTCTTGCTCCACGAATAAAATCCAAGAGGCTATTTGACCCTAAAATCAGAAGAGAATTTTGGACCGCTTGTGAAGGGGAGGGTCTTTCAAGTATCACTTGAAAGTATTTATACTCCGAAATTTATACTGATTCTTTGATTCATGCATGGCAGAGTACCCCCATGAATCCCCAGCTGGCATATTAAAGAAATGTTCCATCCAATGGTTTCCGGTCATGGGGTTTAATTCTTTTGTTTTATCCCTTTGATTCCATGAAGTTCCAAAGATATCCCACGGTTTGTTTAATTCCATGAGGTCCCGCACATCCCAATGATGTCCCTTAAGTCCCTGGTTTCTGTAGTTTCCCAGGGAACATTTCCCAGGGAGCACTTTTGCTAGGGACAAAGACCGCTTGTGGTTTTGTCGGGGGCTGTGGCACCAGTGCCACGGGGAGGCAGTGCGTGGGAGAAACACCTTCCCCTGAGAAAACTCGGACGTGGCATCCCTCGCACTTGTTTTGGGATTCATGGAGATGCAGTCTCAGGAAGCGAGTTCTACTGCGTCCCTCGTCCAGCTCTTCTTGCTCCGAGGACCAGGGAAGAGCCTCTCACACCTGAACTGGATGTACTGCAATCTGCACATTTGCAGCAGGTTGAGGGGCACTCAGAGGCACATTCAAAAATTTCATTCTCTTTCCCATCTCTGTCACCTCCGTAGGACATAAATGACCACCAAAGCAGGGTGTGATCTATTGCCATGTGCACTGGAAAACCCAGGTCATCTCCTCAGGGCATTCATCACAGACCTGCCATCCCCTCTTGGCACTCACAATAGAACCACAACTTCCAGCACTGGCTTCTCACCCGGCACACAGAGATTCTTTTGCCTTCCTTGGAGAGACCGGAAGAACTAGACAGGGTGTATCTGTTTGCATTGCCCAGACAAGTCTTGAGCACACACCTGCTGTTGGTGTGGGGAGATGACCCTGAGCAAGAACAATTGCCATCAACCTCCTGGGGAGACCTTGAAGTTATGTGGGACAAAGAGTGTCTCGGTGTCACATTGCATTTACGGTTCTAAATCCTGGCAAAGCCCATGTGTGCAGCTCTGGGATGTGCTTCTCTTGGACAGAGTTCCGTGTTTCCATCTCTCAGGCGGTGGGGCATCTCAGATAGTGGCAGAGCAGGTGGCACCCCACAAGGGCTTAGGTGCATCCAGGCTCCTGGCGTGGCAGCAGGAACCCCAGGAGATACTGCCCCTGCTGCCATGAACTGTCTGTGTCTGTGTGCAAGCGAAGGACTCGTGTGTCTGAAAACCCTCCTGTGAGCGAGCAGGGAGCCCCCGCCAGAGCACCACTGACTCTTGGCCAACTGGCCATCCACCAGGACCCCAGAGGCCATTTTCCAGCGCTGCTAGGCAGAATATCCTTCCCAGTCTGTCCGGACGTTCGGGGTTGCCCCATCACAGGGACAGAATCTGGCACTTGCCCTTGTTGAACTTCCTCTGGTTGAGGATTGCCCAAACCTCTGATTTGAGGTCTCTCTGCGGGGCCTCCGTCTTCCATGAGGCCCTGGAGTGTTACAATGGCCCCTTGATTGCTTGGGAATGCGCAGTGTTCTGTGTTCCATGTGTTCCATGAGGCCCCATATTGTCACAATGGCACTGAAATGAGAGAGGATCTCCATCCTTAATGGCTTCGTAAATCACAAGTTTTTCTTAGATAAAAATCCTAATCAACAAAGGGGTTTGCTTTCTTGGCATGGTAGCAGTCTTTTCTTTTCTTTTAAGACTACAATTAGTTGTAGGAGAGAGAATGTAGATGATACATGGAAACTAATAGAGAGTGTATCATATGCCCATCTTCAAGAAATTAGCTTACAGGCCTCAGAAAACTCGTTTAATAAGAGATTGTTCTGTTAAGAAGAAAGTCAATTCTACATTGTTTAAGCAAATGGGAAGTTCTAAGACACGTCTTAGCTGGTCCTAAAGCATTTAGTGTAGGGGTTAGGGGTCGGAGAGATCAATCAGAGATGCTACGAGGCCGCCTAAGGGAGAAGACCACTCTGTGAAAATGACTGCCCCTCCCAGAAGAAATGGACGCTAGATGGCAGTCTTGCTCCACGAATAAAATCCAAGAGGCTATTTGACCCTAAAATCAGAAGAGAATTTTGGACCGCTTGTGAAGGGGAGGGTCTTTCAAGTATCACTTGAAAGTATTTATACTCCGAAATTTATACTGATTCTTTGATTCATGCATGGCAGAGTACCCCCATGAATCCCCAGCTGGCATAATAAAGAAATGTTCCATCCAATGGTTTCCGGTCATGGGGGTTTTTTGTTTTATCTCTTTGATTCCATGAAGTTCCAAAGATATCCCACAGTTTGTTTAATTCCATGAGGTCCCGCACATCCCAATGATGTCCCTTAAGTCCCTGGTTTCTGTAGTTTCCCAGGGAACATTTCCCAGGGAGCACTTTTGCTAGGGACAAAGACCGCTTGTGGTTTTGTCGGGGGCTGTGGCACCAGTGCCACGGGGAGGCAGTGCGTGGGAGAAACACCTTCCCCTGAGAAAACTCGGACGTGGCATCCCTCGCACTTGTTTTGGGATTCATGGAGATGCAGTCTCAGGAAGCGAGTTCTACTGCGTCCCTCGTCCAGCTCTTCTTGCTCCGAGGACCAGGGAACAGCCTCTCACACCTGAACTGGATGTACTGCAATCTGCACATTTGCAGCAGGTTGAGGGGCACTCAGAGGCACATTCAAAAATTTCATTCTCTTTCCCATCTCTGTCACCTCCGTAGGACATAAATGACCACCAAAGCAGGGTGTGATCTATTGCCATGTGCACTGGAAAACCCAGGTCATCTCCTCAGGGCATTCATCACAGACCTGCCATCCCCTCTTGGCACTCACAATAGAACCACAACTTCCAGCACTGGCTTCTCACCCGGCACACAGAGATTCTTTTGCCTTCCTTGGAGAGACCGGAAGAACTAGACAGGGTGTATCTGTTTGCATTGCCCAGACAAGTCTTGAGCACACACCTGCTGTTGGTGTGGGGAGATGACCCTGAGCAAGAACAATTGCCATCAACCTCCTGGGGAGACCTTGAAGTTATGTGGGACAAAGAGTGTCTCGGTGTCACATTGCATTTACGGTTCTAAATCCTGGCAAAGCCCATGCGTGCAGCTCTGGGATGTGCTTCTCTTGGACAGAGTTCCGCGTTTCCATCTCTCAGGCGGTGGGGCATCTCAGATAGTGGCAGAGCAGGTGGCACCCCACAAGGGCTTAGGTGCATCCAGGCTCCTGGCGTGGCAGCAGGAACCCCAGGAGATACTGCCCCTGCTGCCATGAACTGTCTGTGTCTGTGTGCAAGCGAAGGACTCGTGTGTCTGAAAACCCTCCTGTGAGCGAGCAGGGAGCCCCCGCCAGAGCACCACTGACTCTTGGCCAACTGGCCATCCACCAGGACCCCAGAGGCCATTTTCCAGCGCTGCTAGGCAGAATATCCTTCCCAGTCTGTCCGGACGTTCGGGGTTGCCCCATCACAGGGACAGAATCTGGCACTTGCCCTTGTTGAACTTCCTCTGGTTGAGGATTGCCCAAACCTCTGATTTGAGGTCTCTCTGCGGGGCCTCCGTCTTCCATGAGGCCCTGGAGTGTTACAATGGCCCCTTGATTGCTTGGGAATGCGCAGTGTTCTGTGTTCCATGTGTTCCATGAGGCCCCATATTGTCACAATGGCACTGAAATGAGAGAGGATCTCCATCCTTAATGGCTTCGTAAATCACAAGTTTTTCTTAGATAAAAATCCTAATCAACAAAGGGGTTTGCTTTCTTGGCATGGTAGCAGTCTTTTCTTTTCTTTTAAGACTACAATTAGTTGTAGGAGAGAGAATGTAGATGATACATGGAAACTAATAGAGAGTGTATCATATGCCCATCTTCAAGAAATTAGCTTACAGGCCTCAGAAAACTCGTTTAATAAGAGATTGTTCTGTTAAGAAGAAAGTCAATTCTACATTGTTTAAGCAAATGGGAAGTTCTAAGACACGTCTTAGCTGGTCCTAAAGCATTTAGTGTAGGGGTTAGGGGTCGGAGAGATCAATCAGAGATGCTACGAGGCCGCCTAAGGGAGAAGACCACTCTGTGAAAATGACTGCCCCTCCCAGAAGAAATGGACGCTAGATGGCAGTCTTGCTCCACGAATAAAATCCAAGAGGCTATTTGACCCTAAAATCAGAAGAGAATTTTGGACCGCTTGTGAAGGGGAGGGTCTTTCAAGTATCACTTGAAAGTATTTATACTCCGAAATTTATACTGATTCTTTGATTCATGCATGGCAGAGTACCCCCATGAATCCCCAGCTGGCATATTAAAGAAATGTTCCATCCAATGGTTTCCGGTCATGGGGTTTAATTCTTTTGTTTTATCCCTTTGATTCCATGAAGTTCCAAAGATATCCCACGGTTTGTTTAATTCCATGAGGTCCCGCACATCCCAATGATGTCCCTTAAGTCCCTGGTTTCTGTAGTTTCCCAGGGAACATTTCCCAGGGAGCACTTTTGCTAGGGACAAAGACCGCTTGTGGTTTTGTCGGGGGCTGTGGCACCAGTGCCACGGGGAGGCAGTGCGTGGGAGAAACACCTTCCCCTGAGAAAACTCGGACGTGGCATCCCTCGCACTTGTTTTGGGATTCATGGAGATGCAGTCTCAGGAAGCGAGTTCTACTGCGTCCCTCGTCCAGCTCTTCTTGCTCCGAGGACCAGGGAAGAGCCTCTCACACCTGAACTGGATGTACTGCAATCTGCACATTTGCAGCAGGTTGAGGGGCACTCAGAGGCACATTCAAAAATTTCATTCTCTTTCCCATCTCTGTCACCTCCGTAGGACATAAATGACCACCAAAGCAGGGTGTGATCTATTGCCATGTGCACTGGAAAACCCAGGTCATCTCCTCAGGGCATTCATCACAGACCTGCCATCCCCTCTTGGCACTCACAATAGAACCACAACTTCCAGCACTGGCTTCTCACCCGGCACACAGAGATTCTTTTGCCTTCCTTGGAGAGACCGGAAGAACTAGACAGGGTGTATCTGTTTGCATTGCCCAGACAAGTCTTGAGCACACACCTGCTGTTGGTGTGGGGAGATGACCCTGAGCAAGAACAATTGCCATCAACCTCCTGGGGAGACCTTGAAGTTATGTGGGACAAAGAGTGTCTCGGTGTCACATTGCATTTACGGTTCTAAATCCTGGCAAAGCCCATGTGTGCAGCTCTGGGATGTGCTTCTCTTGGACAGAGTTCCGTGTTTCCATCTCTCAGGCGGTGGGGCATCTCAGATAGTGGCAGAGCAGGTGGCACCCCACAAGGGCTTAGGTGCATCCAGGCTCCTGGCGTGGCAGCAGGAACCCCAGGAGATACTGCCCCTGCTGCCATGAACTGTCTGTGTCTGTGTGCAAGCGAAGGACTCGTGTGTCTGAAAACCCTCCTGTGAGCGAGCAGGGAGCCCCCGCCAGAGCACCACTGACTCTTGGCCAACTGGCCATCCACCAGGACCCCAGAGGCCATTTTCCAGCGCTGCTAGGCAGAATATCCTTCCCAGTCTGTCCGGACGTTCGGGGTTGCCCCATCACAGGGACAGAATCTGGCACTTGCCCTTGTTGAACTTCCTCTGGTTGAGGATTGCCCAAACCTCTGATTTGAGGTCTCTCTGCGGGGCCTCCGTCTTCCATGAGGCCCTGGAGTGTTACAATGGCCCCTTGATTGCTTGGGAATGCGCAGTGTTCTGTGTTCCATGTGTTCCATGAGGCCCCATATTGTCACAATGGCACTGAAATGAGAGAGGATCTCCATCCTTAATGGCTTCGTAAATCACAAGTTTTTCTTAGATAAAAATCCTAATCAACAAAGGGGTTTGCTTTCTTGGCATGGTAGCAGTCTTTTCTTTTCTTTTAAGACTACAATTAGTTGTAGGAGAGAGAATGTAGATGATACATGGAAACTAATAGAGAGTGTATCATATGCCCATCTTCAAGAAATTAGCTTACAGGCCTCAGAAAACTCGTTTAATAAGAGATTGTTCTGTTAAGAAGAAAGTCAATTCTACATTGTTTAAGCAAATGGGAAGTTCTAAGACACGTCTTAGCTGGTCCTAAAGCATTTAGTGTAGGGGTTAGGGGTCGGAGAGATCAATCAGAGATGCTACGAGGCCGCCTAAGGGAGAAGACCACTCTGTGAAAATGACTGCCCCTCCCAGAAGAAATGGACGCTAGATGGCAGTCTTGCTCCACGAATAAAATCCAAGAGGCTATTTGACCCTAAAATCAGAAGAGAATTTTGGACCGCTTGTGAAGGGGAGGGTCTTTCAAGTATCACTTGAAAGTATTTATACTCCGAAATTTATACTGATTCTTTGATTCATGCATGGCAGAGTACCCCCATGAATCCCCAGCTGGCATATTAAAGAAATGTTCCATCCAATGGTTTCCGGTCATGGGGGTTTTTTGTTTTATCTCTTTGATTCCATGAAGTTCCAAAGATATCCCACAGTTTGTTTAATTCCATGAGGTCCCGCACATCCCAATGATGTCCCTTAAGTCCCTGGTTTCTGTAGTTTCCCAGGGAACATTTCCCAGGGAGCACTTTTGCTAGGGACAAAGACCGCTTGTGGTTTTGTCGGGGGCTGTGGCACCAGTGCCACGGGGAGGCAGTGCGTGGGAGAAACACCTTCCCCTGAGAAAACTCGGACGTGGCATCCCTCGCACTTGTTTTGGGATTCATGGAGATGCAGTCTCAGGAAGCGAGTTCTACTGCGTCCCTCGTCCAGCTCTTCTTGCTCCGAGGACCAGGGAACAGCCTCTCACACCTGAACTGGATGTACTGCAATCTGCACATTTGCAGCAGGTTGAGGGGCACTCAGAGGCACATTCAAAAATTTCATTCTCTTTCCCATCTCTGTCACCTCCGTAGGACATAAATGACCACCAAAGCAGGGTGTGATCTATTGCCATGTGCACTGGAAAACCCAGGTCATCTCCTCAGGGCATTCATCACAGACCTGCCATCCCCTCTTGGCACTCACAATAGAACCACAACTTCCAGCACTGGCTTCTCACCCGGCACACAGAGATTCTTTTGCCTTCCTTGGAGAGACCGGAAGAACTAGACAGGGTGTATCTGTTTGCATTGCCCAGACAAGTCTTGAGCACACACCTGCTGTTGGTGTGGGGAGATGACCCTGAGCAAGAACAATTGCCATCAACCTCCTGGGGAGACCTTGAAGTTATGTGGGACAAAGAGTGTCTCGGTGTCACATTGCATTTACGGTTCTAAATCCTGGCAAAGCCCATGCGTGCAGCTCTGGGATGTGCTTCTCTTGGACAGAGCTCCGCGTTTCCATCTCTCAGGCGGTGGGGCATCTCAGATAGTGGCAGAGCAGGTGGCACCCCACAAGGGCTTAGTTGCATCCAGGCTCCTGGCGTGGCAGCAGGAACCCCAGGAGATACTGCCCCTGCTGCCGTGAACTGTCTGTGTCTGTGTGCAAGCGAAGGACTCGTGTGTCTGAAAACCCTCCTGTGAGCGAGCAGGGAGCCCCCGCCAGAGCACCACTGACTCTTGGCCAACTGGCCATCCACCAGGACCCCAGAGGCCATTTTCCAGCGCTGCTAGGCAGAATATCCTTCCCAGTCTGTCCGGACGTTCGGGGTTGCCCCATCACAGGGACAGAATCTGGCACTTGCCCTTGTTGAACTTCCTCTGGTTGAGGATTGCCCAAACCTCTGATTTGAGGTCTCTCTGCGGGGCCTCCGTCTTCCATGAGGCCCTGGAGTGTTACAATGGCCCCTTGATTGCTTGGGAATGCGCAGTGTTCTGTGTTCCATGTGTTCCATGAGGCCCCATATTGTCACAATGGCACTGAAATGAGAGAGGATCTCCATCCTTAATGGCTTCGTAAATCACAAGTTTTTCTTAGATAAAAATCCTAATCAACAAAGGGGTTTGCTTTCTTGGCATGGTAGCAGTCTTTTCTTTTCTTTTAAGACTACAATTAGTTGTAGGAGAGAGAATGTAGATGATACATGGAAACTAATAGAGAGTGTATCATATGCCCATCTTCAAGAAATTAGCTTACAGGCCTCAGAAAACTCGTTTAATAAGAGATTGTTCTGTTAAGAAGAAAGTCAATTCTACATTGTTTAAGCAAATGGGAAGTTCTAAGACACGTCTTAGCTGGTCCTAAAGCATTTAGTGTAGGGGTTAGGGGTCGGAGAGATCAATCAGAGATGCTACGAGGCCGCCTAAGGGAGAAGACCACTCTGTGAAAATGACTGCCCCTCCCAGAAGAAATGGACGCTAGATGGCAGTCTTGCTCCACGAATAAAATCCAAGAGGCTATTTGACCCTAAAATCAGAAGAGAATTTTGGACCGCTTGTGAAGGGGAGGGTCTTTCAAGTATCACTTGAAAGTATTTATACTCCGAAATTTATACTGATTCTTTGATTCATGCATGGCAGAGTACCCCCATGAATCCCCAGCTGGCATAATAAAGAAATGTTCCATCCAATGGTTTCTGGTCATGGGGTTTAATTCTTTTGTTTTATCCCTTTGATTCCATGAAGTTCCAAAGATATCCCACGGTTTGTTTAATTCCATGAGGTCCCGCACATCCCAATGATGTCCCTTAAGTCCCTGGTTTCTGTAGTTTCCCAGGGAACATTTCCCAGGGAGCACTTTTGCTAGGGACAAAGACCGCTTGTGGTTTTGTCGGGGGCTGTGGCACCAGTGCCACGGGGAGGCAGTGCGTGGGAGAAACACCTTCCCCTGAGAAAACTCGGACGTGGCATCCCTCGCACTTGTTTTGGGATTCATGGAGATGCAGTCTCAGGAAGCGAGTTCTACTGCGTCCCTCGTCCAGCTCTTCTTGCTCCGAGGACCAGGGAACAGCCTCTCACACCTGAACTGGATGTACTGCAATCTGCACATTTGCAGCAGGTTGAGGGGCACTCAGAGGCACATTCAAAAATTTCATTCTCTTTCCCATCTCTGTCACCTCCGTAGGACATAAATGACCACCAAAGCAGGGTGTGATCTATTGCCATGTGCACTGGAAAACCCAGGTCATCTCCTCAGGGCATTCATCACAGACCTGCCATCCCCTCTTGGCACTCACAATAGAACCACAACTTCCAGCACTGGCTTCTCACCCGGCACACAGAGATTCTTTTGCCTTCCTTGGAGAGACCGGAAGAACTAGACAGGGTGTATCTGTTTGCATTGCCCAGACAAGTCTTGAGCACACACCTGCTGTTGGTGTGGGGAGATGACCCTGAGCAAGAACAATTGCCATCAACCTCCTGGGGAGACCTTGAAGTTATGTGGGACAAAGAGTGTCTCGGTGTCACATTGCATTTACGGTTCTAAATCCTGGCAAAGCCCATGCGTGCAGCTCTGGGATGTGCTTCTCTTGGACAGAGCTCCGCGTTTCCATCTCTCAGGCGGTGGGGCATCTCAGATAGTGGCAGAGCAGGTGGCACCCCACAAGGGCTTAGTTGCATCCAGGCTCCTGGCGTGGCAGCAGGAACCCCAGGAGATACTGCCCCTGCTGCCGTGAACTGTCTGTGTCTGTGTGCAAGCGAAGGACTCGTGTGTCTGAAAACCCTCCTGTGAGCGAGCAGGGAGCCCCCGCCAGAGCACCACTGACTCTTGGCCAACTGGCCATCCACCAGGACCCCAGAGGCCATTTTCCAGCGCTGCTAGGCAGAATATCCTTCCCAGTCTGTCCGGACGTTCGGGGTTGCCCCATCACAGGGACAGAATCTGGCACTTGCCCTTGTTGAACTTCCTCTGGTTGAGGATTGCCCAAACCTCTGATTTGAGGTCTCTCTGCGGGGCCTCCGTCTTCCATGAGGCCCTGGAGTGTTACAATGGCCCCTTGATTGCTTGGGAATGCGCAGTGTTCTGTGTTCCATGTGTTCCATGAGGCCCCATATTGTCACAATGGCACTGAAATGAGAGAGGATCTCCATCCTTAATGGCTTCGTAAATCACAAGTTTTTCTTAGATAAAAATCCTAATCAACAAAGGGGTTTGCTTTCTTGGCATGGTAGCAGTCTTTTCTTTTCTTTTAAGACTACAATTAGTTGTAGGAGAGAGAATGTAGATGATACATGGAAACTAATAGAGAGTGTATCATATGCCCATCTTCAAGAAATTAGCTTACAGGCCTCAGAAAACTCGTTTAATAAGAGATTGTTCTGTTAAGAAGAAAGTCAATTCTACATTGTTTAAGCAAATGGGAAGTTCTAAGACACGTCTTAGCTGGTCCTAAAGCATTTAGTGTAGGGGTTAGGGGTCGGAGAGATCAATCAGAGATGCTACGAGGCCGCCTAAGGGAGAAGACCACTCTGTGAAAATGACTGCCCCTCCCAGAAGAAATGGACGCTAGATGGCAGTCTTGCTCCACGAATAAAATCCAAGAGGCTATTTGACCCTAAAATCAGAAGAGAATTTTGGACCGCTTGTGAAGGGGAGGGTCTTTCAAGTATCACTTGAAAGTATTTATACTCCGAAATTTATACTGATTCTTTGATTCATGCATGGCAGAGTACCCCCATGAATCCCCAGCTGGCATATTAAAGAAATGTTCCATCCAATGGTTTCTGGTCATGGGGTTTAATTCTTTTGTTTTATCCCTTTGATTCCATGAAGTTCCAAAGATATCCCACGGTTTGTTTAATTCCATGAGGTCCCGCACATCCCAATGATGTCCCTTAAGTCCCTGGTTTCTGTAGTTTCCCAGGGAACATTTCCCAGGGAGCACTTTTGCTAGGGACAAAGACCGCTTGTGGTTTTGTCGGGGGCTGTGGCACCAGTGCCACGGGGAGGCAGTGCGTGGGAGAAACACCTTCCCCTGAGAAAACTCGGACGTGGCATCCCTCGCACTTGTTTTGGGATTCATGGAGATGCAGTCTCAGGAAGCGAGTTCTACTGCGTCCCTCGTCCAGCTCTTCTTGCTCCGAGGACCAGGGAACAGCCTCTCACACCTGAACTGGATGTACTGCAATCTGCACATTTGCAGCAGGTTGAGGGGCACTCAGAGGCACATTCAAAAATTTCATTCTCTTTCCCATCTCTGTCACCTCCGTAGGACATAAATGACCACCAAAGCAGGGTGTGATCTATTGCCATGTGCACTGGAAAACCCAGGTCATCTCCTCAGGGCATTCATCACAGACCTGCCATCCCCTCTTGGCACTCACAATAGAACCACAACTTCCAGCACTGGCTTCTCACCCGGCACACAGAGATTCTTTTGCCTTCCTTGGAGAGACCGGAAGAACTAGACAGGGTGTATCTGTTTGCATTGCCCAGACAAGTCTTGAGCACACACCTGCTGTTGGTGTGGGGAGATGACCCTGAGCAAGAACAATTGCCATCAACCTCCTGGGGAGACCTTGAAGTTATGTGGGACAAAGAGTGTCTCGGTGTCACATTGCATTTACGGTTCTAAATCCTGGCAAAGCCCATGCGTGCAGCTCTGGGATGTGCTTCTCTTGGACAGAGCTCCGCGTTTCCATCTCTCAGGCGGTGGGGCATCTCAGATAGTGGCAGAGCAGGTGGCACCCCACAAGGGCTTAGGTGCATCCAGGCTCCTGGCATGGCAGCAGGAACCCCAGGAGATACTGCCCCTGCTGCCATGAACTGTCTGTGTCTGTGTGCAAGCGAAGGACTCGTGTGTCTGAAAACCCTCCTGTGAGCGAGCAGGGAGCCCCCGCCAGAGCACCACTGACTCTTGGCCAACTGGCCATCCACCAGGACCCCAGAGGCCATTTTCCAGCGCTGCTAGGCAGAATATCCTTCCCAGTCTGTCCGGACGTTCGGGGTTGCCCCATCACAGGGACAGAATCTGGCACTTGCCCTTGTTGAACTTCCTCTGGTTGAGGATTGCCCAAACCTCTGATTTGAGGTCTCTCTGCGGGGCCTCCGTCTTCCATGAGGCCCTGGAGTGTTACAATGGCCCCTTGATTGCTTGGGAATGCGCAGTGTTCTGTGTTCCATGTGTTCCATGAGGCCCCATATTGTCACAATGGCACTGAAATGAGAGAGGATCTCCATCCTTAATGGCTTCGTAAATCACAAGTTTTTCTTAGATAAAAATCCTAATCAACAAAGGGGTTTGCTTTCTTGGCATGGTAGCAGTCTTTTCTTTTCTTTTAAGACTACAATTAGTTGTAGGAGAGAGAATGTAGATGATACATGGAAACTAATAGAGAGTGTATCATATGCCCATCTTCAAGAAATTAGCTTACAGGCCTCAGAAAACTCGTTTAATAAGAGATTGTTCTGTTAAGAAGAAAGTCAATTCTACATTGTTTAAGCAAATGGGAAGTTCTAAGACACGTCTTAGCTGGTCCTAAAGCATTTAGTGTAGGGGTTAGGGGTCGGAGAGATCAATCAGAGATGCTACGAGGCCGCCTAAGGGAGAAGACCACTCTGTGAAAATGACTGCCCCTCCCAGAAGAAATGGACGCTAGATGGCAGTCTTGCTCCACGAATAAAATCCAAGAGGCTATTTGACCCTAAAATCAGAAGAGAATTTTGGACCGCTTGTGAAGGGGAGGGTCTTTCAAGTATCACTTGAAAGTATTTATACTCCGAAATTTATACTGATTCTTTGATTCATGCATGGCAGAGTACCCCCATGAATCCCCAGCTGGCATATTAAAGAAATGTTCCATCCAATGGTTTCCGGTCATGGGGTTTAATTCTTTTGTTTTATCCCTTTGATTCCATGAAGTTCCAAAGATATCCCACGGTTTGTTTAATTCCATGAGGTCCCGCACATCCCAATGATGTCCCTTAAGTCCCTGGTTTCTGTAGTTTCCCAGGGAACATTTCCCAGGGAGCACTTTTGCTAGGGACAAAGACCGCTTGTGGTTTTGTCGGGGGCTGTGGCACCAGTGCCACGGGGAGGCAGTGCGTGGGAGAAACACCTTCCCCTGAAAAAACTCGGACGTGGCATCCCTCGCACTTGTTTTGGGATTCATGGAGATGCAGTCTCAGGAAGCGAGTTCTACTGCGTCCCTCGTCCAGCTCTTCTTGCTCCGAGGACCAGGGAACAGCCTCTCACACCTGAACTGGATGTACTGCAATCTGCACATTTGCAGCAGGTTGAGGGGCACTCAGAGGCACATTCAAAAATTTCATTCTCTTTCCCATCTCTGTCACCTCCGTAGGACATAAATGACCACCAAAGCAGGGTGTGATCTATTGCCATGTGCACTGGAAAACCCAGGTCATCTCCTCAGGGCATTCATCACAGACCTGCCATCCCCTCTTGGCACTCACAATAGAACCACAACTTCCAGCACTGGCTTCTCACCCGGCACACAGAGATTCTTTTGCCTTCCTTGGAGAGACCGGAAGAACTAGACAGGGTGTATCTGTTTGCATTGCCCAGACAAGTCTTGAGCACACACCTGCTGTTGGTGTGGGGAGATGACCCTGAGCAAGAACAATTGCCATCAACCTCCTGGGGAGACCTTGAAGTTATGTGGGACAAAGAGTGTCTCGGTGTCACATTGCATTTACGGTTCTAAATCCTGGCAAAGCCCATGCGTGCAGCTCTGGGATGTGCTTCTCTTGGACAGAGCTCCGCGTTTCCATCTCTCAGGCGGTGGGGCATCTCAGATAGTGGCAGAGCAGGTGGCACCCCACAAGGGCTTAGTTGCATCCAGGCTCCTGGCGTGGCAGCAGGAACCCCAGGAGATACTGCCCCTGCTGCCGTGAACTGTCTGTGTCTGTGTGCAAGCGAAGGACTCGTGTGTCTGAAAACCCTCCTGTGAGCGAGCAGGGAGCCCCCGCCAGAGCACCACTGACTCTTGGCCAACTGGCCATCCACCAGGACCCCAGAGGCCATTTTCCAGCGCTGCTAGGCAGAATATCCTTCCCAGTCTGTCCGGACGTTCGGGGTTGCCCCATCACAGGGACAGAATCTGGCACTTGCCCTTGTTGAACTTCCTCTGGTTGAGGATTGCCCAAACCTCTGATTTGAGGTCTCTCTGCGGGGCCTCCGTCTTCCATGAGGCCCTGGAGTGTTACAATGGCCCCTTGATTGCTTGGGAATGCGCAGTGTTCTGTGTTCCATGTGTTCCATGAGGCCCCATATTGTCACAATGGCACTGAAATGAGAGAGGATCTCCATCCTTAATGGCTTCGTAAATCACAAGTTTTTCTTAGATAAAAATCCTAATCAACAAAGGGGTTTGCTTTC
Source organism: Manacus candei (assembly GCF_025592945.1). Taxonomy (NCBI): domain Eukaryota; kingdom Metazoa; phylum Chordata; class Aves; order Passeriformes; family Pipridae; genus Manacus; species Manacus candei. The sequence continues at coordinate 5,113,972 of NW_026138084.1, forward strand.
TTGGCATGGTAGCAGTCTTTTCTTTTCTTTTAAGACTACAATTAGTTGTAGGAGAGAGAATGTAGATGATACATGGAAACTAATAGAGAGTGTATCATATGCCCATCTTCAAGAAATTAGCTTACAGGCCTCAGAAAACTCGTTTAATAAGAGATTGTTCTGTTAAGAAGAAAGTCAATTCTACATTGTTTAAGCAAATGGGAAGTTCTAAGACACGTCTTAGCTGGTCCTAAAGCATTTAGTGTAGGGGTTAGGGGTCGGAGAGATCAATCAGAGATGCTACGAGGCCGCCTAAGGGAGAAGACCACTCTGTGAAAATGACTGCCCCTCCCAGAAGAAATGGACGCTAGATGGCAGTCTTGCTCCACGAATAAAATCCAAGAGGCTATTTGACCCTAAAATCAGAAGAGAATTTTGGACCGCTTGTGAAGGGGAGGGTCTTTCAAGTATCACTTGAAAGTATTTATACTCCGAAATTTATACTGATTCTTTGATTCATGCATGGCAGAGTACCCCCATGAATCCCCAGCTGGCATATTAAAGAAATGTTCCATCCAATGGTTTCTGGTCATGGGGTTTAATTCTTTTGTTTTATCCCTTTGATTCCATGAAGTTCCAAAGATATCCCACGGTTTGTTTAATTCCATGAGGTCCCGCACATCCCAATGATGTCCCTTAAGTCCCTGGTTTCTGTAGTTTCCCAGGGAACATTTCCCAGGGAGCACTTTTGCTAGGGACAAAGACCGCTTGTGGTTTTGTCGGGGGCTGTGGCACCAGTGCCACGGGGAGGCAGTGCGTGGGAGAAACACCTTCCCCTGAGAAAACTCGGACGTGGCATCCCTCGCACTTGTTTTGGGATTCATGGAGATGCAGTCTCAGGAAGCGAGTTCTACTGCGTCCCTCGTCCAGCTCTTCTTGCTCCGAGGACCAGGGAACAGCCTCTCACACCTGAACTGGATGTACTGCAATCTGCACATTTGCAGCAGGTTGAGGGGCACTCAGAGGCACATTCAAAAATTTCATTCTCTTTCCCATCTCTGTCACCTCCGTAGGACATAAATGACCACCAAAGCAGGGTGTGATCTATTGCCATGTGCACTGGAAAACCCAGGTCATCTCCTCAGGGCATTCATCACAGACCTGCCATCCCCTCTTGGCACTCACAATAGAACCACAACTTCCAGCACTGGCTTCTCACCCGGCACACAGAGATTCTTTTGCCTTCCTTGGAGAGACCGGAAGAACTAGACAGGGTGTATCTGTTTGCATTGCCCAGACAAGTCTTGAGCACACACCTGCTGTTGGTGTGGGGAGATGACCCTGAGCAAGAACAATTGCCATCAACCTCCTGGGGAGACCTTGAAGTTATGTGGGACAAAGAGTGTCTCGGTGTCACATTGCATTTACGGTTCTAAATCCTGGCAAAGCCCATGCGTGCAGCTCTGGGATGTGCTTCTCTTGGACAGAGCTCCGCGTTTCCATCTCTCAGGCGGTGGGGCATCTCAGATAGTGGCAGAGCAGGTGGCACCCCACAAGGGCTTAGGTGCATCCAGGCTCCTGGCATGGCAGCAGGAACCCCAGGAGATACTGCCCCTGCTGCCATGAACTGTCTGTGTCTGTGTGCAAGCGAAGGACTCGTGTGTCTGAAAACCCTCCTGTGAGCGAGCAGGGAGCCCCCGCCAGAGCACCACTGACTCTTGGCCAACTGGCCATCCACCAGGACCCCAGAGGCCATTTTCCAGCGCTGCTAGGCAGAATATCCTTCCCAGTCTGTCCGGACGTTCGGGGTTGCCCCATCACAGGGACAGAATCTGGCACTTGCCCTTGTTGAACTTCCTCTGGTTGAGGATTGCCCAAACCTCTGATTTGAGGTCTCTCTGCGGGGCCTCCGTCTTCCATGAGGCCCTGGAGTGTTACAATGGCCCCTTGATTGCTTGGGAATGCGCAGTGTTCTGTGTTCCATGTGTTCCATGAGGCCCCATATTGTCACAATGGCACTGAAATGAGAGAGGATCTCCATCCTTAATGGCTTCGTAAATCACAAGTTTTTCTTAGATAAAAATCCTAATCAACAAAGGGGTTTGCTTTCTTGGCATGGTAGCAGTCTTTTCTTTTCTTTTAAGACTACAATTAGTTGTAGGAGAGAGAATGTAGATGATACATGGAAACTAATAGAGAGTGTATCATATGCCCATCTTCAAGAAATTAGCTTACAGGCCTCAGAAAACTCGTTTAATAAGAGATTGTTCTGTTAAGAAGAAAGTCAATTCTACATTGTTTAAGCAAATGGGAAGTTCTAAGACACGTCTTAGCTGGTCCTAAAGCATTTAGTGTAGGGGTTAGGGGTCGGAGAGATCAATCAGAGATGCTACGAGGCCGCCTAAGGGAGAAGACCACTCTGTGAAAATGACTGCCCCTCCCAGAAGAAATGGACGCTAGATGGCAGTCTTGCTCCACGAATAAAATCCAAGAGGCTATTTGACCCTAAAATCAGAAGAGAATTTTGGACCGCTTGTGAAGGGGAGGGTCTTTCAAGTATCACTTGAAAGTATTTATACTCCGAAATTTATACTGATTCTTTGATTCATGCATGGCAGAGTACCCCCATGAATCCCCAGCTGGCATATTAAAGAAATGTTCCATCCAATGGTTTCCGGTCATGGGGTTTAATTCTTTTGTTTTATCCCTTTGATTCCATGAAGTTCCAAAGATATCCCACGGTTTGTTTAATTCCATGAGGTCCCGCACATCCCAATGATGTCCCTTAAGTCCCTGGTTTCTGTAGTTTCCCAGGGAACATTTCCCAGGGAGCACTTTTGCTAGGGACAAAGACCGCTTGTGGTTTTGTCGGGGGCTGTGGCACCAGTGCCACGGGGAGGCAGTGCGTGGGAGAAACACCTTCCCCTGAAAAAACTCGGACGTGGCATCCCTCGCACTTGTTTTGGGATTCATGGAGATGCAGTCTCAGGAAGCGAGTTCTACTGCGTCCCTCGTCCAGCTCTTCTTGCTCCGAGGACCAGGGAACAGCCTCTCACACCTGAACTGGATGTACTGCAATCTGCACATTTGCAGCAGGTTGAGGGGCACTCAGAGGCACATTCAAAAATTTCATTCTCTTTCCCATCTCTGTCACCTCCGTAGGACATAAATGACCACCAAAGCAGGGTGTGATCTATTGCCATGTGCACTGGAAAACCCAGGTCATCTCCTCAGGGCATTCATCACAGACCTGCCATCCCCTCTTGGCACTCACAATAGAACCACAACTTCCAGCACTGGCTTCTCACCCGGCACACAGAGATTCTTTTGCCTTCCTTGGAGAGACCGGAAGAACTAGACAGGGTGTATCTGTTTGCATTGCCCAGACAAGTCTTGAGCACACACCTGCTGTTGGTGTGGGGAGATGACCCTGAGCAAGAACAATTGCCATCAACCTCCTGGGGAGACCTTGAAGTTATGTGGGACAAAGAGTGTCTCGGTGTCACATTGCATTTACGGTTCTAAATCCTGGCAAAGCCCATGCGTGCAGCTCTGGGATGTGCTTCTCTTGGACAGAGTTCCGTGTTTCCATCTCTCAGGCGGTGGGGCATCTCAGATAGTGGCAGAGCAGGTGGCACCCCACAAGGGCTTAGGTGCATCCAGGCTCCTGGCGTGGCAGCAGGAACCCCAGGAGATACTGCCCCTGCTGCCATGAACTGTCTGTGTCTGTGTGCAAGCGAAGGACTCGTGTGTCTGAAAACCCTCCTGTGAGCGAGCAGGGAGCCCCCGCCAGAGCACCACTGACTCTTGGCCAACTGGCCATCCACCAGGACCCCAGAGGCCATTTTCCAGCGCTGCTAGGCAGAATATCCTTCCCAGTCTGTCCGGACGTTCGGGGTTGCCCCATCACAGGGACAGAATCTGGCACTTGCCCTTGTTGAACTTCCTCTGGTTGAGGATTGCCCAAACCTCTGATTTGAGGTCTCTCTGCGGGGCCTCCGTCTTCCATGAGGCCCTGGAGTGTTACAATGGCCCCTTGATTGCTTGGGAATGCGCAGTGTTCTGTGTTCCATGTGTTCCATGAGGCCCCATATTGTCACAATGGCACTGAAATGAGAGAGGATCTCCATCCTTAATGGCTTCGTAAATCACAAGTTTTTCTTAGATAAAAATCCTAATCAACAAAGGGGTTTGCTTTCTTGGCATGGTAGCAGTCTTTTCTTTTCTTTTAAGACTACAATTAGTTGTAGGAGAGAGAATGTAGATGATACATGGAAACTAATAGAGAGTGTATCATATGCCCATCTTCAAGAAATTAGCTTACAGGCCTCAGAAAACTCGTTTAATAAGAGATTGTTCTGTTAAGAAGAAAGTCAATTCTACATTGTTTAAGCAAATGGGAAGTTCTAAGACACGTCTTAGCTGGTCCTAAAGCATTTAGTGTAGGGGTTAGGGGTCGGAGAGATCAATCAGAGATGCTACGAGGCCGCCTAAGGGAGAAGACCACTCTGTGAAAATGACTGCCCCTCCCAGAAGAAATGGACGCTAGATGGCAGTCTTGCTCCACGAATAAAATCCAAGAGGCTATTTGACCCTAAAATCAGAAGAGAATTTTGGACCGCTTGTGAAGGGGAGGGTCTTTCAAGTATCACTTGAAAGTATTTATACTCCGAAATTTATACTGATTCTTTGATTCATGCATGGCAGAGTACCCCCATGAATCCCCAGCTGGCATAATAAAGAAATGTTCCATCCAATGGTTTCCGGTCATGGGGGTTTTTTGTTTTATCTCTTTGATTCCATGAAGTTCCAAAGATATCCCACAGTTTCTTTAATTCCATGAGGTCCCGCACATCCCAATGATGTCCCTTAAGTCCCTGGTTTCTGTAGTTTCCCAGGGAACATTTCCCAGGGAGCACTTTTGCTAGGGACAAAGACCGCTTGTGGTTTTGTCGGGGGCTGTGGCACCAGTGCCACGGGGAGGCAGTGCGTGGGAGAAACACCTTCCCCTGAAAAAACTCGGACGTGGCATCCCTCGCACTTGTTTTGGGATTCATGGAGATGCAGTCTCAGGAAGCGAGTTCTACTGCGTCCCTCGTCCAGCTCTTCTTGCTCCGAGGACCAGGGAACAGCCTCTCACACCTGAACTGGATGTACTGCAATCTGCACATTTGCAGCAGGTTGAGGGGCACTCAGAGGCACATTCAAAAATTTCATTCTCTTTCCCATCTCTGTCACCTCCGTAGGACATAAATGACCACCAAAGCAGGGTGTGATCTATTGCCATGTGCACTGGAAAACCCAGGTCATCTCCTCAGGGCATTCATCACAGACCTGCCATCCCCTCTTGGCACTCACAATAGAACCACAACTTCCAGCACTGGCTTCTCACCCGGCACACAGAGATTCTTTTGCCTTCCTTGGAGAGACCGGAAGAACTAGACAGGGTGTATCTGTTTGCATTGCCCAGACAAGTCTTGAGCACACACCTGCTGTTGGTGTGGGGAGATGACCCTGAGCAAGAACAATTGCCATCAACCTCCTGGGGAGACCTTGAAGTTATGTGGGACAAAGAGTGTCTCGGTGTCACATTGCATTTACGGTTCTAAATCCTGGCAAAGCCCATGCGTGCAGCTCTGGGATGTGCTTCTCTTGGACAGAGCTCCGCGTTTCCATCTCTCAGGCGGTGGGGCATCTCAGATAGTGGCAGAGCAGGTGGCACCCCACAAGGGCTTAGGTGCATCCAGGCTCCTGGCGTGGCAGCAGGAACCCCAGGAGATACTGCCCCTGCTGCCGTGAACTGTCTGTGTCTGTGTGCAAGCGAAGGACTCGTGTGTCTGAAAACCCTCCTGTGAGCGAGCAGGGAGCCCCCGCCAGAGCACCACTGACTCTTGGCCAACTGGCCATCCACCAGGACCCCAGAGGCCATTTTCCAGCGCTGCTAGGCAGAATATCCTTCCCAGTCTGTCCGGACGTTCGGGGTTGCCCCATCACAGGGACAGAATCTGGCACTTGCCCTTGTTGAACTTCCTCTGGTTGAGGATTGCCCAAACCTCTGATTTGAGGTCTCTCTGCGGGGCCTCCGTCTTCCATGAGGCCCTGGAGTGTTACAATGGCCCCTTGATTGCTTGGGAATGCGCAGTGTTCTGTGTTCCATGTGTTCCATGAGGCCCCATATTGTCACAATGGCACTGAAATGAGAGAGGATCTCCATCCTTAATGGCTTCGTAAATCACAAGTTTTTCTTAGATAAAAATCCTAATCAACAAAGGGGTTTGCTTTCTTGGCATGGTAGCAGTCTTTTCTTTTCTTTTAAGACTACAATTAGTTGTAGGAGAGAGAATGTAGATGATACATGGAAACTAATAGAGAGTGTATCATATGCCCATCTTCAAGAAATTAGCTTACAGGCCTCAGAAAACTCGTTTAATAAGAGATTGTTCTGTTAAGAAGAAAGTCAATTCTACATTGTTTAAGCAAATGGGAAGTTCTAAGACACGTCTTAGCTGGTCCTAAAGCATTTAGTGTAGGGGTTAGGGGTCGGAGAGATCAATCAGAGATGCTACGAGGCCGCCTAAGGGAGAAGACCACTCTGTGAAAATGACTGCCCCTCCCAGAAGAAATGGACGCTAGATGGCAGTCTTGCTCCACGAATAAAATCCAAGAGGCTATTTGACCCTAAAATCAGAAGAGAATTTTGGACCGCTTGTGAAGGGGAGGGTCTTTCAAGTATCACTTGAAAGTATTTATACTCCGAAATTTATACTGATTCTTTGATTCATGCATGGCAGAGTACCCCCATGAATCCCCAGCTGGCATAATAAAGAAATGTTCCATCCAATGGTTTCCGGTCATGGGGGTTTTTTGTTTTATCTCTTTGATTCCATGAAGTTCCAAAGATATCCCACGGTTTGTTTAATTCCATGAGGTCCCGCACATCCCAATGATGTCCCTTAAGTCCCTGGTTTCTGTAGTTTCCCAGGGAACATTTCCCAGGGAGCACTTTTGCTAGGGACAAAGACCGCTTGTGGTTTTGTCGGGGGCTGTGGCACCAGTGCCACGGGGAGGCAGTGCGTGGGAGAAACACCTTCCCCTGAGAAAACTCGGACGTGGCATCCCTCGCACTTGTTTTGGGATTCATGGAGATGCAGTCTCAGGAAGCGAGTTCTACTGCGTCCCTCGTCCAGCTCTTCTTGCTCCGAGGACCAGGGAACAGCCTCTCACACCTGAACTGGATGTACTGCAATCTGCACATTTGCAGCAGGTTGAGGGGCACTCAGAGGCACATTCAAAAATTTCATTCTCTTTCCCATCTCTGTCACCTCCGTAGGACATAAATGACCACCAAAGCAGGGTGTGATCTATTGCCATGTGCACTGGAAAACCCAGGTCATCTCCTCAGGGCATTCATCACAGACCTGCCATCCCCTCTTGGCACTCACAATAGAACCACAACTTCCAGCACTGGCTTCTCACCCGGCACACAGAGATTCTTTTGCCTTCCTTGGAGAGACCGGAAGAACTAGACAGGGTGTATCTGTTTGCATTGCCCAGACAAGTCTTGAGCACACACCTGCTGTTGGTGTGGGGAGATGACCCTGAGCAAGAACAATTGCCATCAACCTCCTGGGGAGACCTTGAAGTTATGTGGGACAAAGAGTGTCTCGGTGTCACATTGCATTTACGGTTCTAAATCCTGGCAAAGCCCATGCGTGCAGCTCTGGGATGTGCTTCTCTTGGACAGAGCTCCGCGTTTCCATCTCTCAGGCGGTGGGGCATCTCAGATAGTGGCAGAGCAGGTGGCACCCCACAAGGGCTTAGGTGCATCTAGGCTCCTGGTGTGGCAGCAGGAACCCCAGGAGATACTGCCCCTGCTGCCATGAACTGTCTGTGTCTGTGTGCAAGCGAAGGACTCGTGTGTCTGAAAACCCTCCTGTGAGCGAGCAGGGAGCCCCCGCCAGAGCACCACTGACTCTTGGCCAACTGGCCATCCACCAGGACCCCAGAGGCCATTTTCCAGCGCTGCTAGGCAGAATATCCTTCCCAGTCTGTCCGGACGTTCGGGGTTGCCCCATCACAGGGACAGAATCTGGCACTTGCCCTTGTTGAACTTCCTCTGGTTGAGGATTGCCCAAACCTCTGATTTGAGGTCTCTCTGCGGGGCCTCCGTCTTCCATGAGGCCCTGGAGTGTTACAATGGCCCCTTGATTGCTTGGGAATGCGCAGTGTTCTGTGTTCCATGTGTTCCATGAGGCCCCATATTGTCACAATGGCACTGAAATGAGAGAGGATCTCCATCCTTAATGGCTTCGTAAATCACAAGTTTTTCTTAGATAAAAATCCTAATCAACAAAGGGGTTTGCTTTCTTGGCATGGTAGCAGTCTTTTCTTTTCTTTTAAGACTACAATTAGTTGTAGGAGAGAGAATGTAGATGATACATGGAAACTAATAGAGAGTGTATCATATGCCCATCTTCAAGAAATTAGCTTACAGGCCTCAGAAAACTCGTTTAATAAGAGATTGTTCTGTTAAGAAGAAAGTCAATTCTACATTGTTTAAGCAAATGGGAAGTTCTAAGACACGTCTTAGCTGGTCCTAAAGCATTTAGTGTAGGGGTTAGGGGTCGGAGAGATCAATCAGAGATGCTACGAGGCCGCCTAAGGGAGAAGACCACTCTGTGAAAATGACTGCCCCTCCCAGAAGAAATGGACGCTAGATGGCAGTCTTGCTCCACGAATAAAATCCAAGAGGCTATTTGACCCTAAAATCAGAAGAGAATTTTGGACCGCTTGTGAAGGGGAGGGTCTTTCAAGTATCACTTGAAAGTATTTATACTCCGAAATTTATACTGATTCTTTGATTCATGCATGGCAGAGTACCCCCATGAATCCCCAGCTGGCATATTAAAGAAATGTTCCATCCAATGGTTTCCGGTCATGGGGTTTAATTCTTTTGTTTTATCCCTTTGATTCCATGAAGTTCCAAAGATATCCCACGGTTTGTTTAATTCCATGAGGTCCCGCACATCCCAATGATGTCCCTTAAGTCCCTGGTTTCTGTAGTTTCCCAGGGAACATTTCCCAGGGAGCACTTTTGCTAGGGACAAAGACCACCTGTGGTTTCGTCGGGGGCTGTGGCACCAGTGCCACGGGGAGGCAGTGCGTGGGAGAAACACCTTCCCCTGAGAAAACTCGGACGTGGCATCCCTCGCACTTGTTTTGGGATTCATGGAGATGCAGTCTCAGGAAGCGAGTTCTACTGCGTCCCTCGTCCAGCTCTTCTTGCTCCGAGGACCAGGGAACAGCCTCTCACATCTGAACTGGATGTACTGCAATCTGCACATTTGCAGCAGGTTGAGGGGCACTCAGAGGCACATTCAAAAATTTCATTCTCTTTCCCATCTCTGTCACCTCCGTAGGACATAAATGACCACCAAAGCAGGGTGTGATCTATTGCCATGTGCACTGGAAAACCCAGGTCATCTCCTCAGGGCATTCATCACAGACCTGCCATCCCCTCTTGGCACTCACAATAGAACCACAACTTCCAGCACTGGCTTCTCACCCGGCACACAGAGATTCTTTTGCCTTCCTTGGAGAGACCGGAAGAACTAGACAGGGTGTATCTGTTTGCATTGCCCAGACAAGTCTTGAGCACACACCTGTTGTTGGTGTGGGGAGATGACCCTGAGCAAGAACAATTGCCATCAACCTCCTGGGGAGACCTTGAAGTTATGTGGGACAAAGAGTGTCTCGGTGTCACATTGCATTTACGGTTCTAAATCCTGGCAAAGCCCATGCGTGCAGCTCTGGGATGTGCTTCTCTTGGACAGGGCTCCACGTTTCCATCTCTCAGGCGGTGGGGCATCTCAGATAGTGGCAGAGCAGGTGGCACCCCACAAGGGCTTAGGTGCATCCAGGCTCCTGGCGTGGCAGCAGGAACCCCAGGAGATACTGCCCCTGCTGCCATGAGCTGTCTGTGTCTGTGTGCAAGCGAAGGACTCGTGTGTCTGAAAACCCTCCTGTGAGCGAGCAGGGAGCCCCCGCCAGAGCACCACTGACTCTTGGCCAACTGGCCATCCACCAGGACCCCAGAGGCCATTTTCCAGCGCTGCTAGGCAGAATATCCTTCCCAGTCTGTCCGGACGTTTGGGGTTGCCCCATCACAGGGACAGAATCTGGCACTTGCCCTTGTTGAACTTCCTCTGGTTGAGGATTGCCCAAACCTCTGATTTGAGGTCTCTCTGCGGGGCCTCCGTCTTCCATGAGGCCCTGGAGTGTTACAATGGCCCCTTGATTGCTTGGGAATGCGCAGTGTTCTGTGTTCCATGTGTTCCATGAGGCCCCATATTGTCACAATGGCACTGAAATGAGAGAGGATCTCCATCCTTAATGGCTTCGTAAATCACAAGTTTTTCTTAGATAAAAATCCTAATCAACAAAGGGGTTTGCTTTCTTGGCATGGTAGCAGTCTTTTCTTTTCTTTTAAGACTACAATTAGTTGTAGGAGAGAGAATGTAGATGATACATGGAAACTAATAGAGAGTGTATCATATGCCCATCTTCAAGAAATTAGCTTACAGGCCTCAGAAAACTCGTTTAATAAGAGATTGTTCTGTTAAGAAGAAAGTCAATTCTACATTGTTTAAGCAAATGGGAAGTTCTAAGACACGTCTTAGCTGGTCCTAAAGCATTTAGTGTAGGGGTTAGGGGTCGGAGAGATCAATCAGAGATGCTACGAGGCCGCCTAAGGGAGAAGACCACTCTGTGAAAATGACTGCCCCTCCCAGAAGAAATGGACGCTAGATGGCAGTCTTGCTCCACGAATAAAATCCAAGAGGCTATTTGACCCTAAAATCAGAAGAGAATTTTGGACCGCTTGTGAAGGGGAGGGTCTTTCAAGTATCACTTGAAAGTATTTATACTCCGAAATTTATACTGATTCTTTGATTCATGCATGGCAGAGTACCCCCATGAATCCCCAGCTGGCATATTAAAGAAATGTTCCATCCAATGGTTTCCGGTCATGGGGTTTAATTCTTTTGTTTTATCCCTTTGATTCCATGAAGTTCCAAAGATATCCCACGGTTTGTTTAATTCCATGAGGTCCCGCACATCCCAATGATGTCCCTTAAGTCCCTGGTTTCTGTAGTTTCCCAGGGAACATTTCCCAGGGAGCACTTTTGCTAGGGACAAAGACCGCTTGTGGTTTTGTCGGGGGCTGTGGCACCAGTGCCACGGGGAGGCAGTGCGTGGGAGAAACACCTTCCCCTGAGAAAACTCGGACGTGGCATCCCTCGCACTTGTTTTGGGATTCATGGAGATGCAGTCTCAGGAAGCGAGTTCTACTGCGTCCCTCGTCCAGCTCTTCTTGCTCCGAGGACCAGGGAACAGCCTCTCACACCTGAACTGGATGTACTGCAATCTGCACATTTGCAGCAGGTTGAGGGGCACTCAGAGGCACATTCAAAAATTTCATTCTCTTTCCCATCTCTGTCACCTCCGTAGGACATAAATGACCACCAAAGCAGGGTGTGATCTATTGCCATGTGCACTGGAAAACCCAGGTCATCTCCTCAGGGCATTCATCACAGACCTGCCATCCCCTCTTGGCACTCACAATAGAACCACAACTTCCAGCACTGGCTTCTCACCCGGCACACAGAGATTCTTTTGCCTTCCTTGGAGAGACCGGAAGAACTAGACAGGGTGTATCTGTTTGCATTGCCCAGACAAGTCTTGAGCACACACCTGCTGTTGGTGTGGGGAGATGACCCTGAGCAAGAACAATTGCCATCAACCTCCTGGGGAGACCTTGAAGTTATGTGGGACAAAGAGTGTCTCGGTGTCACATTGCATTTACGGTTCTAAATCCTGGCAAAGCCCATGCGTGCAGCTCTGGGATGTGCTTCTCTTGGACAGAGCTCCGCGTTTCCATCTCTCAGGCGGTGGGGCATCTCAGATAGTGGCAGAGCAGGTGGCACCCCACAAGGGCTTAGGTGCATCCAGGCTCCTGGCGTGGTAGCGGGAACCCCAGGAGATACTGCCCCTGCTGCCATGAACTGTCTGTGTCTGTGTGCAAGCGAAGGACTCGTGTGTCTGAAAACCCTCCTGTGAGCGAGCAGGGAGCCCCCGCCAGAGCACCACTGACTCTTGGCCAACTGGCCATCCACCAGGACCCCAGAGGCCATTTTCCAGCGCTGCTAGGCAGAATATCCTTCCCAGTCTGTCCGGACGTTCGGGGTTGCCCCATCACAGGGACAGAATCTGGCACTTGCCCTTGTTGAACTTCCTCTGGTTGAGGATTGCCCAAACCTCTGATTTGAGGTCTCTCTGCGGGGCCTCCGTCTTCCATGAGGCCCTGGAGTGTTACAATGGCCCCTTGATTGCTTGGGAATGCGCAGTGTTCTGTGTTCCATGTGTTCCATGAGGCCCCATATTGTCACAATGGCACTGAAATGAGAGAGGATCTCCATCCTTAATGGCTTCGTAAATCACAAGTTTTTCTTAGATAAAAATCCTAATCAACAAAGGGGTTTGCTTTCTTGGCATGGTAGCAGTCTTTTCTTTTCTTTTAAGACTACAATTAGTTGTAGGAGAGAGAATGTAGATGATACATGGAAACTAATAGAGAGTGTATCATATGCCCATCTTCAAGAAATTAGCTTACAGGCCTCAGAAAACTCGTTTAATAAGAGATTGTTCTGTTAAGAAGAAAGTCAATTCTACATTGTTTAAGCAAATGGGAAGTTCTAAGACATGTCTTAGCTGGTCCTAAAGCATTTAGTGTAGGGGTTAGGGGTCGGAGAGATCAATCAGAGATGCTACGAGGCCGCCTAAGGGAGAAGACCACTCTGTGAAAATGACTGCCCCTCCCAGAAGAAATGGACGCTAGATGGCAGTCTTGCTCCACGAATAAAATCCAAGAGGCTATTTGACCCTAAAATCAGAAGAGAATTTTGGACCGCTTGTGAAGGGGAGGGTCTTTCAAGTATCACTTGAAAGTATTTATACTCCGAAATTTATACTGATTCTTTGATTCATGCATGGCAGAGTACCCCCATGAATCCCCAGCTGGCATATTAAAGAAATGTTCCATCCAATGGTTTCCGGTCATGGGGTTTAATTCTTTTGTTTTATCCCTTTGATTCCATGAAGTTCCAAAGATATCCCACGGTTTGTTTAATTCCATGAGGTCCCGCACATCCCAATGATGTCCCTTAAGTCCCTGGTTTCTGTAGTTTCCCAGGGAACATTTCCCAGGGAGCACTTTTGCTAGGGACAAAGACCGCTTGTGGTTTTGTCGGGGGCTGTGGCACCAGTGCCACGGGGAGGCAGTGCGTGGGAGAAACACCTTCCCCTGAGAAAACTCGGACGTGGCATCCCTCGCACTTGTTTTGGGATTCATGGAGATGCAGTCTCAGGAAGCGAGTTCTACTGCGTCCCTCGTCCAGCTCTTCTTGCTCCGAGGACCAGGGAACAGCCTCTCACACCTGAACTGGATGTACTGCAATCTGCACATTTGCAGCAGGTTGAGGGGCACTCAGAGGCACATTCAAAAATTTCATTCTCTTTCCCATCTCTGTCACCTCCGTAGGACATAAATGACCACCAAAGCAGGGTGTGATCTATTGCCATGTGCACTGGAAAACCCAGGTCATCTCCTCAGGGCATTCATCACAGACCTGCCATCCCCTCTTGGCACTCACAATAGAACCACAACTTCCAGCACTGGCTTCTCACCCGGCACACAGAGATTCTTTTGCCTTCCTTGGAGAGACCGGAAGAACTAGACAGGGTGTATCTGTTTGCATTGCCCAGACAAGTCTTGAGCACACACCTGCTGTTGGTGTGGGGAGATGACCCTGAGCAAGAACAATTGCCATCAACCTCCTGGGGAGACCTTGAAGTTATGTGGGACAAAGAGTGTCTCGGTGTCACATTGCATTTACGGTTCTAAATCCTGGCAAAGCCCATGCGTGCAGCTCTGGGATGTGCTTCTCTTGGACAGAGTTCCGTGTTTCCATCTCTCAGGCGGTGGGGCATCTCAGATAGTGGCAGAGCAGGTGGCACCCCACAAGGGCTTAGGTGCATCCAGGCTCCTGGCGTGGCAGCGGGAACCCCAGGAGATACTGCCCCTGCTGCCATGAGCTGTCTGTGTCTGTGTGCAAGCGAAGGACTCGTGTGTCTGAAAACCCTCCTGTGAGCGAGCAGGGAGCCCCCGCCAGAGCACCACTGACTCTTGGCCAACTGGCCATCCACCAGGACCCCAGAGGCCATTTTCCAGCGCTGCTAGGCAGAATATCCTTCCCAGTCTGTCCGGACGTTCGGGGTTGCCCCATCACAGGGACAGAATCTGGCACTTGCCCTTGTTGAACTTCCTCTGGTTGAGGATTGCCCAAACCTCTGATTTGAGGTCTCTCTGCGGGGCCTCCGTCTTCCATGAGGCCCTGGAGTGTTACAATGGCCCCTTGATTGCTTGGGAATGCGCAGTGTTCTGTGTTCCATGTGTTCCATGAGGCCCCATATTGTCACAATGGCACTGAAATGAGAGAGGATCTCCATCCTTAATGGCTTCGTAAATCACAAGTTTTTCTTAGATAAAAATCCTAATCAACAAAGGGGTTTGCTTTCTTGGCATGGTAGCAGTCTTTTCTTTTCTTTTAAGACTACAATTAGTTGTAGGAGAGAGAATGTAGATGATACATGGAAACTAATAGAGAGTGTATCATATGCCCATCTTCAAGAAATTAGCTTACAGGCCTCAGAAAACTCGTTTAATAAGAGATTGTTCTGTTAAGAAGAAAGTCAATTCTACATTGTTTAAGCAAATGGGAAGTTCTAAGACACGTCTTAGCTGGTCCTAAAGCATTTAGTGTAGGGGTTAGGGGTCGGAGAGATCAATCAGAGATGCTACGAGGCCGCCTAAGGGAGAAGACCACTCTGTGAAAATGACTGCCCCTCCCAGAAGAAATGGACGCTAGATGGCAGTCTTGCTCCACGAATAAAATCCAAGAGGCTATTTGACCCTAAAATCAGAAGAGAATTTTGGACCGCTTGTGAAGGGGAGGGTCTTTCAAGTATCACTTGAAAGTATTTATACTCCGAAATTTATACTGATTCTTTGATTCATGCATGGCAGAGTACCCCCATGAATCCCCAGCTGGCATATTAAAGAAATGTTCCATCCAATGGTTTCCGGTCATGGGGTTTAATTCTTTTGTTTTATCCCTTTGATTCCATGAAGTTCCAAAGATATCCCACGGTTTGTTTAATTCCATGAGGTCCCGCACATCCCAATGATGTCCCTTAAGTCCCTGGTTTCTGTAGTTTCCCAGGGAACATTTCCCAGGGAGCACTTTTGCTAGGGACAAAGACCGCTTGTGGTTTTGTCGGGGGCTGTGGCACCAGTGCCACGGGGAGGCAGTGCGTGGGAGAAACACCTTCCCCTGAGAAAACTCGGACGTGGCATCCCTCGCACTTGTTTTGGGATTCATGGAGATGCAGTCTCAGGAAGCGAGTTCTACTGCGTCCCTCGTCCAGCTCTTCTTGCTCCGAGGACCAGGGAACAGCCTCTCACATCTGAACTGGATGTACTGCAATCTGCACATTTGCAGCAGGTTGAGGGGCACTCAGAGGCACATTCAAAAATTTCATTCTCTTTCCCATCTCTGTCACCTCCGTAGGACATAAATGACCACCAAAGCAGGGTGTGATCTATTGCCATGTGCACTGGAAAACCCAGGTCATCTCCTCAGGGCATTCATCACAGACCTGCCATCCCCTCTTGGCACTCACAATAGAACCACAACTTCCAGCACTGGCTTCTCACCCGGCACACAGAGATTCTTTTGCCTTCCTTGGAGAGACCGGAAGAACTAGACAGGGTGTATCTGTTTGCATTGCCCAGACAAGTCTTGAGCACACACCTGCTGTTGGTGTGGGGAGATGACCCTGAGCAAGAACAATTGCCATCAACCTCCTGGGGAGACCTTGAAGTTATGTGGGACAAAGAGTGTCTCGGTGTCACATTGCATTTACGGTTCTAAATCCTGGCAAAGCCCATGCGTGCAGCTCTGGGATGTGCTTCTCTTGGACAGAGCTCCGCGTTTCCATCTCTCAGGCGGTGGGGCATCTCAGATAGTGGCAGAGCAGGTGGCACCCCACAAGGGCTTAGGTGCATCCAGGCTCCTGGCGTGGCAGCAGGAACCCCAGGAGATACTGCCCCTGCTGCCATGAACTGTCTGTGTCTGTGTGCAAGCGAAGGACTCGTGTGTCTGAAAACCCTCCTGTGAGCGAGCAGGGAGCCCCCGCCAGAGCACCACTGACTCTTGGCCAACTGGCCATCCACCAGGACCCCAGAGGCCATTTTCCAGCGCTGCTAGGCAGAATATCCTTCCCAGTCTGTCCGGACGTTCGGGGTTGCCCCATCACAGGGACAGAATCTGGCACTTGCCCTTGTTGAACTTCCTCTGGTTGAGGATTGCCCAAACCTCTGATTTGAGGTCTCTCTGCGGGGCCTCCGTCTTCCATGAGGCCCTGGAGTGTTACAATGGCCCCTTGATTGCTTGGGAATGCGCAGTGTTCTGTGTTCCATGTGTTCCATGAGGCCCCATATTGTCACAATGGCACTGAAATGAGAGAGGATCTCCATCCTTAATGGCTTCGTAAATCACAAGTTTTTCTTAGATAAAAATCCTAATCAACAAAGGGGTTTGCTTTCTTGGCATGGTAGCAGTCTTTTCTTTTCTTTTAAGACTACAATTAGTTGTAGGAGAGAGAATGTAGATGATACATGGAAACTAATAGAGAGTGTATCATATGCCCATCTTCAAGAAATTAGCTTACAGGCCTCAGAAAACTCGTTTAATAAGAGATTGTTCTGTTAAGAAGAAAGTCAATTCTACATTGTTTAAGCAAATGGGAAGTTCTAAGACACGTCTTAGCTGGTCCTAAAGCATTTAGTGTAGGGGTTAGGGGTCGGAGAGATCAATCAGAGATGCTACGAGGCCGCCTAAGGGAGAAGACCACTCTGTGAAAATGACTGCCCCTCCCAGAAGAAATGGACGCTAGATGGCAGTCTTGCTCCACGAATAAAATCCAAGAGGCTATTTGACCCTAAAATCAGAAGAGAATTTTGGACCGCTTGTGAAGGGGAGGGTCTTTCAAGTATCACTTGAAAGTATTTATACTCCGAAATTTATACTGATTCTTTGATTCATGCATGGCAGAGTACCCCCATGAATCCCCAGCTGGCATAATAAAGAAATGTTCCATCCAATGGTTTCCGGTCATGGGGTTTAATTCTTTTGTTTTATCCCTTTGATTCCATGAAGTTCCAAAGATATCCCACGGTTTGTTTAATTCCATGAGGTCCCGCACATCCCAATGATGTCCCTTAAGTCCCTGGTTTCTGTAGTTTCCCAGGGAACATTTCCCAGGGAGCACTTTTGCTAGGGACAAAGACCGCTTGTGGTTTTGTCGGGGGCTGTGGCACCAGTGCCACGGGGAGGCAGTGCGTGGGAGAAACACCTTCCCCTGAGAAAACTCGGACGTGGCATCCCTCGCACTTGTTTTGGGATTCATGGAGATGCAGTCTCAGGAAGCGAGTTCTACTGCGTCCCTCGTCCAGCTCTTCTTGCTCCGAGGACCAGGGAACAGCCTCTCACATCTGAACTGGATGTACTGCAATCTGCACATTTGCAGCAGGTTGAGGGGCACTCAGAGGCACATTCAAAAATTTCATTCTCTTTCCCATCTCTGTCACCTCCGTAGGACATAAATGACCACCAAAGCAGGGTGTGATCTATTGCCATGTGCACTGGAAAACCCAGGTCATCTCCTCAGGGCATTCATCACAGACCTGCCATCCCCTCTTGGCACTCACAATAGAACCACAACTTCCAGCACTGGCTTCTCACCCGGCACACAGAGATTCTTTTGCCTTCCTTGGAGAGACCGGAAGAACTAGACAGGGTGTATCTGTTTGCATTGCCCAGACAAGTCTTGAGCACACACCTGCTGTTGGTGTGGGGAGATGACCCTGAGCAAGAACAATTGCCATCAACCTCCTGGGGAGACCTTGAAGTTATGTGGGACAAAGAGTGTCTCGGTGTCACATTGCATTTACGGTTCTAAATCCTGGCAAAGCCCATGCGTGCAGCTCTGGGATGTGCTTCTCTTGGACAGAGCTCCGCGTTTCCATCTCTCAGGCGGTGGGGCATCTCAGATAGTGGCAGAGCAGGTGGCACCCCACAAGGGCTTAGGTGCATCCAGGCTCCTGGCGTGGTAGCGGGAACCCCAGGAGATACTGCCCCTGCTGCCATGAACTGTCTGTGTCTGTGTGCAAGCGAAGGACTCGTGTGTCTGAAAACCCTCCTGTGAGCGAGCAGGGAGCCCCCGCCAGAGCACCACTGACTCTTGGCCAACTGGCCATCCACCAGGACCCCAGAGGCCATTTTCCAGCGCTGCTAGGCAGAATATCCTTCCCAGTCTGTCCGGACGTTCGGGGTTGCCCCATCACAGGGACAGAATCTGGCACTTGCCCTTGTTGAACTTCCTCTGGTTGAGGATTGCCCAAACCTCTGATTTGAGGTCTCTCTGCGGGGCCTCCGTCTTCCATGAGGCCCTGGAGTGTTACAATGGCCCCTTGATTGCTTGGGAATGCGCAGTGTTCTGTGTTCCATGTGTTCCATGAGGCCCCATATTGTCACAATGGCACTGAAATGAGAGAGGATCTCCATCCTTAATGGCTTCGTAAATCACAAGTTTTTCTTAGATAAAAATCCTAATCAACAAAGGGGTTTGCTTTCTTGGCATGGTAGCAGTCTTTTCTTTTCTTTTAAGACTACAATTAGTTGTAGGAGAGAGAATGTAGATGATACATGGAAACTAATAGAGAGTGTATCATATGCCCATCTTCAAGAAATTAGCTTACAGGCCTCAGAAAACTCGTTTAATAAGAGATTGTTCTGTTAAGAAGAAAGTCAATTCTACATTGTTTAAGCAAATGGGAAGTTCTAAGACATGTCTTAGCTGGTCCTAAAGCATTTAGTGTAGGGGTTAGGGGTCGGAGAGATCAATCAGAGATGCTACGAGGCCGCCTAAGGGAGAAGACCACTCTGTGAAAATGACTGCCCCTCCCAGAAGAAATGGACGCTAGATGGCAGTCTTGCTCCACGAATAAAATCCAAGAGGCTATTTGACCCTAAAATCAGAAGAGAATTTTGGACCGCTTGTGAAGGGGAGGGTCTTTCAAGTATCACTTGAAAGTATTTATACTCCGAAATTTATACTGATTCTTTGATTCATGCATGGCAGAGTACCCCCATGAATCCCCAGCTGGCATATTAAAGAAATGTTCCATCCAATGGTTTCCGGTCATGGGGTTTAATTCTTTTGTTTTATCCCTTTGATTCCATGAAGTTCCAAAGATATCCCACGGTTTGTTTAATTCCATGAGGTCCCGCACATCCCAATGATGTCCCTTAAGTCCCTGGTTTCTGTAGTTTCCCAGGGAACATTTCCCAGGGAGCACTTTTGCTAGGGACAAAGACCGCTTGTGGTTTTGTCGGGGGCTGTGGCACCAGTGCCACGGGGAGGCAGTGCGTGGGAGAAACACCTTCCCCTGAGAAAACTCGGACGTGGCATCCCTCGCACTTGTTTTGGGATTCATGGAGATGCAGTCTCAGGAAGCGAGTTCTACTGCGTCCCTCGTCCAGCTCTTCTTGCTCCGAGGACCAGGGAAGAGCCTCTCACACCTGAACTGGATGTACTGCAATCTGCACATTTGCAGCAGGTTGAGGGGCACTCAGAGGCACATTCAAAAATTTCATTCTCTTTCCCATCTCTGTCACCTCCGTAGGACATAAATGACCACCAAAGCAGGGTGTGATCTATTGCCATGTGCACTGGAAAACCCAGGTCATCTCCTCAGGGCATTCATCACAGACCTGCCATCCCCTCTTGGCACTCACAATAGAACCACAACTTCCAGCACTGGCTTCTCACCCGGCACACAGAGATTCTTTTGCCTTCCTTGGAGAGACCGGAAGAACTAGACAGGGTGTATCTGTTTGCATTGCCCAGACAAGTCTTGAGCACACACCTGCTGTTGGTGTGGGGAGATGACCCTGAGCAAGAACAATTGCCATCAACCTCCTGGGGAGACCTTGAAGTTATGTGGGACAAAGAGTGTCTCGGTGTCACATTGCATTTACGGTTCTAAATCCTGGCAAAGCCCATGCGTGCAGCTCTGGGATGTGCTTCTCTTGGACAGAGTTCCGTGTTTCCATCTCTCAGGCGGTGGGGCATCTCAGATAGTGGCAGAGCAGGTGGCACCCCACAAGGGCTTAGGTGCATCCAGGCTCCTGGCGTGGCAGCAGGAACCCCAGGAGATACTGCCCCTGCTGCCATGAACTGTCTGTGTCTGTGTGCAAGCGAAGGACTCGTGTGTCTGAAAACCCTCCTGTGAGCGAGCAGGGAGCCCCCGCCAGAGCACCACTGACTCTTGGCCAACTGGCCATCCACCAGGACCCCAGAGGCCATTTTCCAGCGCTGCTAGGCAGAATATCCTTCCCAGTCTGTCCGGACGTTCGGGGTTGCCCCATCACAGGGACAGAATCTGGCACTTGCCCTTGTTGAACTTCCTCTGGTTGAGGATTGCCCAAACCTCTGATTTGAGGTCTCTCTGCGGGGCCTCCGTCTTCCATGAGGCCCTGGAGTGTTACAATGGCCCCTTGATTGCTTGGGAATGCGCAGTGTTCTGTGTTCCATGTGTTCCATGAGGCCCCATATTGTCACAATGGCACTGAAATGAGAGAGGATCTCCATCCTTAATGGCTTCGTAAATCACAAGTTTTTCTTAGATAAAAATCCTAATCAACAAAGGGGTTTGCTTTCTTGGCATGGTAGCAGTCTTTTCTTTTCTTTTAAGACTACAATTAGTTGTAGGAGAGAGAATGTAGATGATACATGGAAACTAATAGAGAGTGTATCATATGCCCATCTTCAAGAAATTAGCTTACAGGCCTCAGAAAACTCGTTTAATAAGAGATTGTTCTGTTAAGAAGAAAGTCAATTCTACATTGTTTAAGCAAATGGGAAGTTCTAAGACACGTCTTAGCTGGTCCTAAAGCATTTAGTGTAGGGGTTAGGGGTCGGAGAGATCAATCAGAGATGCTACGAGGCCGCCTAAGGGAGAAGACCACTCTGTGAAAATGACTGCCCCTCCCAGAAGAAATGGACGCTAGATGGCAGTCTTGCTCCACGAATAAAATCCAAGAGGCTATTTGACCCTAAAATCAGAAGAGAATTTTGGACCGCTTGTGAAGGGGAGGGTCTTTCAAGTATCACTTGAAAGTATTTATACTCCGAAATTTATACTGATTCTTTGATTCATGCATGGCAGAGTACCCCCATGAATCCCCAGCTGGCATATTAAAGAAATGTTCCATCCAATGGTTTCCGGTCATGGGGTTTAATTCTTTTGTTTTATCCCTTTGATTCCATGAAGTTCCAAAGATATCCCACGGTTTGTTTAATTCCATGAGGTCCCGCACATCCCAATGATGTCCCTTAAGTCCCTGGTTTCTGTAGTTTCCCAGGGAACATTTCCCAGGGAGCACTTTTGCTAGGGACAAAGACCGCTTGTGGTTTTGTCGGGGGCTGTGGCACCAGTGCCACGGGGAGGCAGTGCGTGGGAGAAACACCTTCCCCTGAGAAAACTCGGACGTGGCATCCCTCGCACTTGTTTTGGGATTCATGGAGATGCAGTCTCAGGAAGCGAGTTCTACTGCGTCCCTCGTCCAGCTCTTCTTGCTCCGAGGACCAGGGAACAGCCTCTCACACCTGAACTGGATGTACTGCAATCTGCACATTTGCAGCAGGTTGAGGGGCACTCAGAGGCACATTCAAAAATTTCATTCTCTTTCCCATCTCTGTCACCTCCGTAGGACATAAATGACCACCAAAGCAGGGTGTGATCTATTGCCATGTGCACTGGAAAACCCAGGTCATCTCCTCAGGGCATTCATCACAGACCTGCCATCCCCTCTTGGCACTCACAATAGAACCACAACTTCCAGCACTGGCTTCTCACCCGGCACACAGAGATTCTTTTGCCTTCCTTGGAGAGACCGGAAGAACTAGACAGGGTGTATCTGTTTGCATTGCCCAGACAAGTCTTGAGCACACACCTGCTGTTGGTGTGGGGAGATGACCCTGAGCAAGAACAATTGCCATCAACCTCCTGGGGAGACCTTGAAGTTATGTGGGACAAAGAGTGTCTCGGTGTCACATTGCATTTACGGTTCTAAATCCTGGCAAAGCCCATGCGTGCAGCTCTGGGATGTGCTTCTCTTGGACAGAGCTCCGCGTTTCCATCTCTCAGGCGGTGGGGCATCTCAGATAGTGGCAGAGCAGGTGGCACCCCACAAGGGCTTAGGTGCATCCAGGCTCCTGGCATGGCAGCGGGAACCCCAGGAGATACTGCCCCTGCTGCCATGAACTGTCTGTGTCTGTGTGCAAGCGAAGGACTCGTGTGTCTGAAAACCCTCCTGTGAGCGAGCAGGGAGCCCCCGCCAGAGCACCACTGACTCTTGGCCAACTGGCCATCCACCAGGACCCCAGAGGCCATTTTCCAGCGCTGCTAGGCAGAATATCCTTCCCAGTCTGTCCGGACGTTCGGGGTTGCCCCATCACAGGGACAGAATCTGGCACTTGCCCTTGTTGAACTTCCTCTGGTTGAGGATTGCCCAAACCTCTGATTTGAGGTCTCTCTGCGGGGCCTCCGTCTTCCATGAGGCCCTGGAGTGTTACAATGGCCCCTTGATTGCTTGGGAATGCGCAGTGTTCTGTGTTCCATGTGTTCCATGAGGCCCCATATTGTCACAATGGCACTGAAATGAGAGAGGATCTCCATCCTTAATGGCTTCGTAAATCACAAGTTTTTCTTAGATAAAAATCCTAATCAACAAAGGGGTTTGCTTTCTTGGCATGGTAGCAGTCTTTTCTTTTCTTTTAAGACTACAATTAGTTGTAGGAGAGAGAATGTAGATGATACATGGAAACTAATAGAGAGTGTATCATATGCCCATCTTCAAGAAATTAGCTTACAGGCCTCAGAAAACTCGTTTAATAAGAGATTGTTCTGTTAAGAAGAAAGTCAATTCTACATTGTTTAAGCAAATGGGAAGTTCTAAGACACGTCTTAGCTGGTCCTAAAGCATTTAGTGTAGGGGTTAGGGGTCGGAGAGATCAATCAGAGATGCTACGAGGCCGCCTAAGGGAGAAGACCACTCTGTGAAAATGACTGCCCCTCCCAGAAGAAATGGACGCTAGATGGCAGTCTTGCTCCACGAATAAAATCCAAGAGGCTATTTGACCCTAAAATCAGAAGAGAATTTTGGACCGCTTGTGAAGGGGAGGGTCTTTCAAGTATCACTTGAAAGTATTTATACTCCGAAATTTATACTGATTCTTTGATTCATGCATGGCAGAGTACCCCCATGAATCCCCAGCTGGCATATTAAAGAAATGTTCCATCCAATGGTTTCCGGTCAAGGGGTTTAATTCTTTTGTTTTATCCCTTTGATTCCATGAAGTTCCAAAGATATCCCACGGTTTGTTTAATTCCACGAGGTCCCGCACATCCCAATGATGTCCCTTAAGTCCCTGGTTTCTGTAGTTTCCCAGGGAACATTTCCCAGGGAGCACTTTTGCTAGGGACAAAGACCGCTTGTGGTTTTGTCGGGGGCTGTGGCACCAGTGCCACGGGGAGGCAGTGCGTGGGAGAAACACCTTCCCCTGAGAAAACTCGGACGTGGCATCCCTCGCACTTGTTTTGGGATTCATGGAGATGCAGTCTCAGGAAGCGAGTTCTACTGCGTCCCTCGTCCAGCTCTTCTTGCTCCGAGGACCAGGGAACAGCCTCTCACACCTGAACTGGATGTACTGCAATCTGCACATTTGCAGCAGGTTGAGGGGCACTCAGAGGCACATTCAAAAATTTCATTCTCTTTCCCATCTCTGTCACCTCCGTAGGACATAAATGACCACCAAAGCAGGGTGTGATCTATTGCCATGTGCACTGGAAAACCCAGGTCATCTCCTCAGGGCATTCATCACAGACCTGCCATCCCCTCTTGGCACTCACAATAGAACCACAACTTCCAGCACTGGCTTCTCACCCGGCACACAGAGATTCTTTTGCCTTCCTTGGAGAGACCGGAAGAACTAGACAGGGTGTATCTGTTTGCATTGCCCAGACAAGTCTTGAGCACACACCTGCTGGTGGTGTGGGGAGATGACCCTGAGCAAGAACAATTGCCATCAACCTCCTGGGGAGACCTTGAAGTTATGTGGGACAAAGAGTGTCTCGGTGTCACATTGCATTTACGGTTCTAAATCCTGGCAAAGCCCATGCGTGCAGCTCTGGGATGTGCTTCTCTTGGACAGAGCTCCGCGTTTCCATCTCTCAGGCGGTGGGGCATCTCAGATAGTGGCAGAGCAGGTGGCACCCCACAAGGGCTTAGGTGCATCCAGGCTCCTGGCGTGGCAGCAGGAACCCCAGGAGATACTGCCCCTGTTGCCATGAACTGTCTGTGTCTGTGTGCAAGCGAAGGACTCGTGTGTCTGAAAACCCTCCTGTGAGCGAGCAGGGAGCCCCCGCCAGAGCACCACTGACTCTTGGCCAACTGGCCATCCACCAGGACCCCAGAGGCCATTTTCCAGCGCTGCTAGGCAGAATATCCTTCCCAGTCTGTCCGGACGTTCGGGGTTGCCCCATCACAGGGACAGAATCTGGCACTTGCCCTTGTTGAACTTCCTCTGGTTGAGGATTGCCCAAACCTCTGATTTGAGGTCTCTCTGCGGGGCCTCCGTCTTCCATGAGGCCCTGGAGTGTTACAATGGCCCCTTGATTGCTTGGGAATGCGCAGTGTTCTGTGTTCCATGTGTTCCATGAGGCCCCATATTGTCACAATGGCACTGAAATGAGAGAGGATCTCCATCCTTAATGGCTTCGTAAATCACAAGTTTTTCTTAGATAAAAATCCTAATCAACAAAGGGGTTTGCTTTCTTGGCATGGTAGCAGTCTTTTCTTTTCTTTTAAGACTACAATTAGTTGTAGGAGAGAGAATGTAGATGATACATGGAAACTAATAGAGAGTGTATCATATGCCCATCTTCAAGAAATTAGCTTACAGGCCTCAGAAAACTCGTTTAATAAGAGATTGTTCTGTCAAGAAGAAAGTCAATTCTACATTGTTTAAGCAAATGGGAAGTTCTAAGACACGTCTTAGCTGGTCCTAAAGCATTTAGTGTAGGGGTTAGGGGTCGGAGAGATCAATCAGAGATGCTACGAGGCCGCCTAAGGGAGAAGACCACTCTGTGAAAATGACTGCCCCTCCCAGAAGAAATGGACGCTAGATGGCAGTCTTGCTCCACGAATAAAATCCAAGAGGCTATTTGACCCTAAAATCAGAAGAGAATTTTGGACCGCTTGTGAAGGGGAGGGTCTTTCAAGTATCACTTGAAAGTATTTATACTCCGAAATTTATACTGATTCTTTGATTCATGCATGGCAGAGTACCCCCATGAATCCCCAGCTGGCATATTAAAGAAATGTTCCATCCAATGGTTTCCGGTCATGGGGTTTAATTCTTTTGTTTTATCCCTTTGATTCCATGAAGTTCCAAAGATATCCCACGGTTTGTTTAATTCCATGAGGTCCCGCACATCCCAATGATGTCCCTTAAGTCCCTGGTTTCTGTAGTTTCCCAGGGAACATTTCCCAGGGAGCACTTTTGCTAGGGACAAAGACCGCTTGTGGTTTTGTCGGGGGCTGTGGCACCAGTGCCACGGGGAGGCAGTGCGTGGGAGAAACACCTTCCCCTGAGAAAACTCGGACGTGGCATCCCTCGCACTTGTTTTGGGATTCATGGAGATGCAGTCTCAGGAAGCGAGTTCTACTGCGTCCCTCGTCCAGCTCTTCTTGCTCCGAGGACCAGGGAACAGCCTCTCACATCTGAACTGGATGTACTGCAATCTGCACATTTGCAGCAGGTTGAGGGGCACTCAGAGGCACATTCAAAAATTTCATTCTCTTTCCCATCTCTGTCACCTCCGTAGGACATAAATGACCACCAAAGCAGGGTGTGATCTATTGCCATGTGCACTGGAAAACCCAGGTCATCTCCTCAGGGCATTCATCACAGACCTGCCATCCCCTCTTGGCACTCACAATAGAACCACAACTTCCAGCACTGGCTTCTCACCCGGCACACAGAGATTCTTTTGCCTTCCTTGGAGAGACCGGAAGAACTAGACAGGGTGTATCTGTTTGCATTGCCCAGACAAGTCTTGAGCACACACCTGCTGTTGGTGTGGGGAGATGACCCTGAGCAAGAACAATTGCCATCAACCTCCTGGGGAGACCTTGAAGTTATGTGGGACAAAGAGTGTCTCGGTGTCACATTGCATTTACGGTTCTAAATCCTGGCAAAGCCCATGCGTGCAGCTCTGGGATGTGCTTCTCTTGGACAGAGCTCCGCGTTTCCATCTCTCAGGCGGTGGGGCATCTCAGATAGTGGCAGAGCAGGTGGCACCCCACAAGGGCTTAGGTGCATCCAGGCTCCTGGCGTGGTAGCGGGAACCCCAGGAGATACTGCCCCTGCTGCCATGAACTGTCTGTGTCTGTGTGCAAGCGAAGGACTCGTGTGTCTGAAAACCCTCCTGTGAGCGAGCAGGGAGCCCCCGCCAGAGCACCACTGACTCTTGGCCAACTGGCCATCCACCAGGACCCCAGAGGCCATTTTCCAGCGCTGCTAGGCAGAATATCCTTCCCAGTCTGTCCGGACGTTCGGGGTTGCCCCATCACAGGGACAGAATCTGGCACTTGCCCTTGTTGAACTTCCTCTGGTTGAGGATTGCCCAAACCTCTGATTTGAGGTCTCTCTGCGGGGCCTCCGTCTTCCATGAGGCCCTGGAGTGTTACAATGGCCCCTTGATTGCTTGGGAATGCGCAGTGTTCTGTGTTCCATGTGTTCCATGAGGCCCCATATTGTCACAATGGCACTGAAATGAGAGAGGATCTCCATCCTTAATGGCTTCGTAAATCACAAGTTTTTCTTAGATAAAAATCCTAATCAACAAAGGGGTTTGCTTTCTTGGCATGGTAGCAGTCTTTTCTTTTCTTTTAAGACTACAATTAGTTGTAGGAGAGAGAATGTAGATGATACATGGAAACTAATAGAGAGTGTATCATATGCCCATCTTCAAGAAATTAGCTTACAGGCCTCAGAAAACTCGTTTAATAAGAGATTGTTCTGTTAAGAAGAAAGTCAATTCTACATTGTTTAAGCAAATGGGAAGTTCTAAGACATGTCTTAGCTGGTCCTAAAGCATTTAGTGTAGGGGTTAGGGGTCGGAGAGATCAATCAGAGATGCTACGAGGCCGCCTAAGGGAGAAGACCACTCTGTGAAAATGACTGCCCCTCCCAGAAGAAATGGACGCTAGATGGCAGTCTTGCTCCACGAATAAAATCCAAGAGGCTATTTGACCCTAAAATCAGAAGAGAATTTTGGACCGCTTGTGAAGGGGAGGGTCTTTCAAGTATCACTTGAAAGTATTTATACTCCGAAATTTATACTGATTCTTTGATTCATGCATGGCAGAGTACCCCCATGAATCCCCAGCTGGCATATTAAAGAAATGTTCCATCCAATGGTTTCCGGTCATGGGGTTTAATTCTTTTGTTTTATCCCTTTGATTCCATGAAGTTCCAAAGATATCCCACGGTTTGTTTAATTCCATGAGGTCCCGCACATCCCAATGATGTCCCTTAAGTCCCTGGTTTCTGTAGTTTCCCAGGGAACATTTCCCAGGGAGCACTTTTGCTAGGGACAAAGACCGCTTGTGGTTTTGTCGGGGGCTGTGGCACCAGTGCCACGGGGAGGCAGTGCGTGGGAGAAACACCTTCCCCTGAGAAAACTCGGACGTGGCATCCCTCGCACTTGTTTTGGGATTCATGGAGATGCAGTCTCAGGAAGCGAGTTCTACTGCGTCCCTCGTCCAGCTCTTCTTGCTCCGAGGACCAGGGAACAGCCTCTCACACCTGAACTGGATGTACTGCAATCTGCACATTTGCAGCAGGTTGAGGGGCACTCAGAGGCACATTCAAAAATTTCATTCTCTTTCCCATCTCTGTCACCTCCGTAGGACATAAATGACCACCAAAGCAGGGTGTGATCTATTGCCATGTGCACTGGAAAACCCAGGTCATCTCCTCAGGGCATTCATCACAGACCTGCCATCCCCTCTTGGCACTCACAATAGAACCACAACTTCCAGCACTGGCTTCTCACCCGGCACACAGAGATTCTTTTGCCTTCCTTGGAGAGACCGGAAGAACTAGACAGGGTGTATCTGTTTGCATTGCCCAGACAAGTCTTGAGCACACACCTGCTGTTGGTGTGGGGAGATGACCCTGAGCAAGAACAATTGCCATCAACCTCCTGGGGAGACCTTGAAGTTATGTGGGACAAAGAGTGTCTCGGTGTCACATTGCATTTACGGTTCTAAATCCTGGCAAAGCCCATGCGTGCAGCTCTGGGATGTGCTTCTCTTGGACAGAGTTCCGTGTTTCCATCTCTCAGGCGGTGGGGCATCTCAGATAGTGGCAGAGCAGGTGGCACCCCACAAGGGCTTAGGTGCATCCAGGCTCCTGGCGTGGCAGCAGGAACCCCAGGAGATACTGCCCCTGCTGCCATGAACTGTCTGTGTCTGTGTGCAAGCGAAGGACTCGTGTGTCTGAAAACCCTCCTGTGAGCGAGCAGGGAGCCCCCGCCAGAGCACCACTGACTCTTGGCCAACTGGCCATCCACCAGGACCCCAGAGGCCATTTTCCAGCGCTGCTAGGCAGAATATCCTTCCCAGTCTGTCCGGACGTTCGGGGTTGCCCCATCACAGGGACAGAATCTGGCACTTGCCCTTGTTGAACTTCCTCTGGTTGAGGATTGCCCAAACCTCTGATTTGAGGTCTCTCTGCGGGGCCTCCGTCTTCCATGAGGCCCTGGAGTGTTACAATGGCCCCTTGATTGCTTGGGAATGCGCAGTGTTCTGTGTTCCATGTGTTCCATGAGGCCCCATATTGTCACAATGGCACTGAAATGAGAGAGGATCTCCATCCTTAATGGCTTCGTAAATCACAAGTTTTTCTTAGATAAAAATCCTAATCAACAAAGGGGTTTGCTTTCTTGGCATGGTAGCAGTCTTTTCTTTTCTTTTAAGACTACAATTAGTTGTAGGAGAGAGAATGTAGATGATACATGGAAACTAATAGAGAGTGTATCATATGCCCATCTTCAAGAAATTAGCTTACAGGCCTCAGAAAACTCGTTTAATAAGAGATTGTTCTGTTAAGAAGAAAGTCAATTCTACATTGTTTAAGCAAATGGGAAGTTCTAAGACACGTCTTAGCTGGTCCTAAAGCATTTAGTGTAGGGGTTAGGGGTCGGAGAGATCAATCAGAGATGCTACGAGGCCGCCTAAGGGAGAAGACCACTCTGTGAAAATGACTGCCCCTCCCAGAAGAAATGGACGCTAGATGGCAGTCTTGCTCCACGAATAAAATCCAAGAGGCTATTTGACCCTAAAATCAGAAGAGAATTTTGGACCGCTTGTGAAGGGGAGGGTCTTTCAAGTATCACTTGAAAGTATTTATACTCCGAAATTTATACTGATTCTTTGATTCATGCATGGCAGAGTACCCCCATGAATCCCCAGCTGGCATATTAAAGAAATGTTCCATCCAATGGTTTCCGGTCATGGGGTTTAATTCTTTTGTTTTATCCCTTTGATTCCATGAAGTTCCAAAGATATCCCACGGTTTGTTTAATTCCATGAGGTCCCGCACATCCCAATGATGTCCCTTAAGTCCCTGGTTTCTGTAGTTTCCCAGGGAACATTTCCCAGGGAGCACTTTTGCTAGGGACAAAGACCGCTTGTGGTTTTGTCGGGGGCTGTGGCACCAGTGCCACGGGGAGGCAGTGCGTGGGAGAAACACCTTCCCCTGAGAAAACTCGGACGTGGCATCCCTCGCACTTGTTTTGGGATTCATGGAGATGCAGTCTCAGGAAGCGAGTTCTACTGCGTCCCTCGTCCAGCTCTTCTTGCTCCGAGGACCAGGGAACAGCCTCTCACACCTGAACTGGATGTACTGCAATCTGCACATTTGCAGCAGGTTGAGGGGCACTCAGAGGCACATTCAAAAATTTCATTCTCTTTCCCATCTCTGTCACCTCCGTAGGACATAAATGACCACCAAAGCAGGGTGTGATCTATTGCCATGTGCACTGGAAAACCCAGGTCATCTCCTCAGGGCATTCATCACAGACCTGCCATCCCCTCTTGGCACTCACAATAGAACCACAACTTCCAGCACTGGCTTCTCACCCGGCACACAGAGATTCTTTTGCCTTCCTTGGAGAGACCGGAAGAACTAGACAGGGTGTATCTGTTTGCATTGCCCAGACAAGTCTTGAGCACACACCTGCTGTTGGTGTGGGGAGATGACCCTGAGCAAGAACAATTGCCATCAACCTCCTGGGGAGACCTTGAAGTTATGTGGGACAAAGAGTGTCTCGGTGTCACATTGCATTTACGGTTCTAAATCCTGGCAAAGCCCATGCGTGCAGCTCTGGGATGTGCTTCTCTTGGACAGAGCTCCGCGTTTCCATCTCTCAGGCGGTGGGGCATCTCAGATAGTGGCAGAGCAGGTGGCACCCCACAAGGGCTTAGGTGCATCCAGGCTCCTGGCGTGGCAGCGGGAACCCCAGGAGATACTGCCCCTGCTGCCATGAACTGTCTGTGTCTGTGTGCAAGCGAAGGACTCGTGTGTCTGAAAACCCTCCTGTGAGCGAGCAGGGAGCCCCCGCCAGAGCACCACTGACTCTTGGCC
Organism: Manacus candei; assembly: GCF_025592945.1. Lineage (NCBI taxonomy): Eukaryota > Metazoa > Chordata > Aves > Passeriformes > Pipridae > Manacus > Manacus candei. Next base: position 5,144,911 of record NW_026138084.1, read on the forward strand.
AACTGGCCATCCACCAGGACCCCAGAGGCCATTTTCCAGCGCTGCTAGGCAGAATATCCTTCCCAGTCTGTCCGGACGTTCGGGGTTGCCCCATCACAGGGACAGAATCTGGCACTTGCCCTTGTTGAACTTCCTCTGGTTGAGGATTGCCCAAACCTCTGATTTGAGGTCTCTCTGCGGGGCCTCCGTCTTCCATGAGGCCCTGGAGTGTTACAATGGCCCCTTGATTGCTTGGGAATGCGCAGTGTTCTGTGTTCCATGTGTTCCATGAGGCCCCATATTGTCACAATGGCACTGAAATGAGAGAGGATCTCCATCCTTAATGGCTTCGTAAATCACAAGTTTTTCTTAGATAAAAATCCTAATCAACAAAGGGGTTTGCTTTCTTGGCATGGTAGCAGTCTTTTCTTTTCTTTTAAGACTACAATTAGTTGTAGGAGAGAGAATGTAGATGATACATGGAAACTAATAGAGAGTGTATCATATGCCCATCTTCAAGAAATTAGCTTACAGGCCTCAGAAAACTCGTTTAATAAGAGATTGTTCTGTTAAGAAGAAAGTCAATTCTACATTGTTTAAGCAAATGGGAAGTTCTAAGACACGTCTTAGCTGGTCCTAAAGCATTTAGTGTAGGGGTTAGGGGTCGGAGAGATCAATCAGAGATGCTACGAGGCCGCCTAAGGGAGAAGACCACTCTGTGAAAATGACTGCCCCTCCCAGAAGAAATGGACGCTAGATGGCAGTCTTGCTCCACGAATAAAATCCAAGAGGCTATTTGACCCTAAAATCAGAAGAGAATTTTGGACCGCTTGTGAAGGGGAGGGTCTTTCAAGTATCACTTGAAAGTATTTATACTCCGAAATTTATACTGATTCTTTGATTCATGCATGGCAGAGTACCCCCATGAATCCCCAGCTGGCATATTAAAGAAATGTTCCATCCAATGGTTTCCGGTCAAGGGGTTTAATTCTTTTGTTTTATCCCTTTGATTCCATGAAGTTCCAAAGATATCCCACGGTTTGTTTAATTCCATGAGGTCCCGCACATCCCAATGATGTCCCTTAAGTCCCTGGTTTCTGTAGTTTCCCAGGGAACATTTCCCAGGGAGCACTTTTGCTAGGGACAAAGACCGCTTGTGGTTTTGTCGGGGGCTGTGGCACCAGTGCCACGGGGAGGCAGTGCGTGGGAGAAACACCTTCCCCTGAGAAAACTCGGACGTGGCATCCCTCGCACTTGTTTTGGGATTCATGGAGATGCAGTCTCAGGAAGCGAGTTCTACTGCGTCCCTCGTCCAGCTCTTCTTGCTCCGAGGACCAGGGAACAGCCTCTCACACCTGAACTGGATGTACTGCAATCTGCACATTTGCAGCAGGTTGAGGGGCACTCAGAGGCACATTCAAAAATTTCATTCTCTTTCCCATCTCTGTCACCTCCGTAGGACATAAATGACCACCAAAGCAGGGTGTGATCTATTGCCATGTGCACTGGAAAACCCAGGTCATCTCCTCAGGGCATTCATCACAGACCTGCCATCCCCTCTTGGCACTCACAATAGAACCACAACTTCCAGCACTGGCTTCTCACCCGGCACACAGAGATTCTTTTGCCTTCCTTGGAGAGACCGGAAGAACTAGACAGGGTGTATCTGTTTGCATTGCCCAGACAAGTCTTGAGCACACACCTGCTGTTGGTGTGGGGAGATGACCCTGAGCAAGAACAATTGCCATCAACCTCCTGGGGAGACCTTGAAGTTATGTGGGACAAAGAGTGTCTCGGTGTCACATTGCATTTACGGTTCTAAATCCTGGCAAAGCCCATGCGTGCAGCTCTGGGATGTGCTTCTCTTGGACAGAGCTCCGCGTTTCCATCTCTCAGGCGGTGGGGCATCTCAGATAGTGGCAGAGCAGGTGGCACCCCACAAGGGCTTAGGTGCATCCAGGCTCCTGGCGTGGCAGCAGGAACCCCAGGAGATACTGCCCCTGTTGCCATGAACTGTCTGTGTCTGTGTGCAAGCGAAGGACTCGTGTGTCTGAAAACCCTCCTGTGAGCGAGCAGGGAGCCCCCGCCAGAGCACCACTGACTCTTGGCCAACTGGCCATCCACCAGGACCCCAGAGGCCATTTTCCAGCGCTGCTAGGCAGAATATCCTTCCCAGTCTGTCCGGACGTTCGGGGTTGCCCCATCACAGGGACAGAATCTGGCACTTGCCCTTGTTGAACTTCCTCTGGTTGAGGATTGCCCAAACCTCTGATTTGAGGTCTCTCTGCGGGGCCTCCGTCTTCCATGAGGCCCTGGAGTGTTACAATGGCCCCTTGATTGCTTGGGAATGCGCAGTGTTCTGTGTTCCATGTGTTCCATGAGGCCCCATATTGTCACAATGGCACTGAAATGAGAGAGGATCTCCATCCTTAATGGCTTCGTAAATCACAAGTTTTTCTTAGATAAAAATCCTAATCAACAAAGGGGTTTGCTTTCTTGGCATGGTAGCAGTCTTTTCTTTTCTTTTAAGACTACAATTAGTTGTAGGAGAGAGAATGTAGATGATACATGGAAACTAATAGAGAGTGTATCATATGCCCATCTTCAAGAAATTAGCTTACAGGCCTCAGAAAACTCGTTTAATAAGAGATTGTTCTGTCAAGAAGAAAGTCAATTCTACATTGTTTAAGCAAATGGGAAGTTCTAAGACACGTCTTAGCTGGTCCTAAAGCATTTAGTGTAGGGGTTAGGGGTCGGAGAGATCAATCAGAGATGCTACGAGGCCGCCTAAGGGAGAAGACCACTCTGTGAAAATGACTGCCCCTCCCAGAAGAAATGGACGCTAGATGGCAGTCTTGCTCCACGAATAAAATCCAAGAGGCTATTTGACCCTAAAATCAGAAGAGAATTTTGGACCGCTTGTGAAGGGGAGGGTCTTTCAAGTATCACTTGAAAGTATTTATACTCCGAAATTTATACTGATTCTTTGATTCATGCATGGCAGAGTACCCCCATGAATCCCCAGCTGGCATATTAAAGAAATGTTCCATCCAATGGTTTCCGGTCATGGGGTTTAATTCTTTTGTTTTATCCCTTTGATTCCATGAAGTTCCAAAGATATCCCACGGTTTGTTTAATTCCATGAGGTCCCGCACATCCCAATGATGTCCCTTAAGTCCCTGGTTTCTGTAGTTTCCCAGGGAACATTTCCCAGGGAGCACTTTTGCTAGGGACAAAGACCGCTTGTGGTTTTGTCGGGGGCTGTGGCACCAGTGCCACGGGGAGGCAGTGCGTGGGAGAAACACCTTCCCCTGAGAAAACTCGGACGTGGCATCCCTCGCACTTGTTTTGGGATTCATGGAGATGCAGTCTCAGGAAGCGAGTTCTACTGCGTCCCTCGTCCAGCTCTTCTTGCTCCGAGGACCAGGGAACAGCCTCTCACACCTGAACTGGATGTACTGCAATCTGCACATTTGCAGCAGGTTGAGGGGCACTCAGAGGCACATTCAAAAATTTCATTCTCTTTCCCATCTCTGTCACCTCCGTAGGACATAAATGACCACCAAAGCAGGGTGTGATCTATTGCCATGTGCACTGGAAAACCCAGGTCATCTCCTCAGGGCATTCATCACAGACCTGCCATCCCCTCTTGGCACTCACAATAGAACCACAACTTCCAGCACTGGCTTCTCACCCGGCACACAGAGATTCTTTTGCCTTCCTTGGAGAGACCGGAAGAACTAGACAGGGTGTATCTGTTTGCATTGCCCAGACAAGTCTTGAGCACACACCTGCTGTTGGTGTGGGGAGATGACCCTGAGCAAGAACAATTGCCATCAACCTCCTGGGGAGACCTTGAAGTTATGTGGGACAAAGAGTGTCTCGGTGTCACATTGCATTTACGGTTCTAAATCCTGGCAAAGCCCATGCGTGCAGCTCTGGGATGTGCTTCTCTTGGACAGAGCTCCGCGTTTCCATCTCTCAGGCGGTGGGGCATCTCAGATAGTGGCAGAGCAGGTGGCACCCCACAAGGGCTTAGGTGCATCCAGGCTCCTGGCGTGGCAGCGGGAACCCCAGGAGATACTGCCCCTGCTGCCATGAACTGTCTGTGTCTGTGTGCAAGCGAAGGACTCGTGTGTCTGAAAACCCTCCTGTGAGCGAGCAGGGAGCCCCCGCCAGAGCACCACTGACTCTTGGCCAACTGGCCATCCACCAGGACCCCAGAGGCCATTTTCCAGCGCTGCTAGGCAGAATATCCTTCCCAGTCTGTCCGGACGTTCGGGGTTGCCCCATCACAGGGACAGAATCTGGCACTTGCCCTTGTTGAACTTCCTCTGGTTGAGGATTGCCCAAACCTCTGATTTGAGGTCTCTCTGCGGGGCCTCCGTCTTCCATGAGGCCCTGGAGTGTTACAATGGCCCCTTGATTGCTTGGGAATGCGCAGTGTTCTGTGTTCCATGTGTTCCATGAGGCCCCATATTGTCACAATGGCACTGAAATGAGAGAGGATCTCCATCCTTAATGGCTTCGTAAATCACAAGTTTTTCTTAGATAAAAATCCTAATCAACAAAGGGGTTTGCTTTCTTGGCATGGTAGCAGTCTTTTCTTTTCTTTTAAGACTACAATTAGTTGTAGGAGAGAGAATGTAGATGATACATGGAAACTAATAGAGAGTGTATCATATGCCCATCTTCAAGAAATTAGCTTACAGGCCTCAGAAAACTCGTTTAATAAGAGATTGTTCTGTTAAGAAGAAAGTCAATTCTACATTGTTTAAGCAAATGGGAAGTTCTAAGACACGTCTTAGCTGGTCCTAAAGCATTTAGTGTAGGGGTTAGGGGTCGGAGAGATCAATCAGAGATGCTACGAGGCCGCCTAAGGGAGAAGACCACTCTGTGAAAATGACTGCCCCTCCCAGAAGAAATGGACGCTAGATGGCAGTCTTGCTCCACGAATAAAATCCAAGAGGCTATTTGACCCTAAAATCAGAAGAGAATTTTGGACCGCTTGTGAAGGGGAGGGTCTTTCAAGTATCACTTGAAAGTATTTATACTCCGAAATTTATACTGATTCTTTGATTCATGCATGGCAGAGTACCCCCATGAATCCCCAGCTGGCATATTAAAGAAATGTTCCATCCAATGGTTTCCGGTCAAGGGGTTTAATTCTTTTGTTTTATCCCTTTGATTCCATGAAGTTCCAAAGATATCCCACGGTTTGTTTAATTCCATGAGGTCCCGCACATCCCAATGATGTCCCTTAAGTCCCTGGTTTCTGTAGTTTCCCAGGGAACATTTCCCAGGGAGCACTTTTGCTAGGGACAAAGACCGCTTGTGGTTTTGTCGGGGGCTGTGGCACCAGTGCCACGGGGAGGCAGTGCGTGGGAGAAACACCTTCCCCTGAGAAAACTCGGACGTGGCATCCCTCGCACTTGTTTTGGGATTCATGGAGATGCAGTCTCAGGAAGCGAGTTCTACTGCGTCCCTCGTCCAGCTCTTCTTGCTCCGAGGACCAGGGAACAGCCTCTCACACCTGAACTGGATGTACTGCAATCTGCACATTTGCAGCAGGTTGAGGGGCACTCAGAGGCACATTCAAAAATTTCATTCTCTTTCCCATCTCTGTCACCTCCGTAGGACATAAATGACCACCAAAGCAGGGTGTGATCTATTGCCATGTGCACTGGAAAACCCAGGTCATCTCCTCAGGGCATTCATCACAGACCTGCCATCCCCTCTTGGCACTCACAATAGAACCACAACTTCCAGCACTGGCTTCTCACCCGGCACACAGAGATTCTTTTGCCTTCCTTGGAGAGACCGGAAGAACTAGACAGGGTGTATCTGTTTGCATTGCCCAGACAAGTCTTGAGCACACACCTGCTGTTGGTGTGGGGAGATGACCCTGAGCAAGAACAATTGCCATCAACCTCCTGGGGAGACCTTGAAGTTATGTGGGACAAAGAGTGTCTCGGTGTCACATTGCATTTACGGTTCTAAATCCTGGCAAAGCCCATGCGTGCAGCTCTGGGATGTGCTTCTCTTGGACAGAGCTCCGCGTTTCCATCTCTCAGGCGGTGGGGCATCTCAGATAGTGGCAGAGCAGGTGGCACCCCACAAGGGCTTAGGTGCATCCAGGCTCCTGGTGTGGCAGCGGGAACCCCAGGAGATACTGCCCCTGCTGCCATGAACTGTCTGTGTCTGTGTGCAAGCGAAGGACTCGTGTGTCTGAAAACCCTCCTGTGAGCGAGCAGGGAGCCCCCGCCAGAGCACCACTGACTCTTGGCCAACTGGCCATCCACCAGGACCCCAGAGGCCATTTTCCAGCGCTGCTAGGCAGAATATCCTTCCCAGTCTGTCCGGACGTTCGGGGTTGCCCCATCACAGGGACAGAATCTGGCACTTGCCCTTGTTGAACTTCCTCTGGTTGAGGATTGCCCAAACCTCTGATTTGAGGTCTCTCTGCGGGGCCTCCGTCTTCCATGAGGCCCTGGAGTGTTACAATGGCCCCTTGATTGCTTGGGAATGCGCAGTGTTCTGTGTTCCATGTGTTCCATGAGGCCCCATATTGTCACAATGGCACTGAAATGAGAGAGGATCTCCATCCTTAATGGCTTCGTAAATCACAAGTTTTTCTAAGATAAAAATCCTAATCAACAAAGGGGTTTGCTTTCTTGGCATGGTAGCAGTCTTTTCTTTTCTTTTAAGACTACAATTAGTTGTAGGAGAGAGAATGTAGATGATACATGGAAACTAATAGAGAGTGTATCATATGCCCATCTTCAAGAAATTAGCTTACAGGCCTCAGAAAACTCGTTTAATAAGAGATTGTTCTGTTAAGAAGAAAGTCAATTCTACATTGTTTAAGCAAATGGGAAGTTCTAAGACACGTCTTAGCTGGTCCTAAAGCATTTAGTGTAGGGGTTAGGGGTCGGAGAGATCAATCAGAGATGCTACGAGGCCGCCTAAGGGAGAAGACCACTCTGTGAAAATGACTGCCCCTCCCAGAAGAAATGGACGCTAGATGGCAGTCTTGCTCCACGAATAAAATCCAAGAGGCTATTTGACCCTAAAATCAGAAGAGAATTTTGGACCGCTTGTGAAGGGGAGGGTCTTTCAAGTATCACTTGAAAGTATTTATACTCCGAAATTTATACTGATTCTTTGATTCATGCATGGCAGAGTACCCCCATGAATCCCCAGCTGGCATATTAAAGAAATGTTCCATCCAATGGTTTCCGGTCAAGGGGTTTAATTCTTTTGTTTTATCCCTTTGATTCCATGAAGTTCCAAAGATATCCCACGGTTTGTTTAATTCCATGAGGTCCCGCACATCCCAATGATGTCCCTTAAGTCCCTGGTTTCTGTAGTTTCCCAGGGAACATTTCCCAGGGAGCACTTTTGCTAGGGACAAAGACCGCTTGTGGTTTTGTCGGGGGCTGTGGCACCAGTGCCACGGGGAGGCAGTGCGTGGGAGAAACACCTTCCCCTGAGAAAACTCGGACGTGGCATCCCTCGCACTTGTTTTGGGATTCATGGAGATGCAGTCTCAGGAAGCGAGTTCTACTGCGTCCCTCGTCCAGCTCTTCTTGCTCCGAGGACCAGGGAACAGCCTCTCACACCTGAACTGGATGTACTGCAATCTGCACATTTGCAGCAGGTTGAGGGGCACTCAGAGGCACATTCAAAAATTTCATTCTCTTTCCCATCTCTGTCACCTCCGTAGGACATAAATGACCACCAAAGCAGGGTGTGATCTATTGCCATGTGCACTGGAAAACCCAGGTCATCTCCTCAGGGCATTCATCACAGACCTGCCATCCCCTCTTGGCACTCACAATAGAACCACAACTTCCAGCACTGGCTTCTCACCCGGCACACAGAGATTCTTTTGCCTTCCTTGGAGAGACCGGAAGAACTAGACAGGGTGTATCTGTTTGCATTGCCCAGACAAGTCTTGAGCACACACCTGCTGTTGGTGTGGGGAGATGACCCTGAGCAAGAACAATTGCCATCAACCTCCTGGGGAGACCTTGAAGTTATGTGGGACAAAGAGTGTCTCGGTGTCACATTGCATTTACGGTTCTAAATCCTGGCAAAGCCCATGCGTGCAGCTCTGGGATGTGCTTCTCTTGGACAGAGCTCCGCGTTTCCATCTCTCAGGCGGTGGGGCATCTCAGATAGTGGCAGAGCAGGTGGCACCCCACAAGGGCTTAGGTGCATCCAGGCTCCTGGCGTGGCAGCAGGAACCCCAGGAGATACTGCCCCTGTTGCCATGAACTGTCTGTGTCTGTGTGCAAGCGAAGGACTCGTGTGTCTGAAAACCCTCCTGTGAGCGAGCAGGGAGCCCCCGCCAGAGCACCACTGACTCTTGGCCAACTGGCCATCCACCAGGACCCCAGAGGCCATTTTCCAGCGCTGCTAGGCAGAATATCCTTCCCAGTCTGTCCGGACGTTCGGGGTTGCCCCATCACAGGGACAGAATCTGGCACTTGCCCTTGTTGAACTTCCTCTGGTTGAGGATTGCCCAAACCTCTGATTTGAGGTCTCTCTGCGGGGCCTCCGTCTTCCATGAGGCCCTGGAGTGTTACAATGGCCCCTTGATTGCTTGGGAATGCGCAGTGTTCTGTGTTCCATGTGTTCCATGAGGCCCCATATTGTCACAATGGCACTGAAATGAGAGAGGATCTCCATCCTTAATGGCTTCGTAAATCACAAGTTTTTCTTAGATAAAAATCCTAATCAACAAAGGGGTTTGCTTTCTTGGCATGGTAGCAGTCTTTTCTTTTCTTTTAAGACTACAATTAGTTGTAGGAGAGAGAATGTAGATGATACATGGAAACTAATAGAGAGTGTATCATATGCCCATCTTCAAGAAATTAGCTTACAGGCCTCAGAAAACTCGTTTAATAAGAGATTGTTCTGTTAAGAAGAAAGTCAATTCTACATTGTTTAAGCAAATGGGAAGTTCTAAGACACGTCTTAGCTGGTCCTAAAGCATTTAGTGTAGGGGTTAGGGGTCGGAGAGATCAATCAGAGATGCTACGAGGCCGCCTAAGGGAGAAGACCACTCTGTGAAAATGACTGCCCCTCCCAGAAGAAATGGACGCTAGATGGCAGTCTTGCTCCACGAATAAAATCCAAGAGGCTATTTGACCCTAAAATCAGAAGAGAATTTTGGACCGCTTGTGAAGGGGAGGGTCTTTCAAGTATCACTTGAAAGTATTTATACTCCGAAATTTATACTGATTCTTTGATTCATGCATGGCAGAGTACCCCCACGAATCCCCAGCTGGCATATTAAAGAAATGTTCCATCCAATGGTTTCCGGTCAAGGGGTTTAATTCTTTTGTTTTATCCCTTTGATTCCATGAAGTTCCAAAGATATCCCACGGTTTGTTTAATTCCATGAGGTCCCGCACATCCCAATGATGTCCCTTAAGTCCCTGGTTTCTGTAGTTTCCCAGGGAACATTTCCCAGGGAGCACTTTTGCTAGGGACAAAGACCGCTTGTGGTTTTGTCGGGGGCTGTGGCACCAGTGCCACGGGGAGGCAGTGCGTGGGAGAAACACCTTCCCCTGAGAAAACTCGGACGTGGCATCCCTCGCACTTGTTTTGGGATTCATGGAGATGCAGTCTCAGGAAGCGAGTTCTACTGCGTCCCTCGTCCAGCTCTTCTTGCTCCGAGGACCAGGGAACAGCCTCTCACACCTGAACTGGATGTACTGCAATCTGCACATTTGCAGCAGGTTGAGGGGCACTCAGAGGCACATTCAAAAATTTCATTCTCTTTCCCATCTCTGTCACCTCCGTAGGACATAAATGACCACCAAAGCAGGGTGTGATCTATTGCCATGTGCACTGGAAAACCCAGGTCATCTCCTCAGGGCATTCATCACAGACCTGCCATCCCCTCTTGGCACTCACAATAGAACCACAACTTCCAGCACTGGCTTCCACCCGGCACACAGAGATTCTTTTGCCTTCCTTGGAGAGACCGGAAGAACTAGACAGGGTGTATCTGTTTGCATTGCCCAGACAAGTCTTGAGCACACACCTGCTGGTGGTGTGGGGAGATGACCCTGAGCAAGAACAATTGCCATCAACCTCCTGGGGAGACCTTGAAGTTATGTGGGACAAAGAGTGTCTCGGTGTCACATTGCATTTACGGTTCTAAATCCTGGCAAAGCCCATGCGTGCAGCTCTGGGATGTGCTTCTCTTGGACAGAGCTCCGCGTTTCCATCTCTCAGGCGGTGGGGCATCTCAGATAGTGGCAGAGCAGGTGGCACCCCACAAGGGCTTAGGTGCATCCAGGCTCCTGGCGTGGCAGCGGGAACCCCAGGAGATACTGCCCCTGCTGCCATGAACTGTCTGTGTCTGTGTGCAAGCGAAGGAATCGTGTGTCTGAAAACCCTCCTGTGAGCGAGCAGGGAGCCCCCGCCAGAGCACCACTGACTCTTGGCCAACTGGCCATCCACCAGGACCCCAGAGGCCATTTTCCAGCGCTGCTAGGCAGAATATCCTTCCCAGTCTGTCCGGACGTTCGGGGTTGCCCCATCACAGGGACAGAATCTGGCACTTGCCCTTGTTGAACTTCCTCTGGTTGAGGATTGCCCAAACCTCTGATTTGAGGTCTCTCTGCGGGGCCTCCGTCTTCCATGAGGCCCTGGAGTGTTACAATGGCCCCTTGATTGCTTGGGAATGCGCAGTGTTCTGTGTTCCATGTGTTCCATGAGGCCCCATATTGTCACAATGGCACTGAAATGAGAGAGGATCTCCATCCTTAATGGCTTCGTAAATCACAAGTTTTTCTTAGATAAAAATCCTAATCAACAAAGGGGTTTGCTTTCTTGGCATGGTAGCAGTCTTTTCTTTTCTTTTAAGACTACAATTAGTTGTAGGAGAGAGAATGTAGATGATACATGGAAACTAATAGAGAGTGTATCATATGCCCATCTTCAAGAAATTAGCTTACAGGCCTCAGAAAACTCGTTTAATAAGAGATTGTTCTGTTAAGAAGAAAGTCAATTCTACATTGTTTAAGCAAATGGGAAGTTCTAAGACACGTCTTAGCTGGTCCTAAAGCATTTAGTGTAGGGGTTAGGGGTCGGAGAGATCAATCAGAGATGCTACGAGGCCGCCTAAGGGAGAAGACCACTCTGTGAAAATGACTGCCCCTCCCAGAAGAAATGGACGCTAGATGGCAGTCTTGCTCCACGAATAAAATCCAAGAGGCTATTTGACCCTAAAATCAGAAGAGAATTTTGGACCGCTTGTGAAGGGGAGGGTCTTTCAAGTATCACTTGAAAGTATTTATACTCCGAAATTTATACTGATTCTTTGATTCATGCATGGCAGAGTACCCCCATGAATCCCCAGCTGGCATATTAAAGAAATGTTCCATCCAATGGTTTCCGGTCAAGGGGTTTAATTCTTTTGTTTTATCCCTTTGATTCCATGAAGTTCCAAAGATATCCCACGGTTTGTTTAATTCCATGAGGTCCCGCACATCCCAATGATGTCCCTTAAGTCCCTGGTTTCTGTAGTTTCCCAGGGAACATTTCCCAGGGAGCACTTTTGCTAGGGACAAAGACCGCTTGTGGTTTTGTCGGGGGCTGTGGCACCAGTGCCACGGGGAGGCAGTGCGTGGGAGAAACACCTTCCCCTGAGAAAACTCGGACGTGGCATCCCTCGCACTTGTTTTGGGATTCATGGAGATGCAGTCTCAGGAAGCGAGTTCTACTGCGTCCCTCGTCCAGCTCTTCTTGCTCCGAGGACCAGGGAACAGCCTCTCACACCTGAACTGGATGTACTGCAATCTGCACATTTGCAGCAGGTTGAGGGGCACTCAGAGGCACATTCAAAAATTTCATTCTCTTTCCCATCTCTGTCACCTCCGTAGGACATAAATGACCACCAAAGCAGGGTGTGATCTATTGCCATGTGCACTGGAAAACCCAGGTCATCTCCTCAGGGCATTCATCACAGACCTGCCATCCCCTCTTGGCACTCACAATAGAACCACAACTTCCAGCACTGGCTTCTCACCCGGCACACAGAGATTCTTTTGCCTTCCTTGGAGAGACCGGAAGAACTAGACAGGGTGTATCTGTTTGCATTGCCCAGACAAGTCTTGAGCACACACCTGCTGTTGGTGTGGGGAGATGACCCTGAGCAAGAACAATTGCCATCAACCTCCTGGGGAGACCTTGAAGTTATGTGGGACAAAGAGTGTCTCGGTGTCACATTGCATTTACGGTTCTAAATCCTGGCAAAGCCCATGCGTGCAGCTCTGGGATGTGCTTCTCTTGGACAGAGCTCCGCGTTTCCATCTCTCAGGCGGTGGGGCATCTCAGATAGTGGCAGAGCAGGTGGCACCCCACAAGGGCTTAGGTGCATCCAGGCTCCTGGCGTGGCAGCGGGAACCCCAGGAGATACTGCCCCTGCTGCCATGAACTGTCTGTGTCTGTGTGCAAGCGAAGGACTCGTGTGTCTGAAAACCCTCCTGTGAGCGAGCAGGGAGCCCCCGCCAGAGCACCACTGACTCTTGGCCAACTGGCCATCCACCAGGACCCCAGAGGCCATTTTCCAGCGCTGCTAGGCAGAATATCCTTCCCAGTCTGTCCGGACGTTCGGGGTTGCCCCATCACAGGGACAGAATCTGGCACTTGCCCTTGTTGAACTTCCTCTGGTTGAGGATTGCCCAAACCTCTGATTTGAGGTCTCTCTGCGGGGCCTCCGTCTTCCATGAGGCCCTGGAGTGTTACAATGGCCCCTTGATTGCTTGGGAATGCGCAGTGTTCTGTGTTCCATGTGTTCCATGAGGCCCCATATTGTCACAATGGCACTGAAATGAGAGAGGATCTCCATCCTTAATGGCTTCGTAAATCACAAGTTTTTCTTAGATAAAAATCCTAATCAACAAAGGGGTTTGCTTTCTTGGCATGGTAGCAGTCTTTTCTTTTCTTTTAAGACTACAATTAGTTGTAGGAGAGAGAATGTAGATGATACATGGAAACTAATAGAGAGTGTATCATATGCCCATCTTCAAGAAATTAGCTTACAGGCCTCAGAAAACTCGTTTAATAAGAGATTGTTCTGTTAAGAAGAAAGTCAATTCTACATTGTTTAAGCAAATGGGAAGTTCTAAGACACGTCTTAGCTGGTCCTAAAGCATTTAGTGTAGGGGTTAGGGGTCGGAGAGATCAATCAGAGATGCTACGAGGCCGCCTAAGGGAGAAGACCACTCTGTGAAAATGACTGCCCCTCCCAGAAGAAATGGACGCTAGATGGCAGTCTTGCTCCACGAATAAAATCCAAGAGGCTATTTGACCCTAAAATCAGAAGAGAATTTTGGACCGCTTGTGAAGGGGAGGGTCTTTCAAGTATCACTTGAAAGTATTTATACTCCGAAATTTATACTGATTCTTTGATTCATGCATGGCAGAGTACCCCCACGAATCCCCAGCTGGCATATTAAAGAAATGTTCCATCCAATGGTTTCCGGTCATGGGGTTTAATTCTTTTGTTTTATCCCTTTGATTCCATGAAGTTCCAAAGATATCCCACGGTTTGTTTAATTCCATGAGGTCCCGCACATCCCAATGATGTCCCTTAAGTCCCTGGTTTCTGTAGTTTCCCAGGGAACATTTCCCAGGGAGCACTTTTGCTAGGGACAAAGACCGCTTGTGGTTTTGTCGGGGGCTGTGGCACCAGTGCCACGGGGAGGCAGTGCGTGGGAGAAACACCTTCCCCTGAGAAAACTCGGACGTGGCATCCCTCGCACTTGTTTTGGGATTCATGGAGATGCAGTCTCAGGAAGCGAGTTCTACTGCGTCCCTCGTCCAGCTCTTCTTGCTCCGAGGACCAGGGAACAGCCTCTCACACCTGAACTGGATGTACTGCAATCTGCACATTTGCAGCAGGTTGAGGGGCACTCAGAGGCACATTCAAAAATTTCATTCTCTTTCCCATCTCTGTCACCTCCGTAGGACATAAATGACCACCAAAGCAGGGTGTGATCTATTGCCATGTGCACTGGAAAACCCAGGTCATCTCCTCAGGGCATTCATCACAGACCTGCCATCCCCTCTTGGCACTCACAATAGAACCACAACTTCCAGCACTGGCTTCTCACCCGGCACACAGAGATTCTTTTGCCTTCCTTGGAGAGACCGGAAGAACTAGACAGGGTGTATCTGTTTGCATTGCCCAGACAAGTCTTGAGCACACACCTGCTGTTGGTGTGGGGAGATGACCCTGAGCAAGAACAATTGCCATCAACCTCCTGGGGAGACCTTGAAGTTATGTGGGACAAAGAGTGTCTCGGTGTCACATTGCATTTACGGTTCTAAATCCTGGCAAAGCCCATGCGTGCAGCTCTGGGATGTGCTTCTCTTGGACAGAGCTCCGCGTTTCCATCTCTCAGGCGGTGGGGCATCTCAGATAGTGGCAGAGCAGGTGGCACCCCACAAGGGCTTAGGTGCATCCAGGCTCCTGGCGTGGCAGCGGGAACCCCAGGAGATACTGCCCCTGCTGCCATGAACTGTCTGTGTCTGTGTGCAAGCGAAGGACTCGTGTGTCTGAAAACCCTCCTGTGAGCGAGCAGGGAGCCCCCGCCAGAGCACCACTGACTCTTGGCCAACTGGCCATCCACCAGGACCCCAGAGGCCATTTTCCAGCGCTGCTAGGCAGAATATCCTTCCCAGTCTGTCCGGACGTTTGGGGTTGCCCCATCACAGGGACAGAATCTGGCACTTGCCCTTGTTGAACTTCCTCTGGTTGAGGATTGCCCAAACCTCTGATTTGAGGTCTCTCTGCGGGGCCTCCGTCTTCCATGAGGCCCTGGAGTGTTACAATGGCCCCTTGATTGCTTGGGAATGCGCAGTGTTCTGTGTTCCATGTGTTCCATGAGGCCCCATATTGTCACAATGGCACTGAAATGAGAGAGGATCTCCATCCTTAATGGCTTCGTAAATCACAAGTTTTTCTTAGATAAAAATCCTAATCAACAAAGGGGTTTGCTTTCTTGGCATGGTAGCAGTCTTTTCTTTTCTTTTAAGACTACAATTAGTTGTAGGAGAGAGAATGTAGATGATACATGGAAACTAATAGAGAGTGTATCATATGCCCATCTTCAAGAAATTAGCTTACAGGCCTCAGAAAACTCGTTTAATAAGAGATTGTTCTGTTAAGAAGAAAGTCAATTCTACATTGTTTAAGCAAATGGGAAGTTCTAAGACACGTCTTAGCTGGTCCTAAAGCATTTAGTGTAGGGGTTAGGGGTCGGAGAGATCAATCAGAGATGCTACGAGGCCGCCTAAGGGAGAAGACCACTCTGTGAAAATGACTGCCCCTCCCAGAAGAAATGGACGCTAGATGGCAGTCTTGCTCCACGAATAAAATCCAAGAGGCTATTTGACCCTAAAATCAGAAGAGAATTTTGGACCGCTTGTGAAGGGGAGGGTCTTTCAAGTATCACTTGAAAGTATTTATACTCCGAAATTTATACTGATTCTTTGATTCATGCATGGCAGAGTACCCCCATGAATCCCCAGCTGGCATATTAAAGAAATGTTCCATCCAATGGTTTCCGGTCATGGGGTTTAATTCTTTTGTTTTATCCCTTTGATTCCATGAAGTTCCAAAGATATCCCACGGTTTGTTTAATTCCATGAGGTCCCGCACATCCCAATGATGTTCCTTAAGTCCCTGGTTTCTGTAGTTTCCCAGGGAACATTTCCCAGGGAGCACTTTTGCTAGGGACAAAGACCGCTTGTGGTTTTGTCGGGGGCTGTGGCACCAGTGCCACGGGGAGGCAGTGCGTGGGAGAAACACCTTCCCCTGAGAAAACTCGGACGTGGCATCCCTCGCACTTGTTTTGGGATTCATGGAGATGCAGTCTCAGGAAGCGAGTTCTACTGCGTCCCTCGTCCAGCTCTTCTTGCTCCGAGGACCAGGGAACAGCCTCTCACACCTGAACTGGATGTACTGCAATCTGCACATTTGCAGCAGGTTGAGGGGCACTCAGAGGCACATTCAAAAATTTCATTCTCTTTCCCATCTCTGTCACCTCCGTAGGACATAAATGACCACCAAAGCAGGGTGTGATCTATTGCCATGTGCACTGGAAAACCCAGGTCATCTCCTCAGGGCATTCATCACAGACCTGCCATCCCCTCTTGGCACTCACAATAGAACCACAACTTCCAGCACTGGCTTCTCACCCGGCACACAGAGATTCTTTTGCCTTCCTTGGAGAGACCGGAAGAACTAGACAGGGTGTATCTGTTTGCATTGCCCAGACAAGTCTTGAGCACACACCTGCTGGTGGTGTGGGGAGATGACCCTGAGCAAGAACAATTGCCATCAACCTCCTGGGGAGACCTTGAAGTTATGTGGGACAAAGAGTGTCTCGGTGTCACATTGCATTTACGGTTCTAAATCCTGGCAAAGCCCATGCGTGCAGCTCTGGGATGTGCTTCTCTTGGACAGAGCTCCGCGTTTCCATCTCTCAGGCGGTGGGGCATCTCAGATAGTGGCAGAGCAGGTGGCACCCCACAAGGGCTTAGGTGCATCCAGGCTCCTGGCGTGGCAGCAGGAACCCCAGGAGATACTGCCCCTGCTGCCATGAGCTGTCTGTGTCTGTGTGCAAGCGAAGGACTCGTGTGTCTGAAAACCCTCCTGTGAGCGAGCAGGGAGCCCCCGCCAGAGCACCACTGACTCTTGGCCAACTGGCCATCCACCAGGACCCCAGAGGCCATTTTCCAGCGCTGCTAGGCAGAATATCCTTCCCAGTCTGTCCGGACGTTCGGGGTTGCCCCATCACAGGGACAGAATCTGGCACTTGCCCTTGTTGAACTTCCTCTGGTTGAGGATTGCCCAAACCTCTGATTTGAGGTCTCTCTGCGGGGCCTCCGTCTTCCATGAGGCCCTGGAGTGTTACAATGGCCCCTTGATTGCTTGGGAATGCGCAGTGTTCTGTGTTCCATGTGTTCCATGAGGCCCCATATTGTCACAATGGCACTGAAATGAGAGAGGATCTCCATCCTTAATGGCTTCGTAAATCACAAGTTTTTCTTAGATAAAAATCCTAATCAACAAAGGGGTTTGCTTTCTTGGCATGGTAGCAGTCTTTTCTTTTCTTTTAAGACTACAATTAGTTGTAGGAGAGAGAATGTAGATGATACATGGAAACTAATAGAGAGTGTATCATATGCCCATCTTCAAGAAATTAGCTTACAGGCCTCAGAAAACTCGTTTAATAAGAGATTGTTCTGTTAAGAAGAAAGTCAATTCTACATTGTTTAAGCAAATGGGAAGTTCTAAGACACGTCTTAGCTGGTCCTAAAGCATTTAGTGTAGGGGTTAGGGGTCGGAGAGATCAATCAGAGATGCTACGAGGCCGCCTAAGGGAGAAGACCACTCTGTGAAAATGACTGCCCCTCCCAGAAGAAATGGACGCTAGATGGCAGTCTTGCTCCACGAATAAAATCCAAGAGGCTATTTGACCCTAAAATCAGAAGAGAATTTTGGACCGCTTGTGAAGGGGAGGGTCTTTCAAGTATCACTTGAAAGTATTTATACTCCGAAATTTATACTGATTCTTTGATTCATGCATGGCAGAGTACCCCCACGAATCCCCAGCTGGCATATTAAAGAAATGTTCCATCCAATGGTTTCCGGTCATGGGGTTTAATTCTTTTGTTTTATCCCTTTGATTCCATGAAGTTCCAAAGATATCCCACGGTTTGTTTAATTCCATGAGGTCCCGCACATCCCAATGATGTCCCTTAAGTCCCTGGTTTCTGTAGTTTCCCAGGGAACATTTCCCAGGGAGCACTTTTGCTAGGGACAAAGACCGCTTGTGGTTTCGTCGGGGGCTGTGGCACCAGTGCCACGGGGAGGCAGTGCGTGGGAGAAACACCTTCCCCTGAGAAAACTCGGACGTGGCATCCCTCGCACTTGTTTTGGGATTCATGGAGATGCAGTCTCAGGAAGCGAGTTCTACTGCGTCCCTCGTCCAGCTCTTCTTGCTCCGAGGACCAGGGAAGAGCCTCTCACACCTGAACTGGATGTACTGCAATCTGCACATTTGCAGCAGGTTGAGGGGCACTCAGAGGCACATTCAAAAATTTCATTCTCTTTCCCATCTCTGTCACCTCCGTAGGACATAAATGACCACCAAAGCAGGGTGTGATCTATTGCCATGTGCACTGGAAAACCCAGGTCATCTCCTCAGGGCATTCATCACAGACCTGCCATCCCCTCTTGGCACTCACAATAGAACCACAACTTCCAGCACTGGCTTCTCACCCGGCACACAGAGATTCTTTTGCCTTCCTTGGAGAGACCGGAAGAACTAGACAGGGTGTATCTGTTTGCATTGCCCAGACAAGTCTTGAGCACACACCTGCTGGTGGTGTGGGGAGATGACCCTGAGCAAGAACAATTGCCATCAACCTCCTGGGGAGACCTTGAAGTTATGTGGGACAAAGAGTGTCTCGGTGTCACATTGCATTTACGGTTCTAAATCCTGGCAAAGCCCATGCGTGCAGCTCTGGGATGTGCTTCTCTTGGACAGAGCTCCGTGTTTCCATCTCTCAGGCGGTGGGGCATCTCAGATAGTGGCAGAGCAGGTGGCACCCCACAAGGGCTTAGGTGCATCCAGGCTCCTGGCGTGGCAGCAGGAACCCCAGGAGATACTGCCCCTGCTGCCATGAGCTGTCTGTGTCTGTGTGCAAGCGAAGGACTCGTGTGTCTGAAAACCCTCCTGTGAGCGAGCAGGGAGCCCCCGCCAGAGCACCACTGACTCTTGGCCAACTGGCCATCCACCAGGACCCCAGAGGCCATTTTCCAGCGCTGCTAGGCAGAATATCCTTCCCAGTCTGTCCGGACGTTCGGGGTTGCCCCATCACAGGGACAGAATCTGGCACTTGCCCTTGTTGAACTTCCTCTGGTTGAGGATTGCCCAAACCTCTGATTTGAGGTCTCTCTGCGGGGCCTCCGTCTTCCATGAGGCCCTGGAGTGTTACAATGGCCCCTTGATTGCTTGGGAATGCGCAGTGTTCTGTGTTCCATGTGTTCCATGAGGCCCCATATTGTCACAATGGCACTGAAATGAGAGAGGATCTCCATCCTTAATGGCTTCGTAAATCACAAGTTTTTCTTAGATAAAAATCCTAATCAACAAAGGGGTTTGCTTTCTTGGCATGGTAGCAGTCTTTTCTTTTCTTTTAAGACTACAATTAGTTGTAGGAGAGAGAATGTAGATGATACATGGAAACTAATAGAGAGTGTATCATATGCCCATCTTCAAGAAATTAGCTTACAGGCCTCAGAAAACTCGTTTAATAAGAGATTGTTCTGTTAAGAAGAAAGTCAATTCTACATTGTTTAAGCAAATGGGAAGTTCTAAGACACGTCTTAGCTGGTCCTAAAGCATTTAGTGTAGGGGTTAGGGGTCGGAGAGATCAATCAGAGATGCTACGAGGCCGCCTAAGGGAGAAGACCACTCTGTGAAAATGACTGCCCCTCCCAGAAGAAATGGACGCTAGATGGCAGTCTTGCTCCACGAATAAAATCCAAGAGGCTATTTGACCCTAAAATCAGAAGAGAATTTTGGACCGCTTGTGAAGGGGAGGGTCTTTCAAGTATCACTTGAAAGTATTTATACTCCGAAATTTATACTGATTCTTTGATTCATGCATGGCAGAGTACCCCCACGAATCCCCAGCTGGCATATTAAAGAAATGTTCCATCCAATGGTTTCCGGTCATGGGGTTTAATTCTTTTGTTTTATCCCTTTGATTCCATGAAGTTCCAAAGATATCCCACGGTTTGTTTAATTCCATGAGGTCCCGCACATCCCAATGATGTCCCTTAAGTCCCTGGTTTCTGTAGTTTCCCAGGGAACATTTCCCAGGGAGCACTTTTGCTAGGGACAAAGACCGCTTGTGGTTTTGTCGGGGGCTGTGGCACCAGTGCCACGGGGAGGCAGTGCGTGGGAGAAACACCTTCCCCTGAGAAAACTCGGACGTGGCATCCCTCGCACTTGTTTTGGGATTCATGGAGATGCAGTCTCAGGAAGCGAGTTCTACTGCGTCCCTCGTCCAGCTCTTCTTGCTCCGAGGACCAGGGAACAGCCTCTCACACCTGAACTGGATGTACTGCAATCTGCACATTTGCAGCAGGTTGAGGGGCACTCAGAGGCACATTCAAAAATTTCATTCTCTTTCCCATCTCTGTCACCTCCGTAGGACATAAATGACCACCAAAGCAGGGTGTGATCTATTGCCATGTGCACTGGAAAACCCAGGTCATCTCCTCAGGGCATTCATCACAGACCTGCCATCCCCTCTTGGCACTCACAATAGAACCACAACTTCCAGCACTGGCTTCTCACCCGGCACACAGAGATTCTTTTGCCTTCCTTGGAGAGACCGGAAGAACTAGACAGGGTGTATCTGTTTGCATTGCCCAGACAAGTCTTGAGCACACACCTGCTGTTGGTGTGGGGAGATGACCCTGAGCAAGAACAATTGCCATCAACCTCCTGGGGAGACCTTGAAGTTATGTGGGACAAAGAGTGTCTCGGTGTCACATTGCATTTACGGTTCTAAATCCTGGCAAAGCCCATGCGTGCAGCTCTGGGATGTGCTTCTCTTGGACAGAGCTCCGCGTTTCCATCTCTCAGGCGGTGGGGCATCTCAGATAGTGGCAGAGCAGGTGGCACCCCACAAGGGCTTAGGTGCATCCAGGCTCCTGGCGTGGCAGCGGGAACCCCAGGAGATACTGCCCCTGCTGCCATGAACTGTCTGTGTCTGTGTGCAAGCGAAGGACTCGTGTGTCTGAAAACCCTCCTGTGAGCGAGCAGGGAGCCCCCGCCAGAGCACCACTGACTCTTGGCCAACTGGCCATCCACCAGGACCCCAGAGGCCATTTTCCAGCGCTGCTAGGCAGAATATCCTTCCCAGTCTGTCCGGACGTTCGGGGTTGCCCCATCACAGGGACAGAATCTGGCACTTGCCCTTGTTGAACTTCCTCTGGTTGAGGATTGCCCAAACCTCTGATTTGAGGTCTCTCTGCGGGGCCTCCGTCTTCCATGAGGCCCTGGAGTGTTACAATGGCCCCTTGATTGCTTGGGAATGCGCAGTGTTCTGTGTTCCATGTGTTCCATGAGGCCCCATATTGTCACAATGGCACTGAAATGAGAGAGGATCTCCATCCTTAATGGCTTCGTAAATCACAAGTTTTTCTTAGATAAAAATCCTAATCAACAAAGGGGTTTGCTTTCTTGGCATGGTAGCAGTCTTTTCTTTTCTTTTAAGACTACAATTAGTTGTAGGAGAGAGAATGTAGATGATACATGGAAACTAATAGAGAGTGTATCATATGCCCATCTTCAAGAAATTAGCTTACAGGCCTCAGAAAACTCGTTTAATAAGAGATTGTTCTGTTAAGAAGAAAGTCAATTCTACATTGTTTAAGCAAATGGGAAGTTCTAAGACACGTCTTAGCTGGTCCTAAAGCATTTAGTGTAGGGGTTAGGGGTCGGAGAGATCAATCAGAGATGCTACGAGGCCGCCTAAGGGAGAAGACCACTCTGTGAAAATGACTGCCCCTCCCAGAAGAAATGGACGCTAGATGGCAGTCTTGCTCCACGAATAAAATCCAAGAGGCTATTTGACCCTAAAATCAGAAGAGAATTTTGGACCGCTTGTGAAGGGGAGGGTCTTTCAAGTATCACTTGAAAGTATTTATACTCCGAAATTTATACTGATTCTTTGATTCATGCATGGCAGAGTACCCCCACGAATCCCCAGCTGGCATATTAAAGAAATGTTCCATCCAATGGTTTCCGGTCATGGGGTTTAATTCTTTTGTTTTATCCCTTTGATTCCATGAAGTTCCAAAGATATCCCACGGTTTGTTTAATTCCATGAGGTCCCGCACATCCCAATGATGTCCCTTAAGTCCCTGGTTTCTGTAGTTTCCCAGGGAACATTTCCCAGGGAGCACTTTTGCTAGGGACAAAGACCGCTTGTGGTTTTGTCGGGGGCTGTGGCACCAGTGCCACGGGGAGGCAGTGCGTGGGAGAAACACCTTCCCCTGAGAAAACTCGGACGTGGCATCCCTCGCACTTGTTTTGGGATTCATGGAGATGCAGTCTCAGGAAGCGAGTTCTACTGCGTCCCTCGTCCAGCTCTTCTTGCTCCGAGGACCAGGGAACAGCCTCTCACACCTGAACTGGATGTACTGCAATCTGCACATTTGCAGCAGGTTGAGGGGCACTCAGAGGCACATTCAAAAATTTCATTCTCTTTCCCATCTCTGTCACCTCCGTAGGACATAAATGACCACCAAAGCAGGGTGTGATCTATTGCCATGTGCACTGGAAAACCCAGGTCATCTCCTCAGGGCATTCATCACAGACCTGCCATCCCCTCTTGGCACTCACAATAGAACCACAACTTCCAGCACTGGCTTCTCACCCGGCACACAGAGATTCTTTTGCCTTCCTTGGAGAGACCGGAAGAACTAGACAGGGTGTATCTGTTTGCATTGCCCAGACAAGTCTTGAGCACACACCTGCTGTTGGTGTGGGGAGATGACCCTGAGCAAGAACAATTGCCATCAACCTCCTGGGGAGACCTTGAAGTTATGTGGGACAAAGAGTGTCTCGGTGTCACATTGCATTTACGGTTCTAAATCCTGGCAAAGCCCATGCGTGCAGCTCTGGGATGTGCTTCTCTTGGACAGAGCTCCGCGTTTCCATCTCTCAGGCGGTGGGGCATCTCAGATAGTGGCAGAGCAGGTGGCACCCCACAAGGGCTTAGGTGCATCCAGGCTCCTGGCGTGGCAGCGGGAACCCCAGGAGATACTGCCCCTGCTGCCATGAACTGTCTGTGTCTGTGTGCAAGCGAAGGACTCGTGTGTCTGAAAACCCTCCTGTGAGCGAGCAGGGAGCCCCCGCCAGAGCACCACTGACTCTTGGCCAACTGGCCATCCACCAGGACCCCAGAGGCCATTTTCCAGCGCTGCTAGGCAGAATATCCTTCCCAGTCTGTCCGGACGTTCGGGGTTGCCCCATCACAGGGACAGAATCTGGCACTTGCCCTTGTTGAACTTCCTCTGGTTGAGGATTGCCCAAACCTCTGATTTGAGGTCTCTCTGCGGGGCCTCCGTCTTCCATGAGGCCCTGGAGTGTTACAATGGCCCCTTGATTGCTTGGGAATGCGCAGTGTTCTGTGTTCCATGTGTTCCATGAGGCCCCATATTGTCACAATGGCACTGAAATGAGAGAGGATCTCCATCCTTAATGGCTTCGTAAATCACAAGTTTTTCTTAGATAAAAATCCTAATCAACAAAGGGGTTTGCTTTCTTGGCATGGTAGCAGTCTTTTCTTTTCTTTTAAGACTACAATTAGTTGTAGGAGAGAGAATGTAGATGATACATGGAAACTAATAGAGAGTGTATCATATGCCCATCTTCAAGAAATTAGCTTACAGGCCTCAGAAAACTCGTTTAATAAGAGATTGTTCTGTTAAGAAGAAAGTCAATTCTACATTGTTTAAGCAAATGGGAAGTTCTAAGACACGTCTTAGCTGGTCCTAAAGCATTTAGTGTAGGGGTTAGGGGTCGGAGAGATCAATCAGAGATGCTACGAGGCCGCCTAAGGGAGAAGACCACTCTGTGAAAATGACTGCCCCTCCCAGAAGAAATGGACGCTAGATGGCAGTCTTGCTCCACGAATAAAATCCAAGAGGCTATTTGACCCTAAAATCAGAAGAGAATTTTGGACCGCTTGTGAAGGGGAGGGTCTTTCAAGTATCACTTGAAAGTATTTATACTCCGAAATTTATACTGATTCTTTGATTCATGCATGGCAGAGTACCCCCATGAATCCCCAGCTGGCATATTAAAGAAATGTTCCATCCAATGGTTTCCGGTCATGGGGTTTAATTCTTTTGTTTTATCCCTTTGATTCCATGAAGTTCCAAAGATATCCCACGGTTTGTTTAATTCCATGAGGTCCCGCACATCCCAATGATGTTCCTTAAGTCCCTGGTTTCTGTAGTTTCCAAGGGAACATTTCCCAGGGAGCACTTTTGCTAGGGACAAAGACCGCTTGTGGTTTTGTCGGGGGCTGTGGCACCAGTGCCACGGGGAGGCAGTGCGTGGGAGAAACACCTTCCCCTGAGAAAACTCGGACGTGGCATCCCTCGCACTTGTTTTGGGATTCATGGAGATGCAGTCTCAGGAAGCGAGTTCTACTGCGTCCCTCGTCCAGCTCTTCTTGCTCCGAGGACCAGGGAACAGCCTCTCACACCTGAACTGGATGTACTGCAATCTGCACATTTGCAGCAGGTTGAGGGGCACTCAGAGGCACATTCAAAAATTTCATTCTCTTTCCCATCTCTGTCACCTCCGTAGGACATAAATGACCACCAAAGCAGGGTGTGATCTATTGCCATGTGCACTGGAAAACCCAGGTCATCTCCTCAGGGCATTCATCACAGACCTGCCATCCCCTCTTGGCACTCACAATAGAACCACAACTTCCAGCACTGGCTTCTCACCCGGCACACAGAGATTCTTTTGCCTTCCTTGGAGAGACCGGAAGAACTAGACAGGGTGTATCTGTTTGCATTGCCCAGACAAGTCTTGAGCACACACCTGCTGGTGGTGTGGGGAGATGACCCTGAGCAAGAACAATTGCCATCAACCTCCTGGGGAGACCTTGAAGTTATGTGGGACAAAGAGTGTCTCGGTGTCACATTGCATTTACGGTTCTAAATCCTGGCAAAGCCCATGCGTGCAGCTCTGGGATGTGCTTCTCTTGGACAGAGCTCCGCGTTTCCATCTCTCAGGCGGTGGGGCATCTCAGATAGTGGCAGAGCAGGTGGCACCCCACAAGGGCTTAGGTGCATCCAGGCTCCTGGCGTGGCAGCAGGAACCCCAGGAGATACTGCCCCTGCTGCCATGAGCTGTCTGTGTCTGTGTGCAAGCGAAGGACTCGTGTGTCTGAAAACCCTCCTGTGAGCGAGCAGGGAGCCCCCGCCAGAGCACCACTGACTCTTGGCCAACTGGCCATCCACCAGGACCCCAGAGGCCATTTTCCAGCGCTGCTAGGCAGAATATCCTTCCCAGTCTGTCCGGACGTTCGGGGTTGCCCCATCACAGGGACAGAATCTGGCACTTGCCCTTGTTGAACTTCCTCTGGTTGAGGATTGCCCAAACCTCTGATTTGAGGTCTCTCTGCGGGGCCTCCGTCTTCCATGAGGCCCTGGAGTGTTACAATGGCCCCTTGATTGCTTGGGAATGCGCAGTGTTCTGTGTTCCATGTGTTCCATGAGGCCCCATATTGTCACAATGGCACTGAAATGAGAGAGGATCTCCATCCTTAATGGCTTCGTAAATCACAAGTTTTTCTTAGATAAAAATCCTAATCAACAAAGGGGTTTGCTTTCTTGGCATGGTAGCAGTCTTTTCTTTTCTTTTAAGACTACAATTAGTTGTAGGAGAGAGAATGTAGATGATACATGGAAACTAATAGAGAGTGTATCATATGCCCATCTTCAAGAAATTAGCTTACAGGCCTCAGAAAACTCGTTTAATAAGAGATTGTTCTGTTAAGAAGAAAGTCAATTCTACATTGTTTAAGCAAATGGGAAGTTCTAAGACACGTCTTAGCTGGTCCTAAAGCATTTAGTGTAGGGGTTAGGGGTCGGAGAGATCAATCAGAGATGCTACGAGGCCGCCTAAGGGAGAAGACCACTCTGTGAAAATGACTGCCCCTCCCAGAAGAAATGGACGCTAGATGGCAGTCTTGCTCCACGAATAAAATCCAAGAGGCTATTTGACCCTAAAATCAGAAGAGAATTTTGGACCGCTTGTGAAGGGGAGGGTCTTTCAAGTATCACTTGAAAGTATTTATACTCCGAAATTTATACTGATTCTTTGATTCATGCATGGCAGAGTACCCCCACGAATCCCCAGCTGGCATATTAAAGAAATGTTCCATCCAATGGTTTCCGGTCATGGGGTTTAATTCTTTTGTTTTATCCCTTTGATTCCATGAAGTTCCAAAGATATCCCACGGTTTGTTTAATTCCATGAGGTCCCGCACATCCCAATGATGTCCCTTAAGTCCCTGGTTTCTGTAGTTTCCCAGGGAACATTTCCCAGGGAGCACTTTTGCTAGGGACAAAGACCGCTTGTGGTTTCGTCGGGGGCTGTGGCACCAGTGCCACGGGGAGGCAGTGCGTGGGAGAAACACCTTCCCCTGAGAAAACTCGGACGTGGCATCCCTCGCACTTGTTTTGGGATTCATGGAGATGCAGTCTCAGGAAGCGAGTTCTACTGCGTCCCTCGTCCAGCTCTTCTTGCTCCGAGGACCAGGGAACAGCCTCTCACACCTGAACTGGATGTACTGCAATCTGCACATTTGCAGCAGGTTGAGGGGCACTCAGAGGCACATTCAAAAATTTCATTCTCTTTCCCATCTCTGTCACCTCCGTAGGACATAAATGACCACCAAAGCAGGGTGTGATCTATTGCCATGTGCACTGGAAAACCCAGGTCATCTCCTCAGGGCATTCATCACAGACCTGCCATCCCCTCTTGGCACTCACAATAGAACCACAACTTCCAGCACTGGCTTCTCACCCGGCACACAGAGATTCTTTTGCCTTCCTTGGAGAGACCGGAAGAACTAGACAGGGTGTATCTGTTTGCATTGCCCAGACAAGTCTTGAGCACACACCTGCTGGTGGTGTGGGGAGATGACCCTGAGCAAGAACAATTGCCATCAACCTCCTGGGGAGACCTTGAAGTTATGTGGGACAAAGAGTGTCTCGGTGTCACATTGCATTTACGGTTCTAAATCCTGGCAAAGCCCATGCGTGCAGCTCTGGGATGTGCTTCTCTTGGACAGAGCTCCGTGTTTCCATCTCTCAGGCGGTGGGGCATCTCAGATAGTGGCAGAGCAGGTGGCACCCCACAAGGGCTTAGGTGCATCCAGGCTCCTGGCGTGGCAGCAGGAACCCCAGGAGATACTGCCCCTGCTGCCATGAGCTGTCTGTGTCTGTGTGCAAGCGAAGGACTCGTGTGTCTGAAAACCCTCCTGTGAGCGAGTAGGGAGCCCCCGCCAGAGCACCACTGACTCTTGGCCAACTGGCCATCCACCAGGACCCCAGAGGCCATTTTCCAGCGCTGCTAGGCAGAATATCCTTCCCAGTCTGTCCGGACGTTCGGGGTTGCCCCATCACAGGGACAGAATCTGGCACTTGCCCTTGTTGAACTTCCTCTGGTTGAGGATTGCCCAAACCTCTGATTTGAGGTCTCTCTGCGGGGCCTCCGTCTTCCATGAGGCCCTGGAGTGTTACAATGGCCCCTTGATTGCTTGGGAATGCGCAGTGTTCTGTGTTCCATGTGTTCCATGAGGCCCCATATTGTCACAATGGCACTGAAATGAGAGAGGATCTCCATCCTTAATGGCTTCGTAAATCACAAGTTTTTCTTAGATAAAAATCCTAATCAACAAAGGGGTTTGCTTTCTTGGCATGGTAGCAGTCTTTTCTTTTCTTTTAAGACTACAATTAGTTGTAGGAGAGAGAATGTAGATGATACATGGAAACTAATAGAGAGTGTATCATATGCCCATCTTCAAGAAATTAGCTTACAGGCCTCAGAAAACTCGTTTAATAAGAGATTGTTCTGTTAAGAAGAAAGTCAATTCTACATTGTTTAAGCAAATGGGAAGTTCTAAGACACGTCTTAGCTGGTCCTAAAGCATTTAGTGTAGGGGTTAGGGGTCGGAGAGATCAATCAGAGATGCTACGAGGCCGCCTAAGGGAGAAGACCACTCTGTGAAAATGACTGCCCCTCCCAGAAGAAATGGACGCTAGATGGCAGTCTTGCTCCACGAATAAAATCCAAGAGGCTATTTGACCCTAAAATCAGAAGAGAATTTTGGACCGCTTGTGAAGGGGAGGGTCTTTCAAGTATCACTTGAAAGTATTTATACTCCGAAATTTATACTGATTCTTTGATTCATGCATGGCAGAGTACCCCCACGAATCCCCAGCTGGCATATTAAAGAAATGTTCCATCCAATGGTTTCCGGTCATGGGGTTTAATTCTTTTGTTTTATCCCTTTGATTCCATGAAGTTCCAAAGATATCCCACGGTTTGTTTAATTCCATGAGGTCCCGCACATCCCAATGATGTCCCTTAAGTCCCTGGTTTCTGTAGTTTCCCAGGGAACATTTCCCAGGGAGCACTTTTGCTAGGGACAAAGACCGCTTGTGGTTTTGTCGGGGGCTGTGGCACCAGTGCCACGGGGAGGCAGTGCGTGGGAGAAACACCTTCCCCTGAGAAAACTCGGACGTGGCATCCCTCGCACTTGTTTTGGGATTCATGGAGATGCAGTCTCAGGAAGCGAGTTCTACTGCGTCCCTCGTCCAGCTCTTCTTGCTCCGAGGACCAGGGAACAGCCTCTCACACCTGAACTGGATGTACTGCAATCTGCACATTTGCAGCAGGTTGAGGGGCACTCAGAGGCACATTCAAAAATTTCATTCTCTTTCCCATCTCTGTCACCTCCGTAGGACATAAATGACCACCAAAGCAGGGTGTGATCTATTGCCATGTGCACTGGAAAACCCAGGTCATCTCCTCAGGGCATTCATCACAGACCTGCCATCCCCTCTTGGCACTCACAATAGAACCACAACTTCCAGCACTGGCTTCTCACCCGGCACACAGAGATTCTTTTGCCTTCCTTGGAGAGACCGGAAGAACTAGACAGGGTGTATCTGTTTGCATTGCCCAGACAAGTCTTGAGCACACACCTGCTGTTGGTGTGGGGAGATGACCCTGAGCAAGAACAATTGCCATCAACCTCCTGGGGAGACCTTGAAGTTATGTGGGACAAAGAGTGTCTCGGTGTCACATTGCATTTACGGTTCTAAATCCTGGCAAAGCCCATGCGTGCAGCTCTGGGATGTGCTTCTCTTGGACAGAGCTCCGCGTTTCCATCTCTCAGGCGGTGGGGCATCTCAGATAGTGGCAGAGCAGGTGGCACCCCACAAGGGCTTAGGTGCATCCAGGCTCCTGGCGTGGCAGCGGGAACCCCAGGAGATACTGCCCCTGCTGCCATGAACTGTCTGTGTCTGTGTGCAAGCGAAGGACTCGTGTGTCTGAAAACCCTCCTGTGAGCGAGCAGGGAGCCCCCGCCAGAGCACCACTGACTCTTGGCCAACTGGCCATCCACCAGGACCCCAGAGGCCATTTTCCAGCGCTGCTAGGCAGAATATCCTTCCCAGTCTGTCCGGACGTTCGGGGTTGCCCCATCACAGGGACAGAATCTGGCACTTGCCCTTGTTGAACTTCCTCTGGTTGAGGATTGCCCAAACCTCTGATTTGAGGTCTCTCTGCGGGGCCTCCGTCTTCCATGAGGCCCTGGAGTGTTACAATGGCCCCTTGATTGCTTGGGAATGCGCAGTGTTCTGTGTTCCATGTGTTCCATGAGGCCCCATATTGTCACAATGGCACTGAAATGAGAGAGGATCTCCATCCTTAATGGCTTCGTAAATCACAAGTTTTTCTTAGATAAAAATCCTAATCAACAAAGGGGTTTGCTTTCTTGGCATGGTAGCAGTCTTTTCTTTTCTTTTAAGACTACAATTAGTTGTAGGAGAGAGAATGTAGATGATACATGGAAACTAATAGAGAGTGTATCATATGCCCATCTTCAAGAAATTAGCTTACAGGCCTCAGAAAACTCGTTTAATAAGAGATTGTTCTGTTAAGAAGAAAGTCAATTCTACATTGTTTAAGCAAATGGGAAGTTCTAAGACACGTCTTAGCTGGTCCTAAAGCATTTAGTGTAGGGGTTAGGGGTCGGAGAGATCAATCAGAGATGCTACGAGGCCGCCTAAGGGAGAAGACCACTCTGTGAAAATGACTGCCCCTCCCAGAAGAAATGGACGCTAGATGGCAGTCTTGCTCCACGAATAAAATCCAAGAGGCTATTTGACCCTAAAATCAGAAGAGAATTTTGGACCGCTTGTGAAGGGGAGGGTCTTTCAAGTATCACTTGAAAGTATTTATACTCCGAAATTTATACTGATTCTTTGATTCATGCATGGCAGAGTACCCCCACGAATCCCCAGCTGGCATATTAAAGAAATGTTCCATCCAATGG
This sequence comes from Manacus candei, assembly GCF_025592945.1. Lineage (NCBI taxonomy): Eukaryota > Metazoa > Chordata > Aves > Passeriformes > Pipridae > Manacus > Manacus candei. The sequence goes on from NW_026138084.1 coordinate 5,175,103, forward strand.
TTTCCGGTCATGGGGTTTAATTCTTTTGTTTTATCCCTTTGATTCCATGAAGTTCCAAAGATATCCCACGGTTTGTTTAATTCCATGAGGTCCCACACATCCCAATGATGTCCCTTAAGTCCCTGGTTTCTGTAGTTTCCCAGGGAACATTTCCCAGGGAGCACTTTTGCTAGGGACAAAGACCGCTTGTGGTTTTGTCGGGGGCTGTGGCACCAGTGCCACGGGGAGGCAGTGCGTGGGAGAAACACCTTCCCCTGAGAAAACTCGGACGTGGCATCCCTCGCACTTGTTTTGGGATTCATGGAGATGCAGTCTCAGGAAGCGAGTTCTACTGCGTCCCTCGTCCAGCTCTTCTTGCTCCGAGGACCAGGGAACAGCCTCTCACACCTGAACTGGATGTACTGCAATCTGCACATTTGCAGCAGGTTGAGGGGCACTCAGAGGCACATTCAAAAATTTCATTCTCTTTCCCATCTCTGTCACCTCCGTAGGACATAAATGACCACCAAAGCAGGGTGTGATCTATTGCCATGTGCACTGGAAAACCCAGGTCATCTCCTCAGGGCATTCATCACAGACCTGCCATCCCCTCTTGGCACTCACAATAGAACCACAACTTCCAGCACTGGCTTCTCACCCGGCACACAGAGATTCTTTTGCCTTCCTTGGAGAGACCGGAAGAACTAGACAGGGTGTATCTGTTTGCATTGCCCAGACAAGTCTTGAGCACACACCTGCTGTTGGTGTGGGGAGATGACCCTGAGCAAGAACAATTGCCATCAACCTCCTGGGGAGACCTTGAAGTTATGTGGGACAAAGAGTGTCTCGGTGTCACATTGCATTTACGGTTCTAAATCCTGGCAAAGCCCATGCGTGCAGCTCTGGGATGTGCTTCTCTTGGACAGAGCTCCGCGTTTCCATCTCTCAGGCGGTGGGGCATCTCAGATAGTGGCAGAGCAGGTGGCACCCCACAAGGGCTTAGGTGCATCCAGGCTCCTGGCGTGGCAGCGGGAACCCCAGGAGATACTGCCCCTGCTGCCATGAACTGTCTGTGTCTGTGTGCAAGCGAAGGACTCGTGTGTCTGAAAACCCTCCTGTGAGCGAGCAGGGAGCCCCCGCCAGAGCACCACTGACTCTTGGCCAACTGGCCATCCACCAGGACCCCAGAGGCCATTTTCCAGCGCTGCTAGGCAGAATATCCTTCCCAGTCTGTCCGGACGTTCGGGGTTGCCCCATCACAGGGACAGAATCTGGCACTTGCCCTTGTTGAACTTCCTCTGGTTGAGGATTGCCCAAACCTCTGATTTGAGGTCTCTCTGCGGGGCCTCCGTCTTCCATGAGGCCCTGGAGTGTTACAATGGCCCCTTGATTGCTTGGGAATGCGCAGTGTTCTGTGTTCCATGTGTTCCATGAGGCCCCATATTGTCACAATGGCACTGAAATGAGAGAGGATCTCCATCCTTAATGGCTTCGTAAATCACAAGTTTTTCTTAGATAAAAATCCTAATCAACAAAGGGGTTTGCTTTCTTGGCATGGTAGCAGTCTTTTCTTTTCTTTTAAGACTACAATTAGTTGTAGGAGAGAGAATGTAGATGATACATGGAAACTAATAGAGAGTGTATCATATGCCCATCTTCAAGAAATTAGCTTACAGGCCTCAGAAAACTCGTTTAATAAGAGATTGTTCTGTTAAGAAGAAAGTCAATTCTACATTGTTTAAGCAAATGGGAAGTTCTAAGACACGTCTTAGCTGGTCCTAAAGCATTTAGTGTAGGGGTTAGGGGTCGGAGAGATCAATCAGAGATGCTACGAGGCCGCCTAAGGGAGAAGACCACTCTGTGAAAATGACTGCCCCTCCCAGAAGAAATGGACGCTAGATGGCAGTCTTGCTCCACGAATAAAATCCAAGAGGCTATTTGACCCTAAAATCAGAAGAGAATTTTGGACCGCTTGTGAAGGGGAGGGTCTTTCAAGTATCACTTGAAAGTATTTATACTCCGAAATTTATACTGATTCTTTGATTCATGCATGGCAGAGTACCCCCATGAATCCCCAGCTGGCATATTAAAGAAATGTTCCATCCAATGGTTTCCGGTCATGGGGTTTAATTCTTTTGTTTTATCCCTTTGATTCCATGAAGTTCCAAAGATATCCCACGGTTTGTTTAATTCCATGAGGTCCCGCACATCCCAATGATGTTCCTTAAGTCCCTGGTTTCTGTAGTTTCCAAGGGAACATTTCCCAGGGAGCACTTTTGCTAGGGACAAAGACCGCTTGTGGTTTTGTCGGGGGCTGTGGCACCAGTGCCACGGGGAGGCAGTGCGTGGGAGAAACACCTTCCCCTGAGAAAACTCGGACGTGGCATCCCTCGCACTTGTTTTGGGATTCATGGAGATGCAGTCTCAGGAAGCGAGTTCTACTGCGTCCCTCGTCCAGCTCTTCTTGCTCCGAGGACCAGGGAACAGCCTCTCACACCTGAACTGGATGTACTGCAATCTGCACATTTGCAGCAGGTTGAGGGGCACTCAGAGGCACATTCAAAAATTTCATTCTCTTTCCCATCTCTGTCACCTCCGTAGGACATAAATGACCACCAAAGCAGGGTGTGATCTATTGCCATGTGCACTGGAAAACCCAGGTCATCTCCTCAGGGCATTCATCACAGACCTGCCATCCCCTCTTGGCACTCACAATAGAACCACAACTTCCAGCACTGGCTTCTCACCCGGCACACAGAGATTCTTTTGCCTTCCTTGGAGAGACCGGAAGAACTAGACAGGGTGTATCTGTTTGCATTGCCCAGACAAGTCTTGAGCACACACCTGCTGGTGGTGTGGGGAGATGACCCTGAGCAAGAACAATTGCCATCAACCTCCTGGGGAGACCTTGAAGTTATGTGGGACAAAGAGTGTCTCGGTGTCACATTGCATTTACGGTTCTAAATCCTGGCAAAGCCCATGCGTGCAGCTCTGGGATGTGCTTCTCTTGGACAGAGCTCCGCGTTTCCATCTCTCAGGCGGTGGGGCATCTCAGATAGTGGCAGAGCAGGTGGCACCCCACAAGGGCTTAGGTGCATCCAGGCTCCTGGCGTGGCAGCAGGAACCCCAGGAGATACTGCCCCTGCTGCCATGAACTGTCTGTGTCTGTGTGCAAGCGAAGGACTCGTGTGTCTGAAAACCCTCCTGTGAGCGAGCAGGGAGCCCCCGCCAGAGCACCACTGACTCTTGGCCAACTGGCCATCCACCAGGACCCCAGAGGCCATTTTCCAGCGCTGCTAGGCAGAATATCCTTCCCAGTCTGTCCGGACGTTCGGGGTTGCCCCATCACAGGGACAGAATCTGGCACTTGCCCTTGTTGAACTTCCTCTGGTTGAGGATTGCCCAAACCTCTGATTTGAGGTCTCTCTGCGGGGCCTCCGTCTTCCATGAGGCCCTGGAGTGTTACAATGGCCCCTTGATTGCTTGGGAATGCGCAGTGTTCTGTGTTCCATGTGTTCCATGAGGCCCCATATTGTCACAATGGCACTGAAATGAGAGAGGATCTCCATCCTTAATGGCTTCGTAAATCACAAGTTTTTCTTAGATAAAAATCCTAATCAACAAAGGGGTTTGCTTTCTTGGCATGGTAGCAGTCTTTTCTTTTCTTTTAAGACTACAATTAGTTGTAGGAGAGAGAATGTAGATGATACATGGAAACTAATAGAGAGTGTATCATATGCCCATCTTCAAGAAATTAGCTTACAGGCCTCAGAAAACTCGTTTAATAAGAGATTGTTCTGTTAAGAAGAAAGTCAATTCTACATTGTTTAAGCAAATGGGAAGTTCTAAGACACGTCTTAGCTGGTCCTAAAGCATTTAGTGTAGGGGTTAGGGGTCGGAGAGATCAATCAGAGATGCTACGAGGTCGCCTAAGGGAGAAGACCACTCTGTGAAAATGACTGCCCCTCCCAGAAGAAATGGACGCTAGACGGCAGTCTTGCTCCACGAATAAAATCCAAGAGGCTATTTGACCCTAAAATCAGAAGAGAATTTTGGACCGCTTGTGAAGGGGAGGGTCTTTCAAGTATCACTTGAAAGTATTTATACTCCGAAATTTATACTGATTCTTTGATTCATGCATGGCAGAGTACCCCCACGAATCCCCAGCTGGCATATTAAAGAAATGTTCCATCCAATGGTTTCCGGTCATGGGGTTTAATTCTTTTGTTTTATCCCTTTGATTCCATGAAGTTCCAAAGATATCCCACGGTTTGTTTAATTCCATGAGGTCCCGCACATCCCAATGATGTCCCTTAAGTCCCTGGTTTCTGTAGTTTCCCAGGGAACATTTCCCAGGGAGCACTTTTGCTAGGGACAAAGACCGCTTGTGGTTTTGTCGGGGGCTGTGGCACCAGTGCCACGGGGAGGCAGTGCGTGGGAGAAACACCTTCCCCTGAGAAAACTCGGACGTGGCATCCCTCGCACTTGTTTTGGGATTCATGGAGATGCAGTCTCAGGAAGCGAGTTCTACTGCGTCCCTCGTCCAGCTCTTCTTGCTCCGAGGACCAGGGAACAGCCTCTCACACCTGAACTGGATGTACTGCAATCTGCACATTTGCAGCAGGTTGAGGGGCACTCAGAGGCACATTCAAAAATTTCATTCTCTTTCCCATCTCTGTCACCTCCGTAGGACATAAATGACCACCAAAGCAGGGTGTGATCTATTGCCATGTGCACTGGAAAACCCAGGTCATCTCCTCAGGGCATTCATCACAGACCTGCCATCCCCTCTTGGCACTCACAATAGAACCACAACTTCCAGCACTGGCTTCTCACCCGGCACACAGAGATTCTTTTGCCTTCCTTGGAGAGACCGGAAGAACTAGACAGGATGTATCTGTTTGCATTGCCCAGACAAGTCTTGAGCACACACCTGCTGGTGGTGTGGGGAGATGACCCTGAGCAAGAACAATTGCCATCAACCTCCTGGGGAGACCTTGAAGTTATGTGGGACAAAGAGTGTCTCGGTGTCACATTGCATTTACGGTTCTAAATCCTGGCAAAGCCCATGCGTGCAGCTCTGGGATGTGCTTCTCTTGGACAGAGCTCCGCGTTTCCATCTCTCAGGCGGTGGGGCATCTCAGATAGTGGCAGAGCAGGTGGCACCCCACAAGGGCTTAGGTGCATCCAGGCTCCTGGCATGGCAGCAGGAACCCCAGGAGATACTGCCCCTGCTGCCATGAACTGTCTGTGTCTGTGTGCAAGCGAAGGACTCGTGTGTCTGAAAACCCTCCTGTGAGCGAGCAGGGAGCCCCCGCCAGAGCACCACTGACTCTTGGCCAACTGGCCATCCACCAGGACCCCAGAGGCCATTTTCCAGCGCTGCTAGGCAGAATATCCTTCCCAGTCTGTCCGGACGTTCGGGGTTGCCCCATCACAGGGACAGAATCTGGCACTTGCCCTTGTTGAACTTCCTCTGGTTGAGGATTGCCCAAACCTCTGATTTGAGGTCTCTCTGCGGGGCCTCCGTCTTCCATGAGGCCCTGGAGTGTTACAATGGCCCCTTGATTGCTTGGGAATGCGCAGTGTTCTGTGTTCCATGTGTTCCATGAGGCCCCATATTGTCACAATGGCACTGAAATGAGAGAGGATCTCCATCCTTAATGGCTTCGTAAATCACAAGTTTTTCTTAGATAAAAATCCTAATCAACAAAGGGGTTTGCTTTCTTGGCATGGTAGCAGTCTTTTCTTTTCTTTTAAGACTACAATTAGTTGTAGGAGAGAGAATGTAGATGATACATGGAAACTAATAGAGAGTGTATCATATGCCCATCTTCAAGAAATTAGCTTACAGGCCTCAGAAAACTCGTTTAATAAGAGATTGTTCTGTTAAGAAGAAAGTCAATTCTACATTGTTTAAGCAAATGGGAAGTTCTAAGACACGTCTTAGCTGGTCCTAAAGCATTTAGTGTAGGGGTTAGGGGTCGGAGAGATCAATCAGAGATGCTACGAGGCCGCCTAAGGGAGAAGACCACTCTGTGAAAATGACTGCCCCTCCCAGAAGAAATGGACGCTAGATGGCAGTCTTGCTCCACGAATAAAATCCAAGAGGCTATTTGACCCTAAAATCAGAAGAGAATTTTGGACCGCTTGTGAAGGGGAGGGTCTTTCAAGTATCACTTGAAAGTATTTATACTCCGAAATTTATACTGATTCTTTGATTCATGCATGGCAGAGTACCCCCACGAATCCCCAGCTGGCATATTAAAGAAATGTTCCATCCAATGGTTTCCGGTCATGGGGTTTAATTCTTTTGTTTTATCCCTTTGATTCCATGAAGTTCCAAAGATATCCCACGGTTTGTTTAATTCCATGAGGTCCCGCACATCCCAATGATGTCCCTTAAGTCCCTGGTTTCTGTAGTTTCCCAGGGAACATTTCCCAGGGAGCACTTTTGCTAGGGACAAAGACCGCTTGTGGTTTTGTCGGGGGCTGTGGCACCAGTGCCACGGGGAGGCAGTGCGTGGGAGAAACACCTTCCCCTGAGAAAACTCGGACGTGGCATCCCTCGCACTTGTTTTGGGATTCATGGAGATGCAGTCTCAGGAAGCGAGTTCTACTGCGTCCCTCGTCCAGCTCTTCTTGCTCCGAGGACCAGGGAACAGCCTCTCACACCTGAACTGGATGTACTGCAATCTGCACATTTGCAGCAGGTTGAGGGGCACTCAGAGGCACATTCAAAAATTTCATTCTCTTTCCCATCTCTGTCACCTCCGTAGGACATAAATGACCACCAAAGCAGGGTGTGATCTATTGCCATGTGCACTGGAAAACCCAGGTCATCTCCTCAGGGCATTCATCACAGACCTGCCATCCCCTCTTGGCACTCACAATAGAACCACAACTTCCAGCACTGGCTTCTCACCCGGCACACAGAGATTCTTTTGCCTTCCTTGGAGAGACCGGAAGAACTAGACAGGATGTATCTGTTTGCATTGCCCAGACAAGTCTTGAGCACACACCTGCTGGTGGTGTGGGGAGATGACCCTGAGCAAGAACAATTGCCATCAACCTCCTGGGGAGACCTTGAAGTTATGTGGGACAAAGAGTGTCTCAGTGTCACATTGCATTTACGGTTCTAAATCCTGGCAAAGCCCATGCGTGCAGCTCTGGGATGTGTTTCTCTTGGACAGAGCTCCGCGTTTCCATCTCTCAGGCGGTGGGGCATCTCAGATAGTGGCAGAGCAGGTGGCACCCCACAAGGGCTTAGGTGCATCCAGGCTCCTGGCGTGGCAGCGGGAACCCCAGGAGATACTGCCCCTGCTGCCATGAACTGTCTGTGTCTGTGTGCAAGCGAAGGACTCGTGTGTCTGAAAACCCTCCTGTGAGCGAGCAGGGAGCCCCCGCCAGAGCACCACTGACTCTTGGCCAACTGGCCATCCACCAGGACCCCAGAGGCCATTTTCCAGCGCTGCTAGGCAGAATATCCTTCCCAGTCTGTCCGGACGTTCGGGGTTGCCCCATCACAGGGACAGAATCTGGCACTTGCCCTTGTTGAACTTCCTCTGGTTGAGGATTGCCCAAACCTCTGATTTGAGGTCTCTCTGCGGGGCCTCCGTCTTCCATGAGGCCCTGGAGTGTTACAATGGCCCCTTGATTGCTTGGGAATGCGCAGTGTTCTGTGTTCCATGTGTTCCATGAGGCCCCATATTGTCACAATGGCACTGAAATGAGAGAGGATCTCCATCCTTAATGGCTTCGTAAATCACAAGTTTTTCTTAGATAAAAATCCTAATCAACAAAGGGGTTTGCTTTCTTGGCATGGTAGCAGTCTTTTCTTTTCTTTTAAGACTACAATTAGTTGTAGGAGAGAGAATGTAGATGATACATGGAAACTAATAGAGAGTGTATCATATGCCCATCTTCAAGAAATTAGCTTACAGGCCTCAGAAAACTCGTTTAATAAGAGATTGTTCTGTTAAGAAGAAAGTCAATTCTACATTGTTTAAGCAAATGGGAAGTTCTAAGACACGTCTTAGCTGGTCCTAAAGCATTTAGTGTAGGGGTTAGGGGTCGGAGAGATCAATCAGAGATGCTACGAGGCCGCCTAAGGGAGAAGACCACTCTGTGAAAATGACTGCCCCTCCCAGAAGAAATGGACGCTAGATGGCAGTCTTGCTCCACGAATAAAATCCAAGAGGCTATTTGACCCTAAAATCAGAAGAGAATTTTGGACCGCTTGTGAAGGGGAGGGTCTTTCAAGTATCACTTGAAAGTATTTATACTCCGAAATTTATACTGATTCTTTGATTCATGCATGGCAGAGTACCCCCACGAATCCCCAGCTGGCATATTAAAGAAATGTTCCATCCAATGGTTTCCGGTCATGGGGTTTAATTCTTTTGTTTTATCCCTTTGATTCCATGAAGTTCCAAAGATATCCCACGGTTTGTTTAATTCCATGAGGTCCCGCACATCCCAATGATGTCCCTTAAGTCCCTGGTTTCTGTAGTTTCCCAGGGAACATTTCCCAGGGAGCACTTTTGCTAGGGACAAAGACCGCTTGTGGTTTCGTCGGGGGCTGTGGCACCAGTGCCACGGGGAGGCAGTGCGTGGGAGAAACACCTTCCCCTGAGAAAACTCGGACGTGGCATCCCTCGCACTTGTTTTGGGATTCATGGAGATGCAGTCTCAGGAAGCGAGTTCTACTGCGTCCCTCGTCCAGCTCTTCTTGCTCCGAGGACCAGGGAACAGCCTCTCACACCTGAACTGGATGTACTGCAATCTGCACATTTGCAGCAGGTTGAGGGGCACTCAGAGGCACATTCAAAAATTTCATTCTCTTTCCCATCTCTGTCACCTCCGTAGGACATAAATGACCACCAAAGCAGGGTGTGATCTATTGCCATGTGCACTGGAAAACCCAGGTCATCTCCTCAGGGCATTCATCACAGACCTGCCATCCCCTCTTGGCACTCACAATAGAACCACAACTTCCAGCACTGGCTTCTCACCCGGCACACAGAGATTCTTTTGCCTTCCTTGGAGAGACCGGAAGAACTAGACAGGGTGTATCTGTTTGCATTGCCCAGACAAGTCTTGAGCACACACCTGCTGGTGGTGTGGGGAGATGACCCTGAGCAAGAACAATTGCCATCAACCTCCTGGGGAGACCTTGAAGTTATGTGGGACAAAGAGTGTCTCGGTGTCACATTGCATTTACGGTTCTAAATCCTGGCAAAGCCCATGCGTGCAGCTCTGGGATGTGCTTCTCTTGGACAGAGCTCCGCGTTTCCATCTCTCAGGCGGTGGGGCATCTCAGATAGTGGCAGAGCAGGTGGCACCCCACAAGGGCTTAGGTGCATCCAGGCTCCTGGCGTGGCAGCGGGAACCCCAGGAGATACTGCCCCTGCTGCCATGAGCTGTCTGTGTCTGTGTGCAAGCGAAGGACTCGTGTGTCTGAAAACCCTCCTGTGAGCGAGCAGGGAGCCCCCGCCAGAGCACCACTGACTCTTGGCCAACTGGCCATCCACCAGGACCCCAGAGGCCATTTTCCAGCGCTGCTAGGCAGAATATCCTTCCCAGTCTGTCCGGACGTTCGGGGTTGCCCCATCACAGGGACAGAATCTGGCACTTGCCCTTGTTGAACTTCCTCTGGTTGAGGATTGCCCAAACCTCTGATTTGAGGTCTCTCTGCGGGGCCTCCGTCTTCCATGAGGCCCTGGAGTGTTACAATGGCCCCTTGATTGCTTGGGAATGCGCAGTGTTCTGTGTTCCATGTGTTCCATGAGGCCCCATATTGTCACAATGGCACTGAAATGAGAGAGGATCTCCATCCTTAATGGCTTCGTAAATCACAAGTTTTTCTTAGATAAAAATCCTAATCAACAAAGGGGTTTGCTTTCTTGGCATGGTAGCAGTCTTTTCTTTTCTTTTAAGACTACAATTAGTTGTAGGAGAGAGAATGTAGATGATACATGGAAACTAATAGAGAGTGTATCATATGCCCATCTTCAAGAAATTAGCTTACAGGCCTCAGAAAACTCGTTTAATAAGAGATTGTTCTGTTAAGAAGAAAGTCAATTCTACATTGTTTAAGCAAATGGGAAGTTCTAAGACACGTCTTAGCTGGTCCTAAAGCATTTAGTGTAGGGGTTAGGGGTCGGAGAGATCAATCAGAGATGCTACGAGGCCGCCTAAGGGAGAAGACCACTCTGTGAAAATGACTGCCCCTCCCAGAAGAAATGGACGCTAGATGGCAGTCTTGCTCCACGAATAAAATCCAAGAGGCTATGTGACCCTAAAATCAGAAGAGAATTTTGGACCGCTTGTGAAGGGGAGGGTCTTTCAAGTATCACTTGAAAGTATTTATACTCCGAAATTTATACTGATTCTTTGATTCATGCATGGCAGAGTACCCCCACGAATCCCCAGCTGGCATATTAAAGAAATGTTCCATCCAATGGTTTCCGGTCATGGGGTTTAATTCTTTTGTTTTATCCCTTTGATTCCATGAAGTTCCAAAGATATCCCACGGTTTGTTTAATTCCATGAGGTCCCGCACATCCCAATGATGTCCCTTAAGTCCCTGGTTTCTGTAGTTTCCCAGGGAACATTTCCCAGGGAGCACTTTTGCTAGGGACAAAGACCGCTTGTGGTTTCGTCGGGGGCTGTGGCACCAGTGCCACGGGGAGGCAGTGCGTGGGAGAAACACCTTCCCCTGAGAAAACTCGGACGTGGCATCCCTCGCACTTGTTTTGGGATTCATGGAGATGCAGTCTCAGGAAGCGAGTTCTACTGCGTCCCTCGTCCAGCTCTTCTTGCTCCGAGGACCAGGGAACAGCCTCTCACACCTGAACTGGATGTACTGCAATCTGCACATTTGCAGCAGGTTGAGGGGCACTCAGAGGCACATTCAAAAATTTCATTCTCTTTCCCATCTCTGTCACCTCCGTAGGACATAAATGACCACCAAAGCAGGGTGTGATCTATTACCATGTGCACTGGAAAACCCAGGTCATCTCCTCAGGGCATTCATCACAGACCTGCCATCCCCTCTTGGCACTCACAATAGAACCACAACTTCCAGCACTGGCTTCTCACCCGGCACACAGAGATTCTTTTGCCTTCCTTGGAGAGACCGGAAGAACTAGACAGGGTGTATCTGTTTGCATTGCCCAGACAAGTCTTGAGCACACACCTGCTGGTGGTGTGGGGAGATGACCCTGAGCAAGAACAATTGCCATCAACCTCCTGGGGAGACCTTGAAGTTATGTGGGACAAAGAGTGTCTCGGTGTCACATTGCATTTACGGTTCTAAATCCTGGCAAAGCCCATGCGTGCAGCTCTGGGATGTGCTTCTCTTGGACAGAGCTCCGCGTTTCCATCTCTCAGGCGGTGGGGCATCTCAGATAGTGGCAGAGCAGGTGGCACCCCACAAGGGCTTAGGTGCATCCAGGCTCCTGGCGTGGCAGCGGGAACCCCAGGAGATACTGCCCCTGCTGCCATGAGCTGTCTGTGTCTGTGTGCAAGCGAAGGACTCGTGTGTCTGAAAACCCTCCTGTGAGCGAGCAGGGAGCCCCCGCCAGAGCACCACTGACTCTTGGCCAACTGGCCATCCACCAGGACCCCAGAGGCCATTTTCCAGCGCTGCTAGGCAGAATATCCTTCCCAGTCTGTCCGGACGTTCGGGGTTGCCCCATCACAGGGACAGAATCTGGCACTTGCCCTTGTTGAACTTCCTCTGGTTGAGGATTGCCCAAACCTCTGATTTGAGGTCTCTCTGCGGGGCCTCCGTCTTCCATGAGGCCCTGGAGTGTTACAATGGCCCCTTGATTGCTTGGGAATGCGCAGTGTTCTGTGTTCCATGTGTTCCATGAGGCCCCATATTGTCACAATGGCACTGAAATGAGAGAGGATCTCCATCCTTAATGGCTTCGTAAATCACAAGTTTTTCTTAGATAAAAATCCTAATCAACAAAGGGGTTTGCTTTCTTGGCATGGTAGCAGTCTTTTCTTTTCTTTTAAGACTACAATTAGTTGTAGGAGAGAGAATGTAGATGATACATGGAAACTAATAGAGAGTGTATCATATGCCCATCTTCAAGAAATTAGCTTACAGGCCTCAGAAAACTCGTTTAATAAGAGATTGTTCTGTTAAGAAGAAAGTCAATTCTACATTGTTTAAGCAAATGGGAAGTTCTAAGACACGTCTTAGCTGGTCCTAAAGCATTTAGTGTAGGGGTTAGGGGTCGGAGAGATCAATCAGAGATGCTACGAGGCCGCCTAAGGGAGAAGACCACTCTGTGAAAATGACTGCCCCTCCCAGAAGAAATGGACGCTAGATGGCAGTCTTGCTCCACGAATAAAATCCAAGAGGCTATTTGACCCTAAAATCAGAAGAGAATTTTGGACCGCTTGTGAAGGGGAGGGTCTTTCAAGTATCACTTGAAAGTATTTATACTCCGAAATTTATACTGATTCTTTGATTCATGCATGGCAGAGTACCCCCACGAATCCCCAGCTGGCATATTAAAGAAATGTTCCATCCAATGGTTTCCGGTCATGGGGTTTAATTCTTTTGTTTTATCCCTTTGATTCCATGAAGTTCCAAAGATATCCCACGGTTTGTTTAATTCCATGAGGTCCCGCACATCCCAATGATGTCCCTTAAGTCCCTGGTTTCTGTAGTTTCCCAGGGAACATTTCCCAGGGAGCACTTTTGCTAGGGACAAAGACCGCTTGTGGTTTCGTCGGGGGCTGTGGCACCAGTGCCACGGGGAGGCAGTGCGTGGGAGAAACACCTTCCCCTGAGAAAACTCGGACGTGGCATCCCTCGCACTTGTTTTGGGATTCATGGAGATGCAGTCTCAGGAAGCGAGTTCTACTGCGTCCCTCGTCCAGCTCTTCTTGCTCCGAGGACCAGGGAACAGCCTCTCACACCTGAACTGGATGTACTGCAATCTGCACATTTGCAGCAGGTTGAGGGGCACTCAGAGGCACATTCAAAAATTTCATTCTCTTTCCCATCTCTGTCACCTCCGTAGGACATAAATGACCACCAAAGCAGGGTGTGATCTATTGCCATGTGCACTGGAAAACCCAGGTCATCTCCTCAGGGCATTCATCACAGACCTGCCATCCCCTCTTGGCACTCACAATAGAACCACAACTTCCAGCACTGGCTTCTCACCCGGCACACAGAGATTCTTTTGCCTTCCTTGGAGAGACCGGAAGAACTAGACAGGGTGTATCTGTTTGCATTGCCCAGACAAGTCTTGAGCACACACCTGCTGGTGGTGTGGGGAGATGACCCTGAGCAAGAACAATTGCCATCAACCTCCTGGGGAGACCTTGAAGTTATGTGGGACAAAGAGTGTCTCGGTGTCACATTGCATTTACGGTTCTAAATCCTGGCAAAGCCCATGCGTGCAGCTCTGGGATGTGCTTCTCTTGGACAGAGCTCCGCGTTTCCATCTCTCAGGCGGTGGGGCATCTCAGATAGTGGCAGAGCAGGTGGCACCCCACAAGGGCTTAGGTGCATCCAGGCTCCTGGCGTGGCAGCGGGAACCCCAGGAGATACTGCCCCTGCTGCCATGAGCTGTCTGTGTCTGTGTGCAAGCGAAGGACTCGTGTGTCTGAAAACCCTCCTGTGAGCGAGCAGGGAGCCCCCGCCAGAGCACCACTGACTCTTGGCCAACTGGCCATCCACCAGGACCCCAGAGGCCATTTTCCAGCGCTGCTAGGCAGAATATCCTTCCCAGTCTGTCCGGACGTTCGGGGTTGCCCCATCACAGGGACAGAATCTGGCACTTGCCCTTGTTGAACTTCCTCTGGTTGAGGATTGCCCAAACCTCTGATTTGAGGTCTCTCTGCGGGGCCTCCGTCTTCCATGAGGCCCTGGAGTGTTACAATGGCCCCTTGATTGCTTGGGAATGCGCAGTGTTCTGTGTTCCATGTGTTCCATGAGGCCCCATATTGTCACAATGGCACTGAAATGAGAGAGGATCTCCATCCTTAATGGCTTCGTAAATCACAAGTTTTTCTTAGATAAAAATCCTAATCAACAAAGGGGTTTGCTTTCTTGGCATGGTAGCAGTCTTTTCTTTTCTTTTAAGACTACAATTAGTTGTAGGAGAGAGAATGTAGATGATACATGGAAACTAATAGAGAGTGTATCATATGCCCATCTTCAAGAAATTAGCTTACAGGCCTCAGAAAACTCGTTTAATAAGAGATTGTTCTGTTAAGAAGAAAGTCAATTCTACATTGTTTAAGCAAATGGGAAGTTCTAAGACACGTCTTAGCTGGTCCTAAAGCATTTAGTGTAGGGGTTAGGGGTCGGAGAGATCAATCAGAGATGCTACGAGGCCGCCTAAGGGAGAAGACCACTCTGTGAAAATGACTGCCCCTCCCAGAAGAAATGGACGCTAGATGGCAGTCTTGCTCCACGAATAAAATCCAAGAGGCTATTTGACCCTAAAATCAGAAGAGAATTTTGGACCGCTTGTGAAGGGGAGGGTCTTTCAAGTATCACTTGAAAGTATTTATACTCCGAAATTTATACTGATTCTTTGATTCATGCATGGCAGAGTACCCCCACGAATCCCCAGCTGGCATATTAAAGAAATGTTCCATCCAATGGTTTCCGGTCATGGGGTTTAATTCTTTTGTTTTATCCCTTTGATTCCATGAAGTTCCAAAGATATCCCACGGTTTGTTTAATTCCATGAGGTCCCGCACATCCCAATGATGTCCCTTAAGTCCCTGGTTTCTGTAGTTTCCCAGGGAACATTTCCCAGGGAGCACTTTTGCTAGGGACAAAGACCGCTTGTGGTTTCGTCGGGGGCTGTGGCACCAGTGCCACGGGGAGGCAGTGCGTGGGAGAAACACCTTCCCCTGAGAAAACTCGGACGTGGCATCCCTCGCACTTGTTTTGGGATTCATGGAGATGCAGTCTCAGGAAGCGAGTTCTACTGCGTCCCTCGTCCAGCTCTTCTTGCTCCGAGGACCAGGGAACAGCCTCTCACACCTGAACTGGATGTACTGCAATCTGCACATTTGCAGCAGGTTGAGGGGCACTCAGAGGCACATTCAAAAATTTCATTCTCTTTCCCATCTCTGTCACCTCCGTAGGACATAAATGACCACCAAAGCAGGGTGTGATCTATTGCCATGTGCACTGGAAAACCCAGGTCATCTCCTCAGGGCATTCATCACAGACCTGCCATCCCCTCTTGGCACTCACAATAGAACCACAACTTCCAGCACTGGCTTCTCACCCGGCACACAGAGATTCTTTTGCCTTCCTTGGAGAGACCGGAAGAACTAGACAGGGTGTACCTGTTTGCATTGCCCAGACAAGTCTTGAGCACACACCTGCTGGTGGTGTGGGGAGATGACCCTGAGCAAGAACAATTGCCATCAACCTCCTGGGGAGACCTTGAAGTTATGTGGGACAAAGAGTGTCTCGGTGTCACATTGCATTTACGGTTCTAAATCCTGGCAAAGCCCATGCGTGCAGCTCTGGGATGTGCTTCTCTTGGACAGAGCTCCGCGTTTCCATCTCTCAGGCGGTGGGGCATCTCAGATAGTGGCAGAGCAGGTGGCACCCCACAAGGGCTTAGGTGCATCCAGGCTCCTGGCGTGGCAGCGGGAACCCCAGGAGATACTGCCCCTGCTGCCATGAGCTGTCTGTGTCTGTGTGCAAGCGAAGGACTCGTGTGTCTGAAAACCCTCCTGTGAGCGAGCAGGGAGCCCCCGCCAGAGCACCACTGACTCTTGGCCAACTGGCCATCCACCAGGACCCCAGAGGCCATTTTCCAGCGCTGCTAGGCAGAATATCCTTCCCAGTCTGTCCGGACGTTCGGGGTTGCCCCATCACAGGGACAGAATCTGGCACTTGCCCTTGTTGAACTTCCTCTGGTTGAGGATTGCCCAAACCTCTGATTTGAGGTCTCTCTGCGGGGCCTCCGTCTTCCATGAGGCCCTGGAGTGTTACAATGGCCCCTTGATTGCTTGGGAATGCGCAGTGTTCTGTGTTCCATGTGTTCCATGAGGCCCCATATTGTCACAATGGCACTGAAATGAGAGAGGATCTCCATCCTTAATGGCTTCGTAAATCACAAGTTTTTCTTAGATAAAAATCCTAATCAACAAAGGGGTTTGCTTTCTTGGCATGGTAGCAGTCTTTTCTTTTCTTTTAAGACTACAATTAGTTGTAGGAGAGAGAATGTAGATGATACATGGAAACTAATAGAGAGTGTATCATATGCCCATCTTCAAGAAATTAGCTTACAGGCCTCAGAAAACTCGTTTAATAAGAGATTGTTCTGTTAAGAAGAAAGTCAATTCTACATTGTTTAAGCAAATGGGAAGTTCTAAGACACGTCTTAGCTGGTCCTAAAGCATTTAGTGTAGGGGTTAGGGGTCGGAGAGATCAATCAGAGATGCTACGAGGCCGCCTAAGGGAGAAGACCACTCTGTGAAAATGACTGCCCCTCCCAGAAGAAATGGACGCTAGATGGCAGTCTTGCTCCACGAATAAAATCCAAGAGGCTATTTGACCCTAAAATCAGAAGAGAATTTTGGACCGCTTGTGAAGGGGAGGGTCTTTCAAGTATCACTTGAAAGTATTTATACTCCGAAATTTATACTGATTCTTTGATTCATGCATGGCAGAGTACCCCCACGAATCCCCAGCTGGCATATTAAAGAAATGTTCCATCCAATGGTTTCCGGTCATGGGGTTTAATTCTTTTGTTTTATCCCTTTGATTCCATGAAGTTCCAAAGATATCCCACGGTTTGTTTAATTCCATGAGGTCCCGCACATCCCAATGATGTCCCTTAAGTCCCTGGTTTCTGTAGTTTCCCAGGGAACATTTCCCAGGGAGCACTTTTGCTAGGGACAAAGACCGCTTGTGGTTTCGTCGGGGGCTGTGGCACCAGTGCCACGGGGAGGCAGTGCGTGGGAGAAACACCTTCCCCTGAGAAAACTCGGACGTGGCATCCCTCGCACTTGTTTTGGGATTCATGGAGATGCAGTCTCAGGAAGCGAGTTCTACTGCGTCCCTCGTCCAGCTCTTCTTGCTCCGAGGACCAGGGAACAGCCTCTCACACCTGAACTGGATGTACTGCAATCTGCACATTTGCAGCAGGTTGAGGGGCACTCAGAGGCACATTCAAAAATTTCATTCTCTTTCCCATCTCTGTCACCTCCGTAGGACATAAATGACCACCAAAGCAGGGTGTGATCTATTGCCATGTGCACTGGAAAACCCAGGTCATCTCCTCAGGGCATTCATCACAGACCTGCCATCCCCTCTTGGCACTCACAATAGAACCACAACTTCCAGCACTGGCTTCTCACCCGGCACACAGAGATTCTTTTGCCTTCCTTGGAGAGACCGGAAGAACTAGACAGGGTGTATCTGTTTGCATTGCCCAGACAAGTCTTGAGCACACACCTGCTGGTGGTGTGGGGAGATGACCCTGAGCAAGAACAATTGCCATCAACCTCCTGGGGAGACCTTGAAGTTATGTGGGACAAAGAGTGTCTCGGTGTCACATTGCATTTACGGTTCTAAATCCTGGCAAAGCCCATGCGTGCAGCTCTGGGATGTGCTTCTCTTGGACAGAGCTCCGCGTTTCCATCTCTCAGGCGGTGGGGCATCTCAGATAGTGGCAGAGCAGGTGGCACCCCACAAGGGCTTAGGTGCATCCAGGCTCCTGGCGTGGCAGCGGGAACCCCAGGAGATACTGCCCCTGCTGCCATGAGCTGTCTGTGTCTGTGTGCAAGCGAAGGACTCGTGTGTCTGAAAACCCTCCTGTGAGCGAGCAGGGAGCCCCCGCCAGAGCACCACTGACTCTTGGCCAACTGGCCATCCACCAGGACCCCAGAGGCCATTTTCCAGCGCTGCTAGGCAGAATATCCTTCCCAGTCTGTCCGGACGTTCGGGGTTGCCCCATCACAGGGACAGAATCTGGCACTTGCCCTTGTTGAACTTCCTCTGGTTGAGGATTGCCCAAACCTCTGATTTGAGGTCTCTCTGCGGGGCCTCCGTCTTCCATGAGGCCCTGGAGTGTTACAATGGCCCCTTGATTGCTTGGGAATGCGCAGTGTTCTGTGTTCCATGTGTTCCATGAGGCCCCATATTGTCACAATGGCACTGAAATGAGAGAGGATCTCCATCCTTAATGGCTTCGTAAATCACAAGTTTTTCTTAGATAAAAATCCTAATCAACAAAGGGGTTTGCTTTCTTGGCATGGTAGCAGTCTTTTCTTTTCTTTTAAGACTACAATTAGTTGTAGGAGAGAGAATGTAGATGATACATGGAAACTAATAGAGAGTGTATCATATGCCCATCTTCAAGAAATTAGCTTACAGGCCTCAGAAAACTCGTTTAATAAGAGATTGTTCTGTTAAGAAGAAAGTCAATTCTACATTGTTTAAGCAAATGGGAAGTTCTAAGACACGTCTTAGCTGGTCCTAAAGCATTTAGTGTAGGGGTTAGGGGTCGGAGAGATCAATCAGAGATGCTACGAGGCCGCCTAAGGGAGAAGACCACTCTGTGAAAATGACTGCCCCTCCCAGAAGAAATGGACGCTAGATGGCAGTCTTGCTCCACGAATAAAATCCAAGAGGCTATTTGACCCTAAAATCAGAAGAGAATTTTGGACCGCTTGTGAAGGGGAGGGTCTTTCAAGTATCACTTGAAAGTATTTATACTCCGAAATTTATACTGATTCTTTGATTCATGCATGGCAGAGTACCCCCACGAATCCCCAGCTGGCATATTAAAGAAATGTTCCATCCAATGGTTTCCGGTCATGGGGTTTAATTCTTTTGTTTTATCCCTTTGATTCCATGAAGTTCCAAAGATATCCCACGGTTTGTTTAATTCCATGAGGTCCCGCACATCCCAATGATGTCCCTTAAGTCCCTGGTTTCTGTAGTTTCCCAGGGAACATTTCCCAGGGAGCACTTTTGCTAGGGACAAAGACCGCTTGTGGTTTCGTCGGGGGCTGTGGCACCAGTGCCACGGGGAGGCAGTGCGTGGGAGAAACACCTTCCCCTGAGAAAACTCGGACGTGGCATCCCTCGCACTTGTTTTGGGATTCATGGAGATGCAGTCTCAGGAAGCGAGTTCTACTGCGTCCCTCGTCCAGCTCTTCTTGCTCCGAGGACCAGGGAAGAGCCTCTCACACCTGAACTGGATGTACTGCAATCTGCACATTTGCAGCAGGTTGAGGGGCACTCAGAGGCACATTCAAAAATTTCATTCTCTTTCCCATCTCTGTCACCTCCGTAGGACATAAATGACCACCAAAGCAGGGTGTGATCTATTGCCATGTGCACTGGAAAACCCAGGTCATCTCCTCAGGGCATTCATCACAGACCTGCCATCCCCTCTTGGCACTCACAATAGAACCACAACTTCCAGCACTGGCTTCTCACCCGGCACACAGAGATTCTTTTGCCTTCCTTGGAGAGACCGGAAGAACTAGACAGGGTGTATCTGTTTGCATTGCCCAGACAAGTCTTGAGCACACACCTGCTGGTGGTGTGGGGAGATGACCCTGAGCAAGAACAATTGCCATCAACCTCCTGGGGAGACCTTGAAGTTATGTGGGACAAAGAGTGTCTCGGTGTCACATTGCATTTACGGTTCTAAATCCTGGCAAAGCCCATGCGTGCAGCTCTGGGATGTGCTTCTCTTGGACAGAGCTCCGCGTTTCCATCTCTCAGGCGGTGGGGCATCTCAGATAGTGGCAGAGCAGGTGGCACCCCACAAGGGCTTAGGTGCATCCAGGCTCCTGGCGTGGCAGCGGGAACCCCAGGAGATACTGCCCCTGCTGCCATGAGCTGTCTGTGTCTGTGTGCAAGCGAAGGACTCGTGTGTCTGAAAACCCTCCTGTGAGCGAGCAGGGAGCCCCCGCCAGAGCACCACTGACTCTTGGCCAACTGGCCATCCACCAGGACCCCAGAGGCCATTTTCCAGCGCTGCTAGGCAGAATATCCTTCCCAGTCTGTCCGGACGTTCGGGGTTGCCCCATCACAGGGACAGAATCTGGCACTTGCCCTTGTTGAACTTCCTCTGGTTGAGGATTGCCCAAACCTCTGATTTGAGGTCTCTCTGCGGGGCCTCCGTCTTCCATGAGGCCCTGGAGTGTTACAATGGCCCCTTGATTGCTTGGGAATGCGCAGTGTTCTGTGTTCCATGTGTTCCATGAGGCCCCATATTGTCACAATGGCACTGAAATGAGAGAGGATCTCCATCCTTAATGGCTTCGTAAATCACAAGTTTTTCTTAGATAAAAATCCTAATCAACAAAGGGGTTTGCTTTCTTGGCATGGTAGCAGTCTTTTCTTTTCTTTTAAGACTACAATTAGTTGTAGGAGAGAGAATGTAGATGATACATGGAAACTAATAGAGAGTGTATCATATGCCCATCTTCAAGAAATTAGCTTACAGGCCTCAGAAAACTCGTTTAATAAGAGATTGTTCTGTTAAGAAGAAAGTCAATTCTACATTGTTTAAGCAAATGGGAAGTTCTAAGACACGTCTTAGCTGGTCCTAAAGCATTTAGTGTAGGGGTTAGGGGTCGGAGAGATCAATCAGAGATGCTACGAGGCCGCCTAAGGGAGAAGACCACTCTGTGAAAATGACTGCCCCTCCCAGAAGAAATGGACGCTAGATGGCAGTCTTGCTCCACGAATAAAATCCAAGAGGCTATTTGACCCTAAAATCAGAAGAGAATTTTGGACCGCTTGTGAAGGGGAGGGTCTTTCAAGTATCACTTGAAAGTATTTATACTCCGAAATTTATACTGATTCTTTGATTCATGCATGGCAGAGTACCCCCACGAATCCCCAGCTGGCATATTAAAGAAATGTTCCATCCAATGGTTTCCGGTCATGGGGTTTAATTCTTTTGTTTTATCCCTTTGATTCCATGAAGTTCCAAAGATATCCCACGGTTTGTTTAATTCCATGAGGTCCCGCACATCCCAATGATGTCCCTTAAGTCCCTGGTTTCTGTAGTTTCCCAGGGAACATTTCCCAGGGAGCACTTTTGCTAGGGACAAAGACCGCTTGTGGTTTCGTCGGGGGCTGTGGCACCAGTGCCACGGGGAGGCAGTGCGTGGGAGAAACACCTTCCCCTGAGAAAACTCGGACGTGGCATCCCTCGCACTTGTTTTGGGATTCATGGAGATGCAGTCTCAGGAAGCGAGTTCTACTGCGTCCCTCGTCCAGCTCTTCTTGCTCCGAGGACCAGGGAACAGCCTCTCACACCTGAACTGGATGTACTGCAATCTGCACATTTGCAGCAGGTTGAGGGGCACTCAGAGGCACATTCAAAAATTTCATTCTCTTTCCCATCTCTGTCACCTCCGTAGGACATAAATGACCACCAAAGCAGGGTGTGATCTATTGCCATGTGCACTGGAAAACCCAGGTCATCTCCTCAGGGCATTCATCACAGACCTGCCATCCCCTCTTGGCACTCACAATAGAACCACAACTTCCAGCACTGGCTTCTCACCCGGCACACAGAGATTCTTTTGCCTTCCTTGGAGAGACCGGAAGAACTAGACAGGGTGTATCTGTTTGCATTGCCCAGACAAGTCTTGAGCACACACCTGCTGGTGGTGTGGGGAGATGACCCTGAGCAAGAACAATTGCCATCAACCTCCTGGGGAGACCTTGAAGTTATGTGGGACAAAGAGTGTCTCGGTGTCACATTGCATTTACGGTTCTAAATCCTGGCAAAGCCCATGCGTGCAGCTCTGGGATGTGCTTCTCTTGGACAGAGCTCCGCGTTTCCATCTCTCAGGCGGTGGGGCATCTCAGATAGTGGCAGAGCAGGTGGCACCCCACAAGGGCTTAGGTGCATCCAGGCTCCTGGCGTGGCAGCGGGAACCCCAGGAGATACTGCCCCTGCTGCCATGAGCTGTCTGTGTCTGTGTGCAAGCGAAGGACTCGTGTGTCTGAAAACCCTCCTGTGAGCGAGCAGGGAGCCCCCGCCAGAGCACCACTGACTCTTGGCCAACTGGCCATCCACCAGGACCCCAGAGGCCATTTTCCAGCGCTGCTAGGCAGAATATCCTTCCCAGTCTGTCCGGACGTTCGGGGTTGCCCCATCACAGGGACAGAATCTGGCACTTGCCCTTGTTGAACTTCCTCTGGTTGAGGATTGCCCAAACCTCTGATTTGAGGTCTCTCTGCGGGGCCTCCGTCTTCCATGAGGCCCTGGAGTGTTACAATGGCCCCTTGATTGCTTGGGAATGCGCAGTGTTCTGTGTTCCATGTGTTCCATGAGGCCCCATATTGTCACAATGGCACTGAAATGAGAGAGGATCTCCATCCTTAATGGCTTCGTAAATCACAAGTTTTTCTTAGATAAAAATCCTAATCAACAAAGGGGTTTGCTTTCTTGGCATGGTAGCAGTCTTTTCTTTTCTTTTAAGACTACAATTAGTTGTAGGAGAGAGAATGTAGATGATACATGGAAACTAATAGAGAGTGTATCATATGCCCATCTTCAAGAAATTAGCTTACAGGCCTCAGAAAACTCGTTTAATAAGAGATTGTTCTGTTAAGAAGAAAGTCAATTCTACATTGTTTAAGCAAATGGGAAGTTCTAAGACACGTCTTAGCTGGTCCTAAAGCATTTAGTGTAGGGGTTAGGGGTCGGAGAGATCAATCAGAGATGCTACGAGGCCGCCTAAGGGAGAAGACCACTCTGTGAAAATGACTGCCCCTCCCAGAAGAAATGGACGCTAGATGGCAGTCTTGCTCCACGAATAAAATCCAAGAGGCTATTTGACCCTAAAATCAGAAGAGAATTTTGGACCGCTTGTGAAGGGGAGGGTCTTTCAAGTATCACTTGAAAGTATTTATACTCCGAAATTTATACTGATTCTTTGATTCATGCATGGCAGAGTACCCCCACGAATCCCCAGCTGGCATATTAAAGAAATGTTCCATCCAATGGTTTCCGGTCATGGGGTTTAATTCTTTTGTTTTATCCCTTTGATTCCATGAAGTTCCAAAGATATCCCACGGTTTGTTTAATTCCATGAGGTCCCGCACATCCCAATGATGTCCCTTAAGTCCCTGGTTTCTGTAGTTTCCCAGGGAACATTTCCCAGGGAGCACTTTTGCTAGGGACAAAGACCGCTTGTGGTTTCGTCGGGGGCTGTGGCACCAGTGCCACGGGGAGGCAGTGCGTGGGAGAAACACCTTCCCCTGAGAAAACTCGGACGTGGCATCCCTCGCACTTGTTTTGGGATTCATGGAGATGCAGTCTCAGGAAGCGAGTTCTACTGCGTCCCTCGTCCAGCTCTTCTTGCTCCGAGGACCAGGGAACAGCCTCTCACACCTGAACTGGATGTACTGCAATCTGCACATTTGCAGCAGGTTGAGGGGCACTCAGAGGCACATTCAAAAATTTCATTCTCTTTCCCATCTCTGTCACCTCCGTAGGACATAAATGACCACCAAAGCAGGGTGTGATCTATTGCCATGTGCACTGGAAAACCCAGGTCATCTCCTCAGGGCATTCATCACAGACCTGCCATCCCCTCTTGGCACTCACAATAGAACCACAACTTCCAGCACTGGCTTCTCACCCGGCACACAGAGATTCTTTTGCCTTCCTTGGAGAGACCGGAAGAACTAGACAGGGTGTACCTGTTTGCATTGCCCAGACAAGTCTTGAGCACACACCTGCTGGTGGTGTGGGGAGATGACCCTGAGCAAGAACAATTGCCATCAACCTCCTGGGGAGACCTTGAAGTTATGTGGGACAAAGAGTGTCTCGGTGTCACATTGCATTTACGGTTCTAAATCCTGGCAAAGCCCATGCGTGCAGCTCTGGGATGTGCTTCTCTTGGACAGAGCTCCGCGTTTCCATCTCTCAGGCGGTGGGGCATCTCAGATAGTGGCAGAGCAGGTGGCACCCCACAAGGGCTTAGGTGCATCCAGGCTCCTGGCGTGGCAGCGGGAACCCCAGGAGATACTGCCCCTGCTGCCATGAGCTGTCTGTGTCTGTGTGCAAGCGAAGGACTCGTGTGTCTGAAAACCCTCCTGTGAGCGAGCAGGGAGCCCCCGCCAGAGCACCACTGACTCTTGGCCAACTGGCCATCCACCAGGACCCCAGAGGCCATTTTCCAGCGCTGCTAGGCAGAATATCCTTCCCAGTCTGTCCGGACGTTCGGGGTTGCCCCATCACAGGGACAGAATCTGGCACTTGCCCTTGTTGAACTTCCTCTGGTTGAGGATTGCCCAAACCTCTGATTTGAGGTCTCTCTGCGGGGCCTCCGTCTTCCATGAGGCCCTGGAGTGTTACAATGGCCCCTTGATTGCTTGGGAATGCGCAGTGTTCTGTGTTCCATGTGTTCCATGAGGCCCCATATTGTCACAATGGCACTGAAATGAGAGAGGATCTCCATCCTTAATGGCTTCGTAAATCACAAGTTTTTCTTAGATAAAAATCCTAATCAACAAAGGGGTTTGCTTTCTTGGCATGGTAGCAGTCTTTTCTTTTCTTTTAAGACTACAATTAGTTGTAGGAGAGAGAATGTAGATGATACATGGAAACTAATAGAGAGTGTATCATATGCCCATCTTCAAGAAATTAGCTTACAGGCCTCAGAAAACTCGTTTAATAAGAGATTGTTCTGTTAAGAAGAAAGTCAATTCTACATTGTTTAAGCAAATGGGAAGTTCTAAGACACGTCTTAGCTGGTCCTAAAGCATTTAGTGTAGGGGTTAGGGGTCGGAGAGATCAATCAGAGATGCTACGAGGCCGCCTAAGGGAGAAGACCACTCTGTGAAAATGACTGCCCCTCCCAGAAGAAATGGACGCTAGATGGCAGCCTTGCTCCACGAATAAAATCCAAGAGGCTATTTGACCCTAAAATCAGAAGAGAATTTTGGACCGCTTGTGAAGGGGAGGGTCTTTCAAGTATCACTTGAAAGTATTTATACTCCGAAATTTATACTGATTCTTTGATTCATGCATGGCAGAGTACCCCCACGAATCCCCAGCTGGCATATTAAAGAAATGTTCCATCCAATGGTTTCCGGTCATGGGGTTTAATTCTTTTGTTTTATCCCTTTGATTCCATGAAGTTCCAAAGATATCCCACGGTTTGTTTAATTCCATGAGGTCCCGCACATCCCAATGATGTCCCTTAAGTCCCTGGTTTCTGTAGTTTCCCAGGGAACATTTCCCAGGGAGCACTTTTGCTAGGGACAAAGACCGCTTGTGGTTTCGTCGGGGGCTGTGGCACCAGTGCCACGGGGAGGCAGTGCGTGGGAGAAACACCTTCCCCTGAGAAAACTCGGACGTGGCATCCCTCGCACTTGTTTTGGGATTCATGGAGATGCAGTCTCAGGAAGCGAGTTCTACTGCGTCCCTCGTCCAGCTCTTCTTGCTCCGAGGACCAGGGAACAGCCTCTCACACCTGAACTGGATGTACTGCAATCTGCACATTTGCAGCAGGTTGAGGGGCACTCAGAGGCACATTCAAAAATTTCATTCTCTTTCCCATCTCTGTCACCTCCGTAGGACATAAATGACCACCAAAGCAGGGTGTGATCTATTGCCATGTGCACTGGAAAACCCAGGTCATCTCCTCAGGGCATTCATCACAGACCTGCCATCCCCTCTTGGCACTCACAATAGAACCACAACTTCCAGCACTGGCTTCTCACCCGGCACACAGAGATTCTTTTGCCTTCCTTGGAGAGACCGGAAGAACTAGACAGGGTGTATCTGTTTGCATTGCCCAGACAAGTCTTGAGCACACACCTGCTGGTGGTGTGGGGAGATGACCCTGAGCAAGAACAATTGCCATCAACCTCCTGGGGAGACCTTGAAGTTATGTGGGACAAAGAGTGTCTCGGTGTCACATTGCATTTACGGTTCTAAATCCTGGCAAAGCCCATGCGTGCAGCTCTGGGATGTGCTTCTCTTGGACAGAGCTCCGCGTTTCCATCTCTCAGGCGGTGGGGCATCTCAGATAGTGGCAGAGCAGGTGGCACCCCACAAGGGCTTAGGTGCATCCAGGCTCCTGGCGTGGCAGCGGGAACCCCAGGAGATACTGCCCCTGCTGCCATGAGCTGTCTGTGTCTGTGTGCAAGCGAAGGACTCGTGTGTCTGAAAACCCTCCTGTGAGCGAGCAGGGAGCCCCCGCCAGAGCACCACTGACTCTTGGCCAACTGGCCATCCACCAGGACCCCAGAGGCCATTTTCCAGCGCTGCTAGGCAGAATATCCTTCCCAGTCTGTCCGGACGTTCGGGGTTGCCCCATCACAGGGACAGAATCTGGCACTTGCCCTTGTTGAACTTCCTCTGGTTGAGGATTGCCCAAACCTCTGATTTGAGGTCTCTCTGCGGGGCCTCCGTCTTCCATGAGGCCCTGGAGTGTTACAATGGCCCCTTGATTGCTTGGGAATGCGCAGTGTTCTGTGTTCCATGTGTTCCATGAGGCCCCATATTGTCACAATGGCACTGAAATGAGAGAGGATCTCCATCCTTAATGGCTTCGTAAATCACAAGTTTTTCTTAGATAAAAATCCTAATCAACAAAGGGGTTTGCTTTCTTGGCATGGTAGCAGTCTTTTCTTTTCTTTTAAGACTACAATTAGTTGTAGGAGAGAGAATGTAGATGATACATGGAAACTAATAGAGAGTGTATCATATGCCCATCTTCAAGAAATTAGCTTACAGGCCTCAGAAAACTCGTTTAATAAGAGATTGTTCTGTTAAGAAGAAAGTCAATTCTACATTGTTTAAGCAAATGGGAAGTTCTAAGACACGTCTTAGCTGGTCCTAAAGCATTTAGTGTAGGGGTTAGGGGTCGGAGAGATCAATCAGAGATGCTACGAGGCCGCCTAAGGGAGAAGACCACTCTGTGAAAATGACTGCCCCTCCCAGAAGAAATGGACGCTAGATGGCAGTCTTGCTCCACGAATAAAATCCAAGAGGCTATTTGACCCTAAAATCAGAAGAGAATTTTGGACCGCTTGTGAAGGGGAGGGTCTTTCAAGTATCACTTGAAAGTATTTATACTCCGAAATTTATACTGATTCTTTGATTCATGCATGGCAGAGTACCCCCACGAATCCCCAGCTGGCATATTAAAGAAATGTTCCATCCAATGGTTTCCGGTCATGGGGTTTAATTCTTTTGTTTTATCCCTTTGATTCCATGAAGTTCCAAAGATATCCCACGGTTTGTTTAATTCCATGAGGTCCCGCACATCCCAATGATGTCCCTTAAGTCCCTGGTTTCTGTAGTTTCCCAGGGAACATTTCCCAGGGAGCACTTTTGCTAGGGACAAAGACCGCTTGTGGTTTCGTCGGGGGCTGTGGCACCAGTGCCACGGGGAGGCAGTGCGTGGGAGAAACACCTTCCCCTGAGAAAACTCGGACGTGGCATCCCTCGCACTTGTTTTGGGATTCATGGAGATGCAGTCTCAGGAAGCGAGTTCTACTGCGTCCCTCGTCCAGCTCTTCTTGCTCCGAGGACCAGGGAACAGCCTCTCACACCTGAACTGGATGTACTGCAATCTGCACATTTGCAGCAGGTTGAGGGGCACTCAGAGGCACATTCAAAAATTTCATTCTCTTTCCCATCTCTGTCACCTCCGTAGGACATAAATGACCACCAAAGCAGGGTGTGATCTATTGCCATGTGCACTGGAAAACCCAGGTCATCTCCTCAGGGCATTCATCACAGACCTGCCATCCCCTCTTGGCACTCACAATAGAACCACAACTTCCAGCACTGGCTTCTCACCCGGCACACAGAGATTCTTTTGCCTTCCTTGGAGAGACCGGAAGAACTAGACAGGGTGTATCTGTTTGCATTGCCCAGACAAGTCTTGAGCACACACCTGCTGTTGGTGTGGGGAGATGACCCTGAGCAAGAACAATTGCCATCAACCTCCTGGGGAGACCTTGAAGTTATGTGGGACAAAGAGTGTCTCGGTGTCACATTGCATTTACGGTTCTAAATCCTGGCAAAGCCCATGCGTGCAGCTCTGGGATGTGCTTCTCTTGGACAGAGCTCCGCGTTTCCATCTCTCAGGCGGTGGGGCATCTCAGATAGTGGCAGAGCAGGTGGCACCCCACAAGGGCTTAGGTGCATCCAGGCTCCTGGCGTGGCAGCGGGAACCCCAGGAGATACTGCCCCTGCTGCCATGAGCTGTCTGTGTCTGTGTGCAAGCGAAGGACTCGTGTGTCTGAAAACCCTCCTGTGAGCGAGCAGGGAGCCCCCGCCAGAGCACCACTGACTCTTGGCCAACTGGCCATCCACCAGGACCCCAGAGGCCATTTTCCAGCGCTGCTAGGCAGAATATCCTTCCCAGTCTGTCCGGACGTTCGGGGTTGCCCCATCACAGGGACAGAATCTGGCACTTGCCCTTGTTGAACTTCCTCTGGTTGAGGATTGCCCAAACCTCTGATTTGAGGTCTCTCTGCGGGGCCTCCGTCTTCCATGAGGCCCTGGAGTGTTACAATGGCCCCTTGATTGCTTGGGAATGCGCAGTGTTCTGTGTTCCATGTGTTCCATGAGGCCCCATATTGTCACAATGGCACTGAAATGAGAGAGGATCTCCATCCTTAATGGCTTCGTAAATCACAAGTTTTTCTTAGATAAAAATCCTAATCAACAAAGGGGTTTGCTTTCTTGGCATGGTAGCAGTCTTTTCTTTTCTTTTAAGACTACAATTAGTTGTAGGAGAGAGAATGTAGATGATACATGGAAACTAATAGAGAGTGTATCATATGCCCATCTTCAAGAAATTAGCTTACAGGCCTCAGAAAACTCGTTTAATAAGAGATTGTTCTGTTAAGAAGAAAGTCAATTCTACATTGTTTAAGCAAATGGGAAGTTCTAAGACACGTCTTAGCTGGTCCTAAAGCATTTAGTGTAGGGGTTAGGGGTCGGAGAGATCAATCAGAGATGCTACGAGGCCGCCTAAGGGAGAAGACCACTCTGTGAAAATGACTGCCCCTCCCAGAAGAAATGGACGCTAGATGGCAGTCTTGCTCCACGAATAAAATCCAAGAGGCTATTTGACCCTAAAATCAGAAGAGAATTTTGGACCGCTTGTGAAGGGGAGGGTCTTTCAAGTATCACTTGAAAGTATTTATACTCCGAAATTTATACTGATTCTTTGATTCATGCATGGCAGAGTACCCCCACGAATCCCCAGCTGGCATATTAAAGAAATGTTCCATCCAATGGTTTCCGGTCATGGGGTTTAATTCTTTTGTTTTATCCCTTTGATTCCATGAAGTTCCAAAGATATCCCACGGTTTGTTTAATTCCATGAGGTCCCGCACATCCCAATGATGTCCCTTAAGTCCCTGGTTTCTGTAGTTTCCCAGGGAACATTTCCCAGGGAGCACTTTTGCTAGGGACAAAGACCGCTTGTGGTTTCGTCGGGGGCTGTGGCACCAGTGCCACGGGGAGGCAGTGCGTGGGAGAAACACCTTCCCCTGAGAAAACTCGGACGTGGCATCCCTCGCACTTGTTTTGGGATTCATGGAGATGCAGTCTCAGGAAGCGAGTTCTACTGCGTCCCTCGTCCAGCTCTTCTTGCTCCGAGGACCAGGGAACAGCCTCTCACACCTGAACTGGATGTACTGCAATCTGCACATTTGCAGCAGGTTGAGGGGCACTCAGAGGCACATTCAAAAATTTCATTCTCTTTCCCATCTCTGTCACCTCCGTAGGACATAAATGACCACCAAAGCAGGGTGTGATCTATTGCCATGTGCACTGGAAAACCCAGGTCATCTCCTCAGGGCATTCATCACAGACCTGCCATCCCCTCTTGGCACTCACAATAGAACCACAACTTCCAGCACTGGCTTCTCACCCGGCACACAGAGATTCTTTTGCCTTCCTTGGAGAGACCGGAAGAACTAGACAGGGTGTATCTGTTTGCATTGCCCAGACAAGTCTTGAGCACACACCTGCTGGTGGTGTGGGGAGATGACCCTGAGCAAGAACAATTGCCATCAACCTCCTGGGGAGACCTTGAAGTTATGTGGGACAAAGAGTGTCTCGGTGTCACATTGCATTTACGGTTCTAAATCCTGGCAAAGCCCATGCGTGCAGCTCTGGGATGTGCTTCTCTTGGACAGAGCTCCGCGTTTCCATCTCTCAGGCGGTGGGGCATCTCAGATAGTGGCAGAGCAGGTGGCACCCCACAAGGGCTTAGGTGCATCCAGGCTCCTGGCGTGGCAGCGGGAACCCCAGGAGATACTGCCCCTGCTGCCATGAGCTGTCTGTGTCTGTGTGCAAGCGAAGGACTCGTGTGTCTGAAAACCCTCCTGTGAGCGAGCAGGGAGCCCCCGCCAGAGCACCACTGACTCTTGGCCAACTGGCCATCCACCAGGACCCCAGAGGCCATTTTCCAGCGCTGCTAGGCAGAATATCCTTCCCAGTCTGTCCGGACGTTCGGGGTTGCCCCATCACAGGGACAGAATCTGGCACTTGCCCTTGTTGAACTTCCTCTGGTTGAGGATTGCCCAAACCTCTGATTTGAGGTCTCTCTGCGGGGCCTCCGTCTTCCATGAGGCCCTGGAGTGTTACAATGGCCCCTTGATTGCTTGGGAATGCGCAGTGTTCTGTGTTCCATGTGTTCCATGAGGCCCCATATTGTCACAATGGCACTGAAATGAGAGAGGATCTCCATCCTTAATGGCTTCGTAAATCACAAGTTTTTCTTAGATAAAAATCCTAATCAACAAAGGGGTTTGCTTTCTTGGCATGGTAGCAGTCTTTTCTTTTCTTTTAAGACTACAATTAGTTGTAGGAGAGAGAATGTAGATGATACATGGAAACTAATAGAGAGTGTATCATATGCCCATCTTCAAGAAATTAGCTTACA
Organism: Manacus candei; assembly: GCF_025592945.1. Classification (NCBI taxonomy): domain Eukaryota; kingdom Metazoa; phylum Chordata; class Aves; order Passeriformes; family Pipridae; genus Manacus; species Manacus candei. Next base: position 5,206,003 of record NW_026138084.1, read on the forward strand.
GGCCTCAGAAAACTCGTTTAATAAGAGATTGTTCTGTTAAGAAGAAAGTCAATTCTACATTGTTTAAGCAAATGGGAAGTTCTAAGACACGTCTTAGCTGGTCCTAAAGCATTTAGTGTAGGGGTTAGGGGTCGGAGAGATCAATCAGAGATGCTACGAGGCCGCCTAAGGGAGAAGACCACTCTGTGAAAATGACTGCCCCTCCCAGAAGAAATGGACGCTAGATGGCAGTCTTGCTCCACGAATAAAATCCAAGAGGCTATTTGACCCTAAAATCAGAAGAGAATTTTGGACCGCTTGTGAAGGGGAGGGTCTTTCAAGTATCACTTGAAAGTATTTATACTCCGAAATTTATACTGATTCTTTGATTCATGCATGGCAGAGTACCCCCACGAATCCCCAGCTGGCATATTAAAGAAATGTTCCATCCAATGGTTTCCGGTCATGGGGTTTAATTCTTTTGTTTTATCCCTTTGATTCCATGAAGTTCCAAAGATATCCCACGGTTTGTTTAATTCCATGAGGTCCCGCACATCCCAATGATGTCCCTTAAGTCCCTGGTTTCTGTAGTTTCCCAGGGAACATTTCCCAGGGAGCACTTTTGCTAGGGACAAAGACCGCTTGTGGTTTCGTCGGGGGCTGTGGCACCAGTGCCACGGGGAGGCAGTGCGTGGGAGAAACACCTTCCCCTGAGAAAACTTGGACGTGGCATCCCTCGCACTTGTTTTGGGATTCATGGAGATGCAGTCTCAGGAAGCGAGTTCTACTGCGTCCCTCGTCCAGCTCTTCTTGCTCCGAGGACCAGGGAAGAGCCTCTCACACCTGAACTGGATGTACTGCAATCTGCACATTTGCAGCAGGTTGAGGGGCACTCAGAGGCACATTCAAAAATTTCATTCTCTTTCCCATCTCTGTCACCTCCGTAGGACATAAATGACCACCAAAGCAGGGTGTGATCTATTGCCATGTGCACTGGAAAACCCAGGTCATCTCCTCAGGGCATTCATCACAGACCTGCCATCCCCTCTTGGCACTCACAATAGAACCACAACTTCCAGCACTGGCTTCTCACCCGGCACACAGAGATTCTTTTGCCTTCCTTGGAGAGACCGGAAGAACTAGACAGGGTGTACCTGTTTGCATTGCCCAGACAAGTCTTGAGCACACACCTGCTGGTGGTGTGGGGAGATGACCCTGAGCAAGAACAATTGCCATCAACCTCCTGGGGAGACCTTGAAGTTATGTGGGACAAAGAGTGTCTCGGTGTCACATTGCATTTACGGTTCTAAATCCTGGCAAAGCCCATGCGTGCAGCTCTGGGATGTGCTTCTCTTGGACAGAGCTCCGCGTTTCCATCTCTCAGGCGGTGGGGCATCTCAGATAGTGGCAGAGCAGGTGGCACCCCACAAGGGCTTAGGTGCATCCAGGCTCCTGGCGTGGCAGCGGGAACCCCAGGAGATACTGCCCCTGCTGCCATGAGCTGTCTGTGTCTGTGTGCAAGCGAAGGACTCGTGTGTCTGAAAACCCTCCTGTGAGCGAGCAGGGAGCCCCCGCCAGAGCACCACTGACTCTTGGCCAACTGGCCATCCACCAGGACCCCAGAGGCCATTTTCCAGCGCTGCTAGGCAGAATATCCTTCCCAGTCTGTCCGGACGTTCGGGGTTGCCCCATCACAGGGACAGAATCTGGCACTTGCCCTTGTTGAACTTCCTCTGGTTGAGGATTGCCCAAACCTCTGATTTGAGGTCTCTCTGCGGGGCCTCCGTCTTCCATGAGGCCCTGGAGTGTTACAATGGCCCCTTGATTGCTTGGGAATGCGCAGTGTTCTGTGTTCCATGTGTTCCATGAGGCCCCATATTGTCACAATGGCACTGAAATGAGAGAGGATCTCCATCCTTAATGGCTTCGTAAATCACAAGTTTTTCTTAGATAAAAATCCTAATCAACAAAGGGGTTTGCTTTCTTGGCATGGTAGCAGTCTTTTCTTTTCTTTTAAGACTACAATTAGTTGTAGGAGAGAGAATGTAGATGATACATGGAAACTAATAGAGAGTGTATCATATGCCCATCTTCAAGAAATTAGCTTACAGGCCTCAGAAAACTCGTTTAATAAGAGATTGTTCTGTTAAGAAGAAAGTCAATTCTACATTGTTTAAGCAAATGGGAAGTTCTAAGACACGTCTTAGCTGGTCCTAAAGCATTTAGTGTAGGGGTTAGGGGTCGGAGAGATCAATCAGAGATGCTACGAGGCCGCCTAAGGGAGAAGACCACTCTGTGAAAATGACTGCCCCTCCCAGAAGAAATGGACGCTAGATGGCAGTCTTGCTCCACGAATAAAATCCAAGAGGCTATTTGACCCTAAAATCAGAAGAGAATTTTGGACCGCTTGTGAAGGGGAGGGTCTTTCAAGTATCACTTGAAAGTATTTATACTCCGAAATTTATACTGATTCTTTGATTCATGCATGGCAGAGTACCCCCACGAATCCCCAGCTGGCATATTAAAGAAATGTTCCATCCAATGGTTTCCGGTCATGGGGTTTAATTCTTTTGTTTTATCCCTTTGATTCCATGAAGTTCCAAAGATATCCCACGGTTTGTTTAATTCCATGAGGTCCCGCACATCCCAATGATGTCCCTTAAGTCCCTGGTTTCTGTAGTTTCCCAGGGAACATTTCCCAGGGAGCACTTTTGCTAGGGACAAAGACCGCTTGTGGTTTCGTCGGGGGCTGTGGCACCAGTGCCACGGGGAGGCAGTGCGTGGGAGAAACACCTTCCCCTGAGAAAACTCGGACGTGGCATCCCTCGCACTTGTTTTGGGATTCATGGAGATGCAGTCTCAGGAAGCGAGTTCTACTGCGTCCCTCGTCCAGCTCTTCTTGCTCCGAGGACCAGGGAAGAGCCTCTCACACCTGAACTGGATGTACTGCAATCTGCACATTTGCAGCAGGTTGAGGGGCACTCAGAGGCACATTCAAAAATTTCATTCTCTTTCCCATCTCTGTCACCTCCGTAGGACATAAATGACCACCAAAGCAGGGTGTGATCTATTGCCATGTGCACTGGAAAACCCAGGTCATCTCCTCAGGGCATTCATCACAGACCTGCCATCCCCTCTTGGCACTCACAATAGAACCACAACTTCCAGCACTGGCTTCTCACCCGGCACACAGAGATTCTTTTGCCTTCCTTGGAGAGACCGGAAGAACTAGACAGGGTGTATCTGTTTGCATTGCCCAGACAAGTCTTGAGCACACACCTGCTGGTGGTGTGGGGAGATGACCCTGAGCAAGAACAATTGCCATCAACCTCCTGGGGAGACCTTGAAGTTATGTGGGACAAAGAGTGTCTCGGTGTCACATTGCATTTACGGTTCTAAATCCTGGCAAAGCCCATGCGTGCAGCTCTGGGATGTGCTTCTCTTGGACAGAGCTCCGCGTTTCCATCTCTCAGGCGGTGGGGCATCTCAGATAGTGGCAGAGCAGGTGGCACCCCACAAGGGCTTAGGTGCATCCAGGCTCCTGGCGTGGCAGCGGGAACCCCAGGAGATACTGCCCCTGCTGCCATGAGCTGTCTGTGTCTGTGTGCAAGCGAAGGACTCGTGTGTCTGAAAACCCTCCTGTGAGCGAGCAGGGAGCCCCCGCCAGAGCACCACTGACTCTTGGCCAACTGGCCATCCACCAGGACCCCAGAGGCCATTTTCCAGCGCTGCTAGGCAGAATATCCTTCCCAGTCTGTCCGGACGTTCGGGGTTGCCCCATCACAGGGACAGAATCTGGCACTTGCCCTTGTTGAACTTCCTCTGGTTGAGGATTGCCCAAACCTCTGATTTGAGGTCTCTCTGCGGGGCCTCCGTCTTCCATGAGGCCCTGGAGTGTTACAATGGCCCCTTGATTGCTTGGGAATGCGCAGTGTTCTGTGTTCCATGTGTTCCATGAGGCCCCATATTGTCACAATGGCACTGAAATGAGAGAGGATCTCCATCCTTAATGGCTTCGTAAATCACAAGTTTTTCTTAGATAAAAATCCTAATCAACAAAGGGGTTTGCTTTCTTGGCATGGTAGCAGTCTTTTCTTTTCTTTTAAGACTACAATTAGTTGTAGGAGAGAGAATGTAGATGATACATGGAAACTAATAGAGAGTGTATCATATGCCCATCTTCAAGAAATTAGCTTACAGGCCTCAGAAAACTCGTTTAATAAGAGATTGTTCTGTTAAGAAGAAAGTCAATTCTACATTGTTTAAGCAAATGGGAAGTTCTAAGACACGTCTTAGCTGGTCCTAAAGCATTTAGTGTAGGGGTTAGGGGTCGGAGAGATCAATCAGAGATGCTACGAGGCCGCCTAAGGGAGAAGACCACTCTGTGAAAATGACTGCCCCTCCCAGAAGAAATGGACGCTAGATGGCAGTCTTGCTCCACGAATAAAATCCAAGAGGCTATTTGACCCTAAAATCAGAAGAGAATTTTGGACCGCTTGTGAAGGGGAGGGTCTTTCAAGTATCACTTGAAAGTATTTATACTCCGAAATTTATACTGATTCTTTGATTCATGCATGGCAGAGTACCCCCACGAATCCCCAGCTGGCATATTAAAGAAATGTTCCATCCAATGGTTTCCGGTCATGGGGTTTAATTCTTTTGTTTTATCCCTTTGATTCCATGAAGTTCCAAAGATATCCCACGGTTTGTTTAATTCCATGAGGTCCCGCACATCCCAATGATGTCCCTTAAGTCCCTGGTTTCTGTAGTTTCCCAGGGAACATTTCCCAGGGAGCACTTTTGCTAGGGACAAAGACCGCTTGTGGTTTCGTCGGGGGCTGTGGCACCAGTGCCACGGGGAGGCAGTGCGTGGGAGAAACACCTTCCCCTGAGAAAACTCGGACGTGGCATCCCTCGCACTTGTTTTGGGATTCATGGAGATGCAGTCTCAGGAAGCGAGTTCTACTGCGTCCCTCGTCCAGCTCTTCTTGCTCCGAGGACCAGGGAACAGCCTCTCACACCTGAACTGGATGTACTGCAATCTGCACATTTGCAGCAGGTTGAGGGGCACTCAGAGGCACATTCAAAAATTTCATTCTCTTTCCCATCTCTGTCACCTCCGTAGGACATAAATGACCACCAAAGCAGGGTGTGATCTATTGCCATGTGCACTGGAAAACCCAGGTCATCTCCTCAGGGCATTCATCACAGACCTGCCATCCCCTCTTGGCACTCACAATAGAACCACAACTTCCAGCACTGGCTTCTCACCCGGCACACAGAGATTCTTTTGCCTTCCTTGGAGAGACCGGAAGAACTAGACAGGGTGTATCTGTTTGCATTGCCCAGACAAGTCTTGAGCACACACCTGCTGGTGGTGTGGGGAGATGACCCTGAGCAAGAACAATTGCCATCAACCTCCTGGGGAGACCTTGAAGTTATGTGGGACAAAGAGTGTCTCGGTGTCACATTGCATTTACGGTTCTAAATCCTGGCAAAGCCCATGCGTGCAGCTCTGGGATGTGCTTCTCTTGGACAGAGCTCCGCGTTTCCATCTCTCAGGCGGTGGGGCATCTCAGATAGTGGCAGAGCAGGTGGCACCCCACAAGGGCTTAGGTGCATCCAGGCTCCTGGCGTGGCAGCGGGAACCCCAGGAGATACTGCCCCTGCTGCCATGAGCTGTCTGTGTCTGTGTGCAAGCGAAGGACTCGTGTGTCTGAAAACCCTCCTGTGAGCGAGCAGGGAGCCCCCGCCAGAGCACCACTGACTCTTGGCCAACTGGCCATCCACCAGGACCCCAGAGGCCATTTTCCAGCGCTGCTAGGCAGAATATCCTTCCCAGTCTGTCCGGACGTTCGGGGTTGCCCCATCACAGGGACAGAATCTGGCACTTGCCCTTGTTGAACTTCCTCTGGTTGAGGATTGCCCAAACCTCTGATTTGAGGTCTCTCTGCGGGGCCTCCGTCTTCCATGAGGCCCTGGAGTGTTACAATGGCCCCTTGATTGCTTGGGAATGCGCAGTGTTCTGTGTTCCATGTGTTCCATGAGGCCCCATATTGTCACAATGGCACTGAAATGAGAGAGGATCTCCATCCTTAATGGCTTCGTAAATCACAAGTTTTTCTTAGATAAAAATCCTAATCAACAAAGGGGTTTGCTTTCTTGGCATGGTAGCAGTCTTTTCTTTTCTTTTAAGACTACAATTAGTTGTAGGAGAGAGAATGTAGATGATACATGGAAACTAATAGAGAGTGTATCATATGCCCATCTTCAAGAAATTAGCTTACAGGCCTCAGAAAACTCGTTTAATAAGAGATTGTTCTGTTAAGAAGAAAGTCAATTCTACATTGTTTAAGCAAATGGGAAGTTCTAAGACACGTCTTAGCTGGTCCTAAAGCATTTAGTGTAGGGGTTAGGGGTCGGAGAGATCAATCAGAGATGCTACGAGGCCGCCTAAGGGAGAAGACCACTCTGTGAAAATGACTGCCCCTCCCAGAAGAAATGGACGCTAGATGGCAGTCTTGCTCCACGAATAAAATCCAAGAGGCTATTTGACCCTAAAATCAGAAGAGAATTTTGGACCGCTTGTGAAGGGGAGGGTCTTTCAAGTATCACTTGAAAGTATTTATACTCCGAAATTTATACTGATTCTTTGATTCATGCATGGCAGAGTACCCCCACGAATCCCCAGCTGGCATATTAAAGAAATGTTCCATCCAATGGTTTCCGGTCATGGGGTTTAATTCTTTTGTTTTATCCCTTTGATTCCATGAAGTTCCAAAGATATCCCACGGTTTGTTTAATTCCATGAGGTCCCGCACATCCCAATGATGTCCCTTAAGTCCCTGGTTTCTGTAGTTTCCCAGGGAACATTTCCCAGGGAGCACTTTTGCTAGGGACAAAGACCGCTTGTGGTTTCGTCGGGGGCTGTGGCACCAGTGCCACGGGGAGGCAGTGCGTGGGAGAAACACCTTCCCCTGAGAAAACTCGGACGTGGCATCCCTCGCACTTGTTTTGGGATTCATGGAGATGCAGTCTCAGGAAGCGAGTTCTACTGCGTCCCTCGTCCAGCTCTTCTTGCTCCGAGGACCAGGGAACAGCCTCTCACACCTGAACTGGATGTACTGCAATCTGCACATTTGCAGCAGGTTGAGGGGCACTCAGAGGCACATTCAAAAATTTCATTCTCTTTCCCATCTCTGTCACCTCCGTAGGACATAAATGACCACCAAAGCAGGGTGTGATCTATTGCCATGTGCACTGGAAAACCCAGGTCATCTCCTCAGGGCATTCATCACAGACCTGCCATCCCCTCTTGGCACTCACAATAGAACCACAACTTCCAGCACTGGCTTCTCACCCGGCACACAGAGATTCTTTTGCCTTCCTTGGAGAGACCGGAAGAACTAGACAGGGTGTACCTGTTTGCATTGCCCAGACAAGTCTTGAGCACACACCTGCTGGTGGTGTGGGGAGATGACCCTGAGCAAGAACAATTGCCATCAACCTCCTGGGGAGACCTTGAAGTTATGTGGGACAAAGAGTGTCTCGGTGTCACATTGCATTTACGGTTCTAAATCCTGGCAAAGCCCATGCGTGCAGCTCTGGGATGTGCTTCTCTTGGACAGAGCTCCGCGTTTCCATCTCTCAGGCGGTGGGGCATCTCAGATAGTGGCAGAGCAGGTGGCACCCCACAAGGGCTTAGGTGCATCCAGGCTCCTGGCGTGGCAGCGGGAACCCCAGGAGATACTGCCCCTGCTGCCATGAGCTGTCTGTGTCTGTGTGCAAGCGAAGGACTCGTGTGTCTGAAAACCCTCCTGTGAGCGAGCAGGGAGCCCCCGCCAGAGCACCACTGACTCTTGGCCAACTGGCCATCCACCAGGACCCCAGAGGCCATTTTCCAGCGCTGCTAGGCAGAATATCCTTCCCAGTCTGTCCGGACGTTCGGGGTTGCCCCATCACAGGGACAGAATCTGGCACTTGCCCTTGTTGAACTTCCTCTGGTTGAGGATTGCCCAAACCTCTGATTTGAGGTCTCTCTGCGGGGCCTCCGTCTTCCATGAGGCCCTGGAGTGTTACAATGGCCCCTTGATTGCTTGGGAATGCGCAGTGTTCTGTGTTCCATGTGTTCCATGAGGCCCCATATTGTCACAATGGCACTGAAATGAGAGAGGATCTCCATCCTTAATGGCTTCGTAAATCACAAGTTTTTCTTAGATAAAAATCCTAATCAACAAAGGGGTTTGCTTTCTTGGCATGGTAGCAGTCTTTTCTTTTCTTTTAAGACTACAATTAGTTGTAGGAGAGAGAATGTAGATGATACATGGAAACTAATAGAGAGTGTATCATATGCCCATCTTCAAGAAATTAGCTTACAGGCCTCAGAAAACTCGTTTAATAAGAGATTGTTCTGTTAAGAAGAAAGTCAATTCTACATTGTTTAAGCAAATGGGAAGTTCTAAGACACGTCTTAGCTGGTCCTAAAGCATTTAGTGTAGGGGTTAGGGGTCGGAGAGATCAATCAGAGATGCTACGAGGCCGCCTAAGGGAGAAGACCACTCTGTGAAAATGACTGCCCCTCCCAGAAGAAATGGACGCTAGATGGCAGTCTTGCTCCACGAATAAAATCCAAGAGGCTATTTGACCCTAAAATCAGAAGAGAATTTTGGACCGCTTGTGAAGGGGAGGGTCTTTCAAGTATCACTTGAAAGTATTTATACTCCGAAATTTATACTGATTCTTTGATTCATGCATGGCAGAGTACCCCCACGAATCCCCAGCTGGCATATTAAAGAAATGTTCCATCCAATGGTTTCCGGTCATGGGGTTTAATTCTTTTGTTTTATCCCTTTGATTCCATGAAGTTCCAAAGATATCCCACGGTTTGTTTAATTCCATGAGGTCCCGCACATCCCAATGATGTCCCTTAAGTCCCTGGTTTCTGTAGTTTCCCAGGGAACATTTCCCAGGGAGCACTTTTGCTAGGGACAAAGACCGCTTGTGGTTTCGTCGGGGGCTGTGGCACCAGTGCCACGGGGAGGCAGTGCGTGGGAGAAACACCTTCCCCTGAGAAAACTCGGACGTGGCATCCCTCGCACTTGTTTTGGGATTCATGGAGATGCAGTCTCAGGAAGCGAGTTCTACTGCGTCCCTCGTCCAGCTCTTCTTGCTCCGAGGACCAGGGAAGAGCCTCTCACACCTGAACTGGATGTACTGCAATCTGCACATTTGCAGCAGGTTGAGGGGCACTCAGAGGCACATTCAAAAATTTCATTCTCTTTCCCATCTCTGTCACCTCCGTAGGACATAAATGACCACCAAAGCAGGGTGTGATCTATTGCCATGTGCACTGGAAAACCCAGGTCATCTCCTCAGGGCATTCATCACAGACCTGCCATCCCCTCTTGGCACTCACAATAGAACCACAACTTCCAGCACTGGCTTCTCACCCGGCACACAGAGATTCTTTTGCCTTCCTTGGAGAGACCGGAAGAACTAGACAGGGTGTATCTGTTTGCATTGCCCAGACAAGTCTTGAGCACACACCTGCTGGTGGTGTGGGGAGATGACCCTGAGCAAGAACAATTGCCATCAACCTCCTGGGGAGACCTTGAAGTTATGTGGGACAAAGAGTGTCTCGGTGTCACATTGCATTTACGGTTCTAAATCCTGGCAAAGCCCATGCGTGCAGCTCTGGGATGTGCTTCTCTTGGACAGAGCTCCGCGTTTCCATCTCTCAGGCGGTGGGGCATCTCAGATAGTGGCAGAGCAGGTGGCACCCCACAAGGGCTTAGGTGCATCCAGGCTCCTGGCGTGGCAGCGGGAACCCCAGGAGATACTGCCCCTGCTGCCATGAGCTGTCTGTGTCTGTGTGCAAGCGAAGGACTCGTGTGTCTGAAAACCCTCCTGTGAGCGAGCAGGGAGCCCCCGCCAGAGCACCACTGACTCTTGGCCAACTGGCCATCCACCAGGACCCCAGAGGCCATTTTCCAGCGCTGCTAGGCAGAATATCCTTCCCAGTCTGTCCGGACGTTCGGGGTTGCCCCATCACAGGGACAGAATCTGGCACTTGCCCTTGTTGAACTTCCTCTGGTTGAGGATTGCCCAAACCTCTGATTTGAGGTCTCTCTGCGGGGCCTCCGTCTTCCATGAGGCCCTGGAGTGTTACAATGGCCCCTTGATTGCTTGGGAATGCGCAGTGTTCTGTGTTCCATGTGTTCCATGAGGCCCCATATTGTCACAATGGCACTGAAATGAGAGAGGATCTCCATCCTTAATGGCTTCGTAAATCACAAGTTTTTCTTAGATAAAAATCCTAATCAACAAAGGGGTTTGCTTTCTTGGCATGGTAGCAGTCTTTTCTTTTCTTTTAAGACTACAATTAGTTGTAGGAGAGAGAATGTAGATGATACATGGAAACTAATAGAGAGTGTATCATATGCCCATCTTCAAGAAATTAGCTTACAGGCCTCAGAAAACTCGTTTAATAAGAGATTGTTCTGTTAAGAAGAAAGTCAATTCTACATTGTTTAAGCAAATGGGAAGTTCTAAGACACGTCTTAGCTGGTCCTAAAGCATTTAGTGTAGGGGTTAGGGGTCGGAGAGATCAATCAGAGATGCTACGAGGCCGCCTAAGGGAGAAGACCACTCTGTGAAAATGACTGCCCCTCCCAGAAGAAATGGACGCTAGATGGCAGTCTTGCTCCACGAATAAAATCCAAGAGGCTATTTGACCCTAAAATCAGAAGAGAATTTTGGACCGCTTGTGAAGGGGAGGGTCTTTCAAGTATCACTTGAAAGTATTTATACTCCGAAATTTATACTGATTCTTTGATTCATGCATGGCAGAGTACCCCCACGAATCCCCAGCTGGCATATTAAAGAAATGTTCCATCCAATGGTTTCCGGTCATGGGGTTTAATTCTTTTGTTTTATCCCTTTGATTCCATGAAGTTCCAAAGATATCCCACGGTTTGTTTAATTCCATGAGGTCCCGCACATCCCAATGATGTCCCTTAAGTCCCTGGTTTCTGTAGTTTCCCAGGGAACATTTCCCAGGGAGCACTTTTGCTAGGGACAAAGACCGCTTGTGGTTTCGTCGGGGGCTGTGGCACCAGTGCCACGGGGAGGCAGTGCGTGGGAGAAACACCTTCCCCTGAGAAAACTCGGACGTGGCATCCCTCGCACTTGTTTTGGGATTCATGGAGATGCAGTCTCAGGAAGCGAGTTCTACTGCGTCCCTCGTCCAGCTCTTCTTGCTCCGAGGACCAGGGAACAGCCTCTCACACCTGAACTGGATGTACTGCAATCTGCACATTTGCAGCAGGTTGAGGGGCACTCAGAGGCACATTCAAAAATTTCATTCTCTTTCCCATCTCTGTCACCTCCGTAGGACATAAATGACCACCAAAGCAGGGTGTGATCTATTGCCATGTGCACTGGAAAACCCAGGTCATCTCCTCAGGGCATTCATCACAGACCTGCCATCCCCTCTTGGCACTCACAATAGAACCACAACTTCCAGCACTGGCTTCTCACCCGGCACACAGAGATTCTTTTGCCTTCCTTGGAGAGACCGGAAGAACTAGACAGGGTGTACCTGTTTGCATTGCCCAGACAAGTCTTGAGCACACACCTGCTGGTGGTGTGGGGAGATGACCCTGAGCAAGAACAATTGCCATCAACCTCCTGGGGAGACCTTGAAGTTATGTGGGACAAAGAGTGTCTCGGTGTCACATTGCATTTACGGTTCTAAATCCTGGCAAAGCCCATGCGTGCAGCTCTGGGATGTGCTTCTCTTGGACAGAGCTCCGCGTTTCCATCTCTCAGGCGGTGGGGCATCTCAGATAGTGGCAGAGCAGGTGGCACCCCACAAGGGCTTAGGTGCATCCAGGCTCCTGGCGTGGCAGCGGGAACCCCAGGAGATACTGCCCCTGCTGCCATGAGCTGTCTGTGTCTGTGTGCAAGCGAAGGACTCGTGTGTCTGAAAACCCTCCTGTGAGCGAGCAGGGAGCCCCCGCCAGAGCACCACTGACTCTTGGCCAACTGGCCATCCACCAGGACCCCAGAGGCCATTTTCCAGCGCTGCTAGGCAGAATATCCTTCCCAGTCTGTCCGGACGTTCGGGGTTGCCCCATCACAGGGACAGAATCTGGCACTTGCCCTTGTTGAACTTCCTCTGGTTGAGGATTGCCCAAACCTCTGATTTGAGGTCTCTCTGCGGGGCCTCCGTCTTCCATGAGGCCCTGGAGTGTTACAATGGCCCCTTGATTGCTTGGGAATGCGCAGTGTTCTGTGTTCCATGTGTTCCATGAGGCCCCATATTGTCACAATGGCACTGAAATGAGAGAGGATCTCCATCCTTAATGGCTTCGTAAATCACAAGTTTTTCTTAGATAAAAATCCTAATCAACAAAGGGGTTTGCTTTCTTGGCATGGTAGCAGTCTTTTCTTTTCTTTTAAGACTACAATTAGTTGTAGGAGAGAGAATGTAGATGATACATGGAAACTAATAGAGAGTGTATCATATGCCCATCTTCAAGAAATTAGCTTACAGGCCTCAGAAAACTCGTTTAATAAGAGATTGTTCTGTTAAGAAGAAAGTCAATTCTACATTGTTTAAGCAAATGGGAAGTTCTAAGACACGTCTTAGCTGGTCCTAAAGCATTTAGTGTAGGGGTTAGGGGTCGGAGAGATCAATCAGAGATGCTACGAGGCCGCCTAAGGGAGAAGACCACTCTGTGAAAATGACTGCCCCTCCCAGAAGAAATGGACGCTAGATGGCAGTCTTGCTCCACGAATAAAATCCAAGAGGCTATTTGACCCTAAAATCAGAAGAGAATTTTGGACCGCTTGTGAAGGGGAGGGTCTTTCAAGTATCACTTGAAAGTATTTATACTCCGAAATTTATACTGATTCTTTGATTCATGCATGGCAGAGTACCCCCACGAATCCCCAGCTGGCATATTAAAGAAATGTTCCATCCAATGGTTTCCGGTCATGGGGTTTAATTCTTTTGTTTTATCCCTTTGATTCCATGAAGTTCCAAAGATATCCCACGGTTTGTTTAATTCCATGAGGTCCCGCACATCCCAATGATGTCCCTTAAGTCCCTGGTTTCTGTAGTTTCCCAGGGAACATTTCCCAGGGAGCACTTTTGCTAGGGACAAAGACCGCTTGTGGTTTCGTCGGGGGCTGTGGCACCAGTGCCACGGGGAGGCAGTGCGTGGGAGAAACACCTTCCCCTGAGAAAACTCGGACGTGGCATCCCTCGCACTTGTTTTGGGATTCATGGAGATGCAGTCTCAGGAAGCGAGTTCTACTGCGTCCCTCGTCCAGCTCTTCTTGCTCCGAGGACCAGGGAAGAGCCTCTCACACCTGAACTGGATGTACTGCAATCTGCACATTTGCAGCAGGTTGAGGGGCACTCAGAGGCACATTCAAAAATTTCATTCTCTTTCCCATCTCTGTCACCTCCGTAGGACATAAATGACCACCAAAGCAGGGTGTGATCTATTGCCATGTGCACTGGAAAACCCAGGTCATCTCCTCAGGGCATTCATCACAGACCTGCCATCCCCTCTTGGCACTCACAATAGAACCACAACTTCCAGCACTGGCTTCTCACCCGGCACACAGAGATTCTTTTGCCTTCCTTGGAGAGACCGGAAGAACTAGACAGGGTGTATCTGTTTGCATTGCCCAGACAAGTCTTGAGCACACACCTGCTGGTGGTGTGGGGAGATGACCCTGAGCAAGAACAATTGCCATCAACCTCCTGGGGAGACCTTGAAGTTATGTGGGACAAAGAGTGTCTCGGTGTCACATTGCATTTACGGTTCTAAATCCTGGCAAAGCCCATGCGTGCAGCTCTGGGATGTGCTTCTCTTGGACAGAGCTCCGCGTTTCCATCTCTCAGGCGGTGGGGCATCTCAGATAGTGGCAGAGCAGGTGGCACCCCACAAGGGCTTAGGTGCATCCAGGCTCCTGGCGTGGCAGCGGGAACCCCAGGAGATACTGCCCCTGCTGCCATGAGCTGTCTGTGTCTGTGTGCAAGCGAAGGACTCGTGTGTCTGAAAACCCTCCTGTGAGCGAGCAGGGAGCCCCCGCCAGAGCACCACTGACTCTTGGCCAACTGGCCATCCACCAGGACCCCAGAGGCCATTTTCCAGCGCTGCTAGGCAGAATATCCTTCCCAGTCTGTCCGGACGTTCGGGGTTGCCCCATCACAGGGACAGAATCTGGCACTTGCCCTTGTTGAACTTCCTCTGGTTGAGGATTGCCCAAACCTCTGATTTGAGGTCTCTCTGCGGGGCCTCCGTCTTCCATGAGGCCCTGGAGTGTTACAATGGCCCCTTGATTGCTTGGGAATGCGCAGTGTTCTGTGTTCCATGTGTTCCATGAGGCCCCATATTGTCACAATGGCACTGAAATGAGAGAGGATCTCCATCCTTAATGGCTTCGTAAATCACAAGTTTTTCTTAGATAAAAATCCTAATCAACAAAGGGGTTTGCTTTCTTGGCATGGTAGCAGTCTTTTCTTTTCTTTTAAGACTACAATTAGTTGTAGGAGAGAGAATGTAGATGATACATGGAAACTAATAGAGAGTGTATCATATGCCCATCTTCAAGAAATTAGCTTACAGGCCTCAGAAAACTCGTTTAATAAGAGATTGTTCTGTTAAGAAGAAAGTCAATTCTACATTGTTTAAGCAAATGGGAAGTTCTAAGACACGTCTTAGCTGGTCCTAAAGCATTTAGTGTAGGGGTTAGGGGTCGGAGAGATCAATCAGAGATGCTACGAGGCCGCCTAAGGGAGAAGACCACTCTGTGAAAATGACTGCCCCTCCCAGAAGAAATGGACGCTAGATGGCAGTCTTGCTCCACGAATAAAATCCAAGAGGCTATTTGACCCTAAAATCAGAAGAGAATTTTGGACCGCTTGTGAAGGGGAGGGTCTTTCAAGTATCACTTGAAAGTATTTATACTCCGAAATTTATACTGATTCTTTGATTCATGCATGGCAGAGTACCCCCACGAATCCCCAGCTGGCATATTAAAGAAATGTTCCATCCAATGGTTTCCGGTCATGGGGTTTAATTCTTTTGTTTTATCCCTTTGATTCCATGAAGTTCCAAAGATATCCCACGGTTTGTTTAATTCCATGAGGTCCCGCACATCCCAATGATGTCCCTTAAGTCCCTGGTTTCTGTAGTTTCCCAGGGAACATTTCCCAGGGAGCACTTTTGCTAGGGACAAAGACCGCTTGTGGTTTCGTCGGGGGCTGTGGCACCAGTGCCACGGGGAGGCAGTGCGTGGGAGAAACACCTTCCCCTGAGAAAACTCGGACGTGGCATCCCTCGCACTTGTTTTGGGATTCATGGAGATGCAGTCTCAGGAAGCGAGTTCTACTGCGTCCCTCGTCCAGCTCTTCTTGCTCCGAGGACCAGGGAAGAGCCTCTCACACCTGAACTGGATGTACTGCAATCTGCACATTTGCAGCAGGTTGAGGGGCACTCAGAGGCACATTCAAAAATTTCATTCTCTTTCCCATCTCTGTCACCTCCGTAGGACATAAATGACCACCAAAGCAGGGTGTGATCTATTGCCATGTGCACTGGAAAACCCAGGTCATCTCCTCAGGGCATTCATCACAGACCTGCCATCCCCTCTTGGCACTCACAATAGAACCACAACTTCCAGCACTGGCTTCTCACCCGGCACACAGAGATTCTTTTGCCTTCCTTGGAGAGACCGGAAGAACTAGACAGGGTGTATCTGTTTGCATTGCCCAGACAAGTCTTGAGCACACACCTGCTGGTGGTGTGGGGAGATGACCCTGAGCAAGAACAATTGCCATCAACCTCCTGGGGAGACCTTGAAGTTATGTGGGACAAAGAGTGTCTCGGTGTCACATTGCATTTACGGTTCTAAATCCTGGCAAAGCCCATGCGTGCAGCTCTGGGATGTGCTTCTCTTGGACAGAGCTCCGCGTTTCCATCTCTCAGGCGGTGGGGCATCTCAGATAGTGGCAGAGCAGGTGGCACCCCACAAGGGCTTAGGTGCATCCAGGCTCCTGGCGTGGCAGCGGGAACCCCAGGAGATACTGCCCCTGCTGCCATGAGCTGTCTGTGTCTGTGTGCAAGCGAAGGACTCGTGTGTCTGAAAACCCTCCTGTGAGCGAGCAGGGAGCCCCCGCCAGAGCACCACTGACTCTTGGCCAACTGGCCATCCACCAGGACCCCAGAGGCCATTTTCCAGCGCTGCTAGGCAGAATATCCTTCCCAGTCTGTCCGGACGTTCGGGGTTGCCCCATCACAGGGACAGAATCTGGCACTTGCCCTTGTTGAACTTCCTCTGGTTGAGGATTGCCCAAACCTCTGATTTGAGGTCTCTCTGCGGGGCCTCCGTCTTCCATGAGGCCCTGGAGTGTTACAATGGCCCCTTGATTGCTTGGGAATGCGCAGTGTTCTGTGTTCCATGTGTTCCATGAGGCCCCATATTGTCACAATGGCACTGAAATGAGAGAGGATCTCCATCCTTAATGGCTTCGTAAATCACAAGTTTTTCTTAGATAAAAATCCTAATCAACAAAGGGGTTTGCTTTCTTGGCATGGTAGCAGTCTTTTCTTTTCTTTTAAGACTACAATTAGTTGTAGGAGAGAGAATGTAGATGATACATGGAAACTAATAGAGAGTGTATCATATGCCCATCTTCAAGAAATTAGCTTACAGGCCTCAGAAAACTCGTTTAATAAGAGATTGTTCTGTTAAGAAGAAAGTCAATTCTACATTGTTTAAGCAAATGGGAAGTTCTAAGACACGTCTTAGCTGGTCCTAAAGCATTTAGTGTAGGGGTTAGGGGTCGGAGAGATCAATCAGAGATGCTACGAGGCCGCCTAAGGGAGAAGACCACTCTGTGAAAATGACTGCCCCTCCCAGAAGAAATGGACGCTAGATGGCAGTCTTGCTCCACGAATAAAATCCAAGAGGCTATTTGACCCTAAAATCAGAAGAGAATTTTGGACCGCTTGTGAAGGGGAGGGTCTTTCAAGTATCACTTGAAAGTATTTATACTCCGAAATTTATACTGATTCTTTGATTCATGCATGGCAGAGTACCCCCACGAATCCCCAGCTGGCATATTAAAGAAATGTTCCATCCAATGGTTTCCGGTCATGGGGTTTAATTCTTTTGTTTTATCCCTTTGATTCCATGAAGTTCCAAAGATATCCCACGGTTTGTTTAATTCCATGAGGTCCCGCACATCCCAATGATGTCCCTTAAGTCCCTGGTTTCTGTAGTTTCCCAGGGAACATTTCCCAGGGAGCACTTTTGCTAGGGACAAAGACCGCTTGTGGTTTCGTCGGGGGCTGTGGCACCAGTGCCACGGGGAGGCAGTGCGTGGGAGAAACACCTTCCCCTGAGAAAACTCGGACGTGGCATCCCTCGCACTTGTTTTGGGATTCATGGAGATGCAGTCTCAGGAAGCGAGTTCTACTGCGTCCCTCGTCCAGCTCTTCTTGCTCCGAGGACCAGGGAAGAGCCTCTCACACCTGAACTGGATGTACTGCAATCTGCACATTTGCAGCAGGTTGAGGGGCACTCAGAGGCACATTCAAAAATTTCATTCTCTTTCCCATCTCTGTCACCTCCGTAGGACATAAATGACCACCGAAGCAGGGTGTGATCTATTGCCATGTGCACTGGAAAACCCAGGTCATCTCCTCAGGGCATTCATCACAGACCTGCCATCCCCTCTTGGCACTCACAATAGAACCACAACTTCCAGCACTGGCTTCTCACCCGGCACACAGAGATTCTTTTGCCTTCCTTGGAGAGACCGGAAGAACTAGACAGGGTGTATCTGTTTGCATTGCCCAGACAAGTCTTGAGCACACACCTGCTGGTGGTGTGGGGAGATGACCCTGAGCAAGAACAATTGCCATCAACCTCCTGGGGAGACCTTGAAGTTATGTGGGACAAAGAGTGTCTCGGTGTCACATTGCATTTACGGTTCTAAATCCTGGCAAAGCCCATGCGTGCAGCTCTGGGATGTGCTTCTCTTGGACAGAGCTCCGCGTTTCCATCTCTCAGGCGGTGGGGCATCTCAGATAGTGGCAGAGCAGGTGGCACCCCACAAGGGCTTAGGTGCATCCAGGCTCCTGGCGTGGCAGCGGGAACCCCAGGAGATACTGCCCCTGCTGCCATGAGCTGTCTGTGTCTGTGTGCAAGCGAAGGACTCGTGTGTCTGAAAACCCTCCTGTGAGCGAGCAGGGAGCCCCCGCCAGAGCACCACTGACTCTTGGCCAACTGGCCATCCACCAGGACCCCAGAGGCCATTTTCCAGCGCTGCTAGGCAGAATATCCTTCCCAGTCTGTCCGGACGTTCGGGGTTGCCCCATCACAGGGACAGAATCTGGCACTTGCCCTTGTTGAACTTCCTCTGGTTGAGGATTGCCCAAACCTCTGATTTGAGGTCTCTCTGCGGGGCCTCCGTCTTCCATGAGGCCCTGGAGTGTTACAATGGCCCCTTGATTGCTTGGGAATGCGCAGTGTTCTGTGTTCCATGTGTTCCATGAGGCCCCATATTGTCACAATGGCACTGAAATGAGAGAGGATCTCCATCCTTAATGGCTTCGTAAATCACAAGTTTTTCTTAGATAAAAATCCTAATCAACAAAGGGGTTTGCTTTCTTGGCATGGTAGCAGTCTTTTCTTTTCTTTTAAGACTACAATTAGTTGTAGGAGAGAGAATGTAGATGATACATGGAAACTAATAGAGAGTGTATCATATGCCCATCTTCAAGAAATTAGCTTACAGGCCTCAGAAAACTCGTTTAATAAGAGATTGTTCTGTTAAGAAGAAAGTCAATTCTACATTGTTTAAGCAAATGGGAAGTTCTAAGACACGTCTTAGCTGGTCCTAAAGCATTTAGTGTAGGGGTTAGGGGTCGGAGAGATCAATCAGAGATGCTACGAGGCCGCCTAAGGGAGAAGACCACTCTGTGAAAATGACTGCCCCTCCCAGAAGAAATGGACGCTAGATGGCAGTCTTGCTCCACGAATAAAATCCAAGAGGCTATTTGACCCTAAAATCAGAAGAGAATTTTGGACCGCTTGTGAAGGGGAGGGTCTTTCAAGTATCACTTGAAAGTATTTATACTCCGAAATTTATACTGATTCTTTGATTCATGCATGGCAGAGTACCCCCACGAATCCCCAGCTGGCATATTAAAGAAATGTTCCATCCAATGGTTTCCGGTCATGGGGTTTAATTCTTTTGTTTTATCCCTTTGATTCCATGAAGTTCCAAAGATATCCCACGGTTTGTTTAATTCCATGAGGTCCCGCACATCCCAATGATGTCCCTTAAGTCCCTGGTTTCTGTAGTTTCCCAGGGAACATTTCC
Organism: Manacus candei; assembly: GCF_025592945.1. Lineage (NCBI taxonomy): Eukaryota > Metazoa > Chordata > Aves > Passeriformes > Pipridae > Manacus > Manacus candei. The sequence continues at coordinate 5,225,393 of NW_026138084.1, forward strand.
CAGGGAGCACTTTTGCTAGGGACAAAGACCGCTTGTGGTTTCGTCGGGGGCTGTGGCACCAGTGCCACGGGGAGGCAGTGCGTGGGAGAAACACCTTCCCCTGAGAAAACTCGGACGTGGCATCCCTCGCACTTGTTTTGGGATTCATGGAGATGCAGTCTCAGGAAGCGAGTTCTACTGCGTCCCTCGTCCAGCTCTTCTTGCTCCGAGGACCAGGGAACAGCCTCTCACACCTGAACTGGATGTACTGCAATCTGCACATTTGCAGCAGGTTGAGGGGCACTCAGAGGCACATTCAAAAATTTCATTCTCTTTCCCATCTCTGTCACCTCCGTAGGACATAAATGACCACCGAAGCAGGGTGTGATCTATTGCCATGTGCACTGGAAAACCCAGGTCATCTCCTCAGGGCATTCATCACAGACCTGCCATCCCCTCTTGGCACTCACAATAGAACCACAACTTCCAGCACTGGCTTCTCACCCGGCACACAGAGATTCTTTTGCCTTCCTTGGAGAGACCGGAAGAACTAGACAGGGTGTATCTGTTTGCATTGCCCAGACAAGTCTTGAGCACACACCTGCTGGTGGTGTGGGGAGATGACCCTGAGCAAGAACAATTGCCATCAACCTCCTGGGGAGACCTTGAAGTTATGTGGGACAAAGAGTGTCTCGGTGTCACATTGCATTTACGGTTCTAAATCCTGGCAAAGCCCATGCGTGCAGCTCTGGGATGTGCTTCTCTTGGACAGAGCTCCGCGTTTCCATCTCTCAGGCGGTGGGGCATCTCAGATAGTGGCAGAGCAGGTGGCACCCCACAAGGGCTTAGGTGCATCCAGGCTCCTGGCGTGGCAGCGGGAACCCCAGGAGATACTGCCCCTGCTGCCATGAGCTGTCTGTGTCTGTGTGCAAGCGAAGGACTCGTGTGTCTGAAAACCCTCCTGTGAGCGAGCAGGGAGCCCCCGCCAGAGCACCACTGACTCTTGGCCAACTGGCCATCCACCAGGACCCCAGAGGCCATTTTCCAGCGCTGCTAGGCAGAATATCCTTCCCAGTCTGTCCGGACGTTCGGGGTTGCCCCATCACAGGGACAGAATCTGGCACTTGCCCTTGTTGAACTTCCTCTGGTTGAGGATTGCCCAAACCTCTGATTTGAGGTCTCTCTGCGGGGCCTCCGTCTTCCATGAGGCCCTGGAGTGTTACAATGGCCCCTTGATTGCTTGGGAATGCGCAGTGTTCTGTGTTCCATGTGTTCCATGAGGCCCCATATTGTCACAATGGCACTGAAATGAGAGAGGATCTCCATCCTTAATGGCTTCGTAAATCACAAGTTTTTCTTAGATAAAAATCCTAATCAACAAAGGGGTTTGCTTTCTTGGCATGGTAGCAGTCTTTTCTTTTCTTTTAAGACTACAATTAGTTGTAGGAGAGAGAATGTAGATGATACATGGAAACTAATAGAGAGTGTATCATATGCCCATCTTCAAGAAATTAGCTTACAGGCCTCAGAAAACTCGTTTAATAAGAGATTGTTCTGTTAAGAAGAAAGTCAATTCTACATTGTTTAAGCAAATGGGAAGTTCTAAGACACGTCTTAGCTGGTCCTAAAGCATTTAGTGTAGGGGTTAGGGGTCGGAGAGATCAATCAGAGATGCTACGAGGCCGCCTAAGGGAGAAGACCACTCTGTGAAAATGACTGCCCCTCCCAGAAGAAATGGACGCTAGATGGCAGTCTTGCTCCACGAATAAAATCCAAGAGGCTATTTGACCCTAAAATCAGAAGAGAATTTTGGACCGCTTGTGAAGGGGAGGGTCTTTCAAGTATCACTTGAAAGTATTTATACTCCGAAATTTATACTGATTCTTTGATTCATGCATGGCAGAGTACCCCCACGAATCCCCAGCTGGCATATTAAAGAAATGTTCCATCCAATGGTTTCCGGTCATGGGGTTTAATTCTTTTGTTTTATCCCTTTGATTCCATGAAGTTCCAAAGATATCCCACGGTTTGTTTAATTCCATGAGGTCCCGCACATCCCAATGATGTCCCTTAAGTCCCTGGTTTCTGTAGTTTCCCAGGGAACATTTCCCAGGGAGCACTTTTGCTAGGGACAAAGACCGCTTGTGGTTTCGTCGGGGGCTGTGGCACCAGTGCCACGGGGAGGCAGTGCGTGGGAGAAACACCTTCCCCTGAGAAAACTCGGACGTGGCATCCCTCGCACTTGTTTTGGGATTCATGGAGATGCAGTCTCAGGAAGCGAGTTCTACTGCGTCCCTCGTCCAGCTCTTCTTGCTCCGAGGACCAGGGAACAGCCTCTCACACCTGAACTGGATGTACTGCAATCTGCACATTTGCAGCAGGTTGAGGGGCACTCAGAGGCACATTCAAAAATTTCATTCTCTTTCCCATCTCTGTCACCTCCGTAGGACATAAATGACCACCAAAGCAGGGTGTGATCTATTGCCATGTGCACTGGAAAACCCAGGTCATCTCCTCAGGGCATTCATCACAGACCTGCCATCCCCTCTTGGCACTCACAATAGAACCACAACTTCCAGCACTGGCTTCTCACCCGGCACACAGAGATTCTTTTGCCTTCCTTGGAGAGACCGGAAGAACTAGACAGGGTGTATCTGTTTGCATTGCCCAGACAAGTCTTGAGCACACACCTGCTGGTGGTGTGGGGAGATGACCCTGAGCAAGAACAATTGCCATCAACCTCCTGGGGAGACCTTGAAGTTATGTGGGACAAAGAGTGTCTCGGTGTCACATTGCATTTACGGTTCTAAATCCTGGCAAAGCCCATGCGTGCAGCTCTGGGATGTGCTTCTCTTGGACAGAGCTCCGCGTTTCCATCTCTCAGGCGGTGGGGCATCTCAGATAGTGGCAGAGCAGGTGGCACCCCACAAGGGCTTAGGTGCATCCAGGCTCCTGGCGTGGCAGCGGGAACCCCAGGAGATACTGCCCCTGCTGCCATGAGCTGTCTGTGTCTGTGTGCAAGCGAAGGACTCGTGTGTCTGAAAACCCTCCTGTGAGCGAGCAGGGAGCCCCCGCCAGAACACCACTGACTCTTGGCCAACTGGCCATCCACCAGGACCCCAGAGGCCATTTTCCAGCGCTGCTAGGCAGAATATCCTTCCCAGTCTGTCCGGACGTTCGGGGTTGCCCCATCACAGGGACAGAATCTGGCACTTGCCCTTGTTGAACTTCCTCTGGTTGAGGATTGCCCAAACCTCTGATTTGAGGTCTCTCTGCGGGTCCTCCGTCTTCCATGAGGCCCTGGAGTGTTACAATGGCCCCTTGATTGCTTGGGAATGCGCAGTGTTCTGTGTTCCATGTGTTCCATGAGGCCCCATATTGTCACAATGGCACTGAAATGAGAGAGGATCTCCATCCTTAATGGCTTCGTAAATCACAAGTTTTTCTTAGATAAAAATCCTAATCAACAAAGGGGTTTGCTTTCTTGGCATGGTAGCAGTCTTTTCTTTTCTTTTAAGACTACAATTAGTTGTAGGAGAGAGAATGTAGATGATACATGGAAACTAATAGAGAGTGTATCATATGCCCATCTTCAAGAAATTAGCTTACAGGCCTCAGAAAACTCGTTTAATAAGAGATTGTTCTGTTAAGAAGAAAGTCAATTCTACATTGTTTAAGCAAATGGGAAGTTCTAAGACACGTCTTAGCTGGTCCTAAAGCATTTAGTGTAGGGGTTAGGGGTCGGAGAGATCAATCAGAGATGCTACGAGGCCGCCTAAGGGAGAAGACCACTCTGTGAAAATGACTGCCCCTCCCAGAAGAAATGGACGCTAGATGGCAGTCTTGCTCCACGAATAAAATCCAAGAGGCTATTTGACCCTAAAATCAGAAGAGAATTTTGGACCGCTTGTGAAGGGGAGGGTCTTTCAAGTATCACTTGAAAGTATTTATACTCCGAAATTTATACTGATTCTTTGATTCATGCATGGCAGAGTACCCCCACGAATCCCCAGCTGGCATATTAAAGAAATGTTCCATCCAATGGTTTCCGGTCATGGGGTTTAATTCTTTTGTTTTATCCCTTTGATTCCATGAAGTTCCAAAGATATCCCACGGTTTGTTTAATTCCATGAGGTCCCGCACATCCCAATGATGTCCCTTAAGTCCCTGGTTTCTGTAGTTTCCCAGGGAACATTTCCCAGGGAGCACTTTTGCTAGGGACAAAGACCGCTTGTGGTTTCGTCGGGGGCTGTGGCACCAGTGCCACGGGGAGGCAGTGCGTGGGAGAAACACCTTCCCCTGAGAAAACTCGGACGTGGCATCCCTCGCACTTGTTTTGGGATTCATGGAGATGCAGTCTCAGGAAGCGAGTTCTACTGCGTCCCTCGTCCAGCTCTTCTTGCTCCGAGGACCAGGGAACAGCCTCTCACACCTGAACTGGATGTACTGCAATCTGCACATTTGCAGCAGGTTGAGGGGCACTCAGAGGCACATTCAAAAATTTCATTCTCTTTCCCATCTCTGTCACCTCCGTAGGACATAAATGACCACCAAAGCAGGGTGTGATCTATTGCCATGTGCACTGGAAAACCCAGGTCATCTCCTCAGGGCATTCATCACAGACCTGCCATCCCCTCTTGGCACTCACAATAGAACCACAACTTCCAGCACTGGCTTCTCACCCGGCACACAGAGATTCTTTTGCCTTCCTTGGAGAGACCGGAAGAACTAGACAGGGTGTATCTGTTTGCATTGCCCAGACAAGTCTTGAGCACACACCTGCTGGTGGTGTGGGGAGATGACCCTGAGCAAGAACAATTGCCATCAACCTCCTGGGGAGACCTTGAAGTTATGTGGGACAAAGAGTGTCTCGGTGTCACATTGCATTTACGGTTCTAAATCCTGGCAAAGCCCATGCGTGCAGCTCTGGGATGTGCTTCTCTTGGACAGAGCTCCGCGTTTCCATCTCTCAGGCGGTGGGGCATCTCAGATAGTGGCAGAGCAGGTGGCACCCCACAAGGGCTTAGGTGCATCCAGGCTCCTGGCGTGGCAGCGGGAACCCCAGGAGATACTGCCCCTGCTGCCATGAGCTGTCTGTGTCTGTGTGCAAGCGAAGGACTCGTGTGTCTGAAAACCCTCCTGTGAGCGAGCAGGGAGCCCCCGCCAGAGCACCACTGACTCTTGGCCAACTGGCCATCCACCAGGACCCCAGAGGCCATTTTCCAGCGCTGCTAGGCAGAATATCCTTCCCAGTCTGTCCGGACGTTCGGGGTTGCCCCATCACAGGGACAGAATCTGGCACTTGCCCTTGTTGAACTTCCTCTGGTTGAGGATTGCCCAAACCTCTGATTTGAGGTCTCTCTGCGGGGCCTCCGTCTTCCATGAGGCCCTGGAGTGTTACAATGGCCCCTTGATTGCTTGGGAATGCGCAGTGTTCTGTGTTCCATGTGTTCCATGAGGCCCCATATTGTCACAATGGCACTGAAATGAGAGAGGATCTCCATCCTTAATGGCTTCGTAAATCACAAGTTTTTCTTAGATAAAAATCCTAATCAACAAAGGGGTTTGCTTTCTTGGCATGGTAGCAGTCTTTTCTTTTCTTTTAAGACTACAATTAGTTGTAGGAGAGAGAATGTAGATGATACATGGAAACTAATAGAGAGTGTATCATATGCCCATCTTCAAGAAATTAGCTTACAGGCCTCAGAAAACTCGTTTAATAAGAGATTGTTCTGTTAAGAAGAAAGTCAATTCTACATTGTTTAAGCAAATGGGAAGTTCTAAGACACGTCTTAGCTGGTCCTAAAGCATTTAGTGTAGGGGTTAGGGGTCGGAGAGATCAATCAGAGATGCTACGAGGCCGCCTAAGGGAGAAGACCACTCTGTGAAAATGACTGCCCCTCCCAGAAGAAATGGACGCTAGATGGCAGTCTTGCTCCACGAATAAAATCCAAGAGGCTATTTGACCCTAAAATCAGAAGAGAATTTTGGACCGCTTGTGAAGGGGAGGGTCTTTCAAGTATCACTTGAAAGTATTTATACTCCGAAATTTATACTGATTCTTTGATTCATGCATGGCAGAGTACCCCCACGAATCCCCAGCTGGCATATTAAAGAAATGTTCCATCCAATGGTTTCCGGTCATGGGGTTTAATTCTTTTGTTTTATCCCTTTGATTCCATGAAGTTCCAAAGATATCCCACGGTTTGTTTAATTCCATGAGGTCCCGCACATCCCAATGATGTCCCTTAAGTCCCTGGTTTCTGTAGTTTCCCAGGGAACATTTCCCAGGGAGCACTTTTGCTAGGGACAAAGACCGCTTGTGGTTTCGTCGGGGGCTGTGGCACCAGTGCCACGGGGAGGCAGTGCGTGGGAGAAACACCTTCCCCTGAGAAAACTCGGACGTGGCATCCCTCGCACTTGTTTTGGGATTCATGGAGATGCAGTCTCAGGAAGCGAGTTCTACTGCGTCCCTCGTCCAGCTCTTCTTGCTCCGAGGACCAGGGAACAGCCTCTCACACCTGAACTGGATGTACTGCAATCTGCACATTTGCAGCAGGTTGAGGGGCACTCAGAGGCACATTCAAAAATTTCATTCTCTTTCCCATCTCTGTCACCTCCGTAGGACATAAATGACCACCAAAGCAGGGTGTGATCTATTGCCATGTGCACTGGAAAACCCAGGTCATCTCCTCAGGGCATTCATCACAGACCTGCCATCCCCTCTTGGCACTCACAATAGAACCACAACTTCCAGCACTGGCTTCTCACCCGGCACACAGAGATTCTTTTGCCTTCCTTGGAGAGACCGGAAGAACTAGACAGGGTGTATCTGTTTGCATTGCCCAGACAAGTCTTGAGCACACACCTGCTGGTGGTGTGGGGAGATGACCCTGAGCAAGAACAATTGCCATCAACCTCCTGGGGAGACCTTGAAGTTATGTGGGACAAAGAGTGTCTCGGTGTCACATTGCATTTACGGTTCTAAATCCTGGCAAAGCCCATGCGTGCAGCTCTGGGATGTGCTTCTCTTGGACAGAGCTCCGCGTTTCCATCTCTCAGGCGGTGGGGCATCTCAGATAGTGGCAGAGCAGGTGGCACCCCACAAGGGCTTAGGTGCATCCAGGCTCCTGGCGTGGCAGCGGGAACCCCAGGAGATACTGCCCCTGCTGCCATGAGCTGTCTGTGTCTGTGTGCAAGCGAAGGACTCGTGTGTCTGAAAACCCTCCTGTGAGCGAGCAGGGAGCCCCCGCCAGAGCACCACTGACTCTTGGCCAACTGGCCATCCACCAGGACCCCAGAGGCCATTTTCCAGCGCTGCTAGGCAGAATATCCTTCCCAGTCTGTCCGGACGTTCGGGGTTGCCCCATCACAGGGACAGAATCTGGCACTTGCCCTTGTTGAACTTCCTCTGGTTGAGGATTGCCCAAACCTCTGATTTGAGGTCTCTCTGCGGGGCCTCCGTCTTCCATGAGGCCCTGGAGTGTTACAATGGCCCCTTGATTGCTTGGGAATGCGCAGTGTTCTGTGTTCCATGTGTTCCATGAGGCCCCATATTGTCACAATGGCACTGAAATGAGAGAGGATCTCCATCCTTAATGGCTTCGTAAATCACAAGTTTTTCTTAGATAAAAATCCTAATCAACAAAGGGGTTTGCTTTCTTGGCATGGTAGCAGTCTTTTCTTTTCTTTTAAGACTACAATTAGTTGTAGGAGAGAGAATGTAGATGATACATGGAAACTAATAGAGAGTGTATCATATGCCCATCTTCAAGAAATTAGCTTACAGGCCTCAGAAAACTCGTTTAATAAGAGATTGTTCTGTTAAGAAGAAAGTCAATTCTACATTGTTTAAGCAAATGGGAAGTTCTAAGACACGTCTTAGCTGGTCCTAAAGCATTTAGTGTAGGGGTTAGGGGTCGGAGAGATCAATCAGAGATGCTACGAGGCCGCCTAAGGGAGAAGACCACTCTGTGAAAATGACTGCCCCTCCCAGAAGAAATGGACGCTAGATGGCAGTCTTGCTCCACGAATAAAATCCAAGAGGCTATTTGACCCTAAAATCAGAAGAGAATTTTGGACCGCTTGTGAAGGGGAGGGTCTTTCAAGTATCACTTGAAAGTATTTATACTCCGAAATTTATACTGATTCTTTGATTCATGCATGGCAGAGTACCCCCACGAATCCCCAGCTGGCATATTAAAGAAATGTTCCATCCAATGGTTTCCGGTCATGGGGTTTAATTCTTTTGTTTTATCCCTTTGATTCCATGAAGTTCCAAAGATATCCCACGGTTTGTTTAATTCCATGAGGTCCCGCACATCCCAATGATGTCCCTTAAGTCCCTGGTTTCTGTAGTTTCCCAGGGAACATTTCCCAGGGAGCACTTTTGCTAGGGACAAAGACCGCTTGTGGTTTCGTCGGGGGCTGTGGCACCAGTGCCACGGGGAGGCAGTGCGTGGGAGAAACACCTTCCCCTGAGAAAACTCGGACGTGGCATCCCTCGCACTTGTTTTGGGATTCATGGAGATGCAGTCTCAGGAAGCGAGTTCTACTGCGTCCCTCGTCCAGCTCTTCTTGCTCCGAGGACCAGGGAACAGCCTCTCACACCTGAACTGGATGTACTGCAATCTGCACATTTGCAGCAGGTTGAGGGGCACTCAGAGGCACATTCAAAAATTTCATTCTCTTTCCCATCTCTGTCACCTCCGTAGGACATAAATGACCACCGAAGCAGGGTGTGATCTATTGCCATGTGCACTGGAAAACCCAGGTCATCTCCTCAGGGCATTCATCACAGACCTGCCATCCCCTCTTGGCACTCACAATAGAACCACAACTTCCAGCACTGGCTTCTCACCCGGCACACAGAGATTCTTTTGCCTTCCTTGGAGAGACCGGAAGAACTAGACAGGGTGTATCTGTTTGCATTGCCCAGACAAGTCTTGAGCACACACCTGCTGGTGGTGTGGGGAGATGACCCTGAGCAAGAACAATTGCCATCAACCTCCTGGGGAGACCTTGAAGTTATGTGGGACAAAGAGTGTCTCGGTGTCACATTGCATTTACGGTTCTAAATCCTGGCAAAGCCCATGCGTGCAGCTCTGGGATGTGCTTCTCTTGGACAGAGCTCCGCGTTTCCATCTCTCAGGCGGTGGGGCATCTCAGATAGTGGCAGAGCAGGTGGCACCCCACAAGGGCTTAGGTGCATCCAGGCTCCTGGCGTGGCAGCGGGAACCCCAGGAGATACTGCCCCTGCTGCCATGAGCTGTCTGTGTCTGTGTGCAAGCGAAGGACTCGTGTGTCTGAAAACCCTCCTGTGAGCGAGCAGGGAGCCCCCGCCAGAGCACCACTGACTCTTGGCCAACTGGCCATCCACCAGGACCCCAGAGGCCATTTTCCAGCGCTGCTAGGCAGAATATCCTTCCCAGTCTGTCCGGACGTTCGGGGTTGCCCCATCACAGGGACAGAATCTGGCACTTGCCCTTGTTGAACTTCCTCTGGTTGAGGATTGCCCAAACCTCTGATTTGAGGTCTCTCTGCGGGGCCTCCGTCTTCCATGAGGCCCTGGAGTGTTACAATGGCCCCTTGATTGCTTGGGAATGCGCAGTGTTCTGTGTTCCATGTGTTCCATGAGGCCCCATATTGTCACAATGGCACTGAAATGAGAGAGGATCTCCATCCTTAATGGCTTCGTAAATCACAAGTTTTTCTTAGATAAAAATCCTAATCAACAAAGGGGTTTGCTTTCTTGGCATGGTAGCAGTCTTTTCTTTTCTTTTAAGACTACAATTAGTTGTAGGAGAGAGAATGTAGATGATACATGGAAACTAATAGAGAGTGTATCATATGCCCATCTTCAAGAAATTAGCTTACAGGCCTCAGAAAACTCGTTTAATAAGAGATTGTTCTGTTAAGAAGAAAGTCAATTCTACATTGTTTAAGCAAATGGGAAGTTCTAAGACACGTCTTAGCTGGTCCTAAAGCATTTAGTGTAGGGGTTAGGGGTCGGAGAGATCAATCAGAGATGCTACGAGGCCGCCTAAGGGAGAAGACCACTCTGTGAAAATGACTGCCCCTCCCAGAAGAAATGGACGCTAGATGGCAGTCTTGCTCCACGAATAAAATCCAAGAGGCTATTTGACCCTAAAATCAGAAGAGAATTTTGGACCGCTTGTGAAGGGGAGGGTCTTTCAAGTATCACTTGAAAGTATTTATACTCCGAAATTTATACTGATTCTTTGATTCATGCATGGCAGAGTACCCCCACGAATCCCCAGCTGGCATATTAAAGAAATGTTCCATCCAATGGTTTCCGGTCATGGGGTTTAATTCTTTTGTTTTATCCCTTTGATTCCATGAAGTTCCAAAGATATCCCACGGTTTGTTTAATTCCATGAGGTCCCGCACATCCCAATGATGTCCCTTAAGTCCCTGGTTTCTGTAGTTTCCCAGGGAACATTTCCCAGGGAGCACTTTTGCTAGGGACAAAGACCGCTTGTGGTTTCGTCGGGGGCTGTGGCACCAGTGCCACGGGGAGGCAGTGCGTGGGAGAAACACCTTCCCCTGAGAAAACTCGGACGTGGCATCCCTCGCACTTGTTTTGGGATTCATGGAGATGCAGTCTCAGGAAGCGAGTTCTACTGCGTCCCTCGTCCAGCTCTTCTTGCTCCGAGGACCAGGGAACAGCCTCTCACACCTGAACTGGATGTACTGCAATCTGCACATTTGCAGCAGGTTGAGGGGCACTCAGAGGCACATTCAAAAATTTCATTCTCTTTCCCATCTCTGTCACCTCCGTAGGACATAAATGACCACCGAAGCAGGGTGTGATCTATTGCCATGTGCACTGGAAAACCCAGGTCATCTCCTCAGGGCATTCATCACAGACCTGCCATCCCCTCTTGGCACTCACAATAGAACCACAACTTCCAGCACTGGCTTCTCACCCGGCACACAGAGATTCTTTTGCCTTCCTTGGAGAGACCGGAAGAACTAGACAGGGTGTATCTGTTTGCATTGCCCAGACAAGTCTTGAGCACACACCTGCTGGTGGTGTGGGGAGATGACCCTGAGCAAGAACAATTGCCATCAACCTCCTGGGGAGACCTTGAAGTTATGTGGGACAAAGAGTGTCTCGGTGTCACATTGCATTTACGGTTCTAAATCCTGGCAAAGCCCATGCGTGCAGCTCTGGGATGTGCTTCTCTTGGACAGAGCTCCGCGTTTCCATCTCTCAGGCGGTGGGGCATCTCAGATAGTGGCAGAGCAGGTGGCACCCCACAAGGGCTTAGGTGCATCCAGGCTCCTGGCGTGGCAGCGGGAACCCCAGGAGATACTGCCCCTGCTGCCATGAGCTGTCTGTGTCTGTGTGCAAGCGAAGGACTCGTGTGTCTGAAAACCCTCCTGTGAGCGAGCAGGGAGCCCCCGCCAGAGCACCACTGACTCTTGGCCAACTGGCCATCCACCAGGACCCCAGAGGCCATTTTCCAGCGCTGCTAGGCAGAATATCCTTCCCAGTCTGTCCGGACGTTCGGGGTTGCCCCATCACAGGGACAGAATCTGGCACTTGCCCTTGTTGAACTTCCTCTGGTTGAGGATTGCCCAAACCTCTGATTTGAGGTCTCTCTGCGGGGCCTCCGTCTTCCATGAGGCCCTGGAGTGTTACAATGGCCCCTTGATTGCTTGGGAATGCGCAGTGTTCTGTGTTCCATGTGTTCCATGAGGCCCCATATTGTCACAATGGCACTGAAATGAGAGAGGATCTCCATCCTTAATGGCTTCGTAAATCACAAGTTTTTCTTAGATAAAAATCCTAATCAACAAAGGGGTTTGCTTTCTTGGCATGGTAGCAGTCTTTTCTTTTCTTTTAAGACTACAATTAGTTGTAGGAGAGAGAATGTAGATGATACATGGAAACTAATAGAGAGTGTATCATATGCCCATCTTCAAGAAATTAGCTTACAGGCCTCAGAAAACTCGTTTAATAAGAGATTGTTCTGTTAAGAAGAAAGTCAATTCTACATTGTTTAAGCAAATGGGAAGTTCTAAGACACGTCTTAGCTGGTCCTAAAGCATTTAGTGTAGGGGTTAGGGGTCGGAGAGATCAATCAGAGATGCTACGAGGCCGCCTAAGGGAGAAGACCACTCTGTGAAAATGACTGCCCCTCCCAGAAGAAATGGACGCTAGATGGCAGTCTTGCTCCACGAATAAAATCCAAGAGGCTATTTGACCCTAAAATCAGAAGAGAATTTTGGACCGCTTGTGAAGGGGAGGGTCTTTCAAGTATCACTTGAAAGTATTTATACTCCGAAATTTATACTGATTCTTTGATTCATGCATGGCAGAGTACCCCCACGAATCCCCAGCTGGCATATTAAAGAAATGTTCCATCCAATGGTTTCCGGTCATGGGGTTTAATTCTTTTGTTTTATCCCTTTGATTCCATGAAGTTCCAAAGATATCCCACGGTTTGTTTAATTCCATGAGGTCCCGCACATCCCAATGATGTCCCTTAAGTCCCTGGTTTCTGTAGTTTCCCAGGGAACATTTCCCAGGGAGCACTTTTGCTAGGGACAAAGACCGCTTGTGGTTTCGTCGGGGGCTGTGGCACCAGTGCCACGGGGAGGCAGTGCGTGGGAGAAACACCTTCCCCTGAGAAAACTCGGACGTGGCATCCCTCGCACTTGTTTTGGGATTCATGGAGATGCAGTCTCAGGAAGCGAGTTCTACTGCGTCCCTCGTCCAGCTCTTCTTGCTCCGAGGACCAGGGAACAGCCTCTCACACCTGAACTGGATGTACTGCAATCTGCACATTTGCAGCAGGTTGAGGGGCACTCAGAGGCACATTCAAAAATTTCATTCTCTTTCCCATCTCTGTCACCTCCGTAGGACATAAATGACCACCAAAGCAGGGTGTGATCTATTGCCATGTGCACTGGAAAACCCAGGTCATCTCCTCAGGGCATTCATCACAGACCTGCCATCCCCTCTTGGCACTCACAATAGAACCACAACTTCCAGCACTGGCTTCTCACCCGGCACACAGAGATTCTTTTGCCTTCCTTGGAGAGACCGGAAGAACTAGACAGGGTGTATCTGTTTGCATTGCCCAGACAAGTCTTGAGCACACACCTGCTGGTGGTGTGGGGAGATGACCCTGAGCAAGAACAATTGCCATCAACCTCCTGGGGAGACCTTGAAGTTATGTGGGACAAAGAGTGTCTCGGTGTCACATTGCATTTACGGTTCTAAATCCTGGCAAAGCCCATGCGTGCAGCTCTGGGATGTGCTTCTCTTGGACAGAGCTCCGCGTTTCCATCTCTCAGGCGGTGGGGCATCTCAGATAGTGGCAGAGCAGGTGGCACCCCACAAGGGCTTAGGTGCATCCAGGCTCCTGGCGTGGCAGCGGGAACCCCAGGAGATACTGCCCCTGCTGCCATGAGCTGTCTGTGTCTGTGTGCAAGCGAAGGACTCGTGTGTCTGAAAACCCTCCTGTGAGCGAGCAGGGAGCCCCCGCCAGAGCACCACTGACTCTTGGCCAACTGGCCATCCACCAGGACCCCAGAGGCCATTTTCCAGCGCTGCTAGGCAGAATATCCTTCCCAGTCTGTCCGGACGTTCGGGGTTGCCCCATCACAGGGACAGAATCTGGCACTTGCCCTTGTTGAACTTCCTCTGGTTGAGGATTGCCCAAACCTCTGATTTGAGGTCTCTCTGCGGGGCCTCCGTCTTCCATGAGGCCCTGGAGTGTTACAATGGCCCCTTGATTGCTTGGGAATGCGCAGTGTTCTGTGTTCCATGTGTTCCATGAGGCCCCATATTGTCACAATGGCACTGAAATGAGAGAGGATCTCCATCCTTAATGGCTTCGTAAATCACAAGTTTTTCTTAGATAAAAATCCTAATCAACAAAGGGGTTTGCTTTCTTGGCATGGTAGCAGTCTTTTCTTTTCTTTTAAGACTACAATTAGTTGTAGGAGAGAGAATGTAGATGATACATGGAAACTAATAGAGAGTGTATCATATGCCCATCTTCAAGAAATTAGCTTACAGGCCTCAGAAAACTCGTTTAATAAGAGATTGTTCTGTTAAGAAGAAAGTCAATTCTACATTGTTTAAGCAAATGGGAAGTTCTAAGACACGTCTTAGCTGGTCCTAAAGCATTTAGTGTAGGGGTTAGGGGTCGGAGAGATCAATCAGAGATGCTACGAGGCCGCCTAAGGGAGAAGACCACTCTGTGAAAATGACTGCCCCTCCCAGAAGAAATGGACGCTAGATGGCAGTCTTGCTCCACGAATAAAATCCAAGAGGCTATTTGACCCTAAAATCAGAAGAGAATTTTGGACCGCTTGTGAAGGGGAGGGTCTTTCAAGTATCACTTGAAAGTATTTATACTCCGAAATTTATACTGATTCTTTGATTCATGCATGGCAGAGTACCCCCACGAATCCCCAGCTGGCATATTAAAGAAATGTTCCATCCAATGGTTTCCGGTCATGGGGTTTAATTCTTTTGTTTTATCCCTTTGATTCCATGAAGTTCCAAAGATATCCCACGGTTTGTTTAATTCCATGAGGTCCCGCACATCCCAATGATGTCCCTTAAGTCCCTGGTTTCTGTAGTTTCCCAGGGAACATTTCCCAGGGAGCACTTTTGCTAGGGACAAAGACCGCTTGTGGTTTCGTCGGGGGCTGTGGCACCAGTGCCACGGGGAGGCAGTGCGTGGGAGAAACACCTTCCCCTGAGAAAACTCGGACGTGGCATCCCTCGCACTTGTTTTGGGATTCATGGAGATGCAGTCTCAGGAAGCGAGTTCTACTGCGTCCCTCGTCCAGCTCTTCTTGCTCCGAGGACCAGGGAAGAGCCTCTCACACCTGAACTGGATGTACTGCAATCTGCACATTTGCAGCAGGTTGAGGGGCACTCAGAGGCACATTCAAAAATTTCATTCTCTTTCCCATCTCTGTCACCTCCGTAGGACATAAATGACCACCAAAGCAGGGTGTGATCTATTGCCATGTGCACTGGAAAACCCAGGTCATCTCCTCAGGGCATTCATCACAGACCTGCCATCCCCTCTTGGCACTCACAATAGAACCACAACTTCCAGCACTGGCTTCTCACCCGGCACACAGAGATTCTTTTGCCTTCCTTGGAGAGACCGGAAGAACTAGACAGGGTGTATCTGTTTGCATTGCCCAGACAAGTCTTGAGCACACACCTGCTGGTGGTGTGGGGAGATGACCCTGAGCAAGAACAATTGCCATCAACCTCCTGGGGAGACCTTGAAGTTATGTGGGACAAAGAGTGTCTCGGTGTCACATTGCATTTACGGTTCTAAATCCTGGCAAAGCCCATGCGTGCAGCTCTGGGATGTGCTTCTCTTGGACAGAGCTCCGCGTTTCCATCTCTCAGGCGGTGGGGCATCTCAGATAGTGGCAGAGCAGGTGGCACCCCACAAGGGCTTAGGTGCATCCAGGCTCCTGGCGTGGCAGCGGGAACCCCAGGAGATACTGCCCCTGCTGCCATGAGCTGTCTGTGTCTGTGTGCAAGCGAAGGACTCGTGTGTCTGAAAACCCTCCTGTGAGCGAGCAGGGAGCCCCCGCCAGAGCACCACTGACTCTTGGCCAACTGGCCATCCACCAGGACCCCAGAGGCCATTTTCCAGCGCTGCTAGGCAGAATATCCTTCCCAGTCTGTCCGGACGTTCGGGGTTGCCCCATCACAGGGACAGAATCTGGCACTTGCCCTTGTTGAACTTCCTCTGGTTGAGGATTGCCCAAACCTCTGATTTGAGGTCTCTCTGCGGGGCCTCCGTCTTCCATGAGGCCCTGGAGTGTTACAATGGCCCCTTGATTGCTTGGGAATGCGCAGTGTTCTGTGTTCCATGTGTTCCATGAGGCCCCATATTGTCACAATGGCACTGAAATGAGAGAGGATCTCCATCCTTAATGGCTTCGTAAATCACAAGTTTTTCTTAGATAAAAATCCTAATCAACAAAGGGGTTTGCTTTCTTGGCATGGTAGCAGTCTTTTCTTTTCTTTTAAGACTACAATTAGTTGTAGGAGAGAGAATGTAGATGATACATGGAAACTAATAGAGAGTGTATCATATGCCCATCTTCAAGAAATTAGCTTACAGGCCTCAGAAAACTCGTTTAATAAGAGATTGTTCTGTTAAGAAGAAAGTCAATTCTACATTGTTTAAGCAAATGGGAAGTTCTAAGACACGTCTTAGCTGGTCCTAAAGCATTTAGTGTAGGGGTTAGGGGTCGGAGAGATCAATCAGAGATGCTACGAGGCCGCCTAAGGGAGAAGACCACTCTGTGAAAATGACTGCCCCTCCCAGAAGAAATGGACGCTAGATGGCAGTCTTGCTCCACGAATAAAATCCAAGAGGCTATTTGACCCTAAAATCAGAAGAGAATTTTGGACCGCTTGTGAAGGGGAGGGTCTTTCAAGTATCACTTGAAAGTATTTATACTCCGAAATTTATACTGATTCTTTGATTCATGCATGGCAGAGTACCCCCACGAATCCCCAGCTGGCATATTAAAGAAATGTTCCATCCAATGGTTTCCGGTCATGGGGTTTAATTCTTTTGTTTTATCCCTTTGATTCCATGAAGTTCCAAAGATATCCCACGGTTTGTTTAATTCCATGAGGTCCCGCACATCCCAATGATGTCCCTTAAGTCCCTGGTTTCTGTAGTTTCCCAGGGAACATTTCCCAGGGAGCACTTTTGCTAGGGACAAAGACCGCTTGTGGTTTCGTCGGGGGCTGTGGCACCAGTGCCACGGGGAGGCAGTGCGTGGGAGAAACACCTTCCCCTGAGAAAACTCGGACGTGGCATCCCTCGCACTTGTTTTGGGATTCATGGAGATGCAGTCTCAGGAAGCGAGTTCTACTGCGTCCCTCGTCCAGCTCTTCTTGCTCCGAGGACCAGGGAACAGCCTCTCACACCTGAACTGGATGTACTGCAATCTGCACATTTGCAGCAGGTTGAGGGGCACTCAGAGGCACATTCAAAAATTTCATTCTCTTTCCCATCTCTGTCACCTCCGTAGGACATAAATGACCACCAAAGCAGGGTGTGATCTATTGCCATGTGCACTGGAAAACCCAGGTCATCTCCTCAGGGCATTCATCACAGACCTGCCATCCCCTCTTGGCACTCACAATAGAACCACAACTTCCAGCACTGGCTTCTCACCCGGCACACAGAGATTCTTTTGCCTTCCTTGGAGAGACCGGAAGAACTAGACAGGGTGTATCTGTTTGCATTGCCCAGACAAGTCTTGAGCACACACCTGCTGGTGGTGTGGGGAGATGACCCTGAGCAAGAACAATTGCCATCAACCTCCTGGGGAGACCTTGAAGTTATGTGGGACAAAGAGTGTCTCGGTGTCACATTGCATTTACGGTTCTAAATCCTGGCAAAGCCCATGCGTGCAGCTCTGGGATGTGCTTCTCTTGGACAGAGCTCCGCGTTTCCATCTCTCAGGCGGTGGGGCATCTCAGATAGTGGCAGAGCAGGTGGCACCCCACAAGGGCTTAGGTGCATCCAGGCTCCTGGCGTGGCAGCGGGAACCCCAGGAGATACTGCCCCTGCTGCCATGAGCTGTCTGTGTCTGTGTGCAAGCGAAGGACTCGTGTGTCTGAAAACCCTCCTGTGAGCGAGCAGGGAGCCCCCGCCAGAGCACCACTGACTCTTGGCCAACTGGCCATCCACCAGGACCCCAGAGGCCATTTTCCAGCGCTGCTAGGCAGAATATCCTTCCCAGTCTGTCCGGACGTTCGGGGTTGCCCCATCACAGGGACAGAATCTGGCACTTGCCCTTGTTGAACTTCCTCTGGTTGAGGATTGCCCAAACCTCTGATTTGAGGTCTCTCTGCGGGGCCTCCGTCTTCCATGAGGCCCTGGAGTGTTACAATGGCCCCTTGATTGCTTGGGAATGCGCAGTGTTCTGTGTTCCATGTGTTCCATGAGGCCCCATATTGTCACAATGGCACTGAAATGAGAGAGGATCTCCATCCTTAATGGCTTCGTAAATCACAAGTTTTTCTTAGATAAAAATCCTAATCAACAAAGGGGTTTGCTTTCTTGGCATGGTAGCAGTCTTTTCTTTTCTTTTAAGACTACAATTAGTTGTAGGAGAGAGAATGTAGATGATACATGGAAACTAATAGAGAGTGTATCATATGCCCATCTTCAAGAAATTAGCTTACAGGCCTCAGAAAACTCGTTTAATAAGAGATTGTTCTGTTAAGAAGAAAGTCAATTCTACATTGTTTAAGCAAATGGGAAGTTCTAAGACACGTCTTAGCTGGTCCTAAAGCATTTAGTGTAGGGGTTAGGGGTCGGAGAGATCAATCAGAGATGCTACGAGGCCGCCTAAGGGAGAAGACCACTCTGTGAAAATGACTGCCCCTCCCAGAAGAAATGGACGCTAGATGGCAGTCTTGCTCCACGAATAAAATCCAAGAGGCTATTTGACCCTAAAATCAGAAGAGAATTTTGGACCGCTTGTGAAGGGGAGGGTCTTTCAAGTATCACTTGAAAGTATTTATACTCCGAAATTTATACTGATTCTTTGATTCATGCATGGCAGAGTACCCCCACGAATCCCCAGCTGGCATATTAAAGAAATGTTCCATCCAATGGTTTCCGGTCATGGGGTTTAATTCTTTTGTTTTATCCCTTTGATTCCATGAAGTTCCAAAGATATCCCACGGTTTGTTTAATTCCATGAGGTCCCGCACATCCCAATGATGTCCCTTAAGTCCCTGGTTTCTGTAGTTTCCCAGGGAACATTTCCCAGGGAGCACTTTTGCTAGGGACAAAGACCGCTTGTGGTTTCGTCGGGGGCTGTGGCACCAGTGCCACGGGGAGGCAGTGCGTGGGAGAAACACCTTCCCCTGAGAAAACTCGGACGTGGCATCCCTCGCACTTGTTTTGGGATTCATGGAGATGCAGTCTCAGGAAGCGAGTTCTACTGCGTCCCTCGTCCAGCTCTTCTTGCTCCGAGGACCAGGGAACAGCCTCTCACACCTGAACTGGATGTACTGCAATCTGCACATTTGCAGCAGGTTGAGGGGCACTCAGAGGCACATTCAAAAATTTCATTCTCTTTCCCATCTCTGTCACCTCCGTAGGACATAAATGACCACCAAAGCAGGGTGTGATCTATTGCCATGTGCACTGGAAAACCCAGGTCATCTCCTCAGGGCATTCATCACAGACCTGCCATCCCCTCTTGGCACTCACAATAGAACCACAACTTCCAGCACTGGCTTCTCACCCGGCACACAGAGATTCTTTTGCCTTCCTTGGAGAGACCGGAAGAACTAGACAGGGTGTATCTGTTTGCATTGCCCAGACAAGTCTTGAGCACACACCTGCTGTTGGTGTGGGGAGATGACCCTGAGCAAGAACAATTGCCATCAACCTCCTGGGGAGACCTTGAAGTTATGTGGGACAAAGAGTGTCTCGGTGTCACATTGCATTTACGGTTCTAAATCCTGGCAAAGCCCATGCGTGCAGCTCTGGGATGTGCTTCTCTTGGACAGAGCTCCGCGTTTCCATCTCTCAGGCGGTGGGGCATCTCAGATAGTGGCAGAGCAGGTGGCACCCCACAAGGGCTTAGGTGCATCCAGGCTCCTGGCGTGGCAGCGGGAACCCCAGGAGATACTGCCCCTGCTGCCATGAGCTGTCTGTGTCTGTGTGCAAGCGAAGGACTCGTGTGTCTGAAAACCCTCCTGTGAGCGAGCAGGGAGCCCCCGCCAGAGCACCACTGACTCTTGGCCAACTGGCCATCCACCAGGACCCCAGAGGCCATTTTCCAGCGCTGCTAGGCAGAATATCCTTCCCAGTCTGTCCGGACGTTCGGGGTTGCCCCATCACAGGGACAGAATCTGGCACTTGCCCTTGTTGAACTTCCTCTGGTTGAGGATTGCCCAAACCTCTGATTTGAGGTCTCTCTGCGGGGCCTCCGTCTTCCATGAGGCCCTGGAGTGTTACAATGGCCCCTTGATTGCTTGGGAATGCGCAGTGTTCTGTGTTCCATGTGTTCCATGAGGCCCCATATTGTCACAATGGCACTGAAATGAGAGAGGATCTCCATCCTTAATGGCTTCGTAAATCACAAGTTTTTCTTAGATAAAAATCCTAATCAACAAAGGGGTTTGCTTTCTTGGCATGGTAGCAGTCTTTTCTTTTCTTTTAAGACTACAATTAGTTGTAGGAGAGAGAATGTAGATGATACATGGAAACTAATAGAGAGTGTATCATATGCCCATCTTCAAGAAATTAGCTTACAGGCCTCAGAAAACTCGTTTAATAAGAGATTGTTCTGTTAAGAAGAAAGTCAATTCTACATTGTTTAAGCAAATGGGAAGTTCTAAGACACGTCTTAGCTGGTCCTAAAGCATTTAGTGTAGGGGTTAGGGGTCGGAGAGATCAATCAGAGATGCTACGAGGCCGCCTAAGGGAGAAGACCACTCTGTGAAAATGACTGCCCCTCCCAGAAGAAATGGACGCTAGATGGCAGTCTTGCTCCACGAATAAAATCCAAGAGGCTATTTGACCCTAAAATCAGAAGAGAATTTTGGACCGCTTGTGAAGGGGAGGGTCTTTCAAGTATCACTTGAAAGTATTTATACTCCGAAATTTATACTGATTCTTTGATTCATGCATGGCAGAGTACCCCCACGAATCCCCAGCTGGCATATTAAAGAAATGTTCCATCCAATGGTTTCCGGTCATGGGGTTTAATTCTTTTGTTTTATCCCTTTGATTCCATGAAGTTCCAAAGATATCCCACGGTTTGTTTAATTCCATGAGGTCCCGCACATCCCAATGATGTCCCTTAAGTCCCTGGTTTCTGTAGTTTCCCAGGGAACATTTCCCAGGGAGCACTTTTGCTAGGGACAAAGACCGCTTGTGGTTTCGTCGGGGGCTGTGGCACCAGTGCCACGGGGAGGCAGTGCGTGGGAGAAACACCTTCCCCTGAGAAAACTCGGACGTGGCATCCCTCGCACTTGTTTTGGGATTCATGGAGATGCAGTCTCAGGAAGCGAGTTCTACTGCGTCCCTCGTCCAGCTCTTCTTGCTCCGAGGACCAGGGAACAGCCTCTCACACCTGAACTGGATGTACTGCAATCTGCACATTTGCAGCAGGTTGAGGGGCACTCAGAGGCACATTCAAAAATTTCATTCTCTTTCCCATCTCTGTCACCTCCGTAGGACATAAATGACCACCAAAGCAGGGTGTGATCTATTGCCATGTGCACTGGAAAACCCAGGTCATCTCCTCAGGGCATTCATCACAGACCTGCCATCCCCTCTTGGCACTCACAATAGAACCACAACTTCCAGCACTGGCTTCTCACCCGGCACACAGAGATTCTTTTGCCTTCCTTGGAGAGACCGGAAGAACTAGACAGGGTGTATCTGTTTGCATTGCCCAGACAAGTCTTGAGCACACACCTGCTGGTGGTGTGGGGAGATGACCCTGAGCAAGAACAATTGCCATCAACCTCCTGGGGAGACCTTGAAGTTATGTGGGACAAAGAGTGTCTCGGTGTCACATTGCATTTACGGTTCTAAATCCTGGCAAAGCCCATGCGTGCAGCTCTGGGATGTGCTTCTCTTGGACAGAGCTCCGCGTTTCCATCTCTCAGGCGGTGGGGCATCTCAGATAGTGGCAGAGTAGGTGGCACCCCACAAGGGCTTAGGTGCATCCAGGCTCCTGGCGTGGCAGCGGGAACCCCAGGAGATACTGCCCCTGCTGCCATGAGCTGTCTGTGTCTGTGTGCAAGCGAAGGACTCGTGTGTCTGAAAACCCTCCTGTGAGCGAGCAGGGAGCCCCCGCCAGAGCACCACTGACTCTTGGCCAACTGGCCATCCACCAGGACCCCAGAGGCCATTTTCCAGCGCTGCTAGGCAGAATATCCTTCCCAGTCTGTCCGGACGTTCGGGGTTGCCCCATCACAGGGACAGAATCTGGCACTTGCCCTTGTTGAACTTCCTCTGGTTGAGGATTGCCCAAACCTCTGATTTGAGGTCTCTCTGCGGGGCCTCCGTCTTCCATGAGGCCCTGGAGTGTTACAATGGCCCCTTGATTGCTTGGGAATGCGCAGTGTTCTGTGTTCCATGTGTTCCATGAGGCCCCATATTGTCACAATGGCACTGAAATGAGAGAGGATCTCCATCCTTAATGGCTTCGTAAATCACAAGTTTTTCTTAGATAAAAATCCTAATCAACAAAGGGGTTTGCTTTCTTGGCATGGTAGCAGTCTTTTCTTTTCTTTTAAGACTACAATTAGTTGTAGGAGAGAGAATGTAGATGATACATGGAAACTAATAGAGAGTGTATCATATGCCCATCTTCAAGAAATTAGCTTACAGGCCTCAGAAAACTCGTTTAATAAGAGATTGTTCTGTTAAGAAGAAAGTCAATTCTACATTGTTTAAGCAAATGGGAAGTTCTAAGACACGTCTTAGCTGGTCCTAAAGCATTTAGTGTAGGGGTTAGGGGTCGGAGAGATCAATCAGAGATGCTACGAGGCCGCCTAAGGGAGAAGACCACTCTGTGAAAATGACTGCCCCTCCCAGAAGAAATGGACGCTAGATGGCAGTCTTGCTCCACGAATAAAATCCAAGAGGCTATTTGACCCTAAAATCAGAAGAGAATTTTGGACCGCTTGTGAAGGGGAGGGTCTTTCAAGTATCACTTGAAAGTATTTATACTCCGAAATTTATACTGATTCTTTGATTCATGCATGGCAGAGTACCCCCACGAATCCCCAGCTGGCATATTAAAGAAATGTTCCATCCAATGGTTTCCGGTCATGGGGTTTAATTCTTTTGTTTTATCCCTTTGATTCCATGAAGTTCCAAAGATATCCCACGGTTTGTTTAATTCCATGAGGTCCCGCACATCCCAATGATGTCCCTTAAGTCCCTGGTTTCTGTAGTTTCCCAGGGAACATTTCCCAGGGAGCACTTTTGCTAGGGACAAAGACCGCTTGTGGTTTCGTCGGGGGCTGTGGCACCAGTGCCACGGGGAGGCAGTGCGTGGGAGAAACACCTTCCCCTGAGAAAACTCGGACGTGGCATCCCTCGCACTTGTTTTGGGATTCATGGAGATGCAGTCTCAGGAAGCGAGTTCTACTGCGTCCCTCGTCCAGCTCTTCTTGCTCCGAGGACCAGGGAACAGCCTCTCACACCTGAACTGGATGTACTGCAATCTGCACATTTGCAGCAGGTTGAGGGGCACTCAGAGGCACATTCAAAAATTTCATTCTCTTTCCCATCTCTGTCACCTCCGTAGGACATAAATGACCACCAAAGCAGGGTGTGATCTATTGCCATGTGCACTGGAAAACCCAGGTCATCTCCTCAGGGCATTCATCACAGACCTGCCATCCCCTCTTGGCACTCACAATAGAACCACAACTTCCAGCACTGGCTTCTCACCCGGCACACAGAGATTCTTTTGCCTTCCTTGGAGAGACCGGAAGAACTAGACAGGGTGTATCTGTTTGCATTGCCCAGACAAGTCTTGAGCACACACCTGCTGGTGGTGTGGGGAGATGACCCTGAGCAAGAACAATTGCCATCAACCTCCTGGGGAGACCTTGAAGTTATGTGGGACAAAGAGTGTCTCGGTGTCACATTGCATTTACGGTTCTAAATCCTGGCAAAGCCCATGCGTGCAGCTCTGGGATGTGCTTCTCTTGGACAGAGCTCCGCGTTTCCATCTCTCAGGCGGTGGGGCATCTCAGATAGTGGCAGAGCAGGTGGCACCCCACAAGGGCTTAGGTGCATCCAGGCTCCTGGCGTGGCAGCGGGAACCCCAGGAGATACTGCCCCTGCTGCCATGAGCTGTCTGTGTCTGTGTGCAAGCGAAGGACTCGTGTGTCTGAAAACCCTCCTGTGAGCGAGCAGGGAGCCCCCGCCAGAGCACCACTGACTCTTGGCCAACTGGCCATCCACCAGGACCCCAGAGGCCATTTTCCAGCGCTGCTAGGCAGAATATCCTTCCCAGTCTGTCCGGACGTTCGGGGTTGCCCCATCACAGGGACAGAATCTGGCACTTGCCCTTGTTGAACTTCCTCTGGTTGAGGATTGCCCAAACCTCTGATTTGAGGTCTCTCTGCGGGGCCTCCGTCTTCCATGAGGCCCTGGAGTGTTACAATGGCCCCTTGATTGCTTGGGAATGCGCAGTGTTCTGTGTTCCATGTGTTCCATGAGGCCCCATATTGTCACAATGGCACTGAAATGAGAGAGGATCTCCATCCTTAATGGCTTCGTAAATCACAAGTTTTTCTTAGATAAAAATCCTAATCAACAAAGGGGTTTGCTTTCTTGGCATGGTAGCAGTCTTTTCTTTTCTTTTAAGACTACAATTAGTTGTAGGAGAGAGAATGTAGATGATACATGGAAACTAATAGAGAGTGTATCATATGCCCATCTTCAAGAAATTAGCTTACAGGCCTCAGAAAACTCGTTTAATAAGAGATTGTTCTGTTAAGAAGAAAGTCAATTCTACATTGTTTAAGCAAATGGGAAGTTCTAAGACACGTCTTAGCTGGTCCTAAAGCATTTAGTGTAGGGGTTAGGGGTCGGAGAGATCAATCAGAGATGCTACGAGGCCGCCTAAGGGAGAAGACCACTCTGTGAAAATGACTGCCCCTCCCAGAAGAAATGGACGCTAGATGGCAGTCTTGCTCCACGAATAAAATCCAAGAGGCTATTTGACCCTAAAATCAGAAGAGAATTTTGGACCGCTTGTGAAGGGGAGGGTCTTTCAAGTATCACTTGAAAGTATTTATACTCCGAAATTTATACTGATTCTTTGATTCATGCATGGCAGAGTACCCCCACGAATCCCCAGCTGGCATATTAAAGAAATGTTCCATCCAATGGTTTCCGGTCATGGGGTTTAATTCTTTTGTTTTATCCCTTTGATTCCATGAAGTTCCAAAGATATCCCACGGTTTGTTTAATTCCATGAGGTCCCGCACATCCCAATGATGTCCCTTAAGTCCCTGGTTTCTGTAGTTTCCCAGGGAACATTTCCCAGGGAGCACTTTTGCTAGGGACAAAGACCGCTTGTGGTTTCGTCGGGGGCTGTGGCACCAGTGCCACGGGGAGGCAGTGCGTGGGAGAAACACCTTCCCCTGAGAAAACTCGGACGTGGCATCCCTCGCACTTGTTTTGGGATTCATGGAGATGCAGTCTCAGGAAGCGAGTTCTACTGCGTCCCTCGTCCAGCTCTTCTTGCTCCGAGGACCAGGGAACAGCCTCTCACACCTGAACTGGATGTACTGCAATCTGCACATTTGCAGCAGGTTGAGGGGCACTCAGAGGCACATTCAAAAATTTCATTCTCTTTCCCATCTCTGTCACCTCCGTAGGACATAAATGACCACCAAAGCAGGGTGTGATCTATTGCCATGTGCACTGGAAAACCCAGGTCATCTCCTCAGGGCATTCATCACAGACCTGCCATCCCCTCTTGGCACTCACAATAGAACCACAACTTCCAGCACTGGCTTCTCACCCGGCACACAGAGATTCTTTTGCCTTCCTTGGAGAGACCGGAAGAACTAGACAGGGTGTATCTGTTTGCATTGCCCAGACAAGTCTTGAGCACACACCTGCTGGTGGTGTGGGGAGATGACCCTGAGCAAGAACAATTGCCATCAACCTCCTGGGGAGACCTTGAAGTTATGTGGGACAAAGAGTGTCTCGGTGTCACATTGCATTTACGGTTCTAAATCCTGGCAAAGCCCATGCGTGCAGCTCTGGGATGTGCTTCTCTTGGACAGAGCTCCGCGTTTCCATCTCTCAGGCGGTGGGGCATCTCAGATAGTGGCAGAGCAGGTGGCACCCCACAAGGGCTTAGGTGCATCCAGGCTCCTGGCGTGGCAGCGGGAACCCCAGGAGATACTGCCCCTGCTGCCATGAGCTGTCTGTGTCTGTGTGCAAGCGAAGGACTCGTGTGTCTGAAAACCCTCCTGTGAGCGAGCAGGGAGCCCCCGCCAGAGCACCACTGACTCTTGGCCAACTGGCCATCCACCAGGACCCCAGAGGCCATTTTCCAGCGCTGCTAGGCAGAATATCCTTCCCAGTCTGTCCGGACGTTCGGGGTTGCCCCATCACAGGGACAGAATCTGGCACTTGCCCTTGTTGAACTTCCTCTGGTTGAGGATTGCCCAAACCTCTGATTTGAGGTCTCTCTGCGGGGCCTCCGTCTTCCATGAGGCCCTGGAGTGTTACAATGGCCCCTTGATTGCTTGGGAATGCGCAGTGTTCTGTGTTCCATGTGTTCCATGAGGCCCCATATTGTCACAATGGCACTGAAATGAGAGAGGATCTCCATCCTTAATGGCTTCGTAAATCACAAGTTTTTCTTAGATAAAAATCCTAATCAACAAAGGGGTTTGCTTTCTTGGCATGGTAGCAGTCTTTTCTTTTCTTTTAAGACTACAATTAGTTGTAGGAGAGAGAATGTAGATGATACATGGAAACTAATAGAGAGTGTATCATATGCCCATCTTCAAGAAATTAGCTTACAGGCCTCAGAAAACTCGTTTAATAAGAGATTGTTCTGTTAAGAAGAAAGTCAATTCTACATTGTTTAAGCAAATGGGAAGTTCTAAGACACGTCTTAGCTGGTCCTAAAGCATTTAGTGTAGGGGTTAGGGGTCGGAGAGATCAATCAGAGATGCTACGAGGCCGCCTAAGGGAGAAGACCACTCTGTGAAAATGACTGCCCCTCCCAGAAGAAATGGACGCTAGATGGCAGTCTTGCTCCACGAATAAAATCCAAGAGGCTATTTGACCCTAAAATCAGAAGAGAATTTTGGACCGCTTGTGAAGGGGAGGGTCTTTCAAGTATCACTTGAAAGTATTTATACTCCGAAATTTATACTGATTCTTTGATTCATGCATGGCAGAGTACCCCCACGAATCCCCAGCTGGCATATTAAAGAAATGTTCCATCCAACGGTTTCCGGTCATGGGGTTTAATTCTTTTGTTTTATCCCTTTGATTCCATGAAGTTCCAAAGATATCCCACGGTTTGTTTAATTCCATGAGGTCCCGCACATCCCAATGATGTCCCTTAAGTCCCTGGTTTCTGTAGTTTCCCAGGGAACATTTCCCAGGGAGCACTTTTGCTAGGGACAAAGACCGCTTGTGGTTTCGTCGGGGGCTGTGGCACCAGTGCCACGGGGAGGCAGTGCGTGGGAGAAACACCTTCCCCTGAGAAAACTCGGACGTGGCATCCCTCGCACTTGTTTTGGGATTCATGGAGATGCAGTCTCAGGAAGCGAGTTCTACTGCGTCCCTCGTCCAGCTCTTCTTGCTCCGAGGACCAGGGAACAGCCTCTCACACCTGAACTGGATGTACTGCAATCTGCACATTTGCAGCAGGTTGAGGGGCACTCAGAGGCACATTCAAAAATTTCATTCTCTTTCCCATCTCTGTCACCTCCGTAGGACATAAATGACCACCAAAGCAGGGTGTGATCTATTGCCATGTGCACTGGAAAACCCAGGTCATCTCCTCAGGGCATTCATCACAGACCTGCCATCCCCTCTTGGCACTCACAATAGAACCACAACTTCCAGCACTGGCTTCTCACCCGGCACACAGAGATTCTTTTGCCTTCCTTGGAGAGACCGGAAGAACTAGACAGGGTGTATCTGTTTGCATTGCCCAGACAAGTCTTGAGCACACACCTGCTGGTGGTGTGGGGAGATGACCCTGAGCAAGAACAATTGCCATCAACCTCCTGGGGAGACCTTGAAGTTATGTGGGACAAAGAGTGTCTCGGTGTCACATTGCATTTACGGTTCTAAATCCTGGCAAAGCCCATGCGTGCAGCTCTGGGATGTGCTTCTCTTGGACAGAGCTCCGCGTTTCCATCTCTCAGGCGGTGGGGCATCTCAGATAGTGGCAGAGCAGGTGGCACCCCACAAGGGCTTAGGTGCATCCAGGCTCCTGGCGTGGCAGCGGGAACCCCAGGAGATACTGCCCCTGCTGCCATGAGCTGTCTGTGTCTGTGTGCAAGCGAAGGACTCGTGTGTCTGAAAACCCTCCTGTGAGCGAGCAGGGAGCCCCCGCCAGAGCACCACTGACTCTTGGCCAACTGGCCATCCACCAGGACCCCAGAGGCCATTTTCCAGCGCTGCTAGGCAGAATATCCTTCCCAGTCTGTCCGGACGTTCGGGGTTGCCCCATCACAGGGACAGAATCTGGCACTTGCCCTTGTTGAACTTCCTCTGGTTGAGGATTGCCCAAACCTCTGATTTGAGGTCTCTCTGCGGGGCCTCCGTCTTCCATGAGGCCCTGGAGTGTTACAATGGCCCCTTGATTGCTTGGGAATGCGCAGTGTTCTGTGTTCCATGTGTTCCATGAGGCCCCATATTGTCACAATGGCACTGAAATGAGAGAGGATCTCCATCCTTAATGGCTTCGTAAATCACAAGTTTTTCTTAGATAAAAATCCTAATCAACAAAGGGGTTTGCTTTCTTGGCATGGTAGCAGTCTTTTCTTTTCTTTTAAGACTACAATTAGTTGTAGGAGAGAGAATGTAGATGATACATGGAAACTAATAGAGAGTGTATCATATGCCCATCTTCAAGAAATTAGCTTACAGGCCTCAGAAAACTCGTTTAATAAGAGATTGTTCTGTTAAGAAGAAAGTCAATTCTACATTGTTTAAGCAAATGGGAAGTTCTAAGACACGTCTTAGCTGGTCCTAAAGCATTTAGTGTAGGGGTTAGGGGTCGGAGAGATCAATCAGAGATGCTACGAGGCCGCCTAAGGGAGAAGACCACTCTGTGAAAATGACTGCCCCTCCCAGAAGAAATGGACGCTAGATGGCAGTCTTGCTCCACGAATAAAATCCAAGAGGCTATTTGACCCTAAAATCAGAAGAGAATTTTGGACCGCTTGTGAAGGGGAGGGTCTTTCAAGTATCACTTGAAAGTATTTATACTCCGAAATTTATACTGATTCTTTGATTCATGCATGGCAGAGTACCCCCACGAATCCCCAGCTGGCATATTAAAGAAATGTTCCATCCAACGGTTTCCGGTCATGGGGTTTAATTCTTTTGTTTTATCCCTTTGATTCCATGAAGTTCCAAAGATATCCCACGGTTTGTTTAATTCCATGAGGTCCCGCACATCCCAATGATGTCCCTTAAGTCCCTGGTTTCTGTAGTTTCCCAGGGAACATTTCCCAGGGAGCACTTTTGCTAGGGACAAAGACCGCTTGTGGTTTCGTCGGGGGCTGTGGCACCAGTGCCACGGGGAGGCAGTGCGTGGGAGAAACACCTTCCCCTGAGAAAACTCGGACGTGGCATCCCTCGCACTTGTTTTGGGATTCATGGAGATGCAGTCTCAGGAAGCGAGTTCTACTGCGTCCCTCGTCCAGCTCTTCTTGCTCCGAGGACCAGGGAACAGCCTCTCACACCTGAACTGGATGTACTGCAATCTGCACATTTGCAGCAGGTTGAGGGGCACTCAGAGGCACATTCAAAAATTTCATTCTCTTTCCCATCTCTGTCACCTCCGTAGGACATAAATGACCACCAAAGCAGGGTGTGATCTATTGCCATGTGCACTGGAAAACCCAGGTCATCTCCTCAGGGCATTCATCACAGACCTGCCATCCCCTCTTGGCACTCACAATAGAACCACAACTTCCAGCACTGGCTTCTCACCCGGCACACAGAGATTCTTTTGCCTTCCTTGGAGAGACCGGAAGAACTAGACAGGGTGTATCTGTTTGCATTGCCCAGACAAGTCTTGAGCACACACCTGCTGGTGGTGTGGGGAGATGACCCTGAGCAAGAACAATTGCCATCAACCTCCTGGGGAGACCTTGAAGTTATGTGGGACAAAGAGTGTCTCGGTGTCACATTGCATTTACGGTTCTAAATCCTGGCAAAGCCCATGCGTGCAGCTCTGGGATGTGCTTCTCTTGGACAGAGCTCCGCGTTTCCATCTCTCAGGCGGTGGGGCATCTCAGATAGTGGCAGAGCAGGTGGCACCCCACAAGGGCTTAGGTGCATCCAGGCTCCTGGCGTGGCAGCGGGAACCCCAGGAGATACTGCCCCTGCTGCCATGAGCTGTCTGTGTCTGTGTGCAAGCGAAGGACTCGTGTGTCTGAAAACCCTCCTGTGAGCGAGCAGGGAGCCCCCGCCAGAGCACCACTGACTCTTGGCCAACTGGCCATCCACCAGGACCCCAGAGGCCATTTTCCAGCGCTGCTAGGCAGAATATCCTTCCCAGTCTGTCCGGACGTTCGGGGTTGCCCCATCACAGGGACAGAATCTGGCACTTGCCCTTGTTGAACTTCCTCTGGTTGAGGATTGCCCAAACCTCTGATTTGAGGTCTCTCTGCGGGGCCTCCGTCTTCCATGAGGCCCTGGAGTGTTACAATGGCCCCTTGATTGCTTGGGAATGCGCAGTGTTCTGTGTTCCATGTGTTCCATGAGGCCCCATATTGTCACAATGGCACTGAAATGAGAGAGGATCTCCATCCTTAATGGCTTCGTAAATCACAAGTTTTTCTTAGATAAAAATCCTAATCAACAAAGGGGTTTGCTTTCTTGGCATGGTAGCAGTCTTTTCTTTTCTTTTAAGACTACAATTAGTTGTAGGAGAGAGAATGTAGATGATACATGGAAACTAATAGAGAGTGTATCATATGCCCATCTTCAAGAAATTAGCTTACAGGCCTCAGAAAACTCGTTTAATAAGAGATTGTTCTGTTAAGAAGAAAGTCAATTCTACATTGTTTAAGCAAATGGGAAGTTCTAAGACACGTCTTAGCTGGTCCTAAAGCATTTAGTGTAGGGGTTAGGGGTCGGAGAGATCAATCAGAGATGCTACGAGGCCGCCTAAGGGAGAAGACCACTCTGTGAAAATGACTGCCCCTCCCAGAAGAAATGGACGCTAGATGGCAGTCTTGCTCCACGAATAAAATCCAAGAGGCTATTTGACCCTAAAATCAGAAGAGAATTTTGGACCGCTTGTGAAGGGGAGGGTCTTTCAAGTATCACTTGAAAGTATTTATACTCCGAAATTTATACTGATTCTTTGATTCATGCATGGCAGAGTACCCCCACGAATCCCCAGCTGGCATATTAAAGAAATGTTCCATCCAATGGTTTCCGGTCATGGGGTTTAATTCTTTTGTTTTATCCCTTTGATTCCATGAAGTTCCAAAGATATCCCACGGTTTGTTTAATTCCATGAGGTCCCGCACATCCCAATGATGTCCCTTAAGTCCCTGGTTTCTGTAGTTTCCCAGGGAACATTTCCCAGGGAGCACTTTTGCTAGGGACAAAGACCGCTTGTGGTTTCGTCGGGGGCTGTGGCACCAGTGCCACGGGGAGGCAGTGCGTGGGAGAAACACCTTCCCCTGAGAAAACTCGGACGTGGCATCCCTCGCACTTGTTTTGGGATTCATGGAGATGCAGTCTCAGGAAGCGAGTTCTACTGCGTCCCTCGTCCAGCTCTTCTTGCTCCGAGGACCAGGGAACAGCCTCTCACACCTGAACTGGATGTACTGCAATCTGCACATTTGCAGCAGGTTGAGGGGCACTCAGAGGCACATTCAAAAATTTCATTCTCTTTCCCATCTCTGTCACCTCCGTAGGACATAAATGACCACCAAAGCAGGGTGTGATCTATTGCCATGTGCACTGGAAAACCCAGGTCATCTCCTCAGGGCATTCATCACAGACCTGCCATCCCCTCTTGGCACTCACAATAGAACCACAACTTCCAGCACTGGCTTCTCACCCGGCACACAGAGATTCTTTTGCCTTCCTTGGAGAGACCGGAAGAACTAGACAGGGTGTATCTGTTTGCATTGCCCAGACAAGTCTTGAGCACACACCTGCTGGTGGTGTGGGGAGATGACCCTGAGCAAGAACAATTGCCATCAACCTCCTGGGGAGACCTTGAAGTTATGTGGGACAAAGAGTGTCTCGGTGTCACATTGCATTTACGGTTCTAAATCCTGGCAAAGCCCATGCGTGCAGCTCTGGGATGTGCTTCTCTTGGACAGAGCTCCGCGTTTCCATCTCTCAGGCGGTGGGGCATCTCAGATAGTGGCAGAGCAGGTGGCACCCCACAAGGGCTTAGGTGCATCCAGGCTCCTGGCGTGGCAGCGGGAACCCCAGGAGATACTGCCCCTGCTGCCATGAGCTGTCTGTGTCTGTGTGCAAGCGAAGGACTCGTGTGTCTGAAAACCCTCCTGTGAGCGAGCAGGGAGCCCCCGCCAGAGCACCACTGACTCTTGGCCAACTGGCCATCCACCAGGACCCCAGAGGCCATTTTCCAGCGCTGCTAGGCAGAATATCCTTCCCAGTCTGTCCGGACGTTCGGGGTTGCCCCATCACAGGGACAGAATCTGGCACTTGCCCTTGTTGAACTTCCTCTGGTTGAGGATTGCCCAAACCTCTGATTTGAGGTCTCTCTGCGGGGCCTCCGTCTTCCATGAGGCCCTGGAGTGTTACAATGGCCCCTTGATTGCTTGGGAATGCGCAGTGTTCTGTGTTCCATGTGTTCCATGAGGCCCCATATTGTCACAATGGCACTGAAATGAGAGAGGATCTCCATCCTTAATGGCTTCGTAAATCACAAGTTTTTCTTAGATAAAAATCCTAATCAACAAAGGGGTTTGCTTTCTTGGCATGGTAGCAGTCTTTTCTTTTCTTTTAAGACTACAATTAGTTGTAGGAGAGAGAATGTAGATGATACATGGAAACTAATAGAGAGTGTATCATATGCCCATCTTCAAGAAATTAGCTTACAGGCCTCAGAAAACTCGTTTAATAAGAGATTGTTCTGTTAAGAAGAAAGTCAATTCTACATTGTTTAAGCAAATGGGAAGTTCTAAGACACGTCTTAGCTGGTCCTAAAGCATTTAGTGTAGGGGTTAGGGGTCGGAGAGATCAATCAGAGATGCTACGAGGCCGCCTAAGGGAGAAGACCACTCTGTGAAAATGACTGCCCCTCCCAGAAGAAATGGACGCTAGATGGCAGTCTTGCTCCACGAATAAAATCCAAGAGGCTATTTGACCCTAAAATCAGAAGAGAATTTTGGACCGCTTGTGAAGGGGAGGGTCTTTCAAGTATCACTTGAAAGTATTTATACTCCGAAATTTATACTGATTCTTTGATTCATGCATGGCAGAGTACCCCCACGAATCCCCAGCTGGCATATTAAAGAAATGTTCCATCCAATGGTTTCCGGTCATGGGGTTTAATTCTTTTGTTTTATCCCTTTGATTCCATGAAGTTCCAAAGATATCCCACGGTTTGTTTAATTCCATGAGGTCCCGCACATCCCAATGATGTCCCTTAAGTCCCTGGTTTCTGTAGTTTCCCAGGGAACATTTCCCAGGGAGCACTTTTGCTAGGGACAAAGACCGCTTGTGGTTTCGTCGGGGGCTGTGGCACCAGTGCCACGGGGAGGCAGTGCGTGGGAGAAACACCTTCCCCTGAGAAAACTCGGACGTGGCATCCCTCGCACTTGTTTTGGGATTCATGGAGATGCAGTCTCAGGAAGCGAGTTCTACTGCGTCCCTCGTCCAGCTCTTCTTGCTCCGAGGACCAGGGAACAGCCTCTCACACCTGAACTGGATGTACTGCAATCTGCACATTTGCAGCAGGTTGAGGGGCACTCAGAGGCACATTCAAAAATTTCATTCTCTTTCCCATCTCTGTCACCTCCGTAGGACATAAATGACCACCAAAGCAGGGTGTGATCTATTGCCATGTGCACTGGAAAACCCAGGTCATCTCCTCAGGGCATTCATCACAGACCTGCCATCCCCTCTTGGCACTCACAATAGAACCACAACTTCCAGCACTGGCTTCTCACCCGGCACACAGAGATTCTTTTGCCTTCCTTGGAGAGACCGGAAGAACTAGACAGGGTGTATCTGTTTGCATTGCCCAGACAAGTCTTGAGCACACACCTGCTGGTGGTGTGGGGAGATGACCCTGAGCAAGAACAATTGCCATCAACCTCCTGGGGAGACCTTGAAGTTATGTGGGACAAAGAGTGTCTCGGTGTCACATTGCATTTACGGTTCTAAATCCTGGCAAAGCCCATGCGTGCAGCTCTGGGATGTGCTTCTCTTGGACAGAGCTCCGCGTTTCCATCTCTCAGGCGGTGGGGCATCTCAGATAGTGGCAGAGCAGGTGGCACCCCACAAGGGCTTAGGTGCATCCAGGCTCCTGGCGTGGCAGCGGGAACCCCAGGAGATACTGCCCCTGCTGCCATGAGCTGTCTGTGTCTGTGTGCAAGCGAAGGACTCGTGTGTCTGAAAACCCTCCTGTGAGCGAGCAGGGAGCCCCCGCCAGAGCACCACTGACTCTTGGCCAACTGGCCATCCACCAGGACCCCAGAGGCCATTTTCCAGCGCTGCTAGGCAGAATATCCTTCCCAGTCTGTCCGGACGTTCGGGGTTGCCCCATCACAGGGACAGAATCTGGCACTTGCCCTTGTTGAACTTCCTCTGGTTGAGGATTGCCCAAACCTCTGATTTGAGGTCTCTCTGCGGGGCCTCCGTCTTCCATGAGGCCCTGGAGTGTTACAATGGCCCCTTGATTGCTTGGGAATGCGCAGTGTTCTGTGTTCCATGTGTTCCATGAGGCCCCATATTGTCACAATGGCACTGAAATGAGAGAGGATCTCCATCCTTAATGGCTTCGTAAATCACAAGTTTTTCTTAGATAAAAATCCTAATCAACAAAGGGGTTTGCTTTCTTGGCATGGTAGCAGTCTTTTCTTTTCTTTTAAGACTACAATTAGTTGTAGGAGAGAGAATGTAGATGATACATGGAAACTAATAGAGAGTGTATCATATGCCCATCTTCAAGAAATTAGCTTACAGGCCTCAGAAAACTCGTTTAATAAGAGATTGTTCTGTTAAGAAGAAAGTCAATTCTACATTGTTTAAGCAAATGGGAAGTTCTAAGACACGTCTTAGCTGGTCCTAAAGCATTTAGTGTAGGGGTTAGGGGTCGGAGAGATCAATCAGAGATGCTACGAGGCCGCCTAAGGGAGAAGACCACTCTGTGAAAATGACTGCCCCTCCCAGAAGAAATGGACGCTAGATGGCAGTCTTGCTCCACGAATAAAATCCAAGAGGCTATTTGACCCTAAAATCAGAAGAGAATTTTGGACCGCTTGTGAAGGGGAGGGTCTTTCAAGTATCACTTGAAAGTATTTATACTCCGAAATTTATACTGATTCTTTGATTCATGCATGGCAGAGTACCCCCACGAATCCCCAGCTGGCATATTAAAGAAATGTTCCATCCAATGGTTTCCGGTCATGGGGTTTAATTCTTTTGTTTTATCCCTTTGATTCCATGAAGTTCCAAAGATATCCCACGGTTTGTTTAATTCCATGAGGTCCCGCACATCCCAATGATGTCCCTTAAGTCCCTGGTTTCTGTAGTTTCCCAGGGAACATTTCCCAGGGAGCACTTTTGCTAGGGACAAAGACCGCTTGTGGTTTCGTCGGGGGCTGTGGCACCAGTGCCACGGGGAGGCAGTGCGTGGGAGAAACACCTTCCCCTGAGAAAACTCGGACGTGGCATCCCTCGCACTTGTTTTGGGATTCATGGAGATGCAGTCTCAGGAAGCGAGTTCTACTGCGTCCCTCGTCCAGCTCTTCTTGCTCCGAGGACCAGGGAAGAGCCTCTCACACCTGAACTGGATGTACTGCAATCTGCACATTTGCAGCAGGTTGAGGGGCACTCAGAGGCACATTCAAAAATTTCATTCTCTTTCCCATCTCTGTCACCTCCGTAGGACATAAATGACCACCAAAGCAGGGTGTGATCTATTGCCATGTGCACTGGAAAACCCAGGTCATCTCCTCAGGGCATTCATCACAGACCTGCCATCCCCTCTTGGCACTCACAATAGAACCACAACTTCCAGCACTGGCTTCTCACCCGGCACACAGAGATTCTTTTGCCTTCCTTGGAGAGACCGGAAGAACTAGACAGGGTGTATCTGTTTGCATTGCCCAGACAAGTCTTGAGCACACACCTGCTGTTGGTGTGGGGAGATGACCCTGAGCAAGAACAATTGCCATCAACCTCCTGGGGAGACCTTGAAGTTATGTGGGACAAAGAGTGTCTCGGTGTCACATTGCATTTACGGTTCTAAATCCTGGCAAAGCCCATGCGTGCAGCTCTGGGATGTGCTTCTCTTGGACAGAGCTCCGCGTTTCCATCTCTCAGGCGGTGGGGCATCTCAGATAGTGGCAGAGCAGGTGGCACCCCACAAGGGCTTAGGTGCATGCAGGCTCCTGGCGTGGCAGCGGGAACCCCAGGAGATACTGCCCCTGCTGCCATGAGCTGTCTGTGTCTGTGTGCAAGCGAAGGACTCGTGTGTCTGAAAACCCTCCTGTGAGCGAGCAGGGAGCCCCCGCCAGAGCACCACTGACTCTTGGCCAACTGGCCATCCACCAGGACCCCAGAGGCCATTTTCCAGCGCTGCTAGGCAGAATATCCTTCCCAGTCTGTCCGGACGTTCGGGGTTGCCCCATCACAGGGACAGAATCTGGCACTTGCCCTTGTTGAACTTCCTCTGGTTGAGGATTGCCCAAACCTCTGATTTGAGGTCTCTCTGCGGGGCCTCCGTCTTCCATGAGGCCCTGGAGTGTTACAATGGCCCCTTGATTGCTTGGGAATGCGCAGTGTTCTGTGTTCCATGTGTTCCATGAGGCCCCATATTGTCACAATGGCACTGAAATGAGAGAGGATCTCCATCCTTAATGGCTTCGTAAATCACAAGTTTTTCTTAGATAAAAATCCTAATCAACAAAGGGGTTTGCTTTCTTGGCATGGTAGCAGTCTTTTCTTTTCTTTTAAGACTACAATTAGTTGTAGGAGAGAGAATGTAGATGATACATGGAAACTAATAGAGAGTGTATCATATGCCCATCTTCAAGAAATTAGCTTACAGGCCTCAGAAAACTCGTTTAATAAGAGATTGTTCTGTTAAGAAGAAAGTCAATTCTACATTGTTTAAGCAAATGGGAAGTTCTAAGACACGTCTTAGCTGGTCCTAAAGCATTTAGTGTAGGGGTTAGGGGTCGGAGAGATCAATCAGAGATGCTACGAGGCCGCCTAAGGGAGAAGACCACTCTGTGAAAATGACTGCCCCTCCCAGAAGAAATGGACGCTAGATGGCAGTCTTGCTCCACGAATAAAATCCAAGAGGCTATTTGACCCTAAAATCAGAAGAGAATTTTGGACCGCTTGTGAAGGGGAGGGTCTTTCAAGTATCACTTGAAAGTATTTATACTCCGAAATTTATACTGATTCTTTGATTCATGCATGGCAGAGTACCCCCACGAATCCCCAGCTGGCATATTAAAGAAATGTTCCATCCAATGGTTTCCGGTCATGGGGTTTAATTCTTTTGTTTTATCCCTTTGATTCCATGAAGTTCCAAAGATATCCCACGGTTTGTTTAATTCCATGAGGTCCCGCACATCCCAATGATGTCCCTTAAGTCCCTGGTTTCTGTAGTTTCCCAGGGAACATTTCCCAGGGAGCACTTTTGCTAGGGACAAAGACCGCTTGTGGTTTCGTCGGGGGCTGTGGCACCAGTGCCACGGGGAGGCAGTGCGTGGGAGAAACACCTTCCCCTGAGAAAACTCGGACGTGGCATCCCTCGCACTTGTTTTGGGATTCATGGAGATGCAGTCTCAGGAAGCGAGTTCTACTGCGTCCCTCGTCCAGCTCTTCTTGCTCCGAGGACCAGGGAACAGCCTCTCACACCTGAACTGGATGTACTGCAATCTGCACATTTGCAGCAGGTTGAGGGGCACTCAGAGGCACATTCAAAAATTTCATTCTCTTTCCCATCTCTGTCACCTCCGTAGGACATAAATGACCACCAAAGCAGGGTGTGATCTATTGCCATGTGCACTGGAAAACCCAGGTCATCTCCTCAGGGCATTCATCACAGACCTGCCATCCCCTCTTGGCACTCACAATAGAACCACAACTTCCAGCACTGGCTTCTCACCCGGCACACAGAGATTCTTTTGCCTTCCTTGGAGAGACCGGAAGAACTAGACAGGGTGTATCTGTTTGCATTGCCCAGACAAGTCTTGAGCACACACCTGCTGTTGGTGTGGGGAGATGACCCTGAGCAAGAACAATTGCCATCAACCTCCTGGGGAGACCTTGAAGTTATGTGGGACAAAGAGTGTCTCGGTGTCACATTGCATTTACGGTTCTAAATCCTGGCAAAGCCCATGCGTGCAGCTCTGGGATGTGCTTCTCTTGGACAGAGCTCCGCGTTTCCATCTCTCAGGCGGTGGGGCATCTCAGATAGTGGCAGAGCAGGTGGCACCCCACAAGGGCTTAGGTGCATGCAGGCTCCTGGCGTGGCAGCGGGAACCCCAGGAGATACTGCCCCTGCTGCCATGAGCTGTCTGTGTCTGTGTGCAAGCGAAGGACTCGTGTGTCTGAAAACCCTCCTGTGAGCGAGCAGGGAGCCCCCGCCAGAGCACCACTGACTCTTGGCCAACTGGCCATCCACCAGGACCCCAGAGGCCATTTTCCAGCGCTGCTAGGCAGAATATCCTTCCCAGTCTGTCCGGACGTTCGGGGTTGCCCCATCACAGGGACAGAATCTGGCACTTGCCCTTGTTGAACTTCCTCTGGTTGAGGATTGCCCAAACCTCTGATTTGAGGTCTCTCTGCGGGGCCTCCGTCTTCCATGAGGCCCTGGAGTGTTACAATGGCCCCTTGATTGCTTGGGAATGCGCAGTGTTCTGTGTTCCATGTGTTCCATGAGGCCCCATATTGTCACAATGGCACTGAAATGAGAGAGGATCTCCATCCTTAATGGCTTCGTAAATCACAAGTTTTTCTTAGATAAAAATCCTAATCAACAAAGGGGTTTGCTTTCTTGGCATGGTAGCAGTCTTTTCTTTTCTTTTAAGACTACAATTAGTTGTAGGAGAGAGAATGTAGATGATACATGGAAACTAATAGAGAGTGTATCATATGCCCATCTTCAAGAAATTAGCTTACAGGCCTCAGAAAACTCGTTTAATAAGAGATTGTTCTGTTAAGAAGAAAGTCAATTCTACATTGTTTAAGCAAATGGGAAGTTCTAAGACACGTCTTAGCTGGTCCTAAAGCATTTAGTGTAGGGGTTAGGGGTCGGAGAGATCAATCAGAGATGCTACGAGGCCGCCTAAGGGAGAAGACCACTCTGTGAAAATGACTGCCCCTCCCAGAAGAAATGGACGCTAGATGGCAGTCTTGCTCCACGAATAAAATCCAAGAGGCTATTTGACCCTAAAATCAGAAGAGAATTTTGGACCGCTTGTGAAGGGGAGGGTCTTTCAAGTATCACTTGAAAGTATTTATACTCCGAAATTTATACTGATTCTTTGATTCATGCATGGCAGAGTACCCCCACGAATCCCCAGCTGGCATATTAAAGAAATGTTCCATCCAATGGTTTCCGGTCATGGGGTTTAATTCTTTTGTTTTATCCCTTTGATTCCATGAAGTTCCAAAGATATCCCACGGTTTGTTTAATTCCATGAGGTCCCGCACATCCCAATGATGTCCCTTAAGTCCCTGGTTTCTGTAGTTTCCCAGGGAACATTTCCCAGGGAGCACTTTTGCTAGGGACAAAGACCGCTTGTGGTTTCGTCGGGGGCTGTGGCACCAGTGCCACGGGGAGGCAGTGCGTGGGAGAAACACCTTCCCCTGAGAAAACTCGGACGTGGCATCCCTCGCACTTGTTTTGGGATTCATGGAGATGCAGTCTCAGGAAGCGAGTTCTACTGCGTCCCTCGTCCAGCTCTTCTTGCTCCGAGGACCAGGGAACAGCCTCTCACACCTGAACTGGATGTACTGCAATCTGCACATTTGCAGCAGGTTGAGGGGCACTCAGAGGCACATTCAAAAATTTCATTCTCTTTCCCATCTCTGTCACCTCCGTAGGACATAAATGACCACCAAAGCAGGGTGTGATCTATTGCCATGTGCACTGGAAAACCCAGGTCATCTCCTCAGGGCATTCATCACAGACCTGCCATCCCCTCTTGGCACTCACAATAGAACCACAACTTCCAGCACTGGCTTCTCACCCGGCACACAGAGATTCTTTTGCCTTCCTTGGAGAGACCGGAAGAACTAGACAGGGTGTATCTGTTTGCATTGCCCAGACAAGTCTTGAGCACACACCTGCTGGTGGTGTGGGGAGATGACCCTGAGCAAGAACAATTGCCATCAACCTCCTGGGGAGACCTTGAAGTTATGTGGGACAAAGAGTGTCTCGGTGTCACATTGCATTTACGGTTCTAAATCCTGGCAAAGCCCATGCGTGCAGCTCTGGGATGTGCTTCTCTTGGACAGAGCTCCGCGTTTCCATCTCTCAGGCGGTGGGGCATCTCAGATAGTGGCAGAGTAGGTGGCACCCCACAAGGGCTTAGGTGCATCCAGGCTCCTGGCGTGGCAGCGGGAACCCCAGGAGATACTGCCCCTGCTGCCATGAGCTGTCTGTGTCTGTGTGCAAGCGAAGGACTCGTGTGTCTGAAAACCCTCCTGTGAGCGAGCAGGGAGCCCCCGCCAGAGCACCACTGACTCTTGGCCAACTGGCCATCCACCAGGACCCCAGAGGCCATTTTCCAGCGCTGCTAGGCAGAATATCCTTCCCAGTCTGTCCGGACGTTCGGGGTTGCCCCATCACAGGGACAGAATCTGGCACTTGCCCTTGTTGAACTTCCTCTGGTTGAGGATTGCCCAAACCTCTGATTTGAGGTCTCTCTGCGGGGCCTCCGTCTTCCATGAGGCCCTGGAGTGTTACAATGGCCCCTTGATTGCTTGGGAATGCGCAGTGTTCTGTGTTCCATGTGTTCCATGAGGCCCCATATTGTCACAATGGCACTGAAATGAGAGAGGATCTCCATCCTTAATGGCTTCGTAAATCACAAGTTTTTCTTAGATAAAAATCCTAATCAACAAAGGGGTTTGCTTTCTTGGCATGGTAGCAGTCTTTTCTTTTCTTTTAAGACTACAATTAGTTGTAGGAGAGAGAATGTAGATGATACATGGAAACTAATAGAGAGTGTATCATATGCCCATCTTCAAGAAATTAGCTTACAGGCCTCAGAAAACTCGTTTAATAAGAGATTGTTCTGTTAAGAAGAAAGTCAATTCTACATTGTTTAAGCAAATGGGAAGTTCTAAGACACGTCTTAGCTGGTCCTAAAGCATTTAGTGTAGGGGTTAGGGGTCGGAGAGATCAATCAGAGATGCTACGAGGCCGCCTAAGGGAGAAGACCACTCTGTGAAAATGACTGCCCCTCCCAGAAGAAATGGACGCTAGATGGCAGTCTTGCTCCACGAATAAAATCCAAGAGGCTATTTGACCCTAAAATCAGAAGAGAATTTTGGACCGCTTGTGAAGGGGAGGGTCTTTCAAGTATCACTTGAAAGTATTTATACTCCGAAATTTATACTGATTCTTTGATTCATGCATGGCAGAGTACCCCCACGAATCCCCAGCTGGCATATTAAAGAAATGTTCCATCCAATGGTTTCCGGTCATGGGGTTTAATTCTTTTGTTTTATCCCTTTGATTCCATGAAGTTCCAAAGATATCCCACGGTTTGTTTAATTCCATGAGGTCCCGCACATCCCAATGATGTCCCTTAAGTCCCTGGTTTCTGTAGTTTCCCAGGGAACATTTCCCAGGGAGCACTTTTGCTAGGGACAAAGACCGCTTGTGGTTTCGTCGGGGGCTGTGGCACCAGTGCCACGGGGAGGCAGTGCGTGGGAGAAACACCTTCCCCTGAGAAAACTCGGACGTGGCATCCCTCGCACTTGTTTTGGGATTCATGGAGATGCAGTCTCAGGAAGCGAGTTCTACTGCGTCCCTCGTCCAGCTCTTCTTGCTCCGAGGACCAGGGAACAGCCTCTCACACCTGAACTGGATGTACTGCAATCTGCACATTTGCAGCAGGTTGAGGGGCACTCAGAGGCACATTCAAAAATTTCATTCTCTTTCCCATCTCTGTCACCTCCGTAGGACATAAATGACCACCAAAGCAGGGTGTGATCTATTGCCATGTGCACTGGAAAACCCAGGTCATCTCCTCAGGGCATTCATCACAGACCTGCCATCCCCTCTTGGCACTCACAATAGAACCACAACTTCCAGCACTGGCTTCTCACCCGGCACACAGAGATTCTTTTGCCTTCCTTGGAGAGACCGGAAGAACTAGACAGGGTGTATCTGTTTGCATTGCCCAGACAAGTCTTGAGCACACACCTGCTGGTGGTGTGGGGAGATGACCCTGAGCAAGAACAATTGCCATCAACCTCCTGGGGAGACCTTGAAGTTATGTGGGACAAAGAGTGTCTCGGTGTCACATTGCATTTACGGTTCTAAATCCTGGCAAAGCCCATGCGTGCAGCTCTGGGATGTGCTTCTCTTGGACAGAGCTCCGCGTTTCCATCTCTCAGGCGGTGGGGCATCTCAGATAGTGGCAGAGCAGGTGGCACCCCACAAGGGCTTAGGTGCATCCAGGCTCCTGGCGTGGCAGCGGGAACCCCAGGAGATACTGCCCCTGCTGCCATGAGCTGTCTGTGTCTGTGTGCAAGCGAAGGACTCGTGTGTCTGAAAACCCTCCTGTGAGCGAGCAGGGAGCCCCCGCCAGAGCACCACTGACTCTTGGCCAACTGGCCATCCACCAGGACCCCAGAGGCCATTTTCCAGCGCTGCTAGGCAGAATATCCTTCCCAGTCTGTCCGGACGTTCGGGGTTGCCCCATCACAGGGACAGAATCTGGCACTTGCCCTTGTTGAACTTCCTCTGGTTGAGGATTGCCCAAACCTCTGATTTGAGGTCTCTCTGCGGGGCCTCCGTCTTCCATGAGGCCCTGGAGTGTTACAATGGCCCCTTGATTGCTTGGGAATGCGCAGTGTTCTGTGTTCCATGTGTTCCATGAGGCCCCATATTGTCACAATGGCACTGAAATGAGAGAGGATCTCCATCCTTAATGGCTTCGTAAATCACAAGTTTTTCTTAGATAAAAATCCTAATCAACAAAGGGGTTTGCTTTCTTGGCATGGTAGCAGTCTTTTCTTTTCTTTTAAGACTACAATTAGTTGTAGGAGAGAGAATGTAGATGATACATGGAAACTAATAGAGAGTGTATCATATGCCCATCTTCAAGAAATTAGCTTACAGGCCTCAGAAAACTCGTTTAATAAGAGATTGTTCTGTTAAGAAGAAAGTCAATTCTACATTGTTTAAGCAAATGGGAAGTTCTAAGACACGTCTTAGCTGGTCCTAAAGCATTTAGTGTAGG
This sequence comes from Manacus candei, assembly GCF_025592945.1. Classification (NCBI taxonomy): domain Eukaryota; kingdom Metazoa; phylum Chordata; class Aves; order Passeriformes; family Pipridae; genus Manacus; species Manacus candei. The sequence continues at coordinate 5,268,795 of NW_026138084.1, forward strand.
GGTTAGGGGTCGGAGAGATCAATCAGAGATGCTACGAGGCCGCCTAAGGGAGAAGACCACTCTGTGAAAATGACTGCCCCTCCCAGAAGAAATGGACGCTAGATGGCAGTCTTGCTCCACGAATAAAATCCAAGAGGCTATTTGACCCTAAAATCAGAAGAGAATTTTGGACCGCTTGTGAAGGGGAGGGTCTTTCAAGTATCACTTGAAAGTATTTATACTCCGAAATTTATACTGATTCTTTGATTCATGCATGGCAGAGTACCCCCACGAATCCCCAGCTGGCATATTAAAGAAATGTTCCATCCAACGGTTTCCGGTCATGGGGTTTAATTCTTTTGTTTTATCCCTTTGATTCCATGAAGTTCCAAAGATATCCCACGGTTTGTTTAATTCCATGAGGTCCCGCACATCCCAATGATGTCCCTTAAGTCCCTGGTTTCTGTAGTTTCCCAGGGAACATTTCCCAGGGAGCACTTTTGCTAGGGACAAAGACCGCTTGTGGTTTCGTCGGGGGCTGTGGCACCAGTGCCACGGGGAGGCAGTGCGTGGGAGAAACACCTTCCCCTGAGAAAACTCGGACGTGGCATCCCTCGCACTTGTTTTGGGATTCATGGAGATGCAGTCTCAGGAAGCGAGTTCTACTGCGTCCCTCGTCCAGCTCTTCTTGCTCCGAGGACCAGGGAACAGCCTCTCACACCTGAACTGGATGTACTGCAATCTGCACATTTGCAGCAGGTTGAGGGGCACTCAGAGGCACATTCAAAAATTTCATTCTCTTTCCCATCTCTGTCACCTCCGTAGGACATAAATGACCACCAAAGCAGGGTGTGATCTATTGCCATGTGCACTGGAAAACCCAGGTCATCTCCTCAGGGCATTCATCACAGACCTGCCATCCCCTCTTGGCACTCACAATAGAACCACAACTTCCAGCACTGGCTTCTCACCCGGCACACAGAGATTCTTTTGCCTTCCTTGGAGAGACCGGAAGAACTAGACAGGGTGTATCTGTTTGCATTGCCCAGACAAGTCTTGAGCACACACCTGCTGGTGGTGTGGGGAGATGACCCTGAGCAAGAACAATTGCCATCAACCTCCTGGGGAGACCTTGAAGTTATGTGGGACAAAGAGTGTCTCGGTGTCACATTGCATTTACGGTTCTAAATCCTGGCAAAGCCCATGCGTGCAGCTCTGGGATGTGCTTCTCTTGGACAGAGCTCCGCGTTTCCATCTCTCAGGCGGTGGGGCATCTCAGATAGTGGCAGAGCAGGTGGCACCCCACAAGGGCTTAGGTGCATCCAGGCTCCTGGCGTGGCAGCGGGAACCCCAGGAGATACTGCCCCTGCTGCCATGAGCTGTCTGTGTCTGTGTGCAAGCGAAGGACTCGTGTGTCTGAAAACCCTCCTGTGAGCGAGCAGGGAGCCCCCGCCAGAGCACCACTGACTCTTGGCCAACTGGCCATCCACCAGGACCCCAGAGGCCATTTTCCAGCGCTGCTAGGCAGAATATCCTTCCCAGTCTGTCCGGACGTTCGGGGTTGCCCCATCACAGGGACAGAATCTGGCACTTGCCCTTGTTGAACTTCCTCTGGTTGAGGATTGCCCAAACCTCTGATTTGAGGTCTCTCTGCGGGGCCTCCGTCTTCCATGAGGCCCTGGAGTGTTACAATGGCCCCTTGATTGCTTGGGAATGCGCAGTGTTCTGTGTTCCATGTGTTCCATGAGGCCCCATATTGTCACAATGGCACTGAAATGAGAGAGGATCTCCATCCTTAATGGCTTCGTAAATCACAAGTTTTTCTTAGATAAAAATCCTAATCAACAAAGGGGTTTGCTTTCTTGGCATGGTAGCAGTCTTTTCTTTTCTTTTAAGACTACAATTAGTTGTAGGAGAGAGAATGTAGATGATACATGGAAACTAATAGAGAGTGTATCATATGCCCATCTTCAAGAAATTAGCTTACAGGCCTCAGAAAACTCGTTTAATAAGAGATTGTTCTGTTAAGAAGAAAGTCAATTCTACATTGTTTAAGCAAATGGGAAGTTCTAAGACACGTCTTAGCTGGTCCTAAAGCATTTAGTGTAGGGGTTAGGGGTCGGAGAGATCAATCAGAGATGCTACGAGGCCGCCTAAGGGAGAAGACCACTCTGTGAAAATGACTGCCCCTCCCAGAAGAAATGGACGCTAGATGGCAGTCTTGCTCCACGAATAAAATCCAAGAGGCTATTTGACCCTAAAATCAGAAGAGAATTTTGGACCGCTTGTGAAGGGGAGGGTCTTTCAAGTATCACTTGAAAGTATTTATACTCCGAAATTTATACTGATTCTTTGATTCATGCATGGCAGAGTACCCCCACGAATCCCCAGCTGGCATATTAAAGAAATGTTCCATCCAACGGTTTCCGGTCATGGGGTTTAATTCTTTTGTTTTATCCCTTTGATTCCATGAAGTTCCAAAGATATCCCACGGTTTGTTTAATTCCATGAGGTCCCGCACATCCCAATGATGTCCCTTAAGTCCCTGGTTTCTGTAGTTTCCCAGGGAACATTTCCCAGGGAGCACTTTTGCTAGGGACAAAGACCGCTTGTGGTTTCGTCGGGGGCTGTGGCACCAGTGCCACGGGGAGGCAGTGCGTGGGAGAAACACCTTCCCCTGAGAAAACTCGGACGTGGCATCCCTCGCACTTGTTTTGGGATTCATGGAGATGCAGTCTCAGGAAGCGAGTTCTACTGCGTCCCTCGTCCAGCTCTTCTTGCTCCGAGGACCAGGGAACAGCCTCTCACACCTGAACTGGATGTACTGCAATCTGCACATTTGCAGCAGGTTGAGGGGCACTCAGAGGCACATTCAAAAATTTCATTCTCTTTCCCATCTCTGTCACCTCCGTAGGACATAAATGACCACCAAAGCAGGGTGTGATCTATTGCCATGTGCACTGGAAAACCCAGGTCATCTCCTCAGGGCATTCATCACAGACCTGCCATCCCCTCTTGGCACTCACAATAGAACCACAACTTCCAGCACTGGCTTCTCACCCGGCACACAGAGATTCTTTTGCCTTCCTTGGAGAGACCGGAAGAACTAGACAGGGTGTATCTGTTTGCATTGCCCAGACAAGTCTTGAGCACACACCTGCTGGTGGTGTGGGGAGATGACCCTGAGCAAGAACAATTGCCATCAACCTCCTGGGGAGACCTTGAAGTTATGTGGGACAAAGAGTGTCTCGGTGTCACATTGCATTTACGGTTCTAAATCCTGGCAAAGCCCATGCGTGCAGCTCTGGGATGTGCTTCTCTTGGACAGAGCTCCGCGTTTCCATCTCTCAGGCGGTGGGGCATCTCAGATAGTGGCAGAGCAGGTGGCACCCCACAAGGGCTTAGGTGCATCCAGGCTCCTGGCGTGGCAGCGGGAACCCCAGGAGATACTGCCCCTGCTGCCATGAGCTGTCTGTGTCTGTGTGCAAGCGAAGGACTCGTGTGTCTGAAAACCCTCCTGTGAGCGAGCAGGGAGCCCCCGCCAGAGCACCACTGACTCTTGGCCAACTGGCCATCCACCAGGACCCCAGAGGCCATTTTCCAGCGCTGCTAGGCAGAATATCCTTCCCAGTCTGTCCGGACGTTCGGGGTTGCCCCATCACAGGGACAGAATCTGGCACTTGCCCTTGTTGAACTTCCTCTGGTTGAGGATTGCCCAAACCTCTGATTTGAGGTCTCTCTGCGGGGCCTCCGTCTTCCATGAGGCCCTGGAGTGTTACAATGGCCCCTTGATTGCTTGGGAATGCGCAGTGTTCTGTGTTCCATGTGTTCCATGAGGCCCCATATTGTCACAATGGCACTGAAATGAGAGAGGATCTCCATCCTTAATGGCTTCGTAAATCACAAGTTTTTCTTAGATAAAAATCCTAATCAACAAAGGGGTTTGCTTTCTTGGCATGGTAGCAGTCTTTTCTTTTCTTTTAAGACTACAATTAGTTGTAGGAGAGAGAATGTAGATGATACATGGAAACTAATAGAGAGTGTATCATATGCCCATCTTCAAGAAATTAGCTTACAGGCCTCAGAAAACTCGTTTAATAAGAGATTGTTCTGTTAAGAAGAAAGTCAATTCTACATTGTTTAAGCAAATGGGAAGTTCTAAGACACGTCTTAGCTGGTCCTAAAGCATTTAGTGTAGGGGTTAGGGGTCGGAGAGATCAATCAGAGATGCTACGAGGCCGCCTAAGGGAGAAGACCACTCTGTGAAAATGACTGCCCCTCCCAGAAGAAATGGACGCTAGATGGCAGTCTTGCTCCACGAATAAAATCCAAGAGGCTATTTGACCCTAAAATCAGAAGAGAATTTTGGACCGCTTGTGAAGGGGAGGGTCTTTCAAGTATCACTTGAAAGTATTTATACTCCGAAATTTATACTGATTCTTTGATTCATGCATGGCAGAGTACCCCCACGAATCCCCAGCTGGCATATTAAAGAAATGTTCCATCCAACGGTTTCCGGTCATGGGGTTTAATTCTTTTGTTTTATCCCTTTGATTCCATGAAGTTCCAAAGATATCCCACGGTTTGTTTAATTCCATGAGGTCCCGCACATCCCAATGATGTCCCTTAAGTCCCTGGTTTCTGTAGTTTCCCAGGGAACATTTCCCAGGGAGCACTTTTGCTAGGGACAAAGACCGCTTGTGGTTTCGTCGGGGGCTGTGGCACCAGTGCCACGGGGAGGCAGTGCGTGGGAGAAACACCTTCCCCTGAGAAAACTCGGACGTGGCATCCCTCGCACTTGTTTTGGGATTCATGGAGATGCAGTCTCAGGAAGCGAGTTCTACTGCGTCCCTCGTCCAGCTCTTCTTGCTCCGAGGACCAGGGAACAGCCTCTCACACCTGAACTGGATGTACTGCAATCTGCACATTTGCAGCAGGTTGAGGGGCACTCAGAGGCACATTCAAAAATTTCATTCTCTTTCCCATCTCTGTCACCTCCGTAGGACATAAATGACCACCAAAGCAGGGTGTGATCTATTGCCATGTGCACTGGAAAACCCAGGTCATCTCCTCAGGGCATTCATCACAGACCTGCCATCCCCTCTTGGCACTCACAATAGAACCACAACTTCCAGCACTGGCTTCTCACCCGGCACACAGAGATTCTTTTGCCTTCCTTGGAGAGACCGGAAGAACTAGACAGGGTGTATCTGTTTGCATTGCCCAGACAAGTCTTGAGCACACACCTGCTGGTGGTGTGGGGAGATGACCCTGAGCAAGAACAATTGCCATCAACCTCCTGGGGAGACCTTGAAGTTATGTGGGACAAAGAGTGTCTCGGTGTCACATTGCATTTACGGTTCTAAATCCTGGCAAAGCCCATGCGTGCAGCTCTGGGATGTGCTTCTCTTGGACAGAGCTCCGCGTTTCCATCTCTCAGGCGGTGGGGCATCTCAGATAGTGGCAGAGCAGGTGGCACCCCACAAGGGCTTAGGTGCATCCAGGCTCCTGGCGTGGCAGCGGGAACCCCAGGAGATACTGCCCCTGCTGCCATGAGCTGTCTGTGTCTGTGTGCAAGCGAAGGACTCGTGTGTCTGAAAACCCTCCTGTGAGCGAGCAGGGAGCCCCCGCCAGAGCACCACTGACTCTTGGCCAACTGGCCATCCACCAGGACCCCAGAGGCCATTTTCCAGCGCTGCTAGGCAGAATATCCTTCCCAGTCTGTCCGGACGTTCGGGGTTGCCCCATCACAGGGACAGAATCTGGCACTTGCCCTTGTTGAACTTCCTCTGGTTGAGGATTGCCCAAACCTCTGATTTGAGGTCTCTCTGCGGGGCCTCCGTCTTCCATGAGGCCCTGGAGTGTTACAATGGCCCCTTGATTGCTTGGGAATGCGCAGTGTTCTGTGTTCCATGTGTTCCATGAGGCCCCATATTGTCACAATGGCACTGAAATGAGAGAGGATCTCCATCCTTAATGGCTTCGTAAATCACAAGTTTTTCTTAGATAAAAATCCTAATCAACAAAGGGGTTTGCTTTCTTGGCATGGTAGCAGTCTTTTCTTTTCTTTTAAGACTACAATTAGTTGTAGGAGAGAGAATGTAGATGATACATGGAAACTAATAGAGAGTGTATCATATGCCCATCTTCAAGAAATTAGCTTACAGGCCTCAGAAAACTCGTTTAATAAGAGATTGTTCTGTTAAGAAGAAAGTCAATTCTACATTGTTTAAGCAAATGGGAAGTTCTAAGACACGTCTTAGCTGGTCCTAAAGCATTTAGTGTAGGGGTTAGGGGTCGGAGAGATCAATCAGAGATGCTACGAGGCCGCCTAAGGGAGAAGACCACTCTGTGAAAATGACTGCCCCTCCCAGAAGAAATGGACGCTAGATGGCAGTCTTGCTCCACGAATAAAATCCAAGAGGCTATTTGACCCTAAAATCAGAAGAGAATTTTGGACCGCTTGTGAAGGGGAGGGTCTTTCAAGTATCACTTGAAAGTATTTATACTCCGAAATTTATACTGATTCTTTGATTCATGCATGGCAGAGTACCCCCACGAATCCCCAGCTGGCATATTAAAGAAATGTTCCATCCAACGGTTTCCGGTCATGGGGTTTAATTCTTTTGTTTTATCCCTTTGATTCCATGAAGTTCCAAAGATATCCCACGGTTTGTTTAATTCCATGAGGTCCCGCACATCCCAATGATGTCCCTTAAGTCCCTGGTTTCTGTAGTTTCCCAGGGAACATTTCCCAGGGAGCACTTTTGCTAGGGACAAAGACCGCTTGTGGTTTCGTCGGGGGCTGTGGCACCAGTGCCACGGGGAGGCAGTGCGTGGGAGAAACACCTTCCCCTGAGAAAACTCGGACGTGGCATCCCTCGCACTTGTTTTGGGATTCATGGAGATGCAGTCTCAGGAAGCGAGTTCTACTGCGTCCCTCGTCCAGCTCTTCTTGCTCCGAGGACCAGGGAAGAGCCTCTCACACCTGAACTGGATGTACTGCAATCTGCACATTTGCAGCAGGTTGAGGGGCACTCAGAGGCACATTCAAAAATTTCATTCTCTTTCCCATCTCTGTCACCTCCGTAGGACATAAATGACCACCAAAGCAGGGTGTGATCTATTGCCATGTGCACTGGAAAACCCAGGTCATCTCCTCAGGGCATTCATCACAGACCTGCCATCCCCTCTTGGCACTCACAATAGAACCACAACTTCCAGCACTGGCTTCTCACCCGGCACACAGAGATTCTTTTGCCTTCCTTGGAGAGACCGGAAGAACTAGACAGGGTGTATCTGTTTGCATTGCCCAGACAAGTCTTGAGCACACACCTGCTGGTGGTGTGGGGAGATGACCCTGAGCAAGAACAATTGCCATCAACCTCCTGGGGAGACCTTGAAGTTATGTGGGACAAAGAGTGTCTCGGTGTCACATTGCATTTACGGTTCTAAATCCTGGCAAAGCCCATGCGTGCAGCTCTGGGATGTGCTTCTCTTGGACAGAGCTCCGCGTTTCCATCTCTCAGGCGGTGGGGCATCTCAGATAGTGGCAGAGCAGGTGGCACCCCACAAGGGCTTAGGTGCATCCAGGCTCCTGGCGTGGCAGCGGGAACCCCAGGAGATACTGCCCCTGCTGCCATGAGCTGTCTGTGTCTGTGTGCAAGCGAAGGACTCGTGTGTCTGAAAACCCTCCTGTGAGCGAGCAGGGAGCCCCCGCCAGAGCACCACTGACTCTTGGCCAACTGGCCATCCACCAGGACCCCAGAGGCCATTTTCCAGCGCTGCTAGGCAGAATATCCTTCCCAGTCTGTCCGGACGTTCGGGGTTGCCCCATCACAGGGACAGAATCTGGCACTTGCCCTTGTTGAACTTCCTCTGGTTGAGGATTGCCCAAACCTCTGATTTGAGGTCTCTCTGCGGGGCCTCCGTCTTCCATGAGGCCCTGGAGTGTTACAATGGCCCCTTGATTGCTTGGGAATGCGCAGTGTTCTGTGTTCCATGTGTTCCATGAGGCCCCATATTGTCACAATGGCACTGAAATGAGAGAGGATCTCCATCCTTAATGGCTTCGTAAATCACAAGTTTTTCTTAGATAAAAATCCTAATCAACAAAGGGGTTTGCTTTCTTGGCATGGTAGCAGTCTTTTCTTTTCTTTTAAGACTACAATTAGTTGTAGGAGAGAGAATGTAGATGATACATGGAAACTAATAGAGAGTGTATCATATGCCCATCTTCAAGAAATTAGCTTACAGGCCTCAGAAAACTCGTTTAATAAGAGATTGTTCTGTTAAGAAGAAAGTCAATTCTACATTGTTTAAGCAAATGGGAAGTTCTAAGACACGTCTTAGCTGGTCCTAAAGCATTTAGTGTAGGGGTTAGGGGTCGGAGAGATCAATCAGAGATGCTACGAGGCCGCCTAAGGGAGAAGACCACTCTGTGAAAATGACTGCCCCTCCCAGAAGAAATGGACGCTAGATGGCAGTCTTGCTCCACGAATAAAATCCAAGAGGCTATTTGACCCTAAAATCAGAAGAGAATTTTGGACCGCTTGTGAAGGGGAGGGTCTTTCAAGTATCACTTGAAAGTATTTATACTCCGAAATTTATACTGATTCTTTGATTCATGCATGGCAGAGTACCCCCACGAATCCCCAGCTGGCATATTAAAGAAATGTTCCATCCAATGGTTTCCGGTCATGGGGTTTAATTCTTTTGTTTTATCCCTTTGATTCCATGAAGTTCCAAAGATATCCCACGGTTTGTTTAATTCCATGAGGTCCCGCACATCCCAATGATGTCCCTTAAGTCCCTGGTTTCTGTAGTTTCCCAGGGAACATTTCCCAGGGAGCACTTTTGCTAGGGACAAAGACCGCTTGTGGTTTCGTCGGGGGCTGTGGCACCAGTGCCACGGGGAGGCAGTGCGTGGGAGAAACACCTTCCCCTGAGAAAACTCGGACGTGGCATCCCTCGCACTTGTTTTGGGATTCATGGAGATGCAGTCTCAGGAAGCGAGTTCTACTGCGTCCCTCGTCCAGCTCTTCTTGCTCCGAGGACCAGGGAACAGCCTCTCACACCTGAACTGGATGTACTGCAATCTGCACATTTGCAGCAGGTTGAGGGGCACTCAGAGGCACATTCAAAAATTTCATTCTCTTTCCCATCTCTGTCACCTCCGTAGGACATAAATGACCACCAAAGCAGGGTGTGATCTATTGCCATGTGCACTGGAAAACCCAGGTCATCTCCTCAGGGCATTCATCACAGACCTGCCATCCCCTCTTGGCACTCACAATAGAACCACAACTTCCAGCACTGGCTTCTCACCCGGCACACAGAGATTCTTTTGCCTTCCTTGGAGAGACCGGAAGAACTAGACAGGGTGTGTCTGTTTGCATTGCCCAGACAAGTCTTGAGCACACACCTGCTGTTGGTGTGGGGAGATGACCCTGAGCAAGAACAATTGCCATCAACCTCCTGGGGAGACCTTGAAGTTATGTGGGACAAAGAGTGTCTCGGTGTCACATTGCATTTACGGTTCTAAATCCTGGCAAAGCCCATGCGTGCAGCTCTGGGATGTGCTTCTCTTGGACAGAGCTCCGCGTTTCCATCTCTCAGGCGGTGGGGCATCTCAGATAGTGGCAGAGCAGGTGGCACCCCACAAGGGCTTAGGTGCATCCAGGCTCCTGGCGTGGCAACGGGAACCCCAGGAGATACTGCCCCTGCTGCCATGAGCTGTCTGTGTCTGTGTGCAAGCGAAGGACTCGTGTGTCTGAAAACCCTCCTGTGAGCGAGCAGGGAGCCCCCGCCAGAGCACCACTGACTCTTGGCCAACTGGCCATCCACCAGGACCCCAGAGGCCATTTTCCAGCGCTGCTAGGCAGAATATCCTTCCCAGTCTGTCCGGACGTTCGGGGTTGCCCCATCACAGGGACAGAATCTGGCACTTGCCCTTGTTGAACTTCCTCTGGTTGAGGATTGCCCAAACCTCTGATTTGAGGTCTCTCTGCGGGGCCTCCGTCTTCCATGAGGCCCTGGAGTGTTACAATGGCCCCTTGATTGCTTGGGAATGCGCAGTGTTCTGTGTTCCATGTGTTCCATGAGGCCCCATATTGTCACAATGGCACTGAAATGAGAGAGGATCTCCATCCTTAATGGCTTCGTAAATCACAAGTTTTTCTTAGATAAAAATCCTAATCAACAAAGGGGTTTGCTTTCTTGGCATGGTAGCAGTCTTTTCTTTTCTTTTAAGACTACAATTAGTTGTAGGAGGGAGAATGTAGATGATACATGGAAACTAATAGAGAGTGTATCATATGCCCATCTTCAAGAAATTAGCTTACAGGCCTCAGAAAACTCGTTTAATAAGAGATTGTTCTGTTAAGAAGAAAGTCAATTCTACATTGTTTAAGCAAATGGGAAGTTCTAAGACACGTCTTAGCTGGTCCTAAAGCATTTAGTGTAGGGGTTAGGGGTCGGAGAGATCAATCAGAGATGCTACGAGGCCGCCTAAGGGAGAAGACCACTCTGTGAAAATGACTGCCCCTCCCAGAAGAAATGGACGCTAGATGGCAGTCTTGCTCCACGAATAAAATCCAAGAGGCTATTTGACCCTAAAATCAGAAGAGAATTTTGGACCGCTTGTGAAGGGGAGGGTCTTTCAAGTATCACTTGAAAGTATTTATACTCCGAAATTTATACTGATTCTTTGATTCATGCATGGCAGAGTACCCCCACGAATCCCCAGCTGGCATATTAAAGAAATGTTCCATCCAATGGTTTCCGGTCATGGGGTTTAATTCTTTTGTTTTATCCCTTTGATTCCATGAAGTTCCAAAGATATCCCACGGTTTGTTTAATTCCATGAGGTCCCGCACATCCCAATGATGTCCCTTAAGTCCCTGGTTTCTGTAGTTTCCCAGGGAACATTTCCCAGGGAGCACTTTTGCTAGGGACAAAGACCGCTTGTGGTTTCGTCGGGGGCTGTGGCACCAGTGCCACGGGGAGGCAGTGCGTGGGAGAAACACCTTCCCCTGAGAAAACTCGGACGTGGCATCCCTCGCACTTGTTTTGGGATTCATGGAGATGCAGTCTCAGGAAGCGAGTTCTACTGCGTCCCTCGTCCAGCTCTTCTTGCTCCGAGGACCAGGGAACAGCCTCTCACACCTGAACTGGATGTACTGCAATCTGCACATTTGCAGCAGGTTGAGGGGCACTCAGAGGCACATTCAAAAATTTCATTCTCTTTCCCATCTCTGTCACCTCCGTAGGACATAAATGACCACCAAAGCAGGGTGTGATCTATTGCCATGTGCACTGGAAAACCCAGGTCATCTCCTCAGGGCATTCATCACAGACCTGCCATCCCCTCTTGGCACTCACAATAGAACCACAACTTCCAGCACTGGCTTCTCACCCGGCACACAGAGATTCTTTTGCCTTCCTTGGAGAGACCGGAAGAACTAGACAGGGTGTATCTGTTTGCATTGCCCAGACAAGTCTTGAGCACACACCTGCTGTTGGTGTGGGGAGATGACCCTGAGCAAGAACAATTGCCATCAACCTCCTGGGGAGACCTTGAAGTTATGTGGGACAAAGAGTGTCTCGGTGTCACATTGCATTTACGGTTCTAAATCCTGGCAAAGCCCATGCGTGCAGCTCTGGGATGTGCTTCTCTTGGACAGAGCTCCGCGTTTCCATCTCTCAGGCGGTGGGGCATCTCAGATAGTGGCAGAGCAGGTGGCACCCCACAAGGGCTTAGGTGCATCCAGGCTCCTGGCGTGGCAGCGGGAACCCCAGGAGATACTGCCCCTGCTGCCATGAGCTGTCTGTGTCTGTGTGCAAGCGAAGGACTCGTGTGTCTGAAAACCCTCCTGTGAGCGAGCAGGGAGCCCCCGCCAGAGCACCACTGACTCTTGGCCAACTGGCCATCCACCAGGACCCCAGAGGCCATTTTCCAGCGCTGCTAGGCAGAATATCCTTCCCAGTCTGTCCGGACGTTCGGGGTTGCCCCATCACAGGGACAGAATCTGGCACTTGCCCTTGTTGAACTTCCTCTGGTTGAGGATTGCCCAAACCTCTGATTTGAGGTCTCTCTGCGGGGCCTCCGTCTTCCATGAGGCCCTGGAGTGTTACAATGGCCCCTTGATTGCTTGGGAATGCGCAGTGTTCTGTGTTCCATGTGTTCCATGAGGCCCCATATTGTCACAATGGCACTGAAATGAGAGAGGATCTCCATCCTTAATGGCTTCGTAAATCACAAGTTTTTCTTAGATAAAAATCCTAATCAACAAAGGGGTTTGCTTTCTTGGCATGGTAGCAGTCTTTTCTTTTCTTTTAAGACTACAATTAGTTGTAGGAGAGAGAATGTAGATGATACATGGAAACTAATAGAGAGTGTATCATATGCCCATCTTCAAGAAATTAGCTTACAGGCCTCAGAAAACTCGTTTAATAAGAGATTGTTCTGTTAAGAAGAAAGTCAATTCTACATTGTTTAAGCAAATGAGAAGTTCTAAGACACATCTTAGCTGGTCCTAAAGCATTTAGTGTAGGGTTTAGTGGTCGGAGAGATCAATCAGAGATGCTACGAGGCCGCCTAAGGGAGAAGACCACTCTGTGAAAATGACTGCCCCTCCCAGAAGAAATGGACGCTAGATGGCAGTCTTGCTCCACGAATAAAATCCAAGAGGCTATTTGACCCTAAAATCAGAAGAGAATTTTGGACCGCTTGTGAAGGGGAGGGTCTTTCAAGTATCACTTGAAAGTATTTATACTCCGAAATTTATACTGATTCTTTGATTCATGCATGGCAGAGTACCCCCACGAATCCCCAGCTGGCATATTAAAGAAATGTTCCATCCAATGGTTTCCGGTCATGGGGTTTAATTCTTTTGTTTTATCCCTTTGATTCCATGAAGTTCCAAAGATATCCCACGGTTTGTTTAATTCCATGAGGTCCCGCACATCCCAATGATGTCCCTTAAGTCCCTGGTTTCTGTAGTTTCCCAGGGAACATTTCCCAGGGAGCACTTTTGCTAGGGACAAAGACCGCTTGTGGTTTCGTCGGGGGCTGTGGCACCAGTGCCACGGGGAGGCAGTGCGTGGGAGAAACACCTTCCCCTGAGAAAACTCGGACGTGGCATCCCTCGCACTTGTTTTGGGATTCATGGAGATGCAGTCTCAGGAAGCGAGTTCTACTGCGTCCCTCGTCCAGCTCTTCTTGCTCCGAGGACCAGGGAACAGCCTCTCACACCTGAACTGGATGTACTGCAATCTGCACATTTGCAGCAGGTTGAGGGGCACTCAGAGGCACATTCAAAAATTTCATTCTCTTTCCCATCTCTGTCACCTCCGTAGGACATAAATGACCACCAAAGCAGGGTGTGATCTATTGCCATGTGCACTGGAAAACCCAGGTCATCTCCTCAGGGCATTCATCACAGACCTGCCATCCCCTCTTGGCACTCACAATAGAACCACAACTTCCAGCACTGGCTTCTCACCCGGCACACAGAGATTCTTTTGCCTTCCTTGGAGAGACCGGAAGAACTAGACAGGGTGTATCTGTTTGCATTGCCCAGACAAGTCTTGAGCACACACCTGCTGTTGGTGTGGGGAGATGACCCTGAGCAAGAACAATTGCCATCAACCTCCTGGGGAGACCTTGAAGTTATGTGGGACAAAGAGTGTCTCGGTGTCACATTGCATTTACGGTTCTAAATCCTGGCAAAGCCCATGCGTGCAGCTCTGGGATGTGCTTCTCTTGGACAGAGCTCCGCGTTTCCATCTCTCAGGCGGTGGGGCATCTCAGATAGTGGCAGAGCAGGTGGCACCCCACAAGGGCTTAGGTGCATCCAGGCTCCTGGCGTGGCAGCGGGAACCCCAGGAGATACTGCCCCTGCTGCCATGAGCTGTCTGTGTCTGTGTGCAAGCGAAGGACTCGTGTGTCTGAAAACCCTCCTGTGAGCGAGCAGGGAGCCCCCGCCAGAGCACCACTGACTCTTGGCCAACTGGCCATCCACCAGGACCCCAGAGGCCATTTTCCAGCGCTGCTAGGCAGAATATCCTTCCCAGTCTGTCCGGACGTTCAGGGTTGCCCCATCACAGGGACAGAATCTGGCACTTGCCCTTGTTGAACTTCCTCTGGTTGAGGATTGCCCAAACCTCTGATTTGAGGTCTCTCTGCGGGGCCTCCGTCTTCCATGAGGCCCTGGAGTGTTACAATGGCCCCTTGATTGCTTGGGAATGCGCAGTGTTCTGTGTTCCATGTGTTCCATGAGGCCCCATATTGTCACAATGGCACTGAAATGAGAGAGGATCTCCATCCTTAATGGCTTCGTAAATCACAAGTTTTTCTTAGATAAAAATCCTAATCAACAAAGGGGTTTGCTTTCTTGGCATGGTAGCAGTCTTTTCTTTTCTTTTAAGACTACAATTAGTTGTAGGAGAGAGAATGTAGATGATACATGGAAACTAATAGAGAGTGTATCATATGCCCATCTTCAAGAAATTAGCTTACAGGCCTCAGAAAACTCGTTTAATAAGAGATTGTTCTGTTAAGAAGAAAGTCAATTCTACATTGTTTAAGCAAATGGGAAGTTCTAAGACACATCTTAGCTGGTCCTAAAGCATTTAGTGTAGGGTTTAGTGGTCGGAGAGATCAATCAGAGATGCTACGAGGCCGCCTAAGGGAGAAGACCACTCTGTGAAAATGACTGCCCCTCCCAGAAGAAATGGACGCTAGATGGCAGTCTTGCTCCACGAATAAAATCCAAGAGGCTATTTGACCCTAAAATCAGAAGAGAATTTTGGACCGCTTGTGAAGGGGAGGGTCTTTCAAGTATCACTTGAAAGTATTTATACTCCGAAATTTATACTGATTCTTTGATTCATGCATGGCAGAGTACCCCCACGAATCCCCAGCTGGCATATTAAAGAAATGTTCCATCCAATGGTTTCCGGTCATGGGGTTTAATTCTTTTGTTTTATCCCTTTGATTCCATGAAGTTCCAAAGATATCCCACGGTTTGTTTAATTCCATGAGGTCCCGCACATCCCAATGATGTCCCTTAAGTCCCTGGTTTCTGTAGTTTCCCAGGGAACATTTCCCAGGGAGCACTTTTGCTAGGGACAAAGACCGCTTGTGGTTTCGTCGGGGGCTGTGGCACCAGTGCCACGGGGAGGCAGTGCGTGGGAGAAACACCTTCCCCTGAGAAAACTCGGACGTGGCATCCCTCGCACTTGTTTTGGGATTCATGGAGATGCAGTCTCAGGAAGCGAGTTCTACTGCGTCCCTCGTCCAGCTCTTCTTGCTCCGAGGACCAGGGAACAGCCTCTCACACCTGAACTGGATGTACTGCAATCTGCACATTTGCAGCAGGTTGAGGGGCACTCAGAGGCACATTCAAAAATTTCATTCTCTTTCCCATCTCTGTCACCTCCGTAGGACATAAATGACCACCAAAGCAGGGTGTGATCTATTGCCATGTGCACTGGAAAACCCAGGTCATCTCCTCAGGGCATTCATCACAGACCTGCCATCCCCTCTTGGCACTCACAATAGAACCACAACTTCCAGCACTGGCTTCTCACCCGGCACACAGAGATTCTTTTGCCTTCCTTGGAGAGACCGGAAGAACTAGACAGGGTGTATCTGTTTGCATTGCCCAGACAAGTCTTGAGCACACACCTGCTGTTGGTGTGGGGAGATGACCCTGAGCAAGAACAATTGCCATCAACCTCCTGGGGAGACCTTGAAGTTATGTGGGACAAAGAGTGTCTCGGTGTCACATTGCATTTACGGTTCTAAATCCTGGCAAAGCCCATGCGTGCAGCTCTGGGATGTGCTTCTCTTGGACAGAGCTCCGCGTTTCCATCTCTCAGGCGGTGGGGCATCTCAGATAGTGGCAGAGCAGGTGGCACCCCACAAGGGCTTAGGTGCATCCAGGCTCCTGGCGTGGCAGCGGGAACCCCAGGAGATACTGCCCCTGCTGCCATGAGCTGTCTGTGTCTGTGTGCAAGCGAAGGACTCGTGTGTCTGAAAACCCTCCTGTGAGCGAGCAGGGAGCCCCCGCCAGAGCACCACTGACTCTTGGCCAACTGGCCATCCACCAGGACCCCAGAGGCCATTTTCCAGCGCTGCTAGGCAGAATATCCTTCCCAGTCTGTCCGGACGTTCAGGGTTGCCCCATCACAGGGACAGAATCTGGCACTTGCCCTTGTTGAACTTCCTCTGGTTGAGGATTGCCCAAACCTCTGATTTGAGGTCTCTCTGCGGGGCCTCCGTCTTCCATGAGGCCCTGGAGTGTTACAATGGCCCCTTGATTGCTTGGGAATGCGCAGTGTTCTGTGTTCCATGTGTTCCATGAGGCCCCATATTGTCACAATGGCACTGAAATGAGAGAGGATCTCCATCCTTAATGGCTTCGTAAATCACAAGTTTTTCTTAGATAAAAATCCTAATCAACAAAGGGGTTTGCTTTCTTGGCATGGTAGCAGTCTTTTCTTTTCTTTTAAGACTACAATTAGTTGTAGGAGAGAGAATGTAGATGATACATGGAAACTAATAGAGAGTGTATCATATGCCCATCTTCAAGAAATTAGCTTACAGGCCTCAGAAAACTCGTTTAATAAGAGATTGTTCTGTTAAGAAGAAAGTCAATTCTACATTGTTTAAGCAAATGGGAAGTTCTAAGACACGTCTTAGCTGGTCCTAAAGCATTTAGTGTAGGGGTTAGGGGTCGGAGAGATCAATCAGAGATGCTACGAGGCCGCCTAAGGGAGAAGACCACTCTGTGAAAATGACTGCCCCTCCCAGAAGAAATGGACGCTAGATGGCAGTCTTGCTCCACGAATAAAATCCAAGAGGCTATTTGACCCTAAAATCAGAAGAGAATTTTGGACCGCTTGTGAAGGGGAGGGTCTTTCAAGTATCACTTGAAAGTATTTATACTCCGAAATTTATACTGATTCTTTGATTCATGCATGGCAGAGTACCCCCACGAATCCCCAGCTGGCATATTAAAGAAATGTTCCATCCAACGGTTTCCGGTCATGGGGTTTAATTCTTTTGTTTTATCCCTTTGATTCCATGAAGTTCCAAAGATATCCCACGGTTTGTTTAATTCCATGAGGTCCCGCACATCCCAATGATGTCCCTTAAGTCCCTGGTTTCTGTAGTTTCCCAGGGAACATTTCCCAGGGAGCACTTTTGCTAGGGACAAAGACCGCTTGTGGTTTCGTCGGGGGCTGTGGCACCAGTGCCACGGGGAGGCAGTGCGTGGGAGAAACACCTTCCCCTGAGAAAACTCGGACGTGGCATCCCTCGCACTTGTTTTGGGATTCATGGAGATGCAGTCTCAGGAAGCGAGTTCTACTGCGTCCCTCGTCCAGCTCTTCTTGCTCCGAGGACCAGGGAACAGCCTCTCACACCTGAACTGGATGTACTGCAATCTGCACATTTGCAGCAGGTTGAGGGGCACTCAGAGGCACATTCAAAAATTTCATTCTCTTTCCCATCTCTGTCACCTCCGTAGGACATAAATGACCACCAAAGCAGGGTGTGATCTATTGCCATGTGCACTGGAAAACCCAGGTCATCTCCTCAGGGCATTCATCACAGACCTGCCATCCCCTCTTGGCACTCACAATAGAACCACAACTTCCAGCACTGGCTTCTCACCCGGCACACAGAGATTCTTTTGCCTTCCTTGGAGAGACCGGAAGAACTAGACAGGGTGTATCTGTTTGCATTGCCCAGACAAGTCTTGAGCACACACCTGCTGTTGGTGTGGGGAGATGACCCTGAGCAAGAACAATTGCCATCAACCTCCTGGGGAGACCTTGAAGTTATGTGGGACAAAGAGTGTCTCGGTGTCACATTGCATTTACGGTTCTAAATCCTGGCAAAGCCCATGCGTGCAGCTCTGGGATGTGCTTCTCTTGGACAGAGCTCCGCGTTTCCATCTCTCAGGCGGTGGGGCATCTCAGATAGTGGCAGAGCAGGTGGCACCCCACAAGGGCTTAGGTGCATCCAGGCTCCTGGCGTGGCAGCGGGAACCCCAGGAGATACTGCCCCTGCTGCCATGAGCTGTCTGTGTCTGTGTGCAAGCGAAGGACTCGTGTGTCTGAAAACCCTCCTGTGAGCGAACAGGGAGCCCCCGCCAGAGCACCACTGACTCTTGGCCAACTGGCCATCCACCAGGACCCCAGAGGCCATTTTCCAGCGCTGCTAGGCAGAATATCCTTCCCAGTCTGTCCGGACGTTCGGGGTTGCCCCATCACAGGGACAGAATCTGGCACTTGCCCTTGTTGAACTTCCTCTGGTTGAGGATTGCCCAAACCTCTGATTTGAGGTCTCTCTGCGGGGCCTCCGTCTTCCATGAGGCCCTGGAGTGTTACAATGGCCCCTTGATTGCTTGGGAATGCGCAGTGTTCTGTGTTCCATGTGTTCCATGAGGCCCCATATTGTCACAATGGCACTGAAATGAGAGAGGATCTCCATCCTTAATGGCTTCGTAAATCACAAGTTTTTCTTAGATAAAAATCCTAATCAACAAAGGGGTTTGCTTTCTTGGCATGGTAGCAGTCTTTTCTTTTCTTTTAAGACTACAATTAGTTGTAGGAGAGAGAATGTAGATGATACATGGAAACTAATAGAGAGTGTATCATATGCCCATCTTCAAGAAATTAGCTTACAGGCCTCAGAAAACTCGTTTAATAAGAGATTGTTCTGTTAAGAAGAAAGTCAATTCTACATTGTTTAAGCAAATGGGAAGTTCTAAGACACGTCTTAGCTGGTCCTAAAGCATTTAGTGTAGGGGTTAGGGGTCGGAGAGATCAATCAGAGATGCTACGAGGCCGCCTAAGGGAGAAGACCACTCTGTGAAAATGACTGCCCCTCCCAGAAGAAATGGACGCTAGATGGCAGTCTTGCTCCACGAATAAAATCCAAGAGGCTATTTGACCCTAAAATCAGAAGAGAATTTTGGACCGCTTGTGAAGGGGAGGGTCTTTCAAGTATCACTTGAAAGTATTTATACTCCGAAATTTATACTGATTCTTTGATTCATGCATGGCAGAGTACCCCCACGAATCCCCAGCTGGCATATTAAAGAAATGTTCCATCCAATGGTTTCCGGTCATGGGGTTTAATTCTTTTGTTTTATCCCTTTGATTCCATGAAGTTCCAAAGATATCCCACGGTTTGTTTAATTCCATGAGGTCCCGCACATCCCAATGATGTCCCTTAAGTCCCTGGTTTCTGTAGTTTCCCAGGGAACATTTCCCAGGGAGCACTTTTGCTAGGGACAAAGACCGCTTGTGGTTTCGTCGGGGGCTGTGGCACCAGTGCCACGGGGAGGCAGTGCGTGGGAGAAACACCTTCCCCTGAGAAAACTCGGACGTGGCATCCCTCGCACTTGTTTTGGGATTCATGGAGATGCAGTCTCAGGAAGCGAGTTCTACTGCGTCCCTCGTCCAGCTCTTCTTGCTCCGAGGACCAGGGAACAGCCTCTCACACCTGAACTGGATGTACTGCAATCTGCACATTTGCAGCAGGTTGAGGGGCACTCAGAGGCACATTCAAAAATTTCATTCTCTTTCCCATCTCTGTCACCTCCGTAGGACATAAATGACCACCAAAGCAGGGTGTGATCTATTGCCATGTGCACTGGAAAACCCAGGTCATCTCCTCAGGGCATTCATCACAGACCTGCCATCCCCTCTTGGCACTCACAATAGAACCACAACTTCCAGCACTGGCTTCTCACCCGGCACACAGAGATTCTTTTGCCTTCCTTGGAGAGACCGGAAGAACTAGACAGGGTGTATCTGTTTGCATTGCCCAGACAAGTCTTGAGCACACACCTGCTGTTGGTGTGGGGAGATGACCCTGAGCAAGAACAATTGCCATCAACCTCCTGGGGAGACCTTGAAGTTATGTGGGACAAAGAGTGTCTCGGTGTCACATTGCATTTACGGTTCTAAATCCTGGCAAAGCCCATGCGTGCAGCTCTGGGATGTGCTTCTCTTGGACAGAGCTCCGCGTTTCCATCTCTCAGGCGGTGGGGCATCTCAGATAGTGGCAGAGCAGGTGGCACCCCACAAGGGCTTAGGTGCATCCAGGCTCCTGGCGTGGCAGCGGGAACCCCAGGAGATACTGCCCCTGCTGCCATGAGCTGTCTGTGTCTGTGTGCAAGCGAAGGACTCGTGTGTCTGAAAACCCTCCTGTGAGCGAACAGGGAGCCCCCGCCAGAGCACCACTGACTCTTGGCCAACTGGCCATCCACCAGGACCCCAGAGGCCATTTTCCAGCGCTGCTAGGCAGAATATCCTTCCCAGTCTGTCCGGACGTTCGGGGTTGCCCCATCACAGGGACAGAATCTGGCACTTGCCCTTGTTGAACTTCCTCTGGTTGAGGATTGCCCAAACCTCTGATTTGAGGTCTCTCTGCGGGGCCTCCGTCTTCCATGAGGCCCTGGAGTGTTACAATGGCCCCTTGATTGCTTGGGAATGCGCAGTGTTCTGTGTTCCATGTGTTCCATGAGGCCCCATATTGTCACAATGGCACTGAAATGAGAGAGGATCTCCATCCTTAATGGCTTCGTAAATCACAAGTTTTTCTTAGATAAAAATCCTAATCAACAAAGGGGTTTGCTTTCTTGGCATGGTAGCAGTCTTTTCTTTTCTTTTAAGACTACAATTAGTTGTAGGAGGGAGAATGTAGATGATACATGGAAACTAATAGAGAGTGTATCATATGCCCATCTTCAAGAAATTAGCTTACAGGCCTCAGAAAACTCGTTTAATAAGAGATTGTTCTGTTAAGAAGAAAGTCAATTCTACATTGTTTAAGCAAATGGGAAGTTCTAAGACACGTCTTAGCTGGTCCTAAAGCATTTAGTGTAGGGGTTAGGGGTCGGAGAGATCAATCAGAGATGCTACGAGGCCGCCTAAGGGAGAAGACCACTCTGTGAAAATGACTGCCCCTCCCAGAAGAAATGGACGCTAGATGGCAGTCTTGCTCCACGAATAAAATCCAAGAGGCTATTTGACCCTAAAATCAGAAGAGAATTTTGGACCGCTTGTGAAGGGGAGGGTCTTTCAAGTATCACTTGAAAGTATTTATACTCCGAAATTTATACTGATTCTTTGATTCATGCATGGCAGAGTACCCCCACGAATCCCCAGCTGGCATATTAAAGAAATGTTCCATCCAATGGTTTCCGGTCATGGGGTTTAATTCTTTTGTTTTATCCCTTTGATTCCATGAAGTTCCAAAGATATCCCACGGTTTGTTTAATTCCATGAGGTCCCGCACATCCCAATGATGTCCCTTAAGTCCCTGGTTTCTGTAGTTTCCCAGGGAACATTTCCCAGGGAGCACTTTTGCTAGGGACAAAGACCGCTTGTGGTTTCGTCGGGGGCTGTGGCACCAGTGCCACGGGGAGGCAGTGCGTGGGAGAAACACCTTCCCCTGAGAAAACTCGGACGTGGCATCCCTCGCACTTGTTTTGGGATTCATGGAGATGCAGTCTCAGGAAGCGAGTTCTACTGCGTCCCTCGTCCAGCTCTTCTTGCTCCGAGGACCAGGGAACAGCCTCTCACACCTGAACTGGATGTACTGCAATCTGCACATTTGCAGCAGGTTGAGGGGCACTCAGAGGCACATTCAAAAATTTCATTCTCTTTCCCATCTCTGTCACCTCCGTAGGACATAAATGACCACCAAAGCAGGGTGTGATCTATTGCCATGTGCACTGGAAAACCCAGGTCATCTCCTCAGGGCATTCATCACAGACCTGCCATCCCCTCTTGGCACTCACAATAGAACCACAACTTCCAGCACTGGCTTCTCACCCGGCACACAGAGATTCTTTTGCCTTCCTTGGAGAGACCGGAAGAACTAGACAGGGTGTGTCTGTTTGCATTGCCCAGACAAGTCTTGAGCACACACCTGCTGTTGGTGTGGGGAGATGACCCTGAGCAAGAACAATTGCCATCAACCTCCTGGGGAGACCTTGAAGTTATGTGGGACAAAGAGTGTCTCGGTGTCACATTGCATTTACGGTTCTAAATCCTGGCAAAGCCCATGCGTGCAGCTCTGGGATGTGCTTCTCTTGGACAGAGCTCCGCGTTTCCATCTCTCAGGCGGTGGGGCATCTCAGATAGTGGCAGAGCAGGTGGCACCCCACAAGGGCTTAGGTGCATCCAGGCTCCTGGCGTGGCAACGGGAACCCCAGGAGATACTGCCCCTGCTGCCATGAGCTGTCTGTGTCTGTGTGCAAGCGAAGGACTCGTGTGTCTGAAAACCCTCCTGTGAGCGAGCAGGGAGCCCCCGCCAGAGCACCACTGACTCTTGGCCAACTGGCCATCCACCAGGACCCCAGAGGCCATTTTCCAGCGCTGCTAGGCAGAATATCCTTCCCAGTCTGTCCGGACGTTCGGGGTTGCCCCATCACAGGGACAGAATCTGGCACTTGCCCTTGTTGAACTTCCTCTGGTTGAGGATTGCCCAAACCTCTGATTTGAGGTCTCTCTGCGGGGCCTCCGTCTTCCATGAGGCCCTGGAGTGTTACAATGGCCCCTTGATTGCTTGGGAATGCGCAGTGTTCTGTGTTCCATGTGTTCCATGAGGCCCCATATTGTCACAATGGCACTGAAATGAGAGAGGATCTCCATCCTTAATGGCTTCGTAAATCACAAGTTTTTCTTAGATAAAAATCCTAATCAACAAAGGGGTTTGCTTTCTTGGCATGGTAGCAGTCTTTTCTTTTCTTTTAAGACTACAATTAGTTGTAGGAGGGAGAATGTAGATGATACATGGAAACTAATAGAGAGTGTATCATATGCCCATCTTCAAGAAATTAGCTTACAGGCCTCAGAAAACTCGTTTAATAAGAGATTGTTCTGTTAAGAAGAAAGTCAATTCTACATTGTTTAAGCAAATGGGAAGTTCTAAGACACGTCTTAGCTGGTCCTAAAGCATTTAGTGTAGGGGTTAGGGGTCGGAGAGATCAATCAGAGATGCTACGAGGCCGCCTAAGGGAGAAGACCACTCTGTGAAAATGACTGCCCCTCCCAGAAGAAATGGACGCTAGATGGCAGTCTTGCTCCACGAATAAAATCCAAGAGGCTATTTGACCCTAAAATCAGAAGAGAATTTTGGACCGCTTGTGAAGGGGAGGGTCTTTCAAGTATCACTTGAAAGTATTTATACTCCGAAATTTATACTGATTCTTTGATTCATGCATGGCAGAGTACCCCCACGAATCCCCAGCTGGCATATTAAAGAAATGTTCCATCCAATGGTTTCCGGTCATGGGGTTTAATTCTTTTGTTTTATCCCTTTGATTCCATGAAGTTCCAAAGATATCCCACGGTTTGTTTAATTCCATGAGGTCCCGCACATCCCAATGATGTCCCTTAAGTCCCTGGTTTCTGTAGTTTCCCAGGGAACATTTCCCAGGGAGCACTTTTGCTAGGGACAAAGACCGCTTGTGGTTTCGTCGGGGGCTGTGGCACCAGTGCCACGGGGAGGCAGTGCGTGGGAGAAACACCTTCCCCTGAGAAAACTCGGACGTGGCATCCCTCGCACTTGTTTTGGGATTCATGGAGATGCAGTCTCAGGAAGCGAGTTCTACTGCGTCCCTCGTCCAGCTCTTCTTGCTCCGAGGACCAGGGAAGAGCCTCTCACACCTGAACTGGATGTACTGCAATCTGCACATTTGCAGCAGGTTGAGGGGCACTCAGAGGCACATTCAAAAATTTCATTCTCTTTCCCATCTCTGTCACCTCCGTAGGACATAAATGACCACCAAAGCAGGGTGTGATCTATTGCCATGTGCACTGGAAAACCCAGGTCATCTCCTCAGGGCATTCATCACAGACCTGCCATCCCCTCTTGGCACTCACAATAGAACCACAACTTCCAGCACTGGCTTCTCACCCGGCACACAGAGATTCTTTTGCCTTCCTTGGAGAGACCGGAAGAACTAGACAGGGTGTATCTGTTTGCATTGCCCAGACAAGTCTTGAGCACACACCTGCTGTTGGTGTGGGGAGATGACCCTGAGCAAGAACAATTGCCATCAACCTCCTGGGGAGACCTTGAAGTTATGTGGGACAAAGAGTGTCTCGGTGTCACATTGCATTTACGGTTCTAAATCCTGGCAAAGCCCATGCGTGCAGCTCTGGGATGTGCTTCTCTTGGACAGAGCTCCGCGTTTCCATCTCTCAGGCGGTGGGGCATCTCAGATAGTGGCAGAGCAGGTGGCACCCCACAAGGGCTTAGGTGCATCCAGGCTCCTGGCGTGGCAGCGGGAACCCCAGGAGATACTGCCCCTGCTGCCATGAGCTGTCTGTGTCTGTGTGCAAGCGAAGGACTCGTGTGTCTGAAAACCCTCCTGTGAGCGAACAGGGAGCCCCCGCCAGAGCACCACTGACTCTTGGCCAACTGGCCATCCACCAGGACCCCAGAGGCCATTTTCCAGCGCTGCTAGGCAGAATATCCTTCCCAGTCTGTCCGGACGTTCGGGGTTGCCCCATCACAGGGACAGAATCTGGCACTTGCCCTTGTTGAACTTCCTCTGGTTGAGGATTGCCCAAACCTCTGATTTGAGGTCTCTCTGCGGGGCCTCCGTCTTCCATGAGGCCCTGGAGTGTTACAATGGCCCCTTGATTGCTTGGGAATGCGCAGTGTTCTGTGTTCCATGTGTTCCATGAGGCCCCATATTGTCACAATGGCACTGAAATGAGAGAGGATCTCCATCCTTAATGGCTTCGTAAATCACAAGTTTTTCTTAGATAAAAATCCTAATCAACAAAGGGGTTTGCTTTCTTGGCATGGTAGCAGTCTTTTCTTTTCTTTTAAGACTACAATTAGTTGTAGGAGAGAGAATGTAGATGATACATGGAAACTAATAGAGAGTGTATCATATGCCCATCTTCAAGAAATTAGCTTACAGGCCTCAGAAAACTCGTTTAATAAGAGATTGTTCTGTTAAGAAGAAAGTCAATTCTACATTGTTTAAGCAAATGGGAAGTTCTAAGACACGTCTTAGCTGGTCCTAAAGCATTTAGTGTAGGGGTTAGGGGTCGGAGAGATCAATCAGAGATGCTACGAGGCCGCCTAAGGGAGAAGACCACTCTGTGAAAATGACTGCCCCTCCCAGAAGAAATGGACGCTAGATGGCAGTCTTGCTCCACGAATAAAATCCAAGAGGCTATTTGACCCTAAAATCAGAAGAGAATTTTGGACCGCTTGTGAAGGGGAGGGTCTTTCAAGTATCACTTGAAAGTATTTATACTCCGAAATTTATACTGATTCTTTGATTCATGCATGGCAGAGTACCCCCACGAATCCCCAGCTGGCATATTAAAGAAATGTTCCATCCAATGGTTTCCGGTCATGGGGTTTAATTCTTTTGTTTTATCCCTTTGATTCCATGAAGTTCCAAAGATATCCCACGGTTTGTTTAATTCCATGAGGTCCCGCACATCCCAATGATGTCCCTTAAGTCCCTGGTTTCTGTAGTTTCCCAGGGAACATTTCCCAGGGAGCACTTTTGCTAGGGACAAAGACCGCTTGTGGTTTCGTCGGGGGCTGTGGCACCAGTGCCACGGGGAGGCAGTGCGTGGGAGAAACACCTTCCCCTGAGAAAACTCGGACGTGGCATCCCTCGCACTTGTTTTGGGATTCATGGAGATGCAGTCTCAGGAAGCGAGTTCTACTGCGTCCCTCGTCCAGCTCTTCTTGCTCCGAGGACCAGGGAACAGCCTCTCACACCTGAACTGGATGTACTGCAATCTGCACATTTGCAGCAGGTTGAGGGGCACTCAGAGGCACATTCAAAAATTTCATTCTCTTTCCCATCTCTGTCACCTCCGTAGGACATAAATGACCACCAAAGCAGGGTGTGATCTATTGCCATGTGCACTGGAAAACCCAGGTCATCTCCTCAGGGCATTCATCACAGACCTGCCATCCCCTCTTGGCACTCACAATAGAACCACAACTTCCAGCACTGGCTTCTCACCCGGCACACAGAGATTCTTTTGCCTTCCTTGGAGAGACCGGAAGAACTAGACAGGGTGTGTCTGTTTGCATTGCCCAGACAAGTCTTGAGCACACACCTGCTGTTGGTGTGGGGAGATGACCCTGAGCAAGAACAATTGCCATCAACCTCCTGGGGAGACCTTGAAGTTATGTGGGACAAAGAGTGTCTCGGTGTCACATTGCATTTACGGTTCTAAATCCTGGCAAAGCCCATGCGTGCAGCTCTGGGATGTGCTTCTCTTGGACAGAGCTCCGCGTTTCCATCTCTCAGGCGGTGGGGCATCTCAGATAGTGGCAGAGCAGGTGGCACCCCACAAGGGCTTAGGTGCATCCAGGCTCCTGGCGTGGCAACGGGAACCCCAGGAGATACTGCCCCTGCTGCCATGAGCTGTCTGTGTCTGTGTGCAAGCGAAGGACTCGTGTGTCTGAAAACCCTCCTGTGAGCGAGCAGGGAGCCCCCGCCAGAGCACCACTGACTCTTGGCCAACTGGCCATCCACCAGGACCCCAGAGGCCATTTTCCAGCGCTGCTAGGCAGAATATCCTTCCCAGTCTGTCCGGACGTTCGGGGTTGCCCCATCACAGGGACAGAATCTGGCACTTGCCCTTGTTGAACTTCCTCTGGTTGAGGATTGCCCAAACCTCTGATTTGAGGTCTCTCTGCGGGGCCTCCGTCTTCCATGAGGCCCTGGAGTGTTACAATGGCCCCTTGATTGCTTGGGAATGCGCAGTGTTCTGTGTTCCATGTGTTCCATGAGGCCCCATATTGTCACAATGGCACTGAAATGAGAGAGGATCTCCATCCTTAATGGCTTCGTAAATCACAAGTTTTTCTTAGATAAAAATCCTAATCAACAAAGGGGTTTGCTTTCTTGGCATGGTAGCAGTCTTTTCTTTTCTTTTAAGACTACAATTAGTTGTAGGAGGGAGAATGTAGATGATACATGGAAACTAATAGAGAGTGTATCATATGCCCATCTTCAAGAAATTAGCTTACAGGCCTCAGAAAACTCGTTTAATAAGAGATTGTTCTGTTAAGAAGAAAGTCAATTCTACATTGTTTAAGCAAATGGGAAGTTCTAAGACACGTCTTAGCTGGTCCTAAAGCATTTAGTGTAGGGGTTAGGGGTCGGAGAGATCAATCAGAGATGCTACGAGGCCGCCTAAGGGAGAAGACCACTCTGTGAAAATGACTGCCCCTCCCAGAAGAAATGGACGCTAGATGGCAGTCTTGCTCCACGAATAAAATCCAAGAGGCTATTTGACCCTAAAATCAGAAGAGAATTTTGGACCGCTTGTGAAGGGGAGGGTCTTTCAAGTATCACTTGAAAGTATTTATACTCCGAAATTTATACTGATTCTTTGATTCATGCATGGCAGAGTACCCCCACGAATCCCCAGCTGGCATATTAAAGAAATGTTCCATCCAATGGTTTCCGGTCATGGGGTTTAATTCTTTTGTTTTATCCCTTTGATTCCATGAAGTTCCAAAGATATCCCACGGTTTGTTTAATTCCATGAGGTCCCGCACATCCCAATGATGTCCCTTAAGTCCCTGGTTTCTGTAGTTTCCCAGGGAACATTTCCCAGGGAGCACTTTTGCTAGGGACAAAGACCGCTTGTGGTTTCGTCGGGGGCTGTGGCACCAGTGCCACGGGGAGGCAGTGCGTGGGAGAAACACCTTCCCCTGAGAAAACTCGGACGTGGCATCCCTCGCACTTGTTTTGGGATTCATGGAGATGCAGTCTCAGGAAGCGAGTTCTACTGCGTCCCTCGTCCAGCTCTTCTTGCTCCGAGGACCAGGGAACAGCCTCTCACACCTGAACTGGATGTACTGCAATCTGCACATTTGCAGCAGGTTGAGGGGCACTCAGAGGCACATTCAAAAATTTCATTCTCTTTCCCATCTCTGTCACCTCCGTAGGACATAAATGACCACCAAAGCAGGGTGTGATCTATTGCCATGTGCACTGGAAAACCCAGGTCATCTCCTCAGGGCATTCATCACAGACCTGCCATCCCCTCTTGGCACTCACAATAGAACCACAACTTCCAGCACTGGCTTCTCACCCGGCACACAGAGATTCTTTTGCCTTCCTTGGAGAGACCGGAAGAACTAGACAGGGTGTATCTGTTTGCATTGCCCAGACAAGTCTTGAGCACACACCTGCTGTTGGTGTGGGGAGATGACCCTGAGCAAGAACAATTGCCATCAACCTCCTGGGGAGACCTTGAAGTTATGTGGGACAAAGAGTGTCTCGGTGTCACATTGCATTTACGGTTCTAAATCCTGGCAAAGCCCATGCGTGCAGCTCTGGGATGTGCTTCTCTTGGACAGAGCTCCGCGTTTCCATCTCTCAGGCGGTGGGGCATCTCAGATAGTGGCAGAGCAGGTGGCACCCCACAAGGGCTTAGGTGCATCCAGGCTCCTGGCGTGGCAGCGGGAACCCCAGGAGATACTGCCCCTGCTGCCATGAGCTGTCTGTGTCTGTGTGCAAGCGAAGGACTCGTGTGTCTGAAAACCCTCCTGTGAGCGAGCAGGGAGCCCCCGCCAGAGCACCACTGACTCTTGGCCAACTGGCCATCCACCAGGACCCCAGAGGCCATTTTCCAGCGCTGCTAGGCAGAATATCCTTCCCAGTCTGTCCGGACGTTCGGGGTTGCCCCATCACAGGGACAGAATCTGGCACTTGCCCTTGTTGAACTTCCTCTGGTTGAGGATTGCCCAAACCTCTGATTTGAGGTCTCTCTGCGGGGCCTCCGTCTTCCATGAGGCCCTGGAGTGTTACAATGGCCCCTTGATTGCTTGGGAATGCGCAGTGTTCTGTGTTCCATGTGTTCCATGAGGCCCCATATTGTCACAATGGCACTGAAATGAGAGAGGATCTCCATCCTTAATGGCTTCGTAAATCACAAGTTTTTCTTAGATAAAAATCCTAATCAACAAAGGGGTTTGCTTTCTTGGCATGGTAGCAGTCTTTTCTTTTCTTTTAAGACTACAATTAGTTGTAGGAGGGAGAATGTAGATGATACATGGAAACTAATAGAGAGTGTATCATATGCCCATCTTCAAGAAATTAGCTTACAGGCCTCAGAAAACTCGTTTAATAAGAGATTGTTCTGTTAAGAAGAAAGTCAATTCTACATTGTTTAAGCAAATGGGAAGTTCTAAGACACGTCTTAGCTGGTCCTAAAGCATTTAGTGTAGGGTTTAGGGGTCGGAGAGATCAATCAGAGATGCTACGAGGCCGCCTAAGGGAGAAGACCACTCTGTGAAAATGACTGCCCCTCCCAGAAGAAATGGACGCTAGATGGCAGTCTTGCTCCACGAATAAAATCCAAGAGGCTATTTGACCCTAAAATCAGAAGAGAATTTTGGACCGCTTGTGAAGGGGAGGGTCTTTCAAGTATCACTTGAAAGTATTTATACTCCGAAATTTATACTGATTCTTTGATTCATGCATGGCAGAGTACCCCCACGAATCCCCAGCTGGCATATTAAAGAAATGTTCCATCCAACGGTTTCCGGTCATGGGGTTTAATTCTTTTGTTTTATCCCTTTGATTCCATGAAGTTCCAAAGATATCCCACGGTTTGTTTAATTCCATGAGGTCCCGCACATCCCAATGATGTCCCTTAAGTCCCTGGTTTCTGTAGTTTCCCAGGGAACATTTCCCAGGGAGCACTTTTGCTAGGGACAAAGACCGCTTGTGGTTTCGTCGGGGGCTGTGGCACCAGTGCCACGGGGAGGCAGTGCGTGGGAGAAACACCTTCCCCTGAGAAAACTCGGACGTGGCATCCCTCGCACTTGTTTTGGGATTCATGGAGATGCAGTCTCAGGAAGCGAGTTCTACTGCGTCCCTCGTCCAGCTCTTCTTGCTCCGAGGACCAGGGAACAGCCTCTCACACCTGAACTGGATGTACTGCAATCTGCACATTTGCAGCAGGTTGAGGGGCACTCAGAGGCACATTCAAAAATTTCATTCTCTTTCCCATCTCTGTCACCTCCGTAGGACATAAATGACCACCAAAGCAGGGTGTGATCTATTGCCATGTGCACTGGAAAACCCAGGTCATCTCCTCAGGGCATTCATCACAGACCTGCCATCCCCTCTTGGCACTCACAATAGAACCACAACTTCCAGCACTGGCTTCTCACCCGGCACACAGAGATTCTTTTGCCTTCCTTGGAGAGACCGGAAGAACTAGACAGGGTGTATCTGTTTGCATTGCCCAGACAAGTCTTGAGCACACACCTGCTGGTGGTGTGGGGAGATGACCCTGAGCAAGAACAATTGCCATCAACCTCCTGGGGAGACCTTGAAGTTATGTGGGACAAAGAGTGTCTCGGTGTCACATTGCATTTACGGTTCTAAATCCTGGCAAAGCCCATGCGTGCAGCTCTGGGATGTGCTTCTCTTGGACAGAGCTCCGCGTTTCCATCTCTCAGGCGGTGGGGCATCTCAGATAGTGGCAGAGCAGGTGGCACCCCACAAGGGCTTAGGTGCATCCAGGCTCCTGGCGTGGCAGCGGGAACCCCAGGAGATACTGCCCCTGCTGCCATGAGCTGTCTGTGTCTGTGTGCAAGCGAAGGACTCGTGTGTCTGAAAACCCTCCTGTGAGCGAGCAGGGAGCCCCCGCCAGAGCACCACTGACTCTTGGCCAACTGGCCATCCACCAGGACCCCAGAGGCCATTTTCCAGCGCTGCTAGGCAGAATATCCTTCCCAGTCTGTCCGGACGTTCGGGGTTGCCCCATCACAGGGACAGAATCTGGCACTTGCCCTTGTTGAACTTCCTCTGGTTGAGGATTGCCCAAACCTCTGATTTGAGGTCTCTCTGCGGGGCCTCCGTCTTCCATGAGGCCCTGGAGTGTTACAATGGCCCCTTGATTGCTTGGGAATGCGCAGTGTTCTGTGTTCCATGTGTTCCATGAGGCCCCATATTGTCACAATGGCACTGAAATGAGAGAGGATCTCCATCCTTAATGGCTTCGTAAATCACAAGTTTTTCTTAGATAAAAATCCTAATCAACAAAGGGGTTTGCTTTCTTGGCATGGTAGCAGTCTTTTCTTTTCTTTTAAGACTACAATTAGTTGTAGGAGAGAGAATGTAGATGATACATGGAAACTAATAGAGAGTGTATCATATGCCCATCTTCAAGAAATTAGCTTACAGGCCTCAGAAAACTCGTTTAATAAGAGATTGTTCTGTTAAGAAGAAAGTCAATTCTACATTGTTTAAGCAAATGGGAAGTTCTAAGACACGTCTTAGCTGGTCCTAAAGCATTTAGTGTAGGGGTTAGGGGTCGGAGAGATCAATCAGAGATGCTACGAGGCCGCCTAAGGGAGAAGACCACTCTGTGAAAATGACTGCCCCTCCCAGAAGAAATGGACGCTAGATGGCAGTCTTGCTCCACGAATAAAATCCAAGAGGCTATTTGACCCTAAAATCAGAAGAGAATTTTGGACCGCTTGTGAAGGGGAGGGTCTTTCAAGTATCACTTGAAAGTATTTATACTCCGAAATTTATACTGATTCTTTGATTCATGCATGGCAGAGTACCCCCACGAATCCCCAGCTGGCATATTAAAGAAATGTTCCATCCAACGGTTTCCGGTCATGGGGTTTAATTCTTTTGTTTTATCCCTTTGATTCCATGAAGTTCCAAAGATATCCCACGGTTTGTTTAATTCCATGAGGTCCCGCACATCCCAATGATGTCCCTTAAGTCCCTGGTTTCTGTAGTTTCCCAGGGAACATTTCCCAGGGAGCACTTTTGCTAGGGACAAAGACCGCTTGTGGTTTCGTCGGGGGCTGTGGCACCAGTGCCACGGGGAGGCAGTGCGTGGGAGAAACACCTTCCCCTGAGAAAACTCGGACGTGGCATCCCTCGCACTTGTTTTGGGATTCATGGAGATGCAGTCTCAGGAAGCGAGTTCTACTGCGTCCCTCGTCCAGCTCTTCTTGCTCCGAGGACCAGGGAACAGCCTCTCACACCTGAACTGGATGTACTGCAATCTGCACATTTGCAGCAGGTTGAGGGGCACTCAGAGGCACATTCAAAAATTTCATTCTCTTTCCCATCTCTGTCACCTCCGTAGGACATAAATGACCACCAAAGCAGGGTGTGATCTATTGCCATGTGCACTGGAAAACCCAGGTCATCTCCTCAGGGCATTCATCACAGACCTGCCATCCCCTCTTGGCACTCACAATAGAACCACAACTTCCAGCACTGGCTTCTCACCCGGCACACAGAGATTCTTTTGCCTTCCTTGGAGAGACCGGAAGAACTAGACAGGGTGTATCTGTTTGCATTGCCCAGACAAGTCTTGAGCACACACCTGCTGTTGGTGTGGGGAGATGACCCTGAGCAAGAACAATTGCCATCAACCTCCTGGGGAGACCTTGAAGTTATGTGGGACAAAGAGTGTCTCGGTGTCACATTGCATTTACAGTTCTAAATCCTGGCAAAGCCCATGCGTGCAGCTCTGGGATGTGCTTCTCTTGGACAGAGCTCCGCGTTTCCATCTCTCAGGCGGTGGGGCATCTCAGATAGTGGCAGAGCAGGTGGCACCCCACAAGGGCTTAGGTGCATCCAGGCTCCTGGCGTGGCAGCGGGAACCCCAGGAGATACTGCCCCTGCTGCCATGAGCTGTCTGTGTCTGTGTGCAAGCGAAGGACTCGTGTGTCTGAAAACCCTCCTGTGAGCGAGCAGGGAGCCCCCGCCAGAGCACCACTGACTCTTGGCCAACTGGCCATCCACCAGGACCCCAGAGGCCATTTTCCAGCGCTGCTAGGCAGAATATCCTTCCCAGTCTGTCCGGACGTTCGGGGTTGCCCCATCACAGGGACAGAATCTGGCACTTGCCCTTGTTGAACTTCCTCTGGTTGAGGATTGCCCAAACCTCTGATTTGAGGTCTCTCTGCGGGGCCTCCGTCTTCCATGAGGCCCTGGAGTGTTACAATGGCCCCTTGATTGCTTGGGAATGCGCAGTGTTCTGTGTTCCATGTGTTCCATGAGGCCCCATATTGTCACAATGGCACTGAAATGAGAGAGGATCTCCATCCTTAATGGCTTCGTAAATCACAAGTTTTTCTTAGATAAAAATCCTAATCAACAAAGGGGTTTGCTTTCTTGGCATGGTAGCAGTCTTTTCTTTTCTTTTAAGACTACAATTAGTTGTAGGAGGGAGAATGTAGATGATACATGGAAACTAATAGAGAGTGTATCATATGCCCATCTTCAAGAAATTAGCTTACAGGCCTCAGAAAACTCGTTTAATAAGAGATTGTTCTGTTAAGAAGAAAGTCAATTCTACATTGTTTAAGCAAATGGGAAGTTCTAAGACACGTCTTAGCTGGTCCTAAAGCATTTAGTGTAGGGGTTAGGGGTCGGAGAGATCAATCAGAGATGCTACGAGGCCGCCTAAGGGAGAAGACCACTCTGTGAAAATGACTGCCCCTCCCAGAAGAAATGGACGCTAGATGGCAGTCTTGCTCCACGAATAAAATCCAAGAGGCTATTTGACCCTAAAATCAGAAGAGAATTTTGGACCGCTTGTGAAGGGGAGGGTCTTTCAAGTATCACTTGAAAGTATTTATACTCCGAAATTTATACTGATTCTTTGATTCATGCATGGCAGAGTACCCCCACGAATCCCCAGCTGGCATATTAAAGAAATGTTCCATCCAATGGTTTCCGGTCATGGGGTTTAATTCTTTTGTTTTATCCCTTTGATTCCATGAAGTTCCAAAGATATCCCACGGTTTGTTTAATTCCATGAGGTCCCGCACATCCCAATGATGTCCCTTAAGTCCCTGGTTTCTGTAGTTTCCCAGGGAACATTTCCCAGGGAGCACTTTTGCTAGGGACAAAGACCGCTTGTGGTTTCGTCGGGGGCTGTGGCACCAGTGCCACGGGGAGGCAGTGCGTGGGAGAAACACCTTCCCCTGAGAAAACTCGGACGTGGCATCCCTCGCACTTGTTTTGGGATTCATGGAGATGCAGTCTCAGGAAGCGAGTTCTACTGCGTCCCTCGTCCAGCTCTTCTTGCTCCGAGGACCAGGGAAGAGCCTCTCACACCTGAACTGGATGTACTGCAATCTGCACATTTGCAGCAGGTTGAGGGGCACTCAGAGGCACATTCAAAAATTTCATTCTCTTTCCCATCTCTGTCACCTCCGTAGGACATAAATGACCACCAAAGCAGGGTGTGATCTATTGCCATGTGCACTGGAAAACCCAGGTCATCTCCTCAGGGCATTCATCACAGACCTGCCATCCCCTCTTGGCACTCACAATAGAACCACAACTTCCAGCACTGGCTTCTCACCCGGCACACAGAGATTCTTTTGCCTTCCTTGGAGAGACCGGAAGAACTAGACAGGGTGTGTCTGTTTGCATTGCCCAGACAAGTCTTGAGCACACACCTGCTGTTGGTGTGGGGAGATGACCCTGAG
Source organism: Manacus candei (assembly GCF_025592945.1). NCBI lineage: Eukaryota > Metazoa > Chordata > Aves > Passeriformes > Pipridae > Manacus > Manacus candei. Next base: position 5,303,296 of record NW_026138084.1, read on the forward strand.
CAAGAACAATTGCCATCAACCTCCTGGGGAGACCTTGAAGTTATGTGGGACAAAGAGTGTCTCGGTGTCACATTGCATTTACGGTTCTAAATCCTGGCAAAGCCCATGCGTGCAGCTCTGGGATGTGCTTCTCTTGGACAGAGCTCCGCGTTTCCATCTCTCAGGCGGTGGGGCATCTCAGATAGTGGCAGAGCAGGTGGCACCCCACAAGGGCTTAGGTGCATCCAGGCTCCTGGCGTGGCAGCGGGAACCCCAGGAGATACTGCCCCTGCTGCCATGAGCTGTCTGTGTCTGTGTGCAAGCGAAGGACTCGTGTGTCTGAAAACCCTCCTGTGAGCGAGCAGGGAGCCCCCGCCAGAGCACCACTGACTCTTGGCCAACTGGCCATCCACCAGGACCCCAGAGGCCATTTTCCAGCGCTGCTAGGCAGAATATCCTTCCCAGTCTGTCCGGACGTTCGGGGTTGCCCCATCACAGGGACAGAATCTGGCACTTGCCCTTGTTGAACTTCCTCTGGTTGAGGATTGCCCAAACCTCTGATTTGAGGTCTCTCTGCGGGGCCTCCGTCTTCCATGAGGCCCTGGAGTGTTACAATGGCCCCTTGATTGCTTGGGAATGCGCAGTGTTCTGTGTTCCATGTGTTCCATGAGGCCCCATATTGTCACAATGGCACTGAAATGAGAGAGGATCTCCATCCTTAATGGCTTCGTAAATCACAAGTTTTTCTTAGATAAAAATCCTAATCAACAAAGGGGTTTGCTTTCTTGGCATGGTAGCAGTCTTTTCTTTTCTTTTAAGACTACAATTAGTTGTAGGAGGGAGAATGTAGATGATACATGGAAACTAATAGAGAGTGTATCATATGCCCATCTTCAAGAAATTAGCTTACAGGCCTCAGAAAACTCGTTTAATAAGAGATTGTTCTGTTAAGAAGAAAGTCAATTCTACATTGTTTAAGCAAATGGGAAGTTCTAAGACACGTCTTAGCTGGTCCTAAAGCATTTAGTGTAGGGGTTAGGGGTCGGAGAGATCAATCAGAGATGCTACGAGGCCGCCTAAGGGAGAAGACCACTCTGTGAAAATGACTGCCCCTCCCAGAAGAAATGGACGCTAGATGGCAGTCTTGCTCCACGAATAAAATCCAAGAGGCTATTTGACCCTAAAATCAGAAGAGAATTTTGGACCGCTTGTGAAGGGGAGGGTCTTTCAAGTATCACTTGAAAGTATTTATACTCCGAAATTTATACTGATTCTTTGATTCATGCATGGCAGAGTACCCCCACGAATCCCCAGCTGGCATATTAAAGAAATGTTCCATCCAACGGTTTCCGGTCATGGGGTTTAATTCTTTTGTTTTATCCCTTTGATTCCATGAAGTTCCAAAGATATCCCACGGTTTGTTTAATTCCATGAGGTCCCGCACATCCCAATGATGTCCCTTAAGTCCCTGGTTTCTGTAGTTTCCCAGGGAACATTTCCCAGGGAGCACTTTTGCTAGGGACAAAGACCGCTTGTGGTTTCGTCGGGGGCTGTGGCACCAGTGCCACGGGGAGGCAGTGCGTGGGAGAAACACCTTCCCCTGAGAAAACTCGGACGTGGCATCCCTCGCACTTGTTTTGGGATTCATGGAGATGCAGTCTCAGGAAGCGAGTTCTACTGCGTCCCTCGTCCAGCTCTTCTTGCTCCGAGGACCAGGGAACAGCCTCTCACACCTGAACTGGATGTACTGCAATCTGCACATTTGCAGCAGGTTGAGGGGCACTCAGAGGCACATTCAAAAATTTCATTCTCTTTCCCATCTCTGTCACCTCCGTAGGACATAAATGACCACCAAAGCAGGGTGTGATCTATTGCCATGTGCACTGGAAAACCCAGGTCATCTCCTCAGGGCATTCATCACAGACCTGCCATCCCCTCTTGGCACTCACAATAGAACCACAACTTCCAGCACTGGCTTCTCACCCGGCACACAGAGATTCTTTTGCCTTCCTTGGAGAGACCGGAAGAACTAGACAGGGTGTGTCTGTTTGCATTGCCCAGACAAGTCTTGAGCACACACCTGCTGTTGGTGTGGGGAGATGACCCTGAGCAAGAACAATTGCCATCAACCTCCTGGGGAGACCTTGAAGTTATGTGGGACAAAGAGTGTCTCGGTGTCACATTGCATTTACGGTTCTAAATCCTGGCAAAGCCCATGCGTGCAGCTCTGGGATGTGCTTCTCTTGGACAGAGCTCCGCGTTTCCATCTCTCAGGCGGTGGGGCATCTCAGATAGTGGCAGAGCAGGTGGCACCCCACAAGGGCTTAGGTGCATCCAGGCTCCTGGCGTGGCAGCGGGAACCCCAGGAGATACTGCCCCTGCTGCCATGAGCTGTCTGTGTCTGTGTGCAAGCGAAGGACTCGTGTGTCTGAAAACCCTCCTGTGAGCGAGCAGGGAGCCCCCGCCAGAGCACCACTGACTCTTGGCCAACTGGCCATCCACCAGGACCCCAGAGGCCATTTTCCAGCGCTGCTAGGCAGAATATCCTTCCCAGTCTGTCCGGACGTTCGGGGTTGCCCCATCACAGGGACAGAATCTGGCACTTGCCCTTGTTGAACTTCCTCTGGTTGAGGATTGCCCAAACCTCTGATTTGAGGTCTCTCTGCGGGGCCTCCGTCTTCCATGAGGCCCTGGAGTGTTACAATGGCCCCTTGATTGCTTGGGAATGCGCAGTGTTCTGTGTTCCATGTGTTCCATGAGGCCCCATATTGTCACAATGGCACTGAAATGAGAGAGGATCTCCATCCTTAATGGCTTCGTAAATCACAAGTTTTTCTTAGATAAAAATCCTAATCAACAAAGGGGTTTGCTTTCTTGGCATGGTAGCAGTCTTTTCTTTTCTTTTAAGACTACAATTAGTTGTAGGAGAGAGAATGTAGATGATACATGGAAACTAATAGAGAGTGTATCATATGCCCATCTTCAAGAAATTAGCTTACAGGCCTCAGAAAACTCGTTTAATAAGAGATTGTTCTGTTAAGAAGAAAGTCAATTCTACATTGTTTAAGCAAATGGGAAGTTCTAAGACACGTCTTAGCTGGTCCTAAAGCATTTAGTGTAGGGGTTAGGGGTCGGAGAGATCAATCAGAGATGCTACGAGGCCGCCTAAGGGAGAAGACCACTCTGTGAAAATGACTGCCCCTCCCAGAAGAAATGGACGCTAGATGGCAGTCTTGCTCCACGAATAAAATCCAAGAGGCTATTTGACCCTAAAATCAGAAGAGAATTTTGGACCGCTTGTGAAGGGGAGGGTCTTTCAAGTATCACTTGAAAGTATTTATACTCCGAAATTTATACTGATTCTTTGATTCATGCATGGCAGAGTACCCCCACGAATCCCCAGCTGGCATATTAAAGAAATGTTCCATCCAACGGTTTCCGGTCATGGGGTTTAATTCTTTTGTTTTATCCCTTTGATTCCATGAAGTTCCAAAGATATCCCACGGTTTGTTTAATTCCATGAGGTCCCGCACATCCCAATGATGTCCCTTAAGTCCCTGGTTTCTGTAGTTTCCCAGGGAACATTTCCCAGGGAGCACTTTTGCTAGGGACAAAGACCGCTTGTGGTTTCGTCGGGGGCTGTGGCACCAGTGCCACGGGGAGGCAGTGCGTGGGAGAAACACCTTCCCCTGAGAAAACTCGGACGTGGCATCCCTCGCACTTGTTTTGGGATTCATGGAGATGCAGTCTCAGGAAGCGAGTTCTACTGCGTCCCTCGTCCAGCTCTTCTTACTCCGAGGACCAGGGAACAGCCTCTCACACCTGAACTGGATGTACTGCAATCTGCACATTTGCAGCAGGTTGAGGGGCACTCAGAGGCACATTCAAAAATTTCATTCTCTTTCCCATCTCTGTCACCTCCGTAGGACATAAATGACCACCAAAGCAGGGTGTGATCTATTGCCATGTGCACTGGAAAACCCAGGTCATCTCCTCAGGGCATTCATCACAGACCTGCCATCCCCTCTTGGCACTCACAATAGAACCACAACTTCCAGCACTGGCTTCTCACCCGGCACACAGAGATTCTTTTGCCTTCCTTGGAGAGACCGGAAGAACTAGACAGGGTGTGTCTGTTTGCATTGCCCAGACAAGTCTTGAGCACACACCTGCTGGTGGTGTGGGGAGATGACCCTGAGCAAGAACAATTGCCATCAACCTCCTGGGGAGACCTTGAAGTTATGTGGGACAAAGAGTGTCTCGGTGTCACATTGCATTTACGGTTCTAAATCCTGGCAAAGCCCATGCGTGCAGCTCTGGGATGTGCTTCTCTTGGACAGAGCTCCGCGTTTCCATCTCTCAGGCGGTGGGGCATCTCAGATAGTGGCAGAGCAGGTGGCACCCCACAAGGGCTTAGGTGCATCCAGGCTCCTGGCGTGGCAGCGGGAACCCCAGGAGATACTGCCCCTGCTGCCATGAGCTGTCTGTGTCTGTGTGCAAGCGAAGGACTCGTGTGTCTGAAAACCCTCCTGTGAGCGAGCAGGGAGCCCCCGCCAGAGCACCACTGACTCTTGGCCAACTGGCCATCCACCAGGACCCCAGAGGCCATTTTCCAGCGCTGCTAGGCAGAATATCCTTCCCAGTCTGTCCGGACGTTCGGGGTTGCCCCATCACAGGGACAGAATCTGGCACTTGCCCTTGTTGAACTTCCTCTGGTTGAGGATTGCCCAAACCTCTGATTTGAGGTCTCTCTGCGGGGCCTCCGTCTTCCATGAGGCCCTGGAGTGTTACAATGGCCCCTTGATTGCTTGGGAATGCGCAGTGTTCTGTGTTCCATGTGTTCCATGAGGCCCCATATTGTCACAATGGCACTGAAATGAGAGAGGATCTCCATCCTTAATGGCTTCGTAAATCACAAGTTTTTCTTAGATAAAAATCCTAATCAACAAAGGGGTTTGCTTTCTTGGCATGGTAGCAGTCTTTTCTTTTCTTTTAAGACTACAATTAGTTGTAGGAGGGAGAATGTAGATGATACATGGAAACTAATAGAGAGTGTATCATATGCCCATCTTCAAGAAATTAGCTTACAGGCCTCAGAAAACTCGTTTAATAAGAGATTGTTCTGTTAAGAAGAAAGTCAATTCTACATTGTTTAAGCAAATGGGAAGTTCTAAGACACGTCTTAGCTGGTCCTAAAGCATTTAGTGTAGGGGTTAGGGGTCGGAGAGATCAATCAGAGATGCTACGAGGCCGCCTAAGGGAGAAGACCACTCTGTGAAAATGACTGCCCCTCCCAGAAGAAATGGACGCTAGATGGCAGTCTTGCTCCACGAATAAAATCCAAGAGGCTATTTGACCCTAAAATCAGAAGAGAATTTTGGACCGCTTGTGAAGGGGAGGGTCTTTCAAGTATCACTTGAAAGTATTTATACTCCGAAATTTATACTGATTCTTTGATTCATGCATGGCAGAGTACCCCCACGAATCCCCAGCTGGCATATTAAAGAAATGTTCCATCCAACGGTTTCCGGTCATGGGGTTTAATTCTTTTGTTTTATCCCTTTGATTCCATGAAGTTCCAAAGATATCCCACGGTTTGTTTAATTCCATGAGGTCCCGCACATCCCAATGATGTCCCTTAAGTCCCTGGTTTCTGTAGTTTCCCAGGGAACATTTCCCAGGGAGCACTTTTGCTAGGGACAAAGACCGCTTGTGGTTTCGTCGGGGGCTGTGGCACCAGTGCCACGGGGAGGCAGTGCGTGGGAGAAACACCTTCCCCTGAGAAAACTCGGACGTGGCATCCCTCGCACTTGTTTTGGGATTCATGGAGATGCAGTCTCAGGAAGCGAGTTCTACTGCGTCCCTCGTCCAGCTCTTCTTGCTCCGAGGACCAGGGAACAGCCTCTCACACCTGAACTGGATGTACTGCAATCTGCACATTTGCAGCAGGTTGAGGGGCACTCAGAGGCACATTCAAAAATTTCATTCTCTTTCCCATCTCTGTCACCTCCGTAGGACATAAATGACCACCAAAGCAGGGTGTGATCTATTGCCATGTGCACTGGAAAACCCAGGTCATCTCCTCAGGGCATTCATCACAGACCTGCCATCCCCTCTTGGCACTCACAATAGAACCACAACTTCCAGCACTGGCTTCTCACCCGGCACACAGAGATTCTTTTGCCTTCCTTGGAGAGACCGGAAGAACTAGACAGGGTGTGTCTGTTTGCATTGCCCAGACAAGTCTTGAGCACACACCTGCTGTTGGTGTGGGGAGATGACCCTGAGCAAGAACAATTGCCATCAACCTCCTGGGGAGACCTTGAAGTTATGTGGGACAAAGAGTGTCTCGGTGTCACATTGCATTTACGGTTCTAAATCCTGGCAAAGCCCATGCGTGCAGCTCTGGGATGTGCTTCTCTTGGACAGAGCTCCGCGTTTCCATCTCTCAGGCGGTGGGGCATCTCAGATAGTGGCAGAGCAGGTGGCACCCCACAAGGGCTTAGGTGCATCCAGGTTCCTGGCGTGGCAGCGGGAACCCCAGGAGATACTGCCCCTGCTGCCATGAGCTGTCTGTGTCTGTGTGCAAGCGAAGGACTCGTGTGTCTGAAAACCCTCCTGTGAGCGAGCAGGGAGCCCCCGCCAGAGCACCACTGACTCTTGGCCAACTGGCCATCCACCAGGACCCCAGAGGCCATTTTCCAGCGCTGCTAGGCAGAATATCCTTCCCAGTCTGTCCGGACGTTCGGGGTTGCCCCATCACAGGGACAGAATCTGGCACTTGCCCTTGTTGAACTTCCTCTGGTTGAGGATTGCCCAAACCTCTGATTTGAGGTCTCTCTGCGGGGCCTCCGTCTTCCATGAGGCCCTGGAGTGTTACAATGGCCCCTTGATTGCTTGGGAATGCGCAGTGTTCTGTGTTCCATGTGTTCCATGAGGCCCCATATTGTCACAATGGCACTGAAATGAGAGAGGATCTCCATCCTTAATGGCTTCGTAAATCACAAGTTTTTCTTAGATAAAAATCCTAATCAACAAAGGGGTTTGCTTTCTTGGCATGGTAGCAGTCTTTTCTTTTCTTTTAAGACTACAATTAGTTGTAGGAGGGAGAATGTAGATGATACATGGAAACTAATAGAGAGTGTATCATATGCCCATCTTCAAGAAATTAGCTTACAGGCCTCAGAAAACTCGTTTAATAAGAGATTGTTCTGTTAAGAAGAAAGTCAATTCTACATTGTTTAAGCAAATGGGAAGTTCTAAGACACGTCTTAGCTGGTCCTAAAGCATTTAGTGTAGGGGTTAGGGGTCGGAGAGATCAATCAGAGATGCTACGAGGCCGCCTAAGGGAGAAGACCACTCTGTGAAAATGACTGCCCCTCCCAGAAGAAATGGACGCTAGATGGCAGTCTTGCTCCACGAATAAAATCCAAGAGGCTATTTGACCCTAAAATCAGAAGAGAATTTTGGACCGCTTGTGAAGGGGAGGGTCTTTCAAGTATCACTTGAAAGTATTTATACTCCGAAATTTATACTGATTCTTTGATTCATGCATGGCAGAGTACCCCCACGAATCCCCAGCTGGCATATTAAAGAAATGTTCCATCCAACGGTTTCCGGTCATGGGGTTTAATTCTTTTGTTTTATCCCTTTGATTCCATGAAGTTCCAAAGATATCCCACGGTTTGTTTAATTCCATGAGGTCCCGCACATCCCAATGATGTCCCTTAAGTCCCTGGTTTCTGTAGTTTCCCAGGGAACATTTCCCAGGGAGCACTTTTGCTAGGGACAAAGACCGCTTGTGGTTTCGTCGGGGGCTGTGGCACCAGTGCCACGGGGAGGCAGTGCGTGGGAGAAACACCTTCCCCTGAGAAAACTCGGACGTGGCATCCCTCGCACTTGTTTTGGGATTCATGGAGATGCAGTCTCAGGAAGCGAGTTCTACTGCGTCCCTCGTCCAGCTCTTCTTGCTCCGAGGACCAGGGAACAGCCTCTCACACCTGAACTGGATGTACTGCAATCTGCACATTTGCAGCAGGTTGAGGGGCACTCAGAGGCACATTCAAAAATTTCATTCTCTTTCCCATCTCTGTCACCTCCGTAGGACATAAATGACCACCAAAGCAGGGTGTGATCTATTGCCATGTGCACTGGAAAACCCAGGTCATCTCCTCAGGGCATTCATCACAGACCTGCCATCCCCTCTTGGCACTCACAATAGAACCACAACTTCCAGCACTGGCTTCTCACCCGGCACACAGAGATTCTTTTGCCTTCCTTGGAGAGACCGGAAGAACTAGACAGGGTGTGTCTGTTTGCATTGCCCAGACAAGTCTTGAGCACACACCTGCTGTTGGTGTGGGGAGATGACCCTGAGCAAGAACAATTGCCATCAACCTCCTGGGGAGACCTTGAAGTTATGTGGGACAAAGAGTGTCTCGGTGTCACATTGCATTTACGGTTCTAAATCCTGGCAAAGCCCATGCGTGCAGCTCTGGGATGTGCTTCTCTTGGACAGAGCTCCGCGTTTCCATCTCTCAGGCGGTGGGGCATCTCAGATAGTGGCAGAGCAGGTGGCACCCCACAAGGGCTTAGGTGCATCCAGGCTCCTGGCGTGGCAGCGGGAACCCCAGGAGATACTGCCCCTGCTGCCATGAGCTGTCTGTGTCTGTGTGCAAGCGAAGGACTCGTGTGTCTGAAAACCCTCCTGTGAGCGAGCAGGGAGCCCCCGCCAGAGCACCACTGACTCTTGGCCAACTGGCCATCCACCAGGACCCCAGAGGCCATTTTCCAGCGCTGCTAGGCAGAATATCCTTCCCAGTCTGTCCGGACGTTCGGGGTTGCCCCATCACAGGGACAGAATCTGGCACTTGCCCTTGTTGAACTTCCTCTGGTTGAGGATTGCCCAAACCTCTGATTTGAGGTCTCTCTGCGGGGCCTCCGTCTTCCATGAGGCCCTGGAGTGTTACAATGGCCCCTTGATTGCTTGGGAATGCGCAGTGTTCTGTGTTCCATGTGTTCCATGAGGCCCCATATTGTCACAATGGCACTGAAATGAGAGAGGATCTCCATCCTTAATGGCTTCGTAAATCACAAGTTTTTCTTAGATAAAAATCCTAATCAACAAAGGGGTTTGCTTTCTTGGCATGGTAGCAGTCTTTTCTTTTCTTTTAAGACTACAATTAGTTGTAGGAGGGAGAATGTAGATGATACATGGAAACTAATAGAGAGTGTATCATATGCCCATCTTCAAGAAATTAGCTTACAGGCCTCAGAAAACTCGTTTAATAAGAGATTGTTCTGTTAAGAAGAAAGTCAATTCTACATTGTTTAAGCAAATGGGAAGTTCTAAGACACGTCTTAGCTGGTCCTAAAGCATTTAGTGTAGGGGTTAGGGGTCGGAGAGATCAATCAGAGATGCTACGAGGCCGCCTAAGGGAGAAGACCACTCTGTGAAAATGACTGCCCCTCCCAGAAGAAATGGACGCTAGATGGCAGTCTTGCTCCACGAATAAAATCCAAGAGGCTATTTGACCCTAAAATCAGAAGAGAATTTTGGACCGCTTGTGAAGGGGAGGGTCTTTCAAGTATCACTTGAAAGTATTTATACTCCGAAATTTATACTGATTCTTTGATTCATGCATGGCAGAGTACCCCCACGAATCCCCAGCTGGCATATTAAAGAAATGTTCCATCCAACGGTTTCCGGTCATGGGGTTTAATTCTTTTGTTTTATCCCTTTGATTCCATGAAGTTCCAAAGATATCCCACGGTTTGTTTAATTCCATGAGGTCCCGCACATCCCAATGATGTCCCTTAAGTCCCTGGTTTCTGTAGTTTCCCAGGGAACATTTCCCAGGGAGCACTTTTGCTAGGGACAAAGACCGCTTGTGGTTTCGTCGGGGGCTGTGGCACCAGTGCCACGGGGAGGCAGTGCGTGGGAGAAACACCTTCCCCTGAGAAAACTCGGACGTGGCATCCCTCGCACTTGTTTTGGGATTCATGGAGATGCAGTCTCAGGAAGCGAGTTCTACTGCGTCCCTCGTCCAGCTCTTCTTGCTCCGAGGACCAGGGAACAGCCTCTCACACCTGAACTGGATGTACTGCAATCTGCACATTTGCAGCAGGTTGAGGGGCACTCAGAGGCACATTCAAAAATTTCATTCTCTTTCCCATCTCTGTCACCTCCGTAGGACATAAATGACCACCAAAGCAGGGTGTGATCTATTGCCATGTGCACTGGAAAACCCAGGTCATCTCCTCAGGGCATTCATCACAGACCTGCCATCCCCTCTTGGCACTCACAATAGAACCACAACTTCCAGCACTGGCTTCTCACCCGGCACACAGAGATTCTTTTGCCTTCCTTGGAGAGACCGGAAGAACTAGACAGGGTGTGTCTGTTTGCATTGCCCAGACAAGTCTTGAGCACACACCTGCTGTTGGTGTGGGGAGATGACCCTGAGCAAGAACAATTGCCATCAACCTCCTGGGGAGACCTTGAAGTTATGTGGGACAAAGAGTGTCTCGGTGTCACATTGCATTTACGGTTCTAAATCCTGGCAAAGCCCATGCGTGCAGCTCTGGGATGTGCTTCTCTTGGACAGAGCTCCGCGTTTCCATCTCTCAGGCGGTGGGGCATCTCAGATAGTGGCAGAGCAGGTGGCACCCCACAAGGGCTTAGGTGCATCCAGGCTCCTGGCGTGGCAGCGGGAACCCCAGGAGATACTGCCCCTGCTGCCATGAGCTGTCTGTGTCTGTGTGCAAGCGAAGGACTCGTGTGTCTGAAAACCCTCCTGTGAGCGAGCAGGGAGCCCCCGCCAGAGCACCACTGACTCTTGGCCAACTGGCCATCCACCAGGACCCCAGAGGCCATTTTCCAGCGCTGCTAGGCAGAATATCCTTCCCAGTCTGTCCGGACGTTCGGGGTTGCCCCATCACAGGGACAGAATCTGGCACTTGCCCTTGTTGAACTTCCTCTGGTTGAGGATTGCCCAAACCTCTGATTTGAGGTCTCTCTGCGGGGCCTCCGTCTTCCATGAGGCCCTGGAGTGTTACAATGGCCCCTTGATTGCTTGGGAATGCGCAGTGTTCTGTGTTCCATGTGTTCCATGAGGCCCCATATTGTCACAATGGCACTGAAATGAGAGAGGATCTCCATCCTTAATGGCTTCGTAAATCACAAGTTTTTCTTAGATAAAAATCCTAATCAACAAAGGGGTTTGCTTTCTTGGCATGGTAGCAGTCTTTTCTTTTCTTTTAAGACTACAATTAGTTGTAGGAGGGAGAATGTAGATGATACATGGAAACTAATAGAGAGTGTATCATATGCCCATCTTCAAGAAATTAGCTTACAGGCCTCAGAAAACTCGTTTAATAAGAGATTGTTCTGTTAAGAAGAAAGTCAATTCTACATTGTTTAAGCAAATGGGAAGTTCTAAGACACGTCTTAGCTGGTCCTAAAGCATTTAGTGTAGGGGTTAGGGGTCGGAGAGATCAATCAGAGATGCTACGAGGCCGCCTAAGGGAGAAGACCACTCTGTGAAAATGACTGCCCCTCCCAGAAGAAATGGACGCTAGATGGCAGTCTTGCTCCACGAATAAAATCCAAGAGGCTATTTGACCCTAAAATCAGAAGAGAATTTTGGACCGCTTGTGAAGGGGAGGGTCTTTCAAGTATCACTTGAAAGTATTTATACTCCGAAATTTATACTGATTCTTTGATTCATGCATGGCAGAGTACCCCCACGAATCCCCAGCTGGCATATTAAAGAAATGTTCCATCCAACGGTTTCCGGTCATGGGGTTTAATTCTTTTGTTTTATCCCTTTGATTCCATGAAGTTCCAAAGATATCCCACGGTTTGTTTAATTCCATGAGGTCCCGCACATCCCAATGATGTCCCTTAAGTCCCTGGTTTCTGTAGTTTCCCAGGGAACATTTCCCAGGGAGCACTTTTGCTAGGGACAAAGACCGCTTGTGGTTTCGTCGGGGGCTGTGGCACCAGTGCCACGGGGAGGCAGTGCGTGGGAGAAACACCTTCCCCTGAGAAAACTCGGACGTGGCATCCCTCGCACTTGTTTTGGGATTCATGGAGATGCAGTCTCAGGAAGCGAGTTCTACTGCGTCCCTCGTCCAGCTCTTCTTGCTCCGAGGACCAGGGAACAGCCTCTCACACCTGAACTGGATGTACTGCAATCTGCACATTTGCAGCAGGTTGAGGGGCACTCAGAGGCACATTCAAAAATTTCATTCTCTTTCCCATCTCTGTCACCTCCGTAGGACATAAATGACCACCAAAGCAGGGTGTGATCTATTGCCATGTGCACTGGAAAACCCAGGTCATCTCCTCAGGGCATTCATCACAGACCTGCCATCCCCTCTTGGCACTCACAATAGAACCACAACTTCCAGCACTGGCTTCTCACCCGGCACACAGAGATTCTTTTGCCTTCCTTGGAGAGACCGGAAGAACTAGACAGGGTGTGTCTGTTTGCATTGCCCAGACAAGTCTTGAGCACACACCTGCTGTTGGTGTGGGGAGATGACCCTGAGCAAGAACAATTGCCATCAACCTCCTGGGGAGACCTTGAAGTTATGTGGGAAAAAGAGTGTCTCGGTGTCACATTGCATTTACGGTTCTAAATCCTGGCAAAGCCCATGCGTGCAGCTCTGGGATGTGCTTCTCTTGGACAGAGCTCCGCGTTTCCATCTCTCAGGCGGTGGGGCATCTCAGATAGTGGCAGAGCAGGTGGCACCCCACAAGGGCTTAGGTGCATCCAGGCTCCTGGCGTGGCAGCGGGAACCCCAGGAGATACTGCCCCTGCTGCCATGAGCTGTCTGTGTCTGTGTGCAAGCGAAGGACTCGTGTGTCTGAAAACCCTCCTGTGAGCGAGCAGGGAGCCCCCGCCAGAGCACCACTGACTCTTGGCCAACTGGCCATCCACCAGGACCCCAGAGGCCATTTTCCAGCGCTGCTAGGCAGAATATCCTTCCCAGTCTGTCCGGACGTTCGGGGTTGCCCCATCACAGGGACAGAATCTGGCACTTGCCCTTGTTGAACTTCCTCTGGTTGAGGATTGCCCAAACCTCTGATTTGAGGTCTCTCTGCGGGGCCTCCGTCTTCCATGAGGCCCTGGAGTGTTACAATGGCCCCTTGATTGCTTGGGAATGCGCAGTGTTCTGTGTTCCATGTGTTCCATGAGGCCCCATATTGTCACAATGGCACTGAAATGAGAGAGGATCTCCATCCTTAATGGCTTCGTAAATCACAAGTTTTTCTTAGATAAAAATCCTAATCAACAAAGGGGTTTGCTTTCTTGGCATGGTAGCAGTCTTTTCTTTTCTTTTAAGACTACAATTAGTTGTAGGAGGGAGAATGTAGATGATACATGGAAACTAATAGAGAGTGTATCATATGCCCATCTTCAAGAAATTAGCTTACAGGCCTCAGAAAACTCGTTTAATAAGAGATTGTTCTGTTAAGAAGAAAGTCAATTCTACATTGTTTAAGCAAATGGGAAGTTCTAAGACACGTCTTAGCTGGTCCTAAAGCATTTAGTGTAGGGGTTAGGGGTCGGAGAGATCAATCAGAGATGCTACGAGGCCGCCTAAGGGAGAAGACCACTCTGTGAAAATGACTGCCCCTCCCAGAAGAAATGGACGCTAGATGGCAGTCTTGCTCCACGAATAAAATCCAAGAGGCTATTTGACCCTAAAATCAGAAGAGAATTTTGGACCGCTTGTGAAGGGGAGGGTCTTTCAAGTATCACTTGAAAGTATTTATACTCCGAAATTTATACTGATTCTTTGATTCATGCATGGCAGAGTACCCCCACGAATCCCCAGCTGGCATATTAAAGAAATGTTCCATCCAACGGTTTCCGGTCATGGGGTTTAATTCTTTTGTTTTATCCCTTTGATTCCATGAAGTTCCAAAGATATCCCACGGTTTGTTTAATTCCATGAGGTCCCGCACATCCCAATGATGTCCCTTAAGTCCCTGGTTTCTGTAGTTTCCCAGGGAACATTTCCCAGGGAGCACTTTTGCTAGGGACAAAGACCGCTTGTGGTTTCGTCGGGGGCTGTGGCACCAGTGCCACGGGGAGGCAGTGCGTGGGAGAAACACCTTCCCCTGAGAAAACTCGGACGTGGCATCCCTCGCACTTGTTTTGGGATTCATGGAGATGCAGTCTCAGGAAGCGAGTTCTACTGCGTCCCTCGTCCAGCTCTTCTTGCTCCGAGGACCAGGGAACAGCCTCTCACACCTGAACTGGATGTACTGCAATCTGCACATTTGCAGCAGGTTGAGGGGCACTCAGAGGCACATTCAAAAATTTCATTCTCTTTCCCATCTCTGTCACCTCCGTAGGACATAAATGACCACCAAAGCAGGGTGTGATCTATTGCCATGTGCACTGGAAAACCCAGGTCATCTCCTCAGGGCATTCATCACAGACCTGCCATCCCCTCTTGGCACTCACAATAGAACCACAACTTCCAGCACTGGCTTCTCACCCGGCACACAGAGATTCTTTTGCCTTCCTTGGAGAGACCGGAAGAACTAGACAGGGTGTGTCTGTTTGCATTGCCCAGACAAGTCTTGAGCACACACCTGCTGTTGGTGTGGGGAGATGACCCTGAGCAAGAACAATTGCCATCAACCTCCTGGGGAGACCTTGAAGTTATGTGGGACAAAGAGTGTCTCGGTGTCACATTGCATTTACGGTTCTAAATCCTGGCAAAGCCCATGCGTGCAGCTCTGGGATGTGCTTCTCTTGGACAGAGCTCCGCGTTTCCATCTCTCAGGCGGTGGGGCATCTCAGATAGTGGCAGAGCAGGTGGCACCCCACAAGGGCTTAGGTGCATCCAGGCTCCTGGCGTGGCAGCGGGAACCCCAGGAGATACTGCCCCTGCTGCCATGAGCTGTCTGTGTCTGTGTGCAAGCGAAGGACTCGTGTGTCTGAAAACCCTCCTGTGAGCGAGCAGGGAGCCCCCGCCAGAGCACCACTGACTCTTGGCCAACTGGCCATCCACCAGGACCCCAGAGGCCATTTTCCAGCGCTGCTAGGCAGAATATCCTTCCCAGTCTGTCCGGACGTTCGGGGTTGCCCCATCACAGGGACAGAATCTGGCACTTGCCCTTGTTGAACTTCCTCTGGTTGAGGATTGCCCAAACCTCTGATTTGAGGTCTCTCTGCGGGGCCTCCGTCTTCCATGAGGCCCTGGAGTGTTACAATGGCCCCTTGATTGCTTGGGAATGCGCAGTGTTCTGTGTTCCATGTGTTCCATGAGGCCCCATATTGTCACAATGGCACTGAAATGAGAGAGGATCTCCATCCTTAATGGCTTCGTAAATCACAAGTTTTTCTTAGATAAAAATCCTAATCAACAAAGGGGTTTGCTTTCTTGGCATGGTAGCAGTCTTTTCTTTTCTTTTAAGACTACAATTAGTTGTAGGAGGGAGAATGTAGATGATACATGGAAACTAATAGAGAGTGTATCATATGCCCATCTTCAAGAAATTAGCTTACAGGCCTCAGAAAACTCGTTTAATAAGAGATTGTTCTGTTAAGAAGAAAGTCAATTCTACATTGTTTAAGCAAATGGGAAGTTCTAAGACACGTCTTAGCTGGTCCTAAAGCATTTAGTGTAGGGGTTAGGGGTCGGAGAGATCAATCAGAGATGCTACGAGGCCGCCTAAGGGAGAAGACCACTCTGTGAAAATGACTGCCCCTCCCAGAAGAAATGGACGCTAGATG
Source organism: Manacus candei (assembly GCF_025592945.1). NCBI lineage: Eukaryota > Metazoa > Chordata > Aves > Passeriformes > Pipridae > Manacus > Manacus candei. The sequence continues at coordinate 5,319,036 of NW_026138084.1, forward strand.
GCAGTCTTGCTCCACGAATAAAATCCAAGAGGCTATTTGACCCTAAAATCAGAAGAGAATTTTGGACCGCTTGTGAAGGGGAGGGTCTTTCAAGTATCACTTGAAAGTATTTATACTCCGAAATTTATACTGATTCTTTGATTCATGCATGGCAGAGTACCCCCACGAATCCCCAGCTGGCATATTAAAGAAATGTTCCATCCAATGGTTTCCGGTCATGGGGTTTAATTCTTTTGTTTTATCCCTTTGATTCCATGAAGTTCCAAAGATATCCCACGGTTTGTTTAATTCCATGAGGTCCCGCACATCCCAATGATGTCCCTTAAGTCCCTGGTTTCTGTAGTTTCCCAGGGAACATTTCCCAGGGAGCACTTTTGCTAGGGACAAAGACCGCTTGTGGTTTCGTCGGGGGCTGTGGCACCAGTGCCACGGGGAGGCAGTGCGTGGGAGAAACACCTTCCCCTGAGAAAACTCGGACGTGGCATCCCTCGCACTTGTTTTGGGATTCATGGAGATGCAGTCTCAGGAAGCGAGTTCTACTGCGTCCCTCGTCCAGCTCTTCTTGCTCCGAGGACCAGGGAACAGCCTCTCACACCTGAACTGGATGTACTGCAATCTGCACATTTGCAGCAGGTTGAGGGGCACTCAGAGGCACATTCAAAAATTTCATTCTCTTTCCCATCTCTGTCACCTCCGTAGGACATAAATGACCACCAAAGCAGGGTGTGATCTATTGCCATGTGCACTGGAAAACCCAGGTCATCTCCTCAGGGCATTCATCACAGACCTGCCATCCCCTCTTGGCACTCACAATAGAACCACAACTTCCAGCACTGGCTTCTCACCCGGCACACAGAGATTCTTTTGCCTTCCTTGGAGAGACCGGAAGAACTAGACAGGGTGTATCTGTTTGCATTGCCCAGACAAGTCTTGAGCACACACCTGCTGTTGGTGTGGGGAGATGACCCTGAGCAAGAACAATTGCCATCAACCTCCTGGGGAGACCTTGAAGTTATGTGGGACAAAGAGTGTCTCGGTGTCACATTGCATTTACGGTTCTAAATCCTGGCAAAGCCCATGCGTGCAGCTCTGGGATGTGCTTCTCTTGGACAGAGCTCCGCGTTTCCATCTCTCAGGCGGTGGGGCATCTCAGATAGTGGCAGAGCAGGTGGCACCCCACAAGGGCTTAGGTGCATCCAGGCTCCTGGCGTGGCAGCGGGAACCCCAGGAGATACTGCCCCTGCTGCCATGAGCTGTCTGTGTCTGTGTGCAAGCGAAGGACTCGTGTGTCTGAAAACCCTCCTGTGAGCGAGCAGGGAGCCCCCGCCAGAGCACCACTGACTCTTGGCCAACTGGCCATCCACCAGGACCCCAGAGGCCATTTTCCAGCGCTGCTAGGCAGAATATCCTTCCCAGTCTGTCCGGACGTTCGGGGTTGCCCCATCACAGGGACAGAATCTGGCACTTGCCCTTGTTGAACTTCCTCTGGTTGAGGATTGCCCAAACCTCTGATTTGAGGTCTCTCTGCGGGGCCTCCGTCTTCCATGAGGCCCTGGAGTGTTACAATGGCCCCTTGATTGCTTGGGAATGCGCAGTGTTCTGTGTTCCATGTGTTCCATGAGGCCCCATATTGTCACAATGGCACTGAAATGAGAGAGGATCTCCATCCTTAATGGCTTCGTAAATCACAAGTTTTTCTTAGATAAAAATCCTAATCAACAAAGGGGTTTGCTTTCTTGGCATGGTAGCAGTCTTTTCTTTTCTTTTAAGACTACAATTAGTTGTAGGAGGGAGAATGTAGATGATACATGGAAACTAATAGAGAGTGTATCATATGCCCATCTTCAAGAAATTAGCTTACAGGCCTCAGAAAACTCGTTTAATAAGAGATTGTTCTGTTAAGAAGAAAGTCAATTCTACATTGTTTAAGCAAATGGGAAGTTCTAAGACACGTCTTAGCTGGTCCTAAAGCATTTAGTGTAGGGGTTAGGGGTCGGAGAGATCAATCAGAGATGCTACGAGGCCGCCTAAGGGAGAAGACCACTCTGTGAAAATGACTGCCCCTCCCAGAAGAAATGGACGCTAGATGGCAGTCTTGCTCCACGAATAAAATCCAAGAGGCTATTTGACCCTAAAATCAGAAGAGAATTTTGGACCGCTTGTGAAGGGGAGGGTCTTTCAAGTATCACTTGAAAGTATTTATACTCCGAAATTTATACTGATTCTTTGATTCATGCATGGCAGAGTACCCCCACGAATCCCCAGCTGGCATATTAAAGAAATGTTCCATCCAATGGTTTCCGGTCATGGGGTTTAATTCTTTTGTTTTATCCCTTTGATTCCATGAAGTTCCAAAGATATCCCACGGTTTGTTTAATTCCATGAGGTCCCGCACATCCCAATGATGTCCCTTAAGTCCCTGGTTTCTGTAGTTTCCCAGGGAACATTTCCCAGGGAGCACTTTTGCTAGGGACAAAGACCGCTTGTGGTTTCGTCGGGGGCTGTGGCACCAGTGCCACGGGGAGGCAGTGCGTGGGAGAAACACCTTCCCCTGAGAAAACTCGGACGTGGCATCCCTCGCACTTGTTTTGGGATTCATGGAGATGCAGTCTCAGGAAGCGAGTTCTACTGCGTCCCTCGTCCAGCTCTTCTTGCTCCGAGGACCAGGGAACAGCCTCTCACACCTGAACTGGATGTACTGCAATCTGCACATTTGCAGCAGGTTGAGGGGCACTCAGAGGCACATTCAAAAATTTCATTCTCTTTCCCATCTCTGTCACCTCCGTAGGACATAAATGACCACCAAAGCAGGGTGTGATCTATTGCCATGTGCACTGGAAAACCCAGGTCATCTCCTCAGGGCATTCATCACAGACCTGCCATCCCCTCTTGGCACTCACAATAGAACCACAACTTCCAGCACTGGCTTCTCACCCGGCACACAGAGATTCTTTTGCCTTCCTTGGAGAGACCGGAAGAACTAGACAGGGTGTGTCTGTTTGCATTGCCCAGACAAGTCTTGAGCACACACCTGCTGTTGGTGTGGGGAGATGACCCTGAGCAAGAACAATTGCCATCAACCTCCTGGGGAGACCTTGAAGTTATGTGGGACAAAGAGTGTCTCGGTGTCACATTGCATTTACGGTTCTAAATCCTGGCAAAGCCCATGCGTGCAGCTCTGGGATGTGCTTCTCTTGGACAGAGCTCCGCGTTTCCATCTCTCAGGCGGTGGGGCATCTCAGATAGTGGCAGAGCAGGTGGCACCCCACAAGGGCTTAGGTGCATCCAGGCTCCTGGCGTGGCAGCGGGAACCCCAGGAGATACTGCCCCTGCTGCCATGAGCTGTCTGTGTCTGTGTGCAAGCGAAGGACTCGTGTGTCTGAAAACCCTCCTGTGAGCGAGCAGGGAGCCCCCGCCAGAGCACCACTGACTCTTGGCCAACTGGCCATCCACCAGGACCCCAGAGGCCATTTTCCAGCGCTGCTAGGCAGAATATCCTTCCCAGTCTGTCCGGACGTTCGGGGTTGCCCCATCACAGGGACAGAATCTGGCACTTGCCCTTGTTGAACTTCCTCTGGTTGAGGATTGCCCAAACCTCTGATTTGAGGTCTCTCTGCGGGGCCTCCGTCTTCCATGAGGCCCTGGAGTGTTACAATGGCCCCTTGATTGCTTGGGAATGCGCAGTGTTCTGTGTTCCATGTGTTCCATGAGGCCCCATATTGTCACAATGGCACTGAAATGAGAGAGGATCTCCATCCTTAATGGCTTCGTAAATCACAAGTTTTTCTTAGATAAAAATCCTAATCAACAAAGGGGTTTGCTTTCTTGGCATGGTAGCAGTCTTTTCTTTTCTTTTAAGACTACAATTAGTTGTAGGAGGGAGAATGTAGATGATACATGGAAACTAATAGAGAGTGTATCATATGCCCATCTTCAAGAAATTAGCTTACAGGCCTCAGAAAACTCGTTTAATAAGAGATTGTTCTGTTAAGAAGAAAGTCAATTCTACATTGTTTAAGCAAATGGGAAGTTCTAAGACACGTCTTAGCTGGTCCTAAAGCATTTAGTGTAGGGGTTAGGGGTCGGAGAGATCAATCAGAGATGCTACGAGGCCGCCTAAGGGAGAAGACCACTCTGTGAAAATGACTGCCCCTCCCAGAAGAAATGGACGCTAGATGGCAGTCTTGCTCCACGAATAAAATCCAAGAGGCTATTTGACCCTAAAATCAGAAGAGAATTTTGGACCGCTTGTGAAGGGGAGGGTCTTTCAAGTATCACTTGAAAGTATTTATACTCCGAAATTTATACTGATTCTTTGATTCATGCATGGCAGAGTACCCCCACGAATCCCCAGCTGGCATATTAAAGAAATGTTCCATCCAATGGTTTCCGGTCATGGGGTTTAATTCTTTTGTTTTATCCCTTTGATTCCATGAAGTTCCAAAGATATCCCACGGTTTGTTTAATTCCATGAGGTCCCGCACATCCCAATGATGTCCCTTAAGTCCCTGGTTTCTGTAGTTTCCCAGGGAACATTTCCCAGGGAGCACTTTTGCTAGGGACAAAGACCGCTTGTGGTTTCGTCGGGGGCTGTGGCACCAGTGCCACGGGGAGGCAGTGCGTGGGAGAAACACCTTCCCCTGAGAAAACTCGGACGTGGCATCCCTCGCACTTGTTTTGGGATTCATGGAGATGCAGTCTCAGGAAGCGAGTTCTACTGCGTCCCTCGTCCAGCTCTTCTTGCTCCGAGGACCAGGGAACAGCCTCTCACACCTGAACTGGATGTACTGCAATCTGCACATTTGCAGCAGGTTGAGGGGCACTCAGAGGCACATTCAAAAATTTCATTCTCTTTCCCATCTCTGTCACCTCCGTAGGACATAAATGACCACCAAAGCAGGGTGTGATCTATTGCCATGTGCACTGGAAAACCCAGGTCATCTCCTCAGGGCATTCATCACAGACCTGCCATCCCCTCTTGGCACTCACAATAGAACCACAACTTCCAGCACTGGCTTCTCACCCGGCACACAGAGATTCTTTTGCCTTCCTTGGAGAGACCGGAAGAACTAGACAGGGTGTATCTGTTTGCATTGCCCAGACAAGTCTTGAGCACACACCTGCTGTTGGTGTGGGGAGATGACCCTGAGCAAGAACAATTGCCATCAACCTCCTGGGGAGACCTTGAAGTTATGTGGGACAAAGAGTGTCTCGGTGTCACATTGCATTTACGGTTCTAAATCCTGGCAAAGCCCATGCGTGCAGCTCTGGGATGTGCTTCTCTTGGACAGAGCTCCGCGTTTCCATCTCTCAGGCGGTGGGGCATCTCAGATAGTGGCAGAGCAGGTGGCACCCCACAAGGGCTTAGGTGCATCCAGGCTCCTGGCGTGGCAGCGGGAACCCCAGGAGATACTGCCCCTGCTGCCATGAGCTGTCTGTGTCTGTGTGCAAGCGAAGGACTCGTGTGTCTGAAAACCCTCCTGTGAGCGAGCAGGGAGCCCCCGCCAGAGCACCACTGACTCTTGGCCAACTGGCCATCCACCAGGACCCCAGAGGCCATTTTCCAGCGCTGCTAGGCAGAATATCCTTCCCAGTCTGTCCGGACGTTCGGGGTTGCCCCATCACAGGGACAGAATCTGGCACTTGCCCTTGTTGAACTTCCTCTGGTTGAGGATTGCCCAAACCTCTGATTTGAGGTCTCTCTGCGGGGCCTCCGTCTTCCATGAGGCCCTGGAGTGTTACAATGGCCCCTTGATTGCTTGGGAATGCGCAGTGTTCTGTGTTCCATGTGTTCCATGAGGCCCCATATTGTCACAATGGCACTGAAATGAGAGAGGATCTCCATCCTTAATGGCTTCGTAAATCACAAGTTTTTCTTAGATAAAAATCCTAATCAACAAAGGGGTTTGCTTTCTTGGCATGGTAGCAGTCTTTTCTTTTCTTTTAAGACTACAATTAGTTGTAGGAGGGAGAATGTAGATGATACATGGAAACTAATAGAGAGTGTATCATATGCCCATCTTCAAGAAATTAGCTTACAGGCCTCAGAAAACTCGTTTAATAAGAGATTGTTCTGTTAAGAAGAAAGTCAATTCTACATTGTTTAAGCAAATGGGAAGTTCTAAGACACGTCTTAGCTGGTCCTAAAGCATTTAGTGTAGGGGTTAGGGGTCGGAGAGATCAATCAGAGATGCTACGAGGCCGCCTAAGGGAGAAGACCACTCTGTGAAAATGACTGCCCCTCCCAGAAGAAATGGACGCTAGATGGCAGTCTTGCTCCACGAATAAAATCCAAGAGGCTATTTGACCCTAAAATCAGAAGAGAATTTTGGACCGCTTGTGAAGGGGAGGGTCTTTCAAGTATCACTTGAAAGTATTTATACTCCGAAATTTATACTGATTCTTTGATTCATGCATGGCAGAGTACCCCCACGAATCCCCAGCTGGCATATTAAAGAAATGTTCCATCCAATGGTTTCCGGTCATGGGGTTTAATTCTTTTGTTTTATCCCTTTGATTCCATGAAGTTCCAAAGATATCCCACGGTTTGTTTAATTCCATGAGGTCCCGCACATCCCAATGATGTCCCTTAAGTCCCTGGTTTCTGTAGTTTCCCAGGGAACATTTCCCAGGGAGCACTTTTGCTAGGGACAAAGACCGCTTGTGGTTTCGTCGGGGGCTGTGGCACCAGTGCCACGGGGAGGCAGTGCGTGGGAGAAACACCTTCCCCTGAGAAAACTCGGACGTGGCATCCCTCGCACTTGTTTTGGGATTCATGGAGATGCAGTCTCAGGAAGCGAGTTCTACTGCGTCCCTCGTCCAGCTCTTCTTGCTCCGAGGACCAGGGAACAGCCTCTCACACCTGAACTGGATGTACTGCAATCTGCACATTTGCAGCAGGTTGAGGGGCACTCAGAGGCACATTCAAAAATTTCATTCTCTTTCCCATCTCTGTCACCTCCGTAGGACATAAATGACCACCAAAGCAGGGTGTGATCTATTGCCATGTGCACTGGAAAACCCAGGTCATCTCCTCAGGGCATTCATCACAGACCTGCCATCCCCTCTTGGCACTCACAATAGAACCACAACTTCCAGCACTGGCTTCTCACCCGGCACACAGAGATTCTTTTGCCTTCCTTGGAGAGACCGGAAGAACTAGACAGGGTGTGTCTGTTTGCATTGCCCAGACAAGTCTTGAGCACACACCTGCTGTTGGTGTGGGGAGATGACCCTGAGCAAGAACAATTGCCATCAACCTCCTGGGGAGACCTTGAAGTTATGTGGGACAAAGAGTGTCTCGGTGTCACATTGCATTTACGGTTCTAAATCCTGGCAAAGCCCATGCGTGCAGCTCTGGGATGTGCTTCTCTTGGACAGAGCTCCGCGTTTCCATCTCTCAGGCGGTGGGGCATCTCAGATAGTGGCAGAGCAGGTGGCACCCCACAAGGGCTTAGGTGCATCCAGGCTCCTGGCGTGGCAGCGGGAACCCCAGGAGATACTGCCCCTGCTGCCATGAGCTGTCTGTGTCTGTGTGCAAGCGAAGGACTCGTGTGTCTGAAAACCCTCCTGTGAGCGAGCAGGGAGCCCCCGCCAGAGCACCACTGACTCTTGGCCAACTGGCCATCCACCAGGACCCCAGAGGCCATTTTCCAGCGCTGCTAGGCAGAATATCCTTCCCAGTCTGTCCGGACGTTCGGGGTTGCCCCATCACAGGGACAGAATCTGGCACTTGCCCTTGTTGAACTTCCTCTGGTTGAGGATTGCCCAAACCTCTGATTTGAGGTCTCTCTGCGGGGCCTCCGTCTTCCATGAGGCCCTGGAGTGTTACAATGGCCCCTTGATTGCTTGGGAATGCGCAGTGTTCTGTGTTCCATGTGTTCCATGAGGCCCCATATTGTCACAATGGCACTGAAATGAGAGAGGATCTCCATCCTTAATGGCTTCGTAAATCACAAGTTTTTCTTAGATAAAAATCCTAATCAACAAAGGGGTTTGCTTTCTTGGCATGGTAGCAGTCTTTTCTTTTCTTTTAAGACTACAATTAGTTGTAGGAGGGAGAATGTAGATGATACATGGAAACTAATAGAGAGTGTATCATATGCCCATCTTCAAGAAATTAGCTTACAGGCCTCAGAAAACTCGTTTAATAAGAGATTGTTCTGTTAAGAAGAAAGTCAATTCTACATTGTTTAAGCAAATGGGAAGTTCTAAGACACGTCTTAGCTGGTCCTAAAGCATTTAGTGTAGGGGTTAGGGGTCGGAGAGATCAATCAGAGATGCTACGAGGCCGCCTAAGGGAGAAGACCACTCTGTGAAAATGACTGCCCCTCCCAGAAGAAATGGACGCTAGATGGCAGTCTTGCTCCACGAATAAAATCCAAGAGGCTATTTGACCCTAAAATCAGAAGAGAATTTTGGACCGCTTGTGAAGGGGAGGGTCTTTCAAGTATCACTTGAAAGTATTTATACTCCGAAATTTATACTGATTCTTTGATTCATGCATGGCAGAGTACCCCCACGAATCCCCAGCTGGCATATTAAAGAAATGTTCCATCCAACGGTTTCCGGTCATGGGGTTTAATTCTTTTGTTTTATCCCTTTGATTCCATGAAGTTCCAAAGATATCCCACGGTTTGTTTAATTCCATGAGGTCCCGCACATCCCAATGATGTCCCTTAAGTCCCTGGTTTCTGTAGTTTCCCAGGGAACATTTCCCAGGGAGCACTTTTGCTAGGGACAAAGACCGCTTGTGGTTTCGTCGGGGGCTGTGGCACCAGTGCCACGGGGAGGCAGTGCGTGGGAGAAACACCTTCCCCTGAGAAAACTCGGACGTGGCATCCCTCGCACTTGTTTTGGGATTCATGGAGATGCAGTCTCAGGAAGCGAGTTCTACTGCGTCCCTCGTCCAGCTCTTCTTGCTCCGAGGACCAGGGAACAGCCTCTCACACCTGAACTGGATGTACTGCAATCTGCACATTTGCAGCAGGTTGAGGGGCACTCAGAGGCACATTCAAAAATTTCATTCTCTTTCCCATCTCTGTCACCTCCGTAGGACATAAATGACCACCAAAGCAGGGTGTGATCTATTGCCATGTGCACTGGAAAACCCAGGTCATCTCCTCAGGGCATTCATCACAGACCTGCCATCCCCTCTTGGCACTCACAATAGAACCACAACTTCCAGCACTGGCTTCTCACCCGGCACACAGAGATTCTTTTGCCTTCCTTGGAGAGACCGGAAGAACTAGACAGGGTGTGTCTGTTTGCATTGCCCAGACAAGTCTTGAGCACACACCTGCTGTTGGTGTGGGGAGATGACCCTGAGCAAGAACAATTGCCATCAACCTCCTGGGGAGACCTTGAAGTTATGTGGGACAAAGAGTGTCTCGGTGTCACATTGCATTTACGGTTCTAAATCCTGGCAAAGCCCATGCGTGCAGCTCTGGGATGTGCTTCTCTTGGACAGAGCTCCGCGTTTCCATCTCTCAGGCGGTGGGGCATCTCAGATAGTGGCAGAGCAGGTGGCACCCCACAAGGGCTTAGGTGCATCCAGGCTCCTGGCGTGGCAGCGGGAACCCCAGGAGATACTGCCCCTGCTGCCATGAGCTGTCTGTGTCTGTGTGCAAGCGAAGGACTCGTGTGTCTGAAAACCCTCCTGTGAGCGAGCAGGGAGCCCCCGCCAGAGCACCACTGACTCTTGGCCAACTGGCCATCCACCAGGACCCCAGAGGCCATTTTCCAGCGCTGCTAGGCAGAATATCCTTCCCAGTCTGTCCGGACGTTCGGGGTTGCCCCATCACAGGGACAGAATCTGGCACTTGCCCTTGTTGAACTTCCTCTGGTTGAGGATTGCCCAAACCTCTGATTTGAGGTCTCTCTGCGGGGCCTCCGTCTTCCATGAGGCCCTGGAGTGTTACAATGGCCCCTTGATTGCTTGGGAATGCGCAGTGTTCTGTGTTCCATGTGTTCCATGAGGCCCCATATTGTCACAATGGCACTGAAATGAGAGAGGATCTCCATCCTTAATGGCTTCGTAAATCACAAGTTTTTCTTAGATAAAAATCCTAATCAACAAAGGGGTTTGCTTTCTTGGCATGGTAGCAGTCTTTTCTTTTCTTTTAAGACTACAATTAGTTGTAGGAGAGAGAATGTAGATGATACATGGAAACTAATAGAGAGTGTATCATATGCCCATCTTCAAGAAATTAGCTTACAGGCCTCAGAAAACTCGTTTAATAAGAGATTGTTCTGTTAAGAAGAAAGTCAATTCTACATTGTTTAAGCAAATGGGAAGTTCTAAGACACGTCTTAGCTGGTCCTAAAGCATTTAGTGTAGGGGTTAGGGGTCGGAGAGATCAATCAGAGATGCTACGAGGCCGCCTAAGGGAGAAGACCACTCTGTGAAAATGACTGCCCCTCCCAGAAGAAATGGACGCTAGATGGCAGTCTTGCTCCACGAATAAAATCCAAGAGGCTATTTGACCCTAAAATCAGAAGAGAATTTTGGACCGCTTGTGAAGGGGAGGGTCTTTCAAGTATCACTTGAAAGTATTTATACTCCGAAATTTATACTGATTCTTTGATTCATGCATGGCAGAGTACCCCCACGAATCCCCAGCTGGCATATTAAAGAAATGTTCCATCTAACGGTTTCCGGTCATGGGGTTTAATTCTTTTGTTTTATCCCTTTGATTCCATGAAGTTCCAAAGATATCCCACGGTTTGTTTAATTCCATGAGGTCCCGCACATCCCAATGATGTCCCTTAAGTCCCTGGTTTCTGTAGTTTCCCAGGGAACATTTCCCAGGGAGCACTTTTGCTAGGGACAAAGACCGCTTGTGGTTTCGTCGGGGGCTGTGGCACCAGTGCCACGGGGAGGCAGTGCGTGGGAGAAACACCTTCCCCTGAGAAAACTCGGACGTGGCATCCCTCGCACTTGTTTTGGGATTCATGGAGATGCAGTCTCAGGAAGCGAGTTCTACTGCGTCCCTCGTCCAGCTCTTCTTGCTCCGAGGACCAGGGAACAGCCTCTCACACCTGAACTGGATGTACTGCAATCTGCACATTTGCAGCAGGTTGAGGGGCACTCAGAGGCACATTCAAAAATTTCATTCTCTTTCCCATCTCTGTCACCTCCGTAGGACATAAATGACCACCAAAGCAGGGTGTGATCTATTGCCATGTGCACTGGAAAACCCAGGTCATCTCCTCAGGGCATTCATCACAGACCTGCCATCCCCTCTTGGCACTCACAATAGAACCACAACTTCCAGCACTGGCTTCTCACCCGGCACACAGAGATTCTTTTGCCTTCCTTGGAGAGACCGGAAGAACTAGACAGGGTGTATCTGTTTGCATTGCCCAGACAAGTCTTGAGCACACACCTGCTGGTGGTGTGGGGAGATGACCCTGAGCAAGAACAATTGCCATCAACCTCCTGGGGAGACCTTGAAGTTATGTGGGACAAAGAGTGTCTCGGTGTCACATTGCATTTACGGTTCTAAATCCTGGCAAAGCCCATGCGTGCAGCTCTGGGATGTGCTTCTCTTGGACAGAGCTCCGCGTTTCCATCTCTCAGGCGGTGGGGCATCTCAGATAGTGGCAGAGCAGGTGGCACCCCACAAGGGCTTAGGTGCATCCAGGCTCCTGGCGTGGCAGCAGGAACCCCAGGAGATACTGCCCCTGCTGCCATGAGCTGTCTGTGTCTGTGTGCAAGCGAAGGACTCGTGTGTCTGAAAACCCTCCTGTGAGCGAGCAGGGAGCCCCCGCCAGAGCACCACTGACTCTTGGCCAACTGGCCATCCACCAGGACCCCAGAGGCCATTTTCCAGCGCTGCTAGGCAGAATATCCTTCCCAGTCTGTCCGGACGTTCGGGGTTGCCCCATCACAGGGACAGAATCTGGCACTTGCCCTTGTTGAACTTCCTCTGGTTGAGGATTGCCCAAACCTCTGATTTGAGGTCTCTCTGCGGGGCCTCCGTCTTCCATGAGGCCCTGGAGTGTTACAATGGCCCCTTGATTGCTTGGGAATGCGCAGTGTTCTGTGTTCCATGTGTTCCATGAGGCCCCATATTGTCACAATGGCACTGAAATGAGAGAGGATCTCCATCCTTAATGGCTTCGTAAATCACAAGTTTTTCTTAGATAAAAATCCTAATCAACAAAGGGGTTTGCTTTCTTGGCATGGTAGCAGTCTTTTCTTTTCTTTTAAGACTACAATTAGTTGTAGGAGAGAGAATGTAGATGATACATGGAAACTAATAGAGAGTGTATCATATGCCCATCTTCAAGAAATTAGCTTACAGGCCTCAGAAAACTCGTTTAATAAGAGATTGTTCTGTTAAGAAGAAAGTCAATTCTACATTGTTTAAGCAAATGGGAAGTTCTAAGACACGTCTTAGCTGGTCCTAAAGCATTTAGTGTAGGGGTTAGGGGTCGGAGAGATCAATCAGAGATGCTACGAGGCCGCCTAAGGGAGAAGACCACTCTGTGAAAATGACTGCCCCTCCCAGAAGAAATGGACGCTAGATGGCAGTCTTGCTCCACGAATAAAATCCAAGAGGCTATTTGACCCTAAAATCAGAAGAGAATTTTGGACCGCTTGTGAAGGGGAGGGTCTTTCAAGTATCACTTGAAAGTATTTATACTCCGAAATTTATACTGATTCTTTGATTCATGCATGGCAGAGTACCCCCACGAATCCCCAGCTGGCATATTAAAGAAATGTTCCATCCAATGGTTTCCGGTCATGGGGTTTAATTCTTTTGTTTTATCCCTTTGATTCCATGAAGTTCCAAAGATATCCCACGGTTTGTTTAATTCCATGAGGTCCCGCACATCCCAATGATGTCCCTTAAGTCCCTGGTTTCTGTAGTTTCCCAGGGAACATTTCCCAGGGAGCACTTTTGCTAGGGACAAAGACCGCTTGTGGTTTCGTCGGGGGCTGTGGCACCAGTGCCACGGGGAGGCAGTGCGTGGGAGAAACACCTTCCCCTGAGAAAACTCGGACGTGGCATCCCTCGCACTTGTTTTGGGATTCATGGAGATGCAGTCTCAGGAAGCGAGTTCTACTGCGTCCCTCGTCCAGCTCTTCTTGCTCCGAGGACCAGGGAACAGCCTCTCACACCTGAACTGGATGTACTGCAATCTGCACATTTGCAGCAGGTTGAGGGGCACTCAGAGGCACATTCAAAAATTTCATTCTCTTTCCCATCTCTGTCACCTCCGTAGGACATAAATGACCACCAAAGCAGGGTGTGATCTATTGCCATGTGCACTGGAAAACCCAGGTCATCTCCTCAGGGCATTCATCACAGACCTGCCATCCCCTCTTGGCACTCACAATAGAACCACAACTTCCAGCACTGGCTTCTCACCCGGCACACAGAGATTCTTTTGCCTTCCTTGGAGAGACCGGAAGAACTAGACAGGGTGTATCTGTTTGCATTGCCCAGACAAGTCTTGAGCACACACCTGCTGTTGGTGTGGGGAGATGACCCTGAGCAAGAACAATTGCCATCAACCTCCTGGGGAGACCTTGAAGTTATGTGGGACAAAGAGTGTCTCGGTGTCACATTGCATTTACGGTTCTAAATCCTGGCAAAGCCCATGCGTGCAGCTCTGGGATGTGCTTCTCTTGGACAGAGCTCCGCGTTTCCATCTCTCAGGCGGTGGGGCATCTCAGATAGTGGCAGAGCAGGTGGCACCCCACAAGGGCTTAGGTGCATCCAGGCTCCTGGCGTGGCAGCGGGAACCCCAGGAGATACTGCCCCTGCTGCCATGAGCTGTCTGTGTCTGTGTGCAAGCGAAGGACTCGTGTGTCTGAAAACCCTCCTGTGAGCGAGCAGGGAGCCCCCGCCAGAGCACCACTGACTCTTGGCCAACTGGCCATCCACCAGGACCCCAGAGGCCATTTTCCAGCGCTGCTAGGCAGAATATCCTTCCCAGTCTGTCCGGACGTTCGGGGTTGCCCCATCACAGGGACAGAATCTGGCACTTGCCCTTGTTGAACTTCCTCTGGTTGAGGATTGCCCAAACCTCTGATTTGAGGTCTCTCTGCGGGGCCTCCGTCTTCCATGAGGCCCTGGAGTGTTACAATGGCCCCTTGATTGCTTGGGAATGCGCAGTGTTCTGTGTTCCATGTGTTCCATGAGGCCCCATATTGTCACAATGGCACTGAAATGAGAGAGGATCTCCATCCTTAATGGCTTCGTAAATCACAAGTTTTTCTTAGATAAAAATCCTAATCAACAAAGGGGTTTGCTTTCTTGGCATGGTAGCAGTCTTTTCTTTTCTTTTAAGACTACAATTAGTTGTAGGAGGGAGAATGTAGATGATACATGGAAACTAATAGAGAGTGTATCATATGCCCATCTTCAAGAAATTAGCTTACAGGCCTCAGAAAACTCGTTTAATAAGAGATTGTTCTGTTAAGAAGAAAGTCAATTCTACATTGTTTAAGCAAATGGGAAGTTCTAAGACACGTCTTAGCTGGTCCTAAAGCATTTAGTGTAGGGGTTAGGGGTCGGAGAGATCAATCAGAGATGCTACGAGGCCGCCTAAGGGAGAAGACCACTCTGTGAAAATGACTGCCCCTCCCAGAAGAAATGGACGCTAGATGGCAGTCTTGCTCCACGAATAAAATCCAAGAGGCTATTTGACCCTAAAATCAGAAGAGAATTTTGGACCGCTTGTGAAGGGGAGGGTCTTTCAAGTATCACTTGAAAGTATTTATACTCCGAAATTTATACTGATTCTTTGATTCATGCATGGCAGAGTACCCCCACGAATCCCCAGCTGGCATATTAAAGAAATGTTCCATCTAACGGTTTCCGGTCATGGGGTTTAATTCTTTTGTTTTATCCCTTTGATTCCATGAAGTTCCAAAGATATCCCACGGTTTGTTTAATTCCATGAGGTCCCGCACATCCCAATGATGTCCCTTAAGTCCCTGGTTTCTGTAGTTTCCCAGGGAACATTTCCCAGGGAGCACTTTTGCTAGGGACAAAGACCGCTTGTGGTTTCGTCGGGGGCTGTGGCACCAGTGCCACGGGGAGGCAGTGCGTGGGAGAAACACCTTCCCCTGAGAAAACTCGGACGTGGCATCCCTCGCACTTGTTTTGGGATTCATGGAGATGCAGTCTCAGGAAGCGAGTTCTACTGCGTCCCTCGTCCAGCTCTTCTTGCTCCGAGGACCAGGGAACAGCCTCTCACACCTGAACTGGATGTACTGCAATCTGCACATTTGCAGCAGGTTGAGGGGCACTCAGAGGCACATTCAAAAATTTCATTCTCTTTCCCATCTCTGTCACCTCCGTAGGACATAAATGACCACCAAAGCAGGGTGTGATCTATTGCCATGTGCACTGGAAAACCCAGGTCATCTCCTCAGGGCATTCATCACAGACCTGCCATCCCCTCTTGGCACTCACAATAGAACCACAACTTCCAGCACTGGCTTCTCACCCGGCACACAGAGATTCTTTTGCCTTCCTTGGAGAGACCGGAAGAACTAGACAGGGTGTATCTGTTTGCATTGCCCAGACAAGTCTTGAGCACACACCTGCTGTTGGTGTGGGGAGATGACCCTGAGCAAGAACAATTGCCATCAACCTCCTGGGGAGACCTTGAAGTTATGTGGGACAAAGAGTGTCTCGGTGTCACATTGCATTTACGGTTCTAAATCCTGGCAAAGCCCATGCGTGCAGCTCTGGGATGTGCTTCTCTTGGACAGAGCTCCGCGTTTCCATCTCTCAGGCGGTGGGGCATCTCAGATAGTGGCAGAGCAGGTGGCACCCCACAAGGGCTTAGGTGCATCCAGGCTCCTGGCGTGGCAGCGGGAACCCCAGGAGATACTGCCCCTGCTGCCATGAGCTGTCTGTGTCTGTGTGCAAGCGAAGGACTCGTGTGTCTGAAAACCCTCCTGTGAGCGAGCAGGGAGCCCCCGCCAGAGCACCACTGACTCTTGGCCAACTGGCCATCCACCAGGACCCCAGAGGCCATTTTCCAGCGCTGCTAGGCAGAATATCCTTCCCAGTCTGTCCGGACGTTCGGGGTTGCCCCATCACAGGGACAGAATCTGGCACTTGCCCTTGTTGAACTTCCTCTGGTTGAGGATTGCCCAAACCTCTGATTTGAGGTCTCTCTGCGGGGCCTCCGTCTTCCATGAGGCCCTGGAGTGTTACAATGGCCCCTTGATTGCTTGGGAATGCGCAGTGTTCTGTGTTCCATGTGTTCCATGAGGCCCCATATTGTCACAATGGCACTGAAATGAGAGAGGATCTCCATCCTTAATGGCTTCGTAAATCACAAGTTTTTCTTAGATAAAAATCCTAATCAACAAAGGGGTTTGCTTTCTTGGCATGGTAGCAGTCTTTTCTTTTCTTTTAAGACTACAATTGGTTGTAGGAGAGAGAATGTAGATGATACATGGAAACTAATAGTGTATCATATGCCCATCTTCAAGAAATTAGCTTACAGGCCTCAGAAAACTCGTTTAATAAGAGATTGTTCTGTTAAGAAGAAAGTCAATTCTACATTGTTTAAGCAAATGGGAAGTTCTAAGACACGTCTTAGCTGGTCCTAAAGCATTTAGTGTAGGGGTTAGGGGTCGGAGAGATCAATCAGAGATGCTACGAGGCCGCCTAAGGGAGAAGACCACTCTGTGAAAATGACTGCCCCTCCCAGAAGAAATGGACGCTAGATGGCAGTCTTGCTCCACGAATAAAATCCAAGAGGCTATTTGACCCTAAAATCAGAAGAGAATTTTGGACCGCTTGTGAAGGGGAGGGTCTTTCAAGTATCACTTGAAAGTATTTATACTCCGAAATTTATACTGATTCTTTGATTCATGCATGGCAGAGTACCCCCACGAATCCCCAGCTGGCATATTAAAGAAATGTTCCATCCAATGGTTTCCGGTCATGGGGTTTAATTCTTTTGTTTTATCCCTTTGATTCCATGAAGTTCCAAAGATATCCCACGGTTTGTTTAATTCCATGAGGTCCCGCACATCCCAATGATGTCCCTTAAGTCCCTGGTTTCTGTAGTTTCCCAGGGAACATTTCCCAGGGAGCACTTTTGCTAGGGACAAAGACCGCTTGTGGTTTCGTCGGGGGCTGTGGCACCAGTGCCACGGGGAGGCAGTGCGTGGGAGAAACACCTTCCCCTGAGAAAACTCGGACGTGGCATCCCTCGCACTTGTTTTGGGATTCATGGAGATGCAGTCTCAGGAAGCGAGTTCTACTGCGTCCCTCGTCCAGCTCTTCTTGCTCCGAGGACCAGGGAACAGCCTCTCACACCTGAACTGGATGTACTGCAATCTGCACATTTGCAGCAGGTTGAGGGGCACTCAGAGGCACATTCAAAAATTTCATTCTCTTTCCCATCTCTGTCACCTCCGTAGGACATAAATGACCACCAAAGCAGGGTGTGATCTATTGCCATGTGCACTGGAAAACCCAGGTCATCTCCTCAGGGCATTCATCACAGACCTGCCATCCCCTCTTGGCACTCACAATAGAACCACAACTTCCAGCACTGGCTTCTCACCCGGCACACAGAGATTCTTTTGCCTTCCTTGGAGAGACCGGAAGAACTAGACAGGGTGTATCTGTTTGCATTGCCCAGACAAGTCTTGAGCACACACCTGCTGGTGGTGTGGGGAGATGACCCTGAGCAAGAACAATTGCCATCAACCTCCTGGGGAGACCTTGAAGTTATGTGGGACAAAGAGTGTCTCGGTGTCACATTGCATTTACGGTTCTAAATCCTGGCAAAGCCCATGCGTGCAGCTCTGGGATGTGCTTCTCTTGGACAGAGCTCCGCGTTTCCATCTCTCAGGCGGTGGGGCATCTCAGATAGTGGCAGAGCAGGTGGCACCCCACAAGGGCTTAGGTGCATCCAGGCTCCTGGCGTGGCAGCGGGAACCCCAGGAGATACTGCCCCTGCTGCCATGAGCTGTCTGTGTCTGTGTGCAAGCGAAGGACTCGTGTGTCTGAAAACCCTCCTGTGAGCGAGCAGGGAGCCCCCGCCAGAGCACCACTGACTCTTGGCCAACTGGCCATCCACCAGGACCCCAGAGGCCATTTTCCAGCGCTGCTAGGCAGAATATCCTTCCCAGTCTGTCCGGACGTTCGGGGTTGCCCCATCACAGGGACAGAATCTGGCACTTGCCCTTGTTGAACTTCCTCTGGTTGAGGATTGCCCAAACCTCTGATTTGAGGTCTCTCTGCGGGGCCTCCGTCTTCCATGAGGCCCTGGAGTGTTACAATGGCCCCTTGATTGCTTGGGAATGCGCAGTGTTCTGTGTTCCATGTGTTCCATGAGGCCCCATATTGTCACAATGGCACTGAAATGAGAGAGGATCTCCATCCTTAATGGCTTCGTAAATCACAAGTTTTTCTTAGATAAAAATCCTAATCAACAAAGGGGTTTGCTTTCTTGGCATGGTAGCAGTCTTTTCTTTTCTTTTAAGACTACAATTAGTTGTAGGAGAGAGAATGTAGATGATACATGGAAACTAATAGAGAGTGTATCATATGCCCATCTTCAAGAAATTAGCTTACAGGCCTCAGAAAACTCGTTTAATAAGAGATTGTTCTGTTAAGAAGAAAGTCAATTCTACATTGTTTAAGCAAATGGGAAGTTCTAAGACACGTCTTAGCTGGTCCTAAAGCATTTAGTGTAGGGGTTAGGGGTCGGAGAGATCAATCAGAGATGCTACGAGGCCGCCTAAGGGAGAAGACCACTCTGTGAAAATGACTGCCCCTCCCAGAAGAAATGGACGCTAGATGGCAGTCTTGCTCCACGAATAAAATCCAAGAGGCTATTTGACCCTAAAATCAGAAGAGAATTTTGGACCGCTTGTGAAGGGGAGGGTCTTTCAAGTATCACTTGAAAGTATTTATACTCCGAAATTTATACTGATTCTTTGATTCATGCATGGCAGAGTACCCCCACGAATCCCCAGCTGGCATATTAAAGAAATGTTCCATCCAATGGTTTCCGGTCATGGGGTTTAATTCTTTTGTTTTATCCCTTTGATTCCATGAAGTTCCAAAGATATCCCACGGTTTGTTTAATTCCATGAGGTCCCGCACATCCCAATGATGTCCCTTAAGTCCCTGGTTTCTGTAGTTTCCCAGGGAACATTTCCCAGGGAGCACTTTTGCTAGGGACAAAGACCGCTTGTGGTTTCGTCGGGGGCTGTGGCACCAGTGCCACGGGGAGGCAGTGCGTGGGAGAAACACCTTCCCCTGAGAAAACTCGGACGTGGCATCCCTCGCACTTGTTTTGGGATTCATGGAGATGCAGTCTCAGGAAGCGAGTTCTACTGCGTCCCTCGTCCAGCTCTTCTTGCTCCGAGGACCAGGGAACAGCCTCTCACACCTGAACTGGATGTACTGCAATCTGCACATTTGCAGCAGGTTGAGGGGCACTCAGAGGCACATTCAAAAATTTCATTCTCTTTCCCATCTCTGTCACCTCCGTAGGACATAAATGACCACCAAAGCAGGGTGTGATCTATTGCCATGTGCACTGGAAAACCCAGGTCATCTCCTCAGGGCATTCATCACAGACCTGCCATCCCCTCTTGGCACTCACAATAGAACCACAACTTCCAGCACTGGCTTCTCACCCGGCACACAGAGATTCTTTTGCCTTCCTTGGAGAGACCGGAAGAACTAGACAGGGTGTATCTGTTTGCATTGCCCAGACAAGTCTTGAGCACACACCTGCTGGTGGTGTGGGGAGATGACCCTGAGCAAGAACAATTGCCATCAACCTCCTGGGGAGACCTTGAAGTTATGTGGGACAAAGAGTGTCTCGGTGTCACATTGCATTTACGGTTCTAAATCCTGGCAAAGCCCATGCGTGCAGCTCTGGGATGTGCTTCTCTTGGACAGAGCTCCGCGTTTCCATCTCTCAGGCGGTGGGGCATCTCAGATAGTGGCAGAGCAGGTGGCACCCCACAAGGGCTTAGGTGCATCCAGGCTCCTGGCGTGGCAGCGGGAACCCCAGGAGATACTGCCCCTGCTGCCATGAGCTGTCTGTGTCTGTGTGCAAGCGAAGGACTCGTGTGTCTGAAAACCCTCCTGTGAGCGAGCAGGGAGCCCCCGCCAGAGCACCACTGACTCTTGGCCAACTGGCCATCCACCAGGACCCCAGAGGCCATTTTCCAGCGCTGCTAGGCAGAATATCCTTCCCAGTCTGTCCGGACGTTCGGGGTTGCCCCATCACAGGGACAGAATCTGGCACTTGCCCTTGTTGAACTTCCTCTGGTTGAGGATTGCCCAAACCTCTGATTTGAGGTCTCTCTGCGGGGCCTCCGTCTTCCATGAGGCCCTGGAGTGTTACAATGGCCCCTTGATTGCTTGGGAATGCGCAGTGTTCTGTGTTCCATGTGTTCCATGAGGCCCCATATTGTCACAATGGCACTGAAATGAGAGAGGATCTCCATCCTTAATGGCTTCGTAAATCACAAGTTTTTCTTAGATAAAAATCCTAATCAACAAAGGGGTTTGCTTTCTTGGCATGGTAGCAGTCTTTTCTTTTCTTTTAAGACTACAATTAGTTGTAGGAGGGAGAATGTAGATGATACATGGAAACTAATAGAGAGTGTATCATATGCCCATCTTCAAGAAATTAGCTTACAGGCCTCAGAAAACTCGTTTAATAAGAGATTGTTCTGTTAAGAAGAAAGTCAATTCTACATTGTTTAAGCAAATGGGAAGTTCTAAGACACGTCTTAGCTGGTCCTAAAGCATTTAGTGTAGGGGTTAGGGGTCGGAGAGATCAATCAGAGATGCTACGAGGCCGCCTAAGGGAGAAGACCACTCTGTGAAAATGACTGCCCCTCCCAGAAGAAATGGACGCTAGATGGCAGTCTTGCTCCACGAATAAAATCCAAGAGGCTATTTGACCCTAAAATCAGAAGAGAATTTTGGACCGCTTGTGAAGGGGAGGGTCTTTCAAGTATCACTTGAAAGTATTTATACTCCGAAATTTATACTGATTCTTTGATTCATGCATGGCAGAGTACCCCCACGAATCCCCAGCTGGCATATTAAAGAAATGTTCCATCTAACGGTTTCCGGTCATGGGGTTTAATTCTTTTGTTTTATCCCTTTGATTCCATGAAGTTCCAAAGATATCCCACGGTTTGTTTAATTCCATGAGGTCCCGCACATCCCAATGATGTCCCTTAAGTCCCTGGTTTCTGTAGTTTCCCAGGGAACATTTCCCAGGGAGCACTTTTGCTAGGGACAAAGACCGCTTGTGGTTTCGTCGGGGGCTGTGGCACCAGTGCCACGGGGAGGCAGTGCGTGGGAGAAACACCTTCCCCTGAGAAAACTCGGACGTGGCATCCCTCGCACTTGTTTTGGGATTCATGGAGATGCAGTCTCAGGAAGCGAGTTCTACTGCGTCCCTCGTCCAGCTCTTCTTGCTCCGAGGACCAGGGAACAGCCTCTCACACCTGAACTGGATGTACTGCAATCTGCACATTTGCAGCAGGTTGAGGGGCACTCAGAGGCACATTCAAAAATTTCATTCTCTTTCCCATCTCTGTCACCTCCGTAGGACATAAATGACCACCAAAGCAGGGTGTGATCTATTGCCATGTGCACTGGAAAACCCAGGTCATCTCCTCAGGGCATTCATCACAGACCTGCCATCCCCTCTTGGCACTCACAATAGAACCACAACTTCCAGCACTGGCTTCTCACCCGGCACACAGAGATTCTTTTGCCTTCCTTGGAGAGACCGGAAGAACTAGACAGGGTGTATCTGTTTGCATTGCCCAGACAAGTCTTGAGCACACACCTGCTGTTGGTGTGGGGAGATGACCCTGAGCAAGAACAATTGCCATCAACCTCCTGGGGAGACCTTGAAGTTATGTGGGACAAAGAGTGTCTCGGTGTCACATTGCATTTACGGTTCTAAATCCTGGCAAAGCCCATGCGTGCAGCTCTGGGATGTGCTTCTCTTGGACAGAGCTCCGCGTTTCCATCTCTCAGGCGGTGGGGCATCTCAGATAGTGGCAGAGCAGGTGGCACCCCACAAGGGCTTAGGTGCATCCAGGCTCCTGGCGTGGCAGCGGGAACCCCAGGAGATACTGCCCCTGCTGCCATGAGCTGTCTGTGTCTGTGTGCAAGCGAAGGACTCGTGTGTCTGAAAACCCTCCTGTGAGCGAGCAGGGAGCCCCCGCCAGAGCACCACTGACTCTTGGCCAACTGGCCATCCACCAGGACCCCAGAGGCCATTTTCCAGCGCTGCTAGGCAGAATATCCTTCCCAGTCTGTCCGGACGTTCGGGGTTGCCCCATCACAGGGACAGAATCTGGCACTTGCCCTTGTTGAACTTCCTCTGGTTGAGGATTGCCCAAACCTCTGATTTGAGGTCTCTCTGCGGGGCCTCCGTCTTCCATGAGGCCCTGGAGTGTTACAATGGCCCCTTGATTGCTTGGGAATGCGCAGTGTTCTGTGTTCCATGTGTTCCATGAGGCCCCATATTGTCACAATGGCACTGAAATGAGAGAGGATCTCCATCCTTAATGGCTTCGTAAATCACAAGTTTTTCTTAGATAAAAATCCTAATCAACAAAGGGGTTTGCTTTCTTGGCATGGTAGCAGTCTTTTCTTTTCTTTTAAGACTACAATTGGTTGTAGGAGAGAGAATGTAGATGATACATGGAAACTAATAGTGTATCATATGCCCATCTTCAAGAAATTAGCTTACAGGCCTCAGAAAACTCGTTTAATAAGAGATTGTTCTGTTAAGAAGAAAGTCAATTCTACATTGTTTAAGCAAATGGGAAGTTCTAAGACACGTCTTAGCTGGTCCTAAAGCATTTAGTGTAGGGGTTAGGGGTCGGAGAGATCAATCAGAGATGCTACGAGGCCGCCTAAGGGAGAAGACCACTCTGTGAAAATGACTGCCCCTCCCAGAAGAAATGGACGCTAGATGGCAGTCTTGCTCCACGAATAAAATCCAAGAGGCTATTTGACCCTAAAATCAGAAGAGAATTTTGGACCGCTTGTGAAGGGGAGGGTCTTTCAAGTATCACTTGAAAGTATTTATACTCCGAAATTTATACTGATTCTTTGATTCATGCATGGCAGAGTACCCCCACGAATCCCCAGCTGGCATATTAAAGAAATGTTCCATCCAATGGTTTCCGGTCATGGGGTTTAATTCTTTTGTTTTATCCCTTTGATTCCATGAAGTTCCAAAGATATCCCACGGTTTGTTTAATTCCATGAGGTCCCGCACATCCCAATGATGTCCCTTAAGTCCCTGGTTTCTGTAGTTTCCCAGGGAACATTTCCCAGGGAGCACTTTTGCTAGGGACAAAGACCGCTTGTGGTTTCGTCGGGGGCTGTGGCACCAGTGCCACGGGGAGGCAGTGCGTGGGAGAAACACCTTCCCCTGAGAAAACTCGGACGTGGCATCCCTCGCACTTGTTTTGGGATTCATGGAGATGCAGTCTCAGGAAGCGAGTTCTACTGCGTCCCTCGTCCAGCTCTTCTTGCTCCGAGGACCAGGGAACAGCCTCTCACACCTGAACTGGATGTACTGCAATCTGCACATTTGCAGCAGGTTGAGGGGCACTCAGAGGCACATTCAAAAATTTCATTCTCTTTCCCATCTCTGTCACCTCCGTAGGACATAAATGACCACCAAAGCAGGGTGTGATCTATTGCCATGTGCACTGGAAAACCCAGGTCATCTCCTCAGGGCATTCATCACAGACCTGCCATCCCCTCTTGGCACTCACAATAGAACCACAACTTCCAGCACTGGCTTCTCACCCGGCACACAGAGATTCTTTTGCCTTCCTTGGAGAGATCGGAAGAACTAGACAGGGTGTATCTGTTTGCATTGCCCAGACAAGTCTTGAGCACACACCTGCTGGTGGTGTGGGGAGATGACCCTGAGCAAGAACAATTGCCATCAACCTCCTGGGGAGACCTTGAAGTTATGTGGGACAAAGAGTGTCTCGGTGTCACATTGCATTTACGGTTCTAAATCCTGGCAAAGCCCATGCGTGCAGCTCTGGGATGTGCTTCTCTTGGACAGAGCTCCGCGTTTCCATCTCTCAGGCGGTGGGGCATCTCAGATAGTGGCAGAGCAGGTGGCACCCCACAAGGGCTTAGGTGCATCCAGGCTCCTGGCGTGGCAGCGGGAACCCCAGGAGATACTGCCCCTGCTGCCATGAGCTGTCTGTGTCTGTGTGCAAGCGAAGGACTCGTGTGTCTGAAAACCCTCCTGTGAGCGAGCAGGGAGCCCCCGCCAGAGCACCACTGACTCTTGGCCAACTGGCCATCCACCAGGACCCCAGAGGCCATTTTCCAGCGCTGCTAGGCAGAATATCCTTCCCAGTCTGTCCGGACGTTCGGGGTTGCCCCATCACAGGGACAGAATCTGGCACTTGCCCTTGTTGAACTTCCTCTGGTTGAGGATTGCCCAAACCTCTGATTTGAGGTCTCTCTGCGGGGCCTCCGTCTTCCATGAGGCCCTGGAGTGTTACAATGGCCCCTTGATTGCTTGGGAATGCGCAGTGTTCTGTGTTCCATGTGTTCCATGAGGCCCCATATTGTCACAATGGCACTGAAATGAGAGAGGATCTCCATCCTTAATGGCTTCGTAAATCACAAGTTTTTCTTAGATAAAAATCCTAATCAACAAAGGGGTTTGCTTTCTTGGCATGGTAGCAGTCTTTTCTTTTCTTTTAAGACTACAATTAGTTGTAGGAGGGAGAATGTAGATGATACATGGAAACTAATAGAGAGTGTATCATATGCCCATCTTCAAGAAATTAGCTTACAGGCCTCAGAAAACTCGTTTAATAAGAGATTGTTCTGTTAAGAAGAAAGTCAATTCTACATTGTTTAAGCAAATGGGAAGTTCTAAGACACGTCTTAGCTGGTCCTAAAGCATTTAGTGT
Organism: Manacus candei; assembly: GCF_025592945.1. Classification (NCBI taxonomy): domain Eukaryota; kingdom Metazoa; phylum Chordata; class Aves; order Passeriformes; family Pipridae; genus Manacus; species Manacus candei. The sequence continues at coordinate 5,343,988 of NW_026138084.1, forward strand.
AGGGGTTAGGGGTCGGAGAGATCAATCAGAGATGCTACGAGGCCGCCTAAGGGAGAAGACCACTCTGTGAAAATGACTGCCCCTCCCAGAAGAAATGGACGCTAGATGGCAGTCTTGCTCCACGAATAAAATCCAAGAGGCTATTTGACCCTAAAATCAGAAGAGAATTTTGGACCGCTTGTGAAGGGGAGGGTCTTTCAAGTATCACTTGAAAGTATTTATACTCCGAAATTTATACTGATTCTTTGATTCATGCATGGCAGAGTACCCCCACGAATCCCCAGCTGGCATATTAAAGAAATGTTCCATCCAATGGTTTCCGGTCATGGGGTTTAATTCTTTTGTTTTATCCCTTTGATTCCATGAAGTTCCAAAGATATCCCACGGTTTGTTTAATTCCATGAGGTCCCGCACATCCCAATGATGTCCCTTAAGTCCCTGGTTTCTGTAGTTTCCCAGGGAACATTTCCCAGGGAGCACTTTTGCTAGGGACAAAGACCGCTTGTGGTTTCGTCGGGGGCTGTGGCACCAGTGCCACGGGGAGGCAGTGCGTGGGAGAAACACCTTCCCCTGAGAAAACTCGGACGTGGCATCCCTCGCACTTGTTTTGGGATTCATGGAGATGCAGTCTCAGGAAGCGAGTTCTACTGCGTCCCTCGTCCAGCTCTTCTTGCTCCGAGGACCAGGGAACAGCCTCTCACACCTGAACTGGATGTACTGCAATCTGCACATTTGCAGCAGGTTGAGGGGCACTCAGAGGCACATTCAAAAATTTCATTCTCTTTCCCATCTCTGTCACCTCCGTAGGACATAAATGACCACCAAAGCAGGGTGTGATCTATTGCCATGTGCACAGGAAAACCCAGGTCATCTCCTCAGGGCATTCATCACAGACCTGCCATCCCCTCTTGGCACTCACAATAGAACCACAACTTCCAGCACTGGCTTCTCACCCGGCACACAGAGATTCTTTTGCCTTCCTTGGAGAGACCGGAAGAACTAGACAGGGTGTATCTGTTTGCATTGCCCAGACAAGTCTTGAGCACACACCTGCTGGTGGTGTGGGGAGATGACCCTGAGCAAGAACAATTGCCATCAACCTCCTGGGGAGACCTTGAAGTTATGTGGGACAAAGAGTGTCTCGGTGTCACATTGCATTTACGGTTCTAAATCCTGGCAAAGCCCATGCGTGCAGCTCTGGGATGTGCTTCTCTTGGACAGAGCTCCGCGTTTCCATCTCTCAGGCGGTGGGGCATCTCAGATAGTGGCAGAGCAGGTGGCACCCCACAAGGGCTTAGGTGCATCCAGGCTCCTGGCGTGGCAGCGGGAACCCCAGGAGATACTGCCCCTGCTGCCATGAGCTGTCTGTGTCTGTGTGCAAGCGAAGGACTCGTGTGTCTGAAAACCCTCCTGTGAGCGAGCAGGGAGCCCCCGCCAGAGCACCACTGACTCTTGGCCAACTGGCCATCCACCAGGACCCCAGAGGCCATTTTCCAGCGCTGCTAGGCAGAATATCCTTCCCAGTCTGTCCGGACGTTCGGGGTTGCCCCATCACAGGGACAGAATCTGGCACTTGCCCTTGTTGAACTTCCTCTGGTTGAGGATTGCCCAAACCTCTGATTTGAGGTCTCTCTGCGGGGCCTCCGTCTTCCATGAGGCCCTGGAGTGTTACAATGGCCCCTTGATTGCTTGGGAATGCGCAGTGTTCTGTGTTCCATGTGTTCCATGAGGCCCCATATTGTCACAATGGCACTGAAATGAGAGAGGATCTCCACCTTAATGGCTTCGTAAATCACAAGTTTTTCTTAGATAAAAATCCTAATCAACAAAGGGGTTTGCTTTCTTGGCATGGTAGCAGTCTTTTCTTTTCTTTTAAGACTACAATTGGTTGTAGGAGAGAGAATGTAGATGATACATGGAAACTAATAGAGAGTGTATCATATGCCCATCTTCAAGAAATTAGCTTACAGGCCTCAGAAAACTCGTTTAATAAGAGATTGTTCTGTTAAGAAGAAAGTCAATTCTACATTGTTTAAGCAAATGGGAAGTTCTAAGACACGTCTTAGCTGGTCCTAAAGCATTTAGTGTAGGGGTTAGGGGTCGGAGAGATCAATCAGAGATGCTACGAGGCCGCCTAAGGGAGAAGACCACTCTGTGAAAATGACTGCCCCTCCCAGAAGAAATGGACGCTAGATGGCAGTCTTGCTCCACGAATAAAATCCAAGAGGCTATTTGACCCTAAAATCAGAAGAGAATTTTGGACCGCTTGTGAAGGGGAGGGTCTTTCAAGTATCACTTGAAAGTATTTATACTCCGAAATTTATACTGATTCTTTGATTCATGCATGGCAGAGTACCCCCACGAATCCCCAGCTGGCATATTAAAGAAATGTTCCATCCAATGGTTTCCGGTCATGGGGTTTAATTCTTTTGTTTTATCCCTTTGATTCCATGAAGTTCCAAAGATATCCCACGGTTTGTTTAATTCCATGAGGTCCCGCACATCCCAATGATGTCCCTTAAGTCCCTGGTTTCTGTAGTTTCCCAGGGAACATTTCCCAGGGAGCACTTTTGCTAGGGACAAAGACCGCTTGTGGTTTCGTCGGGGGCTGTGGCACCAGTGCCACGGGGAGGCAGTGCGTGGGAGAAACACCTTCCCCTGAGAAAACTCGGACGTGGCATCCCTCGCACTTGTTTTGGGATTCATGGAGATGCAGTCTCAGGAAGCGAGTTCTACTGCGTCCCTCGTCCAGCTCTTCTTGCTCCGAGGACCAGGGAACAGCCTCTCACACCTGAACTGGATGTACTGCAATCTGCACATTTGCAGCAGGTTGAGGGGCACTCAGAGGCACATTCAAAAATTTCATTCTCTTTCCCATCTCTGTCACCTCCGTAGGACATAAATGACCACCAAAGCAGGGTGTGATCTATTGCCATGTGCACTGGAAAACCCAGGTCATCTCCTCAGGGCATTCATCACAGACCTGCCATCCCCTCTTGGCACTCACAATAGAACCACAACTTCCAGCACTGGCTTCTCACCCGGCACACAGAGATTCTTTTGCCTTCCTTGGAGAGACCGGAAGAACTAGACAGGGTGTATCTGTTTGCATTGCCCAGACAAGTCTTGAGCACACACCTGCTGGTGGTGTGGGGAGATGACCCTGAGCAAGAACAATTGCCATCAACCTCCTGGGGAGACCTTGAAGTTATGTGGGACAAAGAGTGTCTCGGTGTCACATTGCATTTACGGTTCTAAATCCTGGCAAAGCCCATGCGTGCAGCTCTGGGATGTGCTTCTCTTGGACAGAGCTCCGCGTTTCCATCTCTCAGGCGGTGGGGCATCTCAGATAGTGGCAGAGCAGGTGGCACCCCACAAGGGCTTAGGTGCATCCAGGCTCCTGGCGTGGCAGCGGGAACCCCAGGAGATACTGCCCCTGCTGCCATGAGCTGTCTGTGTCTGTGTGCAAGCGAAGGACTCGTGTGTCTGAAAACCCTCCTGTGAGCGAGCAGGGAGCCCCCGCCAGAGCACCACTGACTCTTGGCCAACTGGCCATCCACCAGGACCCCAGAGGCCATTTTCCAGCGCTGCTAGGCAGAATATCCTTCCCAGTCTGTCCGGACGTTCGGGGTTGCCCCATCACAGGGACAGAATCTGGCACTTGCCCTTGTTGAACTTCCTCTGGTTGAGGATTGCCCAAACCTCTGATTTGAGGTCTCTCTGCGGGGCCTCCGTCTTCCATGAGGCCCTGGAGTGTTACAATGGCCCCTTGATTGCTTGGGAATGCGCAGTGTTCTGTGTTCCATGTGTTCCATGAGGCCCCATATTGTCACAATGGCACTGAAATGAGAGAGGATCTCCATCCTTAATGGCTTCGTAAATCACAAGTTTTTCTTAGATAAAAATCCTAATCAACAAAGGGGTTTGCTTTCTTGGCATGGTAGCAGTCTTTTCTTTTCTTTTAAGACTACAATTAGTTGTAGGAGAGAGAATGTAGATGATACATGGAAACTAATAGAGAGTGTATCATATGCCCATCTTCAAGAAATTAGCTTACAGGCCTCAGAAAACTCGTTTAATAAGAGATTGTTCTGTTAAGAAGAAAGTCAATTCTACATTGTTTAAGCAAATGGGAAGTTCTAAGACACGTCTTAGCTGGTCCTAAAGCATTTAGTGTAGGGGTTAGGGGTCGGAGAGATCAATCAGAGATGCTACGAGGCCGCCTAAGGGAGAAGACCACTCTGTGAAAATGACTGCCCCTCCCAGAAGAAATGGACGCTAGATGGCAGTCTTGCTCCACGAATAAAATCCAAGAGGCTATTTGACCCTAAAATCAGAAGAGAATTTTGGACCGCTTGTGAAGGGGAGGGTCTTTCAAGTATCACTTGAAAGTATTTATACTCCGAAATTTATACTGATTCTTTGATTCATGCATGGCAGAGTACCCCCACGAATCCCCAGCTGGCATATTAAAGAAATGTTCCATCCAATGGTTTCCGGTCATGGGGTTTAATTCTTTTGTTTTATCCCTTTGATTCCATGAAGTTCCAAAGATATCCCACGGTTTGTTTAATTCCATGAGGTCCCGCACATCCCAATGATGTCCCTTAAGTCCCTGGTTTCTGTAGTTTCCCAGGGAACATTTCCCAGGGAGCACTTTTGCTAGGGACAAAGACCGCTTGTGGTTTCGTCGGGGGCTGTGGCACCAGTGCCACGGGGAGGCAGTGCGTGGGAGAAACACCTTCCCCTGAGAAAACTCGGACGTGGCATCCCTCGCACTTGTTTTGGGATTCATGGAGATGCAGTCTCAGGAAGCGAGTTCTACTGCGTCCCTCGTCCAGCTCTTCTTGCTCCGAGGACCAGGGAACAGCCTCTCACACCTGAACTGGATGTACTGCAATCTGCACATTTGCAGCAGGTTGAGGGGCACTCAGAGGCACATTCAAAAATTTCATTCTCTTTCCCATCTCTGTCACCTCCGTAGGACATAAATGACCACCAAAGCAGGGTGTGATCTATTGCCATGTGCACTGGAAAACCCAGGTCATCTCCTCAGGGCATTCATCACAGACCTGCCATCCCCTCTTGGCACTCACAATAGAACCACAACTTCCAGCACTGGCTTCTCACCCGGCACACAGAGATTCTTTTGCCTTCCTTGGAGAGACCGGAAGAACTAGACAGGGTGTGTCTGTTTGCATTGCCCAGACAAGTCTTGAGCACACACCTGCTGTTGGTGTGGGGAGATGACCCTGAGCAAGAACAATTGCCATCAACCTCCTGGGGAGACCTTGAAGTTATGTGGGACAAAGAGTGTCTCGGTGTCACATTGCATTTACGGTTCTAAATCCTGGCAAAGCCCATGCGTGCAGCTCTGGGATGTGCTTCTCTTGGACAGAGCTCCGCGTTTCCATCTCTCAGGCGGTGGGGCATCTCAGATAGTGGCAGAGCAGGTGGCACCCCACAAGGGCTTAGGTGCATCCAGGCTCCTGGCGTGGCAGCGGGAACCCCAGGAGATACTGCCCCTGCTGCCATGAGCTGTCTGTGTCTGTGTGCAAGCGAAGGACTCGTGTGTCTGAAAACCCTCCTGTGAGCGAGCAGGGAGCCCCCGCCAGAGCACCACTGACTCTTGGCCAACTGGCCATCCACCAGGACCCCAGAGGCCATTTTCCAGCGCTGCTAGGCAGAATATCCTTCCCAGTCTGTCCGGACGTTCGGGGTTGCCCCATCACAGGGACAGAATCTGGCACTTGCCCTTGTTGAACTTCCTCTGGTTGAGGATTGCCCAAACCTCTGATTTGAGGTCTCTCTGCGGGGCCTCCGTCTTCCATGAGGCCCTGGAGTGTTACAATGGCCCCTTGATTGCTTGGGAATGCGCAGTGTTCTGTGTTCCATGTGTTCCATGAGGCCCCATATTGTCACAATGGCACTGAAATGAGAGAGGATCTCCATCCTTAATGGCTTCGTAAATCACAAGTTTTTCTTAGATAAAAATCCTAATCAACAAAGGGGTTTGCTTTCTTGGCATGGTAGCAGTCTTTTCTTTTCTTTTAAGACTACAATTAGTTGTAGGAGAGAGAATGTAGATGATACATGGAAACTAATAGAGAGTGTATCATATGCCCATCTTCAAGAAATTAGCTTACAGGCCTCAGAAAACTCATTTAATAAGAGATTGTTCTGTTAAGAAGAAAGTCAATTCTACATTGTTTAAGCAAATGGGAAGTTCTAAGACACCTCTTAGCTGGTCCTAAAGCATTTAGTGTAGGGGTTAGGGGTCGGAGAGATCAATCAGAGATGCTACGAGGCCGCCTAAGGGAGAAGACCACTCTGTGAAAATGACTGCCCCTCCCAGAAGAAATGGACGCTAGATGGCAGTCTTGCTCCACGAATAAAATCCAAGAGGCTATTTGACCCTAAAATCAGAAGAGAATTTTGGACCGCTTGTGAAGGGGAGGGTCTTTCAAGTATCACTTGAAAGTATTTATACTCCGAAATTTATACTGATTCTTTGATTCATGCATGGCAGAGTACCCCCACGAATCCCCAGCTGGCATATTAAAGAAATGTTCCATCCAATGGTTTCCGGTCATGGGGTTTAATTCTTTTGTTTTATCCCTTTGATTCCATGAAGTTCCAAAGATATCCCACGGTTTGTTTAATTCCATGAGGTCCCGCACATCCCAATGATGTCCCTTAAGTCCCTGGTTTCTGTAGTTTCCCAGGGAACATTTCCCAGGGAGCACTTTTGCTAGGGACAAAGACCGCTTGTGGTTTCGTCGGGGGCTGTGGCACCAGTGCCACGGGGAGGCAGTGCGTGGGAGAAACACCTTCCCCTGAGAAAACTCGGACGTGGCATCCCTCGCACTTGTTTTGGGATTCATGGAGATGCAGTCTCAGGAAGCGAGTTCTACTGCGTCCCTCGTCCAGCTCTTCTTGCTCCGAGGACCAGGGAACAGCCTCTCACACCTGAACTGGATGTACTGCAATCTGCACATTTGCAGCAGGTTGAGGGGCACTCAGAGGCACATTCAAAAATTTCATTCTCTTTCCCATCTCTGTCACCTCCGTAGGACATAAATGACCACCAAAGCAGGGTGTGATCTATTGCCATGTGCACTGGAAAACCCAGGTCATCTCCTCAGGGCATTCATCACAGACCTGCCATCCCCTCTTGGCACTCACAATAGAACCACAACTTCCAGCACTGGCTTCTCACCCGGCACACAGAGATTCTTTTGCCTTCCTTGGAGAGACCGGAAGAACTAGACAGGGTGTGTCTGTTTGCATTGCCCAGACAAGTCTTGAGCACACACCTGCTGTTGGTGTGGGGAGATGACCCTGAGCAAGAACAATTGCCATCAACCTCCTGGGGAGACCTTGAAGTTATGTGGGACAAAGAGTGTCTCGGTGTCACATTGCATTTACGGTTCTAAATCCTGGCAAAGCCCATGCGTGCAGCTCTGGGATGTGCTTCTCTTGGACAGAGCTCCGCGTTTCCATCTCTCAGGCGGTGGGGCATCTCAGATAGTGGCAGAGCAGGTGGCACCCCACAAGGGCTTAGGTGCATCCAGGCTCCTGGCGTGGCAGCGGGAACCCCAGGAGATACTGCCCCTGCTGCCATGAGCTGTCTGTGTCTGTGTGCAAGCGAAGGACTCGTGTGTCTGAAAACCCTCCTGTGAGCGAGCAGGGAGCCCCCGCCAGAGCACCACTGACTCTTGGCCAACTGGCCATCCACCAGGACCCCAGAGGCCATTTTCCAGCGCTGCTAGGCAGAATATCCTTCCCAGTCTGTCCGGACGTTCGGGGTTGCCCCATCACAGGGACAGAATCTGGCACTTGCCCTTGTTGAACTTCCTCTGGTTGAGGATTGCCCAAACCTCTGATTTGAGGTCTCTCTGCGGGGCCTCCGTCTTCCATGAGGCCCTGGAGTGTTACAATGGCCCCTTGATTGCTTGGGAATGCGCAGTGTTCTGTGTTCCATGTGTTCCATGAGGCCCCATATTGTCACAATGGCACTGAAATGAGAGAGGATCTCCATCCTTAATGGCTTCGTAAATCACAAGTTTTTCTTAGATAAAAATCCTAATCAACAAAGGGGTTTGCTTTCTTGGCATGGTAGCAGTCTTTTCTTTTCTTTTAAGACTACAATTAGTTGTAGGAGGGAGAATGTAGATGATACATGGAAACTAATAGAGAGTGTATCATATGCCCATCTTCAAGAAATTAGCTTACAGGCCTCAGAAAACTCGTTTAATAAGAGATTGTTCTGTTAAGAAGAAAGTCAATTCTACATTGTTTAAGCAAATGGGAAGTTCTAAGACACGTCTTAGCTGGTCCTAAAGCATTTAGTGTAGGGGTTAGGGGTCGGAGAGATCAATCAGAGATGCTACGAGGCCGCCTAAGGGAGAAGACCACTCTGTGAAAATGACTGCCCCTCCCAGAAGAAATGGACGCTAGATGGCAGTCTTGCTCCACGAATAAAATCCAAGAGGCTATTTGACCCTAAAATCAGAAGAGAATTTTGGACCGCTTGTGAAGGGGAGGGTCTTTCAAGTATCACTTGAAAGTATTTATACTCCGAAATTTATACTGATTCTTTGATTCATGCATGGCAGAGTACCCCCACGAATCCCCAGCTGGCATATTAAAGAAATGTTCCATCCAATGGTTTCCGGTCATGGGGTTTAATTCTTTTGTTTTATCCCTTTGATTCCATGAAGTTCCAAAGATATCCCACGGTTTGTTTAATTCCATGAGGTCCCGCACATCCCAATGATGTCCCTTAAGTCCCTGGTTTCTGTAGTTTCCCAGGGAACATTTCCCAGGGAGCACTTTTGCTAGGGACAAAGACCGCTTGTGGTTTCGTCGGGGGCTGTGGCACCAGTGCCACGGGGAGGCAGTGCGTGGGAGAAACACCTTCCCCTGAGAAAACTCGGACGTGGCATCCCTCGCACTTGTTTTGGGATTCATGGAGATGCAGTCTCAGGAAGCGAGTTCTACTGCGTCCCTCGTCCAGCTCTTCTTGCTCCGAGGACCAGGGAACAGCCTCTCACACCTGAACTGGATGTACTGCAATCTGCACATTTGCAGCAGGTTGAGGGGCACTCAGAGGCACATTCAAAAATTTCATTCTCTTTCCCATCTCTGTCACCTCCGTAGGACATAAATGACCACCAAAGCAGGGTGTGATCTATTGCCATGTGCACTGGAAAACCCAGGTCATCTCCTCAGGGCATTCATCACAGACCTGCCATCCCCTCTTGGCACTCACAATAGAACCACAACTTCCAGCACTGGCTTCTCACCCGGCACACAGAGATTCTTTTGCCTTCCTTGGAGAGACCGGAAGAACTAGACAGGGTGTGTCTGTTTGCATTGCCCAGACAAGTCTTGAGCACACACCTGCTGTTGGTGTGGGGAGATGACCCTGAGCAAGAACAATTGCCATCAACCTCCTGGGGAGACCTTGAAGTTATGTGGGACAAAGAGTGTCTCGGTGTCACATTGCATTTACGGTTCTAAATCCTGGCAAAGCCCATGCGTGCAGCTCTGGGATGTGCTTCTCTTGGACAGAGCTCCGCGTTTCCATCTCTCAGGCGGTGGGGCATCTCAGATAGTGGCAGAGCAGGTGGCACCCCACAAGGGCTTAGGTGCATCCAGGCTCCTGGCGTGGCAGCGGGAACCCCAGGAGATACTGCCCCTGCTGCCATGAGCTGTCTGTGTCTGTGTGCAAGCGAAGGACTCGTGTGTCTGAAAACCCTCCTGTGAGCGAGCAGGGAGCCCCCGCCAGAGCACCACTGACTCTTGGCCAACTGGCCATCCACCAGGACCCCAGAGGCCATTTTCCAGCGCTGCTAGGCAGAATATCCTTCCCAGTCTGTCCGGACGTTCGGGGTTGCCCCATCACAGGGACAGAATCTGGCACTTGCCCTTGTTGAACTTCCTCTGGTTGAGGATTGCCCAAACCTCTGATTTGAGGTCTCTCTGCGGGGCCTCCGTCTTCCATGAGGCCCTGGAGTGTTACAATGGCCCCTTGATTGCTTGGGAATGCGCAGTGTTCTGTGTTCCATGTGTTCCATGAGGCCCCATATTGTCACAATGGCACTGAAATGAGAGAGGATCTCCATCCTTAATGGCTTCGTAAATCACAAGTTTTTCTTAGATAAAAATCCTAATCAACAAAGGGGTTTGCTTTCTTGGCATGGTAGCAGTCTTTTCTTTTCTTTTAAGACTACAATTAGTTGTAGGAGAGAGAATGTAGATGATACATGGAAACTAATAGAGAGTGTATCATATGCCCATCTTCAAGAAATTAGCTTACAGGCCTCAGAAAACTCGTTTAATAAGAGATTGTTCTGTTAAGAAGAAAGTCAATTCTACATTGTTTAAGCAAATGGGAAGTTCTAAGACACGTCTTAGCTGGTCCTAAAGCATTTAGTGTAGGGGTTAGGGGTCGGAGAGATCAATCAGAGATGCTACGAGGCCGCCTAAGGGAGAAGACCACTCTGTGAAAATGACTGCCCCTCCCAGAAGAAATGGACGCTAGATGGCAGTCTTGCTCCACGAATAAAATCCAAGAGGCTATTTGACCCTAAAATCAGAAGAGAATTTTGGACCGCTTGTGAAGGGGAGGGTCTTTCAAGTATCACTTGAAAGTATTTATACTCCGAAATTTATACTGATTCTTTGATTCATGCATGGCAGAGTACCCCCACGAATCCCCAGCTGGCATATTAAAGAAATGTTCCATCTAACGGTTTCCGGTCATGGGGTTTAATTCTTTTGTTTTATCCCTTTGATTCCATGAAGTTCCAAAGATATCCCACGGTTTGTTTAATTCCATGAGGTCCCGCACATCCCAATGATGTCCCTTAAGTCCCTGGTTTCTGTAGTTTCCCAGGGAACATTTCCCAGGGAGCACTTTTGCTAGGGACAAAGACCGCTTGTGGTTTCGTCGGGGGCTGTGGCACCAGTGCCACGGGGAGGCAGTGCGTGGGAGAAACACCTTCCCCTGAGAAAACTCGGACGTGGCATCCCTCGCACTTGTTTTGGGATTCATGGAGATGCAGTCTCAGGAAGCGAGTTCTACTGCGTCCCTCGTCCAGCTCTTCTTGCTCCGAGGACCAGGGAACAGCCTCTCACACCTGAACTGGATGTACTGCAATCTGCACATTTGCAGCAGGTTGAGGGGCACTCAGAGGCACATTCAAAAATTTCATTCTCTTTCCCATCTCTGTCACCTCCGTAGGACATAAATGACCACCAAAGCAGGGTGTGATCTATTGCCATGTGCACTGGAAAACCCAGGTCATCTCCTCAGGGCATTCATCACAGACCTGCCATCCCCTCTTGGCACTCACAATAGAACCACAACTTCCAGCACTGGCTTCTCACCCGGCACACAGAGATTCTTTTGCCTTCCTTGGAGAGACCGGAAGAACTAGACAGGGTGTATCTGTTTGCATTGCCCAGACAAGTCTTGAGCACACACCTGCTGTTGGTGTGGGGAGATGACCCTGAGCAAGAACAATTGCCATCAACCTCCTGGGGAGACCTTGAAGTTATGTGGGACAAAGAGTGTCTCGGTGTCACATTGCATTTACGGTTCTAAATCCTGGCAAAGCCCATGCGTGCAGCTCTGGGATGTGCTTCTCTTGGACAGAGCTCCGCGTTTCCATCTCTCAGGCGGTGGGGCATCTCAGATAGTGGCAGAGCAGGTGGCACCCCACAAGGGCTTAGGTGCATCCAGGCTCCTGGCGTGGCAGCGGGAACCCCAGGAGATACTGCCCCTGCTGCCATGAGCTGTCTGTGTCTGTGTGCAAGCGAAGGACTCGTGTGTCTGAAAACCCTCCTGTGAGCGAGCAGGGAGCCCCTGCCAGAGCACCACTGACTCTTGGCCAACTGGCCATCCACCAGGACCCCAGAGGCCATTTTCCAGCGCTGCTAGGCAGAATATCCTTCCCAGTCTGTCCGGACGTTCGGGGTTGCCCCATCACAGGGACAGAATCTGGCACTTGCCCTTGTTGAACTTCCTCTGGTTGAGGATTGCCCAAACCTCTGATTTGAGGTCTCTCTGCGGGGCCTCCGTCTTCCATGAGGCCCTGGAGTGTTACAATGGCCCCTTGATTGCTTGGGAATGCGCAGTGTTCTGTGTTCCATGTGTTCCATGAGGCCCCATATTGTCACAATGGCACTGAAATGAGAGAGGATCTCCATCCTTAATGGCTTCGTAAATCACAAGTTTTTCTTAGATAAAAATCCTAATCAACAAAGGGGTTTGCTTTCTTGGCATGGTAGCAGTCTTTTCTTTTCTTTTAAGACTACAATTAGTTGTAGGAGAGAGAATGTAGATGATACATGGAAACTAATAGAGAGTGTATCATATGCCCATCTTCAAGAAATTAGCTTACAGGCCTCAGAAAACTCATTTAATAAGAGATTGTTCTGTTAAGAAGAAAGTCAATTCTACATTGTTTAAGCAAATGGGAAGTTCTAAGACACGTCTTAGCTGGTCCTAAAGCATTTAGTGTAGGGGTTAGGGGTCGGAGAGATCAATCAGAGATGCTACGAGGCCGCCTAAGGGAGAAGACCACTCTGTGAAAATGACTGCCCCTCCCAGAAGAAATGGACGCTAGATGGCAGTCTTGCTCCACGAATAAAATCCAAGAGGCTATTTGACCCTAAAATCAGAAGAGAATTTTGGACCGCTTGTGAAGGGGAGGGTCTTTCAAGTATCACTTGAAAGTATTTATACTCCGAAATTTATACTGATTCTTTGATTCATGCATGGCAGAGTACCCCCACGAATCCCCAGCTGGCATATTAAAGAAATGTTCCATCCAATGGTTTCCGGTCATGGGGTTTAATTCTTTTGTTTTATCCCTTTGATTCCATGAAGTTCCAAAGATATCCCACGGTTTGTTTAATTCCATGAGGTCCCGCACATCCCAATGATGTCCCTTAAGTCCCTGGTTTCTGTAGTTTCCCAGGGAACATTTCCCAGGGAGCACTTTTGCTAGGGACAAAGACCGCTTGTGGTTTCGTCGGGGGCTGTGGCACCAGTGCCACGGGGAGGCAGTGCGTGGGAGAAACACCTTCCCCTGAGAAAACTCGGACGTGGCATCCCTCGCACTTGTTTTGGGATTCATGGAGATGCAGTCTCAGGAAGCGAGTTCTACTGCGTCCCTCGTCCAGCTCTTCTTGCTCCGAGGACCAGGGAACAGCCTCTCACACCTGAACTGGATGTACTGCAATCTGCACATTTGCAGCAGGTTGAGGGGCACTCAGAGGCACATTCAAAAATTTCATTCTCTTTCCCATCTCTGTCACCTCCGTAGGACATAAATGACCACCAAAGCAGGGTGTGATCTATTGCCATGTGCACTGGAAAACCCAGGTCATCTCCTCAGGGCATTCATCACAGACCTGCCATCCCCTCTTGGCACTCACAATAGAACCACAACTTCCAGCACTGGCTTCTCACCCGGCACACAGAGATTCTTTTGCCTTCCTTGGAGAGACCGGAAGAACTAGACAGGGTGTATCTGTTTGCATTGCCCAGACAAGTCTTGAGCACACACCTGCTGGTGGTGTGGGGAGATGACCCTGAGCAAGAACAATTGCCATCAACCTCCTGGGGAGACCTTGAAGTTATGTGGGACAAAGAGTGTCTCGGTGTCACATTGCATTTACGGTTCTAAATCCTGGCAAAGCCCATGCGTGCAGCTCTGGGATGTGCTTCTCTTGGACAGAGCTCCGCGTTTCCATCTCTCAGGCGGTGGGGCATCTCAGATAGTGGCAGAGCAGGTGGCACCCCACAAGGGCTTAGGTGCATCCAGGCTCCTGGCGTGGCAGCGGGAACCCCAGGAGATACTGCCCCTGCTGCCATGAGCTGTCTGTGTCTGTGTGCAAGCGAAGGACTCGTGTGTCTGAAAACCCTCCTGTGAGCGAGCAGGGAGCCCCCGCCAGAGCACCACTGACTCTTGGCCAACTGGCCATCCACCAGGACCCCAGAGGCCATTTTCCAGCGCTGCTAGGCAGAATATCCTTCCCAGTCTGTCCGGACGTTCGGGGTTGCCCCATCACAGGGACAGAATCTGGCACTTGCCCTTGTTGAGCTTCCTCTGGTTGAGGATTGCCCAAACCTCTGATTTGAGGTCTCTCTGCGGGGCCTCCGTCTTCCATGAGGCCCTGGAGTGTTACAATGGCCCCTTGATTGCTTGGGAATGCGCAGTGTTCTGTGTTCCATGTGTTCCATGAGGCCCCATATTGTCACAATGGCACTGAAATGAGAGAGGATCTCCATCCTTAATGGCTTCGTAAATCACAAGTTTTTCTTAGATAAAAATCCTAATCAACAAAGGGGTTTGCTTTCTTGGCATGGTAGCAGTCTTTTCTTTTCTTTTAAGACTACAATTAGTTGTAGGAGAGAGAATGTAGATGATACATGGAAACTAATAGAGAGTGTATCATATGCCCATCTTCAAGAAATTAGCTTACAGGCCTCAGAAAACTCGTTTAATAAGAGATTGTTCTGTTAAGAAGAAAGTCAATTCTACATTGTTTAAGCAAATGGGAAGTTCTAAGACACGTCTTAGCTGGTCCTAAAGCATTTAGTGTAGGGGTTAGGGGTCGGAGAGATCAATCAGAGATGCTACGAGGCCGCCTAAGGGAGAAGACCACTCTGTGAAAATGACTGCCCCTCCCAGAAGAAATGGACGCTAGATGGCAGTCTTGCTCCACGAATAAAATCCAAGAGGCTATTTGACCCTAAAATCAGAAGAGAATTTTGGACCGCTTGTGAAGGGGAGGGTCTTTCAAGTATCACTTGAAAGTATTTATACTCCGAAATTTATACTGATTCTTTGATTCATGCATGGCAGAGTACCCCCACGAATCCCCAGCTGGCATATTAAAGAAATGTTCCATCCAATGGTTTCCGGTCATGGGGTTTAATTCTTTTGTTTTATCCCTTTGATTCCATGAAGTTCCAAAGATATCCCACGGTTTGTTTAATTCCATGAGGTCCCGCACATCCCAATGATGTCCCTTAAGTCCCTGGTTTCTGTAGTTTCCCAGGGAACATTTCCCAGGGAGCACTTTTGCTAGGGACAAAGACCGCTTGTGGTTTCGTCGGGGGCTGTGGCACCAGTGCCACGGGGAGGCAGTGCGTGGGAGAAACACCTTCCCCTGAGAAAACTCGGACGTGGCATCCCTCGCACTTGTTTTGGGATTCATGGAGATGCAGTCTCAGGAAGCGAGTTCTACTGCGTCCCTCGTCCAGCTCTTCTTGCTCCGAGGACCAGGGAACAGCCTCTCACACCTGAACTGGATGTACTGCAATCTGCACATTTGCAGCAGGTTGAGGGGCACTCAGAGGCACATTCAAAAATTTCATTCTCTTTCCCATCTCTGTCACCTCCGTAGGACATAAATGACCACCAAAGCAGGGTGTGATCTATTGCCATGTGCACTGGAAAACCCAGGTCATCTCCTCAGGGCATTCATCACAGACCTGCCATCCCCTCTTGGCACTCACAATAGAACCACAACTTCCAGCACTGGCTTCTCACCCGGCACACAGAGATTCTTTTGCCTTCCTTGGAGAGACCGGAAGAACTAGACAGGGTGTATCTGTTTGCATTGCCCAGACAAGTCTTGAGCACACACCTGCTGGTGGTGTGGGGAGATGACCCTGAGCAAGAACAATTGCCATCAACCTCCTGGGGAGACCTTGAAGTTATGTGGGACAAAGAGTGTCTCGGTGTCACATTGCATTTACGGTTCTAAATCCTGGCAAAGCCCATGCGTGCAGCTCTGGGATGTGCTTCTCTTGGACAGAGCTCCGCGTTTCCATCTCTCAGGCGGTGGGGCATCTCAGATAGTGGCAGAGCAGGTGGCACCCCACAAGGGCTTAGGTGCATCCAGGCTCCTGGCGTGGCAGCGGGAACCCCAGGAGATACTGCCCCTGCTGCCATGAGCTGTCTGTGTCTGTGTGCAAGCGAAGGACTCGTGTGTCTGAAAACCCTCCTGTGAGCGAGCAGGGAGCCCCCGCCAGAGCACCACTGACTCTTGGCCAACTGGCCATCCACCAGGACCCCAGAGGCCATTTTCCAGCGCTGCTAGGCAGAATATCCTTCCCAGTCTGTCCGGACGTTCGGGGTTGCCCCATCACAGGGACAGAATCTGGCACTTGCCCTTGTTGAACTTCCTCTGGTTGAGGATTGCCCAAACCTCTGATTTGAGGTCTCTCTGCGGGGCCTCCGTCTTCCATGAGGCCCTGGAGTGTTACAATGGCCCCTTGATTGCTTGGGAATGCGCAGTGTTCTGTGTTCCATGTGTTCCATGAGGCCCCATATTGTCACAATGGCACTGAAATGAGAGAGGATCTCCATCCTTAATGGCTTCGTAAATCACAAGTTTTTCTTAGATAAAAATCCTAATCAACAAAGGGGTTTGCTTTCTTGGCATGGTAGCAGTCTTTTCTTTTCTTTTAAGACTACAATTAGTTGTAGGAGAGAGAATGTAGATGATACATGGAAACTAATAGAGAGTGTATCATATGCCCATCTTCAAGAAATTAGCTTACAGGCCTCAGAAAACTCGTTTAATAAGAGATTGTTCTGTTAAGAAGAAAGTCAATTCTACATTGTTTAAGCAAATGGGAAGTTCTAAGACACGTCTTAGCTGGTCCTAAAGCATTTAGTGTAGGGGTTAGGGGTCGGAGAGATCAATCAGAGATGCTACGAGGCCGCCTAAGGGAGAAGACCACTCTGTGAAAATGACTGCCCCTCCCAGAAGAAATGGACGCTAGATGGCAGTCTTGCTCCACGAATAAAATCCAAGAGGCTATTTGACCCTAAAATCAGAAGAGAATTTTGGACCGCTTGTGAAGGGGAGGGTCTTTCAAGTATCACTTGAAAGTATTTATACTCCGAAATTTATACTGATTCTTTGATTCATGCATGGCAGAGTACCCCCACGAATCCCCAGCTGGCATATTAAAGAAATGTTCCATCCAATGGTTTCCGGTCATGGGGTTTAATTCTTTTGTTTTATCCCTTTGATTCCATGAAGTTCCAAAGATATCCCACGGTTTGTTTAATTCCATGAGGTCCCGCACATCCCAATGATGTCCCTTAAGTCCCTGGTTTCTGTAGTTTCCCAGGGAACATTTCCCAGGGAGCACTTTTGCTAGGGACAAAGACCGCTTGTGGTTTCGTCGGGGGCTGTGGCACCAGTGCCACGGGGAGGCAGTGCGTGGGAGAAACACCTTCCCCTGAGAAAACTCGGACGTGGCATCCCTCGCACTTGTTTTGGGATTCATGGAGATGCAGTCTCAGGAAGCGAGTTCTACTGCGTCCCTCGTCCAGCTCTTCTTGCTCCGAGGACCAGGGAACAGCCTCTCACACCTGAACTGGATGTACTGCAATCTGCACATTTGCAGCAGGTTGAGGGGCACTCAGAGGCACATTCAAAAATTTCATTCTCTTTCCCATCTCTGTCACCTCCGTAGGACATAAATGACCACCAAAGCAGGGTGTGATCTATTGCCATGTGCACTGGAAAACCCAGGTCATCTCCTCAGGGCATTCATCACAGACCTGCCATCCCCTCTTGGCACTCACAATAGAACCACAACTTCCAGCACTGGCTTCTCACCCGGCACACAGAGATTCTTTTGCCTTCCTTGGAGAGACCGGAAGAACTAGACAGGGTGTATCTGTTTGCATTGCCCAGACAAGTCTTGAGCACACACCTGCTGGTGGTGTGGGGAGATGACCCTGAGCAAGAACAATTGCCATCAACCTCCTGGGGAGACCTTGAAGTTATGTGGGACAAAGAGTGTCTCGGTGTCACATTGCATTTACGGTTCTAAATCCTGGCAAAGCCCATGCGTGCAGCTCTGGGATGTGCTTCTCTTGGACAGAGCTCCGCGTTTCCATCTCTCAGGCGGTGGGGCATCTCAGATAGTGGCAGAGCAGGTGGCACCCCACAAGGGCTTAGGTGCATCCAGGCTCCTGGCGTGGCAGCGGGAACCCCAGGAGATACTGCCCCTGCTGCCATGAGCTGTCTGTGTCTGTGTGCAAGCGAAGGACTCGTGTGTCTGAAAACCCTCCTGTGAGCGAGCAGGGAGCCCCCGCCAGAGCACCACTGACTCTTGGCCAACTGGCCATCCACCAGGACCCCAGAGGCCATTTTCCAGCGCTGCTAGGCAGAATATCCTTCCCAGTCTGTCCGGACGTTCGGGGTTGCCCCATCACAGGGACAGAATCTGGCACTTGCCCTTGTTGAACTTCCTCTGGTTGAGGATTGCCCAAACCTCTGATTTGAGGTCTCTCTGCGGGGCCTCCGTCTTCCATGAGGCCCTGGAGTGTTACAATGGCCCCTTGATTGCTTGGGAATGCGCAGTGTTCTGTGTTCCATGTGTTCCATGAGGCCCCATATTGTCACAATGGCACTGAAATGAGAGAGGATCTCCATCCTTAATGGCTTCGTAAATCACAAGTTTTTCTTAGATAAAAATCCTAATCAACAAAGGGGTTTGCTTTCTTGGCATGGTAGCAGTCTTTTCTTTTCTTTTAAGACTACAATTAGTTGTAGGAGAGAGAATGTAGATGATACATGGAAACTAATAGAGAGTGTATCATATGCCCATCTTCAAGAAATTAGCTTACAGGCCTCAGAAAACTCATTTAATAAGAGATTGTTCTGTTAAGAAGAAAGTCAATTCTACATTGTTTAAGCAAATGGGAAGTTCTAAGACACGTCTTAGCTGGTCCTAAAGCATTTAGTGTAGGGGTTAGGGGTCGGAGAGATCAATCAGAGATGCTACGAGGCCGCCTAAGGGAGAAGACCACTCTGTGAAAATGACTGCCCCTCCCAGAAGAAATGGACGCTAGATGGCAGTCTTGCTCCACGAATAAAATCCAAGAGGCTATTTGACCCTAAAATCAGAAGAGAATTTTGGACCGCTTGTGAAGGGGAGGGTCTTTCAAGTATCACTTGAAAGTATTTATACTCCGAAATTTATACTGATTCTTTGATTCATGCATGGCAGAGTACCCCCACGAATCCCCAGCTGGCATATTAAAGAAATGTTCCATCCAATGGTTTCCGGTCATGGGGTTTAATTCTTTTGTTTTATCCCTTTGATTCCATGAAGTTCCAAAGATATCCCACGGTTTGTTTAATTCCATGAGGTCCCGCACATCCCAATGATGTCCCTTAAGTCCCTGGTTTCTGTAGTTTCCCAGGGAACATTTCCCAGGGAGCACTTTTGCTAGGGACAAAGACCGCTTGTGGTTTCGTCGGGGGCTGTGGCACCAGTGCCACGGGGAGGCAGTGCGTGGGAGAAACACCTTCCCCTGAGAAAACTCGGACGTGGCATCCCTCGCACTTGTTTTGGGATTCATGGAGATGCAGTCTCAGGAAGCGAGTTCTACTGCGTCCCTCGTCCAGCTCTTCTTGCTCCGAGGACCAGGGAACAGCCTCTCACACCTGAACTGGATGTACTGCAATCTGCACATTTGCAGCAGGTTGAGGGGCACTCAGAGGCACATTCAAAAATTTCATTCTCTTTCCCATCTCTGTCACCTCCGTAGGACATAAATGACCACCAAAGCAGGGTGTGATCTATTGCCATGTGCACTGGAAAACCCAGGTCATCTCCTCAGGGCATTCATCACAGACCTGCCATCCCCTCTTGGCACTCACAATAGAACCACAACTTCCAGCACTGGCTTCTCACCCGGCACACAGAGATTCTTTTGCCTTCCTTGGAGAGACCGGAAGAACTAGACAGGGTGTATCTGTTTGCATTGCCCAGACAAGTCTTGAGCACACACCTGCTGGTGGTGTGGGGAGATGACCCTGAGCAAGAACAATTGCCATCAACCTCCTGGGGAGACCTTGAAGTTATGTGGGACAAAGAGTGTCTCGGTGTCACATTGCATTTACGGTTCTAAATCCTGGCAAAGCCCATGCGTGCAGCTCTGGGATGTGCTTCTCTTGGACAGAGCTCCGCGTTTCCATCTCTCAGGCGGTGGGGCATCTCAGATAGTGGCAGAGCAGGTGGCACCCCACAAGGGCTTAGGTGCATCCAGGCTCCTGGCGTGGCAGCGGGAACCCCAGGAGATACTGCCCCTGCTGCCATGAGCTGTCTGTGTCTGTGTGCAAGCGAAGGACTCGTGTGTCTGAAAACCCTCCTGTGAGCGAGCAGGGAGCCCCCGCCAGAGCACCACTGACTCTTGGCCAACTGGCCATCCACCAGGACCCCAGAGGCCATTTTCCAGCGCTGCTAGGCAGAATATCCTTCCCAGTCTGTCCGGACGTTCGGGGTTGCCCCATCACAGGGACAGAATCTGGCACTTGCCCTTGTTGAACTTCCTCTGGTTGAGGATTGCCCAAACCTCTGATTTGAGGTCTCTCTGCGGGGCCTCCGTCTTCCATGAGGCCCTGGAGTGTTACAATGGCCCCTTGATTGCTTGGGAATGCGCAGTGTTCTGTGTTCCATGTGTTCCATGAGGCCCCATATTGTCACAATGGCACTGAAATGAGAGAGGATCTCCATCCTTAATGGCTTCGTAAATCACAAGTTTTTCTTAGATAAAAATCCTAATCAACAAAGGGGTTTGCTTTCTTGGCATGGTAGCAGTCTTTTCTTTTCTTTTAAGACTACAATTAGTTGTAGGAGAGAGAATGTAGATGATACATGGAAACTAATAGAGAGTGTATCATATGCCCATCTTCAAGAAATTAGCTTACAGGCCTCAGAAAACTCGTTTAATAAGAGATTGTTCTGTTAAGAAGAAAGTCAATTCTACATTGTTTAAGCAAATGGGAAGTTCTAAGACACGTCTTAGCTGGTCCTAAAGCATTTAGTGTAGGGGTTAGGGGTCGGAGAGATCAATCAGAGATGCTACGAGGCCGCCTAAGGGAGAAGACCACTCTGTGAAAATGACTGCCCCTCCCAGAAGAAATGGACGCTAGATGGCAGTCTTGCTCCACGAATAAAATCCAAGAGGCTATTTGACCCTAAAATCAGAAGAGAATTTTGGACCGCTTGTGAAGGGGAGGGTCTTTCAAGTATCACTTGAAAGTATTTATACTCCGAAATTTATACTGATTCTTTGATTCATGCATGGCAGAGTACCCCCACGAATCCCCAGCTGGCATATTAAAGAAATGTTCCATCCAATGGTTTCCGGTCATGGGGTTTAATTCTTTTGTTTTATCCCTTTGATTCCATGAAGTTCCAAAGATATCCCACGGTTTGTTTAATTCCATGAGGTCCCGCACATCCCAATGATGTCCCTTAAGTCCCTGGTTTCTGTAGTTTCCCAGGGAACATTTCCCAGGGAGCACTTTTGCTAGGGACAAAGACCGCTTGTGGTTTCGTCGGGGGCTGTGGCACCAGTGCCACGGGGAGGCAGTGCGTGGGAGAAACACCTTCCCCTGAGAAAACTCGGACGTGGCATCCCTCGCACTTGTTTTGGGATTCATGGAGATGCAGTCTCAGGAAGCGAGTTCTACTGCGTCCCTCGTCCAGCTCTTCTTGCTCCGAGGACCAGGGAACAGCCTCTCACACCTGAACTGGATGTACTGCAATCTGCACATTTGCAGCAGGTTGAGGGGCACTCAGAGGCACATTCAAAAATTTCATTCTCTTTCCCATCTCTGTCACCTCCGTAGGACATAAATGACCACCAAAGCAGGGTGTGATCTATTGCCATGTGCACTGGAAAACCCAGGTCATCTCCTCAGGGCATTCATCACAGACCTGCCATCCCCTCTTGGCACTCACAATAGAACCACAACTTCCAGCACTGGCTTCTCACCCGGCACACAGAGATTCTTTTGCCTTCCTTGGAGAGACCGGAAGAACTAGACAGGGTGTATCTGTTTGCATTGCCCAGACAAGTCTTGAGCACACACCTGCTGTTGGTGTGGGGAGATGACCCTGAGCAAGAACAATTGCCATCAACCTCCTGGGGAGACCTTGAAGTTATGTGGGACAAAGAGTGTCTCGGTGTCACATTGCATTTACGGTTCTAAATCCTGGCAAAGCCCATGCGTGCAGCTCTGGGATGTGCTTCTCTTGGACAGAGCTCCGCGTTTCCATCTCTCAGGCGGTGGGGCATCTCAGATAGTGGCAGAGCAGGTGGCACCCCACAAGGGCTTAGGTGCATCCAGGCTCCTGGCGTGGCAGCGGGAACCCCAGGAGATACTGCCCCTGCTGCCATGAGCTGTCTGTGTCTGTGTGCAAGCGAAGGACTCGTGTGTCTGAAAACCCTCCTGTGAGCGAGCAGGGAGCCCCCGCCAGAGCACCACTGACTCTTGGCCAACTGGCCATCCACCAGGACCCCAGAGGCCATTTTCCAGCGCTGCTAGGCAGAATATCCTTCCCAGTCTGTCCGGACGTTCGGGGTTGCCCCATCACAGGGACAGAATCTGGCACTTGCCCTTGTTGAACTTCCTCTGGTTGAGGATTGCCCAAACCTCTGATTTGAGGTCTCTCTGCGGGGCCTCCGTCTTCCATGAGGCCCTGGAGTGTTACAATGGCCCCTTGATTGCTTGGGAATGCGCAGTGTTCTGTGTTCCATGTGTTCCATGAGGCCCCATATTGTCACAATGGCACTGAAATGAGAGAGGATCTCCATCCTTAATGGCTTCGTAAATCACAAGTTTTTCTTAGATAAAAATCCTAATCAACAAAGGGGTTTGCTTTCTTGGCATGGTAGCAGTCTTTTCTTTTCTTTTAAGACTACAATTAGTTGTAGGAGGGAGAATGTAGATGATACATGGAAACTAATAGAGAGTGTATCATATGCCCATCTTCAAGAAATTAGCTTACAGGCCTCAGAAAACTCGTTTAATAAGAGATTGTTCTGTTAAGAAGAAAGTCAATTCTACATTGTTTAAGCAAATGGGAAGTTCTAAGACACGTCTTAGCTGGTCCTAAAGCATTTAGTGTAGGGGTTAGGGGTCGGAGAGATCAATCAGAGATGCTACGAGGCCGCCTAAGGGAGAAGACCACTCTGTGAAAATGACTGCCCCTCCCAGAAGAAATGGACGCTAGATGGCAGTCTTGCTCCACGAATAAAATCCAAGAGGCTATTTGACCCTAAAATCAGAAGAGAATTTTGGACCGCTTGTGAAGGGGAGGGTCTTTCAAGTATCACTTGAAAGTATTTATACTCCGAAATTTATACTGATTCTTTGATTCATGCATGGCAGAGTACCCCCACGAATCCCCAGCTGGCATATTAAAGAAATGTTCCATCCAATGGTTTCCGGTCATGGGGTTTAATTCTTTTGTTTTATCCCTTTGATTCCATGAAGTTCCAAAGATATCCCACGGTTTGTTTAATTCCATGAGGTCCCGCACATCCCAATGATGTCCCTTAAGTCCCTGGTTTCTGTAGTTTCCCAGGGAACATTTCCCAGGGAGCACTTTTGCTAGGGACAAAGACCGCTTGTGGTTTCGTCGGGGGCTGTGGCACCAGTGCCACGGGGAGGCAGTGCGTGGGAGAAACACCTTCCCCTGAGAAAACTCGGACGTGGCATCCCTCGCACTTGTTTTGGGATTCATGGAGATGCAGTCTCAGGAAGCGAGTTCTACTGCGTCCCTCGTCCAGCTCTTCTTGCTCCGAGGACCAGGGAACAGCCTCTCACACCTGAACTGGATGTACTGCAATCTGCACATTTGCAGCAGGTTGAGGGGCACTCAGAGGCACATTCAAAAATTTCATTCTCTTTCCCATCTCTGTCACCTCCGTAGGACATAAATGACCACCAAAGCAGGGTGTGATCTATTGCCATGTGCACTGGAAAACCCAGGTCATCTCCTCAGGGCATTCATCACAGACCTGCCATCCCCTCTTGGCACTCACAATAGAACCACAACTTCCAGCACTGGCTTCTCACCCGGCACACAGAGATTCTTTTGCCTTCCTTGGAGAGACCGGAAGAACTAGACAGGGTGTATCTGTTTGCATTGCCCAGACAAGTCTTGAGCACACACCTGCTGTTGGTGTGGGGAGATGACCCTGAGCAAGAACAATTGCCATCAACCTCCTGGGGAGACCTTGAAGTTATGTGGGACAAAGAGTGTCTCGGTGTCACATTGCATTTACGGTTCTAAATCCTGGCAAAGCCCATGCGTGCAGCTCTGGGATGTGCTTCTCTTGGACAGAGCTCCGCGTTTCCATCTCTCAGGCGGTGGGGCATCTCAGATAGTGGCAGAGCAGGTGGCACCCCACAAGGGCTTAGGTGCATCCAGGCTCCTGGCGTGGCAGCGGGAACCCCAGGAGATACTGCCCCTGCTGCCATGAGCTGTCTGTGTCTGTGTGCAAGCGAAGGACTCGTGTGTCTGAAAACCCTCCTGTGAGCGAGCAGGGAGCCCCCGCCAGAGCACCACTGACTCTTGGCCAACTGGCCATCCACCAGGACCCCAGAGGCCATTTTCCAGCGCTGCTAGGCAGAATATCCTTCCCAGTCTGTCCGGACGTTCGGGGTTGCCCCATCACAGGGACAGAATCTGGCACTTGCCCTTGTTGAACTTCCTCTGGTTGAGGATTGCCCAAACCTCTGATTTGAGGTCTCTCTGCGGGGCCTCCGTCTTCCATGAGGCCCTGGAGTGTTACAATGGCCCCTTGATTGCTTGGGAATGCGCAGTGTTCTGTGTTCCATGTGTTCCATGAGGCCCCATATTGTCACAATGGCACTGAAATGAGAGAGGATCTCCATCCTTAATGGCTTCGTAAATCACAAGTTTTTCTTAGATAAAAATCCTAATCAACAAAGGGGTTTGCTTTCTTGGCATGGTAGCAGTCTTTTCTTTTCTTTTAAGACTACAATTAGTTGTAGGAGAGAGAATGTAGATGATACATGGAAACTAATAGAGAGTGTATCATATGCCCATCTTCAAGAAATTAGCTTACAGGCCTCAGAAAACTCGTTTAATAAGAGATTGTTCTGTTAAGAAGAAAGTCAATTCTACATTGTTTAAGCAAATGGGAAGTTCTAAGACACGTCTTAGCTGGTCCTAAAGCATTTAGTGTAGGGGTTAGGGGTCGGAGAGATCAATCAGAGATGCTACGAGGCCGCCTAAGGGAGAAGACCACTCTGTGAAAATGACTGCCCCTCCCAGAAGAAATGGACGCTAGATGGCAGTCTTGCTCCACGAATAAAATCCAAGAGGCTATTTGACCCTAAAATCAGAAGAGAATTTTGGACCGCTTGTGAAGGGGAGGGTCTTTCAAGTATCACTTGAAAGTATTTATACTCCGAAATTTATACTGATTCTTTGATTCATGCATGGCAGAGTACCCCCACGAATCCCCAGCTGGCATATTAAAGAAATGTTCCATCCAATGGTTTCCGGTCATGGGGTTTAATTCTTTTGTTTTATCCCTTTGATTCCATGAAGTTCCAAAGATATCCCACGGTTTGTTTAATTCCATGAGGTCCCGCACATCCCAATGATGTCCCTTAAGTCCCTGGTTTCTGTAGTTTCCCAGGGAACATTTCCCAGGGAGCACTTTTGCTAGGGACAAAGACCGCTTGTGGTTTCGTCGGGGGCTGTGGCACCAGTGCCACGGGGAGGCAGTGCGTGGGAGAAACACCTTCCCCTGAGAAAACTCGGACGTGGCATCCCTCGCACTTGTTTTGGGATTCATGGAGATGCAGTCTCAGGAAGCGAGTTCTACTGCGTCCCTCGTCCAGCTCTTCTTGCTCCGAGGACCAGGGAACAGCCTCTCACACCTGAACTGGATGTACTGCAATCTGCACATTTGCAGCAGGTTGAGGGGCACTCAGAGGCACATTCAAAAATTTCATTCTCTTTCCCATCTCTGTCACCTCCGTAGGACATAAATGACCACCAAAGCAGGGTGTGATCTATTGCCATGTGCACTGGAAAACCCAGGTCATCTCCTCAGGGCATTCATCACAGACCTGCCATCCCCTCTTGGCACTCACAATAGAACCACAACTTCCAGCACTGGCTTCTCACCCGGCACACAGAGATTCTTTTGCCTTCCTTGGAGAGACCGGAAGAACTAGACAGGGTGTATCTGTTTGCATTGCCCAGACAAGTCTTGAGCACACACCTGCTGGTGGTGTGGGGAGATGACCCTGAGCAAGAACAATTGCCATCAACCTCCTGGGGAGACCTTGAAGTTATGTGGGACAAAGAGTGTCTCGGTGTCACATTGCATTTACGGTTCTAAATCCTGGCAAAGCCCATGCGTGCAGCTCTGGGATGTGCTTCTCTTGGACAGAGCTCCGCGTTTCCATCTCTCAGGCGGTGGGGCATCTCAGATAGTGGCAGAGCAGGTGGCACCCCACAAGGGCTTAGGTGCATCCAGGCTCCTGGCGTGGCAGCGGGAACCCCAGGAGATACTGCCCCTGCTGCCATGAACTGTCTGTGTCTGTGTGCAAGCGAAGGACTCGTGTGTCTGAAAACCCTCCTGTGAGCGAGCAGGGAGCCCCCGCCAGAGCACCACTGACTCTTGGCCAACTGGCCATCCACCAGGACCCCAGAGGCCATTTTCCAGCGCTGCTAGGCAGAATATCCTTCCCAGTCTGTCCGGACGTTCGGGGTTGCCCCATCACAGGGACAGAATCTGGCACTTGCCCTTGTTGAACTTCCTCTGGTTGAGGATTGCCCAAACCTCTGATTTGAGGTCTCTCTGCGGGGCCTCCGTCTTCCATGAGGCCCTGGAGTGTTACAATGGCCCCTTGATTGCTTGGGAATGCGCAGTGTTCTGTGTTCCATGTGTTCCATGAGGCCCCATATTGTCACAATGGCACTGAAATGAGAGAGGATCTCCATCCTTAATGGCTTCGTAAATCACAAGTTTTTCTTAGATAAAAATCCTAATCAACAAAGGGGTTTGCTTTCTTGGCATGGTAGCAGTCTTTTCTTTTCTTTTAAGACTACAATTAGTTGTAGGAGAGAGAATGTAGATGATACATGGAAACTAATAGAGAGTGTATCATATGCCCATCTTCAAGAAATTAGCTTACAGGCCTCAGAAAACTCGTTTAATAAGAGATTGTTCTGTTAAGAAGAAAGTCAATTCTACATTGTTTAAGCAAATGGGAAGTTCTAAGACACGTCTTAGCTGGTCCTAAAGCATTTAGTGTAGGGGTTAGGGGTCGGAGAGATCAATCAGAGATGCTACGAGGCCGCCTAAGGGAGAAGACCACTCTGTGAAAATGACTGCCCCTCCCAGAAGAAATGGACGCTAGATGGCAGTCTTGCTCCACGAATAAAATCCAAGAGGCTATTTGACCCTAAAATCAGAAGAGAATTTTGGACCGCTTGTGAAGGGGAGGGTCTTTCAAGTATCACTTGAAAGTATTTATACTCCGAAATTTATACTGATTCTTTGATTCATGCATGGCAGAGTACCCCCACGAATCCCCAGCTGGCATATTAAAGAAATGTTCCATCCAATGGTTTCCGGTCATGGGGTTTAATTCTTTTGTTTTATCCCTTTGATTCCATGAAGTTCCAAAGATATCCCACGGTTTGTTTAATTCCATGAGGTCCCGCACATCCCAATGATGTCCCTTAAGTCCCTGGTTTCTGTAGTTTCCCAGGGAACATTTCCCAGGGAGCACTTTTGCTAGGGACAAAAACCGCTTGTGGTTTCGTCGGGGGCTGTGGCACCAGTGCCACGGGGAGGCAGTGCGTGGGAGAAACACCTTCCCCTGAGAAAACTCGGACGTGGCATCCCTCGCACTTGTTTTGGGATTCATGGAGATGCAGTCTCAGGAAGCGAGTTCTACTGCGTCCCTCGTCCAGCTCTTCTTGCTCCGAGGACCAGGGAACAGCCTCTCACACCTGAACTGGATGTACTGCAATCTGCACATTTGCAGCAGGTTGAGGGGCACTCAGAGGCACATTCAAAAATTTCATTCTCTTTCCCATCTCTGTCACCTCCGTAGGACATAAATGACCACCAAAGCAGGGTGTGATCTATTGCCATGTGCACTGGAAAACCCAGGTCATCTCCTCAGGGCATTCATCACAGACCTGCCATCCCCTCTTGGCACTCACAATAGAACCACAACTTCCAGCACTGGCTTCTCACCCGGCACACAGAGATTCTTTTGCCTTCCTTGGAAAGACCGGAAGAACTAGACAGGGTGTATCTGTTTGCATTGCCCAGACAAGTCTTGAGCACACACCTGCTGTTGGTGTGGGGAGATGACCCTGAGCAAGAACAATTGCCATCAACCTCCTGGGGAGACCTTGAAGTTATGTGGGACAAAGAGTGTCTCGGTGTCACATTGCATTTACGGTTCTAAATCCTGGCAAAGCCCATGCGTGCAGCTCTGGGATGTGCTTCTCTTGGACAGAGCTCCGCGTTTCCATCTCTCAGGCGGTGGGGCATCTCAGATAGTGGCAGAGCAGGTGGCACCCCACAAGGGCTTAGGTGCATCCAGGCTCCTGGCGTGGCAGCGGGAACCCCAGGAGATACTGCCCCTGCTGCCATGAGCTGTCTGTGTCTGTGTGCAAGCGAAGGACTCGTGTGTCTGAAAACCCTCCTGTGAGCGAGCAGGGAGCCCCCGCCAGAGCACCACTGACTCTTGGCCAACTGGCCATCCACCAGGACCCCAGAGGCCATTTTCCAGCGCTGCTAGGCAGAATATCCTTCCCAGTCTGTCCGGACGTTCGGGGTTGCCCCATCACAGGGACAGAATCTGGCACTTGCCCTTGTTGAACTTCCTCTGGTTGAGGATTGCCCAAACCTCTGATTTGAGGTCTCTCTGCGGGGCCTCCGTCTTCCATGAGGCCCTGGAGTGTTACAATGGCCCCTTGATTGCTTGGGAATGCGCAGTGTTCTGTGTTCCATGTGTTCCATGAGGCCCCATATTGTCACAATGGCACTGAAATGAGAGAGGATCTCCATCCTTAATGGCTTCGTAAATCACAAGTTTTTCTTAGATAAAAATCCTAATCAACAAAGGGGTTTGCTTTCTTGGCATGGTAGCAGTCTTTTCTTTTCTTTTAAGACTACAATTAGTTGTAGGAGAGAGAATGTAGATGATACATGGAAACTAATAGAGAGTGTATCATATGCCCATCTTCAAGAAATTAGCTTACAGGCCTCAGAAAACTCGTTTAATAAGAGATTGTTCTGTTAAGAAGAAAGTCAATTCTACATTGTTTAAGCAAATGGGAAGTTCTAAGACACGTCTTAGCTGGTCCTAAAGCATTTAGTGTAGGGGTTAGGGGTCGGAGAGATCAATCAGAGATGCTACGAGGCCGCCTAAGGGAGAAGACCACTCTGTGAAAATGACTGCCCCTCCCAGAAGAAATGGACGCTAGATGGCAGTCTTGCTCCACGAATAAAATCCAAGAGGCTATTTGACCCTAAAATCAGAAGAGAATTTTGGACCGCTTGTGAAGGGGAGGGTCTTTCAAGTATCACTTGAAAGTATTTATACTCCGAAATTTATACTGATTCTTTGATTCATGCATGGCAGAGTACCCCCACGAATCCCCAGCTGGCATATTAAAGAAATGTTCCATCCAATGGTTTCCGGTCATGGGGTTTAATTCTTTTGTTTTATCCCTTTGATTCCATGAAGTTCCAAAGATATCCCACGGTTTGTTTAATTCCATGAGGTCCCGCACATCCCAATGATGTCCCTTAAGTCCCTGGTTTCTGTAGTTTCCCAGGGAACATTTCCCAGGGAGCACTTTTGCTAGGGACAAAAACCGCTTGTGGTTTCGTCGGGGGCTGTGGCACCAGTGCCACGGGGAGGCAGTGCGTGGGAGAAACACCTTCCCCTGAGAAAACTCGGACGTGGCATCCCTCGCACTTGTTTTGGGATTCATGGAGATGCAGTCTCAGGAAGCGAGTTCTACTGCGTCCCTCGTCCAGCTCTTCTTGCTCCGAGGACCAGGGAACAGCCTCTCACACCTGAACTGGATGTACTGCAATCTGCACATTTGCAGCAGGTTGAGGGGCACTCAGAGGCACATTCAAAAATTTCATTCTCTTTCCCATCTCTGTCACCTCCGTAGGACATAAATGACCACCAAAGCAGGGTGTGATCTATTGCCATGTGCACTGGAAAACCCAGGTCATCTCCTCAGGGCATTCATCACAGACCTGCCATCCCCTCTTGGCACTCACAATAGAACCACAACTTCCAGCACTGGCTTCTCACCCGGCACACAGAGATTCTTTTGCCTTCCTTGGAGAGACCGGAAGAACTAGACAGGGTGTATCTGTTTGCATTGCCCAGACAAGTCTTGAGCACACACCTGCTGTTGGTGTGGGGAGATGACCCTGAGCAAGAACAATTGCCATCAACCTCCTGGGGAGACCTTGAAGTTATGTGGGACAAAGAGTGTCTCGGTGTCACATTGCATTTACGGTTCTAAATCCTGGCAAAGCCCATGCGTGCAGCTCTGGGATGTGCTTCTCTTGGACAGAGCTCCGCGTTTCCATCTCTCAGGCGGTGGGGCATCTCAGATAGTGGCAGAGCAGGTGGCACCCCACAAGGGCTTAGGTGCATCCAGGCTCCTGGCGTGGCAGCGGGAACCCCAGGAGATACTGCCCCTGCTGCCATGAACTGTCTGTGTCTGTGTGCAAGCGAAGGACTCGTGTGTCTGAAAACCCTCCTGTGAGCGAGCAGGGAGCCCCCGCCAGAGCACCACTGACTCTTGGCCAACTGGCCATCCACCAGGACCCCAGAGGCCATTTTCCAGCGCTGCTAGGCAGAATATCCTTCCCAGTCTGTCCGGACGTTCGGGGTTGCCCCATCACAGGGACAGAATCTGGCACTTGCCCTTGTTGAACTTCCTCTGGTTGAGGATTGCCCAAACCTCTGATTTGAGGTCTCTCTGCGGGGCCTCCGTCTTCCATGAGGCCCTGGAGTGTTACAATGGCCCCTTGATTGCTTGGGAATGCGCAGTGTTCTGTGTTCCATGTGTTCCATGAGGCCCCATATTGTCACAATGGCACTGAAATGAGAGAGGATCTCCATCCTTAATGGCTTCGTAAATCACAAGTTTTTCTTAGATAAAAATCCTAATCAACAAAGGGGTTTGCTTTCTTGGCATGGTAGCAGTCTTTTCTTTTCTTTTAAGACTACAATTAGTTGTAGGAGAGAGAATGTAGATGATACATGGAAACTAATAGAGAGTGTATCATATGCCCATCTTCAAGAAATTAGCTTACAGGCCTCAGAAAACTCGTTTAATAAGAGATTGTTCTGTTAAGAAGAAAGTCAATTCTACATTGTTTAAGCAAATGGGAAGTTCTAAGACACGTCTTAGCTGGTCCTAAAGCATTTAGTGTAGGGGTTAGGGGTCGGAGAGATCAATCAGAGATGCTACGAGGCCGCCTAAGGGAGAAGACCACTCTGTGAAAATGACTGCCCCTCCCAGAAGAAATGGACGCTAGATGGCAGTCTTGCTCCACGAATAAAATCCAAGAGGCTATTTGACCCTAAAATCAGAAGAGAATTTTGGACCGCTTGTGAAGGGGAGGGTCTTTCAAGTATCACTTGAAAGTATTTATACTCCGAAATTTATACTGATTCTTTGATTCATGCATGGCAGAGTACCCCCACGAATCCCCAGCTGGCATATTAAAGAAATGTTCCATCCAATGGTTTCCGGTCATGGGGTTTAATTCTTTTGTTTTATCCCTTTGATTCCATGAAGTTCCAAAGATATCCCACGGTTTGTTTAATTCCATGAGGTCCCGCACATCCCAATGATGTCCCTTAAGTCCCTGGTTTCTGTAGTTTCCCAGGGAACATTTCCCAGGGAGCACTTTTGCTAGGGACAAAAACCGCTTGTGGTTTCGTCGGGGGCTGTGGCACCAGTGCCACGGGGAGGCAGTGCGTGGGAGAAACACCTTCCCCTGAGAAAACTCGGACGTGGCATCCCTCGCACTTGTTTTGGGATTCATGGAGATGCAGTCTCAGGAAGCGAGTTCTACTGCGTCCCTCGTCCAGCTCTTCTTGCTCCGAGGACCAGGGAACAGCCTCTCACACCTGAACTGGATGTACTGCAATCTGCACATTTGCAGCAGGTTGAGGGGCACTCAGAGGCACATTCAAAAATTTCATTCTCTTTCCCATCTCTGTCACCTCCGTAGGACATAAATGACCACCAAAGCAGGGTGTGATCTATTGCCATGTGCACTGGAAAACCCAGGTCATCTCCTCAGGGCATTCATCACAGACCTGCCATCCCCTCTTGGCACTCACAATAGAACCACAACTTCCAGCACTGGCTTCTCACCCGGCACACAGAGATTCTTTTGCCTTCCTTGGAGAGACCGGAAGAACTAGACAGGGTGTATCTGTTTGCATTGCCCAGACAAGTCTTGAGCACACACCTGCTGGTGGTGTGGGGAGATGACCCTGAGCAAGAACAATTGCCATCAACCTCCTGGGGAGACCTTGAAGTTATGTGGGACAAAGAGTGTCTCGGTGTCACATTGCATTTACGGTTCTAAATCCTGGCAAAGCCCATGCGTGCAGCTCTGGGATGTGCTTCTCTTGGACAGAGCTCCGCGTTTCCATCTCTCAGGCGGTGGGGCATCTCAGATAGTGGCAGAGCAGGTGGCACCCCACAAGGGCTTAGGTGCATCCAGGCTCCTGGCGTGGCAGCGGGAACCCCAGGAGATACTGCCCCTGCTGCCATGAGCTGTCTGTGTCTGTGTGCAAGCGAAGGACTCGTGTGTCTGAAAACCCTCCTGTGAGCGAGCAGGGAGCCCCCGCCAGAGCACCACTGACTCTTGGCCAACTGGCCATCCACCAGGACCCCAGAGGCCATTTTCCAGCGCTGCTAGGCAGAATATCCTTCCCAGTCTGTCCGGACGTTCGGGGTTGCCCCATCACAGGGACAGAATCTGGCACTTGCCCTTGTTGAACTTCCTCTGGTTGAGGATTGCCCAAACCTCTGATTTGAGGTCTCTCTGCGGGGCCTCCGTCTTCCATGAGGCCCTGGAGTGTTACAATGGCCCCTTGATTGCTTGGGAATGCGCAGTGTTCTGTGTTCCATGTGTTCCATGAGGCCCCATATTGTCACAATGGCACTGAAATGAGAGAGGATCTCCATCCTTAATGGCTTCGTAAATCACAAGTTTTTCTTAGATAAAAATCCTAATCAACAAAGGGGTTTGCTTTCTTGGCATGGTAGCAGTCTTTTCTTTTCTTTTAAGACTACAATTAGTTGTAGGAGAGAGAATGTAGATGATACATGGAAACTAATAGAGAGTGTATCATATGCCCATCTTCAAGAAATTAGCTTACAGGCCTCAGAAAACTCGTTTAATAAGAGATTGTTCTGTTAAGAAGAAAGTCAATTCTACATTGTTTAAGCAAATGGGAAGTTCTAAGACACGTCTTAGCTGGTCCTAAAGCATTTAGTGTAGGGGTTAGGGGTCGGAGAGATCAATCAGAGATGCTACGAGGCCGCCTAAGGGAGAAGACCACTCTGTGAAAATGACTGCCCCTCCCAGAAGAAATGGACGCTAGATGGCAGTCTTGCTCCACGAATAAAATCCAAGAGGCTATTTGACCCTAAAATCAGAAGAGAATTTTGGACCGCTTGTGAAGGGGAGGGTCTTTCAAGTATCACTTGAAAGTATTTATACTCCGAAATTTATACTGATTCTTTGATTCATGCATGGCAGAGTACCCCCACGAATCCCCAGCTGGCATATTAAAGAAATGTTCCATCCAATGGTTTCCGGTCATGGGGTTTAATTCTTTTGTTTTATCCCTTTGATTCCATGAAGTTCCAAAGATATCCCACGGTTTGTTTAATTCCATGAGGTCCCGCACATCCCAATGATGTCCCTTAAGTCCCTGGTTTCTGTAGTTTCCCAGGGAACATTTCCCAGGGAGCACTTTTGCTAGGGACAAAAACCGCTTGTGGTTTCGTCGGGGGCTGTGGCACCAGTGCCACGGGGAGGCAGTGCGTGGGAGAAACACCTTCCCCTGAGAAAACTCGGACGTGGCATCCCTCGCACTTGTTTTGGGATTCATGGAGATGCAGTCTCAGGAAGCGAGTTCTACTGCGTCCCTCGTCCAGCTCTTCTTGCTCCGAGGACCAGGGAACAGCCTCTCACACCTGAACTGGATGTACTGCAATCTGCACATTTGCAGCAGGTTGAGGGGCACTCAGAGGCACATTCAAAAATTTCATTCTCTTTCCCATCTCTGTCACCTCCGTAGGACATAAATGACCACCAAAGCAGGGTGTGATCTATTGCCATGTGCACTGGAAAACCCAGGTCATCTCCTCAGGGCATTCATCACAGACCTGCCATCCCCTCTTGGCACTCACAATAGAACCACAACTTCCAGCACTGGCTTCTCACCCGGCACACAGAGATTCTTTTGCCTTCCTTGGAGAGACCGGAAGAACTAGACAGGGTGTATCTGTTTGCATTGCCCAGACAAGTCTTGAGCACACACCTGCTGGTGGTGTGGGGAGATGACCCTGAGCAAGAACAATTGCCATCAACCTCCTGGGGAGACCTTGAAGTTATGTGGGACAAAGAGTGTCTCGGTGTCACATTGCATTTACGGTTCTAAATCCTGGCAAAGCCCATGCGTGCAGCTCTGGGATGTGCTTCTCTTGGACAGAGCTCCGCGTTTCCATCTCTCAGGCGGTGGGGCATCTCAGATAGTGGCAGAGCAGGTGGCACCCCACAAGGGCTTAGGTGCATCCAGGCTCCTGGCGTGGCAGCGGGAACCCCAGGAGATACTGCCCCTGCTGCCATGAGCTGTCTGTGTCTGTGTGCAAGCGAAGGACTCGTGTGTCTGAAAACCCTCCTGTGAGCGAGCAGGGAGCCCCCGCCAGAGCACCACTGACTCTTGGCCAACTGGCCATCCACCAGGACCCCAGAGGCCATTTTCCAGCGCTGCTAGGCAGAATATCCTTCCCAGTCTGTCCGGACGTTCGGGGTTGCCCCATCACAGGGACAGAATCTGGCACTTGCCCTTGTTGAACTTCCTCTGGTTGAGGATTGCCCAAACCTCTGATTTGAGGTCTCTCTGCGGGGCCTCCGTCTTCCATGAGGCCCTGGAGTGTTACAATGGCCCCTTGATTGCTTGGGAATGCGCAGTGTTCTGTGTTCCATGTGTTCCATGAGGCCCCATATTGTCACAATGGCACTGAAATGAGAGAGGATCTCCATCCTTAATGGCTTCGTAAATCACAAGTTTTTCTTAGATAAAAATCCTAATCAACAAAGGGGTTTGCTTTCTTGGCATGGTAGCAGTCTTTTCTTTTCTTTTAAGACTACAATTAGTTGTAGGAGAGAGAATGTAGATGATACATGGAAACTAATAGAGAGTGTATCATATGCCCATCTTCAAGAAATTAGCTTACAGGCCTCAGAAAACTCGTTTAATAAGAGATTGTTCTGTTAAGAAGAAAGTCAATTCTACATTGTTTAAGCAAATGGGAAGTTCTAAGACACGTCTTAGCTGGTCCTAAAGCATTTAGTGTAGGGGTTAGGGGTCGGAGAGATCAATCAGAGATGCTACGAGGCCGCCTAAGGGAGAAGACCACTCTGTGAAAATGACTGCCCCTCCCAGAAGAAATGGACGCTAGATGGCAGTCTTGCTCCACGAATAAAATCCAAGAGGCTATTTGACCCTAAAATCAGAAGAGAATTTTGGACCGCTTGTGAAGGGGAGGGTCTTTCAAGTATCACTTGAAAGTATTTATACTCCGAAATTTATACTGATTCTTTGATTCATGCATGGCAGAGTACCCCCACGAATCCCCAGCTGGCATATTAAAGAAATGTTCCATCCAATGGTTTCCGGTCATGGGGTTTAATTCTTTTGTTTTATCCCTTTGATTCCATGAAGTTCCAAAGATATCCCACGGTTTGTTTAATTCCATGAGGTCCCGCACATCCCAATGATGTCCCTTAAGTCCCTGGTTTCTGTAGTTTCCCAGGGAACATTTCCCAGGGAGCACTTTTGCTAGGGACAAAAACCGCTTGTGGTTTCGTCGGGGGCTGTGGCACCAGTGCCACGGGGAGGCAGTGCGTGGGAGAAACACCTTCCCCTGAGAAAACTCGGACGTGGCATCCCTCGCACTTGTTTTGGGATTCATGGAGATGCAGTCTCAGGAAGCGAGTTCTACTGCGTCCCTCGTCCAGCTCTTCTTGCTCCGAGGACCAGGGAACAGCCTCTCACACCTGAACTGGATGTACTGCAATCTGCACATTTGCGGCAGGTTGAGGGGCACTCAGAGGCACATTCAAAAATTTCATTCTCTTTCCCATCTCTGTCACCTCCGTAGGACATAAATGACCACCAAAGCAGGGTGTGATCTATTGCCATGTGCACTGGAAAACCCAGGTCATCTCCTCAGGGCATTCATCACAGACCTGCCATCCCCTCTTGGCACTCACAATAGAACCACAACTTCCAGCACTGGCTTCTCACCCGGCACACAGAGATTCTTTTGCCTTCCTTGGAGAGACCGGAAGAACTAGACAGGGTGTATCTGTTTGCATTGCCCAGACAAGTCTTGAGCACACACCTGCTGGTGGTGTGGGGAGATGACCCTGAGCAAGAACAATTGCCATCAACCTCCTGGGGAGACCTTGAAGTTATGTGGGACAAAGAGTGTCTCGGTGTCACATTGCATTTACGGTTCTAAATCCTGGCAAAGCCCATGCGTGCAGCTCTGGGATGTGCTTCTCTTGGACAGAGCTCCGCGTTTCCATCTCTCAGGCGGTGGGGCATCTCAGATAGTGGCAGAGCAGGTGGCACCCCACAAGGGCTTAGGTGCATCCAGGCTCCTGGCGTGGCAGCGGGAACCCCAGGAGATACTGCCCCTGCTGCCATGAGCTGTCTGTGTCTGTGTGCAAGCGAAGGACTCGTGTGTCTGAAAACCCTCCTGTGAGCGAGCAGGGAGCCCCCGCCAGAGCACCACTGACTCTTGGCCAACTGGCCATCCACCAGGACCCCAGAGGCCATTTTCCAGCGCTGCTAGGCAGAATATCCTTCCCAGTCTGTCCGGACGTTCGGGGTTGCCCCATCACAGGGACAGAATCTGGCACTTGCCCTTGTTGAACTTCCTCTGGTTGAGGATTGCCCAAACCTCTGATTTGAGGTCTCTCTGCGGGGCCTCCGTCTTCCATGAGGCCCTGGAGTGTTACAATGGCCCCTTGATTGCTTGGGAATGCGCAGTGTTCTGTGTTCCATGTGTTCCATGAGGCCCCATATTGTCACAATGGCACTGAAATGAGAGAGGATCTCCATCCTTAATGGCTTCGTAAATCACAAGTTTTTCTTAGATAAAAATCCTAATCAACAAAGGGGTTTGCTTTCTTGGCATGGTAGCAGTCTTTTCTTTTCTTTTAAGACTACAATTAGTTGTAGGAGAGAGAATGTAGATGATACATGGAAACTAATAGAGAGTGTATCATATGCCCATCTTCAAGAAATTAGCTTACAGGCCTCAGAAAACTCGTTTAATAAGAGATTGTTCTGTTAAGAAGAAAGTCAATTCTACATTGTTTAAGCAAATGGGAAGTTCTAAGACACGTCTTAGCTGGTCCTAAAGCATTTAGTGTAGGGGTTAGGGGTCGGAGAGATCAATCAGAGATGCTACGAGGCCGCCTAAGGGAGAAGACCACTCTGTGAAAATGACTGCCCCTCCCAGAAGAAATGGACGCTAGATGGCAGTCTTGCTCCACGAATAAAATCCAAGAGGCTATTTGACCCTAAAATCAGAAGAGAATTTTGGACCGCTTGTGAAGGGGAGGGTCTTTCAAGTATCACTTGAAAGTATTTATACTCCGAAATTTATACTGATTCTTTGATTCATGCATGGCAGAGTACCCCCACGAATCCCCAGCTGGCATATTAAAGAAATGTTCCATCCAATGGTTTCCGGTCATGGGGTTTAATTCTTTTGTTTTATCCCTTTGATTCCATGAAGTTCCAAAGATATCCCACGGTTTGTTTAATTCCATGAGGTCCCGCACATCCCAATGATGTCCCTTAAGTCCCTGGTTTCTGTAGTTTCCCAGGGAACATTTCCCAGGGAGCACTTTTGCTAGGGACAAAAACCGCTTGTGGTTTCGTCGGGGGCTGTGGCACCAGTGCCACGGGGAGGCAGTGCGTGGGAGAAACACCTTCCCCTGAGAAAACTTGGACGTGGCATCCCTCGCACTTGTTTTGGGATTCATGGAGATGCAGTCTCAGGAAGCGAGTTCTACTGCGTCCCTCGTCCAGCTCTTCTTGCTCCGAGGACCAGGGAAGAGCCTCTCACACCTGAACTGGATGTACTGCAATCTGCACATTTGCAGCAGGTTGAGGGGCACTCAGAGGCACATTCAAAAATTTCATTCTCTTTCCCATCTCTGTCACCTCCGTAGGACATAAATGACCACCAAAGCAGGGTGTGATCTATTGCCATGTGCACTGGAAAACCCAGGTCATCTCCTCAGGGCATTCATCACAGACCTGCCATCCCCTCTTGGCACTCACAATAGAACCACAACTTCCAGCACTGGCTTCTCACCCGGCACACAGAGATTCTTTTGCCTTCCTTGGAGAGACCGGAAGAACTAGACAGGGTGTGTCTGTTTGCATTGCCCAGACAAGTCTTGAGCACACACCTGCTGTTGGTGTGGGGAGATGACCCTGAGCAAGAACAATTGCCATCAACCTCCTGGGGAGACCTTGAAGTTATGTGGGACAAAGAGTGTCTCGGTGTCACATTGCATTTACGGTTCTAAATCCTGGCAAAGCCCATGCGTGCAGCTCTGGGATGTGCTTCTCTTGGACAGAGCTCCGCGTTTCCATCTCTCAGGCGGTGGGGCATCTCAGATAGTGGCAGAGCAGGTGGCACCCCACAAGGGCTTAGGTGCATCCAGGCTCCTGGCGTGGCAGCGGGAACCCCAGGAGATACTGCCCCTGCTGCCATGAGCTGTCTGTGTCTGTGTGCAAGCGAAGGACTCGTGTGTCTGAAAACCCTCCTGTGAGCGAGCAGGGAGCCCCCGCCAGAGCACCACTGACTCTTGGCCAACTGGCCATCCACCAGGACCCCAGAGGCCATTTTCCAGCGCTGCTAGGCAGAATATCCTTCCCAGTCTGTCCGGACGTTCGGGGTTGCCCCATCACAGGGACAGAATCTGGCACTTGCCCTTGTTGAACTTCCTCTGGTTGAGGATTGCCCAAACCTCTGATTTGAGGTCTCTCTGCGGGGCCTCCGTCTTCCATGAGGCCCTGGAGTGTTACAATGGCCCCTTGATTGCTTGGGAATGCGCAGTGTTCTGTGTTCCATGTGTTCCATGAGGCCCCATATTGTCACAATGGCACTGAAATGAGAGAGGATCTCCATCCTTAATGGCTTCGTAAATCACAAGTTTTTCTTAGATAAAAATCCTAATCAACAAAGGGGTTTGCTTTCTTGGCATGGTAGCAGTCTTTTCTTTTCTTTTAAGACTACAATTAGTTGTAGGAGAGAGAATGTAGATGATACATGGAAACTAATAGAGAGTGTATCATATGCCCATCTTCAAGAAATTAGCTTACAGGCCTCAGAAAACTCGTTTAATAAGAGATTGTTCTGTTAAGAAGAAAGTCAATTCTACATTGTTTAAGCAAATGGGAAGTTCTAAGACACGTCTTAGCTGGTCCTAAAGCATTTAGTGTAGGGGTTAGGGGTCGGAGAGATCAATCAGAGATGCTACGAGGCCGCCTAAGGGAGAAGACCACTCTGTGAAAATGACTGCCCCTCCCAGAAGAAATGGACGCTAGATGGCAGTCTTGCTCCACGAATAAAATCCAAGAGGCTATTTGACCCTAAAATCAGAAGAGAATTTTGGACCGCTTGTGAAGGGGAGGGTCTTTCAAGTATCACTTGAAAGTATTTATACTCCGAAATTTATACTGATTCTTTGATTCATGCATGGCAGAGTACCCCCACGAATCCCCAGCTGGCATATTAAAGAAATGTTCCATCCAATGGTTTCCGGTCATGGGGTTTAATTCTTTTGTTTTATCCCTTTGATTCCATGAAGTTCCAAAGATATCCCACGGTTTGTTTAATTCCATGAGGTCCCGCACATCCCAATGATGTCCCTTAAGTCCCTGGTTTCTGTAGTTTCCCAGGGAACATTTCCCAGGGAGCACTTTTGCTAGGGACAAAGACCGCTTGTGGTTTCGTCGGGGGCTGTGGCACCAGTGCCACGGGGAGGCAGTGCGTGGGAGAAACACCTTCCCCTGAGAAAACTCGGACGTGGCATCCCTCGCACTTGTTTTGGGATTCATGGAGATGCAGTCTCAGGAAGCGAGTTCTACTGCGTCCCTCGTCCAGCTCTTCTTGCTCCGAGGACCAGGGAACAGCCTCTCACACCTGAACTGGATGTACTGCAATCTGCACATTTGCGGCAGGTTGAGGGGCACTCAGAGGCACATTCAAAAATTTCATTCTCTTTCCCATCTCTGTCACCTCCGTAGGACATAAATGACCACCAAAGCAGGGTGTGATCTATTGCCATGTGCACTGGAAAACCCAGGTCATCTCCTCAGGGCATTCATCACAGACCTGCCATCCCCTCTTGGCACTCACAATAGAACCACAACTTCCAGCACTGGCTTCTCACCCGGCACACAGAGATTCTTTTGCCTTCCTTGGAGAGACCGGAAGAACTAGACAGGGTGTATCTGTTTGCATTGCCCAGACAAGTCTTGAGCACACACCTGCTGGTGGTGTGGGGAGATGACCCTGAGCAAGAACAATTGCCATCAACCTCCTGGGGAGACCTTGAAGTTATGTGGGACAAAGAGTGTCTCGGTGTCACATTGCATTTACGGTTCTAAATCCTGGCAAAGCCCATGCGTGCAGCTCTGGGATGTGCTTCTCTTGGACAGAGCTCCGCGTTTCCATCTCTCAGGCGGTGGGGCATCTCAGATAGTGGCAGAGCAGGTGGCACCCCACAAGGGCTTAGGTGCATCCAGGCTCCTGGCGTGGCAGCGGGAACCCCAGGAGATACTGCCCCTGCTGCCATGAGCTGTCTGTGTCTGTGTGCAAGCGAAGGACTCGTGTGTCTGAAAACCCTCCTGTGAGCGAGCAGGGAGCCCCCGCCAGAGCACCACTGACTCTTGGCCAACTGGCCATCCACCAGGACCCCAGAGGCCATTTTCCAGCGCTGCTAGGCAGAATATCCTTCCCAGTCTGTCCGGACGTTCGGGGTTGCCCCATCACAGGGACAGAATCTGGCACTTGCCCTTGTTGAACTTCCTCTGGTTGAGGATTGCCC
The DNA here is from genome assembly GCF_025592945.1 of Manacus candei. NCBI lineage: Eukaryota > Metazoa > Chordata > Aves > Passeriformes > Pipridae > Manacus > Manacus candei. The sequence goes on from NW_026138084.1 coordinate 5,385,288, forward strand.
AAACCTCTGATTTGAGGTCTCTCTGCGGGGCCTCCGTCTTCCATGAGGCCCTGGAGTGTTACAATGGTCCCTTGATTGCTTGGGAATGCGCAGTGTTCTGTGTTCCATGTGTTCCATGAGGCCCCATATTGTCACAATGGCACTGAAATGAGAGAGGATCTCCATCCTTAATGGCTTCGTAAATCACAAGTTTTTCTTAGATAAAAATCCTAATCAACAAAGGGGTTTGCTTTCTTGGCATGGTAGCAGTCTTTTCTTTTCTTTTAAGACTACAATTAGTTGTAGGAGAGAGAATGTAGATGATACATGGAAACTAATAGAGAGTGTATCATATGCCCATCTTCAAGAAATTAGCTTACAGGCCTCAGAAAACTCGTTTAATAAGAGATTGTTCTGTTAAGAAGAAAGTCAATTCTACATTGTTTAAGCAAATGGGAAGTTCTAAGACACGTCTTAGCTGGTCCTAAAGCATTTAGTGTAGGGGTTAGGGGTCGGAGAGATCAATCAGAGATGCTACGAGGCCGCCTAAGGGAGAAGACCACTCTGTGAAAATGACTGCCCCTCCCAGAAGAAATGGACGCTAGATGGCAGTCTTGCTCCACGAATAAAATCCAAGAGGCTATTTGACCCTAAAATCAGAAGAGAATTTTGGACCGCTTGTGAAGGGGAGGGTCTTTCAAGTATCACTTGAAAGTATTTATACTCCGAAATTTATACTGATTCTTTGATTCATGCATGGCAGAGTACCCCCACGAATCCCCAGCTGGCATATTAAAGAAATGTTCCATCCAATGGTTTCCGGTCATGGGGTTTAATTCTTTTGTTTTATCCCTTTGATTCCATGAAGTTCCAAAGATATCCCACGGTTTGTTTAATTCCATGAGGTCCCGCACATCCCAATGATGTCCCTTAAGTCCCTGGTTTCTGTAGTTTCCCAGGGAACATTTCCCAGGGAGCACTTTTGCTAGGGACAAAGACCGCTTGTGGTTTCGTCGGGGGCTGTGGCACCAGTGCCACGGGGAGGCAGTGCGTGGGAGAAACACCTTCCCCTGAGAAAACTCGGACGTGGCATCCCTCGCACTTGTTTTGGGATTCATGGAGATGCAGTCTCAGGAAGCGAGTTCTACTGCGTCCCTCGTCCAGCTCTTCTTGCTCCGAGGACCAGGGAAGAGCCTCTCACACCTGAACTGGATGTACTGCAATCTGCACATTTGCAGCAGGTTGAGGGGCACTCAGAGGCACATTCAAAAATTTCATTCTCTTTCCCATCTCTGTCACCTCCGTAGGACATAAATGACCACCAAAGCAGGGTGTGATCTATTGCCATGTGCACTGGAAAACCCAGGTCATCTCCTCAGGGCATTCATCACAGACCTGCCATCCCCTCTTGGCACTCACAATAGAACCACAACTTCCAGCACTGGCTTCTCACCCGGCACACAGAGATTCTTTTGCCTTCCTTGGAGAGACCGGAAGAACTAGACAGGGTGTGTCTGTTTGCATTGCCCAGACAAGTCTTGAGCACACACCTGCTGTTGGTGTGGGGAGATGACCCTGAGCAAGAACAATTGCCATCAACCTCCTGGGGAGACCTTGAAGTTATGTGGGACAAAGAGTGTCTCGGTGTCACATTGCATTTACGGTTCTAAATCCTGGCAAAGCCCATGCGTGCAGCTCTGGGATGTGCTTCTCTTGGACAGAGCTCCGCGTTTCCATCTCTCAGGCGGTGGGGCATCTCAGATAGTGGCAGAGCAGGTGGCACCCCACAAGGGCTTAGGTGCATCCAGGCTCCTGGCGTGGCAGCGGGAACCCCAGGAGATACTGCCCCTGCTGCCATGAGCTGTCTGTGTCTGTGTGCAAGCGAAGGACTCGTGTGTCTGAAAACCCTCCTGTGAGCGAGCAGGGAGCCCCCGCCAGAGCACCACTGACTCTTGGCCAACTGGCCATCCACCAGGACCCCAGAGGCCATTTTCCAGCGCTGCTAGGCAGAATATCCTTCCCAGTCTGTCCGGACGTTCGGGGTTGCCCCATCACAGGGACAGAATCTGGCACTTGCCCTTGTTGAACTTCCTCTGGTTGAGGATTGCCCAAACCTCTGATTTGAGGTCTCTCTGCGGGGCCTCCGTCTTCCATGAGGCCCTGGAGTGTTACAATGGCCCCTTGATTGCTTGGGAATGCGCAGTGTTCTGTGTTCCATGTGTTCCATGAGGCCCCATATTGTCACAATGGCACTGAAATGAGAGAGGATCTCCATCCTTAATGGCTTCGTAAATCACAAGTTTTTCTTAGATAAAAATCCTAATCAACAAAGGGGTTTGCTTTCTTGGCATGGTAGCAGTCTTTTCTTTTCTTTTAAGACTACAATTAGTTGTAGGAGAGAGAATGTAGATGATACATGGAAACTAATAGAGAGTGTATCATATGCCCATCTTCAAGAAATTAGCTTACAGGCCTCAGAAAACTCGTTTAATAAGAGATTGTTCTGTTAAGAAGAAAGTCAATTCTACATTGTTTAAGCAAATGGGAAGTTCTAAGACACGTCTTAGCTGGTCCTAAAGCATTTAGTGTAGGGGTTAGGGGTCGGAGAGATCAATCAGAGATGCTACGAGGCCGCCTAAGGGAGAAGACCACTCTGTGAAAATGACTGCCCCTCCCAGAAGAAATGGACGCTAGATGGCAGTCTTGCTCCACGAATAAAATCCAAGAGGCTATTTGACCCTAAAATCAGAAGAGAATTTTGGACCGCTTGTGAAGGGGAGGGTCTTTCAAGTATCACTTGAAAGTATTTATACTCCGAAATTTATACTGATTCTTTGATTCATGCATGGCAGAGTACCCCCACGAATCCCCAGCTGGCATATTAAAGAAATGTTCCATCCAATGGTTTCCGGTCATGGGGTTTAATTCTTTTGTTTTATCCCTTTGATTCCATGAAGTTCCAAAGATATCCCACGGTTTGTTTAATTCCATGAGGTCCCGCACATCCCAATGATGTCCCTTAAGTCCCTGGTTTCTGTAGTTTCCCAGGGAACATTTCCCAGGGAGCACTTTTGCTAGGGACAAAGACCGCTTGTGGTTTCGTCGGGGGCTGTGGCACCAGTGCCACGGGGAGGCAGTGCGTGGGAGAAACACCTTCCCCTGAGAAAACTCGGACGTGGCATCCCTCGCACTTGTTTTGGGATTCATGGAGATGCAGTCTCAGGAAGCGAGTTCTACTGCGTCCCTCGTCCAGCTCTTCTTGCTCCGAGGACCAGGGAACAGCCTCTCACACCTGAACTGGATGTACTGCAATCTGCACATTTGCAGCAGGTTGAGGGGCACTCAGAGGCACATTCAAAAATTTCATTCTCTTTCCCATCTCTGTCACCTCCGTAGGACATAAATGACCACCAAAGCAGGGTGTGATCTATTGCCATGTGCACTGGAAAACCCAGGTCATCTCCTCAGGGCATTCATCACAGACCTGCCATCCCCTCTTGGCACTCACAATAGAACCACAACTTCCAGCACTGGCTTCTCACCCGGCACACAGAGATTCTTTTGCCTTCCTTGGAGAGACCGGAAGAACTAGACAGGGTGTATCTGTTTGCATTGCCCAGACAAGTCTTGAGCACACACCTGCTGGTGGTGTGGGGAGATGACCCTGAGCAAGAACAATTGCCATCAACCTCCTGGGGAGACCTTGAAGTTATGTGGGACAAAGAGTGTCTCGGTGTCACATTGCATTTACGGTTCTAAATCCTGGCAAAGCCCATGCGTGCAGCTCTGGGATGTGCTTCTCTTGGACAGAGCTCCGCGTTTCCATCTCTCAGGCGGTGGGGCATCTCAGATAGTGGCAGAGCAGGTGGCACCCCACAAGGGCTTAGGTGCATCCAGGCTCCTGGCGTGGCAGCGGGAACCCCAGGAGATACTGCCCCTGCTGCCATGAGCTGTCTGTGTCTGTGTGCAAGCGAAGGACTCGTGTGTCTGAAAACCCTCCTGTGAGCGAGCAGGGAGCCCCCGCCAGAGCACCACTGACTCTTGGCCAACTGGCCATCCACCAGGACCCCAGAGGCCATTTTCCAGCGCTGCTAGGCAGAATATCCTTCCCAGTCTGTCCGGACGTTCGGGGTTGCCCCATCACAGGGACAGAATCTGGCACTTGCCCTTGTTGAACTTCCTCTGGTTGAGGATTGCCCAAACCTCTGATTTGAGGTCTCTCTGCGGGGCCTCCGTCTTCCATGAGGCCCTGGAGTGTTACAATGGCCCCTTGATTGCTTGGGAATGCGCAGTGTTCTGTGTTCCATGTGTTCCATGAGGCCCCATATTGTCACAATGGCACTGAAATGAGAGAGGATCTCCATCCTTAATGGCTTCGTAAATCACAAGTTTTTCTTAGATAAAAATCCTAATCAACAAAGGGGTTTGCTTTCTTGGCATGGTAGCAGTCTTTTCTTTTCTTTTAAGACTACAATTAGTTGTAGGAGAGAGAATGTAGATGATACATGGAAACTAATAGAGAGTGTATCATATGCCCATCTTCAAGAAATTAGCTTACAGGCCTCAGAAAACTCGTTTAATAAGAGATTGTTCTGTTAAGAAGAAAGTCAATTCTACATTGTTTAAGCAAATGGGAAGTTCTAAGACACGTCTTAGCTGGTCCTAAAGCATTTAGTGTAGGGGTTAGGGGTCGGAGAGATCAATCAGAGATGCTACGAGGCCGCCTAAGGGAGAAGACCACTCTGTGAAAATGACTGCCCCTCCCAGAAGAAATGGACGCTAGATGGCAGTCTTGCTCCACGAATAAAATCCAAGAGGCTATTTGACCCTAAAATCAGAAGAGAATTTTGGACCGCTTGTGAAGGGGAGGGTCTTTCAAGTATCACTTGAAAGTATTTATACTCCGAAATTTATACTGATTCTTTGATTCATGCATGGCAGAGTACCCCCACGAATCCCCAGCTGGCATATTAAAGAAATGTTCCATCCAATGGTTTCCGGTCATGGGGTTTAATTCTTTTGTTTTATCCCTTTGATTCCATGAAGTTCCAAAGATATCCCACGGTTTGTTTAATTCCATGAGGTCCCGCACATCCCAATGATGTCCCTTAAGTCCCTGGTTTCTGTAGTTTCCCAGGGAACATTTCCCAGGGAGCACTTTTGCTAGGGACAAAGACCGCTTGTGGTTTCGTCGGGGGCTGTGGCACCAGTGCCACGGGGAGGCAGTGCGTGGGAGAAACACCTTCCCCTGAGAAAACTCGGACGTGGCATCCCTCGCACTTGTTTTGGGATTCATGGAGATGCAGTCTCAGGAAGCGAGTTCTACTGCGTCCCTCGTCCAGCTCTTCTTGCTCCGAGGACCAGGGAAGAGCCTCTCACACCTGAACTGGATGTACTGCAATCTGCACATTTGCAGCAGGTTGAGGGGCACTCAGAGGCACATTCAAAAATTTCATTCTCTTTCCCATCTCTGTCACCTCCGTAGGACATAAATGACCACCAAAGCAGGGTGTGATCTATTGCCATGTGCACTGGAAAACCCAGGTCATCTCCTCAGGGCATTCATCACAGACCTGCCATCCCCTCTTGGCACTCACAATAGAACCACAACTTCCAGCACTGGCTTCTCACCCGGCACACAGAGATTCTTTTGCCTTCCTTGGAGAGACCGGAAGAACTAGACAGGGTGTATCTGTTTGCATTGCCCAGACAAGTCTTGAGCACACACCTGCTGGTGGTGTGGGGAGATGACCCTGAGCAAGAACAATTGCCATCAACCTCCTGGGGAGACCTTGAAGTTATGTGGGACAAAGAGTGTCTCGGTGTCACATTGCATTTACGGTTCTAAATCCTGGCAAAGCCCATGCGTGCAGCTCTGGGATGTGCTTCTCTTGGACAGAGCTCCGCGTTTCCATCTCTCAGGCGGTGGGGCATCTCAGATAGTGGCAGAGCAGGTGGCACCCCACAAGGGCTTAGGTGCATCCAGGCTCCTGGCGTGGCAGCGGGAACCCCAGGAGATACTGCCCCTGCTGCCATGAGCTGTCTGTGTCTGTGTGCAAGCGAAGGACTCGTGTGTCTGAAAACCCTCCTGTGAGCGAGCAGGGAGCCCCCGCCAGAGCACCACTGACTCTTGGCCAACTGGCCATCCACCAGGACCCCAGAGGCCATTTTCCAGCGCTGCTAGGCAGAATATCCTTCCCAGTCTGTCCGGACGTTCGGGGTTGCCCCATCACAGGGACAGAATCTGGCACTTGCCCTTGTTGAACTTCCTCTGGTTGAGGATTGCCCAAACCTCTGATTTGAGGTCTCTCTGCGGGGCCTCCGTCTTCCATGAGGCCCTGGAGTGTTACAATGGCCCCTTGATTGCTTGGGAATGCGCAGTGTTCTGTGTTCCATGTGTTCCATGAGGCCCCATATTGTCACAATGGCACTGAAATGAGAGAGGATCTCCATCCTTAATGGCTTCGTAAATCACAAGTTTTTCTTAGATAAAAATCCTAATCAACAAAGGGGTTTGCTTTCTTGGCATGGTAGCAGTCTTTTCTTTTCTTTTAAGACTACAATTAGTTGTAGGAGGGAGAATGTAGATGATACATGGAAACTAATAGAGAGTGTATCATATGCCCATCTTCAAGAAATTAGCTTACAGGCCTCAGAAAACTCGTTTAATAAGAGATTGTTCTGTTAAGAAGAAAGTCAATTCTACATTGTTTAAGCAAATGGGAAGTTCTAAGACACGTCTTAGCTGGTCCTAAAGCATTTAGTGTAGGGGTTAGGGGTCGGAGAGATCAATCAGAGATGCTACGAGGCCGCCTAAGGGAGAAGACCACTCTGTGAAAATGACTGCCCCTCCCAGAAGAAATGGACGCTAGATGGCAGTCTTGCTCCACGAATAAAATCCAAGAGGCTATTTGACCCTAAAATCAGAAGAGAATTTTGGACCGCTTGTGAAGGGGAGGGTCTTTCAAGTATCACTTGAAAGTATTTATACTCCGAAATTTATACTGATTCTTTGATTCATGCATGGCAGAGTACCCCCACGAATCCCCAGCTGGCATATTAAAGAAATGTTCCATCCAATGGTTTCCGGTCATGGGGTTTAATTCTTTTGTTTTATCCCTTTGATTCCATGAAGTTCCAAAGATATCCCACGGTTTGTTTAATTCCATGAGGTCCCGCACATCCCAATGATGTCCCTTAAGTCCCTGGTTTCTGTAGTTTCCCAGGGAACATTTCCCAGGGAGCACTTTTGCTAGGGACAAAGACCGCTTGTGGTTTCGTCGGGGGCTGTGGCACCAGTGCCACGGGGAGGCAGTGCGTGGGAGAAACACCTTCCCCTGAGAAAACTCGGACGTGGCATCCCTCGCACTTGTTTTGGGATTCATGGAGATGCAGTCTCAGGAAGCGAGTTCTACTGCGTCCCTCGTCCAGCTCTTCTTGCTCCGAGGACCAGGGAACAGCCTCTCACACCTGAACTGGATGTACTGCAATCTGCACATTTGCAGCAGGTTGAGGGGCACTCAGAGGCACATTCAAAAATTTCATTCTCTTTCCCATCTCTGTCACCTCCGTAGGACATAAATGACCACCAAAGCAGGGTGTGATCTATTGCCATGTGCACTGGAAAACCCAGGTCATCTCCTCAGGGCATTCATCACAGACCTGCCATCCCCTCTTGGCACTCACAATAGAACCACAACTTCCAGCACTGGCTTCTCACCCGGCACACAGAGATTCTTTTGCCTTCCTTGGAGAGACCGGAAGAACTAGACAGGGTGTATCTGTTTGCATTGCCCAGACAAGTCTTGAGCACACACCTGCTGGTGGTGTGGGGAGATGACCCTGAGCAAGAACAATTGCCATCAACCTCCTGGGGAGACCTTGAAGTTATGTGGGACAAAGAGTGTCTCGGTGTCACATTGCATTTACGGTTCTAAATCCTGGCAAAGCCCATGCGTGCAGCTCTGGGATGTGCTTCTCTTGGACAGAGCTCCGCGTTTCCATCTCTCAGGCGGTGGGGCATCTCAGATAGTGGCAGAGCAGGTGGCACCCCACAAGGGCTTAGGTGCATCCAGGCTCCTGGCGTGGCAGCGGGAACCCCAGGAGATACTGCCCCTGCTGCCATGAGCTGTCTGTGTCTGTGTGCAAGCGAAGGACTCGTGTGTCTGAAAACCCTCCTGTGAGCGAGCAGGGAGCCCCCGCCAGAGCACCACTGACTCTTGGCCAACTGGCCATCCACCAGGACCCCAGAGGCCATTTTCCAGCGCTGCTAGGCAGAATATCCTTCCCAGTCTGTCCGGACGTTCGGGGTTGCCCCATCACAGGGACAGAATCTGGCACTTGCCCTTGTTGAACTTCCTCTGGTTGAGGATTGCCCAAACCTCTGATTTGAGGTCTCTCTGCGGGGCCTCCGTCTTCCATGAGGCCCTGGAGTGTTACAATGGCCCCTTGATTGCTTGGGAATGCGCAGTGTTCTGTGTTCCATGTGTTCCATGAGGCCCCATATTGTCACAATGGCACTGAAATGAGAGAGGATCTCCATCCTTAATGGCTTCGTAAATCACAAGTTTTTCTTAGATAAAAATCCTAATCAACAAAGGGGTTTGCTTTCTTGGCATGGTAGCAGTCTTTTCTTTTCTTTTAAGACTACAATTAGTTGTAGGAGAGAGAATGTAGATGATACATGGAAACTAATAGAGAGTGTATCATATGCCCATCTTCAAGAAATTAGCTTACAGGCCTCAGAAAACTCGTTTAATAAGAGATTGTTCTGTTAAGAAGAAAGTCAATTCTACATTGTTTAAGCAAATGGGAAGTTCTAAGACACGTCTTAGCTGGTCCTAAAGCATTTAGTGTAGGGGTTAGGGGTCGGAGAGATCAATCAGAGATGCTACGAGGCCGCCTAAGGGAGAAGACCACTCTGTGAAAATGACTGCCCCTCCCAGAAGAAATGGACGCTAGATGGCAGTCTTGCTCCACGAATAAAATCCAAGAGGCTATTTGACCCTAAAATCAGAAGAGAATTTTGGACCGCTTGTGAAGGGGAGGGTCTTTCAAGTATCACTTGAAAGTATTTATACTCCGAAATTTATACTGATTCTTTGATTCATGCATGGCAGAGTACCCCCACGAATCCCCAGCTGGCATATTAAAGAAATGTTCCATCCAATGGTTTCCGGTCATGGGGTTTAATTCTTTTGTTTTATCCCTTTGATTCCATGAAGTTCCAAAGATATCCCACGGTTTGTTTAATTCCATGAGGTCCCGCACATCCCAATGATGTCCCTTAAGTCCCTGGTTTCTGTAGTTTCCCAGGGAACATTTCCCAGGGAGCACTTTTGCTAGGGACAAAGACCGCTTGTGGTTTCGTCGGGGGCTGTGGCACCAGTGCCACGGGGAGGCAGTGCGTGGGAGAAACACCTTCCCCTGAGAAAACTCGGACGTGGCATCCCTCGCACTTGTTTTGGGATTCATGGAGATGCAGTCTCAGGAAGCGAGTTCTACTGCGTCCCTCGTCCAGCTCTTCTTGCTCCGAGGACCAGGGAAGAGCCTCTCACACCTGAACTGGATGTACTGCAATCTGCACATTTGCAGCAGGTTGAGGGGCACTCAGAGGCACATTCAAAAATTTCATTCTCTTTCCCATCTCTGTCACCTCCGTAGGACATAAATGACCACCAAAGCAGGGTGTGATCTATTGCCATGTGCACTGGAAAACCCAGGTCATCTCCTCAGGGCATTCATCACAGACCTGCCATCCCCTCTTGGCACTCACAATAGAACCACAACTTCCAGCACTGGCTTCTCACCCGGCACACAGAGATTCTTTTGCCTTCCTTGGAGAGACCGGAAGAACTAGACAGGGTGTGTCTGTTTGCATTGCCCAGACAAGTCTTGAGCACACACCTGCTGTTGGTGTGGGGAGATGACCCTGAGCAAGAACAATTGCCATCAACCTCCTGGGGAGACCTTGAAGTTATGTGGGACAAAGAGTGTCTCGGTGTCACATTGCATTTACGGTTCTAAATCCTGGCAAAGCCCATGCGTGCAGCTCTGGGATGTGCTTCTCTTGGACAGAGCTCCGCGTTTCCATCTCTCAGGCGGTGGGGCATCTCAGATAGTGGCAGAGCAGGTGGCACCCCACAAGGGCTTAGGTGCATCCAGGCTCCTGGCGTGGCAGCGGGAACCCCAGGAGATACTGCCCCTGCTGCCATGAGCTGTCTGTGTCTGTGTGCAAGCGAAGGACTCGTGTGTCTGAAAACCCTCCTGTGAGCGAGCAGGGAGCCCCCGCCAGAGCACCACTGACTCTTGGCCAACTGGCCATCCACCAGGACCCCAGAGGCCATTTTCCAGCGCTGCTAGGCAGAATATCCTTCCCAGTCTGTCCGGACGTTCGGGGTTGCCCCATCACAGGGACAGAATCTGGCACTTGCCCTTGTTGAACTTCCTCTGGTTGAGGATTGCCCAAACCTCTGATTTGAGGTCTCTCTGCGGGGCCTCCGTCTTCCATGAGGCCCTGGAGTGTTACAATGGCCCCTTGATTGCTTGGGAATGCGCAGTGTTCTGTGTTCCATGTGTTCCATGAGGCCCCATATTGTCACAATGGCACTGAAATGAGAGAGGATCTCCATCCTTAATGGCTTCGTAAATCACAAGTTTTTCTTAGATAAAAATCCTAATCAACAAAGGGGTTTGCTTTCTTGGCATGGTAGCAGTCTTTTCTTTTCTTTTAAGACTACAATTAGTTGTAGGAGAGAGAATGTAGATGATACATGGAAACTAATAGAGAGTGTATCATATGCCCATCTTCAAGAAATTAGCTTACAGGCCTCAGAAAACTCGTTTAATAAGAGATTGTTCTGTTAAGAAGAAAGTCAATTCTACATTGTTTAAGCAAATGGGAAGTTCTAAGACACGTCTTAGCTGGTCCTAAAGCATTTAGTGTAGGGGTTAGGGGTCGGAGAGATCAATCAGAGATGCTACGAGGCCGCCTAAGGGAGAAGACCACTCTGTGAAAATGACTGCCCCTCCCAGAAGAAATGGACGCTAGATGGCAGTCTTGCTCCACGAATAAAATCCAAGAGGCTATTTGACCCTAAAATCAGAAGAGAATTTTGGACCGCTTGTGAAGGGGAGGGTCTTTCAAGTATCACTTGAAAGTATTTATACTCCGAAATTTATACTGATTCTTTGATTCATGCATGGCAGAGTACCCCCACGAATCCCCAGCTGGCATATTAAAGAAATGTTCCATCCAATGGTTTCCGGTCATGGGGTTTAATTCTTTTGTTTTATCCCTTTGATTCCATGAAGTTCCAAAGATATCCCACGGTTTGTTTAATTCCATGAGGTCCCGCACATCCCAATGATGTCCCTTAAGTCCCTGGTTTCTGTAGTTTCCCAGGGAACATTTCCCAGGGAGCACTTTTGCTAGGGACAAAGACCGCTTGTGGTTTCGTCGGGGGCTGTGGCACCAGTGCCACGGGGAGGCAGTGCGTGGGAGAAACACCTTCCCCTGAGAAAACTCGGACGTGGCATCCCTCGCACTTGTTTTGGGATTCATGGAGATGCAGTCTCAGGAAGCGAGTTCTACTGCGTCCCTCGTCCAGCTCTTCTTGCTCCGAGGACCAGGGAACAGCCTCTCACACCTGAACTGGATGTACTGCAATCTGCACATTTGCAGCAGGTTGAGGGGCACTCAGAGGCACATTCAAAAATTTCATTCTCTTTCCCATCTCTGTCACCTCCGTAGGACATAAATGACCACCAAAGCAGGGTGTGATCTATTGCCATGTGCACTGGAAAACCCAGGTCATCTCCTCAGGGCATTCATCACAGACCTGCCATCCCCTCTTGGCACTCACAATAGAACCACAACTTCCAGCACTGGCTTCTCACCCGGCACACAGAGATTCTTTTGCCTTCCTTGGAGAGACCGGAAGAACTAGACAGGGTGTATCTGTTTGCATTGCCCAGACAAGTCTTGAGCACACACCTGCTGGTGGTGTGGGGAGATGACCCTGAGCAAGAACAATTGCCATCAACCTCCTGGGGAGACCTTGAAGTTATGTGGGACAAAGAGTGTCTCGGTGTCACATTGCATTTACGGTTCTAAATCCTGGCAAAGCCCATGCGTGCAGCTCTGGGATGTGCTTCTCTTGGACAGAGCTCCGCGTTTCCATCTCTCAGGCGGTGGGGCATCTCAGATAGTGGCAGAGCAGGTGGCACCCCACAAGGGCTTAGGTGCATCCAGGCTCCTGGCGTGGCAGCGGGAACCCCAGGAGATACTGCCCCTGCTGCCATGAGCTGTCTGTGTCTGTGTGCAAGCGAAGGACTCGTGTGTCTGAAAACCCTCCTGTGAGCGAGCAGGGAGCCCCCGCCAGAGCACCACTGACTCTTGGCCAACTGGCCATCCACCAGGACCCCAGAGGCCATTTTCCAGCGCTGCTAGGCAGAATATCCTTCCCAGTCTGTCCGGACGTTCGGGGTTGCCCCATCACAGGGACAGAATCTGGCACTTGCCCTTGTTGAACTTCCTCTGGTTGAGGATTGCCCAAACCTCTGATTTGAGGTCTCTCTGCGGGGCCTCCGTCTTCCATGAGGCCCTGGAGTGTTACAATGGCCCCTTGATTGCTTGGGAATGCGCAGTGTTCTGTGTTCCATGTGTTCCATGAGGCCCCATATTGTCACAATGGCACTGAAATGAGAGAGGATCTCCATCCTTAATGGCTTCGTAAATCACAAGTTTTTCTTAGATAAAAATCCTAATCAACAAAGGGGTTTGCTTTCTTGGCATGGTAGCAGTCTTTTCTTTTCTTTTAAGACTACAATTAGTTGTAGGAGAGAGAATGTAGATGATACATGGAAACTAATAGAGAGTGTATCATATGCCCATCTTCAAGAAATTAGCTTACAGGCCTCAGAAAACTCGTTTAATAAGAGATTGTTCTGTTAAGAAGAAAGTCAATTCTACATTGTTTAAGCAAATGGGAAGTTCTAAGACACGTCTTAGCTGGTCCTAAAGCATTTAGTGTAGGGGTTAGGGGTCGGAGAGATCAATCAGAGATGCTACGAGGCCGCCTAAGGGAGAAGACCACTCTGTGAAAATGACTGCCCCTCCCAGAAGAAATGGACGCTAGATGGCAGTCTTGCTCCACGAATAAAATCCAAGAGGCTATTTGACCCTAAAATCAGAAGAGAATTTTGGACCGCTTGTGAAGGGGAGGGTCTTTCAAGTATCACTTGAAAGTATTTATACTCCGAAATTTATACTGATTCTTTGATTCATGCATGGCAGAGTACCCCCACGAATCCCCAGCTGGCATATTAAAGAAATGTTCCATCCAATGGTTTCCGGTCATGGGGTTTAATTCTTTTGTTTTATCCCTTTGATTCCATGAAGTTCCAAAGATATCCCACGGTTTGTTTAATTCCATGAGGTCCCGCACATCCCAATGATGTCCCTTAAGTCCCTGGTTTCTGTAGTTTCCCAGGGAACATTTCCCAGGGAGCACTTTTGCTAGGGACAAAGACCGCTTGTGGTTTCGTCGGGGGCTGTGGCACCAGTGCCACGGGGAGGCAGTGCGTGGGAGAAACACCTTCCCCTGAGAAAACTCGGACGTGGCATCCCTCGCACTTGTTTTGGGATTCATGGAGATGCAGTCTCAGGAAGCGAGTTCTACTGCGTCCCTCGTCCAGCTCTTCTTGCTCCGAGGACCAGGGAACAGCCTCTCACACCTGAACTGGATGTACTGCAATCTGCACATTTGCAGCAGGTTGAGGGGCACTCAGAGGCACATTCAAAAATTTCATTCTCTTTCCCATCTCTGTCACCTCCGTAGGACATAAATGACCACCAAAGCAGGGTGTGATCTATTGCCATGTGCACTGGAAAACCCAGGTCATCTCCTCAGGGCATTCATCACAGACCTGCCATCCCCTCTTGGCACTCACAATAGAACCACAACTTCCAGCACTGGCTTCTCACCCGGCACACAGAGATTCTTTTGCCTTCCTTGGAGAGACCGGAAGAACTAGACAGGGTGTGTCTGTTTGCATTGCCCAGACAAGTCTTGAGCACACACCTGCTGTTGGTGTGGGGAGATGACCCTGAGCAAGAACAATTGCCATCAACCTCCTGGGGAGACCTTGAAGTTATGTGGGACAAAGAGTGTCTCGGTGTCACATTGCATTTACGGTTCTAAATCCTGGCAAAGCGTGCAGCTCTGGGATGTGCTTCTCTTGGACAGAGCTCCGCGTTTCCATCTCTCAGGCGGTGGGGCATCTCAGATAGTGGCAGAGCAGGTGGCACCCCACAAGGGCTTAGGTGCATCCAGGCTCCTGGCGTGGCAGCGGGAACCCCAGGAGATACTGCCCCTGCTGCCATGAGCTGTCTGTGTCTGTGTGCAAGCGAAGGACTCGTGTGTCTGAAAACCCTCCTGTGAGCGAGCAGGGAGCCCCCGCCAGAGCACCACTGACTCTTGGCCAACTGGCCATCCACCAGGACCCCAGAGGCCATTTTCCAGCGCTGCTAGGCAGAATATCCTTCCCAGTCTGTCCGGACGTTCGGGGTTGCCCCATCACAGGGACAGAATCTGGCACTTGCCCTTGTTGAACTTCCTCTGGTTGAGGATTGCCCAAACCTCTGATTTGAGGTCTCTCTGCGGGGCCTCCGTCTTCCATGAGGCCCTGGAGTGTTACAATGGCCCCTTGATTGCTTGGGAATGCGCAGTGTTCTGTGTTCCATGTGTTCCATGAGGCCCCATATTGTCACAATGGCACTGAAATGAGAGAGGATCTCCATCCTTAATGGCTTCGTAAATCACAAGTTTTTCTTAGATAAAAATCCTAATCAACAAAGGGGTTTGCTTTCTTGGCATGGTAGCAGTCTTTTCTTTTCTTTTAAGACTACAATTAGTTGTAGGAGAGAGAATGTAGATGATACATGGAAACTAATAGAGAGTGTATCATATGCCCATCTTCAAGAAATTAGCTTACAGGCCTCAGAAAACTCGTTTAATAAGAGATTGTTCTGTTAAGAAGAAAGTCAATTCTACATTGTTTAAGCAAATGGGAAGTTCTAAGACACGTCTTAGCTGGTCCTAAAGCATTTAGTGTAGGGGTTAGGGGTCGGAGAGATCAATCAGAGATGCTACGAGGCCGCCTAAGGGAGAAGACCACTCTGTGAAAATGACTGCCCCTCCCAGAAGAAATGGACGCTAGATGGCAGTCTTGCTCCACGAATAAAATCCAAGAGGCTATTTGACCCTAAAATCAGAAGAGAATTTTGGACCGCTTGTGAAGGGGAGGGTCTTTCAAGTATCACTTGAAAGTATTTATACTCCGAAATTTATACTGATTCTTTGATTCATGCATGGCAGAGTACCCCCACGAATCCCCAGCTGGCATATTAAAGAAATGTTCCATCCAATGGTTTCCGGTCATGGGGTTTAATTCTTTTGTTTTATCCCTTTGATTCCATGAAGTTCCAAAGATATCCCACGGTTTGTTTAATTCCATGAGGTCCCGCACATCCCAATGATGTCCCTTAAGTCCCTGGTTTCTGTAGTTTCCCAGGGAACATTTCCCAGGGAGCACTTTTGCTAGGGACAAAGACCGCTTGTGGTTTCGTCGGGGGCTGTGGCACCAGTGCCACGGGGAGGCAGTGCGTGGGAGAAACACCTTCCCCTGAGAAAACTCGGACGTGGCATCCCTCGCACTTGTTTTGGGATTCATGGAGATGCAGTCTCAGGAAGCGAGTTCTACTGCGTCCCTCGTCCAGCTCTTCTTGCTCCGAGGACCAGGGAACAGCCTCTCACACCTGAACTGGATGTACTGCAATCTGCACATTTGCAGCAGGTTGAGGGGCACTCAGAGGCACATTCAAAAATTTCATTCTCTTTCCCATCTCTGTCACCTCCGTAGGACATAAATGACCACCAAAGCAGGGTGTGATCTATTGCCATGTGCACTGGAAAACCCAGGTCATCTCCTCAGGGCATTCATCACAGACCTGCCATCCCCTCTTGGCACTCACAATAGAACCACAACTTCCAGCACTGGCTTCTCACCCGGCACACAGAGATTCTTTTGCCTTCCTTGGAGAGACCGGAAGAACTAGACAGGGTGTATCTGTTTGCATTGCCCAGACAAGTCTTGAGCACACACCTGCTGGTGGTGTGGGGAGATGACCCTGAGCAAGAACAATTGCCATCAACCTCCTGGGGAGACCTTGAAGTTATGTGGGACAAAGAGTGTCTCGGTGTCACATTGCATTTACGGTTCTAAATCCTGGCAAAGCCCATGCGTGCAGCTCTGGGATGTGCTTCTCTTGGACAGAGCTCCGCGTTTCCATCTCTCAGGCGGTGGGGCATCTCAGATAGTGGCAGAGCAGGTGGCACCCCACAAGGGCTTAGGTGCATCCAGGCTCCTGGCGTGGCAGCGGGAACCCCAGGAGATACTGCCCCTGCTGCCATGAGCTGTCTGTGTCTGTGTGCAAGCGAAGGACTCGTGTGTCTGAAAACCCTCCTGTGAGCGAGCAGGGAGCCCCCGCCAGAGCACCACTGACTCTTGGCCAACTGGCCATCCACCAGGACCCCAGAGGCCATTTTCCAGCGCTGCTAGGCAGAATATCCTTCCCAGTCTGTCCGGACGTTCGGGGTTGCCCCATCACA